>NC_135266.1:96561388-101361388 GCF_051311805.1 Agelaius phoeniceus
CCGTGACCCCAAATCCATCAGCCTGTTGCCTGCCATCATGAGAGGCGTGGTTTGCTGGGTGGTTTACATTCCGAACTTTCAAATAGTCTCCCAAGGGTGGTTGGGTTTTCCTTGCTGAAAAGGCGGCGAAGTTGGCACTGTGTAATTGATTTCAGTAACAAAAAAAAGGGGGGTGGGAGGAATGACAAGTTAAAAGTACCATTTCCTGTAGCGTTACACAGTCTGGGGGGGATCAGGAACCTGCAGAAAGCTGTCATCAGAATCTGCCGTTTTAAAGCCACATTTGTAACCACTTTCTGCCATGCACATGTGTCTTTTTGCTCCACCTGTCGCCGAAAGCGTCGGGATAAATCAAACACTATGTTTTAGTATTAGAAAGTAGGCCTTGCTTTATTCACAGTGTGGCATGCATGGATATGGGTCTGCCTAGATGCAGGCCATTTTCAAAACTTTTCACTTATTTATGCATTTTTATCAAACGAAGAAAATAATGTCCACTGGTTATAAACTATATAATTATTTTCATTAAACAGTATTCTATGTCCTATTGGTTATTGATTTCTCATTATGCACATTTTCAGTCTTCTTACTATCTTTTTCCCTGATAAGGCATTTCCTGCACACATGCTGGATTGTCTTTCTTAGTGTCTTCTTTAACTTCTGGTTCCTGCAACATGTCCTAGAAGGCTATAAATTCTGCATTCCAGGTGTAGCAATACCTCTGTCCCCCAGGCTTTGTTCACTGAAGCTCATCAGGGTTAGTTTAGCAAAACTTTAAAAGTTTCAGTGAATTTCCCAATCTATTTTAACGATAGCAGTCTGTAAAAAAACAGCTGCTTGCTGGTTAAAGTGGAAAATCACAATATTTATGAGTAGTACACACTGCTTATTATTTATTAAAAACAATTAATTAGAAGTCTAATGAAAACCATTATATGGTAGAAGAGTTCTTGGCTAAACTGAAGTTCAAAAATTAGTTTTATGAACATGATCACTTACCTGCAATGTACCATAATTAAGAGGGGGAAAGTAAATGTCATCCTTTACTTCCTCATTCCTGGACTAGTTCATCTTAAGTGGTTTTCTTGGAATAGTTATTGAAAGTATTAAATTTATTAAATCTGACTCCTTGGGGAAGGGAAAATGAAACAGGCGTTTCAAACACATAGTTCTAAGTATTGCATTTTGACAAACATCTGTCATCAAAGATTTACCATCTTTCACCTGCACATTCAGGATTCAACAGTAGACAAGACAATTACTTATTTCTTACTTTTGAAAGAAAAAATGTTAACCTCTCCTTAGGCATTCTTCTTATCCTGAAAGACTGGGAAATGTATTTGGAAATGTATTTTGAACTCTAATGACACAATAGGAGCAAAACAAACTGTGCTTCTTGCATTTTTAAAATAGTGAAATACTTATATAAAAATTTTCTTAGAAAATGGTATTTTAAAGGAATGAGTGGTCAATAAATTAGAGATAACCTAATAGAAAAGGATCAATGTTAGTTATAATATGAGTTAGGGCTGCAATCCCTTCTCTTGCAGAAAGACACCACATTTCATTGCAGTTGCATTGTATTTTCTGGCTCCTGGCACAGAAATTCGCAGTTGTTCTTTCTTTACTGAGCAATCTGCTCTGGAAAGGTCTTGTCCCAGTAGCTTGGAAATTATTTTACAGTGAGATGAGGTCTACTCACAACAGCAGAAACCGTACAGCTTCTCTCTTCTCTGACTGTTGTCTTTGTCATGATGCTTCTTGAGCTTGAAATTCTAACAAAATCCATTAGAAGTGTGTTTTTGAGAAAGCTTGAGACACAGTTTAAAATCCATATTCTGCTTACAACAGGCAGTCTTCATCTTGCCTCTGGAGTGATTCTACTGCTTCAGTGCTGTTTCCTAAAATTTTTTGATCAGCTTCTGAGGACTGTGGTTTCTGATGGAGGAAAACCTATAGTCTTGGAATTCCACAGTATTAGTGATTGAATGCTGCTGCATAAGGAAAGAAAAACAGCACCTGTTGAATTTAGACCACATCAGGGTTGTGTTCTTAGGTATATAACTTTTTGCAGATTCTTCCAGTTCTACAGCTAATCAAATAATTTTTCTTTGTAGACTGCCCACTTATTTTTTAAGGCCCAGCATGTCACTGGTAAATGATGCCTCTTCATTCTAAAAAGCCCCCTTATTGTAGGTCTTTCTGCTTCTTTCTTCTTCATGTATATCTGTAGTTTTCTGCCCTTTTGTCAATCAGATGTCTCCTGTCTTTTTCCTTCCTCACTCCATATTTTCTTACACTGATCTGTGACCATCTCCTCACACGATGTATTGGTCATTGTTATAGTCGCTGCTTTGGGGTCTTTTTCTGCAGCGTGTGGGAACATCTCTCTTAAATATTGCCCAGGATTTGAGGAAGCTCTTGTATTGTCATGATAACTTGATATATGCTTCTCTATGCAGATATTACCTTATATTTGGCTTCCTAGTATGTTTTTTATTGATGTATTTAATGATAGGTCGTGTTAGCAGCAAATGAACCAAAGGAGAAGAGCTCAATTTAGCACTCATACTGACGGTTTGTGAAGGGAAGGGCTGGGAATTTAATTATGTCCTCTTCCTCTACAACTTTTTCACTGACTCAGAGGTATTTAATTCTGAAATATTTTCTGCATTTTTCTAATTAATGCCTTGATTTCACAAGTGACCCTTCACAGGGGGAATGGACCCATCACTCTTTCCATCGCATCCCCGTCCGCGGCGTGGCCAAAAGGAGGGAGAGAGGGAATGGTCGGGAATAGTTCCTGCAAAGCGTGGCGGTTCGCTGCGGTGGTGCTGCTGCTCCGCCGGGAGGTGCGCGTCCGTGTGCAGGGTGCAGCCTCGCCGAGCCGCTCCGTGCCGCCCGTAATTGCCCCCCGCGCACCGGAGGAAGGAGCAGGCAGAGAAAAACGAAAGGTGTGAAAGTCTCAATTTTTTAGGAATGCTTGTCACCCCGGTTGGTCCCCTTGCTGCTCTACCATGGCTCCATGAAACAACTCGCCGAGGCGGTGTCTAGGAAGAGCGATCACTCTAGAGCGGCGCTTAGCAGTGGCTGCAACCACAGCACGTCTATGGGAATGGCTCGGCTCTTGTTCCTCAAATCCTCTAGAGAAAGTGGCCGGTTAGCTCAGTTGGTTAGAGCGTGGTGCTAATAACGCCAAGGTCGCGGGTTCGATCCCCGTACGGGCCAATGCTTATTTTTTTTTTTCCCCCTTGGACAGGAGGAGATCTCTGACTTAGCAGAGGATCACTTCATTTTGTTTTAGGGGCGGAGGGGTAACACGGAAACGAACGCGGTACCTCCCAAGAGGGAGCTGGACTTGGGTGATCATGGCGGGACAGCAGGTGAGGTGCTACTGGCTGGTGGTGGGGAGACGACTACCATATGTCGAGCTCCTCGTTAGTATAGTGGTGAGTATCCCCGCCTGTCACGCGGGAGACCGGGGTTCGATTCCCCGACGGGGAGAGAGACCAGTTCCTTTTTCCTCGATTGGGGGGAAACAAAATCCGACCTTCACTTGCTTTTTCCCTTTCCAGCTGCTCAGCCAAGTTCGAGCTGGGAACCAAGACAATCAGTCCAAAGCTAGAAGGAGCGCGAAGGCAGAGGTGGATACGCCTTAGGGCAACATCCAACAGCGTCCTGTTCCACCGTCAATCTCCCTGGCAATGGAACTGGCTCGAGCAGTATTGTTCTGCTGTGTGATCTGCAGCACAGGTGCTCAGTGCTGATTTTCTCAAACGGACAGCCATCCTTCCGTTCTCATGAGGTAACACTGAGACTTCAGCCAAATTATGCTGCTGCAGCACATCTTAAACCATTTCCCCCCTCTACAATCAACAAGATATCATCAAAAAACATAGGATGAAGTACTACCTTCTCCACAGCTTCCTGAAAGCACAGCGTAACGTTTAATGTAATACCAAATCTTCCCTTTGTTCTTTAAAAAAATGTTTTTAAGCATACCAACATTTTATAAAGGCAAGCAGTGCTATTTAGGCACAGATAGTCCTTTCATTTCCCAAAGACACCACAGTGGTTTGCCATTTTGCAGTCATCTAAAGCATGCGGAGTAGCCCTGTGAGGTGTTCACCAGTCCTTCACAAGGCAACAGCAACAAGGGATGATAACGTTAGCCCATCAATCTAAAAGAATGAGTTCACACACTTGCAAGTTTTAACAAGTCTACAGCATAATTAAGGCACGAGGTAAGAGTATAAATAGACACACTTAAACACCATGCAACAGCAGTTTGAATGGGCTGGTTTGCAGGCATTCCTGTTCTCTCAGAATGGCTCAGTGGAAGCAATCAATCCTGTTCATGATCCGTGTCAGTGCACCCAGTCTTTGGGATTTCGCAGAACCTCCAGAATTTCTGCTTCTTTCGAGCTCTCTGGTGGGTTGTGCATGTACTCCCACCTGCAAGGAGAAGGGAAACTCACTCAAATAGCCCAGCTGGCAGCCACTTCTCCTGCACCAGGCGGTGTTTGGACTGGAGTTGCCTTTTCTAAGGATGCAAAGCTACATACACAGTTGATACTCTTGGCTGAGATGACAGATATGGTTACAAATCACAAGTTTAGTAAAAACAAATAATAATGTCACCAGGGTAGATGGGAGAAATGTTAGCTTCATCTTTTTACCAACTTTTGAAAAATCTGGAAGGACAAGGAAAAAGGAAAGAGCAGTACTTTATGTCCCATAAGGCATGCAGGTTTATTTGCAAAAATCTTGTAACAGTCTCTTGTGACACACTAGTATCACAAGGAAGATGAACAAAAACAAGAACCCACAGAATTCTGACAGTGACACAACCTTTTTCCAGAATCTCGACTGGAAGCTCTACGAGTCTTTGTTGAATCATGGTTTTAAGAACAAAAGTGGTGAAAGATCCCTTTTTTCATTGAAAAAGCAATTGAAAGAGACACAACAGAGACAGGAAAGTGTCAGCAGTCACAGAGAGATGGGTACATCCTCTTTCCATTTTGCCCCCCAAGGAATGACCCCTTCATGCTGTGAAGTGAGCTAGTTACATTGATGAAAAAAAAGAATCACCGTAATTATGTCAAAACATAGAACATGCTACACCACCAGGTCAGGGACACATCAGGTGGTGTCAGTGGGATAAAGATATATGGTAAGAACAGCACTGCCTTCACGATTACAAGGCAGCAGGCAGTTTTCCTCACTAGTGAGTTTTATGGAATTCATAATAGGATACCCAAAAGCAACAGGAATAAATAGTAAATGGCCAAATTTGCTGGTATGACAAGCATAAGCAAGATGGGTTAAAACCTAAAAGGACAGTTAAAAACAGTATTTAGCCAAGCAACTGAGTAATAAAATGGCAGGTGAAATTTACTGTTGATTGATGTGATGGACACAGAAGAAAGTTGCACACAGATTGGGTTAAATTTTATTGCCCAGAAAAAACTTTGGCATTGTAACAGTTCTATAAAAAAAGCCACCTCAATGCTGAACAGCAGTCAAAACCAACAAACAGAATATTAGGATTGTGGAAAGAATAATGAATTAAAATATTGCTATGCCACTATAAGTCAGGAGCACACCTGCATCTTGTATCCAGATATGTAGCTTACATTGTCTGTTCCTTATCCCCATTCAGAAACGGCACAGAAAACTTAAGCCTAGCAAAAGTGGCAAAAGTATGAAACATCAACTGTACAAAAAACTAAAAAGAGCAGGAAAACAAACTGTCAGCCTGGAAAACAAACAATGAAAAACCCCCAGAAGCCTTGTAAAATAAAAACTGTTATGGAGAAAATGAACAGAAGAAAATCATGTTACTCAGTGAGAAGTCAGATGAAGTCATCAGGTCCAAGTAGAAAACAAAAAGGTACTTTCTCATATAACACAGTTAGTTAAACTGTGCAGCTCCCTGCCCCACATTTGGCAGGACTGCCAAAGGCTCTCTAAGGGCTACTAAACAAAAATCCATGGAGTGAGAATAATCAATCTATCAAGAGGAACTAAGCAAAAAAACTATAATTTTTTTTGCCAGATACTACTGGCAACTAGGTGAGTGCAACGGAGAAGCAGCTGCATTTGCAGAATAGAGAACTGTACTTGTCCAGTTCTTGTATCAGGCATGAACTTGTCACTGTTAAGAGACTAGAGACCAGATGAGACCTTTGATTTAATCCTGTGAAGTATTTTACTAAGAACAGTGTCTGCTGCAACTCCACATAACCACACCCTTACCTTGCAGTCAGTGGCAGAGACATAAGAATGCTTTCGATTCTTGATCCTGGTGTCAGGAGGCCAAACTTTGTACCTCTGTCATAAACCAAGTTGAACTCTACATACCTACAGGAATGAAGAGATGCAACAGAAAAATCCCTAGTTTATTAGCAGAAGTTGGTTATGCTTTCTTCAAATGGCAGATGTCAAACAAAACCAGTCTGTCTTTCTGCTGAGTTGGCGTCAACTGTTCTGTCAACTCTTCTGCAGCATCCTCTGCATAGGAATGCAGGTGTGACCTTGCCACTCCACAGAGCACAGGGAGAAGTAACCTCAGCTAAGAGACTAGAGCAGACCAACTGTTCTAAGGAGAGCAGTCTGCAGGCTCCTGTGCTGTACTGTACTCTTCCCAGGCCTCAGCCCTGTTGGCAAGCTTGACACTACATTTACCTTGGTTCTTCTCTTTGTGGGGATGTAATAAAGAGAGGCCTTAAAGGTACTGAAAATAACCAGAGAAAAAATTCTACTGTGCAGTCCTCCATGCAGAAGGACACATAAGCAGCAAGGCCAGAAAAGTATTTCCTGGTTCCTGAAAGATCTAGAAACAGCAAAAGTCAGATAGCTTCAGAGTGCTGGCTGGGATTTGTAAGTGATGAAATAGACCATTTTCTGCTCCCAGCAGAGGAACAGAGCTGTGACAATTCATCAAGGATTATCTTGAGGGCCAGTACAGGGTGTTTGTACTTAAAGATACAGGAAGGGAAAAGCTCTTATCCACGTGCAGAAATGGAAAGCTTTACATAGCCCCATAACCTGCAAACAAATCCAGGGAAATAGACAGGCCTCAAGAGCTGGTTCTGGCTGCAAGTTAGAAAAGATATTTCGCCTTTTAAACTTTGCAGGTTTGCTAAATCCCCTCCACAGGCTGGATCCTGAAAGCCCAATGTTCCCAAGAAGAGTCCCACCAAATTAAGGATGCTTGCTTAAGTGACCAACAGCTGCAGGCCAGTGATCTGAACTTGAATGCTTACACTCTTTCCATGCCAGTCTCACATTTCTCTGCAGAACAGGCAGAAACTAAAGACTCTAGTTGAGCACAAAGCACAAAGTATAGTTTCAATTCTCCATACACTCAAACAGTCACAGGACATGGAGAACAGAGTGCAACTGTATTAACCAATGTACTTAAGCTTTTTGCAGCATTAACAGTTGGTGACATTAAGCATCCTCCTAAGTATTTTACAGTAACCTTGGACCATGCCAGAATAAAAAAATCCAACCCTCTGTATTCTTTTACAGGTATCCTCAATTCCTTTACAGGAATTTCAATGCCAAGATCAGATGGATCAGATGTATGTAAGGAGCTGAAAATACTCAAGTACAGTTATTTCCTGACTTTCTGGGGTTTTCCTGCATTACTTAATAGGAAGCCACCATTCTTTTACCCTTAGCTCCTCATGTGACAGGGCAGCCCTATATACACTACCTCTGGGCTGCAGGAGAGGGCAGGATTCAGGACATGAAGCACACCCACACCCCTTGGCCTGTTACACAGCAGAAGCTTCTCTTGCTTTATGAAGGAGTTGAAAAGAAATGGTGGTGCTTTGCTTGTGTTGCAACATGGGAGAGTGGGAAATGCCTTCTTTGCACCCTGTTTAGCAATCTAGCATTGGATTTCAGAATTAGTTCTATGCACAAAAATGCTGAAATTCTTGGTCTGTTTTTTTGGCCCACACAACCTGTAACTGTGAAGACCTAGCTCATATTTTTTTCTTGCCAGCCCAGTCCACCTCCTGCGTATACTTTTGTTCCTCTAGTACTCACCGTCCTCTCCGAAGCTGTTGCCATAGCTTTTCCTCTGGTGTGAAGGAGTCATGGCAGTGCTTTTTCACAATGGGAATGTAACAAGGCACAACAGCTTTGGCACAACTCTTTACAAACTGGAATACTTCCTCCTTGGAGGGAGAGTCCACATCATCAAAGAATATGCCTCCAATCCCTCTACGCTCGCCACGGTGCTTGATATAGAAGTAGTCGTCACACCTAGAAGCAGCGTCAGATGATTACCAATATGGTCCAGAGTATTCAAAGACATGAACAGTACTCTAAAGAGCTGCATGCTACAGGACAGAACCAGTGAAATACTGCCCATAAGTCAGTTTCTGCAGGGCTGGGTGCCCCACTGTTTCCCTGATACCCAGAGGCAGGACAGTGCAGCATCACCTGGAAAGCACTCCTGTGTCACTTGCAGTAAAAGCTGTGATTAAATGGTCTCTGTAAAGCTACACATCACCACAAACACCCTGAACACCCTGGCAGATGCGTCCATGTGGGTTAATCCAATCCATATCCTCAACCAACTCCGAACAGAGACATCTGATTTCAAAATTTTCAAAACTAAGGGCTCTTGATAGATTCCATTCCCAGAATTATATGTAGTTCTCAAATTATTTGGACAGCTTTCATATGAACTCAGACTTGGAAGAGAATTTATTCTCTTTGCCATCCAAGTAAAAGAATTTTCTTCATCAAAACATAAGTAACCTAAGGCCCCAAGACCAGATAAGAAAGCAACTCTCATGGCACCCTTCTTTGGAAAAAGGCTTTTTAATAGTTAAAACTTGAAAGACTGAGTCATTATAGCAGTGGCTTTTCATGACTCATGTTTAAGTTTATAAATGAGTAAGGACAGCTTGTCCTAAAAGCAATTAATCTCTTTTGTATTTACAGGGAGTATTTAGTTGTGAAATTACTGTAACTTGAATGACTTAACTCCATCTTTCTTATAATTCCTTGCTTGGGCGTGCAAGTCTTCACAGGGAGGAGAAAGCAAAATGAAGTATGAAGCAGGAACCATCAACATCAAGAAAACCTGGCCTTCCATTAGGACTAGTTTTCCATACAGAACCAGTTTTCCATATATCCACAATCGTTCTCAAGCATTATATGTGGCATGGCCATAACAAGAGAGACCTAGAGATGTAACAGATAACCTACACTATTTTTTTTATTCACTAGGATAATCAGTGTTTTCTATTTTATGATAGCAGGAAGAGTTAGGGAAAAACACCGAGTCAGAAACATATAAGAGAATAAGCCTGACAAAAATCTTAAATCTAAATCAGGTAGACAATGTGGTAAGTGTAATAATGTTTTTCTTTAGCGAAGTGGGAAAACGTCTCCTACCCCCTGCAGCTGGCATTGCAAACCTACTTAAGCAGCAAAGAACCAGACCATTAAGGTAGATTCTCTAAACTACCATGCAAAAAATCCTCAGACAGCAAGACTCTAATCTCAAGGCTCTACAATATGTCTCTCTACTAAGTGGTTGCCACCCAAACTATAACACCCACTTTATCTCCTGTCCTCAGACAAGACCTAGTAGCTTACAAAAGGGTACCCCCACCTTCCTGCATACACAGCTTGCGGCAGATAGGATTATCAGACACAGAACAGCAAGTTCCCACTTAGTAGTGGAAGATCCCATCACTTGTATCTCTCAGCTCAAGAACATAAAAAGCTTGCATCTTAGAAAATGTGCTGTTGAACTCCTAGTGAATGTGTCACCAGAGAAAAAAACACAGCTTCATCGAATTATGAAGCTTCTACATTAAGGACAATGTCCTTGACATACCGGGAAATTACCTGGCTATGAAGGCCAGACTGAAGGCAGAAAAACAAAAATGGGATTTTCAAAACTGCTGTGATGACCCAAGAGCTCACACTGAATCATGCACATTTACCACGAGTTCACTGCAAAGAGAATTTGTGCAAGTTCATGGGGCAGAAGTCTTATCCTACTTTAACACCAGAGGCTAAAAGGAATTTTATCAGCTTAGTTTTTCTTTGGGCTGTAGACTTACGATCCTAGTTGTGAGCCCTCAGACTTGAAAAATCCAGGATTCTGTAAATAAGATATTTCTTTAGACAACATTTTGTCCTAGTACACTTCTGATTTTCATTAGGGCTTTCTGATACATTTCAAAAGGCATCAGAACCTACAGTTCCTAGCACACACTTAACTGCCAACACCCAGTCCTGCTTTCTGCTCCCCCCAAGCACACCTTCGTCCACGTACCATTTCTTGTACTTGGGATACAGCTTTAGATCATGCTTGTCACAGGCTTCTTTCAGAGTCTTGTGAAAATGAACGGCATCCTCTTCATTCAGGTAAGTTGGAGTGAGGTCAGTCCCACCACCAAACCACCACTGTTTAGTTCCTATAGCAGAGGCAAGCAGCAAAATTTTTCTTTTAAACTTCTGAACAGCAACTTGTTGCTAGTGGTTCACCAAAAACTAACAACTACTTTTATGATACAAAAAAACATCATTTTTCAGCGGTGTCCCTAAACTTCAATAGTGAAAAATTTGACTACAAGGTAGTGCAATGATCAGTGACTTCAGGAAAAGATGAAACAAACTTCAATGTAGTGAAAACCATTTTGGACTATTGACCCTGACTACAGGACAGCAATTTCACAAGATGGGCTGGTGAGTCTTGACATACCTGGGAGCAAACTCACACTGGTTCTTGATCTCTTACCCAGCCATGCATTCACACTTCCTTGGGGCAGAGTCAGACATTTCATACATTCCTCACTGGACAATAATCCTTACCATCTGCTTCTTCAATTTCAAAGTATCTGTAGTTGAAGTGCATGGTTGGAACATGAGGATTCTTTGGATGGATAACAGAGCTCACACCCATGGCGCAAAAAGGCAGCTTCCCTGGATAAAAGGATGCACAGGAAAAGCTCTTCAGTTTTTCAATAAACTTCATTTGTTATCATTTAAGGAATATCACTATTTTCCCTTAGGCTCCAAGCCACAACAGGAAAGTGTCTCATTTGGGTCACCATCATTATTAATCGGTGGGCAAGTTACTTCTTACCCATATACTTCTGTGCACCTAACTCAGTGATGTCTTTGGTATTTGTTCTAAAACGTGACAATACTTTGGAGAACCCACTAGATGAAGACCACTTAAAACATAAGGCACTGCTAAGGCTTTCTACCACCCCCAGTCCTCACAATTACCCTTTGTTACACAAAGGTGTGTTGAGTCCCCTTTAGCCTTCAGGTGTTGTTGGTTTTCTCCCTCCACCTTTTTGGTACATAATTCCTGCACTGTTTCACTGTTGCACTAGAGCCTCATTATTGAGAGGCCACCTGTGCCTACAATACATTCCTCATAGCAACAAGCCAGAGAGAGAAGCACTCCCATACCTGGCATTCTAGGGACATGAGAGTCCACCTGTCAAGCTTACTGATTAGAAATCACTATGATACAAATGAAAGCCTTTGAACTTTCATCAGTCTGGCCTTCCTCATGTTCTGCTCAAAGGCCAGGTTGCTTTCAGAGTACCTGAACAGGAATACTCAGGTCAACACATCCAGGTTCCGTATCCCAACTGCGCGACAGACGCCTTACCGTCCTTGGCCTTCAGAGACTTCCCCCTGCTCCGCATTTGCCGTGCTGCCTCCTCGGACAGGAGCCCGGACACGACGGACACGTTCACACCTGCCTTCTCAAAGACCTCGCCATCCTGCAGCACGCAGCTGATGCCGCCTCCGCCTGCCAACGCCAGGCTCCAGGTCAGGGTCACCGAGGGGTGACCAAACCCGCGGTGCCGGTATCCGCGGTCTCCCCCGCGGCTCCCCCGTACCTTCCTTCCTTTCCCAGCTGTCAACGGCGAAGGAGGCGCCGGGGTCCAGGTCGGCCAGGGCGCGACACATCTCCGCCTGCGTCTCCATGATGAGCAGCTCCATGCGGCTCCGCAGCTCTCGCCGCCGCCGCCGCAGCTCCCGCAGCCCGCTCACCGGTGGCGCCATGAACCGCTGCCGCAGTTCCTTCTCCTCCTCGTCCTCCCGGGCCGCTGCCAACGCGGCTTGCCGCCGCCACAGCCCCAGCGCCAGCCCCAGTCCGCCCAACGTCCCTGCGGCCGCCAGCGCGGCCCGCCGCGCCCCCCGGCTCACCGGCCCCGGCGGCGCGGAGCCCAGTGCCCGGGTAAAGGCGAGGGCGGGCGGGCCACGGGCGGCTCCACGGAACAGGCGCACTGCCGCCGCCATGACCGGCGCCGCAGTGCCGGCGGGGCGGGGAGGAGCGGAGCGGGGCCGGGGCGAGGCGGGGCGGGGGCCGGGCCGGGTATGAATTTGTGTCTGCCCACGGAAACGATTAGGTAAAATCCCTCTGAGATCATCTAGTCCCGTCTGTCGTCTATCACCCCATTGTCAGCTAAACCACAGGGCACTAACTGGCACGTCCAATCTTTCTTTAAACACCTCCAGGGACAGTGACTCCACCTCCTCCCTAGGCGTTCCAATCCAATGTCTAATCACCCTTTCTGTGAAGAAATTCTTCCTAATGTTAGCCTAAACCTCCCTTGGCACAGCTTAACGCTATGTCCTCTATGTCCGCTATGTCGCTGGTTGCCTGGAAGAGAGTGATTGCCACCTGGCTACAACCTCTTATTAGGTAGCTGTAGAGAGTGATAAGATTACCACTGAGCCTCCTTTTCTTCAGGCTGAACAACCCCAGCTCCCTCAGCTGCTCCTCATAAGATTTGTCGTCCAGACCCTTCACCAGCTTCATTGTTCTTCCTTGGACCTGCTCCAGCACCTCAATGGTCTTCCTGAACTGAGGAACCCTGAACTGGACACAGTGTTTGAGATGTGGCCTCACCAGTGCTGAGCACAGAATCACTTCCCTAGTCCTACTGGTCATGTTATTTCTGAAACAGGCCAGAATGCCATCGGCACACAGCTGGCTCATACATGAGTGCAAGAAAGCCCATCCACACTGACTGCTGTGAAAGAGTGCAAGCATCCCATAACCCTCCCATCTGGATCTGGGCTGCCCATTGTGTGAGGGTGCTGTGACAGGGAGAGGCATCCATGGATGCAGCACTCAGGTGCCACACCTTGCCTGGTGCAGCTTTGGGAGAGAGGGTGTGCTGTCCTTGTGCCTGCAAAACATCTCGGCATACTGCTTACAAATGACCTGATATTGTTGATGCAACTACATGGGGCTGCAGAGTAATTTTGTGAGTAATGGCTTGTGCAGGGCCAGCTGGGCATTGCTGGAATAGGGGTAAAGTTGTATTTTACTGAGCTGTCTTGTGAACCATGTGGAATTGCTCTTCTGTGTATGGCATTTCTGATTTTCTACTCATAGTAATGAGTTTTTAGATCTGAATAATTTGTTTGACCACCAGTTTAGTGCATTAGGATTCTTTCCCATGGATCTTAGAGGGCACATGCTTATACATCCTTTGCTCTTTCTAAAGTTGAAGCACATGTTGTTTCCTAATACAGTGAAGGAACTATACACACGTGTAGTGAAAAGGTTTTGATCTCACTGCAATTACAGAGACATGGTGGGATAGCTTGCATGACTGCAGTGTTGTCATGAAGGGCTACACCCTGTTTAGGAGAGACAGATCAGAAAGGTGCGGTGGTGGAGTTTCCTGTCTGTGAGAGAGCACTTGGAATGTATCGAGCTCTGTCTTTGGGTGGACAACAAGCAAGTCAAGATCTCATGGGTAAGGAAAAAAGGGCAGGCTCATAGAGGTAACACTGTTGTGCGTGTTTGCTACAGGCTACTTCATACAGGAGAAAGTGCATGAGGTCTTCTACAGACAGCTTGAAGCAGCCTCACAGTCACAGGCCTTGCTGGAGAAACAAAAGTGATTAAGGGTCTGGAGTATCTCTCTTATGAGGAAAGGCTGAGGGAGCTGGGTCTGTTCAGCCTTGAGAAGAGATGACTGAGAGGGGACCTCATCAGTGTCTATGAATAACTGAAGGGAGGGTGTCAGGCTCTGCTCGGTGGTGCCAAGCAATGGAACAAGAAGGCATTGAGTAGAAACTGATGCACAAGAAGTTTTACCTGAACAGGAGGAACAACTTCTTTAATGTGACCAAGCAAGGAAACAGGATGCCCAGAGAGTCTCCCTCCCTGGAGAACTGTCTGGACACAATCCTATGCCATGTGCTCTGGGATCGCCCTGCTTGAGCAGGGAGGTTGGACCAGATGATCCACTGTGGTCCCTTCCAACCTACCCAGCCTGTGATTCTGTGAAAATAAGAATTCAAAATAACAAAGAGAAGGTCTGTGTACCTCCAGGTGTTGAGAAGTACTGCATAGCACAAAAATGGCTTAGCCCTGCAAAGTTTGCACTTTGGTATGGGACTGTTCCTTGGAAACAGTAATCTGGTATTTCTGAACTGTTATGAGTAGAAAAGTTGTCCATTTTTTAAAGGTTGCAGAGTTCACAAGTTAAACCAATTGCTGCCAAGTTGGAATTCTAACTCTTTGTTGTTAATAATTTCATGTTGTAATCACCTGGTGTTAATAGTTTTCCTTTAATTACCTGTTCTTGATGGTTAGAAATCCCCCTTTGTCGAGTATCACCCTGCTGCCTCCTGGAAGATGGCACTCGGGACTGTGAGGAGGAGGTGACATCGGGGTTGGCATGCAAATGAGGAAACCCCTCACTAAAACCTGCAGGAAAAACCCCTAAAAACAACAAGCCACCACGGAATTAAGAGATTGAAGTGATGTCTAGACGTGAAGAACAGAATCCAGTGTCCTCTACGACCCGTTTCACTAACCTAAAAAGACATCAGCTAGAAAGTGGACCCCGAATGTCAAACTTAAAAACCGGAAATCTCCTGGTGCTCTCATGAGGATGGAAACCCTAGCTCTGCCTGCAGACCAGCGAACACAGCTGCACTCTTCCTCGTCCTCCGTGCCACTCCTGGGAGCAGCGGTGGCAGTGACCCGTTGGTTCTTCCCACCTGAACTGATTTTTAATAAAGGCATTAAAAAAGGAGAAAGATCTCCTGCCCTATTTATTTCATTAACTGATTTGCACCTGTACTACCAGAGCATAGATCAGTTTCAAGTATGGCTCTGAGGAAAGAGTGGAGATTAATCCCTATTAAGGATTTGGGCTTCATTATCTGCCTCTTTTCACTGCAGATGATTTTGGGGGGGAGTGTCTGTCTGTATAAAGTGATAATGTTTGCTCGAAGGCATAGTCCATGTTCTTATTTCTGATCTGGTTCTGCTCTTTGGCAGCAGAGGATACTGTGAAACTTCTGAAGCTCTACAACGAGGAACAGATCTGAGCTCGTCTCTCTTCTGCCACCAGCTGGAGAACATGATCCCTGATAAGCAAGGAAACTCGACCCAGTGGAGGTAAGAGTGAATGTGTTAAGAGAGGTCTGTGGCTTGTAAATAGCTTGGAAGTGCATAATGCATACTGTTTAGCATTAAAACGTTTAGATGTACTCAGAAAATACAATTCAAGAAGAAACTGAGCTATCACTGCCAGCCTGGATAAAGAGCTGTGGAAAGAGCAGCCAAAACCCCATAGATGGTACTGCCCTTCCAAGCTCTTCACTGTAGTACGCTCTGCTCTTTCAGTAGGGTTTTTTTTAGACATTATTAAAAACAAATAAATGTCGGGGCCAAGACAGGTAAAACACATTCCCTCTGATATTGGTGGGTTTTTTTCTGTACTAGATTGAATGCAATCTTTAATTGATAACATCTGGTAATTCAGCTGGATGGGACCTCTGGAGGTCTCTAGTGCAGCCCCAGGGGTTCACCATTCCCAGTCTGGATGAGGTTGTGGAAGGCCTTCATTGTCCATCTGCAGTTAGAAAAACCTCTTCCCTCATTTTTCCTGGGCTCCTGCCTCAGCACTCCACCACCCCCAGCAGGAAAAATCTGGTGAGAATTCCTTTGCTGCGACCACATTCCCAGGTCAATGTCTTGGTCTTGCTGGTGAAGTTTAGAAGCATGACTGCTTTACACACTGGGATTGCTCAGGCTGGATGCAGAAGCCTAGTCAGGCTTTCACTGTCTGTTGGTGGTGAGGAGTGACGGAGTGACAAAGTGTAAAAAACACTCACACTGTTTCTGTGCTAAATACTGTCATGTTAGCACCTTGTGAGGACCTCCTCTCTGGCAGCACATTAAGGCTGAAATGTCAGCCAAGTACTGATGTGTGTGAGATGCTCAGCAGTGATACAAGGTTAAAAAATGACAGCTCACATTTTGATCTGCTTTTGCAGTGCATAGTGACAGTGTGTAGGGTAGGCCTTTCTGTGGAAGTACTAATAGAAGAGGAAAAAGGCACTTGGAGTTTAGCTTAGGGCCAAGACTTAAACCTGGAATTGGTCTTGCATTTACCTGAACAAGAATTGAATCTCAGGAAATGTACCTTTTGCTTTTTTAGAGAGCTGCGTGAAATCCCAAGGTTTTGGCCTCCCTTAAAATCTCCATGTCAGTTTTATAAGTTTGACTGAAAATATGCATGGTGAAATGACTTTGAATATTTTGTTTCTTAGCGTGTTGTCCATTTTCATACCTGTATGTGTTTTGTTGAGAGGGTCTTGCCATAGGTTTTGTTTTCAGTGACAGCAAAGCCATTTAGATTTGCTTTGTAGTCAAAACCTCTAGAGGAGGTTGTAAGGCTACAGTGATTTCAAGTAGATTTGAAGAACTGGACTTCTATTTACAGTATTATGTAAGGTGACTTCTTATGAAGAAAAGAATGCTTTTAATTTGTTGTTGTTGTTGTTGTTTTCCCCTATACTTTGAAAAGAGTTCTGAAGCTTCTCTGCTGCTGCTTGTATTCATCTACCTTGGTTTCATTTTTCTTTCTACTGAGAATTTATGGATAAAAATGATATTAACAAGAGACACTGCATGTTCTAAGATAGCAAAGCATGATCAGGTCTCATTCATACTGAGACATGCATATGCTTTCACTTAGGCTGTTGGATACTTTTATTTTGAGTACTAAATTAATGCAGTTGATTATCAGAAAAGAGGAAGAAAAAGATGTGTTGAGAACCCAAAAATTCCCCATCAATTGGCATTTCTCTTACTTCTGAAATTGAAAGAGCCATTTTCATCCAGTTTATCACACAAAGCATTGATTGTGACTTCAAAAAGATTTTGAGGGCTTGCAGTTAGATAAGTACTCTTGTTTAACAGAGTCATCTCAAAGGTTTTGCATGATACTAAAAGTTGAATTAAGTTATTACCTCAGTATAACAGTGAGAGAGAAGTGAAAGCTTTGGTGACTGAGCTGAAACAGTAGGTGACATGAAGGTTGCAAGAGAAAGATGAAAACCTTTCTTTCTGCATCTGTTATCTCAGTAATTTGTCTGGATGGCAGATTCATAGGAATCCTCCTTTTTTTTTCCTTCTTTTTTTTTAAATGCAGGATTGATTCCCTGGGTGTATGAAGGAAGGAAAGGATAACTATAGATCAAGAAGCTGCTGGAATTCTTTCAGGCTACCTCCTGGAAGGTAAGAGGAGTTATGCAGTGCCTTAGGACAACCTTTCTTCCATTATTGATTGATCACCTTTGCATAGTTAATGAGAGAAGTGAAAAGGTGAAATACAGAGGTTTGCACTAAGAGGCCCCAAAATGTGCTTGCATGCAGCCTCCCCTGGAAATGTGCCAGCACTCCAGGCCAGGTACTACATCTTCCCTGTGATGAGATCTGTTGTTTTCCCACTTCCTCTGTGCCCTTCCTTGAGCTCTGCCTTCAGATTTGCTGTCACACAGCACCATCTTTAGAACACATTAGGAATTTTCCCCAGCCATGGCTATTGTATATGTGACTTCATCCAGAAGAAGCCAAAGCATGACCTCTCTCCCAGGTTTCCAAGGAAAGGAAAACAATGGGCAGAAGTGATCTGTTGGCAAGAATTCTTTCTGTGTTACTCCCCTGCCCCAGTGTCGCAATTTTTTTTTTTTGTAGCTGTTTATACACACTACATGTAATGTTTACTGTTATGAAAGTCCATCCAGCAACCAAAATACATCGCTTTTTGTCCTCCCTGGAATAATAGGTACATTTTTTTATGGTTAAACTAAAGGACTGGCTGGATTAGCTCACAGGTCTTGAGAGACTTGTGTCTGCAGCTAGTTCTGAGTAACAGACATACATTGTGGCAGTATAATTGACTTTTTTAATCCTGGGCAGCTCAGGATTATCAGGAAGACTAGAGGCAGGGAAGGGTGGGGATGCATATGTTGAGAAGCAGTAGGGGGATTTAGGACAGAAAAGCAATGTCTATGGAAAAAGGTGCTATGCTCACCCTTGCTGACAAGGAAAGTGACCAATATTAAGAATTGTGGACAGCACACAAGAGGGCTTTGGTGGTCATTTTAAAGCTGGCAGTTTGGGACTCATGATGATCCCTAGCTCAGGCATTTTTTTGATGATCCCTGGCTTAGTTATACCAGATGGTGAATGAGTCCCACTGGTGGGACTCATTCACCATCTGGTAGAACTGTAGGCTTAATGCACCATCTTTATCTGACCCTTACACTGTACTGCAGGGATAAGTTCAGGAATTCAGTGAAAAAGAAGATAAACTGTTTTTCCTGCTTTGCCTCCAGAAAACTAATGATAAAGCCTGCTTAGTCCATTATTCGCTGTCAAGTAAGAGGTAACTCTTCATGCTGTTAGTTCATAGAAGTTGTAACTACAGGTTTTGCCAAGGCCATTATTCAAGTACCAGATCTAACATCTGACCTGACTGAAAGCAAGCCAAATCCAAAAGGAAGATGCCAGGAAGCAGAAGAATAAGGCACAAAACTTAAACCAGATACGTTCCCAGACTATTGGAGTAAGATCCCAATATTACTGGGTGGAACGTGCCTGGGCTCTTCTGGCCCTTGCTGCTTGACCAGAGGCGGCAACTGTGGTGTTTTCACCTCAGAGACACCCCTGGCTTGCTGTATGTTGCAGCTAGGCACTTGGAACAAGTCCAGGCAAGCAGGAATTCAGTTTTTACCTCAAATGGGAAGGCTTTAGGCGAGGTGAAGAGGAAAAGGAGATGGATTCTGCCGGAGGGTTAATCCAGAGTTTTATTCCATGGTCAAAGATCTCCGAATCTTGGTAACAGCTCCAACAGAATGCCAACCGCATGGTCCCATGTCTTTTTAAGCCCAGGGAAAGGGGGAGGGGAAGGGGTAGGTGTGCCACCAACCAGGTGGAAAGGGGGGCAGTCTCAGGGGACAATGACACCAATGACCCCAGGGCTGGGAAGCATCTTTTGAACTTGACCAACCAAACGACGACCTTGCTGGAATGTTAAGATTGACAGACAGCACTTAGCAAGGGGGCAAGGGGGAGGGGAAGGGAGAGGTTGGCACACCTGGGAAACTGGGATAGTTAAAACAGGATATTGCTTCACACTGCAACACCAGACTAAGTGTGTTTTCACTTTAGGGATTTCATGAACCTGGTGTGATTGATCTAGTTAGTGACTGTCAACAGGCCTCTCTTCTAAATCCTTGTTCAGGCTCTCTTGAGAATTTTCTGCAGCTAAAAAATCCTCAGAAAAGCAGCATTGTGATCTGTACTGCTTGCCTAGAACACAGCTTCTCTTGGCATCATTGATGGCTTCTTATTCTTGAATATATGAAGAGACACTGAAGAGTTTCTCCTATCCATGCCATCAGGCCTGTCTCTGCATCAGAGTAGAGGATCATAACCCTTTAACTCCTTGCATGGTGACCACTGTCCCCATCCACATGCAAAGGGTGTGTCAAGAACACATTGCTTACCCATGAAAATGCATGTGTTTCTCAGCCTGAAATTTCATCAGCAGGCTAGTGAGTTCCTAAGTGAACTCACTGCCTTCAGCAGTTTTTCTTCTCTCAAAACTCTAAGAAACAAAGAACAGTGTTTTGTTACTCCCTGTTCTTGTGTCTGGTTTGAAAAGAAGCACTTCAAAAGGCCAGTTGGTAAAAGTCATGGCAGCAGTCAGATTGCAGTCTTGCCTAAAGTGAATCACCACCTTTTGAATCACAGCTTTCACTTCCTTCATTACCTGAATTTCTTAATCTTTCACCTCACATTGGTTTAGGTCTGTGGATGAGGCAATGTCACCAAAGCAGAAATATCATGCCAGAGATGAGCCTGAGGACTGCAGAGACAAGTCTAGGCAGGAGCGCTGGAGACTGGGCTAGAGTGGAGAGGTGGAGCAAGCCCCCTACAGATGGGGGTACTTTGAGGAGAGCAGAAGCAGAGGCAGAGAGCAGAATTTTCTGGGGAAAGGTTGGGATAGTTTTTTTGGACACAACAAATGTTTTTTAAAAGTTAGTTTTCCAAAGCAGGCTGAACTCCTGCAAGGGAGCTCTCTTGGGTAACTGTGGGTTGCAAAGACTGAAATGGATTTGAGTCAGTGTATTGAAAACCACAGAGTCAAATTCTAACTGATGCTAGAGCCTGTCAAGAGCTTACTCTGTACAACTCCCTACCAGAGATTTCAAAAATGTTGATAAGGTGTAGGATGTTGTAGGGCAGCTGCACCATCTCAGCATTAGACTTCTTTTTTTGTCTATTTATAAAAGTTGGCCTTCTTTCCAGGGCCTGCCTTGTCATGAGTTCTGTGGGATTTCATTGTCTTTTCAACTTTTAAATGAAATGGAATGTCTTAGACAATACTGGATCTTGGCTTTGCATTATCTTTCCCTTCTGGGTACTTCTTCTGTTTCATTCTTTTTCAGTGTAATAAACTTCATAGCACTGTCCTGATGCCTTCCTTCCCCTGTTATTCAAAACTGCCTTGAAAACCCCTGGCTAGACTGTCACATGCTCATCACTGGTTTTCCCCATGGATCCCATGTCTGCTGATAACGCAAGTCTTTACATTTGTTGTCCTGAGACTACTTTTCATGAGAGAGCTATTTTCCACTCATTTGTGTGTAACAACACTCCTGCAGCCTCTCCTCTCTCACAAGTTTCAAACTTTTTCTCTCTTCTAGACTTCCCCATTCTCCACTAATGTCAGATATCACCTGTCACAGGGGCATGGTGCCTGCTTTTGTTGTATTTAGCTAGAAGAAGAGATACAGGACATAAAATATTAAGCTCTCTCAGAACTGTGTATCAAGTTCTGTAAACTTGTGGAGCATTATTTGAACTGTCTGTTGTAACAGTGAAAAGTGAGTTATTTTTAATAGTGCTGTAACATTTCTCTTGGTAATTCAAACCATATACAGTACTCTCTATTAGACTGTGGAATTCTGGAAGATACTGTTCTTAAACATATTGACTCATTCCTGTTATATTTCCATGGCAATTTTGTCACAGGATTATAGTGGTATTATCTACTGGATGACTTTGAGTGCTTCATGAAAGCATGAGCATTTTAAAAAGCAGATACCTTTCTTGAAGGATAATTTTACAATATAGAAAATTGGTGTTATAAATGATCAATTGAAAGCAAAATTATCAAAAAAGCAAAAAGATTTATTTATCTTTTTCTGTGACCAAAATATGGTCCTCAAAACCACCACAGCCAAAGAGACAGCATCAAGCCCGGGATCGGTGCTGGGTGAACCTGGATCCAACCTCTATTGCATCAAATCCCACCCTCGTTCACGAGAGCCACTTCTAGCAGGCTTTTTAACTGTTTTATACAGTTTATTATGCCCGAGGCAAAGGAGTCCAAGTTTCTTTTGTAACTCTGCATATTCATAGTTGGTTCTTTCACTGTGCAGAGTTGGTTGATAGCCAGCGTTGATGGAATCCGGGAAGTGGCATATTCACATGTATCTTTCTGGCGACTTCCCGACGAAGAGGATGGCTAACTTGATCAATGTTATCAACAGGGCGATGATCGCTCTTAGGCGTCTTCCGATGACTCAGGATAATGGTGATCATCACGCTTGGTGCGTCTATTCTTAAGCTAAATGCCGATTGTTCTCCCTCTGCCTTCAGGAATTTCAGAGTTTGAATAGACCACCTCTCAGGCTGCTTGTGGTCAGAGACTCATCTGGATTTCACAATCTTTATAAAATACATTCTTTTATAGCATGAATTATTTCCCAAAATACATTACAATAGGCAAGGTTCTTTAATTCTTGTAATTTTTAAACTGACTGATTTCTTGCTAATTTGAAGTCAATGTTATCTGAAGCTTATTTATTTCACTTACACTTGTAAAAGACAAATTACTCGACCATTCTCTATGTTTTAATGCTTGCTGTATACTTTTTTGTGTAATTTTTGACAAGTTCTGCATCAACTCAGGTAGCAGGTTACAGCTTGCATTGAACAGTTTGGTATATTTGATTGACTTGTTTAATTCTGACGTCTTTGGATCTTGAAAAACACTAGCACGTTTTCCAGCCCTTCTGGAAGTACTGGAAGGTGAACTCTAACAGCTGTCATCCATTAGTCTGGGCATTTCTTTGTTTAGAGTACAAAACCCTGGGCTTATTCTTCAAGGGAGACCTATTGCATCCCTGAAGCGTTTGGTTGTTATTTAGTGAGTTCAGAAACTGTTGAGATTGAATGCAATTGTTTTTCTGAAAGTTTTCTCTGTATTGTGGGTATGGTGATGGCAAAAGATAAAATGTATGTTTTATCTTTATGTTCTTTGTTTTGTCTCCATATCTTCTTTTGCATTTGTAAATCAAGTGTCTTGGTTTCAAAAGACAGGTGCTTGCTAAGGAAGGCAGGAGCCTCCCCTGAAATGGAAAATGTAAACCCCCCCCCCTCTTCCGAATTGCTATAAATTTTAAATTAAGGGTCTCTCAGGCAAAAGAAATATGGGGGCAGGGAATAACAGTTCTTTTTATAGGGAAGAAAAGAAAAAGATAAAATAAACAATGTAGTGAACTAAAACAACACTGACAGAGTCAGAACACAACCTGACACCCTGTCGGTCAGGGTGTTGGTAGCAGTCCAATTGGAAATGTGGCTGCATTCCTCCTGAAGTGTCAGGTGTGGTTCTGTTGGAGCAGGGATCCTGTAGAAAAAGTGTAGTCTTCCTCTGATGTTCCAGGGGAAGAGAGCAGCTGTTCCTCTGGGAAATCCAGTGGAGAAAAGCCGTGCTGTTGTTCCAGAATCTCCACATTATATCGGGTAGAAATGCTTGGCTCTCCCCTCTGGGTGGAGCATCTCACAATGGGATGCTATAGTTCTTATCATTCATGCAGTGACATTCAGTAGCCTATTATCAGCAGACATCTCCCCAGTTGTGGAAGAGATAAGGAAAACTGCCCACTTAACAGAAGACAACTGCCATACAGATGGTAAATAGAATACAATTTGCTTGACAATCCAGGACATCAAGCCACTGCCCCACAGAGGACTGTGGGACACACAGTGGTGATTTTGGTTCCACTGCTGCTGACCTGGTATATTCAGCATATGGTCTGTGGGTGATTGGGGGGGATTATCTATCATGGAACAAGAAGTCAGAGCGTCTACGGAAATTACCAAAAGCAGGCTTAAAGCAAGCAAAGGCCAGTTATTTTTACACAGCACAGTTGAAATAAACTGAGACTGAGAGGTGCAGGGTGTTACAGAGACCAGGGATGTAAATGAGCTTAAAAAAGGAACTAAGAAAATCATAGGAAGGCTTCTAAATGCACAGATGTAAAATGAGCTTCTGGCTCTGTCTGTCCCTGAGCAGCAAATTAGCAGATCTCACTATGATGTATTAGAAGAAGAATAAATCTTGCCCCATTTTTTGTACTCTTTCCCAAAATACCCATTACTGACCACTGTCAGAGGAAGGAGCCTGGCTTTTTATAGGCTTGGTCTGATTCATTGTGGCTGTTCTTAAGTCACTGACTCCCTACATCTGGGAAGCAGGATGCAGGATTCATGGCTAAGTACACATTTTCTAGTGTGCAGAAAAAAAACGTGAAAGTCATGTCCTCAGCCACAGCACAACCTGCTCTCACTTTATTAATATGCAAGGTTAGCATAATCAGCATAAACACATCTGCTTGACCTAAATGTACTCCCTAGACTAAGAGCAGAAGTGCATTAGATCATGGGTTGGTTTGAGAACAAAGAGTAAAACAACATCAAAACACTCTTAATTCTGCTGTGTTCTTATTTGGTTAGCTCAAAAATATTCAAGGATAGCAAGAAAAATTATGGCTTCCAGTGTAGTGCAATGCCAGGAATGTAATCCACAGTTTATCCTTAATCCCATGAGGATCCTCTCAAATGTTTCCAGTGTATTTGGCAGGAATATTAAATTACAAAATCTAGGATGCTTGCCAGAAGGAGAAAATTAAAGGTTCACAATAAAGCAGTGCCCCATCTCTATGCTTCTGCAGGAACAAAATGGCCTGTCAATATGGACCATAACTTTCAAAGTAAAACAAATTAAAAGGGCAATTTCTGCTAAGTGTCTTACAACAGTCCATTCCAGTACTAAAATAAGCACTGTTTGGTACCTGATAACAGTACAAGGAAGTAAGTGAAGATGATTGAATTGTCAGCATATTAAGCTGTTCTTTTGAGCTAAAAGTACTTATCTGTGTCACTTCCAGCTCAGCTCAGACTGGGTCCTGAGCTCCAGAGCCTGACTTCTATTTTTTCTGTTGTTTGGAAGGAACTTGCAGAATACAGCCAAGTTGTTTCCGATTCACTCTGATACAACCACTGCCAGACTTCAAAGATTGCTTGTTTTGTTGAATTTACCATAAGAAAGTAAGTTCATACTTTTGTAAAAGTATGAACTAAATACTAAATACTTGACTATACAAGGAACTCCAATAAGAGGGAGTTGGAGAATTGTAAGGTCTTGAATATATATCATGCCTCTTTTGAAGCCTGAATTACATGGAACTCAATACTTGCTTTATTTTTCAAGGTGAATTCCCATTTATCTCTAATTTAGAGAGCGAGCTTTTGGCCATTTATAATAAAGTTGTTATACCAGGGTACTGGCATGGGTATAAGCTCCCCACTTGGGAAAAGGAAAAATTATGAACTCATTATTTAGTTAGCTTATACTAGAAAATTTTCAGCTTACATCAGACATGTTGATTTTGACACATTTTCCTTCTTTCAGAGACAAAAGAACAGGTTGCCCAGAGAAGATGTGGATGCCTCATTCCTGGCTTTGAGCAACCTAGTGGAAGTCTAGCGGAAGATGTCCCTGCCCATGGCAGGGATTTTGGAAGCAGAGGATCTTTAAGGTCCCTTCCAAACCATTCTATGATTTTGTGATTCTCTCTGTCCCACATGGCTGCTTTCTGGGCTCAGCAGAGAAGAGTCTGACATTCTCATCTCTTCTAGGCAATTCTCCAGTTGTTTCTGCAAGAGACAAAATGACCAATGATTTGTTTAGTAATACATTTGTGTTTTACTACTCTGTTTGTGTTCTCTTCCTCTAGCTTTATTGAAGAACTGTCCTTAAGATCAGCTAGAAGTTAATTTAGAAATTCCAGCTGTACCTTACCCAAAATGCACATCTTACAGAATACCAGGGGTGTATAGATGTCACTTTATTGGCTATTATTTTCAAATAAGAAGAGTATGAGCTTCAATCTCCTGATTTTTCACAGTGCCTCCCCCATTTAGGTCCATTGATGTTATGATGAAGTAAGTAAACAAAACGTGATGTAGTTACATTAAGCTAGTACCAATATTCTATTGCCACGCTGTTTAGCACCAATTCTAGGAAGTCTTCATGGATGGTGCTGTACTTATCTGATGCCTCCCACTACAGAAATATACTTACTCAGGCATGAATGTCACAAAATCAGTCTTATTTTCTGTCAAAAATGGAGTGGCTGAAAAACACTTTTGTCATTCATATCAGACAGTTGTGCTTTTTTGTGGTGGCAGGAAAGGGTGGAGAGGAAGAAGTGTTGACCTCAGAGTTGCTTTCATGCTTATCTTTCTTGCTTTTTCTTGGTCTGAGGGATATTTATGTCTGCAGCTGGGCTTACCTGCAGCTGCATGTCTTACTTTACAAGGAAGACCTATACAAGCTGTTGAATTTGTACCAGATACGTTAGAAGCCACATCCTGTATCACATATATAATTGCAACCATAAATGACAAATAGGACACATTTTACACTTGGTGATCAAGTTTTGCTGAACATAACTATGAGACAGCATATACCTTGCTATTTTTATTCTTTTTTACAGCTCTGTTTGGATGAAAGGTTTTGAAAGAATGCTGAAGCTAGAAGGAAGGTGACAGATCAAATACGTGAAGGAGCAATGCACACTCTGCCTCTCTTGTGAAAAAGGTAGATAGAGGTTCTGGAAAGCTTTGTAGGCACAAAGCTTGTCAAACACACCCCACATTTTTCAGAGGAAGACAGGCATGTATTCAAGAAAATGTTACTGGCAACATGAAAATTGTTTAAAAAAATAGCAGCACTGCTTTCTAAATATAACTTTCTCTTCCTTTTATATTATAAATCACTAGTTACTTTCATCAAAGGAAACCATAAGATATATTTTTCTTGTTAACCATATACCCAGTGACTTTTTTTTGCCTTTTGACATTAACTTGATCTTTTGTTAAAGCAATACCACAGGGTAACTCATTAGTGTTAGGAGAAGGGGCAAGGCAGTAGCATTGAGAGAGAAGCAAACTGAGGTTTCTGATTTGTTATTGTCAGAAATGTATGTGGCCAAGTGACAGCGTATTTGGCTAATTTCACACAGCAGTTATTTTGATCTATGACCTCTGTTTTCAAAACCTTGAATGGTTATATCAGACTATATGAAAGCAAGTCATATACATCTACTGAATAAGATACCTTTCAAAGGCTCTCTGGCAAGTCATCATGTAAACCCCAGTTCTTCAGCTGCCATGTTTGCTGAGCGCCTGTGAAGAAGCATCAACTGCCGAAAGAGCATTTCATGTGCCTGTGCGGCAAACACGTGATACATTGTATTGGCATTGTAATGGGAGGGACTAAAATGCATAAATAGTTGAGTGCATGGGATACCTGAGCCTAATCTACTGAATAATTAGCTTCATGGTAATAAGAGGCAAAATATCCAACATTTGAACAAGAAATGCTGGCCTCTTTTCTGGGTACAGACAAAAAATGAAACAAAATTAACTGGAACACAACCTCAGATAGGCTTGGATTCCTAAATGAAAGAAAGAAAAAGAAAAAGGAAAAAGACAAACTCAGCAACTGAATCCAAAGCCTTCAGTAGGTTTCAGACTTAGTATCGCAGGATCCAGGGAGGGTGGAGCCTAAACATTTTTTTTGCAAGGTTTGTTGATGTACATTATAGCCCTTGAGAAATTCTGGCAATCACCTATCTTCCCATTAAGAGTGACTCTGTCATGATACTCTCTGCTTCTTACATTATGTTGCTCAGGCTTAGTAAAAAGCCTTCAGCCCCGACTTTTAGCATATAGTTGCATTGCTTAGTGCTAGCATGAATACAAACAGCAGCAGTTTGGGGCTCATGCTGCTTTTCTGGTTTGTTTGTTGCGTTTTTCATGTTTGCTGTTGTTTATTAACAACATTAACAACCTGGATAGTATATGGGGTGCTTTAGCTGAGAAGAAATTGGTCATTCATATTTTCTTTATTAGTGTTTTTAAGGTATGTTGGTCCAATCATATTAACTGTAAAGACTGAGCAGTGATTAATGAACCCTTTGCAGAATGTGGGTGAGTTCTGCTTCACATTACATTCTGATGAGTACAAGGAGAACTACCAACATTTTCAGAATGTTTGCTAATGCTGCAAGCTTCAATGTCTGGGACAGTCTGGGACATTTCCTAGGCCCTGTTAAAACAACCTGCATTCATGTTATCTAACCAAATGTCTTTAAGAAACTATTGCCAACCAAAAACACTGGCCATGGCATCTCATAATGTGTTCACTTCTTAAGTCAAATAGAAAGATTCTGAGGACCGGCAGCCCTGGTTCTTACTGCTGAGAGCTACTTCCCCTTGGGACTTCTGAAAACTGGCAGAATGTGTGGCCAGCCAAGTATCCAAAAATTACTGTTTGAGTCATTCAGCAGTAAGACCCTGGAGACTGAGCCAGGCTTCCTGTTCTGCATTTATGCAATGTGTAATATTATAGGGGTCTGGATCCAGTGTCTTATTGTCGTGATCGGCGGAAGAATTGCCTCACACAATATGCGTGAACAGCAAATCTCAAAGTTTATTGATAGCTCACACATATTTATATTGGTGTTAATGAAGCTTATACATATTGCAAAAGCTGAGCTCATTATTGGTTAGATCAACCACACCTACTTCTATGCTCTAATGATTATTTTGTTTCTATGTTTACATTCTTATAGCTACTCTACCTAGGCTATCTTCATTTTCTGGCAAACGATTTTCTCCCCCATCTTCCTGTTTCAGCGAAGGTCACCATGACCTTTGTCAGTGATTGGACACTGGTTGCTTAATCCCCAGCTTGTTTCCCCTATCCTTATCCAACAGTATCACATCGAAGTGGCCTTTCTCAGCTAGCCAATTATCCACAAAGCTCTCCACATCTTATGAGCTATGCAATACACCAGATATTAATAGTAGTCATAGCTAAGGAATATGGTTTGGCTGCTTCTGATTTTATAATTTTCAAATTCTGCAGAGCTGAATGTAGAAATCCAGAGTCTCTAGACTTCAGCCTTCATTATTTGAGCAGCAGGCCATCCATTGCAGTAGTTATTCAGTTCTAGACATAGTACTTCCCCATAAAGTAAAACAAAAACAATGAGATGCAAAGAAAATACTTTATGCAGTGTCTGTTGTTTTGTTTGCTCAAATGTCAATTACAATCCTGCACTGTGCAATTGGAAATGAGGGCTCCTACTGCCAGGTCCAATACAAACATGCTGGAAGGTACCATTTTTTCCACACACTTCTCTTAAAATGAGATTGCCTGTAAGATTTGTACTGGGGGACTGAGATTATCAGCAGAGTTTAAAGAGTGGTTAGAAGAGGGGACATTGCCCAAGCTGTCCATTCAAAGATCATTCAAAGATCACTCAAAGTCACAAGATTTATTTAAAATACATAATAACTTAGAGTTCTTCTCTATTTGCCATCTTGCCTGGGGAGGTCAGATTTTTCAGCTTTAGATCTTTAACAAGGCTTATGAAAGACTACTTTTATCAAAGCAGCTGAAGGTTATGTGTAGTGGTCATGTGATCGCATGAGTTAGCCTTCAGACAGAAGAGCATTACAGAAGATATTACACTGTTTAGCAATGTGGAGTAGCATTATTGTCCTTTTAAATTGCTTTTCAGCACCAGTGAAATATACTATTTCTAGTAATCCTTCCTGAGAATATGAATGGACCCTCTTGTTGCTGTAATCTCAAGGAATGATAATGAGTCTTCCCTATAGCAGTAGGGAGATCACATTTTGCAGGATGTGGGGATAAAACACTTATTGGGGCAGCATGCATGTAAGTAAATTAATGCTTTCTTAAGGAAACATCCAGGTTTCTTTGCAGGGCCACATGTGTGTCAAAGCAGCACTTGCAAAATACCAGCCATGATTCAGGCACTCTCATGACTCTAAAAGAAAAGACTGAAAGTGAATGTTGCTGAGAACCATAACGTACAGAATGTAACCATCATCTTTTTAATCTACTCCTGATGGCTCTTCCTCTGTGATTGGCAGCATTCATGATAGTAAAAATGGACTCTGAGTGAATTGGTTCCAAAATCTCCTCCATAGGCTTGCTGTAGCCTAAAGGCCACACATACCTAAGCTGTAAAATGCAAAACCTCTGTCAGCATTTCCTCTCCACTAAACCTTGCAGAGGGAACTGTCAGGCAGCACATATGGACCTCCCAGCAAGTCCACAACTAGTCATGCCAATGGCCACATACTCCAAATCACCTGAGTTCAAGGTAAGGCCTTGGCACCATGTGAGACTTACTTATACAGGAAAGGAGCATCCTGACTGCATCTATGCTTTGTTTCCATTCTCCACTATTCAGGTTAAACCAAATCAGAAGATACTAAATTAATTAGACTAGTATACCTTATTTCTCCATATAGAAGTTGTATATATACATTACTATTTTATCATTATCCAAAAGCTAAAACATATATTTGTACATCAGAAGGTGGCATGTGATGAATTTACATTGGCATTCACCTGAAAGAACAGTGGAGACAGCAATTCCAGATAGAACTTGGGATAAGCCTCTTTTGTTCCCACTATGATCTTGTCTATAAACTTGAAGTACTGTAGCTAGCCTAAGTTACACTGTCCTGATGGCTGTATTAACCTGTGTTAAGATCCCCCTTGGCTTTGGAGTTTGGACGTGGAGTTTTGGGGCGGGGTTTTTTTGAGGGGTGTGTTAAAGAATCTAAATTGCTTTCACTCCTTATGAACAAAAGGAAAGCAACAGCAATTACAAAAACTGCTAACAAGATAGAGAAGGCTATAGTTTTAAGGCTAGGGAAACTTGAAATCAGGGATTTATCAGACATAACTTTCTTGAGGTCACACCAGAGCCTCTAGCAAGGCAAGGATTAGAATGCAAGATGTTCTGGCTACTTTTCACAGTTCATTCATGCCTACAAAACATGTATAAGGGAGCAAAGACAGAGAAGGCCAGTAGTTTTATTCTTGAGCCAATGTGGCTATTTCATAACCAGTCTGTGGGTGTGTATGCAAGTGTGAAGATACAGAGGGCTCAGTTCTCCCTTGTGGACAGCAGAATTCAGGTCTAAGCCTGGGGATGTGTATGGTCCAAGACTTACCTGACTTACTCTAATCTTGGCCCATGCATTGCTGTATAACATTAGATCATATAAGCAATCTGCAGTGATGTAAGGGACCTTTTGGGCTAAGAAGCCCACATGACATAATGTCCCCTGAAATAGTAAGCACCAGGTAGCCACGATGTTTCAAATGCTAGCAAAAAGCAGCCTGTATCCCACATAAAGTTTTCAAAAGTGAAAACTGAATTGTACATGTCTGCATGTTGGACTGACTGTTCCAGCCCTAGTAATGATTTGGGCGACGTGGTTATTATTTTTATAGTCATTCAAGTATTCTTATTGAAGAAATTCTTACTGTTTTTTTTCTCTTAATTCAGTCTTGTTCTTCTAATACATCTTCAGTTCACACACATCTTCCTTCTATTTTAGTTTTCTTCCTTTGCTGCGTCTCTTCCTATCACTGTGTTTTTCCTTCAGCCCACCTCTGTTCCCTCTGCACTTTCTATTCTACTAACCCAGGTTTTTTGGTACATACTGCATGCATATGGCCATGGCATAATAGATGGCAATATGTGAAACCACATGGTGTGACAGAGACACTGTGTAGAACCATGTATTTATTTCTGTTGCATGTGTGTTTATTATAATATCATGAGGTCTCAAGTAGAAAACTACTTTAACCCAGACATGTTAAACTCAACTAGTTATTCTTCTAGCCCTGGTATTATTCAGTTTTAATTGATGCAGACAGATTGGAAAGTGCCTAGATCAGAAGGGAACACCATTAAATATTTTCACCAGCAGTCTGGCTGACATAGTGCAGCAAGTGCATAATCCCAATCAATGAAATGACACAAAACCACTGCTTTACCAAGCAGTGCTAGGCTTTAAGTATAACAGCTTTTATGCCTTATATCTCTTTTCATTCCACCTTGTGATCTTTTTTCTGGTGGTCACCACATGGAGTCTAATTAGAAAAGTATTCTGAGGCAATTGTTTTATCTGCATTTTTCCAGGAAAAAGCTGATGTCATGGCGCTTTTGAAATAATGCAGGATTGAGAAACCAAGAGGAAGATGATCAAGACAGTTGCATTAGATTGACTCAATCTATTTATTTTAATCAATGCATGTACTGTTTGTGCATATTCTTCCTAAGTCATCAACACCTGAAGCTAGTTCAGTCTATTATCTTATTAGTTAATTAATTTCAGATTGTCAGTCTACTTTAACAAAATCAGTACAACCAAGTCAGAGTAAAGAGTTTGAGTGGGTAGACACAAAGCTTGGCCAGCTGTCCTCTTCTATGGAGTGTGAGGATCATTGCTGAGATTCTGAAGGTAAATAAATGCATAAAGAAGTAATCTTTTCCCATTTAGACCTTGAGGAAAGTTACATGGATCAAAATGGAACGAATGCCAGCAAAATCAACAATGGATTCAGACAATTGTGCAAAGGCAGTTCTTCTCAGTCGTTGGCTTTGGGAATAGGTAGCTATCTCAAACTAAGTTTTTTTCCCTTTTCCACCCTCACCCCCACCCCCTGATACTCTTTCCAGCAAGAGCTGTTTACACAGGGATGCAGCAACCCAAGCTTTCTACTTGCTGACTCAGAGAAGAGCTGGTCTATAGAAGGCTGCTTATTTTGTTCCCCTTTGTAAAACCTAACTTTCAGTCCAAATCAGAGTAAGTGTTTCAGTGGCTTTCAGGAGGTTTTCAGTGTTTTAGATCCAGCTCACGGATTCTGTACCACACAATAGAAGCATTTTTGGAATTCTTTAGGGTATTTTTCTCTTTTGTATCCATGGGCTTTTTGGAGGGCATATCCTGGGATCAGGGAAGTCTCTTTCCAAGTGACCAGAGAGTTGGACAGAAATCAGGGATGTGAATGGTAAAAAGAAGACTGAAGAAGGAGAGAAGCCTTTTGTGCACGTATTATTTTTTTTCATAGGGAGGAAAGAAAAGAGGATAAGATACTTGAGGAGAAAAACTAAAGTATGGGAACAGGCATGCTTTAGTTCAGAACAGAAAGGAGGGATCTTGGCAAGAAAATATGCAAGAAAACAAGACTACTGAAAAGGCATCCACACAGAAATAGTTGCCCAAGATAAGAGGTAGATTACAGCTCATGTATGAGTTAATACAGAAATCACAAATTTAAACAAATTGGTGAATAGTGAGAGTAGTTTTTCATTTGTGGAGTAGCTAGAATAGCTTTACTAGACTTCTCTATTCATTTTCTCTTCAACTGCTAAGAAATTTGCGTCATTCCAGCTGTACCTTAACCAAGAGATCTGATTTAAAACCCAAAATGGCATTAATGAAGAGGGGAGAGGGAAGAATGAGTGAGTGTGTGTTTGACTGTGTCCCATGATTGTGTCTTGTGGTTTTATTACAGAGAGCTAAAGCATCATCCAGTAGATGAGACAGATCAAGAAGAGCTTAAAGCTTTTCTAGATAACTCTTTCTTAAAGGTGGCCACTTCCTGGGTAGAAATCTTCAGACCTTCTGCTCCATGGGTGAATGTTAATTCTCTTAAGTTTTGCCTCCATTAATTGCTTTAATCCTTGGTTATTCTCTAGAGTTGATCAGCCACCTGCTGTGGACATTCCTGGGAGATCCAAGCTCAAACAGAAATACCTGGGTTGTGACGCTGTGTTGGCCAACCAATGCACCGAGGCTACAAGAGAGAAACAAACTATCTGCCTTTCTTTTTAATTTTTTCTTTTCAGTTCCTTGCAGTTCCTCCTTTCTTGAGGTCTGTGTGGGGACACCTGACAAGAAGCACTGAAAAAGCTGCTGGTGTTTTGGAGATGGTGTTTATGGGCTCTTACTGTTGGTATTAGCAGCCAGCTGGATCAAGTGGCACAGACTGGACTGCACTTGTTTTCTGAAGGTGTTTTCATTTGTAGGGATCATTAGTTCAACTTCACACTCATTGAGTTACCCAAACACAGAAAACTTGGACTGGTTTTGGAGCTAATTACATTAACAGTGTATTTCAGTGATTTCCTTCTCAGGACTTTAGGGAGTGTCAAGTGACAAACACTTGGTAGATCACCCTAGCAATGCTTTTCTACAAATGTTTGTCACCTCTTGAAAATCTGAGTCACGTCCTTTGCCATTTCCAAGTTTCACTGGTGGACTCCCTATTAGTACTTGGCACCTCTCCACTCCAGCAGTACCCATGCCTACCTGCATACCACAAAACATTCCTCATACTATCTCAGCTGAACTTTGCAAATGTTACAGTATTCTAAGCAGTCAAGGTCCATTTTTGAGCAAAACTCTTAACGAAATACTGAGTTTGCTTCTGCTGGTGTTTTGGGGGTTTGTCGTTAGTATTTTTTTTAGTGATTACATTCATATAAGCCAACTAAAATTAATTTTGGATCAAGATGCTGCAAATTCACCTGTAAGTTTTCCTACAAAATTGCTGCAATTAATCACGAGTAATTACTGCAAGTAATTACAAGTTTGCAAATTTACAGACTCAAGATTTTCTTGTAGGCAACAGAAGAACAGGACAAACAGACAAACTTACCAAACATACTTCATTAGTCTAAAACTGCTATTACTTCTGATAATTAGGTTTGGGTCTTTTGCTGTTAACATAATAAATTTTTGGCAGGTTTGTTATTGACATTTGACCATATTGTGTTTTGTAACAAAACATGCAGCAACACAAACCATTAGATGCAGCTGAGCTTCCTCGCATATAAATAAATAGTAGAAAAATTGTATTGTATGTATGAATAAGTTTGGGGTTTGTTTTGTTTTGTCGTTTTAACACTGTTGTATCATAACCATTTTATCCCCACAACTGATAAAGCACACTCATCAACCCAAGTAAGTGTGAGCCTCACCATCCTGCATAGGTGAAACTTGCATAGAAACCTGTACCAATTTTCTCAAAAAACCAGCTTTTTTAGCTGAAAGTAAGAACCAATAACAATAAGAATTGCTTTATAAACTGGGGTGGGGAAGAAAAGTCCAATGATGATTTATTTCTCTTTACATTGGTAATTGCAATGTCTGTTCCTTTTCTGCAGGGATAACTATCAAACACACTGATCAAATAAGTGTTTGCTTACTCCAAAGTGGGACATCTTTCATCCTTAATTTTTTTGCTTCACAAGAAGAGAAAAGGTTTCTTAAAGTTCATAATATAGAATTTAAACACATGCATGGGAGTAGAATTGTTTTAGACCAATACCAGGATGGTCAAGCCTGCATTTTGTTTGTTTGCTCAGTATTTAAAACAGCTTAGCTGTCTTTTTGTTGCCTCTGAGGACTGTAGATACACTTTATCTTAAAGATGCTAGTAGAGTAATTAATCTCATTGCACCTCTGTTGAATTCCAGATTATAGTGTTGGATTTAAGAAATTCTTTCCCAATCAAACGTATGGGTTGGTTGTTGTTCTACATTTTTTTTTCCTCCTGTTGTTTAGGAAAAGCTGGTTTTGCTCAGTCTAATCAGCTCAACAGCCAAACATTGAACCTCCAACATTCTCAATAAAACTGAGGCCTAAAAAAGTGCTGAAGTAAAAAAACCAGCTGTACCTGTGGTCATACTAGATATAGTTTTGCAAATCTCCTCATGGGATTTTTCTCACTTTAGTTTTAATATATTTTTTTCCTTTAAATAGCTTCTATTTCTGTGGAAAATGTTTTCGGAGATGCATATTTTTTAAATCCAATTTTAAACTCAGAAGAAGCTTTTCCTCTTCAAACTTGCCACTGCAATATCTGCAGACAGTTAATTATTACCTCTCTTTCAGACTTGTATTTGCCTGCCTATCTTTCCAAAGACACAATTCTGATGCTTCCCAAACCAAAGGCAGGAAGAGAAACACAATTCCCATGAGAGATGACTTTGAAAATTGACATTTCTGTTTTCATTCCAGACTGCATTGAAAGATAATTGCTAAGCTCTCCAACAGCAATCTGAAAAATGTTGGCTTGCTGATTTCAACAAATTAGGACTGGGGAAGATTAAGAAAATGGGGTCTTCTAATTTCAAAAGCCTCTGAGTTTGCCATAGAAGCTGGGACTTGTTTGTTACTTCCCTTTCAGCCTATGCAGTGGGATGGCAGGAGAGGGAGGGGAGCACCTGAGATTCTTTGATTTTTAGACTACTGGGCACAAGGAATCTGAAAATCCTGGACACTCCTTCCCTTGAAAGCTGCCAGGATCTGCTGGGCTCCTAATATTCTTGACTTTGAAAGAAAACAAAATCTGCTAAAGAGGCTGACTGCATGCCAAGATACTGGGAGTACTCCCCAAAGTCTGTCTGTTGAACTTACAACTTAATGAGTAAGTTAATAGGAGTTCAAGCAGGATGCCAAGGGACAAGTGTCCCTTGACTTTGATTTAAAATGTAATTGTTAAAAGATCGATCGCTAGCAACTACAACAGTAGATGAGGGGAAGCAAGCAGTCTGCATAATAGTAGCTGAACATCCCAGGGAACACTGGCAGCAGTGACTGGATACAGAGTCAGATGCAGCTAATACAAATTTTCTCATGGAATTTCTGCCTCTTGGTATCTCACAGTGACATCACATCTGTACCAGTTTAAAACTAAACAGATCCCTTTCCATAGTTTTTCAGCTACAGCTTGTCCGGATCTTCTTATTCCTAAGCTTTGAAATGCTGTCAGTAAGCTGACAGTTGTCCACAGGACACACTGATCGCAGCAACTGAAGACTGATCTGAATCATGATATGTCTGAATTGCACTGCAGTGTTGGCCCAAAACCTCTTTTTCCAGATACCTTGGACATAAATAGAAGTTACTGTCAAAAAGCAGGTAATGTTTGTTGAAAAATAAAACTGTGGAGTTTCAGAAAAACCAAACCAATCCTTTTTCAACAATTTTGGGGTTTCTTAAGTCACTCTTCTTCTTTTCCTCCAAACAGCCTTGTCTTCTTCCTCTGCCTTTGCCTATTGGTCTTGAAAACCTGAAAAATCAAGATGTATGTCAACATTTATGTGGGAGCAGTTTGCTGTCTTGGTTCAAGACATGACTGAGCATTGTTTTGAAGAGGCCAAACAAATCATCTTTTTTGTTTGTAAAAAGCAACAGGTTTCCACTTAGAATGGCACATGACATCATTCATTTGTATTCACTTTCCAGAAGCTTCTTAACAATGAAAGACATTTTGATAAATCTTAAGATAATCTAAAATAATCAGGCAAGTTCTAGTAATAAGTGATAGTTAATTTGGTGTATTTTAGTAATCATCCATTTTGCAGGCATTTTAGATGGAAGAAAACCTGTTCAGAAAGCAGGCTGTGTTACCTACCATGCTGAAACACTGTTCACAAGTAGTGAATAAATACTGCATAAACAAGAAGAAGATGATCAGCCTTTTGGAGTAGAAAACTGGAAACACAGGAAAGAGTAAAGGCAAAAAAGCTCAGCCTGGACACGATAAAATCTTACAAGTCCCCTTCCTTCTGAAAATAAGTCTTTAATCCTTGGTATGACTTCTGCTGAGAACACCTCTGCTTCTGAGGTGGTAACTTCTGCAACTGTTGGCATCCTGTGCTACTTGACTCTTCTGCAAAGGTCACAGGACCCTTCTCTCCAATAAAGTGCACCTTTTGACTTGCAGCATCAATGATTCAGATTCTGCTCTCAAATTTCTCTATCATTATCTCTGTAATGCTCTCTTATAAATCACTGATTGTGATGTCTTGCCAGCAACAGTGGCACAATAGTAGTGGAGTAATTGTCATGTTTATGGTAATGGCTCTTCAACATGATGAGAGTTACAAGAACTTATCTACTTGTGGGATGTGGACTTTACTGTTGACTTTGGATCAAACTTTCTGTCACCTAAAGGTAGATGTTGACTTTATAAAGCATTCTTGGTTTATCAATTCAGCTCTAAGTATATATCTAAGCAAATCTTACTGGCAACACTCCAGCAAGGTTGTTTTTTTTTGTTGTGGGGGTACAAGGCTAATTCCTGGCAGCTCCTACCAAGCATGGTAATGGGAAATTCTTAGCAGAGCTGTTTATTTAGGTGGAATTATTTTGAAATAACTATCACATATGTACATTAGAGTTGATTTAAATAGAGACTTCTGACCATCCCGAATACTGTGCTACCCAAGTTGGTCTAGCTCATGGGACAACTTCAAAAACTGGCAAAGTGAAACTCTTTGTCACAGGTAACTTAATTCTGTAATTATCTTTTCCTTCTTCCTATATGCCTTCAGGGCAAGAATCTGCTCTGGTTTGGAGCAGATTCATAAGAAAGTTAAAAGAAAACTGAGCTTCCCAATTACTAAAATAGAGAAGAAGAAAAGAAATTAAACAGACTCAAAAAGAATCTTCAGAAGAAGAAAAAAAAACTTGTTAAAACAGGCAATGAGGTGGATTCTGCTTTTAGCTGTGAATAATAGAGGGCCAGTGCCTAGTTTTCACTACTTCCATTGCAATGTCAGCTGGGCTTCACTTGTACTTGCTGGAGATAAGATACTACCACATGGTCATACCAAGTTCAACAACCAGCTCAAAAGCACAAGTAATGATGCAAACATCTGCTGTGCCAGGGAGGGTGTAATATAACTGAAAGCTGCTTAATTTTGGTTATATTTCTGTAAGAGAAGGTGTGAGATTGCAGCTTTTTGTCAGCTGGGTTACTACAAGCACTCTCTGGTTACAAAGAGCTCTCTTTTTTGTGTGTATTTGTAAGTATTCTGACTAAGTCCTTCCCTGAAGAAAGAGAAAGGTGAAATGCATTTGTCTTCAAATGATGCCAGTTTTATTGGATGAACCCCACCCAATGAGGCACGGCCATGCAACTTTGCACAGTGAGTTTGTTGTTCAAAAATGTCCATAAAACATTTCCTTCATATCCCACCAATTTATGTTGTGCCAAGGGTCTTTTCAAGTGCTTTACAACAAACTTGAGGGTTGTAGGAAAAGGCCCAAGAACCAAAGGATAATGTGCCACAGACAGAGGGGCAGAAAGCATGGCAAGGGTACCAACAAGTCAGCAGGTTTCTGCTATGGCAAGGAATTCACTGAATTTACAGTCATTTTGTATCCCTTTGTTCTCCTGCCATCCTTGTTTAGCTGCTCTCACAAGACAGACTGTTCATGCTCAGTGTAACACTTCTCTGTATCTTCTCCAGAACTGCTTTCTTCTCAAGTGTGAGAGCACAAATCATACACTCTGTTATGGGGGAAGCACCACAGAGACTTGCATTACTGCTTCCCTACCTCTGCTAGGGAATACTATCTAAGGCATGTTCTCCTTTTCTGTGAGTGGTTGAAGATTTATTTATTGTTTACTTCAATCATCTTTGCATGTTCCAGCTAATTTGTCTTTTGACAAAACTGGCCTTAATCCTATGTGTCTCTACTCTAAAGGTATCTTTGTTGACCAGGATTGTTTACCATTTCTGATCCCCAAGAGCCTTTCTGAAGTGGTTTTCCCCCCATTTATTCAGGTCTAAAGTGTTTCCCAATAAGACTTTTTCTTGCTGGGAATATATTCTTTGGGAGTTTTTGTATCTTTGATCTACATCTATTCCAATCTCCCTCCACAGTTAAGTATTCCAGCTCCTCAGTCAAGGTGAATTTGCCAGTGAGTTTCCTTAATTTGACAGTTTGCCCTTTGCTTGTGTTTGTTATTCTGTCCATAGAAATAGAAGCGGTTGCTGAGTACTCAGCCCAATGCAGTTTTCTATGACCAGTTCTTTTTTAGTGTCTTCATTACTTACTAATTTGAGGTTGTCTCTTTTTGTCTCAGTGACTACTGAGAAGGAATCTGGTAGCTATCACACACATGACTAGCTGGGCCCAAGTTTATTATTAGAAACATTTGTTTTCCCAAATAGTATCTGGGAAGTTAAAATTGGCCATGGCACAATTCCCAGTAGTGTTTCTATAATAACATTTCAGTGACAGAACTTTTCTTGATTAGTTTTTAGCTGCAGACAAGAAAGACCAGGTTTCAATGATGTGTCCAAATCAAAAACAACCACTCCCCAAAAAAACAGAGGCTGTGAGCAGGTGGCTTGGGCTGCTGGAAGTGGAGCTTCCTGTTTCCAAACAATGGGGAATTTTATGATTAATTAAAAGATGGTGAGTTAACTGACAGATGGCTTTTAATAAATTGCAAAGATCAGTTGATGTTTTCCACTTGCATGGATGAAATGGCTAAACATTGAAATAGAAGGAGTATTGTACTAAGATTGCACATGGCTTGGATATTGGCTATTGATCATATCCACGTGGGTCAGGTCTAGCTTCCAATTGGAACAGGAGCAGAGCAGTGAAAAAGAAAAGTCTGATCCATGAGCTATTGTTCTCCCAAGTTACAGAGACTAAGGCAGCCTTTTCTGCCATAGGATTGCTCTCTTCACCTTGGAGTGCCATGAAGAGAGGATTCTTTCTTCTGTGTCACCAGCCCAATTTTGTGTGGGTTCCTACTGATTCTTCCAAACTGTGGAAAGTGACCATTTGCTCACTAGCCATGGGTATTACCTGGCAGGAGTTGTAAGTGGGTAAGTCAGTCATGGAAAGAAATGCATTTGAAATTTTCCCATGTTTTACCTACATCCAAGATGTTTTGAATGCAACTTGAAGTCTTAAAAGTAAAAAACATGCAAAAGTCTTAAAAGTAAGAAACACACAAAAGTCTTAAAAGTACGAAACACGAAATTAACATGTTGTTCACATATGACAAGGCTTCTAGCAGTTTGTCATAACATTTCTGACTTACAGAAACTCACTTAACTTCTCGCCCTCCTCCCTGGAATCTAATCATAGCTATTTGTATTGCTTTTACAGCCCTGTTTTGTGTACTGACTTGCTACATCATATTTTCAAGTAAAGACCAGCCTGAAGAGTACCTGCCAGAAAAACTGTGCACCTGTTCCTGGATCTTTGGCAGCAAACCAGTAAAGAAATGCAGGCCAGTTAACACTGGCCAAAGAAGCGGGCCAAAAATTTGAAGGGGAAAGGCTATATATATCTGAGAGCTGCAGTAGCTGCCTGAGTACTTGTAATAATGACGTGGCTATACAGATGAAGCCAGCAGGACACGGGACAAAAACTTGGGGGTCTGAAGGCCAGAAGCAGAGGCTGGCAGAGCCAGCAGGAAAAACAGGGAAACATTTTCATAAAATGCACAGAGAAAGAAACTGGGCATTAAGCTGAGCTTTAAATGGCAAAGGCACCTTACATGCAGGCCTCTCCTTGGAAAGGAGACAAGGAGAGTGGGTCCTGGCATGATACTGTAGGACTAACAGAGCTATCATAAAAGGGCAAGAATTCATCTTCCAGAAGCAGCTTATGTCGGTCATCTGAGCACAGAGGGCAAGTGGGTAGGGACCCAGAGCCACAGGATCAAGGACTTGTTCTCTCTGAGCTCAGTGCCCCCCTGCATTTGGCACTGGGGCCGTGACCTAGCAGCAGACTGCATGTAAGAGTCTCCCACAGCACAGCTGCCTCCCTCAGCTGCTTAACTCTCCCATGCACCCCTCCACCTCTCTCCTTTTCTCAGATTTCCCTTGTGCCAGATGCTACAGCTGACATTCTCTGAGAACAGAAGTCCACTGCATGCCTGCAAGCTACAGGGAGGAGACTGCTGTGTCCTAGGCAGATGGCTAGGAGAACTGGATCTTGAGAGGTTTGTCTCCTGCCATGGGAGGAAGCAGCAGCTCTTGCCTGCTTTGCTGCTTTTGGTGCCATGAAGCTTCAGTTTGGGTTACCCACAGACACACATAGAGGTGGAGTCCCTCAGTATATGGACATCCATTGGGAGGATTAAGTGACAAGCAGAGAACTTCAATTTCATATGACACTGTAATTAAATGGAAACAAGAAAACAATTGGTGCAGTGAAACCTGAGGTTTAATGTTGCTCTTGACCTGGTGATAACCACAAGGTGCACAGGACGTGTTTTCTGTAATTTTTCAAATAGTTTTCCCTTTTCCTTTTCACTGTTTTGTTTGCAACGCTCTTCAAGTGGGTGTGCTTTGACCTATTTGTTCCTCTGTATATGCCTAATGAAGTACAAGAATGCCTAGTGCCTATTAGATAATGTATTTCTTTATGGCTTTGGAGATGCTCATGCATAAAAACATGCATTAAAGGCTTCACTTTGGTTGGCAAATAGCACTTCCTAATGTGCTCACCACCCCAGATTGCATTTTACTGGGGTAAAAATAAAGGGAGGCTGTCTCAGCCTACCTGGGTTACCTCCATGACATTTCCTGCCATCATGTTTTGTTTGCTGGTGTCCTGTCTCCCAGATTGAGTAAAGGAGCACTGCACAGCCTGGGGCGGGGAAAGCCCTCTGCAATTCCCAGCAAAGGCAGGCCCTGTGGACTGAGGAAGCAGTCACAGCCATGACTTTGGTTCTTTGGTTGTCTCAGCCATTCTTTGGTTGATCAGATCTTGAAAAAGTGACCTCAAACCAGGTGGGAGTTGTACACTGTGAGCTCATGACAAACACTGTGGGTTCTGATGAGATATGCTACAACCGCTAACCAGATTTTTTAAAGCTCGTGGGACAGGCTTCAGCAAGTTGTCTCCTGGCAAAGTGTCTTTGGAAGAAACATCATGCAACCACAGATTGATGACTAAAGCTATGTAAGGACTGGTGCTTACCTCAACTGGAGCTGTAAGTACAGCAAGGCAACTGAGAGAACCTGAGAACCTGTACAAAACAGAGTAGTGCTGAGACAGGTTTTGGAGCTCAGTAGGAGAGATTTGGGCATACGTGGGACTCAGGGCAGTTCTCATGGCCTGACATAAAGATTAGGATCAGACTGTGATGGTAGGCAGTAAAGCTAGGAAATGGGTGGAGAAGGGATCCCAGAATATTCTGAGTTGGAAGGGACCTACAAGGATGTTGTGACAATCTGTATTTCTATAAATGCATTATCTCCCAAAGTAATTATCAAGGGTGACAGTTCTGTTGCATTTTAGTTCTAAGACCAGATGTGTATGATAGATATGGTGCATTGCCTACAGGCGGCTTGATTAGTCATCTTATTGGATTGATGGGGAAATCACTTTTGTGATGCTGCAACTTTCCATTCTCTTTATTCCTTCTTCTCTCTAATTTTTATTTTCCCATGTTCAACAGTTTTCCCTTCCATTTCCTGTAATTTTCCTCTTAATTTTTCTCTGATTTGCAAGCTGGGATAGAGGCAACAGCATTTTCTTAGTTTAGTAACGGCTCAGAAAGTATGTGGTTTCTCCTGGAACTAAAATATGACTACATTTTATTCAGATTTATTTTAGTTATTGCTTTATATTTAAAGGTTTATGAGGTTTTATCTTTGGTTTGGGGAGAGATTTGTGTCTCAGGAGTGTTGATTTTCAACTGAAAGAGCAAATCTGTTGACTGGTCTGGTCACATGCATTGCATTTGTTTTCAGGCACATTCATTTGACTTCCTGGTAGTCATCCATTTCAAAACCATTTTGAAAGATTCTTATTGTTGTCAAATAATTTGTTTGCAATAGACTATATTCCAGTGATTCCTTGCATTTTCCTTGTACTTTGTGCCCAAAAATTCATGGGGTTGCAGATTAGTTACTAACTTCTTGCTTGTACAGATTATTTGGAAAACATCTAGGAACTAAACTGTTCCTGCACTATATTAATTATTCAAATTGCCATTTGAATCCTTGAATTTAGCTCAATATATTTAGATGACAACAAACACCAGCTTTCATTATGTTGCTGTGTGGGACAGCTACAATTGCCAGAAGAAACTGAAGTGAAATTACATCACTGCAAGTTAGATTATTACATTACTTGATAAATATAGCGCAGTTTATTCCAGATAAAGGTGTATTCAGCTACCTTAGAGACAATTATTTGTATTTCTTACACACACTGCCTTTAATGGAAGGGAATAAAACTGTGAGTGAACTGTATCTGCTATGGACTTTGGGCTGCAATTGTGAACAGCCAGCTCTTCCGAGAGTTAGATGCTTCGTGCAAGATTGAGTAAATTGCAGTCAGCTGTAAAATCAAATGACTTCTAAGTTGCCACATGGCACCACCACAGGAATGAACACTGCATGTATCTAGCTTGCTTCAGAGGTGCACCAGTAATTTGTACCAGTAATTTGTACTGGCTTCTGAGCCGTGGCTCAGTCCTGCCCACAGCATCTTTATGTTCTTCTTCCTGTGCCCTTCAGCCTGCCCCGAGATCCCTGCTGGACTGGTACTGATACCCCACCTTAGCCAGTGTGAAATAAGCTCATGCCCATGAACTCAAGCACAAAAGTTGCAGCTGCAGCACACAGCACACACATCCTGTCTGGAACAGAGGCAGGAATACCATCCATTTCTTCAAAGTTTCCTACGCTCTTCTGTGGTGAATAGTTCCAACATCTTGTTCTGCAAAAATCTGGTAGATCCTAAAAGTCCATCCTGTATCCTAAACAAAGACAAGGCCTTGCAAAATAAAGCAAGGCCAGAACAAAATAATACCAGACTACATAATTTAAGAATGTCCTGAAACATATGAGCAGGGGGAATGATATGAAGTCACAAAATCAGTCTTCTAATATATCCTGAGTCCTTTGTTGTACAACCTTAATGATTTTTTTAAAATCGGTAGTGTGACCATGATACCTAGGTGAATTGAAGGGTAAGGACTGAAGAGCTGATAGCTAATGGGAAAAGATATAGCAGAGTTGAATAAAGTAACTTTAGAAGGCACACAATTTAGCTGTATATTTGGAAGAAGCTTGGTTTTGCAAAGGGCAGGATGTGAAGGGTGAAGACCTGAGGAGCCTCTTGGGAGAGGGGGAAAAGTACTAAGGTATTTTCAGCTCAAGGGAAGACAAATTACAGAGGTCTGAACTTTGGTTCCCAGCCCAGAATACATTGAAAATTATCTCGGCAGGCTAAAGACTGGAATAGTCCTTGAAGAATAGACAAAATTTCCCAGCTTTCATCTGTTATTTTTATTACATGTACACATAGGCTGTAGAAAACTGCTGAGAACAGAATCCACCTCTGGTCATTCCCAGTGACAGCCATCAAAAAGCAGAAGCTGCATTTCCAGTTAAGGAAGCATCTTGTTCTGATACAATGCTAAAAACATACTGTGAGGTCACTGAAGCATCATATAGAAAATTTTCAGATTGGAAGCAGTCAGGATCGTAAAGATAGAAACAGGAGAGGACAATTGAATTATTAACAACCCTTCAGATTTCTTCTAGCATGTACACTCCTCTGGGCAAAACACAGCATTGATGCAGCACAGGATTCCAAACAAATTCATTTTTTCATCAGAGGCAGAATTGTTTAATAGCTTTCTTTTGAAATAGTAAGGCCCAGCCCCAAACGCTTGGGCGCAGAAGTACGGAGAGATTTTTCAGGAGCCCAGTGACTCCCGCCTCCGTTGGGTGGGGCTTCATTTTGCTCCTGGCAGCAGCTCCTCGGGGGGTAGTTCTTCCCTGGCCGGCTTTCCCAAGGGTTTCATGGCAGGGGGCAAAACTTGGGGAGGGAGAGCCCTGCCCCTGCAGGATCCCAACCCCCCTCGACATACACACGGTGACGATTAGTTTCTTAACAGATGGTAATTCCGGGAGGCTGGGGGTGGTTCGCTGACCCCCGCTTTGCGAGTCTCCCACCCCCTCTCGGACTGTCGGGGCGGGGGAGGGGCTCCTGCCGCCGGCCCGGGGAGGGGGAGGAGAAGGAGGAAGAGTAGTATCTGCGGCTCCGTAGGGAAGTCGGTCAATAAAGACAGACACTATTAAGGGGAAGGCGTAGCACTGCTTCATCTGTCTTCACGTGAGTATCTTCTTCCCCTGGTAGGCTTTGGTACAAATGGAAGAGGAATTTCAGCAGGCTAAACAACGTTTCTGTGTAAATACAAAACGTGCTTCCTCCTACGTTTTCTCTTGCAGATGGGGCTCAGCTGAACAAGCCCTCCTCTTGAATCCCGTCGTAAGCACCACCATGCGGGAACCGGGCTAGACCCACCAGAGGCTGCAGCAAGATCCTGGGCGGCCCTAAGCAGAAGCGATGAGTTCTGTACTCTTCTCTGGGATGATTTAAAGATAAAATAAACTGCTCTGTTAACAACCGGTAAGTGAGCACCCCTGGTTTATGCAGTATAGCTCTGTAAACCCTTGCACAGGCTGAGTGTATCTCGTGGACGGTACCTGAACCCATAGGATTGGGTGCCCTGGGAGTGCTTGTTCCCGAGTTTGCCGGTGTCTCTGCCGCGTGACGGTTGTCGGGAGACGTTCCACGGTCGGACACGATGGATGTCGGGGGTCTTTTCCAACCTTAACCGTTCCATGATCTTCTTGCGTCATTTCAGACGGGAAAGCTTCCAGCTTTAACATAGTGTAGTTTGTATGCATGCTTCCAATTTTAAAATTTTCTTCAGGTGAATGCTGATGGCAGCAGCTGCTAAAAACATTGTTATTCAATGTAAATTACCGCGTATTCAAAGGTAGAGCTAGCTCTTTCAATACATCGGCGTGTTCCTCGGTGAAAGCACTCAAGGAATTAAACTGAATTTCTAGAGGGATGGAGCCTGCCTCTACAAGCCTCCTTTGAAGAGAACACAATTTTAATCGGTTTTGAGAGCTGGTGAGATGAGACATCCCAGACCTTTCCCAGAGATTCCTGGGAACTTCACGGGAAAAAAAAATCTTAATACGGTGGTGTAGCCCGGAGCCGGTTCCCGGTGGGGTGAGCCCAACAGAAACCGAAGTGCCGCCACCCCCCGCTTTCCCGGCGGCTCTTGGATGCGCCTGATGCCGCAGGCGGGCGGCCGGCGCCGGGGAGCGGGGCACAGGCCGGGTTGAGGCGCTGCCCGGGTCCGCATGCGGGGCCGGGTGTTGCCACCTCGGGCAGCGCGGGAGGGTCCGGCGGCCAGCTGTGCGCCTCCGCACAAAGGTAGGCGGGTCCGGGTGGGGACCGCTGACGGAAGGAAGGGGCCGCCCGACTTTCCCCGGCTGCTCCTGGTGGGCTCGGGGTGGGCGAGCCGCCCGCCTTCTCCCAGCCTCCTGGAGTAGCTCCGCTGGCAGACCGGGGCGGCGGGCGGAGCCGCCTCGGGGTTCCCCGTGGGCGGTGAGTCGCGGCGGGCGCGCCGGCAGGCGAGTGCGGGAAGGGGGGGATGGATAGGGCGATAATGGGCGGCGGGGCCGGGTGCTCCGAGGTGGGCAGAGCAGGGCTGGGGAACGGTGAGCTCATGCGGGCAGAATAGCCCCATGCAGGGGGAGCCTCCCGGCGGAGCTGACGGCGACCCGTAAGTAAAATTGGACGGGAGATTTCGTGGCTTCTGTTGAATTGCTTGGGTCGGGTAATCCCCGGCCGTTTTGCCATGGCTGCCGGTCAGGCAGGTTCGGATAAAAGATTGCTTCTAGCGAGGGTACCGAAAGGGAGCTGCTCCTTGGAAATCCCGAAGGCCTCGGGGAAGGAACAATGGCTCTGTGGGTAGACTCTGCCTTAAGCTATGCAAATCCATTATTTGCATTTGAGGAAAGAAACAAACCCTGGAAGTTTAATGTCCGCTGCCTTTTTTTATTTTTGTTTTTTTGGGTTTTTTTTAACTATTTGTATTATTATTTGACAGCGGGGGTGGTGTTTCAGTTTTAGTTAGAGCAAGTGGTGAGATCAGTCCTGCTGCCCTTTCTCAGAATTTCCAGGGAGATGAGCGGCTGGTCTGAGATTTGTGCCTGTTGTGTTGTTACCGACTTGAAACTTTCTATCTAGTTTTCTTTAATTTTTTTCTCTTTTTTCATCCATATTTTACTGAGCTGTTCTCACATAGTGTGATTGCAGAACTATTAAGATTGAGCTTAGTGATGGGATAAGATTACTTATTTTAATCTGGTAATTCAGCTGAACTGTGTGGAAATGTTATAGATAAAAAAGATGAAAATGTTACAGAGAAAAGGTATATATAAAATACTTCTCTGGAGAGTGCCATGGTACTACATTGTCACTCCTTAAGCTGAAGGAACTAAATCCAGAGAGGTGTTGAAGGAAATGTGCATGGAGCAGGGTTTCCTGCCCATCAACACGCAGTATGCTTGTCTGACTAGGTCTCAGAAGTGATATTTCGAAAGTCAAATAACTCTCCTTTCACATGTAGGGCTTCACCAGCTGTAGCTCTGGTTTTTATTTCACTTAAATAAATTAGCATACCTTTTTTCTCCAATCTGATGCAGTACCTGCTCCTTTACCTCATCTGTCTCTGCTGAACTGATACAGTTCATTAATTAAGTTCAAAAAAATTAAGTTACATTTCAAATTAAGTTACATTTCATACAGTTCAAAAAAATTAAGTTACATTTTAGGCTTATGGCTGTTATTAAGGCAACAGAATTAAAGGTGTCTTAGTCTCAGGTCTCAGGTCTGAAGGTCATATTGGCTTTAGCAGACTTCTTATGCTTGTGGGATATATGAATGATCCCGCGAGGCTCCTGAGTCGCCCAGTGTCCTTATCCCTTCCTGTTCAAAGGTAGGAGGAAAAGATCTTCTCTGGAAGCAGTTGCCAGTTGGGGATGTGCCCATGGGAACAGTGGCAGAGGGTTCAGTTGAGACACTAGAACCTGAAAGCTGACAGAAAGATCACCAGTACCTGAGTCCTAAGTTATGAACAGGTTGGGAGATTACAGGGGTTTTGGCTAGAGGAAGGTGTTGGATAAGACATTATGTTGATATGTACTATGTGTGCTGTTAATGGTTTTAGTAATTATGCAGGGGAGTTGCCTGACTGAAGAGGGAAATGCAGCAGGTGAAGTGGTGACAGATCTCCTTTGCAGCAGGAAGTGCTTGAGATGCTTCTCCCTTACCTTCTCCTCAAGACTGTGATAGCTTACAAGCAGAGGCAGTTTTAGAAGATTTTAGATGATTGCTTTCTTCCTTATGTGTTCATTTTTGGATAGAAGCTGTTGTGATAGCTTATTTGTGCCATTAGCACTTCTGTCTCAGGCTTGTTCTCTTTGTTGGTTTCTGAGCATGCTGTGATTGGTGTCTCTTGTTAAAAGTTTGGTTTGTCTCCCCAAAACAGGTTTGGAAAAGTTAACATAAACCAGCTTTGGCTGATTTGTGGTTTTCTTCTTGGTGTTGTTTCATATGCTTCTGGGTGTTGATTCAAATACACTGGCCTGGAAGAGGATGCAGTCAGATGGATCATTTGAACATAAAACTTGTGAGACCACCATGAGTCTCAATGAGGTTGTCTACACCACTGACTTAAAAGGGCTTTTGAGGAAAGGCTTTTGGTTTTGTGGTTTGTTTTTTTGTTTTTTTTTTTTTTGTTCCACCACAGTATAGCTTGCTAGCTATAGACAGGATCTAGTTTGTCTTTGTACATTAACATTTAAGGTTATTTTACTTAAGAGCATAAAAGGTTGGTTTTACTTCATGTGTGATGTGAGGTACTCTGCCTTGGTTCCCTAGTTAAATGCATTTTAGGGATTAGCCCAAGACTTCTTGAAATACCTTTTTTTACAGAGAACTTTCAGATGTTTGCACTTCAACCTAATCAATTGAAGTGTGCCCTGTGTTTTGAGGAGTTTCGTTTTTCAAGCTTATGACATGTAATTTGTCTTTCATTTGAATAATTTATTCATCAATTTCTCTAGCTTTATAGATAAGCTATAGTATAGTAATACTAATTAAATAATTTATGGGGTAACTGAATGTACAGAATTTTTCCTTTTTCAGAGTGTCTGTTTTCTACTGTCAATTTTCTCAAAATACTGGAAGCTGTGTAGAGAATAAACCACCCCCTAAACTTCCCCTTTAATCCAGTTTCTTCTGCTTTTGCAATGTTACGTATGGTTGCTTGTATACTTACTCCCAGTCTTCAAGGGAAATGAAAATAAAGCTACTTGAACATGTTATTTGCTGTGTGAATTTTCTAAAGCTTAAATTTTTCTTTTACCCTCCTTCCAGAAGAGCCTAAAACATCAGCTTTTCTTGATTTGATGTATATTGAGGTCTAGAGGAAAACAGGATGTGCATACTGTTGTTTTCTTTATGAGTCTCTTTTCAGCAGCTCTCACTTTGCAGTTTAGTGTATTAATCACTGATACCAATTCCAGTAGTGGTATTTGTGCAGAGAGGTTGAAAAGTGATGGGCAGTATTAGCTAGCATGGGCTGTGAAGCAAAAGCAGGGAATGTGTGGGTTGCATGCAGTGTTACTACCTTTGGAAAAATGGGTTGAAAAAATGCAGGTACAGAATGTGGTAAAATACCCTGCAGCAGTAGTTCTTGCTGTGTTCTGTACCTATCATTCTGAAATACCATGTCCCTTTAAAGTTTATTTTGCTCAGCTGGATTGGCTCTTCAGTGTTCCAAGCTTGGTGGTTCTTTGGTCTTGAAGGCAAAAATCACGCCTTGGTGTCCTGTGAGGAAGACCCTTTATAGCACTGTCACAGAGTAAGAGAACTGTGAGTGTCCCTGGATAATAACCTAAACTTGTGTGGAACTGTTCAGTTACCTCTCTTCCTAGCCCTAACAGCAGCAGTAAAACTGGAGTATGGTATGCCAGGTTTTTTTTTACATTCTAGTGTAAAAGGAGAGCCAGGAAGAGTAAGGTAAAAAAAATGGAATACCTTCCACTTGCCCTGACTTTGAAGGGAAGGCTGGAAAGCCTACAGAGCCAGTTGATCTTCCATTCTGTTAGGAAGGCCAGAATGGAATAATCTAGGAACTGGTTTTAAGAGCAGGCAGGAGTGAAATTATGGTCTCTCTTAATCACTGAAACTCTTAATATCTCTTGATTTATAGTGTAAGTTTCCATTTCCTGAGCTGCAGTATTGCTTTCTTTTGGGCCACTAGCCAGTAGGAAACTTCATTTGTGAAGTGTGTGGCTAGCAGTCTTAGATTTGCACAGACTCTTCAACTCACTTTTAAAAGAATAGTTTTAGCCCTTGTTGTGAGTACAGGTCAGAAACACTAAAATAGGGATCTACTGCAGAGCTTAGAAAAGTTCTTTGTTGGACTGGATCTGCAGACTGACATTTGCATTGCAGAGGTATCCAGACACTGCTTGTTTTCCCTGCTTTGTGGAGTCCTGAGGCCAGCAGTGAAATGAAAATGGTGTGAGGGGCATAAGCTTTACCCTGGGCCTTAGCAGAGGTGGGCAGAGGAAATGTGATGGCCATTTAATAGTCAATACGGAATGTGTGTGTGTTTATAAAATACAAATTGCATCACATGTGGGATGAGGGGAGAAGTCCCTTTCTCAGAGTAATAAAGAAATTGAAGTTGTGTTTTTGCCATCATCTTTTTTTCTTTTTTTTTTTTCCTCATGTAGTTGTAAGTTAACATAACTCCCTCCTGGGCAGGTAATTTTTGAAGGTGGGTTGTGCTGACAGTTTTTTGCCTGCAGGATGACGCATGGGGGGAATTGACCTGTTTCAGAGCAGTGGCATCCAAGCGCAATGCAAGGGAAGATCCTGTGGGTTTTTCTCACTGCAGTGAAGAGACAGGAATATGTTTGCTAGCAAGGAGCTGTTGGTGAATGAAACCTTGGTCATCATTTGCCAGTTAAGACAGGTATTTCCTGGTTCCTCTAAGTTACAGAACCAGCCAATCTGGTATCATCCACCAGTGTTGCATCTGAGCACCCTGGAAACATTTCTATCTCTGCAGTGCTTGGGGTAGTCTGAAGTTGATGTGTGGGACTGAGACCAGGAGAGGGTGGTGTAGCTGTGAGGTAGGCTGTAAGGTTTGTTTGAACACATTTGCACAAGATTAAATGGAGACATAATATTAAATCCACTTGATGAAGCATGGGAACAAGTTAGGATTTGTCCAGATTGCTGAATGTGCACAAGGCTTGCTGGCATGTGGTAGCTAGTCTTGATTGTGCCCCTTGTGTAGACAAGTTATTGCCTTCTCATTTTGTATCTGGAAAAGCCGGGTTTTTGTTGTTGTTGTTTGTTTGTTTTAATTTTCCCTTGCAGGAAACTGTTAAAACTATGGTTAGCTTTGCCATATTTAATAAGTCAGGGTGACACTTGGCTCAGCTTGGAAGCTGGAGTGCTCTATGAGCCTCCTTCACTACCTCCCAGTTTTACAGCCACCATGGCAGTTTTAATTTTCCATTCTCAGAAAGTTGAGATGTGGGGGTATGGGTGCACAATGGGAATGGAACACAAAACGGCCATGAAATACTGCTTTTAAGTAATCATCTCCTGCTGTCACTGCTGGAGACAGAACTGGGCTGGATGGACACTGACATAGCAGAATGTTTCTTGTGCTTTCATTGCTCACCTTGTGCTGTGGAGCACAGGCCAGGTATGTAAACTGGGTTTTGAGTAGCCAGGTGATTAAAATGCTGGTTAGTGTACCTACGATTAGTACAGTTTCTCAAGAGTGACTGCCTTTTCTTGCAGTACATGTTAAGGAAATACTGTTAATACATTTTCATTGAAACAAACTGAACGGAATAGTTATTTTCATTCTTGTGTGCTAACAGCACACTATAATTTGTTTTCAGCTTGGGACATCGGTTCTTAGATGGCTTAGCCTCCAGCTAAGGTAGATTTTATATTTAAGATTTCTAACCTAAATAGAAAATGTTGTTCAGAGCTTTACAGAAAGAAATGTAAAGTGAAATAGAGTATCTCATTCTTCAGTTTTCACAGAGAACATTACTTATAATAAATACTGATTAGTGTTGAAGTGAATTTTTTGAAGCTGGGTGATGGAAATTGGCTAACACTAACTGTTAAGTGGTTGAAAAGGGTATCTAAGTTATTGAACTTCATACAGCTCTTTTGGGAAATTTGGACACTTACGTGTTTGTGCAAGCCATTTTAAAATTAGAGCACTTTTTTCTTTCTCAGTGGCTAGATGCTCTTGTGATACCTGTACCACACAGCTGTATGATAAGATAAAATGAAACCATATTTTTGATGTCTTTATGTTGTATGTACTTTCTGATATTTAATGAGAAATGAATTTATAGAGTTTTTTTGTTCTACTCAGCCTAGTGTTTATTTTTGCAAAACTTGAGGAGGTCTCAAAGTTCCTGATCTCTCGCATTTGACTGAAATCAGCCAAAGGAATTCAAAAGTTCTTCAGGGAAGGAAAGAGAAGGGCGTGCATGCACACAAACAGGGTATGGTTGCATAAATCTCATTTCATGCTGAGAACACATGCAGTAGAAGAGAACAAAAAGCCTTTTACTGTATGGCATTTCATGCTCTAATGGAGTTCTGCGTCGTCTGTGGCATGGATAGCAATCTGATAGGACATGGTGCTGGAGGCTGAGCTGCATTTGGCACCGTCAGGGTAGCAAGAAAAGATGTCAGTAGGCAGCACAGCAGGTGCAATGTATATTGCTCTAGAGGACTTCAAGTTTTATGCTGAAGGAAATATTAGACTTCGTGTTTTATCACTGGTGCAGCATGGGCCAGTTTGGTTATGGGAGAGCGGATCTGTGCCACAAAATCCATTGCCCTGCTGATAAGACAGGGGCGTGAGCCCTCTCTTATTAGACTCTTACTCTCTTGTCATCAGAGGAGACACTCTCATGCAGCCCTGAGCATATCCAGTGCTCAGAAAAGATCAGGTAGAGGAGGATAGTTAATCTGTTTAAAGATACTGTGGTCCTGAAGAAACTCTTCTTCATTTTGCTGTAGCATTTAAGGGCTGGTGAAACAGAATTGAGCAGCAAAATCAAATGCTCTGTTTCACCTACAACAAACCAGACTTGGATTGTAAAGGAGCAAAACAAACTGGCAGAGGGAGCTGTGATATGCAGAGAAGGTACTGTGTGAAGCCACTGCTGTAGCAGAGACTATGCTGTGTGTCTTCAGCCTGCTCTCACTTTCCTGCCTGACTGCCCTTGTACCTCCTTGCTCTCATCTGGGCTTCTAGGAATTTTAGCAGCCCCCAGCAGGAGGGCTGTGAGACTGGCAGGGAGGGTGCATGGGTGGGGTGACAGGCACCTTTAACTCCCCTAAGTTTTAGGCGTGACTGTCCTTTTCAATTAATAAAAAAAAAAAAAGTGAAAAAGTAAGCAGTATGTCAGTGTTGGGGGAGAAAGGGGTTGTGTTTAATCTTCAGTGAGGATTGAGGTCTGAAAGTCTTGTAAAAGGGTGTCTCTGTGTAGCTCTGAGAAAAGCATATAAGCTTTCCCAGCATGCTGCAGTGACTAATGTAGGCAGCTTTCCTCTCAGACAGATGGCAGTTGAAGATTACTATCAGATATAATTAGCTTTCCTCTTCCATAGGTAAGAAAACTGAGTGCGTAGTTTAGGACTATGAGCTGCACTGTAAGATGGATACCCAATAAAGTTTGTGCTGCAGTACAGATTGCTGTAGCATCACTTTATTGCTCTGAATACACAGAAGTACCTAAATGAACATGTGCAAGCTTTTCTGCAAAGAGCTGAATTCTGTTACAGCAACTAACAGTTGTCCTGTGAAAAATTCCGGTTCTGGGTTTACACTGTTTGCCCTGCTCATTTGTTCTTTGTTATGAATTTGATTTCAGCTTTGTTTAACGAAACATGATGAATGATAGTCTAAATCCTAAACTTAGATACACCTTCATCTGTGTTCCACTTGGGAAGCTCACTACCTTACAAACAATTGTTTTGGGTTTTTTTTTTTTGTTTTGTTTTGTTTTGTTTTTTTTTTTTTTTTTTACATTTTCATGAATGTAGACTCACTGGTAAACTTTTCCATTCAGAGAAGATGCCAGGACTTTACACAGTGTTAAATGTTGTACAGGCCTACATTTTTCTACAATGCTGTGTATCCTGTAGCTCTCAGTCCTCAGGATATGCACTGTTTGAATATTCTATGTGGTAGTTTTTCTGTCACATTTAAAAAACAAAACAAAGCACTAAAAGCATTTAGGGGATCAGATACAGGCTCTGATGCAAACTGTATGACTTTTTTTGTGAGTTCTAAAGTATTTTATGTCCACAGAGCATTCTCATGATTACAAAGTAGCTCATTAGATCTTTTCTTATGGGTGGTTTTGTTGTTTTTGTAAATACCGTATTTGAGCTTCAGTACTAAGAAAACAAAGCTGTGTATAAAGAAGGCTAGTGAAAAGTCTTAATGTTTACAATATTCAAGTTTTTCCAGTGTGGCACTGTTAGTTTTGGGTTAGTTTTCTGATGGTAGTTAGCACTGAAGTTTCGTGTTCTGATTTTCATCCAAAGGCAAAGTCAGTGCATTCATTGAGAGCACTGGGAATTGTAAGGGTTTAACATTATCAGAGAAGCTGCTCAAACTGCTGGTGTACTGCAGATTTCTCCTGAGCTGGCAGGATCCCTGCTTGTGAGAAGCTTCCAAGATTTTGTAGTAGTGTGGGGTAAGTGCTACCACTTGTCTCCATTTTCCTCCCTTCCTGAATTAATTTAGCTTTACACTTTTCACTTACTTGTTTTGCTGCATTCCTGAGAATCCCAGAGCTCTCTTCTGCACAGATGCCTTGCAGCAGATTGACTTGCAGCAGAATTTGCTACTGGGGCAAATTGCATCACAAACAGCTGGGGATTTAGGGGATTTTTTTGGTCGTTGGTTTGGGGCATTTTTTGGGGTGGTGGTGGTATTGGGTTTTATTTTTTTTATTTTTCTTTGGTAGTTGAGGCAAGACGGGGAGCAACACAGCAAAAATGAAGAAATGTATTGTGTTTGGGGCTCTGACTACAGACACGTTTGGCATGTTATTTAAATGAAAATTTAACTGTTCAGTTTGGCATGTTATTTAAATGAAAATTTAACTTCAGTTTTGTATGCTGGCCAGGTGCATGTTCACACCTATTTTTTGGGCTTCTTAATCCATACAAATCTGCTTAATGTAACCTGTCCCTTTTTAAAGTGTGGGGACATATGGACAATAAAAATTACAGTAAAAAGCTGTGCCATCTAATAATGGCAGTCGTAGTGCATTTGTAATTTTTTACGACTGGGGTTTGCAAATGTTACTGTGAAAACTAGTCATACAAAAAGCACCTGGTTCTGTTTAGGGACAGATTCTGACACCAATATGGATCAGAATTGATACTGTTACAGTGAAGTAAGAAAATAGTCTGATCTACTTGGAATTTATTGGCAGTGTAGATGAGGGGGCATTTAATTCTTCAGGTGCTGGCAGTGAAGCTAGTAAATTAGCCCTCTATTATCCACTGGGGGAAGAAAAGGCAACAAAAACACCACCATGTTTTTTCCATGCCCTTGAGTGCCCTAATTTTGCTTGTGAGTGGGCTTTGGTGTTATGGTTCTTTATGTGTTTTGTTTCCTTGGATTTTTTTGAGGGGGATTTATTTTAACCTGGTGTTGAGATGTATTCTTTGTTTCCCCCTAACGGACTGGTAGATTCAATTTTATAATTCCAGCCATTTTAGTGAGAGCTGAGGTTAAATCACTAGCTCCAAATCAGCCAGGATGTTTTAAATGTGCTAGGCATTGTTAGAAGACAAAGTGTGGCTTGTTTTAAGGTGAACTTAATGCTGTAGTGAATGTGCACATAAAATAAATACAGATCAAATTTTCCGGTTGGACCTTTATTTGCTTAGATTGATCATAGTCCCTGGAGGAAAAAATGATGTGCCGGATAGGGTTTGTAACTGAACTGTTTTTGAAACAGTTGAAACCTGACTAATTTGCCTTTTCCCAGCCATTTCTCTTACTTTTTTCCATTTTTTTCTCTCTGGGAAACCTAAGAAGAATTGCTGGTTTGACCTCAATCCTCTAACTCTGCAGGCACTTGTGGACAAAGCCGTGGTGTGGTGAATGAGTAACTGATTTAGTACTGGGTTACATATTTTTCTATTAATAATTTTCTATTTTCTTCAATTTTCGATTTTTTCTTTTTTTCATTATGTAGTATTTCTGTGGTCTTGGCCTTTTTGAAAGGAGGTGAAGAAGCAAAACAACTCAATCATGATGCTCTGTTCCTTGGAGGAAGAGCAACTCAAGTTGACTGAAACCTTTCAGTTGTGTAAGTCAAAGTATGAGAAAAGAATGACCTGAACTCTGACCCCCAGAACATGTTTCATGGTTGTTTATATTTCAGTCCCTTCTGGAAAAAGAGCTGAAAGAAAAGGGGAAACAGACTGGGAAGGAGCAGTGTTGTCACCACAGCTTGCAGAAGACCTGCCTGGATTTATAGTACTGTGTTTCTTTGTTCTTTATTATGCAGACACCTATGATGTGTAAAATATAATTAGCAACCTAGCTTAGGTTGGCTAAAGCTTTAAAGGTTAATCTGGGAGAACGTAAGAGGGCTAGGAAAAAATCTATCAGCTAAGGTTGTATTACTGACTTTGTGTGTGTGGGTTTCATTTTTTTTTTAAGATATAGTTAGAGCTGGATTTTTTTAATGTTTGGTTAAAGCTTTGGGAGTTAAGGAAGCAGAGCTATTCGTGCTCAGCTCATACTTGCGTTTAACTTTATGTGCACAGGTTAGCTTCTGACCAAACCCCAAATAATTGTTTGTGTACTGCATAGCATCTCTGTGGCTGCTGGCCGTGACAGAAATTGCTCATCTGTATTCTGAGTCCACAGGAGGAAGAAGGAGGGAAAAGAAGTGAAGTGTGCTGACGGAAGGGCTGTAGAGGGTCAGGACAGGGAAAGCATATGGAAACGTCTCTTCCCAGTTTACCTGTGCCTTTGCATAGATTGTCTGCTTCTTGTCCTCCCTCATCTCAAGGCACAAAGACAGGCAAGAAAATGAGGCTGTGGACTGGATCTTACCCTTGATTGTAATTATAGGTAAGGTTTCTGGAAATCTGTGATACTGACAAAGTACCAGTTAGATGAGAATCCAGTAGTTAGTATTCTCTTTCTCCTCAAAGCCACAAGTTGGATTTGGATCTATCCAGGGCTGACTTTTAAGCTTGAGTTAGCAGTATTTAACTGTGTGTCCATTATTGGACTAAATCCTAAGCCATCTCGGAACATTAAAGAATATTGTTTTCTATCTTGAAGGGAAAAAATAATTAAAAATATAATTTACCAGATGAAAAATATCAGTTCAGTTATCTTTTTTTTGTGCTTGCAGTTTTAGTTGTGTGTGTGCATCATGCTATGGAGCATGCTGTCACCTTGAGCTGGTGCCAGGGATCCACACTGCACTGTGATAATCAGCCAAAATATTAGCTCAGATTTCAAGGGTGGCATAGCAACCCTGTGATAGCCCCAAGCTGGAGGTGACATATTCTGCCTCTCAGCAGGGCTAAAGAACTCAGCCTGGTTACTGTTCCTATTCAAGGGCCATTTCTGTGGAACCCAATGCCTGTGCTCCATTGTAGTTTGCTTACCAGGATTTTCTGGCAGGATGCACTGGCTGATGCTTTGTGCTTCTGTTTCTCATCTGTGGAGCTGGTATTTCATGTCAGTTAGAAGTGATGTGAAATTTTGCATCAGTAGACTCAAAAGTGATATCTCTGTGGAACAGTGTACATAATTGATTGTGGTCCCTCCGAGAACAGGATCACAGCATTTTCTTTTGCAGACAAATCGGGACCGCTTTTAGTAAGCTTTAAAAAGCTTGTAGCTTGACCTAGGCTTGTACACGTGCCTTTTTGCTCTCTAAGAAGCAGTCTGATGAGTGTATGCAGCCTCTAATTTCTTTCTGATTCTGCCCCCACTGTGGGGTATGTGTAAGAGCTCCTGGGTCCTCGGGCAGAATGAGGGAGGAAGAGAGGAAAAAGCAGTTAACCACTGAACAGATGACACCTTATCTCATGCAGTAAGAACAAGGGAGTCTGAGCATGGTGATGAGATTGTAAGTCAGGACATGCGGGCCTTTTGCAGCTTTTGCCAAACCCGCTGTATTGATGACATGTCGTCTTTGAAGGCTACAAACTTGTGTTTTTCTGATCTTGTTTAATCTGCTGAGCTGAGAATCTGTGGAGCTGGAAATAAGGATTGGAGAGCTATAGGTGCTGTCATCTGTTCTGCCCAAAACACAGAGATGAACTCTGCTTGTTCCTGCAGCCTTTGGGAAGGCAGCTAACTTTCCTCTTCCACCAGATGTGCTGTCTAGGTAAATTAGTATTAGAGGGGGTGAAAGTACAATAGATTTAACTGGACTTGAAATCTTTATCAGTATCCTTTAGCCAAAGGATATGCTTCTGTGGCAAGAGTTTCTGAAATTATAAATATGTCTGCACAGCCACACCAGAGGGAAAGTGATGCATAGATCTTGTAGACTCTAGACAAAAGCAAACTGAAATAGCAATCATTGCTGAAAAATACTAAGTTGCTTTTTCATTTTGCTTGGCCCAGCTGGCAATTATGCTCTGAAGAACACGATAACAGTGTCTGTTATTGAAAGACAAAAACAGAATAAAAGAATCCTGAATTGTCCACAAAGTAATAAATGTATTACTGTCTCTTGTGGTACAGAGTATGTTTCACCAATAGTGGGATGATGAAGGGGAGGAAGATAAGCACTTAGGCCCTAAAACCAATCTATTGCATCCTGTCCTGAAATGCTGCACAAGGTCAAAGATGTACACAGCTCTAGTTTGTGTCTCCACAGTAAATTAATGTCAGCAGAGGCTGTGTTTCTCTGGGAGCTGATAAAGAACAAACATTTGCTCAATATTTTAAACATCTCTACTGCTGTGATGTCATATCCATTGGACTTTGCTTGCTGTTGGGTACTTGGAGAAAAGGTTATCTTGCTATTTGTTGTCAGGCTTGCTGCAATATTTGGGCAGAGACGAAATGATAGGGAAAACGTTGGAAACTTTCCTTAACAGAGAGAAGTTGTGTTTGGAGAAAGACTGGTGGTTTTTTTTGTGTTTTTTTTTTCTTTTTTTTTTCCTCGGATACCTGCATACTGTGGAAGTAAAATGAGTAGCTTGGTGTTATCTTGGAGAGGAAGAAGGTGTCAGTTGTCATAGACAGCAAATTGTTCCTCTATTGCTTATCCCCATGTTGTTGGAAGAGATTAGGGCAGAAAGTGTTTTATCTTCTAGTGCAGGGAGTAACTTTGGCAGCAGTTACTTATGTGTGTTGTGTGATGTGGTGTGATGCTAGCGGCCCTTAGTGACATTTTGACACAGTAAAACCTTAGGGTTTTTTAGCGCCATGGTTTGTACAGGTTTTCAGGAACAGGAATAACTGTTTTGGTTTGGTGTGGGGCACGACAGATTAACAAGAACCTTTTCCAATTCTGATGCTGCTAAATGTACAACTTCAAAAGTACAACTTCAAAACCAAGTCTGCGTTGTTGGAGAGTTAGAAAACTAGTTTTAATTCTGAGCCGCTTTACTAGGATAACCAAATACCTCTTGCTTAAACAATATTTCTGAGGACTTTTTGTTTCTTAAACTAAAATGAAAAAGAACATTAGAAATTACGAGAATTTCAGGTGCATGGGAGTGAGGGAGAGCACTAGACTGACTCAGCCACTTCAGTACCTTTTAAGACTGTGTGGCAGTGCTGTTGTGTAGTCTCTGCAGCATTTCCTTCCTGAAGAGGGGGAAAATTAATGAACAATGCAATTAGGCACATACTTAGAGGAGGAACTGAAAGAGTGAATAGTGTGAATAGATGAATAGTGTTTCGATTTGGCAGAATACATCTGTGCCATAATGTGCTCAGGTTTTACAGCTTGAGAAAAATGATGATGTGAGAGCTCCTTCCTCGATTATCTTTTTGCTGCATGGTTGTTTCACCAGGCATGTGCTACATCCTGACCAAAAGGAAGCAGTGCTGCCGGTCACAAGCTCAAACCCACAAAATACTGACTACATCTTAAAAATTCTGATGTTTCTTTTTAAACCTTTATTAGGTCTTTATGTGCTATCCCTTTAAATTTCAAGGTCTGCTCAAAGCATATTTTCAGGCATATTTTCGGCATATTTTCCTCCCCCACAGCTACAAGGGCTAGGAATCTGAGGTCCCAGTGAGCTGAAATTTTCAAGCTGTCACTTAATAGTACCAGCAAAGAACTTACATTGTCTTGTGACAGTTTATGGAGCTAAGATTGTTTTAAGGTGCCTAGTATTTAATTTAGTAGTAGCCACTTTATAGTTAAATACTTATTATCTCAGCTTCAGTAGCAGTCAGAAGTACTTTACAAAATAAGTAGGACAGATGGCAAATCTTCCTGCATTCTGCTATTAACACTAGTAATTTTTAAGGAAGAAAGGGAGGCTTATGAGCGTTATCAAAGAAAGGTGATGGTAGTGTGGTAGCATTTGACTGCCTGGTCCAACAGCTCTAGATTCCTGCAGGGTTCATTCTGTGGCATCACTGCATTGACTGCAAGTGTAAGTTGGAAGATAAAGAGAGGGTGTGAGATAGTGGTTCATAGCAGATACCACACTGTACTAGAATAAAAACTAATTGTAAGTAATGATTTGCCTCTGACAAGGATTGGGGTTCCCTGCTTCCATCAGGGGAAGAAAATATTAGCCTCAGGCCTTATATAGTTGATAGATCATATACCCAAATGAGTTTTTCTGGTGGGTTGATGGGAGCTTGGGGGAATCTGTCTGTCAATAGGAGATGGAGGCTGATCTCTGAGGTTGTCTTAATGCCATAACAGAGTCAGTCTTGTCTAATTCTGTAATTGTAACTCTGTCCTCTGGGGGAGGTGGGAAGTTGACCCACAGAAGTTAGCTTAGATTACTATTAAAAAAATGCTCATGCATTTTTTGCAGCACTTCCATATCCCATTGGTTGCTTTTAGAAAATTGACCAGCTGACACCATGATCATCAGGTATGGTCATACTGGGTTCCTTGTTCCTTTCATTGTGGAGATCGCTGTAGGGTTTTAAGAAAGAGGAGGAAATTGAATGGTTGAGTTCCAGCATTGTCTTCTTTATTTTGCTTAACCCTGATTGACATGGACCTAAGGGAAGAAACCATGGCCTCCGTCACTTGGGTTGATGGGCTGAAATCAATCTGCTGGCTCTTGTATTGAAGTGAATAAAGTGGAATGGAACTGCTGTTTTCCATCTGAACTGTGTCTTCTTAATTCCCTATTTTCTTACATCTCTGACTATGGGAATTTTCTAGTGCAATATTTGTATTGTAGGCATTTGTTTCCCTTTGATTAACTTTCTACAACACTCAGCTGTTTTAAAATAGGGAGGAAGATGCTGTCATCATTAAAAATACTCCCAGAATAATTTCTTCTGTAAACAAGGCAATTGTTCTGTTTACTAAACCAGATTAAGAAAAACAGTCTTCTTAGTGAAGACTTTCTTGGCTACAGAACTTTCAAACACGGAATGAAGCCAGGCACTGGGTGATGGGATGATGAGAAGACACATAATTAAAGACCATTTGATGTGTCTAAGGGCTGTGTTAGGTACACTCTTAATGATTGGTTGTTTGGAGCTGGGGTGGACCCATTATCACATCAGTGCCAGGCTGAGTGTAAAACGTGGGAAGTTGTTACAGATCCTTATGATCTTGTTTGAAGAATGATGCTGACTTCTGGTCTTGTGTTTTAACGATTTTTTTTTATCCAGGCTGTATGAATGCCTTTGGTAGACACTTTGCAAGTCAAAAAATTTCTTTTCTCCTCTGTGAAAAGTACTGTTACAAATAATATTTTTGGTTTTTAGTAGGTCCTTTATGGGCTGCTTTTCCTTGTCTTTTCTCTGTTTTGTAGCTTGGTCTGACTCTTCAGCAAGGTTCTTTCTTACACCGAAGTCAGCAAAATCAGCAATTTAATCAGTTGCTAGTTTAGCAACTTTATCTAAACAGCTGGTTTGTCATGTTCTGTTTAGCTGAAGTTTGCATTGATTGAATTAGGGAGTAAGGCTAAACACTTGAGTGGGATGTTTTGGCAAACCTTTTTAAAGCAGGAGGGGATAAAATACTAATAGTGAAAGGAAAAAAGCTACTAGAGAGTGCAGTGTCTTTTTCAAGTAAATAATAGCATCACTTAGGTTGGAAAAGATCAGGGAGTGCAACCATTAGCCCTGCACTGCCAGATCCACCACTCAAAGATGTCCTCAATGTCTCACCTAGACATCTTTTTAATACGTTCAGAAATGGTGACTCAACCATTTCCCTAGGCAGACTGTTCAGTGCTTGACAACCCCTTCAGAATTTTTTTCTCCCCTGATACCTAATTTGAATGTCCGCTGCTGCAACTTTAGGCTGTTTATGCTTGTCCTGCCACTTGCTGCCTGGGAGAAGAGACTGACCCCCACCTTACTACAAATCCATTCCAGGTGGTGTAGAGAGTGACAAGGTCCCCACTGAGCTGCTGCTTCTCCAGACACTTCACCAGCTTTGTCCTTCTCTGGAGTTGCTCTGGCACCTCAGTGTCTGTCTTGCAGTCAGGGGCCCAAAACTGAACAGAGGGTTCAAGGTATGGCCTCACCAGTCCTGAAAACAGAGGAGGGAGTGATCTCTTCCCTCATCTCACTGGCCACACTTGCTGATCCAGGCCAGGATGTCATTGGCCTTCTTGGCCATGTGGGCACACACTGGCTCATGTTCAGCCAATGCTGACCAGCACTTCCAGGTTCTTTTCCGCCAGACAGCTTTCCAGCCATTCTTCCCCCAGCCTGTAGTGCTTATTGAGTTGTTGTGACCCAGACAGAGGAGTTCAACTTGGCCTTGTTGAACCTCCTCCAGTTGACTTTGGCACATTGATGCAGCCTGTCCAGATTGTTCTGCAGAACCTTCCTGCAGTGCAGCAGATGAACACTCCCACTCAGCTTGGTGTTACCTGCAAAGTGAGAATCAATCAATCCCCTTGTCCAGACCATATCTTTTCTTTAAAAATATTAAACAGGATTGAGCCCTGGGAACCCCACTACTGACTGGCTGCCAGTTGGATGTAACTCTGTTCCCCACCTGTGTTTGGGCTCAGCCAGCCGGCTTTTTCCCCAGTGGAGGGCACACCCGTCCAAACCACATGCAGCCAGTTTGTCCAGGAGAATGCTGTAGGAAATGCTGTCTAAGGCTTTATGAAGGATTCGGTACCCAGCATACACAGCCTTTCCCTCATCCTCTGTGCAGGGCACCCTGTCATACAAGGAGATCAGGCTGGTCAAGCCAGACCTGCCTTTCATAAACCCGTGCTACTGGGCCTGATCCCTCGCTTGTACTGTATGTGTCTTGTCATGGCACTCGAGAATATGAACCAGTTGCTGTTAATGACACATGACTAAACCTGATAGGTGAGTTTTCCTCTATTTTTGAAGTTTTAGGGAAAAACTCTTACTGAATTACTGCAAAACCTTAGAGATGTCTCTAGAAGTTGAGTATGACTATCCGGACGAATTTGTAGCGATCCTTCAAGTAAAGTCAAGGGAATTGGTGCTGAGAAGTGGCAGTGCTACTTCCCAAAGAGAGTTGAAAGGTTGGAATTGCAACAGCTGCAGCCTGTGAAGTATTTTCCTCCAGAACAGAGCAGGATAGCCTGTAGGATATACTTAAGGTTGATTAATTCTACCTGGTTCATTGCATGGCTTTGTTACTGGTAGGTACTGTTATAAAACCACATCTCTAACTCTACAACTAAATTCCAGTGCAAGATATGAGTAGAGAAGAATAAGGAAGTTGTGGCTTGTTGTACTCAAGTAAAGTAATCATGACACTGTTAGGGAAGGAGTGGAATAGTAGGAGGCTGTATCTGTCAAGTAAATTTCCATGATAACTTGTGGCTGGAATGGCTATTTTGGACTTTTACAGGATTAAGAAACAACAGTTCATTCATAGCTACTGTTAGGGCTGCTCAATGTTTAGGATGTGAGCAACACAGGACTTGATTTTCCTTGAGTCTGTCTTGCCAGATCTGTGTTTCTGATATTTCTCTGTTTTTCTTTTACTAGACTGTGCAATGAGGCGAAAACTCTATTTGAAAAATGGACCTTTTCTTTGATATTTCTGTATAATTTCACAAGTTCAGCAGATGGGATCCTAACTTTTCTTCGTCACTTAGTAATGTATGAAAATAACATTCTTCTGTTGCTTGAGCAATGAAGTTTGGCTTGTGTCAGTAGCTGAAGACTGTGCAGGCATAAGCAGATAGTTTCAGTGCAGCTTTAAATGTCAAAACTGGACTTTAGGAACACTTTCAGTGATCCTAAAAAAGGCAGTAGAAATTTGTGGCAGCTCATACCCTGTTCTGTTTCATCAGCATCAGCCTATCTGCCTCCTGCAATGTGCCAATGCTTGTTTAACTGTGTAATTATGGAAACTGATAGCATGTGACACAAGAAACAGCAAGAGAAGCACAGGCACCTATAAAGGCCAGGTGGTTTCTTTGGGCTGCCAGTGGACAGAAGAGTTCTACTATCACATGGCCTCAGAGAGAACCTAGAGTGAACCCATGCTTCTTTGCAGAGAACACACATTTGGTCGGTGCAAAGCAGCATTCAGCTCCTGACACTGGGTCTTTGTGTGAGAAACTGAAGTGGAGGGATCACCTGTCAGACTTCTGGTGGTAGAGAATGACTATAATAACAATAACTTCTCTTTTGTAGGTTTCCAGATGCTTTAGAGAAAGTTCTTACATTAGTTCATCTTGTGTTCAGTTTCTTGTTTTGTTTTTTTTTTTTTTTTTTACATTTCAGGTTTATTAGTCATGAAACGAATTCTTCTGGTTTTTATCCTGGCTGCTGCTGTTATGTATGGTATCCTGCATGGAAATCTATGGAGAAATAACTTCTACTGGTATGGTGATGCTTTGTTGATTTAGAGTGCAGACACCTCATGGCTGTATGAGAGATGCGAGTTCTTGTGTTGCTCCATAAGTGTTGCTAGTAATCATCATAAGTGATTACTACTCTGTGTGTGTGTTTTGTGGTTGAGATCTTCTGGTACTCTGAGGAAATCACTATGATTGTTTTGTCCTGTCACCTGTTCTCCTGTGTCACTTTCAAACCTAGTAATTAATTTTGAGCCTAGTTGTATGGAGACTTCAGGACCTCAGTGGTAGGGAGCCTCTCTGAGGTTCATGAAAATAGGTGCTCAGGTGAGGAGTTACATGAAGTGCAGAAATAAGGTGTCCATGTCCCCCTCCACCCCATGTGGGTTTAGTGCTAGTTTGTTCCATTAAATGTCTGATAAGTGATGTGGGAGAGGCCTTTTCCACATGTGGGAATAACTGCAGGTGCAGGGGGCACCCTTTGAAAAGCTGAGATTTGTTGAGGTCCAACAGCAGCCCTTGAGGGCAGTGAGGCTTCACTGTCTCCAGGCTCACAGGACAGGTGGCTTGGGACCTAAAATTTGGGGGACTTACTTAAAGTTGAGTTTCCATTGGTCTTTGCACAGCTGTGACCAGGCCTGACCAGACTGTTACGAAGATAAGTGATAATTTTTATAAGTAGTGGTTAATGTGCTCCCTTTATCTTGTTTATGGTGTACAATTGATACAAATAGCTTTCTGTTGTGGTTTCAATTTACTGCAAACCACAGTGTTGTGACATTTCCCTTTTTGCAGGATTAGCTTTTATGGACAGAGTTCCTCTGTGAGGGCTTCTCCTTCCTATGTGACTAGTGGAGTTACAATCAGTTACAATCAGTAAGTTCAGCAGTTGAGTATTTTTGTGGTGGGGTTGTTGTTTTCTTTTGGTTTTGGATAGGTGGGAGGGATTGAGGCTAAAATCTATAGCCTTTTTCGATAGGCTCCCTGCTCAGTTGTACAGTTGTGTCCAGTGGCTATTGCTGTTATAAACACAGTGGTAAAGTGTTTGTCAAAAAGGAATTTGTCCATGTTATGTTTCCAGTGTTTGTTTAATATTTATGGCCACTTTCAATAACCATCTTCTAACAAGCAGTGAATTGTTGGAAGGACATTGGCTTACAATTTTCAAATCTGTGCAATTCTGAATTATACCTGAACAAAGTTAGCACAACTTGGAGGGCAACTTCAGTGCTTAAAACTTATTAAACCAGAAGTGTGTTTCAGTTGTTGTGTTCAAGTGTGTGTATAGGCAGCTCTTGTGCTTGTGACTTCTTGAAGTTAGATTTGTGGGACTAATGAGCACCTATGCTAAAACTTGAAAGCAGACCTCTCTTCTCTCTGAAGCTGTGCTGCAAAATACGGTCTGTGGGGCTGATGCTGGAAAGCAGCAAGGTGACCAGCTGATCGATTTCACAGGGTGCTTTCTCAGTGTCAGTATTCACATAAGAACTTCAGGTTACCAAAATCAGTTAACCTTAATGGTCTCTTTGGCTTGTGGTTCTGATGTGGTGGTTTCATCCTTCTGTCCTTAATGCAATCCACTGGCACATGCTGCTCACACTGAAATTTACCTTCCCTTCTGGGCTTCATATTTGTGATTAATTGGGCTAAATCTCCAAGTCAGGAATGTGCTTAGGAGTGTGAGTCGTAACCTTATTATGGGTGGAATGACTTATCCCCAAAGAATATAATTTTCCTTAAAGTACCCTTTTTCCTTCTCCAAACAAGACTTTGTCTCCTCCCTGAGGAGTGATGGGGATGCTGTCTGGAATGGTTGCAGGGGTGATTGAGCCCAGGAGTCCTGCTTCTCTGGAGATGGACCTTAGTTCTCACTTCTGATTATGCCTGCTTTGATACTTGCTGAGCAAGGGAGGTCACAGCTCCCCTTGGAGCAGCAGTGTGAGATAAAAGCCTGTGCTAGTTAAAAGTAATTGTGCTGCAATGATAAAGTTTCATCTCTATCACACAGGGGGAGGGAGTAATGAAATCTTGGTGTGATCTTAACTCAGTAGTTAGCTTTTACTAATTTGATTTGTCAAACTTCTCTTAGCTTGTTTCTGCTACCCATTCCTGGTCTTGCTATTTATTTGGAATTGTTTTTTTGCAGGCTGCCACCTACGGCTGTAGAGAGGAGGAATGCATTGGATACTTGTCTCCTGAAACCAGCATTTGAATCTTTACTGGGGTGAGTCTTTGTGAGAATTGAGATGGGGAAGGAATGGCTGTGCTGATTGAGGTAAAACTGGGCTATTTACACATTTTGGAACAAACGCTGAGTAGTGCCCTGAGAAAGCTTGGAAAGATCAGACCAAGAACTGGCTGAAGGAGTCTTAAACCTCTGCGCAAAGACACTGTGGCCTTTTTTCCCCCCCCCGGTGCTTTTTTATATAAGAAAATGTTGCTATAATTTTAGTGCTGTTGTGAGTTGAAAGCACGTAGAAGCCTGTAAACTTTGTGCCACTCAAAGCAGACTTGCAGCCTTTGAGTTTTAGTTAGCTCCCGGTCTGGTGAGGTGATCCTAATTCCCTTGCCCATGGATTGTGCCCAGGCTGTCTGGGTGTTGGGTGCAGCAGGGTAGCTCTGTTGTTCAGCAGATGGGGCGGGAATGGGCTCAGACGTAGCAAGAAGAATGTACGTGCACAGCTAGGACAGTCTCACACATTTCTGTAACTTCTTTATACAGACAGTATGAGCTGAAGATCTGTTCTGTGCACTTTGGTAATAGCCTGGGGAGGTTGAAAGGATTTCTAACCTTGCAGAATTATTTATTGGAAAGGATCCAGAGCTAGAAAAGCTAGAATTGAGGATCTTTTCTCAGTGGGTAAATTATGTATTATGTCTAAGCTTAGCAGCTGTTTCTGAACAGCAAAGCAGGTTGCTAAATTTAATATGGGTATTTAGTGCATCGTGTCTCAAAGCTAGTTGGTCTTGCGTACTTAAGCTATGGCCCATTTCTTGGTGTGTGAGCTGTGGTGTTTTGTTTTGGGGTTTTTTTTCCCTTTTTACTGTCAGTATCTTCTGAATACCTAGAGCTTAAAGAATGAGGTAGTTGATTTGGGAAACTGAAAGAGAAGGTTTTCTTAGCAGCTGTAATGTTCTTAGTGGACAAACAAGTCATATGCTGACTGGGGCTTTTTATGACTAAGATTAGGTTTTCTGATGACTGTATATTTCTGTGTTAACATTTTAATCTAAGACCTAATGTGGGGGATCATTACAAAGTCAACCAGTACAGTGAGTGCATGCTTAGTTAATTCAAAGGTGAAGCCAAGGGCATGATAGCATGTGACATGTTTCTGTCTGCTGTTCACTCATTGGGGTGGACTTGGCACTAAGGCAGTAGGAGTGCCTTCCCTGCTATGAGAGACCCTTTTCTGTGGTTCCTGTCTTCCAACAAAAGAAGTGACCCATTCTTTTTAGCACGATGCTTACAAGGTATAATTCCATCATGTTCTAGTTTGCAGGAAGAATGTGCTTTTGAGGCAAACCTCTTTGTGATCCCCGCACACCATGCTTCTCATCCCAGGGTGGCCCTTGTGTGAATGCACTGGGATCCTTTCAGACATCTGCTTAAGCCAGAAGATGCACTGCAGGAGCACAGCCCATGTGGTGCAGCTGCTAAGGGCTGGGACTCTTCTAGAGTTAGACCAGAATATAAAATACCCAAGATGCATGTAATGTGGACATGAGAACTCCATACTTTTTTGCTGCTTGGATACACCGCTGTTGCCTCAAACAACTTACTAGTGTCAACACAGTCATATAGTGTCACTTGTTTGGACTAGGAGTGCAGCTCAAATCAGGAAATGGTATTTTTGATTTAAAACACCTTGCTTCAAACCCTGTTCTTATTTATTCAAATGCCATATACAATAATAACTCTTAATTTTCCTTTTTACCTCTGTTATTTTCAAACTTGAAGTTATTCACTGACTTCTTTGGTTATGTATTCTCTTAAATACGTGGTCTCATGGTGTAAGCTTTCAGTCACACTATTTTAATGAGTCTTTATAAAGTGTACAAATAGACAAGTCTTTTTATCTCACTCTTTACCTATATTTTCTGTTACAAGATCTTATGCTTTTCCATCATCTGTTGGCTTTCCCTGTGTTCGTGGATTTTTTCCTTTTAAAAATGGGTGATAATATGATAAAAAGGGTAATAGTATAAAGAAAGCTTTTCACAAAGCACTTGCATGAATACTAGCTTATGCAGGTACATCATGCAATTTTGAAACTTCTTCCTTTTTTCCTTCATCAGTGTTGACAAAATATACCCATTCCTGTGCGCTAATGATTTTATCAGAGTGGCAGAGTTCCAAGGGAGCAATAAGTTTGAACTACCTTATGGAATAAAGAGAGCAGGTTTGTATTTCCCATGTACCTTATTTTTAATCAGAAATACCTAAATGGTTTGTAAAGCCACCTGAATCTGTGACCATGATCTTTCCTGTGCACTGATGCCAGTCCTTTTGGGGGGCCTAGTAGTGTCTTAATGGTTTCGTTCAGTCCCTCTGACCTGACACCTTCCTGTTTTTAACAAGTAAAACACTGGGTTGGGGTTGCCCCTCCTAGCAGAGAAGCTCCAAAAAGGTGTGAGTGAGGAAGACTGGACCTTACTCAGCTTCCTTCTGTTTGTATGTGGGCTGGAGTGCTAAAGATAATCAGCTATGCTTTGCTAGGAGAAATACTGAGTCGGTGTGATGGGCTTCAGTCAGCACACCTAAACTGGTTGGAACCCAGAGTCCTAATGAGGCAGAAATCCTCAGGTTTAGGCAGTTCCATCAGTGAAATTTTCCTTTTACTGTCCTGGTTTTGAGTGGAATACAGTTAATTTTCTTCTTAGTAGGTGGTACAGTGCTGTGTTTGGGATTCAGCATGGGAATAATGTTGACAACACATGGATGTTTTAATTGTTGCTAAGTAGTGCTTACTCTGAGTCAAGGCTGTCTCAGTTTCTCATGCTCTGGCACTGAGCAGGTGCACAAGAAGGTCGAGGGGAGGATTGCCAGGACAATTGACCCCAGCTGAAAAGTGGCTATTCTGTGTCATATAACATGTCAATACTTAAACAGGAGGGGCTGGTTGCTGCCTGGGAACTGGCATCAGTCAGTAGGTGGTGAGCAATTGTATTCTTCATCACTTGTTCTTCTTGGGTTTTCCCCTTTCTCTTTCCTTTTCCATACAAATGTTAGATTTTTCTGATTCTCCTACCTGTCAAGTGGTGGAGACTCACTGGCTGTGTGGCACTTAATTGCCATCTAGGGCTAAACCACGACACTGAGCTGGCTGCTCCTGGTGTGGAAAGGGCCACAGGGGGGAATTGATGACACTGCCTGGTTGCTGGACCTGTGGAAAGATTTGTTGGCATGTTCCCACTGCCTGTGTTGATCAGGCCAGAGTAAATAGGGCTGATGCCCCAAGAGCCTTAGCCACCCTTTTGGAAAGGGTTGTAAAGTCTCAAATTTCAGAGTTTTTAACACTAACAGTGCACCTTCCTAATCTGGGCTTTAGACTTTTGATTTGCCCTCCATCAGTGGTAACAGGGATGGTGTATTTTCCTGCACTTTCAGGGTTACAGTGAGGAAAACTACATTTGGGAATGAGTTGATTTCTCTTCTGAGGCAAATTAAGTGTCCAGCAGGAGCCTGCCCACCAGGGGTGGCTGGGAAGGTCTCTCTGTCTAGCGTTACCACATTGATTGATGTCTCTCCAAAGATACGTAATACTGTTACTGTTCCTGGCTGTATGAATGCTCTTGAGTCAGCTGAAGGTGGGTAGAAGAAAAACCAAAGTGAGTTAGGATGTGGATCTTGGAAATTATTCCAATTCTTATTTGCTGTAACTAAGATTTTTTTTTTAATACAGATCTCATGCTATTTTGTATTTTGAGGCAGAAAAAACTCAGAGGGGAGCTGTGATAAACTTCATGTTCTTTGGCGTCGTTGGTTGATCTGTGGCACTAAGTTCCAAGTGTTCTGACTTTGATGTTTTTATGCACAGTGCACTACTGTGTTTAAAAACATTGTGGTCAGGATGGCATGCTTAATTTTGTGTTGCAAATACTGAGTGTTTTCATTAATCTTGTTTATATTTGCTTTTAGAGCAATTTTTTCGTTTAGCCCTTTCAAGACTGCAGAACTGTGGCCTTTCCAGTGAAGAAGACAGGTGAGATGGTTTATTTGCGACTGTTTCTCTTATTTGCATTTTTAATATTTAGTACTTACCTGAAAAGGAGTGGATGTGGGTTTATCCTGAAATTGCTCTAATTAGTCAAGACATGTAGTTAGAGTAGACTTACAGGGTCCAAGCAGTGTGTAGCTGATTCCAAGGTTTCAGTAGGCTTGGTTTTACACTTCAGTAGTACCAGCATGCAAGAAAAATTACTCTTTGAGAGAGTTTTAACTTAGAAGCTTCCTTTTATAAGTGTTTTAGAAATTCACCAGCTGAATGCAGTCCCATCTTCCTATAGTATCTTTTCATACTTAGATTGAATGTGACCTCCTCTTTGAAATTCAGTGTAAGATGGAGAGTGTTTGAGATATGCAGGTGCAAACCAGTGTCTGCTTCTAAGCAGAACAAATCTTCGGCATATCCCTGTGCCTCTGATCTGCTGGCTGCTGTGTGCCCTTGTTCCTACATACGCTCAATTTCCTTTTCCTTGTGGATGAGGGAGACCTAGGAAAACAGGAAAGGCTGTCTGTCCTTTTGGAAGTAACAGGGGTGTGGTATGGAAGGGAGCATACCCAAGATAACTTGCTTCCTGTGGATTAGATAGATTAAATCTCATGTTGAAAGCCACATCTGCCATGTTTTGTTTTGTTTTGGAGGTTCTTTGTGTTTGTGTGTCTTGCTTTTTGCTTGGCTTTTGTTGGGATTTTTTGCAGGCAGGGTTGGCAAGTAGACTGAAGTCCTGTGTTTACAAAGTGATGAAATGACTCCTTAGATTTGCAGTCTAGCAAATGGCTGACAGCCTGCCAGATGTGATGTTGATATACATATTTCTTAATAGAGTTGAATGCAAATAACGCTGAGCTTGGCTGTACTTTTGTTTTTTTAATTACAGAGATCATAAGAGATTGCTGCTTGAAGCCAAATGTCAGGATCACAGTTTAATTAAACTTGGGTGGAATATATTCAAACCTAAGGCTTTGTTTTAATACAAGGATTTTATTTTTTTTTCCCTACTGTACTCCTGCCTTTCTCTGTGTTTAGTCTGTTTCTAGGATGTTCAAGTTTGCTCTTAAGAAAAGGAAGGAAAAAAGTAAAACTCTGTATTTTCTATCAGGAGTGTAATAACAGGGTAAATATATACAGAATTGGCTGATAGAAGCTGCTATTTTGTGTGGAGTTTGAAGGACAGTGACAAATGTTATATTAGAAATCCCCTGAAACCGTAAGTTCAGGACCTTAATTGTTTGTGCTCTAAAGCAGAGATGCTTGTACCTTTTTAAGTGGAAATGCTTGTCCTGTAGATGAAAAGTGAGGAAATTGGGATTCATCCTTTAAATGTAGGTCCTCTGAGATGTAGATATGGTTCGTAGTTCTGGGAAGTATGCTTCATTTTATTAAAAGTTATTAACATACTTCAGTGGTACTGAAACAAAATGAGACTATTACAATTTAATATTAATATTAACATTAATACTAATATTAACAAATCAAGCAGACAATGACTTAATACAATATATTCTTTCTAGATCCATCAGGTTTTGTGTACAGCACTCTTAAGGCACGAATCACTGTAGTCAGGAAGAATTTTTATACATATATGTCACTGAGATATAGTGGCTTTTAAAAGTGAATCTCTTTAGGAATTAATCCTAACAATGTTCTTCAGTAATACAGAATTATTAGGCAGCTCTGTAATACTGTTGTCCAATTCAGCCTTCTTGGAAGAACACAAACCAGGTTTCCCTATAAATGTTTATTAAGGCAGACAAATATTAGCCTAGATAAGCATGAAGTCTCTGGTGCTTATATAGCTGTATTTGTGTTCAACTTAGGTAAATCTGTACACAGTGAGCTACAGAGTTTTTTTTCCCCCCAAACTAAGATCAAATTCTCACTTTGTAAAGGTGTGGCTCTCCCAAAGAGTTTGGAAATGAACAGTATCACTGACTTCAGTTCGACTGTGACTTCAGTTCCTTGCTGAGTGCTCTAAGGTCTCTGAGCTCAACAGTTCTTACAAACGCATTTACACAATCCTGAGTAAACAAAATGTGACCTTTGCATCCTCTTTTCATCAAATAACCTCGAAGGAAATAATTTGCATTCCTCAAGTGACTACAGGGATGTGTTGAAGGAGTGGAGTCTGAGGTCTTTTCTTTTTCCACTGAAACAGTATTTCAGTGGAATGTGGAGGATGCAAACCTTCTGACCTTTAGAGGCTACATTTCCATTTAGCAATGTTTTTCTTCTATAGACTAGGAAAATGTTTCTTTTAGCATTTCACCATATAAAGGAAATACATAAGCCAAGGCCTAGCCTTGAGATTGAGGCTTTTGTGCACCACCTGAATGGGGCAGTAGTTTGAGTGACTTAGTACCTGCATACATTGGAGATCAGTTACCATGGTGTTTGCATTGGCACCTGTTTATATTTTTAGTAGATCTCTGACATATAAAGGCAATCCATTTGTCACTCAGACCTTTCCTATAGCTGTTGGTACAGCCAAGGTCTTAATATTTTTCACTGTCACAAATACTGTGCTAGTGAACATCCAGATATTGTGATCTGTTATATTTTACTTGTAGCACAGCCGATGTCGTTTAAGGATATCTAAACTAATTTCTCCTCTTGTCAGTATTATTGACTTGGAGAAAGGTTGAGTGTTTGGGGTTGTTCAATTTGAAAACAGGAAAAGGAAATTTTAAGAAGTGAGGTTGTTAAAGTATCTGGGAGAAACAGTCTGCTGAAAATTCCTGTGTTGACCTGTGATCTGCTGTAAGTAAAAATCAGTTTATTTAACTTAAGAACCTTTAAATATAGTTCAGCCTTGCTACGTATTTTTTATCTCTATGTCATGTGTTCATTTTCTATGATACTATGCTCTGGTTTTTAACATAAACAGTTTCCCTCCCTGCTTATTGTTGTTAGTGGGCTCAGCACTACTGTTTGTTTAAATTTGTTTGACTCTACTCGTGTACACTTCTTTAGACCTATTTGATCTGCTTGTTGACTGTACCCATTTCAAAAATTCAAATACTAATTTTAGATTTTTATTGGATAATTGTTGGCAGCTGATAACTTTTTGAGTATGCATGTTATGAAGGGCACTGTAATTCACAAACTTAATCAAGCTTCAAATTTCACTCTGTTTTCTGTCCAAGTAGTACTAGTCAACTTTTAGTCATAAACAAAATCTAGTCTGCATTCAGCAATAAGAAAAAAGCTTGAATTTGACTTGAGAACAGCTACACAACTTCTGTAGCTGAGCAAACCTCAGTTGCTCAGCTCTGAAGGCACATTTTATTTTGCCCTCCCTGCCCTGATGTGTCCTGCTGCATCATGACTACAGAAAGGAGAAAGCAAAGACCTTTTAATTGTATACCAGAGTGGAAGGCATTATTTCAATTGCTAGAGATTAACTTGCTGAACAAGTATCTTAAATTACCTCTTCCAAAAGTTGAAAGGTATGTAATAAGGAATTACTTTAAGTTAATCTACAAGGAACAGAAAAAGCAGTGCCTCCTCAAAGTAAATGCCAGGACACATGATACAACCATATGCTAATCTTGTGCTTTTTGCCCCTCTCCCTCACTCTACCCTCATCACTTACTGATGACATTTTTTCATCTGGTTTTCCCTTTTCCTTCCTTACATTGAGCTCTAAGCTATAGCTGTAAGCAACAAGGTGTAATTCAGGAAAAGGGCAACTTCTGCATTCTTACTCTTGCTGTAAATTGTAAGAGACATATGTTCATCAGCCTGCTTTCTTAAGATACTTTCAGACTAGATAGAAAAATAAAATGGAAAATTAATGGGCAAAAAGATTAGAGAGGGAAGGGATTTAGGGGGTGTAGAGGGAGTGAGTGTACTGCAGACAGATAGGATAACAGGTTTTCATCCCTCTGATTTTCAAGATACCAGGTCACATGAGTTATGGTATTAGCTGGAAGTCTTTTAATAATTTGCCTTCTACTAAGCTGTTCAGGCAACAGTAGAGAAAGGTATGCTAGCTTTTTTTTCATGTAACCCAACCCTGAAAGCTGCATTTAGAGCACTGGTTTTATGTGTGTGTGTATATATATATATATGTGTGTGTATGTATGTGTATATGTATATTTAAAGGCGACTATTTCTGCAGAGGTTGTTAGTTCTGTAGGAAATTCAGGGAACTGCTTTGTACATTGAGATGTTGCTCAGTCTTGGCTGGAACCAGCTGTTTTGATTGATGTTGAATAATAACTCTGAGCTGAAAAAACAGATTCGACTATTTGAGGAGAAAGAAGTTAATTAGTTTGCATGAAGTGCCATGCTGGGAATTCAATATAAGTTATAGTGGGTTTTGGGACACAGTTTTGGTGTCCTGACCCTAGAGCAAGAAGTGGTAGGGAGCCTTTTTCTTACTTGAAGAAAGAACTAAAAGAGTGGGGTGTTACTATGAGGTGACTTATATTTTCTCATCGTTCCTGCTGCAACCAAATTGAACGGCTTTTGCTCTAAACAAAGAGGCATTTTTACAACAAAAAATGATGTGCTTATTCTGAAAGGAGTTTACAGTTTTACATGTTTGATTTAAACCTTCCCTAAAAAGGCAAAATATATTGAGTAAAAAAACCAGCAAGCCTATTTGTGAGCTCCTCCTCCCTTTTTTTTTTAGCATGTTTTATTAGCATTGAAACAGGACGGTAAAAGCAAAATATGCACTGAGAAAACCTGTGGTAACTTAGAAAATCTTACCCTTAAACTCTCATAAGTTTAACATCTCCACAATACCTATTTTGCATGCTTTTTATCTCTGAATGTATTGTAAATTCGAAATTTCTCTTTTGATTTGATGAAGTATAATATCTTACTTTTTAGCACATAGTATTTTATAGGCCTAGTAATGGTGTCTAATTTGAATCTGCTCATATAAGAATGCAACCTTTCATCAAGGAATCCATCTTGTTACATTATGACAGCATGCACAGTCACTTGTGTAAACGTGTTTTGATTTTGACCATATTAATTTGAAAAGCTGCCATGTGTTATTGGGCTAAGATTTTTCACATGTACAGTTCATAGGCCTGTAAGGTGAACATAAATTTTGCTGCTTTAGTTTGTGTTGGAGGTGTGCAGTTGTATAATACTGTAGAAGCATCTTAATATTGAGTTAGCTTTTCCAGACTCTGACAAATTTGAAGGACTGTGGCAGATAATTTATCAAATGGCACCCATATCACAAACTGGTTAGGTGTGATCTTAAGCAGCAGACCACTAGAAAAAGGAGATGTGTAAAAACAGTTTCACAAGAGAGAAGCCAATTATGGACTTTGTTAGTCCCTGAAATAGTGCCTTTTTTTTAAGCAGCCATAGTACATGATATGGGATTGAATCTGCTTTGTAGGGGCCAAGGGCTGCAAAAGATACAGAATCTTACTTAGAAAATAAGCCAGATAATGTGCAGAAGTATCATTAATAATATGAAGCCAGGGAAGTCATGTATATTAAAAACTTCTCTTTGTTCCACAGCATTCCCTGTCGACGGTGCATTGTGGTTGGTAATGGAGGAGTACTTCGAAATAAGACATTAGGGGAGAAAATTGACTCGTATGATATCATAATAAGGTAAATGCTATCTCTGTTGCATTTTGTGTACACGGAGCAATGGGTAATTCTCCAAGGCCAGGTACTCTCTCTGCCCTTCTCTAGTGTGTGTGTGTTGGAGCTAAATCAGAAGACTTGCTTTTTGCTTGCGTGACACATGATAAGCAATTGTGTGACTGTATTTTAAACCACCTTGGCCACATTCCTGTGTGTGCCTGATCCCTCTGACTGTAGAGGGTGAGTGCACCTGATAATTGCTCCTCTGCTGTTTAACGTGATATGTAAATGCTGGGCTGCTAAACTTTCCTGTACCTACACACAGTGTCTGTCCTGCAGACTAATAGCCGCTGTACAGTAGGAACACAGGTGGGCAGTCACTGATGTCTCTGTGCCTGTGTCCTCTGCAGAATGAATAATGGCCCTGTGATAGGGTACGAAGAGGATGTTGGGAGGAGGACGACTTTTCGCCTTTCTTACCCAGAATCTATCTTCTCAGATCCCATCCACTATGACCCTAATACCACTATTGTTCTCATCGTCTTCAAACCACGGGACTTGAAGTGGCTTTGGGAGATACTTGGTGGTCAGAAAATAGTGAGTTCAATTATTCATATGCCTTGGCTCATCTTGCCACACTTGCTTCTGTAAAATACACATTTGCTTTTAACTATTGTACTCCCAGCTGAGAGGGAGGCACTCGGTGCCATGGTTTAGTTGAGGTGTTAGGGCATGGGTTGAACTTAATGATCTTTAAGGTCTCTTCTAACCTAGTCATTCTGTGAATTCTGTGAGGAGCTCTGGATCTCCTTGTAGTCAGTTTATTTAATATCCCTCTTCCATAAATGCTTTGTCTTCTTTCTAATGCACATATTTGACCAGTTCCTCACCACTGAGCAGTTTACCTCTGGAAAATGTATTTTTATCCTCTTCCTAGTGTTGTTTGATATTTTAACATGCATGCTCCAGCCATTTCCCACTTTATTTTACCTTGCGCACTTGCAGGAATTGCAGAATAATGTTAAAAGTGACCTCTCTCAGAAGGTCCTAAGTCTAAAATCTTTTTGAGTCTTCTTCATTAAGGGCCAAGTTCAAAGTCATACTGAGTTCTCAGGGCACTGTCTGAGTAAATTTTCAGTATCTCCAAGAATATTTCTACAAACTCCATTCCAGTGCTTCAGCACACTTGCAGGAGAAAATTTCTCCTTTTCCTTTCACTGTGTGCCTCTGAGAAGAGTGTGATCTCATCTTCATTAACCCCTTCCAGATAGTTGAAGATGGGCTGAACAAATCCAGCCTGCTCTGACCCTTTTTGTTTGCTGTGGGCTCTGGCCCCTTGGCTGTTGTAGTGACCCTCTGCTGTTCGACATGCTCCTGCACAGCGGGGAGCCCAACACAGCATTTGTGGGACTGCAGAAAGGGCACAGTGCAAAGTAGTTGAGAATAATAGCAACTTCTGTCTGCCTGTTGCCTATGCTCTTACTAAATGGCCAGCACACGATGAGCATTTACGGCCTCCAGGGCATATTGTTGGTACATGTCATCCATCAGGGACCTTTCTGCAAAGCTCTTTTCCAGCCAGCTGGCTACGTCTGCAGCAGTCCGTTTCCTGTTGCAGGAGCAGGTGTTTTTGAATTTAGGGAGATTAAGCACTCTTCTTCTTCTTTAACCTCATGCTTTTGGAGTTTACACTGGTTAGAGTTGCTACAAAACTAAATTCAACTGTTTTCAGTTGTTAAAAATGTCTATTTACTTGCCTGTCACAGAGCGCGAAGGGCTTCTGGAAGAAACCAGCTCTGAATATGATCTACAAATCGAGTCAAATCAGGATTCTTGATCCCAGCATCACCAGGAAAGCTGCTTATGAGTGGCTTCATTTCCCAACAAGGTTTCCTAAGAAGGAGGTACGCTTTTTCCTTTTGCCTCTCCTAGTTTTGTGCAACCAAATGGGTATTTAGAAGCAATTATATCTTTATTACAGTAGAATGTAATGTAGAAAACCCTTTAGGTTTGCATTAAAGTAGTTTGCTATTTAGATGGTGGTTTTAGAAGATGGGAGACTGGAACCCAGAAAGAGTGGCTTGCTTTGTGTGCCAAAAGTACCTTTTTATGGGTTCTGTAATTGGTATGAAATGAAGCTGCTTTCCTGACAGACAAAATGCCTTTACCAAAACTGGGGAAGACAGGCAGGTAATGCAGCATGACAGATTCAAAGAGTTTCTAGAAATAATAGGGAGTCTGGATATGAATTTTGGGTGTTTTTCTTAAAACACCAAGGCACATAAAAATACAGAGAAAAAACCCCAAACAAACAATGAAACCTCCACCAAAAATCAAATGACCAAAAATAACCCCACACCAAACAAACCTTCCCCTCCAAACCCCAGCAGACTGGTAATTCTAACTCTCTGCAATTTCATACTCCTGGGGCTGCGGAGGGACTAGGGAACAATGAAGATATTCCAGCCCTGTGCTAATGATGAATGTCTGGCAGCACGGTTGTACTTACTGATTTGATGCCAAGCATTGTAATGAGCTAACCAGCAATTTGGACATAAAAATATGTTTTAATTGTCAGTTCTTTATGGAAAAATGTTTTTGATGAAAGGTAAAGCTTCAAGCTGGGAACCTCCCTTGTGCAGTCAGGATCAACCATGTGCTGTTTTGCACAGAGACAGTTACCTTGGGTCACATTCCCACTTCACCAACACCACCCAAGTGACACGTGTGGAAATGTCAACAGGCTGTCACTGTGGAGTATCTACCACAAATTTTTTTCTGGTTTACTCTAATATTGAGCGGGTGGCGGGGGGGTACATTCTGTACCTCTTTCCAGTATTTCTTTCTGTTTTCTGAGCTTAATAGTGGTTTTTTTCTCCCTTACTAACTCTCAGACTGGAATAGCCATTTTGGTATGTGCTTGCTTGGGCCCCTGGCATTTCAGGTTTTCAGCCAAGGGTGGCAAGAAAGCAGCATAGTAATTGGATGCCTGACTAATCTAAATGGCCACAGAACGCACATGGCCTCCATGGGTCCAGAAGTCCCTCCTGACTCTTCTGGGGCTCCCCTCTTAGTGGGAGTGGACATTAAAAGCAGTGCTGTCAGTGAGTCAGAGAGATGTGCATGGTGTCAGCTGGTATGTAGGCACAGGCCCCTTTGCTCTTCTCCTGCCTTTGAGTGCCCCTGCACAGAGCTAGAGTCCTCTTCTGCTACCTCCATATATATCCTACTTACTTCATGCCAGGGGTTTTGCAGTTCCTCGCCCCTGTACAGCAATGATCAATCTTAAGCATGCTCTTCCTCCCTTTCCTCCCATCTCAGAGGTGGGCTGTGACTGGGAGATAACAGGAGCCTGCACATCTGCAGTGGCACTGGCACAGCTTGGTTAAGCTGCAGGTCACACCACAGGCTCCATGGGCAGGAAGGTCTCACACTGGGGCCCTCTGTACCATTGCTTGTCCCTGGGCAGGGCTGGTGCTGCCTTTGCTGTCCTGTGCTTCAGCCCCCTCTGCCCGCAGGATATGCCAGCAACCACTGTTGCTTTCCCTGCTGTCCTTACCATTTCCATTAAACCAGTATCATGTTCCCAGTGAGCACATTAGTGCATAGCCAATAAACATTTCTGATTGTTAGTAGAGCTGGGAATAAAATCAGATGTGTTGCCCCAGCACCACTAAACTCAGAAAGTGTAGTGGAGTGATTCCAGGGCTGTGCCTATTCCCATTAAGTAGGCTGAAAATATTTAATTACAGGCGGAAGATATCTGGATATTGCATGATAGTACATTTTAAAAGTAGTTGCTTTTAAATTATATTTTTTGAAGTGAATTTTATGATAGCTATAGGTGCACAGAGGTAGTTACAACCTGTGGTACTCCTGATATTTCCAAATAGCACTAATCGTGACATGTAGCATTCCTGCCATAGTTTTGGGATCCTGTTTAGTATGGATGTTGCAACAGAGTCACCACTGAGTTTATGATGTTTGGCCCCTAGGGCAGAAAGTTATTTTGCTAACTGACAGGAGCCCTGGGCATAATGCACATTTTAAGCAGATACTTTTTCTGGAATATTCCAAGAGTTGCATACAAGGTACCGAAATTTTTTCCATAAAAGGTGATAGTTCCTTTCTGTGACTTCAGTTAGGCTTTAAAGAGCTGAGAATAGTAACTTCTTCCTGGGGATTTTTTGTGTTGTCATACGAAGTGTTGTCACAAAGATATACATTGAGTGCATCTGCCTTTTCTATGCACAGAGTTGTCTAGTATTGGTTTGTCTGCATCTTTTTTCAAAGACAAACTGAGCCTTGGGGTCAGAGTTCAAAAAAAAAGCCCACGATTTTGTGCTCGGTTTGAGGTTTGACTGCCGCTACTAAAGAGCATATGATAGCTCTTTTGGTCTCTGAAAAAAATCTTTCTTTAGCTAAGAAGGGTATTGGTGCCTGAAAGTTTTGTCAATTTCTGGGGACACCTTTTCACCTTAGCTTCATCATGGTCAAGTGAATGAGTTCATCTCTCTCTAAAAAAGCTTGCCTCATTTACTTCTCCAGATCGTATTAGCCTCTCCTGGTACTAAGGAAGTCATGTATCTGATCACAAGATAGAGCAGATGGTTGCATGGACTTCTGCTGTGCTTGTGTGAGAAATGCTACCTTTTGGTTAGGTGCTCTTAATTTTGCACAGTTAAAACCTGTTTATGACATGCTGTTCATTTTACATTGCATTTGCTTCCGAACTTACTGTAGGGAGAAATAATTTTGTTTCTTCTAATGGGAATAGCATGGGAAGGTCTAAAGCAAAGTTCTTCTGGAATTTCCCTGCTTTGAAGAAATGCAAATTCAGTCAAATTTGTGTAGTCATAGCCTTCATGCTTTTTTAGTTTGTTGCTATGAAAATTTTGTCATATCATGTTCTGTTCATCCGGGTCTCCATCATGTGGCAACTTCTGAACACATCTCATAATTCAGTCAAATTTGAGTGGGTTGTAAATTGTTTTCCAGTGTAGTGAAGCCTGCCCAGTTTTATGAAAGTAGCTGAGCAGAGCAATGGGGAGACATTCTGATGCCTCTGTGGAGGGAAGGGCTACACTGTGGGCTTAGCCCTCACTAGAAACCAAGGAATTCCAGGGAAGCCTGGGGGGCTGACGTGGCAGACACCCCTGGTCATGGGAAGCCTGAGGGGGCAGTACCTTATTTCTTTAGCGATAGGAGGGGATCAACCTGTAAAACCAAACATCTGTAGAAGACCCAGGCTGCCTGATTGCCCTTGTCTCTGTTCTTAAGTTTGCTGTTCCCATCAGGCTGCCAGGTATGTATGTGTGTGTTCTCTTTGTGTTTTGTTGCAGAAACCCAAGCATCCAACAACAGGGCTAATTGCCATTACACTGGCATTTCACATATGCCATGAAGTCCACCTGGCAGGCTTCAAGTACGACTTCACTGACAGAAATAGCTCTTTGCACTACTATGGCAATGAAACCATGTCTCAGATGATGCAGGTAACTAACACTTGCTTGTGCTGAGAGAAATAGAGCTGGTAATTGGGGAAGGCAATTCAATATAGATAGAAGTGTGGATTGCAGGTCAGAAGGGCCTCCCACCTTCTCCTGGTTCAGCTGCTTGTGGGTTAACGTTTGAATCTCTTCGTGTCTGCTGCTGTTTCTGAAAAATGTAGATACTGATCTTTGTGTCCCTTGTGCTGTACCATATTCTGCAGTGTCTGCATGAGATGTCCATTTGTGTGTTGTGTTCAGCTTTGCTGGTGTTTTCCTTAGGCTGCACAGCCCTTGTCCTAGAGACATCTTTGTTAGCGCTGTCAGCGCATAAGCAATGTTGTTTCTTTTGGTGTTGTCTTTTTCCTTGGCACCTACTTGTACTGTATGTCATAGCTGTCAGACTCCTTAAAAGGCAGAAAGAAGAGCAAAGGGGAATGGAAGGAGTTAAGACCTATGAACTTGTATAGGTCTTGCATAGGAAAAGAACTGAATTTTGGAAACTCAAAGTAGAAAAGAAAAGCAGCTCTTGGAGGAGGCCAGGAAGAGAAGGAACTGCTTCTAGGAGGGGGAAGCCACAACTCAGCAGGAGAGGGAGCAGCAGGAGCCTGGAAAATACCAGGAATGCCTTCTCTTCCCTCCTGCTTTGCTAAGACCATGCCTCTGTTTTCTTTTATATCTCTGCTCTTGTATTCATTTGTCTTAATCTCTGTATTTCAAGCCAACCCTGTTTTAGCCCTTCACTGCAGTGTGAAGTTTTCTTTGCCATTTGCCCAGAGCATATGGGTGCCATTTTCCTCCTCTTTCATTTGCTGAAGAGGAAGGGTAGAGACAATGCCCATAGGAGCCTTTCATGTTTTTCTCAGAACTCCTAGATGCCTGCTCTTCTGAGATAATTTTCCTCTGACACTGAACTTGTCCTAGTTTGGAGGCTCATCTCTGCAGGTGCTTTTCTGCAACATATACTAAGTTTGAGTAAGGCTGATCATTAGTTGAATAGACATCCGTAAGTTTCCTAAAGTCTTGAAATTTTAAAAAACAAACTATTAAACAAAAATGTTCCTTTTAGTTCTTTAGTGGCAATAAATTGCAAATACTATACTACATCCGTGTAATCTTTTATGCAGTATACATATTATATTCGTTTTAATTTACAGGATTCAGTGTCTTTAAGTAAATTTACTTTCCTTGTGCTGCCCTCCACTAACCTTAGTGGTCTCCTCAAGAACCTGGATACAGCACAGAAGATGGGTTGCTTTGGGTTTGCTGAACCTAATTGGCAGGATGCATCTGAACTAGAAGTGTCTGATGTGCTTTTTCAAGAACCTGCACTGAGTTTTGACGATTACTCATTTTCTTACTGCTTGTGCTGTAAATGTTCTTACAGAGCCGTTGTTCTGAATAAGCAGGGCAAGGATTTGGAAGAGTTAATAATGGAAGGATTTCTGTGAGCCCACATTTCACCTGTTCTTATCACCAAAGGATCATCCTTTTCAGTTGTGTCCTTATGAAAATATCTAATCTAGTTTTGAGCATCTTGTTTTCTTGGGAAGCTGCTAAGCCTTTGCTAAGAAGTCTTTCCCCAGACCTTTTCTGTTCTTAGCATCTTCCAAGTATCTCAGGTAATAGAAAGGAACAGCCAAGTGGTGCTGCTGGTTATAATTTGATTTTATAATTAATTTTATTATTCCCTCACATCTCTTTAGAATGAATACCACAACATCACTGCCGAGCAGAAATTTTTGAAGAAGCTTATAGACAAGAACTTTGTGATCAATTTGACATGAAAGCTGAATGGAAAATACAAAGAACAATCACTATTTTCAAGATTTGAAAAATGTTATTTTTTGTATGACATTTTTATTTTTTAAGTGCAACATAACTGTTTACTGTTTAAAGGAGCGCAGAAACCTCATCAAGGCAAAAACTTTTAACTGAGGGTAATGGACTGTTGCAAACAGAGTTAACTGAATTTCTGTGAAGCTATTTAATAGTGGGAAAACCGTGAAACTTTCAACTGAAAGTATCAGGGATATATAAAAATGTGATGTACATCACTTACTTATCAGTGAGAACTCTTTCCAAATGATTAATTCTCTGGAATACTTTTGTTTCTGATGTTGTCCTCCAAAAGAGTTCCACTGTCAGGAGACTGAGATGACTGGTGTTCATTCTGTAGGTGGATGTAAAGTCATGACTGTCTTCTTGTATGAAAATTGCTTTAAAACTATGCATCTAAATCATTACTGTATGTTTTGGAGAAGGGGGAACATACAGACTGTACAGGTTTTGTTCTGCCATACTCCTGAGGAGAGGATGTCCACCTTCAGCTGAGCAGCCACAGCTTCTGCACTGACCATCAACTCTGGGCTTCTGTCTGCCTTTGCCGAAGGTGAAGACCCTTTGTCTGATTTGTGGAGATGTTGGTGTTGACGATGCTTGTGTTGTACCCATTTTATAGAATAATAATGCTCCCTGTGCTGTGCATCCAGTAAATTTTACAGTTGCTGACTTGACTTAAAAAAAAGGAATACAAAGACTGAAGAGCTGTCCGAACTACCTGTGTCAGCCCCCATACCACAATAGAAACAAAAGCTTGGACAGACATGTTCATGCCTGAGTTTAGAGTCAATGTTTGTTGGAGTCCTAGTTCTCCAGGACAGCATCTCATGCATTTTTTTTGTTTGTTTCCTCAAAAACAGGTGGATTTTTCCAAATGAGTACAATCTCCTTCCTCAGATGTTGTAATGCATCAATACAAACAAGGAATACTCCCATTTTTGGCATTAGAGTGTAGTAGGGAATATCCAGGGTGTACTTCAGCTGAATTATCATTTGGCATCTGTTTACCTCTTCTGTGTTGATATTTAAGTTTGAAGTGTGTGGATGAACTTAAATCATTTAGCAGTGAGAACTTGCTCACGATTTTAGTTGAAACATTTAATGGGAAGTTTATATTTCCTGTATTGGTTTGTCTCTGACAAGCCTGTGAATAAATGAAATCTGCTTGGGAACACGCTTGACAGCTATCAAAGAACAACAATGTGCAGTTCCAGTTCTCTCACAGGACATTTATATAAAATTTTTATTTTAATTATGGCAGAATTTCTGGATGATTTTGTGGTTATCTTTGTTAATCAAACCTGAAGAAAACGCAAATAAGTCCACTTAAAAAGTCTTTGAAGTTGGTAGGAATACCATGGTTGCTTTTCTATAAAATAATATAGAGAGGACATTTAGGAGGAATGCAAACAATCACAATATGAACATAAACCAGGGTATTTGTTATTTTCAGAAGGTGAGGATTGCAAGAGTGCTGAACACAATTTATTTTGCTGCAGCTATGGAGAGGAATTGCCATTTGGGAATTAGGGGGAGGGCATTGTGGTCTGGAGAGGTGCCACATCTGAAGGGAAGGAGGCTTGTGTTTTCACCCAGTGATTCCTGAGCTTTGGTCTGTGTCAAGCAAGCTGGACATACCTGAAATAACTTGAGATGTCAGGAAAATCTCTGGCATGGGCTGGGGAAGGATGCAGGTGTGTCCCAGCAAGGGACAGGGTGTGCCATGGTGTCTTGTCTGATGCATGTCGCTTGGCTGCAGCTGTACTCCAGCTGTGTGCAGGGTGGCAGGTCAGGGTGTGGAGGAGAGGGAAGCATGTCCCCAGGTATTGCACCTGGGAAGCATGTCCCCAGGTGATACTGGTGGTAGAAATGGAGGAAATCATAATTTCTTCACCAACTGGCAGAAGGGCTCTTAATTTTTTGTATTTCCTTTACTTTTTCCTGAGACTTAGGAGAGATTTTTGCTTGAAAATCTCAATACAAACAGGTGGGGTTTCACTCAAGAAAATAGTGACATTATTGTCTTTGTGTCTCTAACAGCATTTATTTCTCCTGGTTATTTCAGTTAATTGAAAAGGTTTGTATGTGATTCTGCAGCCCCAGACCTACAGTGATTTAAACTCCTGACAGTAGTAATTCCACTGCAAAAGCTGCTGTGGCAAGGCTTTTTGCAGACATAGCAGTGTTCTCCAAGCTGTTGTTGTAGAGAAGCCCCTGGTAGATCTTTGATTGTGTTGAGAGCCAAGGCCAGCAGAAGTGGGGGGCTGCTCCTTCACCCTGAAAACCTGTGGTTGCTTCCAGAGCTAGGGCCCCCTGCTCTCCCAATGGCTGTTGCCACAGTCCAGCTGCATCCATGTAACATCTTGCAGGATGTTTTTCCAGGAGAGCTGTTGAATATGTTCCGGACACTGTGAGGAGAGTTTTTGTGATGGTGCAGACTGCATCCTTCTGCTTCTCCACCTCTGTCTCCAGTTCCAAAAAGTGGGTAGGGAGCTCTGCTTTTGAAGATGTTATTTTCTCTGCTTTATTTCATCTCCAGAGATAGTCTTCCCACTAATCTAAACTGATTCCTTCTCCAATTTTTCTAGTAGGTTTTCTGCTTTTTTTGGGAGGATGGGATTTGGATTCTAGCTGTAGCAGATCAAATAAAGTAATTGGAAAAAAATAGAAGCCTCATGGCAAACAAATGGTGTCTCCCAAAATCTCTGTACTTAAAAAAATCCCTTTAGTCTTTTCAACTTTTGCCACATCAGCTTTTTGATCTCCCTAAAATATTTTTTAAAATAATGTTTGGTGTTCTCAATGAATTTAATATGTTCTCTACAAGCATTTATCCATATCAGCTGTTTCTTTTCATATCCTAATAAGCCCTTCCCATGGTATGGCTGACTTATTTTTCAAATTAAGCGGTATTTTGAGGGATATTTTTCTACCACTTCTGTGCTCCTGCCGGGGTGTTGAGTCTACTGCAGTTTTTGTCCCTGGGTGACTGGGTAACATTTTGAATGAAACTGTTCCTTCAGGATGAAGTCAAGAGCTGATGCTGCTGATAAACTATGGGGTTTTTTGTTGTTGTTGAGTTTTTTGTTTGTTTGGGGTTTTTTTTTTTTTTTTTGAAAGCATAGCTTGCAGGCCAGTAGCTTTTTTGTCGTCTGTTATAAGCAGTGAGCCTAGTCATGAATTTTTCTCCCCACAAATTGTAGGATCCTGTGTACACCAGCCCTGTAACAGCACCTGCTTCATGTACAGCATTCCTGCTGCTCTGCCTCAAGGACAGAGGCAGGAACACCAATATGTAGTGTGTTTCTCAGCAGTGATCACAAATTAGTGTCTCTTCTGTCTGGGCACACATTTTCACAGGTGTTTTGTAGTACCAAAGACTTGGGGCTTTTAGAATAAAACAATAATGCTAGCATCAAATCTTTAGATAGTTTCCAGGCCTGAGCTGCTATTAAGATTTTTTTTTTACCTTTTTGCCATTTCTGAAAATGAAATCTGCACTGAAATTTCCTCCTTTAAAAGCTATCTGGGTTTTTTTTAATCATATCAGGAGTGAAGCTGCCAGTTTTGAATCCCAGGGTGCTGCCAGCTTTATTTCTGTGTCTGATAATGGTGTAACTGTGTAGGTCCCCAGTGTCTCCCATCATTTTTCTATCTGAAGTCAGATGTTCTCCTCCTTTCTTATTCTTGTTCCTGTTCTCTGGCAGCTTGCTGAATTTACAGCAAAGGTGCTTCTGCATTTTATCTGCCACCCATCTCAAAATGCTGCACTGTCAGATAGTCACAGCTCTAAAATACCAAACTATGCACAGAACAGGCAGGATGACACATGTTGGCTGAAAGCTCTGTTTGGCTCAGACTTTCTGGAGGTTTCTTTGTTGGGAAACTATTATTTCCTCTGCTGTAATAATTAAGGGAAGTCACAGACTATTGCACTAAATACGAACCTGAGAGTGTCTAAAAGATGTTCCTAAATGTATTCCAGATATTTCCAGTAACTACATAGGTGATAATAATACAGAATCACAACTTTGATGTTTAATTAGCATGTGGTACTTCTTGTTTCCAATGTCATGCTTTCCTTTTAGCAATGCTCTGGGGGAAGAGTATAAATACCTTCACTTTTAAGTGGATTCTGATTTTTAAGAACATACAAAGCTCAGCATATGTTTTTGGTATTGGGAAATACTTATTTTATTTGCCATTTGTCTTAAGTTTTATATGCCTTTGAAATGCCACGTGTATTTTGAGGAATTCTTAGAGTTGTTTCAAGTGAAATTTTGAATGCTACATATAGAAGGAGATTATTTTCCTGTGAATAAACTGTTAAAGACAGTGCCCTCAGACTTATTTTTGCAAGGCTGGTGCTCTCTCTGTGTGTGAGTGTGGATGTGTGGACATGCCCAGGGCTGTTATTATTGGTGTGTCAAGTAAATGGTGTGGTCAGGTATGGTTTCAAGTTTTGGAACAAACTTCAGTGCTTTGTAGAGCAAAACAGCTGAAAGTTTTTGAACCTAGGTGGGCAGAGTTGTCCTGTGGCTAGAGATCTATCTCCAGGCAGAGTACAACCATAGCCGAGTCATGTTTTTTTGTGGGTAAGATCAAGAGTAGCATCCTTGTGATTCGAATTTTTCATTGTATTTTGAATCTAGTTTGTCTTACTGTGAACTGGCGGGGGACTGCTAAAATAAGAGATGGTGTGCGATAAAAAATTTCAGAAGGGGAAAATGGCTTTAGATAGAAAGTGAGAGATGTTGAGTGCAGTATTTTTCCTTTGTGCAGTAAAAATGAGATGCTGAGGGCTTCAGGGAGTCCAAGGGAGATTCGGATAACAATTTTCTGGCACAGTAGGTATTCAGTGCATGGCTTTCAGTATGAACAGTTCAGGCGTTCACCAGCTTGGACCAAATGCTTGTCTTTGAGGAAGCCACATCAGGAGAGCAAGCACCTCTCCTCCTGGGCAGCCAGTTCTGCCTTTTCAGGCAACACAAGCCCTTAGCAGCAGCCTCTGTGGCTGATTCCTTGGCTGCCCCTCTGCCTTCTTCAGCTGCACTCCCATGTTGGCTCATGCTGAGCAGTATCTGTCCCCAGGGGCTACCTGAGGGAGTCCCTCCCTCTTCATGTACCCCCCAGACCCTGCTGTGCCCTCCCACCAAATGGGATGTGTTCCCTCTCTGGCTTACAGCATGTTTTACCAGGAGATGGGAACTAGAGAATAGGGTGTATCTCTTAATTTCCCTCCCTATATCAGGCTGTCAGTGGTTTCAGAGAGCCCTTGTGGTCTGATAAATGAGTTCAGCAGGATGAATGTTCCTTCTGATAGTTCTGAATGAAGACAGAATTGGTTTTTGGTTTTATTTTTAAAGATATTTAATAACGTATTTCTTTCAAATCAGTACAAAAATTTTAAATACAAAATTATTTGCTTTTGACATATCTCATATATTCTGGGAGCATACTGAAGTCACCAGTGTCTGGTAAACTGTTTGTCCATTCCTGCCACCATTCCATAAAATTTCTGAGATAAAGCACCACATTATATCACTTGAGTCCTTAGTCAATGTTAGACTGCATTAAACTCTGCATTTAAATAATGGTCATGCCAGTTAAATCCAATCTTAGTTCTGCGTGAAAAAAATCTAGTTCATTTTTGAATCAAAAGCAGTAGCGGTAGCTAAAGACATTGAAGAAGTGATGAGCATTTAACTCCTTGAACTAGTGCAGCCATGTGTGATGTACAGGGAACCACAGCAAGGTCCACTGCACTTTGGAAACAGAACACTTTTTGAGGTGAGATTAGCACCACTGATGAGCAGACAGAGACTTCGTGCACAGAAGTCACTGTCCTCAAGTACAGCAAAGTATTGAGACCTGCAGGTTCTCCTTGACAATTGGTAACGTATAAATAAGGATTGGAAATCAGTTTTTAGATAGAACCAAGTTCTCAGATAAATTTGCGTGATCAGTATTGCCAGTAAAGTTATTGGTTGATCTCAAGCAACAAATCAGTTAAACAAACAAAGCTACTTCTGCTTTCCCTAGTCATTGCAAAAGCAAACTGATTCAGCTTTTGCTGAGTGGCAGAATAGGTGTTTCTTCTGACAAGCTAAATGGGTTCTTGGTACAAGCCCAGAAATTCAAGCAAATTTATGCCACCCTGAAGTATGGCCATGTGTTGGCCAAAATGCCTCAATGACGTGGCACAAATAAATGGGGGAGATTTACCTCATCTACTTGAGCTGTGTGAATAGGGAACGGAGACTTTTTAAGTGCTGTGGCATTTGGAAGTGAAGCCAGTGCCTGCTGGACGCACTGGTGACATTTTAGATCCAGTGACTGCTGGAGAAGGCTCAGGGGGAATGATCATGCCATCAGGATTTCTCTTCCATCAGAGGTAAATTGTTCAGGAAAAAAACTCACATGCAGGATTATTTTATTACAGGGGAAGGAAATAAAAGTCTGCAGCCAAGGGAACCTTTGCTTGTCAGGTAGACCTGCTATAAAAAATCGAAGAAAACCCCCACCCAGACAAATAAGCCTCTCAATTTTTTAAAATATAGAGACTGACCTACTCTGCTTTAAGTCACTGTTTTTTGTCTCATAACTATGATCAAAGCAACAGGAGTGAGTGACATACACTGATTTGAACTTTAGTACTGAATTACTGTGAATGAAATTAAGTAAGCATGGCTTTGCAGAAATATATAATGTACAGCTAATATGTCCCCCTTGGGTGCAAAACAACTGTTTATGAACCTGATACACATCTTTAGATATGTTTGCCACACCTTTTTTTTATAACTAGCTGTGTATAATGTTAAACTTTGTATTTATTATTGTTTTTGTACAAGATGGTCAAATGGTCATAAAATGCACCTTTTGTTGTATAAAAGTTAGAAGCAGAGGAGAAAGGTTTTGATTTTGTGTGTGTGTTGTGTGTGTGTCTGTTTGTTTTACATGGGATACAATAAATACCCTGAAAAAGACGAATGAACGTACTGCCCGGCATAGAGTCCTGCCGCCTGCTCGGATGGCATCTGAACGTAAACTTTGTCTCCGTGCATCAGCTGCACCACGGCACTGCCCGAAGCCTGGTCCAGGAAGCCCTTCTTGTATTCGTCGTAGGTGTACATGAGCGGCTCGTTGTTCTTGTACAGCGCCACCCACACGTTGGCGCCTTTACAGTGGACGTGGTAGGCGAAATAGTAGACACCGGGGATCTCGCATGTGAAGATCCCCGTCTGGGGGTTGTAGTTCTGCCGGCCGTTGTACAGGAGCTTGTCGAACTTCACGGGCACCCCGACGCGGGGGAAGGGCGTGAGGAGCTCTGCCGTGAACGCGGGCATCTCGTAAACAATGCTACCAGCCTTGTCTTTCTTGGCCTTGTAGCCGTAGGGGGGCTTCAAGCCGTCTATCCCTGGTCCCACCTCAGGCAGGTATTGTCCCACAGCTGGTGGAGTGGGCGGGATGATGACCGGGGGACCTGGCGGCCCGGGAGGGCCCGGTGGCCCCTGGAGCCCCGGCTGGCCAGGAGGACCGAGCGCCCCAGGCTTTCCCGGGGGTCCCTGCAGCCCCGCAGCACCAGGTTTGCCTACCCCAGGAAAGCCAGGGGGGCCGGGCATGCCTGGCTCGCCCTTCGCCCCTGGCAGCCCGGGGGGGCCGATGGGACCACTGGGTCCCGCAATGCCCGGGATGCCCGAGGGGCCCTGAAGCCCCTGGGCACCGGGTAGCCCGGGCTCACCCTTTGGCCCCACAAGCCCCGGGACACCCGGCAGTCCCGGCAAGCCTTTGTGTCCGGCTTCCCCCTTGGGTCCTGTGGGGCCCGGCAGCCCCCGCAGCCCAGGGCCACCCACTTCCCCAGGAAAGCCTGGCTTTCCTGGAAAACCCTGCAGGCCGGGTTCCCCTTTGGGGCCGACTGGTCCTGGTGGCCCTACGGCGCCCCCCTCCCCTTTAGGTCCTGGGAAACCAGCGGCCCCCGGGGGTCCCATGATGCCTGGCAGTCCTGGCTGGCCGGGTTCCCCTGGTGGCCCTCCCATGCCAGGTGGCCCCGCATGCCCCTTCTCCCCCTTCGGCCCCAGAGGCCCAGGCAGACCACCCACACCTCGCTCCCCTTTGGGCCCAGGGAAGCCCGGCTTCCCAACCCCAGGGAGGCCGGGGGGGCCCGGCAGGCCTGGCAATCCCTGCTCCCCTTTGCCACCTGGGAAGCCGGGCTGGCCGGGCATGCCATCCTGGCCTGGTTTGCCAATACCAGGTGGGCCAGGAGGGCCTTGGATCCCAGGGGCCCCTGGAGGCCCCTGCAGCCCCAACTCTCCTGGGGGTCCGGGTTTGCCCAGGGGTCCCTGTGGGCCAGGGAAGCCAACCATGCCGGGTTTGCCAACCCCTGGCAGTCCCACGGGGCCGGGGGGACCAGGAAGCCCAGGTGGACCCTTCAGACCTGGCAAACCTGGGATCCCAACCCCCTTCTCCCCTTTTGGCCCTGGGATCCCAGGGATTCCTGGTGGCCCCTTCATCCCAGGCTCACCCTTTGGCCCTGGTTGCCCCTGCAGCCCTGGAGCACCCGCCTTCCCTATGCCAGGAAGCCCATGAGGCCCTGGTGGTCCTTGTGGTCCAGGAATCCCCATGGGCCCAATCTCCCCCTTCGGCCCCATCTCCCCTCTTGGCCCTGGGGGCCCCATGACCCCTGGTTTTCCTGGCATCCCTGGCAAACCCGGCTTTCCAATTCCTGGGTATCCTTGCGGGCCTGGTTTTCCTTTGGCTCCTGGTACACCATGACCTGGTAATCCTGGTGGCCCTGGTGGCCCTCTTGGTCCAGGCTCACCCGGGGGACCTTGTTCACCCCTCAGACTGCGTATGGGAATTTCTGTGAAGAAAAGAAGAAAGGGCCAGAGGAAGAGATAAAAGGTGAGTGCAGTCACATCCTTCAAAAAGCAGGCAGTTTTGAATTGAATATGCTTTTAATGATGCCTTGTGGTTTTGTGGTAGACAGAGACAACTAGCGAGTTACAGGTTGGTGTTGAGAATTAAAGAGGATGTTACTGTTTTTCATACTCCAAACTTCCATGTGTGCTTCTGTTACCACAAAGTAATTACTGTGCATCATATGTAAAAACCATTTGTGCTTTGGTGGTGTTTTCTACCTATACAATCTTAAACAGCAAAATCTGCATTTTGTCCCACATTGCGGTAGATCGATCTACCTTTAGAAGTTTTTATAGGAAACTCAGTGCTCTCGTGCTGTGGGAGGAATCCTGGCATAAAAGTGCTTTTTCTGGATGGGCATAAATAAGCAAGATCAATTAAATAAGATTGTATTAGTAAGAAGTTTATACATAACGTGTATCTGTATTTTCCCCAAGGCTTTGGTTCCCATTAGAGTATTACTGGAAACCAGCAGCCTTAATCAGTGTTGCTCTTTTGGCATAGCCATGTCTAGTTATGGCTCTTCTAAACACTTTGCAAAAGGTTTTTATTGTTGAAACCCACATTTTTGTGTATGTCACCACTTATTATTGCAAGTCAGGGTGGGGAAGTTGCTGCTGGGGTTGGTTGCTTTTCAAGCTCCTTCTTTTTGGGTTAATGGAAACTCTTTCAGGCTCTAAAATGTGTAAAAAAGTGAGAGATTTGGGGAAGGACGGGAGATGAGGTTTGAGGGCAGACCTCTGCTTTATGGGAGGCAGAAACCTTCCCTCTCTGCACATGTTGTGTTTTATGCACATCAAAAATCTTTGCTCATGAGGTAGGTTGATTTTTCTACAGCTAATGGTTCTTGTTCAGACACTCCAAAAATAGGCCCTGAAATCTTCCATTTCCCTGTGAAGTCAGTGGAGGCTGTGGTTAGCTGGGGCCTCAGTAGGACAAAGTTACCCAGTCTGTCTGCACTTGTACAGATGCTGGTGGTCCTCACAAGAATTTTATGACACTGGGTGTTCCTGGTCACCCTTTGTATTTTGGACTTTTTTTTTTGTTTTCTTAAGTACCTTAATACTGTCCAAACTTCCTTTACTGAATAGAGAAAGTGCTTGTACGTGTAGACCTGTGCATTAATCCTCTGTACTTTCAATGCCTCTGTTACACCCATAAATAACCTACAGAAAGAGGACTCCAGAGTCTGTAGAGAAATTGTATGTTTTTATCCACAAACCTCAAAATCACAGGGTCTGGACAAAGTCAGACAAAACAGTGATGTTCCCATAAATTTAAACCTTGGGGCTCTTAGTTCATATGTGTGCTTGTTCCAGTGAGAGTGGGAGCACATCCAGACAGGACTCTGAGCCATCATTTGAAACCCCATCAGAGGGTCTCCTACAAATAGATGGGACAGCAAGGCTTTTCCTAGAGTTGAACAGCACCTGAGCAAACCTGTATGCTGGAGGCTCATTGCAGGTAGGGCTGCTCAGAGGCTGTGCTGCAGCCCAGAGGATGACTGTGGTCTTGTGCTGGTGACTGTGAGCTGCCCCACAGCTCCCATGAACCTGTTTTGTCCACCTGTGGCCAGGTATGAGCCTGGCCAGCCCTTTGGGCACAAGGGTGCTGTGCCCAGCCTGCAGCAGCAGCCTGCTCCAATGTTAAATTTCCCCATGGCACGCCAGATGGGACCGTGCAGGAGTGGAGACCTACCTTTCTCTTTCTTGGGAGCCATATCCTTGCCGAGCATCGGCATCTGTGGGACCTCCTTCCTGTACTGGGGCAGATGGGGGTACTCCTTCCTGTAGGGCATGCGGGGTACCTCCTTGCCCAGGTGCTGCATTGGGATGCCTTCTTTGCCCAGCGGCATGTGAGGTACTTGTTGTCCAAGGGGTTGGTACTGGGGCACCTGAGGTGGCAGCTGCTTGATCCCATAGTAGGCACCACCTTGAGCAGACCTCACCAGCTCTAGGTAAACAGTGACAGCCACTACCAGCAGCTGCATGGGGAAGAGCAGCATGACCATCACCTGTGAAAAGCACCACAAAACACACAGATGGAAGATGTTTTTACATGTTGTGCATTCCTCATTAGGGCAAGCTGTTCTATTTTCTGCAGCAAACTGGACCTAAATCTCTGCAAAGTGGCCCTGGTTTGTGTGCTGCCCTGGAGGATATCCTGCAGCAGGTCTGTATCTGATTTATTGGAGGGTCTACTCAAGCACTGCTATTACAGCAAATGCCCTTCTATGTATTTAGTTTTATGCCACCCCAGAGGAGCCCTCTGTGATTACTCCACACAGGGGCCTGCTCCCAGTTTGCTGCCTTCTCATCTGAGCTTTGGGGAACTCTGCTGCAAGCTCTGGCACATGGGAAGAGCAGGCAGGGGATGTGGGGATCTCCTAAAAGGGTTCTGCCCAAGAAGGTGTATTGTCGGTTCCCCTTCTTCTTTCCACAGCAATGAAAGCTCTGTTTCTGAGCTTAAATCTGTGCTTGGGATTGTACCCTCTGGCTGCAGTGTCCAAGGGCTGTCTGTTTCTACCACAGCTCCTTGCCAGCTCTCCTCTTAGCTGGGCTGGGATCCTCTTGGCCTCCTCCCAGAAGGAATGGGCCTGCTTAGGCTGCCACCACTCCAGGTAGGATCAGCCAACCCAAGCCTTCCAGAGGAAGGCTTGGGTTGGCTGATCCTACCTGGAGTGGTGGCAGCCTAAGCAGGCCCATTCCTAAGCAGGCCCTATTTTCTGAAGGTCTTCCCCACTGTGGATCCTTGCCCATTGCAAGGCAGCCCATCCCAGCACCTCACCAGTCCTGCTAACACAACAGAATGGGGTTGGGCTTTCTTTCTTTTACTTCTTTATCAAAATGTTAGCTTGGGACTTCTTGTCCCACCTGTTGTTGGCTTTTCTTTTTGCAGTTAAGGGCACTACCATCAGCTGAACAGCAAATTAGGAACCAGGAACTCCCTCAAGTAATGTAAATTAGGGGACAGCACATGGTAAAAAGAGACTCTGTGTGTTGGAGTATTTTGGCCCACAGCCAAATCTGGCAAGCAAGTCTTAACCTTTCAAAATACACATGGCAGTTGCCAAACCTGATGGCTGTTGCCACTGTTCCTTTTTTCTACCCTGCAAAAATGCCTTGCACCCAACCTGGGTGCATTTCCAGGTCATTTCTGCTCCAGAGCTTTGCCAAATTACTTGTCAGGACTTGCTCCCAGCAGCTGCTGTGTTCTGGTGTGATGAGGGTAGCCTGAAGAGGCAGCAAGAGCTTTGTGTCACCTGCTTATTTTTCTGTCCTTCCCCAGCAGCCTGGCTCGACATAGAGGACAAAAAAGTACCTCAGTCTACGGCAAAGGGGCTCAGCACTGTGCCCTCATGTCTGGGAAGGATCATTTATGGGGAGAAACTTTCCCCTGTGTGCCCTCTAGGTTTTATGTTTTACTCCTGTTTGACGATTTCCATTCACTTGGTGTTAGCAAAGCACCTGGGGAAACCTTTGCTGCCCTTTTAAAACATTTTCCCTTCATTTTGCTCTATAAGATTTTATCTCTAAATAGAAATTGGTGTATAATCATTACTGAAGGTGTAAGTGGAGGCTAGATCAAAATGGTGTAGTTGAAATAAGCAGGTTATTTTCAGCAATGATCACCTACAGACATATGAACTACAGAAAAGATGGAAATATGTGTTAACAGCAAACCAAACCTTTTAAGGAAATGAAATACTACGAATAAACACTAGATGGAGCATATGTTGCACAGCTGAGTTTCTACAGTCACTTTCCCTCCCAGGAATTCTTGGACTAACTAGCTGCCATGTGGCAAAGAAAACCAGAGCCAAGATGTACAGGAGTTTGTAAGGGTAGCCAAAGCCCAAGCACAGTTGCTCATCCTTGTTCAGCAAAGCATTTCAGCAAATGCTTCTCCTCCAGTGAGTTTAATGTGGCTTTTAGCCCACAGCTGGCTGTGCTGCTGTGAGCTAAAGGATTAGGGCCTTGGGATGTGGTATTTCTGTTTAAAGCTCAATGGTGAGCTTTGGAGTGGGAGGGCAGCCTGTGCATGATCAATTATTGTGGCTTGGCTGGGGTGGGGTGACTGAACTAACTCACTCCAGCTTCATCTGGGCACATGGACCCTAAGCAACCTTTTGGGGTTTTTTTTGGGGGGTGGGGGGAAATGGGGGAGGCAGGAATATATCCCCCTTGTTTTTCTTGGCCTTCCTGCTCCTTTCTGTACAGGAGTAAATTGCAACACCTTTGCCTCTCTGTAGCTGAATAGGGTAATGCCTACCTAAGTCTGCAGGGAAAATCTCAGTTACTGGAAAATTTGCACTATTCTCTGCCTCTCTCTCAAAGGAAAAACATTACCTGTATGAAGGGAGAAATTCAGTGAAACCTTTTAAAAAATTATAAGACACTGGATGATATAGGACAGGTTTTGAAACCTGTTAGTTTGAAGGGCAAAGTGGATTTTGAAGAATGAGGTTATTAATTTAGCATCTTGGCTACTTTGTTGTTCTGGTGGCCAGTTTGGGGGGGGGGGGGGTTAAAAAAGATAACTTCAGTGGAATAAGTAGAAGGGGAAATAGGTAAAATTCCTTTGGATGAGATTTTCTCCTTGTTATTATAACAAAACATGGACTCTGTGTGCAAGTGGGAGGCATTTGAAATAACTGAAAAAACTTTCCTACAGGAGACACCAGCCTGCCTGCTGCTCAGGTGAATTTGGGCTGCTGAATGCCCTGCCAAGCATCACGCAATGCACCTGCACTGCAACAGGCATGACCACAAGGTACACGAGATGGTTTTGTGTATACACATGGAAATTTTGAGGGAGATTAGGCAAGACTTGTAGAGATAGGAAGGCTCCAGGGAAGGAGATGATCTCACCACATCTGTGTTTCCTGTATTGTTTTCTGACTCATCCATAACTCAACCAGTGTGGCCTGGAAATGACAGATTGCTTCTCATCTATTGATTTTGGCTTGGGCTGGTGCCTGTGACTAGCTGAGATGGAAGGTGGGAGTTTATTTACTGAACAACCTTGGGCTAGATGTGATTTGGCTGGCATCTTTGTGGGAGGAGGTCAGAGTCTCCCCTGTGGCCTCGTGAGCTGTCTGGGGCTTGGGGTCTGCCGCAGGTACTGGAGACACAGCCTGTGTTTGGTACTGTCTGTCCAGCTCGTCTCCCCTTGCTCACAAAGGAAGGAGGGATCAGAAAAAAAATTAGTCTTGATGAGAGATGTGGTAGAGTCATATGTGCTGCCGCTGGATTATTGCTGTCAGATACCATCACTACAGGGAAAGCCTGCTCAGAAGCATGAGAGATGCTGGGGATAGTCCTTCAGAGTTTCTGCTCATTGCCTCTCATTCTGCTCAGCTTCTCTAAAAAGTTATTTATGCACTGAGAGAAGTTGAAGGTGTGTTTTTTCTGCCTTGCAGTTTGTTTCTGAGTGCCTGGGTGCACAGCTCTAGTTTGAAGACCTCACTAGGAAACCCATTTAATGGGTTTCCTAGTGAAACCCATTCACTATGGGCATCTTTAAATGCCTAAAAGCTACTGAAAATCTTGCTCTTGGTTTTCAAAAGAAGCCTATAGATCCTAAGTGTTGGAAAGGTCCTCCAGAGCTTCTGAACAGCAAAAGGAGATGTTTTCCTGGCAGTGACAGAAATCAAGGAGAGTGAGTAGGAGAAAAACCTGTTTTGAAGATGCAGCCAAAGTGTAAGACTTCCCACTCCCTTCACCCAAATCCCAGCAATTTAGGGATCACCCTCAAATGCATTCATGTAATGCAATCTGACATGCTTTCCAAGGTGACTGTTGGTGGAGCAGTAATTTCACTTTGGATTGGGATTTTCCAGGGTTTTTGTCAGAAAGCAATAGGAATGTGTCTGTGTATTTGTGGCAGGTTATAAGTGCATGAGTACTCCTTTAGAGAAGCCAAGGGCTTGGAGAAAGTAAAGTTTTACTGTGACATTGGATGTTGGAAGGAAGATGGAGGAGAGGAGCCACTGAGCTTTCCCACAATGTGACATGTCATTTTGCACCAGACGTTCAGATTAAGCCACAACAAACATTTTGCTTTACCTAGGGTGAGACAAGACACTTGAGGTGAAGGAACATTATCCTAAACCACAGTATTCAGTTGCTTGTGTGTGTATGTGGTTGGTTCTGTGGGTGAGAGAGAATCCTTGAAAAAACACATTTTTACAGGCAAAGCTTGAGCGAAAACATTTCTCAATAATCTCTTTGGTAGAGCTGTTCTCCTGAGAAAACTATAAAGGACCTTTCTCTGGCTATTTGAGTTTGTCAGCAGAAATAGGAGACAAAACAAAATGCACCAGCAGTCATAATTCTTAAATTGGTGTGAAGAAATAATGGCTGTTTTAGCATAATTATGTAAAGAATGTATGGAAAGAGTGATGCCCATCCACTTGGGACTTGAAATCATAGGTGGTCTTGCAAAGAGTGGAAACTAGACCTTGATTTATTGGTTCTTACAGGAAAGTCATCACTCTGCAACCAAGGTTGGGTTGTCTGAGAACTTCTAAGATACTCACCCAGGGACTACCCCCATGGGCTTAATTTACCAGCTCTTGCTTTTGAATTGCTGTATTTCCCAAACAGGCATAAGGCATGAGTGGATCTCAGTGACCTGAAATCTTTTCCCTGTGGTCCCTTCTATAGGGGCTGCCTGAAGCTGCAGAGACTAGTTCCCCACTGCACTGGGGGGATGGCCTTGCTAGTGCTCTGGTTTCCACAAGGAAAATGAGTGCTGCAAAATAAAAATCCTAGTGACTCTGGAGATTTTATTCACAGAAGAGTGCTACTAAAAACAATTGATGATAAAAAACTACATTCTCCAGCATGTTTTTGTTGAGATCAGAAGTGGTTAGGGTGACTTCTGGAGTGACCTTGACAACAGATCCTATTACCAAGTATCTACAATAATGTATCCAATCCCACAGGAGCATTATACACCTTACTAAAGTGTCTGTCATACAGAGACATCCAAGAGCAGTATAATGCAATGGAAATGGCAAACAGAGTGTGGAGGTGCATAAGGAACAGCCCCGCTGCATTGCAGAGAGCTGATGGGTGAGGTGTACAGCTGCTCTCTGGGGGGTTTCCATTGGCAGGCCCCTCCCAGTTCATACATAGAGGTACATGGGCTTATAAATTGGGGAGGGAGGTCTTGGCATTTGTAAACCAGTTCTGTTAGCTAGCTACCTTTTTAGGAAGAATTCTTATCACAAAATTAGAAGAGCAGCTATAGAGGCTTTAGTTCCTGTAGCAAATTAAGCTATTTCTATCCAGTGAATAGCTATTGTGACTTGAAGGGTGGGGCATTTTTAGATACAAGAATCAAGCAAATGTTGCTTGTTGTTCTCAGCACTGGTGCTGCAAAGTGTAACCGATTTGAGCAGTGAATTTCCCAGCTCATTGTTGTCCACAGTTTTCAAAGACACTATTTCAAAACTTCATCACAGCTTAAATTCATCTCTGGATCATTTCTGGATTTCATTAAATTTATCTCTGGATCATTTGAAGACTAACCTGTCAGTCAGCAGTACTTTCTGAAGAGATCTGAGGGTACCCTGTACTGTACAGAGACTGAATTTGAGTGGAAACTTGTGTTTTCAGGTACAGGAAAAAACAAAACCTTCTGCATGCCAAATAATTTTGTATGTGCTCAAGCACCATTTAATGCACACATTTCCACACTTCTGTCATTCTGTGCCAAATGAGTCTTTATATCATTTGGACAGATGTTTTCCAGTTTGCCAGCAAACTAATTAAACACCAGTGTTGGGGGTTTCTTTTTTTGAAAATTCAGTCATATTCCACATAAAAGCAGGGAGTGAAGGAACCAAATATATCTTGAGATGGATTTCCTCTGAAAGCTAACCTGTTTTGTAACCCAAAATAACACTAGCTTCACTGATTTAATCTTATTTTCACCATTGAAGAGCAGGAGGACAGTACAGGGGAGCATAGCCCCTGGGCAAAGACTCAGCCATGCTACTTGCATGAGACAGTTGATCTATACCCCAGAAGGTTTGGGGTCCTGCACCATTTTGCTTGTAACAGTGCCTAAAGCTTCACTGAAGGCAATACCTGTTTCTTCAGTAGGTGAAGAATTTACCTTGCTAAAGTGTCTATAAGGGCTTGTGCATTCAGTAGGGAGAACAGTAGGATTTAAAAAAGTAGGATTTAAAATCTTGCCTTTTTGCTTCTTGAGAAACTCTCCCACAGAGATCAGGTTTATTTTTTTTCCCCTCCCTCCTTTTCACTGTCTCCTTCAAGGAAACAAAGTAGTCTCAAGTGTCTGTGTTCAGTTTAGATTACCAAGAAATAGCTATTGTTCAGTATGTTAAAAATAAATTAAATCATATTTTGCTCAAGGTCTAACAACTGTGTCTGATTATCATGTGGCATTTACTAAATCTAAGGCAGTCATAACAAGTATTGTCATAATAAACATTTTAAAACGCATGCATGCATAAACCTGCTGCTAATGGGGAATATTCAACACGTGGCAGATGCTTGTTTCTATTTTTTTTTTAATTGAAAAAGGTGCTAGAACTTCTTTCTTAGAGAAGTGTGATAACATCTAAATAAATGGCTTCATCTTAAAAACCAATCGTCATCCATAAGCTATCTTTGGCCTCACTGGTAATGATATGATCTTTTCTTGTAATGCCTGGGGAGGTCTCTGTTTATCCATTTATAAATGCATTTCCAAAAACAAAGCACTCGCCTCTGCTCCAGTTTGTCTGCAAACACATTCATGTGTGTGCTCACTCTGGATGATCACCTAGCCTTCTGTATGAAAATGGCAACCCTTGGGCTTCCCCAGTTTCTTACTTCCAAACAGAGTGTATCTGCATGTGGGCCTGTATCTGTTGCTTGTGTGCAGGTTTTTATGTGTGCCTATGCCAGTGGAAGCAGCTACAATGAGACATTTTTAGTCCATGCAGACATAATTATCTTGCCTCTAGTCTCCTCCTCATGCCCAGTGGGATCTAAGCCTACCTATGTGGGCTCAGGTAGGCATCTCCTCATCTCTCTGCAAATCTGGGCATGATAAGTTTCACATCATCACAACCCTAACTCCCATGCACAGGCCTCTGCTGGCTCAGCACAAACATGAAGCTCACAATTTACGATGATATTAAGATGCTTGGCACTGGTGATTGATTTTCAGGCGGGTTCATCTCTGTGTGTTTTTGAGGGTCTGGCCCAGATGCTGTTTGCTGGAAAATGCCTGAAAGCTACTTCGAGTCAGATGGCAGGGAGCCGTGACAAGGATCAGTAAGTTGGGCACCACGGGCCAGGGGACCACAGTCCCCAGGGATGCAGCTCTCTTTCCTGGTGGCATGTACTCATTTGCACGAATTGGTGCCTGACCTCGGGCTGGGGAGGAAGGTCCAAAGTGGGGGAATGTTTGCAGAAAAGCATGCGACTTTAATTATGGGATTAGAATTAATTATAGGTAGGATTTAGCAAATACCTGCCTTTGAATATGTTTTCCTGTTCTCTGCCATACAGCATGCACTCAAATCCTCTGCCTAATGCTCTCTTCTGGGCAATTTGCCTGAAGTCTTGGTGGCAGGCAGATTTGATGGAGACACTTAAATGACTGCCACTCAGTCCCCATTCAGTGATCAGCAGTGATCGGCGCACAAAGCTAGACCCAGTAATGTGGAACGCACAAACTGATCAAAGTGCAGAGCCACCTCCCTGCTTATCGGCATGGAATCATGCTGCTGGCACAGAGCCTCAGCCTGGCCACCACCGTGTCCAAGCACAGCTGTTTGTTCGATGTGGGAACTGCGCTTGAGGGCTCCTTCTCTGCAGGGCTGGTCCTACTGAACGCTGCAGAAGGAGCTTCTCGCAGGCCACAGCCACTGATGCCATCCAAGGAATTCTCCTTATCAGATACAATGGGTTTGTCATGCACAACACACTGGAAAGGAGGCTGGTTCTCATGGAAGTGCTTGTATAGTCAACCAACCGTTTCCTAAGGGTGTTGATGATTTGGGTTTTGTTTTGGTGAGAACGCTTCACATCTACTGCCAGTCCACTAACCCCAAAATAATGCAAAGACAAAAAACTGGTGATGCATTTCAGACTGGTGTGTGATCAGTAGACAAACTGGTGATGCACTTCAGAAGTGTGTGATCAGTAGGCCAAACCTTGAGGTGCTGATAATAAACTATGGTGATTACTGGTTCCATCTCAGTGTGAATAGGGAACTGCAGGCTTGCTTTGGAAACCTCCCTTCTCAGCTGTCACTCATCATTCTTGGCCTTGCTCTGTCTGGGGATAGGTTGTCCTGGCTCCCTGCAGTAGAAGTCTCCCAAATTTTCATGATACAATTGTTTGTGTGTTATTATGGTACAATAGTTTGCAGAGTGCATCACAACGTTTTACTGTTTTAATCTAAAGTGGTGCCTCTAGCAGTGCTGCTATGAATTATACTCACTGGTAGAAGTGTAAAGAGTTTCCATTTCACTACCTCTTGGGTTAGCCAGCTACAGCTTTGAGAACAAGCCACAGGCTAGCAATTGGCTCTAAATGACAAGTGTGCATGAATAATGCACACAGTTCACTGTTAAACTTGTTAGTCAGTGGAATGCTCCAACTCATCAGATGTGTGGGAGTAGTCAGAAGTGAGGGAAGAAGACTGCCTCTTTCTGCGACAATTAACAAACTCAGGTATATCCTGAATCTTTGGCCAAATATGCATAAGTGCCAGTATGCTATTCTGAAGGATATCTACCAGTTTTACTGGTTAGAGAACTCTTAGTTCCTCTTTTGATTAATTGAATTACTGTACTAAAAGCAGAAAAATATTTTGTCAGCTTTGTGAAGGTGCACTGAGTCTTAAATCTGTCTATATATATTTTATTCTAATATGGTATGGTTTAGGATTTTATGTCTTGTGTCTGAAGGATTGCTTGGAGAAGGAGCATTCTATGAATTAGTAGATCTCAACACTTTTAGGAAAACTTAGATGTGCATGCAGAAATTCCCTTCATTGACACCTGCAAGACACAAAGAGGTGCTGAAGTATGTCTTTTTCTTAAACACTTCCCAAAAGATGGCAGTAGAAAGAAAAATCCTGATTATGGAAGTGTTCTTGGTGATGACAGGGACTAATTATTGCAAGTGTTGCAGGGAAGATAATCTGTCTGTCTTAAGTGTTATGTAAAGCGGTACAGCGGTCTGCAATTGTAATACTTGTGTAGGCTGGACTTCTCAGCCTGAGGTATACTTGGTGCTAAACCTAAGGACACAAGGGAAAAGTGGCCAGAAGCTGCTCTTGGGCTTCTCTTGATCCCGAGGCTGTAGCAAGTACTGTTTCAGTTGCTAGTGCCACTTGAGGTCTGACCTGCCCTGCATGGCCTGTAAGCCACTCATGAGACCCTGTGTGGTGTGACATCCTGCCATGCCATGGGCACTGTCACCATGTCTTCATTTTGGGGGTGCAAAGGCTGCTCTGTCATAGGCGGACAGAACACAGCCACAGTTTTGGAAAGGCAGATGTCTGTCTCCGCTAATACCTGGTCTGGCCACTGGTCTGCTGTGGGACAGTTTGGGGCTCCTGGCAGCTCTAGGGTGCCTGGAGGAGGCAGGAGGGATGGCTCTTTGGAAAGGGGTAAGTTTTAGCCTGTTTATTATCAGGATGAAGCAGGACCCTCTCTAAGGTGTAGAACTTTCTAGCTCTTTTTAGCACTGTATGCATACCGATTAAATTTAAATGCTTTACAGTGATCCACTACAGGGAGCACTTAACCCCTATCAAGGAATCAAGACCATTAAATCTCATTAAGAAAGAGAGCCTGATTCTGGGTGCACAGGTTTTTTTGTTGTAGTCTTTTGGTTATAAATAAATTTTATTTCCTGTGCCCCTTTGTAGTGATCGTACTCCAGCCTTTGCAATCCGAGCAGTGGTTACTTTAACAGTCCAGTGAGTTCTTGCTCTACAAAGCAAGAAATCTGTGTGGGACTCCTGAAATACTTGGTCTGATCTTAATTTGAAATAATTTATTGTTCTCTGTGACTCCTGTTGCAATCCTGTGGCCTTATACATTGCCTTCTTGCCAGAAATTTTGCTTGATTGCCTCTGTCTGAAACTGGCACAGCATTTCTGTTCATTTTCTCACTTTGATGGTGTACGAAATGTATTTTCTTGGCTCTTTCCCTCATGCTTTTTCATGACCCTTTTTTTTAATAAAAGAAAGAGGCTTTGGAGGCTTTATTTTGGAGACAAATTGTTACCATTTTACAATATTTCCATTCACTGTGCTTTGATGAGCCTGTCGAGAAAAAGAGCAGCTCCTCTCTCCCTTATTTTTATTTGCTGTGCTCTAACTCTGCCACTTCCCAGAAATCCAAAGTCCCAGTCCAAGGGAGATATGAAAACAGTAACAAATGTCTGTAAAATATTTTTCTTGAAAAAACTTCCTCTCAGACAATTTTTTTTGGAAGGTTATTTTCAATTAAAAAATTCCTGCCCTTTACATGCTTTTCCTACCTTTGCTCCAACAGTGGAAGAGTCTTGCCTTAGAAGGTTAAACATACTAGACTACTTCAGCAAGAGTGAAATCAGGAGCATGCTTTAAAATTATCTGGAAGTAATTATTTTCCTATTTTATTGTCAAATATTGCAGGTATCATCATATTTGTTAGGATGTGCTAATCATGACCTGACACTCCACTCACAAAATTCAAGCAGGGCTTAGCTCACAAACATATTTCCTAAATGGATAAATTATTTTACTTTTATGCTACTTTTATTGATAAAGACTAAGATGACAATAACTACAACTGAACACTCACTTGGTTAAAATGATTTCAAAACCGGACTTGTAATTTTCATGAAAGACCCTCTGTGCTCTGAGTCACACCTGTGGGCAGACATGAAGGTAGAAGTTGCTAGATGGTGGCAGTACATCTACCAATGTAGGTGCCTTCATCATCTGGCACTTGCATAAAAAACACAGCTGAAAATCACTGAAAACTCCTCTACGCTACCGTCATGGCTGAACTGCACACACACATCCCTGTGTCATGCAGGAACAGATCTGTTTCTAAAGACCTTCTGTCTTTTCCTCTTGTGTAGCAGGTAAGAAACAGATATTACTCAAGTCTGCTTCAGCACAAAAGCACACATCAGTGTACTGGCAGAGAGAAAAAGCTTGAAGTCACTGTTATTTATTAGCGTTACATTTACAGGCCTACACAGGTATCATCCACTTCCCACTTTGCGAGTGCAGAAATAAGGGTAGCAGGACACAACCAAAAAAATTTTCAGCCTGAGTTGTGAAATACTCCCTGAAGGTTTGATTCAGTGAACACTTACAGCAAGAGTTTGCTATGCCTCTCAAAAGCACAGAAAAGAAAACAAAACTTCTGAAGCGCACACACACACACACACACACACACACACACACAAACACCCTCCCCATTCCACTCACACACACTTATCCTGGATCCATGAAAATATACAGTCATTTGAACTCCAAAAATGCCAGGGGATGGAATTAATTTCCTATATGCAATCCAATGTGCTATGGTTTAAAGGACTTGAAATTACCACATCTGTCACCTTGGAACAACCCAAATGAGGCCAAATGAAAGCAAAGCAAGCCCTGAGGAGCAAATACTATCAGTCACTCAACTTAAGTCTCTCAACTCTATTCAAGGAGAACAATCTGAAATGTTCAGTGCAGCCATTTGGACCCATGATGACTGAGACTAGCAAATGCACAGTCTGGAAAGCTGGTCAATGCTCAGCTCTGGGAACTAGTAGTTATAAAATATCTGCACTGGGAGGCAGCACGTGCATTTCATCTGTGCTGCAGCCAGGATGAAGGGATAGACTGACACACTTGGAGCTACCAAGCAGCTCAACTGGGTCAAGGGTGAACACCAGCCTCTCTTCAGCTTTCTGCAGCACTACAAGGTAGAGCTGGGGCTGGAAGCACAGGAGAATGTAAGATTGATGGAGGAAATTAAAGCACTTCAATCCGCAACTGAAATCCAAGCCCCTTATCAGGGCCTGAGAAGCTGATGCCTGAGCTGTTAGACCACTGAAATCCTCCTCAAAGGCACCTTGGTCCCAGTGCACTCCGTTTACCTGTGGACACTTCCCAGGTTTTCAGACAAAGTCTCTCATTGGTTTCCCTCCTCCCTATGGTTTCTTGGGTCTGCTGTGACTTGTGCCAAATCTTACCCACTTCTTGGGAGCTGATGTCTGTAGGCATGCCCAGGAGGGAGGGAATGCAAACCTCAGAAGTGCCTTTTGCTAAAGGGAGAATTAGACCAATGTTCCTCAGCCCAAGTAAGTCTGTGCTTGAGCTGCTGATGGTTGCTTGGAGTTTGGAAGAAAAATTTGGCACTTGCATTCTAAAGAGGATTGTGAGCTATGAGCTGAGAATGGAGGGACTTGTGCCAGTGTACTTCATTCACCAGAAGGCACTTAAAACCCAGGAGAGAGCTAGGACTTAGGATGAACTGCAGTCTTCAGCCTTCACTATTTGGCTGGCTTAGGCAACTCCCCAAACAGTGGCTTTTGTGAATCCTCCTCCAAGGCACTTAACCCCACTTACACACATGCATAGAGTGCCAGCATCTAATTCAGGCATGTGAACTCCATTATGGAGCCAGATGCAAACATCCCCTCATGGATTAGGATCTGAAAGGTTCTATATCTGTACTGTCAATCAGCTAAGGCCTTCGTTCCCTGCCCCATCCTCTTTTTTTTTGTTTAAAATCTAGACTTTTTAAAAGCGGTTAAATATTTGTAAAAATTATTCTTGTATCTGTGTAATGGCATAGTTAAGGCATGTGCTAGATATTCCCAGGATGATGCAGTTAGATCAACAATGACTAATTCCACAAAAGCAATGCATTTAAATTATGCCATATCCTTCCTTCTAAACTTTGTCCACCAGATTCTCATTGCTGAACATCAGAACCAAAGGTTTATGGCTACCTACAGGCTGTGGTTCAATCAAATTAAAAAATAAATCCACTAGGCTGGTATTTCTCTAGCAAGCAAAATGGAGTTGTGTTTCATACCAGCAAGATGGCTATCAGCAATGCTTAAAAATATTTTCATTTGTGTGTTTTGTTTGACTCTGAGATGGGGCACCTACATTAATTCCAAGTTAATTTTGCATTTAGTCAAGAAACATGCTCAGATTTTCAAATGTTAACAGAAATCATGTGTTCTTGACAGAAGTACTTCTGTTCTGCTTTGTGGTAACTATGCTAATGAAAGAGATATTCTGGAGTATATAATTATAGCCCACAGGATTGGAGTGGGAGGGTTTTTTCTTTGGTTTGAACAGTATTGCCTGAAAATTGTCACAAATTTCTCAATAAATTAAATAGTAAGGCTGATTAGATCCTGCAGAAATGAGCTCCTTAGAGGACTTATTATTAGTTTATTAATAGTTTATTAATGTATTATTAATGTAAATTAACAGTTTATTAATAAAGTCACCCAAAGGCTAGTGTTTCCAAAGGTGTGTTTGCAGCTTTGTGAGACACTTGGACAAGTGCCAGCACTGGATATGGGGTACAATTTGGGCTGTGTTTAGAGCAGGAGCACTCTGCTGCTGAAACAACACTAAATGACAAGGTACTTGTAGCTGAAAAGCAGCCAAACCAGCAGCCCTGAGCAAGTGCTGGGAGAGTGCTGGGACAGCCCAAGCACACACACCTGAGCATATGCACACAAATGAAAGAATCAGTGAAAATTCAAATTAAAAAATCAAAACCCCAAGTCAGCTTTGCTGGTATTTCTGCATCTTTATGAGTAGCTTGTGCTGACATAACTATTTCACACTGAGGGGAACCCAGAGCACAGCAGCTTCATGGCAGGCAAAGGAAGAAACATCTGGAGGAGAGCTGGGTCTGGAATGGAGGGGAATGTGTGAAGAAATTACCTGAGATACCAGAGATTTAACAGCTCTCTGCTTGGAACTGGGAGGTAATCCAATTTCTTCCATCATCACTGATTTAAGCTTTAATAATAAATCAGCAGTGATTGTACTGGACAAAAATCAGAAAGATTTTATAATCTCTGGGAGTATATGGCATCCATGTTTGGATGCCATGTTTGGATATCTTTAATTAGATACTGTCCTCAGTACAGGTTTTTGAAAATAACATGCAGAGAGGGGAAGTAAGGCAAACTTTCAAGGAGTTTTCATCTCTTAAGAAACAGAGGGCAGAAAACTGCTGCCACATGACAATGTTTTTGCCTTTAAATGGATTCATTTTGAATAGTATCTATAGAAATAAATTGTCACCCTCCTTTTCAACCTAAAAGGCAGTACCAGTAATCAAAATCACTAAGAAATTGCAAAAACCCCTCAATTTAGTATATTTAATTTTTTTTTTAATTTTTGGGGTTTTTGCCTATTCAGCTTCTAGAGTGGATTATCTCCTAATATGTGTACAAATCTCATAAATCATCCTTGAGAACTGCTGCTAAATTCTACTCCTGCTTCTTGTCTTCCTGAATTCCTTCTTACTTCTCTCTCTTCTCTCTATGACTAATAGCTATATCTTGTTCTATCCTTTTGTTTTATCCTTTCTTGTGCTTAGTATTTATTCCCCAAATCAGTCTCTTAATAGTGGTCTATTGAAAATTATTTACTTTTTTGGGGTACTGTAATAAAGATTACATGCCGTTATGTCTTTGGCTTGAAATTAAGTCCTCATCTTGATTAAACGTGACACCTGAAATGAAGCTGTGTTCAGAGGACTAAGCAATGACAAGTTATCCAGAGGAAGGGGAGAGATTTGTGTTTTCCTGCACTTGCAGTCATCAGTGTTTTGTGACCATACAACACTGCTGTGGCATTCATAGCCCAGCGATAACTGTTATGGAAGAGAAGACAAGCCTACATATTTTTCATTTATAAATGCAAAATTATTAATGCAATATTGTTGAAGAATTTCCTGGCTAGTTTTCCCTTGTCTGCCTCAGGCAAAAAATGATTGCTGAAGTTTTAATACTTTATGAAACCTCCTGACTATGAAGGTCTAGTAATTCTCCTTGGGAGGATCTGTGACACAGATAAAATGCAGAAATCTGAACAGGCATGATGGAAAACTACATGCAGTAGAGACTGTAACTTTGAGAAAGTTGTGTCCCACCAGTTTCTGTGCATTGATTATACTGGTGAATATCTATTTTGTAAAGTAAAAAGTATATTTCCTAGAGTTCAGTAATTTGGGCCACTACCTGATCTGGAATAGGTTTTTCTCAAGTAATTTCATTAATTACTTCAATGTAATAATTAGCAACATTAGAAGCTTATGAAACTCAGGAGTTGGAGTACTGGTCACTTGTACAGACAGGCAGTTTGGCATATGTAGATAACCCCATTAATTTCAATGAGAACTGTAACCTGTATAAAATTTGCTAGTTGTTAAATATTTTAAAATTAATCTCAACTTGTACATACCCAGACAGTTATCCATGCAGTAGACTGTAGCCTGTTTTCCCTAATCAAGCAAAACTACAATGAGAATTTTGCTCAATTAAGAACTGAATAATTTGGCTAACTTTTACTCAGTTCTTGGCAGTAGAAAAAAAATTAGTCTTTCCAACAGTAAGTACAAGTGCAAAATATTTTGGCAAGGAAAAAATGTCAGTTTAGATCTATGACATTACCATTTTCAGGCAGTAAAATTAGAATCACTCTGGTTTGTATTAACTTAAAAATACCCAAACCCTAGCCAGCTATTGTGCAGCTAAATAAACAGGTATCCACTACAGGCCCAGATTCTGTTTTCAGTTATAGAAGCCTTTTGACTGCAGTGGAGGTAACTCCCATTTATAAGGAGAAGAACCAATATCACTGAGTCCCAAATCTGGCATGCACCTATTTTATTTATATTGGTATTTTGCTGTAGAAATTATCAGAGTGGTTAATGTGTCTGGTTTGAAGTGGACAACAGTGATTGTTACTGAGTCCATTTTACTGCAACTCATCTTGCTAGTTATGATATCTAATGGGATGCCCTAGATGAACAGCTTCACTAGCCTAGCCCCTCTGAGCTAAAAGGAAATTTTCCAAAGATGGAAGAGTTGGAACATAAGTGGGAGTCTTGCTTGCATTTAGTTATTTTCTTTTAAGGAAATGTTTTTCTTATCATTCTTTTCATCTATTCAAAACTATCCCAAAGTCTTGGAAATTGGGCTGGAAATGTAATGAGAACAGACATTATTTCATATATCAGATTTTTTTTTTCAACTGGTGACAAAGATCCCATTTAATTAAATGAAAGCAGATTTTGGATGTCTCTGTTGGTGTACAGGCCTACAGGCAGTAGGAGAATGAGGAAAGAACCTGTAATATAAACCTTTCACATTAAAAATACATACTTATGTTCAGACTTGACTATTGTTTTACAAGGAACTCCCAAGAAAACATACATGTGGATCCCATTGCCTGCAGAAGTTTTCTTTAAACACTCATGAAATCAACATATCATACTCCAAAGATTTCTTGGTTTAGCTGGAAGTAGGGCTGTAAATGTTCTACTCATATCCTTCACCATGGGTTAGCTGATGCCACCAGCAAACCCACTTCCTACCTGTGGAAAAGGCTACACCTCATTGGCCTGCTTGGGAAATCTGCAGGCCAAGGGTCAGTGCTGCAATCAGATCTATAAATCTGCTACATTATCTGTGTGCTGAAGCTTCTCTTCCCATTCTGATGAAAAATTCCACCAGTTACATGTGAAGCTCATTGAATTTTATTCTCTAACAAAAGCATTATTTGGTAAATTGGGGAGGAAAAAAGTTTCAATGTAAATGGATACATATGTTTTTGGTACTAAAACCCAGTTACTTGCATCATTATTTTGCCAAATAACATGACATGGACAAGTTAGATGTTAGCCTTTTTTATAATTTCACCAAAGTGATCATGCATATTTGTGTGCTGGCTACAGAACTACATTTGATCTTTGTCCAAGCACAGAAAATTAGTGCAAAAAAAGCATGTGAGGATCCAGGACTTCCAAATATATTAAACTCATTACTAAGATGCTTTAAACTTTCTCATAGTTCAGCCTTGTTCACTCTTGGTCATGATGCCTCACTGACTGAAAATAATACCCTAAATTGAATTGTCTTGCGAAGAAATGCAACAGTGTAATTGTCATTTTAACACAGATGCTTCTCAAAAAAACCCCAATTTGAATGTTACCACATTTTAAAATACATTTGTATGATTTTGTTCAGTTGTGTGCTGCCAAAGGATGCACATTGTAAATGAGTTGAAATGTTAGTGTGCAGAAAAGCCAATGTTTTTTACTGCAGATGAAAGACAGCCTCCCACAGTTGTTATCTCTGAATGTGGGGCTGGTGCTCTGATTCAGAATGGTGAAACAGGCACATGCTGAATGTTTACCATTCTCATCCAATATTCTCTCTTCCTACTGTGCTGGAGGGGAGTGGGTTAGAAAATGATAATTGTGAAATACTCTTCCCATGTCCTAGGAGAACATGCTGCCCCAAGAAAACTAAGGAAATACTGGCTTACTCTTTTCTCCAATGAATTTACTCTAAGTGTGGCAGTAAGCTCTTTTATGCACTGCATTGTTTCCCACAGTTTCCAGTCCCTGCAGGTGACTGTTTACAGGTGTCTCTGAACCTCTGACTTCAAATAAAGCCACACAAAGACCACAAGTCTGCTTGAGGAGCAGACACACTTCTTCAGGTTCTCTTCAAGGCTGTGAGATGCAAAAGATTTGTTTTCTGAAAAGACATTTGTCAAGAAGGTCTTACTGGAAGGAAACTTTACAATAACTCTACGCTTCATGAGAGAAGAGTGAAGTTTAGGCCCTGATGTTCATCTCTGAGTAGTGTAATTTAAAAGAATCCTCCACTACATCAATGGCAGTGTCCATGTGTAAAATTGGGATATCGTGACTGAACAGAACCAGTACTTTATGTTTGTGCTAATTTATCTCCTGACAAATAGGAAGGGAGCCCTCCTTACTGCCAACTTTCCAATATGGCATACACTGAGACTGCAGAAGTCTTGGGGAGTAGGAGGTGAAGAGAATAAAGAAGCACTGACCAAAAATCACACTGACCTGCTGCAGATTAGTACATTAAAAAAGAGAAAATAGTGTAGTATGGTCTGGAATAGTTTTCTTCATGTAAGTGAAAAAAACTATTCCAGACCATGTAAGTCTTTGTCATGCCATAAAAGGCCTGGCTTGCTGAAGGAAGAGAAGACAAAGCAAGGCATGATTTGGGTAAAATGCATGGGGAGGCCATGTCTTGGACATGCACTGGCCTCCTGCCACAGGCTGTTTCCAGTGCTCTGACTGGGTGGGGAAGGAGTGCTGCAGTCCTTGTGTCTTCACCTATGCATTTTCTGACTCCTCCACCTCCACACTCTCCCAGTGCCAGCCTGGGGCTGCTGTCCCAGAGGATTAACCCTTTGCTCGAGGGGGAAGGACTCCTACCACCATCAGTGGCACCACTTTCAAGCTCAGCAGCTCAGCTTGTGACCTGCTTTTGGAGGTGACCTGTTATGACTTAAGGACTAAGTAGTGCTAATGAGCAAAAAGAGGGCTGAAATGCATGATAGAAATGAGCCTCTGAAAGCACTGGGAAGGCTGATACTTGCTCAGTTCTGTAAAGGCAATAGTGTTAGTCCTAAGGAAAGGGTACTATTTCTACAGCTATAATCCAAGACATTTTCCTCTTTAGCACTAAAGCTGCACTCTGGGATTCTTCTTGGCTTAATGCAAACACTGCACAGGGCAGTTCACGGATGATCAACTCTTATGAGCAATTGCAGCTTTGTAAACTTTGGGGTTTATTAGACTCCTTACTGCAGGCTTTAGTAGACAGAATGGGTTTGGCATTTAAAACCCATCTTGTATAATTTTTCTAACTCCAGATACAGTCACCATAACTAATTTGTGGTGATAACAAAGGAGAATTAGATGTCTTTGTAAACTTATCTGTAACCACGATAAAAATGGGGTTTTAAAAATATTTATAAAGTATATTTGTAAAATCAAGCACTCTGAATGCCAAATGGTGTAGCATCTGAGGATCAAATGTTTCTTATAGATGCTACAGCCAGGTCAAATGTCTATTGGAGCAATTTTTGATCAGGATGGAAACTGCATTGGGTTTTCATGGGCGGTCCTCGGGAGCAGACATGTCTCGGTACGAAGCTGGCCCTGCAGGTGGCGTGAGTTGTCCGATCAGCACAGACACAGGTCTAACGCTCCTCTTGTGTTTCAAAGAAGAAAAGCAAAATAATAAAAACATGCTCACATAACTGTCCTTTATATAGGTGCTGTAGGCCGTGTGGCTGAAAAACAGCTGTGTTACAACGCCTTCAGTGTTGCGATAAATGAAAGATATTTTTTTCTGGTAAAGGTAAAATCGTATTTTAAGACATGGTGTTTTCCTGTGCCTTCGAATGAGGAGAGTCTGCCTTTCTTTCAGGTACTTTGATCACCTACAGAGAGCTCATTAAAAGCACTGTATTCCCTGTGTTGGCAAGGGCAAATATTATATTAACTAAGCATTACAAAATACCTTTCCTTTTAGTCGTTTCTGCCTTCCTGTCTTTAGACCATGTTTAACTTTTTAGACTCTCTCTCATTTGTCAAAAGGCTTTGTTTTCTAGCTATCATGGAAATGTATCATGTTGGAATGTGCTTTACTCTGAGCACAGCAAAATCTGCAGATTTTTCTGCTGGTGAGTAGAAAATGGTAAGCATCAGCCCTTTGATCTGAAACATTCTAGATTTAGGGGAAAAAGAGAACAAAGTTTGAGTGTGTCTGCAGTTCCTATGCATTATAACTTCTGTTTAGGTGACAAATCCATTCCTGGCTGAGTTTAATCACAATGGGAAATGGTGTTTGTATTCCACATCTGGCCATGGTAGGAGGAGGAAACACCTACATTCAGACATCTTTTCTGCTCCATTCAGCACTACTGAATCTCAGAGAAAAATTGTCCATATCTAGGTAAAAAGTGAGAGGGGAGAAGAAATCAAAAGGAGAGGGAAGTCAAAAGAGGACTGTCTGTCAAGACTTTAAATCTTCAGCTCTTCACAACCACTGCTACTCGTGCGGGTAATGAAACTTCTGAGGCAGGTACAAAGGACATCAGGTTTTAAAACTGTAAAGAAATTCATATTTCAAGGTATAAAAATATGTGTCTCAAGAAGGATATGAAAGAATAAGTTGCACAGTGACTGGAATGGGTATTCTGCCCAAGCCTGAAGGACAAGGTGTGCAAAGTATGTGAGCATCTGAGATTGGAAATAGATCTCTCATGACATTGTCAAGTATGCCTATGGGAGGAACTGGGAAAACCCCACCAGGCATGTTCAGCACCGGTAGACACAAAGTGGGCTTGGGTGTTTGGCACTCACAGTGTGCACAACAACCTCCTCATGTATGATCATGCTGAGATATGCCACAGGTTGTGAAGTTAGGAACACAAAGAAAAAGCTTCCTTGGGAGATTAAAAGGATACACTTTGCAAAAAAATTCAGCCAACACCTGGCTCATCCTCTGTCCTATTTTTACTATTTAATCCCAATCACACTCCTAAGATATCTTTAAAAATTCTGAATCCAGGAGAGATGCACCCAAAGACAAGATTAATACAGAAGGTTGTTTTTTTTCTCATTTCCACAGCATTTCCATTTTCCACATTCATTTCCATTTATTCAGTCCTGAATACAGCAAGTAGTGATTTCACAAAAAGCAGTGGTTGTAGTCACATCTGAGGTACATAGTAATATAACTCTTCTTTAGATTTCTGAGGTTACATACCTCCAGGAAAACAATTTCCACTTGGTATATATTTAATTGAGTTTGGGAAATAAAAATGTCATTGTCGGTGTTTTCAAGGCCAGAGCTAAACCTTTCCTAAAAGAGATGTTAATAATATCCAGAAGAGGGAATGAACTCACTGCAGGCAAAAATTACAATATAATAATAAAAAGTCAGACTCCTCCAAGACTCAATTGCTTCAACTGCAGATTGTAGGAGATTTCTCATAAAAGTCTTTGATGTATTTTAGTGTGTACAATGGTTGGGAAAAAACAAACATGTCCTGTTGAGAGTTAACATATTATATAACTCTTCCTCATCATGCTAATTTTTTAGCAGAAAAACTGCAGACCACTGGGCTTACCTGAGCTGGGTAAGTCTTTTAGCTTACCAAACATCACATTAGAAGTTGGGACTGAGTATGTGTTAAAGCTTTGTTAGGATGGTGTGTCTTAAAGTAATTGCAGAATGCCAAAGACAGAACTTTACGTGTTCCTTCAGGCTAAGCAGGAAAGCCAAGTATACAGAATTGGAAGCTGTCTATCAGGGACTTTTTATTTGCTTGATATTGAGCAGACAGCAGAGACAAAATACCAAAGATGATTGAAATCCTTCTGACCTTTCACTGCAAACTGTGAACTTTGTCTGCTAAACTCAAATTTATATTTACACTGTCAGCAGTGGCTACAAGCTGTTGCCTTTTCTTTGTCTTTTCAGTTTGTCATTTATCAAGAGATAGCTTCGTGAACACTGCACAGGAGGGGGACCTGAGCACATACCAGACCTTTTGCATGTTCAAAATACTTAGTCTCCATTCTGTGGATTGCTTAAAAATGGCTGTAATGCAAGCAAGGTAGCATGAAATATGCTGTTTGCACCCAAAGCAGAAAATATTCTATACAAAGTCTTAGCTTTGCCATCAGCTGGCATAGCTCACATTCCCAAGCTGTGTTGCGAATCCTTGCTGCTGCACATCTGACTCCATTTACACCATCTTCCATTAACCCAGAACACACGGATGACTGCCGACTAAATGGTCCAAAAAACATTCAGCAAAGAACTGCATCATTTTCTTAAATTAAATATCCCTGATTTCAGCCTTGTGCTTCAACATTCATCCAACCTTGTAAATGAGGAGCTAGACTGTTGCAGAGAACAACTGCAGAGGAGATTTCAGAAGTATAAAGTAGAAATTGTGAGAGTGAGTAGAGTAAGTAGAAAACTGAGGGTGACTGAACCATCAAAAACTAAGAGTGGCTAAAAACTGAGGATGACTAAACCATCGATTGCCAGGGAAGTTGTGGAGTCTCAGAGTGGGAAATAATTCAAAAGTTTTCTGAACATGGTCCGGGGCAACCAGTCTAGGTGTCCCTGCCTGAGCAGGGGGATTGGACAAGGTGACTTCTAGAGGTGCCTTTAGACCTCAACCATTCTTGTTCCTATGGAAGACTACTGTGAACTGTAATATTTGTTGCTATTTGCATAACTTTGCCAATTAAAACAGGACAGCCTAATCAGTTATTTAAATAAACCAGACAGCTACATAAAATTCCTTTGAAACTAAATATAACGTTGAATTATATAACAAATCTTTTAGCTGAACTCTTAGTATTAGATGGGCAATTATTCTGACTGTATTTCAAATTTCATTTCACACTGTGATAGCATTCATTGAATTTTACAAGGCAAAGGCATTAATAGAGTTGTGTCTGAACTTTTTAGGGTCTAGAAAACTGTCTTAAAATGAGCCATTTCCTGAGAGACTTCTGCATAGAAAATACATTGGTGTTTCCAAAAGAAACTGAGTTCACAAGGAATCATTTCATTGGTACATTATGTTAACGAGGCTTTTGAAAGAAGACTTTTCACTTAGTGTTCCTTTTCCCTGAATGTGAAAACTATGGAAAATGTGTGGAAAACATTGACAAAGTGATGATGGCAGCTGTATGCTCTATATGTGACTGTTAATGAGCTAGCTGTTAATAAACTATATGCTTTAGCATATAAACAGGAGGATTTATGCATAATGCAAAACCCATAAGAACATTTATTGTTTGGCATAACTGTTCCTCAAATCAGAGAGGCACGTTGTTTCAGTCTTCCACAAACTTCCTGTTATAAAAATAATAATCTGCTGCCTACTGCCTTCAAGTTCTTTTTATGTGAGTTGGTCTGGGGCGTAGGGGGGCTCGGAAACAGAGAATTTAGCGAGCAGCAGGTTCCTCAGATCTCTGCTCTGTACAGCCTGAGATCATAAACTTGTCATCATGGTTACTAACAGCAAGCAGGAGGTTTCTATACAACATCCCCAATTCTAATGATTCATGGAGGCAAGTTCATCCTGTTCTTTTTATGTGTTCTTCTGTACTGGAGCTTTTTGTGTCAATTATCACTACTAAAGCCCTAAACAAGCCCCTTTTCTTCAGAACAGAGACAAAAGCAACCACTGGGTTTATTCACAATAATGCTTGGATTAGTTAAAGAAACCACATTCACCAACAGGAGAAGTAAATTTCTAAGCTATTGAATAATTCTGCTATGTTTGGAAAAGATTTTTCTTTTGTAATTCTCCTTTAATTTCCTCCCATCCAAAGCTGCTGTGAGGAGTCTGAAGCTCGGTTTTCATGAGTGAGTGAGGGAGTCCAACAACTGACTCCTATTTAAAATAAATGGTCCTGGAAACGTAAGGTAACCTTTCCATAAATAAATACTTGAGTAATTTGAGGTTTAGGTTCCACTAAAATCTTCCAGAATTTCCAGCTCCCCAAGTCAGGAAAAGGCAGACCAGTAAACTAATTCTTACTATCAGATAAGCAGGGATAGAATGGAGGTACATAAAGCATGAGAAAATGAGGAGGAAACTGTGAACAGAGGAAATGCCTATGTTCAAGAAGTTTATACACTGAGAGGCATAAAAGGCAGTTCAACAGGAAAAAGGATAGACAGAAAAAATATCAGACTATATAAACTGAAACATTACTTTCAGTTGCTTGGGTTTGCTTTGGATTTTGAGATACGACCTCAGTAAATCCACATAAAATTGTATAATTTTATCACCTGACTCAATGCCTCTGAATTCAGCACAAGTTTTTTTTTCTTTTTTGCTTCCTGATCAGATTAGAAAGTGTCTGAAGTCAAGCTGTGCATTGTGGTAACGTTTCTGAATAGTTTTGCTCTCTTTGTTTCAACTGTTGTTTTTCAATTTTAAAATATTATTAAAATACCACTTTTAGGTGGGTAGTGACTACCACGACGCTGTGTAGAAAACCAAAGCAATTTGAAGCAGGCTAGACATTCTAAGTACATTTTTAAAATACTTTCTTTCCTAAATAAAATAAATCCCTTGGTCTAGCAATTACTTTCAGATGTTTGATTGTTTATTTTTAAAGAAATGTCATGTCAACCATTTAGAACTGACAAGAACTATTTTGATATATTCATGAGTTTTCTCTAACATCTGCTGCCCTCCTTATGTTGGGAACTATATACTCATCTTCACTGTCTCTTGTATTTATCTTAATTTTGCTCTGTTTTATTTTATTATTGGAGGAAAAACTTCACAGAGCTGTTTGTGGCAAGATTTAGTTACAGGAAACCCAACAGCTAAGCCCCAGATTCAGCTGAGACAATTAGACTGTTGATTTTGGTAGCAGCTCAGCACTTCTATTTGACCCAAATGCCTTTCAGGTCTATCTGCCAGTTGACGCTCAAGTCTGAAAATTTTCTGTATTCTTGCTACAGACAGAGGGCTTTGTTTCCTTTTTGTTTGAGGTATATTTCTATCCAGATCTGAATGTTTTGCTGAAATTCTTCTCCATTCACTGGAACAGATTAAAAGAAAAAAAGGAAATAACAATATTTTCCAGAACTTTCAACCTCTTTTTGTTTTCCCCTTAATTCTCTGTTCCTTGATATCTGTGAATTGTTGAGGACAGTTTTTTTTCTCAAAGCAATTTTGCCACTCATGAAAAGTAGTGGGTGCTAATTTGTAATACTTAGCTTAACTGTTGCTTTTTTCTGTCCAGCAGCTATATTTAATAGCTTATATTACTGTTTCACCTGTTGTAATAAAGGACTCTAAAACACTGAAAACTCAATACTTTTAAAAAGTGATCTATATTATGTAACACCAGAAGGTATTTATTGAAAGGTTTAAAGAAATTACTAATGAACTGATCAGAGTTGTTCCACAGTGTTTTCATCAACTGCTACAGACACTTCACAGCTGAAGTTTCAAAGTCCACTTCAAAGCCATTCTTGGGTGGATGTTTTCTTAAGTGGAAGAGCTCTAAAACTTTATGGATGCTCTTGGAGAATATAAAAACTGAGAAGTGTTTTATTCTGTGACAGTAGTTTGTGGGCTAGAGTCTTGAGCAATTTTTTTCTCTTTTTGTTCCTTTTTTTTTTCTCTTGTTAGACTTTTCTAGCACCTGATGTAGGGTAGGTCACAGCAGCTGATGCCGGGTGAACACAGTCACCAGGGACAGCTCCAGCCATGGAGTGGCTAGATATCCTAAAATCCTGTCACTGCACCAGTCCACCCCACTGGGTTCATAGTTCAGAGCTCCCCAGTGGGGTCCCATGTTTGCGTGACCCTGCTGGTTTTTCATCTCAGACAAATCACGCTACTGAATATGGCACTCATCCTCCTTAAAAGATGTCCGGAAAGTCTGAGGGATTTCCATGATGAATTCTTGCCATGTGGATTCTTTCAATTAATTACCTTTCTAAAAACCAAAACAGTGCAGGACACTACTGCAATGCAATTTGTTAAGCAATAATGTGTTTTTTCTTCCAAAAGTCACACGTGATAACAAACAATACTCTTAGGCATAAGATGACCATGGACAGTATGAGCTAATGTCTCGTTGTCAGAAAGTTTTCCATTAAGGCTTGGAATGATGTTTAACAATGATGTTTAACAATTTCTTCCCATTATTGGGCAAAACTAAACATTGTATTAAGTATGGATTTCTCAATGAATGTTACTGCTGTTTATTTTAGCATGTACATACATTTGGAAGTGAACACATGTACATATGCATTTTGGGGAACAAAATTACATCAACAGCATGGCTTACTCTAGTTCCAGAATAAAACCAATCTTTTTTACAGAAACAGAAATATGCCAAATGCCATATATGTTCTCTCCTATCAAACAATGGAGAATGACTGAAAGGGTAGATTTCTTTATCTATGATAAAAAGTGCTGCTGAGGACGATCACCAAAATTTATGTACCATATAATTTTCCAGTCAAAATTCAAAAGCTTTGGTGTATAGCAAACACTTGAATAACTTATTAAATCCTGTGTAGGTGATGGCTTTAAGACAACTTCAGTTTTAAGCTGTTGTGCTTTGGTTTTGGCATTACAAAGAACTCACTTAGGATTGCAAAGCTTACATTACAAAAGCTTACACTGCAAAGCTTACTTACATTGAGGTTTTGGGACAGGGCAGAAGATGGACAGGTTGGCTGCTTTTCAGTCTGAGGCACAGATTTCCTGATTGTGTTAGGCCTGGTGTTACTTTGTTGATTTTAGGTTGGTCCTAGGGGAAAAAGAAAGCTTTTAAGAAATGTATGAGCATAATATCCTTCTTTAACCCCCCCCCCCCCCCCAGAAACATTAAGAACCATTAGTCAAAATTTTCAAACATAGTGGCTTAACCTAGTCTTGTAATTCCCTATTCCAGCTTCTTATTCAAGGTCTACTGTTCAGAAGTATGAAAACCTGGCAACTCATTCACTCTGAGTAGCCTTTTTAGTTATTCAGTGCTTATGAAAACTGATGTAGCAGTTTGAATATGGACCAAAAATCCTAGTGTTCAGTGTTTTTGTTGGCAATCCTGTAATAATTATGCTGTAAATCAAAATATGGGTTTGGATTTCAAAAGTGCCTTAAGCCTTGTTCCCACCCTTCTACAGAGACACTGCATAACTTTTTCAGATTACAAGGTATAAAATTATCAGTCTGAAATACAGATGAAAAACTTTTACCTAATCTTATATTTCTCCACGTGTGTCATGCCCATGAAAATCTACATATAAACCCTTTCATGCAATGCATGAATAAAATCATTAGTTCCCAAGAGGCACTTTGCTTGGAAACTACCAAAGTCCCAAGCATTACTGCACTCATAATATGAGGATACTAACACAGACAATATTAGTGTTCTATACAAAATAAAATCTGCTTTTCTATTTTATATTCTGATCATTCTCACACAGCTGCTACCAGTCCTATGTGCTTTGCCTGACACAAACCCCACTGACATGACTGGGAAGAGTCTCTGTGATTTGCTGGGTTCAGCTGCCATCGAGCTGTTTGGGGTTCAGTTGTGGATGGGCAATTCTGGATGAGTGTTCTCCAGCTGGAGTGAGCACATGCTCGAGTGCTGTGCTGGATCAGAGCTGGGGAGGGCCCTGCACCTCTATGCATAGCCCCTGCCCTCAGCTGCTCACCATGCACTGCACTTGCTGCTCAGCATCTGTCCCACAGGGAGCCATGGGCTCCTGCAATCCAGCTCATGGAAAAGCAGGATGATCACTCTTCATGTGCTGATTTGCTTTGTGGTTGAAAATTGAGGTATTTGGCCTAGAGCTTCCTTGCCTGTGTTTTTGCTCTCCAGAACCACTGGTTTCCCACCAATCAGAGTAACTCCAAGGAGCCAAACACACCCAAAGGCATCTCTCAATTTACTTGAAGCATTTTATCAGCCAGGGCAAAATGCAAATTCAAGAGCACTAGCAAGGCTGTGCTGCAGCAGTGCCTTGTACCCCAGCACCCACTGGACCCCAGGCAGCTCTACCCTGGGTGGCCTGGCCACCAAGAGACCATACAAACCTTAGGGGCAGGAAGCATTTGGAAAGGGAGGAGTACTGAGTTCCCAAGGGAGCCCTGCTTGACTGTTTTAGCTCAGAATTTATTCAAGTCTGTTTGAAATGAGCCCACTACCCTGTTTCATCTGAATGCCACAGCAGGACTATTGTAAGGTCTCTCAAATCTGACAAAAAGAACTAGTTAAATTATTCTCAGAACAGTGCATTTTAATAAAAGAGGCTTGAATTTTCTAGACAGCCGAGAGTTTTCTGCCAGAAAGGAGATCTCCAAATACCAGCCCCAGTACCTCCATGGTACACTGTTTCCACCCAGCCCATGAGTTTCTGATTGCTGGCTGGAATCTGTTTCTCCCTTCAGTTGCTTTCAGTTGCCCACCTAGTCCCAGAACAGGCTCTGAGAGCTGCTGCATCATAGCAGCCAGGTAGGGACCTTCCTCTCAAAGCCCAAACCCCTTTTGGATAGAAACTGGCTGCTTTTCAGGCCTTTTGTCTTAGACTATGGATTACATTAATCATGACAAAGTTTTCTGACCTCTGGTGTAAAATTTATTTTAAAAAATCTCTTTAATGATAGCAGGCTAAGTTTTCTGGCAATACCTATCTGGTCTCCAATTGATCCTTGCTTTTATAGATAATCTGTGTTGATTTTCTCCTGACTCCACCCCTCTCTTGCAAGCAGATCCCTGATGAGTTTGGGGTGCAGTTTAGGAAATATGTGATCACCTGGGGAACCAATAGGAGATAATGCCTGAGTATCATGGGTTATTTGCAATTTATTTCATCCGATTCATTGGAGCTGTACAAGGAAATATGTATTTGCCACCTTTCTGAGAGGACTCTAACGCCTGAAGAGCAGAAACTGCCAATGTGTTATGCAGAACTTTGTTGTCATTTGCTTCCTAGTTTTCTGAAGAGTAGGTTCTCCTTGTTTATCCTGCCAAACAGGCCTTCTGCTTCAAAGGATGAGGCAGTAATTCAGAACACATCTACACCCTATCAGAACTATTAGAGACACCCCTGTGCTTTGCAGTTCAGCTTGGGATACAAACTTCTCTGCAACTTGCAGGTATTTAAGGTTGGGGCTTTGGCTCAGCTTCTTGAGTCAATGAGGGAAAGTCACTAAGTCAGAAGTAGCTTTGTAAACTTAGCAAAATGGAAACCTGCCAGACTGAAGGGGATGGCAGCTACTTTGCCTGTGACTGAGGAGAGAGGGATTAGGCATTTCAGCCAAACAGTTCATTCCTGCCTCCTGTTTGTACCATCCATGCTGCTGTTACTTCCTTTGTGGGATTAGGGAGAGGGTAGAGTGCCAGTGTGTACCAGAGGGCCCCAGTACAGCAGCAGCAGTCACATCTGTCCTTTTATCTGCAGCAGGATTTCTCTGTCTTTCTGCCCTGGTCCTGGCCTAGTTCTCATCCCTCCAAAACAGGACTGACCCCTCCTTGACAATCAAGAAAGAACAGAAAAATGTATAGATGGTCATGTTGGAAACAATGGAAGTAAAGGGAAGGTCTCTGGGTGTCTTCCCTCTGAGAAGGAGAGAAATGAAGGAAAAGAAGGAGTCACAAGGAGGAGAAGCAGCTTCATAAGCAGAAAATGTGCCATGTCTCCTTTAAACTTCCTCACACAGAGGCCACTAAATCCCCACCTTTCACTCTCACATCTTTCCCCATCCTACACCACCAATGCTACCCCTGCCTGCCTTGTCTGCTCCAAGGATGCACTCAGCTGGGAGTTTGGTTTTGCTACACAGTGTAACAAATCAAAAGATAAATTCCAGTTCCAGTAGATCACTCAACAGGCTTCCACTGATTCTTCTTAGGGGAACTCCTGGCCACTTTGAGATGCTTTATTTAACATTAATATATTTTTATTATCATCATCATCCAGATCTTTCTGTTCTGAGACCAATCACTTCATGTGCATTCCTCCACTTAACTACTTTCAGAACAGATAACCTGTAATGGTGAGATATGGCATTCACAATCTCTGAACAGAGAGAGACATAATTCTCTCTCTCAGGTGTTTTCCTGGAGAAGCACAGAGATCAAAACAATTCTTATCTCATTTGCTGCTCCTGTGTTTGTGCCCATGTGGAATGTATTCTGGAGATTGTTGACCCAAGGTGACCAATTGGATCCACATGTATGGGTCTGGACTCTCAGGCAGAGAGTCATGAGTTTTTCAGTTAGGAGAGAAGTTAGAAGTAAGTATGATGTAGTATAGTATTTATCTATTTAATATAGTATAATGTAATATAATATAGTTTTAATGAAGTGAGCATTCAGCATTGCAAAGCCATGGAGTCAGATGTCAATCATTTTCCTTTGCCGGGGGCACCCTGAAATACAATAGTGAGATCATTTTTTTTAACTTGAAAAAATAGTATCTTGAAAGATTTCCTACTGATACAATTGCTGTCTTCCCCTGTGTTGTTTAGTCATGTGCAGATCCTGATATATAGATTAGGACTGCTGGGAGAAATCCCAAGTACAAGCCATGATGTGAGCAACTTGAAGCAACAAGAGTCTTTCTTTGCTATGGAGAAAATAAATCCCAAGAAGGCTTCTTGGAGAAGGAAGGGAGGGAGGGAATATGAGAGAGAGGAGAATGAGAGAAATAGCTCCTAAGAGAACATTTAAGCATTGAAATTCCTGACTGAATTTATTTCATTGCTCTGCTTTTAAGAATTATTTTGTGCAAAATTGTATCTGAAAGGAGAGGAGAGAACTTATTTTCTGTGTACTAATCTTCAATTAGTACAATTTTGTGTACTAATCTTCAAATGTAGTGAGGTGGCTTGTAGTCTTCTCTCCTTTCCACTCTGCTACCTGCAGGTGTTAATTGAGTGTGGAAAACAACATTTTCTGTTTGTAATTCAAATGCAGAAAGATAAAAGCAGAAAGGCAGAAAATTACAAAATCACTGTATTATCTTAGCAAAGAAACAGCATGATCCCTAGTTAATTTAAGTAGTCACAGAAATATAACTTTTATTTTAAGCAGATATTTAAGTCCTGCTGATTCAGTATTCAGCCCAAGTGCAAATGACTTTTGTGGAATGAAGCTTGCACTGAACTGGATCCACTTAGTAAAATATTTTAGTCTGCTATTTGAGGGAGGAAAGAAGAATCTGGTCAACTGTTGGAAATGCCTCTGTAGCAAAATCACTTCTGTACTGATTGATTGTTCTGTTTTCTAGGGAATTTTTAAGGTTTTTTTTCTGAGAAAGTACTACTGTGAGATAGGAGGTTGCTCTGGAGAAAAGTTACAGGAGTATATACACATAATTGCCTTTTTTGAAAGTAGCATACTACATAGGATTTCCTCAACTGTACCAGAAAACATTAACATCCTGGAACTGATATTTACAGTTTTGAATTCCAGCTTTCCAAGTATAATTAGTGTCCTTGCAAATGTTTTGGTATCAAAGTTGGCACTCACTTTGGGTAAGACAGTCCATAAACGCAGGTTTTTTTCTCATTTATTACTTCCTTTTACAGTGTTCCAGAGATGACAGCTGCAATATTTAATACTAAGAAATAGTAAATTGAAATAGCATGTTTTAAAGTATTTATTAATTATAATATATACAAGTTGCTTTCATTTGTAATTCACTTTTCTCCTGACATTGTTCTCTTTTTTGCTTAAAGTACCTGTGATTCATATCTTCCATTATAAAAAACCCCCACAAATAATTTTACGTAACTACAGCGTTTGTCTAATCACACACCAAAATAGGAGGTAGAGGATGTGAAAATCACTTATGACAGATGAGTCACATTAATATTTTGTTCTAAGCCATGAGAAAAATGAGACAGAAGGGGTGGGAATCAGAACAGATCAAAACCCTTAGTGCTTTATGATCCAAAACCACAACTAGCTATTGAGGTGCAAAATGTTCTTTTTTAAATAAAGTGTGAGAATGACACAGTTTTGTACTGCAAATGCTGGCAGCACATAATGTTGCAATTATTTTCAATATTTTGAGATGACTGAATCATAACCAAAACTTTGAGCAACACTGAGGTAAAAGCATTTTTATGCTTCTTCACAGACACACAAAAAAACAGAAAAGAAGAAAAATTGAGTTTGCTGCAGTTGCATCAGAAATGGTGTGCCAAGTTTCTACCAGTGACTGAGAGTAACAACAGAAGGATGGGATGTCATGGCATCCTCTTGCCTATTTTTTTCCGTTGTAGTAAATTCAGAATCATTGAGATAGTACTCCTGTTAGCTTTATGGGATTTCTGTGCTGCTTAAAAAATCTCGTGTTTTCTGTCTTTGAAAAGAATCATTCTGACTGCCATTTAAAGGGAATTTACTATTTCAGTATATGTAGCTAACTTAGTCTGTGTATGAAGCATAATCCTGCTTTTTGTTTAGAGCACAGTAATTAGGATCAGTAACACAGTGTACACTCTCAAGTAGGTTACCACTCACTATTGGACTTAAGAAACATTACTCATTCCATCTGATGTGATCAGATAATACCATCTATAATCTGACTCACTGTTGGGTGAACAAGGTATTCTGTTTTCTAGGCCCTAAGCATTCTCTTTTTTATTCCTTCTTCTTGATCCGGTACCCAACAAAGAGCTCAAGTCAGCAAAATAGTAAACCTCCTTCATGAGCTTGTCAGCAGCCTCACCTCTTGGGAAAGGATGTGCTCTTTGTGGTACCTGATGGAGGCAAGCAGAGTCCTTGAGGGAGGTCGGTGCACTATCAGAATTTCCAGCTTCCCTGGCTGCACCACAGGGGCTTCAATATGGACCTGACAGACACTTCAGCCTGCCAGGCCCCACTTCAGCAAACAGTGGGGAACAATCTAAGCATCCACGTGGAGACCTGTATTTTGCTATTTAGGACAACTTCAGTGCAGTTGTATGTGTGCTGTAAAGTCCACCAGTTAACTCTTTAGGACTGAAGTGGAGCCATGTTTCTCATCATGAGAGTGAATTAGGTAGATAAGTATTAGCTCTGCTCAACACCACTTGTTTGTTCTTCTGGTTTATGAGCAGGGGCCCTGTTCCTACTCACTCCCTACAAAAATCTGTCTTTTCCTCAGATAATAACAAAAATAGCTGTTCAGTGCATACCATGCTGGGCTGGGCTGCATTTATGCCACTTTTTCATGCTGTGTAGGAGACACTAAACATGGAAAGTGAACAGGCACTTTATGGACAAATGGTGAAAATTTAAGAACTAAATGGGTGGTCTTGATCAGACAATTCCTGAGGACTTTATTCAGAGAAATATGTGTCTGAATAATTAGGAACCAGCACAATGTTTTCAGTATCTAGCTGTAAAGGTGTTCTCTTAAGACAATAAAAGAAAGTTCTCCTTTTTCTCAATTTTTAATTTGCCTCATCATACCCAAGGAATTTTTCTACCTTAGTTTATGCGGTACTTTGGACTTATTCTATAGGTATAAAACACATTTTCTATAATCCATCAAAAATCAGTAACTTGATTCTTCATGACTAGGCTATCAGAGGCTACTGGGGTGTGATTGCAGCTTGTTTGCAAATAGGTATAGTTGCTGTATTTTGTTTAGTCCATGAAAATTCAATAATTTAGTATTTGCTTGCCAGGCAATGTGTGAGATCTGTGCCTGGAGGTAAACACAAGCACATGGGGTAATGGTACTCAGTTTCTTACTGGAACTATCACAAGATGTGTTTCTTGTTAATAGTGGCTTATAACTGATAAGCTTTTCAGGCGTTTCAGTGAAAGTAATTCCTCCAAAACCACCTCCCCAGAAAAGGTTTGTTGGCACATGCTGAACTGCAATTAAGGAGTAGGCCTCCGAGGGCCAAGAAGATTATAAGGAGGTATTATTGGTCCAGACAGAAATTTTGCCAGGCCTTCAGGACAGAGTTTTGTATCTCTGCATGTTTATCTGTGGTATGTTTATACACCATGAACTTGGACAGAAATTCAAATTTATGATGAAATCTAAACTTCTGTTAGGACTACTGAACTTTTGCCTTGAAATTTTTCCTGATTCTAACTAACACATAGAAGGATTTGCTAGTGCAGCCAAGACTAGCTGTTTCTGGGAGAGGTACTCGTAAGGACACAGTAGGTATAAAGGGCATGGTGTAATTTAGTCAGGTTATTTGTGTGTGCCTCTTAAAGAAAAAAAAGAAAAGAAGGAAAAAAAGAAGAAAATTAATGTAAACTTTCCAGTTCCTTACTGCTGCCAATCTCAACAAACCAATTCTTTATCCATTCTGGAATTTTTATCAGCTTAGTCTCATAAGGAAAAATGAAGTGAAATGCACATTTTTTATATAATCTAATAAAAAGTTAGAAACCATAATTTGCTAATATATCATGCAATGACCAATGTGCTCTGTTTATCACAGGTATAGGTAGTGTTCCTTACCCTGACTGGCACCAGGCAATTCTTGCTGCTTTGTTAATTTGTTTGGCTAAATTCCATGACCCACATCACATCCTTTTATGTAATTACTCTCTAAAAGTTTGGGAGAGCCATAAGGACTATGCTAACTTCTGCAGTGCATATTTGAAAGAAGTGATCTGAACTCCATAAATGTAATCCAGATGATAAATATCAGGGCAGAGAACAACTTTGACTGTCATCTGCACACTATATATGTGCAGAAACAAGCAAACAAACAAAAGTAAATTCTATCTTTCATTGATGATACCCAGATAACTGAATATAGAACACTCTATACCATTGATTTTTTGCAAATGGAAAAAGCCTAAAGGAGACGAAATTGCCGAACAGTTACTACATTGTCATTATAGAATCTTATATCATAAAGAAAAGGCAAAACTTTTGTGTTCAAGTCTCCAGAGCACTAAGTTGATGAAGTAATTAAGCAGGCATCTCATTTATTTTTGAGAGTGTCAGATGTTGAGCTGTGTACGTGATTAGATTCTTTGCTGAATATGGGCTCATATTAAAGTGGTGGAAATGCCCCCATATTTAGCAGGGATCAAAATACCAATGACAGGAAAGTATGGCTGGTTTTGTTTTTCACCATACTTTTCCTCCTAAATAAAATCAAAGTAATAAAACATACTCAAACGGACATGTTTTATACTTAGGTTGGGAGTAGGAAATGAAAAGGAACATGGTGTAATACTATTTATCAAAAAAGCAGAAATGTTATATTTGTACATTTCATCACAGAGGAAAATGCTTTCAGGTTTACCAAGGAAAAAGTAGAGAATATGCTCAAAATGCTCCCCTTGGAAGTAAAATGCCTACATGGACTGTAAAGTATGTGTAAAGTATGACCTCCTCTTCATTCCCCTTAGGGATTCATGCTGTTTATTGTCTGTTCCTTTTAAGGCAAGATTCTAGGACTTTCCCATTACAGGCAAGAAGGAGAATTCCTCTCCATGCTAATATAGTACCCAATAAGCTCATGCCATTGGCTTATTTGGTCATCTTTACAGTAGTACCTAAATATTCACATATTTATCTTCACAGTACCTTGGGAAGAGGTACTACTCCCATCCTGTGGCTGGAATGAGGCTAAGTCTTTTCCCCAAGGTTGGTCAGGAGATATGTAAGAGATGTGGGACATAGGAAGGAGGTATTCCCAGTCTCAGGGTACTGCCTTAGTGGGTCTGCCTTCCTTTCTACAGGAACATGGAGCCTTATCCAGGAGCAGCAGCACAAACACTGCTTGTGTTTGAAGGAATAATGACACATCCCACCTCTTGAACTGTGTTGTACTTGGGATATGTCCTTGTGAACTCAGCCAGATCTCATGTTCCCCTGTCCCTTGACTCCCTAACCCGAAAAAGCAATGCCTCCACTTATCCAAGCACTGAATTATTTTTATCTTATGAGTGTACTTTGCCACTTAAAACTTACAGCACATACTGTGTTTCTATCATGCTTGGAATTTCTGCTCTGAAGTTTCATCCCTTGATGCGTTTATGTAGGTGGTATGTACACATGTGATTGCATTAGGCTCTCAGCTGTACGGTTGTGCAGAATAAAAGCTTTAAAGAGACAGCAGCTGTAAGGTGAGTTGTATGATGAGTCAGCAACAATGCTCAGATGTCAGGCATGAGTCATGCAATAAACATGGCAAGTACATTGAATATTTATAATTAATAACTTGGGCTGATAAGAATGACGACATTGAATAAACATAGAATGATTTGGGTTGGAAGGGACCTTAAAGAACCCCTAGCTCCAGCCCCCCTGCTACAGAGCATTGAAAAATTTCTCAAATGTATATGGTAAGAGATAGCGCAAGCACTGCAAAATAAAGTACTTTCAATTAGCTGAAGTTCTATAGACAGCAACAGAAAGAACATTTGAATGGAAACATAACTAAGCAGAGATTCTGTAAATATTTCAGCTATAAAAAGCCACAGAAGTCCAGGCTTTGATGATTTCCTGAGAATAAAAATATTTACTAATTCTAAAAATAGATACCTCCTCTGAGTTAACAGAAAGATTTTGGTAATAGAATGTTTTTAATCACAGTTCTAATACATCTGATTTTATGAAGATGTGTAGAAAGCATAGATATTGAATAAATATGGATTCTAAGATGCTGATAACATTCTGGCCAGCAGAATGGAAATGGTCTTTTTAAGTCTAAATCAGATGTGTATCATTTTAGATTAATTAAGATAAATTCAGGATGATATTAGTTCATTCATTTCATTTTACTTTTCCATAAACATAGAATTGAGTCTGATGTCTGCCTTTTCAGGAGGTAGCAAGAAGGATTTTGATAGAATGGGATGGAGGGCTAAATCTAAATTGTTCTACATATTGTAGCCATCTGAACATCGCAATATAACTTCTCTGTTCTAGAGTTCAAACTACAATTAGTACTAAAGTCAAATTTACGTGCATGTGGGAGAACTCTACAGGAGATAGGCCCACTTACTTTTATCCTTGGTATTTTAACCTGAATTAATCTGAAGTAATATGCTACAACAGTTGTATAATCACTTTATAGGTAAGTTCCACCCTTGTTCTGGATAACATCTTGGTGATATGTCAGTCAAAGTGATCTATAAACTTTTAACTTCCAACACGGATATAGCTTTACCCATAGAAAATTTCTGTATTGTATGCGATAGAAAATAAATCCGTCCTCTGTTTCCATGACTCAAAGTGTGGAGAATTTAACCGACTTTGTGTCCAAGTCACAGGGAGATGGGGGATCATAGAAACTTAGAATGGTTTGGGTTGGAAGAGGATCTTGAAGATCACCTGGTTCCAATGCCCCTGCTGTGGGCAAGGACATCTTCAACTAAAGCAGGTTGCTCAGAGCCCCATCCAACCTGGCCTTGAATTTCCTTGGGACTTAAATATTTCCTAGGAACTTATATATTATTATTGATTTCATGTGGGACCTCAGATGCCATGCTCAGAAGTTATAATCTAAAGCTATGGAAGCACAGAGTTAAATGGAACGTTTAGCTTTTGGAAACTGGAAAAATACAAGCCATTTCTTCCCTCAAAAACTGACAAATGCAAACAAAAGCACGAAATTACTTACCCTCCTCAGCACTGGTTAATGCCTTTAATTTCTTAGGCAGGAATAGTACAAGATTGACTGGGATAAGTTTTACATCTGGCAAACATTAAAAAGGTATTTCAGATCTTAGCAGGATAGTTGGCAGTTTTAGTAGATAACATATTTGCTTATGAAAACAGTAAAACAAAGGATATGATTATTTTAATTTAATACTGGACTTGACTGGGATAAGGTCTGATGAAGGAAGATGGGTCAGATTTGTATGTGACTGATCAATATAGCTGTGTTAGAGATCAAAACTAGCAACAGAATTGCACAGCTATTAACATCCTCTTTTTATATCACTATTTTCAGGTGAATTTTTATTGGGGAAGGAAGTGAAAAAATATCTGAGGACAGATATGGGATGACAATGACCAAAGATGGGGAGAATCAGATATGCTCTGACTCCCAAAAATTTCAAGAGAAAATGAATACTTCATTCTCCTAAAATGAGCTCTTCTTCAAAGAAAGATATCCCCGTGGGTTAATTTCCCCCCAGAGATGAACTCTCCATTACTTAGAGGCATGAACTCTTGCAGAGGTCACCATTTCATTCAACATGAGTATCTCCAGCAGAGGAAATGAAATGTGGTGTTCAAGAAGTCATTTATCACCTACATGGTAGATCCAATTCTGAGACTGAAAAAAGATGGATACATTAGGCAGAACATGTAGAGATATGTTGCCAACTTATCTTCAGCTGCCTTGGTTTGCCTGAGAGCACACAACAAACAGCCTTGTTAGGTTAGATGCAGGGTCCACCTTCCACAGAAGTCGTACCAGACAGCAGGCAGGGCATTTAACAGCTCTGTGCTAGTGTCTTCCCATTTACAGAATGATTATATTAATATTTACACACCTCATGGTGGAAGCTAGAAGATATTAATGAACATGTGTAGTTATTTAAAGCTCTCGGACTGAAAGGTGTGCCAGAGATCCAAGATATTCGGTAGTATTATTATTTCTGTACCCAGATGATTTGCTCACGTGTTTGCCACATGCCAGCACAGAAACCTACTGGATGCAACGCAGTGTTGGACAGTTCCTCAGATGAAGTCAATGGTATAAATAACAGTTATAACTGGCAGGGTGCTTTGGAAGATCCAACCATCCTAAGACTTTATTACAACTCTCTGGCCATATAGAACACAAATCAACTTCAGTTTATGATTCTATTAGCTCCAAACACACTAAGGAATGATCTGGGAATTCACTCCAGCAGTATGCAATCTCATTTGAGCAGATGTCACCACCTTCACCTTGGACTGAAAGCTCAGTGTGAGCCAGCAGAAAATACAGTTTTAATTTGCTGGATAATAAGGCAAATGCTGTTATTTGGAACTTCTAGCACAGACACCTGCTGACAGGTGGCATTAAAAGGGAAGTGTAAACAGGGCAGAGGCAAAATCTGATCCTTGCTGAAGTCAAGGAAAGTTTTGCCATTGACTTGAAACATGCCAGAATTTCTCTTACAATTGTTAATGATTTATATGTGTATCTACAAGGTTATGGGTAGTTCATGAAATATTTATACACTGGCAGATACCCATAGTGTCAAATAATGGGGATGTTGAGATACCAAAGGAATATTATTAGCATAATAAATATCTAGTAGAGAAAAAGATAGATCACACCTTACATTAAAAACAGATTGATTCCAGAGTTTGCTATCATCCCAAAACAAAAGTCATAAACCAGGCCATTCAGTGGTGTTAGGGAAAAGCACTTTTCAATGCTTAGTTGGTTTGTAATTTCTAGTAGCAAATCATCATCCAAGAATATGGGGAAAGGAAAGAATTCCTGTGCATTTACCTTGTGCAGCAAACACATCGACTGACTCCTCTTCAAATTTATGCAAATCCATGGGCTTCGATGGAGATCATAAATATTTTATGCAAAGCAAGCTCTGAGGAGAACCAGCTCTGAGTTTTGCTCATGTATTTTGCCAAGTGTCTCTTTCCTCCTCCGTATTTTAGTATTGTTAGTCACCCGTAGGTGTCTAAATTTTTTTCTTGAAGTTATATTAAAAAAAAATTGCAGCTTCTAATATAACCTGCCAATAAAACCTCTGCAGCTGAGTCTGCTAAAATACTTGTTTAGTCTCTAAAGTGACCAAATTTTCATACAGGGTTTTGAAAGTGCTGGGGGAACATTTCTCTTCAAGTAATTTTTTCCAATAAAATCTCAGAATGTTTGTTCAAGAAGTTGGTTTGACAGATGAACTTTCACAAGCTGAAAAAATCTAGACTGGTTGTGTCTTTCCAGTGTCTATATCACTAGCTAAACAGACAGATGTGTGATTTAGGTGAGGTTTCTATGTAAAGCCTGGACAAAAGTGACACCTTGTTTCAAAGCATGCACAGTCAGCCATCAACCAGCAACAGGCACCCCATCTGCTGTAATGTACCACGGTGAAGTACTTAATACTTCCATTTTGGTGAGTAAAGCAGAATGAAAGATTGTGTTCACATGAGGAATGGAAACTGAGTTGACTCTGGAAATTTTTTTCCAGAATGGCTATTGCAAAGTGATCCTATGACCACAGTGAAGGCATTAGACTAAATAGTCTGTGTTGCTGTGGTTCCTCTGGTAACAGCAGCTGCTGTCCTGTCACAGTGAACCTAGGGCAGGTGAATTCACCAGTCCAGTTTCAGACAAAAATTTGTGGGTAACATACTGGTACTTAGGAAAACATAATATGACGGTTTGCAGACAGAAGAACCCTGTGGCTTCTGTTTTCTTCCTCCAATGTAATTAGTAGTGGGAGATTTAAAAGGTGAGTGTTTTAAAGGGAAGTGTAACTATGATCAAGTGTCACTCTGCAACACTGCAGGTAACACAATTCCACCTGCTCGTATCTGATGCAATCACATCACATGTCATAATGTCTTTCAAGTTTCAATAAGTACTCTGTTTAATTTTTTCTGCTTTATAGTATTTTCTTCCTAAATCTACCTCTAGATCCTGTAATACTCTTAACATATCTGCAAATCTACTACAGTAGCTACTTTATCTAAATAACAAGACTCCCCCTTTACTGAGGAATTAAGTAACCTTTGTTGGCAGCAGTCTGCTAGAGTGCTTAATTCTGTAAAGGTTGTGCAAAACCCAAGCTAAACTATTGAAAGAATGTTTCAAAAAAATCAGAACTGAAGGTTTTCTCTGTTGCAGAGCAAAACACTTGCATTAGCTCTTCAAAGCAGACTTCATTGTTCAATGTCTGTGAGGCAGTTGTTGCTTTCTCAGCAGAAATGCCTGTCATTCAGTTTAAACTGGTCCTCTGACTTTTTCACTGCATCAAATGGTATCAGCAGAAAACTCTGTGCTCTACATGACCAAGAAAGAATTCTACGATATTTTAATTAAGTCTTTCTTTACAGCAGAAAACTGAAAGTGACATGGGGTTATCCTGATTTGGCTTACACATGGATGCTGTTGCTTCTCTCAGCCTGAGCAAGTGTTTGATTATTAATTAATCTCAGTGCCTCTCATGAAAGAACTCGGGGAGTGATCAGTACAAGTCAACATGAGCAATATGCATAAGATCACTCTTCAGGTCTCATGAATTGCTATTGCTCAGCAGCAAACCGACACTGCTGATATGAGCAGCCCAATGTCATTTCCACTTGATGGAAAAGCCTGTGAATCAATAGTATAACAACAAATGTATGTGAAGGTGCAAAAAGCCCACTGAAAACAGCATTACCAGGTAGGCTGCTGGTTTGCAGTCAGGATTTAAAAACAACTGGGGAAGGGTATTGCTTCCTTTGGGAGCATGCTGACATACCACAACCAGAGCAAATGAAATTATGCCTCTGCTCTCAACAAAATGAAATGCCTAACACTGCCAGCTGTGTAGTAATGCTGGTTAGAGCTGAAGACAACTTTCAGCCACAAAACTTTCTAGGATAAGTGTTCAGGTTTTGTTACAACCAACTTTGAGTTATGAAAACAAGGAAAATCGAAAGAATCGTTTGCCTGAAGGTTCCCAGCAAGTCACTGGCGGTGCCAAGCTTAGGTCTTGTTGCTGAGCTCTGTGTAGAGTAAAGTATCTCCTTGAACAGAAATGTTAGCAGCCAAGTTTCATTCCCATTGGTGGAAAAAGTCCAATTCATGTCAATTCATAACTTGGCTTAGGTCATGACTAGACACTAAGTAACAAATTGTCTTTTTTTTTTTCATCATTCAATTCTGTACTAAAAAGCGGACTCAGACTTTATCTTTGTAGTGTAGTTAAACAACTGCATATACATATCAAATTAGTATACGTTAGTGTACAGGTCTCAGCTTTTTCATTTTCCAAGCATTTAAGTAAATTCCTTATCTATTGATGTGCTGATCATTTATATAAAGAGAATACATATAGGTAACCTGTGTGGTTAAGCAGTATGTGTATGCTACTGAAACATAAAATTTTGAAGGTGCAGTAATTTCAAGTATTTCTAGCATTAGCTTAAATTAAAAAAAAAAAATCCTTAAATCTTAGTTCTCTTTCCCAATCCTTTAAAAAAATGTAACCTTCCCTTTGAAGGATTGGTGGTATCAGATATTAGTGAGTTAAACTGGGCGTCTTTTGTTTTAAGTTGTTAATGTCTATCTCATCTGTTCTATCCTATCATTTTCAATTTATCAACAGTGCGTAGTAGTATGTTTGATTCATTAGAAGAGAAAAAAGGATGGCAAAAGCAAGTAAATATGTCAGTTAAACCCCACTAGAATTAAATCACCTCAATTTGTTTGTCTGGTAAGAACTGGGCTCTCATTAGGTGAACTGAGGCCAGCTTGATTCACCACCAAAATGTGAATCTGGATCTGACATTGAATTTGCAGATGTGCATAAGAGAAACCCCTCGAGTCTTGAAATAATTGACTTTAAGGAGAGGCAGGGAGAATGTAAGTAGTGTTGTTAAGCAGAATGAAGTTAATCAGTTACTGTCATTACTACTGAAACCAGTCTCAGTTTGACATCATGTTGATTTTCACATTATTTTGTCTAAATGAAGATTATTTTTTCAATTGATTTAGATTACACAAATCCAGGATATTTCTGAACAATCTTCTTGCTTATAAACAACATAAGGAAGTGATGTCATACATTAAGTTAATAACTAAGTGAAGCTTTTGTGTGGGCAAAAATTTCAGTTTTAGAGCTTTCAGGGGACAATGAGATACAAGCACTGAAAGAAAACCAGCATGAGTTGGAGTGAAGAGTGTTGAAAATATCAAGCATATATTGAAAACCCCAAGCATGTAATTATATGCTGTCTTTGTAGAGAATGCTTTCTAATTGTAAATTTGGGCATTTGGAGGTGATCTTAAAAAAGATGTAGTGAAAAAACAAGACAATGTCTCCCTTTCTTGGCTGTCTGTTTAAGTAGGCTGTCATCCAAAGCTGTCAAAGAATCAAGCCCTCTTAGCAGAGCTTTTCCAGGTGCTTTCTGTTTGGTGGAAGTTTACATACAGGCTGATACAGAAGTGCAATAACTACAGTTGAATTATCCATGTCCAAATTCATTTACGCTTCTGTTCTCTGGTATTTAGTTGAGCCACGGAGCATCTTTTGGGTCATTCAGATCCACAACAGCCCTTCTAATGGGAGTGATGTACTTTACATGTCAACACAGACTAACATATCTGGCTCATATTTTTTCTCTTGGAATGCAAGACCTAAAATAGATGCCATTGTAATACTTGGCGTTCATTTAAAGACCCATCTACTGATGCCTGATGGAAACATTTTTGAACACTCAATTTAGAGATAATTTTACCCACATATTATAGATCCCTTCTATTCCTCTTTTTCCAGCTTAAACTAGCAGGGGAAAAAAAAAGGCTTTTGTCTGATTAAGATTTTAGTCTTACTTTATTTATGACTCCAAGGTGCTGGAATTTGCAGAGCAATCCATGACACTATCCCAAAAAGAAAATTGCACCTGTTTTTTAGAAGTAATGAACATTTATGTCTCACCTTCCTTACTTTTTTTAAAAAAGTAACTCTAGTATTATGCATGATACAAATGATGACAGTATGCCTAAGTTTTAAAAGTGTCTGATCCTCAGTTTGAAACACTTTGAGGCCATCTGTTCTCAGAAATGGGTGGTCCGTACTAGGTGAAGGTTGGCCTTGTTGTGCTGTCTCCAGCTGGGCATTTGGAAAGCCAAATATCCAAAATCCCTCTTTCCTCTGAATGTGTGTTCCAGTCATCTGATGTGTGTGGAATTCGAAGTAGCTAAATATGTGCCCACAGACTGAATGACTGATTGCAAGAAGAAAAATTGAAATCAGTTTTATAATTATCAGTGATTGTTCAAATGAAAAGTAAGTTACAATTTGAGAGCTGAAACCAACCTAAATAAAAGATTGCTAAGAAACTCTGTGAACGCGAGCCTGTCTTTAACAAATGCCATCAGTTTTATTATCACTGTTACCAAGATTGTGGCAAGTGGTCATGAATTAGGGCAATTAGCCAACAGAAAACTACTGCTTTGAGTTAAAAAACTAGTAACTGCTGTGATTTGTAAAGTAATATCTGCTTTTGCCAGAACAATCCCTAAAAAACCTTAGAAAGAAAGAAGCATGTGCTGCAAAAGAGAAAGAAAAGGGTCAATTATCAAGTAAGTAGGATACACTTAAGAGTGTCTGGGCTTTTTGCTTTTCTATTAAATTTTCCAAAAATTCTTCACAATTCATAGTGCTGCCTATAATGTCAGGAAAAGCCCTATTTAAGCCCTGAGATATGGTATAAAGGATTTTGCATGTTTAATCCATGGAATGGGGAAAACAAAACTTGTAATTCTTAAAAATATAACAACCAGGAACAAGTAGCCTCAGGTTTATGAGCCTTTGCATTTATCAGCCATCAGGTGGAACCGCCTCAGCCACTTCAAGCTAATGTTGCATTGGTATTATGTCCTTCCATTCAAAATGTTCCTTTGTGCATATCTCAAGCACCGCTGCCTAGAGCCCAAACAATGATTGCTTGTTTGCTCCATGTTTACAAAATTCTTTATCAAGATACGTAGAGCTTAACCACAGAGCTTTGGCCAACATTTTCCAAATGTCACTGCCTAAAGCCTGGCTTCTTTTCAGAGATGCTGAGCATCAAAATTTTCTAGAGACTGGGAGAATGAATTTTTGTGCTCAGCTGCGGCTAAGCACAGATTTAAGCACCTTGGTCCAGGCACTCAGTATTTTTGTTTAGGGTTAGGGACTAGATGTAACAAGGCTGAGCTACAGAGCTTCTATCATATGCATACAAGGTTAATATTTAGGGTACACTAATTATCTGTTACAATCATCTTGCAGGTATTTTTCATTCTGACTTTCTTCAGAGGAAATTGTAGGTACTGATTATCTATCAGGACTGAGTTCCTGCATGTTGACATGAGTCCTCCCTGAATGACTTTCTGTTGGCAGAAGGAGTGACTGGAAGTACCCTTGCCTTATGCCTGCTGACCTGGAAAAGTTATTGTTTTAGGACCATAAATATTGTGTAAACGAGGTTAGTGCAGAGATCAGCATGAGAGTTACTTGATTTTTTTCACCTTACTCTTTCCAGACTGGATAATTAGAAGAAAAAAAAATTCACTCCAGTCTGCACGGATTCCCTGGAAATCTAAAGCAAATCACTAATAGCCAGCCCTATGTGCATGGGATCCGATCTGTGCCAGAAGTATCATGTACAGGGGTCAGGCTTTATAAGGTCAAGTCTAGATTAACTGTTTTATGGAACAGCATTAAGCAACAAACATTTCTGTTGAGTCATTCTGAAAGAAGTGAGGCTAAGTGAAAGGGAGGACTGACTTCAGATTTCATGTCTGAAGCCATCAGAGGTCAGGTTCAATGCAAGAAATGTAAAGTAGAATTCATATAAATGTGACTAACTTCCAGGATTCAAGCATGTTCTTGGCATAGCACTGTAAGGATAGGGAAATGTTCACAGTAAAATGTTATTTCAGATTTCAAAGTTTGCTTCACTTCTGTGACAAGTTTTGATCTCCTTTTATTATCTTTTCCTGCAAAATTTTCTTATTTGTGTTAAAGGAACACCCTCTCAAAGTCACGCAGTAGGAATAAGCCTTTCTCAAGACACAGATTCTTATTCTTTATATGTTCTTACTTTCATTTAACTTCAACCTTCAAGCATCACTAGTCTCCTAATAAATTTATTTGTCTTTCATGTTCTTCTAGGCAAGTGGCTTCATCACAGAAGGAAGTTCTACAAGTAAAGCACCTTTGAATTTTAGGTCTCCCATTGGTTAGGTGGCAGCTCTGGGATGGTTTTAGGGTTACAGTTTCAGTCCAAAGTATGTGTGTTGCAGTTAAGCACCATTATATTCTCTAACAGGCAATTTAACAACTTTTTGTAAGATAACCTGAGATTTTTTTTTTTACATTGTCCATGCTAATAGATTTATCCACTCCTGCCTTCCAAAAATAAAGTCAGAGGTAATTATTCCTTATTTTGGCTGAGAGAGAAATCATCTCATGTTTATTACAGTGCTTATGTATGGGCAGATAACCCAAACTAGGCAAAGCACTGGACGTTCATTTCCTAGCTGGCTACCAGCCACGTCTCAATGTGCAAGTGTCCTGACTCCTGCATGAAATTAGGCCTAACTTTACTCAGTTTTGTCTTAAGAGATAATTTTCAGCTACTTTCCAGGAGCTTATAGAAGCTTGTAAAGTTATCAACTAGCTTTAAATGAATTTAGTAACTTGGAACTTGCACAGCACTTGAAAAACACTAAAAAATGTTCTTGATACTGAATAAATAACAAGAACAGACCATGAAAAACAAAGATGCAGGAAGAAATTAGAAGAATTGTGATGATGGAAAACACTTGCTAACTCCTCCTTAGTACTGAGGTACACCTGTTGTTTCACTTAGCCCTTCCCACAGCCTGTTAAGTATGGTGTATTATTGCCATCTCCCTGTCCTTACACTGGTTCAGTAGCTGGATGTAGGAGGACTGTTTTCATACTTTGTGCTTGCATTTCTATGTAAATATGTTTTAATAAAAAAGATCTGGGGTCTTTGTTTTTGTTTCTAAATGCAAAAATCATGTAGTCTCTTGAGGACATCTAGCTCTTAATGAAAAATACCATATCTGAAAGCTGGCAAAACAGCAACAAGAATTTTTCTCCCCACTGTGCTTCTTTTGTGGCTTTCTCCTCGTTATTGGTAGAGCCAAGAAGTTACAGCCCTAGCGGGGCCATTTTGGAGCTGGTTGCAGCTTGATACACCTCCTTCTTCCAAGTGGTAAGTGCTCTTGCTATATTGTTTCAATACTCTTTTTTTTTTTTCTCTGTCACACTTCAGGAGACAATGAAAATAGAAATATGAATTTCAGAACCAGAACGGAACACTAAGTCTTTTGAAGTGAGTTTATATTTGTACTTTTGGGGGAGGGGAGGAAGGAGGGAAGGTAGGATGAGCATTTAACCACTTCTGAATTTATTTGCCAACTTCCCTGTTCTCTATAACATACATGCATACACTTTCTCCATCCTGTATCTGTTAATAAAATAAAGGCAGAGATGTTATAAAGGTATTGGTTAGTTCTCCTGAAATGGGAGGGATTATATTAGAATTTTACATCTTATTTGGTAAATCTGCTTGTGAACCTTATACTTCAGGAAGGCTTGAAATAATCCTGAAAAATATTAATTAAATGTAACTCAAATGTAGTAGGTTTTGAACAAAAAATACTTTTGAAAATTATCAACAGCTTTATAATTTTTAATGGCACACTAACCTCACAAACACTACCAGGGTACCTCAGCAGGTGACTGTAGAAGATGGAGCACAGGGAGCTAAACCTACTTGTGTTTGTGTGTCTCTTCCCAGGCCTGGCAGGGAAAGTATCTTGTGTTTCTGCTCTGTAGGGATCTCTTCTATCAGCCTATAGGCAGAGTAATCTATCTGGTGTTTCCCATGTTCTTCTGGACTATAGAGGTGGATTTACATAACATGAAAAGCCATGTTGCACCAAAGGCTCTTGAAGTGCCTTGATTTGATGCCACCCAACTCCTTCCTTTCACCATTCTCAGTTTGATAGCAAAAAATACTGTGATGAGAAATAAGGCATTCATAATTATGAAGCCCCTGTTTTTAAAGACTTAGTTTAGAGAGCATAGTTCCTGTTTCTGTTTTTCATTCTAAATAACCTCTGGCAGGAAGGCACCAGATATTGTGGATATTGTGAACTGTGTCTATACCTGACTCATCTTAAGCAAAGTTCTGTTTTCAAGAAAGTAGGAGCATTACCTGAAGGCAAAGTGTTGAACAGGGCCCTTATGTGGATGGTTTCCATATTTTAGTAAAAGCTGAAGAACTTAGTGCAAATATTTGAAAATGGTGAAGCTTGAAATATGCCTGCAGTGGATGCAGATAAGATTCTAAGCTACAAAGGTAAGAGAGAAGGGACTCTGACAGTGCTAAAAGGAAAGGTATGTATTCCCCTAAGAGGCAATACTGCTTACGATAGGCCGATGACCACTCTATCACTTTTCTGCAGTCTGACTACATTCTCTGGTGATTAACTGTTTATTTCTAAATTTGCGGACTTCAACATTTTAAAGGATACTTTACTATTTTTTAAGGTGTTCTGTTACTAACTCATTTTGCTTAATCCGTAAGATTGAGTAGGACTAGATAAAAACGCCAAAACATAGAATCTGGTACTTCAATAGCAGTAAATATAGTAGAATACATGATAAGCTTTCAGGTTTCTACTGTGTGTACAGCATTCTCAGGCAAGGCTTTTTTATTTTCATCCCCAACACTGCAATAATTCCTTCACCTTTTCTTTCAAATTCAGTACACAATCCCCTTGCTGGACACTGGCATCTGTTTTCCATCCTGTGGGACATGTAGATCAGAATATTGGTTGCTCTGTTTTTCTGTCATCTGCTTCATTACAAATCTGAAGTGCTTTAACTTGTCCTCCAGATTAAAATGTGTTGCTAAATGGAAGGTTTTGCATGAGGAAAAACAAACAAGCAGTGGAAAGGGCTCATTCTTTTTCAAAAAGATAGATCATCAGGCTGTTCTCCTTCCACAAATTCTTTGTTTATCTTAACATTGGTCTTGTACCCAGGTAATGTGTCCTTGATTTGCCATGGTTAGGATGAGGACAATATTCAAAAGAATTTGCACATGGAAACCTAGCTGAATTTCGTTGCTGACAGTGAGTGAGCAGTGGAAGGACCAGGCACGAGTGTGTGCACTGCAGAAGAATAAAAAATTAAGATGATCTGAATAATTACCATTCCTCCTAATCAATTCAATGGGACACATATGCCACTGAGGCCGGATGCTGGATGCAGACAGTGCATGGGAAGGCAAGCTAGACAGAAATGTGGCTATTTCAGCCTAATAGCAACAATCTGGTATGCATGTTGGCTATGCCATATTCAGTCATGTTCTTAACATGGCAACCTACTTTTTCACTCAGCTTCTCTGGTAAGTCTGTTTCTCTGAGCAAATACTAGTGGGAGAAAACAAAATCCAGAAATGTTCATCTGAATTCTTTGACTGTCTTTAGGCTTCTTTGCTCAAGTTCTAAATGACAAAATGTTTTGTTGGGCATGTTCTTTGTAGCAGCCAGTTGCATCTGAATCCATCTGCAAGCAGGCTTTTAAACCTGTAATGGCAACTTCTGGCCCTTAAAATGCAAAGCTGAGCATTCCCTTACTGAGTCAAGAAAAAAAATTCTTGAAATATATGTCCTCATGTATGTCCATTAGGACATCGGATATTTTGAACATCAAGTATCAGATGCTAAAGTCAGAATCTACTTAAATAAAATTCTGATTACAAACTGATTACAAACACATTGTTAAGAGTAGAAGATAACACTTTAGTACAAATGAAGTGAAAAAGCCCTTTTTCATCTTTTTCTAGTTAGGATTTTTTATGATCAGGATTCGTATTTTGTCAGAGGGTTTACAAGAATCTAATAGAGCTATAAAAGAAGTTTTGTGGAAAAAAACATTCAGATCACTTAAACAGCTTTGAACACTTCTTTCCCCACAGGACAAAAGCTGTCATAGATCATTGTAATTTTATTCAAGGAAACATGGAACCCAAGTCAAAAATAGGTTACGTAATGGACTGAAGTTGGTAAATTCTTCCACCATGCTCAAACCCAGGGTAACATCCATGTGGTTAAAATCTTAATCCATTTTTTATGAGTCACTAATGTTAGCAAAAGGTAATTTCAAAACGGGATATAAACTCCTATCCCTGTCTGCTTTTTTCATAATGAATTATTCTAGAGATTTTTTTCTTTAAGACCAGCCTATCCTTCTCTCTCCCTTGCTCAGTCTACAGCCTAACCACAAAAATATCTGCTTTGTTAATGGAAATTACCTTTTGATGACACCCCAAGAGCTGTAGTCAGAGTTAGCCTACAAGGGAGTCCTAGCCTGATTTTACATGACAAGTTAAGCCAAAGAAAAATGTAATGAATTCTGGTTTTCTGCCATGCAGATCACCCTGAAGCAGAATGCTGGTTAAAAGTGAATTATGTGTATATCATTGCTATTTAGTATCATTAGTCTAAACTGGGTTCTCAAGGAATAGTCTCATCAAACAGATATTCCCTGAAGAAAAATTCATTATTCTAAAACATATAACTGTCCTGTGACACTTTAATACAAACAAACAAAGCACAAAAGAACCCAACCAAACAGTCTGATGTTTGGAAGATGTGGTGTTGGAGTGGATACATAAATACAAGAGTATTTATTTTTAAGTACATATATTTATGTATTTACAAGATACATAAATACAAGAGTAAGTTCCTAAACTGCATTATCTCACTGTATTTCTACTGATGTTCCCTTCCTACCTCAATCCAATAGTAAGGAAGCAGGATTGGATCCCTAATGGTTTGTACCCAAGATAGCAAGATTTAGATTTTCCAAGTTGCTATGTTAGCAGCAAAACCATTGAATTTTGATTTCTCCTGGATTTGCATTCTTTGCTTTTCTGAGGCCAAACTGAATGACTTACAGATGAATCTTGTCTGCCTTTCTGTCTGTGAAGATGCCAAGTTGTGTCTCTACCCCTTGCTCATCCACTGATTTCAGGAACTTGTGCAAGGATATGGTTTTCTTTTAGACTTTCAGGATGAGTTTCAAATTGCCCAGCAATCTCAAAAGTTATTCAGAGGAGGAATAGATGGATAGACCAGGAAACATCATACTAAATAAACATTGCTTTTTAAAAGAACAAACAAACAAAAACCAAAAAAACCAAGATCAAACCAACAAAACAATAGAAAGAAAGGTAAGCCCCCATATTTTACTTCTCACAAATAACACAGCATTAAGGACTTCTTGGACACTAAGTCCTGCTATCCATGCTGGAGTCTAAAACTGCTCAGAATGGCATCTGGCACCAGTGAACATGCAGGCTCAGCCAAGGTAGTATGGACTATCAGAATCCTTTAGGATTTTTGGTAGGATGGTGAGGAATTGCAGATCTTGCTGTTGGAAATGTGTGTATACTGTTTTGAATCACACCTACATGTAGATACATTCAAGATCTTCAGAGGTGCCAAAACTTTTGCTATCTAACTTGGCAAATATATCTTTTCACTTTTCTCTCCAAAGGAGGCTCTTGGTTTAGCTTGCATATCCTATACAGTGATTTAGCACTTTTTTAAAAAACTGGGGTTTTTAACACGTTGATGTAATTACAAAAGCATATGTGTATCACTTAATCCTTTAAACCTTTTCACTGAACTGAATTACATAGCATTTCTACAGCCAACCATATGATCACTTTAACACTGCATGTATATGAGGGTTACTGCAATAAATCAGATGACTTATTGGATATTTTCCCTTTGCTTCTGCTTCAAAATAAATTCCTAGTCACTTGGAAAAGGTGACAGTATATGCTTGCAAATGCAATGCATGCAGCAAGCAGCTGTAATAGTAATGCACTTTTTAAAAATGGTTGCTTCAGGTTAAAGATTACTTTGGTCCTGTTTCTGGTTAAACCTCTGCAATGTAAGAAAGCCCTGCTTTGAGGCAGAGGACATGAGTAAGGCAGTGTTTCTTGTGACAAAGGGTGTAGGCCTAACTCAAAAACTTTCAACTGTGGCAATGTATTTAGGTGAGGAAGAGCTATTTGGAGCCAAACACTGCCAGAAAGTTACTTGTAGAACATACCCTACTCCTCTGCTTTACAGAGGCACTGGACTGCAACTTCCTACACAGTTCTTACCCTGGCCAAAAAGCAGGAATGAAGTGAAAAGTTTAGAATTTTAGAATTTTAGAAAGTTAGAAAGTTAGAAAAGGAAAGATTTCAAATGCATCAAGTGCCTTAATTTTGACATTGTTTTTCATGACTTACTGCAACCTTTGCTCCTTTTTCCTTTGATGTTTATGTGTAATGAATGCCTCTGTGCAAATAAAACCCCCATAGGTATATGATACAAACAGAATTATTGGTGTTTGGCCTCTCCATTTCTGCTGCTGTAAGTACATATGCAATTCCTGCTGCCAATTCCTGTTTCATGGCAGGGGTACCTGCACAATGCTGTGTGTCTTCGCAAGACCAAAGCACTGGCTCATTATGTTTGCAAGGTGCTCCAAGTTCCTCTATTTAAATGAAATTATATGTTAAGGGCTATTGATAAGCTAGAAGTTGAAATGGTAAATAACTGGACTCTCAGCCTCTACAGCCTTACTCAGCTGAATACAGAACAGCAACAGCAATTAATTCTGTTGCCTTTCTTACAGATGTAATGTCATCAAGAGGAGTGATTGTCTCCCTTTTTTTTTTTAAGTTGGGTAGCAGAAGCAACATCCTGAACATGGACTAGAAGTGATTGTGAGCTGGACTACAAAAAAATCTGATAGCTCAGTTAGTGTTAATTTCCAGATATCTGACTATTATTGCATTTTTAGCCATTTATCTTTTTCTTTTCCAAGATGTGACTCACTGAAGTATGTTTCCTAGCTGCACTGCAATCTTTGTGGTACAAAACAGAAACAGAGTATGTCTGGATTTTATTTCAAACTTCATGTCATAAACATTGTGCAAAGACTCCGTGTAAACACCCTAATTGAGTTAGCATTTGAACTTACCATAGATACATCCTTTAATAAATTTAAGGTCTTACAGATGCCAAAAAACCAGTCTGTTTCATTTAGCACACTGAAGTCTGGGTAGAAATAAATAAATGCTAATGTTTTTAAAGCTTCATATCCATAGAAAATGGTGAACGGTGTCCCAACAAATGATGTGAAAGCTGTTGTATAATCTGTTCCTATCACATTATGAAGAGCACTTCTGCCTTTTGTCAGGAAGCACTTGTTGTAGTGTGATGCTTTGGCTACATTTATAATAGGAAATTACCTGAGTATCTAGTAACAGGGTGTTCTGGTTTAAATGCAGAATTTTCTTCCCTTTGAAGGGTGGATTGTCACATTGATAGGTTTGTGAATCGCACTGGCATCTGATGGAGGACTAGGGAATCTAGCTTGGAATATAAAGCTCTTTAGTTTCAGAGGTATACATTTAAAGTGCCACAAAGAATAACTGATTCAGAACTAAACAGTCAAGTATTTTTGGCTTTGAAATATTTTCCAAAATTTTATGCATTAAATTATTTCTTTCATGGAAGAGTACATGTGTGCTTATGCACAGAAAGTAAAAGTACTTGTACTCCTTTTGTTGTCTCCATAATTATTTCCTGCCCTGTCTTGTATTTAGCAGTGGAGATAGAAAGACAAGTTTGTTTCCTTTCTGTTTGGTTTGGCAAAGAAGTGACTCAGAGCAAAAATGTGTTGGCAAGTCCAGTGACCTGTGAAATCAGTCAGAAATCAGATGAATCAGCTAAGGAATTAACTGCAGAAATACATTAGTATTTTTTAAATTTATCCTCATTTCTGCTTTAGCTGTGTTTCTGCACTGGAATCTTTGTATTAGACATTCATAAGAAAAGCATATTCTGAGTTCCCCTACTAAACCAATAAAACAAAAGTGAACTATCACATAAAAATTTACATATAGCTTAACAGGAACACAATTTGAAATGTTCAGTAGACCCTGCCATGGAAGTGGGAACTTGCTTTAAGAAACATATCGCAAAAGTACAACAATTGTGAAACCTGGATGAAATCATGGGATAAAACCAAAATTGTTTAAAAAAGAAGGAAGGAAAGAAAGACAACTTGTGTGAGAACAGGCCTGGAGTTCAGGTCTGCATGTTTATATTTCTGTAAGTTTTTAGAGAATTTGTATCTCGAAATACCCTTAAAGAAAAGAAAGCAGTGTATCTGATAAAATATATCTCTCTGATTTGAGTGCAGTGTTCATGTCACATGGACAACACAAAGAGGGAGTCTGAACATCATGTGTCAGACTCACTGGACAAATATTACTACATAATGTAAATGCAAATGCTTTGGTACATTTAAAAAAGCAGATACAAATTTGAGGTCTTCCTTCCCTGTCAAAAAACCCAGAGTTTCTTTTTCTTTTTGAGAAACTGTCTTGACAGCATGGAACTGGGGGGCGGGGGGAGAAACAAGTGGAAACAGTACCTGCTAGTAGCACTGCATATTTATTTTAGCAACTCTTAGGTGGCTGGCAGAACTTAAGTGTCATATTTGATGGAGAAGGGAGACCAAGTGTTATTAGTCAGTATGTTTGCGTTGTGTGGGAGCTGAAGTCACTGGAATTTTTTTTAGAGGACTTGACTGTGACCTCCATAATCAGAAACTGCCTTCTGCTCCTCACAGTTCAGTCCTGTCAACAATCATTCACACCCAAAGAGTGACAGTGGTTTGTATAGCTGTCTACAAAGCTGGGAGGGCTGTGGTTTTCGCAGCATTGCTAAAATACCTGACCAAGCTCTGTGGGCTGAGCTGGTGCTGCAATGGACAGCACAAACAGCAGTAAGCTTTTCATCAGCTTTCATGGTCTCTACTGCTTGCCACAACTTGTACTTCTAGTAGATTGGGTTCTGTGATGTTGAGCAGCTAAAGGAGTTGGGATGAGGCAGCATCCATGAAATAAATGGCATGGAATATCAACTGAAACTTAAATGGAAATGATTTATGTCAAGCTGGCTTCTGTTGGAAGACCTATACTGACAACTGCTTATCCACAAAGGTTTTCAATTGCTCTGCTCAATGTAAAATCCCCAAGGCTTAATAAGGAAGGTGGTTCATACACATGCAGTGATACAGAGTCAATAAGCTGTCTACAACTGGATTAGAAGTCATTTGCCTTACAAGAGTTTTTCCTGGTGAACAGAGGTTCTTTTGAAGGAGAAGGGAATGAAGCAGCTTGTAATCTGTCTCTGCAGTGAGTCTTTTCCAGGAACAACATAATTGCATTAAAAAGAAGTTATTTTAGATGTGAAAAAATATTATAAACACATTACAGTTTGTTGTATTTACTTGATTTCATCTTCTTCAATGCACTGTTTCAAAGTAATGCCATCACTAAGCTTGGAAGCTGTTGTGAAGTATTTGTGAAGATGCTTGATGTGCTTATTCATGGGAATTTGGACTTAGAAAGCTTTTTCCCCCTCTGCTTTTATCAAAGTAGTAGCTCAAGCTGTGAAACCATCTGTCCCAGACAGAAAAGGAGGCATCATCCCTCTCCATTCTAAAGAATAATGAGAGGAAAACAGGAAATGCATCTCAAGGAAATGTTCCTCCTGTGTTCTAAAAGATGATGGCTTATTAAACAGACTTCACCTATTTTGCTAGGGTGAAAATCAAATAGCTTTAACTAGTGTTATATTGCCCACCTACATCTCTGTTTCATACCTACCTACCAAACTGATTGTGGTGTGTTTGGGGATGTGTGGTGCCTGGGTATTTTTGTGCGGTATTTGGGCTTTTGGGTTTTACTTTTTTGTTAGTTTTTCTGATGACAAATTCCTAAATTCATAGATACACAAGTTCTTTGATTTCTGTATATTAGGAAAAAAATAAGCTTTTGCTTTTTGTGGGTGGGAGTGGAAATAGTGCAAGTACCTAAAATTCCTCCTCTTTTCAATTTTATAGACCTCATACAATTGTTGGCAAATACCTGACTGTTTTGCTGCTTGTATAGGAGAAAAAGCCTGTGATTCAGATTTCTCTTCCCTCTGATTCTTCAAGGGAATTGCGCTTCTTTTACTAAGTTTTATGACTAACTGTGCATTTGATTGAATAGCTGGAAATACTACAGATGGTAACTTCCATGCATAGGTCTAAGTTGCTCCTTTTTCCTTTTTCACAGTTCTTGTGACTGTTGATTCAATAGAAGGTATTTTTTTAATCTCACCACAAATATTGAGCTGATCTTAAGGTCTTTGCACTGTTACTGTGCTGTCTCTGCCCTGAAGCTACTGCCTCAAGCCCTAACAGGAGGAGGCTTGCCCAAGCTGCAATTCTGTCTATAAAAATAACCTTCACTAGAGGTGGATGGTTGTTCTTCACTTCACCTTCTGTCAGGGCGCAACTTAAAATTTAGTTTAGGATGCCTCATCATTTGCTGTCAAAAACATTCTGTGGCATGGGTGAAGCTTGCGCACTAAAATGGGACAAGTTTTCTACTGCTTTCCCAGGAACTGCCTTTCCACAGTTTACTAGGAAATAATTAATTGAAACCCCAAATTTACCACCCATTGAAGCTGTGCAGATGTGCCCAATGGAGCTTCACTGCCCCTGCACTCCCAGGGAGTGCATAGCTGAAGTAGGAAACATTGTGTGCTGGTGGTACCAAAGGTTACTGTGTTGCTAATTAATAATTGAGCGCAGCAAAACACTCTAAATTTTTTCCCCCTCTTTTCAAAACAACAAGTATATCTTTTTCTACTTAGATCAAAATTTAAAAAGCCCCTTTTGTAAGACTGACCTATGTTTTAAAATAGAAATTGGATGTCAGTTGATGATCATCCAATTTTCAGTAATTCAGGACAAAAATCTTGCACTTCACAGGACTTTTGTTCTGCTTTTCTCCTTTTTGAATGCTTCTACAGTTCTTCAAATGAAGTGTGTAAAGATCTAATTTTTAACCTGTTTTTTTTTTTTTTTTTTCACTCCAGATGTGCTTTATTCTCACTAATTAGCTTTCATTCCTGAAATTGGTGCTGAAGAAAGCAGCACCCAGGACAGTTTCAGTAAAACACAAAAGAAAAGACTCTGATTTAGCTCTCTGAATTTTAAATGAAATAAGTTACTGATGCAGCTTTTCGATCTCTACTTTTTTTTTTTTTCAAAAAGAGCAGCAAAAGATTTATTAAAATTACATTGCTTTGTGTAAGTTACAAGATATAGATACTTTCCAGATTTTAACAAATTACTTGTAGAATTATTTCTTTTTCTCTTTTGGATGCTTTAAACACCTCCAAGAACAATTATACTTAAAGAGAAAGTTCATTCACTGTCAAAGGGATTCTGTCAGAGACACTAGAACAAAGTGGGGCTGAGGCAGTTTGGAGGAAATAATACTCCAACTCTGCCCTTCCATTTGTAATCAACATAAATGTGTCAAAACAAAGGACACATCCAAGAATATTTCTATCCCTTCAAAGACCCAGACCAAATTACAACCAACTTCTTTCGTCATTTTTGTTTTATATCTGGCCAGTCTTTTGACTTAGATAATGGAAACTTAATTCTTCCCTGCTGCAAACTGTTTTGCAAGACCTATGACTACGAAGGCCACCTGCTCAAATCTGAAGAACAAAAAGATATTTAACATTTGTTGTTGTTCTCAGAAAATATCCCTGATAATTCTGGCAAGGCTTTTTCAAGACAAAGCTAAACCTCTAGTTCAAGAATGATATTTATCATGACCTGTAGTACAGTGTTGTCATCAAGGTAGCAGACTGGGACTGCTCAGGTTAAAACGCTGTATTATGCAATCTGACAAGCTTAACACTTCCACTCAGCAAACCCTGCTTAAATTCCTGTCTTGACCTGACTATACAGATGTCTAAAACCTTTAGACCATATTTGAACCGGGGTTCCCTGGGAACCACCAGCTTTTGCAGGAACTGCAGAGGGATCTCTTCACTGAGACATGCCAGGATTTCACAATGCTGAGTCTGCACACAGCCTGCTGAGTGGTAATAAATCTTTTTCCACAACTACTCTGTCAATAAGAGAACTGCTTGGGATGAGTTGCTGTGGGCTACTGTGTTTGTAGCATTACTGTGAATATTGTACCTATATGTGATGCTCTCCTGAGCACATCCATCCAGCACAGATGGGTTTGTATTCAGTCTCCACTGGGCCAATGTTTTTCTCTGTATTTTTCTGCTTTCTTCAGAAAGCAGAAAAAGCATTCTTTCTTATGTTCACTTATTTAAAGGGGCTAATCACTAGTGACATAGTGACATTTTTCACTGAAGGATGTTCATTCAGCAGTCCTTCTAACCTGATCTGAGGCATACAACATTTGGTTTCAACAGATATTCTCCCCAAAATTCATACTGAAGAACTGAAAATCTTCCAAGGTAGTTAAGTACCTTTCAGGTGCATCCTGCCCAGCAGCACACAAGGACCAGCAAAAGGAGCCTACTAGAATGTTCTCCTAAAATTGTCTGCTACAGGTTTCCATACTGTGAAATATCCTATTCTGGGAATATCTGTTCTGTAGGCAGCGTGTCCCTTCTGGATTCCTGAAGGGCTCTGGCACTAAGGAGGAGGAAGAATTCTTAAGTGGCAGATAAAGTAAGAAGAGACAGGAAATGCTTGATTGAAGAGAGGGAGGATAAACCTGCCTGACAGTGTGCCAGTATGTGTCCAAAGGAAATGCTGGAATCTCCCTTCTGAAGGGACTTCAAAAACTAAGCATTAGAAAATGTACTGCAGGGAACAATACTGCATTGGGAGGAAAATGGGATAGATGATCTAATTGTTTTCCATCTTGTCTAACTCTGTGAATAATCCAGGTCTCTTTAGCTGCTCCTTTTCCTACTAATTTCCAAAATATTCTAATTTGGGAATTACTTATTTTGAAAGAAATTATATTAATAATTATTTATTTTAACCCATTGGGTCTGAGGTGCAGCATATTCTGTAACCAACTTTGAAAATTTGTAGCTAGGTGTAGTATTAAACTCAGGCAAATATATATAGATACAGCTTGTTTCTACAGGGTTTATCTGCAGAGTTTTGGGGGCAGTCATACTCAACTGTTTGGTGGTGTGATATGAGTAATTCTGTACAAGTAAATCTGTAAAGTTTCATAACAATCTTTGAAGAGACTTTGAATTTCCTTTGTTCTCCTGCTATCACAGATTTTTCCTGATACAATGACAGCAAGTGTCCCAGTATCTATATGGATGTTAGTTAGCATGACAAGCACATACTACCCTATTTGTCTCTAGCAGGCTTGGTAGTATTCATTCATTTATCAAGGGAACAGAAATAGAAAGGATATTTTTGTTGAATTGGAAATTCTACAAGATTTGTTGTCCTGTTCACCCACAAGGTTTAAGGCAATTTATTTGTGCAAAGAGCCTTCATCTTTTCCCTTATTTCTGTAGTCCAAATTTGGTGTAGTTTGTATTGTTTCTATGTGACTTTTGATTTTAGCTCCCCATTAAGAAAATTCTATATATAAGCATGTGTACACTTGCATAAATATTAAACAAAGCATCAGGGAGATACTTAATTCTATCCCTGGTATGAAATGTATACATTGCTTTAACTCCAGCCATTCACAGACTGAGATAGCTGAATCAGATCTCAGGTTCAGCAGGTTACGCTGAACCTTATCTTATTGCTTATCTAAGCAATATGGTTGTCTCAAACAGCAAGACTGTAAGTTGTTTAAGAGAGAGAATTCATATAGCTCTATCCTTGAGTTCAGGGAGGTGAGCTAAGCAGATTTCAACATGCTATTACTTCACAAACACTAACCAGTTTATCATCCTAGCTCGTATATTAAGGAGTGTATCACCAGCATGTTTTCACACAAAGAAATTGAGACACAAAAAAAATTGTACTCAGGCTTACATAAGCAGTGGGTGACCTTGCTGCTGATCACTGAAGTATTCAGGGAAAGTTATGTGCCTCGTGAATGTGCATACAGATTATGCATCCAGGTCCTGCACTTGAAAGGCAGACTTTGGCATGCATGGTACCCTGACCCCAGAGATGTCGTTTCATAATTTACTCAATCAGTGACATGTAGCTCATTCTAAAAGCACAATACCAGCATGAACTTTCATTTAGAAGAAATAGTATCAAGAAGCTACATCCAACTAAGTTTCTACCTGTTAAGAAGAGAACTGATTCTCTTTTGGATCTGAGGCATTATGATGACTTGTTTAGGATAGACTTTCAAGGTGGCAATTAATGCTAAGATCCAGTTACTTTTGCTAAAAGTACAAAATTGTTAATCCCTTTGTGAATTTATTATGGAGAGCTTGTATTAATCATCACAATGAGAAACTTTTTTGAAATGTCCAGAATTAGCTAGGATTCATGATGCTATTTAGTAATTTGAGAAAATGAGCTTGCATTTAGCTCCTGTCTCAGTGAAATTTGTACAACACACTCAAAACAAGAGCATCCAGCAGTAACACAGAATGTTCTTAATCAGAAAAAAACTTACTGTGAGCCAAGATTCAGCCTAAAAAAGAAATAGGAAGCTTGCAGCTAGCTCTCTTTGTGAGCTTCAATAAACCTGTCCATCAGTATCTGTTCAGCAGTTCTCTATGCTGAGGAACACCTAAATATTGGTCAATATAAATTTAGCCTGTAAACTTCTGTCCTATATACCATAACTGTTCATGATTCAATTATTTTGTATGTATTATAACTCTTGAAATAATGTTGTTTTAAATATAGCTGGAAAAAAATCTTTAGGTATAGGACAAGAAGGGCTAAACTAATGAATAGTTTATAAAAATGTGAAATAAATGTTAATTCATCATTTACAGTTGGTAATAATAAAGTACCTGGAAGAGCTAAATGGAAATAAAATTGCTGAGTCAGTTTCAGCTCTGTCCAACACTTGTTGAAATAACTGAGCTTTTTCTAAGAGACCTGACTGATGTTTGAATAGTCCTTTGGGTTGGGGAAGATTCTTCTTTTGAACTGAAAATATTTTCAGTCTTTTTAAACTTCCTTCTTCTTTTATGCACTAGAAGTTTAGCTATCCTGAAGCACTTCAGTAAGAACAACACACTTCTGTTTGGTCTCAACATAAATGAATTTGAAAACCTATGCCTAGCAACCACAACAAGAAGATGCTATTGGTTTGGGTTTTATTTTTTTAAGGTTTTATTTTTTCACTAACACAACCTGGAGTTTGAGCATCTGATGGAGGGAATGATTCTTCTTTTTCTAATTAAAAACTTATCTTTGAGCCTCACTCTATAAAGGGGAAATTTTCCAGCTGTGTCAAGCTATGTGCTTGAATCTTCAAGCATTTTGACAGCCTTATGTATTTTCTCCCTGGCCCATGTGAAATCAAGAATTTCCTATTGAGGACATGATTGCAAGTTTACTGAGCTGAGAGACTTTTTTTGAGTATAGATTCAAGCCCTTTAAAAAGGTATCTTACCCTAAAGAATGTGCAAAACCTTTCTTAAAATATGCTTATGATTGCCAAAAGAAGGGACTTTTCATGAATACATGTGAAATATTCAACAGGAATGAACTGCTGCTCCAGCTCTGAAAAAAGACTGTACTGAGAAAGAAACTTTGCCAGATGACACCAGGTCGTGAAGTGCTTTGTGAAAAATGTCTTGGCCTGTTCTAGTTACTGATGCAACTTGCTTTCCACTTCAGTAACACCAAAATTTCACAGTTGGATGATGCCCTAGAGATTATCAGGAACACTAAGAAAAATTTCCCATCACCTCTGATTAATTACCCAGAGCAACAAGTGTTCCCCTGGGCCACGCTTTGTCTCAGCTATAGATAAGCACTGCTGTGTGGATTTTAATGAAGTGCAAACTCTGTAGCAAGTAGGACAAATTCACCACTGCACCATGTGGTCCTGCTGTAAATCTAGAATAATAGCAATTGCTCTCTACTATAATAGTGCTAAGAACTTTAGGGTTACTGATTCAAGTGTATTTTGAGGTGGGGAGGATGAAAGGAGGGGAGAAACACACTAAAAAAAACTTCAGCAGAAATTACTTTAATGTATAAGAGTTATTTGTAGAGGAAATCATGGACTATTAGCATTAGCACAATATCTACGAAAAATCTCCAATCCTTTCTACAGCCTGAATACCAACTTTTTTTCCTTGTTAAATATTTCTTCTTTTAAGTATTTTTTTCTTTTTAAGTATTTATTTTTTATATCTTTCTACCAGTTAGTGCATTTAAAGTATTCGTTAGTGGCCATAGGAATATACAGTAGGTTATCCAAAACCAATGTGTTTTTTTAATTAGAATAAAATACTCCTGTGTTATAATCAATATGTTACAGGATATAATTAGCTCATAAATATCATGGTCACATCAGGTTAGTACATTGAGAATTATTCATAGCAGTTTAGATCTGTTGTTAGATATGGGATGTGTGTCCTTCAATTGGTTAAACAAAGTCACTGCCTTTTCCAACATACCTTGCCTTGTTTATATTCCCACAACTGAAGAAGAAAAATGGTATTTGTTTAGCAACGCAAAGGAAAATTCATTTGGGACATATTTTTGTTTTGCCAATTCATGTGTTTCAGTGTCTTTCTTCTTCCTTTTTAGCCCTAAGCTGAAGCACAGCTTTGCTTAACGTTGCAGTGGAGGGTGTATGTGTTTTGAACCTTTTTTTTTCCTGTTATTTGTACAGAACTCAAGTTTGAAAGAGCTGGAATAATAGAGACACAAGTGTCTCTTAAAAATCTGCATAGTTTCAAAATTTTGTGTAGACTTGTCTGTAATCCTCTAGGAAGTCCTCTGTGAGTAGGGAAGCATAATTTGTCTCTTTATAGATAGTAAATGCAGAAGTGGAAAAGCGACACAACTGTAGAAACAGACAGATGGTCCCTAATCTTTAATATGAAAAAGGATCAAGGGTGGTGGTGGAATAAAAGAACAACTTAAGCAAACAAACCAAACCAAACAAAAAGAACCCAAACCAAAACAATTGCCAGAACACCTATCAGGTTTACTACTGAGTTTATCCAAGGAAAAACTTTGATGATTCACAAGTAGCTATTAACTGCCAATCTTTTCACTTTGCTTGCTGTGCATGTAGTGCTGCCCATCACCTGCTGTTAATTATAACATCCTATAAATCTAATGTTAGAAGACTAGCACTGGGACACAGTGCCTGCCCTGGCTTAATGGACACTCTAGGAAAAAAATAATTTTTCAAAATGTATTCCTGGACAAGCTTCTATGAACTTGGCATTGTTATGGACTGATATTCTATTAAGAAAAAATACAAGTGAGTGCCTTCAAACAAATAAGGTGCTGGCTTTTTACAATCATTGTGGTTTCAAACACCATATCAAAAACCACTATGATGGGAAGCTATCATTTAATAAATCAAAAAAGCTTACTCGGTAATAAATATTTTCTTAGAAACCACAATATTCTCTTTTCTATGGATCATATGACTTTCCAGTTCCTGAATTTTTTTACATCACTGGACTAACAAAGGAATGTGGGAAATAACTCTGCATGGTGGAATCATTCAGTTAAGTTATGCCTACACCGTGGCTAGAACGACTTAAAAATATGTGATTTCAGGCATATGCGATCAAATTATTCCCTTTTTCAGGTAGCCACAAGTTGGCTGAATTTAGCAGTGCTACCTTTCTGAGATAAAGAAAGTGTTTAGTTTTGACTAAATAATTTAAATTTAATTTCTTAGCTTTGTATTCTACAAGGGGGTGAGTAGTATTTCCATCTCCAGTATAGAAAATAGTTTCTTGCCTGTACAGGCTTTGAGCATTAAAAAACCACAACAAACTAAAGAAGGCCATGAATTACTGCTGTTGACTCTGTTCTATGTTGGCTGCTATTCGGGTAACTTCCACTTATATTGATAAATCAGCCTTTGTAGTTAGCAGTGAAAAGAAAGCCAGTATTTAAGATAAAATAAACGTGAAAGAAACTGTACAAAGACAGATTCTGCTCTCAGTGACAGCAGTCTAAATTCAGATTTGGTCTAGACACAAGTACTGTAAAGACTTGCACATAAACATCTATAAGGAACATACTGTTGCATTTACACAGATGTATTCTCATGTGTCGAATAACCCGTAGACATAAAATATCAAATTGACTGGCACCTATCTATTGACATTACAACAGACTATCAGGTGGTCTTAAATATTCAGTGACAGGCTTTTCTGGAAACATACATGCACTTCCATACTTACAAGTATTTGTATATCAATTAATACGTAAGTAAGTTTCACCTAAAGAATAGAAGTAATAAATTCTTCTGTAAGTAATACTGCTCTGTAAAAAAGTCCTTCAAGTTTTCCAATGTCTGCTAAGACAGGCATAAAAAAGTTTATACAAAGTCTGAAGAATCACCTTGTTTTACTGGAATCCCTTTTATGATGCGCTTCTCATGCAAAGACCACCGTATTCCATTTTTTTCGTTCCACAATTATTCAATATTCTGAGTTTTTGTGTTCCTGGGTGTGAGATTCTTTTTCTAATGAAGTGCAATGTGGACATGAATATACTTGTATAGCTTCAATGACTTACTGGCTCTGCTTGCTGGTAAAAATATGGTTTTGATTATCCTTAAAACTCTTGATTCAACCTACTTTGGGGAAGTTGAGCTATATTGTTTTTTACTGCTCATTTGACATGGTGTGCATTCTAGCTGAGATCCAAGGTACTGTACAGTACAGTACAGTACTGTACAGACTCGCATCAAAAGAGAAACTGGTGCAGCAAACCTTGACTGGAAGCTGAAATGTAACTTAAGGAATATTAGTTACAGAAACCTATTGAAATCAGAATTCTGGCTTTAAGCAAAGAATTTCTCAGCAGTCCAAAGTGCTGGTTTAGGAGACGGATAGGACAAAAATTGCTGAAAATATATAAGAAATATGAAGCCTTGGAAAAAAAAAATAAAACTGGGGTATCATTTGTTTAACAGACAGGCTTTAAATGACCTCAACGAACTATGTTCCATGTTGGTTACTGTTTTGTAATGGAATTCTAGTACTTTGAAAGCAAACATGGCGCCTGCAGCAGCTTTGTTAGATATATCTATCCTCTAGCTGATCTTTCTGTGCTCCTAGCTCTGCATTTTATTTCTTTTTGTCTGGAGTGGTGATTTTTTGACAACCTATTTAAATCTTCAGGATTCATGTTAATATGCTATGAATGTTGTGCAATGCTATTAGGGTGCAGAATTATTAGTACCCTATGTATTAGTACAGAAAGTCACAGAGCTCCTGTTAATACCAACCTCATCAAATGTAATATCAATTTGGAATATGTTAAAACTGACAGTATCTTGATTACTGGTGTGCCAGGAAAGGAAAAGATACTTTCTGAAAATCTTCTTTACCTAGCTTGGTTCTGAAGTTAATTATAGCTCTGCATGCTTATGGGCACGCCTCAGAGCCACCTGCTTAGGTTGTATTTTTTTACTGCAATTCTGCAGTTCAGTGCCATCCTGTCTGCATCCTCAGCTGCATGTTCCTGTAACACACTGTGCCTACATCATCCCTGTGATGCTGAACTGCTGTGAGCAGTTCCATTCTCGAGGGAAAACATGACACTGCTGACCAGTGACTGGTGGGCTTTCCGAAAGGCACCTTTCCTGCTGAGTGAGTCATACTTATGAAGTAAACCACTGTAGGATGCCTATCCCAATGAGCAGAAACTGATCTCAATTGGTGTCTGAAAAGAAGATTATGTCATCAGCAAAGCTTCCCTCTCTCAGAATACCCTGACATCTTCTGGCTTTGTGAATGGAGAAGTTCTCATCTCTGGCTAGAGGTCAGCATTCTCATGTTCTTTCTACCTCTTGTCTCTGAAGATTTTTGACAAGATAGATCCTTTTTGATGGCAGTAATTTTTCTTAGGAAATGGAACTTAGGTGTGTTAATTGCATTGTTTCAGCATTAGACTTTTTCATTAATTATGTCACAAAAATTACCTCAGTTTAATAGAGGAGTACTTCACTATATCAATTCTGATGTCCAGACTACACATCCAGTATTGAAGAGATCATAACAGTGCTGAGTATCAAATTTGAAGGATTCTGACAATCTGCATTTTCTTTTCTAGAAAGAGAAGGAAGAAAGAATGTATGTTAATAGCCTTCAAAAAGGCAGGAGAGCAAAAAGATATTTTTGACTTGAATAAATAAGCTACTGAGAGTTTATTTTATTTTCTTATTTTAAAATTTTTGACATAATCAGACATTAATACATGAAATAAACATGAAACAGGCAGGGAAAATTGTGTTTAAAACTTGCTCAGGTTAAAAAGGCACCATGAACAGCTCATATTTTGGTTTGTTCTCTTTTTATATGTAATATTATCTGCGTTCCTCCCCTATGCTTTGGTGCAGCTCTACAATTCACAGAAAACTGTGTTATTTTCTCACTGGACAACTTTGTATATTACAAAGGATCATTCTTTCTAGTTGTACACAACTAGTTTTTCTCTCCTCAACAGGAGTCAGTTTCAAGCTTGGTCAGAATTTTAAACAACCAAAAGCTGGAAAGATGTGAGAGAAAATTGAAGTACTTCAGTGTACAGTGTAAGCTCTGGTTTATCACAAAATACCAGACAACAAATTGCATCAACCAAAGCTAAAACCAAAGTAGTTTTTCCTCTGCCTCATAAATGAGTAACAGTCGACAGCTCTGGAATGTGCACTCCTCTCCTATGAAAACATTTTTCCGCTCTGCCTTTTCCAAAACTCAAAAGTTCAAAGCTAAACTACTACATGTTATAAAAGAACAAATTTACCATGACACTTAAACAAAGACATGAGTCAGTGTATTCAGATTTCTTGAGAGAGGAAGGAGTTATGTTTCTTGTTAAGGCAAGGTTTGCAGTAAAGAAGTTATTTTTATAGTTTTATATATCTCCCTTTCATTATTTATTCACACAGATGTTCTGTTTTACTGCACAGTTAAAGCTGTAATTCACGCCCTCTTTGTAATGGATATATTAATTGAGGTTTGCAACACTTCTCCTCAGAAAGCAAAATATGAACATCCTTCTTAAACAAATGGGCTAATGCAATCACAGACATTAGGACATTTGCTTCACTATTATTTAGGATATCCATGGCAATCTGGGAACCTCAGCAGTTTCTCTTTGCTCTGAAGAGTGCTACTTGTGTTCTTAGAAATGGCATGAGCAAGTGGCCAGCATGTATGTTAACAGCAGAGACAAAATGAGGTGGCTGTGGACAACCTATATCTGGAATAAAATGTGAGCAATTTTGTGTCCTCTTAAATGTGAGATGTAGAACATAATAGATTAAGCAGCTGAATTACTGTATGTAGTTTTTAAAGCTGTCTAGGAAACTTGGAACACCATTTTCATTTATTTGGAACAAGTGGTTGACTCATTTGTCTGCCTTGAAAAACCTCTACAACTGTTCCTGACTGGAATAAGATGAATATTCTGAAAGTCATTGCTCTTGTGAAACAGGAAAGAAGTACACAAAGTCCCAGAGCTCCTGTTAATACTGAACCTCATTGAATGTAATATCAGTTTGGAATATGTTAAAGGACGCAAACTTCTCCTAGGTACTGTAGCAGCTTTAAAATGTCCACTCTTTCAAGAAGATTGATGTGGCCAAGTCTTGTCCCTTGTGGATTTTGTCCTTCATACAAAATTTGGGGCAGCTAGATCAAAGGTCTGCTCTAGATTCAGACCTTTGACACTGAATGTTCTATTCAGTAGGACGGAACCAAAATCAGAAAATCCTTGAGCATGGAGAAAACTGACATATCAAACTGTATCCAACAGCCCTTGCACACCATCAGGATTGAGTTTTCCCTTATTAATAAATATGTAAAGATTTATTAAGTCAGTCTCTAAAAGCATCGTTTAGCAACTGTAAAGACAATATGCTCAAATTGAGGGGCACAATTTTTTTTCTTCAAATGTAATTTTTTTTTCCTGGCTGGTTGCTTTACCTATAGTCATAAGTGCTCTTTAACCTTTTTATTCTATTATATTTCACATGGGAATACAGAGAGGCTTAAATGCAATTAATAAATAGGGTTTTAAAACTTTCAACTTTTTAAATTGGAATGTTTGGATTTTTCATTAGTCTGTTTTAGAGGCCTTTAATGAACTGTACCATTGAATTTAACGTTGATTATGACAGAGATCATCTGTGGCAAGTAACATTTCTAGTTAGGGAAAATGTCACAGTCAGTTTTGTTGGATACAGGCATGTCAGACTGGAGATAATGGCTAGAAGCATAAGTCACCTGAAGAGGGGAACATGCATTAAGTGGCCCACTGGGTAGATGAACCATGTTTGATAAACTTTGGAATAAGGACAAAAGTGAACTCTCCTTGATAAACAATAAACTAATTTAATTTTTAGTCATCATGCGTTAAACTTTCAAAGTTACTAAGAAAGCAACACAAGGATATAAATGTCACTGAGCAATAGAGGGCAATTAGGAGGCAGTGCCTCGATAGAAAGAAGGCAGCTGATTAGTACCAGGCCAGTGGTAGCTGTGCTGGCCTCCTATGTGCAAACAAGGATGAAAAGGGGTCCCTGCCCCCTTTCCCTGGAGCCAAGCACAGTGCTCACCTACGAGCAGCTTTCTCTGGCTACATGGGCAACACAGGCAGCAATGCCTTACATGTTCTGGACCAGTCAGAACCACAGTTTGGGCAAAATCAGTACCAAACAGTGCAATAAGGATCACACAGGGCAAATATATTCCTTTGGCTCTTGCTTCCACCTCCCATGTTATGCAAGTGAGCAGGGCAAGGACTTTCACCAGAAGTTAGGAAAACTGTGATTTATAATGTTGGTGGCAGGTGGAACAGGGAAGACTGTGGGACCAAGGGAGCCAAGTATTTTAAGCATCTGTTATAGGCCTGTGCCAGATGCAGGATACCAGACAAGATGTGCCATTTGTCTGTTCTTGAATGGAATTTCCTATGTCCCTAATACCAAGCAAACTCTGTTTACTTATAATGTAACTACTTCTGGTTTTGTAGAGATGATTTACAGCACATTTCATCTTTTTACTTTCACAATGACATTTAAACTCTTAAAAAGTTATTTCTTTAGCTGTGTAAATTCAGTCAGGAGGCTGTTTTGCTTTGTCATGAGTGAATCTGTAAGGCTGGAACACTACTCAGTTTAGGGAGGGTGCCTTTTGTAGTTTTATGAAGTACAAATTTCTCTTGTCTGGGTTAAAAATGGGGACTTGGGTTCTTACAAGTCCTGTGTCAGGCAGTGATTTCAAGTGATTGTTTGCATGAGCACAGAGAGAAGAATGATTTGGGAAATGCTGACTGTTCTCTCCTGACAGTGAATTTTCTTCCAATTCTAAGTGATAATATTTAATAAGTAATTCCAATTATTTCCCGAAGGAATAAGAAGGAATTTATAAGCAAAACATTTTCTCAGAATATGTAAATTCAAAACAACAGCTTCCTAGTGGAAATTCAAGCATTAGTAGTAAAAGGAAATGTTTCCCAATTCTTGGAGTGCATTTCTTGACAAATTTTGACAGAAACACAGTCTTCCCAGAGTAACAGCATCTCATAATGAGACTGATTATCTGGAGTTGATTATCCTACCTTTAAGTCTCTGTACAATCTTGTTAATACAAAAGATGTAAGCCACAAATTACATTTAAGACCAGGAGAAAAAGTCGGTGCTGATATATATAGATCGAAAAGCAAATTGGAACAGCCCTACTGTCCCAAGACCTGGACTCCAGAGTAAGCCAATTGCACAGAAGGGTCTATCTTTTGCATATCGACCTTGCTTACTGTCAGCATCCTTCCCTGTCACCAGGGGAATTCCTGTTTGCTCTTGCTCCAAAGGCACATCAGGCTTGACTATCAAACCTGCCAGCCTTTTTCACGGGTCCTTTCTGGTACCTCTGCTTCAACATCACATCTCCCAGTCCTTTACCAGCAGGCTGTGTCCTAATTACCTCACTGCTCTCTGAACTAAGACCTTTCTTTGAACTGGTGCTAGATTTTGAGTTTACAGGCAGTGACACCCAAGACAGACTTCCTGACCTGGCCCTCAGCTGACCCCAGCTTTTTCACTGAAATGCCTTGGTTTCTCTTGGAAGGAAAAGAGAATTTAAAATAAAGAAAAATCTACAAGATGGAAGAAGTGAAAAGTTGTAGTGATGAATTAACTAACAAAACTGTAAGGCCCACAATACAACTAATCATAAACCAAGTTCCTCCGTGACATTCCCTCTAACATTTTAGGTCACAACATACATCAAAGCATGTGCCATTAACTGCTTGCATAAATGTGCTTCATGAGCTCATCCTTTCCTGCCTTACTTTTTCTGTTTGTAAAGCTGAGGCTGTATTATTAGACTGGGGCAGTACTCTGAAGTCCAGCTTCTGACAAGAGTTAGAATAATTACTGCAGCAGATGTCAGAATCAAGTGAAAGCAGCCATTCAACAATCAAAGTACAAACCACAATCATCACTTATGTTGTGTGCTATTGCAGGTACAGAACCAGCAAAGCAGAAAAATGTTCACACTTCTAGATGTAATCCTCGGTTAGGAGAGTATCTCCCTCCCCCCATCCCCCAAAAAGGTCTTTCTAGTACACTTTTCTGGTTTTAGCTGCAGCTAGAAAAGATACAGCTGTGGTTTCTGGCTTATACAGCTTGAAGCTTGAGCTCAACATTCAGCAACAGCTTAGTCTGAGCTGTTTTACAAAACTATTTTTCTGTAAACATTTTCATTCAATATGTTACCATGTGATATCTGTGCTCCCTTAAAGCATACCAGTGATGTGTGCCTTATCTTCATATTGCCTGACTGGTCAAATACTTACTTGGGAGGTGGTCTGAAAGCTGGGGACAGAGGCAAGACAGAGAACATTTAATGAAAGCTGGATTCTGACACAGAGTCCTGGGATAGTCCAACAAGTCGCTGCTGAGTGACACAGAGAGCAGCATCTCAATTGGCAGCTGAATGAACATAGTTTGAAGAAGAAGTTATAAGTTAGCCATTAGCGCACGGCTTTGGAAACTGTCATTTGCAAATGGACCCCACACAAACAGGTCATAAAATAGAGGATCCATGCTGGGGCTTGGGGGTTTTGCACACATTTACACTCTCAGGTACTCAGGTCCTTGCTTGAGGTTCAGTACAATCATAAATGTAGCTAAATCATACAGTGTACAGAGACTGCTTCAAGAAGGCGGCTGCTTCCCACAGAGATAAAGTCCAGCCAAGAATAGCATGTGTTTCCTTCTCTGCATCTAAGTGGTTGCTTCTGCTCAAAAATGAATTAAATATTCCATGAAAACAAGAATCTTCACTGACACAATCACTGCTTCTCAATATCATAATACAAAATAGTGTTGTCTTGCCCAAGCGTGCCTGGCTCTCTGAGAATAGTGAAGACAGGACAGTATTTGGATAGCTGCTGTTTTTTCTGAAGAGTGGGGAGGGTGTGCCTGTTATGGGGGCATGTTCACAAAGGTTTTAGCCCAGAAAGAAAGAGGTACATCTGGAAAGAGCATAAACCAGGTTGCCAGATTGGCACTGCTACTAGAAATAATTCTTTCTCAGGAAAGTACCACAATGTGGCTGTCTGGTTTGTCCACAAGTATCCCGGCATTTTTCTTGGCAGGCACGGATACCGGCGGGTGTTTGGCATTTTGACTGCTGCCCCCCAACTAGTGTCTATTCTTTCTCTGCTGAAGATGGAAGAATACACTTGTGGTTTAATCACTGGCCTAGGGATTAGGCAAAATGGTTCTGCTCAGATTTTATTCTGCATGCTTGGCCAGTCACTTAAGGAAGAATTTTGAGAAGTGCCCAGCACCCACAAACAGGATCAGATTTTTCAAAAGCTCTCTGCCTCCACTGAGGCAATGGACAGATGATCAAAGGAACTTCTTAGAAAATCTGTCTGCAAGTGTCATTGTGAGAGCTACTGGGTGCTGATCACTTGTGAAAATCTGGTTCTTACTGAGGTGCTCAGATTGGAATCAAACTCTCCATCTAGCTCCCATCATGATGGGAAGACACTTGAGAATCTGGCCAGGAGCAATCTCCTGAAATGCTACACCAGGAACTTTCTCTGTGCCTCAACTTCCTCTAAAATGAGAGTGATGTTGCCAGGGTGCTTGTAAGGATAAATTTATTAACCTGCTGTGTATGAAGTTCTTGGATGCTTCTGAAGCCAGGAAAGGGAGGTGAAGCATTTGTAGCATAGTGTCTTTCCAGACATACCAAACATCTGTGTAAACAGGACTGTGTTAAAGTGACTGGAGCAGGAGTCCAGGAGTCAGCTTTCCTCTGTGTACAATTTACAAGCCTTGAAGTTCAGGAGCTACTGCTTTTTGTTTGTCTCAAACTCTTGATCATGAGTCAGGACTTCACCATGCTAGCAGGTGTAACATACAGAACAAAAGAACTCAGCCTTAAAAACCTTTGTGCAGAACAAAGCAGTGCCAGGAAAATACATTGTAAAGAAATGATGAAGCTGTTCCATTCAGCTGTTTGCCTTCTGAACTCTCTGCCTGTTGAGTACAGTAATTTTGTAATTTTCTTTCCTCACACGATATTTCTTTCCTCACATCCCACCCAAGTGTTTGGTATTTTTGGGAGAGTTCTGAGGGTTTAGGATTTCAACTCTACAGGACCAGTTACTCTTACACTAGATACCATATACAGTAGTATCTTTTGCAGGTGGGTTTTTTGATTTTAAGATCCAGGGACATTAACTTTAAAATTGACCTTATTTTACTTTCCTCCTATTTTTTTTTTCCCTTTAACTTACAGCAGTTTCAGTTTTGCCTCCAGATGTGGAAATCTGAAAGGTCCTGAACCTCCTGGAGTGTGTACTGGAGCAGCCTTCCTTCTCTCTCTGAGCAGCCTTCCCTCACATGATGTGACATTTTCTTTCCAGCTGAGAGTTGAGCCCCCCCCCCGCCCCCCACAGCTCCCTTCATTTTTGGCCTTCCAGCACCATCGGCATCTGTGCAAGCTAATGCTGCCCAGATCCTTCTCCAAGGGGCACCGAGGGCTGGCACGCAGCAGCAAAACCCCAGGGCTGTAACTCCGAAACCCAAGAAACCTCAAATGTATTGAGTGTTTCCATAAATGCTCCTAGCTGACTGGTCTGTGGGGAGTTTCTGCTCTCCTCAACCCTTGCCTCTCCTTTGGGAATGGGAGGCGCAGGTTGTAAATGAGTTTTCTGACTGCCCCTGTGCAGAAACGGCACTGACATTAGAGTGTGAGGGAACCACAACCACCACAGGAGCTGAGAGGTGCTTCAGGGAGAAGGGCCCAGCCTGACTGACAGGGGCCCTGAGCCAGGGCCATGCTTGGCCTGGCCCTGCCCTCACCACAGCCTGGTGAGGGTGAGATGTCTCCACAATCTGGTGAGAGCAAGCTGTCACCACCCTGCCAGGCCATGGCAGCTTTCCTCAGGGCCATGCTACCGGCAGGTATTCGCCATGGAGCAAGGTGAAGCCCTCAGGGCGCCCTGCAGTTTGGTTTTGTTTTAGATAGACTACAACACCATTACAACTCAATCATCGCTAAATGCAATCCGCTTGTTGGAAAGTATGGAATATGTAAAATTTTCTTAAGAAAGGATGTTCTTTAATGCTTGATCTTTGTATACTTTCAAGCCTAATCAACAAGAAGGGAGATTTAATCCACGAAACAGAGACCAGCTAACAAGCAAGCTCTAAGTGATGGCCAGGGGGTAGAAAAACTAATTACTTTTTGGTAGAATTGCCTTGTTAAGGTTTAGGCCTTGATGTTAAGGTTTAGGCCTTCACATGCTTCTGTCATCTTAGACCTGGTGCGAGGTTAACAAAGCTTGGGAAGATGGATGCCCACTGACAGTGAACATAATGAACACAGAATGCACAAATGCAGACAAACTCCTGCTATCTTCATAGCTTTTGGGCATTAGGTACAACATTTCATGTTTTCCTGAAGCTCTCTCAACCTTCTCAACTTTCTCAATAGGCAGTTGAGAGAGCAAAAATATTTCTCCTCATCATGTCTGGTGGTAGAGAAGAAGAAGCCAGGAAGGAAGGGTTGCTGCAGCCCAAGCTGAGGTCTGTGATGCTGAATGCCCCCAGAAAATGCCATTTAGTTCCTCAGTCTCCTTCAGGTTTGGGGGGAATTGCAGGAGCAGCTCTCAGTCTCAGCTGCAGTCATTGTTTTGAAGGATAAGGCTGTGCATATGTTGTGAATGTCCAAGATAAAATCCCAGCTCTTGAAATGTGCTTGACAAGTGGAGCATTGAAAATATAATAGGCTTCTGTTTACTTATTGTTGAAATACTTGTTTTCATGAGATAGGCAGCTAGTAAAAGTTAGTTCAAAGCACATATAGCAGAAAAAATACCTTTGAGCAATCACAAATTTAATTTATTTTGCTTGTCAGTCCTTTTGTATTGAGCTCTTGACAGTGTTTAGCATAGAAGTGAGAGATGTGATGCTGAAAATAGGGTATTTAGAAAAATAATATAAAATATTCATTGTAAGTGAATTCTGAACTCAGTGAAAGGCAGTTTTTGTGCTTGAAATTTGAATCAAAGAGCTATCTCATCCTGACTCTGGAACAGAAATATTCCGTAAGAATCTCAGGCCAGAACTAACCACCACTTGGATTTTAAAGATTGAGTATTTGGAGCTAGTTGCTTAAGAGCAATCTAAAATCAAAATAGAATGAAGGTGACATTACAAAACATACCTGAGACGAATGGATTTCCTTTAAACTACTATTTAAAAACCATGTGATAATTCTATACCATTAAAAAAAAAAATTACTCCTGTAAATTACTCTTTAATCAAGTATGATGACTGAATGTTAAATATACAGTTTTCTGTATGAACAATGTTTTTAGCTGAGACTAGTAATGCAAGCTTAGGGAACAATCCTGAAATGTCTTCCATGTTTCCTGATGTATTAAGATATCCAAAAGATAATAATAGTCTGTCGGAGTTCCTAAGCATAAAAACTAAAAAAAAAAAAACAACAAACCCTTGCAGTGGCAGCTTGGACTGTACTGCACAGACATCCTAAATTTAGACAGGGTGGCTGAACTGGAGGAGAGCAGAAATTCCTCTAACAGACCCAGAATGTCCAACTATGGCACCACTTTCTTCCATGGAAGACAGGAACTGCTGCTGCATCTGCACCAACAGGAACATAAAGCAGAACAGTCCAGAGCTCTCACTGCCTGGCTTTGAATGCAGCTTGTATGCACAGCAGGAACTCAGCTCATCATGAACACCTTCAGACTTCACTGCAGCATATTTTTGAGTTATTCATCCATTAGGCTGGGATAAGATGGGACAGAATCCTTCCAGTTGTTAATTCACTTAGGGAATTAATAAACAGGCATGGTAGCTGTTCTGAACTAACATTCAGCCTATGATTACGTGATTACCTATTAAAGTACCGAGGCTTGTCAGTAACCTACACCAGCATATCACAAGGTGTACCTACAGTGAATGTTGCAGTCCTGGAGTATCTTCAACTAGAGCGTAATAATGATTACAGCCATTTTTGAAAGTATAGCTAGATTTTGCTAAGCTCTGCCAACCTTCAGCAAAAGTCTGTCCGTTTACTGTAGGGCTTGTGTTCTGTTTCAGTGGTGGGGTTTTTTGTTTGGTGGGGTGTTTTTTTTTGGTTTTTTGTTCTGTTTTGGTTTTGGGGTTTTTTTGTTTTTGTTTGTTTGGTTGGTTTTGTTTTGTTTTGGTTTTGGTTTTTTTGTTTTGTTTTTTTCTTACCCAGAGTTAACCAGAACTTGAGAACTTGTCTTTGATTCTTTGAATCCTTTTCCCAACTCAGCAACCACAGAGGCAGTTTATTACTGAAAAGAAATCTAAGATACAGTTTTGGCCAGCATTGTCTTAGAAAGTTCATTTTATTAACACAGTTTTGGTTTTATTTCAAAAATACTTTGACAAGCACTGACATTTTTGGAATCAGTAAAGCACAAGAGACTTACTCCTAAAGGCCCTAAGCATTGCATTTTTCTGCAGCAAACAATGTGATGTGCTACTATGTTAAATTCAATTCAAGCCACTGACTGAAAGGAAATAAGTACTGAATGTCTTTTTTTCCCCTTAATTTTCTAAAATATGTTTTGTGTGTATGCTAGTGCTTATGAGATATACTTCCTTAACTCCTCTTTGCTTACTTGCTTTTCATCTATAGTGCAGGTAGCAGAGGGTTTTCATAGTGCAGGTTGCGTTGTAGAGGAAGGACCCTGGTTACTCATTCTAGCATTAATTCTCCTATTTGAATATAGGTTAGCCTGTTAATGGGAAGGGAGTAAGAAAGTTCTTATATTTTTGTAGTGTAGAGCTTTAACACACACTTTGTTGATGGCTGCTTGAGGGCCCACAATGTAATTGGGAAATCAGAATGTATCCGCTCGTAGAGATTGTAATCTTTTTTAAAGGAGCTGTACCCCCTTTAAATAGCCCTTAATTCGCTTCATTAGGGTTTGTAGGTTTTCCTTGGAGAAGAATTAAGAGTGAACTTAGATTTGTTTCAGAGGCAACCAGCTATCACCCAGCTCGGTTGGCTATACACCTCTACTGACAAGTCACCCCACTCTTTTGCCACAGAGACGGGTTTGCTCAATAATAGCTGCTCGCAAGCAGACCTATTCATGCTGGCAACACAAACTGTCCTCACACTGAGTGCTCAGCTTTGATCTACAACAACTACCTCTTGACTTTTTGCTGAAATCTGCCAACAAGGGTCCCAGTTGCGTGTTTTACATTAATATCCATCAACTGAGAGTTCAACTAACCCTTTGTTGTTGTTGCTGCTATTCTTTAAGGCAAGCTGAAAGAAAATTTCTGGTCTCCAAGCTACATTAAGACTCTTGTTCTGATACTGTGGATTCACTGGAATTCCACGTGTGCTGGGAAGAATGGAAGGGCAGAAGAGAGGTGAGTTATGTGCTGGCATAAGCAGACTTGACTGCTAGATTCCTTTAGTGGTAAATTGATTATCTTTTGTTTGTGTGTCCCTGGGGGCTGTGCCACCTTCCATTCTGTCCCTTTGAAAAAACTATGTTGAGTGAGAGGAAAAGGTAAGCATCTCCATTCCAGAAAATATGTATTACATACATGTGTTGTTGCTTCATATAATAAGAGTGGGTTTTGTTAGAAACTTGTTTTACTCTCCAGAATTTTCTGTTGCAAAAATGGTCAAATGCTTTGGTTGGAGTTCCCTTATGCAAATCCACAGTGTGCAACTGTCAGCCTCTCACTTTCAGAGTGAAGAATGCAGAAGTATGTTGGTCTGGAAAGAGTGGTTGCTTTTAAGTTAGCAGGAAACATATGCTGCAGATGTTTCAAAGTTCTGGCTTTTAATATACCTTTGATATCTACTATGTCAAGCTGTTAATTTTGCCTCATTCTCCCTTTAATGGGATAGGTTTTATGTATCCTATGTATTGTCATGATAGATTCCTAGGAGCTGAAGTAAACTGGGATAGCTGATCCAGGAGTTTGTTATTTTTAGTGCTGTGGATATTTTTTAAAACAAAAATCTTTTCTTAAGTTTGCAGTACTTTTTTTTTTTTCATCTCAGCTTTATTTCAAAGTGACTGCATAAATTTTATGACCTGTTTCTCCAGTTGTGTACCCAGGTTATATAGGCCTTATCCTACAGGAATGAAAAAGAAGTAGTAAGGTTCTACTTTTTTTTGTGGTGCAGTTTTTGTTAGTTTTGCTTTGGTTTTTTTTTGTTTGTTTGTTTGTTTTTGTTTTGTTTGTTTTTTTTTTAATACAGTTAGAGTGCTCTTTTTGGTACCATTTACTTCTTACTTGCAAATGTGGAGTTCTCAAAAGCTGTCATTTTGGAGCGTTACAATTTCGGATTGCCAAGAATATTTGTGCTAACTGCCCAGATGTCTCTAAAATGAGTGTAATGAGCATACACACGCATTTGTCTTGAAGAGGTGGAAAAACCAAGGTGCGCATAAGATGCAGAACAGAAGGATGCCTTAGTTGTGTAGAATTATGAATGGCATAGCTGCGGGCATGCTTCCAAACCCAAAGTGGAAAATTTCTTACCTACCAGGCAGTCTACATTATTTTTGAGTGCCCTCATCTTGAACTCAGTGTGGTTGTTGATGAGATCCCAATAAAGAATGATGTCCACAGATGTGCACAGACACCACAGTCATCAGCTCACCACCGGCTCACAGCACTGAGAATAGAACTTCAGACCTTCGCCTCCGCAAACACAGCTGCTCATCTGGCCTGGGCTTTGTAGCCAGCAGAGGGAACTGATAACCACTCTCATAGGGCTGCTTTATGTGTTTTTTTTAACCAAGGGAAGCCACTGATTCTCACTACATTCTGAAAAGGGTCCATCTAATGTCACCCCTATACAGTTTCATCTGCCATTCATAAGCGACAAATTTACATTTATCTTGCTTTTGCTATAAAATATGGACTTGCATGAAATTTTAATCACCTAAAGATGTCCCAAGACTTCATAGTGGTATTAACTCCCTACAGTGCAATTATGAGACATTAAATTCATTACACATCAAGACAATTACAGAAACACATCCAACATCTCAGGAGCACAGGAAGAGCAAGCATTATTGTTTGCTGGTGACTACAGGGAATACGCATAGTTATTGCTCAAGACCCACAAAGAGGCTTCAGAACCAGGAGTCATCATTATCTTTCTGAATATATATATATATAGATCCACAACTTTTTCTGGGATTTCTGTTTGCAGAGGGAAAGCCACAAAAAAGGCAACAACACTTACACAAAACTCTAGAAAGTGTAACTGGCAAAAATAAAGATCATTTGTACAGTTAAGTACAGATGTTTGCTGTTTTTTTTTTAACGGACAGAACACACCACCTCTAATGTTTTTGTATTGTCTTGTTCCTCACTACATTACCTCCACTAAAACATTGCTCTTTTAGGAATATGACATTAGTGTAAATTTAAAATTATCTCCCTGTAGAAATAAAGAACCTACAGCCTACAATAACTGGAAGGCAAAAGAAGTAAGGGAAAGTATAGGCATGTATTTAAGCTCAAGAGATGAAACTTAATCTTACCTCCCCTGAGATACATAGCAAGACACAGAATAAGGGGGCAGAAAATTTTGCCATGCAGATATGCTCATAGATATATAAAAATTGCCTTCTGCGGGAGATAGTGAGATGACCATTAATGGTTCCTTTTCTAGTCCTCCAGTTACCTGTCACATGTTCACAACTTTCTCTACAAACAATGCATGCTTAGCAGTAATTTTAAAGAGTAAGAGAGAAGACCTCTATTGCTAGGGTAGTAACTCTGGAAATTGAGCACTGGAATTTGTTGGGTGAGGTGCGTTTTTTTGTTTATTTAGTTTTGGTTTGGTTTTGTTTTGAGGTTTTTGAGGTTTTGTTTTGTTTTGAGTTTTTTTTGAAATTCAGTATTTGCAAGGCCATAGGAGCAATTATGAATCTGTACCCTAATAAATTAACCTAAGGGCTGAAAACTAAAGGGATAGAACAAAACTGGTTATTGGGGCTTTGGTTTTTGTCTGTTTGCTTGCTTGTTTGTTTGTTTGAATGGGTATGACATGATATCCCATATATTTGTAGAAGTGAAAAAGAAAGGAAGATTAATCTTAATGTCCCCTACAAGATCCTTTCAATAATTTTGCTTAAATCCTATGAGCTTCTCTTTGAGCTCTTTACTGCTGCTGAGTTACCAAGGCTGAGTTCTATAGTCAGACGTTCTCTATGATTTCTTTGTCCATGGCAGTGGACCTCTGCTTCCTCAGCCTGCCAAGACTGGGCTGGTCTCCTTTAACCGCAGAGAGCAAGAAAGAGATGAGCATTTGCTTATTTGTTTAATTGTTTATTTACACCCTTCAAGAATGATTTATTTGTAAATCCTGTAAAGGGGTTTGTAAAGGGTTTCACAGGAATTTTGAAAGTGTTAGGAGTAAATTACATCTCTCAAGATTTGTCACAGGAACTCTCCCTAATGTTCAGCCCTAAGGAGTCATGCAAAGACAGAGAAGCTACAAAGGGGTGGACTTTATAAGGTGAAATTTAAAATGAAGTGTGGGATTAGTGCTGTCCTGGAAACTAGAGGAGCTAAATCTGACATTCTTCCATAAATTTTCAGTGTGACCTTGAGTAAAATAATTTATATATTTAGTGACAGTAGGGCCAGAGGAAAACATAATCTCTCCCTAAAGAGAGGTGTGAAAATAAATTCCTGAAGGTAAGAATTTCTCCCAAGCAGTGGCAGAACTATGCATAGATAAGCAGAAAGAGATATGTTTATCCTCTGTTTCTAAGTATCTAGTCTAGCACTTTAAACAGCACTGGGAGTTACACTAGTGGGTTAAGTAGATATTACTGCCCTAAATGAACACCTAAAAAAGTAAGCATAACTGCCAGTAGAAGTGACTTAGCATCCCTGCTTAACACTTAACTGGTCATTGGCTGAAAAAATTAATATGGTCTTTTTACCTATATTATTTTTAAATGTTATGATCATTATTCAAAAAATCTGAATTCCTTGCTCTCCCAATGATTTCCTTTTTTATTTTTTTTCCTTAATTCAGGTTGTAGCATTAATTTAAACAGTACTTTTATTTTAATATCAGCATGCTTTGATCTTGTAAAAAGGGGTTTCAGATGAGCACAGAGGTCAATAAATGCATTCCTAGACATCCTAGTTCTCTTGGGAGACCTGCTGGGCAAAGTTTCCCTTCATCCCTTGCTGCAAAGTGATGCTAAGCTGAATTATCTACTCAGCCTGAGAGAAACTGCTCAGAGGAGATTGTGATCTAAATTAGATGCATTCCTTTGAATAAAGTTTTCTTAATATGTCCTGCAATCCATTTTTCAAATGCCAAAACATTACATTTCCCAGCAGGCTTTAATAAAAGGTATTTTGCTACATACACATTTCCTGTGGCAAATGCATTTTTTTTCCCATGAAATTTGCTCTATCAAAAATTTCGATTTATCTGATGGAGTAAAACTCTGAGTGAAAAAATCAGGCTTTACTGCCACACCGTAGACCTAAATTCTGTATACGTTAAACTTAAGATCACATATCTGTGTTTTACAACAGGGATGTTTTTGGAAAGGGGAGATTTGCTGTAAAAATCACATGTTAACTAAGGAATAAAATTTTGTAGCTCAGAGTTAATGTTAGTTATGAGGAAAACCATTGGGCTGTCTTCCTGTCTTCTATGGGCAATTTATATTTATTACCTGGATGGAAAAATAGTTTTACTGTAAGTTTGCTGTAGAAAACACTGTACTTTGTTTTTTGAATAGTTCAATTTATTTGGGTTTTGGATTTTTGTTGTTTGGGTTTTTTTAAAGATACTTATGTAATCTTGCAGGCAAATATCTGAAGGCAGTGTTTTTCTTTCCCCACTAATTAGAATAGATAACATATAAAATCAGAAAAAATCTTAGATAAAGTACGCAGAAAAGGCTACTTGGAGCAGAATTCTGCTGTTATACAGTACTATAACTTAAAATATTGCAGCTAACGTGAATACAGTTATATATAAGGACGTAATTCTTTTCTAGAGAAAACTTTCTATTTGTGAAAGACCAAAAAGGACTCAGTTTAGAAAGAGAATTAGACATTAAGAAGAAAATACCACTATTTAACTGAAGATTGTATTTTGCATTTACAGGTAGCATTAACTGCTGGTACTGGCAGCTCATGCTTTCCCTCCTCTCTGAGCACTGGAGAGAGGCATTGTAGGATTAGGATTTCTGTGATGGAATTTCTTTAAACAGGTGACTGTGTGTGCTAAAAGTACACTGTTTCACACAATGTGAAAAACCGCTACTGGTCACTAATAGATTAATCTCCGTGAGGATGGACAGATGGATGGATGGGAATGCAAATATAGTTTTGAAACCACTTTTAAATGTTTTAACTCTTTAGTAGCTGTCTTTAAGGCACTCAACTATTCCTTCCTCTAATGCTAAAAATGCCTGTGTGGGAGAACTGCAGAAAAATATAAACAAGCTGATCTAAAAGTTTCATAGAGACACATGGTCTGTTGTTCCAAGAAACAGGACTTTGCTTGTAAAATATCTACTTTAAGTATATTTGGTACTAGATAATGAATTCCATTAGTCTTATTACTGTGCTTCTGTGAGGGCTTAAATTCCATCACACCTTTTTTAAACACAATGAAACCTGTGAAGATGCACTTCAGTCCCAAGATTGTCTCAATCTGTCTAGTCAATGATATTAGCAATAAAACCCAGTTCCTTCCTTAAATTACCACTAACCACTTTTTTTTTTTCCCCCAAACAGAATTTAAGGAAGCTTTACAGTGATTTTTTTTTTCCCCATAACTTGACTGGACTGTGAAGGAGACTATTAAGAGGGATAGTAAATCGCTGTAATTGGTCTGGGTATACTAATCTCTTCAAAATCCATCAGAAAAGGAGAAAAGACCTTTTCCCAGCCACAGTGTTTCCCAGCAAGATCTGTTTTTATTTCTCTGCTAAAACAACAGACTGTTACTAACTTAAACGTCAGATGACACTACATCTGAAAAAAAAAAGGCGGGGGGGGGAGCCAGCACCACCCAGCAAGGCAGTGCTCGAGTTCACATTAAGACTTCCTCACAATAGCTGGGTAGAACAGAAACCTGAAGTAGCAGTAATCTTACCTTGAGTACACAAGATCCAAGGAGAGAAGATCACTGGCTCAAAACAGTAGAGGACTGAGAAAGTGCTCTGATCTGCTGCTGGTAGTATGCACTTGGCTTTTATGTGCAGGTGGGAGGAGCTGCTCCCTACGGTAGGTGGGCAGTGAAGATAGCAGGCAGACAGCCTTCAGGAGGCATTGCAGAGGTTTTTGCTGTTTGGGAACAGAGAGAGGGAGGAAAAGCAAGCTGGATGGCATATACATGAAAAATAGTGTTGGATTTATTTGCTGGAGTTTTTTTTGTTTTGGTTTGGTTTTTTGTTTGTTTTTCTGTGAATATGTAGTTAACTGAAGATTTTCTACTGTATTTATTTTTCTAAATCTGAATCTCTGTATTATTCCAGTTGCAGTACAATACTACTAGGTCTCACTTAATCTGTTGGAAGGATTTTTGAGGCAATGAGATACTAATACAAAATCTTTATCAGAAAGGTCAATGTTTCCCTTTCTGAAAAGGGATAGCTATGAAGAATCAGCCCCTTGATCTTTGAAGTTGTCTGTTTTCTCAAGGATTGGACTTCCTTTATATTCCAAACATCTGCTAGATCTCAGCTCCGGAACCCTCCTAAGTTTCTGTTTTGCTGAGCTGCACAGCTTTTTCTTGAAGCAGCTGTAATGCGTTCCATCTACACACTGACTTTGTAGCAGTTTAGTTCAGAGCAGTTTTATTGTTCACTGTGTCTGAGTTCTAAACAGTTTTACCAACTGGTATTCTCAAAAGGCAAATGTAGCCAAAAAGACAAACCAGTAGGAATATGCATTCCTGGTGGTTTCTGTGTGAAATCATTCATTGTTCATTTTAACTCTTTCATTGCTTTCCACTCAGAAGAGTGGATGGCACAGATTGCAGACACTGACTTCTGCAGGTGAAACAGTTGTACCCATCTAAAAAACACTAATTCTCTATTTATGTATCTTCCTGCATGAGGCATCAGGGTCTGTATTATTTTCCATAATACACAAGTAAAATCTGTGTCATATTGGAACACGTAATAGGTTGAGAAAGCTGGAAAGATAGAACAGCAAGGGGAGAACAGTAGTGTGCAATTAAGGGAAAGTCTATCCTGACTTAAAATCTGACAAAGAGCAGGTAGAAAAATGAATTAGTATCTTAGTTATAGAGTTGAGATAAGTTTGTAGCAGAGCTTGTGGAGATGAGATATGATATCTGTTACTTCTTTTGCAAAAGGGCCAAACTGATCACTGGTTAAGGAGTTGTAAGATGTTTTTTTTAAAAAGCAGTACTGAGTGAATTGATCTGAATATAGTGAGTTGCATACAACTTTATTTAGTCTTGTCTTTTTACAAAAAGGCTTAAAAATCAAGCACCCATCAACTTGGATGACAGTGTTATGTGGCAAAAGAAGTTGCATAACCCTGGTGATGTAGCCTCTGAGATTTGGAATTGTCAAACTGAAAAGGACTGGTTTAATTGCTAATATTTCTCACCGGTATTGATTTGCTGTTAGCTAGGGCATTTTATACATTATTGCAACTAATTGGGAAAATAATTTATTTATTTTGTTATTTCTGCAGCATTTGAAGTATTTTTACAGTTCTCAATAACAAATTAGTTCTGCTGTGAAGAGATTACAGCATGCTTCCAGGAAGGCTACACGAACTAATTATAACATGGGAATAGGGAAAGAAAGGGTACAATTTACTGCAATAAGCTTATGTAGTTAGTTCAGTTATGGCACTTGGTAGTGTTTCAAGTGACTAAGTGATATGCATAAAGTGGAATTCTACTCAGCTAGCATCTAAATAATCAGATGATTATGTACTTAGACAAATCTAGGTTGAGATTTGCAGAAGTTAGAGAGTAAATAGGTACCCTCATCCTTGTTTCATGATTAAACTGCTCTGCTCTCTCAAAATTGCTGAGCTATTTGTAGGTCTCTTCTAAAATCAGTGGATATTTCTATAAACTCAATACCTTCAGGAGGTGAAGTTCTGTTTTTTTATTATCTTGGGAATGAAAGTTTGAATGTAAAGGACTAGCTGTATAGGTATATTTTTTGTTTGTTTTTTAAACTCCTGACCATAAGCTTCAGGTGCTAAGCACCACTTCAGATCTCAGAACTGAGTCAATACTTCTCCCTGCGCTGTGGGTTGCATACACTTGTTAGCGTTCAGAAACATAATCACAAGAATGATTATATGTAGGTGCTTTTATTGAAGAGCTCTGGGTGTCAGGGGTTACCAACCCAAATCTGACTCCACCATGGGTTTGGGATGAACATGTTTTTATATTCTATCGTTATATAACTTTCATGTTAATGATATAAACTTATATTGTTCTATTGTATACATAGATTTCAGCCAAGCATGGCTCCTCGTGACCCCCCTGAAATTTCTAACATAGTTTCTCATGATTCTTCTTATGATTATACAATAATTATATTTAATTACTAAACAATCATCACATCTAATAATTATATCATTTACCATACTGCTTACGCAGGTGCAATGATCTGGCAAAACACAAAGCCTAATATTTTCAGAGTCTATCTTTAACATTTTCCAGGGTCCCACTATGATTCTTCCCCCTTTGAAAGCATTTTCACTTCACTATAGGTGTAAATGTTTTCACTTGATACAGTCCTTTATTTCTCAATTTATACTTGACGTTCTTCAAATCCATGGTTGATGTAAACGTTGTCGTGGATGCTATCACGAACTGGAAAACCAGAAGATGGTGGGCGTGGATCTTGTGTCAGTGCCTTTATTATTTTCTGGTTCCAGGATGTTTTCTTCTGTATCTCTCCTTTTAAGATGCTGTAAATTAACCAAATTGCTAAGAATACAATTAGTAAGATTATCACACTCTTAATGACAGATTCAATACATGACCTCACATTCCACCCTAACCCTTTAAAGATTTTGCCTAACCAGCTTGTAGTCAAATCCTTTTGCTCTTCTTGTGCTTCATGCTCTATTTGTTTCAACTGATTGATGTCATATTCTACATCTGCAGTTACATTTGGGATGTGAACGCAGCAATGATCAATCCATCCCTTTAAAAATCCACATACTCCATGCTCCTTCAGGAGTAACAAATCTAAGGCTAATTGATTTTGTGAAGTCATTTTTGTGGTGGCTTGTAATTGTACGTTTAATTCTTTAAATCCTTCCTGGGTGACTCTTGCTAGTCTATCTACCTGACCTGTAAGTTTGTACAGCATCTTCTACTCTGATAGTTTGCTATAGGACCAAGCAAAGACTCTAGGGCCCACCCAAATTTCACTCCACTAGAGGGTTCTTGCCAAGTGTCATCTAGATTTTCATTGTCTAGAACTTCTCGTCTTGCTCTTATCTGCAGAAGTTCATGTTTTCCATTATATGGGGACTTTTTCCAAATTGGACATAACGTTGGGAGGCCCAAAGTAATTTCCTTTACTTTCCTGTCCACAGGCAGATGTGTTGTCCAGGTACCATCGCTTGCTGCCCATACAAATTGCCCTGGACTTCGGACTGTACTCCTGGTACATCCTACAACTACTTTATAATTCACTCTGCCTTGTTTATGTTTGATCCCTCTGCAAGCACAACCAATTTGTACAGCTATTGCCAGGGGTGGCATCTGTTTTATCTCTGCATCATCAGAAGTGCAGTCGTAAGTTTTATTACATGCCCACCAACTTACTTTGTCTGCCCTCGATCTGCTACTAGTGGCAGTGTGCGTTACTGCTGGATCTGTTTCATTCTCGGAGCCTTCCCACTTAATACACCAAGGGGTGTTTGCTATATATTGGAATTTTTGAAGTATACTCACAGACCAAGGCACTGTCCCAAGGCTCTATTGATCTTTCTGATCCTTGGCCTCACACTTCCATACCAGAGTGGTTTCTGTAACATTTTCTATAATCTTTTTATAGTGCGGCAAATAGCATTGCCATTGTGTGATGCCTCCTGACTCTCCCATAGGGGTTCCTAGTGTGCCATCACTTAGAATACAGTCTTTCTGGCTTATAGATTTCATCCATGTTCCTATTTTCTCCCAAGTTTCCTTGACTACTTGCCTTGACTCGGGTACCTGTTTGCATGCAATTGTTTTGTTCTTTTGTATTTCAGGTAGTTTTGATGTTATGATTCCCCAATTTACTGGGTCTCCTGCTGCCTTTGGTATTGGCAGACAGGCAGTTATTCTACTGATGTTTTGCATTTTGGCAAAGACTTTGACTAATCCAATCATTCTCAGCTTGAACTGCATTAGAAACTTTTATCACCTGTGTTTCTGCTTGTACCTCTCTCTTCATTCTAGAATGAAGAGTGGTTAGTTGATCTTTTTGCATTCCACATCCCAAAGACATTAATGACCATAACATTGGCACAATTACTGACAGCATTCTCAAAGCAATTAAACACATTTTATCTGCAGCCTTGTTGGTTCCACAGTTTACACAGTCCATGATCCAGGATGAATTTTCTTCACTTGGGTATAGTGAGTCCAGGGGTCCACGCTGGCTACTTTGACTGCTGTAAAGGTGGTCAGCAGTACCTGATGAGGTCCACTCCACTTTTCTTTCAGCGGTTCTTCATTCCAGTTTTTAATCTACACCTCATCTCCTGGATGTATGTTATGAACTGGATTCTCGAGAGTCAGCGGTTTATTCCACACGAAGATGCTCCGGAGCTGAGCTAAAGTTTTCCCGAGAGACAGAACATAATTATACACTTCCTGCTTTCCTGTGACGTGTACATTAGGGTTAGGGTCAGGAGATTCATATGGTTTCCCATACAATATCTCATAAGGACTGACTGACATCCCACTCCTAGGCTTTATCTGAATCCTTAACAGTGCTATTGGCAAAGCCTGGGGCCACTACAATTTGGCTTCTTGGCAAATTTTACTGATTTGCCTTTTTAGTGTCTGATTCATCCTCTCTACCTGTCCACTTGACTGGGGTCTCCACGGTGTGTGGAGGTCCCAAGTTATCCCCAGCAATCTACTTACCTCTCTTACTACTGTAGCTATGAAATGGGGCCCCCTATCTGATGATACCCCTAGGGGTAGCCTGAACCTGGGAATAATCTCCTGTAGTAACCACTTAACTGTTTCCTTTGCTCAGTTTGTGCTACAGGGAAGGACCTCTGGCCATCCAGAAAATGTGTCAACTCCGGCTAACAGGTATTTGTATCCTCAAGTTCTTGGCAATTCCAGAAAATCTACCTGCCAATAGTCTCCTGGCTCTGTTCCTATCCTAATTCTTCCTAGCTATGGCTGTCGTCTAGTCACTGGGTTGTTTTTCGAGCAGATATCACATTTTGACATTACTGATTTTGCCATTGTTAACATCTGTACCAAAATTAAACTCTGCTTTAGCAATTTTACCAATGCCTCTGCACCCCAATGACATTCGTTATGTTTGATTTGTAGAACTTCTCTCATTATCAAGGGGGGTACCACTATCTGTCCTTGTGCAGTCACATACCATCTTTCTGAATTCTTTTGTGCATTTAGCAAACGTGCCAGTCTCTCATCTTCTACTGAATATTTTGGTTTTGGAGGCAAATTGAATTGGGATACATTAAGCTTTAAAGGTATCAATGCCATTGTTGTTTGCACCTCTCGAGCAACCTGTCGGGCTGTCCAGTCTGCCTTTCGATTTCCCTCACAGATTTTGGAGTTTCCTGATTGGTGTGCTTTACAATGTATAATTGCTACTTGTTCAGGTTTTTATACTGCTTTTATCAATTGCAGGACTGCATTTTGATGTTTAATGTGCCTACCTTGAGAAGACAATAGTCCTCTTTCTTTCCACAGTGCTCCGTTTACATGCACCACTCCAAAAGCATATTTTGAGACAGTCCATATATTTATCCTTTTCCCCTTCACTTAATTCTAGTGCCCTGGTTAAAGCAACCAGTTCTGCCTTCTGGGCAGATGTATTTGGTGGTAATGCTTTTGCCTCCACTACTGTACTAACTGTTGTTACCGCATATCCAGCATATCTGGTTCTGTTTTCCACGAAGCTGCTCCCATCTGTAAAGAGCTCCCACTCTGGCTGCTCTAGTGGGACGTCTTTCAGGTCTTTTCTTGCTGAATAGGTGTGCTCTATTACTTCTACACAGTCATGCTCTAATGGGCCTTCTTCAGTTGTGGTACCTAGGAACAAAGCTGGATTCAAAAGGTTAGTTGTTTTTAATGTGACATCATCCTACTCGGTCAGGACTACCTGGAATTTTATCATCCTGCTTGGAGATAGCCAATGGCCCCCTTTCTGTTCTAAGACAGTGGTCACCATGTATGGTACATAGACATCTTTGTGCCTTCCCATAGTAAGCTTCCTGGCTTCTTGTATCAGCATCACAGTGGCTGCGACTGCCCACAGACATGAAGGCCACCCGGCACTTATGTTGTCAAGTTGTTTGGAAAAGTAGCCCACCGGCCTTTTCCAGCTTCCCAGACATTGGGTCAGGACTCCTCGTGCTAGGCGCAGCCTTTCATGTACAAACAGCTGAAAATCTTTAGACAGATCAGGTAACCCTAATGCTGGAGCAGTTGTCAGTGCTTCCTTTAATTTTAGTAAGGCTTCTTTCTGTGGCTTGCACCAGATGAATGGCTGCGTCTTCTGAGCTTCATACAGGGGCTTCGCAATCAGTCCATAGTCCATGATCCACAGGCGACACCATCCTGCCATCCCGAGGAAGACTAGCAGCTCATGTAGATTCTGGGGCTCTGGAATTGCACAAATAGCTTGGATACGGTTAGTACCTAGTTTTCGTTGCCCTTGTGAAATTTCACATCCCAGGTAGATCAAAGTCTGTTGAGCAATTTGTGCCTTTTCCAGGTCGCTTTTTCTTCTGTAGCTATTAGTATATCATCAACATACTGCAACAACAGCTATTGGTCTCTTGGTACTTGCCCATTCTCGGTCCAAATCTCCAGCTCCTTTGCCAGCTGGGTTTCCGAATAGGGTCGGTGAGCTGGATCTTTCTTCCATTCCCTGGGTTTTCCCACTCAAAGGCAAACAGTTTCCTACTTTCTTTGTCAAGGGGTGTGCAGAAAAAAGGCATCTTTTAAATCAATTACAGTAAACCATTTATATATCTCTTTTACAGATGTCAGCAATGTGTAGGGATTTGTTACCACTGGATACATGTCCTTTGTTATTTTATTTATTGTTCTCAAATCCTGCACTAATCTATATTCACCATTTGGTTTCTTTACTGGAAATATTGCTATATTAAATTCTGATTCACATTCTTCTAGAATTCAGTATTTCAAGAACTTATCAATAACCTTTAGTATTCCTTGTTGTGCTTCTGGTTTTAGGGGATACTGTTTGACTTGTACAGCCCTTGCCCCTTCTTTAAACTCTGCATGCACTGGTTGTGCCAATTTAGATTTCCCTGGTATATCCGTTTCCCATACAGAGGGAATCACCGCATCTTCTATCTCCCTAGGGATAGAGGGAACAGGTTTTTCTTTGATCATTAAAATCTGTCCCGTCTTTGATTCAGGTATTTTCATTATAAGTTCCCCATTTTCAAAGGTTATTACCGCATCAAGTTTCGCTAGCAAATCCCTCCCTAAAAGCGGAATTGGACACTCAGGTACATATAGGAACTCGTGTGTTAAAACCTTGTTCCCTAAACACAAATCTAGGGGTTGCAAGAATGGCCATTTTTCCTCTTTCCCTGTAGCCCCAACTATTGTTGTTTGCTTGTCCCCAGTTTGTCCTTGCAGATCATTTAGCACAGAATATGTAGCTCCGGTATCTACTAGAAATTTGACCTCCTTATGCCCTAACTGTATATTTATGACAGGTTCTTGAACCTGTTTTACAGGTTCCACGTCCAGTCAGCTGTTATATTCGCCTAAGACCATCGCCTTGGCAACGTTTTCCTGCTGGAACTGATTGCCCTGGTGAAACCGGTTGTTCAAGTTGCTTGGGCACTCTCTCTTCCAATGCCCCTCCTGTTTGCAATACGCACATTGATTTAGGCTTAACCCTTGCATAACTGGTCTTCTACTATGACTACCTCTGCCACGTCCCCTGAAATTTGGGTTCCCCTTTCCTTGTATTACTGCCAAAAGATTTTGCTGCTGCCTTTTACTAGCTTCTCTTTCGTGATTGTATATACCTTCCAGGCTACCTCAAGTAGTTTATCCAGATTCCTTAATTCCTCCCCTTCTAATTTTTGCAATTTCCTCCTGATATCGTCCTGTGACTGGCCCAAGAATATGAGAGCGAGCTGAACCTTTTCTTGTTCTGTGTCTATTTGGAGATCTGTATATTTCCTTGCTACCTCCTTAAGCCTCTCCAAAAACACAGTGGGAGATTCTTTCTTTTCCTGCCGAACCTCATATAGTTTAGACCAATTCATAGTTTTGGGCACAGCATTCTGAACTCCTATTTGGATCCACTCCTGATATCTCTGTAGTTTCCTCATACCCCAAGATAAATTAGGGTCCCATTTTGGATCCTCAATTGGGAAATTTTCATCTACAGTTCTTGTTATGAGCCCGTTTCTGATATCCTCCCTTGCCCTTTCTTTGGCTGCCTTAAGTACCATCTCTTTCTCAGTAGAATCCATCAAAGTATCTAAAATTACTTGTATGTCATCCCAGTCAGGATTCTGAGTTTTTATAACCATTTTTACTACTCGTGCCACCTTATCAGGATTTTCTTTATAAGTTCCGGCTGATTGTTTCCAAATAACTAAATCTGCAGGAGAAAAAGGCACTTTTACAAACCCTAGGCCTTCCACTCCTACACCCTGTTGCAAGGGGGCAATCACAGTTCGCTTTTGTCTGCCCACGACCGGGGCAAGCTTTGACCGACTTCGAGTTCTGTGGGATACCGGTGGTGCGGATTCATTACTATTGCTATCTTTTTCACTTGCATCCCTCCCCCTCCTTTCTATCACAGTTAGGTTTTGCTCATCTTCCAAGGAAGAGGGATCAGGTGATGGTGGGAAAGGAGGATAAAGAGAGAAGGGTGTATTAGATGAGACAGGTTCAGGATTAGGTGAGGTAGGGGCAGACGGTGGGATAGGGACAGGTGAAGTAGGTGAGATAGGGCTAGGTTCTCTTGGTCTTATTGGAGCTACCTGTAAATCAATATCTGTATAATTTTTCCCTACTCAGACTTTCTTTCAACGCTAAATGTTCTAGACAACGTTTCTCACAAACCCCACACTTACCACTTGCAGATGCTCTAACCACCATTAATCCACATTCATCCTGCCATTCTGGCTTTCCCTGCAAATAGAAAAACAAATCAACACTTCCTTCTTGCTTAAAAAATGACGTTAACTGTGAAATGGTGTTATATTGCAGAGTCCCGTACTTTGGCCATTTTTCGCCATTCTCCAAGACGTATTCTGGCCACCATGCATTACAATAATCAATCAACTTAGCTTTACATAATTCTTCCCCAAAATTACCCTGTTTCCAATGTGCTAATAAGCACCCCAAAGGAGAAGTTTGCAGAATGGAGGCATTGCAGCCAAAAATCCCTTTGAGCTTCTCCATCCAAAAATATGCCACCAATGCTGAACCTGCAACGCTTTTCATGATTGTCTTATGGAACGGTGCCTAGGCGATACCACCAGGAATTCCTTTAGCCCAACCAAGCATAGCTTTCGCTGCATCTTATTGGCAGGCAACCAAACCAAAGTAAAAGCACCTTACCTCTCTCCCGGGGACATTGTGAGCAGCAGAGGTGGGTCACGGCCGATGAGCCCCCCGAGAATCCCTCGGTGCCGGCTTGGAGCATGATCAAGTCGCAAACTCACTCAGCAGCACTCACAGGGTCCCACCTGGGTCGCCAAAATGTTAGTGTTCAGAAACACATAGTCACAAGAATGATTATATGTAGGTGCTTTTATTGAAGAGCTCTGGGTGTCAGGGGTTACCAACCCAAATCTGACTCCACCATGGGTTTGGGATGAACATGTTTTTATATTCTATCGTTATATAACTTTCATGTTAATGATATAAACTTATATTGTTCTATTGTATACATAGATTTCAGCCAAGCATGGCTCCTCGTGACCCCCCTGAAATTTCTAACATAGTTTCTCATGATTTTTCTTATGATTATACAATAATTATATTTAATTACTAAACAATCATCACATCTAACAATTACATCATTTACCATACTGCTTACGCAGGTGCAATGATCTGGCAAAACACAAAGCCTAACATTTTCAGAGACTATCTTTAATATTTTCCTGGTCCCCCTATCACACTGATCACATATCCTACAGTACTGCAGACTCAAGGATAGCCTTACCTTTTTATACTTCTAGAAGAAAAGAATTAAAGGTTTTCTTTAATTCCTTCCTTTGGGGAATCCTAAAGCACTTTACAAGTGTTAAATACCAATGTATAACATGGATAAAAAGTATTAGACCTATATTAATATTTATTAAAGCACCATCATGATGAAATTATATGGAAGATTATCTGATGAGGTTACAACATTATGCAGAGACTTCATAGAATTATTAATTCTCTGAATTGGAAGGGACTCACAAGGATCACCAAAGACCAACTCCTGTCTCTGCATAGGGCATTACAAGAATCACACCCTGTGCCCAAGAGCCTTGTCCAACACTTTCTGAACTCTGCCAGGCTTGGTGCTGTGACTGCCTCTCTGGGGAGCCTGTTCCAGTGCCCAACCACCCTCTGGGTGAAGAACCTGTTCCTAATATCCAACATAAACCTCCCCTGACACAACTTCAGGCCATTCCCTCGAGTCCTGTTACTGGACACCACAGAGAGGAGACTGGTTCCTTCCCCTGCATATCCACTTGTTGGAAAACTCCCCTCAGTCTTCTCCAGGCTGAACAGACCAAATGACCTCAGCCACTCCTCATATGGCATCCCCTCAAGGCCCTTCACCATCTTCATACCCTCCCCTGGAAGCTCTCTCACAGGTTCATATCCTTCTTACATTGTGGCACCCAGAACTGCCCCCAGCACTGGAAGCAAGGCTGCCCCAGCTCAGAACAGAGTGGAACAATTCCCTCCCCTGCCTGGCTATGATGCTCGGCCTGATGCCCTCCAGGACAGGGCTGTCCCTCCTGGCTGCCAGGGCACTGCTAATTCAGATTTTAACTTTTCCATTGACGAGGACCCCCAGGTCTCTTTCCACAGGACTGCTTTCCAGCCTCTTGTTCCCCAATCTCTAAACACACCCATGGCTGCCCTGTCCCAGGACCCATGTGTTTCTGGTCACTGCAACACTTATCTTCCTTAATAAGACTTTTAGTAGATGAAAGTTTACCAAAATATCTGTGGGAAACTTGAATTATGTCATCATATGATCAACTGGATTTCAGGGCACACTGCCAGGCTGGACAGTAAATTCAATGTGGACACATGGCAGGAAAGGTTGTCATATTCCTATGACCAGGAGTGATGTCGAAACTTTCCGTTTCCATCTGCCTTTTAAAAATAAAGCTACTTTTTCAATAAGACCCTCCAGCGCTCTAGCCCACTTACTCAATTTTTGCCTCAAAATATCTAGATTGGTTTGCTATGAACTTGAAAGAATTGTTTGAGGCAGCCTGTCCTTTCCAAAATCTGTATCAGGTACTTGCTTTATTTGAGGGTAGGTCTATACACAGTGCAGAACAGAACTGCTAGTAACAGAATCAATTTAATGAAGTACTCAAACTTGGATAGATGGTTCATGACACTTTTGAGAATGATGCACATTTTCTTTTCAATGAGTCTTCTGTCAATTTGTTTAGTAGTAGAGTCTTCTATTAAATTAAATTAGTTCTGGCATACAAAGTATATGGCAAAAGAGCAATCAATAACAGAGGTAGCATCATCCTTAAGAGACAGGTGAAAACTATAGCTGTACAAGTGGCATGCATTTCACTCTAGGTCTTTTAAAAGGAGATAAACCAAAATTCCTACATTTGTTCCATAAAGGAATTGATTACCCCCAGTTTGCCCTGAATGTGACAGAGCTAAAATAATGTGAGCTAAAGTATTGGGGGTGGAAAGAATAACCATGGATAGATTGGGAGGTTGAACCTCTGGAGATAAATGACTGTTTATGTAGCATCACAGCAGTAGCTCGGGTAGGTGGCTACTTGCTGTTTGACAATATTGTCAAAGGAGGGGAGTCCCCAGACAGCTGGATAGAATGGTGATGGCAGAAGATTAGCTATCAAGGTTAAGGTGTCAATGTTGTTTTTAAACACAACCCAAAAAGTATGAGAAGGAGGCCTCCTAACATAAAGTGGGATAACACAGGCAATAGCCGCCTTGCGAGGTAAAAGTTAACACTTCCAAATTTCAGCTATAAATGTAAAAAATTCATGATTCAGGAAAGAGGAAAACATTTCAGGGTTTTGTTTTGGTGGTTGTTAATATAAAATTATGCTGAACAGCCTACAGGTAATTTTCTGTTATCCCATGCAAACCTCATGTAAATATATTCTTCTTTTCATCTTATTTGACTGTAGGACTGTAGGACCACAGACACCAACGTCTCCATTTCACCAGTGGTATATTTTATTAACCTGTGGTTTCAGGCAACGTTCTGTCTTCTGTCATGCTTCCCATCATTGTAAGTTTTATTCAAAGTCTTTCCAGCAAGTTTGCCTTTTAAAGAATTAGATGTGAAAGTATTGCAGTTTTTATAGAGTATTGTTAGCTGATGGGTTTCTTTTTTAAATAGTAGATTCATAAACTTAGAGGGGAGAGTAATGGGAGAGAGTGAACAGTTCTCAAAGTTTTCTCTGCATGATACTGAGAATCTGTCTGATATTGCCTTTCACATTTGTATCTGTAGATTAGTGCCAGTGGGGTGGTCTGGCTACAAAACCACTGTGTGCCATCCAGTGTAGGATACAAAAATCAGGACACATTTTGAAAATGCAGATCTTGCATTGTAGATGAGCATACACCCGTGGCCTTACCGTGTGTGGAGGAAGTACGTCTACCTCAAACAATGTTTACTACAGTATTACAAGGTTGATTCTTTAGCAGTCACCTGATAGAGGCTGAATTGAAAAAAGAAAAAGAATTGATACAGACTGTACTGTAACTGTAACTAATGCCATTTTGTATGTCTTGACTGTGCTGATTCTGTTACACCCACCAGTGTAATAACCAGTGTAATTCAAGCAGGAATTGATTCCATTAAAGATCTTCTAATATTCCTAATGATGCTGTATTGCTATGTCATTGTACAAAAATACTGAGTTCCCACTCAGGTGATATTGTACAGGAGTTCAGATTAGATGGGTGTCAGTTCATCGGTATTTCAGAGATTGGGACATTGGCCCAGATGATGATCAAACCTGATAAATTGTCTCTGTATTCAAACCTAGTGTTTGTCCATTTCTGAGAAGTAACCAAGATAAAACATGGAAGTCATAACCTTTTAACACACGATTGAGGATTAAATAAAACTTGTGTTCCGTTCCACCAGAATGTGCTTGGTGGCAGTATTATGCATTCTGTGTGTGTATTTTTAATATTTTATATAAGCTTCCTGAAATTTTATGTAATGAAACCAAGTGGCACACATTTTGTCTGTAAGATATGTATATTCTTTGAAAACTTTCTGCCAAAAGATTGTGTAGGTTTTTTAAAAATTATTTTAGAAAGATAATTTGCGCTCTGTTTCAAATGATAGATAGCATCCTTAGGAAAATAAATTTATGATCAAAGGAAATACTTGCCCAGTGACACTGAAGTTAAAAAGGGAATGAAACAGAACCTGAATAAAAATGTTCATGTTTTCTCATCCATCTCTACTGCTTGGGTCTTATGCCTTATCTCACAGATACTGCTCACTTCCTAACTACACAATTAATAATTTTTGAAATAATAGACTAATTTGATATCCTGGTTACATAATTTATAAATTATTTTCCCTTCAGCACACAAAAAAAAGGCTGTAAAAAGGCAGAAATAAACTTTTAATCTTCATTAATGTTCAAACTGCCTAATATTATGATAAAATCGCTAATAGGAATTTGATTCCAAACATCATTACAATTTTTTTCTTTAGGACTGGGGAAAACATAGTTCTATTGCATATTTACTGCGGGCAAAAATAGGTCTTGTAGCAACATCCCTCATTTTCTTCAAATTGCCTAAAATTTTAGTGCTGGGGGGACACAGTATTTTTTTTACTCTAACTCCTGCGAATGTGTTATGAAGGAAGCCAGGCAGCTTCTCCTCTCAGTTGTACTGTGGAAAAATAGGAGCTTGAGCAGAGACATGGTTGGCAGTGCTCACAGATTTTGGTACAGTTGCTTTTCAATTCTTCATTCTATTTCAATCTTCTTACTTTGTTGTAATAGATCAGAGCATGGCCTATGGAGTGTTCAGCAAAGAGCCTGTCAGCTCAATGCCATTTGCAGACCTTTCATCAGTCCCATTTTTTTTATTATATATTAAGTTGCATTAAGTTGCAAGTTACTGATTCTGGTTCACAGTTCAGTGTTTCCATTGCTCTCTTTTAGTGTAGACATTAAACAATGTTAACCTATTCCCAAGAACCATAGGCTGGCTAAGTTCATGGAAGTGAAGGACCCCTACAGGGTTTTTTTCCCCTATTTTAGTTTTCTTCCTGCCCTCCCCCACCCTCCTATTTTTTTAAGAACAAAGTACTTTGGTAAGCTTCTAAAAGAGAAGTCAATTATGGAAAAAAATTCTCTGAGTTCATCTTAGCAATATGATGAAGAAGACATGAGTTTTCTGCCCAGCTTGTATCTGATCTTTGAAATCATTGCTACTGGGCAGCAGCTACAGCAAAAGTTCTGGTGTAGATGAAAAGTTTTTTCTGATGTTGGTGAGCACATAAAACACTTGAGTAAATTTCAGCACTCTTCAGACTTTTCAAGTTGTTTAAGTTTTATTATTGAGTAAGAAATTTGCTTGCCACCATGTTCTCCAGGAGGAGAGAAGGAATAAAAAAAGAAATGCTTAATGACACATCAGCATTTCTGCATGCATTCCCAAATTAATACTTTGGTCTCTTTTTTTGCCATGGCATTTCATCTGGAAAGAAACCCTCTTTTCTAGTGACCATTCAAAATATTACCTTGAAACACTGAATAGAAAATAGTCATTTCTATGTATTGTATTCTGGACAAAGGCCTTTTCCTAACTCTAGAAATTCAGACAACTCTAAGTTCATAACAATTTCTTTGGTTGTATAAACTTGTCTCATTTTATGTAATGGATACATTCTCATCCTTTTCATATAGGTGGAGGAGTTAGATCAGTGATTACTATTTTAATTTAATCTATCCAAAGCTTTAAGTAGCCTTCATTAATGCATTCAGTAATGCTAGACCAATGACAGGAGAGTAAGTTCACCACTTACTTAACTTAGACCTTTTGCATTTAAGATGATACTAGTAAGCTTGTTTTTCACTTGCGTTTGTCTCTTTGAGAGACTTCAGTGGCAACCTAGAAACCAACCTGCAGAAAGGATTTTCCAGTATGCTTCATCTCCAATCTCCCTTTGGCCAACATATTAAGAGGAACATCGGTAAAAGGAAAGAACATTTCATGTTCTTTCACAGAATTTTTCTCCTACTTCAGGCCAGTTATATTAATGTCAGGGAGGTGAGGCATCCATAATTATCTTTTTAATAACAGTGTGCTTCCACTGCCAGAGAAGGAGAGTAATGTGTCTAGTACAGACCCTACATTCTCCTCTGGGAGATATGTAGACTTACGCCATTCTAACAATGTGGCTCTTTTGCACTAGAATACTTTTAGACTCTTTATCAAACTGATTATAGTCCCATCTCTGTGTCCAAACTCGGTGTTACAAACTTTTAAAAGTATAGAGAACTTGATGTTTTATTTCTGTGAGTGCTCTGTTCAAGGTTGTTTATTTTACAAAAGAACAGGAACTCTTCCAGCATCTGTCATTTGTGCACTTGCAACAAGAAAAGGCAGGCTGAACTACTGAAGCTTTAATTCTCAGCATACCATGTTATGTGAAAGCCTTTCTACTCCATCCAAATGCAAAGGCCCTTCATATCTTAAAGCATTTATTTCTATTTATGTTGGACTGGATGGAGTGAACAAGTGTTATGTTTTCTCAAACAGTTCAATGTTTTTATGTTACTGTTAACTTTTGAATAAGCTCTAAGCCAAAATTGTTTTGTCCCACAGACATCAGATGAAGTTTATGTGAATTGAAGGAGCTTTCTATTTGCATATTTTTTGGGGGGGGTTTTTTGTGTTCTGTTCTGATTTTCTAAACTGATGGAGTCAGTTCTCTGAAGCTCCATTAGGCTTCCCAGCAACAATTCTAGAGTAATTCCTCCCAGAGATGTTCAGAAATGAACTGGGTGTACACAGTTGAGTATAGAAGGAAGTAGTTTGTTTGGCAAGTTAGCTGCTGCTTGACAACTCTGTATATTCTTACCATGCAACAAAACGGAGGCAGCTTTGAACAAAGAACCACTCAGGGAAGAAAAAATTGGTGCAAAATGCTGTCAAATGTGCTGCACCTCTATGTCTGTGCCATGGTTTATCACAGTTTTGCATGATAAAATGTTGTCTAATCAGATATACATTCCAGAGAAACTCTTGGAAACCTAGTTCACTTATTGGTTTGGATAGCCAGCAGAAGTCAGAGGAGGATTCTTTCTACTTTTCTGGTGTTGGAGGAAAAACCATGACTGCATTATTTCTCAGGCTGTTATGATGAGTAGTTTTGAATGAGAAGGGCATTGTCATATGTACTTTGTTAATGATTTGGAACTATCAGCTGGTTTTCTCCATAATCTTTCTTTAATAACATTTTCATATTAATTTGTTTGCTTAGTATTATGGAAGAAAGAAATCATGTACTGAGCCCTTCTTCTGTTGACATCTCGGAGGGTAAGATGCACTGCTAGAAGAATACAGAATTACAGAATGGCTTCAGTTTGAAAAGACCTCTAAGATCATCAAGTCCAACCATTACCCCAGCACTGCCAAGCCCACCACTAAACCATGTGCCCAGGTGCCACATCTACACATCTTTTAAATATCTCCAGGGATGGCAACTCAACCTTTTCCCTGGACAGCCTGTTCCAGGGCTTTACAATCCTTTCCATGAGGATTTTTTTCCCTAATAACCAATCTAAACACATTTACGCCCATTTCCTTTTATTCTGATGTGGGGGGAGGGGGCAAAGATTATGAAGCTGGGACACCCTGGGATGAAGCAATCAATCAAATGTAAAACATAATTTTTGTGCTAGAAAGTTCCCTGCTCTCCACCTTCCCATTGGATTTCTATTCGAAAGACCATCCCCTCCCCGGTTTTTGATTGGTGTACTCAAGTCACCCCACAAAAGACCACCCCTGTACCCCTGTCCTAATGGTCAAAGGGCAACCCCGAGCCCACCTACTCCGTTCCCCTTTTTAAACCTAAGTCCCGGCCGGGTTCGGGGCTCGACACCCCAGCTCCGGCACCCTTCAACAGAACTGTACCCCATTTTCCTCCCCCGTCGGCGCCCTCGGACTTCCCGAAAATAAAGCCTGTTGGAATTTCACCGGAGCCTCCCGAGACCTCTCTGTCCGGCTGTGTCAGTTTGAAACATCTGGGGCTACGAGAGCGCATGGCCGCGGCTGGATCTCTCTGCGGCAACATATGCCAAGGAGGGGACCTGACGGCACCCACCCAGTCTTGGGGCCCCCGGCAGCTAGCTGGACCCCAAAAACCCTCATTCCATCACTAGTTATCTGAGGGAAGAAACTGATCCCTACCTCACTACACCCTGTTTTCAGGCAGTTGTAGAGGGTAATAAGGTGCCCCCCTGAGCCTCCTTTTCTGCGGGCTAAACACCCCCAGCTCCCTCAGCCACTCCTCATAGAATTTGTGCTCCAGACCCTTCCTCAGTTTCATTGCCCTTCTCTGGACAGGCTTCAGCACCTCAATTTCTTTCCTGAATTTAGGGAACCAGAACTGGACACAGGACTCAAGGCAGCGTCACCAGTGCTGAGTACAGAGGGACAATCCCTGCCCTGGTCCTGCTTGCCACACTATTGCTGATACAGGCCAGGATGCCATTGGCCTTCGTGGCCACCTGGGCACACTGCTGGCTCATGTTCAGCTGCTGTCACCAGCGCCCACAGGTCCTTTTCTGCCAGCCAGCTTTCCAACCACTCTTCCCTCACCCTGTGGTGCTGCCTGGGGTTGTTGCGACCCCAGTGCAGGACCTGGCACTCTGAACCTTATTGAACCACATGCAACTGCCCTCAGCCATCAATCCAACCTGTCCAAACCCCTCAGCAGAGCATTCTTATCCTCCAGTAGATTGACACTCACCAACTTGTTGTTGTCTGTGAACTGACTGACGGTGCACTTGGATGTATTTTGAAATTCCAGTCATGTTGCCTGAAGCAAATTAAAATTTTTAGTGTTTCTTTAATTATGGTAAACAAATCAAACTGGGATGAAGCTGCAGGTAGCTTGAAGGCTGTATAATGCACTCTTTTGCATGAAATCTAGGTTTGTCCATTTGCTTAAGACTGTTTTAAAGTTTTTTACCACTTCTTGTCTTACACTCTGATTCTTACCTTCAAACTCACTTCCTCTGCCCAGCAAAAAACATTTTATTTTTTTCTTCCCTCTATATTGCAGGTGGTGAAGTTGTACAATAATAGCAAATGCCACAGTGTGGTAACAGCAAAAAGTGATTTCATTTATTTTTTCATAGTGTTCAGTTCATGAGGACCAGTTTCCATCAGGCCTTTCCAAACTGTGTCTCTGTAGGCCAACTTTATGATTCTGGAGCAGCAAATTTCAGGCTGAAGTTCATGAGAACTAGTGAAGAGGTGAACTTGATCAAAGTTTCTGACTGTGGAATAATCCACAGGAGGAGACAAGACAGAGTGAGTGTCAGATAACACTCCAGAAATTTGCTGATCCTGTTATATTTTTTGTAACTTTTTTTAGGAGTCCACAACTTTTCAAAATTACAACGTGAGGGTTCAAATATGGCCATACTTCAGAAATGTCTTATTAATTTATTTTCTTATTAGACAGCACTTTTTGCTCTTTTTTGTTGGGGGTTATTTTTGTCAATGAGATCCCTACAATGGGTCATACTCCCATTGCTGAAGTTGCTGAAATTGTGGTAAACTTTGCTAACAAATTTATGGATCTCTTACATAAAAACAAAAAAAACCCAAAAAAACCCCAAAAAACCAAGAAACAAAAAAAACAACCAAAAACCAACCAACCCTCTAAAAACTACTAAAAGGGCAAATTTTGGAAAGGCACTGAGCACTTCCAACACCTTCCCTCAAATAAAGCTGTTTCAGGAAGAAATTCTGTATTACAGTTAGGTTCTGTAGAAATTCTGCCAAAAAACCCTAACATTAACATACCCATCAAATATTCATTGTCAATCAAAAAAGGTCTCATGTACAATTCTGAGCTCATTTTCCTTCAGCATATTTTTTCCAGACTTATGAGTAGGGAAAATAAGAGGGTCCTTGTCCTGGTATAAGCAAATTTGGGAGAAAACCTCCAAAGCGGGCCCCTCCAGAAAGCCCACCCACACAGCTCCTCCCCCCAATCAGTTCGGGAGGGATTCCTCAGAGAGAAGTGGAAAGAACCTGTTTATTTAACAGGCACAGCACCCCCCAGCACACAAAATGAACAATACCAGATGACAAGACTCTTTCACCGCTCTGAAGAGATTACAAATTCAGAAAGTCTCTCCTGGGAGTGGTCACTCTTCAGTCGGTCCCTCCGGAGCTGGGAATGGCTGCTGCAGGCCACAACGTGCAAACTTCTGGTGTTTCCCAGGTCCCAGTCCAGAGCAAGTTCGAGTGGTTCCAAGAAAAGGGAAAGAAAAACAGTCCAGGGAAAATTCGGACTGCCTTGCTAAACTAACTAACAAGTAAAAGCAAAAAGCAAGAGCAAAGTGAAAGCAAGGCTGCACTGCCCCATCTCTGTGTCCCGCCGACACAGAGGGAGAGTGGGGGAGTGAGCAGGCTGATAACAAAACAAAATTTCGCTTTTTAGAGCCAGTCTTGAAGGCACAGAACATATCCAACAGAACAGACGACTGGGGATACAAGCATCATAACGTCACCCTAGGACAGTCCTCAAGAGATTTTTTTCCCCTTGTTTGACTGAACTTAGGATTTTTAGGAAAGGAAATAGTGTATTTCAAGTGTGACTATCTGGTGTGGGAACTTCCAACATATGTATTAATTTATTTACTTAAGAATGAAAGTTGGGAACCAATCACAGTCTGTAGATTGGCTAGTAAGTTAAATGGGAATGCAGTTATATTTAAATCTGTTGTTTTAAAATATATGCACTGTGCACACTGGCTACAGAAGAAGGATCAAGGGTGTTTCCTGAATATGAACATTTAACTTTCTTAATGCTCCCAAATTGCAATTCATGTCACAATATTTTCCACATTCCTAAAACAATTGAGAATAAATGATACTATATATGAGGAAAAAAATCTGTGACCTTTTAATAAGAATGAACATAAGTTTTGAGTTTTGTTTCCATGTAATTATTTGATTTAGCATTGGGGGAGTGCATTTTCTTACGTGTGCATGTACATATGTAGCTGTGCTATGCTGGGTTGATGTAAAAGACTTAATAGTGAGTCGTTAGAGCGGTTGCTTATAGCTCTTAATTTAGTTCCCCAAGTATTAAACATCCTGCTATTTTTTAGGTGGAGTATTTGAATTTTTGCTCAGCAACTTCCAATGAAACTTGCAAGGACTGATATATGTGCAGCAGTTAAATCGGTTCAGTGTGTTCCTGTTGATTGGTTATTCATTGTCTTTCAGTTGGTGCTTAACACAGGTTGATCAAAATAAAAACATAGATTATGGATATCCAGAGACAGAAAATTAATTTATTTAAACTAAAAAAGACCAGTTCTGGCTTTTACCATCTGAATATTTGGGGTGCCACCTTCTCTCTTTTTGCATTTGTTTGTTCACATAACACACAGTAGTTTTAAAACATGACTGTTTCTGCAAAAAGGTGTCTTTCTGCATAAGAAACTATTCACATTGTCCACAGAGCTGACAAGGGCCCACTTCAGGCACCCAGCTTCTAAAGATACGATTATACAGAGGCAGAGGGTTCAGAATACAGCAGAAAATTGTCCCAGTGGTCTATGACTTCTTACTTATGAGAAATGTAGAAGAGCTTGGGTAGTTTGGTTGAAAGAGAAAGTTTAGGGGGGGACACTAAAAGCCTTCAGAAGTATGTAGAAGCACATTACAAAGAAGAGGCAAATTAATAAAAGGTCAAAATTGGGATTAACAAAAAGCAGAGTTTGCTGTCATATAAATTCTTTATTTACAGAAGGATCTCAACTAGTCTGGTTCTGTTGGAACATCTGTACAGTCAACTTTACAGAGTTCTGTGTTGCACTGGGAGTTATACAGAGTGAGAATCAGCATCAAACACTGTAAATGACATTGCATGCTTTGAGTAGTATGTAGTTAGGGCCATTGTGATTATGAAAATTTTGTGTGCAGTCTATAAAGTGGAATATACTCATATTAAAAAGTTACCTAAATAATTTAGAATGCAGATCTGTTCAGGAATCCATTCTGAACTAAAAGGACCTAAGTTATTCCTATGAACTGTCCAGCCACATTCAGTATTTATTTTTTTCCTTGTAAATCATTCAGCGTTAATATTTCCAGGTTTTCCCATGTATTCAATCCTCATGTTGGACGTTACTTCCTCTCACATGGACATAATTTTTAAAAGTGTGGTTGTTTTCTGTTGTCTCCCACGTCCATCTTCTTCTGTACGTTTCTGTGTGTTTCCAGTTGCGCATTGTTTGCAGTTTATGCCCTTTGTTGGTAGAGCTGTTAAGAATAATGTGTTTCTTGGAAAAAGAAAATATGTGCCAAAGGTATTTTCTAAATTATATTTTAAAATATTACAGAAACTCTGACTCACTTCATGTTATCTTTCAGATTCATAGAAATCAGATAAATCCCATAATATTAAGAAGAAAAAAAAGTTACAATTTCTAAATGACATTTTGCCCTACCTTTCAGTTTCCCTCTTCTTCCTGAAGTGACTTCACCTGTCAAAAAAAAAATCAGATTACTATCCTAGTAAGTTAAGAAAATAGATGTTAGGAGAGAAACTTATTAAGTTCTAGATAATAAGTTTGATTCTACTGATGGCACATTGCTGCTTTTAGCAAGAGAAGAAAGCAGGCTTGTTATGTGAGTCCTGGGTCTTAGCTAAAGTGCAGACTTCCAGTAGTTGAGAAGGGTACTGCAAAACCAGGCTTTTCATATTATATCCTAATTTTGAGGCATGCAGGTGTAAAATGGGGAATCAGGGCCAGTATCAGAAGATAGTAAACTATTATAAAAAGTTTTTACAGAACCCTATATTTGTTTCTGAATCATGATCCAATACTCTCTTAATTTTTAGAATAAAGCAAATGATAAACTCCTGCAGTTCAGAGTTACTGTGTGCATGTGTGAGACTGCTTGTGGACATCTCTTAGCAGACATAATTTAATCTCTATAATTTAGACATTTTTTAAAATTGAACTGTTTCATGGTTTGTTGCCAATCAAACATTGGTGAAGGAAGCATTTTTTAAAAACTTGAACTTCTTGCATCTTTATGCCATAAATTTAGACATTTCTTTGGAGAATCCATCTCATCCCCTGTTCAAAATTGCTTTATTTGTAAATATAGTTGAACTTTCAGTTGTATCTGCAATACGATTTTTTATTCACTTAAAACTGATGCTTTAACATTTTATTAGGGAGAGGTGATATATACTCACAGGAAAAGGGGTAGTAAATTAAAATTAGTGTAAATACAGTTAAAGAATTATTGAGAAGAGAGATTTGGGCTGCACATGTATTGCAGGGGAGTTGCAGGGGAGTTGTTCTTTGCTGCAGGGGCTCAGAAGGATCCCTATGGCCTGAGAAAAACATGCAGGCCATACAGAGGGGGTCACATCTCAGGGTCTGGGACAGCAAGCCTATTCCATAGCATCCAGAAGGTGCCTCTGCAGAGGGAAGAAAGGAGACCAAAGAGAGAACATTGCATCCTGTTGGCTTTTTAGGGCACCAATGAGCAAAGTATAAATCTAGATTCTTATTCCCCATGTGATGGAGACTGTAACTGCAGATCACATTTCTGGATAGTTTAAAAGAAGGGCAGCTATTTCCTTAATGATTCCTCCCAGAGAGAAAGAAGTCTTCACATAAAATCCAAAGAGGGAGATGAGGAATAAACCATCATATAGAAATTGAAACAATGCTAAGTCCAGACTCTGTAGTTAAGAGAGAACTGAATGTATATTAGGCAAAAGGCTGGTAATTCCAATGGTTTGTCCATCTGTTTGGAGGGGTTTTATTCTTCTCTAGCTTCCTCCCTCCTTGTCTCCTTCCCCATCATTTTGTTGCTCTCATTTTCTCTCTTGCACACATCACAAAAGATACCTTGTGCTACCTAAGAACACAAACAAAATGTTGCATTTGCTATTGCACTCTATGGAGTAAAATCTGAAATATCTTCCTAAAATTATATATAGTGGTTAAATGAGTGAAAGGAGGGGGAAAAATCTCTATAAAGAACTATGGAGACACGGTCCAGATCTTATTGTACATGTCCAGGTGTACAACAGGGCTTTAACTGCTGTGGAAGGCTCCAATACTGAACTACCTGCTCAGTTTGTCCATGAGCAAACATCTTGGATTGGGGAGGGGCTTGCTGGCTGGCTTTTTTTTTTTTTTTTTTTTTGGTGGACTCAGGGCTTGCTTATCTAAATTTGATTATTTTTGTGTAAATACTTGCAAGACATAAATTGAACAATGAGATGCATTTTGCCATTCTTGTTTGCAACTGATCTCAAATACAGCTACTGCAATACAGCTGTCTTGTGCTCCTAGCTTCCTCATATATTTTTTCATGATGTGCACAGTCTTCCTACCTGATTAGCCATTTTTAAGCTCTTTCTCTCAAGTCAAGTTCTGTTTGCACCTATTGAGGACTTGAGTCTAATTCTGTAATATTACCTGTTGCTTGGAGTCTGACTCCCTTAAGTGAAAGAAAAGCTGTAAGGAACCATTTCTATGTAGTGACTGGGAAGAACCTTACCAGTTTTCTCCAGAGAGCTTCTAGCACATTGTACATGTATTTCTGAAACAGATTATGGTTTTCCCAAATGCTTTTAACGTTTCTTATTGCTGCCAGAGCCACCCAAAGAATTTGAATTTTAGCAACAACTTTGGCCTATAATTCTTGTGTGGAAGAGACAGTGAAGAACTATCATAATTTCCCTGTAACAGTCATGATTTTATGGGCCACTACTATAACCCTTCTTGGCTGTCATTTTTCCCAGATAATAATCTGTGGGCCTCACCCAATATCCACTTCTTTCTCGGTGAAATATCCTGATCTGTGAGCCAAAGTGCAGGATACCTGCATCACATAATCACACGCTCGTGAAGTGGCCTGTGTCATGTGCTCTGACTTACACCTGGAGTTTCTATTTGAAAGTGATGTGTGTAGAGGCCTGATTAAGGTAGGGGGGAAGCTGACTAAACAAACACAGAGTCCATTAATTCATCTGGATATAATTTTTTGTGTTACTGGAAAGCCTCATAGAAAAAAACCTTGGTGTAGGACTGCCATTCCTGACAATCAAGCAGTCAGAAAGAATAGTACACTGAAAAATTTAGCATAAAAAACTAGCACACACAAAAATATACCCATGCAAGCACTTCGTGTAGGAAAAGCCCTGGCAAGAATCCTAAAAATGTGTTTATGGAATCATTAAAATAGTGAAAATGTCACTGAATATATAGTTAAACCAGTGAGTATGTAGAAGAGAGAAAAATACTTGAACTTGTGTACATTGGGATTATTTGCAGAGCTTCTATCATAGCTGCAGTGCAGGTACACCTAGCTATGAATATTCACTGCTGAGTCTGAACTACAGAACTGAGCATGTAGGAAAATTATATTTCAGGGCAATATAAGATTGTTAGTAAGGGGGATTATGTAATATTGTGTCATAGTTACAAAATAAATAGTGTTTTACATTTCTCTGAGAGTACTCCGGCTTCTCAGTGGGCCTTGCTCTGGACAGAACTATGTGTCTCTGTTGCTCAGATAACAGGGATAACAGGGGAGCCTTTCCCAGCTGTATTGGCTTGTCCACTTGGGCACTTGTGAGATCCCTCACTGTGGGAGGAGGTAGGTCTGTCCTGGGATTCACCTCAGGGGACTTGGAAATGTTATTTGTTTTATCCTTTTCACATGTGCTAGGAAAACAGTAGAAAGAGTAAGATGCTCATATGCCTAGATCTAGCTTGTACCTTCATCCTTCCTTGCCTGCACTGAAATTCCTTCCATGTCAGAGATTCCATGTCTCTTTAAATCCCTGAGAGCCTGCTGCCCTTTTCTACACTGAGCTGCAATTTTCTAGCCCCAACCAAACAAATGGTTGTAAATGATTAGAAGGAAAAGATGACATTTTCCTTGTGTGTGAACGCCACAGGTGCCACCAAGTGAAGGCATCAAGCTGACCCTTCTTGCAGGAGGACTAACTAGGCACTCTGTGTCTTCTGGGTAAGAAATAGAAATACTCTGCATTCTTTTCCTTGTTGGTCTAAAATAGGCCATAAGGAAGATATTTCAGGCACAGTGGTTATAAAAACCTGGAGAGGACTGAGTGGCACTTAAATCTTTAGATGGTTCTTGAAAGCTGATATCTGGCACAGTCAAGGTAAATTTGAATTACACTGTATTGACTGTAGCTGAAACTCTGTGCTACATATGCTAGGGGCAGACAGGTGATAGAAGGCCTGTGTGGTTAGTCTGAGGACATGAAAACACTTTTCAGACATGTGATTCCTTTTACCCCCTTTCTGTGAAATGGGTTGAACAAACTGAAATTTGTCTTGTGCAATAGAATTGTAGTACAGTGGTGGATGTGGAAGAGGTCTTTCTCTGGGAAGTTTCTGTTGTCTTGATAGCTGGATATTAATATGGGCTGTTACCATGCATAATAAACCATCTGTGAGTGAAAATATCTGCAGTGTTAATTCCAAATTATATATACAGGAGTGGCATGGTAGGTAGATACTAAACACTCCATGATGGAGAAGTCATCGTCTGGGTTGTTTGGTGATCGTCTCCAAAAGTTGTGCTTTTTCTTATGAGAGGGAATCCTGTGCATTCTTACATAATAGAAAAGGTAATTTTTAGAGTTGTCTTCTAACCCAGGTTTTGAAGATATGCTTGTAAGCAAGAAAAGAGTGAGGGAAAGCAATCTTTTTTCTGAAGTGACAAGTGACAACACCCCCCCCCCCTTTTTTTTTTTTAATGTCCATTTTCCCATGGATCTCTTGTCCAAGTGGCCTTACACTTTCCCAAAATAATTTCCTCTGGCTACAGACCAAACACAAGAACTTGAGGCAAAAAATGCTTCTTAAAAAAAATGTCTGAAAGAGTATCTGTTGCATGATAAAAATAGAATTGTATTTAATGATGTTGATTTAGCACTTAGGGCTAATTAATAATTATGTGTTAAAATCAGATTCTGATTTTTGTATGGGTGCTATAGATTTTTCTTCTATCTAGAAGTGTAAATACAATATGAAGGAAACAGCAGATGGAAAGAACTCAGTGGGATGTCAGACTTGTTCCCAGCAATATTCTAGCAGTGCTCCCTCCTGTTACCATTAGCAGAACTCCTTCCCAAGGTCTCTGGTGGAAGGAAGTGGCACAGTTCACGGCTTGCTGCCCTCACCACTGTTTACTTACATGGGAACAGCAGCTGGTCCAGTAAACGCCATAGAATGGTGTAACCCTTTCATTCCATTATTTTGCTCACTGGCTGTCTGTCACAAGTGTCAAATTCTAAGCCCTCAGTGGGCAGAGTCTGCAGCTGTTGCTGATTTCATCAGCTTCCACAATAGCTGCATCCTCAGTACAGACATGTGCCAGTGGCAAAGGTTATATTTATGTTTGGGGTTTTTTTGTTTTACAATGATGCCTATACTCCTTAAGCTAGAAGAAATCTTCTTTGTTCTTTGCCTTGTACAAAAAATAGTAATATGAAAAAACATCCCCTGGGAATTTAAAAATCTTGACAGATTTAATAATCTAAATATCTAAGAGCACAGCAATTGTGCTCTTTTAGACTTGTTACAGAGTGAAATAAAACACCCACATCCCAGCCACTATCTTCTTGTAGCTGGGGAAGGACGAAGGGAAAGATCTTGTTAGATAGAAAAGAAGGAACGTACTGTTAGCTACTGATTGAACTAGGAAGAGAGCCAGCATTTAGATTTCTCTTCACAAAATACTGGATGAAGTTGCATGTCACTGGACTGTAGTCTCTGTATATCAGCAATGTTAACCTTCAAAACAAACAGAAACAAAACAATTCTTTTGATCAGTTGCTGAATCTCACATTGAAACTTTGTTTTTTGGACATCCAAGTGGACACAAGATTTCTTTGCTTGGATTCTCTTTGCCTTCTAGGGTTAGACTTCATATGACCTGTAGCTTTGTAGGAACGGCATCTGTATACCTTTCCCACATGTGGAGGGAAAGATGGACAAATTCTGCTGTATCTCAGAGCAGGCTGTTTTGAGTAACTGCAAAAGTAAATGTTCAGCAGCATCAGCACAGTGTCAGACTGCTGGATGTCTAAAGTGTAAAACATGGAAATGAGTCATGTGGCCCTCACACTTGCGAAAGTTTTCTCACATCTGTATGCCATGAGTAGACTCGATTAATGAAAGTGTGAATGAGGTAGAGAGGACTTAAACCTGCTGTTTACAAAGGACATTCCATTATCTAAGAAGGGGTGTGCATACATTGTGGCTTAGAGTAATTTATTCCATGTTTAAATAGTGTTCTCTTAAAATGCATAATGTGGGTGTTTGCCTGAGCTCCTGACAACAAAAAATTTGGGCATAAATATATTTTCCTTTTTAACAAAGAAATTAAGCCAGAGGTGTGGTTGTTTTTTGTCAGCCTAGGCCATGCATATGATAATACAACAGTAACTTGCAAAATGCCTCAAAACCTCACAGAACATAGACAAGTGATGGTTGTAGGATTAATTTGTAAGTTTTTTTGTTGCGTTTTTTTAAATTGTGTTTTGCTTGGTTGGTTTTTTGGTGTGGTTTTTTTTATGGTGTACTGGTTTTGATTTTTTTTTTAATTGATTCATAAAGTAGATCAGGGCCTGACACTTTCTGGAAAACAAATAACAAACTGAGGGAGGCCTGATGACATACTTCACAGATCTGAGCATCTTCCCTGTAGATCTTTCAGCAGTTGCAAGGCATCACTGGGGCACTATCAAGGAGAATCAGCATGGGTAGGGCATTAGGGGTTTTCTTCCAGCAAGGAGGCAGACACTGGAAGAAATGCTGTCTGCACACGCTCTTGGAATTGTGCAGCCACCTTGCCAGGAAGGAAAAATGTCTGCAACTCGTGCAATCCCTGCCATCTCTGGCAGACTTATTTTGGTGGGTGTTGTGATGCAGGCTTTTGTTCTCTTAGAACTGGAAGGAGACATTTAAATGGTAACTTTTGAATGTGGTATTAAAAAACTTTAAAATAAGTAAGTGTTCAGAACAGCTATTCCCAAAGCAGCTTGCTTTCTTTAAAAGTCTCCTGGGACTTTTGTTCTTGTTTGTTTGTTAGTTTTTCTTGACTTTTCTCACATTTTCTTTACATTTCTCCCCCATCCCCCCAAAAGATCCAAAATTACTCTGTAGCATAGCAGAAAAAAAAAAACCAGTCGAGGTGGAATTCCCCCCAGTATTCCTTTTTGTCTAAATCCCAGTGAAAGTCAGTGGTGTTGGTGCTCCAAAACCAGTTAATTATTTTAAAAATCCTACCTAAATAAAGCTATCTACCATCTTGGTTTTGCTGAGTAACATTTACAGAGCCTGCACTGTAATAGAACATCTCTTCATTGACAGAGGAGGACCAAACATTTTAGATATCTAGTCAGGAGGTAGGGGTCATGTCAGTTAGAGCAAAAGTAGCAGTATTTTTCACTCCAGTGTCTGTTGGGTGAATGAAGTTGAAGATGAAGCTATGTTACCAGTCAGCTAAATGCTGGTAGCTATGGAGAGAAGCAGCAGCTAATTGAAACTAATAAATCTCCTTGTGCTAGATAGTCTTGTCCAAGAAAGTAAAAGGCATGTGGTAACAATGAGTATAACTACATTTCATTTTTGTTTTGAGGTTACAGTTACAGATAGAGTTATGCCATTAGCTATTTAATTGCAGTATTAGAAATTCAGCAGGGCATGGTGTGAATGAAGCAGTTTCTTTATATGCATAAGTGACACACAGGAACTTCATTCTTGCTGTCTTTCAAAATTTCTCCTTCATTTTATGCTTTCTCTTGGAGCAGCGATTTTGAAATCTGCCAAAGGCATCACAGTACTGGTTAACAGTTGGACTTGATGATCCTAAGGGTCTTTTCCAATGTAAATGTTTCTATGATTCTATCCTATGGTTTTATCTAACTTCTCTGACAGGTTTCCACTTTTCAGTCTGGCTCTACAGATCCAAAGCGCCTATTCAAACTCTGTGTGTAATGCAAGAGAGCAAATACTTGCCTCATTAAATAAAAATTTGGGAGAGGCAAGTGACTTGTCGAGCTGTAGAGTGGAATCCTTTCATCTTGGCACTCTTGTATGGTTTTTGGACCAAAATATTGACATTTTGATACTGTATCTACAGAAAGCAATAAGTGAAAATGAAACAGAGCTGAAAAAATGTCTTGGTCAGAACTTTGCACACAAAAACTGTGAAAGAAAACATTTCATAAATACATTTTAGTATAGATAAGGTTTTCTGTTCAAAATAAGTAGTCTTTTATTTCTGAAGTTTTGTATTTGAAACACTGAAACAAAGCTTTTCAGATAGGAAAAGAAACCTACTAAATTATTGGAAGTATGTTTTCGAAACCATTGTTTTGAAAATAAATTAAGTGAAAATAAATGAAACAAAAATAAATTAAACACATCATCCTTTTGATTTGCTAAAAATTGAAGACATGCATTGTTTTAGATTGTTATGCTGTAACTTTTTTTTAATTGCCAGCAACTGCAAAAGGAACAGCCTTGACCAGGAGTTCTTACATCTGTATGAGAGCTCCCTGATACAATGATCTCTGAAGTTAGTACTTCTGCATTGCACTATGTTTCAAATACTGCGATGGTGCTACCTACAGTTACAGACTCCAGCTCGACTGTTCCTGTGTCTCTCTTAAAGTCAAAGTAATATGGTGGTAAAATTATAAACAGGAAAGGAATTAAATAGGATTTTAATTTTTTTTGTCCCGTGGATTTTTAAAGGAAGTCAACAGCTATTGAACTATTTCCACAAACCGATGTACCCTTTGAATTTCATGTAAGTCCTGTGTTAAGAGCTAAAGTGGAATATGAGTTTTGCTGGTTATTTTGCAGGGCAGTTAGCTTTACATTCATTATTTTATTGCATGCAGTACTCAGCTGCTTCTGGTCACCGACATTACCCAAATTGTTCAAATATTTTCAGTTTAAATATGAAAGGAAAGAGAAAACCTAAAACAGAGTTTCTCCATTTTTTTTCCTCATGATGGCATTTCATTGCATCCCTCATTGTTTCTGACCATGTTTAGTCTCATTTTTGCTTTACCCTGTGCCTACAGAAATAAAAGTAGCAAAGTGCCTTTAAAATAAAACAAGCAAGACAATTGATTTAAGAAAAAAATAGAAGGGGGTGCCAAACTAAACCCCTTCAAATGCACCTACATAATGAAAAGTCCACTATGACACCTTGAATTTTGTGGTCAAAAATCAAATACCTGGTTTCACAACTACATGTGAAGTTCTAATACTTAAAATGACTGATTGAAAATACTTTCTAAAGAGGTTATGAGAAAAGACCTACCTAGGAAGTACGGCCAAGATTTAAGCCATTACTTAAATGTGAAGCATTTGGCAACAAGAGATCATATTCATGAAAAAAGATGTCCTAGTTCATTATTTTTGGTCTGAGAAAAATTTGGTTCTTTGCTTAAAGCTACTCAGTGTACCAGCAAACAAGCATTACAGAAATAGAATCAAAATGCATTTTTTCCCTAATCAAATAACATAGCACCCTAAATAAATTATTAACATTATTTTACTGTCATGTGAAGTGTGAGATATGATCTGTTAATATACAAAATTGATGCACCCCTCCCATGCAAAATCAGCCTATTTCTGTTTGGGTTGGAACTGGCACAGTTGGCCCAAATAACTGGAGAGCTCAGGGGCTCTGTTTGTTTATTGCTGCTGTGCAGCACAGTTTCAACTGGACAGCTGTGCTAAAGTGATGTAACCTCAGGCAGAGCTGGACATACAAATGGGCAGACACACTCAGAATTCATTGGACTGTACATCCAAGTGCTTTAATCAGAGCTGATTAACCTAGCTGAGCATCAAGCCCTCCTTTCTCCTTAGTGCACACCTCTAATCATCCTGTCATGTGAGGAAGCAGTTTGCTCTTCTTTCCCCTCTTCCTTCCCATAGTACAAGTACTACAGATTCGAGTTTTCTGACAATTTGTGGTATGTAGGTCTCCCTTCCCTGGCCAGTTCTTTTGAGGTGAGAAATGTTTCTTCACTGGGCTCTGGTGCTTGCTTCAGGGAACGATGGAAATTCAGAAGTATTCTTTGGCTTCTCAGAGCTTCAGTTCTGTTGTATTGGATTTGGAGGATTTGATTGCAATAAGAGCTATGCCTGTGGAAAAGCAAACAGACCTCAGAGATCATTTTTAAAGCAAGAGCACCTTTGAACAGTAACACAAGCTCTGACAGGGTGGGCACAGAAGAAGAGGAAAGAAGGGAGGCCAGAGAGATCCATGACTAATACAGCAGTAGTCCAGACAGACCTGAATCTTACGACAGATTTCAACTATGCCATGGACTAGCTTGACTCTGATCCCACTGAAATCAGACTTCAAGGAGGGACAGAAGGGTACCACTGATTGCTTTTATAATCATTCTACCTTTCAGTCCTGTTCTGATCAAGTGCTGGAGTTTATTTAAAGCACCCACAAATTGCTTTTAGGGGTAGCTCACTGCTACTGCTGACCATAAATGATTAATGAAATAACATACACTTCCTCTGCCTTTTGTGTGCCAAGTTTGTGCATGTCTACATTCAAATACAGATGAAAAATTAAATTTGTTTGGCTTAAACAGTTTTCACTGACAGCATAACTCATTCCTCTGGAGTTCCTGGATAAGCTGAAGCTGAAACTATTTGTTCTTTCACTGCCCAGTTCCTGAAAGCTGGGGTTAGAGCTGGCTTGCTTTATATCAAAGTTGTCCTGAGACACACTGACAGCCAGGGCAAATAAGCTGTCACTTTCCCAATCCTCCAGTTCAACCACACTTTAGTATAAGACCTTAGAGAAGGACTAGACTTAGTTGCAGATAATACTGGAAATTCCACGTGACTTTCAGTAATTACATGAAAAAGGGTTTCTTGATACCATTTTTAAAATTGCCTGATATTTGATAAGAATCTTATGTCTACATATCCTTCCTTTTTCATGCTGGAAGTATTGATAAATTCATGTCTTGCAATAATGATAATTGCAGTGAAAACACAGTTTTTAGATTAGAAGATTAGAACTAGTTTTTGTTGAACACGTCTGTTTTATCTTGACAGCTAATTTATCTCAGCACTTTTCCAGGACCAAGAGAGCATCACTCCTGTTAAATGGAGACTCCTTCTGACTGATAGAAATGTTAGTTTGCATTAGCAATTGCACCAATACCAAATACAACTTCATTTTAGAAGAAAGTGTGAAGTTTTTAATCCTGCCTATTGATTAAATAGGGTGACCAAGAAGGAAATGTGGGAAGACTTTCAGCTTAAGAGTCTGTCTTTTAAAAGTGTTCAGAGATTTTTGCAAGCACATCTAGTAAATATAGGACCAGTTGTGATTTACAGTATGATTAGTGCCATTACTCTGGAAGCTAGAGTTGGCCAAAAAATGTTACAATTCAATTAAGTCCATGTTCCAAAACTGAAACATGGTTGAAAAAGAAAAATACACATAAATGAGAGTTCATCATTAGACCATCCTGTAGCTGGATTATTGTTCTATTGTTCTCGATGAGTATATAATATATGAAGATACTAAGCATGCTTACCAGCTTGTTCATGTGAAATTAGTGTTTTGAGGTGGCTTAGTTTAGGACCTACTCCAAAGAGCCCAGTTTTCAGCAGAATCAGAAATGTATATCACTTCAGGGTGTATCGTCAGTACAAATTATCAACTGCCATTTTTGAAAGAGTGGATAGTGTAGCAGATGGAGGCACAATTTTGAATTTCCAGGATTTGTACTATGAGTGTACTAAAAAAGACTATTTGCAGCCTCAAATCCTACATCTTCTATCCTTACTTAATCCTTCAGAAAACACCTTTTAATTACTTACTGCTTCCAGTGCATTGAATACAGACTTTTCCTTTGATGCTGCAAGTTTTCCAAAATACCAAAGCAATGTGAGAGAAACATCATCTGCATGTTTTGCCAAACAGATTGACTTTGGCTGCCCACGTAAATTTTCTGGATCTTTTGATCAAATATTTCACAATGTTTCATTTCATGCAAATTTGGAATTCATGCCAAATATAGCATCCAGCAGTGAGATAAGATTGAATTCTTTTATGTGAACTACAGTGGAGTTTTAAAATTTTTATTTGTGATAAATGTTCTGTATATACTGTTACAAACATTGCTCAAATAATTTCTTCCTCAAATAGTTTGAAAATACTGTTGTTGCTTTTGAACTCAACCAACTTAACATTCATTCTAAGAAAGATATTTGTACAATGCTGGTACAAGTACTACTGCTTCTTATTTCATAAACGTGGGCAAATACATATTGCTAGCTTTTGTTATTATCCAAAATTGAAATAGTTGGTGAAAATTATATTTTTACTGGAAAATGATTTTTGGATATTGGAAAACAAAAAGCAGACAGGGCTTACCCACTGAAGGCAGTGGGACTTTTTCTGAAATTTCCATTTAGTATGTCTGACAGAAATGGGCTTCATGCTGTTTCAGTTCCAAAAACATTGTTGGGAAACATTATAGCTGCTAGTTTTTATACTGGAATACTGAGTATTCCAGTACAGCTATCAGCTGTACTGGAATACTTAGTACGGCCAGATTACCTGTTACTTAAGAAATCTTAATTAAAAAACAAACAGGTGTAAAAAAGTGCTCCCAGGATTGGAAGGATCCTATGAGGAAGAATAAGAAAGCTTAGCCAGCATGTTCAGGCAAAACAAAAAGATGGGTAAGATTGTATTCTATAAATACATTAGAAAAAGTGCTATTTAAGCTAAGGGAAATGCTGACACAAGAACAAGTGTATATAAACTATTTTTTTAAAAGGTTTTTGATTCTAAAGGAAATGACACTCTATGAAGCTCTCCCCTAAGAGTAGCAAGAGTCAAAGCACGAAAAAAACCCAACCCCCAAACCAAAAAAAATCTAATTGATTATAAGCAGAGCCATCATATGAAAAAGATTATATGGCATGGTTGCCTACAAAAACAAGGGACTGAACTTAATGACCCAAGAGTCTCTTCCAATCTGCTGTTCTTAATTAGATGTATGAGTATCATGGGAGCTCTCCAAGCCTCCAGCCTGTTCCTGCAAGAAGATCCTTTCATTTGTGTAACTTCTTACTAATATCACTGCAAATCTGCAGATCCCCACTGACATGTAGGTGATATGAGTTCTTGGATCAAATTCTAGGGAAGGGTTCATGATCCCAGAAGAAAATTCTGTATCTGGCTTCTGTTTTCCATCTTGATTTTGCATGCAGCTTCTGTTTCAATTCCTGAAACTCCCTTCTATTCATTGCTTCATTTTTTCTTCTGAAGATAACATTTCTTATTGAGGAATGAATTAAATAATCATCAAGAATACATTTATAATTAAAATTCATATTACTGGGAATAGTTTTACATGCAGAATACCTGTCGCCATGACCTGAGTGTTCTTGTCACTGTGAAATCTGTCCAAGTGGAGGGTTCAGTGGTTTTCAGAGACTTGAACCAACATTATAATTTTCATTGCTGCAGTTCAGGTCTTGTGCCATAAAAACTGAAGGACATACTTCTTTTAGGATCAGTGGGTAAATGTTAAGGTAGCCTAAGCTTCCAGTGTCAGTGGGGAAAAATTGTAGTGGGAACCTCTGAAAATGAAGTTCTTGCTCTGGTAGTATCATAGACAATGACATAGTTGCCCTTTATGGAGCTCCATAGTGCAATAGTTTTTGAGACTGAATCCTTATCTTACTACTTATAGTCACTTCAAAGTCTTCACTAAAGTATTTCCTTTACACAGGATATAATCTGGCTATTTCTGCCTCTGTTGCTTCTCCTGTAAATCAAGGCAGTGTGTTGAGGGCTGCACATACTTGCAGGAGATATCTGGAGTCTCTGAGAGAAAGACCTACTTGTCAATTATTATGAAAAAGGTTTTTCCTAGAAAATACATATTGCGTTGCAAGTTCTAACCTGCTATGATGGTAGATAGGAATGGAAAGATTCCTGTTAATTTGGCTGGTAAACTCTAATGACCTCAGTTACTGCTTTCGATTGTTCAGGGGTTCTCTAATGTGCTATTTTCACAAGGAGGTTCACCAATGGCAATAACCCCAGCAGTTCTTACTGTTCATGAGCTTGCTGTGTGAAAGCCATGACCCCCAAAACTCAGAAGGATCCATTTGCTCATGCCATGCAAGGTCTGTCTGCCAGGCACCCACTGCCAAGAGAGAAGTATGGTACCAGCATCTGAAAGGAAAATACAAGATAGCCTACAAATGCTGAATAAAGAGGACTGAAATTTTCTTAGCTCTCCATTCTGAGTGGAAAGGATTTGATTCCAGCATTTTCCTTTGGCAATGTTTTATCTTTGTCTTTGTACTGAGAATAGTGTATTTCTTCCTATTCTGGACACTGTAATCAATAATCCTAGAATTTTATTGCATTTTAAAAAATAATTTATTAGGTCAAACCTCTGCATTTGACAAGATTTGTGTCACTGTTAAAGCTTTTAAATTCAATCCTGACAATTAAACCAATGAAAAAAACATAATGCCACTATTTCACTCTGCACTGCAGAAGATAGCTGAATGTCTTATATCTGGAAGTCTAAAACACAACCACTAATCTGTGGAAAGCACAGACCAAGAACAAACTTGCAAGAAGAAATCTGCAGCTCTCATCAGACATAGGCCAAGAGGTTTCTTTGGCCATGGGCTTTCAAACTCTGCAAGCACTTTTTTTACTCAAAGCCCTGTAGCATGTGAATGGGAAAAAAAGATATTTTATCCAAAGCAAGTCAGCCTGAAACCCCTGCTGCCTTTTCGCTGTAAAATGGAAGCTGAAGTGACTTTCATTATCATGTGCCACCCAAAATGCTGATTGGTCTTTTATCAGTATTTTCTGTATGCATGACAATTTGCAGTTTCTCGGAATGTTTCTCAGTACATTGCAAGCAACAGCAAATGCAAGTTACTTAAATTTAGGCAGTTACATGTTTTAGAAAGGCAAACTGTGTTCCTTTTCTAGTAAATAGATGAACTGAGTTCATAAATATCAGATCGCCTTTGTTTATGCAGAGAACATGGGCAAAGGCAAGACAGTGCTTGTAAGAGGAGTCAGGACAGCCTCCTTGCTTTATGATGTTCATGCTCCTATTTCCCATTTAAAAACACTATAATCTATACTGCTGTGTATCTTCAGGGACTGTCAGCCAATTTAATTTGTTAATTTTTTAACAACATTGGGAAATGGAAAATACAGTATATGCATTGAATATTGTCATTTGGTCTGAAGGATATTTCAGTGTATGTTTTGGCCAATTTGATTTTTTATAGATATATATTAGCTCTGTCTTGGTCCCATTGCCAGTGCAAATAATTTTGAATTTAACTAAAAAAAACTCTGCTTTGTTTCTTCACATTTAAGATAGCAATTGTTTTGTGTCTGTGGGAGTCCTAAATTCCAAGATCTGCTGACTTTTGCCCCCCCTTCCTTATGACTTGCAGGATATATGCATCCCAATGAAGTTTTGGAGGAAGGCAAATCTGCCCATATAAGGAAACACATGGAAAGCCATTCTGGAAGCATAGAAAGCATAACCATTTATCAAACAAATAAAATCTGTTGTTTTAGAAGGTGCTTTACTTCTTTTCACCTTAGATTTTGCATCTCACAGAGGTCACCAAGCTTTATTATTTGGTGAAACTGGGTGGTTTTGGGATCTTTTGATTTGGACAATTTGAAATAAGAAGTTAAAATCATTAGCTGCACTTCCATCTCATCAGCTGGCATCTAAGAACAGTCTTAGGTTGACATCTCAAAGGGATGAAATCCCTACTCTGATCTTTTTACTTTTTCTATGACATCTGGATTTTCATTGCATTGCTTGTAGGATATTCAACCTATTTAAAACACCACTTACTGAGGTCAGTAACTTTGATTACAAAGTCCCCAGTCAGGAAGAAATCAACTTTACCTCAGCATCCTTCCGCTCTTACACAGGGACTCACCATGAGAGAGATTAAAAGTGTCTGAATATCCATTTAGACTCATCTGGATTCTCATGATGTAGATAATCAGGGTATCCTCTTCCTGCATTTTTTCCTTTTTTTGTTAAAAGCATGTTCATATAATCTGCAAGTTGTTGAAGCAGCTTTCAAACGTATTTATAGTTCCTGAAGGTCTTTACTACTGTTTCTCTTGAGTTGGAGCTGGATTTATTTGCCAATTAATATAAACTTTGATTTTATGAGCCACATTATGAACGGTACAAAATAAAAGGTAGGGGATTTAAAATGTTTTTCTGTAATTTGTACAGGTAGCATAATCTTTTGAGAATGTGGCAAAATCTTAATTCCAATTTAAAACAGTTTAAACTCGTGAAGATTGTTGCCTCCGTTTCACTGGTTTGGGAAAACAAACTGAAGAGACTGTACCACTGCCTGCTCAACATGTTCAGTTCCAGACTTTCCAGGCTGCTATTCAGAAACCCTATTTAGTTCCATTTCCAGTTAAAGTTAGTATTAACAGTGATGAACACCTTATGCTTGTCATTCTTAAAATTTCAGAATCTTTTACATTCTGGCAATCCCATTACTTGAGTCTCAAAGCAAGCAATTTTACATAGCCTTGTATTCCAAAGCCTTTTACCTGCCCTTTGAGGATTCATTTCCTTCTCTTGGTACAAACACAAGCACTAAGATGTCTCAAAGTGGGACCCTCAAAATGAATGGACATATTTTGGGAAAAGACATTAAATGACTTACAACAGGATTTACTATAGTTATCATTAGAAGAGAGAAAATCAGGAAATTGTAATTCCTTATACTCTAATTGTTGTCATTCCTTTCCTCACATGAAACCAAATGGAATCTCTGAGAGCAAAGACTCTTATTTTCTGTTTGAGTCCAAGAGCAGGTGTCTGAGGCATGTCAAAAATACGTCATCTGATCTGCTTTCTCTGTATAATCCAAAACATGCCATCAGTATTCTTCAGGTTAGATATGTCAAAATGCATAATGATGCTGACCAAAACCAGAATTCTGTACTTACTGTCAAATAAAAAGAAGCCAAAGTTCCCATATAAGACTAATCTATAAGCTGGTGATCTATTTTTCTTTGCAACCATTATACCGTTCCTGCAGGGACACAAGGTAGAAAGTGGTCTATTGAACAGTAGTACCAGAAGAAGTCAGATTACTTTCTTTATACTGTTTTAGGGTGTTGGGGGAGACAGATGGGTTTTAGTTTGTTTTGGTTTTTTTTTTGGTGGGGGTGGGGTAGACTGTTAGATTTTTGGTTTTCTTGTTTGTTTTTGAGAGGCAAAAAGGCAAAAAAACCCCAGTAGATGGAGCACAATATTTGAAAGGTGCATGGATTTCAGACCAGGACTAGGTTCTGTCCCTCCTATTCAGAGTACAAGCAGAGTGAAGCTGGGTCAATCTGCACCCACTAGGGTAGACAAGTTCTGTGTGGTGTTTTCAAATGGGTATCTGTTTGTGTTATGTAAGGATGAAAGTCTTGGCAAATAGTCTTGTATGTGTCTTCCCCTGTATAAATAACTTTAACAGCTTTGTTGAATAAATCAGGATTGATTTAATATATACAGTCCTTGAACACTTTTCAAGTGTTTTCCATAAGTCTCTTGATTTCACAACCTGTTTATGGTGATCTCTTACGAGGCCAAGTGGCTGCAGTGAGAGCTTCACTCCGTGCCTGTAGATGTAACATATCTCTTCACTGTGAGAGAAGAGCAGTAAGATTTACCAGCACACTATTGCAGCTTCTGTAAATGAAGTGTCCTTTATACCCTCACTCTCTTACTAAGGATAAGTTTTCATCTTTTCTTCAAACCAGGGAAAAACTGCAGGAATTTGATGGAATGGATCTATATGAACGAAATCTGCATTTATTACACTGGATGCATTACTGTGTATGATTTTGTGAATGCCATTTACCTGCATGTGAGAGTTGTTGGAACTGTCATTTAAACTCATTTTATAAAAGGAAAAGTGCAGACAGCTGTATGAACCTTGGCTAAAACATCTGTGCTGTAGTTTCTCTTAGGGCCTCAGATTTCCCTAGACTTCCTCAGTTTGTGGCTATGGAGAGAAGGAAAACATTTTTTTGAATGCTCAAATGAATCTATTTGATAATGTTCAGCTTCAGTAACCAAATCCCTTTTGAGAATGAAAGAAAATTATTTTTTTCATTTGTAAAGTAAAAGTTTACAGTCTTTTAGAACAGATGTACTCCTGAGGTAGGTTGTGGGTAGAATATTAAATCTGGTGGGAAAGTTGCCAGAAAGGGCTTTGTGCATTTGAATATGCTTAGAAAAACATAGCTCTTAATTTTTTTTTTTTTTTTGTAGGGTGGGATGATAGCTAAAGAAGAATATTCTTAATATATTCTTTTCCTTCCAAGTTAATGCTGTCACTTTGGCATGATTCAGGTTTGTGAACAATGCAAAGCTAACCTGCCTTTGAGGGAAAACCAGAGGCTATTCTCTTTCTGGACTCACAAAGCCTTCAGAAGGAGCCTGATGCATGAAAAGAGCTCCAGAGAAACTCTCCCTCAGGCCATTGTTGCACATTTTTGCGCATGGGATTTAGAGTCTTGGAGCATGCTCTTTGTCATTTTTATGGTAAGGTAAGCTTCCATCAAAAGAATTAGGAAGCTGCTGTTGTACTATCCTGAGATGGGAGAAAAATGCTTTTTCCCTAGAAGAGACAGTTCTTCCTTTCTCCCCATCCTCATCCTACAGAATGAGTAGAAATACAGGAACAAGAATCAATACTTCCTTCCAAGATTATGCTTAGGATTTTATGGCAGTCAGGAATGACTACAACATGTTGTGGCATTACATTTATGCCTTTGCAAGTCTATAGCACAGGACAGCAACTACTGAACTTTTAATGCATCTTTGTGTAGCATTTACCTATCCATTGTTGACCTCTCCACCTGTCACCCATCCAACTTTCTAGTAATTTTATAGTAAACACACTCTGAAGTATATGTGTGTGTGTGAGAGTTGCTTAATACTACAGTTATTTCTGTAACATTTCACACAACATAACTTGAGTTATGATGCACAAACCAGTGAATTAACGTGCTTCTGGGTTCTTTTATGGTCAGTTTTTTGAAGCCATACTCTTAGGTTTGGAATATTGATTCTCTTGGACTACAGAACTTTAATCTCAAGAGACATCTGTATTAAAGTAATTTGGTATCAGAGTCAAAGCGTTTGTTTACATAGAGATTTGATCAGCATTGCTACAGCAGAAACGGCTTTACTTCAGTGTTATTCCCTCATGTGGACATTGTGTTCTGGAATAAAACCAACTTCATCTTGAAATAATTACTCTTACTAATTGTACCAGAATAGTGTCGACAGGAGGTAGTTTTGGCAGAAATAGCCATAACAGAATAGTTGCAACACTCTGATTGCATTTACTGGGTAGGAATGCCTTGTGCAAAGGTGGCATGAGATTTGCAAGGGTAAAAAATGCAGTAGTACTGTCATTTCTGCTCTTGTCAACTATTTGGGTTGCTGGTGTTAGCTTTTTCTCCTATACAAAGATTTTTTTATTGCCACGGTGTTCTGGGAAACTCCAGAACACCGTGGCAATAAAGGCACGGTGGCAATAAAGGCACAGCCTTTCCAAGGCTTTACTGCAATTTTGGTTTGATAGCACTCTTCAAATAACTCCATAAATTTAATGTAAAATGCAGTTTTGTCTCCTCTCTCCCTCTCCCCCCATTTAATTTTCACTTTCTAAATTCAATTACAATTTGAACATAAAATACTTGGGTGAAAACCAAGTTTTTATTTTTTCTTACAGTCTTCCCTGGCCTGCTGGTATTTGGCAGTTCAGTGATGTTTCATGCCTCTCATTACCTCTGAGCTAAAGAATAACTTCTTGGAAGACCTTTTCACCCTTGCCACCATATAGTCAGGCTTTACCACCAAAAAGAACATCAGGATGTCTGGTTTTCTTGGCTGCTTTCATCCCCTATAACAGCAAAGAACTGTTTGCTAAAATGTATTTCAGACATTGCTGATAGCTGCCTGAATTCCAAATGGCTGGGACAAAAACCCCACAACAAACCAAAGAAGCAAGATAAAAGTAAACTTCTCCCATAAAACCTGCCATTACAAAATATATTTTGTGACTCTTCAGAAATCTTAAAGAATTGAGGTTTTGGGCACTTTTGTGTAAGCTATTCTGTAAAGGTGAGAATTGTATGTTTTAGTGCTAGCTCTGCTAAAGAATGAGTCTGTGGCCCTAATAGAATCTTGTATGTGCCATCGTTCGCACAGAGACACACTGTACAGCATGTCTGTCATTTCAGACCATCAGGGAACAGCTGCCATGCCACTGCAAGTGCTGAACGTTAATTTTTACTGCTTAGGTTGCAAGTTCTAATAGAATCGTTCAGGGAAGTGGCTCAAGAATGGAAGCAAAGGTTCTGAAATTCTGATAACCTCTCTGTGATATATTGTGGGCCATGATGTGCTTATTCTTGCAGTTCTTCAAGCCAGTTCAAAGTTAGATGGTTTCATTGCCATAGGGATGAATCTGAGTTAATATACCTTCTTTTCCAAAGTGTAGCACTGTCTTAAGCCAGTCACTCATGGTGCACAGTAACCTGGCTACCTCTGGGAGTGCTGCTCAGCAGGCTGGCAGCCAGGCAGAATATAGTGTAGACATTAAATACAAAGGTTCTTGTGTGAAGACAGCAACATATTTCAAATAATCACCCTCACTGCACTGGAATTTGGTTTCCGATTTGCAGAAGAGTACTCCTAGTCAGTATATTGGAGAAGAGGTCTGAAAAAGAAGGAAAAAATTAACTACAGTTAAAATCAGAGGAAATCCAGGAAAATGCTGGCTCACTCCTCTGAGTATGGCAACACAGATGGTTCAATGGTGATAATTGGTACTATAAAATAAAAGAATCTGCACTAAGTCTAGTGAGAAAGTGTCTGTAGTGAAAAGGACAGAATACACCAAAGTTGAAAGAAATTCTCATGAATCACAGAGAAAACAACTAAACTAGATGGTTTCTTTCCCTTCCCTCAACTAATAGTCTGTCCCTCTACCAATGCTATTTCCAGTGAGCACAAAAATCAGTGGAATCCTCTCCACTCTGCTACAGCCCTTTACATTTTGAAATATTTCTGTTTCTCTTCACTTTGGTTTTCTCTTCAGTGAAGAAAACAATTTCAGCCTACTCAGTTTGTCCTCACAGGTCTTGCTGTGTAGACCTCCACTTGTTCTTGTTGCTCTCTTCCAGACTGTTTCCCGCAAGCTCCTATGTCATTCATGCATGACACTTGAAGCTTTACCTGGGCATCACCTGAAGGTGACTACTTAATGTATTTTAAGTACTTCATAAATTCCGCTATGTTTTTTATTTGCACTAGTTTTAATGTGAGGAAAAAGAAGCAAGTGCTGTTGCAAATAAACTAAACTTATTCATATTCAGACTAGCACTCAAAGTGAAAGGAAGGAAATGGGCAAGACCTGTGCTGCTACCAAGATTAACAGAAGATGTGACTAAGGAGTGATTTCCTCCCAAAGCAACAGTATAAGAGAAGAACCAGGAAAATGGCAAGAGAAAGAGCAGCAAATTAAAAGTGAGGTTCTCTCAGCTACAGGCAGCACAAACACCAAGATTAATAAAAAAGGTCATGCCATGATGTTAGAGCTACAACTCAGTTGCTTCCTCTAATGTGAGATTCCTATGCATCATACAACAACTAATAATTCAAATGGAGTGTTGGGTGTTTCTAAGTTGGATTAGGAGGTAATAGAGGCATTCAGTCCCACCTGGAGCTCCAAAGTCACTGCTTGCTTTCAAATCAGGTTAATTGGAGGGAATCTCATTAAATATCAATGTTTAACTATGCAGTGATTAATAAATGGAATTTAGCTGGCTCTATGTGGAAAGAAAATGGAAGGTAGAGTGAGGATTAAAGAGGGATCTCAAGCAGATCAAGAGAACCAAGTGGTTAAAGGGGCTTACTTCTATGTTATGGAAGATGTATTCACTTTGACATGACTGAGACATCATGGCAAAAAGGGGGCCATGTATTGTCCATGCAGTAGCTTTAGCAAAGCTCTTCAAATGCTATATTTCACTGTCACTGTGGGTACTTTTGTCCAGAACACCCTTTCCAAGGCTTTACTGCAGCAGCATATTTTGCTGTTTTCCTTCAAAATAGTGTTTTAGCAAACATGCAGAAAGTATTATAAAATAAAAGCTATAGAAGAAGATCAGGTGGAGCAGAGAAATGTATTATTTTGCCCATGACGTGCTGATTCATAACAACAGAGTCTTTGAACACTGAAAACTTCTAATGCCCTTATTTCTAATCTAGTGCAGTGCCTTTGTAGAAAGAGAACTCTTAAATCTGTACTTAATTCTAACAAGTTGGACTGAGGCATTGAAGAGCTTTTTTGTAAAGAAGGGTGTCAGATCTATTTCTTCTCCCTGATTGTTGAGTTATTGAATTCTGAAATTGTCTACCTGTCCAGTGATATAATGCTTTTCAGACACTGCGTAATTACCTCTGCAGAAAGAATAGAGCAGAGCATTTTCTCCATCCTCCCATGTGTCCTCATTTCTCAGCAGATTTGTACAAGACTACAGCACTTACCAGCAGTAGAGTGAAGCACACAAAAATGGGTCACCCATGGCAGTGCTGACTGCTTTTTCCAACAACATGTGTCATTGTGAAAGACCGAATATTTCCCTGAGGGAATATTTCCTTGAGATTGATTATTTGGTAACTAATAATTAAAGCGATGTGCTATTTATCATTGTTCTTCATTAAACTGAGAGACAGGATGTTAATTAAAAAGAAGAATGTTTCTTCTAAATGAAAAGAAGTTGTAATTCAGACCAACTGCTTGCATGCTATATTTCCACAGCTGTTGTGCTCAAAGTGAGAGGATTCAGTGGGAATTTTTTCTGAATAGCACTCAGGTGGTCAGATTAGTCTCCAAGGTCCTGTCCTGTTGCACTGCAGTTGTTCCAGTAGGACTAACTCATGTTAAAAAGTATGTGGATATTAAGAGGACAGTGGGCACATCATTCCATCTGTTTCCTTGGACACAGATCCTGGCTGACATACATAGAATCCCCGGGGATTTTTTCCCTGTTCCCTGTGAAACTCAGGAAGCAGTCAGCCCTGTGCTGCTTCTCAGCCCTCAGCTTGCTATCTTCTCTAAATATCCCAGTCCAATATGAAAACCTGATTTGCTTATTAAACCTGTGCCAAATTAAAAACTCCTGTGTGAATCTGTCCTTAGAAATCTGCAAGATCTGATAAAGAGGGTAAAGATTGGGTTTTCTATCCTCTTAGCCTGGCATGTGAAGCTGTTTCTTAAAGAATTTAAACTATGTAATTGAGGCTCTTTGTTTTGTTTTGTATTTTTCTTGAAACAGGACTAATATGGAAATTTAAAGATCTAACTGGTCCCTTCTGAAAGTTCCTAACATTGCTATCATTATCATTTCTTTTTATAAACAGAACTGTTACAGTTCTAAGAAATAAAGTATTCAAAGAATGCACTCATAAAAGATTACGCATACAATGGAATTTTTTTGCCTCAATGGGAACAGAAGGCTTTGTGAGAAGTGTTTGGGTGCAATGAACATAATGTTTGAATCAATTTTTTAGCTGTTGCTAATGAAGCACCACCACTTGAATAAGGAGCTACAAGGCATGCAACTTACAGATGCACAATGTATCAGTTCCTGCCTGGCATATCAAAACCCCAGGGCTTTAGAATGTGAAACAAGTGTTCAAAAAGAACAATTCTAGAAGGGGAAGGGAGGAGGGAAAGAGCCTGAAATGCAGCTTGAAGTGATGTGAGATTTAGTCCCTTAGCTTGTGTTTTCTGTAGTTTCATCATATGATTTGGCAGTTCCGCAGAGCTGGTGTTAAATACATCACATTGGAGTGTAACAGAGATACTTCTGAGCCTTAGACAAGTGACAGACCTCACAGAGAAGAAGTTACATGATAGTTCCTACCTGTTCCACTTTTGTAGTTTAGCTTTTCTTTCTTAAGTGTTCTCCAGTCTGTTTCTCCGATCACATAACTGATCTGATCTCCCCTCACACACCTGAGGGCTTTCCTTTCAGGGGCATGGCTGGTGATACTGCCCCTACTCAAATTCTTTTTCACTGAATGGGAAGGTTGGGGGTATCCTTGCACTTTGTCCTTCCTTCACATATGTTATCCGCTGCTAGAGGGTGCCCAGGCAGATTCTCTTCACAACTCAACTCCAGCATTGCTCGAAATTATCAATAAAGAAATACAGTTAAGGATGAATTGGTTATTCTGAAGGGCTCAGTGAATAGTTCAGATGGTTAAATATTGTCCACACTATGAATTGTTTCCAAATAATTTCCTCCAAGAATCAAGAAGGTTTGCTTCTTGAGTCTGCAAAAAGATATATTGCCAGACAACATGGGGGCTTGGTCTTGAATGGATAATTCTTGAGTTTAAAATTAATTTCCAGCATGATATGTGAATGTTTCTGTTGCCTTCTCACAAGCATCTCCAAAACCTTGCTGTCATGATTCTTCTCTTGGCCATATATTTATTTCTATGAGTTTCCATGAATTACAAGCAAAATGAGACACACACACACACACAAAAAGCTACCAAGTGCATTTAGTAGTTTTTTTATTCAAGTGAATGTTTAGATTGACTGGTGCACAACAGTTGCCCAGAACTGCGTGAAGCTGGGTATCTCTGCTATGAACATATCTCTGGAATTTCCACTGGATAGCAGAGTTTGTTACATACTCATTCCAGCAAGGATAACCCACTAGAAAATAAGCCACTGAGAAATACTGCATTTAGCTAGACCTTTCTTTGATCTGTTTTTATATGGTGTTTTTGTTTAACTGTCACTGCATCTGGTTACCACATTCAGACTGGGGAGACAAAAAAAAAAAAATAGAGAGCAAGTGAGAAGTTATTGGAATATTACAAGCTGCTGTGTGACTGGTAATGGCAGGTCACACAGGCAGAAAACTCTCTCTAAAGATGACACTACAGTGGGAAAATTTGATACTTATTAGCTAGCAAATTGCCTGAAGCAAGAACCTTGAAGTAAATGTTCAGCTGCAAACAGATACTGAATGTCCTGCTCTTTTTAATTTCTTTCCCCATTGATTCTTATACCCTGTGCTTTTCAAGATGTGTTTTCTGAACTGTATTGTTTGAAATCTTATAGTCCAGAAAGCATGTTTTCTAGATCTAGAGACTACTGTACATTTTTAATTACTTTGTTTTTATTTTAAAGTGATTGTCCCATTTAGACAATAAAACAGATTATTGTCTAATTACAGATGCCATTTGGGAATAAACACGAATTACTTTGTATGCATTAAAGAGAGAAATAAGTTCATTATTCCATCTGCAACAAAGCCGATATGCTGAATCCTTAGAAACAGCAAAGCCTGGTTCCCCTGCTATCCTGTGCACCATGTTTCCCAAAAATGCTGTCTTCTGGCAGCTCCTTTAGCCTGCTCATGTGTATAAGATGTCATCTAAAACAAGAGCATGCATTGTCTTAAAAAAAATATGAGAGTAGAAAACCTCTACCCTCATCCTTCAGACACGAACTTCTGCCATTATCAGGATTGCATAAATAAAGTGTGGGGTTTTTTCTAGTCTTCCTTTTCCTCTCCCATAGAACTTTGTTCTCTGAGGGCTTTTCAAAAGGAGGGAAAAAACCAACCCAACACTTAGAGGAGCAGTTGAGAGGGGCCAATTCACACTGACCATTTTGAACCTTTTCTTAGCCCACCCCTCAATGGCCCAACCAGGACAAGAATTAGCTTTAGATGTGCTCAGATCTGGCTATATTCATGGTTTAGGGCCTGATTCCCAGAACCACTGCATAACAGAAGTTAACTTTCCTGACAGTTTAGGTATTCTTAATATGCCTATGTTGCATGGTAAGCAACAATTTTTGCTACATGAAAAGCAAAAGTAATGTTAACAAGTCTAAGTTGAACATGGGGAAAAAGAGAGGAGGTAAAGCAGAAATCCATGCTCACATACCTGCAGGTATCTGTAAGATTAGGACTTGGGTACCCATCCTCTTGAGTGCCAAACGAATAGATTCAATGAAGTCTGTGGAGTTCTTGCAGTGTGTATACAAGTGCAGTGCGCAGTCACTTGGTCAAGTGTTGCTCATCATTCATCCTCCACCCAAGAGCACTCCTAGCCATTTCAGTGACAGAGAAAAAAACCTTCTGTTTTTTAACCCAAATGTGCTTCTTTCTGCCCCCCCATCCCCTTGCCCCTTAATGTTTTAAAAACCACAGCTAAGCTACAACGTTTTTGGGGTGTATCTGCATAGTGATGGTAGCTCCACCCAATCTGCAAGCCACAGGGGCTGGTGACAGCTCAGGAGGGCACCCATTTTGGTGCATGTTTTGTGTTCTGGTGGCTCATGTGCCAGTCCCATGCTCGTGTATCCAAGCATCTTCTGGAGCAGCACACATCCCGGCATCTGGAAAGACAGGCAATGCAAATTCACACTAGTCTGCACCTGAGGCTGCAAACATCCCTTCTGATGCTGTAATAGCCTCAAAATTTCCCGGTTTCACTGGAGCTTAGCAGCTCATCATGAAAAGTTTGCAATGGCATTTAGGGAATCGAAGCATGCTGACTTAATTTTCACTTAGCATCAGCTGCAGGCAGGCTCGCCAGCTTATTAACAGCGCTTGGCCGTGAAGGGCGGTGGAAAGGAGGCTGTGGAGCACCGATACAGGACGCTCGGGGTTAACTATTGCCTTTGAACAGAGATCTTCCCTTTCTGGAGATGCAGTAGCGTGACGTGTGTTACGCTGCCACAAGTACCATTTGGGGCCAAAGGAGGCGCAGAGGAAGGCCTGGCTGGTCTAGAAGTCGTTACCATGTCAGTGGCTCACAAATCTCCGGTGCCACCCATCAAGGCCAGGTCACCGGTGGGGTTCAGAGAAACTTTCACGCAGGCAGTTTCATACCTGTCCCCTAGCACCTCACAGACACGCGGACAGCGTGGGGCTATGTAAACTAGACGGGTTGAATTTGTTCCTTCCTCTGTTCTTATACAAGCATTTGGTCATATGGGAAAAGTCGCCTTTCCGTACACGTGGGAGAGGCATTTACGCAAACAGCCCCGCCTGCTACGAAACAGGCACCTCCCGCGGAAAGCCGAGGAGTGGGAGCGGCATCTCCTGCGAAATGCGGTGAAACGGAGCCAGAGAGCGCCGGGTGACACCGGGTCGGGGGAGGGACAGCGACGATCCGGGGGCGGTGCTGGCCCCGGGCACCGCACCTGCGGCCCCGCGTGGCCCCGCCAGGTGGCGCCGTCCCCCGCCCGCAGGCGGCGCAGTCGGCCCGGGGGCCGCGGGTTCGTGTCCCGCGGAGCTCGCCCAGGCGCTTCCCAGAGTCCCAGAGGTCTTGTCCCCGGGAAAAGCGCCTAGGACCGTGTGTCTGCCTCCCGCGTCGCCTTACTCTCGCCGTTGAGTCCGGCCCAGGGGCAGGAATGGCCGAGGAGGATGATCTGCCCTGGGGAAAATTGTTCCGCGCCTAGACAAATTCATGAGCGGGAGGTGGGGGGAGAGTGTGTGTGTAGGAAATTATTAGAGTAGCTATTCCCCATGGATACGTCCAACCTCCTAGCACCCTCACGGCTTGAAGTCCTGCGGGTCAGAGGAGGGGCGCGGAGCAGCAGGAGGATGGGGATGCGCCCCTGGCACTCCAGCCGTGTCCTAGGAGGCTAGACCTGGAGAGAGGAAATTTTCAGCTGAACAAAAAGCGTGGCTGTCATTCAAGAAGCACTGCAGAAATATTTCTATTTCAACAAAAATTTTCCCTGGGAAAACTTTGAAGATGAAGGAAGAGTGACTTTATATAAGGACTGGTCCCTATTTTGTCTGAATGAAGCCTCTGCTCAGAATCAGAGAGCAGCAGTCAAGAGACCAGCACTGAAAGACCAAATTAAAAGAAAACAAACCACTTTCCAAGTCCTATCAAAGTCTCTGTGCAACACTTTGCTTACTTCTGTTTTTTAATGAAACATCAATTTGCTTTAATTATATGCAAAGCAAATTTTATTTTGGTATTCTAGAGGGCTGCCATGAAATGGAGTCATAGTCCTCTTGGCTGTCATGGTGATTGATTGCATTTTTTCCTAATCATGGTGAGAGAACTGTGGTATCTTATCAGGCGGCTGTATTTATGTTAAGTTCTATATCTGTTTTATTATCTGTTAGTTATAAGAGCTGAAATCAATAAAGTGTGGTTGCTTGACTGTTGCGTACAGGTGGATGGGATATACTTTTCATAGTTTTTAACAAATGCTGTAATATATGTAGAAAACATTCAGTTAACTGTTTGGGTCTGGGGCCCTGAGAAAGACAAGCACTGCTGAATGCTGTAGATTCTTGTCTCAGTTCACATTAATTTTACAGTGACTGATAAGCACTCTATTGTATTTCTTACAAAAATCAGAACTTTCCAGAAATGTCTGAGGTATTACAGTAGCAAAACAGCTTAGTTTTGCAGACTTTTGATGGTTCTGAATTCAATTACAAACACAGATGCAATTGTGTAATGCAGTGCCTTGTATAGGCTCTCTTTAGTTTAGCCAATTCCTCTGGTATGTTTTTGCACACCGCCCTTCATTGCTGGGGTTGTCTTTCTTGTAACCATTCACAGGGAGGAGACTTTTTAGTACTTTACATTATTAATACATGATCTTGTTCATTTTGGCCAAGACAAGAGGCTTGAATAAATTCCTGGGGACCCATCACAGTGACTCCCCACAGGACTCTAAGGAAGTTGCTTCTCTCAGCCTTATATTGGGCTCAGCTGCAAAACAGGAATTATGATATTTTATCTATGAGAGAGGTCAAGACCTGTAGGTGAAAAATGTGACTGTAAATTCAAACCTTTAGGAGTAGATGAATTTGCCATATGCTGTCTAGAGAAATTGAAATAGAATGAAAACCCCACCCTTGTGTGGTGACTGAGCCAGTTTCTCTGAAGTCTTTTGGAATAGAACTGAAGTATTTCACATGTACAGAAATCTACACAAAGGCTGTCCAAGCTTGTAAAGTGTCAGATGGACCAAGATCACTAAATATGTGCAAGATTCCAAAAGCACTTCAGAAAACTTTTTTCCTTCCACTAGCAACACTGAAAATTTTTGTATCTCTGCATAAAAATGTTTATCGTACATTATATTGTAACTGTGTGGCATCCATAAAAATTATTTCCTTTTTCTTGCTACTCCAAATCAAATATTAATTTTATCTAAACCTAAAGTATACCTAGATAAACTTTATCTATACTATTTTTACCACTGAAGTGCTCAGCTTACACACTATGAACATCATCTAATCAAAATAACATATAAGAACATATGTGATCATGATAGAATCATTTAGCTAACAGCAATTTCTGTAATGATCAATTAAACAGACTTGTTGTTTGCATAGAATTTTTATGATGAGAACAAGGGTGGTGATGATGGTGTCAGTTAAAAGTTCAATTATTTTTGTAACTCAGCAAGCTGCTTCTGTCAGATAGTCATAACTTTCAGAACACTCAAGCAGAAATATTACATTCTTGTTTATAGACAAGCAAAAAATTTGTCAGAAGATTTTCAACAGAACACATCCACCCTTTATTAAGTCATACTGATGCCAAGTATTAGAAACCACAGCCTCAACAAAGAATGCTTTTATTCCTCCTACCAAAACATAAATGTACATGTGCCTATCTTCACAGTAATTTAGCTGCATATGCTATAACTTGCCTTTTTATAGTTCTCACTGAGTCCCAAACCTTTGAAAATAGGCTTTGAAGTTATAACCACTTGCCTAGATTTTTCAGTTCCCTAATGTTTGCAATCAGTGTCAAGGACATAGGAAATACTCTGCTTTAGCAGTGTCAGTACTTAAATTTTGTCACAGCTTTGTTGGAAATTGCAAAAGGGAAGGAACAACTATAACTCTTTTGAAATATATTCTTCATCTTTTGTATTTGATGTTGGTCTTCCTTCTGTAATATTGAGCTCTGATTTTCAGAGTGCAGCACGCCTTTGTGCAATTTAAGGCTTACAGGTTCTTTAAAACTCTAACGTGTTTTCATAAACACTTTAGGAAACCCATGAGTTTTGGTGGTGCTGCTGATGTGCTCAGTTAGGAGGCTTAGAAATACAAGAAGTGTTAGGATGAAGGCCCCCAAGTTCTGTTTCCCACTTAGTTGTCACCTGGACATACAAATATTTCCATTAACAGAAGTAAATAGGCATCTCTTTATACTGGTTATTACAACCATTTCATAGGTGGGAAAATGGAATTTCAGGAAAGGATATGGGTTCACAGGTTTGTATGTGTGAGGAAGGAATTGGCATCTGAAACAGGATACAGCTCCACCATAAGCAAAGTTCTAAGCCCCATTTGTTAGCTGTTTCTTTACCTTCAGGGAAATTGCTTCTTCAGTCTCTGCTTTCTTACCTGGAAATTAAAACAAAACCATAAAATCCCACAGGTGATTGAAAAATAATGTCTGTCAGCTTTTTAATGCAAAACTCTTCCTTTTCCTTTTAGCCCTTTTGTGTTGGTATATGAAGAGGTTTAGGGAGGCCACCATGGTAAATTGTAAGTTAATGCATTATATAATGCAAAGTTGAAGTGCAGTAAGTTTCAGTATAGTCCATGAATTTTTCCTATGTGGCTCTGTCCTCAAGTTTCAAAGAAATATTCATTCAAGCCAAAATTGAAGAAATTTTTTTTGGAGCTTTCACACTGAGAAACTTATTCAACCTTTCCAGCAGCTTAGAAAGCCATGCTTTTGCAAGTTTTTTTATGTAGGTTCCACTTATATTGACTTTATTAGAACTGTTAATCATTGCTTTTCCTTCTGGTCTGAATTAGAATGCTGCCCTAACTGCAAAGCTGGAAGGCAGCTCTCTTGAACATTTATCCTATTTCTTTCTTTATTTTTCTGCTGTCTCACCAGTCTCTCAAAAAACCTATTTTGGCATAATGTCTCTGCAGGTCCACCTAGTTTGTCCATGGCCTGCAAAAGATGAAGCAGGAACACTGCAGTGAGAAATTTGTTTCTTGTCTGTCAGCTTGCTTCTTGTGTCTTTAGCTATGCATTGAATATGTATATGCCAGTTAAGTAGCTCTATGAAAGATTTGGTATTGTACATATCTTAGAAGAGCTGTCATAGCCTGTCCCTGCTTCATTTTGGTTATGCTGCATGTGTAATTTCATAAATAAACATTTATTTGCAGAATGTAAATTTGGCTGAATCATTCTGCATATGTGAACCATTTATTCTTGAACAGAGTAATGTTCCGTATTCAGTAACTTAAATATTATATAACTACTGCAAAGCTTGTCCATTTGAAGAGAAAAAGAAAACACACAATCTTTTTTTTTTGCCTCTTTCATTCATTTCCATAGAAACCTTTTCAATTGTGATTCAGTTTTGAAACACAAAAACATTAGCTTCATTTTATTCAGCAGAGCTTTAGCTTGTGTTTATCAAAGGCATAGTGGAAAAAAAGTAACGTTTTACTGCATTTTGCTTCTATTATGATTTAGACCTAAGACTGCTCTGAAATGACTCAAGTTATGTTGTCACATGCAGCATCAAAGTAGATTACTAAATTTTAGGCATTTGCAATACAGGAGAAACCCACTGCTCGAATCACAGTAGGAACACTGGTTTGTGTGCTCAGCCTCTCTGGTGCTGTCAGCAATATATAAGAAAATAAATACTTCACATAATTTTCATAGCATTGGCTGTGTTTGCACACTCTGTGAATGATTATGTTCAATTGGGAGTCATTGAATGCAGAAGTAGGGAGCTGCATGGAGACACTGAGGTCCATTTTGTGGAGCTGTGGTGACTTACTGCTGCCATCCAGAGGGACCTGGAGAGGATTGAGAGCTGGGCCTGTGCAAACCTCACAGAATTCAACAGGCACAAGGTCCTGCGCCTGGGTCAGGGGAACCCCAAGCACACACACAGGCTGTGCAGAGAATGGACTGAGGACAGCCCTGAGGAGAAGGACGTGGAGGTGTTAATGTGTTGGTGGACTAGAAGCACAACACAAGTCAGCAATGTGCACTGACAGCCCAGAAAGTCAAACGCATCCTGGGCTGCATTTAAAGCAGCGTGGCCAGCAGGGCGAGGGAGGGTATTCTCACCCTCTGCTCCACACTCATGAGACCCCACCTGGAGCGCTGCATCCAGCTCTGGGGCCCCCAACAGAAGAAGGATGAGGAACTGCTGGGTTGGGCCCAGAGGAGGGCCAGAAGATGAATGATCAGGGGTTGAAGCACCTCTCATTTAATGACAAGCTGAGAGAGCTGGGGCTGTTCAGCCTGAAGAAAAGACTTTGGGGAGACCCTCTTATAGCATTCGATACCTAAAGGGGGTCTGCAAGAAAGCTGGAGAGGAACTTCCTATGAGGGCCTGTGGATTAGATATAGGGAAGAAATTCTTAATTGTGAGAGTGATTAGACACTGGAACAGGTTGACCAGAGAAACTATGGATACCTCATCCCTGGAAGTGTTCCAGACCAGGCTGGGGCTTTGATGAACCTGGTCTAGTGAAAGGTGTCCCTTCCCATGGCAGGGGGATTGGAGCTAGGTCACCTTTAGACCCCAACCTTTTCTATGATTCTATGATTTGCACATATGAGGTTTTATATTAGGACAAGAACAATCAGGCAAAAAGGTGCAGTCCTAAATTGTGGAGGGCCTTCTTTGATAAGAGACAGGGAAAGTTGTTAGTTCAGTTGTACAGACGCAATTCACTCACATAAGCAGCAGTCACCTCTGACTAAGAGGTGGAGGGGTTAGAGTATCTGCATGTTTGAATATATACGTCTCCATTATTTATTATTTTTCTTCTTCTCCTTTATGTTCTCCTTTGCCTTCATGTTCTCCTTCTTTGTCTTCTTCCTCCATTTAACAAGAAGTTTGCTGATAAAGGAATGAAAAGCTTGGTAAATTCAAGGAGAGAGGACATAACTGGTCCTTTCCGCATCTCCACAAATACCCCCTAGGCAATTTTAAGTCCTCATGCTTCCATTTTTACTTTTTTTTTTAGTTTTCTCACAAAAGAGCAGCCTGTCAATCAGTTGAGCTTACCCAGCAGACTCTCCTATTTCTGGTAACCATCGTTCTTCTCTTGGGCTAGAAGATTTGTGACTGAGTGGGAATAAAAATGCCAGTCTGTTTAAGCTAAACTGTTGTATCATTCTAACAGCAGCAGCAAAGCATAACATTAGAGAAACATGATATTAAATTATACCAGGTCTGTACATAGTTCACCTTGACAAGGGCCTGACTTTCCTCTTCCTGGGGTTTCTAGAAGCTAAATCTTTCCCTAAATTCTCATACAAAAGAGTCTCATTTCTCAGTCTCAAGACATAATCTCTCACTTTCTTTCAAGTGTATTCCTTGAAAAATTATTGAATCCCTGTATTCCTGCTCTCCCTGAAACAACTGCTTGTCTCTTAAAAAACCCACCAACAAAAAAATAGTAAAACAAAACAAAAACTCCCAAACCACTCCAATTTGTCTGTTACAGATTCTATTAAAAACAAACAAACAAAACCCAAAACAAAACAAAACAACAAAACCCAGGCTTTTTCTTTATGTCTCAGCTGTCTGAAGAGTCTTAATCTACCCTCACTGTAATTTTCCTGCCTGACTGTGCCGCTATTATATTAGTTCTGTATCTGTATGCAGTAAGTCAGCACATAGGATTCAGGAATTATCATGGGCATAGATTTAAATAGCTTTAAATCTATTTAAAGGAGAAGATTGTTCTTTGCATTGAGTAAAAAAAAAGTAAATTAGGAAAGCAAAATGAGATATTACTGGTTTTCAGTCTCAAAAACAAATCAAAGTTGGGAAAATGTAAATACTTACGTAGAAAGAGATTGCAATTGTTTAGTCTGTTTGGCCTGCCTGATATCTTCTAGGCTAAGCATGAGATCAAAAGTATCTAAGTGATTAAAGATCAAGTCTGTTTGAGACTTAAAGGGCTTTTGTGCATTTAAGGCCTATCTGTTCATTTTGGGCTGTCCTTTCATGCTAATTTTTCAGTCCCTAATGGTGGAAAACTGGAATGTAACAACTTCTGTGAGCTAAACTGTGTGTCTGCTATGGTACCGCTGGGCTGAGAAGAGTACCTTAGGCCAGATGCATGTCTAATGTGGTTCGGCTCAATGATCCTGAAAATAGGATATGGTTTGATCCAAAGTGAGAGATATTAGCTTAATTTTCCATCTGCAAGAGCTCCACTGTTCTGTTTACATTACTTCTCTGAGCCTGAACACTTGTTACAGTTCTTTGAAAGGGAGTAATTTACCTTCTTCCAGATATTTATCTGCTAACTCTCAGGTCTCTAAGAGTCCCCTCTATTCCCTCTTACTTTAGCTTTGCAGACATTGGCACACAGCTAACTAGTCTTCCTGGCCAAAAAGTTCTGTATGTGGTTCCAAACAGCGTCATTCAATGCTGCTGTTGGCTGAATACAAAACATGTGCTGCTCCTGTCCTTGTTACACAAGCTCTCCTTCCTGTCTCTACACTGCTCATCAGAGTTTGCTGTGCAACTCCTATTTAATGAGAACATCTGACCAAAAAAAAAAAAATTGTCTGTTATCAACTTAGAAATTCAAAGATGTTCTTTAGGCTGTTTAATGTCCCAGAGTCTATTGATACCTTTTGATATTTTTCATATATTTGTAGCTTTGTAGATTGCTAATGAATGGCTGTAGCTCCTAGTACTTTCCTATCTTCTTTCCCTACATTTAGCAACAATAAGCTAACCTTCTAAACACATTCCTAAAATATTGTTTAGTCTTATTCCAAGAAGAGAAGCAACAAGGACATTCTGTTTTCCAACGAGAATCTGGACCAGAGATAACTAAAGTGGGCAAAGAAGCCCCTGGACCATTTCCAGTGAGTCAGAACACAGGGAATTATTAGCTAACCAACTCACCTTTAAACTGGACAATATATAATAGGTATAATAATGAATTTATCAAATTGTAGAATTACTGTACCACATATTGTACCTGAAAGCTTTCAAGTAAAGGTTCACTTTTATATTTTCACTCTAACGTTGTTTGGGAAGATGTCTTCTGTTTTCCAGGCAACACCATGTTATTTGATCCTCTGCTGCTTCAGTAGTAGAACTTCTGTTTCTGGAGCCTCATCTAGTTTTGTGTGATTATCTTTAGGAGGAAGGAATAAGAACGAACTGGAAACTGATATTTTCCAAAAATGGTGTAATCTTTGTGCCTGAAAGAGTGAGATGTAGTATTACAGCATGTACCATGTGTACTGTTGTGCAAATAATGCTGAGAACAGTATCCTACTTTTGAAAATGTGATCTCCTATCCAGAAGAAACTTGATACTTTTCAAAGGCAAACATTTGAAAATATATCTTTATGTCATTGTATGGAATGTGGTCTATATGTCTTAAAAGACCTGGAGAAACTCATCAAAGGCAAAAGAAATCTCCAAGGCCTTCACAGTTTGTGAGGGCAGAGGTTTGTAACTGGTGGTATGCCCAAAGAACTTAAGGCCTTCTGTGGCTGAGCCTGAGCACAATGATAACATTTAAACCCTCTGCAGTGATCTGAAAGCAACCTGAGGAAAGGAGTTCTCCGCCTGCTCAGGACCACAAAAGCCACAGGCAGCTCTGTGTAAGGATAGGAGAGCAAAGTTGCAGTGAAGCTCCACAGGACAAAGCAAAGGTGATGAAGGTGTAGAGTAGGTAGTGAGGCATGATAATAGCAGAGAAAAAAATACCATGAGATTTTGAACCAAACACATGAATGGCATTGATGGGCACACTGCAATGAAGGGGAGAGGGCTCTCTGCAAGATGCACAGCCATGCAGTTGAGAACACCTGACTTGTATGGCTGGTTCTGTGACCATGCCAGAATCTTCTCCTTGTGTCTGAATTATTCAGCTATAATCTGGGAGCTTGTCTTGTAGGGAGTATTCATATTATTTTTGTATTTGCCAGATAAGATATAAGAAAGAAATACTTAGTGAAACCATATCTTAGCAGAAGCCTCAATGAATTTGAGAATTATGCTGGCAGACACATAAGTACTATCCTGTCACTGACAATATATTTTTTCATACAAAAGCAATTGATTCTACTTACTCTGTAGTGCTCTTTATCAACGTCATTTATTTCAAATGTACATGTATTCACAGCTCGGATTCTGTTAAATCATTACTGAACTTTGCACTGTTCTTGCTCAAAACTCATAGGTACAAGGAAAATCAAAATCCTTATATTTTCCATTGTGTCAGGTGGAGCAGACACTCTAAAAACCAAAGCTTTCACTATACCATTTCTCCTGCCAACACCCTGAATGCTGAATGAGCTAAATTTCATATTTAGGAGCCAAAATAAATATTTCTGCCACTTACTGCTGGCAGTGTTGGTCTGATTCCACTCTAAGCTAGAGTAAGGATGTTCCTGGAAAAAGAAATCATTGGCCAGTGGTCGTCTTTCAGAATTTATTTAAAAGCTGGATATATTCAGACCATCAAGGATACAGGATTTAAGTGAAATTAGGTTAATAAGGTTTCTATGGTGCTTCTGTTGTGTGTGTATGCCAACATGCTGGTGAATATTTATTTCAGCTAATATGAAATGTCTTACAATATAGACCATTAGGCTGGCTCCACATGTAGTCTTTTCATGGGGTCAGCAGATAAACAGTTCCAGAAGGCAATTATTCAAATCACCTCTGCCATCTATGCTGGGAACTGGTGAGTTTCCCGGAGGTGTATTGTCTCCCTTCTTTGACTACAGAGGAAGCCTGTACAATCAGCCAAGCCTAAATGTATAAGTGACTACAGACATCTATTATAAATTCACTCAGTACTGTAATGTATATGTACAATATGCAGCACAGAAACTTGGAGAGCCCAGGGAATGAAAAGAGGTTTGATGTGGTATGGCATTATTGTCAAACAGAGTGCAGACAAATTGTCCCGGGACCTCTCACTAGTCAGAGTGACCCCGAGAAAAAAAGAGAAAGTCTCTTTTCCCAGCCCGGCGCTTGAAGAAGGACTCAGAGCTCTTCAGTTCTTGGTTTCAAGGTTGTTTATTATTCCTTACTATAAAATATTTTCTCCTGTCTAGCTGAGGTCCATTCAGCAAGACAGTCCAGGCATTCTGCCTGCCCCCGGGGCGGTGTTATGTCTTTATCCTAAAAACTACATATACAATGTTTACAGTTACTTTCCAATACCTATCACCTATGTTAGACAGTGAGCTTCTACTCTAAACCAATCTAAAAGTGCCAACATCACAGCAGAAAGAGGCCAAGAAGAAGAAGAAGGAGAAAGGCTGGATATGCCCAGATTCCTCCATCTTGCCCCTGAACCCCCATTCTAAAAAAACCCCAAAATCTACTTTTTCACCCCATGATAAATTTACTATTATTCTACTTAGCTGTCATGGCTTGCAGATCTTCATCTAAGGTTAGTAACTTGCTCCACAGGTCATAATCAAAACCACAGGCATCTTGGGCTCTGTGCCAGGGTCTCTGAGCCCCCTGGCAGGGGTCCTGGCTGCTCAGGACAGCCAGAGGGATGTCCTGGGTTCCAACAACAAATGTCTGTGGCTTATGCCAAATTTGTCCTATTTCTGCAGCCTAGAACCTTGCCTTCGAGAGGAGGGTAATTGTTTAACCACACACACACCCTCACACATCAGTGACTCTTGTTTCATCTGCTGTGTGATGTTGAAAATGTTAACATAGCCTGGTCCTCTTCCAATGTATTTTCATAGAGTCATAAAACATTAAGGTTGGAAAAGACCTGCAAGATATTTGAGTCCAGCCTTTAACTGATCACCACCTTGTCAACTAGACCATGTCACTTAAGTGCCATGTCCTGTCATTTCTTAAATACCTCCAGGGACTGTAACTCAATCACCTTCCTGGGCAGCCCATTTTGATACATGACAACCTTTTCCACAAAGAAATTCTTCCTGATGTCCAACTTGAACTTCCCCTGGCACAGCTTGAGGCTCTGTCTTCTTGCCCTGTCCCTCATTGCCTGTGAGAAGAGACTGACACCTGGCTACACCCTCCTTTCAGGTAGTTGTAGAGAGAAATAAGGTCCCCCTTGAGCCACCTTTTCTCCCAGCTGACCAACCTCCAGCTCTCTCAGTCACTCCTCATAGGACTTACCCTCTAGCTCCTTCACCAGCTTTGACCTTCTCTGGACAAATGCCCAGAGTCTTTCTTCTGTTGTTCGGAATGGTCAAAATATTTAATGTCTTTCTTCTTGTGAGGGGCCCAGAACTGAACACACAATTTGAACTGTGACATCACCAGTGCTGAGTACAGGAGGATACTCACTACCCTGGTCCTGCTGGACACACTATTTTTGATACAAACCAGGATTTCATTGGCCTTCTTGGCCACCTGGGCACACAGTGGTCCATGTTCAGCCAATGCTGACCAGCACCCCAGGTTTTCTTCCAAGAGGCCACTTTTTTCTCCCAGTCTGTAGCATGGGGTTGTTGTGACCCAAGTGCAGGACCTGGCACTTAATCTTATTGAACCCCAGACAACTGGCCTCAGCCCATCAATCCAGCCTGTCCAAATCCCTCTGCAGAGCATTCCTACCCTCCTCAAGATCAACACTGCACCCAATTTAGTGTTGTCCATGAATTTACTGAGGGTGAACTTGGTCTCCATGTCCAGATCATCAATAAAGATATTGAACAGGACTGATCCCAGCACTGATCCCTGGGGGACAGCACTAGTGACTGGACACCAGCTGGATGCAGAATATTCCCCACCATCCTCTGGGTCCAACCTTCCAGCCAATTCTTAACACAGAGAAGGGTGCAGCAAGCTGTGGGCAGCTGGCTTTTCTAGGAGAACACTGTGAGAGACATTTTCAAAGAATTTGTTGAAGTCCAGCTAGATAACATCCACAGCCTTTCTCTCACCCACTAGGTGAGTCATGTGGTAATAGAAGGAGATTAGATCGGCTGAGCAGGACCTGCCTCTCCTAAACCCATGCCTGATCCTCTGGTTGTTCTGTATGTGCTGTGTGATTGCACTGAAGATTTTGTATCCTACCTCAAAATGTCTTCTAGATTGAACAAAAGCAATCTCTAAGACAATATCTATTTGTTAAAAGAGCGGAGGGAAAACACTGAAGATGCAGAGAGCATGGGGTTTTTTCAAAGAACTGAGAGAAATCAGCATTGAGTTATCAAATATTTTTGTTCTTACTGGAGATTAAATAACATAACAGTTTTAGTAATGCAAATTTTCTGCTTCAAAGTCATACCAGATCATGTTTAAAATAGTGGCAACAAGGGGTGCCAGCCTGAAGGGGGAAAAAACAGAGATTTGATAAGACTGTTTTATGTAAAATGGGCACTTCTAAAGAAGGCTTGGGTGAGATTTAAAAGAAAAATATTAACATTCATCTAAGATACCAACAAGTAGCTAGAAACTTAAGATAATGACAGCAGTTGAAAGGGATGGCCATGGTCCCACAGCCAACATGCCAAACAGAGAGTGAGGCACTGGTTTGTTAGCAAAAAGTCTTCTCAGTGATTGATTAGAGGAGTGTCTGGTAAGCCTGTCCTCTAGATATAAACATCAGAGACAGCAACCTGTGGTAACTCATTTATAATCATCACCAATGTATGAATGCAGGCTCCAGGAGTTTGTTAAACAGTGGAAATTCAGTTGGTGCTCAGAAGAGTGACCCAGGGTGTGAATTCATTTTCACTTAGTGAAATGAAAGGGGGGGGGGCAAAGGGGAGGCAACAGTAGGTTCACACACAAAATATGAAGTTCAGAAACTGCAGAAAACTCCCTCATGTTGGTCTTCAAGGTTTTGGTGGGACAAGCCATATGTGGTGATCTTTCTCCTCTTTCCTCCTCCTCCCAGTTTATCCAGATAAGCACTGCTCATTACAGGCTATTCAAATGCCAAGTTTTATGTTTTGTTGTTGTCTTGGTTTGGAAAGACAGGTGTCTGCTTAAGGAATGCAAGAGCCTCCCCTGAAATGGAAAATGTAAACCCCCTCCCTCTGAATTGTTATAAATTTGAAATTAACAGGGGGCTCTCAGGCAAAGATATGGGAGCAGGAATAACAATTCTTTATTAGGGAAGAAAATAAATTTAAAAAAAAAAAACAAACAAAAAAAAAATCACAGTGCAGTAAATCAAAACAACACTGACAGAATCAGAATACAACCTGACACCGTGTTGGTCAGGGTGTTGATAGCAGTCCAATTGGAAATGTGGACGCAGTCCTCCTGGAGTAGCAGGTGTGGTTCTGTTGGAGGAGGGATCCTGTGGAAAGGGTGTAGTCTTCCCCTGAAGATCCAGTGGAAGAGGCAGCTGGTTTCCACTAGTTCCTCTGGGAATCCAGTGGAAAGGCTGTCTTGTTGTCCCAGGATCTCAGATATCTCAGAGGTGTCTTGTGGCATCGTGTGTTTTAAGATATTTATATGAGTTTTATTGTAAAGTTGCTTATTCCTTTTATAAGTTAAAAAGATGGTTTGATCCTTGGTTCCCCCATGTACCTCCCTCACAATGGTTTCTCCCTGAGTTGTTTATCCCTTGTTTTCCCACCAGTGGCTTGTGTGTCAAGGTGACTGATCCCTTGATCCTCCCCTTTATGCCCTTATAAGTTTATCTCCTCCCTCCTGGTGCTGCCCACTTCCCCTGTCTATCATTGTAACCACTCCCTCCCCCCTTTATTTCGATAATCTTCTGTGTCAATTATCCCTTACTTGAGATATGATTTGCCTCCAGAGCCTTTTCCCTCCCTTATGCAATACTTATTGGTTCAGCTGTGTCCCACGCTCCTGCCCTGGGCTTCGTTTATTGGTCCCCTTGTGTCTCCTCCTGTCGCACCCATCCCCTTTATCGGTGTCTCCTCAAGCGGTCCTGCCCTGACACTGTCACTGGTCCTGCCTGGTAAATAAAGCACCTTGGCATTCCACATGAGTGTCCACTCTGTCCTTCCTGAACCTTGGGACTTCATAGCCATGCTCTCATCTGCGCCACCCATGCTGCAGATGGCACCACTACCCGGGGTTCTCAAGAAGAACCTGGGAGTGGCAGATATCATGGTCTCCTCTGGCCACACACCGGGAGTGGCTAGTGGGCATTCGTCCAGCTCCTGTGGCCGCAGGGCAGGCTGCATGTCTCAGTAGATTTTTTTGTTTCATTTTGTTTTTCCCAAATGTTCTCCAGAAAAAATTGCCTTTGGCCAAAAATGGCATGGAAGACTTTGGCCCAAAAGACCAATATTTTATGAGGTTAATATTTTATCATGGAAATTACTTGATAACCAATGATAAGATAGATAATAATGATGTCAGCTGTCATCAGCTGTCACATGCCTGTGTCACCGGTGGGACTGGGGGCACTGTCTGCCTCCCATATTCCCATGATAAGACCTGGCTTTTCTTTTCCTTGCTTTATAATGTTGTTGAACTCAGACAGTTTAGGCTGAAATTTTCCATGTCCGGTGTCTGCCCAAGGCTGATTATTTTGGAAAACTCAGTTCAAGCATTTCCAAAAATAAGACTGGAGGAAAATATGTTGGTTCTGACTATGTCTAAAAGGCTGTGGCAAACTTTTTGTTGAAAGGTTCTAGAACTCCAGTGCTTTAAGGCAGACAGGTGTACCATTTTCTGGGGTGATAAGGCTGAAAGCGGGGGAAAAACCTTCATGTCAGGGACATAACTTCTGTTCTTTCACTCAGTGCTGGGCACATATGGTCAAGTGCTAAGCCTCTTAGAGAAAACATTTTGCATGGACTCTGAAAAGGCCTACTTGTATGTAGCAGTTTGATATTCCTAAGTTTTATCTCTGCTCAGACCATTTTGCACTTTAAGGTTTGGCAAAAGAAACACTAAAAGTAGGGCCTGACAAGAAATGGGAGTAATAGGGAGATAAACAAGGAAATAAGTGTGAATTATATTAAGAAATAGAAGTCGTATGAAGGAATTGTCTGACTAGTCAAGGTGACAAGTCAGAAAAAATAAGGAAAGAACATAATTTTGAGTTCCTGTACTAAAAGATGGGTGCTAGGTATGGAGTCCTGGGGAATGACTTCAAGGCATGAACCAGTGAAATGAACCCTGCAGACACAACCAAAATACTTACAATAGCAAAGTCCATTTTCTTGCTGCATATTTTGGCCATGCTAAAGCCCTGAGAGGTTGGCAGGCTTCTGAGGATGATAGAGGAGGCAATGGGATATGCAGGGCAGCATGTGCTTCTGCTATATCTCTTATGTCCCAGTTTTTGTAGGAGCAGGATCTCCTGCTCTTCAGCAGACACTTTGGCAATTTGACATAGGTCACACCTCTTCTTCCCAGGCCAGCCCTGAACAAGCTCTGACATTAACTGCAGTGTGGCAACAAGCCCTCTTCCTCTTCCTCTTCCTCTTCCTCTTCCTCTTCCTCTTCCTCTTCCTCTTCCTCTTCCTCTTCCTCTTCCTCTTCCTCTTCCTCTTCCTCTTCCTCTTCCCTTGTGTAGTGTCCACGGCTGGCCTTGAATCCAAGAGAAGCTCTGGTGAGCTCTTGGCTGCTTTTCTCAGGAGCTGCTCCTAAGCAGAGGGGTTTGCCCTCAGTTCTGTCTGAGCTGTGTTATAGCTAATGCCCTTGCTTGACCATGTCTCTTGCTCATCCACCCAAGCTCAAATAGGGTAGGAAAGTGAACCTGCTAGTGAAGCTCTAATCTAGGCCTTACCAATCCATCAGCCAATGCTCACCAACAAGACTGGAGCCCAGTATGCCTAGTGTGGTGTGTTCTTGCCTATGGAAATGCAATCTCAGTAAATAAAAGGAGGGAAAAATATGACAGGGAGCTACAAAAATAGGTGAAATCATCAAGATCAGTCCAGCTGAAAACCTAATTTATTATCCAGGTTTCATGGCTTACATATGGATCACACTGACAACAGTCAAAGATGTGAAAAATGTTATCTAAAATACTTGTCATTTCTAGGTGGTCTTTGAACATTACATTGTTAGTTATTTATTATTTTAATGGGATGGACTAGAAGTCTGACTAGAAAGAAATCATAAGGGAAGTAGTTGGGGATTGTCTTTACAAATGAGATTGGGATGCAGAACCATAAAATTAAATGCTTTTCTCTGTTGGGTAACTCCTTTGGCTTTTTGGCTTTCAGGCTTTCATTTGGCAATTCATTGCCATAGCTTTACACCACTGTAGTCATGGCAGTAGCACTAGCAAAGAACTGGAATTAAGCCTTGGCAGATCCTGAAGGCTAAAATTAACTACATTTCTAAACATTTATCTTACTATTTTAGCGGTAAAATAGTAAGTTTTCATTTTAAAAAATAATAATTTCATAAATGAAAATTGATCATATTGATAGTTGCTTTACTATTGAAGCTTTACCATTCAAGATCTTTTAAGGATTTAAATGTCACTATTCTATGTCAGCATTCATAAACTTGATCTTAATAGGAAGACAATACGGTATTTATCTCCAATAAATTTGAGTGAAGTTCCCAAGGCCTTTGTGTCCATAGGGAGTCTTAATACTGTACATTCATATTATAGTACATGAAAATAATTTGTTTCTGGCAGTGCTTATTTTATCCAGGTTTGACATATAAACGGACAAAATCGTATTAATAAATCTACACCTCAATTTGTGTCAACAAGTGCACAGCTGATTTTAAAAAAATAAACAAACCCAAAAACACCCCTGCTCTGTGCCATTGTCTTGGTCAAGCACCTCTGACATTCTCCTGGCTTGTACTTTCCTGTGTACTGGTAAAATGACAGGTAGGAGGTATTTGACAGTGTGTCTGTGAGTAAGAGAAATTAAACTAGTGGAGTACATCACTTTATAGTAGGTGGTGACATGCAATGTAGGAAGTGGAGAACGTGAAGTTGTGTGGTGTGACATACACAGTTTAGTAGTATAGATTGGAACATTTTATCTAATGGGAACACAAGGAAAGATTTGCACAGCTAATCACAAATGACTGCCAGTGACACCTTTTTTTCAAACTGGCTGTAATGTATTTAGTGTATGTATACCAGCAAAAGTACTTCAGGAATGTGCTTAAAATTTGTATTTCCAATTTAAAATAAAAGTATTGAGATATAAATAGAATAATAGTGACAACTAAATTAGAGTTGGTACTTAAACACATTTTGAAGTATGTGGATTTGGACCACTAAATTTGGAGGCAAAACCCCACAAACAGGAAGCCCCTGCCCTCTGGGAAAATTGAAACCTGATTTCATGGTGCCTGGCTGAGGTCCAGACATATAATACAGTATTTGCCTGCAAGCATGTACACACAGGAGAGACTGGTAAAAGGGAGATGGTGTTTCATTATACCAGAGATATCTGGGGTAATTCAACTGGAGTAGGAAGAGCCACATACTTACAGGTGCATGCCTAAATGAACAATATGGTCCATAGTCTCCAGAGTGTTAAAAATTTAAAAATGGGCAGTCTCTTGAAAGTTCCCTCTGCTTTTGTCCTATTGAAATTATGTAACACTTAGTAATCTTTATTTTCAGAAATTGTTAGGTCCAGAAATTATTACTTTTTCTTGGCAACAGCTAATCCATCATCCTCTAATTTCTCTACCTTGGAAATAGCATTTTTTATTCTGCAGTTGGCATCATCCTCAAAACAAAACAAACAAGCTGGTCAGTGAAAGAAACTACAAGAAACATTAAATAAAGGAAAGGGAAAAGAAATCTTCAAATCATATTTAGCCCCATCTGGCCCTAGAAAAACATGGAAATGGATTATCGAGTGCAGATTCCAGGATGGGCTGCCTTTCAAGGGAAACAAAATCTGGATATTTCTATGTCTAGACCACAGAAGAAAAAATGCTTTGGTGCTAATTAACCCATTAAAACTTACAAACCATGAGTGGTTCTTGGCAACCTATGTAGGTTCACAGATCTAAGCTGACAAAGGAAACGTGTGAGGGTGCAGCCTGGGAGTCAGGAGATCTGGGTCCTGGTGCTTACTCTAGCCCTGGCTTGCTCTTCGATTTTAGCATCAATACTCAGCATTTATCTGCCTTGTTTTTTCTCCCTTTTAAGTGGGATTGTGACTTCCAAGAGCTCTCTGATACCAAAAGAGGAAAAATGCTATGAAGCTGGTCTTGCTCTTTTATGTTGTGTACAACTTATCTGAATGTTGGCTAAGTAGAAACCAGAGTCTAAATTTGTATGCTGTAGTCAGATGTTAGACACTGAGTAAGCACTTCTTTAGGACCATCCATATTGCTAAAAGGGTACATAAAGCAGAAAATAATAGGCTCCATGCTTTCAGTGCACATGTTCAGAGACTCCTTCTAAGTGAGGCTTAGAGGGATATACTGATATTAGCCCCTCAGAAATCTATTAATTATGCTTTAGACTGACTGTTTTTTAATTACTAAAGCATATTCACCATGAGTGTGCCCATAAAAAACACATTCAATATAAATGGAAATGAAAAGGTTGAAACAATATTTCAGCCAGGCAGGTGCTGCCTTTTATTCTTTCCATGCTTCTCAGCCCATCGTTGCAATCACCTGCCATTATGGTCCTGCTGATTGGGAACAGAGTGGAAATTGTTCCCATATGGCTGCTTTTTGAGTTAAACAAATACCCACTATAAGACAGAAAAATCCATATTAGCTGTATCAAAGAGAAAAAAAATCAAAATCAGGCCTGCCTGGATAAATATAGTGATCATCTAGTTACCTGAGTTTTACCTCTTGCTCCCTTGTCAGCTCCCTCTAACGCCTTGGAAACTCTCCCAGTCCTCTGTTACCCCAGCTGCTAGCTCATGCCTTGCTGCTCTAATTTCACTGTCTGCTATTTTTACTATCCCCTTTTCCATTTAGAAACACATGTTCCTCATTTGTTTATATACCACCCTTTTCCTGGACTTGTCTGACTTTCACAAACTGCTGGGAAAGGAAGAGAAGTTGGTGAAGGTTGGATTGGTGATGGCTAATGGGAGCTCTGTGTTAGAACTTCAAAACTTAGACAAACCTCCAGCAGCACAATGTGGGAATCAGAAAAATATAAGTTAATTAATAATAAATACTTCGAGAAGGAGCTTGAGAGGGAAGGATCACTTTTAGCAATTTGGCATTCCTTCTGTGTTTACAGATATTTCACAGTAATAAATTAGCTCAGTGTATTTCTTAGCATCTACTTAACCAATGTTTGGGTTGTCACCCAAACCTGATTGCTAGGTTAAGAAGTGCCCAAGCAAAGATTTGCAGTCCCACCGGGTCAAGATGCCTATTTAGGAAGAATGCTGGCTTAGATGTTTAAATAACTATTGGTACCTTGAGCTTCTAGATTTGCCTGGTAGGATGTTTTACCATGCTTTTCTTCATTCTTTCCTCTATATTGCCTGTTTCTCACTACAGCTTCCTAAAGTGTATTTTTTTCCTCCACTCTGCATAATTTAAATCTGTATTTTCATTTATTCTTATTCTGGACCTCATATTTTCTTCTGTGCACCTGAATTCAGTCCTACACATCTTTGTCACTGAATCCCAGAGTGACACAGAGCTTTCTGGAGTCTCTAATTCAGTCTGCATGTTCAAAGCAGGCTGCTTAGAACCATATCCAGTTGGGTTTTGACATATCCATGTGAAAATTCCACAGTCTCTCTGGGCATCTTTTCCAATGTCTGCTCAGCCTTAAAGTAAAAGAAAATATTTGTCTTCCATTTAAATGGAGCTTTCTGTATTTCACTTTGTTCCCGTTCCCTCTGTCTGTGCATCCTGCTGAGAAGACTGACTTCATCTTTTTACTCCCCCCCTCCACTATTTACACATTTTGATAAGATTCCCCCCCTTTCTTTTGATAAGACCCTTGTCTTTTTTTTTTTAATTTTTATTCTCTCAGTTGATTATCATATCAAATGTAAGACAGGGAGAGGACCACTGCAGTGATAAAGCCCTCAGAGTAGTGGCTGATTACAGAATGAGACTGCCTGGAGTCATCAGACTGCCTGTGCTTGGAAGACAAGTGCTCCAAGGCAAATGGACATTTCCCAGGAAGGAAATAGGCTGAGCATGGGCAGGAGCTTTCTCCTGGACTTCTCTGACAGTGGTGACAGGGCCCTGAACTCAGTATTCAGCTCAATATTGGCATGAAGCTGGAGTAAGTGAATCAGTGCCAGAAAAAAAAGTCCTCCCTGGAGAAAAAGAGCTCTAGACAGAAAAACAAATAGCTTAGAGGGAAATAGGGTCAGGCATCTTCTTACTTTTTGACTGAGGTAAGAATGGAACATGGGTTGTTTTCATTGAGTAGGTTGCAGAAATCTGGATGGTGGCAGAAATCTGAAGTTCATTTGGAGGACACAGGCAGAATAATACCCAGACCCTTGAAAATATGCCTATGCTGACAAAAAACTGAATGGAGTTTTGATAACAGAAAGTTCATAAAGAGTGACATTACAGGGTACAGGACATTGGTGCAAAAAGGGTATCAAATACCAGCTGCAAAGCTCAGGTTTAGCTTTACGTCCTTTGCTATACATATTTCAGCATTTCATTTTCTGTCTTCGAGCTAGTCTCCAGTTTTAAGATATGAATTTTTTGCCCTTTCCAGAGACTCTGTAAGTTCATAGGAGTGAAAATGTAACATCATATCCTGCTAATACTCATGCCAGAAGTGTGAACAAAATCTGAACTCTAGGGGAGACAGTAATAAGGGAAGTCAAGTCAGCTGACCTTTTAAACCTGGTAAGCAGATTTTTAAAAACATGTTCTAGTTTGATAATGAAGGAAAATAGTTTGAATTTGGAGCTTTGTTACCAATTATCTTAACTCCTGAGTCAAATAGAGCATGCCAGCATATTAAACTCAACCTACATAAAGCCAGACTGCTAAATGCATGTTGATTTATAACCTGTGAGATTATAAAATCACAATTAAAGAAAATATAGACTTTGAATAGCACAGCTGTGAGTTCAGCTTTGGTCACTTAGGAAACTAGCTTTTGTCCTTACCAGTCCAAAAGCATTCTCCTGTCTAAATGGGAAACATTTCTTTTAGATTAGGATTCAAGTGTATAACTTCAGAGTTGAAAATGGAAATATTTTGTTATTATTTGTAGATGGTCTTTCCACTCTTCAACAGATATAGTGTGTGTGCACTTGTAGTCCATACATCTTCCCAATGTAAGCTCTCACCAAGTCAAACCTTCCATCAAATAAAATTACTAACTTCAGCCTAGATTTCCTCTGCTGAGTGTTGTGCTAACAACTGATTTTTTTTTTACTTTTCTGAATATTTAAAAAATCAGATCCAAATTGAATTATCTATTCCTGACCAATGTGAATAAATCATGGGGCGTTCTGTAAGTCAAACTAACATTCTGGCAATTGAAGAGAACAGATAAGTGGAGATCAATGACTAGACTTGAGGAATGTGGACAAAGTAAGTGAGGAGGTTTTGGTGCTAGGAGATAAAAAAAGGAGTATTGAGATAAAAAAAATTCTCCCTTTGATTCTCCCTTTGGCTTTTTCTTCACTTTTTGTAGAACTGTTGCAGAATGTAATGTTCTGTTAACGCTCAAATCAAATGTTGAGTGTGCAGGAAAATGCTTATTTTCCCCAGTTTTCCTCCAAAGTGAGAAAAGCAAACAAGAATTGGTTCAGTCTAATACTTTCAGAATTTTCTGTCAAACAAAAAGCAATTATTTGCTCATTTCTACTGGCTTGATCTTTATATTTTGAATGGAAGATACATCCAGCAACAGCATTCAGTAATAATTTCACAGCTATGTACAGAGAGCTAATACTTGATTTTGAGTTGTTTATAGAAGTCCTATAGAAGTCCTATTTTCTGTGTCCTATAACCTTTTATTTCCTTTTCCTCTGAGAAAAAAAACACACTATACTATATAATATGCAGCATCATTCCTATTAATATTTTATATCTTTTATATCCTATTATATATTTTATATACGATTGTAGAACATGATGCTAAATTTTAAAAGTATCTATTTCTCCTTCTTTCTACATATTTTATTACTAAGTAGTCAAATTAAAATTAGGCAGACTATGTCTTAAAAAGTGAAGTTGTTTTATATGATGCTGAAAACCACCATGTTTTGCTGACATGGGGTCATTCTTTTAACAAAGTAAAAAGATGAAAAATAGCAACTCTGCTCATAAACCCGTTTTGGTGACATTTTTGTGTAGGATTTTATTTCCTGAGAGATTAAAGCACATCACAGAAGAATTTGGAAAAGCCAGATTAGAGGACATTTAAATATTTTGATAAGAGGAGTTCTAATTTGGTTGTTCCAACCAATTCCAGTTTAACCAAATTTCATTAGAAGCAGAAGTAGGCAGATAAAAATATTTTAATATATTTTTAAACAACACACAGTTTTACACTGAGGTCATAATGCCCTCTTTTAGTATTCCAACACTACTTGTACAACCCAAGGAATTTAGTGTGGAGAGTGCTGAACAGCATCACAAATTATAAACTTACATGTGTATCAAAGTTCTCACCAGAAGTATTCAGACCCCACTTTCAAACATATTTGTTTGGAAGTGGGGTTATCTGTGAAAGCAGTAAAAGAAAACCATGCCATGTGGGCAGTCATCATAGTAGGAGGAATGAAAATGTATAGAACAGTAGCTGTTCCAAATTTCCTGTGACCAGATTACAGGTCATTCTTAGTTTGCCTAATCTGCTTCATGGCACAGAAGGTCTCTACAACCTGTGAACCAACAAAAAATGCTAATTTAGTTGAAGTCATGGTCCTTTGTGAATAGTTAATACATCTGAACAAGGACCGATATTTCGCCTCATTTGTGCAGGCTAATTAAATCATGCTGGAAGCAATTGCCATTGCTGTTTTACTCACTGTTTATAAACTTGAGTCCTTTGTTGGTTCTGATTTTCCTTTCTCAAATACCTCTCTAATGAGGTATTGCAGTTACTTTGCAAACTACAATAACTGAGGAGCCAATTTCTTAGCATTCCCGGGCTAGCTAGTATTCATACTTCTCCCATGTTTTCCTGAGTGCTAATATGTATTTCTTGGTTCTCCTCAGAGCCCATCATTGTACTGTATGAGTTATTTAAGTCACATCAACATCATTAATGGGGACACCATTTTACATTAAACAGTAATTAACTTCTTGAGTATCAAAATACTGCAAGGAGTGTGGTTTGTGCTTTTTACTTTTTTGGTTTATAATGTTATTGATTTCCTTTGTGTCTGGAAGAGGTTTAGAGGTTGATAGGACATAGTTCTGTTGAAATGACTTTATGTTTTCAGTAGTGTGGTCCAGCCATTTTGCATCTGACCATATGATGTCCAGCTGTTTCTTTCCCTTATCCTGTCATTCATTTACCCTTTGGGATGTAATGGAGTGATATTTGTATGAGCAAAATGTTCTTTATAGAGCTGTGACTGTGTAAAATCACCCTTTGTATTTCATAGATAGCAGCTTTGCTGTAAAATGCTTTAGAAATATGCAAATACAACAGTGGGAATTCACTACACTAACTCCAGCATTGTTCAGGATGTTTGCCTTTTTCTTGAATAACAATCTCTGCCATAATTTCTGTCTTTCTGGAAGTTCAACCAAAAAAAAAATAGCAGGAAGAGGGACTCAAAGGATTGAAGTCAAAATGACTTTTCCATTCCTGATTCCCCTTGGAGTCTGTGAGGGTACTTAATAATGTTGCACTTGATTAATAACCATTCCTAAGGCACTCTAAGTGCAGTATTGTGGAACCAGTTATCTAATTCTAAAGGAAATTTTAAGTATCTGAATTTAGGTTTTGGTTATAATATAAAAAAATCTTGTAGAGAAATAAACACTGCACAACAAATTCTCATATGGTTACTTATCACTCAGCATGCAGAGTATCAGTGGTTTGTATGGGCATTTGTGCCTTTGAAACATTTGTTTTGGAAACTCTCACCCCATTTTGCAGCACAAAAACCCCCAAATTCCTGTTCTTCATTATCCCATATCCTTTGGCACTGCTGTTGATATTGCTTGAGTGCCACAGTGTGGCTGGTGCCCTTCTGTCATGAGAAAATACTTCTGGTTTCAAATGTTGTAGCACATGTTTTCTCAAGCTACTTTTTCTCTCTCACTGTCTCTTTTGTATTTGTTGTTTAGACCTTCTTTGGAGTCTCTCAGCAGCGCTGGTACTCTTTCCAAAAACAAGGGTGAGGTCCTGGGCTGCTTAAAGCAGCTAGAAGTTTTGCTTGGATGTCAAAGAATAAATGAAAGAAGATTTTCCCTTAGAGGAAAAATCTTTATAGGGAGAAATCCTGATGAAGGGCAATTGTGTTTATTCCTGTTATGACTGTAGGGTAAGATTCTTTCTGGGTCTCCGGTGGGACAAGGATAGTGCAATGTAAAAAGCAAAGAAGAATTATGGTGAGATTTCTTTTTTTAATAAGACCTTGCTCTGTTAATAGGAGTGCAAAATGTGTAGGAGGTATTCGTAAACCCAAGGCAGTTTGTGCTTGCATTGAGAAGAAAAGAAACTCAGGTCTGGGATCTGAACAGAGTAGAGAGATTGTGGGAGTGCCAGAGACATGTATGATTTTGCTAGTCTTGTGATGCAATGGTATGTCTCTGGCAGTTATCCCAGCACAACTTTTGGTAAGCTTAGTTATTAGAGATGCTAAGTTTGCTGTCTGTGAAACTAATGTGGGTCACAAAGACATGGGTTTTCTTGGATTCTTTGTTAGCTACTACTGAGCTCTTGTGCATAAAATCCCTAGGGTCCCTAATTCTATGTTTGCTAGCGTTCCCATGGGATATTGTACCAAAATGGATGCCAGAAACAAAATGTCTACCCCAACTGGAATTTTTGTAAAATATTTTGTAAAAGGACTTTTGTAAAATCTTGGAGTTTGTTTGTTTGTTTGTTTTAATTTGGCAGTTGTTTAGTTCTGGGCTTCATGCTCCTGATCAGGTTTGCAGCTCTTATTTTCAAAATCCAAACATTGCCTTATAGATATTATTTTGCAAGATAAAAGCCTAATAGGATAATAATTATATTAAAGATAATAAAACACAAGTACTTTTATTTCTCTTTGACTTATGACAATATATTAAAAAGCACATTCTTCTTTTTGTAGCTATACTTGAGTGTTACAGATGTAAAGATATGGTAATGATATCTTGTTTGACTGACTAAGTGAAGACTGTCACTTCCTTTGGATATTCAATAAATGAAAAAGGTTTTGGCCCAAGATGACAATGTGTAGAGCACAGACTGATCTGTTGCTAATAAAAACCAACAGTGAGAATTACTCAGCACTGCAAATTCATAAATATTGGTTACATAATCTTGGGCACATTTGACATCATAGCACTTTCATTGGAATTCTCTGGTAAATAAAGCAATGTCAGTCTACCTTCCATCATATTTTAGGTTTTCCATAATTACATTTTGGCAAGTAAACTTGATTTTTGTATCTGTAATAAATGCACTTTGGTATAATTAAAGGTATACCACAGCAGTCAAGCTTCCCCTGTTTATCAGGCCAGCTCCATAACAGGAGAGGAGAGAGAGCTCCCAGATCCCAAGTCTCTCTGTCTGGTGGATGCTCACAGCACAAGCCTTAACTATCATGGCTTATGCTCACTTTGATGGTTGTTTTGCTTATATCCAGTGTTAAGCCTATATGACTTGTTTTATTACCCTCTTCAGCAAAGTTTGCCAGTCAGAACAAAATAAATGTCTTTCCTGCTGCAAGGAGTGCTGTGTTCAGTCTCCTCAGGAATATCTGCTGTGGCAGCAGGATGAGGGGGAAATTGCAGAAAAGGGCTGTGTGCCAGAGAGGCCCTGCTACAGCAGGGTATTTCTGGTGGGCAGATCAGCACCTGACATTAACCATACAGAACTAGGTGAACAAAAGTAACCAAACAATGCACTTGAGAGAGAAGGATGAAGACACTTCATCAATCCGAAATTCATAGAATTGTTCACCACAGATTCTGGGCTGATGTTCAGACCAGCTTATTGCATTCAAACCTTTTCCTTTCTCCTTATCCATGCCTTCGTAAGATTGCATTCAGCAATCACCATTACAAACAAATGGTTAAGGTAATAAAATAACTTGGAGCAAGCTAATCCTGAAAAGGAACTGCTTAGTCTGAGAGTGTTGAGAGAAGAAAAAATTGGTGGGATGATGGGCTGGAGGAAGACAGAGAATGCCTTTTGAGTATATTGCTTCCTATTCAAATTCTCAGCTGGATGCCATATCAGGAATGTACTTTTTCATTTGGCCAAGATAATCAGTCCTTTTTAATTCTGCAAGTGGTTGTTGGAATGTGAACCTGAAATCAAAAGAAGTAAAACGGAAGAAGCCAAGTACTTTGTGTAAGATTCAGAAAATAGTGTTAGAGGCACGTACAGCATTATGCAGTTATGATACTTATGCAGTATTCTTATAATGCAATAGAGAAAAATAAAAGGCCAACACAGTTACCAACTCTATATCTGTTATGGGGATTTGATGGAAGGAGTGCATTTATCCATCAGCAACCTAATTCTGCTTCAATTGAAGTCATATGGAGTTTTGCCAAAGGCTTTAGTAAGTGAAAGAATAGGATCTGGGAGGCTACAGATGAGGAAAAGCCAGAGCTTTTAAAGTTTTCTCAGCATGTTATTGGATAGGTGCCACTGTCTAGAGGGCAGTGGGTGGCCCAGAGAGAAGTTTCAGGAAAAAGAACATGAATTCAAACAATTTTTTGGGGGAAAAGTCTTGTATAAAAGAAAATACTTTTAAGAAATATTATATCTTTCTATTGACTAGTGACAGTGGAAGGGTCTACTGTGTCAGAAAAAAAACAGTAATGGGTACAGGTTTGAGTTTTTAAGTGTGTTGTTTTGCAAAGTGGTGGTGTTACAGAGATGCACCAGACCAAATAAAATGGATTTGGGTGGTCAATTGATGTTCACAGTTGTCAGCCCAAAGGAGCCAGACCTGAAGTGAGGGTGTAGGAAGATATGCCTTGGAGATACACCTTGTGCTGTGGAGACTTTTGTTTGTACACCATTACACTTCATGGGAAGCAGTTCTGAAGTTGTTATTCTGGGGAAAGGGCACAGCCATGGAAAGGGGATACATAAGAACAGCTCATACATAAAGTAGGAACAAAATGGAATAGTGAGCCTGGCTATTCAACTATCTTTATTGACGCCCACAGGGTGGCCTGCTGAGAACATCAAGAACAGTGGCTTATCACTTCAGAATATGTTTTTTTCCACTTGCAAATGAAAATTTCGAAAATGTATATGTAGCTCAAGAGTTTATAAAGGCCACAGGTTTTCTAGTCTGTGATCCATAAAGGCATCAGGAAGATGCTGCTGGATACACAGAATAACTATAGTTTACACTACTCTCCACATAGCAGTCAACATAATACAGATAAAGACAGGGAGACCTGGACTGTCTGGTCTTTACAGCACTGCTGTTACCATCAGAAAAATCCACTAAATTCACTTCATATCCTGGAGGAGACAATGTGTATAGACTATACTCATGCACTTTTGTATATCTTAACTTCTCTTGCCTTTTTCCCTTGATAAAAATGGGCAGTTGACTACATGTGCAGACATCGACACACTTCAATCTACGCAGTTCCATCATGGTGGGCATGGTTAGAGGTGTGTAGGATGTGCACAGAGACTGATTCTTGGAATACCAGTGTTAGGCATATGGAAAGAGACTTGAAGGTGTTAAGTGTAACAGTGTCAGCCTTTGAAAAAGCAGAAAGACAGAGGTACTTGTATAAGGGTAGGAACATTATACTGAAAGACAGATTCAAAGCACAACTCTGCCATTCTCCTCTTTGAATGTTTGGACACACCATTCTGCCCTCAAATCTCATTTTGTAAAACCCATAAAAATATATGTGGTCTCTGCACACTTTTTACTTCTGACTTGGGAATTCTGGACAAAGGTAGTATGTTGAAGTGGAATAGAAACTGCTGTTTAAAGAATCAATCTCAAAAAACCTCAAACAAACCCAAAACAAAACCAGCTGTTGGCTTCAAGCATCTTCAGATGTGCAGTGAATTAGAGTGCAGAGGCCAATATCTTTATGATTTCAACCAGGGTTCAGATGGCAATACCAAAATCTGAAAGCTTAAGCACACTGCATTTCTGGTATTTTTCCTTAATTTTTCCCTATGTTTGATTTCACGCTGTGTATGTCTGCTAGCAAGGATTCAGGCAGGGGACACGTGCGGCTGGAAAAGGCATGCCAGGGAATCATGGCAGGGCACCCACATTTATGCCTCCATGCTTTTCTAATCCAGGAAAACCATGGTGAAAGGGACCTTACCTGCTACACCAAGATTCCATTAGGGTTAGAGTTCAGGGAGCCAGAAAGCTCACAGTCCTGAGTACACTGGGGCTCAGAGTCATGCCAAGGGGATCACATCAGAGCTCCAGTGTTGTCACCTCGACACCTTTCAAATCTGGGCCATCCTTGGTGATGGGATGAGGGGAAGTCAGTTGAGGAGTGGCTGAGGTCACTTGGTTTGTTCAGCCTGGAAAAGATTGAGGGGAGATCTCATTGTGGTCTACAGCTTCCTCATGAGGGAAGTGCAGGAGCAGGAACTGATCACTTCTCTCTGGTGACCTGTGATAGGATACGAGGGAATGATATGAAGCTGTGCTTAAACCAGAGAGTGTTTGGGCACTGGACCAGGCTCCCCAGGCAGGTGTTAATGGCACCAAACCTGCCAGAGCTCAAGACGTGTTTGAGCAATGCTCTCAGGCACATAGTGTGACTATTGTGGTGTCCTGTGCAGGACCAAAAGCTGGACTTGGATGATCCTTGTGGGTCCCTTCCAACTCAGAAGATTCCAGGAATCTATTATTCTATTCTATTTTTCTTATTGGAAACAGCAATATGTATTACCACTTGCAGCAGGAAAGGTCAGGGCACAGGATACAAACTTTGCACTCTTTAAAGTAATATTCTGGAAGACACAAAGCTGTAGCTGAAAAGAGGAACTCCTAATTCACCTTTTATATCCATTTTCAGCATTCACAGAAGGGGATACACTGGAGATTTATGTATCAGAATTGCTAAATTAAGTGAAAATCTAGTATCTCTGAATGACCTGATACCATTAATTAAATGGCATCAATGGGGATTGTTGAAGAGGTCTCTGTATGTAATCCCATTATATTTATCTGCCAAGAAGCTCGGCTAATACATTCATCAATTTTATAATGGAAAATCAGTTTGTGTATAGTAAAGAACTTACATTTTCTTCTTAGCAAGTTTTTAATATTGACAATTAAAAGGTATGCATCTGGTCTACAAGCTGGGCAATAAGTATACTTGAGGAGGTAGAGGAGTATAAGAAAAAAAATTGGAAAGAGAGGGACTTCTGTTTCACTGGTATCTCCCCTTGGGATTCTTCCAGCAAACACATATTTAAGCACTTCTATAAACCTACCATCTTAGAAGAAATACCAACACCAATTGCATTTCAGCCTCTTTTACAACCTGATAATTGTATGTTCTTTTTTAAGGACTTGTGAAGCTCTATTTCAAACAGTAGTCATTTTATATTGCCTAATGGCTTTTCCAATTTGCTCTGGTTAAACCTGATAGTAGTGCTGTGTGTGAACAGCAAATGGGCATACACAGATTTCATATCGTGTATGCAGCTTTTTAAAGACCATCAGTCTGCAATTCTTCCTGCAATGTTGCAAAAATCCCATCTTACACCAAAGAATATAGAAGGTACTATTGCTATGAAGTTTCTGAACTCTCTAGGTTTATTTGCACATTGAGGCCACACAGTTAAGAGAAAACTGAGCATGAGAAACTTCCTTTGTCCTTTGCAAACATACCTCCTTCCTGTAAGGTGCTTGCCTCAAGTAGGTAAGGGAGTTTCTGTAATTTGATGCACAAGTTTAGCATACTGCTGAAGAGCTGCAGTGGCTGTCTGAGGAGTCAGCCTACTAAATATACTGATTTGCAGTACACACACAGGTCAGGGAAATGCTCTAAGACAGCGGAGGCCACACCTTGTGGCCCCCAGTGATGTCCACTGAGCACATGTTCTGTTCACGGAATAGGCTGCAAAAATACACAGCACTCATCATCAGACCAGAACTCTGTTCTTTTCTGCAAGCAAAACAGAATTGGCATACTAACCCAGGTTTGGTAAGGTTTTACGGATGATTTCAGGCTTCTCTCAGCTTCAGTCTCTTGCTTTCTTGTTGTCCTGGGGTGACAGGACAGGTTCAGTAATGGAGTGAAGCATTAAAAAAAATCACAGTCCAGAGCTTCCCTTTATTTGCACTAGCTATTTTAAGAATTTTTAAATTTTGAGGCTGCACCAGGTGTTCTCAGAACAGTACAGAGATCTATGCTAGAGTGAGAATCACTGGCAACTGCTCTCTTGTTAATGTCTTCTGTATGTTTAATCTGAGGAATTGTGCTATCAATGGCATAACTTTCATAAAGAGAATAATTCTCTTTACATCAGCTGTGCAGAACACACCTGAAGAACACACCTTTGTTTGTTATTACATGCAATTTAACACACACACAACTCGAGGTAGATTTTAAAAGGGCTCAGGATATTCCTTAAAAAATATATTTCTATTGTAAAAAATGCTAATTAAGGCCATCCAGATTAATCAGATTGTCATATATGGTAGAATAAGAGAATGATTTTGAAATAGCAGTTTAATGTTGTTTTAACTCTAAGTTTCAACTTATCTCAATATTTAACTTAATTATTAAAAAAATTTTAATCTTGCAACAAAGCTGGCAATGATTCAGGTCTTGGGTTTGGCGTTTTTTTTCAGACTCTTTGTTATGTGTTTCCTGTAAACCATAAAAATTATCTTTGCATATGTGTTTCATATTTGCAAATTTTAATATTCTCCCAAAATTCAAGAAAAATGGAAACTGACAGCAGCACTTCCAGGAGAAACAGCTTGGTATGACAGAAATTAGTTTCTTTTGGTAAGATACAATGGTCTGCAAAACTAAATGCAAATTGCATTTAATCTAGTTCATAGTTTTTAAAACAGGGAAACTAAGAGTATCAATTTTAGGATCATAAGGCATGATTTTATCTTCAAAATAAAATGTTAGGATTGTTATATCTCAGTAAAAATAAACTCTCTTAATGTTTCATTGTGTGAAGAGGCTTTTTGCAAAACATCATGGTAAGGGTGGATGTTTAGTTTTTGTGATCGGGGACCATTTATGCATTTTGAGCAATTATTTTCAACACTGATTTTTTTTATCTGCTCATATGGAGATTGTGGTAGTTTACATGGTCTATGTTTCCTTTCCACCTTTCACAGACTCCAGAGAAGCAGTTCAGTGGCCCTATGTTCACAGTCAGAAGATGAACAGAAACTAAGAGTAATATTATTACATTACTTAGTTTAACATGTCCAATATTGACAGAAAAAATTATACAATCTCCCTGTAGACAATCTTATCTTGTGGCAGGGGAAGTATTAGAAGTGACACAATGGTATCATGACCATGTAGTTTCATGTATTCTGGTTTTTTATCTGAACTTCCTTTTTCTTAAGGATTTTAGTCATGCATCTGCTGCATTTCCATGCAAGTACAGCTGTTCAACACACATATTCTTTGGTTCATGTATAACACATATGAAATTGGATTAATTGGTTTTGTTGCCTGGATTTGCATTTTGTTCTGTGAGGTCTGAGAGGTGGGTTTGCTGAGGGAAAACTAGAGGCAGTGTGATGTAAATGGGTCTTATAAAAGTCATACTGAAAAAAAAATATATATATATATATGCCAAATGGCAAGTTCCTTGAAATTTAAGCACATGAATAGTTTTTCCTACAAAGCGACTAATGTCTGGTCTTACATGAGAGAAAAAAAAGAAGATAGACCCCAGATTACTTGCTAAATTCTGCTTTTTAGCATAGAATATTACTCAGATGCCAAGCCTGCTAACTGTGCCCTACCTTCAGTATTTGGCTGAAAACACTAATGAGTACTGTTAGAAGAAAGTTTCATGCCAAGCAAGCCAGCAGCAACTTCAGTTAAAAGAAACTTAAGAGTGGGATAAATGACAAGAGATGCTAACACTGTTTCAGTCTCCATTTCAGAGCCATATGGTTCTCTAGGACTTGTAACAAAGACACTATGACCTTATTGCAAACCAAGCACTGTGATTAAAGCAATAGTAACTTCAAGACTTTTTTTTATAAGATGAAAACTAATTTTGTAAAAAAGGAACTTCACATATTTGATAAGGTGAGGGGAAAGCCTATCACTTGGCTAGAATTAAGAATACTTTCTATTGGACTTTAAAATGGTTTTAATTTTTGCATTTACAATGAGTTAAGTAAGAGGAAATTTGGTTTGGATTTTCTGAGTTGAACTGCTAGAGACTTATGACAAAGCCAGACTTTCAGGAACCCATTTGAAGGAAGTGTATTCCACTGGATCTGTAGGACTTCCATGGTCTGAAAGAGACACTGGCATTTGTGGGGTAAATGGGGGTGTTGGCTCTTCCCTGATCCAGCAGGGACTCTACCTACAGATCCCATTCTGAGAGATTCCGTGCTTATCTCTGAGAGCAGGACAAACTGGCCTGGACAGCACAGGAAGATGAACTTACCCTCCTTGTTTTAAATTCATTTCCTGGTCAAAGAGTGCATGGAAACAGAAATATTTACTCAGTGCAGAAGAATAGTGGGGTTACTAGCAGGTTTAAGGGTCTGTACTTACTTTTTATTATGTGTCTTACAGTGGCAGACGAAAAGACAAGGAAACACTGAGCTCTGAGAGATACTTTTACAACAACAGAATTTGTTGCAAATGCATTCTGCTTATACCTGATGCATTTCTGAATGATTTGCCTGTGAAACTTGTCTGGGTATCTGACAGTCTGCAGTTGTATGTTCATGTGTTAGATGGAAATAAAGTTTGAGGTGGAGAGTCCTACTTGTATATTTTCCATGGCTGCTAAGCCAACAAACACAGCTGGTGTATTGCCAATTTGTGGCATTGTTCTCTCCTAGTCTTAAATTCTCACTTATGCAGATTACTCCCAGCAATTAAAAACTGACTCACTCCTTGAATTCTTTTGCTTTTCAAAGTTTGTTTTTGGATTGCTGAGGTTTTAATCAGATTTGTCCTTTTTTTTTTGTCATTACTAATCTGTACTTTCCTATGTCTGGACAATTAGAAAGATCCTACCATCCACAAGAATTTCATAACACATTTCTGCGATGCTTTTTATGGCATTATACTGGAGTTTTTAGTCTTTTTTTACATGCAAAGCTGTTAAATGCTCCCTTCTTAAATTCAAGATTTTCTAAGATATCTCTTTATAGGTCTTTCTTTTAATTTGAATTAACTTTGCCAAAATCAAGCTGTTTATATTGGTATTTTCCATGTTGCTCTTAGGCTGAAAGTCTTGTTTTAATGTTTCAGATTAAATGGTACAGATGTTTCCAAGAACAAGATTAGGGATAACTGCATTGTTTTAATGTATTGCTGATCTTTTTTTCATAAGTCCATCAGGAATTTTTGGAGGTTTTTATTCTCTGGAACAAAGATTTGAAGCATTAGAATAGAGGAAAGCCATGAGGAAGAGGTGCAAAAAGAAATGAGATGGAAACAATCCATTTGTTTCCATCAAATGGATGGATGGGTCTTATAAAAGGGGGATCAAACAGTCTCTCTAAACAATGTTCTCCTCCTGAATGTTGTTTTGGACCTGCGTGTCCCAAGTGTTTCTTTCCCTTGCTCTCAGCAGTTAGTTCTGGACATTTTGGAAAATAATTATTAGTCTCTTCCTGGTGCATATTGATGCCACTTGGGCAGTCTTCATTACAGCATTTCCTGAGGGTTTTTTTAAGCTTTGGATTGTAACTAACTTGTAACCAACTTTTTTCATTTTGTATGAGTCTGCATGGAGTCTGTATCATGCAGGTATTTCAAAGGCAGTTAAAGCAAAGGTGAAGAGAGAAACGCACTTCCAGAGAGAGCTCCTATTTTAGTGTAAGGACTAATGCAACATATGAAAAATAGTAGTGCAGAAGGTGACAAGGGAAATACAAAGGCTAAACAAAAGGTGTATATAACGTAATTGTTAGGTTTTTTGATATAAAGCATGGCATTGTGTTGCCATCTTATTGCAAAAGTTCCATACTTTCTTGGTGATTTCTCATGGGCAGCTCTTTGCAGCACTGACACCTTCTTTTTCACACTACAGCCACCAAAGTGCATCTCTCTTCTCAGCACAACCAACAAACTCCAACTATCCTCAACTAGCTAACTCACTTTTGTAGCACGCTTCTTATTGGACACAGCTGTGGCCTATTAAGGGCAGGCCTGTTCCTAATCTTTGGTAATTAGTACAGCTGCAACTCCGCAGGTGTGAGACTACCTTCTGCACTATCTTTATTTTCTTACATTCTATCCATCCACAGCATAGCTGTAGACTGAGGAAAATGCAAGATTGAAAACAAGGCTCTTATGGGCACTTGTTTTCAGATGACTCTTACCAAACTAAGGGATTGTAAAGTCATGAGTAAATAAAACTTTGTCATACCTGCATCCATCTCTGACTAAAATAAAAAACCAAAAAAACCCCCAGACCCCAAAACAACCCCCCCCCACACCCCTTAGAAGAAAAACACCAGCAACAAAAGAAAAATTATTTTTTAAGCTTTCTTTGACTTATGCTAAGATAAACCCTGGTGCATATTATTTTTGATAGGGACTTTTTCTCACATTGAGTTTTCAGTTTTTACAGAACACATAGTCATTATTGCTGTCCAGGCAGAGACTGTGCTTCTTGCAACATATGACTTATTCTAGTCTACAATACCTCTGTGTTTGCAGAGCTTGGTATTTTTCCCTGGGAACTATGTGTGACCCACACGGTTCTGTCTTGCATCATCACTAATTTAAGTCTCCTTCCAAAATAAATGCCAAAGCATTAGCCAGAAAAAAGCCATGAAGATTCTTTTGTAATGGTAAATAAATTTGTCAAAGAAAACTGTTTCACAGATCTAAACAGATGAATATTAATAAGCCCTTTCTTCGTCCTTGGCTCACACAGTGCCCCCCATGACTGCAGGGAAATAAACCTGGTGCTTAGAAAACATTTTCCCTTCATGTAGTCCAGCATATTTCACAGCTCTGCATTGCCACAAATCATAGCCAAAGATGAGTAAAATCTATATTTTCGGTGAGGAATCTCTCTGAGTCTGGAAAGGTTCAGGAACACATGGGCACCAGAGTACACATCCATTGGACACAATTTATTGAGTCAGATACGGAGGCAGGAGCTGCAGCCCTAATGGCATTACACCACTCCTCAAAACAGCCATGTTCCTCCGTGGCTGGAGAGCAGCTCTCTAAGTTGCTTAGACTAAGGATAGACTATCAAGACATATCAAAAATCAAAAACCCAAAAAAAGCCTGGGAAGAAGCCTTATTTGGAAAGATGAGGCAGAAGGCAGGATGAGGAAATACAGCAAAGAATCTGTAACAATCCTAAGGAAAAAACTAGGATCACATAACTAAGCATGCTGTCATCACACACATGCAGAATTAGGAAAACTTAACCTTACCTTTGACATTTCCCAATTTTTGAGTATGTGACTCTATAATTAGTTTCTAAAGTAGGTTGTTGGGTTTTGTTTGCTTGTTTTCAGTTTGTAACTATACATACATATATAGACTGAATCAAACTTTGAACAGATATGTGTGTGCTGCCTTGGGCTGTCCTGCTTGTACATGCAAGTTAAATCAGTAATAAGCATTTTCAAATGGAAGATTTGAATGAGCACAAAGCAGTAGAGATGGAAGATAATGTGATTTGTTGGGATTTCAGCAGGAATCTTATTTTGTATATCTACATGTTCTTCCCCATGCTCCTCAAAAGGCCAAAAGAGGCTGTGTTACAAATCCTTCTAGTGTGGCAAGCAGGAAAAGTTTCTAAGCACACTGGTTAGGGACAACTAGCCATCTGAAAGAGAGTATACCTGGATAAAAAGCACAATGGAGATGTTTTGCAAGTGGAGGAGAAGACAAACTGTTAAAGCCACCCTGGTTGCTCATTCTCTCTTGTCCATCTGTCATGGAGCATGGTTGGTTGAAAGTCTCAAAATGCTAATGACCCAGACACATCCTTTAAAGCTGCCTGGTGTAACCTGCCCTTTCTCTGCTCTTGCTCTGCTTGAGTGAATGAGAAAAGGCAGAGAGGTAAGCAGTGTTCATGCTTATCTCCTCATCAATTCCCTTTCCTGTTAACTAGCTATGTGGTGGGCTAAGAACTTAACTTGTCACAGGGTTCAAAATCATTGGTCATTTCTTGCTTTTAAATGAAATTTATCTATTTGGCACAGAATGCTGTATGTCTGTTACAAAGATCAAGATAAAATGCAAGCCAATTTTCTCCTCCCTTTTTCTTCTGCCCCTCTTTTCTGCTTTGCTAAAATGAATACCAGACTGTATCCTTTGACAAAGGGATAGAGCTTTGTGGCATCGTGTGTTTTAAAAGTATTGATATGAGTTCGGTTGTAAAGTTAGTTATCCGTTTTATAAGTTTAAGATATGGTTTGGTCCTCGGTTCCCCCCATGTAATCCCCTCACAATGGTTTCTCCCTAAGTTGTTTACCCCCTGTTTTCCCGCCAATGGCTTGTGTGTCAAGGTGACTGATCCCTTGATCCTCCCCTTTATGCCCTAATAAGTTTCTTTCCTCCCTCCTGTAGCTGCCCACTTCCCCTGTCTATCATTGTAAACCCCCCCCTCCCCCTTTTATTTCCAGAATTTTCTGTGTCAATCATCCCTAACTCGATGTATGATTTGCCTCCAGAGCCTCTTCCTTCCCCTATGTGATCCTCATTGGTCCAGCTGTGTTTCACACTCCTCCCCTGATCTTCATTTATTGGTCACTTTATGTTTCCTCCTATCACGCCCACTCCCTTTATCACTGCCTCCCCAAGCCCTTCCCCTCTTACACCCATCCCTAGTGCCGCTTGGGAAGTAGAGTTTCTTGATGTCTACATGAATGTCCACTCGCTCCTTCATTCGTCTCCGGACTTCGTAGCTTCGCTTTCGCCTGTGCCACCCGCGCCGCAGACGGCACCACTACCCAGGCGTTTTCAAGGAAGACCCGGGAATGGCTAATTTTGTGGCACCTTCCGGCCACGCTGGGAGCGGCTAGCCGGCATTTGTCCAGCTCCCGTGGCCGCAGAGCAGGCTACAGAGCTTCCTGTGGGTCACTTCAGAAGCAGTTCCCAAATTCTCATGGGAAAATCAGATTGCAAATGAAGAACTCTCCACAAAGACTCTAGTGCGTAAATAAATACTGATCTTTTAATGTTAACATTTGCTGAATATATAGTAGGTTGTTAAAACAATGGGAAGAATTTCAGACTGAAATCTGAAATTATTTGTGTATAGGGAAAATTTTGATTTGTCATACTATGCAGGTACTATTAGTGAGTGAATGAAAACTGGAATTTGCAAAGGGAAATGGCTGCCAAATACCCTTTTTGGTGAGATTTGAATATCTTAATCTCAATTTGAAATCTCCAGCCACAGTTCTTAAATACACTGTTTTAGTCTACAAATGTTAAAAGATGCTCCAAATTTTTCAAGAAAGATGTGTTTATATAAAGTTATAAAGGATCTGGGTGTAAGATAATAACATGAATTCTGTTCAGATGTTTTTTCCCCCCACATTTGCATACAGGAGAATTGGGCTGTCCAAGCCCCAGATTCTTCCCCCCTCCAATCCAAGCAGTCCCTACTCCCTTCTTCCAGAGGAATTTACAAGATTTGATGTCCAGGCTTTTATGCTGTGTATCAATTCATGACAGTCCAGAAAATAGCATGCCCTAAATGTCTTGTAAATGTTAGTCTTAATCAGGCAGCCAAATACAATATTGTGATACAGCTAAAAATGAATTAAAGAATCTGTCACACGCACTTTTAAAAATTTCCCTAGAAAGGAAGGTGTAGGGAAAGTTTAAATGTATAAAATGAGGAGAACATAGTCATAACAGGATATGTCTTTTTGTTAACTGAAAAAAGGAGGAAGGGCCAGCATCCAAAATAAATTACACCCATTTAAAATGTTATGGTAGCGTGGAATCCATTGCTGCTGGGTGAGAAGGTCTACCTGTCTGTTCTGTCTGGACAACGTGGAAACAGTATCGAAAGCTAAGAAGACTCATTATTTCTATGCACTGTGAAAAAAAAACTGTCAGGAAAAGCCATTTCCATAATTTCACTTCTATATCATCAATAACTTTCACAAGAATTGGCTGAACCTGCCTTTCCTTTATCCTTACCTTTTAGCATTATCCTAGGGATGAGTGGTTGGTTCCTTTTATGATAGAGCTACCACTGTAGTAGTGGAAGCATACCCTATTTTTTAATGGTCTATAAGGAACTTTGCAAACTTAAACTTAAAAAAACTATCTTGTGGATACTTACACTGCATTCTGAGCCACCAAAAGGCTATCCAAAGGGTCAGTCTTTCTTGTGGTAAGCAATTCCAAGTTCCTGATCCAGAAAGTGATAGCAAAAATGAAACAAAGGGTCCTTTTTTGTGCCTCAGTAATTTTCAGGTCGAAGATCCATCTGGCTGGTTACTGAATATATTTTTTTCCTGTTTCCATACTAAGTTGCAAAAGCTTGCTTCGTGTGGCACATGTGGCACTTTATCCTTACTGTGAGATGTAGTATGATTCCTTTCCCTTGTATTCTGGTCAAGTCCATCAGATGATTTTGGTTTGCTATCCTGTTCTCAATTTATTTCCCCCTGGGACATTGATAATCAGGTGACATTTGCTATGTTTGCTAACAGCTTTACTGGCTGTTGTGGACATCACTATTCCTTGCAAACTGCTTTGGGGTTGGAGCTCAACAGCCTTGCTCTGATTGCAATCTGAAGGTTCTCACAAGGTTTGTTATTCTTCTGTGCTCAATACAGACTGTAATATATTAGCCTGTTAGTTGTCTGAATTTGTACTCTTTTTTAAATATAGGCATATAACCAAACAGCTAATCATATCATAATATTTGTTTCTTGTAGGGAGAATGAGAAATACCAAAATGGTTTCCTTTTTTAGGGAAAGTTGATATCCTTTTTTTAAATGCCAGCAATTAGGCAATAAAAAGTTCTACATCTTGTTTCCATGTGGAAAACCACCCTGATGATGGTAGAGTGAAGCAGTCCTGCTTATGCATAAAGGATGTACACGAGCCATGTTCATTTGACCATATTTGAGCAAAAGCAGTTACTTGGCCTCTAGCTCCATGCCTGTCTCTCTGGCAAGCTACAATAAAAAAGCTGGTATTTTGCCATGCTGTTTGCCTCCTCCTTTTGTTTTTCTCCTTGCTGTTTACAGTACACACCTAGGGTTGAATCCACGTCCAAACCCTGATGGTTTCTTTTGTTTTCTTGCATAACAGAAGGGCACTGAACCTTCTCTGCTTTTTCTTTAGTGGCCTCTCCCCCTTGATTAATTGCAGAGGTGTTTATGGTTTCCTTTAAATCACAGGCTTATTGAGTAGTGTTTAATCAACCACTGATATTCTGGGCAATTGTGAAAAAAATTTGCCTATCAATTTCTTTCTGTATATTTTTCTTTCAGTATCATGTAGTTCCAGGAGGAGAATCAGATTCCAAGCCAGGATCCTTTCTACATAATTTGTCGCCTTTGAGTCAAGACTTGTTTTGGGATTTCAGCAATCAAAGGAGCCAATCACCCAGCTCACTTAGCCTGGGAATGAACTCACTTTTTCTCTGCCTGGCTGTAAGTTGTCCGAGATACAATGGCAAAAGGCAGGTTTCTTTCCAGGTCCTTTTAACTTGAATTGTTGCTACAAAAAAACTATAGCTCTGGCAGCACTTCAGTGCATCACATTTGTAGTATATTGGCAAAACTGTAAGCTTCCATGAAACTATGAGACCTGTATTTGCTTCCTTCAAGCTGTGATAAAATAGTATAATCCTCCCAGGTAACAACTGATACAACATGTCTTAAAAAAGTTTAAAGCTCCTGTTTTTTACTAAAACGTACAACTTTCATTGATTTTGGCATTAAAAATACTTATTTTTTACTTGATTCAAGTTCTTTGATGTAAGTAACATTGACATTTGGTTGGGAACGTATTGCTGTTTTGAGAGGCTATGTGGGAAAGATGTAAGAAAGTTCATGAGGTATTAATTTGACACTTCATATTTCAAATCTGGATACAAACATTAATTGCCCTCTGTTTTCTGCTAGTTATGCTCCCCTTCTAAATTAGAAGAACATTTATCTGAAGTTTTTTATGAGATATTCAAATCATGTGCAGTTGTAACTTTCCTCTGTATTGTGAATATTTTTACTGTTTACAATGAAGACCTAAAACTCATCCTTCTTTCTGGTTATACATTCAGAGGTTGGCCTTTTTTCTTTGATGAATGATGTAGGAGCAAAAGCCTTTCACCCACTGTCTTATTGGGCACTGGTTTGTTCAGTCTGTTTTACCCTTAGCCCTGCCAGCAGTCCTCATGGACCTACCTTGCTCTCCTGAGAAGATTCAAAAACCAGTATTCCAGAAGTTGTTCAGAGCCACTATGGGCCCCTTGTTTATGTAGAAGAGCATTATTCTCCTCTGGGAGAGAGCTGATGAAAGTTAAACATGCTTTAAGGTTTCTTCATATTGGGGCTGGATTCTCATCTGCCTCAGTTCTTAGGAATCAAGTACCTTGTCTGTTTGCCTGAAGGATGATGTGACAGGGTAGACTAAAATATATCAGGATGCTTTCAGAGGTAGAATATTGCCCTAACATGTGGGTCTCAAGCTGGCTGCAGGCAGCCATATCCCATCTACTTCTGACCATTGTGTCTAGTTGGCAGAGTTTTGTAGTTGCAAAGGGAGAAGACCTTCAGTTACGGTAAAGCAATGAATCCTAAATCTTGCCAGTTTATCTTTTTTTGCTCTTTCTTTCCTCTCTGTTACAGGTCCTGCTCAACTAGCATGACTTGAGCCAGGCCTTTCTTCCTCATAAGCACTTCATAACTCCCTTTGCCCTCAGTTAGGGAGGGATTTTGCCTTATGCTATACCCCTCTTATTTCTGATTCCCTTGTTCTTGGCTTCTGACTGGTCATGGGCCACAATACTTGACTCTCCCTGTAGACCTGCACTCTTTGTGTCTAACAGCATGGTGGAGCTGTCAACATTTGCCTGTTCTGTGATTCTTCCATTACATGAGCCACAAAGCTATGCAATACATAAGATGAAGAATCATCAAAGGAAAAAATCTAGTTGGAGCTCTGCATGTGTGTCTTGTTTAGACACTGAAACAATCTACAGAGAATAACACCCATTACCTGCTGTCAGTCAAGTGTAAGTGAGAGGTGGGCTTGTTCCTCGTGTTAAAGGCAAGAACCACATCCCTTGTTCTTACATGTGCGTCCTGCACAGCAGTCCATCTGTTAGTCTTTGCCCGCCTGTGTCCACAGTGCTGCGCTCTCTTGCCTTGCAGAAACTGTGTGACACTTGAAATCAGAACTGGTTCTGCAACTGGACTCACAACAAAGAGGCACATCAGATGATTTCTACTGAGCATTTCTTTTAAATTGTAACTTTCTTTTCTGTCCTTGACTCCTAATCCTTCTGCTGCATAAAAGCCTTGACAAGGTTTGAGAAGGACTTGTTTGTTATAGTGCAGGAGCCAGGAGGACATTATCTGATTGGAAAATAACTCAGCAGCAGGTACCTCATTCCAGGATCCTCATCACCTAACTCACCATACACAGCAATTACGAACACACAGTACAAGTGAGATTTTGTGACCCCCTCTCTTATAGGATCCATTTGGATGCAGTGATATTTGTGGGGTTCTGTGTGAGGAACTGTGAAAACTGCAGCAGTACTTTCCTTGCACTTTGAAGAGACCCCAGAATGCTTGTGAACTTCAAGGTACAGCACTTACTATCAAGGCCTCTTTCTGATGGCACAAACACACACCATGAATCCCATTCAGTGGGCCAAAGATCTTCTGTAATAATCTCTCAGGAACTGAGAGTTAGTTGAAAATTCCAGCTTCCAAACCAGAAAGGCCTTGCTTTTACCTAATACACTTTTAACAAAGAGGGGCATTTTTTTACATCTGAGTCTTTGGCAGTAACTTCTTAACCACCTTTTCCTGAAACTCTCACAGTTGGGAGTTGCTTTCTCAGATGAAGGATAAATTACTTATGAACACAAGAACATAGTTATTTTGTTAATGCTTTGGGTATTAGTGTGAATAATAACATGGCCCTAAGCAAATTTCTCTTCAGATTTTAGACTTGTGAAGGAACAATAAGATCAATGATTCTAAAAGGGGTTATTTATTGTAACTCTTTTGTTGTGTCTGCAGAGCTTGCTATTTTTACCAACTAAAATGCAGGGGAATTCTCAAAAGCAGTTTAAAATAATAAACTTCTCTTAAGTCAAGAACAGATCCTGTCAACCTATTGGCTCTTGCTTCTGTTTTGAAAGGACAATTACTGCACAAGCAGCCATTTTTCTGGTGAGAGTTTCCTTTCCCATGGGTTTTCTCTGTGAGTAATCTCTAAGTTTTGACCAGATCTTAGACATTGACATTATTGGAATTAAAGCTTCTGAATAAGTCCCGTGGATAACATTTGCATGCTGTACAGCTTGTATGACAGATTAGCATAAAGTCTTGACATCCTAAGATTAGCTATTTGCCTCTTTCCAGCAGATGTCACTGAGAAAGAGAAGATTTAAAGTAATAATCCCCATTTCAGACTGTCTTGTTTTAGGTTTTGGTTTGGTTTTTTGGTTTGGTTTTTTTTTTTCCCCCAAGAAGTGAAATGATCTATTAAAAATCTGAGTAATTAATGTACATGGTTTCTTGACTTGAGAATTTGTGTAGGATGGAGATCAAAATACAGAGCATACACAGTGAAGAATGTATGCTTGTCCAGGGGAGCTTTCTCTCATAAAGAACCTACAGCAGTGTGTGGCCTGTGGGCTTGTCCTGCACTGTGTGCAGGGCATCCAGCTGCTGTTGCAGCTTGAAAATTTGTCTTCTTGGACTGTAACAGGTTTACCACAAAACATGTCTGACAATAAATTATGCCATTTGATTGAGGGCCACTAAGGAATGTCACAGAAAGGCTTTGGAGCAGAATAGTGAGCAAATTCCAGAAGCATGAGAATAAAGGAAGGTCTCCCCACAAGGTTTGTTGCGGGTCCATGCTGGGAGCTTGGCATGCCTCTGAAGCACTGCAGCCCTGTTCCTGGATCCAATGTGTCAGTTACTGCTTTATTGCATCCCTGTCAGCAATAGGGAACAACTCATGGTGGCTGCAGAACCTCAGTAACCAAGCACCCAGAAAGTGGGATGTCACCTATACTACCAAAAAAACAAACTGCCTTTACCTTCATCCTGCCTGGAGTAAATGGCATCACATCACAACTGACTCACTGTTCCTCTCCAGTAGAGCTCTTTAGAGGATGGTGGTCAAAGAAGCTTGCAGATTTTACTTCCTGGCTCTGGTGCTATATCAGATAATACAGAAAAGTTGGTCTCCCCAGCTACTGGAGATGCAGTCTTAGCTCAGGCTTAGAGCCAGAGAGAATCTCTTTGTTTCAGTCTGCACCATTAGCAGGGCTCCAGGCTGAGCTGTGTCCTCACAAGCGTGTGCCAGCTTTTTTCCTCTATTAGGACAGGAACCTGCACACAAGTTCAAGGTACCTGGCTTGGGGAATTACTATCAAAACAAAAGATAAAACAGAAGAAACCAGAAGACACACAGAAAAGTGTGCATGTGAAAATGGCAAATCTGCTTAGAAATGTAAGATCCATAAAAAATAGAAAATCACACAGTGACAACTTCTATTTTTCAGCATAGGCCTACAATACCTATTCCCCTTGTTAATTCAGGGATCAGGCCAGGTATGGTGATGATCAGAGCAGGCTGGCTGGGAGTATGGATTCCTTGATTCTTTTCCAGAGCTGTAGTCAATCCTTTGGATCCTGCTGTTAAGGCAACAGCAACTGCAATAGCCACAGTCATGTATTTGAACAGAATATTTGGATGAGATCCTGAATGAGCTCAGACAAGCCAATTAGCATCCTTTCTATGTCTCATCTGCATTTGGTTTAGTAATACTTTTTATACATGGCATCTGGGAGTGGTGATTAATGATCAGAATGGGGTTTTGAAATTCTTGAATGGAAGTGGCTGCATCGGTACAATGTCTAAATTTTTTTTAAATTATACTTTTTTTTCTCTTAGTGTAGTATTTTATATATTGTAAGCTCTTCAGCACAGCATGAAACTCCAATCTCATTAAATTTTACTGAACAGCTTAATAAAAATCTGAAGTTCCAAAAAAAAATACTAACCACAAGTATGAGCACAAGGAGCAGTTTTTGTAAGCCCTCTTCTGGGTCTGTGCAAGGATACCTGGGCGCATATGGACCCCTCCTTACTCCCTTAGTGCAGGCGACGTCTTCTTTACAACCACAGGAGATTATCTTGTGTCCTGTGTGGCTCGTTTTACAGCAGCAGTTTACATTTGCAGAGGAAAGCCAGCATTAGAAAGCACTCCATGTGCCCAAAACCTGGTTTGCAAAGAAAGAAATTGATATTTGCTGGTTCCATGGCTGACAGAGGAATTGTCAGAGTTCCTGATTTGTTCATGACTTTTCCCATGGGAATGTTCTGTGGCAGTGAATTGGTCTGAGGCTACTGAGTCTGCATTAAGCCCTCCAGTAGTATGCCTAACAAATTCTGGTTTGGAGTCAGTGCTCACAAATTCAAGTGAAATATTTGTCTCTTTATATCCTTCTAAAGTAAAGCTGAGCAAGTAAGAAAAAGGTGTTTCATAAGTATAAATGTTACCTAATGGCATTTAATCTCTTAATATTTAAACACTTTTCTCATTGTTGCCTCTCTTAATCTGTAAAGTTAAAGAACTTGTGGGCTTCTTTGCATATAAGGATATCCCATGATACTTAGAAGCAGAAATAGCTAAAAATAGTGAAACTCTCCTCTACATAGCCCCCTAGGAAAATATTATGATAAGCCCAGGCCACAAGCAGGAAGGCTTGAAAGGGAAAGTAAGACATACCTCTCTTAATCTGTACAAACCTTAGGAAAGCACAGCTTAAGAACTAGACTACATTTAAGCTTTTCTTTTATATGAATCAATTTGCCGATCCAATCTAAAACACATCATAATCCATCCAGGTAATAGGGAACAAGGAAAATCTCTTTATGTGATCCTGCTGCTTCTCTGCACCCAGATGTGACCTTGGCAAATGATCAGAGATTTGGTTTACATTTTGTTGGTCAGCAGTATACATCAATATGGCTGTCAGGGAGCTGCTGCTTTTCCTACTTGCACATCCATACTGAGACAGAATTGCCTGAACCATGGGACATTCATAAAACAACAACAAAAAATCTGTTTTATATGAAGCATTTATAGATGGGAAATTGAAGACACTGTGACTTAGATTATCAAGATAATAATGTTCTTTGGGTGCTGTACTCCTAAGATGAGTAGCCTGGTAATGCTAAGGGGGAAGAAGAGGTTAGAAACCAAGCAGCTAATTTTCTGGGAGTGTTCACGATTTCAAACTGTATTTCAAGAGTATTAACACCATCTGACTTCAGTGTCTAGCTTAGTGCCCTTTGGAAGGTCAATACCTACAATGTAGTAAAATCTGTCTCACAGGCTCTGGTCACCTCTGCAAACCCTGCTGCACAGTTTTTGCTGTAGTGTCCAAGGTGAGAAAGGATCCTTACTTTTCAGCCCCTTGTGTGTGGGGTAAGAACATAAGAAAGAGTTTTTGTGCTTGGTTAATTTTAGGTGGCATTTTATTAGCAAATTCTCTTCTTGTGAATTAAGGATAACTTCCAGTGCTACAGGCGAAACCCTGTTTTTACAAAACCATGGCTAATCACATGAATATCAGTTTTGTGAATCATGGGGAATGGGGTTAAAAAAAAATTCCCAAAGTCAACCCCAAGCTATTTCTTAAAGTGATCCAGCATGAGTGCAGTGAGCAAGACCAAATCTGCAGGTAGATGCCCTCATCTTTCAGGCCTGCCCTGAGAAAACTTACTGTTATATAACTCTGGGCAAGGCTGGATAATCGCTTACTGAACAGAAAAACATAAAATAATATATGCTTCTGTGAAGTTTTGGAAAGCTCACTTGCCTCTGTGTTTTATGTTCTGTTCACTAAGGAGCTTATGTGACCAGACATCATGTGACACCCTGGAGACTGTCAGAGTGCAGGTATTGTATTCCAAACCCTGTAACAACCAAAAAATACTCCAACCAAAAAATATCCCAACCCAAACAAACAAGAAAGAGCCACCCAAACTCCTGACTTCTAGCACAGTGCACTGAGGACATTTTTCTAGAGGATTGTTTTCCAACTAAGAGAATTGGAAGATATATAAAAAAACCCAAACCAATATACTTTGCTCAAGGTTGAACTGAACTTTGATATTTGCCTTTAACCCTTGCTCTGTGTCCTCTCACTAACTTCAATTGCATAATGGCCTCTCCACGTGGTTTATCTCCTGAGTGTGAAGCGTGCTTTCAATGGGGTCACTTAAGGTTTTTAAGGATAAAATATATGTGCTACATATTACATATTTAACAGGAAAATGAATAATGAAGTGGTCTTAAACTACTTTTGATGGCGTAGAAATAGCTAAGAGTTCCAAGTAGGAGAGTATTCCTTAGGTCAAGGTTCTTATTTTGATCATGGTACAGATGGAAAAATAATTATCATCATCATATGTTCACAAAAGCTGCAATTTACTGGAGCAGTTGTAGCAGGCTGGTAAATTCTGTGTTTGGTCAGACCTCTCACCTAGGATTATGTATCTTTTCTGTGGTCTGTGTTGGTGTGCAATAACCATTCTGAACAGAGTGAGGCACCCACACAAGATTGCCCAGAAAAAGCAATGTGTATTTCCTAACATGTTCAGAAAAGGCCTGGAGTAGGAAAAGCAGAGCACTAGCCTACCTTTCCAAGAATTTTTAATGTCAAGTGAAGCCTGGAGCTAGAAAAACATTTTCATACCAGTCAGTCTGTTGTATGCATAAAGCTGGTATTTTGCAGGGTATTAAATATTTTTGCCATATTTGAAGTAATTTTCTCTTGTTGGTGCCAATTAAAATACATGCTGCATTTTCTGATCGTTGTTACTTACTCCTGACTAGCTCCCTGTTCATAGCTTTCCTTCTCCCAGCTTGCAGTTCTCAGGGACATCTCTTTTTTTACTTATTTTTCCTCTTGATATTTCACTTATTTGTTTTCTATAACATCTAATCCTTTTCAAGTTCTTGGCTTCATCTGTTCTTTCTAGTCTGTAATCACTTTTCATCACTCCCATTCATTTATTGTTTTTTCTTATCAAATTTGTTTTCTATTTTTCCTTAACCTCTGTTATTTAGTATTTTTCTACTCTGTTTAAGCAAAATAGAGTCAGGAGATAGAAGAGCAGGCACTTCTGTCTCATACGTTCCTTTCCCAAGAGACCAGGGTTGTTCCCATCAGTGCAGAACCAGACTTATTCCTCGATGAGGCCAGTTATTTTTTGTAATGATCTAAGAATTGGTATGAGATGGCAATATCCTATAATTAGTCAGTTGATGATTGATTAACGAGGGTGAAGGAACACTAATGCAAGTTAATGGATGATCTAGAGGAATGACAGCCAAGAAAGCTCTTGCCAAATAGCTGTTATTTCTCTGGTGTCCACATGGATACTTGCCTTCTAATTTCATTAATTTGGATGGAAGCTGTTTTACTACTGTGAAAATTTTGGAATTTTGTAATGTAAACTGATTTTGATTTTAACCAACTGAAATTGACAGCTTAGTGTTCCTAATCTTAGCCTCAGAAATGCCAAAGCATTTAAATTTTAAGTTCAGCAAACTTCATCTCTACATTTATACTGAAACAAGTGTACTCACACACAGTAGCTTCCCTTATTTATGCAAATTTAAGCACACAAGCTTGAAACATTCAGCCAAAATCCCCTCAACACAAACATGAAACCTTTGAACTTTTCATACTTTCTTAGTCATTTTTTTCTGTCCTAAGGGCAACAATGAAACTATAAGGACTCCCTCTTCAAAACTATGCGGAAGGCAGGTGCAGCAGCACACTCAGAATCTCTTGGATCAGACACTTAAAACCTCAGGCCTTGCATTGCAGGGTGTAGGTGAGTGCAGCCATCACCCCTTGATGTGCAAGACTGAAATGGCAGAAATCGCAGAACTACTCCTGTTCCCTGACAGAGTGGATGGGAGAGGGAACTGTTCACAATGCAGAGAAACAGCGAGCCTGGCAGTACTCTGCCACTGTTGGTTTTCCTCAGTGCTGGACTAACTGAACACAGGGCTGCCAGCTGCAGGGGAGATTTAGCATGAGATGTGAAGTGCATGCAGACCTTATACAATGTTCTTGCCAAGGCTTGCCTGATAACCTCTAACCCACACAGATACAGCAATGCCTTGTGACACAGGGGAAAATATACATATGAAAATTCCCTGTCCCTCCCTTAAAAAAGATTGTTTCCAAAAGCAATATGGAATATTTGAGAAAAGCTCAGATAAGACTGACCACGTCTCACAGTTGAGCTCCCCTTCTGTTCACACCTCCTGGTTGGGAGTCAGCATTCGCCTGCAGGTCCTTTGCTACAAAAGTACATAGAGGCGCCAAGCATGGCTTTTCCAGCTGAACATGCAGCCCTTCCTTCCTTCCTTCCTTCCTTCCTTCCTTCCTTCCTTCCTTCCTTCCTTCCTTCCTTCCTTCCTTCCTTCCTTCCTTCCTTCCTTCCTTCCTTCCTCCCTCCCTCCCTCCCTCCCTCCCTCCCTTGTGTAGTATGCATATTTAATGTCTGATGTTGTCTTAGAAGTATGGAAAAATATTTTTTAAAGGCAGTAATTAACATTTGAGGAAAAACTTGGAAAGAACATAATGTTTCTCTTTCTTATAGAGTAAATCTTGAATTTAACCTTTTTCATTTCATTATAGCAAACACAAAATATTACAGCTGGGGTTTTATTAAGAGCAGAACAAAGCTGCCAAAATCCGTTTCTGTTAGATCTCAAATCAGCTAGCAACTTTTGTTCTAACTCCCTTCATTGTGTATATGTAATTTAGAACTCTAAACAAAAAAACTCTGAGAATTCAGGTTCTGAAATTTATCCAGTTGCTTGATGCTAGTAAAGATGATGACCAAAGATACTCATATCTCCCTTTTGTGTGTCAGCATATTATTCAGTTGTCAAAAATCATCCAACCGTATTTCATGTCATTTTGGTTTTTTGAAAGCATTAAATAATGTTGAAAGAATTCACAATGACAGTTATTTCCTCTCTCTTCCGCATGGCCTAGGAAACTGATTTACATCACCAATGTTACAAGAAGAGACAAGGAAATAGTCTTAAAAATATGTAAGGGAGAAAATACACGTGAAGGAAAAATTTTGCCAATGCTAAGAAGGAATGAAAAAACTAATGTACATCTCTCTTTGGGCAGTCATAACTGTCTCAGCAACGCAGTCTCAGGAGTACATGAAACACTTTCAGAATTGAAAGGATTGGAGTTTTATTGGCACAGCTGCCATCCACACACAAGGACTGTTGTAAACTTCAGTGTCTTTTCTGGGAAATACAGGACATCTGCAGATGTTTTAAAGAGCGTTGACAGAAGAAGGTTGTTGCTTAAACCTTATCTATAATAATGAAGTGGCAGGTTCTGTAATAAGTTCAACAATAGACAAAATGTTATAATTTGTGCTGATCTATTGTAGCAGTGGGCCTCTGAACGGGGAATAATGAGCATTAAACTCCATGACTGCAGAAGGCTGATCAATCGCTTTTTCTTACTACACTACTATACTATATGAAAAACCCATCGCCCTTGCCACACAGTCTGATACAGCTTTGGCCTAATTGGTCAATCAATCAAAACACTATCACCAGAGTCCAATTAAGAAACTACCCTTTGGTAAACAATCTCCATAACACATTCCACATGTGCACAACAACAGGTGCAGCAAATGCAAGTAAGAATTGTTTTCTCTGAGCTTTCTCACAGCTTCTTAGGAAAAGCCTGGGAGATAATTATGTCTGTCTCTGTTCAGAGGATATGTGATCACCGCACTGATCCTCTTCTCGAATTCAAAGAGGGATAAACTTACAATTTTAGGATGAATCCTGAAATAGGGTTTGTGTGGAGAAAAAAAATTCACTCTGATTTGTATCAGACTCTGTGGCAGGACTAGAGAGATGAATAAGATTTTATTGGACATAAAGAATCAAAATTCATAGGTAATTAAAAGAATCCTGTTGCATCTTGTTCTGACTTCAGGCATATAGAAGCTTTCTGATCAAATATCTCCCAGAATATGTGTTTTCTAAAATATAACCTAAAACTGTGTTTGTGTTAGCAGAGGCTCTGCCCTTTAGAGGTGCTGAAAGCCCCTTGGACTTGAACAATATCCTGAATTTCCACTATCTTGAGCAAGAGAAGAAAATATTCAGCACTATGTAGGAAGTAAAAGACACCTGATTTAGTGGTCTCAGAAAATGAGGAATCTTGAGATATATTAAAGAGCCTTGCATTCTGAAGTCTTGAAAGTCCTTGGAAATTCAAAATGAGGTTTCATTGCTCCTTGGGTCAGAACTCTTAGAAATATGCCTGCCATCAAGCCCTGAATTAAATATATCTTATGATAATCTGATTGTATCCATATTATATTACTGTCTTGGCCTTATATGTGTTTATGATAGTGCCAAGTATTTCTTTTATTTCCCCCACTGATGAAGTACAGATATAAGAGCCTATATTAGTAGAAAGGTGATGATTGGGGTATGGAGGCCTAAAATTACTGAATTTTGCCCTTTCTACTCTTTTTACCCTATATATGTAACACAATTAGTATCACTGCTGACATTTATAGTACTTATGATTCACTGCTCCAGATACTGGAAAATCTCCATCAGGAAAACTTGCTGTGTATCTGATCCTATTCCTAGTAAAGGATGTGGAATCACACCAACATCAATACTGATACAAGTTCTCTCAAATAAGGGCATCTGACAGACAGCGTGTATTTCTTTTGTTTGTGGATGGAAGTAAAGCTCAAGAGGGTGTTAGGATCTCTAAACCTAGATTTGCCTGTGTGTTTTCAAGAATCATCTGTCACAAAGCATGACTTATGCACCAGGTATAAAGAGGTGCACCAACCTTTAAGAGCCTAGAACAGACTAGCACAAAATGTATTTAGAGTGCTGTTGATTAGTCAGCTAATGACAAAACAGCTTAGTTGTTAGCAAAACACCTTTGGTTGTAGCCTAACTAAGATGCAGTCAATCTACCAGTACTTTATCTTTACTGTGGAACAAAGTTGAGATCTTGTTGAGACCCCAAAGCAGAAATGGATTTTCAGAAAAGCAGACACATATGGTTGAAACCACAGTGTGGTAAGGAGTTAGCTGGACATAAAGCCCAGTAATCTTATGCTAGTGCAAGAAATAAATACATAACCTAACTACCTAAAAGTGGAAAGTTGTAGTGTTTAAATTATTATTCTGTTTGTATCAGAAAATGTGGTCATTTTTTAGTAGAGAATGGGAACTGGACATGATGTTCAGATGGTCTTGAGTGACCCTTTACATTTTGCAAGCTGGGATGGAAGTCCATGTATCCTGAGAGCTCTTGCAATGAGGCAAGAGGAGTGGAGAGAGCAGAACTAAATGATGGTGTATCAAAAGCTGAAGTCAGACACAGAGGGGGAAAGAGCAAGCAGCTGTCTGGCACAGAGGGAAGTCAGTGGTGGTTTCCATTTTTTTTTTTTTTTTTTTGTCAGCTAGCACAAATATCTAATGTTGAAGACTGTGAATGAAAGGGTTCTTATCTGTGGCCATTCCAATATTCCTAAATGTGCAAGTAAATAGTAATTAAGGATAAATGTTTTAAGATCTGAAAGTGAATCAATAATTCTTTAGTTAGTGATTCTTTGGTCAGTAGCCTCTTCACAGTAGAGACAGTGGAGGAGATGTTGCAGTTTGTCCTGCAGTCTGGCCTCTCTTCATATTCCTTCCGAACAGTCTGTGAGAACAAAAGGCCAAGCCTGTAAATAGAAAAGCTGCTTTTGCGTATCATCACTACTTGATAAGTATAAACACAGCCTGTTCTCACTTGTCATTCCTGCCACAAAAGGCTTCTGATTTCCATGTGATGGAGTTTATAGCACATGTACTGAAAAACTTGGCACCTGCTTTTGAAATGCAAGAAACAAGTTTGCTCATTTGTGATCGTATATCTCTCTTCATAAATTCTCCAGTGAGATGATTTGCAGAAGCATAACAGAAACCTTTTTTTCAAGGTTCTCAGAGAATTCAAAACTGCACTGACTGTATAGCTTTGAATTGCACAGCTTTCTATGGACTGACACTTCTTCCTGAGAGATCACTGTCTCTGGGGTCTTTTCTCCACGTTCTCCTGGCCAAGTTCCACGTAATATGTGGTTATTGAAAGCTGTCCTCAGATGGTCTTCAGGATTTCCCAGGCACGCATTCCTGAAACCGAACTGGGATTACAGCTAATTTGAGAGAGCAGCTATAGTTTACAATAAATTCTGTTCTATCTTCAATGCTTCCAATTTTAACTTTTACACTCAAGTGGCATGAATTATCTGCCAAAGCCTACCAACTGAGCCTGTTGTCGTGCACCTTTCTGGCTCTTAAAAAAATGAAGAAAAAAGGTAGCAAACAGCTATTGCAGAACAGCAGGAAACCTTCTCAGAGCTTTACAGCATGCAGGTGTGGAAGCAAAAACAGTAAGTTTGGGGGCCAAATAAGGTGGATCAAGTCACCTGTTTGTTTAAAAGAGAAGATGGATCAGTGCAGCTCTGGGCTGGAGACTGTGCTAGGAAGTGACTGACCTCTATACTGACTGAATGAGGAGTGAGAAACCTCTGTTCACCCATGTTTACCCCTGGGTAGACTACAGGGCAAAATGCAGAACAGGCCTCTTTCACACTCTCTCTCCCCTTGCCCATGCTCCTCAAAGTCCAGATGTGGCCTGACCTTTGGTTTGTGTGTGATGTGTCTTGCAGAGAGCAAAGGGAGCTGAAGCTCTCATGTTCTGTTGTCTGGGTTGTGCCATGGGCCGGTGATGATGTAAACAAGGGTGGGGAAGGAGAGAGCTTTCATCAGCTTCTGATCTCTAAGGAGGCAGGAAGCCCAAGAGCTGAAAACATGGCAACATTGTCTTTTGGAATAGACTGAACATGTGAAAAATCACTGTCCTAATGATAAACAATGTAATAAGTATTGGCAAGACGTGAATCTAGCCTTTGCAAAAATGTCTCTTATTTGTTTTTGCAGCTCAAATCACATTTTTCTTTAGCACATCTTTTTAACGTTTGCTATCCTTCACCCCTCTCTAGCTTGCCAGCCATATGGTGAAAGAAATGGCTCTTTGAACTGTTTTCTGTAGAACTGTAGTAGACATGAATACCAAACAACTTCACAAAACCACTAAATATTTGGCAAACTTCTAGTCTACTGTAATTTTAAAAAAATGCTCAAGACAAATGTTTATGTTGAAGGGGAAAAAATCCCCAGGATAAAGCTATCAATTAATGGATAATTTCAGCTTTCCTATATATCCCTGTTCCAGAAGTCATACTTCATAAAGAGTGAATACTCTTTTAATTAAGCTTTTCTGAACCTTAAAAAGCATCTGAATTGTGAGTGGCTGCTGCTCTGGCTTTTTTGGCATATTATATACGGGATGTCTGGCCAATTCTCCAGTCTTCGTTCAGATATGTTACTGATCCAAAATATTTTCACCAGACACCCTGAAATGGAATCAGAAGTTTGCCAATTTCCATTTTGTGTATCTTCCTTAGAAAACTGAAAATTACAGCTCATGAGCATTGGTGGTTTGATTGCTCAATGTCCAAACTTAACTCACTGGAACAAAATAACAATAAAGGTGCAGAAGATAGTGCCTGGTCTTTGTGAGAAAAAATTGTTTAAAAAAAACAAGCTACCTAGTTTCTAGTTCAGGAGTTAAATCAGGGAAAATTGATGCTCTTAAAACACTAATGAAGTACAGATCAACAATTATGCTACAACTTCTTCAGCAAAGTTACTGCACAATTTTCAATTTTCTCAATTCTCTCAGATTCAAGTCAGCACTTTTTTTGAGAAACATGTAAGTCAGAGGAAAATTCTCAACAGAGGTCTCATATTCTGATTTCCTTGGACTTAACAGAAAGATTTGAAATGCTGTTGAAGCTGCCAAAGAAGAAAAATGTGTATTATAGTATTAGAGATGATAACATAGTCCAGCCTGGAGTTTTTCCTTCTACTCAAAGCTGTGAGAGCTTAAGCAATGTTATTTCACTAGGCCAGGAATTATAGGCAGAACTTCATTAAAATATAGCTGAATGAACTGCTACATGAACTGAGCTCCACAGGAAAGTATTTGGGAGTTTGGCAATGCTCATGGTCCTGCACATTGGTTCATTGTTCACTAAAGCTGTAGCCTGTGGCCTAAACAACTCCTCTTGTCTAGGGAGCAACAGTTTTTCCTAGATGCTCCATAAGGTGTCTGGTCCTCATATTGAGTTCTACCTTGGTTCAAGTAAAAGGCTTAAATTCCTTACTATTGTCCTGAAAAACACTCTCCCCCTCATTCTATTTAAGACGAATGCTGATCCACCACACCAGCCCATGCTTGGTCCAAGATGAGGCTGTGTTTTGGGGCTACCTCTTCACCTTCCAGAAAATCTCCTGGGTGGAAGAAATACGGAAAATGTAAGAGAGCTGTGGCTTTTTAGTAGTGAATCCCACAGGATATACCATGCTCTGGGAGAAGAATATCGAGCTGTTGTTGCCAGAAGCACTCCAAGAAGCTGGTAAAGATTATACCTAGCCCAGGTCCAGTACTCCAGTATGACCACCTAGGTACAGGATATTTAGATCTCAAGCTCAAGGAGAGAACAATTTTAGGAACAAGTTCAGATTTGCTGAACTGGAGAGTGAAGTGATAGCCATTTAGAAGCATACCATCATGTACCCTAATTCAGACTTTGCCTGAGATTTTTTGTCCAAACCCATGTTTTGACTTTGAAGGTGCTGCAAATCCCATGTAACTCTAGTCAGTGAGAATTTCAGGAGCTGGATCTTCTAGGAAAATCTTGGCTCGGCAGACCAGCTACAGTTTGCAGGAAATTATAGAAGAAGAAATACAGGTAGAGCCAACAGGTGTATCAGATCAGGAGGGCACTGCCTGGGTTGTTGTATAATAACAGCCTTCCCCTGACAGTCCTGAACTCTTGCACCAACCCAGCTCTTCTCAAAGCCTGAAAACCTTTTCTCAATCCTCACTCACTGCAATGTAGCCATCCCACCAGAAAGCTCCAGCAGGAGTTGATAGGGAGTGTATGGATGATTTCCAGTCAAGGAGATCCAAATATGCTCTGAATAGTAAGCTTTACATAGTGAATATTATTCTCCTTGAAGGAGAATAATATGATATCTAGTGAGGGAGGGACTGCAAGCCCATGGGCAGTCATCCAGAACTGTAAAAGAATGCTGTCTTTTATAGTAGTGTATATCAGTTTACCATCAGAGGGTTAAAGTAAGTGCATACAGACAGGTCATAAAAATAAAGGAACCCTGAGGACTTCCAGGAGTAGCTTTAGTGGTGGAAACATAGTATTTTTATTCATAGTTGGATATAGTCTCTCATTAGTACAGCAGCCTCTTCTTTTTGGGCAGTATAAAATGGGAGGGAATGGTGTCACTTCTGACAGTGTCATCCCAGCAAGTGCTCTGTGTTCAATAAATGGCTTCAGTCATAAAGACTGCCAGCTCAACAAGTTTCACTGAGGTAAAATAAGACATTAATTTAAAATGTTAAAAGCTATTCTTGCCAAAGCATGATCTGCAGAGCACTAACGTACTCTGCGTTCAAGGCAAAAGCAAAATTAATATCTTGTGTCTAACTCTCTCCCTTTTTTTCCTGCCACCATGAATTTCTGCAAGGTGAGTGAACACCAAATAATGAAAGTGAAGTATGAACAGTTTCATTATCTACTTCCAAGTGGCCTGGTTTTGTTCCAGCCAGTGAACTCTTGCTCACTGAGACTGATTTTTGGCCCTGCTACTTTGGGGTGGCTGCCTGTACCCTCTTTGCAGAGTTATCAGCACCTACATGGCAGTGGAGGGTCTTGCCATGCTCCTATCCTCGCCAGCCTCCCAATCTGAGATTCTTTCTCCTCACCTGACTGGTGCACACAGGCAAAGATCAAGCTGCCCAATAAAAACCCCAAGATTATCCTGGAGGTTCATTACAGAGTGCCCAGCTGGAAGTTTGAAGCTTCTAGTAAGAATTGCTGTGCCTCAGGGGGCTCACATTGCCTTTCTAAAGGTGTTTCATAAGTAAAAGTATCAGGGATGTTTTAATCCAAACCAGATTACTCCTGCCCAGATCACAGAGGAGACAAGCTGTCCTTTCATCCTCCAGGGTTGTTTCTGCTTTCATGGAGCTGCTCAGAGGCCTGTGCTGGGGCTGAGTGTCTGCAGGGTGCTGGGACCAGTGAGGACAGTGAGCCCCACCACTGCCTCCACTTCACCACTGGCCTTCTCCTGCTGCCTCCAGTGCTGCCAGTGTTGCCTGCATTGGCTGTCCTAGTGGTGTGCTGTTTGTGTACTCTCAAAGGGGAAATTGCACATTATGGGAAGGCCAGATGAGATTCAGTGACTCTAAACCACCAAAGAGAAGATTTAAAGGGTTTTTAAAGCCAGAGCTTTCAAGTGCACAGCCTGAAGTTAAATATTTGAATCTGTGTTGGGGCATCAAAATAACCAGGGGTCTGATTTTAAAGAGTTTTAAAATCAGCCGGAGTTTAAATTCCGGCTTTCCACACTATTCCCCGGAGCCTGCAATTTGTTTGTTTCTGGCAGCCTCTTTAGATCTTCAGGAATGGAGTTGCAGTCCCAGCAATCTAGGGAATACTGAGAGCATCCCTCAAAACTTTGCTGAGTAAGGAATTTGAGGACTGAAATCTGGAAAAAAAGCACAGCAGGAATCTGGGTCCCTATACTCAGAAGCAAGACAAAAACAAGTAAGCAAAAAAATTGAAATACAAAGTAGGTCCTCTCTATTTGTCAACCTCCAGGCCTTACCAGTCTTGTATGGCTTTCCTAAGTGCTATAGTTTCCACATCACAGCTAGTACTTAGAGCTGAGATTATTATCTTGGGAGAGGACAGAGGTGGACTCAAACTCGCTGGACTTGTGAGGTTTCTCCTTTTGGAGCCTGTGTTCCACTTACACTGTGATAGGAAACAAAGTACTGTTCTCACCCTTGCCCATCTTTTTTCTTTCTCTAAAGAAAGCAATAGCAGTTATGCCAGCTGCCAAAAGGGATGAGTTGTAGCGAAAACCATGAGATTTCTGCTGTTCTCACTAACCGTGTAAGTGGCAGGACTGTAGCTGCTCTGCTCATTTGATAATTTCTGCTCATCTGTTTTAGGCAGCTCTTGCTCAGCACACGTTTTTTCCTGACTTGTTTTCTTGTGTGCTTAACTTTCCCCCATTCCCTGAATAAAGAATTCACTGGGCTGTGAATTCCTGTCCTGAAAACTCATGGCAGTGACTTCATCCCCCTGTGAGAAAAGATCCTGTGACAAAGAGTCCTAACACCTGAAACAGCTAACACCTAACATCTGAAAGACAGATGCATAATCTGAAATGCCTCCCAGCATCCTCTCTGAGTTCCTTTTGAGAGAGGCAAAGACCTTTTCTAAGGGCAGCCTGGCCAGTTATCTCAGATATCTTTCTGAGGAAAGGATAAATTGGGCCCAGTTCATCACTCCCACCACTGACAGTAGAAGAAGTCAAGAAGAACGAGTAGCATTAGGTACCTAGCAGCAGCCTGAACATGACTGTCAGTTGTCACTGTCACACTCAGTAAGTGATGTGTGGGTGGAGCTAGGACAAACATTCCCAATCAACACAGCATCTCTCTCTGTACAGTGTTGTACAAAGCATTAGTAAAAAATTGAAGAAATCTGTGCTCCAGAAAGATGAATTCATACTGAAAGACATGTAGAGGGTCAGTAATTAAAATGGGAAGTGAGGAACATGTTTTAGGAGGAAAGTTTATATGACCTGTGTTACTTTGGCCTCATGAGATTAAATTCAAGAGCAGAATGTGATTATTTTCACATACAGAACATTGTGGAAGGGTAAGAGTTGCTTAAGTGAAATTAGGACATTGTTAGAAGCACATATTGATAGGAGGATATCACAAATGCACAAATAAACACAAAGCATTTCTAAAATTTGCTTTGTCCCTTTGTCTCTTCATGATATTTATGCTGCAGCAATTGGGGTCCCTTACAGGGATGTATCACCTGCCTGAGCTCCTCTCCCTCCTTCCACCTCTCTGCAACATTCAAATAATTTTTAAAGTTACATAATGTGAGAAACATGTGAAAAACCTTCTCAAAATATATTGACTGCAAGTTGTCTTTTGGAGGGCATCAATGAGTTGGACCTTTACTCCACAGCAGATTCACCTTGCATGACTGTGTAAAGATAAAGGGTGTTATTCAAATGCAGTAATAAAAATGTATCAGCCGTGGAAATATTTGGAAAAACTAATTATTTTGACTGATAGAGGACAAAAAAATGAAAATACATAATTATGGGATTTACATCCTTCTATCTCTTAAAAAATTTTGGTTGCAATTTAATAATCCTTTTGTAAAATTGCAGTGTATAGAGGGGATGTGAAAGGTGTATATAGGTTATACCTGCATAATACCCTACCATTATATTGTATCCTGGATACACTACATGATTAACACAGTTCCTCATATACCATAATATGCCAGGCATAAAAAGTGTTCACTTCATGTTATTACCAGAGCATTTTGGTGTCGAAGTTCCTAAAGTTCCCCTTCCCCCTTCTCCAGAGAAAGTGAAAATATATTATTTCTACCTTATTTTCCTAGGTGTCCTGAGGAAGTTTACCATTGGTAAATCCCTGGAATTCTCTTCTGATCACCTTTCTTCTTCTGGTCTCTCTGACTGAAACTTTTTTAAGTCTCTCCAGCCCCCTGGTATCATCTTTTTCTGTTATTGGTCAGCAAGTTAAAACTGGTGTAATTCCAGGTTACTTTGGGTCTCTGTCACTGGTCTGGCTTGGAGTCCTGATAGTACCACTGAATGGACTTAGGAAATAATTTTCCTTTAAATTCCTATTTTAAGAAGGGCTCAATGGGACTCCAGTATTTGAACTTCCCTTAGCTGGTCTTCCAGCTGTTATGGGGTGCCACCCCATAAACTTTAGATTTCTCTCAGGCAGACACCCAGGGAAGCTGCTGATATAGGGAGCATGGATATAAAGATACTGTATCCTCATGGCCCCTGCCATTTATCCTAGGCTCCTGGAATGCTGTTCCCAGTCAGGAAAGAGATCACTAATCCTTGCTGGGCTTAGCACTGAAGTGGCTCAAGTTTCTGGACACTGTAGCTGTTAGCTTGAGGTGCTTCCATTCACTGCTCCCTTTTCTGCATCATCAGTTTCCAGGGATATTGGGCGTTGCACTAAGTCTAGCACCATGGTTTTAACTATTCCCCAAAACTGCAATAAAAATGAAACAACCCGGCCAATTTTATTATGTCTTTTTCTTACTAAATCCATGAAAACATGGCTTTTTCCAGCACTGGAGGTTTTCCCAACAGCTTTCCTGACAAAAAGCAATACTTAGTTGACGAACAATGTTTGGTTTTTTGAAAAAGCTTTTCATAAAAATGTGAAAAGTTAAATGTATTTTCCCATCTGTGCAATTAATTTCTAGGTGCCTAGATATGACCTTTGCCTCCTTGAAGCAGGTTCATGAATGGACATCTAAAGAAATGTGAAATTAATGCATTTATTGATCAAAAATAATAAAAAAAACCTCAAGCACTCTTTTCTAATGGGCAAAAAAAGGCTTGAGAGGCAGACAAAGCAAATAATTCCACTCATTCCTTCAACTCAAGTGACAGATTAGTGTGCAGACATAGTGTTTAACTGGAGGTTCTCTATAAATATTTCAGGTTAATGGCTTTGCACCATTCTCTCTAGTACAGACTCCCCAGTGCTCATTGCCTTTATGATATAAATTGATACTATGAATTATCGAGAATCTCCATAGAATGCTGCACCACAGCCCACAGTTTTTGGCCATGTATTTCATTTTAGCCTTGAAAGAGAAGGGATGACCACTCTGGGAGGCTGTACACTAACATACACATCCACAAAGACAGGTCTGGATAAGAATAATTACGTAAGACATTGCTATAATTTTTACATTGCTACTGATAAGAGGACTTTGGAAGAATATTCATGAAGAAAATATAAATTAAATCACTTTGGTTAATTACTCGTGCTGTGGAAAGAGCCTTATTTAGGAACCCTATTTGTTTGGAACTCCCAAAAAACCATGAAACCTGCCTAGCCACAATAAAAATAAATCAGTCAGAGAAGGAAAAGAGGAAGATCATTTTATAGGGAGATGTAAGTCTTAGACCTTCAAAGATTTTCATCTGGAGAAGATCTTGACAATGTCATCCTGAAACGGCATGCCAAAACTAATAGTAAAATCCTGATCTCACAGTCTCCATGCCAAACTGTCCATCCCATATTTTACATTCTCTTATGCATTTAGAGTGTGTGGCTTCTGGTTATTACCTTGCTGGTAACTAGGCCCTTGAAAACTCAGAAGAGGGAAGTTACTCAGGTGTGGAAGAATGGCTATGTGACAGGGGCCATGCTCTTGACCAAGAATCGGGAGCATGCAGCTAATCTGGGTCCCTGCACCTGCAAAACACTGTGTCCTTGAGCATAGCTGTAGTACAATAACAAGTAGTGAGAGAGACATGAGAAAAGAAAGATGTAACCCCTAAGGTATGAGGAAGAGCTGATATTGTAGTATAGCAAATAGATTGCTAGGCTTGCAGAATATGTATGAGCTTATTACTTGTTGTGGATAAAAGTCTGATGCTCTCTTCAATAAACAAAGCTTGCTAAACACTCATATTGAGCGTTCAAGTTTCCCTCACCGTGACAGTCAGGCAGTCACTGCTCTAAGCATAGTAAGAAATTATCTGTAGTAAAAGAACTTGGTAAAAGACCTGACAGTGATTTGAAGTTGATTTCTTGAAATAATTCTGAACAAAAGAAGCCTCCTTTGGCAGTTATTTTCTTCTAATTTCTTTCAAGCACAGCAGTTCTCAATTGATTCCTCCAAAAAAGGAGGAAAAAAAATTCCTCCACAAAAGGGTTTTTGTCTCTCAGTTTAATTGTCACTTCTGCAAGAACTCAAGAATAAGTGACTTCTGAATATGAGGATAGGTACTTGATAAAATTACAGCTAACACTACCAGAACCACTGTTTCTCTTGCTGCTTTGAAGTTGTATTAAAATCCATTGATCAAAAAAGCCATCTGCTCATAGCTGATACTATAAAGGCCAGCTATCATGGAATCACTGTCCTTGAAATTCAGCTTTGCTGAAGGGGATTTCAGGCAACTCCTGTCATCTGCGTAGGTGCTATTTTCCCCAGAGTTGTTTTAATAGAGTTAGCACTTTTCATGTGACAGCTGTCAGATAGCATGTTAGTGACATCTCAATAGATTTATGCCAGCTAAGCAAGGGGGGAATGGGCATAACATTTTGGTATAACACCATAGTTATGTGCTGTTCCACACAAATGGCTAAATGTGGTTAAAATTTTGTAGTTTCCTACACTAGCGTTAGCTGCTGGTATCAGTCAATAATGGGTTCTCTGCAAAATCTTTCTTATTGTTTTCTATTTGTCATCTAGATTTATGTTAGGGTATTAGCAATACCTTGCTTGTGTATAATGCTTTAATCAGCAGGCCTTGTGGTCCTTGGCTGAGAGACCAGTCATTTGCCCTGAGAAATTGAGAGATTCTGGGACTGAGGCAGCTGCACATCACATGACAAAGACAATAATTCAGTATTTTGTTTTAAGTTTGAACCATCCTTTTTGTCCACTGGAAGCAGATAAAGTTTCTGTGTGGAAAATGTAATAGATGACATATGATTAAAGGTTGCAGTAGAATGTTTGCATGCAGGAAGGCCACATTCATTTTGATCAAGCAGCAATTGATTCTGATATTCCCCTTACATTTTAGTGCTTGATACTGGTGTCTTAATAGTGTTGTTTCTGCATATTTTCTTAAATGGAAAGTTCTACATACATTCTGTGCCATGTTTTCCTTGTTTAAGTGCACTAAATTATCACAGCATAAAACTAGAAAAATAAACAAACCTTGTTTTGATATGAGTGAGTGATCAATCAGCTGTTTAAACTCAGTAACTTTCAAAATATCAGTAGGTTGTAAGTGCAAAGAGATCTAGAGATCTAGAGACTTCTGATATCTAGAGACATAACATTTTCATAGCATGAAGAATCTCTTCATATGTTGCCTTCTTGTGAAGGCCGCGATGACCTGGTTTCAGAGTCCAGCACGGCGATCTCCTCCTTGGGATCCCTCGTGGCCAATAACGGACGCTAACACCAATGTGGTGGACGGTTAAAGGCGTTTATTGAGGGGTCTCAAGGGTATTTATGGACTAAGGGGTTTCTCTACGTCAGACAGGGGTTTGGCTATACTTTCTAGGGTTAGTATGGAGTGGAAAGTTACTGGCATCCATAGGTTAGGGGGGCTACCTGTTTGGCTACATTCCAAGGGTGATCCTTATCTATGGGGAGGGGTGCAGAAGGATTCCTGTAATTTTCTGTCACAGCCCGAAATCTTCCGAACGCCTGTCCCTTACTACTACACTTCCCCCCTCCTCTTTCACAAATGAACGAGGTAATCCTATACATAGGCACTGAAATGAGGTAGGAGGTTGAGATCTGACTAGGGAAAAGGGTCTTGGGAAACCTGAGTAAGTTTCTGCCAGGCAAGTCTCTCGTGACTGGCAGTGTTCCCTGTTGGATTCACAGGAATTGTTGCTGTCCCACGAACAGGATGCTAGCCCGTTCTAGGCGGGCCTGAACGAATGAGACTAGCTTGTTCAGCAGGCATGGCCCGAAGGTAATAACTAAAAGCAGCATTGCCAATGGACCTATTAGGGTAGAAATTAGGGTGGTTAGCCATGGTGATTGATTGAACCAAGATTCGAACCAGCCCTGTTGGGCTTCCCTGTCTTTCTGTCTCTGAGCCAGTCTGTTTCGGAGTTCTGCCATGGAGTCTCTAACGACTCCTGTGTTGTCAGCGTAGAAACAGCATTCCTCTTTCAAGGCAGCACACAGGCCCCCTTGCTGCATGAACAGGAGATCCAGTCCTTGCCTGTTCTGCAGGACCACTTCTGAGAGCGAAGAGACTGACTTTTCTAGAAAGGAAATGGATTTCTCGATCCTCTGCAGGTCCTCATTGATGGTCATCTGCAGCTGGGACAGTCCTTGGTGTTGAGTTGCTAGGGCTGAGACACCTGTTGCCATTCCAGCCGCCCCTAGGCCGAGCAGCATTGCGATAGTTATACCTGTTAATATTTCTCTCTTGTGGAGCCGGCTGTTATCTTCGAAAAGGTGGTACACCTCTTCGTCTGAGTGGTACAGGATCCTAGGAATGATCAGAACTTGAACACAAAAGTCGTTAGAGTTATCAAATTTGGCAAGAGACACGCAGGGACTCACTCCAGATCTCTGGCAAACCCACATCCCAGATGCGGATGGGACTACCCACTTATTATTCTTCCTGTCGGGCTCAACTACTTCAGTGCAGACGTCGCCTTTCCGCTTAGCTAGGGTTGCATTGCCGAAGCATCTGCCCTGACCTGTGACTTGACTCAGGGTAATTCCTTTGCGGGGTGTGTCTCATCTGCACTGGCGAGGGGCATCGGCTGTGGAATAGCTGAAGGGGGTATCTAAAGTGACTCCTTCGTAAAAGGGGGGTTTAACATCGTAGCAAAGCCAGCAGGAATCGGTTAGGTTAGGGTTAGATTCATTCAGGGATAGAAAGATAGCTTCTAACATGCGAAGGATTGGGTCCGAGCCTGACCTGGCTGAGCGGCCTATCTGGAAGGCTTCCTCATCGCCAGTCGGGACGTCGGTGACCCTTGTGGGCAGGGCTTTGGGGTAGGTCATATTTCTCCCTTTCTGTGTGCTTTTGATCACTTTGTTGGGCTCAGCTGCTCTGGGTGCTGACGGTGGGAGTCTGGTAATTCGCACATTCGCCCACTTTCCTGACCCTTGAAGGACTACTGTCCATGCTTTGCCCACGGCCCAGCTAGGGTGATTCGGCTGCAAAACTGTCATGTTATAGTGAGTGCATTTCCGGAATTTGGGGACTTTATGTTGGTTTCGATAGAAACTTCCCTGAAGGAAGACGGGTGTTTTGCAGCCTGCAGGTGCCCAGGTGAACTGTAGGAATCTGTCGGGCTCTTGTGGGTCCCACCCAGGTCCTGATGGCCTGGCGTCTGTAACTATTGTTTCACAGCCCCAGTGCCCACCCTGGGCGATTGCAATAACTTTTTCCTGGGTTTGAGGCTGGGCACCAGTAGGATAGGTACATGTGTGAGGCGTGTGAAGAATAGGGGTCTACCTTTGGTTGTTCTGGAAACAGGTCGGTGACGTGAAGCACGAAGGATGGGGTGTTTGGCGTGGTGATGTCTCTGAGCATCTTGTCTCCAGCAAGATGTTGCATGACCCACCTGAAGGGCTGATGAGGGTAGTAGTCTGGGCTGGCTTGCCCTCTGGCGACAAGCCCCAACAGCATAATCACGCAGAAACACCGTTGTTGCTTGGGTCTCACCCGTGCGGGTCTCTCGGGCGCTGTCTGGCAGCTTGGTGGACTGTCACTTTCCTCCGGAAGGGGAATGTACGCATCCCAGGGACGACTCATAAGCATGTCCTGTAAATAGAAACTCACAATTCTCATAGCAGCGTCTGGACTGGATCCATGGGTCGAATCGTCTTGTTCACTTCTTTCAGGTCGTGGGCGAGACGATAACCCTCTCCGGACCTTTTGGGGATTACAAACACAGGGGTGTTCCATGGACTGGTGGAGGGTTCTATGTGACCCTTTTGCAGTTCACGGTTGACCAGTTCCAGCAAAGCTGACACTCGAGGCTCTGACAAAGGCCACTGCTCCCTCCAAATAGGATCTGATGATTTCCAAGTCAATTTGATCGGCAGCTGAGGGTGTACAGCAGTGGCCCTTATGATAAATTTGTAATCTTGACTCCTAGCATAGCAAGGACGTCCCTTCCTATTAGTGGCGGAGAGTTTTGCAAAATGTAGGGGTAAATCGCTACTGTCTGTTCTGGTCCCTTGTTTGTGTGAAGTGTTATAGCCACCAGCTGGGTGCTTTTCCACACCCGGGTTTGTCCCCCCACCCCGTTCACTGGAGAGACTTCCTTAAACTGCCAATGCCTGGGCCAATGCGACTGGGGGAGAATCATGCAGTCTGATCCCGTGTCTACCCAAACTGAAGTCCTACGATGTGGGGGTCCCGACTGCCATAGAGGTGGCATGTCCCCCACACCCTCAGGGGTTCCTTCCCTATTTTCATGGCCAGGGCCACCCAGGGGTCCCGGTCTGGGGTGTTCCCTGCTGGTCCTGTAGCGCTTGCGTGGCTTGTGATGGTGGTGGGTGTGAGGGTACGGTTGGTGGTACTGCATAGCTCTGCCATTGTATCGCTGGTGGGGGTGCAATACTGACCGCCTCCTGTGGGAGCACAGGGTATGAGGATCCCCTGCCCCACTGTGGGTTGGCATAGATGGGCCGTCTCGCATCCATGGTGGGAGGGGGCTGAATATGGCCCGCACGCCCCCCCCCTCCCGTTTCCCTGGGGCCGGGATCTACAGTCCCTAACGAGGTGACCTCTCTTCCCACAGTTCCAGCAGACCCCTCTGGGGCGCTGCTGGGGCAAGGGTGTTGCCTGGGGAAGCTGTGCCAGCTGGGGGCAGTTTGCCGCAACATGACCTGACTGACCACATTTGAAGCAGGCCATCACACTGGTTAGAGTGTGTATGGTTGCCTGAAGTGGGGTCAGCTGCTCTTCCCTCACAACATGCTTAATCATGTCAGCCAGGCTGGCCCCGGCCGGCAGGGAATGCAATATATCTTTGGTTACGGTGTTACATTGCTGCCGAAGGCAGTCGGTTATCACCAGGCCTTTTGCAACAGCGGGTAAATTAGAGGAGTCCACCGCAGCCTGAAGGCGGTCGACAAATTGTGTAAAGCCTTCACTCTCCCCCTGTTTGGTGGTCGACCATGGTGTCGGTCTGGCCACCACCCTGGATGCGGCGCGTATAGCTTCTCTGGCCACCCGGGAAGTCGCCCTGACTTCCTCGATCCGAAGCTGCGCAGCTTGTTGCTGGGGTGTGGCTACTTCGTCATGCTTCCCCAACAACCTAGATAAACTCGACCTGTGGAGTGGCTGCCCTTCCCCCGCTGTCTGAGCGAGCATGGTTGCACATTGGTCCGTCCATTCCTGTTTAAATATTATCAAACCCGCCCCATCAAAAAGCATACGGCTCATTTGCACTATATCGAAAGGGAGTAAATCATCATTGCTAAAAAGACCATCCATGAGAGTGGAAACCACCCCTGAGTGAATTCCTTTTTCTGAGATAGCTTTTACTATTGTCTGAACGTCTTTGGAATTAACAGGAGTATACATTCTTTGCTGGTTCCCCTGGGGTCCCGTAATTCTCACCGGGAAGGCATGCACCGATGCTGCGGGTGCCCATTCCGCGCATTCGATTTTGATTTTACCCCAGTCGGTGAGTTCGTATTGGGGCTGGTTCCCGACTGTGTTAAAAGAATCGTCCGAAACCGCATTGATTCTGTTTTCTCTGCTTCCGAGTCGCTGCTGGACTCGGTCGGCTCCGCAGAGCGGTCTGGGGAGATGTGGTTCTCTTCAGAGTCGGAAGTCAACTGCCAATGAACTTCCGGTCTCCCCTGCCATTTTGTTCGGCTACGGCCCCGCTCCTCCCCTCAGGGGCGGTGCCACTCCCGCCCCCTGGGCTTGCTCTGCCTCCCGCAGGGAGGGATCTCTCCCATATATGGTGGCGGCAGTGGGCGCGGCTCCCGAGCGAGTGCCCGCCCTCTGTCGCACCCCCACGCATGCGTGTCTGCTGGGTTCGGGTTCTTCCCGCCGCAGGCCGACGGGCTCCACCCCTCTTCCCGGCCACCCGCGCCATATTTGAACGGGAAAGGCGGCGGATCCCCTCCGCCGCTCGCCCGTGCGCTTGCCTTCTCGATATTTCGGGCTTCTGCCGCCAGTCCCTCCCAAAAGGACCGCGCGAGTCCCTCCGCTTCTTGCGCGAAGTCAGCTAGCGGCGGGGAAGGGATAGGCGAGGGGCCCGCGGGCATTCCGGGGGGTTCCAGAGGGGGTTTGGGCCCTGGCGGGTCCCCCGAAAGGGTCAGGGGGTCCCCCGGGGGCTCCGGGGGCTCTGGGCTCGGGGAGGGATGGGATGTGCCCGGCCCCCGCGTCTCCCCGCTTTCAATCGGGTCGCCACCAGGGGAGTTTCGCGTTATCTCCCCCTCCCCCAGCTGTGGCGTGATTAACAGACAGGGACGCGCAGCGTTCCACGTCTCCCGTTCTTCTAATGCTTTGCGTAGGGCTGCTTCTGCCTTCCCCCACGCTTTCAGGCTTTTGCTGCTGCCTGTGGCTTTTGTGTCCTCTGCTAGCGCGACAGTACATTTCTGCCACACCTCAGAGTGCAATATATCTATGGGTCGATCAATGACCCCAAGCTCGAGGAGTCTCGTTAAAGCGAGAATAAAGTTCCTGAGCTCACATTTGATTCCCCATTGCATATGTATCGAACTTACGACCTTCGCTATCGCTTCCATACGAATCGCGGGTCCCGGGGCGTCCCCCTGTTTCGTTACAGTCGTTCCGGCGCTGTGAATGCTGTCCCCTGGCCAGTAGTATTCCCGTCGCCCGGACTTGCGTCGTTCCCGGGTTGCGGCACCACTATGTTGCCTTCTTGTGAAGGCCGCGATGACCTGGTTTCAGAGTCCAGCACGGCGATCTCCTCCTTGGGATCCTTCGGGGCCAATAACGGACGCTAACACCAATGTGGTGGACGGTTAAAGGCGTTTATTGAGGGGTCTCAAGGGTATTTATGGACTAAGGGGTTTCTCTACGTCAGACAGGGGTTTGGCTATACTTTCTAGGGTTAGTATGGAGTGGAAAGTTACTGGCATCCATAGGTTAGGGGGGCTACCTGTTTGGCTACATTCCAAGGGTGATCCTTATCTATGGGGAGGGGGGCAGAAGGATTCCTGTAATTTTCTGTCACAGCCCGAAATCTTCCGAACGCCTGTCCCTTACTACTACACTTCATAGAAACTCCAGTTCAGAAAAATGGTACGATGTGTTCTGAACTCCCACAGAAGGAAAAGCATATCCTTTTCTGAGCAAAGGCCAGAAAAACAGTTTCATTCCCTCTTGCCCTTCCATTCACAATCAGGAAATACCTCTGTACCAACTCAAACCATTGTATACATGGAGTATACACAAGTATGTGTGTTTCATTGCAGAAAGTTATGGATAAATGGTTCTGTCCATGCTAAAATAAATTAATCATTCTGTCTACATTTGTTCCTTTTTTTGTCTGCTTCTCCCATCTGTTCTCTTCTTCTCTCTCTTCCAGCTCACTCTGTTTTAAAAAAGTTTTTCTGTTCATCTGAGATCAGGAGTTGGCCCAGCATGTGTTTGCAAATTTTATTTTATGTGCCTTAATAAAGTTTTGTTTGGAGGTTTGGTTTTTTATTTCTCAAAATCTCTTTCTTTAAAAATGGATGCAATATCCAGGCCATTGACTTCCCTTTTGTGCAAAGTCATAGGATTTTCCCTTATGAGTGGTCAAATGAGGAATGTAACAGAACATCCATCAGTCAGGTTTCTGTGTTAACAGAAACCTGACTAATGGAGCCTTTCAGAGGTGAATAATTTTCTCAGCTTCCAGTTTTGGGGAAGAATTACTTGACAGCCGGCCACATTTTGGGAGCAGAATGTGCAGTGTCTGCGAGGCAGGACGTAGAGGTCTCTCACCTCCTGCTCAAGTGCTCCATCCCAGAGTGAGCTTTGTACAACACCAAGTGCTTTTCATCCACTCTTGAGAGTATGACCAGGTGTAGCAGTGGTTTTTGTTATACTTAGGTACACATACTCTATTCAAATTCAAACCCTTATCAAAGTAGATTAAATAGACTAATACTCATATGAAACAAAGCTTCCAAGTGGCTGCTTTCATGGCATTTCTAATTCAAACATTTCTGTATGGCTTAACCCGTTTGATAAGCAACTGGTTTGCTTCTTTTCTTCACCTGCTATGCAGGCATCTTCAATATAAAGAAAAATGCAGCAAATCAAATATGTCATTATTCACTTTGAAGAACATTATTTAAAGTTTTGGAAGGGTCATGCATTTCTGCCCTGCTTGACTGTTCTTGCTAAAAGAATCCTAGTTTGCTGCATGTGATACTTGAGAACTGTTGTAGGTCTACAGAACAACTTGATGTGTTCCAGGGCTGAACATATTTGTAACAGCCACATGGAAGCCATAACTCTTACTGGTACCTTTGAAAAGCAGTAAGTTTTCTAGTGCAACTGGAGGATCCAATTCTGCTCTTCATACTGCTGCCAAAAACTGAGACTAACTCCAGTTGAAGTCAGCAACATTGTTGCACTGAAATAATATAAAAATCAGAAATCAGTTTCTAGACATAACATTTTTCAGTTTTAACAATCAAACCAAGAAAAAATCCTTGAATTTGGCAACCTTTGTGTTTCTTGTCTGATCCCACTGACTCTTCCTTCAGCCACTTGTCTCTCCATTCATCCAGTCTCTCACAGGCACACAGCACTGGTTTCAGTCTGTGATTAGATTAATTACTTTTAACTACTCCTTTTTATTTATACTGTCCAGCACATACACCACTGAATGCTTCAGTGGGCTTCCTCTTCCATGCTGTTGGATAGTGACAGTCATGTTATTCACGGAGAGAGAAAGAGGCTCTTTGCTTTAAGTTCCTGTGCATAGTCTAGAGGAATTTGGAGCCACCATTGCTGTCCTGACCCCAGTAGCACTAGCCTGGCTTGGCAGCAGGGCCCGCCTAGGGAGCGCTGACCATGCTTTGTGGGGCAAGAGCCTCCTGAGATCATAGATACTAGAAAATTAAGGGGTTTACAAGGGATGTATCAAATGCATTTTTTTAAAAAAGCTTTCACAAAGACAGCAAAAAGGCTCCTGGCAGGAGTGTCCCTTCCTATGCCAAATTTTATATACGTTCTTTAAAGTATTAAACAAATTGCATACAGGAAATGGCCTAATTTTTTCAAATGTGGGCAAAACTTATTTTTCCCTAACTTCCTTCTTAGAAACAATTGAACCATGACTCTTGAAATTTAAAAACATATGAATAACAACAGCCTGGAACAAACACCAGGCATGGAAAATTCAACTGAACTAGTAAAAGTTTAACTAAGTTATTACAGCATCTTAAAACATGATATGTCAAAAAGTCTCTTAGTAGCTATAGAATAACAGTGAAGCACATCCAGCATTTAGTTTGGATGGTTGATTAGGTAACAAATAGCATCACAGGAAGAAAAAAATGGAAATAAATGAATGGTGGGTAGTAATAGGTAGCACACACAAACTATAGAAGTTGTAGAAAAGTTTAGAAAGTATTTCAGAATATATGTGTTTTTTATATTTCAGAAATATATGTGTTTTTCTTAATATATTCTTTTCTAATAATAAGAAATGTTAGTGGCATATTTAATAACAGTAAGAAAAAATGTAAACCACATTGAAAGGTTGCAAGGTGGTGATAAAGTGATGAATGCTTTCAAACATCTAATTATTTTCATGGCTAAGGATCTTGGGCGATCTTTTAACTTTTTCATTCCAGTCTGATATTTTTGTAAACCAGGCAGTCGACTCTGAGGCAGCCACTCTAGTTGCAGTGATATTAAGTCCCATTTCACCCATCCATGACAAAGAAAATTCTCCATTTTAGGAAACAAAACTATGTTGAAATCTACCTTTCCTATGCATTGTAATATGTGATTGTTAGATACCAATTGCACTACTAGTACACATCTAGACCATGGTACCGATGAAGCTTTCTGAAACCCTCTCTTGCACTTGGTTTTTCCACCTATTTCACCCACAGTTGATGCATCTTCTTTTCTATTGCTGAAAAATGAAGAATAGATTCCCTTCATTTGCTCTCCAAAAGGAGTTTTGCATCAAAGCAAAAAATAGCTGGTGTTCACTGAGATGAAGTGGCTCTAGCTGAAGTTCTTTGCCTAGCAGCTTACAAGTAGTCTTTCCTTCTGAGGAGCAAAGATGTTGGCAGCAAAGATGTTGGCAACAAAGAGAAAGCAACCATTTACTGTTATATTCTACTATTATACCCACACACAGTGGCTTATGAAAGGTCATCAATCTTTGAGGGTGTCAGTACAGAACCTACCAAAACTACTGAATTTCCCTGTTTCTTGGGACCTGATCTCGCCTAGGACTCAGGAGTAACTATACATTTTTTTGGTCCCTCTTGTCGTCTATCTGCATTGCAGATGATTCCTATGGATAGACATCTGTATGAATGAGACATCTTGGCCTTCTCATTCATCAGTTCTTGGGTAGTAAAAAATAACTTGGGACAGTTGTACACCTCCTTTCCCACCTATTCCTGGAAAAGCTGTTTGTGTCTTTTGGGGAGCATCAGCTCAGGCTGGTCTCTTCCAACCATTCCATTCCCATCAGCCAATTTTGCTCCCTTATCCTGTACTATGAGGTTACCAACACATTATATGGATTTATTTTACTAAACAAAAAATAGCAGCTTCTCAAGACTGTGTAATCAGCTATAAATCTAGCTGGACCTCCAAATAGACACTGGTGCAACTTTCAGCATTTTCAACTGTAGTGAGTTAGATCGCACAACAGTAGAAAAAAATCTTATATTATCTTTAGTTGAAATAGAAGGGAATAAGTCCCAATCCATACACGGTTCTTTCCAGGGCTCCACACAGATCTTTCAGCAACATTGCCTGTCTGAAAGTCTTTATAAAAGCTGGAGCTTTGTTGTATGCCAAATACAGAACATTCTGACAAAAGAGTAAAAAAGCATATTCCAAAGAAAGGAATGCTTTTATATTTAATTCCCTGAGAATATTTAATTTCTTAATTTCTCTTAATTGCTTAATTGCTTAATTTCTCTTCCAATATACTTTCCCCAAAAAAAAGGCTTAATTTGATTTCATACTGTCTCTTTAACATGAAACATCCTAATATTTTCTCACTTGCCTAGATTTGCTTTTTCTAATATCTGCATTTATTGAATGAAGTAAAACCAGATTGCATTCTGCTTGGGCAGCAGATGTTGCAGAAATCTTCAGAAATTCACTGTAGATAGCTAAGACTCTGTGAATCCTACATGATGCAGCACCATGCTAGGGTGTAGCACCCAAGATGTTGCATGGAGAGACACTGACAATCTAAGGAGAATTTTTCAATGGAAAGAACTTTCAAAAAATGGGTTAGTTTTCAGTAGGTTGATATGCTCCTGACCTTGCCAGACATGACAGAATACATTTCAACTAATCTTCCAGCCAAGACCTGTTAATTATCTCATGATTTATTTATACTGTAATTATCATTCAGTGTTATTATTTTCCACCCTTGGCTGGAAAGATGCATTTTCTCTGAAATATTGTGAAATACTTTCATCACTTGCAATTTTCATTTCTAATGTTGATGGCAGAGAGATGGATGGTATCCTTTTTATTGTGTTTCATGTTGTATAAAATCAAAAAGTTACTAGAAGAATCAGATGGCCTACACAGTAATGGTTGCACATGGTCATTATTAGTGACTTCTGCCATTTCAGGAGCTGGCACCCCTAAGGACTATGCTCTATTTTACCCAGGGCAAAACAAGTCAGGGAGAAGGACTGTGGCCATTAGTGTGGAAAAAAATGCACAAAGCAGTAAATCTAGAAAGAACAAAAATTGTAATCTTGATTTCTAGCATTGGTTGGTCAGAAACCATCTCTGTGGTTGTTTCTGCTTAAGGAAAGAATATCTTCTCACCAGAAGGTTAGTGTGTGAGACACTCCTATTTCATATCCTTTTAAAGCCCAAGGCCTTGCTTTTGATTTCACTTACATTTGGGTTTTACTTTAGCACGCTAATTTAAACAAATATATGTCTGCTGTGAATGGGTCACATTTCCCGCTGTGCACCGGGAACAGCAAGCACCATTAATCCAGGATAATAACTTGTTATTTAACTCAGATTTACAGCTGCACGTTGTCAATGGCCTCTCCCTCCTCACTTGCTTGTGCTGCAACAGTGTTTTCCAAAGTGAAGGTCGTGTTGCCCTTGAGGGCTATGGGAAGTATCAAAGGGCGGCTTGGAAGCTTCAGGAGAAGTGGTGATAATTGCAGGCAGCCCCAGCAGTGGTTCCACCGGGTTTGCTTTGGTGGCAGCTCTGGTGCGAGGAGTCCCTCTGCCCTTCTGCCCGCTGCCGGCTCCTGTCCTGCACACCAGCCCTGGGAGGCTCCCAGACGGGGCTGGGCAGTCACAGCATCTGAGCCAACAGGGGTTGGCCCAGCTGGTGAAATGCTTTGCTGCACAGGCACACACCCTGTCACAGCCAGATGTGTTTCCAGGCCCAGCTCTCCATGCAGACACGAGGTACCAGAGTGCTGCTGGCTTCATGCCGCCCATGGCACCAAGCTGTGGATGCCAGGTTAAGCAGCAGAGCCACAAGCTGGGAGCTTGTAGTGTCAGGTCATTCAGGGTCGGGGAAAGTGGAAGCTGTAAATACTTGCTACAGTTTTCAAACTAGCCAGGAAAATACAAATTTACTTTAATTGCAGACAGTTTGTCTGCATGGAAGATGTGATTATGAAACTAATACAACGTATGTGAGCAGCCGTTCTGGATCAGACCAAAGTTCTTGTTAGCACTGTATCCTGCCTCCAACATGAGCCAAGAAGTATACAAAGTAAACAGGCATACTCAGTAGTTTTCCCCAAATACCCTCCTTGCTTCCAGCCCCTTGCAGCTCAGGGGTTTCTGAGCAACATATGGTTGAATTTAGCAGTCCTCAGAGGACTTGTCTTCTATGAATTTCTATTTCTCCTTGAACCCATGTAAAATTTTAGTATTTGCAATGTCCAAAGACAGTTTATGCCTTGATCTAGTAATTTCAGCAAATCCTTTCCTCTCTGCCTTGGCGAAAATGAGCTACAGCTCACACTTGGAGTCATACCAAGAGAGATCAGCCAAAAGCAGTGGATGGATTTGCCATGTTTCAAAAAGTTAAAGAAAACTCTTTTAGTTAAAAAGAGGCAATTTTGTCGCTGTCTGCATTGATTAATTTCTTCAAGAACATAAGAGACCTATTCTTTAGCTGGTGAGCACAGGTTTATCTTTACAGACTTCAACAGCAGCAAATTGCAGTTAAGCTTAGTTTGTAACTGGCTATTAACTGGCTTGTAACTTCTGCTTTTGTCACTGGGGGGTATTCTGGGGAGGGAATTGAAAGCAATGCTCCCTGCACAGCCATCACAAAATCAGAAAGTGAATTGCTTGGATTGGCATATGATGAGTTATTTGTTACCTAAAGAGTGGCAGGGTTCTCTGGTCATTGACGAAATATTTCAATAATGAAAATTCAGTATTTGATTTGTGCTCATTGGATCAAAGCTCTGCTAGCCTAATTTCTGCCAAGGATCCATTACGCTTTTATGCTGATTGCATGTTGCAAACAAGCTGTACAAATTCTCCCTGCTGATGCACTTTTCTTTAACAAAGGCTATCAACTGGATAGGTATACAGTGCAAGCATAAAACCTGTCTCATTTGGCTTCCAGTTTCTGTAGGTTGTTAATTTGCTTTATCAGATATTACTTGAGGTAGAATCATAGAATCATTAAAGTTGGAAAAGGTACCTCTTAAGCAGAATGTGTACTACCTTTTCTTTTGGTAAATTTGCATCACAGCCTCAATTCCTTCTTCACAGTAGCAAAAAATGTCCCCTTCAGAGGCTCATTTGTTTGCTCTTAGATTGTGTATCTAAGACTGAAAAACAGTATTAACCTGCATCTCAGCCTTGAGGACAGAAGCTGTGAAATCTCAAAATACCAAGTTGATGACTTCTAAGTACATCTGTGCTGTGACATGATAGATGTGCATGTACAGTGAGTGCCAAGGAAAAATGTACTGTAACATGTATGTTAGAAGATTCTGTGGATTATCTCTGACAGGTAGCTCATTCCCACTCAGATTGCTCACTCACTCTCTCCCAGCTGAATGAGGGAGAGAGTTGAGAGGATGAAAGTGAGAAAATTTGTGTTTTGAGATAAAGGCATTTTAATAATAAAGGCAGTTGTGTGCAGCACAAGCAAAGTGGTGAATTCATTCGATACTTCCCATGGACAAACAGGTGTTCAACCATCCCAGGAAGGCTGGGCTCCATCGCACATGTTGATGACTTGGGATGGCAAACATCATCACTGCAAATGTCCCCCCTTCCTCCTTCTTCTGTCAGCTTTTATTGCTAAGCACAGTACCTTATGGTGTGAATATCCCCATGGTCACTTGGGGTCAGCTGTCCCCAGTGTGTCTCCTCCCAACCTCTTGTGCACCCTCAGCCTCGTTGTCGTGAGAAACAGTGCTGCACAAGCACTGATCAGAGTGGCTAAAACATCCCTGTGTGCTCAACACTGTTTTCATCACAAATCCAAATCATAGAACTGTAGGAGCTGCTATGAACAAGATTAACTCTATCCTTCCCAAAATCAATCCAAAGTCTGTATATTCTCCATATACTGTGCTGGGAATAGATTGATTTGCATGCCCTCACTTAGCAGTTCTAGAATTGACTGGGAGGTCAGTATATCCTAAACATTATAGTGACAGAGAAAATGAAGCAAAAACTTCAGTAGCTAGTATGAGTAAAAAGCCAGGGATGTATTAAGATGTTATCTTTACCAGTTATCTTTTATCATCTAGGTTAACTCACTGTTTTCTTAGTTTCACCAATGCATCCTGTCAGTATTCAGAGAAAGGCTCCCAGAGGAATTGACCCAGAGCATTGACACACTGAATTGTTCTCAGAAGAGTTGCACTCTCTGTTCTCATCAGAGGGAGGACCTAGAAAGGCCTCTGGCCTGCTATTTCAGGTGCATGGAACTGGGTGACTTTATTCCCCCTTTTTCAGGGGGTCTAAGTGACTGAAAAATCACTTAATTAATATAAAGACTTAGTCTCCATAATAATTTATGTATTTTCAAATGTATGTGTGCTTCCAATATTATATATTTGAGTTTAATTTCTGTCACATTACATACTCTGTATACAATGGTTCTCCTGTCTCTTTGTGTAATTAACGTACAACACACTTCATGATACCTCAGCAACCTGGAGCAGAGCTCTCAATCTGTGCAAGACAAGGCTGCCAGTGGAATAGGACTAAAAAGATATGAGATCCCTTTCCATCACTGTTCCATCACTATTGCTGGAGGATAGCAGCAGTGTTGCTCTCCTCTCACTGCTCAGCTGGCTTCCTGGTCTGTGTAATTAGGATAATGAGTGCAACCATGACCCTCAGTGAAATGTATTAATGGAAAATTGAGAAAATAAGTTTTATTACAAGGTTTACATTGCCGAATGTTTGTGTAGGTGCTTTCTCATCAGTCAGATATAGGATAACTTCTCAGCTGTATGCTCTGTGTACCTACTCTGTCTGCATCCTGACTCTCAGAAATACATACTGTCACAACTCTCTCTTTAAAATGCAGGGAGCTATGGGTGCAGGGGGATCAGAGCCAGGTCACCAGGCTGAGCAGTCAAGGTGCCAGGACTGTGAAGAGTCCCATGGAACACGCCTGATTGCTGGTAATTGAGTGCTCTGAGCATGCATGCCAGCTGCACACACACACACACACACACACACACACACACGCACACACGTATATACTGCGTGTATACACATATTAACACCCTTCTTTTCTTAATAGTTGGGTCCAGGTCAGAATACCTGCATTTCCCCTCTGCCTTTATTAAGGAGCAAGAAGAAGGGATGCAGTTATAGTTGTCTTTTTCACTGACAGCTGTAGTGGCACTTTGTTAATGTTGAAGTGTCCCTGTGGCACAGAGAATGTGTCTGGGAAATATCTGACCTGCTATCTTTAGGATGCCAGTGTCTGAATGCATCTTAAACCTTGCAGACATGAATGGTGTATGGATATGGCACAGCTGCTGTGAGCAGCCCTTTGCCTGCTGGGCTGTGCGCACAAAATACCTGTATCCCCTGTGTCCTGTCCTTTTGGTAGAGGCCACAGAGTAGAAGTTCTCATAACTTCTGTGGCCTGATTCATGCAGATCATGAACTCTGTAGAGCAGTGCTCTTGAAAGGGCACTAAAGTAACAAACACTTTGCATGATGAAAAGTAATATCAATGTAATGAAGGTAAATGTCATCTCATATTTTGACCGTCCTTGGTCCTCCCAGTCTCCTTCAAGGACCACATCTAACTTCTAAAACCCAAAAAACTTTCCAAATTGTCTCTTAATCATAGACCTTTTCTTTCAGTTGTACCAAACTACAATACTTTCCTTGTTTTTTGCTTTAAATTGCATTTAAGGTGTAAGACACGCAATAAACAAGTCCGAACCAATGTCAGATTTCAGATCCAGTGTCTCACCAGAGCTAGACATGGAAGCTACCCAGTGCCCTGTGAGGTATTTAATAGGCTCAGAAATTTCTAAGAATTAAAAGAATGTGATTTTTAAAAAATATTTTCTTAAAAAAATATTACAATAAAATTTACAATTTTTTTCCCCCTAAGTTTCTAAACTTTATTAACTGCAGCTTCTATCTGTGTTTGAGGTCCACAGTATCTCTAGATAGGAGAATAAGAAAATTCTAAATCCTTAGCTTACTTCCAGTATATTTTTCTTTAAAATGCAAAATAATCTTCGTTCAAGCAGACAGAATGCTTGGTATTTGGCCTGGTAAGTTATAGATTTTAGGTCACATAACTGTACCTCAAGATAACTCACATAACTCATGTAAGGTTGACAACTTCTGAATACAGCTCGAAGAATAAAGGGGTTTTTTTCCTCTGTTCCTGAGTGGAAAAAGTTGGAGAAATTATTTAGATTTCATTTGGAGGGCTCAGGATAGAAACAACAAACAGGTGTTTTTGGGCAACTCCAAATATTTAATTCACTCTGAAACAAAATATTTTAATCTATTCTTTTGTCATCATCATTGCTTTTAAAATAAGCTTTCTGTGCTTTCTTATTTATAAGGTAGGTCTTGCTAATGAAAAAGGACATTTTAAACCAGATATAAAGATGTCAAAGCAGACCACTCTGGCTCTCCATAGACAAATGTTTCATATAAGGAGAATGAGAGAAATAGCTTTTTAGTCTTCAAAATTCTTTCAGTTGATCTTGGAACTAATTTTTGTCTGTTTCATTGTCTCCAGAGCTCCATTTCTTCTACCACATCTTTTGCTCACTCAGAAAAGAAAAAAGAAAAAGAAAAAGTGCCTAACTCTATTCAAAATAAACCCATCCAAAAACTGAAACTGATGCCAGGAAACCCTTTCTGCCTTAGCAGTATGTTCTGAAAACCTGCTCATACAGGTACTGTATGCTCTAGTGATGCAGATTTCCTGCAGCAGTTGATAATTGCCTACACCCCTGGCTGCCTTTGAGTGGAGCTGCAGCACTCATGCATAGAGGGGCCTGCTCCATGGTATGACCCAAAGGATCCAAGCAGCTTCTCTGAAACTGTTCAAGTGTTAGTGCAGGAGCAGGCACCTCCTGTCTTCCACACAGTCTCCGCAGAGGAGCTTAACCAGAGCTCTGCATCATGGCTGAGAGCATCAGCTACTCTGATCCAACAGCTGCCCATCCACCAAAGTCAAGGACCTTGAATTACATGCAGGGAAGGCAAGCATAGTAGGACAATAGTGGGCTCCACAAGAAGGCAGCCTCGGACTTAAGGCAATAGTGAATGTTTTGCATGAGAAATACAGCAACACTTATGGGAAGATCTGTTCCACAGGAAAATTCTAGGATGACTGGCCCAGCTCTCTGGAACCACTGCCTGTCTGAAGGAGGACAGACCACAGCCCATACAACTGGCTACTAGAGCTGAAACAAATGAGTCTGCTGTTGTCAGTGAATGCTGTACCATGAATGTTTCTTCATTTCTGAACTTTCAGGTGCAGTGCCTAAAATTGCATAATGTTCTTCAGCTACATTTTGTGGGAAATAGAAGGTGTCTCCTAGACTTGCCATATTCAGTCTCTCTCATTTGAAGAGTTTGCTCCATGTGTGTGGAAAGGAGGAAGGATAGAGTTTTCTAGAATACCTACTACACTCCTGAACCCTAATTAAGCATATGCACGAGATGTATTTCCTTCATTCCTTGCCCTAATATATGAGTTTTGTGCTTCATTTACAGAGCATTAAAAAAATTCATAGAGAATCAAAAAAGCAGACATGCAATTTGACTGAAAGAACTGGGAAACAATAATCCTTTTTCTCAATTCTGATTATCTTCATTTTATTCACCAAACAAAATGTGAAAACATGTTTTCAAGTGGAATTATTTGGAATCAGACTAAATGCACAATGTTTCATTTGTCTGAGATGTGGAAACTTCTGGATTTATTTAGGAAAACATTGCTTTGAAGGGAGTTCCTCAGAAGAAAGAAGAAATTAAATGTCATTTAGAAAAAATGCATACTGTGGCATAAATGATGAAATACAATTGCAAAATGTATAGCTTTCTCTCCTGGTTTTACTTTTTCTGGTTGGACCTTCTCCACAGGCCTGAACAGCAGCATCTAATTGTACTGAAATGTGGAAGAGTTTTTAGTGGTTTTGGGTGTGGGAGAATACAAAAGGACAACTTCTTGTTGCTCAGATCAGACTTACAAAGTTCTAATCTGACTGAAATTCCCAAGGGTGAAAAACAAGTGCACTGAAAGCCCATAAAAATCAATCGCAGTCCTTCTTTTTTTTACTTCACTGACCTTTAGAAATGACTTTGAGGTTGAAATCCTGCGCTCATTAACTTCATTGGTTCTTGGATGAGGTCCACATAAAAGTGTTTACTACTTCCAGAGCATTTCTTCAGAACGTGGGGAGCTTCCCTGTGCTTGCTACATATCAACTTCATTGGCAAAGTGGAATCAGAATTCACACAACGTTAGATCAAATGTATTTACTTCAAGCAGTCCTGCTGAATGCTACATCTCTCATCAAAATCTTGCAGATACTGAGGGGTTTTTCCTCTATGCTTGATTGTGCCTAAGGAATTTCTGCCACTTCCTCCAGGGGCTCTGTGCAGGTACAATGCTCCATATCCACAATCACTGCTCCTCACCGTCAGGGCTTCAAAATGTGGGTTGGAAAGGTATCATGACATTTTAAAATATTTAAACTGCCTTTTGACCTGCTTTTTCTCCTTCAGTACTGGGAGCGAAAACTTGGATACTTTTTAATAATAGCCAATTATCATGTAAAAAACCCAAGAGATTTAAGACTACATTTTCTCCCTTAAGGTAAGTACCGTCCAGAAACAACTGCAGAGGCAAACATTAGAAAAGCCTTTGTGGACACTTCAGTTACACTTTATTTAGATTCCTACCACTTCTGCGGCTACTACGGAGACAAGCTGGGACAGTGGTTCATGTGCTTCAAGTGATTGTGGTTAAAAATGCTTTTATGTCTATCTAAAGTTACCACCAATAACACAGGGCCCTCTACCAGCACAGTCACAGGGTATGAGTTCTTGGAAGCCATAATAACAGGATTGTTTCTCTTCCTGCGTGTATGATCATTTTAACCTTAATTGTAGCTGTTCATTTATTAAAATAAATAACTCAGGAATATAACAAGTTTTAAATTCCAGCTGTTCAAACAGTCTTTTTATTTTCTTTGTGCACACAGTTCAGTGGGTAATTTATTGTATCCATTTTCTTTTTTTCCCTTTTTTTTCCCCTAAGAAATGTTCAGTATATTTTCCAGATATACTTGAGAATTATGCATTGAACTACTGGTGGTTCAACACGGGGCCATAACGAGAAATGAACTTTGCCCTTCATTAATAGCACGTGACTTATGATACTCACTGATTTCTGATTCTGATAATGATTCACAAAGTGATTGAGACTGCCATGCTGCAGCTTAATATTCCGCCTGTCCCTTTCCTCTTCCATTTACCTGCTAGCTTCTTTTTCCTGAACTTTGCTTCAATACTTATTAGTATCCACTGTGCCTTCTCCCAAAAGGATGCTACTCTTTATCCTTGAGATGTACACCAGACTCCATTTAACAGCCTCCTTTGAGATGAGAAACTCTGCTTTCTACATCAGACAGCTTACAGGGGTTACACAGGTATAGGTTCAAGGGCAATTCTTCCCCATGCTCCTCCAGTGAAGCCAGAGAAGGGCTTCCCCACCTCCATCCCCTAAAGGAAGAGGCAAGAGGGAAGAGAGGTTGTGGTCTCAAACGGTCCTCTCACACTCTGTCAGTCCTGAGGAGATGCAGAGAAAGGGAGGCAACTTGCAGCAGCAGAGAGGGTCAGTGCTGCTGGATGGTATCCAGGCATGATTCAGAGCACAAGATACAAAAATATTCTCAGGAGCTGATTGTGATCTTAAACTGTTCATATACATTATTAAGTCAGACTGGAAGGGCAATAGAATCACTGAATCCAAATAGGGTCTGTAAAAAGGTCTTTCTTTTGCAGTTTTGTATTCTTGTTATCACACCATCTCACACATGAAGTGAAGATTTTCTTTCATTCAGCAATGCAAAACATATAATGAAGCACATAGTTTCACTTGTAGAAAGATAAGAGATAAAGGAAATAAAGGAAATAAAATTTTATATCTGCTAGAGAAATGGGACACAGAAATATGAATTCCTTGATTTTCATCAGCATTTAAAGTTGGCAGTACATTTTTCTGGTCCAAAAGCAGATATAGATCCCTTTTAAACCCTGCTTTGGTAAGGGAATAGTGTAAAATGTCCCTGTACATCAAACTAAGGACAGGATCGTCAGACCAATTATCTTCTGACCACAGACACTGTAAAACTCTAATGTAGTCAAGAAAGGCTGTAGCTGTCTAGAAAAGCTGTTCAGTATGGTGACAGGTTTAAATAATCTGGAAGACATCGTGTAAGGTCTGCTTCTGCTTACATGCTTATGCCAGTTTCCTAATTCTGACGTGTAAATGATTCCCATATCCTAAAAATGGCAAAGCCTACATAATTCACCTCAAGTCACCCTGGAATTCTGAATTCAATTTGTGATAGGAGCCAATTAGTTCTGCTTCAGAACTTGTTTCCTTCCAAAAATGAAAAGAAAATCTCTGTGAAGGAGTGGGTGCTCACAGGACTACTGCCTCCTGATTTTCTCTGCATGGAGTTCTTCACGCAGACTAATTGTCAGCACTTCTGAGTGTGTCATCCAGCTTCCAGCACATTATAAGATCCTCACTGGGGAAAACATATCATTAAGACAGTGTGCTGTCCCACAGGAGGCACTTGGCAGAAGGAATAAAGAAATAAAGTCAACCTGAAACTATAGCTGAACATTTGCAGACTGTTACAAAGCCTGCAACAGGAGAAATCCCCACATGTTTCAGTTATATTGGCTCTCCTATGTCATGAATCCCATGATCTAGTCAGGTCTGTTCCACAGTTCACAAGATGTAATAGTGGGAGAGAATAGATTAAAGTTTACAAAGAAAAAGCAGCAAAGACAATAGAAGCAGATTTCCTAGCTTTTGATGAGGAATGTCTTATAAGACTTCTAAAAGCTGGCCTGTGTTCAGAAACGTTTACTTAAAGTTCCAAATCCCAATAATGCTTCATGAAAAACACTTTAAGCCTTCTATTTAAAGGCAAGTGTTTGTGTCTGTGTGTGCATGTGTATGTGTGTTGTGGGGTCTGCATTTTAGTTCTTCACCTTGGAAAAGAAGTTGGTTTTGTGGTTATAAAGATCTATGTAGAGTACGGTATGTATGGTAGTGATGCTGCAGTTATGAGCAATGTAAATGCTTTTAACCCTAAAAGAGAACTAAAATGTCCAAATACCAAGAGAGACAGAGGGCTTGTCTGGAAAAAATTAGAATGTTGCTCTGAATAGTGACCAACAAAATATCCCCTTTCCACTTACACAGTAAATAAACTAGGATGAAAATAACTACTGTCCACAGGTATGAGAAAAATAGCTAATTCCTGTGACAACCATGAACAGATGTATGAGTAAACCTTTCCAGGTTTTACAAAGCTTTGCCTGGGGGCACCAGAAAGCTTCATAGCCTGGAATGATTGCTGATGTTCTACTGAATACCACACACGTTACCAACCACCAGAGAAGTCAAAGATACAGTGACTTTGTCTGAATCCCTTCCCCTGACTGCTTTGTACACATCAGCAAACATCCAGTCCCACACAGAACTTTCCAAATTGAAATCACAGATTGTGCTTCCCCTGAAATGTGCAAGCCATCTGCCACAACTCTGTTTGGGTTTGAGCCATTTCTTTGTGAATAGGTGCTTATCAGTTTCTCTTGTTATTTGTACTTTGAGGTAGGCGATGGGGGAGTCCAAGACCACCAGCACTCTCTTTGTCTGACCAGATGCATACAGAATTATTTTCTATAAATAATGGAAGAAGGCTCTGAAAAATGTATTCCTATTTATACTTTTATTGGATTTTTCATTAGTTCTGGCTGGTGTGTTTATTTTTAATGTGTTGAGGAATAAGAATAGAGAAGTTTTACATTATGACAAAAGTGCATAACATCAAAGAAAAAAATCTGTTTTACAAAAATGATGAAGAAAGTGTTTATGATTCACTATAAATGTATGCTGGTGTTTTCAGCAGGTGGTAGGAAGTATTTAAAGTACTAGTAAGCAGTATCTGTTTTCCCTTATGGATAGCTGAGATATTCCAGACAAAAGGACAGTTTTGTTTTGCCTTCTTTTGGTTTGGTTTGGTTTTGAAGAAAACCCTGATGAAGAAGCAGCCTTTTTATTCCTTTGACCTACATGATCTTAAAACCTGGTTTGCTCCCCCATAAAGAATTCCATAGCCAGTAATTCTAATCCCCAAAACACTCTCCCCAAACACTGTATAAGACAAAGTCAAAACATATATATATTTTTTTACATCTTGTCTCAATAGAGCACAGCTGCTCTGTGGGCTGTGGACAGAAAGATGATCTGATGCACACTTCCTTTGAGCATACACAGGAGTATATATGCATCTACACTATATTTTTCCCACATAAATTATCCTGAACATTGTAAGAAAGATGTTATTCCCTCACAAAATGGAAATGGTCTCAATAATTCAATAATCTGAAGTACTAGTTTGATACAAGTGTCTCTTGCTTCCTTTTGAAGGCAGCAGATTAATGTATGTGTGTAAAAATAGGATGAAAAATCTAATTTAGAGTTAGAAGGGACCTGTGGAGCAGGACCATTAGAGTTATTTCACAGATCACAAGAGAGTTTGTGATCTCTTCTGGTCCAGTTTTTAATACCTCCAAAGAAAGAGAATCCATAACCTCATTGGCCATGAACTATAATTTCTTCATGTGCTTAAATTTTTAAATAGGAATCTCCATGGCCACCTGTCATGATCCGTCCTCACGGACGGGTTTCGTGATGGTTTGTGGATTTGATCTCAGGGTGGAAAAAGAACCAACACGGCACAGGGGGTTTGCAGTAATAGTCAAAACAAATGCACCTTTATTGAATGACCACAGCAAAATGCGATAGAGGGATTAAGGGAGAGAAAAAGATAGAGAGAGAAAAGAGAGAGAGAGAGAGAAAGAGGGGGATATAGATACCAAACGTAGAGACGAAGTCCTTTGGTCCAGTCGACGATCCGCCTGTTACGTCGGGGAGATCTCCGACGTCCAGTCCCTCTGGACTGCAATTATACTCTTTTTCGATGGAGGAAGGGAGAATGGGTTTTGCAACCGAATCAAAGGTAGTTTATTGTATTTTTGGGGGAAAGAATGGTATTTGGAAAGGGGGTACACTCAGCAGTGGGCAAGAGCCATTGTTTTCTTGGTCCAGTGGTCACAACCTGCAGGCAAACATCTCGGTTTGGTCAGCTTGCCTCCCCCACACACCTCCCCCGGGCTGGGGGTTTCAGTCCCAGTCCTTGAAGGAGGACAGGGGCCTTTTCACATAGGGGTTTCATGTCTCAGTCCTTGATGGAGAGGCTTCTTACATCTCAGTCTGTCATGGTGGTTGTAAAACAGGTGAGGGTCTTCTGTGGGGGGACCACCCAAAACTCAGGAGAAGTTCAGCGAGGCCAAGAGGTGGGACAGCCTCCAAGGCTATTGTTGCAAAAAGGGCACGGTGCCCCCTTCTTCTTCTCATTGGGCTCAGTGTAGCATACAGCAAACAACACCTGTGAAAACAATAACTTAGCAATGCTCTCAGATCTCAGGCATATGACTTTCCCCTACAAGATCAGCAGACAGGAGGAGTCTTGTTTCTTCGGTGGTCTCCTCAATGATGATCATGAGGCAGATGAGGGATATTTCAGACAGACTCTCACACCACCTTACTATTTCCACAGTGAATTTAAGATTATGTATTCATTATTAGAAAAACAGAATTCAGCTCCTTGTATGATTAATTTATATTTCCTTTTCAGAAGGAAGACTTTGGACCAAGGGAACATGTCAGGTTTACAGTGTTTATTAAACATAGCAGCAAGATAGGAAGGCAACAGACACAACCCGTAAGCTTAAGTTCCACTGGTCAGAGTAGAAAATGCTTTTCCAAAAGTCTCTGGAATTTTAAAAAGAAATTGTAATTTGATTTTCACCAAAAAAAAATTTAGAGCATTCAGTCCATTTAGGACACACTTGACAGGGATATTTTAGTAAATGAACTTCTTTTGTAAAGAAAAGAAAATTATTCACAGGAAATTAATTCAGAAGTTTTATCCAGGAACCAGAACCTGAGTTTTAGGTTTGTCCCATGACCATAAAACACTGTCTAATGAAATAAGATGGTGTACACTTGCATCAGATAGCAGAGCAAACAAATGACAAACTGAGGCTGAGTAAGTAATGGCTGAATTCAGGAAGATGGCATCCTTGCTACAAATACCTTTCAAGCAGAGCAAACAGTGATATGTGCCAAGTTCAATGCTGGTAGCAGTTTTTCATACACCTCAAATATTGGTGCAGTCAGCGGAACATGTTATTTTAGAAATTTCCAAAACCAGGTTGGCTGCTGGATGAAAGGATAATCTACTTTCTCAGTGTTCCTGAACCTTCAAAATTTGCACCACTCCTAACAACAATCCCTAGGAAAATTTCCTCTATATACATAATATTTGCAAGGATCTTGTCCTGAATGGAGGCAGTTCCTCTAACAGTGTCCTGAAAAAAAAATTAGTTTTACCTGATGACCAATCTCCAATGCAGGCTGCTCTGCTCCGATCATGCCAATCCTTAATGTATCCCTCTCTGATTTGCTATCTTTCACCCCTCCCACCTTCTGTAAAACTGAGGCTTTCCCTGCCTCGGGGCTCTCAGCTTCTTCCACCGAAAAACTCCACGTTTCCCTACCAATAAAACCACCCCCCCCCCGAAGAAACTGAGAGTCGCCTCTTCATTTCATCCTGCGACTTCGGAGCTCTCTACTGCGGCCACACGTCCGCAAGGCTTGACATCGCCTTAGGCACAAGGCCCTGACCCCGGGTTGGGGAAGTGCCTTACTGGCTGGAGGTTGGCTGGACACTTATCTAGCCTGGGCGTTTCACTTTTCACTGGCCACCGCTCCAGACATGGACATAGACATGTTCAAAGGCATCATGACTTGGCCTCAGTGTGTATATAAAAAGTGGTCTTATTTACAGTGGTCTCAAAAGCTATAATGCTGACCCCACAAATGTCTTTTCACACTGTCATGACTCTCGTCTTATAATATTAAATTTACCTGCCTATGAAGTTAGAGCAATACAGAGGAGCAGCAGCTCAAGATTGTGACAGCCAATAGCTTATGGACCTTCTTATTGAAATGGTGGGTCATGAATGGGCAAATTTATTCTTAAGCAAACGATTACCCTTCCTGTTCAGGAAACACTTAGTCTGAGGACTCCAGACTAGAAAAATCAGTGTCCTCACACACCCTGAGTTTAGGTGCCCTACATCCAGAACTGCAAATTGTGGAGTGTGTTGGATGCCTCATGCAGCTTCCCCTTTTCTCCAGGCCAAAAAGTTTAGATGGATCCAGAAAGGCATCAGATCTCCAAAAGTAAAGACCTTTAAGTTGTACTTTTACATGTGGTTTTGTTTTAAACCCTACTGCTACTGCCTGTAAAACATACTAGGACTGCTGTTACTTCTTTATTGGCTTATAAAACATGATCATGTCTCCCAAATACACAAGAGCACTGTTTATTAAGGTACTAGCTCCTATTTTCCAAAAGATACCAGACATCTATAAGGAAAATTTACTCTAGGAATTAAAGTTCATCAGCTTTTTCTAAAGTTTTGGGTTGAAAGATGTTGGCAAAGAAGATGCTGTTAGCACTTGTATATGCTGAAATAGTCTCTATGTTTGTAATGAGATCATCCTTAAAATTTGATTACCTGAGAACTCTTAGGCTTGTTTCTGATGGGTTTTATCCATATAAATGCATAACGGAGGGCAGGATTCATGCTAGTTCAGGTTTACCAAATAATTAATAAGGACTTTGATGGGTGATAAATCCAAGCAGCCTAACTCATGTGCCTTCCCTAGGTTTAGCCAATGACCTTCAAGCTTTCAGACTACTAAAATGCTCATGTGTGGCTGCCAGATTCACTAGTGCTGGCAGATGCACTGCTGGAAAAGAGGAAATTCCCTGGCCAAGGAGGTGGGATGCAGCTGTCCCCTGCCCTCAGAAGGGGCAGTCAACAAATTATTGACAGAATAGGATGGAAAAAGATAGACCCATAGACCATGGGTTCAATCTGAACAGAAAATATGATTCAAAGCAGTCAGGAGTTTAAATCAGTCGGTGAGGCAAAGGGCATCGCTATTCCTACTATTGATGATCAGCTGTCCAATGGTAGTTTGGGATTTATCAACCGATTTGCTAACGTGCTGGGATGTAAATTTTCTTCAGGTACCTCCTTTCAGGCCTACATTTTCAGCCCTTTAAAAATGCTCTTTTGCTGCAGTCTGAAGGAAGCTGCAGGAAGCGAAACACAGGCTGAATGTTTTAGCAGCAGAGGGATGTGAGAAATATGGGATCTTTTGCCAAATCCTCTTGGTTTTTCTGCACTAAATTTGACTGATTTTTTCCTATGTTTTAACCTCTGACACTGTTCTTTAGTGGCTCTGTGTAGCATATATTTGAGTTGCTGAAGACTCAAGCAGTCACAGTAAAAATCTAATGTCTTATTCATCATGCATGTCAGGTTTTCAAGACTCAAGTTATTAACCAGCACTTTTCTTAGCTGCAGCCATGCATCTCTTGGGCCTAATGTACAGAGACAGCAAACATTCTCACATTCTCAGAAAATGAATGTTTCTATTCTTTTCATTGTGGGTAGAAATAGTAAATAGTCTTCATTAAACTTAATTCTCGTAGTCTTCTTTATGGCATGTCTTTATGGTGAAAGTTCTGTTCACCCAAAATAATAATAGTGATTTTTATTCCTTTTAATTAATTTTTATTCATTTTTCCCCATAGTCCTTCGTAGACTGATTAACTAGATGTAATGAGTGACCACAAGTGAAATGCAGTCAATTTTGAGGTGAAGCACAGCAGCTATAAAATGGGAAACAATAGCATTTCAAAATAGGTTAGGAGACGACAGAAGGAGTAACAACATATGCAAGAGAAAATTCAGAGGGAATGTAAGAATACAAAACAGGAATTTGATCAGTACATACCGTATTTAAAACTCACACTAAAAATAAGGATTTTAGAGGAGGGTTAGTAGCTGAATGTTCTTTGAGTCTACATTCAGCTTGTTGCAAAGTACGTTGATTGTGTGATAAAAACAATTGAAATGTTTCACCATTTTTGTTTCACACTATACCTATTAGTAGGAAATATAACTATTTTTACTAGTGAGAGCTATTCTAGTCAAGTACTACATAAGTAGCTATCCAGGAAGAGAAATAGATGTGAGGAGGATCCATTGTGTTTAAGCTAAGGAGCATTCTGTGTCCATTGGCACTTTTACTCCATCACACCTTGTCCTCAGAGGGATGTGACACTTACTGACACCAGGGCACACAGTATTTCGATGGCTTTGTACATTATCCCTCAGGATCCTAAAAGGAGAATGAGGTATCCAACAACTTGTAGTTTAATTTGCAGATATTATTGGAAGAGGCCCTGGAGCTAAGGTGTTTCTCAGTAAATTCTGCCTTGTCTATATTCTCTCATATCTACTTGGGATTTTCCTGCAGTTCCTCTTGAGCAACATCAAGAACTCTCTATTCAGCCTATGAATACTCCCATTTGCTCAACTGCCTCATGGAAATGCATTTGTTTCAATTTCTTACAGCAAGGTAATATTGGGATTTGGACAATGTAGACCCAGTTGTGTTACTAGTCTTTTCCTGGCAATTTTTCTTTATTTACTTTCTGCATTTTTGAGGTAACACAGCGTTCAGTGGCCCACAGAGCCAGCTCCTCTACAGATATCCAGCTCACAGGCCCTTCTGGCCAGTTGGTCCGTTCCAATGGACACAGTAAACATCCCACATTGGTGAAGGAAGCTGGTAATGGCAGCTAAATGATGACATGAACAGCAAAGTCTTGACTTCATGTTGAGATAAGACACCCCAGGGCTGCACACCCATCTCAGGCTGCATGCCCATCTCACCCTCAGGTCTGGTTCAGCATTAGAAACAGACCAATATCCCAAGCACTTTTCTCTGAACTGCTCAGGGCACTAGGCCAAAATGAAGGCGCAGCCCCAGAGAGATCGGCTTCCCAGCAACCTCCAGTTCCCACCTGCCTCTTTTTTGAGGGGGATCCTGGTAGGCACCCTATTATAGGGGGAATATCACCAATTCTTACAGGAAATTTCTCTCCTTCTCCTGTCTCCTGGGCTGGCATTGTCTCTGCAAGCTGGAGGAAGGGCTCAAGACCTGGCCAGGGGATGGAGGGTGAAGAAAGAACAGCTCTACTGCTAATGCAGAATTGAATTTTGCTACATCCTGGTTGCAGACAGAAAAGAGATTTTTAGCTTTTTTTGTCTCCTCCATCATTAGAACAACAGAATTGGATTTTTTGTATATGTTGCTAGGAAGTCTGGAACTAACTTTCAGTAGCACTGTGCTTTATGACTTTTTGAGTCCCTGATGTTGTTTACTTCTCATGAAAAAAAAGCTGACTTAGTTTGTAGCCTCAAATTTAGATGAATATTCCCTGCTGTTAAAATTATTTTGCTGTTAGTCCAGCTAAAATGCGAGGAAGCAGTTCAACCTTTCTGATAGCCATTTTAACCTCCTAATCCAAATGCTTCAGGCCTAATTGTTTAGATGAACATGCATTTCACAGAAAATGTCTGAGTAGTAGGTGTGATGGGAAATATGCTGTGTTGGCATCCAGTTAGCACAGAGGCCAGATTCATTCTCTGCTCCATTGACATTCTTCAGCTTCTTTTCCACATTTTTTCTGTTTGTTCAGACAACCTGAATCTTGAAATGATGGAAGGATGCCTGCAGACTTCTGGGTAAACTGATGCTGTTGGCAGTTCAGCCAAATGTTTTGCTGTAGCTTAAGACTCCACCAGAAATCCAAAGAACTCAAATGTCTGTGCACTCCAGCCCAAGCAGACAATGTGTAAATGTTTAGTCTGAGGTATTTTATTATCTTGTTTCTCATTTGTTTGAGAATGAACATTTAACCTGTTCTGGATTTTTAACAAATTTTTCTGCAATGATTGAAAAATATAATGAAATAAATCTTCTAAACCTGTGTCCTCCTAGTCTCAGTGAAATAATAAAACATTTGAAATTCTCTAGATTGAGGGAGTGAAAAATTATTGCTGTGGGCTTTCTGGTGAAATCCATGACTTGTGTAAAAAAAACCTTTAAAAATTCTTCAGGCAGAATATTTTCAGAAAGAAATTTTTTTTTAAACTGTTGAGAACTTTATTCAATATAGACTAGAGAAAACACTCTTCCATGAAATGCTGGAGAGATTTCAATGTATTGGGCAGATGGGAAACATTATAGATCAAATGAAAACCTTCTGAATTGAATTTTTCACAGTGGCTGGTGATTCTTACTTAGTACATGTTAAATTGCCTTTGCTCACTCCTGATGATTTAGCTTACATATTCACTCTTGAATAGCTGAAAGGTTTGAGTTGTGGAATTAATTCCACTTGGAAAGAAACTCCCAGAATTCAGCATAAGATACGTCTTTCTGGTCAAAGATTTCCTGCCTTTCCTGGCAGGAAGTTTTTCTTACAATGAGATAGCTTGAAAGGAAAATCTCATTTTTTTTCTTGCAGAGATGTGTGGGTGCTGTTTTTTATTTTACTAGGTGACATAATGATGTCTATCTTAAAATAAATGCTTTTTGAAAACTTCATTTTCACAGATATTTCAGATGAAGTCCAGCTGAATCACTGGGCCAGAAGCCACCCCAAATAATTGAGGCCATTAATTTCAGAAGAATGACATCAATGTTCAGTTTTCCCAGGAAGCAGAATACTTTAGATTAGTCACCCAAGTTAGGATGCTGAGTTTCTACTTAGCCGATTCAATTCACTTAAGTTAATTTAACTCAGTGCCAGAGTAATTGGAGTACCCAGATCCACAGCAGGGATACAAGTAAAAAAACTTTCATCTGTCCCTCTTTTTCTTCAGTTCATCCTCATCTTTTATGGTTGTGGTTACCAATAGTGCCAAAGCTTATGAGCGTCAGACTTACTTGAATGTATATATTATCAAGAGGTGAAGGGAGAGAAGGAAACTCCTTATTTAGAAGATTGCTGTGCTGCTACTGAGAAGACAGGATTTTCAGCAACCTGTGTAGTTGTGATGTCCACCAAGTTGTTTATTCAGTAGTGATTTTGGGACTGGAGACCTGTAATTTGAATCACTAATAGCCTTCCTTCTGCTTTTCATCCGTGCAGGTTCATTTTGCTGTAAGATTTTACAAATATTTTTGCATCCACAGTTAAGTCTGTATTTAACAAGCTGAGCAGAACTGCAACAACTTATAGCAATGAAGCCTTAAAACCAGCATGAAAATGTTTTAAAGCTTTGACCAAAGCAGGATTAAGAACATAAGCTTTTTACTTTTATGATTACAAATCAGAAGGTTTTTCCTTGTTGCTCAAAATCTTTAATCCTCTAAACCTCTTGTCTGTACAAAGCTATCTCCACGACTTACATTAGCAGATACACAGGGGTAGCTTTAGGACACAGGGCTGTTTTTTAGACAGGGTAGAAAACTTCACAGGTCAAATACTTCTCTGTTGGGTTGAAAGAGAAAGTTAAATTATTTTCCTCGGTTGCCATGTCACCTGATGGAGGATCACCCACATTTAAAGTGGGTGCTGAATCCTTTTTTGTTACCCTCCCCAAGTAAATCCATGGGGCTCATTTTTACTCTCAAGATGGATTACATCACGTAATTGTACTTATTTAGGTATTGATCTGAAGGTCTATTAAAAGCAGTGTGTTGTCCATGTGTCATTAAAGAGAAATAGAAATTTTTAAAAAGTCTAATATTTGTTGGGTTTTTTTAATGAGAATTTTATTTTTTGCCCCCACGCAAACCTGAGAAAATATTGCAAAATTGGTTTTGTGAATTTTCATTCAAAATTTTAACTGGATGCTTAATACAAAGATAATCAAGATAGTTCTCTGCTTTGTTCTACCCAACATATAGACAAACTCCCTATAAAGTAAGACTGTTGTTCCTACCTTTATAATAATTTCATAGCTTAAAAAATTGAATTTCCCCCCTCACCCCCTTAGTTGTAATGGTTTTTCCTGTGATCTGAGAGTTAGGATATATGGCTGTACATCTGGAAATTTTTCTACTTATCTCCAGGATCTTAGTACAAATGATACTAACAGGCAACCAACCAAGGAAATTATGATGCTTGGACTGTGTCTTCGAAAGGGATGTTTTGAGTGATGCATGGTTATAATTTTCCAGATTGCATTCAGATGTCAGAACTGGCATTTACTTCCCCAAAAAGCAGGTGTTCAAGCTGACAGACACAGTGGTAATAATAACTGGCATTTTATGGTGAGTTCTATGTAGCACAATATCTGTGTTTGACTGCATGCTGAGCCATTTGGCAGTGACAGATTTATTAAATCCCTAGACTGATACAAACAAAATCTGAATTCAGTCACTAAATGTGGGGAAAGTCGATGACCAATGAGCATTCATGCTCCTTTATTCCTTATTAAAATTACAGACTTTTTCAGTACCATCTCCACACATTTAACCCATATCTCTTCCCTGTGAGCACCCCTGTAAACATCCCTGAGACACTTATCTGCCCAAGCTCCTTGGGCTGTCTCCCTGCAAATGAAAGTGGAGAAAATTATCAGTAACATATGAGTGATGCCTCTGAAAAGTTTGAGGCACAGGAATGGGTACTGGAGGCAAATGTAGAATTTGATGTATTCTTAACCAGAGTAAGGCTACATCAATGTGTCCAAAACCTTTTGTGTTATAGCTCATATATAAATGTCATGAGATAGTTTAGAAAGAAGAAACAAAGTATTTCAGTACAGTTTAAAAAAAAAAAAAAAAAAAAAAAAAAAAGAAGAGTCTGGTTTTGGATGCCTGTTTTTAGGCTGTAGAAAAGACTCGCAACTTCTTCTAAACTGATGGATGATGATGGATGATCCTTCTGACAGGCCTGTGCTCCTAGTCGGACATGTACATATTCTCTTAAAATATATATTGTTGAAATTTCAACAGCGTGAAGCTGAAAAAGGTGGGTGATCCAAAGAAAATGTGCTTGCTATCCAAAATGCCTGTTGTTCGCTCACTTCAAATATTGATATTTGTCTGGGTGCTTCTTGTTGTTTGGGTTGTCCACAGACCAATTTAACCAAGACCAGCCTGCCAAGAAATAGGACTTGTCTCAAGAGGGAATTTCATCATCATTACCACTGTTTAGTGCCTGCTTTCAGTCTCATTATATTTTTTTGTAAATCAATTAAACTTACAAATTGATGAGGTTTGCTACCTGTATGTCACCATGCGACACTGTTCTGCCCTCACAGTAATATTACATACAACATTTTTTTTTAAATTTATTTTCAATTAATGTTTAGGCATGCATTACTTGATCAGTGTTGTTCAAAGATCTGCTTACTGGTCTTTTACTAGGGGTTTTAATTTATTACTATGAGCTTGGGGTCAGAGAAAGCCATTAAAAGAAAGCTGTCACAGATGATTACATATCTACAAGCAGACAGAAAAAATTTTCATTCTAGAAAAATGTTTCTAGAATGACTGAGAGATTTCTGAAGAATTCAAATTCTTGTAAGACTTCCTAATCTTAAAATGTGCCTTAATCTGTCTTTATTGTGTTGCAACTTTCATTTTATATATCTTAGAGTTACGGTGTCATTTTAAGCAACAATTTATGGCACAAGAGAAGAGACATAGCAAGTGAAATCTGATTTGATTCCAGAAAAAGAAATTCACAGCAGAGGAGATCAAACACTGGAACAAGAGGCTCAAAGAAATACTAAAATTTTCATCCTTGGAAATATTCTAGATTTGGCTGTATATTATCATGAGCAACCTGCTCTAGCTTCAAAGGAGGAGCTGCTTTTAGCAGGGACTTATACTAGATGGCCTCCAGAGATTCTTTCCAACCTAAATCATTCTCAGATTCTCAGAAAATTCTGTTCCTTTGTCAATAGTTTGTGAAGAAAGTTCTAGCATACTAAAGCATATAAAATCGGAAATTTTATAGGACACCAATACAATTTTAATAGTAAATATTTCCCTCTGAATAACACAATGACAGAAGATATTTCATGGAGTTATCATAGATTGAATTCATTGGCATTTGTATCGGGGAGGTCCCCACTGTCTTTTCTTAGCTAATTGGTCTAACTCCTATTTCTTTTTGATTAAAATAAAGCATCTGCCTCAAACTTCCACTTCTTTTTTTGCTGTCGCTTTGCCAATTAAATATCATAAATGAATATTCTGATTAATGGTTCATTTCACCTCCCAGCAGTGGAAGAATCTTCCCTTCTGCATGCCGATGGTACTTTTCCTTGTCTCATTTTGAATCTCCCAGGGTTTCCATTACTGCATTTGCCCACCTACTTATTAAACAACAAACAGAACTCAGTTTAATGAAGTTTTCCTTAATACCAACCTTTTTCTGGTCTTATATTTTCTGTTGATTCTATCTCACATATTATATTAATATACCTGTCTCATTCTTTGTGTTTAAGCATTTCTCATTCTTTTAGCAGTTTATATGTTATCACCTTCATCTTCCTCTGGGTATTGCTCTTCACAGCCATTTTTTGCTTCTCTGAAGTCTTGCCATCTTTTTGATCACTGGGCATGTGGAACTAAGCATTGCCTTCAAAGCCCACATGTATGAGAGCGAAGAAGAATTTAGACTATTTTTCCCTTGCTCTGTGATGAGGTACCTCTCCAAAACAGGACAGAAGTGCATTTAAATTTCCTTTCCTGAATTTATATTACAGTACAGCTGTAGAAATTTATCATTCACTGTCCCCATCATGGTTCTTTCAGGATTACTTTCTCTCTGGGAAATAGCCCCACTGAGTAAGTGAACTCTGGGGTCTAAGAAATGATCCTTTAAGACAGGTTGTTAAAATCACTGGGTTCATATGTCTCATTGGGAAAACAGAGGATAAAAAATGTAGTGAAATGCTCTATATGCAATGTATAGTCCTTTCAGCATGTTTAAAATATTGATAGATGCTACCTACCTGCTATGCAACTGTATGAAAGCACAGACCATGCAGAGATTTTCATGCAGCTCTTAACTCACAGTGTGTGTTGTAAAGGTCATCTGATAGACATGGGACCAAACGAGAAATGCTTCAAGCATGTGAATGAAGCAAACAAGTAGAGAAAGGGAGAAGACAATCAAACTCAGTGTGGGGGAGGAGAAGGAGGAGGGAGATGACAAGGAAATAGTAATTCCCCAATATAAATACCCTATTTAGCTCTCCTACTCAGTGTCCACATGATAAACTGAGAGCTATCCAAAGTCTCATTCCTTTTCCTACTGATAATCTCCACTCTATCTGATTCCAGCCCAGAGGAAGCCTGCTGAGAGTGCATCTCTGTGTCTATGCACAAAAGGACTACTTGTCCTGCTTACCTTTTGGGTATATTCTTCATTCAATACCACCAGGAATATGTTTCTGATTAGCTAGAAAAAGAACATGTTCTATTTCACACTGAGCCTCCCTTCGAGGAAAAGCAAACAAACGTGTTTAAATTGCAGGAAGAAAAAGTTCACCAATTCAAAGTAGTCTGATGGATCTCTAAACTCAAAACAGAGGCATGGGAGGTTTGCCCACCGCTATGAGTATGTGAGTCTGAATCACCAGAGAGGGGGGTCAGCATGCCAGCAGAGCTCTCTCTTCACTATGTCAGGAAAAATCAAGGGCCCTGTGTTAACTAGGAATTCATCAGTCTCTGGCAGTAATCTCCATCCACATCTCTGTTGTCTGCAGGCTGGCAGGCAATGCAAGCAGTTTTGCAAACAGATGAGCATTCCCCAGGGGATGTCACCACACAGTCAGACCTGCAAGACACTGAACTCAGTGTCCATCAGTCAGAGCCCCTTCTATACCTGCTCCTGTTTATCACAAAACTTGTCTGTAGAAACTATTAGATAAAACAGCCTTTGACAAGCCTCTAAATAATATCTGTGCTGCAGTAACAACCCAGCCATGTCTGTTAAAAGCTTGGGAAAAGTTGTACTCAGTTCAAAACAGCACTTTTATTTCCAACTTTTTAACAGAGACCAGCTTCTAAATATCATATCTTTTTGCTAGTCTTTCTGGAAGTCAACCTTTCTGACTGTTTTTCTTCGGCGTCTGCTTTTCCAGCAAGGAATGATCTTAATAATTTTATAGAAAGTTGGTTGGATTTTTTTTCATCTCACAGTTATTAGAAAAGCAATGCTCATGACTTCATCAGTGTTTCCAATATATTACAGTTTGCATCTCCAAAGTTGAAGCAATAATGGAACAACACAAATTTTCAGTTTAGCCTGCCTGTAGGCTCTATCCTGTCCTATTTGCACTGGCTTCTCTGCTTGTTCTTTGTGCTGACTGATAGCAAAATGGCTTCCTCTCAGTGGGCAAAATGAGTTTATGGGTTTTTTGGTCTGTCTGGCAACTGTTCACATAATAAAAACCTAGAAAATTGAAGGCTAAATCAGAGGGATGATCATATGTCACAGGGGTGTATCAGAACTCAAAACCTCTGCTGATCCTGCATCTCTAAGTTTGAGAGGAGGGATAGTGTCATTAGATACCCTAAATTAACCTGATTTTCAGGAAATACAGCTTCTGAAAAGGGGTCCCTTTAAAAGTACATCAAAGTAGGCAACTCCATTCAAACATTTTTTGGACAGCCATTTTTTTATCTCTTTCTTTTCAATTTTTTTTTCTTTTTCTGTTCAATTTTGCCATCTTTTTCTAAATACTCTTTTCTTAGCTGTGTAATTTCTGTAATTTCTAAGAGCTAAGCATCAAGTGAAAAGTTGCTGCTGTTTTAAAAGGATTCTAAAAAGACACTTCCCTTGTTTCCATCAAATATCTCTGTGAGGCAGGTATAGGCATCCTAGTAATTAACATCTATTTTATTTGTGAAACTGTAATATGAAAATATTCATTAAATTCTATTTGAGGAGTAATTTTTGTTTCCTTGAGCTTTTTTTTGTTTTTGCAAAATGCAAGTTATCTGGAGTAAAAAATATTATTATGGCAGGATTTTCTCATAGGACGTATGCTGTTTTATGTTTTACTCATTTTGTTGGTTTGGTAAATAAATATTTCAAAGTAGTGGCTTCAGTAACCACAGCAATGTCTGTTTCTAGTGAAAATGTTTAATAATATCTAGGACTTGGTAGCCACCTTAATGTTTTTTCAAGGGATGATGAAATTCAAGCAGAAGACTTCCTGTTGCCTACAGTGATTTTCCATGCGGTACCAAGAGATATAACATGCAGAGACCGTGCTGCAGTCCTAAGAACAACTAATACTGCATATTCTATTGCTCTTTTAAAGAAAAGGTGTCTGAAGGGTCAGAGGGAGAAGAGGAAAGAGGCTGAGGGATGTGGTCACAGTTAAAGCATAGAGATTGTTCAAAATTGTCCATACAGAAGATACTCAGATGCTAATTCACTGAAGTTTAACAATCTCAGCATAATTCTTTGATACAGCAGTCACTTTTCTCCTCTGTCTCTGAACTCAAACCTCAATTAGAGCTTTTCTTGGATAAAGCCAGTATGATCAGTATTAGGGATTCAATTTCCTATTATTGACATAATGACATATGTAAGTAATGTAAGGGACATAAATAGTAGTGTAAGGGTTTTAAAATTGCATTCATCTGGACTTTTTGAGTCTGAGAATTCCTACCTTGTTCTTCATAATTCCTTAGTTCACCCATCAATGCATATAACCATGGAATGGGAATTTCACAGACACATAGTGATCTTTAAAAGATATTGATAATTCATGACATTAAAAATATAGTGCTTATTGCAGCACCTGGCTCTTTGCTGTGTTGAACATATGCCATTACAATTGCCTCAAATACTTAAACAGAGGTCAGGCCTAAAATAAAACAGAAACCTAACTGTGCTGCCTCAGTCAACCTCTCTTCTGTCCTTAGCAACGAGCTTGGTCTTTCTCAAATTATGTTATCTCACTTCTCCTTGTTGAATACTTTTCCATTGTGAACTCAGACAATTAGTTTAAAATTGTGTCTTTTGCCTGGCAATGACCTTTTATGGACAGTGTAGCTGTAGCACATGGACAAAACTCTCTCTTTCTGGAAAAGCAAATATAATCTTCTGTTATCATGCAATCCCATATAGTTTTAGCAATGGGGGCGGGAAGGAATAGAAAGAAAACTATTTATTCAGGCTTTTGCATTGTGTTATCAATATAGCACGGGACCTGGAAAGTTTTAATTCGTGAGAAGTTTGCCAAAAGTATCCTATACTGAAAACAGTGGAAGAACTAATAAAGTTGTATCATTCTGGAAAGAAAAAGGCTCTGTAACATGGCATCCTTATAGACCTGGAGATACTAATATTTACAGTAATGAAATCTAGTTCTTATTTGTCATTTTTTCTGAGTTAGTCTCTGAGTGTTTCGCAGATGGAGTCTTCATCTCCATTTTGCAGATGGAATAACTGAGATACTGACTGTAAACTGCCTGCAAAGGAGTGCCCCAAATGCTATCAGCAGAGCCAGGACCAGGATTTGATACTTGTGGGCTCCAGACTTTGCACGGAGAAGAATGCCAGGCTGGCGCTGTGAAGGTGTTGACACCATTGTCTAAGAATGCCAAACGACCTGGGTAATTTTTTTGGGGTGCATTTGGGGAAGCACTTTGCTCTCCCTCCAGTCAGCCACAGTTCTGCCACTGTAGTCAGAGGGAGAAAAGTTCTAGATTATGAATTTTTAAAGAAACACTAACCTTAGTACATCGTATTTGTAGCAGTATCTATTATTAGGGAACCTGTTGGTGTTACTCACCATGAGCGAGTCCCACACAGTTACATCTCTGCAGCTGAAAATCTCTTGTAAACTCCAATTTGTGATGAAGTAGGTGTTCTGCACACTGTTGGCTCTCCACAACAGCCTCTCTCTCTCTATTATTTAGAGATAATACACCAAATCTGTTTTACCAGCAATTATGGCTTATTTACAGAGCCATAATCTTCTTGTGTAAATAGTCAGTCAAGATTTGTCTCTTTAATTTTTATCCTGCTTCCAAGAGGGCAGATGGTTAATTTCAGAGTGCCTTGGGCTTTTTCTCCTGGCTGCAAAGTAGACAGTCATCACTAATATGGGAAGCCTGGAGGCCCAGTGAAGTACCAACAGAAGGTTTCAAAATGATTAAGAGAGGAAGACCTGTGAAGGCCTTAAACAACTCTTACTGACAATGCCCTAAACGTCCTTTCTTCACTGCTAAAGAGAAGTTGTCCCCAATGCATCATTTAAAAATAGGGATTAGTAAGGCATTCAATGCAAAATAGGTGTTACTATAACAAACTGTGTCATTTTTATTCACTTTAATTTGAACAGCTGCAGCCTTCTTTTCTGTCTTGAAGGAGGTAATTTTTAAATTACCTCTATCTTGACATTTTGCATTTTGGGGCTAATTATATATGGAAAAGTAAGTGGCAGTATCAGATCAAATTGAGTTGAACTCTAGCTGATCCAGGATCCTGCAACCAAAAAGTGACTAGAAAGACATGCCTGGATAAGAGCATCAGAAGAGGGCAACTTCAATAAATACATGTCAGCATAGTCGTGTTTTCTAGCTGTCTGCAATTCAGATACTATCTGAAGCAGAGATGATATTGTGTTTAAGTTCTGTCAGAAAAAAGAGAACATCAGGAGGCATTGTGTCTGTGTCTAGTACAATTACATTACAGGTACGTTCATTTTTTTGATAGCATATTGTTTTCTGTTAAATTCACACGTTTCTTTCTGCAGTTCATGTAATTTTGTGAATTACTTTGCAAAATGCCTATTCCTGCTAGTTGGCCAGAGTAGAGAATTTTTAGTATAGCATGTCTTCTCAGGTGTCACCTAACTCAGAAGTATTTTCCCTTTTGCCACATCTACCTATTAGCCATGTTTCCAAAAGACACCAGGATCAAATGCTTTATGTTTAATGTTTAAAACATTATCAAGAAATTATTGAAAACCACAAATTTTAACAAGAAACAAACCCAAATGGGAAACAAACATTTTCCTCTAGTGTAAGATCTTAGCTGGACACTCAGATTTTTTTCAGGAGGACACATGAATGTTTTGCCAATTATGTCCTATAATCTGGAATACTATAGGACTTCTTATTCTTTTTCTTCATGAAAAGACCTGCAGCGGCTTCTCTGAGTTGCTGAACAGCTAATCCACTAAAACTGGGACAGCATGTTTAAGTTAATGATGTGCAATATAAAAGTCTAATGGTAGTGTGTCTCATATTCAAAAAAAATCTCCTTAGACTAGAAGCATTCCTTGGAGGAAAATCTTCATCCAGCTTACATCCATAGGAGTGGGGTGCATTACAGGCTTAATGTTGAGAGGGGTGTGGAATTTTAGTTAAAATATAGAAGTTACATCTCTGATTATCAGCATGTTAATTTATTGTGATTTTGGGTAATAAATCCTGCTCATACTCCATCATGGTTAAGTTTCTCTGACATGCTCCATTGGGTTGATTTGTCAGTATGCCTCACTGTTTACATAGTACCAGTAATTAGAATTACACCAATGCTAAAATGAACAAAACTGTCCGTCTTGAATGATGAAAGTCTAAAGCAGACAAACATGTGACAAGTCATTGGACCAAAGACTTGGGACTTGGCACCAATAATGAGTGAAGAAATAATAACTTTAAAGAATATTTTCCAAAGTAATGTGTGTATTTCGCAGAGACTCAGAAAGCAATCATTGCTGAGTTATATAAAAGGGTCTTCTCTAAGATTCATTTGTCTATTATAGAAGATGCTACTTTCCCTGCCACATCCCAACCTGCCTGGCTGTTTGGCTTCATACGGAGAACTTAAGGACTTCCTGCTGCTAGAACTCAGGAAGACTAATGCCCTCCTGGCAACTGAAAATGCTAAAAACACAAATGTGATTATTCTTTCAGTTCTCAATTGGATGCTTTGATTTCAAAAATATTATTTTCATATATGCCTTTTTAATATTACTCATTACCTTCATGGCTGCTTTGCACATTGTTTTCCTTTTCACTTAAAATATATTGCTTACACTGGGAGAAGTTGTGCAGCCAATGATTTGAGAGCAAGGTCAGGTGGCAGGAGTTCTCACACCCAGCATCCAGTTTGCCACTGATATTACATATTGTCTTGGGCAAATAGTTGGCTAGCACTGCCTATCGGGCATCCTGTGCATTTGTAAAAGGAGTAGATCTACCCTATGCTGGTATTCTGACTGTGATCCCTGGCTTACCAGGGTAGTTGTGTTTGCCCCAGCAGACCCATCCATCTCTGTGCTGTCTGGGGATTTGATCTTAAAACAGAGCATGGAAAAGACGATGTAAAAAGAAAACACAGTGAGGAGTAAGGAGAACGCTGGCCTGCTTCCTACCAGTGTCAGTCTCCCAAGAGGAAATGAAAGAAACACGAGTTTTGCAGACACTAGCCTCTTAGTTTAAGTACTTTCTGTGGTAAGCTTGATTACAGCTGTTCTTGAATACCTGTGCTTAGGCTTCACATAATTTTTCCAGTGGAACAAGTCTCTCAGTATAAAATTAGAAATGTTTGTTATTTTTCTTGGAAGAGTTTTTTTCATAATAAAACTAAAAAGCTTTCTAATTCCAACAAAACCAGAAGCCAGATTGGTCTATACAGTCCTGCTGAATTTTTTTCACTGAGGTTGGCTTCAAATAAGAAGAGTGTGGTGGGAAGTTGGTCAGTGTTTGGCAAATTCTGCCAAGTGCCTTCTGCTTGAGCACATCATGTTTTTAACCTGAAGCACAATGTTTTCCATTGTGTATTATCCTAAAGATGACTTAATCACAGAAATGAGCAAATTATTTTACATATAGAGAACTAGTATTCAAATATTATTAAGCCACTTCTATTTTATCTTCAACTCAAAAACTGTATTCTTCCTTTTGGTTGTAAACTGTTCCACAGCAATCAGGTCTGTATAGCTGCTACTAGAAGTCACAGAGTAAATTTAGGTTTCTCAGCATAAGGCTCCAAGATAAAGTTTACAGCTGAATTATTTCCGAAAGAACTATTCAGCCATTCCCTAGAAGTGTATATAGAAGTCCATGAAATTTTAATAAAATATGTGTCCTGTTTAAAAATGGTAAAACTATTTTTCCTTGAACCGGAAGACTAGGTATGAATATCTGTGGATGAGGGGTTTTTAAGGAGACTTTCCTTCAAACATTATGATAACAAAATGGTTTGAGGAAGCATTTTCTGTTGTTACATGTTATTAGTGCAAAGCAAAGTATTAAGATTGGTTTGGTCAGAAGGATGAGCCAGGGAGTCAGAGAATTCTCTGTGACAGCTTTCCTATGGGCTGTTTGCTCAGGTGTAGGAAAGACCATCTGATGTTTCAAAAACATCCCTAACTGTTTCAGAAGGAATCAAAAAACAGGAGTTACATTAGATCCCTCTGATCACATTGCTTATTCTTCTGTAGAAACACCTGTATTTAAAATCCACTTGGTGTGTTATCACCATGGTGAAGCCAGGAGAATTATTATTGGCAGCATTTTCAAGTCTTAGCTGCTTAAATTTAAGCATCTAAATATGTGACTTCATTCTTGAAGTGAAGGTGCACACTTTTTATTGAAGTCAGCTGGAGGAGCTGGGTCAGAAGCATTTTTGAAAATCAAAACACTTATTTAATTCCTTAAATATGGATTTATGAGCATAACTTCAGACACTCTCAGGTATAATTTTAGCTGTCATAGTCACCACTGTATTGTCCCAGCACTGTGTGTCCTACACACTTCAGACTAAATGTTAAGTCCCATTCCAGAGTCACATTTCCTTCAATTAGGATGAATTAAAATAACACTTTTTGTAGTAATTATTTCTATAAATTAAAACTTATTATTATTGTTGTTATTATTATTATTTTAATTCTAGGAGACAAAGGATATTACCCTTCCTCTACAGTAGCTAGAGCATAAATATAGTAGCCCTTACTGTTTACCTGTGAGGCTTAGAAAGTCAGACAATTTTATTGGCCAGTGTTATTTCCTTTTGTTTCTTTTAAATATCATAGTGCTTACTGAATCAGTGGGGCAGCTTGTATTTATTACTTATAAAGAGAAAGGGGAACCCCAGAGAGTCATTGCTGTGCCTCTGCAGCATTGCTGCTACATACTGCTTTGTGCTCCAGGCTTGGGACAAAAATCCAACCTCACCAAGGGGCATTAAAACTGAGCAATGAAACCCGTTTTGCTAAAATTTTCCTGTGGAAGTGTATGTCAACAAGGTGCAATTCTGTTTATTGAGCAGTAGAAGTTTATGCAAGCCTTGAGAGGTAGAGCATTTCTGATTATTCCAACTGTACATGGAATGGAATCATGCAATTAAAGTTTCACCGAACAAGTGCATATTCAGCTGTCATGACTAATTCAGCTGAAATCTGTTTGTTCTCTCCTTTGCTTTTCTCTCTCCCCTTACCACAGAGAAGCTAATTAATGCAGAAGGCACTACAGGGCTGAAGCCAGCTAGGCTAGAACTTTTGAAATGGTTCTTTCCCCCCATTCCAAGACAACTTTGTTTCCTCTACCTTGTTTTCAGCACTCATATAATTTATAAATCATGGTCTAAAATTATGTAAGTGATGAAAAAATAAGAATAAACAGGCAAACCAAAGAAAGATTTCCAATAGCTGAGTCCACACAGAAAAACAAATAAGGTGAGTGGCAACAGTGTTTTTTGGGCACGTTCCTCAAAAATCTCCTAAAATTCTTTATAAAAGATTTAATGTACTGTCAACTCCATTTTTGTTTCTAAACATTCCCAGAACCATATATTTAGCATAGAACTTCCACTGATACTCATTTTGCTCCACTGCAAGACAGTCTAGCTTTATCTTTCTTTATCTTTTTTTATTGTCTAGCTTTGTCTTTCTCATCCTCTTCAGCAGTACCTCACTTTCGAGATGTTCCTTGCCAACTCCATAAACAATGAGTGACAGACTAAGTAGAGATAGATTAGTAGTCTCCGAAAAGAAACATCTGGATAAACTAAATTTAGCTCTGAGAATGAAGGAAGTAGGTAAATAAGAAAGGAGCAGTTCCAAGTGAAGAGTGAAATGTACATGCCAGACTACAAAGGAAAACTGGGAATTTTTTTCCTTCAGACACTCAGTAACACAAACTTCAATCAACACCAGTGGGAGATTCCCAGTTTGCTTAAATGGTAATAGTCTCAGAGCCCAATGTCCTGGGAAGAAGATCACAGCAGTGTAAAAAGGTGCTTTTCACAAGCAGAGGAATTATCCCTCTCGCATGGATCTTAATAGTCTGAAAAACAAAGGATGAGGCAGAGAAATCCATGATATCCAATAAAGGAACTGGGGCACAGACAGGTACATGATTTTTGGCTGGCTGGCTAGCAATGACTTCTTGTTTCTAGCTGCATAAATGCCCTATCCTTTAGCTTCCTAGCATGGTTCAATTCTTCTTTTTTTTGCCTGTATTAGTTCACTCTCTATTCAGTGTCATCACTCTGCTACTTCCTTATAGCTGTCCTGTCTTTCCCACAAGAATACTGAGATGGTAAGTATGCCATCTGCTTAGCTCCTTGCTTAGAAAGCATGAGATCTTCCAGAAATTAAGGTGGTCCTGTACAGGGAGCATATACCACAGAGTGAAGAGGTGAAGGGGAAGAAAAGAACTTGATGGAGAGATGCTCAGCACAGGAAACCACGGATGATACAATCTGACAGAAGAAGCATGGGAACTTGCAGAGTATGAAAGTCAAATTACTTTGATTTTTTTTTTTTCACTCATGTAAACAATTAGCCTATCAGTGGAAGGTTCCCTCTGGTACTTTCCATCACATAAACAGGCTGTCTCACAGTCTGGGAATGATGTGGGAATCATCTGAAAAGCAGATCATTTGAAATAATTGTGCCAACGCTGGACTGTGAAGCAGTAAGAAAATTTAGATTTTTGGGGAAGGGAAGGTCTTGAGCTAGTCGCACTATAAAAAGATAATAAACAATGGCCCAAAAATGCCTAGGAATTAGAGAACTTGTTAGAAGATGAGATGTAAGACAGGCCATCCGAGGTGAGGAGCAAATCAACATGTTTCTAAGATCTGGGAAGATACAATAAGTAAAGTGTGTTGCTGTCTTAACCACAGCAGGATTTTCAGTTCCCAGCTACCTTCATCCATAAGGAGTCCACCAAAAACAAAAGAAAGTTACTCATCAGATATTTTTGGCAGCAGGACAGAAGTTATTCAGTCAAAAGGTTGCTGTACAAAGCCATTTATGACATCTGCAGGACAAGGATTTTGTTGTGGTGGCTTTCTTATTGATTGCTTTAAAAAAATACAAATTTGAGTGTAACTTTTAGAGAGTGATAAATACATGCACACAGGCAGAACTGTGGGAAGAGATCTTGGACTGAGGTCATGTAATTCAGGATTTGGGTTAAGACTGGTTATACGTTTCCATGTTCATTATTAGAAGGAAGTGCCACTTCTGGGCACACTAAGTTTTATACAAACACAAAGAAAAAGTTCCTTCACCAAAAAGCGTTAAATCTTTAGGGGTTGTCCAGTTATAATACAGAACTTGTTTTAACACATTTGAAGTTAGACAAGCTGAAGCCTGTTTCTCTTAGCAGCTTGAGTTTTCTAAATGAATCTTGGACAGAGCATAAAGTAAATTTCCTCTGCTTCCCTCCCTTCTTACACAGCGATGGGGCAGAAAGATGCTCCACACCATCATTAAAAGCCAGGCATATAAAGCTATCTGCCTATCCATGTACACAGAACAGCACACTCTGGTTTCTCTCCTCATCTAATCTTCCCTGAATCCCCAGCAGCACACTTCTGCATTGTCATTTTTTTCTCTGTTATTTTCTAACAAATATTTTAAAAATTCTGATCTTCAGCAATATAGTATTGATTTGAATCCCAAGTGCAGATATGGGTGATTCAAACTAATTTTTCTTACACATGAATAAAATTAAAAACCTTTAAATTAAACTAGATATAACAATAGACCAAGTCAGCCTGTATTGTTTTACTGAACCACCTCATCTAGATTATATTAAAACTTCTGGATTCATTCTCATATGACTTTTGCTTTCCATAGAACATCTACTTACCTGGACTAGTCTTATCCAGAGAGCTCATGCAGTGCTTGGTCCTTTTCAGAACCAAAGAAACTGAAGTTCCTTTAGTTTCCATAATATTATCAACCAAAAATCTTAGAAATTGCTAAGGGCACCAGTTTCCATCTTCTTATCTCTGTTCTGATGTCATCATGTTAGATGGTAGAGAGGAAAGAATTTTTTCTATGCCATAATGCAGCCTAGTGTGTTGGAGTTGATGTGAGATATATTTAGGCCCCTTTTATTAATGGACCACCATCTGCACTTGGGAATAATTTAGTAAAGGGATATGCTTGAATTGTTTCTATAAAATGGAGTGCTTCAAGAACCAAACTTTTGAGGGATGAACGCATTGCAGAAGATTGCACGCATAAGTCAGATATGTGGCAATGGGATGTTGAGCAAACCAGCCAAAATTACCTTTACTTGTCAGATGAAAAGAGGCCTCACTGCTTCTGTGTGTGCTTTTTCAGTAAAACAAGTTTGTATTGCTGATGCTATATGAAAATGTCAAGTTACTGCCTGTAAAATGTCAAACTTAGTGCCTGTTTGAGTGGACAGCAGAAAATCCATATGTTTTAATCTCAGGCTTCGCATGATTTTGTTGCCAAATTTTTAAAACACATTGCTGAAGCTATTTTGTCAGCTGTGAATTCTGTAGGCACAGAATTAGATCTTAGCACCACTGAAGTTGGAATTTGTCCTCATTTCCAGAGGATCGGGCCTTGTAGGTAAACTACACTTGAGTTATACCACACTCCAGTAAAGCCAGAGAGGTTGCATCAGGGCAGCTGAGAAATGAATGTTCATTTATCATTCTGCATGGGCGGTCTCCAGTCATTGTTTTCAACTACTGCTGCCTCTGAGCCACCAGATCTTTCTGCCTGAGAATGTTTGAAACCTTTGTATTCCTCACCACCTAAACCGTATCCAATGGGCAACATGTATTCCCTCAGATCGTTAATATCGATTAGGTAACTGAATTTAAATTTTAGAACTATGAAAGTTTGGAAACATCTGCAGACATTGAATAAAGTCTGTTTTCTCTTCCACAGTCTGCGAACAGCTGGAATCCTCAGCCTGAAAAGACTTCTTTGTTTCCCAGGTTTCCATTACACATTTTTGTAACACACACACAAGCTATCCAGGCCTATGAAGGAGAGGCAATTCTTATTTTTTGTGAAAGATGTTTGCCATTTTCCATTCTGCACTCTTCAGACCTCTACTTGTCCAATAAATGCTAAGTTGTTATAAATGTCCTATTTTTCCCTCTACAGCTATATTTTTAGTGCAGGTACAGAGCCAAAGTTTCATTTTGCACCAAATTTAATCCATCACACACAATTAACATCACTAAGTTTTTTTCTATATTTGTATTGAGGCATGACACAAACTTGTTGCTAATCTCTTCCTCAGAAGCTGTAGAACAGGTAGGGCATGTATTAACCATGGTACTCACTAAAAATACCAGCAACATTGGTGAAGAGCTGTATGTTCCTTTTTCCCCCGTCATATTTGCACACATAAAGTATATTAAGTGGAGATTTATGGATCTTACTCTGAATTCTTTTATTGAGCATAATTCTTGTCCTGATATATGACTTCACAGATAGATGTTCTTCTAATTTCCCATTATTAGGCCTATCAAAAACTGGTTTTAATAGCATGCTGGGCCTGTTGTTTGTGTGTGAAATTATTCTGTAATTAAAAGTTACATAGATAACATTTGGTTTGAGTATTCACCAGGAGTCTAAGCCAAAGTCCTTGGAACAATAACAATGGTTGATCAATGTCTATCTTATTTTGTCTGAGTTAACAGAATTCTTTCCAACACATAATACTTGAGGAATCATTGAATACACATAGAAATGTCTATGAAACTGACTGATCCCCACTTCCTAGAGTTACATGGCAATATTTTCAAACCTGGTACTGAATCAAAAGATTGAGTTGCAATGTGTAGACATTCTTGGTCCTTGCAATTGCAAACTCACAGAAATAAAAAGGGACTGTAGAAGGTTGCTTAGTCTACCCATTATCATGTGCAGGATGAACTACACAGTACTGTACTTCTTCTAGCTATGGCTGATGGAAAAAAATCCAGCTTGATACTAAAATTGTGCCATAGGAACTCTGCTGCTTTCCCTTGCCATGTATCCAGGCTGAAATTATTTGATGCCTTGAAACGTTTTCTGGTGTTTTTTCTGAATCTCAATATTTTTTCCAGCTGCAGTGCACTGGACAACATGTGGAGAAAAACATACACATTTTCTCTTCACAACAACTTCATGCTTTTTGGAGACTGTGCCCTCAAAACATTTTTTGAGAGACTGACAAAGAGTTTGTAATAATCAAGGCATTTTGACTGAAATGCAGACAAACCTGGATTCGAAGAACTGCCTTTTACTGATTGTCTCTGATGATACTTGAAAAGACCTGGAACAAATATAAGCAAAGCATTTATCCGTGCCATGCTTTTAGTCAGTCCTCTGCACAATGTGGAAAAGTTAACAATTCCAGACTGACTACAAGGAGGTTTTCTTAAGGATAGATAGAATCATATGAACAGCAATGTGCAAAACATATACTGAAAACTGCTTTAAAATCACGCACCTGATTACCAGAGAGTGAGCTCAGAAGCAGTCCTACAACTAGGAATATTGATTAAGAAGGTATGTCAAATTTTTTTAATGATACCACCAAAAGAAAAATGAGAGTAGTACACAAATAGCAAACTAGATAAAAGACAAGTTTTTTTAGATTTTAAATCCATTTTGACTGAGGAAGTAAAGGTAAAGGACAGGGTACATAGATAATTTTTTTAATCAGTGTTGAACTAATTTTTGCAGAAACACGTTTCCAATAAACTCTCACCTTTCAATCTGTGGACACAACCCATCAATGGAATTAACTGCTCACAGAACACATACATTCAAGCACCAATTCAAAAAGCAAATCTGCTTCATTATTATTAATTGGATTTTTCATATTAACATCACTTTGTCCTGCCCTTTCAAGCCTATGAGAACCCTCTTTTTAAAATGTCCTTGTCAAAAAGACTCCTGTGTAAGCTATTCACATAGATTTAATTTCCTAAAACTTCCTCTTGTTATTTCTAGTTATTTTGTCTTGTCTACCTCTCTACATTGACAATATTTTTATTGGTCATAAACAGAAATGGACATTTCTGGATTTTATTTTATTCCAGTCAAGACAAGAAGAGCACAGAAGCTCCAATAAATTATAACTCTGAATAATACTAGTTATAAAAGAATGGCAAAGCTTCTTGGCAACACATTTGTGAGCCAGAGCCAGAGAACCAGAGACTAATGTCTAGTAAAACATGTCAGATTCGATTCTTGTTGCCAATGTCTGGTGAAACAAACCCCTGCTCAATTCATGATTTACCTCATATGACCCAGTTGGCCCTCAGGGAAATGTTACCTAATCATCATAAAGATAGAGCAGGTGAATTGTAAGGAAGGCATGTAGTACTTCCCATACATTCCACTTCTTGCAAACTGTTATTCTCTGGATTTTAAAACTGGGCATTCATCCATTACAGTATTGTCAGGAGATTATAGGAACCTCAGTCTGCTGAAAATAGTGAAATGTTTGGGATTTGAAGCATTGCTGCCAGTGGGTGCTTGCCCAGTAGATTCAAGAGAGCTTCTGCATTTCTTCACTGACACTTTTTCTCTTTGACCTCATTTTCATAAGGGAGTGAAATCACCAAGTCTTTGTGTTTCTATGAAAAGAGTAACTTCCTTTCCCTTTGGCTTCCCCCAATGGCATCAAAGCCATATATTGAATTGTACAATGGTATATTAAGGGACAGAACACGTGATATCTGTCAAACACATGAAGCAGAGCTAGACAGGTTTCAGCTCTTGTTCCATAAAGTTGGGATACTGTGTGCAGGATTTTGGTGGCCTATTGGAGCTGTTATTGCTCAGACCAGGAGCATCCATGGACAGGCACTCACCAGTGCTGTGACGGAGTGGCATGAGAGAAAAAATAGCTACGGTGTTTATCCAGTTAGGGGCAAATTGGCAGTAAGAGGAGCTCATATCCCAGAACTGTGACACCAGCTCCAAAGTGGCATTTCTACATGTATGCCTTAGATACCCCAATAAATTAGAGATGTTATTTTAAAAATGTGATTTCTCTCAGGCTATATAGGAGTTATTCCCTCTACAGTAAGCTCAGCATGCACAAACTTTGACAGCCTGGCAAAGGCATGCTGCCCAAAGAATTCTGAAAACAGCAAGTCCCATCTTCACTACCTACTCCTGAATGGATGTCCATCAGGTAGTCCATTACTTTGACAAGTTGATCCTTGTGAGGTCAACCAAATTACTATTTCTTAAAATCAGGTACCAGCACATCTGCCTTGCCCTCCTTGACAAAAGAAGGAAGATAAAGTGCAAAGAAAAATTCCTGGTCAAGGACAAAACAAGCAGGTTGAAATTTATGCCATTTACCATAGAAATCTCAAATAATGTGAATACCACCTGAATTCCCTGAATAGCTTTTTGTTAATGTGACAACACAGCTCTACAAAGCCAAAAGTAGATAATCATATAATCAAAGTAAGGAAAGATTGTCCAAAATGAAATAGTACTAAAGCTTGACCAATTAACACTGACTGGCAAAATGTTAATCAAGAACAAGTTGCTCAATTATTGCATCGGTCAGCAGTTTACCATTCAGCAGATTATTTCTCTGTGTGCTCTGCTGGAGCATCAGCAGTTTCTGTGGTCATCAGGGAGACCAGTCCCCATTAGGGCTGCCCAGGATGTTTAGTCCAGCTGGTTGGAGACATGCCATTAAAAAAACAAACAAACAGAAAACCCCCATATTGTTTTTGGTGCTGCTTGCAGTGCTCATTCCTGACAAGATTTGTGACTGACTGTATGACTCCCACATAGCAAAGACACAAAGTTTTCAGTGTATAAAATCTGATGAATAAGCTGTCCCCTGGGGTTTGGCAGGACTTAGTAACTGCCTGAGATCTGCTGTAACTTTCTCCACTTGGCCTAAACTCTCTGATATGGGATGCCTGAAAGTTACACAACTAAAAGCCATCTTTAACCACTCAAAAAAGTGAGCTTGTTTAGAGACTCTGAAAACTACAATTTCAGCAGAAGCATATGGGAACAGTTGCTGTGAAAATCAGGCCATTGTCATAAATGACTGCTTTAGACACACAGGTCTGGAATAAAAAGGCCAATAAACTGAACAATATCATTGGTGAATGACCCACCACTGGCATTCAGTCAAAAGCTTGGAGATAGCAAGTTTAGATTTCATTCATTAAGATTATGTCATGGTTTGACGCTGGCACAATGCCAGTGCCCCCATGAAAATATACTCTCCCTGGTGTCTACTGTGAGATGCAATCAGAAATAGAGCAAAGCAGGCTCCAACATAGAAATAAAGAAAAAAAACTTTATTAACTTACAGCTATATGTAAAAAGAAACACACACAGAACTCAGACTGAAAACCTTCCAAAAACATTCCTCCTCCCCCCATCAAATTTCCAATATATCACAGTAGGACAAAACATTGGATTCTCAATTCAGTTACCACCCCTCAGATCACCGACTCTCAGTCCATCACCACCCTTCAGATACTCAATTCTCAGTTCATCAAGAAGAGAGGAGTTCCTCTTGTACCATAGGCTTCCCCTGGAAACACAGTTGAGACCTCTTGTGTTTCCATGTCACACATGGCACTGCCTGGAGATCATTTGCCATCGTGACATCTTCCTTCCATGTACAGTGCTCTCACTGTGCATGGACTAGAGCTGCTTCTAGGGTTCCATTTTTAAGGATGCTATGCCCAGTTCCAAAAAAAGCACAGTCTCTCACTTTCGGGACACCTGCCCCCCCCAGATTCACCCCCTGGGGCCGAGGGGTCTCGAGAACAGAGGTCTTCTTCTTCACTGAAGATGCAGGGCACCACCACCCTCCTCACCCGTCATCTCTGTTCACACACTCCTTCACATAACATCACTGCACTCTCTTGGCTCCAAGCCATTGCCTCCCCCTAAATGCAGTCTCTGTGTAACAGGAAAAATAAATAGTTCTTCCCATGGCTATATAAGAAAAGTCCAGTCAAAGGCCACTCCATCATCTCCTCCCACCTAAGATTCTTCTCAACTTCTCTCAGACATCTTTCACTTGCACAAACTTGCTTCACACTGGCCCACTTCCTTCCATTTCATCTTTATCTCTCTTGTCATTCAGCTCCAGGAGGATCAGCATTTGTAAGGTTTCCATCATCCAAGAAAAGGGTTAAAATCTCAGGCTCTGCCTGTCCAGAACTCCTACGGCTGCTCTGCTGGGCACCATGCTATCAAATTTCAAGGTGGCACAAGCACAGGCACAGGCTCTCTCTCTCCCTCCTGGTTGGGGGTGGCTGCCCGATGTCTCTCAGTGCTCCTCCACCCTTCCATCCTGCAGGGGCCTTCCCCTCCCTTCTCTGTCCAAGGTCCCAGCCTACCTCACCCAGCCTACCTCACTCAGAGGCTTCCCCTCCCCCGCCCAGCCTGCAGCCAGGCAGGGGAGCTCTGACCTCTTTCATGGACCAGAAACCAAGAGAGAGTTTTCCTGGGAGTTCTCTGCTTTTAACCCTCCATGTTCTCAGAGGCGTATCCATGTCCTCAGTGGCCACACCAGGTGCCAATATTCAAATCTCAGCACCTATTGGTTTGACCACAGCATCCCAAAGAACTCACTTCCTTTTCAAATCAGGACAGATTAGCAGTCAACTGATTTTCCCAGTTGCTATTTAAGGAACGTTATAGAGCAACAGTGAGAACTTGGGTTTTTTTTTCAGTTTGAGTTCTGTGCTTTGAGTGCATATTTTATGAAGCATGTGTTTGGCAATAGTTGAAATTTCATCTCAGTGGCCTCTTTGATGACATGCATTTTTGACATAGATGCTTGTACTGATGGAGCGACACGTTCCAGGGTTAAGTAGGTCCTCCAAGACATAGCTCTGACTGCGTGCTGCTGGGGTCACCAAACTACTTCCGTGGGTTTTTAGCTCCCTGAAGACATCCCCTTTGGTGGCTTTAATTCTTAGCAACATTCTTGCACTTCCTAAAGATACTTTCTAACTTCACTATAGAATATTAATCCCGATATTTCCGGGTGTGTCCTGCCTGGCATCCTCTAGCCCTTGCTGCTGGACCAAAGGCTGCAGCTGTGGCATTTTCACCCCAGAAATACCTTTGGCTGGCTGGATGCTGCAGCTAGGCACTTGGAACAAATCCAGGCAAAGTAGGAACTCAGTTTACCTCTGGTGGAAAAGGTTCAGGCGATGGTGAAGAGAAAAGAGCGGATTCTATCGTAGAGTCTTAATCCAGAGTTTTATTTTAGGGTGGTAGACCTCTGAACGCGGTAACAGCTCGCAATAGAACACCTGGCCGCATGGTCTTGTCTCCTTTTAAGCCCCGGGAACAGGGGGAGGGGAAGGGACAGGTGAGGGCCAACCAGGTGTGAGGAGGGGAAGGCTCAAGGGATATAGACGCTAGGACAGGCCAATGAGCCCGGACCTGAGGGGCACCTTTTGAACTTCTGCCAACCACACGACACCCTTGCTGGAATGTTAAGATTGATGGACAGCTCTTAGCAGGAGGGCAAAAGGGGGAGGGGGAAGGTTGGCACACCTGAGAGGTTGGGATAGGTGAAACAGGAAATCACACTGCAACACTTCACCATGTTGCAGATTACAGCGTTCTAGCAATTCAATCCTGACTAGTTTTCATTTTTTTCAGAGGCATTATAATTAACCATATGCATGGGTTGCTTGTTGGTTCATCTCCCAAAAAACAATACGCAGCAGCAGGTGAATATTGTTAATTAAATTTCTACAAGGCAGAGTGATCTCCTAGTTTGCAACCATCTCATGAAGAGATGAACACATCTCCATTCAGCACTGGAGAAAGTTTGCAAGAGAAGAGCAGTCCAGCTGCCTACTCTAAGTCTCCGGGGACTGGTGTTCAACTCACAGTTTATCCAGGCCATATTCTTATGTTTCTCTCTTTGTCATTTGATCTCACAGTGTTTCAGATCCCTCTGTGTCTAATGAAAATACTAGAGCCTCTCTTATCCTACAGTCAGTTGTTTTAAGGTATAACTTTTCACAGACTTCTGTCTATAAAATAGCCTTTCTATGTCTGTGTATCTCCTACATTTAAGCAAATTTGTTCCTAAGCAGTCAAAATTCTCATTCAGAATCAGCACTTGTCCCTCTTTAAGGATACAAGGAAACCTTACTATTTGCCCTCTAGGTGTTTGTCTACTTCCCTTCAAGTTCAACTCCTCAAGTTCAGGTTGTGATGTGTGAGAAAGAGATAAGAGCATGTAGGGGGATACAGTATAAAGGTGGCATAGAATGTAATCTTATCCCGCAAAGAGTTGCAGCTGAACCAATTACTAAAAATTAGAAGCAGGCTTAATGTTAACAGGCCACACCTGTAGCTAATAAGAACAGTAGGATAAAAGAGTGGATTGGTGGGATCACAAGTCAGATGACTACTGTAAAGACCAGGAGTAGTCAGTACTTAGAGGAGGTATGAAACTCTAGTGATATGGAATCCTTGCACTATAATGATAATAGAACTCTTAATATATTAAGACAACAAGAGCAGATCCATGTAAATCTGAGATCCTTGTCATTGTCCCCTTTGTCACAGTGTGCAAGTACTTCATAGTCCCTAGGACAGCTCCCCTTCCTTCGCTGATGCGTGAGCTCTCTGCTCACAGGTAACAATCCCTACCTTTCCTAAGGTGGGTTCTGGCAGTAGATCTAGAGGAGCACTATGAAACAGTTTCCCTGTTTTCCAATGGAAACAAAGACAAGAGTGCAGACCAAGTGCATAATGTCCTTTCTTAGCTCTGAAGTGAGATTTAAATGGAGTTTAGATGCCAAGTCCAGGTGTGGAATCTGACTCTGTTAAGCACTCACATTCTCTAGCCTTGCCATGAAAGGATCTCCCAAGCACTAAAACCGTGTTTCTGCATATGCTCAGAAGAGCTTCTGATTTGGCAGGACACATCCACTCCTATATCTGCTGTTCAAGAGTTTAATCTGATGTCTCTGGTAATTCCCATCCCAGCCTTCTACTACACTTTGAGTAGAATTTGCAAACTGACATTAGCAGGATTTATGTATTGGAGGTCAAATCAATTTTTAGTGTTAATAATGTTTCTGTAGGAACATTAGGAGATCTCTAGCATTTCCTCCTCAATACTTAATCTAGTTCATGTGAAATTCTTGAAAAAAACTTATTTCTTTTACTCATACTTGATGTTGAGATATAATTTTGACTAAAGCAAAGCATCTGGATAATCCTGAGGGTGTTTCCATTATATTCTCAGTAGACAGGCATTGCTTCCTGTAGGGCAAAAATGCTCAAGAATAATTTGTCCTTATGCAAGTCAACAAGTATTTACTAAACCAGAAACCATGCATCTGCACAAGAGAAGATGTAGCTAGAACAGATTTGGAAGAGAAGGAACATGCAGCTATAGAAATGGCAGGTTCTTCGCTCTAGGATGCATGGAGCTATGTTTCCCAACCTGAAAATGAGGGGTCAGAAAATAAATGGAAGCGTTATATTCCCATTTCCTATCAGATGCAAAAAATAAATAATATATGACATTCAGTTTGCCCTGTATTTGTTAAGAATGGTGATTAGTAAACTAAATCTGTAGATTAAAGACTCTGCAGTTTGAAATACACTCCATTAATTTAGAGAATGCGTGGGAAATATTCTTAGTTTCAACACCTGCTGTTGAATTTCCCTACTTTTCTGTGGCTTTACTACAACACTTTGAATTTTAAAAAAGTGAAGCAGACTAGACAGAAGATATTGTCAAATGCCCAAGGCAAATAAACTGGAAAAATATTAAGAAAATTTTATATGAATTTCTGTAATAGCAAAGGGAATATTAAGTGAATAATATTAAATTAAGAGACAATTCTGAAAAGAAAAGTAAAAAGTGGAACAGTATCCCTTTTAAATAAATAGCCAAAATGCCCACTGAATCCTAAGGGGTGAAGTCTTTCTGGGTTGCTTCAACACAAACTATGGAATAGGAATCAATCTTAATTTATGGAGTAGATTAATTACGAATTTTTAATTTTAATCAGATCTCTCGGTTTCTGCACTTATAAGTCACCTTTACTGGCCCCATATGAGAGCTCAGTGCCAAGACCACCCAGTGACTTTACTTTGAAGGATGCAGGAAACTGTAGAGTCTTAAATTCTCTTGCAAATGCTGATTCTCAAATTCCTAACTTAAAAAATAGGAAGATGGAAATTCATAGCATATTGCAATAAAAACACCCTTTGCACCTAGAAGAGAAAAAGTCACTTGTGAGGTTCCCTTCTGTATTTCCCTGTGCTTCTCTAGGACGTCCCAAAGAGTGAACAAAAGACCTTTTATCTTAAAGACAATTATGACAAATCCAGCTCAGGGCATTAGGTAGGTGCCTGAGAAACTGTATCATTAAATCCCTTCTGCTCTTTAGGAAGGGAAAGACCTAAAAAGGAAAAGAAGGCCAGTACCATGTTAAACTACTTAAGAGGTCAAATAAAATCTGACTGCAGCCAGCAATGTTTGGATTTTTCCTTTGGCTCAGAAACAAGCTGTACATCATCCAGTAAATGTGTACTTTACAAGTGGTCAGAGGAAAAAACATCTCCCCATACTGGGCCGCTGCTTCAGTCCCCTCTTGTTGCCAAACTCTTAATAGTGCCCAGAAACATCTAGGCTGATGCATCAGGTCTCCTGCCTCTTCCTGGGCTGGTGGGTTCATGTCCACCCAGACCCTTGTGCATTAAATGTGGCATGTAATATGCAGAGAGAAGGGGCAAAGCACTCACTTTGTTTGTCCTTCCCCTGACAAGGCCACAACTCTTAAGTTTTTTATCCCAATTGGAAGGGGATTGTGGAAACTGTGGAGAGGGAGACAGAGCTCCTCACCCCTTTGCTTGTTGCCTCAAGTCCACACACTTAAAAATCAAATATGTTCCAGCCTTACCCTGAAGAGAATTTGTCTACTTGCAAGAAAGGAGATAAAATTCTCATCTCAATGGAGAAGATTAAGCCAGCTTCATCAGTAGAAAAGCTGGCAGAGCAGGAGGTGGTGGAACCTCCCTGGAGAACACGGCAGCAGAGGAAAATTACATGGCAATGGGAGAGGTAGTTGCATTAACTCTTCCTGACCCATGTTTTTCCTGTAAATCTATATTAAAATATGTACATAGATTTGTTTCTGTGTATTTGTTGGTCAACAAAGTCTCAAAAAATTGCAACATTTGTCAGTAACAACAGGGATGGACTTTCAACAAAATCAGCTGTTCTGAGACAATCTGGAAAGAAGAATCATATTGTAAGTGTGGGGAAAACCTTTCTCACTTTTATATACCTGTAGTTCTACTGCATCTGGGCCTCATTTCTGGCAGGGTAATACAAACAAATATAAAGAATCCCGTGATGTATTAAGCATGCTGAACGTTACAACCACCTGCACTCATGACATTCATAGTGTTTCACTATGGTGTGGGATAGAAGTAATCTGCAAAAGGGATGGAGACAATTTCTCAATTTTTATTTCTTTTGAACGTCCTATCTACCAACCTGACTTTATTAAAAAAAAATTATATTGGAGGTGGCCTAAGTATTTGACTAATACACTGGCTTCCTGCCTTCACCTTGAGCTTTTTTCTTTCCTGTAGACATAGAAAAACTCAGCAGTCTGCCTAAAAATGAAGGTGTCGTGACACCTAGTGGTGAATTAAACACCAATCATTTCTATTTCCCTTAGGATTTGTGAGTGTTTTCCACAGGCATGTTGTTCTTGGTCAGACTGCAATGTGAGAGAAGTGGGTATTATCCTCACGGCTCTGGACATCCAAGCAGCTCCTCATTTCTGTTACAGTCCCTGGCAATATGTGTGTGTGTGTGCCTTGTTGCATTAGAGTTCCATGTGTCTCCACAGAAGGTGGCATTGTCAAAGCCCCTGTGCAGCCCCAGGTCATGCCCCTTTTTGAACAGGATATTTTGAATAGTCTTTTATACTGAGATCACTTCAAGTGCCTTGACTTTGGAGACAAAGGGAGCATGGCAAAATCCTAGCATAAGACCAGCTGGGAATTTCAGACTCACTTTCTTGTCAAGTACTTATTCATTAAGGCTGTTTTCAGATGGTGACTCAAAAATGTATTGTATGGCATGCTACAAATTCCTGGTAGGCTGCTAAAACTGACTCAGTTACTGGCAAATTCTTTCACTTTTGAAGACTTCTCAGAGTCTGCCTTGGTCAGCAGCAGTCAAAAAGTGCATACTGGCTGTTACCAGCTGGCTGATACCATGACAAGAAGTCACACTGAAAAGCAGTAAACCAGTCTAGACATGTGCAAAAACATTATAGGTTCTTTCCAAACAGTGGAAAGCCTTGGAGATTTTTTAATTTATGTTTCTAAGGGAAGCAGAACAATGTAGAGTTGCACTCGTCGTAACTAGGCTGCAATCACCCAAGTGGCCAAATTTCTTGGTTTGTTTAGCCAACTGGCTGGGGAGTGCCCGTTTTGTATCACAGGAATGAGCTTCAATGCAAAAAATTTCAAAGGAAAACATCATTGTAGGTTGTTCAGGAATCTGAGTGCATGCTTCTTTGCATCTGTAAGGGCTGTTTGCAGATGCAGCCTCACAGCTTCATGTCCATATTTGTGCATGCTATATCAAGCATACTTTCCACTGCCTTCAATAAGACAAACTCCATCCTCCTCCTCTGTCATGCAGAAGAGATGCATGACAAAATTGTATGTTGTAACTGAGAAATGAAAACTAAATTACTTTAATATAAAAGGTTTGCTTCATCTAAAGATTTATTTTACCACACATATTAATACCTGTAACTTCCCCACTTTGCTGTCTTGGGTATAATTAACATTTATATCACCAGAGTGTCTGAATATAAGGCAAGTGAATATAAAAACATCAGTTCTGTCCAAAATGTTCTAGTTTCTATCCCTTGAATCATCAGCATGTGATCTATTCTGTGCCAATATTAATAACCATTGCTCATGGCTTTCAAGAAACTTAAATTATTTAAAAATTAATTCTGTTTACAGTACCTTCTAGAGGAAGTATTTTGTAGAAGTGAATAACTCAAACTGACTAGTGGCTACCCACAAAATATGACTATCCAGTAACAAAATGAATCATTTAGAACTTAGTTGGCAAGGGACGGACATATTGTTGGACAAAATATAAAGTGCAGATCAGCAACAGGGACCCCTAGGTTCTTTTTCCACTGTACCATACATTTCCTGTGCTGCTCTGACAAAAGCAGGCCTAGCCTTTGTTATCCTAAATCCTACTGTTGGCTTTTTTAGTACAGAGCTGCAACCTGTCACCTGTGGGGCTGACATTCACCTGTCACTCCTAGAAACACTTGTAGCCATGAGTTGGAGGCCATAGATTATATTTTGACTTTGGTTTTCCCTCTATAAAATTGAGATGGCCATCAACTGGTGAATGACAAAGTTGTTTGAAGTTCCTGGTGTGGGCCAAGGGCTAGTCTTTCTTCAGTCTTCACTGAAGAGAAACAACATATAATAATGCTGGCAGCTCTGTAACCTGAAATAGGTAATGCAGTCATGGACAGAACCAGTGAAGGCAGAGTTTTTGAAGTGCCAAATTGAAAACATGACTTTGGTCTGTAGATCCAGAAACAATGATGTGTTTGAACATTCTTATGCCAGGCAGGACAATCTGCTACAGTCTGTGTTATGTGGGTACATATCCTAGAACCTCTTCTATCTCTTGCTCTTGCATTTTCACTATTCTCCTAGTGACAGATAGGACACAACAACTGTAAGGTAGAAAGCAGCTGCCAGAGACACACTGAGGAGTACATTTGTAGGTGATATTCACTCACACAGGAGTTTGAATGCTTAGCTAGGATGTGATTTTTAAGCTAGTATCTGTATTGAGTGCAGCTGAGATGTGGACAATGAATCCCCAGTGTATCACGCTCACTTGAAAGGCTAAGCCTGCAATTGCAGAATCACACAGTGGTTAGGGTGAAAAGGAATCTCTAGAGATTGTTTCGTCTAAACCCCTTGGTTAAAGCAGGCTCAACTATAGCAGGTTGCTCAGGACCATACTCAATTGGGTTTGAATGTCTTCAAGGACAGAGACTCACAACCTCACTGGGCAACCTGTGAAAATCCGGAATCATTCTTCAGTTAAAAAAAAAAAAAAGGTTTCTGATGTTCAAATGAAATTTCTTGTATTTCAGTTTGTGCTCATTGCCTCTTGTCCTTCCACTAGATACCACTGAGAAGAGTCTGGCTCTATTTTCTTTACACCCACTATATCAGGTATCCATTGATGCTATTAAGAATTACTTCTAATCCTACTCTTACCAAAGTCAAATAATCCCAGCCCTCAGCCTTTCCTACTATGTCAGATGCTCCAATCCACTTGTGATTTCTGTGGAGCTTCCCTGGACTAGCTGAATTATGCCCACATTCCTCTTGCAGTGAGGAGCCCAGCACGCCAGGGGTGGCCTCACCAGGCTGAGTGAGGAATCACCTTCTTTAAATTACTGGCCATGCTCTTCCCTTATGCAGCATCAGCAGCTACCTTTGCTGTAAAAGCACATCTCTAGTTCAGGTTCAACTTCTTGTCTACTAGGACATCTACTAGGACTACTGATGTCCAGTTCCATATTAATGGGTAGTTCCAGCTGTAGCTTTCTTTAGCTTCCTTGATTTAATGGCTTGAGTTGCTCTTTAATACGAAGGTAAACATGCCGGGTCTGTTGTGCATCATGGACCGTTTCTGCATCAGTGCTATTTAATTATTCAGTAGCACTGGGAGCTCTAATAAGGCTTCCAATAAAGGCTGTTGACCAATTCAGCAGAATGGAATCAATCACCTAGAGCTGACAGAACCAGCAGCGCATTACTGTGATTTCTGGTCAACCAGGGTAATACCAAACCTCTTGCTGGGCCATAAGCTTTATTGGCATCCTAACACCACAGAATCACTTGAATTGAGGGAGGAGCTGCTTTTGCAAGTAATCTCATTGTTGTCCTTGTGGATAAAACAATTCTGTGATCTCTACATCCATCCTTGGAGCACCTCTCAGGCCTACATTTCTTTGCCCTACAGCAGGAAGGAAAATTCACCCTTTCCCTAGTAATTGAGTGAAATTCTTCTACAAAAAACCCAGCTGCATTCTCCAAAACGCAACAAAAATGAACACTCTTAACACTCCAAAAACATGAAATACCCCTAACCAGCACTCTATGTCATCACATAACCAAGATTCCACTTGAGAATTTGGGTGTTTTTTTAGATAACAAAATATAACATGTTCACCATTAATCTTCTTGAACATTTGTTTGGCGAAAAATTATCTCTGATCAACTCACTATTGTAAACAGGTCTATGCTTCAGACTTATGGAAAAATGTTATTCCAAAGGCTTGCATTCCAGGGAATCTCACCTTAACTCTAATGAGATTCACTTAATGACACCCTCAGCATCGGTGTCTGTACTTCAAAGACTTTTATGTTCAGTTTAAATTTCAGAATGTAATAAAAAATCTTGCCTAAAAGGCGAAAAGCACAACCTATAAAAATCTACCTTTTGTCCCTACTCTATTTGCAGTTTCAATATCCAATGCTGTTGCATCTGGTTTGTGAAGAAAGAAAAAGCTCTTTCTTCTTTCATTACCAAATGGCAGATGCATTCTTTGCAGTGGAACACCCTGGAGAGGCTTCCATTCATCATGTAATTTTTCTACTATATACAGTATAGGACCATATAAAAAAATTTAAGAAAAAATGAGGAAAATAAGCCTGGTTTATTTAAGGAAAATAAATGGTACATCTCAGTTGTGTCAGGTAGTTCTGGGCACAACTGAATGTATTTCATTTATGTTTGAAAATCCAGGCACATAAACTATCAACATTTTTAATTGCAGAATATTGGTGCAATAAATTAAAACATGCAATTTCCTACAAGCTCTTGCTCTCCACAGTTGGTCTCTTCATGTCTTTTTGTTACCAAAACAAGAACATACAAACAGCTTCTGTCCGGCCTGTCCAAAGGCAGTGTGTGAATGGGGAGCAAGGCTCTCCTTGAGTTGTGATCACTGCAGCTTCTTACTGACTGTGACCCTTGCCCAAACTTTTCTGTCTTCCTGTCTGCATTTGTAAAATGTAAAATATATCTAAGAACCAGCCAAGAGCCATATACTTACTCATGTCTGGGGAAGTTAGCTCTTCACAATCAAAAAGTGTTAATGCTTTGATTGCTTGAAGGTTAATCCAAGTCTGATAGGAATTCATGTCCAGATAGAAGGAGCCCCAGGTTTGCAATAAACATAGCCATTAGAAATATTTATCATTGAGTCAAAGTGTTGAAGAGGATCAGTCCCAGCTGCACCATTGCCAGAAGACAGTATCTTAATTGCATTACATATTTTGGATGCTGTCCTGAAATGCTTCCAAAGATCATAAAGAACTTTTGAGATATGGGTTTGTTTTGCTCTTAAATCTGTAATTCAGTTTACCCGGGATGATAGTTTTAAGGATTTCTTATAAAGTTTTGCATTCAGTACCTGGGAAAATGGTACAGAAAAGAGTGTGTTTAGAGATATGCAGAATAATAAGGAAAGTACAAAAGCTAGAAAGGACAGAGTAAGGGAAATAAAAGACAACTATGCTGGCTCTTAGTATTTCAAATCCCTCTATTCCAAAGAATAGAGTTACTTTTGTAGCTGCAAAGAGAATTTGGTAGCTTTAGAAAGATGACATCTGGTATAAATGACATGGCTTCTTCTCTCTGCTTTTGGCAGAAACTGTACCTCTCAGAAAAACATGCTGCCATTCCACTGCATTTTAATGTTTTTGAATGCATTTAAAAGCTATATCTGCCATTCTGCAGAGCTTGCCATAAAAGAATCAGAAATCCTGACAAATTAAATGAGCTGAAGTCAGACCTCCCCTTCCAATTCCAAAATTATTAATGCCACCCCTTTTTATTTGGACTTCAGGCCTATTATACTGAACCAAACAGTTGTAAGTCTCCAATACACTGGTTTTTTTCTGCCAAGTATTGCTCTGAAGCCCCTCCATCTATGCAGTTTGGCTTGCCACAATGCTGTCATGACAAAGGTTCCTTCAAAGATATTATCCCATTATATCTTCAAGTGATTGAGATCCACAGAAGTCTAGATTGGTTGTCTGGAGTTGTTGGAAATTACAAAAATCCATCTTTGCCGGTTATATAATCTTGTTTTGAAAACAAAATGAAATTAGAAGCAGATAGGTTGGCTCATATAAAACAGATAGGTTAAATCAATTGTGATAGTGAATACTTAGAGCTATTTGGTCATGCAATGATTACAACAATGAGAAAAATAGGAGGAAATATTTGTAGCTGAAGTCACTAAAATGTACCATAAGTAATGTTCCTGGAATGTGTTTGTCAGCTTTCATGTTGTTTTTCTGAGGGTCACTGAACAGAGGTGGAGGAAAACTGACTGGGGAGCGCCCTTATCATCATGGATGTCATCCTAACATGTCTCAGAGGGATCTATCATTACACTAACACACTTCTAATAGAAGCCTGCTCTGGTGCTAAACCTAGATTTTGGCTGAATTTATTCAGTGAGAAAAACTCCCTGGGAACCATCATTTCCTGAGTCACAGCTATCTGAATAGCTCTGGGGACAGCAGTGTAAAAGGTGGAGTATGTAAGGTCTTGGGCAATTCTTTTTCAGAATCTGGACAGCTTCAAGGCTGCCTCTTACAATTTGAAAACTCAGTTTTCCAGGATTCATTCTTTCTAGACTTCAAATATATGTAGAAGTTTAAGAATGTAAACAGAGCCAAAGACCTGAGTCTACAGTAAAGATAATTTTCATTTGATACTGCCAAAATGTAATATTTAGATTCTGGGATTTTTTGTATTTTTCCTTCCAAAACCAACTTCAGATTTCCTGTCCTGCCTTCTGAGGTGGTATTGTTTCCTTTTTCCCGTCCACTCCATCACTCTTCAGTTTCCATCCTAAAGAAAACCATGACTGGGAAAAACTTCACAGTTCAGCAACATGGAATCACAGAATCATAGCATGTCAAGTGTTGGAAGGGACCTTAAAGATCATCCAGTCCCAGCTCTTAGCATGGGAAGAGTGGAATCATCACAAGAGGCCCAGTAAACTGACATTGGTAGAAATGCTCTGAAAGAATCTGGACTATTTGGAAATAGGATTTTAGCCATGAAATAACTTCTTTAGAATTGGAGAAGTAAGCTGGGCAATGAACAGTTTAAATGTTTTGGGGTTTCTCTTACACATGACACATGTTCTTTGTGTTCTGCTCTGTCATGGATAAAAGTAAAACTACCACAATCTTCATAGCAAGCCTACATCTGGAGGATTGTGTAAGTCTTCTGGTTGCTCTGGATGTTAGTGTTTCAGTAGGTGAAGATTTACAACAGATTTATTACATATCTGTTAGTTTCTGTGTAATTTATGAGGGAACCAAAAGAATAATATAATTTCAGGCAGGGATTGGATGGGGTATTTACCTAAAGCAGTATGGACTGTTACGCAAAAAACTGAGGTGATGTGAAATACAGACTGAGAAAACTGGGCCTGAAACTATTTACAAACAGCTGCATCTCAGGTTTGAAGTGATCAGTACTCAAAGTGGTCTTGATATGAGACAGTGCAGGAAACTAATTTATTTTCTCTTTTGTAATGGGGGTCATGTGAATTTATTTCACATTTATTCTATACCCAGTACTACCCAGTACTGGTAGTAAAAATATAAACCCACTTGATGCTGTATGTGAATCCACTGCCCATTCCTGAGTATCTTTGGAGTGTTCAAAGCTGCAATCTGACTACTCATTCAGCTTTTGCAAACCGGCCTGTCTCTCCAATGGGCCTCTCAGTGATCAAACCCAAAATCTCCTTGTTCTAGGTCTAAATGTCCTGCAAGAAACCACACTCATATTTGAAACCATACAATTTTACTTCACAGATCCCTAGTTTCAAATCCAGTCCTATTGGTTATCATATCCAAAACATTGTCAGTGTCTCCTACCATTCACTACTCACAGGAAGGATCAGCCACAACCTGTCAGGATCCTTTAAGAAAATTTTCTACATTCATCTTTCTTTACCTTGAACACAATGTTAGCCAATAAACAAAATAAAAGTCCACCAACCCAGACACCCTAAAAATTAAGTTTTGAGAGAACCACACAGCTCACTACAAATAGTAGCTCATACATGATTCCTGCAGAATTTTGTAGGTCTACCTATTAACTTGCTCTTGTAGCCTCCCTTTTCCTGGCCCATAACATTCAAGATCAGGATGGGTTTTTTTAAATGCAATACCAATAAGTTCTACTGAGTTCATACCACAATGAGTGGCTTATCTCATATCAAAGTTTGCTGGTTTTCCTTAGCTTTTGAAGAAACTAACGTAAACCCAAGACCTTAGCCATCTTTTACTGGACCTGTGATCCTAAGCCACCTAAGAGCATTCCTGACAGTGAATACTCCTGCATTCTTAGCCCAGTCACTATTTTCTGTCAGAGGATGAATTACACATTATTCATTGCTGAGAGAACTAGTCCTGAAACTGTTGGTCTAACATTCCTATTGCAACTAGCCAGAAGCTATAAATCCTTGACACCACCAGTCCTCATCCTAGACACACCATACTGACAAGGTCCTGCAGTAAATGTATTTTTTCAGCTCTTCCTCTCCTGAACCCTAACCCCCACTGTAGCCATACAGCTCAACCCAGCCACTCCAGAGCACCAGCCATAACTGTAATCTCAACTGTAAACAGTCCTCTCCTCTACAGAATTAATCACCTGCAGACTAATCATATCTCCACTGCTAGATGGAAAACATGTGAAATTAGGCTTACAGGGCAGCAAAAATGCCAATACGGGAAAACTGTCTTCCAGTGATATGTTCCTTTTTCTCAATTGTTGCTTGAAAACAATTTTTAAAGGTACTGATGTCAGTTTCAACTGGTTTTGTTTGAAGAAATTAGTTTTAGTTTTAGTGTAGTTTGTCATTGCTTTTCCAAACTAGGGCTAATAGAAAATCTTCATTTGCAGCTTAATAGCAAAAGGAAAAATACATTAAGGTTTCTTCAATATCAGAAACACTGTGCAAGGACAAATATACAGTCTCCAGTAAATGTGCAAATGCTTTACAAGATCTAAGCTGTATAGAGCTTTGTTGGATGGAATTTTTATCTTTGTCTTTAATTGCATTTGTATGTGTTGGAAGATATTTTCACTTATTGCAAAAAAAATTTAATAAATTTATGAAATCATATTCTCTCTTTTCCTCTGTAAAATTCTCACACTTCTAATCCAGTGCTAATTTTAAAAGTGTGATCCCCATTAATTTTACAAGGTTCTGGAAGATACTGTAAAGCAGTCCCTTTTAAAACTAACAGCATGACAAAATAATGTTCCAGAATTAACATGAACACTTCTCTCTCTATATAAATTTCTTTGACAGTAATTTCCTGGAGTTTTCTACAGGTTTTCCTAATCACATTTCTTTTTTGATAATGCAAGAAGTCATTCCCCAAGGGCAGTGTTTTGTTCTCCTTCAAATCAAAGATAAAAATTCTCTTGAGTTTCATGGGAACAAGAGCATTCTAAAAATAAAATTCCTTCCCTGATAACCTTTAATCAATGTGGTTTTTTCTCAGAAAGCAAATGCAATAAAGATGACCTTTGCATCAGTTCCATTTCTGTCCTTAGGGTGTAACTCTGTTTAGTGCAAAAACAGTTCAAGGATCCGTGAAGGAAGATTATGTCATCTCATGCTCCCTCTGGATTGCCCTGAGAAAAAACTGTCCCTTTCTAGTGGTGGTTTACAGCTGTTTCTTTACAGGGCTGTTTCTGTGTATTGGTATAGCACAGGAGCCTCCAGATAAGTAGGGGAAAAGGTTGATTAGTCTTACACTGCATCACAGCAGCGGCAACTCTTTTTTGAACTCTCAGAATTTCTCATCAGCCCTGGTGTACTGCCATGATTACCATAGAAGAGGCTGTAAGTCTGCTCTTAATCCCTGTGAATCCTTACTAAGGATGGAAAGAAATGGGGCTGCCATAGAGGAAGGTAGAACAGAGAGCTAAACTTGTATCCCAGCCATCAAGTGTGTAAGTCAAAAAAGAAGTAAAATCATTATATAGATTCAGAAATCAGACTGTGCTTGAGCCTCTCCAAATAATAAGAATTCATTTACTATGAATTCTTCAGGTCTGTGCAGAGACCCATAAGAGACTTTGCGACCCAAGCTTTCCAGGAGAGAGGCGGATGTTTAAAATTTCTGGATCTCACTTTAGGTAAAACAATGAGCAGTCTGTTGTGATGAATGCTGCCTGTGTGCCATGTCCTTCTCCTCATCTGCTGTTTACTCTTGCAGTTAGACAAGGTTCTGCAGGACATTTCCTAATGTCTATCCTGCATACACAGTACTGGCAGAAAGTTTACATTAAACTGACAGATTTACTTGAAGGAACTACAGTCAGAAGACTGTGCTTTTAGACACACATACACACAAGTTAAGTATTTAATTTCTATACTGACAATATATTAGTTTGTACAGCTATTACACCTTTTGTTTCTTTAAATGTCTATTAAAATATCTCATAGTATTTGAGCACTGCTTAAACAAGCACCATAACTTGTGTTCTTCACCAGTAGAGGACAGCACGAAGCTAGCTATAGTCCCAAAAGCTGCTCCACCTTTTTCCCTCATTTCTTCATCCAACAGCTAAAGTCAATGGAAGTTTCCTTGCTACCTTTTTCTCAAGAGGAATACCTGGTCTCCTTACTCAATGTTTTTCAGTGAAATAAAATGTAAGCAAATGCTTTATCACTGGCAGAAATCTCTAATTATCAACATACTCACAAAGATGCTGTTGTGCCTGTTTTCTTCCTTCCAAGATACCTTTGACCTGGGAGATCCTCTAACATTTCTCATGGACACAGAAAATACAGAAGTTAAATCATAGGCAAACTTGACAGGCTGATAGATAAACAAGCTGTGTTCTACTTCAGTTTGCAGATGTCACCAGCCTGCAGTTTGCTCTTTTCTTAAGTTTGTTTTCCAAGATGGGAAGCACAGAAACTGCATCAGCTTTGAAAAGCACAAAGGAAAACCGGGTCTTTGTCCTAAAACATATTTTATCTTACCTTAGACATATCTGACCCAGCATTCAGGCAGGTAGAAAGGATGCTGCTAAGGGGATAAGCTGCAGATTCTGCACTGCAGTTCACAGTGGATCATCATGGGAGGTGGTGGATTCTTCCTTTGTACCTAGGGATTGACAAGGAGAGCTTACACTTACTGCCTAATTCATAAGATGCAATGAATTGCTCTAAATCACTCATTACTTCAGCTTTTGCCTTAGTTCCTTAGGCCTAGCTCACCTCTATGTATGATTTGAGCTCTGGGCTGTCTCTGGCTGCCACGCCTGGCTGGCCCTGTTGGGTTTACTCCAGTAGGATGGGGCTGACAGCTTCTGCCCTATTTTCCTTGTTATGCTTGGCTTCCAGCTGCTCCCCAGTGCTGGAGAACAGCTGGACTTTGCTGTTCCTCACACTGAGCCACCTCAAAGTGGCTCAAAATCTGCAGAAAAACACACAAAAAACATGTAAGTTTTTCTTTTCTTTGAATATTGCCTGGGTAGTACTTCTATATCCCTGCTTATCTGAGTCCTACTTGTCTAAGCTTGTAGTTTCTTTTTTAAAAGTGAGTGACAAGGATTTTTCCAAGTCAGGCTACTTTAATGAAAAGATTGTTTTAAAAATAATTCTTTCTTTCAAATGGACTCTTTTGTGACTTGAAAAAAGCCTACTCCCACTCTTTATACTGAAAAATTCAAAACTGAACTCAACATCTTCTACGAAATGCAGATTTGGAGTTGCACATATGCACTATGTCTAGGTATAGATAATGGCATAGGTATTGTTGGGGAATTATTGAGTTTACTATAGCTGCTTAACTATGAATATTTAAGATGAAATTGCAGGATGATTTCTAACCACCCAAGATTTAAGTTTGTCGAATGCTCTCCTGTTAGCCGTAGCAGGCAAGTTGCTGGCAACAAATTGGACTCTGGCAAAGCTTTGAAGTTTTTGTATGATTGAGGGAAGCTAAGTCTAAATGAGATGAGTGAAAGCCAGGTTAGAATGCGGCACAGAAAACTGCAAGTTTTATTACACATTTACTTAAGCTTTACCTTCTGTAGTTTGGGTTTCTGTTGTGAGCTTCTACAAGGGTATGAAGCACAACATTGCCAACTTGGCAAGAAATTATCAAACCCTAAATCTCTTTTGGTTCATAAGAGAATTTCTGTTGTTTTTTGAAAAAAATTGAGTTGGTAATAGGACATTTAGGAGAACCCCTTCTGATGGTGCCTTGGATTGTCTTGTGTTCATTCAACAAGCAGAGCCAAGAGCCTTTAGCGCTGTATTTCTGTGTTTGCCTGTACCTGTATTTCTGTCTTTCAGTTTTATATCTACAGCATTTGCCACATGTGCTCCTGCTTTTCTGCCGGTACTCACTGTAATGCACTGTCTGGTCACCCTCAGCTCTCACAGAGAATTCAGGGTTTGTCTCTACTAGAATTTGAATTGTAATGTTTGTCTGTGCCATGTTGAGTACACATGTAATACACACAGCCACTTTTCCTCAGAGCAGTAAAATTGGTATCTATTAAGCAGCTTTTCAAAAATGGTTTTCTAGTTGTTGGGAACAGCACATAATTAAGTATCTCTAATTCAGATCCCAAGTCTCTACTACAAAGTATCTCTTAGTTAACTTCAGAAAAGCCATGTCTATTTTCAAGCTCATCTAATTCTTCCTGCATCTTCTAAGCCCTACAGAAACACTTCTGTCACAGAAGTGCTGTTTCAGCCTTGCCTTGTCTCTAGGCAAATGTCCATTTGCTTGGTGAACATTGATGAGCCCTGGACAGTGCAGTGACAGACTGTTTACCCAGAACACATCTCATTAGCTCTGGGGGAAAAAACCAAACAACTTGTGTCAGTTTTGAAGTGAAGCTGAATTATGGGTGGCCACTTCTTGCCATCCAAAGTTCAGAGAACTTGTGGTGTTACTTCAGTTGAGATGCAACAATTTCTAAGAGCTAATTTGTATATGGATATTGCCTACAGAGGACTCTGGGTATTGATTCTGAATAAAAAGTTCTGCTTAACCTGACTTACAAGCTCTCCTTGAGTTCCTACAGGGGAATCTCAATAGACCAAGACTTTTCCTTTTAATCCTCCTTTTTCATGATTTTAAAGCATCCCAAATGTTGCCTCAGCACTGATGATATGGGCAGCAGTAACCTTGAAGATTTCCTTTCAAATGCCCCATATATTCTTACATTTTGAGCTGTGTCGGGTGTAGGCCTACATTACACTTTCTGTAGCCCTTACCTCCTAAAAGTAATCCTAAGAAGTCATGATAGATAGTACACTGTAAGTTATTAATCATCTCAGGCCAGCTTAGTTCTGTGACTATATCTCTTCCTAAAGAAATAATAAAGAGCTGGGAAGAGCTATAGATGACTTTAAGGAAGTTAGTGAAACCATTAGCAGCTAATACACATTCTAAGGTCTGTTTGGGTTTTGTGAAGATAAAACAGTACTGACTCAGTTATTTCCAGTGCACTGATAATTCTGCAATGCTTATGCTCTGCAATTCCTTATGCTCTGTTAAAATAACACAGTATCCCTTATTTTGAAAATATGTTGTCTGTATTAAAAAATTCAGACTCTCTAGTTTGGGTGGAATGTTTCTGAGGAGATTCCTTTCTTAGCTTTATGTTACTGCCTTCCCAAAAGATGGGAGGTAGCTTCTTAAAACCATGAGGGATGATATTACAATTTTTATTACAATACATCCCTCTGCCTGGTTATGGAATCTAGCTGAGAGTAGTGTCTGGAAAGTGCATAGCCTCTCCCAGCTTTGGTTGTCCCAGGCAAACTCTGGGGTATATTGTCATTCTTATCTGATGTTTCATAAGGTTTCTAAATTTGTTTGTCTGCAAGTAATAGTATTTAATCTTCTCTTTCATGACAGATATGTATAATATAATGTTTGGTTGGTTTGTTTGGTTTTTTTCCTAGAAAGAAAGACTGCCAAAAATTAAATGCTAGGCAAGTAATTATGCATCTATAATGAGAAAGGACACGTACTCAGCAAGTATTATGGGGTTTATTCTTTTTGCAGGAATACCTCTGGTCTTGCTTGAGGCCACCAGACAGTAGAATTTAGGAGAAGTCTGTGATATTTCTTGGAGATAGCATTCTTGCACAGAAAGGAAATTTCTTATACAACAGATGCTAATCTAAATGTTCTGATCTCTTGATCAAATGCCCCAAAAGCAAATATTTCCATGGGCTATTTGATCAGACTTGACAACAACATCTTCAGCTTGAAGGAATAATGCTAATAGTAACTTTTTAAATTCAAACCCATATAACTTCCTAGTAACTTCCTATATAATAAATAAGAATAGATATCAACTCTTATTATCAGTGCTGCCCAACATGTTTACCCCAGCTGCCAAGCTACAATCTCTTTTACTACGGCAGTCATCTTTTTTGTTTCCCTTTAATATTAACAGAGTGTTTATTCCTTTACCCTCTTTAAACTCTGCCCAATCACATAGCAGTTCCCCTAAAGGCTGCAGAGAAATCTGGAGAAATATGTGTGTTTTAATACTAGCTGTATGTCATCCAGGATCCCACTGGAGATGACATTATTACTTTTCAATGTCAAGAGCTGGTCACATGGGAGCTGATGTTTTATTATAATCAGCTGCGGAGAACTGGTGAGGAAGAGCTCATTTGCAGCTGAGTATGTTTGAACTTTTGCACCTTTCAGTACCTTTCTGTGAGCAGCACTCTCTCCAAGTGGATGTGTTAGGGAGTTAGGTTTCCAGTAAATGCTGAGATCTTACAAAATGGCCACAGGAAATGAAAATTGCAAAATAAAATAGAACTGAAGAATTATGATGGTGATTTTTGAAGCAAAGTAGTTTCATATGGGTTCCGTAGGAAAGAATTATTATGGTTTAAATATCTGATTTGATTTGAGTCTTCCATTCACAGAATTACTCAAAAGACTTCTTGAATCTAAGTGAATCTAAGTCATATTACTCAAAGCAGATTCCACTTACACTGGCCGGCCATCATGCTGTGAGTCTCCTGGGAGATGCTGAGCACCCTTAACTCCTGTCTGAAGCTTCAAAAAATGGTCTTTTGTCAAAGCCTTGAGAAACATATGACATTTGCTTCCCTGGAACAATTTCTAGACAATATGCATTTAACTGACTTTTGGTGAGGAATAAATGGAAATCTAGTGGCACATCTGGTGCTGCCTTCAAATTAATTTACAGTGGTTAAATAGATTTGAACTGGCACTCACTCACATGAAGAACCTGTCATGCAGCTCTTTGTTCACCCCACTAACTAGGCTATCGAACAGTGTCTTTTGCCTTAATACAGATTTTGCTGAAAAAACCATGACATTTTGCACATGGCTGGGCTTTAAGGCAGTTAATGGAATTGAAGCAAAGAACTCCCAGCACAGCAGGAAACCCAGATAACAGGAACAATTGTTTAGTCAGCACATTTCTGCTCCCACAGAAGCTGAGGCTAATTATCAGGGCCAAGGCATCTAGCATCCAGAGGGGTGAGGAGATAACAGCACAACAGCATTTCTCTGCACAACTGCCCTAGTCAAATTTATTTACACATTCTGGAGAAAGAATGCTTTTGAAACACATTTTCCCGGTGCAGATGGGGAAGTGTAAATAATGGATCCATGTAGTTGTCCTACGAAGTTTTCACAACAATTTGCAGTTTGGAAAGCAGCTGAGGCAGTTTATACAGTGCCATCCATACGGGTTGACCCTGGGTAATTTTGGAAAAGATGTATCAAAGGGAAAAAGGGATTTACAGAGGGAAAGGATTCAAGTCTGGAAATTGTCTCTATACAAAACAGACACTTTCTTTCCCCACCCCCCCCCCTCCCCCCCACCACCCAAATTTAACAAAACATCAAATAACATTCCACAGTCATCAAAGCATGTTCTCTTATCAACTAGCTGGCTTTGAGTTAACAGCATACTTATTAATCTTTCTCTATTTTCTTTACTAAACCAGATCATAAAAAGTGAGAAAGAACAGTTTTGTCTGAGCACTTTTATGAGTTAAAAGCATTATTTTGTGCTTAAGGTGCTGGGCCAGATCTTTGAACATGTGGTTCAGATCCTGCATTTCCTGTGTGACAAAATATATTTGCATTTCAATTCCCCATCTGCAAGGTGGGGATCATGTTGTTTTCTTGTTTTACAGAGGTGGTCAGTTCATGGAGTTATGTGAGTGCCTGCATGGCCCAGTTCAATGAAAATGTGACTTTAAACTGTGTACAGCGGTTGATTACTTAATGTTTTGATTATCCAGTCCCAGCTCTATCACTGTTTTCTGTGCCTTCAAATTATTTTTTCCAATACTGCCATTCATAATATGAAAAAAATGTTACTTTCTTACTTCCAATGGCAGTTGTATTAATAAGTTGTTTACAGTGCTTCCAAAAACGTGCTGTAAAGATGAAAATTATTTCAGTCCTGTGAACTCCATCCACTAAGCTATCTTTTGCAAAGAGAGTCCTTCCACTGTTTTTTGCTGCTTCTGCTCATAGAGCTTCTTCCCTGTTGTTTCCTATACATGAAAAAGTCCATTAAGGCTTCACACATTACTATCCCCCAATTTTCAGATGTACAAATCCAGCTGCAACATCGTGAAAGATGAGGAATGAGAAAATGATAGTTGTAGTCTGATGTTGGCCAGAACTCAGCTGAGATTTTATCTTACCACTGCCTTTAGTGTCCAGGGAAAGGCACTGACCTGTGGGCCCTCTTCCAGCTCATGCCTACTTGGAGTGCTGGCCCTTGGCCGACAGCCCAGCAGAAAGAGAAGTCATGAAACAGGAGAAGTCTTTGAGTCAGCTCCTGAAGTAGGTGGAGCAGTCACAGGCAATGAAGTCTTTTTACCATCCACTCTGGGATACATCTTTCCTTCCAAAGATTTCATTGTTTCCATAGCTTCCTGACAGTTTTCCAGCAAGATTGCAATCTCAGTCTGCAAAGCACCAGGAGACTGATTCTAGCTGAAAATGATCTGTGCTAAACAGACAAGTTTCTGAGGACTCTACTTTTCTGTAAGGGAGCAGATTTTTTTGAACAAATTCTGCAGACATCTCCTTTAGGCTGATCATTTCTTTTGAGAGTTAGTTGAGGGAACCCTACTAAATTGCTACACAGGACCACAACTTTCCCAAATGTAAATATGCTGATTATCTGGTCCTGCTCTTATATCATAAGAATTTTTTCTTTCAATCTTTCACTGAAAATCACAGAATTGTATTCTCAAAATTACTGATTCAAATGTTTAACAATCTGTTTATAATGCAGTATTTCTGTAAATTGTGTGCTGGTTCTTTCACTGCCTCCTAACTGAAGGAGTGTGTTTTTCTGTGGTGAGGGAATTCTTTTCACAGTAATGCAAGAAGGCTCAGCAAATTGTGTCAATATCCTTCTTGAGCCAAAAAAACAAAAGGAAAGCAAGCAAGCAGGCTTTTGAGGAAGGATTCAGCTTTTCACTCCAGGATTCTTACTCAGAGCAATACACATTCTACAATTCCAGCCTGTTCCTGACAAATACAGAGCACACTGCTTTCTCATGAACAAACATTTTCTAGTAATTTATGCATGTTTATTTGCGTTAATTGAAATTATAAACTAGATGTTTTGAAAAATGCCTGGGATATCAAGAAATTGTACACAGATCTGGTCATATGTTCTCTAGAAGCACACCACAAGTTGTGGGGTTCCTCAGGACCCCACCCAAGGATAACCCAAAGTTTGTTCTGAAACAAGAAATGCTGAGGGATTTTTTTCAGGTTTCCCCTTATCCCTGGGGGAATAATTGCTAATAATTTTTTTGAGGTGAGTTTTGAAAGAGGATGATCAGATAATACAACACAACTGCTTATGTAAAACAGAATATAAATAGAAGATAACAGGGTGCAGCAGGGATTGGGAATGTGTGAATAAGTGCAGTGCATTTTCAATGTGAGACAAAACTCCTTTCTCACCAGTCTAGAAATGTTTAGTAAACAATCAAATGAGCAGTGCGTGGTGTGTCTAGGAAAAACCATCGCTTAGGAACTGCTCTTGAGTACCACGTACAGTTTTTAGAAAGTCATGCCTTTTATCAAACTATCCAGAGGAAAACATTTGTAATATGCAAACCAGTTTGGGTTTTGCTAGTTCTACCAGCTGGTCTAGAAAAAGGTCACTTCCTTTGTAGCCTATTGTAGCTACAGCAACACTGCTACATTTTAATGCTGTTACATACTCCTGAATCAAAAAGGGTATAAAGGACCGGCCTATGAAATCTATGGATCTCCAGCAACTTCAGTGGAGTTTCTTTATATTTACGTGAAGTAAATCAGGCCTGGGTCCTTCTTTGAGAGCACTGTTAAGGAGAGTTTCAGGAAGTTGTTTCAGAACATTGATACAGATAGTTATATAGATTTGAATGCATAAGAGTGGTGCGAGAGTATAATTAAAAACTAAGTATCTAGAAAGCTGATAAAAAGTAGATCAAGTAATAAAGTGTGGTGACAAATATTGTGAGCAGGCAGGACTTTTACATCAGAAATTCAGTGCAGAGAAGTTCATTCTCAAACATAGGTCAAATTTCACGATGCTTCCTGATAACATGGGAGGCAATCTGTGCCTGCATGCAATTCCTCGCTTAGATAATGCATAGGAAACACAATGATTTAAACTCCCAAGGCATCTGACCCTGTGTGCAGTTGTCTAGAAAAAAAATTATATACAAAATACTATCAGAGCCTTGTGTATATTGTGATTCCATAGCAATGGAATTTGCTGAAGATTTGTGGTCTTGACTCCTGCTTTTTATTAGTCATTATATAAAAGGGAATGGGAAGGAATTTGGAAGTTGTCAGGGAAGTCTCTGTAGTGGGCACTTTGCAGACATCTAGTAAATGAACACAGATTCTAGAACAGGAAACTGCACCAGAAGATGTAAATCACCACACTAGATGCAAAAGCTGTGATTAAAAGATAAAAAACCAAACCAACAAACAAACACACACACCCCTGAAAAGAAAAAAAAATAATAATAACCAAGAAAATGGGAGGTAATTGTGACAGTGGTCACAAAGGTTCTTGGATGAGGGAAGAGACGAGAATGTTGACTCCATGTTCAGAAGGCTTGATTTATTATTTTATGATATATATATATATATTACATTATAACTATATTAAAAAGAAATAGAGGGACAGGTTTCTTCAGAAGCCAGCTAAACTAAGAATAGAAAAAGAAGAATGAAAACAAAAGGCAGCTCTCTTGGACTCTGTCCAAGATAGCTCTGTCTTGACTGGCCATTAATTATAAACATCCAAGATGGCCCAATCAAAAATCCACCTGTTGCATTCCACAGCAGCAGATAACCGTTGTTTACATCTTGTTTCTGAGGCCCCAGCTTCTCAGAAGGGAGCAAAATCCCAAGAAAAGATTTTTCACAAAAGATGTCTGCGACAGGTAATAGCTTACAAAGTGAGTAACAGTCAAGTGTGTATGACTATTAAAATACCTTTAACATTGCCAGCCAAGCATCATCAGTGTACTGAACTATGCTTTATTGTTAACTGTGAGAAGAATGAGCTCTGATCATCTGGAAGGGATGGAAGGCAAATTTGGAAAGGAAAAATTCTCTTTAGAAATGGAACAATTAACCATCTCACTGCAGAGTAATCCTCTAACTCTGATTTCTAGTCATACTCATCCCATAAGGCCAGGTTGACCCTCCGACCATTACAGAAAGTTTGTCATGCAAATGTAACTGCCAATAGCTGAATATGAAAAAAAATATAATGAGTATGAAACTGAAGAGCTTCTTTGGACTGTTTGAGTCAATGCTCAAAATATTTTTTTAGAAACTCTTACTCATCAAAATATAAATGAGAGAGTTGTGAGATTTCTAATATTCCAGAATGTTTCATACTGAGTTCTTAGGTACACATCTAACATGATGATTTTTAATTAATCAGATCTTACGTTCTATTTAAATCTGACTTCTTTTAAAAGATTTATTTTAAATTTCAATTTGCAACTCTCTTTTAGCAGGTCTGAGATACATTCACACTCCCTTCTGATAATATTTTGTGGTGATAACAGAAGTCCAGATTGTTCTTTTCTCATTTTATTTTCATTTTGACATCTGTTTGTTGGTTACCTTTACATTGTGCTTCCTCAGCTTGGGAACAGACTAAAGAAACAGCAGCCACAGCATCATGCCAGGACACATGTGCAGAGCCTGTGGGGCCCAAGGAGGGGAAGATGAAGTCAACAGAGTGGAAGTAATCACTGTTAATCAAGCAGAGTTAATTACCAGCAGTCCAGTTCAGTGAGTTTGGCACTGCAGTTTACAAGGGCACGTCTTTGAATTACTTTCCCCATCTCTTCTGGAGCTTTTCTAAGAGTCAGTTTGTGATGTGTGGAAAGCAAATTTGTGGATATGTCTCTGCCTTATTCTTCTAACCATGATTTTAGGAATCCCAAATTTGACTGATGGCATTCCAGACTAGCACAGCTCCACTGGAGGAGCTGTCATTGTCTGGCCATGACTGGGTTAGTGTGTGTTTGGGGGGCACTTGGCAGCTCTCAAAATGAATACAGTTAGGTATTCACAGGGACCTGTTGCCTTGGGAAGGCAAAAGCCAAGGGAGGATCTGATATCATCAGTAGATCATGTTCAGACATAGTCAGAGGATTTTGTAGAATTTCCAAACTCACTCAAAATTGTGCCTGAACACAGCCTAGACAAGAACTATTTGAGCCTCACCAGAAAAAGTTCAACTTAGATGAGCACTATAACAAGGAGAGAGAGTTCTACAGAACAATGCAAAGAGGTATTGAGGAGTCAAAGAACAAGTAGTGAATTCACTAGAGCCCGAGGGGAAGCTAAACACTACTTACAGCTTTTTGAGGCCATAGAGAGTGTTTCAAACTGTCTGTATTTAAGTAGGCTCCTCATTCTAAACAGCAGTGCCAACTTTAAAAGTCTTTTCTTTCCTCTTTGCTTTTTTTGCTTTCCATTGGAAGAAAGTGAAGGGAAAAAAGATTGTGAGGTTCTGTATAAAAACCTTGAGGTCCACAAAGTGCAATCAGCTGCTATAGCAATAAGATTTATAAACAATATAAATATAAATCTTATTTTATAATAAGATTTTATAAAAATCTACTCACAAACTGTTGACAGTCCTTTAAAAACATAATTAATCTTCTTGCACCTCTAATATCAGAAATCCAGTTTGGTAAATGCCTGCTCTGCTCTTTAGAAATCTTTAGAAATGTTTTACCTCTGCTTTTGCCAGTACTATCTTATGCAGTGAAGAACAAATTCCTCTTATCTATGACCTTACATATTTGCTCATTTGAATATCACTCATTTAGGTACCTTATCCAGACAGGTTCTTCATGAATGTAGAATCCAGTCTCCTGAGCAGCCTAGGACCCCATCTCTGAAGATGTTCTCTGTGTACCCAATTCAGATCAAGTTAATTCCTTTAATAATGGTGACCCATTCCAGGAGACATTTTATTATTTTAAATAAAATTAATTTAATATTTCTTCATCTCTGTTAAAATATCTAATCTCTTAGCTGAGCAATACATTTGTCTTTTTCATCTCTTCCTGTCAGTCATATCTCATTGTTAGGCCATTAACCGAACAAGCAGGTCATTGTCCTTGCCTTCAAATGATAAATTGCCAACTTAAATGAGAAACTCATTAGTTTTTTTAATTGTAGTTCATCACATTTCTATTACTCCTGACTTATAAAGCAATCTTTCATGTATGATAATCTTTTCCCGCTCCTTATACAATATTTTATTACTATACTGAAAATGCCTCCCTCTGTATCATCAACAGATTTCATTAATTTCCTCCTATTCTTTGTGCCAAGGCCATCCATGAGAGGATTTTATAATACTGTGTCCTAGGGTGACGTTATGATGCTTGTATCCCCATTCATGTGTTCTGTTAATGTTGGATATTATGTTCTGTACCTTTAAGACTGGCTCTGAAGAGGGAAAGTTTTGTTTTGGTTTTCTTATCAGCCTGGCGGGACACAGAGACTGCAGCTTTTGCTTTTGCTGCTTTTGCTTTTGCTCTCTCGCTCTTGCTTGCTTCGCTTCTGCTTGCTTTTGCTCTTTAGCTAGTTTAGCTAAACTGTCCAATTTCTTCCTGGACGGTTTCTCCTTTCCTTTTTCTGATCATTTCGAACCTGCTCCGGACTGGGACCTGAGAAACACCAAGATCCTGCACCTTCTGGCCTGCAGCAGCAGCCCCAGTGCCAGAGGGACTGAGAACAGAGTGACCACCCCCCAAGAGAGACTTTCTGAATTTGTCATCTTTTTTCAGAGCGGTGTCATCCAGTATTGTTCATTTTGTGTGCTGGGGGGTGCTGTGCCTGTTAAATAAACAGGTTCTTTCCACTCCTCTCCGAGAAATCCTTCCCGAACCGGCTGGGGGGAGGGGCTGTGTGGGTTTGCTTACTGGAGGAGCCCTAATTTGGAAATTCTCCTCCAAATTTGCCTAAACCACGACATACTGAGTTCCATAAACAGTCCTGGAAGATGCGTCTCTGCAATCTTCCTTGAACTCTCAGTGATAAATCCTCATTCTCTCTTTCCCCTACTCTCCTTGCCAAATCCTCATGCTATTACCATACTCATTTTTATTCACATAGTCAGGTGATTCCTATGCTATTTCATATCTTTTCCACTTTAATTTATGAACTGTATGAGAATACTTTACAGAAGTCATGATAAATTCACTGTATTTTCTTTCCCTAAAAAAAGCTGATTGCTGTCTAAAACAATGGCAGCAGAATCCATTTCTTTCATAAACCCAAACTCTATTTTATCCTATGTTTTGCTACCTTTATGCCTTGTAGAATATTTTCCCTTGCAACATGTTCTAAAACCTTGTATACTATCTAAGTTTACAAGTGCATCAACATATTCTTTCTGTATTCTTAAATTCAGAAGTTTGTTTCCTATTCAAGATGGAAAAAATAGCCCCCATTTTCTTTTGGTGTCTTTGGCAGATAATCATCCATTTCTGACTTACTAACATTGCACAGTGATCCATTTTTTAAACAAATAAAATCTCCTTCCACCTCCCTTTTTTTTTTTTTGTCTTTTGATAATTCATACTTTGTTGCTATTTTTTCTCATCTCCAAAGCAGATTTTTTCCTAAGTTTTTGTTTATTTCTAACATATTTTTTCAGGTAGCTGCTCATGCATTTACAGTAAAATCCCTTCTATAAGAGTTATGGAGGGTTTTTAAATCTCCTATTTACCAATCCTCCCAAACTTTCTCAACCTTCAGGACTCCAAACTATTCTGTCCACGCTACTTCTCCAAATAGTTCTCTTTCTTTTATAAAATTTCTTCCTTTTTTTTTTTCTAACACTTCCTTTTGGTTGTATACAATAATTTAATTTATAGTGATCTGATGTACCTCATAATCCTCAGACCCAAAATTATTTTATGCTACTGTTGTAGCGAGTTGGAGCAAAGACACAGTCCTTACTCAGAAGCATTTTTTCAGTAAGTTCTCAAACTTTTTCCTTCCTCACCTAATGAAAAAAATACAACAGAAAAGGAATGTATTTCTTCTATTAGAACAGCACATCTTTCAGTTCATGTGATGGGCGCTCTTTTTACCCAGTCTGTGATTTATAGTGAATAAGACACTGATGCATTCAATATATAGTCTTTTCTCCACAATGAAAAAACATTATCTCAGTTTTCTTAAAGACACTTTTTACCAATTCCAGTAATGCCCAGTTTATTCTTTGAGGCTAGAGCCCTGCCACTTGAATAATCCTGATAATTTTCAATGGACTAAGTTTTGGGCATGATATTCTGAGAAGACATAAGAGAATCAGGTCCTAAAAAAAGGCAGTGATGGTTGCTGAGAGATGTGAATTTTTATTGTATTGCAAAGGAGTGTGCTAGTAATTATGGAAAGAAATTCAGATTAAAAAAAGGATATCAGCAAAAAATATACTAAGACCAAAATACACTACAGTCTGGAGACATCTTCCAAAGGGAATCTTGGAACCAGAAAAGTCTTGGACTTTTAAAAGTAGGTTTGACAAAGCAATAGACTAGGGCCTATATTTTTAAGCTGGCTAGCAGAGACTTTTTCCATCTGTAGCTTCCCTGTGTAGCTTCCATGTGTCTGTGTTCCCTACCTTCTCTTTTCCTGACAGATGATCTACTCCTCATTAAATAAGGAAGTATCAGATCCTTTTACTGACTTTTCTTCAGCTTTCACTCACAATATAACCTCAGATTTAAATTGCTGCTGCACTGCTTTGATCTATTCCACTGAAATTAATTCCAGGTAATTTTTCTCTCTGATGTACAGTTCCTCTCCGTGGCCCAGCAAAGGAGGGAAAGGAAGAAAAAATGCTACCTGCATTTTAACAGTTCTGTGAATGAAACCAACATACATTTAATCACAGCTTGCAACCTGTGGATAGGACTCAAAACAAGGTGTTTTTTATTCATTGTGTTTAATATCACACACAGAAGTTTGAGGCACCAATGGCAGGTGATCAGTTTTTGTAAAACTACTTCCCATATCTGTAATTTCTTTACAATCTTTCTCTGTATATTGTCAGACTTACATGCATTGCCCCCTCAAACAAAGGGCTGGAGTCATTCTTCATCTCTCAGGGTTAACTAATCCATCATTAGATGAACATATGCAGGTCCACATGAAATGTTTGCTTTGAAAGCCAAGCTTTTACACCAGAATTTGAAATTTTATTCACTTGGACACGCTGATTAATGGTGTCAGCATTGTTCATTTGCTTTGCAACACATAGTGAGCAGATGTTATATTGGCTTGTTGGCCCACACTGAGCATGAAGGGGTAAATCCTTTGAGACCTTGCTTTTGTTACTAGGTCACTTACCAAAAGGTCAATAAGTCTGTTTTATACATAAACATGATGTTGATTAAGCTGAGATATTTTGATTCAGTTCTTCTGGAGCGCTTTATATTAGAAGCACAGGGTCAAAACCTGCCGTGTCAGACTAGGCAAAACATTGGCTCACTGTAAGGGTAATCTTTTCTGTGAAGGTTTCCTTGTTGAGCCAGTTGTGGGGAGCTATCATTACAGTTTGCATTTTTTCTCTCAGGAGGCATGCAGGCAAGTGCTGTAGGAATAAGTAATGTCTTTTCATCAATGCAGTAAGATGTAAAAAAAGAATGTTTTAGGCATGCAAATCCCTCTTTAGGTGTGAAATGGAAACCACGAACTAGAGAGTGAGAAGGAAAATGTTCTTCAAAAAAATCTGGGTAAGTAGATCTAGGAAGAAAACTAAATGTTAGCAAGAAAAGGAATAATAAGCCATATATAAGCATTTTTCTCCAACACGGGCTAAACTTCAGAAATTAATCCACTGAAGGAGGACTACAGCTGGCAGAGGAGAATCAAGAGCATGGATATAAATGTCAGAAACATTTTACCATGAATTTTAAGTCAGGTATGAAGTTTCCCAAAGCTCAGGATGTATTCAAAACCAGAGTTTTTACATTAAAAAATGGAGGCTGCAAGCCTAAATTATTTTTTGTCCTGGGAAAAAGATTCTGAATATGCTACTCTCACAGACAGAAATAAAATTATTATCTCCTTATCTCCCTACCTTCTGAAAATTTAATGGAGTTATTAATTGTATTTAATTTACTAATGTATTAATTTTATATGTATATATACAAATATCAATACATCAATTTGTTAATTCACACATGGGATGTTTGGTTTTGTTTGTTTTTCCCCAGAATTCTTTCTTCATCCTTGCTAAAAAGAAGAAAGAAAATAAAAAATGCATGCATTAATCCCATGCAGGTAAAACTGAATCCATTTCAGTGGATGCCAGATATGATTACTCACAATGCTCTCAGATCTTACAGCCTTCCCCAAGGCTCAGGTCTTGCCTCCCAAGTGAATCTCTAACATCCAGTATTAAATCTCCAAAACAGATTTTATAAAATAATTTTTAGTATTTGTAATATTTAAATATCAGAAGTATTATACTATCCTTTTTATGGCATACAATGTTTGAATGTAAGCTACATCAGCTAGAATGACACAATTATATTTACATGAGTCTGCTGGTGGGGAAAACCTCTTACTTTACAACTGTTCTTGTATCATAAGTTCCTGGGAGCTTGGTTGTTTAGCTTATGCTGAAGAGAATGGGTTCAGCCCTGGAGGTCCACAGTCACTGTCTGCTTTTGAAGGGTATGACTAATATTTAGTTCAATATTTTATTCACATCTCTAGAAAGGCAAATGTAAAAGAACAATGACATATAAATATACCTAAACTATAGCCTATATTAAGTATATTTCCTGTTAATTACCTGTAGATTGTATTTCTTTCCCTAAGCATATGTATCTGATTTACTTGCATGTTATTAAAATGAACCTCTGTCTTAACAACCAATGCATTGCAACCTGTTTGCTTAAACTGTTGAGAGTTTATATGCACTAAAAGCCTAAAAGTAACAAGGCCTTTACTTATTGGACACCTTTAATATCAGGCTCAGTGTGACATGAAGTGGTTTCTAACAGGATTCATCACCTTCCAGCTGACTGCATCCTTCCCCTTGAACAAGAATTTGCAGGCAAAATAGCTACTGAAAGGTCAAGGGATGAAGAAAAGCAGCCCCATGAAGAGAATGGCATTTGTTCATTCTGCCACTTAAGCTGAAGTCTTCCTTGCTTCCTTGCTTCCGTGCTTCCATTTGCATAACAGAGTTGATCATCTGGCCTTTATTACAGCAGACTGAACATAAATCATTACTGAAACATTAAATATATCCTAGAGAACACTGCTCACTGACATAAAAATGAAGGTGCTATTTTTGCCTAAGGATACTGGAGGTGATAAAAGAAGCATTTCAATGTTGCTGATGGATTCTTGTTGTTACAGCTTCCATGGGAGGCTGCAGGAGGTTTTCAGTGTCATGCTGAAAGAAGGGCTTCTTTTAGTTCACCTCCTTTCTCCCATTTCTGTGAAGCTGTTTAAAAGACTGGACCTTATATCTCAGTATATAACTTACCACCAAAGTCATCCCCATTTTTGATACCCTCATGGACTTAACTGGGCTCCAAACAGGAAGATTTCATCTTACACTGAAATATAATCATGTACTTAATGGTCACCAACCTAACGAAAAGACCCTCCTGATCTGCAACATTTTACTGAGCCATTCTGCTGAAAATATGTTTATATATTATATTTATGTATTTATTTTATATTTATTTTATAAATATATGCGTATGTATATAAAATTATATCTATTATTTTATATAATGTAAAATATACATTACATATATTATGTATATATTTTATATATTTATATTTCTGTCTGGAAAGACACTCTTTTTCTTCTCAACATACAAGTAGCTGCAGGCTTTAATTCCTAACACTTAGAAATATACTGAGAAGTATAGGTTCCGTACTTACTCAACCTTTTTGACAAGGATTCCCTAACTTTTATTTTTGCTAGAGCAAGCTGGGTTGCCATGCTTCCTCTGTCTGTGCATTAACAGAATTATTGCACATACACACTCAGTCCAGGACTTCCCAGGAAAACATTGCATATCTGTGTTGCTGGGCCTCATCTCAGGATGCCTATGAGTTACTGCTCCAACTTTCTGGTATTCAACATGGTAATTCCTTCCCTTTACATTTGCCCATGAGATATGATATAGTGAAACATTTCCTTCCCATCTGCTGCAACTGGCTGTCCAAGTACTTCAGGAGTCTCTCCAAATCCATTTTCACTAACATTTGTATTACTCCTATCTCATTCACAGGAGAGATTGACCCTATGAGGTTGCAATCTCATCCAACAACTCATATCTTTCTCACAATGTCTTGCCCAAAGAACACTTCAGGGCCTGTGTTGGCACGGAAGTTGAGGTGTTACACCTCAAGAGGAGTGGGGGAGTAGGTGTCATTTTCCCCTTATGTCTGAAAATGCAAAGAGACTGGGGAACTGAGTATTGCCAGTCCCAAATTTAAAAAAAACCAAAAAAACAACTAGGCTTGAAAAGACAATACTATTTAAAGAAGATGCAGGGCCAGGGAGTCTTTCTTCTATATTTGTTTTTATCAAACTTTATGGTTGATTTTGGAATCTTTTAAAATTATTTTAACAATCAAAAGGGCCCGAAACCTACCCTTTTGTAGCATCATTTATCTGTCTCTATCTCTCTTATTTTTTAATTTGGATTTTGACTCTTGAAATCCTTGCACAGTCATTGCTTGCCAGCATCCAAGTGCTTGCAATAACAGAAAAAAACTCCCAAGTTTATGGGTTTTTTAGTAACTGGCCATGCGGTTCTCCAGAGAGAAGAATTAGCTCTGTGCAGAAAACTTGGATCACATAAAACAATCCTATTTCTTCTTCAAATTTGATCAAAAGCTGTAGTATTTTTGTATGTCTTTATTAGCAAAGTGTAATATTTTCTTTAAAGCTTTTAATATTTTCAGGCTTTCTTCCATTTAAAATTATAATTCTCTGCTATTTCTGTTAAATGCGACACAATTTGTTTGAAGTTGAGTCATTTTTGCCAGCAGTTCTAGCTCTGAATTTCACCAGCACTGGTTAGGGCTGTCCATCAGCAGCACATTACTTAAATCTGCACAAAGGATATCAAGATTTTTATCATTAATCTGGTCTTTCTACAATATACTTTCACATTTTGATTCTCTTCCTTTCACTACAGTTTGTTTTACTCTTCACTGTGCTGATGTGGTTGCAGCTCAGCTCAGGTCAGTTTGTGTTGGTGGGACTGCAACAAAAGATCAGACAAAATCAAGCTGCTCTCCAGTTTCTTTATCTGGAAGAGAAAGAGCTGATATCAACAATTTCATACCCCAAGTCACAATTTTAAGAAGAGGCAAAGTACAAATTCTTGAAAGAAATTATTTGCTAAGGAAATGACCAATCTCATTTGCATCATTTTTGAAACAGAAAATTTGCTTGAAGCTCTTCCTTTTGGATCTCAGCTTCCAGACATTGTCTTCACAGGTCCCAGGTTGTTACATTATAGTCTCACCTCAAGGTTCTGTTGACATCTGAGGCTCCCCTGTAGACAGCATTAGGCAGAAATATATTACAACTAAATATTACATTGGTCTCTGACAGTGATGTATGGACATAGTATTTTCTTTAGACTGGATACAAAGCCCTGAAACATGCCACACTTAATTCCTCTCTTTCACCTTTAAAAGGACAAAAGAAAGGGTGCTCTTAATTATTTTCCTCATCATAAATGTGATCTGTTCTCCTCAAGCATGTAAATGTATCAGTAAAAAGCTGCAGCATTTGAGGAGCCCGACATGTAAAGTTTTTCTATTTGCCACTGGTCAATGAGGTTGGAAGCATAAATCAGTGTAAACCAAATAATGATTCGACCTGGTATAGTGACTAAATCAATTCAGAGCTAATAACAAATAAGAATGCAGGCAGAGAAGAGAGCTAGAACAATACAGACAAGACACAGAATTTGGAGCAGGTGCAAGTCATGAAAGATTGTTTCAAACTGGGCTTTGCATGCAAGAAGAAAAGCTAAAAGACAAAACTAAATCCTGACAAAAATGCAATACATTAAAGAGAATTTAAAGAGCAGTATCTTAACTATGAAATAGAGAGGAAATGTATGGAAATAATTGAAGTAGCATATTCATAGTTCCTGATTAAGCAAAATAGATACAGATTTAGGTATGCTCTTAATTCCGACAGAAACTAAAGCCATGATTAAAATTTTGCCTGTGCTTAAGTGCTTAATTAATCCTATAGTAATCATAGGCTCCTCCTTCAGTTTTCACTGAGCCACAGGATTCACTGTAGCCTGAGAATTGAAATTGCTTGATGCTTTGAAATGATGCTTTTGTTTAAATGAATAACACCCACAGTTATAAGATAGAATTAGTCTTTCATATTCTTTTAACTGTTCTTCCTTGAAGGATCTTAGTAGTACTGGCCATTGATCTGATAAACATGAACTTGTTTGAGAGTAGAAGACAGTAAGAGATCCTCCCAAATATTTTCCTTCTCTATTTACAGTGTTTAAATAAGAGCTTTTTTTCTTATCGCCAGCATCCCTGAATTGTTTCATATAAACAGTGGAGTAAAAATGTAAAAATAAAAAATTATCTTTGGAATTTATGCTACTGTTTTCCCCAGATAATGACTTTCAGCACAGTAAAATTAAGATGTTTCTTACTAAAATAATCCAGAACTAAATGTTAAGTGTTTATTCTCTTTCAAAAACACAAAACACTCAGCAACCAAATAACTCTAGGGTGTCAAATAAATGTGTTTTATGTTCATTCATAAGGCTCCTATCTGAAGTGAATTAATAATGAACCTCAAGTAAATATGTAATGGTGGCTTTATAATTGTGTTTCTGAGGATGAGACTAATTATGTACATTGATGTGAGTCATATATAACCAATACCCATTTTCCTTTCTAAAAGGATGAATTTAAACCCATTCTGCAACTAAGACTTTGTTGTTATTCTTAAAAAATAATCAGCATAATAGGCAATAAAAACTGGAGCAAAGAAAAAATGACAGCAAAGAGAGGAGTAGAATGATTTTTACTGAAAGCTATAACAAAACCTAGAAATTCCAAATGAGATTAAAAAAAGTTGCCAAAGGCAACGAAAGCTAGGTTCTAGAACATCTAGACCTGGAAGTATAGGACTTTCACCCATAGCACATCACTTGGTGCCTTAGAATCATACAGTCATAACAGGTCAGAAGGGACCTTCATGGGTTATCTAGTTAAACTCCTTGCTCAAACAGGTCTCATCAGATCAAGTTGATCAGGGCTAAGGGAGTCCTGAACATCTTTAAATATGGAGGTTCTACAACATATTTGAGCAACCCAGTCCAGTGTTTGACCATACTCATGGTATGTTTTTTCCTTTTTACCTAGAATATGTAATTTACTGTGCTGCAATTTGTGTCTGTTGGCTCTTGTGCCATCGTGGTGCACCTATGAGAAGAGACTGGTTCCATTTTCCAGTCCTGTCCTGCCGTCATGTTGTTGTAAGAAGCAAGAAGGTCTCCTTTTCTCCAAGCTGAAAATATGCAGCTCTATTCACATGCATCATGTTCTCCAGCACCTGACTGGAGGCCTTTTGATTGACTCTGTTCCATGTGTCAATATTGCTCTTGTACTGGAGGGAGCCTCAAACCAGTGACAGTACTGAGATAAGGTGTTATGAAAGATCATTCCCCTGGCCCTCTTGTTAATACAGCTCAAGATGGTGTTGGCCACCTTGGCTGCAAGGGCACAGTGCTGACACACATTCAAACTGTCATCTAGGACACAGAGGTCCTTTTCTGCTTCCAAACAGCTCCCAGCCTGCATGGGGCTATTCCTTCCCAGATGCAAGACCTTGGAATTGCTCTGGTGGAGCTCTCTCTGAATAGCAGCCCTGCCCTTGAGCTGAATTCAGCTTTCGAAATGCAACAAAAGAATGTAAATTCTAGAGAGCTATGGTGGGAAAGAAGCCCAGCACTCAGAAGTTTTTCGAGGGAAATGAGAGAACCAGATGGAGATGATAGTTTCAGTTATCTCTAGAAGTTACTCACAATGGGAAGGAAACTACAGAAATGCTTAGTTGGCTAAACATTCTTCTATCAGCACTAAGGAGTTGGTTTGGTCTTTTGTCTTACCATATTAAAAAACAGTATTTGTGATGATTTCGTAAGAGGTATTGGCAATCTGCCTTATGAAATTGGTATCATATGTTATTATATTTGTGTTTGCTTCCCACAACATTTTAATTTTGTATCCATTTTGATTTGATGCAGTGACAGTTCTAAGTCACCAACAAAATCAAGTCTTTCTTACACAATTTTTTGCCCCAGAGGAGCTGCCTGGGAACTCTCACAGATCAAAATATACAGTACTCTGCAGCTGGTGTACCTAAATTCATTTTGTGCTGGAATCTTCTCAGAAGGAAGATTCTGAAAGCTGTAGTTACCATCTGGATTTATCTAATTCTTCAGATTGCTCTATTACATGTGTTATAAATGATCAATCAAAAGCCAAATTATCAAAAATGCGAAAAGATTTATCTTTTTCCGCAACCAGAATACAGTCCTCAAAACCACCACAGCCAAAGAGACAGCGTTGAGCCTGGGATTGGCGCTGGGTGCACATGGATCTGACCTCTATCGCATTGGACCCCCGCCTCGTTCACGAGAGCTGCTTCTAGCGGAGATGTTTTATATAGTTTATTATGCCCGAGGCAAAGGAGTCCAAGTTTCTTTTGTAACTCTGCATATTCATAGTTGCTTCTTTCAGAGCTTGGACAATTGCTGATTGTCCAGCTCTGCTTTTCTTGCAGAGCTGGACAATCATCGTTTCCTGGTTGATAGCCAGCGTTGATCGAATCCCGGGAAGTCACGTATTCACATGTATCTTTCTGGCAACTTCGGCTATCTTGATCAATGTTATCAACAGGGCGATGATCGCTCTTAGGTGTCTTCCGATGACTCGGGCTAATGGTGATCATCGTGCTGGGTGCATCTAATTATAAGCTAAATGCCAATCATTATCTGGCCGCCTTCAGGAATTTCGGAGTTTGAATAGACATCCGCCTCCCAGGCTGCTTGTGGTCAGAGACTCATTTGGATTTCACAATCTTTATAAAATACATTCTTTTATAGCATGAATTATTTCTAACCTATATTACAATCCCTCCCCTCTAATATCAACACATTAATTCATGCTCCCTCTACATCCCAAATTACTATTATCTATTTACTTCCTACATCTACCCTCCACCTTTAAGGGTCTCCTACAAAAAGAAAACTTTATTAAATTCTCATGCCATGCTCTCCTTGCAGGATTCCCTGATAACCATTATAATTGTTCCCATTTGTTTTGACCTGTTCCTCAAATTTTGCCAAGACCTTGGCAGCATTGCTTGCACACTTCCCTTCCCCCAGGCTCATGATCTTTGACACGTTGTTTCTGGAAGCCAACTCCAGGTCCACGGGCACTACAGCTATCTGCATACCCTGTACCACAGAGCGTATCTGTCTAATAAAACAAGGTATTAGACACGGGAGGAATAGAACTCCTGCTACTGAACATAACACAAAAAACATTATCTTGTTCCACCAGGCCCCATCAAATAATCTGTCCCACCAAGATGACTGCAAGATCAAATTCCATTTCTGAACTGGGACATGGGCCACGTTCTTTATTTCGGCTGCCAATCCCCTTATGGTTTCCCCATAATCACCAATTTTGATACAACATTCCAATTCATTGAATTTTCCACACACTCCCCTTTCTTCGGCCAGCAAATATTCTAAAGCTATTCGGTTCTGGTACACAAAAGCCCATACCTGAGTGTGCTGCTGACTCAACAAGTCCAGGGCCTCTGAGGTGTGATTTGACACGATTTCCACCACTGCCTGCAGCCTGATCAACCAGTTCAGTAGATAGATTGGAGTCCTATAATCATAGCTTCCATCTTGAGCCCATGTGGCCAGCCCATAATAATCAATTATCCTTGCTGCCAACCACTCCTCCTCCCCCCGCAAGTTTGCCTGCCACTTATGACAGGTATAATTTTCTTCAAGCTTCTTCTCTCCCTCCTCAGGGTCTCATATAGAGGAGTCCCTAGTAAGCTGCTTTTTGTTCAAGGAAGAGTGAAAAATACTGTCCGGATAATGCCCAAAGTGCATGATCCTTTCCACCTTGGAGGTAACTCACTGTGTGCTTTCTTTCCACAAATCCAATAAATTCCATCTGGGGCTTTCCATCTGATATTAATTTTCCCTGGGTTTCCCCAATATTCTGTCAGTCCTGCCAAGGATTGGTAAGGATTAGCTCTGGAACTCTTGACCCAGCAAAGTCTTATCTGACCATTCCCATCAGAATTTATTTTGTTTTTCGGACTCCAGTACCCCGTAGGAGGTTCTGGTTGCCAGACTTGCTCTTGCTGTCCGAATTCACGGACAAAGTAGTTATACGTGGTGTGTGTCCCACCATTTCAGTATATTCTTTCCCCTCTCAACTGATGCAGATAGTTGCTGCTCCAACACCCATGCCTCAAGTCTCTGTGCCAATTTTGAGACCCTTGGATTGTCCCATTTCAAAAGCTGTTCTGGAGCCAAACCTTCACCCTTCCAAGGCCACTTCTCTGCCAATTTCAGCCCCCCACAAATCCAACAGTTTGACAATCCCAATTCCATGGCAATTTCCTGCATTAAATCAATGAATAAGTTTCGGCCTGGGCAAGGTAGTTCCCCATCAGTATATTGTTTCTCGAGCTGATCATACTGCTCACCCAAAGTTTTCAATCTTTCCTGTTCCACCCTTTTCTTTCTTAGTTCTGACTCCCTCCTTTTCAGCTCCTGAGTAATCTCTCTCACTTTTCCCTCAGGATCTATTCCATCTTTGTTCCTTGCAAAACAGACAGCCCTATGATATTGCAGGCACACTCTATCATCATTTGCCTGTGCTAAGTCCAATATGATCGGCTCTCTGTTCAGGGTGAACTTGCTATCAAATTTTATATTTCTTCCCACCCAGTACATTTTCCTGTTCATCATGCACATTCCCAGCTTCAAATTGTCATAACACAATGGATTCACTTGGTGATACACTACAAAAATTGATTCTGTTTTTCCCCCAACCCACATTGTTCGGTTACATTGACTGCAAACAGGGATCGACATTGGTTCTACATTCCTTTTCATCACTCAGTGTTGGAGCTTGTCTGACTGCCCGTTCTGTGTCCCAGCCTTCAGATCTGAACACAAGATCTCTGCACAATTTCACCCAAATGCCATTTATCAAACAGTACCTGCCAGACTCCCTGATGCACTCCTCTGGGGTTTGGTATGCTGAGGTCCCCTTGGCCCTTGCTCAACTGGGACCATTTGAGTGTACTTACTACACTCATCCATGGAGCTCTGATTTCCGTCATGGATTTCCGTCATGGATCGAGGTCTCAATGTGCACACTCTGTGTCCTGCACATGGCTAGCCTCAGGCCAATCAGGATTCCCACTTCTCTGCCTTTGCCTCTGCCCCCTGGGGTGCCACCAGCAGTGAGGAAGACCATCTTCGTAGCAGCAGGAGTATTCTTCAGGGAATACATTCTCAGACCTTGCCACATACCTCCTCTTAAAGGCGCCCCACCTCGAGATCTTGACAGCATCTGAACTGCACCGTACTTTGATTGACTTCCGACACTCTACATCCAAAATTTCTGCCTTAGATTTGAGTTTTCCACGCAACCTGTTCTGGAAAATGTGGAACCACTCTTGTGAATCTAATTCAATAATTCCTAAATTTGTGGCTAGGGCTAGAATGCAGTCAGCCAGCTCAAGCTCCTCTTCCAGACACTGGGTGCACAAGCCCTTTGGCCTCTGCCCCCTTCTACAATATCTAACAAAAACCCCTTGACAATATTCACAGTTGAAGTGTACAAAAGGATAGCATACACAATCTGACAGTATACAACCTATCCGTCGGTCATTTATGAGGACACTGGAGCTTGATCTTCAGGTCGCCTGGAGAAGAGGTGATCCTCCACTTGGGAGCCTCCTCCTGATGCTCGACCTTCTTCACTCTGGACACGTGTGTTCAACCTTTTTCCACTGTCCGTATGGCTGTGTCTGTTACCAGAAGGATATGAAAGGGGCCTTCCTAGTGAGGGGAGAGGGGTACGTCTTTCCATACTTTCACAAGTACTCTGTCACCTGGTTGAATTTTGTGGATAGCAAATCCCAGAGGGGCGCTCTGAGACACTATTGCCTGTTTGCTCAATTCCTGCAAGTTTCTTTTTATCGTTACTAAATACAGTTGAATTTGGCTGTCCTTCAGTCTGGGGTGTCCCACCAGCATCCCGTGCTTACATGGCATTCCATATAGCATTCTGAAGGGTGAGAGCCCCGTCTCTGAATGAGACATTGTCCTGATATTAAGCAAGGCAAGAGGGAGGCATTTCAGCCAGGACATCCGAGTTTCTAAAATTAATTTAGACAACTGCACCTTCAAAGTCTGATTCATCCTTTCAACTTGTCCCGAACTCTGGGGATGCCACAGAGTGTGGTATTCCCTTCGAATGCCCAGTGCTGCTGCCATCTGCTTAATAATCTTCAAAGTCAAATGAGTCCCTTGATCTGAGTCTATGTAATTCACCACCCCATATCAGGGCACAACTTCTTCCAGCAATTTCCTGTACACTGTCTGAGTCTTGGACTGTGGAAAGCTTCCGCTCAATGGGTCAATTTGTACAATATTACAAGCACAAATTTGAACCTTCCCACCTTGGGCAATTCAGTAAAATCGACTTGAATTCTTTCAAAAGGTCGGTATGCAACGGGGTGACTCTCCAGGATTGCCTGTCTCGCCTTAGTTCTGTTAATTTTCTGGCAGATCAGGCATCCCTGTCCCTCTTGTTTGGCCAATTCATAAATTCCTCTGCACCCGAAAAATTTCAAAAACTGTTCAGCCAGGGCCTAAGCCCCCCAATGTATTCACCAGTGCAGTCTCCTCAAAATTCTCCTGGGAAAACCTTTAGAGACTAGTTCTCTCCCATCCTGTAGTTTCCACTTACCTTCCTCCAATTTTCCCCCAATCTTCTCATAACGTTCAATCTCCTTTGGGGAGTGTTGAGGGGGGTCGTCTGGGACCTCAATCCCTTTGATCTCCGGGGTACTTACCGTCATCAGTGCTGCGGTTTTGGCCTCCTGATCCACCAAGCTGTTTCCCTGGGTCCGGAACTGCATCCCTGCCTGATGTCCCTTCACATGGACAACTGAAATTTCCTCCAGCTCCCTTATCGCTTACAGAATTTGCCGGATCAATTCCCCGTGCATCAGTCCCCGTCTTCATGTGTTGATCAGCCCCCTTTCCTCCCAAATTTTCCCAAAGGCATACCTAGAGTCTGTAAAAATTGTTCCCTTCTTTCCCTTCAGTCCTTTCAAGGCTCTCAGAACTGAGTACAATTCGCAAGCCTGTGCTGACCAACCTGCGTTCAGGGGGCTTGCTTCTATCACTTTCTCTGTTCACCCGTCCACAACTGCATATCCTGATTTCCTTTTTCCTTCAATCACTCTGCTTGAGCCATCTACAAACCATTTTTCCACTTCGGCTAAATCCTCTTCTTCCAAATCTGCTCTTATCTTTGTCTGCAATTCCACCGCTTCCACACAATCGTGGACGAGTTTTTCTGAAGCTTCCCCAAACAAAAACTGAGCCAGGTTTTGCGCTGTTGTTGTCCACAATTCCAAATCCTGTGAATGAATCAAGATGGCTTCATATTTCAGCAATCTAGCATCTGTAAGCCATTTATCTGCCTTCTGTTGTAGTATAAACCGCACATTGTGCAGTGCAAATTCTACCAAAGGTGCTCTGAAAGTTACTTTCTTGGCTTCCTCCACCAACAATGCTACAGCTACAATCGCTTGCAAGCACGTTGGGCCAGCCCCTGCTTACAGGGTCCAAAAGCCTAGACAAGTAACCAACCGGTTTCCTGACCCCTGCCCAGTCCTGCATCAGCACACCACGTGCTGTGTGATTGCTCACATCCACAAACAACTGGAATGGCCGTCTCACATTGGGGAGGCTCAGCACTGGTGCTGCTGTGAGTGCTTCCTTGACTCCCCTGAATTCTTCCTCACCCTTTTCTGTCCATTTGATTCTGTCCGTGGTGAGTTTTTAATACAAAAACTTCACCTTCTCACTGTATCCTTCGATCCACTGCTGGCAATATCCCAACAACCCCAGGAATTGCCTTACTTCTCTTTTTGTCCATGGGGGTGGTAGGGCAATAATCCCTGCTACCCTTTCAGGATCCAACTTCTTTTTCCCTTTGGTTAACCAATGTCCCAAATATCTGACCTCAGGCTCTGTGAACTGCAGCTTTGACTTAGACACCTTCAATCCTTTTTCCCCTAAAAAGTTCAAAGGTACTCATCCTCACATCCTCCTCCCTCGGACCTGCAACCAACAAATCAGATACATATTGTAGCAATTTTGTTCCATCCGTTGGTACAAAATGACTCAGCACTTGCTCAAGTGCTTGCCCAAAAAGGTTTGGAGAATCAACAAAGCCGTGAGGCAATGATGTCTGTTGCAGACATCTTTTCATTAAAAATCCTTTCTTAGGATTTTTCTTCCTGAGAAGCTGAGAGGCTTCAGGAACAAAATGTAAACAATGGTTATCTGCTGCTGTGGAATGCAACAGGTGCAACTGTGATTGGCCCATCTTGGATGTTTATAATTAATGGCCAATCACAGCCCAGGTAGCTTGGACTCTCTGTCCGAGACACAAACCTTTATTGTTCATTCCTTTCTATTCTTAGCTTAGCTAGCCTTCTGAGATGAAACTTTTCCTTCTATTCTTTATAGTACAGTTTTAATGTAATATATATCATAAAATAATCAATCAAGCCTTCTGAACATGGAGCCAACATTCTCGTCTCTTCCTTCACCTGAAAACCCCTGTGAACACCGTCACAGATGTCCATCTGAGCTGCTGCTTTCTGTTTGTTTCTGGGTCTTCCCACTGGAGCACAAAGTAATCTCTGCTGTCCTTCGCTAAAGGACAGGTCCAGAGAGCATCTTTCAAATCGATCACGCTGTACCACGTGTCCTCGGGAGTGATGCTATTCAGCAGGGTGTAAGGATTCGAGACCATGGGGAACAGTTATTAGTCCTTTGATTCATGGCCCTTAAATCCTGCACTAGCCTGTAGCTACCATCCATCTTTCGCCCTGCCAAAATCGGGGTGTTGTGCCGGGACATGCACGGCTCCAATGTTCCTTTTGTTATCAATTCATCAATCACCGGTTTCATTCCCCTCCTCCCTTCCATGGGGATGGGGTACTGTTTGACCCGAATGGGGTCTTCTGGCCTTTCAATTTCAATGTGGATTGGCTCTATGTCCCCCTGGACATACCAAACCTTTGGATTAATTTTCTCCTCATCCTGGGTAGTGAGTTTATACAATCTCACCTTGAGCTGGGAATTTTGCACTGCTAATGCGATTTCCAATGTCACCATCAAATCCTGCCCCAGGAAATTAAAGTCTGCATCTTTTATTAACATATTTCCTATACACTTTTTAGTTTCTGTCTCTATTTCAACATTCTTTATGATCGGAACCTTAAAAGGTTCCCCTTTTGCTCCAATTACCATCATTGCATCATTGCTCAGAAAGCACCCTCGTGGTAACTGTTGCACCGTGGTCCACTCAGCTCCAGAATCTACTAAAAACCAAATTTCCTGCCTGTGGGGTCCCACTCTCAATTTTATCAAGGGCTCCCTCAGTGTTCCAGACCCCAAACTGAAAATCCCCTGACACCCCTAATCTTCCTGAAACATAGTTTGATCCTTGACCTTGTTGGGATAATTCCTCCAAATGTGCCCCTTTTGCTTGCAGTAGTAGCACTCGAAGTCCTTCTTCTGGTAGTTCGAACCCTTTCCTTGGGAAGGATTTTGTTTCTTCGCTGGAGCTGTTTTTGCCGAGTCTCTGACCTGTTCTTGTTTCTGTGCTTCCCTCACTGCAGCCACTAGCACTTTCACTTGAATCTTTTGCTTTTCTTCGTATCTTCTCTTGTAGATCTTCTGGGCTTCTCAGAGCAGTTCCTGCAGTTCCCTGTCCTGCCATCCATCTATCATTTCCAATTTCTTCCTTATGTCTTCCCATGATTTCATCATGAATTGGGTCTTCAGCAAGACCGCACCAATCGGAGAATCGGGGTCCGTCCGGGAACACATTCTCAGGCTCTTTCGGAGCCTTTCCAACCGTTCTGTGGGGGTTTCGTTCTTTCCCTGACATTCCCTGAGTACTTTACTCATCTTTTGTCCCTTTGGCACCACCTCCCTGATACCTTGTATTATCATATTTCTCAAATTTATCATTTTCTGCCTCCCTTCCTCCGTCTGGGTGTTCCAAGACGGCTTTTGGTCCGGCCACCTCTGATCTCCTCGCTCCCCCTGGGGATTCCTGTGCTCCCAATCCTTGATCGGAGCTTGTCTGATCATTTCCCTCTCCTCGTTGAACAGCAACCTCAGGATTGCATTGAGATCCTCTTACATGTAGGTGCTGGTTCCTAGAAATTCATCTAGCCTTTCTGCCACACCCAAAGGATCGTCCATCAGCTTCCCCATCTCTTTCTTGAAAGCCCTCATGTCCCCAGTGTTGATCGGCACATGTACAAAGCCGATAACTCCTGGAGCTGTTGGTACTTCCCGTAAAGGGAAGAGACAAGGCTTTTCCTCCTCATCATCACTAACTCCAGTGGTTGCCCTCCTCATCCTCCGCCTCGTTCGACGGGCCGGAGGAGAGTTTGCTTTCTTTGGGAGAAATACCTCTTTCTCCTCAGTCTTGGGAAGGGTCGGTGGCTGGGGCTGCTCACATGGGAGTGAAAGCGCCATTGCCTGCTCTCGTGGGAGAGAAGGTGCCGCGGCCAGCTCCAGTGGGAGTGGTGGCGCCAAAGCCTGTCCCTGCGGGATCGATGCCTTGGGAGGCAACGCAGGCACCTGAGTTACTGTGCTGGTGCGGGCTGGGGCGGAGGGACAAGGTAGGGAGGTGGAAGGTTTTCCAGCGGTTCCCACTCCTTGCCCTGGTTTGCCGAGCGTCTGAGAGCTCTGATCGGGTATAATCCCGAACAAGCGTATTTCCACATCTCAGCATACTCAATTTCCTCAAAATCCTGCGGGCGGTGATCAACTACGTGGTCGTACAGGGATTCGCACGCCCATATCTCGAAAGTGCCGAACACCGGCCAAACCACATATTTCACAATCTCTTTTCCCCCCCACTTTTGCATACAAAACTGTATCATCTTTTCCTTGGACTTTCCCACCTTCCTGGGGCTGTCGTCCCAGTGTTCTAACATCCATCCCAACGGGCTTCCCCTCAGGATTTCAGGCAGAACCTTACTCGGGATCTTGGGGAGGTTTCTCCTGGGGCTTTTTCTGGCACTTACTCTTTTTCAATCCCATTTTCCCAAAAACCCCATTCGCTAATTTTCTCACCTTGAGTCCTTCGGCTGGGATTCTCGATGCAAGTCCCAAGTCTTTGTCCGATGTTGATTTCCTAAGTCTGTGAAACACTACCAGTCTACTCAGCCATGCAGAGAACTGTTCCGCAGGTCTTTTGACTGTTATCGAGCTCTCTTACCTGATTCTCCGAATCAGAAGATGGACCGGCTCCTGAAATATTTCGGGAACGTTCTTTCACCTCCTGACCCAACAATGATCAACCCCCTAAACACCCTATGAGTCCCAGGTCCCACGTCTGACAAGGAAAAGCACTCGCTTCCCCCTTGACCGACCACTTCCCTTGCGGAAGAGTGGAACTGTGATGGTGGGATCCACACTACTTTTGTGATAGAATCAGGTCTCACACATGCTCAATCACATCCCACTCAACGACATGGTACTCACGGGTCCTTTCACACATGGATTCTTCATGCACGTCGATTTTCTGAGAAAAAAAAAAAAGGACCACAGCCTCGGAGATCCCTCTTTGGATCGTTCCAAGTTTCCAAGAGCTCTGGGGCCCGTTTTATCCCTCTTTGGCTCTGGTTCTGGCTTCGGTTTGGTGTTTGGTTTTGTGAACTCCCAATCCCGTCAGGCTTTGGGAGTTCACAAAAACTCAGTGGGAGTTTTGAAATCAGTGAAATCAGTGGGGCACCTCCTGACTGGAGAGGGATCCCCAAACCCCAAATTCAAATCACGTCGGGGGTCACCAGAATTGTTATAAATGATCAATCGAAAGCCAAATTATCAAACATGCAAAAAGATTTATTTATCTTTTTCCGCGACCAAAATATGGTCCTCAAAACCACCACAGCCAAAGAGACAGCGTTGAGCCTGGGATCGGCACTGGGTGTACCTGGATCTGACCTCTATCGCATCGGACCCCTGCCTCGTTCACAAGAGCTGCTTCTAGCGGAGATGTTTTATACAGTTTATTATGCCCGAGGCAAAGGAGTCCAAGTTTCTTTTGTAACTCTGCATATTCATAGTTGGTTCTTTCACTGTGCAGAGTTGGACAATCGCCGTTTCCTGGTTGATAGCCAGCCTTGATCGAATCCCAGGAAGTTGTGTATTCACATGTATCTTTCTGGCAACTTCGGCTATCTTGATCGATATTATCAACAGGGCGATGATCGCTCTTAGGTGTCTTCCGATGACTCGGGCTAATGGTGATCATCGTGCTGGGTGCATCTAATTATAAGCTAAATGCCAATCATTATCTGGCCGCCTTCAGGAATTTCGGAGTTTGAATAGACATCTGCCTCCCAGGCTGCTTGTGGTCAGAGACTCATTTGGATTTCACAATCTTTATAAAATACATTCTTTTATAGCATGAATTATTTCTAACATATATTACACACGAAAACCATGTATTAAGACAAGTCTTTCAAACCGTTGCATTGGTAATCCTTGCGCTCTGTAGATTCTATAAATCTTTGAGTCTTTTGAGATGTATAACCTTTAATAGTTTATTATTGCTTCTGTCAGGATGGTCAGGATGGTGGTGCTCCCTTTGCAAAATATGTAAGCTAGGGTCCACAAAAACCATTTGTAGTCAGGGAAAGTAGCTTTGGGATAAACTTCTAAGAATTATTAGGCAAATTTGCCCTAAATTTAGAATAGTTAAATCAAGTTCACAAAATAACTTGACAACAGAACATAACACAGGAGGAAACCTCTGTCAGGTCCACCAGAAACTGCTACTGAATTACATGTAACATGTTCAGATGCTCCTCTTAATGCATGGCACCATTAAGCCATGCATTAAATTATTCAAGGAGTGATTTTTCCAGTACACAGTAAATACTACCAATGACTGGTGGTCTTAGGAATGTGGTCCCTGTAGTACAGAAAGGATGTTATTGTAGTGATATAACTGCTTCACGTGACCTATGGCATGAACTTCTGTGTCTGGTGAATGGAAGACAAAGGAACATATATAAATTATTTTTGATTCACCTTCCATTATGTGTTGCAGGATGTCTTGGTGGCTATTACATCTTACAAGATGACTAAAAAGATTCATCTATAATACACTTCCTTGACTTTGCTTTCATTGGGGTCTCGTCCCATGTCATTAAAAGGTTTCAAAAAGGGAAAAATATGAAATGTTCTAAAATGCTCATGTTTATCATTTCCTAATTATATGAGAAGCCACCTTCTAGTAGCTGTGGCACAACTATGGGCCAAACAAAAAAACGTGTAACAAAATTCTGCTGTCTTTAGTCTGAGCATCCAAATCTGTTCTGGAATCTTCTAAGATTTGGCACAAGTGTTATGGATGATATGCTCAAGGAAGGAAAGGTAATGCCCTCCATGTTTCTTTGTCAATAGGCTATAGTAGCCCTTATACGAAGCCTTAAATAAGCTATAGGCATTGATGTGGACATAGTTAAGTTTTCAGCATCTTAATAAGGAATAGTAATGTTAAAACAATTCTAAACATAATCTAAATACTTCTTCAAGCAACTCTGTGGATTGGGTAAAACAGGCTCCTGAGATGGTTTTCCTGCCATTTTGGTGGGGCCAGCACTGGACACTCCTTGTCAGGATCCAGTAACTGTGGCGTAGAGCTGTTTGGGAGAAGTGGAGAACAATTTCGTCCTAAAGTCCTACAGTGCAACAGCTGGAAAGCTCTCTAATCACACATGGTGCGTGCTCAAAAGCTGGGGGACAAGGGCTAAAGCTACAATGGCTTGGGACCTCATAGCCAAGCCCTCCCACATCTAGAGCTGAATTCACGTTAGCGTGTGGAGCACTATGACACCAGATTATCCTTTCTATTAACAACAGCAATACTCGTGTTTCCAACGGCTTTTGTTTGAATTTTCCCCAGAAATTTTGTCTTAAATCTCCACTTATAGAGGGGACAAAAGCTCAAAAAAGTGAAATATTCGTAGCCAGCTCGCAGAGGAGGTCGGATGTGGAACAGAGCGGGAATTCAGGCGCTGGGTCCCTGGGACTCGGTCTGGGGCCGTAAGCCTCGCGCAGGCGGCCCGGGAGGGCGCGGCTCAGGGCGGGAGAAAAGGGGGCCCCACGCTCGGCGGGGCCGCGCCGGAGCCGCCGCCACCTGGGGCTCCGCGGCGCCTGGGGCTGGCCGTGCGGAGCGGAGGGGGCGGCAGGAAGCGGGGCGGTCCTGCGCGCCCCCGGAAGCGGTTGGGCGGTCGAAGGGACGGGCGGCCTGGCGGGAGCGCGGCGCTCAGACGCGGTCCAGCGCGGCCGCCCCGCAGCCCGCGATGCCCTGGGACCGCCGGGAGCGCCGGCCACGCCGCGGGGCATGGTGAGCCCGGGGCGGCCGCTCCCCGCGGGGACCCGGCGGGCGGCCTCGCTGCTCCGCCCCAGCCTCCTCCTTCTCCTGCTGCTGCTGCGGGGCACCGCGGCACAGAAAGGTGGGTGCGAGAGCGGCGGCGGGCGACCCCCTTAGCCCTGGCGGCCGGGGGAGGGAAAACCAATTCTCCGGGGCTCTGCTGCTGGGAGGGGGCGCCCCTCGGCATATGGCCCTTAGCGCCGAACCTGTCCCCGGCCTGGCCCACAAAGGGCAAGAGAAGAGCCCCGTTTCGGAAAAAAAAAAAACCAAAAACAAAACAAAAAAAACCAAACCAAAACCAAAAACTAAACAAGAAATATTTTTTTTTCCTGCCCGCTCCCGCACTCCCACGGGGAGCTGACGGAAGGAGGGCTTCACCCGGGCGGGGCGCGACGGCGGCTCGGAGGGGAGCTGGGGCTGTGGAGGCAGCTCGGGGCACTGGGGCAGGGCAGGGGTTGTGTGGGGTTCGGCACGCCCGGCCCGCGGGTGACCCCCTCTGCAGGCTGTGGAGTGTTCGGTGTGAGCCAGGAGGCGGATAAAGGGGAGATTCTGCTTGCTCTGAAAAGAAATTAACACTCGCCCGAGAGTATGCAAAATGTGTATAGGAGAGAAACGTGTGACAGAGTAGTAGGCGTTGTTGGGTTTTGGTGTTTTGGGGGTTTTTTTGGTTGTTTCGGGTTGGTTTTTTTTTTTTTTTGTTTTATTTTTTGGGTTTTTTTGTGGGTTTTTTTTTGGGGGGGGGGTTTGGTCTTGTGGGGGTTTTGTGGTTTTTTTGGTGGGTTTGTTTTGTTTTTTGGTTGGGGGGATTTGGTTGGTTGTTTTTGTTTTTTTTTTTGGTTGGTTTGTTTTAGTTTGGGGTTTTTTTGTTTAGAGAAATCGACGAGATTTCTCCTCGGTTGGAATTAATGAGGAGGCTTTAGCACTGTGAAAATTGCAAGGCCCAATTTGGTCACTTCATGGCAGACGATCAGAGGATGCCGCTGTGACTGTCACTTCGATCATGTGCTTGGGACAAAGTGGTGGGAGTGAGTGTTTTAACAGCAACTTGAAACTCACTTCTGGGTTTGGGAAGATCAGTTTTGTGGTTTTCAATTCCACTTGCTTCTTGCACTGGTCTTGCATCGTTTCAGAAAGAGATCTCCTCAGAAACTGTTTTGTCACATAACTTTTTCTTTCTATCTCAGAGATGGAAATATGGTTGAATTTCAGAAATGCTGCATTTAAATGCACAAAGGAAATAGGAACTATATGCACTTTACTGTTTATGCATCTAAATTAAACATTTAGTTAATTAAAATTAATTAATTGAATGGAAGAAGCTCAGTGTTGTATCCATAGAGCAAGGTAGTTGTGTGGACCTTTTCCTCTTATTTCCAGCTAATTGCATTTATGTTCCTATACACCTACAAAACAAATGCTAATAAGCATTTGACACAGCTGGGGTTATTTTCCTGTAATTTATAATGGAGCTGGAGAAGACCCATTTGCTTTTGAGAGGAAATTGGACCGTTTTAATAGCCTGTCTCTTGAAGGTAGCTGCTGGATGAGACGGGCAGCAGCAAGGTGTTAGTTCATGCTGTAGGAGCATCATGCTTGTGCTGACCTGACACTTGTGTGACCTTTTGGTGAGCAGACTGAGTTTGTTATTCTAGGAGAAGACTGAAATAACTGTAGGGGTAGGGAAGAGTCATAATTTACGTGCAGATGATTGAATCAAACTGGCTTGCTGATTAGTCAGGGGTGTGTTAGAGGGGGTGGGACCATGCAGCAAGAAAAGGAGCTTGCGATGACAGCAGGCTTTTAGTACTTCATCTTTGTGTACTTCGGCTAACTGCTGAAGGGCTTCTACCCAGGATTTCAAGTTGCAGCGTTAATGCTTAAAGTTAGATCAGAAGTTTCACTTTTGAGTAGGAGGGGAACCTTTCTGTTGACAAGCCTCATTTTATTTGCTAACAAAAGCAGAGCTTGTTGTAAGGTGGGGGACTCTGGTATTGTTGAATTCAATGCTTCAATATGAGAAACTGCTAGAGCTTATAAGAAGAGTTCTGCTAGTGAGGGACTGTTTCCTTGCCAAAATATTTTCATTGAACTTATTCTAGAGAAGGTTGGAGAGCCCATGTCCTGTATCTCTAAATGCTGGCATAATTCCAATTTGGGTAAGGAATCCCATATAGAAATGAAGCTGCTGTGTAGCTTTTGAAGGTCTGCACAAAGTTATTACTCAATTAGGGCATTAAATATGTGATCAGGCTTCTAAAAGAATATCTTGATTGATAATGAAAGTAACCAGGTATTGGGGAATTTCACAATTAAAGTTGCTTTTAAGCTCTTTTATTAAACTACAGTGAGTGATACTATGTTTAAATCAGTTCATACCAGAAAGGTGCTCTACAGAAAAGCATGTGAGAAATGAAAACACTATCTTCAGAAAAAGATTTAAATACCATGTTTAATGTGAGGCTTAGAGCAGCTGAACAGTAGAAAAGAAAATGAAGAATTACTTAGTAACAGAGGATCAGCCTCACTCTGTCTCCTTCCAGACAGCAGCAAACTGAGAAATGAAAAAGTGCAGGTATTGCTGTGGTGAATATATTTTTCGCACTAGCCCACTGTATTATCTTGTAGGATTCAAGTGAAATTTTTACAGTCTATCATATTTTAAATCATTCAGTGTATGTAATTCAGAATTCCTTGTTCAAGGACTTGAACTTGAGTGTGTTGCTGTCTTCAAAAATTGAGCATTTTGTATTAGCTCCAACACTTTCAGAAGTGCCTTGTGCTGCATTTCATAATCTTGTGCCTTGGGGACCGTCTAGCTGATGGCTGTGCAGGTCAGCTCTTGTGATTTTTGAAACAGTTGTGTAGTGATTCTAGATCCTGGTTGCAAGGAAATTGATATTTGAAAAGTACTTAGAGCATTTTTTTTGGTTTTTCTTGTAATTAAGCAGGTGTGAATAAAAGCAAGTCAGCAGCTAAGCTTGCTGCTCTTTATGGATTGAATTTTGAGAAACAGTGTTCTTAGCAGATATTTAGGTCTTGACATAAATTTGGTATGGTCTGTTCATTAACTTTTTTTTAAATTTAGAAAAACACAGCTAGAGGAGGAATGGTTGCTTAGCTTTCATCAAAGTAGAATTTGAATAGCGTGTCAGTAATTCTGAAGATATGAAGCTTGTAGGGTCTGTAGAGTAAGAACCTGGTTACCACACAAATTAGTTCGGTAGCCATCTGTTGGGATTCCTAGTGGATACCAATGTACCTGTAAAATGGGAAAAAATGCCAGAAGTTAGAAGGTGCTTTTTATTCTGAAGCTGATTCCCTAGTGACTTGAAGCAGATTTATTTACTGTTTTTTTTTTTTTTTTAATTAGCATTGAATGCTTGTTTTTGAATGAGATTCCCATATTTTGTTCTAAACAAACAGCAGCCCATCAGGATGTTGTTATATTCTCAAGCCTTGTTGAAGAAAGTGCAAAGAACTGATTTGCCACTGTAGCTTAAAAATGTTTGCTGCGGTGTAGCAGAGAAAAAGAATTTCTGAATGTCTGGTGCTGAGTTACTGTCATCTGAAAAATGAAGTGGAAGAACTAATGTCCCTGTGCACATTGAAATGGTTTTCCAAGGCCTTGTGTTCAGGGACTCAGCCACAGTATTTGTGGATCATTTGTGTTTTCCTTGTTTCTCATCAGTTCCTTGGTGTGCTTTCCTCTCCACAGCATTCCTGGTCTCACCTCTGCTTGTGCCTTCCACAGGGAGTAGGCAGTGGTGGCTCTGGCTGTGGCCAGTCCAGAGCTGGGCAGGTGCTGATCCGTCAGCCATAGTTTGGGGAGAAGGAATCAGGCAAAGAGCAGATGGCTCTAGCTACATGTCCCATGGCTGAGCAAGATGGAGGGAGACTGCAGCTTCTCCCTCAGGGTCCTGGAAGAGATGATCTCCTGCTATGCCAGGTGCTGACGAGGGTTCCAGCTGCTGGGGTAGCCCACTCCAGGTGTGTCTTTTTCTGCTGCAGAGAACTCTGGGCATGTGAATACAAAGCACTGCCACAAAACAGTCTGTCACATGAGCGATTGCCATGTGCTGCCATGCACACAAGTGCCAGTTTCTATTCTTGCTAAATTAGATTGGGTGGTGTCTCACTACTCTGTATCTCTTGTCCTTGGCTGGGCTCATCTGGAAGAAAGGGAGTCACAGCCAAACCCAAAAGGAATTATTTTGATTTAAAAGACCCTCAGATCTTTGCATGACAGATTTATTGTCCCTCAAATTAACATCAGATTAAGTGTTTTATGAGGAAGAGTGCTCTAATGGACTGTTTCGCTTTTTTAATGGGACAGTTTTACTTAAGAGTGCAAAATGTTTTGAAGATGCAGTTGTACAGCCTGAGGATTCAGGGATTGGTACCATTTAGGCAGGACTGCTGAGCCAAATCACTTTCATCCCTGTGTTGAGAAGTATGGAAGAATTTTTCAAGACCAGGGCTCAAAGTTAGAGTAGGCTTTTTCAGGTTTTCTGATGCTCTTTTTAACTTCCCATCATTGCACCTTGAAGATGGATTTAGAGAGGAGGAGCAGTGCTGTAAAGAATTTTGTGGGGGAATGCACTTCCTGAAGGGAAGTGGGCTGGTACTGGAAGTATAGACCTAACAAGAGTGGATATTCTTTGCTCTTGAAAACAAGAATCTCAGCAAGGTTATTTTCCCCCTCCAGTTAATGAGCCTTATTTGAAGTGGGTGTGGGAATCCAGTGGGCAAAATGTGCGCCCGTGTGTTCTGCAGAGCATCCTTTCTGGGAGGGTGCCTCCCAGTACTGGTGGCTTGCTTCAGCCCAGCTCATCTGGGAGCCTGTTGAGGTCGTGCTAGCCTCGTTCCTGTAAAGAATGCAGGAATCACCCTTTTGTGTAAGTACCCTTTGTAGCTCTCATGCTTATGACAATGTTCTGCAGTTTGGATATAAGCAGTACAATGCATGTCGGTTTTATATATATAACTATGTGTCTGTGGCTATAAAAATCAAGCATCTGAGCTGGTGTTAGAAAAGCAGTGTAAGTGTTCTTTCAGAAGCTTGTATGCTGTTACTGTGTGCATCTCAAGCCAGTGACCTTCTAGCAAATTATTTTCCTGCTACTGTATGGAGATGTTCAGCTTTCAAGGTTTTCAGGAGTTTTTTCTTACATTATTAATATAAGAGAAAAATAAATATCTTGTTCCTCTGCAATTCTGCCAGCCTGCTTTATGCTGTGGGAAATGATACATTAGGTTTTCAATGCAATTACTGCTGCTCTGTGTAGTTGAAGTCATCAACAGGTTAAGGGCTGCCTTGAATGCATCAGCTTTCATAGGTCAGATAGTCAGCAGTTCAAATGCAATCTTTGTTGGAATTGCTGCTCTGCATATTGTGAAATGTTTCTATATTGGTTATTTTATTCATATTTTGAAAGGCTTTAAAAAAAAGCTGTTGTTTGTCACCCCCTCTTTTATAACTGCACCCTGTGCTTTGGGAAAACCTGGAATGTGTTTTGTAGTCAAAGCATTTCCTTCCCTCCTGCATTTTCTGACTGAGTTGCTGTTAGATTAATTTCTCTAAATCAAATATTGTGGAATATTCAGCATCCTTTTATTTAAAACAGTGTAGTTGAAACCATTGTCCAAGCATAGAGTGTGGATTTGTTACTAAACTGAAGTTTGGGGAGGTGGAGAGGGAGAGCAGAAGTAATATTGATGTAGAAGGCCATGTGGTAACTTGTATTAAGATAGAATTTTCAGCCCTGGGGTTTTTTTATCCAGAATGGTGGATTGTTATCTGTGAAGCTTGTTCATTAATGCAGTAATGAAATACCAAATTTTGCTAAACAGCATCTTTTGCCATCTATTACTGGAGGCAAACAGCTTGAGTTGTGCTATTTGTAGTCTGTTTGAACTTGTTGCTTTACAACTGAACGCTTTGTTATTTGAAACAAAAAATATACCTGAAAATTTTTTAGTGACTTGACCTTTGGACCACAGATTTTGAAAATGGCTCCTGGTTGATGCATCTTTTGTCTAGTGCATGAAAAAAAAAAATCAAAAACCTGAACACCAGCACTTGAATGGGTAAAAAGCGTTTAACCTATGCTTTCTTTTCTAGTGTGTAACTTCTGGTGTTTCCCTGCATGACTTCTTAGTTTCATTTGGTGAAGAGTTGAAAGAGGATAACATTTCTCTATGGTTGCTAACTCTGCAAAAATTAAATTAAAGTAGATAGTTTCTACTTGTTTAGCTATCTCACTATTTCAATCAATTGGATCATGGAATTGTAACACAGTCATTTGGTACTGCTTATGGCATTTGCATGCTTCCTGTTGGCATTTCTTCAAAATCTCTGTGTTTGGAGTTTTCACTTCTGTTTGGGTTATATGCTTTTTTTCTCTGCCAGTATTAAAATAAAAATAATTTTCAGTGAGTTAGCAGTCTGTAAGGTTTGGACCAGCACAGCTGGTGGATACTGAAGCTCAGTGATTAGTTGTCTCTTTGATTTTGGTGAGTTTAGTTGCATCCTGAAAATCAAGCATATAAGTGTTCATCTTTGCAGTAAGTGACAACTCATATTTTGTTGCAAGTTTGCAGTGAGACTGATTTGAGATGACCTCTCTAGCTATAAAACAACTGGAATATATTTGCAGTACCAATGTGAAATGCAAGTCCATGAACCAGTAGAAGTGCAAGGATTCTTAGCAGCCTTAGGCAGTTGCTTCTAAAAAAGTACATTCTTTAGAAGAAAAAGGATTGCTGGAAGCAGAAAATGTGTAAATGGGGGCTGACTATGTACATGTCAGGCATGCTAGTTTTTGGTGTTTGCTGACGTGAGGAGGGTGCGTTGGCCTGGTCACTGGTCTCTATACAAGAGATGTTGTGCATTGTGACTCAGGTAATCATTATTTCCCTACAGTTAATTAACTGCTGATATTAATATATATATACTCTGTTATATTCTCTATCTTAAGGTATATATAAATATACTCTGTTCTCAGTACCTTACTGAAAATGCTAACTTCTGTCCTGCGAGTATCCAACGCCTCTTGTTTTTGAGTGGTGTCACAGTTAGGAGGTCCCAGTTCTGCACCATGGCTGCGATGGTTGCGTACATTGCTATCACATTAGTCAATGTCGTGGAAGCCAAACCAAGTTGGTGAGCTCAGTTGTGTCATTCCTGGCAATACCAATAGGTGTGTTTTTAAGAATGTCTTAGAAACAGATGGGGTGGGGATGGGGTGTTGTTTTTGTATTTTATTTGTTTTCGTCTCCAGGTGTTTAAAGCATGGTAGCTTTAGAAATAGTTAAAAAGTCTCTTTTTCAGGATGCCTTTGCTCAAGTCTGAAAACTTTCTGGAAAGAAATTTAATGCATCTTCCCGAATTCCCCTTAGTTAGAATAGTGACTAGCCAACTTTAAGTAGTCAAGGTGTACAAGAAATCATACTTTGAAGGGCCTTTCTGCGCTTCAGTACACTATGAAACCATCATTGTGTAAAATGACTTATAAATTAGGATCACACAGGCTCAAACGTGACACCTTTTTTCTTTTTGAGAATGTCTCGAGGTTTTTTATTTGTGTAGTTTTTCAGTGCTTCTTTTTTTTTTTTAATATTTCTCTGGCATTTTCTTTATGCCAAGTTGCTCTTTCATTGGCAAAACTGTATTACAGTGGTTTTGTTAAATATTGTAAAGAAAAAAAAAAGGGTTTTTATTTTCTTTGTGGGAATATTTGATTTTGTTAACATTTTTCGTTGTTCAGTAAAAGTTTTAAATTAGTGAATAATGTTTTAACATTCTTCATTATGTGAAAACTCAATTCAATAAATCACAGGGGACTGCCTTATTAACCATATTCCATAGATCATGCATCATTTATGAGCTGAAAAGTGGAAATAAAATCAATGGTCAGACCATCTATATGCTTTATTAAACACTCCCTTTTCCACTTCACTTCCTTTTCCACTTCACTTCTTCACTAGTTATTCCCCCCTCTAAATCTCCCTCCCAGATGTTCAAGTTTTCTAAATATACTTTTAGCTCAAGGAAGAGGTTTTGTTATCTAGGATTGGAATATTATCCATCAGAATGACAATTCTTGCCAGCTACTCATCTTTGGCTTGTCAGTCTTGCTGGAATTTGGTGGATTGTGCATGTGATCATGTGGATTCTCGTTTAAATTTTTCTCCCCAAAATGGTTTTACTGATAGAACCACTTGTTTAAAGCAACCCCTCTCATTTTCTTGTTTCTTTACTTTAATTGCTGTCAGAAGTATGCAATATGATGCATCCTTGTCAATTCTGCTAATGGTGGAAAAGGGAACTTGAAAAGCTTGACATGCTTCTGAGAATGGTTGTGAGCAGATAATTCTTCTGTCATGGTTTCTAAACAGGAGAATGGTGTAAATGCTTCCCAGAGTGATGCTGTCAGTCATCACACTAGTACTGTTTATTGTGACCTGGCATTTAATCAAGATTTTGTAGAGAGCTTTTTGGATAATTGGTTAGCTGAGAAAGGACACTTCGATGTGATACCGATGGATAAGGATAGGGGAAACAAGCTGGGGATTGTGAAACCAGTGCCCAATCACTGACAAAGGTCATAGTGACTTTCGCTGAAACGGGAAGACGGGGGAGAAAATCGCTTGCCAGAAAATGTAGATATCTTAGGTAGAGAAGCTAGAAGAATGCAAACATAGAAACAAAATAATCATTAGAAGATAGAAGTAGGTGTGGTTGATTTTAAGTGTGCTTTAACCAATAATGAGCTCAGCTTTTGCAATATGTATAAGCTTCATTAACACCAATATAAATATGTGTGAGCGTTCAATAAACTTGGGGATTTGTCATCCACGCATATTGTGTGCTGCAATTCCTCTGCCGTTCATGACAAGATTTGTGTATAAATATTCTATAAAATTATTCCAGATGTGCAAAAGGATAATTGATTTTCATCCCTAAGTACCCTTCTCTCCTCCTCTTCAGTGATCCATTTGTGATTTTCCTAAACTTTGATCGGGCCCTCATAAGACCTCAAATGTTGCTTAACTGTGAAGAGGAAATCTTTTCAAGTCTCTTAATTGCAAATTCTTGCAATTTGGAGTAGAAGGAGTGCCTGTTTCAGTGCCCAGTTGCTGCTTTCGATGTTGAAGGATAACAATGAACTGTTTTGCAGTTGTGCCACAGCTCTCTTTCATTTTACCCCAATATAAAATTAAAAATGCAAAAATAGGATGTGTAAAGTGTTTTAATTAGACTTGGCAAGACAAGCCACTTGTATAGCTACTTGCATGTAAACATGGAGGTTTTTCTAGAGAGAAACCTCACAGGAATGAGGCAGGTGGAAGATCCTCAGGATCTTGAGTGGAAAGAAGAATTAGCGGTGCAGCTTTGCATGGTTACTCCTCAGAGTTCAGAGCTTTAGCCTCTGAAAGGATAGTGCACTACAGAGCTATAGTACATATGCTCAGTATGTTATGCATGTATGGTTGCCTTCAGGACCACACAGGGTTTCACAGCTGCTGCATCTCCAGCAGGACTGTAGTCAGTTAAAGCCCATATCTGGTTATTTTAACTTGGCTCCAGAATGGTTAAGATATGAAGAAAAACATCAACATCTTGCCTTGTTCAGTGTAGTGCAAAGAAGACACTGGTGCTCAATTTTTCTTTTGCAAATCTGTGAGTTTTGTGATAAACCAAGAAGCCTTAAACCACAGTATGTGTTAAATTCTATTTTTATGCAATTGTGTACAGGTGTCAAAGTACATCTCATTATCACAAGGGTAGAAAGAGGAATGCATTAAATTGGATGCTTTTGAACACTTGTGTACTAAGTTTAGTGATGATCCGTTTTTGTCTTTTTCCTAAGTATATTTGAAAATTTCAAATAAAGCATTTCCATTACTTTATATCTTCATTTTTAAAGAGATGTTTTTAAAGAGAAGTTCTCCAGTCCTCCTACACAAAGCATCATTTCCTTCTTGCTAGGAAGAAGGTACAGCAAAGCTGATGGACAAGCTTAAAGTTCACAGGTAGTTTTTACTGGCTGAGTTTTCACACACTGACCTCCTACATACTCTTACTATACTTCTTATGATAAATGTGGCACTTAAAAGTGGTGACTTAAACATTTAAATTTACTGTCATCTTCCTAGTTCATCATCTTGTTAATCAGTAATACATAATGCTTATTTTATTGGTTGTATTCATAGAGGGTCAAAAGTGTGGCAACATCTTTGTTTTAATGGAATATCTACAGGGCAAAATTAGGAATGAAGTGCCTTTTAGAACAGATTGTGTATTAAATTTTATGATGCTAGAATGAAGCCAAGTCATTCAAAATGGGGAAACTCCAAATAGTCCCCATGGTAATTGTGAAATTAGATTAGAAAATGAATGTTAGAAATCAAGATGATACTGTATGCCACCTACACCAGGAGAAGGAGCTGCTGGTGCACAGATGTGGATTGGGACTGTTTCATCAGTTGGATGACAACCTTTAAAGAGGGTTAGAAATACATGTAAAGTCTCTCTTCTTGATGCAGCTGTGGGGTGCAAATAATAACTGTGTTCTGAGGTTTTCAGTGACAACTGTGTTTTAAGATTTTTTCTTTCTTTTTTTTTTTTTTTTTTTTTTTTTTTTTTTTGTTCGGGTACCCAAACCAGGAGCTTCCTCCCTGACAGCTTCTGTTGATTCCATGGTACCAAAAACTATTCTTACCTGTGGCTGCTGCTGTCTCTTCCCTGTCCCTGCCTTGCATCCTCTGCATTGCTCAGGCTCCACTGGCTGGTAGGCGATGCCCATCCTTCACCCAGCAAACGGCAGCTGGGATGGGAACCTGGGCTGAGAACTGGGCTGCAGCCCAACAGGGGTACAGTGAGCACTGGCAGAGGGTGGGGCAGGGAAGGGGCAGCTGCTCCTGAGAGGCAAGATGGTGCTGCCACCCTGGATCTACAGGTTAGGCTATGCAGTCTCATTTATGAACTGGAAAAGGAAGGGGGAAGTGTTGAGTGTAGTGTTAGTTTAGCATGTGAATTATTAGTATGATTGGACAACATTTTTGCCTCTTAGTTGACATACATGAGGCTTGTGAAATTTCATGTGGTCCTAGTGTGGGGAGGAGTTTGAAGCCCATTTTGACCATGACCATTGCTTATTGTCATAGTGTTTTTTGCATGACTGTCTGTGTGTTATTTTTCATTTATTCATCATCTGTTTCTGTTGTGTAGCACTTAAAGCACTAAAGCACAACAGTGTTTATTTTTAAGAACGTGTTGGTGCAGATTGTAAAGTAAATGCTGTGTCCTTGGACGTGGGCAAGCTGCATGTGCCAGCCAAACAAAGACATAGAGCATGAGTTGTCACTGTGAATCAGCCTAGCCAGCAGATCAGAGGGGCTTCTGTATCATGTACCACTGAGCACAGTGGTACACAGTCCTCTCACAGACTTCTCATGTAAATCACTCTTCGCTGTGCCTAGGCTGTCCTTGTAGGCTCCTTTTGCCAGCATACTATTTAAGCAAGTCATACCTGTCCCTGGGATCTTACTCACCATAGTTTCCATGGTATCAGTAAGTGAAAGCCTTGCAGCACAGTCTTACACAGCTGATGTCTCTTCTGTTCTTTTAGTAGTTGTCAGTTTAGTTTGTACATCACAGCACAGGAAACACATATCTTATCTGCTCTGACAACTTAATAATTTTAGATCATTATTTTAAAATGGTATCATATTTTGGATGCTAAATTTAGGATTCCTAAGTGTTACTCTTTTGTGTAAAATTCGGTGGCTGAAAGCTAAGACTGGAGTTCCAGAGAGGATGATTGTAAAGCTGATTGTACAGATTAAAATAATAAAGTGCTAATTATCACTAACCCAGCACGTGGCCCATATTGTAAATGAAAACAGTAAAATTTTGTTGTAATGGCATATTAAATTTTGTACTTTTGCTGTAAAAACAAGAATCAGCCACTGTCTCCTCTTACCCTCTCCTGTCACCCCACTGAGCTGCCAACATTTTAAAAAGCAAAATGCTTACTGTGCTTTTGTCCTGTTCCTGTCTTTTCCCATAATTTCATTAACTGTCTAAGGGTGCCCCACAGCAGGTAAATCAATCCAAGCTGGGGGAGTCATAATCCCACCTGCCCTCCACTTCTTGCCCTGCCATAGGCAGTGGCACCAAGAGCTGCGTCAGAGAGCTGGGTTGATGCAACCCAGCACTGTGTGGGGGCAGTGGGTTGGGGGACACTCTGCAGCCAGCTTGTTCCTTGGGCCAGTGCACCACTCTTGTGTGACTGCTCTTCTCAGGGTTGGGATGGTTTCTGCCTCTCTGGTTGGCGTTCAAGATTGTTTAAAATGCAAACATGGGTTGGCAATGCTGATGAAAGAAGCAGTTGCTGGTGTTCCCCTACTGTCTTATCCCTCTGTCAAGGAAGGCACTGCTGCATATGCATACTCAAATAAATTTGGGGATTGCTCTAGGTTAAAACCAACAGCTATTTTTATGCCAAGTCCCTCCTCTGGTTGGCCATGTGGTTTCATAAATGTTTGCCTCCAGTACCAGGAAAGGTGTGAGAACATGTGGCCAAAAGTGAGAGGCAGACAAGGCTTGCTGTTGTCTGTGGCTGTGCTAATTTAAAGTTGCCTTCAAGTGTTTATTGAGCTGTGGCCTTGCTTGTGACAGTGTGGACTATTTTATGTTGTGAAACGTCTGTAATGCAATGAAATGCCCAAACCAGTGTGTTACTGAGGCAAGTAAATGGCATTAAGATCAAAGTGGACTGTGTGCTTGCTGGCTTGTTAAGAAAATTAATTTTGACAGTGGAACAGATTCCTTCCTGAAAAACATCACTCTGTGGAATTTGGTGGAAACAGCAGTGAGTTTGGAGGACACAAATAAGGGCATTTGAAAATACTTGAAAAAGCTATTTAGACTTTGATGTCTCTGTGATTTAATTCCTCAGTGTTTCTTATTCATGGAACTCTTTTGTCTTTGTGTAAACTTTTTTGCCAAAAGCAAAAAGCAGATGCAGTGTTTTTTAGTATGCTGAGAAAAAGTAAGTAAATGCAGAGCACAGGAGCTGAACAGAAGAGGGGAAATTATAGTAATGCATTGAATCAGAAAGAGTTGTATATTTGGAGTTAAAATGAATGTTTTAAAATACCCTTTTTTGCTTACATGACTCTTACAGATTTGGTTCTACCTTTGTTTAGTTAAAAAAGTTTCAATTACATCCACTATTTAGTCACAAACATACAGAAAATAATAGCCTATATATGTAAAATCTTAGGAAACCCACTGGTTAAATCGAGTCTGTTCAAAAGACAGTGCCATGTGTTAAAATTGAGATTGGTGTTTTGATATATATCAGCTATTCTTTATAGGTTATAATATTAAACTGTCTAATGTCTTTATCATTCACTCTTCTCCAAGTGAGGAAAGGAAAAGTATTCACTGGTCTAAAAAATTATTTTAAACATGTTTTGATAGTGAGAACAAGTTTAGTGGTCACTAATAGCAACTGTTCTCCAGGGGGAAAAGCTCTGACTTCCACAACTAAAAAGTATAGTTAATTTTTTTTGTGGGTATTAATAACTTAGCACCCCCTCCTGCATGTTCAGTATTCTTTCATTTTATTAAATTCCACATTTTCTTCAAGTATCAAAATCCTTAGGATTTGGTATGTTTGTGTTGGTCTGAGTCCTGTATTTTGTTGATGTAAAGAACTTGGCTCTAAGAAATTGTTTTCAGCCATTGGCATGTTGCATCAGACATCAGTGTGCCATGGCCCAGGGCTCATAGGAACTCTGTCAGGAGGGTTCATCCAGGCTGCATTCAGAGGTGCCTGCAGAGCGGATGGATCCTTCTCCTGATGGCAGCAGTCTGCCTTCCTCTGCCAGCTGCTTAAGAGGTGTCCATGTTTCTAACACAAGTTTTGGTGACGAGCTGAATTTTTCCTCTTTGCTGTGAACTTGGTCCCTAGGACATGTGAGATTGGATGCACATCTACAGCCCCTCCACATGTCAGGTGTGATGTGTGCATACCATGCACACAGTGACCTGGTGTTTCTACAAAGGACTTAATCTATCCTGCAAGTGTGGGAGGCCTGTGGTGTGACAGAGAAGTCTGAAAGAAAGCAGGAGACTTGTTCAGGTGTGTACTGACAACAGAGGTTGTCAGCCCATCCAGGAATAATTGACTAGGGGATTGATGTCTGTCTTCTGTGTGTTCTTAGATATTCTACTCTCACAGGTTAACAGAAGCAAAAGATTCAGTGGCACTTGATGACTTGCAAATGAATGAAGTGTCTACTGTCCTGTATATGCTGCCATAGTGAAAAGAATTGCACTTTTTCTTGGGAGAAATTGCTGAGTATTGCAGATTGCTCCCTTGAAGCTGGATGTGTGTATGTGTCTCTGGAATTCATCAATGATGTTTAAAGAAGCGTGGTAGAAATGATGAAGCGCCACATTACCTAGAGAGGCTCAAGAACTGCCCTTTTATAGTACCAGTACAGTAGGATGTGGGTTCATGGATCTGCAGGTTTCACTGGAATTGTGATTTTTAAAATTTTCCAAATAGCTCATGTGTGATGCTGCTGCTCTTGGCAGACTGTATATGCCATGGTAATCTTCAGATTCTTCAGGCATGAAGTGTCTGGCATTTCTGTTATCACTAACCTAAGTGAAATACAATAAAAGGATCTAGTGTCCATTCAGAATAAGCTACTTTTGAAAATCGACTTCATAGCAAGATGCTGCAGGTCAGCACAACTGTTTTTCCTTTCCCTTACTTTCTAGTATGGTTGGACAGCAGACTCTTTATTATGCATAGAGGAGTATTTTTCCTTTCATGTTTTTAAGAAAGCCTGCAACAAAAGGGAGGTTTGAAATTGATGTTTCCATTAAATTGTGTGAAGGAAATTAGAAAGTTTTTCTCTCTAGCCATGGGAAACAAGACACTGTTCCAAACTACAAGAGGTAATGTTGTCATTTTTTAGTGATGTGTCTTTAAAAATCCTAATTTTTAAAACTTAAAATATTTTATTTGCATTTTTTCACCTAAATGTGTTTAGTTGTTTTGGAGTTCTTTTGCTTTTCTCATCAGAAAGCTGTGTGCTGTTCATCATGCACAGTGCAGGTACTGTTTCATACTTGAGACAAATTTACATCTTGAATGCATTTTGGGTCAAAGAGGAGACACAGGCTTTCATTTGTCTTTGATTTCCAGCAGCATAGGCTTAAGATCCAAAAAGGTGGGGAAGAATCAAAGATACAGAGTCATGTGCATTATTGGTATTTCTTGTTTTAAGAAATACTATTTGTGTGGTGACTGCATTGCAATAACAGGCCTATTGAAATGAGAAATAATTAACTTCTGTGCATTATAGTTCATGCAAGGATTTTTATTTCCCTTAAAATGCATTCAAAACAGTGAATCTGCCCATACAGGTGAATGATAGTATGATTTCATATTCAAAAGGCCACTGTGTCAGTGTATTTGCACAGTATTTTCAATCTGTGAATGAGTAAGCAATTTCTTACCCCATCACAGGAAAGGAAAAAGACAGAACTGGTTAATGGCTCATTGCTTTTGTTTAGGACATAGCCTGAAACTGACTGCTGCTTGTGTTGATAACTATTTTTATATCTCCAATATAAAGACTTTTTAAATGCTAACTCCATGTATCACCATGAATATATTTGTTGTTTTCTGTTGTTAATGTAATAAATTCCATGCATTTTATAGTGTGTGTATTTGCTTGTGAAAAGCCATTTTACTAGAAAAGGAGTCTTTTGTTGTTAAGTGTTAGCCTATTAAGACTAATCAGAAATCTGACGTTTGAATGCATGGTAGCTAATAAACCAAGGCCATACAGACTCTGCATGATAAAGTTTTCACTTTTATTTGGTTTATAACATGCCTTTTGAAAGAAACCAGGATTATAGTGATACATAAAACACGCAGTTTAGGTTACCTCTTTGTAATGTTGAACAATGGTGTCTTGTGTTAGAAAAACTCCAACTTAGAAGAGTAATTGATCAGCTGTAATCCAAATAGAAATCGTATTTGCCATGGGATAGAACAAAGTGTTTTAAAGCAAATTGCATTAATGAAAATATGGCTGAAGAACAGCTTCACAAATACAAGCTTTGATTTTACTAAGCAGATGTTCCAGTTAACTTTTCCAAGGATGCATAATTTTCATTCCAGACCACTAGCAAGGTAAACAGCTGCGGTTTGCATCTGCATCCATTTATGATTCTGTGCATACTAGCAGTACTTTTGGTTTTGTAACATGCAGCTATCTTTCAAGGTGTTCAGATTATAAGGAGAATAGTTTTTGTTAGCAAAAATTAGTTGTGTTTACAAATAGATTAATCAGACCTAGTTAACTTAATCACAGGGGTTTGTTTTTTCCATGTTGCTTCAGTGCATTGGACTTACTTTTCCCCTCAGTCTTACATGTAATACATTTAAGAATTTTGAAATTTAGTTATATTTCTAAAGTGTGTGTACAGTTTTTGTACCTAAAGTTTAGCTTACCTTTTCATATTTAGTAGAGGAACTACATGTATTATTGTGTAATATGAAACACTTAACTGTCACAACAAATTTCTGTCAATAGGAATCATGGTGATCATTGTGAACATTACTCTAAGAACATTCACATTTCTAAACCAGCACAGAAATTCTTGCTCTTTTTGTGCTACATACCGGGTGAAATGCATGTCTAGCTCTTGAGTAATCGAATTTGTCAGTTTGCTCTTTATAATTTAGTGTTGACAATACATAATTTGTGATATTGTTTTCCATTTGTTAAATTAGTTTTAGTACTGTTATTGCTGTTTAAAATTAATACTCAAATATCAGGTAGGAGGCTCCAGGTTGGAGTCACAGGAAAATTCCAAAAAATTGAGTATGTTCTCCAAATAGGAGTGAATTGCAGGATTAAAATAGTGGTACAGTAGAAAACAACATATTTGCAGTTCAGTAGTGGTCAGAGCTTTATTTAATATGCTGTATTTTATTTGCTGTCCAATGGGTTTGTACTTCTTTTTCATTGTGTTGTGAGTACAGTAACTCAGAAAAACCAATGTGCTCTTGTTTTATTGTCAGGTTTCTCTGTCCTTTTCAGCACCTGTTTCCTTCTGTACTGAGGTGTTGAGGAAATACAAAATAGCAGGCACTCTTCCTTTACTGTCCATGCTGTTTTGTAAGTCATTATGGATCACTTTTCATCTCATTGAGGAAGTTGTAGCAGCTCTCTGGTTGCCTGTGATAATAAGCTAAGCAAAAGGCAATGGTAGTTGAGTGGTATTTGTCACCATTGCTGTGTCATTTGCAGGTGAGTTACCTTGGAGTTTTCTCACAATGTGGTTTGTATGGTGTGATATGAAGATGATCATGGGAGCTGATTTCTGTCTTCTTTCCTAGGTGATGGGTGTGGACATACTGTGCTGGGCTCTGAGAGCGGGACCCTGGCCTCCATAAACTACCCCCAGACGTCTCCCAACAGCACTGTGTGTGAGTGGGAAATCCGTGTGAAGCCTGGGCAGCGAGTTCAGCTCAAGTTTGGTGATTTTGATATTGATGACTCCGATTCCTGTCATTCCAGTTACCTGAGAGTTCATAATGGCATTGGCCCCAACAGGACAGAAATAGGTAGGAGCTTTAATTGTCAGTATTTGAGAACTGTTGTCTTGTATAGAACTCAGGTGTATTTTGTTACTTTTGTTACTTTTTAACAGCAGCTGCATCATAAATGCAACACAAATCCTGTAATTATCTTAGATTCTTGAGATTCTCAAAGGAAGCTCCACTGCAATGTGGTTTTTTTTTTCTCTGACATTTCCTAGTAGCTTGCAAAGTTCTTGTAAACAGTGAAGAGGGAACTAGAAGCATCTTCATTAAAAAAAAAGGTGTAAATATCTATCTATCTAATCTATCTATCTATCTATCTTTATCTTACCTGAAATGCCTTTCTTTTTGTATGAATTTACTCTGATTTGAGCTCTTCATCTTGGTGGTGTTAAAGGATGACAGGCTTCAAAAGGCATATAGTCCAAATATCCTCCATCCTCTGATAATGTTTTTTGTTTTCATTTTCTTCGGGATAATTTCACCACTAGAAGTCAGCGGGTTTTTTTCAAATAGCAGTGTGATGTTCTCATCTACATCAAGGTGTATGTAGGGTGTTTAGACTCTAACAGTTACTTTGCATAAAACTCAAAATGAATTGTCATTCTTCTTTTTCTAAAATTAGCTATTATGCAGATGAACTTTATTTTCTTTCCTAAAGCTTTAATTTGGAGAGGGAGAAAAATATTTACTTCACTGAGACTGTTTTTGTGCAATTCAAATGCTGATCCCACTAAATTGAGTCTTTTTCTAAAGAGACTAGTGGAGTGTTAGGTTTATTAACCCTCTTTTCCAACTGTTTCCTAGGTAAGTGTGTGTGAAAATAAGTATGTGCTTGGAGCTGTTGAGCCAGACTTGGTCTAAAATAGGAAACACTGAATACCTTAAATGGCAAGGAATACCAAGTTCTGATAAGTCTATTACTCACTTTTACAAGGGACTTAATGGGTTCAAGTAAATTCCTGCTTCATTTGTTTCCCTTGCTTTTCAGCTGTGGCCTGCTCGTGGAGCAGCACAGCATGTTGGGGAAATGTGTGTCTTGTTCTGCTCTTAATAAATTATATCAAAGGACAAACAGTGATGTCAACAGTGGCAAATGCAGATGAGGCAAGGTTTTGGGGTTTTTTTAATGTTTGAAGCCACAGACACTGGAGAGATTAAACAGTGACTTGAATTTTCTTGGGAAAATTCTGGACTTATCCTAAGTTTTTCCATTCAGGACTGCTGACATGATCTACCATTAAAATACTTGTTTTACATAAAATCTGAAATTCAGTCATACCTTTTTTAACCCAAAATGACTTAAAAGTTGGCTGGTTAGATTAAAAAATAAATTGTTAGTGGGTTCATTGGTAAACAGAGAGAGTTTCTAATGAAGCTTTTAAGGGCTAGTGCTTATTCCAAGCCTGTTGAGTACTTATAAAGAAATCAAAAGAAGATTCAAATGCTCAGTGTTAGGTTTGTCTCTAGTGTGAATGAGATCTAGAGGAGTTTGTAAGATTTCAGTACAGTCAAATCACTGCATCTGCAGTCAGATATACTTATTTAAGACATGAGAGTTCCCTCTCCTGCTGTATTGTAGCTGTACAAAAGCACTCGGGATCCTTCAATGCATAAGTGCAGACAAAATAGCAATATTATATCTTCTGACAAAGGTGTTGCTGCCGTCATGCTTTGTCCATTCCTAGTGCTTGCTTTTTAAAAGATTGTCAAAAATGAGGCAAGAGGCCAGGGAAGAGTTAGAAAAATGATTTATAGTCTCAAAAGTATGCCATGCTATGAATCATGAAGTGCATCACTCTACAGTTTGTCAAAGGCCGTATGTCCATGGGGCAAGCAGCACTGGAGAGTTTATCCAAACTGGATTTAAATGGCTTGCTTTGTGTATTTGCCTGAAGAAGGGGTTTTAAGAGAAGTCTCATTATGGTCACTCATGTTACAAGATCCAGTGGCTGAAAACAAAACATTAAAAAAAAACTTTTCTGTTTTTTTATTAGAAGATACCCATGCTTTGTTAAAAAAAAATCTGAATAAGCAACATCTACAAAGCTCTGAATAATGACAGGAATTTGTATTTTAACTTTTAAATTTTTTAAAATTATTTTGATAGCATTTTGGAGTGCAGTTCAATTTTTAAAGGAAATTGACGTACATCTTAAACTTATTTTGTATTATATTTGTTAAGAACTATTCCGGCAGGACTCTGTTACTTCACTTCCTCTACATTAGTATGGTAATTTGCCTTTATGTGAGGAAGGAGTCTTGCCTCTTTTTCTGCTATTTCTGCTATATGATAACATACTCATTATGAGGAAAGCAAGTGGAGTGATGAGCTGAAACAGAGGCAGTGTCATTTACTGCTGGTGATTATCCACTGCAGAATCTTAAATAGGGTTATAGATGGTTTCTACAATATCGAATGATCGTGGTAGCCTGTAGAACAGAAGATTTTTTTCCTAAACAAATTAATTAACTGGTCAGTATCTTTACTAAAGCTTCTAGTTAGTAGGACTGGAGAATTCCATATTGACTGGGGCCTGTTTAACAGCCATTCATCCATTAATGTGGTATCAGTTCTAGAACGTCATAGGGCAAATACTGTCAATATCTGTGGACTCCAGCAGTTGAAATTGTGTTATTTTTTCTATGGCAAGAGAAGCACCCAGGTACAGAACCTTTGTTATGTACTGTCTCAGGCAGATCCCCGACCAAGGAATAACCTGCATTGACTCCGTGATTGCAGAAGGCTGAACAAATGCTTTATTAAGCTATACTATATTATACTACATACTACACTAATACTATACTATACTAAAGAAAAACCCATGACCCTCACAGTCATGGGTCACAACACAGCTTTCACCTAACTGGTCAATCAATCCAAAACACCATCACCAGTGTCCAATTAACAAATCCCTTTTGGTAAACAATCTCCATAACACATTCCCCGTGTGCCATACAACAGATGCAGCAAGTGAAGATAAGAACTGTTTTTCTTCTTTGTCTAAGCTTTCTCACAGACTTTCAGCTTCCCAGGAAAATCCCGGGAGAGAGAATTATGTCTCTCTCTGTTCAAAGAATATGTGAATACCACAGTTATGTTTTTTAGGTGTGACAAAATAAAAAGTGAGCTAACTGGTAATTTATCTTAATGGTGCTTTCCTGTGATATGATATATGTATGATACTGCTGAAATGCAGTGAGCTGTGCCTGCTGCTGTCCAGAATTAGGGAAAGTATGTGACAGAAGCCGTGGAAGAGTCTATGAGGAGGAAGTGCTTCAGCAGCTTTGGGAAAAGGAGGGTTTTTTTCTCATTTGCTTCAGTAGATGCTTCTCATTGTCCTAACTTGATCCTTTTCCTTCCTCATGTTCTTTGAAGCTCTGAGTGTGGAGGTTATGCGTGGCTAGAGATGAATGGGATAAGGTCACATTTATCTGCAGGTATTGGGGTATGCAAGACCTTTGACAGTGACAGAACAAATGTGGAATGCACAGTCTGCCATTTGCTTTAAATGACCACTAAGCATTATTTAGTGTCATTCTCATGTATTTGCTTTTGACCATACACCAGAACTAATGTGAACCCACACTGCAGATGAAATAAGAGGCTGGAAATTGAATAAGATGCTTATTACATGTGTTGTTTTGGGTCAATATTTGTACTCCTCCTTCTCTCCACAGGAAAATACTGTGGGTTTGGCTTTCAAATGGATGGTTTAATTACTTCAAAAAGTAATGAAGTCACAGTACAGTTCATGAGTGGAGTTCACACTTCTGGACGTGGATTTCTTGCAGCTTATTCAACCACTGGCAAATCGGGTATTTATAATTATTTGGTGATTTTTCTCTGCTGGCAGAATTAGAGCTGTCTAGTAAAAACAGAACCAGTTCATTTACTGCCACATTCTTACAAACTAACTTCTAAAAATTTAGTACACTCTTCATGATACTTCTGTAGGAAATTTGACTGCCTACCTAAAAGTTGCTGTAGTTCTAAAGAAATGGTATCAAAGCTTACCCTGAATAGCAGAGGAAAAATGTCAGTTGTCTGTTATAAATGAAAGGACTGCTTCAGATTCAGGACAAAATGCATTTTTTCAGGTAGTAGTCAAGGTGGCAGATAGCTAACAAGTTTTCTTATCAAACTGGATATATTTTAAACTAATCTCGTGGAAATTTTTATTTCAGTAGCAGCATCCTGTACTCCTTTAAATTTAGTGTCATAATCTGTGGACTAGTTTTTTGTCTTTTTCTTGGGTTTTTTCCCCCTGGTTTTGGTTCTTCTAAGCCTCTGAAAGAGGTTGCTGTATTTATTTTGCATCTCCTCCCACTCATTGTAAAGGTGAGTGATAACATGTGGTCTGCAAGGAAATGAAGGAGCAGTGGCAACTGCCTCAGAAGGCAAAAAACCCTATCTGGAAGTTACTTTAAAAAGAACAGATAAAGAGTCACAGTTTTTAATTTTGTAGAGTATTTGATGCTTTCCTCTCTGTATTTTGGACTTGTATGTGTTGATACAGAGCAGACACAAACAAGAAATTTGTGGTATCAGTCATGGATGCCAGTAACACAGCATTCTAATATTTGTTCTCTGTGGTGTTTGTGTTCAGCACTGCAGAACCATTAAATGGTGAAAACACCAGCCTCTTTATCTTATTAATTTAATTTTGTGAAAAGAGCATACGTTTCTGTTTCTGATTTATCTCTGAAATATAGCTATAAATTAAAATTAAGCTGCACAGAAAATGAATTTTTGTAGTATTATCTAGTATTATATTCTCAGTAGATTTCCCAGTTACTCAGACAATTAGCAAGGTTCTACTGTGATACAAAATCTGTTGCAAGAAAATTTAGTAGGAATGTGTTTTTTTCATTCTGAGACTTTTTGTTAAGCCTCAGAGGCTCAAATATATGTATTCGTGCATTTTAAAAAGCATATTCAACCTTTTGTCTTTTTCATCCTTTTGACTTACATTTTTTCTTTGCAGACTTAATTACCTGTTTAGACATTGCAAGTCACTTTTCCGAACCAGAATTCAAGTAAGACTGATTTTTACCTGTTTTCCTCCCAGTCTCTTTAATGAAGTAATTTAAGTGTTTCTACTTTGTTACATATTCTGATGCAGCTTGAAAATTGGCCATCCAGAGAACTTGAGACACAAACTAATTTGGGTTAGAGCTGAAGAATTTTGACATTTGCACTCCTCCTTCCTCCTCCCATCTCTCCCATTTGTGTTATTTACATGCAGTATACGGTAGAACCTTGTTAATTTGCACTGACACATAGGAGCTAATATCTCATTTTCATAGAAAGAATATTGCTTTTATAAATACATTTTAGCAGGTACACAACTTAATTACTTAAATTTGTATTACAGTTACCTAATGTCACCATTAAATGATGACACATGTTAGAAATTGCAGACCCATTTCAGAGTTTGGTGCTCATTAATGAGGTTCCGTGGAGACACAGAATGCTCCACATTCTGAAGGGGAACATTTTCCTGTTGTCTCCTTCCCCATTTCCATCTAAAGCAAGGCCAGTGTTTAAAGCTGCAGACTACTGTGAAGTGTCAAAGCTTAATTTTTGGAGAACTTAAGCTGTGGCAACCTGGAACATTTCAAAGTACAACCTTTGCATTTCTCCTTCATTTCCCAGGTTCCAGAATAGGGCTCTAGTTGTAGGTTCTGGCCTTAGTCAATGTGTAACAAACTCTCTGAATCCCCCTGTTTTCATGGAACCTACAGCATTGCTTCAGTTGTTGCTGAGTTGTGGTGAAAATGTTGGTGTTTGCTCCACTTTACTTTTAGCTCTTGAAGTTGTAATAATTTTCGTGTGTGCAGTATGAAATGGTCCTAGAACATGAACACAGGCCTGCTCCAGAGGTGCTGGTGTCTTGCCTTGTGCTTTTTATGTGCTAGCGGTAATTTCACCAGTTTTTGTGGTCTAAGCATTGCCAAAAGCTGTTACAAAATAGCATTACTTTTCAGATGCTTTATTTAAGGGTGCAAAACAAATAGATATGAAGGTCTCTAGTTCATAAAATAAAATTCATTAATATTTTTAGTTATATGACTTTGAATTTACAGGAGCCACATAGTATTCATAATATAAAATGCTGGCCTTATTAGTTCATCATATTGAGACTGGAACTGTACTTTCAGCTGGGACTTATTTTAAAACATTTTCAAATGTCTGTCCTCCTGTTGTGTACTTGTGAGTATTTTTGGTCTGATTTGATAGATCTTCAATTAGAAGATATCATTACATAGTGATACATGAATAGCAGAGTCTTGTAAATCAAAACCATAACTTTTTTATAACAGTAAGAGAGTTGGAGGTGCATGCCTATCCTGACTTGATAGTTTGTTCTCTTTCAGTAAATATTGTCCAGCTGGATGTGTGATTCCTTTTGCTGATATTTCAGGCACGATTCCTCATGGATACAGAGATGTAAGTGAAAATACCATGGGCTCAAGTGAATTTTCATAAAACACATGGTGGATAATGCAAGTCAGTTGTAGTTGTTTGCATTAGTTGTGCCTCCTGTATTCTGGGATTTGTACCTCCTAAAAGTGAATAACATGGTACTCATTTTTTAGCACTGGTGCCTAATGACAGGTGCTTCAGATGTTGCCGTCTCCAAGAAGTGGACTCTCAAATACTTTCATAAGTCCTGCAGAGAAGGGTGCATCTATCAAAATATTGGGTTTTTTCTACTTCCTGTTTTCTTTTAGTTGGTTTTCTTAGGCTGGGAAATTGAGATTTATAAAGATAGAATCAGTTATTTTAATGATGTCGTCTTATTTTTGACACTGTAATGCTTCTTTCAGCAGTGTCTCAGTGGCGATCTTAATTTTTGTTACACTTTAGAGATGAAATACTGTTTATGCTCAGCAGCTATAAAATAATTTGCAAAACAAATTTAATACTGTAAGAGTAGTTCTATAAGTTGGTAATGAACATCTTTAATAATGTATTAAAGACTTACTTAAAACACTGCAAAACCCTATACAGTATTTTTCTAATGTAAGCCTTTGCCGGTCAATTAATGAACTTGCCATAGGATGGGAGGATGTTTGCTTTGTTTATTATAAGTGATTATAATTTTACTAGCAGCCTACTAAAAATTACATTAAATCCTTGGTTTTTATTTTAAATTACTCTTTTAATAAGCCCTTAGATATAGCACAGATGTAAGACAATGTAAAAATGTTAGTAACCAAAGATTTTAGTATCAAATACAAACTTAAAATGTGCCTGTTTCTTTTGTTCCCCAAATAGTTGTAAATCCCAGGTTACTTTGTTAAACAATCACCCCCATTTAAAAATGTCACCACAGTGTAACTGTGTTACATGTTCTGGTCCCCAGTGAGTCCTCACTAAGTGGCTGCAAGGTAATTTTTGTAGCTAATAACAATATTAAATTGATTCTCTGCCTCACAAATTTGCAGCATCTGCAGGAGTTCTGCTTGTTGGGAGATTTTTTACAAAATCTGGAATAATTGTTTTCTATGGAGGAAAACTAAACCTTTTCCTAAGGAAACTTAAGGAAATAAATGCCCTGTGACTTTATTTTTGTATACTTTATAAACAAAAAAAGGCTGTGAATTTCCCAGAAGTCAGGCTATGTGGAAAAAAATGAAATTGTCCAGCATATTAGACCCAAGTTTCAGGTTGAGGTTTCTTATGCATCTCTTTCGAATGTATGGGAACTGTTCGCTGCTTTAAAAAATACCCAAAATCTTGATTCTTTTTTGTGTGACCCTAATGTTCACAGTCCTTGAGGGCTTGGAGCTCTCACTGCTGACATCTGGTGAGCAGGAAGGAGAGAGCTGCATCTCCTACTAAATCACCATGCTCTTACTTTATTGGAGAGGGGAGCTGTGTTGATCCCAGACCTTCTGGATGTGAGCTTACTCTGGGCAAGCCTGATGGACTTGGTGTGATGAGTGCTGCTCACTGTGGCACCTGTAGCCTGCAAGCCAGGGAAGTGTCACTGTGACATTTGTTAGTTGATTCTGTCATCCAAGGAGAAAAGGCAAGATCATGATACCCTGTGTCATGGTTTGATGCTGGCGCAATGCCAGTGCCCCCATGAAAATATATTCTCCCCAGTGGCTGCTGTGAGATGTGACCAGAAATAGAGCAAAGCAGGCTCCAGCTTAGGAATAAAGGAAAAAACTTTATTAACTTACAATATGTAAGAAGGAACTCACAGAACACAGAATAAAAACCTTCCCAAAACATTGCTCCTCCTCCCCCCAGTTTCCACCACAGCACAATGAGATAAAACCTTATATTCTCAATCCAGTTACCACCCCTCAGATAATCAACTCTCAGTTCATCACCACCCCTCAGCCAGGGTGCATGGATTCCCCCTCCCCCACCCAGCTACTGGGGAGGGGAGGTGAAACTTCTTCACCACTGGAACCAAGAAGAGAAAGTTCCCCTGGGAGTGCTCTGCTTTAACCCCTGTCTTCTCAGAGGCAGTCCATGTCTTCAATGGCCACACCAGGTGTCAGTATTCAAATCTGACCACTGATTGGTTTAGCCACAACCTCCCTCTCAAAAACTCACTTCCCTGTCAACACACGACACCCTGCAAAAACATTTTTTATTACTTGTCTCCACTGACTTGTACAACATAGGTAATTGACTTGTTTAGGATGAATTGTATGCATGTATTACTGGGGCTTTACATGGGTCAGTGCTGGATGGTTAAACCATGCTTAACCACAAGATTTAATAAAAAGCCCCTTGGCTAAAAGCTACAAAATCTGTAGTTCCTCACCCCTTAATTGTGAGAAAATAAATAAACATACTTTCAATGTGCTTTCTATTAAAAAATTTTCTATGTGTTTACATGTTTTGTTGTCTAATATAATTTATTATAGGCTGAGCCTGGCTATCTGGCTTTTTCAGACTGATTCACCTCAGTATTGGTTTGAGGTCATTTAATTACAACAGTTACGTTTTAAATGCAGCTGGATGAGGACACAGTGAAATGTAGGGCCTTCTTCTTGTGTTTTTATAAATTCAGTAATAAAGATGAGTGGTTTCTAAATAGCCAAGATAACAGTTAACTAAGAATAGTATTTTAATGTAATAATAACAAAGACTGTAGCTGGACAGTGTAGCATTTACAATATATGGTGTGGTGTTTAATTTATTCACTTAGTAGTATGAAATTTTCTTTCCCTTCCTTCTTCAAGTCGTCATCACTTTGTATGGCCGGTGTTCACGCAGGTGTCGTGTCAAATACTCTGGGTGGTCAAATTAATGTTGTAATCAGCAAGGGCATTCCATACTATGAAGGCTCCCTGGCTAACAATGTCACCTCAAAAATGTAAGTGTATTTCCTTATCTTTAGCACCTTAAGTCTTGGTAGTGTCTCATTGTGGGATTAATTTCAGCTCGTGGAGCTATATGTTCCCTGGACAGGTTCTCTTCTCTTAAGTTTCTCAGACTTCTGCTGTAGTGTAATTGTTTTACCAAATTGTTTTACCAATTGTTTAATCTCTAGACCAGGAATTTTCATTTTCCAAATTCTGCAAGGAGTTTTTACCTTCTTGGCTATAAATTCCTACTGGTCTGTAGGAAAACAGTAATTTAATTGCAGCTTTTCAGTTTCAGGAAAAGACTGTAGCTAGTCATTGTATCTCAAGACCCACAAATGAAAGTAATCACAGGAGATTGATTTTTGTTACTATGATTAGCTTAATTTGAAAAGAAAGCATTTTAACGAAGTCTTGCATTTTGCTGGATATATGTTTGTTTGAAAGTATTTAACCCAGTATCTCTGGACTTGATTTCATTTGAGAAGGTGTTTGTACTGAAAGTGCTGCAGCTCGCTGGCAGGATGTGTTAATCATTAAGTGCTTGTTCAGGCACATGTGCAAACCTTTCAGTGGCAAGCAGTCAGACAAGAAAAATAAGTTGAAGACAGTTTGTTTCAATTTTTCTCACTGGGTACTGCAAAATATCATCTTTTGTTCTCTGCAGGGGACCCTTGTCTACAAGTCTCTTCACCTTTAAGACAAGTGGTAAGCATTATCACATGTGTTACATGTTACTACTTTCATACAAAGTTTGTGGATAGAAGTGGTTTGCAGATATTTGATTTCTTTATTTTTGTTCTCATTTGTGAGACCTTTTTTTACTGCATTCTTCAATAATGTATATTTTGGAATTGTTTTACTATCTCAACTTGATGATTAATCATCACTAATTTATAGGTACAGCAATGTTTCAAGTAAGCCTTGCTTATGTGCAGAAAGAGATTCTTTCGGTCTAATTAAATAAATCAGCTGTAGTTTTCTAAGTGGAAGCTAATTTTTCTGTAAGTCACTTTAAATGCCATCTTCGAGTGGATGTTGGAAATACTGTGAAGACAGTGGCCTTTCTTTAGTCTCTTTAACTGTTGTAATAACAATTTAAAAACCATAAAACCATCATGTCTGTTTTTCATAAAGATTAAAGTTAAAAAAAGAAAGGGAGGGGGAATCATGCACATACTTCTCAAAACAAATAAATGCTTTTCCTAATACATAAATCAAAGGCACAGTGAAGGGGGATATAAAGACAGGAATCTGTTTGGTGATGGAAATGTATAAATAAACAAAAATTAGAAAATATAGTGCACATATTAATAATTAATAAAAATATTAAAATTATTTCTCTCTCAGGTATCTGCAAGAGCTGAGAGAAAGAATTACAGGTCTAGTGTCCTTATGCATAAAGCATATTAAACACAGTGATCCAGGCAGGGTTTGCTGGGTTTTTTTGTCTTTCACAATGTGATCTGATAGTGTGTACAAAAGTAATGAAATGGCCTGGAAATTGGAAGAGATAGGAAAAAATGCTGATCTAGACTTTGTGAACTTCAGTGACACGTGAGAAATTATTGGGTAAGCTAGAGACAAGATGCAGCTCTAGATTAAGATGTCTGTAGTTGGGTTGCCTAGGAGTTAGGTGAGGGGATATAAAACCCTGTAGTATGCTCAAATGAGGTTTATCGGACTGTGGTGAAGGTCCTAGTGTGTTCCTGATGTTGCAGTTGGTTTTATGACTTGGCATGAAGTAGAGGAGTTTGTTATTAATGCTAGAGGCATGGTCAGTGCAGAGGAAGATGAGACTGCTTATACAGGAAAAACTGCCTGACTTTGAGACTCAATAGAAATTAACTGAAGCATCACAGAGCAAAGAGTGGAATGTAGCAGGTATTTAGAGACTGAGGCATTTTTGTTGCCAAGTGGCATCATGTTAGATGGAAAATGACAGATGAGGGAAAGAATTCCCTTAGTGAAGTGATCTGTGCTGTGGCAGGTGACGTACATTCAGCAGAGACAGTAAACTACTAATGCCATCTCTCAGGACATAGGCAAGACTTTCTCTGGCGTCCAGTCACACGTGGGCTCTGCCACCTGTGCCTTCCTTGAGGGATGAGTGCTCCCCTTGGTGGAGAGGGGGAGTTCACAGGAGAAGGGAAACTAGGCTGGGTTGTTCAGTCTGCCTGACTGAAGGCACAGATTGCTCTCTGCTGATTCTTCTAGGGACTGTGCATGGGAGAGAAAAACCATTGGTATTACAAGAACAAGAAATTTAGCCCTGAATTTAGGAAATGTTTTTCAGCTACCCACAGAAGGCAACATGGGAAGAAACATTTAATAAGAATGGTAAACAGAAAAATGTGACTAATTTCAAGGATGTGTTTGAGCTCAAGGCCAGGATTATGACATGACTTCCTACATGCTTTGGTTTTGTTCAAATTAACACTGTTAATGTTAATGTTAACACTGTTAACACTGTTAATGCTGGGGTTGATTTGAAAACCCAAGAAGTTACACAGACACAAGAAAGGAACTAATGAACCAGTAGCCCGTTTCCCATTCCTGCAGCAACCAGAGATACTCTTAGACCATGAAGGTTCCCCAGTGCTTCTCCTTGAGTGCTCTGTGTGAGTGAGAGAATGACTCTCTCTGAGTGAGGTGACTGAGAGAATATCCATATTGTCCTTGGAACAAGCACAAATCATGGCATTCTCATGACTAGTTTAGTTCTAGCATCCCTGTTAGAAAGCAAAAGACAATGTGTTTTGTTGGTATTGTTATGGAATAAATTTAGAGGGCAATTTAATATTTGCATGTAAAGTCTTGAAATCCAAGCAGGATAACTTCAGTTCTCATTTGCAATCCTCGCCTTTTCTGTTGTTCAGGTTGCTATGGGACACTGGGGATGGAGTCTGGGGTGATTCCTGATTCCCACATCACATCATCATCGATTCTCGAGTGGCCTAACCAAACAGGACAAGTAAACATTTGGAAACCTGAAAATGCCAGACTAAAAAGGATTGGACCTCCTTGGGCTGCTTTTATCAGTGATGAACATCAGTGGTTGCAGATTGACTTGAATAAAGAAAAGAAAATAACAGGTAAGTGAATCTGATGTGACTTCTCAGCAGCATTCAAAATTTTTGGTTACTGATATCCTGTTTTCCAGTGCTGCGCCTTCGATAAAGCTCAGGTGGCACTTAATTACCATTACACTTAATTTGCTTCCTTGTCCTTGCTAATACACTGAGGAGCCTGGAGCTGAAGAGGTGTAGTTTCATAGTAGAAGACATCTCTTCTACATCAGAATTTGTTGAAGTGTTTCTTGTGATTTTATTGGATTCTTGATTCTTCCCTTTTCCTGCTCATTGTCTCCTTGGAGATGCAGATCAAAATCCAGTCAGCTCAGCCCAGGTACCTCTGGTGCAGGTGTAGTGACTTGTTTCCTAGATTTTCGCTAGTGCCTGTCATGGCCACAGTGAATCCAATAACAGCACTGAGGTGTTGGCATTTTGGGTTTATTCTCCAGGGTGGCTGTGCAGCAGTTGTACCTTCAGTGCCAGTGTTAGTGTTTTCTGGTTTAATCCTTCAGTGATTTGCTGTTGTTAATGGGCATGTTTGTCATCTGATGTAAATCAAAATTAAATTTGATTTAGGTTGAGTGCTTCATAGAGTCCAGGGCTTTAAGGCTGTTGTGAAACATGTTCCACTGATCAGTTTGCATTTGTCTCTTTCCAAAATGCCTGAGTTGGTCTCTGTAACGGCAGCTGCACACTTTGCTATCAGCAGCATGGCTTGCTGTCATTAAGCAACTTGGATTTACCAGTGGCCTTTGTTATTTCCTCCCTGGAGACTCTTTTTTTGCATTACTCATCTAATTCTTGTGCTAACAAGCCTTTCCAAAAAAGCTTTGCTGTGTGAGTTGTGCTGAAGAGCTGCAGTGTCAGTTGTAGCTGCAGTTCTTTCAATGGTGCCTTTAGGTTGGCAGTACAGGAGCAGGGAAAAGATGTGTCAGCAGCTGGAAACAGGAGTGAGCTGTGGTCAAATGAAGGGGCTGTTTCCATCAAGAAGTGGGGTGTGAGGGGAAGGGCTTAGCAAGGTTATACTATGAAAATTAAAATACAAAGTAAGTAAAATGAGTTGACTAAGTTTCAGTCACTATGGAAACTTCACACCCTGGCCCTTTGGATAAACTTCTTAAAGTTAACTGGACCAGTTAAGACTCTCCATTATACAGCTCTGGATTAAAAAACTGATCTGTTAATTTTTACAAAGTGGTACCTGCTTTTTGTCCTAACTGGGTGCCTCAATTTTCACAGGTATTATAACTACTGGATCAACTTTAGCAGAGCACTACTATTATGTCTCAGCCTACAGAATTTTATACAGTGATGATGCACAGAAATGGACAGCGTACAGAGAACCTGGCATGGGTAAAGATAAGGTAAAAATACCATATACTTTCTAGGTATGTTCTAAGGAGATTTCACAATTGTAAATATAAGTCATTTCGGTATGGTGAGGAATCATCAAATAACTTTCACTTTCAGTGTTATTTTGAATCATAAAGAGCAGATAAGCAGAGGAAAATATGACAATATGCAAACATGTAAGAATTTGAACAGTTCTAAAATTCAGATGTTATTTTTATTACTATTTGGGTTGGGAATATTCTATACAAGAAACTTCTGTTGCCACTGGTAGGTTTTCTGGTACTGCATCTCTTCAAGAATAATTCTATTTCTTTTAAAATAGGTTATATGTTTTAAAATTAAGTTTTACCTTCTTATCCTCTTATGGTTAGAATAAATGTAATGAATTGTATATTTTTTCATGTTTTCTAATGTTTCTGTCAATTTTAATTTTTAAGCAAATACTGTTAAGTTTCTTACACATGAGAACAGCCCTTGCAGAGGGAGGGGTATGTTCAGATTGCAAATGTTTTGCCACACAGAAAAAGTCCCAAATGTTAGCAGCAAGATAATCTTGCTTTCCCCATGTTTACAGCTCTGTAGTATTTAATAGACAGCAAAAATGAGAAAATTCATGTCTTCCCAGTGGTTCAGATCAGATTTCTTAATGAAATGACAAGATTCTTAGTAATGTGACTGGAACTAGATTTTCCTTCTTTATCTTAAAATCCTTGGATGTAATTTATCTTAGTTCTATAGGCCGATGGCATTAAGTACATGTAACTGTAACTACTAGTCTGGTAGTTTTTTTAAAAATAGGTTTTAAGGATGGTCACTTTGGCTGTCCTTGGTCTTCTCTTTACTCTGGGTTAAGAATGTTTCAAGGTAGGATGTATCATCCTGTTGAAGTAATAGGCTGTAGTTTGTTAAATTGAGAGATTTTTGAGCACTGAACATAACTGCAGTAGGAAACTCTTGGAAGAGAGGAGGAGAATTTAATGTTGGGTCTGAGCCTACATGTGAACTAAAGTCACTGTTGGTGTGAAGTATTCAAGAAAAAAAGGAAAAAATCAGCATATTTTGCTAGCTTTGAGTGCCCTCTTCTGGCCATAAAATAAGATCTCAGTTAGGAAGCTGCTTAGATTTAGGCTTCAGTGTTAGTTTGACAATTTCCTTTAAAAAACTTCACAGTTATTGCCTTGAATTTGAGTGCATTGTCCCTCTTGCTCATGAAATGAAACAAATTTTGGAGCCTGAAATTACAGGCAACAGACCTTTTTTTGTGCTCTGTGTGTCATTAAGGAACAGGGCATGAAGAATCATATGTACCCAGGAACTGGCAGCTGTAGTTAAATGACAGAAAAAATGGTTCCATTTTTTCTATTTCAAAATAGCAGATTTACTCTCTGTCTGCCATCACCTCACTTGATACAGATTTACTTTTGGATGCATCTGCTTGCAGGGTTCTCCCTTTTAGCATGCCAGACCAGCTGGGAGGTGCTAGTCCCTGTTTTTTTTGAAACGTGTTTGGAATTCCTAACATTTTTCAGGAGACTAGAAGCTTTTCCAAGCCTTTCCTGTAGTCTTTTTTGCAAATACCTTTTAGAGATTTGGCAGTACTCAAGAAAAACTTTTCTTAATTTTTCATGGATTAAAAAAAGAGTAAATGCTTGAATTGGGGAAAAAGGACAAATGAGAGTTGCAGTGTTGGAAAAGCTTTGTTTAACAGCACAGAGAGAAATGAAAAGAGTTTGATAATGAAAAGACTATGAAAGTGATTTCTCATTAAAAAGTTAGTGCTGTATTGAGCTCAGAAGCAAATTATTTTTTAATACAAAATTTAGGGTAACAAAAAATACAGAGCTGCAGGTAAGGTTAAGTTACTTCTGTAACACTGGATGTCAAAAGCTTGACTAATAAAAGCCTGGAGTAAAGATCTTCACTGTTAATCTTTCTTGAAGGTAAGAGTTGGTGTTGATCTTTTTGCCCTTGCTGTTACATGCTCAGCCTCAGAAACCTGACATGAGATTTAGCTTTCAGAATTGTGTCCCTGCTCTGTAACATCTGTATATCTTGCTTGGGCAGCCAGATGTGCCTTCTTTTGGTGCTGGCAGGCATAGCACGAGCAAGGATACAGTACAGCAATTCAGTCTGGGTGCATCCCCTCAGGAAGACTCCTCTCTTATTTTGCTTCTCACTTGCATCCTTACCAAAACAAAAAATTTGTTAGTGAGATCTGTAGCTACAAGCCTGTCATTAAAAAAAAAAAAAAATCAAAAAACCAAAACAAAACAAACTAGAAAGGGAAAAGTGGCTGTAAATTGGACCAGTCTGCTGTGGGCACATGAACTTCAACTACTTGGTGTTATTAATTTATTTCCAAAATAACATCACAGGCTTGCCCCTGCATTTACTGTGTCTTCATTTGTTACTACTGAATATATTTAAGAACAAGAAGCTTAAATTCAGACCAGGCAGTTGTTCTGAATGGATAGTTTCCTGGAATAATTATTTCAGGCCTCTTGGGATATTCTAGTCATTTTTTTCAAAAACTCAGCAGGGCAATACAAAAATCTCTTCTCTCGTTTATTAAGATTGAAACAGCAGTGATTCGTATTGATCAGAGATGTGCTAAAAGCTCTTGACTGCTCCATGTTAGGCAGACACATCATCTCTTGCACAATGCAGTGCTTGTCTTTAAGAATGGCAGGGTACTTTATTCCTTACCAAGTGGTTTGAGTGAGAAGACAACTCCTTGTAATACTGACTTTTTTCAGGCAAGTGCCATAATTGTGTTATGCATTGTGTCCACCATGATTTGCAGTGTCTATATCAGCGCTTCAAAAGAAAGAACTTGTTAACTGTCATCCCAGTGGTGACCTGTGTTGCAACAGCACCACAGAGTTGCATGTGCAGGACCAAAGCCCCACTGCTGTGCACAAACATGGAGAGGCAGCTCACTTCCTACTAAAAGACATGGTGTCAAAACAGTCTTCCTGAAGGAGGGGGAGGGTTGGAGTACTGGGCCAAGCTGCTGTATTGTTTTAAGCAGCTCAGGAGTGGCAAACCTGCAGCTGGCTGTAAATCTGTCAGTGTGCTTACACTGCATCTCACAGGGACTCCACTCACTGCTTTTAAACTTCAGCCAGACTCATTGTGTGTTGTCACATTTTGATGAGTTCTTTGTGTGCGAGGATGGCAGTGAAGGACCAACTTGAGCTCATCCTTCACGCAAAGTCTGCACCCTTCTCTTGCAGAACCTCATGGCTCAGTGTGAGACTGGAGGACAGATTTCACATTCTGAACCCCAATTCTTCTATTTTGTTGTGGCTCAGCACTTGCAGACAACAGCTACAAGAGGATAGTATGGTTCCACACTTGAGGGTGCCCCCCAGTGCTTTCTAAGGAATACCATCCTCAGACAGGCTGTGCTGAACTGCTGGGCTGTGTGAAGGCACCATTTAATTCCAGCTTGCACGGTGTCACAAGTCCTTGCTATCCATGGATATTCGAAGACTAAGTGTGAAATACCAAGGACTTAGAATGACTCAGTGCCATAAACATGTGTGTAACAGCAGGCTGTGCCTGGGGAGCATCAGTAGGATATTCCGTGGTACCTTTACTCTGAACTGTGTAGCTGTGTGCATACATGTGCACACACCTTTCTTTGTTTTATTTAGTTGTAAATGTGTAATGGGGCCAAGGGAGTGGACAAGTGCAGGCAGCAACGCTGTTCTGGGGTGAATTGAATCCTTCACTGTTTATTCTTCCTCAATAAAACATCAAAATTGGTAGTACTTACTCAATTACTATTGTATTTGTAGAACGTAATGTATCTCTCTCTTTTTTCCCCTTCTTTTCTAGATATTTCAAGGGAATACTGAATTGTACCAGGAAGTTCGCAATAATTTCATTCCACCTATAATTGCACGTTTTTTTAGGATTAACCCCTTAAAATGGCACCAGAAAATTGCAATGAAAGTAGAATTGCTAGGATGTCAGTTTAGTATAGGTAAGACAACTGAAAACTTCCAACTGTGCAAGACAAGAAGTGAAACTATTAAGGTTGTACATGAAATTACTAAGATTAAAAGTTATATCATGGGTATATTTTTGGTAAGTCTGAAGTACTTCTTGGCTGCGTAATCCTTCTTTAATTGGTATTTCTGAGGTTATCCAAAAGTTAACTTAACCAGGAAAATACTGAATTTAGGTGTACACAAGGTAATTTACAAAATAAGTGTGTCATAAGATGCCAATCACTTGCTTTTCATGTCATTGATTCCTGGTGGGGTGGTTTCCTCGTTATATGACATGAACAAAAGCTTTATAGCAAACTGTTCCTGTCTTCTCCTGAAGATGAGATATGGAAAACTAGCACTCAAAGAACTTAACTTACCTTATAAATCCTTTTCTTCTGAAGGTCGTGCTCCTAAAATCACTTTGCCAGCACCACCTCAGAACAAGAATGATAAGAATGCTGACTTCATGGATGACTTCACTCATTCAGTGAAGACTTCTCTGCAGACAGATAAAACAACTTTCACACCTGAAATAAAAAACACTACAGTGACTCCAAGTGTAACCAAAGGTATCCATCATTAAACAGTTAAAATGTTTCAAACTCCTTATAGTGCTTTGACATATACTAAATGTGCTTTCTGCATTGAAATTTTCTCAAAACAACAAATTACAGCAGATTATCAATATTTTATTTCTAGTATTTACCAGTTATTAAATACACAAATAATAAAAGATGTGCAGTTGCATGCTGCATGAAGAAACAAAACCAATCTGCCAAGTAATACATATAATATAAATGTATATACAATATATATTTTATAGATATATAATAGTTCTATCTTCCAGAGCTTGTTCAAGCAGTGTTCCGCTTTTAATCACTGAACAAACTTTGTTAGAAGGAAGACTTGTACTTCCCTTCTGAATTAATCAGGTGTAGCTGCTTTATTTAATAATTTCTTAGAACAAAACACCTTTGATATAGCAAATCTTCTCTGGAGCAGTTATTTTGGCATGAAATTTGAAAAATGTCACCTGGCATAATCATTTGTTTGTCAAAGAAAATGGTCAGAAAAGGGAGCAAAGTCACTGCAGATGTGGGCACTGCTGAAGTGTCCTTTGGATGGCAGGGGACAGGATCACACACAGACCCAGCACTGACTGATTTGGATTAACTGTTAAGGTACTGTAGAATTTACTTCTTAAAGGAAGTTTGAACTTCCATGGTCACATTAAGGGATTTTCTGCATAAATAATAAAATACATTATTGGAACAGAAAAACCATATATTAAAACAAACTGATTGATTTTGATGAAAAACCCTGCAAAACCACCAGCTGTGCATGCATGTAGAAATGCCAGATGTTAATTGAATTTGCACTGTGGGAGCATCCAGCAGAGTAGCTTAGCTGGGGGATCTGGTGTGATAGACACTAAACGTGAAAACTGTGTGTTCTGCTCAGGTAATTTTCAAATCAAAAACTGATTTATGAGAAGCTCTTTCTGTCTGACACCACTTAATTTAATGGCTTTCAGATGTGGCATTGGCAGCAGTTCTGGTTCCAGTGCTGGTGATGGTCTTCACTACCCTGATTCTTATCTTAGTTTGTGCATGGCATTGGAGAAACCGGTAAATTAATAGATGGATGAAAGTGCTTTAAATGTCTCTTAGCCTGGTGTGTGGGAATGAAATGCTGCATGTATTGCTGTGGGAACTCTGTGGTCTGCACTTGCGGAAAGAATTGCATTCTTTCTGAGAAAAAATATTACTTGGCTAGCGAGGACAAAACAGTTTTTGCTAACTGCTTTCATTGGAAGTGCTTTGACTGAAAACTGGTTTCTCTGGTAGCAGCAGACTGGTGATGGGAAGCCAGGTTACTGGTGCTAATACATTAAATTTGAGGACCAGTTACAGCCACGGTGATAGTTGCTGAGCATTACTTAATGTATCTTTTGATAAGCAGACTAGTTAAAATAACACTTTTTTCCTTTTTTTTTTTTACTCACAGCAAGAAAAAAACTGAGGACACATATGATCTACCTTACTGGGATCGTGCAGGTAAAAAAATGGTTTTATGGAGCCATTTCCTCAGTGTTTTTTTGTTCGATGTTTATTTCAGATTGCAGTTACAGTTTCCATTAGCAGAAGCTTCTCTAATGCTAACTGAGGGAGGCATAGCAAACTGAATTTCTTACGTGGACCAACTTAATGGTACTTCTTCTTTCTCTGATTTCTTTTTTTTTAGAAATAGTAAATGTCATCTCTCCTGTTAGATCTGACCACCTCAGGGTTTTTTGTGAATGAAGGAGAAAACCTTTTAATTATACAACACAAGGAGAAAATTTTATTTATAAGGAATGTCTCTATACATTTGATAACCATTTATTTGGTACTTTTTTGTCCTGGAAAAAAATCTTTCATCTTAGCATATAAGTTGGGTCAAAAATTTTGTTTTCATTTCCCTAGTAAGCATTTGGGATTTAGGTATATCTTCTATCCAACTGTCTTGTGCCTCATAAACTTAAGATCAGACAATTGCACCGGGCAGCTCTTTGCAATGGTCCTGAAACCACCTGTGCCCCAGGTGCAAAGGGCAGCTGCAGCAGTTGGGTTGGTACTGCTGTGTGACTGTGCTTCGCTTCTCCGGCCTCTGTCGAAAACTTGCACACCTGTGTGTCTGCTCACTGGCAGTCTTAAGTATATCTTATGCTTTAGACAAGGAACCTTTTAATCACTTTCATTTGCTACATATCTGTTTCTGATAGCTCACAGCTCTGATGTCTTAGGGTATTACTCAAAATAGTGATAATTGAGTTATTTACCTATTTCAACAAAATACAAGCTGTGCTGAAAAGTATTTTAGTAGCTTAAAATACAGTATATATGCAATCTTGTGCAGTTTTTTTTGCTTTTTTTTAATTCATGTGAAGGATGGTGGAAAGGTATGAAGCAGTTTTTCCCGATCAAATCAGCAGAACATGAAGAAACTCCTGTATGCTACAGCAGCAGTGAAATCAGTCACCTAAGACCAAGAGAAGTCCCAACAATGTTGCAAACAGAGTCTACAGGTACTTTGTAGGCCATGTTTTTATATATCTATATATCTATATCTATATCTATCTATATATATATGTATGTATGTATGTATGTATGTATATGAATGACATGCCAAAAATGTCAGGAATCTGGCTACATTTAGTTATTTCCTGGTTTTGGAGGGGAACAGAGGAGAAATGAGTCATTCTGTGGGTAAGCATGTATCTTAAAATGCAGGCTTTTTTGTGTCTGCTCTCTCATTTCCTGTGCTATAGATATACCCTTGCCCAAGTTAATGCAGTAACTGAAAGGTTCCTTACTTGTTTTTAAACCTCATAAAGGGTGAAAGAATTTTTTGGTTTTATTTTCATGCACTGGAAATAATTTTGTCACAATATTTTTATGCACAGATTTGAAATATGGCACTTGATTCTCTACTTTTACTGTATGGGTTAAATCAAACTTGGGATCTGGAAAAGGAGAGTTTATGGATAGCTCCACATGCTCTTTCCCTGGTGAACTAGGCATATGGGAGGAGGATGACTGAATGTGCCTTTGGTTCTGCGCTTACCTGCTGATAGCAGAATTGGGCAGATGTGCAGGAATTACAGCGTCACTGCAGGCAGAATTAGCTTTCTTGTTTTGGTGCTTGTCTGTTTTAGCCAGCTACTTAGGCTTTTCACCTCCAGCTTTTGTAACTTAGATTATCTGTTGAGCTAAAATATCTCAGACTACATGCAGGCTTCCCCTCAAATGACAAACACTCCACCCCAAGGACCACTTTTTATTGAGACCCAGGCAGAACATTTTTATTTAAACCTATTGTAAATAGAAGAGCATTTCAGTCCTCTTTGTTTTCAGGCAGATTTGTAGCATGGGAAGTTGCAGCTCACTTGGGAAGAAGTATAAACCTCAGAAGTGGGGATGTTTTGGTTTTGGCTATCTCAATGGCTTTACCTATTGGGTGGAAAGGAATCCTTTTCCAAAGCGATTGCACTGGTAGACAGAGATGGACCACTGGTTTGATGTACGATAGTGATCTCTGGCAGACTATTGACAGGCTGTATTTAATGTGATGCCAAAGTAAAACAACCCCAGTAAGTGTATTTATGTTTTGTTTTGTTGGGGCTTGCAACACAGAATATGCTCAGCCTCTGGCAGGGGGAATTGTGGGCACACTTCACCAGAGATCAACCTTCAAACCAGAGGAAGGAAAAGAAGCCAGTTACGCTGACTTAGACCCTTACAATTCCCCCATCCAAGAAGTTTACCACACCTATGCCAAGCCACTGCCTGTAACCGGACCTGAGTATGCGACTCCAATAATCATGGACGTGTCCAGCCATCCCAGCACCCCTCTTGGCGCTTCTTCCATTTCCACCTTCAAAGCTGCAGGGAATCAAGCTCCTCCACTGGTTGGAATGTGCAATAAACTGTTATTCAGGACAGACAGTGCATCCTCAGCACAGGCACTGTACGATATACCAAAGGGGCAGCCAGGGCCCGGCAGTGCCGACCGACTTGTGTACCAGGTGCCACAGAGCATGGCCTATCCCACTGTGAGTAAGGACGGACAAAGTTAGTAAGGTAGAATGATGTTTAAAATGAATTAGTTTCTAAAAGCCAGTTCCATAAAGCTCACAGTTTCACTTTTTTAATTCCATTGTTTTGGTATTAGTCTTAAGTAATACAACATTGAACCAAAAGACGTGGTATGTCAGGTCTGGGAAAACGCTAATTCTGCTTTTCCTTAAGCTGTATGGACAATTAACAGCTTGTCTCCTGCAAAACCGTGGACTTTTTTATTACTACTGTACAATTGTCTGTCAGACATGAGAGAAGAACTCTTCATGATTATGTCCAGTAATTCATAGATGTGAGTGATAAATTAGGAGAAACAGTTTAAGTACAAAAGCTAGTTATTTCTTCCTAATGGTATTATTTTTTGGGGGGAAAAACCCCACCTCAATACCCAAAGCTCTTAATTTCTGTGCAAGCACTACACCTTCTAAAATTCCTCTTTTCATTGTAAAATGTCTGCACAACTTTGGACTTAACAAGCTGCTATCAGGACTGATGGCAAAAATCCCTTTAGCTTCATGGCATTAAATAGTTTTGATTCTGAATTACATTATTTCAGTTTTTGTTAACAGAATTGGCAATTTTCAGCTAGCTGTGTGTTCCTCAGAAGGTTCCTGCCTTTTTGGTTAGCCTTGCAAAACTAGAAGCTGCTGTCTTGTATAATCTCTTTTCTGCTTCTTCATCTTAAGCCAGTCGTATTTCTTCCTAGGGATCCAGGAGGCACAGACTGACAAAGCAAACTACCTGGGAACTGCTTTTACATTATTCCCTACGCTTGTGAGGGCCACTTGAATATCATCTGCCCCCAAGTCAGACTTCCCTGATATTCAGTGCAAGAAGCATTCAGGTCTTGAAGGTGACTTGAATTGAGAAAGGCCCTGCCCTCCCCTCCCCCAGAGTGTCCATTATTCTGTGTTCAGGTGTGAGCTTATACAAAAAAGATCTGTACATACTTTTGTGAGTGCTTAAAGAAGCACACAAATATTCTAATGGTGCACAGTTTGTGTTAGACATGCATTTAGCACATATGGTATGTTTTAGCACAACTACCAAATTTAGCCTTAGGGCTTTTCTTATGATTGTTCTTATTAGAAGCATGAAAGATTCCAAATCCTTTGCAAATGAATGGGTACTATTCCAAAGAGTGTCCATTTCCAACTTATTTATTGGAATTTGTATCCTTTGAATGTTCCAGTGTTCTGTACTATGAAAATACCGCAATCAGTCATTTACTGGGGTTATGTACACTCATTTTAGCTAGGTTATCACAAAATGAAAACATTTTGTGTTTTTTTTGCCATTTTTAATCTTGTTAGGAAAAAAACCCACAGCTTTCTCACCTAAGTAGGAGAAAACTCCACTATAAAATTGCTGTATTTTTATTCTAACAGCACTATTGGAAGGATGCTGAATCAACTCATACATGTGGGCCCCCTCCCTACACAGTAGCCCAGTTTTATGGACTTCAGTTGTTACTGTTTGTTTGTGATGAAATTCAAATCCTTGTTTACTGCCAAGGTCCTTAAATGCTGTGGACAACGTCTGAATGGAAGCTGCAATGCTGTTCAAGGGGCTGCCACCATGCCTTATTACCAGTAAAGTATCCTCACTTACCCCTGAAAATCTGTTTGTAGAGGGGCTGTATATAAACTCTGGAGTCAAAAATCACTTGTGGCCTGTTCAGCATCTAAAATATGATATTATTTAGAATCATAGAATGGCTGGGGTTGGAGACCTTAAAGATCATCTACTTCCAATCCCCTGCCATGGGCAAGGACACCTTCCACTAGATCAGAGCTCCATTGAACCTGGCCTTGAACACTTCCAGGGATGGGGCTATGCATAATTTCTCTGAGCAATCTGTTCCAGTGTCTCACCATCCTCACAGTAAAGAATTTCTTCCTTTTATCTAACCTAAACTTCCCCTCTTTCAAGTCTCCACTCACTTCCCCCGTCCTGCCACTGCAGTTTGTGACAAGGAGTCTCTCTCCAGCTTCCCTATGGGTCCCTTCAGGTACTGGAAGGTTGTAATGAGGTTCCCACACAATCTCCTCTTCTCCAGTCTGAGCAGCTTCAACCTTCCCAGCCTGTCTCCACAGGGGAGGTGCTCCCGTCCTCTTACCAACCTCATGGCCTACTCTGGACTTGCTCTAGGAGTTCCATGTCCTTCTTATATTGGGGGCACCAGAGCTGGATGCAGCACTCCAGGTAGGGTCTCACTTGAGCAGAGGAGAATCCCTCACCTTTCTGGCCATGCTCCTCTTGATGCAGCCCAAGATCCCATTGGCTTTCTGGGCTTTGAGAGCACATTGCTGGCTCATGTTGAGTTTTTCATCAACCATCACCCCCAGTCCTCCTCTGCAGGGCTCCTCTCAGTCACTTCTCTGCCCAAGCTGTCTGTGAGCCTGGGGTTGCCCTGACCCAGGTGTAGGACAATACCTTTTTCAGCTCCAGGAGGTGCCATCTCTCAGGGCTGTCCGGACCCGCTGGATGGTATCCCTTCCCTCCAGCATGTTGATGTCACCTCACAGTTTGGTGCTGTGGGCAAACTCGCTGAAGGTGTGCTCAGTCCCACTGTCCCTGTCACCAACAAAGATGCTGAACGTTCTCTGTGCTACCTTAAAGCCCAGTTGTAGAATTTCTGATCATTCATTCTCATTAATTGAGAATGACATTTTTTAGTTATTTGTTTTAGAGCTCGGTGCCTTAAGCCTAAATGTGAATGTAAAGATGGTAAATTAGACCCATTTGTGAACAGCAAATTCCTGCCTATGATTGTGCTTTTTTGTGACTGCAACTTTTTCTGACTGACAAAACTAGTCTGCAGTCTTTGTAGTTTTGCTTAAACAGGTAACTGTTCCTAGCTATCAGCAGCAACTATGACTGAAATTATCTGAGCTCATTTTATTTCAAGGGGTGGAAAGTTCTTAGTTTCCACTAAGATGTGACAATATGGTTACAGCCAAGTTAAGAATCCTTTCCATTCTCAACCTGTACCAGTTTAGGCTTAGAAAAATTAATCTATCATAAAAATAAATGGATGTGTCCAAGTCAGTATAAATAACACACCTGGATTTGATTTTTACTGCAGACCAGGAGTGGTAGAACTGTGGATAGCTGAAGGCTAAGGTGGTGCAAGAATTATGCAGTTTCTCTGCAGTGGGTTATTTTTTAAGCAAACATAATGCAATTTCATTCTCTGAGGAGCATAAGCTGTTAAAGAAATGGATGTTTTTAAAATGTAAGCCCCTTTTTGGAAGAAATTTGATCCCAGGCTTTGCTTCTGCTTCAGACTTAGGACATATTGTCTGCTAGGGCTAAGATACATTTGAACATGTAACAGTTGGGTTTAAATTGCATGGCACACTAAGACTAGAATTTCCTTGTGTACAATAAAGGGAAGGTGCATTTCATGGGTCTCTCTTACATGTGAAGACATGTATATAAAATGTATTTTAATCTTGTTTGGCTTGAGTATTCTCCCAGAATGTATGTTCTTACCTCAGCATGTATTGTAGTTGCTCAGTATTTGTATATGTTGCTAGGACTTAGACTGTATAAATAGTGAGGGGGTTTTATATGTTAAAAAGTATTTTAAATAAATTGTACATACGTATGACTCAGTCTGTTTGCTGTTAACACCTACCTTGTATCTAATTCATCTGCAGTCTGGAAATGCCAGGGTTATTTGTGAGTTACATGGGATCATGCCCAGTCTCCAGCAGTTTCCTGGCAGCAGGTGGGCTGGTCCCTGTCCCCAGTCAGCCCAACCCCTCTGCACTGCTGGAGAGGCTGCTGGTTCAGTCTTCAACCAGACCATGGCTATTGCCAATTACTGAGTAAAGCTGGTGCTGCTTGTGCTTTTTCCTCTTCTTCATATGAATTCCAGCACTGCAGTGCCTCATACAGAGAATCAGTCATAATTACTCTTTGATGAGTAAATGTAGTTTGAGTTCACAATGTCTTATCTTGTCTTCTGCACCACCTGTGGCCAGTGAATGCACAGAAACCACCTAAGATGAAGAAAACAATGACAGCAAGTAGTAGCCCCCCAGTGAGTGGAGATTCTAAAAGAGGGATGCCCATCCAGACTATTTCAGCAGACAGTCTGTGCATAGGTATACGTGGCTTGCCCTGATGTCAATGTCTCAAGCTGCTGCTCGAGACCACTCCTGTGGAGTGGTCTGTCAGTTAGAGCCTGCTGTCCTTCTTTTCCAGTTAAGATGTCCTAGTCTCTGGGGCCTTAGAGACCTTGACCTTAGAGTGTGATGGATTCAGCTGTCTTGATGGCTGTTTCTGTGGGCAGTAACACTTGGAAAGTTCCACGCCACTTTGCCACCAGTGGTGCATCTTTCCACTCCTTAAGCAGGACTAAATCCTCTGGTTGGATATTACGAACAGCCAAAGTCCAAAGGCAGGGGCTATGCCAGCTGAGCTTCTGGTTGAAGGGATTTCATGAGAGACAGTATGCTGGCCACATATTCTTTTAAATATATATCACTTACCTCTACATCCCGATAGGTTGAGAATTACCTGGGTGAGGAATTCCAAACAATAATTCAAAGGAAGAGAACTGATTCTCTCTTCTGGGTCTGGTCTTCATTCTTGCCAAAGCCAATGGAAAAAGCCCTACCCATGGCATCTTGGTGCCTATTACCAGCTTCAAAAGGTGTTTCTTTATTTCGCTCTTCATTTGTTTTCTACCTGACACAAGCTCTGTGCCAGGGGGTATGGAAGATCCATTGTTTTTCTAAAGTAGCCATAACCCCTTGAAGGAATTTTCCTGTAAAATTAGCTCCCCTGAGTCTGTTCCTTTACAATCCTGTATCTTGAAATAATTTATTCCAAAAATACCTTCATAGGTGATGCTGTAGCTGCTGAAGCAGTTGGGAATGCTTCTGGCCACCTTGTTAGCTGATATACTATTACCAGAAGATATTTAAGCCTTCCCACTTGGGACATCTTAGTAAAATCCACTTGGCATTTTTAGAAGGGACATAACAGCCCAAGGCCTCCCTCCCCTGTCAACTTTCTTTGTAACCCTGTTATTGGCTTCAGCACAAATCAAGCAAACTTCAACAGCTGCTTTTGCCAGACTAAAAAGACCCACAGCAAAATACATCTTGAGGAAGGCTTCTGCCAATCCTTGAGAGCTCCAATGATTCCCTTCATGGAGTTGTTATAATATTTGTATGGCCAGAGCTTCTGGTCTCCATTGTTTGCCATCCCTTGTAAACCAATTATTTCCCTTTTTTTCTCTGCCCCACTCTTTTTAGTTATCTCCAGCTCCTCTGGTGGAAAAGACAGTTTCTCTGGCAGTGATTGAGTCACTGGGAGCAAAGGGAGGGTCTTGAAGAGTTCTGGCAAAAGTATTCCTTTCTGAGTTTCTTCGTCTGCCAGTCAATTGCCTATTGCCTCCTCCAAGTCCTTTGCCTGATGTCCCCTAATGTACATCATTGGTCCCCTTTTTGGTAAATTCACTACCTCCAAGAGAGGGGTAATTAAGCTGTCATGCGCTAATGTTTTTTCCCCTGCAAGTTAAACCTCTTTCCTCTCACAGATTTCTAAATGTGCATACTACTCCACATGCATGCTTAGAATCAGTACAAATGTTAATTCACAGCAACATCCTCCCTTCTTCTAATTCCCTTCCCTTGATAATAGCATCTCCTGTAACTCGCTTCCCTTCTGCTACCCGTGATCGTCATCCTTTTTCCCAGGACCCATTGCTGCCTTTACCTATGCTTTATGGGTTCCTTCTCAGGTTTACTCCCCCAAAAATCCCATTGATTTGTGACATTTTCAGTGGTCCTTCCCTGTGGACTCTTCGTGGACCCTCTAGTCCACTACTTGTCTGTCTTGAGTGGGCACATTGGGTACTCAACCAATTGCCCAGTGCCAGCTGCCACCAAAGGGAACTGATCACCAAAGCTGGCTGAGGGGCACCTTGAGCTCCCACTCACTGTCACGGGTTGGCAGAAGGACCCCAGATGAGTGCTCATTTTCTTAGAAGAATTAATCCTTGATGCCAGAGGTTTTTGTCCCAAAAAGAGACAAAAGAGTCCTGTAACTTTATTGGAATAAAGGGAAAGGCCATGGACCATTTCCCATGGGGTCTTTCAAGTGGTTGGGGGATGCAGCTCCCTTTTTATCCTAAGTTTCCCACTGCATTACCCTCTTCTTTGCCCCATTGGCTGAGGTAATCAGACAGTAGAGACTGCCTGAATCGCCTATTCTATGCCCCACTCTAATATACTCTTTTTGCCCCTCATAAGCCTTTTTCTTTGCATCAACTGGTGGAAGAACTTCCTTGGCTATCAAAACAACCTGTAGAAGGCCTCACAGTTTTTACTGATGCCAGCTGAAAAACTTTTAAAGCAGGTCTTACTTGGCAGGACAGAGGCAAATGGCTCTCCCTTTTGCTATATAAAAGAAAGAAAAATAAACTCTTCCTAATTCTATGAAGTCTCTGTTCTCTTGCTCTGGCTTCAGGAATTTAACACAGTTTTGGCTGAGCAACAATCTGTGCTGATTAGTACCAGCTTCTAGAACTAAGAATTTCTTCTATTACTTCACTAGCCATAAGTGAAAAAAAACTGCAACAGATGTGACAAGTTTGGGCATCGGACTGGCAAATTTAAATCAAGATTTATGGAGAGATGGACCCCCCCTTGGGAAATGCAAAACCGAGCACGAAGGGGGAATGTGCAATGACACAAATGCTCCCCCACAACCAGGTGGCTGCCTGGACGTCCTCCACTCAGCAACACCAGGATCTGCAGGAGTGGACGTGGAGACAGCAGTAGACATCACTTTGACAAACACCTATGTAGATGTCATACCATCAACAGCAAATGGACCATTGGGCTATGGACTTAGTGCTCTACTGCTGATAGGAAGATCATTCACATGAGAACAAGCCTTTTTTTTTCACCTAGACTGATTGATGCAGATTATTTAGGCAGTTTTGAGATAATGGTGCAGACTTGGAAGCCACCTGTCCATATTCCAAAAGACACTAGTTAGTTCATTTGACGCCAAGGTTCTGAAACGGGGTCATGCATAGAGGGCATGGAGATTTTGGGTCAACAGAAACCCCTCAGGTAATGTTTACCATTATCAGGAGAAAACCAACTAAACCCATTACTTTTCAGCACCCTGATGGAGGAGCTCTCATGACAAAAGCTGCATTACTGGACACAGGTTCAGATGTCACCATTGTTCCCTTGTTTGTATAGCCTGCAAAACGACCTCTGAACACCTTGGGAACACCTGTTATGGGGGTGGGAGTTGTGCAAATGACTCAAATCAGTAAAACACTCTTAACAGTATGGGTTGATGAGGATGCACATGTTTGGGCTCAGATGAGATCTTATGTGATGACTACAACAATCTGGCTGCTGGGACAAGACGCATTGGGCCAGATGGGTTTCTGTGTCACCAATGAGGGTTTTTAGCAGTGGTCATTGAGGGGCTGCCAACCCTAAAATGAAAATGGTTAACAGAAACACCAGTCTAGGTTGATCAATGGCTGCTGTCTAAAGAAAAGCTTTCCCATGTTAATGAACTGGTTGATGAGCAGTTGGAAAGGGAGCATATCGTACCTTCTCCGAGCCCCTGGAACACACCCATTTTTACAATTCCTAAAAAATCAGGGAAATGACCTTTGAGCAATTAATGCTGTAATGCAGGATATGGGACCCTTGCAACCTGGCCTTCCCTCACCATCAAAGTTACCTGTCAATTGGCAACTGTTGATTATTGATTTAAAAGATTGCTTTTTCACAATGCCCCTGTACGAGGATGACGGTGAGAAGTTTGCCTTGTCAGTGTCATCCATTAACAAAGCAGAGGCAGCAAAAAGGTATCAGTGGATTGTATTGCCACAAGGGATGCGAAATTCTCCCATGATGTGACAACTGTGTGTTTTTTGCCTGGGCACTAGCCCTGCTGAGAAACCAGTACTTACAGTGTCTTACCTATCATGACATGAATAATAGCAGGAGAACACCTGGATACAGCAACCCTGCTACCTGCCTTACAACAATTGCAGAAGGCAGGCCTTCAGATTGCCCTGGAAAAAGTCCAACAACAAGCCTTATGGAAATATTTGGGTATGCTTATCACTGAAGCCCAAATTCAGCCTCAATAATTAACTATTTGTACAGAAATTCTGACCTTGATGGATGACCCCCAAAAAGTTAATTGGGGACATACAGTGGGTTTATAGCACCTGTGGCATTACTAATTAAGACTGTGAGCCCCTAATGCCATTATTGAAAGGGGGAAATGAGACCAATTTTCTGTATGAACTGAAAAACAACAGAAGACTGACTCAAATTGCCACTAAATTGGGTAATTCCTTTGAAGATTGTTGGTCCCCTAATTTACCATTTTCTGTGGCCATGCTGAATAGAGAAAAGCACATGATGGCTATCCTAATGCAGTGGGATAGATAGGTTAATCAGCCACTAAAAGTCCTAGAATGGCTCTTTTTACCATGTAATTTGAATGAATCCTTGACCACACGAATGGAAGCTATAGCCAAAATCATGATCAAGGAACAAAGCAGACACTGGAAATTGCAGGAATGGAACCCCAGTATATTCTTCCACTAACAAAAGACTTTTTACAATGGTCATTGCAGAATTCAGACACTTTACAATAGGCATTGTTAAACTTTCCAGGTATTATTAGCACTCTTTTTGCCCCTAATAAGCTTTTTTCTTTGTATCAACAGGTGAAAGAACTTCCTTGGCTATCAAAACAACCTGTAGAAGGCCTCACAGTTTTTACTGATGCCTGAAAAACTTTTAAAGCAGGTCTTACTTATCAGGACAGACGCAAATGGCTCAGTGAAATCCTTGAGGGACCAGGAGGTTCCTTACAGCATCTTGAGTCATGTGCTGTTATTAGTGTTTGAAAAATGGCCAAATGATCCCATTAACATTGTTTCTGATTCTCTCTATGTAGTAGGTATTGTTTAGTGCATGGAGCAAGCATTGCTCAAGGAAATTCAAAACCAGTGGTAGTGGCAAATCTTTTTGCAACTATGGCAGTTACTTAATTCTCGCAAACAGGATTATTTTATTACCCAGATACAGAGTCACTCTGCACTGACAGAAGGCCTAGCCTTAGGAAATGTGAAGGCTGATCAATTTGTGGCACCACTTTGGGCCTCTGGTTCTCCTAATATTGATACGCTTGGCCAAACCAGAAGGGCTTACAAGTTTTTTTCACAGAAATGCATAAGTTTTACCCAAACAATTGAGAATATCTCTGCAGGATGCCTGTCCACAATGCCAGGGTATGATTGGTAGATTGGGTCCTGGAGTCAACCCTCATGGCCTAGGGCCCTTGCAAATGGATGTAACTATCTGTGCCTCTTTTGGTCATTTTAAACGCATTAGTGTAACCATAGACACCTTTTCTGACATGGTCTGGGCCACTCCTCTGACAAGCGAAGGGTCTCATTTTGTCATTCGACACTTGCAAGTCTGCTTGCCATCATGAGTTTGCCTCAGAAAATTAAAACAGCTAATGGGTCAGGAAATATAGCCCGAGAGACCCAGGATTTCTTAGCTGGTTGTGGGGAAGAGCATAGCACAGGTATTCCAGGGAACTCCACAGGACAAGCTATCATTGAAAGGATGCATCAGGTACTGAAAGGACTGGTGGATAAACAAAAAACAGAACAAACTTTTGTTTCATTCAAACATTTCTCCCCATGTGGGGAGAATGGGCTGAGCCCACAGGATAGAGTGCTGAAAGCAGTCTATGTTATGAATCATCTATGGTTAGTAGGTAATTGTAGTGAACCACCAGTAATAACACATAATTCAGGTTTGCAGCAAGATTCTGAATTGGTAGAGCACCAACCAAAAGTTTGTTCTAAATATCCTATTGTCATGGTTTGACACTGGCACAATGCCAGTGTCTTCATGAGAATACCCTCTTCCTGGTTTCTGCTGTGAGATGTGACTTGGAATAAGCAAAGCAGGCTCTCACTTAGAAATAAAGGAGAATTTATCAACTAAACTACAAGGGAAAGGGAAAAAAAAAGAAACACACAAGGAAAATGAAAACTTCACAAATACATCTCTTCCTCCTCCCCACCAAATTCCCAATACAATACATCCCCCAAATCATCGACTCTCGGTCCAGCACTGCCTTTCAGACTCTCGGTCCAGCACTGCCTCTCAGTTCATTAAGAGGAGAAGGAGTCTTTCTTGTGCTAATTGTGACTTCTTCCTTTCATGTCTAGCGCTTTCTACTGAACACGGACTAGAGCTGCTTCTAGGGTCAACTTTTAAGGATGCTTCATCTTACTCTAAAAAGGCACAGTCTCAACTTTGGGACATCTGTCCCCCCCATATTTTTTGCACCCCCTGGGGCCGAGGGGTACCCACACCAAACCTTCTTGGTCTTGAGGCATTGCCTCCCTTTAGAATGCAGTCTCTATCACAAGGAAACATGGCTCTGTCCATGGCTACACAAAAAGAGTCTAGCATAAGCTACTCCATCATCTCTTCTACTTGAGTTCTTCTCTATTCTTTTCAGATCTCTCCTTTGCTCAGACCTCCAACTCTTACTCAGTTCCCTCTTCATCTTCTGCTTCATCCCCCTCCAGGAGAGGTTAATGCTCTGCAGAGTTTTCATTGTCTACAAAAGGGTTAAAAGCTCTTACAAGCATCGCGGCATCCCACAGCATCCCCCCCCTTCTCCACCGGCGGGCTGTGCGGCCAGCACAGGATATCAAATTTCAAGATAACAGTCCTTGGCACCGGCGCCTGTACATGGCTATACAAACTCCCAGTGCTTGTCTCTCTCCTCCACCCTTGAGCCAGGCCTACCTCATGGCCGTGTGGCTTCCCAGCCCCCGCCCAGCCGGCAGCTGGGACGGGGGGAAAGATCCAAACTCTTTCTGTTATGAATAAGAAGCTTGACTAGGCCAATATTCAAGCAGCAATCAATTTATTATTTAATATGGTAAAGTATGAGCAATACAGCGCTGGGTACAGTGGGGGAAGTTTTCCCTCCAACTGCACGCCGATAATTGATGGTTACAGGTGTTTATAGGGGTACTCATCAGTTTTTTTCAACAGTTTCTATTTCCAATTTTTACTCATCAGCAATTTTTATTCCAAATTATTACATCATAATTCTATACACTACTGTGATTTTAATTTCTCAGGATGTATTTCCAAAGGAGTATCCCCAGATGGTGATGGTCCAGCTCCCCAGATGTGTCCACCTTTTAATTGCAGAGATTATAAATCTCATAACAGTGATGTCTAGCTTCCCTTTGGTCGAAACCATAAATCCTTGAGGTGATGTTCATCTTCCTTTCTCAAACTGTTTTTCTCTGCTTCAATAAGGAGTGAGATAAGCATATTTCCTATATATATATTCCAAAGCTATAGTTTCAAGGATACAAGTAATATTCTAAAATTATACTTCAAAAGGTTATTATTGCAGAGCTTTTTTATGGATTAAATGCAAGCAAAAAGCAACATCCTTAACACCTTAATTCCAATGCTCCTAAATCAACCAGGGTTAATTGCAAACAAAAGATAGGTTCAAAGGCCTTTTTCCATGCGTTATTTCCATCAGTTATTATTAGAATTCGCAACTATCCCATTGTCAATGTCCACACATTTTGCATTCGCAAGTACACACTTTGCCTGTTTGTACCTGACATGAAACACAGCTTTGCATCTCACATTTCCCGCCGAACATCCAAAGAGAACCTCCCAGGAAGAGAGCCCTGCTTTTAACCCCGTGTTCTCAGAAGCAGATCCAATGTCCCAATAGCCACATTAAGTACTAATATTAAATCTGAGCACCCATTAGCCTGACTACAGCATCCCAGAAAACATATTTCCTGTCAAACTACCACACCTATGAACAGGGTTATCAGAAGGATCTGCAGATTTACTGATGTGGGGCAGGGGTTATGTTTGTATCATTACAGACAAAAAACCGTATGGATACCAGCAAAATGGGTTTATCCCTGGCTTGAAAAGGACATTCTGGTCCCTAATATCAACAATGAACCAACAACCAGTGCTACCTGAAAACATCAATTGCCCTCAGAATTATGAATGCTTTTGTTATCCTTGGGTGAGATTAGAATAAGTGGAGTGTAGATCAGATAGGTGGTGTGAGTTTAAAGGAGGGACCTTCCCCAGGTATATAGAGTGCAGAGATCGGCACTCCCAAAAATTTATTACCTGGATGGTGTTAACCCAAATGACAGGAATAACAGTTAATTCCCCTGAAACCTGTCAAGAAACGCTGAATTTGTTTGAGTCTTGGGAGCAATTGAGACAGGCTATTCAGTGGTATCATAGCAAACTTTGCAAGCTCAAGAAAAAGGACAGAGAGAATAAGATCAATGCCATTGAATGAAGAAAAGGAATATTTATTCCTGGGACGTGGGGAGTTAGACCTGAGCAGTGAGAACAAATAAAGCGAAGGTGGGAGGAGAAGAACCAAAGGAGACAGAATAGGAAAAGAGCACAAAGAGCAAGAGGCACAGTCAGTTTGGATTTTATCCCTAATCTCATAGGGGAAGGGTTCTTTGCTAATGTTAAGGATGAAGAATAGTCTTAGAGTAGATGTGCAGGTATTTGGATCTTTCTCTGTGTTACTTGTGATATGTGGCAACATCTGTAGTGCAGACATTAACCCGCCGGGATGGCATTGACAGACTATGTGGCTTACTTGTGCCAGTGCTACTGGGTTGGGTTTCTTTTGTCTATCCTTAGCCATGCCAGGAGATCATTTCTGCATATGTTTGAATTGGTATCCCAATAAGTAACTTTACTGGTTTTGCAAAATGGGTAGGAGTTGGAGGAAAACCATATGTGGAAGCAAATAAACCAAGCACAAAGGATCAGTGGTGTAACATAGCCAGTGGTGGTACAAAACTGGACATATGCTAAAGGTTGGAGATTAAGGAAAACGGCGAGGGCTTCCAAGCAGGTATAACAACACAGTCACAGAATGAAAGCAGACTAGAGTCCAAGAACTAGATTTGTTAGGATCAGTACCTGGAAATTATTGCTAGTTTTTAAACTACTTTTTAAACTCAAAATCAACTTATATGAGCAATGTCCTAGTCCCATGACCCAAAAATAATAAAGTCATCTTTAATCCCAATTCTCCATGGTATCAGAATATGACCAAATATTGCCACAATTGGACTTATCCTAGAAGTGCTGGTGCAAATGTGACTGTAAGAAAGCTTCCACCAGGTGTCTTTTTAATCTGTGGGGATAGGGCATGGCCTGCAATTCCAAGTAATTAGTTTGGTGGTCCTTGTTACTTAGGAAAACTAACCATGTTTGCTGCTAGCATGTGCGTAATGCTGAATCAGACTATTTAGGGAGTGGGACATAGCAAGAGAACTGAAAGCAATCACAAGTTTAAGACCTGATTGTGAAAATCTGATTGTGACAATCGTGTAGAGTTTTGGGGCACTCCAGCACGAATAATAGCATCATTCCTTACTCCAGGTATTGCTGCTGCTCAAGCTTTGGCTACCTTTAATAAGTTGGGATGCTGGACAGTCAAACAACTAAATGTGACTTCAGCTATTTTAAATCAGATGCTCACTGACGTAGATAGTATTAGACATGGCACACTGCAAAATAGAGCTGGTATAGATTTGTTGTTAGCACGTAAGCATGCGTGTGAGGAGTTTGAAGGAATGTGTTGTATGAACCTCTCTGACCATTCTGCATCCATTCACAGAAAACTCAAACAACTACAAGATAACATGAAGAAATTGACTGGGAATGAGTGGGGTTTGGATGAATGGTTTGAGGGATGGGGAATAACTGGATGGTTCAAAGATATTGTAAAGGGAGCTTTGTTATTACTAGTAGTCATTATTGTATTGCTTTGTGTTATTCCATGCATGATGAAATTGGTGAGCCTCTTGGAAGAAAATATGGTGGAAAGGGTCTGGCTGGTGCAAGAAGAAGAAGGGAGAATTGTAGCAATGTATCTGAACCACATAGACTACAGTGTGCACCAGCCATCCAGCTTGGAGCTGTTCTTATCAGAATTTTCTCAGGGCCCTCTGGAATTCATCAAGGTTACTAAGACATAAGCTGTGCTAAAATAAGAAAGGAGAAGATGAGAAACTAAATTCCAAGACCGCAAGAACTTGGTAACAGGGGGCAGCAAAGCACCTGGACTGTAACCAAACACATATTCTGAGAGGTGCATGCAGAATGTGTGGACAAGACAAAGGCACCAATAAGAAATGCATGACTAGCATGTGCAGAGAGTTAGAGCATATAAGTGCATCGTGTAAACAATAAACAGCTTCTGCTTAATCTTCTTGGCCCATTGTCCAGGAGTCCTGAATTTCCCACAAGTGATACTTACTAAAAGGGCTTCCATTTAATGATAGAGTTACTGTCTATATGATGATTAATGGGAACAGTTCTTTAAAAGCCTTCCCTTGCTGACATCAGTAAGTTTCATCTTTCCCTAACTGTACTAGTGGCTATACATTAGGTATGAATATAAGGGAATAAGTTTTAAGGATATGTTTCAAGTAAGCAGATTGGTAGCTCTGCTTCCATTTCCATTGTCTAAGAACTTGGATTATTTTTGGACTTTTTCATAGACCTCTGACTAGATTAGCATTTGTCTTTGATTGACCCCGTCAATTTTAGGCTACTAGGCTTGACTGATGAATGGAAAGGGGAAAGTCACAGAGCTTAGGTGGTTCCCTTGTCAGCAACTTCTCAGTAGCAGGGAGATTTCTGTCCTCAAGTTTGTTACTTCACCTAACAGATTATGCTCACTCCAAAAGAAGGTGAGAAGTTTGCTTCCCTAAATGGTCAAAAAATTATTCTTGCTATTTGTGACTCTTTTTTATTACTGGACTTTGTATTACTGGTGTTTGTTACAGAAAGTTGGATTAAATTGCATGCATCCGGTCTTGGGGGAAGCAGAGTATTCTTTAGCCAATAGCATGTAGGCTTTTATCAAACGGAGATTGTCTTAATAGATTGGATGCTTAAAACACAGTAATTCCTGCTAGTTCCAATTCCATTTTTAGGCTCAACAAACTGAATGATAAACCTGCACCAGTAGGGAGGGAAATTTAATTAGACTTTCTCCTTTTTGGAGAGAAGCTAATGAAAAAGTTTTACTAGAATCAGAGCAGGCTGTAAAACAAGAAGAGCATCCTGAAAAGAGGCCAATCCTGTCCTCTTAATATTATTATTTGTGACTGGACTTGAATGACATGTGTCAAATCTGTGTTCCTGGGTATCACATCAGTAATAGGTACTTCAACTGCTGTACTTCTCTCCTAAAGATAAGAACAGAATCCAAATAATCATGACTCCATGGTCACAGTTCACCCTGTAATACTGACAGGTGAAAAAGCAGTGGAAGGTGCACCTGTAAATTAATTTGAATGGCCTATCTAAATCAGTGGTCCCTGATTTCCTGAAGGCTTAAACAGGTCAGTTGCTCATATCTTTCAGAATTTTTTTGTCATGTTTTTCTTGGGATTCTTTTAATCTTTCCCCATTAGTTCAGCCTCTGCTCTCAATCCTTTGCTGGCATTTAAAGTATCTCAATAGCCTGGAAATGCGTTGCTTTTATTTATCACATCATTATTTCTTTCCAAGTGTTGTTTGCCTCAAGTCTCATTTTTGCTGATTTTCTGCTAGCTCATTGTCAGATGGCCGCAGGCATTTTGTAATAGCAAGTACACAATCCTATAGCTTGCTTTTCTTTTTATTTGGTCTGTCTAGAAAATGGAATGACTGAACATTACTGACAGGATTTTCTCTCCACAGTATGTTTCACTTGAAGGGCAGATGCAAATCATCTACCTAAACTCTTGGCACTGAAGAAACTAGTGGTTTGCTGTTGCATATAGAACATTACAAAAGGAAGGCCTTGTAAAACCACGGCTGAGGCCCATTACTTTGGCTAAGTAGAAAAGCACTATGGGAAAGTGAGGCAGCAGAATTAGAGGTAGATCATCAAGTTCTATAATCATCGCATGTTCACATTGTGGTGTGTGGTGGTTGGTTGAATTATGTTTGTTATGGTTTAAAGCTATGTAATTGATAAAGGCCTGACTGCTTCAAAAGCCTGGTTTTTGCAATAAAGCGGCTCTCCTCACTCCCAGTTTGTCAAGGAGATGATCAGTAGGAACGTTGCAGAGCTGCTGTGTGCATACTAACAGAATGGCAGACAGTGAGGCAGTGGATATTTCTGAGGTTTAGTACAATGCTGCTGAATTGGTACCAGTTTAGTTGGTTTTCCATCAGTGGCATTTCTATCTATAAGTACACTGCCCAGAGTCATTTTGATGTCATTTCCTTATGTCTCGTTTTAATACCTCCTTCAGTTTAAAGGATGATACAATCTTTACATTTTGAAGATCCCTGTTAGGAAACACTATGCCAGAGTAGTCATCACTCCCTTTTCTTTTCTTCTTTTGCCTGTAATTTTCATAGACTCATTTCAAATTTCTGCTAATGTCAATAAGAATACTGAGACTACTTAGCAGGGTGGATGCTCTCAACTGCTTTCCTCTTTCATACTGCTTCATTCTGTACGTGACCTAATGGCCTCATTTTGTCATCTGCATTTTGTTGTTGTCTGCTAAAAACTGGCATACACTGCCAACTCACAACTTGTGTGTTGGGATTTCAAGGGCTTTGATGGGTTCCTTTCTGAGATTGCCATGCACTGGACTTTCCTATTCACAAAGACTTCATCTTCTGTTGGTCGTATTTCAGTATTTAATGCTCTTTCCTGGAATGAGCAATATACCAGCAAGTACTATATTCCCTGCAAGCCCTGTCTTCCCAAAGAATCATTTAAAAAGATTGCTTTTCTCTTCTGACTAATCTGCCAATATTTGGATGGAGAATTTGGTACGTTATGTAAGAGGATCTCATCATAGGCAATATCTCAGACTTATTTCTTTCCAAATACTTGCTCCTTTGGATCCTCATTCCATTTGGAGTACATTTAAGATTTTTTTTCACTGAAGCCATTTAACAATGCCTCTTCTCTTATAAAATGTGATGTGCGTGACAAAGATGGATCCCCATGAAAGGTTATACACATATAAAGTTTAATTGTAAGAATGGTGGCTCCCTCCTGCAGTTCCATTTGTAACTGAGTTGATATTCCAAAGCTAAATATTCCAGGCCTGTGAACACAAAAGGAAGTCTGTGTCTTTTGCAAGAATTACTCCTAGGAGGACTTGTGTTAATTTTGATTTCTACGATGTTAGCCCTGTTGCAGGAAAAAAGTAGATTGTACTCTTCTTGTGTAATCTCTTCTTGTGCTCTCATTCCCCCCTCTCTGCCTTGCATGCCCTAGTTAATCTAAGTGTGACTCATTTAGACTCATCTCATAGTGCAAATTCTGCATAGTTTCATGTACTTACAAATGCCAGTTGCCAGGGAGCATAACTGTTCAAGGGGCAAAGAATTGTAGGGCTGGACAACTTCAGGTGCTGAAACTGTAAGTGGTTAAGTCATGCCATATTAAAAAGACAGAGCAAATAATTTGATCTAGGACTTTCAGCTGGGCACCTCTGAGAATAACAGCTTGTCAGAAATGACACAGCCATCTTTCTAGCTGTATTCCAGAAAGAGAAAAGGGACACCTTTAATGGTTAAGATGTTTGGCATGAGAAAACAGCAAGAATTGTACCACAAAATACATGAGCCGGATAAACTGCATTTTTCTAGTGAGAATTTTGCAGTTGTTCTTTCTTGTCTGTTCCTTTATTTTTCACAGAAAACAGTGGGGGTTCTAATTACTGTTTTTCTTTTTTTTTTTCTTTTTTGTTTTGTTGGCCTCTCTCTTTCCACCTGCAATTAACAATTTTGCCTTTCTTTTCTGGGTCCTCTTTCTTTACTTATAGAAGGTTGCATGAGGTTATTCAATCTTGTCATAAACATTCTTATACTGTGGAAGGAAGTAGAAGGTACATCTAAAGGGAGAAAACAAACCCACAAAAATGGAGGTGTTTTACAGTCTTCTGTGAGAACATTAGGACACAAGATATATTTGAACTGTGTTCTGCTGTATTGATATAACTTTCAGTCCACTCATTACTATTATTACAAGTGTTCGGCCTTTAGTACATAGCCTTTGAAATCATTCAGCCCAATATTTCGGCTAATTTTTTTTTTATTTATTTCTAGCGAGGATGTTGTTTCTTAAGGAATATTCCAGAGCAAGAATGTCCACGGTAGAGTTACGGTGTCATAATCAAAAGCGTCATAAATTCTGGTAGAGTTTGTGCTGGTAATACGTCTAGAAATGAAAGGTTTTAGATCTTTTTTTACTTTCAAATGTAACCATTATTTGAAATAGTTAAGAGTTGGGGGTTTTCCCCCCCACAAAATACTTCTCTCTCAAATGTTATTCAGGGTTTTCACACAAAAGCCCACCCTGTAAAACATGTGGCAGATACTCTGCAGTAACTGCAGCTTACCAACTAGTGACAATAACGTGGGTTAAATGACATTCCTTCTGCAGTGATGGAAACTCTGTATACACAGACATACTCAACAAAGGTTACAATGGCTTAGCTCCTGTCCTAAAGTTAATGTGCATTTTTAAACTTCCCAAGAAGGTGAATTCAAGCTCCTTCATTGCTCTGCGATGGAGTTTAAGGAGAATTTCAGTGTGCTTTTTGTCATTTCCAACTGTCATTGCTAAGCTCTTGAACATGAGACTCCCTCATGACTGATGACAGTTGTCTAGTTAAGAGTTGGTCAAAGACGTGGTCCTGCTCTAGAAGGATATGAGGAGGTTTCTGCACTCTTAGTCATCTCTACTGCTTGTGATTTCTATACAAAACCAGTGGGAAGTTTTCTGAAGGCAGTCCAGAAGCTGGCAATATGGACAGCTTAGAACTGAACACTTGCTGCAGTGCTACCATGGTGATACAAGAAAGGACTTAAAAAATTTAAAAGGGTAAACAAAGCAGCTGGAAGGAAAAGAACATTAACCATTATTCCATTCTAATAATATATCCTTCTTTAAATTATCATTTTCATGAATTTTCACGGCTTGAGTTGGTATCCATGAAAAGGAATCTGAGACAGAGAAAGATTTTTAATGGGGTACATGTGAACAAATGCAGGCCAGGTTGCCTTTTTGTGCAACAAATACAAGTCATGCTTGAGATACCCTAAGCTTACAATTCTTAGCTCACACTAAGAATTTTACTCATGATTGAGCAAATTTTACTGTCATTTAGAATTTTACTATCATGATTGTCATTGAAATTTTTCAAGGAAAGCTCTGAATAGCAATGTTTTTGTAAGAATAGTATTTTATCTCCTGTATTTGTGTGAAGCAGGTAAGCCTTTTGCTGTCACCAGTGTTGCTTAACCTTTTATGTCATATGCCTCTTCATATCCATATTGAGCTTAAGGGTTATTAATCTACTTCAGAATAGTGAAACCTTGAATAAGACTACTTTTTTTTTTTTGAAAGCTAATGTCATTTGACCTACTCACAGCAAATAATTCATGAATTCCAAGTCCCCAGATAGCATCTTTTACACATATTCTAACCTTTTGAACAAGTAACAAAAGCACTGTCCAATACTTTACTTGTTTAAGCACACAAAATGCTTCCCTCCTTTGCAGTTGGCAACTCTAAAATGAACCATATGTCTACAGTATTTTAATGTGCGCCATACTTAGCCAAGTAATTCAAAACAAATAAAAAGTAGTCCCTTCAATTTGGAAATATTTTTAAATTGGTTTTGAATATACAAAACATACCCTTACCCTACGTATTGCATGCAGATTTAATTGTCGTGAAAGCAAACCATATGTTTCTGTTCAGATAGCACAGTTTTCCACAGATTTTCACATTTGTTCTTGGCACAGTTTTCTACTTAACGTGACTGTTAGGACACTTGAAGGTACTTCTGAGGTACTGTAGTAAGCAGAAAAGGATGAGAGGTTGTGCCTTATTTCTGGCATTCCTTTGGTTTTCTTTTTGGTTTTCTTCCTCTTGCTCTTTTCCATGTCGCCATTCTAGATAGATAGTGATTTAGATTTTCAGTTTACTAAGATATGTTTTCTGTCTGGAAATCTTGTAAATTTTGAAAGGAACCCAACCTGTAAATATGCATCTTTTATGATTTGCTAGCAACATTTAAAATCTTCCTCCTGCTCTAAAATGCTTTTATTTGATAGGCATTTTTATCACCATTCAAACTAAAAGAGAACAGTTCCTATATTCATTGCTTTTGTACTGGATTCAGTTCAATGTGTGCTAACAGTGCAAAAAAGTCCTGCTGGAAGTAAGGATCTGCATATGAATTGACCAAGACACATGCTACAAGGGTCTTGTAAAGCTTCAAAGTTTCTCGACCTTTCTGGCAGTCTGTCTTCACAGACAGGTATTTTGCTAGCATTTATTTTAAAGAAAGCGATAGCAAAGCAAGCAAAATGGAGCAGCAAAAGAAGAGAGCAGCAAAAGGTACATTATGCCCTCTGTTATTATTGTCAAAACAATTTTTTTCTCGCCATGTTACTTAAAATACCTTAGTAGAGCTAAAGACTAGAAAAATGCAACTTTGTTCATTAAAACAAAAGCTATCTGTGGACAGAAGTGCCCAGCATGATGCTGGGAACTCCTAGTTGGTTTCAGTAAGCTGTCTGGAGAACTGCATTTTCGATGGGCTTTACTTGCATGTCTGTAAGGTGGAGAGTTTCTGTGGGGCCTTGAGCTCTGTGAGTGCCATGGGCACAGAGACCCATTGTGTAGCTCTCCGACCACAGCACACTGGGGCATGATGGATTACTCCCAGAGTTCGTGCGATAGAAAGGTTTTCTGCCCCCGTGAAGAAGGACACTTCCATTTTCCTGCACAGAGCCATTCTGTATGTTACAATGGTACCTTGAATTCATCAAGTGCTATTTGCAAAATGGCCAGTGACCTTGGATTCTTAAGCTTCTCGTGTTTGATCTGTTTCCTGTTTCAGTAAATAGCAAAACTTCCAAGGACTGCAATGACAAGAAGATGAAACTACTACCATATTTCAAATGTTTGCCTAATAAAATGTGATTCTTGCATGTATTCGCAATGGTAATTTCAGGTACTGAAACACCAGCTCTGCTCAGGGCAATTTTGAAATTAGCTGTTTTCCATGTTTCTTAGCAGGTGAACTGAGACACTGCTAGCTTTCAAGGCAAGGTGTTTGACAGTATCATCAAAAGGCTCAGGCTGCTGGATGAAAAGGTGAAAAAACTGAGGTGAATGGGGGAAAAATCTCACTTCTGGTTTATGTCATAGATTCAGCCAGATGATCAACAATCATTAGTTAATTGAGGTACCAGTGTAGTCTTTCAGTCTCACAGATCCCAAAAAGCTTAAAACATCCAGCAGCTTCTTCCTTGCAACAAGCGCCACAGCCAAAAGCCAGGCCTGGCTGTCACCTTCTCCTCGCAGCCTACAAACTCTGCCAGATGTACCGGTGATTCTCATTTTCCTTCTCAGCTACATGGAAAAGCACATCCTCTCAGTGTCACACAGTCCTTAGTGAAACTGAACAGTGGTTCAACTTCAAACAGCTCAGTATGCCAGGACAGAAAGCTTGCCCCCTTGCCTTTTCCTTGCAGCCTTTTATTTTCAGAGCTCGCATTGAGGCATTGCACTTTGCTTCTCAGCTTGAGTGCATTGTCCTATTGCTGGAGTCCCACGTGTACATCTCCTTCTCGCACAAACTGCTTCTGCTGAAACATGCTGATGTGATGTGCTTTCCTGCTCAGCTGTTCGCACGGTCACATTCTGTGTCCTACTTGCAGTCTGAATCTAAATGGAAAAGTTTCTGGCTATGTCTCACACACACAGATGTGCCAGGATGAAAAGGTTGCTTGGACCTTGCTGCTTAGGTTCGAAAACATCCCTTCACTCCACAATCAAGAGACAGCTTTCTTTGCTTTACATCCTGCAAACTTCCCACACAGACACACACACACACACACACACACAAGAGAGAGAGCTATGCACTTTCTTTCTTTCTTAGTGCACTCACCTATCCCCTACCTTGACCTCTCTACCACTTTTCTCTTGGCCTTGCCATGCATGGACATTTCCTCTTAAGATACCCATTGTGTTGCCTACCCCTCCCCTACATTGCCTTGCCTTTTCTACCAAACCTTGAATTTCCTTGTCATTCTTGACCATTCCTTTCCTTTCCTTTGCCTTCCTGACCCATGCATGTCCTTCCCTTGCCTTTCATACCAACCCAGTGCCTTGCATTGACTTGCTCACCTATCCTTCTTTTCCTTTCCATTTGTCCAGCTCCAACCTTTCATTTCCTTCTCCTTCTACCACTTTTATTGCCTTGCTTCTCTCTCCTTTGTGTTGCCTTGCGAACCCACCACTTGCCTTGCCCTTGAACCCCTTCCTTGCCTTGCATGACCTTGCTCACCTGTCCCCCACCTGGAATTCAACACCTCTCTTCTTGTGGAAGAAGGGCAGCTGATAAGGTATCGTTGTTGGTAGGGCAGCTGATAAGGTATCGTGGGGAGCTAGAGTCCACCAAGACATTTCTGTCCTGGCCCCTGTGAGAGTCTGTCCGAAATATCCCTCATCTGCCTCACGATCATCATTGGGGAGACCAGCGAAAAACAAAACCCATAATGTCTGCTGATTCTGTAGGGGAAAGTCATGTGCCTTAGACCTGAGAGCATTGCTAAGTTATTGTTTTCACAGGTGCATTTGGCTACACAGCTCAACTGAGCTCAAAGGGCACTTTGCCTTTTTGCATAATAGCTCTGGAATTCTCCCCACCTCTCAGCCTGGCTGGATTTCTCCTAAGCTTTTGGGTGGTCCCCCCCAAAAGTTAAGTCCTCTCACCCGTTCGTAACCACTGTGACAGACGAGTTGAGATGTAAGAAGCCTCTTCATCAAGAGACTGAGACATGAAATCCCTATGTGAGAAGGCCCCCTCTCACCTCCTTCCAGGGCCTTGGACTGAAAACCCCAACCAGGGGGAGGTGTACAGGGGGGGAAGGAAAGCTGCCCAAAGCAAGATGGATGTTGCAGGGGCAGGCAGTGGACCACGAAAACAATGGCTCTTGCCTGCTGCCGAACATGGACTGTGTGTACCCCTATCCAAACACCATTCTTTTCCCCCCGAAGATACAATAAACTACCTTTGTTTTGGTTGCAAAATCCATTCCCCCTTCCCCCATCAAAAAAGAGTATAATTTGGGTCCAGATGAACTGCGCTTCTGAGATTTCCCCGGATGTGGCCTGGTGGACTCCATCGGCTGGATACCAAAGGACTCCGCGGTACTACGTTTGGTAGCTATATACCCATTATTTTCCTCCCTCTTTTCCCTTATTTTCTCCTTTTTTCCCCAGTTTCCTCCCCAACGCATTTTTGCTGTGGTTATTTCAATAAAGCTGCATTTGTTTTGATTATTACTGCAAATCCCCTGTGCCGTGTCAGTTTTTTGCACCCTGAGATCAATCCACAAACAATCATCAAAACCTGTTCGTAAGGATGGATCGTGACAGCCCCTTCTGTGTAGGAGTCGTTGGACAGAGTCAGTACAGGATGTGGTATGCATCTTTTGCTTGGTAAGTTCCTGAAAGAGAACAGCAATGCTTTCTCATGGGAAGGAAAGAACTTCACTCCAGTGTTGGAGGTGCAGATAAGAAGTTATGTCATGCAGCTTAAGGGCAGCAGCAAACTTCTATGCTGGCATATTTGATTTGGAAGCACTGACTCAATTTGTACAATCATGGAGTCAATATCCATCTTTGGAAGGCAGTCTTCCTCCTGAAAGAATCCATTTGGCATGTGTTTTCACTTCCTTGAGGCAGTCTTCTTGAAATTCTGCCAGCACACTTCTTTTGGACAAGGCAAACAGCCGCGCTGGGTCTTGGTGTGCAGCGTATCTAGTACCCTGCACAGGTAATGACCAATATCCATTTTCTGGCACTTTTATATAGGGTTAGTCCCTGGAAGTTTTGGATTTTGGAGGAGAGGATGCCATTTCTTTTGAGATCAGCTTCTAGTTCCTCTCTTTGGCAAAGAAAGCAAGTTTGGATGGGCACTTTGGGTGGTCTCAGTGAATTGAAAGGCTTTTCCCAATAGGCAGTTCTCTGGGTTAGAGTTGTTGAACTGTCAGTGGGAATGCAGAGGCCAAGCCTCTGCAGGACAAGTTTTTGTCCCTTGTAGCTTTAGTGTGTGAGTGGTCCCTGGTGCCATTCCATTTAGATCCTGACTCTATGAGATTGAAGGCTTATGATGGTACCTAGAGCTGAGAAGGAAAGGGGCAATAGCAGGGTGTGTGTTTGTAGTTTGATGGGTGCAATTGAAATTGTAGGCAGCAATGAGTTTTCTCCACTGACAGTTTCACGAGCTCTGTTTTTGGCAGGTGTTTTCAAGCTTGTTAGCAGACTCTATGAGAGTGAAAAAGTTTGTTGGGGCAGAAGAGCTGGTGTTGGCCTTTGAGAGTGATGCAAAGAAGAGTATCCACTTGGAAGGGGAAGATTTGTTAAATCTTTTTGTCCTGACACAGTTGATTTGAGAGCAGGGACATTGCTGACTTGGCTGTGTCCAGGGGGTGGTTTCGAGCTGGGCTCAGTGTGTGTCCTTGTTTTGTGAGTTGACAACGCCATGGTGGGGTTATTTTGATGAACGTTGACAGTGCCCAGGAAAAAGACAGGCGCTTTTCTAGCCCAGCCCCATTCGTGTGGGAGCAGGGTGGGGGCAAGAGCTCTTGAGCTCTGACAGAATGCGATCCTGCATGTAGCAGAGAAGGAAGAGGAATCATTTCATTGTTGGCTGTGCAGTTTATAAGCTTCAAAATAAAAGGCAATTGCAGCACGGCCTCTTCCTTTTAGAATGTTTTCTGGGACATCAGCTGTTCAACATGTAACTCACACCCACTGAACTGCATCCAGCTCCCTGGAGATATGCACTTTCCCTTAAGATCTAAGTACCATATCGCACTCTAATGCTTGAAGATCCCAAACTGCTTCAAAATGTCCAGCAGCTACTCTCCAAGAAAACATCCTACAACAAAAAGGCAGTGCTAGCCATAACAGTCCCTTTGCAGTCTGTCAACTAAACAAAACACACTAGTGATTCACACATTCCTTCTCAATGATATATATATATATATATAGCATCAGCATGTTCTCTCAAAGTGGCAGACTATCATCGCAGCCAAGCATTTTCAGCCAGGACAGAAGTCATTTGCCAACCTATCCTCTTTCCTGTGTCAACTGACATTTGCAGCGCAAATATTTTCACCTTCTTTCATTGTCACCTTGTCCAAGCAGTTAGAGGTCATGCAGGTGGAAGTCTTAAGACAGACGATGTTCTCAAAGTACCTCCTTTTCTTAACAGCTTTTAAACTGCGCACAATGCTCTGTATCTTCTTTCCCACATAGACCTGCCATCACTTTTTCACTCTCACGTCTTTGTTGCAAACCTCCAGCAGCTGTTTGCATAGAAAAAGGCTCTAGAAATAAAAGCGAGCCTTGGGCTGCACCTTCCGCCTGCCCCATGTAAGCCACATCAAACTCACCAGTGCACTCTGTCCTTCCCTGCATCTACCATTGTGTTCTCTGGATTTCAGAACCGAAAGGTAGGCACAGTTTTTTCCACAGAGGAGTTGGAAGAGGCATAGGTAGCAGCACAAGTAGCTCTTGCTGAACTTTATTATTTACAACTGCCACTGTGTGCCACTTTGGTTGGTAGGCCAGTAACAGCCACGCTCCTTTTACAGCCGGTATGCTGCAGCCACCAGCCCGGTGCCATGTGGCTTCATTCCTGGACTCTTGTAACCAGTCCTGCTTTTACTCTCCCGGAGGGGAATAGGCATCTATTTCTCACACAGATCATTGTGGCAGCAGTGAAGGGCTCTAGTGCACTGCTTCTGCCACAAGACACTCAGGCCAGGCACTTACCTTCTCAGCACTATGTAGCCCCATATTCTGCGTCTCGTCATCTGAATCATACTGGAAAGCATTTCAGAGAGAGAAAATGTGCCAGAACAATGAGCTTGGCTGGAGTGTACCCCTGAAACTGGTGGAAATTTGTATTTGAACCACATTCAAGGGGCAGTTCTCTTTCCTATACAACCTGCAAACCACTGTCAGATTGCAGTGCTCTCTGCCCACTCCTTCTTAACTTGAAGTACCGGTGCACACATTGCAGCCTTGCAAGGACAGAAGATCCAGAGGGATGTCACAGTGCATTCGTGCAGCACAGACGCTGAAAAGTGGCAAAGCTGAATGCCTTCACTGAGCTTCAGTTCTGTGCAGATCACAGAATGAAGCGGCAGAGGACCAGGATGTTGTGCGCAGTGTATCTCATTGCAGAAGTTGAGAAAGAGCTCGTTCACAATCAGTTGAGAATACACTTGTAGCCATAGAACTTTCTAATCCAATGGACAGTCGCCAGAGAGTGTTTTGCTTTTCTAAGCTGTCACCTTTACTTCTTTCTACTGCAATGTGGATACTTTTGCCCAATAAGGCCTGATTACATGTACACATATGTGTCTATTATAATAGCTAAACTCTCAGCTTATTCTATTACAATCACATGACTACTTTACTATACTATAAACCCCTTCATTATCTTATCTAATACAGTTTCTTACTTAAGGCAGAGTCTTACAACTATAGAAACATAAGTTGATGATTTCTCTGTTCAGTGTCTGTGTATCTTGCTTTCACATCAATCTAGGCTTCTTTTAAGGCTGTAAATTAAACCCTCTTGAGTCTGTGAAGATTTCTGTCTTTCCGATTCCCACACCTCTTCCAGTTCTCTCAGGAAATTCGAACTTGAGTGTTTTTCAGTGTCTTCGGAAGTGGGCTTTTTCTGGCTAGATCATGCAAACACTGCCTGTCTAAGGAAAAATCAAATGTCCCAGCTATGGAACATGTAGACAGAAGTTTGTGTGTCATCAATGAGATGTGTGTGCTCACACACACATGCAGTGAGAGCAGAGCAGTGTTATGGTAAGGGGTGTCACTTGGAGGGTGGATACACACTCCAGAGGTCCTTGTGACATACAGCCTGTTTTATTGTTCAGAGTTTACTTTTATAGGGAGTTCAAAACTCCTGGGTCTAGACAGCTCATTTGGTCTGATCTTCACACAGCCCAACTCCTGATTAATGAGATACCTGCAGCCCGGGCTGGAAGGTGATAGGTGCAGGTCCCTGTCTATAACCCAGGGACTCCAACGGCCCAGAGTGGAGTCTGGAACCACTGCAGAGCAATGTAACAGCAACCTCCAACCAAAACCAAGAAGAAAAGGTATTCCTCAGTCAAATGTTTGGACAGTAAGGCAGAGATGCATAAAGAAAGGAAAATCTCCTGCAGAACAGTTGTGACTATGCAAAGAGTGGCCTCTTATTAGAATATAGGGGAAATTCTTTCCCGTTTTGGAATAACTTTGCCTTTCCCACATATTTATAGCTCCTTGGAGAGAAGGAAAAGGTATTGACAGGGCACATTTCAATAGCACAGCAACTTCTTGCTTTATGTATTAATCTTTTCACAAATGAAACAAGTGTAGAATGGTTGAAGAGGGAAGACTTTGCATGGGTAGGGTGCTGTCTACAAGCTGATACTGCAATCGGTTTGTTACTGGCATGAGAAGCATCTGTGTGATCAGAGACCTAATAGCAAACTTGTTGTCAATGATGGGTAACTTCAGTGGATTAAAACCACAGGAGTGTAGATGTCTGAGTGAGGAAAGCAACCATTATTTTTATAGTTGAGGTTATTATTAGACAAAGGGTAAACGTAAATGAAAAGTAGACATTTGCTTCACTTTACTGTGTATCTTCATACAAGTCAGTCCTATAGAAAAGAGAAATTAACTTCTGGGAACATTGCATGATTTGAATGCAGAGTCACACTCGTCTTTTGTTTCTTTGTTGTGTGCTTGGCATGGAACACACTGCTTTGAAGAGGGAAGTGCCTAACAGACATTCCACTTTACAAAAACATATGCTTCCCTATTCTTCTGAGACCTCAGAACAGAGTCCTTATTTGCATGGTAGTTTCCTTCCATTAGAAGGGAAACTCATCTAGTCAGGCTTCATCACCCCCTGCATCTTTTGGGGTAGTTCTTGGAAGAAAATAGATAGCAACTTTTCCACTCCACATGATTAATTTTTCCTTCTCTTCCTAATGTACTTCAGGGAACAAGCTATCAATTCCTTACTGTTTCTAGGCATGAAGCGAATAATTAAATTCCCATAGATCTTGTTGACAGAAAGAAATTAAAAGAAGGAGGAGGGAGGAGGAGGCACAAGCTGCCTTTGAGGCAGCAGACACAAGGACAGTTGGCCTCGTGAGCAAACAAGAAAACCAAAAGAAACTTCACAACAATCTCATCAACAACTTAGTGGACAAATGTGCAAGCCCATTTCTTCATTTATTATGTGTATAATATATATATAGATATGTTCTTCATTCTGACAGAATTTTCAGGTAGCAAGCTAGTGTATGGCACCTGGAACCAATGGCGTATTGGAAATGGCCAACATGCAGAACACGCTCCATCCTGAACGCTACCATAACAGAATCACAGAATCATAGAATGGCCGGGGTTGAAAAAGACCATAAAGGCCATCTAGTACCAACCCTCTGACATGGGCAGGTGGAGCGGCGTGGCCGGTAGAGTACGCCCAGGCTAGTTGACCAGCCCGTCTCCAGCCAATGGGGTGCTTCCCCAACTCGAAGCCGGGTACTACGCCTAAGGCAATAATCTGCCTTGTGGACATTGGCCGCTGAACTCCAACCCACAGGAAAGGAAGAGGCGTCTCTCAGTCTCTTAGTATTATCGGGTTTATTAGGCCCCAGAGGGACCGAACATCCCCAATGAGTCCCGAGGCAGAGAGTTGGGAGCCCCAAAGAGAGCTGAGAGCCCCGAGGTGAGGAAAACCTCGGTTTATAAAGAAGGTGGGAGGGGAGGGGGGTAACAAATCAGGAGAGAGAGGGGAAGGATACATTAAGGATTGACATGATGATAAAACAAATCATACAGAATTAAGGGAGGGGCCCCGATTCCTGAGCAAATCACCCGACACCCTGGCCAGAAGTTTCTGGAAAAGGAGGCAGGGGTGCCGAGTGACAGACAGGCAATCAGGGGTGGAGAACTAAAGGATACATGTTGTAACTATAGGAACTGGGGAGGGGTTTGGGGATTGACACTTAACTGAAACAAGGCAGGACTCTTTAACATGGCAAAAGAAAAAGGGGAACAGAACAAACCCAAAACGAACCACAACAGGCAGGCACACCTTTTACTTGCCCAGCTTGCTCAGAGCCCCATCCAACTTGGCCTTGAACACCAGGTTGGGGTGTCCATAACTTCCCTGGGCAAGCTGTGCCAGTGCCTCCCCACTCTCACAGGGAAGAATTTCTTCCTAGTATCTAATTTCAACCTGCCCTCTTTCACTTTGAAGCCATTGCCTATTGTCCTGTCTCCATAGTTCCTAATGGAGAGTCCCGCTCCTACTTCCCTTCAGATACTGGAAGATGTTGTGAGGTCTCCATGCAACCTTCTCTTCACCAGGCTAAACAGCCCTATTTCTCTCAGCCTGTGGGAGGTGCTCTAGTCCTGAATACTGAACCAGAGCATTGAATGATGATTTTTTGAATCCCTTGAAGGCATTTTGGTTTTCAGCCTTAAATTAGGCTGAAGTTTTGATTTGTGGGTATTGCAAGTGAGCAACAGAAATCACTGCCCTAGCTTGCCTTTTCTACAGCTCCTTTCTGTGGAAGACCTGGTGCAAACATCACAGATGGTGAGATAGTGGGCACACCATAAATCTGAAAGAGCTTCGCACAGTAAACAGAGAGGAGGATTAAATATTGAAATGCAGATGATAGAAGCTGCCTGATGGACTGTGCTGGTGGAAATCAAATACTAGTCAAATACTACTAGTATTTTGAATCCAGATAATTCCTCCCAATGCAGCCAGAGAGGATTGTTTGGCTTTGAATCTGAGCACGTGGACAGTAGTGTATGGTCCACAGGTTGAAAACAGTGTCAATACTTCTCCTTTTTTTCATTAATGTCTCACAGACTGAAAAGGCAGCTACAAAATAGTAAATGCATCCCTACAGATTCAAAAATTGTTGTTATTAATTTGCATCTCCACCATAACAACAGATTGTTAGAACTAAAATACAGATGGGAATTTTATAGTTTCTCAGAAATGAAGCAGGAATTGGCCAATGGGCCTTAGCAGTAGCTACAAGTATTTCAGGGCGAGTCATCTCAAAAGTATTTTAACCTTACAGTACTTTTCTGTGTTATGCTTTAATCTTAAGGAAGCATTAAAAAAAAGAAGGAAAAAAGAAAAAAGAAAACAAAAATATTACGTTGTTGGGGATGGAAAGAGACGGGGAGACTGACTCTGTGATCAGAATCCGATTTTATTGGGGGATACAAACGCTTATATACTATTTCAGGGAGACTAGTAATGTGTACTACAATTATTAGGTTAAAATCACATACACAAAATTATGCATGTAACAACATCTCTTGCTTACAGAGTTTAATGGGATTTTCTTTTTCTGTTAAACTGGTTTGATTTAATCTTCTTGCAATCTAGGTCTAATTTTCAAAGTTCCATTTGCTTTTGCCAAGGCATCCTGTTACCAAATCTCTTATGTTAACCAGGTCCAAAGTCCATCATTTGTCTTGTGTCCCCCAACATTCCAACATCTCCCTCTTTCCTTTTGACCAAAAATACTCTTTTAATGGCCTTAATAATTAATCTCTGCACACATTGAAAGGTATTGTGTGATTAATACAATTATTATCAAAATTAACAAATACATACCTATCCTAAAAAGGATCTTAGTTAAAACTCCAGCCACTAAAAGGCTCAGTCTTGATCTTTATAAACTAAAAACATTTCTGATAGCAGATGCGTAAAGGGTGCCAGAAGTGTAATTGTACCAAAAGTTTTGATTCTTATACACAGGGTGATAGGGAGAAACATTTTTAGACTGATTCTTTTTTCATGTATTTAAAATTAGCACAAAAATCTAATTTCACGGAGTTATTATAAATTAGAATTCTTGGGGTTCCACCAATTGTGTTTCTCATTATGAACATGAAGGTACTATCAAAGCAAAACAATATGTAACATAACAACAAACTTACACTAAATAAAAATAAATCAGATAATAGATACAATTAGTAGTACATGAAAAATAAAATGGACATTTACAACAATGCCTTATCAATTTCTTTAATATTGTACTATTACTTAGAGTCTGTAGTAACTGGCAAGCTTTATTTTTTAATGTGAGGGCTTGGAAAATCATTCCCAGGTAAGAGTTCCAACTTCATCTTAAAAGGAGGTTTAGCTGTTATAGGTCTAAATTCGGTAAGTCAAAATTATTTGAAAATTATTTTGGTGCAGAAAATTTTCTCTATTAGTTAAGGCCAAGACTTGGCCAAGGTCCAGGCTTTTAACTGGAAGAGTCTTTTTAATATATTTTAGAAACCTCTTAGTAATAGTATTTAGAAAAATAATGTATGTCTTATAAATAGTTATACAACAATAAGTGAAGGTTTGTAAAGTAGCTGGCTTTCTCATTTATCGTTTGTTAGTCAATGGTACCATAGACAAATAGCAAATGAATAAAGTAATGCTTGTTATAAAAAGTTAGTGAAGTCACATCATAAAATTAACAGCATAATCAGTGTTATTTAATATATCACTAGAAATTGTCTTAAGAAATTGAGGTTATATTTTCTCAGACATATATGACATTAAAGCAAAAAAGTAAAAGAAAGCATTAAATAACTCATAACTAATTACAGTCATAATATGGAGACTCATTCTTCAGTACTACTTATAAAAAATAAAATAGCAAAAACTTCTTATTTCTGTAGCAAAATAGCATTATCTTGTAATTTAAATGAGCAAATTTTGACAAAAATTCATTCAGACTTTATGTCATTCACTTGTATAGCAAAGGAATTAAAACTCAAATGGGGATACTTCAACAAAACTTAAAATCAACTTCACTAAAACTTATCTTAATAAAGTATCTCTAAAAGAATTTAAAGTTAACCTTACTGAAGAATTTAAAGTTAACCTTACTGAGACTAAACAAAAATTAATCTTAACAAGAATTAACTTATTTAAACTCTATTATATCAAAAAGGTTACTGAAAATTTGTCAAAAAACAGTTAAACATCAGAGTAAACAACATGCAAGTAAACAACTGTACTGAAATCTTTACAATAAAATTACTTTGTTAGAACTATGGAGTAAAAAGCAAGCACTTAACAAAGCTGACAGTGGAATTAAGTCTCAAAAAATCAGTACAGATAAAGTTCAATGTTTTTCTTGAATGTGAACTAAAGAATCTTGAATTTATGACTTATTTAATTCCTCTCAGTGAATGATGTAGTTTTGCTATGTTACTAATATGTAAAAAGACACCACTTCTACACCAACACCCTTGAATTTTTCTAGTAAAAATCCTATTAAAAATCACAAATCAAAAGTTAGAGGGTGAATCTCAACACTGGCTGGTGCCAGGAAGGCAGGGCTGCATCCCCTGCAGCAACTTCAAAGATTGCTTGTAGGATAGATTTAAGTTTGGCTTAATAAGAGTAATGGGATATAAGCATTGAAGGCTAAAACAAAAAGATATTTAGTTATATAGTACTAAATAGCTGTACCAAAAAATTCACAACAAAATACATTGTTTAAAAAAAAGACAAGTAACTGGACATTTGCCCAGGGCTAGGTGTCCTTCAGGGTGTTAGATCTGTATGAACTGTGGCTTTTGATAGCTGGGCTGCTCCTTTCCATGCTTGAAAGTGCCTGGGGCACTTCAGCCAGGGACCATTGAGGGCGTGTTGAGTGTCCCAAATGACTCCTGTACAAAATCTGAATGCATAAAAATTCCCCACTGTGTTAACACATCCCTCCCTCACAAAACCAGGGGGACAGACATTACAAAAAGTTTAACTGTGGTGATCTGCCCATCAGGCCCTCTTATTTACACCAAGTGTGGGCTTTGCAGGTTTTCACTCCTTCCACCCATGCCGGAGAATCCCTGAGTCATTAATGGCCACTCATTGGGCTATTGGCTCCTTGAGATAACAGTCACATCGAGTCCTGTATCAGTCTTGTTAGGAGTGTCTCTGCCTTTCAGAGTCACATTGCATTGGCATGTTGGATGCTCAGACGTAATACCTTGTGTCCATAAAATCTGTGGGACCCCTGTGGAACCAAAAATTCTCGTCCCTCCGTTCAATTATTGGGGATGAAGATAGGGGTGCTGCCAGGGAAAATATGTGTTGGGCTGTATGGCTCCCTGCCAGGGCTACACGGGGTGGCTGGGGAGTCCAAGCCATGATCTTTATTTCCCGAAGGGAATTGGAATCTATAGCACCTGGGAGAACAAACAAACAAAGTATGCATACGCTGTCTAGGTGGTCCGAAAACTCCTGTGGGAATCAAATGAACAGATGAATCAAGCAATGTTACTGTGTTGGAGGTTGCCAGGTCCATTCCTGTCCTGGGGTGGCTGGTCAGTGATAGTCCAGCCAGGGCGGCCTGTGGTCCGGCGAAGGCTGTTTTAGGAGACTGCTTCTGCTTCTGCTCCGGTTTCCCAATATCGGACGCCCTTCAAAATCATACTTGGACCAACATTGATTACAGCAGTGAGGGGGAATACCGGGAGTTTTGGATCTGGCCTCCCCCTTTTCAAAGCAGTCCTTTTTCAAATGCCAAGATTTCTCGCAAGTTTGGGGGTCCCCTTCCTTATGAGCATTTTTCTTTAGTTGCATCCATTTTTCACGAGGGTCAGGGAGGAATGGATCAGTCTCATAATCTCTTGGCCCTGGATCGAAGGGCTCCCCCTCCCTGCTAGAGCTGCAGTCAGTGATATAAACTGCTAATGATTGTGAGAAAGGATGCCTCCCCCTCCTTTGTCTGGGCAGGGTTGATGGCTGCGGCCACTCTTCAGTATCAGACGTGCTAGTTTCAAGCGTGCAGGGAGAGTCAGAGTGAGGAGAGACAGAGCGGGGTAGGGGGCTGGCAGCATCCGGCCACTCTCGCTTTTTCAACATCCTAAAAAGTATTCTCCGGGACGGAAGTAAAAGTGACTTAAGGTCCTCCTTTAGGATGGGGGAGTCATGCTTGCCAGCAAGAATGGTTTCATAGACGCGTCTCTCTTTGGGCATTTCCTTTCCCATTCCTTTAGTTCCCCTGGCTCACCTGTCAGCTGCAGACAGGGATTGTGGGCCCAAACGCAGTTCTCTCACCATCATGATCAATTCCAGGGGCTCGCCGACTGCTGCCAGTCAGACCGGTTCATTTCCTCACACAGAGGCTCTAATTGTTGACGATGTAGAGAGATCGGGAGACTGACTCTGTGATCAGAATCTGATTTTATTGGGGGATACAAACGCTTATATACTATTTCAGGGAGACTAGTAATGTGTACTACAATTATTAGGTTAAAATCACATACACAAAATTATGCATATAACAATATCTCTTGCTTGCAGAGTTTAATGGGATTTTCTTTTTCTGTTAAACTGGTTTGATTTAATCTTCTTGCAATCTAGGTCTAATTTTCAAAGTTCCATTTGCTTTTGCCAAGGCATCTTATTACCAAATCTCTTATGTTAACCAGGTCCAAAGTCCATCATTTGTCTTGTGTCTCCGAACATTCCAACATTATATGACTAAGATAATAAGCAAAATCAGTAACATATATAGAAACAGAAACCATGGGTTTTAACTTTCAACCTTGTCTTCTCAACACACTCTCAAAAATGGAATTGTTTCACTATCTCCCTTGAAACCTTTTGAAGCAAAAAACATTCTAAGGTCCTGATAGGTGTTTTGTTCAAAAATCACTCATTCTAGTTTTCTGTCCATAAGCGGAGTAACGTGTCTGTGTTGGTAGCTGGCCAAAGGAGGTAGAAAGAGTAATCATCATCCACAACACTGGGGCTAAAGAAATTTCCGCAGAAAATTTCCTGCCTTATTACTTGTTCATGGTTTTGGGTGGAAAGTTCAGAATCTGTTTCCATTTTTCCCATCCCTAGAATGTTCTATTTCACAGAATTCGAGCCCCTCAAACATCAGTCCTGCCAGAAACAGCCCGCCATGTGCTGTCATAGGGGTGTCCACTGACATCAGCTGTCATGCTGACTCTTGCACTGACTCTTACCAAGTCTAGTGCTTGTCACTGTTGCAGATCAAGAATTTCTGAATAGTTTTGATTAATGCCTTTGAGTGGTTCAAAACCAGAAAAGAATGACTAGACATTTTCATGATCAAATCCCCAATGGAATAAAAATAAGAGTATAATAAATGTATTAATTGTGATAAGAAGGAAGATGAAGGGTCCAAAAGATTACTTGCATACTTACTGTTCTAAATCACTTGTTATCTGGCAAATTGCAAAAGATTCCAGGCTTTCACCAAAATGCAAATCAGATTAAAATGTGAAGCCTTACACTTCACTGGATATAAAACTTCATCAGCCATTTTTAAATGTTAGAGATTGTATGTATTTCCTATTAATATCCTGAGGTTTAGAGCTGTAATTCAGAGAGAAAAGAATGCTATTTTGAATTCATTCTATTCAATCATCTTGTCTGGACTCTCTCCTCTTGGTTTTCAGTTCTGAAACTCTGTAGGAAAGGCAGAGAGTTCTGGATTAATTATTTTCAACATTTTCCCCTGTAATTCTTCTTTTAAGGCAAACCTTTAAAAATCCACACTTTCTTACCCTATCACTTCTAAAATTCTATTGAGAAGCAAAAAAACCCCATCAAACAACTAAATCTGTATAATTCCTACTTGTATAAAAAAAGCAGTCCATTAACTGCTTTCTAAATATATTCTTTATCTTGTAGTGATATGGCAACCTTTTCTTGCTTTTATAGATTAGAACCAAATTTTATAGATTAGAACCAAAGCTATAAGGAAACACAGTTTACTGTAGCAGATTCTGAGATACAGAGGTCCAGCAATGAGTTCAGATGTCAAAGGAAGTGTCTGTACAACAGGATTCAGCACAGTGCTGATACATATTAGCTATTTTTCAAGAAACGCAGCCAAACTGCTGCGTTTTTAGTTTAGGTTTTAGAATAGAAGTTCTTTAGACTTCTATTCTATCATAGGTGCCTGCTTCCAGAACCTGACCTAAATTGTTGGAAACCAGCTGCAATATTACTGTAAACAATGTTGTGAATGTAGGACATTGTAATTCTTCTCTTCCATAGAAAACCACAAGTGGAGTTGTGCCACTTGTCTTCAAAATTCTGTATTTCCTTTCAAACTGGTAAAATAATGATAAATAAAGTGTTCTGTTCGTACAGTTTAAATGTTATAATGTTCAAAATGAAAAAGAGAAAAATCCATTCAGATATGGTCTGCAATAATACAGCAGAGAGAAGATGAACCAGTCTACAAAATAAAGTGAAGCAGAATTTGGGAATTTGGAACACCTTACGATGTAATATTTAAAGAAAAAAAAAATATATATATATATAACATACCCAAACTCAATCAGTGATGCACAGAGAAAAAGAACTAATTACTACTATTATTTCTTTCTTTCTCAGACAAGAAATTCAATTATTCTCTTGAATGCATGGAAGATTGTTGGAAAAGACGGCAGCCTTCTTCTTTACAACATGTTCCTCAGAGCTCCAGGACCCAAATCATTGGAGCTATGAGGATCTTTCTCTCTGTAAATCTCCGAGAGCATAGCCAATATTATATTCCTTTAGAGATGCTCACCTGCCTGGGCAAGTGGTGGATAGTCTACAGCCCCAGTACCTCAGCCAGACACTCTGCCTTATTTAGCATGGCTACTGCAGCAAGGACACCATCTATACTGGCTTTCTATCCAAAATATATGTGCAAGGCACAACAAAGAATATACCCAAAACACTGAGAACAGCTTATGGCCTTCAAAACAAAAATCTCAGGATGGCAATACTGGATCTTCTGATCCAAACCATTTCTTTAGAGGTGAAAAAAGCTTCTGTGTATTGTACAAAAAATACTTATGTAAATCAGAATTGCATGACCCAATATTTCTATTTAACTGGAACTATTTTGATCAATATTATTGATCCATTTCAGTGCATTTGGTAAAAAATGTAAAGTATCATTTAAAAGAAATTATTGGATGCATACTATGTATTAGTTAAGGTGTTGGTTTTGCACAGCTTGGTTTTTGGTGGGGAGGGAAGAAGCCAGCCACAGAAGTGAATTTTTGTGAAAAGCTCCTAGAAGCTTCCTCCATGCCTGGCAAAGTGAATCCCTGCTTGGTACTAAGAACAGACATGCTGCTAAGCCAATTAGAGAAGCTGGTAGCACCTCGGTAATATATTTAAGAAGGAAATCAAAACCACAGCCAGTTAACTTTTAAGTTGGCAAATTTTTATTACCTCGGTAATATATTTAAGAAGGAAATCAAAACCACAGCCAGTTAACTTTTAAGTTGGCAAATTTTTAGGTTGGCACCCCAGTGTCAGTCAGTGCGAGTGGCCACAAATGGAAGCCATTTTCCATGGGAAAAAGAAGTAATTTCATCAGGGTCTGGCTATCAGATCAGAGTTGGTGTTTGGGGCTGTAAGGGAATGCTTGGGCCTAGTTGCTGTCAGCTTTAGTTTTGGAGAAATCCAGCTGTGGTAGTTTGACAGGAACTATGTTTTCTGGGATGCCGTGGTCAGGCCAATTGGTGCTCAGATTTTAATGTTGGCACCTAATGTGGCCATTGGGACATTGGATATGCCTCTGAGAACACGGGGTTAAAAGCAGGGCTCTCCCCTGGAGGCTCTCTGGGGTTCTGGTCAGTGAAAGGTTCAGAGCTCCCCTGCCTGGCTGTGGGCTGGGCGGGGCAGGGGCAGCCATGCGGCCGGGTGAGGTAGGCCGGGCCCTGGACAGAAGGGAGGTGAAGGCCCCTGCAGGATGGAAGGGTGGAGGAGCACTGAGAGGCATCGGGCAGCCACTCCCCACCCCCCCAGGAGAGACAGAGAGAGAGAGAGCCTGTGCCTGTGCTTGTGCCACCTTGAAATTTAATAGTGGCTGGCCGAGAAGGAGAAGGGGGGGCTGCGAGAAGGTGCCCGGCAGGGCAGCCGTGGGAGTTCTGGACAGACAGAGCCTCAAATTTTTAACCCTTTTCTTGGATGATGGAAACCTTACAAATGCTAATCCTCCTGGAGTTGAATGAGAAGAGAGATATAGATGAGATAAGAGGAAATGGGCCACGAGAAATATAGAGAACTCAGGTGGAAGAGATGATGGAGTAGCTTATGCTAGACTCTTTTTGTGTAGCCATGGACAGAGCCATGTTTCCTTGTGATCCAGGGACAGTATTTTAGGGGGAGGCAATGCCTCAGGACCAAGAAGGTTTGGTGTGGGTACCCCTTGGGCCCAGGGGGTGAAAAAAATATGGGGGGGACAGATGTCCCAAAGTTGAGACTCTGCCTTTTTGGAGTGGGACAAAGCATCTTTAAAAGTCGACCCTAGAAGCAGCTCTGGTCCGTGTTCAGTGGTGAGAGCGCTGGACATGAAAGGAAGAGGTCACCATTGGCACAAGAAGGACTCCTTCTCCTCTTGATGAACTGAAGATTGAGTATTCTGAAGGGTGGTGCCGGACTGAGAGTTGATGATCTGGGGGATGTATTGTATTGGGAATTTGGTGGGGAGGAGGAGGAGATGTATTTGTGAAGTTTTCATTTTCCTTGTGTGTTTCTTTTTTTTTTTTTTTCCCCTTTCCCTTGTAGTTTAGATAATAAATTTTTTTTCTCCTAAGTGAGAGCCTGCTTTGCTTATTCCTGGTCACATCTCACAGCAGAAACCAGAGAGAGGGTATTCTCATGGGGGCACTGGCATTGTGCCAGTGTCAAACCATGACACCAGCAAAGTTTGCAACTTTTTAGGTTGGTACCCTGCTGTTGGCCAGTGTGAGTGGTGGCAAATGGAAGCCATTTTCCATGGGAAAAAGAAATTATTTCCTCAGGGTCTGGGTATCAGCTCAGAGGTGGATTTGGTACTGTCAGGGAAGGGAGGGTCCCAATTGCTGGCATCTTAAGTTTTGGAGAAATTCAGTGAAGGTTGGAAATTTTTAGATAGGCACCCAGCTGTCGGCCAGTACAAGTGGCCACAAACGGAGGCCATTTTCCATGGGAAAAAGAAGTCATTTCCCCAGGGTGAGGCTATCAGCTCAGAGGTGACATTTGGGGCTCTAAGGGAATGCTTAGTCCTACTTGCTGTCAGCTTTAGTTTTGGAGAAATCCAGCCGAGTTCGCAACTTTTTAGGTTGGCACCCTGCTGTTGGCCAGTGCGAGTGGCCACAAACTGAGACTATTTTCCATGGGAAAAAGTCATTTCCCCAGGGTCTGCGTATCAGCTCAGAGGTGGCATTTGCCATCTGAATCATACCAGAAAGGTTTTCAGCTACGTCTCATACTGAGAAAATGTGCCAGTATACCAAGATTGCCTGGAGCGTACCCCTGAAATTGATGAAACTTGTACTTGGTCCACATTGATTTATATCTATTTGCCTGTTTTTGAAAAAACACAGATCTCTGAAAACAGTAGCATCAATTACTACATCACACTTGAAATAATAACACACAGTTGTCTGTAAAATTATTTGGCCTTTTTTAAAATTCTATACATTATATAAGTAATGTGGTCATGCCTAAAGGCTAAAAAGATTTTCCATTTCTATTCTATACTTTATTATTATTTAGAATGAATTAAAAATATGTTATTCAATGCTGCACACACAAAATAAAACATATATTAAGGATCAAAATCACATTACTCTAAATTCAAAGTTAACAGATTTTAAATTAAATTTTCTCTATACTATTCTCATGCCTCTAACAATACAACCAGAGATTATGTCACTCATATCTGCAATCACAGAATCATAGAATGCTTTGGGTTGGAAGGAACCTTTAAAGAATTTCTAGTTCCAAGCATCTGCCTTGGGCAGAGATACCTGACTTTAGATCTGGTTGCTCAAAGCCCCCTCTAACCTGACCTTGAAAATTTCCACGAATGGGGAGTCTACAACCTCTCTAGACAGCCTATTCCAATGTGTCACCATCCTTACTCTAAAAAAGCTCTTCTTTTCAGACAATCTAAATCTTTATTCTCTCAGTCTAAAACCATTGCTTCTTGTCCTATCACTACAAACCCATGGTAAAACGTCTTTCTCCATCTTTCCTATAGGCTGCATTTACATATATGGAAAGGCCATAAGAAGGTCTTTTCCAGGCTGTAAAACCACCAGCTCTCTCAATTTTTTCTCATAAGAGAGGCGTTCCATTTTCTGATAATTTTCATGGCCCTCCTCTGGGCTCACTCCAACAAATTCTCTTCTTTCCTTTAACAAGGATGCCAGAGTTGGATGCAATACTCAAGGTGTGGTCTACTACAGCAGATTAGAAGGGGAAAATCACCTTCCACAACCTGCTGCCCACACTTGGTGCAGTTTTCTTTTAGGTCTTCAAGCGCATCATGGCAGTTCATGTCCAATTTTTCATCCAACTCCATCCAACCCCAACTCCTTCTCTCTGTCTGGCTGCTTTTAATACCTTCATCACCCAGTCTGTACTGACACTTTGCCTTGCTGAACTTCTGTATATTTACATGAACTTACTTCTCCAGCCTGTCAGTCTCTGGATGGCATCCCATCCCTCAGATATGTCAACTGTGCTACTCAGCTTGGTGTCACCTGCAAGTCAGCTGAAGGTGCTCTCAATCCCCTTGTCTACATCATCAATAAATATATTAAATAGTATCAGTCACAGCACAGACACCGGAGGGAGACCTCTTAATACTGGTTTCCACTTGTATATTGAATCATTTACTGCAACTCTTTGAACATCCATCCATCCATCCATCCATCCATCCATCCATCCATCCATCCATCCATCCAATTCTTTATTCATCTGAAAGTTCACTCAACAAATCCATACCTCTCCAATACAGAAGTAAGAACGTTGTTCAGGACTTTATCAAAGGTCTGGATAGATGACATTTATAGTTTTGACACCAGCTCTGTCGACTGGTGCAGTTGCTCCATCATAGGAGACTCCTGGTTAGTGAGGCAAACACATTTAATTAACAGCTGAATAGAAATGGAATGAGAAGTGAAGGCACAGAAAAAATCAATCAGCACATACATTGTCATTGCAAATATGCACGCATGCATATTTAATTAACAAGAAGCATGCTTTCAGTCTTTGAAGGATATATTGTTGTACTCAGGTTGTACTGAGCCAGTTCCTGTTGAGTCACAGTGGCATGAGTATAAACAAGTCTCTACAAGAGTCACAAATGTGAGAAAAGATAATTATATCTGCACTGCAGATATTTCCTGCTGAAAATCAGATTTAAATAAAGCCTATTGGAAACAGGAAAAGTTCTCAGCAATTTCAGTAGGTTTTTTATTAAATACCATGTGAAGTTTGTTTACAATATAGTAACTAGATTTTGCATTTAAATAAAATGCTGATTTTATTTTTCTTAAATCAGCAAATTTTACTAGACCTCATATTCTGTTGTATTTATGTAATGAATATATACTAATATACAAATAGATGAACTCATCTCTGCTTAAACTGGAGCAGGAATAAAATTATTATTTCACTATTACTATATTCTAATGAAAAAAAAAATCTTTAAAATCCTTTATTTTTTCAGAGGGGACAAAAAGCTAAGCTAGGTTTTGACATTCAGCATAGTACAGTCAAATAGGCAGAAGTTTGGCATATCAAGGCCAGAAACACACTGCTGGCTCTAAACCTTTGCTACAATACAGACAGTAGCTGACCTGTGCATGTAAGGAAGATGATACTAAAACTAAAAGCATGAACTTACCCTGTGTGGTTTTTTCCCCCCACTCTACTCTGCAAATTTATTAATAAAATCTTCCAGACTTTTTTTCAGCCCTTTTATGAGATTTTTAGGACTGAAAGACACACATAACTTGAAGATTTAGTTCTTTAGTAATTTCTCTGGCCCAGAAGAGACAGCTAGGATGTACTATACAGACATTTCTTTCCAGAAAAAAAAAAAAAAAAGAAACAAAGCCAAATACTTAAAATTATGATTCCTGCTCGACACTAGGCATTGGGAATTTGGAAAACTGCATCTTTGAATTTGATCCTATTTTTCTGGCAAAAGTCTTGAACTGTGTTTTGTTACTTGACTCTATCTCAGACTATATGAATGATGTGGTGTTCTTGTTACTGAGGAAAAGTTACAAATGTCCTACCCTTGTTGCATTATAAATGGTGGCACAGTATCTTTGTGCTGTTCAGAATAAAAGGAATGAAAGGAATGGAGAGCCATAAATCAAAGGATTGCAGCTGGTAGGCAGTCAGCATTAAACTGTTAAGAAATGTTAGAACTATTTAAGTCACCATTTCTAAGATTTTCTTTCCACATCCAGAATATACCTGTGGAATACAGTCTTTCCTTGAGTGTGGGAGAAGAGGAACAGAAACCCACAGGAAATGTTAGAGTTTCACTTTGTAGCTTCGAATATTGTATTGAGTCAACAAACACCATCCTATTTATTTCTATTTAATTAATTTTATAAATACCTGTTTTATGAACCTCAAATATGGGATTATTTCCTATTAACTGCATGAGTCATAGGTGATGGATTTGTAAGAAATAGTTGTTTATTATGTACATATAAGGTTTTTTCCCAGAACAAATCAGATTTTGACTTCTGATACTAGGTGTTTGTTTACCATAAGGGAAGTAGTAAGAGCAAAAAAAAGGCAGCTGGAATGAATCTCTGTTTTTTCAGAAACCTTACCCTTCAGTTGAATGACTGTTACCCTGAAGCAGGACAAAAGATTTCAACTGGTTTTACTTTTATGGAGAGATAAAACCTAAACCTAAAAATTTTTGCCAAATGTTTTGGGAAACTGCAGTGCAGTATTTGCATTCACAGAAATTACTATTCAATTAAATAGATGTCAGTTCAATACTTTTCCATATCTTGAGAGGTTGGACCTCCAACCATCTACATTTCTATAACAAAAAGGAGAAAAATAATTCTTGTATTTGTTCTGTACTCTTGTATTTGTTCTATGAGAGAGTGGCCTATGTTCTGAACAGAAATTGTATAGATAGTGTGGTTTGGACTAAAATGAGGCTTTAAATATAATAAAAAATGTAATTTCACAGGGACAAGAATGTTCAACCAAATGGCATAGACAAAACCATTGAAACAGCATGGCAACTAAGTCAGATGCACTTTAAGATGAAAAGTAGAAACTTCATTTTCTCCTTCACTATGTTTGAAATTAAGTAACAGTTGATACCATATGGTATTATTTCATGACTCATACAGAACATTCTAAATATCAAGAAGGGATGCATCTGATTTCAATAAAAATTTCAAAAGAAACAAGGTTTGGGTCCAGTGTAGATACTGGTCTGTACCTGGCAGTACAGTTTGCCCTACAGATGGAAGGAAATGTTTGACCCTCTGAAATTCAAGGAAATTTATTTCAGTGCAATCTAAGAACTTCAGGAAGTAAGATAACTCTCTAGACAAACACATTGATTCATGGTTAAAGATACAGCAGTTCTAAAGAAATAAATTTTGATGCAGTTACATGGTATTTTCTGCAAGGGACACTTCTTTGATCTCAGGTTTAGGTTGCAAAGCCTTATTGTGTACTCTTGCTTAAACTGTCTCATCACCACACAGGGTTTGTTCTTCTGTACTGCCTAGGAGGATGTGCTGTCCAAGCCTAGACGCTTCCTGGGAAAGAGCTGGCATACAGAAAGCAGTGTTGTAGATGGTGCTGGCAATTCAGCATGAATAATGGCAAACCTTCTGCCTGTCCTGGTGCTACTTATACACACAGAACTAGCCTCAGTGTCTTGCAGATGTTTATTAATGTCACTGGTTGTCAGCATTATCCTTTACTTAAATATAAGGCACACTTTCAAGACTTTTGTTTTGAAAGTTAAGGTGCATGGCAAAAATGTTCATTGTATATGAAATTGAATCCTCTTAGTTTATAGTCTATACCTGGAGAAAATAGATTGTGTAAAATTAAAATATACACTTGGGAGCAAAGACTCCTGGACTCTCTGTTCCAGGCAGTTATTACCTATTTAGCAATGTCACAGACATATTTTATGAAAAATCCTTTCATTAGGATCTTTTCTCCTGAGAAGCTGAGAGGCCTCAGAAACAAAATGTAAACAATAATTATCTGCTTTGATTGGTCTCATGTGGTTGTTTTTAATTAATGGCCAATCACAGTACAGCTGTCTTGGACTCTCTGGTCAGTCACAAGATTTTATCATTCTTTTCTATTTCTTTCAAGCCTTCTGATGAAATCCTTTATTCTATTCTTTTAATATAGTTTTAATATATCATTTTCTCTTAATATAATATACATCATAAAATAATAAATCAGCCTTCTGAAACATGGATTCAAGATTCTCATCTCTTCCCTTGTTGGGGTTGCCTGAAAATTCAACATAGCAAGTCACCTATGCGCTATCACCTATCACTATGAGCTATTTATGCTTCATAAATCCCATCTACAAAAAAGGAATATTCTAGTCATTAACTCTAGAAAAATACTAATAAGCTACAGTTTAAAAAAACCCACACAATAGGGGAAAGTGGGGCAGGGAGGGGGAGGAAGGTAAGATAATAGTGGTTTTTATGTTTATTTAAATATCAGTGAACTTTTTATTTGAAGAAATCACAAGTTTTTATTTTTAAAAAAAGAAAATATAAAGATATGTGTGGATGAAGAGTCAAAGTATTCTATCAAAAAAGGAAGATACTATTACTGTCCAATAGATTACCTGAAAGGACACAGGTGATAATATTCCATCTAACTGAAAACCATAAATGCATTTTAAGATTAATGGAAAGTATTAATATTTAGCAATACATACTCCCATTCTATACTCACTAGAGATGAATGAGCATTCAAAGAATGAGCAAAATCTGCAATTAGAAATCATTTGTCATTTGGATGGTGTCATTGATCAACATCAGCTTTCAGCAGTATATTTGATTTCTATTAAAATTATTTATTTTCCATTCTTAGTAAGTTTTCACAGAAAGATTCTTCAGCTCCCATTCATGTGCACACCCTGTGATCATAGACCAGACAGGGGTTGTCCATTTCTGAGGTCCTTTCTTGACAAAATTCACATGAGCATGCTTAATAATGGTGAGAAAAGAGAGTATGCTTGTGTCCTAAAAAGTGCTGTCTAAAAGTGCAGCCCAATACTTCTATAGCCAGCAGAGAATTCCTAGTTTGTTAATCTGATATGCTAGTGTGTCTCCTTTGATTCTTCTAGGGAGCCTGGTTTGATCATATTTCCAGATATGCCTGGCGTCTAAAGGGAGATTGAAGGTTTCCACATTAGGAAACACTGCAGCTACAACAAGTAGATGGATGTTAATGTCACTAATATTTTTCCACTCTCTTTGGAAAAATAAAGTTTCATAAATAATAATAATACTAATAATGGGAAAAAATTCCATCCAGTCCTCAAGGAACGGAGTTGGAATTTTTATGCAGATTTTACATCTTCATATGACTTATTAAGTGATGGAAAATTATGCCTTGCCTCACTGCATTATCACAAAGCATATTTACCATGGTATAGTTTGGATGACAAATTTAACATTTCTTTCTCTGTTATTAAGATTTAAAAAACCACGAAACCTAAACCAAAATAAAAATAAAGAGATAAAATAAATGATGTAAAACAAGCAAAGTAGTGTAATTAGATGTACTGTTTAAGGAGACAGTATATTCATTGAAGTAATGAAATTATGTTGCTTGAAGAGAATATAAATATTTTCCCATTAACCTGCTATTTCTTTAGCTGTTGTTAACATTCAAAAGGATTTGGCCAAAGAAACATAGGAGCTGTTTTGAGATCTTCAGTGTCAAGGAGGAGTCTTCACAGCTGTACACCACTAGGGGATGCCAAAAGAAAGTGTAAAAGTCATCTTGTCCCAAGAGCATATACCTCAATGTATTTCATACTTTGGTCTTTGAATTCTGAAGTCGGAAGGCTGAAAAAAAAGAGTATTAGTAGAAAAAAAATCACAGAATAATCACTGCAATGTAGTGATAACTAATCAAGATACAGTAAAACTTTGTAACTGAAGAAGCAGACCACTTTATTGGTACACAAGTAGTGCTCTGAAAAATTTGAAGATAATAGGACTATTATACATAATAAATAGTAGGGTTGTAAAGAATCAGCCAATATGTATCACCACAGGAAAAATAGCCTTTTATTTTTTTCTTTAAGGGAGTATCTAGGTTTGTATTTATGGGCTGAGACCATCACAAGTATATATTAATTCATTGACATTTCTTTCTGAGTTTGGCAATTGGTTTATAGGTTGCCCTATGATCTATGATTTATCATTTATAGCATATCACTTTTAATACATTTTTCTAATTTAAGTTCTATTTATATATTGTGTGTTAATTAAAACAATTATTTTTATTAAATATTGGGTTGAAATGTCATTTTGCTTTATTAATTCCTATTGACTTGTTTGTTGTTTTTAACATACTTTTTTTGCATCATTAGCATTCTGTGGTGCAGTTGCATTAAACTAACAGAGCTAGGCAGGCATTCAACCAAAATACTTCAGTTATATGATGCTCAAAATTGTGAAATGTAACTGCTCAGTTCCAGCAGTAGAATTTACAATGCAGATGATTAAGTTCACATAAACTGTGATTTCCATAAACCTCTATGAATACTCCAGTTCTCCCCATAGAAAACTGAAAATAAGAAAGGGATAGACTCAAGTGGGTTGCCTAAACTGAACTGTCATGGTCTGGGAATCCCAAGACATGAAAGGTGTGAACCCATTGGAACAAATCCAGAGGAGGCCACAAGGGTGATCAGAGGTCTGGAACACCTCTCCTATGAAGGTAGGTTGAGACAGTTGGGTCTGTTCAGCCTGAGGAGAACTTACAGCACTCTTCAAGTATCTAAAGGGGTCTACAAGAAATCTAGAAAGGAACTTTTTCCAAATGCATGTAGTGGCAGAACAATGGGGAACACCTAGCAAATTACAGATCCATCTACTTTCTATTGATCTTGTAAGATTAATCATCCCAGCTAGCATTTACACCTCTAAAAGTTATGGGAGTTTGAGAGAAGATGCAGTCACAAAGAAAAGACAGCTTTGGAAAAGAATGTAAATGAAGAAAATGAACTGGTATCCATATGTGTATATATTGCAATGCCATGTTCACTATGGCTCAATTCGTTCAGCAGAGAGCTGTTTTTAGTGCCGACTGACAGTTTTTATGGCTTGTAACTTAGGTTTCAGTGTGGTGCTAGTCAGGTCTTGGTGTGATAAATACTTTGCAGAGTGACATATCTGACTTTGACAGAATAGGGTACTGTCATCTTGACACTTCATCCGCCTCACATATATGTGTCCGGACACTGCTTTAAATTTAGCAGAGAAATCTGAAAATTACCTAATTAAATTAGGAAGTTAAAACAGATGAAACTAATGTGGTTATACAAAGGATACCAAAAATACGTTTATGTTTTATGTAATACGGTATATTTTCAGAAATTTCAAAAAATATCCTGTAACTAGCAATGATATTCTCTTCCACAGTTCAACAGGTTACATTAAGTTATTATTTCCGTTGTTCAAATTCTATTTCTTGAAGGAACATGTTGATTACTTTGTATCTACAAGGTTATTCTTTTCTAATCATCTATTGCACAAATGGTAGTCGATTGTGCAGCATTGCAGAATCAGTTCAGTGCATCAAAAATCTGTGCGTAATGGGGAGACAAGCCTCCAATCTTTAGGACTTCTGCTAGCTTTTATCATGTTTAATTTGCTTCATAATTCATATTATTTTCTTTCTGATTTCTTAGAAGTTGATAAAGAAGAATATACAGACAAGTAATAAAAGTGCAGAACCATCCTTCTATACAAATTAGCTGCTGAAAAAGTTATATTTTCTCTTAGATAATGTTCCATGTTGAAAACCATCCATCTATTTATGTTGTAATTCTTATCTATTTGAAAATTTGTTATCTTCTGCATAGTTTTCATTAACCATTCTGTTACAGTAGTGAAAATCACAGATAAATGCAATTTTGTACAACTTTGAATTTACCTCGCGAGCTGAGAGAAAACTTGCTCCTATACTTCCATCTGAGTTTCTTCTATATTCAAACTTTGTTTCTCTACCATCAAGAGTTTCCTTTGTTGCTGCTCAAAGCCCCATCCAACCTGACCTTGAATACTTTCAGGGATGGGATGTCCACAACTTCTCTGGGCAACCTGTTCCAGTGTTCCAGCACCCCCACAGTAAGAAATGTCTTCCTTTTATCTAATATGTGTCAGAAATAATAAATCTAGGCATATAAACTTTGAGGAAAGGTTTGAAATTCTTTTCATTTGAAACACATTTTATAGGAATACTAACTTGCAGATGACTAAAATATGTTGATGAGCATTTGAGCTTGACACTTTTTCAAAAAGTGCATGGAATTTAAAATTAAAACCAGTAATATTAAAAACTTCTTGCCATTTTCTTTTTCCTCTGGTATTCAAAATTGCATATGTCAGATATATGTGCTTCATACAAATCTCCCAGACACTCTCAGAAAAAAGTTTTTATTTCAGACTACATTGCAGTTTACATAGAACACTAGTACTAGTGAAGGTTTTTCTGGGCATAGGGGGAACACCTTCTCATTGGATTTGTGTGCAGAATGCATTTTATCCAAACTGGAAAATTGATCCCAGCTGTGTTCTATTCATCATTCTTACTGCATCAGGCCTCAAGATTCTGTGAAAAGTATCCTGTGGCCTGGAACATAGCTCATGTGAAGCAGATGAGAGGTGATGGAAAAGTTGAGGGGGAGAATAAAGAGCATATGGCCCAGTACAGATACCAGAAAGTACTTTTTCATGTGATCCACAGCCTGAACAATTGTTTAGCACCATTTAAAGGCTGTGTTTGACAAACAGGGCTGAAGCAGGTCTTCAAAATATCCGGGAGATCAAAATCCATTGAAGCAAATTCCCATGGCCAGTCACCTTGCTGCTGATAATTCACCCTCCATACCAGCTGATCAGGCCTAACAAAGCTGCTGCAAAAGTATTGTGAAAAAGGTAGGCACATTTTCACAGATGCAGGGGAAAATCCCCTTGGATGATGATTCCAAGGGATAACTTGATGTAGCAAGTTATGTACCCTTATCTACTGTGCAATATCTAAGCTGGTGAGTTCACCATCTGTCAGCATCACTTTAGAAAATAAATGTTTGATCCACATAAAAATATTTCATATGTCCTGTCTACCTGCTTCATTTCAGCCAATGAATAGGCTATGTTCCATCAGCAAAGTGTTTATGGTCATATGTTTCTTTAAACTGTGATAATTCATTATTTTTTTCCAAATCAGACACTGTCTACTCATAAGATTCAGATGTCCATGATAAGGGTATAATTAAGTTTCATGTTCACTGAGTCAAAAAATATCCTTCCTGTTATCTTTTTATTAAATTTCTGACATGTAACATCAGTCTGAGAGCTGAAAAAACCCTCTTAATTTGCTGTTAGCCAAGTATCATCTATGCAATACAAATTCTACTTGATAAATCACACCCATACATTGCCATATATACTAATAGTAATGCCTTTACAACTTTTTCTTCATCATTAGGTATTTTGGTGAAGTGAATGATTAGAACATAAACAAGGGCATTTGTTCAAGATGTTCCAGAAAGAGCTGCAGTCTTTTCTCTTCTTTGCTGCCTATGTTAACACTGAGCTGCAAAAAAAGAAAGATTACTAGGAAGAGTGTTACTTTTAGTCTAAATTTCTAAATGATGTTTGGAATATCCTGTTAAATGACAAGATGCTATTTTAAAATACAGCATCTTAAGGGAAAAAGTCAGCTTTAAAGAGGTTTTGAGACAGTTGCTTCTGGGAAAAAAAAAAAAAATTGGAGGCATCTAAGGTCTTTAGCCACACCATTTTGAAGATTGATTCAAAACACAGTTCCTTCATATAGGAAGAACAGAAGACCACAAACGCAACCCATTTCAAAATGGAGTTCTATATGTTTCTGATTGGGATTACTGGACATCATTTCTTGTAAAGTCGAGGGACTGCAGTTAGCTCTCCAATAATTTCCTTCCCTGAAATTCATCTGCATTTGCTCATTTGTCTAGAGTCCCCATTTATTAGTGATGGTATACTCCATCTATGCATAAGAGTATTCAACTAGAGTGTGTGTCTCATACTTTCTAGTTAAAATTGTCTGGAATGGAATGGATAGTTACAGTTGCTTTTATACAACAGTCTTATCTTACCTTGACAAGTTTTCTTTAGACAAGGTTTAAGCAGCACTAGCAAATAGGAAGTACAGCTCTCAGCAGGGAAAGACACCCTTCTGCTTTCTCAAGTTTCCTGTAGTTAAATATACGCCAAAAGGCTTTTCGTAGTACTACTGTCCTGTAGGAATACTTGATCTATAATCCTACCTTTGATAAAATTACTAATGGGCTACTTCTCCACAAGGCAGAACATTTTTCTTTTAATAATATGTTTTTTGTAAATTGGAAATATGAACTTGTGCACCAGTCACGTGGAATGTACTCCTACTTCTTAATAAGAAGTTTCACAACCTTCTTTAGAAAATATTCACTCTGTGTAACTTCAAAATAAGAATTCTGGGCATCTTCAGTCTATTGATGTAATTTTTTTTTCTACCATGCTGTTATTGTTTTCTATTAAACCCATTTTTACCAATAGAAATATTTTTCCCTTACACCTATGGAAAATACCTATGATTACTCAATAGTGCAGCATCAGTACCTTGTTTAGAATTATTTCAACATGGTCCCAAACATATCTGACAGCTAAACAGCAGAGGTTAGCAACAGTGAATGGGAATAACTTCTGAACCGTTTCAGTAGATTTCCCAGGAAGGGCTTGCTTTCTGCCACTGCAAGTTTTCCCAAAGATATTGTCTGGTTAACAGTTGCATCAAAAGAGTATTTTTGCACAAAACTTGGGACAAGCTCTGTCTCAGATTTACTAGTGAAAGTAAGGAGGGTAAAAGTGCTGCTTTAAAGCCCTCTGTGCACTTTCTGTACCAAGAGGGGGGTGACTCCAGAAATAAGTTTTCGATCTCTCTTCAGAACACAAGGCATGGCATCACCTCATTCATCTTTTTCTTGGACTCAGCATCTAAAGACTAAGAAGCTCTCTTGCTTGCTGAAGTGTGTTCAGCAAAAAAATCTTGTCTCATCAGCAAATTTGAACACAACTACAATTGAGTCAATTCCAATACTGGCAGGGCAGGGCAATACTCTACCCCAGTAGTAATATGCCACTATTAGAAGAGTGTGTAAAAATATTTGTGTACAAAGTAATCAGCAGAAAAAATAGAATTGGGAAGAACTGCACTTTGTTCTGGAAAAAACCTCATGCCACAGTCTTACAGACATCATTTGTTGGTATCATTTTTAATAGTTGGGGTTTTTTAAATTTTGTATAAGATATTAGTGCACCTTTATGTTTTCTTAAAATAAGTACAGCCATTTCTTAATAGAATAGAAGTAAGCCATTCGAATATGTACAAATGGCCTTTTAAAATACATATGCTATAGCACACTGTGAAAGTAATTAGCTATAAATAGAAATTCAAAGGTTTAAAAAGATTTTGAATAAAGTAAGTTTAAGGTGATAGAAGAGGAAGAAAACAGCAGTTTTCTTCTTCTGGCGGAACACAACCTGAGGAAATCGTACAGTGCAGGTGTATTATTTTGCTTCCTGAAAAACTGAGTAGGTTTGCTATTGCCAATGGTTTTCACTAGGAAGGAAGAGATTCCTTTTGAAAAAAAACTTCAAATTGACTTGACATAAATGTTATGACCCTTAACTTCACCAACGAAGAACAAAAATTCTCATCACTTGATATGGAAATCATGATGGTAATGGAGACAAGGATGTCTAAGCCGTGACGTCAGGAACATAAAAAAGCGTTAGAATGCAGGTAAGACTGAGCTCCTGTACTACTGAGAAAAGAATGCAACAAAGACATTTTCCTTTAAGAGTCTTCAGGATGAACAGCAGATCAAATTTTTTCATGTGAAGTATTTATGAATATGATGAACCTTTAAAATAACATTGTTTTTAAAAATCTGTTTACAGTATCTCTTAGAATGATACACAGTTCCTATTCATAGAAAAAGAAAAACATTTTTTTCCAAACTGCTGTGCACTCTTAAACAATCTACAATAAAAATAGTGTTTTTTCATGCTGGGAATGTTAATTACAAAAATGCCTTGTCGCACACTTGGCACTGTAGTCTCTTGATTAGCATAGTTTTTTGTTCATCAAACAAGTTTCACATTGACTCTTTTTCAACTTTAAATATTGATGTCTTTGTACTTATGCAGCATCCATGAAGAATTTCTTGGGTGTTATTTTGTACTCGATCCTAAATAGCAGGTTCTGCATTCTGCCATCTGTCTAGCTTTCCTGTTTGATTCAGCTTCTGAGAGGTATTTTCAGAATTGAGGACTACCTGCAAGAATGATGTTAAATACATGCATTTTATTCCTCGGTTAATGCAAAACTATTTTTCCTTTACAGCACAATAATAATAGGAAAATAATGATGGTAGATTCAATTCTTATAGTACTACAAAGAGGACTATTATCATCATTAGAAACCAAACAAGTTGTATTTATTGCACATGCAGTACAACCACTAACGCAAATTACCCTGTAAATTCAAAAGGAATCTGTATCACAGGAGTGGATTGAATGTTTCTATTGATATTTTGCTTAAACCAGATAACAATTCTTTTGACAGCCAACTCATAATTGCCACCTGACTTTCAACTACGGCTTTCAAACAGTTTAAACATGTCTGTTTATAAAACAATATGGTACAGTACACAATACCAGATCAGGTCATACACATTCAAAAAAAAAAAAAAATCAAGGACAGATTCATTCACATCTGCAAGCCCTCAAGAGTGTACAGGTCAAATGTCCCCAGAAAACTAGATTGGTGGCACAAATTCTCTATGTTGGCACCAGCAGAAGCAGCTGCTATGTTTATAGGATGCAATCTTGCTTACATCACCCCTCAGAGCAATATTCTGTACCCCTGCCCAATACACCTTCTGCTCTATTCCTTGGACTTCACGTTTGCATTTCTACAGAGTCCTGCAAACTGACTCAAAGCTCAGGTAATAGATTTCCAAGATTTAGAAATGTTAAGTTTATTTATTTCATATTTCATCCCATCTAAGTATACTGTAACTTTCTGAAGTGAAATATGTCGAGTATGTCACATGTATTTTGCATGTTAGTTCTCCTCCACATTAAAACTTCTCACAGACCCCTGTGATGTCTTACTGCAAAAATATATAGCTGCAAAGAGTGGTTGTGGGAAGTTATAAAAGCCAGAAACTTTATAAGCAATCTAACAATAGAGCCTTGAATTTCTGAATATAATTGCACCATGTAAAGTCAAAATATAATATTTAAATGATTTTCATATAATAATGAGTGTGGGGAAGAGAGAATCCAGATAGATTTTTTTTTAAATAGTTCCGGGAAAAAATAGCCTTAACTTGGAAGTATAGCGTTAAATATTTCTATACAGCATGAGTTCTCATTACCTAATCATATGATTTGTATAACTGAACTGGAAACCAGGAAATAAATGAAGAAAAATATTCAAGCTATAAAAGATGTGAGTTTTCTCTAACAGCTTAAAATTCTCTTTGTATTCCTGATTAAAACTATTAGGTAGCTAGATGGTCACCCATTATTTTAGAAAGCATCTGGACATTAAAAATAGATAAATTTCTGCAGGACTTGGATGTCAGGTATTCCTGAAAAGCTTTATTTCACTGCTTCCCAACCCTGATTCAACCCACTTAAACGCAGCTGTATTTCAGATGCTCAGGGAAACTGTCCATGTAATGCATATAGCTGACAAATAATCTGCAGAAAAAGCTAGATAGATTTGAAGATCTTTTCCTGCTTCTGTGTGCAGTATCACGTGAGCCGTAATAATGTCACCCTGTTGGTATAAACTGCGCTAGATCAGCTGGCAGACAGCTGGACCTTAAGGGACAAGATTGTGCACTGATTTTGTAATAGAAATTAGGTACTAAGAAGGAGGTTGGAGGATTTAAATATTTCTGCCTCCAGCTTAAGCAACACTAGATCTTGGTCTTTATCTGAAAAGCTAGGTGAATTAACCCATTCGGCATTCCTATGCCAAAAATGTCAGTAGTGCACTAAGAACTGTCAAAAGAGTAACAATTCCAATCATTACTTTATGAAAAGAATTCATTTGAAGAAGTCAGGAAGAAGGATGAAACGTGCAAATATCCTACCCTGAGAATCATTCTGTTGATTTACACAGGTTTCTTATTACATTGCCATCTAAAGCATTGGACATGCAGGCTTGTGATGACAGAAATACTTGCAAAGTTTACCAGATAAACCATGTTCTCTTCAAACAGCAAAACATTTCTTGATGGTTACATTTGCTAATTACATTTAGACTCAATGTTCTTAAAGGTCTTTTCCAACCAAAGTGATTCCATAATTCCCTAAGTCGCACATCCTGCTTGTCCTGGTTTAGGGCAAATTTGGCAGAAAACCTTGAAAATGGGGCCACCCCCAGAAAGCCCATCCACATGGCCCCTCCCCCCAGCCAGTTTGGGAAAAATTTCCTTGGAGAGAAGTGGAAAAAAACTGTTTATTTAACAGGCAAAGCACTCCCCAGCACAAAAAATGAACAATTCCAGATGACAAAACTCATTCGCTGCTCTGAAGAGACAACAAATTCAGACACTCTCTCTGGTGGGTGGTCACTCTGTTATCATTTCCTCCTGCACTGGAAAAGGCCGCTGCCCAGAGCGGGCTCCAGTAGGCCACAAAGTGCAAGCTCTTAGTGCTCCCCAGGTCCCAATCCGGAGCAGGTTGGAACAGTTCCAAGAAAAGGGAAAGAAAAAAAAAGAAGCAATCCAGGGATTGCCTCAGCTAGCTAAACTAACTAAAAAGCAGAGGAGCACTCTGTTCTGCTCCTCCAGAGCAGAATGTGCAGGACTGTTGCTTTTCAAGGAGTGAGAGAAGTCTCTGATAACAAACTCCGTGCTTCTTCTTCTCCCCACCTTTGCTCTCAGAACCAGTCTTGAAGGCAGAGAATATAATATCCAGCATTAGCAGAACAGATGACTGGGGATACAAGAATCATAAAGTCACCCTAGGACACTGCTCTACTGAGATATGTCACCAGACTATGCTAAGACAAAGTTTTGGAACTGCTAATTAAAATTATACAATCACAGTGAAGCTGAGGAGGAAACACAGCTCACTACAGTTACCTTGTGGCATGCCAATACTTCCTTTCAATCACAATGGTTTTCGTTTTTAAATCCATCACGGGCATAATGAAACATCATTATACTACTGATGGGTAAGCTGAAATGCAAAGCAGTTAATTCAAAGTGAAAAAGCAATCAAGTCAATAGTAAAACTCACCACAGTTTTGTTTACCACCCTAAATCCTTAGTATCCCAAAATACAAGAACAGCTGTAAAAACCTTGTGGCTACTTAATTTTTTCCTATACCTACATGGTAGGGTAAGGGATAAACGATCTCAAACAATGGTAATCCACAACAAAGCATTCTTGACATCATGTTTGGGTTTTGCATAGCAAACTCTTTGCCTGATAAAGTTATTCCATTGCAATAGTTTGGGGAGTATATTAGAGGGCTGGGTGTTGTTTGGTTTGAAACCATCTTGATCATTCAGGTTGCCAGTAGCAATGAGAAAGTTTAAAATAAGGTAGCGCTATGCATTGATTTTCATACACAACAGGCATATTTCTACAACACAAAAGGCAGACCTAACATTTTACTACAACATGGCTGAAGTGGCATCCTGTTCCCCATTGGTTTTTCTCCTTATTTTTATCTGCTTTCTTACTTTAGCTGCTCTTTTCTTCAGATTAATGAGCAGAACCAGCTCAAAAAGGAATCAGATAAGTGCCAGAGCTTTCAAACAAAAAAAAAAAAAAAAAAACAGATGCAAAATGGTGATTTCTAAGTGCATTTGAAAATAGAAATTTTTTGTACTTTACATAGATGCATGGCATTGTCTAGAATTATATTGCTCCAAAGTTTTGGGGTTTTTTTCTCAAATCTAAATGTTACGCACTCTTTTGGGCCATTTTAATAAATACATTTTCTGATATGTTCTTTCAAGCTGAAATTGGTTCTAGTAGATATAAGCACACTGGTAGGTAAAAGTAGACTATAAAAGATAACATTCAGAATGTATTTCCCTTCTCTTCCCATTAAAGGAAGTTAAGAAAGCAGACAGGAGATCTTCAGATAACATGCTATGTGAATTGAAAAGAATCTGTCCTTATTTAAAGCAACTGAGAAACTCACACAATGCAATACAGTTCAGACATACGATGTCAAATCTATACTTTTAATGTTTGAGTGAAACAAGATTTCTTGAAGTACAATCCTATAAAATGAAGGTGAATTTGCAGAAGCAATTGAACTGGGTCTGTTTTATAAACACAAAGTTTTCTAATTAAACTGAGGATTCAGGAAGGCAACCTTGAAATTAAAGGATTTAGGAACATACAAATACCAAGAGTGGCAGTTCATTAGCTTTAACAGTCTCTTTAAGATAAGATTTATTTTTAACTTCTGCTTGTAGTAGGTCTGAAGACATTAGTAATGATGGCTTTATATAAAAAAAACCCAAAAAACCAAAAAAAACAAGACCCAAACAAACCCAAAACAAAACAAACCAACCAAAAACCAACAAAACAAAAAGAAACCAATCAAAACAACTTTCTCAAAAAGCTTTGAGAAACCAGAGAAATTATGATTTTTAGGGGTTAAGTAGTCCTTTAAAAGTTGTCTCTGAGAAAAGAGATAAAAAAATGCTAATGACTGTGGAGTATATTCCAAAACTGTAATGAAGCATGTAAGGGGCAAGAGCCTGTAATAAAAATACTATGCTGGGTTCATCTGTTGAAAGCATTCCAGAATGGTCAAAACATGTTGTGGGATAAAAAAAAAGTAGAAAACATAAGGAAAAAATTATTTTGAACATATTTTCATATTCCAAGATGGTATAACGGCTCTATTTCATTTTGTTACTAAGACTGGTTTATATCTTATTAAGTGTTTTACAGTAGAGTGAGAGTGTTCACACTAACCATACAATTTGGATGGATCTCTTTTACTTTATACAGCATGGTTTAGCACTTTTACTTTATACAGATATGGTTTAGTACTCCACAGTTCAGTCCTCGAAAGTGAACGAGTGTGGCAGATTTAGCCTAACTGTCCAGTCCACCAGAATGCTTAATTATCTTTAAAAATGCTTTGCCATATCTCATTATCTAGACATGTCTCCCTATCTCAACGTTGAGCTCCTTGATCTTTCATCTACAGGATGAGATCCAATTTAGCTTAGCAAGGATACAGCCTTTCAAAACTGCATCTTTTATCTTACAAGTACATTTCTACCGCAGGGAGCAGTTTGGAAGATCATAGTTGTTTTGTTTCTCAGATATGTTTCTGCATAAAATAGCTCTTCTTTAAATTTTTTCCCTGCTACAGTATAAGGTCTGTGCTTAAATGATTGTGATGCAAACTCATTATCATAAATTCTGCAGTCTTACAGAGTATGCAGCAAAGTTTTCTCTTCTTCTGAGGACATTTTACTCTTTTTATGAGTGTCACGGTTTGACGCTAGTGCAATGCCAATGCCCCAATGAAAATATATTCTCCCTGGTGTCTACTGTGATATGTGACCAGAAATGGAGCAAAGCAGGCTCCAACTTAGGAATAAAGGGAAAAAAAACTTTATTAACCTACAACTATATGTAAAAAGAAACACACACAGAACTCATAATGAAAACCTTCCAAAACATTCCTCCTCCCCCCACCAAATTTCTAATACATCATAGTAAGACAAAACCTTGGATTCTCAATTCAGTTACCACCTCTCAGATCACCGACTCTCAGTCCATCACCACCCTTCAGATACTCAATTCTCAGTTCATCAAGAAGAGAGGAGTTCCTCTTGTACCATAGGCTTCCCCAGGAAACACAGCTGAAACCTCTTGTGTTTCCATATCACACATGGTGCCACCCGGAGAACATTTGCCATCGTGACATCTTCCTTCCATGTACAGTGCTCTCACCACTGTACATGGACCAGAGCTGCTGAGCTGCTTCTAGGATTCCCCTTTTAAGGTTGTTTTGCCCAGTTCCAAAAAAAGCACAGTCTCTCACTTTTGGGATACCTGCCCCCCCCAGATTCACCCCCTGGGGCCGAGGGGTCTCGAGAACAGAGATCTTCTTCTTCACTGAAGATCGAGGGCCCTACCACGCTCCTCACCAGTCGTCTCTGTTCACGCCACTCCTTCACATAACATCACTGCACTCTCTTGGCTCCAAGCCATTGCCTCCCCCTAAATGCAGTCTCTGTGTAAAATGGTTCTGTCCATGGCTATACAAGAAAAGCCCAGCCAAAGGCCACTCCATCAACTCCTCTCACCTAGGATTCTTCTCAACTCTTCTGACATCTTTCACTTGCACAGATTTTCATCACACTTGCCCATTTCCTCCTATTTCATCTCTATCTCTCTTCTCATTCAGATCCAGGAGGATCAGTATTTGTAAGGTTTCCATCATTCAAGAAAAGGGTTAAAAATCTCAGGGTCTGTCTGCCCAGAACTCCCATGATTCCCCGGCCGAGCATGGGCACGTTCTTGCCGACCTCCCTTCTTCTCGGCAATGCTGCCAGTACATGATATCAGATTTCAAGGTGGCACAAGAACAGGCACAGGTGCTCTCTCTCTCTCTCTCTCTCTCTGTCTCGGGGGGGGGGGGGGGGGGGGGGCGGTACTGCCAGATGCCTCTCAGTGCTCCTCCACCCCTCCATCCTGCAGGGGCCTTCACCTCCCTTCTCTGTCCAAGGCTCTGGCCTACCTCACCCAGCCGCATGGCCTCCCCTCCCCCACCCAGCCCACAGCCGGGCAGGGGAGCTCTGACCTCTTTCATGGACCGGAACCAAGAGAGAGTTTCCCTGGGAGTTGTCAGCTTTTAACTCCCTGTGTTCTCATACGCATATCCATGTCCTCAGTGGCCACACCAGGCGCCAATATTCAAATTTCAGCACTGATTGGTTTGACCACAAACTCCCAAAACACTCACTTCCTCTTCAAATCAGGACAATGAGAAATGCTGAAGGTCTCAGTTTAGTTGCAAAGGTCACTGATTCACAGATTGCAAAATTGTGAAGTCTAGTAACAGTAGGAAAAGTGTGCTGTTGCTGTGCGTGTAAATGTCATGTCAGCTGCTGTTGGGATAAAAAGCATGAGCATAAGAAAAGATATCTGCATGGATAGAAAAGAAACAAAGAAGACATTTGTTGTGATTTCTGCACTAAGAAACAAGAAGAAGTATAAAGTGCAAATTTCAGCTCAGACAGTATCATCCTTGGGCCAGTTCTCTTCAACATCTTTTGAACAACCTGGACATGGGACTTGAAGGAATATTAAGCAAGTTTGCCAAAGACACTAAATTGGGAGGAGCTGTGAACTAACTCCCTTGAGGGCAGAGAGACCCTGCAGAGAGATCTTGACAAAAAAGAGAGATGGGCAATTATCACCAGCCAGGACTCCATGCACAAATCACAAAAGAGGTGGGGCTGCTGGGCAAGGCATCTCAAGCTGTTGTATTTTCCAGCATCAGTCTCATTATATGGTCATTACAATGAGAAGATGCCAGCAGCTCACATCCCCGGCAGCAGACAAAGAACTTAGTGTTACAACTTACTTTAAAAGTTTTTTGCCCAATCACACAAAGCAAAAGCATATTGACAGAACTTCTATCCAATCACTATAAGTACACATGCCTTTGGTTAAAACAGTGCTTGCTTCTTTCGAATAAAAGACTTACTTGTAAGCCTTAAGATACAATGCACAGAGCTCCATTATTAAGCTTAGAACTTCCTAACATCTGGCTAGATATACTTTGCTGTAGCTTAGGGAGTTATTCTAGACAAGTGTTAATACACAGACCATTGTTCTATTTGTCCTTACTTTTCTACTTCTTATATAATTTTTCTGCTGACAAACCTTATGACTACTGCTTAGCTACAATCACAGTTATGCTGTCTCTGAGGCCTGCCTTTTGCAGCTTTCCTAAAATCCTCTGCTTTTAAAGATTCCCACAGGCAATCACCAACCAGATGGAGTTGAACAAGGGCAAGTGCTGGATTCAGCACCTGGGACAGGGCAATCCTGGTGTGTGTATAGACTGGGGAGCAAGAGGCTAAAGAGAAGCACTGCAGAAAGGGACCCAGGCTCCTGGACAATGGCAAGCTGAATGTGCATCAGCAGTGCCCTGGCAGCCAGGAGGGCCAAGCCTGTCCTGGGGTGCATCAGGCACAGCATCGCCAGCTGGATAAGGGAGGGGATTGTCTTGCTCTGCTCTGCTCTGCTCTGCTCTGCTCTGCTCTGCTCTGCTCTGGGGTGGCCTCACCTTGAGTGCTTGGGGGCAGTTTTGGGTGCCACAATGAAAAAAGACATGAAGGTATTAGAAAGTTCTCAAGTGAGGTCTACAAGGACAGGACTCGAGGAAATGGCATGCAGCTGAGTCAGGGGAGGTTTAGGTCAGGTATCAGGAAAATGTTTTTTAACCCGAGGATGGCTGGGCATTGGAAGAGTCTCTCCAGGGAGTGGTCACAGCATCACACCTGTCTGAATTCAAGAGGCTTTTGGACATTGATCTCAGGCACAATGTGTGATTCTCGAGGATGGTCCCATGCAAGTCCAGGAGTTGGACTTGATGATCCTGATGGGCCCCTTCCAATTCAACTGATTCTACAACTCTATGGTTCTGTCCTGGCCACTCAAGGTATATTGCTTGCTCTCACCAGATTTTGATCTGCTCTTGTTGGTCAGAATTTGTCACTACTGGCTAATGATATTTATCACAAAAGACAAAGAACCTTTTCTGAATTTTCTCAAGAAATTGGAACATGTACCCTACAATCCTAAAAAAGTCTTTTCCTTGAAACAACACTGTCTTATGCCCAGTATTCTTTCCAGATCTTAAGGAGAAAGAAGGCAAAATGAGGGGACCTATTACAATGAAGCATTGTAAATTTTCCAATTCTTTAGCAGTATATTTATACTTCCACTATTCTTTTCTATAAAACTATGGTTTTGTATAGCATGTAATTTTCTAGCAAGATATATTTTTGCAACTGAGCCCATCAGGCTCTGTGAAAACATATTGTCAAAAGCACAAAACATATGAATAGGCAGTGACAAGTGAGGGGGGAAAAAAGAGTATGAGAAGCAGCTCCCTGATATTAAAGTGAGACAAGAAGGAGGAGGAGGTGCTCCAGTTGACAGAGCAGAGAATCCCCCACAGTCCCTGGAGAACATCATAGTGAAGCAGGTTGTCTCCCAGCAGTCCCTGGAGAACCATGGAGGAACATATACCTACACTACAGCCTGTGGAGGGCTCCATGCCACAGGAGGTGAATGTGCCTTGAAGGAAGCTGCAGCTTGTGGAGGGAGGGCCAGAAAGCCATCCTTGACCTTTTCTTTAGTGGAAGAGTATGTGCAAATGTCAAACAGCTGTTAACTCTAATCTATTCTCTTTCCAGTTCTTCACATAGATAAGTAAAAAGACAATATAAGAATTAGAAGCCTACATCTTTGGCTTGAGGCTCCCATTCTCTCTGTCACTCCCTTAAAATTTAGTTTGATATGAAATAAAATTCAAGATCAAGTTCTTAAGGCTTCATGTTCGGGCATTTCAGAAAATAGGGAGTTCAAATAACTCTTGTCACTGTCATTTTTTAAATAAAATTTAAAAAGTTAAATTACTGTTTTCTAAGGACTTAGAGAAATCAATTGGTAGAGGTGGTGAGACTGAAGAGTATAATTAACCTGAAAAGAGAATATCATTTAGCTACCTCAGTAGTGTACAAGTACCCCAACTGGTTCAGAAAAGATTCCTTGGAGACAAGTGGAAAGAACCTGTTTATTTAACAGGCAAAACACCACCCAGCACAGAAAATGAACAATACCAGATGACACCACTCCTTCACTGCTCTGAAAAAGATGACAAATTCAGAAAGTCTCTCTTGGGGGTGGTCACTCTGTTATCAGTCCCTCCGGTGCGGGGGTAGCTGCTGCAGGACACAAGGTGCAAACTCTCAGTGTTTCCCAGGTCCCAGTCCGGAGCAAGTTTGAGTTGGTCCAAAAAAGGGAAAGGAAAAACAGTCCAGGAAAAAATTTGGACTGCTTAGCTAAACTAACTAATGAGCAGAAGCAGAAAGCAAGAGCAAATCAGGGGCAAAGCAGAAGCAAGAGCAAGAGCAAATCAAAAAGCAAATGCAGCACTATGTACTACCCTGTCTCTGTGTCCCGCTAGCCATGGGGGAGCCTCTGATAAGAAACCAAAACAAAACTTTCACTCTTCAGAGCCAGTCTGGAAGGCACAGAACATAATATCCAGCATAAACAGAACAACAAATGGGGATACAGGCATCATAATGTCACCCTAGGACAGTATAGTACATTCATATTTAAGTAGCTCTATCTGTTTCATAGTTATGACTTAAGTTTGAAATTTTATTTGAAAAGAAATATTTGTGATTCAGATCATTTACAATTCTGAAGCATTTCAGTTGTTGACAGCTTTTGCTGTCTCCTGAGGGCAGTAAAATTGTCTTTGATCAATACTGAAACAAACTAGATGGAGAAAATAGTTTTCCTCATTCTTTTCTGTCTATTTTAACAGGCAGAACAGCAAAACCACTGCTATGAGTCTGAGTTGCCCTACCACTCATGGATGCCAAACTTGTAGTGCTAGTATTTTATTTGCACACATTTCTGATGCCACTTGTTAACTGTTTTGCAGAAAGATCTGTCAACTATTTTCACAGGAGGACACTCCTGAATTGCTTCACTTGTCTCTGAACCAGAGAACTGAGCTGACACTCCATTTCTGAGATCCTGCTGTGCTAGCCCCCAAATCCATGTCATTAAAATGGATTACTTTAAACCAAAGCACTTCATTACTTCATGATGTAATCTCTTGTTATTAATGTTCAGGGGATTGTTTTAGAATGATAAGAACATATTCCAGAAGCAGGTAGAACATCTTAACAGTCTTAAGTAGTATCCATCACTTGGCTTTGGTTCATGGATCATAACATCTGCAAGGGATGTCATTTACAATCAATATATGGGCAGGGGTAATGGGCCACAGGTTTAGGAATCTGTCTCAAATTAATTTTGCTTTAAAATTTAGCTCTTATCATTTCAACTGTGTCTTTATTAAAACAATCAACTATGTATTACCTGTCCCACAATGAACAACACTCAACAGTGGCTGAGCATCCCACAACAATTCCAAGAAAAAGAATGATCTGAGCCCCCAGTGTAGCACAGGGAGTCTGTCATCAAGCCAGAGACCTTCAGGCATCTTCTCAGCCTGGAGAAGAGCAGACTCTGGGCAAATGTTAGAGCAGCCCTCCAGTATCTGAAGGCAGTCTACCAGAAGGAGGCAGATGAGCTACACAAGGGCACGTAGTGATAGGAAAAGTGTTGATGGCTTTAAAACCTGAAGGGCATATGTTTCCTTTGGATATTGGGAAGAAATTCCTTGCCAGGAGGGTTGTGAGACACTGGAACATGTTGTGGGTGACCCATTCCTGGAAGTGTTCAAGGCCAGGTCTTTGAGCTTAATGCAGTCTAATGGAAGGTGTCCCTGCCAATGACATGGGGAGTGAATTTAGGTGAACATTTAGGTCCTTTCCAACCCAAACTATTCTATTATTCTATGATAATATTCATACTGTGCAGTAGCAGTAAGCTGTTTAAGATAGAAATAACAGATTATTGATTCTGAGAAATTGCCATCCAATGAGTTTAACTGTTTTGGTTTCACATATATGCTCAATTTAGCATTACTATATCTAGTAACAGTCCTGGCACTTAAATATTGTACACAAAAATGTTTTATAATTTTTAAGATTTCTGACATTTGGGAATTTCTTTTCTTTCTTTCTTTCTTTCTTTCTTTCTTTCTTTCTTTCTTTCTTTCTTTCTTTCTTTCTTTCTTTCTTTCTTTCTTTCTTTCTTTCTTTCTTTCTTTCTTTCTTTCTTTCTTTCTTTCTTTCTTTCTTTCTTTCTTTCTTTCTTTCTTTCTTTCTTTCTTTCTTTCTTTCTTTCTTTCTTCTTCCTCTCTCCCACCTTCCTTCTGCCACTTCCGCCACTTCTACCACTTCCGCCACTTCTGCCACTTCCCTCTCTCCTTCCTTCCTTCCTTCCTTCCTTCCTTCCTTCCTTCCTTCCTTCCTTCCTTCCTTCCTTCCTTCCTTCCTTCCTTCCTTCCTTCCTTCCTTCCTTCCTTCCTTCCTTCCTTCCTTCCTTCCTGCCTTCCTTCCTGCCTTCCTTCCTGCCTTCCTTCCTGCCTTCTGCCACTTCCACCACTTCCACCACTTCCTTCTGCCACTTCCTTCCTTCTGCCACTTCCTTCTCTCAACTTGGATGTTAATTTGCAAACTGTGAAGTAGTTACAGTAAATGACTCTTCCCTAAATATTATTTTGAAGCTTAGAAATGGATAAATAATAAAATTGTGTGGAGACAGAGCATTTAAAAGTGATTTTAAAGTAAAAATTAAAGTTAGATATTGAAAATTCAAAAATGCAAAATTTAAATGATGGAATGGATGGTTTTAAGGGATTTGCTTTGTATTTCTGTGATACAAATGATGATCTCCATTTTTACACCTTCTAAAAATACATATTGAAAGTTACTACTTTGGATAACAAAAATATTTCCAAAACAAGGAAATTGATTTATGAAGATGAATTATCATATTCTAAATATTCATCATCCAGTACAAAGGATTACCCTTACACAGTAAGCTTTATGGAGATTTCTAGTCTCAAACAAACAAAGATTTTTATCAACTGACTAGAAAAATCTTTAAAAGCAAATTAACCTTTGAAAAAAAGATCAATAACGATCAGGAAATTATATGTATCCACAATTACTATACGTTGGTTACTTAATATTGGCTCTGTTTTCTGGGTGAGTACACCTTCCATTCACACACACAGATACACTTCTTCCCCCTGAACAGTTGTGTGCTATTGGGTGTCAAAGAAGGGACTATCTTTTTTCTGTTCACTAGGTTTTGGTTCTCAAAGTCAAGGGGTATTCTTCCTGTATCCATTACCTGGATTTATTACCTAGAAGGTAATAAAGTTAATTAAATATTTGGTAAAAACTGTCCTAACTACATCTTCATGTGAACCATTTAGTCTAACTTAGGTTGCTTACGTACAATTATTTTTTAAAGTATTATGGCAACTAAAGAATAATTACATTGATGACTAATCATATTTTGCAGGAAGACATCCATGGCATGTTTAGCACACACTTACGGTGTGCATTTTTTATGTTATCAAAGTTCTTATCAAGCCTTCTGGATTAGTACTTGCAAGTTTCTAAAATGTAGGAACCATAGTATCATTCCAAGGAATGTGTTATGAAAAAATAAGTTGAGCCTATACGGTGCCCTGTTCATAATTTCTTGTGGAAGGGGCTAACATCAGGCCTGTTAGCTAAAGGAGCGAGAAGAAGCTGAGAAGTAAGAAGAAGCTGATAAGGAGCTCTCTCCAAGGCTGTAACCAAGGAGACAGAGAAGAAAGATAAAAGAACTTTGCAGCTGGACGAAGCATTTTTAGAAAGTTAGTTGAAGTCACTATAACTTCTCACCAATAGTATTATGTTGACTTATTGTGGCCAATAGTAAAGATAGAAGAAGCATAAAAATTGGAAAGTGTATAAAAGTCAGCCATGTTCAATAATAAAGTGTTGCCAACTGAGACTGCTTGTGGTCTCTGCTTTATGTCGTGACCGCCTTGACAGCGACAATTTCTAGCTTGCAAAATAAGAAAATAGCCTTTCTTATAGAGATGCAAATACAGCATATGCAACATCTATGCAAAGCATGCACTATAAATTCAGGTAGAAATTGCAAGTTATTAAAAAGCTGATAACTGAAGAGAACAGAGCAAAGGCTGGGCTGCTGCACATCACTACAATTTTTTGTCCTCATCTGGCAGAAATTTATTGAGCTGGAAGCTCATTTGAACCTTAATGTAAGTAGTGACTAAGAGCACATGTATTTAAATTGCCTTCTCCAGATCTTTCTATTCCTTCTATTTTCTTTTAGAATATGGAGAACTTATGCTACAGACTGCAGAGGCACTAGGTAGTGGCTAAAGGAACTTGCCTATCAATTGTTTAAAGGTAAGTGGTTTTCCCACTATCCTTCTTCTTTTCTTCTTTGGAAAATCTAAAACGTTTTCATCAGAAGTAGTAAAGTCGTCTGTCACAATACATTCTATGAATGATGTAGAATAACTATTGTTCTCCATAATGTCTTTATTTTACCCTTTTAAAACTTGACTTTTAGTGGGAAAATTTGGTTATTTAATCTTGGGTATTTATACTCAGTGAAAATCCACTTTTCAAAAGGAAATTGTTAGGAATTGATTGTGAGGATTGCTTCTTCAGCAATATCTTTTGAAAGTTATTGCCAAAACATACCAGAGAAATTTGGAATGTAGGAAGTCTATTAAACAAATTAAACCAATTAAAAGAAACTGACCTGACTTGTACAATCATGTACAGACACAGCTATATATGTCCATCAATAAATAGGAGTATTTTATTCCTGTAACCAAAATGTCTTGCACAATTTAAGTTGCTTAAAACCATAATTACAAGTAATATTTTCAACTATAAGACATAGAACAAAGCGCAGCTACTTACTTAGAACAGAAAATCATATTAGAAACAATATTCAGGCCAAAAAAGTTTCAGAAGCAATATGGTTTCAAGTAGACTTGGATACTTTCCACTCCTTAAACTGCCAAGAGCTGCCTTTACATTGTGGAAGAGAAGTGAAAAAGTGGCAACTCTTTTATTATAAGATCTTTTATTATAACTCTTATTATTATATTATATAAGAATAAACTCTTTCATTTTTTAGTTTCTTGGTGAGTTTGAGCTTTTAGGTTTTGTTTTTTGGGGTTTGTGGTTTTGGGTTTTTTTCCTTATTTTTATATTGTTTCTAACACAAGATATATTTATTACTCCTAATGTTCATTAACCCTATCTGGAGATATTTAGGTTCTGATTTGGCTAGTACATCAAAATTGCAACAGTTTTTATAGAAGTTAATGCCTAGAATGCAACATGAAACAACTCTTCAGATGTAACCAACTAATTGTACACTTTTTTCCCCTAGATACTTGAGACTAACAATTTACAGCAGAATTCTTTACATCGCTTTGTGAATGTGGCAAATTTTTTTCTTAATATTTTGACTTTTCTGAAGAATACTGGAAACCAAAATCTGTAACAACCGGTATCAGCATATTATAAATTAATTCACCAGGAAAAAGAGCTGGATGGGAGAGAAGGATATGCTTTGTTTTTTTCAAGTCTAGATTCTAACTGCCCTTCAAGCATGATGGCAGAAATATACATATCAGCAAGTTGCTCTTAAAAGTCTGATGAGAAGCTCTGTTTGATAAATTATGAGTGTGTTCTGGGATTCTGGAAATAATATAAAATTGTCTTTGGTCAATGGTGGGAAAAACAGTGGAGAGGTATAATGGGAATACTCTTTTCTTTAGTGGGTTTGTCTTCAAATAAAAGACACTGTAAATGCTTTATAATATTAAATGACAGAGCAGCCAGTTGAACCATTTCTGGAAATTTTTCCCAGTGTTCCCAAAAAAAGCTTATGCAAATTTTAGAAAAAATATTGATCCAAAAAGTACTAAATTATAGATTGTAAAGGCAATTTAAAATCCAACAATTGCTGATGGGAAGCTAATAGGTGGCTAAACATGTATTCACAGGGTACATGTCTCTAAAGAAATACTCTAACTAAAAGCCATGAATTCCTTCTATCATAATTTTAGTCTCTTTCATCTTTTAAATGTGAATGAAAAACATCATTAAGCACTCCATATGTATGTCTCAGATTCATCTTACATATAAAGCAAATACTTTTTCACTGGTTTGCTTGAAGTTCTGCTGACTGCATTGTGCATTTATTTGCATGCTTTTTTTGCTTCTTTCTGCTGTCAATACTGAGCAATACATGCCATCTACAAAGAGTATGATTTCTTTCACCTAAGCAAATGGATTTAATCTTAAGGATCCCTTTTGATTAAATTGACAGAAAAGGAATTGATTGATTGCACCTAACACTGAGTCTTTTGGTAAAGGTCACCTTGAGAAAACTTTTTTCTGCTAGGATTCAACTCAAGGATTGGAAGAATCGAGAAGACTGCTAGGCACTGGAGCATGGAGAGATCTTCAGCCTCTGTGGATATATACCACAGAATAAAATTATCAACTCTCTAAATTTTATTGACTGTACTGAACACAATTCTGACTAGAATCTCTTTCACACATAGATACTCCTTTTCAAGACACATGGTAAGATGAATCTCAACTCCTGTTCTGTGCAGGTATTTGTATTTCTATTGACTATTTAGGATACCTAGATGAATTTCAGATGTCTAAAGTTATGTGAAACAAAGCCAATCCTCAAGGCCTAGAAACCTCTCCCTATAAGCTGCAAAACACACAATGCTGCAGTTCTGTAAAATTTGCCAAAGCAATGACTAGAGCATTAACTGTGTGCAAAATACCTGCAAAGAGATTGTTTTCAAGATATTCACAAGATATATATGTGATATATGTGTCTTCTTTACTAGGAAGATTTGAAAACACATCTTTTAACTCTTCAGTGAATAAAACCCCCAAAATAGATTTGGTTTTTGAATTTAGTGCTCTTCTTCTCACAATTATTTAACTTCGCATGCCTTAATTAAAAAGCATCCAATTCAGAGAAAGATTGGTAAACCCAGATAGGAAGGAAAATTAGAAATTGGTAACTCAGAGTGTGAGTAGGAAGACAGGGAACCATTCAAAAGAGTAAGGAAACTAAACAGAAGCAGTGACAATGAGAGACATCCGGCAAGTTTCCTGACAGGATTATGTGTTATTTAATCAGTGACAAAATTAGAGGAACCTGCACATTTGATGTCTCACCACGGGAGCATACTAGCCATTGTGCATGTGCATAATTGCCAAAGTAATATGACAAAGAGAAGGAAATATAGAGAATAATAGAACTGAGTAAGAAGACGTTTTCAATCATTGAAACTGAGGTGGTGAATTATTCAAAGAACCCTTTTTATACAGTAAAGGAGCAGATACAAGACAGTCTGATAAACTGCAGATATGTATCATTTGTAGTCAGAAAATTATTCTCAGAAAACGACAACTTCTAATTTGGAGCAAAAGTTTCTGAATGTCACATAAGAAAGTATAAAAACTCAAATCAGAACACTTGGGAAAAGTACCAGGATCTGGTGATCAAGATCAAGATCAAGATCAAGGGCACCAGTGAGTTTTTCAAGAAGCAAAAGCATATGCAGCTGACTGTGCTTGTGGATGAGCAGCTGCTGGATTTTTGCAATTCCCTTCAGTGCGCACAAAGGCCGAGTGCTTCATTCTTTGCCCTCTGTGATCTGCACAAGACTGAGGCAGAGTGAGGTTATTCAGTTTTTCCCCTTTTCAGCATCTGCACTACACGTAAGCACTGTGACATCTCTCGGGATCTTTTCTTTTTGCAAGCCTGTAATGTGCTTGTGTCTATTTGCCCCAGGGAGGAGGGGGCAGAGAGCACGGTGATATGAAAACAACTTACAGCTTAACTAAGAAAGAGGAAAGAGGGGTGCTTCTTGAATGTGCAGCAAATACAAAGTTCAGGGGCAAGATCAGGGGATGTGTGCTGTGCTGGTACAGTTTCTCCATGAGAGATGGAGTGGAAAAGCTTTTCACTAAGACGCAGGCAACAAGAGATGCAGAAGATGGGGCTCTGAAGCTCTCTGGAGGTAAATGCCACTGCCAGGCATCTTTTGGCAGAAGCTGCGCTCTGGAGCACACCGCTACCAGCACAATGATCTGTGTGTGAAGAAGCCACTTCTTCGCCTCTGGGAGACGGAGAGTGCAGCAGCTTCCAAGAGGTGAAGAATGAAGTCACACAAGAGTGACGTTTTGTGCACAGCTTGTAAACTGCTAGATGTTGGTGTTTTGCCCCTTGCCTGCACTTAAATCCTCACTAGCATTCATTGGGAAGGAGTTCTTGCAAAACTTTCCTGTGCTTCTTGCTAGTCGTCCTGCAACCTTCCATGGAAAATCTTATGCTTCCCTTTAGGCTCCGAGTTGCAAAGAATTGGAGGGCAGCTGCAGAAAAGAAGGACACTGGTGAGTTTTTCCAGAAGCAAGGGCATAGGCAGCTGACTGTGCTTGTGAATGTGCAGCTGCTAGATTTTTACAATTCCCTTCAGTGCGCACAAAAGCCCGGTGCTCTGCTGCTTCATTCTTCACCTTGTGTGATCTGCACAGGACTGAAGCTGAGTGAGGCTATTCAGCTTTGACACTTTTCAGCATCTGTGCTACATGGATGCACTGTGACATCTCTCAGGATCTTTTCCTTTTGCAGGGCTGTAATGTGCCTGTGGCTGTGAAAAGGAAAGTGTCAGCAAAGGTGCTTCAACCTGGATTATTCTTCCTTTATCTTTCACCTTTTTCTTTTGTAATGTCCATAGCTAGTTGCCTTGCCCTCTTTCATGGACTTGGCCATTCCATGACAGACCCTAAAAAATTCAAACCCACTATTCATTGAATCATTGAATTATGGAATTGTTTAGTTTGGAAGGGACCTTAAAAATCATCTTGTTCCAATCCCCTGCCATGGACAGAAACACCTTCCACTCGACCACATTGCTCAGAGCCCCGTTCAGCCTGGTCTTGAACACTTCCAGGCATGGGGCAGCCACAGCTTTTCTGGGCAACACCTGTGTGAGCTAATAATTTGCTTCCACCTGTCCCAAATACTAAGGGATGTGGGCTTGGGCCACATTATTTTGGGAGTGGGAAATGCCCAAATTTTTCTACGTTCCAGCCTAGCACTTGAAAAATGAATTCTTGCCCTGTACTGAGGAATTCAAATGTTCTTGGCTTTTTCTATGTTTTTAATTTTTTTTTTACGGAGATGGATGGAAATCATATTCTGCTGTTCACTCAACTCTGAAGCTCATGGAAATATTTTACAGCTCCAAGAAAATGAATGGTTACAATTTTTAAAACTACCATTTCTCCAAATTCTGAACTGGTTCCTTGGTTCCTTTCTCTGGTGCATTCCTCCAGCAACAGGAGGGGGAGAGACCAGCCACAAGCAAATGAGGCCCTTTTCCTAGTAGCTCAGATGCCAACTCTCCCTCTTTGTGGAACCCGGAGCAGGCTGTCTGCTCTGGACTGAAAGTCATCTCATCAGACTCACATTTCAGCCTTGCCACATGACATGTTATGACAAGCTTTTAACTTTGGAGCAGCATTGCATAGAGACATGTCACTGCTTTGGGAGCAGCATGGCACAGGCAGCCAGATCCAGCTCCTGCTGCAGAGGTGTCAGCACCTCTGAGCCCCACACCCATCCCAGCCATGGCTCCTGGGGAGGGAATGACCTGGGATGCTTCAAATAGCCTAAGCACACCTGAGGCAAATGTGTGACCTCCAACAAGTGACTGGGAGCCACTTCACAAGTGAAGCTGGGTGGCATTTTTCAAGAAGTAGGTGTTAATAGATTGCAGGACCTTGGTTTGTAAAACCAAGGCTGTCTAAGAACCCAAAAAGAGAATGTTGGAACTGGAAATTTCCCATTAGGATGAGGTAGTTAACAAGGGCATGGGCTCTGCTGGTTTATCTGTGCTTATTGCTACTGGTGGTAGAGGGGAAATACAAGATAATTCTGGAAAAATTCCCAGAAGTGACTCGACACTTCAGAGTAGCTGAGGACAGCTACACTTCAGCTGGCGAGAGCTGAGGAGCAGGAGCTGCTGCAGACTTCATGGTCTCAATGGCTTGTTCTGTTTTTATCCCCTCACTGCTTTCTATCCATTTAGGCACACCTGAATGATACCAAAAAAGGCTTTTGACAACAAGCTGTCTCTGCTTTCCTAGCTGCCCTGTGCATTGCCGTGGGTCTTTTGTGGATGTATTTTGCTCTGAGGAGATGGTCACTGCTGACAGAGCTGGTTCTGGGGCTGCCAAGCACCCACCCATGCTGAGCTCATCCTGCTCCCTGCCTTTGCTTCATCACAAAAAAGGACTGACCAGGTGAAAGCAACCTTTGAACCAGTTCTGTGACTCCAGGGTGCACTTGGTAGATGACCCACCACAGTCCCTTCGAACCTTCCCCATTCTGTGATTCTCTGCATTTATGAGCACTCAATACTTCTGAAAACCTGCATTAATTAGCCTGTTTGACATTTTAAACAACCTTTGTCTTGACCTGAGAGTACAACTCCAGTAAGTACAACAGGCCAGTACTGAGGGAAAGCAGTGTGACCCAGCCAGTGTCCTACAGCTGAGACCTCTTTATCCCTCCACCAGAACAGCCTCACTCATGAATGACCACAATCTGAGGGCGAGTTGTGATAGGCCAAATCCAAGCCAGGGAGTGAGTGCACTTGGCACAGCACCTGGGTAATTAGGTGACCCCCAGACAGGGCTCAGCCCCTGGGCATGTTCAGCACAAACATGTTTCTGAAGATCACACTGGGCTGTGGGGAGCTGTGTGCTGCAAATTCTTCTATCCGTGTGCAGTGTGAGAAGGGCCGGTTGGTCATGGCCAAGTTTCCATGACCACTGTCACAATCCGCTAGTTGCTAGTGGGGGTTGTGACGGTTCATTAACTTGTCTCAGAGTGCAAAAACAACGTGGAGGGGATTTCAGTATTGATCAAAACAAATACACCTTTTATTGAATGACCACAGCAAATGTGATAGAGGGATTAGAAGAAAGATAAAAGATAAAAAGAGAGAGAGAGAGAAAGAGAGGGAGAGAGAAAGGGGGTATAGCTACCAAATGTAGAGACGAAATCCTTGTGGTCCAGTCAATGGGAAATTCACCTAGTCACGTCAGGAAGAATCTCAAAATACTAGTTAACTCAGGGATCTATTATAGTCCTTTGCTGAGGGGGGAACAGATCTTGAAATAGCCAGGGGGTAACAGATACAATAAAGAATAGGTCTCTTGAAATCACTGAGGGGGAACAGGTATTGAAAACAAGTACAGACAGTCCATGTTCTCAGCAGTGAGCAAGATCCATTGTTTTCTTGGTCCAGGAAACCCATCTGGGCAAACATCTCACTTCGATCAGGCCAGCCCCCTCCCCCCCCACACCACGTGTTAGGATTACAGAGGTCTCAGTCTCAGTCCTTGGGAGGGGGCTTCAATCTCCGTCAGCCATGGTGGTAGTGAAGCAGGTGAAGGATTTTTTGTGGGGGAACCACCAAAGTTACCCCTGAAAGTTCGTTTAGCCAAGAGGTGGGGAAATTCATGAGCCATTGTCATGAAGCAGGTGAAAGCATATCGAGTGAGTTGCCCCTTGGCAATCCCTGCTGGAAGCACTGTTGACACAGCTGTGAAAAATCACTTGGTGAGCATCCACCTCAACCAGGCCAGAACTCCAATTAGAGTCTTCAGTGGTCCCTTTCTGTTCTTGCGACAGTCATGAGGCAAATAAGGGAAACTTCAGACAGTCTCTTTCAACCACCCACAGGAAAAGTCTCACGGCCTTGTTGCTCTCTGAATTTTCAGGAAGGAAAAAAACCTAAACCCTGAGTGTAGGTGAGGTTTGGCTTTGGAGCTCCTCCTGGAGTCAGCTCCAGAGCAAGCAGGGTTGATGCCAGCTTGCCTGTTGCTGGACCATTTCATGGGCAGAGTAGGCAGATAAGATGTCCAAAAAAGTCACAACTGGCTCAGCTGCCACATCAGCACTGAAAACTTTGGCTGTCCTGCTCTCCCTGGCCTACTCCTGCTGTGTGGGCTCCTTGCTGCTCCTTCCCTCAGGCCCTTGGGAGGGAGGGGCAGCTGACATTGCTGGATGGCTCACACGTCCTTGCATCAGACAAAGGCCGGTGTTACCCAGGAGAAGAATTCATGCTGACAAAAAGGGGAAAAATGAATTCCTGCTCTCTCAGTGCTCCCAAATCCATCCTGAAGCAATGGCACCATCATTGCAACACTGCTGGCTTCCTCACAGCCACTGAGTTATCTTCAGGTTTAACTGTATTGTGGGCTTTTCTGTGATCCATTTGTTTTAACTGAAGATTCCTTGGGTCTGGTTCAATTTTCCACCAACCTCAGTCCCAAGACAGGCCTCCAGTCTTCTACTGAGGTCAAAAAGCTACTGCAAATTTTAGAGCAAATGGGAAAAAAGAAACTCTGGTGACAGGTCACTCACAATTTCAAAGAGCAAGAGCCATCCCTCCCTGGCAGGCTGCCTTTTTCTCCCTGTAATCTGTCCCACAAAGAGCATGGGAGATAACTCAGTGGCAGATCCCTCCCCTGGACTGATAAAAGGGGCTTAAATTTACCAGCATGGTCTTGGCACCACAGAACAACATTAGAATGATGGCACCTGTCATGCTCAATGCACTTCCAAACCTTATTTATAAACTTGAAAAAAAAGACCTGAGGATTCGTTATCCTTTGGATGAAAAAAAAAGACAAACAGCACATATGTCTTGAAGTTTCCCTTATTTAACCCCCACAGACAGTTTGCCTGATGCACTATCTTCCATTAAAAAAAAAAAAAAAAAAAAAAGAGTGTCATTTTCTGGAGGTTAGTCTCCTGTTTTCAGAGGAAAAGAAAAAGGAAATTATCACCTCTGTAGATGGGAAAGCAGAGGCAGAAAGAGGGCAAGAGAACTGTTCTGTAGAAACAGATCACATCGCTGATTATTACAGCAGTAATTTTATCACAAGTCTTGTAAGTTTGAGGGCAGACTAGCTAATGATTCTATTAGCAGGGAAAATATCCATATTGCTGCTTGAAATGTGCTGGGCAAATCTGTCACTCATTTTGTTATATATCTGTGTACCTACACCAGGAGTCAAGTTTAGAAAATCCTTTTTGTCTACCCATATTCTTTACATTAAAAGAAACAAAACAAAACACTTTCACTGACTCTTTCCCTAAGCCCCAGCATCCAAGACAGTGACAGATGGACTTTGACATCATTAGCACAGAAAAAAAAAACATTTTTCGGTCTTATTCTTTGAAAGAAAGCAATTGGCTCTTTATTTAAGGTTGTTCTGCCTTTCTTTTTTATCAGATTCTCCTTAAAAACTCCGACATCCTTTGCTGAGTGTTAGCCACGCTTGCTGGAAGCAATAATTATATCCATGAGTGTTATGTCATTTAGTTTTAAACAGGAAAGGCAGGAGATAGTGCCTACTGGAAGGAGCAAGTCTTGGAAAAAGCCTTTGGAAAGGAATGCATAAAAAAACCCCAAAGATCTGAAACCCCCATCACAGGATCCATGGGTGGCTGGTGCCCTGGCAATTGACTGAGAAGGGCTCACTAGCAATTTCTGGGAATGGTCTACTGGTGGGACATATCCATTGACTTCTCCAGCCATACCAATTTTAAAAAGTCATTAATGTTAGAAATTATTCAAAATGGAGAAAAGGCAAACAAAAGTTAACATCTGGTGTGATTTTGATAGCTCTAATTTCAGAAATAGAAAGGAAGGGACTTTGTTAGTGTACAAATATTCTGCAAAACTTCATGAGGTCAGAGTGTTCCTCCTCTCTGTCTCCTGCAGGACAACTGACTGGAGAGAGGCAAGGTGAGATTTTTATTTGTGAAGTTTTGCATTTAACCATGATGGGAGGTGGTACAAAGTGAGACCTGAAGGGTGGTGGCTCTTTGGCGGTGACTGAAGCTCTCTGACAGCTCTTAACCCTCTATCACTGGGGTTTTGAATTGGGCCAGGGAAAAAAACGTCTGTGTGTTAATCCTGTTTGAGAGGAAGGCTTACCCTGGGTATCTGTCAGCAGGAACCTGTACCTCCAGGCCTTGGTAGCACTGACTTCTTAGCCAAAGCTTCCTGCTGTGTATGAAGTATCCTATCACGGAATCAGAATATCGTGAGTTGGAAGGGACTCGCAGGGATCATCAAATGGCCCACAGAGGATCAAACCCACAAACCTGGTATCCTTAGCACCATGTTCCAACCAGCTGAGTCAGTCTCAGGGTCATCACTGAGGCCACCAGCAGAGCAAGATCTTCCCATGGTGCTGCCCAGACCAACTCAAGCCGGTGATGGCACAGGCAGCATCAGCTCGCGGAGTCACTGTGTCATTGCTGCCAGTGCAGGTGTCAGAGCAAGGAGGAGAGAGCTCACTCTGTGCTCACCACAGCCCTGCCTTGGGACTGACTGCCAAACAGAGCTGTGCCATGCATGCCATCGTCTGCATGGCAAAGAGAGGACATGAAAAGCCACTAAGGAAACTGCCATCTCCTCCCTGAAGTCTTCCCTGAAAGCCAGCAGCCACTTTGGGAAGATTGCATTTGCTGTCCATCAGCTGCACAGTGTGTTACTGTGGGATCTCAGCACATCATTCCCGATGTCCAGAGATGCCAGGAGAACCCTTGGGGGGTCTCAAAAATCCTGGAATGTTGCCAAGAGTGCTTGGTGGCTTGATTTTGATCCATCCACAGAAGTAACAAGAGTTTGAGGACATGAGAATCACTTTAGAGTAAAAGGTGTAAAACAGACACATTTAGAGGGTGAGATATAAACTTTAAGGTTTTTGGTACAGGGGGATTATGGAGACAAGATGGAGGGATCAGGGCGTGCCTCGTCCTTCTTCTTTCTTCTTCTTGTCCTCCATCTCCTGTGATGATGTTGGCACTTGGGGATTGGTTTATGGTGAAGGTGCACTTGTTAACATGGGTGAAAAGCATTGGGAAATAAAGGTAAATATTGTGTACGTAGATTTTAGTATAAAAAGACATGACCGCCCCGTGGGTGGTCAGAGAGTGCCTGTGACTGCTTGCAGATCAGACCTCTGTTGGGCAGACAGAAAATTTTGTAGATAAGAAATAATAAACAATCCGAAGACCAAAAAGCTGAAGAGTCCAGACTCGTCCTTTGAATCGCGTGCCACCCAAGAACCACTCTACCCGTGTCGGGGCAGAGACAGACAGCCGAACCCGACATCTTACAGGAATTTAAATACCCCAGGTTTGGTTTGATCCTGAGCAGAAAACAGTAAGGACAAAGGGAGAAGGCTGCGCTGCAGGGCAGGTGGATCCAGGCAAAGCCGATGTGGGGAGCAAGCTTGTTCTAACAGCATTTCATTTTCCACTACTAGAACTGTGTGTCAACAGATTTCAAATATCTTCCTAAATTCCCGTGTCTTGCTTGAAAGTGCTATGTCTTTATCAGACCATTGATGGTCCTTCTGAAATGTGAGTCTCACTGGCTGCATCCAAACCTTGTGCTTGAAGAACATTCCTAATTAAAGCAGATTGGGCCTTTGGGAAAGAAGTGGATGCAAGACATTTCCTAAAGCATTTCCTTCTCCAATTTCATAGTGAGAAAATATACCTGAACCATGATGCAGGGATTAGGATTGAGACAACTATGAGTTTGGTGGGTCAATTTTACTTTGAGAGCTTGAGAAACACTGGAAGCCCAAGTGATGATCCCAGAGGGTTTAACAGACAGGTTTCACCCTCCCAGAAATACAAGGGCCTTAAAACCACTGTTAATTTGCTGACATCTTTCATCTTACTCCTTTTAATCCCACCTCTTTTTATTTTCTCCATAACTGTCTTTACAGATATTAATTACCATTGATTTAAGTTTTTCTCCCTAGGTCTTCCTTGGTTTTGCAATTATTTGCAGTGGCATAATTTTCTACCCTTTTGTAGCCATTTCTGCAGTATTAGGCGTGGCTGCTACCTGCATCCCCGTGATCACCTGCTGAAAGAGTGAGGCACTTAGCAAGGTGTCATGCACGGTAAAAAGATTAGAGTTGCTATAGCACAGAAGAGGAGAAATACTATTTGTTTAACCCATAGATTGCCAGGTATCCATGACAATGTGTCCCATTGCCATCCTTTCCAGCTTTGGACTGGTACACGAATTAACTTGATTTTCTTTGTTATTTGTTTGACCACTTTTCCATTGCCATCTCTTTGCAAACAGCAGTTTGAAGAATTTAATTTTCCACAAACTCGTCCTCCTTCTGCTAATAGATAATCTTATACCATCCAATGCTGAAATATTGCATTCTTCATTTGAGTGGCTTGGTCGTCAAGAAGATCAAGAGCCATAGCTGTCTGGTTGCTTATAATTTCAAAGCAGGTTGTAACTTAAATATCCCATTCAAATTATAAATGGGTTCTCTATCACCTCGTATTAATTCATAAGGATTCTGAGTGGCTGGTCTATAGTGTGATGTAATTTTTTCTCGTGGCCATTTATCTTTTCCCCATTTTGGAGTTCTCCCTCCAGCCAGGGCTGCATCAATTGATTGTTTTTGCTAATTAAATTATCATAGATTTTGATTCCTAAGTGAGTTCCCTGAACTTGTGGTAGGTCTAATATGCCCCATATAACATCCTTGAGCAGTTTGGAGGTAAGCTGCAGTACTCATGGTGACCACAATGCCAATCAATAGTGTCTTTCCAAAGCCGATGTTCTGTTAGCAAAGGGGCCTTCCTAATCTCTGTCATCAATTGGTGGGTCAAAAGTTGGCACGCTTCCCGGCCTTAGCAGTCCTCCAACAGTAGCTACCCCACCCTAAGAGTTACAGTGTTTTTATTTCCAAGCTCCCCTGCAGGATTCCCAGCTACATTTACATCTGCAATCTGTTTGCTTGGATTTGGAGAAGAACTCACTAACAAAGGGCTCAAGTTCCATTCTGGTCTTGACATTTGCACTGATAATCACAAACAACATGTGTTCTACTCGTGGAACTTTCTCGGGGGCAGCTTAAAAATAAGTGGTCAAAAAATCCCTTGTCCCTCCCCACTGCTTTACAGCCTTCAAAATCTTTTTGGTAATGATTGTAGGAACACCTCAACCAGCTACCATTAGTGAGCTTCACAGGCATTTGATTGCGTTTGCTTGATGTTTGGAACAACTGCAAGGAGGGCAATTGGGAGTCCAGACCCAGTTGTTTAAACCCAAAGATAAAATCAAGTCACAAACACTTTTTCTACATAGACACCCCCTGTCCTATTTAGGCAATAAGTGCCTGATTCAGAAGAATGAAGTCACCATGGGCTTCCTTCTTTTACCCAAATCCTGTCCCATTATGGACCTCATTTAGGGTATTGACCCACCATTTAGATTCCACTGAGCTAGTCACCCATAGCCACTCTTCAGATTCTTCTGGCCCTCTGCAGACCCAACAATAGCTACCATTAAAAACTTTGGCTGCTTCTTCTCCTAAGGCTGGAAATGGATTCTTCCATTCCTGGCCTAAACTTAGCTGACAATATAAAAGTAGAATTAGTAAGGAAAATATTCTAATAGTGTATTTTAATGACTTAGTCTAATTTTCGCCTTGTCTTCCACACCACCTGTGGCCAGTGAATGCACAGAAGCGACCTAAAATAAAGAAAACAATGACAGCAAGTAGTAGCCCCCTGGTGGGTGGAGATTCTAAGAGAGGGATGCCCATCCAGACTATTTCAGCAGACAGTCTGTGGGTAGGTACACATGGCTTGCCCCAATGTCAACGCACTGGCTGTTGCTCCATGACGCCAGCAATTTATTTACAGACGCGAACAGGACGGGGCTGCTGGGAGAGAGTCTCAAGCTGTTTATTTTTCAGCATCAGTCTCATTACATAGTTATGACAAAGGAAAGATGCTAACAGCTCACAATAGAGGCAGCAGGCTGGAAAACTTAATGGTACAACATGCTTTATATGCTTCAATGGTACAACATGCTTCAATCACACGAAGCAAAAGCATATTGACAGAAGTTCTATCCAATCACCATAAGCACACATAGCTTTGGTTAAAACAATGCTTGCTTATTTCGAATACAATACCCGTTTATAAGAGACAACACACAGAGCTCCATTCATAAGCTTAACCTTCCTAATATCTTGCTAGATAAACTTTCTGCAACTTAGAAAGCCAGACAAGCACTAATACATAGCTTATTGTTCTATTTGCCCATGTCTTTTCTACAGCTTAAATAATTTTTCTGCTGACTTATCTCATGACTGTGACTTTTAGCTCTACTGACAATTCGGCTGCATCTGAGGCCTGCCTTCTGCAGTTTTCCTAAAACCCTCTGATTTTATGGATTCCCACAGCTCCAGACCATTCCTCTTCTGCTGAGATGTCCTATTCTCTGGGGCCTTAGAGACCTTGACCAGAGTGTGATTGGTCTACCTGTGTTCAGCTGCCTTGATGGCTATTTCTGTGGTCATTAACACTTGGAAAGTTCCACTCCACCTTGCCACCAGTGGTGCATCTTTCCACTCCTTAAGCAGGACTAAATCCCCTGGTTGGATGTTATGAACAGCCAAAGAGCCAAAGTCCAAAGGCAGGGGCTATGCCAGCTGAGCTTCCAGTTGAAGGGATTTCATGAGAGACAGTATGCTGGCCACATATTCTTTTAAATATATATCACTTACCTCTACATCCCGATAGGTTGAGAATTACCTGGGTGAAGAATTCCAAACAATAATTCAAAGGAAGAGAACTGATTCTCTCTTCTGGGTCTGGCCTTCATTCTTGCCAAAGCCAATGGAAAAAGCCCTACCCATTTCATCTTGGTGCCTATTACCAGCTTCAAAAGGTATTTCTTTATTTCGCTCTTCATTTGTTTTCTACCTGACACAAGTTCTGGTAGTGCCAGGGGGTATGGAAGATCCATTGTTTACCTAAAGTAGTCATAACCCCTTGAAGGATCTTGTAAAATTAGCTCCCCTGAGTCTGTTCCTTTACAATCCTGTATCTTGAAATAATTTATTCCAAAAATACCTTCATAGGTGATGCTGTAGCTGCTGAAGCAGTTGGGAATGCTTCTGGCCACCTTGTTAGCTGATATACTATTACCAGAAGATATTTAAGCCTTCCCACTTGGGACATCTTAGTAAAATCCACTTGGCATTTTTAGAAGGGACATAACAGCCCAAGGCCTCCCTTCCCTGTCAACTTTCTTTGTAGCCCTGTTATTGGCTTCAGCACAAATCAAGCAAACTTCAACAGCTGCTTTTGCCAGACTAAAAAGACCCACAGCAAAATACATCTTGAGGAAGGCTTCTGCCAATCCTTGAGAGCTCCAATGATTCCCTTCATGGAGTTGTTATAATATTTGTATGGCCAGAGCTTCTGGTCTCCATTGTTTGCCATCCCTTGTAAACCAATTATTTCCCTTTTTTTCTCTGCCCCACTCTTTTTAGTTATCTCCAGCTCCTCTGGTGGAAAAGACAGTTTCTCTGGCAGTGATTGAGTCACTGGGAGCAAAGGGAGGGTCTTGAAGAGTTCTGGCAAAAGTATTCCTTTCTGAGTTTCTTCGTCTGCCAGTCAATTGCCTATTGCCTCCTCCAAGTCCCTTGCCTGATGTCCCCTAATGTACATCATTGGTCCCCTTTTTGGTAAATTCACTACCTCCAAGAGAGGGGTAATTAAGCTGTCATGCGCTAATATTTTTCCCCTGCAAGATAATAAACGTCTTTCACAGATTTCTAAATGTGCATACTACTCCACATGCATGCTTAGAATCAGTACAAATGTTAATTCACAGGCTCTTACAAGCACATACAGCTCCACAGTCTGAGCTGACCATGTGGGCAGTAACATCCTCCCTTCTTCTAATTCCCTTCCCTTGATAATAGCATCTCCTGTAACTTGCTTCCCTTCTGCTACCCATGAAGGCTTATTTATGAACACATTTTCTCCCTTAGGCCAGAGGTTGTCTACTAAACTTTCCCTAGCCCAGGTCTGGAGATCTATCACTTGAATGCAGTCATGGGTTTCTTCCTGGCCCTCCTCTCCAGGACTGTTCAAAGTCCTCGTTTAACAGGAAGCTGGGTTAAACCCTTCCCCACTTCACAATACTAAATCTTTCTGTTCCATTCAATAAGTTTTAGACTGTATTAACCAAGCCCTGGACATCCACTTAGAGGCTTTTTCACTTCACAAAACTTTAATTTGATGTGAGACTTTCGTAAGTCTCATGAAACATTCTCCTGTTATCAGTTTTCGGGCTTCTGTTACTACTGAAGCCATAGCTGCACAGTTCTGCAGACAATGAGACCAGACTCCTGGCCCCCGGATTTAACATCTTAGAAAAGTAGGCAACAGGCTGCCGTGTAATCCAGTGTTCCCATAGTAAAATTATTTTAGTATGGTCTTGTTTAAAATCCACATAGATTTCAAATTCTTTTTCTCTGTCCAGAGGGGCTAGGGCATGAGCTTCAGTTAATCTGGTTTTTTTCCCCCTAACAATTTAAAATTCTGCATTCCTTCTGGTGTCCATGCAGTTTCTTAACTGGCAGGACAGGAGTATTCTAGGGAGATATGCATGGCTCTAAAAGACCTACCTTTAACAGTAATAGGCTGCAGCCCCTTTTTTCCCTGTCTTGGAAAGAGGGTATTGCTTTTTAGACACCACTTATCCTGGTTGCTTCAAAGTAGTTTGGAGAGGCTCCATAGCTAATTTTCCAGATTTCCCTGGGACTGCCCACACTTGGGGGTTTACTGCAGCATAGGCTCTCTCAGAAATTTGACACAAACTTACAATAGAGTTAGTTTCAATTTCCAGTGTAACCAGCAAATCCCTTCCCAATAACCTGTAATTACAAGTAGGAACAAACAGAAAATCATGCATTTCAAACCTAACCCCACGTGTACTAATCATGGTTGAAAGAAACACATCCCCACTTCTTTTCCACTTATCCCTGAAGAATTAAAGAACTTCTTGACAATTTTTCCCTTTAAGGGATAAAATTCAAAGTGGATTGAGAGGCCCCTGTGTCTGCCAGGAAAACACCTCCTCCCATTCCGGCCCCACCCTAAATGTTATCAAGGGCTCCAGTGTGGTGGGTGCCTGGTATAATGGGAACCCCTGACACCCCTAACGATCCATCTCCATTGATTGCTGGACTTGATCCTCCTGAGGAGCAAGTGTGTGAGGAGTTTGAAGGAATGTGCTGTACGAACCTCTCTGACCATTCTGCATCTATTGACAGGAAACTCAAACAACGACAAGATAACTTGAAATTGACTGGGAATGAGTGGGGTTTGGATGAATGGTTTGAGGGATGGGGAATAACTGGATGGTTCAAAGATATCGTAAAGGGAACTATGTTATTACTAGCAGTCACTATTATATTGCTTTGTGTTATTCCATGCATGATGAAATTGATGAGCCTCTTGGAAGAAAATATGGTGGAAAGGGTCTGGCTGGTGCAAGAAGAAGAAGGGAGAATTGTAGCAATGTATCTGAACCACTTAGACTTCAGTGTGCATCAGTCATCCAGCTTGGAACTATTCTGAATCAGAATTTTCTCAGGGCCCTCTGGAATTCATCAAGGTTACTAAGACATAAGCTGTGCTAAAATAAGAAAGGAGAAGATGAGAAACCAAATTCCAAGACCACAAGAACTTGATAATGGGGGGCGGCAGCAAAGCACCTGGACTGTAACCAAACACATATTCTGAGAGATGTGCGCAGAATGCATGGACAAGACAAAGGAACCAATAAGAAATGGGGGACTAGCATGTGCAGAGAGTTAGAATGTGTAAATACATCGTGTAAACAATAAATGGCTTCTGCTTAATCCTCTTGGCCCGTTGTCCAGGAGTCCTGAATTTCCCACAAATGATACTTACTAAAAGGGCTTCCATTTAATGATAGAGTTACTGTCTATATGATGATTAATGGGAACAGTTCTTTAAAACCCTTCCCTTGCTGACATCAGTAAGTTTCATCTTTCCCTAACTGTACTAGTGGCTATACATTAGGTATGAATATAAGGGAATAAGTTTTAGGGATATGTTTCAAGTAAGCAGATTGGTAGCTCTGCTTCCATTTCTATTGTCTAAGAAGAACTCTGATTATTTTTGGACCTTTCATAGACCTCTGACTAGATTAGCATTTGTCTTTGATTGACCCCGTCAATTTTAGGCTACTAGGCTTGACTGATGAATGGAAAGGGGAAAGTCACAGAGCTTAGGTGGTTCCCTTGTCAGCAACTTCTCAGTAGCAGGGAGATTTCTGTCCTCAAGTTTGTTACTTCACCTAACAGATTATGCTCACTCCAAAAGAAGGTGAGAAGTTTGCTTCTCTAAATGGTCAAAAAATTATTCTTGCTATTTGTGACTCTTTTTTATTACTGGATTTTGTATTACTGGTGTTTGTTACAGAAAGTTGGATTAAATTGTATGCATCCGGTCTTGGGGGAAGCAGAGTATTCTTTAGCCAATAGCATGTAGGCTTTTATCAAATGGAGATTGTCTTAATAGATTGGATGCTTAAAACACAGTAATTCCTGCTAGTTCCAATTCCATTTTTAGGCTCAACAAACTGAATGGTAAACCTGCACCAGTAGGGAGGGAAATTTAATTAGACTTTCTCCTTTTTGGAGAGAAGCTAATGAAAAAGTTTCACCAGAATCAGAGCAGGCTGTAAAACAAGAAGAGCATCATGAAGAGGACAATCCTATCCTTTTAATATTACTATTTGTGATTAGACTGGAATTAAATGTGTCAAATCTGTGTTCCTAGGTATCACATCAGTAGGTACTTCAGCTGCTGCACTTCTCTTCTAAAGCTAAGAATAGAATCCAAATAATCAAGACTCCATGGTCATTATTCACCCTGTGATGCTGACAGGTGAAAAAGGAGTGGAAGGTGCACCTATAAATTAACTTGAATGGCCTATCTAAATCAGTGGTCACTGATTTCCTGAAGGCTTAAACAGTTAATCTGCCAGTGTGACTCACTTGGCATCATCTCATAGTGCAAATTCTGCATAGTTTCATGTACTTACAAATGCCAGTTGCCAAGGAGCATAACCATTCAAGGGGCAAAGAATTGTAGGGCTGAGCAACTTAGGTGCTGAAACTGTAAGTGCTTAAGTCATGCCATATTAAAAAGACAGAGCAAATAATTTGATTCAGGACTTTCAGCTGGACACCTCTGAGAACAGCAAATTGTCAGCAATGACACAGCCATCTTCCTAGCTGTATTCCAGAAAGAGAAAAGGGACATCTTCAATCGTTAAGACGTTTGGCATGAGAAAACAGCAAGAAATGTACTACAAAATACTTGAGCTGGATAAACTGCATTTTTCTAGTGAGAATTTTGCAGTTGTTCTTTGTTGTCTGTGCCTTTACTTTCACCGAAAACAGTGGGGGGTTTAGTCATTATTTTTCTTTTTTTTTTGGTTTGTTGACCGCCCTCTTTCCACCTGCAATTAACAATTTTGCCTTTCTTTTCTGGGTCCTCTTTCTTTACTTATAGAAGGTTGCATGAGGTCATCCAATCTTGTCATAAACATTCTCATATAGTGGAAAGAAGTAGAAGGTACATCTAAAGGGAGAAAACAAACCCACAAAAATAGTGGTTTTTTTACAGTCTTCTATGAGAACATTAGGACACAAGATATCTTTGAATTATTACAAGTGTTTCGCCTTTGGTACATAGCCTTCGAAATCATCCAGCCCAATATTTTAGCTTTTTTTTTTTTTTTTTTTAATTTCTATCGAGGGCTTTGTTTCTTAAGGAATATTCTAGGGCAAGAGTGTCCACGGTAGAGTTATGCTGTCATAATCAAAAGCATCATAAATTCTGGTACAGTTTGTGCCGGTAATACGTCTAGAAATGAAAGGTTTTAGATCTTTTTTAACTTCCAAATGTAACCATTATTTGAAATAGTAAAGAGTTGGGGGTTTTCCCCCCCACAAAATACTTCTCTCTGAAATGTTACTCAGGGTTTACACATAAAAGCCCACCCTGCAAAACATGTGGCAGATACTCTGCCATCACTGTAGCTTAGCAACTAGTGATGATAACGTGGGTTAAATGACATTGCTTCTGCAGTGATGGAAACTCTGTCTACACAGACATACTCTGCAATAAATCCGTGGGTCTCTGGGCTAATATAAGTCCAGATCCAGCTTGCTCAGGACTAAAGCCCACACGGAATTGCATAGACGGAAGATAAAAACAAGAAGCACTCTTTGCACATGGAGACGAGAATCCAGTTTATTAGCTTGAGACAGCACACTTCTGGTGGCAGCAACCACCCAGGTAGCAAAGAGCCAGACCCACACCTGCCATAGGGTTTTATACCCAGGTGATGGGGGAGGGAAAAGAGGACTGCGGCCAATGGGATAACATTGGGGAGGGGCAAGGGGAGGGACCACCCGTGGTACAGACCACCAGGGCATACAGAAACCAGGGAGTTATGTGAGGGAGAAACCATGTGAGGAGGAATATACCATCCATGTGACCCAGTAACATTTTTTTCAACACCCAGTGCAAACAACTAAATAACTATTTAGTGCAATACAATAATACTCAACAAAGGTTACAATGGCTTAGCTCCCGTCCTAAAGTTAATGTGCATTTTAAAACTGCCCAAGGTGAATTCCTTCATTGCTCTGCTCTGGAGTCCAAAGAGAATTTCAATGTACTTTTTATCATTTACAGCTGTCATTAATTAGCTCTTGAACATGAGACTCCCTCATGACTGATGACAGTTGTCTAGTAAAGAATGGGTCAAAGACATCGTCCTGCTTTAGAAGGAGATGAGAAGATTTTTGCAGTCTTAGTCATCTCTACTGCTTATGATTTCTATAAGAAACCGGTGGGAAGTTTTCTGAAGGTAGTCCAGAAGCTGGCAATATGGACAGCTTAGAACTGAACACTTGCTGCAGGGCTACCATGGTGATACCAGAAAGGACTTAAAAAATTTAAAAGGGCAAACAAAGCAGTTGGAAGGAAAGGAACATTAACCATTATTCCATTCTTCTGATATATTGTTCCTTAAATCATCATTTTCATGATGTTTCACAACTTGAATTGGTATCTGTGAAAACTAATCTGAGAGAGAGTAAGCTTTTTAATGGAGTAGATGTGACAAACGCAGGCCAAATTGCCTTTTCTTGCATCAAATATGAGTTATGCTTGAACTACCCTTTGCTTAAGGTACTTAGATCACACTAAGAATTTTACTCATGATTTTACAGTAAATTTTAAATTTTACTGTCATGATTGAGTAAATTTGACTTGCACTCAGAATTTTACTGTCATGATTGTCACTGAAACTTTTCAAGGAAAGCTCTGAATAGCAATTTTTGTGTAAAAACAGTATTTTATCTCCTGTATTTGTGTGAAGCAGGTAAGCCTTTTGCTGTCACCAGTGTTGCTTAACTTTTTATGTCATATGCCTCTTCATATCCATATTGAGCTTAAGGGTTATTAATCTACTTCAGAATAGTGAAACCTTGAATAAGACTACTTTTTTTTTTGAAAGCTAATGTCATTTGACCTACTCACAGCAAATAATTCATGAATTCCAAGTCCCCAGATAGCATCTTTTACACATATTCTAACCTTCTGAACAAGTAACAAAAGCACTGTCCAATACTTTACTTGTTTAAGCACACAAAATGCTTCCCTCCTTTGCAGTTGGCAACTCTAAAATGAACTACATGTTTGCGGCATTTTAACGTGCGCCATATTTAGCCAAGTAATTCAAAACAAATAAAAAGTAGTCCCTTCAATTTGGAAATATGTTTTAATTGGTTTTGAATATACAAAACATACCCTTACCTTACACATTGCATGCAGATTTAATCGTGAAAGCAAACCAAATGTTTCTGTTCAGATAGCACAGTTTTCCAGTTTTCCACAATTGTTCTTGGCAAAGTTTTCTACTTAACATGACTGTTAGGACACTTGAAGGTACTTCTGAGGTACTGTAGTAAGCAGAAAAGCATGAGAGGTTGTGCTTTATTTCTGGCATTCCTTTGGTTTTCTTTTTGGTTTTCTTCCTCTTGCTCTTTTCCATGTCACCTTTCTAGACAGATAGTGATTTAGATTTTCAGTTTACTAAGATATGTTTTCTGTCTGGAAATCTTGTAAATTTTGAAAGGAACTCAGCCTGTAAATATGCATCTTTTATGATTTGCTAGCAACATATAAAATCTTCCTCCTGCTCTAAAATGCTTTTATTTGATAGGCATTTTTATCACCATTCAAACTAAAAGAGAACAGTTCCTATATTCACTGCTTTTGTACTGGATTCAGTTCAATGTGTGCTAACAGTGCAAAAAAGTCCTGCTGGAAGTAAGGATCTGCATATGAATTGACCAAGACACATGCTACAAGGGTCTTGCAAAGCTTCGAAGTTTCTCTACCTTTCCGGCAGTCTGTCTTCACAGCAAGACTAGCATTTATTTGACAGAAAGCAATAACAAAGCAAGCAAAATAGAGCAGCAAAAGAAGATAGCAGCAAAACGTATATTATGCCCTCTTTTAATTATCATTTTTGAAACAAATTTTCTCACCATGTTACTTAAAATACCTTAGTAGAGCTAAAGACTAGAAAAATGCAACTTTGTTCTGGATTCATTAAAACAAAAGCTATCTGTGGACAGAAGTGCCCAGCATGATGCTGGGAACTCCTAGCTGGTTTCAGTAAGCTGTCTGGAGAACTGCATTTTCGATGGGCTTTACTTGCATGTCTGTAAGGTGGAGAGTTTCTGTGGGGCCTTGAGCTCTGTGAGTGCCATGGGCACAGAGACCCATTGTGTAGCTCTCCGACCACAGCACACTGGGGCATGATGGATTACTCCCAGAGTTCGTGCGATAGAAAGGTTTTCTGCCCCCGTGAAGAAGGACACTTCCATTTTCCTGCACAGAGCCATTCTGTATGTTACAATGGTACCTTGAATTCATCAAGTGCTATTTGCAAAATGGCCAGTGACCTTGGATTCTTAAGCTTCTCGTGTTTGATCTGTTTCCTGTTTCAGTAAATAGCAAAACTTCCAAGGACTGCAATGACAAGAAGATGAAACTGCTACCATATTTCAAATGTTTGCCTAATAAAATGTGATTCTTGCATGTATTCGCAATGGTAATTTCAGGTACTGAAACACCATCTCTGCTCAGGGCAATTTTGAAATTGACCTGAGCTGTTTTCCATGTTTCTTAGCAGGTGAACTGAGACACTGCTAGCTTTCAAGGCAGGGCATTTGACAGTATCCTCAAAAAGGTTCTGGCTGCTAGATGAAAAGGTGAAAAAACTGGGGTGAATGGGGGAAAACCTCACTTCTGTTTTATGTCATAGATTCAGCCAGATGATCAACAATCATTTGTTTAATGAGGTACCAGTGAAGTCTTTCACCCTCGCAGATCCCCAAAAGCTTAAACCATCCAGAAGCTTCTTCCTTGCAACAAGCGCCACAGCCAAAAGCCAGGCCTGGCTGTCACCTTCTCCTCGCAGCCTACAAACTCTGCCAGATGTACCGGTGATTCTCATTTTCCTTCTCAGCTACATGGAAAAGCACATCCTCTCAGTGTCACACAGTCCTTAGTGAAACTGAACAGTGGTTCACCTTCAAACAGCTCAGTATGCCAGGACAGAAAGCTTTCACTGACTCATCCCCTTGCCTTTTCTTTGCAGCCTTTTATTTTCAGAGCTCGCATTGAGGCATTGCACTTTGCTTCTCAGCTGAGTGTATTGTCATATTGCTGGAGTCCCATGTGTCCATCTCCTTCTCGCACAAACTGCTTCTGTTGAAACGTGCTGATGTTATGTGCTTTTCTGCTCAGCTATTCGCACCATCTGAATCTAAATGGAGAAGTTTCTGGCTATGTCTCACACACACAGATATGCCAGGATGAAAAGATTGCTTGGACCTTGCTGCTTAGGTTTGAAAACATCCCTTCACTCCACAATCAAGAGACAGCTTTCTTTGCTTTACATCCTGCAAACTTCTCACACACACACACACACACATGCGCGCATGCGCGAGAGAGAGAGCTATGCATTTTCTTTCTTTCTCAGCTGCACTCACCTATCCCCTACCTTGAACTCTCTACCACTTTTCCCTTGGCTTTGCCATGCATGGACATTTCCTCTTAAGACACCCCTTGTGTTGCCTACCCCTCCCCTACATTGCCTTGTGTTTCCTACCCAATCCTGCATTTCCTTGTCATTCCTGACCACTCCTTTGCCTTCCTGACCCATGCACGTGCTTCCCTTGCCCTTCTTACCAATCCAATGCCTTGCTCACCTACCCTCCTTTTCCTTTCCACTTGTCCAGCTCCAATCTTTTATTTCCTTCTCCTTCTAGGAGCCTTATTGCCTTGCCTCCCTCTCCTTTGTGTTGCCTGGCAAAGCCACCACTTGTCTGGCCTTGTCCTTGAACCCCTTCCTTGCCTTGCATGGCCTTGCTCACCTGTCCCCACCTGGAATTTAACACCTCTCTTTTTGTGGAATTTCTTCAAGTTGCGTTGCCCTGCCTGCTTCTCCTAGGATTCTCCAGGCTTTCACTGCCTTTTTTTTCTCAAGGCCCCAGTGTTTCAGAAGCATATGAGAGGAAGCCCGGAGGAAGTCATGTGCAAGCACACCTATCTGTCCTGACAGCTTTGTTCTGACATCTATCCTTACATGTCTTGAATTTTGGATGCAAAATTCAGGTTTCACCCTTGGGCTTCAGGACCAGAATGACAATTCTTTTGCACACAAAGGAAAGCAGGTAATGCAAGTGTCTTAGTGGAGATTAGAGATGGCCTATGCATGACCAAGACTGGACAGAGCCGTCTATCCTGGCCACTTTTGTGTACCAGCAATATTTGAATGCACCTGCCACTTGCCTTGCTTTGGCAACCCAACATTCTCCTTTCCCTGCCCTGCTGATCCTCTATTGCTTTGCATTCCCTTGCATGCCCATGCCCCACATTTGACCCACCTAGAGTTTTCATCTGGGGCTTTGCCTTGCCTAGCCCTTCCTGTTACCATTACTTCCTATGCCCAGCCTTGCCTATAACTTCTGGGACTTTTCTCACCTACCACTCCATTTGCTTTCCCCTCATGGCTCCAGCCTTGCCAACCTCTCCCTTGATTTGCCTACAATTGCCTACACTTGCTTTGCATTGCCTTGCATTGCCTTCCATGCTTTACCTGCATGGAAGGCGCGGAAAGAGTGGTAGGCAAGGCAAAGCAAAGCAAAGCCAGGAAGTTACTTGTAGGGCTAGGCAAGGCAGACATAGGCAAGCAAGGAAAGCTAGGGTAGGGTAGGCTAGGAAAACTAGAAATAGTACTGGAGGCAAGGCAAAGCCAAGCGACTTGGAGCGCCTTTCCTTGGGAAGTAAAAGATATGATGGCAATGTTGGTAGGGCAGCTGATAAGGTACCGTGGGGAGGTATAGTCCCAGCAAGACATTTCTGTCCTGGCCCCTTCTGTGTAGGAGTTATTGTTGGACAGAGTCAGTACGGGACGTGATATGCAACTTTTGCTTGGTAAGTTCCTGAAGGAGAACAGCAATGCTTTCTCATGGGAAGGAAAGAACTTAGCCCCAGTGCTGGTGGTGCAGATAAGATGCTGTGTCATGCAGCTTAAGGGCAGCAGCAACTTTCTATCCTGGCATATTTGGTTTGGAAGCACTGACTCAATTCCTACAATCATGGAGCTGGTATCCATCTTTGGAAGGCAGTCTCCCTCCTGAAAGAATCCATTTGGCATGTGTTTTCCACTTCCTTGAGGCAGCCTTCTTGAAATTCTGCCAGCACACTTCTTTTGGACAAGGTAAAGAGCTGCGCTGGGTCTTGGTGTGCAGCCTGACTAGTGCACAGGTAATGACCAATAGCAGTGCTCTGACACCTTTGTATAGGCCCTGGATGCTTTGGATTTTGGAGGAGAGGATGCCATTTCTTTTGAGATCAGCTTCTAGTTCCTCCTCTCTTTAGCAAAGTTTGGATGGGCACTTTGGGTGGTCTCAGTGAATTGAAAGGCTTTTCCCAATAGGCAGTTCTCTGGGTTAGAGTTGTTGAACTGTCAGTGGGAATGCAGAGGCCAGGCCTCTGCAGGACAGGTTTTTGTCCCTTGTAGCTTTAGTGTGTGAGCAGTCCCTAGTGCCATTCCATTTGGATCCTGACTCTGCGACTGAAGGCTTACGATGGCACCTGGAGCTGAGAAGGAAAGTGGTGATAGCAGGGTGTGTGTTTGTAGTTTGATGGGTGCAGTTGAAATTGAAGGTAGCAAAGAGCTTTCTCCACTGACAGTTTTGCGAGCTCTGTTTTTGGCTAATGTTTGCAAGTTTGTTACCAGACTCTAAGAGAGAGAAAAAGTTTCTTAGGGCAGAGGAGTTGGTGTTGGCCTTTGAGTGTGGTGCAAAGAAGAGTATCCCCTTGGAATGTGGGAGGCCGTGGGTCAGGCACTGAAGTGGTAATGCCCTGGGAAGAAACTCCCTTACTAGTTCAGGCTGAGAAACTGAAACATTTTCCCAAGATTCTCCATTCCTTTATGTAAATCTAGCCTTGGCACTCAAATAGTACTCCCTCCCCTGTTCTAGAAGACTCTGTACCTTCTGTTCACCCATTGGCTTCTGTTCAGTACCACTCCCCTTTCCGCTCCCCATTGGCTGTGGTTGTGTCACCCCATCCCAGCTCTTCCCTTCTCCCCTAACCCTGTTGGTTTTTTTGTGTCCCAACCCCTCCCACTTTTCCCCGGTTATATACCTGGTCGCCTCCGCTGCTCGGGGGCTCTCAGTGCCTTGTGCCTGGGTGCCTTGTGCTTCTGTGGGAGAGATCAGCACCCTCTCTCTGGCTTCTTGAGAGACCCTTGAAAGGTCCAGAAACCCTTCAGTTGTGGTTGTGAGCCTTCCAGCCCATCATACCCTCCACCTCACCTGGACCCTACCTTCCCTAGACCCTCCACTGTTCCTGTAATAAAGCCCAGTTGGATTCCTCGAGTCAAGAGCTCTCCTTCATTTTCTGGTCGAGCGTGCATTTATTCCATCCAGGCCTGAGTGTAAGGTGGGCTGGGGGAGCTGGTCGTCTGGACCGGGAGGGGATCGCTCTTGGGACGGCGGTCACCCTGACAGCACCTGCCCAGGGGTTCCCACATTGGAAGGGGAAGATCAGCTAAATCTTTTTGTCTTGACACAGTTGATTTGAGAGCAAGGACGTTGCTGACTTGGCAGTGTCCTGGGGCTGGTTTCGAGCTGGGCTTGGTGTGTGTCCTTGTTTTGTGAGTCGACAACGCCATGGTGTGGTTATTTTGATGAGCATTGACAGTGCCCAGGAAAAAGACAAGTGCTTTTCTAGCCCAGCCCTTTTTGTGTGGGAGCAGGGTGGGGGCAAGAGCTCCGCTGGGGATCCTGGCTCTTGGGAACTGACAGAATGTGATACTGCATATAGCAGAGAAGGAAGAGGAATCATTTCATTGTTGGCTGTACAGTTTATAAGCTTCAAAATAAAAGGCAATTGCAGCACGGCCTCTTCCTTTTAGAATGTTTTCTGGGACATAGCTGCTCAACATGTAACTTGCACCCACTGAACTGCATCCAGCTCCCTGGAGATATGCACTTTCCCTCAAGATCTATGTACCACCTTGCACTCTAACTCTTGAAGATCCCAAACTGCTTCAAAATGTCCAGTGGCTGCTCTCCAAGAAAACATCCTACAACAAAAAGGCAGTGCTAGCCATAACAGTCCCTTTGCAGTCTGTCAACTAAACGAAACCAAATTACTCAACAAAAACCCAAACTTGTAACTTTGAAAAAAACTTCTATTGAAAAGTAGTGGAAACACTGGAAAAAGTGTAAGTTAACTGCTTGTCAGTGTGCCTAAAATGCATAAAGTGAATTCCTGCTATACAGTAGCTCCAACATGTTAACAACATCATTTGCAAGTCTGCCTTCTCAGACCTCCAAACAAGGTGGCTGCACATACAAGAAGGCTCTTCTGATGAGTTACAGCAGCCTCTCATAGAACAGAAGATAGGCTTGGGAGCTCAGCACTTTGGACACAGAGACAGGTTGTACGTGGGTATCGCTGATGTGGAACCACTGACCTTTGACTGGCTCAGTTTCTGAAGTGGTGAAAGGAAAAATTTAGGAGTAAAAGTTATTACAAAGAATTGAAGCAATCAGTTCTATTACTGTTCTGAGTACTGAGTACAATCATAGAATCGTTGAGTTGGAAAAGACCTCCAAGATGGAATCCAACCTGTGACTAATCATTGCCTTGTTAACCGGACCAGAGCACTGAGTGCTACATCCGGTTGTTCGCTGAACACCTCCAGGGATGGGGATGTCACCACATCCTTGGGCAGCCCCTTCCAATGCTTAACCACTATTTTGTCCTCTTTTCTTCCTAATGTCCAACCTGAACCTCCCCTGGCACAGCTTGCAGCCATTTCCTCTCATCCTGTCACTGGTTCTCTGGGAGCAGAGCTGGACATCCACCTTGCTACACCCTCCTTTCAGGCAGTTCTGGAGAGTGAAAAGATCTCCCCTGAGCCTCCTTTTCTCCAAGCTGAGCCCTCCCAGCTCCCTCAGCCACTCCTTATATCATTTCACTAGCTTCATTGCCTTTCTCAGAGAACTTAGCAGCCGTGGCAGGAGGTTGGAACTACATGATCTTTAAGACCCCTTCCAACCCAAACCATTTTGTGATTCTGTAAGAAATAATTTATAAAATATTTCTAAAGATTTACCTTGAGATTGTCCTTGAAGGACAAGATCAGAGAGGTGGTTGTTCATAGCTCTCATTTTAACATAGGCAGTGTAGTGCCCAGACCTCATTGTTCTGCTGTGTTCGACTGGAGCAGTGGCCGGATGATAAAGGTGCCCAGGCTAGGGAAGCAAGTGTCCAGCCAGCCTCCAGCTGATCGAGCACTGCCCAGGCGTGAAACCCAGGCCCTGTGCTCAAGCGATGGTATGCTTCAGGGCAGATGGCCGCGGGTAGTAACTCCAAAGCCGCAGGGTGCGAAAGAAAGGGCGACTCAGATCTTCTGGGGGTAGGAGGTTTTATTGGAAGGGGTGGCGCTGGGTTGGGGAGCAGAAGTCTGAGCCCTGAGGCAAGGAAAAGCCTCAGGTTTTATAGAGGATAGGCGTGGTTGGGAACAACAAATCGGGAGAGGGGTACAAAAGATACATTGAAGATTGATAACATAAACAACCAACGGGAGACAGTTGCGGGTGGGGCCCTGGCCCCTGAACCAATCACCCAACACCCCAGACAGAAGCTTCTGGAAAAAGAGGCAGGGGTGCTGGATGACTGGCAGGCGGCCAGGGGAGGGGAACAAACGAGATACATTGGGGTAACCAGGACAACGTGGGAGGGGTACAGGGATTGACACTTACTGGAAACGAGGGGTACAGGGACTGACACTTACTAGAAACTTCGGGCAGAACCATTAAAACAACAACGGGGGGAGAACTGAACAAACATAGAACAAACCACAACATCTCCCCCTTTTTTGTTTAAAAAAGAACGGTAAAGGAGCAACACAACTAAACTGAAGTCTGGGCCCACTCTATGTCACAGGGGTCTGGGCAGAAGTCCTCAGGGTCGGAACGCTCCGAGGAATCGGAGTCCCAGTCTTTGCTCTGTCCCTGGACTTCCATACGGTGGACTTCGGGAGTACTGACGGCTTGAGCAATAAGTCTTTTTACCAGCCCCCAGACAATAGAGCAGGCAACTAAAACCACAAACAAAACTAAAAGGATAGTAAAAACCATTTTCAAAATGGAGCCCGCCCAGCCCGACAGTCCCCATCTCTGGAAAAGGTCCCCCAGCCAGTCCGATGTTTGGTGCTTTATATCATGCACAAGGCCCCTCATCTTGGCGATGGACACCCTCGCGTCCTCGGCCCGTGATGTTAAGTTCATGCAGCAGAGGCCCTCAAATTCCTCACAATGATGGTTATGCAAGAGCAGCAAAAAGTCAATTGCTGCTCTATTTTGGAGGGTTGCCTTCCTTGTAATTTCCTCGTCCGCTAGGAGGTCCGACAGCGTAGCTGATGTCAAGTTTGCTTGCTTAGCAACCCAACACTCCAGATGGGCCAATTCACCTAGAGACTTGGCTATTGACACCCAGGGCAAAAACAGGGTGACAGCCACACTTTTAGGTTTGGACCAATGAACAATTTCGGAGTCGCCATCTGGGTCGAGATCTTTGAGATCTCTTTTGGTACGGGTCGAATTAGATTGCGCTCTCTTTGCCTTCCAATCCTGAATTTGCATGTTGTTGGGAGTAAGCAGCGTCAGCCGCCCTATGGTACAAGGGCCTCCGACCAGGCGAGAGGGGATGCCTGCCCACGCTCGGTCTCCGCAAATGAAAAAGATCCCCCGGGGCAGAGACAGCGGCTGTCTGGCGTAGGTGGACAGGTTGTAAATATGGAAGACGGAGGCACACCACAAGCCGGCGGTGTATTCATCCTTGAACTGCCTCATATGCTCGAATCGTTTGTCCCCGGGGGTGGGGGAGTAAATGAACTGGAAACAAAAAGAGGCGTTGGCGGAGCCGAGCAACTCAAGTTGGGATGGTTCGGTGTCTAGGGGAGCCAAGTTCTTGATCGCATCCCTCCACACGAACCTGGGGTCAACGGAAGAAGGGATAGGTTTGGTGGTCAGGGCAATAAGGGGAGGGCCAACAGGATAGGGAATCTGAACAGGAGGAAGAGGGATCCCCACGAGGCAGGTCGACATCGGGTCCTCTGCTGATGCCAGGTTGAGACAGATGTGCTCTTGGCCGAGGGCACTCGCGAGGGTGCGCCAGACATTGGCCTTTGGCTGGGGGATGATCCAAGGATCCGCGGATGGTATGATCGACCCAATGAAGATGACTGCCAGGGCGATGAAATGACGGGCCAGGTCCATGTCGGTGAGTAAGCAACTAAAACGAACAAGAGGGAGAAACGTAAGAAACGCAAGAAAAGAACTCAAACTTGGTTCTGCCCAAGGCAGGGAGGGATTCAGGATGTGGATGGCTCCATCCCCCTAGGGTTTCCGCCGCCGCCGCCAACACGCCTCTGTGACCTGACCCACATTTTCTGCCCCTGGAGTCTTCCCAGGGCGGAAGGGCTTGACTCATTTGGCTGGGATCCACCTCGGACCTGAGGGGGTGGACACGCAAGCGTATCCCCTTCCCCAAGTCACGAGGTCGAAAGGCCCTTCCGTTTTCCAGGTCTCCGGATCCTTAATGAGGACAGGAGGCCTGGCCCTGAGCTGCAGCTGCTCGTGTCGCCCCAAGTGTCACACAATGGGCGGGTTTAGGTTCTCAAACGAGCAATTCAAAAAGTTGATAGTATAAAGCGCCCTTGCGAGACGGATATGGGGGGACTCCACCTTCACGGCCACCCGTTGTTCTAGAACCCTTTTGAGGCTCTGGTGGGTCCTTTCCACCACGGCTTGGCCTGTCAGGGAATAGGGGATGCCGGCCTTATGTTCTATTCCCCATTGCTGCAGGAAGCTTCTCAGCTCCCTGGACTTGTACGCTGGGCCATTGTCTGTTTTGAGGACCTTGGGGATGCCCAGGACAGCGAACGCTTGAAGCAGATGCTTCTCGCAATCAGCTGCCCTTTCCCCTGTGTGGGCAGAGGCATAGACTGCGCCGGAGAAAGTGTCCACGGATACATGAATGTACTGAAGGCGGCCGAAAGGTGGAAAATGGGTGACATCCATCTGCCACACCTCGCAACTAGATAATCCTCGGGGGTTAGCTCCCAAAGGTATAGACGGGACCTGATGGGACTGGCAGTGGAGACATGTAGCCACGATCGCCTTGGCCTGTTCGCGGGTCAGATGGAACTGACGAACCAGCCCAGGGGCGTTTTGATGGAATCGCTGGTGGCTGATCTTTGCCTGACCGAACAGATCAGGGGGAGGGGCAGCTTGAACGGGAGCGGCAAGGGCGTCAGCACGCCTGTTGCCCTCCGCAATGAACCCTGGCAAATCGGTGTGAGATCTGACATGCATCACATAATATGGTTGCTCTCGGTGGGAGACTAAATGAATGAGCTTTGAGAGCAAATTGAACAAAGGAATGTTTGATACCTCCTGTAAAATGGCATTCTCAGCTCTGGACACCACACCTGCTACATAAGCCGAATCTGTAACAAGATTGAACGGTTCAGAGAACCTCTCAAAGGCTCTGACGACTGCATCTAACTCAGCAATCTGAGGCGATCCTTCTACCTCAGTGATGTCGGCCTCCCACCGCTGAGTCTGAGGATCCTTCCAAGTCATGACTGACTTGTGGGATGCTCCAGACGCGTCTGTGAAAACTGTCAAAGCCTTCAAAGGGGTCCTACTTTGAACCATTTTGAGAGATAATGTGAATTCTTGGTTGAACAATTTATGGGCCAGCCGATCAACTGCAATTTGGCCGGTGTAGCTGTCCAAAGCGAATTGGAGCATTTCGTTGGTCTCAAGGAGGTGATCAAGCATTTTTCTTTTTAAATGGCCCGAATCGAATTTTAATGGAATGTGAATGCACGCAAAATCCACACCTGCCAGCTCCCTGATCCGCGATCTGGCCTTTCGGATCAGTTCTGCCACCAGCTCGGCGGGCTGTGTCATCCTCTTGGACCTGTGATGGCTGAGGAATACCCACTCTATGATTAAGAGGGGATCCCCCGAGCCCCGGTCCTTGCCTTTGATGGTATTGTCCCATTGAAAAATCACCCCATGGAGGTGTGGCAGTTTACCCAAGATAATGAATTTAAATGGCAGACCCGGATGGCATCTGTGGGCCTGCCTGGCCGAGATGGAATTTTGGATTTTCTCCAGCGCTGCCTGGGCCTCTGGAGTAAGGGACCTTGGAGAACTAAGCTCCTCTCCCCCTTTCAATAAATTGAAAAGGGGGGCTAGGTCTTCAGTTGGAATACCTAGCCAAGGCCTTACCCAGTTCAAAGACCCACACAGCTGGTGGACATCCGCCAGGTTTTTTATGTTGGTTTTTATGGCCAATTTTTGCGGAACAACGGTCCGCTTTGTTATCTCAAGACCCAGGTACTTCCAGGGTGGCATCCATTGAATCTTTTCGTGCTGAAGCTCGAACCCTGCACCAATCAACACATCGGTTGTCAGGTCAAGCGCGTGGGTAAGTAGGTCGCTGGTCGGGGCACACACCAATATATCATCCATATAGTGATATATGATGGTGTCTTTGGTGGCTGCACGTATCGGGGACAGCAAGGAAGCGACGTAACATTGACAGATCACTGGGCTGTTCTTCATGCCTCTTGGAAGGACCCGCCAATGGTAGCGCTTGCTTGGGGCTTCACGGTTGATGGAGGGAACCGTGAAGGCGAAACGTGGAGCATCGTCCGGGTGTAGAGGAATTTGGAAGAAACAATCTTTTATGTCGATGACCGCCAAATTCCAATTTTGGGGGAGCATTGTGGGGGACGGCATCCCTGGTTGGAGAGGCCCCATATCTTCAATGATGTTATTAATTTGGCGGAGGTCGTGAAGGAGCCGCCACTTGTCCTTGTTGGGCTTTTTGATTACGAACACTGGGGAGTTCCATGGAGACGTGGTCTCCACCAGGTTGCCCTTAAGTAGCTGCTCCTTAACGAGCTCGTTGAGCGCCGCCAATTTTTGTTTGTTGAGCGGCCACTGCACTACCTGTACTGGTTTGTCTGATTTCCAATTCAGCTTCCAGGTAGGGCGCTCGTCAGTGGCCGCTGCCCGAAAAACCTGGGGAGCCGCTGGGAGGTCAATTCGGGCTCCCCATTGGGCTAGGAGGTCTCTCCCCCACAGGGGTTCCGCATAGTCCAAAATGAATGGGCGTACTGAGGCCAATTGCCCATCCGGCCCCGTAATTTGTACAACGCTCTTCGATTGTCTTGCCAATTGCAAGCCCCCTACACCACGAACGTGCCCTGGCGCGTTTTGCAACTCCCAATGTGACGGCCATTCCCGGGAGGGAATGATCATCACATCTGCCCCGGTGTCCAACAAGCCCTGAAGGGGCTTGCCCTCTCCCCCCTTTGAGATATAACAATTGAGATGGGGTCTTTCCCGCCCCAGGACTTGGGCCCACGCGACAGTTGGATTAGCGATCTCCTCTGGTGGATGTCCAATGGCCCAAGTCATCTCAGGAACAGGGATCGCTTGTGCGACCACCTGTCCTTTGGGCAGGAAAATGGGGGGTTGGACACAGTGCAGCCCCACGGCGAACTGTCCCGGGTCCGATGGCAGGAGACCCGGGATTATGTTCACCTCGTGTGGTGTGTGTTTAGTGTCCCCGACAACGACGTACTTACACCTTATCTCGCCCCCAGTTACCTGGGCACTCTGGGTCAACTGACACGAGTCGAAAGTTGGAGTCCTTAAGGTGGAGAGGCTCCGTCAGCTGCAACCTGAAGGGTCCAAAGGCAGAAAAGGTGGTTTGAGTCGGTGTCGGTCTAGGAATGTAGGTAGAAGTCAAATCTGGTGTAAAAGAGTCACATTCGGCAGACGGCGGTCCCTGATTTCCCCCCTCCCTGTGTGCTGTCACGCGTCCTGCCTTATTTTTGTCTTTGCGCAGGGGGGAGCTGCGCTGGGATGTTAGTTTTTTGGCGGGACTGCCCCCTTTTGTCCCTGCCCCCTCTTGAATTCATAAAACTCCCGCCTCAGCGGGCAATTGGGCATCCAGTGCCCGAGTTTGCCACACAGATGGCATGGGGCGTTGGTAGTTGAAGATCCAGGAGTGGATGGACGTCCAGCGGCTCCGACGAAGGCTTCTTCCGTAGGCTCCGTGGCGACGCCGACTCGGGGCGGTGGTGTTTTCCTCCTCTCTCCCTCCCTAGATGGTACGGCTCGGACCTTCCGGACGCAGACCTCGATCAAGTCGTGCAGCAAGGGGGGCGGGTGCACCGGGAGGCTGAGGATGGCGTCTCGGCATACGCTGTTACAATTGGACGCCGCCACCTCCTTGATTATGTGCTCCCGGGCCACTTCGTCCTCCACTTGCTCCTCGACCGCCTTTCTCAGCTTTTCTATGAAATTGAGGAATGGTTCCTCCGCGCCCTGGAAGATCCTAGCAAAAGGGAAAAGAGGGGCCGCCCCCGGCAACGCCGGGAAAGCCTTCTCGGCCGCCCGAGCCGACTCCTGGAGTGCCTCCCGGGGTATGGTACTCGCCTGCGAGTACCCATCTGCCCAGGCCCCGGTCCCCAAGAGCTGGTCGATGGCCAGGACATTGCCCATGAGGTCCACCCCAGTATGGGGCTGACCCCACAGGCCTGGGAGAGCCTCTGTCACTCCCCTCTTCCAGGCCGCCTCCCACAAGGCCCGCTCGCTGGGATTGAGCAGGCACTTGAAGAGGCGCCGGATGTCATAGGGGGTGACATCGGCCTCAGAGAGTGTTGCCTGCAACACTCCCTGGAAATATTCACTGTCCCGGCCATATTCTTTTTGCGCTTTGACCAGCTCTTTTATCTGCGCATGATTGAGGGGGACCCACTGTCGGCGCACCCCACCATCCCCCTCATGGTGGTAAATGACCGGGGCTGCGGATGGTATGGCAGCAGGCCCCGGTCCCCGACCCCCCCCCCCCCCCCCGGACCCCGAAGCGTGGGAACTGGAAGGAGGAGCGTGGGAACCGGAAGAGAGGGAGGCAGGGGCGTGACTGGGAACCTGGGCAGGGAGGTCCGATGTTGAGGGACCCTCCCAGGAGGTGGAGTCAAGGGGTGGGACACACTGATTGGCAGGGGGTGGAGCAACGGGGGGTGGAGCAATGGGAGGTGGTCTGGGAGGGACCATGGGAGGAGCCACGGTGGGAAACGGGGGAGGAGAGATGGGTGGGTAGGTGGGAGGAGGAGTGGGAGGTACTGAGGGAAGGGAGGGGTCTGGGAAGGCAGGGGAGGGGTCTGGGAAGGAGGAGGGACTGGAAAAGGGGCAGGATGAAGAGGCGGGACATTGGGAGTGGCTGAGCGGCAGGAAGGGGTTGGGATTTGGTATGAAGGGGTTCTGGGAAGAAGGAGAAGGGGGTTTTCCCACCAACTCAGCCATGCGGTCGCCTCCATCTTGGGCTCCCTGGGAGCCATTTTGAGTCATTGGAGGCAACCGGGGATAAACTGGGGATTTTGCAACTGGGGGACGCGAACAAGGGGGTTTAGAGACTGGGGATTTCGGGACGGGAACAGGGGAAGCAGGAGAAGGTGAGGAGCCCCTAGGAGTCTGGCCAGGACTCCTAGGGCAGAGGGACGGAGGATTCCGAAGGGGGCCAGGGGACGGCTGAACCTCCTGCGCCTGGCTGGAAGGGCGAGCTGCGCCCTTCAGAATCCCCGATTTGCTTTTAGGGTGACGGGAAGGAGGGTTAGGGGTAGAGGGAGCCGAACTTGAACTGGGGTTATAACTAAACGTAACTCTTGGTCTCTCTGAGTCCCCTTTTGCTCTCAAAATGTTTTTAACTTGAGATGATAAAAATGCCAATTGTGAGAGCGAGGCATCCCCTGACTTAACCAACTCCGAGAGTCTCTTAGAGACTCTCCGCCAAAAGGATCTTTGATTAAGGCGGGGGAGACCTCGGGGTCCATCTAATTAACTTCTTAACTTCTTTTTTATCAAACAAAACACCCCCCCCAACAAGGAAACCCGCAACTTGGAAAAAGAGCCCTTTCTGGGCTGCTGAGAGCTTAGCACCCATAACTCTAAGATGTTAAAAGTCAGCAGCCGCAGCTAAACCCTCTCCGCACCAGCTAAGGAAAACGAAAAAGTGAAAAGGGTGTCACCCACCGGCCCCTGTCTGGATACCAAAGGGATGGTGACGAAACACCGGGGGGAAAGAAAGGTGACAGGGAGAGCGACGGAACACTCACCAGTCCGGGGGGTGACAAACGGAAAACCGGGGCGGAGAAGGTCCTGCAGCAAGGACGACTCCGGGTGCTGGAGCTGCCATCCGGGGTCCCCGGGGAGCGCTGCCTCAGGAGTGAGGTCTGCTCAACCTTGGGGTAGTTCCGCGTCCAAGTGGATTTAAAATCCCGCCCGTGGGGTCCGCGCGCCGATGGTCCAAGCTCTACTGACCCTCAACGCCGGTCAGGAGCTGTCCGGAGAGGGGCCCCACGTTGGGCACCAGAACTGGAGCAGTGGCCGGATGATAAAGGTGCCCAGGCTAGGGAAGCAAGTGTCCAGCCAGCCTCCAGCCGATCGAGCACTGCCCAGGCGTGAAACCCAGGCCCTGTGCTCAAGCGATGGTATGCTTCAGGGCAGATGGCCGCGGGTAGTAACTCCAAAGCTGCAGGTTGTGAAAGAAAGGGCGACTCAGATCTTCTGGGGGTAGGAGGTTTTATTGGAAGGGGTGGCGCTGGGTTGGGGAGCAGAAGTCTGAGCCCTGAGGCAAGGAAAAGCCTCAGGTTTTATAGAGGATAGGCGTGGTTGGGAACAACAAATCGGGAGAGGGGTACAAAAGATACATTGAAGATTGATAACATAAACAACCAACGGGAGACAGTTGCGGGTGGGGCCCTGGCCCCTGAACCAATCACCCAACACCCCAGACAGAAGCTTCTGGAAAAAGAGGCAGGGGTGCTGGATGACTGGCAGGCGGCCAGGGGAGGGGAACAAACGAGATACATTGGGGTAACCAGGACAACGTGGGAGGGGTACAGGGATTGACACTTACTGGAAACGAGGGGTACAGGGACTGACACTTACTAGAAACTTCGGGCAGAACCATTAAAACAACAACGGGGGGAGAACTGAACAAACATAGAACAAACCACAACATTCGACAACTCCATAGAGAGAGTACAAGACCTTTGTATTCCCTTCAGCCACATTCTAGAAAATCACAAGTTTAGCTATGTCAGCCAAGTGCTGGGTTTTGGATGTATAATGTATGTGTTTGTAGAGTTAGAATATATATTAGTTTTATCGTCAGTAAGCTGACGATATGGGGATAAGGGGTGGAATGTCCTAGGTTGACTATATGATGCTTTTATCCCCAATCATCTTGTTCTTTATGCTGAATAATAAGTTTTGCACCTTTAAGGCGTTTTCCAGAGAGTGAAGGGGACAGAGAAGAAGCGCACAGTTTGTTTTCACACACTGCACTCACCCCTCCACATTCCTGCTCCTGGACTGTGTTGTCTGCAGATGGACAGACAGCGGGACAGAGCTCTCCTTTGCTTTTAGTTAGTTTAGCTAGCTGAGGCAAAGAAGTTCCCTGGACTGTGGGGTTTTTTCCTTTTTCTTTGGACCTGTTCAAACCTGCTCTGGATTGAACATCCAGAAGAGCACCGGCAGCTCACACCTGTGGCCCACCCTGCCGGGCCTGGCCTGTGACATTTCCAGCACCGGATGGACAGATAAGAGACTGAGTGAGCTGAACTGCAATCTGGGGAGGGGATTTTCTCAATTTGTCATCTCTTTTGGAGCAGCAGGGTGTTTTATTGTTTAATATTGTTTAGGTTTTATTCCACTTTTCTCCAAGGAGGTATTTTCTCCTGGACCAGTTGGGGGGAGGGGCTGATTGAATCTGCTTTCCTAGAGGAGCCCCTTCAGGGGTTCTCTCCCAAATCTGCCCTGAATCAGGACAAATACATTTTTTGGCGCCCAATGCGTGGCCCGAGAAAATGGAAAAAAGCTCTATTGATTGCATGTTGCTTGTTCTTGCTCTGTAGTGAGTTAAAGCAGTCAGTAGCCATTTTGATTGAAATTGTAATGTCTGTTGGGGTGGAGGCCTTCAAGTGATTCTGGTCTCTAGACCTTTTTGAGGTTTCAATACCTTTCTGATCACTAGGATTATTGTCTATAACACATAATTTTTACAGTAGAGGGGCACAGATTGGAATAGCTATTGTGCTGGCCTTGGTGATAATGATTTACAAAGATACTGGAGTCTGTTTACGATATGTATGGTTTATGGTTTCTTCATCCTACCCTGCATCCCAGTTCCAGTAGTATGTTTTTGGAATTTATTAGTCATTGCACCCAGTTTGTTAGAGGAGGAGCAGGGAATGAGGCTTTCCAGCCTTTCCTTTCCTTCTTCTCCTTTGAATCTGTTATGTCACTTTTTGAGAATGTTCAGTTTCCCTTGAATGTTAAAGAGACCATCTTTCTGGTATTTAATCTGGTAAGCTTCCTCTCCATGGTCTGCAGCTTCTCTAGAATGAGGAATGAGATATCCAGAGGAGCTGATGAGACCCCTGACCCAGAAGCAGATGCAGGTGTGGAAAATCCTGAAAGTCCTGAGTGGTGTGGAGAATGGGAAAATATAGGCCAAACCCTGAAGGAATTTCCTGATCCTTTAGACTGGGATTTTACACATGAATGAATTCAGAACCCAGCTGAGGTGGGGAAATACCTGAAAGAGAAGTGCCATGATGATTCTAAAGAGAAAAGGCTCATTGCAATAAGTTGGGATCTGGCCTATGCTTATCACACTCTGTTAGATACTGTAGGGCAGCAGACAGAGGTAGCGGGGCAGGGAGATAAAGCAGCAGCTACCGCAGTCAGGCTGCAGCCAACACCCCAGGCTCAAAGCCAGCAGCTAAACCAGATAGTGAGCCTAAGACACTGGCAGTTGCTGCAGGAAAAAGCAAACAAGCAAAACCAATCATCCAGTGACCAACGATGACCCAGGGGAAGGACCCTCAACACCAACTGATACAAAAGCCAAAGTTAACGCAACTGACATAGCATCAGAAGCCACTATTGAGTCCTATTCCCTGAAGGACCTTCATGGCCTAAGGAAGAATTACACTCGAAGACCTGATGAATCTATAATTAGTTGGTTAGTCCATCTCTGGGATGCTGCAGGTGAGGCTACAGTTTTGGACGGTAGTGAAGCGAGGCATTTGGGATCCCTGTCACATGATCCTGTCATCGACCAAGGAAAGATGAGGGGGGTTAACCCTCACAGCCTCTGGGCACGAGTCCTGGGAAGATACCGGTGTGCAGACGATCCCCGTATGCAGCAAACCCAGTGGAAGACCATAGAACAACGGGTTCAATGCTTGGGGGAAACGGCAGTGGCAGAGATTGTCTTCTCAGATGACATATACACTGTAAATCCAGACTTGGTACGATGCACATCTGTGATGTGGTGAAAACTTGTACAACTTGGGCCACAAGAATACGCTTCTGCTTTAGTAAAAATAAAGCAAGATGAGAGGGTGAAGGATACTGTGCTTGATATGGCAAAGAAGCTCCGAGCATATGCAAATGCTGTACATGGCCCAACACATGCCAGAATTGCAGCGGTGGAAACACGTCTGCAGAAATTTGAATGGTATGAATAGAAAAGCTGCCCATTTTTCTAAAAGATTGCAGAGTTCACAGGCTGGGCTAGTTGCTGCCAGGGTGGAGTTCTAACTGTTTGTTATTGTCATCACCTGTCTTTTTTGTTAACTACCTGTCGTTGATGATTAAGAATTCCCCCTTAACTGGCCGTCACCCTGCTGCTTCCTGGAGAATGACACCCAGATGGTGAAGAGGAGGAGACCTTGGAGTTAGCATGCAAATGACCTCGGAACCAGCATGCAATTGGACAAGCCCCTCACCAAACCTAACCAAAAACCCCTCAAAACAACAAGCCAACACAGAATGGACGAATCAAAGTGATGTCTAGACGTGAAGATCAGAGGATCTAGTATCTGCTAAGACCCTTTTTACCCCTCACCCTAACCTAAAAGGATGTTAGCTAGACAGAGGACCTCAAATGTTAAAGCAGAAAATTAGGGACTCTCCGGATGCTCTTGTGAGGACAGAACCCCCAGCTCTGCCCACAGACCAGTGGACAAAGCTGCACTCTTCCTCCTCCTCTGAGTCACTCCTGGGAGCAGCGGTGGTGTGAGTGTGGACCTATTGATTCTTCCCACCTGATCACTTTTAATAAATGCATTAAAAAGGAGAAAGGTCCCCTGCCCATGTGTGTTTATTTCAGCTGGGGACTCATCTGGGATAGCCACGCCCAAAGAGGACACCAGGAATGGCCATCTTGAACCTCCAGGACAGCTGGTTATCAGGACCAAAGAAGATCAGCTTGGGACGAGTGACGTGGAGGAGTGACAGACTGGTGAGAAGTGTCCGGTGGCGGGAGTAGGGGGCAAGTGAGTGTGTGTGAGTGAGATGGGGGCCAGCAGCTTTGACCCTTGGAGCAAGTGTGGACCTCCTAGTACCGTGGTTCCAGACTCCTGCGAGGGAGCTGGCTGGCAGTGGGGGGAAGTGAGTGGAATCAGTGTGAGTGAGTCACCTCCTAAGGGGAAAAGAGGGCCCCCCTCCAGGCATGCAGAGGAAATAGTGTATGAGTGGCATGCACCCCAAAAGTCCTGACAGAGGGAAGTCAGGCAGATTGCAAATCCCGAGAAGGATTCAGGCAAGCTCAAAAGTCCTGCAGGCAAATTAAGTCCAGACAAAGGGGTCAGGCATGAATCGCAGCGAAGGAGGCTGGAGTTTGTTTTTAAGTCCTGACAAAGGGATCAGGCACGAACCCCGGCAAAGGAGGATGGGGTCTCATGTTTTTAAGTCCTGATACATAAGTCCTAGCATTTGGGGAAGTTAGACAACCTAGAGATCAGGCAGTGTTTTTTGTGTAAAGTCCTGAGGGGTCAGGCAAATCTGAAGTGCGGATGAGGAGGCTGGAACTCCTCAAATAGGATTTTTTGTTGAGATTACTTGTCAGTACTTTTTTTTGAGTAAAGGCAACTTTGTGATTTATTTCTGTTGAGACCTGAGAAAATGGGAGGATGTAATAGTAAGAAGAGAGGTGAGAGATTGAAGAATATACCCCCCCACAGTCCCTTAGGTGAACTGCTAGAGAGATGGGATTCTATAGAGGCCACAGAGGGATGGATAAGGTTAAGATGATTCACTACTGTATAGAAATCTGGCCAGGGTAAGATGCGCAAGGAGGATGGCTGTGGTGTGGGACGAAAGACAAGTGGATGTGTCAACAATTGAGTTACTATCTGTTGCAGTAATTTTGTGAAGCAATATCCTGTTTTAGCTATCCCAGTTTCCCAGGTGTGCCAACCTCTCCCTTCCCCTCCCCCTTGCCACCTTGCTAAGTGCTGTCTGTCAATGTTAACATTCCAGCAAGGGCGTCGTCTGGTTGGTCAAGTTCAAAAGATGCTTCTCAGCCCTGGGGTCATTGGCCAGTCTAGGTGTCATCGTCCCCTGAGACTGCCCCCCGTTCCACCTGGTTGGTGGCAGGCACACCTACCCCTTCCCCTCCCCCTTTCCCCGGGCTTAAAAAGACATGGGACCATGCGGTCGGCATTCTGTTGGAGCTGTTACCAAGATTCGGAGATCTGTGACCCTGGAATAAAAGTCTGGGTTAACCCTCTGGCAGAATCCGTCTCCTTTTCCTCTTCACCTCACCTAAAGCCTTTCCATTAGAGGTAAAAACTGAATTCCTGCTTGCCTGGACTTGTTCCAAGTGCCTAGCTGCAACATACAGCAAGCCAGGGGTGTCTCTGTGGTCTCTGAAAACACCACATTTGCCACCTCTGGTCAAGCAGCAAGGGCCAGAAGAGCCCAGGTATGTTCCACCCGGTAATATTGGGATCATATTCCAATGTTTGGCGCCCAACGGGAGGCTGATCAAATCAAATAGCTGATCAAATAGCCCCAAGAATCATCTCAGAACCTCGGAAAGACTTTAGGCAGCTGAGCATCCACTGGAAGAGCTTTGACTGCATTGCTCTCAGCAGAGACTTTGGGACTGAACCCACAAGAAGTCTCGCGGACTGCTCTGTGCCTCTAGAAAGTGCTGCTCCTTTCTGGTGAGCAAATTTTCCAGAGGAGAATAGGGGAGCCCCCCCTGCCCGTGGGGTCCTGTTCAAGTGAAGAGACTTATCCTGCCAGACCATCTAGCACCAGCTTCGATTTCGGTGAGTATTTCTGCTCCTTGTTGGGGGGGAAGCTCCACTTACAGTCTCTGCTGTGAGTTCTGTTCTTTTTCGCTCTTGCATAATAGGCCGCGTAGCCCTGCGGAGCGGGAGCGATTGCGTTCTAGGCTTTAGCTCACTGCGGCGTGGCTTTGCCGTTTTTGGATTTGGCGGCGCCAGCTCAGAGGAGCGGGAGAGCTCTCCCTGCCCCTCCCCCCAGCTTGGCAGCGCAGCATGCTCGGCTCTCTCGGCGGGGGGGGCTGCTCTCTCTCGGTGTGGGGGGTGGGGGGGGGGGGTCTCTACACACGGCCCAGGGTGGGGCTGCTCTCTCTCGGTGTGGGGGGGGGCTGCTCTGTCTCAGCGCAGCGGGGCGGGTGCTGATTCCCTGCTGCTGCCAGCAGCATTTTTAAAAGCACTATAAGCAGCTGCATTGTGAAAGGCTATCGTCTGCTCATTATGGCTTCTTAACCATGATTTTTTTAGAAATCGGTAGCTGATTCGGCTTTGTTTTCGGTTGGCAGGAGTTTGTACTGTGCCTTTTACATCTAAAATGGGCTCGAAGTTAAGCACAGCACAAAAAGGAGTGTGTTATCATATTGTTGGAATTTTAGTCAGTGGAAATGTAAAGTTCTCTAAAGGAAAATTGAAACAGTTTATAAGGTGGCTTTTTCTACACTTCCCACAAATTTCTCCTGAAGAAGTCCACAATATTCAATTTTGGGATAAAGTAGGGCATGAATTGATAACCTTGGGACAGTCTGGGAACACATCTTCAGCTAAATTTGTGTTCTGGAGTTTACAAGTTCGAACAGCCTTGCTCAAACAAAGGGAATTGAAGAAAAAGCCAAATATCAAGGAATGTACCTCTACTCTCCCTGTTTCTCCCCCCCCCCCCCCAGCCCTAAACCCTGTACCCCAAAACTTGGTATTTTAAAGAGAGCACACTGTGCTCAAGCTCTGGGAAGTCAACTCCCTGAGCGCTTTAAAATGCCTCAGTTCCTTTGCCCACAACGTCCTGGCCAGACCTCATGGAACCTTTCCCAAGACCCTGCATCCCCTGCTCTGAAACCCAGAGCACGTGTTAGCTTTTCAGAGAGCAGTGATGCCCAAAATGGCCCCCAGTCCCTAGGGGGTCAACAAGATGGAGGATGCCACGTGTCACCATCCCATACCTGGTCTCCTTCTTCCCAAGATCCTCTTAAGCATCCCAAAATTCCTTCCCCATCCCCCTCCCCTCCTGCTCCTCATGACACCTTCCCTCCCCTCCCCTTACCTGCTGTACCCTCAGCTCCACCCCTCTACTCCTCTCAGGGGGCGTCTGCTGACGGGATGTCACCAGGTGTCCCCGCCCCCTGCCAGCCCCCTGTCCCCACCCCCTGTACCCATGGTATCCCCGCCCCTTGCCAGCCCCCCTGTCTCCGCCCCCTGTTCCCACAGTATCCCTGCCCCTTGCCAGCCCCCTGTCTCCACCCCCTGTGCCCATTGTGTCCCCGCCCCCTCCTCGGGTTCCCACGGTGGGGACACACCCACTGCATGTCCCCACTGCTGTTATCTGTTATCCCAATGCTTCTGATTCAAAGGATATGGAGCAGGGAACAGCAGACCCAATACAGGGTCCCACTCTGTCATTTGCTCCTGTTACGTATCAGCCTGCAGCACAAGGAGGAGCAGCCCCCGCTGCTAATTGGAGCTCTTTTGGATGACAATTGATTAAAGCAGTCTGTAAATCCCACAAGGAGTATGGCCCACACAGCCCATATTTCCGTGGCCTTTTAAATTCTGAACTGAGTAGGACTGTAGTAGTCCCACATGATTTAAAACAGCTTTTTTCGTGTCTCATGACCTCTGCAGAATTCAAATTATGGGAATTAGCTTGGAAACAACTGCTAAAAGAAGCTCTCCCAGGCTTGCATGCTGATCCAAACACAGCGAAAGATGCCAATGGCATGCCAATTACCATTGAGCATCTCTCTGGTGAAGGCCAATGGTCTTTACTCTCAATCCAAGCTACCGTAATTCCTGTAGAAACACTTGAGAAAGTCAAAGAAGCAGCTGAAAAAGCATTCTTTTCCCTCCAACCTGAGGGGCCTTTGAGCCTTTTAGTAAAATCAAGCAGATACCATCAAACCCTTTTTTGAAATTTGTAGACAGTTTAACTAGAGCTATTGAAATCCAAGTTAAAAAAGAGAATGCAAGGGAAGAGGTTTTAGAGGACATGGCATTTATAAATGCAAACGAACAGTGTCGAGCGGCAATTTTGAGCCTTCCTCTAGAACCACCCCCTACACTAAAAGATATGCTTCTAGTCTGTAACAGGAAAGTGCCTCTGATGAATTTGGCTGAAGACACCAGACAAAGGCTGCTGCTAAGACTACCTCAGCGTGTCGCCATTGCCAGCCCTGAACACATTCCCTCAGCACAGCAGCACACTGGACAGCAGCGAAGACCAGCAATAGTTGACCCCACAATGCCATGCCTGCTTTGCAATAACCTTGGGCACTGGAGTAGCCAGTGCCCCCTAAAAAGGCAATTTGATTAATTTAGAAATGGCAGGGGAGAAGAACTGCAAGCACTCCCTGGGGGTCAACAACAACAAAAAAACTGAATGGGGAGTGCCAGCCTGCCAGGTGTGCAGACACAAAAAGAGCAGGCCAAGGGAATAAGGGAAGCAAAATAAACCAAGTGCGCAGTAATATTACTATTTCTGTAAGTGAAGCAGATGCTTCAAAGACCACTGAAGCAGATGCTTCAAAGACCAGGTCTGCTGGTTCATTGTTGAAAGTGAAACAAAATTACCTTTGTTATGATTTAGGTGAACCTATCTTAACCATGTCTTCTGTCAATGAGCCTTACAGGTTGCAGCTGAAAGAATCACTCCACCTGAAAGACACTGACTGGCATTTTATATCTGTCAATCCAGAACAGAAGGGTACTTGGCACCAAATTCGTTGTAAGTACATTGTTACTGGGGACACCAAACACACACCACAAGAGATCAAAATTGCTCCAGGAATGACAACATCAGATCCTGAGCAAATCATTCTTGGGCTGCACTTTTTCCACCTACCCCTGTTTCTTCCCAAAGGACAAATTGTTGCACAAGCTATCCCTGTGCCGTGTTTACCTGAAAGCACTGAAAAACCAGGGCCCTCAGTCGCCCGGGTCCAAGTTATTGGGAAAGACAAACCTAAAATCTGGTGTAATGTCAGTGGGGGTGGGGAGTCAAAACGCATTGAGATGCTTGATCACGGGTGTAGACTGCACAGTGATCCCAGTACAAGACTGGCCAGCACATTGGCTTTTGCAAAACATGGCTGGTCACATTCGAGGTGTAGGGGGCCTGCAATTGGTGAGACAATCCAAGAGCGTCATCCAAATCGAGGGACCAAACGGACAATTGGCAAATATCTGTCCATTTGTGTTAGATTATTCAGAACCATTGTTAGGGAGAGATTTAATGGCCCAGAGGGCTGTCAGAATTGATATTCCAGACTGTCCACAGCATTTTTGTACAGCGGTCATTGAACAGCGCCCCACCCAAAAACTGAAGTGGAAAACAGACAAACCAGTTGAAGTGAAACAGTGGCTGCTCTGTAAACAAAAAATCAAGGCACTCGAGGAGCTAGTGGAAGAGCAACTGAAAAAATGTTACATTGTGGAGACCACGTCCTCGTGGAACTCTCCAGAGTTTGTCATCCAGAAGGCCGACAAAGAGAGATGGCAGCTCCTCCACGACCTCTGACAAATTAATAATGTCATTGAAGATATGGGCTCTCCCCAACCTGGTATGCCATCCCCAACAATGCTTTCCCAGGATTGGAAATTAGCTATTATTGATATAAAAGATTGGTTTTTTCCAAATTCCCCTACACCCTGATGATGCACCGTGTTTCACATTCTCGGTCCCCACCATCAACATGGAAGCCCTTATGAAAAGGTACCATTGGACAGTTCTTCCTCAGGGCCTAAAGGTTTTGCCTGCTATCTGCCAGTGGTATGTCTCTTCCCTGCTTTCCCCAGTGCGTGCAGCTGCAGGAAAGGCCATCATCTATCATTATATGCATGATATCCTTATGTGTGCCCCCAATGATGATTTACTCACACATGTGCTTGACCTAACAATCGATGCATTGATTGTTGCAGGGTTCGAGCTCCAGGAAAAGAAAATTCAAAATATGCCACCTTGGAAATATTTGGGCTTAGAAATTGGAAATAGGACCATTGTTCCTCAAAAACTAGAAATCAATCCAAAGATCAAGACCCTTGCGGATGTCCACAAGTTGTGTGGATCTTTAAATTGGGTAAGGCTTGGTCTGACTAACTAAGACCTTGCCCGTCTTTTCAATTTATTGAAAGGGGGAAAGGACCCGGGTGCTCCTAGGTCTATTACCCCAGAGGTACAGAAAGCTCTAGAAAAGGTTCAGATTGCAATGTCCACAAGACAGGCCAACCGATGTTGGCCTGACCTGCCATTCAAATGTATCATCTTAGGTAAGTTGCCACACCTACATGGAATCATTTTCCAGTGGGAGGAAAAACAAACACCTAAGGCAAAGGAAACGCCTAAGAAGGGCCAGGACCAGAGGGACCCTCTCTTTATCATAGAATGGGTTTTCCTCAGTGTCCTGGGTTGACTATGTGATGCTTTTATCCCCAATCGTCTCATTCTGTTTATGTTGAATAATAAGTTTTGCACCTTTAAGAGTGTTCCAGAGAGTGAAGGGGGGGGAGAGAAGAAGCGGCATTTTTTTTTCAGACACTGTACTCACTCCTCCACATTCCTGCTCCTGGACTGTTGTTGTCTGCAGATGGACAGACAGCGGGACAGAGCTCTCTTTTGCTTTTAGTTAGTTTTAGCTAGCTGAGGCAAAGAAGTTTCCTGGACTTTTGTTTTTTTCCCTTTTCCTTGGACCTCTTGAAACCTGCTCTGGACTGAACACCCAGGGAAGCACCGGGAGCTGAACTGCAACCCGGGGAGGGACTTTCTCAGTTTGTCATCTCTTTTGGAGTGGCAAGGGATTTTATTGTTTGATATTGTTTAGGTTTTATTGTTTAATAAACAGGTTTTTTCCACCTTTCTCCAAGGAGGTATTTTCGCCCGGACCAGTTGGAGGGAGGGGCCGATTGGATCTGCTTTCCTACCAGAGCTCCTTTGGGGTATTCTCTTCCAAATTTGCTCTAAACCTGGACACTCAGTCACAAAAGGTCAAAGAGAATGACAAAGCCTCAGGAGCTGGTAGCAGAACTGATCTGGAAAGCAAGGACCCTTATCAGGAAGTTAGCAGGATGTGACTTTGAGTGCATTCACATTCCAATTGAGTTAAAATTGGGTCAAAATACTGTGCAAATATTGGAACAATTGTTTCGAGAAAATGAAGTGTTGCAGTTTGCTCTGGATTCCTACTCAGGACAAATTTCTGTCCAGCGGCCTGCCCACAAAATGTTCGAACAAGATGTTCAATTTACTCTGAAATTGAGAAGTGCTCAGAGTAGGAGACCCTTAAAAAAGGCTCTGACTGTCTTTACAGATGTGTCCGGGAGGTCTCAAAAGTCCATTATGACTTGGAAGGATCCTCAAACCCAGCAGTGGGAGACGGACATTGCTGAGGTGGAAGGTTCACTGCAGTTGTTAGGGCTTTTGAAAGGTTCTCAGAACCATTCAATCTGATTACAGATTCTGCATATGTGGCAGGAGTAGTATCCAGGGCAGATCAAGCAATACTGCAAGTGTCTAACATCACACTTTTCGAATTGCTCTCAAAACTTGTAAAGTTAGTCACTCACCGAGAGCAACCATTTTATGTGATGCACGTCAGGTCACACACCGACTTGCCAGGGTCTATCGCTGAAGGCAACAGAAGGGCAGATGCTCTTGCTGCACCTGCAGTGATGGCCACTCTCCCAAATGTTTTTGAACAGGCAAAAATCAGCCACCAGCTTTTCCACCAAAATGCACCTGGCCTAGTTCGTCAGTTTCACATCACTCAAGAACAGGCCAAATCAATTGTGGACACATGCCCAAATTGCCAACAACATGTACTCCCTACAGTGAGTACGAGAGCAAACCCAAGGGGGTTGAACAGTTGTGAACTGTGGCAAACAGATGTTACACACATACAGTCATTTGGATGGCAGAAATACATTCACGTTAGTGTAGATACCTTTTCTGGAGCGGTCTATGCTTCTGCCCACACAGGAGAGTCATCTATCGATGCCATTAAGCACCTCTTACAGGCTTTTTCTTTCATGAGCATCCCCAAGGAGTTGAAAACTGATAATGGGCCTGCCTACAAATCCAAGGAATTCGGGAGCTTCCTGCAGCAATGGGGAGTAGAGCACAAAACTGGCATCCCCTACCCCCCTACAGGTCAAGCCATAGTAAAAAGGACTCACCGTGATATCAAAAGAGTCCTGGAACAGCAACATCAGGTTCTGAAGGTGGAACCTCCCCACATCCGGTTGTCCAGGGCACTGTTCATAATCAATTTTCTGAACTGTTCCTTTGACAGCCTGAATCCTACACTTTGGGGGGAGCAGTCGTATGTTGATGAAAGAAAAGCCTCCAGTCTTAGCAAAGGACCCTGAGACTTGGAAGACGGTGGGACCTTACAAATTGGTTGCCTGGGGACATGGATACACCTGTGTGTCCACCCCCTCTGGTTTAAGGTCGGTTGCTTCCAAATGGGTAAGGCCCTATGTTCCCAAGGTCTCAGAGAAATCTACAGAAGCGCTCCAGGTTGCTAACGTTGCCTGGAGAAGGAAACGCCGCACGCGTTCTCTGGAGGAAATTCCATTTAAGCCTCCTATCTGGAACAGTTTGTAATATATGTTTGTCTTAAGTTCCTTGTACCAGTTTAGATCCCACTGTTCGTGTGTAGTCTTGAGACGCCATGAGACCAAGCCTGCTCCTCATCCTTCTTGCGATCATTCCACCAGCGATCTCCTGGATAGTCCCTCAGCCCAAAGCACGTATGGACTACCTTGGCAAAAGCCCTCGGACATAAGGAGAGAAACTGACGACTGGCTGAGTGGACTGTTAAAGGCTGGGGACTCTCAGATTGGTTGAGATCTATTCTGAAAACTGTGTTTTTAGTACTTTTTAGTTATTGCTATTGTTGTTAGCATTGTTTTTGGACTAATCAAACGCATGGTTCTCAAGTTGATTTCAAGCTCATCTCCTCCTCCTGAAGTTTACCATTTGGAAGCCCTTAGTGCTCCAATGGATGACATGGAAGCCTCAGTGGAGAACACTGACCCTCCTGTAGAGGAGGAACTGATTTACAAACCATGGTTTGGCAAGCATTCTACACCACAAACCCAGTCCTCTTCTTTTTAAACAAAACTAGGGAGAGATGTTGCAGTGTGAAAAAATATCCTGTTTTAGCTATCCCAGTTTCCCAGGTGTGCCAACCTCTCCCTTCCCCTCCCCCTTGCCACCTTGCTAAGTGCTGTCTGTCAATGTTAACATTCCAGCAAGGGCGTCGTCTGGTTGGTCAAGTTCAAAAGATGCTTCTCAGCCCTGGGGTCATTGGCCAGTCTAGGTGTCATCGTCCCCTGAGACTGCCCCCCGTTCCACCTGGTTGGTGGCAGGCACACCTACCCCTTCCCCTCCCCTTTTCCCTGGGCTTAAAAAGACATGGGACCATGCGGTCGGCATTCTGTTGGAGCTGTTACCAAGATTCGGAGATCTGTGGCCGTGGAATAAAAGTCTGGGTTAACCCTCCAACAGAATCCGTCTCCTTTTCCTCTTCACCTCGCCTAAAGCCTTTTCATTAGAGGTAAAAACTGAATTCCTGCTTGCCTGGACTTGTTCCAAGTGCCTAGCTGCAACATACAGCAAGCCAGGGGTGTCTCTGAGGTGAAAACACCACATTTGCCGCCTCTGGTCAAGCAGCAAGGGCCAGAAGAGCCCAGGCACGTTCCACCCAGTAATATTGGGATCCTATTCCAATAACTATCTGACACCTCGAGGAGATACCAATCCTGAGCAACTATTATATGCAGCTTGTTTGTTAAAGAGTGCTATTGGAGATGAAGGTGTGTAAATTTGTAAGATGCAGAGGAAGAAAGAGGGGAATGAAGGAGGGGATGCTAGAGTTAGAGAGAGTAGTAAAAGGTGGGACCCCCTAGACTATTTGCCTCCTGATGCCCCTCCACCTTATAATCCTCTTCCTCGGGCACCTCAAATTGCAGATCTGGCTATTCCCCTGGCTGCCACCCCATTACCACCCCCTCTAATTCCTTCTACCTCTTTGCCTTCCTCTATGGTAGACTCTTCCTCTATGGTAGACTCTCCTCCAGTAGCCACTCCCTCACTACCCCCTTTGGCTCCTCCAGTTGCTTCTGCACCCCCACAAGTGCCTACTCCACCGGTTACACTTTCCACCCCTTCTCTAGCTCCAATTAACATGCACCCAGGCTCCTTTCCCCCTCCTATTGCTGTCCCCTTACCTCTTCCTAGTTGGGACACAAATGCCTCCTTACCTGGCAAACTCTTATCACCGAATACAGCTGTTGACCTACAGAAAGTCCAGGGTAATGCTAATACCCCTCAAATGAGTAGTTTTGGGTCGGAGGATGGGCCATACTGCGGTACCCAATCCAAGACCTCCAGGATAGAGAGACTTTTTCCCCTCAGAGAAGTTCCTATGGGAGGAGTAGTGAGAAATGTTGGCTTTGTGAATGCTCCTCTAACCGCTTCTGAGGTGAGAGGATTCAAGAAAGAGTTAGGGAATTTAATTGAGGACCCAGTGGCATAGCCACTCAAGTGGATCAATTCTTAGGTCCAAATATCTACTCTTGGGGGGAGATGAATTCTATTTTAAATATATTATTTTCTCCAGAAGAGGTCCAGATGATTAGAGCTGCTAGCATAAGAATTTGGGAGAAAGAGAACCTTCTGGGACCCCAAGTGCCATCAGGTGAACAGAAATTGCCACTAACAGATCCCAATTGGAACCCTAATCAAGAGAAGGGGACGAAGGCAATGATAGAATATAGGTCTTTGATAATTCAGGGGATCAGAGTCAGTTCCCAAATGAACTAATACCAAATTGGCATTCGAAGGTACACAAGAAAAGGATGAAACTCTTGCTACTTGGCTTAATCGCCTAAAGCGGAACTTCCAATTGTACTCTAAAATAGACCCAAGACACTCCAAAAGGTCAAGTGCTACTAAAGGTCCAATTTGTTACCAAATCTTGGCCTGATATATGGAGAAGACTGGAAAAGATTGAAGATTGGCAAGAGAAAGACATTAATGAGTTATTGAGAGAAGCACTGAAAGTGTATTTAAGGAGGGAAGAAGAAATTGCAAAGGCCAAGGCTAGGATCATGGCTGCGGAAGCTAGAGAAAGTGTGGGGGCAAGCAAGGTAACAAAAAGAGTGGGCGGGTCCACCACCAGCAGGAGGCAAGGATAGGCCAGTACTCTGAGGTACAAGAGGGATGGAGAGACCCCAAGTCCCTTTGAGTGAAAGGCGCTGCTACTATTGTGTGGAAATTGGACACGTTAGGAGGGTTTGTAACAAGCTCAGTCTCGATGAGGCAATAGCCAGGGAACAAGAAGCCTTAGAGAGCTTCTTAGAGGTGACAATTAGGGGTGTCAGGGGCTTTACACTTTAGGGGACCCAATGCAACATGTAGAGGAACCTTGGTAAACTTTGAAGTGGGACCCCTAAATGAAGAATTTGAATTTTTGGTTGATGCAGGAGCAGATAAGTCCTGTTTCAACAAAGTACCAGAAGGCATGGTAATTGGTAGAAAATTTTGTGAGGAATTAGGGGCTGAAGGAAACCATTTAGAGCCTCAGTGACTGAAGATGTAAAAATAATTGGAAACTCAAGACAGTGTAAAGCTAATTTTATTTACCTACCTAAACTAGAAAAAAGTTTGTTAGGAAGAGATTTACAGGTCCATTTGGGGATTGGGATTGTCCCAGGAGAAGGGAGGATGGTAGTACAAATAATGAAGCTACCCGTAGGAGATGACACAGAGATAAACCCCAAGGTATGGGCTGAAGGAGGAAAGCAGGGACTATTAGACATCCCACCAATAACAATAAAAATGCAAGATGATACGTCACTGTCATGGTTGGACACTGGCACAATGTCAATGCCCCCATGAGGATACCTTCTCCCTGGTTTCTGCTGTGAGATGTGACCCGGAATAAGCAAAGCAGGCTCCTACTAAGGGAAGAAAGAAAACAAAACTTTATTAACTACACTACAACTATGGATAAAAAGGAACACACACAGGGAAAATGAAAACCTCACAAATACATTTCCTCCTCCCCCCACCAAATTTCCAACACAATACATCTATTCCCCAAATCACCAACTCTTAGTCCAGAACCACCCTTCAAACAATCAATCCTCAGTTCATCAAGAGGAGAGTCCTTCTTGTACCATGGGCTTCCCCGGAAACACAATTGAAGCCTCGTGTGTTTCCGTGTCACTCGTGGCACCACCCGGAGAACATCTGCCGTCATGACCTCTTCCTTTCATGTCCAGTGCTCTCATCACTGAACATGGACCAGAGCTGCTTCTAGGGTTGTCTTTTTAAGGATGCACTGTCCCGATCCAAAAAAAGGCACAGTCTCTCCTTTGGGACACCTGTCCCCACACTCTCTCCTTTGGGACACCTGTCCCCCCCATATTTTTTCACCCCCTGGGGCCGAGGGGCACCAACACTGAACCCTCTTGGTTCTGAGGCATTGCCTCCCCCTAGATGCAGTCTCTGTATCACAAGAAACATGGTTCTGCCCATGGCTGTACAAAAAGAGTCCAGCAAAAGCCACTCCATCATCTCTTCCCACTAGGATTCTTCTCTATTCTTCTACTATCTCTCACTCGCCCAGACCTCTCTCACACTTGCACATTTCCTTCCTCATCTTCCACTCTATCTTCTAGGAGAGGTCAATGTTCTGTAAAGTTCTCTTTCTCCGAAAAGGGGTTAAAAGCTCCTACAAGCGGCCGGCTGCACCCCCCCCTTCTTCTCCTTCCCAGCCATGCTGCCGGCACAGGCCCATGTTTATCAAGTTTCAAGGTTACAGTCTCAGGCACCGGCTCTCTTTCTCTCTCTCTCTGTGTCTCTTGGGGGGGGCTGCCCGATGGCTCCCGGTGTCTCTCTCTCTCTCTTCCACCCTTCCACCCCCGGGGTCAGGCCTACCTCTCCCGGCCACATGGCTTTCCCCTCCCCCTGCCCAGCCAGCAGCTGGGACGGGGGAGAGACCTGAACTCTTTCCCGCCGGAAACCCAAAGAGGAGCCTCTCAGGGGAGAGCTCTGCTTTTAACCCCGTGTTCTCAGAGGCGTGTCCAATGTCCTAATGGGCAGGTTAAATGCCAGTATTAAAGTCTGAATATCCATTGGCCAAAACACAACATCCCAAAAAACACATTTCCTGTCAAACCACTACAGTCACCCATACGGGTTAAACAGTATCCGATTTCCCTAGAAGGAAAGAAGGGGCTTGCCATAGTTATCGAACAACGGTTGCAAGAGGGAATTTTGGAACCCTGTATGTCACAGCACAATACCCCTATACTGGCAGTTAAGAAAGCTGAAGGGAAATATAGGCTGGTGCAAGATCTGAGAGACGTCAACAAAAGAGCCATTGCTAGACATCCAGTTGTGCCCAACCCGTATAGTCTCCTAAGCTGAATTCCAAGAGAACATGCTTGGTTCACTGTTATAGATTTGAAGGATGCTTTCTGGGCATGTCCTCTGGCAACAGAATGTAGAGATTGGCTTGCCTTTGAATGGGAGGACCCAAGTACAAAATGGAGACAACAGCTGAGATGGACCCGATTACCACAAGGGTTCACTGAGTCCCCCAACCTCTTTGGACAAGCCCTGAAAGGTTTGCTAAAACAGTTTGTTCCTGAAGAGGAAGTACAGATTCTGCAATATGTTGATGACCTGATGATGTCAGGGAATAGAAAAGATCAAGTCAGAACAACTAGTATTAAGCTTTTAATTTTTGGGGGGGAAAAAGGACTGAAGGTTTCCCAAGAGAAGCTACAGTTTGTACAATCAGAAGTAACATACCTGAGGCACATAGAAAGGGAGGGATATAAGAAGTTAAGCCCTGAGAGAATTTCAGGTATTTTATCAATCCCAGCTCCAAAAACAAAAAAGAATGTGAGAAAACTCCTGTGCCTGTTCGGATATTGCAAGTTATGGTTGGATCAATACACACAAATTGTAAAATTTTTATACAATAAGTGTGTAGCTCCAGATCCCATAATTTGGACAGCAGAAGACAATCAACAACTGGAGAGCTTAAAAGACAAGTTGTCTTTTGCCCCAGTCCTAAGCTTACCGGACCTCAGGAAGGACTTTGATCTGTTTGTGAGTGCTGAAGGGGGTATAGCCTACGGTGTACTAACTCAAGAGTGGGGAGGCTGCAGGAAACCCATGGCTTATATCTCTCAATTGTTAGATCCAGTGGCTAGAGGCTGGCCAGTTTACAAGCAGTAGCAGCAATTGCTATCCTGATAGAGACCCAAAAATTGACCCTGCAAGGAAAAATTAAAGTACACACTCCTCACGATCTTAAAACAGTGCTGAACCAGAGAGCTCAGCTGTCGCACACATCTATTTGTGAAAATCTTTTCTTTAGGATTTTCCTGCTGAAGCTGAGAAGTTTCAGCAACAAATGTAAACAATTATTATCTGCTGCTGTGGAATGCAACAGGTCCACCTGTGATTGGCCCTTCTTTGATGTTTATATTAATGGCGAATCAAGACGGAGCTATCTCAGACAGAGTCCAAGAGAGCTGCCTTTGTTATCATTCTTTTCTATTCTATTCCTAGCTTAGCAGCCTTCTAAAGGAACCTTTTCCTTCCTTTTCTTTTTAGTATAGTTATAATGTAGTATATATATATCATAAAATAAAAATCAAGCCTTCTGATCATGGAGTCAACATTCTCGTCTCTTCCCTCAGCCAAGAACCCCTGTGACCACCGTCACACTCAGCAGGGGCTAACCAATGCAAGAATATTAAAATATGAAATAATACTAATGAATACGGATGATTTAGAATTCATCACATCAAATACCCTCAATCCAGCACAATTCCTTATGGGAGAGTCTATAGAAAATTTGGAACATAATTGTCTTGAATTGATTAACCTTCAAACAAAAGTAAGAGAAGATTTAGAAGGTCAGCCTCTAGCAACTGGAAGAATCTTGTTCATAGATGGCTCTTCAAGGGTAGTAGATGGAAAAAGAGCTTCAGGTTATACCATCATAGATGGAGAAACTTTACAAATTAAAGAAAAAGGGAAATTATCCCCAAACTGGTCAGCCCAAAGTTGTGAAATATATGCCCTGAAAAGAGGATTAGATTTACTGGAGGGAGACTGGGGAACTATTTATACAGATTCCCAACATGCATTTGGGATAGTACACATATTTGGGAAAATATGGGAGGAGTGTGGATACCTAAGCTCAAAAGGAAAAAGCTTAGCCCATGAGAACCCGGTCAGGTCCGTATTAGAATCTTTACAGAAACCAACAGAAATAGGGGTGGTCCATATAAAAGGGCACCAAAAAGCAGACAGTCTTGAAGTTAGAGAAAACCGACTGGCTGATCAGATAGCAAAGGAAGCAGCTTTAGAACCAGGGGATCCAGTGAAAGTTTTTAAAGCAGAAACCACATCTGAGGGGGGAGAAAGAAGAGAGGAACCCATATTTAGTGAAAAAGAATTGGAGGTTATAAAAGGTTTAAAGTTACACCAAAGACAACGAGGGGAATAGTTAACATCAGATGGACAGGTGTTTTTAAACAAAGCACTTGCTTGGATAGTGCTAACCGAAATACATAAATTAACCAACAGGGGGCGTCCAAAGACTATGTGATCATTTCCTAAGAAATAACCTGTGCATAGGCGTGGCAAAGACAATTACAAAAGGGTGTTTAATTTGTCAAAAAGTGAACCAGAAGGTTATGAGAAAGGTAGCCCCTGGAGGGAGAGAATTAGCTCTAAGAGCTTTCCAGAGCATACAGATAGAATTCACTGAGATGCCTCCAGTGCAGGGATACAAATATTTACTGGTTAGAGTAGATCATCTCACCCATTGGGTGGAAGCCTTCCCAACTAAAAGGGAAACAGCCCAAGTTGTGGCAAGAGTAATCCTGGAGAACATTATCCCCAGATATGGAATGGTGAACACCATAGACTCAGACCGAGGTCCACATTTTGTGGCCTGAACATTGCAAAATATAATCAAAACTTTAGGAATGGAATGGAAATTACATACTCCATGGCACCCCCAGAGTTCTGGGAGGGTGGAGTGGACGAACAAAACTCTCAAAAATGTATTGTCTAAATTGATCGAAGAAACAAAAATGAATTGGCTAAAGTGTTTGCCCCTAGCGCTTTTGTGCATCAGAACAAGACCCCAGTCTGATATAGGGATTTCACCCTATGAAATTATATTTGGACTGCCATTCTTGTTAACACCCTATAGCACAGGAGACTATTTGGAAGGAGAAGAAGCTACCAGAAAATATTTAGAAGTCATTGGAAGAACCCTCTGGACACAAAAGTACATAACATTAACCCAGGAGATTGGGTTTTGATAAAATCCTGGAATAGTGGACCATTAATGCCTAAATTTGAAGGTGCCTTTCAGGTACTCCTCATCACTAATTCAGTTGTGCGGACCAGAGAAAAGGGTTGTACCCACATCACAAGAATAAAAGGACCAGTCTCACTTCCGGGTACTGGACAGGACTATCTTTGACTATCTATCTTTGAGATAGATTCAGTAGAAAAAGTCAGCCACAAATTAAATTCAACTGATTGTCAAGTTTGTACCCAGATCACTGAAATTTGGCTATGGGAAGAGATTAGTCTAAGGCTATTAGAAATCTTAAATTGGATACAGAATAACTCAGAATTTAGTATTAAGGGGTGCGGTATGCCAGTAAAAAGAATGGTTTGTAAAAGGTACTTAGCAGTAAAGAGCTCTGCTACCCAGTGGATCCCAGGAGATTCAAAGAGATTTCTGTCAGTTGAAAAGAAAGAAAAGAACAAGTGTATATACCATGAAGCATATGAATGTTATGAGTGTACTGAAGAAGGGATAAACCCCTTTTTGGGAAAGAAAGAAAGAAATTTCTAAATATTGGGAATGCCCAACAAGAACTAAGAACACATTTTAGGGGGCCCCTAAACACCTGTTTTGGATCTATAGTACTATAGCATACACTAAATTGCCGAGAGACTGGTCTGGCAGCTGCACCACTAAAACGATAAAACCAGCTTTCTTATTATTACCCAACAAAACTAGATGAAGTTTGGGAGTTCCTATATACAATGATTTAAGAGAAACCAAACAGAAGAGGCAAAGTGCAATAGAAATTGGGAGAATCCAAAATTGTCAGAGCCAAGTTTGGACCCCAAGAAAAATTATCAAGACTTATGGCCCAGCCACCTGGGCTCAAGAGGAGTCCTGGGGTTATCAGACCCCAATATCCATGTTAAACAGAATCATCAGGCTTCAGCCAGTATTAGACATGAAGACAGCAACCATTAAAAACCCCTTGACGAAATAAAAAAACTAGCATATGTAAGTAACCAAGAATGGACTCCTACACTTGATTCCAGTTGGTGGGATAACGTATGTACTTTCATAAAAGATTGGTGGAAAAAAGTAGCTTTCTTCACTGTGTGTACACCTGCTGGTTTAATCTTTTTACTATGCTTACTTCCCTGCTTCATTAAAACAGTAATATCTGCCGTGCAGACCAACCTAGGGATCTCTAAGAAATTTACCCTGAAGAAACCAGGAAAGGTAACAAAGTTAAGTAACTATGATTACCAGAGTGCTCAAGAAATTTATAATCAATACAAAAAATTAAGGAAATTCTATGCTCATGAGTCAAAAATTGCAAGTTGATGCGAACTTAAATTTAAGCTTGATCAAAGAAAAAGAGAGGGGACTGTTATGAGTAGAAAAGCTGCCCATTTTTCTAAAAGATTGCAGAGTTCACAGGCTGGGCTAGTTGCTGCCAGGGTGGAGTTCTAACTGTTTGTTATTGTCATCACCTGTCTTTTTTGTTAACTACCTGTCGTTGATGATTAAGAATTCCCCCTTAACTGGCCGTCACCCTGCTGCTTCCTGGAGAATGACACCCAGATGGTGAAGAGGAGGAGACCTTGGAGTTAGCATGCAAATGACCTCGGAACCAGCATGCAATTGGACAAGCCCCTCACCAAACCTAACCAAAAACCCCTCAAAACAACAAGCCAACACAGAATGGACGAATCAAAGTGATGTCTAGACGTGAAGATCAGAGGATCTAGTATCTGCTAAGACCCTTTTTACCCCTCACCCTAACCTAAAAGGATGTTAGCTAGACAGAGGACCTCAAATGTTAAAGCAGAAAATTAGGGACTCTCCGGATGCTCTTGTAAGGACAGAACCCCCAGCTCCAGCTCTGCCCACAGACCAGTGGACAAAGCTGCACTCTTCCTCCTCCTCTGAGTCACTCCTGGGAGCAGCAGTGGTGTGAGCGTGGACCCATCGATTCTTCTCACCTGAGCTGATCACTTTTAATAAATGCATTAAAAAGGAGAAAGGTCCCCTGCCTGTGTTGATTTCATAGAAGACAAGAGGGAGGAGAATCACAAGATACTGAGGGAGGAGATTAAAGAGGGCTTTCTCCAAATCTCAGCAGTACAGATAAGAGGTCCTGGTGCCCCGTGCAGACGTTCCCCAGATGGAGAAAGAAGGTACACCCCACGAGCTGAGCTCTGGTTCTTCCTGCATGATTGCGGAGGAAACATGGGGAGATGGGATAGAAAACCTATTGCTGCTCTGGCACTACAGGTGCGTGAACTGAAGACTCAGAGAGGAAGTTCTAAAAGGAAAGCAGCTCCAGTGGCCAGTAACTGAACTGTCATATATGATGATAATGACAATATTTTTGATCCCCTTGAAGGAACTTCCAAGACATATGCCCAGGGAAAGAAGGATAACCAGGCTTAGAGGGGCCCTGCCTCTAGCCAGGTAGAGGCTAGGGAAAACGGTGTTTTTTGGACTGCATGGATTCGTTGGCCTGGCACATCTGAATCACAAGAATACAAAGCTTTGGTCGACACTGGTGTGCAGTGCACATTAATCCCATTGAGACATGTAGGGACGGAATCTGGACACTGCTGGTGTGACAGGGGGATCACAGGATTTTACATTGGTGGAAGCTGATGTGAGCCTGACTGGAAATGAGTGGAAGAAACATCCTATTGTGAGTGGCCCAGACTGGCCCCATGGATTGTAGGCGTAAACTTCCTCTGAAGTATTTCAAAGAATCAAAGGGACTCAGATGGGCATTTGGAATAGCTGCTGTAGAGACAGAGGGCATCAAGCAGTTGAACAGCTTGCCTGGACTGTCAGAAAACCCATCTACAGTAGGACTCCTGAAGGTGGAAGAGCAACGAGTGCCAATTGCCACCTCAACAGTGTACCGCCAACAGCACCGAACAAATTGAGATGCTCTGATCCCCATCCACAAAATGATGCGTGAACTGGAGAGCCAAGGGGTGGTCAGCAAGACCCACTTGCCCTTCAACAGCCCCATTTGGCCTGTGTGTAAATCTGAAGGAGTATGGAGATAGACTGTGGACTACCGTGCATTGAATGAAGTGACTCCACCACTGAGCGCTGCTGTGCCAGACATATTAGAGCTCCAGTATGAGCTGGAGTCCAAGGCAGCAAAGTGGTACACCACTATTGATATTGCAAATGCATTTTTCTCCATTCCTCTGGAAGCAGAATGCAGGCCTCAGTTTGCCTTCACCTGGAGAGGCGTGTAGTACACCTGGAACAGACTGCCCCATGGATGGAAGCACAGTCCTACCATCTGCCATGGACTGATCCAGGCTGCACTGGAAAAGGGTGAGGCTCCAGAACATCTGCAGTATATTGATGACATCATTGTATGGGGGAAGACAGCAGCAAAAATGTTTGAGAAAGGGGAGAAAGTAATCTAGATTCTCCTAAAAGCCTGCTTTGCCATCAAGAAGAGCAAAGTCAAGGGACCTGCTCAAGAGATCCAGTTTCTGGGAGTGAAGTGGCAAGATGGACGGTATCAGATTCCCACCAATGTCATCAAGAAGATCACAGCAATGTCTCCACCATCCAGCAAGAAAGAAACACAAGCTTTCCTAGGAGCCATAAGTTTTTGGAGAAGGCACATTCCTGAGTACAGTCAGATCCTGAGCTGTCTCTACCTGGTCACCCGTAAGAAGAATGAGTTCCACTGAGGCCCGGAGCAGCAACAAGCCTTCACCCAGATCAAGCAGGAGATTGCTTATGCGGTAGCCCTTGGCCCAGTCAGGATGGGACCAGAGGTGAAGAACATGATCTACTCTGCAGCCGGGAGCAGCGGTTTGTCCTGGAGCCTTTGGCAGAAAGTGCCTGGGGAGACTCGAGGCCGACCACTGGGATTTTGGAGTCAAAGCTACAGAGGGTCTGAAGCCAACTATACTCCAACAGAGAAAGAAATCTTGGCTGCCTATGAAGGAGTCCAAGCCGCCTCAGAGGTGATTGGTACAGAAGCACAACTCCTCTTGGCACCCCGACTACCAGTACTGGGGTGGATGTTCCAAGCAAAGGTTCTCTCTACGCACCATGCCACCAGTGCTACAGGGAGCAAATGGATTGTATTGGAAAACTGAATCGCCCTGGGATTCTGGAAGTAATTACAAACTGGATGGAAGGTAAAAACTTTGGTCTCACTGATGAAAAAGAACAAGAAGTGACACATTGAAGAAGCTCCACCATACAACCAACTGCCAGCAGAAGATACACGACACGCTCTTTTTACTGATGGTTCTTGCCGCGTTGTGGGAATGAAACGAAAGTGGAAAGCAGCCATATGGAACCCCACATCACAAGTCGCAGAGGCCACTAAAGGAGGAGGTAGATCAAGCCAACTTTCTGAACTCAAAGCTGTTCAATTGGCCCTGGACATTGCTGTGAGAGAGAAGTGGCCAAAGCTCTACCTCTAGACTGATTCATGGATGGTAGCCAATGCTCTGTGGGGATGGCTGGAGAGGTGGAAAAAGGCTAACTGGCCACATAGAGGAAAACCAATTTGGGCTGCTGAGTGGAAAGACATTGCTACCAGGGTAGGGAGGCTACCTATGAAGGTCCACCATGTAGATGCCCATGTCCCCAAGAGTAGAGCGAATGGCGAGCACCAAAACAATGAGCAGGAAGACCAGGCTGCAAAGATAGAGGTGTCATAGACTTAGATTAGCAACATAAGGGAGAGTTATTCCTAGCTCATTGGGCCCATGATGCCTCAGGCCATCAGGGTAGAGATGCCACCTATAAGTGGGCACGAGACCGAGGGGTGGATTTAACCATGGACAGTATTTCACAGGTTATCCATGACTGTGAGACGTGTGCTGCCATCAGGCAGGCCAAAGGAGTGAAGCCCATATGGTATGGTGGTGGTGGTCCAAGTACAAATATGGAGAGGCCTGGCAGATTGACTACATCGCACTGCCCCAGACACGCCAAGGCAAGTGCTATGTGCTGACCATGGTGGAAGCCACCACTGGATGGTTAGAAACCCACCCTGTGCCTCATGCTACGGCCTGTAACAGCATCCTGCGCCTTGAAAATCAGGTCCTTTGGAGGCATGGTACCCCTGAGAGGATTGAGTCAGACAACAGGACTCATTTCAAGAACAGCCTTATCAATACCTGGGCTAGGGAACATGGCATTGAGTGGGTGTACCACATCCCCTACCATACACCAGCTGCAGGTAAAGTGGAGAGGTAAAACGGACTGTTAAAAACCACCTTGAAAGCATTAGGTGGGGGATCTTTCAAAAACTGGGAGCAGCATCTGGCAAAAACCACCTGGTTAGTTAACAGCCGAGGCTCTACTAACCAAGTGGGCCCTGCCCAATCGGAGCCTTTGCATAGAGTAGATGGAGACAAAGTCCCAGTGGTACATGTCAGAGGTTTGTTAGGGAAGACAGTTTGGATTATTTCTGCCTCGAATACAGACAAACCCATTCATGGGGTTGTTTTCGCTCAGGGACCAGGTTGCACCTGGTGGATAATGCAAAAAGATGGATGAACACGATGTGTACCTCAGGGAGATCTGATGGTTGGGTGAGACCTATGTGTAAATATCACTGTTTGCTGAATGTTATTACCATTGTTTGTATATAACTGTATATTGGATGTATAATGTATGTGTTTGTAGAGTTAGAATATATATTAGTTTTATCGTCAGTAAGCTGACGATATGGGGATAAGGGGTGGAATGTCCTAGGTTGACTATATGATGCTTTTATCCCCAATCATCTTGTTCTTTATGCTGAATAATAAGTTTTGCACCTTTAAGGCGTGTTCCAGAGAGTGAAGGGGGGCAGAGAAGAAGCGCGCAGTTTGTTTTCACACACTGCACTCACCCCTCCACATTCCTGCTCCTGGACTGTGTTGTCTGCAGATGGACAGACAGCGGGACAGAGCTCTCCTTTGCTTTTAGTTAGTTTAGCTAGCTGAGACAAAGAAGTTCCCTGGACTGTGGGGTTTTTTCCTTTTTCTTTGGACCTGTTCAAACCTGCTCTGGATTGAACATCCAGAAGAGCACCGGCAGCTCACACCTGTGGCCCACCGGGCCGGGCCTGGCCCGCAACATTTCCAGCACCGGACGGACTGATAAGAGACTGAGTGAGCTGAACTGCAACCTGGGGAGGGGACTTTCTCAGTCTGTCATCTCTTTTGGAGCAGCAGGTGGTTTTATTGTTTAATAAACATTTTTTTTCCACTTTTCTCCAAGGAGGTATTTTCTCCTGGACCGGTTGGGGGAAGGGCTGATTGAATCTGCTTTCCTAGAGGAGCCCTTCGGGGGTTCTCTCACAAATTTGCCCTGAACCAGGACACTGCTCTGAATTTCTGTACTATTTCCCTGTATACTCAAGTCTTTCTGAGTTAAGCAGTGATCTTTGCAATCAAGCAATGATTCCTCTTCTTGCTTCTTATCAAGAGTTTCTGAGCTCATTTCAGTATCTGATTCTTCGTTGTACATGACATCCGTCTCTGGCTGTTCAGTTGTGCAGAGATCTGTCAAGTGAAGCACATTTCCTTGAAGTTCTTCCTGCCAGCATTGGCTCCACTCATTTGAATACATAATAAACAAGAATATAAAAAACAAAGTAAGTATAAATTATATTTAGCATTTCTTACCACTTATTTGTAATCTTTGTTGCACGCCATAGATGCACAAGACAGGAGGGGAAAGAATAATATATGATTAATGATCAGAGGTAATCAGTTCCACCAATACTGCATTTATCCTCACTCAGACATAATTCCCACTGCTCCCCATTATATAGTATCATCAAAAGACAGCTAATGATGACCTTGCTATCTTCCTGATCTTACACTTCCCTTTAGGCTGCGAGATACAAAGAACTCGAACTTCTCGGACAAGATTGGAGGATGTTTGCTGTGCTGGTAGAGTTTCTCCTTGCTAGGCATAGTGGAAAGGATTTTCGTTAAGACACAGGTGACAAGAGATGCAGAATACAATGATCCAGAGCTTTCTGAAGGTAAGCGCCAGTCCCGTGCATCTTTTAGCAGAAGCCGCACTCCGGAACGCACAGCGACCGGCACAATGCCCTGTGCATGAAGAACCTGCTCCTTTGTCTCCAGGAGACGGAGAGCACGGCAGCTTGCAAGAGGTGAAGAACGAAGCTGCACATCACATGGGCATTGTGTGCGCAGATTTTAAACTGATAGAAGACGGTGTTTTGCCACTCATCTGCCTCTTATATTTGCATTAGCATTCATATGGAAATAGTTCTTGCACAACTTTCCTGTGTTTCTTGCTAGTCTTCCATGATAAATCTTAGGCTTCCCTTGAGGCTGTGAGATGCAGAATTCGATGAACTTCTCGGACAAGATCAAGGGACATTTGCTGTGCTGTCACGGTTTCTCCTTGCGAGATGGAGTGGAAATACTTTTTGCTAAGATGCAGGTGACTAGAGACGAAGAAGACGGAGATACAGAGCTCTCTGAAGCTAAGCACCTGTCCACGGCGTCTTTTGGCAGAAGACCCACTCCAGCATGCTCCACTACCAACATGATGATCTGTGCGCGAAGAAGCCGCTTCTGCACCTCCGGGAGATGGAGAGCATGGCAGCTTGCAAGAAGTGAAAAACGAAGCTGCACGACAGCGGCACTGTGTGCGCAGCTTTCAAACTGACAGAGGACACTCTCCTGGTTTTCCATACACATTAATATTTGAATGGAAGGAGTTTTGGACCACTTTCTTTTGCTTCTTGCTAATCACTACGCAGCCCTCTGTCGAAATTCTAAGGCAAGAAAGGAGGACATTTTCTGTATTGGCAAAGTTTCTCCTTGCAAGACAGAGTGGAAAATCTTTTTCCTCAGAGGCAGGTGACGAGAGACGAAGAAGACCGAGATATGGAGCTCTCCAAACCTAAACACCAGTCCTGGGTGTCTTTGGGCAGAAGTCGCACTCTGGAGTGCATTGCGACCAGTAAATTGATCTGTGCGCGAAGAAGCCGCTTCTTCACCTCCGGGAGCCACAGAGCGTGGCAGCTTGCAAGAGGCGAAGACCAAAGCCGCACAACACTGGGATTGTGTGTGCAGCTTTCAAACTGAGAGAGGACACTACCTTTCCACTCTCCTGCCTTTTACATTCCCATTAACATTTCAGGGGAAGGAGTTTTGGACAGCTTTCTTTTGCTTCTTGCTAAACACTACGCAGCCCTCTGTAAAAATTCTAGGGCAAGATCGGGGGACATTTGCTATGCTGGCACAGTTTCTCCATGCGAGACGGAGTGGAAGACCTATTTGCTAAGATGCAGGTGACAAGAGACGAAAGATAGAGATAGATATGGAGCTCTCCAAACCTAAACGCCAGTCCTGGGCGTCTTTGGGCAAAAGCTGCACTCCGGAGTGCATTGTGACTGGCAAATTGAGCTGTGTGTGAAGAAGCCGCGTCTTTGCCTCCGGGAGCCCCAGAGCGTGGCAGCATGCAAGAGGTGAAGAACGAAGCCCCACAACAGCGGCATTGGGTGCGCAGCTTTCAAACTGACAGAGGAGACTCTCCTGCCTTTTACATTCACAATAACATTATGTTGGAAGGAGTTTTGGACAACTTTCTTTTGGTTCTCCCAAAATACTATGCAGCCCTCTGTCGAAATTCTAGGGCAAGATGGGGTGACGTTTTCTGTACTTGAACAGTTTCTCCTTGCGAGATATATTAGAAAAGCTTTTTGCTCAGATGCAGGCAGAAATAGAGGCAGAAGATAGAGATAAGGAGCTCTCTGAAGGTGAACACCGGTGCCAGCTGTCTTTTGGCAGAAGCCGCGCTCCGGAGCGCACTGCAAGCAGCACAATGCTCTGTGCGCGAAGAAGCCACTTCTGCACCACCAGGAGACAGAGAGAGCAGCAGCTTGCGAAAGGCAAAGAACAAAGCGTCGGAACGCTGGCATTGTGTACACAGCTTTCAAACTGGGAGAAAACAATATCCTACCAGTCTCCTGCCTTTTCCATTCACATTAACGTTCGAATGGAAGGAGTTTTGGTCAACTTTCTTTTGCTTCTTGCTAAACACTCTGCAGATCTCCGTGCAGCTTCTACAGCAAGATCGGGGACGTTTTTTGTACTGGCACAGTTTCTCATTGCGAGCCATACTGGAAAAACATTTTTCTAAGCTGCAGGAGACAAGAGACACTAAAGACGAAGATGCGGAGCTCTCCAAAGATAAGGGCCGGTCTCGGGCGTCTTTCGGCAGAAGCTGCGCTCTGGAGCACACCGCGACCGGCACCATGCTCTGTGTGTGAAGAAGCTTCTTCTTCGCCTCCGGGAGACTGAGGGAATGGCTGCGGGTTTTCGGGGTCCGGCTAGCTGCGGGGGACCCTGAAACTGGGTGGGTGCAGGCCAACCCTCTCCTCGGCGTGTTTCACCACGGAGCACTCCAGCTGTGATCACGTGCACGTGCAGTCCCAGATGTTTAAGACAGCACAGCTAGACAGAGAGGTCTCAGAGACTCCAGTGTGTTCCAACAGGCTTTTTAATACCGGGAAATACGCAGGTGCAGGCAGGGAGGGAAAGCGGGGTACAGCTCTGTTGAAGGGTACCGGATCCGGGGTGTCGAGCCCCGAACCTAGGCAGGAATGGGGTTTATAAAAGGTGAAGGAGTAGGCGGGCTCAGGGGTGCCCTTTAACCACTAGGAAGGGGGTACAGAGGTGGGCTTAGGCTGGTGTGATTGAGGCACACCAATAGAAAACTGGGGAGAGGGTGTTCTTAGGGAAGAGCCAATGGAAACGTGGGGAACAGGGAATATTCTGGAACAAAAGGTGTAGTTTACATATGATTGATTGCTTCGTCCCAGGGTGTCCCAACTTCATAATCTTTGTCCCCTGCCCCCACATCTCCCCCTTTTCTGTTAATTAAAAGGCCTCTCTGTCTGTCTTCAAGACAGACTTCTTGAGGCAAGATATAGCAATCACAAGAATCCCTATTATGATGATGACCCATAGCAGGCCTCTTAATACAGAGGAGGCCTACTCGGGAATTCCCCATTGATTGAACAGCTTGTCCAGCCAGTCGGCGGCCTTCTTCTCAGTCCTGATGTCTTTCACTTGGTTTAACAGTCCTTTTATGTTCGCCTGTATCGAGCTGCTGTGTTAAGACAGGTTGAAGCAGCAAAGTCCCTCAAAGTCCTCGCACCTATGGCCATGGGAGAGCAGCAGAAAGTTGATTGCTGCCCCATTTTGCACTGTGGTTTGCCTGGTGGTGTCTTCGTCCGCAGGAAGATCAGACAGCACAGCAGACATCGCATTGGCCTGCTTACTAGGCCAGCACCCCAGGTGAGAAATCTCACTAAGGGCCTTCACAGCGGCAACCCAGGGCAGAAAAATGGATACCGCAAACCTCTTTGCCGTTCCCCAAGTGTAAATTTGGCTATCACAATCTGGACCGAATTCTTCAAAGGATCTCTTTTGGCAGGCCAATTTGTTATTCTGCTTCCAATTATGCACTAGGGTGGTATTTGGGGTGAGGGTAGTCAGCTGGCCAAGGCTGCAGGGACCCACTTTGATGTTGGAGGGGATTCCTGCCCACGCCCTATCACCACAGACAAGAAACACTCACCTTGGGAGCTCTCTGGGGTATGACATGGACTCAGACAGTGTGGTGCTGGTGTAGTTGCACCATTCAGCTATGTTGTACCACTTATCATTTGGCGAGACATCCTTGCTTTGTGGTTTCGTGGTCTGCCAATTAGGTCTCGCTCTATGCACAAAGTTAATGCAGTACTTCGCCCTAGATGTGCCCAACAGGTCTAGCTCCTGGGGCTCTTGTGAGGTATGTGGAAGAATCCTCATCCATCCATCCCAGGTGTCCACAGGGTTGGGTTTCTTACCTAGGAACGGATAATCTTTTTCCATCAGGGGGATCCCCACCAGGCACGTAGATAACAGATTGTCCATGCTTCCCATGGCCATACAGAAGTTATCCTGTTGGAGGGACTTCACCAAGGTGACCCAGACATTCTGTTTGGGCTGGGGGACAATCCAGCCTGAGGTCACTTGGACGGATGCGAAGATGCAGGCCAAGGTGGCAAGACTGGCTGCAAAGCTGGGAATGCCCAGGATTGTGGCAACAAGAAGCATGTTCCTCTCCCTTGGTCCACACCAGTGTACCTGATCTTTTTTGGGGAAACAAAGACCCATTAGAATAGGTTCCCTTTTTTCTTGCGACCTCCTTGAAGACACACAGGCACTGCATACCACCTCTAAATCCCAAACTATGCTGAGCTCATAGTAAAGCTCCTTGGTGCCTTGATTGACATGTGTTTGCCTAGCAGGTATAAAGCCACTAGGAGCATGGAGAGCAAGACGTGCCTTCTGCATGAAAAGACATGTGACCTCCCAATACCTTTTATATGGAAAGCACGCAACCTCAAAGATGCCTTTTATATGGAAAACATGTGACCTCACTTCATATGTGGGAAAACACATGACCTCCAAAAAACACTTACAAAAGGCGTGCAACCTCAACCTATCTCATACTTTCTTGATCTCTCCTTGCGACCTCGAAACGGGGCCCAAACGACCTCAACCTATCAAAAAAAAGGGGCCCAAACAATCCCAACCTATTCCAGACTTCCCGTTTTCTCTTTGCGACCTCAAAAACAAGGGGCTAAACAATCTCAACCTATTCCAAACTCCCCTTGTTTTTTCTTTGCAACCTCTGTTCTCAGAAGAATGGTCCTTTCCTCTTCAATATCAACCTTAATTCAAACTTCCTCTGTAACCTCCCCCTTCTTTTTCGGTTGAAGAGGGAGAAGAAGGATGGGAAGGAGGAGAAGGAGCAGCAGGAGAAGCGCCACAGGGAGGAAGAGGAGAAGGAGGATGGCAAAGAACGGGGAAGGAGAAAGGGGTGGAACCTGACGCGTGTAATGTCAGCAGTTGGGGGGAGACAGTGGCTTTTTACTAATAATGGTATTTGGGGAAGTGTGGGAGTACGTTTTTGTACGAAATGTTCATCTGCTCAGTCAAGGGGATATATCAGTGTGTTATGAGCACCCTTGTGACCAGTTTTGGGTGTGTTCCCTTCCTCCTTCTCCTTTTCCAAGGGAAGGCTGATTCAGGGGCAGGATGGGTGACATGGTGGGCTTGTCTGTCGGCAGGTGGATCTTCAGGCATGCAATTGAGGTAGGGTTTTATATACTTTTCAGGGATGCATTTGGGTCCAGCCTGTGGAGACACAAGCAAAGCCTCTCCCCCACGTAATGAGTGGGTAGGGCCCTTCAGTGATTTTGGACTCGGGGTGATGGAGGAGCACAGGTGGTCTTTCTTTGAGATGTGCATGTGTATTGTTGTGAAAGTGTCTGATGATAGGGGGATTTGGCTCCTTCTGGAGCAGTTCATAAAGTTCAATACATATAAAGCTTTGCACAATCTCTATATGGGAGTAGTGGTAGCTGTATCATGCTGCTGTTCCAGCAGCTTCTTTATCTCTTTATGTGCTTGTTCTACTATGGATTGCCCTGTGGGATTGTGAGGAATGCCGGTGGTGTGGGCAATTCCCCATTGCTGTGTGAACTCCTTGAAGTATTTAGATGTAAATGCCGGACCGTTATCTGTTTTAATATTTTTGGGGACCCCAAGGGTCACAAAAGCCCTATAAAAATGTTTGATTACATCTTTCATTTTCTCTCCTGCATGTGCCGATGCAAACACTGCTCCAGAAAATGTGTCGATGTATTTGAGCCTTCTGAAGGGGGCATAATGAGTAATGCCTGTTTTGCCAGAGCTCAAGGGCTCCTAGGCCTCTCAGATTGACCCCAACTGGCATGGATGGTAAGGAAAAGGTTTGACAGTTGGGGCAAGTTGCTACAATGGCTCTGGCTTGTTCCACTGATATTTTAAATTGCCTGCGTAAAGCAGGTGCGTTTTGGTGATAGAATCAATGTCTCAACTGAGCCTGTTGAAAGATGTCAGGGGTGGTGTGCAGTGCTGGACCAGAGTGTGCTGCCATGGCTAGGAGATCTGCCCTCCAGTTACCCTCGGTGATAGGTCCAGGCAGGTCTGTGTGAGACCGAACATGCATGATATGGTAAGGTTGCTCTCTGTGGGAAAGTAGCCAAATCAGTTCTGAGAGCAAGCTAAATAATTTTTTGTTCTGGACTTCCTTGAGCAAGGCATGCTCTGCCCACTCAGCTATCCCAGGAACATAAGCAAATCAGTTATGACATTTAAAGGTTGTTGGAATTTCCTGAATGCTCTCACAACCACAGCAAGTTCTGCGATCTGGGGAGATCCTTCAACTTGGACATTGGATTCCCACTCACCAGTGTCCTTATTTCTCCAGGTGACCACTGACTTTCGGGACTTCCCAGAGCCATCAGTGAATACTGTGAGAGCATCCTTGATAGGTGTTTTATTTTTGAATGATTTTGGTGCCAAATACAACGAATCTTTAAAAAATTTGTGCTTTGGATAACGTGTGGAAACTTGGCCGGGGTAGCTATCTAGAGCAAATTGCTGATGTTCACTGGTTTTTAGAAGTGTGTCCAAATAGTCCAAGGTAAAGGGTAGATAGAAGCATTCCGGTTCACACCCTGCAAGGGTTCAGAGGTGATCCCTAGCTTTAATTATCAATTGTGCCACCAGCTCTTGGGGAGGTGTTACAGTTTTTCGTGGCTGGTGGGGTTAAAATAGCCACTCTATTACAATCAGGGACTCCTTAGAGCCACTGTCCCAGTGAAAGATCAAAGCGTGAAAGTGTGGTGCCTTACCTAAGACTGCCACATCCAAGGCAAGGGACCAGTCCACGCGGTGGGCCCGACGGGACACCACAGCAGTTCTGACTCTCTCCGGGGCTTTCCAGTCTTCAGGGGTCAGGGCATGGGGAGAGGCAGGATCTCAGTTACCTCGTAAGAGGTCAAAGAGTGGGGCCAGCTCCTCGGTGGTGAGACCCAGGAAGTGCCGAATCCAGGTGATGGTGCCGCAGATCTGCTGCAGGTCGTGCAGGGTGCATGGATCATCACGGATGGTGAGTCTCTGTGGATTGATGGTCCTTGTGGTGATGAGGAAGCCAAGATACTTCCATGGGCTGGACATCTGTATCTTGTCTGGAGTGATCTGAAGACCTGCGCATTCAATGGGTCTTCTCGAGGGCAGTCTTTAGGTAGGTTTCAGTGGGTGCACACACTAAAATGTCGTCCATATAGTGATAAATAATTGCTTCAGGGAAAAGCTTTCTGATGGGGGAAAGCACTTGTGCCCCAAAGTTTTGGCAAAGCACAAGGCTGTTTTTCATCCCTTGAGGAAAACTGACCCAGTGGTACCAGTTGTATGGTTCCTTTCGGTTGATGGATGGCACTGAAAAGGTGAACCTGGGAGCGACTGCAGGATGCAACGGGATGTTGAAAAAACAATCCTTTATGTCAAGGACTGCGAGCGGCCAGTCTCTTGGGAGCATGGAGAGGGAGGGGAGGCCGAGTTGAAGGGCGCCCATGTCCTGGATGACTTTGGTAATTTTGCGCAAATCTTGAAGCAACCACCACTTGTCTTTGCCAGGCTTTTTTATGACAAAGACTGGGGTGTTCCAGTGGCTTTCAGATGGGACAATGTGCCCCAAGTGCAACTGTCCATACTAAATCATTGAGCACTTTGAGATTTTCTTCTGTGAGGGGCCACTGCTCCACCCACACCAGACTGTGCGATTTCCAGATGAGGGGTGGGGTGGTGCCTCAGCAGTGGCCCAAGCTAAAAATGCCATTTAACGTCAGGGATGTCTAGGCAGGCTCCCCATTGTGCTAGGACATCTCTGCCTAGCAACACGATGTCACAGGATGTGACAAACAGCCTTACCGTAGCTACTTGTCCCTCAGGCTCCTCAATGGTGACAAAGTGTTTGCCCCTAAGAGAGGTGACAGCTCCTCCGATGCCAGAGACTGTGCAACAAGGGGACACCAACTCCCAGTCATGGGGACACTTAGCTCTCGGGATGATGGTGACATCAGCTCCTGTGTCTGCCATCATCAAAAGGTTGAAGTTCTTCTCCTTGTAGGAGATGGTGGCTGAAATGTTAGGTCTTTCCCTGGATAGAGTCTGTGTAAAATAAACGTCATAGTTAGGTAAATCAGGGTCCTGTCCTGGAAGCACATACACCTGTGCAAAAGGAGCGTGCTTGTACAAGGTGTACGGAGGTGTGGTACAAGAGACAGTCAGAGTTATTTCATTGGAAGGGTGGAGATAGTAACAACCTCTGGGATAACAGTTATTTCGAAAGGAGTGTGTTTGTTGTCCCCAATGATCAGTACTTCGATGGCCCTGTTGTGGAAGGGAGGCTCCAAGAAGCCTGCTGGAACCCTGACAAAGTCCTCGTCCTCTAGCATAATTGTGACCGAGAGCTGCGGAGGACCCTGCAAAGGCTCACATCTAATTGTCCTGTCCAGCGGAAGTACCTGAAACCTCCCTTGGGGCTCCGAGCCTCGGAAATGACCCATCCGGGAACTCGTTCTTGCTGCCAACCTGGAGCTGCTGCGGCCTGTCACTTGGTGTCGTCGCGCGAGGCTAGGGCATGCTGAAAAAAATGTTTCCTGGATGCCAAGGAGGCTGCTAGAACAGCGGTGGACGAGGAGCAAAGGAGGCAGGCACTCTCGCAGAGTGAACAACGGAGGTGGGCATTCTCACAGAGTGAGCAACAGAGGTGGGCATGTGGGAATCGATGCGTCCATTGGACAGGGGATAGGGACATTTGGCATAGATGTGGCCATCCTGCTTGCAATTAAAACATTGTACATTATTTAACGTGACCATTGCCTCCCTGACACCCTTGCTTACTGCAGCTGCAACTGTCTGTTCCATTGAGGTGGCTCTGGTGCAGGCGGTGACCACCTGGGTGACGGAAGGCTCAGGGTCCTGTGGAAGAGCCCTGAGTACCTTCTTGGTGTCCAGGTTGGTGTTAGTCATGGCCATCTTTTGGAGGAGCTCGTCCCTAGCTTCCATCTTGTCGACCTGTCTTTCGATGGCTTCTCAGACACGGTCCATGAACTTGATGAAGGGCTCATCGACTCCCTGGTGGATGGCTTAGAAGCTTTGCAAGGGGGTGGAACTGTCTGGGATCTTTAAAAGTGCAGTTTTAGCAGCTATTTTAATTTCATTTATCACATCAACAGGCAGAGCTACCTGATCCTCAGGCCTGTCAAAAGCTCCTTCTCCTGAAAATGCATCTATAGCAGCATCACCCACTCCTTGTATTTGATGTTTTTCAACCAGGGTTTTTAACAGTTTTTTCCAATGGGCTTCCAAGAGGAGAAACACAGTGGGAGACAACAGGGCTGTCATAATGTACCTTAAGTCATGTGCTACTAGAGTATGTCCAGTGAATGTCAGTTCCAATAAATTCTTAAAATAGGGTGAACCTCTCCCATAGTCTTTCACTGCCTTTCGCAGCTCTTTGATCTCGGCATATGGAATTTGCTCCCACCTCTCATTCCCATTCCGATTGAGAATGACTGGAGCGACCACCCGATCCAGATCCCTTGCCAGTTCAAGATTCCCATCCCTGATTGCCTCCTCCCGGATCTTTGCCCAGCTGCTACCTGGCCTGGTGTTGTGGCTGGGGGCGCAGCAAGTCTCATCTCCCTCCTCCGAAGTGACTGGGCAGGCTAACATGCAGGGCCTCCGACCAACCGGTGGGATCTGATGGCTATGATCCCGGCAAGCCAAGATGGCAGCCTTCCTGTTTAAGCCACACCCACTTCCGGTCCCATTGCCATGGGAACCGGAAAGGATGGGGCGTGGCCTGATGGGCTGGCATCACGCCCCTGGGCAGGGCCCTCCGGGAGAGCACCACCCACAGAAGACCCACCCCAGGGAGGAGCAAAGGCGGTGGAAAGGGCGGAGCCTGACGCGTGTGACGTCGACGCTCAGGGGAGGGTGGGACCCAGCACAGGGGCCAAACTCGACGTGGGGAGGTGGCCAGTGGAGGGGCGGGAGGACTTGTGAAAGGAGGGATGGTGTCATCTTGGGCCACCACGTGACCAGTGCCATTTTCAGCCGCCACGTGGCCGGCATCATTTTGTGAAAAGGAACTGGGGAGAAACCCAGGGTCTGAAGCGGGAACAGGGGTTTCAGGATCAAGAGTAAGGGCAGGGTCCAGACTGGAGTGGCCAGTCCCAGGCTGGGAGAGGGACTGGTTGTTACAGGAGAAAGCAGGGAGACAGCAGCAACCCTTTGTCTTTTGGAAGGTTCTGTGTCCTGTATCATCCATCGAGGCAGAGGGTTTAGGAACAGGGAGGGTAGGGACACAGGGAAGGAGAACTGGGAACTCAAGATTTTTCCCTTTTTTATCAACTTAAAATCGAATCAAACAAAGCAGTAAATTTCCCAACCCTAAAATTCCCCTTAACATGCTCTAAATAAATACATTCCCCACTTTTCCCCAAAACGAAACAGACAAAACATCTTCCCAAGAAATCTCAGGAAAATGTTCGAACAAAAACCGAACAAAGGCTTTAACGTCCCTTTTTAAAAACTAAATTTTCCCCGAAAAAAGGAGACTTTGAACTTGGAGATAGAATTCTCTCTGAGCGTGAGATAGCCTGCTTCCCATCACTATAAAACCCAGTCACCAGGCAAACAAATTAAAATAAAAGCAGATGCATCTGGGTGGGGGGGTGTGATGCTCGGCACTATTTTTCATGCACCAAAATTCATGGAAGGTTCCGGACAAACACAAAAACCTCAGAGCGGCTGGCTGTGTTCCCGCCAGTCCGTTTCGCTTTGCTGCAGCTCCCCCAGAGGTATATTCATGGCGGAGCAAGAAGGGCTATCTGGCAGGGGCAGGAAGAAGTGGTCTTCGCACAATCCTACTGCTGGCAGTGAACAGTGCTTTTTTTTCCCAACGGTGCTTCACACAGAGTCGCAGTGGCTGCGTAGTCGCTCTTCAGGGCATAGGCAAGAAAGCTACCCAAGCCCTGCATTCAGGCGCCAACTTATGCAGGTTTTTGGGGTCCGGCTAGCTGCAGGAGACCCCGAACCTGGGTGGGTGAGGGCCGATGAACTCCTCGACGTGTTTCGCTGCGGGCCGCTCTGGGAGCAATCACGTGCATGCGCAGGCCCAGATGTTTAAGACAGCACAGCTAGACAGAGAGGTCTCAGAGACTCCAGTGTGTTCCAACAGGCTTTTTAATACCGGAAAATCCGAAGGTGCAGGCGGAGAGGGAAAGCGGCATACAGCTCTGTTGAAGGGTAACGGATCCGGGGTGCCGAGACCCAAATCCGGGCAGGAATGGGGTTTATAAAAGGTGAAGGAGTAGGTGGGCTCAGGGGTGCCCTTTAACCACTAGGAAGAGGGTACCGAGGTTGGCTTAGGGTCGTGTAAGATTGAGGTACACCAATAGAAAACCGGGGATAGGGTGTTCTTAGAGAAGAGAGGCAACGGAAACATGGGGAGCAGGGAATATTCTGGAACAAAAGTTGTAGTTTATATATGACTGATTGCTTCTTCCCAGGGTGTCCAAACTTCAAAATGTTTCTCCCCTACCCCCACAAGTGGCAGCTGGCAAAAGGCGAAGAACAAAGCCGCACAACAATGGAATGTGGGTGCACCTTTCAAACTGAGAGAAAACAGTACCTTACCACTCTCCTGCCTTTTCCATTCACATTAACATTCGAATGGAAGGAGTTTTAGACTACATTCTTTTGCTTCTTGCTAAACACGCTGCACACCTCTCTGGAAAGTCTAGGGCAAGATTAGGGAAGTTTTCTTTTCTGGCACAGTTCCTCCTTGTGAGACATAGTGGGAAAGATTTTGCAAAGATCTAGGTGACAAGAGACTCTATAAACGATAATACAGAGCTCTCCAAAGCTAAGCGCTGGTTCCGGACGTCATTCGGCAGAAGCAACCATCCAGAGAGCACGGTGACCAGCACAATGCTCTGTGCATGAAGAACCCGCTTCTTTGCCTCCGGGAGACGGAGAGAGCGGCAGCTTCCGAAAAGCGAAGAATGAAGCCGCACAACCCTGGCATTGTGTGCACCTTTCAAATGAGAGAAAACAGTACCTTAACAGTTTCCTGCTTCTTTCATTCACATTAATATTTGAATGGAAGTAGTTTTGAACAACGTTCTTTTGCTTCGTGCCAAACACTCTGCACACCTCTGTGCAATATCCACACCAAGATCAGGGATGTTCCGAGAACTGGCCCAGTTTCTCCTTGCGAGACATAGCGGAACAGCTTTCTGCTAAGCTGCAGGCAACAAAAGACCCTAAAAATGATGATATGGAGCTATCCGAAGATAAGTGCTGGTCCCGGGTGTCATTCAGGAAATAATGCCCTCCAGAGTTCACTGCAACCAGCACAATGCTCTGTGCGTGAAGAAGCTTCTTCTGCACCTCTGGGAGACTGAGAGAAGGGCAGCTTGCGAGAGGTGAAGAACGAAGCTGCACAACACCAGCATTGTGTGCGAGGATTTCAAAGTCAGAGAAAACATTGCCTTACCAGTCTCCTGCATTTTCCGTTCACATTAACATTGGAAGAGGAAGGAGTTTTGGTCATTATTGATTTGCTTCTTCCTAAACACTCTGAAGGTATCTCTGGAAATACTAGGAAAAATCGGGGGTGTTGTCTCTGCTGGAACAATTTCTCTTTAGAGACATAGTGGAAAAACTTTTTGCTAAGCTATAGTAGAAAAGAGATGCAGAAGACAACGATACGGAGCTCTCAGAACCTTAGCGCCAGTCCCGAGCGTAGTTCGGCAGAAGCTGTGCTCTGGACCACGCCGCGACGGACACGATGATCTATGCGCGAAGAAGCCGCTTCTTCGCCTCCGGGAGACTGAGAGAGCGGCAGCTTCCAAGAAGCAAAAAACAAAGCTTCAATACACGGGCCCTGTGTGCAGCTCATAAACTGAGAGAAAACAGTACCGTACTACTCTCGTGCTTCTATTTTTCACATTATTATTCGAATGGAAGGAGTTTTGAACAACTTTCTATTGCTTCTTGCTAAGCTTTCTGCAGCCATCTATGGAAATTCTATGGCAAGATTGAGGTTGTTTTCCCTACTAGCACAGTTTCTCCTTGCAAGATATAGTGGAAAAGCTTCTTGATAAACACTTTGCAGTTTACAAGAGATGCAGAAGACGATGACACGGAGCTCTCAGAAGTAAAGATCGGGTCCCGGGGACTTCCGGCAGAAGCCACGGTCCAGAGCGCACCACGAATGACACGATGATCTATGCGCGAAGAAGCCGCTTCTGAGCCTCTGGGAGACAGAGAGCGTGGCAGCTTCCGAGAGGCAAAGAACGAAGCTTCACAACAGAGGCACTGTGTGCAGCTCTCAAATGGAGAGAAACCAGTACCTTACCACTGCCATGCTTCTTTCATTAGCATTATTATTCTATGGGAAGGAGTTTCGAAAATCTTTCTTTTGCTTCTTGCTAAGCTTTCTGCAGAAATTCCTGGAAATTCTAGGGCAAGATCGGGGTTGTTTTCTCTACTGGCACAGTTTCTCCTTGCGAGATATAGTGGAAAAGCTTTTTGCTAATTTGCAGAAGACAAGCGATGCAGAAGACGATGATACGGAGCTCTCAGAAGTTAAGCTGCGATCCCGGGCATCTTTCAGCAGAAGCCTCGCACCGGAGCGTCCAGGGACCAGCACGATGCTCTGTGCACGAAGAAGCCGCTTCCTTGCCTACGAGAGAGGGAGAGCGCGGCAGCTTCCCAGAGCGGAAGAACGAAGCTTCACACCACGGGCCCTGCGTGCAGCTCCCAAACTAAGAGAAAACAGTACGTTACCACTCCCGTGCTTCTTTCATTCATATTATTATTCGAAAGGAAGGAGTTTTAAAAAATTTTCTTTTGATTCTTGATGAACACTCTGCACACCTCCACGTAATAGCTACACAAGGATGGGGGACGTTTCCAGAAGTGGCCCAGGTTCTCCTAGCGAGACTTAGCCGAAGAGATTTTGCTAATCTGCAGTAGACAAGAGCTGCAGAAGATGATGACATGGAGCTCTCAGAAGTTAAGCTCCGGTGCCCGGCGTCATTCGGCAGAAGCCGCGCTCCGGAGCGCACCGCGAAAGACACGATGATCTATGCGCGAAGAAGCCGCTTCTGCGCCTCTGGGAGACAGAGAGGGCGGCAGCTTGCTGAAGGCGATCAAGGAAGCTGCAAAACCTCTCTCCTTCCTTTTCCAGTCACGCGAACATTCCAAAGGAAAGAGTTTTCAACAACTTCTTTTGCTTCTTTCTTACGAAACATTCTGTAGGCAGTCGAGAAGCTTCTTAAGCAAGACCGGGGACATTGTACTATTGCCACAGTGTCTCCTTGCGAGACATAGTGGAAAAGGTTTTTGCAAATCTACAGGCGAAAAGAAATCCTGAAGACGATGTTCCGGAGCACTTCGAGCCAGAGCTCCAGTCCTTGGCGTCCTTCGGCAGAAGGCACGCTGCGGAGCGTACCGCGAGCGGCAAAATGCTCTGTGCGCGAAGAAGCCGCTTCTGCGCCTCCGAGAGACAGAGAACGCGGCAGCTTCCGAGAGGCAAAGAATGAAGCTTCACAACACGGGCACTGTGTGCAGGTGTCAAGCGGAGAGAAACCAGTACCTTACCGCTGCTCTTGTGCTTCTTTCATTCACGTTTTTATTCGAATGGAAGGAGTATTGAACAACTTTCTTTTGCTTCCGCTAATCTTTCTGCAGATAGCTCTCTCAATTCTTGAGCAAGATCGGTGTTGTTTTATCTACTGGCACAGTTTCTCCTTGCGAGATCTAGTGGAAAAGCTTTTTAGTATGCTGCAGAAGACAAGCGATGCAGAAGCCGATGATACAGAGCTCTCAGAAGTTAAGCGCCGGTCCCGGGCATCTTTCAGCAGAAGTCGCGCACCGGAGCGTCCAGGTACCAGCACGATGCTCTGTGCGCGAAGAAGACGCTTCTTCGCCGTCGAGAGAGGGAGAGCGCGGCAGCTTGCCAAAGGCCAAGAACACAGCCACACAATATGGTCATTCCGTGCGCAGCTTTAAAAGTTAGAGAAAACAGTACTTTTCCACTCTCCTGCTTCTTTCATTCACATTGCTATTCGAATGGAAGGAGTTTTGGACAGCTTTCTTGTGCTACTTGCTTCACACTCTGCAGCCATCCGTGCTGCAACATCCACACCAAGATCGGGGACGTTTCCTGGACCGGCCAAGTTTCTCCTTGCGAGACAGAGCGGAAGAGCTTTTTGCTAAGCTGCTGTAGACAAGAGATGCAGAAGACGATGATACGGAGCTCACAGAAGTTAAGCTCCTGTCCCCGGCATCTTTCAGCAGAAGCCGCTCTCCTGAGCGCACCGTGACAGGCACCATGCTCAGTGCGCGATGAAGCCGCTTCTTCGCCTTCGAGAGAGGGAGAGAGCGGCAGCTCAGAAAGACGAAGAACAAAGCCCCACAACACGGGCATTGTGTGCGCAGTTTTAAAAGGCAGAGAAAACAGTACCTTACTACGCTCCTGCTTCTGCAATTCACAAAAATATGCAAATGGAAGGAGTTTTGAACGACTTTCTTTCGCTTCTCGCTAAACACTCTGCACACCTCCGTGCAACATCTACACCAAGATGGGGGACGTTTCCTGGGCTGGCCCAGTTTCTCCTTGCGAGACAGAGCGGAAGAGCTTTTTGCTAAGCTGCAGTAGACAAGAGATGCAGAAGACGATGATACGGAGACTCTCAGCAGTTAAGCCCCGGTCCCCGGCGGCTTTGGGCAGAAGCCGCGCTCCGGAGCGCACGGCGAGCAGCACAAAGCTCTGTGCGCGAAGAAGCCGCTTCTTCGCCTCCGGGAGACTGAGAGAGCGGCAGCTTCCGAGAAGCGAAAAACAAAGCTTCAATACACGGGCCCTGTGTGCAGCTCATAAACTGAGAGAAAACAGTACCGTACTACTCTCGTGCTTCTATCTTTCACATTATTATTCGAATGGAAGTGGTTTCGAACAGCTTTCTATTGCTTCTTGCCAAGCTTTCTGCAGATATCTCTGGACATTCTAGGCCAAGATCGAGGTTGTTTTCCCTACTAGCACACGTTCTCCTTGCGAGATCTAGTGGAAAAGCTTTTTCCCAAGCTGCAGTTTCCAAGAGATGCAATAGACGATGATATATAGCTCTTTGTGAATTTAAGCGCCGGTCCCGGGCGTCTTTCGACAGAAGCTGCGCTCCGAAACGTAGCGCGAGCGGCACAATGCTCTGTGCGTGCAGAAGTAGCTTCATCGTCTCCGGGAGACAGGAGAGCGGCAGCTTCCGAGAGGCGAAGAAAGAAGCATCACAACACGGGCACTGTGTGCAGCTCTCAAACGGAGAGAAAACAGTACCTTTCCACTCTCCTGCTTCTTTCATTCAAATTAATATTCGAAGTCAAGGAGTTTGAAACAACTTTCTTTTGCTTCTCGACAAACACTCTGCACACCTCCATGCAACATCTGCACCAAGATCGGGGACGGTTCCTGTACTAGCCCAGTTTCTCCTTGCGAGACAAAGCGGAACAGCTTTTTGGTAAGCTGCAGAAGACGAAGATACGGAGCTCTCAGAAGTTAAGCTCCGGTGCCTGGCGTCATTCGGCAGAAGCCGCGCTCCGGAGCGCACCGCGAAAGACACGATGATCTATGCGCGAAGAAGCCGCTTCTGCGCCTCTGGGAGACAGAGAGGGCGGCAGCTTGCTGAAGGCGATCAAGGAAGCTGCAAAACCTCTCTCCTTCCTTTTCCAGTCACGCGAACATTCCAAAGGAAAGAGTTTTCAACAACTTCTTTTGCTTCTTTCTTACGAAACATTCTGTAGGCAGTCGAGAAGCTTCTTAAGCAAGACCGGGGACATTTTACTATTGCCACAGTGTCTCCTTGCGAGACATAGTGGAAAAGGTTTTTGCAAATCTACAGGCGAAAAGAAATCCTGAAGACGATGTTCCGGAGCACTCCGAGCCAGAGCTCCAGTCCTTGGCGTCCTTCGGCAGAAGGCACGCTGCGGAGCGTACCGCGAGCGGCAAAATGCTCTGTGCGCGAAGAAGCCGCTTCTGCGCCTCCGAGAGACGGAGAACGCGGCAGCTTCCGAGAGGCAAAGAACGAAGCTTCACAACACGGGCACTGTGTGCAGGTGTCAAGCGGAGAGAAACCAGTACCTTACCGCTGCTCTTGTGCTTCTTTCATTCACGTTTTTATTCGAATGGAAGGAGTATTGAACAACTTTCTTTTGCTTCCGCTAATCTTTCTGCAGATAGCTCTCTCAATTCTTGAGCAAGATCGGTGTTGTTTTATCTACTGGCACAGTTTCTCCTTGCGAGATCTAGTGGAAAAGCTTTTTAGTATGCTGCAGAAGACAAGCGATGCAGAAGCCGATGATACAGAGCTCTCAGAAGTTAAGCGCCGGTCCCGGGCATCTTTCAGCAGAAGTCGCGCACCGGAGCGTCCAGGTACCAGCACGATGCTCTGTGCGCGAAGAAGACGCTTCTTCGCCGTCGAGAGAGGGAGAGCGCGGCAGCTTGCCAAAGGCCAAGAACACAGCCACACAATATGGTCATTCCGTGCGCAGCTTTAAAAGTTAGAGAAAACAGTACTTTTCCACTCTCCTGCTTCTTTCATTCACATTGCTATTCGAATGGAAGGAGTTTTGGACAGCTTTCTTGTGCTACTTGCTTCACACTCTGCAGCCATCCGTGCTGCAACATCCACACCAAGATCGGGGACGTTTCCTGGACCGGCCAAGTTTCTCCTTGCGAGACAGAGCGGAAGAGCTTTTTGCTAAGCTGCTGTAGACAAGAGATGCAGAAGACGATGATACGGAGCTCACAGAAGTTAAGCTCCTGTCCCCGGCATCTTTCAGCAGAAGCCGCTCTCCTGAGCGCACCGTGACAGGCACCATGCTCAGTGCGCGATGAAGCCGCTTCTTCGCCTTCGAGAGAGGGAGAGAGCGGCAGCTCAGAAAGACGAAGAACAAAGCCCCACAACACGGGCATTGTGTGCGCAGCTTTAAAAGGCAGAGAAAACAGTACCTTACTACGCTCCTGCTTCTGCAATTCACAAAAATATGCAAATGGAAGGAGTTTTGAACGACTTTCTTTCGCTTCTCGCTAAACACTCTGCACACCTCCGTGCAACATCTACACCAAGATCGGGGACGTTTCCTGGGCTGGCCCAGTTTCTCCTTGCGAGACAGAGCGGAAGAGCTTTTTGCTAAGCTGCAGTAGACAAGAGATGCAGAAGACGATGATACGGAGACTCTCAGCAGTTAAGCCCCGGTCCCCGGCGGCTTTGGGCAGAAGCCGCGCTCCGGAGCGCACGGCGAGCAGCACAAAGCTCTGTGCGCGAAGAAGCCGCTTCTTCGCCTCCGGGAGACTGAGAGAGCGGCAGCTTCCGAGAAGCGAAAAACAAAGCTTCAATACACGGGCCCTGTGTGCAGCTCATAAACTGAGAGAAAACAGTACCGTACTACTCTCGTGCTTCTATCTTTCACATTATTATTCGAATGGAAGTGGTTTCGAACAGCTTTCTATTGCTTCTTGCCAAGCTTTCTGCAGATATCTCTGGACATTCTAGGCCAAGATCGAGGTTGTTTTCCCTACTAGCACACGTTCTCCTTGCGAGATCTAGTGGAAAAGCTTTTTCCCCAAGCTGCAGTTTCCAAGAGATGCAATAGACGATGATATATAGCTCTTTGTGAATTTAAGCGCCGGTCCCGGGCGTCTTTCGACAGAAGCTGCGCTCCGAAACGTAGCGCGAGCGGCACAATGCTCTGTGCGTGCAGAAGTAGCTTCATCGTCTCCGGGAGACAGGAGAGCGGCAGCTTCCGAGAGGCGAAGAAAGAAGCGTCACAACACGGGCACTGTGTGCAGCTCTCAAACAGAGAGAAAACAGTACCTTTCCACTCTCCTGCTTCTTTCATTCAAATTAATATTCGAAGTCAAGGAGTTTGAAACAACTTTCTTTTGCTTCTCGACAAACACTCTGCACACCTCCATGCAACATCTGCACCAAGATCGGGGACGGTTCCTGTACTAGCCCAGTTTCTCCTTGCGAGACAAAGCGGAACAGCTTTTTGGTAAGCTGCAGAAGACGAAGATACGGAGCTCTCAGAAGTTAAGCTCCGGTGCCCGGCGTCATTCGGCAGAAGCCGCGCTCCGGAGCGCACCGCGAAAGACACGATGATCTATGCGCGAAGAAGCCGCTTCTGCGCCTCTGGGAGACAGAGAGGGCGGCAGCTTGCTGAAGGCGATCAAGGAAGCTGCAAAACCTCTCTCCTTCCTTTTCCAGTCACGCGAACATTCCAAAGGAAAGAGTTTTCAACAACTTCTTTTGCTTCTTTCTTACGAAACATTCTGTAGGCAGTCGAGAAGCTTCTTAAGCAAGACCGGGGACATTGTACTATTGCCACAGTGTCTCCTTGCGAGACATAGTGGAAAAGGTTTTTGCAAATCTACAGGCGAAAAGAAATCCTGAAGACGATGTTCCGGAGCACTCCGAGCCAGAGCTCCAGTCCTTGGCGTCCTTCGGCAGAAGGCACGCTGCGGAGCGTACCGCGAGCGGCAAAATGCTCTGTGCGCGAAGAAGCCGCTTCTGCGCCTCCGAGAGACGGAGAACGCGGCAGCTTCCGAGAGGCAAAGAACGAAGCTTCACAACACGGGCACTGTGTGCAGGTGTCAAGCGGAGAGAAACCAGTACCTTACCGCTGCTCTTGTGCTTCTTTCATTCACGTTTTTATTCGAATGGAAGGAGTATTGAACAACTTTCTTTTGCTTCCGCTAATCTTTCTGCAGATAGCTCTCTCAATTCTTGAGCAAGATCGGTGTTGTTTTATCTACTGGCACAGTTTCTCCTTGCGAGATCTAGTGGAAAAGCTTTTTAGTATGCTGCAGAAGACAAGCGATGCAGAAGCCGATGATACAGAGCTCTCAGAAGTTAAGCGCCGGTCCCGGGCATCTTTCAGCAGAAGTCGCGCACCGGAGCGTCCAGGTACCAGCACGATGCTCTGTGCGCGAAGAAGACGCTTCTTCGCCGTCGAGAGAGGGAGAGCGCGGCAGCTTGCCAAAGGCCAAGAACACAGCCACACAATATGGTCATTCCGTGCGCAGCTTTAAAAGTTAGAGAAAACAGTACTTTTCCACTCTCCTGCTTCTTTCATTCACATTGCTATTCGAATGGAAGGAGTTTTGGACAGCTTTCTTGTGCTACTTGCTTCACACTCTGCAGCCATCCGTGCTGCAACATCCACACCAAGATCGGGGACGTTTCCTGGACCGGCCAAGTTTCTCCTTGCGAGACAGAGCGGAAGAGCTTTTTGCTAAGCTGCTGTAGACAAGAGATGCAGAAGACGATGATACGGAGCTCACAGAAGTTAAGCTCCTGTCCCCGGCATCTTTCAGCAGAAGCCGCTCTCCTGAGCGCACCGTGACAGGCACCATGCTCAGTGCGCGATGAAGCCGCTTCTTCGCCTTCGAGAGAGGGAGAGAGCGGCAGCTCGGAAAGACGAAGAACAAAGCCCCACAACACGGGCATTGTGTGCGCAGCTTTAAAAGGCAGAGAAAACAGTACCTTACTACGCTCCTGCTTCTGCAATTCACAAAAATATGCAAATGGAAGGAGTTTTGAACGACTTTCTTTCGCTTCTCGCTAAACACTCTGCACACCTCCGTGCAACATCTACACCAAGATGGGGGACGTTTCCTGGGCTGGCCCAGTTTCTCCTTGCGAGACAGAGCGGAAGAGCTTTTTGCTAAGCTGCAGTAGACAAGAGATGCAGAAGACGATGATACGGAGACTCTCAGCAGTTAAGCCCCGGTCCCCGGCGGCTTTGGGCAGAAGCCGCGCTCCGGAGCGCACGGCGAGCAGCACAAAGCTCTGTGCGCGAAGAAGCCGCTTCTTCGCCTCCGGGAGACTGAGAGAGCGGCAGCTTCCGAGAAGCGAAAAACAAAGCTTCAATACACGGGCCCTGTGTGCAGCTCATAAACTGAGAGAAAACAGTACCGTACTACTCTCGTGCTTCTATCTTTCACATTATTATTCGAATGGAAGTGGTTTCGAACAGCTTTCTATTGCTTCTTGCCAAGCTTTCTGCAGATATCTCTGGACATTCTAGGCCAAGATCGAGGTTGTTTTCCCTACTAGCACACGTTCTCCTTGCGAGATCTAGTGGAAAAGCTTTTTCCCAAGCTGCAGTTTCCAAGAGATGCAATAGACGATGATATATAGCTCTTTGTGAATTTAAGCGCCGGTCCCGGGCGTCTTTCGACAGAAGCTGCGCTCCGAAACGTAGCGCGAGCGGCACAATGCTCTGTGCGTGCAGAAGTAGCTTCATCGTCTCCGGGAGACAGGAGAGCGGCAGCTTCCGAGAGGCGAAGAAAGAAGCGTCACAACACGGGCACTGTGTGCAGCTCTCAAACGGAGAGAAAACAGTACCTTTCCACTCTCCTGCTTCTTTCATTCAAATTAATATTCGAAGTCAAGGAGTTTGAAACAACTTTCTTTTGCTTCTCGACAAACACTCTGCACACCTCCATGCAACATCTGCACCAAGATCGGGGACGGTTCCTGTACTAGCCCAGTTTCTCCTTGCGAGACAAAGCGGAACAGCTTTTTGGTAAGCTGCAGAAGACGAAGATACGGAGCTCTCAGAAGTTAAGCTCCGGTGCCCGGCGTCATTCGGCAGAAGCCGCGCTCCGGAGCGCACCGCGAAAGACACGATGATCTATGCGCGAAGAAGCCGCTTCTGCGCCTCTGGGAGACAGAGAGGGCGGCAGCTTGCTGAAGGCGATCAAGGAAGCTGCAAAACCTCTCTCCTTCCTTTTCCAGTCACGCGAACATTCCAAAGGAAAGAGTTTTCAACAACTTCTTTTGCTTCTTTCTTACGAAACATTCTGTAGGCAGTCGAGAAGCTTCTTAAGCAAGACTGGGGACATTTTACTATTGCCACAGTGTCTCCTTGCGAGACATAGTGGAAAAGGTTTTTGCAAATCTACAGGCGAAAAGAAATCCTGAAGACGATGTTCCGGAGCACTCCGAGCCAGAGCTCCAGTCCTTGGCGTCCTTCGGCAGAAGGCACGCTGCGGAGCGTACCGCGAGCGGCAAAATGCTCTGTGCGCGAAGAAGCCGCTTCTGCGCCTCCGAGAGACGGAGAACGCGGCAGCTTCCGAGAGGCAAAGAACGAAGCTTCACAACACGGGCACTGTGTGCAGGTGTCAAGCGGAGAGAAACCAGTACCTTACCGCTGCTCTTGTGCTTCTTTCATTCACGTTTTTATTCGAATGGAAGGAGTATTGAACAACTTTCTTTTGCTTCCGCTAATCTTTCTGCAGATAGCTCTCTCAATTCTTGAGCAAGATCGGTGTTGTTTTATCTACTGGCACAGTTTCTCCTTGCGAGATCTAGTGGAAAAGCTTTTTAGTATGCTGCAGAAGACAAGCGATGCAGAAGCCGATGATACAGAGCTCTCAGAAGTTAAGCGCCGGTCCCGGGCATCTTTCAGCAGAAGTCGCGCACCGGAGCGTCCAGGTACCAGCACGATGCTCTGTGCGCGAAGAAGACGCTTCTTCGCCGTCGAGAGAGGGAGAGCGCGGCAGCTTGCCAAAGGCCAAGAACACAGCCACACAATATGGTCATTCCGTGCGCAGCTTTAAAAGTTAGAGAAAACAGTACTTTTCCACTCTCCTGCTTCTTTCATTCACATTGCTATTCGAATGGAAGGAGTTTTGGACAGCTTTCTTGTGCTACTTGCTTCACACTCTGCAGCCATCCGTGCTGCAACATCCACACCAAGATCGGGGACGTTTCCTGGACCGGCCAAGTTTCTCCTTGCGAGACAGAGCGGAAGAGCTTTTTGCTAAGCTGCTGTAGACAAGAGATGCAGAAGACGATGATACGGAGCTCACAGAAGTTAAGCTCCTGTCCCCGGCATCTTTCAGCAGAAGCCGCTCTCCTGAGCGCACCGTGACAGGCACCATGCTCAGTGCGCGATGAAGCCGCTTCTTCGCCTTCGAGAGAGGGAGAGAGCGGCAGCTCGGAAAGACGAAGAACAAAGCCCCACAACACGGGCATTGTGTGCGCAGCTTTAAAAGGCAGAGAAAACAGTACCTTACTACGCTCCTGCTTCTGCAATTCACAAAAATATGCAAATGGAAGGAGTTTTGAACGACTTTCTTTCGCTTCTCGCTAAACACTCTGCACACCTCCGTGCAACATCTACACCAAGATGGGGGACGTTTCCTGGGCTGGCCCAGTTTCTCCTTGCGAGACAGAGCGGAAGAGCTTTTTGCTAAGCTGCAGTAGACAAGAGATGCAGAAGACGATGATACGGAGACTCTCAGCAGTTAAGCCCCGGTCCCCGGCGGCTTTGGGCAGAAGCCGCGCTCCGGAGCGCACGGCGAGCAGCACAAAGCTCTGTGCGCGAAGAAGCCGCTTCTTCGCCTCCGGGAGACTGAGAGAGCGGCAGCTTCCGAGAAGCGAAAAACAAAGCTTCAATACACGGGCCCTGTGTGCAGCTCATAAACTGAGAGAAAACAGTACCGTACTACTCTCGTGCTTCTATCTTTCACATTATTATTCGAATGGAAGTGGTTTCGAACAGCTTTCTATTGCTTCTTGCCAAGCTTTCTGCAGATATCTCTGGACATTCTAGGCCAAGATCGAGGTTGTTTTCCCTACTAGCACACGTTCTCCTTGCGAGATCTAGTGGAAAAGCTTTTTCCCCAAGCTGCAGTTTCCAAGAGATGCAATAGACGATGATATATAGCTCTTTGTGAATTTAAGCGCCGGTCCCGGGCGTCTTTCGACAGAAGCTGCGCTCCGAAACGTAGCGCGAGCGGCACAATGCTCTGTGCGTGCAGAAGTAGCTTCATCGTCTCCGGGAGACAGGAGAGCGGCAGCTTCCGAGAGGCGAAGAAAGAAGCGTCACAACACGGGCACTGTGTGCAGCTCTCAAACAGAGAGAAAACAGTACCTTTCCACTCTCCTGCTTCTTTCATTCAAATTAATATTCGAAGTCAAGGAGTTTGAAACAACTTTCTTTTGCTTCTCGACAAACACTCTGCACACCTCCATGCAACATCTGCACCAAGATCGGGGACGGTTCCTGTACTAGCCCAGTTTCTCCTTGCGAGACAAAGCGGAACAGCTTTTTGGTAAGCTGCAGAAGACGAAGATACGGAGCTCTCAGAAGTTAAGCTCCGGTGCCCGGCGTCATTCGGCAGAAGCCGCGCTCCGGAGCGCACCGCGAAAGACACGATGATCTATGCGCGAAGAAGCCGCTTCTGCGCCTCTGGGAGACAGAGAGGGCGGCAGCTTGCTGAAGGCGATCAAGGAAGCTGCAAAACCTCTCTCCTTCCTTTTCCAGTCACGCGAACATTCCAAAGGAAAGAGTTTTCAACAACTTCTTTTGCTTCTTTCTTACGAAACATTCTGTAGGCAGTCGAGAAGCTTCTTAAGCAAGACCGGGGACATTTTACTATTGCCACAGTGTCTCCTTGCGAGACATAGTGGAAAAGGTTTTTGCAAATCTACAGGCGAAAAGAAATCCTGAAGACGATGTTCCGGAGCACTCCGAGCCAGAGCTCCAGTCCTTGGCGTCCTTCGGCAGAAGGCACGCTGCGGAGCGTACCGCGAGCGGCAAAATGCTCTGTGCGCGAAGAAGCCGCTTCTGCGCCTCCGAGAGACGGAGAACGCGGCAGCTTCCGAGAGGCAAAGAACGAAGCTTCACAACACGGGCACTGTGTGCAGGTGTCAAGCGGAGAGAAACCAGTACCTTACCGCTGCTCTTGTGCTTCTTTCATTCACGTTTTTATTCGAATGGAAGGAGTATTGAACAACTTTCTTTTGCTTCCGCTAATCTTTCTGCAGATAGCTCTCTCAATTCTTGAGCAAGATCGGTGTTGTTTTATCTACTGGCACAGTTTCTCCTTGCGAGATCTAGTGGAAAAGCTTTTTAGTATGCTGCAGAAGACAAGCGATGCAGAAGCCGATGATACAGAGCTCTCAGAAGTTAAGCGCCGGTCCCGGGCATCTTTCAGCAGAAGTCGCGCACCGGAGCGTCCAGGTACCAGCACGATGCTCTGTGCGCGAAGAAGACGCTTCTTCGCCGTCGAGAGAGGGAGAGCGCGGCAGCTTGCCAAAGGCCAAGAACACAGCCACACAATATGGTCATTCCGTGCGCAGCTTTAAAAGTTAGAGAAAACAGTACTTTTCCACTCTCCTGCTTCTTTCATTCACATTGCTATTCGAATGGAAGGAGTTTTGGACAGCTTTCTTGTGCTACTTGCTTCACACTCTGCAGCCATCCGTGCTGCAACATCCACACCAAGATCGGGGACGTTTCCTGGACCGGCCAAGTTTCTCCTTGCGAGACAGAGCGGAAGAGCTTTTTGCTAAGCTGCTGTAGACAAGAGATGCAGAAGACGATGATACGGAGCTCACAGAAGTTAAGCTCCTGTCCCCGGCATCTTTCAGCAGAAGCCGCTCTCCTGAGCGCACCGTGACAGGCACCATGCTCAGTGCGCGATGAAGCCGCTTCTTCGCCTTCGAGAGAGGGAGAGAGCGGCAGCTCGGAAAGACGAAGAACAAAGCCCCACAACACGGGCATTGTGTGCGCAGCTTTAAAAGGCAGAGAAAACAGTACCTTACTACGCTCCTGCTTCTGCAATTCACAAAAATATGCAAATGGAAGGAGTTTTGAACGACTTTCTTTCGCTTCTCGCTAAACACTCTGCACACCTCCGTGCAACATCTACACCAAGATCGGGGACGTTTCCTGGGCTGGCCCAGTTTCTCCTTGCGAGACAGAGCGGAAGAGCTTTTTGCTAAGCTGCAGTAGACAAGAGATGCAGAAGACGATGATACGGAGACTCTCAGCAGTTAAGCCCCGGTCCCCGGCGGCTTTGGGCAGAAGCCGCGCTCCGGAGCGCACGGCGAGCAGCACAAAGCTCTGTGCGCGAAGAAGCCGCTTCTTCGCCTCCGGGAGACTGAGAGAGCGGCAGCTTCCGAGAAGCGAAAAACAAAGCTTCAATACACGGGCCCTGTGTGCAGCTCATAAACTGAGAGAAAACAGTACCGTACTACTCTCGTGCTTCTATCTTTCACATTATTATTCGAATGGAAGTGGTTTCGAACAGCTTTCTATTGCTTCTTGCCAAGCTTTCTGCAGATATCTCTGGACATTCTAGGCCAAGATCGAGGTTGTTTTCCCTACTAGCACACGTTCTCCTTGCGAGATCTAGTGGAAAAGCTTTTTCCCCAAGCTGCAGTTTCCAAGAGATGCAATAGACGATGATATATAGCTCTTTGTGAATTTAAGCGCCGGTCCCGGGCGTCTTTCGACAGAAGCTGCGCTCCGAAACGTAGCGCGAGCGGCACAATGCTCTGTGCGTGCAGAAGTAGCTTCATCGTCTCCGGGAGACAGGAGAGCGGCAGCTTCCGAGAGGCGAAGAAAGAAGCGTCACAACACGGGCACTGTGTGCAGCTCTCAAACGGAGAGAAAACAGTACCTTTCCACTCTCCTGCTTCTTTCATTCAAATTAATATTCGAAGTCAAGGAGTTTGAAACAACTTTCTTTTGCTTCTCGACAAACACTCTGCACACCTCCATGCAACATCTGCACCAAGATCGGGGACGGTTCCTGTACTAGCCCAGTTTCTCCTTGCGAGACAAAGCGGAACAGCTTTTTGGTAAGCTGCAGAAGACGAAGATACGGAGCTCTCAGAAGTTAAGCTCCGGTGCCCGGCGTCATTCGGCAGAAGCCGCGCTCCGGAGCGCACCGCGAAAGACACGATGATCTATGCGCGAAGAAGCCGCTTCTGCGCCTCTGGGAGACAGAGAGGGCGGCAGCTTGCTGAAGGCGATCAAGGAAGCTGCAAAACCTCTCTCCTTCCTTTTCCAGTCACGCGAACATTCCAAAGGAAAGAGTTTTCAACAACTTCTTTTGCTTCTTTCTTACGAAACATTCTGTAGGCAGTCGAGAAGCTTCTTAAGCAAGACTGGGGACATTTTACTATTGCCACAGTGTCTCCTTGCGAGACATAGTGGAAAAGGTTTTTGCAAATCTACAGGCGAAAAGAAATCCTGAAGACGATGTTCCGGAGCACTCCGAGCCAGAGCTCCAGTCCTTGGCGTCCTTCGGCAGAAGGCACGCTGCGGAGCGTACCGCGAGCGGCAAAATGCTCTGTGCGCGAAGAAGCCGCTTCTGCGCCTCCGAGAGACGGAGAACGCGGCAGCTTCCGAGAGGCAAAGAACGAAGCTTCACAACACGGGCACTGTGTGCAGGTGTCAAGCGGAGAGAAACCAGTACCTTACCGCTGCTCTTGTGCTTCTTTCATTCACGTTTTTATTCGAATGGAAGGAGTATTGAACAACTTTCTTTTGCTTCCGCTAATCTTTCTGCAGATAGCTCTCTCAATTCTTGAGCAAGATCGGTGTTGTTTTATCTACTGGCACAGTTTCTCCTTGCGAGATCTAGTGGAAAAGCTTTTTAGTATGCTGCAGAAGACAAGCGATGCAGAAGCCGATGATACAGAGCTCTCAGAAGTTAAGCGCCGGTCCCGGGCATCTTTCAGCAGAAGTCGCGCACCGGAGCGTCCAGGTACCAGCACGATGCTCTGTGCGCGAAGAAGACGCTTCTTCGCCGTCGAGAGAGGGAGAGCGCGGCAGCTTGCCAAAGGCCAAGAACACAGCCACACAATATGGTCATTCCGTGCGCAGCTTTAAAAGTTAGAGAAAACAGTACTTTTCCACTCTCCTGCTTCTTTCATTCACATTGCTATTCGAATGGAAGGAGTTTTGGACAGCTTTCTTGTGCTACTTGCTTCACACTCTGCAGCCATCCGTGCTGCAACATCCACACCAAGATCGGGGACGTTTCCTGGACCGGCCAAGTTTCTCCTTGCGAGACAGAGCGGAAGAGCTTTTTGCTAAGCTGCTGTAGACAAGAGATGCAGAAGACGATGATACGGAGCTCACAGAAGTTAAGCTCCTGTCCCCGGCATCTTTCAGCAGAAGCCGCTCTCCTGAGCGCACCGTGACAGGCACCATGCTCAGTGCGCGATGAAGCCGCTTCTTCGCCTTCGAGAGAGGGAGAGAGCGGCAGCTCGGAAAGACGAAGAACAAAGCCCCACAACACGGGCATTGTGTGCGCAGCTTTAAAAGGCAGAGAAAACAGTACCTTACTACGCTCCTGCTTCTGCAATTCACAAAAATATGCAAATGGAAGGAGTTTTGAACGACTTTCTTTCGCTTCTCGCTAAACACTCTGCACACCTCCGTGCAACATCTACACCAAGATGGGGGACGTTTCCTGGGCTGGCCCAGTTTCTCCTTGCGAGACAGAGCGGAAGAGCTTTTTGCTAAGCTGCAGTAGACAAGAGATGCAGAAGACGATGATACGGAGACTCTCAGCAGTTAAGCCCCGGTCCCCGGCGGCTTTGGGCAGAAGCCGCGCTCCGGAGCGCACGGCGAGCAGCACAAAGCTCTGTGCGCGAAGAAGCCGCTTCTTCGCCTCCGGGAGACTGAGAGAGCGGCAGCTTCCGAGAAGCGAAAAACAAAGCTTCAATACACGGGCCCTGTGTGCAGCTCATAAACTGAGAGAAAACAGTACCGTACTACTCTCGTGCTTCTATCTTTCACATTATTATTCGAATGGAAGTGGTTTCGAACAGCTTTCTATTGCTTCTTGCCAAGCTTTCTGCAGATATCTCTGGACATTCTAGGCCAAGATCGAGGTTGTTTTCCCTACTAGCACACGTTCTCCTTGCGAGATCTAGTGGAAAAGCTTTTTCCCCAAGCTGCAGTTTCCAAGAGATGCAATAGACGATGATATATAGCTCTTTGTGAATTTAAGCGCCGGTCCCGGGCGTCTTTCGACAGAAGCTGCGCTCCGAAACGTAGCGCGAGCGGCACAATGCTCTGTGCGTGCAGAAGTAGCTTCATCGTCTCCGGGAGACAGGAGAGCGGCAGCTTCCGAGAGGCGAAGAAAGAAGCGTCACAACACGGGCACTGTGTGCAGCTCTCAAACGGAGAGAAAACAGTACCTTTCCACTCTCCTGCTTCTTTCATTCAAATTAATATTCGAAGTCAAGGAGTTTGAAACAACTTTCTTTTGCTTCTCGACAAACACTCTGCACACCTCCATGCAACATCTGCACCAAGATCGGGGACGGTTCCTGTACTAGCCCAGTTTCTCCTTGCGAGACAAAGCGGAACAGCTTTTTGGTAAGCTGCAGAAGACGAAGATACGGAGCTCTCAGAAGTTAAGCTCCGGTGCCCGGCGTCATTCGGCAGAAGCCGCGCTCCGGAGCGCACCGCGAAAGACACGATGATCTATGCGCGAAGAAGCCGCTTCTGCGCCTCTGGGAGACAGAGAGGGCGGCAGCTTGCTGAAGGCGATCAAGGAAGCTGCAAAACCTCTCTCCTTCCTTTTCCAGTCACGCGAACATTCCAAAGGAAAGAGTTTTCAACAACTTCTTTTGCTTCTTTCTTACGAAACATTCTGTAGGCAGTCGAGAAGCTTCTTAAGCAAGACCGGGGACATTTTACTATTGCCACAGTGTCTCCTTGCGAGACATAGTGGAAAAGGTTTTTGCAAATCTACAGGCGAAAAGAAATCCTGAAGACGATGTTCCGGAGCACTCCGAGCCAGAGCTCCAGTCCTTGGCGTCCTTCGGCAGAAGGCACGCTGCGGAGCGTACCGCGAGCGGCAAAATGCTCTGTGCGCGAAGAAGCCGCTTCTGCGCCTCCGAGAGACGGAGAACGCGGCAGCTTCCGAGAGGCAAAGAACGAAGCTTCACAACACGGGCACTGTGTGCAGGTGTCAAGCGGAGAGAAACCAGTACCTTACCGCTGCTCTTGTGCTTCTTTCATTCACGTTTTTATTCGAATGGAAGGAGTATTGAACAACTTTCTTTTGCTTCCGCTAATCTTTCTGCAGATAGCTCTCTCAATTCTTGAGCAAGATCGGTGTTGTTTTATCTACTGGCACAGTTTCTCCTTGCGAGATCTAGTGGAAAAGCTTTTTAGTATGCTGCAGAAGACAAGCGATGCAGAAGCCGATGATACAGAGCTCTCAGAAGTTAAGCGCCGGTCCCGGGCATCTTTCAGCAGAAGTCGCGCACCGGAGCGTCCAGGTACCAGCACGATGCTCTGTGCGCGAAGAAGACGCTTCTTCGCCGTCGAGAGAGGGAGAGCGCGGCAGCTTGCCAAAGGCCAAGAACACAGCCACACAATATGGTCATTCCGTGCGCAGCTTTAAAAGTTAGAGAAAACAGTACTTTTCCACTCTCCTGCTTCTTTCATTCACATTGCTATTCGAATGGAAGGAGTTTTGGACAGCTTTCTTGTGCTACTTGCTTCACACTCTGCAGCCATCCGTGCTGCAACATCCACACCAAGATCGGGGACGTTTCCTGGACCGGCCAAGTTTCTCCTTGCGAGACAGAGCGGAAGAGCTTTTTGCTAAGCTGCTGTAGACAAGAGATGCAGAAGACGATGATACGGAGCTCACAGAAGTTAAGCTCCTGTCCCCGGCATCTTTCAGCAGAAGCCGCTCTCCTGAGCGCACCGTGACAGGCACCATGCTCAGTGCGCGATGAAGCCGCTTCTTCGCCTTCAAGAGAGGGAGAGAGCGGCAGCTCGGAAAGACGAAGAACAAAGCCCCACAACACGGGCATTGTGTGCGCAGCTTTAAAAGGCAGAGAAAACAGTACCTTACTACGCTCCTGCTTCTGCAATTCACAAAAATATGCAAATGGAAGGAGTTTTGAACGACTTTCTTTCGCTTCTCGCTAAACACTCTGCACACCTCCGTGCAACATCTACACCAAGATGGGGGACGTTTCCTGGGCTGGCCCAGTTTCTCCTTGCGAGACAGAGCGGAAGAGCTTTTTGCTAAGCTGCAGTAGACAAGAGATGCAGAAGACGATGATACGGAGACTCTCAGCAGTTAAGCCCCGGTCCCCGGCGGCTTTGGGCAGAAGCCGCGCTCCGGAGCGCACGGCGAGCAGCACAAAGCTCTGTGCGCGAAGAAGCCGCTTCTTCGCCTCCGGGAGACTGAGAGAGCGGCAGCTTCCGAGAAGCGAAAAACAAAGCTTCAATACACGGGCCCTGTGTGCAGCTCATAAACTGAGAGAAAACAGTACCGTACTACTCTCGTGCTTCTATCTTTCACATTATTATTCGAATGGAAGTGGTTTCGAACAGCTTTCTATTGCTTCTTGCCAAGCTTTCTGCAGATATCTCTGGACATTCTAGGCCAAGATCGAGGTTGTTTTCCCTACTAGCACACGTTCTCCTTGCGAGATCTAGTGGAAAAGCTTTTTCCCAAGCTGCAGTTTCCAAGAGATGCAATAGACGATGATATATAGCTCTTTGTGAATTTAAGCGCCGGTCCCGGGCGTCTTTCGACAGAAGCTGCGCTCCGAAACGTAGCGCGAGCGGCACAATGCTCTGTGCGTGCAGAAGTAGCTTCATCGTCTCCGGGAGACAGGAGAGCGGCAGCTTCCGAGAGGCGAAGAAAGAAGCGTCACAACACGGGCACTGTGTGCAGCTCTCAAACGGAGAGAAAACAGTACCTTTCCACTCTCCTGCTTCTTTCATTCAAATTAATATTCGAAGTCAAGGAGTTTGAAACAACTTTCTTTTGCTTCTCGACAAACACTCTGCACACCTCCATGCAACATCTGCACCAAGATCGGGGACGGTTCCTGTACTAGCCCAGTTTCTCCTTGCGAGACAAAGCGGAACAGCTTTTTGGTAAGCTGCAGAAGACGAAGATACGGAGCTCTCAGAAGTTAAGCTCCGGTGCCCGGCGTCATTCGGCAGAAGCCGCGCTCCGGAGCGCACCGCGAAAGACACGATGATCTATGCGCGAAGAAGCCGCTTCTGCGCCTCTGGGAGACAGAGAGGGCGGCAGCTTGCTGAAGGCGATCAAGGAAGCTGCAAAACCTCTCTCCTTCCTTTTCCAGTCACGCGAACATTCCAAAGGAAAGAGTTTTCAACAACTTCTTTTGCTTCTTTCTTACGAAACATTCTGTAGGCAGTCGAGAAGCTTCTTAAGCAAGACCGGGGACATTTTACTATTGCCACAGTGTCTCCTTGCGAGACATAGTGGAAAAGGTTTTTGCAAATCTACAGGCGAAAAGAAATCCTGAAGACGATGTTCCGGAGCACTCCGAGCCAGAGCTCCAGTCCTTGGCGTCCTTCGGCAGAAGGCACGCTGCGGAGCGTACCGCGAGCGGCAAAATGCTCTGTGCGCGAAGAAGCCGCTTCTGCGCCTCCGAGAGACGGAGAACGCGGCAGCTTCCGAGAGGCAAAGAACGAAGCTTCACAACACGGGCACTGTGTGCAGGTGTCAAGCGGAGAGAAACCAGTACCTTACCGCTGCTCTTGTGCTTCTTTCATTCACGTTTTTATTCGAATGGAAGGAGTATTGAACAACTTTCTTTTGCTTCCGCTAATCTTTCTGCAGATAGCTCTCTCAATTCTTGAGCAAGATCGGTGTTGTTTTATCTACTGGCACAGTTTCTCCTTGCGAGATCTAGTGGAAAAGCTTTTTAGTATGCTGCAGAAGACAAGCGATGCAGAAGCCGATGATACAGAGCTCTCAGAAGTTAAGCGCCGGTCCCGGGCATCTTTCAGCAGAAGTCGCGCACCGGAGCGTCCAGGTACCAGCACGATGCTCTGTGCGCGAAGAAGACGCTTCTTCGCCGTCGAGAGAGGGAGAGCGCGGCAGCTTGCCAAAGGCCAAGAACACAGCCACACAATATGGTCATTCCGTGCGCAGCTTTAAAAGTTAGAGAAAACAGTACTTTTCCACTCTCCTGCTTCTTTCATTCACATTGCTATTCGAATGGAAGGAGTTTTGGACAGCTTTCTTGTGCTACTTGCTTCACACTCTGCAGCCATCCGTGCTGCAACATCCACACCAAGATCGGGGACGTTTCCTGGACCGGCCAAGTTTCTCCTTGCGAGACAGAGCGGAAGAGCTTTTTGCTAAGCTGCTGTAGACAAGAGATGCAGAAGACGATGATACGGAGCTCACAGAAGTTAAGCTCCTGTCCCCGGCATCTTTCAGCAGAAGCCGCTCTCCTGAGCGCACCGTGACAGGCACCATGCTCAGTGCGCGATGAAGCCGCTTCTTCGCCTTCGAGAGAGGGAGAGAGCGGCAGCTCAGAAAGACGAAGAACAAAGCCCCACAACACGGGCATTGTGTGCGCAGCTTTAAAAGGCAGAGAAAACAGTACCTTACTACGCTCCTGCTTCTGCAATTCACAAAAATATGCAAATGGAAGGAGTTTTGAACGACTTTCTTTCGCTTCTCGCTAAACACTCTGCACACCTCCGTGCAACATCTACACCAAGATCGGGGACGTTTCCTGGGCTGGCCCAGTTTCTCCTTGCGAGACAGAGCGGAAGAGCTTTTTGCTAAGCTGCAGTAGACAAGAGATGCAGAAGACGATGATACGGAGACTCTCAGCAGTTAAGCCCCGGTCCCCGGCGGCTTTGGGCAGAAGCCGCGCTCCGGAGCGCACGGCGAGCAGCACAAAGCTCTGTGCGCAAAGAAGCCGCTTCTTCGCCTCCGGGAGACTGAGAGAGCGGCAGCTTCCGAGAAGCGAAAAACAAAGCTTCAATACACGGGCCCTGTGTGCAGCTCATAAACTGAGAGAAAACAGTACCGTACTACTCTCGTGCTTCTATCTTTCACATTATTATTCGAATGGAAGTGGTTTCGAACAGCTTTCTATTGCTTCTTGCCAAGCTTTCTGCAGATATCTCTGGACATTCTAGGCCAAGATCGAGGTTGTTTTCCCTACTAGCACACGTTCTCCTTGCGAGATCTAGTGGAAAAGCTTTTTCCCCAAGCTGCAGTTTCCAAGAGATGCAATAGACGATGATATATAGCTCTTTGTGAATTTAAGCGCCGGTCCCGGGCGTCTTTCGACAGAAGCTGCGCTCCGAAACGTAGCGCGAGCGGCACAATGCTCTGTGCGTGCAGAAGTAGCTTCATCGTCTCCGGGAGACAGGAGAGCGGCAGCTTCCGAGAGGCGAAGAAAGAAGCGTCACAACACGGGCACTGTGTGCAGCTCTCAAACAGAGAGAAAACAGTACCTTTCCACTCTCCTGCTTCTTTCATTCAAATTAATATTCGAAGTCAAGGAGTTTGAAACAACTTTCTTTTGCTTCTCGACAAACACTCTGCACACCTCCATGCAACATCTGCACCAAGATCGGGGACGGTTCCTGTACTAGCCCAGTTTCTCCTTGCGAGACAAAGCGGAACAGCTTTTTGGTAAGCTGCAGAAGACGAAGATACGGAGCTCTCAGAAGTTAAGCTCCGGTGCCCGGCGTCATTCGGCAGAAGCCGCGCTCCGGAGCGCACCGCGAAAGACACGATGATCTATGCGCGAAGAAGCCGCTTCTGCGCCTCTGGGAGACAGAGAGGGCGGCAGCTTGCTGAAGGCGATCAAGGAAGCTGCAAAACCTCTCTCCTTCCTTTTCCAGTCACGCGAACATTCCAAAGGAAAGAGTTTTCAACAACTTCTTTTGCTTCTTTCTTACGAAACATTCTGTAGGCAGTCGAGAAGCTTCTTAAGCAAGACCGGGGACATTTTACTATTGCCACAGTGTCTCCTTGCGAGACATAGTGGAAAAGGTTTTTGCAAATCTACAGGCGAAAAGAAATCCTGAAGACGATGTTCCGGAGCACTCCGAGCCAGAGCTCCAGTCCTTGGCGTCCTTCGGCAGAAGGCACGCTGCGGAGCGTACCGCGAGCGGCAAAATGCTCTGTGCGCGAAGAAGCCGCTTCTGCGCCTCCGAGAGACGGAGAACGCGGCAGCTTCCGAGAGGCAAAGAACGAAGCTTCACAACACGGGCACTGTGTGCAGGTGTCAAGCGGAGAGAAACCAGTACCTTACCGCTGCTCTTGTGCTTCTTTCATTCACGTTTTTATTCGAATGGAAGGAGTATTGAACAACTTTCTTTTGCTTCCGCTAATCTTTCTGCAGATAGCTCTCTCAATTCTTGAGCAAGATCGGTGTTGTTTTATCTACTGGCACAGTTTCTCCTTGCGAGATCTAGTGGAAAAGCTTTTTAGTATGCTGCAGAAGACAAGCGATGCAGAAGCCGATGATACAGAGCTCTCAGAAGTTAAGCGCCGGTCCCGGGCATCTTTCAGCAGAAGTCGCGCACCGGAGCGTCCAGGTACCAGCACGATGCTCTGTGCGCGAAGAAGACGCTTCTTCGCCGTCGAGAGAGGGAGAGCGCGGCAGCTTGCCAAAGGCCAAGAACACAGCCACACAATATGGTCATTCCGTGCGCAGCTTTAAAAGTTAGAGAAAACAGTACTTTTCCACTCTCCTGCTTCTTTCATTCACATTGCTATTCGAATGGAAGGAGTTTTGGACAGCTTTCTTGTGCTACTTGCTTCACACTCTGCAGCCATCCGTGCTGCAACATCCACACCAAGATCGGGGACGTTTCCTGGACCGGCCAAGTTTCTCCTTGCGAGACAGAGCGGAAGAGCTTTTTGCTAAGCTGCTGTAGACAAGAGATGCAGAAGACGATGATACGGAGCTCACAGAAGTTAAGCTCCTGTCCCCGGCATCTTTCAGCAGAAGCCGCTCTCCTGAGCGCACCGTGACAGGCACCATGCTCAGTGCGCGATGAAGCCGCTTCTTCGCCTTCGAGAGAGGGAGAGAGCGGCAGCTCGGAAAGACGAAGAACAAAGCCCCACAACACGGGCATTGTGTGCGCAGCTTTAAAAGGCAGAGAAAACAGTACTTTACTACGCTCCTGCTTCTGCAATTCACAAAAATATGCAAATGGAAGGAGTTTTGAACGACTTTCTTTCGCTTCTCGCTAAACACTCTGCACACCTCCGTGCAACATCTACACCAAGATCGGGGACGTTTCCTGGGCTGGCCCAGTTTCTCCTTGCGAGACAGAGCGGAAGAGCTTTTTGCTAAGCTGCAGTAGACAAGAGATGCAGAAGACGATGATACGGAGACTCTCAGCAGTTAAGCCCCGGTCCCCGGCGGCTTTGGGCAGAAGCCGCGCTCCGGAGCGCACGGCGAGCAGCACAAAGCTCTGTGCGCGAAGAAGCCGCTTCTTCGCCTCCGGGAGACTGAGAGAGCGGCAGCTTCCGAGAAGCGAAAAACAAAGCTTCAATACACGGGCCCTGTGTGCAGCTCATAAACTGAGAGAAAACAGTACCGTACTACTCTCGTGCTTCTATCTTTCACATTATTATTCGAATGGAAGTGGTTTCGAACAGCTTTCTATTGCTTCTTGCCAAGCTTTCTGCAGATATCTCTGGACATTCTAGGCCAAGATCGAGGTTGTTTTCCCTACTAGCACACGTTCTCCTTGCGAGATCTAGTGGAAAAGCTTTTTCCCAAGCTGCAGTTTCCAAGAGATGCAATAGACGATGATATATAGCTCTTTGTGAATTTAAGCGCCGGTCCCGGGCGTCTTTCGACAGAAGCTGCGCTCCGAAACGTAGCGCGAGCGGCACAATGCTCTGTGCGTGCAGAAGTAGCTTCATCGTCTCCGGGAGACAGGAGAGCGGCAGCTTCCGAGAGGCGAAGAAAGAAGCGTCACAACACGGGCACTGTGTGCAGCTCTCAAACGGAGAGAAAACAGTACCTTTCCACTCTCCTGCTTCTTTCATTCAAATTAATATTCGAAGTCAAGGAGTTTGAAACAACTTTCTTTTGCTTCTCGACAAACACTCTGCACACCTCCATGCAACATCTGCACCAAGATCGGGGACGGTTCCTGTACTAGCCCAGTTTCTCCTTGCGAGACAAAGCGGAACAGCTTTTTGGTAAGCTGCAGAAGACGAAGATACGGAGCTCTCAGAAGTTAAGCTCCGGTGCCCGGCGTCATTCGGCAGAAGCCGCGCTCCGGAGCGCACCGCGAAAGACACGATGATCTATGCGCGAAGAAGCCGCTTCTGCGCCTCTGGGAGACAGAGAGGGCGGCAGCTTGCTGAAGGCGATCAAGGAAGCTGCAAAACCTCTCTCCTTCCTTTTCCAGTCACGCGAACATTCCAAAGGAAAGAGTTTTCAACAACTTCTTTTGCTTCTTTCTTACGAAACATTCTGTAGGCAGTCGAGAAGCTTCTTAAGCAAGACCGGGGACATTTTACTATTGCCACAGTGTCTCCTTGCGAGACATAGTGGAAAAGGTTTTTGCAAATCTACAGGCGAAAAGAAATCCTGAAGACGATGTTCCGGAGCACTCCGAGCCAGAGCTCCAGTCCTTGGCGTCCTTCGGCAGAAGGCACGCTGCGGAGCGTACCGCGAGCGGCAAAATGCTCTGTGCGCGAAGAAGCCGCTTCTGCGCCTCCGAGAGACGGAGAACGCGGCAGCTTCCGAGAGGCAAAGAACGAAGCTTCACAACACGGGCACTGTGTGCAGGTGTCAAGCGGAGAGAAACCAGTACCTTACCGCTGCTCTTGTGCTTCTTTCATTCACGTTTTTATTCGAATGGAAGGAGTATTGAACAACTTTCTTTTGCTTCCGCTAATCTTTCTGCAGATAGCTCTCTCAATTCTTGAGCAAGATCGGTGTTGTTTTATCTACTGGCACAGTTTCTCCTTGCGAGATCTAGTGGAAAAGCTTTTTAGTATGCTGCAGAAGACAAGCGATGCAGAAGCCGATGATACAGAGCTCTCAGAAGTTAAGCGCCGGTCCCGGGCATCTTTCAGCAGAAGTCGCGCACCGGAGCGTCCAGGTACCAGCACGATGCTCTGTGCGCGAAGAAGACGCTTCTTCGCCGTCGAGAGAGGGAGAGCGCGGCAGCTTGCCAAAGGCCAAGAACACAGCCACACAATATGGTCATTCCATGCGCAGCTTTAAAAGTTAGAGAAAACAGTACTTTTCCACTCTCCTGCTTCTTTCATTCACATTGCTATTCGAATGGAAGGAGTTTTGGACAGCTTTCTTGTGCTACTTGCTTCACACTCTGCAGCCATCCGTGCTGCAACATCCACACCAAGATCGGGGACGTTTCCTGGACCGGCCAAGTTTCTCCTTGCGAGACAGAGCGGAAGAGCTTTTTGCTAAGCTGCTGTAGACAAGAGATGCAGAAGACGATGATACGGAGCTCACAGAAGTTAAGCTCCTGTCCCCGGCATCTTTCAGCAGAAGCCGCTCTCCTGAGCGCACCGTGACAGGCACCATGCTCAGTGCGCGATGAAGCCGCTTCTTCGCCTTCGAGAGAGGGAGAGAGCGGCAGCTCGGAAAGACGAAGAACAAAGCCCCACAACACGGGCATTGTGTGCGCAGCTTTAAAAGGCAGAGAAAACAGTACCTTACTACGCTCCTGCTTCTGCAATTCACAAAAATATGCAAATGGAAGGAGTTTTGAACGACTTTCTTTCGCTTCTCGCTAAACACTCTGCACACCTCCGTGCAACATCTACACCAAGATGGGGGACGTTTCCTGGGCTGGCCCAGTTTCTCCTTGCGAGACAGAGCGGAAGAGCTTTTTGCTAAGCTGCAGTAGACAAGAGATGCAGAAGACGATGATACGGAGACTCTCAGCAGTTAAGCCCCGGTCCCCGGCGGCTTTGGGCAGAAGCCGCGCTCCGGAGCGCACGGCGAGCAGCACAAAGCTCTGTGCGCGAAGAAGCCGCTTCTTCGCCTCCGGGAGACTGAGAGAGCGGCAGCTTCCGAGAAGCGAAAAACAAAGCTTCAATACACGGGCCCTGTGTGCAGCTCATAAACTGAGAGAAAACAGTACCGTACTACTCTCGTGCTTCTATCTTTCACATTATTATTCGAATGGAAGTGGTTTCGAACAGCTTTCTATTGCTTCTTGCCAAGCTTTCTGCAGATATCTCTGGACATTCTAGGCCAAGATCGAGGTTGTTTTCCCTACTAGCACACGTTCTCCTTGCGAGATCTAGTGGAAAAGCTTTTTCCCCAAGCTGCAGTTTCCAAGAGATGCAATAGACGATGATATATAGCTCTTTGTGAATTTAAGCGCCGGTCCCGGGCGTCTTTCGACAGAAGCTGCGCTCCGAAACGTAGCGCGAGCGGCACAATGCTCTGTGCGTGCAGAAGTAGCTTCATCGTCTCCGGGAGACAGGAGAGCGGCAGCTTCCGAGAGGCGAAGAAAGAAGCGTCACAACACGGGCACTGTGTGCAGCTCTCAAACAGAGAGAAAACAGTACCTTTCCACTCTCCTGCTTCTTTCATTCAAATTAATATTCGAAGTCAAGGAGTTTGAAACAACTTTCTTTTGCTTCTCGACAAACACTCTGCACACCTCCATGCAACATCTGCACCAAGATCGGGGACGGTTCCTGTACTAGCCCAGTTTCTCCTTGCGAGACAAAGCGGAACAGCTTTTTGGTAAGCTGCAGAAGACGAAGATACGGAGCTCTCAGAAGTTAAGCTCCGGTGCCCGGCGTCATTCGGCAGAAGCCGCGCTCCGGAGCGCACCGCGAAAGACACGATGATCTATGCGCGAAGAAGCCGCTTCTGCGCCTCTGGGAGACAGAGAGGGCGGCAGCTTGCTGAAGGCGATCAAGGAAGCTGCAAAACCTCTCTCCTTCCTTTTCCAGTCACGCGAACATTCCAAAGGAAAGAGTTTTCAACAACTTCTTTTGCTTCTTTCTTACGAAACATTCTGTAGGCAGTCGAGAAGCTTCTTAAGCAAGACCGGGGACATTTTACTATTGCCACAGTGTCTCCTTGCGAGACATAGTGGAAAAGGTTTTTGCAAATCTACAGGCGAAAAGAAATCCTGAAGACGATGTTCCGGAGCACTCCGAGCCAGAGCTCCAGTCCTTGGCGTCCTTCGGCAGAAGGCACGCTGCGGAGCGTACCGCGAGCGGCAAAATGCTCTGTGCGCGAAGAAGCCGCTTCTGCGCCTCCGAGAGACGGAGAACGCGGCAGCTTCCGAGAGGCAAAGAACGAAGCTTCACAACACGGGCACTGTGTGCAGGTGTCAAGCGGAGAGAAACCAGTACCTTACCGCTGCTCTTGTGCTTCTTTCATTCACGTTTTTATTCGAATGGAAGGAGTATTGAACAACTTTCTTTTGCTTCCGCTAATCTTTCTGCAGATAGCTCTCTCAATTCTTGAGCAAGATCGGTGTTGTTTTATCTACTGGCACAGTTTCTCCTTGCGAGATCTAGTGGAAAAGCTTTTTAGTATGCTGCAGAAGACAAGCGATGCAGAAGCCGATGATACAGAGCTCTCAGAAGTTAAGCGCCGGTCCCGGGCATCTTTCAGCAGAAGTCGCGCACCGGAGCGTCCAGGTACCAGCACGATGCTCTGTGCGCGAAGAAGACGCTTCTTCGCCGTCGAGAGAGGGAGAGCGCGGCAGCTTGCCAAAGGCCAAGAACACAGCCACACAATATGGTCATTCCGTGCGCAGCTTTAAAAGTTAGAGAAAACAGTACTTTTCCACTCTCCTGCTTCTTTCATTCACATTGCTATTCGAATGGAAGGAGTTTTGGACAGCTTTCTTGTGCTACTTGCTTCACACTCTGCAGCCATCCGTGCTGCAACATCCACACCAAGATCGGGGACGTTTCCTGGACCGGCCAAGTTTCTCCTTGCGAGACAGAGCGGAAGAGCTTTTTGCTAAGCTGCTGTAGACAAGAGATGCAGAAGACGATGATACGGAGCTCACAGAAGTTAAGCTCCTGTCCCCGGCATCTTTCAGCAGAAGCCGCTCTCCTGAGCGCACCGTGACAGGCACCATGCTCAGTGCGCGATGAAGCCGCTTCTTCGCCTTCGAGAGAGGGAGAGAGCGGAAGCTTGGAAAGACAAAGAACAAAGCCCCACAACACGGGCATTGTGTGCGCAGCTTTAAAAGGCAGAGAAAACAGTACCTTACTACGCTCCTGCTTCTGCAATTCACAAAAATATGCAAATGGAAGGAGTTTTGAACGACTTTCTTTCGCTTCTCGCTAAACACTCTGCACACCTCCGTGCAACATCTACACCAAGATCGGGGACGTTTCCTGGGCTGGCCCAGTTTCTCCTTGCGAGACAGAGCGGAAGAGCTTTTTGCTAAGCTGCAGTAGACAAGAGATGCAGAAGACGATGATACGGAGACTCTCAGCAGTTAAGCCCCGGTCCCCGGCGGCTTTGGGCAGAAGCCGCGCTCCGGAGCGCACGGCGAGCAGCACAAAGCTCTGTGCGCGAAGAAGCCGCTTCTTCGCCTCCGGGAGACTGAGAGAGCGGCAGCTTCCGAGAAGCGAAAAACAAAGCTTCAATACACGGGCCCTGTGTGCAGCTCATAAACTGAGAGAAAACAGTACCGTACTACTCTCGTGCTTCTATCTTTCACATTATTATTCGAATGGAAGTGGTTTCGAACAGCTTTCTATTGCTTCTTGCCAAGCTTTCTGCAGATATCTCTGGACATTCTAGGCCAAGATCGAGGTTGTTTTCCCTACTAGCACACGTTCTCCTTGCGAGATCTAGTGGAAAAGCTTTTTCCCAAGCTGCAGTTTCCAAGAGATGCAATAGACGATGATATATAGCTCTTTGTGAATTTAAGCGCCGGTCCCGGGCGTCTTTCGACAGAAGCTGCGCTCCGAAACGTAGCGCGAGCGGCACAATGCTCTGTGCGTGCAGAAGTAGCTTCATCGTCTCCGGGAGACAGGAGAGCGGCAGCTTCCGAGAGGCGAAGAAAGAAGCGTCACAACACGGGCACTGTGTGCAGCTCTCAAACGGAGAGAAAACAGTACCTTTCCACTCTCCTGCTTCTTTCATTCAAATTAATATTCGAAGTCAAGGAGTTTGAAACAACTTTCTTTTGCTTCTCGACAAACACTCTGCACACCTCCATGCAACATCTGCACCAAGATCGGGGACGGTTCCTGTACTAGCCCAGTTTCTCCTTGCGAGACAAAGCGGAACAGCTTTTTGGTAAGCTGCAGAAGACGAAGATACGGAGCTCTCAGAAGTTAAGCTCCGGTGCCCGGCGTCATTCGGCAGAAGCCGCGCTCCGGAGCGCACCGCGAAAGACACGATGATCTATGCGCGAAGAAGCCGCTTCTGCGCCTCTGGGAGACAGAGAGGGCGGCAGCTTGCTGAAGGCGATCAAGGAAGCTGCAAAACCTCTCTCCTTCCTTTTCCAGTCACGCGAACATTCCAAAGGAAAGAGTTTTCAACAACTTCTTTTGCTTCTTTCTTACGAAACATTCTGTAGGCAGTCGAGAAGCTTCTTAAGCAAGACCGGGGACATTGTACTATTGCCACAGTGTCTCCTTGCGAGACATAGTGGAAAAGGTTTTTGCAAATCTACAGGCGAAAAGAAATCCTGAAGACGATGTTCCGGAGCACTCCGAGCCAGAGCTCCAGTCCTTGGCGTCCTTCGGCAGAAGGCACGCTGCGGAGCGTACCGCGAGCGGCAAAATGCTCTGTGCGCGAAGAAGCCGCTTCTGCGCCTCCGAGAGACGGAGAACGCGGCAGCTTCCGAGAGGCAAAGAACGAAGCTTCACAACACGGGCACTGTGTGCAGGTGTCAAGCGGAGAGAAACCAGTACCTTACCGCTGCTCTTGTGCTTCTTTCATTCACGTTTTTATTCGAATGGAAGGAGTATTGAACAACTTTCTTTTGCTTCCGCTAATCTTTCTGCAGATAGCTCTCTCAATTCTTGAGCAAGATCGGTGTTGTTTTATCTACTGGCACAGTTTCTCCTTGCGAGATCTAGTGGAAAAGCTTTTTAGTATGCTGCAGAAGACAAGCGATGCAGAAGCCGATGATACAGAGCTCTCAGAAGTTAAGCGCCGGTCCCGGGCATCTTTCAGCAGAAGTCGCGCACCGGAGCGTCCAGGTACCAGCACGATGCTCTGTGCGCGAAGAAGACGCTTCTTCGCCGTCGAGAGAGGGAGAGCGCGGCAGCTTGCCAAAGGCCAAGAACACAGCCACACAATATGGTCATTCCGTGCGCAGCTTTAAAAGTTAGAGAAAACAGTACTTTTCCACTCTCCTGCTTCTTTCATTCACATTGCTATTCGAATGGAAGGAGTTTTGGACAGCTTTCTTGTGCTACTTGCTTCACACTCTGCAGCCATCCGTGCTGCAACATCCACACCAAGATCGGGGACGTTTCCTGGACCGGCCAAGTTTCTCCTTGCGAGACAGAGCGGAAGAGCTTTTTGCTAAGCTGCTGTAGACAAGAGATGCAGAAGACGATGATACGGAGCTCACAGAAGTTAAGCTCCTGTCCCCGGCATCTTTCAGCAGAAGCCGCTCTCCTGAGCGCACCGTGACAGGCACCATGCTCAGTGCGCGATGAAGCCGCTTCTTCGCCTTCGAGAGAGGGAGAGAGCGGAAGCTTGGAAAGACAAAGAACAAAGCCCCACAACACGGGCATTGTGTGCGCAGCTTTAAAAGGCAGAGAAAACAGTACCTTACTACGCTCCTGCTTCTGCAATTCACAAAAATATGCAAATGGAAGGAGTTTTGAACGACTTTCTTTCGCTTCTCGCTAAACACTCTGCACACCTCCGTGCAACATCTACACCAAGATCGGGGACGTTTCCTGGGCTGGCCCAGTTTCTCCTTGCGAGACAGAGCGGAAGAGCTTTTTGCTAAGCTGCAGTAGACAAGAGATGCAGAAGACGATGATACGGAGACTCTCAGCAGTTAAGCCCCGGTCCCCGGCGGCTTTGGGCAGAAGCCGCGCTCCGGAGCGCACGGCGAGCAGCACAAAGCTCTGTGCGCGAAGAAGCCGCTTCTTCGCCTCCGGGAGACTGAGAGAGCGGCAGCTTCCGAGAAGCGAAAAACAAAGCTTCAATACACGGGCCCTGTGTGCAGCTCATAAACTGAGAGAAAACAGTACCGTACTACTCTCGTGCTTCTATCTTTCACATTATTATTCGAATGGAAGTGGTTTCGAACAGCTTTCTATTGCTTCTTGCCAAGCTTTCTGCAGATATCTCTGGACATTCTAGGCCAAGATCGAGGTTGTTTTCCCTACTAGCACACGTTCTCCTTGCGAGATCTAGTGGAAAAGCTTTTTCCCAAGCTGCAGTTTCCAAGAGATGCAATAGACGATGATATATAGCTCTTTGTGAATTTAAGCGCCGGTCCCGGGCGTCTTTCGACAGAAGCTGCGCTCCGAAACGTAGCGCGAGCGGCACAATGCTCTGTGCGTGCAGAAGTAGCTTCATCGTCTCCGGGAGACAGGAGAGCGGCAGCTTCCGAGAGGCGAAGAAAGAAGCGTCACAACACGGGCACTGTGTGCAGCTCTCAAACGGAGAGAAAACAGTACCTTTCCACTCTCCTGCTTCTTTCATTCAAATTAATATTCGAAGTCAAGGAGTTTGAAACAACTTTCTTTTGCTTCTCGACAAACACTCTGCACACCTCCATGCAACATCTGCACCAAGATCGGGGACGGTTCCTGTACTAGCCCAGTTTCTCCTTGCGAGACAAAGCGGAACAGCTTTTTGGTAAGCTGCAGAAGACGAAGATACGGAGCTCTCAGAAGTTAAGCTCCGGTGCCCGGCGTCATTCGGCAGAAGCCGCGCTCCGGAGCGCACCGCGAAAGACACGATGATCTATGCGCGAAGAAGCCGCTTCTGCGCCTCTGGGAGACAGAGAGGGCGGCAGCTTGCTGAAGGCGATCAAGGAAGCTGCAAAACCTCTCTCCTTCCTTTTCCAGTCACGCGAACATTCCAAAGGAAAGAGTTTTCAACAACTTCTTTTGCTTCTTTCTTACGAAACATTCTGTAGGCAGTCGAGAAGCTTCTTAAGCAAGACCGGGGACATTGTACTATTGCCACAGTGTCTCCTTGCGAGACATAGTGGAAAAGGTTTTTGCAAATCTACAGGCGAAAAGAAATCCTGAAGACGATGTTCCGGAGCACTCCGAGCCAGAGCTCCAGTCCTTGGCGTCCTTCGGCAGAAGGCACGCTGCGGAGCGTACCGCGAGCGGCAAAATGCTCTGTGCGCGAAGAAGCCGCTTCTGCGCCTCCGAGAGACGGAGAACGCGGCAGCTTCCGAGAGGCAAAGAACGAAGCTTCACAACACGGGCACTGTGTGCAGGTGTCAAGCGGAGAGAAACCAGTACCTTACCGCTGCTCTTGTGCTTCTTTCATTCACGTTTTTATTCGAATGGAAGGAGTATTGAACAACTTTCTTTTGCTTCCGCTAATCTTTCTGCAGATAGCTCTCTCAATTCTTGAGCAAGATCGGTGTTGTTTTATCTACTGGCACAGTTTCTCCTTGCGAGATCTAGTGGAAAAGCTTTTTAGTATGCTGCAGAAGACAAGCGATGCAGAAGCCGATGATACAGAGCTCTCAGAAGTTAAGCGCCGGTCCCGGGCATCTTTCAGCAGAAGTCGCGCACCGGAGCGTCCAGGTACCAGCACGATGCTCTGTGCGCGAAGAAGACGCTTCTTCGCCGTCGAGAGAGGGAGAGCGCGGCAGCTTGCCAAAGGCCAAGAACACAGCCACACAATATGGTCATTCCGTGCGCAGCTTTAAAAGTTAGAGAAAACAGTACTTTTCCACTCTCCTGCTTCTTTCATTCACATTGCTATTCGAATGGAAGGAGTTTTGGACAGCTTTCTTGTGCTACTTGCTTCACACTCTGCAGCCATCCGTGCTGCAACATCCACACCAAGATCGGGGACGTTTCCTGGACCGGCCAAGTTTCTCCTTGCGAGACAGAGCGGAAGAGCTTTTTGCTAAGCTGCTGTAGACAAGAGATGCAGAAGACGATGATACGGAGCTCACAGAAGTTAAGCTCCTGTCCCCAGCATCTTTCAGCAGAAGCCGCTCTCCTGAGCGCACCGTGACAGGCACCATGCTCAGTGCGCGATGAAGCCGCTTCTTCGCCTTCGAGAGAGGGAGAGAGCGGCAGCTTGGAAAGACGAAGAACAAAGCCCCACAACACGGGCATTGTGTGCGCAGCTTTAAAAGGCAGAGAAAACAGTACTTTACTACGCTCCTGCTTCTGCAATTCACAAAAATATGCAAATGGAAGGAGTTTTGAACGACTTTCTTTCGCTTCTCGCTAAACACTCTGCACACCTCCGTGCAACATCTACACCAAGATCGGGGACGTTTCCTGGGCTGGCCCAGTTTCTCCTTGCGAGACAGAGCGGAAGAGCTTTTTGCTAAGCTGCAGTAGACAAGAGATGCAGAAGACGATGATACGGAGACTCTCAGCAGTTAAGCCCCGGTCCCCGGCGGCTTTGGGCAGAAGCCGCGCTCCGGAGCGCACGGCGAGCAGCACAAAGCTCTGTGCGCGAAGAAGCCGCTTCTTCGCCTCCGGGAGACTGAGAGAGCGGCAGCTTCCGAGAAGCGAAAAACAAAGCTTCAATACACGGGCCCTGTGTGCAGCTCATAAACTGAGAGAAAACAGTACCGTACTACTCTCGTGCTTCTATCTTTCACATTATTATTCGAATGGAAGTGGTTTCGAACAGCTTTCTATTGCTTCTTGCCAAGCTTTCTGCAGATATCTCTGGACATTCTAGGCCAAGATCGAGGTTGTTTTCCCTACTAGCACACGTTCTCCTTGCGAGATCTAGTGGAAAAGCTTTTTCCCAAGCTGCAGTTTCCAAGAGATGCAATAGACGATGATATATAGCTCTTTGTGAATTTAAGCGCCGGTCCCGGGCGTCTTTCGACAGAAGCTGCGCTCCGAAACGTAGCGCGAGCGGCACAATGCTCTGTGCGTGCAGAAGTAGCTTCATCGTCTCCGGGAGACAGGAGAGCGGCAGCTTCCGAGAGGCGAAGAAAGAAGCGTCACAACACGGGCACTGTGTGCAGCTCTCAAACGGAGAGAAAACAGTACCTTTCCACTCTCCTGCTTCTTTCATTCAAATTAATATTCGAAGTCAAGGAGTTTGAAACAACTTTCTTTTGCTTCTCGACAAACACTCTGCACACCTCCATGCAACATCTGCACCAAGATCGGGGACGGTTCCTGTACTAGCCCAGTTTCTCCTTGCGAGACAAAGCGGAACAGCTTTTTGGTAAGCTGCAGAAGACGAAGATACGGAGCTCTCAGAAGTTAAGCTCCGGTGCCCGGCGTCATTCGGCAGAAGCCGCGCTCCGGAGCGCACCGCGAAAGACACGATGATCTATGCGCGAAGAAGCCGCTTCTGCGCCTCTGGGAGACAGAGAGGGCGGCAGCTTGCTGAAGGCGATCAAGGAAGCTGCAAAACCTCTCTCCTTCCTTTTCCAGTCACGCGAACATTCCAAAGGAAAGAGTTTTCAACAACTTCTTTTGCTTCTTTCTTACGAAACATTCTGTAGGCAGTCGAGAAGCTTCTTAAGCAAGACCGGGGACATTGTACTATTGCCACAGTGTCTCCTTGCGAGACATAGTGGAAAAGGTTTTTGCAAATCTACAGGCGAAAAGAAATCCTGAAGACGATGTTCCGGAGCACTCCGAGCCAGAGCTCCAGTCCTTGGCGTCCTTCGGCAGAAGGCACGCTGCGGAGCGTACCGCGAGCGGCAAAATGCTCTGTGCGCGAAGAAGCCGCTTCTGCGCCTCCGAGAGACGGAGAACGCGGCAGCTTCCGAGAGGCAAAGAACGAAGCTTCACAACACGGGCACTGTGTGCAGGTGTCAAGCGGAGAGAAACCAGTACCTTACCGCTGCTCTTGTGCTTCTTTCATTCACGTTTTTATTCGAATGGAAGGAGTATTGAACAACTTTCTTTTGCTTCCGCTAATCTTTCTGCAGATAGCTCTCTCAATTCTTGAGCAAGATCGGTGTTGTTTTATCTACTGGCACAGTTTCTCCTTGCGAGATCTAGTGGAAAAGCTTTTTAGTATGCTGCAGAAGACAAGCGATGCAGAAGCCGATGATACAGAGCTCTCAGAAGTTAAGCGCCGGTCCCGGGCATCTTTCAGCAGAAGTCGCGCACCGGAGCGTCCAGGTACCAGCACGATGCTCTGTGCGCGAAGAAGACGCTTCTTCGCCGTCGAGAGAGGGAGAGCGCGGCAGCTTGCCAAAGGCCAAGAACACAGCCACACAATATGGTCATTCCGTGCGCAGCTTTAAAAGTTAGAGAAAACAGTACTTTTCCACTCTCCTGCTTCTTTCATTCACATTGCTATTCGAATGGAAGGAGTTTTGGACAGCTTTCTTGTGCTACTTGCTTCACACTCTGCAGCCATCCGTGCTGCAACATCCACACCAAGATCGGGGACGTTTCCTGGACCGGCCAAGTTTCTCCTTGCGAGACAGAGCGGAAGAGCTTTTTGCTAAGCTGCAGTAGACAAGAGATGCAGAAGACGATGATACGGAGCTCACAGAAGTTAAGCTCCTGTCCCCGGCATCTTTCAGCAGAAGCCGCTCTCCTGAGCGCACCGTGACAGGCACCATGCTCAGTGCGCGATGAAGCCGCTTCTTCGCCTTCGAGAGAGGGAGAGAGCGGCAGCTTGGAAAGACGAAGAACAAAGCCCCACAACACGGGCATTGTGTGCGCAGCTTTAAAAGGCAGAGAAAACAGTACTTTACTACGCTCCTGCTTCTGCAATTCACAAAAATATGCAAATGGAAGGAGTTTTGAACGACTTTCTTTCGCTTCTCGCTAAACACTCTGCACACCTCCGTGCAACATCTACACCAAGATCGGGGACGTTTCCTGGGCTGGCCCAGTTTCTCCTTGCGAGACAGAGCGGAAGAGCTTTTTGCTAAGCTGCAGTAGACAAGAGATGCAGAAGACGATGATACGGAGACTCTCAGCAGTTAAGCCCCGGTCCCCGGCGGCTTTGGGCAGAAGCCGCGCTCCGGAGCGCACGGCGAGCAGCACAAAGCTCTGTGCGCGAAGAAGCCGCTTCTTCGCCTCCGGGAGACTGAGAGAGCGGCAGCTTCCGAGAAGTGAAAAACAAAGCTTCAATACACGGGCCCTGTGTGCAGCTCATAAACTGAGAGAAAACAGTACCGTACTACTCTCGTGCTTCTATCTTTCACATTATTATTCGAATGGAAGTGGTTTCGAACAGCTTTCTATTGCTTCTTGCCAAGCTTTCTGCAGATATCTCTGGACATTCTAGGCCAAGATCGAGGTTGTTTTCCCTACTAGCACACGTTCTCCTTGCGAGATCTAGTGGAAAAGCTTTTTTCCCAAGCTGCAGTTTCCAAGAGATGCAATAGACGATGATATATAGCTCTTTGTGAATTTAAGCGCCGGTCCCGGGCGTCTTTCGACAGAAGCTGCGCTCCGAAACGTAGCGCGAGCGGCACAATGCTCTGTGCGTGCAGAAGTAGCTTCATCGTCTCCGGGAGACAGGAGAGCGGCAGCTTCCGAGAGGCGAAGAAAGAAGCGTCACAACACGGGCACTGTGTGCAGCTCTCAAACGGAGAGAAAACAGTACCTTTCCACTCTCCTGCTTCTTTCATTCAAATTAATATTCGAAGTCAAGGAGTTTGAAACAACTTTCTTTTGCTTCTCGACAAACACTCTGCACACCTCCATGCAACATCTGCACCAAGATCGGGGACGGTTCCTGTACTAGCCCAGTTTCTCCTTGCGAGACAAAGCGGAACAGCTTTTTGGTAAGCTGCAGAAGACGAAGATACGGAGCTCTCAGAAGTTAAGCTCCGGTGCCCGGCGTCATTCGGCAGAAGCCGCGCTCCGGAGCGCACCGCGAAAGACACGATGATCTATGCGCGAAGAAGCCGCTTCTGCGCCTCTGGGAGACAGAGAGGGCGGCAGCTTGCTGAAGGCGATCAAGGAAGCTGCAAAACCTCTCTCCTTCCTTTTCCAGTCACGCGAACATTCCAAAGGAAAGAGTTTTCAACAACTTCTTTTGCTTCTTTCTTACGAAACATTCTGTAGGCAGTCGAGAAGCTTCTTAAGCAAGACCGGGGACATTGTACTATTGCCACAGTGTCTCCTTGCGAGACATAGTGGAAAAGGTTTTTGCAAATCTACAGGCGAAAAGAAATCCTGAAGACGATGTTCCGGAGCACTCCGAGCCAGAGCTCCAGTCCTTGGCGTCCTTCGGCAGAAGGCACGCTGCGGAGCGTACCGCGAGCGGCAAAATGCTCTGTGCGCGAAGAAGCCGCTTCTGCGCCTCCGAGAGACGGAGAACGCGGCAGCTTCCGAGAGGCAAAGAACGAAGCTTCACAACACGGGCACTGTGTGCAGGTGTCAAGCGGAGAGAAACCAGTACCTTACCGCTGCTCTTGTGCTTCTTTCATTCACGTTTTTATTCGAATGGAAGGAGTATTGAACAACTTTCTTTTGCTTCCGCTAATCTTTCTGCAGATAGCTCTCTCAATTCTTGAGCAAGATCGGTGTTGTTTTATCTACTGGCACAGTTTCTCCTTGCGAGATCTAGTGGAAAAGCTTTTTAGTATGCTGCAGAAGACAAGCGATGCAGAAGCCGATGATACAGAGCTCTCAGAAGTTAAGCGCTGGTCCCGGGCATCTTTCAGCAGAAGTCGCGCACCGGAGCGTCCAGGTACCAGCACGATGCTCTGTGCGCGAAGAAGACGCTTCTTCGCCGTCGAGAGAGGGAGAGCGCGGCAGCTTGCCAAAGGCCAAGAACACAGCCACACAATATGGTCATTCCGTGCGCAGCTTTAAAAGTTAGAGAAAACAGTACTTTTCCACTCTCCTGCTTCTTTCATTCACATTGCTATTCGAATGGAAGGAGTTTTGGACAGCTTTCTTGTGCTACTTGCTTCACACTCTGCAGCCATCCGTGCTGCAACATCCACACCAAGATCGGGGACGTTTCCTGGACCGGCCAAGTTTCTCCTTGCGAGACAGAGCGGAAGAGCTTTTTGCTAAGCTGCTGTAGACAAGAGATGCAGAAGACGATGATACGGAGCTCACAGAAGTTAAGCTCCTGTCCCCGGCATCTTTCAGCAGAAGCCGCTCTCCTGAGCGCACCGTGACAGGCACCATGCTCAGTGCGCGATGAAGCCGCTTCTTCGCCTTCGAGAGAGGGAGAGAGCGGCAGCTTGGAAAGACGAAGAACAAAGCCCCACAACACGGGCATTGTGTGCGCAGCTTTAAAAGGCAGAGAAAACAGTACTTTACTACGCTCCTGCTTCTGCAATTCACAAAAATATGCAAATGGAAGGAGTTTTGAACGACTTTCTTTCGCTTCTCGCTAAACACTCTGCACACCTCCGTGCAACATCTACACCAAGATCGGGGACGTTTCCTGGGCTGGCCCAGTTTCTCCTTGCGAGACAGAGCGGAAGAGCTTTTTGCTAAGCTGCAGTAGACAAGAGATGCAGAAGACGATGATACGGAGACTCTCAGCAGTTAAGCCCCGGTCCCCGGCGGCTTTGGGCAGAAGCCGCGCTCCGGAGCGCACGGCGAGCAGCACAAAGCTCTGTGCGCGAAGAAGCCGCTTCTTCGCCTCCGGGAGACTGAGAGAGCGGCAGCTTCCGAGAAGCGAAAAACAAAGCTTCAATACACGGGCCCTGTGTGCAGCTCATAAACTGAGAGAAAACAGTACCGTACTACTCTCGTGCTTCTATCTTTCACATTATTATTCGAATGGAAGTGGTTTCGAACAGCTTTCTATTGCTTCTTGCCAAGCTTTCTGCAGATATCTCTGGACATTCTAGGCCAAGATCGAGGTTGTTTTCCCTACTAGCACACGTTCTCCTTGCGAGATCTAGTGGAAAAGCTTTTTCCCATGCTGCAGTTTCCAAGAGATGCAATAGACGATGATATATAGCTCTTTGTGAATTTAAGCGCCGGTCCCGGGCGTCTTTCGACAGAAGCTGCGCTCCGAAACGTAGCGCGAGCGGCACAATGCTCTGTGCGTGCAGAAGTAGCTTCATCGTCTCCGGGAGACAGGAGAGCGGCAGCTTCCGAGAGGCGAAGAAAGAAGCGTCACAACACGGGCACTGTGTGCAGCTCTCAAACGGAGAGAAAACAGTACCTTTCCACTCTCCTGCTTCTTTCATTCAAATTAATATTCGAAGTCAAGGAGTTTGAAACAACTTTCTTTTGCTTCTCGACAAACACTCTGCACACCTCCATGCAACATCTGCACCAAGATCGGGGACGGTTCCTGTACTAGCCCAGTTTCTCCTTGCGAGACAAAGCGGAACAGCTTTTTGGTAAGCTGCAGAAGACGAAGATACGGAGCTCTCAGAAGTTAAGCTCCGGTGCCCGGCGTCATTCGGCAGAAGCCGCGCTCCGGAGCGCACCGCGAAAGACACGATGATCTATGCGCGAAGAAGCCGCTTCTGCGCCTCTGGGAGACAGAGAGGGCGGCAGCTTGCTGAAGGCGATCAAGGAAGCTGCAAAACCTCTCTCCTTCCTTTTCCAGTCACGCGAACATTCCAAAGGAAAGAGTTTTCAACAACTTCTTTTGCTTCTTTCTTACGAAACATTCTGTAGGCAGTCGAGAAGCTTCTTAAGCAAGACCGGGGACATTGTACTATTGCCACAGTGTCTCCTTGCGAGACATAGTGGAAAAGGTTTTTGCAAATCTACAGGCGAAAAGAAATCCTGAAGACGATGTTCCGGAGCACTCCGAGCCAGAGCTCCAGTCCTTGGCGTCCTTCGGCAGAAGGCACGCTGCGGAGCGTACCGCGAGCGGCAAAATGCTCTGTGCGCGAAGAAGCCGCTTCTGCGCCTCCGAGAGACGGAGAACGCGGCAGCTTCCGAGAGGCAAAGAACGAAGCTTCACAACACGGGCACTGTGTGCAGGTGTCAAGCGGAGAGAAACCAGTACCTTACCGCTGCTCTTGTGCTTCTTTCATTCACGTTTTTATTCGAATGGAAGGAGTATTGAACAACTTTCTTTTGCTTCCGCTAATCTTTCTGCAGATAGCTCTCTCAATTCTTGAGCAAGATCGGTGTTGTTTTATCTACTGGCACAGTTTCTCCTTGCGAGATCTAGTGGAAAAGCTTTTTAGTATGCTGCAGAAGACAAGCGATGCAGAAGCCGATGATACAGAGCTCTCAGAAGTTAAGCGCCGGTCCCGGGCATCTTTCAGCAGAAGTCGCGCACCGGAGCGTCCAGGTACCAGCACGATGCTCTGTGCGCGAAGAAGACGCTTCTTCGCCGTCGAGAGAGGGAGAGCGCGGCAGCTTGCCAAAGGCCAAGAACACAGCCACACAATATGGTCATTCCGTGCGCAGCTTTAAAAGTTAGAGAAAACAGTACTTTTCCACTCTCCTGCTTCTTTCATTCACATTGCTATTCGAATGGAAGGAGTTTTGGACAGCTTTCTTGTGCTACTTGCTTCACACTCTGCAGCCATCCGTGCTGCAACATCCACACCAAGATCGGGGACGTTTCCTGGACCGGCCAAGTTTCTCCTTGCGAGACAGAGCGGAAGAGCTTTTTGCTAAGCTGCTGTAGACAAGAGATGCAGAAGACGATGATACGGAGCTCACAGAAGTTAAGCTCCTGTCCCCGGCATCTTTCAGCAGAAGCCGCTCTCCTGAGCGCACCGTGACAGGCACCATGCTCAGTGCGCGATGAAGCCGCTTCTTCGCCTTCGAGAGAGGGAGAGAGCGGCAGCTCGGAAAGACGAAGAACAAAGCCCCACAACACGGGCATTGTGTGCGCAGCTTTAAAAGGCAGAGAAAACAGTACCTTACTACGCTCCTGCTTCTGCAATTCACAAAAATATGCAAATGGAAGGAGTTTTGAACGACTTTCTTTCGCTTCTCGCTAAACACTCTGCACACCTCCGTGCAACATCTACACCAAGATGGGGGACGTTTCCTGGGCTGGCCCAGTTTCTCCTTGCGAGACAGAGCGGAAGAGCTTTTTGCTAAGCTGCAGTAGACAAGAGATGCAGAAGACGATGATACGGAGACTCTCAGCAGTTAAGCCCCGGTCCCCGGCGGCTTTGGGCAGAAGCCGCGCTCCGGAGCGCACGGCGAGCAGCACAAAGCTCTGTGCGCGAAGAAGCCGCTTCTTCGCCTCCGGGAGACTGAGAGAGCGGCAGCTTCCGAGAAGCGAAAAACAAAGCTTCAATACACGGGCCCTGTGTGCAGCTCATAAACTGAGAGAAAACAGTACCGTACTACTCTCGTGCTTCTATCTTTCACATTATTATTCGAATGGAAGTGGTTTCGAACAGCTTTCTATTGCTTCTTGCCAAGCTTTCTGCAGATATCTCTGGACATTCTAGGCCAAGATCGAGGTTGTTTTCCCTACTAGCACACGTTCTCCTTGCGAGATCTAGTGGAAAAGCTTTATCCCCAAGCTGCAGTTTCCAAGAGATGCAATAGACGATGATATATAGCTCTTTGTGAATTTAAGCGCCGGTCCCGGGCGTCTTTCGACAGAAGCTGCGCTCCGAAACGTAGCGCGAGCGGCACAATGCTCTGTGCGTGCAGAAGTAGCTTCATCGTCTCCGGGAGACAGGAGAGCGGCAGCTTCCGAGAGGCGAAGAAAGAAGCGTCACAACACGGGCACTGTGTGCAGCTCTCAAACGGAGAGAAAACAGTACCTTTCCACTCTCCTGCTTCTTTCATTCAAATTAATATTCGAAGTCAAGGAGTTTGAAACAACTTTCTTTTGCTTCTCGACAAACACTCTGCACACCTCCATGCAACATCTGCACCAAGATCGGGGACGGTTCCTGTACTAGCCCAGTTTCTCCTTGCGAGACAAAGCGGAACAGCTTTTTGGTAAGCTGCAGAAGACGAAGATACGGAGCTCTCAGAAGTTAAGCTCCGGTGCCCGGCGTCATTCGGCAGAAGCCGCGCTCCGGAGCGCACCGCGAAAGACACGATGATCTATGCGCGAAGAAGCCGCTTCTGCGCCTCTGGGAGACAGAGAGGGCGGCAGCTTGCTGAAGGCGATCAAGGAAGCTGCAAAACCTCTCTCCTTCCTTTTCCAGTCACGCGAACATTCCAAAGGAAAGAGTTTTCAACAACTTCTTTTGCTTCTTTCTTACGAAACATTCTGTAGGCAGTCGAGAAGCTTCTTAAGCAAGACCGGGGACATTGTACTATTGCCACAGTGTCTCCTTGCGAGACATAGTGGAAAAGGTTTTTGCAAATCTACAGGCGAAAAGAAATCCTGAAGACGATGTTCCGGAGCACTCCGAGCCAGAGCTCCAGTCCTTGGCGTCCTTCGGCAGAAGGCACGCTGCGGAGCGTACCGCGAGCGGCAAAATGCTCTGTGCGCGAAGAAGCCGCTTCTGCGCCTCCGAGAGACGGAGAACGCGGCAGCTTCCGAGAGGCAAAGAACGAAGCTTCACAACACGGGCACTGTGTGCAGGTGTCAAGCGGAGAGAAACCAGTACCTTACCGCTGCTCTTGTGCTTCTTTCATTCACGTTTTTATTCGAATGGAAGGAGTATTGAACAACTTTCTTTTGCTTCCGCTAATCTTTCTGCAGATAGCTCTCTCAATTCTTGAGCAAGATCGGTGTTGTTTTATCTACTGGCACAGTTTCTCCTTGCGAGATCTAGTGGAAAAGCTTTTTAGTATGCTGCAGAAGACAAGCGATGCAGAAGCCGATGATACAGAGCTCTCAGAAGTTAAGCGCCGGTCCCGGGCATCTTTCAGCAGAAGTCGCGCACCGGAGCGTCCAGGTACCAGCACGATGCTCTGTGCGCGAAGAAGACGCTTCTTCGCCGTCGAGAGAGGGAGAGCGCGGCAGCTTGCCAAAGGCCAAGAACACAGCCACACAATATGGTCATTCCGTGCGCAGCTTTAAAAGTTAGAGAAAACAGTACTTTTCCACTCTCCTGCTTCTTTCATTCACATTGCTATTCGAATGGAAGGAGTTTTGGACAGCTTTCTTGTGCTACTTGCTTCACACTCTGCAGCCATCCGTGCTGCAACATCCACACCAAGATCGGGGACGTTTCCTGGACCGGCCAAGTTTCTCCTTGCGAGACAGAGCGGAAGAGCTTTTTGCTAAGCTGCTGTAGACAAGAGATGCAGAAGACGATGATACGGAGCTCACAGAAGTTAAGCTCCTGTCCCCGGCATCTTTCAGCAGAAGCCGCTCTCCTGAGCGCACCGTGACAGGCACCATGCTCAGTGCGCGATGAAGCCGCTTCTTCGCCTTCGAGAGAGGGAGAGAGCGGCAGCTCGGAAAGACGAAGAACAAAGCCCCACAACACGGGCATTGTGTGCGCAGCTTTAAAAGGCAGAGAAAACAGTACCTTACTACGCTCCTGCTTCTGCAATTCACAAAAATATGCAAATGGAAGGAGTTTTGAACGACTTTCTTTCGCTTCTCGCTAAACACTCTGCACACCTCCGTGCAACATCTACACCAAGATGGGGGACGTTTCCTGGGCTGGCCCAGTTTCTCCTTGCGAGACAGAGCGGAAGAGCTTTTTGCTAAGCTGCAGTAGACAAGAGATGCAGAAGACGATGATACGGAGACTCTCAGCAGTTAAGCCCCGGTCCCCGGCGGCTTTGGGCAGAAGCCGCGCTCCGGAGCGCACGGCGAGCAGCACAAAGCTCTGTGCGCGAAGAAGCCGCTTCTTCGCCTCCGGGAGACTGAGAGAGCGGCAGCTTCCGAGAAGCGAAAAACAAAGCTTCAATACACAGGCCCTGTGTGCAGCTCATAAACTGAGAGAAAACAGTACCGTACTACTCTCGTGCTTCTATCTTTCACATTATTATTCGAATGGAAGTGGTTTCGAACAGCTTTCTATTGCTTCTTGCCAAGCTTTCTGCAGATATCTCTGGACATTCTAGGCCAAGATCGAGGTTGTTTTCCCTACTAGCACACGTTCTCCTTGCGAGATCTAGTGGAAAAGCTTTTTTCCCAAGCTGCAGTTTCCAAGAGATGCAATAGACGATGATATATAGCTCTTTGTGAATTTAAGCGCCGGTCCCGGGCGTCTTTCGACAGAAGCTGCGCTCCGAAACGTAGCGCGAGCGGCACAATGCTCTGTGCGTGCAGAAGTAGCTTCATCGTCTCCGGGAGACAGGAGAGCGGCAGCTTCCGAGAGGCGAAGAAAGAAGCGTCACAACACGGGCACTGTGTGCAGCTCTCAAACGGAGAGAAAACAGTACCTTTCCACTCTCCTGCTTCTTTCATTCAAATTAATATTCGAAGTCAAGGAGTTTGAAACAACTTTCTTTTGCTTCTCGACAAACACTCTGCACACCTCCATGCAACATCTGCACCAAGATCGGGGACGGTTCCTGTACTAGCCCAGTTTCTCCTTGCGAGACAAAGCGGAACAGCTTTTTGGTAAGCTGCAGAAGACGAAGATACGGAGCTCTCAGAAGTTAAGCTCCGGTGCCCGGCGTCATTCGGCAGAAGCCGCGCTCCGGAGCGCACCGCGAAAGACACGATGATCTATGCGCGAAGAAGCCGCTTCTGCGCCTCTGGGAGACAGAGAGGGCGGCAGCTTGCTGAAGGCGATCAAGGAAGCTGCAAAACCTCTCTCCTTCCTTTTCCAGTCACGCGAACATTCCAAAGGAAAGAGTTTTCAACAACTTCTTTTGCTTCTTTCTTACGAAACATTCTGTAGGCAGTCGAGAAGCTTCTTAAGCAAGACCGGGGACATTGTACTATTGCCACAGTGTCTCCTTGCGAGACATAGTGGAAAAGGTTTTTGCAAATCTACAGGCGAAAAGAAATCCTGAAGACGATGTTCCGGAGCACTCCGAGCCAGAGCTCCAGTCCTTGGCGTCCTTCGGCAGAAGGCACGCTGCGGAGCGTACCGCGAGCGGCAAAATGCTCTGTGCGCGAAGAAGCCGCTTCTGCGCCTCCGAGAGACGGAGAACGCGGCAGCTTCCGAGAGGCAAAGAACGAAGCTTCACAACACGGGCACTGTGTGCAGGTGTCAAGCGGAGAGAAACCAGTACCTTACCGCTGCTCTTGTGCTTCTTTCATTCACGTTTTTATTCGAATGGAAGGAGTATTGAACAACTTTCTTTTGCTTCCGCTAATCTTTCTGCAGATAGCTCTCTCAATTCTTGAGCAAGATCGGTGTTGTTTTATCTACTGGCACAGTTTCTCCTTGCGAGATCTAGTGGAAAAGCTTTTTAGTATGCTGCAGAAGACAAGCGATGCAGAAGCCGATGATACAGAGCTCTCAGAAGTTAAGCGCCGGTCCCGGGCATCTTTCAGCAGAAGTCGCGCACCGGAGCGTCCAGGTACCAGCACGATGCTCTGTGCGCGAAGAAGACGCTTCTTCGCCGTCGAGAGAGGGAGAGCGCGGCAGCTTGCCAAAGGCCAAGAACACAGCCACACAATATGGTCATTCCGTGCGCAGCTTTAAAAGTTAGAGAAAACAGTACTTTTCCACTCTCCTGCTTCTTTCATTCACATTGCTATTCGAATGGAAGGAGTTTTGGACAGCTTTCTTGTGCTACTTGCTTCACACTCTGCAGCCATCCGTGCTGCAACATCCACACCAAGATCGGGGACGTTTCCTGGACCGGCCAAGTTTCTCCTTGCGAGACAGAGCGGAAGAGCTTTTTGCTAAGCTGCTGTAGACAAGAGATGCAGAAGACGATGATACGGAGCTCACAGAAGTTAAGCTCCTGTCCCCGGCATCTTTCAGCAGAAGCCGCTCTCCTGAGCGCACCGTGACAGGCACCATGCTCAGTGCGCGATGAAGCCGCTTCTTCGCCTTCGAGAGAGGGAGAGAGCGGCAGCTCGGAAAGACGAAGAACAAAGCCCCACAACACGGGCATTGTGTGCGCAGCTTTAAAAGGCAGAGAAAACAGTACTTTACTACGCTCCTGCTTCTGCAATTCACAAAAATATGCAAATGGAAGGAGTTTTGAACGACTTTCTTTCGCTTCTCGCTAAACACTCTGCACACCTCCGTGCAACATCTACACCAAGATGGGGGACGTTTCCTGGGCTGGCCCAGTTTCTCCTTGCGAGACAGAGCGGAAGAGCTTTTTGCTAAGCTGCAGTAGACAAGAGATGCAGAAGACGATGATACGGAGACTCTCAGCAGTTAAGCCCCGGTCCCCGGCGGCTTTGGGCAGAAGCCGCGCTCCGGAGCGCACGGCGAGCAGCACAAAGCTCTGTGCGCGAAGAAGCCGCTTCTTCGCCTCCGGGAGACTGAGAGAGCGGCAGCTTCCGAGAAGCGAAAAACAAAGCTTCAATACACGGGCCCTGTGTGCAGCTCATAAACTGAGAGAAAACAGTACCGTACTACTCTCGTGCTTCTATCTTTCACATTATTATTCGAATGGAAGTGGTTTCGAACAGCTTTCTATTGCTTCTTGCCAAGCTTTCTGCAGATATCTCTGGACATTCTAGGCCAAGATCGAGGTTGTTTTCCCTACTAGCACACGTTCTCCTTGCGAGATCTAGTGGAAAAGCTTTTTTCCCAAGCTGCAGTTTCCAAGAGATGCAATAGACGATGATATATAGCTCTTTGTGAATTTAAGCGCCGGTCCCGGGCGTCTTTCGACAGAAGCTGCGCTCCGAAACGTAGCGCGAGCGGCACAATGCTCTGTGCGTGCAGAAGTAGCTTCATCGTCTCCGGGAGACAGGAGAGCGGCAGCTTCCGAGAGGCGAAGAAAGAAGCGTCACAACACGGGCACTGTGTGCAGCTCTCAAACGGAGAGAAAACAGTACCTTTCCACTCTCCTGCTTCTTTCATTCAAATTAATATTCGAAGTCAAGGAGTTTGAAACAACTTTCTTTTGCTTCTCGACAAACACTCTGCACACCTCCATGCAACATCTGCACCAAGATCGGGGACGGTTCCTGTACTAGCCCAGTTTCTCCTTGCGAGACAAAGCGGAACAGCTTTTTGGTAAGCTGCAGAAGACGAAGATACGGAGCTCTCAGAAGTTAAGCTCCGGTGCCTGGCGTCATTCGGCAGAAGCCGCGCTCCGGAGCGCACCGCGAAAGACACGATGATCTATGCGCGAAGAAGCCGCTTCTGCGCCTCTGGGAGACAGAGAGGGCGGCAGCTTGCTGAAGGCGATCAAGGAAGCTGCAAAACCTCTCTCCTTCCTTTTCCAGTCACGCGAACATTCCAAAGGAAAGAGTTTTCAACAACTTCTTTTGCTTCTTTCTTACGAAACATTCTGTAGGCAGTCGAGAAGCTTCTTAAGCAAGACCGGGGACATTGTACTATTGCCACAGTGTCTCCTTGCGAGACATAGTGGAAAAGGTTTTTGCAAATCTACAGGCGAAAAGAAATCCTGAAGACGATGTTCCAGAGCACTCCGAGCCAGAGCTCCAGTCCTTGGCGTCCTTCGGCAGAAGGCACGCTGCGGAGCGTACCGCGAGCGGCAAAATGCTCTGTGCGCGAAGAAGCCGCTTCTGCGCCTCCGAGAGACGGAGAACGCGGCAGCTTCCGAGAGGCAAAGAACGAAGCTTCACAACACGGGCACTGTGTGCAGGTGTCAAGCGGAGAGAAACCAGTACCTTACCGCTGCTCTTGTGCTTCTTTCATTCACGTTTTTATTCGAATGGAAGGAGTATTGAACAACTTTCTTTTGCTTCCGCTAATCTTTCTGCAGATAGCTCTCTCAATTCTTGAGCAAGATCGGTGTTGTTTTATCTACTGGCACAGTTTCTCCTTGCGAGATCTAGTGGAAAAGCTTTTTAGTATGCTGCAGAAGACAAGCGATGCAGAAGCCGATGATACAGAGCTCTCAGAAGTTAAGCGCCGGTCCCGGGCATCTTTCAGCAGAAGTCGCGCACCGGAGCGTCCAGGTACCAGCACGATGCTCTGTGCGCGAAGAAGACGCTTCTTCGCCGTCGAGAGAGGGAGAGCGCGGCAGCTTGCCAAAGGCCAAGAACACAGCCACACAATATGGTCATTCCGTGCGCAGCTTTAAAAGTTAGAGAAAACAGTACTTTTCCACTCTCCTGCTTCTTTCATTCACATTGCTATTCGAATGGAAGGAGTTTTGGACAGCTTTCTTGTGCTACTTGCTTCACACTCTGCAGCCATCCGTGCTGCAACATCCACACCAAGATCGGGGACGTTTCCTGGACCGGCCAAGTTTCTCCTTGCGAGACAGAGCGGAAGAGCTTTTTGCTAAGCTGCAGTAGACAAGAGATGCAGAAGACGATGATACGGAGCTCACAGAAGTTAAGCTCCTGTCCCCGGCATCTTTCAGCAGAAGCCGCTCTCCTGAGCGCACCGTGACAGGCACCATGCTCAGTGCGCGATGAAGCCGCTTCTTCGCCTTCGAGAGAGGGAGAGAGCGGCAGCTCGGAAAGACGAAGAACAAAGCCCCACAACACGGGCATTGTGTGCGCAGCTTTAAAAGGCAGAGAAAACAGTACCTTACTACGCTCCTGCTTCTACAATTCACAAAAATATGCAAATGGAAGGAGTTTTGAACGACTTTCTTTCGCTTCTCGCTAAACACTCTGCACACCTCCGTGCAACATCTACACCAAGATGGGGGACGTTTCCTGGGCTGGCCCAGTTTCTCCTTGCGAGACAGAGCGGAAGAGCTTTTTGCTAAGCTGCAGTAGACAAGAGATGCAGAAGACGATGATACGGAGACTCTCAGCAGTTAAGCCCCGGTCCCCGGCGGCTTTGGGCAGAAGCCGCGCTCCGGAGCGCACGGCGAGCAGCACAAAGCTCTGTGCGCGAAGAAGCCGCTTCTTCGCCTCCGGGAGACTGAGAGAGCGGCAGCTTCCGAGAAGCGAAAAACAAAGCTTCAATACACGGGCCCTGTGTGCAGCTCATAAACTGAGAGAAAACAGTACCGTACTACTCTCGTGCTTCTATCTTTCACATTATTATTCGAATGGAAGTGGTTTCGAACAGCTTTCTATTGCTTCTTGCCAAGCTTTCTGCAGATATCTCTGGACATTCTAGGCCAAGATCGAGGTTGTTTTCCCTACTAGCACACGTTCTCCTTGCGAGATCTAGTGGAAAAGCTTTTTTCCCAAGCTGCAGTTTCCAAGAGATGCAATAGACGATGATATATAGCTCTTTGTGAATTTAAGCGCCGGTCCCGGGCGTCTTTCGACAGAAGCTGCGCTCCGAAACGTAGCGCGAGCGGCACAATGCTCTGTGCGTGCAGAAGTAGCTTCATCGTCTCCGGGAGACAGGAGAGCGGCAGCTTCCGAGAGGCGAAGAAAGAAGCGTCACAACACGGGCACTGTGTGCAGCTCTCAAACGGAGAGAAAACAGTACCTTTCCACTCTCCTGCTTCTTTCATTCAAATTAATATTCGAAGTCAAGGAGTTTGAAACAACTTTCTTTTGCTTCTCGACAAACACTCTGCACACCTCCATGCAACATCTGCACCAAGATCGGGGACGGTTCCTGTACTAGCCCAGTTTCTCCTTGCGAGACAAAGCGGAACAGCTTTTTGGTAAGCTGCAGAAGACGAAGATACGGAGCTCTCAGAAGTTAAGCTCCGGTGCCCGGCGTCATTCGGCAGAAGCCGCGCTCCGGAGCGCACCGCGAAAGACACGATGATCTATGCGCGAAGAAGCCGCTTCTGCGCCTCTGGGAGACAGAGAGGGCGGCAGCTTGCTGAAGGCGATCAAGGAAGCTGCAAAACCTCTCTCCTTCCTTTTCCAGTCACGCGAACATTCCAAAGGAAAGAGTTTTCAACAACTTCTTTTGCTTCTTTCTTACGAAACATTCTGTAGGCAGTCGAGAAGCTTCTTAAGCAAGACCGGGGACATTGTACTATTGCCACAGTGTCTCCTTGCGAGACATAGTGGAAAAGGTTTTTGCAAATCTACAGGCGAAAAGAAATCCTGAAGACGATGTTCCGGAGCACTCCGAGCCAGAGCTCCAGTCCTTGGCGTCCTTCGGCAGAAGGCACGCTGCGGAGCGTACCGCGAGCGGCAAAATGCTCTGTGCGCGAAGAAGCCGCTTCTGCGCCTCCGAGAGACGGAGAACGCGGCAGCTTCCGAGAGGCAAAGAACGAAGCTTCACAACACGGGCACTGTGTGCAGGTGTCAAGCGGAGAGAAACCAGTACCTTACCGCTGCTCTTGTGCTTCTTTCATTCACGTTTTTATTCGAATGGAAGGAGTATTGAACAACTTTCTTTTGCTTCCGCTAATCTTTCTGCAGATAGCTCTCTCAATTCTTGAGCAAGATCGGTGTTGTTTTATCTACTGGCACAGTTTCTCCTTGCGAGATCTAGTGGAAAAGCTTTTTAGTATGCTGCAGAAGACAAGCGATGCAGAAGCCGATGATACAGAGCTCTCAGAAGTTAAGCGCCGGTCCCGGGCATCTTTCAGCAGAAGTCGCGCACCGGAGCGTCCAGGTACCAGCACGATGCTCTGTGCGCGAAGAAGACGCTTCTTCGCCGTCGAGAGAGGGAGAGCGCGGCAGCTTGCCAAAGGCCAAGAACACAGCCACACAATATGGTCATTCCGTGCGCAGCTTTAAAAGTTAGAGAAAACAGTACTTTTCCACTCTCCTGCTTCTTTCATTCACATTGCTATTCGAATGGAAGGAGTTTTGGACAGCTTTCTTGTGCTACTTGCTTCACACTCTGCAGCCATCCGTGCTGCAACATCCACACCAAGATCGGGGACGTTTCCTGGACCGGCCAAGTTTCTCCTTGCGAGACAGAGCGGAAGAGCTTTTTGCTAAGCTGCTGTAGACAAGAGATGCAGAAGACGATGATACGGAGCTCACAGAAGTTAAGCTCCTGTCCCCGGCATCTTTCAGCAGAAGCCGCTCTCCTGAGCGCACCGTGACAGGCACCATGCTCAGTGCGCGATGAAGCCGCTTCTTCGCCTTCGAGAGAGGGAGAGAGCGGCAGCTCGGAAAGACGAAGAACAAAGCCCCACAACACGGGCATTGTGTGCGCAGCTTTAAAAGGCAGAGAAAACAGTACTTTACTACGCTCCTGCTTCTGCAATTCACAAAAATATGCAAATGGAAGGAGTTTTGAACGACTTTCTTTCGCTTTTCGCTAAACACTCTGCACACCTCCGTGCAACATCTACACCAAGATGGGGGACGTTTCCTGGGCTGGCCCAGTTTCTCCTTGCGAGACAGAGCGGAAGAGCTTTTTGCTAAGCTGCAGTAGACAAGAGATGCAGAAGACGATGATACGGAGACTCTCAGCAGTTAAGCCCCGGTCCCCGGCGGCTTTGGGCAGAAGCCGCGCTCCGGAGCGCACGGCGAGCAGCACAAAGCTCTGTGCGCGAAGAAGCCGCTTCTTCGCCTCCGGGAGACTGAGAGAGCGGCAGCTTCCGAGAAGCGAAAAACAAAGCTTCAATACACGGGCCCTGTGTGCAGCTCATAAACTGAGAGAAAACAGTACCGTACTACTCTCGTGCTTCTATCTTTCACATTATTATTCGAATGGAAGTGGTTTCGAACAGCTTTCTATTGCTTCTTGCCAAGCTTTCTGCAGATATCTCTGGACATTCTAGGCCAAGATCGAGGTTGTTTTCCCTACTAGCACACGTTCTCCTTGCGAGATCTAGTGGAAAAGCTTTTTTCCCAAGCTGCAGTTTCCAAGAGATGCAATAGACGATGATATATAGCTCTTTGTGAATTTAAGCGCCGGTCCCGGGCGTCTTTCGACAGAAGCTGCGCTCCGAAACGTAGCGCGAGCGGCACAATGCTCTGTGCGTGCAGAAGTAGCTTCATCGTCTCCGGGAGACAGGAGAGCGGCAGCTTCCGAGAGGCGAAGAAAGAAGCGTCACAACACGGGCACTGTGTGCAGCTCTCAAACGGAGAGAAAACAGTACCTTTCCACTCTCCTGCTTCTTTCATTCAAATTAATATTCGAAGTCAAGGAGTTTGAAACAACTTTCTTTTGCTTCTCGACAAACACTCTGCACACCTCCATGCAACATCTGCACCAAGATCGGGGACGGTTCCTGTACTAGCCCAGTTTCTCCTTGCGAGACAAAGCGGAACAGCTTTTTGGTAAGCTGCAGAAGACGAAGATACGGAGCTCTCAGAAGTTAAGCTCCGGTGCCCGGCGTCATTCGGCAGAAGCCGCGCTCCGGAGCGCACCGCGAAAGACACGATGATCTATGCGCGAAGAAGCCGCTTCTGCGCCTCTGGGAGACAGAGAGGGCGGCAGCTTGCTGAAGGCGATCAAGGAAGCTGCAAAACCTCTCTCCTTCCTTTTCCAGTCACGCGAACATTCCAAAGGAAAGAGTTTTCAACAACTTCTTTTGCTTCTTTCTTACGAAACATTCTGTAGGCAGTCGAGAAGCTTCTTAAGCAAGACCGGGGACATTGTACTATTGCCACAGTGTCTCCTTGCGAGACATAGTGGAAAAGGTTTTTGCAAATCTACAGGCGAAAAGAAATCCTGAAGACGATGTTCCGGAGCACTCCGAGCCAGAGCTCCAGTCCTTGGCGTCCTTCGGCAGAAGGCACGCTGCGGAGCGTACCGCGAGCGGCAAAATGCTCTGTGCGCGAAGAAGCCGCTTCTGCGCCTCCGAGAGACGGAGAACGCGGCAGCTTCCGAGAGGCAAAGAACGAAGCTTCACAACACGGGCACTGTGTGCAGGTGTCAAGCGGAGAGAAACCAGTACCTTACCGCTGCTCTTGTGCTTCTTTCATTCACGTTTTTATTCGAATGGAAGGAGTATTGAACAACTTTCTTTTGCTTCCGCTAATCTTTCTGCAGATAGCTCTCTCAATTCTTGAGCAAGATCGGTGTTGTTTTATCTACTGGCACAGTTTCTCCTTGCGAGATCTAGTGGAAAAGCTTTTTAGTATGCTGCAGAAGACAAGCGATGCAGAAGCCGATGATACAGAGCTCTCAGAAGTTAAGCGCCGGTCCCGGGCATCTTTCAGCAGAAGTCGCGCACCGGAGCGTCCAGGTACCAGCACGATGCTCTGTGCGCGAAGAAGACGCTTCTTCGCCGTCGAGAGAGGGAGAGCGCGGCAGCTTGCCAAAGGCCAAGAACACAGCCACACAATATGGTCATTCCGTGCGCAGCTTTAAAAGTTAGAGAAAACAGTACTTTTCCACTCTCCTGCTTCTTTCATTCACATTGCTATTCGAATGGAAGGAGTTTTGGACAGCTTTCTTGTGCTACTTGCTTCACACTCTGCAGCCATCCGTGCTGCAACATCCACACCAAGATCGGGGACGTTTCCTGGACCGGCCAAGTTTCTCCTTGCGAGACAGAGCGGAAGAGCTTTTTGCTAAGCTGCTGTAGACAAGAGATGCAGAAGACGATGATACGGAGCTCACAGAAGTTAAGCTCCTGTCCCCGGCATCTTTCAGCAGAAGCCGCTCTCCTGAGCGCACCGTGACAGGCACCATGCTCAGTGCGCGATGAAGCCGCTTCTTCGCCTTCGAGAGAGGGAGAGAGCGGCAGCTCGGAAAGACGAAGAACAAAGCCCCACAACACGGGCATTGTGTGCGCAGCTTTAAAAGGCAGAGAAAACAGTACTTTACTACGCTCCTGCTTCTGCAATTCACAAAAATATGCAAATGGAAGGAGTTTTGAACGACTTTCTTTCGCTTTTCGCTAAACACTCTGCACACCTCCGTGCAACATCTACACCAAGATCGGGGACGTTTCCTGGGCTGGCCCAGTTTCTCCTTGCGAGACAGAGCGGAAGAGCTTTTTGCTAAGCTGCAGTAGACAAGAGATGCAGAAGACGATGATACGGAGACTCTCAGCAGTTAAGCCCCGGTCCCCGGCGGCTTTGGGCAGAAGCCGCGCTCCGGAGCGCACGGCGAGCAGCACAAAGCTCTGTGCGCGAAGAAGCCGCTTCTTCGCCTCCGGGAGACTGAGAGAGCGGCAGCTTCCGAGAAGCGAAAAACAAAGCTTCAATACACGGGCCCTGTGTGCAGCTCATAAACTGAGAGAAAACAGTACCGTACTACTCTCGTGCTTCTATCTTTCACATTATTATTCGAATGGAAGTGGTTTCGAACAGCTTTCTATTGCTTCTTGCCAAGCTTTCTGCAGATATCTCTGGACATTCTAGGCCAAGATCGAGGTTGTTTTCCCTACTAGCACACGTTCTCCTTGCGAGATCTAGTGGAAAAGCTTTTTCCCAAGCTGCAGTTTCCAAGAGATGCAATAGACGATGATATATAGCTCTTTGTGAATTTAAGCGCCGGTCCCGGGCGTCTTTCGACAGAAGCTGCGCTCCGAAACGTAGCGCGAGCGGCACAATGCTCTGTGCGTGCAGAAGTAGCTTCATCGTCTCCGGGAGACAGGAGAGCGGCAGCTTCCGAGAGGCGAAGAAAGAAGCGTCACAACACGGGCACTGTGTGCAGCTCTCAAACGGAGAGAAAACAGTACCTTTCCACTCTCCTGCTTCTTTCATTCAAATTAATATTCGAAGTCAAGGAGTTTGAAACAACTTTCTTTTGCTTCTCGACAAACACTCTGCACACCTCCATGCAACATCTGCACCAAGATCGGGGACGGTTCCTGTACTAGCCCAGTTTCTCCTTGCGAGACAAAGCGGAACAGCTTTTTGGTAAGCTGCAGAAGACGAAGATACGGAGCTCTCAGAAGTTAAGCTCCGGTGCCTGGCGTCATTCGGCAGAAGCCGCGCTCCGGAGCGCACCGCGAAAGACACGATGATCTATGCGCGAAGAAGCCGCTTCTGCGCCTCTGGGAGACAGAGAGGGCGGCAGCTTGCTGAAGGCGATCAAGGAAGCTGCAAAACCTCTCTCCTTCCTTTTCCAGTCACGCGAACATTCCAAAGGAAAGAGTTTTCAACAACTTCTTTTGCTTCTTTCTTACGAAACATTCTGTAGGCAGTCGAGAAGCTTCTTAAGCAAGACCGGGGACATTGTACTATTGCCACAGTGTCTCCTTGCGAGACATAGTGGAAAAGGTTTTTGCAAATCTACAGGCGAAAAGAAATCCTGAAGACGATGTTCCGGAGCACTCCGAGCCAGAGCTCCAGTCCTTGGCGTCCTTCGGCAGAAGGCACGCTGCGGAGCGTACCGCGAGCGGCAAAATGCTCTGTGCGCGAAGAAGCCGCTTCTGCGCCTCCGAGAGACGGAGAACGCGGCAGCTTCCGAGAGGCAAAGAACGAAGCTTCACAACACGGGCACTGTGTGCAGGTGTCAAGCGGAGAGAAACCAGTACCTTACCGCTGCTCTTGTGCTTCTTTCATTCACGTTTTTATTCGAATGGAAGGAGTATTGAACAACTTTCTTTTGCTTCCGCTAATCTTTCTGCAGATAGCTCTCTCAATTCTTGAGCAAGATCGGTGTTGTTTTATCTACTGGCACAGTTTCTCCTTGCGAGATCTAGTGGAAAAGCTTTTTAGTATGCTGCAGAAGACAAGCGATGCAGAAGCCGATGATACAGAGCTCTCAGAAGTTAAGCGCCGGTCCCGGGCATCTTTCAGCAGAAGTCGCGCACCGGAGCGTCCAGGTACCAGCACGATGCTCTGTGCGCGAAGAAGACGCTTCTTCGCCGTCGAGAGAGGGAGAGCGCGGCAGCTTGCCAAAGGCCAAGAACACAGCCACACAATATGGTCATTCCGTGCGCAGCTTTAAAAGTTAGAGAAAACAGTACTTTTCCACTCTCCTGCTTCTTTCATTCACATTGCTATTCGAATGGAAGGAGTTTTGGACAGCTTTCTTGTGCTACTTGCTTCACACTCTGCAGCCATCCGTGCTGCAACATCCACACCAAGATCGGGGACGTTTCCTGGACCGGCCAAGTTTCTCCTTGCGAGACAGAGCGGAAGAGCTTTTTGCTAAGCTGCTGTAGACAAGAGATGCAGAAGACGATGATACGGAGCTCACAGAAGTTAAGCTCCTGTCCCCGGCATCTTTCAGCAGAAGCCGCTCTCCTGAGCGCACCGTGACAGGCACCATGCTCAGTGCGCGATGAAGCCGCTTCTTCGCCTTCGAGAGAGGGAGAGAGCGGCAGCTCGGAAAGACGAAGAACAAAGCCCCACAACACGGGCATTGTGTGCGCAGCTTTAAAAGGCAGAGAAAACAGTACTTTACTACGCTCCTGCTTCTGCAATTCACAAAAATATGCAAATGGAAGGAGTTTTGAACGACTTTCTTTCGCTTTTCGCTAAACACTCTGCACACCTCCGTGCAACATCTACACCAAGATGGGGGACGTTTCCTGGGCTGGCCCAGTTTCTCCTTGCGAGACAGAGCGGAAGAGCTTTTTGCTAAGCTGCAGTAGACAAGAGATGCAGAAGACGATGATACGGAGACTCTCAGCAGTTAAGCCCCGGTCCCCGGCGGCTTTGGGCAGAAGCCGCGCTCCGGAGCGCACGGCGAGCAGCACAAAGCTCTGTGCGCGAAGAAGCCGCTTCTTCGCCTCCGGGAGACTGAGAGAGCGGCAGCTTCCGAGAAGCGAAAAACAAAGCTTCAATACACGGGCCCTGTGTGCAGCTCATAAACTGAGAGAAAACAGTACCGTACTACTCTCGTGCTTCTATCTTTCACATTATTATTCGAATGGAAGTGGTTTCGAACAGCTTTCTATTGCTTCTTGCCAAGCTTTCTGCAGATATCTCTGGACATTCTAGGCCAAGATCGAGGTTGTTTTCCCTACTAGCACACGTTCTCCTTGCGAGATCTAGTGGAAAAGCTTTTTCCCAAGCTGCAGTTTCCAAGAGATGCAATAGACGATGATATATAGCTCTTTGTGAATTTAAGCGCCGGTCCCGGGCGTCTTTCGACAGAAGCTGCGCTCCGAAACGTAGCGCGAGCGGCACAATGCTCTGTGCGTGCAGAAGTAGCTTCATCGTCTCCGGGAGACAGGAGAGCGGCAGCTTCCGAGAGGCGAAGAAAGAAGCGTCACAACACGGGCACTGTGTGCAGCTCTCAAACGGAGAGAAAACAGTACCTTTCCACTCTCCTGCTTCTTTCATTCAAATTAATATTCGAAGTCAAGGAGTTTGAAACAACTTTCTTTTGCTTCTCGACAAACACTCTGCACACCTCCATGCAACATCTGCACCAAGATCGGGGACGGTTCCTGTACTAGCCCAGTTTCTCCTTGCGAGACAAAGCGGAACAGCTTTTTGGTAAGCTGCAGAAGACGAAGATACGGAGCTCTCAGAAGTTAAGCTCCGGTGCCTGGCGTCATTCGGCAGAAGCCGCGCTCCGGAGCGCACCGCGAAAGACACGATGATCTATGCGCGAAGAAGCCGCTTCTGCGCCTCTGGGAGACAGAGAGGGCGGCAGCTTGCTGAAGGCGATCAAGGAAGCTGCAAAACCTCTCTCCTTCCTTTTCCAGTCACGCGAACATTCCAAAGGAAAGAGTTTTCAACAACTTCTTTTGCTTCTTTCTTACGAAACATTCTGTAGGCAGTCGAGAAGCTTCTTAAGCAAGACCGGGGACATTTTACTATTGCCACAGTGTCTCCTTGCGAGACATAGTGGAAAAGGTTTTTGCAAATCTACAGGCGAAAAGAAATCCTGAAGACGATGTTCCGGAGCACTCCGAGCCAGAGCTCCAGTCCTTGGCGTCCTTCGGCAGAAGGCACGCTGCGGAGCGTACCGCGAGCGGCAAAATGCTCTGTGCGCGAAGAAGCCGCTTCTGCGCCTCCGAGAGACGGAGAACGCGGCAGCTTCCGAGAGGCAAAGAACGAAGCTTCACAACACGGGCACTGTGTGCAGGTGTCAAGCGGAGAGAAACCAGTACCTTACCGCTGCTCTTGTGCTTCTTTCATTCACGTTTTTATTCGAATGGAAGGAGTATTGAACAACTTTCTTTTGCTTCCGCTAATCTTTCTGCAGATAGCTCTCTCAATTCTTGAGCAAGATCGGTGTTGTTTTATCTACTGGCACAGTTTCTCCTTGCGAGATCTAGTGGAAAAGCTTTTTAGTATGCTGCAGAAGACAAGCGATGCAGAAGCCGATGATACAGAGCTCTCAGAAGTTAAGCGCCGGTCCCGGGCATCTTTCAGCAGAAGTCGCGCACCGGAGCGTCCAGGTACCAGCACGATGCTCTGTGCGCGAAGAAGACGCTTCTTCGCCGTCGAGAGAGGGAGAGCGCGGCAGCTTGCCAAAGGCCAAGAACACAGCCACACAATATGGTCATTCCGTGCGCAGCTTTAAAAGTTAGAGAAAACAGTACTTTTCCACTCTCCTGCTTCTTTCATTCACATTGCTATTCGAATGGAAGGAGTTTTGGACAGCTTTCTTGTGCTACTTGCTTCACACTCTGCAGCCATCCGTGCTGCAACATCCACACCAAGATCGGGGACGTTTCCTGGACCGGCCAAGTTTCTCCTTGCGAGACAGAGCGGAAGAGCTTTTTGCTAAGCTGCTGTAGACAAGAGATGCAGAAGACGATGATACGGAGCTCACAGAAGTTAAGCTCCTGTCCCCGGCATCTTTCAGCAGAAGCCGCTCTCCTGAGCGCACCGTGACAGGCACCATGCTCAGTGCGCGATGAAGCCGCTTCTTCGCCTTCGAGAGAGGGAGAGAGCGGCAGCTCGGAAAGACGAAGAACAAAGCCCCACAACACGGGCATTGTGTGCGCAGCTTTAAAAGGCAGAGAAAACAGTACTTTACTACGCTCCTGCTTCTGCAATTCACAAAAATATGCAAATGGAAGGAGTTTTGAACGACTTTCTTTCGCTTTTCGCTAAACACTCTGCACACCTCCGTGCAACATCTACACCAAGATCGGGGACGTTTCCTGGGCTGGCCCAGTTTCTCCTTGCGAGACAGAGCGGAAGAGCTTTTTGCTAAGCTGCAGTAGACAAGAGATGCAGAAGACGATGATACGGAGACTCTCAGCAGTTAAGCCCCGGTCCCCGGCGGCTTTGGGCAGAAGCCGCGCTCCGGAGCGCACGGCGAGCAGCACAAAGCTCTGTGCGCGAAGAAGCCGCTTCTTCGCCTCCGGGAGACTGAGAGAGCGGCAGCTTCCGAGAAGCGAAAAACAAAGCTTCAATACACGGGCCCTGTGTGCAGCTCATAAACTGAGAGAAAACAGTACCGTACTACTCTCGTGCTTCTATCTTTCACATTATTATTCGAATGGAAGTGGTTTCGAACAGCTTTCTATTGCTTCTTGCCAAGCTTTCTGCAGATATCTCTGGACATTCTAGGCCAAGATCGAGGTTGTTTTCCCTACTAGCACACGTTCTCCTTGCGAGATCTAGTGGAAAAGCTTTTTCCCAAGCTGCAGTTTCCAAGAGATGCAATAGACGATGATATATAGCTCTTTGTGAATTTAAGCGCCGGTCCCGGGCGTCTTTCGACAGAAGCTGCGCTCCGAAACGTAGCGCGAGCGGCACAATGCTCTGTGCGTGCAGAAGTAGCTTCATCGTCTCCGGGAGACAGGAGAGCGGCAGCTTCCGAGAGGCGAAGAAAGAAGCGTCACAACACGGGCACTGTGTGCAGCTCTCAAACGGAGAGAAAACAGTACCTTTCCACTCTCCTGCTTCTTTCATTCAAATTAATATTCGAAGTCAAGGAGTTTGAAACAACTTTCTTTTGCTTCTCGACAAACACTCTGCACACCTCCATGCAACATCTGCACCAAGATCGGGGACGGTTCCTGTACTAGCCCAGTTTCTCCTTGCGAGACAAAGCGGAACAGCTTTTTGGTAAGCTGCAGAAGACGAAGATACGGAGCTCTCAGAAGTTAAGCTCCGGTGCCCGGCGTCATTCGGCAGAAGCCGCGCTCCGGAGCGCACCGCGAAAGACACGATGATCTATGCGCGAAGAAGCCGCTTCTGCGCCTCTGGGAGACAGAGAGGGCGGCAGCTTGCTGAAGGCGATCAAGGAAGCTGCAAAACCTCTCTCCTTCCTTTTCCAGTCACGCGAACATTCCAAAGGAAAGAGTTTTCAACAACTTCTTTTGCTTCTTTCTTACGAAACATTCTGTAGGCAGTCGAGAAGCTTCTTAAGCAAGACCGGGGACATTGTACTATTGCCACAGTGTCTCCTTGCGAGACATAGTGGAAAAGGTTTTTGCAAATCTACAGGCGAAAAGAAATCCTGAAGACGATGTTCCGGAGCACTCCGAGCCAGAGCTCCAGTCCTTGGCGTCCTTCGGCAGAAGGCACGCTGCGGAGCGTACCGCGAGCGGCAAAATGCTCTGTGCGCGAAGAAGCCGCTTCTGCGCCTCCGAGAGACGGAGAACGCGGCAGCTTCCGAGAGGCAAAGAACGAAGCTTCACAACACGGGCACTGTGTGCAGGTGTCAAGCGGAGAGAAACCAGTACCTTACCGCTGCTCTTGTGCTTCTTTCATTCACGTTTTTATTCGAATGGAAGGAGTATTGAACAACTTTCTTTTGCTTCCGCTAATCTTTCTGCAGATAGCTCTCTCAATTCTTGAGCAAGATCGGTGTTGTTTTATCTACTGGCACAGTTTCTCCTTGCGAGATCTAGTGGAAAAGCTTTTTAGTATGCTGCAGAAGACAAGCGATGCAGAAGCCGATGATACAGAGCTCTCAGAAGTTAAGCGCCGGTCCCGGGCATCTTTCAGCAGAAGTCGCGCACCGGAGCGTCCAGGTACCAGCACGATGCTCTGTGCGCGAAGAAGACGCTTCTTCGCCGTCGAGAGAGGGAGAGCGCGGCAGCTTGCCAAAGGCCAAGAACACAGCCACACAATATGGTCATTCCGTGCGCAGCTTTAAAAGTTAGAGAAAACAGTACTTTTCCACTCTCCTGCTTCTTTCATTCACATTGCTATTCGAATGGAAGGAGTTTTGGACAGCTTTCTTGTGCTACTTGCTTCACACTCTGCAGCCATCCGTGCTGCAACATCCACACCAAGATCGGGGACGTTTCCTGGACCGGCCAAGTTTCTCCTTGCGAGACAGAGCGGAAGAGCTTTTTGCTAAGCTGCTGTAGACAAGAGATGCAGAAGACGATGATACGGAGCTCACAGAAGTTAAGCTCCTGTCCCCGGCATCTTTCAGCAGAAGCCGCTCTCCTGAGCGCACCGTGACAGGCACCATGCTCAGTGCGCGATGAAGCCGCTTCTTCGCCTTCGAGAGAGGGAGAGAGCGGCAGCTCGGAAAGACGAAGAACAAAGCCCCACAACACGGGCATTGTGTGCGCAGCTTTAAAAGGCAGAGAAAACAGTACTTTACTACGCTCCTGCTTCTGCAATTCACAAAAATATGCAAATGGAAGGAGTTTTGAACGACTTTCTTTCGCTTCTCGCTAAACACTCTGCACACCTCCGTGCAACATCTACACCAAGATCGGGGACGTTTCCTGGGCTGGCCCAGTTTCTCCTTGCGAGACAGAGCGGAAGAGCTTTTTGCTAAGCTGCAGTAGACAAGAGATGCAGAAGACGATGATACGGAGACTCTCAGCAGTTAAGCCCCGGTCCCCGGCGGCTTTGGGCAGAAGCCGCGCTCCGGAGCGCACGGCGAGCAGCACAAAGCTCTGTGCGCGAAGAAGCCGCTTCTTCGCCTCCGGGAGACTGAGAGAGCGGCAGCTTCCGAGAAGCGAAAAACAAAGCTTCAATACACGGGCCCTGTGTGCAGCTCATAAACTGAGAGAAAACAGTACCGTACTACTCTCGTGCTTCTATCTTTCACATTATTATTCGAATGGAAGTGGTTTCGAACAGCTTTCTATTGCTTCTTGCCAAGCTTTCTGCAGATATCTCTGGACATTCTAGGCCAAGATCGAGGTTGTTTTCCCTACTAGCACACGTTCTCCTTGCGAGATCTAGTGGAAAAGCTTTTTCCCAAGCTGCAGTTTCCAAGAGATGCAATAGACGATGATATATAGCTCTTTGTGAATTTAAGCGCCGGTCCCGGGCGTCTTTCGACAGAAGCTGCGCTCCGAAACGTAGCGCGAGCGGCACAATGCTCTGTGCGTGCAGAAGTAGCTTCATCGTCTCCGGGAGACAGGAGAGCGGCAGCTTCCGAGAGGCGAAGAAAGAAGCGTCACAACACGGGCACTGTGTGCAGCTCTCAAACGGAGAGAAAACAGTACCTTTCCACTCTCCTGCTTCTTTCATTCAAATTAATATTCGAAGTCAAGGAGTTTGAAACAACTTTCTTTTGCTTCTCGACAAACACTCTGCACACCTCCATGCAACATCTGCACCAAGATCGGGGACGGTTCCTGTACTAGCCCAGTTTCTCCTTGCGAGACAAAGCGGAACAGCTTTTTGGTAAGCTGCAGAAGACGAAGATACGGAGCTCTCAGAAGTTAAGCTCCGGTGCCTGGCGTCATTCGGCAGAAGCCGCGCTCCGGAGCGCACCGCGAAAGACACGATGATCTATGCGCGAAGAAGCCGCTTCTGCGCCTCTGGGAGACAGAGAGGGCGGCAGCTTGCTGAAGGCGATCAAGGAAGCTGCAAAACCTCTCTCCTTCCTTTTCCAGTCACGCGAACATTCCAAAGGAAAGAGTTTTCAACAACTTCTTTTGCTTCTTTCTTACGAAACATTCTGTAGGCAGTCGAGAAGCTTCTTAAGCAAGACCGGGGACATTTTACTATTGCCACAGTGTCTCCTTGCGAGACATAGTGGAAAAGGTTTTTGCAAATCTACAGGCGAAAAGAAATCCTGAAGACGATGTTCCGGAGCACTCCGAGCCAGAGCTCCAGTCCTTGGCGTCCTTCGGCAGAAGGCACGCTGCGGAGCGTACCGCGAGCGGCAAAATGCTCTGTGCGCGAAGAAGCCGCTTCTGCGCCTCCGAGAGACGGAGAACGCGGCAGCTTCCGAGAGGCAAAGAACGAAGCTTCACAACACGGGCACTGTGTGCAGGTGTCAAGCGGAGAGAAACCAGTACCTTACCGCTGCTCTTGTGCTTCTTTCATTCACGTTTTTATTCGAATGGAAGGAGTATTGAACAACTTTCTTTTGCTTCCGCTAATCTTTCTGCAGATAGCTCTCTCAATTCTTGAGCAAGATCGGTGTTGTTTTATCTACTGGCACAGTTTCTCCTTGCGAGATCTAGTGGAAAAGCTTTTTAGTATGCTGCAGAAGACAAGCGATGCAGAAGCCGATGATACAGAGCTCTCAGAAGTTAAGCGCCGGTCCCGGGCATCTTTCAGCAGAAGTCGCGCACCGGAGCGTCCAGGTACCAGCACGATGCTCTGTGCGCGAAGAAGACGCTTCTTCGCCGTCGAGAGAGGGAGAGCGCGGCAGCTTGCCAAAGGCCAAGAACACAGCCACACAATATGGTCATTCCGTGCGCAGCTTTAAAAGTTAGAGAAAACAGTACTTTTCCACTCTCCTGCTTCTTTCATTCACATTGCTATTCGAATGGAAGGAGTTTTGGACAGCTTTCTTGTGCTACTTGCTTCACACTCTGCAGCCATCCGTGCTGCAACATCCACACCAAGATCGGGGACGTTTCCTGGACCGGCCAAGTTTCTCCTTGCGAGACAGAGCGGAAGAGCTTTTTGCTAAGCTGCAGTAGACAAGAGATGCAGAAGACGATGATACGGAGCTCACAGAAGTTAAGCTCCTGTCCCCGGCATCTTTCAGCAGAAGCCGCTCTCCTGAGCGCACCGTGACAGGCACCATGCTCAGTGCGCGATGAAGCCGCTTCTTCGCCTTCGAGAGAGGGAGAGAGCGGCAGCTCGGAAAGACGAAGAACAAAGCCCCACAACACGGGCATTGTGTGCGCAGCTTTAAAAGGCAGAGAAAACAGTACCTTACTACGCTCCTGCTTCTGCAATTCACAAAAATATGCAAATGGAAGGAGTTTTGAACGACTTTCTTTCGCTTCTCGCTAAACACTCTGCACACCTCCGTGCAACATCTACACCAAGATGGGGGACGTTTCCTGGGCTGGCCCAGTTTCTCCTTGCGAGACAGAGCGGAAGAGCTTTTTGCTAAGCTGCAGTAGACAAGAGATGCAGAAGACGATGATACGGAGACTCTCAGCAGTTAAGCCCCGGTCCCCGGCGGCTTTGGGCAGAAGCCGCGCTCCGGAGCGCACGGCGAGCAGCACAAAGCTCTGTGCGCGAAGAAGCCGCTTCTTCGCCTCCGGGAGACTGAGAGAGCGGCAGCTTCCGAGAAGCGAAAAACAAAGCTTCAATACACGGGCCCTGTGTGCAGCTCATAAACTGAGAGAAAACAGTACCGTACTACTCTCGTGCTTCTATCTTTCACATTATTATTCGAATGGAAGTGGTTTCGAACAGCTTTCTATTGCTTCTTGCCAAGCTTTCTGCAGATATCTCTGGACATTCTAGGCCAAGATCGAGGTTGTTTTCCCTACTAGCACACGTTCTCCTTGCGAGATCTAGTGGAAAAGCTTTTTTCCCAAGCTGCAGTTTCCAAGAGATGCAATAGACGATGATATATAGCTCTTTGTGAATTTAAGCGCCGGTCCCGGGCGTCTTTCGACAGAAGCTGCGCTCCGAAACGTAGCGCGAGCGGCACAATGCTCTGTGCGTGCAGAAGTAGCTTCATCGTCTCCGGGAGACAGGAGAGCGGCAGCTTCCGAGAGGCGAAGAAAGAAGCGTCACAACACGGGCACTGTGTGCAGCTCTCAAACGGAGAGAAAACAGTACCTTTCCACTCTCCTGCTTCTTTCATTCAAATTAATATTCGAAGTCAAGGAGTTTGAAACAACTTTCTTTTGCTTCTCGACAAACACTCTGCACACCTCCATGCAACATCTGCACCAAGATCGGGGACGGTTCCTGTACTAGCCCAGTTTCTCCTTGCGAGACAAAGCGGAACAGCTTTTTGGTAAGCTGCAGAAGACGAAGATACGGAGCTCTCAGAAGTTAAGCTCCGGTGCCCGGCGTCATTCGGCAGAAGCCGCGCTCCGGAGCGCACCGCGAAAGACACGATGATCTATGCGCGAAGAAGCCGCTTCTGCGCCTCTGGGAGACAGAGAGGGCGGCAGCTTGCTGAAGGCGATCAAGGAAGCTGCAAAACCTCTCTCCTTCCTTTTCCAGTCACGCGAACATTCCAAAGGAAAGAGTTTTCAACAACTTCTTTTGCTTCTTTCTTACGAAACATTCTGTAGGCAGTCGAGAAGCTTCTTAAGCAAGACCGGGGACATTGTACTATTGCCACAGTGTCTCCTTGCGAGACATAGTGGAAAAGGTTTTTGCAAATCTACAGGCGAAAAGAAATCCTGAAGACGATGTTCCGGAGCACTCCGAGCCAGAGCTCCAGTCCTTGGCGTCCTTCGGCAGAAGGCACGCTGCGGAGCGTACCGCGAGCGGCAAAATGCTCTGTGCGCGAAGAAGCCGCTTCTGCGCCTCCGAGAGACGGAGAACGCGGCAGCTTCCGAGAGGCAAAGAACGAAGCTTCACAACACGGGCACTGTGTGCAGGTGTCAAGCGGAGAGAAACCAGTACCTTACCGCTGCTCTTGTGCTTCTTTCATTCACGTTTTTATTCGAATGGAAGGAGTATTGAACAACTTTCTTTTGCTTCCGCTAATCTTTCTGCAGATAGCTCTCTCAATTCTTGAGCAAGATCGGTGTTGTTTTATCTACTGGCACAGTTTCTCCTTGCGAGATCTAGTGGAAAAGCTTTTTAGTATGCTGCAGAAGACAAGCGATGCAGAAGCCGATGATACAGAGCTCTCAGAAGTTAAGCGCCGGTCCCGGGCATCTTTCAGCAGAAGTCGCGCACCGGAGCGTCCAGGTACCAGCACGATGCTCTGTGCGCGAAGAAGACGCTTCTTCGCCGTCGAGAGAGGGAGAGCGCGGCAGCTTGCCAAAGGCCAAGAACACAGCCACACAATATGGTCATTCCGTGCGCAGCTTTAAAAGTTAGAGAAAACAGTACTTTTCCACTCTCCTGCTTCTTTCATTCACATTGCTATTCGAATGGAAGGAGTTTTGGACAGCTTTCTTGTGCTACTTGCTTCACACTCTGCAGCCATCCGTGCTGCAACATCCACACCAAGATCGGGGACGTTTCCTGGACCGGCCAAGTTTCTCCTTGCGAGACAGAGCGGAAGAGCTTTTTGCTAAGCTGCAGTAGACAAGAGATGCAGAAGACGATGATACGGAGCTCACAGAAGTTAAGCTCCTGTCCCCGGCATCTTTCAGCAGAAGCCGCTCTCCTGAGCGCACCGTGACAGGCACCATGCTCAGTGCGCGATGAAGCCGCTTCTTCGCCTTCGAGAGAGGGAGAGAGCGGCAGCTCGGAAAGACGAAGAACAAAGCCCCACAACACGGGCATTGTGTGCGCAGCTTTAAAAGGCAGAGAAAACAGTACCTTACTACGCTCCTGCTTCTGCAATTCACAAAAATATGCAAATGGAAGGAGTTTTGAACGACTTTCTTTCGCTTCTCGCTAAACACTCTGCACACCTCCGTGCAACATCTACACCAAGATGGGGGACGTTTCCTGGGCTGGCCCAGTTTCTCCTTGCGAGACAGAGCGGAAGAGCTTTTTGCTAAGCTGCAGTAGACAAGAGATGCAGAAGACGATGATACGGAGACTCTCAGCAGTTAAGCCCCGGTCCCCGGCGGCTTTGGGCAGAAGCCGCGCTCCGGAGCGCACGGCGAGCAGCACAAAGCTCTGTGCGCGAAGAAGCCGCTTCTTCGCCTCCGGGAGACTGAGAGAGCGGCAGCTTCCGAGAAGCGAAAAACAAAGCTTCAATACACGGGCCCTGTGTGCAGCTCATAAACTGAGAGAAAACAGTACCGTACTACTCTCGTGCTTCTATCTTTCACATTATTATTCGAATGGAAGTGGTTTCGAACAGCTTTCTATTGCTTCTTGCCAAGCTTTCTGCAGATATCTCTGGACATTCTAGGCCAAGATCGAGGTTGTTTTCCCTACTAGCACACGTTCTCCTTGCGAGATCTAGTGGAAAAGCTTTTTTCCCAAGCTGCAGTTTCCAAGAGATGCAATAGACGATGATATATAGCTCTTTGTGAATTTAAGCGCCGGTCCCGGGCGTCTTTCGACAGAAGCTGCGCTCCGAAACGTAGCGCGAGCGGCACAATGCTCTGTGCGTGCAGAAGTAGCTTCATCGTCTCCGGGAGACAGGAGAGCGGCAGCTTCCGAGAGGCGAAGAAAGAAGCGTCACAACACGGGCACTGTGTGCAGCTCTCAAACGGAGAGAAAACAGTACCTTTCCACTCTCCTGCTTCTTTCATTCAAATTAATATTCGAAGTCAAGGAGTTTGAAACAACTTTCTTTTGCTTCTCGACAAACACTCTGCACACCTCCATGCAACATCTGCACCAAGATCGGGGACGGTTCCTGTACTAGCCCAGTTTCTCCTTGCGAGACAAAGCGGAACAGCTTTTTGGTAAGCTGCAGAAGACGAAGATACGGAGCTCTCAGAAGTTAAGCTCCGGTGCCCGGCGTCATTCGGCAGAAGCCGCGCTCCGGAGCGCACCGCGAAAGACACGATGATCTATGCGCGAAGAAGCCGCTTCTGCGCCTCTGGGAGACAGAGAGGGCGGCAGCTTGCTGAAGGCGATCAAGGAAGCTGCAAAACCTCTCTCCTTCCTTTTCCAGTCACGCGAACATTCCAAAGGAAAGAGTTTTCAACAACTTCTTTTGCTTCTTTCTTACGAAACATTCTGTAGGCAGTCGAGAAGCTTCTTAAGCAAGACCGGGGACATTGTACTATTGCCACAGTGTCTCCTTGCGAGACATAGTGGAAAAGGTTTTTGCAAATCTACAGGCGAAAAGAAATCCTGAAGACGATGTTCCGGAGCACTCCGAGCCAGAGCTCCAGTCCTTGGCGTCCTTCGGCAGAAGGCACGCTGCGGAGCGTACCGCGAGCGGCAAAATGCTCTGTGCGCGAAGAAGCCGCTTCTGCGCCTCCGAGAGACGGAGAACGCGGCAGCTTCCGAGAGGCAAAGAACGAAGCTTCACAACACGGGCACTGTGTGCAGGTGTCAAGCGGAGAGAAACCAGTACCTTACCGCTGCTCTTGTGCTTCTTTCATTCACGTTTTTATTCGAATGGAAGGAGTATTGAACAACTTTCTTTTGCTTCCGCTAATCTTTCTGCAGATAGCTCTCTCAATTCTTGAGCAAGATCGGTGTTGTTTTATCTACTGGCACAGTTTCTCCTTGCGAGATCTAGTGGAAAAGCTTTTTAGTATGCTGCAGAAGACAAGCGATGCAGAAGCCGATGATACAGAGCTCTCAGAAGTTAAGCGCCGGTCCCGGGCATCTTTCAGCAGAAGTCGCGCACCGGAGCGTCCAGGTACCAGCACGATGCTCTGTGCGCGAAGAAGACGCTTCTTCGCCGTCGAGAGAGGGAGAGCGCGGCAGCTTGCCAAAGGCCAAGAACACAGCCACACAATATGGTCATTCCGTGCGCAGCTTTAAAAGTTAGAGAAAACAGTACTTTTCCACTCTCCTGCTTCTTTCATTCACATTGCTATTCGAATGGAAGGAGTTTTGGACAGCTTTCTTGTGCTACTTGCTTCACACTCTGCAGCCATCCGTGCTGCAACATCCACACCAAGATCGGGGACGTTTCCTGGACCGGCCAAGTTTCTCCTTGCGAGACAGAGCGGAAGAGCTTTTTGCTAAGCTGCTGTAGACAAGAGATGCAGAAGACGATGATACGGAGCTCACAGAAGTTAAGCTCCTGTCCCCGGCATCTTTCAGCAGAAGCCGCTCTCCTGAGCGCACCGTGACAGGCACCATGCTCAGTGCGCGATGAAGCCGCTTCTTCGCCTTCGAGAGAGGGAGAGAGCGGCAGCTCGGAAAGACGAAGAACAAAGCCCCACAACACGGGCATTGTGTGCGCAGCTTTAAAAGGCAGAGAAAACAGTACCTTACTACGCTCCTGCTTCTGCAATTCACAAAAATATGCAAATGGAAGGAGTTTTGAACGACTTTCTTTCGCTTCTCGCTAAACACTCTGCACACCTCCGTGCAACATCTACACCAAGATGGGGGACGTTTCCTGGGCTGGCCCAGTTTCTCCTTGCGAGACAGAGCGGAAGAGCTTTTTGCTAAGCTGCAGTAGACAAGAGATGCAGAAGACGATGATACGGAGACTCTCAGCAGTTAAGCCCCGGTCCCCGGCGGCTTTGGGCAGAAGCCGCGCTCCGGAGCGCACGGCGAGCAGCACAAAGCTCTGTGCGCGAAGAAGCCGCTTCTTCGCCTCCGGGAGACTGAGAGAGCGGCAGCTTCCGAGAAGCGAAAAACAAAGCTTCAATACACGGGCCCTGTGTGCAGCTCATAAACTGAGAGAAAACAGTACCGTACTACTCTCGTGCTTCTATCTTTCACATTATTATTCGAATGGAAGTGGTTTCGAACAGCTTTCTATTGCTTCTTGCCAAGCTTTCTGCAGATATCTCTGGACATTCTAGGCCAAGATCGAGGTTGTTTTCCCTACTAGCACACGTTCTCCTTGCGAGATCTAGTGGAAAAGCTTTTTTCCCAAGCTGCAGTTTCCAAGAGATGCAATAGACGATGATATATAGCTCTTTGTGAATTTAAGCGCCGGTCCCGGGCGTCTTTCGACAGAAGCTGCGCTCCGAAACGTAGCGCGAGCGGCACAATGCTCTGTGCGTGCAGAAGTAGCTTCATCGTCTCCGGGAGACAGGAGAGCGGCAGCTTCCGAGAGGCGAAGAAAGAAGCGTCACAACACGGGCACTGTGTGCAGCTCTCAAACGGAGAGAAAACAGTACCTTTCCACTCTCCTGCTTCTTTCATTCAAATTAATATTCGAAGTCAAGGAGTTTGAAACAACTTTCTTTTGCTTCTCGACAAACACTCTGCACACCTCCATGCAACATCTGCACCAAGATCGGGGACGGTTCCTGTACTAGCCCAGTTTCTCCTTGCGAGACAAAGCGGAACAGCTTTTTGGTAAGCTGCAGAAGACGAAGATACGGAGCTCTCAGAAGTTAAGCTCCGGTGCCCGGCGTCATTCGGCAGAAGCCGCGCTCCGGAGCGCACCGCGAAAGACACGATGATCTATGCGCGAAGAAGCCGCTTCTGCGCCTCTGGGAGACAGAGAGGGCGGCAGCTTGCTGAAGGCGATCAAGGAAGCTGCAAAACCTCTCTCCTTCCTTTTCCAGTCACGCGAACATTCCAAAGGAAAGAGTTTTCAACAACTTCTTTTGCTTCTTTCTTACGAAACATTCTGTAGGCAGTCGAGAAGCTTCTTAAGCAAGACCGGGGACATTGTACTATTGCCACAGTGTCTCCTTGCGAGACATAGTGGAAAAGGTTTTTGCAAATCTACAGGCGAAAAGAAATCCTGAAGACGATGTTCCGGAGCACTCCGAGCCAGAGCTCCAGTCCTTGGCGTCCTTCGGCAGAAGGCACGCTGCGGAGCGTACCGCGAGCGGCAAAATGCTCTGTGCGCGAAGAAGCCGCTTCTGCGCCTCCGAGAGACGGAGAACGCGGCAGCTTCCGAGAGGCAAAGAACGAAGCTTCACAACACGGGCACTGTGTGCAGGTGTCAAGCGGAGAGAAACCAGTACCTTACCGCTGCTCTTGTGCTTCTTTCATTCACGTTTTTATTCGAATGGAAGGAGTATTGAACAACTTTCTTTTGCTTCCGCTAATCTTTCTGCAGATAGCTCTCTCAATTCTTGAGCAAGATCGGTGTTGTTTTATCTACTGGCACAGTTTCTCCTTGCGAGATCTAGTGGAAAAGCTTTTTAGTATGCTGCAGAAGACAAGCGATGCAGAAGCCGATGATACAGAGCTCTCAGAAGTTAAGCGCCGGTCCCGGGCATCTTTCAGCAGAAGTCGCGCACCGGAGCGTCCAGGTACCAGCACGATGCTCTGTGCGCGAAGAAGACGCTTCTTCGCCGTCGAGAGAGGGAGAGCGCGGCAGCTTGCCAAAGGCCAAGAACACAGCCACACAATATGGTCATTCCGTGCGCAGCTTTAAAAGTTAGAGAAAACAGTACTTTTCCACTCTCCTGCTTCTTTCATTCACATTGCTATTCGAATGGAAGGAGTTTTGGACAGCTTTCTTGTGCTACTTGCTTCACACTCTGCAGCCATCCGTGCTGCAACATCCACACCAAGATCGGGGACGTTTCCTGGACCGGCCAAGTTTCTCCTTGCGAGACAGAGCGGAAGAGCTTTTTGCTAAGCTGCAGTAGACAAGAGATGCAGAAGACGATGATACGGAGCTCACAGAAGTTAAGCTCCTGTCCCCGGCATCTTTCAGCAGAAGCCGCTCTCCTGAGCGCACCGTGACAGGCACCATGCTCAGTGCGCGATGAAGCCGCTTCTTCGCCTTCGAGAGAGGGAGAGAGCGGCAGCTCGGAAAGACGAAGAACAAAGCCCCACAACACGGGCATTGTGTGCGCAGCTTTAAAAGGCAGAGAAAACAGTACCTTACTACGCTCCTGCTTCTGCAATTCACAAAAATATGCAAATGGAAGGAGTTTTGAACGACTTTCTTTCGCTTCTCGCTAAACACTCTGCACACCTCCGTGCAACATCTACACCAAGATGGGGGACGTTTCCTGGGCTGGCCCAGTTTCTCCTTGCGAGACAGAGCGGAAGAGCTTTTTGCTAAGCTGCAGTAGACAAGAGATGCAGAAGACGATGATACGGAGACTCTCAGCAGTTAAGCCCCGGTCCCCGGCGGCTTTGGGCAGAAGCCGCGCTCCGGAGCGCACGGCGAGCAGCACAAAGCTCTGTGCGCGAAGAAGCCGCTTCTTCGCCTCCGGGAGACTGAGAGAGCGGCAGCTTCCGAGAAGCGAAAAACAAAGCTTCAATACACGGGCCCTGTGTGCAGCTCATAAACTGAGAGAAAACAGTACCGTACTACTCTCGTGCTTCTATCTTTCACATTATTATTCGAATGGAAGTGGTTTCGAACAGCTTTCTATTGCTTCTTGCCAAGCTTTCTGCAGATATCTCTGGACATTCTAGGCCAAGATCGAGGTTGTTTTCCCTACTAGCACACGTTCTCCTTGCGAGATCTAGTGGAAAAGCTTTTTTCCCAAGCTGCAGTTTCCAAGAGATGCAATAGACGATGATATATAGCTCTTTGTGAATTTAAGCGCCGGTCCCGGGCGTCTTTCGACAGAAGCTGCGCTCCGAAACGTAGCGCGAGCGGCACAATGCTCTGTGCGTGCAGAAGTAGCTTCATCGTCTCCGGGAGACAGGAGAGCGGCAGCTTCCGAGAGGCGAAGAAAGAAGCGTCACAACACGGGCACTGTGTGCAGCTCTCAAACGGAGAGAAAACAGTACCTTTCCACTCTCCTGCTTCTTTCATTCAAATTAATATTCGAAGTCAAGGAGTTTGAAACAACTTTCTTTTGCTTCTCGACAAACACTCTGCACACCTCCATGCAACATCTGCACCAAGATCGGGGACGGTTCCTGTACTAGCCCAGTTTCTCCTTGCGAGACAAAGCGGAACAGCTTTTTGGTAAGCTGCAGAAGACGAAGATACGGAGCTCTCAGAAGTTAAGCTCCGGTGCCCGGCGTCATTCGGCAGAAGCCGCGCTCCGGAGCGCACCGCGAAAGACACGATGATCTATGCGCGAAGAAGCCGCTTCTGCGCCTCTGGGAGACAGAGAGGGCGGCAGCTTGCTGAAGGCGATCAAGGAAGCTGCAAAACCTCTCTCCTTCCTTTTCCAGTCACGCGAACATTCCAAAGGAAAGAGTTTTCAACAACTTCTTTTGCTTCTTTCTTACGAAACATTCTGTAGGCAGTCGAGAAGCTTCTTAAGCAAGACCGGGGACATTGTACTATTGCCACAGTGTCTCCTTGCGAGACATAGTGGAAAAGGTTTTTGCAAATCTACAGGCGAAAAGAAATCCTGAAGACGATGTTCCGGAGCACTCCGAGCCAGAGCTCCAGTCCTTGGCGTCCTTCGGCAGAAGGCACGCTGCGGAGCGTACCGCGAGCGGCAAAATGCTCTGTGCGCGAAGAAGCCGCTTCTGCGCCTCCGAGAGACGGAGAACGCGGCAGCTTCCGAGAGGCAAAGAACGAAGCTTCACAACACGGGCACTGTGTGCAGGTGTCAAGCGGAGAGAAACCAGTACCTTACCGCTGCTCTTGTGCTTCTTTCATTCACGTTTTTATTCGAATGGAAGGAGTATTGAACAACTTTCTTTTGCTTCCGCTAATCTTTCTGCAGATAGCTCTCTCAATTCTTGAGCAAGATCGGTGTTGTTTTATCTACTGGCACAGTTTCTCCTTGCGAGATCTAGTGGAAAAGCTTTTTAGTATGCTGCAGAAGACAAGCGATGCAGAAGCCGATGATACAGAGCTCTCAGAAGTTAAGCGCCGGTCCCGGGCATCTTTCAGCAGAAGTCGCGCACCGGAGCGTCCAGGTACCAGCACGATGCTCTGTGCGCGAAGAAGACGCTTCTTCGCCGTCGAGAGAGGGAGAGCGCGGCAGCTTGCCAAAGGCCAAGAACACAGCCACACAATATGGTCATTCCGTGCGCAGCTTTAAAAGTTAGAGAAAACAGTACTTTTCCACTCTCCTGCTTCTTTCATTCACATTGCTATTCGAATGGAAGGAGTTTTGGACAGCTTTCTTGTGCTACTTGCTTCACACTCTGCAGCCATCCGTGCTGCAACATCCACACCAAGATCGGGGACGTTTCCTGGACCGGCCAAGTTTCTCCTTGCGAGACAGAGCGGAAGAGCTTTTTGCTAAGCTGCAGTAGACAAGAGATGCAGAAGACGATGATACGGAGCTCACAGAAGTTAAGCTCCTGTCCCCGGCATCTTTCAGCAGAAGCCGCTCTCCTGAGCGCACCGTGACAGGCACCATGCTCAGTGCGCGATGAAGCCGCTTCTTCGCCTTCGAGAGAGGGAGAGAGCGGCAGCTCGGAAAGACGAAGAACAAAGCCCCACAACACGGGCATTGTGTGCGCAGCTTTAAAAGGCAGAGAAAACAGTACCTTACTACGCTCCTGCTTCTGCAATTCACAAAAATATGCAAATGGAAGGAGTTTTGAACGACTTTCTTTCGCTTCTCGCTAAACACTCTGCACACCTCCGTGCAACATCTACACCAAGATCGGGGACGTTTCCTGGGCTGGCCCAGTTTCTCCTTGCGAGACAGAGCGGAAGAGCTTTTTGCTAAGCTGCAGTAGACAAGAGATGCAGAAGACGATGATACGGAGACTCTCAGCAGTTAAGCCCCGGTCCCCGGCGGCTTTGGGCAGAAGCCGCGCTCCGGAGCGCACGGCGAGCAGCACAAAGCTCTGTGCGCGAAGAAGCCGCTTCTTCGCCTCCGGGAGACTGAGAGAGCGGCAGCTTCCGAGAAGCGAAAAACAAAGCTTCAATACACGGGCCCTGTGTGCAGCTCATAAACTGAGAGAAAACAGTACCGTACTACTCTCGTGCTTCTATCTTTCACATTATTATTCGAATGGAAGTGGTTTCGAACAGCTTTCTATTGCTTCTTGCCAAGCTTTCTGCAGATATCTCTGGACATTCTAGGCCAAGATCGAGGTTGTTTTCCCTACTAGCACACGTTCTCCTTGCGAGATCTAGTGGAAAAGCTTTATCCCCAAGCTGCAGTTTCCAAGAGATGCAATAGACGATGATATATAGCTCTTTGTGAATTTAAGCGCCGGTCCCGGGCGTCTTTCGACAGAAGCTGCGCTCCGAAACGTAGCGCGAGCGGCACAATGCTCTGTGCGTGCAGAAGTAGCTTCATCGTCTCCGGGAGACAGGAGAGCGGCAGCTTCCGAGAGGCGAAGAAAGAAGCGTCACAACACGGGCACTGTGTGCAGCTCTCAAACGGAGAGAAAACAGTACCTTTCCACTCTCCTGCTTCTTTCATTCAAATTAATATTCGAAGTCAAGGAGTTTGAAACAACTTTCTTTTGCTTCTCGACAAACACTCTGCACACCTCCATGCAACATCTGCACCAAGATCGGGGACGGTTCCTGTACTAGCCCAGTTTCTCCTTGCGAGACAAAGCGGAACAGCTTTTTGGTAAGCTGCAGAAGACGAAGATACGGAGCTCTCAGAAGTTAAGCTCCGGTGCCCGGCGTCATTCGGCAGAAGCCGCGCTCCGGAGCGCACCGCGAAAGACACGATGATCTATGCGCGAAGAAGCCGCTTCTGCGCCTCTGGGAGACAGAGAGGGCGGCAGCTTGCTGAAGGCGATCAAGGAAGCTGCAAAACCTCTCTCCTTCCTTTTCCAGTCACGCGAACATTCCAAAGGAAAGAGTTTTCAACAACTTCTTTTGCTTCTTTCTTACGAAACATTCTGTAGGCAGTCGAGAAGCTTCTTAAGCAAGACCGGGGACATTGTACTATTGCCACAGTGTCTCCTTGCGAGACATAGTGGAAAAGGTTTTTGCAAATCTACAGGCGAAAAGAAATCCTGAAGACGATGTTCCGGAGCACTCCGAGCCAGAGCTCCAGTCCTTGGCGTCCTTCGGCAGAAGGCACGCTGCGGAGCGTACCGCGAGCGGCAAAATGCTCTGTGCGCGAAGAAGCCGCTTCTGCGCCTCCGAGAGACGGAGAACGCGGCAGCTTCCGAGAGGCAAAGAACGAAGCTTCACAACACGGGCACTGTGTGCAGGTGTCAAGCGGAGAGAAACCAGTACCTTACCGCTGCTCTTGTGCTTCTTTCATTCACGTTTTTATTCGAATGGAAGGAGTATTGAACAACTTTCTTTTGCTTCCGCTAATCTTTCTGCAGATAGCTCTCTCAATTCTTGAGCAAGATCGGTGTTGTTTTATCTACTGGCACAGTTTCTCCTTGCGAGATCTAGTGGAAAAGCTTTTTAGTATGCTGCAGAAGACAAGCGATGCAGAAGCCGATGATACAGAGCTCTCAGAAGTTAAGCGCCGGTCCCGGGCATCTTTCAGCAGAAGTCGCGCACCGGAGCGTCCAGGTACCAGCACGATGCTCTGTGCGCGAAGAAGACGCTTCTTCGCCGTCGAGAGAGGGAGAGCGCGGCAGCTTGCCAAAGGCCAAGAACACAGCCACACAATATGGTCATTCCGTGCGCAGCTTTAAAAGTTAGAGAAAACAGTACTTTTCCACTCTCCTGCTTCTTTCATTCACATTGCTATTCGAATGGAAGGAGTTTTGGACAGCTTTCTTGTGCTACTTGCTTCACACTCTGCAGCCATCCGTGCTGCAACATCCACACCAAGATCGGGGACGTTTCCTGGACCGGCCAAGTTTCTCCTTGCGAGACAGAGTGGAAGAGCTTTTTGCTAAGCTGCTGTAGACAAGAGATGCAGAAGACGATGATACGGAGCTCACAGAAGTTAAGCTCCTGTCCCCGGCATCTTTCAGCAGAAGCCGCTCTCCTGAGCGCACCGTGACAGGCACCATGCTCAGTGCGCGATGAAGCCGCTTCTTCGCCTTCGAGAGAGGGAGAGAGCGGCAGCTCGGAAAGACGAAGAACAAAGCCCCACAACACGGGCATTGTGTGCGCAGCTTTAAAAGGCAGAGAAAACAGTACCTTACTACGCTCCTGCTTCTGCAATTCACAAAAATATGCAAATGGAAGGAGTTTTGAACGACTTTCTTTCGCTTCTCGCTAAACACTCTGCACACCTCCGTGCAACATCTACACCAAGATCGGGGACGTTTCCTGGGCTGGCCCAGTTTCTCCTTGCGAGACAGAGCGGAAGAGCTTTTTGCTAAGCTGCAGTAGACAAGAGATGCAGAAGACGATGATACGGAGACTCTCAGCAGTTAAGCCCCGGTCCCCGGCGGCTTTGGGCAGAAGCCGCGCTCCGGAGCGCACGGCGAGCAGCACAAAGCTCTGTGCGCGAAGAAGCCGCTTCTTCGCCTCCGGGAGACTGAGAGAGCGGCAGCTTCCGAGAAGCGAAAAACAAAGCTTCAATACACGGGCCCTGTGTGCAGCTCATAAACTGAGAGAAAACAGTACCGTACTACTCTCGTGCTTCTATCTTTCACATTATTATTCGAATGGAAGTGGTTTCGAACAGCTTTCTATTGCTTCTTGCCAAGCTTTCTGCAGATATCTCTGGACATTCTAGGCCAAGATCGAGGTTGTTTTCCCTACTAGCACACGTTCTCCTTGCGAGATCTAGTGGAAAAGCTTTTTTCCCAAGCTGCAGTTTCCAAGAGATGCAATAGACGATGATATATAGCTCTTTGTGAATTTAAGCGCCGGTCCCGGGCGTCTTTCGACAGAAGCTGCGCTCCGAAACGTAGCGCGAGCGGCACAATGCTCTGTGCGTGCAGAAGTAGCTTCATCGTCTCCGGGAGACAGGAGAGCGGCAGCTTCCGAGAGGCGAAGAAAGAAGCGTCACAACACGGGCACTGTGTGCAGCTCTCAAACGGAGAGAAAACAGTACCTTTCCACTCTCCTGCTTCTTTCATTCAAATTAATATTCGAAGTCAAGGAGTTTGAAACAACTTTCTTTTGCTTCTCGACAAACACTCTGCACACCTCCATGCAACATCTGCACCAAGATCGGGGACGGTTCCTGTACTAGCCCAGTTTCTCCTTGCGAGACAAAGCGGAACAGCTTTTTGGTAAGCTGCAGAAGACGAAGATACGGAGCTCTCAGAAGTTAAGCTCCGGTGCCCGGCGTCATTCGGCAGAAGCCGCGCTCCGGAGCGCACCGCGAAAGACACGATGATCTATGCGCGAAGAAGCCGCTTCTGCGCCTCTGGGAGACAGAGAGGGCGGCAGCTTGCTGAAGGCGATCAAGGAAGCTGCAAAACCTCTCTCCTTCCTTTTCCAGTCACGCGAACATTCCAAAGGAAAGAGTTTTCAACAACTTCTTTTGCTTCTTTCTTACGAAACATTCTGTAGGCAGTCGAGAAGCTTCTTAAGCAAGACCGGGGACATTGTACTATTGCCACAGTGTCTCCTTGCGAGACATAGTGGAAAAGGTTTTTGCAAATCTACAGGCGAAAAGAAATCCTGAAGACGATGTTCCGGAGCACTCCGAGCCAGAGCTCCAGTCCTTGGCGTCCTTCGGCAGAAGGCACGCTGCGGAGCGTACCGCGAGCGGCAAAATGCTCTGTGCGCGAAGAAGCCGCTTCTGCGCCTCCGAGAGACGGAGAACGCGGCAGCTTCCGAGAGGCAAAGAACGAAGCTTCACAACACGGGCACTGTGTGCAGGTGTCAAGCGGAGAGAAACCAGTACCTTACCGCTGCTCTTGTGCTTCTTTCATTCACGTTTTTATTCGAATGGAAGGAGTATTGAACAACTTTCTTTTGCTTCCGCTAATCTTTCTGCAGATAGCTCTCTCAATTCTTGAGCAAGATCGGTGTTGTTTTATCTACTGGCACAGTTTCTCCTTGCGAGATCTAGTGGAAAAGCTTTTTAGTATGCTGCAGAAGACAAGCGATGCAGAAGCCGATGATACAGAGCTCTCAGAAGTTAAGCGCCGGTCCCGGGCATCTTTCAGCAGAAGTCGCGCACCGGAGCGTCCAGGTACCAGCACGATGCTCTGTGCGCGAAGAAGACGCTTCTTCGCCGTCGAGAGAGGGAGAGCGCGGCAGCTTGCCAAAGGCCAAGAACACAGCCACACAATATGGTCATTCCGTGCGCAGCTTTAAAAGTTAGAGAAAACAGTACTTTTCCACTCTCCTGCTTCTTTCATTCACATTGCTATTCGAATGGAAGGAGTTTTGGACAGCTTTCTTGTGCTACTTGCTTCACACTCTGCAGCCATCCGTGCTGCAACATCCACACCAAGATCGGGGACGTTTCCTGGACCGGCCAAGTTTCTCCTTGCGAGACAGAGTGGAAGAGCTTTTTGCTAAGCTGCTGTAGACAAGAGATGCAGAAGACGATGATACGGAGCTCACAGAAGTTAAGCTCCTGTCCCCGGCATCTTTCAGCAGAAGCCGCTCTCCTGAGCGCACCGTGACAGGCACCATGCTCAGTGCGCGATGAAGCCGCTTCTTCGCCTTCGAGAGAGGGAGAGAGCGGCAGCTCGGAAAGACGAAGAACAAAGCCCCACAACACGGGCATTGTGTGCGCAGCTTTAAAAGGCAGAGAAAACAGTACCTTACTACGCTCCTGCTTCTGCAATTCACAAAAATATGCAAATGGAAGGAGTTTTGAACGACTTTCTTTCGCTTCTCGCTAAACACTCTGCACACCTCCGTGCAACATCTACACCAAGATCGGGGACGTTTCCTGGGCTGGCCCAGTTTCTCCTTGCGAGACAGAGCGGAAGAGCTTTTTGCTAAGCTGCAGTAGACAAGAGATGCAGAAGACGATGATACGGAGACTCTCAGCAGTTAAGCCCCGGTCCCCGGCGGCTTTGGGCAGAAGCCGCGCTCCGGAGCGCACGGCGAGCAGCACAAAGCTCTGTGCGCGAAGAAGCCGCTTCTTCGCCTCCGGGAGACTGAGAGAGCGGCAGCTTCCGAGAAGCGAAAAACAAAGCTTCAATACACGGGCCCTGTGTGCAGCTCATAAACTGAGAGAAAACAGTACCGTACTACTCTCGTGCTTCTATCTTTCACATTATTATTCGAATGGAAGTGGTTTCGAACAGCTTTCTATTGCTTCTTGCCAAGCTTTCTGCAGATATCTCTGGACATTCTAGGCCAAGATCGAGGTTGTTTTCCCTACTAGCACACGTTCTCCTTGCGAGATCTAGTGGAAAAGCTTTTTTCCCAAGCTGCAGTTTCCAAGAGATGCAATAGACGATGATATATAGCTCTTTGTGAATTTAAGCGCCGGTCCCGGGCGTCTTTCGACAGAAGCTGCGCTCCGAAACGTAGCGCGAGCGGCACAATGCTCTGTGCGTGCAGAAGTAGCTTCATCGTCTCCGGGAGACAGGAGAGCGGCAGCTTCCGAGAGGCGAAGAAAGAAGCGTCACAACACGGGCACTGTGTGCAGCTCTCAAACGGAGAGAAAACAGTACCTTTCCACTCTCCTGCTTCTTTCATTCAAATTAATATTCGAAGTCAAGGAGTTTGAAACAACTTTCTTTTGCTTCTCGACAAACACTCTGCACACCTCCATGCAACATCTGCACCAAGATCGGGGACGGTTCCTGTACTAGCCCAGTTTCTCCTTGCGAGACAAAGCGGAACAGCTTTTTGGTAAGCTGCAGAAGACGAAGATACGGAGCTCTCAGAAGTTAAGCTCCGGTGCCCGGCGTCATTCGGCAGAAGCCGCGCTCCGGAGCGCACCGCGAAAGACACGATGATCTATGCGCGAAGAAGCCGCTTCTGCGCCTCTGGGAGACAGAGAGGGCGGCAGCTTGCTGAAGGCGATCAAGGAAGCTGCAAAACCTCTCTCCTTCCTTTTCCAGTCACGCGAACATTCCAAAGGAAAGAGTTTTCAACAACTTCTTTTGCTTCTTTCTTACGAAACATTCTGTAGGCAGTCGAGAAGCTTCTTAAGCAAGACCGGGGACATTGTACTATTGCCACAGTGTCTCCTTGCGAGACATAGTGGAAAAGGTTTTTGCAAATCTACAGGCGAAAAGAAATCCTGAAGACGATGTTCCGGAGCACTCCGAGCCAGAGCTCCAGTCCTTGGCGTCCTTCGGCAGAAGGCACGCTGCGGAGCGTACCGCGAGCGGCAAAATGCTCTGTGCGCGAAGAAGCCGCTTCTGCGCCTCCGAGAGACGGAGAACGCGGCAGCTTCCGAGAGGCAAAGAACGAAGCTTCACAACACGGGCACTGTGTGCAGGTGTCAAGCGGAGAGAAACCAGTACCTTACCGCTGCTCTTGTGCTTCTTTCATTCACGTTTTTATTCGAATGGAAGGAGTATTGAACAACTTTCTTTTGCTTCCGCTAATCTTTCTGCAGATAGCTCTCTCAATTCTTGAGCAAGATCGGTGTTGTTTTATCTACTGGCACAGTTTCTCCTTGCGAGATCTAGTGGAAAAGCTTTTTAGTATGCTGCAGAAGACAAGCGATGCAGAAGCCGATGATACAGAGCTCTCAGAAGTTAAGCGCCGGTCCCGGGCATCTTTCAGCAGAAGTCGCGCACCGGAGCGTCCAGGTACCAGCACGATGCTCTGTGCGCGAAGAAGACGCTTCTTCGCCGTCGAGAGAGGGAGAGCGCGGCAGCTTGCCAAAGGCCAAGAACACAGCCACACAATATGGTCATTCCGTGCGCAGCTTTAAAAGTTAGAGAAAACAGTACTTTTCCACTCTCCTGCTTCTTTCATTCACATTGCTATTCGAATGGAAGGAGTTTTGGACAGCTTTCTTGTGCTACTTGCTTCACACTCTGCAGCCATCCGTGCTGCAACATCCACACCAAGATCGGGGACGTTTCCTGGACCGGCCAAGTTTCTCCTTGCGAGACAGAGCGGAAGAGCTTTTTGCTAAGCTGCAGTAGACAAGAGATGCAGAAGACGATGATACGGAGCTCACAGAAGTTAAGCTCCTGTCCCCGGCATCTTTCAGCAGAAGCCGCTCTCCTGAGCGCACCGTGACAGGCACCATGCTCAGTGCGCGATGAAGCCGCTTCTTCGCCTTCGAGAGAGGGAGAGAGCGGCAGCTCGGAAAGACGAAGAACAAAGCCCCACAACACGGGCATTGTGTGCGCAGCTTTAAAAGGCAGAGAAAACAGTACCTTACTACGCTCCTGCTTCTGCAATTCACAAAAATATGCAAATGGAAGGAGTTTTGAACGACTTTCTTTCGCTTCTCGCTAAACACTCTGCACACCTCCGTGCAACATCTACACCAAGATGGGGGACGTTTCCTGGGCTGGCCCAGTTTCTCCTTGCGAGACAGAGCGGAAGAGCTTTTTGCTAAGCTGCAGTAGACAAGAGATGCAGAAGACGATGATACGGAGACTCTCAGCAGTTAAGCCCCGGTCCCCGGCGGCTTTGGGCAGAAGCCGCGCTCCGGAGCGCACGGCGAGCAGCACAAAGCTCTGTGCGCGAAGAAGCCGCTTCTTCGCCTCCGGGAGACTGAGAGAGCGGCAGCTTCCGAGAAGCGAAAAACAAAGCTTCAATACACGGGCCCTGTGTGCAGCTCATAAACTGAGAGAAAACAGTACCGTACTACTCTCGTGCTTCTATCTTTCACATTATTATTCGAATGGAAGTGGTTTCGAACAGCTTTCTATTGCTTCTTGCCAAGCTTTCTGCAGATATCTCTGGACATTCTAGGCCAAGATCGAGGTTGTTTTCCCTACTAGCACACGTTCTCCTTGCGAGATCTAGTGGAAAAGCTTTTTTCCCAAGCTGCAGTTTCCAAGAGATGCAATAGACGATGATATATAGCTCTTTGTGAATTTAAGCGCCGGTCCCGGGCGTCTTTCGACAGAAGCTGCGCTCCGAAACGTAGCGCGAGCGGCACAATGCTCTGTGCGTGCAGAAGTAGCTTCATCGTCTCCGGGAGACAGGAGAGCGGCAGCTTCCGAGAGGCGAAGAAAGAAGCGTCACAACACGGGCACTGTGTGCAGCTCTCAAACGGAGAGAAAACAGTACCTTTCCACTCTCCTGCTTCTTTCATTCAAATTAATATTCGAAGTCAAGGAGTTTGAAACAACTTTCTTTTGCTTCTCGACAAACACTCTGCACACCTCCATGCAACATCTGCACCAAGATCGGGGACGGTTCCTGTACTAGCCCAGTTTCTCCTTGCGAGACAAAGCGGAACAGCTTTTTGGTAAGCTGCAGAAGACGAAGATACGGAGCTCTCAGAAGTTAAGCTCCGGTGCCCGGCGTCATTCGGCAGAAGCCGCGCTCCGGAGCGCACCGCGAAAGACACGATGATCTATGCGCGAAGAAGCCGCTTCTGCGCCTCTGGGAGACAGAGAGGGCGGCAGCTTGCTGAAGGCGATCAAGGAAGCTGCAAAACCTCTCTCCTTCCTTTTCCAGTCACGCGAACATTCCAAAGGAAAGAGTTTTCAACAACTTCTTTTGCTTCTTTCTTACGAAACATTCTGTAGGCAGTCGAGAAGCTTCTTAAGCAAGACCGGGGACATTGTACTATTGCCACAGTGTCTCCTTGCGAGACATAGTGGAAAAGGTTTTTGCAAATCTACAGGCGAAAAGAAATCCTGAAGACGATGTTCCGGAGCACTCCGAGCCAGAGCTCCAGTCCTTGGCGTCCTTCGGCAGAAGGCACGCTGCGGAGCGTACCGCGAGCGGCAAAATGCTCTGTGCGCGAAGAAGCCGCTTCTGCGCCTCCGAGAGACGGAGAACGCGGCAGCTTCCGAGAGGCAAAGAACGAAGCTTCACAACACGGGCACTGTGTGCAGGTGTCAAGCGGAGAGAAACCAGTACCTTACCGCTGCTCTTGTGCTTCTTTCATTCACGTTTTTATTCGAATGGAAGGAGTATTGAACAACTTTCTTTTGCTTCCGCTAATCTTTCTGCAGATAGCTCTCTCAATTCTTGAGCAAGATCGGTGTTGTTTTATCTACTGGCACAGTTTCTCCTTGCGAGATCTAGTGGAAAAGCTTTTTAGTATGCTGCAGAAGACAAGCGATGCAGAAGCCGATGATACAGAGCTCTCAGAAGTTAAGCGCCGGTCCCGGGCATCTTTCAGCAGAAGTCGCGCACCGGAGCGTCCAGGTACCAGCACGATGCTCTGTGCGCGAAGAAGACGCTTCTTCGCCGTCGAGAGAGGGAGAGCGCGGCAGCTTGCCAAAGGCCAAGAACACAGCCACACAATATGGTCATTCCGTGCGCAGCTTTAAAAGTTAGAGAAAACAGTACTTTTCCACTCTCCTGCTTCTTTCATTCACATTGCTATTCGAATGGAAGGAGTTTTGGACAGCTTTCTTGTGCTACTTGCTTCACACTCTGCAGCCATCCGTGCTGCAACATCCACACCAAGATCGGGGACGTTTCCTGGACCGGCCAAGTTTCTCCTTGCGAGACAGAGCGGAAGAGCTTTTTGCTAAGCTGCAGTAGACAAGAGATGCAGAAGACGATGATACGGAGCTCACAGAAGTTAAGCTCCTGTCCCCGGCATCTTTCAGCAGAAGCCGCTCTCCTGAGCGCACCGTGACAGGCACCATGCTCAGTGCGCGATGAAGCCGCTTCTTCGCCTTCGAGAGAGGGAGAGAGCGGCAGCTCGGAAAGACGAAGAACAAAGCCCCACAACACGGGCATTGTGTGCGCAGCTTTAAAAGGCAGAGAAAACAGTACCTTACTACGCTCCTGCTTCTGCAATTCACAAAAATATGCAAATGGAAGGAGTTTTGAACGACTTTCTTTCGCTTCTCGCTAAACACTCTGCACACCTCCGTGCAACATCTACACCAAGATCGGGGACGTTTCCTGGGCTGGCCCAGTTTCTCCTTGCGAGACAGAGCGGAAGAGCTTTTTGCTAAGCTGCAGTAGACAAGAGATGCAGAAGACGATGATACGGAGACTCTCAGCAGTTAAGCCCCGGTCCCCGGCGGCTTTGGGCAGAAGCCGCGCTCCGGAGCGCACGGCGAGCAGCACAAAGCTCTGTGCGCGAAGAAGCCGCTTCTTCGCCTCCGGGAGACTGAGAGAGCGGCAGCTTCCGAGAAGCGAAAAACAAAGCTTCAATACACGGGCCCTGTGTGCAGCTCATAAACTGAGAGAAAACAGTACCGTACTACTCTCGTGCTTCTATCTTTCACATTATTATTCGAATGGAAGTGGTTTCGAACAGCTTTCTATTGCTTCTTGCCAAGCTTTCTGCAGATATCTCTGGACATTCTAGGCCAAGATCGAGGTTGTTTTCCCTACTAGCACACGTTCTCCTTGCGAGATCTAGTGGAAAAGCTTTATCCCCAAGCTGCAGTTTCCAAGAGATGCAATAGACGATGATATATAGCTCTTTGTGAATTTAAGCGCCGGTCCCGGGCGTCTTTCGACAGAAGCTGCGCTCCGAAACGTAGCGCGAGCGGCACAATGCTCTGTGCGTGCAGAAGTAGCTTCATCGTCTCCGGGAGACAGGAGAGCGGCAGCTTCCGAGAGGCGAAGAAAGAAGCGTCACAACACGGGCACTGTGTGCAGCTCTCAAACGGAGAGAAAACAGTACCTTTCCACTCTCCTGCTTCTTTCATTCAAATTAATATTCGAAGTCAAGGAGTTTGAAACAACTTTCTTTTGCTTCTCGACAAACACTCTGCACACCTCCATGCAACATCTGCACCAAGATCGGGGACGGTTCCTGTACTAGCCCAGTTTCTCCTTGCGAGACAAAGCGGAACAGCTTTTTGGTAAGCTGCAGAAGACGAAGATACGGAGCTCTCAGAAGTTAAGCTCCGGTGCCCGGCGTCATTCGGCAGAAGCCGCGCTCCGGAGCGCACCGCGAAAGACACGATGATCTATGCGCGAAGAAGCCGCTTCTGCGCCTCTGGGAGACAGAGAGGGCGGCAGCTTGCTGAAGGCGATCAAGGAAGCTGCAAAACCTCTCTCCTTCCTTTTCCAGTCACGCGAACATTCCAAAGGAAAGAGTTTTCAACAACTTCTTTTGCTTCTTTCTTACGAAACATTCTGTAGGCAGTCGAGAAGCTTCTTAAGCAAGACCGGGGACATTGTACTATTGCCACAGTGTCTCCTTGCGAGACATAGTGGAAAAGGTTTTTGCAAATCTACAGGCGAAAAGAAATCCTGAAGACGATGTTCCGGAGCACTCCGAGCCAGAGCTCCAGTCCTTGGCGTCCTTCGGCAGAAGGCACGCTGCGGAGCGTACCGCGAGCGGCAAAATGCTCTGTGCGCGAAGAAGCCGCTTCTGCGCCTCCGAGAGACGGAGAACGCGGCAGCTTCCGAGAGGCAAAGAACGAAGCTTCACAACACGGGCACTGTGTGCAGGTGTCAAGCGGAGAGAAACCAGTACCTTACCGCTGCTCTTGTGCTTCTTTCATTCACGTTTTTATTCGAATGGAAGGAGTATTGAACAACTTTCTTTTGCTTCCGCTAATCTTTCTGCAGATAGCTCTCTCAATTCTTGAGCAAGATCGGTGTTGTTTTATCTACTGGCACAGTTTCTCCTTGCGAGATCTAGTGGAAAAGCTTTTTAGTATGCTGCAGAAGACAAGCGATGCAGAAGCCGATGATACAGAGCTCTCAGAAGTTAAGCGCCGGTCCCGGGCATCTTTCAGCAGAAGTCGCGCACCGGAGCGTCCAGGTACCAGCACGATGCTCTGTGCGCGAAGAAGACGCTTCTTCGCCGTCGAGAGAGGGAGAGCGCGGCAGCTTGCCAAAGGCCAAGAACACAGCCACACAATATGGTCATTCCGTGCGCAGCTTTAAAAGTTAGAGAAAACAGTACTTTTCCACTCTCCTGCTTCTTTCATTCACATTGCTATTCGAATGGAAGGAGTTTTGGACAGCTTTCTTGTGCTACTTGCTTCACACTCTGCAGCCATCCGTGCTGCAACATCCACACCAAGATCGGGGACGTTTCCTGGACCGGCCAAGTTTCTCCTTGCGAGACAGAGTGGAAGAGCTTTTTGCTAAGCTGCTGTAGACAAGAGATGCAGAAGACGATGATACGGAGCTCACAGAAGTTAAGCTCCTGTCCCCGGCATCTTTCAGCAGAAGCCGCTCTCCTGAGCGCACCGTGACAGGCACCATGCTCAGTGCGCGATGAAGCCGCTTCTTCGCCTTCGAGAGAGGGAGAGAGCGGCAGCTCGGAAAGACGAAGAACAAAGCCCCACAACACGGGCATTGTGTGCGCAGCTTTAAAAGGCAGAGAAAACAGTACCTTACTACGCTCCTGCTTCTGCAATTCACAAAAATATGCAAATGGAAGGAGTTTTGAACGACTTTCTTTCGCTTCTCGCTAAACACTCTGCACACCTCCGTGCAACATCTACACCAAGATCGGGGACGTTTCCTGGGCTGGCCCAGTTTCTCCTTGCGAGACAGAGCGGAAGAGCTTTTTGCTAAGCTGCAGTAGACAAGAGATGCAGAAGACGATGATACGGAGACTCTCAGCAGTTAAGCCCCGGTCCCCGGCGGCTTTGGGCAGAAGCCGCGCTCCGGAGCGCACGGCGAGCAGCACAAAGCTCTGTGCGCGAAGAAGCCGCTTCTTCGCCTCCGGGAGACTGAGAGAGCGGCAGCTTCCGAGAAGCGAAAAACAAAGCTTCAATACACGGGCCCTGTGTGCAGCTCATAAACTGAGAGAAAACAGTACCGTACTACTCTCGTGCTTCTATCTTTCACATTATTATTCGAATGGAAGTGGTTTCGAACAGCTTTCTATTGCTTCTTGCCAAGCTTTCTGCAGATATCTCTGGACATTCTAGGCCAAGATCGAGGTTGTTTTCCCTACTAGCACACGTTCTCCTTGCGAGATCTAGTGGAAAAGCTTTTTTCCCAAGCTGCAGTTTCCAAGAGATGCAATAGACGATGATATATAGCTCTTTGTGAATTTAAGCGCCGGTCCCGGGCGTCTTTCGACAGAAGCTGCGCTCCGAAACGTAGCGCGAGCGGCACAATGCTCTGTGCGTGCAGAAGTAGCTTCATCGTCTCCGGGAGACAGGAGAGCGGCAGCTTCCGAGAGGCGAAGAAAGAAGCGTCACAACACGGGCACTGTGTGCAGCTCTCAAACGGAGAGAAAACAGTACCTTTCCACTCTCCTGCTTCTTTCATTCAAATTAATATTCGAAGTCAAGGAGTTTGAAACAACTTTCTTTTGCTTCTCGACAAACACTCTGCACACCTCCATGCAACATCTGCACCAAGATCGGGGACGGTTCCTGTACTAGCCCAGTTTCTCCTTGCGAGACAAAGCGGAACAGCTTTTTGGTAAGCTGCAGAAGACGAAGATACGGAGCTCTCAGAAGTTAAGCTCCGGTGCCCGGCGTCATTCGGCAGAAGCCGCGCTCCGGAGCGCACCGCGAAAGACACGATGATCTATGCGCGAAGAAGCTGCTTCTGCGCCTCTGGGAGACAGAGAGGGCGGCAGCTTGCTGAAGGCGATCAAGGAAGCTGCAAAACCTCTCTCCTTCCTTTTCCAGTCACGCGAACATTCCAAAGGAAAGAGTTTTCAACAACTTCTTTTGCTTCTTTCTTACGAAACATTCTGTAGGCAGTCGAGAAGCTTCTTAAGCAAGACCGGGGACATTGTACTATTGCCACAGTGTCTCCTTGCGAGACATAGTGGAAAAGGTTTTTGCAAATCTACAGGCGAAAAGAAATCCTGAAGACGATGTTCCGGAGCACTCCGAGCCAGAGCTCCAGTCCTTGGCGTCCTTCGGCAGAAGGCACGCTGCGGAGCGTACCGCGAGCGGCAAAATGCTCTGTGCGCGAAGAAGCCGCTTCTGCGCCTCCGAGAGACGGAGAACGCGGCAGCTTCCGAGAGGCAAAGAACGAAGCTTCACAACACGGGCACTGTGTGCAGGTGTCAAGCGGAGAGAAACCAGTACCTTACCGCTGCTCTTGTGCTTCTTTCATTCACGTTTTTATTCGAATGGAAGGAGTATTGAACAACTTTCTTTTGCTTCCGCTAATCTTTCTGCAGATAGCTCTCTCAATTCTTGAGCAAGATCGGTGTTGTTTTATCTACTGGCACAGTTTCTCCTTGCGAGATCTAGTGGAAAAGCTTTTTAGTATGCTGCAGAAGACAAGCGATGCAGAAGCCGATGATACAGAGCTCTCAGAAGTTAAGCGCCGGTCCCGGGCATCTTTCAGCAGAAGTCGCGCACCGGAGCGTCCAGGTACCAGCACGATGCTCTGTGCGCGAAGAAGACGCTTCTTCGCCGTCGAGAGAGGGAGAGCGCGGCAGCTTGCCAAAGGCCAAGAACACAGCCACACAATATGGTCATTCCGTGCGCAGCTTTAAAAGTTAGAGAAAACAGTACTTTTCCACTCTCCTGCTTCTTTCATTCACATTGCTATTCGAATGGAAGGAGTTTTGGACAGCTTTCTTGTGCTACTTGCTTCACACTCTGCAGCCATCCGTGCTGCAACATCCACACCAAGATCGGGGACGTTTCCTGGACCGGCCAAGTTTCTCCTTGCGAGACAGAGCGGAAGAGCTTTTTGCTAAGCTGCTGTAGACAAGAGATGCAGAAGACGATGATACGGAGCTCACAGAAGTTAAGCTCCTGTCCCCGGCATCTTTCAGCAGAAGCCGCTCTCCTGAGCGCACCGTGACAGGCACCATGCTCAGTGCGCGATGAAGCCGCTTCTTCGCCTTCGAGAGAGGGAGAGAGCGGCAGCTCGGAAAGACGAAGAACAAAGCCCCACAACACGGGCATTGTGTGCGCAGCTTTAAAAGGCAGAGAAAACAGTACCTTACTACGCTCCTGCTTCTGCAATTCACAAAAATATGCAAATGGAAGGAGTTTTGAACGACTTTCTTTCGCTTCTCGCTAAACACTCTGCACACCTCCGTGCAACATCTACACCAAGATCGGGGACGTTTCCTGGGCTGGCCCAGTTTCTCCTTGCGAGACAGAGCGGAAGAGCTTTTTGCTAAGCTGCAGTAGACAAGAGATGCAGAAGACGATGATACGGAGACTCTCAGCAGTTAAGCCCCGGTCCCCGGCGGCTTTGGGCAGAAGCCGCGCTCCGGAGCGCACGGCGAGCAGCACAAAGCTCTGTGCGCGAAGAAGCCGCTTCTTCGCCTCCGGGAGACTGAGAGAGCGGCAGCTTCCGAGAAGCGAAAAACAAAGCTTCAATACACGGGCCCTGTGTGCAGCTCATAAACTGAGAGAAAACAGTACCGTACTACTCTCGTGCTTCTATCTTTCACATTATTATTCGAATGGAAGTGGTTTCGAACAGCTTTCTATTGCTTCTTGCCAAGCTTTCTGCAGATATCTCTGGACATTCTAGGCCAAGATCGAGGTTGTTTTCCCTACTAGCACACGTTCTCCTTGCGAGATCTAGTGGAAAAGCTTTTTTCCCAAGCTGCAGTTTCCAAGAGATGCAATAGACGATGATATATAGCTCTTTGTGAATTTAAGCGCCGGTCCCGGGCGTCTTTCGACAGAAGCTGCGCTCCGAAACGTAGCGCGAGCGGCACAATGCTCTGTGCGTGCAGAAGTAGCTTCATCGTCTCCGGGAGACAGGAGAGCGGCAGCTTCCGAGAGGCGAAGAAAGAAGCGTCACAACACGGGCACTGTGTGCAGCTCTCAAACGGAGAGAAAACAGTACCTTTCCACTCTCCTGCTTCTTTCATTCAAATTAATATTCGAAGTCAAGGAGTTTGAAACAACTTTCTTTTGCTTCTCGACAAACACTCTGCACACCTCCATGCAACATCTGCACCAAGATCGGGGACGGTTCCTGTACTAGCCCAGTTTCTCCTTGCGAGACAAAGCGGAACAGCTTTTTGGTAAGCTGCAGAAGACGAAGATACGGAGCTCTCAGAAGTTAAGCTCCGGTGCCCGGCGTCATTCGGCAGAAGCCGCGCTCCGGAGCGCACCGCGAAAGACACGATGATCTATGCGCGAAGAAGCCGCTTCTGCGCCTCTGGGAGACAGAGAGGGCGGCAGCTTGCTGAAGGCGATCAAGGAAGCTGCAAAACCTCTCTCCTTCCTTTTCCAGTCACGCGAACATTCCAAAGGAAAGAGTTTTCAACAACTTCTTTTGCTTCTTTCTTACGAAACATTCTGTAGGCAGTCGAGAAGCTTCTTAAGCAAGACCGGGGACATTGTACTATTGCCACAGTGTCTCCTTGCGAGACATAGTGGAAAAGGTTTTTGCAAATCTACAGGCGAAAAGAAATCCTGAAGACGATGTTCCGGAGCACTCCGAGCCAGAGCTCCAGTCCTTGGCGTCCTTCGGCAGAAGGCACGCTGCGGAGCGTACCGCGAGCGGCAAAATGCTCTGTGCGCGAAGAAGCCGCTTCTGCGCCTCCGAGAGACGGAGAACGCGGCAGCTTCCGAGAGGCAAAGAACGAAGCTTCACAACACGGGCACTGTGTGCAGGTGTCAAGCGGAGAGAAACCAGTACCTTACCGCTGCTCTTGTGCTTCTTTCATTCACGTTTTTATTCGAATGGAAGGAGTATTGAACAACTTTCTTTTGCTTCCGCTAATCTTTCTGCAGATAGCTCTCTCAATTCTTGAGCAAGATCGGTGTTGTTTTATCTACTGGCACAGTTTCTCCTTGCGAGATCTAGTGGAAAAGCTTTTTAGTATGCTGCAGAAGACAAGCGATGCAGAAGCCGATGATACAGAGCTCTCAGAAGTTAAGCGCCGGTCCCGGGCATCTTTCAGCAGAAGTCGCGCACCGGAGCGTCCAGGTACCAGCACGATGCTCTGTGCGCGAAGAAGACGCTTCTTCGCCGTCGAGAGAGGGAGAGCGCGGCAGCTTGCCAAAGGCCAAGAACACAGCCACACAATATGGTCATTCCGTGCGCAGCTTTAAAAGTTAGAGAAAACAGTACTTTTCCACTCTCCTGCTTCTTTCATTCACATTGCTATTCGAATGGAAGGAGTTTTGGACAGCTTTCTTGTGCTACTTGCTTCACACTCTGCAGCCATCCGTGCTGCAACATCCACACCAAGATCGGGGACGTTTCCTGGACCGGCCAAGTTTCTCCTTGCGAGACAGAGCGGAAGAGCTTTTTGCTAAGCTGCAGTAGACAAGAGATGCAGAAGACGATGATACGGAGCTCACAGAAGTTAAGCTCCTGTCCCCGGCATCTTTCAGCAGAAGCCGCTCTCCTGAGCGCACCGTGACAGGCACCATGCTCAGTGCGCGATGAAGCCGCTTCTTCGCCTTCGAGAGAGGGAGAGAGCGGCAGCTCGGAAAGACGAAGAACAAAGCCCCACAACACGGGCATTGTGTGCGCAGCTTTAAAAGGCAGAGAAAACAGTACCTTACTACGCTCCTGCTTCTGCAATTCACAAAAATATGCAAATGGAAGGAGTTTTGAACGACTTTCTTTCGCTTCTCGCTAAACACTCTGCACACCTCCGTGCAACATCTACACCAAGATGGGGGACGTTTCCTGGGCTGGCCCAGTTTCTCCTTGCGAGACAGAGCGGAAGAGCTTTTTGCTAAGCTGCAGTAGACAAGAGATGCAGAAGACGATGATACGGAGACTCTCAGCAGTTAAGCCCCGGTCCCCGGCGGCTTTGGGCAGAAGCCGCGCTCCGGAGCGCACGGCGAGCAGCACAAAGCTCTGTGCGCGAAGAAGCCGCTTCTTCGCCTCCGGGAGACTGAGAGAGCGGCAGCTTCCGAGAAGCGAAAAACAAAGCTTCAATACACGGGCCCTGTGTGCAGCTCATAAACTGAGAGAAAACAGTACCGTACTACTCTCGTGCTTCTATCTTTCACATTATTATTCGAATGGAAGTGGTTTCGAACAGCTTTCTATTGCTTCTTGCCAAGCTTTCTGCAGATATCTCTGGACATTCTAGGCCAAGATCGAGGTTGTTTTCCCTACTAGCACACGTTCTCCTTGCGAGATCTAGTGGAAAAGCTTTTTTCCCAAGCTGCAGTTTCCAAGAGATGCAATAGACGATGATATATAGCTCTTTGTGAATTTAAGCGCCGGTCCCGGGCGTCTTTCGACAGAAGCTGCGCTCCGAAACGTAGCGCGAGCGGCACAATGCTCTGTGCGTGCAGAAGTAGCTTCATCGTCTCCGGGAGACAGGAGAGCGGCAGCTTCCGAGAGGCGAAGAAAGAAGCGTCACAACACGGGCACTGTGTGCAGCTCTCAAACGGAGAGAAAACAGTACCTTTCCACTCTCCTGCTTCTTTCATTCAAATTAATATTCGAAGTCAAGGAGTTTGAAACAACTTTCTTTTGCTTCTCGACAAACACTCTGCACACCTCCATGCAACATCTGCACCAAGATCGGGGACGGTTCCTGTACTAGCCCAGTTTCTCCTTGCGAGACAAAGCGGAACAGCTTTTTGGTAAGCTGCAGAAGACGAAGATACGGAGCTCTCAGAAGTTAAGCTCCGGTGCCCGGCGTCATTCGGCAGAAGCCGCGCTCCGGAGCGCACCGCGAAAGACACGATGATCTATGCGCGAAGAAGCCGCTTCTGCGCCTCTGGGAGACAGAGAGGGCGGCAGCTTGCTGAAGGCGATCAAGGAAGCTGCAAAACCTCTCTCCTTCCTTTTCCAGTCACGCGAACATTCCAAAGGAAAGAGTTTTCAACAACTTCTTTTGCTTCTTTCTTACGAAACATTCTGTAGGCAGTCGAGAAGCTTCTTAAGCAAGACCGGGGACATTGTACTATTGCCACAGTGTCTCCTTGCGAGACATAGTGGAAAAGGTTTTTGCAAATCTACAGGCGAAAAGAAATCCTGAAGACGATGTTCCGGAGCACTCCGAGCCAGAGCTCCAGTCCTTGGCGTCCTTCGGCAGAAGGCACGCTGCGGAGCGTACCGCGAGCGGCAAAATGCTCTGTGCGCGAAGAAGCCGCTTCTGCGCCTCCGAGAGACGGAGAACGCGGCAGCTTCCGAGAGGCAAAGAACGAAGCTTCACAACACGGGCACTGTGTGCAGGTGTCAAGCGGAGAGAAACCAGTACCTTACCGCTGCTCTTGTGCTTCTTTCATTCACGTTTTTATTCGAATGGAAGGAGTATTGAACAACTTTCTTTTGCTTCCGCTAATCTTTCTGCAGATAGCTCTCTCAATTCTTGAGCAAGATCGGTGTTGTTTTATCTACTGGCACAGTTTCTCCTTGCGAGATCTAGTGGAAAAGCTTTTTAGTATGCTGCAGAAGACAAGCGATGCAGAAGCCGATGATACAGAGCTCTCAGAAGTTAAGCGCCGGTCCCGGGCATCTTTCAGCAGAAGTCGCGCACCGGAGCGTCCAGGTACCAGCACGATGCTCTGTGCGCGAAGAAGACGCTTCTTCGCCGTCGAGAGAGGGAGAGCGCGGCAGCTTGCCAAAGGCCAAGAACACAGCCACACAATATGGTCATTCCGTGCGCAGCTTTAAAAGTTAGAGAAAACAGTACTTTTCCACTCTCCTGCTTCTTTCATTCACATTGCTATTCGAATGGAAGGAGTTTTGGACAGCTTTCTTGTGCTACTTGCTTCACACTCTGCAGCCATCCGTGCTGCAACATCCACACCAAGATCGGGGACGTTTCCTGGACCGGCCAAGTTTCTCCTTGCGAGACAGAGCGGAAGAGCTTTTTGCTAAGCTGCTGTAGACAAGAGATGCAGAAGACGATGATACGGAGCTCACAGAAGTTAAGCTCCTGTCCCCGGCATCTTTCAGCAGAAGCCGCTCTCCTGAGCGCACCGTGACAGGCACCATGCTCAGTGCGCGATGAAGCCGCTTCTTCGCCTTCGAGAGAGGGAGAGAGCGGCAGCTCGGAAAGACGAAGAACAAAGCCCCACAACACGGGCATTGTGTGCGCAGCTTTAAAAGGCAGAGAAAACAGTACTTTACTACGCTCCTGCTTCTGCAATTCACAAAAATATGCAAATGGAAGGAGTTTTGAACGACTTTCTTTCGCTTCTCGCTAAACACTCTGCACACCTCCGTGCAACATCTACACCAAGATCGGGGACGTTTCCTGGGCTGGCCCAGTTTCTCCTTGCGAGACAGAGCGGAAGAGCTTTTTGCTAAGCTGCAGTAGACAAGAGATGCAGAAGACGATGATACGGAGACTCTCAGCAGTTAAGCCCCGGTCCCCGGCGGCTTTGGGCAGAAGCCGCGCTCCGGAGCGCACGGCGAGCAGCACAAAGCTCTGTGCGCGAAGAAGCCGCTTCTTCGCCTCCGGGAGACTGAGAGAGCGGCAGCTTCCGAGAAGCGAAAAACAAAGCTTCAATACACGGGCCCTGTGTGCAGCTCATAAACTGAGAGAAAACAGTACCGTACTACTCTCGTGCTTCTATCTTTCACATTATTATTCGAATGGAAGTGGTTTCGAACAGCTTTCTATTGCTTCTTGCCAAGCTTTCTGCAGATATCTCTGGACATTCTAGGCCAAGATCGAGGTTGTTTTCCCTACTAGCACACGTTCTCCTTGCGAGATCTAGTGGAAAAGCTTTTTTCCCAAGCTGCAGTTTCCAAGAGATGCAATAGACGATGATATATAGCTCTTTGTGAATTTAAGCGCCGGTCCCGGGCGTCTTTCGACAGAAGCTGCGCTCCGAAACGTAGCGCGAGCGGCACAATGCTCTGTGCGTGCAGAAGTAGCTTCATCGTCTCCGGGAGACAGGAGAGCGGCAGCTTCCGAGAGGCGAAGAAAGAAGCGTCACAACACGGGCACTGTGTGCAGCTCTCAAACGGAGAGAAAACAGTACCTTTCCACTCTCCTGCTTCTTTCATTCAAATTAATATTCGAAGTCAAGGAGTTTGAAACAACTTTCTTTTGCTTCTCGACAAACACTCTGCACACCTCCATGCAACATCTGCACCAAGATCGGGGACGGTTCCTGTACTAGCCCAGTTTCTCCTTGCGAGACAAAGCGGAACAGCTTTTTGGTAAGCTGCAGAAGACGAAGATACGGAGCTCTCAGAAGTTAAGCTCCGGTGCCCGGCGTCATTCGGCAGAAGCCGCGCTCCGGAGCGCACCGCGAAAGACACGATGATCTATGCGCGAAGAAGCCGCTTCTGCGCCTCTGGGAGACAGAGAGGGCGGCAGCTTGCTGAAGGCGATCAAGGAAGCTGCAAAACCTCTCTCCTTCCTTTTCCAGTCACGCGAACATTCCAAAGGAAAGAGTTTTCAACAACTTCTTTTGCTTCTTTCTTACGAAACATTCTGTAGGCAGTCGAGAAGCTTCTTAAGCAAGACCGGGGACATTGTACTATTGCCACAGTGTCTCCTTGCGAGACATAGTGGAAAAGGTTTTTGCAAATCTACAGGCGAAAAGAAATCCTGAAGACGATGTTCCGGAGCACTCCGAGCCAGAGCTCCAGTCCTTGGCGTCCTTCGGCAGAAGGCACGCTGCGGAGCGTACCGCGAGCGGCAAAATGCTCTGTGCGCGAAGAAGCCGCTTCTGCGCCTCCGAGAGACGGAGAACGCGGCAGCTTCCGAGAGGCAAAGAACGAAGCTTCACAACACGGGCACTGTGTGCAGGTGTCAAGCGGAGAGAAACCAGTACCTTACCGCTGCTCTTGTGCTTCTTTCATTCACGTTTTTATTCGAATGGAAGGAGTATTGAACAACTTTCTTTTGCTTCCGCTAATCTTTCTGCAGATAGCTCTCTCAATTCTTGAGCAAGATCGGTGTTGTTTTATCTACTGGCACAGTTTCTCCTTGCGAGATCTAGTGGAAAAGCTTTTTAGTATGCTGCAGAAGACAAGCGATGCAGAAGCCGATGATACAGAGCTCTCAGAAGTTAAGCGCCGGTCCCGGGCATCTTTCAGCAGAAGTCGCGCACCGGAGCGTCCAGGTACCAGCACGATGCTCTGTGCGCGAAGAAGACGCTTCTTCGCCGTCGAGAGAGGGAGAGCGCGGCAGCTTGCCAAAGGCCAAGAACACAGCCACACAATATGGTCATTCCGTGCGCAGCTTTAAAAGTTAGAGAAAACAGTACTTTTCCACTCTCCTGCTTCTTTCATTCACATTGCTATTCGAATGGAAGGAGTTTTGGACAGCTTTCTTGTGCTACTTGCTTCACACTCTGCAGCCATCCGTGCTGCAACATCCACACCAAGATCGGGGACGTTTCCTGGACCGGCCAAGTTTCTCCTTGCGAGACAGAGCGGAAGAGCTTTTTGCTAAGCTGCTGTAGACAAGAGATGCAGAAGACGATGATACGGAGCTCACAGAAGTTAAGCTCCTGTCCCCGGCATCTTTCAGCAGAAGCCGCTCTCCTGAGCGCACCGTGACAGGCACCATGCTCAGTGCGCGATGAAGCCGCTTCTTCGCCTTCGAGAGAGGGAGAGAGCGGCAGCTCGGAAAGACGAAGAACAAAGCCCCACAACACGGGCATTGTGTGCGCAGCTTTAAAAGGCAGAGAAAACAGTACCTTACTACGCTCCTGCTTCTGCAATTCACAAAAATATGCAAATGGAAGGAGTTTTGAACGACTTTCTTTCGCTTCTCGCTAAACACTCTGCACACCTCCGTGCAACATCTACACCAAGATGGGGGACGTTTCCTGGGCTGGCCCAGTTTCTCCTTGCGAGACAGAGCGGAAGAGCTTTTTGCTAAGCTGCAGTAGACAAGAGATGCAGAAGACGATGATACGGAGACTCTCAGCAGTTAAGCCCCGGTCCCCGGCGGCTTTGGGCAGAAGCCGCGCTCCGGAGCGCACGGCGAGCAGCACAAAGCTCTGTGCGCGAAGAAGCCGCTTCTTCGCCTCCGGGAGACTGAGAGAGCGGCAGCTTCCGAGAAGCGAAAAACAAAGCTTCAATACACGGGCCCTGTGTGCAGCTCATAAACTGAGAGAAAACAGTACCGTACTACTCTCGTGCTTCTATCTTTCACATTATTATTCGAATGGAAGTGGTTTCGAACAGCTTTCTATTGCTTCTTGCCAAGCTTTCTGCAGATATCTCTGGACATTCTAGGCCAAGATCGAGGTTGTTTTCCCTACTAGCACACGTTCTCCTTGCGAGATCTAGTGGAAAAGCTTTTTTCCCAAGCTGCAGTTTCCAAGAGATGCAATAGACGATGATATATAGCTCTTTGTGAATTTAAGCGCCGGTCCCGGGCGTCTTTCGACAGAAGCTGCGCTCCGAAACGTAGCGCGAGCGGCACAATGCTCTGTGCGTGCAGAAGTAGCTTCATCGTCTCCGGGAGACAGGAGAGCGGCAGCTTCCGAGAGGCGAAGAAAGAAGCGTCACAACACGGGCACTGTGTGCAGCTCTCAAACGGAGAGAAAACAGTACCTTTCCACTCTCCTGCTTCTTTCATTCAAATTAATATTCGAAGTCAAGGAGTTTGAAACAACTTTCTTTTGCTTCTCGACAAACACTCTGCACACCTCCATGCAACATCTGCACCAAGATCGGGGACGGTTCCTGTACTAGCCCAGTTTCTCCTTGCGAGACAAAGCGGAACAGCTTTTTGGTAAGCTGCAGAAGACGAAGATACGGAGCTCTCAGAAGTTAAGCTCCGGTGCCCGGCGTCATTCGGCAGAAGCCGCGCTCCGGAGCGCACCGCGAAAGACACGATGATCTATGCGCGAAGAAGCCGCTTCTGCGCCTCTGGGAGACAGAGAGGGCGGCAGCTTGCTGAAGGCGATCAAGGAAGCTGCAAAACCTCTCTCCTTCCTTTTCCAGTCACGCGAACATTCCAAAGGAAAGAGTTTTCAACAACTTCTTTTGCTTCTTTCTTACGAAACATTCTGTAGGCAGTCGAGAAGCTTCTTAAGCAAGACCGGGGACATTGTACTATTGCCACAGTGTCTCCTTGCGAGACATAGTGGAAAAGGTTTTTGCAAATCTACAGGCGAAAAGAAATCCTGAAGACGATGTTCCGGAGCACTCCGAGCCAGAGCTCCAGTCCTTGGCGTCCTTCGGCAGAAGGCACGCTGCGGAGCGTACCGCGAGCGGCAAAATGCTCTGTGCGCGAAGAAGCCGCTTCTGCGCCTCCGAGAGACGGAGAACGCGGCAGCTTCCGAGAGGCAAAGAACGAAGCTTCACAACACGGGCACTGTGTGCAGGTGTCAAGCGGAGAGAAACCAGTACCTTACCGCTGCTCTTGTGCTTCTTTCATTCACGTTTTTATTCGAATGGAAGGAGTATTGAACAACTTTCTTTTGCTTCCGCTAATCTTTCTGCAGATAGCTCTCTCAATTCTTGAGCAAGATCGGTGTTGTTTTATCTACTGGCACAGTTTCTCCTTGCGAGATCTAGTGGAAAAGCTTTTTAGTATGCTGCAGAAGACAAGCGATGCAGAAGCCGATGATACAGAGCTCTCAGAAGTTAAGCGCCGGTCCCGGGCATCTTTCAGCAGAAGTCGCGCACCGGAGCGTCCAGGTACCAGCACGATGCTCTGTGCGCGAAGAAGACGCTTCTTCGCCGTCGAGAGAGGGAGAGCGCGGCAGCTTGCCAAAGGCCAAGAACACAGCCACACAATATGGTCATTCCGTGCGCAGCTTTAAAAGTTAGAGAAAACAGTACTTTTCCACTCTCCTGCTTCTTTCATTCACATTGCTATTCGAATGGAAGGAGTTTTGGACAGCTTTCTTGTGCTACTTGCTTCACACTCTGCAGCCATCCGTGCTGCAACATCCACACCAAGATCGGGGACGTTTCCTGGACCGGCCAAGTTTCTCCTTGCGAGACAGAGTGGAAGAGCTTTTTGCTAAGCTGCTGTAGACAAGAGATGCAGAAGACGATGATACGGAGCTCACAGAAGTTAAGCTCCTGTCCCCGGCATCTTTCAGCAGAAGCCGCTCTCCTGAGCGCACCGTGACAGGCACCATGCTCAGTGCGCGATGAAGCCGCTTCTTCGCCTTCGAGAGAGGGAGAGAGCGGCAGCTCGGAAAGACGAAGAACAAAGCCCCACAACACGGGCATTGTGTGCGCAGCTTTAAAAGGCAGAGAAAACAGTACCTTACTACGCTCCTGCTTCTGCAATTCACAAAAATATGCAAATGGAAGGAGTTTTGAACGACTTTCTTTCGCTTCTCGCTAAACACTCTGCACACCTCCGTGCAACATCTACACCAAGATCGGGGACGTTTCCTGGGCTGGCCCAGTTTCTCCTTGCGAGACAGAGCGGAAGAGCTTTTTGCTAAGCTGCAGTAGACAAGAGATGCAGAAGACGATGATACGGAGACTCTCAGCAGTTAAGCCCCGGTCCCCGGCGGCTTTGGGCAGAAGCCGCGCTCCGGAGCGCACGGCGAGCAGCACAAAGCTCTGTGCGCGAAGAAGCCGCTTCTTCGCCTCCGGGAGACTGAGAGAGCGGCAGCTTCCGAGAAGCGAAAAACAAAGCTTCAATACACGGGCCCTGTGTGCAGCTCATAAACTGAGAGAAAACAGTACCGTACTACTCTCGTGCTTCTATCTTTCACATTATTATTCGAATGGAAGTGGTTTCGAACAGCTTTCTATTGCTTCTTGCCAAGCTTTCTGCAGATATCTCTGGACATTCTAGGCCAAGATCGAGGTTGTTTTCCCTACTAGCACACGTTCTCCTTGCGAGATCTAGTGGAAAAGCTTTTTCCCCAAGCTGCAGTTTCCAAGAGATGCAATAGACGATGATATATAGCTCTTTGTGAATTTAAGCGCCGGTCCCGGGCGTCTTTCGACAGAAGCTGCGCTCCGAAACGTAGCGCGAGCGGCACAATGCTCTGTGCGTGCAGAAGTAGCTTCATCGTCTCCGGGAGACAGGAGAGCGGCAGCTTCCGAGAGGCGAAGAAAGAAGCGTCACAACACGGGCACTGTGTGCAGCTCTCAAACGGAGAGAAAACAGTACCTTTCCACTCTCCTGCTTCTTTCATTCAAATTAATATTCGAAGTCAAGGAGTTTGAAACAACTTTCTTTTGCTTCTCGACAAACACTCTGCACACCTCCATGCAACATCTGCACCAAGATCGGGGACGGTTCCTGTACTAGCCCAGTTTCTCCTTGCGAGACAAAGCGGAACAGCTTTTTGGTAAGCTGCAGAAGACGAAGATACGGAGCTCTCAGAAGTTAAGCTCCGGTGCCCGGCGTCATTCGGCAGAAGCCGCGCTCCGGAGCGCACCGCGAAAGACACGATGATCTATGCGCGAAGAAGCCGCTTCTGCGCCTCTGGGAGACAGAGAGGGCGGCAGCTTGCTGAAGGCGATCAAGGAAGCTGCAAAACCTCTCTCCTTCCTTTTCCAGTCACGCGAACATTCCAAAGGAAAGAGTTTTCAACAACTTCTTTTGCTTCTTTCTTACGAAACATTCTGTAGGCAGTCGAGAAGCTTCTTAAGCAAGACCGGGGACATTGTACTATTGCCACAGTGTCTCCTTGCGAGACATAGTGGAAAAGGTTTTTGCAAATCTACAGGCGAAAAGAAATCCTGAAGACGATGTTCCGGAGCACTCCGAGCCAGAGCTCCAGTCCTTGGCGTCCTTCGGCAGAAGGCACGCTGCGGAGCGTACCGCGAGCGGCAAAATGCTCTGTGCGCGAAGAAGCCGCTTCTGCGCCTCCGAGAGACGGAGAACGCGGCAGCTTCCGAGAGGCAAAGAACGAAGCTTCACAACACGGGCACTGTGTGCAGGTGTCAAGCGGAGAGAAACCAGTACCTTACCGCTGCTCTTGTGCTTCTTTCATTCACGTTTTTATTCGAATGGAAGGAGTATTGAACAACTTTCTTTTGCTTCCGCTAATCTTTCTGCAGATAGCTCTCTCAATTCTTGAGCAAGATCGGTGTTGTTTTATCTACTGGCACAGTTTCTCCTTGCGAGATCTAGTGGAAAAGCTTTTTAGTATGCTGCAGAAGACAAGCGATGCAGAAGCCGATGATACAGAGCTCTCAGAAGTTAAGCGCCGGTCCCGGGCATCTTTCAGCAGAAGTCGCGCACCGGAGCGTCCAGGTACCAGCACGATGCTCTGTGCGCGAAGAAGACGCTTCTTCGCCGTCGAGAGAGGGAGAGCGCGGCAGCTTGCCAAAGGCCAAGAACACAGCCACACAATATGGTCATTCCGTGCGCAGCTTTAAAAGTTAGAGAAAACAGTACTTTTCCACTCTCCTGCTTCTTTCATTCACATTGCTATTCGAATGGAAGGAGTTTTGGACAGCTTTCTTGTGCTACTTGCTTCACACTCTGCAGCCATCCGTGCTGCAACATCCACACCAAGATCGGGGACGTTTCCTGGACCGGCCAAGTTTCTCCTTGCGAGACAGAGCGGAAGAGCTTTTTGCTAAGCTGCTGTAGACAAGAGATGCAGAAGACGATGATACGGAGCTCACAGAAGTTAAGCTCCTGTCCCCGGCATCTTTCAGCAGAAGCCGCTCTCCTGAGCGCACCGTGACAGGCACCATGCTCAGTGCGCGATGAAGCCGCTTCTTCGCCTTCGAGAGAGGGAGAGAGCGGCAGCTCGGAAAGACGAAGAACAAAGCCCCACAACACGGGCATTGTGTGCGCAGCTTTAAAAGGCAGAGAAAACAGTACCTTACTACGCTCCTGCTTCTGCAATTCACAAAAATATGCAAATGGAAGGAGTTTTGAACGACTTTCTTTCGCTTCTCGCTAAACACTCTGCACACCTCCGTGCAACATCTACACCAAGATGGGGGACGTTTCCTGGGCTGGCCCAGTTTCTCCTTGCGAGACAGAGCGGAAGAGCTTTTTGCTAAGCTGCAGTAGACAAGAGATGCAGAAGACGATGATACGGAGACTCTCAGCAGTTAAGCCCCGGTCCCCGGCGGCTTTGGGCAGAAGCCGCGCTCCGGAGCGCACGGCGAGCAGCACAAAGCTCTGTGCGCGAAGAAGCCGCTTCTTCGCCTCCGGGAGACTGAGAGAGCGGCAGCTTCCGAGAAGCGAAAAACAAAGCTTCAATACACGGGCCCTGTGTGCAGCTCATAAACTGAGAGAAAACAGTACCGTACTACTCTCGTGCTTCTATCTTTCACATTATTATTCGAATGGAAGTGGTTTCGAACAGCTTTCTATTGCTTCTTGCCAAGCTTTCTGCAGATATCTCTGGACATTCTAGGCCAAGATCGAGGTTGTTTTCCCTACTAGCACACGTTCTCCTTGCGAGATCTAGTGGAAAAGCTTTATCCCCAAGCTGCAGTTTCCAAGAGATGCAATAGACGATGATATATAGCTCTTTGTGAATTTAAGCGCCGGTCCCGGGCGTCTTTCGACAGAAGCTGCGCTCCGAAACGTAGCGCGAGCGGCACAATGCTCTGTGCGTGCAGAAGTAGCTTCATCGTCTCCGGGAGACAGGAGAGCGGCAGCTTCCGAGAGGCGAAGAAAGAAGCGTCACAACACGGGCACTGTGTGCAGCTCTCAAACGGAGAGAAAACAGTACCTTTCCACTCTCCTGCTTCTTTCATTCAAATTAATATTCGAAGTCAAGGAGTTTGAAACAACTTTCTTTTGCTTCTCGACAAACACTCTGCACACCTCCATGCAACATCTGCACCAAGATCGGGGACGGTTCCTGTACTAGCCCAGTTTCTCCTTGCGAGACAAAGCGGAACAGCTTTTTGGTAAGCTGCAGAAGACGAAGATACGGAGCTCTCAGAAGTTAAGCTCCGGTGCCCGGCGTCATTCGGCAGAAGCCGCGCTCCGGAGCGCACCGCGAAAGACACGATGATCTATGCGCGAAGAAGCCGCTTCTGCGCCTCTGGGAGACAGAGAGGGCGGCAGCTTGCTGAAGGCGATCAAGGAAGCTGCAAAACCTCTCCTCTTCCTTTTCCAGTCACGCGAACATTCCAAAGGAAAGAGTTTTCAACAACTTCTTTTGCTTCTTTCTTACGAAACATTCTGTAGGCAGTCGAGAAGCTTCTTAAGCAAGACCGGGGACATTGTACTATTGCCACAGTGTCTCCTTGCGAGACATAGTGGAAAAGGTTTTTGCAAATCTACAGGCGAAAAGAAATCCTGAAGACGATGTTCCGGAGCACTCCGAGCCAGAGCTCCAGTCCTTGGCGTCCTTCGGCAGAAGGCACGCTGCGGAGCGTACCGCGAGCGGCAAAATGCTCTGTGCGCGAAGAAGCCGCTTCTGCGCCTCCGAGAGACGGAGAACGCGGCAGCTTCCGAGAGGCAAAGAACGAAGCTTCACAACACGGGCACTGTGTGCAGGTGTCAAGCGGAGAGAAACCAGTACCTTACCGCTGCTCTTGTGCTTCTTTCATTCACGTTTTTATTCGAATGGAAGGAGTATTGAACAACTTTCTTTTGCTTCCGCTAATCTTTCTGCAGATAGCTCTCTCAATTCTTGAGCAAGATCGGTGTTGTTTTATCTACTGGCACAGTTTCTCCTTGCGAGATCTAGTGGAAAAGCTTTTTAGTATGCTGCAGAAGACAAGCGATGCAGAAGCCGATGATACAGAGCTCTCAGAAGTTAAGCGCCGGTCCCGGGCATCTTTCAGCAGAAGTCGCGCACCGGAGCGTCCAGGTACCAGCACGATGCTCTGTGCGCGAAGAAGACGCTTCTTCGCCGTCGAGAGAGGGAGAGCGCGGCAGCTTGCCAAAGGCCAAGAACACAGCCACACAATATGGTCATTCCGTGCGCAGCTTTAAAAGTTAGAGAAAACAGTACTTTTCCACTCTCCTGCTTCTTTCATTCACATTGCTATTCGAATGGAAGGAGTTTTGGACAGCTTTCTTGTGCTACTTGCTTCACACTCTGCAGCCATCCGTGCTGCAACATCCACACCAAGATCGGGGACGTTTCCTGGACCGGCCAAGTTTCTCCTTGCGAGACAGAGCGGAAGAGCTTTTTGCTAAGCTGCTGTAGACAAGAGATGCAGAAGACGATGATACGGAGCTCACAGAAGTTAAGCTCCTGTCCCCGGCATCTTTCAGCAGAAGCCGCTCTCCTGAGCGCACCGTGACAGGCACCATGCTCAGTGCGCGATGAAGCCGCTTCTTCGCCTTCGAGAGAGGGAGAGAGCGGCAGCTCGGAAAGACGAAGAACAAAGCCCCACAACACGGGCATTGTGTGCGCAGCTTTAAAAGGCAGAGAAAACAGTACCTTACTACGCTCCTGCTTCTGCAATTCACAAAAATATGCAAATGGAAGGAGTTTTGAACGACTTTCTTTCGCTTCTCGCTAAACACTCTGCACACCTCCGTGCAACATCTACACCAAGATGGGGGACGTTTCCTGGGCTGGCCCAGTTTCTCCTTGCGAGACAGAGCGGAAGAGCTTTTTGCTAAGCTGCAGTAGACAAGAGATGCAGAAGACGATGATACGGAGACTCTCAGCAGTTAAGCCCCGGTCCCCGGCGGCTTTGGGCAGAAGCCGCGCTCCGGAGCGCACGGCGAGCAGCACAAAGCTCTGTGCGCGAAGAAGCCGCTTCTTCGCCTCCGGGAGACTGAGAGAGCGGCAGCTTCCGAGAAGCGAAAAACAAAGCTTCAATACACGGGCCCTGTGTGCAGCTCATAAACTGAGAGAAAACAGTACCGTACTACTCTCGTGCTTCTATCTTTCACATTATTATTCGAATGGAAGTGGTTTCGAACAGCTTTCTATTGCTTCTTGCCAAGCTTTCTGCAGATATCTCTGGACATTCTAGGCCAAGATCGAGGTTGTTTTCCCTACTAGCACACGTTCTCCTTGCGAGATCTAGTGGAAAAGCTTTTTTCCCAAGCTGCAGTTTCCAAGAGATGCAATAGACGATGATATATAGCTCTTTGTGAATTTAAGCGCCGGTCCCGGGCGTCTTTCGACAGAAGCTGCGCTCCGAAACGTAGCGCGAGCGGCACAATGCTCTGTGCGTGCAGAAGTAGCTTCATCGTCTCCGGGAGACAGGAGAGCGGCAGCTTCCGAGAGGCGAAGAAAGAAGCGTCACAACACGGGCACTGTGTGCAGCTCTCAAACGGAGAGAAAACAGTACCTTTCCACTCTCCTGCTTCTTTCATTCAAATTAATATTCGAAGTCAAGGAGTTTGAAACAACTTTCTTTTGCTTCTCGACAAACACTCTGCACACCTCCATGCAACATCTGCACCAAGATCGGGGACGGTTCCTGTACTAGCCCAGTTTCTCCTTGCGAGACAAAGCGGAACAGCTTTTTGGTAAGCTGCAGAAGACGAAGATACGGAGCTCTCAGAAGTTAAGCTCCGGTGCCCGGCGTCATTCGGCAGAAGCCGCGCTCCGGAGCGCACCGCGAAAGACACGATGATCTATGCGCGAAGAAGCCGCTTCTGCGCCTCTGGGAGACAGAGAGGGCGGCAGCTTGCTGAAGGCGATCAAGGAAGCTGCAAAACCTCTCTCCTTCCTTTTCCAGTCACGCGAACATTCCAAAGGAAAGAGTTTTCAACAACTTCTTTTGCTTCTTTCTTACGAAACATTCTGTAGGCAGTCGAGAAGCTTCTTAAGCAAGACCGGGGACATTGTACTATTGCCACAGTGTCTCCTTGCGAGACATAGTGGAAAAGGTTTTTGCAAATCTACAGGCGAAAAGAAATCCTGAAGACGATGTTCCGGAGCACTCCGAGCCAGAGCTCCAGTCCTTGGCGTCCTTCGGCAGAAGGCACGCTGCGGAGCGTACCGCGAGCGGCAAAATGCTCTGTGCGCGAAGAAGCCGCTTCTGCGCCTCCGAGAGACGGAGAACGCGGCAGCTTCCGAGAGGCAAAGAACGAAGCTTCACAACACGGGCACTGTGTGCAGGTGTCAAGCGGAGAGAAACCAGTACCTTACCGCTGCTCTTGTGCTTCTTTCATTCACGTTTTTATTCGAATGGAAGGAGTATTGAACAACTTTCTTTTGCTTCCGCTAATCTTTCTGCAGATAGCTCTCTCAATTCTTGAGCAAGATCGGTGTTGTTTTATCTACTGGCACAGTTTCTCCTTGCGAGATCTAGTGGAAAAGCTTTTTAGTATGCTGCAGAAGACAAGCGATGCAGAAGCCGATGATACAGAGCTCTCAGAAGTTAAGCGCCGGTCCCGGGCATCTTTCAGCAGAAGTCGCGCACCGGAGCGTCCAGGTACCAGCACGATGCTCTGTGCGCGAAGAAGACGCTTCTTCGCCGTCGAGAGAGGGAGAGCGCGGCAGCTTGCCAAAGGCCAAGAACACAGCCACACAATATGGTCATTCCGTGCGCAGCTTTAAAAGTTAGAGAAAACAGTACTTTTCCACTCTCCTGCTTCTTTCATTCACATTGCTATTCGAATGGAAGGAGTTTTGGACAGCTTTCTTGTGCTACTTGCTTCACACTCTGCAGCCATCCGTGCTGCAACATCCACACCAAGATCGGGGACGTTTCCTGGACCGGCCAAGTTTCTCCTTGCGAGACAGAGCGGAAGAGCTTTTTGCTAAGCTGCTGTAGACAAGAGATGCAGAAGACGATGATACGGAGCTCACAGAAGTTAAGCTCCTGTCCCCGGCATCTTTCAGCAGAAGCCGCTCTCCTGAGCGCACCGTGACAGGCACCATGCTCAGTGCGCGATGAAGCCGCTTCTTCGCCTTCGAGAGAGGGAGAGAGCGGCAGCTCGGAAAGACGAAGAACAAAGCCCCACAACACGGGCATTGTGTGCGCAGCTTTAAAAGGCAGAGAAAACAGTACTTTACTACGCTCCTGCTTCTGCAATTCACAAAAATATGCAAATGGAAGGAGTTTTGAACGACTTTCTTTCGCTTCTCGCTAAACACTCTGCACACCTCCGTGCAACATCTACACCAAGATGGGGGACGTTTCCTGGGCTGGCCCAGTTTCTCCTTGCGAGACAGAGCGGAAGAGCTTTTTGCTAAGCTGCAGTAGACAAGAGATGCAGAAGACGATGATACGGAGACTCTCAGCAGTTAAGCCCCGGTCCCCGGCGGCTTTGGGCAGAAGCCGCGCTCCGGAGCGCACGGCGAGCAGCACAAAGCTCTGTGCGCGAAGAAGCCGCTTCTTCGCCTCCGGGAGACTGAGAGAGCGGCAGCTTCCGAGAAGCGAAAAACAAAGCTTCAATACACGGGCCCTGTGTGCAGCTCATAAACTGAGAGAAAACAGTACCGTACTACTCTCGTGCTTCTATCTTTCACATTATTATTCGAATGGAAGTGGTTTCGAACAGCTTTCTATTGCTTCTTGCCAAGCTTTCTGCAGATATCTCTGGACATTCTAGGCCAAGATCGAGGTTGTTTTCCCTACTAGCACACGTTCTCCTTGCGAGATCTAGTGGAAAAGCTTTTTTCCCAAGCTGCAGTTTCCAAGAGATGCAATAGACGATGATATATAGCTCTTTGTGAATTTAAGCGCCGGTCCCGGGCGTCTTTCGACAGAAGCTGCGCTCCGAAACGTAGCGCGAGCGGCACAATGCTCTGTGCGTGCAGAAGTAGCTTCATCGTCTCCGGGAGACAGGAGAGCGGCAGCTTCCGAGAGGCGAAGAAAGAAGCGTCACAACACGGGCACTGTGTGCAGCTCTCAAACGGAGAGAAAACAGTACCTTTCCACTCTCCTGCTTCTTTCATTCAAATTAATATTCGAAGTCAAGGAGTTTGAAACAACTTTCTTTTGCTTCTCGACAAACACTCTGCACACCTCCATGCAACATCTGCACCAAGATCGGGGACGGTTCCTGTACTAGCCCAGTTTCTCCTTGCGAGACAAAGCGGAACAGCTTTTTGGTAAGCTGCAGAAGACGAAGATACGGAGCTCTCAGAAGTTAAGCTCCGGTGCCCGGCGTCATTCGGCAGAAGCCGCGCTCCGGAGCGCACCGCGAAAGACACGATGATCTATGCGCGAAGAAGCCGCTTCTGCGCCTCTGGGAGACAGAGAGGGCGGCAGCTTGCTGAAGGCGATCAAGGAAGCTGCAAAACCTCTCTCCTTCCTTTTCCAGTCACGCGAACATTCCAAAGGAAAGAGTTTTCAACAACTTCTTTTGCTTCTTTCTTACGAAACATTCTGTAGGCAGTCGAGAAGCTTCTTAAGCAAGACCGGGGACATTGTACTATTGCCACAGTGTCTCCTTGCGAGACATAGTGGAAAAGGTTTTTGCAAATCTACAGGCGAAAAGAAATCCTGAAGACGATGTTCCGGAGCACTCCGAGCCAGAGCTCCAGTCCTTGGCGTCCTTCGGCAGAAGGCACGCTGCGGAGCGTACCGCGAGCGGCAAAATGCTCTGTGCGCGAAGAAGCCGCTTCTGCGCCTCCGAGAGACGGAGAACGCGGCAGCTTCCGAGAGGCAAAGAACGAAGCTTCACAACACGGGCACTGTGTGCAGGTGTCAAGCGGAGAGAAACCAGTACCTTACCGCTGCTCTTGTGCTTCTTTCATTCACGTTTTTATTCGAATGGAAGGAGTATTGAACAACTTTCTTTTGCTTCCGCTAATCTTTCTGCAGATAGCTCTCTCAATTCTTGAGCAAGATCGGTGTTGTTTTATCTACTGGCACAGTTTCTCCTTGCGAGATCTAGTGGAAAAGCTTTTTAGTATGCTGCAGAAGACAAGCGATGCAGAAGCCGATGATACAGAGCTCTCAGAAGTTAAGCGCCGGTCCCGGGCATCTTTCAGCAGAAGTCGCGCACCGGAGCGTCCAGGTACCAGCACGATGCTCTGTGCGCGAAGAAGACGCTTCTTCGCCGTCGAGAGAGGGAGAGCGCGGCAGCTTGCCAAAGGCCAAGAACACAGCCACACAATATGGTCATTCCGTGCGCAGCTTTAAAAGTTAGAGAAAACAGTACTTTTCCACTCTCCTGCTTCTTTCATTCACATTGCTATTCGAATGGAAGGAGTTTTGGACAGCTTTCTTGTGCTACTTGCTTCACACTCTGCAGCCATCCGTGCTGCAACATCCACACCAAGATCGGGGACGTTTCCTGGACCGGCCAAGTTTCTCCTTGCGAGACAGAGCGGAAGAGCTTTTTGCTAAGCTGCTGTAGACAAGAGATGCAGAAGACGATGATACGGAGCTCACAGAAGTTAAGCTCCTGTCCCCGGCATCTTTCAGCAGAAGCCGCTCTCCTGAGCGCACCGTGACAGGCACCATGCTCAGTGCGCGATGAAGCCGCTTCTTCGCCTTCGAGAGAGGGAGAGAGCGGCAGCTCGGAAAGACGAAGAACAAAGCCCCACAACACGGGCATTGTGTGCGCAGCTTTAAAAGGCAGAGAAAACAGTACCTTACTACGCTCCTGCTTCTGCAATTCACAAAAATATGCAAATGGAAGGAGTTTTGAACGACTTTCTTTCGCTTCTCGCTAAACACTCTGCACACCTCCGTGCAACATCTACACCAAGATGGGGGACGTTTCCTGGGCTGGCCCAGTTTCTCCTTGCGAGACAGAGCGGAAGAGCTTTTTGCTAAGCTGCAGTAGACAAGAGATGCAGAAGACGATGATACGGAGACTCTCAGCAGTTAAGCCCCGGTCCCCGGCGGCTTTGGGCAGAAGCCGCGCTCCGGAGCGCACGGCGAGCAGCACAAAGCTCTGTGCGCGAAGAAGCCGCTTCTTCGCCTCCGGGAGACTGAGAGAGCGGCAGCTTCCGAGAAGCGAAAAACAAAGCTTCAATACACGGGCCCTGTGTGCAGCTCATAAACTGAGAGAAAACAGTACCGTACTACTCTCGTGCTTCTATCTTTCACATTATTATTCGAATGGAAGTGGTTTCGAACAGCTTTCTATTGCTTCTTGCCAAGCTTTCTGCAGATATCTCTGGACATTCTAGGCCAAGATCGAGGTTGTTTTCCCTACTAGCACACGTTCTCCTTGCGAGATCTAGTGGAAAAGCTTTTTTCCCAAGCTGCAGTTTCCAAGAGATGCAATAGACGATGATATATAGCTCTTTGTGAATTTAAGCGCCGGTCCCGGGCGTCTTTCGACAGAAGCTGCGCTCCGAAACGTAGCGCGAGCGGCACAATGCTCTGTGCGTGCAGAAGTAGCTTCATCGTCTCCGGGAGACAGGAGAGCGGCAGCTTCCGAGAGGCGAAGAAAGAAGCGTCACAACACGGGCACTGTGTGCAGCTCTCAAACGGAGAGAAAACAGTACCTTTCCACTCTCCTGCTTCTTTCATTCAAATTAATATTCGAAGTCAAGGAGTTTGAAACAACTTTCTTTTGCTTCTCGACAAACACTCTGCACACCTCCATGCAACATCTGCACCAAGATCGGGGACGGTTCCTGTACTAGCCCAGTTTCTCCTTGCGAGACAAAGCGGAACAGCTTTTTGGTAAGCTGCAGAAGACGAAGATACGGAGCTCTCAGAAGTTAAGCTCCGGTGCCCGGCGTCATTCGGCAGAAGCCGCGCTCCGGAGCGCACCGCGAAAGACACGATGATCTATGCGCGAAGAAGCCGCTTCTGCGCCTCTGGGAGACAGAGAGGGCGGCAGCTTGCTGAAGGCGATCAAGGAAGCTGCAAAACCTCTCTCCTTCCTTTTCCAGTCACGCGAACATTCCAAAGGAAAGAGTTTTCAACAACTTCTTTTGCTTCTTTCTTACGAAACATTCTGTAGGCAGTCGAGAAGCTTCTTAAGCAAGACCGGGGACATTGTACTATTGCCACAGTGTCTCCTTGCGAGACATAGTGGAAAAGGTTTTTGCAAATCTACAGGCGAAAAGAAATCCTGAAGACGATGTTCCGGAGCACTCCGAGCCAGAGCTCCAGTCCTTGGCGTCCTTCGGCAGAAGGCACGCTGCGGAGCGTACCGCGAGCGGCAAAATGCTCTGTGCGCGAAGAAGCCGCTTCTGCGCCTCCGAGAGACGGAGAACGCGGCAGCTTCCGAGAGGCAAAGAACGAAGCTTCACAACACGGGCACTGTGTGCAGGTGTCAAGCGGAGAGAAACCAGTACCTTACCGCTGCTCTTGTGCTTCTTTCATTCACGTTTTTATTCGAATGGAAGGAGTATTGAACAACTTTCTTTTGCTTCCGCTAATCTTTCTGCAGATAGCTCTCTCAATTCTTGAGCAAGATCGGTGTTGTTTTATCTACTGGCACAGTTTCTCCTTGCGAGATCTAGTGGAAAAGCTTTTTAGTATGCTGCAGAAGACAAGCGATGCAGAAGCCGATGATACAGAGCTCTCAGAAGTTAAGCGCCGGTCCCGGGCATCTTTCAGCAGAAGTCGCGCACCGGAGCGTCCAGGTACCAGCACGATGCTCTGTGCGCGAAGAAGACGCTTCTTCGCCGTCGAGAGAGGGAGAGCGCGGCAGCTTGCCAAAGGCCAAGAACACAGCCACACAATATGGTCATTCCGTGCGCAGCTTTAAAAGTTAGAGAAAACAGTACTTTTCCACTCTCCTGCTTCTTTCATTCACATTGCTATTCGAATGGAAGGAGTTTTGGACAGCTTTCTTGTGCTACTTGCTTCACACTCTGCAGCCATCCGTGCTGCAACATCCACACCAAGATCGGGGACGTTTCCTGGACCGGCCAAGTTTCTCCTTGCGAGACAGAGCGGAAGAGCTTTTTGCTAAGCTGCAGTAGACAAGAGATGCAGAAGACGATGATACGGAGCTCACAGAAGTTAAGCTCCTGTCCCCGGCATCTTTCAGCAGAAGCCGCTCTCCTGAGCGCACCGTGACAGGCACCATGCTCAGTGCGCGATGAAGCCGCTTCTTCGCCTTCGAGAGAGGGAGAGAGCGGCAGCTCGGAAAGACGAAGAACAAAGCCCCACAACACGGGCATTGTGTGCGCAGCTTTAAAAGGCAGAGAAAACAGTACCTTACTACGCTCCTGCTTCTGCAATTCACAAAAATATGCAAATGGAAGGAGTTTTGAACGACTTTCTTTCGCTTCTCGCTAAACACTCTGCACACCTCCGTGCAACATCTACACCAAGATGGGGGACGTTTCCTGGGCTGGCCCAGTTTCTCCTTGCGAGACAGAGCGGAAGAGCTTTTTGCTAAGCTGCAGTAGACAAGAGATGCAGAAGACGATGATACGGAGACTCTCAGCAGTTAAGCCCCGGTCCCCGGCGGCTTTGGGCAGAAGCCGCGCTCCGGAGCGCACGGCGAGCAGCACAAAGCTCTGTGCGCGAAGAAGCCGCTTCTTCGCCTCCGGGAGACTGAGAGAGCGGCAGCTTCCGAGAAGCGAAAAACAAAGCTTCAATACACGGGCCCTGTGTGCAGCTCATAAACTGAGAGAAAACAGTACCGTACTACTCTCGTGCTTCTATCTTTCACATTATTATTCGAATGGAAGTGGTTTCGAACAGCTTTCTATTGCTTCTTGCCAAGCTTTCTGCAGATATCTCTGGACATTCTAGGCCAAGATCGAGGTTGTTTTCCCTACTAGCACACGTTCTCCTTGCGAGATCTAGTGGAAAAGCTTTTTTCCCAAGCTGCAGTTTCCAAGAGATGCAATAGACGATGATATATAGCTCTTTGTGAATTTAAGCGCCGGTCCCGGGCGTCTTTCGACAGAAGCTGCGCTCCGAAACGTAGCGCGAGCGGCACAATGCTCTGTGCGTGCAGAAGTAGCTTCATCGTCTCCGGGAGACAGGAGAGCGGCAGCTTCCGAGAGGCGAAGAAAGAAGCGTCACAACACGGGCACTGTGTGCAGCTCTCAAACGGAGAGAAAACAGTACCTTTCCACTCTCCTGCTTCTTTCATTCAAATTAATATTCGAAGTCAAGGAGTTTGAAACAACTTTCTTTTGCTTCTCGACAAACACTCTGCACACCTCCATGCAACATCTGCACCAAGATCGGGGACGGTTCCTGTACTAGCCCAGTTTCTCCTTGCGAGACAAAGCGGAACAGCTTTTTGGTAAGCTGCAGAAGACGAAGATACGGAGCTCTCAGAAGTTAAGCTCCGGTGCCCGGCGTCATTCGGCAGAAGCCGCGCTCCGGAGCGCACCGCGAAAGACACGATGATCTATGCGCGAAGAAGCCGCTTCTGCGCCTCTGGGAGACAGAGAGGGCGGCAGCTTGCTGAAGGCGATCAAGGAAGCTGCAAAACCTCTCTCCTTCCTTTTCCAGTCACGCGAACATTCCAAAGGAAAGAGTTTTCAACAACTTCTTTTGCTTCTTTCTTACGAAACATTCTGTAGGCAGTCGAGAAGCTTCTTAAGCAAGACCGGGGACATTGTACTATTGCCACAGTGTCTCCTTGCGAGACATAGTGGAAAAGGTTTTTGCAAATCTACAGGCGAAAAGAAATCCTGAAGACGATGTTCCGGAGCACTCCGAGCCAGAGCTCCAGTCCTTGGCGTCCTTCGGCAGAAGGCACGCTGCGGAGCGTACCGCGAGCGGCAAAATGCTCTGTGCGCGAAGAAGCCGCTTCTGCGCCTCCGAGAGACGGAGAACGCGGCAGCTTCCGAGAGGCAAAGAACGAAGCTTCACAACACGGGCACTGTGTGCAGGTGTCAAGCGGAGAGAAACCAGTACCTTACCGCTGCTCTTGTGCTTCTTTCATTCACGTTTTTATTCGAATGGAAGGAGTATTGAACAACTTTCTTTTGCTTCCGCTAATCTTTCTGCAGATAGCTCTCTCAATTCTTGAGCAAGATCGGTGTTGTTTTATCTACTGGCACAGTTTCTCCTTGCGAGATCTAGTGGAAAAGCTTTTTAGTATGCTGCAGAAGACAAGCGATGCAGAAGCCGATGATACAGAGCTCTCAGAAGTTAAGCGCCGGTCCCGGGCATCTTTCAGCAGAAGTCGCGCACCGGAGCGTCCAGGTACCAGCACGATGCTCTGTGCGCGAAGAAGACGCTTCTTCGCCGTCGAGAGAGGGAGAGCGCGGCAGCTTGCCAAAGGCCAAGAACACAGCCACACAATATGGTCATTCCGTGCGCAGCTTTAAAAGTTAGAGAAAACAGTACTTTTCCACTCTCCTGCTTCTTTCATTCACATTGCTATTCGAATGGAAGGAGTTTTGGACAGCTTTCTTGTGCTACTTGCTTCACACTCTGCAGCCATCCGTGCTGCAACATCCACACCAAGATCGGGGACGTTTCCTGGACCGGCCAAGTTTCTCCTTGCGAGACAGAGCGGAAGAGCTTTTTGCTAAGCTGCAGTAGACAAGAGATGCAGAAGACGATGATACGGAGCTCACAGAAGTTAAGCTCCTGTCCCCGGCATCTTTCAGCAGAAGCCGCTCTCCTGAGCGCACCGTGACAGGCACCATGCTCAGTGCGCGATGAAGCCGCTTCTTCGCCTTCGAGAGAGGGAGAGAGCGGCAGCTCGGAAAGACGAAGAACAAAGCCCCACAACACGGGCATTGTGTGCGCAGCTTTAAAAGGCAGAGAAAACAGTACCTTACTACGCTCCTGCTTCTGCAATTCACAAAAATATGCAAATGGAAGGAGTTTTGAACGACTTTCTTTCGCTTCTCGCTAAACACTCTGCACACCTCCGTGCAACATCTACACCAAGATCGGGGACGTTTCCTGGGCTGGCCCAGTTTCTCCTTGCGAGACAGAGCGGAAGAGCTTTTTGCTAAGCTGCAGTAGACAAGAGATGCAGAAGACGATGATACGGAGACTCTCAGCAGTTAAGCCCCGGTCCCCGGCGGCTTTGGGCAGAAGCCGCGCTCCGGAGCGCACGGCGAGCAGCACAAAGCTCTGTGCGCGAAGAAGCCGCTTCTTCGCCTCCGGGAGACTGAGAGAGCGGCAGCTTCCGAGAAGCGAAAAACAAAGCTTCAATACACGGGCCCTGTGTGCAGCTCATAAACTGAGAGAAAACAGTACCGTACTACTCTCGTGCTTCTATCTTTCACATTATTATTCGAATGGAAGTGGTTTCGAACAGCTTTCTATTGCTTCTTGCCAAGCTTTCTGCAGATATCTCTGGACATTCTAGGCCAAGATCGAGGTTGTTTTCCCTACTAGCACACGTTCTCCTTGCGAGATCTAGTGGAAAAGCTTTTTTCCCAAGCTGCAGTTTCCAAGAGATGCAATAGACGATGATATATAGCTCTTTGTGAATTTAAGCGCCGGTCCCGGGCGTCTTTCGACAGAAGCTGCGCTCCGAAACGTAGCGCGAGCGGCACAATGCTCTGTGCGTGCAGAAGTAGCTTCATCGTCTCCGGGAGACAGGAGAGCGGCAGCTTCCGAGAGGCGAAGAAAGAAGCGTCACAACACGGGCACTGTGTGCAGCTCTCAAACGGAGAGAAAACAGTACCTTTCCACTCTCCTGCTTCTTTCATTCAAATTAATATTCGAAGTCAAGGAGTTTGAAACAACTTTCTTTTGCTTCTCGACAAACACTCTGCACACCTCCATGCAACATCTGCACCAAGATCGGGGACGGTTCCTGTACTAGCCCAGTTTCTCCTTGCGAGACAAAGCGGAACAGCTTTTTGGTAAGCTGCAGAAGACGAAGATACGGAGCTCTCAGAAGTTAAGCTCCGGTGCCCGGCGTCATTCGGCAGAAGCCGCGCTCCGGAGCGCACCGCGAAAGACACGATGATCTATGCGCGAAGAAGCCGCTTCTGCGCCTCTGGGAGACAGAGAGGGCGGCAGCTTGCTGAAGGCGATCAAGGAAGCTGCAAAACCTCTCTCCTTCCTTTTCCAGTCACGCGAACATTCCAAAGGAAAGAGTTTTCAACAACTTCTTTTGCTTCTTTCTTACGAAACATTCTGTAGGCAGTCGAGAAGCTTCTTAAGCAAGACCGGGGACATTGTACTATTGCCACAGTGTCTCCTTGCGAGACATAGTGGAAAAGGTTTTTGCAAATCTACAGGCGAAAAGAAATCCTGAAGACGATGTTCCGGAGCACTCCGAGCCAGAGCTCCAGTCCTTGGCGTCCTTCGGCAGAAGGCACGCTGCGGAGCGTACCGCGAGCGGCAAAATGCTCTGTGCGCGAAGAAGCCGCTTCTGCGCCTCCGAGAGACGGAGAACGCGGCAGCTTCCGAGAGGCAAAGAACGAAGCTTCACAACACGGGCACTGTGTGCAGGTGTCAAGCGGAGAGAAACCAGTACCTTACCGCTGCTCTTGTGCTTCTTTCATTCACGTTTTTATTCGAATGGAAGGAGTATTGAACAACTTTCTTTTGCTTCCGCTAATCTTTCTGCAGATAGCTCTCTCAATTCTTGAGCAAGATCGGTGTTGTTTTATCTACTGGCACAGTTTCTCCTTGCGAGATCTAGTGGAAAAGCTTTTTAGTATGCTGCAGAAGACAAGCGATGCAGAAGCCGATGATACAGAGCTCTCAGAAGTTAAGCGCCGGTCCCGGGCATCTTTCAGCAGAAGTCGCGCACCGGAGCGTCCAGGTACCAGCACGATGCTCTGTGCGCGAAGAAGACGCTTCTTCGCCGTCGAGAGAGGGAGAGCGCGGCAGCTTGCCAAAGGCCAAGAACACAGCCACACAATATGGTCATTCCGTGCGCAGCTTTAAAAGTTAGAGAAAACAGTACTTTTCCACTCTCCTGCTTCTTTCATTCACATTGCTATTCGAATGGAAGGAGTTTTGGACAGCTTTCTTGTGCTACTTGCTTCACACTCTGCAGCCATCCGTGCTGCAACATCCACACCAAGATCGGGGACGTTTCCTGGACCGGCCAAGTTTCTCCTTGCGAGACAGAGCGGAAGAGCTTTTTGCTAAGCTGCAGTAGACAAGAGATGCAGAAGACGATGATACGGAGCTCACAGAAGTTAAGCTCCTGTCCCCGGCATCTTTCAGCAGAAGCCGCTCTCCTGAGCGCACCGTGACAGGCACCATGCTCAGTGCGCGATGAAGCCGCTTCTTCGCCTTCGAGAGAGGGAGAGAGCGGCAGCTCGGAAAGACGAAGAACAAAGCCCCACAACACGGGCATTGTGTGCGCAGCTTTAAAAGGCAGAGAAAACAGTACCTTACTACGCTCCTGCTTCTGCAATTCACAAAAATATGCAAATGGAAGGAGTTTTGAACGACTTTCTTTCGCTTCTCGCTAAACACTCTGCACACCTCCGTGCAACATCTACACCAAGATCGGGGACGTTTCCTGGGCTGGCCCAGTTTCTCCTTGCGAGACAGAGCGGAAGAGCTTTTTGCTAAGCTGCAGTAGACAAGAGATGCAGAAGACGATGATACGGAGACTCTCAGCAGTTAAGCCCCGGTCCCCGGCGGCTTTGGGCAGAAGCCGCGCTCCGGAGCGCACGGCGAGCAGCACAAAGCTCTGTGCGCGAAGAAGCCGCTTCTTCGCCTCCGGGAGACTGAGAGAGCGGCAGCTTCCGAGAAGCGAAAAACAAAGCTTCAATACACGGGCCCTGTGTGCAGCTCATAAACTGAGAGAAAACAGTACCGTACTACTCTCGTGCTTCTATCTTTCACATTATTATTCGAATGGAAGTGGTTTCGAACAGCTTTCTATTGCTTCTTGCCAAGCTTTCTGCAGATATCTCTGGACATTCTAGGCCAAGATCGAGGTTGTTTTCCCTACTAGCACACGTTCTCCTTGCGAGATCTAGTGGAAAAGCTTTTTCCCCAAGCTGCAGTTTCCAAGAGATGCAATAGACGATGATATATAGCTCTTTGTGAATTTAAGCGCCGGTCCCGGGCGTCTTTCGACAGAAGCTGCGCTCCGAAACGTAGCGCGAGCGGCACAATGCTCTGTGCGTGCAGAAGTAGCTTCATCGTCTCCGGGAGACAGGAGAGCGGCAGCTTCCGAGAGGCGAAGAAAGAAGCGTCACAACACGGGCACTGTGTGCAGCTCTCAAACGGAGAGAAAACAGTACCTTTCCACTCTCCTGCTTCTTTCATTCAAATTAATATTCGAAGTCAAGGAGTTTGAAACAACTTTCTTTTGCTTCTCGACAAACACTCTGCACACCTCCATGCAACATCTGCACCAAGATCGGGGACGGTTCCTGTACTAGCCCAGTTTCTCCTTGCGAGACAAAGCGGAACAGCTTTTTGGTAAGCTGCAGAAGACGAAGATACGGAGCTCTCAGAAGTTAAGCTCCGGTGCCCGGCGTCATTCGGCAGAAGCCGCGCTCCGGAGCGCACCGCGAAAGACACGATGATCTATGCGCGAAGAAGCCGCTTCTGCGCCTCTGGGAGACAGAGAGGGCGGCAGCTTGCTGAAGGCGATCAAGGAAGCTGCAAAACCTCTCTCCTTCCTTTTCCAGTCACGCGAACATTCCAAAGGAAAGAGTTTTCAACAACTTCTTTTGCTTCTTTCTTACGAAACATTCTGTAGGCAGTCGAGAAGCTTCTTAAGCAAGACCGGGGACATTGTACTATTGCCACAGTGTCTCCTTGCGAGACATAGTGGAAAAGGTTTTTGCAAATCTACAGGCGAAAAGAAATCCTGAAGACGATGTTCCGGAGCACTCCGAGCCAGAGCTCCAGTCCTTGGCGTCCTTCGGCAGAAGGCACGCTGCGGAGCGTACCGCGAGCGGCAAAATGCTCTGTGCGCGAAGAAGCCGCTTCTGCGCCTCCGAGAGACGGAGAACGCGGCAGCTTCCGAGAGGCAAAGAACGAAGCTTCACAACACGGGCACTGTGTGCAGGTGTCAAGCGGAGAGAAACCAGTACCTTACCGCTGCTCTTGTGCTTCTTTCATTCACGTTTTTATTCGAATGGAAGGAGTATTGAACAACTTTCTTTTGCTTCCGCTAATCTTTCTGCAGATAGCTCTCTCAATTCTTGAGCAAGATCGGTGTTGTTTTATCTACTGGCACAGTTTCTCCTTGCGAGATCTAGTGGAAAAGCTTTTTAGTATGCTGCAGAAGACAAGCGATGCAGAAGCCGATGATACAGAGCTCTCAGAAGTTAAGCGCCGGTCCCGGGCATCTTTCAGCAGAAGTCGCGCACCGGAGCGTCCAGGTACCAGCACGATGCTCTGTGCGCGAAGAAGACGCTTCTTCGCCGTCGAGAGAGGGAGAGCGCGGCAGCTTGCCAAAGGCCAAGAACACAGCCACACAATATGGTCATTCCGTGCGCAGCTTTAAAAGTTAGAGAAAACAGTACTTTTCCACTCTCCTGCTTCTTTCATTCACATTGCTATTCGAATGGAAGGAGTTTTGGACAGCTTTCTTGTGCTACTTGCTTCACACTCTGCAGCCATCCGTGCTGCAACATCCACACCAAGATCAGGGACGTTTCCTGGACCGGCCAAGTTTCTCCTTGCGAGACAGAGCGGAAGAGCTTTTTGCTAAGCTGCAGTAGACAAGAGATGCAGAAGACGATGATACGGAGCTCACAGAAGTTAAGCTCCTGTCCCCGGCATCTTTCAGCAGAAGCCGCTCTCCTGAGCGCACCGTGACAGGCACCATGCTCAGTGCGCGATGAAGCCGCTTCTTCGCCTTCGAGAGAGGGAGAGAGCGGCAGCTCGGAAAGACGAAGAACAAAGCCCCACAACACGGGCATTGTGTGCGCAGCTTTAAAAGGCAGAGAAAACAGTACCTTACTACGCTCCTGCTTCTGCAATTCACAAAAATATGCAAATGGAAGGAGTTTTGAACGACTTTCTTTCGCTTCTCGCTAAACACTCTGCACACCTCCGTGCAACATCTACACCAAGATGGGGGACGTTTCCTGGGCTGGCCCAGTTTCTCCTTGCGAGACAGAGCGGAAGAGCTTTTTGCTAAGCTGCAGTAGACAAGAGATGCAGAAGACGATGATACGGAGACTCTCAGCAGTTAAGCCCCGGTCCCCGGCGGCTTTGGGCAGAAGCCGCGCTCCGGAGCGCACGGCGAGCAGCACAAAGCTCTGTGCGCGAAGAAGCCGCTTCTTCGCCTCCGGGAGACTGAGAGAGCGGCAGCTTCCGAGAAGCGAAAAACAAAGCTTCAATACACGGGCCCTGTGTGCAGCTCATAAACTGAGAGAAAACAGTACCGTACTACTCTCGTGCTTCTATCTTTCACATTATTATTCGAATGGAAGTGGTTTCGAACAGCTTTCTATTGCTTCTTGCCAAGCTTTCTGCAGATATCTCTGGACATTCTAGGCCAAGATCGAGGTTGTTTTCCCTACTAGCACACGTTCTCCTTGCGAGATCTAGTGGAAAAGCTTTTTTCCCAAGCTGCAGTTTCCAAGAGATGCAATAGACGATGATATATAGCTCTTTGTGAATTTAAGCGCCGGTCCCGGGCGTCTTTCGACAGAAGCTGCGCTCCGAAACGTAGCGCGAGCGGCACAATGCTCTGTGCGTGCAGAAGTAGCTTCATCGTCTCCGGGAGACAGGAGAGCGGCAGCTTCCGAGAGGCGAAGAAAGAAGCGTCACAACACGGGCACTGTGTGCAGCTCTCAAACGGAGAGAAAACAGTACCTTTCCACTCTCCTGCTTCTTTCATTCAAATTAATATTCGAAGTCAAGGAGTTTGAAACAACTTTCTTTTGCTTCTCGACAAACACTCTGCACACCTCCATGCAACATCTGCACCAAGATCGGGGACGGTTCCTGTACTAGCCCAGTTTCTCCTTGCGAGACAAAGCGGAACAGCTTTTTGGTAAGCTGCAGAAGACGAAGATACGGAGCTCTCAGAAGTTAAGCTCCGGTGCCCGGCGTCATTCGGCAGAAGCCGCGCTCCGGAGCGCACCGCGAAAGACACGATGATCTATGCGCGAAGAAGCCGCTTCTGCGCCTCTGGGAGACAGAGAGGGCGGCAGCTTGCTGAAGGCGATCAAGGAAGCTGCAAAACCTCTCTCCTTCCTTTTCCAGTCACGCGAACATTCCAAAGGAAAGAGTTTTCAACAACTTCTTTTGCTTCTTTCTTACGAAACATTCTGTAGGCAGTCGAGAAGCTTCTTAAGCAAGACCGGGGACATTGTACTATTGCCACAGTGTCTCCTTGCGAGACATAGTGGAAAAGGTTTTTGCAAATCTACAGGCGAAAAGAAATCCTGAAGACGATGTTCCGGAGCACTCCGAGCCAGAGCTCCAGTCCTTGGCGTCCTTCGGCAGAAGGCACGCTGCGGAGCGTACCGCGAGCGGCAAAATGCTCTGTGCGCGAAGAAGCCGCTTCTGCGCCTCCGAGAGACGGAGAACGCGGCAGCTTCCGAGAGGCAAAGAACGAAGCTTCACAACACGGGCACTGTGTGCAGGTGTCAAGCGGAGAGAAACCAGTACCTTACCGCTGCTCTTGTGCTTCTTTCATTCACGTTTTTATTCGAATGGAAGGAGTATTGAACAACTTTCTTTTGCTTCCGCTAATCTTTCTGCAGATAGCTCTCTCAATTCTTGAGCAAGATCGGTGTTGTTTTATCTACTGGCACAGTTTCTCCTTGCGAGATCTAGTGGAAAAGCTTTTTAGTATGCTGCAGAAGACAAGCGATGCAGAAGCCGATGATACAGAGCTCTCAGAAGTTAAGCGCCGGTCCCGGGCATCTTTCAGCAGAAGTCGCGCACCGGAGCGTCCAGGTACCAGCACGATGCTCTGTGCGCGAAGAAGACGCTTCTTCGCCGTCGAGAGAGGGAGAGCGCGGCAGCTTGCCAAAGGCCAAGAACACAGCCACACAATATGGTCATTCCGTGCGCAGCTTTAAAAGTTAGAGAAAACAGTACTTTTCCACTCTCCTGCTTCTTTCATTCACATTGCTATTCGAATGGAAGGAGTTTTGGACAGCTTTCTTGTGCTACTTGCTTCACACTCTGCAGCCATCCGTGCTGCAACATCCACACCAAGATCGGGGACGTTTCCTGGACCGGCCAAGTTTCTCCTTGCGAGACAGAGTGGAAGAGCTTTTTGCTAAGCTGCTGTAGACAAGAGATGCAGAAGACGATGATACGGAGCTCACAGAAGTTAAGCTCCTGTCCCCGGCATCTTTCAGCAGAAGCCGCTCTCCTGAGCGCACCGTGACAGGCACCATGCTCAGTGCGCGATGAAGCCGCTTCTTCGCCTTCGAGAGAGGGAGAGAGCGGCAGCTCGGAAAGACGAAGAACAAAGCCCCACAACACGGGCATTGTGTGCGCAGCTTTAAAAGGCAGAGAAAACAGTACTTTTCCACTCTCCTGCTTCTTTCATTCACATTGCTATTCGAATGGAAGGAGTTTTGGACAGCTTTCTTGTGCTACTTGCTTCACACTCTGCAGCCATCCGTGCTGCAACATCCACACCAAGATCGGGGACGTTTCCTGGACCGGCCAAGTTTCTCCTTGCGAGACAGAGTGGAAGAGCTTTTTGCTAAGCTGCTGTAGACAAGAGATGCAGAAGACGATGATACGGAGCTCACAGAAGTTAAGCTCCTGTCCCCGGCATCTTTCAGCAGAAGCCGCTCTCCTGAGCGCACCGTGACAGGCACCATGCTCAGTGCGCGATGAAGCCGCTTCTTCGCCTTCGAGAGAGGGAGAGAGCGGCAGCTCGGAAAGACGAAGAACAAAGCCCCACAACACGGGCATTGTGTGCGCAGCTTTAAAAGGCAGAGAAAACAGTACCTTACTACGCTCCTGCTTCTGCAATTCACAAAAATATGCAAATGGAAGGAGTTTTGAACGACTTTCTTTCGCTTCTCGCTAAACACTCTGCACACCTCCGTGCAACATCTACACCAAGATCGGGGACGTTTCCTGGGCTGGCCCAGTTTCTCCTTGCGAGACAGAGCGGAAGAGCTTTTTGCTAAGCTGCAGTAGACAAGAGATGCAGAAGACGATGATACGGAGACTCTCAGCAGTTAAGCCCCGGTCCCCGGCGGCTTTGGGCAGAAGCCGCGCTCCGGAGCGCACGGCGAGCAGCACAAAGCTCTGTGCGCGAAGAAGCCGCTTCTTCGCCTCCGGGAGACTGAGAGAGCGGCAGCTTCCGAGAAGCGAAAACCAAAGCTTCAATACACGGGCCCTGTGTGCAGCTCATAAACTGAGAGAAAACAGTACCGTACTACTCTCGTGCTTCTATCTTTCACATTATTATTCGAATGGAAGTGGTTTCGAACAGCTTTCTATTGCTTCTTGCCAAGCTTTCTGCAGATATCTCTGGACATTCTAGGCCAAGATCGAGGTTGTTTTCCCTACTAGCACACGTTCTCCTTGCGAGATCTAGTGGAAAAGCTTTTTTCCCAAGCTGCAGTTTCCAAGAGATGCAATAGACGATGATATATAGCTCTTTGTGAATTTAAGCGCCGGTCCCGGGCGTCTTTCGACAGAAGCTGCGCTCCGAAACGTAGCGCGAGCGGCACAATGCTCTGTGCGTGCAGAAGTAGCTTCATCGTCTCCGGGAGACAGGAGAGCGGCAGCTTCCGAGAGGCGAAGAAAGAAGCGTCACAACACGGGCACTGTGTGCAGCTCTCAAACGGAGAGAAAACAGTACCTTTCCACTCTCCTGCTTCTTTCATTCAAATTAATATTCGAAGTCAAGGAGTTTGAAACAACTTTCTTTTGCTTCTCGACAAACACTCTGCACACCTCCATGCAACATCTGCACCAAGATCGGGGACGGTTCCTGTACTAGCCCAGTTTCTCCTTGCGAGACAAAGCGGAACAGCTTTTTGGTAAGCTGCAGAAGACGAAGATACGGAGCTCTCAGAAGTTAAGCTCCGGTGCCCGGCGTCATTCGGCAGAAGCCGCGCTCCGGAGCGCACCGCGAAAGACACGATGATCTATGCGCGAAGAAGCCGCTTCTGCGCCTCTGGGAGACAGAGAGGGCGGCAGCTTGCTGAAGGCGATCAAGGAAGCTGCAAAACCTCTCTCCTTCCTTTTCCAGTCACGCGAACATTCCAAAGGAAAGAGTTTTCAACAACTTCTTTTGCTTCTTTCTTACGAAACATTCTGTAGGCAGTCGAGAAGCTTCTTAAGCAAGACCGGGGACATTGTACTATTGCCACAGTGTCTCCTTGCGAGACATAGTGGAAAAGGTTTTTGCAAATCTACAGGCGAAAAGAAATCCTGAAGACGATGTTCCGGAGCACTCCGAGCCAGAGCTCCAGTCCTTGGCGTCCTTCGGCAGAAGGCACGCTGCGGAGCGTACCGCGAGCGGCAAAATGCTCTGTGCGCGAAGAAGCCGCTTCTGCGCCTCCGAGAGACGGAGAACGCGGCAGCTTCCGAGAGGCAAAGAACGAAGCTTCACAACACGGGCACTGTGTGCAGGTGTCAAGCGGAGAGAAACCAGTACCTTACCGCTGCTCTTGTGCTTCTTTCATTCACGTTTTTATTCGAATGGAAGGAGTATTGAACAACTTTCTTTTGCTTCCGCTAATCTTTCTGCAGATAGCTCTCTCAATTCTTGAGCAAGATCGGTGTTGTTTTATCTACTGGCACAGTTTCTCCTTGCGAGATCTAGTGGAAAAGCTTTTTAGTATGCTGCAGAAGACAAGCGATGCAGAAGCCGATGATACAGAGCTCTCAGAAGTTAAGCGCCGGTCCCGGGCATCTTTCAGCAGAAGTCGCGCACCGGAGCGTCCAGGTACCAGCACGATGCTCTGTGCGCGAAGAAGACGCTTCTTCGCCGTCGAGAGAGGGAGAGCGCGGCAGCTTGCCAAAGGCCAAGAACACAGCCACACAATATGGTCATTCCGTGCGCAGCTTTAAAAGTTAGAGAAAACAGTACTTTTCCACTCTCCTGCTTCTTTCATTCACATTGCTATTCGAATGGAAGGAGTTTTGGACAGCTTTCTTGTGCTACTTGCTTCACACTCTGCAGCCATCCGTGCTGCAACATCCACACCAAGATCGGGGACGTTTCCTGGACCGGCCAAGTTTCTCCTTGCGAGACAGAGTGGAAGAGCTTTTTGCTAAGCTGCTGTAGACAAGAGATGCAGAAGACGATGATACGGAGCTCACAGAAGTTAAGCTCCTGTCCCCGGCATCTTTCAGCAGAAGCCGCTCTCCTGAGCGCACCGTGACAGGCACCATGCTCAGTGCGCGATGAAGCCGCTTCTTCGCCTTCGAGAGAGGGAGAGAGCGGCAGCTCGGAAAGACGAAGAACAAAGCCCCACAACACGGGCATTGTGTGCGCAGCTTTAAAAGGCAGAGAAAACAGTACTTTTCCACTCTCCTGCTTCTTTCATTCACATTGCTATTCGAATGGAAGGAGTTTTGGACAGCTTTCTTGTGCTACTTGCTTCACACTCTGCAGCCATCCGTGCTGCAACATCCACACCAAGATCGGGGACGTTTCCTGGACCGGCCCAGTTTCTCCTTGCGAGACAGAGCGGAAGAGCTTTTTGCTAAGCTGCAGTAGACAAGAGATGCAGAAGACGATGATACGGAGCTCACAGAAGTTAAGCTCCTGTCCCCGGCATCTTTCAGCAGAAGCCGCTCTCCTGAGCGCACCGTGACAGGCACCATGCTCAGTGCGCGATGAAGCCGCTTCTTCGCCTTCGAGAGAGGGAGAGAGCGGCAGCTCGGAAAGACGAAGAACAAAGCCCCACAACACGGGCATTGTGTGCGCAGCTTTAAAAGGCAGAGAAAACAGTACCTTACTACGCTCCTGCTTCTGCAATTCACAAAAATATGCAAATGGAAGGAGTTTTGAACGACTTTCTTTCGCTTCTCGCTAAACACTCTGCACACCTCCGTGCAACATCTACACCAAGATCGGGGACGTTTCCTGGGCTGGCCCAGTTTCTCCTTGCGAGACAGAGCGGAAGAGCTTTTTGCTAAGCTGCAGTAGACAAGAGATGCAGAAGACGATGATACGGAGACTCTCAGCAGTTAAGCCCCGGTCCCCGGCGGCTTTGGGCAGAAGCCGCGCTCCGGAGCGCACGGCGAGCAGCACAAAGCTCTGTGCGCGAAGAAGCCGCTTCTTCGCCTCCGGGAGACTGAGAGAGCGGCAGCTTCCGAGAAGCGAAAAACAAAGCTTCAATACACGGGCCCTGTGTGCAGCTCATAAACTGAGAGAAAACAGTACCGTACTACTCTCGTGCTTCTATCTTTCACATTATTATTCGAATGGAAGTGGTTTCGAACAGCTTTCTATTGCTTCTTGCCAAGCTTTCTGCAGATATCTCTGGACATTCTAGGCCAAGATCGAGGTTGTTTTCCCTACTAGCACACGTTCTCCTTGCGAGATCTAGTGGAAAAGCTTTTTTCCCAAGCAGCAGTTTCCAAGAGATGCAATAGACGATGATATATAGCTCTTTGTGAATTTAAGCGCCGGTCCCGGGCGTCTTTCGACAGAAGCTGCGCTCCGAAACGTAGCGCGAGCGGCACAATGCTCTGTGCGTGCAGAAGTAGCTTCATCGTCTCCGGGAGACAGGAGAGCGGCAGCTTCCGAGAGGCGAAGAAAGAAGCGTCACAACACGGGCACTGTGTGCAGCTCTCAAACGGAGAGAAAACAGTACCTTTCCACTCTCCTGCTTCTTTCATTCAAATTAATATTCGAAGTCAAGGAGTTTGAAACAACTTTCTTTTGCTTCTCGACAAACACTCTGCACACCTCCATGCAACATCTGCACCAAGATCGGGGACGGTTCCTGTACTAGCCCAGTTTCTCCTTGCGAGACAAAGCGGAACAGCTTTTTGGTAAGCTGCAGAAGACGAAGATACGGAGCTCTCAGAAGTTAAGCTCCGGTGCCCGGCGTCATTCGGCAGAAGCCGCGCTCCGGAGCGCACCGCGAAAGACACGATGATCTATGCGCGAAGAAGCCGCTTCTGCGCCTCTGGGAGACAGAGAGGGCGGCAGCTTGCTGAAGGCGATCAAGGAAGCTGCAAAACCTCTCTCCTTCCTTTTCCAGTCACGCGAACATTCCAAAGGAAAGAGTTTTCAACAACTTCTTTTGCTTCTTTCTTACGAAACATTCTGTAGGCAGTCGAGAAGCTTCTTAAGCAAGACCGGGGACATTGTACTATTGCCACAGTGTCTCCTTGCGAGACATAGTGGAAAAGGTTTTTGCAAATCTACAGGCGAAAAGAAATCCTGAAGACGATGTTCCGGAGCACTCCGAGCCAGAGCTCCAGTCCTTGGCGTCCTTCGGCAGAAGGCACGCTGCGGAGCGTACCGCGAGCGGCAAAATGCTCTGTGCGCGAAGAAGCCGCTTCTGCGCCTCCGAGAGACGGAGAACGCGGCAGCTTCCGAGAGGCAAAGAACGAAGCTTCACAACACGGGCACTGTGTGCAGGTGTCAAGCGGAGAGAAACCAGTACCTTACCGCTGCTCTTGTGCTTCTTTCATTCACGTTTTTATTCGAATGGAAGGAGTATTGAACAACTTTCTTTTGCTTCCGCTAATCTTTCTGCAGATAGCTCTCTCAATTCTTGAGCAAGATCGGTGTTGTTTTATCTACTGGCACAGTTTCTCCTTGCGAGATCTAGTGGAAAAGCTTTTTAGTATGCTGCAGAAGACAAGCGATGCAGAAGCCGATGATACAGAGCTCTCAGAAGTTAAGCGCCGGTCCCGGGCATCTTTCAGCAGAAGTCGCGCACCGGAGCGTCCAGGTACCAGCACGATGCTCTGTGCGCGAAGAAGACGCTTCTTCGCCGTCGAGAGAGGGAGAGCGCGGCAGCTTGCCAAAGGCCAAGAACACAGCCACACAATATGGTCATTCCGTGCGCAGCTTTAAAAGTTAGAGAAAACAGTACTTTTCCACTCTCCTGCTTCTTTCATTCACATTGCTATTCGAATGGAAGGAGTTTTGGACAGCTTTCTTGTGCTACTTGCTTCACACTCTGCAGCCATCCGTGCTGCAACATCCACACCAAGATCGGGGACGTTTCCTGGACCGGCCAAGTTTCTCCTTGCGAGACAGAGCGGAAGAGCTTTTTGCTAAGCTGCAGTAGACAAGAGATGCAGAAGACGATGATACGGAGCTCACAGAAGTTAAGCTCCTGTCCCCGGCATCTTTCAGCAGAAGCCGCTCTCCTGAGCGCACCGTGACAGGCACCATGCTCAGTGCGCGATGAAGCCGCTTCTTCGCCTTCGAGAGAGGGAGAGAGCGGCAGCTCGGAAAGACGAAGAACAAAGCCCCACAACACGGGCATTGTGTGCGCAGCTTTAAAAGGCAGAGAAAACAGTACCTTACTACGCTCCTGCTTCTGCAATTCACAAAAATATGCAAATGGAAGGAGTTTTGAACGACTTTCTTTCGCTTCTCGCTAAACACTCTGCACACCTCCGTGCAACATCTACACCAAGATCGGGGACGTTTCCTGGGCTGGCCCAGTTTCTCCTTGCGAGACAGAGCGGAAGAGCTTTTTGCTAAGCTGCAGTAGACAAGAGATGCAGAAGACGATGATACGGAGACTCTCAGCAGTTAAGCCCCGGTCCCCGGCGGCTTTGGGCAGAAGCCGCGCTCCGGAGCGCACGGCGAGCAGCACAAAGCTCTGTGCGCGAAGAAGCCGCTTCTTCGCCTCCGGGAGACTGAGAGAGCGGCAGCTTCCGAGAAGCGAAAAACAAAGCTTCAATACACGGGCCCTGTGTGCAGCTCATAAACTGAGAGAAAACAGTACCGTACTACTCTCGTGCTTCTATCTTTCACATTATTATTCGAATGGAAGTGGTTTCGAACAGCTTTCTATTGCTTCTTGCCAAGCTTTCTGCAGATATCTCTGGACATTCTAGGCCAAGATCGAGGTTGTTTTCCCTACTAGCACACGTTCTCCTTGCGAGATCTAGTGGAAAAGCTTTTTTCCCAAGCTGCAGTTTCCAAGAGATGCAATAGACGATGATATATAGCTCTTTGTGAATTTAAGCGCCGGTCCCGGGCGTCTTTCGACAGAAGCTGCGCTCCGAAACGTAGCGCGAGCGGCACAATGCTCTGTGCGTGCAGAAGTAGCTTCATCGTCTCCGGGAGACAGGAGAGCGGCAGCTTCCGAGAGGCGAAGAAAGAAGCGTCACAACACGGGCACTGTGTGCAGCTCTCAAACGGAGAGAAAACAGTACCTTTCCACTCTCCTGCTTCTTTCATTCAAATTAATATTCGAAGTCAAGGAGTTTGAAACAACTTTCTTTTGCTTCTCGACAAACACTCTGCACACCTCCATGCAACATCTGCACCAAGATCGGGGACGGTTCCTGTACTAGCCCAGTTTCTCCTTGCGAGACAAAGCGGAACAGCTTTTTGGTAAGCTGCAGAAGACGAAGATACGGAGCTCTCAGAAGTTAAGCTCCGGTGCCCGGCGTCATTCGGCAGAAGCCGCGCTCCGGAGCGCACCGCGAAAGACACGATGATCTATGCGCGAAGAAGCCGCTTCTGCGCCTCTGGGAGACAGAGAGGGCGGCAGCTTGCTGAAGGCGATCAAGGAAGCTGCAAAACCTCTCTCCTTCCTTTTCCAGTCACGCGAACATTCCAAAGGAAAGAGTTTTCAACAACTTCTTTTGCTTCTTTCTTACGAAACATTCTGTAGGCAGTCGAGAAGCTTCTTAAGCAAGACCGGGGACATTGTACTATTGCCACAGTGTCTCCTTGCGAGACATAGTGGAAAAGGTTTTTGCAAATCTACAGGCGAAAAGAAATCCTGAAGACGATGTTCCGGAGCACTCCGAGCCAGAGCTCCAGTCCTTGGCGTCCTTCGGCAGAAGGCACGCTGCGGAGCGTACCGCGAGCGGCAAAATGCTCTGTGCGCGAAGAAGCCGCTTCTGCGCCTCCGAGAGACGGAGAACGCGGCAGCTTCCGAGAGGCAAAGAACGAAGCTTCACAACACGGGCACTGTGTGCAGGTGTCAAGCGGAGGGAAACCAGTACCTTACCGCTGCTCTTGTGCTTCTTTCATTCACGTTTTTATTCGAATGGAAGGAGTATTGAACAACTTTCTTTTGCTTCCGCTAATCTTTCTGCAGATAGCTCTCTCAATTCTTGAGCAAGATCGGTGTTGTTTTATCTACTGGCACAGTTTCTCCTTGCGAGATCTAGTGGAAAAGCTTTTTAGTATGCTGCAGAAGACAAGCGATGCAGAAGCCGATGATACAGAGCTCTCAGAAGTTAAGCGCCGGTCCCGGGCATCTTTCAGCAGAAGTCGCGCACCGGAGCGTCCAGGTACCAGCACGATGCTCTGTGCGCGAAGAAGACGCTTCTTCGCCGTCGAGAGAGGGAGAGCGCGGCAGCTTGCCAAAGGCCAAGAACACAGCCACACAATATGGTCATTCCGTGCGCAGCTTTAAAAGTTAGAGAAAACAGTACTTTTCCACTCTCCTGCTTCTTTCATTCACATTGCTATTCGAATGGAAGGAGTTTTGGACAGCTTTCTTGTGCTACTTGCTTCACACTCTGCAGCCATCCGTGCTGCAACATCCACACCAAGATCGGGGACGTTTCCTGGACCGGCCAAGTTTCTCCTTGCGAGACAGAGTGGAAGAGCTTTTTGCTAAGCTGCTGTAGACAAGAGATGCAGAAGACGATGATACGGAGCTCACAGAAGTTAAGCTCCTGTCCCCGGCATCTTTCAGCAGAAGCCGCTCTCCTGAGCGCACCGTGACAGGCACCATGCTCAGTGCGCGATGAAGCCGCTTCTTCGCCTTCGAGAGAGGGAGAGAGCGGCAGCTCGGAAAGACGAAGAACAAAGCCCCACAACACGGGCATTGTGTGCGCAGCTTTAAAAGGCAGAGAAAACAGTACTTTTCCACTCTCCTGCTTCTTTCATTCACATTGCTATTCGAATGGAAGGAGTTTTGGACAGCTTTCTTGTGCTACTTGCTTCACACTCTGCAGCCATCCGTGCTGCAACATCCACACCAAGATCGGGGACGTTTCCTGGACCGGCCAAGTTTCTCCTTGCGAGACAGAGTGGAAGAGCTTTTTGCTAAGCTGCTGTAGACAAGAGATGCAGAAGACGATGATACGGAGCTCACAGAAGTTAAGCTCCTGTCCCCGGCATCTTTCAGCAGAAGCCGCTCTCCTGAGCGCACCGTGACAGGCACCATGCTCAGTGCGCGATGAAGCCGCTTCTTCGCCTTCGAGAGAGGGAGAGAGCGGCAGCTCGGAAAGACGAAGAACAAAGCCCCACAACACGGGCATTGTGTGCGCAGCTTTAAAAGGCAGAGAAAACAGTACCTTACTACGCTCCTGCTTCTGCAATTCACAAAAATATGCAAATGGAAGGAGTTTTGAACGACTTTCTTTCGCTTCTCGCTAAACACTCTGCACACCTCCGTGCAACATCTACACCAAGATCGGGGACGTTTCCTGGGCTGGCCCAGTTTCTCCTTGCGAGACAGAGCGGAAGAGCTTTTTGCTAAGCTGCAGTAGACAAGAGATGCAGAAGACGATGATACGGAGACTCTCAGCAGTTAAGCCCCGGTCCCCGGCGGCTTTGGGCAGAAGCCGCGCTCCGGAGCGCACGGCGAGCAGCACAAAGCTCTGTGCGCGAAGAAGCCGCTTCTTCGCCTCCGGGAGACTGAGAGAGCGGCAGCTTCCGAGAAGCGAAAACCAAAGCTTCAATACACGGGCCCTGTGTGCAGCTCATAAACTGAGAGAAAACAGTACCGTACTACTCTCGTGCTTCTATCTTTCACATTATTATTCGAATGGAAGTGGTTTCGAACAGCTTTCTATTGCTTCTTGCCAAGCTTTCTGCAGATATCTCTGGACATTCTAGGCCAAGATCGAGGTTGTTTTCCCTACTAGCACACGTTCTCCTTGCGAGATCTAGTGGAAAAGCTTTTTTCCCAAGCTGCAGTTTCCAAGAGATGCAATAGACGATGATATATAGCTCTTTGTGAATTTAAGCGCCGGTCCCGGGCGTCTTTCGACAGAAGCTGCGCTCCGAAACGTAGCGCGAGCGGCACAATGCTCTGTGCGTGCAGAAGTAGCTTCATCGTCTCCGGGAGACAGGAGAGCGGCAGCTTCCGAGAGGCGAAGAAAGAAGCGTCACAACACGGGCACTGTGTGCAGCTCTCAAACGGAGAGAAAACAGTACCTTTCCACTCTCCTGCTTCTTTCATTCAAATTAATATTCGAAGTCAAGGAGTTTGAAACAACTTTCTTTTGCTTCTCGACAAACACTCTGCACACCTCCATGCAACATCTGCACCAAGATCGGGGACGGTTCCTGTACTAGCCCAGTTTCTCCTTGCGAGACAAAGCGGAACAGCTTTTTGGTAAGCTGCAGAAGACGAAGATACGGAGCTCTCAGAAGTTAAGCTCCGGTGCCCGGCGTCATTCGGCAGAAGCCGCGCTCCGGAGCGCACCGCGAAAGACACGATGATCTATGCGCGAAGAAGCCGCTTCTGCGCCTCTGGGAGACAGAGAGGGCGGCAGCTTGCTGAAGGCGATCAAGGAAGCTGCAAAACCTCTCTCCTTCCTTTTCCAGTCACGCGAACATTCCAAAGGAAAGAGTTTTCAACAACTTCTTTTGCTTCTTTCTTACGAAACATTCTGTAGGCAGTCGAGAAGCTTCTTAAGCAAGACCGGGGACATTGTACTATTGCCACAGTGTCTCCTTGCGAGACATAGTGGAAAAGGTTTTTGCAAATCTACAGGCGAAAAGAAATCCTGAAGACGATGTTCCGGAGCACTCCGAGCCAGAGCTCCAGTCCTTGGCGTCCTTCGGCAGAAGGCACGCTGCGGAGCGTACCGCGAGCGGCAAAATGCTCTGTGCGCGAAGAAGCCGCTTCTGCGCCTCCGAGAGACGGAGAACGCGGCAGCTTCCGAGAGGCAAAGAACGAAGCTTCACAACACGGGCACTGTGTGCAGGTGTCAAGCGGAGAGAAACCAGTACCTTACCGCTGCTCTTGTGCTTCTTTCATTCACGTTTTTATTCGAATGGAAGGAGTATTGAACAACTTTCTTTTGCTTCCGCTAATCTTTCTGCAGATAGCTCTCTCAATTCTTGAGCAAGATCGGTGTTGTTTTATCTACTGGCACAGTTTCTCCTTGCGAGATCTAGTGGAAAAGCTTTTTAGTATGCTGCAGAAGACAAGCGATGCAGAAGCCGATGATACAGAGCTCTCAGAAGTTAAGCGCCGGTCCCGGGCATCTTTCAGCAGAAGTCGCGCACCGGAGCGTCCAGGTACCAGCACGATGCTCTGTGCGCGAAGAAGACGCTTCTTCGCCGTCGAGAGAGGGAGAGCGCGGCAGCTTGCCAAAGGCCAAGAACACAGCCACACAATATGGTCATTCCGTGCGCAGCTTTAAAAGTTAGAGAAAACAGTACTTTTCCACTCTCCTGCTTCTTTCATTCACATTGCTATTCGAATGGAAGGAGTTTTGGACAGCTTTCTTGTGCTACTTGCTTCACACTCTGCAGCCATCCGTGCTGCAACATCCACACCAAGATCGGGGACGTTTCCTGGACCGGCCAAGTTTCTCCTTGCGAGACAGAGTGGAAGAGCTTTTTGCTAAGCTGCTGTAGACAAGAGATGCAGAAGACGATGATACGGAGCTCACAGAAGTTAAGCTCCTGTCCCCGGCATCTTTCAGCAGAAGCCGCTCTCCTGAGCGCACCGTGACAGGCACCATGCTCAGTGCGCGATGAAGCCGCTTCTTCGCCTTCGAGAGAGGGAGAGAGCGGCAGCTCGGAAAGACGAAGAACAAAGCCCCACAACACGGGCATTGTGTGCGCAGCTTTAAAAGGCAGAGAAAACAGTACTTTTCCACTCTCCTGCTTCTTTCATTCACATTGCTATTCGAATGGAAGGAGTTTTGGACAGCTTTCTTGTGCTACTTGCTTCACACTCTGCAGCCATCCGTGCTGCAACATCCACACCAAGATCGGGGACGTTTCCTGGACCGGCCCAGTTTCTCCTTGCGAGACAGAGCGGAAGAGCTTTTTGCTAAGCTGCAGTAGACAAGAGATGCAGAAGACGATGATACGGAGCTCACAGAAGTTAAGCTCCTGTCCCCGGCATCTTTCAGCAGAAGCCGCTCTCCTGAGCGCACCGTGACAGGCACCATGCTCAGTGCGCGATGAAGCCGCTTCTTCGCCTTCGAGAGAGGGAGAGAGCGGCAGCTCGGAAAGACGAAGAACAAAGCCCCACAACACGGGCATTGTGTGCGCAGCTTTAAAAGGCAGAGAAAACAGTACCTTACTACGCTCCTGCTTCTGCAATTCACAAAAATATGCAAATGGAAGGAGTTTTGAACGACTTTCTTTCGCTTCTCGCTAAACACTCTGCACACCTCCGTGCAACATCTACACCAAGATCGGGGACGTTTCCTGGGCTGGCCCAGTTTCTCCTTGCGAGACAGAGCGGAAGAGCTTTTTGCTAAGCTGCAGTAGACAAGAGATGCAGAAGACGATGATACGGAGACTCTCAGCAGTTAAGCCCCGGTCCCCGGCGGCTTTGGGCAGAAGCCGCGCTCCGGAGCGCACGGCGAGCAGCACAAAGCTCTGTGCGCGAAGAAGCCGCTTCTTCGCCTCCGGGAGACTGAGAGAGCGGCAGCTTCCGAGAAGCGAAAAACAAAGCTTCAATACACGGGCCCTGTGTGCAGCTCATAAACTGAGAGAAAACAGTACCGTACTACTCTCGTGCTTCTATCTTTCACATTATTATTCGAATGGAAGTGGTTTCGAACAGCTTTCTATTGCTTCTTGCCAAGCTTTCTGCAGATATCTCTGGACATTCTAGGCCAAGATCGAGGTTGTTTTCCCTACTAGCACACGTTCTCCTTGCGAGATCTAGTGGAAAAGCTTTTTTCCCAAGCAGCAGTTTCCAAGAGATGCAATAGACGATGATATATAGCTCTTTGTGAATTTAAGCGCCGGTCCCGGGCGTCTTTCGACAGAAGCTGCGCTCCGAAACGTAGCGCGAGCGGCACAATGCTCTGTGCGTGCAGAAGTAGCTTCATCGTCTCCGGGAGACAGGAGAGCGGCAGCTTCCGAGAGGCGAAGAAAGAAGCGTCACAACACGGGCACTGTGTGCAGCTCTCAAACGGAGAGAAAACAGTACCTTTCCACTCTCCTGCTTCTTTCATTCAAATTAATATTCGAAGTCAAGGAGTTTGAAACAACTTTCTTTTGCTTCTCGACAAACACTCTGCACACCTCCATGCAACATCTGCACCAAGATCGGGGACGGTTCCTGTACTAGCCCAGTTTCTCCTTGCGAGACAAAGCGGAACAGCTTTTTGGTAAGCTGCAGAAGACGAAGATACGGAGCTCTCAGAAGTTAAGCTCCGGTGCCCGGCGTCATTCGGCAGAAGCCGCGCTCCGGAGCGCACCGCGAAAGACACGATGATCTATGCGCGAAGAAGCCGCTTCTGCGCCTCTGGGAGACAGAGAGGGCGGCAGCTTGCTGAAGGCGATCAAGGAAGCTGCAAAACCTCTCTCCTTCCTTTTCCAGTCACGCGAACATTCCAAAGGAAAGAGTTTTCAACAACTTCTTTTGCTTCTTTCTTACGAAACATTCTGTAGGCAGTCGAGAAGCTTCTTAAGCAAGACCGGGGACATTGTACTATTGCCACAGTGTCTCCTTGCGAGACATAGTGGAAAAGGTTTTTGCAAATCTACAGGCGAAAAGAAATCCTGAAGACGATGTTCCGGAGCACTCCGAGCCAGAGCTCCAGTCCTTGGCGTCCTTCGGCAGAAGGCACGCTGCGGAGCGTACCGCGAGCGGCAAAATGCTCTGTGCGCGAAGAAGCCGCTTCTGCGCCTCCGAGAGACGGAGAACGCGGCAGCTTCCGAGAGGCAAAGAACGAAGCTTCACAACACGGGCACTGTGTGCAGGTGTCAAGCGGAGAGAAACCAGTACCTTACCGCTGCTCTTGTGCTTCTTTCATTCACGTTTTTATTCGAATGGAAGGAGTATTGAACAACTTTCTTTTGCTTCCGCTAATCTTTCTGCAGATAGCTCTCTCAATTCTTGAGCAAGATCGGTGTTGTTTTATCTACTGGCACAGTTTCTCCTTGCGAGATCTAGTGGAAAAGCTTTTTAGTATGCTGCAGAAGACAAGCGATGCAGAAGCCGATGATACAGAGCTCTCAGAAGTTAAGCGCCGGTCCCGGGCATCTTTCAGCAGAAGTCGCGCACCGGAGCGTCCAGGTACCAGCACGATGCTCTGTGCGCGAAGAAGACGCTTCTTCGCCGTCGAGAGAGGGAGAGCGCGGCAGCTTGCCAAAGGCCAAGAACACAGCCACACAATATGGTCATTCCGTGCGCAGCTTTAAAAGTTAGAGAAAACAGTACTTTTCCACTCTCCTGCTTCTTTCATTCACATTGCTATTCGAATGGAAGGAGTTTTGGACAGCTTTCTTGTGCTACTTGCTTCACACTCTGCAGCCATCCGTGCTGCAACATCCACACCAAGATCGGGGACGTTTCCTGGACCGGCCAAGTTTCTCCTTGCGAGACAGAGCGGAAGAGCTTTTTGCTAAGCTGCAGTAGACAAGAGATGCAGAAGACGATGATACGGAGCTCACAGAAGTTAAGCTCCTGTCCCCGGCATCTTTCAGCAGAAGCCGCTCTCCTGAGCGCACCGTGACAGGCACCATGCTCAGTGCGCGATGAAGCCGCTTCTTCGCCTTCGAGAGAGGGAGAGAGCGGCAGCTCGGAAAGACGAAGAACAAAGCCCCACAACACGGGCATTGTGTGCGCAGCTTTAAAAGGCAGAGAAAACAGTACCTTACTACGCTCCTGCTTCTGCAATTCACAAAAATATGCAAATGGAAGGAGTTTTGAACGACTTTCTTTCGCTTCTCGCTAAACACTCTGCACACCTCCGTGCAACATCTACACCAAGATCGGGGACGTTTCCTGGGCTGGCCCAGTTTCTCCTTGCGAGACAGAGCGGAAGAGCTTTTTGCTAAGCTGCAGTAGACAAGAGATGCAGAAGACGATGATACGGAGACTCTCAGCAGTTAAGCCCCGGTCCCCGGCGGCTTTGGGCAGAAGCCGCGCTCCGGAGCGCACGGCGAGCAGCACAAAGCTCTGTGCGCGAAGAAGCCGCTTCTTCGCCTCCGGGAGACTGAGAGAGCGGCAGCTTCCGAGAAGCGAAAAACAAAGCTTCAATACACGGGCCCTGTGTGCAGCTCATAAACTGAGAGAAAACAGTACCGTACTACTCTCGTGCTTCTATCTTTCACATTATTATTCGAATGGAAGTGGTTTCGAACAGCTTTCTATTGCTTCTTGCCAAGCTTTCTGCAGATATCTCTGGACATTCTAGGCCAAGATCGAGGTTGTTTTCCCTACTAGCACACGTTCTCCTTGCGAGATCTAGTGGAAAAGCTTTTTTCCCAAGCTGCAGTTTCCAAGAGATGCAATAGACGATGATATATAGCTCTTTGTGAATTTAAGCGCCGGTCCCGGGCGTCTTTCGACAGAAGCTGCGCTCCGAAACGTAGCGCGAGCGGCACAATGCTCTGTGCGTGCAGAAGTAGCTTCATCGTCTCCGGGAGACAGGAGAGCGGCAGCTTCCGAGAGGCGAAGAAAGAAGCGTCACAACACGGGCACTGTGTGCAGCTCTCAAACGGAGAGAAAACAGTACCTTTCCACTCTCCTGCTTCTTTCATTCAAATTAATATTCGAAGTCAAGGAGTTTGAAACAACTTTCTTTTGCTTCTCGACAAACACTCTGCACACCTCCATGCAACATCTGCACCAAGATCGGGGACGGTTCCTGTACTAGCCCAGTTTCTCCTTGCGAGACAAAGCGGAACAGCTTTTTGGTAAGCTGCAGAAGACGAAGATACGGAGCTCTCAGAAGTTAAGCTCCGGTGCCCGGCGTCATTCGGCAGAAGCCGCGCTCCGGAGCGCACCGCGAAAGACACGATGATCTATGCGCGAAGAAGCCGCTTCTGCGCCTCTGGGAGACAGAGAGGGCGGCAGCTTGCTGAAGGCGATCAAGGAAGCTGCAAAACCTCTCTCCTTCCTTTTCCAGTCACGCGAACATTCCAAAGGAAAGAGTTTTCAACAACTTCTTTTGCTTCTTTCTTACGAAACATTCTGTAGGCAGTCGAGAAGCTTCTTAAGCAAGACCGGGGACATTGTACTATTGCCACAGTGTCTCCTTGCGAGACATAGTGGAAAAGGTTTTTGCAAATCTACAGGCGAAAAGAAATCCTGAAGACGATGTTCCGGAGCACTCCGAGCCAGAGCTCCAGTCCTTGGCGTCCTTCGGCAGAAGGCACGCTGCGGAGCGTACCGCGAGCGGCAAAATGCTCTGTGCGCGAAGAAGCCGCTTCTGCGCCTCCGAGAGACGGAGAACGCGGCAGCTTCCGAGAGGCAAAGAACGAAGCTTCACAACACGGGCACTGTGTGCAGGTGTCAAGCGGAGGGAAACCAGTACCTTACCGCTGCTCTTGTGCTTCTTTCATTCACGTTTTTATTCGAATGGAAGGAGTATTGAACAACTTTCTTTTGCTTCCGCTAATCTTTCTGCAGATAGCTCTCTCAATTCTTGAGCAAGATCGGTGTTGTTTTATCTACTGGCACAGTTTCTCCTTGCGAGATCTAGTGGAAAAGCTTTTTAGTATGCTGCAGAAGACAAGCGATGCAGAAGCCGATGATACAGAGCTCTCAGAAGTTAAGCGCCGGTCCCGGGCATCTTTCAGCAGAAGTCGCGCACCGGAGCGTCCAGGTACCAGCACGATGCTCTGTGCGCGAAGAAGACGCTTCTTCGCCGTCGAGAGAGGGAGAGCGCGGCAGCTTGCCAAAGGCCAAGAACACAGCCACACAATATGGTCATTCCGTGCGCAGCTTTAAAAGTTAGAGAAAACAGTACTTTTCCACTCTCCTGCTTCTTTCATTCACATTGCTATTCGAATGGAAGGAGTTTTGGACAGCTTTCTTGTGCTACTTGCTTCACACTCTGCAGCCATCCGTGCTGCAACATCCACACCAAGATCGGGGACGTTTCCTGGACCGGCCAAGTTTCTCCTTGCGAGACAGAGCGGAAGAGCTTTTTGCTAAGCTGCTGTAGACAAGAGATGCAGAAGACGATGATACGGAGCTCACAGAAGTTAAGCTCCTGTCCCCGGCATCTTTCAGCAGAAGCCGCTCTCCTGAGCGCACCGTGACAGGCACCATGCTCAGTGCGCGATGAAGCCGCTTCTTCGCCTTCGAGAGAGGGAGAGAGCGGCAGCTCGGAAAGACGAAGAACAAAGCCCCACAACACGGGCATTGTGTGCGCAGCTTTAAAAGGCAGAGAAAACAGTACCTTACTACGCTCCTGCTTCTGCAATTCACAAAAATATGCAAATGGAAGGAGTTTTGAACGACTTTCTTTCGCTTCTCGCTAAACACTCTGCACACCTCCGTGCAACATCTACACCAAGATGGGGGACGTTTCCTGGGCTGGCCCAGTTTCTCCTTGCGAGACAGAGCGGAAGAGCTTTTTGCTAAGCTGCAGTAGACAAGAGATGCAGAAGACGATGATACGGAGACTCTCAGCAGTTAAGCCCCGGTCCCCGGCGGCTTTGGGCAGAAGCCGCGCTCCGGAGCGCACGGCGAGCAGCACAAAGCTCTGTGCGCGAAGAAGCCGCTTCTTCGCCTCCGGGAGACTGAGAGAGCGGCAGCTTCCGAGAAGCGAAAACCAAAGCTTCAATACACGGGCCCTGTGTGCAGCTCATAAACTGAGAGAAAACAGTACCGTACTACTCTCGTGCTTCTATCTTTCACATTATTATTCGAATGGAAGTGGTTTCGAACAGCTTTCTATTGCTTCTTGCCAAGCTTTCTGCAGATATCTCTGGACATTCTAGGCCAAGATCGAGGTTGTTTTCCCTACTAGCACACGTTCTCCTTGCGAGATCTAGTGGAAAAGCTTTTTTCCCAAGCTGCAGTTTCCAAGAGATGCAATAGACGATGATATATAGCTCTTTGTGAATTTAAGCGCCGGTCCCGGGCGTCTTTCGACAGAAGCTGCGCTCCGAAACGTAGCGCGAGCGGCACAATGCTCTGTGCGTGCAGAAGTAGCTTCATCGTCTCCGGGAGACAGGAGAGCGGCAGCTTCCGAGAGGCGAAGAAAGAAGCGTCACAACACGGGCACTGTGTGCAGCTCTCAAACGGAGAGAAAACAGTACCTTTCCACTCTCCTGCTTCTTTCATTCAAATTAATATTCGAAGTCAAGGAGTTTGAAACAACTTTCTTTTGCTTCTCGACAAACACTCTGCACACCTCCATGCAACATCTGCACCAAGATCGGGGACGGTTCCTGTACTAGCCCAGTTTCTCCTTGCGAGACAAAGCGGAACAGCTTTTTGGTAAGCTGCAGAAGACGAAGATACGGAGCTCTCAGAAGTTAAGCTCCGGTGCCCGGCGTCATTCGGCAGAAGCCGCGCTCCGGAGCGCACCGCGAAAGACACGATGATCTATGCGCGAAGAAGCCGCTTCTGCGCCTCTGGGAGACAGAGAGGGCGGCAGCTTGCTGAAGGCGATCAAGGAAGCTGCAAAACCTCTCTCCTTCCTTTTCCAGTCACGCGAACATTCCAAAGGAAAGAGTTTTCAACAACTTCTTTTGCTTCTTTCTTACGAAACATTCTGTAGGCAGTCGAGAAGCTTCTTAAGCAAGACCGGGGACATTGTACTATTGCCACAGTGTCTCCTTGCGAGACATAGTGGAAAAGGTTTTTGCAAATCTACAGGCGAAAAGAAATCCTGAAGACGATGTTCCGGAGCACTCCGAGCCAGAGCTCCAGTCCTTGGCGTCCTTCGGCAGAAGGCACGCTGCGGAGCGTACCGCGAGCGGCAAAATGCTCTGTGCGCGAAGAAGCCGCTTCTGCGCCTCCGAGAGACGGAGAACGCGGCAGCTTCCGAGAGGCAAAGAACGAAGCTTCACAACACGGGCACTGTGTGCAGGTGTCAAGCGGAGAGAAACCAGTACCTTACCGCTGCTCTTGTGCTTCTTTCATTCACGTTTTTATTCGAATGGAAGGAGTATTGAACAACTTTCTTTTGCTTCCGCTAATCTTTCTGCAGATAGCTCTCTCAATTCTTGAGCAAGATCGGTGTTGTTTTATCTACTGGCACAGTTTCTCCTTGCGAGATCTAGTGGAAAAGCTTTTTAGTATGCTGCAGAAGACAAGCGATGCAGAAGCCGATGATACAGAGCTCTCAGAAGTTAAGCGCCGGTCCCGGGCATCTTTCAGCAGAAGTCGCGCACCGGAGCGTCCAGGTACCAGCACGATGCTCTGTGCGCGAAGAAGACGCTTCTTCGCCGTCGAGAGAGGGAGAGCGCGGCAGCTTGCCAAAGGCCAAGAACACAGCCACACAATATGGTCATTCCGTGCGCAGCTTTAAAAGTTAGAGAAAACAGTACTTTTCCACTCTCCTGCTTCTTTCATTCACATTGCTATTCGAATGGAAGGAGTTTTGGACAGCTTTCTTGTGCTACTTGCTTCACACTCTGCAGCCATCCGTGCTGCAACATCCACACCAAGATCGGGGACGTTTCCTGGACCGGCCAAGTTTCTCCTTGCGAGACAGAGCGGAAGAGCTTTTTGCTAAGCTGCTGTAGACAAGAGATGCAGAAGACGATGATACGGAGCTCACAGAAGTTAAGCTCCTGTCCCCGGCATCTTTCAGCAGAAGCCGCTCTCCTGAGCGCACCGTGACAGGCACCATGCTCAGTGCGCGATGAAGCCGCTTCTTCGCCTTCGAGAGAGGGAGAGAGCGGCAGCTCGGAAAGACGAAGAACAAAGCCCCACAACACGGGCATTGTGTGCGCAGCTTTAAAAGGCAGAGAAAACAGTACCTTACTACGCTCCTGCTTCTGCAATTCACAAAAATATGCAAATGGAAGGAGTTTTGAACGACTTTCTTTCGCTTCTCGCTAAACACTCTGCACACCTCCGTGCAACATCTACACCAAGATGGGGGACGTTTCCTGGGCTGGCCCAGTTTCTCCTTGCGAGACAGAGCGGAAGAGCTTTTTGCTAAGCTGCAGTAGACAAGAGATGCAGAAGACGATGATACGGAGACTCTCAGCAGTTAAGCCCCGGTCCCCGGCGGCTTTGGGCAGAAGCCGCGCTCCGGAGCGCACGGCGAGCAGCACAAAGCTCTGTGCGCGAAGAAGCCGCTTCTTCGCCTCCGGGAGACTGAGAGAGCGGCAGCTTCCGAGAAGCGAAAACCAAAGCTTCAATACACGGGCCCTGTGTGCAGCTCATAAACTGAGAGAAAACAGTACCGTACTACTCTCGTGCTTCTATCTTTCACATTATTATTCGAATGGAAGTGGTTTCGAACAGCTTTCTATTGCTTCTTGCCAAGCTTTCTGCAGATATCTCTGGACATTCTAGGCCAAGATCGAGGTTGTTTTCCCTACTAGCACACGTTCTCCTTGCGAGATCTAGTGGAAAAGCTTTTTCCCCAAGCTGCAGTTTCCAAGAGATGCAATAGACGATGATATATAGCTCTTTGTGAATTTAAGCGCCGGTCCCGGGCGTCTTTCGACAGAAGCTGCGCTCCGAAACGTAGCGCGAGCGGCACAATGCTCTGTGCGTGCAGAAGTAGCTTCATCGTCTCCGGGAGACAGGAGAGCGGCAGCTTCCGAGAGGCGAAGAAAGAAGCGTCACAACACGGGCACTGTGTGCAGCTCTCAAACGGAGAGAAAACAGTACCTTTCCACTCTCCTGCTTCTTTCATTCAAATTAATATTCGAAGTCAAGGAGTTTGAAACAACTTTCTTTTGCTTCTCGACAAACACTCTGCACACCTCCATGCAACATCTGCACCAAGATCGGGGACGGTTCCTGTACTAGCCCAGTTTCTCCTTGCGAGACAAAGCGGAACAGCTTTTTGGTAAGCTGCAGAAGACGAAGATACGGAGCTCTCAGAAGTTAAGCTCCGGTGCCCGGCGTCATTCGGCAGAAGCCGCGCTCCGGAGCGCACCGCGAAAGACACGATGATCTATGCGCGAAGAAGCCGCTTCTGCGCCTCTGGGAGACAGAGAGGGCGGCAGCTTGCTGAAGGCGATCAAGGAAGCTGCAAAACCTCTCTCCTTCCTTTTCCAGTCACGCGAACATTCCAAAGGAAAGAGTTTTCAACAACTTCTTTTGCTTCTTTCTTACGAAACATTCTGTAGGCAGTCGAGAAGCTTCTTAAGCAAGACCGGGGACATTGTACTATTGCCACAGTGTCTCCTTGCGAGACATAGTGGAAAAGGTTTTTGCAAATCTACAGGCGAAAAGAAATCCTGAAGACGATGTTCCGGAGCACTCCGAGCCAGAGCTCCAGTCCTTGGCGTCCTTCGGCAGAAGGCACGCTGCGGAGCGTACCGCGAGCGGCAAAATGCTCTGTGCGCGAAGAAGCCGCTTCTGCGCCTCCGAGAGACGGAGAACGCGGCAGCTTCCGAGAGGCAAAGAACGAAGCTTCACAACACGGGCACTGTGTGCAGGTGTCAAGCGGAGAGAAACCAGTACCTTACCGCTGCTCTTGTGCTTCTTTCATTCACGTTTTTATTCGAATGGAAGGAGTATTGAACAACTTTCTTTTGCTTCCGCTAATCTTTCTGCAGATAGCTCTCTCAATTCTTGAGCAAGATCGGTGTTGTTTTATCTACTGGCACAGTTTCTCCTTGCGAGATCTAGTGGAAAAGCTTTTTAGTATGCTGCAGAAGACAAGCGATGCAGAAGCCGATGATACAGAGCTCTCAGAAGTTAAGCGCCGGTCCCGGGCATCTTTCAGCAGAAGTCGCGCACCGGAGCGTCCAGGTACCAGCACGATGCTCTGTGCGCGAAGAAGACGCTTCTTCGCCGTCGAGAGAGGGAGAGCGCGGCAGCTTGCCAAAGGCCAAGAACACAGCCACACAATATGGTCATTCCGTGCGCAGCTTTAAAAGTTAGAGAAAACAGTACTTTTCCACTCTCCTGCTTCTTTCATTCACATTGCTATTCGAATGGAAGGAGTTTTGGACAGCTTTCTTGTGCTACTTGCTTCACACTCTGCAGCCATCCGTGCTGCAACATCCACACCAAGATCGGGGACGTTTCCTGGACCGGCCAAGTTTCTCCTTGCGAGACAGAGCGGAAGAGCTTTTTGCTAAGCTGCAGTAGACAAGAGATGCAGAAGACGATGATACGGAGCTCACAGAAGTTAAGCTCCTGTCCCCGGCATCTTTCAGCAGAAGCCGCTCTCCTGAGCGCACCGTGACAGGCACCATGCTCAGTGCGCGATGAAGCCGCTTCTTCGCCTTCGAGAGAGGGAGAGAGCGGCAGCTCGGAAAGACGAAGAACAAAGCCCCACAACACGGGCATTGTGTGCGCAGCTTTAAAAGGCAGAGAAAACAGTACCTTACTACGCTCCTGCTTCTGCAATTCACAAAAATATGCAAATGGAAGGAGTTTTGAACGACTTTCTTTCGCTTCTCGCTAAACACTCTGCACACCTCCGTGCAACATCTACACCAAGATGGGGGACGTTTCCTGGGCTGGCCCAGTTTCTCCTTGCGAGACAGAGCGGAAGAGCTTTTTGCTAAGCTGCAGTAGACAAGAGATGCAGAAGACGATGATACGGAGACTCTCAGCAGTTAAGCCCCGGTCCCCGGCGGCTTTGGGCAGAAGCCGCGCTCCGGAGCGCACGGCGAGCAGCACAAAGCTCTGTGCGCGAAGAAGCCGCTTCTTCGCCTCCGGGAGACTGAGAGAGCGGCAGCTTCCGAGAAGCGAAAACCAAAGCTTCAATACACGGGCCCTGTGTGCAGCTCATAAACTGAGAGAAAACAGTACCGTACTACTCTCGTGCTTCTATCTTTCACATTATTATTCGAATGGAAGTGGTTTCGAACAGCTTTCTATTGCTTCTTGCCAAGCTTTCTGCAGATATCTCTGGACATTCTAGGCCAAGATCGAGGTTGTTTTCCCTACTAGCACACGTTCTCCTTGCGAGATCTAGTGGAAAAGCTTTTTCCCCAAGCTGCAGTTTCCAAGAGATGCAATAGACGATGATATATAGCTCTTTGTGAATTTAAGCGCCGGTCCCGGGCGTCTTTCGACAGAAGCTGCGCTCCGAAACGTAGCGCGAGCGGCACAATGCTCTGTGCGTGCAGAAGTAGCTTCATCGTCTCCGGGAGACAGGAGAGCGGCAGCTTCCGAGAGGCGAAGAAAGAAGCGTCACAACACGGGCACTGTGTGCAGCTCTCAAACGGAGAGAAAACAGTACCTTTCCACTCTCCTGCTTCTTTCATTCAAATTAATATTCGAAGTCAAGGAGTTTGAAACAACTTTCTTTTGCTTCTCGACAAACACTCTGCACACCTCCATGCAACATCTGCACCAAGATCGGGGACGGTTCCTGTACTAGCCCAGTTTCTCCTTGCGAGACAAAGCGGAACAGCTTTTTGGTAAGCTGCAGAAGACGAAGATACGGAGCTCTCAGAAGTTAAGCTCCGGTGCCCGGCGTCATTCGGCAGAAGCCGCGCTCCGGAGCGCACCGCGAAAGACACGATGATCTATGCGCGAAGAAGCCGCTTCTGCGCCTCTGGGAGACAGAGAGGGCGGCAGCTTGCTGAAGGCGATCAAGGAAGCTGCAAAACCTCTCTCCTTCCTTTTCCAGTCACGCGAACATTCCAAAGGAAAGAGTTTTCAACAACTTCTTTTGCTTCTTTCTTACGAAACATTCTGTAGGCAGTCGAGAAGCTTCTTAAGCAAGACCGGGGACATTGTACTATTGCCACAGTGTCTCCTTGCGAGACATAGTGGAAAAGGTTTTTGCAAATCTACAGGCGAAAAGAAATCCTGAAGACGATGTTCCGGAGCACTCCGAGCCAGAGCTCCAGTCCTTGGCGTCCTTCGGCAGAAGGCACGCTGCGGAGCGTACCGCGAGCGGCAAAATGCTCTGTGCGCGAAGAAGCCGCTTCTGCGCCTCCGAGAGACGGAGAACGCGGCAGCTTCCGAGAGGCAAAGAACGAAGCTTCACAACACGGGCACTGTGTGCAGGTGTCAAGCGGAGAGAAACCAGTACCTTACCGCTGCTCTTGTGCTTCTTTCATTCACGTTTTTATTCGAATGGAAGGAGTATTGAACAACTTTCTTTTGCTTCCGCTAATCTTTCTGCAGATAGCTCTCTCAATTCTTGAGCAAGATCGGTGTTGTTTTATCTACTGGCACAGTTTCTCCTTGCGAGATCTAGTGGAAAAGCTTTTTAGTATGCTGCAGAAGACAAGCGATGCAGAAGCCGATGATACAGAGCTCTCAGAAGTTAAGCGCCGGTCCCGGGCATCTTTCAGCAGAAGTCGCGCACCGGAGCGTCCAGGTACCAGCACGATGCTCTGTGCGCGAAGAAGACGCTTCTTCGCCGTCGAGAGAGGGAGAGCGCGGCAGCTTGCCAAAGGCCAAGAACACAGCCACACAATATGGTCATTCCGTGCGCAGCTTTAAAAGTTAGAGAAAACAGTACTTTTCCACTCTCCTGCTTCTTTCATTCACATTGCTATTCGAATGGAAGGAGTTTTGGACAGCTTTCTTGTGCTACTTGCTTCACACTCTGCAGCCATCCGTGCTGCAACATCCACACCAAGATCGGGGACGTTTCCTGGACCGGCCAAGTTTCTCCTTGCGAGACAGAGCGGAAGAGCTTTTTGCTAAGCTGCTGTAGACAAGAGATGCAGAAGACGATGATACGGAGCTCACAGAAGTTAAGCTCCTGTCCCCGGCATCTTTCAGCAGAAGCCGCTCTCCTGAGCGCACCGTGACAGGCACCATGCTCAGTGCGCGATGAAGCCGCTTCTTCGCCTTCGAGAGAGGGAGAGAGCGGCAGCTCGGAAAGACGAAGAACAAAGCCCCACAACACGGGCATTGTGTGCGCAGCTTTAAAAGGCAGAGAAAACAGTACCTTACTACGCTCCTGCTTCTGCAATTCACAAAAATATGCAAATGGAAGGAGTTTTGAACGACTTTCTTTCGCTTCTCGCTAAACACTCTGCACACCTCCGTGCAACATCTACACCAAGATCGGGGACGTTTCCTGGGCTGGCCCAGTTTCTCCTTGCGAGACAGAGCGGAAGAGCTTTTTGCTAAGCTGCAGTAGACAAGAGATGCAGAAGACGATGATACGGAGACTCTCAGCAGTTAAGCCCCGGTCCCCGGCGGCTTTGGGCAGAAGCCGCGCTCCGGAGCGCACGGCGAGCAGCACAAAGCTCTGTGCGCGAAGAAGCCGCTTCTTCGCCTCCGGGAGACTGAGAGAGCGGCAGCTTCCGAGAAGCGAAAACCAAAGCTTCAATACACGGGCCCTGTGTGCAGCTCATAAACTGAGAGAAAACAGTACCGTACTACTCTCGTGCTTCTATCTTTCACATTATTATTCGAATGGAAGTGGTTTCGAACAGCTTTCTATTGCTTCTTGCCAAGCTTTCTGCAGATATCTCTGGACATTCTAGGCCAAGATCGAGGTTGTTTTCCCTACTAGCACACGTTCTCCTTGCGAGATCTAGTGGAAAAGCTTTTTTCCCAAGCTGCAGTTTCCAAGAGATGCAATAGACGATGATATATAGCTCTTTGTGAATTTAAGCGCCGGTCCCGGGCGTCTTTCGACAGAAGCTGCGCTCCGAAACGTAGCGCGAGCGGCACAATGCTCTGTGCGTGCAGAAGTAGCTTCATCGTCTCCGGGAGACAGGAGAGCGGCAGCTTCCGAGAGGCGAAGAAAGAAGCGTCACAACACGGGCACTGTGTGCAGCTCTCAAACGGAGAGAAAACAGTACCTTTCCACTCTCCTGCTTCTTTCATTCAAATTAATATTCGAAGTCAAGGAGTTTGAAACAACTTTCTTTTGCTTCTCGACAAACACTCTGCACACCTCCATGCAACATCTGCACCAAGATCGGGGACGGTTCCTGTACTAGCCCAGTTTCTCCTTGCGAGACAAAGCGGAACAGCTTTTTGGTAAGCTGCAGAAGACGAAGATACGGAGCTCTCAGAAGTTAAGCTCCGGTGCCCGGCGTCATTCGGCAGAAGCCGCGCTCCGGAGCGCACCGCGAAAGACACGATGATCTATGCGCGAAGAAGCCGCTTCTGCGCCTCTGGGAGACAGAGAGGGCGGCAGCTTGCTGAAGGCGATCAAGGAAGCTGCAAAACCTCTCTCCTTCCTTTTCCAGTCACGCGAACATTCCAAAGGAAAGAGTTTTCAACAACTTCTTTTGCTTCTTTCTTACGAAACATTCTGTAGGCAGTCGAGAAGCTTCTTAAGCAAGACCGGGGACATTGTACTATTGCCACAGTGTCTCCTTGCGAGACATAGTGGAAAAGGTTTTTGCAAATCTACAGGCGAAAAGAAATCCTGAAGACGATGTTCCGGAGCACTCCGAGCCAGAGCTCCAGTCCTTGGCGTCCTTCGGCAGAAGGCACGCTGCGGAGCGTACCGCGAGCGGCAAAATGCTCTGTGCGCGAAGAAGCCGCTTCTGCGCCTCCGAGAGACGGAGAACGCGGCAGCTTCCGAGAGGCAAAGAACGAAGCTTCACAACACGGGCACTGTGTGCAGGTGTCAAGCGGAGAGAAACCAGTACCTTACCGCTGCTCTTGTGCTTCTTTCATTCACGTTTTTATTCGAATGGAAGGAGTATTGAACAACTTTCTTTTGCTTCCGCTAATCTTTCTGCAGATAGCTCTCTCAATTCTTGAGCAAGATCGGTGTTGTTTTATCTACTGGCACAGTTTCTCCTTGCGAGATCTAGTGGAAAAGCTTTTTAGTATGCTGCAGAAGACAAGCGATGCAGAAGCCGATGATACAGAGCTCTCAGAAGTTAAGCGCCGGTCCCGGGCATCTTTCAGCAGAAGTCGCGCACCGGAGCGTCCAGGTACCAGCACGATGCTCTGTGCGCGAAGAAGACGCTTCTTCGCCGTCGAGAGAGGGAGAGCGCGGCAGCTTGCCAAAGGCCAAGAACACAGCCACACAATATGGTCATTCCGTGCGCAGCTTTAAAAGTTAGAGAAAACAGTACTTTTCCACTCTCCTGCTTCTTTCATTCACATTGCTATTCGAATGGAAGGAGTTTTGGACAGCTTTCTTGTGCTACTTGCTTCACACTCTGCAGCCATCCGTGCTGCAACATCCACACCAAGATCGGGGACGTTTCCTGGACCGGCCAAGTTTCTCCTTGCGAGACAGAGCGGAAGAGCTTTTTGCTAAGCTGCAGTAGACAAGAGATGCAGAAGACGATGATACGGAGCTCACAGAAGTTAAGCTCCTGTCCCCGGCATCTTTCAGCAGAAGCCGCTCTCCTGAGCGCACCGTGACAGGCACCATGCTCAGTGCGCGATGAAGCCGCTTCTTCGCCTTCGAGAGAGGGAGAGAGCGGCAGCTCGGAAAGACGAAGAACAAAGCCCCACAACACGGGCATTGTGTGCGCAGCTTTAAAAGGCAGAGAAAACAGTACCTTACTACGCTCCTGCTTCTGCAATTCACAAAAATATGCAAATGGAAGGAGTTTTGAACGACTTTCTTTCGCTTCTCGCTAAACACTCTGCACACCTCCGTGCAACATCTACACCAAGATCGGGGACGTTTCCTGGGCTGGCCCAGTTTCTCCTTGCGAGACAGAGCGGAAGAGCTTTTTGCTAAGCTGCAGTAGACAAGAGATGCAGAAGACGATGATACGGAGACTCTCAGCAGTTAAGCCCCGGTCCCCGGCGGCTTTGGGCAGAAGCCGCGCTCCGGAGCGCACGGCGAGCAGCACAAAGCTCTGTGCGCGAAGAAGCCGCTTCTTCGCCTCCGGGAGACTGAGAGAGCGGCAGCTTCCGAGAAGCGAAAAACAAAGCTTCAATACACGGGCCCTGTGTGCAGCTCATAAACTGAGAGAAAACAGTACCGTACTACTCTCGTGCTTCTATCTTTCACATTATTATTCGAATGGAAGTGGTTTCGAACAGCTTTCTATTGCTTCTTGCCAAGCTTTCTGCAGATATCTCTGGACATTCTAGGCCAAGATCGAGGTTGTTTTCCCTACTAGCACACGTTCTCCTTGCGAGATCTAGTGGAAAAGCTTTTTTCCCAAGCTGCAGTTTCCAAGAGATGCAATAGACGATGATATATAGCTCTTTGTGAATTTAAGCGCCGGTCCCGGGCGTCTTTCGACAGAAGCTGCGCTCCGAAACGTAGCGCGAGCGGCACAATGCTCTGTGCGTGCAGAAGTAGCTTCATCGTCTCCGGGAGACAGGAGAGCGGCAGCTTCCGAGAGGCGAAGAAAGAAGCGTCACAACACGGGCACTGTGTGCAGCTCTCAAACGGAGAGAAAACAGTACCTTTCCACTCTCCTGCTTCTTTCATTCAAATTAATATTCGAAGTCAAGGAGTTTGAAACAACTTTCTTTTGCTTCTCGACAAACACTCTGCACACCTCCATGCAACATCTGCACCAAGATCGGGGACGGTTCCTGTACTAGCCCAGTTTCTCCTTGCGAGACAAAGCGGAACAGCTTTTTGGTAAGCTGCAGAAGACGAAGATACGGAGCTCTCAGAAGTTAAGCTCCGGTGCCCGGCGTCATTCGGCAGAAGCCGCGCTCCGGAGCGCACCGCGAAAGACACGATGATCTATGCGCGAAGAAGCCGCTTCTGCGCCTCTGGGAGACAGAGAGGGCGGCAGCTTGCTGAAGGCGATCAAGGAAGCTGCAAAACCTCTCTCCTTCCTTTTCCAGTCACGCGAACATTCCAAAGGAAAGAGTTTTCAACAACTTCTTTTGCTTCTTTCTTACGAAACATTCTGTAGGCAGTCGAGAAGCTTCTTAAGCAAGACCGGGGACATTGTACTATTGCCACAGTGTCTCCTTGCGAGACATAGTGGAAAAGGTTTTTGCAAATCTACAGGCGAAAAGAAATCCTGAAGACGATGTTCCGGAGCACTCCGAGCCAGAGCTCCAGTCCTTGGCGTCCTTCGGCAGAAGGCACGCTGCGGAGCGTACCGCGAGCGGCAAAATGCTCTGTGCGCGAAGAAGCCGCTTCTGCGCCTCCGAGAGACGGAGAACGCGGCAGCTTCCGAGAGGCAAAGAACGAAGCTTCACAACACGGGCACTGTGTGCAGGTGTCAAGCGGAGAGAAACCAGTACCTTACCGCTGCTCTTGTGCTTCTTTCATTCACGTTTTTATTCGAATGGAAGGAGTATTGAACAACTTTCTTTTGCTTCCGCTAATCTTTCTGCAGATAGCTCTCTCAATTCTTGAGCAAGATCGGTGTTGTTTTATCTACTGGCACAGTTTCTCCTTGCGAGATCTAGTGGAAAAGCTTTTTAGTATGCTGCAGAAGACAAGCGATGCAGAAGCCGATGATACAGAGCTCTCAGAAGTTAAGCGCCGGTCCCGGGCATCTTTCAGCAGAAGTCGCGCACCGGAGCGTCCAGGTACCAGCACGATGCTCTGTGCGCGAAGAAGACGCTTCTTCGCCGTCGAGAGAGGGAGAGCGCGGCAGCTTGCCAAAGGCCAAGAACACAGCCACACAATATGGTCATTCCGTGCGCAGCTTTAAAAGTTAGAGAAAACAGTACTTTTCCACTCTCCTGCTTCTTTCATTCACATTGCTATTCGAATGGAAGGAGTTTTGGACAGCTTTCTTGTGCTACTTGCTTCACACTCTGCAGCCATCCGTGCTGCAACATCCACACCAAGATCGGGGACGTTTCCTGGACCGGCCAAGTTTCTCCTTGCGAGACAGAGCGGAAGAGCTTTTTGCTAAGCTGCAGTAGACAAGAGATGCAGAAGACGATGATACGGAGCTCACAGAAGTTAAGCTCCTGTCCCCGGCATCTTTCAGCAGAAGCCGCTCTCCTGAGCGCACCGTGACAGGCACCATGCTCAGTGCGCGATGAAGCCGCTTCTTCGCCTTCGAGAGAGGGAGAGAGCGGCAGCTCGGAAAGACGAAGAACAAAGCCCCACAACACGGGCATTGTGTGCGCAGCTTTAAAAGGCAGAGAAAACAGTACCTTACTACGCTCCTGCTTCTGCAATTCACAAAAATATGCAAATGGAAGGAGTTTTGAACGACTTTCTTTCGCTTCTCGCTAAACACTCTGCACACCTCCGTGCAACATCTACACCAAGATGGGGGACGTTTCCTGGGCTGGCCCAGTTTCTCCTTGCGAGACAGAGCGGAAGAGCTTTTTGCTAAGCTGCAGTAGACAAGAGATGCAGAAGACGATGATACGGAGACTCTCAGCAGTTAAGCCCCGGTCCCCGGCGGCTTTGGGCAGAAGCCGCGCTCCGGAGCGCACGGCGAGCAGCACAAAGCTCTGTGCGCGAAGAAGCCGCTTCTTCGCCTCCGGGAGACTGAGAGAGCGGCAGCTTCCGAGAAGCGAAAAACAAAGCTTCAATACACGGGCCCTGTGTGCAGCTCATAAACTGAGAGAAAACAGTACCGTACTACTCTCGTGCTTCTATCTTTCACATTATTATTCGAATGGAAGTGGTTTCGAACAGCTTTCTATTGCTTCTTGCCAAGCTTTCTGCAGATATCTCTGGACATTCTAGGCCAAGATCGAGGTTGTTTTCCCTACTAGCACACGTTCTCCTTGCGAGATCTAGTGGAAAAGCTTTTTTCCCAAGCTGCAGTTTCCAAGAGATGCAATAGACGATGATATATAGCTCTTTGTGAATTTAAGCGCCGGTCCCGGGCGTCTTTCGACAGAAGCTGCGCTCCGAAACGTAGCGCGAGCGGCACAATGCTCTGTGCGTGCAGAAGTAGCTTCATCGTCTCCGGGAGACAGGAGAGCGGCAGCTTCCGAGAGGCGAAGAAAGAAGCGTCACAACACGGGCACTGTGTGCAGCTCTCAAACGGAGAGAAAACAGTACCTTTCCACTCTCCTGCTTCTTTCATTCAAATTAATATTCGAAGTCAAGGAGTTTGAAACAACTTTCTTTTGCTTCTCGACAAACACTCTGCACACCTCCATGCAACATCTGCACCAAGATCGGGGACGGTTCCTGTACTAGCCCAGTTTCTCCTTGCGAGACAAAGCGGAACAGCTTTTTGGTAAGCTGCAGAAGACGAAGATACGGAGCTCTCAGAAGTTAAGCTCCGGTGCCCGGCGTCATTCGGCAGAAGCCGCGCTCCGGAGCGCACCGCGAAAGACACGATGATCTATGCGCGAAGAAGCCGCTTCTGCGCCTCTGGGAGACAGAGAGGGCGGCAGCTTGCTGAAGGCGATCAAGGAAGCTGCAAAACCTCTCTCCTTCCTTTTCCAGTCACGCGAACATTCCAAAGGAAAGAGTTTTCAACAACTTCTTTTGCTTCTTTCTTACGAAACATTCTGTAGGCAGTCGAGAAGCTTCTTAAGCAAGACCGGGGACATTGTACTATTGCCACAGTGTCTCCTTGCGAGACATAGTGGAAAAGGTTTTTGCAAATCTACAGGCGAAAAGAAATCCTGAAGACGATGTTCCGGAGCACTCCGAGCCAGAGCTCCAGTCCTTGGCGTCCTTCGGCAGAAGGCACGCTGCGGAGCGTACCGCGAGCGGCAAAATGCTCTGTGCGCGAAGAAGCCGCTTCTGCGCCTCCGAGAGACGGAGAACGCGGCAGCTTCCGAGAGGCAAAGAACGAAGCTTCACAACACGGGCACTGTGTGCAGGTGTCAAGCGGAGAGAAACCAGTACCTTACCGCTGCTCTTGTGCTTCTTTCATTCACGTTTTTATTCGAATGGAAGGAGTATTGAACAACTTTCTTTTGCTTCCGCTAATCTTTCTGCAGATAGCTCTCTCAATTCTTGAGCAAGATCGGTGTTGTTTTATCTACTGGCACAGTTTCTCCTTGCGAGATCTAGTGGAAAAGCTTTTTAGTATGCTGCAGAAGACAAGCGATGCAGAAGCCGATGATACAGAGCTCTCAGAAGTTAAGCGCCGGTCCCGGGCATCTTTCAGCAGAAGTCGCGCACCGGAGCGTCCAGGTACCAGCACGATGCTCTGTGCGCGAAGAAGACGCTTCTTCGCCGTCGAGAGAGGGAGAGCGCGGCAGCTTGCCAAAGGCCAAGAACACAGCCACACAATATGGTCATTCCGTGCGCAGCTTTAAAAGTTAGAGAAAACAGTACTTTTCCACTCTCCTGCTTCTTTCATTCACATTGCTATTCGAACGGAAGGAGTTTTGGACAGCTTTCTTGTGCTACTTGCTTCACACTCTGCAGCCATCCGTGCTGCAACATCCACACCAAGATCGGGGACGTTTCCTGGACCGGCCAAGTTTCTCCTTGCGAGACAGAGCGGAAGAGCTTTTTGCTAAGCTGCAGTAGACAAGAGATGCAGAAGACGATGATACGGAGCTCACAGAAGTTAAGCTCCTGTCCCCGGCATCTTTCAGCAGAAGCCGCTCTCCTGAGCGCACCGTGACAGGCACCATGCTCAGTGCGCGATGAAGCCGCTTCTTCGCCTTCGAGAGAGGGAGAGAGCGGCAGCTCGGAAAGACGAAGAACAAAGCCCCACAACACGGGCATTGTGTGCGCAGCTTTAAAAGGCAGAGAAAACAGTACCTTACTACGCTCCTGCTTCTGCAATTCACAAAAATATGCAAATGGAAGGAGTTTTGAACGACTTTCTTTCGCTTCTCGCTAAACACTCTGCACACCTCCGTGCAACATCTACACCAAGATCGGGGACGTTTCCTGGGCTGGCCCAGTTTCTCCTTGCGAGACAGAGCGGAAGAGCTTTTTGCTAAGCTGCAGTAGACAAGAGATGCAGAAGACGATGATACGGAGACTCTCAGCAGTTAAGCCCCGGTCCCCGGCGGCTTTGGGCAGAAGCCGCGCTCCGGAGCGCACGGCGAGCAGCACAAAGCTCTGTGCGCGAAGAAGCCGCTTCTTCGCCTCCGGGAGACTGAGAGAGCGGCAGCTTCCGAGAAGCGAAAAACAAAGCTTCAATACACGGGCCCTGTGTGCAGCTCATAAACTGAGAGAAAACAGTACCGTACTACTCTCGTGCTTCTATCTTTCACATTATTATTCGAATGGAAGTGGTTTCGAACAGCTTTCTATTGCTTCTTGCCAAGCTTTCTGCAGATATCTCTGGACATTCTAGGCCAAGATCGAGGTTGTTTTCCCTACTAGCACACGTTCTCCTTGCGAGATCTAGTGGAAAAGCTTTTTTCCCAAGCTGCAGTTTCCAAGAGATGCAATAGACGATGATATATAGCTCTTTGTGAATTTAAGCGCCGGTCCCGGGCGTCTTTCGACAGAAGCTGCGCTCCGAAACGTAGCGCGAGCGGCACAATGCTCTGTGCGTGCAGAAGTAGCTTCATCGTCTCCGGGAGACAGGAGAGCGGCAGCTTCCGAGAGGCGAAGAAAGAAGCGTCACAACACGGGCACTGTGTGCAGCTCTCAAACGGAGAGAAAACAGTACCTTTCCACTCTCCTGCTTCTTTCATTCAAATTAATATTCGAAGTCAAGGAGTTTGAAACAACTTTCTTTTGCTTCTCGACAAACACTCTGCACACCTCCATGCAACATCTGCACCAAGATCGGGGACGGTTCCTGTACTAGCCCAGTTTCTCCTTGCGAGACAAAGCGGAACAGCTTTTTGGTAAGCTGCAGAAGACGAAGATACGGAGCTCTCAGAAGTTAAGCTCCGGTGCCCGGCGTCATTCGGCAGAAGCCGCGCTCCGGAGCGCACCGCGAAAGACACGATGATCTATGCGCGAAGAAGCCGCTTCTGCGCCTCTGGGAGACAGAGAGGGCGGCAGCTTGCTGAAGGCGATCAAGGAAGCTGCAAAACCTCTCTCCTTCCTTTTCCAGTCACGCGAACATTCCAAAGGAAAGAGTTTTCAACAACTTCTTTTGCTTCTTTCTTACGAAACATTCTGTAGGCAGTCGAGAAGCTTCTTAAGCAAGACCGGGGACATTGTACTATTGCCACAGTGTCTCCTTGCGAGACATAGTGGAAAAGGTTTTTGCAAATCTACAGGCGAAAAGAAATCCTGAAGACGATGTTCCGGAGCACTCCGAGCCAGAGCTCCAGTCCTTGGCGTCCTTCGGCAGAAGGCACGCTGCGGAGCGTACCGCGAGCGGCAAAATGCTCTGTGCGCGAAGAAGCCGCTTCTGCGCCTCCGAGAGACGGAGAACGCGGCAGCTTCCGAGAGGCAAAGAACGAAGCTTCACAACACGGGCACTGTGTGCAGGTGTCAAGCGGAGAGAAACCAGTACCTTACCGCTGCTCTTGTGCTTCTTTCATTCACGTTTTTATTCGAATGGAAGGAGTATTGAACAACTTTCTTTTGCTTCCGCTAATCTTTCTGCAGATAGCTCTCTCAATTCTTGAGCAAGATCGGTGTTGTTTTATCTACTGGCACAGTTTCTCCTTGCGAGATCTAGTGGAAAAGCTTTTTAGTATGCTGCAGAAGACAAGCGATGCAGAAGCCGATGATACAGAGCTCTCAGAAGTTAAGCGCCGGTCCCGGGCATCTTTCAGCAGAAGTCGCGCACCGGAGCGTCCAGGTACCAGCACGATGCTCTGTGCGCGAAGAAGACGCTTCTTCGCCGTCGAGAGAGGGAGAGCGCGGCAGCTTGCCAAAGGCCAAGAACACAGCCACACAATATGGTCATTCCGTGCGCAGCTTTAAAAGTTAGAGAAAACAGTACTTTTCCACTCTCCTGCTTCTTTCATTCACATTGCTATTCGAACGGAAGGAGTTTTGGACAGCTTTCTTGTGCTACTTGCTTCACACTCTGCAGCCATCCGTGCTGCAACATCCACACCAAGATCGGGGACGTTTCCTGGACCGGCCAAGTTTCTCCTTGCGAGACAGAGCGGAAGAGCTTTTTGCTAAGCTGCAGTAGACAAGAGATGCAGAAGACGATGATACGGAGCTCACAGAAGTTAAGCTCCTGTCCCCGGCATCTTTCAGCAGAAGCCGCTCTCCTGAGCGCACCGTGACAGGCACCATGCTCAGTGCGCGATGAAGCCGCTTCTTCGCCTTCGAGAGAGGGAGAGAGCGGCAGCTCGGAAAGACGAAGAACAAAGCCCCACAACACGGGCATTGTGTGCGCAGCTTTAAAAGGCAGAGAAAACAGTACCTTACTACGCTCCTGCTTCTGCAATTCACAAAAATATGCAAATGGAAGGAGTTTTGAACGACTTTCTTTCGCTTCTCGCTAAACACTCTGCACACCTCCGTGCAACATCTACACCAAGATCGGGGACGTTTCCTGGGCTGGCCCAGTTTCTCCTTGCGAGACAGAGCGGAAGAGCTTTTTGCTAAGCTGCAGTAGACAAGAGATGCAGAAGACGATGATACGGAGACTCTCAGCAGTTAAGCCCCGGTCCCCGGCGGCTTTGGGCAGAAGCCGCGCTCCGGAGCGCACGGCGAGCAGCACAAAGCTCTGTGCGCGAAGAAGCCGCTTCTTCGCCTCCGGGAGACTGAGAGAGCGGCAGCTTCCGAGAAGCGAAAAACAAAGCTTCAATACACGGGCCCTGTGTGCAGCTCATAAACTGAGAGAAAACAGTACCGTACTACTCTCGTGCTTCTATCTTTCACATTATTATTCGAATGGAAGTGGTTTCGAACAGCTTTCTATTGCTTCTTGCCAAGCTTTCTGCAGATATCTCTGGACATTCTAGGCCAAGATCGAGGTTGTTTTCCCTACTAGCACACGTTCTCCTTGCGAGATCTAGTGGAAAAGCTTTTTCCCCAAGCTGCAGTTTCCAAGAGATGCAATAGACGATGATATATAGCTCTTTGTGAATTTAAGCGCCGGTCCCGGGCGTCTTTCGACAGAAGCTGCGCTCCGAAACGTAGCGCGAGCGGCACAATGCTCTGTGCGTGCAGAAGTAGCTTCATCGTCTCCGGGAGACAGGAGAGCGGCAGCTTCCGAGAGGCGAAGAAAGAAGCGTCACAACACGGGCACTGTGTGCAGCTCTCAAACGGAGAGAAAACAGTACCTTTCCACTCTCCTGCTTCTTTCATTCAAATTAATATTCGAAGTCAAGGAGTTTGAAACAACTTTCTTTTGCTTCTCGACAAACACTCTGCACACCTCCATGCAACATCTGCACCAAGATCGGGGACGGTTCCTGTACTAGCCCAGTTTCTCCTTGCGAGACAAAGCGGAACAGCTTTTTGGTAAGCTGCAGAAGACGAAGATACGGAGCTCTCAGAAGTTAAGCTCCGGTGCCCGGCGTCATTCGGCAGAAGCCGCGCTCCGGAGCGCACCGCGAAAGACACGATGATCTATGCGCGAAGAAGCCGCTTCTGCGCCTCTGGGAGACAGAGAGGGCGGCAGCTTGCTGAAGGCGATCAAGGAAGCTGCAAAACCTCTCTCCTTCCTTTTCCAGTCACGCGAACATTCCAAAGGAAAGAGTTTTCAACAACTTCTTTTGCTTCTTTCTTACGAAACATTCTGTAGGCAGTCGAGAAGCTTCTTAAGCAAGACCGGGGACATTGTACTATTGCCACAGTGTCTCCTTGCGAGACATAGTGGAAAAGGTTTTTGCAAATCTACAGGCGAAAAGAAATCCTGAAGACGATGTTCCGGAGCACTCCGAGCCAGAGCTCCAGTCCTTGGCGTCCTTCGGCAGAAGGCACGCTGCGGAGCGTACCGCGAGCGGCAAAATGCTCTGTGCGCGAAGAAGCCGCTTCTGCGCCTCCGAGAGACGGAGAACGCGGCAGCTTCCGAGAGGCAAAGAACGAAGCTTCACAACACGGGCACTGTGTGCAGGTGTCAAGCGGAGAGAAACCAGTACCTTACCGCTGCTCTTGTGCTTCTTTCATTCACGTTTTTATTCGAATGGAAGGAGTATTGAACAACTTTCTTTTGCTTCCGCTAATCTTTCTGCAGATAGCTCTCTCAATTCTTGAGCAAGATCGGTGTTGTTTTATCTACTGGCACAGTTTCTCCTTGCGAGATCTAGTGGAAAAGCTTTTTAGTATGCTGCAGAAGACAAGCGATGCAGAAGCCGATGATACAGAGCTCTCAGAAGTTAAGCGCCGGTCCCGGGCATCTTTCAGCAGAAGTCGCGCACCGGAGCGTCCAGGTACCAGCACGATGCTCTGTGCGCGAAGAAGACGCTTCTTCGCCGTCGAGAGAGGGAGAGCGCGGCAGCTTGCCAAAGGCCAAGAACACAGCCACACAATATGGTCATTCCGTGCGCAGCTTTAAAAGTTAGAGAAAACAGTACTTTTCCACTCTCCTGCTTCTTTCATTCACATTGCTATTCGAATGGAAGGAGTTTTGGACAGCTTTCTTGTGCTACTTGCTTCACACTCTGCAGCCATCCGTGCTGCAACATCCACACCAAGATCGGGGACGTTTCCTGGACCGGCCAAGTTTCTCCTTGCGAGACAGAGCGGAAGAGCTTTTTGCTAAGCTGCAGTAGACAAGAGATGCAGAAGACGATGATACGGAGCTCACAGAAGTTAAGCTCCTGTCCCCGGCATCTTTCAGCAGAAGCCGCTCTCCTGAGCGCACCGTGACAGGCACCATGCTCAGTGCGCGATGAAGCCGCTTCTTCGCCTTCGAGAGAGGGAGAGAGCGGCAGCTCGGAAAGACGAAGAACAAAGCCCCACAACACGGGCATTGTGTGCGCAGCTTTAAAAGGCAGAGAAAACAGTACCTTACTACGCTCCTGCTTCTGCAATTCACAAAAATATGCAAATGGAAGGAGTTTTGAACGACTTTCTTTCGCTTCTCGCTAAACACTCTGCACACCTCCGTGCAACATCTACACCAAGATGGGGGACGTTTCCTGGGCTGGCCCAGTTTCTCCTTGCGAGACAGAGCGGAAGAGCTTTTTGCTAAGCTGCAGTAGACAAGAGATGCAGAAGACGATGATACGGAGACTCTCAGCAGTTAAGCCCCGGTCCCCGGCGGCTTTGGGCAGAAGCCGCGCTCCGGAGCGCACGGCGAGCAGCACAAAGCTCTGTGCGCGAAGAAGCCGCTTCTTCGCCTCCGGGAGACTGAGAGAGCGGCAGCTTCCGAGAAGCGAAAAACAAAGCTTCAATACACGGGCCCTGTGTGCAGCTCATAAACTGAGAGAAAACAGTACCGTACTACTCTCGTGCTTCTATCTTTCACATTATTATTCGAATGGAAGTGGTTTCGAACAGCTTTCTATTGCTTCTTGCCAAGCTTTCTGCAGATATCTCTGGACATTCTAGGCCAAGATCGAGGTTGTTTTCCCTACTAGCACACGTTCTCCTTGCGAGATCTAGTGGAAAAGCTTTTTTCCCAAGCTGCAGTTTCCAAGAGATGCAATAGACGATGATATATAGCTCTTTGTGAATTTAAGCGCCGGTCCCGGGCGTCTTTCGACAGAAGCTGCGCTCCGAAACGTAGCGCGAGCGGCACAATGCTCTGTGCGTGCAGAAGTAGCTTCATCGTCTCCGGGAGACAGGAGAGCGGCAGCTTCCGAGAGGCGAAGAAAGAAGCGTCACAACACGGGCACTGTGTGCAGCTCTCAAACGGAGAGAAAACAGTACCTTTCCACTCTCCTGCTTCTTTCATTCAAATTAATATTCGAAGTCAAGGAGTTTGAAACAACTTTCTTTTGCTTCTCGACAAACACTCTGCACACCTCCATGCAACATCTGCACCAAGATCGGGGACGGTTCCTGTACTAGCCCAGTTTCTCCTTGCGAGACAAAGCGGAACAGCTTTTTGGTAAGCTGCAGAAGACGAAGATACGGAGCTCTCAGAAGTTAAGCTCCGGTGCCCGGCGTCATTCGGCAGAAGCCGCGCTCCGGAGCGCACCGCGAAAGACACGATGATCTATGCGCGAAGAAGCCGCTTCTGCGCCTCTGGGAGACAGAGAGGGCGGCAGCTTGCTGAAGGCGATCAAGGAAGCTGCAAAACCTCTCTCCTTCCTTTTCCAGTCACGCGAACATTCCAAAGGAAAGAGTTTTCAACAACTTCTTTTGCTTCTTTCTTACGAAACATTCTGTAGGCAGTCGAGAAGCTTCTTAAGCAAGACCGGGGACATTGTACTATTGCCACAGTGTCTCCTTGCGAGACATAGTGGAAAAGGTTTTTGCAAATCTACAGGCGAAAAGAAATCCTGAAGACGATGTTCCGGAGCACTCCGAGCCAGAGCTCCAGTCCTTGGCGTCCTTCGGCAGAAGGCACGCTGCGGAGCGTACCGCGAGCGGCAAAATGCTCTGTGCGCGAAGAAGCCGCTTCTGCGCCTCCGAGAGACGGAGAACGCGGCAGCTTCCGAGAGGCAAAGAACGAAGCTTCACAACACGGGCACTGTGTGCAGGTGTCAAGCGGAGAGAAACCAGTACCTTACCGCTGCTCTTGTGCTTCTTTCATTCACGTTTTTATTCGAATGGAAGGAGTATTGAACAACTTTCTTTTGCTTCCGCTAATCTTTCTGCAGATAGCTCTCTCAATTCTTGAGCAAGATCGGTGTTGTTTTATCTACTGGCACAGTTTCTCCTTGCGAGATCTAGTGGAAAAGCTTTTTAGTATGCTGCAGAAGACAAGCGATGCAGAAGCCGATGATACAGAGCTCTCAGAAGTTAAGCGCCGGTCCCGGGCATCTTTCAGCAGAAGTCGCGCACCGGAGCGTCCAGGTACCAGCACGATGCTCTGTGCGCGAAGAAGACGCTTCTTCGCCGTCGAGAGAGGGAGAGCGCGGCAGCTTGCCAAAGGCCAAGAACACAGCCACACAATATGGTCATTCCGTGCGCAGCTTTAAAAGTTAGAGAAAACAGTACTTTTCCACTCTCCTGCTTCTTTCATTCACATTGCTATTCGAACGGAAGGAGTTTTGGACAGCTTTCTTGTGCTACTTGCTTCACACTCTGCAGCCATCCGTGCTGCAACATCCACACCAAGATCGGGGACGTTTCCTGGACCGGCCAAGTTTCTCCTTGCGAGACAGAGCGGAAGAGCTTTTTGCTAAGCTGCTGTAGACAAGAGATGCAGAAGACGATGATACGGAGCTCACAGAAGTTAAGCTCCTGTCCCCGGCATCTTTCAGCAGAAGCCGCTCTCCTGAGCGCACCGTGACAGGCACCATGCTCAGTGCGCGATGAAGCCGCTTCTTCGCCTTCGAGAGAGGGAGAGAGCGGCAGCTCGGAAAGACGAAGAACAAAGCCCCACAACACGGGCATTGTGTGCGCAGCTTTAAAAGGCAGAGAAAACAGTACTTTACTACGCTCCTGCTTCTGCAATTCACAAAAATATGCAAATGGAAGGAGTTTTGAACGACTTTCTTTCGCTTCTCGCTAAACACTCTGCACACCTCCGTGCAACATCTACACCAAGATCGGGGACGTTTCCTGGGCTGGCCCAGTTTCTCCTTGCGAGACAGAGCGGAAGAGCTTTTTGCTAAGCTGCAGTAGACAAGAGATGCAGAAGACGATGATACGGAGACTCTCAGCAGTTAAGCCCCGGTCCCCGGCGGCTTTGGGCAGAAGCCGCGCTCCGGAGCGCACGGCGAGCAGCACAAAGCTCTGTGCGCGAAGAAGCCGCTTCTTCGCCTCCGGGAGACTGAGAGAGCGGCAGCTTCCGAGAAGCGAAAAACAAAGCTTCAATACACGGGCCCTGTGTGCAGCTCATAAACTGAGAGAAAACAGTACCGTACTACTCTCGTGCTTCTATCTTTCACATTATTATTCGAATGGAAGTGGTTTCGAACAGCTTTCTATTGCTTCTTGCCAAGCTTTCTGCAGATATCTCTGGACATTCTAGGCCAAGATCGAGGTTGTTTTCCCTACTAGCACACGTTCTCCTTGCGAGATCTAGTGGAAAAGCTTTTTCCCCAAGCTGCAGTTTCCAAGAGATGCAATAGACGATGATATATAGCTCTTTGTGAATTTAAGCGCCGGTCCCGGGCGTCTTTCGACAGAAGCTGCGCTCCGAAACGTAGCGCGAGCGGCACAATGCTCTGTGCGTGCAGAAGTAGCTTCATCGTCTCCGGGAGACAGGAGAGCGGCAGCTTCCGAGAGGCGAAGAAAGAAGCGTCACAACACGGGCACTGTGTGCAGCTCTCAAACGGAGAGAAAACAGTACCTTTCCACTCTCCTGCTTCTTTCATTCAAATTAATATTCGAAGTCAAGGAGTTTGAAACAACTTTCTTTTGCTTCTCGACAAACACTCTGCACACCTCCATGCAACATCTGCACCAAGATCGGGGACGGTTCCTGTACTAGCCCAGTTTCTCCTTGCGAGACAAAGCGGAACAGCTTTTTGGTAAGCTGCAGAAGACGAAGATACGGAGCTCTCAGAAGTTAAGCTCCGGTGCCCGGCGTCATTCGGCAGAAGCCGCGCTCCGGAGCGCACCGCGAAAGACACGATGATCTATGCGCGAAGAAGCCGCTTCTGCGCCTCTGGGAGACAGAGAGGGCGGCAGCTTGCTGAAGGCGATCAAGGAAGCTGCAAAACCTCTCTCCTTCCTTTTCCAGTCACGCGAACATTCCAAAGGAAAGAGTTTTCAACAACTTCTTTTGCTTCTTTCTTACGAAACATTCTGTAGGCAGTCGAGAAGCTTCTTAAGCAAGACCGGGGACATTGTACTATTGCCACAGTGTCTCCTTGCGAGACATAGTGGAAAAGGTTTTTGCAAATCTACAGGCGAAAAGAAATCCTGAAGACGATGTTCCGGAGCACTCCGAGCCAGAGCTCCAGTCCTTGGCGTCCTTCGGCAGAAGGCACGCTGCGGAGCGTACCGCGAGCGGCAAAATGCTCTGTGCGCGAAGAAGCCGCTTCTGCGCCTCCGAGAGACGGAGAACGCGGCAGCTTCCGAGAGGCAAAGAACGAAGCTTCACAACACGGGCACTGTGTGCAGGTGTCAAGCGGAGAGAAACCAGTACCTTACCGCTGCTCTTGTGCTTCTTTCATTCACGTTTTTATTCGAATGGAAGGAGTATTGAACAACTTTCTTTTGCTTCCGCTAATCTTTCTGCAGATAGCTCTCTCAATTCTTGAGCAAGATCGGTGTTGTTTTATCTACTGGCACAGTTTCTCCTTGCGAGATCTAGTGGAAAAGCTTTTTAGTATGCTGCAGAAGACAAGCGATGCAGAAGCCGATGATACAGAGCTCTCAGAAGTTAAGCGCCGGTCCCGGGCATCTTTCAGCAGAAGTCGCGCACCGGAGCGTCCAGGTACCAGCACGATGCTCTGTGCGCGAAGAAGACGCTTCTTCGCCGTCGAGAGAGGGAGAGCGCGGCAGCTTGCCAAAGGCCAAGAACACAGCCACACAATATGGTCATTCCGTGCGCAGCTTTAAAAGTTAGAGAAAACAGTACTTTTCCACTCTCCTGCTTCTTTCATTCACATTGCTATTCGAACGGAAGGAGTTTTGGACAGCTTTCTTGTGCTACTTGCTTCACACTCTGCAGCCATCCGTGCTGCAACATCCACACCAAGATCGGGGACGTTTCCTGGACCGGCCAAGTTTCTCCTTGCGAGACAGAGCGGAAGAGCTTTTTGCTAAGCTGCAGTAGACAAGAGATGCAGAAGACGATGATACGGAGCTCACAGAAGTTAAGCTCCTGTCCCCGGCATCTTTCAGCAGAAGCCGCTCTCCTGAGCGCACCGTGACAGGCACCATGCTCAGTGCGCGATGAAGCCGCTTCTTCGCCTTCGAGAGAGGAAGAGAGCGGCAGCTCGGAAAGACGAAGAACAAAGCCCCACAACACGGGCATTGTGTGCGCAGCTTTAAAAGGCAGAGAAAACAGTACCTTACTACGCTCCTGCTTCTGCAATTCACAAAAATATGCAAATGGAAGGAGTTTTGAACGACTTTCTTTCGCTTCTCGCTAAACACTCTGCACACCTCCGTGCAACATCTACACCAAGATCGGGGACGTTTCCTGGGCTGGCCCAGTTTCTCCTTGCGAGACAGAGCGGAAGAGCTTTTTGCTAAGCTGCAGTAGACAAGAGATGCAGAAGACGATGATACGGAGACTCTCAGCAGTTAAGCCCCGGTCCCCGGCGGCTTTGGGCAGAAGCCGCGCTCCGGAGCGCACGGCGAGCAGCACAAAGCTCTGTGCGCGAAGAAGCCGCTTCTTCGCCTCCGGGAGACTGAGAGAGCGGCAGCTTCCGAGAAGCGAAAAACAAAGCTTCAATACACGGGCCCTGTGTGCAGCTCATAAACTGAGAGAAAACAGTACCGTACTACTCTCGTGCTTCTATCTTTCACATTATTATTCGAATGGAAGTGGTTTCGAACAGCTTTCTATTGCTTCTTGCCAAGCTTTCTGCAGATATCTCTGGACATTCTAGGCCAAGATCGAGGTTGTTTTCCCTACTAGCACACGTTCTCCTTGCGAGATCTAGTGGAAAAGCTTTTTTCCCAAGCTGCAGTTTCCAAGAGATGCAATAGACGATGATATATAGCTCTTTGTGAATTTAAGCGCCGGTCCCGGGCGTCTTTCGACAGAAGCTGCGCTCCGAAACGTAGCGCGAGCGGCACAATGCTCTGTGCGTGCAGAAGTAGCTTCATCGTCTCCGGGAGACAGGAGAGCGGCAGCTTCCGAGAGGCGAAGAAAGAAGCGTCACAACACGGGCACTGTGTGCAGCTCTCAAACGGAGAGAAAACAGTACCTTTCCACTCTCCTGCTTCTTTCATTCAAATTAATATTCGAAGTCAAGGAGTTTGAAACAACTTTCTTTTGCTTCTCGACAAACACTCTGCACACCTCCATGCAACATCTGCACCAAGATCGGGGACGGTTCCTGTACTAGCCCAGTTTCTCCTTGCGAGACAAAGCGGAACAGCTTTTTGGTAAGCTGCAGAAGACGAAGATACGGAGCTCTCAGAAGTTAAGCTCCGGTGCCCGGCGTCATTCGGCAGAAGCCGCGCTCCGGAGCGCACCGCGAAAGACACGATGATCTATGCGCGAAGAAGCCGCTTCTGCGCCTCTGGGAGACAGAGAGGGCGGCAGCTTGCTGAAGGCGATCAAGGAAGCTGCAAAACCTCTCTCCTTCCTTTTCCAGTCACGCGAACATTCCAAAGGAAAGAGTTTTCAACAACTTCTTTTGCTTCTTTCTTACGAAACATTCTGTAGGCAGTCGAGAAGCTTCTTAAGCAAGACCGGGGACATTGTACTATTGCCACAGTGTCTCCTTGCGAGACATAGTGGAAAAGGTTTTTGCAAATCTACAGGCGAAAAGAAATCCTGAAGACGATGTTCCGGAGCACTCCGAGCCAGAGCTCCAGTCCTTGGCGTCCTTCGGCAGAAGGCACGCTGCGGAGCGTACCGCGAGCGGCAAAATGCTCTGTGCGCGAAGAAGCCGCTTCTGCGCCTCCGAGAGACGGAGAACGCGGCAGCTTCCGAGAGGCAAAGAACGAAGCTTCACAACACGGGCACTGTGTGCAGGTGTCAAGCGGAGAGAAACCAGTACCTTACCGCTGCTCTTGTGCTTCTTTCATTCACGTTTTTATTCGAATGGAAGGAGTATTGAACAACTTTCTTTTGCTTCCGCTAATCTTTCTGCAGATAGCTCTCTCAATTCTTGAGCAAGATCGGTGTTGTTTTATCTACTGGCACAGTTTCTCCTTGCGAGATCTAGTGGAAAAGCTTTTTAGTATGCTGCAGAAGACAAGCGATGCAGAAGCCGATGATACAGAGCTCTCAGAAGTTAAGCGCCGGTCCCGGGCATCTTTCAGCAGAAGTCGCGCACCGGAGCGTCCAGGTACCAGCACGATGCTCTGTGCGCGAAGAAGACGCTTCTTCGCCGTCGAGAGAGGGAGAGCGCGGCAGCTTGCCAAAGGCCAAGAACACAGCCACACAATATGGTCATTCCGTGCGCAGCTTTAAAAGTTAGAGAAAACAGTACTTTTCCACTCTCCTGCTTCTTTCATTCACATTGCTATTCGAATGGAAGGAGTTTTGGACAGCTTTCTTGTGCTACTTGCTTCACACTCTGCAGCCATCCGTGCTGCAACATCCACACCAAGATCGGGGACGTTTCCTGGACCGGCCAAGTTTCTCCTTGCGAGACAGAGCGGAAGAGCTTTTTGCTAAGCTGCTGTAGACAAGAGATGCAGAAGACGATGATACGGAGCTCACAGAAGTTAAGCTCCTGTCCCCGGCATCTTTCAGCAGAAGCCGCTCTCCTGAGCGCACCGTGACAGGCACCATGCTCAGTGCGCGATGAAGCCGCTTCTTCGCCTTCGAGAGAGGGAGAGAGCGGCAGCTCGGAAAGACGAAGAACAAAGCCCCACAACACGGGCATTGTGTGCGCAGCTTTAAAAGGCAGAGAAAACAGTACTTTACTACGCTCCTGCTTCTGCAATTCACAAAAATATGCAAATGGAAGGAGTTTTGAACGACTTTCTTTCGCTTCTCGCTAAACACTCTGCACACCTCCGTGCAACATCTACACCAAGATCGGGGACGTTTCCTGGGCTGGCCCAGTTTCTCCTTGCGAGACAGAGCGGAAGAGCTTTTTGCTAAGCTGCAGTAGACAAGAGATGCAGAAGACGATGATACGGAGACTCTCAGCAGTTAAGCCCCGGTCCCCGGCGGCTTTGGGCAGAAGCCGCGCTCCGGAGCGCACGGCGAGCAGCACAAAGCTCTGTGCGCGAAGAAGCCGCTTCTTCGCCTCCGGGAGACTGAGAGAGCGGCAGCTTCCGAGAAGCGAAAAACAAAGCTTCAATACACGGGCCCTGTGTGCAGCTCATAAACTGAGAGAAAACAGTACCGTACTACTCTCGTGCTTCTATCTTTCACATTATTATTCGAATGGAAGTGGTTTCGAACAGCTTTCTATTGCTTCTTGCCAAGCTTTCTGCAGATATCTCTGGACATTCTAGGCCAAGATCGAGGTTGTTTTCCCTACTAGCACACGTTCTCCTTGCGAGATCTAGTGGAAAAGCTTTTTCGCCAAGCTGCAGTTTCCAAGAGATGCAATAGACGATGATATATAGCTCTTTGTGAATTTAAGCGCCGGTCCCGGGCGTCTTTCGACAGAAGCTGCGCTCCGAAACGTAGCGCGAGCGGCACAATGCTCTGTGCGTGCAGAAGTAGCTTCATCGTCTCCGGGAGACAGGAGAGCGGCAGCTTCCGAGAGGCGAAGAAAGAAGCGTCACAACACGGGCACTGTGTGCAGCTCTCAAACGGAGAGAAAACAGTACCTTTCCACTCTCCTGCTTCTTTCATTCAAATTAATATTCGAAGTCAAGGAGTTTGAAACAACTTTCTTTTGCTTCTCGACAAACACTCTGCACACCTCCATGCAACATCTGCACCAAGATCGGGGACGGTTCCTGTACTAGCCCAGTTTCTCCTTGCGAGACAAAGCGGAACAGCTTTTTGGTAAGCTGCAGAAGACGAAGATACGGAGCTCTCAGAAGTTAAGCTCCGGTGCCCGGCGTCATTCGGCAGAAGCCGCGCTCCGGAGCGCACCGCGAAAGACACGATGATCTATGCGCGAAGAAGCCGCTTCTGCGCCTCTGGGAGACAGAGAGGGCGGCAGCTTGCTGAAGGCGATCAAGGAAGCTGCAAAACCTCTCTCCTTCCTTTTCCAGTCACGCGAACATTCCAAAGGAAAGAGTTTTCAACAACTTCTTTTGCTTCTTTCTTACGAAACATTCTGTAGGCAGTCGAGAAGCTTCTTAAGCAAGACCGGGGACATTGTACTATTGCCACAGTGTCTCCTTGCGAGACATAGTGGAAAAGGTTTTTGCAAATCTACAGGCGAAAAGAAATCCTGAAGACGATGTTCCGGAGCACTCCGAGCCAGAGCTCCAGTCCTTGGCGTCCTTCGGCAGAAGGCACGCTGCGGAGCGTACCGCGAGCGGCAAAATGCTCTGTGCGCGAAGAAGCCGCTTCTGCGCCTCCGAGAGACGGAGAACGCGGCAGCTTCCGAGAGGCAAAGAACGAAGCTTCACAACACGGGCACTGTGTGCAGGTGTCAAGCGGAGAGAAACCAGTACCTTACCGCTGCTCTTGTGCTTCTTTCATTCACGTTTTTATTCGAATGGAAGGAGTATTGAACAACTTTCTTTTGCTTCCGCTAATCTTTCTGCAGATAGCTCTCTCAATTCTTGAGCAAGATCGGTGTTGTTTTATCTACTGGCACAGTTTCTCCTTGCGAGATCTAGTGGAAAAGCTTTTTAGTATGCTGCAGAAGACAAGCGATGCAGAAGCCGATGATACAGAGCTCTCAGAAGTTAAGCGCCGGTCCCGGGCATCTTTCAGCAGAAGTCGCGCACCGGAGCGTCCAGGTACCAGCACGATGCTCTGTGCGCGAAGAAGACGCTTCTTCGCCGTCGAGAGAGGGAGAGCGCGGCAGCTTGCCAAAGGCCAAGAACACAGCCACACAATATGGTCATTCCGTGCGCAGCTTTAAAAGTTAGAGAAAACAGTACTTTTCCACTCTCCTGCTTCTTTCATTCACATTGCTATTCGAACGGAAGGAGTTTTGGACAGCTTTCTTGTGCTACTTGCTTCACACTCTGCAGCCATCCGTGCTGCAACATCCACACCAAGATCGGGGACGTTTCCTGGACCGGCCAAGTTTCTCCTTGCGAGACAGAGCGGAAGAGCTTTTTGCTAAGCTGCAGTAGACAAGAGATGCAGAAGACGATGATACGGAGCTCACAGAAGTTAAGCTCCTGTCCCCGGCATCTTTCAGCAGAAGCCGCTCTCCTGAGCGCACCGTGACAGGCACCATGCTCAGTGCGCGATGAAGCCGCTTCTTCGCCTTCGAGAGAGGGAGAGAGCGGCAGCTCGGAAAGACGAAGAACAAAGCCCCACAACACGGGCATTGTGTGCGCAGCTTTAAAAGGCAGAGAAAACAGTACCTTACTACGCTCCTGCTTCTGCAATTCACAAAAATATGCAAATGGAAGGAGTTTTGAACGACTTTCTTTCGCTTCTCGCTAAACACTCTGCACACCTCCGTGCAACATCTACACCAAGATCGGGGACGTTTCCTGGGCTGGCCCAGTTTCTCCTTGCGAGACAGAGCGGAAGAGCTTTTTGCTAAGCTGCAGTAGACAAGAGATGCAGAAGACGATGATACGGAGACTCTCAGCAGTTAAGCCCCGGTCCCCGGCGGCTTTGGGCAGAAGCCGCGCTCCGGAGCGCACGGCGAGCAGCACAAAGCTCTGTGCGCGAAGAAGCCGCTTCTTCGCCTCCGGGAGACTGAGAGAGCGGCAGCTTCCGAGAAGCGAAAAACAAAGCTTCAATACACGGGCCCTGTGTGCAGCTCATAAACTGAGAGAAAACAGTACCGTACTACTCTCGTGCTTCTATCTTTCACATTATTATTCGAATGGAAGTGGTTTCGAACAGCTTTCTATTGCTTCTTGCCAAGCTTTCTGCAGATATCTCTGGACATTCTAGGCCAAGATCGAGGTTGTTTTCCCTACTAGCACACGTTCTCCTTGCGAGATCTAGTGGAAAAGCTTTTTTCCCAAGCTGCAGTTTCCAAGAGATGCAATAGACGATGATATATAGCTCTTTGTGAATTTAAGCGCCGGTCCCGGGCGTCTTTCGACAGAAGCTGCGCTCCGAAACGTAGCGCGAGCGGCACAATGCTCTGTGCGTGCAGAAGTAGCTTCATCGTCTCCGGGAGACAGGAGAGCGGCAGCTTCCGAGAGGCGAAGAAAGAAGCGTCACAACACGGGCACTGTGTGCAGCTCTCAAACGGAGAGAAAACAGTACCTTTCCACTCTCCTGCTTCTTTCATTCAAATTAATATTCGAAGTCAAGGAGTTTGAAACAACTTTCTTTTGCTTCTCGACAAACACTCTGCACACCTCCATGCAACATCTGCACCAAGATCGGGGACGGTTCCTGTACTAGCCCAGTTTCTCCTTGCGAGACAAAGCGGAACAGCTTTTTGGTAAGCTGCAGAAGACGAAGATACGGAGCTCTCAGAAGTTAAGCTCCGGTGCCCGGCGTCATTCGGCAGAAGCCGCGCTCCGGAGCGCACCGCGAAAGACACGATGATCTATGCGCGAAGAAGCCGCTTCTGCGCCTCTGGGAGACAGAGAGGGCGGCAGCTTGCTGAAGGCGATCAAGGAAGCTGCAAAACCTCTCTCCTTCCTTTTCCAGTCACGCGAACATTCCAAAGGAAAGAGTTTTCAACAACTTCTTTTGCTTCTTTCTTACGAAACATTCTGTAGGCAGTCGAGAAGCTTCTTAAGCAAGACCGGGGACATTGTACTATTGCCACAGTGTCTCCTTGCGAGACATAGTGGAAAAGGTTTTTGCAAATCTACAGGCGAAAAGAAATCCTGAAGACGATGTTCCGGAGCACTCCGAGCCAGAGCTCCAGTCCTTGGCGTCCTTCGGCAGAAGGCACGCTGCGGAGCGTACCGCGAGCGGCAAAATGCTCTGTGCGCGAAGAAGCCGCTTCTGCGCCTCCGAGAGACGGAGAACGCGGCAGCTTCCGAGAGGCAAAGAACGAAGCTTCACAACACGGGCACTGTGTGCAGGTGTCAAGCGGAGAGAAACCAGTACCTTACCGCTGCTCTTGTGCTTCTTTCATTCACGTTTTTATTCGAATGGAAGGAGTATTGAACAACTTTCTTTTGCTTCCGCTAATCTTTCTGCAGATAGCTCTCTCAATTCTTGAGCAAGATCGGTGTTGTTTTATCTACTGGCACAGTTTCTCCTTGCGAGATCTAGTGGAAAAGCTTTTTAGTATGCTGCAGAAGACAAGCGATGCAGAAGCCGATGATACAGAGCTCTCAGAAGTTAAGCGCCGGTCCCGGGCATCTTTCAGCAGAAGTCGCGCACCGGAGCGTCCAGGTACCAGCACGATGCTCTGTGCGCGAAGAAGACGCTTCTTCGCCGTCGAGAGAGGGAGAGCGCGGCAGCTTGCCAAAGGCCAAGAACACAGCCACACAATATGGTCATTCCGTGCGCAGCTTTAAAAGTTAGAGAAAACAGTACTTTTCCACTCTCCTGCTTCTTTCATTCACATTGCTATTCGAATGGAAGGAGTTTTGGACAGCTTTCTTGTGCTACTTGCTTCACACTCTGCAGCCATCCGTGCTGCAACATCCACACCAAGATCGGGGACGTTTCCTGGACCGGCCAAGTTTCTCCTTGCGAGACAGAGCGGAAGAGCTTTTTGCTAAGCTGCAGTAGACAAGAGATGCAGAAGACGATGATACGGAGCTCACAGAAGTTAAGCTCCTGTCCCCGGCATCTTTCAGCAGAAGCCGCTCTCCTGAGCGCACCGTGACAGGCACCATGCTCAGTGCGCGATGAAGCCGCTTCTTCGCCTTCGAGAGAGGGAGAGAGCGGCAGCTCGGAAAGACGAAGAACAAAGCCCCACAACACGGGCATTGTGTGCGCAGCTTTAAAAGGCAGAGAAAACAGTACCTTACTACGCTCCTGCTTCTGCAATTCACAAAAATATGCAAATGGAAGGAGTTTTGAACGACTTTCTTTCGCTTCTCGCTAAACACTCTGCACACCTCCGTGCAACATCTACACCAAGATCGGGGACGTTTCCTGGGCTGGCCCAGTTTCTCCTTGCGAGACAGAGCGGAAGAGCTTTTTGCTAAGCTGCAGTAGACAAGAGATGCAGAAGACGATGATACGGAGACTCTCAGCAGTTAAGCCCCGGTCCCCGGCGGCTTTGGGCAGAAGCCGCGCTCCGGAGCGCACGGCGAGCAGCACAAAGCTCTGTGCGCGAAGAAGCCGCTTCTTCGCCTCCGGGAGACTGAGAGAGCGGCAGCTTCCGAGAAGCGAAAAACAAAGCTTCAATACACGGGCCCTGTGTGCAGCTCATAAACTGAGAGAAAACAGTACCGTACTACTCTCGTGCTTCTATCTTTCACATTATTATTCGAATGGAAGTGGTTTCGAACAGCTTTCTATTGCTTCTTGCCAAGCTTTCTGCAGATATCTCTGGACATTCTAGGCCAAGATCGAGGTTGTTTTCCCTACTAGCACACGTTCTCCTTGCGAGATCTAGTGGAAAAGCTTTTTTCCCAAGCTGCAGTTTCCAAGAGATGCAATAGACGATGATATATAGCTCTTTGTGAATTTAAGCGCCGGTCCCGGGCGTCTTTCGACAGAAGCTGCGCTCCGAAACGTAGCGCGAGCGGCACAATGCTCTGTGCGTGCAGAAGTAGCTTCATCGTCTCCGGGAGACAGGAGAGCGGCAGCTTCCGAGAGGCGAAGAAAGAAGCGTCACAACACGGGCACTGTGTGCAGCTCTCAAACGGAGAGAAAACAGTACCTTTCCACTCTCCTGCTTCTTTCATTCAAATTAATATTCGAAGTCAAGGAGTTTGAAACAACTTTCTTTTGCTTCTCGACAAACACTCTGCACACCTCCATGCAACATCTGCACCAAGATCGGGGACGGTTCCTGTACTAGCCCAGTTTCTCCTTGCGAGACAAAGCGGAACAGCTTTTTGGTAAGCTGCAGAAGACGAAGATACGGAGCTCTCAGAAGTTAAGCTCCGGTGCCCGGCGTCATTCGGCAGAAGCCGCGCTCCGGAGCGCACCGCGAAAGACACGATGATCTATGCGCGAAGAAGCCGCTTCTGCGCCTCTGGGAGACAGAGAGGGCGGCAGCTTGCTGAAGGCGATCAAGGAAGCTGCAAAACCTCTCTCCTTCCTTTTCCAGTCACGCGAACATTCCAAAGGAAAGAGTTTTCAACAACTTCTTTTGCTTCTTTCTTACGAAACATTCTGTAGGCAGTCGAGAAGCTTCTTAAGCAAGACCGGGGACATTGTACTATTGCCACAGTGTCTCCTTGCGAGACATAGTGGAAAAGGTTTTTGCAAATCTACAGGCGAAAAGAAATCCTGAAGACGATGTTCCGGAGCACTCCGAGCCAGAGCTCCAGTCCTTGGCGTCCTTCGGCAGAAGGCACGCTGCGGAGCGTACCGCGAGCGGCAAAATGCTCTGTGCGCGAAGAAGCCGCTTCTGCGCCTCCGAGAGACGGAGAACGCGGCAGCTTCCGAGAGGCAAAGAACGAAGCTTCACAACACGGGCACTGTGTGCAGGTGTCAAGCGGAGAGAAACCAGTACCTTACCGCTGCTCTTGTGCTTCTTTCATTCACGTTTTTATTCGAATGGAAGGAGTATTGAACAACTTTCTTTTGCTTCCGCTAATCTTTCTGCAGATAGCTCTCTCAATTCTTGAGCAAGATCGGTGTTGTTTTATCTACTGGCACAGTTTCTCCTTGCGAGATCTAGTGGAAAAGCTTTTTAGTATGCTGCAGAAGACAAGCGATGCAGAAGCCGATGATACAGAGCTCTCAGAAGTTAAGCGCCGGTCCCGGGCATCTTTCAGCAGAAGTCGCGCACCGGAGCGTCCAGGTACCAGCACGATGCTCTGTGCGCGAAGAAGACGCTTCTTCGCCGTCGAGAGAGGGAGAGCGCGGCAGCTTGCCAAAGGCCAAGAACACAGCCACACAATATGGTCATTCCGTGCGCAGCTTTAAAAGTTAGAGAAAACAGTACTTTTCCACTCTCCTGCTTCTTTCATTCACATTGCTATTCGAATGGAAGGAGTTTTGGACAGCTTTCTTGTGCTACTTGCTTCACACTCTGCAGCCATCCGTGCTGCAACATCCACACCAAGATCGGGGACGTTTCCTGGACCGGCCAAGTTTCTCCTTGCGAGACAGAGTGGAAGAGCTTTTTGCTAAGCTGCTGTAGACAAGAGATGCAGAAGACGATGATACGGAGCTCACAGAAGTTAAGCTCCTGTCCCCGGCATCTTTCAGCAGAAGCCGCTCTCCTGAGCGCACCGTGACAGGCACCATGCTCAGTGCGCGATGAAGCCGCTTCTTCGCCTTCGAGAGAGGGAGAGAGCGGCAGCTCGGAAAGACGAAGAACAAAGCCCCACAACACGGGCATTGTGTGCGCAGCTTTAAAAGGCAGAGAAAACAGTACCTTACTACGCTCCTGCTTCTGCAATTCACAAAAATATGCAAATGGAAGGAGTTTTGAACGACTTTCTTTCGCTTCTCGCTAAACACTCTGCACACCTCCGTGCAACATCTACACCAAGATGGGGGACGTTTCCTGGGCTGGCCCAGTTTCTCCTTGCGAGACAGAGCGGAAGAGCTTTTTGCTAAGCTGCAGTAGACAAGAGATGCAGAAGACGATGATACGGAGACTCTCAGCAGTTAAGCCCCGGTCCCCGGCGGCTTTGGGCAGAAGCCGCGCTCCGGAGCGCACGGCGAGCAGCACAAAGCTCTGTGCGCGAAGAAGCCGCTTCTTCGCCTCCGGGAGACTGAGAGAGCGGCAGCTTCCGAGAAGCGAAAAACAAAGCTTCAATACACGGGCCCTGTGTGCAGCTCATAAACTGAGAGAAAACAGTACCGTACTACTCTCGTGCTTCTATCTTTCACATTATTATTCGAATGGAAGTGGTTTCGAACAGCTTTCTATTGCTTCTTGCCAAGCTTTCTGCAGATATCTCTGGACATTCTAGGCCAAGATCGAGGTTGTTTTCCCTACTAGCACACGTTCTCCTTGCGAGATCTAGTGGAAAAGCTTTTTCCCCAAGCTGCAGTTTCCAAGAGATGCAATAGACGATGATATATAGCTCTTTGTGAATTTAAGCGCCGGTCCCGGGCGTCTTTCGACAGAAGCTGCGCTCCGAAACGTAGCGCGAGCGGCACAATGCTCTGTGCGTGCAGAAGTAGCTTCATCGTCTCCGGGAGACAGGAGAGCGGCAGCTTCCGAGAGGCGAAGAAAGAAGCGTCACAACACGGGCACTGTGTGCAGCTCTCAAACGGAGAGAAAACAGTACCTTTCCACTCTCCTGCTTCTTTCATTCAAATTAATATTCGAAGTCAAGGAGTTTGAAACAACTTTCTTTTGCTTCTCGACAAACACTCTGCACACCTCCATGCAACATCTGCACCAAGATCGGGGACGGTTCCTGTACTAGCCCAGTTTCTCCTTGCGAGACAAAGCGGAACAGCTTTTTGGTAAGCTGCAGAAGACGAAGATACGGAGCTCTCAGAAGTTAAGCTCCGGTGCCCGGCGTCATTCGGCAGAAGCCGCGCTCCGGAGCGCACCGCGAAAGACACGATGATCTATGCGCGAAGAAGCCGCTTCTGCGCCTCTGGGAGACAGAGAGGGCGGCAGCTTGCTGAAGGCGATCAAGGAAGCTGCAAAACCTCTCTCCTTCCTTTTCCAGTCACGCGAACATTCCAAAGGAAAGAGTTTTCAACAACTTCTTTTGCTTCTTTCTTACGAAACATTCTGTAGGCAGTCGAGAAGCTTCTTAAGCAAGACCGGGGACATTGTACTATTGCCACAGTGTCTCCTTGCGAGACATAGTGGAAAAGGTTTTTGCAAATCTACAGGCGAAAAGAAATCCTGAAGACGATGTTCCGGAGCACTCCGAGCCAGAGCTCCAGTCCTTGGCGTCCTTCGGCAGAAGGCACGCTGCGGAGCGTACCGCGAGCGGCAAAATGCTCTGTGCGCGAAGAAGCCGCTTCTGCGCCTCCGAGAGACGGAGAACGCGGCAGCTTCCGAGAGGCAAAGAACGAAGCTTCACAACACGGGCACTGTGTGCAGGTGTCAAGCGGAGAGAAACCAGTACCTTACCGCTGCTCTTGTGCTTCTTTCATTCACGTTTTTATTCGAATGGAAGGAGTATTGAACAACTTTCTTTTGCTTCCGCTAATCTTTCTGCAGATAGCTCTCTCAATTCTTGAGCAAGATCGGTGTTGTTTTATCTACTGGCACAGTTTCTCCTTGCGAGATCTAGTGGAAAAGCTTTTTAGTATGCTGCAGAAGACAAGCGATGCAGAAGCCGATGATACAGAGCTCTCAGAAGTTAAGCGCCGGTCCCGGGCATCTTTCAGCAGAAGTCGCGCACCGGAGCGTCCAGGTACCAGCACGATGCTCTGTGCGCGAAGAAGACGCTTCTTCGCCGTCGAGAGAGGGAGAGCGCGGCAGCTTGCCAAAGGCCAAGAACACAGCCACACAATATGGTCATTCCGTGCGCAGCTTTAAAAGTTAGAGAAAACAGTACTTTTCCACTCTCCTGCTTCTTTCATTCACATTGCTATTCGAATGGAAGGAGTTTTGGACAGCTTTCTTGTGCTACTTGCTTCACACTCTGCAGCCATCCGTGCTGCAACATCCACACCAAGATCGGGGACGTTTCCTGGACCGGCCAAGTTTCTCCTTGCGAGACAGAGCGGAAGAGCTTTTTGCTAAGCTGCAGTAGACAAGAGATGCAGAAGACGATGATACGGAGCTCACAGAAGTTAAGCTCCTGTCCCCGGCATCTTTCAGCAGAAGCCGCTCTCCTGAGCGCACCGTGACAGGCACCATGCTCAGTGCGCGATGAAGCCGCTTCTTCGCCTTCGAGAGAGGGAGAGAGCGGCAGCTCGGAAAGACGAAGAACAAAGCCCCACAACACGGGCATTGTGTGCGCAGCTTTAAAAGGCAGAGAAAACAGTACCTTACTACGCTCCTGCTTCTGCAATTCACAAAAATATGCAAATGGAAGGAGTTTTGAACGACTTTCTTTCGCTTCTCGCTAAACACTCTGCACACCTCCGTGCAACATCTACACCAAGATCGGGGACGTTTCCTGGGCTGGCCCAGTTTCTCCTTGCGAGACAGAGCGGAAGAGCTTTTTGCTAAGCTGCAGTAGACAAGAGATGCAGAAGACGATGATACGGAGACTCTCAGCAGTTAAGCCCCGGTCCCCGGCGGCTTTGGGCAGAAGCCGCGCTCCGGAGCGCACGGCGAGCAGCACAAAGCTCTGTGCGCGAAGAAGCCGCTTCTTCGCCTCCGGGAGACTGAGAGAGCGGCAGCTTCCGAGAAGCGAAAAACAAAGCTTCAATACACGGGCCCTGTGTGCAGCTCATAAACTGAGAGAAAACAGTACCGTACTACTCTCGTGCTTCTATCTTTCACATTATTATTCGAATGGAAGTGGTTTCGAACAGCTTTCTATTGCTTCTTGCCAAGCTTTCTGCAGATATCTCTGGACATTCTAGGCCAAGATCGAGGTTGTTTTCCCTACTAGCACACGTTCTCCTTGCGAGATCTAGTGGAAAAGCTTTATCCCCAAGCTGCAGTTTCCAAGAGATGCAATAGACGATGATATATAGCTCTTTGTGAATTTAAGCGCCGGTCCCGGGCGTCTTTCGACAGAAGCTGCGCTCCGAAACGTAGCGCGAGCGGCACAATGCTCTGTGCGTGCAGAAGTAGCTTCATCGTCTCCGGGAGACAGGAGAGCGGCAGCTTCCGAGAGGCGAAGAAAGAAGCGTCACAACACGGGCACTGTGTGCAGCTCTCAAACGGAGAGAAAACAGTACCTTTCCACTCTCCTGCTTCTTTCATTCAAATTAATATTCGAAGTCAAGGAGTTTGAAACAACTTTCTTTTGCTTCTCGACAAACACTCTGCACACCTCCATGCAACATCTGCACCAAGATCGGGGACGGTTCCTGTACTAGCCCAGTTTCTCCTTGCGAGACAAAGCGGAACAGCTTTTTGGTAAGCTGCAGAAGACGAAGATACGGAGCTCTCAGAAGTTAAGCTCCGGTGCCCGGCGTCATTCGGCAGAAGCCGCGCTCCGGAGCGCACCGCGAAAGACACGATGATCTATGCGCGAAGAAGCCGCTTCTGCGCCTCTGGGAGACAGAGAGGGCGGCAGCTTGCTGAAGGCGATCAAGGAAGCTGCAAAACCTCTCTCCTTCCTTTTCCAGTCACGCGAACATTCCAAAGGAAAGAGTTTTCAACAACTTCTTTTGCTTCTTTCTTACGAAACATTCTGTAGGCAGTCGAGAAGCTTCTTAAGCAAGACCGGGGACATTGTACTATTGCCACAGTGTCTCCTTGCGAGACATAGTGGAAAAGGTTTTTGCAAATCTACAGGCGAAAAGAAATCCTGAAGACGATGTTCCGGAGCACTCCGAGCCAGAGCTCCAGTCCTTGGCGTCCTTCGGCAGAAGGCACGCTGCGGAGCGTACCGCGAGCGGCAAAATGCTCTGTGCGCGAAGAAGCCGCTTCTGCGCCTCCGAGAGACGGAGAACGCGGCAGCTTCCGAGAGGCAAAGAACGAAGCTTCACAACACGGGCACTGTGTGCAGGTGTCAAGCGGAGAGAAACCAGTACCTTACCGCTGCTCTTGTGCTTCTTTCATTCACGTTTTTATTCGAATGGAAGGAGTATTGAACAACTTTCTTTTGCTTCCGCTAATCTTTCTGCAGATAGCTCTCTCAATTCTTGAGCAAGATCGGTGTTGTTTTATCTACTGGCACAGTTTCTCCTTGCGAGATCTAGTGGAAAAGCTTTTTAGTATGCTGCAGAAGACAAGCGATGCAGAAGCCGATGATACAGAGCTCTCAGAAGTTAAGCGCCGGTCCCGGGCATCTTTCAGCAGAAGTCGCGCACCGGAGCGTCCAGGTACCAGCACGATGCTCTGTGCGCGAAGAAGACGCTTCTTCGCCGTCGAGAGAGGGAGAGCGCGGCAGCTTGCCAAAGGCCAAGAACACAGCCACACAATATGGTCATTCCGTGCGCAGCTTTAAAAGTTAGAGAAAACAGTACTTTTCCACTCTCCTGCTTCTTTCATTCACATTGCTATTCGAACGGAAGGAGTTTTGGACAGCTTTCTTGTGCTACTTGCTTCACACTCTGCAGCCATCCGTGCTGCAACATCCACACCAAGATCGGGGACGTTTCCTGGACCGGCCAAGTTTCTCCTTGCGAGACAGAGCGGAAGAGCTTTTTGCTAAGCTGCAGTAGACAAGAGATGCAGAAGACGATGATACGGAGCTCACAGAAGTTAAGCTCCTGTCCCCGGCATCTTTCAGCAGAAGCCGCTCTCCTGAGCGCACCGTGACAGGCACCATGCTCAGTGCGCGATGAAGCCGCTTCTTCGCCTTCGAGAGAGGGAGAGAGCGGCAGCTCGGAAAGACGAAGAACAAAGCCCCACAACACGGGCATTGTGTGCGCAGCTTTAAAAGGCAGAGAAAACAGTACCTTACTACGCTCCTGCTTCTGCAATTCACAAAAATATGCAAATGGAAGGAGTTTTGAACGACTTTCTTTCGCTTCTCGCTAAACACTCTGCACACCTCCGTGCAACATCTACACCAAGATCGGGGACGTTTCCTGGGCTGGCCCAGTTTCTCCTTGCGAGACAGAGCGGAAGAGCTTTTTGCTAAGCTGCAGTAGACAAGAGATGCAGAAGACGATGATACGGAGACTCTCAGCAGTTAAGCCCCGGTCCCCGGCGGCTTTGGGCAGAAGCCGCGCTCCGGAGCGCACGGCGAGCAGCACAAAGCTCTGTGCGCGAAGAAGCCGCTTCTTCGCCTCCGGGAGACTGAGAGAGCGGCAGCTTCCGAGAAGCGAAAAACAAAGCTTCAATACACGGGCCCTGTGTGCAGCTCATAAACTGAGAGAAAACAGTACCGTACTACTCTCGTGCTTCTATCTTTCACATTATTATTCGAATGGAAGTGGTTTCGAACAGCTTTCTATTGCTTCTTGCCAAGCTTTCTGCAGATATCTCTGGACATTCTAGGCCAAGATCGAGGTTGTTTTCCCTACTAGCACACGTTCTCCTTGCGAGATCTAGTGGAAAAGCTTTTTTCCCAAGCTGCAGTTTCCAAGAGATGCAATAGACGATGATATATAGCTCTTTGTGAATTTAAGCGCCGGTCCCGGGCGTCTTTCGACAGAAGCTGCGCTCCGAAACGTAGCGCGAGCGGCACAATGCTCTGTGCGTGCAGAAGTAGCTTCATCGTCTCCGGGAGACAGGAGAGCGGCAGCTTCCGAGAGGCGAAGAAAGAAGCGTCACAACACGGGCACTGTGTGCAGCTCTCAAACGGAGAGAAAACAGTACCTTTCCACTCTCCTGCTTCTTTCATTCAAATTAATATTCGAAGTCAAGGAGTTTGAAACAACTTTCTTTTGCTTCTCGACAAACACTCTGCACACCTCCATGCAACATCTGCACCAAGATCGGGGACGGTTCCTGTACTAGCCCAGTTTCTCCTTGCGAGACAAAGCGGAACAGCTTTTTGGTAAGCTGCAGAAGACGAAGATACGGAGCTCTCAGAAGTTAAGCTCCGGTGCCCGGCGTCATTCGGCAGAAGCCGCGCTCCGGAGCGCACCGCGAAAGACACGATGATCTATGCGCGAAGAAGCCGCTTCTGCGCCTCTGGGAGACAGAGAGGGCGGCAGCTTGCTGAAGGCGATCAAGGAAGCTGCAAAACCTCTCTCCTTCCTTTTCCAGTCACGCGAACATTCCAAAGGAAAGAGTTTTCAACAACTTCTTTTGCTTCTTTCTTACGAAACATTCTGTAGGCAGTCGAGAAGCTTCTTAAGCAAGACCGGGGACATTGTACTATTGCCACAGTGTCTCCTTGCGAGACATAGTGGAAAAGGTTTTTGCAAATCTACAGGCGAAAAGAAATCCTGAAGACGATGTTCCGGAGCACTCCGAGCCAGAGCTCCAGTCCTTGGCGTCCTTCGGCAGAAGGCACGCTGCGGAGCGTACCGCGAGCGGCAAAATGCTCTGTGCGCGAAGAAGCCGCTTCTGCGCCTCCGAGAGACGGAGAACGCGGCAGCTTCCGAGAGGCAAAGAACGAAGCTTCACAACACGGGCACTGTGTGCAGGTGTCAAGCGGAGAGAAACCAGTACCTTACCGCTGCTCTTGTGCTTCTTTCATTCACGTTTTTATTCGAATGGAAGGAGTATTGAACAACTTTCTTTTGCTTCCGCTAATCTTTCTGCAGATAGCTCTCTCAATTCTTGAGCAAGATCGGTGTTGTTTTATCTACTGGCACAGTTTCTCCTTGCGAGATCTAGTGGAAAAGCTTTTTAGTATGCTGCAGAAGACAAGCGATGCAGAAGCCGATGATACAGAGCTCTCAGAAGTTAAGCGCCGGTCCCGGGCATCTTTCAGCAGAAGTCGCGCACCGGAGCGTCCAGGTACCAGCACGATGCTCTGTGCGCGAAGAAGACGCTTCTTCGCCGTCGAGAGAGGGAGAGCGCGGCAGCTTGCCAAAGGCCAAGAACACAGCCACACAATATGGTCATTCCGTGCGCAGCTTTAAAAGTTAGAGAAAACAGTACTTTTCCACTCTCCTGCTTCTTTCATTCACATTGCTATTCGAATGGAAGGAGTTTTGGACAGCTTTCTTGTGCTACTTGCTTCACACTCTGCAGCCATCCGTGCTGCAACATCCACACCAAGATCGGGGACGTTTCCTGGACCGGCCAAGTTTCTCCTTGCGAGACAGAGCGGAAGAGCTTTTTGCTAAGCTGCTGTAGACAAGAGATGCAGAAGACGATGATACGGAGCTCACAGAAGTTAAGCTCCTGTCCCCGGCATCTTTCAGCAGAAGCCGCTCTCCTGAGCGCACCGTGACAGGCACCATGCTCAGTGCGCGATGAAGCCGCTTCTTCGCCTTCGAGAGAGGGAGAGAGCGGCAGCTCGGAAAGACGAAGAACAAAGCCCCACAACACGGGCATTGTGTGCGCAGCTTTAAAAGGCAGAGAAAACAGTACCTTACTACGCTCCTGCTTCTGCAATTCACAAAAATATGCAAATGGAAGGAGTTTTGAACGACTTTCTTTCGCTTCTCGCTAAACACTCTGCACACCTCCGTGCAACATCTACACCAAGATCGGGGACGTTTCCTGGGCTGGCCCAGTTTCTCCTTGCGAGACAGAGCGGAAGAGCTTTTTGCTAAGCTGCAGTAGACAAGAGATGCAGAAGACGATGATACGGAGACTCTCAGCAGTTAAGCCCCGGTCCCCGGCGGCTTTGGGCAGAAGCCGCGCTCCGGAGCGCACGGCGAGCAGCACAAAGCTCTGTGCGCGAAGAAGCCGCTTCTTCGCCTCCGGGAGACTGAGAGAGCGGCAGCTTCCGAGAAGCGAAAAACAAAGCTTCAATACACGGGCCCTGTGTGCAGCTCATAAACTGAGAGAAAACAGTACCGTACTACTCTCGTGCTTCTATCTTTCACATTATTATTCGAATGGAAGTGGTTTCGAACAGCTTTCTATTGCTTCTTGCCAAGCTTTCTGCAGATATCTCTGGACATTCTAGGCCAAGATCGAGGTTGTTTTCCCTACTAGCACACGTTCTCCTTGCGAGATCTAGTGGAAAAGCTTTTTTCCCAAGCTGCAGTTTCCAAGAGATGCAATAGACGATGATATATAGCTCTTTGTGAATTTAAGCGCCGGTCCCGGGCGTCTTTCGACAGAAGCTGCGCTCCGAAACGTAGCGCGAGCGGCACAATGCTCTGTGCGTGCAGAAGTAGCTTCATCGTCTCCGGGAGACAGGAGAGCGGCAGCTTCCGAGAGGCGAAGAAAGAAGCGTCACAACACGGGCACTGTGTGCAGCTCTCAAACGGAGAGAAAACAGTACCTTTCCACTCTCCTGCTTCTTTCATTCAAATTAATATTCGAAGTCAAGGAGTTTGAAACAACTTTCTTTTGCTTCTCGACAAACACTCTGCACACCTCCATGCAACATCTGCACCAAGATCGGGGACGGTTCCTGTACTAGCCCAGTTTCTCCTTGCGAGACAAAGCGGAACAGCTTTTTGGTAAGCTGCAGAAGACGAAGATACGGAGCTCTCAGAAGTTAAGCTCCGGTGCCCGGCGTCATTCGGCAGAAGCCGCGCTCCGGAGCGCACCGCGAAAGACACGATGATCTATGCGCGAAGAAGCCGCTTCTGCGCCTCTGGGAGACAGAGAGGGCGGCAGCTTGCTGAAGGCGATCAAGGAAGCTGCAAAACCTCTCTCCTTCCTTTTCCAGTCACGCGAACATTCCAAAGGAAAGAGTTTTCAACAACTTCTTTTGCTTCTTTCTTACGAAACATTCTGTAGGCAGTCGAGAAGCTTCTTAAGCAAGACCGGGGACATTGTACTATTGCCACAGTGTCTCCTTGCGAGACATAGTGGAAAAGGTTTTTGCAAATCTACAGGCGAAAAGAAATCCTGAAGACGATGTTCCGGAGCACTCCGAGCCAGAGCTCCAGTCCTTGGCGTCCTTCGGCAGAAGGCACGCTGCGGAGCGTACCGCGAGCGGCAAAATGCTCTGTGCGCGAAGAAGCCGCTTCTGCGCCTCCGAGAGACGGAGAACGCGGCAGCTTCCGAGAGGCAAAGAACGAAGCTTCACAACACGGGCACTGTGTGCAGGTGTCAAGCGGAGAGAAACCAGTACCTTACCGCTGCTCTTGTGCTTCTTTCATTCACGTTTTTATTCGAATGGAAGGAGTATTGAACAACTTTCTTTTGCTTCCGCTAATCTTTCTGCAGATAGCTCTCTCAATTCTTGAGCAAGATCGGTGTTGTTTTATCTACTGGCACAGTTTCTCCTTGCGAGATCTAGTGGAAAAGCTTTTTAGTATGCTGCAGAAGACAAGCGATGCAGAAGCCGATGATACAGAGCTCTCAGAAGTTAAGCGCCGGTCCCGGGCATCTTTCAGCAGAAGTCGCGCACCGGAGCGTCCAGGTACCAGCACGATGCTCTGTGCGCGAAGAAGACGCTTCTTCGCCGTCGAGAGAGGGAGAGCGCGGCAGCTTGCCAAAGGCCAAGAACACAGCCACACAATATGGTCATTCCGTGCGCAGCTTTAAAAGTTAGAGAAAACAGTACTTTTCCACTCTCCTGCTTCTTTCATTCACATTGCTATTCGAATGGAAGGAGTTTTGGACAGCTTTCTTGTGCTACTTGCTTCACACTCTGCAGCCATCCGTGCTGCAACATCCACACCAAGATCGGGGACGTTTCCTGGACCGGCCAAGTTTCTCCTTGCGAGACAGAGCGGAAGAGCTTTTTGCTAAGCTGCAGTAGACAAGAGATGCAGAAGACGATGATACGGAGCTCACAGAAGTTAAGCTCCTGTCCCCGGCATCTTTCAGCAGAAGCCGCTCTCCTGAGCGCACCGTGACAGGCACCATGCTCAGTGCGCGATGAAGCCGCTTCTTCGCCTTCGAGAGAGGGAGAGAGCGGCAGCTCGGAAAGACGAAGAACAAAGCCCCACAACACGGGCATTGTGTGCGCAGCTTTAAAAGGCAGAGAAAACAGTACCTTACTACGCTCCTGCTTCTGCAATTCACAAAAATATGCAAATGGAAGGAGTTTTGAACGACTTTCTTTCGCTTCTCGCTAAACACTCTGCACACCTCCGTGCAACATCTACACCAAGATGGGGGACGTTTCCTGGGCTGGCCCAGTTTCTCCTTGCGAGACAGAGCGGAAGAGCTTTTTGCTAAGCTGCAGTAGACAAGAGATGCAGAAGACGATGATACGGAGACTCTCAGCAGTTAAGCCCCGGTCCCCGGCGGCTTTGGGCAGAAGCCGCGCTCCGGAGCGCACGGCGAGCAGCACAAAGCTCTGTGCGCGAAGAAGCCGCTTCTTCGCCTCCGGGAGACTGAGAGAGCGGCAGCTTCCGAGAAGCGAAAAACAAAGCTTCAATACACGGGCCCTGTGTGCAGCTCATAAACTGAGAGAAAACAGTACCGTACTACTCTCGTGCTTCTATCTTTCACATTATTATTCGAATGGAAGTGGTTTCGAACAGCTTTCTATTGCTTCTTGCCAAGCTTTCTGCAGATATCTCTGGACATTCTAGGCCAAGATCGAGGTTGTTTTCCCTACTAGCACACGTTCTCCTTGCGAGATCTAGTGGAAAAGCTTTTTTCCCAAGCTGCAGTTTCCAAGAGATGCAATAGACGATGATATATAGCTCTTTGTGAATTTAAGCGCCGGTCCCGGGCGTCTTTCGACAGAAGCTGCGCTCCGAAACGTAGCGCGAGCGGCACAATGCTCTGTGCGTGCAGAAGTAGCTTCATCGTCTCCGGGAGACAGGAGAGCGGCAGCTTCCGAGAGGCGAAGAAAGAAGCGTCACAACACGGGCACTGTGTGCAGCTCTCAAACGGAGAGAAAACAGTACCTTTCCACTCTCCTGCTTCTTTCATTCAAATTAATATTCGAAGTCAAGGAGTTTGAAACAACTTTCTTTTGCTTCTCGACAAACACTCTGCACACCTCCATGCAACATCTGCACCAAGATCGGGGACGGTTCCTGTACTAGCCCAGTTTCTCCTTGCGAGACAAAGCGGAACAGCTTTTTGGTAAGCTGCAGAAGACGAAGATACGGAGCTCTCAGAAGTTAAGCTCCGGTGCCCGGCGTCATTCGGCAGAAGCCGCGCTCCGGAGCGCACCGCGAAAGACACGATGATCTATGCGCGAAGAAGCCGCTTCTGCGCCTCTGGGAGACAGAGAGGGCGGCAGCTTGCTGAAGGCGATCAAGGAAGCTGCAAAACCTCTCTCCTTCCTTTTCCAGTCACGCGAACATTCCAAAGGAAAGAGTTTTCAACAACTTCTTTTGCTTCTTTCTTACGAAACATTCTGTAGGCAGTCGAGAAGCTTCTTAAGCAAGACCGGGGACATTGTACTATTGCCACAGTGTCTCCTTGCGAGACATAGTGGAAAAGGTTTTTGCAAATCTACAGGCGAAAAGAAATCCTGAAGACGATGTTCCGGAGCACTCCGAGCCAGAGCTCCAGTCCTTGGCGTCCTTCGGCAGAAGGCACGCTGCGGAGCGTACCGCGAGCGGCAAAATGCTCTGTGCGCGAAGAAGCCGCTTCTGCGCCTCCGAGAGACGGAGAACGCGGCAGCTTCCGAGAGGCAAAGAACGAAGCTTCACAACACGGGCACTGTGTGCAGGTGTCAAGCGGAGAGAAACCAGTACCTTACCGCTGCTCTTGTGCTTCTTTCATTCACGTTTTTATTCGAATGGAAGGAGTATTGAACAACTTTCTTTTGCTTCCGCTAATCTTTCTGCAGATAGCTCTCTCAATTCTTGAGCAAGATCGGTGTTGTTTTATCTACTGGCACAGTTTCTCCTTGCGAGATCTAGTGGAAAAGCTTTTTAGTATGCTGCAGAAGACAAGCGATGCAGAAGCCGATGATACAGAGCTCTCAGAAGTTAAGCGCCGGTCCCGGGCATCTTTCAGCAGAAGTCGCGCACCGGAGCGTCCAGGTACCAGCACGATGCTCTGTGCGCGAAGAAGACGCTTCTTCGCCGTCGAGAGAGGGAGAGCGCGGCAGCTTGCCAAAGGCCAAGAACACAGCCACACAATATGGTCATTCCGTGCGCAGCTTTAAAAGTTAGAGAAAACAGTACTTTTCCACTCTCCTGCTTCTTTCATTCACATTGCTATTCGAATGGAAGGAGTTTTGGACAGCTTTCTTGTGCTACTTGCTTCACACTCTGCAGCCATCCGTGCTGCAACATCCACACCAAGATCGGGGACGTTTCCTGGACCGGCCAAGTTTCTCCTTGCGAGACAGAGCGGAAGAGCTTTTTGCTAAGCTGCTGTAGACAAGAGATGCAGAAGACGATGATACGGAGCTCACAGAAGTTAAGCTCCTGTCCCCGGCATCTTTCAGCAGAAGCCGCTCTCCTGAGCGCACCGTGACAGGCACCATGCTCAGTGCGCGATGAAGCCGCTTCTTCGCCTTCGAGAGAGGGAGAGAGCGGCAGCTCGGAAAGACGAAGAACAAAGCCCCACAACACGGGCATTGTGTGCGCAGCTTTAAAAGGCAGAGAAAACAGTACCTTACTACGCTCCTGCTTCTGCAATTCACAAAAATATGCAAATGGAAGGAGTTTTGAACGACTTTCTTTCGCTTCTCGCTAAACACTCTGCACACCTCCGTGCAACATCTACACCAAGATCGGGGACGTTTCCTGGGCTGGCCCAGTTTCTCCTTGCGAGACAGAGCGGAAGAGCTTTTTGCTAAGCTGCAGTAGACAAGAGATGCAGAAGACGATGATACGGAGACTCTCAGCAGTTAAGCCCCGGTCCCCGGCGGCTTTGGGCAGAAGCCGCGCTCCGGAGCGCACGGCGAGCAGCACAAAGCTCTGTGCGCGAAGAAGCCGCTTCTTCGCCTCCGGGAGACTGAGAGAGCGGCAGCTTCCGAGAAGCGAAAAACAAAGCTTCAATACACGGGCCCTGTGTGCAGCTCATAAACTGAGAGAAAACAGTACCGTACTACTCTCGTGCTTCTATCTTTCACATTATTATTCGAATGGAAGTGGTTTCGAACAGCTTTCTATTGCTTCTTGCCAAGCTTTCTGCAGATATCTCTGGACATTCTAGGCCAAGATCGAGGTTGTTTTCCCTACTAGCACACGTTCTCCTTGCGAGATCTAGTGGAAAAGCTTTTTCCCCAAGCTGCAGTTTCCAAGAGATGCAATAGACGATGATATATAGCTCTTTGTGAATTTAAGCGCCGGTCCCGGGCGTCTTTCGACAGAAGCTGCGCTCCGAAACGTAGCGCGAGCGGCACAATGCTCTGTGCGTGCAGAAGTAGCTTCATCGTCTCCGGGAGACAGGAGAGCGGCAGCTTCCGAGAGGCGAAGAAAGAAGCGTCACAACACGGGCACTGTGTGCAGCTCTCAAACGGAGAGAAAACAGTACCTTTCCACTCTCCTGCTTCTTTCATTCAAATTAATATTCGAAGTCAAGGAGTTTGAAACAACTTTCTTTTGCTTCTCGACAAACACTCTGCACACCTCCATGCAACATCTGCACCAAGATCGGGGACGGTTCCTGTACTAGCCCAGTTTCTCCTTGCGAGACAAAGCGGAACAGCTTTTTGGTAAGCTGCAGAAGACGAAGATACGGAGCTCTCAGAAGTTAAGCTCCGGTGCCCGGCGTCATTCGGCAGAAGCCGCGCTCCGGAGCGCACCGCGAAAGACACGATGATCTATGCGCGAAGAAGCCGCTTCTGCGCCTCTGGGAGACAGAGAGGGCGGCAGCTTGCTGAAGGCGATCAAGGAAGCTGCAAAACCTCTCTCCTTCCTTTTCCAGTCACGCGAACATTCCAAAGGAAAGAGTTTTCAACAACTTCTTTTGCTTCTTTCTTACGAAACATTCTGTAGGCAGTCGAGAAGCTTCTTAAGCAAGACCGGGGACATTGTACTATTGCCACAGTGTCTCCTTGCGAGACATAGTGGAAAAGGTTTTTGCAAATCTACAGGCGAAAAGAAATCCTGAAGACGATGTTCCGGAGCACTCCGAGCCAGAGCTCCAGTCCTTGGCGTCCTTCGGCAGAAGGCACGCTGCGGAGCGTACCGCGAGCGGCAAAATGCTCTGTGCGCGAAGAAGCCGCTTCTGCGCCTCCGAGAGACGGAGAACGCGGCAGCTTCCGAGAGGCAAAGAACGAAGCTTCACAACACGGGCACTGTGTGCAGGTGTCAAGCGGAGAGAAACCAGTACCTTACCGCTGCTCTTGTGCTTCTTTCATTCACGTTTTTATTCGAATGGAAGGAGTATTGAACAACTTTCTTTTGCTTCCGCTAATCTTTCTGCAGATAGCTCTCTCAATTCTTGAGCAAGATCGGTGTTGTTTTATCTACTGGCACAGTTTCTCCTTGCGAGATCTAGTGGAAAAGCTTTTTAGTATGCTGCAGAAGACAAGCGATGCAGAAGCCGATGATACAGAGCTCTCAGAAGTTAAGCGCCGGTCCCGGGCATCTTTCAGCAGAAGTCGCGCACCGGAGCGTCCAGGTACCAGCACGATGCTCTGTGCGCGAAGAAGACGCTTCTTCGCCGTCGAGAGAGGGAGAGCGCGGCAGCTTGCCAAAGGCCAAGAACACAGCCACACAATATGGTCATTCCGTGCGCAGCTTTAAAAGTTAGAGAAAACAGTACTTTTCCACTCTCCTGCTTCTTTCATTCACATTGCTATTCGAATGGAAGGAGTTTTGGACAGCTTTCTTGTGCTACTTGCTTCACACTCTGCAGCCATCCGTGCTGCAACATCCACACCAAGATCGGGGACGTTTCCTGGACCGGCCCAGTTTCTCCTTGCGAGACAGAGTGGAAGAGCTTTTTGCTAAGCTGCTGTAGACAAGAGATGCAGAAGACGATGATACGGAGCTCACAGAAGTTAAGCTCCTGTCCCCGGCATCTTTCAGCAGAAGCCGCTCTCCTGAGCGCACCGTGACAGGCACCATGCTCAGTGCGCGATGAAGCCGCTTCTTCGCCTTCGAGAGAGGGAGAGAGCGGCAGCTCGGAAAGACGAAGAACAAAGCCCCACAACACGGGCATTGTGTGCGCAGCTTTAAAAGGCAGAGAAAACAGTACCTTACTACGCTCCTGCTTCTGCAATTCACAAAAATATGCAAATGGAAGGAGTTTTGAACGACTTTCTTTCGCTTCTCGCTAAACACTCTGCACACCTCCGTGCAACATCTACACCAAGATGGGGGACGTTTCCTGGGCTGGCCCAGTTTCTCCTTGCGAGACAGAGCGGAAGAGCTTTTTGCTAAGCTGCAGTAGACAAGAGATGCAGAAGACGATGATACGGAGACTCTCAGCAGTTAAGCCCCGGTCCCCGGCGGCTTTGGGCAGAAGCCGCGCTCCGGAGCGCACGGCGAGCAGCACAAAGCTCTGTGCGCGAAGAAGCCGCTTCTTCGCCTCCGGGAGACTGAGAGAGCGGCAGCTTCCGAGAAGCGAAAAACAAAGCTTCAATACACGGGCCCTGTGTGCAGCTCATAAACTGAGAGAAAACAGTACCGTACTACTCTCGTGCTTCTATCTTTCACATTATTATTCGAATGGAAGTGGTTTCGAACAGCTTTCTATTGCTTCTTGCCAAGCTTTCTGCAGATATCTCTGGACATTCTAGGCCAAGATCGAGGTTGTTTTCCCTACTAGCACACGTTCTCCTTGCGAGATCTAGTGGAAAAGCTTTTTTCCCAAGCTGCAGTTTCCAAGAGATGCAATAGACGATGATATATAGCTCTTTGTGAATTTAAGCGCCGGTCCCGGGCGTCTTTCGACAGAAGCTGCGCTCCGAAACGTAGCGCGAGCGGCACAATGCTCTGTGCGTGCAGAAGTAGCTTCATCGTCTCCGGGAGACAGGAGAGCGGCAGCTTCCGAGAGGCGAAGAAAGAAGCGTCACAACACGGGCACTGTGTGCAGCTCTCAAACGGAGAGAAAACAGTACCTTTCCACTCTCCTGCTTCTTTCATTCAAATTAATATTCGAAGTCAAGGAGTTTGAAACAACTTTCTTTTGCTTCTCGACAAACACTCTGCACACCTCCATGCAACATCTGCACCAAGATCGGGGACGGTTCCTGTACTAGCCCAGTTTCTCCTTGCGAGACAAAGCGGAACAGCTTTTTGGTAAGCTGCAGAAGACGAAGATACGGAGCTCTCAGAAGTTAAGCTCCGGTGCCCGGCGTCATTCGGCAGAAGCCGCGCTCCGGAGCGCACCGCGAAAGACACGATGATCTATGCGCGAAGAAGCCGCTTCTGCGCCTCTGGGAGACAGAGAGGGCGGCAGCTTGCTGAAGGCGATCAAGGAAGCTGCAAAACCTCTCTCCTTCCTTTTCCAGTCACGCGAACATTCCAAAGGAAAGAGTTTTCAACAACTTCTTTTGCTTCTTTCTTACGAAACATTCTGTAGGCAGTCGAGAAGCTTCTTAAGCAAGACCGGGGACATTGTACTATTGCCACAGTGTCTCCTTGCGAGACATAGTGGAAAAGGTTTTTGCAAATCTACAGGCGAAAAGAAATCCTGAAGACGATGTTCCGGAGCACTCCGAGCCAGAGCTCCAGTCCTTGGCGTCCTTCGGCAGAAGGCACGCTGCGGAGCGTACCGCGAGCGGCAAAATGCTCTGTGCGCGAAGAAGCCGCTTCTGCGCCTCCGAGAGACGGAGAACGCGGCAGCTTCCGAGAGGCAAAGAACGAAGCTTCACAACACGGGCACTGTGTGCAGGTGTCAAGCGGAGAGAAACCAGTACCTTACCGCTGCTCTTGTGCTTCTTTCATTCACGTTTTTATTCGAATGGAAGGAGTATTGAACAACTTTCTTTTGCTTCCGCTAATCTTTCTGCAGATAGCTCTCTCAATTCTTGAGCAAGATCGGTGTTGTTTTATCTACTGGCACAGTTTCTCCTTGCGAGATCTAGTGGAAAAGCTTTTTAGTATGCTGCAGAAGACAAGCGATGCAGAAGCCGATGATACAGAGCTCTCAGAAGTTAAGCGCCGGTCCCGGGCATCTTTCAGCAGAAGTCGCGCACCGGAGCGTCCAGGTACCAGCACGATGCTCTGTGCGCGAAGAAGACGCTTCTTCGCCGTCGAGAGAGGGAGAGCGCGGCAGCTTGCCAAAGGCCAAGAACACAGCCACACAATATGGTCATTCCGTGCGCAGCTTTAAAAGTTAGAGAAAACAGTACTTTTCCACTCTCCTGCTTCTTTCATTCACATTGCTATTCGAATGGAAGGAGTTTTGGACAGCTTTCTTGTGCTACTTGCTTCACACTCTGCAGCCATCCGTGCTGCAACATCCACACCAAGATCGGGGACGTTTCCTGGACCGGCCAAGTTTCTCCTTGCGAGACAGAGCGGAAGAGCTTTTTGCTAAGCTGCAGTAGACAAGAGATGCAGAAGACGATGATACGGAGCTCACAGAAGTTAAGCTCCTGTCCCCGGCATCTTTCAGCAGAAGCCGCTCTCCTGAGCGCACCGTGACAGGCACCATGCTCAGTGCGCGATGAAGCCGCTTCTTCGCCTTCGAGAGAGGGAGAGAGCGGCAGCTCGGAAAGACGAAGAACAAAGCCCCACAACACGGGCATTGTGTGCGCAGCTTTAAAAGGCAGAGAAAACAGTACCTTACTACGCTCCTGCTTCTGCAATTCACAAAAATATGCAAATGGAAGGAGTTTTGAACGACTTTCTTTCGCTTCTCGCTAAACACTCTGCACACCTCCGTGCAACATCTACACCAAGATCGGGGACGTTTCCTGGGCTGGCCCAGTTTCTCCTTGCGAGACAGAGCGGAAGAGCTTTTTGCTAAGCTGCAGTAGACAAGAGATGCAGAAGACGATGATACGGAGACTCTCAGCAGTTAAGCCCCGGTCCCCGGCGGCTTTGGGCAGAAGCCGCGCTCCGGAGCGCACGGCGAGCAGCACAAAGCTCTGTGCGCGAAGAAGCCGCTTCTTCGCCTCCGGGAGACTGAGAGAGCGGCAGCTTCCGAGAAGCGAAAAACAAAGCTTCAATACACGGGCCCTGTGTGCAGCTCATAAACTGAGAGAAAACAGTACCGTACTACTCTCGTGCTTCTATCTTTCACATTATTATTCGAATGGAAGTGGTTTCGAACAGCTTTCTATTGCTTCTTGCCAAGCTTTCTGCAGATATCTCTGGACATTCTAGGCCAAGATCGAGGTTGTTTTCCCTACTAGCACACGTTCTCCTTGCGAGATCTAGTGGAAAAGCTTTTTTCCCAAGCTGCAGTTTCCAAGAGATGCAATAGACGATGATATATAGCTCTTTGTGAATTTAAGCGCCGGTCCCGGGCGTCTTTCGACAGAAGCTGCGCTCCGAAACGTAGCGCGAGCGGCACAATGCTCTGTGCGTGCAGAAGTAGCTTCATCGTCTCCGGGAGACAGGAGAGCGGCAGCTTCCGAGAGGCGAAGAAAGAAGCGTCACAACACGGGCACTGTGTGCAGCTCTCAAACGGAGAGAAAACAGTACCTTTCCACTCTCCTGCTTCTTTCATTCAAATTAATATTCGAAGTCAAGGAGTTTGAAACAACTTTCTTTTGCTTCTCGACAAACACTCTGCACACCTCCATGCAACATCTGCACCAAGATCGGGGACGGTTCCTGTACTAGCCCAGTTTCTCCTTGCGAGACAAAGCGGAACAGCTTTTTGGTAAGCTGCAGAAGACGAAGATACGGAGCTCTCAGAAGTTAAGCTCCGGTGCCCGGCGTCATTCGGCAGAAGCCGCGCTCCGGAGCGCACCGCGAAAGACACGATGATCTATGCGCGAAGAAGCCGCTTCTGCGCCTCTGGGAGACAGAGAGGGCGGCAGCTTGCTGAAGGCGATCAAGGAAGCTGCAAAACCTCTCTCCTTCCTTTTCCAGTCACGCGAACATTCCAAAGGAAAGAGTTTTCAACAACTTCTTTTGCTTCTTTCTTACGAAACATTCTGTAGGCAGTCGAGAAGCTTCTTAAGCAAGACCGGGGACATTGTACTATTGCCACAGTGTCTCCTTGCGAGACATAGTGGAAAAGGTTTTTGCAAATCTACAGGCGAAAAGAAATCCTGAAGACGATGTTCCGGAGCACTCCGAGCCAGAGCTCCAGTCCTTGGCGTCCTTCGGCAGAAGGCACGCTGCGGAGCGTACCGCGAGCGGCAAAATGCTCTGTGCGCGAAGAAGCCGCTTCTGCGCCTCCGAGAGACGGAGAACGCGGCAGCTTCCGAGAGGCAAAGAACGAAGCTTCACAACACGGGCACTGTGTGCAGGTGTCAAGCGGAGAGAAACCAGTACCTTACCGCTGCTCTTGTGCTTCTTTCATTCACGTTTTTATTCGAATGGAAGGAGTATTGAACAACTTTCTTTTGCTTCCGCTAATCTTTCTGCAGATAGCTCTCTCAATTCTTGAGCAAGATCGGTGTTGTTTTATCTACTGGCACAGTTTCTCCTTGCGAGATCTAGTGGAAAAGCTTTTTAGTATGCTGCAGAAGACAAGCGATGCAGAAGCCGATGATACAGAGCTCTCAGAAGTTAAGCGCCGGTCCCGGGCATCTTTCAGCAGAAGTCGCGCACCGGAGCGTCCAGGTACCAGCACGATGCTCTGTGCGCGAAGAAGACGCTTCTTCGCCGTCGAGAGAGGGAGAGCGCGGCAGCTTGCCAAAGGCCAAGAACACAGCCACACAATATGGTCATTCCGTGCGCAGCTTTAAAAGTTAGAGAAAACAGTACTTTTCCACTCTCCTGCTTCTTTCATTCACATTGCTATTCGAATGGAAGGAGTTTTGGACAGCTTTCTTGTGCTACTTGCTTCACACTCTGCAGCCATCCGTGCTGCAACATCCACACCAAGATCGGGGACGTTTCCTGGACCGGCCAAGTTTCTCCTTGCGAGACAGAGCGGAAGAGCTTTTTGCTAAGCTGCTGTAGACAAGAGATGCAGAAGACGATGATACGGAGCTCACAGAAGTTAAGCTCCTGTCCCCGGCATCTTTCAGCAGAAGCCGCTCTCCTGAGCGCACCGTGACAGGCACCATGCTCAGTGCGCGATGAAGCCGCTTCTTCGCCTTCGAGAGAGGGAGAGAGCGGCAGCTCGGAAAGACGAAGAACAAAGCCCCACAACACGGGCATTGTGTGCGCAGCTTTAAAAGGCAGAGAAAACAGTACCTTACTACGCTCCTGCTTCTGCAATTCACAAAAATATGCAAATGGAAGGAGTTTTGAACGACTTTCTTTCGCTTCTCGCTAAACACTCTGCACACCTCCGTGCAACATCTACACCAAGATCGGGGACGTTTCCTGGGCTGGCCCAGTTTCTCCTTGCGAGACAGAGCGGAAGAGCTTTTTGCTAAGCTGCAGTAGACAAGAGATGCAGAAGACGATGATACGGAGACTCTCAGCAGTTAAGCCCCGGTCCCCGGCGGCTTTGGGCAGAAGCCGCGCTCCGGAGCGCACGGCGAGCAGCACAAAGCTCTGTGCGCGAAGAAGCCGCTTCTTCGCCTCCGGGAGACTGAGAGAGCGGCAGCTTCCGAGAAGCGAAAAACAAAGCTTCAATACACGGGCCCTGTGTGCAGCTCATAAACTGAGAGAAAACAGTACCGTACTACTCTCGTGCTTCTATCTTTCACATTATTATTCGAATGGAAGTGGTTTCGAACAGCTTTCTATTGCTTCTTGCCAAGCTTTCTGCAGATATCTCTGGACATTCTAGGCCAAGATCGAGGTTGTTTTCCCTACTAGCACACGTTCTCCTTGCGAGATCTAGTGGAAAAGCTTTTTCCCCAAGCTGCAGTTTCCAAGAGATGCAATAGACGATGATATATAGCTCTTTGTGAATTTAAGCGCCGGTCCCGGGCGTCTTTCGACAGAAGCTGCGCTCCGAAACGTAGCGCGAGCGGCACAATGCTCTGTGCGTGCAGAAGTAGCTTCATCGTCTCCGGGAGACAGGAGAGCGGCAGCTTCCGAGAGGCGAAGAAAGAAGCGTCACAACACGGGCACTGTGTGCAGCTCTCAAACGGAGAGAAAACAGTACCTTTCCACTCTCCTGCTTCTTTCATTCAAATTAATATTCGAAGTCAAGGAGTTTGAAACAACTTTCTTTTGCTTCTCGACAAACACTCTGCACACCTCCATGCAACATCTGCACCAAGATCGGGGACGGTTCCTGTACTAGCCCAGTTTCTCCTTGCGAGACAAAGCGGAACAGCTTTTTGGTAAGCTGCAGAAGACGAAGATACGGAGCTCTCAGAAGTTAAGCTCCGGTGCCCGGCGTCATTCGGCAGAAGCCGCGCTCCGGAGCGCACCGCGAAAGACACGATGATCTATGCGCGAAGAAGCCGCTTCTGCGCCTCTGGGAGACAGAGAGGGCGGCAGCTTGCTGAAGGCGATCAAGGAAGCTGCAAAACCTCTCTCCTTCCTTTTCCAGTCACGCGAACATTCCAAAGGAAAGAGTTTTCAACAACTTCTTTTGCTTCTTTCTTACGAAACATTCTGTAGGCAGTCGAGAAGCTTCTTAAGCAAGACCGGGGACATTGTACTATTGCCACAGTGTCTCCTTGCGAGACATAGTGGAAAAGGTTTTTGCAAATCTACAGGCGAAAAGAAATCCTGAAGACGATGTTCCGGAGCACTCCGAGCCAGAGCTCCAGTCCTTGGCGTCCTTCGGCAGAAGGCACGCTGCGGAGCGTACCGCGAGCGGCAAAATGCTCTGTGCGCGAAGAAGCCGCTTCTGCGCCTCCGAGAGACGGAGAACGCGGCAGCTTCCGAGAGGCAAAGAACGAAGCTTCACAACACGGGCACTGTGTGCAGGTGTCAAGCGGAGAGAAACCAGTACCTTACCGCTGCTCTTGTGCTTCTTTCATTCACGTTTTTATTCGAATGGAAGGAGTATTGAACAACTTTCTTTTGCTTCCGCTAATCTTTCTGCAGATAGCTCTCTCAATTCTTGAGCAAGATCGGTGTTGTTTTATCTACTGGCACAGTTTCTCCTTGCGAGATCTAGTGGAAAAGCTTTTTAGTATGCTGCAGAAGACAAGCGATGCAGAAGCCGATGATACAGAGCTCTCAGAAGTTAAGCGCCGGTCCCGGGCATCTTTCAGCAGAAGTCGCGCACCGGAGCGTCCAGGTACCAGCACGATGCTCTGTGCGCGAAGAAGACGCTTCTTCGCCGTCGAGAGAGGGAGAGCGCGGCAGCTTGCCAAAGGCCAAGAACACAGCCACACAATATGGTCATTCCGTGCGCAGCTTTAAAAGTTAGAGAAAACAGTACTTTTCCACTCTCCTGCTTCTTTCATTCACATTGCTATTCGAATGGAAGGAGTTTTGGACAGCTTTCTTGTGCTACTTGCTTCACACTCTGCAGCCATCCGTGCTGCAACATCCACACCAAGATCGGGGACGTTTCCTGGACCGGCCCAGTTTCTCCTTGCGAGACAGAGTGGAAGAGCTTTTTGCTAAGCTGCTGTAGACAAGAGATGCAGAAGACGATGATACGGAGCTCACAGAAGTTAAGCTCCTGTCCCCGGCATCTTTCAGCAGAAGCCGCTCTCCTGAGCGCACCGTGACAGGCACCATGCTCAGTGCGCGATGAAGCCGCTTCTTCGCCTTCGAGAGAGGGAGAGAGCGGCAGCTCGGAAAGACGAAGAACAAAGCCCCACAACACGGGCATTGTGTGCGCAGCTTTAAAAGGCAGAGAAAACAGTACCTTACTACGCTCCTGCTTCTGCAATTCACAAAAATATGCAAATGGAAGGAGTTTTGAACGACTTTCTTTCGCTTCTCGCTAAACACTCTGCACACCTCCGTGCAACATCTACACCAAGATGGGGGACGTTTCCTGGGCTGGCCCAGTTTCTCCTTGCGAGACAGAGCGGAAGAGCTTTTTGCTAAGCTGCAGTAGACAAGAGATGCAGAAGACGATGATACGGAGACTCTCAGCAGTTAAGCCCCGGTCCCCGGCGGCTTTGGGCAGAAGCCGCGCTCCGGAGCGCACGGCGAGCAGCACAAAGCTCTGTGCGCGAAGAAGCCGCTTCTTCGCCTCCGGGAGACTGAGAGAGCGGCAGCTTCCGAGAAGCGAAAAACAAAGCTTCAATACACGGGCCCTGTGTGCAGCTCATAAACTGAGAGAAAACAGTACCGTACTACTCTCGTGCTTCTATCTTTCACATTATTATTCGAATGGAAGTGGTTTCGAACAGCTTTCTATTGCTTCTTGCCAAGCTTTCTGCAGATATCTCTGGACATTCTAGGCCAAGATCGAGGTTGTTTTCCCTACTAGCACACGTTCTCCTTGCGAGATCTAGTGGAAAAGCTTTTTTCCCAAGCTGCAGTTTCCAAGAGATGCAATAGACGATGATATATAGCTCTTTGTGAATTTAAGCGCCGGTCCCGGGCGTCTTTCGACAGAAGCTGCGCTCCGAAACGTAGCGCGAGCGGCACAATGCTCTGTGCGTGCAGAAGTAGCTTCATCGTCTCCGGGAGACAGGAGAGCGGCAGCTTCCGAGAGGCGAAGAAAGAAGCGTCACAACACGGGCACTGTGTGCAGCTCTCAAACGGAGAGAAAACAGTACCTTTCCACTCTCCTGCTTCTTTCATTCAAATTAATATTCGAAGTCAAGGAGTTTGAAACAACTTTCTTTTGCTTCTCGACAAACACTCTGCACACCTCCATGCAACATCTGCACCAAGATCGGGGACGGTTCCTGTACTAGCCCAGTTTCTCCTTGCGAGACAAAGCGGAACAGCTTTTTGGTAAGCTGCAGAAGACGAAGATACGGAGCTCTCAGAAGTTAAGCTCCGGTGCCCGGCGTCATTCGGCAGAAGCCGCGCTCCGGAGCGCACCGCGAAAGACACGATGATCTATGCGCGAAGAAGCCGCTTCTGCGCCTCTGGGAGACAGAGAGGGCGGCAGCTTGCTGAAGGCGATCAAGGAAGCTGCAAAACCTCTCTCCTTCCTTTTCCAGTCACGCGAACATTCCAAAGGAAAGAGTTTTCAACAACTTCTTTTGCTTCTTTCTTACGAAACATTCTGTAGGCAGTCGAGAAGCTTCTTAAGCAAGACCGGGGACATTGTACTATTGCCACAGTGTCTCCTTGCGAGACATAGTGGAAAAGGTTTTTGCAAATCTACAGGCGAAAAGAAATCCTGAAGACGATGTTCCGGAGCACTCCGAGCCAGAGCTCCAGTCCTTGGCGTCCTTCGGCAGAAGGCACGCTGCGGAGCGTACCGCGAGCGGCAAAATGCTCTGTGCGCGAAGAAGCCGCTTCTGCGCCTCCGAGAGACGGAGAACGCGGCAGCTTCCGAGAGGCAAAGAACGAAGCTTCACAACACGGGCACTGTGTGCAGGTGTCAAGCGGAGAGAAACCAGTACCTTACCGCTGCTCTTGTGCTTCTTTCATTCACGTTTTTATTCGAATGGAAGGAGTATTGAACAACTTTCTTTTGCTTCCGCTAATCTTTCTGCAGATAGCTCTCTCAATTCTTGAGCAAGATCGGTGTTGTTTTATCTACTGGCACAGTTTCTCCTTGCGAGATCTAGTGGAAAAGCTTTTTAGTATGCTGCAGAAGACAAGCGATGCAGAAGCCGATGATACAGAGCTCTCAGAAGTTAAGCGCCGGTCCCGGGCATCTTTCAGCAGAAGTCGCGCACCGGAGCGTCCAGGTACCAGCACGATGCTCTGTGCGCGAAGAAGACGCTTCTTCGCCGTCGAGAGAGGGAGAGCGCGGCAGCTTGCCAAAGGCCAAGAACACAGCCACACAATATGGTCATTCCGTGCGCAGCTTTAAAAGTTAGAGAAAACAGTACTTTTCCACTCTCCTGCTTCTTTCATTCACATTGCTATTCGAATGGAAGGAGTTTTGGACAGCTTTCTTGTGCTACTTGCTTCACACTCTGCAGCCATCCGTGCTGCAACATCCACACCAAGATCGGGGACGTTTCCTGGACCGGCCAAGTTTCTCCTTGCGAGACAGAGCGGAAGAGCTTTTTGCTAAGCTGCAGTAGACAAGAGATGCAGAAGACGATGATACGGAGCTCACAGAAGTTAAGCTCCTGTCCCCGGCATCTTTCAGCAGAAGCCGCTCTCCTGAGCGCACCGTGACAGGCACCATGCTCAGTGCGCGATGAAGCCGCTTCTTCGCCTTCGAGAGAGGGAGAGAGCGGCAGCTCGGAAAGACGAAGAACAAAGCCCCACAACACGGGCATTGTGTGCGCAGCTTTAAAAGGCAGAGAAAACAGTACCTTACTACGCTCCTGCTTCTGCAATTCACAAAAATATGCAAATGGAAGGAGTTTTGAACGACTTTCTTTCGCTTCTCGCTAAACACTCTGCACACCTCCGTGCAACATCTACACCAAGATCGGGGACGTTTCCTGGGCTGGCCCAGTTTCTCCTTGCGAGACAGAGCGGAAGAGCTTTTTGCTAAGCTGCAGTAGACAAGAGATGCAGAAGACGATGATACGGAGACTCTCAGCAGTTAAGCCCCGGTCCCCGGCGGCTTTGGGCAGAAGCCGCGCTCCGGAGCGCACGGCGAGCAGCACAAAGCTCTGTGCGCGAAGAAGCCGCTTCTTCGCCTCCGGGAGACTGAGAGAGCGGCAGCTTCCGAGAAGCGAAAAACAAAGCTTCAATACACGGGCCCTGTGTGCAGCTCATAAACTGAGAGAAAACAGTACCGTACTACTCTCGTGCTTCTATCTTTCACATTATTATTCGAATGGAAGTGGTTTCGAACAGCTTTCTATTGCTTCTTGCCAAGCTTTCTGCAGATATCTCTGGACATTCTAGGCCAAGATCGAGGTTGTTTTCCCTACTAGCACACGTTCTCCTTGCGAGATCTAGTGGAAAAGCTTTTTTCCCAAGCTGCAGTTTCCAAGAGATGCAATAGACGATGATATATAGCTCTTTGTGAATTTAAGCGCCGGTCCCGGGCGTCTTTCGACAGAAGCTGCGCTCCGAAACGTAGCGCGAGCGGCACAATGCTCTGTGCGTGCAGAAGTAGCTTCATCGTCTCCGGGAGACAGGAGAGCGGCAGCTTCCGAGAGGCGAAGAAAGAAGCGTCACAACACGGGCACTGTGTGCAGCTCTCAAACGGAGAGAAAACAGTACCTTTCCACTCTCCTGCTTCTTTCATTCAAATTAATATTCGAAGTCAAGGAGTTTGAAACAACTTTCTTTTGCTTCTCGACAAACACTCTGCACACCTCCATGCAACATCTGCACCAAGATCGGGGACGGTTCCTGTACTAGCCCAGTTTCTCCTTGCGAGACAAAGCGGAACAGCTTTTTGGTAAGCTGCAGAAGACGAAGATACGGAGCTCTCAGAAGTTAAGCTCCGGTGCCCGGCGTCATTCGGCAGAAGCCGCGCTCCGGAGCGCACCGCGAAAGACACGATGATCTATGCGCGAAGAAGCCGCTTCTGCGCCTCTGGGAGACAGAGAGGGCGGCAGCTTGCTGAAGGCGATCAAGGAAGCTGCAAAACCTCTCTCCTTCCTTTTCCAGTCACGCGAACATTCCAAAGGAAAGAGTTTTCAACAACTTCTTTTGCTTCTTTCTTACGAAACATTCTGTAGGCAGTCGAGAAGCTTCTTAAGCAAGACCGGGGACATTGTACTATTGCCACAGTGTCTCCTTGCGAGACATAGTGGAAAAGGTTTTTGCAAATCTACAGGCGAAAAGAAATCCTGAAGACGATGTTCCGGAGCACTCCGAGCCAGAGCTCCAGTCCTTGGCGTCCTTCGGCAGAAGGCACGCTGCGGAGCGTACCGCGAGCGGCAAAATGCTCTGTGCGCGAAGAAGCCGCTTCTGCGCCTCCGAGAGACGGAGAACGCGGCAGCTTCCGAGAGGCAAAGAACGAAGCTTCACAACACGGGCACTGTGTGCAGGTGTCAAGCGGAGAGAAACCAGTACCTTACCGCTGCTCTTGTGCTTCTTTCATTCACGTTTTTATTCGAATGGAAGGAGTATTGAACAACTTTCTTTTGCTTCCGCTAATCTTTCTGCAGATAGCTCTCTCAATTCTTGAGCAAGATCGGTGTTGTTTTATCTACTGGCACAGTTTCTCCTTGCGAGATCTAGTGGAAAAGCTTTTTAGTATGCTGCAGAAGACAAGCGATGCAGAAGCCGATGATACAGAGCTCTCAGAAGTTAAGCGCCGGTCCCGGGCATCTTTCAGCAGAAGTCGCGCACCGGAGCGTCCAGGTACCAGCACGATGCTCTGTGCGCGAAGAAGACGCTTCTTCGCCGTCGAGAGAGGGAGAGCGCGGCAGCTTGCCAAAGGCCAAGAACACAGCCACACAATATGGTCATTCCGTGCGCAGCTTTAAAAGTTAGAGAAAACAGTACTTTTCCACTCTCCTGCTTCTTTCATTCACATTGCTATTCGAACGGAAGGAGTTTTGGACAGCTTTCTTGTGCTACTTGCTTCACACTCTGCAGCCATCCGTGCTGCAACATCCACACCAAGATCGGGGACGTTTCCTGGACCGGCCAAGTTTCTCCTTGCGAGACAGAGCGGAAGAGCTTTTTGCTAAGCTGCTGTAGACAAGAGATGCAGAAGACGATGATACGGAGCTCACAGAAGTTAAGCTCCTGTCCCCGGCATCTTTCAGCAGAAGCCGCTCTCCTGAGCGCACCGTGACAGGCACCATGCTCAGTGCGCGATGAAGCCGCTTCTTCGCCTTCGAGAGAGGGAGAGAGCGGCAGCTCGGAAAGACGAAGAACAAAGCCCCACAACACGGGCATTGTGTGCGCAGCTTTAAAAGGCAGAGAAAACAGTACCTTACTACGCTCCTGCTTCTGCAATTCACAAAAATATGCAAATGGAAGGAGTTTTGAACGACTTTCTTTCGCTTCTCGCTAAACACTCTGCACACCTCCGTGCAACATCTACACCAAGATCGGGGACGTTTCCTGGGCTGGCCCAGTTTCTCCTTGCGAGACAGAGCGGAAGAGCTTTTTGCTAAGCTGCAGTAGACAAGAGATGCAGAAGACGATGATACGGAGACTCTCAGCAGTTAAGCCCCGGTCCCCGGCGGCTTTGGGCAGAAGCCGCGCTCCGGAGCGCACGGCGAGCAGCACAAAGCTCTGTGCGCGAAGAAGCCGCTTCTTCGCCTCCGGGAGACTGAGAGAGCGGCAGCTTCCGAGAAGCGAAAAACAAAGCTTCAATACACGGGCCCTGTGTGCAGCTCATAAACTGAGAGAAAACAGTACCGTACTACTCTCGTGCTTCTATCTTTCACATTATTATTCGAATGGAAGTGGTTTCGAACAGCTTTCTATTGCTTCTTGCCAAGCTTTCTGCAGATATCTCTGGACATTCTAGGCCAAGATCGAGGTTGTTTTCCCTACTAGCACACGTTCTCCTTGCGAGATCTAGTGGAAAAGCTTTTTCCCCAAGCTGCAGTTTCCAAGAGATGCAATAGACGATGATATATAGCTCTTTGTGAATTTAAGCGCCGGTCCCGGGCGTCTTTCGACAGAAGCTGCGCTCCGAAACGTAGCGCGAGCGGCACAATGCTCTGTGCGTGCAGAAGTAGCTTCATCGTCTCCGGGAGACAGGAGAGCGGCAGCTTCCGAGAGGCGAAGAAAGAAGCGTCACAACACGGGCACTGTGTGCAGCTCTCAAACGGAGAGAAAACAGTACCTTTCCACTCTCCTGCTTCTTTCATTCAAATTAATATTCGAAGTCAAGGAGTTTGAAACAACTTTCTTTTGCTTCTCGACAAACACTCTGCACACCTCCATGCAACATCTGCACCAAGATCGGGGACGGTTCCTGTACTAGCCCAGTTTCTCCTTGCGAGACAAAGCGGAACAGCTTTTTGGTAAGCTGCAGAAGACGAAGATACGGAGCTCTCAGAAGTTAAGCTCCGGTGCCCGGCGTCATTCGGCAGAAGCCGCGCTCCGGAGCGCACCGCGAAAGACACGATGATCTATGCGCGAAGAAGCCGCTTCTGCGCCTCTGGGAGACAGAGAGGGCGGCAGCTTGCTGAAGGCGATCAAGGAAGCTGCAAAACCTCTCTCCTTCCTTTTCCAGTCACGCGAACATTCCAAAGGAAAGAGTTTTCAACAACTTCTTTTGCTTCTTTCTTACGAAACATTCTGTAGGCAGTCGAGAAGCTTCTTAAGCAAGACCGGGGACATTGTACTATTGCCACAGTGTCTCCTTGCGAGACATAGTGGAAAAGGTTTTTGCAAATCTACAGGCGAAAAGAAATCCTGAAGACGATGTTCCGGAGCACTCCGAGCCAGAGCTCCAGTCCTTGGCGTCCTTCGGCAGAAGGCACGCTGCGGAGCGTACCGCGAGCGGCAAAATGCTCTGTGCGCGAAGAAGCCGCTTCTGCGCCTCCGAGAGACGGAGAACGCGGCAGCTTCCGAGAGGCAAAGAACGAAGCTTCACAACACGGGCACTGTGTGCAGGTGTCAAGCGGAGAGAAACCAGTACCTTACCGCTGCTCTTGTGCTTCTTTCATTCACGTTTTTATTCGAATGGAAGGAGTATTGAACAACTTTCTTTTGCTTCCGCTAATCTTTCTGCAGATAGCTCTCTCAATTCTTGAGCAAGATCGGTGTTGTTTTATCTACTGGCACAGTTTCTCCTTGCGAGATCTAGTGGAAAAGCTTTTTAGTATGCTGCAGAAGACAAGCGATGCAGAAGCCGATGATACAGAGCTCTCAGAAGTTAAGCGCCGGTCCCGGGCATCTTTCAGCAGAAGTCGCGCACCGGAGCGTCCAGGTACCAGCACGATGCTCTGTGCGCGAAGAAGACGCTTCTTCGCCGTCGAGAGAGGGAGAGCGCGGCAGCTTGCCAAAGGCCAAGAACACAGCCACACAATATGGTCATTCCGTGCGCAGCTTTAAAAGTTAGAGAAAACAGTACTTTTCCACTCTCCTGCTTCTTTCATTCACATTGCTATTCGAATGGAAGGAGTTTTGGACAGCTTTCTTGTGCTACTTGCTTCACACTCTGCAGCCATCCGTGCTGCAACATCCACACCAAGATCGGGGACGTTTCCTGGACCGGCCAAGTTTCTCCTTGCGAGACAGAGCGGAAGAGCTTTTTGCTAAGCTGCAGTAGACAAGAGATGCAGAAGACGATGATACGGAGCTCACAGAAGTTAAGCTCCTGTCCCCGGCATCTTTCAGCAGAAGCCGCTCTCCTGAGCGCACCGTGACAGGCACCATGCTCAGTGCGCGATGAAGCCGCTTCTTCGCCTTCGAGAGAGGGAGAGAGCGGCAGCTCGGAAAGACGAAGAACAAAGCCCCACAACACGGGCATTGTGTGCGCAGCTTTAAAAGGCAGAGAAAACAGTACCTTACTACGCTCCTGCTTCTGCAATTCACAAAAATATGCAAATGGAAGGAGTTTTGAACGACTTTCTTTCGCTTCTCGCTAAACACTCTGCACACCTCCGTGCAACATCTACACCAAGATCGGGGACGTTTCCTGGGCTGGCCCAGTTTCTCCTTGCGAGACAGAGCGGAAGAGCTTTTTGCTAAGCTGCAGTAGACAAGAGATGCAGAAGACGATGATACGGAGACTCTCAGCAGTTAAGCCCCGGTCCCCGGCGGCTTTGGGCAGAAGCCGCGCTCCGGAGCGCACGGCGAGCAGCACAAAGCTCTGTGCGCGAAGAAGCCGCTTCTTCGCCTCCGGGAGACTGAGAGAGCGGCAGCTTCCGAGAAGCGAAAAACAAAGCTTCAATACACGGGCCCTGTGTGCAGCTCATAAACTGAGAGAAAACAGTACCGTACTACTCTCGTGCTTCTATCTTTCACATTATTATTCGAATGGAAGTGGTTTCGAACAGCTTTCTATTGCTTCTTGCCAAGCTTTCTGCAGATATCTCTGGACATTCTAGGCCAAGATCGAGGTTGTTTTCCCTACTAGCACACGTTCTCCTTGCGAGATCTAGTGGAAAAGCTTTTTTCCCAAGCTGCAGTTTCCAAGAGATGCAATAGACGATGATATATAGCTCTTTGTGAATTTAAGCGCCGGTCCCGGGCGTCTTTCGACAGAAGCTGCGCTCCGAAACGTAGCGCGAGCGGCACAATGCTCTGTGCGTGCAGAAGTAGCTTCATCGTCTCCGGGAGACAGGAGAGCGGCAGCTTCCGAGAGGCGAAGAAAGAAGCGTCACAACACGGGCACTGTGTGCAGCTCTCAAACGGAGAGAAAACAGTACCTTTCCACTCTCCTGCTTCTTTCATTCAAATTAATATTCGAAGTCAAGGAGTTTGAAACAACTTTCTTTTGCTTCTCGACAAACACTCTGCACACCTCCATGCAACATCTGCACCAAGATCGGGGACGGTTCCTGTACTAGCCCAGTTTCTCCTTGCGAGACAAAGCGGAACAGCTTTTTGGTAAGCTGCAGAAGACGAAGATACGGAGCTCTCAGAAGTTAAGCTCCGGTGCCCGGCGTCATTCGGCAGAAGCCGCGCTCCGGAGCGCACCGCGAAAGACACGATGATCTATGCGCGAAGAAGCCGCTTCTGCGCCTCTGGGAGACAGAGAGGGCGGCAGCTTGCTGAAGGCGATCAAGGAAGCTGCAAAACCTCTCTCCTTCCTTTTCCAGTCACGCGAACATTCCAAAGGAAAGAGTTTTCAACAACTTCTTTTGCTTCTTTCTTACGAAACATTCTGTAGGCAGTCGAGAAGCTTCTTAAGCAAGACCGGGGACATTGTACTATTGCCACAGTGTCTCCTTGCGAGACATAGTGGAAAAGGTTTTTGCAAATCTACAGGCGAAAAGAAATCCTGAAGACGATGTTCCGGAGCACTCCGAGCCAGAGCTCCAGTCCTTGGCGTCCTTCGGCAGAAGGCACGCTGCGGAGCGTACCGCGAGCGGCAAAATGCTCTGTGCGCGAAGAAGCCGCTTCTGCGCCTCCGAGAGACGGAGAACGCGGCAGCTTCCGAGAGGCAAAGAACGAAGCTTCACAACACGGGCACTGTGTGCAGGTGTCAAGCGGAGAGAAACCAGTACCTTACCGCTGCTCTTGTGCTTCTTTCATTCACGTTTTTATTCGAATGGAAGGAGTATTGAACAACTTTCTTTTGCTTCCGCTAATCTTTCTGCAGATAGCTCTCTCAATTCTTGAGCAAGATCGGTGTTGTTTTATCTACTGGCACAGTTTCTCCTTGCGAGATCTAGTGGAAAAGCTTTTTAGTATGCTGCAGAAGACAAGCGATGCAGAAGCCGATGATACAGAGCTCTCAGAAGTTAAGCGCCGGTCCCGGGCATCTTTCAGCAGAAGTCGCGCACCGGAGCGTCCAGGTACCAGCACGATGCTCTGTGCGCGAAGAAGACGCTTCTTCGCCGTCGAGAGAGGGAGAGCGCGGCAGCTTGCCAAAGGCCAAGAACACAGCCACACAATATGGTCATTCCGTGCGCAGCTTTAAAAGTTAGAGAAAACAGTACTTTTCCACTCTCCTGCTTCTTTCATTCACATTGCTATTCGAATGGAAGGAGTTTTGGACAGCTTTCTTGTGCTACTTGCTTCACACTCTGCAGCCATCCGTGCTGCAACATCCACACCAAGATCGGGGACGTTTCCTGGACCGGCCCAGTTTCTCCTTGCGAGACAGAGCGGAAGAGCTTTTTGCTAAGCTGCAGTAGACAAGAGATGCAGAAGACGATGATACGGAGCTCACAGAAGTTAAGCTCCTGTCCCCGGCATCTTTCAGCAGAAGCCGCTCTCCTGAGCGCACCGTGACAGGCACCATGCTCAGTGCGCGATGAAGCCGCTTCTTCGCCTTCGAGAGAGGGAGAGAGCGGCAGCTCGGAAAGACGAAGAACAAAGCCCCACAACACGGGCATTGTGTGCGCAGCTTTAAAAGGCAGAGAAAACAGTACCTTACTACGCTCCTGCTTCTGCAATTCACAAAAATATGCAAATGGAAGGAGTTTTGAACGACTTTCTTTCGCTTCTCGCTAAACACTCTGCACACCTCCGTGCAACATCTACACCAAGATCGGGGACGTTTCCTGGGCTGGCCCAGTTTCTCCTTGCGAGACAGAGCGGAAGAGCTTTTTGCTAAGCTGCAGTAGACAAGAGATGCAGAAGACGATGATACGGAGACTCTCAGCAGTTAAGCCCCGGTCCCCGGCGGCTTTGGGCAGAAGCCGCGCTCCGGAGCGCACGGCGAGCAGCACAAAGCTCTGTGCGCGAAGAAGCCGCTTCTTCGCCTCCGGGAGACTGAGAGAGCGGCAGCTTCCGAGAAGCGAAAAACAAAGCTTCAATACACGGGCCCTGTGTGCAGCTCATAAACTGAGAGAAAACAGTACCGTACTACTCTCGTGCTTCTATCTTTCACATTATTATTCGAATGGAAGTGGTTTCGAACAGCTTTCTATTGCTTCTTGCCAAGCTTTCTGCAGATATCTCTGGACATTCTAGGCCAAGATCGAGGTTGTTTTCCCTACTAGCACACGTTCTCCTTGCGAGATCTAGTGGAAAAGCTTTTTCCCCAAGCTGCAGTTTCCAAGAGATGCAATAGACGATGATATATAGCTCTTTGTGAATTTAAGCGCCGGTCCCGGGCGTCTTTCGACAGAAGCTGCGCTCCGAAACGTAGCGCGAGCGGCACAATGCTCTGTGCGTGCAGAAGTAGCTTCATCGTCTCCGGGAGACAGGAGAGCGGCAGCTTCCGAGAGGCGAAGAAAGAAGCGTCACAACACGGGCACTGTGTGCAGCTCTCAAACGGAGAGAAAACAGTACCTTTCCACTCTCCTGCTTCTTTCATTCAAATTAATATTCGAAGTCAAGGAGTTTGAAACAACTTTCTTTTGCTTCTCGACAAACACTCTGCACACCTCCATGCAACATCTGCACCAAGATCGGGGACGGTTCCTGTACTAGCCCAGTTTCTCCTTGCGAGACAAAGCGGAACAGCTTTTTGGTAAGCTGCAGAAGACGAAGATACGGAGCTCTCAGAAGTTAAGCTCCGGTGCCCGGCGTCATTCGGCAGAAGCCGCGCTCCGGAGCGCACCGCGAAAGACACGATGATCTATGCGCGAAGAAGCCGCTTCTGCGCCTCTGGGAGACAGAGAGGGCGGCAGCTTGCTGAAGGCGATCAAGGAAGCTGCAAAACCTCTCTCCTTCCTTTTCCAGTCACGCGAACATTCCAAAGGAAAGAGTTTTCAACAACTTCTTTTGCTTCTTTCTTACGAAACATTCTGTAGGCAGTCGAGAAGCTTCTTAAGCAAGACCGGGGACATTGTACTATTGCCACAGTGTCTCCTTGCGAGACATAGTGGAAAAGGTTTTTGCAAATCTACAGGCGAAAAGAAATCCTGAAGACGATGTTCCGGAGCACTCCGAGCCAGAGCTCCAGTCCTTGGCGTCCTTCGGCAGAAGGCACGCTGCGGAGCGTACCGCGAGCGGCAAAATGCTCTGTGCGCGAAGAAGCCGCTTCTGCGCCTCCGAGAGACGGAGAACGCGGCAGCTTCCGAGAGGCAAAGAACGAAGCTTCACAACACGGGCACTGTGTGCAGGTGTCAAGCGGAGAGAAACCAGTACCTTACCGCTGCTCTTGTGCTTCTTTCATTCACGTTTTTATTCGAATGGAAGGAGTATTGAACAACTTTCTTTTGCTTCCGCTAATCTTTCTGCAGATAGCTCTCTCAATTCTTGAGCAAGATCGGTGTTGTTTTATCTACTGGCACAGTTTCTCCTTGCGAGATCTAGTGGAAAAGCTTTTTAGTATGCTGCAGAAGACAAGCGATGCAGAAGCCGATGATACAGAGCTCTCAGAAGTTAAGCGCCGGTCCCGGGCATCTTTCAGCAGAAGTCGCGCACCGGAGCGTCCAGGTACCAGCACGATGCTCTGTGCGCGAAGAAGACGCTTCTTCGCCGTCGAGAGAGGGAGAGCGCGGCAGCTTGCCAAAGGCCAAGAACACAGCCACACAATATGGTCATTCCGTGCGCAGCTTTAAAAGTTAGAGAAAACAGTACTTTTCCACTCTCCTGCTTCTTTCATTCACATTGCTATTCGAATGGAAGGAGTTTTGGACAGCTTTCTTGTGCTACTTGCTTCACACTCTGCAGCCATCCGTGCTGCAACATCCACACCAAGATCGGGGACGTTTCCTGGACCGGCCCAGTTTCTCCTTGCGAGACAGAGCGGAAGAGCTTTTTGCTAAGCTGCAGTAGACAAGAGATGCAGAAGACGATGATACGGAGCTCACAGAAGTTAAGCTCCTGTCCCCGGCATCTTTCAGCAGAAGCCGCTCTCCTGAGCGCACCGTGACAGGCACCATGCTCAGTGCGCGATGAAGCCGCTTCTTCGCCTTCGAGAGAGGGAGAGAGCGGCAGCTCGGAAAGACGAAGAACAAAGCCCCACAACACGGGCATTGTGTGCGCAGCTTTAAAAGGCAGAGAAAACAGTACCTTACTACGCTCCTGCTTCTGCAATTCACAAAAATATGCAAATGGAAGGAGTTTTGAACGACTTTCTTTCGCTTCTCGCTAAACACTCTGCACACCTCCGTGCAACATCTACACCAAGATCGGGGACGTTTCCTGGGCTGGCCCAGTTTCTCCTTGCGAGACAGAGCGGAAGAGCTTTTTGCTAAGCTGCAGTAGACAAGAGATGCAGAAGACGATGATACGGAGACTCTCAGCAGTTAAGCCCCGGTCCCCGGCGGCTTTGGGCAGAAGCCGCGCTCCGGAGCGCACGGCGAGCAGCACAAAGCTCTGTGCGCGAAGAAGCCGCTTCTTCGCCTCCGGGAGACTGAGAGAGCGGCAGCTTCCGAGAAGCGAAAAACAAAGCTTCAATACACGGGCCCTGTGTGCAGCTCATAAACTGAGAGAAAACAGTACCGTACTACTCTCGTGCTTCTATCTTTCACATTATTATTCGAATGGAAGTGGTTTCGAACAGCTTTCTATTGCTTCTTGCCAAGCTTTCTGCAGATATCTCTGGACATTCTAGGCCAAGATCGAGGTTGTTTTCCCTACTAGCACACGTTCTCCTTGCGAGATCTAGTGGAAAAGCTTTTTCCCCAAGCTGCAGTTTCCAAGAGATGCAATAGACGATGATATATAGCTCTTTGTGAATTTAAGCGCCGGTCCCGGGCGTCTTTCGACAGAAGCTGCGCTCCGAAACGTAGCGCGAGCGGCACAATGCTCTGTGCGTGCAGAAGTAGCTTCATCGTCTCCGGGAGACAGGAGAGCGGCAGCTTCCGAGAGGCGAAGAAAGAAGCGTCACAACACGGGCACTGTGTGCAGCTCTCAAACGGAGAGAAAACAGTACCTTTCCACTCTCCTGCTTCTTTCATTCAAATTAATATTCGAAGTCAAGGAGTTTGAAACAACTTTCTTTTGCTTCTCGACAAACACTCTGCACACCTCCATGCAACATCTGCACCAAGATCGGGGACGGTTCCTGTACTAGCCCAGTTTCTCCTTGCGAGACAAAGCGGAACAGCTTTTTGGTAAGCTGCAGAAGACGAAGATACGGAGCTCTCAGAAGTTAAGCTCCGGTGCCCGGCGTCATTCGGCAGAAGCCGCGCTCCGGAGCGCACCGCGAAAGACACGATGATCTATGCGCGAAGAAGCCGCTTCTGCGCCTCTGGGAGACAGAGAGGGCGGCAGCTTGCTGAAGGCGATCAAGGAAGCTGCAAAACCTCTCTCCTTCCTTTTCCAGTCACGCGAACATTCCAAAGGAAAGAGTTTTCAACAACTTCTTTTGCTTCTTTCTTACGAAACATTCTGTAGGCAGTCGAGAAGCTTCTTAAGCAAGACCGGGGACATTGTACTATTGCCACAGTGTCTCCTTGCGAGACATAGTGGAAAAGGTTTTTGCAAATCTACAGGCGAAAAGAAATCCTGAAGACGATGTTCCGGAGCACTCCGAGCCAGAGCTCCAGTCCTTGGCGTCCTTCGGCAGAAGGCACGCTGCGGAGCGTACCGCGAGCGGCAAAATGCTCTGTGCGCGAAGAAGCCGCTTCTGCGCCTCCGAGAGACGGAGAACGCGGCAGCTTCCGAGAGGCAAAGAACGAAGCTTCACAACACGGGCACTGTGTGCAGGTGTCAAGCGGAGAGAAACCAGTACCTTACCGCTGCTCTTGTGCTTCTTTCATTCACGTTTTTATTCGAATGGAAGGAGTATTGAACAACTTTCTTTTGCTTCCGCTAATCTTTCTGCAGATAGCTCTCTCAATTCTTGAGCAAGATCGGTGTTGTTTTATCTACTGGCACAGTTTCTCCTTGCGAGATCTAGTGGAAAAGCTTTTTAGTATGCTGCAGAAGACAAGCGATGCAGAAGCCGATGATACAGAGCTCTCAGAAGTTAAGCGCCGGTCCCGGGCATCTTTCAGCAGAAGTCGCGCACCGGAGCGTCCAGGTACCAGCACGATGCTCTGTGCGCGAAGAAGACGCTTCTTCGCCGTCGAGAGAGGGAGAGCGCGGCAGCTTGCCAAAGGCCAAGAACACAGCCACACAATATGGTCATTCCGTGCGCAGCTTTAAAAGTTAGAGAAAACAGTACTTTTCCACTCTCCTGCTTCTTTCATTCACATTGCTATTCGAATGGAAGGAGTTTTGGACAGCTTTCTTGTGCTACTTGCTTCACACTCTGCAGCCATCCGTGCTGCAACATCCACACCAAGATCGGGGACGTTTCCTGGACCGGCCAAGTTTCTCCTTGCGAGACAGAGCGGAAGAGCTTTTTGCTAAGCTGCAGTAGACAAGAGATGCAGAAGACGATGATACGGAGCTCACAGAAGTTAAGCTCCTGTCCCCGGCATCTTTCAGCAGAAGCCGCTCTCCTGAGCGCACCGTGACAGGCACCATGCTCAGTGCGCGATGAAGCCGCTTCTTCGCCTTCGAGAGAGGGAGAGAGCGGCAGCTCGGAAAGACGAAGAACAAAGCCCCACAACACGGGCATTGTGTGCGCAGCTTTAAAAGGCAGAGAAAACAGTACCTTACTACGCTCCTGCTTCTGCAATTCACAAAAATATGCAAATGGAAGGAGTTTTGAACGACTTTCTTTCGCTTCTCGCTAAACACTCTGCACACCTCCGTGCAACATCTACACCAAGATCGGGGACGTTTCCTGGGCTGGCCCAGTTTCTCCTTGCGAGACAGAGCGGAAGAGCTTTTTGCTAAGCTGCAGTAGACAAGAGATGCAGAAGACGATGATACGGAGACTCTCAGCAGTTAAGCCCCGGTCCCCGGCGGCTTTGGGCAGAAGCCGCGCTCCGGAGCGCACGGCGAGCAGCACAAAGCTCTGTGCGCGAAGAAGCCGCTTCTTCGCCTCCGGGAGACTGAGAGAGCGGCAGCTTCCGAGAAGCGAAAAACAAAGCTTCAATACACGGGCCCTGTGTGCAGCTCATAAACTGAGAGAAAACAGTACCGTACTACTCTCGTGCTTCTATCTTTCACATTATTATTCGAATGGAAGTGGTTTCGAACAGCTTTCTATTGCTTCTTGCCAAGCTTTCTGCAGATATCTCTGGACATTCTAGGCCAAGATCGAGGTTGTTTTCCCTACTAGCACACGTTCTCCTTGCGAGATCTAGTGGAAAAGCTTTTTCCCCAAGCTGCAGTTTCCAAGAGATGCAATAGACGATGATATATAGCTCTTTGTGAATTTAAGCGCCGGTCCCGGGCGTCTTTCGACAGAAGCTGCGCTCCGAAACGTAGCGCGAGCGGCACAATGCTCTGTGCGTGCAGAAGTAGCTTCATCGTCTCCGGGAGACAGGAGAGCGGCAGCTTCCGAGAGGCGAAGAAAGAAGCGTCACAACACGGGCACTGTGTGCAGCTCTCAAACGGAGAGAAAACAGTACCTTTCCACTCTCCTGCTTCTTTCATTCAAATTAATATTCGAAGTCAAGGAGTTTGAAACAACTTTCTTTTGCTTCTCGACAAACACTCTGCACACCTCCATGCAACATCTGCACCAAGATCGGGGACGGTTCCTGTACTAGCCCAGTTTCTCCTTGCGAGACAAAGCGGAACAGCTTTTTGGTAAGCTGCAGAAGACGAAGATACGGAGCTCTCAGAAGTTAAGCTCCGGTGCCCGGCGTCATTCGGCAGAAGCCGCGCTCCGGAGCGCACCGCGAAAGACACGATGATCTATGCGCGAAGAAGCCGCTTCTGCGCCTCTGGGAGACAGAGAGGGCGGCAGCTTGCTGAAGGCGATCAAGGAAGCTGCAAAACCTCTCTCCTTCCTTTTCCAGTCACGCGAACATTCCAAAGGAAAGAGTTTTCAACAACTTCTTTTGCTTCTTTCTTACGAAACATTCTGTAGGCAGTCGAGAAGCTTCTTAAGCAAGACCGGGGACATTGTACTATTGCCACAGTGTCTCCTTGCGAGACATAGTGGAAAAGGTTTTTGCAAATCTACAGGCGAAAAGAAATCCTGAAGACGATGTTCCGGAGCACTCCGAGCCAGAGCTCCAGTCCTTGGCGTCCTTCGGCAGAAGGCACGCTGCGGAGCGTACCGCGAGCGGCAAAATGCTCTGTGCGCGAAGAAGCCGCTTCTGCGCCTCCGAGAGACGGAGAACGCGGCAGCTTCCGAGAGGCAAAGAACGAAGCTTCACAACACGGGCACTGTGTGCAGGTGTCAAGCGGAGAGAAACCAGTACCTTACCGCTGCTCTTGTGCTTCTTTCATTCACGTTTTTATTCGAATGGAAGGAGTATTGAACAACTTTCTTTTGCTTCCGCTAATCTTTCTGCAGATAGCTCTCTCAATTCTTGAGCAAGATCGGTGTTGTTTTATCTACTGGCACAGTTTCTCCTTGCGAGATCTAGTGGAAAAGCTTTTTAGTATGCTGCAGAAGACAAGCGATGCAGAAGCCGATGATACAGAGCTCTCAGAAGTTAAGCGCCGGTCCCGGGCATCTTTCAGCAGAAGTCGCGCACCGGAGCGTCCAGGTACCAGCACGATGCTCTGTGCGCGAAGAAGACGCTTCTTCGCCGTCGAGAGAGGGAGAGCGCGGCAGCTTGCCAAAGGCCAAGAACACAGCCACACAATATGGTCATTCCGTGCGCAGCTTTAAAAGTTAGAGAAAACAGTACTTTTCCACTCTCCTGCTTCTTTCATTCACATTGCTATTCGAATGGAAGGAGTTTTGGACAGCTTTCTTGTGCTACTTGCTTCACACTCTGCAGCCATCCGTGCTGCAACATCCACACCAAGATCGGGGACGTTTCCTGGACCGGCCAAGTTTCTCCTTGCGAGACAGAGCGGAAGAGCTTTTTGCTAAGCTGCAGTAGACAAGAGATGCAGAAGACGATGATACGGAGCTCACAGAAGTTAAGCTCCTGTCCCCGGCATCTTTCAGCAGAAGCCGCTCTCCTGAGCGCACCGTGACAGGCACCATGCTCAGTGCGCGATGAAGCCGCTTCTTCGCCTTCGAGAGAGGGAGAGAGCGGCAGCTCGGAAAGACGAAGAACAAAGCCCCACAACACGGGCATTGTGTGCGCAGCTTTAAAAGGCAGAGAAAACAGTACCTTACTACGCTCCTGCTTCTGCAATTCACAAAAATATGCAAATGGAAGGAGTTTTGAACGACTTTCTTTCGCTTCTCGCTAAACACTCTGCACACCTCCGTGCAACATCTACACCAAGATGGGGGACTTTTCCTGGGCTGGCCCAGTTTCTCCTTGCGAGACAGAGCGGAAGAGCTTTTTGCTAAGCTGCAGTAGACAAGAGATGCAGAAGACGATGATACGGAGACTCTCAGCAGTTAAGCCCCGGTCCCCGGCGGCTTTGGGCAGAAGCCGCGCTCCGGAGCGCACGGCGAGCAGCACAAAGCTCTGTGCGCGAAGAAGCCGCTTCTTCGCCTCCGGGAGACTGAGAGAGCGGCAGCTTCCGAGAAGCGAAAAACAAAGCTTCAATACACGGGCCCTGTGTGCAGCTCATAAACTGAGAGAAAACAGTACCGTACTACTCTCGTGCTTCTATCTTTCACATTATTATTCGAATGGAAGTGGTTTCGAACAGCTTTCTATTGCTTCTTGCCAAGCTTTCTGCAGATATCTCTGGACATTCTAGGCCAAGATCGAGGTTGTTTTCCCTACTAGCACACGTTCTCCTTGCGAGATCTAGTGGAAAAGCTTTTTTCCCAAGCTGCAGTTTCCAAGAGATGCAATAGACGATGATATATAGCTCTTTGTGAATTTAAGCGCCGGTCCCGGGCGTCTTTCGACAGAAGCTGCGCTCCGAAACGTAGCGCGAGCGGCACAATGCTCTGTGCGTGCAGAAGTAGCTTCATCGTCTCCGGGAGACAGGAGAGCGGCAGCTTCCGAGAGGCGAAGAAAGAAGCGTCACAACACGGGCACTGTGTGCAGCTCTCAAACGGAGAGAAAACAGTACCTTTCCACTCTCCTGCTTCTTTCATTCAAATTAATATTCGAAGTCAAGGAGTTTGAAACAACTTTCTTTTGCTTCTCGACAAACACTCTGCACACCTCCATGCAACATCTGCACCAAGATCGGGGACGGTTCCTGTACTAGCCCAGTTTCTCCTTGCGAGACAAAGCGGAACAGCTTTTTGGTAAGCTGCAGAAGACGAAGATACGGAGCTCTCAGAAGTTAAGCTCCGGTGCCCGGCGTCATTCGGCAGAAGCCGCGCTCCGGAGCGCACCGCGAAAGACACGATGATCTATGCGCGAAGAAGCCGCTTCTGCGCCTCTGGGAGACAGAGAGGGCGGCAGCTTGCTGAAGGCGATCAAGGAAGCTGCAAAACCTCTCTCCTTCCTTTTCCAGTCACGCGAACATTCCAAAGGAAAGAGTTTTCAACAACTTCTTTTGCTTCTTTCTTACGAAACATTCTGTAGGCAGTCGAGAAGCTTCTTAAGCAAGACCGGGGACATTGTACTATTGCCACAGTGTCTCCTTGCGAGACATAGTGGAAAAGGTTTTTGCAAATCTACAGGCGAAAAGAAATCCTGAAGACGATGTTCCGGAGCACTCCGAGCCAGAGCTCCAGTCCTTGGCGTCCTTCGGCAGAAGGCACGCTGCGGAGCGTACCGCGAGCGGCAAAATGCTCTGTGCGCGAAGAAGCCGCTTCTGCGCCTCCGAGAGACGGAGAACGCGGCAGCTTCCGAGAGGCAAAGAACGAAGCTTCACAACACGGGCACTGTGTGCAGGTGTCAAGCGGAGAGAAACCAGTACCTTACCGCTGCTCTTGTGCTTCTTTCATTCACGTTTTTATTCGAATGGAAGGAGTATTGAACAACTTTCTTTTGCTTCCGCTAATCTTTCTGCAGATAGCTCTCTCAATTCTTGAGCAAGATCGGTGTTGTTTTATCTACTGGCACAGTTTCTCCTTGCGAGATCTAGTGGAAAAGCTTTTTAGTATGCTGCAGAAGACAAGCGATGCAGAAGCCGATGATACAGAGCTCTCAGAAGTTAAGCGCCGGTCCCGGGCATCTTTCAGCAGAAGTCGCGCACCGGAGCGTCCAGGTACCAGCACGATGCTCTGTGCGCGAAGAAGACGCTTCTTCGCCGTCGAGAGAGGGAGAGCGCGGCAGCTTGCCAAAGGCCAAGAACACAGCCACACAATATGGTCATTCCGTGCGCAGCTTTAAAAGTTAGAGAAAACAGTACTTTTCCACTCTCCTGCTTCTTTCATTCACATTGCTATTCGAATGGAAGGAGTTTTGGACAGCTTTCTTGTGCTACTTGCTTCACACTCTGCAGCCATCCGTGCTGCAACATCCACACCAAGATCGGGGACGTTTCCTGGACCGGCCAAGTTTCTCCTTGCGAGACAGAGCGGAAGAGCTTTTTGCTAAGCTGCAGTAGACAAGAGATGCAGAAGACGATGATACGGAGCTCACAGAAGTTAAGCTCCTGTCCCCGGCATCTTTCAGCAGAAGCCGCTCTCCTGAGCGCACCGTGACAGGCACCATGCTCAGTGCGCGATGAAGCCGCTTCTTCGCCTTCGAGAGAGGGAGAGAGCGGCAGCTCGGAAAGACGAAGAACAAAGCCCCACAACACGGGCATTGTGTGCGCAGCTTTAAAAGGCAGAGAAAACAGTACCTTACTACGCTCCTGCTTCTGCAATTCACAAAAATATGCAAATGGAAGGAGTTTTGAACGACTTTCTTTCGCTTCTCGCTAAACACTCTGCACACCTCCGTGCAACATCTACACCAAGATCGGGGACTTTTCCTGGGCTGGCCCAGTTTCTCCTTGCGAGACAGAGCGGAAGAGCTTTTTGCTAAGCTGCAGTAGACAAGAGATGCAGAAGACGATGATACGGAGACTCTCAGCAGTTAAGCCCCGGTCCCCGGCGGCTTTGGGCAGAAGCCGCGCTCCGGAGCGCACGGCGAGCAGCACAAAGCTCTGTGCGCGAAGAAGCCGCTTCTTCGCCTCCGGGAGACTGAGAGAGCGGCAGCTTCCGAGAAGCGAAAAACAAAGCTTCAATACACGGGCCCTGTGTGCAGCTCATAAACTGAGAGAAAACAGTACCGTACTACTCTCGTGCTTCTATCTTTCACATTATTATTCGAATGGAAGTGGTTTCGAACAGCTTTCTATTGCTTCTTGCCAAGCTTTCTGCAGATATCTCTGGACATTCTAGGCCAAGATCGAGGTTGTTTTCCCTACTAGCACACGTTCTCCTTGCGAGATCTAGTGGAAAAGCTTTTTTCCCAAGCTGCAGTTTCCAAGAGATGCAATAGACGATGATATATAGCTCTTTGTGAATTTAAGCGCCGGTCCCGGGCGTCTTTCGACAGAAGCTGCGCTCCGAAACGTAGCGCGAGCGGCACAATGCTCTGTGCGTGCAGAAGTAGCTTCATCGTCTCCGGGAGACAGGAGAGCGGCAGCTTCCGAGAGGCGAAGAAAGAAGCGTCACAACACGGGCACTGTGTGCAGCTCTCAAACGGAGAGAAAACAGTACCTTTCCACTCTCCTGCTTCTTTCATTCAAATTAATATTCGAAGTCAAGGAGTTTGAAACAACTTTCTTTTGCTTCTCGACAAACACTCTGCACACCTCCATGCAACATCTGCACCAAGATCGGGGACGGTTCCTGTACTAGCCCAGTTTCTCCTTGCGAGACAAAGCGGAACAGCTTTTTGGTAAGCTGCAGAAGACGAAGATACGGAGCTCTCAGAAGTTAAGCTCCGGTGCCCGGCGTCATTCGGCAGAAGCCGCGCTCCGGAGCGCACCGCGAAAGACACGATGATCTATGCGCGAAGAAGCCGCTTCTGCGCCTCTGGGAGACAGAGAGGGCGGCAGCTTGCTGAAGGCGATCAAGGAAGCTGCAAAACCTCTCTCCTTCCTTTTCCAGTCACGCGAACATTCCAAAGGAAAGAGTTTTCAACAACTTCTTTTGCTTCTTTCTTACGAAACATTCTGTAGGCAGTCGAGAAGCTTCTTAAGCAAGACCGGGGACATTGTACTATTGCCACAGTGTCTCCTTGCGAGACATAGTGGAAAAGGTTTTTGCAAATCTACAGGCGAAAAGAAATCCTGAAGACGATGTTCCGGAGCACTCCGAGCCAGAGCTCCAGTCCTTGGCGTCCTTCGGCAGAAGGCACGCTGCGGAGCGTACCGCGAGCGGCAAAATGCTCTGTGCGCGAAGAAGCCGCTTCTGCGCCTCCGAGAGACGGAGAACGCGGCAGCTTCCGAGAGGCAAAGAACGAAGCTTCACAACACGGGCACTGTGTGCAGGTGTCAAGCGGAGAGAAACCAGTACCTTACCGCTGCTCTTGTGCTTCTTTCATTCACGTTTTTATTCGAATGGAAGGAGTATTGAACAACTTTCTTTTGCTTCCGCTAATCTTTCTGCAGATAGCTCTCTCAATTCTTGAGCAAGATCGGTGTTGTTTTATCTACTGGCACAGTTTCTCCTTGCGAGATCTAGTGGAAAAGCTTTTTAGTATGCTGCAGAAGACAAGCGATGCAGAAGCCGATGATACAGAGCTCTCAGAAGTTAAGCGCCGGTCCCGGGCATCTTTCAGCAGAAGTCGCGCACCGGAGCGTCCAGGTACCAGCACGATGCTCTGTGCGCGAAGAAGACGCTTCTTCGCCGTCGAGAGAGGGAGAGCGCGGCAGCTTGCCAAAGGCCAAGAACACAGCCACACAATATGGTCATTCCGTGCGCAGCTTTAAAAGTTAGAGAAAACAGTACTTTTCCACTCTCCTGCTTCTTTCATTCACATTGCTATTCGAATGGAAGGAGTTTTGGACAGCTTTCTTGTGCTACTTGCTTCACACTCTGCAGCCATCCGTGCTGCAACATCCACACCAAGATCGGGGACGTTTCCTGGACCGGCCAAGTTTCTCCTTGCGAGACAGAGCGGAAGAGCTTTTTGCTAAGCTGCAGTAGACAAGAGATGCAGAAGACGATGATACGGAGCTCACAGAAGTTAAGCTCCTGTCCCCGGCATCTTTCAGCAGAAGCCGCTCTCCTGAGCGCACCGTGACAGGCACCATGCTCAGTGCGCGATGAAGCCGCTTCTTCGCCTTCGAGAGAGGGAGAGAGCGGCAGCTCGGAAAGACGAAGAACAAAGCCCCACAACACGGGCATTGTGTGCGCAGCTTTAAAAGGCAGAGAAAACAGTACCTTACTACGCTCCTGCTTCTGCAATTCACAAAAATATGCAAATGGAAGGAGTTTTGAACGACTTTCTTTCGCTTCTCGCTAAACACTCTGCACACCTCCGTGCAACATCTACACCAAGATCGGGGACGTTTCCTGGGCTGGCCCAGTTTCTCCTTGCGAGACAGAGCGGAAGAGCTTTTTGCTAAGCTGCAGTAGACAAGAGATGCAGAAGACGATGATACGGAGACTCTCAGCAGTTAAGCCCCGGTCCCCGGCGGCTTTGGGCAGAAGCCGCGCTCCGGAGCGCACGGCGAGCAGCACAAAGCTCTGTGCGCGAAGAAGCCGCTTCTTCGCCTCCGGGAGACTGAGAGAGCGGCAGCTTCCGAGAAGCGAAAAACAAAGCTTCAATACACGGGCCCTGTGTGCAGCTCATAAACTGAGAGAAAACAGTACCGTACTACTCTCGTGCTTCTATCTTTCACATTATTATTCGAATGGAAGTGGTTTCGAACAGCTTTCTATTGCTTCTTGCCAAGCTTTCTGCAGATATCTCTGGACATTCTAGGCCAAGATCGAGGTTGTTTTCCCTACTAGCACACGTTCTCCTTGCGAGATCTAGTGGAAAAGCTTTTTCCCCAAGCTGCAGTTTCCAAGAGATGCAATAGACGATGATATATAGCTCTTTGTGAATTTAAGCGCCGGTCCCGGGCGTCTTTCGACAGAAGCTGCGCTCCGAAACGTAGCGCGAGCGGCACAATGCTCTGTGCGTGCAGAAGTAGCTTCATCGTCTCCGGGAGACAGGAGAGCGGCAGCTTCCGAGAGGCGAAGAAAGAAGCGTCACAACACGGGCACTGTGTGCAGCTCTCAAACGGAGAGAAAACAGTACCTTTCCACTCTCCTGCTTCTTTCATTCAAATTAATATTCGAAGTCAAGGAGTTTGAAACAACTTTCTTTTGCTTCTCGACAAACACTCTGCACACCTCCATGCAACATCTGCACCAAGATCGGGGACGGTTCCTGTACTAGCCCAGTTTCTCCTTGCGAGACAAAGCGGAACAGCTTTTTGGTAAGCTGCAGAAGACGAAGATACGGAGCTCTCAGAAGTTAAGCTCCGGTGCCCGGCGTCATTCGGCAGAAGCCGCGCTCCGGAGCGCACCGCGAAAGACACGATGATCTATGCGCGAAGAAGCCGCTTCTGCGCCTCTGGGAGACAGAGAGGGCGGCAGCTTGCTGAAGGCGATCAAGGAAGCTGCAAAACCTCTCTCCTTCCTTTTCCAGTCACGCGAACATTCCAAAGGAAAGAGTTTTCAACAACTTCTTTTGCTTCTTTCTTACGAAACATTCTGTAGGCAGTCGAGAAGCTTCTTAAGCAAGACCGGGGACATTGTACTATTGCCACAGTGTCTCCTTGCGAGACATAGTGGAAAAGGTTTTTGCAAATCTACAGGCGAAAAGAAATCCTGAAGACGATGTTCCGGAGCACTCCGAGCCAGAGCTCCAGTCCTTGGCGTCCTTCGGCAGAAGGCACGCTGCGGAGCGTACCGCGAGCGGCAAAATGCTCTGTGCGCGAAGAAGCCGCTTCTGCGCCTCCGAGAGACGGAGAACGCGGCAGCTTCCGAGAGGCAAAGAACGAAGCTTCACAACACGGGCACTGTGTGCAGGTGTCAAGCGGAGAGAAACCAGTACCTTACCGCTGCTCTTGTGCTTCTTTCATTCACGTTTTTATTCGAATGGAAGGAGTATTGAACAACTTTCTTTTGCTTCCGCTAATCTTTCTGCAGATAGCTCTCTCAATTCTTGAGCAAGATCGGTGTTGTTTTATCTACTGGCACAGTTTCTCCTTGCGAGATCTAGTGGAAAAGCTTTTTAGTATGCTGCAGAAGACAAGCGATGCAGAAGCCGATGATACAGAGCTCTCAGAAGTTAAGCGCCGGTCCCGGGCATCTTTCAGCAGAAGTCGCGCACCGGAGCGTCCAGGTACCAGCACGATGCTCTGTGCGCGAAGAAGACGCTTCTTCGCCGTCGAGAGAGGGAGAGCGCGGCAGCTTGCCAAAGGCCAAGAACACAGCCACACAATATGGTCATTCCGTGCGCAGCTTTAAAAGTTAGAGAAAACAGTACTTTTCCACTCTCCTGCTTCTTTCATTCACATTGCTATTCGAATGGAAGGAGTTTTGGACAGCTTTCTTGTGCTACTTGCTTCACACTCTGCAGCCATCCGTGCTGCAACATCCACACCAAGATCGGGGACGTTTCCTGGACCGGCCAAGTTTCTCCTTGCGAGACAGAGCGGAAGAGCTTTTTGCTAAGCTGCTGTAGACAAGAGATGCAGAAGACGATGATACGGAGCTCACAGAAGTTAAGCTCCTGTCCCCGGCATCTTTCAGCAGAAGCCGCTCTCCTGAGCGCACCGTGACAGGCACCATGCTCAGTGCGCGATGAAGCCGCTTCTTCGCCTTCGAGAGAGGGAGAGAGCGGCAGCTCGGAAAGACGAAGAACAAAGCCCCACAACACGGGCATTGTGTGCGCAGCTTTAAAAGGCAGAGAAAACAGTACCTTACTACGCTCCTGCTTCTGCAATTCACAAAAATATGCAAATGGAAGGAGTTTTGAACGACTTTCTTTCGCTTCTCGCTAAACACTCTGCACACCTCCGTGCAACATCTACACCAAGATCGGGGACGTTTCCTGGGCTGGCCCAGTTTCTCCTTGCGAGACAGAGCGGAAGAGCTTTTTGCTAAGCTGCAGTAGACAAGAGATGCAGAAGACGATGATACGGAGACTCTCAGCAGTTAAGCCCCGGTCCCCGGCGGCTTTGGGCAGAAGCCGCGCTCCGGAGCGCACGGCGAGCAGCACAAAGCTCTGTGCGCGAAGAAGCCGCTTCTTCGCCTCCGGGAGACTGAGAGAGCGGCAGCTTCCGAGAAGCGAAAAACAAAGCTTCAATACACGGGCCCTGTGTGCAGCTCATAAACTGAGAGAAAACAGTACCGTACTACTCTCGTGCTTCTATCTTTCACATTATTATTCGAATGGAAGTGGTTTCGAACAGCTTTCTATTGCTTCTTGCCAAGCTTTCTGCAGATATCTCTGGACATTCTAGGCCAAGATCGAGGTTGTTTTCCCTACTAGCACACGTTCTCCTTGCGAGATCTAGTGGAAAAGCTTTTTCCCCAAGCTGCAGTTTCCAAGAGATGCAATAGACGATGATATATAGCTCTTTGTGAATTTAAGCGCCGGTCCCGGGCGTCTTTCGACAGAAGCTGCGCTCCGAAACGTAGCGCGAGCGGCACAATGCTCTGTGCGTGCAGAAGTAGCTTCATCGTCTCCGGGAGACAGGAGAGCGGCAGCTTCCGAGAGGCGAAGAAAGAAGCGTCACAACACGGGCACTGTGTGCAGCTCTCAAACGGAGAGAAAACAGTACCTTTCCACTCTCCTGCTTCTTTCATTCAAATTAATATTCGAAGTCAAGGAGTTTGAAACAACTTTCTTTTGCTTCTCGACAAACACTCTGCACACCTCCATGCAACATCTGCACCAAGATCGGGGACGGTTCCTGTACTAGCCCAGTTTCTCCTTGCGAGACAAAGCGGAACAGCTTTTTGGTAAGCTGCAGAAGACGAAGATACGGAGCTCTCAGAAGTTAAGCTCCGGTGCCCGGCGTCATTCGGCAGAAGCCGCGCTCCGGAGCGCACCGCGAAAGACACGATGATCTATGCGCGAAGAAGCCGCTTCTGCGCCTCTGGGAGACAGAGAGGGCGGCAGCTTGCTGAAGGCGATCAAGGAAGCTGCAAAACCTCTCTCCTTCCTTTTCCAGTCACGCGAACATTCCAAAGGAAAGAGTTTTCAACAACTTCTTTTGCTTCTTTCTTACGAAACATTCTGTAGGCAGTCGAGAAGCTTCTTAAGCAAGACCGGGGACATTGTACTATTGCCACAGTGTCTCCTTGCGAGACATAGTGGAAAAGGTTTTTGCAAATCTACAGGCGAAAAGAAATCCTGAAGACGATGTTCCGGAGCACTCCGAGCCAGAGCTCCAGTCCTTGGCGTCCTTCGGCAGAAGGCACGCTGCGGAGCGTACCGCGAGCGGCAAAATGCTCTGTGCGCGAAGAAGCCGCTTCTGCGCCTCCGAGAGACGGAGAACGCGGCAGCTTCCGAGAGGCAAAGAACGAAGCTTCACAACACGGGCACTGTGTGCAGGTGTCAAGCGGAGAGAAACCAGTACCTTACCGCTGCTCTTGTGCTTCTTTCATTCACGTTTTTATTCGAATGGAAGGAGTATTGAACAACTTTCTTTTGCTTCCGCTAATCTTTCTGCAGATAGCTCTCTCAATTCTTGAGCAAGATCGGTGTTGTTTTATCTACTGGCACAGTTTCTCCTTGCGAGATCTAGTGGAAAAGCTTTTTAGTATGCTGCAGAAGACAAGCGATGCAGAAGCCGATGATACAGAGCTCTCAGAAGTTAAGCGCCGGTCCCGGGCATCTTTCAGCAGAAGTCGCGCACCGGAGCGTCCAGGTACCAGCACGATGCTCTGTGCGCGAAGAAGACGCTTCTTCGCCGTCGAGAGAGGGAGAGCGCGGCAGCTTGCCAAAGGCCAAGAACACAGCCACACAATATGGTCATTCCGTGCGCAGCTTTAAAAGTTAGAGAAAACAGTACTTTTCCACTCTCCTGCTTCTTTCATTCACATTGCTATTCGAATGGAAGGAGTTTTGGACAGCTTTCTTGTGCTACTTGCTTCACACTCTGCAGCCATCCGTGCTGCAACATCCACACCAAGATCGGGGACGTTTCCTGGACCGGCCAAGTTTCTCCTTGCGAGACAGAGCGGAAGAGCTTTTTGCTAAGCTGCAGTAGACAAGAGATGCAGAAGACGATGATACGGAGCTCACAGAAGTTAAGCTCCTGTCCCCGGCATCTTTCAGCAGAAGCCGCTCTCCTGAGCGCACCGTGACAGGCACCATGCTCAGTGCGCGATGAAGCCGCTTCTTCGCCTTCGAGAGAGGGAGAGAGCGGCAGCTCGGAAAGACGAAGAACAAAGCCCCACAACACGGGCATTGTGTGCGCAGCTTTAAAAGGCAGAGAAAACAGTACCTTACTACGCTCCTGCTTCTGCAATTCACAAAAATATGCAAATGGAAGGAGTTTTGAACGACTTTCTTTCGCTTCTCGCTAAACACTCTGCACACCTCCGTGCAACATCTACACCAAGATCGGGGACGTTTCCTGGGCTGGCCCAGTTTCTCCTTGCGAGACAGAGCGGAAGAGCTTTTTGCTAAGCTGCAGTAGACAAGAGATGCAGAAGACGATGATACGGAGACTCTCAGCAGTTAAGCCCCGGTCCCCGGCGGCTTTGGGCAGAAGCCGCGCTCCGGAGCGCACGGCGAGCAGCACAAAGCTCTGTGCGCGAAGAAGCCGCTTCTTCGCCTCCGGGAGACTGAGAGAGCGGCAGCTTCCGAGAAGCGAAAAACAAAGCTTCAATACACGGGCCCTGTGTGCAGCTCATAAACTGAGAGAAAACAGTACCGTACTACTCTCGTGCTTCTATCTTTCACATTATTATTCGAATGGAAGTGGTTTCGAACAGCTTTCTATTGCTTCTTGCCAAGCTTTCTGCAGATATCTCTGGACATTCTAGGCCAAGATCGAGGTTGTTTTCCCTACTAGCACACGTTCTCCTTGCGAGATCTAGTGGAAAAGCTTTTTCCCCAAGCTGCAGTTTCCAAGAGATGCAATAGACGATGATATATAGCTCTTTGTGAATTTAAGCGCCGGTCCCGGGCGTCTTTCGACAGAAGCTGCGCTCCGAAACGTAGCGCGAGCGGCACAATGCTCTGTGCGTGCAGAAGTAGCTTCATCGTCTCCGGGAGACAGGAGAGCGGCAGCTTCCGAGAGGCGAAGAAAGAAGCGTCACAACACGGGCACTGTGTGCAGCTCTCAAACGGAGAGAAAACAGTACCTTTCCACTCTCCTGCTTCTTTCATTCAAATTAATATTCGAAGTCAAGGAGTTTGAAACAACTTTCTTTTGCTTCTCGACAAACACTCTGCACACCTCCATGCAACATCTGCACCAAGATCGGGGACGGTTCCTGTACTAGCCCAGTTTCTCCTTGCGAGACAAAGCGGAACAGCTTTTTGGTAAGCTGCAGAAGACGAAGATACGGAGCTCTCAGAAGTTAAGCTCCGGTGCCCGGCGTCATTCGGCAGAAGCCGCGCTCCGGAGCGCACCGCGAAAGACACGATGATCTATGCGCGAAGAAGCCGCTTCTGCGCCTCTGGGAGACAGAGAGGGCGGCAGCTTGCTGAAGGCGATCAAGGAAGCTGCAAAACCTCTCTCCTTCCTTTTCCAGTCACGCGAACATTCCAAAGGAAAGAGTTTTCAACAACTTCTTTTGCTTCTTTCTTACGAAACATTCTGTAGGCAGTCGAGAAGCTTCTTAAGCAAGACCGGGGACATTGTACTATTGCCACAGTGTCTCCTTGCGAGACATAGTGGAAAAGGTTTTTGCAAATCTACAGGCGAAAAGAAATCCTGAAGACGATGTTCCGGAGCACTCCGAGCCAGAGCTCCAGTCCTTGGCGTCCTTCGGCAGAAGGCACGCTGCGGAGCGTACCGCGAGCGGCAAAATGCTCTGTGCGCGAAGAAGCCGCTTCTGCGCCTCCGAGAGACGGAGAACGCGGCAGCTTCCGAGAGGCAAAGAACGAAGCTTCACAACACGGGCACTGTGTGCAGGTGTCAAGCGGAGAGAAACCAGTACCTTACCGCTGCTCTTGTGCTTCTTTCATTCACGTTTTTATTCGAATGGAAGGAGTATTGAACAACTTTCTTTTGCTTCCGCTAATCTTTCTGCAGATAGCTCTCTCAATTCTTGAGCAAGATCGGTGTTGTTTTATCTACTGGCACAGTTTCTCCTTGCGAGATCTAGTGGAAAAGCTTTTTAGTATGCTGCAGAAGACAAGCGATGCAGAAGCCGATGATACAGAGCTCTCAGAAGTTAAGCGCCGGTCCCGGGCATCTTTCAGCAGAAGTCGCGCACCGGAGCGTCCAGGTACCAGCACGATGCTCTGTGCGCGAAGAAGACGCTTCTTCGCCGTCGAGAGAGGGAGAGCGCGGCAGCTTGCCAAAGGCCAAGAACACAGCCACACAATATGGTCATTCCGTGCGCAGCTTTAAAAGTTAGAGAAAACAGTACTTTTCCACTCTCCTGCTTCTTTCATTCACATTGCTATTCGAATGGAAGGAGTTTTGGACAGCTTTCTTGTGCTACTTGCTTCACACTCTGCAGCCATCCGTGCTGCAACATCCACACCAAGATCGGGGACGTTTCCTGGACCGGCCAAGTTTCTCCTTGCGAGACAGAGCGGAAGAGCTTTTTGCTAAGCTGCTGTAGACAAGAGATGCAGAAGACGATGATACGGAGCTCACAGAAGTTAAGCTCCTGTCCCCGGCATCTTTCAGCAGAAGCCGCTCTCCTGAGCGCACCGTGACAGGCACCATGCTCAGTGCGCGATGAAGCCGCTTCTTCGCCTTCGAGAGAGGGAGAGAGCGGCAGCTCGGAAAGACGAAGAACAAAGCCCCACAACACGGGCATTGTGTGCGCAGCTTTAAAAGGCAGAGAAAACAGTACCTTACTACGCTCCTGCTTCTGCAATTCACAAAAATATGCAAATGGAAGGAGTTTTGAACGACTTTCTTTCGCTTCTCGCTAAACACTCTGCACACCTCCGTGCAACATCTACACCAAGATGGGGGACGTTTCCTGGGCTGGCCCAGTTTCTCCTTGCGAGACAGAGCGGAAGAGCTTTTTGCTAAGCTGCAGTAGACAAGAGATGCAGAAGACGATGATACGGAGACTCTCAGCAGTTAAGCCCCGGTCCCCGGCGGCTTTGGGCAGAAGCCGCGCTCCGGAGCGCACGGCGAGCAGCACAAAGCTCTGTGCGCGAAGAAGCCGCTTCTTCGCCTCCGGGAGACTGAGAGAGCGGCAGCTTCCGAGAAGCGAAAAACAAAGCTTCAATACACGGGCCCTGTGTGCAGCTCATAAACTGAGAGAAAACAGTACCGTACTACTCTCGTGCTTCTATCTTTCACATTATTATTCGAATGGAAGTGGTTTCGAACAGCTTTCTATTGCTTCTTGCCAAGCTTTCTGCAGATATCTCTGGACATTCTAGGCCAAGATCGAGGTTGTTTTCCCTACTAGCACACGTTCTCCTTGCGAGATCTAGTGGAAAAGCTTTTTTCCCAAGCTGCAGTTTCCAAGAGATGCAATAGACGATGATATATAGCTCTTTGTGAATTTAAGCGCCGGTCCCGGGCGTCTTTCGACAGAAGCTGCGCTCCGAAACGTAGCGCGAGCGGCACAATGCTCTGTGCGTGCAGAAGTAGCTTCATCGTCTCCGGGAGACAGGAGAGCGGCAGCTTCCGAGAGGCGAAGAAAGAAGCGTCACAACACGGGCACTGTGTGCAGCTCTCAAACGGAGAGAAAACAGTACCTTTCCACTCTCCTGCTTCTTTCATTCAAATTAATATTCGAAGTCAAGGAGTTTGAAACAACTTTCTTTTGCTTCTCGACAAACACTCTGCACACCTCCATGCAACATCTGCACCAAGATCGGGGACGGTTCCTGTACTAGCCCAGTTTCTCCTTGCGAGACAAAGCGGAACAGCTTTTTGGTAAGCTGCAGAAGACGAAGATACGGAGCTCTCAGAAGTTAAGCTCCGGTGCCCGGCGTCATTCGGCAGAAGCCGCGCTCCGGAGCGCACCGCGAAAGACACGATGATCTATGCGCGAAGAAGCCGCTTCTGCGCCTCTGGGAGACAGAGAGGGCGGCAGCTTGCTGAAGGCGATCAAGGAAGCTGCAAAACCTCTCTCCTTCCTTTTCCAGTCACGCGAACATTCCAAAGGAAAGAGTTTTCAACAACTTCTTTTGCTTCTTTCTTACGAAACATTCTGTAGGCAGTCGAGAAGCTTCTTAAGCAAGACCGGGGACATTGTACTATTGCCACAGTGTCTCCTTGCGAGACATAGTGGAAAAGGTTTTTGCAAATCTACAGGCGAAAAGAAATCCTGAAGACGATGTTCCGGAGCACTCCGAGCCAGAGCTCCAGTCCTTGGCGTCCTTCGGCAGAAGGCACGCTGCGGAGCGTACCGCGAGCGGCAAAATGCTCTGTGCGCGAAGAAGCCGCTTCTGCGCCTCCGAGAGACGGAGAACGCGGCAGCTTCCGAGAGGCAAAGAACGAAGCTTCACAACACGGGCACTGTGTGCAGGTGTCAAGCGGAGAGAAACCAGTACCTTACCGCTGCTCTTGTGCTTCTTTCATTCACGTTTTTATTCGAATGGAAGGAGTATTGAACAACTTTCTTTTGCTTCCGCTAATCTTTCTGCAGATAGCTCTCTCAATTCTTGAGCAAGATCGGTGTTGTTTTATCTACTGGCACAGTTTCTCCTTGCGAGATCTAGTGGAAAAGCTTTTTAGTATGCTGCAGAAGACAAGCGATGCAGAAGCCGATGATACAGAGCTCTCAGAAGTTAAGCGCCGGTCCCGGGCATCTTTCAGCAGAAGTCGCGCACCGGAGCGTCCAGGTACCAGCACGATGCTCTGTGCGCGAAGAAGACGCTTCTTCGCCGTCGAGAGAGGGAGAGCGCGGCAGCTTGCCAAAGGCCAAGAACACAGCCACACAATATGGTCATTCCGTGCGCAGCTTTAAAAGTTAGAGAAAACAGTACTTTTCCACTCTCCTGCTTCTTTCATTCACATTGCTATTCGAATGGAAGGAGTTTTGGACAGCTTTCTTGTGCTACTTGCTTCACACTCTGCAGCCATCCGTGCTGCAACATCCACACCAAGATCGGGGACGTTTCCTGGACCGGCCCAGTTTCTCCTTGCGAGACAGAGCGGAAGAGCTTTTTGCTAAGCTGCAGTAGACAAGAGATGCAGAAGACGATGATACGGAGCTCACAGAAGTTAAGCTCCTGTCCCCGGCATCTTTCAGCAGAAGCCGCTCTCCTGAGCGCACCGTGACAGGCACCATGCTCAGTGCGCGATGAAGCCGCTTCTTCGCCTTCGAGAGAGGGAGAGAGCGGCAGCTCGGAAAGACGAAGAACAAAGCCCCACAACACGGGCATTGTGTGCGCAGCTTTAAAAGGCAGAGAAAACAGTACCTTACTACGCTCCTGCTTCTGCAATTCACAAAAATATGCAAATGGAAGGAGTTTTGAACGACTTTCTTTCGCTTCTCGCTAAACACTCTGCACACCTCCGTGCAACATCTACACCAAGATCGGGGACGTTTCCTGGGCTGGCCCAGTTTCTCCTTGCGAGACAGAGCGGAAGAGCTTTTTGCTAAGCTGCAGTAGACAAGAGATGCAGAAGACGATGATACGGAGACTCTCAGCAGTTAAGCCCCGGTCCCCGGCGGCTTTGGGCAGAAGCCGCGCTCCGGAGCGCACGGCGAGCAGCACAAAGCTCTGTGCGCGAAGAAGCCGCTTCTTCGCCTCCGGGAGACTGAGAGAGCGGCAGCTTCCGAGAAGCGAAAAACAAAGCTTCAATACACGGGCCCTGTGTGCAGCTCATAAACTGAGAGAAAACAGTACCGTACTACTCTCGTGTTTCTATCTTTCACATTATTATTCGAATGGAAGTGGTTTCGAACAGCTTTCTATTGCTTCTTGCCAAGCTTTCTGCAGATATCTCTGGACATTCTAGGCCAAGATCGAGGTTGTTTTCCCTACTAGCACACGTTCTCCTTGCGAGATCTAGTGGAAAAGCTTTTTTCCCAAGCAGCAGTTTCCAAGAGATGCAATAGACGATGATATATAGCTCTTTGTGAATTTAAGCGCCGGTCCCGTCCGTCTTTCGACAGAAGCTGCGCTCCGAAACGTAGCGCGAGCGGCACAATGCTCTGTGCGTGCAGAAGTAGCTTCATCGTCTCCGGGAGACAGGAGAGCGGCAGCTTCCGAGAGGCGAAGAAAGAAGCGTCACAACACGGGCACTGTGTGCAGCTCTCAAACGGAGAGAAAACAGTACCTTTCCACTCTCCTGCTTCTTTCATTCAAATTAATATTCGAAGTCAAGGAGTTTGAAACAACTTTCTTTTGCTTCTCGACAAACACTCTGCACACCTCCATGCAACATCTGCACCAAGATCGGGGACGGTTCCTGTACTAGCCCAGTTTCTCCTTGCGAGACAAAGCGGAACAGCTTTTTGGTAAGCTGCAGAAGACGAAGATACGGAGCTCTCAGAAGTTAAGCTCCGGTGCCCGGCGTCATTCGGCAGAAGCCGCGCTCCGGAGCGCACCGCGAAAGACACGATGATCTATGCGCGAAGAAGCCGCTTCTGCGCCTCTGGGAGACAGAGAGGGCGGCAGCTTGCTGAAGGCGATCAAGGAAGCTGCAAAACCTCTCTCCTTCCTTTTCCAGTCACGCGAACATTCCAAAGGAAAGAGTTTTCAACAACTTCTTTTGCTTCTTTCTTACGAAACATTCTGTAGGCAGTCGAGAAGCTTCTTAAGCAAGACCGGGGACATTGTACTATTGCCACAGTGTCTCCTTGCGAGACATAGTGGAAAAGGTTTTTGCAAATCTACAGGCGAAAAGAAATCCTGAAGACGATGTTCCGGAGCACTCCGAGCCAGAGCTCCAGTCCTTGGCGTCCTTCGGCAGAAGGCACGCTGCGGAGCGTACCGCGAGCGGCAAAATGCTCTGTGCGCGAAGAAGCCGCTTCTGCGCCTCCGAGAGACGGAGAACGCGGCAGCTTCCGAGAGGCAAAGAACGAAGCTTCACAACACGGGCACTGTGTGCAGGTGTCAAGCGGAGAGAAACCAGTACCTTACCGCTGCTCTTGTGCTTCTTTCATTCACGTTTTTATTCGAATGGAAGGAGTATTGAACAACTTTCTTTTGCTTCCGCTAATCTTTCTGCAGATAGCTCTCTCAATTCTTGAGCAAGATCGGTGTTGTTTTATCTACTGGCACAGTTTCTCCTTGCGAGATCTAGTGGAAAAGCTTTTTAGTATGCTGCAGAAGACAAGCGATGCAGAAGCCGATGATACAGAGCTCTCAGAAGTTAAGCGCCGGTCCCGGGCATCTTTCAGCAGAAGTCGCGCACCGGAGCGTCCAGGTACCAGCACGATGCTCTGTGCGCGAAGAAGACGCTTCTTCGCCGTCGAGAGAGGGAGAGCGCGGCAGCTTGCCAAAGGCCAAGAACACAGCCACACAATATGGTCATTCCGTGCGCAGCTTTAAAAGTTAGAGAAAACAGTACTTTTCCACTCTCCTGCTTCTTTCATTCACATTGCTATTCGAATGGAAGGAGTTTTGGACAGCTTTCTTGTGCTACTTGCTTCACACTCTGCAGCCATCCGTGCTGCAACATCCACACCAAGATCGGGGACGTTTCCTGGACCGGCCAAGTTTCTCCTTGCGAGACAGAGCGGAAGAGCTTTTTGCTAAGCTGCAGTAGACAAGAGATGCAGAAGACGATGATACGGAGCTCACAGAAGTTAAGCTCCTGTCCCCGGCATCTTTCAGCAGAAGCCGCTCTCCTGAGCGCACCGTGACAGGCACCATGCTCAGTGCGCGATGAAGCCGCTTCTTCGCCTTCGAGAGAGGGAGAGAGCGGCAGCTCGGAAAGACGAAGAACAAAGCCCCACAACACGGGCATTGTGTGCGCAGCTTTAAAAGGCAGAGAAAACAGTACCTTACTACGCTCCTGCTTCTGCAATTCACAAAAATATGCAAATGGAAGGAGTTTTGAACGACTTTCTTTCGCTTCTCGCTAAACACTCTGCACACCTCCGTGCAACATCTACACCAAGATCGGGGACGTTTCCTGGGCTGGCCCAGTTTCTCCTTGCGAGACAGAGCGGAAGAGCTTTTTGCTAAGCTGCAGTAGACAAGAGATGCAGAAGACGATGATACGGAGACTCTCAGCAGTTAAGCCCCGGTCCCCGGCGGCTTTGGGCAGAAGCCGCGCTCCGGAGCGCACGGCGAGCAGCACAAAGCTCTGTGCGCGAAGAAGCCGCTTCTTCGCCTCCGGGAGACTGAGAGAGCGGCAGCTTCCGAGAAGCGAAAAACAAAGCTTCAATACACGGGCCCTGTGTGCAGCTCATAAACTGAGAGAAAACAGTACCGTACTACTCTCGTGCTTCTATCTTTCACATTATTATTCGAATGGAAGTGGTTTCGAACAGCTTTCTATTGCTTCTTGCCAAGCTTTCTGCAGATATCTCTGGACATTCTAGGCCAAGATCGAGGTTGTTTTCCCTACTAGCACACGTTCTCCTTGCGAGATCTAGTGGAAAAGCTTTTTCCCCAAGCTGCAGTTTCCAAGAGATGCAATAGACGATGATATATAGCTCTTTGTGAATTTAAGCGCCGGTCCCGGGCGTCTTTCGACAGAAGCTGCGCTCCGAAACGTAGCGCGAGCGGCACAATGCTCTGTGCGTGCAGAAGTAGCTTCATCGTCTCCGGGAGACAGGAGAGCGGCAGCTTCCGAGAGGCGAAGAAAGAAGCGTCACAACACGGGCACTGTGTGCAGCTCTCAAACGGAGAGAAAACAGTACCTTTCCACTCTCCTGCTTCTTTCATTCAAATTAATATTCGAAGTCAAGGAGTTTGAAACAACTTTCTTTTGCTTCTCGACAAACACTCTGCACACCTCCATGCAACATCTGCACCAAGATCGGGGACGGTTCCTGTACTAGCCCAGTTTCTCCTTGCGAGACAAAGCGGAACAGCTTTTTGGTAAGCTGCAGAAGACGAAGATACGGAGCTCTCAGAAGTTAAGCTCCGGTGCCCGGCGTCATTCGGCAGAAGCCGCGCTCCGGAGCGCACCGCGAAAGACACGATGATCTATGCGCGAAGAAGCCGCTTCTGCGCCTCTGGGAGACAGAGAGGGCGGCAGCTTGCTGAAGGCGATCAAGGAAGCTGCAAAACCTCTCTCCTTCCTTTTCCAGTCACGCGAACATTCCAAAGGAAAGAGTTTTCAACAACTTCTTTTGCTTCTTTCTTACGAAACATTCTGTAGGCAGTCGAGAAGCTTCTTAAGCAAGACCGGGGACATTGTACTATTGCCACAGTGTCTCCTTGCGAGACATAGTGGAAAAGGTTTTTGCAAATCTACAGGCGAAAAGAAATCCTGAAGACGATGTTCCGGAGCACTCCGAGCCAGAGCTCCAGTCCTTGGCGTCCTTCGGCAGAAGGCACGCTGCGGAGCGTACCGCGAGCGGCAAAATGCTCTGTGCGCGAAGAAGCCGCTTCTGCGCCTCCGAGAGACGGAGAACGCGGCAGCTTCCGAGAGGCAAAGAACGAAGCTTCACAACACGGGCACTGTGTGCAGGTGTCAAGCGGAGAGAAACCAGTACCTTACCGCTGCTCTTGTGCTTCTTTCATTCACGTTTTTATTCGAATGGAAGGAGTATTGAACAACTTTCTTTTGCTTCCGCTAATCTTTCTGCAGATAGCTCTCTCAATTCTTGAGCAAGATCGGTGTTGTTTTATCTACTGGCACAGTTTCTCCTTGCGAGATCTAGTGGAAAAGCTTTTTAGTATGCTGCAGAAGACAAGCGATGCAGAAGCCGATGATACAGAGCTCTCAGAAGTTAAGCGCCGGTCCCGGGCATCTTTCAGCAGAAGTCGCGCACCGGAGCGTCCAGGTACCAGCACGATGCTCTGTGCGCGAAGAAGACGCTTCTTCGCCGTCGAGAGAGGGAGAGCGCGGCAGCTTGCCAAAGGCCAAGAACACAGCCACACAATATGGTCATTCCGTGCGCAGCTTTAAAAGTTAGAGAAAACAGTACTTTTCCACTCTCCTGCTTCTTTCATTCACATTGCTATTCGAATGGAAGGAGTTTTGGACAGCTTTCTTGTGCTACTTGCTTCACACTCTGCAGCCATCCGTGCTGCAACATCCACACCAAGATCGGGGACGTTTCCTGGACCGGCCAAGTTTCTCCTTGCGAGACAGAGCGGAAGAGCTTTTTGCTAAGCTGCAGTAGACAAGAGATGCAGAAGACGATGATACGGAGCTCACAGAAGTTAAGCTCCTGTCCCCGGCATCTTTCAGCAGAAGCCGCTCTCCTGAGCGCACCGTGACAGGCACCATGCTCAGTGCGCGATGAAGCCGCTTCTTCGCCTTCGAGAGAGGGAGAGAGCGGCAGCTCGGAAAGACGAAGAACAAAGCCCCACAACACGGGCATTGTGTGCGCAGCTTTAAAAGGCAGAGAAAACAGTACCTTACTACGCTCCTGCTTCTGCAATTCACAAAAATATGCAAATGGAAGGAGTTTTGAACGACTTTCTTTCGCTTCTCGCTAAACACTCTGCACACCTCCGTGCAACATCTACACCAAGATGGGGGACGTTTCCTGGGCTGGCCCAGTTTCTCCTTGCGAGACAGAGCGGAAGAGCTTTTTGCTAAGCTGCAGTAGACAAGAGATGCAGAAGACGATGATACGGAGACTCTCAGCAGTTAAGCCCCGGTCCCCGGCGGCTTTGGGCAGAAGCCGCGCTCCGGAGCGCACGGCGAGCAGCACAAAGCTCTGTGCGCGAAGAAGCCGCTTCTTCGCCTCCGGGAGACTGAGAGAGCGGCAGCTTCCGAGAAGCGAAAAACAAAGCTTCAATACACGGGCCCTGTGTGCAGCTCATAAACTGAGAGAAAACAGTACCGTACTACTCTCGTGCTTCTATCTTTCACATTATTATTCGAATGGAAGTGGTTTCGAACAGCTTTCTATTGCTTCTTGCCAAGCTTTCTGCAGATATCTCTGGACATTCTAGGCCAAGATCGAGGTTGTTTTCCCTACTAGCACACGTTCTCCTTGCGAGATCTAGTGGAAAAGCTTTTTCCCCAAGCTGCAGTTTCCAAGAGATGCAATAGACGATGATATATAGCTCTTTGTGAATTTAAGCGCCGGTCCCGGGCGTCTTTCGACAGAAGCTGCGCTCCGAAACGTAGCGCGAGCGGCACAATGCTCTGTGCGTGCAGAAGTAGCTTCATCGTCTCCGGGAGACAGGAGAGCGGCAGCTTCCGAGAGGCGAAGAAAGAAGCGTCACAACACGGGCACTGTGTGCAGCTCTCAAACGGAGAGAAAACAGTACCTTTCCACTCTCCTGCTTCTTTCATTCAAATTAATATTCGAAGTCAAGGAGTTTGAAACAACTTTCTTTTGCTTCTCGACAAACACTCTGCACACCTCCATGCAACATCTGCACCAAGATCGGGGACGGTTCCTGTACTAGCCCAGTTTCTCCTTGCGAGACAAAGCGGAACAGCTTTTTGGTAAGCTGCAGAAGACGAAGATACGGAGCTCTCAGAAGTTAAGCTCCGGTGCCCGGCGTCATTCGGCAGAAGCCGCGCTCCGGAGCGCACCGCGAAAGACACGATGATCTATGCGCGAAGAAGCCGCTTCTGCGCCTCTGGGAGACAGAGAGGGCGGCAGCTTGCTGAAGGCGATCAAGGAAGCTGCAAAACCTCTCTCCTTCCTTTTCCAGTCACGCGAACATTCCAAAGGAAAGAGTTTTCAACAACTTCTTTTGCTTCTTTCTTACGAAACATTCTGTAGGCAGTCGAGAAGCTTCTTAAGCAAGACCGGGGACATTGTACTATTGCCACAGTGTCTCCTTGCGAGACATAGTGGAAAAGGTTTTTGCAAATCTACAGGCGAAAAGAAATCCTGAAGACGATGTTCCGGAGCACTCCGAGCCAGAGCTCCAGTCCTTGGCGTCCTTCGGCAGAAGGCACGCTGCGGAGCGTACCGCGAGCGGCAAAATGCTCTGTGCGCGAAGAAGCCGCTTCTGCGCCTCCGAGAGACGGAGAACGCGGCAGCTTCCGAGAGGCAAAGAACGAAGCTTCACAACACGGGCACTGTGTGCAGGTGTCAAGCGGAGAGAAACCAGTACCTTACCGCTGCTCTTGTGCTTCTTTCATTCACGTTTTTATTCGAATGGAAGGAGTATTGAACAACTTTCTTTTGCTTCCGCTAATCTTTCTGCAGATAGCTCTCTCAATTCTTGAGCAAGATCGGTGTTGTTTTATCTACTGGCACAGTTTCTCCTTGCGAGATCTAGTGGAAAAGCTTTTTAGTATGCTGCAGAAGACAAGCGATGCAGAAGCCGATGATACAGAGCTCTCAGAAGTTAAGCGCCGGTCCCGGGCATCTTTCAGCAGAAGTCGCGCACCGGAGCGTCCAGGTACCAGCACGATGCTCTGTGCGCGAAGAAGACGCTTCTTCGCCGTCGAGAGAGGGAGAGCGCGGCAGCTTGCCAAAGGCCAAGAACACAGCCACACAATATGGTCATTCCGTGCGCAGCTTTAAAAGTTAGAGAAAACAGTACTTTTCCACTCTCCTGCTTCTTTCATTCACATTGCTATTCGAACGGAAGGAGTTTTGGACAGCTTTCTTGTGCTACTTGCTTCACACTCTGCAGCCATCCGTGCTGCAACATCCACACCAAGATCGGGGACGTTTCCTGGACCGGCCAAGTTTCTCCTTGCGAGACAGAGCGGAAGAGCTTTTTGCTAAGCTGCTGTAGACAAGAGATGCAGAAGACGATGATACGGAGCTCACAGAAGTTAAGCTCCTGTCCCCGGCATCTTTCAGCAGAAGCCGCTCTCCTGAGCGCACCGTGACAGGCACCATGCTCAGTGCGCGATGAAGCCGCTTCTTCGCCTTCGAGAGAGGGAGAGAGCGGCAGCTCGGAAAGACGAAGAACAAAGCCCCACAACACGGGCATTGTGTGCGCAGCTTTAAAAGGCAGAGAAAACAGTACCTTACTACGCTCCTGCTTCTGCAATTCACAAAAATATGCAAATGGAAGGAGTTTTGAACGACTTTCTTTCGCTTCTCGCTAAACACTCTGCACACCTCCGTGCAACATCTACACCAAGATCGGGGACGTTTCCTGGGCTGGCCCAGTTTCTCCTTGCGAGACAGAGCGGAAGAGCTTTTTGCTAAGCTGCAGTAGACAAGAGATGCAGAAGACGATGATACGGAGACTCTCAGCAGTTAAGCCCCGGTCCCCGGCGGCTTTGGGCAGAAGCCGCGCTCCGGAGCGCACGGCGAGCAGCACAAAGCTCTGTGCGCGAAGAAGCCGCTTCTTCGCCTCCGGGAGACTGAGAGAGCGGCAGCTTCCGAGAAGCGAAAAACAAAGCTTCAATACACGGGCCCTGTGTGCAGCTCATAAACTGAGAGAAAACAGTACCGTACTACTCTCGTGCTTCTATCTTTCACATTATTATTCGAATGGAAGTGGTTTCGAACAGCTTTCTATTGCTTCTTGCCAAGCTTTCTGCAGATATCTCTGGACATTCTAGGCCAAGATCGAGGTTGTTTTCCCTACTAGCACACGTTCTCCTTGCGAGATCTAGTGGAAAAGCTTTTTCCCCAAGCTGCAGTTTCCAAGAGATGCAATAGACGATGATATATAGCTCTTTGTGAATTTAAGCGCCGGTCCCGGGCGTCTTTCGACAGAAGCTGCGCTCCGAAACGTAGCGCGAGCGGCACAATGCTCTGTGCGTGCAGAAGTAGCTTCATCGTCTCCGGGAGACAGGAGAGCGGCAGCTTCCGAGAGGCGAAGAAAGAAGCGTCACAACACGGGCACTGTGTGCAGCTCTCAAACGGAGAGAAAACAGTACCTTTCCACTCTCCTGCTTCTTTCATTCAAATTAATATTCGAAGTCAAGGAGTTTGAAACAACTTTCTTTTGCTTCTCGACAAACACTCTGCACACCTCCATGCAACATCTGCACCAAGATCGGGGACGGTTCCTGTACTAGCCCAGTTTCTCCTTGCGAGACAAAGCGGAACAGCTTTTTGGTAAGCTGCAGAAGACGAAGATACGGAGCTCTCAGAAGTTAAGCTCCGGTGCCCGGCGTCATTCGGCAGAAGCCGCGCTCCGGAGCGCACCGCGAAAGACACGATGATCTATGCGCGAAGAAGCCGCTTCTGCGCCTCTGGGAGACAGAGAGGGCGGCAGCTTGCTGAAGGCGATCAAGGAAGCTGCAAAACCTCTCTCCTTCCTTTTCCAGTCACGCGAACATTCCAAAGGAAAGAGTTTTCAACAACTTCTTTTGCTTCTTTCTTACGAAACATTCTGTAGGCAGTCGAGAAGCTTCTTAAGCAAGACCGGGGACATTGTACTATTGCCACAGTGTCTCCTTGCGAGACATAGTGGAAAAGGTTTTTGCAAATCTACAGGCGAAAAGAAATCCTGAAGACGATGTTCCGGAGCACTCCGAGCCAGAGCTCCAGTCCTTGGCGTCCTTCGGCAGAAGGCACGCTGCGGAGCGTACCGCGAGCGGCAAAATGCTCTGTGCGCGAAGAAGCCGCTTCTGCGCCTCCGAGAGACGGAGAACGCGGCAGCTTCCGAGAGGCAAAGAACGAAGCTTCACAACACGGGCACTGTGTGCAGGTGTCAAGCGGAGAGAAACCAGTACCTTACCGCTGCTCTTGTGCTTCTTTCATTCACGTTTTTATTCGAATGGAAGGAGTATTGAACAACTTTCTTTTGCTTCCGCTAATCTTTCTGCAGATAGCTCTCTCAATTCTTGAGCAAGATCGGTGTTGTTTTATCTACTGGCACAGTTTCTCCTTGCGAGATCTAGTGGAAAAGCTTTTTAGTATGCTGCAGAAGACAAGCGATGCAGAAGCCGATGATACAGAGCTCTCAGAAGTTAAGCGCCGGTCCCGGGCATCTTTCAGCAGAAGTCGCGCACCGGAGCGTCCAGGTACCAGCACGATGCTCTGTGCGCGAAGAAGACGCTTCTTCGCCGTCGAGAGAGGGAGAGCGCGGCAGCTTGCCAAAGGCCAAGAACACAGCCACACAATATGGTCATTCCGTGCGCAGCTTTAAAAGTTAGAGAAAACAGTACTTTTCCACTCTCCTGCTTCTTTCATTCACATTGCTATTCGAATGGAAGGAGTTTTGGACAGCTTTCTTGTGCTACTTGCTTCACACTCTGCAGCCATCCGTGCTGCAACATCCACACCAAGATCGGGGACGTTTCCTGGACCGGCCAAGTTTCTCCTTGCGAGACAGAGCGGAAGAGCTTTTTGCTAAGCTGCAGTAGACAAGAGATGCAGAAGACGATGATACGGAGCTCACAGAAGTTAAGCTCCTGTCCCCGGCATCTTTCAGCAGAAGCCGCTCTCCTGAGCGCACCGTGACAGGCACCATGCTCAGTGCGCGATGAAGCCGCTTCTTCGCCTTCGAGAGAGGGAGAGAGCGGCAGCTCGGAAAGACGAAGAACAAAGCCCCACAACACGGGCATTGTGTGCGCAGCTTTAAAAGGCAGAGAAAACAGTACCTTACTACGCTCCTGCTTCTGCAATTCACAAAAATATGCAAATGGAAGGAGTTTTGAACGACTTTCTTTCGCTTCTCGCTAAACACTCTGCACACCTCCGTGCAACATCTACACCAAGATGGGGGACGTTTCCTGGGCTGGCCCAGTTTCTCCTTGCGAGACAGAGCGGAAGAGCTTTTTGCTAAGCTGCAGTAGACAAGAGATGCAGAAGACGATGATACGGAGACTCTCAGCAGTTAAGCCCCGGTCCCCGGCGGCTTTGGGCAGAAGCCGCGCTCCGGAGCGCACGGCGAGCAGCACAAAGCTCTGTGCGCGAAGAAGCCGCTTCTTCGCCTCCGGGAGACTGAGAGAGCGGCAGCTTCCGAGAAGCGAAAAACAAAGCTTCAATACACGGGCCCTGTGTGCAGCTCATAAACTGAGAGAAAACAGTACCGTACTACTCTCGTGCTTCTATCTTTCACATTATTATTCGAATGGAAGTGGTTTCGAACAGCTTTCTATTGCTTCTTGCCAAGCTTTCTGCAGATATCTCTGGACATTCTAGGCCAAGATCGAGGTTGTTTTCCCTACTAGCACACGTTCTCCTTGCGAGATCTAGTGGAAAAGCTTTTTCCCCAAGCTGCAGTTTCCAAGAGATGCAATAGACGATGATATATAGCTCTTTGTGAATTTAAGCGCCGGTCCCGGGCGTCTTTCGACAGAAGCTGCGCTCCGAAACGTAGCGCGAGCGGCACAATGCTCTGTGCGTGCAGAAGTAGCTTCATCGTCTCCGGGAGACAGGAGAGCGGCAGCTTCCGAGAGGCGAAGAAAGAAGCGTCACAACACGGGCACTGTGTGCAGCTCTCAAACGGAGAGAAAACAGTACCTTTCCACTCTCCTGCTTCTTTCATTCAAATTAATATTCGAAGTCAAGGAGTTTGAAACAACTTTCTTTTGCTTCTCGACAAACACTCTGCACACCTCCATGCAACATCTGCACCAAGATCGGGGACGGTTCCTGTACTAGCCCAGTTTCTCCTTGCGAGACAAAGCGGAACAGCTTTTTGGTAAGCTGCAGAAGACGAAGATACGGAGCTCTCAGAAGTTAAGCTCCGGTGCCCGGCGTCATTCGGCAGAAGCCGCGCTCCGGAGCGCACCGCGAAAGACACGATGATCTATGCGCGAAGAAGCCGCTTCTGCGCCTCTGGGAGACAGAGAGGGCGGCAGCTTGCTGAAGGCGATCAAGGAAGCTGCAAAACCTCTCTCCTTCCTTTTCCAGTCACGCGAACATTCCAAAGGAAAGAGTTTTCAACAACTTCTTTTGCTTCTTTCTTACGAAACATTCTGTAGGCAGTCGAGAAGCTTCTTAAGCAAGACCGGGGACATTGTACTATTGCCACAGTGTCTCCTTGCGAGACATAGTGGAAAAGGTTTTTGCAAATCTACAGGCGAAAAGAAATCCTGAAGACGATGTTCCGGAGCACTCCGAGCCAGAGCTCCAGTCCTTGGCGTCCTTCGGCAGAAGGCACGCTGCGGAGCGTACCGCGAGCGGCAAAATGCTCTGTGCGCGAAGAAGCCGCTTCTGCGCCTCCGAGAGACGGAGAACGCGGCAGCTTCCGAGAGGCAAAGAACGAAGCTTCACAACACGGGCACTGTGTGCAGGTGTCAAGCGGAGAGAAACCAGTACCTTACCGCTGCTCTTGTGCTTCTTTCATTCACGTTTTTATTCGAATGGAAGGAGTATTGAACAACTTTCTTTTGCTTCCGCTAATCTTTCTGCAGATAGCTCTCTCAATTCTTGAGCAAGATCGGTGTTGTTTTATCTACTGGCACAGTTTCTCCTTGCGAGATCTAGTGGAAAAGCTTTTTAGTATGCTGCAGAAGACAAGCGATGCAGAAGCCGATGATACAGAGCTCTCAGAAGTTAAGCGCCGGTCCCGGGCATCTTTCAGCAGAAGTCGCGCACCGGAGCGTCCAGGTACCAGCACGATGCTCTGTGCGCGAAGAAGACGCTTCTTCGCCGTCGAGAGAGGGAGAGCGCGGCAGCTTGCCAAAGGCCAAGAACACAGCCACACAATATGGTCATTCCGTGCGCAGCTTTAAAAGTTAGAGAAAACAGTACTTTTCCACTCTCCTGCTTCTTTCATTCACATTGCTATTCGAACGGAAGGAGTTTTGGACAGCTTTCTTGTGCTACTTGCTTCACACTCTGCAGCCATCCGTGCTGCAACATCCACACCAAGATCGGGGACGTTTCCTGGACCGGCCAAGTTTCTCCTTGCGAGACAGAGCGGAAGAGCTTTTTGCTAAGCTGCAGTAGACAAGAGATGCAGAAGACGATGATACGGAGCTCACAGAAGTTAAGCTCCTGTCCCCGGCATCTTTCAGCAGAAGCCGCTCTCCTGAGCGCACCGTGACAGGCACCATGCTCAGTGCGCGATGAAGCCGCTTCTTCGCCTTCGAGAGAGGGAGAGAGCGGCAGCTCGGAAAGACGAAGAACAAAGCCCCACAACACGGGCATTGTGTGCGCAGCTTTAAAAGGCAGAGAAAACAGTACCTTACTACGCTCCTGCTTCTGCAATTCACAAAAATATGCAAATGGAAGGAGTTTTGAACGACTTTCTTTCGCTTCTCGCTAAACACTCTGCACACCTCCGTGCAACATCTACACCAAGATCGGGGACGTTTCCTGGGCTGGCCCAGTTTCTCCTTGCGAGACAGAGCGGAAGAGCTTTTTGCTAAGCTGCAGTAGACAAGAGATGCAGAAGACGATGATACGGAGACTCTCAGCAGTTAAGCCCCGGTCCCCGGCGGCTTTGGGCAGAAGCCGCGCTCCGGAGCGCACGGCGAGCAGCACAAAGCTCTGTGCGCGAAGAAGCCGCTTCTTCGCCTCCGGGAGACTGAGAGAGCGGCAGCTTCCGAGAAGCGAAAAACAAAGCTTCAATACACGGGCCCTGTGTGCAGCTCATAAACTGAGAGAAAACAGTACCGTACTACTCTCGTGCTTCTATCTTTCACATTATTATTCGAATGGAAGTGGTTTCGAACAGCTTTCTATTGCTTCTTGCCAAGCTTTCTGCAGATATCTCTGGACATTCTAGGCCAAGATCGAGGTTGTTTTCCCTACTAGCACACGTTCTCCTTGCGAGATCTAGTGGAAAAGCTTTTTTCCCAAGCTGCAGTTTCCAAGAGATGCAATAGACGATGATATATAGCTCTTTGTGAATTTAAGCGCCGGTCCCGGGCGTCTTTCGACAGAAGCTGCGCTCCGAAACGTAGCGCGAGCGGCACAATGCTCTGTGCGTGCAGAAGTAGCTTCATCGTCTCCGGGAGACAGGAGAGCGGCAGCTTCCGAGAGGCGAAGAAAGAAGCGTCACAACACGGGCACTGTGTGCAGCTCTCAAACGGAGAGAAAACAGTACCTTTCCACTCTCCTGCTTCTTTCATTCAAATTAATATTCGAAGTCAAGGAGTTTGAAACAACTTTCTTTTGCTTCTCGACAAACACTCTGCACACCTCCATGCAACATCTGCACCAAGATCGGGGACGGTTCCTGTACTAGCCCAGTTTCTCCTTGCGAGACAAAGCGGAACAGCTTTTTGGTAAGCTGCAGAAGACGAAGATACGGAGCTCTCAGAAGTTAAGCTCCGGTGCCCGGCGTCATTCGGCAGAAGCCGCGCTCCGGAGCGCACCGCGAAAGACACGATGATCTATGCGCGAAGAAGCCGCTTCTGCGCCTCTGGGAGACAGAGAGGGCGGCAGCTTGCTGAAGGCGATCAAGGAAGCTGCAAAACCTCTCTCCTTCCTTTTCCAGTCACGCGAACATTCCAAAGGAAAGAGTTTTCAACAACTTCTTTTGCTTCTTTCTTACGAAACATTCTGTAGGCAGTCGAGAAGCTTCTTAAGCAAGACCGGGGACATTGTACTATTGCCACAGTGTCTCCTTGCGAGACATAGTGGAAAAGGTTTTTGCAAATCTACAGGCGAAAAGAAATCCTGAAGACGATGTTCCGGAGCACTCCGAGCCAGAGCTCCAGTCCTTGGCGTCCTTCGGCAGAAGGCACGCTGCGGAGCGTACCGCGAGCGGCAAAATGCTCTGTGCGCGAAGAAGCCGCTTCTGCGCCTCCGAGAGACGGAGAACGCGGCAGCTTCCGAGAGGCAAAGAACGAAGCTTCACAACACGGGCACTGTGTGCAGGTGTCAAGCGGAGAGAAACCAGTACCTTACCGCTGCTCTTGTGCTTCTTTCATTCACGTTTTTATTCGAATGGAAGGAGTATTGAACAACTTTCTTTTGCTTCCGCTAATCTTTCTGCAGATAGCTCTCTCAATTCTTGAGCAAGATCGGTGTTGTTTTATCTACTGGCACAGTTTCTCCTTGCGAGATCTAGTGGAAAAGCTTTTTAGTATGCTGCAGAAGACAAGCGATGCAGAAGCCGATGATACAGAGCTCTCAGAAGTTAAGCGCCGGTCCCGGGCATCTTTCAGCAGAAGTCGCGCACCGGAGCGTCCAGGTACCAGCACGATGCTCTGTGCGCGAAGAAGACGCTTCTTCGCCGTCGAGAGAGGGAGAGCGCGGCAGCTTGCCAAAGGCCAAGAACACAGCCACACAATATGGTCATTCCGTGCGCAGCTTTAAAAGTTAGAGAAAACAGTACTTTTCCACTCTCCTGCTTCTTTCATTCACATTGCTATTCGAATGGAAGGAGTTTTGGACAGCTTTCTTGTGCTACTTGCTTCACACTCTGCAGCCATCCGTGCTGCAACATCCACACCAAGATCGGGGACGTTTCCTGGACCGGCCAAGTTTCTCCTTGCGAGACAGAGCGGAAGAGCTTTTTGCTAAGCTGCTGTAGACAAGAGATGCAGAAGACGATGATACGGAGCTCACAGAAGTTAAGCTCCTGTCCCCGGCATCTTTCAGCAGAAGCCGCTCTCCTGAGCGCACCGTGACAGGCACCATGCTCAGTGCGCGATGAAGCCGCTTCTTCGCCTTCGAGAGAGGGAGAGAGCGGCAGCTCGGAAAGACGAAGAACAAAGCCCCACAACACGGGCATTGTGTGCGCAGCTTTAAAAGGCAGAGAAAACAGTACCTTACTACGCTCCTGCTTCTGCAATTCACAAAAATATGCAAATGGAAGGAGTTTTGAACGACTTTCTTTCGCTTCTCGCTAAACACTCTGCACACCTCCGTGCAACATCTACACCAAGATGGGGGACGTTTCCTGGGCTGGCCCAGTTTCTCCTTGCGAGACAGAGCGGAAGAGCTTTTTGCTAAGCTGCAGTAGACAAGAGATGCAGAAGACGATGATACGGAGACTCTCAGCAGTTAAGCCCCGGTCCCCGGCGGCTTTGGGCAGAAGCCGCGCTCCGGAGCGCACGGCGAGCAGCACAAAGCTCTGTGCGCGAAGAAGCCGCTTCTTCGCCTCCGGGAGACTGAGAGAGCGGCAGCTTCCGAGAAGCGAAAAACAAAGCTTCAATACACGGGCCCTGTGTGCAGCTCATAAACTGAGAGAAAACAGTACCGTACTACTCTCGTGCTTCTATCTTTCACATTATTATTCGAATGGAAGTGGTTTCGAACAGCTTTCTATTGCTTCTTGCCAAGCTTTCTGCAGATATCTCTGGACATTCTAGGCCAAGATCGAGGTTGTTTTCCCTACTAGCACACGTTCTCCTTGCGAGATCTAGTGGAAAAGCTTTTTCCCCAAGCTGCAGTTTCCAAGAGATGCAATAGACGATGATATATAGCTCTTTGTGAATTTAAGCGCCGGTCCCGGGCGTCTTTCGACAGAAGCTGCGCTCCGAAACGTAGCGCGAGCGGCACAATGCTCTGTGCGTGCAGAAGTAGCTTCATCGTCTCCGGGAGACAGGAGAGCGGCAGCTTCCGAGAGGCGAAGAAAGAAGCGTCACAACACGGGCACTGTGTGCAGCTCTCAAACGGAGAGAAAACAGTACCTTTCCACTCTCCTGCTTCTTTCATTCAAATTAATATTCGAAGTCAAGGAGTTTGAAACAACTTTCTTTTGCTTCTCGACAAACACTCTGCACACCTCCATGCAACATCTGCACCAAGATCGGGGACGGTTCCTGTACTAGCCCAGTTTCTCCTTGCGAGACAAAGCGGAACAGCTTTTTGGTAAGCTGCAGAAGACGAAGATACGGAGCTCTCAGAAGTTAAGCTCCGGTGCCCGGCGTCATTCGGCAGAAGCCGCGCTCCGGAGCGCACCGCGAAAGACACGATGATCTATGCGCGAAGAAGCCGCTTCTGCGCCTCTGGGAGACAGAGAGGGCGGCAGCTTGCTGAAGGCGATCAAGGAAGCTGCAAAACCTCTCTCCTTCCTTTTCCAGTCACGCGAACATTCCAAAGGAAAGAGTTTTCAACAACTTCTTTTGCTTCTTTCTTACGAAACATTCTGTAGGCAGTCGAGAAGCTTCTTAAGCAAGACCGGGGACATTGTACTATTGCCACAGTGTCTCCTTGCGAGACATAGTGGAAAAGGTTTTTGCAAATCTACAGGCGAAAAGAAATCCTGAAGACGATGTTCCGGAGCACTCCGAGCCAGAGCTCCAGTCCTTGGCGTCCTTCGGCAGAAGGCACGCTGCGGAGCGTACCGCGAGCGGCAAAATGCTCTGTGCGCGAAGAAGCCGCTTCTGCGCCTCCGAGAGACGGAGAACGCGGCAGCTTCCGAGAGGCAAAGAACGAAGCTTCACAACACGGGCACTGTGTGCAGGTGTCAAGCGGAGAGAAACCAGTACCTTACCGCTGCTCTTGTGCTTCTTTCATTCACGTTTTTATTCGAATGGAAGGAGTATTGAACAACTTTCTTTTGCTTCCGCTAATCTTTCTGCAGATAGCTCTCTCAATTCTTGAGCAAGATCGGTGTTGTTTTATCTACTGGCACAGTTTCTCCTTGCGAGATCTAGTGGAAAAGCTTTTTAGTATGCTGCAGAAGACAAGCGATGCAGAAGCCGATGATACAGAGCTCTCAGAAGTTAAGCGCCGGTCCCGGGCATCTTTCAGCAGAAGTCGCGCACCGGAGCGTCCAGGTACCAGCACGATGCTCTGTGCGCGAAGAAGACGCTTCTTCGCCGTCGAGAGAGGGAGAGCGCGGCAGCTTGCCAAAGGCCAAGAACACAGCCACACAATATGGTCATTCCGTGCGCAGCTTTAAAAGTTAGAGAAAACAGTACTTTTCCACTCTCCTGCTTCTTTCATTCACATTGCTATTCGAATGGAAGGAGTTTTGGACAGCTTTCTTGTGCTACTTGCTTCACACTCTGCAGCCATCCGTGCTGCAACATCCACACCAAGATCGGGGACGTTTCCTGGACCGGCCAAGTTTCTCCTTGCGAGACAGAGCGGAAGAGCTTTTTGCTAAGCTGCAGTAGACAAGAGATGCAGAAGACGATGATACGGAGCTCACAGAAGTTAAGCTCCTGTCCCCGGCATCTTTCAGCAGAAGCCGCTCTCCTGAGCGCACCGTGACAGGCACCATGCTCAGTGCGCGATGAAGCCGCTTCTTCGCCTTCGAGAGAGGGAGAGAGCGGCAGCTCGGAAAGACGAAGAACAAAGCCCCACAACACGGGCATTGTGTGCGCAGCTTTAAAAGGCAGAGAAAACAGTACCTTACTACGCTCCTGCTTCTGCAATTCACAAAAATATGCAAATGGAAGGAGTTTTGAACGACTTTCTTTCGCTTCTCGCTAAACACTCTGCACACCTCCGTGCAACATCTACACCAAGATCGGGGACGTTTCCTGGGCTGGCCCAGTTTCTCCTTGCGAGACAGAGCGGAAGAGCTTTTTGCTAAGCTGCAGTAGACAAGAGATGCAGAAGACGATGATACGGAGACTCTCAGCAGTTAAGCCCCGGTCCCCGGCGGCTTTGGGCAGAAGCCGCGCTCCGGAGCGCACGGCGAGCAGCACAAAGCTCTGTGCGCGAAGAAGCCGCTTCTTCGCCTCCGGGAGACTGAGAGAGCGGCAGCTTCCGAGAAGCGAAAAACAAAGCTTCAATACACGGGCCCTGTGTGCAGCTCATAAACTGAGAGAAAACAGTACCGTACTACTCTCGTGCTTCTATCTTTCACATTATTATTCGAATGGAAGTGGTTTCGAACAGCTTTCTATTGCTTCTTGCCAAGCTTTCTGCAGATATCTCTGGACATTCTAGGCCAAGATCGAGGTTGTTTTCCCTACTAGCACACGTTCTCCTTGCGAGATCTAGTGGAAAAGCTTTTTTCCCAAGCTGCAGTTTCCAAGAGATGCAATAGACGATGATATATAGCTCTTTGTGAATTTAAGCGCCGGTCCCGGGCGTCTTTCGACAGAAGCTGCGCTCCGAAACGTAGCGCGAGCGGCACAATGCTCTGTGCGTGCAGAAGTAGCTTCATCGTCTCCGGGAGACAGGAGAGCGGCAGCTTCCGAGAGGCGAAGAAAGAAGCGTCACAACACGGGCACTGTGTGCAGCTCTCAAACGGAGAGAAAACAGTACCTTTCCACTCTCCTGCTTCTTTCATTCAAATTAATATTCGAAGTCAAGGAGTTTGAAACAACTTTCTTTTGCTTCTCGACAAACACTCTGCACACCTCCATGCAACATCTGCACCAAGATCGGGGACGGTTCCTGTACTAGCCCAGTTTCTCCTTGCGAGACAAAGCGGAACAGCTTTTTGGTAAGCTGCAGAAGACGAAGATACGGAGCTCTCAGAAGTTAAGCTCCGGTGCCCGGCGTCATTCGGCAGAAGCCGCGCTCCGGAGCGCACCGCGAAAGACACGATGATCTATGCGCGAAGAAGCCGCTTCTGCGCCTCTGGGAGACAGAGAGGGCGGCAGCTTGCTGAAGGCGATCAAGGAAGCTGCAAAACCTCTCTCCTTCCTTTTCCAGTCACGCGAACATTCCAAAGGAAAGAGTTTTCAACAACTTCTTTTGCTTCTTTCTTACGAAACATTCTGTAGGCAGTCGAGAAGCTTCTTAAGCAAGACCGGGGACATTGTACTATTGCCACAGTGTCTCCTTGCGAGACATAGTGGAAAAGGTTTTTGCAAATCTACAGGCGAAAAGAAATCCTGAAGACGATGTTCCGGAGCACTCCGAGCCAGAGCTCCAGTCCTTGGCGTCCTTCGGCAGAAGGCACGCTGCGGAGCGTACCGCGAGCGGCAAAATGCTCTGTGCGCGAAGAAGCCGCTTCTGCGCCTCCGAGAGACGGAGAACGCGGCAGCTTCCGAGAGGCAAAGAACGAAGCTTCACAACACGGGCACTGTGTGCAGGTGTCAAGCGGAGAGAAACCAGTACCTTACCGCTGCTCTTGTGCTTCTTTCATTCACGTTTTTATTCGAATGGAAGGAGTATTGAACAACTTTCTTTTGCTTCCGCTAATCTTTCTGCAGATAGCTCTCTCAATTCTTGAGCAAGATCGGTGTTGTTTTATCTACTGGCACAGTTTCTCCTTGCGAGATCTAGTGGAAAAGCTTTTTAGTATGCTGCAGAAGACAAGCGATGCAGAAGCCGATGATACAGAGCTCTCAGAAGTTAAGCGCCGGTCCCGGGCATCTTTCAGCAGAAGTCGCGCACCGGAGCGTCCAGGTACCAGCACGATGCTCTGTGCGCGAAGAAGACGCTTCTTCGCCGTCGAGAGAGGGAGAGCGCGGCAGCTTGCCAAAGGCCAAGAACACAGCCACACAATATGGTCATTCCGTGCGCAGCTTTAAAAGTTAGAGAAAACAGTACTTTTCCACTCTCCTGCTTCTTTCATTCACATTGCTATTCGAACGGAAGGAGTTTTGGACAGCTTTCTTGTGCTACTTGCTTCACACTCTGCAGCCATCCGTGCTGCAACATCCACACCAAGATCGGGGACGTTTCCTGGACCGGCCAAGTTTCTCCTTGCGAGACAGAGCGGAAGAGCTTTTTGCTAAGCTGCAGTAGACAAGAGATGCAGAAGACGATGATACGGAGCTCACAGAAGTTAAGCTCCTGTCCCCGGCATCTTTCAGCAGAAGCCGCTCTCCTGAGCGCACCGTGACAGGCACCATGCTCAGTGCGCGATGAAGCCGCTTCTTCGCCTTCGAGAGAGGGAGAGAGCGGCAGCTCGGAAAGACGAAGAACAAAGCCCCACAACACGGGCATTGTGTGCGCAGCTTTAAAAGGCAGAGAAAACAGTACCTTACTACGCTCCTGCTTCTGCAATTCACAAAAATATGCAAATGGAAGGAGTTTTGAACGACTTTCTTTCGCTTCTCGCTAAACACTCTGCACACCTCCGTGCAACATCTACACCAAGATCGGGGACGTTTCCTGGGCTGGCCCAGTTTCTCCTTGCGAGACAGAGCGGAAGAGCTTTTTGCTAAGCTGCAGTAGACAAGAGATGCAGAAGACGATGATACGGAGACTCTCAGCAGTTAAGCCCCGGTCCCCGGCGGCTTTGGGCAGAAGCCGCGCTCCGGAGCGCACGGCGAGCAGCACAAAGCTCTGTGCGCGAAGAAGCCGCTTCTTCGCCTCCGGGAGACTGAGAGAGCGGCAGCTTCCGAGAAGCGAAAAACAAAGCTTCAATACACGGGCCCTGTGTGCAGCTCATAAACTGAGAGAAAACAGTACCGTACTACTCTCGTGCTTCTATCTTTCACATTATTATTCGAATGGAAGTGGTTTCGAACAGCTTTCTATTGCTTCTTGCCAAGCTTTCTGCAGATATCTCTGGACATTCTAGGCCAAGATCGAGGTTGTTTTCCCTACTAGCACACGTTCTCCTTGCGAGATCTAGTGGAAAAGCTTTTTTCCCAAGCTGCAGTTTCCAAGAGATGCAATAGACGATGATATATAGCTCTTTGTGAATTTAAGCGCCGGTCCCGGGCGTCTTTCGACAGAAGCTGCGCTCCGAAACGTAGCGCGAGCGGCACAATGCTCTGTGCGTGCAGAAGTAGCTTCATCGTCTCCGGGAGACAGGAGAGCGGCAGCTTCCGAGAGGCGAAGAAAGAAGCGTCACAACACGGGCACTGTGTGCAGCTCTCAAACGGAGAGAAAACAGTACCTTTCCACTCTCCTGCTTCTTTCATTCAAATTAATATTCGAAGTCAAGGAGTTTGAAACAACTTTCTTTTGCTTCTCGACAAACACTCTGCACACCTCCATGCAACATCTGCACCAAGATCGGGGACGGTTCCTGTACTAGCCCAGTTTCTCCTTGCGAGACAAAGCGGAACAGCTTTTTGGTAAGCTGCAGAAGACGAAGATACGGAGCTCTCAGAAGTTAAGCTCCGGTGCCCGGCGTCATTCGGCAGAAGCCGCGCTCCGGAGCGCACCGCGAAAGACACGATGATCTATGCGCGAAGAAGCCGCTTCTGCGCCTCTGGGAGACAGAGAGGGCGGCAGCTTGCTGAAGGCGATCAAGGAAGCTGCAAAACCTCTCTCCTTCCTTTTCCAGTCACGCGAACATTCCAAAGGAAAGAGTTTTCAACAACTTCTTTTGCTTCTTTCTTACGAAACATTCTGTAGGCAGTCGAGAAGCTTCTTAAGCAAGACCGGGGACATTGTACTATTGCCACAGTGTCTCCTTGCGAGACATAGTGGAAAAGGTTTTTGCAAATCTACAGGCGAAAAGAAATCCTGAAGACGATGTTCCGGAGCACTCCGAGCCAGAGCTCCAGTCCTTGGCGTCCTTCGGCAGAAGGCACGCTGCGGAGCGTACCGCGAGCGGCAAAATGCTCTGTGCGCGAAGAAGCCGCTTCTGCGCCTCCGAGAGACGGAGAACGCGGCAGCTTCCGAGAGGCAAAGAACGAAGCTTCACAACACGGGCACTGTGTGCAGGTGTCAAGCGGAGAGAAACCAGTACCTTACCGCTGCTCTTGTGCTTCTTTCATTCACGTTTTTATTCGAATGGAAGGAGTATTGAACAACTTTCTTTTGCTTCCGCTAATCTTTCTGCAGATAGCTCTCTCAATTCTTGAGCAAGATCGGTGTTGTTTTATCTACTGGCACAGTTTCTCCTTGCGAGATCTAGTGGAAAAGCTTTTTAGTATGCTGCAGAAGACAAGCGATGCAGAAGCCGATGATACAGAGCTCTCAGAAGTTAAGCGCCGGTCCCGGGCATCTTTCAGCAGAAGTCGCGCACCGGAGCGTCCAGGTACCAGCACGATGCTCTGTGCGCGAAGAAGACGCTTCTTCGCCGTCGAGAGAGGGAGAGCGCGGCAGCTTGCCAAAGGCCAAGAACACAGCCACACAATATGGTCATTCCGTGCGCAGCTTTAAAAGTTAGAGAAAACAGTACTTTTCCACTCTCCTGCTTCTTTCATTCACATTGCTATTCGAATGGAAGGAGTTTTGGACAGCTTTCTTGTGCTACTTGCTTCACACTCTGCAGCCATCCGTGCTGCAACATCCACACCAAGATCGGGGACGTTTCCTGGACCGGCCAAGTTTCTCCTTGCGAGACAGAGCGGAAGAGCTTTTTGCTAAGCTGCTGTAGACAAGAGATGCAGAAGACGATGATACGGAGCTCACAGAAGTTAAGCTCCTGTCCCCGGCATCTTTCAGCAGAAGCCGCTCTCCTGAGCGCACCGTGACAGGCACCATGCTCAGTGCGCGATGAAGCCGCTTCTTCGCCTTCGAGAGAGGGAGAGAGCGGCAGCTCGGAAAGACGAAGAACAAAGCCCCACAACACGGGCATTGTGTGCGCAGCTTTAAAAGGCAGAGAAAACAGTACCTTACTACGCTCCTGCTTCTGCAATTCACAAAAATATGCAAATGGAAGGAGTTTTGAACGACTTTCTTTCGCTTCTCGCTAAACACTCTGCACACCTCCGTGCAACATCTACACCAAGATCGGGGACGTTTCCTGGGCTGGCCCAGTTTCTCCTTGCGAGACAGAGCGGAAGAGCTTTTTGCTAAGCTGCAGTAGACAAGAGATGCAGAAGACGATGATACGGAGACTCTCAGCAGTTAAGCCCCGGTCCCCGGCGGCTTTGGGCAGAAGCCGCGCTCCGGAGCGCACGGCGAGCAGCACAAAGCTCTGTGCGCGAAGAAGCCGCTTCTTCGCCTCCGGGAGACTGAGAGAGCGGCAGCTTCCGAGAAGCGAAAAACAAAGCTTCAATACACGGGCCCTGTGTGCAGCTCATAAACTGAGAGAAAACAGTACCGTACTACTCTCGTGCTTCTATCTTTCACATTATTATTCGAATGGAAGTGGTTTCGAACAGCTTTCTATTGCTTCTTGCCAAGCTTTCTGCAGATATCTCTGGACATTCTAGGCCAAGATCGAGGTTGTTTTCCCTACTAGCACACGTTCTCCTTGCGAGATCTAGTGGAAAAGCTTTTTTCCCAAGCTGCAGTTTCCAAGAGATGCAATAGACGATGATATATAGCTCTTTGTGAATTTAAGCGCCGGTCCCGGGCGTCTTTCGACAGAAGCTGCGCTCCGAAACGTAGCGCGAGCGGCACAATGCTCTGTGCGTGCAGAAGTAGCTTCATCGTCTCCGGGAGACAGGAGAGCGGCAGCTTCCGAGAGGCGAAGAAAGAAGCGTCACAACACGGGCACTGTGTGCAGCTCTCAAACGGAGAGAAAACAGTACCTTTCCACTCTCCTGCTTCTTTCATTCAAATTAATATTCGAAGTCAAGGAGTTTGAAACAACTTTCTTTTGCTTCTCGACAAACACTCTGCACACCTCCATGCAACATCTGCACCAAGATCGGGGACGGTTCCTGTACTAGCCCAGTTTCTCCTTGCGAGACAAAGCGGAACAGCTTTTTGGTAAGCTGCAGAAGACGAAGATACGGAGCTCTCAGAAGTTAAGCTCCGGTGCCCGGCGTCATTCGGCAGAAGCCGCGCTCCGGAGCGCACCGCGAAAGACACGATGATCTATGCGCGAAGAAGCCGCTTCTGCGCCTCTGGGAGACAGAGAGGGCGGCAGCTTGCTGAAGGCGATCAAGGAAGCTGCAAAACCTCTCTCCTTCCTTTTCCAGTCACGCGAACATTCCAAAGGAAAGAGTTTTCAACAACTTCTTTTGCTTCTTTCTTACGAAACATTCTGTAGGCAGTCGAGAAGCTTCTTAAGCAAGACCGGGGACATTGTACTATTGCCACAGTGTCTCCTTGCGAGACATAGTGGAAAAGGTTTTTGCAAATCTACAGGCGAAAAGAAATCCTGAAGACGATGTTCCGGAGCACTCCGAGCCAGAGCTCCAGTCCTTGGCGTCCTTCGGCAGAAGGCACGCTGCGGAGCGTACCGCGAGCGGCAAAATGCTCTGTGCGCGAAGAAGCCGCTTCTGCGCCTCCGAGAGACGGAGAACGCGGCAGCTTCCGAGAGGCAAAGAACGAAGCTTCACAACACGGGCACTGTGTGCAGGTGTCAAGCGGAGAGAAACCAGTACCTTACCGCTGCTCTTGTGCTTCTTTCATTCACGTTTTTATTCGAATGGAAGGAGTATTGAACAACTTTCTTTTGCTTCCGCTAATCTTTCTGCAGATAGCTCTCTCAATTCTTGAGCAAGATCGGTGTTGTTTTATCTACTGGCACAGTTTCTCCTTGCGAGATCTAGTGGAAAAGCTTTTTAGTATGCTGCAGAAGACAAGCGATGCAGAAGCCGATGATACAGAGCTCTCAGAAGTTAAGCGCCGGTCCCGGGCATCTTTCAGCAGAAGTCGCGCACCGGAGCGTCCAGGTACCAGCACGATGCTCTGTGCGCGAAGAAGACGCTTCTTCGCCGTCGAGAGAGGGAGAGCGCGGCAGCTTGCCAAAGGCCAAGAACACAGCCACACAATATGGTCATTCCGTGCGCAGCTTTAAAAGTTAGAGAAAACAGTACTTTTCCACTCTCCTGCTTCTTTCATTCACATTGCTATTCGAATGGAAGGAGTTTTGGACAGCTTTCTTGTGCTACTTGCTTCACACTCTGCAGCCATCCGTGCTGCAACATCCACACCAAGATCGGGGACGTTTCCTGGACCGGCCAAGTTTCTCCTTGCGAGACAGAGCGGAAGAGCTTTTTGCTAAGCTGCAGTAGACAAGAGATGCAGAAGACGATGATACGGAGCTCACAGAAGTTAAGCTCCTGTCCCCGGCATCTTTCAGCAGAAGCCGCTCTCCTGAGCGCACCGTGACAGGCACCATGCTCAGTGCGCGATGAAGCCGCTTCTTCGCCTTCGAGAGAGGGAGAGAGCGGCAGCTCGGAAAGACGAAGAACAAAGCCCCACAACACGGGCATTGTGTGCGCAGCTTTAAAAGGCAGAGAAAACAGTACCTTACTACGCTCCTGCTTCTGCAATTCACAAAAATATGCAAATGGAAGGAGTTTTGAACGACTTTCTTTCGCTTCTCGCTAAACACTCTGCACACCTCCGTGCAACATCTACACCAAGATGGGGGACGTTTCCTGGGCTGGCCCAGTTTCTCCTTGCGAGACAGAGCGGAAGAGCTTTTTGCTAAGCTGCAGTAGACAAGAGATGCAGAAGACGATGATACGGAGACTCTCAGCAGTTAAGCCCCGGTCCCCGGCGGCTTTGGGCAGAAGCCGCGCTCCGGAGCGCACGGCGAGCAGCACAAAGCTCTGTGCGCGAAGAAGCCGCTTCTTCGCCTCCGGGAGACTGAGAGAGCGGCAGCTTCCGAGAAGCGAAAAACAAAGCTTCAATACACGGGCCCTGTGTGCAGCTCATAAACTGAGAGAAAACAGTACCGTACTACTCTCGTGCTTCTATCTTTCACATTATTATTCGAATGGAAGTGGTTTCGAACAGCTTTCTATTGCTTCTTGCCAAGCTTTCTGCAGATATCTCTGGACATTCTAGGCCAAGATCGAGGTTGTTTTCCCTACTAGCACACGTTCTCCTTGCGAGATCTAGTGGAAAAGCTTTTTTCCCAAGCTGCAGTTTCCAAGAGATGCAATAGACGATGATATATAGCTCTTTGTGAATTTAAGCGCCGGTCCCGGGCGTCTTTCGACAGAAGCTGCGCTCCGAAACGTAGCGCGAGCGGCACAATGCTCTGTGCGTGCAGAAGTAGCTTCATCGTCTCCGGGAGACAGGAGAGCGGCAGCTTCCGAGAGGCGAAGAAAGAAGCGTCACAACACGGGCACTGTGTGCAGCTCTCAAACGGAGAGAAAACAGTACCTTTCCACTCTCCTGCTTCTTTCATTCAAATTAATATTCGAAGTCAAGGAGTTTGAAACAACTTTCTTTTGCTTCTCGACAAACACTCTGCACACCTCCATGCAACATCTGCACCAAGATCGGGGACGGTTCCTGTACTAGCCCAGTTTCTCCTTGCGAGACAAAGCGGAACAGCTTTTTGGTAAGCTGCAGAAGACGAAGATACGGAGCTCTCAGAAGTTAAGCTCCGGTGCCCGGCGTCATTCGGCAGAAGCCGCGCTCCGGAGCGCACCGCGAAAGACACGATGATCTATGCGCGAAGAAGCCGCTTCTGCGCCTCTGGGAGACAGAGAGGGCGGCAGCTTGCTGAAGGCGATCAAGGAAGCTGCAAAACCTCTCTCCTTCCTTTTCCAGTCACGCGAACATTCCAAAGGAAAGAGTTTTCAACAACTTCTTTTGCTTCTTTCTTACGAAACATTCTGTAGGCAGTCGAGAAGCTTCTTAAGCAAGACCGGGGACATTGTACTATTGCCACAGTGTCTCCTTGCGAGACATAGTGGAAAAGGTTTTTGCAAATCTACAGGCGAAAAGAAATCCTGAAGACGATGTTCCGGAGCACTCCGAGCCAGAGCTCCAGTCCTTGGCGTCCTTCGGCAGAAGGCACGCTGCGGAGCGTACCGCGAGCGGCAAAATGCTCTGTGCGCGAAGAAGCCGCTTCTGCGCCTCCGAGAGACGGAGAACGCGGCAGCTTCCGAGAGGCAAAGAACGAAGCTTCACAACACGGGCACTGTGTGCAGGTGTCAAGCGGAGAGAAACCAGTACCTTACCGCTGCTCTTGTGCTTCTTTCATTCACGTTTTTATTCGAATGGAAGGAGTATTGAACAACTTTCTTTTGCTTCCGCTAATCTTTCTGCAGATAGCTCTCTCAATTCTTGAGCAAGATCGGTGTTGTTTTATCTACTGGCACAGTTTCTCCTTGCGAGATCTAGTGGAAAAGCTTTTTAGTATGCTGCAGAAGACAAGCGATGCAGAAGCCGATGATACAGAGCTCTCAGAAGTTAAGCGCCGGTCCCGGGCATCTTTCAGCAGAAGTCGCGCACCGGAGCGTCCAGGTACCAGCACGATGCTCTGTGCGCGAAGAAGACGCTTCTTCGCCGTCGAGAGAGGGAGAGCGCGGCAGCTTGCCAAAGGCCAAGAACACAGCCACACAATATGGTCATTCCGTGCGCAGCTTTAAAAGTTAGAGAAAACAGTACTTTTCCACTCTCCTGCTTCTTTCATTCACATTGCTATTCGAATGGAAGGAGTTTTGGACAGCTTTCTTGTGCTACTTGCTTCACACTCTGCAGCCATCCGTGCTGCAACATCCACACCAAGATCGGGGACGTTTCCTGGACCGGCCAAGTTTCTCCTTGCGAGACAGAGCGGAAGAGCTTTTTGCTAAGCTGCTGTAGACAAGAGATGCAGAAGACGATGATACGGAGCTCACAGAAGTTAAGCTCCTGTCCCCGGCATCTTTCAGCAGAAGCCGCTCTCCTGAGCGCACCGTGACAGGCACCATGCTCAGTGCGCGATGAAGCCGCTTCTTCGCCTTCGAGAGAGGGAGAGAGCGGCAGCTCGGAAAGACGAAGAACAAAGCCCCACAACACGGGCATTGTGTGCGCAGCTTTAAAAGGCAGAGAAAACAGTACCTTACTACGCTCCTGCTTCTGCAATTCACAAAAATATGCAAATGGAAGGAGTTTTGAACGACTTTCTTTCGCTTCTCGCTAAACACTCTGCACACCTCCGTGCAACATCTACACCAAGATCGGGGACGTTTCCTGGGCTGGCCCAGTTTCTCCTTGCGAGACAGAGCGGAAGAGCTTTTTGCTAAGCTGCAGTAGACAAGAGATGCAGAAGACGATGATACGGAGACTCTCAGCAGTTAAGCCCCGGTCCCCGGCGGCTTTGGGCAGAAGCCGCGCTCCGGAGCGCACGGCGAGCAGCACAAAGCTCTGTGCGCGAAGAAGCCGCTTCTTCGCCTCCGGGAGACTGAGAGAGCGGCAGCTTCCGAGAAGCGAAAAACAAAGCTTCAATACACGGGCCCTGTGTGCAGCTCATAAACTGAGAGAAAACAGTACCGTACTACTCTCGTGCTTCTATCTTTCACATTATTATTCGAATGGAAGTGGTTTCGAACAGCTTTCTATTGCTTCTTGCCAAGCTTTCTGCAGATATCTCTGGACATTCTAGGCCAAGATCGAGGTTGTTTTCCCTACTAGCACACGTTCTCCTTGCGAGATCTAGTGGAAAAGCTTTTTCCCCAAGCTGCAGTTTCCAAGAGATGCAATAGACGATGATATATAGCTCTTTGTGAATTTAAGCGCCGGTCCCGGGCGTCTTTCGACAGAAGCTGCGCTCCGAAACGTAGCGCGAGCGGCACAATGCTCTGTGCGTGCAGAAGTAGCTTCATCGTCTCCGGGAGACAGGAGAGCGGCAGCTTCCGAGAGGCGAAGAAAGAAGCGTCACAACACGGGCACTGTGTGCAGCTCTCAAACGGAGAGAAAACAGTACCTTTCCACTCTCCTGCTTCTTTCATTCAAATTAATATTCGAAGTCAAGGAGTTTGAAACAACTTTCTTTTGCTTCTCGACAAACACTCTGCACACCTCCATGCAACATCTGCACCAAGATCGGGGACGGTTCCTGTACTAGCCCAGTTTCTCCTTGCGAGACAAAGCGGAACAGCTTTTTGGTAAGCTGCAGAAGACGAAGATACGGAGCTCTCAGAAGTTAAGCTCCGGTGCCCGGCGTCATTCGGCAGAAGCCGCGCTCCGGAGCGCACCGCGAAAGACACGATGATCTATGCGCGAAGAAGCCGCTTCTGCGCCTCTGGGAGACAGAGAGGGCGGCAGCTTGCTGAAGGCGATCAAGGAAGCTGCAAAACCTCTCTCCTTCCTTTTCCAGTCACGCGAACATTCCAAAGGAAAGAGTTTTCAACAACTTCTTTTGCTTCTTTCTTACGAAACATTCTGTAGGCAGTCGAGAAGCTTCTTAAGCAAGACCGGGGACATTGTACTATTGCCACAGTGTCTCCTTGCGAGACATAGTGGAAAAGGTTTTTGCAAATCTACAGGCGAAAAGAAATCCTGAAGACGATGTTCCGGAGCACTCCGAGCCAGAGCTCCAGTCCTTGGCGTCCTTCGGCAGAAGGCACGCTGCGGAGCGTACCGCGAGCGGCAAAATGCTCTGTGCGCGAAGAAGCCGCTTCTGCGCCTCCGAGAGACGGAGAACGCGGCAGCTTCCGAGAGGCAAAGAACGAAGCTTCACAACACGGGCACTGTGTGCAGGTGTCAAGCGGAGAGAAACCAGTACCTTACCGCTGCTCTTGTGCTTCTTTCATTCACGTTTTTATTCGAATGGAAGGAGTATTGAACAACTTTCTTTTGCTTCCGCTAATCTTTCTGCAGATAGCTCTCTCAATTCTTGAGCAAGATCGGTGTTGTTTTATCTACTGGCACAGTTTCTCCTTGCGAGATCTAGTGGAAAAGCTTTTTAGTATGCTGCAGAAGACAAGCGATGCAGAAGCCGATGATACAGAGCTCTCAGAAGTTAAGCGCCGGTCCCGGGCATCTTTCAGCAGAAGTCGCGCACCGGAGCGTCCAGGTACCAGCACGATGCTCTGTGCGCGAAGAAGACGCTTCTTCGCCGTCGAGAGAGGGAGAGCGCGGCAGCTTGCCAAAGGCCAAGAACACAGCCACACAATATGGTCATTCCGTGCGCAGCTTTAAAAGTTAGAGAAAACAGTACTTTTCCACTCTCCTGCTTCTTTCATTCACATTGCTATTCGAATGGAAGGAGTTTTGGACAGCTTTCTTGTGCTACTTGCTTCACACTCTGCAGCCATCCGTGCTGCAACATCCACACCAAGATCGGGGACGTTTCCTGGACCGGCCCAGTTTCTCCTTGCGAGACAGAGTGGAAGAGCTTTTTGCTAAGCTGCTGTAGACAAGAGATGCAGAAGACGATGATACGGAGCTCACAGAAGTTAAGCTCCTGTCCCCGGCATCTTTCAGCAGAAGCCGCTCTCCTGAGCGCACCGTGACAGGCACCATGCTCAGTGCGCGATGAAGCCGCTTCTTCGCCTTCGAGAGAGGGAGAGAGCGGCAGCTCGGAAAGACGAAGAACAAAGCCCCACAACACGGGCATTGTGTGCGCAGCTTTAAAAGGCAGAGAAAACAGTACCTTACTACGCTCCTGCTTCTGCAATTCACAAAAATATGCAAATGGAAGGAGTTTTGAACGACTTTCTTTCGCTTCTCGCTAAACACTCTGCACACCTCCGTGCAACATCTACACCAAGATGGGGGACGTTTCCTGGGCTGGCCCAGTTTCTCCTTGCGAGACAGAGCGGAAGAGCTTTTTGCTAAGCTGCAGTAGACAAGAGATGCAGAAGACGATGATACGGAGACTCTCAGCAGTTAAGCCCCGGTCCCCGGCGGCTTTGGGCAGAAGCCGCGCTCCGGAGCGCACGGCGAGCAGCACAAAGCTCTGTGCGCGAAGAAGCCGCTTCTTCGCCTCCGGGAGACTGAGAGAGCGGCAGCTTCCGAGAAGCGAAAAACAAAGCTTCAATACACGGGCCCTGTGTGCAGCTCATAAACTGAGAGAAAACAGTACCGTACTACTCTCGTGCTTCTATCTTTCACATTATTATTCGAATGGAAGTGGTTTCGAACAGCTTTCTATTGCTTCTTGCCAAGCTTTCTGCAGATATCTCTGGACATTCTAGGCCAAGATCGAGGTTGTTTTCCCTACTAGCACACGTTCTCCTTGCGAGATCTAGTGGAAAAGCTTTTTTCCCAAGCTGCAGTTTCCAAGAGATGCAATAGACGATGATATATAGCTCTTTGTGAATTTAAGCGCCGGTCCCGGGCGTCTTTCGACAGAAGCTGCGCTCCGAAACGTAGCGCGAGCGGCACAATGCTCTGTGCGTGCAGAAGTAGCTTCATCGTCTCCGGGAGACAGGAGAGCGGCAGCTTCCGAGAGGCGAAGAAAGAAGCGTCACAACACGGGCACTGTGTGCAGCTCTCAAACGGAGAGAAAACAGTACCTTTCCACTCTCCTGCTTCTTTCATTCAAATTAATATTCGAAGTCAAGGAGTTTGAAACAACTTTCTTTTGCTTCTCGACAAACACTCTGCACACCTCCATGCAACATCTGCACCAAGATCGGGGACGGTTCCTGTACTAGCCCAGTTTCTCCTTGCGAGACAAAGCGGAACAGCTTTTTGGTAAGCTGCAGAAGACGAAGATACGGAGCTCTCAGAAGTTAAGCTCCGGTGCCCGGCGTCATTCGGCAGAAGCCGCGCTCCGGAGCGCACCGCGAAAGACACGATGATCTATGCGCGAAGAAGCCGCTTCTGCGCCTCTGGGAGACAGAGAGGGCGGCAGCTTGCTGAAGGCGATCAAGGAAGCTGCAAAACCTCTCTCCTTCCTTTTCCAGTCACGCGAACATTCCAAAGGAAAGAGTTTTCAACAACTTCTTTTGCTTCTTTCTTACGAAACATTCTGTAGGCAGTCGAGAAGCTTCTTAAGCAAGACCGGGGACATTGTACTATTGCCACAGTGTCTCCTTGCGAGACATAGTGGAAAAGGTTTTTGCAAATCTACAGGCGAAAAGAAATCCTGAAGACGATGTTCCGGAGCACTCCGAGCCAGAGCTCCAGTCCTTGGCGTCCTTCGGCAGAAGGCACGCTGCGGAGCGTACCGCGAGCGGCAAAATGCTCTGTGCGCGAAGAAGCCGCTTCTGCGCCTCCGAGAGACGGAGAACGCGGCAGCTTCCGAGAGGCAAAGAACGAAGCTTCACAACACGGGCACTGTGTGCAGGTGTCAAGCGGAGAGAAACCAGTACCTTACCGCTGCTCTTGTGCTTCTTTCATTCACGTTTTTATTCGAATGGAAGGAGTATTGAACAACTTTCTTTTGCTTCCGCTAATCTTTCTGCAGATAGCTCTCTCAATTCTTGAGCAAGATCGGTGTTGTTTTATCTACTGGCACAGTTTCTCCTTGCGAGATCTAGTGGAAAAGCTTTTTAGTATGCTGCAGAAGACAAGCGATGCAGAAGCCGATGATACAGAGCTCTCAGAAGTTAAGCGCCGGTCCCGGGCATCTTTCAGCAGAAGTCGCGCACCGGAGCGTCCAGGTACCAGCACGATGCTCTGTGCGCGAAGAAGACGCTTCTTCGCCGTCGAGAGAGGGAGAGCGCGGCAGCTTGCCAAAGGCCAAGAACACAGCCACACAATATGGTCATTCCGTGCGCAGCTTTAAAAGTTAGAGAAAACAGTACTTTTCCACTCTCCTGCTTCTTTCATTCACATTGCTATTCGAATGGAAGGAGTTTTGGACAGCTTTCTTGTGCTACTTGCTTCACACTCTGCAGCCATCCGTGCTGCAACATCCACACCAAGATCGGGGACGTTTCCTGGACCGGCCAAGTTTCTCCTTGCGAGACAGAGCGGAAGAGCTTTTTGCTAAGCTGCAGTAGACAAGAGATGCAGAAGACGATGATACGGAGCTCACAGAAGTTAAGCTCCTGTCCCCGGCATCTTTCAGCAGAAGCCGCTCTCCTGAGCGCACCGTGACAGGCACCATGCTCAGTGCGCGATGAAGCCGCTTCTTCGCCTTCGAGAGAGGGAGAGAGCGGCAGCTCGGAAAGACGAAGAACAAAGCCCCACAACACGGGCATTGTGTGCGCAGCTTTAAAAGGCAGAGAAAACAGTACCTTACTACGCTCCTGCTTCTGCAATTCACAAAAATATGCAAATGGAAGGAGTTTTGAACGACTTTCTTTCGCTTCTCGCTAAACACTCTGCACACCTCCGTGCAACATCTACACCAAGATCGGGGACGTTTCCTGGGCTGGCCCAGTTTCTCCTTGCGAGACAGAGCGGAAGAGCTTTTTGCTAAGCTGCAGTAGACAAGAGATGCAGAAGACGATGATACGGAGACTCTCAGCAGTTAAGCCCCGGTCCCCGGCGGCTTTGGGCAGAAGCCGCGCTCCGGAGCGCACGGCGAGCAGCACAAAGCTCTGTGCGCGAAGAAGCCGCTTCTTCGCCTCCGGGAGACTGAGAGAGCGGCAGCTTCCGAGAAGCGAAAAACAAAGCTTCAATACACGGGCCCTGTGTGCAGCTCATAAACTGAGAGAAAACAGTACCGTACTACTCTCGTGCTTCTATCTTTCACATTATTATTCGAATGGAAGTGGTTTCGAACAGCTTTCTATTGCTTCTTGCCAAGCTTTCTGCAGATATCTCTGGACATTCTAGGCCAAGATCGAGGTTGTTTTCCCTACTAGCACACGTTCTCCTTGCGAGATCTAGTGGAAAAGCTTTTTTCCCAAGCTGCAGTTTCCAAGAGATGCAATAGACGATGATATATAGCTCTTTGTGAATTTAAGCGCCGGTCCCGGGCGTCTTTCGACAGAAGCTGCGCTCCGAAACGTAGCGCGAGCGGCACAATGCTCTGTGCGTGCAGAAGTAGCTTCATCGTCTCCGGGAGACAGGAGAGCGGCAGCTTCCGAGAGGCGAAGAAAGAAGCGTCACAACACGGGCACTGTGTGCAGCTCTCAAACGGAGAGAAAACAGTACCTTTCCACTCTCCTGCTTCTTTCATTCAAATTAATATTCGAAGTCAAGGAGTTTGAAACAACTTTCTTTTGCTTCTCGACAAACACTCTGCACACCTCCATGCAACATCTGCACCAAGATCGGGGACGGTTCCTGTACTAGCCCAGTTTCTCCTTGCGAGACAAAGCGGAACAGCTTTTTGGTAAGCTGCAGAAGACGAAGATACGGAGCTCTCAGAAGTTAAGCTCCGGTGCCCGGCGTCATTCGGCAGAAGCCGCGCTCCGGAGCGCACCGCGAAAGACACGATGATCTATGCGCGAAGAAGCCGCTTCTGCGCCTCTGGGAGACAGAGAGGGCGGCAGCTTGCTGAAGGCGATCAAGGAAGCTGCAAAACCTCTCTCCTTCCTTTTCCAGTCACGCGAACATTCCAAAGGAAAGAGTTTTCAACAACTTCTTTTGCTTCTTTCTTACGAAACATTCTGTAGGCAGTCGAGAAGCTTCTTAAGCAAGACCGGGGACATTGTACTATTGCCACAGTGTCTCCTTGCGAGACATAGTGGAAAAGGTTTTTGCAAATCTACAGGCGAAAAGAAATCCTGAAGACGATGTTCCGGAGCACTCCGAGCCAGAGCTCCAGTCCTTGGCGTCCTTCGGCAGAAGGCACGCTGCGGAGCGTACCGCGAGCGGCAAAATGCTCTGTGCGCGAAGAAGCCGCTTCTGCGCCTCCGAGAGACGGAGAACGCGGCAGCTTCCGAGAGGCAAAGAACGAAGCTTCACAACACGGGCACTGTGTGCAGGTGTCAAGCGGAGAGAAACCAGTACCTTACCGCTGCTCTTGTGCTTCTTTCATTCACGTTTTTATTCGAATGGAAGGAGTATTGAACAACTTTCTTTTGCTTCCGCTAATCTTTCTGCAGATAGCTCTCTCAATTCTTGAGCAAGATCGGTGTTGTTTTATCTACTGGCACAGTTTCTCCTTGCGAGATCTAGTGGAAAAGCTTTTTAGTATGCTGCAGAAGACAAGCGATGCAGAAGCCGATGATACAGAGCTCTCAGAAGTTAAGCGCCGGTCCCGGGCATCTTTCAGCAGAAGTCGCGCACCGGAGCGTCCAGGTACCAGCACGATGCTCTGTGCGCGAAGAAGACGCTTCTTCGCCGTCGAGAGAGGGAGAGCGCGGCAGCTTGCCAAAGGCCAAGAACACAGCCACACAATATGGTCATTCCGTGCGCAGCTTTAAAAGTTAGAGAAAACAGTACTTTTCCACTCTCCTGCTTCTTTCATTCACATTGCTATTCGAATGGAAGGAGTTTTGGACAGCTTTCTTGTGCTACTTGCTTCACACTCTGCAGCCATCCGTGCTGCAACATCCACACCAAGATCGGGGACGTTTCCTGGACCGGCCAAGTTTCTCCTTGCGAGACAGAGCGGAAGAGCTTTTTGCTAAGCTGCTGTAGACAAGAGATGCAGAAGACGATGATACGGAGCTCACAGAAGTTAAGCTCCTGTCCCCGGCATCTTTCAGCAGAAGCCGCTCTCCTGAGCGCACCGTGACAGGCACCATGCTCAGTGCGCGATGAAGCCGCTTCTTCGCCTTCGAGAGAGGGAGAGAGCGGCAGCTCGGAAAGACGAAGAACAAAGCCCCACAACACGGGCATTGTGTGCGCAGCTTTAAAAGGCAGAGAAAACAGTACCTTACTACGCTCCTGCTTCTGCAATTCACAAAAATATGCAAATGGAAGGAGTTTTGAACGACTTTCTTTCGCTTCTCGCTAAACACTCTGCACACCTCCGTGCAACATCTACACCAAGATCGGGGACGTTTCCTGGGCTGGCCCAGTTTCTCCTTGCGAGACAGAGCGGAAGAGCTTTTTGCTAAGCTGCAGTAGACAAGAGATGCAGAAGACGATGATACGGAGACTCTCAGCAGTTAAGCCCCGGTCCCCGGCGGCTTTGGGCAGAAGCCGCGCTCCGGAGCGCACGGCGAGCAGCACAAAGCTCTGTGCGCGAAGAAGCCGCTTCTTCGCCTCCGGGAGACTGAGAGAGCGGCAGCTTCCGAGAAGCGAAAAACAAAGCTTCAATACACGGGCCCTGTGTGCAGCTCATAAACTGAGAGAAAACAGTACCGTACTACTCTCGTGCTTCTATCTTTCACATTATTATTCGAATGGAAGTGGTTTCGAACAGCTTTCTATTGCTTCTTGCCAAGCTTTCTGCAGATATCTCTGGACATTCTAGGCCAAGATCGAGGTTGTTTTCCCTACTAGCACACGTTCTCCTTGCGAGATCTAGTGGAAAAGCTTTTTCCCCAAGCTGCAGTTTCCAAGAGATGCAATAGACGATGATATATAGCTCTTTGTGAATTTAAGCGCCGGTCCCGGGCGTCTTTCGACAGAAGCTGCGCTCCGAAACGTAGCGCGAGCGGCACAATGCTCTGTGCGTGCAGAAGTAGCTTCATCGTCTCCGGGAGACAGGAGAGCGGCAGCTTCCGAGAGGCGAAGAAAGAAGCGTCACAACACGGGCACTGTGTGCAGCTCTCAAACGGAGAGAAAACAGTACCTTTCCACTCTCCTGCTTCTTTCATTCAAATTAATATTCGAAGTCAAGGAGTTTGAAACAACTTTCTTTTGCTTCTCGACAAACACTCTGCACACCTCCATGCAACATCTGCACCAAGATCGGGGACGGTTCCTGTACTAGCCCAGTTTCTCCTTGCGAGACAAAGCGGAACAGCTTTTTGGTAAGCTGCAGAAGACGAAGATACGGAGCTCTCAGAAGTTAAGCTCCGGTGCCCGGCGTCATTCGGCAGAAGCCGCGCTCCGGAGCGCACCGCGAAAGACACGATGATCTATGCGCGAAGAAGCCGCTTCTGCGCCTCTGGGAGACAGAGAGGGCGGCAGCTTGCTGAAGGCGATCAAGGAAGCTGCAAAACCTCTCTCCTTCCTTTTCCAGTCACGCGAACATTCCAAAGGAAAGAGTTTTCAACAACTTCTTTTGCTTCTTTCTTACGAAACATTCTGTAGGCAGTCGAGAAGCTTCTTAAGCAAGACCGGGGACATTGTACTATTGCCACAGTGTCTCCTTGCGAGACATAGTGGAAAAGGTTTTTGCAAATCTACAGGCGAAAAGAAATCCTGAAGACGATGTTCCGGAGCACTCCGAGCCAGAGCTCCAGTCCTTGGCGTCCTTCGGCAGAAGGCACGCTGCGGAGCGTACCGCGAGCGGCAAAATGCTCTGTGCGCGAAGAAGCCGCTTCTGCGCCTCCGAGAGACGGAGAACGCGGCAGCTTCCGAGAGGCAAAGAACGAAGCTTCACAACACGGGCACTGTGTGCAGGTGTCAAGCGGAGAGAAACCAGTACCTTACCGCTGCTCTTGTGCTTCTTTCATTCACGTTTTTATTCGAATGGAAGGAGTATTGAACAACTTTCTTTTGCTTCCGCTAATCTTTCTGCAGATAGCTCTCTCAATTCTTGAGCAAGATCGGTGTTGTTTTATCTACTGGCACAGTTTCTCCTTGCGAGATCTAGTGGAAAAGCTTTTTAGTATGCTGCAGAAGACAAGCGATGCAGAAGCCGATGATACAGAGCTCTCAGAAGTTAAGCGCCGGTCCCGGGCATCTTTCAGCAGAAGTCGCGCACCGGAGCGTCCAGGTACCAGCACGATGCTCTGTGCGCGAAGAAGACGCTTCTTCGCCGTCGAGAGAGGGAGAGCGCGGCAGCTTGCCAAAGGCCAAGAACACAGCCACACAATATGGTCATTCCGTGCGCAGCTTTAAAAGTTAGAGAAAACAGTACTTTTCCACTCTCCTGCTTCTTTCATTCACATTGCTATTCGAATGGAAGGAGTTTTGGACAGCTTTCTTGTGCTACTTGCTTCACACTCTGCAGCCATCCGTGCTGCAACATCCACACCAAGATCGGGGACGTTTCCTGGACCGGCCAAGTTTCTCCTTGCGAGACAGAGCGGAAGAGCTTTTTGCTAAGCTGCAGTAGACAAGAGATGCAGAAGACGATGATACGGAGCTCACAGAAGTTAAGCTCCTGTCCCCGGCATCTTTCAGCAGAAGCCGCTCTCCTGAGCGCACCGTGACAGGCACCATGCTCAGTGCGCGATGAAGCCGCTTCTTCGCCTTCGAGAGAGGGAGAGAGCGGCAGCTCGGAAAGACGAAGAACAAAGCCCCACAACACGGGCATTGTGTGCGCAGCTTTAAAAGGCAGAGAAAACAGTACCTTACTACGCTCCTGCTTCTGCAATTCACAAAAATATGCAAATGGAAGGAGTTTTGAACGACTTTCTTTCGCTTCTCGCTAAACACTCTGCACACCTCCGTGCAACATCTACACCAAGATCGGGGACGTTTCCTGGGCTGGCCCAGTTTCTCCTTGCGAGACAGAGCGGAAGAGCTTTTTGCTAAGCTGCAGTAGACAAGAGATGCAGAAGACGATGATACGGAGACTCTCAGCAGTTAAGCCCCGGTCCCCGGCGGCTTTGGGCAGAAGCCGCGCTCCGGAGCGCACGGCGAGCAGCACAAAGCTCTGTGCGCGAAGAAGCCGCTTCTTCGCCTCCGGGAGACTGAGAGAGCGGCAGCTTCCGAGAAGCGAAAAACAAAGCTTCAATACACGGGCCCTGTGTGCAGCTCATAAACTGAGAGAAAACAGTACCGTACTACTCTCGTGCTTCTATCTTTCACATTATTATTCGAATGGAAGTGGTTTCGAACAGCTTTCTATTGCTTCTTGCCAAGCTTTCTGCAGATATCTCTGGACATTCTAGGCCAAGATCGAGGTTGTTTTCCCTACTAGCACACGTTCTCCTTGCGAGATCTAGTGGAAAAGCTTTTTTCCCAAGCTGCAGTTTCCAAGAGATGCAATAGACGATGATATATAGCTCTTTGTGAATTTAAGCGCCGGTCCCGGGCGTCTTTCGACAGAAGCTGCGCTCCGAAACGTAGCGCGAGCGGCACAATGCTCTGTGCGTGCAGAAGTAGCTTCATCGTCTCCGGGAGACAGGAGAGCGGCAGCTTCCGAGAGGCGAAGAAAGAAGCGTCACAACACGGGCACTGTGTGCAGCTCTCAAACGGAGAGAAAACAGTACCTTTCCACTCTCCTGCTTCTTTCATTCAAATTAATATTCGAAGTCAAGGAGTTTGAAACAACTTTCTTTTGCTTCTCGACAAACACTCTGCACACCTCCATGCAACATCTGCACCAAGATCGGGGACGGTTCCTGTACTAGCCCAGTTTCTCCTTGCGAGACAAAGCGGAACAGCTTTTTGGTAAGCTGCAGAAGACGAAGATACGGAGCTCTCAGAAGTTAAGCTCCGGTGCCCGGCGTCATTCGGCAGAAGCCGCGCTCCGGAGCGCACCGCGAAAGACACGATGATCTATGCGCGAAGAAGCCGCTTCTGCGCCTCTGGGAGACAGAGAGGGCGGCAGCTTGCTGAAGGCGATCAAGGAAGCTGCAAAACCTCTCTCCTTCCTTTTCCAGTCACGCGAACATTCCAAAGGAAAGAGTTTTCAACAACTTCTTTTGCTTCTTTCTTACGAAACATTCTGTAGGCAGTCGAGAAGCTTCTTAAGCAAGACCGGGGACATTGTACTATTGCCACAGTGTCTCCTTGCGAGACATAGTGGAAAAGGTTTTTGCAAATCTACAGGCGAAAAGAAATCCTGAAGACGATGTTCCGGAGCACTCCGAGCCAGAGCTCCAGTCCTTGGCGTCCTTCGGCAGAAGGCACGCTGCGGAGCGTACCGCGAGCGGCAAAATGCTCTGTGCGCGAAGAAGCCGCTTCTGCGCCTCCGAGAGACGGAGAACGCGGCAGCTTCCGAGAGGCAAAGAACGAAGCTTCACAACACGGGCACTGTGTGCAGGTGTCAAGCGGAGAGAAACCAGTACCTTACCGCTGCTCTTGTGCTTCTTTCATTCACGTTTTTATTCGAATGGAAGGAGTATTGAACAACTTTCTTTTGCTTCCGCTAATCTTTCTGCAGATAGCTCTCTCAATTCTTGAGCAAGATCGGTGTTGTTTTATCTACTGGCACAGTTTCTCCTTGCGAGATCTAGTGGAAAAGCTTTTTAGTATGCTGCAGAAGACAAGCGATGCAGAAGCCGATGATACAGAGCTCTCAGAAGTTAAGCGCCGGTCCCGGGCATCTTTCAGCAGAAGTCGCGCACCGGAGCGTCCAGGTACCAGCACGATGCTCTGTGCGCGAAGAAGACGCTTCTTCGCCGTCGAGAGAGGGAGAGCGCGGCAGCTTGCCAAAGGCCAAGAACACAGCCACACAATATGGTCATTCCGTGCGCAGCTTTAAAAGTTAGAGAAAACAGTACTTTTCCACTCTCCTGCTTCTTTCATTCACATTGCTATTCGAATGGAAGGAGTTTTGGACAGCTTTCTTGTGCTACTTGCTTCACACTCTGCAGCCATCCGTGCTGCAACATCCACACCAAGATCGGGGACGTTTCCTGGACCGGCCCAGTTTCTCCTTGCGAGACAGAGCGGAAGAGCTTTTTGCTAAGCTGCAGTAGACAAGAGATGCAGAAGACGATGATACGGAGCTCACAGAAGTTAAGCTCCTGTCCCCGGCATCTTTCAGCAGAAGCCGCTCTCCTGAGCGCACCGTGACAGGCACCATGCTCAGTGCGCGATGAAGCCGCTTCTTCGCCTTCGAGAGAGGGAGAGAGCGGCAGCTCGGAAAGACGAAGAACAAAGCCCCACAACACGGGCATTGTGTGCGCAGCTTTAAAAGGCAGAGAAAACAGTACCTTACTACGCTCCTGCTTCTGCAATTCACAAAAATATGCAAATGGAAGGAGTTTTGAACGACTTTCTTTCGCTTCTCGCTAAACACTCTGCACACCTCCGTGCAACATCTACACCAAGATCGGGGACGTTTCCTGGGCTGGCCCAGTTTCTCCTTGCGAGACAGAGCGGAAGAGCTTTTTGCTAAGCTGCAGTAGACAAGAGATGCAGAAGACGATGATACGGAGACTCTCAGCAGTTAAGCCCCGGTCCCCGGCGGCTTTGGGCAGAAGCCGCGCTCCGGAGCGCACGGCGAGCAGCACAAAGCTCTGTGCGCGAAGAAGCCGCTTCTTCGCCTCCGGGAGACTGAGAGAGCGGCAGCTTCCGAGAAGCGAAAAACAAAGCTTCAATACACGGGCCCTGTGTGCAGCTCATAAACTGAGAGAAAACAGTACCGTACTACTCTCGTGCTTCTATCTTTCACATTATTATTCGAATGGAAGTGGTTTCGAACAGCTTTCTATTGCTTCTTGCCAAGCTTTCTGCAGATATCTCTGGACATTCTAGGCCAAGATCGAGGTTGTTTTCCCTACTAGCACACGTTCTCCTTGCGAGATCTAGTGGAAAAGCTTTTTCCCCAAGCTGCAGTTTCCAAGAGATGCAATAGACGATGATATATAGCTCTTTGTGAATTTAAGCGCCGGTCCCGGGCGTCTTTCGACAGAAGCTGCGCTCCGAAACGTAGCGCGAGCGGCACAATGCTCTGTGCGTGCAGAAGTAGCTTCATCGTCTCCGGGAGACAGGAGAGCGGCAGCTTCCGAGAGGCGAAGAAAGAAGCGTCACAACACGGGCACTGTGTGCAGCTCTCAAACGGAGAGAAAACAGTACCTTTCCACTCTCCTGCTTCTTTCATTCAAATTAATATTCGAAGTCAAGGAGTTTGAAACAACTTTCTTTTGCTTCTCGACAAACACTCTGCACACCTCCATGCAACATCTGCACCAAGATCGGGGACGGTTCCTGTACTAGCCCAGTTTCTCCTTGCGAGACAAAGCGGAACAGCTTTTTGGTAAGCTGCAGAAGACGAAGATACGGAGCTCTCAGAAGTTAAGCTCCGGTGCCCGGCGTCATTCGGCAGAAGCCGCGCTCCGGAGCGCACCGCGAAAGACACGATGATCTATGCGCGAAGAAGCCGCTTCTGCGCCTCTGGGAGACAGAGAGGGCGGCAGCTTGCTGAAGGCGATCAAGGAAGCTGCAAAACCTCTCTCCTTCCTTTTCCAGTCACGCGAACATTCCAAAGGAAAGAGTTTTCAACAACTTCTTTTGCTTCTTTCTTACGAAACATTCTGTAGGCAGTCGAGAAGCTTCTTAAGCAAGACCGGGGACATTGTACTATTGCCACAGTGTCTCCTTGCGAGACATAGTGGAAAAGGTTTTTGCAAATCTACAGGCGAAAAGAAATCCTGAAGACGATGTTCCGGAGCACTCCGAGCCAGAGCTCCAGTCCTTGGCGTCCTTCGGCAGAAGGCACGCTGCGGAGCGTACCGCGAGCGGCAAAATGCTCTGTGCGCGAAGAAGCCGCTTCTGCGCCTCCGAGAGACGGAGAACGCGGCAGCTTCCGAGAGGCAAAGAACGAAGCTTCACAACACGGGCACTGTGTGCAGGTGTCAAGCGGAGAGAAACCAGTACCTTACCGCTGCTCTTGTGCTTCTTTCATTCACGTTTTTATTCGAATGGAAGGAGTATTGAACAACTTTCTTTTGCTTCCGCTAATCTTTCTGCAGATAGCTCTCTCAATTCTTGAGCAAGATCGGTGTTGTTTTATCTACTGGCACAGTTTCTCCTTGCGAGATCTAGTGGAAAAGCTTTTTAGTATGCTGCAGAAGACAAGCGATGCAGAAGCCGATGATACAGAGCTCTCAGAAGTTAAGCGCCGGTCCCGGGCATCTTTCAGCAGAAGTCGCGCACCGGAGCGTCCAGGTACCAGCACGATGCTCTGTGCGCGAAGAAGACGCTTCTTCGCCGTCGAGAGAGGGAGAGCGCGGCAGCTTGCCAAAGGCCAAGAACACAGCCACACAATATGGTCATTCCGTGCGCAGCTTTAAAAGTTAGAGAAAACAGTACTTTTCCACTCTCCTGCTTCTTTCATTCACATTGCTATTCGAATGGAAGGAGTTTTGGACAGCTTTCTTGTGCTACTTGCTTCACACTCTGCAGCCATCCGTGCTGCAACATCCACACCAAGATCGGGGACGTTTCCTGGACCGGCCCAGTTTCTCCTTGCGAGACAGAGCGGAAGAGCTTTTTGCTAAGCTGCAGTAGACAAGAGATGCAGAAGACGATGATACGGAGCTCACAGAAGTTAAGCTCCTGTCCCCGGCATCTTTCAGCAGAAGCCGCTCTCCTGAGCGCACCGTGACAGGCACCATGCTCAGTGCGCGATGAAGCCGCTTCTTCGCCTTCGAGAGAGGGAGAGAGCGGCAGCTCGGAAAGACGAAGAACAAAGCCCCACAACACGGGCATTGTGTGCGCAGCTTTAAAAGGCAGAGAAAACAGTACCTTACTACGCTCCTGCTTCTGCAATTCACAAAAATATGCAAATGGAAGGAGTTTTGAACGACTTTCTTTCGCTTCTCGCTAAACACTCTGCACACCTCCGTGCAACATCTACACCAAGATCGGGGACGTTTCCTGGGCTGGCCCAGTTTCTCCTTGCGAGACAGAGCGGAAGAGCTTTTTGCTAAGCTGCAGTAGACAAGAGATGCAGAAGACGATGATACGGAGACTCTCAGCAGTTAAGCCCCGGTCCCCGGCGGCTTTGGGCAGAAGCCGCGCTCCGGAGCGCACGGCGAGCAGCACAAAGCTCTGTGCGCGAAGAAGCCGCTTCTTCGCCTCCGGGAGACTGAGAGAGCGGCAGCTTCCGAGAAGCGAAAAACAAAGCTTCAATACACGGGCCCTGTGTGCAGCTCATAAACTGAGAGAAAACAGTACCGTACTACTCTCGTGCTTCTATCTTTCACATTATTATTCGAATGGAAGTGGTTTCGAACAGCTTTCTATTGCTTCTTGCCAAGCTTTCTGCAGATATCTCTGGACATTCTAGGCCAAGATCGAGGTTGTTTTCCCTACTAGCACACGTTCTCCTTGCGAGATCTAGTGGAAAAGCTTTTTCCCCAAGCTGCAGTTTCCAAGAGATGCAATAGACGATGATATATAGCTCTTTGTGAATTTAAGCGCCGGTCCCGGGCGTCTTTCGACAGAAGCTGCGCTCCGAAACGTAGCGCGAGCGGCACAATGCTCTGTGCGTGCAGAAGTAGCTTCATCGTCTCCGGGAGACAGGAGAGCGGCAGCTTCCGAGAGGCGAAGAAAGAAGCGTCACAACACGGGCACTGTGTGCAGCTCTCAAACGGAGAGAAAACAGTACCTTTCCACTCTCCTGCTTCTTTCATTCAAATTAATATTCGAAGTCAAGGAGTTTGAAACAACTTTCTTTTGCTTCTCGACAAACACTCTGCACACCTCCATGCAACATCTGCACCAAGATCGGGGACGGTTCCTGTACTAGCCCAGTTTCTCCTTGCGAGACAAAGCGGAACAGCTTTTTGGTAAGCTGCAGAAGACGAAGATACGGAGCTCTCAGAAGTTAAGCTCCGGTGCCCGGCGTCATTCGGCAGAAGCCGCGCTCCGGAGCGCACCGCGAAAGACACGATGATCTATGCGCGAAGAAGCCGCTTCTGCGCCTCTGGGAGACAGAGAGGGCGGCAGCTTGCTGAAGGCGATCAAGGAAGCTGCAAAACCTCTCTCCTTCCTTTTCCAGTCACGCGAACATTCCAAAGGAAAGAGTTTTCAACAACTTCTTTTGCTTCTTTCTTACGAAACATTCTGTAGGCAGTCGAGAAGCTTCTTAAGCAAGACCGGGGACATTGTACTATTGCCACAGTGTCTCCTTGCGAGACATAGTGGAAAAGGTTTTTGCAAATCTACAGGCGAAAAGAAATCCTGAAGACGATGTTCCGGAGCACTCCGAGCCAGAGCTCCAGTCCTTGGCGTCCTTCGGCAGAAGGCACGCTGCGGAGCGTACCGCGAGCGGCAAAATGCTCTGTGCGCGAAGAAGCCGCTTCTGCGCCTCCGAGAGACGGAGAACGCGGCAGCTTCCGAGAGGCAAAGAACGAAGCTTCACAACACGGGCACTGTGTGCAGGTGTCAAGCGGAGAGAAACCAGTACCTTACCGCTGCTCTTGTGCTTCTTTCATTCACGTTTTTATTCGAATGGAAGGAGTATTGAACAACTTTCTTTTGCTTCCGCTAATCTTTCTGCAGATAGCTCTCTCAATTCTTGAGCAAGATCGGTGTTGTTTTATCTACTGGCACAGTTTCTCCTTGCGAGATCTAGTGGAAAAGCTTTTTAGTATGCTGCAGAAGACAAGCGATGCAGAAGCCGATGATACAGAGCTCTCAGAAGTTAAGCGCCGGTCCCGGGCATCTTTCAGCAGAAGTCGCGCACCGGAGCGTCCAGGTACCAGCACGATGCTCTGTGCGCGAAGAAGACGCTTCTTCGCCGTCGAGAGAGGGAGAGCGCGGCAGCTTGCCAAAGGCCAAGAACACAGCCACACAATATGGTCATTCCGTGCGCAGCTTTAAAAGTTAGAGAAAACAGTACTTTTCCACTCTCCTGCTTCTTTCATTCACATTGCTATTCGAATGGAAGGAGTTTTGGACAGCTTTCTTGTGCTACTTGCTTCACACTCTGCAGCCATCCGTGCTGCAACATCCACACCAAGATCGGGGACGTTTCCTGGACCGGCCAAGTTTCTCCTTGCGAGACAGAGCGGAAGAGCTTTTTGCTAAGCTGCAGTAGACAAGAGATGCAGAAGACGATGATACGGAGCTCACAGAAGTTAAGCTCCTGTCCCCGGCATCTTTCAGCAGAAGCCGCTCTCCTGAGCGCACCGTGACAGGCACCATGCTCAGTGCGCGATGAAGCCGCTTCTTCGCCTTCGAGAGAGGGAGAGAGCGGCAGCTCGGAAAGACGAAGAACAAAGCCCCACAACACGGGCATTGTGTGCGCAGCTTTAAAAGGCAGAGAAAACAGTACCTTACTACGCTCCTGCTTCTGCAATTCACAAAAATATGCAAATGGAAGGAGTTTTGAACGACTTTCTTTCGCTTCTCGCTAAACACTCTGCACACCTCCGTGCAACATCTACACCAAGATCGGGGACGTTTCCTGGGCTGGCCCAGTTTCTCCTTGCGAGACAGAGCGGAAGAGCTTTTTGCTAAGCTGCAGTAGACAAGAGATGCAGAAGACGATGATACGGAGACTCTCAGCAGTTAAGCCCCGGTCCCCGGCGGCTTTGGGCAGAAGCCGCGCTCCGGAGCGCACGGCGAGCAGCACAAAGCTCTGTGCGCGAAGAAGCCGCTTCTTCGCCTCCGGGAGACTGAGAGAGCGGCAGCTTCCGAGAAGCGAAAAACAAAGCTTCAATACACGGGCCCTGTGTGCAGCTCATAAACTGAGAGAAAACAGTACCGTACTACTCTCGTGCTTCTATCTTTCACATTATTATTCGAATGGAAGTGGTTTCGAACAGCTTTCTATTGCTTCTTGCCAAGCTTTCTGCAGATATCTCTGGACATTCTAGGCCAAGATCGAGGTTGTTTTCCCTACTAGCACACGTTCTCCTTGCGAGATCTAGTGGAAAAGCTTTTTTCCCAAGCAGCAGTTTCCAAGAGATGCAATAGACGATGATATATAGCTCTTTGTGAATTTAAGCGCCGGTCCCGGGCGTCTTTCGACAGAAGCTGCGCTCCGAAACGTAGCGCGAGCGGCACAATGCTCTGTGCGTGCAGAAGTAGCTTCATCGTCTCCGGGAGACAGGAGAGCGGCAGCTTCCGAGAGGCGAAGAAAGAAGCGTCACAACACGGGCACTGTGTGCAGCTCTCAAACGGAGAGAAAACAGTACCTTTCCACTCTCCTGCTTCTTTCATTCAAATTAATATTCGAAGTCAAGGAGTTTGAAACAACTTTCTTTTGCTTCTCGACAAACACTCTGCACACCTCCATGCAACATCTGCACCAAGATCGGGGACGGTTCCTGTACTAGCCCAGTTTCTCCTTGCGAGACAAAGCGGAACAGCTTTTTGGTAAGCTGCAGAAGACGAAGATACGGAGCTCTCAGAAGTTAAGCTCCGGTGCCCGGCGTCATTCGGCAGAAGCCGCGCTCCGGAGCGCACCGCGAAAGACACGATGATCTATGCGCGAAGAAGCCGCTTCTGCGCCTCTGGGAGACAGAGAGGGCGGCAGCTTGCTGAAGGCGATCAAGGAAGCTGCAAAACCTCTCTCCTTCCTTTTCCAGTCACGCGAACATTCCAAAGGAAAGAGTTTTCAACAACTTCTTTTGCTTCTTTCTTACGAAACATTCTGTAGGCAGTCGAGAAGCTTCTTAAGCAAGACCGGGGACATTGTACTATTGCCACAGTGTCTCCTTGCGAGACATAGTGGAAAAGGTTTTTGCAAATCTACAGGCGAAAAGAAATCCTGAAGACGATGTTCCGGAGCACTCCGAGCCAGAGCTCCAGTCCTTGGCGTCCTTCGGCAGAAGGCACGCTGCGGAGCGTACCGCGAGCGGCAAAATGCTCTGTGCGCGAAGAAGCCGCTTCTGCGCCTCCGAGAGACGGAGAACGCGGCAGCTTCCGAGAGGCAAAGAACGAAGCTTCACAACACGGGCACTGTGTGCAGGTGTCAAGCGGAGAGAAACCAGTACCTTACCGCTGCTCTTGTGCTTCTTTCATTCACGTTTTTATTCGAATGGAAGGAGTATTGAACAACTTTCTTTTGCTTCCGCTAATCTTTCTGCAGATAGCTCTCTCAATTCTTGAGCAAGATCGGTGTTGTTTTATCTACTGGCACAGTTTCTCCTTGCGAGATCTAGTGGAAAAGCTTTTTAGTATGCTGCAGAAGACAAGCGATGCAGAAGCCGATGATACAGAGCTCTCAGAAGTTAAGCGCCGGTCCCGGGCATCTTTCAGCAGAAGTCGCGCACCGGAGCGTCCAGGTACCAGCACGATGCTCTGTGCGCGAAGAAGACGCTTCTTCGCCGTCGAGAGAGGGAGAGCGCGGCAGCTTGCCAAAGGCCAAGAACACAGCCACACAATATGGTCATTCCGTGCGCAGCTTTAAAAGTTAGAGAAAACAGTACTTTTCCACTCTCCTGCTTCTTTCATTCACATTGCTATTCGAATGGAAGGAGTTTTGGACAGCTTTCTTGTGCTACTTGCTTCACACTCTGCAGCCATCCGTGCTGCAACATCCACACCAAGATCGGGGACGTTTCCTGGACCGGCCAAGTTTCTCCTTGCGAGACAGAGCGGAAGAGCTTTTTGCTAAGCTGCAGTAGACAAGAGATGCAGAAGACGATGATACGGAGCTCACAGAAGTTAAGCTCCTGTCCCCGGCATCTTTCAGCAGAAGCCGCTCTCCTGAGCGCACCGTGACAGGCACCATGCTCAGTGCGCGATGAAGCCGCTTCTTCGCCTTCGAGAGAGGGAGAGAGCGGCAGCTCGGAAAGACGAAGAACAAAGCCCCACAACACGGGCATTGTGTGCGCAGCTTTAAAAGGCAGAGAAAACAGTACCTTACTACGCTCCTGCTTCTGCAATTCACAAAAATATGCAAATGGAAGGAGTTTTGAACGACTTTCTTTCGCTTCTCGCTAAACACTCTGCACACCTCCGTGCAACATCTACACCAAGATGGGGGACTTTTCCTGGGCTGGCCCAGTTTCTCCTTGCGAGACAGAGCGGAAGAGCTTTTTGCTAAGCTGCAGTAGACAAGAGATGCAGAAGACGATGATACGGAGACTCTCAGCAGTTAAGCCCCGGTCCCCGGCGGCTTTGGGCAGAAGCCGCGCTCCGGAGCGCACGGCGAGCAGCACAAAGCTCTGTGCGCGAAGAAGCCGCTTCTTCGCCTCCGGGAGACTGAGAGAGCGGCAGCTTCCGAGAAGCGAAAAACAAAGCTTCAATACACGGGCCCTGTGTGCAGCTCATAAACTGAGAGAAAACAGTACCGTACTACTCTCGTGCTTCTATCTTTCACATTATTATTCGAATGGAAGTGGTTTCGAACAGCTTTCTATTGCTTCTTGCCAAGCTTTCTGCAGATATCTCTGGACATTCTAGGCCAAGATCGAGGTTGTTTTCCCTACTAGCACACGTTCTCCTTGCGAGATCTAGTGGAAAAGCTTTTTTCCCAAGCTGCAGTTTCCAAGAGATGCAATAGACGATGATATATAGCTCTTTGTGAATTTAAGCGCCGGTCCCGGGCGTCTTTCGACAGAAGCTGCGCTCCGAAACGTAGCGCGAGCGGCACAATGCTCTGTGCGTGCAGAAGTAGCTTCATCGTCTCCGGGAGACAGGAGAGCGGCAGCTTCCGAGAGGCGAAGAAAGAAGCGTCACAACACGGGCACTGTGTGCAGCTCTCAAACGGAGAGAAAACAGTACCTTTCCACTCTCCTGCTTCTTTCATTCAAATTAATATTCGAAGTCAAGGAGTTTGAAACAACTTTCTTTTGCTTCTCGACAAACACTCTGCACACCTCCATGCAACATCTGCACCAAGATCGGGGACGGTTCCTGTACTAGCCCAGTTTCTCCTTGCGAGACAAAGCGGAACAGCTTTTTGGTAAGCTGCAGAAGACGAAGATACGGAGCTCTCAGAAGTTAAGCTCCGGTGCCCGGCGTCATTCGGCAGAAGCCGCGCTCCGGAGCGCACCGCGAAAGACACGATGATCTATGCGCGAAGAAGCCGCTTCTGCGCCTCTGGGAGACAGAGAGGGCGGCAGCTTGCTGAAGGCGATCAAGGAAGCTGCAAAACCTCTCTCCTTCCTTTTCCAGTCACGCGAACATTCCAAAGGAAAGAGTTTTCAACAACTTCTTTTGCTTCTTTCTTACGAAACATTCTGTAGGCAGTCGAGAAGCTTCTTAAGCAAGACCGGGGACATTGTACTATTGCCACAGTGTCTCCTTGCGAGACATAGTGGAAAAGGTTTTTGCAAATCTACAGGCGAAAAGAAATCCTGAAGACGATGTTCCGGAGCACTCCGAGCCAGAGCTCCAGTCCTTGGCGTCCTTCGGCAGAAGGCACGCTGCGGAGCGTACCGCGAGCGGCAAAATGCTCTGTGCGCGAAGAAGCCGCTTCTGCGCCTCCGAGAGACGGAGAACGCGGCAGCTTCCGAGAGGCAAAGAACGAAGCTTCACAACACGGGCACTGTGTGCAGGTGTCAAGCGGAGAGAAACCAGTACCTTACCGCTGCTCTTGTGCTTCTTTCATTCACGTTTTTATTCGAATGGAAGGAGTATTGAACAACTTTCTTTTGCTTCCGCTAATCTTTCTGCAGATAGCTCTCTCAATTCTTGAGCAAGATCGGTGTTGTTTTATCTACTGGCACAGTTTCTCCTTGCGAGATCTAGTGGAAAAGCTTTTTAGTATGCTGCAGAAGACAAGCGATGCAGAAGCCGATGATACAGAGCTCTCAGAAGTTAAGCGCCGGTCCCGGGCATCTTTCAGCAGAAGTCGCGCACCGGAGCGTCCAGGTACCAGCACGATGCTCTGTGCGCGAAGAAGACGCTTCTTCGCCGTCGAGAGAGGGAGAGCGCGGCAGCTTGCCAAAGGCCAAGAACACAGCCACACAATATGGTCATTCCGTGCGCAGCTTTAAAAGTTAGAGAAAACAGTACTTTTCCACTCTCCTGCTTCTTTCATTCACATTGCTATTCGAATGGAAGGAGTTTTGGACAGCTTTCTTGTGCTACTTGCTTCACACTCTGCAGCCATCCGTGCTGCAACATCCACACCAAGATCGGGGACGTTTCCTGGACCGGCCAAGTTTCTCCTTGCGAGACAGAGCGGAAGAGCTTTTTGCTAAGCTGCAGTAGACAAGAGATGCAGAAGACGATGATACGGAGCTCACAGAAGTTAAGCTCCTGTCCCCGGCATCTTTCAGCAGAAGCCGCTCTCCTGAGCGCACCGTGACAGGCACCATGCTCAGTGCGCGATGAAGCCGCTTCTTCGCCTTCGAGAGAGGGAGAGAGCGGCAGCTCGGAAAGACGAAGAACAAAGCCCCACAACACGGGCATTGTGTGCGCAGCTTTAAAAGGCAGAGAAAACAGTACCTTACTACGCTCCTGCTTCTGCAATTCACAAAAATATGCAAATGGAAGGAGTTTTGAACGACTTTCTTTCGCTTCTCGCTAAACACTCTGCACACCTCCGTGCAACATCTACACCAAGATCGGGGACTTTTCCTGGGCTGGCCCAGTTTCTCCTTGCGAGACAGAGCGGAAGAGCTTTTTGCTAAGCTGCAGTAGACAAGAGATGCAGAAGACGATGATACGGAGACTCTCAGCAGTTAAGCCCCGGTCCCCGGCGGCTTTGGGCAGAAGCCGCGCTCCGGAGCGCACGGCGAGCAGCACAAAGCTCTGTGCGCGAAGAAGCCGCTTCTTCGCCTCCGGGAGACTGAGAGAGCGGCAGCTTCCGAGAAGCGAAAAACAAAGCTTCAATACACGGGCCCTGTGTGCAGCTCATAAACTGAGAGAAAACAGTACCGTACTACTCTCGTGCTTCTATCTTTCACATTATTATTCGAATGGAAGTGGTTTCGAACAGCTTTCTATTGCTTCTTGCCAAGCTTTCTGCAGATATCTCTGGACATTCTAGGCCAAGATCGAGGTTGTTTTCCCTACTAGCACACGTTCTCCTTGCGAGATCTAGTGGAAAAGCTTTTTTCCCAAGCTGCAGTTTCCAAGAGATGCAATAGACGATGATATATAGCTCTTTGTGAATTTAAGCGCCGGTCCCGGGCGTCTTTCGACAGAAGCTGCGCTCCGAAACGTAGCGCGAGCGGCACAATGCTCTGTGCGTGCAGAAGTAGCTTCATCGTCTCCGGGAGACAGGAGAGCGGCAGCTTCCGAGAGGCGAAGAAAGAAGCGTCACAACACGGGCACTGTGTGCAGCTCTCAAACGGAGAGAAAACAGTACCTTTCCACTCTCCTGCTTCTTTCATTCAAATTAATATTCGAAGTCAAGGAGTTTGAAACAACTTTCTTTTGCTTCTCGACAAACACTCTGCACACCTCCATGCAACATCTGCACCAAGATCGGGGACGGTTCCTGTACTAGCCCAGTTTCTCCTTGCGAGACAAAGCGGAACAGCTTTTTGGTAAGCTGCAGAAGACGAAGATACGGAGCTCTCAGAAGTTAAGCTCCGGTGCCCGGCGTCATTCGGCAGAAGCCGCGCTCCGGAGCGCACCGCGAAAGACACGATGATCTATGCGCGAAGAAGCCGCTTCTGCGCCTCTGGGAGACAGAGAGGGCGGCAGCTTGCTGAAGGCGATCAAGGAAGCTGCAAAACCTCTCTCCTTCCTTTTCCAGTCACGCGAACATTCCAAAGGAAAGAGTTTTCAACAACTTCTTTTGCTTCTTTCTTACGAAACATTCTGTAGGCAGTCGAGAAGCTTCTTAAGCAAGACCGGGGACATTGTACTATTGCCACAGTGTCTCCTTGCGAGACATAGTGGAAAAGGTTTTTGCAAATCTACAGGCGAAAAGAAATCCTGAAGACGATGTTCCGGAGCACTCCGAGCCAGAGCTCCAGTCCTTGGCGTCCTTCGGCAGAAGGCACGCTGCGGAGCGTACCGCGAGCGGCAAAATGCTCTGTGCGCGAAGAAGCCGCTTCTGCGCCTCCGAGAGACGGAGAACGCGGCAGCTTCCGAGAGGCAAAGAACGAAGCTTCACAACACGGGCACTGTGTGCAGGTGTCAAGCGGAGAGAAACCAGTACCTTACCGCTGCTCTTGTGCTTCTTTCATTCACGTTTTTATTCGAATGGAAGGAGTATTGAACAACTTTCTTTTGCTTCCGCTAATCTTTCTGCAGATAGCTCTCTCAATTCTTGAGCAAGATCGGTGTTGTTTTATCTACTGGCACAGTTTCTCCTTGCGAGATCTAGTGGAAAAGCTTTTTAGTATGCTGCAGAAGACAAGCGATGCAGAAGCCGATGATACAGAGCTCTCAGAAGTTAAGCGCCGGTCCCGGGCATCTTTCAGCAGAAGTCGCGCACCGGAGCGTCCAGGTACCAGCACGATGCTCTGTGCGCGAAGAAGACGCTTCTTCGCCGTCGAGAGAGGGAGAGCGCGGCAGCTTGCCAAAGGCCAAGAACACAGCCACACAATATGGTCATTCCGTGCGCAGCTTTAAAAGTTAGAGAAAACAGTACTTTTCCACTCTCCTGCTTCTTTCATTCACATTGCTATTCGAATGGAAGGAGTTTTGGACAGCTTTCTTGTGCTACTTGCTTCACACTCTGCAGCCATCCGTGCTGCAACATCCACACCAAGATCGGGGACGTTTCCTGGACCGGCCAAGTTTCTCCTTGCGAGACAGAGCGGAAGAGCTTTTTGCTAAGCTGCAGTAGACAAGAGATGCAGAAGACGATGATACGGAGCTCACAGAAGTTAAGCTCCTGTCCCCGGCATCTTTCAGCAGAAGCCGCTCTCCTGAGCGCACCGTGACAGGCACCATGCTCAGTGCGCGATGAAGCCGCTTCTTCGCCTTCGAGAGAGGGAGAGAGCGGCAGCTCGGAAAGACGAAGAACAAAGCCCCACAACACGGGCATTGTGTGCGCAGCTTTAAAAGGCAGAGAAAACAGTACCTTACTACGCTCCTGCTTCTGCAATTCACAAAAATATGCAAATGGAAGGAGTTTTGAACGACTTTCTTTCGCTTCTCGCTAAACACTCTGCACACCTCCGTGCAACATCTACACCAAGATCGGGGACGTTTCCTGGGCTGGCCCAGTTTCTCCTTGCGAGACAGAGCGGAAGAGCTTTTTGCTAAGCTGCAGTAGACAAGAGATGCAGAAGACGATGATACGGAGACTCTCAGCAGTTAAGCCCCGGTCCCCGGCGGCTTTGGGCAGAAGCCGCGCTCCGGAGCGCACGGCGAGCAGCACAAAGCTCTGTGCGCGAAGAAGCCGCTTCTTCGCCTCCGGGAGACTGAGAGAGCGGCAGCTTCCGAGAAGCGAAAAACAAAGCTTCAATACACGGGCCCTGTGTGCAGCTCATAAACTGAGAGAAAACAGTACCGTACTACTCTCGTGCTTCTATCTTTCACATTATTATTCGAATGGAAGTGGTTTCGAACAGCTTTCTATTGCTTCTTGCCAAGCTTTCTGCAGATATCTCTGGACATTCTAGGCCAAGATCGAGGTTGTTTTCCCTACTAGCACACGTTCTCCTTGCGAGATCTAGTGGAAAAGCTTTTTCCCCAAGCTGCAGTTTCCAAGAGATGCAATAGACGATGATATATAGCTCTTTGTGAATTTAAGCGCCGGTCCCGGGCGTCTTTCGACAGAAGCTGCGCTCCGAAACGTAGCGCGAGCGGCACAATGCTCTGTGCGTGCAGAAGTAGCTTCATCGTCTCCGGGAGACAGGAGAGCGGCAGCTTCCGAGAGGCGAAGAAAGAAGCGTCACAACACGGGCACTGTGTGCAGCTCTCAAACGGAGAGAAAACAGTACCTTTCCACTCTCCTGCTTCTTTCATTCAAATTAATATTCGAAGTCAAGGAGTTTGAAACAACTTTCTTTTGCTTCTCGACAAACACTCTGCACACCTCCATGCAACATCTGCACCAAGATCGGGGACGGTTCCTGTACTAGCCCAGTTTCTCCTTGCGAGACAAAGCGGAACAGCTTTTTGGTAAGCTGCAGAAGACGAAGATACGGAGCTCTCAGAAGTTAAGCTCCGGTGCCCGGCGTCATTCGGCAGAAGCCGCGCTCCGGAGCGCACCGCGAAAGACACGATGATCTATGCGCGAAGAAGCCGCTTCTGCGCCTCTGGGAGACAGAGAGGGCGGCAGCTTGCTGAAGGCGATCAAGGAAGCTGCAAAACCTCTCTCCTTCCTTTTCCAGTCACGCGAACATTCCAAAGGAAAGAGTTTTCAACAACTTCTTTTGCTTCTTTCTTACGAAACATTCTGTAGGCAGTCGAGAAGCTTCTTAAGCAAGACCGGGGACATTGTACTATTGCCACAGTGTCTCCTTGCGAGACATAGTGGAAAAGGTTTTTGCAAATCTACAGGCGAAAAGAAATCCTGAAGACGATGTTCCGGAGCACTCCGAGCCAGAGCTCCAGTCCTTGGCGTCCTTCGGCAGAAGGCACGCTGCGGAGCGTACCGCGAGCGGCAAAATGCTCTGTGCGCGAAGAAGCCGCTTCTGCGCCTCCGAGAGACGGAGAACGCGGCAGCTTCCGAGAGGCAAAGAACGAAGCTTCACAACACGGGCACTGTGTGCAGGTGTCAAGCGGAGAGAAACCAGTACCTTACCGCTGCTCTTGTGCTTCTTTCATTCACGTTTTTATTCGAATGGAAGGAGTATTGAACAACTTTCTTTTGCTTCCGCTAATCTTTCTGCAGATAGCTCTCTCAATTCTTGAGCAAGATCGGTGTTGTTTTATCTACTGGCACAGTTTCTCCTTGCGAGATCTAGTGGAAAAGCTTTTTAGTATGCTGCAGAAGACAAGCGATGCAGAAGCCGATGATACAGAGCTCTCAGAAGTTAAGCGCCGGTCCCGGGCATCTTTCAGCAGAAGTCGCGCACCGGAGCGTCCAGGTACCAGCACGATGCTCTGTGCGCGAAGAAGACGCTTCTTCGCCGTCGAGAGAGGGAGAGCGCGGCAGCTTGCCAAAGGCCAAGAACACAGCCACACAATATGGTCATTCCGTGCGCAGCTTTAAAAGTTAGAGAAAACAGTACTTTTCCACTCTCCTGCTTCTTTCATTCACATTGCTATTCGAATGGAAGGAGTTTTGGACAGCTTTCTTGTGCTACTTGCTTCACACTCTGCAGCCATCCGTGCTGCAACATCCACACCAAGATCGGGGACGTTTCCTGGACCGGCCAAGTTTCTCCTTGCGAGACAGAGCGGAAGAGCTTTTTGCTAAGCTGCAGTAGACAAGAGATGCAGAAGACGATGATACGGAGCTCACAGAAGTTAAGCTCCTGTCCCCGGCATCTTTCAGCAGAAGCCGCTCTCCTGAGCGCACCGTGACAGGCACCATGCTCAGTGCGCGATGAAGCCGCTTCTTCGCCTTCGAGAGAGGGAGAGAGCGGCAGCTCGGAAAGACGAAGAACAAAGCCCCACAACACGGGCATTGTGTGCGCAGCTTTAAAAGGCAGAGAAAACAGTACCTTACTACGCTCCTGCTTCTGCAATTCACAAAAATATGCAAATGGAAGGAGTTTTGAACGACTTTCTTTCGCTTCTCGCTAAACACTCTGCACACCTCCGTGCAACATCTACACCAAGATCGGGGACGTTTCCTGGGCTGGCCCAGTTTCTCCTTGCGAGACAGAGCGGAAGAGCTTTTTGCTAAGCTGCAGTAGACAAGAGATGCAGAAGACGATGATACGGAGACTCTCAGCAGTTAAGCCCCGGTCCCCGGCGGCTTTGGGCAGAAGCCGCGCTCCGGAGCGCACGGCGAGCAGCACAAAGCTCTGTGCGCGAAGAAGCCGCTTCTTCGCCTCCGGGAGACTGAGAGAGCGGCAGCTTCCGAGAAGCGAAAAACAAAGCTTCAATACACGGGCCCTGTGTGCAGCTCATAAACTGAGAGAAAACAGTACCGTACTACTCTCGTGCTTCTATCTTTCACATTATTATTCGAATGGAAGTGGTTTCGAACAGCTTTCTATTGCTTCTTGCCAAGCTTTCTGCAGATATCTCTGGACATTCTAGGCCAAGATCGAGGTTGTTTTCCCTACTAGCACACGTTCTCCTTGCGAGATCTAGTGGAAAAGCTTTTTCCCCAAGCTGCAGTTTCCAAGAGATGCAATAGACGATGATATATAGCTCTTTGTGAATTTAAGCGCCGGTCCCGGGCGTCTTTCGACAGAAGCTGCGCTCCGAAACGTAGCGCGAGCGGCACAATGCTCTGTGCGTGCAGAAGTAGCTTCATCGTCTCCGGGAGACAGGAGAGCGGCAGCTTCCGAGAGGCGAAGAAAGAAGCGTCACAACACGGGCACTGTGTGCAGCTCTCAAACGGAGAGAAAACAGTACCTTTCCACTCTCCTGCTTCTTTCATTCAAATTAATATTCGAAGTCAAGGAGTTTGAAACAACTTTCTTTTGCTTCTCGACAAACACTCTGCACACCTCCATGCAACATCTGCACCAAGATCGGGGACGGTTCCTGTACTAGCCCAGTTTCTCCTTGCGAGACAAAGCGGAACAGCTTTTTGGTAAGCTGCAGAAGACGAAGATACGGAGCTCTCAGAAGTTAAGCTCCGGTGCCCGGCGTCATTCGGCAGAAGCCGCGCTCCGGAGCGCACCGCGAAAGACACGATGATCTATGCGCGAAGAAGCCGCTTCTGCGCCTCTGGGAGACAGAGAGGGCGGCAGCTTGCTGAAGGCGATCAAGGAAGCTGCAAAACCTCTCTCCTTCCTTTTCCAGTCACGCGAACATTCCAAAGGAAAGAGTTTTCAACAACTTCTTTTGCTTCTTTCTTACGAAACATTCTGTAGGCAGTCGAGAAGCTTCTTAAGCAAGACCGGGGACATTGTACTATTGCCACAGTGTCTCCTTGCGAGACATAGTGGAAAAGGTTTTTGCAAATCTACAGGCGAAAAGAAATCCTGAAGACGATGTTCCGGAGCACTCCGAGCCAGAGCTCCAGTCCTTGGCGTCCTTCGGCAGAAGGCACGCTGCGGAGCGTACCGCGAGCGGCAAAATGCTCTGTGCGCGAAGAAGCCGCTTCTGCGCCTCCGAGAGACGGAGAACGCGGCAGCTTCCGAGAGGCAAAGAACGAAGCTTCACAACACGGGCACTGTGTGCAGGTGTCAAGCGGAGAGAAACCAGTACCTTACCGCTGCTCTTGTGCTTCTTTCATTCACGTTTTTATTCGAATGGAAGGAGTATTGAACAACTTTCTTTTGCTTCCGCTAATCTTTCTGCAGATAGCTCTCTCAATTCTTGAGCAAGATCGGTGTTGTTTTATCTACTGGCACAGTTTCTCCTTGCGAGATCTAGTGGAAAAGCTTTTTAGTATGCTGCAGAAGACAAGCGATGCAGAAGCCGATGATACAGAGCTCTCAGAAGTTAAGCGCCGGTCCCGGGCATCTTTCAGCAGAAGTCGCGCACCGGAGCGTCCAGGTACCAGCACGATGCTCTGTGCGCGAAGAAGACGCTTCTTCGCCGTCGAGAGAGGGAGAGCGCGGCAGCTTGCCAAAGGCCAAGAACACAGCCACACAATATGGTCATTCCGTGCGCAGCTTTAAAAGTTAGAGAAAACAGTACTTTTCCACTCTCCTGCTTCTTTCATTCACATTGCTATTCGAATGGAAGGAGTTTTGGACAGCTTTCTTGTGCTACTTGCTTCACACTCTGCAGCCATCCGTGCTGCAACATCCACACCAAGATCGGGGACGTTTCCTGGACCGGCCAAGTTTCTCCTTGCGAGACAGAGCGGAAGAGCTTTTTGCTAAGCTGCTGTAGACAAGAGATGCAGAAGACGATGATACGGAGCTCACAGAAGTTAAGCTCCTGTCCCCGGCATCTTTCAGCAGAAGCCGCTCTCCTGAGCGCACCGTGACAGGCACCATGCTCAGTGCGCGATGAAGCCGCTTCTTCGCCTTCGAGAGAGGGAGAGAGCGGCAGCTCGGAAAGACGAAGAACAAAGCCCCACAACACGGGCATTGTGTGCGCAGCTTTAAAAGGCAGAGAAAACAGTACCTTACTACGCTCCTGCTTCTGCAATTCACAAAAATATGCAAATGGAAGGAGTTTTGAACGACTTTCTTTCGCTTCTCGCTAAACACTCTGCACACCTCCGTGCAACATCTACACCAAGATCGGGGACGTTTCCTGGGCTGGCCCAGTTTCTCCTTGCGAGACAGAGCGGAAGAGCTTTTTGCTAAGCTGCAGTAGACAAGAGATGCAGAAGACGATGATACGGAGACTCTCAGCAGTTAAGCCCCGGTCCCCGGCGGCTTTGGGCAGAAGCCGCGCTCCGGAGCGCACGGCGAGCAGCACAAAGCTCTGTGCGCGAAGAAGCCGCTTCTTCGCCTCCGGGAGACTGAGAGAGCGGCAGCTTCCGAGAAGCGAAAAACAAAGCTTCAATACACGGGCCCTGTGTGCAGCTCATAAACTGAGAGAAAACAGTACCGTACTACTCTCGTGCTTCTATCTTTCACATTATTATTCGAATGGAAGTGGTTTCGAACAGCTTTCTATTGCTTCTTGCCAAGCTTTCTGCAGATATCTCTGGACATTCTAGGCCAAGATCGAGGTTGTTTTCCCTACTAGCACACGTTCTCCTTGCGAGATCTAGTGGAAAAGCTTTTTTCCCAAGCTGCAGTTTCCAAGAGATGCAATAGACGATGATATATAGCTCTTTGTGAATTTAAGCGCCGGTCCCGGGCGTCTTTCGACAGAAGCTGCGCTCCGAAACGTAGCGCGAGCGGCACAATGCTCTGTGCGTGCAGAAGTAGCTTCATCGTCTCCGGGAGACAGGAGAGCGGCAGCTTCCGAGAGGCGAAGAAAGAAGCGTCACAACACGGGCACTGTGTGCAGCTCTCAAACGGAGAGAAAACAGTACCTTTCCACTCTCCTGCTTCTTTCATTCAAATTAATATTCGAAGTCAAGGAGTTTGAAACAACTTTCTTTTGCTTCTCGACAAACACTCTGCACACCTCCATGCAACATCTGCACCAAGATCGGGGACGGTTCCTGTACTAGCCCAGTTTCTCCTTGCGAGACAAAGCGGAACAGCTTTTTGGTAAGCTGCAGAAGACGAAGATACGGAGCTCTCAGAAGTTAAGCTCCGGTGCCCGGCGTCATTCGGCAGAAGCCGCGCTCCGGAGCGCACCGCGAAAGACACGATGATCTATGCGCGAAGAAGCCGCTTCTGCGCCTCTGGGAGACAGAGAGGGCGGCAGCTTGCTGAAGGCGATCAAGGAAGCTGCAAAACCTCTCTCCTTCCTTTTCCAGTCACGCGAACATTCCAAAGGAAAGAGTTTTCAACAACTTCTTTTGCTTCTTTCTTACGAAACATTCTGTAGGCAGTCGAGAAGCTTCTTAAGCAAGACCGGGGACATTGTACTATTGCCACAGTGTCTCCTTGCGAGACATAGTGGAAAAGGTTTTTGCAAATCTACAGGCGAAAAGAAATCCTGAAGACGATGTTCCGGAGCACTCCGAGCCAGAGCTCCAGTCCTTGGCGTCCTTCGGCAGAAGGCACGCTGCGGAGCGTACCGCGAGCGGCAAAATGCTCTGTGCGCGAAGAAGCCGCTTCTGCGCCTCCGAGAGACGGAGAACGCGGCAGCTTCCGAGAGGCAAAGAACGAAGCTTCACAACACGGGCACTGTGTGCAGGTGTCAAGCGGAGAGAAACCAGTACCTTACCGCTGCTCTTGTGCTTCTTTCATTCACGTTTTTATTCGAATGGAAGGAGTATTGAACAACTTTCTTTTGCTTCCGCTAATCTTTCTGCAGATAGCTCTCTCAATTCTTGAGCAAGATCGGTGTTGTTTTATCTACTGGCACAGTTTCTCCTTGCGAGATCTAGTGGAAAAGCTTTTTAGTATGCTGCAGAAGACAAGCGATGCAGAAGCCGATGATACAGAGCTCTCAGAAGTTAAGCGCCGGTCCCGGGCATCTTTCAGCAGAAGTCGCGCACCGGAGCGTCCAGGTACCAGCACGATGCTCTGTGCGCGAAGAAGACGCTTCTTCGCCGTCGAGAGAGGGAGAGCGCGGCAGCTTGCCAAAGGCCAAGAACACAGCCACACAATATGGTCATTCCGTGCGCAGCTTTAAAAGTTAGAGAAAACAGTACTTTTCCACTCTCCTGCTTCTTTCATTCACATTGCTATTCGAATGGAAGGAGTTTTGGACAGCTTTCTTGTGCTACTTGCTTCACACTCTGCAGCCATCCGTGCTGCAACATCCACACCAAGATCGGGGACGTTTCCTGGACCGGCCAAGTTTCTCCTTGCGAGACAGAGCGGAAGAGCTTTTTGCTAAGCTGCAGTAGACAAGAGATGCAGAAGACGATGATACGGAGCTCACAGAAGTTAAGCTCCTGTCCCCGGCATCTTTCAGCAGAAGCCGCTCTCCTGAGCGCACCGTGACAGGCACCATGCTCAGTGCGCGATGAAGCCGCTTCTTCGCCTTCGAGAGAGGGAGAGAGCGGCAGCTCGGAAAGACGAAGAACAAAGCCCCACAACACGGGCATTGTGTGCGCAGCTTTAAAAGGCAGAGAAAACAGTACCTTACTACGCTCCTGCTTCTGCAATTCACAAAAATATGCAAATGGAAGGAGTTTTGAACGACTTTCTTTCGCTTCTCGCTAAACACTCTGCACACCTCCGTGCAACATCTACACCAAGATCGGGGACGTTTCCTGGGCTGGCCCAGTTTCTCCTTGCGAGACAGAGCGGAAGAGCTTTTTGCTAAGCTGCAGTAGACAAGAGATGCAGAAGACGATGATACGGAGACTCTCAGCAGTTAAGCCCCGGTCCCCGGCGGCTTTGGGCAGAAGCCGCGCTCCGGAGCGCACGGCGAGCAGCACAAAGCTCTGTGCGCGAAGAAGCCGCTTCTTCGCCTCCGGGAGACTGAGAGAGCGGCAGCTTCCGAGAAGCGAAAAACAAAGCTTCAATACACGGGCCCTGTGTGCAGCTCATAAACTGAGAGAAAACAGTACCGTACTACTCTCGTGCTTCTATCTTTCACATTATTATTCGAATGGAAGTGGTTTCGAACAGCTTTCTATTGCTTCTTGCCAAGCTTTCTGCAGATATCTCTGGACATTCTAGGCCAAGATCGAGGTTGTTTTCCCTACTAGCACACGTTCTCCTTGCGAGATCTAGTGGAAAAGCTTTTTCCCCAAGCTGCAGTTTCCAAGAGATGCAATAGACGATGATATATAGCTCTTTGTGAATTTAAGCGCCGGTCCCGGGCGTCTTTCGACAGAAGCTGCGCTCCGAAACGTAGCGCGAGCGGCACAATGCTCTGTGCGTGCAGAAGTAGCTTCATCGTCTCCGGGAGACAGGAGAGCGGCAGCTTCCGAGAGGCGAAGAAAGAAGCGTCACAACACGGGCACTGTGTGCAGCTCTCAAACGGAGAGAAAACAGTACCTTTCCACTCTCCTGCTTCTTTCATTCAAATTAATATTCGAAGTCAAGGAGTTTGAAACAACTTTCTTTTGCTTCTCGACAAACACTCTGCACACCTCCATGCAACATCTGCACCAAGATCGGGGACGGTTCCTGTACTAGCCCAGTTTCTCCTTGCGAGACAAAGCGGAACAGCTTTTTGGTAAGCTGCAGAAGACGAAGATACGGAGCTCTCAGAAGTTAAGCTCCGGTGCCCGGCGTCATTCGGCAGAAGCCGCGCTCCGGAGCGCACCGCGAAAGACACGATGATCTATGCGCGAAGAAGCCGCTTCTGCGCCTCTGGGAGACAGAGAGGGCGGCAGCTTGCTGAAGGCGATCAAGGAAGCTGCAAAACCTCTCTCCTTCCTTTTCCAGTCACGCGAACATTCCAAAGGAAAGAGTTTTCAACAACTTCTTTTGCTTCTTTCTTACGAAACATTCTGTAGGCAGTCGAGAAGCTTCTTAAGCAAGACCGGGGACATTGTACTATTGCCACAGTGTCTCCTTGCGAGACATAGTGGAAAAGGTTTTTGCAAATCTACAGGCGAAAAGAAATCCTGAAGACGATGTTCCGGAGCACTCCGAGCCAGAGCTCCAGTCCTTGGCGTCCTTCGGCAGAAGGCACGCTGCGGAGCGTACCGCGAGCGGCAAAATGCTCTGTGCGCGAAGAAGCCGCTTCTGCGCCTCCGAGAGACGGAGAACGCGGCAGCTTCCGAGAGGCAAAGAACGAAGCTTCACAACACGGGCACTGTGTGCAGGTGTCAAGCGGAGAGAAACCAGTACCTTACCGCTGCTCTTGTGCTTCTTTCATTCACGTTTTTATTCGAATGGAAGGAGTATTGAACAACTTTCTTTTGCTTCCGCTAATCTTTCTGCAGATAGCTCTCTCAATTCTTGAGCAAGATCGGTGTTGTTTTATCTACTGGCACAGTTTCTCCTTGCGAGATCTAGTGGAAAAGCTTTTTAGTATGCTGCAGAAGACAAGCGATGCAGAAGCCGATGATACAGAGCTCTCAGAAGTTAAGCGCCGGTCCCGGGCATCTTTCAGCAGAAGTCGCGCACCGGAGCGTCCAGGTACCAGCACGATGCTCTGTGCGCGAAGAAGACGCTTCTTCGCCGTCGAGAGAGGGAGAGCGCGGCAGCTTGCCAAAGGCCAAGAACACAGCCACACAATATGGTCATTCCGTGCGCAGCTTTAAAAGTTAGAGAAAACAGTACTTTTCCACTCTCCTGCTTCTTTCATTCACATTGCTATTCGAATGGAAGGAGTTTTGGACAGCTTTCTTGTGCTACTTGCTTCACACTCTGCAGCCATCCGTGCTGCAACATCCACACCAAGATCGGGGACGTTTCCTGGACCGGCCAAGTTTCTCCTTGCGAGACAGAGCGGAAGAGCTTTTTGCTAAGCTGCTGTAGACAAGAGATGCAGAAGACGATGATACGGAGCTCACAGAAGTTAAGCTCCTGTCCCCGGCATCTTTCAGCAGAAGCCGCTCTCCTGAGCGCACCGTGACAGGCACCATGCTCAGTGCGCGATGAAGCCGCTTCTTCGCCTTCGAGAGAGGGAGAGAGCGGCAGCTCGGAAAGACGAAGAACAAAGCCCCACAACACGGGCATTGTGTGCGCAGCTTTAAAAGGCAGAGAAAACAGTACCTTACTACGCTCCTGCTTCTGCAATTCACAAAAATATGCAAATGGAAGGAGTTTTGAACGACTTTCTTTCGCTTCTCGCTAAACACTCTGCACACCTCCGTGCAACATCTACACCAAGATCGGGGACGTTTCCTGGGCTGGCCCAGTTTCTCCTTGCGAGACAGAGCGGAAGAGCTTTTTGCTAAGCTGCAGTAGACAAGAGATGCAGAAGACGATGATACGGAGACTCTCAGCAGTTAAGCCCCGGTCCCCGGCGGCTTTGGGCAGAAGCCGCGCTCCGGAGCGCACGGCGAGCAGCACAAAGCTCTGTGCGCGAAGAAGCCGCTTCTTCGCCTCCGGGAGACTGAGAGAGCGGCAGCTTCCGAGAAGCGAAAAACAAAGCTTCAATACACGGGCCCTGTGTGCAGCTCATAAACTGAGAGAAAACAGTACCGTACTACTCTCGTGCTTCTATCTTTCACATTATTATTCGAATGGAAGTGGTTTCGAACAGCTTTCTATTGCTTCTTGCCAAGCTTTCTGCAGATATCTCTGGACATTCTAGGCCAAGATCGAGGTTGTTTTCCCTACTAGCACACGTTCTCCTTGCGAGATCTAGTGGAAAAGCTTTTTTCCCAAGCTGCAGTTTCCAAGAGATGCAATAGACGATGATATATAGCTCTTTGTGAATTTAAGCGCCGGTCCCGGGCGTCTTTCGACAGAAGCTGCGCTCCGAAACGTAGCGCGAGCGGCACAATGCTCTGTGCGTGCAGAAGTAGCTTCATCGTCTCCGGGAGACAGGAGAGCGGCAGCTTCCGAGAGGCGAAGAAAGAAGCGTCACAACACGGGCACTGTGTGCAGCTCTCAAACGGAGAGAAAACAGTACCTTTCCACTCTCCTGCTTCTTTCATTCAAATTAATATTCGAAGTCAAGGAGTTTGAAACAACTTTCTTTTGCTTCTCGACAAACACTCTGCACACCTCCATGCAACATCTGCACCAAGATCGGGGACGGTTCCTGTACTAGCCCAGTTTCTCCTTGCGAGACAAAGCGGAACAGCTTTTTGGTAAGCTGCAGAAGACGAAGATACGGAGCTCTCAGAAGTTAAGCTCCGGTGCCCGGCGTCATTCGGCAGAAGCCGCGCTCCGGAGCGCACCGCGAAAGACACGATGATCTATGCGCGAAGAAGCCGCTTCTGCGCCTCTGGGAGACAGAGAGGGCGGCAGCTTGCTGAAGGCGATCAAGGAAGCTGCAAAACCTCTCTCCTTCCTTTTCCAGTCACGCGAACATTCCAAAGGAAAGAGTTTTCAACAACTTCTTTTGCTTCTTTCTTACGAAACATTCTGTAGGCAGTCGAGAAGCTTCTTAAGCAAGACCGGGGACATTGTACTATTGCCACAGTGTCTCCTTGCGAGACATAGTGGAAAAGGTTTTTGCAAATCTACAGGCGAAAAGAAATCCTGAAGACGATGTTCCGGAGCACTCCGAGCCAGAGCTCCAGTCCTTGGCGTCCTTCGGCAGAAGGCACGCTGCGGAGCGTACCGCGAGCGGCAAAATGCTCTGTGCGCGAAGAAGCCGCTTCTGCGCCTCCGAGAGACGGAGAACGCGGCAGCTTCCGAGAGGCAAAGAACGAAGCTTCACAACACGGGCACTGTGTGCAGGTGTCAAGCGGAGAGAAACCAGTACCTTACCGCTGCTCTTGTGCTTCTTTCATTCACGTTTTTATTCGAATGGAAGGAGTATTGAACAACTTTCTTTTGCTTCCGCTAATCTTTCTGCAGATAGCTCTCTCAATTCTTGAGCAAGATCGGTGTTGTTTTATCTACTGGCACAGTTTCTCCTTGCGAGATCTAGTGGAAAAGCTTTTTAGTATGCTGCAGAAGACAAGCGATGCAGAAGCCGATGATACAGAGCTCTCAGAAGTTAAGCGCCGGTCCCGGGCATCTTTCAGCAGAAGTCGCGCACCGGAGCGTCCAGGTACCAGCACGATGCTCTGTGCGCGAAGAAGACGCTTCTTCGCCGTCGAGAGAGGGAGAGCGCGGCAGCTTGCCAAAGGCCAAGAACACAGCCACACAATATGGTCATTCCGTGCGCAGCTTTAAAAGTTAGAGAAAACAGTACTTTTCCACTCTCCTGCTTCTTTCATTCACATTGCTATTCGAATGGAAGGAGTTTTGGACAGCTTTCTTGTGCTACTTGCTTCACACTCTGCAGCCATCCGTGCTGCAACATCCACACCAAGATCGGGGACGTTTCCTGGACCGGCCAAGTTTCTCCTTGCGAGACAGAGCGGAAGAGCTTTTTGCTAAGCTGCAGTAGACAAGAGATGCAGAAGACGATGATACGGAGCTCACAGAAGTTAAGCTCCTGTCCCCGGCATCTTTCAGCAGAAGCCGCTCTCCTGAGCGCACCGTGACAGGCACCATGCTCAGTGCGCGATGAAGCCGCTTCTTCGCCTTCGAGAGAGGGAGAGAGCGGCAGCTCGGAAAGACGAAGAACAAAGCCCCACAACACGGGCATTGTGTGCGCAGCTTTAAAAGGCAGAGAAAACAGTACCTTACTACGCTCCTGCTTCTGCAATTCACAAAAATATGCAAATGGAAGGAGTTTTGAACGACTTTCTTTCGCTTCTCGCTAAACACTCTGCACACCTCCGTGCAACATCTACACCAAGATCGGGGACGTTTCCTGGGCTGGCCCAGTTTCTCCTTGCGAGACAGAGCGGAAGAGCTTTTTGCTAAGCTGCAGTAGACAAGAGATGCAGAAGACGATGATACGGAGACTCTCAGCAGTTAAGCCCCGGTCCCCGGCGGCTTTGGGCAGAAGCCGCGCTCCGGAGCGCACGGCGAGCAGCACAAAGCTCTGTGCGCGAAGAAGCCGCTTCTTCGCCTCCGGGAGACTGAGAGAGCGGCAGCTTCCGAGAAGCGAAAAACAAAGCTTCAATACACGGGCCCTGTGTGCAGCTCATAAACTGAGAGAAAACAGTACCGTACTACTCTCGTGCTTCTATCTTTCACATTATTATTCGAATGGAAGTGGTTTCGAACAGCTTTCTATTGCTTCTTGCCAAGCTTTCTGCAGATATCTCTGGACATTCTAGGCCAAGATCGAGGTTGTTTTCCCTACTAGCACACGTTCTCCTTGCGAGATCTAGTGGAAAAGCTTTTTCCCCAAGCTGCAGTTTCCAAGAGATGCAATAGACGATGATATATAGCTCTTTGTGAATTTAAGCGCCGGTCCCGGGCGTCTTTCGACAGAAGCTGCGCTCCGAAACGTAGCGCGAGCGGCACAATGCTCTGTGCGTGCAGAAGTAGCTTCATCGTCTCCGGGAGACAGGAGAGCGGCAGCTTCCGAGAGGCGAAGAAAGAAGCGTCACAACACGGGCACTGTGTGCAGCTCTCAAACGGAGAGAAAACAGTACCTTTCCACTCTCCTGCTTCTTTCATTCAAATTAATATTCGAAGTCAAGGAGTTTGAAACAACTTTCTTTTGCTTCTCGACAAACACTCTGCACACCTCCATGCAACATCTGCACCAAGATCGGGGACGGTTCCTGTACTAGCCCAGTTTCTCCTTGCGAGACAAAGCGGAACAGCTTTTTGGTAAGCTGCAGAAGACGAAGATACGGAGCTCTCAGAAGTTAAGCTCCGGTGCCCGGCGTCATTCGGCAGAAGCCGCGCTCCGGAGCGCACCGCGAAAGACACGATGATCTATGCGCGAAGAAGCCGCTTCTGCGCCTCTGGGAGACAGAGAGGGCGGCAGCTTGCTGAAGGCGATCAAGGAAGCTGCAAAACCTCTCTCCTTCCTTTTCCAGTCACGCGAACATTCCAAAGGAAAGAGTTTTCAACAACTTCTTTTGCTTCTTTCTTACGAAACATTCTGTAGGCAGTCGAGAAGCTTCTTAAGCAAGACCGGGGACATTGTACTATTGCCACAGTGTCTCCTTGCGAGACATAGTGGAAAAGGTTTTTGCAAATCTACAGGCGAAAAGAAATCCTGAAGACGATGTTCCGGAGCACTCCGAGCCAGAGCTCCAGTCCTTGGCGTCCTTCGGCAGAAGGCACGCTGCGGAGCGTACCGCGAGCGGCAAAATGCTCTGTGCGCGAAGAAGCCGCTTCTGCGCCTCCGAGAGACGGAGAACGCGGCAGCTTCCGAGAGGCAAAGAACGAAGCTTCACAACACGGGCACTGTGTGCAGGTGTCAAGCGGAGAGAAACCAGTACCTTACCGCTGCTCTTGTGCTTCTTTCATTCACGTTTTTATTCGAATGGAAGGAGTATTGAACAACTTTCTTTTGCTTCCGCTAATCTTTCTGCAGATAGCTCTCTCAATTCTTGAGCAAGATCGGTGTTGTTTTATCTACTGGCACAGTTTCTCCTTGCGAGATCTAGTGGAAAAGCTTTTTAGTATGCTGCAGAAGACAAGCGATGCAGAAGCCGATGATACAGAGCTCTCAGAAGTTAAGCGCCGGTCCCGGGCATCTTTCAGCAGAAGTCGCGCACCGGAGCGTCCAGGTACCAGCACGATGCTCTGTGCGCGAAGAAGACGCTTCTTCGCCGTCGAGAGAGGGAGAGCGCGGCAGCTTGCCAAAGGCCAAGAACACAGCCACACAATATGGTCATTCCGTGCGCAGCTTTAAAAGTTAGAGAAAACAGTACTTTTCCACTCTCCTGCTTCTTTCATTCACATTGCTATTCGAATGGAAGGAGTTTTGGACAGCTTTCTTGTGCTACTTGCTTCACACTCTGCAGCCATCCGTGCTGCAACATCCACACCAAGATCGGGGACGTTTCCTGGACCGGCCAAGTTTCTCCTTGCGAGACAGAGCGGAAGAGCTTTTTGCTAAGCTGCTGTAGACAAGAGATGCAGAAGACGATGATACGGAGCTCACAGAAGTTAAGCTCCTGTCCCCGGCATCTTTCAGCAGAAGCCGCTCTCCTGAGCGCACCGTGACAGGCACCATGCTCAGTGCGCGATGAAGCCGCTTCTTCGCCTTCGAGAGAGGGAGAGAGCGGCAGCTCGGAAAGACGAAGAACAAAGCCCCACAACACGGGCATTGTGTGCGCAGCTTTAAAAGGCAGAGAAAACAGTACCTTACTACGCTCCTGCTTCTGCAATTCACAAAAATATGCAAATGGAAGGAGTTTTGAACGACTTTCTTTCGCTTCTCGCTAAACACTCTGCACACCTCCGTGCAACATCTACACCAAGATGGGGGACGTTTCCTGGGCTGGCCCAGTTTCTCCTTGCGAGACAGAGCGGAAGAGCTTTTTGCTAAGCTGCAGTAGACAAGAGATGCAGAAGACGATGATACGGAGACTCTCAGCAGTTAAGCCCCGGTCCCCGGCGGCTTTGGGCAGAAGCCGCGCTCCGGAGCGCACGGCGAGCAGCACAAAGCTCTGTGCGCGAAGAAGCCGCTTCTTCGCCTCCGGGAGACTGAGAGAGCGGCAGCTTCCGAGAAGCGAAAAACAAAGCTTCAATACACGGGCCCTGTGTGCAGCTCATAAACTGAGAGAAAACAGTACCGTACTACTCTCGTGCTTCTATCTTTCACATTATTATTCGAATGGAAGTGGTTTCGAACAGCTTTCTATTGCTTCTTGCCAAGCTTTCTGCAGATATCTCTGGACATTCTAGGCCAAGATCGAGGTTGTTTTCCCTACTAGCACACGTTCTCCTTGCGAGATCTAGTGGAAAAGCTTTTTTCCCAAGCTGCAGTTTCCAAGAGATGCAATAGACGATGATATATAGCTCTTTGTGAATTTAAGCGCCGGTCCCGGGCGTCTTTCGACAGAAGCTGCGCTCCGAAACGTAGCGCGAGCGGCACAATGCTCTGTGCGTGCAGAAGTAGCTTCATCGTCTCCGGGAGACAGGAGAGCGGCAGCTTCCGAGAGGCGAAGAAAGAAGCGTCACAACACGGGCACTGTGTGCAGCTCTCAAACGGAGAGAAAACAGTACCTTTCCACTCTCCTGCTTCTTTCATTCAAATTAATATTCGAAGTCAAGGAGTTTGAAACAACTTTCTTTTGCTTCTCGACAAACACTCTGCACACCTCCATGCAACATCTGCACCAAGATCGGGGACGGTTCCTGTACTAGCCCAGTTTCTCCTTGCGAGACAAAGCGGAACAGCTTTTTGGTAAGCTGCAGAAGACGAAGATACGGAGCTCTCAGAAGTTAAGCTCCGGTGCCCGGCGTCATTCGGCAGAAGCCGCGCTCCGGAGCGCACCGCGAAAGACACGATGATCTATGCGCGAAGAAGCCGCTTCTGCGCCTCTGGGAGACAGAGAGGGCGGCAGCTTGCTGAAGGCGATCAAGGAAGCTGCAAAACCTCTCTCCTTCCTTTTCCAGTCACGCGAACATTCCAAAGGAAAGAGTTTTCAACAACTTCTTTTGCTTCTTTCTTACGAAACATTCTGTAGGCAGTCGAGAAGCTTCTTAAGCAAGACCGGGGACATTGTACTATTGCCACAGTGTCTCCTTGCGAGACATAGTGGAAAAGGTTTTTGCAAATCTACAGGCGAAAAGAAATCCTGAAGACGATGTTCCGGAGCACTCCGAGCCAGAGCTCCAGTCCTTGGCGTCCTTCGGCAGAAGGCACGCTGCGGAGCGTACCGCGAGCGGCAAAATGCTCTGTGCGCGAAGAAGCCGCTTCTGCGCCTCCGAGAGACGGAGAACGCGGCAGCTTCCGAGAGGCAAAGAACGAAGCTTCACAACACGGGCACTGTGTGCAGGTGTCAAGCGGAGAGAAACCAGTACCTTACCGCTGCTCTTGTGCTTCTTTCATTCACGTTTTTATTCGAATGGAAGGAGTATTGAACAACTTTCTTTTGCTTCCGCTAATCTTTCTGCAGATAGCTCTCTCAATTCTTGAGCAAGATCGGTGTTGTTTTATCTACTGGCACAGTTTCTCCTTGCGAGATCTAGTGGAAAAGCTTTTTAGTATGCTGCAGAAGACAAGCGATGCAGAAGCCGATGATACAGAGCTCTCAGAAGTTAAGCGCCGGTCCCGGGCATCTTTCAGCAGAAGTCGCGCACCGGAGCGTCCAGGTACCAGCACGATGCTCTGTGCGCGAAGAAGACGCTTCTTCGCCGTCGAGAGAGGGAGAGCGCGGCAGCTTGCCAAAGGCCAAGAACACAGCCACACAATATGGTCATTCCGTGCGCAGCTTTAAAAGTTAGAGAAAACAGTACTTTTCCACTCTCCTGCTTCTTTCATTCACATTGCTATTCGAATGGAAGGAGTTTTGGACAGCTTTCTTGTGCTACTTGCTTCACACTCTGCAGCCATCCGTGCTGCAACATCCACACCAAGATCGGGGACGTTTCCTGGACCGGCCCAGTTTCTCCTTGCGAGACAGAGCGGAAGAGCTTTTTGCTAAGCTGCAGTAGACAAGAGATGCAGAAGACGATGATACGGAGCTCACAGAAGTTAAGCTCCTGTCCCCGGCATCTTTCAGCAGAAGCCGCTCTCCTGAGCGCACCGTGACAGGCACCATGCTCAGTGCGCGATGAAGCCGCTTCTTCGCCTTCGAGAGAGGGAGAGAGCGGCAGCTCGGAAAGACGAAGAACAAAGCCCCACAACACGGGCATTGTGTGCGCAGCTTTAAAAGGCAGAGAAAACAGTACCTTACTACGCTCCTGCTTCTGCAATTCACAAAAATATGCAAATGGAAGGAGTTTTGAACGACTTTCTTTCGCTTCTCGCTAAACACTCTGCACACCTCCGTGCAACATCTACACCAAGATCGGGGACGTTTCCTGGGCTGGCCCAGTTTCTCCTTGCGAGACAGAGCGGAAGAGCTTTTTGCTAAGCTGCAGTAGACAAGAGATGCAGAAGACGATGATACGGAGACTCTCAGCAGTTAAGCCCCGGTCCCCGGCGGCTTTGGGCAGAAGCCGCGCTCCGGAGCGCACGGCGAGCAGCACAAAGCTCTGTGCGCGAAGAAGCCGCTTCTTCGCCTCCGGGAGACTGAGAGAGCGGCAGCTTCCGAGAAGCGAAAAACAAAGCTTCAATACACGGGCCCTGTGTGCAGCTCATAAACTGAGAGAAAACAGTACCGTACTACTCTCGTGTTTCTATCTTTCACATTATTATTCGAATGGAAGTGGTTTCGAACAGCTTTCTATTGCTTCTTGCCAAGCTTTCTGCAGATATCTCTGGACATTCTAGGCCAAGATCGAGGTTGTTTTCCCTACTAGCACACGTTCTCCTTGCGAGATCTAGTGGAAAAGCTTTTTTCCCAAGCAGCAGTTTCCAAGAGATGCAATAGACGATGATATATAGCTCTTTGTGAATTTAAGCGCCGGTCCCGGGCGTCTTTCGACAGAAGCTGCGCTCCGAAACGTAGCGCGAGCGGCACAATGCTCTGTGCGTGCAGAAGTAGCTTCATCGTCTCCGGGAGACAGGAGAGCGGCAGCTTCCGAGAGGCGAAGAAAGAAGCGTCACAACACGGGCACTGTGTGCAGCTCTCAAACGGAGAGAAAACAGTACCTTTCCACTCTCCTGCTTCTTTCATTCAAATTAATATTCGAAGTCAAGGAGTTTGAAACAACTTTCTTTTGCTTCTCGACAAACACTCTGCACACCTCCATGCAACATCTGCACCAAGATCGGGGACGGTTCCTGTACTAGCCCAGTTTCTCCTTGCGAGACAAAGCGGAACAGCTTTTTGGTAAGCTGCAGAAGACGAAGATACGGAGCTCTCAGAAGTTAAGCTCCGGTGCCCGGCGTCATTCGGCAGAAGCCGCGCTCCGGAGCGCACCGCGAAAGACACGATGATCTATGCGCGAAGAAGCCGCTTCTGCGCCTCTGGGAGACAGAGAGGGCGGCAGCTTGCTGAAGGCGATCAAGGAAGCTGCAAAACCTCTCTCCTTCCTTTTCCAGTCACGCGAACATTCCAAAGGAAAGAGTTTTCAACAACTTCTTTTGCTTCTTTCTTACGAAACATTCTGTAGGCAGTCGAGAAGCTTCTTAAGCAAGACCGGGGACATTGTACTATTGCCACAGTGTCTCCTTGCGAGACATAGTGGAAAAGGTTTTTGCAAATCTACAGGCGAAAAGAAATCCTGAAGACGATGTTCCGGAGCACTCCGAGCCAGAGCTCCAGTCCTTGGCGTCCTTCGGCAGAAGGCACGCTGCGGAGCGTACCGCGAGCGGCAAAATGCTCTGTGCGCGAAGAAGCCGCTTCTGCGCCTCCGAGAGACGGAGAACGCGGCAGCTTCCGAGAGGCAAAGAACGAAGCTTCACAACACGGGCACTGTGTGCAGGTGTCAAGCGGAGAGAAACCAGTACCTTACCGCTGCTCTTGTGCTTCTTTCATTCACGTTTTTATTCGAATGGAAGGAGTATTGAACAACTTTCTTTTGCTTCCGCTAATCTTTCTGCAGATAGCTCTCTCAATTCTTGAGCAAGATCGGTGTTGTTTTATCTACTGGCACAGTTTCTCCTTGCGAGATCTAGTGGAAAAGCTTTTTAGTATGCTGCAGAAGACAAGCGATGCAGAAGCCGATGATACAGAGCTCTCAGAAGTTAAGCGCCGGTCCCGGGCATCTTTCAGCAGAAGTCGCGCACCGGAGCGTCCAGGTACCAGCACGATGCTCTGTGCGCGAAGAAGACGCTTCTTCGCCGTCGAGAGAGGGAGAGCGCGGCAGCTTGCCAAAGGCCAAGAACACAGCCACACAATATGGTCATTCCGTGCGCAGCTTTAAAAGTTAGAGAAAACAGTACTTTTCCACTCTCCTGCTTCTTTCATTCACATTGCTATTCGAATGGAAGGAGTTTTGGACAGCTTTCTTGTGCTACTTGCTTCACACTCTGCAGCCATCCGTGCTGCAACATCCACACCAAGATCGGGGACGTTTCCTGGACCGGCCAAGTTTCTCCTTGCGAGACAGAGCGGAAGAGCTTTTTGCTAAGCTGCAGTAGACAAGAGATGCAGAAGACGATGATACGGAGCTCACAGAAGTTAAGCTCCTGTCCCCGGCATCTTTCAGCAGAAGCCGCTCTCCTGAGCGCACCGTGACAGGCACCATGCTCAGTGCGCGATGAAGCCGCTTCTTCGCCTTCGAGAGAGGGAGAGAGCGGCAGCTCGGAAAGACGAAGAACAAAGCCCCACAACACGGGCATTGTGTGCGCAGCTTTAAAAGGCAGAGAAAACAGTACCTTACTACGCTCCTGCTTCTGCAATTCACAAAAATATGCAAATGGAAGGAGTTTTGAACGACTTTCTTTCGCTTCTCGCTAAACACTCTGCACACCTCCGTGCAACATCTACACCAAGATCGGGGACGTTTCCTGGGCTGGCCCAGTTTCTCCTTGCGAGACAGAGCGGAAGAGCTTTTTGCTAAGCTGCAGTAGACAAGAGATGCAGAAGACGATGATACGGAGACTCTCAGCAGTTAAGCCCCGGTCCCCGGCGGCTTTGGGCAGAAGCCGCGCTCCGGAGCGCACGGCGAGCAGCACAAAGCTCTGTGCGCGAAGAAGCCGCTTCTTCGCCTCCGGGAGACTGAGAGAGCGGCAGCTTCCGAGAAGCGAAAAACAAAGCTTCAATACACGGGCCCTGTGTGCAGCTCATAAACTGAGAGAAAACAGTACCGTACTACTCTCGTGCTTCTATCTTTCACATTATTATTCGAATGGAAGTGGTTTCGAACAGCTTTCTATTGCTTCTTGCCAAGCTTTCTGCAGATATCTCTGGACATTCTAGGCCAAGATCGAGGTTGTTTTCCCTACTAGCACACGTTCTCCTTGCGAGATCTAGTGGAAAAGCTTTTTCCCCAAGCTGCAGTTTCCAAGAGATGCAATAGACGATGATATATAGCTCTTTGTGAATTTAAGCGCCGGTCCCGGGCGTCTTTCGACAGAAGCTGCGCTCCGAAACGTAGCGCGAGCGGCACAATGCTCTGTGCGTGCAGAAGTAGCTTCATCGTCTCCGGGAGACAGGAGAGCGGCAGCTTCCGAGAGGCGAAGAAAGAAGCGTCACAACACGGGCACTGTGTGCAGCTCTCAAACGGAGAGAAAACAGTACCTTTCCACTCTCCTGCTTCTTTCATTCAAATTAATATTCGAAGTCAAGGAGTTTGAAACAACTTTCTTTTGCTTCTCGACAAACACTCTGCACACCTCCATGCAACATCTGCACCAAGATCGGGGACGGTTCCTGTACTAGCCCAGTTTCTCCTTGCGAGACAAAGCGGAACAGCTTTTTGGTAAGCTGCAGAAGACGAAGATACGGAGCTCTCAGAAGTTAAGCTCCGGTGCCCGGCGTCATTCGGCAGAAGCCGCGCTCCGGAGCGCACCGCGAAAGACACGATGATCTATGCGCGAAGAAGCCGCTTCTGCGCCTCTGGGAGACAGAGAGGGCGGCAGCTTGCTGAAGGCGATCAAGGAAGCTGCAAAACCTCTCTCCTTCCTTTTCCAGTCACGCGAACATTCCAAAGGAAAGAGTTTTCAACAACTTCTTTTGCTTCTTTCTTACGAAACATTCTGTAGGCAGTCGAGAAGCTTCTTAAGCAAGACCGGGGACATTGTACTATTGCCACAGTGTCTCCTTGCGAGACATAGTGGAAAAGGTTTTTGCAAATCTACAGGCGAAAAGAAATCCTGAAGACGATGTTCCGGAGCACTCCGAGCCAGAGCTCCAGTCCTTGGCGTCCTTCGGCAGAAGGCACGCTGCGGAGCGTACCGCGAGCGGCAAAATGCTCTGTGCGCGAAGAAGCCGCTTCTGCGCCTCCGAGAGACGGAGAACGCGGCAGCTTCCGAGAGGCAAAGAACGAAGCTTCACAACACGGGCACTGTGTGCAGGTGTCAAGCGGAGAGAAACCAGTACCTTACCGCTGCTCTTGTGCTTCTTTCATTCACGTTTTTATTCGAATGGAAGGAGTATTGAACAACTTTCTTTTGCTTCCGCTAATCTTTCTGCAGATAGCTCTCTCAATTCTTGAGCAAGATCGGTGTTGTTTTATCTACTGGCACAGTTTCTCCTTGCGAGATCTAGTGGAAAAGCTTTTTAGTATGCTGCAGAAGACAAGCGATGCAGAAGCCGATGATACAGAGCTCTCAGAAGTTAAGCGCCGGTCCCGGGCATCTTTCAGCAGAAGTCGCGCACCGGAGCGTCCAGGTACCAGCACGATGCTCTGTGCGCGAAGAAGACGCTTCTTCGCCGTCGAGAGAGGGAGAGCGCGGCAGCTTGCCAAAGGCCAAGAACACAGCCACACAATATGGTCATTCCGTGCGCAGCTTTAAAAGTTAGAGAAAACAGTACTTTTCCACTCTCCTGCTTCTTTCATTCACATTGCTATTCGAATGGAAGGAGTTTTGGACAGCTTTCTTGTGCTACTTGCTTCACACTCTGCAGCCATCCGTGCTGCAACATCCACACCAAGATCGGGGACGTTTCCTGGACCGGCCAAGTTTCTCCTTGCGAGACAGAGCGGAAGAGCTTTTTGCTAAGCTGCAGTAGACAAGAGATGCAGAAGACGATGATACGGAGCTCACAGAAGTTAAGCTCCTGTCCCCGGCATCTTTCAGCAGAAGCCGCTCTCCTGAGCGCACCGTGACAGGCACCATGCTCAGTGCGCGATGAAGCCGCTTCTTCGCCTTCGAGAGAGGGAGAGAGCGGCAGCTCGGAAAGACGAAGAACAAAGCCCCACAACACGGGCATTGTGTGCGCAGCTTTAAAAGGCAGAGAAAACAGTACCTTACTACGCTCCTGCTTCTGCAATTCACAAAAATATGCAAATGGAAGGAGTTTTGAACGACTTTCTTTCGCTTCTCGCTAAACACTCTGCACACCTCCGTGCAACATCTACACCAAGATGGGGGACGTTTCCTGGGCTGGCCCAGTTTCTCCTTGCGAGACAGAGCGGAAGAGCTTTTTGCTAAGCTGCAGTAGACAAGAGATGCAGAAGACGATGATACGGAGACTCTCAGCAGTTAAGCCCCGGTCCCCGGCGGCTTTGGGCAGAAGCCGCGCTCCGGAGCGCACGGCGAGCAGCACAAAGCTCTGTGCGCGAAGAAGCCGCTTCTTCGCCTCCGGGAGACTGAGAGAGCGGCAGCTTCCGAGAAGCGAAAAACAAAGCTTCAATACACGGGCCCTGTGTGCAGCTCATAAACTGAGAGAAAACAGTACCGTACTACTCTCGTGCTTCTATCTTTCACATTATTATTCGAATGGAAGTGGTTTCGAACAGCTTTCTATTGCTTCTTGCCAAGCTTTCTGCAGATATCTCTGGACATTCTAGGCCAAGATCGAGGTTGTTTTCCCTACTAGCACACGTTCTCCTTGCGAGATCTAGTGGAAAAGCTTTTTCCCCAAGCTGCAGTTTCCAAGAGATGCAATAGACGATGATATATAGCTCTTTGTGAATTTAAGCGCCGGTCCCGGGCGTCTTTCGACAGAAGCTGCGCTCCGAAACGTAGCGCGAGCGGCACAATGCTCTGTGCGTGCAGAAGTAGCTTCATCGTCTCCGGGAGACAGGAGAGCGGCAGCTTCCGAGAGGCGAAGAAAGAAGCGTCACAACACGGGCACTGTGTGCAGCTCTCAAACGGAGAGAAAACAGTACCTTTCCACTCTCCTGCTTCTTTCATTCAAATTAATATTCGAAGTCAAGGAGTTTGAAACAACTTTCTTTTGCTTCTCGACAAACACTCTGCACACCTCCATGCAACATCTGCACCAAGATCGGGGACGGTTCCTGTACTAGCCCAGTTTCTCCTTGCGAGACAAAGCGGAACAGCTTTTTGGTAAGCTGCAGAAGACGAAGATACGGAGCTCTCAGAAGTTAAGCTCCGGTGCCCGGCGTCATTCGGCAGAAGCCGCGCTCCGGAGCGCACCGCGAAAGACACGATGATCTATGCGCGAAGAAGCCGCTTCTGCGCCTCTGGGAGACAGAGAGGGCGGCAGCTTGCTGAAGGCGATCAAGGAAGCTGCAAAACCTCTCTCCTTCCTTTTCCAGTCACGCGAACATTCCAAAGGAAAGAGTTTTCAACAACTTCTTTTGCTTCTTTCTTACGAAACATTCTGTAGGCAGTCGAGAAGCTTCTTAAGCAAGACCGGGGACATTGTACTATTGCCACAGTGTCTCCTTGCGAGACATAGTGGAAAAGGTTTTTGCAAATCTACAGGCGAAAAGAAATCCTGAAGACGATGTTCCGGAGCACTCCGAGCCAGAGCTCCAGTCCTTGGCGTCCTTCGGCAGAAGGCACGCTGCGGAGCGTACCGCGAGCGGCAAAATGCTCTGTGCGCGAAGAAGCCGCTTCTGCGCCTCCGAGAGACGGAGAACGCGGCAGCTTCCGAGAGGCAAAGAACGAAGCTTCACAACACGGGCACTGTGTGCAGGTGTCAAGCGGAGAGAAACCAGTACCTTACCGCTGCTCTTGTGCTTCTTTCATTCACGTTTTTATTCGAATGGAAGGAGTATTGAACAACTTTCTTTTGCTTCCGCTAATCTTTCTGCAGATAGCTCTCTCAATTCTTGAGCAAGATCGGTGTTGTTTTATCTACTGGCACAGTTTCTCCTTGCGAGATCTAGTGGAAAAGCTTTTTAGTATGCTGCAGAAGACAAGCGATGCAGAAGCCGATGATACAGAGCTCTCAGAAGTTAAGCGCCGGTCCCGGGCATCTTTCAGCAGAAGTCGCGCACCGGAGCGTCCAGGTACCAGCACGATGCTCTGTGCGCGAAGAAGACGCTTCTTCGCCGTCGAGAGAGGGAGAGCGCGGCAGCTTGCCAAAGGCCAAGAACACAGCCACACAATATGGTCATTCCGTGCGCAGCTTTAAAAGTTAGAGAAAACAGTACTTTTCCACTCTCCTGCTTCTTTCATTCACATTGCTATTCGAATGGAAGGAGTTTTGGACAGCTTTCTTGTGCTACTTGCTTCACACTCTGCAGCCATCCGTGCTGCAACATCCACACCAAGATCGGGGACGTTTCCTGGACCGGCCAAGTTTCTCCTTGCGAGACAGAGCGGAAGAGCTTTTTGCTAAGCTGCAGTAGACAAGAGATGCAGAAGACGATGATACGGAGCTCACAGAAGTTAAGCTCCTGTCCCCGGCATCTTTCAGCAGAAGCCGCTCTCCTGAGCGCACCGTGACAGGCACCATGCTCAGTGCGCGATGAAGCCGCTTCTTCGCCTTCGAGAGAGGGAGAGAGCGGCAGCTCGGAAAGACGAAGAACAAAGCCCCACAACACGGGCATTGTGTGCGCAGCTTTAAAAGGCAGAGAAAACAGTACCTTACTACGCTCCTGCTTCTGCAATTCACAAAAATATGCAAATGGAAGGAGTTTTGAACGACTTTCTTTCGCTTCTCGCTAAACACTCTGCACACCTCCGTGCAACATCTACACCAAGATCGGGGACGTTTCCTGGGCTGGCCCAGTTTCTCCTTGCGAGACAGAGCGGAAGAGCTTTTTGCTAAGCTGCAGTAGACAAGAGATGCAGAAGACGATGATACGGAGACTCTCAGCAGTTAAGCCCCGGTCCCCGGCGGCTTTGGGCAGAAGCCGCGCTCCGGAGCGCACGGCGAGCAGCACAAAGCTCTGTGCGCGAAGAAGCCGCTTCTTCGCCTCCGGGAGACTGAGAGAGCGGCAGCTTCCGAGAAGCGAAAAACAAAGCTTCAATACACGGGCCCTGTGTGCAGCTCATAAACTGAGAGAAAACAGTACCGTACTACTCTCGTGCTTCTATCTTTCACATTATTATTCGAATGGAAGTGGTTTCGAACAGCTTTCTATTGCTTCTTGCCAAGCTTTCTGCAGATATCTCTGGACATTCTAGGCCAAGATCGAGGTTGTTTTCCCTACTAGCACACGTTCTCCTTGCGAGATCTAGTGGAAAAGCTTTTTCCCCAAGCTGCAGTTTCCAAGAGATGCAATAGACGATGATATATAGCTCTTTGTGAATTTAAGCGCCGGTCCCGGGCGTCTTTCGACAGAAGCTGCGCTCCGAAACGTAGCGCGAGCGGCACAATGCTCTGTGCGTGCAGAAGTAGCTTCATCGTCTCCGGGAGACAGGAGAGCGGCAGCTTCCGAGAGGCGAAGAAAGAAGCGTCACAACACGGGCACTGTGTGCAGCTCTCAAACGGAGAGAAAACAGTACCTTTCCACTCTCCTGCTTCTTTCATTCAAATTAATATTCGAAGTCAAGGAGTTTGAAACAACTTTCTTTTGCTTCTCGACAAACACTCTGCACACCTCCATGCAACATCTGCACCAAGATCGGGGACGGTTCCTGTACTAGCCCAGTTTCTCCTTGCGAGACAAAGCGGAACAGCTTTTTGGTAAGCTGCAGAAGACGAAGATACGGAGCTCTCAGAAGTTAAGCTCCGGTGCCCGGCGTCATTCGGCAGAAGCCGCGCTCCGGAGCGCACCGCGAAAGACACGATGATCTATGCGCGAAGAAGCCGCTTCTGCGCCTCTGGGAGACAGAGAGGGCGGCAGCTTGCTGAAGGCGATCAAGGAAGCTGCAAAACCTCTCTCCTTCCTTTTCCAGTCACGCGAACATTCCAAAGGAAAGAGTTTTCAACAACTTCTTTTGCTTCTTTCTTACGAAACATTCTGTAGGCAGTCGAGAAGCTTCTTAAGCAAGACCGGGGACATTGTACTATTGCCACAGTGTCTCCTTGCGAGACATAGTGGAAAAGGTTTTTGCAAATCTACAGGCGAAAAGAAATCCTGAAGACGATGTTCCGGAGCACTCCGAGCCAGAGCTCCAGTCCTTGGCGTCCTTCGGCAGAAGGCACGCTGCGGAGCGTACCGCGAGCGGCAAAATGCTCTGTGCGCGAAGAAGCCGCTTCTGCGCCTCCGAGAGACGGAGAACGCGGCAGCTTCCGAGAGGCAAAGAACGAAGCTTCACAACACGGGCACTGTGTGCAGGTGTCAAGCGGAGAGAAACCAGTACCTTACCGCTGCTCTTGTGCTTCTTTCATTCACGTTTTTATTCGAATGGAAGGAGTATTGAACAACTTTCTTTTGCTTCCGCTAATCTTTCTGCAGATAGCTCTCTCAATTCTTGAGCAAGATCGGTGTTGTTTTATCTACTGGCACAGTTTCTCCTTGCGAGATCTAGTGGAAAAGCTTTTTAGTATGCTGCAGAAGACAAGCGATGCAGAAGCCGATGATACAGAGCTCTCAGAAGTTAAGCGCCGGTCCCGGGCATCTTTCAGCAGAAGTCGCGCACCGGAGCGTCCAGGTACCAGCACGATGCTCTGTGCGCGAAGAAGACGCTTCTTCGCCGTCGAGAGAGGGAGAGCGCGGCAGCTTGCCAAAGGCCAAGAACACAGCCACACAATATGGTCATTCCGTGCGCAGCTTTAAAAGTTAGAGAAAACAGTACTTTTCCACTCTCCTGCTTCTTTCATTCACATTGCTATTCGAATGGAAGGAGTTTTGGACAGCTTTCTTGTGCTACTTGCTTCACACTCTGCAGCCATCCGTGCTGCAACATCCACACCAAGATCGGGGACGTTTCCTGGACCGGCCAAGTTTCTCCTTGCGAGACAGAGCGGAAGAGCTTTTTGCTAAGCTGCAGTAGACAAGAGATGCAGAAGACGATGATACGGAGCTCACAGAAGTTAAGCTCCTGTCCCCGGCATCTTTCAGCAGAAGCCGCTCTCCTGAGCGCACCGTGACAGGCACCATGCTCAGTGCGCGATGAAGCCGCTTCTTCGCCTTCGAGAGAGGGAGAGAGCGGCAGCTCGGAAAGACGAAGAACAAAGCCCCACAACACGGGCATTGTGTGCGCAGCTTTAAAAGGCAGAGAAAACAGTACCTTACTACGCTCCTGCTTCTGCAATTCACAAAAATATGCAAATGGAAGGAGTTTTGAACGACTTTCTTTCGCTTCTCGCTAAACACTCTGCACACCTCCGTGCAACATCTACACCAAGATGGGGGACGTTTCCTGGGCTGGCCCAGTTTCTCCTTGCGAGACAGAGCGGAAGAGCTTTTTGCTAAGCTGCAGTAGACAAGAGATGCAGAAGACGATGATACGGAGACTCTCAGCAGTTAAGCCCCGGTCCCCGGCGGCTTTGGGCAGAAGCCGCGCTCCGGAGCGCACGGCGAGCAGCACAAAGCTCTGTGCGCGAAGAAGCCGCTTCTTCGCCTCCGGGAGACTGAGAGAGCGGCAGCTTCCGAGAAGCGAAAAACAAAGCTTCAATACACGGGCCCTGTGTGCAGCTCATAAACTGAGAGAAAACAGTACCGTACTACTCTCGTGCTTCTATCTTTCACATTATTATTCGAATGGAAGTGGTTTCGAACAGCTTTCTATTGCTTCTTGCCAAGCTTTCTGCAGATATCTCTGGACATTCTAGGCCAAGATCGAGGTTGTTTTCCCTACTAGCACACGTTCTCCTTGCGAGATCTAGTGGAAAAGCTTTTTCCCCAAGCTGCAGTTTCCAAGAGATGCAATAGACGATGATATATAGCTCTTTGTGAATTTAAGCGCCGGTCCCGGGCGTCTTTCGACAGAAGCTGCGCTCCGAAACGTAGCGCGAGCGGCACAATGCTCTGTGCGTGCAGAAGTAGCTTCATCGTCTCCGGGAGACAGGAGAGCGGCAGCTTCCGAGAGGCGAAGAAAGAAGCGTCACAACACGGGCACTGTGTGCAGCTCTCAAACGGAGAGAAAACAGTACCTTTCCACTCTCCTGCTTCTTTCATTCAAATTAATATTCGAAGTCAAGGAGTTTGAAACAACTTTCTTTTGCTTCTCGACAAACACTCTGCACACCTCCATGCAACATCTGCACCAAGATCGGGGACGGTTCCTGTACTAGCCCAGTTTCTCCTTGCGAGACAAAGCGGAACAGCTTTTTGGTAAGCTGCAGAAGACGAAGATACGGAGCTCTCAGAAGTTAAGCTCCGGTGCCCGGCGTCATTCGGCAGAAGCCGCGCTCCGGAGCGCACCGCGAAAGACACGATGATCTATGCGCGAAGAAGCCGCTTCTGCGCCTCTGGGAGACAGAGAGGGCGGCAGCTTGCTGAAGGCGATCAAGGAAGCTGCAAAACCTCTCTCCTTCCTTTTCCAGTCACGCGAACATTCCAAAGGAAAGAGTTTTCAACAACTTCTTTTGCTTCTTTCTTACGAAACATTCTGTAGGCAGTCGAGAAGCTTCTTAAGCAAGACCGGGGACATTGTACTATTGCCACAGTGTCTCCTTGCGAGACATAGTGGAAAAGGTTTTTGCAAATCTACAGGCGAAAAGAAATCCTGAAGACGATGTTCCGGAGCACTCCGAGCCAGAGCTCCAGTCCTTGGCGTCCTTCGGCAGAAGGCACGCTGCGGAGCGTACCGCGAGCGGCAAAATGCTCTGTGCGCGAAGAAGCCGCTTCTGCGCCTCCGAGAGACGGAGAACGCGGCAGCTTCCGAGAGGCAAAGAACGAAGCTTCACAACACGGGCACTGTGTGCAGGTGTCAAGCGGAGAGAAACCAGTACCTTACCGCTGCTCTTGTGCTTCTTTCATTCACGTTTTTATTCGAATGGAAGGAGTATTGAACAACTTTCTTTTGCTTCCGCTAATCTTTCTGCAGATAGCTCTCTCAATTCTTGAGCAAGATCGGTGTTGTTTTATCTACTGGCACAGTTTCTCCTTGCGAGATCTAGTGGAAAAGCTTTTTAGTATGCTGCAGAAGACAAGCGATGCAGAAGCCGATGATACAGAGCTCTCAGAAGTTAAGCGCCGGTCCCGGGCATCTTTCAGCAGAAGTCGCGCACCGGAGCGTCCAGGTACCAGCACGATGCTCTGTGCGCGAAGAAGACGCTTCTTCGCCGTCGAGAGAGGGAGAGCGCGGCAGCTTGCCAAAGGCCAAGAACACAGCCACACAATATGGTCATTCCGTGCGCAGCTTTAAAAGTTAGAGAAAACAGTACTTTTCCACTCTCCTGCTTCTTTCATTCACATTGCTATTCGAATGGAAGGAGTTTTGGACAGCTTTCTTGTGCTACTTGCTTCACACTCTGCAGCCATCCGTGCTGCAACATCCACACCAAGATCGGGGACGTTTCCTGGACCGGCCAAGTTTCTCCTTGCGAGACAGAGCGGAAGAGCTTTTTGCTAAGCTGCAGTAGACAAGAGATGCAGAAGACGATGATACGGAGCTCACAGAAGTTAAGCTCCTGTCCCCGGCATCTTTCAGCAGAAGCCGCTCTCCTGAGCGCACCGTGACAGGCACCATGCTCAGTGCGCGATGAAGCCGCTTCTTCGCCTTCGAGAGAGGGAGAGAGCGGCAGCTCGGAAAGACGAAGAACAAAGCCCCACAACACGGGCATTGTGTGCGCAGCTTTAAAAGGCAGAGAAAACAGTACCTTACTACGCTCCTGCTTCTGCAATTCACAAAAATATGCAAATGGAAGGAGTTTTGAACGACTTTCTTTCGCTTCTCGCTAAACACTCTGCACACCTCCGTGCAACATCTACACCAAGATCGGGGACGTTTCCTGGGCTGGCCCAGTTTCTCCTTGCGAGACAGAGCGGAAGAGCTTTTTGCTAAGCTGCAGTAGACAAGAGATGCAGAAGACGATGATACGGAGACTCTCAGCAGTTAAGCCCCGGTCCCCGGCGGCTTTGGGCAGAAGCCGCGCTCCGGAGCGCACGGCGAGCAGCACAAAGCTCTGTGCGCGAAGAAGCCGCTTCTTCGCCTCCGGGAGACTGAGAGAGCGGCAGCTTCCGAGAAGCGAAAAACAAAGCTTCAATACACGGGCCCTGTGTGCAGCTCATAAACTGAGAGAAAACAGTACCGTACTACTCTCGTGCTTCTATCTTTCACATTATTATTCGAATGGAAGTGGTTTCGAACAGCTTTCTATTGCTTCTTGCCAAGCTTTCTGCAGATATCTCTGGACATTCTAGGCCAAGATCGAGGTTGTTTTCCCTACTAGCACACGTTCTCCTTGCGAGATCTAGTGGAAAAGCTTTTTTCCCAAGCAGCAGTTTCCAAGAGATGCAATAGACGATGATATATAGCTCTTTGTGAATTTAAGCGCCGGTCCCGGGCGTCTTTCGACAGAAGCTGCGCTCCGAAACGTAGCGCGAGCGGCACAATGCTCTGTGCGTGCAGAAGTAGCTTCATCGTCTCCGGGAGACAGGAGAGCGGCAGCTTCCGAGAGGCGAAGAAAGAAGCGTCACAACACGGGCACTGTGTGCAGCTCTCAAACGGAGAGAAAACAGTACCTTTCCACTCTCCTGCTTCTTTCATTCAAATTAATATTCGAAGTCAAGGAGTTTGAAACAACTTTCTTTTGCTTCTCGACAAACACTCTGCACACCTCCATGCAACATCTGCACCAAGATCGGGGACGGTTCCTGTACTAGCCCAGTTTCTCCTTGCGAGACAAAGCGGAACAGCTTTTTGGTAAGCTGCAGAAGACGAAGATACGGAGCTCTCAGAAGTTAAGCTCCGGTGCCCGGCGTCATTCGGCAGAAGCCGCGCTCCGGAGCGCACCGCGAAAGACACGATGATCTATGCGCGAAGAAGCCGCTTCTGCGCCTCTGGGAGACAGAGAGGGCGGCAGCTTGCTGAAGGCGATCAAGGAAGCTGCAAAACCTCTCTCCTTCCTTTTCCAGTCACGCGAACATTCCAAAGGAAAGAGTTTTCAACAACTTCTTTTGCTTCTTTCTTACGAAACATTCTGTAGGCAGTCGAGAAGCTTCTTAAGCAAGACCGGGGACATTGTACTATTGCCACAGTGTCTCCTTGCGAGACATAGTGGAAAAGGTTTTTGCAAATCTACAGGCGAAAAGAAATCCTGAAGACGATGTTCCGGAGCACTCCGAGCCAGAGCTCCAGTCCTTGGCGTCCTTCGGCAGAAGGCACGCTGCGGAGCGTACCGCGAGCGGCAAAATGCTCTGTGCGCGAAGAAGCCGCTTCTGCGCCTCCGAGAGACGGAGAACGCGGCAGCTTCCGAGAGGCAAAGAACGAAGCTTCACAACACGGGCACTGTGTGCAGGTGTCAAGCGGAGAGAAACCAGTACCTTACCGCTGCTCTTGTGCTTCTTTCATTCACGTTTTTATTCGAATGGAAGGAGTATTGAACAACTTTCTTTTGCTTCCGCTAATCTTTCTGCAGATAGCTCTCTCAATTCTTGAGCAAGATCGGTGTTGTTTTATCTACTGGCACAGTTTCTCCTTGCGAGATCTAGTGGAAAAGCTTTTTAGTATGCTGCAGAAGACAAGCGATGCAGAAGCCGATGATACAGAGCTCTCAGAAGTTAAGCGCCGGTCCCGGGCATCTTTCAGCAGAAGTCGCGCACCGGAGCGTCCAGGTACCAGCACGATGCTCTGTGCGCGAAGAAGACGCTTCTTCGCCGTCGAGAGAGGGAGAGCGCGGCAGCTTGCCAAAGGCCAAGAACACAGCCACACAATATGGTCATTCCGTGCGCAGCTTTAAAAGTTAGAGAAAACAGTACTTTTCCACTCTCCTGCTTCTTTCATTCACATTGCTATTCGAATGGAAGGAGTTTTGGACAGCTTTCTTGTGCTACTTGCTTCACACTCTGCAGCCATCCGTGCTGCAACATCCACACCAAGATCGGGGACGTTTCCTGGACCGGCCAAGTTTCTCCTTGCGAGACAGAGCGGAAGAGCTTTTTGCTAAGCTGCAGTAGACAAGAGATGCAGAAGACGATGATACGGAGCTCACAGAAGTTAAGCTCCTGTCCCCGGCATCTTTCAGCAGAAGCCGCTCTCCTGAGCGCACCGTGACAGGCACCATGCTCAGTGCGCGATGAAGCCGCTTCTTCGCCTTCGAGAGAGGGAGAGAGCGGCAGCTCGGAAAGACGAAGAACAAAGCCCCACAACACGGGCATTGTGTGCGCAGCTTTAAAAGGCAGAGAAAACAGTACCTTACTACGCTCCTGCTTCTGCAATTCACAAAAATATGCAAATGGAAGGAGTTTTGAACGACTTTCTTTCGCTTCTCGCTAAACACTCTGCACACCTCCGTGCAACATCTACACCAAGATCGGGGACGTTTCCTGGGCTGGCCCAGTTTCTCCTTGCGAGACAGAGCGGAAGAGCTTTTTGCTAAGCTGCAGTAGACAAGAGATGCAGAAGACGATGATACGGAGACTCTCAGCAGTTAAGCCCCGGTCCCCGGCGGCTTTGGGCAGAAGCCGCGCTCCGGAGCGCACGGCGAGCAGCACAAAGCTCTGTGCGCGAAGAAGCCGCTTCTTCGCCTCCGGGAGACTGAGAGAGCGGCAGCTTCCGAGAAGCGAAAAACAAAGCTTCAATACACGGGCCCTGTGTGCAGCTCATAAACTGAGAGAAAACAGTACCGTACTACTCTCGTGCTTCTATCTTTCACATTATTATTCGAATGGAAGTGGTTTCGAACAGCTTTCTATTGCTTCTTGCCAAGCTTTCTGCAGATATCTCTGGACATTCTAGGCCAAGATCGAGGTTGTTTTCCCTACTAGCACACGTTCTCCTTGCGAGATCTAGTGGAAAAGCTTTTTTCCCAAGCAGCAGTTTCCAAGAGATGCAATAGACGATGATATATAGCTCTTTGTGAATTTAAGCGCCGGTCCCGGGCGTCTTTCGACAGAAGCTGCGCTCCGAAACGTAGCGCGAGCGGCACAATGCTCTGTGCGTGCAGAAGTAGCTTCATCGTCTCCGGGAGACAGGAGAGCGGCAGCTTCCGAGAGGCGAAGAAAGAAGCGTCACAACACGGGCACTGTGTGCAGCTCTCAAACGGAGAGAAAACAGTACCTTTCCACTCTCCTGCTTCTTTCATTCAAATTAATATTCGAAGTCAAGGAGTTTGAAACAACTTTCTTTTGCTTCTCGACAAACACTCTGCACACCTCCATGCAACATCTGCACCAAGATCGGGGACGGTTCCTGTACTAGCCCAGTTTCTCCTTGCGAGACAAAGCGGAACAGCTTTTTGGTAAGCTGCAGAAGACGAAGATACGGAGCTCTCAGAAGTTAAGCTCCGGTGCCCGGCGTCATTCGGCAGAAGCCGCGCTCCGGAGCGCACCGCGAAAGACACGATGATCTATGCGCGAAGAAGCCGCTTCTGCGCCTCTGGGAGACAGAGAGGGCGGCAGCTTGCTGAAGGCGATCAAGGAAGCTGCAAAACCTCTCTCCTTCCTTTTCCAGTCACGCGAACATTCCAAAGGAAAGAGTTTTCAACAACTTCTTTTGCTTCTTTCTTACGAAACATTCTGTAGGCAGTCGAGAAGCTTCTTAAGCAAGACCGGGGACATTGTACTATTGCCACAGTGTCTCCTTGCGAGACATAGTGGAAAAGGTTTTTGCAAATCTACAGGCGAAAAGAAATCCTGAAGACGATGTTCCGGAGCACTCCGAGCCAGAGCTCCAGTCCTTGGCGTCCTTCGGCAGAAGGCACGCTGCGGAGCGTACCGCGAGCGGCAAAATGCTCTGTGCGCGAAGAAGCCGCTTCTGCGCCTCCGAGAGACGGAGAACGCGGCAGCTTCCGAGAGGCAAAGAACGAAGCTTCACAACACGGGCACTGTGTGCAGGTGTCAAGCGGAGAGAAACCAGTACCTTACCGCTGCTCTTGTGCTTCTTTCATTCACGTTTTTATTCGAATGGAAGGAGTATTGAACAACTTTCTTTTGCTTCCGCTAATCTTTCTGCAGATAGCTCTCTCAATTCTTGAGCAAGATCGGTGTTGTTTTATCTACTGGCACAGTTTCTCCTTGCGAGATCTAGTGGAAAAGCTTTTTAGTATGCTGCAGAAGACAAGCGATGCAGAAGCCGATGATACAGAGCTCTCAGAAGTTAAGCGCCGGTCCCGGGCATCTTTCAGCAGAAGTCGCGCACCGGAGCGTCCAGGTACCAGCACGATGCTCTGTGCGCGAAGAAGACGCTTCTTCGCCGTCGAGAGAGGGAGAGCGCGGCAGCTTGCCAAAGGCCAAGAACACAGCCACACAATATGGTCATTCCGTGCGCAGCTTTAAAAGTTAGAGAAAACAGTACTTTTCCACTCTCCTGCTTCTTTCATTCACATTGCTATTCGAATGGAAGGAGTTTTGGACAGCTTTCTTGTGCTACTTGCTTCACACTCTGCAGCCATCCGTGCTGCAACATCCACACCAAGATCGGGGACGTTTCCTGGACCGGCCAAGTTTCTCCTTGCGAGACAGAGCGGAAGAGCTTTTTGCTAAGCTGCTGTAGACAAGAGATGCAGAAGACGATGATACGGAGCTCACAGAAGTTAAGCTCCTGTCCCCGGCATCTTTCAGCAGAAGCCGCTCTCCTGAGCGCACCGTGACAGGCACCATGCTCAGTGCGCGATGAAGCCGCTTCTTCGCCTTCGAGAGAGGGAGAGAGCGGCAGCTCGGAAAGACGAAGAACAAAGCCCCACAACACGGGCATTGTGTGCGCAGCTTTAAAAGGCAGAGAAAACAGTACCTTACTACGCTCCTGCTTCTGCAATTCACAAAAATATGCAAATGGAAGGAGTTTTGAACGACTTTCTTTCGCTTCTCGCTAAACACTCTGCACACCTCCGTGCAACATCTACACCAAGATGGGGGACGTTTCCTGGGCTGGCCCAGTTTCTCCTTGCGAGACAGAGCGGAAGAGCTTTTTGCTAAGCTGCAGTAGACAAGAGATGCAGAAGACGATGATACGGAGACTCTCAGCAGTTAAGCCCCGGTCCCCGGCGGCTTTGGGCAGAAGCCGCGCTCCGGAGCGCACGGCGAGCAGCACAAAGCTCTGTGCGCGAAGAAGCCGCTTCTTCGCCTCCGGGAGACTGAGAGAGCGGCAGCTTCCGAGAAGCGAAAAACAAAGCTTCAATACACGGGCCCTGTGTGCAGCTCATAAACTGAGAGAAAACAGTACCGTACTACTCTCGTGCTTCTATCTTTCACATTATTATTCGAATGGAAGTGGTTTCGAACAGCTTTCTATTGCTTCTTGCCAAGCTTTCTGCAGATATCTCTGGACATTCTAGGCCAAGATCGAGGTTGTTTTCCCTACTAGCACACGTTCTCCTTGCGAGATCTAGTGGAAAAGCTTTTTCCCCAAGCTGCAGTTTCCAAGAGATGCAATAGACGATGATATATAGCTCTTTGTGAATTTAAGCGCCGGTCCCGGGCGTCTTTCGACAGAAGCTGCGCTCCGAAACGTAGCGCGAGCGGCACAATGCTCTGTGCGTGCAGAAGTAGCTTCATCGTCTCCGGGAGACAGGAGAGCGGCAGCTTCCGAGAGGCGAAGAAAGAAGCGTCACAACACGGGCACTGTGTGCAGCTCTCAAACGGAGAGAAAACAGTACCTTTCCACTCTCCTGCTTCTTTCATTCAAATTAATATTCGAAGTCAAGGAGTTTGAAACAACTTTCTTTTGCTTCTCGACAAACACTCTGCACACCTCCATGCAACATCTGCACCAAGATCGGGGACGGTTCCTGTACTAGCCCAGTTTCTCCTTGCGAGACAAAGCGGAACAGCTTTTTGGTAAGCTGCAGAAGACGAAGATACGGAGCTCTCAGAAGTTAAGCTCCGGTGCCCGGCGTCATTCGGCAGAAGCCGCGCTCCGGAGCGCACCGCGAAAGACACGATGATCTATGCGCGAAGAAGCCGCTTCTGCGCCTCTGGGAGACAGAGAGGGCGGCAGCTTGCTGAAGGCGATCAAGGAAGCTGCAAAACCTCTCTCCTTCCTTTTCCAGTCACGCGAACATTCCAAAGGAAAGAGTTTTCAACAACTTCTTTTGCTTCTTTCTTACGAAACATTCTGTAGGCAGTCGAGAAGCTTCTTAAGCAAGACCGGGGACATTGTACTATTGCCACAGTGTCTCCTTGCGAGACATAGTGGAAAAGGTTTTTGCAAATCTACAGGCGAAAAGAAATCCTGAAGACGATGTTCCGGAGCACTCCGAGCCAGAGCTCCAGTCCTTGGCGTCCTTCGGCAGAAGGCACGCTGCGGAGCGTACCGCGAGCGGCAAAATGCTCTGTGCGCGAAGAAGCCGCTTCTGCGCCTCCGAGAGACGGAGAACGCGGCAGCTTCCGAGAGGCAAAGAACGAAGCTTCACAACACGGGCACTGTGTGCAGGTGTCAAGCGGAGAGAAACCAGTACCTTACCGCTGCTCTTGTGCTTCTTTCATTCACGTTTTTATTCGAATGGAAGGAGTATTGAACAACTTTCTTTTGCTTCCGCTAATCTTTCTGCAGATAGCTCTCTCAATTCTTGAGCAAGATCGGTGTTGTTTTATCTACTGGCACAGTTTCTCCTTGCGAGATCTAGTGGAAAAGCTTTTTAGTATGCTGCAGAAGACAAGCGATGCAGAAGCCGATGATACAGAGCTCTCAGAAGTTAAGCGCCGGTCCCGGGCATCTTTCAGCAGAAGTCGCGCACCGGAGCGTCCAGGTACCAGCACGATGCTCTGTGCGCGAAGAAGACGCTTCTTCGCCGTCGAGAGAGGGAGAGCGCGGCAGCTTGCCAAAGGCCAAGAACACAGCCACACAATATGGTCATTCCGTGCGCAGCTTTAAAAGTTAGAGAAAACAGTACTTTTCCACTCTCCTGCTTCTTTCATTCACATTGCTATTCGAATGGAAGGAGTTTTGGACAGCTTTCTTGTGCTACTTGCTTCACACTCTGCAGCCATCCGTGCTGCAACATCCACACCAAGATCGGGGACGTTTCCTGGACCGGCCAAGTTTCTCCTTGCGAGACAGAGCGGAAGAGCTTTTTGCTAAGCTGCAGTAGACAAGAGATGCAGAAGACGATGATACGGAGCTCACAGAAGTTAAGCTCCTGTCCCCGGCATCTTTCAGCAGAAGCCGCTCTCCTGAGCGCACCGTGACAGGCACCATGCTCAGTGCGCGATGAAGCCGCTTCTTCGCCTTCGAGAGAGGGAGAGAGCGGCAGCTCGGAAAGACGAAGAACAAAGCCCCACAACACGGGCATTGTGTGCGCAGCTTTAAAAGGCAGAGAAAACAGTACCTTACTACGCTCCTGCTTCTGCAATTCACAAAAATATGCAAATGGAAGGAGTTTTGAACGACTTTCTTTCGCTTCTCGCTAAACACTCTGCACACCTCCGTGCAACATCTACACCAAGATGGGGGACGTTTCCTGGGCTGGCCCAGTTTCTCCTTGCGAGACAGAGCGGAAGAGCTTTTTGCTAAGCTGCAGTAGACAAGAGATGCAGAAGACGATGATACGGAGACTCTCAGCAGTTAAGCCCCGGTCCCCGGCGGCTTTGGGCAGAAGCCGCGCTCCGGAGCGCACGGCGAGCAGCACAAAGCTCTGTGCGCGAAGAAGCCGCTTCTTCGCCTCCGGGAGACTGAGAGAGCGGCAGCTTCCGAGAAGCGAAAAACAAAGCTTCAATACACGGGCCCTGTGTGCAGCTCATAAACTGAGAGAAAACAGTACCGTACTACTCTCGTGCTTCTATCTTTCACATTATTATTCGAATGGAAGTGGTTTCGAACAGCTTTCTATTGCTTCTTGCCAAGCTTTCTGCAGATATCTCTGGACATTCTAGGCCAAGATCGAGGTTGTTTTCCCTACTAGCACACGTTCTCCTTGCGAGATCTAGTGGAAAAGCTTTTTTCCCAAGCAGCAGTTTCCAAGAGATGCAATAGACGATGATATATAGCTCTTTGTGAATTTAAGCGCCGGTCCCGGGCGTCTTTCGACAGAAGCTGCGCTCCGAAACGTAGCGCGAGCGGCACAATGCTCTGTGCGTGCAGAAGTAGCTTCATCGTCTCCGGGAGACAGGAGAGCGGCAGCTTCCGAGAGGCGAAGAAAGAAGCGTCACAACACGGGCACTGTGTGCAGCTCTCAAACGGAGAGAAAACAGTACCTTTCCACTCTCCTGCTTCTTTCATTCAAATTAATATTCGAAGTCAAGGAGTTTGAAACAACTTTCTTTTGCTTCTCGACAAACACTCTGCACACCTCCATGCAACATCTGCACCAAGATCGGGGACGGTTCCTGTACTAGCCCAGTTTCTCCTTGCGAGACAAAGCGGAACAGCTTTTTGGTAAGCTGCAGAAGACGAAGATACGGAGCTCTCAGAAGTTAAGCTCCGGTGCCCGGCGTCATTCGGCAGAAGCCGCGCTCCGGAGCGCACCGCGAAAGACACGATGATCTATGCGCGAAGAAGCCGCTTCTGCGCCTCTGGGAGACAGAGAGGGCGGCAGCTTGCTGAAGGCGATCAAGGAAGCTGCAAAACCTCTCTCCTTCCTTTTCCAGTCACGCGAACATTCCAAAGGAAAGAGTTTTCAACAACTTCTTTTGCTTCTTTCTTACGAAACATTCTGTAGGCAGTCGAGAAGCTTCTTAAGCAAGACCGGGGACATTGTACTATTGCCACAGTGTCTCCTTGCGAGACATAGTGGAAAAGGTTTTTGCAAATCTACAGGCGAAAAGAAATCCTGAAGACGATGTTCCGGAGCACTCCGAGCCAGAGCTCCAGTCCTTGGCGTCCTTCGGCAGAAGGCACGCTGCGGAGCGTACCGCGAGCGGCAAAATGCTCTGTGCGCGAAGAAGCCGCTTCTGCGCCTCCGAGAGACGGAGAACGCGGCAGCTTCCGAGAGGCAAAGAACGAAGCTTCACAACACGGGCACTGTGTGCAGGTGTCAAGCGGAGAGAAACCAGTACCTTACCGCTGCTCTTGTGCTTCTTTCATTCACGTTTTTATTCGAATGGAAGGAGTATTGAACAACTTTCTTTTGCTTCCGCTAATCTTTCTGCAGATAGCTCTCTCAATTCTTGAGCAAGATCGGTGTTGTTTTATCTACTGGCACAGTTTCTCCTTGCGAGATCTAGTGGAAAAGCTTTTTAGTATGCTGCAGAAGACAAGCGATGCAGAAGCCGATGATACAGAGCTCTCAGAAGTTAAGCGCCGGTCCCGGGCATCTTTCAGCAGAAGTCGCGCACCGGAGCGTCCAGGTACCAGCACGATGCTCTGTGCGCGAAGAAGACGCTTCTTCGCCGTCGAGAGAGGGAGAGCGCGGCAGCTTGCCAAAGGCCAAGAACACAGCCACACAATATGGTCATTCCGTGCGCAGCTTTAAAAGTTAGAGAAAACAGTACTTTTCCACTCTCCTGCTTCTTTCATTCACATTGCTATTCGAATGGAAGGAGTTTTGGACAGCTTTCTTGTGCTACTTGCTTCACACTCTGCAGCCATCCGTGCTGCAACATCCACACCAAGATCAGGGACGTTTCCTGGACCGGCCAAGTTTCTCCTTGCGAGACAGAGCGGAAGAGCTTTTTGCTAAGCTGCTGTAGACAAGAGATGCAGAAGACGATGATACGGAGCTCACAGAAGTTAAGCTCCTGTCCCCGGCATCTTTCAGCAGAAGCCGCTCTCCTGAGCGCACCGTGACAGGCACCATGCTCAGTGCGCGATGAAGCCGCTTCTTCGCCTTCGAGAGAGGGAGAGAGCGGCAGCTCGGAAAGACGAAGAACAAAGCCCCACAACACGGGCATTGTGTGCGCAGCTTTAAAAGGCAGAGAAAACAGTACCTTACTACGCTCCTGCTTCTGCAATTCACAAAAATATGCAAATGGAAGGAGTTTTGAACGACTTTCTTTCGCTTCTCGCTAAACACTCTGCACACCTCCGTGCAACATCTACACCAAGATCGGGGACGTTTCCTGGGCTGGCCCAGTTTCTCCTTGCGAGACAGAGCGGAAGAGCTTTTTGCTAAGCTGCAGTAGACAAGAGATGCAGAAGACGATGATACGGAGACTCTCAGCAGTTAAGCCCCGGTCCCCGGCGGCTTTGGGCAGAAGCCGCGCTCCGGAGCGCACGGCGAGCAGCACAAAGCTCTGTGCGCGAAGAAGCCGCTTCTTCGCCTCCGGGAGACTGAGAGAGCGGCAGCTTCCGAGAAGCGAAAAACAAAGCTTCAATACACGGGCCCTGTGTGCAGCTCATAAACTGAGAGAAAACAGTACCGTACTACTCTCGTGCTTCTATCTTTCACATTATTATTCGAATGGAAGTGGTTTCGAACAGCTTTCTATTGCTTCTTGCCAAGCTTTCTGCAGATATCTCTGGACATTCTAGGCCAAGATCGAGGTTGTTTTCCCTACTAGCACACGTTCTCCTTGCGAGATCTAGTGGAAAAGCTTTTTCCCCAAGCTGCAGTTTCCAAGAGATGCAATAGACGATGATATATAGCTCTTTGTGAATTTAAGCGCCGGTCCCGGGCGTCTTTCGACAGAAGCTGCGCTCCGAAACGTAGCGCGAGCGGCACAATGCTCTGTGCGTGCAGAAGTAGCTTCATCGTCTCCGGGAGACAGGAGAGCGGCAGCTTCCGAGAGGCGAAGAAAGAAGCGTCACAACACGGGCACTGTGTGCAGCTCTCAAACGGAGAGAAAACAGTACCTTTCCACTCTCCTGCTTCTTTCATTCAAATTAATATTCGAAGTCAAGGAGTTTGAAACAACTTTCTTTTGCTTCTCGACAAACACTCTGCACACCTCCATGCAACATCTGCACCAAGATCGGGGACGGTTCCTGTACTAGCCCAGTTTCTCCTTGCGAGACAAAGCGGAACAGCTTTTTGGTAAGCTGCAGAAGACGAAGATACGGAGCTCTCAGAAGTTAAGCTCCGGTGCCCGGCGTCATTCGGCAGAAGCCGCGCTCCGGAGCGCACCGCGAAAGACACGATGATCTATGCGCGAAGAAGCCGCTTCTGCGCCTCTGGGAGACAGAGAGGGCGGCAGCTTGCTGAAGGCGATCAAGGAAGCTGCAAAACCTCTCTCCTTCCTTTTCCAGTCACGCGAACATTCCAAAGGAAAGAGTTTTCAACAACTTCTTTTGCTTCTTTCTTACGAAACATTCTGTAGGCAGTCGAGAAGCTTCTTAAGCAAGACCGGGGACATTGTACTATTGCCACAGTGTCTCCTTGCGAGACATAGTGGAAAAGGTTTTTGCAAATCTACAGGCGAAAAGAAATCCTGAAGACGATGTTCCGGAGCACTCCGAGCCAGAGCTCCAGTCCTTGGCGTCCTTCGGCAGAAGGCACGCTGCGGAGCGTACCGCGAGCGGCAAAATGCTCTGTGCGCGAAGAAGCCGCTTCTGCGCCTCCGAGAGACGGAGAACGCGGCAGCTTCCGAGAGGCAAAGAACGAAGCTTCACAACACGGGCACTGTGTGCAGGTGTCAAGCGGAGAGAAACCAGTACCTTACCGCTGCTCTTGTGCTTCTTTCATTCACGTTTTTATTCGAATGGAAGGAGTATTGAACAACTTTCTTTTGCTTCCGCTAATCTTTCTGCAGATAGCTCTCTCAATTCTTGAGCAAGATCGGTGTTGTTTTATCTACTGGCACAGTTTCTCCTTGCGAGATCTAGTGGAAAAGCTTTTTAGTATGCTGCAGAAGACAAGCGATGCAGAAGCCGATGATACAGAGCTCTCAGAAGTTAAGCGCCGGTCCCGGGCATCTTTCAGCAGAAGTCGCGCACCGGAGCGTCCAGGTACCAGCACGATGCTCTGTGCGCGAAGAAGACGCTTCTTCGCCGTCGAGAGAGGGAGAGCGCGGCAGCTTGCCAAAGGCCAAGAACACAGCCACACAATATGGTCATTCCGTGCGCAGCTTTAAAAGTTAGAGAAAACAGTACTTTTCCACTCTCCTGCTTCTTTCATTCACATTGCTATTCGAATGGAAGGAGTTTTGGACAGCTTTCTTGTGCTACTTGCTTCACACTCTGCAGCCATCCGTGCTGCAACATCCACACCAAGATCGGGGACGTTTCCTGGACCGGCCAAGTTTCTCCTTGCGAGACAGAGCGGAAGAGCTTTTTGCTAAGCTGCAGTAGACAAGAGATGCAGAAGACGATGATACGGAGCTCACAGAAGTTAAGCTCCTGTCCCCGGCATCTTTCAGCAGAAGCCGCTCTCCTGAGCGCACCGTGACAGGCACCATGCTCAGTGCGCGATGAAGCCGCTTCTTCGCCTTCGAGAGAGGGAGAGAGCGGCAGCTCGGAAAGACGAAGAACAAAGCCCCACAACACGGGCATTGTGTGCGCAGCTTTAAAAGGCAGAGAAAACAGTACCTTACTACGCTCCTGCTTCTGCAATTCACAAAAATATGCAAATGGAAGGAGTTTTGAACGACTTTCTTTCGCTTCTCGCTAAACACTCTGCACACCTCCGTGCAACATCTACACCAAGATGGGGGACGTTTCCTGGGCTGGCCCAGTTTCTCCTTGCGAGACAGAGCGGAAGAGCTTTTTGCTAAGCTGCAGTAGACAAGAGATGCAGAAGACGATGATACGGAGACTCTCAGCAGTTAAGCCCCGGTCCCCGGCGGCTTTGGGCAGAAGCCGCGCTCCGGAGCGCACGGCGAGCAGCACAAAGCTCTGTGCGCGAAGAAGCCGCTTCTTCGCCTCCGGGAGACTGAGAGAGCGGCAGCTTCCGAGAAGCGAAAAACAAAGCTTCAATACACGGGCCCTGTGTGCAGCTCATAAACTGAGAGAAAACAGTACCGTACTACTCTCGTGCTTCTATCTTTCACATTATTATTCGAATGGAAGTGGTTTCGAACAGCTTTCTATTGCTTCTTGCCAAGCTTTCTGCAGATATCTCTGGACATTCTAGGCCAAGATCGAGGTTGTTTTCCCTACTAGCACACGTTCTCCTTGCGAGATCTAGTGGAAAAGCTTTTTCCCCAAGCTGCAGTTTCCAAGAGATGCAATAGACGATGATATATAGCTCTTTGTGAATTTAAGCGCCGGTCCCGGGCGTCTTTCGACAGAAGCTGCGCTCCGAAACGTAGCGCGAGCGGCACAATGCTCTGTGCGTGCAGAAGTAGCTTCATCGTCTCCGGGAGACAGGAGAGCGGCAGCTTCCGAGAGGCGAAGAAAGAAGCGTCACAACACGGGCACTGTGTGCAGCTCTCAAACGGAGAGAAAACAGTACCTTTCCACTCTCCTGCTTCTTTCATTCAAATTAATATTCGAAGTCAAGGAGTTTGAAACAACTTTCTTTTGCTTCTCGACAAACACTCTGCACACCTCCATGCAACATCTGCACCAAGATCGGGGACGGTTCCTGTACTAGCCCAGTTTCTCCTTGCGAGACAAAGCGGAACAGCTTTTTGGTAAGCTGCAGAAGACGAAGATACGGAGCTCTCAGAAGTTAAGCTCCGGTGCCCGGCGTCATTCGGCAGAAGCCGCGCTCCGGAGCGCACCGCGAAAGACACGATGATCTATGCGCGAAGAAGCCGCTTCTGCGCCTCTGGGAGACAGAGAGGGCGGCAGCTTGCTGAAGGCGATCAAGGAAGCTGCAAAACCTCTCTCCTTCCTTTTCCAGTCACGCGAACATTCCAAAGGAAAGAGTTTTCAACAACTTCTTTTGCTTCTTTCTTACGAAACATTCTGTAGGCAGTCGAGAAGCTTCTTAAGCAAGACCGGGGACATTGTACTATTGCCACAGTGTCTCCTTGCGAGACATAGTGGAAAAGGTTTTTGCAAATCTACAGGCGAAAAGAAATCCTGAAGACGATGTTCCGGAGCACTCCGAGCCAGAGCTCCAGTCCTTGGCGTCCTTCGGCAGAAGGCACGCTGCGGAGCGTACCGCGAGCGGCAAAATGCTCTGTGCGCGAAGAAGCCGCTTCTGCGCCTCCGAGAGACGGAGAACGCGGCAGCTTCCGAGAGGCAAAGAACGAAGCTTCACAACACGGGCACTGTGTGCAGGTGTCAAGCGGAGAGAAACCAGTACCTTACCGCTGCTCTTGTGCTTCTTTCATTCACGTTTTTATTCGAATGGAAGGAGTATTGAACAACTTTCTTTTGCTTCCGCTAATCTTTCTGCAGATAGCTCTCTCAATTCTTGAGCAAGATCGGTGTTGTTTTATCTACTGGCACAGTTTCTCCTTGCGAGATCTAGTGGAAAAGCTTTTTAGTATGCTGCAGAAGACAAGCGATGCAGAAGCCGATGATACAGAGCTCTCAGAAGTTAAGCGCCGGTCCCGGGCATCTTTCAGCAGAAGTCGCGCACCGGAGCGTCCAGGTACCAGCACGATGCTCTGTGCGCGAAGAAGACGCTTCTTCGCCGTCGAGAGAGGGAGAGCGCGGCAGCTTGCCAAAGGCCAAGAACACAGCCACACAATATGGTCATTCCGTGCGCAGCTTTAAAAGTTAGAGAAAACAGTACTTTTCCACTCTCCTGCTTCTTTCATTCACATTGCTATTCGAATGGAAGGAGTTTTGGACAGCTTTCTTGTGCTACTTGCTTCACACTCTGCAGCCATCCGTGCTGCAACATCCACACCAAGATCGGGGACGTTTCCTGGACCGGCCAAGTTTCTCCTTGCGAGACAGAGCGGAAGAGCTTTTTGCTAAGCTGCAGTAGACAAGAGATGCAGAAGACGATGATACGGAGCTCACAGAAGTTAAGCTCCTGTCCCCGGCATCTTTCAGCAGAAGCCGCTCTCCTGAGCGCACCGTGACAGGCACCATGCTCAGTGCGCGATGAAGCCGCTTCTTCGCCTTCGAGAGAGGGAGAGAGCGGCAGCTCGGAAAGACGAAGAACAAAGCCCCACAACACGGGCATTGTGTGCGCAGCTTTAAAAGGCAGAGAAAACAGTACCTTACTACGCTCCTGCTTCTGCAATTCACAAAAATATGCAAATGGAAGGAGTTTTGAACGACTTTCTTTCGCTTCTCGCTAAACACTCTGCACACCTCCGTGCAACATCTACACCAAGATCGGGGACGTTTCCTGGGCTGGCCCAGTTTCTCCTTGCGAGACAGAGCGGAAGAGCTTTTTGCTAAGCTGCAGTAGACAAGAGATGCAGAAGACGATGATACGGAGACTCTCAGCAGTTAAGCCCCGGTCCCCGGCGGCTTTGGGCAGAAGCCGCGCTCCGGAGCGCACGGCGAGCAGCACAAAGCTCTGTGCGCGAAGAAGCCGCTTCTTCGCCTCCGGGAGACTGAGAGAGCGGCAGCTTCCGAGAAGCGAAAAACAAAGCTTCAATACACGGGCCCTGTGTGCAGCTCATAAACTGAGAGAAAACAGTACCGTACTACTCTCGTGCTTCTATCTTTCACATTATTATTCGAATGGAAGTGGTTTCGAACAGCTTTCTATTGCTTCTTGCCAAGCTTTCTGCAGATATCTCTGGACATTCTAGGCCAAGATCGAGGTTGTTTTCCCTACTAGCACACGTTCTCCTTGCGAGATCTAGTGGAAAAGCTTTTTCCCCAAGCTGCAGTTTCCAAGAGATGCAATAGACGATGATATATAGCTCTTTGTGAATTTAAGCGCCGGTCCCGGGCGTCTTTCGACAGAAGCTGCGCTCCGAAACGTAGCGCGAGCGGCACAATGCTCTGTGCGTGCAGAAGTAGCTTCATCGTCTCCGGGAGACAGGAGAGCGGCAGCTTCCGAGAGGCGAAGAAAGAAGCGTCACAACACGGGCACTGTGTGCAGCTCTCAAACGGAGAGAAAACAGTACCTTTCCACTCTCCTGCTTCTTTCATTCAAATTAATATTCGAAGTCAAGGAGTTTGAAACAACTTTCTTTTGCTTCTCGACAAACACTCTGCACACCTCCATGCAACATCTGCACCAAGATCGGGGACGGTTCCTGTACTAGCCCAGTTTCTCCTTGCGAGACAAAGCGGAACAGCTTTTTGGTAAGCTGCAGAAGACGAAGATACGGAGCTCTCAGAAGTTAAGCTCCGGTGCCCGGCGTCATTCGGCAGAAGCCGCGCTCCGGAGCGCACCGCGAAAGACACGATGATCTATGCGCGAAGAAGCCGCTTCTGCGCCTCTGGGAGACAGAGAGGGCGGCAGCTTGCTGAAGGCGATCAAGGAAGCTGCAAAACCTCTCTCCTTCCTTTTCCAGTCACGCGAACATTCCAAAGGAAAGAGTTTTCAACAACTTCTTTTGCTTCTTTCTTACGAAACATTCTGTAGGCAGTCGAGAAGCTTCTTAAGCAAGACCGGGGACATTGTACTATTGCCACAGTGTCTCCTTGCGAGACATAGTGGAAAAGGTTTTTGCAAATCTACAGGCGAAAAGAAATCCTGAAGACGATGTTCCGGAGCACTCCGAGCCAGAGCTCCAGTCCTTGGCGTCCTTCGGCAGAAGGCACGCTGCGGAGCGTACCGCGAGCGGCAAAATGCTCTGTGCGCGAAGAAGCCGCTTCTGCGCCTCCGAGAGACGGAGAACGCGGCAGCTTCCGAGAGGCAAAGAACGAAGCTTCACAACACGGGCACTGTGTGCAGGTGTCAAGCGGAGAGAAACCAGTACCTTACCGCTGCTCTTGTGCTTCTTTCATTCACGTTTTTATTCGAATGGAAGGAGTATTGAACAACTTTCTTTTGCTTCCGCTAATCTTTCTGCAGATAGCTCTCTCAATTCTTGAGCAAGATCGGTGTTGTTTTATCTACTGGCACAGTTTCTCCTTGCGAGATCTAGTGGAAAAGCTTTTTAGTATGCTGCAGAAGACAAGCGATGCAGAAGCCGATGATACAGAGCTCTCAGAAGTTAAGCGCCGGTCCCGGGCATCTTTCAGCAGAAGTCGCGCACCGGAGCGTCCAGGTACCAGCACGATGCTCTGTGCGCGAAGAAGACGCTTCTTCGCCGTCGAGAGAGGGAGAGCGCGGCAGCTTGCCAAAGGCCAAGAACACAGCCACACAATATGGTCATTCCGTGCGCAGCTTTAAAAGTTAGAGAAAACAGTACTTTTCCACTCTCCTGCTTCTTTCATTCACATTGCTATTCGAATGGAAGGAGTTTTGGACAGCTTTCTTGTGCTACTTGCTTCACACTCTGCAGCCATCCGTGCTGCAACATCCACACCAAGATCGGGGACGTTTCCTGGACCGGCCAAGTTTCTCCTTGCGAGACAGAGCGGAAGAGCTTTTTGCTAAGCTGCTGTAGACAAGAGATGCAGAAGACGATGATACGGAGCTCACAGAAGTTAAGCTCCTGTCCCCGGCATCTTTCAGCAGAAGCCGCTCTCCTGAGCGCACCGTGACAGGCACCATGCTCAGTGCGCGATGAAGCCGCTTCTTCGCCTTCGAGAGAGGGAGAGAGCGGCAGCTCGGAAAGACGAAGAACAAAGCCCCACAACACGGGCATTGTGTGCGCAGCTTTAAAAGGCAGAGAAAACAGTACCTTACTACGCTCCTGCTTCTGCAATTCACAAAAATATGCAAATGGAAGGAGTTTTGAACGACTTTCTTTCGCTTCTCGCTAAACACTCTGCACACCTCCGTGCAACATCTACACCAAGATCGGGGACGTTTCCTGGGCTGGCCCAGTTTCTCCTTGCGAGACAGAGCGGAAGAGCTTTTTGCTAAGCTGCAGTAGACAAGAGATGCAGAAGACGATGATACGGAGACTCTCAGCAGTTAAGCCCCGGTCCCCGGCGGCTTTGGGCAGAAGCCGCGCTCCGGAGCGCACGGCGAGCAGCACAAAGCTCTGTGCGCGAAGAAGCCGCTTCTTCGCCTCCGGGAGACTGAGAGAGCGGCAGCTTCCGAGAAGCGAAAAACAAAGCTTCAATACACGGGCCCTGTGTGCAGCTCATAAACTGAGAGAAAACAGTACCGTACTACTCTCGTGCTTCTATCTTTCACATTATTATTCGAATGGAAGTGGTTTCGAACAGCTTTCTATTGCTTCTTGCCAAGCTTTCTGCAGATATCTCTGGACATTCTAGGCCAAGATCGAGGTTGTTTTCCCTACTAGCACACGTTCTCCTTGCGAGATCTAGTGGAAAAGCTTTTTCCCCAAGCTGCAGTTTCCAAGAGATGCAATAGACGATGATATATAGCTCTTTGTGAATTTAAGCGCCGGTCCCGGGCGTCTTTCGACAGAAGCTGCGCTCCGAAACGTAGCGCGAGCGGCACAATGCTCTGTGCGTGCAGAAGTAGCTTCATCGTCTCCGGGAGACAGGAGAGCGGCAGCTTCCGAGAGGCGAAGAAAGAAGCGTCACAACACGGGCACTGTGTGCAGCTCTCAAACGGAGAGAAAACAGTACCTTTCCACTCTCCTGCTTCTTTCATTCAAATTAATATTCGAAGTCAAGGAGTTTGAAACAACTTTCTTTTGCTTCTCGACAAACACTCTGCACACCTCCATGCAACATCTGCACCAAGATCGGGGACGGTTCCTGTACTAGCCCAGTTTCTCCTTGCGAGACAAAGCGGAACAGCTTTTTGGTAAGCTGCAGAAGACGAAGATACGGAGCTCTCAGAAGTTAAGCTCCGGTGCCCGGCGTCATTCGGCAGAAGCCGCGCTCCGGAGCGCACCGCGAAAGACACGATGATCTATGCGCGAAGAAGCCGCTTCTGCGCCTCTGGGAGACAGAGAGGGCGGCAGCTTGCTGAAGGCGATCAAGGAAGCTGCAAAACCTCTCTCCTTCCTTTTCCAGTCACGCGAACATTCCAAAGGAAAGAGTTTTCAACAACTTCTTTTGCTTCTTTCTTACGAAACATTCTGTAGGCAGTCGAGAAGCTTCTTAAGCAAGACCGGGGACATTGTACTATTGCCACAGTGTCTCCTTGCGAGACATAGCGGAAAAGGTTTTTGCAAATCTACAGGCGAAAAGAAATCCTGAAGACGATGTTCCGGAGCACTCCGAGCCAGAGCTCCAGTCCTTGGCGTCCTTCGGCAGAAGGCACGCTGCGGAGCGTACCGCGAGCGGCAAAATGCTCTGTGCGCGAAGAAGCCGCTTCTGCGCCTCCGAGAGACGGAGAACGCGGCAGCTTCCGAGAGGCAAAGAACGAAGCTTCACAACACGGGCACTGTGTGCAGGTGTCAAGCGGAGAGAAACCAGTACCTTACCGCTGCTCTTGTGCTTCTTTCATTCACGTTTTTATTCGAATGGAAGGAGTATTGAACAACTTTCTTTTGCTTCTGCTAATCTTTCTGCAGATAGCTCTCTCAATTCTTGAGCAAGATCGGTGTTGTTTTATCTACTGGCACAGTTTCTCCTTGCGAGATCTAGTGGAAAAGCTTTTTAGTATGCTGCAGAAGACAAGCGATGCAGAAGCCGATGATACAGAGCTCTCAGAAGTTAAGCGCCGGTCCCGGGCATCTTTCAGCAGAAGTCGCGCACCGGAGCGTCCAGGTACCAGCACGATGCTCTGTGCGCGAAGAAGACGCTTCTTCGCCGTCGAGAGAGGGAGAGCGCGGCAGCTTGCCAAAGGCCAAGAACACAGCCACACAATATGGTCATTCCGTGCGCAGCTTTAAAAGTTAGAGAAAACAGTACTTTTCCACTCTCCTGCTTCTTTCATTCACATTGCTATTCGAATGGAAGGAGTTTTGGACAGCTTTCTTGTGCTACTTGCTTCACACTCTGCAGCCATCCGTGCTGCAACATCCACACCAAGATCGGGGACGTTTCCTGGACCGGCCCAGTTTCTCCTTGCGAGACAGAGCGGAAGAGCTTTTTGCTAAGCTGCAGTAGACAAGAGATGCAGAAGACGATGATACGGAGCTCACAGAAGTTAAGCTCCTGTCCCCGGCATCTTTCAGCAGAAGCCGCTCTCCTGAGCGCACCGTGACAGGCACCATGCTCAGTGCGCGATGAAGCCGCTTCTTCGCCTTCGAGAGAGGGAGAGAGCGGCAGCTCGGAAAGACGAAGAACAAAGCCCCACAACACGGGCATTGTGTGCGCAGCTTTAAAAGGCAGAGAAAACAGTACCTTACTACGCTCCTGCTTCTGCAATTCACAAAAATATGCAAATGGAAGGAGTTTTGAACGACTTTCTTTCGCTTCTCGCTAAACACTCTGCACACCTCCGTGCAACATCTACACCAAGATCGGGGACGTTTCCTGGGCTGGCCCAGTTTCTCCTTGCGAGACAGAGCGGAAGAGCTTTTTGCTAAGCTGCAGTAGACAAGAGATGCAGAAGACGATGATACGGAGACTCTCAGCAGTTAAGCCCCGGTCCCCGGCGGCTTTGGGCAGAAGCCGCGCTCCGGAGCGCACGGCGAGCAGCACAAAGCTCTGTGCGCGAAGAAGCCGCTTCTTCGCCTCCGGGAGACTGAGAGAGCGGCAGCTTCCGAGAAGCGAAAAACAAAGCTTCAATACACGGGCCCTGTGTGCAGCTCATAAACTGAGAGAAAACAGTACCGTACTACTCTCGTGCTTCTATCTTTCACATTATTATTCGAATGGAAGTGGTTTCGAACAGCTTTCTATTGCTTCTTGCCAAGCTTTCTGCAGATATCTCTGGACATTCTAGGCCAAGATCGAGGTTGTTTTCCCTACTAGCACACGTTCTCCTTGCGAGATCTAGTGGAAAAGCTTTTTCCCCAAGCTGCAGTTTCCAAGAGATGCAATAGACGATGATATATAGCTCTTTGTGAATTTAAGCGCCGGTCCCGGGCGTCTTTCGACAGAAGCTGCGCTCCGAAACGTAGCGCGAGCGGCACAATGCTCTGTGCGTGCAGAAGTAGCTTCATCGTCTCCGGGAGACAGGAGAGCGGCAGCTTCCGAGAGGCGAAGAAAGAAGCGTCACAACACGGGCACTGTGTGCAGCTCTCAAACGGAGAGAAAACAGTACCTTTCCACTCTCCTGCTTCTTTCATTCAAATTAATATTCGAAGTCAAGGAGTTTGAAACAACTTTCTTTTGCTTCTCGACAAACACTCTGCACACCTCCATGCAACATCTGCACCAAGATCGGGGACGGTTCCTGTACTAGCCCAGTTTCTCCTTGCGAGACAAAGCGGAACAGCTTTTTGGTAAGCTGCAGAAGACGAAGATACGGAGCTCTCAGAAGTTAAGCTCCGGTGCCCGGCGTCATTCGGCAGAAGCCGCGCTCCGGAGCGCACCGCGAAAGACACGATGATCTATGCGCGAAGAAGCCGCTTCTGCGCCTCTGGGAGACAGAGAGGGCGGCAGCTTGCTGAAGGCGATCAAGGAAGCTGCAAAACCTCTCTCCTTCCTTTTCCAGTCACGCGAACATTCCAAAGGAAAGAGTTTTCAACAACTTCTTTTGCTTCTTTCTTACGAAACATTCTGTAGGCAGTCGAGAAGCTTCTTAAGCAAGACCGGGGACATTGTACTATTGCCACAGTGTCTCCTTGCGAGACATAGTGGAAAAGGTTTTTGCAAATCTACAGGCGAAAAGAAATCCTGAAGACGATGTTCCGGAGCACTCCGAGCCAGAGCTCCAGTCCTTGGCGTCCTTCGGCAGAAGGCACGCTGCGGAGCGTACCGCGAGCGGCAAAATGCTCTGTGCGCGAAGAAGCCGCTTCTGCGCCTCCGAGAGACGGAGAACGCGGCAGCTTCCGAGAGGCAAAGAACGAAGCTTCACAACACGGGCACTGTGTGCAGGTGTCAAGCGGAGAGAAACCAGTACCTTACCGCTGCTCTTGTGCTTCTTTCATTCACGTTTTTATTCGAATGGAAGGAGTATTGAACAACTTTCTTTTGCTTCTGCTAATCTTTCTGCAGATAGCTCTCTCAATTCTTGAGCAAGATCGGTGTTGTTTTATCTACTGGCACAGTTTCTCCTTGCGAGATCTAGTGGAAAAGCTTTTTAGTATGCTGCAGAAGACAAGCGATGCAGAAGCCGATGATACAGAGCTCTCAGAAGTTAAGCGCCGGTCCCGGGCATCTTTCAGCAGAAGTCGCGCACCGGAGCGTCCAGGTACCAGCACGATGCTCTGTGCGCGAAGAAGACGCTTCTTCGCCGTCGAGAGAGGGAGAGCGCGGCAGCTTGCCAAAGGCCAAGAACACAGCCACACAATATGGTCATTCCGTGCGCAGCTTTAAAAGTTAGAGAAAACAGTACTTTTCCACTCTCCTGCTTCTTTCATTCACATTGCTATTCGAATGGAAGGAGTTTTGGACAGCTTTCTTGTGCTACTTGCTTCACACTCTGCAGCCATCCGTGCTGCAACATCCACACCAAGATCGGGGACGTTTCCTGGACCGGCCCAGTTTCTCCTTGCGAGACAGAGCGGAAGAGCTTTTTGCTAAGCTGCTGTAGACAAGAGATGCAGAAGACGATGATACGGAGCTCACAGAAGTTAAGCTCCTGTCCCCGGCATCTTTCAGCAGAAGCCGCTCTCCTGAGCGCACCGTGACAGGCACCATGCTCAGTGCGCGATGAAGCCGCTTCTTCGCCTTCGAGAGAGGGAGAGAGCGGCAGCTCGGAAAGACGAAGAACAAAGCCCCACAACACGGGCATTGTGTGCGCAGCTTTAAAAGGCAGAGAAAACAGTACCTTACTACGCTCCTGCTTCTGCAATTCACAAAAATATGCAAATGGAAGGAGTTTTGAACGACTTTCTTTCGCTTCTCGCTAAACACTCTGCACACCTCCGTGCAACATCTACACCAAGATCGGGGACGTTTCCTGGGCTGGCCCAGTTTCTCCTTGCGAGACAGAGCGGAAGAGCTTTTTGCTAAGCTGCAGTAGACAAGAGATGCAGAAGACGATGATACGGAGACTCTCAGCAGTTAAGCCCCGGTCCCCGGCGGCTTTGGGCAGAAGCCGCGCTCCGGAGCGCACGGCGAGCAGCACAAAGCTCTGTGCGCGAAGAAGCCGCTTCTTCGCCTCCGGGAGACTGAGAGAGCGGCAGCTTCCGAGAAGCGAAAAACAAAGCTTCAATACACGGGCCCTGTGTGCAGCTCATAAACTGAGAGAAAACAGTACCGTACTACTCTCGTGCTTCTATCTTTCACATTATTATTCGAATGGAAGTGGTTTCGAACAGCTTTCTATTGCTTCTTGCCAAGCTTTCTGCAGATATCTCTGGACATTCTAGGCCAAGATCGAGGTTGTTTTCCCTACTAGCACACGTTCTCCTTGCGAGATCTAGTGGAAAAGCTTTTTCCCCAAGCTGCAGTTTCCAAGAGATGCAATAGACGATGATATATAGCTCTTTGTGAATTTAAGCGCCGGTCCCGGGCGTCTTTCGACAGAAGCTGCGCTCCGAAACGTAGCGCGAGCGGCACAATGCTCTGTGCGTGCAGAAGTAGCTTCATCGTCTCCGGGAGACAGGAGAGCGGCAGCTTCCGAGAGGCGAAGAAAGAAGCGTCACAACACGGGCACTGTGTGCAGCTCTCAAACGGAGAGAAAACAGTACCTTTCCACTCTCCTGCTTCTTTCATTCAAATTAATATTCGAAGTCAAGGAGTTTGAAACAACTTTCTTTTGCTTCTCGACAAACACTCTGCACACCTCCATGCAACATCTGCACCAAGATCGGGGACGGTTCCTGTACTAGCCCAGTTTCTCCTTGCGAGACAAAGCGGAACAGCTTTTTGGTAAGCTGCAGAAGACGAAGATACGGAGCTCTCAGAAGTTAAGCTCCGGTGCCCGGCGTCATTCGGCAGAAGCCGCGCTCCGGAGCGCACCGCGAAAGACACGATGATCTATGCGCGAAGAAGCCGCTTCTGCGCCTCTGGGAGACAGAGAGGGCGGCAGCTTGCTGAAGGCGATCAAGGAAGCTGCAAAACCTCTCTCCTTCCTTTTCCAGTCACGCGAACATTCCAAAGGAAAGAGTTTTCAACAACTTCTTTTGCTTCTTTCTTACGAAACATTCTGTAGGCAGTCGAGAAGCTTCTTAAGCAAGACCGGGGACATTGTACTATTGCCACAGTGTCTCCTTGCGAGACATAGTGGAAAAGGTTTTTGCAAATCTACAGGCGAAAAGAAATCCTGAAGACGATGTTCCGGAGCACTCCGAGCCAGAGCTCCAGTCCTTGGCGTCCTTCGGCAGAAGGCACGCTGCGGAGCGTACCGCGAGCGGCAAAATGCTCTGTGCGCGAAGAAGCCGCTTCTGCGCCTCCGAGAGACGGAGAACGCGGCAGCTTCCGAGAGGCAAAGAACGAAGCTTCACAACACGGGCACTGTGTGCAGGTGTCAAGCGGAGAGAAACCAGTACCTTACCGCTGCTCTTGTGCTTCTTTCATTCACGTTTTTATTCGAATGGAAGGAGTATTGAACAACTTTCTTTTGCTTCTGCTAATCTTTCTGCAGATAGCTCTCTCAATTCTTGAGCAAGATCGGTGTTGTTTTATCTACTGGCACAGTTTCTCCTTGCGAGATCTAGTGGAAAAGCTTTTTAGTATGCTGCAGAAGACAAGCGATGCAGAAGCCGATGATACAGAGCTCTCAGAAGTTAAGCGCCGGTCCCGGGCATCTTTCAGCAGAAGTCGCGCACCGGAGCGTCCAGGTACCAGCACGATGCTCTGTGCGCGAAGAAGACGCTTCTTCGCCGTCGAGAGAGGGAGAGCGCGGCAGCTTGCCAAAGGCCAAGAACACAGCCACACAATATGGTCATTCCGTGCGCAGCTTTAAAAGTTAGAGAAAACAGTACTTTTCCACTCTCCTGCTTCTTTCATTCACATTGCTATTCGAATGGAAGGAGTTTTGGACAGCTTTCTTGTGCTACTTGCTTCACACTCTGCAGCCATCCGTGCTGCAACATCCACACCAAGATCGGGGACGTTTCCTGGACCGGCCCAGTTTCTCCTTGCGAGACAGAGCGGAAGAGCTTTTTGCTAAGCTGCAGTAGACAAGAGATGCAGAAGACGATGATACGGAGCTCACAGAAGTTAAGCTCCTGTCCCCGGCATCTTTCAGCAGAAGCCGCTCTCCTGAGCGCACCGTGACAGGCACCATGCTCAGTGCGCGATGAAGCCGCTTCTTCGCCTTCGAGAGAGGGAGAGAGCGGCAGCTCGGAAAGACGAAGAACAAAGCCCCACAACACGGGCATTGTGTGCGCAGCTTTAAAAGGCAGAGAAAACAGTACCTTACTACGCTCCTGCTTCTGCAATTCACAAAAATATGCAAATGGAAGGAGTTTTGAACGACTTTCTTTCGCTTCTCGCTAAACACTCTGCACACCTCCGTGCAACATCTACACCAAGATCGGGGACGTTTCCTGGGCTGGCCCAGTTTCTCCTTGCGAGACAGAGCGGAAGAGCTTTTTGCTAAGCTGCAGTAGACAAGAGATGCAGAAGACGATGATACGGAGACTCTCAGCAGTTAAGCCCCGGTCCCCGGCGGCTTTGGGCAGAAGCCGCGCTCCGGAGCGCACGGCGAGCAGCACAAAGCTCTGTGCGCGAAGAAGCCGCTTCTTCGCCTCCGGGAGACTGAGAGAGCGGCAGCTTCCGAGAAGCGAAAAACAAAGCTTCAATACACGGGCCCTGTGTGCAGCTCATAAACTGAGAGAAAACAGTACCGTACTACTCTCGTGCTTCTATCTTTCACATTATTATTCGAATGGAAGTGGTTTCGAACAGCTTTCTATTGCTTCTTGCCAAGCTTTCTGCAGATATCTCTGGACATTCTAGGCCAAGATCGAGGTTGTTTTCCCTACTAGCACACGTTCTCCTTGCGAGATCTAGTGGAAAAGCTTTTTCCCCAAGCTGCAGTTTCCAAGAGATGCAATAGACGATGATATATAGCTCTTTGTGAATTTAAGCGCCGGTCCCGGGCGTCTTTCGACAGAAGCTGCGCTCCGAAACGTAGCGCGAGCGGCACAATGCTCTGTGCGTGCAGAAGTAGCTTCATCGTCTCCGGGAGACAGGAGAGCGGCAGCTTCCGAGAGGCGAAGAAAGAAGCGTCACAACACGGGCACTGTGTGCAGCTCTCAAACGGAGAGAAAACAGTACCTTTCCACTCTCCTGCTTCTTTCATTCAAATTAATATTCGAAGTCAAGGAGTTTGAAACAACTTTCTTTTGCTTCTCGACAAACACTCTGCACACCTCCATGCAACATCTGCACCAAGATCGGGGACGGTTCCTGTACTAGCCCAGTTTCTCCTTGCGAGACAAAGCGGAACAGCTTTTTGGTAAGCTGCAGAAGACGAAGATACGGAGCTCTCAGAAGTTAAGCTCCGGTGCCCGGCGTCATTCGGCAGAAGCCGCGCTCCGGAGCGCACCGCGAAAGACACGATGATCTATGCGCGAAGAAGCCGCTTCTGCGCCTCTGGGAGACAGAGAGGGCGGCAGCTTGCTGAAGGCGATCAAGGAAGCTGCAAAACCTCTCTCCTTCCTTTTCCAGTCACGCGAACATTCCAAAGGAAAGAGTTTTCAACAACTTCTTTTGCTTCTTTCTTACGAAACATTCTGTAGGCAGTCGAGAAGCTTCTTAAGCAAGACCGGGGACATTGTACTATTGCCACAGTGTCTCCTTGCGAGACATAGTGGAAAAGGTTTTTGCAAATCTACAGGCGAAAAGAAATCCTGAAGACGATGTTCCGGAGCACTCCGAGCCAGAGCTCCAGTCCTTGGCGTCCTTCGGCAGAAGGCACGCTGCGGAGCGTACCGCGAGCGGCAAAATGCTCTGTGCGCGAAGAAGCCGCTTCTGCGCCTCCGAGAGACGGAGAACGCGGCAGCTTCCGAGAGGCAAAGAACGAAGCTTCACAACACGGGCACTGTGTGCAGGTGTCAAGCGGAGAGAAACCAGTACCTTACCGCTGCTCTTGTGCTTCTTTCATTCACGTTTTTATTCGAATGGAAGGAGTATTGAACAACTTTCTTTTGCTTCTGCTAATCTTTCTGCAGATAGCTCTCTCAATTCTTGAGCAAGATCGGTGTTGTTTTATCTACTGGCACAGTTTCTCCTTGCGAGATCTAGTGGAAAAGCTTTTTAGTATGCTGCAGAAGACAAGCGATGCAGAAGCCGATGATACAGAGCTCTCAGAAGTTAAGCGCCGGTCCCGGGCATCTTTCAGCAGAAGTCGCGCACCGGAGCGTCCAGGTACCAGCACGATGCTCTGTGCGCGAAGAAGACGCTTCTTCGCCGTCGAGAGAGGGAGAGCGCGGCAGCTTGCCAAAGGCCAAGAACACAGCCACACAATATGGTCATTCCGTGCGCAGCTTTAAAAGTTAGAGAAAACAGTACTTTTCCACTCTCCTGCTTCTTTCATTCACATTGCTATTCGAATGGAAGGAGTTTTGGACAGCTTTCTTGTGCTACTTGCTTCACACTCTGCAGCCATCCGTGCTGCAACATCCACACCAAGATCGGGGACGTTTCCTGGACCGGCCCAGTTTCTCCTTGCGAGACAGAGCGGAAGAGCTTTTTGCTAAGCTGCTGTAGACAAGAGATGCAGAAGACGATGATACGGAGCTCACAGAAGTTAAGCTCCTGTCCCCGGCATCTTTCAGCAGAAGCCGCTCTCCTGAGCGCACCGTGACAGGCACCATGCTCAGTGCGCGATGAAGCCGCTTCTTCGCCTTCGAGAGAGGGAGAGAGCGGCAGCTCGGAAAGACGAAGAACAAAGCCCCACAACACGGGCATTGTGTGCGCAGCTTTAAAAGGCAGAGAAAACAGTACCTTACTACGCTCCTGCTTCTGCAATTCACAAAAATATGCAAATGGAAGGAGTTTTGAACGACTTTCTTTCGCTTCTCGCTAAACACTCTGCACACCTCCGTGCAACATCTACACCAAGATCGGGGACGTTTCCTGGGCTGGCCCAGTTTCTCCTTGCGAGACAGAGCGGAAGAGCTTTTTGCTAAGCTGCAGTAGACAAGAGATGCAGAAGACGATGATACGGAGACTCTCAGCAGTTAAGCCCCGGTCCCCGGCGGCTTTGGGCAGAAGCCGCGCTCCGGAGCGCACGGCGAGCAGCACAAAGCTCTGTGCGCGAAGAAGCCGCTTCTTCGCCTCCGGGAGACTGAGAGAGCGGCAGCTTCCGAGAAGCGAAAAACAAAGCTTCAATACACGGGCCCTGTGTGCAGCTCATAAACTGAGAGAAAACAGTACCGTACTACTCTCGTGCTTCTATCTTTCACATTATTATTCGAATGGAAGTGGTTTCGAACAGCTTTCTATTGCTTCTTGCCAAGCTTTCTGCAGATATCTCTGGACATTCTAGGCCAAGATCGAGGTTGTTTTCCCTACTAGCACACGTTCTCCTTGCGAGATCTAGTGGAAAAGCTTTTTCCCCAAGCTGCAGTTTCCAAGAGATGCAATAGACGATGATATATAGCTCTTTGTGAATTTAAGCGCCGGTCCCGGGCGTCTTTCGACAGAAGCTGCGCTCCGAAACGTAGCGCGAGCGGCACAATGCTCTGTGCGTGCAGAAGTAGCTTCATCGTCTCCGGGAGACAGGAGAGCGGCAGCTTCCGAGAGGCGAAGAAAGAAGCGTCACAACACGGGCACTGTGTGCAGCTCTCAAACGGAGAGAAAACAGTACCTTTCCACTCTCCTGCTTCTTTCATTCAAATTAATATTCGAAGTCAAGGAGTTTGAAACAACTTTCTTTTGCTTCTCGACAAACACTCTGCACACCTCCATGCAACATCTGCACCAAGATCGGGGACGGTTCCTGTACTAGCCCAGTTTCTCCTTGCGAGACAAAGCGGAACAGCTTTTTGGTAAGCTGCAGAAGACGAAGATACGGAGCTCTCAGAAGTTAAGCTCCGGTGCCCGGCGTCATTCGGCAGAAGCCGCGCTCCGGAGCGCACCGCGAAAGACACGATGATCTATGCGCGAAGAAGCCGCTTCTGCGCCTCTGGGAGACAGAGAGGGCGGCAGCTTGCTGAAGGCGATCAAGGAAGCTGCAAAACCTCTCTCCTTCCTTTTCCAGTCACGCGAACATTCCAAAGGAAAGAGTTTTCAACAACTTCTTTTGCTTCTTTCTTACGAAACATTCTGTAGGCAGTCGAGAAGCTTCTTAAGCAAGACCGGGGACATTGTACTATTGCCACAGTGTCTCCTTGCGAGACATAGTGGAAAAGGTTTTTGCAAATCTACAGGCGAAAAGAAATCCTGAAGACGATGTTCCGGAGCACTCCGAGCCAGAGCTCCAGTCCTTGGCGTCCTTCGGCAGAAGGCACGCTGCGGAGCGTACCGCGAGCGGCAAAATGCTCTGTGCGCGAAGAAGCCGCTTCTGCGCCTCCGAGAGACGGAGAACGCGGCAGCTTCCGAGAGGCAAAGAACGAAGCTTCACAACACGGGCACTGTGTGCAGGTGTCAAGCGGAGAGAAACCAGTACCTTACCGCTGCTCTTGTGCTTCTTTCATTCACGTTTTTATTCGAATGGAAGGAGTATTGAACAACTTTCTTTTGCTTCTGCTAATCTTTCTGCAGATAGCTCTCTCAATTCTTGAGCAAGATCGGTGTTGTTTTATCTACTGGCACAGTTTCTCCTTGCGAGATCTAGTGGAAAAGCTTTTTAGTATGCTGCAGAAGACAAGCGATGCAGAAGCCGATGATACAGAGCTCTCAGAAGTTAAGCGCCGGTCCCGGGCATCTTTCAGCAGAAGTCGCGCACCGGAGCGTCCAGGTACCAGCACGATGCTCTGTGCGCGAAGAAGACGCTTCTTCGCCGTCGAGAGAGGGAGAGCGCGGCAGCTTGCCAAAGGCCAAGAACACAGCCACACAATATGGTCATTCCGTGCGCAGCTTTAAAAGTTAGAGAAAACAGTACTTTTCCACTCTCCTGCTTCTTTCATTCACATTGCTATTCGAATGGAAGGAGTTTTGGACAGCTTTCTTGTGCTACTTGCTTCACACTCTGCAGCCATCCGTGCTGCAACATCCACACCAAGATCGGGGACGTTTCCTGGACCGGCCCAGTTTCTCCTTGCGAGACAGAGCGGAAGAGCTTTTTGCTAAGCTGCAGTAGACAAGAGATGCAGAAGACGATGATACGGAGCTCACAGAAGTTAAGCTCCTGTCCCCGGCATCTTTCAGCAGAAGCCGCTCTCCTGAGCGCACCGTGACAGGCACCATGCTCAGTGCGCGATGAAGCCGCTTCTTCGCCTTCGAGAGAGGGAGAGAGCGGCAGCTCGGAAAGACGAAGAACAAAGCCCCACAACACGGGCATTGTGTGCGCAGCTTTAAAAGGCAGAGAAAACAGTACCTTACTACGCTCCTGCTTCTGCAATTCACAAAAATATGCAAATGGAAGGAGTTTTGAACGACTTTCTTTCGCTTCTCGCTAAACACTCTGCACACCTCCGTGCAACATCTACACCAAGATCGGGGACGTTTCCTGGGCTGGCCCAGTTTCTCCTTGCGAGACAGAGCGGAAGAGCTTTTTGCTAAGCTGCAGTAGACAAGAGATGCAGAAGACGATGATACGGAGACTCTCAGCAGTTAAGCCCCGGTCCCCGGCGGCTTTGGGCAGAAGCCGCGCTCCGGAGCGCACGGCGAGCAGCACAAAGCTCTGTGCGCGAAGAAGCCGCTTCTTCGCCTCCGGGAGACTGAGAGAGCGGCAGCTTCCGAGAAGCGAAAAACAAAGCTTCAATACACGGGCCCTGTGTGCAGCTCATAAACTGAGAGAAAACAGTACCGTACTACTCTCGTGCTTCTATCTTTCACATTATTATTCGAATGGAAGTGGTTTCGAACAGCTTTCTATTGCTTCTTGCCAAGCTTTCTGCAGATATCTCTGGACATTCTAGGCCAAGATCGAGGTTGTTTTCCCTACTAGCACACGTTCTCCTTGCGAGATCTAGTGGAAAAGCTTTTTCCCCAAGCTGCAGTTTCCAAGAGATGCAATAGACGATGATATATAGCTCTTTGTGAATTTAAGCGCCGGTCCCGGGCGTCTTTCGACAGAAGCTGCGCTCCGAAACGTAGCGCGAGCGGCACAATGCTCTGTGCGTGCAGAAGTAGCTTCATCGTCTCCGGGAGACAGGAGAGCGGCAGCTTCCGAGAGGCGAAGAAAGAAGCGTCACAACACGGGCACTGTGTGCAGCTCTCAAACGGAGAGAAAACAGTACCTTTCCACTCTCCTGCTTCTTTCATTCAAATTAATATTCGAAGTCAAGGAGTTTGAAACAACTTTCTTTTGCTTCTCGACAAACACTCTGCACACCTCCATGCAACATCTGCACCAAGATCGGGGACGGTTCCTGTACTAGCCCAGTTTCTCCTTGCGAGACAAAGCGGAACAGCTTTTTGGTAAGCTGCAGAAGACGAAGATACGGAGCTCTCAGAAGTTAAGCTCCGGTGCCCGGCGTCATTCGGCAGAAGCCGCGCTCCGGAGCGCACCGCGAAAGACACGATGATCTATGCGCGAAGAAGCCGCTTCTGCGCCTCTGGGAGACAGAGAGGGCGGCAGCTTGCTGAAGGCGATCAAGGAAGCTGCAAAACCTCTCTCCTTCCTTTTCCAGTCACGCGAACATTCCAAAGGAAAGAGTTTTCAACAACTTCTTTTGCTTCTTTCTTACGAAACATTCTGTAGGCAGTCGAGAAGCTTCTTAAGCAAGACCGGGGACATTGTACTATTGCCACAGTGTCTCCTTGCGAGACATAGTGGAAAAGGTTTTTGCAAATCTACAGGCGAAAAGAAATCCTGAAGACGATGTTCCGGAGCACTCCGAGCCAGAGCTCCAGTCCTTGGCGTCCTTCGGCAGAAGGCACGCTGCGGAGCGTACCGCGAGCGGCAAAATGCTCTGTGCGCGAAGAAGCCGCTTCTGCGCCTCCGAGAGACGGAGAACGCGGCAGCTTCCGAGAGGCAAAGAACGAAGCTTCACAACACGGGCACTGTGTGCAGGTGTCAAGCGGAGAGAAACCAGTACCTTACCGCTGCTCTTGTGCTTCTTTCATTCACGTTTTTATTCGAATGGAAGGAGTATTGAACAACTTTCTTTTGCTTCTGCTAATCTTTCTGCAGATAGCTCTCTCAATTCTTGAGCAAGATCGGTGTTGTTTTATCTACTGGCACAGTTTCTCCTTGCGAGATCTAGTGGAAAAGCTTTTTAGTATGCTGCAGAAGACAAGCGATGCAGAAGCCGATGATACAGAGCTCTCAGAAGTTAAGCGCCGGTCCCGGGCATCTTTCAGCAGAAGTCGCGCACCGGAGCGTCCAGGTACCAGCACGATGCTCTGTGCGCGAAGACGCTTCTTCGCCGTCGAGAGAGGGAGAGCGCGGCAGCTTGCCAAAGGCCAAGAACACAGCCACACAATATGGTCATTCCGTGCGCAGCTTTAAAAGTTAGAGAAAACAGTACTTTTCCACTCTCCTGCTTCTTTCATTCACATTGCTATTCGAATGGAAGGAGTTTTGGACAGCTTTCTTGTGCTACTTGCTTCACACTCTGCAGCCATCCGTGCTGCAACATCCACACCAAGATCGGGGACGTTTCCTGGACCGGCCCAGTTTCTCCTTGCGAGACAGAGCGGAAGAGCTTTTTGCTAAGCTGCAGTAGACAAGAGATGCAGAAGACGATGATACGGAGCTCACAGAAGTTAAGCTCCTGTCCCCGGCATCTTTCAGCAGAAGCCGCTCTCCTGAGCGCACCGTGACAGGCACCATGCTCAGTGCGCGATGAAGCCGCTTCTTCGCCTTCGAGAGAGGGAGAGAGCGGCAGCTCGGAAAGACGAAGAACAAAGCCCCACAACACGGGCATTGTGTGCGCAGCTTTAAAAGGCAGAGAAAACAGTACCTTACTACGCTCCTGCTTCTGCAATTCACAAAAATATGCAAATGGAAGGAGTTTTGAACGACTTTCTTTCGCTTCTCGCTAAACACTCTGCACACCTCCGTGCAACATCTACACCAAGATGGGGGACGTTTCCTGGGCTGGCCCAGTTTCTCCTTGCGAGACAGAGCGGAAGAGCTTTTTGCTAAGCTGCAGTAGACAAGAGATGCAGAAGACGATGATACGGAGACTCTCAGCAGTTAAGCCCCGGTCCCCGGCGGCTTTGGGCAGAAGCCGCGCTCCGGAGCGCACGGCGAGCAGCACAAAGCTCTGTGCGCGAAGAAGCCGCTTCTTCGCCTCCGGGAGACTGAGAGAGCGGCAGCTTCCGAGAAGCGAAAAACAAAGCTTCAATACACGGGCCCTGTGTGCAGCTCATAAACTGAGAGAAAACAGTACCGTACTACTCTCGTGCTTCTATCTTTCACATTATTATTCGAATGGAAGTGGTTTCGAACAGCTTTCTATTGCTTCTTGCCAAGCTTTCTGCAGATATCTCTGGACATTCTAGGCCAAGATCGAGGTTGTTTTCCCTACTAGCACACGTTCTCCTTGCGAGATCTAGTGGAAAAGCTTTTTCCCCAAGCTGCAGTTTCCAAGAGATGCAATAGACGATGATATATAGCTCTTTGTGAATTTAAGCGCCGGTCCCGGGCGTCTTTCGACAGAAGCTGCGCTCCGAAACGTAGCGCGAGCGGCACAATGCTCTGTGCGTGCAGAAGTAGCTTCATCGTCTCCGGGAGACAGGAGAGCGGCAGCTTCCGAGAGGCGAAGAAAGAAGCGTCACAACACGGGCACTGTGTGCAGCTCTCAAACGGAGAGAAAACAGTACCTTTCCACTCTCCTGCTTCTTTCATTCAAATTAATATTCGAAGTCAAGGAGTTTGAAACAACTTTCTTTTGCTTCTCGACAAACACTCTGCACACCTCCATGCAACATCTGCACCAAGATCGGGGACGGTTCCTGTACTAGCCCAGTTTCTCCTTGCGAGACAAAGCGGAACAGCTTTTTGGTAAGCTGCAGAAGACGAAGATACGGAGCTCTCAGAAGTTAAGCTCCGGTGCCCGGCGTCATTCGGCAGAAGCCGCGCTCCGGAGCGCACCGCGAAAGACACGATGATCTATGCGCGAAGAAGCCGCTTCTGCGCCTCTGGGAGACAGAGAGGGCGGCAGCTTGCTGAAGGCGATCAAGGAAGCTGCAAAACCTCTCTCCTTCCTTTTCCAGTCACGCGAACATTCCAAAGGAAAGAGTTTTCAACAACTTCTTTTGCTTCTTTCTTACGAAACATTCTGTAGGCGGTCGAGAAGCTTCTTAAGCAAGACCGGGGACATTGTACTATTGCCACAGTGTCTCCTTGCGAGACATAGTGGAAAAGGTTTTTGCAAATCTACAGGCGAAAAGAAATCCTGAAGACGATGTTCCGGAGCACTCCGAGCCAGAGCTCCAGTCCTTGGCGTCCTTCGGCAGAAGGCACGCTGCGGAGCGTACCGCGAGCGGCAAAATGCTCTGTGCGCGAAGAAGCCGCTTCTGCGCCTCCGAGAGACGGAGAACGCGGCAGCTTCCGAGAGGCAAAGAACGAAGCTTCACAACACGGGCACTGTGTGCAGGTGTCAAGCGGAGAGAAACCAGTACCTTACCGCTGCTCTTGTGCTTCTTTCATTCACGTTTTTATTCGAATGGAAGGAGTATTGAACAACTTTCTTTTGCTTCTGCTAATCTTTCTGCAGATAGCTCTCTCAATTCTTGAGCAAGATCGGTGTTGTTTTATCTACTGGCACAGTTTCTCCTTGCGAGATCTAGTGGAAAAGCTTTTTAGTATGCTGCAGAAGACAAGCGATGCAGAAGCCGATGATACAGAGCTCTCAGAAGTTAAGCGCCGGTCCCGGGCATCTTTCAGCAGAAGTCGCGCACCGGAGCGTCCAGGTACCAGCACGATGCTCTGTGCGCGAAGAAGACGCTTCTTCGCCGTCGAGAGAGGGAGAGCGCGGCAGCTTGCCAAAGGCCAAGAACACAGCCACACAATATGGTCATTCCGTGCGCAGCTTTAAAAGTTAGAGAAAACAGTACTTTTCCACTCTCCTGCTTCTTTCATTCACATTGCTATTCGAATGGAAGGAGTTTTGGACAGCTTTCTTGTGCTACTTGCTTCACACTCTGCAGCCATCCGTGCTGCAACATCCACACCAAGATCGGGGACGTTTCCTGGACCGGCCAAGTTTCTCCTTGCGAGACAGAGCGGAAGAGCTTTTTGCTAAGCTGCTGTAGACAAGAGATGCAGAAGACGATGATACGGAGCTCACAGAAGTTAAGCTCCTGTCCCCGGCATCTTTCAGCAGAAGCCGCTCTCCTGAGCGCACCGTGACAGGCACCATGCTCAGTGCGCGATGAAGCCGCTTCTTCGCCTTCGAGAGAGGGAGAGAGCGGCAGCTCGGAAAGACGAAGAACAAAGCCCCACAACACGGGCATTGTGTGCGCAGCTTTAAAAGGCAGAGAAAACAGTACCTTACTACGCTCCTGCTTCTGCAATTCACAAAAATATGCAAATGGAAGGAGTTTTGAACGACTTTCTTTCGCTTCTCGCTAAACACTCTGCACACCTCCGTGCAACATCTACACCAAGATCGGGGACGTTTCCTGGGCTGGCCCAGTTTCTCCTTGCGAGACAGAGCGGAAGAGCTTTTTGCTAAGCTGCAGTAGACAAGAGATGCAGAAGACGATGATACGGAGACTCTCAGCAGTTAAGCCCCGGTCCCCGGCGGCTTTGGGCAGAAGCCGCGCTCCGGAGCGCACGGCGAGCAGCACAAAGCTCTGTGCGCGAAGAAGCCGCTTCTTCGCCTCCGGGAGACTGAGAGAGCGGCAGCTTCCGAGAAGCGAAAAACAAAGCTTCAATACACGGGCCCTGTGTGCAGCTCATAAACTGAGAGAAAACAGTACCGTACTACTCTCGTGCTTCTATCTTTCACATTATTATTCGAATGGAAGTGGTTTCGAACAGCTTTCTATTGCTTCTTGCCAAGCTTTCTGCAGATATCTCTGGACATTCTAGGCCAAGATCGAGGTTGTTTTCCCTACTAGCACACGTTCTCCTTGCGAGATCTAGTGGAAAAGCTTTTTCCCCAAGCTGCAGTTTCCAAGAGATGCAATAGACGATGATATATAGCTCTTTGTGAATTTAAGCGCCGGTCCCGGGCGTCTTTCGACAGAAGCTGCGCTCCGAAACGTAGCGCGAGCGGCACAATGCTCTGTGCGTGCAGAAGTAGCTTCATCGTCTCCGGGAGACAGGAGAGCGGCAGCTTCCGAGAGGCGAAGAAAGAAGCGTCACAACACGGGCACTGTGTGCAGCTCTCAAACGGAGAGAAAACAGTACCTTTCCACTCTCCTGCTTCTTTCATTCAAATTAATATTCGAAGTCAAGGAGTTTGAAACAACTTTCTTTTGCTTCTCGACAAACACTCTGCACACCTCCATGCAACATCTGCACCAAGATCGGGGACGGTTCCTGTACTAGCCCAGTTTCTCCTTGCGAGACAAAGCGGAACAGCTTTTTGGTAAGCTGCAGAAGACGAAGATACGGAGCTCTCAGAAGTTAAGCTCCGGTGCCCGGCGTCATTCGGCAGAAGCCGCGCTCCGGAGCGCACCGCGAAAGACACGATGATCTATGCGCGAAGAAGCCGCTTCTGCGCCTCTGGGAGACAGAGAGGGCGGCAGCTTGCTGAAGGCGATCAAGGAAGCTGCAAAACCTCTCTCCTTCCTTTTCCAGTCACGCGAACATTCCAAAGGAAAGAGTTTTCAACAACTTCTTTTGCTTCTTTCTTACGAAACATTCTGTAGGCAGTCGAGAAGCTTCTTAAGCAAGACCGGGGACATTGTACTATTGCCACAGTGTCTCCTTGCGAGACATAGTGGAAAAGGTTTTTGCAAATCTACAGGCGAAAAGAAATCCTGAAGACGATGTTCCGGAGCACTCCGAGCCAGAGCTCCAGTCCTTGGCGTCCTTCGGCAGAAGGCACGCTGCGGAGCGTACCGCGAGCGGCAAAATGCTCTGTGCGCGAAGAAGCCGCTTCTGCGCCTCCGAGAGACGGAGAACGCGGCAGCTTCCGAGAGGCAAAGAACGAAGCTTCACAACACGGGCACTGTGTGCAGGTGTCAAGCGGAGAGAAACCAGTACCTTACCGCTGCTCTTGTGCTTCTTTCATTCACGTTTTTATTCGAATGGAAGGAGTATTGAACAACTTTCTTTTGCTTCTGCTAATCTTTCTGCAGATAGCTCTCTCAATTCTTGAGCAAGATCGGTGTTGTTTTATCTACTGGCACAGTTTCTCCTTGCGAGATCTAGTGGAAAAGCTTTTTAGTATGCTGCAGAAGACAAGCGATGCAGAAGCCGATGATACAGAGCTCTCAGAAGTTAAGCGCCGGTCCCGGGCATCTTTCAGCAGAAGTCGCGCACCGGAGCGTCCAGGTACCAGCACGATGCTCTGTGCGCGAAGAAGACGCTTCTTCGCCGTCGAGAGAGGGAGAGCGCGGCAGCTTGCCAAAGGCCAAGAACACAGCCACACAATATGGTCATTCCGTGCGCAGCTTTAAAAGTTAGAGAAAACAGTACTTTTCCACTCTCCTGCTTCTTTCATTCACATTGCTATTCGAATGGAAGGAGTTTTGGACAGCTTTCTTGTGCTACTTGCTTCACACTCTGCAGCCATCCGTGCTGCAACATCCACACCAAGATCGGGGACGTTTCCTGGACCGGCCCAGTTTCTCCTTGCGAGACAGAGCGGAAGAGCTTTTTGCTAAGCTGCAGTAGACAAGAGATGCAGAAGACGATGATACGGAGCTCACAGAAGTTAAGCTCCTGTCCCCGGCATCTTTCAGCAGAAGCCGCTCTCCTGAGCGCACCGTGACAGGCACCATGCTCAGTGCGCGATGAAGCCGCTTCTTCGCCTTCGAGAGAGGGAGAGAGCGGCAGCTCGGAAAGACGAAGAACAAAGCCCCACAACACGGGCATTGTGTGCGCAGCTTTAAAAGGCAGAGAAAACAGTACCTTACTACGCTCCTGCTTCTGCAATTCACAAAAATATGCAAATGGAAGGAGTTTTGAACGACTTTCTTTCGCTTCTCGCTAAACACTCTGCACACCTCCGTGCAACATCTACACCAAGATCGGGGACGTTTCCTGGGCTGGCCCAGTTTCTCCTTGCGAGACAGAGCGGAAGAGCTTTTTGCTAAGCTGCAGTAGACAAGAGATGCAGAAGACGATGATACGGAGACTCTCAGCAGTTAAGCCCCGGTCCCCGGCGGCTTTGGGCAGAAGCCGCGCTCCGGAGCGCACGGCGAGCAGCACAAAGCTCTGTGCGCGAAGAAGCCGCTTCTTCGCCTCCGGGAGACTGAGAGAGCGGCAGCTTCCGAGAAGCGAAAAACAAAGCTTCAATACACGGGCCCTGTGTGCAGCTCATAAACTGAGAGAAAACAGTACCGTACTACTCTCGTGCTTCTATCTTTCACATTATTATTCGAATGGAAGTGGTTTCGAACAGCTTTCTATTGCTTCTTGCCAAGCTTTCTGCAGATATCTCTGGACATTCTAGGCCAAGATCGAGGTTGTTTTCCCTACTAGCACACGTTCTCCTTGCGAGATCTAGTGGAAAAGCTTTTTCCCCAAGCTGCAGTTTCCAAGAGATGCAATAGACGATGATATATAGCTCTTTGTGAATTTAAGCGCCGGTCCCGGGCGTCTTTCGACAGAAGCTGCGCTCCGAAACGTAGCGCGAGCGGCACAATGCTCTGTGCGTGCAGAAGTAGCTTCATCGTCTCCGGGAGACAGGAGAGCGGCAGCTTCCGAGAGGCGAAGAAAGAAGCGTCACAACACGGGCACTGTGTGCAGCTCTCAAACGGAGAGAAAACAGTACCTTTCCACTCTCCTGCTTCTTTCATTCAAATTAATATTCGAAGTCAAGGAGTTTGAAACAACTTTCTTTTGCTTCTCGACAAACACTCTGCACACCTCCATGCAACATCTGCACCAAGATCGGGGACGGTTCCTGTACTAGCCCAGTTTCTCCTTGCGAGACAAAGCGGAACAGCTTTTTGGTAAGCTGCAGAAGACGAAGATACGGAGCTCTCAGAAGTTAAGCTCCGGTGCCCGGCGTCATTCGGCAGAAGCCGCGCTCCGGAGCGCACCGCGAAAGACACGATGATCTATGCGCGAAGAAGCCGCTTCTGCGCCTCTGGGAGACAGAGAGGGCGGCAGCTTGCTGAAGGCGATCAAGGAAGCTGCAAAACCTCTCTCCTTCCTTTTCCAGTCACGCGAACATTCCAAAGGAAAGAGTTTTCAACAACTTCTTTTGCTTCTTTCTTACGAAACATTCTGTAGGCAGTCGAGAAGCTTCTTAAGCAAGACCGGGGACATTGTACTATTGCCACAGTGTCTCCTTGCGAGACATAGTGGAAAAGGTTTTTGCAAATCTACAGGCGAAAAGAAATCCTGAAGACGATGTTCCGGAGCACTCCGAGCCAGAGCTCCAGTCCTTGGCGTCCTTCGGCAGAAGGCACGCTGCGGAGCGTACCGCGAGCGGCAAAATGCTCTGTGCGCGAAGAAGCCGCTTCTGCGCCTCCGAGAGACGGAGAACGCGGCAGCTTCCGAGAGGCAAAGAACGAAGCTTCACAACACGGGCACTGTGTGCAGGTGTCAAGCGGAGAGAAACCAGTACCTTACCGCTGCTCTTGTGCTTCTTTCATTCACGTTTTTATTCGAATGGAAGGAGTATTGAACAACTTTCTTTTGCTTCTGCTAATCTTTCTGCAGATAGCTCTCTCAATTCTTGAGCAAGATCGGTGTTGTTTTATCTACTGGCACAGTTTCTCCTTGCGAGATCTAGTGGAAAAGCTTTTTAGTATGCTGCAGAAGACAAGCGATGCAGAAGCCGATGATACAGAGCTCTCAGAAGTTAAGCGCCGGTCCCGGGCATCTTTCAGCAGAAGTCGCGCACCGGAGCGTCCAGGTACCAGCACGATGCTCTGTGCGCGAAGAAGACGCTTCTTCGCCGTCGAGAGAGGGAGAGCGCGGCAGCTTGCCAAAGGCCAAGAACACAGCCACACAATATGGTCATTCCGTGCGCAGCTTTAAAAGTTAGAGAAAACAGTACTTTTCCACTCTCCTGCTTCTTTCATTCACATTGCTATTCGAATGGAAGGAGTTTTGGACAGCTTTCTTGTGCTACTTGCTTCACACTCTGCAGCCATCCGTGCTGCAACATCCACACCAAGATCGGGGACGTTTCCTGGACCGGCCCAGTTTCTCCTTGCGAGACAGAGCGGAAGAGCTTTTTGCTAAGCTGCAGTAGACAAGAGATGCAGAAGACGATGATACGGAGCTCACAGAAGTTAAGCTCCTGTCCCCGGCATCTTTCAGCAGAAGCCGCTCTCCTGAGCGCACCGTGACAGGCACCATGCTCAGTGCGCGATGAAGCCGCTTCTTCGCCTTCGAGAGAGGGAGAGAGCGGCAGCTCGGAAAGACGAAGAACAAAGCCCCACAACACGGGCATTGTGTGCGCAGCTTTAAAAGGCAGAGAAAACAGTACCTTACTACGCTCCTGCTTCTGCAATTCACAAAAATATGCAAATGGAAGGAGTTTTGAACGACTTTCTTTCGCTTCTCGCTAAACACTCTGCACACCTCCGTGCAACATCTACACCAAGATGGGGGACGTTTCCTGGGCTGGCCCAGTTTCTCCTTGCGAGACAGAGCGGAAGAGCTTTTTGCTAAGCTGCAGTAGACAAGAGATGCAGAAGACGATGATACGGAGACTCTCAGCAGTTAAGCCCCGGTCCCCGGCGGCTTTGGGCAGAAGCCGCGCTCCGGAGCGCACGGCGAGCAGCACAAAGCTCTGTGCGCGAAGAAGCCGCTTCTTCGCCTCCGGGAGACTGAGAGAGCGGCAGCTTCCGAGAAGCGAAAAACAAAGCTTCAATACACGGGCCCTGTGTGCAGCTCATAAACTGAGAGAAAACAGTACCGTACTACTCTCGTGCTTCTATCTTTCACATTATTATTCGAATGGAAGTGGTTTCGAACAGCTTTCTATTGCTTCTTGCCAAGCTTTCTGCAGATATCTCTGGACATTCTAGGCCAAGATCGAGGTTGTTTTCCCTACTAGCACACGTTCTCCTTGCGAGATCTAGTGGAAAAGCTTTTTCCCCAAGCTGCAGTTTCCAAGAGATGCAATAGACGATGATATATAGCTCTTTGTGAATTTAAGCGCCGGTCCCGGGCGTCTTTCGACAGAAGCTGCGCTCCGAAACGTAGCGCGAGCGGCACAATGCTCTGTGCGTGCAGAAGTAGCTTCATCGTCTCCGGGAGACAGGAGAGCGGCAGCTTCCGAGAGGCGAAGAAAGAAGCGTCACAACACGGGCACTGTGTGCAGCTCTCAAACGGAGAGAAAACAGTACCTTTCCACTCTCCTGCTTCTTTCATTCAAATTAATATTCGAAGTCAAGGAGTTTGAAACAACTTTCTTTTGCTTCTCGACAAACACTCTGCACACCTCCATGCAACATCTGCACCAAGATCGGGGACGGTTCCTGTACTAGCCCAGTTTCTCCTTGCGAGACAAAGCGGAACAGCTTTTTGGTAAGCTGCAGAAGACGAAGATACGGAGCTCTCAGAAGTTAAGCTCCGGTGCCCGGCGTCATTCGGCAGAAGCCGCGCTCCGGAGCGCACCGCGAAAGACACGATGATCTATGCGCGAAGAAGCCGCTTCTGCGCCTCTGGGAGACAGAGAGGGCGGCAGCTTGCTGAAGGCGATCAAGGAAGCTGCAAAACCTCTCTCCTTCCTTTTCCAGTCACGCGAACATTCCAAAGGAAAGAGTTTTCAACAACTTCTTTTGCTTCTTTCTTACGAAACATTCTGTAGGCGGTCGAGAAGCTTCTTAAGCAAGACCGGGGACATTGTACTATTGCCACAGTGTCTCCTTGCGAGACATAGTGGAAAAGGTTTTTGCAAATCTACAGGCGAAAAGAAATCCTGAAGACGATGTTCCGGAGCACTCCGAGCCAGAGCTCCAGTCCTTGGCGTCCTTCGGCAGAAGGCACGCTGCGGAGCGTACCGCGAGCGGCAAAATGCTCTGTGCGCGAAGAAGCCGCTTCTGCGCCTCCGAGAGACGGAGAACGCGGCAGCTTCCGAGAGGCAAAGAACGAAGCTTCACAACACGGGCACTGTGTGCAGGTGTCAAGCGGAGAGAAACCAGTACCTTACCGCTGCTCTTGTGCTTCTTTCATTCACGTTTTTATTCGAATGGAAGGAGTATTGAACAACTTTCTTTTGCTTCTGCTAATCTTTCTGCAGATAGCTCTCTCAATTCTTGAGCAAGATCGGTGTTGTTTTATCTACTGGCACAGTTTCTCCTTGCGAGATCTAGTGGAAAAGCTTTTTAGTATGCTGCAGAAGACAAGCGATGCAGAAGCCGATGATACAGAGCTCTCAGAAGTTAAGCGCCGGTCCCGGGCATCTTTCAGCAGAAGTCGCGCACCGGAGCGTCCAGGTACCAGCACGATGCTCTGTGCGCGAAGAAGACGCTTCTTCGCCGTCGAGAGAGGGAGAGCGCGGCAGCTTGCCAAAGGCCAAGAACACAGCCACACAATATGGTCATTCCGTGCGCAGCTTTAAAAGTTAGAGAAAACAGTACTTTTCCACTCTCCTGCTTCTTTCATTCACATTGCTATTCGAATGGAAGGAGTTTTGGACAGCTTTCTTGTGCTACTTGCTTCACACTCTGCAGCCATCCGTGCTGCAACATCCACACCAAGATCGGGGACGTTTCCTGGACCGGCCAAGTTTCTCCTTGCGAGACAGAGCGGAAGAGCTTTTTGCTAAGCTGCTGTAGACAAGAGATGCAGAAGACGATGATACGGAGCTCACAGAAGTTAAGCTCCTGTCCCCGGCATCTTTCAGCAGAAGCCGCTCTCCTGAGCGCACCGTGACAGGCACCATGCTCAGTGCGCGATGAAGCCGCTTCTTCGCCTTCGAGAGAGGGAGAGAGCGGCAGCTCGGAAAGACGAAGAACAAAGCCCCACAACACGGGCATTGTGTGCGCAGCTTTAAAAGGCAGAGAAAACAGTACCTTACTACGCTCCTGCTTCTGCAATTCACAAAAATATGCAAATGGAAGGAGTTTTGAACGACTTTCTTTCGCTTCTCGCTAAACACTCTGCACACCTCCGTGCAACATCTACACCAAGATCGGGGACGTTTCCTGGGCTGGCCCAGTTTCTCCTTGCGAGACAGAGCGGAAGAGCTTTTTGCTAAGCTGCAGTAGACAAGAGATGCAGAAGACGATGATACGGAGACTCTCAGCAGTTAAGCCCCGGTCCCCGGCGGCTTTGGGCAGAAGCCGCGCTCCGGAGCGCACGGCGAGCAGCACAAAGCTCTGTGCGCGAAGAAGCCGCTTCTTCGCCTCCGGGAGACTGAGAGAGCGGCAGCTTCCGAGAAGCGAAAAACAAAGCTTCAATACACGGGCCCTGTGTGCAGCTCATAAACTGAGAGAAAACAGTACCGTACTACTCTCGTGCTTCTATCTTTCACATTATTATTCGAATGGAAGTGGTTTCGAACAGCTTTCTATTGCTTCTTGCCAAGCTTTCTGCAGATATCTCTGGACATTCTAGGCCAAGATCGAGGTTGTTTTCCCTACTAGCACACGTTCTCCTTGCGAGATCTAGTGGAAAAGCTTTTTCCCCAAGCTGCAGTTTCCAAGAGATGCAATAGACGATGATATATAGCTCTTTGTGAATTTAAGCGCCGGTCCCGGGCGTCTTTCGACAGAAGCTGCGCTCCGAAACGTAGCGCGAGCGGCACAATGCTCTGTGCGTGCAGAAGTAGCTTCATCGTCTCCGGGAGACAGGAGAGCGGCAGCTTCCGAGAGGCGAAGAAAGAAGCGTCACAACACGGGCACTGTGTGCAGCTCTCAAACGGAGAGAAAACAGTACCTTTCCACTCTCCTGCTTCTTTCATTCAAATTAATATTCGAAGTCAAGGAGTTTGAAACAACTTTCTTTTGCTTCTCGACAAACACTCTGCACACCTCCATGCAACATCTGCACCAAGATCGGGGACGGTTCCTGTACTAGCCCAGTTTCTCCTTGCGAGACAAAGCGGAACAGCTTTTTGGTAAGCTGCAGAAGACGAAGATACGGAGCTCTCAGAAGTTAAGCTCCGGTGCCCGGCGTCATTCGGCAGAAGCCGCGCTCCGGAGCGCACCGCGAAAGACACGATGATCTATGCGCGAAGAAGCCGCTTCTGCGCCTCTGGGAGACAGAGAGGGCGGCAGCTTGCTGAAGGCGATCAAGGAAGCTGCAAAACCTCTCTCCTTCCTTTTCCAGTCACGCGAACATTCCAAAGGAAAGAGTTTTCAACAACTTCTTTTGCTTCTTTCTTACGAAACATTCTGTAGGCAGTCGAGAAGCTTCTTAAGCAAGACCGGGGACATTGTACTATTGCCACAGTGTCTCCTTGCGAGACATAGTGGAAAAGGTTTTTGCAAATCTACAGGCGAAAAGAAATCCTGAAGACGATGTTCCGGAGCACTCCGAGCCAGAGCTCCAGTCCTTGGCGTCCTTCGGCAGAAGGCACGCTGCGGAGCGTACCGCGAGCGGCAAAATGCTCTGTGCGCGAAGAAGCCGCTTCTGCGCCTCCGAGAGACGGAGAACGCGGCAGCTTCCGAGAGGCAAAGAACGAAGCTTCACAACACGGGCACTGTGTGCAGGTGTCAAGCGGAGAGAAACCAGTACCTTACCGCTGCTCTTGTGCTTCTTTCATTCACGTTTTTATTCGAATGGAAGGAGTATTGAACAACTTTCTTTTGCTTCTGCTAATCTTTCTGCAGATAGCTCTCTCAATTCTTGAGCAAGATCGGTGTTGTTTTATCTACTGGCACAGTTTCTCCTTGCGAGATCTAGTGGAAAAGCTTTTTAGTATGCTGCAGAAGACAAGCGATGCAGAAGCCGATGATACAGAGCTCTCAGAAGTTAAGCGCCGGTCCCGGGCATCTTTCAGCAGAAGTCGCGCACCGGAGCGTCCAGGTACCAGCACGATGCTCTGTGCGCGAAGAAGACGCTTCTTCGCCGTCGAGAGAGGGAGAGCGCGGCAGCTTGCCAAAGGCCAAGAACACAGCCACACAATATGGTCATTCCGTGCGCAGCTTTAAAAGTTAGAGAAAACAGTACTTTTCCACTCTCCTGCTTCTTTCATTCACATTGCTATTCGAATGGAAGGAGTTTTGGACAGCTTTCTTGTGCTACTTGCTTCACACTCTGCAGCCATCCGTGCTGCAACATCCACACCAAGATCGGGGACGTTTCCTGGACCGGCCCAGTTTCTCCTTGCGAGACAGAGCGGAAGAGCTTTTTGCTAAGCTGCAGTAGACAAGAGATGCAGAAGACGATGATACGGAGCTCACAGAAGTTAAGCTCCTGTCCCCGGCATCTTTCAGCAGAAGCCGCTCTCCTGAGCGCACCGTGACAGGCACCATGCTCAGTGCGCGATGAAGCCGCTTCTTCGCCTTCGAGAGAGGGAGAGAGCGGCAGCTCGGAAAGACGAAGAACAAAGCCCCACAACACGGGCATTGTGTGCGCAGCTTTAAAAGGCAGAGAAAACAGTACCTTACTACGCTCCTGCTTCTGCAATTCACAAAAATATGCAAATGGAAGGAGTTTTGAACGACTTTCTTTCGCTTCTCGCTAAACACTCTGCACACCTCCGTGCAACATCTACACCAAGATCGGGGACGTTTCCTGGGCTGGCCCAGTTTCTCCTTGCGAGACAGAGCGGAAGAGCTTTTTGCTAAGCTGCAGTAGACAAGAGATGCAGAAGACGATGATACGGAGACTCTCAGCAGTTAAGCCCCGGTCCCCGGCGGCTTTGGGCAGAAGCCGCGCTCCGGAGCGCACGGCGAGCAGCACAAAGCTCTGTGCGCGAAGAAGCCGCTTCTTCGCCTCCGGGAGACTGAGAGAGCGGCAGCTTCCGAGAAGCGAAAAACAAAGCTTCAATACACGGGCCCTGTGTGCAGCTCATAAACTGAGAGAAAACAGTACCGTACTACTCTCGTGCTTCTATCTTTCACATTATTATTCGAATGGAAGTGGTTTCGAACAGCTTTCTATTGCTTCTTGCCAAGCTTTCTGCAGATATCTCTGGACATTCTAGGCCAAGATCGAGGTTGTTTTCCCTACTAGCACACGTTCTCCTTGCGAGATCTAGTGGAAAAGCTTTTTCCCCAAGCTGCAGTTTCCAAGAGATGCAATAGACGATGATATATAGCTCTTTGTGAATTTAAGCGCCGGTCCCGGGCGTCTTTCGACAGAAGCTGCGCTCCGAAACGTAGCGCGAGCGGCACAATGCTCTGTGCGTGCAGAAGTAGCTTCATCGTCTCCGGGAGACAGGAGAGCGGCAGCTTCCGAGAGGCGAAGAAAGAAGCGTCACAACACGGGCACTGTGTGCAGCTCTCAAACGGAGAGAAAACAGTACCTTTCCACTCTCCTGCTTCTTTCATTCAAATTAATATTCGAAGTCAAGGAGTTTGAAACAACTTTCTTTTGCTTCTCGACAAACACTCTGCACACCTCCATGCAACATCTGCACCAAGATCGGGGACGGTTCCTGTACTAGCCCAGTTTCTCCTTGCGAGACAAAGCGGAACAGCTTTTTGGTAAGCTGCAGAAGACGAAGATACGGAGCTCTCAGAAGTTAAGCTCCGGTGCCCGGCGTCATTCGGCAGAAGCCGCGCTCCGGAGCGCACCGCGAAAGACACGATGATCTATGCGCGAAGAAGCCGCTTCTGCGCCTCTGGGAGACAGAGAGGGCGGCAGCTTGCTGAAGGCGATCAAGGAAGCTGCAAAACCTCTCTCCTTCCTTTTCCAGTCACGCGAACATTCCAAAGGAAAGAGTTTTCAACAACTTCTTTTGCTTCTTTCTTACGAAACATTCTGTAGGCAGTCGAGAAGCTTCTTAAGCAAGACCGGGGACATTGTACTATTGCCACAGTGTCTCCTTGCGAGACATAGTGGAAAAGGTTTTTGCAAATCTACAGGCGAAAAGAAATCCTGAAGACGATGTTCCGGAGCACTCCGAGCCAGAGCTCCAGTCCTTGGCGTCCTTCGGCAGAAGGCACGCTGCGGAGCGTACCGCGAGCGGCAAAATGCTCTGTGCGCGAAGAAGCCGCTTCTGCGCCTCCGAGAGACGGAGAACGCGGCAGCTTCCGAGAGGCAAAGAACGAAGCTTCACAACACGGGCACTGTGTGCAGGTGTCAAGCGGAGAGAAACCAGTACCTTACCGCTGCTCTTGTGCTTCTTTCATTCACGTTTTTATTCGAATGGAAGGAGTATTGAACAACTTTCTTTTGCTTCCGCTAATCTTTCTGCAGATAGCTCTCTCAATTCTTGAGCAAGATCGGTGTTGTTTTATCTACTGGCACAGTTTCTCCTTGCGAGATCTAGTGGAAAAGCTTTTTAGTATGCTGCAGAAGACAAGCGATGCAGAAGCCGATGATACAGAGCTCTCAGAAGTTAAGCGCCGGTCCCGGGCATCTTTCAGCAGAAGTCGCGCACCGGAGCGTCCAGGTACCAGCACGATGCTCTGTGCGCGAAGAAGACGCTTCTTCGCCGTCGAGAGAGGGAGAGCGCGGCAGCTTGCCAAAGGCCAAGAACACAGCCACACAATATGGTCATTCCGTGCGCAGCTTTAAAAGTTAGAGAAAACAGTACTTTTCCACTCTCCTGCTTCTTTCATTCACATTGCTATTCGAATGGAAGGAGTTTTGGACAGCTTTCTTGTGCTACTTGCTTCACACTCTGCAGCCATCCGTGCTGCAACATCCACACCAAGATCGGGGACGTTTCCTGGACCGGCCAAGTTTCTCCTTGCGAGACAGAGCGGAAGAGCTTTTTGCTAAGCTGCTGTAGACAAGAGATGCAGAAGACGATGATACGGAGCTCACAGAAGTTAAGCTCCTGTCCCCGGCATCTTTCAGCAGAAGCCGCTCTCCTGAGCGCACCGTGACAGGCACCATGCTCAGTGCGCGATGAAGCCGCTTCTTCGCCTTCGAGAGAGGGAGAGAGCGGCAGCTCGGAAAGACGAAGAACAAAGCCCCACAACACGGGCATTGTGTGCGCAGCTTTAAAAGGCAGAGAAAACAGTACCTTACTACGCTCCTGCTTCTGCAATTCACAAAAATATGCAAATGGAAGGAGTTTTGAACGACTTTCTTTCGCTTCTCGCTAAACACTCTGCACACCTCCGTGCAACATCTACACCAAGATCGGGGACGTTTCCTGGGCTGGCCCAGTTTCTCCTTGCGAGACAGAGCGGAAGAGCTTTTTGCTAAGCTGCAGTAGACAAGAGATGCAGAAGACGATGATACGGAGACTCTCAGCAGTTAAGCCCCGGTCCCCGGCGGCTTTGGGCAGAAGCCGCGCTCCGGAGCGCACGGCGAGCAGCACAAAGCTCTGTGCGCGAAGAAGCCGCTTCTTCGCCTCCGGGAGACTGAGAGAGCGGCAGCTTCCGAGAAGCGAAAAACAAAGCTTCAATACACGGGCCCTGTGTGCAGCTCATAAACTGAGAGAAAACAGTACCGTACTACTCTCGTGCTTCTATCTTTCACATTATTATTCGAATGGAAGTGGTTTCGAACAGCTTTCTATTGCTTCTTGCCAAGCTTTCTGCAGATATCTCTGGACATTCTAGGCCAAGATCGAGGTTGTTTTCCCTACTAGCACACGTTCTCCTTGCGAGATCTAGTGGAAAAGCTTTTTCCCCAAGCTGCAGTTTCCAAGAGATGCAATAGACGATGATATATAGCTCTTTGTGAATTTAAGCGCCGGTCCCGGGCGTCTTTCGACAGAAGCTGCGCTCCGAAACGTAGCGCGAGCGGCACAATGCTCTGTGCGTGCAGAAGTAGCTTCATCGTCTCCGGGAGACAGGAGAGCGGCAGCTTCCGAGAGGCGAAGAAAGAAGCGTCACAACACGGGCACTGTGTGCAGCTCTCAAACGGAGAGAAAACAGTACCTTTCCACTCTCCTGCTTCTTTCATTCAAATTAATATTCGAAGTCAAGGAGTTTGAAACAACTTTCTTTTGCTTCTCGACAAACACTCTGCACACCTCCATGCAACATCTGCACCAAGATCGGGGACGGTTCCTGTACTAGCCCAGTTTCTCCTTGCGAGACAAAGCGGAACAGCTTTTTGGTAAGCTGCAGAAGACGAAGATACGGAGCTCTCAGAAGTTAAGCTCCGGTGCCCGGCGTCATTCGGCAGAAGCCGCGCTCCGGAGCGCACCGCGAAAGACACGATGATCTATGCGCGAAGAAGCCGCTTCTGCGCCTCTGGGAGACAGAGAGGGCGGCAGCTTGCTGAAGGCGATCAAGGAAGCTGCAAAACCTCTCTCCTTCCTTTTCCAGTCACGCGAACATTCCAAAGGAAAGAGTTTTCAACAACTTCTTTTGCTTCTTTCTTACGAAACATTCTGTAGGCAGTCGAGAAGCTTCTTAAGCAAGACCGGGGACATTGTACTATTGCCACAGTGTCTCCTTGCGAGACATAGTGGAAAAGGTTTTTGCAAATCTACAGGCGAAAAGAAATCCTGAAGACGATGTTCCGGAGCACTCCGAGCCAGAGCTCCAGTCCTTGGCGTCCTTCGGCAGAAGGCACGCTGCGGAGCGTACCGCGAGCGGCAAAATGCTCTGTGCGCGAAGAAGCCGCTTCTGCGCCTCCGAGAGACGGAGAACGCGGCAGCTTCCGAGAGGCAAAGAACGAAGCTTCACAACACGGGCACTGTGTGCAGGTGTCAAGCGGAGAGAAACCAGTACCTTACCGCTGCTCTTGTGCTTCTTTCATTCACGTTTTTATTCGAATGGAAGGAGTATTGAACAACTTTCTTTTGCTTCTGCTAATCTTTCTGCAGATAGCTCTCTCAATTCTTGAGCAAGATCGGTGTTGTTTTATCTACTGGCACAGTTTCTCCTTGCGAGATCTAGTGGAAAAGCTTTTTAGTATGCTGCAGAAGACAAGCGATGCAGAAGCCGATGATACAGAGCTCTCAGAAGTTAAGCGCCGGTCCCGGGCATCTTTCAGCAGAAGTCGCGCACCGGAGCGTCCAGGTACCAGCACGATGCTCTGTGCGCGAAGAAGACGCTTCTTCGCCGTCGAGAGAGGGAGAGCGCGGCAGCTTGCCAAAGGCCAAGAACACAGCCACACAATATGGTCATTCCGTGCGCAGCTTTAAAAGTTAGAGAAAACAGTACTTTTCCACTCTCCTGCTTCTTTCATTCACATTGCTATTCGAATGGAAGGAGTTTTGGACAGCTTTCTTGTGCTACTTGCTTCACACTCTGCAGCCATCCGTGCTGCAACATCCACACCAAGATCGGGGACGTTTCCTGGACCGGCCAAGTTTCTCCTTGCGAGACAGAGCGGAAGAGCTTTTTGCTAAGCTGCTGTAGACAAGAGATGCAGAAGACGATGATACGGAGCTCACAGAAGTTAAGCTCCTGTCCCCGGCATCTTTCAGCAGAAGCCGCTCTCCTGAGCGCACCGTGACAGGCACCATGCTCAGTGCGCGATGAAGCCGCTTCTTCGCCTTCGAGAGAGGGAGAGAGCGGCAGCTCGGAAAGACGAAGAACAAAGCCCCACAACACGGGCATTGTGTGCGCAGCTTTAAAAGGCAGAGAAAACAGTACCTTACTACGCTCCTGCTTCTGCAATTCACAAAAATATGCAAATGGAAGGAGTTTTGAACGACTTTCTTTCGCTTCTCGCTAAACACTCTGCACACCTCCGTGCAACATCTACACCAAGATCGGGGACGTTTCCTGGGCTGGCCCAGTTTCTCCTTGCGAGACAGAGCGGAAGAGCTTTTTGCTAAGCTGCAGTAGACAAGAGATGCAGAAGACGATGATACGGAGACTCTCAGCAGTTAAGCCCCGGTCCCCGGCGGCTTTGGGCAGAAGCCGCGCTCCGGAGCGCACGGCGAGCAGCACAAAGCTCTGTGCGCGAAGAAGCCGCTTCTTCGCCTCCGGGAGACTGAGAGAGCGGCAGCTTCCGAGAAGCGAAAAACAAAGCTTCAATACACGGGCCCTGTGTGCAGCTCATAAACTGAGAGAAAACAGTACCGTACTACTCTCGTGCTTCTATCTTTCACATTATTATTCGAATGGAAGTGGTTTCGAACAGCTTTCTATTGCTTCTTGCCAAGCTTTCTGCAGATATCTCTGGACATTCTAGGCCAAGATCGAGGTTGTTTTCCCTACTAGCACACGTTCTCCTTGCGAGATCTAGTGGAAAAGCTTTTTTCCCAAGCTGCAGTTTCCAAGAGATGCAATAGACGATGATATATAGCTCTTTGTGAATTTAAGCGCCGGTCCCGGGCGTCTTTCGACAGAAGCTGCGCTCCGAAACGTAGCGCGAGCGGCACAATGCTCTGTGCGTGCAGAAGTAGCTTCATCGTCTCCGGGAGACAGGAGAGCGGCAGCTTCCGAGAGGCGAAGAAAGAAGCGTCACAACACGGGCACTGTGTGCAGCTCTCAAACGGAGAGAAAACAGTACCTTTCCACTCTCCTGCTTCTTTCATTCAAATTAATATTCGAAGTCAAGGAGTTTGAAACAACTTTCTTTTGCTTCTCGACAAACACTCTGCACACCTCCATGCAACATCTGCACCAAGATCGGGGACGGTTCCTGTACTAGCCCAGTTTCTCCTTGCGAGACAAAGCGGAACAGCTTTTTGGTAAGCTGCAGAAGACGAAGATACGGAGCTCTCAGAAGTTAAGCTCCGGTGCCCGGCGTCATTCGGCAGAAGCCGCGCTCCGGAGCGCACCGCGAAAGACACGATGATCTATGCGCGAAGAAGCCGCTTCTGCGCCTCTGGGAGACAGAGAGGGCGGCAGCTTGCTGAAGGCGATCAAGGAAGCTGCAAAACCTCTCTCCTTCCTTTTCCAGTCACGCGAACATTCCAAAGGAAAGAGTTTTCAACAACTTCTTTTGCTTCTTTCTTACGAAACATTCTGTAGGCAGTCGAGAAGCTTCTTAAGCAAGACCGGGGACATTGTACTATTGCCACAGTGTCTCCTTGCGAGACATAGTGGAAAAGGTTTTTGCAAATCTACAGGCGAAAAGAAATCCTGAAGACGATGTTCCGGAGCACTCCGAGCCAGAGCTCCAGTCCTTGGCGTCCTTCGGCAGAAGGCACGCTGCGGAGCGTACCGCGAGCGGCAAAATGCTCTGTGCGCGAAGAAGCCGCTTCTGCGCCTCCGAGAGACGGAGAACGCGGCAGCTTCCGAGAGGCAAAGAACGAAGCTTCACAACACGGGCACTGTGTGCAGGTGTCAAGCGGAGAGAAACCAGTACCTTACCGCTGCTCTTGTGCTTCTTTCATTCACGTTTTTATTCGAATGGAAGGAGTATTGAACAACTTTCTTTTGCTTCTGCTAATCTTTCTGCAGATAGCTCTCTCAATTCTTGAGCAAGATCGGTGTTGTTTTATCTACTGGCACAGTTTCTCCTTGCGAGATCTAGTGGAAAAGCTTTTTAGTATGCTGCAGAAGACAAGCGATGCAGAAGCCGATGATACAGAGCTCTCAGAAGTTAAGCGCCGGTCCCGGGCATCTTTCAGCAGAAGTCGCGCACCGGAGCGTCCAGGTACCAGCACGATGCTCTGTGCGCGAAGAAGACGCTTCTTCGCCGTCGAGAGAGGGAGAGCGCGGCAGCTTGCCAAAGGCCAAGAACACAGCCACACAATATGGTCATTCCGTGCGCAGCTTTAAAAGTTAGAGAAAACAGTACTTTTCCACTCTCCTGCTTCTTTCATTCACATTGCTATTCGAATGGAAGGAGTTTTGGACAGCTTTCTTGTGCTACTTGCTTCACACTCTGCAGCCATCCGTGCTGCAACATCCACACCAAGATCGGGGACGTTTCCTGGACCGGCCAAGTTTCTCCTTGCGAGACAGAGCGGAAGAGCTTTTTGCTAAGCTGCTGTAGACAAGAGATGCAGAAGACGATGATACGGAGCTCACAGAAGTTAAGCTCCTGTCCCCGGCATCTTTCAGCAGAAGCCGCTCTCCTGAGCGCACCGTGACAGGCACCATGCTCAGTGCGCGATGAAGCCGCTTCTTCGCCTTCGAGAGAGGGAGAGAGCGGCAGCTCGGAAAGACGAAGAACAAAGCCCCACAACACGGGCATTGTGTGCGCAGCTTTAAAAGGCAGAGAAAACAGTACCTTACTACGCTCCTGCTTCTGCAATTCACAAAAATATGCAAATGGAAGGAGTTTTGAACGACTTTCTTTCGCTTCTCGCTAAACACTCTGCACACCTCCGTGCAACATCTACACCAAGATCGGGGACGTTTCCTGGGCTGGCCCAGTTTCTCCTTGCGAGACAGAGCGGAAGAGCTTTTTGCTAAGCTGCAGTAGACAAGAGATGCAGAAGACGATGATACGGAGACTCTCAGCAGTTAAGCCCCGGTCCCCGGCGGCTTTGGGCAGAAGCCGCGCTCCGGAGCGCACGGCGAGCAGCACAAAGCTCTGTGCGCGAAGAAGCCGCTTCTTCGCCTCCGGGAGACTGAGAGAGCGGCAGCTTCCGAGAAGCGAAAAACAAAGCTTCAATACACGGGCCCTGTGTGCAGCTCATAAACTGAGAGAAAACAGTACCGTACTACTCTCGTGCTTCTATCTTTCACATTATTATTCGAATGGAAGTGGTTTCGAACAGCTTTCTATTGCTTCTTGCCAAGCTTTCTGCAGATATCTCTGGACATTCTAGGCCAAGATCGAGGTTGTTTTCCCTACTAGCACACGTTCTCCTTGCGAGATCTAGTGGAAAAGCTTTTTCCCCAAGCTGCAGTTTCCAAGAGATGCAATAGACGATGATATATAGCTCTTTGTGAATTTAAGCGCCGGTCCCGGGCGTCTTTCGACAGAAGCTGCGCTCCGAAACGTAGCGCGAGCGGCACAATGCTCTGTGCGTGCAGAAGTAGCTTCATCGTCTCCGGGAGACAGGAGAGCGGCAGCTTCCGAGAGGCGAAGAAAGAAGCGTCACAACACGGGCACTGTGTGCAGCTCTCAAACGGAGAGAAAACAGTACCTTTCCACTCTCCTGCTTCTTTCATTCAAATTAATATTCGAAGTCAAGGAGTTTGAAACAACTTTCTTTTGCTTCTCGACAAACACTCTGCACACCTCCATGCAACATCTGCACCAAGATCGGGGACGGTTCCTGTACTAGCCCAGTTTCTCCTTGCGAGACAAAGCGGAACAGCTTTTTGGTAAGCTGCAGAAGACGAAGATACGGAGCTCTCAGAAGTTAAGCTCCGGTGCCCGGCGTCATTCGGCAGAAGCCGCGCTCCGGAGCGCACCGCGAAAGACACGATGATCTATGCGCGAAGAAGCCGCTTCTGCGCCTCTGGGAGACAGAGAGGGCGGCAGCTTGCTGAAGGCGATCAAGGAAGCTGCAAAACCTCTCTCCTTCCTTTTCCAGTCACGCGAACATTCCAAAGGAAAGAGTTTTCAACAACTTCTTTTGCTTCTTTCTTACGAAACATTCTGTAGGCAGTCGAGAAGCTTCTTAAGCAAGACCGGGGACATTGTACTATTGCCACAGTGTCTCCTTGCGAGACATAGTGGAAAAGGTTTTTGCAAATCTACAGGCGAAAAGAAATCCTGAAGACGATGTTCCGGAGCACTCCGAGCCAGAGCTCCAGTCCTTGGCGTCCTTCGGCAGAAGGCACGCTGCGGAGCGTACCGCGAGCGGCAAAATGCTCTGTGCGCGAAGAAGCCGCTTCTGCGCCTCCGAGAGACGGAGAACGCGGCAGCTTCCGAGAGGCAAAGAACGAAGCTTCACAACACGGGCACTGTGTGCAGGTGTCAAGCGGAGAGAAACCAGTACCTTACCGCTGCTCTTGTGCTTCTTTCATTCACGTTTTTATTCGAATGGAAGGAGTATTGAACAACTTTCTTTTGCTTCTGCTAATCTTTCTGCAGATAGCTCTCTCAATTCTTGAGCAAGATCGGTGTTGTTTTATCTACTGGCACAGTTTCTCCTTGCGAGATCTAGTGGAAAAGCTTTTTAGTATGCTGCAGAAGACAAGCGATGCAGAAGCCGATGATACAGAGCTCTCAGAAGTTAAGCGCCGGTCCCGGGCATCTTTCAGCAGAAGTCGCGCACCGGAGCGTCCAGGTACCAGCACGATGCTCTGTGCGCGAAGAAGACGCTTCTTCGCCGTCGAGAGAGGGAGAGCGCGGCAGCTTGCCAAAGGCCAAGAACACAGCCACACAATATGGTCATTCCGTGCGCAGCTTTAAAAGTTAGAGAAAACAGTACTTTTCCACTCTCCTGCTTCTTTCATTCACATTGCTATTCGAACGGAAGGAGTTTTGGACAGCTTTCTTGTGCTACTTGCTTCACACTCTGCAGCCATCCGTGCTGCAACATCCACACCAAGATCGGGGACGTTTCCTGGACCGGCCAAGTTTCTCCTTGCGAGACAGAGCGGAAGAGCTTTTTGCTAAGCTGCTGTAGACAAGAGATGCAGAAGACGATGATACGGAGCTCACAGAAGTTAAGCTCCTGTCCCCGGCATCTTTCAGCAGAAGCCGCTCTCCTGAGCGCACCGTGACAGGCACCATGCTCAGTGCGCGATGAAGCCGCTTCTTCGCCTTCGAGAGAGGGAGAGAGCGGCAGCTCGGAAAGACGAAGAACAAAGCCCCACAACACGGGCATTGTGTGCGCAGCTTTAAAAGGCAGAGAAAACAGTACCTTACTACGCTCCTGCTTCTGCAATTCACAAAAATATGCAAATGGAAGGAGTTTTGAACGACTTTCTTTCGCTTCTCGCTAAACACTCTGCACACCTCCGTGCAACATCTACACCAAGATCGGGGACGTTTCCTGGGCTGGCCCAGTTTCTCCTTGCGAGACAGAGCGGAAGAGCTTTTTGCTAAGCTGCAGTAGACAAGAGATGCAGAAGACGATGATACGGAGACTCTCAGCAGTTAAGCCCCGGTCCCCGGCGGCTTTGGGCAGAAGCCGCGCTCCGGAGCGCACGGCGAGCAGCACAAAGCTCTGTGCGCGAAGAAGCCGCTTCTTCGCCTCCGGGAGACTGAGAGAGCGGCAGCTTCCGAGAAGCGAAAAACAAAGCTTCAATACACGGGCCCTGTGTGCAGCTCATAAACTGAGAGAAAACAGTACCGTACTACTCTCGTGCTTCTATCTTTCACATTATTATTCGAATGGAAGTGGTTTCGAACAGCTTTCTATTGCTTCTTGCCAAGCTTTCTGCAGATATCTCTGGACATTCTAGGCCAAGATCGAGGTTGTTTTCCCTACTAGCACACGTTCTCCTTGCGAGATCTAGTGGAAAAGCTTTTTCCCCAAGCTGCAGTTTCCAAGAGATGCAATAGACGATGATATATAGCTCTTTGTGAATTTAAGCGCCGGTCCCGGGCGTCTTTCGACAGAAGCTGCGCTCCGAAACGTAGCGCGAGCGGCACAATGCTCTGTGCGTGCAGAAGTAGCTTCATCGTCTCCGGGAGACAGGAGAGCGGCAGCTTCCGAGAGGCGAAGAAAGAAGCGTCACAACACGGGCACTGTGTGCAGCTCTCAAACGGAGAGAAAACAGTACCTTTCCACTCTCCTGCTTCTTTCATTCAAATTAATATTCGAAGTCAAGGAGTTTGAAACAACTTTCTTTTGCTTCTCGACAAACACTCTGCACACCTCCATGCAACATCTGCACCAAGATCGGGGACGGTTCCTGTACTAGCCCAGTTTCTCCTTGCGAGACAAAGCGGAACAGCTTTTTGGTAAGCTGCAGAAGACGAAGATACGGAGCTCTCAGAAGTTAAGCTCCGGTGCCCGGCGTCATTCGGCAGAAGCCGCGCTCCGGAGCGCACCGCGAAAGACACGATGATCTATGCGCGAAGAAGCCGCTTCTGCGCCTCTGGGAGACAGAGAGGGCGGCAGCTTGCTGAAGGCGATCAAGGAAGCTGCAAAACCTCTCTCCTTCCTTTTCCAGTCACGCGAACATTCCAAAGGAAAGAGTTTTCAACAACTTCTTTTGCTTCTTTCTTACGAAACATTCTGTAGGCAGTCGAGAAGCTTCTTAAGCAAGACCGGGGACATTGTACTATTGCCACAGTGTCTCCTTGCGAGACATAGTGGAAAAGGTTTTTGCAAATCTACAGGCGAAAAGAAATCCTGAAGACGATGTTCCGGAGCACTCCGAGCCAGAGCTCCAGTCCTTGGCGTCCTTCGGCAGAAGGCACGCTGCGGAGCGTACCGCGAGCGGCAAAATGCTCTGTGCGCGAAGAAGCCGCTTCTGCGCCTCCGAGAGACGGAGAACGCGGCAGCTTCCGAGAGGCAAAGAACGAAGCTTCACAACACGGGCACTGTGTGCAGGTGTCAAGCGGAGAGAAACCAGTACCTTACCGCTGCTCTTGTGCTTCTTTCATTCACGTTTTTATTCGAATGGAAGGAGTATTGAACAACTTTCTTTTGCTTCTGCTAATCTTTCTGCAGATAGCTCTCTCAATTCTTGAGCAAGATCGGTGTTGTTTTATCTACTGGCACAGTTTCTCCTTGCGAGATCTAGTGGAAAAGCTTTTTAGTATGCTGCAGAAGACAAGCGATGCAGAAGCCGATGATACAGAGCTCTCAGAAGTTAAGCGCCGGTCCCGGGCATCTTTCAGCAGAAGTCGCGCACCGGAGCGTCCAGGTACCAGCACGATGCTCTGTGCGCGAAGAAGACGCTTCTTCGCCGTCGAGAGAGGGAGAGCGCGGCAGCTTGCCAAAGGCCAAGAACACAGCCACACAATATGGTCATTCCGTGCGCAGCTTTAAAAGTTAGAGAAAACAGTACTTTTCCACTCTCCTGCTTCTTTCATTCACATTGCTATTCGAATGGAAGGAGTTTTGGACAGCTTTCTTGTGCTACTTGCTTCACACTCTGCAGCCATCCGTGCTGCAACATCCACACCAAGATCGGGGACGTTTCCTGGACCGGCCCAGTTTCTCCTTGCGAGACAGAGCGGAAGAGCTTTTTGCTAAGCTGCAGTAGACAAGAGATGCAGAAGACGATGATACGGAGCTCACAGAAGTTAAGCTCCTGTCCCCGGCATCTTTCAGCAGAAGCCGCTCTCCTGAGCGCACCGTGACAGGCACCATGCTCAGTGCGCGATGAAGCCGCTTCTTCGCCTTCGAGAGAGGGAGAGAGCGGCAGCTCGGAAAGACGAAGAACAAAGCCCCACAACACGGGCATTGTGTGCGCAGCTTTAAAAGGCAGAGAAAACAGTACCTTACTACGCTCCTGCTTCTGCAATTCACAAAAATATGCAAATGGAAGGAGTTTTGAACGACTTTCTTTCGCTTCTCGCTAAACACTCTGCACACCTCCGTGCAACATCTACACCAAGATCGGGGACGTTTCCTGGGCTGGCCCAGTTTCTCCTTGCGAGACAGAGCGGAAGAGCTTTTTGCTAAGCTGCAGTAGACAAGAGATGCAGAAGACGATGATACGGAGACTCTCAGCAGTTAAGCCCCGGTCCCCGGCGGCTTTGGGCAGAAGCCGCGCTCCGGAGCGCACGGCGAGCAGCACAAAGCTCTGTGCGCGAAGAAGCCGCTTCTTCGCCTCCGGGAGACTGAGAGAGCGGCAGCTTCCGAGAAGCGAAAAACAAAGCTTCAATACACGGGCCCTGTGTGCAGCTCATAAACTGAGAGAAAACAGTACCGTACTACTCTCGTGCTTCTATCTTTCACATTATTATTCGAATGGAAGTGGTTTCGAACAGCTTTCTATTGCTTCTTGCCAAGCTTTCTGCAGATATCTCTGGACATTCTAGGCCAAGATCGAGGTTGTTTTCCCTACTAGCACACGTTCTCCTTGCGAGATCTAGTGGAAAAGCTTTTTCCCCAAGCTGCAGTTTCCAAGAGATGCAATAGACGATGATATATAGCTCTTTGTGAATTTAAGCGCCGGTCCCGGGCGTCTTTCGACAGAAGCTGCGCTCCGAAACGTAGCGCGAGCGGCACAATGCTCTGTGCGTGCAGAAGTAGCTTCATCGTCTCCGGGAGACAGGAGAGCGGCAGCTTCCGAGAGGCGAAGAAAGAAGCGTCACAACACGGGCACTGTGTGCAGCTCTCAAACGGAGAGAAAACAGTACCTTTCCACTCTCCTGCTTCTTTCATTCAAATTAATATTCGAAGTCAAGGAGTTTGAAACAACTTTCTTTTGCTTCTCGACAAACACTCTGCACACCTCCATGCAACATCTGCACCAAGATCGGGGACGGTTCCTGTACTAGCCCAGTTTCTCCTTGCGAGACAAAGCGGAACAGCTTTTTGGTAAGCTGCAGAAGACGAAGATACGGAGCTCTCAGAAGTTAAGCTCCGGTGCCCGGCGTCATTCGGCAGAAGCCGCGCTCCGGAGCGCACCGCGAAAGACACGATGATCTATGCGCGAAGAAGCCGCTTCTGCGCCTCTGGGAGACAGAGAGGGCGGCAGCTTGCTGAAGGCGATCAAGGAAGCTGCAAAACCTCTCTCCTTCCTTTTCCAGTCACGCGAACATTCCAAAGGAAAGAGTTTTCAACAACTTCTTTTGCTTCTTTCTTACGAAACATTCTGTAGGCAGTCGAGAAGCTTCTTAAGCAAGACCGGGGACATTGTACTATTGCCACAGTGTCTCCTTGCGAGACATAGTGGAAAAGGTTTTTGCAAATCTACAGGCGAAAAGAAATCCTGAAGACGATGTTCCGGAGCACTCCGAGCCAGAGCTCCAGTCCTTGGCGTCCTTCGGCAGAAGGCACGCTGCGGAGCGTACCGCGAGCGGCAAAATGCTCTGTGCGCGAAGAAGCCGCTTCTGCGCCTCCGAGAGACGGAGAACGCGGCAGCTTCCGAGAGGCAAAGAACGAAGCTTCACAACACGGGCACTGTGTGCAGGTGTCAAGCGGAGAGAAACCAGTACCTTACCGCTGCTCTTGTGCTTCTTTCATTCACGTTTTTATTCGAATGGAAGGAGTATTGAACAACTTTCTTTTGCTTCTGCTAATCTTTCTGCAGATAGCTCTCTCAATTCTTGAGCAAGATCGGTGTTGTTTTATCTACTGGCACAGTTTCTCCTTGCGAGATCTAGTGGAAAAGCTTTTTAGTATGCTGCAGAAGACAAGCGATGCAGAAGCCGATGATACAGAGCTCTCAGAAGTTAAGCGCCGGTCCCGGGCATCTTTCAGCAGAAGTCGCGCACCGGAGCGTCCAGGTACCAGCACGATGCTCTGTGCGCGAAGAAGACGCTTCTTCGCCGTCGAGAGAGGGAGAGCGCGGCAGCTTGCCAAAGGCCAAGAACACAGCCACACAATATGGTCATTCCGTGCGCAGCTTTAAAAGTTAGAGAAAACAGTACTTTTCCACTCTCCTGCTTCTTTCATTCACATTGCTATTCGAATGGAAGGAGTTTTGGACAGCTTTCTTGTGCTACTTGCTTCACACTCTGCAGCCATCCGTGCTGCAACATCCACACCAAGATCGGGGACGTTTCCTGGACCGGCCCAGTTTCTCCTTGCGAGACAGAGCGGAAGAGCTTTTTGCTAAGCTGCTGTAGACAAGAGATGCAGAAGACGATGATACGGAGCTCACAGAAGTTAAGCTCCTGTCCCCGGCATCTTTCAGCAGAAGCCGCTCTCCTGAGCGCACCGTGACAGGCACCATGCTCAGTGCGCGATGAAGCCGCTTCTTCGCCTTCGAGAGAGGGAGAGAGCGGCAGCTCGGAAAGACGAAGAACAAAGCCCCACAACACGGGCATTGTGTGCGCAGCTTTAAAAGGCAGAGAAAACAGTACCTTACTACGCTCCTGCTTCTGCAATTCACAAAAATATGCAAATGGAAGGAGTTTTGAACGACTTTCTTTCGCTTCTCGCTAAACACTCTGCACACCTCCGTGCAACATCTACACCAAGATCGGGGACGTTTCCTGGGCTGGCCCAGTTTCTCCTTGCGAGACAGAGCGGAAGAGCTTTTTGCTAAGCTGCAGTAGACAAGAGATGCAGAAGACGATGATACGGAGACTCTCAGCAGTTAAGCCCCGGTCCCCGGCGGCTTTGGGCAGAAGCCGCGCTCCGGAGCGCACGGCGAGCAGCACAAAGCTCTGTGCGCGAAGAAGCCGCTTCTTCGCCTCCGGGAGACTGAGAGAGCGGCAGCTTCCGAGAAGCGAAAAACAAAGCTTCAATACACGGGCCCTGTGTGCAGCTCATAAACTGAGAGAAAACAGTACCGTACTACTCTCGTGCTTCTATCTTTCACATTATTATTCGAATGGAAGTGGTTTCGAACAGCTTTCTATTGCTTCTTGCCAAGCTTTCTGCAGATATCTCTGGACATTCTAGGCCAAGATCGAGGTTGTTTTCCCTACTAGCACACGTTCTCCTTGCGAGATCTAGTGGAAAAGCTTTTTCCCCAAGCTGCAGTTTCCAAGAGATGCAATAGACGATGATATATAGCTCTTTGTGAATTTAAGCGCCGGTCCCGGGCGTCTTTCGACAGAAGCTGCGCTCCGAAACGTAGCGCGAGCGGCACAATGCTCTGTGCGTGCAGAAGTAGCTTCATCGTCTCCGGGAGACAGGAGAGCGGCAGCTTCCGAGAGGCGAAGAAAGAAGCGTCACAACACGGGCACTGTGTGCAGCTCTCAAACGGAGAGAAAACAGTACCTTTCCACTCTCCTGCTTCTTTCATTCAAATTAATATTCGAAGTCAAGGAGTTTGAAACAACTTTCTTTTGCTTCTCGACAAACACTCTGCACACCTCCATGCAACATCTGCACCAAGATCGGGGACGGTTCCTGTACTAGCCCAGTTTCTCCTTGCGAGACAAAGCGGAACAGCTTTTTGGTAAGCTGCAGAAGACGAAGATACGGAGCTCTCAGAAGTTAAGCTCCGGTGCCCGGCGTCATTCGGCAGAAGCCGCGCTCCGGAGCGCACCGCGAAAGACACGATGATCTATGCGCGAAGAAGCCGCTTCTGCGCCTCTGGGAGACAGAGAGGGCGGCAGCTTGCTGAAGGCGATCAAGGAAGCTGCAAAACCTCTCTCCTTCCTTTTCCAGTCACGCGAACATTCCAAAGGAAAGAGTTTTCAACAACTTCTTTTGCTTCTTTCTTACGAAACATTCTGTAGGCAGTCGAGAAGCTTCTTAAGCAAGACCGGGGACATTGTACTATTGCCACAGTGTCTCCTTGCGAGACATAGTGGAAAAGGTTTTTGCAAATCTACAGGCGAAAAGAAATCCTGAAGACGATGTTCCGGAGCACTCCGAGCCAGAGCTCCAGTCCTTGGCGTCCTTCGGCAGAAGGCACGCTGCGGAGCGTACCGCGAGCGGCAAAATGCTCTGTGCGCGAAGAAGCCGCTTCTGCGCCTCCGAGAGACGGAGACCGCGGCAGCTTCCGAGAGGCAAAGAACGAAGCTTCACAACACGGGCACTGTGTGCAGGTGTCAAGCGGAGAGAAACCAGTACCTTACCGCTGCTCTTGTGCTTCTTTCATTCACGTTTTTATTCGAATGGAAGGAGTATTGAACAACTTTCTTTTGCTTCTGCTAATCTTTCTGCAGATAGCTCTCTCAATTCTTGAGCAAGATCGGTGTTGTTTTATCTACTGGCACAGTTTCTCCTTGCGAGATCTAGTGGAAAAGCTTTTTAGTATGCTGCAGAAGACAAGCGATGCAGAAGCCGATGATACAGAGCTCTCAGAAGTTAAGCGCCGGTCCCGGGCATCTTTCAGCAGAAGTCGCGCACCGGAGCGTCCAGGTACCAGCACGATGCTCTGTGCGCGAAGAAGACGCTTCTTCGCCGTCGAGAGAGGGAGAGCGCGGCAGCTTGCCAAAGGCCAAGAACACAGCCACACAATATGGTCATTCCGTGCGCAGCTTTAAAAGTTAGAGAAAACAGTACTTTTCCACTCTCCTGCTTCTTTCATTCACATTGCTATTCGAATGGAAGGAGTTTTGGACAGCTTTCTTGTGCTACTTGCTTCACACTCTGCAGCCATCCGTGCTGCAACATCCACACCAAGATCGGGGACGTTTCCTGGACCGGCCCAGTTTCTCCTTGCGAGACAGAGCGGAAGAGCTTTTTGCTAAGCTGCAGTAGACAAGAGATGCAGAAGACGATGATACGGAGCTCACAGAAGTTAAGCTCCTGTCCCCGGCATCTTTCAGCAGAAGCCGCTCTCCTGAGCGCACCGTGACAGGCACCATGCTCAGTGCGCGATGAAGCCGCTTCTTCGCCTTCGAGAGAGGGAGAGAGCGGCAGCTCGGAAAGACGAAGAACAAAGCCCCACAACACGGGCATTGTGTGCGCAGCTTTAAAAGGCAGAGAAAACAGTACCTTACTACGCTCCTGCTTCTGCAATTCACAAAAATATGCAAATGGAAGGAGTTTTGAACGACTTTCTTTCGCTTCTCGCTAAACACTCTGCACACCTCCGTGCAACATCTACACCAAGATCGGGGACGTTTCCTGGGCTGGCCCAGTTTCTCCTTGCGAGACAGAGCGGAAGAGCTTTTTGCTAAGCTGCAGTAGACAAGAGATGCAGAAGACGATGATACGGAGACTCTCAGCAGTTAAGCCCCGGTCCCCGGCGGCTTTGGGCAGAAGCCGCGCTCCGGAGCGCACGGCGAGCAGCACAAAGCTCTGTGCGCGAAGAAGCCGCTTCTTCGCCTCCGGGAGACTGAGAGAGCGGCAGCTTCCGAGAAGCGAAAAACAAAGCTTCAATACACGGGCCCTGTGTGCAGCTCATAAACTGAGAGAAAACAGTACCGTACTACTCTCGTGCTTCTATCTTTCACATTATTATTCGAATGGAAGTGGTTTCGAACAGCTTTCTATTGCTTCTTGCCAAGCTTTCTGCAGATATCTCTGGACATTCTAGGCCAAGATCGAGGTTGTTTTCCCTACTAGCACACGTTCTCCTTGCGAGATCTAGTGGAAAAGCTTTTTCCCCAAGCTGCAGTTTCCAAGAGATGCAATAGACGATGATATATAGCTCTTTGTGAATTTAAGCGCCGGTCCCGGGCGTCTTTCGACAGAAGCTGCGCTCCGAAACGTAGCGCGAGCGGCACAATGCTCTGTGCGTGCAGAAGTAGCTTCATCGTCTCCGGGAGACAGGAGAGCGGCAGCTTCCGAGAGGCGAAGAAAGAAGCGTCACAACACGGGCACTGTGTGCAGCTCTCAAACGGAGAGAAAACAGTACCTTTCCACTCTCCTGCTTCTTTCATTCAAATTAATATTCGAAGTCAAGGAGTTTGAAACAACTTTCTTTTGCTTCTCGACAAACACTCTGCACACCTCCATGCAACATCTGCACCAAGATCGGGGACGGTTCCTGTACTAGCCCAGTTTCTCCTTGCGAGACAAAGCGGAACAGCTTTTTGGTAAGCTGCAGAAGACGAAGATACGGAGCTCTCAGAAGTTAAGCTCCGGTGCCCGGCGTCATTCGGCAGAAGCCGCGCTCCGGAGCGCACCGCGAAAGACACGATGATCTATGCGCGAAGAAGCCGCTTCTGCGCCTCTGGGAGACAGAGAGGGCGGCAGCTTGCTGAAGGCGATCAAGGAAGCTGCAAAACCTCTCTCCTTCCTTTTCCAGTCACGCGAACATTCCAAAGGAAAGAGTTTTCAACAACTTCTTTTGCTTCTTTCTTACGAAACATTCTGTAGGCAGTCGAGAAGCTTCTTAAGCAAGACCGGGGACATTGTACTATTGCCACAGTGTCTCCTTGCGAGACATAGTGGAAAAGGTTTTTGCAAATCTACAGGCGAAAAGAAATCCTGAAGACGATGTTCCGGAGCACTCCGAGCCAGAGCTCCAGTCCTTGGCGTCCTTCGGCAGAAGGCACGCTGCGGAGCGTACCGCGAGCGGCAAAATGCTCTGTGCGCGAAGAAGCCGCTTCTGCGCCTCCGAGAGACGGAGAACGCGGCAGCTTCCGAGAGGCAAAGAACGAAGCTTCACAACACGGGCACTGTGTGCAGGTGTCAAGCGGAGAGAAACCAGTACCTTACCGCTGCTCTTGTGCTTCTTTCATTCACGTTTTTATTCGAATGGAAGGAGTATTGAACAACTTTCTTTTGCTTCTGCTAATCTTTCTGCAGATAGCTCTCTCAATTCTTGAGCAAGATCGGTGTTGTTTTATCTACTGGCACAGTTTCTCCTTGCGAGATCTAGTGGAAAAGCTTTTTAGTATGCTGCAGAAGACAAGCGATGCAGAAGCCGATGATACAGAGCTCTCAGAAGTTAAGCGCCGGTCCCGGGCATCTTTCAGCAGAAGTCGCGCACCGGAGCGTCCAGGTACCAGCACGATGCTCTGTGCGCGAAGAAGACGCTTCTTCGCCGTCGAGAGAGGGAGAGCGCGGCAGCTTGCCAAAGGCCAAGAACACAGCCACACAATATGGTCATTCCGTGCGCAGCTTTAAAAGTTAGAGAAAACAGTACTTTTCCACTCTCCTGCTTCTTTCATTCACATTGCTATTCGAATGGAAGGAGTTTTGGACAGCTTTCTTGTGCTACTTGCTTCACACTCTGCAGCCATCCGTGCTGCAACATCCACACCAAGATCGGGGACGTTTCCTGGACCGGCCCAGTTTCTCCTTGCGAGACAGAGCGGAAGAGCTTTTTGCTAAGCTGCAGTAGACAAGAGATGCAGAAGACGATGATACGGAGCTCACAGAAGTTAAGCTCCTGTCCCCGGCATCTTTCAGCAGAAGCCGCTCTCCTGAGCGCACCGTGACAGGCACCATGCTCAGTGCGCGATGAAGCCGCTTCTTCGCCTTCGAGAGAGGGAGAGAGCGGCAGCTCGGAAAGACGAAGAACAAAGCCCCACAACACGGGCATTGTGTGCGCAGCTTTAAAAGGCAGAGAAAACAGTACCTTACTACGCTCCTGCTTCTGCAATTCACAAAAATATGCAAATGGAAGGAGTTTTGAACGACTTTCTTTCGCTTCTCGCTAAACACTCTGCACACCTCCGTGCAACATCTACACCAAGATGGGGGACGTTTCCTGGGCTGGCCCAGTTTCTCCTTGCGAGACAGAGCGGAAGAGCTTTTTGCTAAGCTGCAGTAGACAAGAGATGCAGAAGACGATGATACGGAGACTCTCAGCAGTTAAGCCCCGGTCCCCGGCGGCTTTGGGCAGAAGCCGCGCTCCGGAGCGCACGGCGAGCAGCACAAAGCTCTGTGCGCGAAGAAGCCGCTTCTTCGCCTCCGGGAGACTGAGAGAGCGGCAGCTTCCGAGAAGCGAAAAACAAAGCTTCAATACACGGGCCCTGTGTGCAGCTCATAAACTGAGAGAAAACAGTACCGTACTACTCTCGTGCTTCTATCTTTCACATTATTATTCGAATGGAAGTGGTTTCGAACAGCTTTCTATTGCTTCTTGCCAAGCTTTCTGCAGATATCTCTGGACATTCTAGGCCAAGATCGAGGTTGTTTTCCCTACTAGCACACGTTCTCCTTGCGAGATCTAGTGGAAAAGCTTTTTCCCCAAGCTGCAGTTTCCAAGAGATGCAATAGACGATGATATATAGCTCTTTGTGAATTTAAGCGCCGGTCCCGGGCGTCTTTCGACAGAAGCTGCGCTCCGAAACGTAGCGCGAGCGGCACAATGCTCTGTGCGTGCAGAAGTAGCTTCATCGTCTCCGGGAGACAGGAGAGCGGCAGCTTCCGAGAGGCGAAGAAAGAAGCGTCACAACACGGGCACTGTGTGCAGCTCTCAAACGGAGAGAAAACAGTACCTTTCCACTCTCCTGCTTCTTTCATTCAAATTAATATTCGAAGTCAAGGAGTTTGAAACAACTTTCTTTTGCTTCTCGACAAACACTCTGCACACCTCCATGCAACATCTGCACCAAGATCGGGGACGGTTCCTGTACTAGCCCAGTTTCTCCTTGCGAGACAAAGCGGAACAGCTTTTTGGTAAGCTGCAGAAGACGAAGATACGGAGCTCTCAGAAGTTAAGCTCCGGTGCCCGGCGTCATTCGGCAGAAGCCGCGCTCCGGAGCGCACCGCGAAAGACACGATGATCTATGCGCGAAGAAGCCGCTTCTGCGCCTCTGGGAGACAGAGAGGGCGGCAGCTTGCTGAAGGCGATCAAGGAAGCTGCAAAACCTCTCTCCTTCCTTTTCCAGTCACGCGAACATTCCAAAGGAAAGAGTTTTCAACAACTTCTTTTGCTTCTTTCTTACGAAACATTCTGTAGGCGGTCGAGAAGCTTCTTAAGCAAGACCGGGGACATTGTACTATTGCCACAGTGTCTCCTTGCGAGACATAGTGGAAAAGGTTTTTGCAAATCTACAGGCGAAAAGAAATCCTGAAGACGATGTTCCGGAGCACTCCGAGCCAGAGCTCCAGTCCTTGGCGTCCTTCGGCAGAAGGCACGCTGCGGAGCGTACCGCGAGCGGCAAAATGCTCTGTGCGCGAAGAAGCCGCTTCTGCGCCTCCGAGAGACGGAGAACGCGGCAGCTTCCGAGAGGCAAAGAACGAAGCTTCACAACACGGGCACTGTGTGCAGGTGTCAAGCGGAGAGAAACCAGTACCTTACCGCTGCTCTTGTGCTTCTTTCATTCACGTTTTTATTCGAATGGAAGGAGTATTGAACAACTTTCTTTTGCTTCTGCTAATCTTTCTGCAGATAGCTCTCTCAATTCTTGAGCAAGATCGGTGTTGTTTTATCTACTGGCACAGTTTCTCCTTGCGAGATCTAGTGGAAAAGCTTTTTAGTATGCTGCAGAAGACAAGCGATGCAGAAGCCGATGATACAGAGCTCTCAGAAGTTAAGCGCCGGTCCCGGGCATCTTTCAGCAGAAGTCGCGCACCGGAGCGTCCAGGTACCAGCACGATGCTCTGTGCGCGAAGAAGACGCTTCTTCGCCGTCGAGAGAGGGAGAGCGCGGCAGCTTGCCAAAGGCCAAGAACACAGCCACACAATATGGTCATTCCGTGCGCAGCTTTAAAAGTTAGAGAAAACAGTACTTTTCCACTCTCCTGCTTCTTTCATTCACATTGCTATTCGAATGGAAGGAGTTTTGGACAGCTTTCTTGTGCTACTTGCTTCACACTCTGCAGCCATCCGTGCTGCAACATCCACACCAAGATCGGGGACGTTTCCTGGACCGGCCAAGTTTCTCCTTGCGAGACAGAGCGGAAGAGCTTTTTGCTAAGCTGCTGTAGACAAGAGATGCAGAAGACGATGATACGGAGCTCACAGAAGTTAAGCTCCTGTCCCCGGCATCTTTCAGCAGAAGCCGCTCTCCTGAGCGCACCGTGACAGGCACCATGCTCAGTGCGCGATGAAGCCGCTTCTTCGCCTTCGAGAGAGGGAGAGAGCGGCAGCTCGGAAAGACGAAGAACAAAGCCCCACAACACGGGCATTGTGTGCGCAGCTTTAAAAGGCAGAGAAAACAGTACCTTACTACGCTCCTGCTTCTGCAATTCACAAAAATATGCAAATGGAAGGAGTTTTGAACGACTTTCTTTCGCTTCTCGCTAAACACTCTGCACACCTCCGTGCAACATCTACACCAAGATCGGGGACGTTTCCTGGGCTGGCCCAGTTTCTCCTTGCGAGACAGAGCGGAAGAGCTTTTTGCTAAGCTGCAGTAGACAAGAGATGCAGAAGACGATGATACGGAGACTCTCAGCAGTTAAGCCCCGGTCCCCGGCGGCTTTGGGCAGAAGCCGCGCTCCGGAGCGCACGGCGAGCAGCACAAAGCTCTGTGCGCGAAGAAGCCGCTTCTTCGCCTCCGGGAGACTGAGAGAGCGGCAGCTTCCGAGAAGCGAAAAACAAAGCTTCAATACACGGGCCCTGTGTGCAGCTCATAAACTGAGAGAAAACAGTACCGTACTACTCTCGTGCTTCTATCTTTCACATTATTATTCGAATGGAAGTGGTTTCGAACAGCTTTCTATTGCTTCTTGCCAAGCTTTCTGCAGATATCTCTGGACATTCTAGGCCAAGATCGAGGTTGTTTTCCCTACTAGCACACGTTCTCCTTGCGAGATCTAGTGGAAAAGCTTTTTCCCCAAGCTGCAGTTTCCAAGAGATGCAATAGACGATGATATATAGCTCTTTGTGAATTTAAGCGCCGGTCCCGGGCGTCTTTCGACAGAAGCTGCGCTCCGAAACGTAGCGCGAGCGGCACAATGCTCTGTGCGTGCAGAAGTAGCTTCATCGTCTCCGGGAGACAGGAGAGCGGCAGCTTCCGAGAGGCGAAGAAAGAAGCGTCACAACACGGGCACTGTGTGCAGCTCTCAAACGGAGAGAAAACAGTACCTTTCCACTCTCCTGCTTCTTTCATTCAAATTAATATTCGAAGTCAAGGAGTTTGAAACAACTTTCTTTTGCTTCTCGACAAACACTCTGCACACCTCCATGCAACATCTGCACCAAGATCGGGGACGGTTCCTGTACTAGCCCAGTTTCTCCTTGCGAGACAAAGCGGAACAGCTTTTTGGTAAGCTGCAGAAGACGAAGATACGGAGCTCTCAGAAGTTAAGCTCCGGTGCCCGGCGTCATTCGGCAGAAGCCGCGCTCCGGAGCGCACCGCGAAAGACACGATGATCTATGCGCGAAGAAGCCGCTTCTGCGCCTCTGGGAGACAGAGAGGGCGGCAGCTTGCTGAAGGCGATCAAGGAAGCTGCAAAACCTCTCTCCTTCCTTTTCCAGTCACGCGAACATTCCAAAGGAAAGAGTTTTCAACAACTTCTTTTGCTTCTTTCTTACGAAACATTCTGTAGGCGGTCGAGAAGCTTCTTAAGCAAGACCGGGGACATTGTACTATTGCCACAGTGTCTCCTTGCGAGACATAGTGGAAAAGGTTTTTGCAAATCTACAGGCGAAAAGAAATCCTGAAGACGATGTTCCGGAGCACTCCGAGCCAGAGCTCCAGTCCTTGGCGTCCTTCGGCAGAAGGCACGCTGCGGAGCGTACCGCGAGCGGCAAAATGCTCTGTGCGCGAAGAAGCCGCTTCTGCGCCTCCGAGAGACGGAGAACGCGGCAGCTTCCGAGAGGCAAAGAACGAAGCTTCACAACACGGGCACTGTGTGCAGGTGTCAAGCGGAGAGAAACCAGTACCTTACCGCTGCTCTTGTGCTTCTTTCATTCACGTTTTTATTCGAATGGAAGGAGTATTGAACAACTTTCTTTTGCTTCTGCTAATCTTTCTGCAGATAGCTCTCTCAATTCTTGAGCAAGATCGGTGTTGTTTTATCTACTGGCACAGTTTCTCCTTGCGAGATCTAGTGGAAAAGCTTTTTAGTATGCTGCAGAAGACAAGCGATGCAGAAGCCGATGATACAGAGCTCTCAGAAGTTAAGCGCCGGTCCCGGGCATCTTTCAGCAGAAGTCGCGCACCGGAGCGTCCAGGTACCAGCACGATGCTCTGTGCGCGAAGAAGACGCTTCTTCGCCGTCGAGAGAGGGAGAGCGCGGCAGCTTGCCAAAGGCCAAGAACACAGCCACACAATATGGTCATTCCGTGCGCAGCTTTAAAAGTTAGAGAAAACAGTACTTTTCCACTCTCCTGCTTCTTTCATTCACATTGCTATTCGAATGGAAGGAGTTTTGGACAGCTTTCTTGTGCTACTTGCTTCACACTCTGCAGCCATCCGTGCTGCAACATCCACACCAAGATCGGGGACGTTTCCTGGACCGGCCAAGTTTCTCCTTGCGAGACAGAGCGGAAGAGCTTTTTGCTAAGCTGCTGTAGACAAGAGATGCAGAAGACGATGATACGGAGCTCACAGAAGTTAAGCTCCTGTCCCCGGCATCTTTCAGCAGAAGCCGCTCTCCTGAGCGCACCGTGACAGGCACCATGCTCAGTGCGCGATGAAGCCGCTTCTTCGCCTTCGAGAGAGGGAGAGAGCGGCAGCTCGGAAAGACGAAGAACAAAGCCCCACAACACGGGCATTGTGTGCGCAGCTTTAAAAGGCAGAGAAAACAGTACCTTACTACGCTCCTGCTTCTGCAATTCACAAAAATATGCAAATGGAAGGAGTTTTGAACGACTTTCTTTCGCTTCTCGCTAAACACTCTGCACACCTCCGTGCAACATCTACACCAAGATGGGGGACGTTTCCTGGGCTGGCCCAGTTTCTCCTTGCGAGACAGAGCGGAAGAGCTTTTTGCTAAGCTGCAGTAGACAAGAGATGCAGAAGACGATGATACGGAGACTCTCAGCAGTTAAGCCCCGGTCCCCGGCGGCTTTGGGCAGAAGCCGCGCTCCGGAGCGCACGGCGAGCAGCACAAAGCTCTGTGCGCGAAGAAGCCGCTTCTTCGCCTCCGGGAGACTGAGAGAGCGGCAGCTTCCGAGAAGCGAAAAACAAAGCTTCAATACACGGGCCCTGTGTGCAGCTCATAAACTGAGAGAAAACAGTACCGTACTACTCTCGTGCTTCTATCTTTCACATTATTATTCGAATGGAAGTGGTTTCGAACAGCTTTCTATTGCTTCTTGCCAAGCTTTCTGCAGATATCTCTGGACATTCTAGGCCAAGATCGAGGTTGTTTTCCCTACTAGCACACGTTCTCCTTGCGAGATCTAGTGGAAAAGCTTTTTCCCCAAGCTGCAGTTTCCAAGAGATGCAATAGACGATGATATATAGCTCTTTGTGAATTTAAGCGCCGGTCCCGGGCGTCTTTCGACAGAAGCTGCGCTCCGAAACGTAGCGCGAGCGGCACAATGCTCTGTGCGTGCAGAAGTAGCTTCATCGTCTCCGGGAGACAGGAGAGCGGCAGCTTCCGAGAGGCGAAGAAAGAAGCGTCACAACACGGGCACTGTGTGCAGCTCTCAAACGGAGAGAAAACAGTACCTTTCCACTCTCCTGCTTCTTTCATTCAAATTAATATTCGAAGTCAAGGAGTTTGAAACAACTTTCTTTTGCTTCTCGACAAACACTCTGCACACCTCCATGCAACATCTGCACCAAGATCGGGGACGGTTCCTGTACTAGCCCAGTTTCTCCTTGCGAGACAAAGCGGAACAGCTTTTTGGTAAGCTGCAGAAGACGAAGATACGGAGCTCTCAGAAGTTAAGCTCCGGTGCCCGGCGTCATTCGGCAGAAGCCGCGCTCCGGAGCGCACCGCGAAAGACACGATGATCTATGCGCGAAGAAGCCGCTTCTGCGCCTCTGGGAGACAGAGAGGGCGGCAGCTTGCTGAAGGCGATCAAGGAAGCTGCAAAACCTCTCTCCTTCCTTTTCCAGTCACGCGAACATTCCAAAGGAAAGAGTTTTCAACAACTTCTTTTGCTTCTTTCTTACGAAACATTCTGTAGGCAGTCGAGAAGCTTCTTAAGCAAGACCGGGGACATTGTACTATTGCCACAGTGTCTCCTTGCGAGACATAGTGGAAAAGGTTTTTGCAAATCTACAGGCGAAAAGAAATCCTGAAGACGATGTTCCGGAGCACTCCGAGCCAGAGCTCCAGTCCTTGGCGTCCTTCGGCAGAAGGCACGCTGCGGAGCGTACCGCGAGCGGCAAAATGCTCTGTGCGCGAAGAAGCCGCTTCTGCGCCTCCGAGAGACGGAGAACGCGGCAGCTTCCGAGAGGCAAAGAACGAAGCTTCACAACACGGGCACTGTGTGCAGGTGTCAAGCGGAGAGAAACCAGTACCTTACCGCTGCTCTTGTGCTTCTTTCATTCACGTTTTTATTCGAATGGAAGGAGTATTGAACAACTTTCTTTTGCTTCCGCTAATCTTTCTGCAGATAGCTCTCTCAATTCTTGAGCAAGATCGGTGTTGTTTTATCTACTGGCACAGTTTCTCCTTGCGAGATCTAGTGGAAAAGCTTTTTAGTATGCTGCAGAAGACAAGCGATGCAGAAGCCGATGATACAGAGCTCTCAGAAGTTAAGCGCCGGTCCCGGGCATCTTTCAGCAGAAGTCGCGCACCGGAGCGTCCAGGTACCAGCACGATGCTCTGTGCGCGAAGAAGACGCTTCTTCGCCGTCGAGAGAGGGAGAGCGCGGCAGCTTGCCAAAGGCCAAGAACACAGCCACACAATATGGTCATTCCGTGCGCAGCTTTAAAAGTTAGAGAAAACAGTACTTTTCCACTCTCCTGCTTCTTTCATTCACATTGCTATTCGAATGGAAGGAGTTTTGGACAGCTTTCTTGTGCTACTTGCTTCACACTCTGCAGCCATCCGTGCTGCAACATCCACACCAAGATCGGGGACGTTTCCTGGACCGGCCAAGTTTCTCCTTGCGAGACAGAGCGGAAGAGCTTTTTGCTAAGCTGCTGTAGACAAGAGATGCAGAAGACGATGATACGGAGCTCACAGAAGTTAAGCTCCTGTCCCCGGCATCTTTCAGCAGAAGCCGCTCTCCTGAGCGCACCGTGACAGGCACCATGCTCAGTGCGCGATGAAGCCGCTTCTTCGCCTTCGAGAGAGGGAGAGAGCGGCAGCTCGGAAAGACGAAGAACAAAGCCCCACAACACGGGCATTGTGTGCGCAGCTTTAAAAGGCAGAGAAAACAGTACCTTACTACGCTCCTGCTTCTGCAATTCACAAAAATATGCAAATGGAAGGAGTTTTGAACGACTTTCTTTCGCTTCTCGCTAAACACTCTGCACACCTCCGTGCAACATCTACACCAAGATCGGGGACGTTTCCTGGGCTGGCCCAGTTTCTCCTTGCGAGACAGAGCGGAAGAGCTTTTTGCTAAGCTGCAGTAGACAAGAGATGCAGAAGACGATGATACGGAGACTCTCAGCAGTTAAGCCCCGGTCCCCGGCGGCTTTGGGCAGAAGCCGCGCTCCGGAGCGCACGGCGAGCAGCACAAAGCTCTGTGCGCGAAGAAGCCGCTTCTTCGCCTCCGGGAGACTGAGAGAGCGGCAGCTTCCGAGAAGCGAAAAACAAAGCTTCAATACACGGGCCCTGTGTGCAGCTCATAAACTGAGAGAAAACAGTACCGTACTACTCTCGTGCTTCTATCTTTCACATTATTATTCGAATGGAAGTGGTTTCGAACAGCTTTCTATTGCTTCTTGCCAAGCTTTCTGCAGATATCTCTGGACATTCTAGGCCAAGATCGAGGTTGTTTTCCCTACTAGCACACGTTCTCCTTGCGAGATCTAGTGGAAAAGCTTTTTCCCCAAGCTGCAGTTTCCAAGAGATGCAATAGACGATGATATATAGCTCTTTGTGAATTTAAGCGCCGGTCCCGGGCGTCTTTCGACAGAAGCTGCGCTCCGAAACGTAGCGCGAGCGGCACAATGCTCTGTGCGTGCAGAAGTAGCTTCATCGTCTCCGGGAGACAGGAGAGCGGCAGCTTCCGAGAGGCGAAGAAAGAAGCGTCACAACACGGGCACTGTGTGCAGCTCTCAAACGGAGAGAAAACAGTACCTTTCCACTCTCCTGCTTCTTTCATTCAAATTAATATTCGAAGTCAAGGAGTTTGAAACAACTTTCTTTTGCTTCTCGACAAACACTCTGCACACCTCCATGCAACATCTGCACCAAGATCGGGGACGGTTCCTGTACTAGCCCAGTTTCTCCTTGCGAGACAAAGCGGAACAGCTTTTTGGTAAGCTGCAGAAGACGAAGATACGGAGCTCTCAGAAGTTAAGCTCCGGTGCCCGGCGTCATTCGGCAGAAGCCGCGCTCCGGAGCGCACCGCGAAAGACACGATGATCTATGCGCGAAGAAGCCGCTTCTGCGCCTCTGGGAGACAGAGAGGGCGGCAGCTTGCTGAAGGCGATCAAGGAAGCTGCAAAACCTCTCTCCTTCCTTTTCCAGTCACGCGAACATTCCAAAGGAAAGAGTTTTCAACAACTTCTTTTGCTTCTTTCTTACGAAACATTCTGTAGGCAGTCGAGAAGCTTCTTAAGCAAGACCGGGGACATTGTACTATTGCCACAGTGTCTCCTTGCGAGACATAGTGGAAAAGGTTTTTGCAAATCTACAGGCGAAAAGAAATCCTGAAGACGATGTTCCGGAGCACTCCGAGCCAGAGCTCCAGTCCTTGGCGTCCTTCGGCAGAAGGCACGCTGCGGAGCGTACCGCGAGCGGCAAAATGCTCTGTGCGCGAAGAAGCCGCTTCTGCGCCTCCGAGAGACGGAGAACGCGGCAGCTTCCGAGAGGCAAAGAACGAAGCTTCACAACACGGGCACTGTGTGCAGGTGTCAAGCGGAGAGAAACCAGTACCTTACCGCTGCTCTTGTGCTTCTTTCATTCACGTTTTTATTCGAATGGAAGGAGTATTGAACAACTTTCTTTTGCTTCTGCTAATCTTTCTGCAGATAGCTCTCTCAATTCTTGAGCAAGATCGGTGTTGTTTTATCTACTGGCACAGTTTCTCCTTGCGAGATCTAGTGGAAAAGCTTTTTAGTATGCTGCAGAAGACAAGCGATGCAGAAGCCGATGATACAGAGCTCTCAGAAGTTAAGCGCCGGTCCCGGGCATCTTTCAGCAGAAGTCGCGCACCGGAGCGTCCAGGTACCAGCACGATGCTCTGTGCGCGAAGAAGACGCTTCTTCGCCGTCGAGAGAGGGAGAGCGCGGCAGCTTGCCAAAGGCCAAGAACACAGCCACACAATATGGTCATTCCGTGCGCAGCTTTAAAAGTTAGAGAAAACAGTACTTTTCCACTCTCCTGCTTCTTTCATTCACATTGCTATTCGAATGGAAGGAGTTTTGGACAGCTTTCTTGTGCTACTTGCTTCACACTCTGCAGCCATCCGTGCTGCAACATCCACACCAAGATCGGGGACGTTTCCTGGACCGGCCAAGTTTCTCCTTGCGAGACAGAGCGGAAGAGCTTTTTGCTAAGCTGCTGTAGACAAGAGATGCAGAAGACGATGATACGGAGCTCACAGAAGTTAAGCTCCTGTCCCCGGCATCTTTCAGCAGAAGCCGCTCTCCTGAGCGCACCGTGACAGGCACCATGCTCAGTGCGCGATGAAGCCGCTTCTTCGCCTTCGAGAGAGGGAGAGAGCGGCAGCTCGGAAAGACGAAGAACAAAGCCCCACAACACGGGCATTGTGTGCGCAGCTTTAAAAGGCAGAGAAAACAGTACCTTACTACGCTCCTGCTTCTGCAATTCACAAAAATATGCAAATGGAAGGAGTTTTGAACGACTTTCTTTCGCTTCTCGCTAAACACTCTGCACACCTCCGTGCAACATCTACACCAAGATCGGGGACGTTTCCTGGGCTGGCCCAGTTTCTCCTTGCGAGACAGAGCGGAAGAGCTTTTTGCTAAGCTGCAGTAGACAAGAGATGCAGAAGACGATGATACGGAGACTCTCAGCAGTTAAGCCCCGGTCCCCGGCGGCTTTGGGCAGAAGCCGCGCTCCGGAGCGCACGGCGAGCAGCACAAAGCTCTGTGCGCGAAGAAGCCGCTTCTTCGCCTCCGGGAGACTGAGAGAGCGGCAGCTTCCGAGAAGCGAAAAACAAAGCTTCAATACACGGGCCCTGTGTGCAGCTCATAAACTGAGAGAAAACAGTACCGTACTACTCTCGTGCTTCTATCTTTCACATTATTATTCGAATGGAAGTGGTTTCGAACAGCTTTCTATTGCTTCTTGCCAAGCTTTCTGCAGATATCTCTGGACATTCTAGGCCAAGATCGAGGTTGTTTTCCCTACTAGCACACGTTCTCCTTGCGAGATCTAGTGGAAAAGCTTTTTCCCCAAGCTGCAGTTTCCAAGAGATGCAATAGACGATGATATATAGCTCTTTGTGAATTTAAGCGCCGGTCCCGGGCGTCTTTCGACAGAAGCTGCGCTCCGAAACGTAGCGCGAGCGGCACAATGCTCTGTGCGTGCAGAAGTAGCTTCATCGTCTCCGGGAGACAGGAGAGCGGCAGCTTCCGAGAGGCGAAGAAAGAAGCGTCACAACACGGGCACTGTGTGCAGCTCTCAAACGGAGAGAAAACAGTACCTTTCCACTCTCCTGCTTCTTTCATTCAAATTAATATTCGAAGTCAAGGAGTTTGAAACAACTTTCTTTTGCTTCTCGACAAACACTCTGCACACCTCCATGCAACATCTGCACCAAGATCGGGGACGGTTCCTGTACTAGCCCAGTTTCTCCTTGCGAGACAAAGCGGAACAGCTTTTTGGTAAGCTGCAGAAGACGAAGATACGGAGCTCTCAGAAGTTAAGCTCCGGTGCCCGGCGTCATTCGGCAGAAGCCGCGCTCCGGAGCGCACCGCGAAAGACACGATGATCTATGCGCGAAGAAGCCGCTTCTGCGCCTCTGGGAGACAGAGAGGGCGGCAGCTTGCTGAAGGCGATCAAGGAAGCTGCAAAACCTCTCTCCTTCCTTTTCCAGTCACGCGAACATTCCAAAGGAAAGAGTTTTCAACAACTTCTTTTGCTTCTTTCTTACGAAACATTCTGTAGGCAGTCGAGAAGCTTCTTAAGCAAGACCGGGGACATTGTACTATTGCCACAGTGTCTCCTTGCGAGACATAGTGGAAAAGGTTTTTGCAAATCTACAGGCGAAAAGAAATCCTGAAGACGATGTTCCGGAGCACTCCGAGCCAGAGCTCCAGTCCTTGGCGTCCTTCGGCAGAAGGCACGCTGCGGAGCGTACCGCGAGCGGCAAAATGCTCTGTGCGCGAAGAAGCCGCTTCTGCGCCTCCGAGAGACGGAGAACGCGGCAGCTTCCGAGAGGCAAAGAACGAAGCTTCACAACACGGGCACTGTGTGCAGGTGTCAAGCGGAGAGAAACCAGTACCTTACCGCTGCTCTTGTGCTTCTTTCATTCACGTTTTTATTCGAATGGAAGGAGTATTGAACAACTTTCTTTTGCTTCTGCTAATCTTTCTGCAGATAGCTCTCTCAATTCTTGAGCAAGATCGGTGTTGTTTTATCTACTGGCACAGTTTCTCCTTGCGAGATCTAGTGGAAAAGCTTTTTAGTATGCTGCAGAAGACAAGCGATGCAGAAGCCGATGATACAGAGCTCTCAGAAGTTAAGCGCCGGTCCCGGGCATCTTTCAGCAGAAGTCGCGCACCGGAGCGTCCAGGTACCAGCACGATGCTCTGTGCGCGAAGAAGACGCTTCTTCGCCGTCGAGAGAGGGAGAGCGCGGCAGCTTGCCAAAGGCCAAGAACACAGCCACACAATATGGTCATTCCGTGCGCAGCTTTAAAAGTTAGAGAAAACAGTACTTTTCCACTCTCCTGCTTCTTTCATTCACATTGCTATTCGAATGGAAGGAGTTTTGGACAGCTTTCTTGTGCTACTTGCTTCACACTCTGCAGCCATCCGTGCTGCAACATCCACACCAAGATCGGGGACGTTTCCTGGACCGGCCCAGTTTCTCCTTGCGAGACAGAGCGGAAGAGCTTTTTGCTAAGCTGCAGTAGACAAGAGATGCAGAAGACGATGATACGGAGCTCACAGAAGTTAAGCTCCTGTCCCCGGCATCTTTCAGCAGAAGCCGCTCTCCTGAGCGCACCGTGACAGGCACCATGCTCAGTGCGCGATGAAGCCGCTTCTTCGCCTTCGAGAGAGGGAGAGAGCGGCAGCTCGGAAAGACGAAGAACAAAGCCCCACAACACGGGCATTGTGTGCGCAGCTTTAAAAGGCAGAGAAAACAGTACCTTACTACGCTCCTGCTTCTGCAATTCACAAAAATATGCAAATGGAAGGAGTTTTGAACGACTTTCTTTCGCTTCTCGCTAAACACTCTGCACACCTCCGTGCAACATCTACACCAAGATCGGGGACGTTTCCTGGGCTGGCCCAGTTTCTCCTTGCGAGACAGAGCGGAAGAGCTTTTTGCTAAGCTGCAGTAGACAAGAGATGCAGAAGACGATGATACGGAGACTCTCAGCAGTTAAGCCCCGGTCCCCGGCGGCTTTGGGCAGAAGCCGCGCTCCGGAGCGCACGGCGAGCAGCACAAAGCTCTGTGCGCGAAGAAGCCGCTTCTTCGCCTCCGGGAGACTGAGAGAGCGGCAGCTTCCGAGAAGCGAAAAACAAAGCTTCAATACACGGGCCCTGTGTGCAGCTCATAAACTGAGAGAAAACAGTACCGTACTACTCTCGTGCTTCTATCTTTCACATTATTATTCGAATGGAAGTGGTTTCGAACAGCTTTCTATTGCTTCTTGCCAAGCTTTCTGCAGATATCTCTGGACATTCTAGGCCAAGATCGAGGTTGTTTTCCCTACTAGCACACGTTCTCCTTGCGAGATCTAGTGGAAAAGCTTTTTCCCCAAGCTGCAGTTTCCAAGAGATGCAATAGACGATGATATATAGCTCTTTGTGAATTTAAGCGCCGGTCCCGGGCGTCTTTCGACAGAAGCTGCGCTCCGAAACGTAGCGCGAGCGGCACAATGCTCTGTGCGTGCAGAAGTAGCTTCATCGTCTCCGGGAGACAGGAGAGCGGCAGCTTCCGAGAGGCGAAGAAAGAAGCGTCACAACACGGGCACTGTGTGCAGCTCTCAAACGGAGAGAAAACAGTACCTTTCCACTCTCCTGCTTCTTTCATTCAAATTAATATTCGAAGTCAAGGAGTTTGAAACAACTTTCTTTTGCTTCTCGACAAACACTCTGCACACCTCCATGCAACATCTGCACCAAGATCGGGGACGGTTCCTGTACTAGCCCAGTTTCTCCTTGCGAGACAAAGCGGAACAGCTTTTTGGTAAGCTGCAGAAGACGAAGATACGGAGCTCTCAGAAGTTAAGCTCCGGTGCCCGGCGTCATTCGGCAGAAGCCGCGCTCCGGAGCGCACCGCGAAAGACACGATGATCTATGCGCGAAGAAGCCGCTTCTGCGCCTCTGGGAGACAGAGAGGGCGGCAGCTTGCTGAAGGCGATCAAGGAAGCTGCAAAACCTCTCTCCTTCCTTTTCCAGTCACGCGAACATTCCAAAGGAAAGAGTTTTCAACAACTTCTTTTGCTTCTTTCTTACGAAACATTCTGTAGGCGGTCGAGAAGCTTCTTAAGCAAGACCGGGGACATTGTACTATTGCCACAGTGTCTCCTTGCGAGACATAGTGGAAAAGGTTTTTGCAAATCTACAGGCGAAAAGAAATCCTGAAGACGATGTTCCGGAGCACTCCGAGCCAGAGCTCCAGTCCTTGGCGTCCTTCGGCAGAAGGCACGCTGCGGAGCGTACCGCGAGCGGCAAAATGCTCTGTGCGCGAAGAAGCCGCTTCTGCGCCTCCGAGAGACGGAGAACGCGGCAGCTTCCGAGAGGCAAAGAACGAAGCTTCACAACACGGGCACTGTGTGCAGGTGTCAAGCGGAGAGAAACCAGTACCTTACCGCTGCTCTTGTGCTTCTTTCATTCACGTTTTTATTCGAATGGAAGGAGTATTGAACAACTTTCTTTTGCTTCTGCTAATCTTTCTGCAGATAGCTCTCTCAATTCTTGAGCAAGATCGGTGTTGTTTTATCTACTGGCACAGTTTCTCCTTGCGAGATCTAGTGGAAAAGCTTTTTAGTATGCTGCAGAAGACAAGCGATGCAGAAGCCGATGATACAGAGCTCTCAGAAGTTAAGCGCCGGTCCCGGGCATCTTTCAGCAGAAGTCGCGCACCGGAGCGTCCAGGTACCAGCACGATGCTCTGTGCGCGAAGAAGACGCTTCTTCGCCGTCGAGAGAGGGAGAGCGCGGCAGCTTGCCAAAGGCCAAGAACACAGCCACACAATATGGTCATTCCGTGCGCAGCTTTAAAAGTTAGAGAAAACAGTACTTTTCCACTCTCCTGCTTCTTTCATTCACATTGCTATTCGAATGGAAGGAGTTTTGGACAGCTTTCTTGTGCTACTTGCTTCACACTCTGCAGCCATCCGTGCTGCAACATCCACACCAAGATCGGGGACGTTTCCTGGACCGGCCAAGTTTCTCCTTGCGAGACAGAGCGGAAGAGCTTTTTGCTAAGCTGCTGTAGACAAGAGATGCAGAAGACGATGATACGGAGCTCACAGAAGTTAAGCTCCTGTCCCCGGCATCTTTCAGCAGAAGCCGCTCTCCTGAGCGCACCGTGACAGGCACCATGCTCAGTGCGCGATGAAGCCGCTTCTTCGCCTTCGAGAGAGGGAGAGAGCGGCAGCTCGGAAAGACGAAGAACAAAGCCCCACAACACGGGCATTGTGTGCGCAGCTTTAAAAGGCAGAGAAAACAGTACCTTACTACGCTCCTGCTTCTGCAATTCACAAAAATATGCAAATGGAAGGAGTTTTGAACGACTTTCTTTCGCTTCTCGCTAAACACTCTGCACACCTCCGTGCAACATCTACACCAAGATGGGGGACGTTTCCTGGGCTGGCCCAGTTTCTCCTTGCGAGACAGAGCGGAAGAGCTTTTTGCTAAGCTGCAGTAGACAAGAGATGCAGAAGACGATGATACGGAGACTCTCAGCAGTTAAGCCCCGGTCCCCGGCGGCTTTGGGCAGAAGCCGCGCTCCGGAGCGCACGGCGAGCAGCACAAAGCTCTGTGCGCGAAGAAGCCGCTTCTTCGCCTCCGGGAGACTGAGAGAGCGGCAGCTTCCGAGAAGCGAAAAACAAAGCTTCAATACACGGGCCCTGTGTGCAGCTCATAAACTGAGAGAAAACAGTACCGTACTACTCTCGTGCTTCTATCTTTCACATTATTATTCGAATGGAAGTGGTTTCGAACAGCTTTCTATTGCTTCTTGCCAAGCTTTCTGCAGATATCTCTGGACATTCTAGGCCAAGATCGAGGTTGTTTTCCCTACTAGCACACGTTCTCCTTGCGAGATCTAGTGGAAAAGCTTTTTCCCCAAGCTGCAGTTTCCAAGAGATGCAATAGACGATGATATATAGCTCTTTGTGAATTTAAGCGCCGGTCCCGGGCGTCTTTCGACAGAAGCTGCGCTCCGAAACGTAGCGCGAGCGGCACAATGCTCTGTGCGTGCAGAAGTAGCTTCATCGTCTCCGGGAGACAGGAGAGCGGCAGCTTCCGAGAGGCGAAGAAAGAAGCGTCACAACACGGGCACTGTGTGCAGCTCTCAAACGGAGAGAAAACAGTACCTTTCCACTCTCCTGCTTCTTTCATTCAAATTAATATTCGAAGTCAAGGAGTTTGAAACAACTTTCTTTTGCTTCTCGACAAACACTCTGCACACCTCCATGCAACATCTGCACCAAGATCGGGGACGGTTCCTGTACTAGCCCAGTTTCTCCTTGCGAGACAAAGCGGAACAGCTTTTTGGTAAGCTGCAGAAGACGAAGATACGGAGCTCTCAGAAGTTAAGCTCCGGTGCCCGGCGTCATTCGGCAGAAGCCGCGCTCCGGAGCGCACCGCGAAAGACACGATGATCTATGCGCGAAGAAGCCGCTTCTGCGCCTCTGGGAGACAGAGAGGGCGGCAGCTTGCTGAAGGCGATCAAGGAAGCTGCAAAACCTCTCTCCTTCCTTTTCCAGTCACGCGAACATTCCAAAGGAAAGAGTTTTCAACAACTTCTTTTGCTTCTTTCTTACGAAACATTCTGTAGGCAGTCGAGAAGCTTCTTAAGCAAGACCGGGGACATTGTACTATTGCCACAGTGTCTCCTTGCGAGACATAGTGGAAAAGGTTTTTGCAAATCTACAGGCGAAAAGAAATCCTGAAGACGATGTTCCGGAGCACTCCGAGCCAGAGCTCCAGTCCTTGGCGTCCTTCGGCAGAAGGCACGCTGCGGAGCGTACCGCGAGCGGCAAAATGCTCTGTGCGCGAAGAAGCCGCTTCTGCGCCTCCGAGAGACGGAGAACGCGGCAGCTTCCGAGAGGCAAAGAACGAAGCTTCACAACACGGGCACTGTGTGCAGGTGTCAAGCGGAGAGAAACCAGTACCTTACCGCTGCTCTTGTGCTTCTTTCATTCACGTTTTTATTCGAATGGAAGGAGTATTGAACAACTTTCTTTTGCTTCCGCTAATCTTTCTGCAGATAGCTCTCTCAATTCTTGAGCAAGATCGGTGTTGTTTTATCTACTGGCACAGTTTCTCCTTGCGAGATCTAGTGGAAAAGCTTTTTAGTATGCTGCAGAAGACAAGCGATGCAGAAGCCGATGATACAGAGCTCTCAGAAGTTAAGCGCCGGTCCCGGGCATCTTTCAGCAGAAGTCGCGCACCGGAGCGTCCAGGTACCAGCACGATGCTCTGTGCGCGAAGAAGACGCTTCTTCGCCGTCGAGAGAGGGAGAGCGCGGCAGCTTGCCAAAGGCCAAGAACACAGCCACACAATATGGTCATTCCGTGCGCAGCTTTAAAAGTTAGAGAAAACAGTACTTTTCCACTCTCCTGCTTCTTTCATTCACATTGCTATTCGAATGGAAGGAGTTTTGGACAGCTTTCTTGTGCTACTTGCTTCACACTCTGCAGCCATCCGTGCTGCAACATCCACACCAAGATCGGGGACGTTTCCTGGACCGGCCAAGTTTCTCCTTGCGAGACAGAGCGGAAGAGCTTTTTGCTAAGCTGCTGTAGACAAGAGATGCAGAAGACGATGATACGGAGCTCACAGAAGTTAAGCTCCTGTCCCCGGCATCTTTCAGCAGAAGCCGCTCTCCTGAGCGCACCGTGACAGGCACCATGCTCAGTGCGCGATGAAGCCGCTTCTTCGCCTTCGAGAGAGGGAGAGAGCGGCAGCTCGGAAAGACGAAGAACAAAGCCCCACAACACGGGCATTGTGTGCGCAGCTTTAAAAGGCAGAGAAAACAGTACCTTACTACGCTCCTGCTTCTGCAATTCACAAAAATATGCAAATGGAAGGAGTTTTGAACGACTTTCTTTCGCTTCTCGCTAAACACTCTGCACACCTCCGTGCAACATCTACACCAAGATCGGGGACGTTTCCTGGGCTGGCCCAGTTTCTCCTTGCGAGACAGAGCGGAAGAGCTTTTTGCTAAGCTGCAGTAGACAAGAGATGCAGAAGACGATGATACGGAGACTCTCAGCAGTTAAGCCCCGGTCCCCGGCGGCTTTGGGCAGAAGCCGCGCTCCGGAGCGCACGGCGAGCAGCACAAAGCTCTGTGCGCGAAGAAGCCGCTTCTTCGCCTCCGGGAGACTGAGAGAGCGGCAGCTTCCGAGAAGCGAAAAACAAAGCTTCAATACACGGGCCCTGTGTGCAGCTCATAAACTGAGAGAAAACAGTACCGTACTACTCTCGTGCTTCTATCTTTCACATTATTATTCGAATGGAAGTGGTTTCGAACAGCTTTCTATTGCTTCTTGCCAAGCTTTCTGCAGATATCTCTGGACATTCTAGGCCAAGATCGAGGTTGTTTTCCCTACTAGCACACGTTCTCCTTGCGAGATCTAGTGGAAAAGCTTTTTCCCCAAGCTGCAGTTTCCAAGAGATGCAATAGACGATGATATATAGCTCTTTGTGAATTTAAGCGCCGGTCCCGGGCGTCTTTCGACAGAAGCTGCGCTCCGAAACGTAGCGCGAGCGGCACAATGCTCTGTGCGTGCAGAAGTAGCTTCATCGTCTCCGGGAGACAGGAGAGCGGCAGCTTCCGAGAGGCGAAGAAAGAAGCGTCACAACACGGGCACTGTGTGCAGCTCTCAAACGGAGAGAAAACAGTACCTTTCCACTCTCCTGCTTCTTTCATTCAAATTAATATTCGAAGTCAAGGAGTTTGAAACAACTTTCTTTTGCTTCTCGACAAACACTCTGCACACCTCCATGCAACATCTGCACCAAGATCGGGGACGGTTCCTGTACTAGCCCAGTTTCTCCTTGCGAGACAAAGCGGAACAGCTTTTTGGTAAGCTGCAGAAGACGAAGATACGGAGCTCTCAGAAGTTAAGCTCCGGTGCCCGGCGTCATTCGGCAGAAGCCGCGCTCCGGAGCGCACCGCGAAAGACACGATGATCTATGCGCGAAGAAGCCGCTTCTGCGCCTCTGGGAGACAGAGAGGGCGGCAGCTTGCTGAAGGCGATCAAGGAAGCTGCAAAACCTCTCTCCTTCCTTTTCCAGTCACGCGAACATTCCAAAGGAAAGAGTTTTCAACAACTTCTTTTGCTTCTTTCTTACGAAACATTCTGTAGGCAGTCGAGAAGCTTCTTAAGCAAGACCGGGGACATTGTACTATTGCCACAGTGTCTCCTTGCGAGACATAGTGGAAAAGGTTTTTGCAAATCTACAGGCGAAAAGAAATCCTGAAGACGATGTTCCGGAGCACTCCGAGCCAGAGCTCCAGTCCTTGGCGTCCTTCGGCAGAAGGCACGCTGCGGAGCGTACCGCGAGCGGCAAAATGCTCTGTGCGCGAAGAAGCCGCTTCTGCGCCTCCGAGAGACGGAGAACGCGGCAGCTTCCGAGAGGCAAAGAACGAAGCTTCACAACACGGGCACTGTGTGCAGGTGTCAAGCGGAGAGAAACCAGTACCTTACCGCTGCTCTTGTGCTTCTTTCATTCACGTTTTTATTCGAATGGAAGGAGTATTGAACAACTTTCTTTTGCTTCTGCTAATCTTTCTGCAGATAGCTCTCTCAATTCTTGAGCAAGATCGGTGTTGTTTTATCTACTGGCACAGTTTCTCCTTGCGAGATCTAGTGGAAAAGCTTTTTAGTATGCTGCAGAAGACAAGCGATGCAGAAGCCGATGATACAGAGCTCTCAGAAGTTAAGCGCCGGTCCCGGGCATCTTTCAGCAGAAGTCGCGCACCGGAGCGTCCAGGTACCAGCACGATGCTCTGTGCGCGAAGAAGACGCTTCTTCGCCGTCGAGAGAGGGAGAGCGCGGCAGCTTGCCAAAGGCCAAGAACACAGCCACACAATATGGTCATTCCGTGCGCAGCTTTAAAAGTTAGAGAAAACAGTACTTTTCCACTCTCCTGCTTCTTTCATTCACATTGCTATTCGAATGGAAGGAGTTTTGGACAGCTTTCTTGTGCTACTTGCTTCACACTCTGCAGCCATCCGTGCTGCAACATCCACACCAAGATCGGGGACGTTTCCTGGACCGGCCAAGTTTCTCCTTGCGAGACAGAGCGGAAGAGCTTTTTGCTAAGCTGCTGTAGACAAGAGATGCAGAAGACGATGATACGGAGCTCACAGAAGTTAAGCTCCTGTCCCCGGCATCTTTCAGCAGAAGCCGCTCTCCTGAGCGCACCGTGACAGGCACCATGCTCAGTGCGCGATAAAGCCGCTTCTTCGCCTTCGAGAGAGGGAGAGAGCGGCAGCTCGGAAAGACGAAGAACAAAGCCCCACAACACGGGCATTGTGTGCGCAGCTTTAAAAGGCAGAGAAAACAGTACCTTACTACGCTCCTGCTTCTGCAATTCACAAAAATATGCAAATGGAAGGAGTTTTGAACGACTTTCTTTCGCTTCTCGCTAAACACTCTGCACACCTCCGTGCAACATCTACACCAAGATCGGGGACGTTTCCTGGGCTGGCCCAGTTTCTCCTTGCGAGACAGAGCGGAAGAGCTTTTTGCTAAGCTGCAGTAGACAAGAGATGCAGAAGACGATGATACGGAGACTCTCAGCAGTTAAGCCCCGGTCCCCGGCGGCTTTGGGCAGAAGCCGCGCTCCGGAGCGCACGGCGAGCAGCACAAAGCTCTGTGCGCGAAGAAGCCGCTTCTTCGCCTCCGGGAGACTGAGAGAGCGGCAGCTTCCGAGAAGCGAAAAACAAAGCTTCAATACACGGGCCCTGTGTGCAGCTCATAAACTGAGAGAAAACAGTACCGTACTACTCTCGTGCTTCTATCTTTCACATTATTATTCGAATGGAAGTGGTTTCGAACAGCTTTCTATTGCTTCTTGCCAAGCTTTCTGCAGATATCTCTGGACATTCTAGGCCAAGATCGAGGTTGTTTTCCCTACTAGCACACGTTCTCCTTGCGAGATCTAGTGGAAAAGCTTTTTCCCCAAGCTGCAGTTTCCAAGAGATGCAATAGACGATGATATATAGCTCTTTGTGAATTTAAGCGCCGGTCCCGGGCGTCTTTCGACAGAAGCTGCGCTCCGAAACGTAGCGCGAGCGGCACAATGCTCTGTGCGTGCAGAAGTAGCTTCATCGTCTCCGGGAGACAGGAGAGCGGCAGCTTCCGAGAGGCGAAGAAAGAAGCGTCACAACACGGGCACTGTGTGCCGCTCTCAAACGGAGAGAAAACAGTACCTTTCCACTCTCCTGCTTCTTTCATTCAAATTAATATTCGAAGTCAAGGAGTTTGAAACAACTTTCTTTTGCTTCTCGACAAACACTCTGCACACCTCCATGCAACATCTGCACCAAGATCGGGGACGGTTCCTGTACTAGCCCAGTTTCTCCTTGCGAGACAAAGCGGAACAGCTTTTTGGTAAGCTGCAGAAGACGAAGATACGGAGCTCTCAGAAGTTAAGCTCCGGTGCCCGGCGTCATTCGGCAGAAGCCGCGCTCCGGAGCGCACCGCGAAAGACACGATGATCTATGCGCGAAGAAGCCGCTTCTGCGCCTCTGGGAGACAGAGAGGGCGGCAGCTTGCTGAAGGCGATCAAGGAAGCTGCAAAACCTCTCTCCTTCCTTTTCCAGTCACGCGAACATTCCAAAGGAAAGAGTTTTCAACAACTTCTTTTGCTTCTTTCTTACGAAACATTCTGTAGGCAGTCGAGAAGCTTCTTAAGCAAGACCGGGGACATTGTACTATTGCCACAGTGTCTCCTTGCGAGACATAGTGGAAAAGGTTTTTGCAAATCTACAGGCGAAAAGAAATCCTGAAGACGATGTTCCGGAGCACTCCGAGCCAGAGCTCCAGTCCTTGGCGTCCTTCGGCAGAAGGCACGCTGCGGAGCGTACCGCGAGCGGCAAAATGCTCTGTGCGCGAAGAAGCCGCTTCTGCGCCTCCGAGAGACGGAGAACGCGGCAGCTTCCGAGAGGCAAAGAACGAAGCTTCACAACACGGGCACTGTGTGCAGGTGTCAAGCGGAGAGAAACCAGTACCTTACCGCTGCTCTTGTGCTTCTTTCATTCACGTTTTTATTCGAATGGAAGGAGTATTGAACAACTTTCTTTTGCTTCCGCTAATCTTTCTGCAGATAGCTCTCTCAATTCTTGAGCAAGATCGGTGTTGTTTTATCTACTGGCACAGTTTCTCCTTGCGAGATCTAGTGGAAAAGCTTTTTAGTATGCTGCAGAAGACAAGCGATGCAGAAGCCGATGATACAGAGCTCTCAGAAGTTAAGCGCCGGTCCCGGGCATCTTTCAGCAGAAGTCGCGCACCGGAGCGTCCAGGTACCAGCACGATGCTCTGTGCGCGAAGAAGACGCTTCTTCGCCGTCGAGAGAGGGAGAGCGCGGCAGCTTGCCAAAGGCCAAGAACACAGCCACACAATATGGTCATTCCGTGCGCAGCTTTAAAAGTTAGAGAAAACAGTACTTTTCCACTCTCCTGCTTCTTTCATTCACATTGCTATTCGAATGGAAGGAGTTTTGGACAGCTTTCTTGTGCTACTTGCTTCACACTCTGCAGCCATCCGTGCTGCAACATCCACACCAAGATCGGGGACGTTTCCTGGACCGGCCAAGTTTCTCCTTGCGAGACAGAGCGGAAGAGCTTTTTGCTAAGCTGCTGTAGACAAGAGATGCAGAAGACGATGATACGGAGCTCACAGAAGTTAAGCTCCTGTCCCCGGCATCTTTCAGCAGAAGCCGCTCTCCTGAGCGCACCGTGACAGGCACCATGCTCAGTGCGCGATGAAGCCGCTTCTTCGCCTTCGAGAGAGGGAGAGAGCGGCAGCTCGGAAAGACGAAGAACAAAGCCCCACAACACGGGCATTGTGTGCGCAGCTTTAAAAGGCAGAGAAAACAGTACCTTACTACGCTCCTGCTTCTGCAATTCACAAAAATATGCAAATGGAAGGAGTTTTGAACGACTTTCTTTCGCTTCTCGCTAAACACTCTGCACACCTCCGTGCAACATCTACACCAAGATGGGGGACGTTTCCTGGGCTGGCCCAGTTTCTCCTTGCGAGACAGAGCGGAAGAGCTTTTTGCTAAGCTGCAGTAGACAAGAGATGCAGAAGACGATGATACGGAGACTCTCAGCAGTTAAGCCCCGGTCCCCGGCGGCTTTGGGCAGAAGCCGCGCTCCGGAGCGCACGGCGAGCAGCACAAAGCTCTGTGCGCGAAGAAGCCGCTTCTTCGCCTCCGGGAGACTGAGAGAGCGGCAGCTTCCGAGAAGCGAAAAACAAAGCTTCAATACACGGGCCCTGTGTGCAGCTCATAAACTGAGAGAAAACAGTACCGTACTACTCTCGTGCTTCTATCTTTCACATTATTATTCGAATGGAAGTGGTTTCGAACAGCTTTCTATTGCTTCTTGCCAAGCTTTCTGCAGATATCTCTGGACATTCTAGGCCAAGATCGAGGTTGTTTTCCCTACTAGCACACGTTCTCCTTGCGAGATCTAGTGGAAAAGCTTTTTCCCCAAGCTGCAGTTTCCAAGAGATGCAATAGACGATGATATATAGCTCTTTGTGAATTTAAGCGCCGGTCCCGGGCGTCTTTCGACAGAAGCTGCGCTCCGAAACGTAGCGCGAGCGGCACAATGCTCTGTGCGTGCAGAAGTAGCTTCATCGTCTCCGGGAGACAGGAGAGCGGCAGCTTCCGAGAGGCGAAGAAAGAAGCGTCACAACACGGGCACTGTGTGCAGCTCTCAAACGGAGAGAAAACAGTACCTTTCCACTCTCCTGCTTCTTTCATTCAAATTAATATTCGAAGTCAAGGAGTTTGAAACAACTTTCTTTTGCTTCTCGACAAACACTCTGCACACCTCCATGCAACATCTGCACCAAGATCGGGGACGGTTCCTGTACTAGCCCAGTTTCTCCTTGCGAGACAAAGCGGAACAGCTTTTTGGTAAGCTGCAGAAGACGAAGATACGGAGCTCTCAGAAGTTAAGCTCCGGTGCCCGGCGTCATTCGGCAGAAGCCGCGCTCCGGAGCGCACCGCGAAAGACACGATGATCTATGCGCGAAGAAGCCGCTTCTGCGCCTCTGGGAGACAGAGAGGGCGGCAGCTTGCTGAAGGCGATCAAGGAAGCTGCAAAACCTCTCTCCTTCCTTTTCCAGTCACGCGAACATTCCAAAGGAAAGAGTTTTCAACAACTTCTTTTGCTTCTTTCTTACGAAACATTCTGTAGGCGGTCGAGAAGCTTCTTAAGCAAGACCGGGGACATTGTACTATTGCCACAGTGTCTCCTTGCGAGACATAGTGGAAAAGGTTTTTGCAAATCTACAGGCGAAAAGAAATCCTGAAGACGATGTTCCGGAGCACTCCGAGCCAGAGCTCCAGTCCTTGGCGTCCTTCGGCAGAAGGCACGCTGCGGAGCGTACCGCGAGCGGCAAAATGCTCTGTGCGCGAAGAAGCCGCTTCTGCGCCTCCGAGAGACGGAGAACGCGGCAGCTTCCGAGAGGCAAAGAACGAAGCTTCACAACACGGGCACTGTGTGCAGGTGTCAAGCGGAGAGAAACCAGTACCTTACCGCTGCTCTTGTGCTTCTTTCATTCACGTTTTTATTCGAATGGAAGGAGTATTGAACAACTTTCTTTTGCTTCCGCTAATCTTTCTGCAGATAGCTCTCTCAATTCTTGAGCAAGATCGGTGTTGTTTTATCTACTGGCACAGTTTCTCCTTGCGAGATCTAGTGGAAAAGCTTTTTAGTATGCTGCAGAAGACAAGCGATGCAGAAGCCGATGATACAGAGCTCTCAGAAGTTAAGCGCCGGTCCCGGGCATCTTTCAGCAGAAGTCGCGCACCGGAGCGTCCAGGTACCAGCACGATGCTCTGTGCGCGAAGAAGACGCTTCTTCGCCGTCGAGAGAGGGAGAGCGCGGCAGCTTGCCAAAGGCCAAGAACACAGCCACACAATATGGTCATTCCGTGCGCAGCTTTAAAAGTTAGAGAAAACAGTACTTTTCCACTCTCCTGCTTCTTTCATTCACATTGCTATTCGAATGGAAGGAGTTTTGGACAGCTTTCTTGTGCTACTTGCTTCACACTCTGCAGCCATCCGTGCTGCAACATCCACACCAAGATCGGGGACGTTTCCTGGACCGGCCAAGTTTCTCCTTGCGAGACAGAGCGGAAGAGCTTTTTGCTAAGCTGCAGTAGACAAGAGATGCAGAAGACGATGATACGGAGCTCACAGAAGTTAAGCTCCTGTCCCCGGCATCTTTCAGCAGAAGCCGCTCTCCTGAGCGCACCGTGACAGGCACCATGCTCAGTGCGCGATGAAGCCGCTTCTTCGCCTTCGAGAGAGGGAGAGAGCGGCAGCTCGGAAAGACGAAGAACAAAGCCCCACAACACGGGCATTGTGTGCGCAGCTTTAAAAGGCAGAGAAAACAGTACCTTACTACGCTCCTGCTTCTGCAATTCACAAAAATATGCAAATGGAAGGAGTTTTGAACGACTTTCTTTCGCTTCTCGCTAAACACTCTGCACACCTCCGTGCAACATCTACACCAAGATCGGGGACGTTTCCTGGGCTGGCCCAGTTTCTCCTTGCGAGACAGAGCGGAAGAGCTTTTTGCTAAGCTGCAGTAGACAAGAGATGCAGAAGACGATGATACGGAGACTCTCAGCAGTTAAGCCCCGGTCCCCGGCGGCTTTGGGCAGAAGCCGCGCTCCGGAGCGCACGGCGAGCAGCACAAAGCTCTGTGCGCGAAGAAGCCGCTTCTTCGCCTCCGGGAGACTGAGAGAGCGGCAGCTTCCGAGAAGCGAAAAACAAAGCTTCAATACACGGGCCCTGTGTGCAGCTCATAAACTGAGAGAAAACAGTACCGTACTACTCTCGTGCTTCTATCTTTCACATTATTATTCGAATGGAAGTGGTTTCGAACAGCTTTCTATTGCTTCTTGCCAAGCTTTCTGCAGATATCTCTGGACATTCTAGGCCAAGATCGAGGTTGTTTTCCCTACTAGCACACGTTCTCCTTGCGAGATCTAGTGGAAAAGCTTTTTCCCCAAGCTGCAGTTTCCAAGAGATGCAATAGACGATGATATATAGCTCTTTGTGAATTTAAGCGCCGGTCCCGGGCGTCTTTCGACAGAAGCTGCGCTCCGAAACGTAGCGCGAGCGGCACAATGCTCTGTGCGTGCAGAAGTAGCTTCATCGTCTCCGGGAGACAGGAGAGCGGCAGCTTCCGAGAGGCGAAGAAAGAAGCGTCACAACACGGGCACTGTGTGCAGCTCTCAAACGGAGAGAAAACAGTACCTTTCCACTCTCCTGCTTCTTTCATTCAAATTAATATTCGAAGTCAAGGAGTTTGAAACAACTTTCTTTTGCTTCTCGACAAACACTCTGCACACCTCCATGCAACATCTGCACCAAGATCGGGGACGGTTCCTGTACTAGCCCAGTTTCTCCTTGCGAGACAAAGCGGAACAGCTTTTTGGTAAGCTGCAGAAGACGAAGATACGGAGCTCTCAGAAGTTAAGCTCCGGTGCCCGGCGTCATTCGGCAGAAGCCGCGCTCCGGAGCGCACCGCGAAAGACACGATGATCTATGCGCGAAGAAGCCGCTTCTGCGCCTCTGGGAGACAGAGAGGGCGGCAGCTTGCTGAAGGCGATCAAGGAAGCTGCAAAACCTCTCTCCTTCCTTTTCCAGTCACGCGAACATTCCAAAGGAAAGAGTTTTCAACAACTTCTTTTGCTTCTTTCTTACGAAACATTCTGTAGGCAGTCGAGAAGCTTCTTAAGCAAGACCGGGGACATTGTACTATTGCCACAGTGTCTCCTTGCGAGACATAGTGGAAAAGGTTTTTGCAAATCTACAGGCGAAAAGAAATCCTGAAGACGATGTTCCGGAGCACTCCGAGCCAGAGCTCCAGTCCTTGGCGTCCTTCGGCAGAAGGCACGCTGCGGAGCGTACCGCGAGCGGCAAAATGCTCTGTGCGCGAAGAAGCCGCTTCTGCGCCTCCGAGAGACGGAGAACGCGGCAGCTTCCGAGAGGCAAAGAACGAAGCTTCACAACACGGGCACTGTGTGCAGGTGTCAAGCGGAGAGAAACCAGTACCTTACCGCTGCTCTTGTGCTTCTTTCATTCACGTTTTTATTCGAATGGAAGGAGTATTGAACAACTTTCTTTTGCTTCCGCTAATCTTTCTGCAGATAGCTCTCTCAATTCTTGAGCAAGATCGGTGTTGTTTTATCTACTGGCACAGTTTCTCCTTGCGAGATCTAGTGGAAAAGCTTTTTAGTATGCTGCAGAAGACAAGCGATGCAGAAGCCGATGATACAGAGCTCTCAGAAGTTAAGCGCCGGTCCCGGGCATCTTTCAGCAGAAGTCGCGCACCGGAGCGTCCAGGTACCAGCACGATGCTCTGTGCGCGAAGAAGACGCTTCTTCGCCGTCGAGAGAGGGAGAGCGCGGCAGCTTGCCAAAGGCCAAGAACACAGCCACACAATATGGTCATTCCGTGCGCAGCTTTAAAAGTTAGAGAAAACAGTACTTTTCCACTCTCCTGCTTCTTTCATTCACATTGCTATTCGAATGGAAGGAGTTTTGGACAGCTTTCTTGTGCTACTTGCTTCACACTCTGCAGCCATCCGTGCTGCAACATCCACACCAAGATCGGGGACGTTTCCTGGACCGGCCAAGTTTCTCCTTGCGAGACAGAGCGGAAGAGCTTTTTGCTAAGCTGCTGTAGACAAGAGATGCAGAAGACGATGATACGGAGCTCACAGAAGTTAAGCTCCTGTCCCCGGCATCTTTCAGCAGAAGCCGCTCTCCTGAGCGCACCGTGACAGGCACCATGCTCAGTGCGCGATGAAGCCGCTTCTTCGCCTTCGAGAGAGGGAGAGAGCGGCAGCTCGGAAAGACGAAGAACAAAGCCCCACAACACGGGCATTGTGTGCGCAGCTTTAAAAGGCAGAGAAAACAGTACCTTACTACGCTCCTGCTTCTGCAATTCACAAAAATATGCAAATGGAAGGAGTTTTGAACGACTTTCTTTCGCTTCTCGCTAAACACTCTGCACACCTCCGTGCAACATCTACACCAAGATGGGGGACGTTTCCTGGGCTGGCCCAGTTTCTCCTTGCGAGACAGAGCGGAAGAGCTTTTTGCTAAGCTGCAGTAGACAAGAGATGCAGAAGACGATGATACGGAGACTCTCAGCAGTTAAGCCCCGGTCCCCGGCGGCTTTGGGCAGAAGCCGCGCTCCGGAGCGCACGGCGAGCAGCACAAAGCTCTGTGCGCGAAGAAGCCGCTTCTTCGCCTCCGGGAGACTGAGAGAGCGGCAGCTTCCGAGAAGCGAAAAACAAAGCTTCAATACACGGGCCCTGTGTGCAGCTCATAAACTGAGAGAAAACAGTACCGTACTACTCTCGTGCTTCTATCTTTCACATTATTATTCGAATGGAAGTGGTTTCGAACAGCTTTCTATTGCTTCTTGCCAAGCTTTCTGCAGATATCTCTGGACATTCTAGGCCAAGATCGAGGTTGTTTTCCCTACTAGCACACGTTCTCCTTGCGAGATCTAGTGGAAAAGCTTTTTCCCCAAGCTGCAGTTTCCAAGAGATGCAATAGACGATGATATATAGCTCTTTGTGAATTTAAGCGCCGGTCCCGGGCGTCTTTCGACAGAAGCTGCGCTCCGAAACGTAGCGCGAGCGGCACAATGCTCTGTGCGTGCAGAAGTAGCTTCATCGTCTCCGGGAGACAGGAGAGCGGCAGCTTCCGAGAGGCGAAGAAAGAAGCGTCACAACACGGGCACTGTGTGCAGCTCTCAAACGGAGAGAAAACAGTACCTTTCCACTCTCCTGCTTCTTTCATTCAAATTAATATTCGAAGTCAAGGAGTTTGAAACAACTTTCTTTTGCTTCTCGACAAACACTCTGCACACCTCCATGCAACATCTGCACCAAGATCGGGGACGGTTCCTGTACTAGCCCAGTTTCTCCTTGCGAGACAAAGCGGAACAGCTTTTTGGTAAGCTGCAGAAGACGAAGATACGGAGCTCTCAGAAGTTAAGCTCCGGTGCCCGGCGTCATTCGGCAGAAGCCGCGCTCCGGAGCGCACCGCGAAAGACACGATGATCTATGCGCGAAGAAGCCGCTTCTGCGCCTCTGGGAGACAGAGAGGGCGGCAGCTTGCTGAAGGCGATCAAGGAAGCTGCAAAACCTCTCTCCTTCCTTTTCCAGTCACGCGAACATTCCAAAGGAAAGAGTTTTCAACAACTTCTTTTGCTTCTTTCTTACGAAACATTCTGTAGGCGGTCGAGAAGCTTCTTAAGCAAGACCGGGGACATTGTACTATTGCCACAGTGTCTCCTTGCGAGACATAGTGGAAAAGGTTTTTGCAAATCTACAGGCGAAAAGAAATCCTGAAGACGATGTTCCGGAGCACTCCGAGCCAGAGCTCCAGTCCTTGGCGTCCTTCGGCAGAAGGCACGCTGCGGAGCGTACCGCGAGCGGCAAAATGCTCTGTGCGCGAAGAAGCCGCTTCTGCGCCTCCGAGAGACGGAGAACGCGGCAGCTTCCGAGAGGCAAAGAACGAAGCTTCACAACACGGGCACTGTGTGCAGGTGTCAAGCGGAGAGAAACCAGTACCTTACCGCTGCTCTTGTGCTTCTTTCATTCACGTTTTTATTCGAATGGAAGGAGTATTGAACAACTTTCTTTTGCTTCCGCTAATCTTTCTGCAGATAGCTCTCTCAATTCTTGAGCAAGATCGGTGTTGTTTTATCTACTGGCACAGTTTCTCCTTGCGAGATCTAGTGGAAAAGCTTTTTAGTATGCTGCAGAAGACAAGCGATGCAGAAGCCGATGATACAGAGCTCTCAGAAGTTAAGCGCCGGTCCCGGGCATCTTTCAGCAGAAGTCGCGCACCGGAGCGTCCAGGTACCAGCACGATGCTCTGTGCGCGAAGAAGACGCTTCTTCGCCGTCGAGAGAGGGAGAGCGCGGCAGCTTGCCAAAGGCCAAGAACACAGCCACACAATATGGTCATTCCGTGCGCAGCTTTAAAAGTTAGAGAAAACAGTACTTTTCCACTCTCCTGCTTCTTTCATTCACATTGCTATTCGAATGGAAGGAGTTTTGGACAGCTTTCTTGTGCTACTTGCTTCACACTCTGCAGCCATCCGTGCTGCAACATCCACACCAAGATCGGGGACGTTTCCTGGACCGGCCAAGTTTCTCCTTGCGAGACAGAGCGGAAGAGCTTTTTGCTAAGCTGCTGTAGACAAGAGATGCAGAAGACGATGATACGGAGCTCACAGAAGTTAAGCTCCTGTCCCCGGCATCTTTCAGCAGAAGCCGCTCTCCTGAGCGCACCGTGACAGGCACCATGCTCAGTGCGCGATGAAGCCGCTTCTTCGCCTTCGAGAGAGGGAGAGAGCGGCAGCTCGGAAAGACGAAGAACAAAGCCCCACAACACGGGCATTGTGTGCGCAGCTTTAAAAGGCAGAGAAAACAGTACCTTACTACGCTCCTGCTTCTGCAATTCACAAAAATATGCAAATGGAAGGAGTTTTGAACGACTTTCTTTCGCTTCTCGCTAAACACTCTGCACACCTCCGTGCAACATCTACACCAAGATCGGGGACGTTTCCTGGGCTGGCCCAGTTTCTCCTTGCGAGACAGAGCGGAAGAGCTTTTTGCTAAGCTGCAGTAGACAAGAGATGCAGAAGACGATGATACGGAGACTCTCAGCAGTTAAGCCCCGGTCCCCGGCGGCTTTGGGCAGAAGCCGCGCTCCGGAGCGCACGGCGAGCAGCACAAAGCTCTGTGCGCGAAGAAGCCGCTTCTTCGCCTCCGGGAGACTGAGAGAGCGGCAGCTTCCGAGAAGCGAAAAACAAAGCTTCAATACACGGGCCCTGTGTGCAGCTCATAAACTGAGAGAAAACAGTACCGTACTACTCTCGTGCTTCTATCTTTCACATTATTATTCGAATGGAAGTGGTTTCGAACAGCTTTCTATTGCTTCTTGCCAAGCTTTCTGCAGATATCTCTGGACATTCTAGGCCAAGATCGAGGTTGTTTTCCCTACTAGCACACGTTCTCCTTGCGAGATCTAGTGGAAAAGCTTTTTCCCCAAGCTGCAGTTTCCAAGAGATGCAATAGACGATGATATATAGCTCTTTGTGAATTTAAGCGCCGGTCCCGGGCGTCTTTCGACAGAAGCTGCGCTCCGAAACGTAGCGCGAGCGGCACAATGCTCTGTGCGTGCAGAAGTAGCTTCATCGTCTCCGGGAGACAGGAGAGCGGCAGCTTCCGAGAGGCGAAGAAAGAAGCGTCACAACACGGGCACTGTGTGCAGCTCTCAAACGGAGAGAAAACAGTACCTTTCCACTCTCCTGCTTCTTTCATTCAAATTAATATTCGAAGTCAAGGAGTTTGAAACAACTTTCTTTTGCTTCTCGACAAACACTCTGCACACCTCCATGCAACATCTGCACCAAGATCGGGGACGGTTCCTGTACTAGCCCAGTTTCTCCTTGCGAGACAAAGCGGAACAGCTTTTTGGTAAGCTGCAGAAGACGAAGATACGGAGCTCTCAGAAGTTAAGCTCCGGTGCCCGGCGTCATTCGGCAGAAGCCGCGCTCCGGAGCGCACCGCGAAAGACACGATGATCTATGCGCGAAGAAGCCGCTTCTGCGCCTCTGGGAGACAGAGAGGGCGGCAGCTTGCTGAAGGCGATCAAGGAAGCTGCAAAACCTCTCTCCTTCCTTTTCCAGTCACGCGAACATTCCAAAGGAAAGAGTTTTCAACAACTTCTTTTGCTTCTTTCTTACGAAACATTCTGTAGGCAGTCGAGAAGCTTCTTAAGCAAGACCGGGGACATTGTACTATTGCCACAGTGTCTCCTTGCGAGACATAGTGGAAAAGGTTTTTGCAAATCTACAGGCGAAAAGAAATCCTGAAGACGATGTTCCGGAGCACTCCGAGCCAGAGCTCCAGTCCTTGGCGTCCTTCGGCAGAAGGCACGCTGCGGAGCGTACCGCGAGCGGCAAAATGCTCTGTGCGCGAAGAAGCCGCTTCTGCGCCTCCGAGAGACGGAGAACGCGGCAGCTTCCGAGAGGCAAAGAACGAAGCTTCACAACACGGGCACTGTGTGCAGGTGTCAAGCGGAGAGAAACCAGTACCTTACCGCTGCTCTTGTGCTTCTTTCATTCACGTTTTTATTCGAATGGAAGGAGTATTGAACAACTTTCTTTTGCTTCCGCTAATCTTTCTGCAGATAGCTCTCTCAATTCTTGAGCAAGATCGGTGTTGTTTTATCTACTGGCACAGTTTCTCCTTGCGAGATCTAGTGGAAAAGCTTTTTAGTATGCTGCAGAAGACAAGCGATGCAGAAGCCGATGATACAGAGCTCTCAGAAGTTAAGCGCCGGTCCCGGGCATCTTTCAGCAGAAGTCGCGCACCGGAGCGTCCAGGTACCAGCACGATGCTCTGTGCGCGAAGAAGACGCTTCTTCGCCGTCGAGAGAGGGAGAGCGCGGCAGCTTGCCAAAGGCCAAGAACACAGCCACACAATATGGTCATTCCGTGCGCAGCTTTAAAAGTTAGAGAAAACAGTACTTTTCCACTCTCCTGCTTCTTTCATTCACATTGCTATTCGAATGGAAGGAGTTTTGGACAGCTTTCTTGTGCTACTTGCTTCACACTCTGCAGCCATCCGTGCTGCAACATCCACACCAAGATCGGGGACGTTTCCTGGACCGGCCAAGTTTCTCCTTGCGAGACAGAGCGGAAGAGCTTTTTGCTAAGCTGCTGTAGACAAGAGATGCAGAAGACGATGATACGGAGCTCACAGAAGTTAAGCTCCTGTCCCCGGCATCTTTCAGCAGAAGCCGCTCTCCTGAGCGCACCGTGACAGGCACCATGCTCAGTGCGCGATGAAGCCGCTTCTTCGCCTTCGAGAGAGGGAGAGAGCGGCAGCTCGGAAAGACGAAGAACAAAGCCCCACAACACGGGCATTGTGTGCGCAGCTTTAAAAGGCAGAGAAAACAGTACCTTACTACGCTCCTGCTTCTGCAATTCACAAAAATATGCAAATGGAAGGAGTTTTGAACGACTTTCTTTCGCTTCTCGCTAAACACTCTGCACACCTCCGTGCAACATCTACACCAAGATCGGGGACGTTTCCTGGGCTGGCCCAGTTTCTCCTTGCGAGACAGAGCGGAAGAGCTTTTTGCTAAGCTGCAGTAGACAAGAGATGCAGAAGACGATGATACGGAGACTCTCAGCAGTTAAGCCCCGGTCCCCGGCGGCTTTGGGCAGAAGCCGCGCTCCGGAGCGCACGGCGAGCAGCACAAAGCTCTGTGCGCGAAGAAGCCGCTTCTTCGCCTCCGGGAGACTGAGAGAGCGGCAGCTTCCGAGAAGCGAAAAACAAAGCTTCAATACACGGGCCCTGTGTGCAGCTCATAAACTGAGAGAAAACAGTACCGTACTACTCTCGTGCTTCTATCTTTCACATTATTATTCGAATGGAAGTGGTTTCGAACAGCTTTCTATTGCTTCTTGCCAAGCTTTCTGCAGATATCTCTGGACATTCTAGGCCAAGATCGAGGTTGTTTTCCCTACTAGCACACGTTCTCCTTGCGAGATCTAGTGGAAAAGCTTTTTCCCCAAGCTGCAGTTTCCAAGAGATGCAATAGACGATGATATATAGCTCTTTGTGAATTTAAGCGCCGGTCCCGGGCGTCTTTCGACAGAAGCTGCGCTCCGAAACGTAGCGCGAGCGGCACAATGCTCTGTGCGTGCAGAAGTAGCTTCATCGTCTCCGGGAGACAGGAGAGCGGCAGCTTCCGAGAGGCGAAGAAAGAAGCGTCACAACACGGGCACTGTGTGCAGCTCTCAAACGGAGAGAAAACAGTACCTTTCCACTCTCCTGCTTCTTTCATTCAAATTAATATTCGAAGTCAAGGAGTTTGAAACAACTTTCTTTTGCTTCTCGACAAACACTCTGCACACCTCCATGCAACATCTGCACCAAGATCGGGGACGGTTCCTGTACTAGCCCAGTTTCTCCTTGCGAGACAAAGCGGAACAGCTTTTTGGTAAGCTGCAGAAGACGAAGATACGGAGCTCTCAGAAGTTAAGCTCCGGTGCCCGGCGTCATTCGGCAGAAGCCGCGCTCCGGAGCGCACCGCGAAAGACACGATGATCTATGCGCGAAGAAGCCGCTTCTGCGCCTCTGGGAGACAGAGAGGGCGGCAGCTTGCTGAAGGCGATCAAGGAAGCTGCAAAACCTCTCTCCTTCCTTTTCCAGTCACGCGAACATTCCAAAGGAAAGAGTTTTCAACAACTTCTTTTGCTTCTTTCTTACGAAACATTCTGTAGGCAGTCGAGAAGCTTCTTAAGCAAGACCGGGGACATTGTACTATTGCCACAGTGTCTCCTTGCGAGACATAGTGGAAAAGGTTTTTGCAAATCTACAGGCGAAAAGAAATCCTGAAGACGATGTTCCGGAGCACTCCGAGCCAGAGCTCCAGTCCTTGGCGTCCTTCGGCAGAAGGCACGCTGCGGAGCGTACCGCGAGCGGCAAAATGCTCTGTGCGCGAAGAAGCCGCTTCTGCGCCTCCGAGAGACGGAGAACGCGGCAGCTTCCGAGAGGCAAAGAACGAAGCTTCACAACACGGGCACTGTGTGCAGGTGTCAAGCGGAGAGAAACCAGTACCTTACCGCTGCTCTTGTGCTTCTTTCATTCACGTTTTTATTCGAATGGAAGGAGTATTGAACAACTTTCTTTTGCTTCCGCTAATCTTTCTGCAGATAGCTCTCTCAATTCTTGAGCAAGATCGGTGTTGTTTTATCTACTGGCACAGTTTCTCCTTGCGAGATCTAGTGGAAAAGCTTTTTAGTATGCTGCAGAAGACAAGCGATGCAGAAGCCGATGATACAGAGCTCTCAGAAGTTAAGCGCCGGTCCCGGGCATCTTTCAGCAGAAGTCGCGCACCGGAGCGTCCAGGTACCAGCACGATGCTCTGTGCGCGAAGAAGACGCTTCTTCGCCGTCGAGAGAGGGAGAGCGCGGCAGCTTGCCAAAGGCCAAGAACACAGCCACACAATATGGTCATTCCGTGCGCAGCTTTAAAAGTTAGAGAAAACAGTACTTTTCCACTCTCCTGCTTCTTTCATTCACATTGCTATTCGAATGGAAGGAGTTTTGGACAGCTTTCTTGTGCTACTTGCTTCACACTCTGCAGCCATCCGTGCTGCAACATCCACACCAAGATCGGGGACGTTTCCTGGACCGGCCAAGTTTCTCCTTGCGAGACAGAGCGGAAGAGCTTTTTGCTAAGCTGCTGTAGACAAGAGATGCAGAAGACGATGATACGGAGCTCACAGAAGTTAAGCTCCTGTCCCCGGCATCTTTCAGCAGAAGCCGCTCTCCTGAGCGCACCGTGACAGGCACCATGCTCAGTGCGCGATGAAGCCGCTTCTTCGCCTTCGAGAGAGGGAGAGAGCGGCAGCTCGGAAAGACGAAGAACAAAGCCCCACAACACGGGCATTGTGTGCGCAGCTTTAAAAGGCAGAGAAAACAGTACCTTACTACGCTCCTGCTTCTGCAATTCACAAAAATATGCAAATGGAAGGAGTTTTGAACGACTTTCTTTCGCTTCTCGCTAAACACTCTGCACACCTCCGTGCAACATCTACACCAAGATCGGGGACGTTTCCTGGGCTGGCCCAGTTTCTCCTTGCGAGACAGAGCGGAAGAGCTTTTTGCTAAGCTGCAGTAGACAAGAGATGCAGAAGACGATGATACGGAGACTCTCAGCAGTTAAGCCCCGGTCCCCGGCGGCTTTGGGCAGAAGCCGCGCTCCGGAGCGCACGGCGAGCAGCACAAAGCTCTGTGCGCGAAGAAGCCGCTTCTTCGCCTCCGGGAGACTGAGAGAGCGGCAGCTTCCGAGAAGCGAAAAACAAAGCTTCAATACACGGGCCCTGTGTGCAGCTCATAAACTGAGAGAAAACAGTACCGTACTACTCTCGTGCTTCTATCTTTCACATTATTATTCGAATGGAAGTGGTTTCGAACAGCTTTCTATTGCTTCTTGCCAAGCTTTCTGCAGATATCTCTGGACATTCTAGGCCAAGATCGAGGTTGTTTTCCCTACTAGCACACGTTCTCCTTGCGAGATCTAGTGGAAAAGCTTTTTCCCCAAGCTGCAGTTTCCAAGAGATGCAATAGACGATGATATATAGCTCTTTGTGAATTTAAGCGCCGGTCCCGGGCGTCTTTCGACAGAAGCTGCGCTCCGAAACGTAGCGCGAGCGGCACAATGCTCTGTGCGTGCAGAAGTAGCTTCATCGTCTCCGGGAGACAGGAGAGCGGCAGCTTCCGAGAGGCGAAGAAAGAAGCGTCACAACACGGGCACTGTGTGCAGCTCTCAAACGGAGAGAAAACAGTACCTTTCCACTCTCCTGCTTCTTTCATTCAAATTAATATTCGAAGTCAAGGAGTTTGAAACAACTTTCTTTTGCTTCTCGACAAACACTCTGCACACCTCCATGCAACATCTGCACCAAGATCGGGGACGGTTCCTGTACTAGCCCAGTTTCTCCTTGCGAGACAAAGCGGAACAGCTTTTTGGTAAGCTGCAGAAGACGAAGATACGGAGCTCTCAGAAGTTAAGCTCCGGTGCCCGGCGTCATTCGGCAGAAGCCGCGCTCCGGAGCGCACCGCGAAAGACACGATGATCTATGCGCGAAGAAGCCGCTTCTGCGCCTCTGGGAGACAGAGAGGGCGGCAGCTTGCTGAAGGCGATCAAGGAAGCTGCAAAACCTCTCTCCTTCCTTTTCCAGTCACGCGAACATTCCAAAGGAAAGAGTTTTCAACAACTTCTTTTGCTTCTTTCTTACGAAACATTCTGTAGGCGGTCGAGAAGCTTCTTAAGCAAGACCGGGGACATTGTACTATTGCCACAGTGTCTCCTTGCGAGACATAGTGGAAAAGGTTTTTGCAAATCTACAGGCGAAAAGAAATCCTGAAGACGATGTTCCGGAGCACTCCGAGCCAGAGCTCCAGTCCTTGGCGTCCTTCGGCAGAAGGCACGCTGCGGAGCGTACCGCGAGCGGCAAAATGCTCTGTGCGCGAAGAAGCCGCTTCTGCGCCTCCGAGAGACGGAGAACGCGGCAGCTTCCGAGAGGCAAAGAACGAAGCTTCACAACACGGGCACTGTGTGCAGGTGTCAAGCGGAGAGAAACCAGTACCTTACCGCTGCTCTTGTGCTTCTTTCATTCACGTTTTTATTCGAATGGAAGGAGTATTGAACAACTTTCTTTTGCTTCCGCTAATCTTTCTGCAGATAGCTCTCTCAATTCTTGAGCAAGATCGGTGTTGTTTTATCTACTGGCACAGTTTCTCCTTGCGAGATCTAGTGGAAAAGCTTTTTAGTATGCTGCAGAAGACAAGCGATGCAGAAGCCGATGATACAGAGCTCTCAGAAGTTAAGCGCCGGTCCCGGGCATCTTTCAGCAGAAGTCGCGCACCGGAGCGTCCAGGTACCAGCACGATGCTCTGTGCGCGAAGAAGACGCTTCTTCGCCGTCGAGAGAGGGAGAGCGCGGCAGCTTGCCAAAGGCCAAGAACACAGCCACACAATATGGTCATTCCGTGCGCAGCTTTAAAAGTTAGAGAAAACAGTACTTTTCCACTCTCCTGCTTCTTTCATTCACATTGCTATTCGAATGGAAGGAGTTTTGGACAGCTTTCTTGTGCTACTTGCTTCACACTCTGCAGCCATCCGTGCTGCAACATCCACACCAAGATCGGGGACGTTTCCTGGACCGGCCAAGTTTCTCCTTGCGAGACAGAGCGGAAGAGCTTTTTGCTAAGCTGCTGTAGACAAGAGATGCAGAAGACGATGATACGGAGCTCACAGAAGTTAAGCTCCTGTCCCCGGCATCTTTCAGCAGAAGCCGCTCTCCTGAGCGCACCGTGACAGGCACCATGCTCAGTGCGCGATGAAGCCGCTTCTTCGCCTTCGAGAGAGGGAGAGAGCGGCAGCTCGGAAAGACGAAGAACAAAGCCCCACAACACGGGCATTGTGTGCGCAGCTTTAAAAGGCAGAGAAAACAGTACCTTACTACGCTCCTGCTTCTGCAATTCACAAAAATATGCAAATGGAAGGAGTTTTGAACGACTTTCTTTCGCTTCTCGCTAAACACTCTGCACACCTCCGTGCAACATCTACACCAAGATCGGGGACGTTTCCTGGGCTGGCCCAGTTTCTCCTTGCGAGACAGAGCGGAAGAGCTTTTTGCTAAGCTGCAGTAGACAAGAGATGCAGAAGACGATGATACGGAGACTCTCAGCAGTTAAGCCCCGGTCCCCGGCGGCTTTGGGCAGAAGCCGCGCTCCGGAGCGCACGGCGAGCAGCACAAAGCTCTGTGCGCGAAGAAGCCGCTTCTTCGCCTCCGGGAGACTGAGAGAGCGGCAGCTTCCGAGAAGCGAAAAACAAAGCTTCAATACACGGGCCCTGTGTGCAGCTCATAAACTGAGAGAAAACAGTACCGTACTACTCTCGTGCTTCTATCTTTCACATTATTATTCGAATGGAAGTGGTTTCGAACAGCTTTCTATTGCTTCTTGCCAAGCTTTCTGCAGATATCTCTGGACATTCTAGGCCAAGATCGAGGTTGTTTTCCCTACTAGCACACGTTCTCCTTGCGAGATCTAGTGGAAAAGCTTTTTCCCCAAGCTGCAGTTTCCAAGAGATGCAATAGACGATGATATATAGCTCTTTGTGAATTTAAGCGCCGGTCCCGGGCGTCTTTCGACAGAAGCTGCGCTCCGAAACGTAGCGCGAGCGGCACAATGCTCTGTGCGTGCAGAAGTAGCTTCATCGTCTCCGGGAGACAGGAGAGCGGCAGCTTCCGAGAGGCGAAGAAAGAAGCGTCACAACACGGGCACTGTGTGCAGCTCTCAAACGGAGAGAAAACAGTACCTTTCCACTCTCCTGCTTCTTTCATTCAAATTAATATTCGAAGTCAAGGAGTTTGAAACAACTTTCTTTTGCTTCTCGACAAACACTCTGCACACCTCCATGCAACATCTGCACCAAGATCGGGGACGGTTCCTGTACTAGCCCAGTTTCTCCTTGCGAGACAAAGCGGAACAGCTTTTTGGTAAGCTGCAGAAGACGAAGATACGGAGCTCTCAGAAGTTAAGCTCCGGTGCCCGGCGTCATTCGGCAGAAGCCGCGCTCCGGAGCGCACCGCGAAAGACACGATGATCTATGCGCGAAGAAGCCGCTTCTGCGCCTCTGGGAGACAGAGAGGGCGGCAGCTTGCTGAAGGCGATCAAGGAAGCTGCAAAACCTCTCTCCTTCCTTTTCCAGTCACGCGAACATTCCAAAGGAAAGAGTTTTCAACAACTTCTTTTGCTTCTTTCTTACGAAACATTCTGTAGGCAGTCGAGAAGCTTCTTAAGCAAGACCGGGGACATTGTACTATTGCCACAGTGTCTCCTTGCGAGACATAGTGGAAAAGGTTTTTGCAAATCTACAGGCGAAAAGAAATCCTGAAGACGATGTTCCGGAGCACTCCGAGCCAGAGCTCCAGTCCTTGGCGTCCTTCGGCAGAAGGCACGCTGCGGAGCGTACCGCGAGCGGCAAAATGCTCTGTGCGCGAAGAAGCCGCTTCTGCGCCTCCGAGAGACGGAGAACGCGGCAGCTTCCGAGAGGCAAAGAACGAAGCTTCACAACACGGGCACTGTGTGCAGGTGTCAAGCGGAGAGAAACCAGTACCTTACCGCTGCTCTTGTGCTTCTTTCATTCACGTTTTTATTCGAATGGAAGGAGTATTGAACAACTTTCTTTTGCTTCCGCTAATCTTTCTGCAGATAGCTCTCTCAATTCTTGAGCAAGATCGGTGTTGTTTTATCTACTGGCACAGTTTCTCCTTGCGAGATCTAGTGGAAAAGCTTTTTAGTATGCTGCAGAAGACAAGCGATGCAGAAGCCGATGATACAGAGCTCTCAGAAGTTAAGCGCCGGTCCCGGGCATCTTTCAGCAGAAGTCGCGCACCGGAGCGTCCAGGTACCAGCACGATGCTCTGTGCGCGAAGAAGACGCTTCTTCGCCGTCGAGAGAGGGAGAGCGCGGCAGCTTGCCAAAGGCCAAGAACACAGCCACACAATATGGTCATTCCGTGCGCAGCTTTAAAAGTTAGAGAAAACAGTACTTTTCCACTCTCCTGCTTCTTTCATTCACATTGCTATTCGAATGGAAGGAGTTTTGGACAGCTTTCTTGTGCTACTTGCTTCACACTCTGCAGCCATCCGTGCTGCAACATCCACACCAAGATCGGGGACGTTTCCTGGACCGGCCAAGTTTCTCCTTGCGAGACAGAGCGGAAGAGCTTTTTGCTAAGCTGCTGTAGACAAGAGATGCAGAAGACGATGATACGGAGCTCACAGAAGTTAAGCTCCTGTCCCCGGCATCTTTCAGCAGAAGCCGCTCTCCTGAGCGCACCGTGACAGGCACCATGCTCAGTGCGCGATGAAGCCGCTTCTTCGCCTTCGAGAGAGGGAGAGAGCGGCAGCTCGGAAAGACGAAGAACAAAGCCCCACAACACGGGCATTGTGTGCGCAGCTTTAAAAGGCAGAGAAAACAGTACCTTACTACGCTCCTGCTTCTGCAATTCACAAAAATATGCAAATGGAAGGAGTTTTGAACGACTTTCTTTCGCTTCTCGCTAAACACTCTGCACACCTCCGTGCAACATCTACACCAAGATGGGGGACGTTTCCTGGGCTGGCCCAGTTTCTCCTTGCGAGACAGAGCGGAAGAGCTTTTTGCTAAGCTGCAGTAGACAAGAGATGCAGAAGACGATGATACGGAGACTCTCAGCAGTTAAGCCCCGGTCCCCGGCGGCTTTGGGCAGAAGCCGCGCTCCGGAGCGCACGGCGAGCAGCACAAAGCTCTGTGCGCGAAGAAGCCGCTTCTTCGCCTCCGGGAGACTGAGAGAGCGGCAGCTTCCGAGAAGCGAAAAACAAAGCTTCAATACACGGGCCCTGTGTGCAGCTCATAAACTGAGAGAAAACAGTACCGTACTACTCTCGTGCTTCTATCTTTCACATTATTATTCGAATGGAAGTGGTTTCGAACAGCTTTCTATTGCTTCTTGCCAAGCTTTCTGCAGATATCTCTGGACATTCTAGGCCAAGATCGAGGTTGTTTTCCCTACTAGCACACGTTCTCCTTGCGAGATCTAGTGGAAAAGCTTTTTCCCCAAGCTGCAGTTTCCAAGAGATGCAATAGACGATGATATATAGCTCTTTGTGAATTTAAGCGCCGGTCCCGGGCGTCTTTCGACAGAAGCTGCGCTCCGAAACGTAGCGCGAGCGGCACAATGCTCTGTGCGTGCAGAAGTAGCTTCATCGTCTCCGGGAGACAGGAGAGCGGCAGCTTCCGAGAGGCGAAGAAAGAAGCGTCACAACACGGGCACTGTGTGCAGCTCTCAAACGGAGAGAAAACAGTACCTTTCCACTCTCCTGCTTCTTTCATTCAAATTAATATTCGAAGTCAAGGAGTTTGAAACAACTTTCTTTTGCTTCTCGACAAACACTCTGCACACCTCCATGCAACATCTGCACCAAGATCGGGGACGGTTCCTGTACTAGCCCAGTTTCTCCTTGCGAGACAAAGCGGAACAGCTTTTTGGTAAGCTGCAGAAGACGAAGATACGGAGCTCTCAGAAGTTAAGCTCCGGTGCCCGGCGTCATTCGGCAGAAGCCGCGCTCCGGAGCGCACCGCGAAAGACACGATGATCTATGCGCGAAGAAGCCGCTTCTGCGCCTCTGGGAGACAGAGAGGGCGGCAGCTTGCTGAAGGCGATCAAGGAAGCTGCAAAACCTCTCTCCTTCCTTTTCCAGTCACGCGAACATTCCAAAGGAAAGAGTTTTCAACAACTTCTTTTGCTTCTTTCTTACGAAACATTCTGTAGGCAGTCGAGAAGCTTCTTAAGCAAGACCGGGGACATTGTACTATTGCCACAGTGTCTCCTTGCGAGACATAGTGGAAAAGGTTTTTGCAAATCTACAGGCGAAAAGAAATCCTGAAGACGATGTTCCGGAGCACTCCGAGCCAGAGCTCCAGTCCTTGGCGTCCTTCGGCAGAAGGCACGCTGCGGAGCGTACCGCGAGCGGCAAAATGCTCTGTGCGCGAAGAAGCCGCTTCTGCGCCTCCGAGAGACGGAGAACGCGGCAGCTTCCGAGAGGCAAAGAACGAAGCTTCACAACACGGGCACTGTGTGCAGGTGTCAAGCGGAGAGAAACCAGTACCTTACCGCTGCTCTTGTGCTTCTTTCATTCACGTTTTTATTCGAATGGAAGGAGTATTGAACAACTTTCTTTTGCTTCCGCTAATCTTTCTGCAGATAGCTCTCTCAATTCTTGAGCAAGATCGGTGTTGTTTTATCTACTGGCACAGTTTCTCCTTGCGAGATCTAGTGGAAAAGCTTTTTAGTATGCTGCAGAAGACAAGCGATGCAGAAGCCGATGATACAGAGCTCTCAGAAGTTAAGCGCCGGTCCCGGGCATCTTTCAGCAGAAGTCGCGCACCGGAGCGTCCAGGTACCAGCACGATGCTCTGTGCGCGAAGAAGACGCTTCTTCGCCGTCGAGAGAGGGAGAGCGCGGCAGCTTGCCAAAGGCCAAGAACACAGCCACACAATATGGTCATTCCGTGCGCAGCTTTAAAAGTTAGAGAAAACAGTACTTTTCCACTCTCCTGCTTCTTTCATTCACATTGCTATTCGAATGGAAGGAGTTTTGGACAGCTTTCTTGTGCTACTTGCTTCACACTCTGCAGCCATCCGTGCTGCAACATCCACACCAAGATCGGGGACGTTTCCTGGACCGGCCAAGTTTCTCCTTGCGAGACAGAGCGGAAGAGCTTTTTGCTAAGCTGCTGTAGACAAGAGATGCAGAAGACGATGATACGGAGCTCACAGAAGTTAAGCTCCTGTCCCCGGCATCTTTCAGCAGAAGCCGCTCTCCTGAGCGCACCGTGACAGGCACCATGCTCAGTGCGCGATGAAGCCGCTTCTTCGCCTTCGAGAGAGGGAGAGAGCGGCAGCTCGGAAAGACGAAGAACAAAGCCCCACAACACGGGCATTGTGTGCGCAGCTTTAAAAGGCAGAGAAAACAGTACCTTACTACGCTCCTGCTTCTGCAATTCACAAAAATATGCAAATGGAAGGAGTTTTGAACGACTTTCTTTCGCTTCTCGCTAAACACTCTGCACACCTCCGTGCAACATCTACACCAAGATGGGGGACGTTTCCTGGGCTGGCCCAGTTTCTCCTTGCGAGACAGAGCGGAAGAGCTTTTTGCTAAGCTGCAGTAGACAAGAGATGCAGAAGACGATGATACGGAGACTCTCAGCAGTTAAGCCCCGGTCCCCGGCGGCTTTGGGCAGAAGCCGCGCTCCGGAGCGCACGGCGAGCAGCACAAAGCTCTGTGCGCGAAGAAGCCGCTTCTTCGCCTCCGGGAGACTGAGAGAGCGGCAGCTTCCGAGAAGCGAAAAACAAAGCTTCAATACACGGGCCCTGTGTGCAGCTCATAAACTGAGAGAAAACAGTACCGTACTACTCTCGTGCTTCTATCTTTCACATTATTATTCGAATGGAAGTGGTTTCGAACAGCTTTCTATTGCTTCTTGCCAAGCTTTCTGCAGATATCTCTGGACATTCTAGGCCAAGATCGAGGTTGTTTTCCCTACTAGCACACGTTCTCCTTGCGAGATCTAGTGGAAAAGCTTTTTCCCCAAGCTGCAGTTTCCAAGAGATGCAATAGACGATGATATATAGCTCTTTGTGAATTTAAGCGCCGGTCCCGGGCGTCTTTCGACAGAAGCTGCGCTCCGAAACGTAGCGCGAGCGGCACAATGCTCTGTGCGTGCAGAAGTAGCTTCATCGTCTCCGGGAGACAGGAGAGCGGCAGCTTCCGAGAGGCGAAGAAAGAAGCGTCACAACACGGGCACTGTGTGCAGCTCTCAAACGGAGAGAAAACAGTACCTTTCCACTCTCCTGCTTCTTTCATTCAAATTAATATTCGAAGTCAAGGAGTTTGAAACAACTTTCTTTTGCTTCTCGACAAACACTCTGCACACCTCCATGCAACATCTGCACCAAGATCGGGGACGGTTCCTGTACTAGCCCAGTTTCTCCTTGCGAGACAAAGCGGAACAGCTTTTTGGTAAGCTGCAGAAGACGAAGATACGGAGCTCTCAGAAGTTAAGCTCCGGTGCCCGGCGTCATTCGGCAGAAGCCGCGCTCCGGAGCGCACCGCGAAAGACACGATGATCTATGCGCGAAGAAGCCGCTTCTGCGCCTCTGGGAGACAGAGAGGGCGGCAGCTTGCTGAAGGCGATCAAGGAAGCTGCAAAACCTCTCTCCTTCCTTTTCCAGTCACGCGAACATTCCAAAGGAAAGAGTTTTCAACAACTTCTTTTGCTTCTTTCTTACGAAACATTCTGTAGGCAGTCGAGAAGCTTCTTAAGCAAGACCGGGGACATTGTACTATTGCCACAGTGTCTCCTTGCGAGACATAGTGGAAAAGGTTTTTGCAAATCTACAGGCGAAAAGAAATCCTGAAGACGATGTTCCGGAGCACTCCGAGCCAGAGCTCCAGTCCTTGGCGTCCTTCGGCAGAAGGCACGCTGCGGAGCGTACCGCGAGCGGCAAAATGCTCTGTGCGCGAAGAAGCCGCTTCTGCGCCTCCGAGAGACGGAGAACGCGGCAGCTTCCGAGAGGCAAAGAACGAAGCTTCACAACACGGGCACTGTGTGCAGGTGTCAAGCGGAGAGAAACCAGTACCTTACCGCTGCTCTTGTGCTTCTTTCATTCACGTTTTTATTCGAATGGAAGGAGTATTGAACAACTTTCTTTTGCTTCCGCTAATCTTTCTGCAGATAGCTCTCTCAATTCTTGAGCAAGATCGGTGTTGTTTTATCTACTGGCACAGTTTCTCCTTGCGAGATCTAGTGGAAAAGCTTTTTAGTATGCTGCAGAAGACAAGCGATGCAGAAGCCGATGATACAGAGCTCTCAGAAGTTAAGCGCCGGTCCCGGGCATCTTTCAGCAGAAGTCGCGCACCGGAGCGTCCAGGTACCAGCACGATGCTCTGTGCGCGAAGAAGACGCTTCTTCGCCGTCGAGAGAGGGAGAGCGCGGCAGCTTGCCAAAGGCCAAGAACACAGCCACACAATATGGTCATTCCGTGCGCAGCTTTAAAAGTTAGAGAAAACAGTACTTTTCCACTCTCCTGCTTCTTTCATTCACATTGCTATTCGAATGGAAGGAGTTTTGGACAGCTTTCTTGTGCTACTTGCTTCACACTCTGCAGCCATCCGTGCTGCAACATCCACACCAAGATCGGGGACGTTTCCTGGACCGGCCAAGTTTCTCCTTGCGAGACAGAGCGGAAGAGCTTTTTGCTAAGCTGCAGTAGACAAGAGATGCAGAAGACGATGATACGGAGCTCACAGAAGTTAAGCTCCTGTCCCCGGCATCTTTCAGCAGAAGCCGCTCTCCTGAGCGCACCGTGACAGGCACCATGCTCAGTGCGCGATGAAGCCGCTTCTTCGCCTTCGAGAGAGGGAGAGAGCGGCAGCTCGGAAAGACGAAGAACAAAGCCCCACAACACGGGCATTGTGTGCGCAGCTTTAAAAGGCAGAGAAAACAGTACCTTACTACGCTCCTGCTTCTGCAATTCACAAAAATATGCAAATGGAAGGAGTTTTGAACGACTTTCTTTCGCTTCTCGCTAAACACTCTGCACACCTCCGTGCAACATCTACACCAAGATCGGGGACGTTTCCTGGGCTGGCCCAGTTTCTCCTTGCGAGACAGAGCGGAAGAGCTTTTTGCTAAGCTGCAGTAGACAAGAGATGCAGAAGACGATGATACGGAGACTCTCAGCAGTTAAGCCCCGGTCCCCGGCGGCTTTGGGCAGAAGCCGCGCTCCGGAGCGCACGGCGAGCAGCACAAAGCTCTGTGCGCGAAGAAGCCGCTTCTTCGCCTCCGGGAGACTGAGAGAGCGGCAGCTTCCGAGAAGCGAAAAACAAAGCTTCAATACACGGGCCCTGTGTGCAGCTCATAAACTGAGAGAAAACAGTACCGTACTACTCTCGTGCTTCTATCTTTCACATTATTATTCGAATGGAAGTGGTTTCGAACAGCTTTCTATTGCTTCTTGCCAATCTTTCTGCAGATATCTCTGGACATTCTAGGCCAAGATCGAGGTTGTTTTCCCTACTAGCACACGTTCTCCTTGCGAGATCTAGTGGAAAAGCTTTTTCCCCAAGCTGCAGTTTCCAAGAGATGCAATAGACGATGATATATAGCTCTTTGTGAATTTAAGCGCCGGTCCCGGGCGTCTTTCGACAGAAGCTGCGCTCCGAAACGTAGCGCGAGCGGCACAATGCTCTGTGCGTGCAGAAGTAGCTTCATCGTCTCCGGGAGACAGGAGAGCGGCAGCTTCCGAGAGGCGAAGAAAGAAGCGTCACAACACGGGCACTGTGTGCAGCTCTCAAACGGAGAGAAAACAGTACCTTTCCACTCTCCTGCTTCTTTCATTCAAATTAATATTCGAAGTCAAGGAGTTTGAAACAACTTTCTTTTGCTTCTCGACAAACACTCTGCACACCTCCATGCAACATCTGCACCAAGATCGGGGACGGTTCCTGTACTAGCCCAGTTTCTCCTTGCGAGACAAAGCGGAACAGCTTTTTGGTAAGCTGCAGAAGACGAAGATACGGAGCTCTCAGAAGTTAAGCTCCGGTGCCCGGCGTCATTCGGCAGAAGCCGCGCTCCGGAGCGCACCGCGAAAGACACGATGATCTATGCGCGAAGAAGCCGCTTCTGCGCCTCTGGGAGACAGAGAGGGCGGCAGCTTGCTGAAGGCGATCAAGGAAGCTGCAAAACCTCTCTCCTTCCTTTTCCAGTCACGCGAACATTCCAAAGGAAAGAGTTTTCAACAACTTCTTTTGCTTCTTTCTTACGAAACATTCTGTAGGCAGTCGAGAAGCTTCTTAAGCAAGACCGGGGACATTGTACTATTGCCACAGTGTCTCCTTGCGAGACATAGTGGAAAAGGTTTTTGCAAATCTACAGGCGAAAAGAAATCCTGAAGACGATGTTCCGGAGCACTCCGAGCCAGAGCTCCAGTCCTTGGCGTCCTTCGGCAGAAGGCACGCTGCGGAGCGTACCGCGAGCGGCAAAATGCTCTGTGCGCGAAGAAGCCGCTTCTGCGCCTCCGAGAGACGGAGAACGCGGCAGCTTCCGAGAGGCAAAGAACGAAGCTTCACAACACGGGCACTGTGTGCAGGTGTCAAGCGGAGAGAAACCAGTACCTTACCGCTGCTCTTGTGCTTCTTTCATTCACGTTTTTATTCGAATGGAAGGAGTATTGAACAACTTTCTTTTGCTTCCGCTAATCTTTCTGCAGATAGCTCTCTCAATTCTTGAGCAAGATCGGTGTTGTTTTATCTACTGGCACAGTTTCTCCTTGCGAGATCTAGTGGAAAAGCTTTTTAGTATGCTGCAGAAGACAAGCGATGCAGAAGCCGATGATACAGAGCTCTCAGAAGTTAAGCGCCGGTCCCGGGCATCTTTCAGCAGAAGTCGCGCACCGGAGCGTCCAGGTACCAGCACGATGCTCTGTGCGCGAAGAAGACGCTTCTTCGCCGTCGAGAGAGGGAGAGCGCGGCAGCTTGCCAAAGGCCAAGAACACAGCCACACAATATGGTCATTCCGTGCGCAGCTTTAAAAGTTAGAGAAAACAGTACTTTTCCACTCTCCTGCTTCTTTCATTCACATTGCTATTCGAATGGAAGGAGTTTTGGACAGCTTTCTTGTGCTACTTGCTTCACACTCTGCAGCCATCCGTGCTGCAACATCCACACCAAGATCGGGGACGTTTCCTGGACCGGCCAAGTTTCTCCTTGCGAGACAGAGCGGAAGAGCTTTTTGCTAAGCTGCTGTAGACAAGAGATGCAGAAGACGATGATACGGAGCTCACAGAAGTTAAGCTCCTGTCCCCGGCATCTTTCAGCAGAAGCCGCTCTCCTGAGCGCACCGTGACAGGCACCATGCTCAGTGCGCGATAAAGCCGCTTCTTCGCCTTCGAGAGAGGGAGAGAGCGGCAGCTCGGAAAGACGAAGAACAAAGCCCCACAACACGGGCATTGTGTGCACAGCTTTAAAAGGCAGAGAAAACAGTACCTTACTACGCTCCTGCTTCTGCAATTCACAAAAATATGCAAATGGAAGGAGTTTTGAACGACTTTCTTTCGCTTCTCGCTAAACACTCTGCACACCTCCGTGCAACATCTACACCAAGATCGGGGACGTTTCCTGGGCTGGCCCAGTTTCTCCTTGCGAGACAGAGCGGAAGAGCTTTTTGCTAAGCTGCAGTAGACAAGAGATGCAGAAGACGATGATACGGAGACTCTCAGCAGTTAAGCCCCGGTCCCCGGCGGCTTTGGGCAGAAGCCGCGCTCCGGAGCGCACGGCGAGCAGCACAAAGCTCTGTGCGCGAAGAAGCCGCTTCTTCGCCTCCGGGAGACTGAGAGAGCGGCAGCTTCCGAGAAGCGAAAAACAAAGCTTCAATACACGGGCCCTGTGTGCAGCTCATAAACTGAGAGAAAACAGTACCGTACTACTCTCGTGCTTCTATCTTTCACATTATTATTCGAATGGAAGTGGTTTCGAACAGCTTTCTATTGCTTCTTGCCAAGCTTTCTGCAGATATCTCTGGACATTCTAGGCCAAGATCGAGGTTGTTTTCCCTACTAGCACACGTTCTCCTTGCGAGATCTAGTGGAAAAGCTTTTTCCCCAAGCTGCAGTTTCCAAGAGATGCAATAGACGATGATATATAGCTCTTTGTGAATTTAAGCGCCGGTCCCGGGCGTCTTTCGACAGAAGCTGCGCTCCGAAACGTAGCGCGAGCGGCACAATGCTCTGTGCGTGCAGAAGTAGCTTCATCGTCTCCGGGAGACAGGAGAGCGGCAGCTTCCGAGAGGCGAAGAAAGAAGCGTCACAACACGGGCACTGTGTGCAGCTCTCAAACGGAGAGAAAACAGTACCTTTCCACTCTCCTGCTTCTTTCATTCAAATTAATATTCGAAGTCAAGGAGTTTGAAACAACTTTCTTTTGCTTCTCGACAAACACTCTGCACACCTCCATGCAACATCTGCACCAAGATCGGGGACGGTTCCTGTACTAGCCCAGTTTCTCCTTGCGAGACAAAGCGGAACAGCTTTTTGGTAAGCTGCAGAAGACGAAGATACGGAGCTCTCAGAAGTTAAGCTCCGGTGCCCGGCGTCATTCGGCAGAAGCCGCGCTCCGGAGCGCACCGCGAAAGACACGATGATCTATGCGCGAAGAAGCCGCTTCTGCGCCTCTGGGAGACAGAGAGGGCGGCAGCTTGCTGAAGGCGATCAAGGAAGCTACAAAACCTCTCTCCTTCCTTTTCCAGTCACGCGAACATTCCAAAGGAAAGAGTTTTCAACAACTTCTTTTGCTTCTTTCTTACGAAACATTCTGTAGGCAGTCGAGAAGCTTCTTAAGCAAGACCGGGGACATTGTACTATTGCCACAGTGTCTCCTTGCGAGACATAGTGGAAAAGGTTTTTGCAAATCTACAGGCGAAAAGAAATCCTGAAGACGATGTTCCGGAGCACTCCGAGCCAGAGCTCCAGTCCTTGGCGTCCTTCGGCAGAAGGCACGCTGCGGAGCGTACCGCGAGCGGCAAAATGCTCTGTGCGCGAAGAAGCCGCTTCTGCGCCTCCGAGAGACGGAGAACGCGGCAGCTTCCGAGAGGCAAAGAACGAAGCTTCACAACACGGGCACTGTGTGCAGGTGTCAAGCGGAGAGAAACCAGTACCTTACCGCTGCTCTTGTGCTTCTTTCATTCACGTTTTTATTCGAATGGAAGGAGTATTGAACAACTTTCTTTTGCTTCCGCTAATCTTTCTGCAGATAGCTCTCTCAATTCTTGAGCAAGATCGGTGTTGTTTTATCTACTGGCACAGTTTCTCCTTGCGAGATCTAGTGGAAAAGCTTTTTAGTATGCTGCAGAAGACAAGCGATGCAGAAGCCGATGATACAGAGCTCTCAGAAGTTAAGCGCCGGTCCCGGGCATCTTTCAGCAGAAGTCGCGCACCGGAGCGTCCAGGTACCAGCACGATGCTCTGTGCGCGAAGAAGACGCTTCTTCGCCGTCGAGAGAGGGAGAGCGCGGCAGCTTGCCAAAGGCCAAGAACACAGCCACACAATATGGTCATTCCGTGCGCAGCTTTAAAAGTTAGAGAAAACAGTACTTTTCCACTCTCCTGCTTCTTTCATTCACATTGCTATTCGAATGGAAGGAGTTTTGGACAGCTTTCTTGTGCTACTTGCTTCACACTCTGCAGCCATCCGTGCTGCAACATCCACACCAAGATCGGGGACGTTTCCTGGACCGGCCAAGTTTCTCCTTGCGAGACAGAGCGGAAGAGCTTTTTGCTAAGCTGCTGTAGACAAGAGATGCAGAAGACGATGATACGGAGCTCACAGAAGTTAAGCTCCTGTCCCCGGCATCTTTCAGCAGAAGCCGCTCTCCTGAGCGCACCGTGACAGGCACCATGCTCAGTGCGCGATGAAGCCGCTTCTTCGCCTTCGAGAGAGGGAGAGAGCGGCAGCTCGGAAAGACGAAGAACAAAGCCCCACAACACGGGCATTGTGTGCGCAGCTTTAAAAGGCAGAGAAAACAGTACCTTACTACGCTCCTGCTTCTGCAATTCACAAAAATATGCAAATGGAAGGAGTTTTGAACGACTTTCTTTCGCTTCTCGCTAAACACTCTGCACACCTCCGTGCAACATCTACACCAAGATCGGGGACGTTTCCTGGGCTGGCCCAGTTTCTCCTTGCGAGACAGAGCGGAAGAGCTTTTTGCTAAGCTGCAGTAGACAAGAGATGCAGAAGACGATGATACGGAGACTCTCAGCAGTTAAGCCCCGGTCCCCGGCGGCTTTGGGCAGAAGCCGCGCTCCGGAGCGCACGGCGAGCAGCACAAAGCTCTGTGCGCGAAGAAGCCGCTTCTTCGCCTCCGGGAGACTGAGAGAGCGGCAGCTTCCGAGAAGCGAAAAACAAAGCTTCAATACACGGGCCCTGTGTGCAGCTCATAAACTGAGAGAAAACAGTACCGTACTACTCTCGTGCTTCTATCTTTCACATTATTATTCGAATGGAAGTGGTTTCGAACAGCTTTCTATTGCTTCTTGCCAAGCTTTCTGCAGATATCTCTGGACATTCTAGGCCAAGATCGAGGTTGTTTTCCCTACTAGCACACGTTCTCCTTGCGAGATCTAGTGGAAAAGCTTTTTCCCCAAGCTGCAGTTTCCAAGAGATGCAATAGACGATGATATATAGCTCTTTGTGAATTTAAGCGCCGGTCCCGGGCGTCTTTCGACAGAAGCTGCGCTCCGAAACGTAGCGCGAGCGGCACAATGCTCTGTGCGTGCAGAAGTAGCTTCATCGTCTCCGGGAGACAGGAGAGCGGCAGCTTCCGAGAGGCGAAGAAAGAAGCGTCACAACACGGGCACTGTGTGCAGCTCTCAAACGGAGAGAAAACAGTACCTTTCCACTCTCCTGCTTCTTTCATTCAAATTAATATTCGAAGTCAAGGAGTTTGAAACAACTTTCTTTTGCTTCTCGACAAACACTCTGCACACCTCCATGCAACATCTGCACCAAGATCGGGGACGGTTCCTGTACTAGCCCAGTTTCTCCTTGCGAGACAAAGCGGAACAGCTTTTTGGTAAGCTGCAGAAGACGAAGATACGGAGCTCTCAGAAGTTAAGCTCCGGTGCCCGGCGTCATTCGGCAGAAGCCGCGCTCCGGAGCGCACCGCGAAAGACACGATGATCTATGCGCGAAGAAGCCGCTTCTGCGCCTCTGGGAGACAGAGAGGGCGGCAGCTTGCTGAAGGCGATCAAGGAAGCTGCAAAACCTCTCTCCTTCCTTTTCCAGTCACGCGAACATTCCAAAGGAAAGAGTTTTCAACAACTTCTTTTGCTTCTTTCTTACGAAACATTCTGTAGGCAGTCGAGAAGCTTCTTAAGCAAGACCGGGGACATTGTACTATTGCCACAGTGTCTCCTTGCGAGACATAGTGGAAAAGGTTTTTGCAAATCTACAGGCGAAAAGAAATCCTGAAGACGATGTTCCGGAGCACTCCGAGCCAGAGCTCCAGTCCTTGGCGTCCTTCGGCAGAAGGCACGCTGCGGAGCGTACCGCGAGCGGCAAAATGCTCTGTGCGCGAAGAAGCCGCTTCTGCGCCTCCGAGAGACGGAGAACGCGGCAGCTTCCGAGAGGCAAAGAACGAAGCTTCACAACACGGGCACTGTGTGCAGGTGTCAAGCGGAGAGAAACCAGTACCTTACCGCTGCTCTTGTGCTTCTTTCATTCACGTTTTTATTCGAATGGAAGGAGTATTGAACAACTTTCTTTTGCTTCCGCTAATCTTTCTGCAGATAGCTCTCTCAATTCTTGAGCAAGATCGGTGTTGTTTTATCTACTGGCACAGTTTCTCCTTGCGAGATCTAGTGGAAAAGCTTTTTAGTATGCTGCAGAAGACAAGCGATGCAGAAGCCGATGATACAGAGCTCTCAGAAGTTAAGCGCCGGTCCCGGGCATCTTTCAGCAGAAGTCGCGCACCGGAGCGTCCAGGTACCAGCACGATGCTCTGTGCGCGAAGAAGACGCTTCTTCGCCGTCGAGAGAGGGAGAGCGCGGCAGCTTGCCAAAGGCCAAGAACACAGCCACACAATATGGTCATTCCGTGCGCAGCTTTAAAAGTTAGAGAAAACAGTACTTTTCCACTCTCCTGCTTCTTTCATTCACATTGCTATTCGAATGGAAGGAGTTTTGGACAGCTTTCTTGTGCTACTTGCTTCACACTCTGCAGCCATCCGTGCTGCAACATCCACACCAAGATCGGGGACGTTTCCTGGACCGGCCAAGTTTCTCCTTGCGAGACAGAGCGGAAGAGCTTTTTGCTAAGCTGCTGTAGACAAGAGATGCAGAAGACGATGATACGGAGCTCACAGAAGTTAAGCTCCTGTCCCCGGCATCTTTCAGCAGAAGCCGCTCTCCTGAGCGCACCGTGACAGGCACCATGCTCAGTGCGCGATGAAGCCGCTTCTTCGCCTTCGAGAGAGGGAGAGAGCGGCAGCTCGGAAAGACGAAGAACAAAGCCCCACAACACGGGCATTGTGTGCGCAGCTTTAAAAGGCAGAGAAAACAGTACCTTACTACGCTCCTGCTTCTGCAATTCACAAAAATATGCAAATGGAAGGAGTTTTGAACGACTTTCTTTCGCTTCTCGCTAAACACTCTGCACACCTCCGTGCAACATCTACACCAAGATCGGGGACGTTTCCTGGGCTGGCCCAGTTTCTCCTTGCGAGACAGAGCGGAAGAGCTTTTTGCTAAGCTGCAGTAGACAAGAGATGCAGAAGGCGATGATACGGAGACTCTCAGCAGTTAAGCCCCGGTCCCCGGCGGCTTTGGGCAGAAGCCGCGCTCCGGAGCGCACGGCGAGCAGCACAAAGCTCTGTGCGCGAAGAAGCCGCTTCTTCGCCTCCGGGAGACTGAGAGAGCGGCAGCTTCCGAGAAGCGAAAAACAAAGCTTCAATACACGGGCCCTGTGTGCAGCTCATAAACTGAGAGAAAACAGTACCGTACTACTCTCGTGCTTCTATCTTTCACATTATTATTCGAATGGAAGTGGTTTCGAACAGCTTTCTATTGCTTCTTGCCAAGCTTTCTGCAGATATCTCTGGACATTCTAGGCCAAGATCGAGGTTGTTTTCCCTACTAGCACACGTTCTCCTTGCGAGATCTAGTGGAAAAGCTTTTTCCCCAAGCTGCAGTTTCCAAGAGATGCAATAGACGATGATATATAGCTCTTTGTGAATTTAAGCGCCGGTCCCGGGCGTCTTTCGACAGAAGCTGCGCTCCGAAACGTAGCGCGAGCGGCACAATGCTCTGTGCGTGCAGAAGTAGCTTCATCGTCTCCGGGAGACAGGAGAGCGGCAGCTTCCGAGAGGCGAAGAAAGAAGCGTCACAACACGGGCACTGTGTGCAGCTCTCAAACGGAGAGAAAACAGTACCTTTCCACTCTCCTGCTTCTTTCATTCAAATTAATATTCGAAGTCAAGGAGTTTGAAACAACTTTCTTTTGCTTCTCGACAAACACTCTGCACACCTCCATGCAACATCTGCACCAAGATCGGGGACGGTTCCTGTACTAGCCCAGTTTCTCCTTGCGAGACAAAGCGGAACAGCTTTTTGGTAAGCTGCAGAAGACGAAGATACGGAGCTCTCAGAAGTTAAGCTCCGGTGCCCGGCGTCATTCGGCAGAAGCCGCGCTCCGGAGCGCACCGCGAAAGACACGATGATCTATGCGCGAAGAAGCCGCTTCTGCGCCTCTGGGAGACAGAGAGGGCGGCAGCTTGCTGAAGGCGATCAAGGAAGCTGCAAAACCTCTCTCCTTCCTTTTCCAGTCACGCGAACATTCCAAAGGAAAGAGTTTTCAACAACTTCTTTTGCTTCTTTCTTACGAAACATTCTGTAGGCAGTCGAGAAGCTTCTTAAGCAAGACCGGGGACATTGTACTATTGCCACAGTGTCTCCTTGCGAGACATAGTGGAAAAGGTTTTTGCAAATCTACAGGCGAAAAGAAATCCTGAAGACGATGTTCCGGAGCACTCCGAGCCAGAGCTCCAGTCCTTGGCGTCCTTCGGCAGAAGGCACGCTGCGGAGCGTACCGCGAGCGGCAAAATGCTCTGTGCGCGAAGAAGCCGCTTCTGCGCCTCCGAGAGACGGAGAACGCGGCAGCTTCCGAGAGGCAAAGAACGAAGCTTCACAACACGGGCACTGTGTGCAGGTGTCAAGCGGAGAGAAACCAGTACCTTACCGCTGCTCTTGTGCTTCTTTCATTCACGTTTTTATTCGAATGGAAGGAGTATTGAACAACTTTCTTTTGCTTCCGCTAATCTTTCTGCAGATAGCTCTCTCAATTCTTGAGCAAGATCGGTGTTGTTTTATCTACTGGCACAGTTTCTCCTTGCGAGATCTAGTGGAAAAGCTTTTTAGTATGCTGCAGAAGACAAGCGATGCAGAAGCCGATGATACAGAGCTCTCAGAAGTTAAGCGCCGGTCCCGGGCATCTTTCAGCAGAAGTCGCGCACCGGAGCGTCCAGGTACCAGCACGATGCTCTGTGCGCGAAGAAGACGCTTCTTCGCCGTCGAGAGAGGGAGAGCGCGGCAGCTTGCCAAAGGCCAAGAACACAGCCACACAATATGGTCATTCCGTGCGCAGCTTTAAAAGTTAGAGAAAACAGTACTTTTCCACTCTCCTGCTTCTTTCATTCACATTGCTATTCGAATGGAAGGAGTTTTGGACAGCTTTCTTGTGCTACTTGCTTCACACTCTGCAGCCATCCGTGCTGCAACATCCACACCAAGATCGGGGACGTTTCCTGGACCGGCCAAGTTTCTCCTTGCGAGACAGAGCGGAAGAGCTTTTTGCTAAGCTGCAGTAGACAAGAGATGCAGAAGACGATGATACGGAGCTCACAGAAGTTAAGCTCCTGTCCCCGGCATCTTTCAGCAGAAGCCGCTCTCCTGAGCGCACCGTGACAGGCACCATGCTCAGTGCGCGATGAAGCCGCTTCTTCGCCTTCGAGAGAGGGAGAGAGCGGCAGCTCGGAAAGACGAAGAACAAAGCCCCACAACACGGGCATTGTGTGCGCAGCTTTAAAAGGCAGAGAAAACAGTACCTTACTACGCTCCTGCTTCTGCAATTCACAAAAATATGCAAATGGAAGGAGTTTTGAACGACTTTCTTTCGCTTCTCGCTAAACACTCTGCACACCTCCGTGCAACATCTACACCAAGATCGGGGACGTTTCCTGGGCTGGCCCAGTTTCTCCTTGCGAGACAGAGCGGAAGAGCTTTTTGCTAAGCTGCAGTAGACAAGAGATGCAGAAGACGATGATACGGAGACTCTCAGCAGTTAAGCCCCGGTCCCCGGCGGCTTTGGGCAGAAGCCGCGCTCCGGAGCGCACGGCGAGCAGCACAAAGCTCTGTGCGCGAAGAAGCCGCTTCTTCGCCTCCGGGAGACTGAGAGAGCGGCAGCTTCCGAGAAGCGAAAAACAAAGCTTCAATACACGGGCCCTGTGTGCAGCTCATAAACTGAGAGAAAACAGTACCGTACTACTCTCGTGCTTCTATCTTTCACATTATTATTCGAATGGAAGTGGTTTCGAACAGCTTTCTATTGCTTCTTGCCAAGCTTTCTGCAGATATCTCTGGACATTCTAGGCCAAGATCGAGGTTGTTTTCCCTACTAGCACACGTTCTCCTTGCGAGATCTAGTGGAAAAGCTTTTTCCCCAAGCTGCAGTTTCCAAGAGATGCAATAGACGATGATATATAGCTCTTTGTGAATTTAAGCGCCGGTCCCGGGCGTCTTTCGACAGAAGCTGCGCTCCGAAACGTAGCGCGAGCGGCACAATGCTCTGTGCGTGCAGAAGTAGCTTCATCGTCTCCGGGAGACAGGAGAGCGGCAGCTTCCGAGAGGCGAAGAAAGAAGCGTCACAACACGGGCACTGTGTGCAGCTCTCAAACGGAGAGAAAACAGTACCTTTCCACTCTCCTGCTTCTTTCATTCAAATTAATATTCGAAGTCAAGGAGTTTGAAACAACTTTCTTTTGCTTCTCGACAAACACTCTGCACACCTCCATGCAACATCTGCACCAAGATCGGGGACGGTTCCTGTACTAGCCCAGTTTCTCCTTGCGAGACAAAGCGGAACAGCTTTTTGGTAAGCTGCAGAAGACGAAGATACGGAGCTCTCAGAAGTTAAGCTCCGGTGCCCGGCGTCATTCGGCAGAAGCCGCGCTCCGGAGCGCACCGCGAAAGACACGATGATCTATGCGCGAAGAAGCCGCTTCTGCGCCTCTGGGAGACAGAGAGGGCGGCAGCTTGCTGAAGGCGATCAAGGAAGCTGCAAAACCTCTCTCCTTCCTTTTCCAGTCACGCGAACATTCCAAAGGAAAGAGTTTTCAACAACTTCTTTTGCTTCTTTCTTACGAAACATTCTGTAGGCAGTCGAGAAGCTTCTTAAGCAAGACCGGGGACATTGTACTATTGCCACAGTGTCTCCTTGCGAGACATAGTGGAAAAGGTTTTTGCAAATCTACAGGCGAAAAGAAATCCTGAAGACGATGTTCCGGAGCACTCCGAGCCAGAGCTCCAGTCCTTGGCGTCCTTCGGCAGAAGGCACGCTGCGGAGCGTACCGCGAGCGGCAAAATGCTCTGTGCGCGAAGAAGCCGCTTCTGCGCCTCCGAGAGACGGAGAACGCGGCAGCTTCCGAGAGGCAAAGAACGAAGCTTCACAACACGGGCACTGTGTGCAGGTGTCAAGCGGAGAGAAACCAGTACCTTACCGCTGCTCTTGTGCTTCTTTCATTCACGTTTTTATTCGAATGGAAGGAGTATTGAACAACTTTCTTTTGCTTCCGCTAATCTTTCTGCAGATAGCTCTCTCAATTCTTGAGCAAGATCGGTGTTGTTTTATCTACTGGCACAGTTTCTCCTTGCGAGATCTAGTGGAAAAGCTTTTTAGTATGCTGCAGAAGACAAGCGATGCAGAAGCCGATGATACAGAGCTCTCAGAAGTTAAGCGCCGGTCCCGGGCATCTTTCAGCAGAAGTCGCGCACCGGAGCGTCCAGGTACCAGCACGATGCTCTGTGCGCGAAGAAGACGCTTCTTCGCCGTCGAGAGAGGGAGAGCGCGGCAGCTTGCCAAAGGCCAAGAACACAGCCACACAATATGGTCATTCCGTGCGCAGCTTTAAAAGTTAGAGAAAACAGTACTTTTCCACTCTCCTGCTTCTTTCATTCACATTGCTATTCGAATGGAAGGAGTTTTGGACAGCTTTCTTGTGCTACTTGCTTCACACTCTGCAGCCATCCGTGCTGCAACATCCACACCAAGATCGGGGACGTTTCCTGGACCGGCCAAGTTTCTCCTTGCGAGACAGAGCGGAAGAGCTTTTTGCTAAGCTGCAGTAGACAAGAGATGCAGAAGACGATGATACGGAGCTCACAGAAGTTAAGCTCCTGTCCCCGGCATCTTTCAGCAGAAGCCGCTCTCCTGAGCGCACCGTGACAGGCACCATGCTCAGTGCGCGATGAAGCCGCTTCTTCGCCTTCGAGAGAGGGAGAGAGCGGCAGCTCGGAAAGACGAAGAACAAAGCCCCACAACACGGGCATTGTGTGCGCAGCTTTAAAAGGCAGAGAAAACAGTACCTTACTACGCTCCTGCTTCTGCAATTCACAAAAATATGCAAATGGAAGGAGTTTTGAACGACTTTCTTTCGCTTCTCGCTAAACACTCTGCACACCTCCGTGCAACATCTACACCAAGATGGGGGACGTTTCCTGGGCTGGCCCAGTTTCTCCTTGCGAGACAGAGCGGAAGAGCTTTTTGCTAAGCTGCAGTAGACAAGAGATGCAGAAGACGATGATACGGAGACTCTCAGCAGTTAAGCCCCGGTCCCCGGCGGCTTTGGGCAGAAGCCGCGCTCCGGAGCGCACGGCGAGCAGCACAAAGCTCTGTGCGCGAAGAAGCCGCTTCTTCGCCTCCGGGAGACTGAGAGAGCGGCAGCTTCCGAGAAGCGAAAAACAAAGCTTCAATACACGGGCCCTGTGTGCAGCTCATAAACTGAGAGAAAACAGTACCGTACTACTCTCGTGCTTCTATCTTTCACATTATTATTCGAATGGAAGTGGTTTCGAACAGCTTTCTATTGCTTCTTGCCAAGCTTTCTGCAGATATCTCTGGACATTCTAGGCCAAGATCGAGGTTGTTTTCCCTACTAGCACACGTTCTCCTTGCGAGATCTAGTGGAAAAGCTTTTTCCCCAAGCTGCAGTTTCCAAGAGATGCAATAGACGATGATATATAGCTCTTTGTGAATTTAAGCGCCGGTCCCGGGCGTCTTTCGACAGAAGCTGCGCTCCGAAACGTAGCGCGAGCGGCACAATGCTCTGTGCGTGCAGAAGTAGCTTCATCGTCTCCGGGAGACAGGAGAGCGGCAGCTTCCGAGAGGCGAAGAAAGAAGCGTCACAACACGGGCACTGTGTGCAGCTCTCAAACGGAGAGAAAACAGTACCTTTCCACTCTCCTGCTTCTTTCATTCAAATTAATATTCGAAGTCAAGGAGTTTGAAACAACTTTCTTTTGCTTCTCGACAAACACTCTGCACACCTCCATGCAACATCTGCACCAAGATCGGGGACGGTTCCTGTACTAGCCCAGTTTCTCCTTGCGAGACAAAGCGGAACAGCTTTTTGGTAAGCTGCAGAAGACGAAGATACGGAGCTCTCAGAAGTTAAGCTCCGGTGCCCGGCGTCATTCGGCAGAAGCCGCGCTCCGGAGCGCACCGCGAAAGACACGATGATCTATGCGCGAAGAAGCCGCTTCTGCGCCTCTGGGAGACAGAGAGGGCGGCAGCTTGCTGAAGGCGATCAAGGAAGCTGCAAAACCTCTCTCCTTCCTTTTCCAGTCACGCGAACATTCCAAAGGAAAGAGTTTTCAACAACTTCTTTTGCTTCTTTCTTACGAAACATTCTGTAGGCAGTCGAGAAGCTTCTTAAGCAAGACCGGGGACATTGTACTATTGCCACAGTGTCTCCTTGCGAGACATAGTGGAAAAGGTTTTTGCAAATCTACAGGCGAAAAGAAATCCTGAAGACGATGTTCCGGAGCACTCCGAGCCAGAGCTCCAGTCCTTGGCGTCCTTCGGCAGAAGGCACGCTGCGGAGCGTACCGCGAGCGGCAAAATGCTCTGTGCGCGAAGAAGCCGCTTCTGCGCCTCCGAGAGACGGAGAACGCGGCAGCTTCCGAGAGGCAAAGAACGAAGCTTCACAACACGGGCACTGTGTGCAGGTGTCAAGCGGAGAGAAACCAGTACCTTACCGCTGCTCTTGTGCTTCTTTCATTCACGTTTTTATTCGAATGGAAGGAGTATTGAACAACTTTCTTTTGCTTCCTCTAATCTTTCTGCAGATAGCTCTCTCAATTCTTGAGCAAGATCGGTGTTGTTTTATCTACTGGCACAGTTTCTCCTTGCGAGATCTAGTGGAAAAGCTTTTTAGTATGCTGCAGAAGACAAGCGATGCAGAAGCCGATGATACAGAGCTCTCAGAAGTTAAGCGCCGGTCCCGGGCATCTTTCAGCAGAAGTCGCGCACCGGAGCGTCCAGGTACCAGCACGATGCTCTGTGCGCGAAGAAGACGCTTCTTCGCCGTCGAGAGAGGGAGAGCGCGGCAGCTTGCCAAAGGCCAAGAACACAGCCACACAATATGGTCATTCCGTGCGCAGCTTTAAAAGTTAGAGAAAACAGTACTTTTCCACTCTCCTGCTTCTTTCATTCACATTGCTATTCGAATGGAAGGAGTTTTGGACAGCTTTCTTGTGCTACTTGCTTCACACTCTGCAGCCATCCGTGCTGCAACATCCACACCAAGATCGGGGACGTTTCCTGGACCGGCCAAGTTTCTCCTTGCGAGACAGAGCGGAAGAGCTTTTTGCTAAGCTGCTGTAGACAAGAGATGCAGAAGACGATGATACGGAGCTCACAGAAGTTAAGCTCCTGTCCCCGGCATCTTTCAGCAGAAGCCGCTCTCCTGAGCGCACCGTGACAGGCACCATGCTCAGTGCGCGATGAAGCCGCTTCTTCGCCTTCGAGAGAGGGAGAGAGCGGCAGCTCGGAAAGACGAAGAACAAAGCCCCACAACACGGGCATTGTGTGCAGTCAAGCCCCGGTCCCCGGCGGCTTTGGGCAGAAGCCGCGCTCCGGAGCGCACGGCGAGCAGCACAAAGCTCTGTGCGCGAAGAAGCCGCTTCTTCGCCTCCGGGAGACTGAGAGAGCGGCAGCTTCCGAGAAGCGAAAAACAAAGCTTCAATACACGGGCCCTGTGTGCAGCTCATAAACTGAGAGAAAACAGTACCGTACTACTCTCGTGCTTCTATCTTTCACATTATTATTCGAATGGAAGTGGTTTCGAACAGCTTTCTATTGCTTCTTGCCAAGCTTTCTGCAGATATCTCTGGACATTCTAGGCCAAGATCGAGGTTGTTTTCCCTACTAGCACACGTTCTCCTTGCGAGATCTAGTGGAAAAGCTTTTTTCCCAAGCTGCAGTTTCCAAGAGATGCAATAGACGATGATATATAGCTCTTTGTGAATTTAAGCGCCGGTCCCGGGCGTCTTTCGACAGAAGCTGCGCTCCGAAACGTAGCGCGAGCGGCACAATGCTCTGTGCGTGCAGAAGTAGCTTCATCGTCTCCGGGAGACAGGAGAGCGGCAGCTTCCGAGAGGCGAAGAAAGAAGCGTCACAACACGGGCACTGTGTGCAGCTCTCAAACGGAGAGAAAACAGTACCTTTCCACTCTCCTGCTTCTTTCATTCAAATTAATATTCGAAGTCAAGGAGTTTGAAACAACTTTCTTTTGCTTCTCGACAAACACTCTGCACACCTCCATGCAACATCTGCACCAAGATCGGGGACGGTTCCTGTACTAGCCCAGTTTCTCCTTGCGAGACAAAGCGGAACAGCTTTTTGGTAAGCTGCAGAAGACGAAGATACGGAGCTCTCAGAAGTTAAGCTCCGGTGCCCGGCGTCATTCGGCAGAAGCCGCGCTCCGGAGCGCACCGCGAAAGACACGATGATCTATGCGCGAAGAAGCCGCTTCTGCGCCTCTGGGAGACAGAGAGGGCGGCAGCTTGCTGAAGGCGATCAAGGAAGCTGCAAAACCTCTCTCCTTCCTTTTCCAGTCACGCGAACATTCCAAAGGAAAGAGTTTTCAACAACTTCTTTTGCTTCTTTCTTACGAAACATTCTGTAGGCAGTCGAGAAGCTTCTTAAGCAAGACCGGGGACATTGTACTATTGCCACAGTGTCTCCTTGCGAGACATAGTGGAAAAGGTTTTTGCAAATCTACAGGCGAAAAGAAATCCTGAAGACGATGTTCCGGAGCACTCCGAGCCAGAGCTCCAGTCCTTGGCGTCCTTCGGCAGAAGGCACGCTGCGGAGCGTACCGCGAGCGGCAAAATGCTCTGTGCGCGAAGAAGCCGCTTCTGCGCCTCCGAGAGACGGAGAACGCGGCAGCTTCCGAGAGGCAAAGAACGAAGCTTCACAACACGGGCACTGTGTGCAGGTGTCAAGCGGAGAGAAACCAGTACCTTACCGCTGCTCTTGTGCTTCTTTCATTCACGTTTTTATTCGAATGGAAGGAGTATTGAACAACTTTCTTTTGCTTCCTCTAATCTTTCTGCAGATAGCTCTCTCAATTCTTGAGCAAGATCGGTGTTGTTTTATCTACTGGCACAGTTTCTCCTTGCGAGATCTAGTGGAAAAGCTTTTTAGTATGCTGCAGAAGACAAGCGATGCAGAAGCCGATGATACAGAGCTCTCAGAAGTTAAGCGCCGGTCCCGGGCATCTTTCAGCAGAAGTCGCGCACCGGAGCGTCCAGGTACCAGCACGATGCTCTGTGCGCGAAGAAGACGCTTCTTCGCCGTCGAGAGAGGGAGAGCGCGGCAGCTTGCCAAAGGCCAAGAACACAGCCACACAATATGGTCATTCCGTGCGCAGCTTTAAAAGTTAGAGAAAACAGTACTTTTCCACTCTCCTGCTTCTTTCATTCACATTGCTATTCGAATGGAAGGAGTTTTGGACAGCTTTCTTGTGCTACTTGCTTCACACTCTGCAGCCATCCGTGCTGCAACATCCACACCAAGATCGGGGACGTTTCCTGGACCGGCCAAGTTTCTCCTTGCGAGACAGAGCGGAAGAGCTTTTTGCTAAGCTGCTGTAGACAAGAGATGCAGAAGACGATGATACGGAGCTCACAGAAGTTAAGCTCCTGTCCCCGGCATCTTTCAGCAGAAGCCGCTCTCCTGAGCGCACCGTGACAGGCACCATGCTCAGTGCGCGATGAAGCCGCTTCTTCGCCTTCGAGAGAGGGAGAGAGCGGCAGCTCGGAAAGACGAAGAACAAAGCCCCACAACACGGGCATTGTGTGCAGTCAAGCCCCGGTCCCCGGCGGCTTTGGGCAGAAGCCGCGCTCCGGAGCGCACGGCGAGCAGCACAAAGCTCTGTGCGCGAAGAAGCCGCTTCTTCGCCTCCGGGAGACTGAGAGAGCGGCAGCTTCCGAGAAGCGAAAAACAAAGCTTCAATACACGGGCCCTGTGTGCAGCTCATAAACTGAGAGAAAACAGTACCGTACTACTCTCGTGCTTCTATCTTTCACATTATTATTCGAATGGAAGTGGTTTCGAACAGCTTTCTATTGCTTCTTGCCAAGCTTTCTGCAGATATCTCTGGACATTCTAGGCCAAGATCGAGGTTGTTTTCCCTACTAGCACACGTTCTCCTTGCGAGATCTAGTGGAAAAGCTTTTTTCCCAAGCTGCAGTTTCCAAGAGATGCAATAGACGATGATATATAGCTCTTTGTGAATTTAAGCGCCGGTCCCGGGCGTCTTTCGACAGAAGCTGCGCTCCGAAACGTAGCGCGAGCGGCACAATGCTCTGTGCGTGCAGAAGTAGCTTCATCGTCTCCGGGAGACAGGAGAGCGGCAGCTTCCGAGAGGCGAAGAAAGAAGCGTCACAACACGGGCACTGTGTGCAGCTCTCAAACGGAGAGAAAACAGTACCTTTCCACTCTCCTGCTTCTTTCATTCAAATTAATATTCGAAGTCAAGGAGTTTGAAACAACTTTCTTTTGCTTCTCGACAAACACTCTGCACACCTCCATGCAACATCTGCACCAAGATCGGGGACGGTTCCTGTACTAGCCCAGTTTCTCCTTGCGAGACAAAGCGGAACAGCTTTTTGGTAAGCTGCAGAAGACGAAGATACGGAGCTCTCAGAAGTTAAGCTCCGGTGCCCGGCGTCATTCGGCAGAAGCCGCGCTCCGGAGCGCACCGCGAAAGACACGATGATCTATGCGCGAAGAAGCCGCTTCTGCGCCTCTGGGAGACAGAGAGGGCGGCAGCTTGCTGAAGGCGATCAAGGAAGCTGCAAAACCTCTCTCCTTCCTTTTCCAGTCACGCGAACATTCCAAAGGAAAGAGTTTTCAACAACTTCTTTTGCTTCTTTCTTACGAAACATTCTGTAGGCAGTCGAGAAGCTTCTTAAGCAAGACCGGGGACATTGTACTATTGCCACAGTGTCTCCTTGCGAGACATAGTGGAAAAGGTTTTTGCAAATCTACAGGCGAAAAGAAATCCTGAAGACGATGTTCCGGAGCACTCCGAGCCAGAGCTCCAGTCCTTGGCGTCCTTCGGCAGAAGGCACGCTGCGGAGCGTACCGCGAGCGGCAAAATGCTCTGTGCGCGAAGAAGCCGCTTCTGCGCCTCCGAGAGACGGAGAACGCGGCAGCTTCCGAGAGGCAAAGAACGAAGCTTCACAACACGGGCACTGTGTGCAGGTGTCAAGCGGAGAGAAACCAGTACCTTACCGCTGCTCTTGTGCTTCTTTCATTCACGTTTTTATTCGAATGGAAGGAGTATTGAACAACTTTCTTTTGCTTCCTCTAATCTTTCTGCAGATAGCTCTCTCAATTCTTGAGCAAGATCGGTGTTGTTTTATCTACTGGCACAGTTTCTCCTTGCGAGATCTAGTGGAAAAGCTTTTTAGTATGCTGCAGAAGACAAGCGATGCAGAAGCCGATGATACAGAGCTCTCAGAAGTTAAGCGCCGGTCCCGGGCATCTTTCAGCAGAAGTCGCGCACCGGAGCGTCCAGGTACCAGCACGATGCTCTGTGCGCGAAGAAGACGCTTCTTCGCCGTCGAGAGAGGGAGAGCGCGGCAGCTTGCCAAAGGCCAAGAACACAGCCACACAATATGGTCATTCCGTGCGCAGCTTTAAAAGTTAGAGAAAACAGTACTTTTCCACTCTCCTGCTTCTTTCATTCACATTGCTATTCGAATGGAAGGAGTTTTGGACAGCTTTCTTGTGCTACTTGCTTCACACTCTGCAGCCATCCGTGCTGCAACATCCACACCAAGATCGGGGACGTTTCCTGGACCGGCCAAGTTTCTCCTTGCGAGACAGAGCGGAAGAGCTTTTTGCTAAGCTGCTGTAGACAAGAGATGCAGAAGACGATGATACGGAGCTCACAGAAGTTAAGCTCCTGTCCCCGGCATCTTTCAGCAGAAGCCGCTCTCCTGAGCGCACCGTGACAGGCACCATGCTCAGTGCGCGATGAAGCCGCTTCTTCGCCTTCGAGAGAGGGAGAGAGCGGCAGCTCGGAAAGACGAAGAACAAAGCCCCACAACACGGGCATTGTGTGCGCAGCTTTAAAAGGCAGAGAAAACAGTACCTTACTACGCTCCTGCTTCTGCAATTCACAAAAATATGCAAATGGAAGGAGTTTTGAACGACTTTCTTTCGCTTCTCGCTAAACACTCTGCACACCTCCGTGCAACATCTACACCAAGATCGGGGACGTTTCCTGGGCTGGCCCAGTTTCTCCTTGCGAGACAGAGCGGAAGAGCTTTTTGCTAAGCTGCAGTAGACAAGAGATGCAGAAGACGATGATACGGAGACTCTCAGCAGTTAAGCCCCGGTCCCCGGCGGCTTTGGGCAGAAGCCGCGCTCCGGAGCGCACGGCGAGCAGCACAAAGCTCTGTGCGCGAAGAAGCCGCTTCTTCGCCTCCGGGAGACTGAGAGAGCGGCAGCTTCCGAGAAGCGAAAAACAAAGCTTCAATACACGGGCCCTGTGTGCAGCTCATAAACTGAGAGAAAACAGTACCGTACTACTCTCGTGCTTCTATCTTTCACATTATTATTCGAATGGAAGTGGTTTCGAACAGCTTTCTATTGCTTCTTGCCAAGCTTTCTGCAGATATCTCTGGACATTCTAGGCCAAGATCGAGGTTGTTTTCCCTACTAGCACACGTTCTCCTTGCGAGATCTAGTGGAAAAGCTTTTTCCCCAAGCTGCAGTTTCCAAGAGATGCAATAGACGATGATATATAGCTCTTTGTGAATTTAAGCGCCGGTCCCGGGCGTCTTTCGACAGAAGCTGCGCTCCGAAACGTAGCGCGAGCGGCACAATGCTCTGTGCGTGCAGAAGTAGCTTCATCGTCTCCGGGAGACAGGAGAGCGGCAGCTTCCGAGAGGCGAAGAAAGAAGCGTCACAACACGGGCACTGTGTGCAGCTCTCAAACGGAGAGAAAACAGTACCTTTCCACTCTCCTGCTTCTTTCATTCAAATTAATATTCGAAGTCAAGGAGTTTGAAACAACTTTCTTTTGCTTCTCGACAAACACTCTGCACACCTCCATGCAACATCTGCACCAAGATCGGGGACGGTTCCTGTACTAGCCCAGTTTCTCCTTGCGAGACAAAGCGGAACAGCTTTTTGGTAAGCTGCAGAAGACGAAGATACGGAGCTCTCAGAAGTTAAGCTCCGGTGCCCGGCGTCATTCGGCAGAAGCCGCGCTCCGGAGCGCACCGCGAAAGACACGATGATCTATGCGCGAAGAAGCCGCTTCTGCGCCTCTGGGAGACAGAGAGGGCGGCAGCTTGCTGAAGGCGATCAAGGAAGCTGCAAAACCTCTCTCCTTCCTTTTCCAGTCACGCGAACATTCCAAAGGAAAGAGTTTTCAACAACTTCTTTTGCTTCTTTCTTACGAAACATTCTGTAGGCAGTCGAGAAGCTTCTTAAGCAAGACCGGGGACATTGTACTATTGCCACAGTGTCTCCTTGCGAGACATAGTGGAAAAGGTTTTTGCAAATCTACAGGCGAAAAGAAATCCTGAAGACGATGTTCCGGAGCACTCCGAGCCAGAGCTCCAGTCCTTGGCGTCCTTCGGCAGAAGGCACGCTGCGGAGCGTACCGCGAGCGGCAAAATGCTCTGTGCGCGAAGAAGCCGCTTCTGCGCCTCCGAGAGACGGAGAACGCGGCAGCTTCCGAGAGGCAAAGAACGAAGCTTCACAACACGGGCACTGTGTGCAGGTGTCAAGCGGAGAGAAACCAGTACCTTACCGCTGCTCTTGTGCTTCTTTCATTCACGTTTTTATTCGAATGGAAGGAGTATTGAACAACTTTCTTTTGCTTCCGCTAATCTTTCTGCAGATAGCTCTCTCAATTCTTGAGCAAGATCGGTGTTGTTTTATCTACTGGCACAGTTTCTCCTTGCGAGATCTAGTGGAAAAGCTTTTTAGTATGCTGCAGAAGACAAGCGATGCAGAAGCCGATGATACAGAGCTCTCAGAAGTTAAGCGCCGGTCCCGGGCATCTTTCAGCAGAAGTCGCGCACCGGAGCGTCCAGGTACCAGCACGATGCTCTGTGCGCGAAGAAGACGCTTCTTCGCCGTCGAGAGAGGGAGAGCGCGGCAGCTTGCCAAAGGCCAAGAACACAGCCACACAATATGGTCATTCCGTGCGCAGCTTTAAAAGTTAGAGAAAACAGTACTTTTCCACTCTCCTGCTTCTTTCATTCACATTGCTATTCGAATGGAAGGAGTTTTGGACAGCTTTCTTGTGCTACTTGCTTCACACTCTGCAGCCATCCGTGCTGCAACATCCACACCAAGATCGGGGACGTTTCCTGGACCGGCCAAGTTTCTCCTTGCGAGACAGAGCGGAAGAGCTTTTTGCTAAGCTGCTGTAGACAAGAGATGCAGAAGACGATGATACGGAGCTCACAGAAGTTAAGCTCCTGTCCCCGGCATCTTTCAGCAGAAGCCGCTCTCCTGAGCGCACCGTGACAGGCACCATGCTCAGTGCGCGATGAAGCCGCTTCTTCGCCTTCGAGAGAGGGAGAGAGCGGCAGCTCGGAAAGACGAAGAACAAAGCCCCACAACACGGGCATTGTGTGCGCAGCTTTAAAAGGCAGAGAAAACAGTACCTTACTACGCTCCTGCTTCTGCAATTCACAAAAATATGCAAATGGAAGGAGTTTTGAACGACTTTCTTTCGCTTCTCGCTAAACACTCTGCACACCTCCGTGCAACATCTACACCAAGATGGGGGACGTTTCCTGGGCTGGCCCAGTTTCTCCTTGCGAGACAGAGCGGAAGAGCTTTTTGCTAAGCTGCAGTAGACAAGAGATGCAGAAGACGATGATACGGAGACTCTCAGCAGTTAAGCCCCGGTCCCCGGCGGCTTTGGGCAGAAGCCGCGCTCCGGAGCGCACGGCGAGCAGCACAAAGCTCTGTGCGCGAAGAAGCCGCTTCTTCGCCTCCGGGAGACTGAGAGAGCGGCAGCTTCCGAGAAGCGAAAAACAAAGCTTCAATACACGGGCCCTGTGTGCAGCTCATAAACTGAGAGAAAACAGTACCGTACTACTCTCGTGCTTCTATCTTTCACATTATTATTCGAATGGAAGTGGTTTCGAACAGCTTTCTATTGCTTCTTGCCAAGCTTTCTGCAGATATCTCTGGACATTCTAGGCCAAGATCGAGGTTGTTTTCCCTACTAGCACACGTTCTCCTTGCGAGATCTAGTGGAAAAGCTTTTTCCCCAAGCTGCAGTTTCCAAGAGATGCAATAGACGATGATATATAGCTCTTTGTGAATTTAAGCGCCGGTCCCGGGCGTCTTTCGACAGAAGCTGCGCTCCGAAACGTAGCGCGAGCGGCACAATGCTCTGTGCGTGCAGAAGTAGCTTCATCGTCTCCGGGAGACAGGAGAGCGGCAGCTTCCGAGAGGCGAAGAAAGAAGCGTCACAACACGGGCACTGTGTGCAGCTCTCAAACGGAGAGAAAACAGTACCTTTCCACTCTCCTGCTTCTTTCATTCAAATTAATATTCGAAGTCAAGGAGTTTGAAACAACTTTCTTTTGCTTCTCGACAAACACTCTGCACACCTCCATGCAACATCTGCACCAAGATCGGGGACGGTTCCTGTACTAGCCCAGTTTCTCCTTGCGAGACAAAGCGGAACAGCTTTTTGGTAAGCTGCAGAAGACGAAGATACGGAGCTCTCAGAAGTTAAGCTCCGGTGCCCGGCGTCATTCGGCAGAAGCCGCGCTCCGGAGCGCACCGCGAAAGACACGATGATCTATGCGCGAAGAAGCCGCTTCTGCGCCTCTGGGAGACAGAGAGGGCGGCAGCTTGCTGAAGGCGATCAAGGAAGCTGCAAAACCTCTCTCCTTCCTTTTCCAGTCACGCGAACATTCCAAAGGAAAGAGTTTTCAACAACTTCTTTTGCTTCTTTCTTACGAAACATTCTGTAGGCAGTCGAGAAGCTTCTTAAGCAAGACCGGGGACATTGTACTATTGCCACAGTGTCTCCTTGCGAGACATAGTGGAAAAGGTTTTTGCAAATCTACAGGCGAAAAGAAATCCTGAAGACGATGTTCCGGAGCACTCCGAGCCAGAGCTCCAGTCCTTGGCGTCCTTCGGCAGAAGGCACGCTGCGGAGCGTACCGCGAGCGGCAAAATGCTCTGTGCGCGAAGAAGCCGCTTCTGCGCCTCCGAGAGACGGAGAACGCGGCAGCTTCCGAGAGGCAAAGAACGAAGCTTCACAACACGGGCACTGTGTGCAGGTGTCAAGCGGAGAGAAACCAGTACCTTACCGCTGCTCTTGTGCTTCTTTCATTCACGTTTTTATTCGAATGGAAGGAGTATTGAACAACTTTCTTTTGCTTCCGCTAATCTTTCTGCAGATAGCTCTCTCAATTCTTGAGCAAGATCGGTGTTGTTTTATCTACTGGCACAGTTTCTCCTTGCGAGATCTAGTGGAAAAGCTTTTTAGTATGCTGCAGAAGACAAGCGATGCAGAAGCCGATGATACAGAGCTCTCAGAAGTTAAGCGCCGGTCCCGGGCATCTTTCAGCAGAAGTCGCGCACCGGAGCGTCCAGGTACCAGCACGATGCTCTGTGCGCGAAGAAGACGCTTCTTCGCCGTCGAGAGAGGGAGAGCGCGGCAGCTTGCCAAAGGCCAAGAACACAGCCACACAATATGGTCATTCCGTGCGCAGCTTTAAAAGTTAGAGAAAACAGTACTTTTCCACTCTCCTGCTTCTTTCATTCACATTGCTATTCGAATGGAAGGAGTTTTGGACAGCTTTCTTGTGCTACTTGCTTCACACTCTGCAGCCATCCGTGCTGCAACATCCACACCAAGATCGGGGACGTTTCCTGGACCGGCCAAGTTTCTCCTTGCGAGACAGAGCGGAAGAGCTTTTTGCTAAGCTGCTGTAGACAAGAGATGCAGAAGACGATGATACGGAGCTCACAGAAGTTAAGCTCCTGTCCCCGGCATCTTTCAGCAGAAGCCGCTCTCCTGAGCGCACCGTGACAGGCACCATGCTCAGTGCGCGATGAAGCCGCTTCTTCGCCTTCGAGAGAGGGAGAGAGCGGCAGCTCGGAAAGACGAAGAACAAAGCCCCACAACACGGGCATTGTGTGCGCAGCTTTAAAAGGCAGAGAAAACAGTACCTTACTACGCTCCTGCTTCTGCAATTCACAAAAATATGCAAATGGAAGGAGTTTTGAACGACTTTCTTTCGCTTCTCGCTAAACACTCTGCACACCTCCGTGCAACATCTACACCAAGATCGGGGACGTTTCCTGGGCTGGCCCAGTTTCTCCTTGCGAGACAGAGCGGAAGAGCTTTTTGCTAAGCTGCAGTAGACAAGAGATGCAGAAGACGATGATACGGAGACTCTCAGCAGTTAAGCCCCGGTCCCGGGCGTCTTCCGCCAGAAGCTGCGCTCCGGAGCGTCCCGCGAACGACACGATGATCTAGGCGCGAATAGCCGCTTCTGCGCCTCCGGGTGACGGAGAGCGTGGCAGCTTGCGAGAGGTGAGGACCGAAGCCCCACAAGAGCGGCAATGTGTGCGCAGCTTTCAAACCGACCGAGGACACTCTCCTGCCTTTTACATTGGCGATAATGTTATGATGGAAGGAGTTTGCACGTTTTTCCTCTCCTTCTTGCGGAACACTATTCAACCCTCGTTGAAAATTCTAGGGCAAGATCGGGTGACCTTACCTGTACTGGCCCAGTTTCCACTTGCGGGATATAGTGGAAAATCTTTTTGCTAAGCTGCAGTTTAAAAGAGACGCTAAAGAAGATGATACAGAGCTCTCAGAAGTTAATCGCCCGTCCCGGGCGTCGTTCGGCAGAAGCTGCACTCCGGAGTGCACCGCGAACGATTCGGTGATTTATGCGTGATAAGCCGCTTCTGTGCCTCTCGGCGATGGAGAGTACGGCAGCTTGCAAGAGGTGAGTAAAGAAGCTCCGCAACCGGAGCAGTTTTTACGCAGCTTTCAAACTGAGAGAAGACAGTACCTTTCCACTCTCCTGATTCTTTCATTCACATTTATATTCAAATGGAAGGAGTTTTAAGAACTTTCTTTCGCTTCTTGCTAAACTCTCTGCATACCTCTGTTGAAAATCTAGGGGAAGATTTGATGTTTTTTCCCTACTGGCACAGTTTGTCCTTGCAACACATAGTGGAAAAGCTTTTTGCTAAGATCTAGCTGACAAGAGACACTAAAGAGGATGATACGTAAGTCTCCGAGGATGAGTGCCAGTCCAGGGAGCCTTTCGGCCTCCGTAGCGCCTGGCAACCCGTACAAAGCTCTGTCTGTGAAGAAGCCGCTTCTTCGCCTTCGAGAGAGGGAGAGAGCGGCAGCTTGCGAAAGGCGGAGAACAAAGCCACACAACACGGGCATTGTGTGCTTGGCTTTCAAAGTCAGAGAAAACGGTTCCTTGCCACTCTCCTGGCTTTTCCATTTACATTAACATTGGAATGGACCTAGATTTGGACAACTTCATTTCCTTCTTTCTAAACACTCTGCAGGCACCCCTGCAGCTTCTTAGGCAAGATCTGAGTCATTTCCTGTACTGCACCTGTTGCTCCATGCGAGATCTAGTGGAAAAGCTTTTTTCAAAGCTGCAGGCAACAAGAGACCCTAAAAACGATGATACGGAGCCCTCCAACGATAAGCACCGATCCCAGGTGTCATTCAGCAGATACCGCCCTCTGGAGCGCATGGCGACCGGCACAATGCTCTGTGCGCGAAGAAGCCGCTTCTTCGCCTTCGGGAGACGGAGAGATTGGCAGCTTGCGCAAGGTAATGAACTAAGGTTCACAACACGAGCATTGGGTGCAGATCTCAATCTGAGACCAAACAGTACCATCCCACTCTCCTGCTTCTTTCATTCACGTTATGATTCGAATGGGAGGATTTTTGAACAACTTTCTTTTGCTTCTTGCTAAAAACTCTGCACACGTCCGTGAAAATTCTAGGGCAAGGTTGGGTGACGTTTCCTGTACTGGCCTAGTTTCTCCTTGCGAGACATGTTGGAACAGCTTTTTGCCAAGATGTAGGCGACAAGAGACCCTAAATACCATGATATGGAGCTGTCCGAGCCTAAGCTCCAGTCCCGGGCGTCTTTCGGTAGAAGCTGTGCTGCAGAGCACACTGCGACGAAGTGATGAAGCTGCTTTTCGCCTCCAGAAGACGGAGAGAGAGGCAGCTTGCAAGAGGTAAGGAAAGAAGCCCCACAACAGCGGCATTTTGAGCGCAGTTTTCAAAGTGCTAGAGGACAGTGTTTTGCCACTCGCATGTCACTTCAATTTCCTTCTAGAATTCGTATGGAAGGACTTCTTAGACAACTTTCCTCTGTTTCCAGAAAATTTTCTCACAGCCCTCCATGTGGAATCTTGGGCTTCCCTTGAGGCTGTGAGATGCAAAGAACTCATAAATCTTCTAGGGCAAGTTCGGGGGACGTTTGATGTGCTGGTACAGTTCCTCCATGCGAGATGGAGTGGAAAAGCTTCCCGCCTAACTGCAGGCGGCAATAGACACAGAAGATAGAGTTATGGAGCTCTCCAAAGCTAAGGGCTGCTCCCTGGTGTCTTACGGCAGAAGCCGCACTCTGGAATGCATGGCGACCGGCACAATGCTCTGTCTGCGAAGAAGCCGCTTCTTCGGCTCTGGGAGACGGGAGAGTGGCAGCTTCCAAGAGGCAATGAACAAAGCTTCACAACAGGGGCATTGTTTGTAAATCTCAAACTGAGAGAAAACAGTACCTTACCACTCTCCTGCTTCTTTCATTCAAATTAATATTTGAATGGAAGTAGTTTTGGACAACTTTCTTTTGCTTCTTCCTAAACATTCTACAGACCTCTGTTCAACTTCTACAGCAAGATCAGGGATGTTTCCTGGACTGGCCCAGTTTCTCCCTCAAGACATGGTGGAAAAGCTTTTTGGTAAGCTGCAGTGGGCAGGAGACGCTAAAGACGATGATACGGAACTCTCAGAAGGTAAGCACCGGTCCCGGGCATCTTCTGCCAGAAGCTGCTATATGAAGTGCACCGCAAATGACACGATGATCTATGCACGAATAACCAGCTTCTGCACCTCTGGGAGATGAGAGTGTGGCAGCTGGCAAGAGGTTAGGAACCAAGCTTCACAACAGCGGCATTGTGTGCCCAGCTTTCAATCTGTCAGAGGAAACTCTCCTGTCTTTTATTTACAGAAACATTTCAGTGTATGGACCTTTCATAGACCTCTGAGTAGATTATCATTTTTCTTTAATTGACCCTGTCAATTTTTGACCCCGTCAATACTCCTAGCTGGTTTCGGTTGACCGATGAATGGAAAGGGGAAAGTCACAGAGCTTAGGTGGTTCCCGTGTCAACAACTTCTCACTAGCAGGGATATTTCTGTCCTCAAGTTTGTTACTTCATCTATCAGATTATGCTCACTCCAAAAGAAGTTGCGAAGGTTGCTTCCCTAAATGGTCCAATAATTCTTCCCGCTTTTTGTGGCTTTTTTGTATTACTGGATTTTGTGTTACTGGAGTTTGTTACAGAAAGTTTGATTAAATTGCATGCATCCGCTCTTGGGGGAAACAGAGTATTCCTTAGCCAATAGCATGTAGGCTTTTAACAGAGATTGTCTTAATGGACCAGACACTTAAAAACACAGTAATTTCTGCTAGTTCCAGTTTCATTTTTAGGCTCAACAAACTGAATTGTAAACCTGCACCAGTAGGGAGGGACATTTAATTAGACTTTCTCCTTTTTGGAGAGAAGCTAATGAAAAAGTTTCACCAGAATCAGAGCAGGCTGTAAAACAAGAAGAGCATCATGAGGAGGCCAATCCTATCTTTTTAGTATTACTATTTGCTATTTGACTTGAATTAAATGTGTCAAATCTGTGTTCAAAGTATCACATAAGTAATAGGTACATGAGCTGCTGTACTTCTCTCCTAAAGCTAAGAATAGAATCCAAATAATCATGACTCCATGGTCACAATTCACCCTGTGATGCTGACAGGTGAAAAAGGAGTGGAAGGTGCACCTGTAAATTAACTTGAATGGCCTATCTAAATCAGTGGCCACTGATTTCCTGAAGGCTTAAACAGTTAATCTGCCAGTGTGACTCATTTGGTATCATCTCATAGTGCAAATTCTGCATAGTTTCATGTACTTACAATTGCCATTTGCCAAGGAGCATAACCATTCAAGGGGCAAAGAATTGTAGGGCTGGGCAACTTAGGAGCTGAAACTGTAAGTGGTTAAGTCATGCCATATTAAAGTGACAGAGGAAATCAGTTTATACAGGACTTTCAGCTGGACACCTCTGAGAATAGCAACTTGTCTGCAATGACACAGCCATCTTCCTAGCTGTATTCCAGAAAGAGAAAAGGGACATCTGCAATGGTTAAGATGTTTGGCATGAAAAAACAGCAAGAAATGTACCACAAGATACTTGAGCTGGATAAAGTGTTTTTCTAGTGAGAATTTTGCAGTTGTTCTTTCTTGTTTGTGCCTTTACTTTCACGGAAAACAGTGGGGAGTTTAATCATTATTTTTCTTTTTTTTTTTTTTTTGTTTGTGGACCTCCCTCTTTCCATCTGCAATTAATAATTTTGCCTTTATTTTCTGGATCCTCTTTCTTTACTTATAGAATGTTGCATGAGGTTATCCAATCTTGTAATAAAGATTTTCATACAGTGAAAAGAAGTAGAAGGTACATCTAAAGGGAGAAAACACACAAAAATAGAGGTTTTTTACAGTCTTCTGTGGGAACGTTAGGACATAAGATATCTTTGAACTATGTTATGCTGTATTGATTTTAGTCCACTCATTTCTATTATTACTAGTGTTTGGCCTTTGGTACATAGCCTTTGAAATCATCCAGCCCAATATTTTGGCTTTTAAATTTTTTTTTTATTTCTATCGAGGGCTTTGTTTCTTAAGGAATATTCCAGAGCAAGAGCATCCACGGTAGAATTATGATGTCATAATCAAAAGCATGATAAATTCTGGTACAGTTTGTGCTGGTAATACATCTAGAAATGAAAGGCTTTAGATTTTTTTTACTTCCAAATGTAACCATTATTTGAAATAGTTAAGAGTTGGGGGTTTCCCCCCCACAAATTACTTCTCTCTGAAATGTTCTCAGGGTTTACACATAAAAGCCCACCCTGTAAAACATGTGGCAGATACTCTGCCGTCACTGTAGCTTAGCAACTAGTGATGATAACGTGAGTTAAATGACATTTCTTCTGCAGTGATGGAAACTGTCTACACAGACATACTCAACAAAGGTTACGATGGCTTAGCTCCCATCCTAAAGTTAATGTGCATTCTAAAACTGCCCAAGAAGGTGAATTCAAGCTCCTTCATTGCTCTGCTCTGGAGTCCAAAGAGAATTTCAATGTACTTTTTATCATTTACAGTTGTCATTACTTAGCTCTTGAACATGAGACTCCCTCATGACTGATGACAGTTGTCTAGTTAAGAATGGGTCACATTGTCCTGCTATAGAAGGAGATGAGAAGATTTTTGCAGTCTTAGTCATCTCTGCTGCTTGTGATTTCTATATGAAACCGGTGGGAAGTTTTCTGAAGGTAGTCCAGAAGCTGGCAATATGGACAGCTTAGAACTGAACACTTGCTGCAGTGCTACCATGGTGATACCAGGAAGGACTTAAAAAATTAAAAAGGGAAAACAAAGCAGTTGGAAGGAAAGGAACATTAACCATTATTCCATTCTTCTAATATATCATTCCTTAAATCATCATTTTCATGACGTTTCACAACTTGAATTGGTATCCGTGAAAAGGAATCTGAGACAGAGTAAGCTTTTTAATGGAGTAGATGTGACAAATGCAGGCCAAATTGCCTTTTTTTGCATCGAATACGAGTTATGCTTGAGCTACCCTTTGCTTAAGGTACTTAGCTCACACTAAGAATTTTACTCATGATTGAGTAAATATTACTGTCACTCAGAATTTTACTATCGTGATTGTCACTGAAACTTTTCAAGGAAAGCTCTGAATAGCAATTTTTGTGTAAAAACAGTATTTTATCTTCTGTATTTGTGTGAAGCAGGTAAGACTTTTGCCATCAACACTGTTACTTAACATTTTATGTCATATTCCTCTTCATATCCATATTGAGCTTAAGGGTTATTAATCTACTTCAGAATAGTGAAACCTTGAATAAGACTACTTTTTCTTTTTGAAGGCTAATGTCATTTGACCTACTTATAGCAAATAATTAATGAATTCCAAGTCCCCAGATAGCATCTTTTACACATATTCTAACCTTCTGAACAAGTAACAAAAGCACTGTCCAATACTTTACTTTTTTAAGCACACAAAATTCTTCCCTCCTTTGCAGTTGGTAACTCTAAAACGAACGACATGTTTGTGGTATTTTAACGTGCGCCATATTTAGCCAAGTAATTCAAAACAAATAAAAAGTAGTCCCTTCAATTTGGAAATATTTTTTAATTGGTTTTGAATATACAAAACATACCCTTACCTTAGCATTGCATGCAGATTTAATAGTGAAAGCAAACCAAATGTTTCTGTTCGGATAGCACAGTTTTCCAGTTTTCCACAATTGTTCTTGGCAAAGTTTTCTACTTAATGTGACACTCAAAGGTACTTCTGAGGTACTGTAATAAGCAGAAAAGGAGGAGAGGTTGTGCCTTATTGCGGGCTTCCTTTGGTTTTCTTTTTGGTTTTCTTCCTCTTGCTCTTTTTCATGTTGCCTTTCTAGATAGATAGTGATTTAGATTTGCAGTTTACTAAGATATGTTTTCTGTCTGGAAATCTTATAAATTTTGAAAGGAACCCAACCTGTAAATATAAAAAATATCTTTTTATGATTTGCTAGCAACATTTAAAATCTTCCTCCTGTTCTAAAATGCTTTTATTTGATAGGCATTTTATCACCATTCAAACTAAAAGAGAACAGTTCCTATATTCACTGCTTTTGTACTGGATTCAGTTCAATGTGTGCTAATGGTGCAAAAAAGTCCTGCTGGAAGTAAGGATCTGCATACCAATTGACCAAGACACATGCTACAAGGGTCTTGTAAAGCTTCGAAGTTTCTCTACCTTTCTGGCAGTCTGTCTTCACAGCAAGACTTGATGAGTATTTCACTAGCATTTATTTGACAGAAAGCGATAGCAAAGCAAGCAAAATGGAGCAGCAAAAGAAGATAGCAGCAAAATGTATATTATGCCCTCTTTTATTTATCATTTCTGAAACAAAGTTTTTCTCACCCTGTTACTTAAAATACCTTAGTAGAGCTAAAGACTAAGAAAATGCAACTTTGTTCTGGATTCATTAAAAGCAAAGCTATCTGTGTACAGGAGGTCTCAGCGTGATGCTGGGAACTCCTAGCTGGTTTCAGTAAGCTGTCTGGAGAACTGCATTTTCAGTGAGCTTTACTTGCATGTCTGTGAGGTAGGGAGTTTCTGTGGGGCCTTGAGCTCTGTGAGTGCCATGGGCACAGAGACCCATTGTGTAGCTCTCCGACCACAGCACACTGAGGCATGATGGATTACTCCCAGAGTTCATGTGGTAGAAAGGTTTTCTGCCCTGTGAAGGATGACACTTCCATTTTCCTGCACAGAGCCATTCTGTATGTTACAATGGTACCTTGAATTCATCAAGTGCTATTTGCAAAATGGCCAGTGACTTTGGATTCTTAAGCTTCTTGTGTTTGATCTGTTTCCTGTTTCAGTAAATAGCAAAATATCCAAGGACTGCAATGACAAGAAGATGAAGCTACTACCGTATTTCAAATGTTTGCCTAATAAAATGGTGATTCTTGCGCATATTCGCAATGGTAATTTCAGGTACTGAAACACCAGCTCTGCTCAGGGCAATTTTGAAATTGACTTGAGCTGTTTTCCATGTTTCTTAGCAGGTGAACTGAGACACTGCTAGCTTTCAAGGCAGGGCATTTGACAGTATCCTCAAAAAGGTTCTGGCTGCTAGATGAAAAGGTGAAAAAACTGGGGTGAATGGGGGAAAACCTCACTTCTGTTTTATGTCATAGATTCAGACAGACGATCAACAATCATTCGTTTAATGAGGTACCAGCGTAGTCTTTCACCTTCGCAGATCCCCAAAAGCTTAAACCATCCAGAAGCTTCTTCCTTGCAACAAGCGCCACAGCCAAAAGCCAGGCCTGGCTGTCACCTTCTCCTCGCAGCCTACAAACTCTGCCAGATGTACCGGTGATTCTCATTTTCCTTCTCAGCTACATGGAAAAGCACATCCTCTCAGCGTCACACAGTCCTTAGTGAAACTGAACAGTGGTTCAACTTCAAACAGCTCAGTATGCCAGGACAGAAAGCTTTCACTGACTTGTCTCCTTGCCTTTTCTTTGCAGCCTTTTATTTTCAGAGCATGCACTGAGGCATTGCACTTTGCTTCTCAGCTGAGTGTATTGTCATATTGCTGGAATCCCATGTGTCCATCCCCTTCTTGCACAAACTGCTTCTGTGATGTTATGTGCTTTTCTGCTCAGCTATTTGCACCATCTGAATCTAAATGGAGAAGTTTCTGGCTATGTCTCACACACACAGATATGCCAGGATGAAAAGGTTGCTTGGACCTTGCCGCTTAGGTTCGAAAACCTCCATTCACTCCACAATCAAGAGACAGCTTTCTTTGCTTTACATCCTGCAAACTTCACACACACACACACACACACACACACACACGCAAGAGAGACAGACAGAGAGAGAGAGCTATGCATTTTCTTTCTTTCTCAGCTGCACTCACCTATCCTTGAACTCACCTATCCTTGAACTCACCTACCTTGAACTCTCTACCACTTTTCTCTTGGCTTTGCCGTGCATGGACATTTCCTCTTAAGACACCCCTTGTGTTGCCTTCCCCTCCCCTACATTGCCTTGCCTTTCCTACCCAATCTTGCATTTCCTTGTCATTCCTGACCACTCCTTTGCCTTCCTGACCCATGCATGTGCTTCCCTTGCCCTTCTTACCAATCCAGTGCCTTGCTCACCTACCCTCCTTTTCTTTTCCACTTGTCCAGCTCCAATCTCTCATTTCCTTCTCCTTCTAGGAGCCTTATTGCCTTGCCTCCCTGTCCTTTGTGCTGCCTGGCAAAGCCACCACTTGTCTTGCCTTGCCTTGCCCTTGGACCCCTTCCTTGCCTTGCATGACCTTGCTTACCTGTCCCCCACCTGTAATCCATCACCTCTCTTTTTGTGGAATTTCTTCAACTTGCATTGCCCTGCCTGCTTCTCCTAGGAATTTCCAGGCTTTCACTGGCTTTTTTTTCTCAAGGTCCCAGTGTTTCAGGAGCATGTGAGAGGAAGCCCGGAGGAAGTCATGTGCAAGCACACCTATCTGTCCTGACAGCTTTGTTCTGACATCTATCCTTACATGTCTTGAATTTTGGATGCAAAATTCAGGTTTCACCCTTGGGCTTCAGGACCAGAATGACAACTCTTTTGTATACAAAGGAAAGCAGGTAATGCAAGTGTCTTAGTGGAGATTAGAGATGGCCCATGCAAGACCAAGACTGGACAGAGTGGTCTATCCTGGCCACTTCTGTGTACCAGCAATATTTGAATGTACCTGCCACTTGCCTTGCTTTGGCAACCCAACATTTTCCTTGCCCTGCCCTGCTGATCCTCCATTGCTTTGCATTCCCTTGCATGCCTATGCCCCACATTTGACCTGCCTAGAATTTTCCTCCAGGACTTTGCCTTGCCTAGCCCTTCCTGTTACCATTACTTCCTATGCCCAGCATTGCCTCTAACTTCTGGGACTTTTCTCACCTACCACTCCATTTGCTTTCCCCTCATGGCTCCAGCCTTGCCAGCCTCTCCCTTAATTTGCCTACAATTGCCTACACTTGCTTTGCATTGCCTTACCTGCATGGAAGGTGAGGCAAAGAGTGGTAGGCAAGGCAAAGCAAAGCAAAACCAGGAAGTTATTTGTAGGGCTAGGCAAGGCAGACATAGGCAAGAAAGCAAAGCTAGGGTAGGGTAGGCTAGGAAAACTAGGTATGGTACTGGAGGCAAGGCAAAGCAAAGCGACTTGGAGTGCCTTTCCTTGGGAAGTAAAAGATATGATGGCAATGTTGGTAGGGAAGCTGATAAGGTACCGTGGGGAGGTATAGTCCAGCAAGATATTTCTGTCCCGGCCCCTTCTGTGTAGGAGTTATTGTTGGACAGAGTCAGTACGGGACATGATATGCAACTTTTGCTTGGTGAGTTCCTGAAGGAGAACAGCAATGCTATCTCACGGGAAAGAAAGAACTTAGTCCCAGTGCTGGTGGTGCAGATAAGAAGCTGTATCGTGCAGCTTAAGGGCAGCAGCAACTTTCTATCCTGGCATATTTGGTTTGGAAGCATTGACTCAATTCGTACAATCATGGAGCTTGTATCCATCTTTAGAAGGCTGTCTCCCTCGTGAAAGAATCCATTTGGCAAGTGTTTTCCACTTCCTCAAGGCAGCCTTCTTGAAATTCTGCCAGCACACTTCTTTTGGACAAGGTAAAGAGCTGTGCTGGGTCTTGGTGTACAGCCTAGCTAGTGCCCCTCACAGGTAATGCCCAATAGCAGTGTTCTGACACCTTTGTACAGGCCCTGGATGTGACGGTGTTCACAGGGGTTTTCGGATGAGCGAAGAGACGGAGATCTGACTCCATATTTCAGAAGGCTTGATTTAATTTTGTATGGTATATATTACATTAAAACTATACTAAAAGAATAGAAGAAAAGGTTTCATCTCAGAAGGCTAGCTAAGCTAAGAATAGAAAGGAATGAATAACAAAGGTTTGTGGCTCGGACAGAGTCTGAGCCAGCTGGGTTGTGATTGGTCATTAATTCCAAACATCCACATGAGACCAATCACAGATCCACTTGTTGCATTCCACAGTTGCAGATAATCATTGTTTACATTTTGTCCCTGAGGCCTCTCAGCTTCTCAGGAGGAAAAAATCCTAAGGAAAGGATTTTTAATGAAAAGATATCTGAAACACCTGGATGTTTTGGATTTTGGAGGAGAGGATGCCATTTCTTTTGAGATGGGCTTCTAGTTCCTCCTCTCTTTGGCAAAGTTTGGATGGGCACTTTGGGTGGTCTCAGTGAATTGAAAGGCTTTTCCCAATAGGCAATTCTCTGGGTTAGAGTTGTTGAACTGTCAGTAGGAATGCAGAGGCCAGGCCTCTGCAGGACAGGTTTTTGTCCCTTGTAGCTTTAGTGTGTGAGCAGTCCCTAGTGCCATTTGGATCCTGACTCTGAGACTGAAGGCTAACGATGGTAACTAGAGCTGAGAAGGAAAGTGGCTATATCTGGGTGTGTGTTTGTAGTTTGATGGGTGCAATTGAAATTGAAGGTAGCAAAGAGCTTTCTCCACTGACAGTTTTGCAAGCTCTGTTTTTGGCCAATGTTTGCAAGTTTGTTACCAGACTCTAAGAGAGAGAAAAAGTTTCTTAGGGCAGAGGAGTTGGTGTTGGCCTTTGAGTGTGGTGCAAAGAAGGGTATCCACTTGGAATGTGGGAGGTCATGGGTCAGGCACTGAAGTGGTAATGCCCTGGGAAGAACCTCCCTTACTAGTTCAGGGTGAGAAACTGAAACATTTTCCCGAGATTCTCCATTCCTTTATGTAAATCTAGCCTTGGCACTCAAATAGTACTCCCTCCCCTGTTCTAGAAGACTCTGTACCTTCTGTTCACCCATTGGCTTCTGTTCAGTACCACTCCCCTTTCCGCTCCCCATTGGCTGTGGTTGTGTCACCCCATCCCAGCTCTTCCCTTCTCCCCTAACCCTGTTGGTTTATTTGTGTCCCAACCCCTCCCACTTTTCCCCAGTTATATACCTGGTCGCCTCCCCTGCTCCGGGGCTCTGAGTGCCTTGTGCCTGGGTGCCTTGTGCTTCTGTGGGAGAGATCAGCACCCTCTCTCTGGCTTCTTGAGAGACCCTTGAAGGGTCCAGAAACCCTTCAGTTGTGGTTGTGAGCCTTCCAGCCCGTTATACCCTCCACCTCACCTGGAACCTACCTTCCCTAGACCCTCTGCTGTTCCTGTAATAAAGCCCAGTTGGATTCCTCGAATCAAGAGCCCTCCTTCATTTTCTGGTCGAGCGTGCATTTATTCCATCCAGGCCTGAGTGTAAGGTGGGCTGGGGGAGCTGGTCGTCTGGACCGGGAGGGGATCGCTCTTGGGACGGCGGTCACCCTAACAGCACCTGCCCAGGGGTTCCCACATTGGAAGGGGAAGATCAGCTAAATCTTTTTGTCCTGACACAGTTGATTTGATAGCAGGGACATTGCTGACTTGGCTGTGTCCTGGGAGTGGTTTCGAGCTGGGCTCAGTGTGTGTCCTTGTTTTGTGAGTCGACAACGCCATGGTGTGGTTATTTTGATGAACATTGACAGTGCCCAGGAAAAAGACAAGTGCTTTTCTAGCCCAGCCCTTTTTGTGTGGGAGCAGGGTGGGGACAAGAGCTCTGCTGGGGATCCTGGCTTTTGGGCACTGACAGAATGTGATACTGCATATAGCAGAGAAGGAAGAGGAATCATTTCATTGTTGGCTGTACAGTTTATAAGCTTCAAAATAAAAGGCAATTTCAGCACGGCCTCTTCCTTTTAGAATGTTTTCTGGGCCATCAGCTGCTCAACATGTAACTCACATCCACTGAACCGCACCCAGCTCCCTGGAGATATGCACTTTCCCTCAAGATCTATGTACCATCTTGCACTCTAACTCTTGAAGATCCCAAACCACTTCAAAATGTCCAGCAGCTGCTCTCAAAGAAAAAGTCCCACAACAAAAAGGCAGTGCTGGCCATAACAGTCCCTTTGCAGTCTGTAAACTAAACAAAACCAAATTACTCAACAAAAACCCAAACTTGTAACTTTGAAAAAACTTCTATTGAAAAGTAGTGGAAACACTGGAAAAAGTGTAAGTTTGCTGCTTGTCAGTGTGCCTAAAATGCATAAAGTGAATTCCTGCTATACAGTAGCTCCAACATGTCAACAACATGATTTCCAAGTCAGCCTTCTCAGACCTCCAAACAAGGTGGCTGCACATACAAGAAGGCTCTTCTGATGAGTTACAGCAGCCTCTCATAGAACAGAAGATAGGCTTGGGAGCTCAGCACTTTGGACACAGAGACAGGTTGTACGTGGGTATCACTGATGTGGAACCACTGACCTTCGACTGGCTCAGTTTCTGAAGCTGTGAAAGGAAAAATTTAGGAGTAAAAGTTATTAAAAAGATTGAAGCAATCAGTTCTATTACTGTTCTTCAGTAAGAATCATAGACTACAATCATAGAATTATTGAGTTGGAAAAGACCTCCAAGATGGATTCCAACCTGTGACTGATCATTGCCTTGTTAAAAGGACCAGAGCACTGAATGCTATATCCGGTTGTCCACTGAACACCTCCAGGGGTGGGGATGTTGCCACATCCTTGGGCAGCCCCTTCCAATGCTTAACACTATTTTGTCCTCTTTTCTTCCTAATGTCCAACCTGAACCTCCCCTGGCAGAGCTTGAGGCCATTTCCTCTCATCCTGTCACTGGCTGCCTGGGAACAGAGCAGGACGTCCACCTTACTTCGCCCTCCTTTCAGGCAGTTCTGGAGAGTGATAAGATCTCCCCTGTAGTAAACCCCATGGACTTAGGTAAAGCTCCATGGAGAATCGAACAATAGGAATGCTGAGACAGCAACATAAATTCCTGTCTCTCTCTGTAACCCGAGAGGCCACTATACCTAACACTTACTATTGGTTAAGTTTGGATTCCCCCTAACCCTATAAAAAGGGCATACTTTAGCCCATTTGACAGAAGAAGAGCTGTCACTGACCCTTCGCAGGTTCCCTCAGTAAAACCATCGCTGTGGAACCCCAGGACGCTCCCTTCTCCTCTCTCGCCGGCTGCTGCAGCCTCAGCTAAGGGCAACCGACCTAGCAAGCAAGAGCTAAAATCCTAAGAGAGCTTGTGGTCACTATAGAGTTGTTAATCACCAAGCTTGCTATGGGGGTTGGCCCACGGCAATCAGCCTCGAGCTAGCTTGGCTGAGGACTAGTCTCCTGAGCTATCTTGAACTGCTTGACAATAAGGCCAGATTAGAAGCTAATAAAGCTTCTAATGAGCCTCCTTTTCTCCAGGCTGAGCCCTCCCAGCTCCCTCAGCCACTCCTTATATCATTTCACTAGCTTCATTGCCTTTCTCAGAGAACTTAGCAGCCGTGGCAGGAGGCTGGAACTACATGATCTTTAAGACCCCTTCCAACCCAAACCATTTTGTGATTTTGTAAGAAATAATTTGTAAAATATTTCCAATGATTTACCATGAGATTGTCCTCGAAGAACAAGATCAGAGAGGTGGTTGTTCATAGCTCTCATTTTAACATAGGCAGTGTAGTGCCCAGACCTCATTGTTCCGCTGTGTTCGACAACTCCATAGAGAGAGTACAAGACCTTTGTATTCCCGTCAGCCACATTCTAGAAAACCACAAGTTTAGCTATGTCAGCCAAGTGCTGGGTTTTGAAGAATATAAGCTCTTTGATTTTTTTGCTGATGAAATGGAAACTGATCATTAGAGATTCATGCAAGCACTACAGTTATGAGCAGTGAAATGCAAGTTATCACACAAAGTAACAGGCTTGAGAAGCATTGTACAAAGATTTTGCTATGCAGCTTTGTTGTGAAAGCACATTAGAACATGGGAAAGGAGAATCTGATTGTTTTCCCACTTACTTTACATTTAGCTGTACAGAAAGGAGCCAAGTCTATCACTTCTGGGAACTTGATATGCCTGTTAACCTTCTGCAGATTAAATCCAGCCTTAAACAACCAAAGTAGAGGGAAAACCCCATCATGTTAAAATGGAGCATACCAAAACCACACTTAGTTACTAAATGTTTCAGGTTAAAGTTTCAACAACACAAATTAGTTTTACATTACACAAAACTGAGTAAAAGCAATTTTTTTTTTTTCTCTGATGTCCAGTATTCCAGCATTATTTCCTTGCCCCCACACGCTGCACTGGAGCACAAGTTAAGATGGCTCTTCAGCTCATTCATACATTAATGTAATAGTTGCAGAAGTGGAAAAAGAATCAGCTCTAATGGACTTCAGTAACTATGAGGCCAACTCTGGCTTCTCAGATACTGTCACATGCCTGAGGATCTGATCTTAGAACACCCGAACTGACGCAAATTGCTCCCACCTTAATCAAACAATTGTCCAGCATCAAACTGGAAAAACAAAAGGGAGATGATGATAAATGTTATTTTCTTCATATTACAGTCTCTTGGATCAGGCTACACATTTCCATTTTCTACATGAAATTGGTTTTCATCTAATTAAAGTTGCCTCCCTTATTTTTCAAGTATATTGACCAAAAACACCAAACAGCTTTAAATTTAGAGGTACTGTCTCCCTTTCCTTTCCTTTCCTCCTTCTCTCTTGAAAAGCTAAAGCCCTGAGTCAAAAATTTTTCTACAACTCGGCAATAAACAGGTATGTGACTTCAGTGTCTGTAAATAAAACTGAAGTTACTTTCCTTTCATCCTTCTGCTCCGCAAGGCTCAGAATCCTCTCTTTTCCACTTCTGCCAACTTGATACTTATTTGTTACTAGTAAGGGATCCTATTTACCTATACCTACTGAAATATATGAGCCCATGAGCAGCTGTAATAGTAGGAAACCATTAATGCTAAGATTCTGCTTAACACAGTAAGCAGTAAGAATAATGAGGGAATATGTTGTGAATACACTCCCAAAACAGTCTTTTCCAGTTAATTAAGGGAATATTCTTTCAGGGAAACACACGTTAGTGCCTCAAAGACCACAAAACACAATGCTGCATACGAATGCCTTCCAAACTTTGGGAAAAAAAACCCCAAACTAGTTTTCTAGAAAATAAAAGTAATGTCAGCATATTTTCAAATTAAGCTAATACTACACGCATATGTACATGTATATACATATTAACTTGAGGCTATATACATGTATCAGCCTGCTACTTACCTGCTGAAACCTCTTTAAGTGAAGGGTTAAAATTGGAGGAGCTAGAGAGATGAGCATCTGCTTTTTGGCATTAGTATAAACACACTTCTTTTCACCTGCAGAAAATAAAAATCACCAAAGATTAAAACAAGTGATTTATATCAAAACAAAGGTTACAGCAGGAATTTATTTTTACTATTTACAATGTCATCTATTACAAGACCTGAGAAGCTGAGCATTCCCCTTTAATACAATGAATGAAAGTAGACAAAGTTGTACAAGGGATAATCCCCCCACCCTTTACCCACTCAAGAAGCAGACAGGGATACGTTTAAAGTTTTCTTTTAAAAAGTCTGTCATACTTAAGTTGTTCTTTGGTCCACAATGCCTTTGTGTACACACATCACACAGTAGTTTATTGGTCTCGGTAAGTGTTTCATTACAGGTAAATTGATACAAACAATGATGGACTGAATCTTCCTCAGGGTTTAGCTCTTCCCTGTTTGCCAGCGTACAAAATGCCACTTCGGGGTCATCTTTGCATGTCTTGTTGGGAACAGGCTGAAGGCCATCCACGGTATTTGTGTCACTTGTGTCACTGGCACCCAAGTGGAGTTTTGAAAAGTCTGTAGCAAGCTCTTCCTCATCTTCATTGTCATCATCCTCCTCTTTCAAAGACAGGTTGTCAAGGCCATTGACAAACTTCATAGGAGAATCTAAGCCTTCCATAGAGAGATCCACGAGTGACTCATTTTCTTCCCACTCTTGTTCTGGCTTTCCTCCATTTTCAGGCCTGCTTGTACTAGGTTAACTATATGATGCTTTTATCCCCAATCGTCTTGTTCTGTTTATGCTGAATAATAATTTGCTGAATAAATATTAATTATAATAATAAGAATAATAAGAATAAGTTTTGCACCTTTAAGACTTGTTCCAGAGAGTGAAGGGGGCAGAGAAGAAGTGCACAGTTTGTTTTCAGACACTGCACTCACCCCTCCACATTCCTGCTCCTGGACTGTGTTGTCTGCAGATGGGCAGACAGCAGGACAGAGCTCTCCTTTGCTTTTAGTTAGTTTAGCTAGCTCAGGCAAAGAAATTCCCTGGACTGTGGGGTTTTTTCCTTTTTCTTTGGGCCTGTTCAAACCTGCTGTGGACTGAACACCCAGGGGAGCACCGGCAGCTCACACCTGTGACCCACCAGGCCAGGCCTGGCCGGCTACATTTCCAGCACCAGAGGGACAGATAAGAGACTGAGTGAGCTGAACTGCAACCTGGGGAGGGGACTTTCTCAGTTTGTCATCTCTTTTGGAGTAGCAAGGGGTTTTATTGTTTAATATTGTTTAGGTTTTATTGTTTAATAAACAGTTTTTTTCCACTTTTCTCCAAGGAGGTGTAGTAGTAAGGGACAGGCGTTCGGAAGATTTCGGGCTGTGACGGAAAATTACAGGAATCCTTCTGCCCCCCTCCCCATAGATAAAGATCACCCTTAGAATGTAGCCAAACAGGTAGTCCCCCTAACCTATGGATGCCAGTAACTTTCCACTCCATACTAACCCTAGAATGTATAGCCAAACCCCTGTCTGACGTAGAGAAACCCCTTAGTCCATAAATACCCTCGAGACCCTTCAATAAACGCCTTTAACCGTCCACCACATTGGTGTTAGTGTCCGTTATTGGCCACGAGGGATCCCAAGGAGGAGATCGCAGTGCTGGACTCCGATACCAGGTCGCCGTGGCCTTCACAAGAAGGCAACAGGAGGTATTTTCTCCTGGACCGGTTGGGGGAGGGGCCGATTGAATCTGCTTTCCTAGAGGAGCCCCTTTGGGGGTTCTCTCCCAAATTTGCCATGAATCAGGACAAATACATTTATTGGCGCCCAACGCGTGGCCCAAGAAAGTGGAAAAAAGCTCTATTGATTGCATGTTGGTTGTGCTTGCTCTGTAGTGAGTTAAAGCAGTCAGTAGCCATTTTGCTTGAATTTGTAATGTCTCTTGGAGTGGAAGCCTTCATGTGATTCTGGTCTCTAGACCTTTTTAAGGTTTCAATACCTTTCTGGTCACTAGGATTATTGTCTATAACACGTAATTGGTATAGTAGAGGGGCACAGATTGGAATAGGTATTGTGCTGGCCTTGGTGATAATGATTTATAGGGCGTTTACAAAGATACTGGAGTCTGTTTATGATATGTATGGTTTATGGCTTCTTCATCCTACCCTGCATCCTAGTTCCAGTAGTATATTTTGGGAATTTATTAGTCGTTGCACACAGTTTGTTAGAGGAGGAGCAGGGAATGAGGCTTTCCAGCCTTTCCTTTCCTTCTTCTCCTTTGAATCTGTTATGTCACTTTTTGAGAATGTTCAGTTTCCCTTGAGAGAAACCGTCCTTCTGGTATTTAATCTGGTAAGCTTCCTCTCTATGGTCTGCAGCTTCTCTAGAATGAGGGCTGAGATATCCAGAGGAGCTGGTGAGACTCCTGACCCAGAAGCAGACGCAGGTGTGGCAAAATCCTAAAAATCCTGAGTGGTGTGGAGAATGGGAAAATAGGCTAAACCATGAAGGAATTTTCTGATCCTGTAAACTGGGATTTTCCATGTAAACGAATTCAGAACCCAGCTGAGGTGGGAAAATACCTGAAAGAGAAGTGCCATGATGATTCTAAAGAGAAAAGGCTCATTGCAATAAGTTGGGATCTGGCCTATGCTTATCGCACTCTGTTAGATACTGTAGGGCAGCAGACAGAGGCAGGGAGGCAGGGAGATAAAGCAGCAGCTACTGCAGTCACTCAGGCTGCAGCCAACACCCCAGGCACAAAGCCAGCAGCTAAACCAGATAAGTGAGCCTAAGCCACTGGCAGTTGCTGCAGGAAAAAAGCACACAAGCAAAACCAATCAGCTGGTGACTGACGATGACGATGCAGAGGAAGGACCCTCAACACCAACTGATACAAATGCCAAAGTTAACGCAACTGACACAGTATCAGAAACCAGTATTGAGTCCTATTCCCTGAAGGACCTTCATGGCCTAAGGAAGGATTACACTCGAAGACCTGATGATCTATAATTAGTTGGTTAGTCCGTCTCTGGGATGCTGCAGGTGAGGCTACAGTTTTGGACGGTAGTGAAGCGAGGCATTTGGGATCCCTGTCACATGATCCTGTCATTGACCAAGGAATGATGAGGAGGGCTAACCCTCACAGCCTCTGGGCACGTGTCCTGCGAAGTGTAGCACAAAGATGTGTGCAGACAATCTCTGTATGCAGCAAACCCAGTGGAAGACCATAGAACAAGGGATTCAATGCTTGGGGGAAACGGCAGTGGCAGAGATTGTCTTCTCAGATGACATAAAAACTGTAAATCCAGACTTGGTACAATGCACATCTGTGATGTGGTAAAAACTTGTATGACTTGGGCCACAAGAATATGCTTCTGCTTTAGCAAAAATAAAGTGAGATGAGAGGGTGAGGAGACTGTGCTTGATATGGCAAAGAAGCTCCGAGCATATGCAAATGCTGTACATGGCCCAACACATGCCAGAATCGCAGCGGTGGAAACACGTCTGCAGAAATTATAATGTCATGAGTAGAAAAGCTGCCCATTTTTTTTAAAGGTTGCAGAGTTAACAGGTTGGGCCAGTTGCTGCCAGGGTGGAGTTCTAACTGTTTGTTATTGTAATCACCTGTTGTTTTCATTAACTACCAGTAGTTGATGGTTAAGAATTCCCACTTAGCCCTGCTGCTTCCTGGAGAATGTCACCCAGATGGTGAAGAGGAGGAGACCTTGGAGTTAGCATGTAAATGACCTTGGATCCAGCATGCAATGGGAGAAGCCCCTCACCAAACCTAGCCAAAAACCCCTAAAAAGAATGAGCCAACACGAAATGGAGGAATCAAAGTGATGTCTAGATGTGAGGAACAGAATCTAGTATCTGCTAAGACCCTTTTACCCCTCACCCTAACCTAAAAGGATGTCAGCTACACAGAGGGCGTCAAATGTTAAACCAGAAAATAAGGGATTCTCCTGATGCTCTTGTGAGGACAGAAGCCCCAGCTCTGCCCACAGACCAGTGGACAAAGTTGCACTCTTTCTCCTCCTCCTCCAAATCACTCCTGGGAGCAGCGGTGGTGTGAGCGCGCACACATAGATTCTCCCCTCCCCACCTGATCACTTTTAATAAAGGCATTAAAAAGGAGAAAGGTCCCCTGCCGGTGTTTTTTTCAGCTGGGGACTCATCTGGGATAGCCACGCCCAAAGAGGACACCAGGACTGGCCATCTTGAACCTCCAGGACAGCTGGCTATCAGGATCAAGAAGATCAGCTTGGGACCAGTGACACGGAGGAGCGCCAGACTGGTGAGAAATATCCAGCGGCAGGAGTAGGGGGCAAGTGAGTGTGTGTGAGTGAGATGGGGGCCAGCAACTTGGACCCACAGAGCGAGTGTGGACCTCCTAGTGCTGTGGTTCTGGACTCCCACGAGGGAGCTGGCCGAGAACAGGGGGACGCAGGTGGAATCAGTGTGAGTGAGTCACCTCCTAAGGGGTAAAGAGGGGTCCCCTCTGGGCGTGCAGAGGAAATAGTGTATGAGTGGCATGCACCCCAAAAGTTCTGACAGAGGGAAGTCAGGCAGACTGCAAGTCCCGAGAAGGATTCGGGCAAGCTCACAAGTCCTGCAGGCAAATTAAGTCCTGACAAAGGGGTCAGGTATGAACCCCAGCGAAGGAGTCCGGGGTCTCGTGTTTTTAAGTCCTGATGCACAAGTCCTAGCATTTGGGAAAGTTAGGCAAACTAGGGATCAGGCAGTGGTTTTTGTGTAAAGTCCTGAAGGATCAGGCAAATCTGAAGTGGGGATGAGGAAGCTGGAACTCCTCAAATAGAATTTTTTCTCGAGATTACTTGTCAGTACATTTTTTTGAGTAAAGGCAACTTTGTGATTTTTTTCTGTTGAGACCTGAAATAATGGGAGGGTGTAATAGTAAGAAGAGAGGTGAGAGATTGAATAATATACCCCCCCACAGTCCCTTAGGTGAACTTCTAGAGATGGGATTCTATAGAGGCAATGGAGGGATCAGATAAGGTTAAGATGATTCACTACTGTATAGAAATCTGGCCAGAGTTAGATGTGCAAGGAGGATGGCTGTGTAGGATGAAAGACAAGTGGATGTGTCAACAATTTAGTCATATCTCACAGCTTGAGGAGATACCGATCCCGAGCAACTATTATATGCAGCTTGTTGGTTAAAGAGTGCTATTGGAGATGAAGGCGTGCAAATTTGTAAGGTGCAGAGGAAGAAAGAGGGGAATGAAGGAGAGATGCTAGAGTTAGAGAGAGTAGTAAAAGGTGGGACCCCTAGACTATTTGCCTCCTGATGCCCCTCCACCTTATAATCGTCTTCCTCGGGCACCTCAAATTGCAGATCTGGCTTTTCCCCCAGCTGCCACCCCATTACCACCCTCTCTAATTCCTTCTACCTCTTTGCCTTCCTTTATGGTAAACTTGGTATCTCCCACAGTAGCCACTCCCTTACTACCCCCTTTGGCTCCTCCAGTTGCTTCTGCACCCCCACAAGTGCCTACTCCACCGGTTACACTCTCCACCCCTTCTCCAGCTCCAATTAACATGCACCCAGGCTTCTCTCTCCATCCTATTGCTGTCCCCTTACCTCCTCCTAGTTGGGATACAAATGCCTCCTTACCTGGCAAACTCTTATCACCGAATACAGCTGTTGACCTACAGAAAGTCCAGGATAATGCTAATACCTCTCAAATTAGTAGTTTTGGGTCGGAGGATGGGCCATACTGCAGTATCCAAGACCTCCAGGGTAGAGAGACTTTTTCCCCTCAGAGAAGTTCCTATGGGAGGAGTAGTGAGAAATGTTGGCTTTGTGAATGCTCCTCTAACCACTTCTGAGGTGAGAGGATTCAAGAAAGCGTTAGGGAATTTAGTTGAGGATCCAGTGAGCATAGCCACTCAAGTGGATCAATTCTTAGGTCCAAATATCTACACTTGGGGGGGAGATGAATTCTATTTTAAATATATTATTTTCCCCAGAAGAGGTCCGGATGATTAGAGCTGCTAGCATAAGAATTTGGGAGAAAGAGAACCATCTGGGACCCCAGGTGCCATCAGGTGAACAGAAATTGCCACTAACAGATCCCAATTGGAACCCTAATCAGGAGGAAGGGAGGAAGGCCATGATAGAATATAGGTCTTTGATAATTCAGGGGATCAGAGTCAGTTCCCAAATGAACTAATACCAAATTGGCATTTGAAGGTGCACAAGAAAAGGATGAAACTCTTGCTACTTGGCTTAATCGCCTAAAGCGGAACTTCCAATTGTACTCTAAAATAGACCCAGACACCCCAGAAGGTCAAGTGCTACTAAAGGTCCAATTTGTTACCAAATCTTGGCCTGATATACGGAGAAAACTGGAAAAGATTGAAGATTGGCAAGAGAAAGACATTAATGAGTTATTGAGAGAAGCATTGAAAGTGTATTTAAGGAGGGAAGAAGAAAGAGCAAAGGCCAAGGTTAGGATCATGGTTGCAGTAGCTAGAGAAAGTGTGGGGGCGAGCAACTCTATCCCACAATCCAAGGTAACAAAAGAGTGGGCGGGTCCACTACCAGGAGGAGGCAAGGATAGGCCAGTACTGTCAGGTACAAGAGGGATGGAGAGACCTCAAGTCCCTTTGAGTGAAAGGCGCTGCTATTATTGTGTGGAAATTGGACACGTTAGGAGGGTTTGTAAAAAGCTCAGTCTTGATGAGGCAATAGCCAGGGAACAAGAAGTCTTAGAGAGTGTTCTTAGAGGTGACAATTAGGGGTATCAGGGGCTTTACACTTTAGGGGATCCAATGTAACATATAGAGGAGCCTTGGTAAACTTTGAAGTGGGACCCCTAAATGAAGAATTTGAATTTTTAGTTGATACAGGAGCAGATAAGTCCTGTCTCAACAAAGTACCAGAAGGCATGGTAATTGGTAGAAAATTTTGTGAGGTATTAGGGGCTGAAGGGAAACCTCAGTGATTGAAGATGTAAAAATAATTTGAAACTCAAGACAGCGTAAAGCTAATTTTATTTACCTACCTAAACTAGAAAAAAGTTTGTTAGGAAGAGATTTACAGGTCCATTTGGGGATTGGGATTGTCCCAAGAGAAGGGACGATGGTAGTACAAATAATGAATTTACCCCAAGGAGACATCACAGAGATAAAGCCCGAGTTATGGGCTGAAGGAGGAAAACAGGGACTATTAGACATCCTGCCAATAACAACAAAAATGCAAGACGACACATCACCCATATGGGTTAAACAGTATCTGATTTCCCTAGAAGGAAAGAAGGGGCTTGCCATAGTTATCCAACAACTGTTGCAAGAGGGAATTTTGGAACCCTGTATGTCACCGCACAATACCCCTATACTGGCAGTTAAGAAAGCTGAAGGGAAATATAGGCTGGTGCAAGATCTGAGAGACGTCAACAAAAGAGCCATTGCTAGACATCCAGTTGTGCCCAACCCATATAGTCTCCTAAGCTGAATTCCAAGAGAACATGCTTGGTTCACCGTTATAGATTTGAAAGACGCTTTCTGGGCATGTCCTCTGGCAACAGAATGTAGAGATTGGTTTGCCTTTGAATGGGAGGACCCAAGTACAAAACGGAGACAACAGCTAAGATGGACCTGATTACCACAAGGGTTCACTGAGTCCCCCAACCTCTTTGAACAAGCCCTGGAAGGTATGCTAAAAGATTGTTCCTGAAGAGGAAGTACAGATTCTGCAATATGTTGATGACCTGATGATGTCAGGGAATAGAAAAGATCAAGTCAGAACAACTAGTATAAAGCTTTTAATTTTTTGGGGAGAAAAAGAACTGAAGGTTTCCCAAGAGAAGCTACTGTTTGTACAATCAGAAGTAACATACCTGGGGCACATAATAGGAGAGGGATATAAGAAGTTAAGCCCTGAAAGAATTTCAGGTATTTTATCTCTCCCAGCTCCAAAACCAAAAAAGGATGTGAGGAAACTCCTGGGCCTGTTCAGATATTGCAAGTTATGGTTGGATCAATACACACAAAGTGTAAAATTTTTATACAATAAGTGTGTAGCTCCAGATCCCATAATATGGACAGCAGAAGATGATCAACAACTGGAGAGCTTAAAAGACAAGTTGTCTTCTGCCCTGGTCCTAAGTTTACCCCCTTCAGCACTCACAAACAGATCGAAGCCCACCTCAGGAAGGGCTTTGATCTGTTTGTGAGTGCTGAAGGGGGTATAGCCTATGGTGTACTAACTCAAGAGTGGGGAGGCTGCAGGAAACCTGTGGCTTATATCTCCTAATTATTAGATCCAGTGGCTAGAGGCTGGCCAGTTTGTATACAAGCAGTAGCAGTGACTGCTATCCTGATAGAGACCCAAAAATTGACCTTACAAGGAAAAATTAAAGTACACACTCCTCACGATCTTAAAACAGTGCTGAACCAGAGAGCTCAGCAGTGGCTAACTGATGCAAGAATATTAAAATATGAAATAATACTAATGAATACGGATGATTTAGAATTCATCACATCAAATACCCTCAATCCAGCACAATTTCTTAGGGGAGAGTCTATAGAAAATTTAAAACATAATTGTCTTGAATTGATCAGCCTTCGAACAAAAGTAAGAGAAGGTTTAGAAAGTCAGCCTCTAGCAACTGGAAGAATCTTGTTCATAGATGGCTCTTCGAGGGTAGTAGTGGAAAAAGAGCTTCTGGTTATGCCATCATAGATGGAGAAACTTTACAAATTAAAGAAAAAGGGAAATTACTCCAAACTGGTCAGCCCAAAGTTGTGAAATATATGCCCTGAAAAGAGGATTAGACTTACTGGAGGGAGACTGGGGGACTATTTATACAGATTCCCAACATTTGCGATAGTACACATATTTGGGAAAATATGGGAGGAGCATGGATATCTAAGCTCAAAAGGAAAAAGCTTAGCCCATGAGAACCTGGTCAGGTCCATATTACAATCTTTACAGAAACCAACAGAAACAGGGGTGGTCCATATAAAATGGCACAAAAAAAGGAGACAGTCTTGAAGTTAGAGGAAACTGACTGGCTGATCAGTTAGCAAAGGAAGTAGCTTTAGAACCAGGGATCCAGTGAAAGTTTTTAAAGCAGAAACCACACCTGAGGGGGGAGAAAGAAGAGACGAACCCATATGTAGTGAAAAAGAATTGGAGGTTATAAAAGATTTAAAGTTACACCAAGGGCAATGAGGGGAGTGGTTAACCTCGGATGGATGGGTGTTTTTAAACAAAGCACTTGCTCAGATAGTGCTAACAAAACTACATAAATTAACCAACTGGGGGGTCCAAAGACTATGTGATTATTTCCTAAGAAATAACCTGTGCATAGGTGTATATAGCCTGGCAAAGGCAATTACAAAAGGGTGTTTAATTTGTCAAAAAGTAAACCAGAAGGTTATGAGAAAGGTAGCACCTGGAGGGAGAGAATTAGCTCTAAGAGCTTTCCAGAGCATACAGATAGAATTCACTGAGATGCCTCCAGTGCAGGGATACAAATATTTACTGGTTAGAGTAGATCATCTCACCCATTGAGTGGAAGCCTTCCCGACTAAAAGGGAAACAGCCCAAGTTGTGGCAAGAGTAATCCTGGAGAACACTATCCCCAGATATGGAATGGTGAACACCGTAGACTCAGACCGAGATCCACATTTTGCAGCCCGAACATTGCAAAATATAATCGAAACTTTAGGAATGGAAATTACATGCTCTGTGGCACCCCCAGAGTTCTGGGAGGGTGGAGAGGATAAACAAAACTCTCAAAAATGTATTGTCTAAATTGATAGAAGAAACAAAAATGAATTGGCTAAAGTGTTTGCCCCTAGTGCTTTTGCGCATCAGAACAAGACCCCAGTCTGATATAGGGATTTCACCCTATGAAATGATGTTTGGACTGCCATTCTTGTTAACACCCTATAGCACAGGACACTATTTGGAAGGAGAAGAAGCTACCAGAAAATATTTAGAAGTCATTGGAAGAACCCTGGAAGGACTTAGGAAAAGAGGATACCTCCCCCAAACATCCCCTCTGGACACGAAAGTACATAACATTAACCCAAGAGATTGGGTTTTGATAAAATCCTGGAATAGTGGACCATTAATGCCTAAATTTGAAGGCCCCTTTCAGGTATTTCTCATTGCTAATTCAGCTGTGCGGACCAGAGAAAAGAGTTGGACTCACATCACGGGAATAAAAGGACCAGTCTCACTTCCGGGCACTGGACAGGATTCAACATCTGTTTCTCTCTCTGGCATTGGGCCAGAGTCGGGCCGGAGTCCACACCACTCTCACCCCCTAACTCAGGACAAGATTCAACCACAAGTTAATTCACCTGAGTATACCATTATAAAAGGACCGAAAGACTTAAAGTTGACTCTCAAAAGGAAGAGCAAAAAAGACTGATGAACTGAATAAGAAAAGAGTTTGGAATCAGAACCATACCATATCTTAAAGTGTTATAAGATGGTTCTGTGTTTAAAATAAGTTTGTAAAAAAGTTAAGACTGTTAATAAGTAATTCTGGTTAAGTTCCCCCAATTTAGTACCAAAGACTACAGATTAATCCTCTACAGAGCACCCCCCCTAGGAGAAACCAAAATTAAGATAAACCAAGAGAGACCAAGAGAGGTTTAACCAGAGAAGTGGGTAGAAGGGACACTAAAGAGCTTGGAAGCTTCTTCGTAAAGTCCCCAAGAGGCAAGGCTGGGTGGGCAGGTTGTGCAAGATGACCCATACCGGACTCTTGGAAAGGGTAGTAATGACAGCTTTCATTGCTGGTGGTGCTCTGGGGAGCCCAAAAGAGCCATGCAGTAAGTGCTACCAACCCCTTTATGAGGAGGAAGAAGTAAGTTCCTTGTTGAGAGTGCACACCAATTCTAACCCTCATTGTGTTAACCTCTCCCAATTGGTTCTTTGTCAAGAGGATGAGAAAATGTATTGGATGGCCTGGAATACTGCCACTTTTAGGCAGCGATTCCTGGGAGAATGCCCTGTAGGAGAAGCCTGGTTATGCTTTGAATGTGATGCTGCTGAAGCAAGCCTGGTAGATCTGGTCAAAGAGAAAGAGATAGTAAAAGCAATAAGAAAACAAGACCATTTAGAGATACCCCGAGTTAAGAACCTATTCATAGATTCGGTGAAAAAAGTTAGCCATAAACTAAATTTAACTGATTGTCGAGTATGTACCCAGATGACTGAAATTTGGCCCTGGGAAAAGATTAATCTAAGGCAATTAGAAATTTTAAATTGGATACAGAATAACTCAGAATTTAGTATTAAGGGGTACAGTACACCGGTAAAAAGAATAGTCTGTAAAAGATATTTAGGAGTAAAGAACTCTGCTACCTGGTGGATCCCAAGAGATCCAAATAGATTTTGGTCTGTTGAAAGGAAAGAAAAGAACAAGTGTATCTACCATGAAGCATATGAATTTTATGAGTGTACTGAAGAAGGGATAAACCCCTTTTGGGGAATGAAAGACATTTCTAAATATTGGGAATGTCCAACAGAACCTAAGAACACATTTTGGGGGGCCCCTAAACACCTGTTTTGGATCTATAGTACTATAGCATACACTAAATTGCCGAGAGACTGGTCTGGCAGCTGCACCACTAAAATGATAAAACCAGCTTTCTTCGTATTTCCCAAAGAAACTGAAACAAGTTTAGGAGTTTCTATATACAATGATTTAAGAGAAACCAAACAGAAGAGGCAAAGTGCAATAGAAATTGGGAGAATCCAAAATTGTAAGAGCCAGGTTTGGACCCCGAGAAAAATTATTAAGACTTATGGCCCAGCCACCTGGGCTCAAGATGAGTCCTGGGGTTATTGGACCCCAATATCTATGTTAAACAGAATTATCTGGCTTCAGGCAGTATTAGAGATGAAGAGAGCAATCATTAAAAACCTCTTGAATGAAATAAAAAAACTAGCATATATAAGTAACCAAGAATGGACTCCTACACTTCATTCCAGTTGGTAGGATAACCTATGGACTTTCAAAGGAGATTGGTGGAAAAAAGTAGCTTTCTTCACTGTGTGTACACTTGCAGGTTTAGTCTTTTTATTATGCTTACTTCCCTGATTCATTAAAATGGTAATATCTGCTGTGCAGACCAACCTAGGGATCTTTAAGAAAGTTGACCTGAAGAAACCAGGAAAGGTAACAAAGTTAAGTAACCATGATTACCAGAGTGCTCAAGAAATTTATAGCCAATACAAAAAATTAAGGAAGTTCTATGCTCATGAGTCAGAAATTGCAAGTTGATGCAAGCTTAAATTTAAGCCTGATCAAAGAAAAAGAGGGGGGACTGTTATGAGTACAACAGCTGCCCATTTTTTTTAAAGGTTGCAGAGTTAACAGGTTGGGCCAGTTGCTGCCAGGGTGGAGTTCTAACTGTTTGTTATTGTAATCACCTGTCGTTTTCGTTAACTACCTGTAGTTGATGGTTAAGAATTCCCCCTTTTGTTGAGTGACACCCTGCTGCTTCCTGGAGGATGACACCCAGACGGTGATGGGGAAGGGATATCAGATCCAGCATGCAATGGGAGGGACTCCTAGGGCAACAAACCTAGCCAAAAACCCCTAAAAGAATGAGCCAACACAAAACTGATGAATTGAAGCAATGTCTAGACGTGAAGAACAGAATCTAGTATGCACCAAGACCTTTTTACCCCTCACCCTAACCAAAAAGATGTTGGCTAGACAGAGGACCTCAAATGTTAATCCGGAAAATCAAGGGAATTCCCCAGTGCTCTTGTGAGGATGGAACCCCCAGCTCTGCCTACAGACCAGTGGACAAAGTTGCACACTTCCTCCTCCTCTGAGTCACTCCTCAGAGCAACAGTAGTATGAGCGCAGACCCATAGATTCTCCCCACCAGAGCTGATCACTTTTAATAAAGGCATTAAAAAGGAGAAAATTTTCCTGCCTGTGTTTATTTCACTTTAATCTAATATATGTCAGAAATAATAAATCTAGGCATATGAACTTTGAGGAAAGGTTTGAAATTCTTTTGATTTGAAACACATTTTATATGAATACTAACTTACAGAGGACTAAAATATGTTGATGTGCATTTGAGCTTGACATTTTTTGAAAAAGTGCATAGAATTTAAAATAAAACCAATAAAATTAAAAACTTCTTGCCATTTCTTTTTCCTCTGGTATTCAAAATTGCATATGTCAAATATCTGTGCTTCATACAAATCTCTCAGACACTCTCAGAAAAAAGTTTTTGTTTCAGACTACATTGTAGTTTATGTAGAACACTAGTACTAGTGAAGGTTTCTCCGGGCATAGCGGGAACACCTTCTCATTGGATTTGTGTGCACAATGCATTTTATCCAAACTGGAAAATTCATCCCAGCTGTGTTCTATTCATCATTCCAACTGCATCAGGCTACAAGATTCTGTGAAAAGTATCCTGTGGACCTGGAACATAGCTCATGTGAAACAGATGAGAGGTGATGGAGAAGTTGAGGGAGAGAATAAAAGAGCATATGGCCCAGTACAGATACCAGAAAGTACTTTTTCATGTGATCCACAGCCTGAACAATTGTTTAGCACCCTTTAAAGGCTGTGTTTGACAAACAGGGCTGAAGCAGGTCTTCAAAATATCTGGGAGATCAAAATCCATTGAAGCAAATTCCCATGGCCAGTCACCTTGCTGCTGATAATTCACCCTCCATACCAGCTGATCAGGCCTAACAATGCTGCTGCAAAAGCTTTGTGAAAAAGGTAAGTACATTTTCACAGATGCAGGGGAAGATCCCCTTGGATGATGATTCCAAGGGATAACTTGATGTAGCAAGTTATGTACCCTTATCTACTGTGAAATATCTAAGTTGGTGAGTTCACCATCTGTTAGTATCACTTTAGAAAATAAATGTTTGATCCACATAAAAATATTTCATATGTCCTGTCTACCTGCTTCATTTCAGCCAATGAATAGGCTATGTTCCATCAGCAAAGTGTTTATGGTCATATGTTTCTTTAAACTGTGATCATTCTTTATTTTTTTCTAAATCAGACACTGTCTATTCATAAGATTCAGATGTCCATGGTAGGGGTGTAATTAAGTTGCATGTTCACTGTTTAAAACTATCCTTCTTGTTATCTTTTTATTAAATTACTGACATGTAACATCAGTCTGAGAGCTGGAAAAAAACCCTTAATTTGCTGTTTGCCACGTATCATCTAAGTGATGCAAATTCTACTTGATAAATCACAACCATACCTTGCCATATAATACTACTAGTAAAGCCTTCACAACTTTTTCTTCATTGTTAGATATTTTGGTGAAGTGAATGATTAGAACATAAGCAAGGGCATTTGTTCAAGATGCTCCAGAAGGAGTTGCAGTCTGTTCTCATTGCTGCCTATGTTAGCACTGAGCTGCAAAAAAAGAAAGATTACTAGGAAAAGTGTTACTTTTAGTCTAAATTTGTAAATGATGTTTGGAATATCCTGTTAAATGACAAGATGCTATTTCAAAATATGGCATCTTAAGGGAAAAAGTCAGCTTTAAAGAGGTTTTGAGACAGTTGCTTCTGGAAAAAAAAAAAAAAGATTTGGAGACATCTATGGTCTTTAGCCAAACCATTTTGAAGATTGGTTCAAAACACAGTTCCTTCATATAGGAAGAACAGAGGACCATAAATGCAACCCATTTCAAAATGGAGTTCTATATGTTTCTGGTTGGGATTACTGGACATCATTCCTTGTAAAGTCGAGGGACTGCAGTTAGCTGTCCAATAATTTCCTTCCCTGAAACTCATCTGCATTTGTTCCTTTGTCCAGAGTCCCCATTTATTAGTGATGGCATACTCCATCTATGCATTAGAGTATTCAACTAGAGTGTGTCTCATACTTTCTAGTTAAAATTGGCTGGAATGGAATGGGTAGTTACAGTTGCTTGTTTACAATAGTCTTGTTTTGATAAGTTTTCTTTAGACAATGTTTAAGCAGCACTAGCAACTAGGAAGTACAGCTCGCAGCAGGGAAAGACACTCTTCTGCTTTCTCAAGTTTCCTGTAATTAAATAGACGCCAAAAGGCTTTTTGTAGTACTGCTACTGTCTTGTAGGAATACTTGATATAAACCATACTTTTGATAAAATTACTAATGTGCTACTTCTCCACAAGGCAGAACATTTTTCTTTTAAATATATGTTTTTTTAAGTTGGAAATGTGAACTTGTGCACCAGCCATGTGGAATGTAGTCCTACTTCTTAATAAGTTCCACAACCTTCTTTAGAAAATATTGACTCTGTGTAACTTCAAAATAAGAATTCTGGGCATCTTCATTCTATTGATGTAATTTTTTTCTACCATGCTATTATTATTTTCTATTAAACTCATTTTTACCAATAGAAATATTTTTCCCTGACACCTATGGAAAATACCCATGTTTACTCAATAGTGCAGCATCAGTAAATTGTTTAGAATTATTTCAACATGGTCCCAAACATATCTCACAGCTAGAACAGTGAATGGGAATAACTTCTGAACTGTTTCAGTAGATTTCCCAGTAAGGGCTTGCTTTCTGCCCCTGCAAATTTTCCCAGAGATATTGTCTGGTTAAGAGTTGCATCAAAAGAGTATTTTTGCACAAACTTTGGGGCAAGCTCTATCTCAGATTTACTAGTGAATGCAAAGAGGGTGAAAGTGCTGCTTTAAAGCCCTCTGTGCACTTTCTGTACCAAGAGGGGGGTGACCCCAGAAATAAGTTTTTGATCTCTCTTCAGAACACAAGGCATGTCATCACCTCATTCATCTTCTTCTGGGACTCATAGCATCTAAAAACTAAGAAGCTCTCTTGCTTGCTAAAGTGCGTTCAGCAAAAAACCTTGTCCCATCAGCAAATTTGAACACAACTATAATCAAGTTGTCAGGGAAAAATAGAATTGGGAAGAACTGCACATTTTTCTGGAAAAAAACCTCCTGCCACAATCTTACAGACATCATTTGCTGGTATCATTTTTAATAGTTGAGTTTTTTTAAATTTTGTATACGATAAAATATTACTCCACCTTTATGTTTTCTTAATATTAGTGCAGTCATTTCTTAATAGAATAGAAGGAAGCCATTTGAATATGTACAAATGGCCTTTTAAAATACATATGCCATAGCACACTGTGAAAGTAATTAGCTATAAATAGAAATTCAAATCTTTAAAAAGATTTTGAATAAAGTAAGTCTAAGGTGATAGAAGAAAAAGAAAACAGCAGTTTTCTTCTTCTGGTGAAAACAAACCTGAGGAAATTGTACAGTGGAGATGTATTATTTCGCTTCCTGAAAAACTGAGTAGGTTTACTATTGCCAATTGTTTTCATTAGGAAGGAAGAGATTCCTTTGGAAAAAAGAATTCAAATTGATTTGACATAAATGTTATGACACTTAACTTCCCCAATCCTGAAGAAAAATTCTCATCACTTGATATGGAAATCATGATGGTAATGGAGACAAGGATGTCAAAGCCGTGCCATCAGGAACATAAAAAAGCATTAAAATACAGGTAAGACTGAGCTCCTGTACTACTGAGAAGAGAATGCAAGAAAGACATTTTCCTTTAAGAGTCTTCAGGATATACAGCAGATCAAATTTTTTCATGTGAAGTATTTATGAATTGAATGAACCTTTAATATTGTTTTCAAAAACCTGTTTACAGTATCCCTTAGAATGGTACATAGTTCTTATTAATAGAAAAAGAAAAGCACTTTTTTCCAAACTGTTGTGCACTCTTAAACAATCTACAATAAAAATAGTAATTTTTCATGCTGGGAATGATGTTAATTACAAAAAAGCCTTGTAGCACACTTGGCACTGTAGTCTCTTGATTAGCATAGTTTTTTATTCATCAAACAAGTTTCACATTGACTATTTTTCACCTTTTAATAATGGCGTCTTTGTACTTATGCAGCATCCATGAAGAATTTCTTGGGTGTTATTTTGTACTTGATCCTAAATAGCAGGTTCTGCATTCTGCCATCTGTCTAGCTTTCCTGTTTGATTCAGCTTCTGAGAGGTATTTTCAGAATTGAGGACTACCTGCAAGAATGATGTTAAATACATGCATTTTACTCCTCGGTAAATGCAAAACTATTTTTCCTTTACAGCACAATAATAATAGGAAAATAATGATGGTAGATTGAATTCGTATAGTTTAAAGAGGACTATCATCATCATTAGAAACCAAGCAAGTCATATTTATTGCACATGCCGTACAACCACTAATGCAAATTACCCTGTAAATTCAAAAGGAATCCGTATCATAGGAGTGGGTTGAATGTTTTCTATTGATATTTTGCTTAAACCAGAAAATTAATTCTTTTGACAGCCAACTCATAATTACCACCTAACTTTCAACTACTCCTTTCAAACAGTTGAAACATGTCTGTTTATAAAACAATACGGTACAGTACACAATACCAAATCAGGTCATACACATTCAAAAGAAAAAGATTAAAGGACAAATTCATTCACATCTGCAAGCCCTCAAGAGTGTACAGGTCAAATGTCCCTAGAAAATGAGGCTGGTGGCACAAATTCTCTATGTTGGCACCAGCAAAAGCAGCCGCTATCTTTATAGGATGCAATCTTGCTTACATCACCCTTCAGAGCAATCTTCTGTACCCCTGCCCAATACACCTTCTGCTCTATTCCTTGGACTTCATGTTTGCATTTCTACAGAGACCTGTCCTGCAAACTGACTCAAACTTCAGGTAATAGATTTCCAAGATTTAGAAATGTTAAGTTTATTTATTTCATATTTCATTCCATCTAAGCAAACTGTAACTTTCTGAAGTGAAATATGTTGAGTATGTCATGTGTATTTTGCATGTTAGTTCTGCTTCCCATTAAAACTTCTCACAGACCCCTGTGGTCCCTTACTGCAAAAATATATAGCTGCCAAGAGTGGTTGTGGGAAGTTAGAAGAGCCAGAAAACTATGTAAACAATCTAACAATAGAGCCATGAATTTCTGAATATAATTGCACCATGTAAAGTCAAGATATAATATTTAAATTATTTTCATATGATAATGAGTGTGGAGAAGGGAGAATCCAGATAGACTTTTTTTTTTTTTAAAGAGTTCTGGGAAAAAAATAGCCTTAACTTGGAAGCATAGCATTAAATATTTCTATACAACATGAGCTCTCATTACCTAATCATATGATTTGTATAACTGAATTGGAAACCAGGAAATAAACGAAGAAAAATATTCAAGCTATAAAAGATGTGAGTTTAAAATTTTCTTTGTATTTCCAATTAAAAATATTAGGTAGATAGATGGTCACCCATTATTTAAAAAAGCATCTGGACATAAAAAATAGGTAAATTTCTGTGGGACTTGGATATCAGGTATTCCTGAAAAGCTTTATTTCTCTGCTTCCCAACCCTGATTCAATCCACTTAAACGCAGCTGTATTTCAGATGCTGAGTGAAATTGTCCATGTAATGCATATAGTTGACAAATCTGCAGAAAAATAGATAGATTTGAAGATCTTTTTCTGTAAATGTCATTTAAATTATTTGTACAAACACACAGATGGGATTTCTGCTGTCTTCTTCAGGCCACTTCCTCCAGAGAACTCTCAATTAAATCTCTCTTGTTCTACTCTTCTGGTGATCCAAAGTCAGCACTGGGATTGTCCAACTGCATGTAATTACTCTATGCTATAGCTGCACACTGAGGGCTTCTGTGTGCAGCATCACATGAGCTGTACTAATGTCACCCTGTTGATAAGGGACAAGATTGTGCACTGATTTTGTAATAGAAATCAGGTACTAAGAAGGAGGTTGGAGGATTTAAATATTTCTGCCTCCAGCTTAAGCAACACTAAATCTTGGTCTTTATCTGAAAAGCTAGGTGAATTAACCCATTCGGCATTCCTATGCCAAAAATGTCAGTAGTGCACTAAGAACTGTCAAAAGAGTAACAATTCCAATCATTACTTTATAAAAATAATTCATTTGAAGAAGTCGGGAAGAAGGATGAAACATGCAAATATCCTACCCTGAGAATCATTCTGTTGATTTGCACAGGTTTCTTATTATATTCCCATCTAATGCATCGGACATGCGTGCTTATGAGGACACAAATACTTGCAAAGTTTACCAGATAAACCATGTTCTCTTCAAACAGCAAAACATTTCTTGATGGTTGCACTTGCTAATTACATTTAGACTCAAGGTTCTTAAAGGCCTTTTCAACCCAAGTGATTCCATTGTTCTCTAAGTTGCATATCCTGCTTATCCTGGTTTACAGCATATTTGGCAGAAAACCTTGAAAAGGGCCCCCCCCCCAGAAAGCCCACCCTCACGGCCCCTCCCCCAGCTAGTTTGGGAAAAATTTCCTCAGAAAGAAGTGGAAAAACTCTGCTTATTTAACAGGCAAAGCACTCCCTAGCACAAAAAATGAACAATAGCAGATGACAAAACTCATTCACCACTCTGAAGAGATGACAAATTTGGAAAGTCTCTCCTGTGGGTGCTCGCTCTGTTGTCAGTTCCTCCAGCACTGGGAAAGGCTGCTGCCAGGAGTAGACCTTGGTAGGCCACAAAGTGCAAGCTCTTGGTGCTCCCCAGGTCCCCAGTCCAGAACAGGTTGGAACAGTTCCAAGAAAAGGGAGAAAAAAAAAACAGTCCAGGGAAAACTCTGCCTCAGCTAGCTAAACTAACTAAAAAGCAAAGGAGCGCTCTGTTCTGCTCTGTCAGTGCCCAGACAACACAGTCCAGCGCAGAATGTGGAGTGTTGCTTTCAGAGGAGTGAGTGCAGTCTCTGATAACAAACTCAGTGCTTCTTCTTCTCCCCACCTTTGCTCTCAGAACCAGTCTTGAAGGCAGAGAATTTAATATCCAGCATTAACAGAACAGAGGACTGGGGATACGAGCATCATAAAGTCACCCTAGGACACAGCTCTATTGAGATATGTCACCAGACTATGCTAAGACAGAGTGTTGGAACTGCTGATTAAAATTCTACTATCACAGTGAAGCTGAGGAGGAAACACAGCTCACTACAGTTACTTTGTGGCATGCCAATACTTCCTTTTGATCACAATGTTTTTCATTTTTAAGTCCCTGACATCACAGGCATAATTCAACATCTTTTGGGCAGGAAGGAAGATATTATTCTTCTTATTGTACTGATGGGTAAGCTGAAATGCAAAGCAGTTAATTCGAAGTGAAAAAGCAATCAAGTCAATAGTAAAACTCACCACAGTTTTGTTTACCACCCTAAATCCTTAGTATCCCAAAATACAAGAACAGCTGTAAATACCTTGAGGCTACCTGATTTTTTCCTATACCTACATGGGAGGGTAAGGGATAAATGATCCCAAACAATGGTAATCCACAACAAAGCATTCTTGACATCATGTTTGTGTTTTGCATAGTGAGCTCTTCACCTGATAAAGTTGTTCCATTGGAATAGTTTGGGGAGTATCTTAGAGGGCTGTGTGTTGTTTGGTTTGAAACCATCTTGATCATTCAGGTCGCCAGTAGCAATGAGAGAGTTCAAAATAAGATAGGGCTATGCATTGATTTTCATATATGACATACATATTTCTACAACACAGAAGGCTGACCTAATGCTTTACTACAACATGGCTGAAGTGGCATCCTGTCCCCCATTCCCCCATTAGTTTTTCCTGCTTATTTTTAGCTGCTTTCTTACCAGATTAATGAGCTGAACTAGCTCAAAAAGGAATCAGATAAGTGCCAGACCTTTCAATCAAAAAAACAGATGCAAAGTGGTGATTTGTAAGTGCATTTGAAAATAGAAATTTTTTGTACTTTTCATAGATACATGGCATTCTCTAGAATGATATTGCTCCAAAGTTTTGGTGCTGGTTTTGGTTTTTTTTTTTACTCAATTCTAAATGCTACGCATTCTTTTTGGCCATTTTAGTGAATAGATTTTCTGATATGTATGAAAGACAGTCTGAAATTCCCCTCATTTGCCTCAGGACCCTCCCCAGGACGGACATCAGGATGCTATGGCCCCTGAGCAGAATTCTGGCCTGCCAAGTGATTGTTCGCAGCTGTGTCTACAGTGACTGCTCCTAGCAGGGCCTGCCAAGGGCAACATGCCCTATATGCTTGCACCTGCTTTCCGACAATAGCACAGGAATTTTCTCTTGGTCAGATAAACTTGCTGGGACAACTTCGGTAGCCCCCCCATGGAAAATCCTTCATCTGCTTCACTACCACCGTGAGGGACGGAGATTGAAGCCCCCCTCCCAAGGACTGAGACTGAGACCCCCGTAATTCTGATGCAGGGGTGCTGGCCTGACTGAAGCAGGATGCCTGCTAAGTGTTGCCTGCAGATGTGTTCATTGGACCTAGACTGGTTTCCCATAGAAACCAATCCTGAAACAATGGGTCCCACTCACTGCTGATATTGACTTATCCTGCTGAGAACATGGACTGTCTGTCCATACCTATCTGTTCAATACCTTTTTTCCCCCTCAGCCATTTCAATAGACTTCTTTTTGATTGTATCTATTCCTCCTCAGCCATTTCAAGATCTGTTCTCCCCTCAGCAATGGACTATAATAGAACCTTAAAGTTAACCAGGACATTGAGGTCTCTCTGGTGTGACTTAGGCGAACTCCATCAGCTGGACTTCAAGGATTTTGTCTGTCTATGTTTGGTAGCTATACTCCCTCTCTCTTTCTCCTTCTCTTTTCTATTTTTTTCCTCTCCCTAATTCCTTTCACTCGTTTGCTGTGGTCATTCTGTAAAGGTGCATTTGTTTTGTTTGATACTGCAATCCCCTTTCCGTGTTGTATTTGCACTCTGAGATCAGTTAACAAACCATCATGACTCCCGTTCGCATGAGTGGATCGTGACAATATGTTCTTTCAAGCTGAAATTGGTTCTAGTCAATATAAGCACACTGGTAGGTAAAAGTAGACTATAAAAGATAACATTCAGGATGTATTTCCCTTGTCTTCCCATTAAAGCAAGTGAAGAAAGCAGACAGGAGATCTTCAGATAACATGCTATGTGAATTGAAAAGAATCTGTCCTTATTTGAAGCAACTGAGAAACACAATGAAATACAGTTCAGACAGATGGAAGGGTCACATATGATGTCAAATCGATACTTTTAATGTTTGAATGAAACAAGATTTCTTGAAGTACAATCCAATAAAATGAAGGTGAATTTGCAGAAGCAGTTGAACTGGGTCTGTTTTATAAACACAATGTTTTCTAATTAAACTGAGGATTCAGGAAGGCAAACTTGAAATTTGGATTTCTTGAAAGGATTTAGAAACATACAAATACCAAGAGTGGCAGTTCATTAGCTTTAACAGTCTCTTTAAGATAAGATTTATTTTAACTTCTTCTTGTAGTACGTCTGAAGACATTACGAATGTTGTAATATTGAAAAAAACCCAAACGAAACTACCAAAACAACTTTCTCAAAAAACTTTGAGAAACCAGAGAAGTTATGATTTTTAGGTGTTAAGCAGTCCTTTAAAAGTTGTCTCTGGCAAAAGAGATAAAAAAACACTAATGACTGTGGAGTACATTCTAAAACTGTAAGGAAGCATGTAAGGGGCAATAGCCTGTAATTAAAATACTTTGTTGAGCCCATCTGTTGAAAGCATTCCACAATGGTCAAAATTATGATTCACATGTTGTGGGATAAAAAAAAAAAAAAAAAAAAAAAAAAAAGAAGAAGAAGAAAACATAAGGGAAAAAGTATTTTGAACATGTTTTCCCATTCCAATATAGTATAACTGTTTTATTTCATTTGGTTCCTAAGACTGGTTTATATCCTATTAAGTATTTTACAATCGAGAGTGAGAGTGTTCACTCTAAACCTACAATTTGGATGGATCTCTTTTACTTTATACAGCAGCAGATATGGTTTAGTACTCAGACCCCAAAAATGAAGGAGTGTGGCAGATTTAACCTAACTGCCCAGTCCACCAGAATGCTTAATTATCTTGAAAAATGCTTTGTTATATCCCATTATCTAGACGTGTCTCTCTATCTCCACTTTGAGCTCCTTGATCTTTCATCTACAGGATGAGATCCAATTTAGCTTTGCAAGGATACAGCCTTTCAAAACCACATCTTTTATCTTCTGTATTCATACAAGTACATTTCTACTGCAGTTGGAACAGTTTGGAAGATCCTAGTTGTTTTGCTTCTCAGATATGTTGCTGCATAAAATAGCTCTTTTAATTTTTTCCCTGCTAAAGTATAGGGTGATGACTGTGATGCTAACTCATTATCATAAATTATGCAGTCTTACAGAGTATGCAGCAAAGTTTTCTCTTCTTCTGAGGACATTTTACTCTTTTTATGACAAATGCTGAAGGTCTCAATTTAGTTGCAAGGGTCACTGATTCACAGATTGCAAAATTGTTAAGTCTAGTAACAGTAAGAAAAGTGTGCTGTTGCTGTGTGTGTAAATGTCATGTCAGCTGCTGTTGGGATAAAAAGCATGAGCATAAGCAAAGATATCTGCATGGTTATAGAAGAAATGAAGAAGACATTTGTTGTGATTTCTGCACTAAGGAACAAGAAGAAGTATGAAGCGTTAATTTCAGTGGCTAAGACAGTATCATCCTTGGGCCAGTTCCTTTTTAACATCTTTTGAACAACCTGGACATGGGACTTGAAGGAATATTAAGCAAGTTTGCCAAAGACACTAAATTGGGAGGAGCTGTGAACTAACTCCCTTGAGGGCAGAGAGACCTTGCAGAGAGATCTTGACAAATGAGAGAGATGAACAATTATTGACGGCCGGGACTCTATGCACAAATCATGAAAGGGGCGGGACTGCTGGGGAAGGCGTCTCAAGCTGTTGTATTTTTCAGCATCAGTCTCATTATATGGTCATGACAATGGGAAGCTGCCAGCAGCTCACATCCCCGGCAGCAGACAAAGAACTTAGTGCTACAACTTACTTTAAATGGTTTTTGCCCAATCACACAAAGCAAAAGCATATTGACAGAACTTCTATCCAATCACTATAAGTACACGTACCTTTGGTTAAAACAGTGCTTGTTTATTTCGAATACAATACCTGCTTGTAACAAGCCTTGAGATACTATGCACAGAACTCCATTATTAAGCTTAGAACTTCCGAACATCTGGCTAGATATACTTTGCTGTAGCTTAGGCAGCAAAGACAAACCTTATGACTACTGCTTAGCTGCAATGACAGTTCTGCTGTCTCTGCGGCCTGCCTTTTGCACCTTTCCCAAAATCTTCTGTTTTTAAAGATTCCCACAGGCAATCACCAACCAGATGGAGTTGAACAAGGGCAAGTGCTGGATTCAGCACCTGGGACAGGGCAATCCTGGTGTGTGTATAGACTGGGGAGCAAGAGGCTAGAGAGAAGCACTGCAGAAAGGGACAGAAGCTCCTGGCCAATGGCAAGCTGAATGTGCATCAGCAGTACTCTGGCAGCCAGGAGGGCCAAGCCTGTCCTGGGGTGCATCATGCACAGCATCACCAGCTGGGTAAGGGAGGGGATTGTCCTGCTCTGCATTGCTCTGCATTGCTCTGCTCTGCTCTGGGGTGGCCTCACCTTGAGTGCTTGGGGGCAGTTTTGGGTGCCACAATGAAAAAAGACATGAAGGTATTAGAAAGTTCTAAAATGAGGTCTACAAGGACAGGACTCGAGGAAATGGCATGCAGCTGAGTCAGGAGAGGTTTAGGTCGGGTAACAGGAAAATGTATTTTAACCCGAGGATGGCTGGGCGCTGGAAGAGTCTCTCCAGGGAGTGGTCACAGCATCACACCTGTCTGAGTTCAAGAGGCTTTTGGACATTGATCTCAGGCACAATGTGTGATTCTCGAGGATGGTCCCATGCAAGGCCAGGAGTTGGACATGAGGATCCTGATGGGCCCCTTCCAATTCAACTGATTCTACAACTCTATGGTTCTGTCCTGGCCACTCAAGGCATATTGCTTGCTCTCACCAGATTTTGATCTGCTCTTGTTGGGCAGAATTGGTCACTACTGGCAAATGATATTTATCACAAAAGACAAAGTGTCTTTTCTCTATTTCTCAAGAAATTGGAACATGCACCCTACAATCCTAAAAAAGTCTTTTCATTGAAACAACACTGTCCTATGCCCAGTATTCTTTCCAGATCTTAAGGAGAAAGAAGGCAAAATGAGGGGACCTATTACAATGAAGCATTGTCAATTTTTCAATTCTTTAGCAGTATATTTGTACTTCCACTATTCTTTTCTATAAAACTATGGTTTTGTGTAGCATGTAATTTTCTAGCAAGACACACTTTTTCAACTTAGCCCATCAGTCTCTGTGAAAATATATTGTCAAAAGCACAAAACATGAATAGGCAGTGACAAGTGAGGGGGAAAAAAGAGTATGAGAAGCAGCTCTGTGATACTAAAGTGAGACAAGAAGGAGGAGGAGGTGCTCCAGTTGACAGAGCAGAGAATCCCCCACAGTCCCTGGAGGACATCATAGTGAGGCAGGTTGTCTCCCAGCAGTCCCTGGAGAACCATGGAGGAACATATACCTACACTACAGCCTGTGGAGGGCTCCATGCCACAGCAGGTGAATGTGCCTTGAAGGAAGCTGCAGCTTGTGGAGGGAGGGCCAGAAAGCCATCCTTGACCTCCACCTTTAGTGGAAGAGTATGTGCAAATGTCAAACAGCTGTTAACTCTAATCTATTATCTTTCCAGTTCTTGACATAAGTAAGCAAGAAGACAATACAAGAATTAGAAGCCTACATCTTTGGCTTGAGGCTCCCATTCTCTCTGCTACTCCCTTAAAATTTAGTTTGATATGAAATAAAATTCAAGATCAAGTTCTTAAGGCTTGATGTTTGGGCTTTTCAGAAAATAGGGAGTGCTAATAACTCTTGTCACTGTAATTTTTTAATAGAACTAAAAAAGTTAAATTACTCTTTTCTAAGGACTTATGGAAATCAATTGGTAGAGGTGGTGAGACTGCATTGTATAATTAATCTGAAAAGAGAATATCATTTAGCTACATCAGTTGTGTACAAGTATTTTACCAGCAACTCTAGACTTTTAAACAGACTTAGCACACAATAGTTATCTCTGGGAATATTTTAGTATGTATAATACATTCATCTTTAAATAGCTCTATCTGTTTTATAGTTATGACTTATGTTTTAAATTTTATTTGAAAAGAAATATTTGTGATTCAGATAATTTACAATTCTGAGGCATTTCAGTTGTTGACAGTTTTTGCTGTCTCCTGAGGGCAAGAAAATAAGTCTTTGTACCAATACCGAAACAAACTAAATGGAAAAGAATTTTCTTCATTATTTTCTGATTATTCTAACTGGCACAACAGCAAAATCTCTGCTATGAGTCTGAGTTGCCCTATCACTCCTGGATGGCTAACTTGTAGTGGCTAGTATTTTATTTGCACACATTTCTGATGCCGGTTGTTAACTGTTTTGCAGAAAGATCTGTCAACTGTTTTCGCAGGAGGACTCTCCTGAATTTCTTCACTTGTCTCTGAACCAAAGAACTGAGCTGGCACTCCATTTCTGAGATCTTGCTGTGCTAAACCCTAAACCCGTTTCCTTAAAATGCATTTTACTTTAAACCAAAGCACTTCATTACTTCACAATGTAATCTGTTGATCTTAATATTCAGGGGATTGTTTTAGAATCATTAGAACATATTCCACTAAGCAGGTAGAACATCTGTCTTATGTAGTATACATCACTTGGCTTTGATTCATGGATCATAACATCTGGCAAGGAATGTTATTTACAATCAATAGATGAGCTGGGGTAATGGGCCACAGGTCTAGGAATCTTTCTGAAATTAATTTTGCTTTAAAATTTAGCTTTTGTCATTTCAAGTGTGTCTTTATTAAGAAAATCAACTTATTTATTATCTGTCCCACAATGAAGAACACTCAACAGTGGCTGAGAATCCCACAACAATTCTAAGAAGAAGAATCATCTGAGCCCCCAGTGTAGCACAGGGAGTCTGTCATCAAACCAGAGTCTTCTAGGCATCTTGTCAGCCTGGAGAAGAGCAGACTCTGGGCAAATGTTAGAGCAGCCCTCCAGTATCTGAAGGCAGCCTACCAGAAGGAGGCAGATGAGCTACACAAGGGCACGTAGTGATAGGAAAAGTGTGGATGGCTTTAAAACCTGAACAGTATGTGTTTCCTTTGGATATTGGGAAGGAATTCCTTGCCAGGAGGGTTGTGAGACACTGGAACCTGTTGTGGGCGACCCATTCTTGGAAGTGTTCAAGGCCAGGTTGAATGGGTCTTTCAGCTTAATGCGGTCTAGTGGAAGGTGTCCCTGCCAATGACATGGGGGGTGAATTTAGATGAACATTTAGGTCCCTTCCAACCCAAACTATTCTATTATTCTATGATTATATTCATTCTGTGCAGTGGCAGTAAGTTATTTAAGATAGAAATAACAGATTATTGATTGTGAGAAACTGCCATCCAATGAGTTTAACTGTTTTGGTTTCACATATATGTTCAATTTAACATTACTATATCTAGCAACAGTCCTGGCACTTAAATATCATACACACAAATATTTTATAATTTTTAAGATTTCTGACATTTGGGAATTTTTCCTTCCTTCCTTCCTTCCTTCCTTCCTTCCTTCCTTCCTTCCTTCCTTCCTTCCTTCCTTCCTTCCTTCCTTCCTTCCTTCCTTCCTTCCTTCCTTCCTTCCTTCCTTCCTTCCTTCCTTCCTTCCTTCCTTCCTTCCTTCCTTCCTTCCTTCCTTCCTTCCTTCCTTCCTTCCTTCCTTCCTTCCTTCCTTCCTTCCTTCCTTCCTTCCTTCCTTCCTTCCTTCCTTCCTTCCTTCCTTCCTTCCTTCCTTCCTTCCTTCCTTCCTTCCTTCCTTCCTTCCTTCCTTCCTTCCTTCCTTCCTTCCTTCCTTCCTTCCTTCCTTCCTTCCTTCCTTCCTTCCTTCCTTCCTTCCTTCCTTCCTTCCTTCCTTCCTTCCTTCCTTCCCTCCCTCCCTCCCTCCCTCCCTCCCTCAACTTTGATGTTAATTTGCAAATTGTGAAGTAATTACAGTAAATGACTCTTCCCTAAATATTATTTTGACACTTAGAAATGGATAAATAACAACATTGTGTGAAGACAGAGCACTTAAAAGTGATTTTAAAGTGAGAATTAGAGCTAGATATTGAAAATTCAAAAATAAAAATTGAAATTATGGAATGGATGGTTTTAAGGGATTTGCTTTGTATTTCTGTGATACAAATTATGATCTCCATTTTTACACCTTCTAAAAATACATCTTGAAAGTTACTACTTTGGATAACAAAAATATTTCCAAAACAAGGAAATTGATTTATGCAGATGAAAATATAATATTCTAAATCTTCTTCATCTAGTCCAAGGATTGCCCTTACACAGAAAGCTTATGGAGATTTCTATTCTCACACAAACACAGAAGAGTTTTTCAACTGACTAGAAAATCTTTAAAAGAAAATTAACCTTTGAAAAAAAGATCAATAAAGAAGAGGAAATTATATGTATCCACACTTACTATATGTTGGTTACTTAATATGGGCTCTGTTTTGTGGGTGAGTACACCTCCCATCCACACACACAGATACACCTCTTCCCTCTGCACACTGATGTGTGATATTTGGTCTCAAAGAAGGGACTATCTGTTTTCTGTTCACTAGGTTTAGATTCTCAAAGTCAAGGGGTATTCTTTCTGGATCTATTACCTGGATTTATCACCTAGAAGGTAATAAAATTAATTAGATATTTGGTAAAAACTGTCCTAACTACGTCTTCATGTGAACCATTTAGTCTAACTTGGGTTTTGAGAAGACAAACCCACTTATATACAATTGTTTTTCAAAGTATTATGGCAACTGAAGTATAATTACATTGATATTTTGCAGGAAGACATCCATGGCATGTTTAGCACACACCTTCGGCATGCATTTTTTATTTTATCAAAGTTTCTATCAAGCCTTTTGGATTAGTACTTGCAAGTTTCTAAAATGTAGGAACCATAGTATCATTTCAAGGAATGAGGTGTGAAAAAATAAGTTGAGCCTATACGGTGCCCTGTCCATAATTTCTAGCTTGTAAAATAAGAAAATAGCCATTCTTATAAAGATGCAAATACAGCATATGCAACATCTATGCAAAGTGTGCACTATAAATTCAGGTAGAAATAACAATTTATTAAAAGGCTAATCACTGAAGAGAACAAAGCAGAGGCTGGGCTACTGCACATCACTGCAATTCTTTGTCCTCATCTGGCAGAAATCTATTGAGCTGGAAGCTCATTTGAACCTTAATGTAAGCAGTGACTAAGAGCACACATATTTAAATTGCCTTCTCCAGATCTTTCTATTCCTTCTATTTTCTTTTTGAATATGGAGAACTTATGCTACAGACTGCAGAGGCACTAAGTAGTGACTAAAGGAACTTGCCAATCAATTCTTTAAAGGTAAGTGGTTTTCCCACTATCCTTCTTCCTTTCTTCTTTGGAAAATCTAAAACATTTTCATCAGAAACAGTAAAATTGTCTTTCACTATACATTCTATGAATGATGTAGAATAAATATTGTTCTCCATAATGTCTTTATTTTACCCTTTTGAAATTTGACTTTCAGTGGGAAAATTTGGTTATTTTATCTTGGGTATTTAGACTCAGTAAAAATCCTCTTTTCAAAAGGAAATTGTTAGGAATTGATTGTGATGATTGCTTCTTCAGCAATATCTTTTGAAAGTTATTGCCAAAACATGCCAGTGAAATTTGGAGCGTAGGAAAAGTCTATTAAACAAATTAAACCAATTAAAAGAAACTGACCTGATTTGTACAATCACGTACAGACACAGCTATATATGTCCATCAATAAATAGGAGTATTTTATTCCTGTAACCAAAATATCTTGCACAATTTAAGTTGCTTAAAACCATAGAAATAATTACGAGTAATATTTTCAATTACAACAGATAGAAGAAAGCACTGCTACTTAGAACAGAAAATCGTATTAGAAACAATATTCAGGCCAAAATAGTTTAAGAAGCAATATGGTTTCAAATAGACTTGGATACTTTCAACTCCTTAAACTGCCAAGAGCTGCCTTTACATTGTGGAAGAGAAGTGAAAAAGTGGCAACGGAATAAACTGTTTCATTAGTTAGTTTCTTGGTGTGTTTGAGCTTTTAGGTTTTGTTTTTTGGGGGTTGTGGTTTTGCGTTTTTTTCCTTGTTTTTATATTGTTTCTAACACAAGATACAGTTATTACTTCTAGTGTTCATTAACCCTATCTGGAGATATTTAGGTTCTGATTTGGCTAGTACATCAAAATTACAACAGTTTTTATAGAAGTTAATGCCTAGAATGCAACATGAAACAACTCTTCAGATGTAACCAAGTAGTTGTACACTTTTTCCCCTAGATACTTGAGACTAACAATTTACAGCAGAACTCTACATTGCTTTGTGAATGTGGCAAATTTTTTCTCAATATTTTGACTTTTCTGAAGAATACTGGAAACCAAAATCTGTAACAACCAGTATCAGCATATTACAAATTATTTCACCAGAGAAAAGAGCTAGATGGTAGACAAGGAGATGCTTTGGTTGTTTTTTTCCTCAAGTCTAGATTCTAATAGTGGGGGTCCTGTCCTTCAAGCAACATGGTAGAAATAAACATATGAGCATGTTGCTCTTAGAAGTCTGATGAGAAGCTCTGTTGATAAATTATGAGTGTGTTTTGGGATTCTGGACATAATATAAAATTGTCTTTGATCAATGGTGGGAAAAAGAGTGGAGAAGTATAATGGGAATACTCTTTTCTTTAGTGGGTTTGTCTTCTCAAAACGACACCATAAATGCTTTATAATATTAAATGACAGAGCAGCCAATTGAACCATTTCTGGAAATTTTTCCCAGTGTTCCAAAAAAAAAAAAGCTTATGCAAATATTAGGGAAAAAATGGATCCAAAAAGTATTAAAAATTATAGATTGTCAAGGCAGTTAAAAATGCAACAATTGATGATGGGAAGCTAATAGGTGGCTAAACATGTATTCATAGGGTACATGTCTCTAAAGAAATACTCTAACTAAAAGCCATGAATTCCTTCTATCATAATTTTAGTCTCTTTCATCTTTTAAATGTGAATGAAAAACATCATTAAGTACTCCATATGTATCTCTCAGATTCATCTTACATATAAAGCAAATACTTTTTCACTGGTTTGCTTGAAGTTCTGCTGACTGCATTGTGCATTTATTTGCATGCTTTTTTGCTTCTTTCTGCTGTCAATACTGGGCAATACATGCCATCTACAAAGAGTATGATATCTCTTACCTAAGCAAATGGATTTAATCTTAAGGATCCCTTTCTATTAAATTGACAGAAAAGGAATTGATTGATTGCACCTAACACTGAGTAATTTGGTAAAGGTCACCTTGAGTAAACTTTTTTTCTGCTAGGATTCAACTCAAGGATTGGAACAATTGAGAAGACCGCAAGGCCCTGGAGCATGGAGAGATCTTCAGCCTCTGTGGATATATATCGCAGAATAAAATTATCAACTCTCTAGATTTTATTGACTGTACTGAGCAGAATGCTGGCTAGAATCTCTTTCACACATAGATACTCCTTTTCAAGACACATGGTAAGATGAATCTCCCCTCCTGTTCTGTGCAGGTATTTGTATTTCTATTGACTATTTAGGATACCTAGATGAATTTCAGATGTCTAAAGTTATGTGAAACAAAGCCAATCCTCAAGGCCTAGAAACCTCTCCCTATAAGCTGCAAAACACACAATGTTGCAGTTCTGTAAAATTTGCCAAAGCAATGACTAGAGCATTAACTGTGTGCAAAATACCTGCAAAGAGATTGTTTTCAAGATATTCATAAGATATATATGTGATATATGTGTCTTCTTCACTAGGAAGATTTGAAGATACATCTTTTAACTCTTCAGTGAATAAAACCCCCAAAATATATTCATTTTTTGAATTTTGTGCTCTTCTTGTTACAATTATTTAACTTTGCACGCCTTAATTAAAAAGCATCCAATTCAGAGAAAGATTGGTAAAGCCAGATAGGAAAGAAATTAGAAATTGGTTACTCAGAGTGTGAGTAGGAAGACAGGGAACCATTCAAAAGAGTAAGGAAACTAAACAGAAGCAGTGACAATGAGAGACATCCAGCAAGTTTCCTGACGGGATTATGTGTTATTTAATCAGTGACAAAATTAGAAGAATCTGCACATTTGATATCTCACCATGGGAGCACACTAGCCATTGTGCATGTCCATAATTGCCAAAGTAACATGACAAAGAGAAGGAAATATAGAGAATAATAGAACTGAGTAAGAAGACTTTTTCAATCATTGAAACTCAGGTGAATTATTCAAAGAACCCTTTTTATACTGTAAAAGGGCAGATATAGACAGTCTGGTAAACTGCAGATATGTATCATTTGTAGTCAGAAAATGATTCTCAGAAAATGACAAGTTCTAGTATGGACCAAAAGTTCCTGAGTGTCACATATGAAAGTAGAAAAATGCAAATCAGAACACTTGGCAAAAGTACCTGGATCTGGTGATCAAGATATGGATCAAGATCAAGATCAAGGGCAGCAGTGAGTTTTTCAAGAAGCAAAAGCATATGAAGCTGATTGTGCTTGTGGATGAGCAGCTGCTGGATTTTTGCAATTCCCTTCAATGCACACAAAAGCCCGGTGCTCTGCTGCTTCATTCTTTGCCTTGTGTGATCTGCACAGGACTGAAGCTGAGTGAGGCTATTCATCTTTGCTTGTTTTCAGCATCTGTGCTACATGTGTGCACTGTGACATCTCTCGGGATCTTTTCCTTTTGCGAGGTTGTAATGTGCCTGTGGCTGTGAAGAGGAAAGTGTCAGCAAAGGTGCTGGAACCTGGATTATTCTTCATTTATCTTTCACCTTTTTCTTTTGCAATGTCCATAGCTAGTTGCCTTGCCCTCTTTCATGGACTTAGCCATTCCATGACAGACCCTAAAAACTTCAAACCAAGTATTCATTAAATCTTTGAATTGTGGAATGGTTTCATCTGGAAGGGACCTTAAAATCATCTTGTTCTTGTTATGAATAAGAAGCTTGACTAGGCCAATATTCAAGCAGCAATCAATTTATTATTTAATATGGTAAAGTATAAGCAATACAGCGCTGGGTACAGTGGGGGAAGTTTTCCCTCCAACTGCACACCGATAATTGATGGTTACAGGTATTTATAGGAGTACTCATCAGTTTTTTCAACAGTTTCTATTTCCAAATTATTGCATCACAATTCTATACACTATTGTGATCTTAGTTTCTCAGGATGTATCTCAAAAGGAGTATCCCCAGATGGTGATGGTCCAGTTTCCGAAAGAAGAAAGATGAATCCCATCTGGTGGAGTCCAGCTCCCCAGATGTGTCCACCTTTTAATTGCAGAGGCTACAAACCTCATAACAGTGATGTCTAGCTTCCCTTTGGTCAAAAGCATAAATCCTTCCGTGATGTTCATCTTCCTTTCTCAAACTGTTTTTCCCTGCTTCAATAAGGCGTGAGATAAGCATATTTGCTACAAATATTCTAAAGCTATAGTTTCAAGGATACAAGTAATATTCTAAAATTATACTTCAGAAGGTTGTTATTGCAGAGCTTTTTTATGGATTAAATGCAAGCAAAAAGCAACATCCTTAACACCTTAATTCCAATGCTCCTAAATCAACCAGAGTTAATTGCAAACAAAAGATAGGTTCAAAGCCTTTTTCCATGCTTTATTTTCATCAGTTATTATTAGAATTTGCAACTATCCCATTGTCGATGTCCACACATTTCGCATTTGCAAGTACACACTTCGCCTGTTTGTACCTGACACGAAACACAGCTTTGCATCTCACATTCTGATCCTCTGCCATGGACAGAAACACCTTCCACTCGATCACGCTGCTCAGAGCCCTGTTCAGCCTGGTCTTGAACACTTCCAGGCATGGGGCAGCCACAGCTTTTCTGGGCAAGCTTTTCTGTGCCAGTGTTATTTCTGTAATCTGTGAGCTAATAATTTGCGACCACCTGTCCCAAATACTAAGGGATGTGGGCTTGGGCCACATTATTTTGGGAGTAAGAAGTGCCCAAATTTTTCTATGCTCCAGCCTAGCACTTGAAAAATGAATTCTTGCCCTGTACTGAGGAATTCAAGTGTTCTTTGCTTTTTCTATTTTTTTAAATTTTTTTTTATGGAGATGGATGGAAATCATATCCTGGTGCTCACCCAACTCTGAAGCTCATGGAAATATTTTACAGCTCCAAGAAAATGAATGGTTATAATTTTTAAAACTACCATTTCTCCAAATTCCCAGCTGGTTCCTTGGTTCCTTTCTCTGGTGCATTCCTCCAGCAACAGGAGGGGGAGAGACCAGCCGTAAGCAAATGAAGCCCTATTCCCAGTAGCTCAGATGCCAACTCTCCCTCTTTGTGGAACCCGGAGCAGGCTGTCTGCTCTGGATTGAAAGTCGTCTCATCAGACTCACATTTCAGCCTTGCCACATGACATGTTATGACAAGCTTTTAACTTTGGAGCAGCATTGCATAGAGATATGTCACTGCTTTGGGAGCAGCATGGCACAGGCAGCCAGATCCAGCTCCTGCTGCAGAGGTGTCAGCACCTCTGAGCCCCACACCCATCCCAGCCATGGCTCCTGGGGAGGGAATGACCTGGGATGCTTCAAATGGCCTAAGCACACCTGAGGCAAATGTGTGACCTCCAACAAGTAAGAGACTGGGAGTTAAGAAGTGAAGCTGGGTGGCATTTTTCAAGAAGTAAGTGCCTATAGGTTGCAGGACCTTGGTTTGTAAAACCAAAGCTGTCTAAGAACCCAAAAAGAGAATGTTGGAACTGGAAACTTCCCATTAGGATGAGGTAGTTAACAAGGGCATGAGCTCTGCTGGTTTATCTGTGCCTGTTGCTACTGGTGGTGGAAGGGAAATACAAGATAATTCTGGAAAAATTCCCAGAAGTGAGTCGACACTTCAGAGTAGCTGAGGACAGCTACACTTCAGCTGGTGAGAGCTGAGGAGCAGGAGCTGCTGCAGACTTCATGGTCTCAATGGCTTGTTCTGTTTTTATCCCCTCACTGCTTTCTATCCATTTAAGCACACCTGAATGATACCAAAAAAGGCTTTTGACAACAAGCTGTCTCTGCTTTCCTAGCCACCCTGCACATTGCTGTGGGTTTTTTGTGGATGTATTTTGCTCTGAGGAGATGGTCACTGCTGACAGAGCTGGTTCTGGGGCTGCCAAGCACCCACCCATGCTGAGCTCATCCTGCTCCCTGCCTTTGCTTCATCTGAAAAAAAAGGACTGACCAGGTGAAAGCAACCTTTGAACCAGTTCTGTGACTCCAGGGTGCACTTGGGAGATGACCCACCACAGTCCCTTCCAACCTTCCCCATTTTGTGATTCTCTGCATTTATGAGCACTCAATACTTCTGAAAACCTGCATTAATTAGCCTGTTTGACATTTTAAACAACCTTTGTCTTGACCTGAGCGTACAACTCCAGTAAGTACAACAGGCCAGTACTGAGGGAAAGCAGTGTGACCCAGCCAGTGTCCTACAGCTGAGACCTCTTCATCCCTCCACCAGAACAGCCTCACTCATGAATGACCACAATCTGAGGGCGAGTTGTGACAGGCCAAATCCAAGCCAGGGAGTGAGTGCACTTGGCACAGCACCTGGGTAATTAGGTGACTCCCAGACAGGGCTCAGCCCCTGGGCATGTTCAGCACAAACATGTTTCTGAAGATCACACTGGGCTGTGGGGAGCTGTGTGCTGCAAATTCTTCTATCCGTGTGCAGTGTGAGAAGGGCCGGTTGGTCATGGCCAAGTTTCCATGACCACTGTCACAATCTGCTAGTTGCTAGTGGGGGTTGTGACGGTTCATTAACTTGTCTCAGAGTGCAAAAACAACGTGGAGGGGATTTCAGTATTGATCAAAACAAATACACCTTTTATTGAATGACCACACCAAATGTGATAGAGGGATTAGAAGAAAGATAAAAGATATAAAAAGAGAGAGAGAGAGAGAGAGATAAAGGGGGTATAGCTACCAAATGTAGAGATGAAATCCTCGTGGTCCAGTCAATGGGAAATTTGCCTAGTCATGTCAGGGAGAATCTCAAAATTCTGGTTAACTCAGGGATCTATTATAGTCCTTTGCTGAGGGGGGAACAGACCTTGAAATAGCCAGGGGGGAACAAATACAATAGAGAATAAGTCTTGAAATCACAGAGGGGGAACAGGTATTGAAAACAGGTACAGACAGTCCATGTTCTCAGCAGTGAGCAAGACCCATTGTTTTCTTGGTCCAGGAAACCCACCTGGGCAAACATCTCACTTCGATCAGGCCAGCCCCCTCCCCCCCCACACCACGTGTTAGGATTACAGAGGTCTCAGTCTCAGTCCTTCGGAGGCGGCTTCAATCTCCATCCGTTATGGTGGTAGTGAAGCAGATGAAGGGTTTTTTGTGGGGGACCACCAAAGTTACCCCTGAAAGTTCATTTGGCCAAGAGGTGGGGAAATTCATGAGCCATTGTCATGAAGCAGGTGCAAGCATATCGGGCGAGTTGCCCCTTGGCAGTCCTTGCTGGAAGCACTGTTGACACAGCTGTGAAAAATCACTTGGTGAGCATCCACCTCAACCAGGCCAGAACTCCAATTAGAGTCTTCAGTGGTCCCGTTCAATTCATGCGACAGTCGTGAGGCAAATAAGGGAAACTTCAGACAGTCAGACTTCAGACTTCAGACTGTCTCTTTCAACCACCCACAGGAAAAATCTCATGGCCTTGTTGCTCTCTGAATTTTCAGGAAGGAAAAAAACCTAAACCCTGAGTGTAGGTGAGGTTTGGCTTTGGAGCTCCTCCTGGAGTCAGCTCCAGAGCAAGCAGGGTTGATGCCAGCTTGCCTGTTGCTGGACTATTTCATGGGCAGAGTAGGCAGATAAGATGTCCAAAAAAGTCACAACTGGCTCAGCTGCCACATCAGCACTGAGAGCTTTGGCTGTCCTGCTCTCCCTGGCCTACTCCTGCTGTGTGGGCTCCTTGCTGCTCCTTCCCTCAGGCCCTTGGGAGGGAGGGACAGCTGACATTGCTGGATGGCTCACACGTCCTTGCATCAGACAAAGGCCGGTGTTACCCAGGAGAAGAATTCATGCTGACAAAAAGGGGAAAAATTAATTCCTGCTCTCTCAGTGCTCCCAAATCCATCCTGAAGCAATGGCACCATCATTGCAACACTGCTGGCTTCCTCACAGCCACTGAGTTATCTTCAGGTTTAACTGTATTGTGGGCTTTTCTGTGATCCATTTGTTTTAATTGAATATTCCTCGGGTCTGGTTCAATTTTCCACCAACTTCAGTCCCAAGACAGGCCTCCAGTCTTCTACTGAGATCAAGAAGCTACTGTGAAATTTAGAGCAAATGGGAAAAAAGAAATTCTAGTGACAGGTCACTCACAATTTTAAAGAGCAAGAGCCATCCCTCCCTGGCAGGCTGCCTTTTTTTCCCTGTAATCTGTCCCACAAAGAGGATGGGAGATAACTCAGTGGCAGATTCCTCCCCTGGACTGATAAAAGGAGCTTTAATTTACCAGCATGGTCTTGGCACTGCAGAACAACATTAGAATGAAAACACTCATCATGCTCAATGAACTTCCAAACCTTATTTATAAACTTGAAAAAAAAGACCTGAGGATTTGTTATCCTTTGGATGAAAAAAAAAGACAAACAGCACATATGTCTTGAAGTTCCCCTTATTTAACCCCCACAGATAGTTTGCCTGATGCACTATCTTCCATCAAAAAAAGAAAAAATGTCATTTTCTGGAGGTTAATCTCCTGTTTTCAGAGGAAAAGAAAAAAGAAAAAGGAAACTATCACCTCTGTAGATGGGAAAGCAGAGGCAGAAAGAGGGCAAGAGAACTGTTCTGTAGAAACAGATCACATCGCTGATTATCAAAGCAGTAATTTTATCACAAGTCTTGTAACTTTGAGGGCAGACTAGCTAATGATTCAATTAGCAGGGAAAATATCCATATTGCTGCTTGAAATGTTCTGGGCAAATCTGTCACTCATTTTGTTATATATCTGTGTACCTACACCAGGAGTCAGGTTTAGAAAATCCTTTTTGTCTACCCATATTCTTTACATTAAAAGAAACAAAACAAAACACTTTCAATGACTTTTTCCCTAAGCCCCAGCATTCAGGGCAGTGAAGTATGGACTTTGACATCATTAGCACAGAAAAAAACCCCACATTTTTTAGTCTTATTCCTTGAAAGAAAAGAATTGTCTCTTTATTTAAGGTTGTTCTGCCTTTCTTTTTTATCAGATTCTCCTTAAAAACTCCGGCATCCTTTGCCAAGTGTTAACCACTCTTGCTGGAAGCAATAATTACATCCATGAGTGTTATGTCATTTAGTTTTAAATAGGAAAGGCAGGAGATAGTGCCTACTGGAAGGAGCAAGTCTTGGGAAAAGCCTTTGGAAAGGAATACATAAAAAAACCCCAAAGATCTGAAACCCTCATCACAGGATCCATGGGTGGATGGATGGCACCCTGACAATTGGCTGAGAAGGGCTCACTAGCAATTTCTGGGAATGGTCTACTGGTGGGACATATCCATTGACTTCTCCAACCATACCAATTTTAAGAACTCATTAATGTTAAAAATTATTCAAAATGGAGAAAAGACAAACAAAAATCAACATCTGGTGTGATTTTGATAGCTCTAATTTCAGAAATAGAAAGGAAGGGACTTTGTTAGTGTACAAATATTCTGCAAAACTTCTTGAGGTCAGAGTGTTCCTCCTCTCTGTCTCCTGCAGGACAACTGACTGGAGAGAGGCAAGGAGAGATTTTTATTTGTGAAGTTTTGCATTTAACCATTATGGGAGGTGGTACAAAGTGAGACCTGAAGGGTGGTGGCTCTTTGGCAGCGACTGAAGCTCTCTGACAGCTCTTAACCCTCTATCACTGGGGTTTTGAATTGGGCCAGCGAAACAAACATCTGTGTGTTAATCCTGTTAGAGAGGAAGGCTTACCCTGGGTATCTGTCAGCAGGAACCTGTACCTCCAGGCCTTGGTAGCACTGACTTCTTAGCCAAAGCTTCCTGCTGTGTATGAAGTATCCTATCACGGAATCAGAATATCGTGAGTTGGAAGGGACTCGCAGGGATCATCAAATGGCCCACAGAGGATCAAACCCACAAACCTGGTATCCTTAGCACCATGTTCCAACCAGCTGAGTCAGTCTCAGGGTCATCACTGAGGCCACCAGCAGAGCAAGATCTTCCCATGGTGCTGCCCAGACCAACTCAAGCCGGTGATGGCACAGGCAGCATCAGCTTGCGGAGTCACTGTGTCATTGCTGCCAGCGCAGGTGTCAGAGCAAGGAGGAGAGAGCTCACCCTGTGCTCACCACAGCTCTGCCTTGGGACTGACTGCCAAATAGAGCTATGCCATGCATGCCATCATCTGCATGGCAAAGAGAGGACATGAAAAGACACTAAGGAAACTGCCATCTCTTCCCTGAAGTCTTCCCTGAAAGCCAGCAGCCACTTTGGGAAGACTGCATCTGCTGCCCATCAGCTGCACTGTGTCTTACAGGAATTTAAATACCCCAGGTTTGGGTTGATCCTGAGCAGAAAACAGTAAGGACAAAGGGAGAAGGCTGTGCTGCAGGGCAGGTGGATCCAGGCAAAGCTGATTTGGGGAGCAGGCTTATTCTAACAGCATTTCATTTTCCACTACTAGAACTGCATGTCAACAGATTTCAAATATCTTCCTAAGTCCCTGTGTCTTGCTTGAAAGTGCTATGTCTTTATCAGACCATTGATGGTCCTTCTGAAATGTGAGTCTCACTGGCTGCATCCAAACCTTGTGCTTGAAGAACATTCCTAATTAAAGCAGATTGGGCCTTTGGGAAAGAATGGGCTGCAAAGCATTTCCTAAAGCGTTTTCTACTCCAATTTCATAGTGAGAAAATATACCTGAAGCATGATTCTGGGATTAGGATTGAGACAAATATGAGTTTGGTGGGTCAATTTTACTTTGAGAGCTTGAGAAACACTGGAAGCTCAAGTGATGATCCCAGAGGGTTTAACAGACAGGTTTCACCCTCCCAGAAATACAAGGGCCTTAAAACCACTGTTAATTTGTTGACATCTTTCATCTTACTCCTTTCAATCCCCCCTCTTTTTATTTTCTCCATAACTGTCTTTACAGATATTAATTACCATTGATTTAAGTTTTTCTCCCTGGGTCTTCCTTGGTTTTGCAATTATTTGCAGTGACATAATTTTTGACTCTTTTGTAGCCATTTCTGCAGTATTAGGCATGGCTACTACCTGCATCCCCGTGATCACCTGCTGAAAGAGTTGCACTTAGCAAGGTGTCATGCATGGTAAAAAGATTAGAGTTGCTATAGCACAGAAGAGGACAAACGCTATTCATTTAACCCATAGCTTGCCAGGTACCCATGACAACATGTCCCATTCCCATCCTTTCCACCTTTGGAATGGTACACAAACAAACTTGATTTTCTTTATTATTTGTTTGACCACTTTTCTGTTGCCATCTCTTTGCAAACAGCAGTTTGAAGAATTTAATTTTCCACAAACTCGTCCTCCTTCTGCTAATAGATAATCTTATACCATCCAATGCTGAAATATTGCATTCTTCATTTGAGTGGCTTGGTCGTCAAGAAGGTCAAGAGCCATAGCTGTCCAGTTGCTTATAATTTCAAAGCAGGTTGTAACCTAAATATCCCATTCAAATTATAAATGGGTTCTCTGGCACTTCATATTAATTCATAAGGATTCCAAGTGGCTGGTCTATAGTGTGATATAATTTTTTCTGGTGACCATTTATCTTTTCCCCATTTTAGGGTTCTCCCTCCAGCCAGGGCTGCATCAACTGATTGCTTTCGCTAATTAAATCACCATAGATTTTGATTCCTAAGTGAGTTCCCTGAACTTGTGGTAGGTCTAATATGCCCCATATAACATCCTTGAGCAGCTTGGAGGTAAGCTGCAATACTCATGGTGACTGCAATGCCAGTCAATGGCGTCTTTCCAAAGCCGATGTTCCGTTAGCAAAGGGGCCTTCCTAATCTCTGTCATCAATTGGTGGGTCAAAAGTTGGATCGTTTCCTGGCCTTAGCAGTCCTCCAACAGTAGCTACCCCACCCTAAGAGTTACAATGTTTTTATTTCCAAGCTCCCCTGCAGGATTCCCAGCTACATTTACATCTGCAATCTGTTTGCTTGGATTTGGAGAAGAACTCACTAACAAAGGGCTCAAGTTCCATTTTGGTGTTGACATTTGCACTGATAATCACAAACAACATGTGTTCTACTCGTGGAACTTTCTTGGAGGCAGCTTAAAAACAGGTGGTCAAAAAATCCCTTGTCCCTCCCCACTGCTTTACAGCCTTCAAAATCTTTTTGGTAATGATTGTAGGAACACCTCAACCAGCTACCATTAGTGAGCTTCACAGGCATTTGATTGCATTTGCTTGATGTTTGGAACAACTGCAAGGAGGGCAATTTGGAGTCCAGACCCAGATGTTTAAACCCAAAGGTAAAGTCAAATCACAAACGCTTTTCCTACATAGACACCCCCTGTCCTATTTAGGCAATAAGCGCCTGATTCAGAAGAATGAAGTCACCATGGGCTTCCTTCTTTTACCCAAATCCTGTCCCATTATGGACCTCATTTAGGGTATTGACCCACCATTTAGATTCCACTGAGCTAGTCACCCATAGCCACGCTTCAGATTCTTCTGGCCCTCTGCAGACCCAACAACAGCTAAGGTTAAAAACTTTGGCTGCTTCTTCTCCTAAGGCTGGAAATGGATTCTTCCATTCCTGGCCTAAACTTAGCTGACAATATAAAAGTAGAATTAGTAAGGAAAATATTCTAATAGTGTATTCTAATGACTTAGTCTAATTTTCGCCTTGTCTTCCATACCACCTGTGGCCAGTGAATGCACAGAAATCACTTAAGATAAAGAAAACAGTGACAGCAAGTAGTAGCCCCCCAGTGAGTGGAGATTCTAAAAGAGGGATGCCGATGCCCATCCAGACTATTTCAGCAGACAGTCTGTGGTAGGTACACACGGCTTGCCCCAATGTCAGCGCACTGGCTGTTGCTCCAGACTATTCCTCCTCTGCTGAGATGTCCTAATCTCTGGGGCCTTAGAGACCTTGACTAGAGTGTGATGGGTCCACCTGTGTTCAGCTGTCTTGATGGCTGTTTCTGTGGTCAGTAGCATTGGAAAGTCCTACTCCACTTTGTCACCAGTGGTGCATCTTTCCACTCCTTAAGCAGGACTAAATCCCCTGGTTGGATGTTATGAACAGCCAAAGTCCAAAGGCAGGGGCTATGCCAGCTGAGCTTCCGGTTGAAGGGATTTCACGAGAGACAGTATCCTGGCCACCTATTCTTTTAAATATACATCACTTACCTCTACACCCCACTAGGTTGAGAATTACCCAGGTGAGGAATCCCAAACAATAATTCAAAGGAAGAGAACTGATTCTCTCTTCTAGGTCTGGCCTTCATTCTTGCCAAAGCCAATGGAAAAAGCCCTACCCATGGCATCTTGGTACCTATTAACAGCTTCAAAGGGTGTTTCTTTATTTCTCTCTTCACTTGTTTTATACCTGGCACAAGTTCTGGTGGTACTAGGGGGTATGGAGGATCCATTGTTTTCCTAAAGTAGCCATAACCCCTTGAAGGATCTTTCTTTTAAAATTAGCTCCCTTGAGTCTGTTGCTTCTACAATCCTGTATCTTGAAATAATTTGTTCCAAAAATACCTTCATAGGTGATGCTGTAGCTGCTGAAGCACTTGGGAATGCTTCTGGCCACCTTGTTAGCTGATATACTATTACCAGAAGATATTTAAGCCTTCCCACTTGGGACATCTCAGTAAAATCCACTTGGCATCTTTATGGGAATTTACAAAATTAGAGGGTTTTGGGAAAGCTGCAAAAGGCAGGCCTCAGAGACAGTAAAACTGTGATTAGAGCTAAGCATCAGCCATGAGATAGGTGAGCAGAAAAATTATTTAAAAAGTAGAAAGGCAAGGACAAATAGAACAACAGTTTGTGTATTGGCACTTGTCTAGAATAACTCTCTAAGCTACAGAAAAGTTTATCTAGCAAGACATTAGGAAGGTTGAAGCTTAAAAATGGAGCTCTGTGCGTTGTGTTTTAAGGCTTATAAGTAGGTATTGTATTCAAAATAAGCAAGCATTGTTTTAACTAAAGGTACATGTGCTTATAGTGGTTGAATAAAACTACTGTCAATATGCTTTTGCTTTGTGTGATTGGGCAAAAACTTATAAAGTAAGTTGCAACATAAGTTCTTTGTTTGCTGTTTGGGATGTGAGCTGCTGGCATCTTTTCATTGTAACAATCATGTAATGAGACTGATGCTGAAAAATAAAACAGCTCAAGACACGTTCTACAGCAGTCTTGTCTTGTTTGTGATTCGTACATAGCTTCTGGCTGGCGATAAATGGTGCTCCATGTGAGGAACTTTGTTAAACTAGAAGAATAAAAAAAAATATTGTAGACAGTTCAGTCACCGGAAGGCCAAGCTGTTAAACAGAAGAATAAATCATCCCGTTCATCATCTGCACCTAATGTCCTTGTAAGTAATAAGTAGCATTTTAAAAGCTCCTGAGCTACACGATTTATCTAAAATTTATCTAAAACAGAATGAGACATTTTTTACTGGCTTGAGAAAATTTTACAAGATAAAAGACGTTCAAACATCTCAAAGCATGAACTGAAAGACTTATTAATCTGAGTAAAAGCAAATACTCAAAATATATACTTGCAGTCTACTTTTACCTTTGATTTTTGAAACCAGATAAACTGGAAAATTTATAATCTATTCTCTCTTAAAAAAGAAAAGACTGTGAGCATACTAATGCCTGTCTCCAGAGCTTTAATAGAGAGCTTTAAACAAAATAATCATAATAAAGACTTTTTTGAATACCAAAACAGAACATCTGGTTCTGAGACTTTAATTCCGAGTAGTGCTGAGCCGTTGTCCTCTTCTAGGAAGATCTCGAGTTCTGTTCGAAGTTCCTTCCTTTCTAGCACGTCCAGAGTTTCTCCAAGCTATGTAGACAGCACCCGGATCCCCAAGAAGTGAGAATCAAATCCACTTTCAGCTTCTGTTGTGTCCTCTGTTTCTTCCGAAATTCCCTGCGTCACTGATGCTGTGACAAGCCACCCTCCCATTCCTCTGCAGAAGCACCCACCCCTGCAATGCCTGAGAAAGCATTCAAGATTTTCATTGCATTCCAAGAATGTAAGAAGTCGGAAGTTGTGTTCTAGAGAAGATGAGAGTCGCACAGGTCCGAGAGATAAGAGTTAGGAGAAGCTTTGCAATACAAGAGCTGTTTGTTCTGAAGTTGTGCAAGTGAAGACTGCCGAAAGAAGCTCTAGGTCTGCTCTGCCTAGTCAAAAAGCTGCGGAGGTCACTCCTGCCACTACTTCCCCTTCTCAGGAAGATACCCCCTCAGATCTAGCTCAAGCAAGCAGATTGCTTTGCAGTTCTGAAAATTCTTTTCTTGCAAATTCCTCCCCCAAGTCTCTCCCAGAGTTTTTGCTGTTTTTAGTTCCCCAGCCTCCAGATATAGGTAGTAAGCAAGCTTTAGATTTGGCTCTGCCTGCAGAGGAGCGAGCAAAAAAGAAGACAAAGGTGGCAGGCAGCAGCCAAGGGCCGAGCGAAGCCAAGATGGCTCTGCCCAGACAAATGCATGAAGTAGAAGCAAGAGAGCTCAGAAAAGTTTCTGGAGAACCACAAACAGAAGCTTTAAAGCCCCTCTCATTCGCTGCTAAGAGAGAAAATAGCATGTCAAAATCACAACTTAAAGCTGAAAGTTTTCCAGCTGAGTCCCCGCAGACAAAGATACAGTGTGAAACCTGTAACAGTTCATTAGAAAGTGTCACAAATACAAATTTGAGATTTGCAGCTCGAAAGTAGCCCAATTTGTATAATTCTAATAAAACCCAATTCAGTAAATTGAGAGGAAATTTATCAAGCTCTAATTGATAAATAGCCGCTACCTCCATTGTGGAAGAAGTGTTGAGAATGTGAAGCTCGCCTCCTCCTCCTCTGCCCTTTCTGGCAGGGCTCCCGGAGAGGCGTATAACTCAGGCAGCACTGCTGCCAAGATTTCGGAGTTCTAATCCTCCGCCCTTCCTGGCAAAGCTCCTGAAAATATTTGTTGCTGCGGCAACACCTCTGCCAAGAACTTAGAGCTTAGCAGAGTTCCTAGAACAGATGATGACAGTGACAAAATACTACCTGTTCTGTATCAGAAACAATAGTGATGCGAGAGAAAAATAAAACACAATCTAAATCAGAAGTAAACCCTCCATTGCAATTACCTAATTAGTCTAATATTAATCAAAATTTAGAAAAATATTTAGATTCAAAGAAACAACTCCTTGCATTACCTCTAAGATATAGTTGTAATGATGTAAAACCACGATTTAAAAGTCTTTCTCACCATGATATAAAAGAACTACGTCAAGCTTTGAAAGAGAATTCTCTTCTCCTTATTTTAATAATGTGTTGAAAAGTATATTTAATTCTTATGACTCAGTCCCTGCTGATTGTCAAAATGTAGCTTCCCTGATTTTAACCAATTCACAATATCTTTTATAAGAATTACAACAGAAAAACTTCTTAATAAATTAGTTGAAAGATATGAAAATACTCCTTATAAGACTAAAGATGCTACCCAACTAACAAGTGATCCACCTTTCCATAGACCAGAAAATCAAGCAGTAGAATTACCTCAGACTGTATTAACAGATATTAATGATGCTGCTAGAAAAGCTTTGTTTTCAGTTGAGCCAACTAGTACCCATGTAAATGCTTAGTGTAAAACCCATGTAAATCAGACAAAGTGAAACAGAATCCTATAATTCTTTTCTAGACAGATTACCCAAGCAATGTTCAGATGAACAAGCACGCTCCTATATTGTTCAAAACCTTGCTTTTGTAAATGCTAATGAAGAATGTAGAAAAATTATTTTAACTTTACCTAATCAGCCTCCAGCTGTTAGACAGATGCTAACAGCTTGCAGTAAGCTCACTTCTCCACAACATCTTGCTAACATGCAAGTCAATACATTAAGAAAAACATTAAGAGATAATCTGACACAACAAATAGATAAATTTGAAAAGCTCCTAAACAAACAAGAAAAAAATTAAGAAAAATCTGTTAGTACTGTACAGTTAGATTCTGATAAAAAAGTTTGTTGCTTTGCTTGCAGTAAACCAAGTCACATTAAAAAAGATTGTCCTGTGAAAACAATCCAACATAAACAACTTTCTATTTACTGTCGATGTCAAAAAAAAGCATCTTGCTAAGTACTGTCACTCTCAGTTTGCCATCGATAGCAGACCTTTGTTGTTAAACTCAAAAAAGAGTGCGGATTACCACTGCGCCCCGACACAAGTAGTAGTACCTCCTTGCAGCCAGTTCCCCAGTCAAGTAGTATTAGTACCTCAGTCATTTATTCCTCAATCAACCAATCCTCAAATAGTTCCAACTCAATACTCTCCAGTGCAAAGTTCAAATTAGCATCCTCAAAATTAATTCATCTATTAAATAATTTGTGTTGTGAAAACATTCCTATTAGAATTGTCAATCTTTTTCAACAAAGACAAGATTTTTTGATTCTAAGCAAAGCCAACAACAAAATTTTTAGACTTTCAATCTTCCTTCTGTTGTTTCAGTAAATTCTAATGAAGAGCTAGTAATTTTAGCTCTTGCACTAGATGTTCCTATAGTAATTCCACCAAAAACACCTATAGCTATTGCATTTCTTTTACCCATGAATACACCCAAGCAAAACAACTTTCCAAAGAATTCAGTTGTGTCTGTGCCATCTAATACCTCAGGTCCAAAAGTCTTTTAAGTGCAATGTTTAGACTGCAACTGACCAAAATTGACTTGTAGCCTGACTCACTGTAGTAAAATAATTTATGTTACAAACATGCCAGACACTGGTGCAGATGTCACTGTAATTTCTCACATGTTCTAGCCCAGTGATTGAGATTTAGTAGCTCCTTCAAGTTCCCTCACAGAGATTAGAAGTGCTACTGTGTGTTTGCAAAGTGCATCCATGATTAACATTACAAGTCCTGAAAGAAAGACAGCAACGGTGCATCCTTTTGTTGTTCAGAAGCCTCTCACTGTCTAGAAAAGAGATGTCCTGTCCCAAAAGAAAGCAAAACTAGAAGTAAGACTGTGATAGAAACCACATCAAAACCTGCCACTTTAAAGCTGACCTAGAAAATTGATCATCCTATATAGATTGATTAATAGCCTTTAACAGAGAAAAAATTAAATATACTTAAAAAATTAGTAAAAGAACAATTACAGCAAAGTCACATCACCCCCACAAATAGTCCCTAGAATTCACCAGTATTTGTCATCCACAAGAAGACATCAGACTCCTAGAAGTTACTTCTTCATTGAAGAAGATCAATGAAGTGATTAAAGACATAAAACCTCTTCAACCTAAACTCCCTTCTTTATCAATGATCCCAAAACACCAGCCTCTCATTGTCATTGATTTAAAAGACTGTTTTTTCCACATTCCACTTCATCCTGATGATGCTCCAAGATTTGCCTTTTCAGTTCCTATCATCAATCGAAGAGAACCCGTGCAGAAATATCACTAAAAATCATTGCCGCAAAAAATGAAGAATTTGCCTATAATTCGCCAGTATTTTGTTGCATAAGCTTTGTCTCCAGTTCGACAGAAGTATCCAAGATCCATAATTCTACACTACATAGATGATTTGCTCATTGCAGCTCCAATGCAGACAGAGATAGAGCAAACCTGTACTAGTGTTGTTACTGAAATCCAAAATGCTAGACTTAAAATTTCTGCAACAAAAATCCAAGAAGTTCCACCCTAAAAGTATCTAAGATAGAAGATGACTGAGAAAATAATAACACCGCAGAAGATACAGCTCCAGACCAGTGTCAACAATCTGCAAGACTTACAACAGCTTCTAAGAAAAATCGAGTCAGACCTGTTTTAAGAATCACCGACGATAAACTAAGTCCACTTTTCAATTTACTGAGAAGAAGCTGCAACATCTGCTCTCCTAAAACCTTAACACCTAAAGCTCGTACATTCCTTGACAAAGTCATAAAAGCTCTCCAAGGACGACAAGCTCATCGCTGTATTCCAGAAAAACCTTTCTTTTTTGCAATTTTACGAGAAAAAATGCAACTTTGTAGTCTCAGTTTTCAGTGAGACCCTTCTGAGACAAATCCTTTTTTGATAATAGAATAGATTTTTCTTCCCTACAAGTTTCCAAAAACTATTTTCACAGTTTTAAAGATGATAGCACAAATTGTAATTAAAGCCAAAACAAAATTGTTAAGTTTAGCAAGTCAAAAATTTGCAGTTATCTATTAACCATTAAAAAAAAATATCTTAATTGAGCAATACAAAATTCTGATGATTTGCAGTATGCATTGTTGAACTTCTCAAGTGTTTGTTCTGCTCATTACCCAGCTCACAAATTATTGCAAGCAAAATTGAGTTTTAGAGAGAAACCTAAGTTAAATAAAAAAACCTTTAAACGCAATAACTCACTTCCCTGATAGCTCTAGCAAAAGCCACAAATCAGTCGTAACTTAGTTAAATCAAAAAATTAATGCTTGAGAGTCAGACATTCAAATAGTAGAAAGATCTCCTCAGATTGTTGAGCTTGCTGCTGTAGTTCAATCTTTTAAACTCTTTCCCCAACCTCTTAATTTAATCACAGATTCTGCTTATGTTGCTAATGTAGTTAAGAAATTAAAAAGATCAGTTTTAAAAAACGTTAACTATGACACTTTATACCATTAGCTTTCATGTCTTTAGAGAACTTTACATTATAGAACTAATCCATATTTTGTTTCTCACATCAGAGCTCATTCTTCGCTTCCTAGATTTTTAGTAAAAAGAAATGCAAGAGCAAACAAACTAACAATAGTTATTTCAAATGCTTTGCCAAACATTTTTGAACAAGCAAAACTAATTCATGCCTTTTTTCACCAAAACGCGCAAGCACTTGTGCGAATGTTTCAAATTTCCAAAATTCAAGCTAAAGCTATCATCAGTACTTGCCCTGTCAGCTTGTGCAGCCTCCTGTTTCTACAAGAGCAATCAACCCACAAAATTTGCAAAGCCTGAAGTTATAGCAAACAAATATCACTAAATACCCTTCCTTTAGTAAATTTAAAAATATTCATGTTTCAGTAGACACGTTCTCTAATGCAATTTTTGCTTCTCTTCACACAGGTGAAACAGGTAATCATGCCTGTTATCATTTTTTGCAAGCTTTTGCTTCATTAAGTGTGCCCCAAGAAGTAAAAACCGACAATAGTCCCATGTATATATCTCAAAAATTAGTCACATTTCTAAAAAAATAGAGTATTCGTCACATTTTTAGTATTCCTCACTCTCCCACAAGTCAAGCTATTATTGAGAGAGCACATCAAACATTAAAACGCATTCTAGATCAGCAGAGAGTAGAGGTCACACCACAGATGAGGTTGAACAAAGCTTTGTATGTTTTTAATTTTTTAAACAGTTCGGTTGCATAACCCAATCCACCGATTTTTAGGCATTTTTCAAATAACACACAGGCAAAACTGAAAGAAAATCCCCCTGTTTTAATTAGAAACCCTGAGACTGGACAAATTGAAGGTCCTTTCTGATTAATCACCTGGGGCAAAGGGTATGCTTCTGTCTCTACAGGTGCAGGAATTAAGTGGGTCCCACCCAAGAACGTCAAACACACGTTCGCACCCCAAAACATGTTGACGAGTCCAGAACCAAGGAAGCAAGTACGCAGACATGAGCCGAGCAGAGGAATCCCAGGACACGCCTGATGTTCTTTGTGCAGCGGTGGAACCTGCAAACTCTGATTTTGTGTCAATGTTATTTATAAGTGTGTCAATTGGATGTCAAATGTTTGTTTCGTAGAGCTGATTTTTGGCAAAAGTGTGGGTTTTTGTTTTTGTTAGGTTATAGATCCCCACTATTGGATCTTCAAAGTCAAATCTTAAGGTCAAAAGCAAAGTTCCTAAATTGATATATATGCGAGGATTTTGCCAAAACTTAGCTCATGAAAAGGATAGAGCAAAATCAAATTGTATGTTGGTGTTGGTGGGTTTTCATTGTTTTTTGTAGTGCAGATTTGCCTGTGGAACAACCAAAAACAAATGTTTGGGTGACCTCAGCCAAGGCAGCAGGCTCCGATACTATATACTTGTCTAATTCGGAACCAGAAAAGCCTTTCTTAACCTGTCTGCTTGGTCTGCCAGTAAAAGATTTGCCTTTGATCAAAAAGCAATTCAATGGTGAGCCAGGTGAAATTGACAATGGGAACAATCCTGCATTGAACTGGAATGTTTGGGCCAAAGAACTTCCCAAAGCAGTATCTGAACCCCAAGAATTGGAAATCCTTGGTTCTTTAACAATGGATTTTTGCTTTACCTTCAGAGCTAGTGGTTGGCGAGAAGGTGATCCTCCAAAGTACAATGTTACTCCCCATTATTTTGCATACAGAAACTTAAGTTTTTGGTGTAATTATTCAAACAGTTGGGATGTGCTTTCTGAGGCTGACCAATATCCACGTCAATTTCCCAAGGGATATTGGTTAATTTGTGGAGATAGGGCTTGGCAAGGCATTCCATCACACCTTGAAGGTGGCCCATGTAGCATTGGGATGCTCACTGTAATTGCGCCCACTGCCAAAGTGGTCATGAAAAAAAAACAAAGGCGAACAAGATCTGCTCTTCATTATGATGAGAACTGTAAAAGTAATTTTATGCCTTGGAAGGCTGCGAAAAGGGTTTCAGCAGGTTTGTTTTTACCCCAATTAGCTTCCGCAATGGCATTGAAACAATTAGATTGGGTTGGATGTTGGCTGAGTAAACAAACTAATGCCACATCCACTGCAATTAGTGACACATTGACCGATGTTGATAGTGTTAGACATGCTACCCTTCAAAATAGAGCAGCAATTGATTTTCTTTTACTGGACATGGTTGTGAGGAATTCGAAGGATTGTGTTGTATGAACCTGTCAGATCATTCTGAATCCATCCACAAAAGCATACAAAAACTGGAAGATTTGACAGCCCAAATTAAAGAAGATGGTGGGTCCTGGTTAGATGATTTGTTCCAAGAATGGAGCTTTGCACTTCGGCTAAGGCAACTTTGCAAGATAGGTCTCTGTGTATTGGGTGTTTTGGTAGTGATATTAATAGTAATACCCTGTATACTTCAGTGTGTGCGACGAATGATGAACAAAACTGTCAAAGAAGTTTTTATCATACGAGAGAGAAATAGGAAGTGGATTCACAGAAAGTGCGTGAAATCTCATGGAGATGGTGGATGAAAGTATAGAAATGGAAGAAAGTTTTGAGTTAAGACCCTGAAATTGACAAGAGTTTTTTGAACAATGACTTGTAACTATTGTCAGGTGTGACTTATGCCCTTTTCACTGACTGGACCTTCACAGCATTAAGTTGTTGTGTTGTAAAATAGCAATGCTTAGTGCCAGCAAGAACAGGCTTTAAGCAGATAATAAGCAAAAATATTATAGTAAGGCTATGAAACGCAAGTAATAAATGACACGATTATGAAGGTTTCTTTTTGGGTGAACAGAGAGGGGGAGTTGTGGGAATCCATAAAATCAGAGGGTTTTAGGAAAACTGTAGAAGGCAGGCCTCAGATGCAGCAGAATTGTCAGTAGAGCTAAAAGCAACAGCCATGAGATTAGTCAGCAGAAAAATTATTTAAGCTGTAGAAAAGATATGGGCAAATAGAACAATAAAACTGTGTATTAGTGCTTGTCTAGCTTTCTAAGTTGCAGAAAGTTTATCTAGCAAGATATTAGGAAGGTTAAGCTTATGAATGGAGCTCTGTGTGTTGTCTCTTATAAACAGGTAATGTATTCGAAATACGCAAGCATTGTTTTAACCAAAGCTACGTGTGCTTATGGTGATTGGATAGAACTACTGTCTATGTGCTTTTGCTTCATGTGATTGGTCTAGAAGGTTATAAAGTATGCTGTAACATTAAGTTTTCTGGCCTGCTGCCTGGATTTGTGAGCTGTTAGCGTCTTTCCATTATCAGAATCATGTAATGAGACTGATGCTGAAGAAATAAATAGCTCGAGACAATTTCCATAGCAGCCCTGTCCTGTTCGTGTCTGTAAATAAACTGCCGGTGTCATCTTCCTTTTAGAATGTTTTCTGGGCCATCAGCTGCTCAACATGTAACTCACATCCACTGAACTGCACCCAGCTCTCTAGAGATATGCACTTTCCCTCAAGATCTATGTACCATCTTGCACTCTAACTCTTGAAGATCCCAAACCACTTCAAAATGTCCAGCAGCTGCTCTCAAAGAAAAAGACCTACAACAAAAAGGCAGTGCTGGCCATAACAGTCCCTTTGCAGTCTGTAAACTAAACAAAACCAAATTACTCAACAAAAACCCAAAGCTGTAACTTTGAAAAATCTTTTATTGAAAAGTAGTGGAAACACTGGAAAAAGTGTAAATTAGCTGCTTGCCAGAGTGCCTAAAATGCATAAAGTGAATTCCTGCTATACAGTAGCTCCAACATGTCAACAACATGATTTCCAAGTCAGCCTTCTCAGACCTCCAAACAAGGTGGCTGCACATACAAGAAGGCTCTTCTGATGAGTTACAGCAGCCTCTCATAGAACAGAAGATAGGCTTGGGAGCTCAGCACTTTGGACACAGAGACAGGTTGTACGTGGGTATCACTGATGTGGAACCACTGACCTTCGACTGGCTCGGTTTCTGAAGCTGTGAAAGGAAAAATTTAGGAGTAAAAGTTATTAAAAAGAATTGAAGCAATCAGTTCTATTACTGTTCTTCAGTAAGAATCATAGACTACAATCGCAGAATCATGGAGTTGGAAAAGACCTCCAAGATGGAATCCAACCTGTGACTGATCATTGCCTTGTTAACCGGACCAGAGCACTGAATGCTACATCCGGTTGTCCGCTGAACACCTCCAGGGGTGGGGATGTTGCCACATCCTTGGGCAGCCCCTTCCAATGCTTAACACTATTTTGTCCTCTTTTCTTCCTAATGTCCAACCTGAACCCCCCCTGGAAGAGCTTGAGGCCATTTCCTCTCATCCTGTCACTGGTTGCCTGGGAACAGAGCAGGACGTCCACCTTACTACGCCCTCCTTTCAGGCAGTTCTGGAGAGTGATAAGATCTCCCCTGAGCCTCCTTTTCTCCAGGCTGAGCCCTCCCAGCTCCCTCAGCCACTCCTTATATCATTTCACTAGCTTCATTGCCTTTCTCAGAGAACTTAGCAGCCGTGGCAGGAGGCTGGAACTACATGATCTTTAAGACCCCTTCCAACCCAAACCATTTTGTGATTTTGTAAGAAATAATTTGTAAAATATTTCCAATGATTTACCATGAGATTGTCCTCGAAGAACAAGATCAGAGAGGTGGTTGTTCATAGCTCTCATTTTAACATAGGCAGTGTAGTGCCCAGACCTCATTGTTCCGCTGTGTTCGACAACTCCATAGAGAGAGTACAAGACCTTTGTATTCCCGTCAGCCACATTCTAGAAAACCACAAGTTTAGCTATGTCAGCCAAGTGCTGGGTTTTGAAGAATATAAGCTCTTTGATTTTTTTGCTGATGAAATGGAAACTGATCATTAGAGATTCATGCAAGCACTACAGTTATGAGCAGTGAAATGCAAGTTATCACACAAAGTAACAGGCTTGAGAAGCATTGTACAAAGATTTTGCTATGCAGCTTTGTTGTGAAAGCACATTAGAACATGGGAAAGGAGAATCTGATTGTTTTCCCACTTACTTTACATTTAGCTGTACAGAAAGGAGCCAAGTCTATCACTTCTGGGAACTTGATATGCCTGTTAACCTTCTGCAGATTAAATCCAGCCTTAAACAACCAAAGTAGAGGGAAAACCCCATCATGTTAAAATGGAGCATACCAAAACCACACTTAGTTACTAAATGTTTCAGGTTAAAGTTTCAACAACACAAATTAGTTTTACATTACACAAAACTGAGTAAAAGCAATTTTTTTTTTTCTCTGATGTCCAGTATTCCAGCATTATTTCCTTGCCCCCACACGCTGCACTGGAGCACAAGTTAAGATGGCTCTTCAGCTCATTCATACATTAATGTAATAGTAGCAGAAGTGGAAAAAGAATCAGCTCTAATGGACTTCAGTAACTATGAGGCCAACTCTGGCTTCTCAGATACTGTCACATGCCTGAGGATCTGATCTTAGAACACCCGAACTGACGCAAATTGCTCCCACCTTAATCAAACAATTGTCCAGCATCAAACTGGAAAAACAAAAGGGAGATGATGATAAATGTTATTTTCTTCATATTACAGTCTCTTGGATCAGGCTACACATTTCCATTTTCTACATGAAATTGGTTTTCATCTAATTAAAGTTGCCTCCCTTATTTTTCAAGTATATTGACCAAAAACACCAAACAGCTTTAAATTTAGAGGTACTGTCTCCCTTTCCTTTCCTTTCCTCCTTCTCTCTTGAAAAGCTAAAGCCCTGAGTCAAAAATTTTTCTACAACTTGGGAATAAACAGGTATGTGACTTCAGTGTCTGTAAATAAAACTGAAGTTACTTTCCTTTCATCCTTCTGCTCCGCAAGGCTCAGAATCCTCTCTTTTCCACTTCTGCCAACTTGATACTTATTTGTTACTAGTAAGGGATCCTATTTACCTATACCTACTGAAATATATGAGCCCATGAGCAGCTGTAATAGTAGGAAACCATTAATGCTAAGATTCTGCTTAACACAGTAAGCAGTAAGAATAATGAGGGAATATGTTGTGAATACACTCCCAAAACAGTCTTTTCCAGTTAATTAAGGGAATATTCTTTCAGGGAAACACACGTTAGTGCCTCAAAGACCACAAAACACAATGCTGCATACGAATGCCTTCCAAACTTTGGGAAAAAAAACCCCAAACTAGTTTTCTAGAAAATAAAAGTAATGTCAGCATATTTTCAAATTAAGCTAATACTACACGCATATGTACATGTATATACATATTAACTTGAGGCTATATACATGTATCAGCCTGCTACTTACCTGCTGAAACCTCTTTAAGTGAAGGGTTAAAATTGGAGGAGCTAGAGAGATGAGCATCTGCTTTTTGGCATTAGTATAAACACACTTCTTTTCACCTGCAGAAAATAAAAATCACCAAAGATTAAAACAAGTGATTTATATCAAAACAAAGGTTACAGCAGGAATTTATTTTTACTATTTACAATGTCATCTATTACAAGACCTGAGAAGCTGAGCATTCCCCTTTAATACAATGAATGAAAGTAGACAAAGTTGTACAAGGGATAATCCCCCCACCCTTTACCCACTCAAGAAGCAGACAGGGATATGTTTAAAGTTTTCTTTTAAAAAGTCTGTCATACTTAAGTTGTTCTTTGGTCCACAATGCCTTTGTGTACACACATCACACAGTAGTTTATTGGTCTCGGTAAGTGTTTCATTACGGGTAAATTGATACAAACAATGATGGACTGAATCTTCCTCAGGGTTTAGCTCTTCCCTGTTTGCCAGCGTACAAAATGCCACTTCGGGGTCATCTGTAGATACTTCGCAAGTCTTGTTAGGAACACGCTGAAGGCCATCCACGGTATTTGTGTCACTTGTGTCACTGGCACCCAAGTGGAGTTTTGAAAAGTCTGTAGCAAACTCTTCCTCATCTTCATTGTCATCATCCTCCTCTTTCAAAGACAGGTTGTCAAGACCATTGACAAACTTCATAGGAGAATCTAAGCCTTCCATAGAGAGATCCACGAGTGACTCGTTTTCTTCCCACTCTTGCTCTGGCTTTCCTCCATTTTCATGCCTGCTCTGAATTTCTGTACTATTTCCCTGTATACTCAAGTCTTTCTGAGTTAAGCAGTGATCTTTGCAATCATGTGATGATTCCTCTTCTTGCTTCTTATCAAGAGTTTCGGAGCTCATTTCAGTATCTGATTCTTGGTTGTACTTGACATCTATCTCTGGCTGTTCAGTTGTGCAGAGATCTGTCAAGTGAAGCACCTTTCCTTGAAGTTTTTCCTGCCGGCGTTGGCTCTGCTCATTTAAATACATAATAAACAAGAGTACAAAAAACAAAGTAAGTATAAATGATATTTAGCATTTCTTACCACTTATTTGTAATCTTTGTTGCATGCCATAGATGCACAAGGCAGGAGGGGGAAGAATAATCTATGATTTAATGATCAGAGGTTATCAGTTCCACCAATACTGAATTTATCCTCACTCAGACATAGTTCCTACTGCTCCCTGTTATACAGTATCATCAAAAGACAGCTAATGATGCCCTTGCTATCTTCCTGATCTTTCTTGTGTCTGTATTCTAAAGTGTTGTGAATATTCTTGCAATCAATGACTGGAAAACAGTATGATACAAATTAAGGCTTCTTCAGACAGGCAACAAATTCTACTGGATATTATTATATTATTCCTACCCAGCAACGCTCAACAGAACATCTTAACACCAAAGACATGGGTATAATTGGTCTTTTCAATTGTGTATTTTGAAAAGAGGAGAAGTTCTAAGCTATCTCTTCCTTCATGTAAACTAAGGAAACAAAAAAGAATTTCTTGAACAGAAACAGCAAGCACAAAGTGAAATACCTATCCAAACCAACCTTGGCTTTTTTTTTGGCCTGTTTCTTCATTTTTTTCTGAAGGTGCTTACTTGTACCACGGGGCTCATATTTCTGCTTAAGGTAATGGTCATTGATTTTATCCTCTTCATCTTCAGATTCCTTTTCTTTGTTTTTTTTAACGTTGTCTCTCTTTGTAATTTTCCCTTTCTACAAAACCCAAAAAGCCACAGAACAGCCACAGAAATAGAGATGTTATCTGAGTTTTCAATTAAGGTAACATTTTAATGATGTAATGTTCAACGAACTCACACCCTGGTGTTAATGGAAGGAGTGTCTCACTTCAGAGAGTCCATATGAAACAGAATGAAACAGTATGAAAAGTAAGGCTATTGAGGGCCAAAACCTAAACCTATAAAGGGGCAACATCACCTTTGCCTCTAACAGATCTCATTAAATACATTGAAGAGTAATGTTTTACACAAGCAGAGACATTTTCTGTTGAACTCTCTGCCACAGAATTTGTTTGCTTCTGCTAAAAGGAAACTTGTTTGACGCCGAAGTCAAGCCCCTTTGGCTCTGGGGGTTCCATTCCAATGTTTATGAGTAAACAGTGCTACACAAAAAATCTGAACTATTACACACAGAGATTATCAATACAAAACATAAAGCAAATCAAGTACTTTGAGTGTCTGAAGATTATTCAAATAAATATTCACATACTATCCTATCAACATTTCTTATCTTTATTCCATAACCTGAATATTAGGAGAGGTGTTCTTGGACTTGGTGCAGGAAAATGGATGAAAAATGTGAAAACAAACCCCCAAAGAACTCAAACAATCTGTGTGATTTTCCAGAGACAATTTATAAGCCACGACTTACAGGAATGACTCTCATTAAAAATCTTATTCTCTGTCTTTCTGTGCAATTTTGACTTGCAAAAGAGCGACTTCTACAAAGAAGCTTAAATACTCTTCCTAATGACTGTATAATAAGTGTTTTCATATGAATAAAAAAAAAATAAAAGCTGAAAAGTACCTATGACTGTTTCTTACCTGAACATCTAGTACGGGAAGTGACAAATCAAGGAAAGACTCATGGACCAAGGACACCTTTAAATGAATAATCAAGAGTCCAATTTAATTTTGTTTGGAAACAGCTGGCTTGCTGTCAACAGGTGTATTTGCACATGTGCATTCAAGGCCCGCTTTTACTTGTGCACTCAACTGTAAAACACGGTTCATTTACCTCCACAAATAGCTTCCAATGACCAAAAATCCAGGAGTCACATTACCACAGAAATAAGCAGGAAATACTTTTATGAATGTCAGTTATCTAGTGAGATTGCACCTTAGGTCCTAAGAGACCCATAGCTGTAATCCATCATGATATTCAACTAGCCCATTTGCTAATACACTCAATTACTTAATTCTCAGGATATATTATCCCAATAACATCTTAACTGTTCTCCTGGCACTCCCATGGATTTTTCATTGTGGTAAAAAAAAAAAAAATCCCCTGAATGAAAAAGGAAAGGGCCCCATAACAATTAATTTGCTCTATGATCTGTACCACTGGAAAGTGTTCACTGGGAATCTAGGAGAGAATTCTGGCAGAGGCAGCTTGCTGTTTCTGACTTCTCTTTCTGGAAGGCTTTTGAAAGGTAATGCAAGATTAACTTTAAAGCACAGTGGAAGAAAGATTCCAGCCAAATCATCCTCCTTTTTGAAAAGCATGCAGCTAGTCAAGTCTTATTTCTACAGACAGTCACTTTGGGGTTCTCCTGCAGATTACAGGACATGACACTCCAGGTTATTCAGAGCAGGCAGTTTACTCACAGTTCTGCATTCCTCACACATAATTGTGCTGGTTAATTCTCCACCAAAGATTCGATCTACAAAACTTTGTATTCCCTTTTTCTTTTCATATTCTGAGAATTCAAAAAGCATATTGTAAAGTTAAAAATATTACACACAATATACTGGCAACCAATCTCATTACGACATACCGAATAAAAAAGGAGACTATAACATGCAAGATGTATGACAGAACATGTTGGCCTGTTCTGGTTTCCTCAGGATAGCAAATACAGCAAGATTCTTAAATTAAGAATCTTTTGTGGATCAAAAGAATGGTGATGAAAATACATTCCTAGAACACAGCTTGGTTAAACCATACCTCTACCACTTTCTCTGCTCAAATGCTTTTCCCTATTTTCTAAGAAGTACTGCATCTCAGTAAGAATTCCTGTTTTCTCTCTAGACTGAAACAACTATCTGAACTTAAAAAATAAGCACCAACTTTTGTCAGACAAACAAAACCATTTTCCTCAAGTTGTAATTTCAGAGTAACAGAGTCTGAATTTATATTGTCAGATCATCTCCTAAGTCATGTTGAAAAGTTAAAAAATTCTTCTGTTCACTGTTTGGAGTTTTTCTATACTACTGTTAGGTAACAATGGACTATTAGCAGCTGCATAAATTATATTCACATACTAGTATTTTAATTTCTTATGTTTGAATTATTAATCATTGCCTAAACATATTTTAATGTATGATGTCTACAGAATCAACTCTCTCTTATCCTGTTAAGAAGAAAATGCCAACAAAGTTCAGCAAGACATTTAAATATAGACTGAAATTATTGAGGCTTTTATTCTAGATACACACATACTCAAGAGGTCATAAAGCTGTACAAATAAACATGTATCTTTTAGTTAATACAGTTAATGTTGCTTTATATACTTCAACAAAGGAGATTTTACAAGTTACTGATGCTGTCATAATTTACCTTTAATTTTCTTTTTAAGTTCTTCTTCATTTTGTTTGTTAGAGTCACTCAGTGCCTTTAGCATTCCAATGCTTATTTGCTGAAATTTTCAAAACAAATATACTCTGTAAAATTTCCTAAAATAATTCAGTTAGCTACTTTATTTTATGATGTGTTTCAGATGGAGGAAAAAGTATAATCTTCACCAACTAAGAGAATCAATACAAACAACACAAATACCTGTAGAACCACACAACAGTTCCTGTAGATATCAAAAAAAAAAAGAAAAAAAAGAAATCACCAGAGAAGTTGCAAGTGAAAACTGACATAAAACCCAGGAATTTCTGCAAGTGTGTTTCAGAAATTAAAATATAAGGATATTCTTTAGGGTGCCTACACATACTCCCAACCCACTTTTTCTGTGGGTTCTCGTTGCTAATATGGTTCAAGTGAGTGCTTGACAGCACAACCACACTTCAGAAGCTGACACATCTCAGGAAGTATGTTCTTTCTCCCTTCAGCAGAAGAAAGAGTCTGGGTCCAGAGTACGAAGAGAAAGGTACGCACAACTATGACTTTAGCACTCACCTGGATTTCTTCTGCTCTCATTCCATCAAGTAAGTAACGAAGCAGTTCATGACTGTCTTGCTGCTGATAACCTTTGAATCGTATTGCTCTGTTAAATGAAATTTTAAAGTATAACTGAATTCAGAGATAAAGCAAAAATTATTCACAGCAAATATACATGGACAAAATCTCCAGAATGTAAGTATATAAAAGCAACAAGTGTCTACATACAGTATTTTCTAAAAATATGATGCCAGCTACACAGTATGTCACTGAGTAGCTTTCATTTTACTGCTATTAATTTTTATTTTGCTCTTCTTTCAAAAATTAAGATTTCTTTCAATAATTAAAAATTATTCTACAAATTTTGTATGCTCTGTTCTGAGCTAGAGATAAAAAAAGAGGAAAAACTGACAGTCTTAAACAACAAACTTTTTCATACCCACTATGACATGCAATTGTACAGATACTTACCTTTTACAAACCTGAGCAAAAAGTTCCTTAGGAGTCACTACCCCTTTTTTTGTCTCTTGCATTTCTGTCACAAACTGATGCATGGCTAGTGTTAAAGGACCCGGCTGATCTAGTTTTATTAGCTGAGGTTCCTGTTTGAAAGAAAAGCAACAGAGCTGTTTTGCCTTAATTCAGTGGCAGATTGTTTTACAGTAAGTTCTTCCTTTTCAGTTCCTGAAAATGTTATTGTCAAACAGAATACCCAAAATTCCAAAATGGTAATCAGTTAACCTGACAAAAACGACGTGTAGTTTATCATGAAACGATATCACAACTCACTCATTTATTGCTTAGTTCAAAGTCTGGATTTCTCACCTTTACTAGGAAAAAACACAGTTTCTTAAAAAAAGGTTGTGCATTTTCTGTCATCCAAATCTCTAACTATAATGACAGGTGTGCTATTTAAGTTAGTGCTACAGACATCCTCTAATTTCCTATTTTGCATTTAGACAAGTGGATTTTCATCCTTTAAATAACATCATAAAGCACTCCTTCTCCGACAGAGCATTAAATCACTGCTCTTACACTCTGAACAAAATACCTCCATTGACTTCAGAAGCAGTTTTACAGAAAGCAGTGGTGAAGCTCCTGCTGATTTTACACCCTAATCTTGTTAGTATTTAGCTGGACCATGTAAGAGAAGGGACTGTAAGCAACCCTGCCCCTGATGAATCACGGCTGTGCTAATTATCAGAGTGGAAACAGCCTTTCCCATCCAATGAAGATGGGTGTTATAAGAGAGTGGGTTAGCTAGCCAAGAGCAGTCTGCTGGGGATGGAGTTGGAGTTTACGGGCTGTGAGTAGGAAGCTGGCAATAGGAACGGCTTTAAAATTGACAGATAAGTATTGCTGGTTTCCTTAACGGACTGGAAGGTGAGGATAAACACTACGGAGGTCAAAGCATATTACCATGCATAGCTCAGGTGACTCAATTTTAATCGTTGTGCCAGGTATTTTAGCTTCTTTAAGTAGCTCCCTCAGGACTGGAGTTTGTGATAAATTCTGTAGAACACAAAAGACAGAAAGAGATTGGAAAACAGGGACAACGGGAAGGGCAGTTGAACTTCCTTAGTCATGGAATTTGTAGCAACCAGTTTAGCAGCATTTTCCCAAACATAGAACTAAAGTGGTTAATTACCACTCTAGAATCCCCATCTGTGTTTAAGATTTAAAGGTACATTCTGTATCGCTAATAGGACCTCCAATGCCCTCTATAAGCATTACTTCATATTGCAGAAACCCTAAATGTATTTTCCTTACACAGACTGATCTTTTGACAAGTGTATTTACTAGTGTCTATTTCCAAAAATTCAAAGGATAAAATGCAATGTATGTATTTGCTTGGTTTAAAGTGTTTAAAAGTAAATCAAAAGCAAAATCAAAGTAAAATCTGCAAGTACAGTGGGAATTTTGTTTTGAGTAAAGCTTCAGTATCAAAAGCACAAGATAATGTCAGTTTCAATACACGTGAAAGAACAAGTATATTCTACATTTCTGAGCTGAACAAGTCACACAAGATGGCAATGCCTGCAACTTTCTCATCCTGTTTTCTTCATCCAATATTTACTTTTGATTTCCTTTTGCTGAGAGAGACATTTTTATTACAATGAACACCCATGGTTTTTGAGTACTAATCTCTTATAGTCTAAGAGGTCACAAGGGTGAAATATTTCATATTTTTAAAAAATAACTAGAAGTTGTCAAGCTTATTTTATTTCAGTGAAAAACGCTGTCCCTCAAGGACAACGCAGTTTATTGTATTTACCCTCAGAGCAAGTCTGAACCTGTGGCTCCATTTCTTCGTATTTCTCTGGGCCAACACACTATTTTTAGAAAGAAGCCATCATTCCTGGCAGATAAAAAATCCCATTCTAATTGTGTCACTGTAAAATGCTGGAGGCAAGGTTGTTGTTTTTTGTTTGTGGCTTTTTTTCCATTCAAAGTTTTTCTAAAAACAGCAAGTTCTGTACCTGCATCACTGCATTAAAGAAACATGTATTCCCCAAGTTACTAAGTCCTTTCACAGTGACTTCTCCATTTGCAGTTGAATGAGAATTTTCTTCTTTAAGTGAAACTTCTTTTCCTTGTTTATTTTTGCTGTCTTTTTCTATTTTTTTATTTTCAACTTCTTTGTTCTCTTGTTTTTCGACTGAAATAATAAAAACATATCACATGTTAACACAGTTATAGGGTGTAGGCTAGAAAAGATTATTACAGCAGGCAGCAATCTATGATGTTTAGAGCTCATACACATGATATTTAATTCTTTCATTTTTAAATACAAAACTACTGGTTTAGGTTCTTAAATTGTCTAGGTAATAGAAGTTAAAAAACAAACAAGACAACAAATTGCAAACCCCCTGAAATGCCATTTTGAATCAGCAAGCAAATTAAACATCTCTTGGCACACAAGCCATTTATGCCAACATACTCTGAAATTCCTCAGAATGTTCCTTTCAAAATCACCTATGTGAGGGCTTTCTCCCACAACATCCAAATGGCTCCCACTGTTGAGGCATTCTCATATTCATTTCATGTACCTAATCAGATGATACTGAAAGGCTTATAGTCTTCAAGACAAGTTAAAAATATTTTCCCCCAAATTATTTTGGTGTATTGCCGAGAATTTCAACAGCCTGTTTAATAAAGCTGTAAGGGAGTTCCAGGCAGTTTTCAAAATAACATCCCCACTGGTTCTACCCGTTTGGCTGTCAGCTGTTATTAGGTTTCTGGTAAATAGGGCTGAGAGCTAATACTATCTGTAAAATCAAGTAAAACAAGTTCAGAAAAAACAAGAAAAACGGACAATACAATCTTAGAACAAGAAACAGATAGATGAACAACAACACACAGAACACATGAAACAGGCAACAACTGCACGCAAGTATTCATTGGTTTTCCAGCTCAAACTCAAGAAGAAGATTTTGTCAACTCATATGAAGTTCAACTGTCTCTCTGGGAAAGACTGACCACTCAAAAAACTCTGCTCCCTATAGGAAAACCTCACCTGCTTCCTGAAAAAATTGAATTCAGAGACAGCCACGTAGCACTGCTGGATGTTTGTGTTCCATTTCCCACAAGGCCTGTGATTTCACCCAAGTGTTGGAATTTCTTACAGTTATTTGTTATAGCACTTATTTTCATATGCAAATTCATCCAATTTTTCTAGTGGAAATGCCTTGTACAAAACTAGTTTTGCCATTATGGAAACCAGGGGGTTTTTGCTAGGTTTGTTTTCTTTTAAACAATCATATTTTACAGATAGACTGCAGGATGAACACAATATTTTAGAGTTCTAAAAGCACTGCAGCTGCCTAAACTAAACATACAGATCCAGTGACAAAATCTCTGTATACTACTCCTTCCATTAGGATATGTGCTGCAACAGCTGGAGACTTAGTCATTCCTAATACATTCAAAAATACCCACTAAAAGACTTTAGAAAAATCAAATCAAATTATCCTTAAACAAGGACAATTTTTCTTTAGATCTCAAGACAGACTGAGCAACACTGATGAATAAACACAGCACCCTAAGTACTGAAAGTCAAATGCCTATTTGCAGAAAACTGAACATCGCATTTTAGAAAAAGTCACAGTAAAACTGTCCTTTTTTCTGCCTATTCTTGTATGTTTTGTCTGTAAATGTTTAGGGGATGCTGAGCAAAATCCTGATCTAATTAGGCCTATGGGCTAGGACATTACTTATGCTATCAGAATTGTGACAAAGAATATTAAAAAAGGGAAGAAATTAGTTTTTCCCTTTACCATAAGGAGTGTAAATTCTGGATTTATAATACTGTCTCCAAAACTTAGGAGACCTGATTTACTGTACCTATACTATAATTACTTACCTGCATGTGATGAGTCAATACCAACTTGTTTTCTAACAAAATCCACAGTCTGGCCCAAAAGGGTTGAAGTTTTATATGGAACTTCATTATCACATGGGTAGCACCTGTCTCCGCCGCCCCCAAAAGAAAACAATTAATCCTATTTTTTTTCTATTATTTAAAAATCCTAAGCTATTTACTTTTTTGATGCAATTTATTACACAAAGTTATAAAATCACAAGGTTTAGTGTAAAAGTTATAAGTCTTAGAGAAGAATTCAATCTACTTGTCACAAAAATAAAAGACTTAAAAATTATCTTTAGTAAATTATGTTGGTGACTGGCAGTTGCAATTTACAAATATAAATTAAACTTTTAAAAGATGTGCTTAGAAACCCTGCAGCAAGAAAAAGAAAAGCTTGGATAACTTTGCCAAAATCAAGAAGCTAAGATATCAAGCCTTAAAGGAAATGACTTATGAATATTATGGTATGGAAAAATACTTTGAATATTCTAGCCAAGTAAATATTTAATTGTATTTAAATCAGATAAGAAATAATTCAAGTGTCCACCCTTAAACCTGCAGACTTGTATTTGCTCTTCTACTGCTGATACAAACCCCATTTGTCTCTTTATAAACAAAGCAGCTCAGGTTATGCCAGTAATGTGCTTTAGAGAAAATCGTAGGAGAAGCTGCAGTCATAAAGGCTCAAGAAGGCTAAAACCATGACAGGACACAAACACCTGAAGGAGTTTTACACATACCACTTTTGTTCCACCCAATCAACTCTTTAAAGAAGTACTGATACTTCTGCATTTTGGAAAACACCAATTACAGTTCTTAGGGAGATTTCAGATTACCATAAGTCAGACTCAATTTTCTGATATTAAAAGCAGAAGTCTGCAGCAAAGTGTTTCACCAAATCTCCAGCCTCCCTGGCATTAGCTATAGTCATCACATTTTCTCATATTTCATTTAAAAATTTGACTCAGCTTTTGTTTGGATCCCTGATTGCTTGTCTATTGTCTATCTGGTTAATAATAAAAATAGACATTCTCACTCCTGGAATAACAAAGGACAGTTACTTCCATGGTGTGTTTTAACACCATAACCTTCTACCTGTCAAAAAAAGTTGTAGACAATCTTGAAAGGATCAAGGTATTGGAAAAGATCTTGTTAGTGATGGCTGTTTGACCAGCACTGAAAATAAGTACAACAGCAGTTGTAAACCCAAAAGCACAGAACTTAGTGAATACCTAGAACCCTCCCTTTCTTCTCCGCATGTCTTTAAACTCTTTACAGTTATTATTTATATCCAATTGGAACCACATGTGCATGCACACCACAGAGAGGTTTGATCACACATTCATAAAATGAATAAAAGAATTTTATTAGAATTATGATTTTGGTTAAAATTTTGATCAGAATTTCTGTACTAGGCCCACTCTGAAATACAGTTCTTGACAGTGGGTTTGATCTACAACTAGTTTATAGCCAATATATCAATCTTTGAATCATTTCTTGGGCAAGTTTGTACAACCAAGAAATTCTAGAAGGAAGCCAAATCATCTTACTTCCACAACTTCCTCTTACTTGCAAGTATTTTGATTAAAAAACAGGGAAAATAGGGCACTTCAAACCTACAATTTTAACACTAATTAAAATTCACAAAGACAAGCTCACTAATTCATTAGTTATAATGTTACTGACAATATCCATTTCCATTCTAGAATTCATTAAAAGTAGTGATCGTTACATGTGAGTACTAAGTATGATCAAGTAAATAGATAATGTTATATAAAATGAACAAAATGACAGATACTAAGTTGCAAAACCACATTACTAAGCAAAAGAAAAACTCTTTATGTCAAGTACAGTATTTCTATACAGCACAGTTTAGAAAATTGGGGTTCCCCTCATATACACAAGTGTATAAGTACTTTTGAGAGAAGCAAAAACTACCAGGGACTTTGGTGGATTTTGTATTGCTTGATCCAGTAGCATCTTGAAATTCTGGCTATGCTTCCTGTCTATATGTAGTATTAAAAATCATATTTACAGAGGAGATAAAAGTAATGTTGTCACTAAGTGCACATCAGAAAGAACTTTCTTCCCAAGGTCGAAACTTAAGATTTAGATCTACTGATCAACATTTGTGTCCATGTGTCAGTATTCTGACCAAGTAAAAACAGTTAAATATAAGTCAAACACATTTACTAGTTGGTCAAGTTCAACCTTAATTATGAAGATTTCCAAATCATAAATTTTACATTAAAATAACATTTATTCTGCAAATCTCAGCAAAGACTGCTAGAAATTACATGTTTGGAAATACTTTAACATATGCCTAGAGAGAAATCTCAGAATTCACAAAGAAAGGACAAATTATATTCCAGCCTCTGCCGCCCTCCAGCTCTGTCTTGCGCTGCTTGACAAACTCACCACACACTCCAGTTGTCCAAATTGAGAACCAAACAGTGGGGATCTGATCTTGGTGTTTCATAATGTTTTAAAGCATGCTGGCCAGGAGAATTTCTGTCACAGCCCTACAATATTGATAACCACAAGTGTCACAAAATCCATTTGACTGCCAATGAAACATACATAAATTCAGAGTAAAAACAAAGTATTACAATCAAAACTGTTCAATTACGTTCAACTAATTGGGATCAACAGATGGATATCTATTTCAAAATATTTATTTCTGCAGATGGATAAATTACTGGGTGCAGAATAAAGCTGCTATGGGACTGAACATTTAATGAACAAATTCCAGTCTAAACACCTGAAAGAACGAAACAGAACCAAAACCTCTTCAGCATGCAGAGTTCTAATTTTCATGAACTAACATGAGCATTAAGATCTTGCAAAAAAACCCCATAGATTATGAGTATTTTTATTTTCTCTGCAAAATAATTCACTTTCTAGGAAAACCAGTCCTCAAGATGGTGTTTTAGCCTTAAGCCTACTAAATGTCTTTGAGCCATCTTCCAAGTACTTCATTTGACATTCAGAGCAGACATTTTTAAATCACACTCTACAGTATATAAAGTCATCTAGGTAGCACCATCTTTACAATAAAAAAAGAGAATATAAGAATTTATATAGAAACTCTCTTGTTCCGCTGCATTATGAGACACTGAAAGGTATTAAGACAAATTAACAACAAAAGAGATACCCTATGGCCACATTTTAGGCATAACCATATCGAAGTGCCTTCATCAGTCTCCTCCTCCTCAGCCTTCTCTTGTGTCTTACTGCCTGCCTTGCAGTCCTGACAAACATGCCATTCCACATTCTGCAGTGCCCTTCTCACATGGCCTTGGTCCAGTCCTTTACGAATATGCTTGCACACAGGTTCTACAAATTAAAAAGCACAAGAAGGATGTAGGTAGCATAAAAAATGCAAGCTTTTAATACACTGGCAGTAATACAGAAGCTAGGATAGTCTTTCTAGAGCCAAAGAAACATGAACAATTTATCAGAGTATCAGAAAGAAACTTTTTGTTACCACCATTGACAATATGGGTATACTGTTGCTGCATCCTAAACTTTGAGCTGTTTTTATTGCTCAGATAGTGTGACAGCTCATAAACTATCATTGTTGAGGCAAGATTACAGCCTCAAGATTGCAAACTTCTATTGGCTTAAACTGAAATTGGTGCAAACTTTTGTACCTCCAGTTTTGTTTCTGTCAAAGATTACAGGATTTTATCAAAGTGCAAATGCTAGCCAACAAGAGACAAACATAGATATTCAGCATTCTTTTAGCCTTTCTCAAAAACATAAGCTTCATCTACAAAATTGTCATTTAAAAAACAAAAAAAAAAATTTTTGTATATTGGCAACTACTGTTATAGTGGAATTATTCACCATGATTAGTCTTAGTTTCATTTGTAGCTTTAAAGGTCTTTGTCGTCTTAAGGTAACCTATTCATAGGCAAAAAATTCAGATGCCAGCAGCAGCTAGAACATAACTGGTCTCTTTTGCAGGAGAAAAAAGAGGAACAGTTACAGCAGACATTGACCCTGACTCCAGGAAACAAGCCCCCAACAACCAAACCAGACAAAAGTAGATAAAAAAGGCATCCATTAGAGACAGAAGCTAACACAAGAAGACCAGGACAACCAGGAAATCAAAGCACAGTGGACTTAAACAGGCCATCCCACCAAGTCTCCTCAAACTCTTAAATGCTCTCCCCCCAACTAAATTAATCTGGTTCAAATCACTTCCCCAAAAAAGATGAGAAAGACACAATCTGTAACCTGGCAGATAAGGTAGGAAAAGAGAATGCTACACAACATAAGTAAAAAAAAAAGCTACAACAACCAAGGTAAACAAGTCCAAAAAAATTCACAGGTGAGATCGAGTGGAGCTAGGAGGATAAAATTTAGTATCTGTGACTAGGAACTATTTGGAACAGAAGAACAGAAAGAAGTTTTAACCAAAATACACTATGAGAGCTGAAGTGTCCAGAGTCAGTATCAAATTAGCTGCGAATAAAGGAAAACTGCTTCATAAAAAGTATTTTAGTCACAGCTTTTACTGTTAAAGCAAGAATCTTCTGCAACAAACTTTTCACTAGGAAAATACAACTTAAGCTTGGCAGCTGACTCCACAAACCCTTTATATTCTGAGTAATTTTACACAATCTGTATCAGTAAAGAACTGTGTGTTTGAGTTTCCTAAAAAAACCAGAAACTAATCTCAGTTTTCAAGACAGGATTATTATTTTCTAGCATGCTTAGAAAAGTCACAACAACAATATTTCTTGCTAGACTTGAGTTTCAATTAAAAATCCAGATTTTGTATATGTGACTTCAAAGCCAGTGACTAGTCTGAAGACCTTCTAATGTTAATGAGCTTTCAAGCCTTCTCTGAGGTTAAGATAAACATTAGGTCCACAAACTTCTCCAAGGAAACATACTCAGTATATCTGGAGACTCATCAGACTGTGCAGTTCTGCCTTTGATGCGTTTCTTGCCCATATTTGTTGTCTGTAATTGTTCTTAAAAGGAAGAGTGACCTAAAAAGAAAAAACAGTACGATTAGAAAGTAGTTTTGGTTGCCCTTGTTCATTGCTACACAAGCTATTTCTATGGCCAAGCTCCCTTGAGGTGAATTAACTTGTTTTAATTTGACATTTTCAAAACAAAAAATATTAATTATAGTTTAACATGAAACAATTGTAACTGTTGTATAGGCAAGATCACAGTGTGAATTACAAAACCCAAGTGATTTAAAATGTTAAATCAAAAGCATTGCACAAAACAACAAGACTGGAAACTTTGTTATCAAAAATCCTATAAACCTTAAGGACTTGAAATAATACCACAGAAATTTTATGAAAAAGAATTGGTTTTGTCCCAATTCAATCTTGAAGACTTTGCAACCTTTTTATTTTGTTTACTGCAAATTTCCTGTTTCTTTGATGAAATCTAGCAGAAGTAAAATACTCTTGACATATTTGAAGATACACAGACCACGGGAATTCCGATTTTTCAATTTCTTTGCAGGGGAAGATTTATCATCACCTTCCCCACATATCAAGCAAATAATTCAGACAGGTCTGTTATCCACTATAGCTGTGGACCCTTCTCGACAAGAGTGATCTACCACTTCAGAGTCCTAACCCAAGTGCTTGACTTCAGATAGGCGGCTACTGCGCATGTGATAGACCATGTTTAGTTTCTAGTCTGTGCAGCAGCCTACATTGCTGCTAGTAGAGTCCCAGATAAAGAAGCAAAAGGGCCTTTGCATAATATCCACAGGTATATATTATTCAGCCGCCCAGTAAGATGTTCAGGTCACAGGCACACACACATGGAGGGTCCAAGCGTACCAGTCTCTGAAGGGCCTGGGGGTGAACCTGGTCTCGAGGCAGTACAAAGATAAGGGCAAATCAGGGAATAGGGAGGGAGTAGCTCAGGGACATAGGAACAGGGGAAGGAGCCAATGGGGTCTTAATAGCTTTTTCAGGTAAGTTTCTTGTGTCTCCCTAAACCAGGGAATGCCCCCCAGGGTCTCCAAAAGTCTGTAGCCCCTGTACCTTACCTGACAAAAGATCATCCAAAAATCTCAGGAAAACTTAAAACTCACGTTGTACAATGAAAACAAAAAAGCTAAAAGGGTTCAAAATCAAGAATCTGCAATCTTTGCAGGCTAGCTTAACCCTGCTGTCCACCCTTCACGTAAACACAACCAGCACTAAATCTGTATCAGTCCACCTTTCCAAGTTAATTTCTATGCTGGTACATGGCAGCACACCAGCACCAGAGCACAACTGTCTGCTTGGAGGCAAAATAATTAAGTCAGACCAAGAGAATCAAAGAGAAAAATTAAGCTGGGGAGAGTTTAGGCATGATACTCACAGAGGACGGTTTCTTTGAAAAGCCATTTACAAACATGAGCATGTTTGCATGAGCATACTCTTAGGGCAGATGACCCAATTATTGATGGCTGCTCGGCAGCCACTTCATCGAGAGCAGAATTGCCAACTTTTACAACTTAGCATTCACCTTGTTCAGAAAAAGAAGTAACTGTTCACCCAACAACCTTCCTCTACAGCATATTTTTCTGCAAAAAGCTACAACACTTGGTCTTGTATAAACAATTTTAATTAATAAAATCCTTTCCAAGTTGTCCTTGCTCCTGCCGGGAATGCACGACAGCATCAACAGGTGGGGCTGTTAATTTAACCCCAGCTATGCCTGGGAAGACTTGTCCGACAGGCTTTGCACCACGGCAAAGCCCTCACGATGAATGCACAGCCTAAACGACTGAAGCATTTTATATATTTTTTTAAATAAGATCGAACGGTCTGTAAACGACCAAACGCACACCTGCCTTTGACTGACACCCTGGAAAAAAAGCCCTGAGAGCTTTTTCGCTTGGGGAACCCTCAGGTTGCGGCGGGCAGCAGGCCGGACCCTGTCGTCAGCCCGCACTTCCCGTCCGGCGAGTAGCAGGTGAGCCGTAATCCCCGAGCCCGCAGCCCCCCGGCCCGGCCCGCGGCCGGGCTGCCCCCATGACCCGGCCCCGCCTGCTTCCGATTGGCCCGCGCAATGAGCGACAGCTGTCGCAGCCAATCAGGAGCCCCGCACATTCTTCCGGCAGAGGAGACGGCCGCAGCGTGCCGGCAGAGCGAGTCCGGACTTGGGAGGAGAGTAGCTGCGGCGGTAGGAGCGCGGCGGCAGCCTCGGGGGATTCCCGTCCCTCACCTGCCGGTGCGGCAGGGCAAACAACTTGGTGGAGCATGACTCCGCCAGACGAGGCAGACGGCAACCTCTTACCTCAATCACCAGTGGAGGGGCGGCGGTCACCGGCTGCCATGCGTGCTTCTGGCGCGCTGCATTGTGGGGCCGTGACGGCGGGGGGGGGGAGGGGGGTGTCGTGGGGTGGTGCGGGACGCGTACGCGCATGCGCATGCGCGGGTGCGACGCCGGCTCACTTTCCCCTCCTCTGTTCTCTGGGAGCCGCGGTGTGGGGCGGGCGGTGTGGAGTGGGGCGGTGGTGGTGTGTTCGAGGGCCAGGGGAGGCTCCCCAGTGCTCAGGACACCCGAGTAGCAGCCCTGTGTGGAAGGCGTTGGTTTGGTGAGACACCAGCGCGTCCTCTCCCACCTCAGGGCAGTGGAAACTGCGTGGGCTGTCTGTGTGTGTTACCCAGACTGCCCGGGAGACACGAGCTGGTTATGATGGGCTTGTTCATAACTATTAATATCCATTAAGTCTACGGCTTCATCGGGAGGGGAAGTGGAGAGGGAGGCACTCTCTGGCGACCAGTGGCAGGACATGAAGCTGTGTCAGGGGAGGTTTAGGGTTGGATACTTAAAAAGTTTTTTTCCCTCAGAGAGTGGTTGGGAACCGGAACAGTCTCCCCGGGAAAGTGGTCACTGCACCGGCCTGACCGAGCTCAAGAAGTGTTTGACAATGCTTTTCAGGCACAGGGTGTGACTTATGATTGTCGTGTGGAGGGCCAGAAGTCAGACTCGATGATCCTTGTGAGTTCCTTCTAACTCAGCGTATTCTGTGATTCTTTAACATGATTTTCATATGAGTAGTTAATGAACTTTCTCCCATATTCAAGCTGTGTCTTTCTTCCCTATATTTTTCTTTGCTCAAGGAACAACAAAAATGGCCAACCAAGAAGCAGCAGAGATACAAATTTCAGAGTTAGATTTACTGTCTAGCATGTTTCCTTATGAGGAAGAGTTTGCTGTCACAGACCAACTGGCTCTAGCTGAACTGAAACACTGTGTTGAAAATGAGTCTGCAGAGGTGCCATCTTCAAAAGTTCAGTTTATACTGAATGTAAAGACAGAGGTGCCTAATGCCTCTACGGTATTGTAAACCCTTTTTAAAAAAAATTATCGTATTACTTTGTGGGATTTTATGGCTTATGTGAAATAAACATTTCCTCATTTATTTTTAGGTGGAATTCTCTATGTCCTGTGCTTTACCATTTAAATATCCATCTGTTCTCCCAGAAATTACTGTGAGGTACAACTGCTAATAAAAACATTTATAAGTTACAGTGTACTGCACAAATACAGTTATGATCAGAGAAAGCAGTCCTTTTTTTTGATGGTTTACTGCTGAATTAAGCCAGATTGACAACAGTGCTGAAGAAAAAACAAATATACAAGCTTATGATTTCTCTGTTGTGCTCAGCAAATAAGTGAAGGAAAGGGAAAAAGTGAGAAGGAGCCATCACCTGTACAGAAGGGTTACATGTAGATACTGTTCATAGGTCTGATGCTCAGGAAGAAAGATGTGTCTATTTTGATACAGCTTAAGACTTACTAAAGGGGTGAAAAGATAATCAAAGGTATTACTCTTCCCTTGTCACAATGCTGTTTCTTCCAGCCTTCTGATCTTTTTATTTCTGTTTAAAGACGTAGACTTGTGTATTACAGGAAATTAGTTCAGCCACCATACTTACTTTTCAAGTACCTTTTTCTTGATTTTATTTTACAGATTGGTAGTGCTGTTTGTGAATTCAAGAGCTAGCACACCAATTAAATAATAATTAAGATGTTTTCATAGCTAATATGAGTTAAATATCAATAGCAAGTGCATATTATCTAGCTATGCCTGATTTTCTTGGCAACTTGAAGCAAAACCTTTGAAAAGTTATGAAGGGTCTGGAACACAAGTCCTAATCAGAAGCAGCTGAGGGAGCTAGGGTGGTTTAGCTTGGAGAAAAGGAGACTCGGGGGACCTTATCACTTTCTAGAGTTACTTGAAAGGAGATGTAGGCAGGTGGAGATTGGCCTCTTCTCCCAGGGAACCAGTGACAGGTCAAGAGGAAATGGCCTCAAGCTGTACCAAGGGAGGTTCAGGTTTGGACATTAGGAAGAATTTCTTCATGGAAAAGTTGGTCAGTCATTGAAAGGAGCTGCCCAGGGAGGTGCTGGTGTCACTTCCCTGGAGGTGGTCACTACATGATTGGATTTGGCACTCAGTGCGCTGGTTTGGTTGACAGGGTGATCATCAGTCAAAGTTTGGGCTTGATCTGGGATGTCTTTTCCAAACGTAAGGATTCTATTATTCTGTGTTTTTAAAAAACATGCTAAATTGTAAACACATATATATATTTATCTGCATTTTTTTTTTTAGGTCATCATTATTAAGCCGCTCTCAGCAGATTCTCCTGAACTCTGATCTAAAAACATACTTGATGCAAAACTTCAATGGCGAGCCCTGCATACTGAGTGCAAGGGAATGGGTTAAAGACCATGCAGCTGCTTACATTGACAAAGATCTTTCATCCTTCTCAATGACAGCCGCAGATGCCACAAAGTCAGAAGTCACCATGTTCACTCGATTGTGGATCTACAGTCATCACATTTACAACAAGCAAAAAAGAAAGAATATTATTGAATGGGCCAAGGAGCTCTCTCTGTCAGGGTTTTGCATGCCAGGGAAGCCAGGTGTTGTTTGTGTAGAAGGTTTACAAAGTAGTTGTGAAGAGTTCTGGTCAAGGTTAGTTCTTCTTTATGCTTAAATGCCATTAGTAGTTAGAATATTGCATTTTGTCATGCTCTACATGTGGCCAGAAGGTGGAAATTCAACCACCTCCCAAGCTGTGAAGATCTGTAAAGTATTTGTGTTTATAATAATGTATGTACAACTCTGAATATCCACTGTACTGTTGGTTGCAACACTCAAAGAAACTGGTACTGCAGGATGCACATTTATTTCTGTTTTATATTCCTCTGTGTTTCACTTTTATAGAGATGGATTGCAGTACCCCAGTTGTGTTAGATTTGTGTGCTTTTATATCACTTCACATTTGTGTTTAATTTTGCTCCCATCATTTATCTTTCTGGGTGGTGCAGACTAAATAAGCATTGTAATTTGATTGTATCAGCTAAGAGTCTCTGAGAATTCTTAGCACAGGGAAGACAGAAGTGAGTCCTGAAATGGAAACCACATCCTCATTAATTATTTTGTGAGCGATAGCATTAAAGGTTTCCAGTCCTGAGGAGTTAAAAAAGCCCCAAGCTTCTGCTTATGAGAGTGTTTGCATGTGAGTAGTATTTCTGTGACCAGCTCGTGAACCATTATCTCTGTCAATATATATACACAAATAGAATTTATTGACTTTTGTGATAGTAGTTATTCCATAGTATTTCCCAAAACAGTCTTTATTTTATAAGTAGATTAATATTTCCTCAATTGCTTTCAGGATAAGAAGATTAACATGGAAAAGAATCCTTATTCGGCACAGAGAAGATGTTTCTTTGGAAGGTGGAGGACATGCTGAGATCCAGAAGCAACGAAAGTTCTCCACTTTGGAAGAAAAATGTTTTGATGCACATGGTGCCCGGGGAAATCATATGGACTTGGGGCAACTATATAATTTTTTAGAAGAAAAAGGATGTGCTGACATATTTCAAATGTACTTTGGGGTTGTAGGGCATTCAAGGGATTGAAGATCAGCAGAGGCCCCAGCAGCTACATTTTTAATTTAATCCTCTTAACAGATTCCTTAGCTTTTCTGCAACAGTTGATCAGAGAGGGAATTAATAATTCATGATTCATGTGATGAATTCAGTTTTCAATATAAAAAAATATCCAGTGAAATCCTGAATAATGGAAATGACTCTCTGACTGCTTTGTGCACTTTCTGGTGTTGAAGAGATTTAGGGTACATGCCTATTTAAAATGAAAGAAAATGTGTTTGATAACCTACTGGACAGTTACAGAATTGTAGATGGATGAATGTGGTGAATGAATCTACAACTAAGAAAAGATTGCAGTGTGGGTATCTCAGGAGTGAGAACATGATGTTTACATTAATCGTTACTGTTTACATACTTCATGAAAACTTTTCTAAACAATCTTCTACTTTCAACCTGAAAGTTTAGTAAGCCCTGAGATCATTATTTTATTTTAAAAAAGAACAAAGGGAGGGAGCAAGTTTACAAGAGTCTTACTCATGCTACCAAGATGAGCTAGGATTCCTACTCTAAGGCATAAGAATTTTCTGTAGGTCAAAGTGTGTGTGCAAGTAAGATAGATACCATGGTGTCTCCACTACATCTGTTATTTTGGTTTGTGTAAAAGCATAAGGGTACCAAGGATCGGGTTCCCTTATAGCATGCTCAAAAACTCTGAAACAATCCTCAGCCTTCTGAGTTCCCAAGTTTTCAATCCTGTAATATGAAGTGCATTATGTTGCATATATTTTTGAGTGGGATTTCAACAAAGTTGTATCAATGAATGCTAATTTTGCAGATACTGCATCTAAATCCCTGTAGAAAAAAAGCAGACATTGGTTTCTTTTGATTAAATATTTTTATTAAATATTGATTAAATGTTTCTGTACACATCCAGTAAAATCGCTAACATTCAGCTCTCTCGTATGGACTTGGAACACCTCTTGTAGGGATACTTTACAGCGATGTCAGTCCACAAGGGTGGGTGAAACTTTCCCAAATCCAAAGTCTTTGTGTACAAGAACGCTGCGGCTCCGTAAAGGCCTCACGGGACGCTCGAAGTTTAAGATCGATTGATTTCATTTTTATTTCTTTAAAGGATATTGCTGAGTTTAAGGCCACTCGACACAGGTACCCTCCCGCGCCGCGCGGCCCCGCCCCGGAAGTGTCGGGGTACCCGCGGTGGCTCCGGTCGGGCCCCGGTTCCGGTGCCGTCGCCGCCATGGGGGGCAAGAACAAGCAGCGAACCAAGGGCAACCTGCGGGTGAGCGCGGCCCGCGGGGCCGGGCCCAGGGCTCGGGGTCTCGCGGTTCCGGCACTCCGGGTGCCCTGGGCGGAGGGTCGCGGACCGCCGGAGCCCGGCTCCCTCGGCGGGGCAGCCCGATCTTCGGGGCCGGTTGTGGTAGCTGGGGCTGGGCCTGAAGCCGCCTCTTGGCCTGAGTCGTGCTTTAGGGGAGCGTGACTGCTGCTGCTGTCGTATTTGTACGGAGACGGAGAGCAAAATCACCGCGGGTGTAGATTCAGCAAGGTGTCGGTGGTACATTCGGTGTGGTTTTCTGTGCAGTTTTAGAATACACTCTTGCCAAAAGGCCAGAGATGACGTGACATCTGCCCTATCACTCAGAATTGTGGGAGAAGTCTGGTGTTCAGGTTCCCTAATTCCTCCGTGGATTTAGGGAAGACTAGGGAATGCAAAGCAGCATATCTTTAACAGCTCACATGCAGAAAAGATTATTTAAACCCCACAAGCTCACAAAACTGCTGCTTCCATAAGGAAGTAAAAGGTATTTGCATGATAAGGTGTCCCAGAGGACATTTAAGCCTCAGTTAGTTTTGGGGCAGTCTTTCGAAAAGAGCGTTGAAACAAACCTGAGCCAATAATACAATGGGCAAATGGGGTAAACTAGAAGTGGTGCTGAGCTCCAAAACACACACTGTCTGATGGTATTTATTATATTTGTTACATATGCATGCTTTTGCTACAATTCTCTAAATCATTTTAGGCCACTTGGTTGCTGGGAGAATCCTTTATTTTGGCTGAGTGTTTTTGTTTGTTCAGAGAATTAAGGAGAATTCCCTGAGAGCTGTATTGGCCTGTATAAGAACTAGGAAGCTGTATAAGAACTAGGAAAGCCAGAAATAGTGAAGGAGGATAAATAGTTTCTTAATAAATTGTTTATAGATTCTTAGTAAATTGTTTCCTTGCAGAAGGAATTTTCTGCTAGCAAAAATGCAATAAAAGCAATAATTTTCCATAAGTATTCATGCATTATGTGAAAAGAGAATTTTGATTCACAGAATCATCAAATAGACCCACAGAGTGATTTAGGTTGGAAGGGACCTTAAAGCTCATCCAGTCCCACCTCCTGCCAGGGGAAGGGACACCTTCTACTGGACCAGGTTATTCCAAGCCCTGTCCACCCTGGCCTTGAACACTTCCAGGGATGGGGCAGCCCCTGCTTTTCTGGGCAACCTGTGCTAGAGTTTCACCACCCTTATAGGCAAAATTTCATGTGTAATCTAAACCTATTTTGTTTCAGTTTGAAGTCATTCCTCGTTGTATCACTACAGTTCCTGATGAAGACTTCTCTCCAGCTTCCTTGTAGGCTCTCTGCTGATACTGGAAGGATGTTCTGAGGACTCCCTTGAGCCTTTTCTTTTCCAGGTTGAACAGCCCCAAGTCTCTCAGCCTGATCCTAAAGCGAAGAATAATTTTCTAGGTTTCTATGTTTAAAGCACAGGTGGACTCTTCTTTGAGAGACTTTATGTTAATTAGAAGGTCCATTATAAAATAAAATTAGGATCATATTTTTAAATGCATAATGTGTGCAAAATAAAATTAAATGGATAATTGACTCCTGTCCCTTTTCTTTAGCCTTCTAGCAGTGGCCGAGCTGCAGAGCTCCTTGCCAAAGAACGTGGAACAGTGCCTGGCTTTATCGGCTTTGGGACATCTCAGAGCGATCTAGGATATGTTCCTGCAATTCAAGGAGCAGAAGAAGTAGACAGCCTTGTGGATGCTGATTTCCGAATGGTATTGCGAAAACTTTCTAAAAGGGATGTCACAACCAAGTTAAAAGTAGGTGTATCCTTTGCCCCCTGTAATTTGAGAATGATACCATTTTCTTAAGGGAGGAAGAGGAAATAACTAATTTCACTTTGGTGGATTTGCTAGAACTGCAATACAGATTACATCCTGGATAACACATAGCAAGGTCCATCATGCAATTATCTCTATAGATGCTCATTTGCAAGAAATTATTTGATTTTTGGAAAAGGAAGTTGAAGTTGCAGTTTCAGATACAAACTGGTAAATTACAGAATATATCTACCTGACTTCTTAAGTCATGCCCTTGATATTTTAATTTTAGGCTATGCAAGAGTTTGGGACGATGTGCAAGGAAAGAGAAGCGGAAGTTGTTAAAGGTGTTCTTCCTTATTGGCCAAGAATTTATTGTAAAATTTCACTGGTAAGTATTGAAGTATTTAAATTAGAAACTAACCTATCTACTTCCTGTGACTACTTCTAAGGTGGTCTTTGTTTGTTTGTTTGTTTGACCTATCTACCTTTGTTGAAATTACTGATTTGTTTTAGGAGAAACATCAAGTTGAAGGAAAATACTGTTCGTTTTGTGGACAAATTTCAGTATTGGCAGTGGGTGGAATCTTGAACTGTTGATGTCTGGGATGTACTTCCTTGATAGGTCTATTAGACCTTTATGTTTAAAAGATGGTACTATATTTCTTAGGAAAAGTTCTTTTATGTGGATTCCAAAAAGGCTAGAGAGTCTGTTCAGTTAACATAATTATAAACTTTCTTGATCTAGGGCTGACCAGACTTAACATTAAAAAAATACCCCAAACCCAAATATGAAAAGACCGTGTGTAGCTAGATTAGCAATAAGTTTCTTCATCTATTTATTGTATTTCCAAGCTGTCTAGAATGGCTACTGTTGAAAACATGGTATGGAACAAAATGAATCACTATTCTTAACTATTAGAGGAATTCCTACTGTTTCTTTCTTGAGTCAAGAGTGTAAAAAATCATGATGTTGTAAATTCATTTGCAAATAAAGGATTGCAATGCACAGCTTATGGCAGTTCTAACTCAGAAGATGTCTTCAAGGCTTCCTGTTTCTCTTGCCTCTTGTCTGTCTGTAAAATGTTTGTATAAATTGGAAACAAAAACTGCTGTATGGGATATCAGGAGAAAGTTACAATCTGAGTGTACAACAGTTTGGGAATATGATGCTACTAAATTAGGACGCTCCCCATACCTTGGGTTACCAAAACTTTTTTGTCATTGGTGTGTATTTTCAAATCTATGTTTCAAATCCAATTAATTGCAAACATGGCTTTTTAATCACCACTTTTGCTTTGAAGTACCTGAAATCAAAGGTACATTTCTTAAACCAATAAACCTTTCTCTTTTTTTCCTTCTTTTCTTTAACAGGATCATGATCGCCGTGTTCGAGAAGCAACTCAGCAATCTTTTGAGCAACTGATTCTTAAAGTCAAAAAACACTTAGCTCCTTACTTAAAAAGTATCATGGGTTACTGGCTGATTGCTCAGTGTGACACTTACTCCCCTGCTGCTTCTGCTGCAAAAGTAGCTTTTGAAAAAGCTTTTCCTTTGAGCAAACAACCTGAAGCCTTAGTATTCTGTAAGGATGAAATTCTTAATGTGAGTTTACTTTTGTATTTCTTTAAGGCTTTGTATATGTCAACTTCTGTTACAAGTTTAAAAGTCATCCTTCCCCCATCTGTGCTTCATGGTTAAATTTCTTTCTTGCCTGAAACTTTGCCCCTGTGAAGAGAATTGTTTGGGTTGGAAGGGACTTTTAAAAGGTCTTCGTGTTCCACCCCCTGCCATAGGCTGGGACACGTTCCACTAAGACCTGGTTTTTCCAAGCCCTGTCCAACCTGGCCTTGAGCACTTCCAGGGATGGGACAGTCCCAGCTTCTGTGGGCAACTTATGCCAGTGCCTCATCACCCTCACAGGGAAGAATTTCTTCTGTAAGGAAATATAAAAAAGAAAAACAATAAGGAATGCAGAGAAAAAATACATATGTTTTTTTGGACTTGAGATGAGAATGACTGGAACCATTGGAAGGAATGAATTGTGAATTTCCTTGTGTGCATTCCTATGTAATGATGTTCAGTCAACACATAATGTTGCTGACAGATGGAATAATGATGCTGGAGTAGTTTAGCTATAGTGAAAAAGAATGCAGAATGCTGAGCAGTGTTTCAGCATCTACAAGTTTAATTCTGGCCATTATGCTTTTCTGTCAGTTAGATATGATACTCAATGGACCGAATTAAAAAAAGTTCAAAGATTGCATTGCCAGTCCATCATGTGCAAACCTAACTGATTTGATTTGCCTCATTTTGGCTTCTTTTTAGCAGGAGCACATTGGCATGGGGCTGCAATTTACTAAGTGTTAGGGAGACTCAATTCAGACAGTACCACAGCTACTGTGTTCACCCATGAGTCAAATTCTCTTCCAGCATGTTTACTAGCATGTCTAAAAAAGTTAGAAAGACAGCTCAGAGGTTGTGAAATTTTATTGTAGGGCTTCTCTGAATAATGTGTGGACTATATTGTTCACATATAAGTATTAGATTTCTTTGTGTTTATATGCATGGCTTTTTCCCCCATAGGTACTTCAAGATCACCTTCTGAAGGAAACAGCTGATACACTTAGTGACCCTCAGTATGTTTGCCTGCTTAAATGGATATTTAATTCTTTAAATCTTGGTCTTTATTGGGTTCTCTGTACCTGGAAGTAGTGACTTTAGTTTTGTTTCAGGAGACAGAATAATTATTTGTATCCAGATCCCAGCAACTTTGATTGGGACTTAAGTGTCGCATACAAGTAGAGATATTATAAAAGAAAGGCCAAATTTATATATATATATAAAATTATTATATAAAATATTAATATTATATTATTTATTATATAATTTATTATATAAAATCAGGCCTTGTTCTGCTAAATTACCAGCTAGCCTGTTACTTATTCTAAGTGCAGCTAGCTAAATTCCCATGTGAAAAATCATAAAAAATGAAGGCAGTTAATGCAACAGACTATTATGTTAAGAGAACTGTTTGCACCTACAATAAACAAAAAAATCTGTCTCTAGGGATCAGTGAACAAAATATGTAAACTAAGCAAAATGAAGAGATTTGACAGATGGACACCCTAGCCATTTACTGACAGTTAAACTGAGTGTCAGTGTATTGTTAGCCAATTTGGTCTGACACAGTACCTTCTAATATTTCCTATTAATATGAGCTTTGTGAATAAAGAATTGGCTTTTTCTGCATGATAAAATTGAGTCCCAGCTGCTTATTACTACAACACTTAAATAAATGTTTTTGAAAGTGTTATCAGTTATCTAATTTTGTTTCAGCTCTTTTAAGAATATCATTTGTGACTAGCTGGAAGATGAGATGACTTTTAACTTTTTTTCTAACACTTCATAGTGAATTTAGAACCTCTGGAAAGTTTATGTATTTACATTGCTGGCACCTGAAATTAAAAAACGAACACAAAAAAAATGAAGGCAGTTTAGTTTAGACAAACTTGGGATGACTGCTGGTTTATTTGTGGTCCACTTTTAACTTTTTTGTTTGTTTTGCTTTCTGAGAACTGTACCAGAAGAAGAAAGGGAAGCCAAATTTTTCCGGATTCTGACCTGTTCCTTGTTAGCTTTAAAAAAGTTGCTCAGCATGTTGCCAAAGAAAGAGATGCATTCATTGGAGGAAAAGTTAATGTCACTTCTGTCCCAAAACAAATTTTGGAAATATAGCAAAAACAATGTATCACAGGTGACTTTTTAATTTCTTCTTTATTTTGCTTGGTTTTCGTTACAAGTAATACCCTTAACCTAAGGAAGTATTGATTACTTGTATTCTACAAGGAGGCACTTGGTACTTTGCTTAGGTTTGAAACAGCCTTCAGGTTTCTAGGTAGATTCCAGAAAGGCTAAAGAAACTGTTCAGTTAACATAATTATAAATCTTTTTGATCTGGGACTAATATCTGACCGGACTTAATGTTAAAAAACCCGCCAAACTCAATATAGACAATATTACTTGAAAATTTATTAAGTAGGCTAAATTTTTATTTCCATATCATCATGATCTACTTTTTGGCAATCTGCCATCATTAAAATTCATGTAGAAGATAAACTCTGTCAACCTAGAGCATGTATTCTTGGTGCTTTGGGGTTTTCATTTTTTAAACAGTTTTACTGGTCTTTAATCTGTAGATAGAGTAATGAATTAATGCAATAGTATTTTGTTGAAAAGCTTTAAGTTGCTTTTGGGAAAAAATGCCTTTTGAGAAGTATATAAAAATACAACTTTTGACAGGCATTTCATTAGTAAACAAATTGCATTAAAATATTTGATAAGACTGTTTAATAACTACTTTGTTTTTCTTGGTTTTTAATAATATTTTAACTTTTGTTAATGTGATAAAATACAGGCATGGTGTCTTGTAAAGGACACTTTAAAAGGAATCTTATTAACTACATGTAGTGACAAATTCTGCTTTTCCTTCTGTGGCCTCTGTCAGGTTCGCTCAGCTTTCTTTGAGCTGATTTCTGCTTTTTGCCAGCACTTGCCTGAGGTGGTGAAAGCTGAAGCACCAAGAGTTTGTCCTGCTGTTCTTCTCAGCATTGATGACAGTGATGCAGCGGTGTGTCCTGCTCTTTGGGAAGCAGTGCTTTATACTATCACCACTATTGAGGTAATGTGAGATATTTTCATCAAATTTAACTTTTCACCAAGTGTTGTTCTCTGTGTAGAATTAGGAAGACAGGCTTGACTGGGTTTTCTTTATGGTTAATAACAGGAACTCCATAAGGGTACATCCTCCTTCTTTCAGTGTAACTTTCAAATCTGAAAATTAGAGTTGTTTTATAGATTTAATTTAATTAATCTGAAACCCTTTCATCCAATGTAGTTACTAGTTAGTCAAATAATGCTTAAAACCTTTTTCTTCGTTAAAGACAGTTACAAAAAAGACCTGCAATGCATTTTTGGTTAGTTTGTTTCCCCTTCAAATGTAAGGGTTGAGTTGTTGCCATAGACTGGGATGCTTTGAGGGTTTAACGCTGCAGCTCCCTTTTGCAACTGCTGGAATGAACTGGAACAAGTTTTCTTGAAGAAAAACCCCTAAGTGGTCTTTGTTCAGCTTGTTATAAATATAGGTACCTTGAACTATAATAGATATGATAATAAATAAAATAGATCAGATGACAAAAAAATTTGGGGAAGGGGAAGTGCCAAAGCAGTTTCTAACCATCAGAAAATTGTTGAAGAGAGTTTTGAAGTTAGTGATACTTCCAAACTCATTGGCTTGCCTTGATAATGAGAATTAAAATTAAATACAGTATTAATTACAGTAGTGATTCCTATGAAGCATCATGAAAGTATGATTAAAGAGAAACCTTTAATTACAGTTGCTATTAAGAAAGGTCAATTGATTTTAAACAGTGCAGAAATAGTTTTATCATGTTAACTTCACAAGCCAAAATAGGGAGAAAGTGATTTTAAAGATACTGGCAAGTGAGTAACTTAACAGAATTTAAATTTCACCATGACATGTTTCAGCTATAATATGGGGATGTGGGTTAAATGGCTACCTTGGGGATTCTTCTGAGGCAACATATTGTTGTTTAATTTATAGTAAGTGAATTTCTTTCTGTAGGACTGTTGGAGTCATGTAAATGCCAGAAAAGGAGTTCTGCCAAAGCTCTGGACAGTGCTTCGAGAAGGTGGGCGAGGATTAGCTACTGTAATCTACCCAAACCTCCTGCCCTTCATTAGCAAGGTGCCTCCTGACGTTGTGGAACCGAAGCTGGAATACTTCAGAGTTTTTTTCAGCTCTATAATTCAAGGGTATGGACCACAAATTTATTTATTTGGAATCAGTCTCTTTCACGTTTGGAAACAAAGAAACTAATCTTTAAGCATTTGAAGATAAATGAGATTATATTTTTAAAATTATTTTCAAAATCCAAAACTGGAATCAGTCCTTTGTGGCTGTTCTGTCATTTTAAACCTTCAGGTTTCCTTTTTATTTTACTATATCTTCCTTACATGAAGCATTCTTATCTTTCCTTGTCAAAGCTTTGTGTTTATTCCATGACAAATTTGAATATGGAAAATTATTATAATTAGGAGTGACTCTTAGGAATCACGCTCTTCTCACCAGTGTGTAATTCTTACATAGGGGGATTAGCCTTGTGATAGTGATATTTCCTTTATGCACGAACTGTAATTCTTGTTATACTCATTTTTAAAGAAACTGCTTGTACTTCGTGCCTTTAAAATACCTCAAAACTACCTTTCTATGAAATGTAATTTAAATGTGCACCTGTGCATTGCATACTCAAAAGCATATAGAAATTATTTTATGAAATGCTGAAATATTATTTGTTTAAAAAATAAATTTAAAAAATCAGCTCTCTGCTGATGCTGGTGTGAAAATTAGCAGAGCTCTTGGAGAAGAGAGTTATGTAGGGGTTTGTTTGAAAAGTGTATAGAATTTTATTACACTTAGGAATGATTGTAATATTTCTGTGATCATTTGTGTGATATAATATTCATTAAAAAGCAAAGAAATTGCAGGTTTTCTGACTCAAAACTGGGGAGACTGTCTTTAAGTGGCTTTCTTTTTTTTCCTATTTTTTTTTCTTCCTCTTTTTTTCCTGTAATGACAAAAAGTCACACTCTCTGAACTTCTGTGGTATGTGTGGAAAATTGCAAAAGAGTTTTGACAGCCAACTGAAACAGGAGACAGTGTGCTAGGCTGTATATGGTTTCTCTGTTTATATAGATCTGGTTTTTTCTGAAGCTAAGACTGAATGAAGAATTTCATTGATATAGATTCTGTTAAATTCTTGGGTTTATCAACTTTCTAAATTGACTCTATTTTGATCTGATTCCTGTAAATGAATCTGTGATCCTGTATTCTCATACTGGTATCTGGATCAGAGCAAGCTAATTCAGGGTACATTGATAACATTCATACTGGGTTTCTTGAAAACTGGGTTACTTGGTTTCTTCTGTGTCTTCTCACAGGTTGTCAAATGAGAGGACAATAGCCAGTCCTTCAGAAAGTTCAGCAATTATAACTGCATTTATGGAGTGTCTGTGCTTTGCTGTACTACAGAAAGGAGAAGACCAAAGCCAAATTCATCAAATGCTTATATGTGACCAGGTATTAATCAGAAATACTGAATATTGTTGTGTGTACATTTAATAAGTCAAAATTAAGGAGGAATGGGAATTTTAGGTGAGGATTTACTTCTCTGTTGAGAGTTTCCCTAGATTTTATGGAAAAAAACCACACAGAATTGTCAAGGCTGGAAAAGACAAGATCATCCAGTCTTGCTGTAGCGCAGCCACCACCAAATTCACCTCCAGACCATGTCCCCAAGACCCTCATTGAGGTGTCTCTTAAGCACTTCCAGAGCTGGTGACTCCACCAACTCCCTGGGCAACTTATTCCAATACCTGACCACATTTCCATTGATTTTTTTTTTTTCAATACCTGGTCTGAATTTTCCCTGCTGCAATTTAAGGCCATTCCTTTCACTTGAGACACGGCAGAAGAGACCCACCTCCACCTCCTTTCAGGGAGTTGTAGAGAGCAAGGTGTAACAAAAGTAAAGGTACTGAATTTAGGTTTTTTTTCCTTCCTATGAAATCATCCTTCTTACTGTACAATTAAAGTTATATTTCAGGGGGAAAAAAGTGCCTCCCATCCTGTATGTTTTTATAAAATGTTCAAACATAAATCATTCTGATATTTGCAGAGTTGCTTCCAGAATGTTTTTCAGGATTATATAATTTCTTGGCATTATAAAGAATAAAATGATTTTGTAAATTGGATCACTGTTCTTTAATACATCTTTTTTGTCTTTATAGTTGATTCCTTTTGTCAGTGCTGTACTTAAAGACCCCAAGTTACAAAGTGGACCACTGTTTTATCAAACAGCTGAAGTGCTGAGTTCCTGGGAAGCTAAAGCAGAACTCTTCAATGATGATGGCACAGATGAAGTTTTCCAGAAACTGTTGTCAGATTTTTGGGGCCATCTTTTAAAAATGTGTATACTTCATGTTGATAGGTTGGATGCTGACCCGAAATTACTGTTTGCCATATCTGGTATGCTAGAAATTCTTCATAATCCGAAGAGTGCTATGAAACCAAGCAATAGAAAATCTCTAAAAATCAGATTTACAGATGAGGATGAATTTGAAAGGAACACTGAGAGTCGAAAGTTCATGGAAGTTAGAAATGGTGACTCTGAAATTCAGGCTGACTTGCAGCAAACGTCACATCTAAGGAAAGAACCTCTAGAGAACTTAGTCTGCAACCTGGCTGAGCTGAGCATTGTGTATGTCAATGAACAGAAGTCAGAACAGCATTTGAACTTTCTCTCTGCCCTTCTCAACACTTTTTCCTCAAACAGAGTTTTCCAAGTACTTTTAGAGCAGGGAAATAATGTAAGTCCTGCTCAAGCTGAATCCCAAAATGAAGTAAAAGCTCATAACCGAAGTCCATCTGTACAATTTCTGTATCTGAATTTAATAACCTGGCTGAAAGAAGACTGGAGAAAAGACACCCATTTCCTGGTTGATATTTTATACAGTGTACTTCATTGTTGCAACAATAATGATGAAAGGAAAGTCATTCTTGATGATTTAGTAAAGGTATGACTTGTACATGATGTTGTTAATTTTTATCAGAGTCTTTATTGTGGGCTGTGGTTCACTAATAATCTTACTTTGGCACTGTTGCATGGATGATAATTCTACATGAATTTGGGTTAAGTTCAGCATAAGGAAGATAGTTTTTGGAAAGCTGGACATGATAGTGTTGGGGTGAAAAGTTCTGTCTTTTTCTATATGGTCTAAATCATTTTAAAAAAGTATCATCAGAATTTCTCTCCTCTTGGTTCTTTATACAGTGTACTTTAATAGTAGTCATTGGTAGCCTTTTGTATAAATACAGTCCCTTACTGAATTTCGTGGGAAAGAAAGATTTGCAAGACAAAAATGATACAATCACTAACTTTGTTACTGAATTTTATCAGCTTCTACTTATGCCTACAGAACAGATAAAATGGCATTAATTCTTCCTATTCAGCAAAGATTTTTATTAAATATTGGGGAATTTTGTTTTTCTTTTCAGATGGATCTTAAGTGGGTTATTTTTCTCCAGATAATTCAAAAGGTAAAGATTAAGATTTTTTTTTGTTCTTGTTATGCGTAATTTTTAATAATTCTCTGATGTTAGCTTTGAGACTCATATGTGTTTGTAGTGGTAATTTCCATAGTTTGAAAATCTTACAGTTTTAGAGTAGTGTTTGATTTAAATGCACTTAAATCTGGGGACAGTCTTAAAAATGAAATGATGATGCCAAAACAAAAAAATCTTTGTCCTGTCTGTTTTCGGTCAGTTTGCTTTGTGAGCCAGAGGGATTCCTGATTTGTGGATCATCTATTCTAAGCTAGACAGAATGGAGCTGGGGATTAGACCAATAATTAAAATTATTATTTATATCATCATCCTTACAAGGTGCTTAAAGGGAAAGGTAGTATTCAATTTTTTCCACTGAATATCGACAAACTGACATTTAAGTAATTGCATGGGATGAAACAGGAAGTGTATGATGAATTTTTGGACAAGAACTCATAACATTTGACTTACGGTCTGGTACATAGACCACAGGATCTTCCCTCATATATGCTATGTATATTAGGAATACTGAATTTTTGTGATTTTTTAACTTACAGTGGCTGATCAGCAAAATAAAGTTTTTGTGACCTTCTCTTTCTTCTTAAAGAAATTCAGGTGCTGTAAACGGTTTTTATGTTGTAAATAGATTTTATTTCAGCCAACTTGGTCATCCAGAAGTTATTTTTCTAACTCCAGTATAGGAATTTCCAGGGCTCTGTAGTTGGAGGAGAAACATAAGGAAGCATTTTCAGAAGGTGACTTGTTTCACTCTGCAATAGAGATCTGACCCAGCTATAAGTTGCGGTCTCTGACAAAATGTTGGGGGGTGTTGTTGCAGATGTAAAATCTGAAGGCTTTTTATGGCAGATGATGTAATTCTCACTGTGTGTGCAAGTTTGACATACTAATCTTATGCTTAGTAATAAAAGTTAATAGTTAATAACGGGTTACACAGAGAAGCTGTGGCTGCCCCAGTCCTGGAAGTATTCAAGGCCAGGTTGGATGGGTTTTGGAGCAGCCTGGTTTGCTGGGAGGTATCCCTGCCCATGGCAGGGGGTTGGTACTTAAATTGGAACTTGGAAGATGATCTTTATGGTCCCTTCCAACCCAAACCATTCTATTATTCTATACCCTCAAAAGATTCCTGGAATGTTTTTCTTGTGATCCAGGCATGCTCAGGCACAACGAAACTTTCCTTAGTCTCTGACTGGCTGAAAGGAGACACGCTTGGAGAAAGACTGGTAATGCTGGCGGATGATCTGTGTCACCTGGGCTTAAAACCTAGAGCAGCCTCATCAGGATCAGCCTCTTCAGAAAGGTGGACCCTTCTGAGCTTGGTGTTGTCACAGCACGTTAAAAGTGGTGAGCATATATAATCCTTGGAGTTCATGAAGTGTAAATGCTGCACTTACCCTTTGCATAAGATTGAAAGAATTTTGGATCTTCCAGAATACTTCATGTAGAACATGTAGGCTTTCTCCTGGTAGTTTATTGTTGATTGGTTGGTTTTCGTTGGGGTTTTTGTTTCTTAGTTTTGGGCTTTTTTTATACTTAAGCCAGTTTACTACATACTATTTAATTTTGTAAACACTAACTCGCAGCAGTAGCTGCCATTTTTTTGGTCCACATTGCTAAACAAGGGCAATGTTCAAAGAGAAGATTCAGATTTGCAAGTTTTGAAAACTTGAGGAAAATTTAAGTAAGCTTGATCTATCAGCTGATGTGCTGTAAAATAATATGATTTTTTAAACCATACCATGTGAAATTTACGTTCAAAACTGGAATACCAAATCAATTGTTATGGACCTATGTGTGTTTTAGTAATGCTTTGTTACAGGATCTTTGAATTTTTTTCAGCCATTTCCATTTATTTTTATGTCTTAAAAACTCTGTATGTGCTCTTATGCTGTATATGTATTCTGCTTTTTTTATTAATAGCTATTATTCATAGCATCCTATTTAATTTGTTAATATCATCCTGTTTAATTTGTTTGCAATTTTAGTATCTTATATAGACTTCCAGGGGAGTTCATTTTTCTTCATGTTTTCCATGTAAACTCAGCATTTGCTTTGATCCCTGTGGTGACATATTTCAGTGTCAGTGGATGCTGTGCACATTCATAGTGCTTCCAAGTTTCAAAGATACACACAGGCAGCTCACTGTGGTGCATGTTCTTAGACAAGGCATCTTGAAGGTGTCCTAAGATTGTTTTTTCTGTTACTGGAACTTCTGATGTAAAGGACCATCCGGAAAACCTCTTTCTCCAGAGAGAGTTCAACAAATGTGCTTGTGAGTGTGTGATGTTCTAGGGCTGATTGTCCAGTGACTTTGCTTTTTGACTCTAGAGCCAGAGGCACTCCTGAGCTCATTTTCTGCTGGGTGGTGGGTGACCTGTTTTTAAATCATATTGATTGAAGCCTGAGAGATTTTGAGGAGCTATGATGGTTCTTGACTTAGTCATTAAAACCAAAGTAGAGTATGTCGACTTTCAAAAGGATTTTTTTAATGAGATCTCTTACCTAAGTTTCTTAAGCAAATTGTCTTGGAGAGAATAGGAGAGCCTTTCATGGATCAGTAGCCTAGGATGAAAGGAATTAAAGGGGAAAAAGAATAAATAGTGAAAGGAAGATAATTGTTGCTGAAACTTCACAGATCCATAGCAGTGTGTTGGGATACTGAATGCTTAACTGATACAGAAGATTACAAAAGAAATCCAAAGTAGTAAATACTACAAGTATACATGGGAAGAACACAATCGTAACTGTATCAATTCAATGACAGACTCTGACCTGTTAAAACTCAAAAAGAGATCTTCAGTCATTGTGGTGTTTCCCTGTAAGGGACAGGTTGTAAAAAAGTAGTAAAAGAGGAACACAGTTTATTAGGAGCTGCTCTGAAAAGAACAGAGGACAAATGAAAATTATTATAGCATGTAGTCAATATACTGAATATGTAGTTAATATCTGGAATACTGCATGTAGTTTTGGTCACTGCAATATTCTTGTTCAAGTTTGGTCACTTGCAATATTCTATATGCTTTTGAAAAACATGTAATAGAATATGCCCAAAGAAATCTGGCAGGGATGGTTAGACAAGCAGTGGCTTCTGCTTGTAGAGGCAAGAAAACAGACTAGAATTTGTCAGCTTCTAGTGGAAGTGATTAAGGATGGGGTTGTGCTTAAAAGTTGTAAAATCACAATTTGTATAGAAAATGCAAATAGTGAGAAATGTATCGTTGTTTCTTTCAGTGGAAGAATTTGAATTTCTAACACATGCTTAGATAGCAGTCTTGAGGGCCAAGAAAAGTATACTTCTTCATACAGTTTATAATTAAATAATGGAACTCATTGCCACAGGATACTGTGGAGTTTGAGGATAAATGGGATTGGCTTGCTTGTATCCCATGAAAAAGGATCTAAGCATGTTTGTGGCTATATGCAATAGTACAGTGAAATCTTTGGCTCACAGTTGGTTGCCAGAAGCTAGGAGGGCATAAAAGGGGGAAGGATCACTTTGCACTTGCTCTATCTTTATTACCTTTTTCAAAGCTGCTTCAGCTGGTTTAGAGAACAGATACCTAGTAGTGTGAAATGTTGGCTGGTGTCTGTGAAATAGAAAAGTTTAGGTATCCATTAGACTGAAACTGTTTTGCACTTTATTTTGCATTCAAAATTAGTTAATAAAAATCAAATTAGTCTATATTAATAAGACATCTTTGCATGGTCATGTTTATCAAGCAATCAAAGCATATTGTCTTTTTCCTCTGCCCAACAGAATCATTGATTGGTGAAACCTTTGTTGAAAGGATTATTGATAAACTTCAAGCAGCTCTGTCCAAAGCGAAGGATCTTTCTGAAGCTGGAGATACTGAACCATCAGTATCTTTCATCTGCGATGTGGCCTCAAGCTTTTTCAGCTCTGTGAAAGGCTGTTTGCTGATGCCATCCTCAGAAGACTTGCTCCTTACCATCTTCCAGCTGTGTGCTCAGAGGCAGGATGCAACACACTTGTCAGGTAATCTGGAAAAAGAACTTCAGCCGAGCTTTTTCATATGTGATGATTACATATAAATTCTTCCTTTTCGTGAAACAGAATCATGAAAGTATGTGATAGAATACTGGGTTCACATACATTGAGTAATTGCAGCTGTAAATGACATGAAAATCTGTGCTTTAATTTACAGTGCCCATAGTTACTACTAAGCATCAAGTCCTGAACATGTTTACAAGGATTTTTAAGATTTTTTAATGTTAGTATCAGCTAACTTGGAAGCTATGATACTGCACGCTTTTTGGACTGTTACAGAAGTTGTTTAAAGTCTACGAAATATAACAAATGAACTTTTTTTGTTCATTTTGCAATCTGGGCAGTCTATGAAAAAATGTGTACAATCGCTTCTTTACAGACAACATTCTGAAACCATTTATATTGGCCAAGTTGCCCAGACAAATTGTGATCCATGCCTCTCTCTACCAGTCTCATGTTCATGTTTATCTGAGATGCTGATTTATATTCTCTGAATGCAGAATTTGAGGGTGTAAATTGATACATGCATTTACTGAAGTTAATACAAGTAAATACAATGTTTCAGTGTTGTCATAGAAGTGAAGTAGGACAGTACTAGCTTGGAAAACACTGCTGCTTTATAAATGCCTGTTGATGTTGTGAATGTTCAATATTTTGGTAGAACGATCTGTAGTTTTGAAGACTGTATGGACATATGGTAGCAGACAACAAGAACATCACTCTAATTCTCAAGTGAATTAAATCTTACCTGTGAGTCACAATTAATTTAAAATTGCTCTTCAACAAGGAAGCTATGTATGTGCCTTTGATAGTTTTTGCATGTAACCACAGAAAAGGGAATTATTTTCCTACTATAGGACCTTTAGACATGTGATTGTTGCTATATGCTGTAGTTTGTAATTAGAGTTTACCTGTTTGTGATAGTTTTGCTTGTCTACTTGTTGTTTTGTTTTCTTTTTTCCTTTTCCCTATAATAGATGTACTTGTATGCAAGTTAAAACACACTTGGATGTCTGGTGTAAATTCACTTGTGCATCAGCTTCAGGGCACTCAGAGCAACTTTTTGTTTAAAGCTGCACTGTGGGTCAAGAACCAAGTTCAGTCTTCCTCTTTGGATGTTAAAAGGTAATTGGGATTCACATCTGTTCCATAATGTGTTGTTCTCCAAAACAAACCAGGATCAGTGCTATAATAGCTATTATTTAATTGACATCTGTATTACTGAGACTTTTCGGCCTATTGGAGGCAGTGGGTAGAGCAAAACTTACACCACTCCTGGTACAGCATGTATGGAGCATTGTATCAATGGAAAATATGCAGGTGGCTCTTAATGAATAGTGCCAAACTTGTTTGCAGTGTCTTCTCCTTTTCTCAGGCTTCAGGTTTTGATCTCTGCAGTCAGTGATTTGCTGTTGAAGCTCATGGAAGCTGATGGACAGTCTGGATGTCTTGTGAGAGCTTATGTTGAGCATGTGACACCAAACAAAATTGAGTGGGGGAAATTGCACGAATCTCTGTGCTCTGAGGTATGGAAATGTTAATGGATTGTACAGGGTGGTCAGTCTTTCCTCAAGCCTCTGTCCCCTAGGGTGGTAAGCTTTATTTCCTATGACATGGCACTGCACTTGTGAGTACCGTATGTTTGTGCAGAGGTTCTTGTCAGCCATTTCTGTTTATGGACCCATCCAGTACTACTGGAGAAAAATCAAAATCCATGAAATAAAACTTTTCTGCGCAGAACACCAGCAACTTGCTTTACAGTTCAGGAATTTTATCTGACAGAGTATACATTGTGAAGATGTTTTTATCTCTAAGTTAATTCTTCAGAAAGATTAATTTTGTGAAAGACACCAATATCTGCAGAAGAATGTGGTTTGCTATCTTTTAACAAAATGCTGACATACATAGAGTAGAGAGTGGGGAAGGACATAAATTTCCTGTGCAGCCACCAGTAACCCTATAATTTCTTGTAAAATACATAGAGTTCTAAAGAAATGTATTTGTTTCTGAGCAGCAGTACAGTTCCAAATTACTGCAATTAGGTTTTTAATACACTGGAGTGGGTCATCCTCACCATTGTGCTTTTGATATGAATGTGTATGTTTCATGTTTGTTTCTTAATAATTCTGAATTTTCAAGGTTAAACAGATCAAAATATTTTTTCATACTCTTTTTATGCACATATTACAGTGGATGCACAAGCCTCTTTTGGAAGGAAGGCTTAGTATGAATTGTGAACCTCTGGGATCAAGTGTCAACCTGTGTGGCACAACTAAACTTCCAGGCCATCTGTGTACTTCAGCCTTATTAAGTAAAATAGTACTACTTCAGCTGAAAAATCATGTAGTCCATGGAGATCATGATTCTGAAAGAAAGAAAATTGATAATATAAGTAAGTTACAATGGTAAAACTTTAAGGAATTTTATATTGTAGTAGTTGTAACCTGTATTGAAAATTAGAAATGCATAGTTAAAGTTTGGCATACAGGTATGAGAAATTATCCTTTCATCTTTTGTTTCCTTTTTTCCTTTCTTTTTTTTTTTTAATGTTCAGGTCTTCTTTAAAAGTAGTTTTTATATTCCTGGGACCTCTTTTGGTTATATACATCCTGTCTCAATAGAACTTTGAACTGGGAGAAGTACGAATTTTTAAAACTTCAGATATGTTCATTGCCAAAACACACTGTGCATTGGCATGAGTGGGCAACAAGAACTGTATCCCTCCCTTGAGAGTTTAACCATAATGTAAAGATAGTTTGAGACAACAACGTATCTTAATTCCATGAGGTGGAATCTAGTTTCCTTTTATTTTCAAGAATGCTCAAATTAAATGCAGCATTATCAAATTAACAATTCTATCTCCAGAATTCTCGCCATGATGAGAAGTGTAATTGTGTAGTGTGGGTCTTGTAAGCTGATGAAGGAACCACGTGCTAGCTCTTAGGACATTTACTTGGTTTTCTTCTGGACTTAGGTATTGACTGCCTTGTCTGCAAGAAATATATGTTAAAGAAAAGGGGGAGAACAGAGAGGAGTCATGTTATGCTTAATTTGCTTTAAAATTTCTTGACTATCTAGAACAGATTACTGTAGCTTTTTTTCTCTTGTATGTTTTGATAAAATGGCAAATATCCAGTGCATGCTCTGAACCACCTAAGATTGCATGTAAAAATAATATCTTTATTGCATTAAAAACATATTTTAAAAAACCAACAAAATCTTGACCTGAAACTTCTTGCTTATGCAAGTCAGTAGTCATTTATAAACAACACCTGTTATTTAATTAGTTGCAGAACTGTTATATTCGCTACAATGGATTGAAGAATTGGAGAATCCTCCTTATCTGCTTCTGGAATATCTTCATATGTTAGAAGAGATGCACATCACATATGAGGAGTTTAGTACTCTGAGTAGTACAGCTAACCTGCAGCAAACTATATTTGACAGGTATGTGAGAACAAGTGAAACAACTCTTAGCTCTGTTTTCACAGTTTGTATTGTATAGAGTGCCTTTATATTTCCACATGTGTGTTGATTCAGAATGCATCCAAATGCTTTTGTGGTGAGCCCTGAGCATCTGTATATATTAACCAGGGTATTTCTTCTTCTTTGAAGATCAGAGGAACATGGAAGACTCTGGTCCTTAACCATGGCCAAAGTGATCCGCGCTGAGAATGCTGTATCCTGGGAGAGGAAAGAACTTTTCAAGACAGCAGAAGGGTATCTTAATACTGCTGCCTATAAACTTGCAGTTTGTTGCGAATGTTGATAGTGTGAAATGATCCTGATTCTGACCATTGACAGCTGAAGGCTGAAATGAAGATAATTCTGTATGGCATGTGAAAGTCGGACTTGGTTTAGTATGTGGGATTAGTTATGTCAGAGGATATTGCCTCATTATGAACTAACTGATACTTTGTTTCCTAGTTCAGCTTTTGCATTCCTTTCATTCTTGGTGTTTTGCTTGTATGAATAGGTTCCTTCCATTAACAGAGGGCAGATTGCATACACTTCAGTGTTTATCATCTTTCTTAACTGAGGAAGAAAAGAGGGAACTTGTCTTCCATTGTGTGGCCAAACTTATGACATGTACACAGACAGAGCTTTCCAGCACTGACGGTGAGTATGTTCTTACCTCAGTGTAGTTCATCAGAATTTAAGAACGTTATTTTGTAATAAAGTTTGCTTTTAGATAAAACATATTTACTATAATATCGTTTTTCCTATAAAGAAATGCTTTCTCAGTTTGCCTATTTCTTCTAGACTATTTGGCATAATAATTTTCTGCCTCATTCAGGAAGTACAAGCCTTACTGCCAGATACAAAATTAGAATGAAAAGACTTAGGCTGTTATTATTAAAAGCATCCTGATGTTGCTGTACTTCAGTGAACCATTTAGGCTTTACACAGCATGCAAAAATACTACTATTGTCAGCTGGTCATGATAGTCTTTAGATAGTTTGCCAAGAACTCTTTCACAGTTTACACACATATAATTTTTTAGTAGCTCCTACTGAAACTGCACTACATTAAATGTCTGCAGCTGTGGAAAATTACCTAAGATATGGTTGAGATGTATTATGATATTGCTTTGAATATAGCCACTTATTTTGGGTCTACAGCCACTCTATTTGGATGTAAGCTTTCACAAACTTGCTGCTTTTCAAGAAAACTGGAAATGTTCACATACAGTCCTTCTATCTGTATGGATTACATGTAATTTAAGAGGAAAGTCTTTTGTGTTTTGGCCCTTACTGCTTTTGTGTGTACTTGTGTGTACTCTTATTGATCAGTCTATATGAAAACTGAAATGTATGGTTTTTATTTTGTAACAGAACTGTGCTTACTTAAATTGGAAAAACTTATCTTTGGTTACTTTAAACTGTGGACATCTGTCCCTTGGCAGTGTTCTTAGGATTTCAGATGAGTTCTTCAAATGGATGTTCTTCAGGTGTGAAAATGATCAGTGTTAGTGACATACAGAAATTGAGAGAAATATTAAATATCTTTACCATGGTAGTTTTCTACTCTTTCAACTTAGTTGAGGCTTTCTGGCTTTCTAAGAGAACCAGTGAGGCAAACGAATGTGTCTGTGAAACTTTGAACAGAAGAAAATGGAAGAATCCTCACTTCTCCTCTGTTGTGGAGGCCTTTTATTTGTAATTGGTGCTTCCCTTCTACTACTTCTCAGTTTTCTAGGGATTCCTGAGCAGAACATATATATCCAAATTCACATTAAGTGGGATGTAGGTTGTAGGCTTACCATTCCAGTGGTGTCTTTTCTTTTCAGCAGCTGAAAAAAATTGCTGCTGAACTTGTTTAAGTGAAGCAGGGGTTTGTTTGGTTGGTTTTGCTATGTATATGTGATACTTTACCTTATTTTTTTGTCATTGTGCTTGTTGGAAATGTTCATTTTCTCCAGGAAATCTAGATAAATACAGTTCTTCTTAAAAATGGAAAACAGTACTAATGCAACAGTTGTACTTCACTCTAAAAGTAAAAATTAACATTCTGACTAGAACTCCAATTAGCATTCCAATAATACTAAAATTCCAAACTTTCAGTTGCATTGTCTTCATTATCTGCCCAAAGTATTGCTTAGCTTACTGTATTTTTAGTAGCACAAAGAAATTTCAATCTTAGCAGGTATTTTCCTTTTTTAGATTTTATAATCTATCACCTTATCTTATAGGAGCTGTTTATTTTTAAAAGTTTGGATAAGATATTGTATTTTGATTTAACAATGACATTTGTGGATTAAGTGTTCAAAGAAGAAAGCTTAGGTATTATCCAAACTGTCTTACAATATTAAAATGAAGTTCTATTGACACACATTCTAATGTTTGTTTTGTCTTGATAGTTAAGACTATTGAGTTTACATTTTATTATGTCATAGGAGCATTTGGGTGTCTTTCCATTTTGAACTCCTGCTTGAAGGATAGAAGTATTGATTGTGATCATCTATTACCTGCAGTACTGAAAATCATAATATCTTGGAAAAATGATAATGATGACAGCTTTCTCTTTAGCTGGTAGGTGCAACATTGAGATAATTTGACTTTTTTTCTTATTTCTAAGGCAAGAGTTTAAAAGTACAGACTAATTCAAATAAATTAATTAATTCAAATAAAATCAATCTGTACAACTGCCATCTACTGCTCTAATATTACATATTTAAGCTTTTGTAGAAACTTTGGCTTAGTATATCACTAACTCATAGTGCACAAAAGTACCTGGAAGGCTGGGAGACTGAGGGGCTTTGTAAAATGCTTTTGAAAGATGTCAACTGTTTTCAAATGCATTCAGAACTGACCAGCTTTTGCAGGTGTTGCTGGATGTTCAGTTCCAAGTTCTGTTTGCTTATTTTGGTAGCAGGAAAAATCTTGCATACCAGACTTAGCTATCTTTTAAAGTTCTGGACACAAAAATGTAACTTGAAAAGCTTCCAGCGAGGAGTGAAAATATACTGAGATTATCTTTTTTGACTATAGTGAGAAAAATCCAGGCAACAAAGTTCCAAAATAATTATAAAACCATTGAGTTTTCTGGGTTGGAAGGGACCTTAAAGCTCATCCAGTTCCAACCCCTGCCATGGGCAGGGACACCTTCCATAAGACCAAGTTGCTCCAAGATCTGTCCAACTTGGGCTTGAACTTCCAGCAATGGGGCAGCCACAGCTCCTCTGGCAACCTCTGCCAAGGTCTCCTTCACAGGGAAGAATTTCTTCCTACTAATCTAAACCTATAATATATAATATATAGTATTTGGACACTTAAAGGGTTAATAACTTTTCCTAAATCGGTAACTTAAAATTACTATTTTTCTTGCATTGATTTAATTAAAATTGCTGACATTCGTAGTTTATGTAAGTATATTGATTGAGCAAATGTTTAAATTGTAGAAATGTATGAATCTGTAATTTAGGAATCTTCTTTAGACTTGGCAGCTAATGTAGCACTCTACCTTTGAAATACAGAATATCAAAAGCACACAGGACACAGCATGGTAGTGCCAGACAAATTTGTCCTGTGAGGAGGAGTGAAGGCAAGAATATAAATACTCAGGTCTACAACATGAATCTATATAAGCTTTGGTTGTATTTTTATTACAGCAGTCTGAAAGAAGCAAGTGCTCAATTGCTTGGTTTCAACATTGAGTTGATGCGTTACCTTCCCTTGTTGCTGAAATATTCTGCAGCTCCTTTGGCTGATAATGAATGGGACTTCTTGATGTGCTCCATGCTGGCTTGGTTAGAGGTAATATGGAAGCATCTTCACTTTTAATGTACTTACCTTTTTGATTATTCCCTGAATATGGCAATGACACTGTAATCTCAGCCGAATTCTTGACACAATGACAAGAAGAATTGCACAAAATCCAGTTTATGTTGGACTTTGGACAAAGATTTAAAAGCACAAGCAGTTATACTGTCCTGTTTCTTTTTGTGTATGGAGATAAAATCAGCTCACTCTTCAAGTAATACGATCTTTAATAATGGCATTGGTAATTGGAGAATAATTTTGAAATATATCTGCTGTAGGTCTCTATTGAAAAATTATTGATTAATTGAAAAATTAATTATTGATTAATTGAAAAATTATATTTCTTTAAAACATAGTTTAACATGATACATCAAAATCAGCTGAATGAAAAGCAATGTCTGCATTTCAATGTCTAACTGATCACATGAAGTATCAAAGTTATATTCTAATGCTGTTAGGAAAGAGGACAGTAATGTTAGTAGTCAGATGACTACTTACTGATAAATCAAATAAATATACAGAACCTGTCACCTGTGCATTCAGAAGGGCAGGCTGGAAATTTCATGTGACCTTTCTTGGTCTCAGGATTAATCTTACCTAATGGTATGTGCCTCAAAACTATGTATTTTGTTTAAAAACAAAGAACAAACTTAAAAGAAAATCTTGTTGTGTAGACTAAGTAGGGAATATTTTTAATTGATAATGATACTCCTTTCTGACAGAACGGGTAGGAACAAAGATAAAAAGAAAGCATCTGTGTTGGGGGAGAGGAAATATTCACCTGATAGCCACTTCAATAATTTCCAGTTTTTAGTAGTATGTTGTCCATTGAAATTTCTTTTTGTCATTATAAGGAAGGTTATATAATGGAAACAATCCATTTTTCTAATGTTGGTGAGACTTGGGAATTCATTTCAGGTAGTCCTATTGAAGTGCAATTTCTATTTTTAAACCAACCTCCCCGACCCACAGAATTTTCCAATGGTTCTTGCAATTTAATTGTCTTTGAAATTACACTTTTTGTTGTAGACAGGAAATGTGAAACAAATTTTAAAGCAAATTTATGGTTAAGGAATCTTCCTCTGTGTTTATTTCCTCCTAGACAACAAGTGAAAGCCGTTTGCTTTACCATATCCCGCTTGTGCAGATTTTTGCTTGTGTCAGTTGTGACTTGGCATCTGCCCTTAGCACTTACTTTGAGGCTGCAGCTCCTTACAGTACTGCAAATCTTCCTAAGAACTTGGTCAGTGAATGGAAGGAATTCTTTTCTGAGGGAATTCACAATTTGCTGTTACCCTTGTTGGTGAAAATCACAGGCAAGTATATGACAAGGGGATAACAGCCAGGCTGTTTTGAAATAGAACTGAACAGGCCACATTTTTGAATTTACAGGAATATAATGTAAATAGAGTTTATAACAACTCAGTTTTTTTAACACTGACATGTTAATTAGTAAAGTGATTGCATATAACATAGAGATTGTTAAGATTAGATGGAACCTGTCAAGTGCAATCTTGAGTTGTTTCCAGCAGAACTTATTTATGGTATCATCCATACATTCTGCATCACAGCTTGTCTTCTTTTAAACAGGAGAAACCAAAAATGCATCAGAAGGCTCTTTTCAGAACTCTGTATTATCATCTTTGGGTGAAGCTCTAACTTACATCTCAAAGGACCAGTTCTTAAACCATAAGCTGCCACCGAAGTTTGTTGCAGGCCAGAAGACAAATCTTCCAGATAAACTCCAGACTCTACTGAACACACTCTGTCCGTTATTGCTTTTCCGGGCTCGACCTGTACAGGTTTCTGTCTACCATATGCTGCATAAGTAAGAAGCAACAAATTTTTCACTCTCATTGCCTCTCAACCCTCCTGCCCCTTTTTTAAAAATAATGTGCTATAGGATATGCACTTGTAGCAAAATAATATTCCATTATGGGAGAAAATCCTCAACTGGGCAATTTATGTTCTTTTTTGGAGGACACTATATAAAACTGTGAATGCTAAAGTTAATTGTATTAGCAGACTTAAGAAAGGTATTTATTTTTAGCCCTTATTTTAGCACTCATGGAATCCTAAAATGCAAACTGAAATATTCCAGGTTTTATCTGGGCCTGACACTACCATTAAATAGTATGACATTTTTATTTTCATTAATTTAGATAAGAAAGTAAATACAGATAGGTAGTACTGCTGTGAACTCCTTGGATATTTCTAATTCTCAGAGAGACAATACAGAATTTGTAAAATATGTGCATTTGGCTCCCCAAAATGCAGATTGCAAGGCAGATGGCTTAAGCCAGCCACCATTATCTTTCACTTATATTAGGCATAAAGTTGCAATAGCTTTATTCTGATAGAGAATTTTATTTTAGCATGGCTCAGGAAAAGTAAGAGGTCTGGAAAGAGAAGTGAGCGAGGATACATGCTTGTTGGCTGTTGCTCTTGACCAAAGATGGTGGCATGTTTCTGAAAGATTCTGTGTTGTTTTTAAGGAATAACTGCCATTATTTTATTGTCTGTCAGAATGTTGATGTTGATAAGCAAAGAACTATGCATCACATATATTAAAATAGTTTATTAAAATTATTTTAAAATTAAACCTGATTTCCTTTCCATATTTATATAGATTAATGCCTGAATTGCCTAAATTTGATGATGAAGATCTCAAGTCCTATGGTGATGAAGAGGAGGAATTGGCATTGTGTGTATTATTTCCCTCACTTTCTATAGGACTGTCTTCCATATTTTTAAAATGTGTTAAAAGATTGAAATTTGCAGCAGAGTAGCTTTCAGCTAGGAGATGTTAAAAAATTGCATAGCTATGACAATAAGGTTATAAATATTTAGAATATTAAATATTTTGGTCCTTTGCACTAAAACTGGAGACAGTATTTGCAGTTGTTTTTAGGTGCAGTTACTGGACTAAATGCTGTATATATGCTTTATATTAAGAAATCTTGGCAAATTTTTATTTGTATTCAGTATGTATCTGCACAGGTAATTTCAGTTACCTGAAACAGAACAAAATTAACTCTGTGTTTTATACAGCTTGAATCCCATGAATTCTCTGGTTTGAAGAGGGAATGTGGTAACTGGTTAAAACTCCTTTTTAACCTCAGCCCAATGATTAATACCTTTCCTAACTGCAGAGATGCAAAAGGCTTTTCAACCCAGAGCCAGCAGTGATTAGGAGATCATTGTTCAGTTGCTCATTTGTTGGTTTGACTCCAGAGAAGGCAAGCAAAGTGGCTATCCATGATGTAGGTTAAATCAGATCAGCCATAGACCACTCCCAGATGAAGTGATCAGCATTCAGTTTAAATTTGTCTTCTAAGAAGGTAAAACCACCAACTCTCCCATTCAGGGAAAAAGAAGAAATTTTTAAAAGAGTAAATTTTCCTGTAATAAAAGGCTTATTTTATGTTGTGCGTGCATGGCTTTACTTTCATGACTTTTTAGGAAGGCTATGAACTTAAATTCAGTTCATGCTATGTTCAAGATTTGAGTTTACTATTCCAGATAATATTTTTCCACAGATCACCTCCAGCAGCTCTTATGTCCATCCTGGCCACTCAAGAACTCTTGCTAGAAAACATCCTGGAATGCATTCCGGTTGGAGAATTTGCAGTTATTCAACCCCTGAGTGATGAGTTCTGCCTTGTTCTAGGATATCTTCTCACTTGGAAGTTGACATTAGCTTTCTTTAAAGCAGCTTCTTCTCAGGTATATTTTCAGAGTCCTTTTAACTGAATTTCTTAACGTACTTTTTTAGTTTCAGTCTCGATTTCATCCAGCCATTTTCTTTTAATTATGTAACTTCTTATCCCTTGTTTCTGTGAAATTAGTGAAAATTCTGAAAGCAGCAACAGACTTAGATTTCTGCACCGCTGTATTTGAGGATGGCAAAATTAGAGCAATGAAGAACTAAGATTCATGAAAAGATGACTCTTTCTTGCATTTTCAAACAAGCTTGGTACATATTACATATATAATCTTCTAATCATTCGCAATGGTGCAGAGAACTAAACTTGTCTTCTAAACACTACTTCTGAATCACAATGTTGCTGTTCCTCCCTGCAAGGACGTATTTGTATTATTTACAGTGTAAGCTGTATTTACCATGTTTTGGTTTTTTTGTGAATTTTTTTAATGCTACCAGCTACGTGTTCTCTACTCACAATACCTTAGAAGAACTAAAAGCTTGAATAAACTGCTTTATCACTTGTTCAGGCTTATGCCTGAAAACCCTGTCTTTTCTGGGCCAACTTCAGAAGTTCCAAATAAGGACACAAAAACCTTCTTTACTGAAGAGCTTCGTTTAGATGTCAAAGGTTAGTAAAAACTGTATTTGTGCATTCGAGAGAGTTGTTATATTTGAATAAGCTTTTTTTCTTAAAAATACTTTTTTAGAAAGTCTTACCTATAAAACAAATACACAGAGAGACAAATACATACATATGTTTAATAATCTTTTGTTAACTCTCCCCATTTGAAACTTAAACAAAGTTGACATGTTTATCAGAGAAACCAAGAAAAACATAAGTCAGGAATAATACATTGCTACTTTTGAATCATGAACGTAACAATTCCAAAACACTAGAAATGTGTGATCTATTCTGGAACCATTGCTTCTAGAGAAAATTTTTAATATTAAATAAAATTTCCATATTTTCTTGTATTTTAATATATAAATTCAAAATATTAAAAACCATTTTAATATATATTTTTAAATGTTTGAGATGTTAAATTGTGTGTTGTTTTAATCATGTTGTTCAAAAGACCCAGTTAATCAGTGATGATGAGAGAAGATATGCTGCCTTTTTAGCTGAGAAACATGAAAAAGGGAATTAGATTTTTAAGTCCCTTAATTTAATTTTTTTAATGTACCTACATAGATTTAAGCAAGGAAATGGAGTTTCCATTTCTAATTTTTCTCTTGGACATCACTGTATGCTGCAGAACAATTTATCTGGATGACAGTAAGAAAGAATTACTAACATGACATCCCAAGGGAAAGTCTTCCCTTAACTCATCATAGAATCATTAAGACCTCTGGGATCATCCAAGTTCACCCTTTGAACACCACCATGTCCCCTAAACCATATCACAAAGTGCTCTGTCTGTGTGTTTTTTGAACACCTCCAGGGATGGTGACTCCACCACTTCCTTGGGCAGCCTGTTCCAATGTTTATCCACTCCTTCAGCAAAGAATTATTTCCTAATATCCAACCTGAACCTCTGTTGGTGGAACTTGACATGCTTGCAAAGCTCAGCTGTCCTCCAAACACCTTATTGTTTGTTCGCTCCAAAGTGAGTGTTTTGTGATTTCTACAATATAAAATTATTTTTGATTCCTGGTGTCCACTTGGAGTTCAGTTTCTAAATGAAAAGGTGAATTCTGAGGTGTGGAGTATCAGGCTAAGGAACAAAAAACCAGCCTGGTGAAGAAGGGCTGAGTCAAACAGGCCCTTAGAATAGCAATAATAGGAACATGTACATGAAATTCCAAGTACCACAATTATATTTGAATCAGAAATTTGTATGTGGTGTGGAGGCACCAACTTCCATGACTAATGTATTAAGAGTATTTCAACACCTTTTCTTTCCCTCCCAGGGACAGGGATGCTGTCATCCCAGATCCCACACTTGGCCTGCTCTGTGTACCATATAACTCTGAAAGATCTGCCAGCCATGGTGAGGCTGTGGTGGAATAGCTGTGAGAAGCGTGTCTTCAATGTTGTGGATAAATTCACAAGCAAATATGTCAGCAGTGTGCTCTCCTCCCAGGAAATAGCTTCTGTTCAGACTAGCACACAGTTATTTAATGGCATGACAGTAAGACTTTTTGTCCTTTCTTTTTATTTACTTGAGTTTTTTGCAAACATTTCAGGAAATTTTACTTCTCAGACCAGACTGTGGTTCTGTTTTATATGATTGCAATTTTGTTGTTCTAAATGACTGATTAAACATAATTTTGCTTGGTATCAATAAATTAAATTGATGTTTATTAATATTCTGCTTGGAAAAAACATGAAAGACTGGATTTTAGGATGTTGAAGAATTTGAGGAAGTGGAAGGTACTGCTATCAATATACTACTTTTTATTTATTAAAAGATGTAATCAATCAGTAGAATGAAAACTGGCTGGTAATTCCTTTTTAGTTTACTGAGATATGAGTAGATTTTTGTTTTCTTTGAAAAAAGTGTTTACCTGATCTAAGAAAATAATTTAATATGCATAGGAATGTGTTTATATATATATATATATATACAAAGACTAGAGATGCTGAATGGCATTTTTTAATACGTGTATTTTTTTCAAAGGTAAAAGCTCGGTCTGCAGCACGAGAAGTCATTGCAACCTATTCTGTTGATGATATCTTTATTGAACTAATAATACAGCTTCCATCAAATTATCCACTGGGATCCATAACAGTTGAGAGTGGAAAGAGGGTTGGTGTAGCTGTACAGCAGTGGCGCAATTGGATGCTACAGTTAAGCACATATCTTACACATCAGGTGAATTTCAATATAGTTCTTAGTTTTGAAAATTTAATAAGTCCTTACAGCAGAAAAACATTCCTAGTAATGCAGTATTGTATAGATCTGTGTAATAGATCTCATTAGATTGCAAACCTTTGTAGAATTGCGTCATTCTTACCACCTGCTTTTCTCCAGATACATAAACAGAGGTAAAATGATCAGCCTATTGTTAAATCCAGAGCCCAAGTTGAAAATTTAGATCTCTTAAGATATGGCCCAGTGTTTGTCCTGTGTGTCAGTACCATCTCAACTATAATTTGAAAAAAACCACAAACAAACAAATGACTACAACAAAAAATCAAAACCAAAAACCCCATCCATGGAATTCTCTAAAAGACTGATGGTTGCTGAAATGGCATAATCTGTGGTTAGACCAAAACAAAGCAGTGATTGAAAATTTCAAAATCTGTTTTTAAGTGCTCCTGAATACACTCTTCCTGCACTGTTGAATACTCACTTTTCTGTAGATCAGAGTATTATAAATTATGCAATGTATGTATTGCATGTAGTTTCAGATTATAAATCCTTCAGGCCTTGTTTCCTTTATGTTTTTATGACTACAACAGGAATAGTTCAAAGGAGTTCTACAGTATTAATAGCTCTTTTCCCTCTTTTAGAATGGAAGTATTATGGAAGGCTTATCTTTGTGGAAAAATAATGTGGATAAACGTTTTGAAGGCGTTGAAGATTGCATGATCTGTTTTTCAGTCATTCATGGTTCAAACTATTCTCTTCCCAAAAAAGCTTGCAGAACGTGCAAGAAGAAGTTTCATTCAGCTTGCTTGGTAAGTACCTGGAGTAAATCTTTTTAAATAGGCAAAATACCCTAGAATCATAGAGCAGGGTCAGAAGGAGCTTAACGCTCATCTGTTCCATCCTCCTGCCATGGGCAGGGACACATTCTGCTAGAGCAGGTTGTCCAAGCCCCATCCAGCCTGGCTATCCATATAGTTTAAACCAGAAACTTCTACTGTATTACCAACAATTTTCCACTTTGTCATTGGAGTATCTGGGATTAACAGCACTCATAAGTTATTTCTGTGAATTTTGTACTAAGATGTAAGGGCAGGTAATGAAAGAAGAGCTGCTACACAGTGTATGTCTAATAGGTGTATATACAAATACATATGTATGTATACACATGCATATATGTGTGAGTGAAAAGGGTTTTTTTACTGTTTCTTGGTTTTTTTTTTAAAGTATAGGTAATGTTTTGATAGTTACTTTCACAGAATCACAAAATTAACTATGTTAGAAAAGACATTTCTATGTCTTTTCTATGTTAGAAAAGACATTTGAGATCAAGTCCAGCCTATGATCTAACACCACCTTGTCAGCTGGACTATGACACTAAGTGCCACATCCAGTGTTTTCTTAAACATCTCTGGAGATGTTTAAGAAAAGACTGGATGTGGCACTTAGTGTCATAGTTTAGTCATAGGGACAGTGACTCCACCACCTCCCTGGACAGCCCAATCCAATGCCCAGTCACTACTTCTGTGAAGAACTTCTTCCTATTGTCCAGTCTAAACCTGCCCTGGTGCAGCTTAACACAGATCCTTGGCAATAATGGTTATTGATAATGTACTAGTGTTTCTGTACTCAGCTTGCCTTCATATATTAAACAGACGTATTTCTCTTTTTCAGTACAAATGGTTCTCATCCAGCAACAAATCCACATGTCCACTCTGTCGAGAGACATTCTTGTGAAACAAAATGTTCTTCTTTCTGTGAGCCAAATAAGAAATAAAGAGCAGGCAATAAACTGTAGAAGTTAACTATTTGGAAATAATGTCAGTTACTTTAAATTCTTCACTAGTGGAATATGACACACTTACCTCTGGACTGGCTTTTGTAAATTTGAAGATTCTTCTTTGATATAAAGAAATATATAACAATAATTTATTTTAATTGGTATATTTTTAAGATATATTAAAAATTTCAGAAATAATGTGGAGTTATGTCTGAAAAGTGGTGTTTAAGCCACAGCATAGTTCATTAAAAACTCTTATTTTAGGCATATTCTAACATAGTGTTATGTAATTAACCCAGGTGATACCTCTTAATATAACAGCTGAATATAACATAGGTTACCACCTAAAGATTTGATTTTTGATTATAATGCATTCATAATAGTCCCTTTTTTTGGGGAAAAAAGAATGCTGTTGCTGTTAGACATTAAGGCATGAAACTGGTGATAATCTTTTAAAGCGTAAAATTTAAACATAGCCTCTTCTAATAAAGTGAACTTTCACCTTTCAAAGTTTCTTTTTGCCAAAACTCCCCAACCGTCCAGTAGCCTAAAATCACGAAAACCCAGAAACCCCACTAAGGAGAGAGACCATAATCGTTCCTGCATCACAGTGACACCATCTATTTATTGCTGATTGGCTTTTAAAGAGAAGGCAGATGCACTGATCAGTTCTTGTGCATCTTCTTCTTCATGAGCTGGCAAATTAGCTATCACTGAATGTCTACTGTACTTCCACTGTCCTAGAATAATAAGGACTCTTAAGTGAGCATCCAGATGTATCAGAATTTAATAGCCTTCAACTATACATTTTTTCATGCCTTTTTTTTTTTAACAGTGGTAGCATACTAGTATATTCCAACTTGAATGGTATTTGTGGTGGGTTTCTTTGAAAAGTCAATAAAAGTGGGGAATAAATAAATAAATAAATAAATTTTGTCAATATCTGTAGTCTCTGGTTTGCTATCTCTTCCTGTATGTGATAAACTTTTAGAAATTAATCGTATAGATTTTCAGATGCTGAGTTTGTAGCATGGTCAATTGGCTGTACCTCAACAACTATTATTTTAGATTTTTAGCTGTTGATAACTGAAGTCTGTATTTTTAACTGGGCTGCTAGAGGAGCAGCTAGAGGAGCAGCCTTGACCTTTTGTTTTGAGTAGGTGAGAATGGAAAGGATTTAAAGCTGGTATTGAGAAGGTCTAACTGAAAAGACAGAGTAGGGAACAAGCTGTATTGTTTCATAGTTACTGATGCTAAAACTCCATCATTGCCTCTGTTTCATCACTTCGGTTATTCTAAATTACTTCTTTGCAAGGTCATTTACTGATCTGAAGGCAGATGCCTTAATACTTTTTCATGGATGAGTACTCTTCATCTAGATTACTCCATGGTAGTATTCTCCTTGTAAAATGGGATAAAAGGGAGTACAATCATAACCACAGTGCTGCCCAGAGATTTCAGGGCAGTAATAGCCTGCCTTGAATCATGGAATTGTTAAGGTTGGAAAAGACATTTAAGATCCTCAAGTCCAATCATGAACCTAGCACCGCCTCCATGTTCACTATTAAACAGTGTCCTCAGGTGCTGTATCTACATGGGTTTTGAACACTTCCAGGTATAGTGACTCGGCCACTTCCCTGAGAAGCCTGTTCCAAAGCTTGACAACCCTTTTTTCCTAATATCTAATAATATCTAATAATATCTAATATCTAATATCTAAACCTCCCCCAGTGCCATTGAAAACCTGAGGCTGTTCTATTTTGTCCTGTCCCTTGTCCCCTGTGAGCAGAGCCTGATCCCCACCTGGCTCCACTCTCCTGTCAAGGAGTTGTGGGGAGTGAGGAAGTCCCCCCTGAGCCTTCTTTTCTCCCACCTCCCTCAGCTACTCCTGGTGCTCCAGACCCTTCTCCAGCCTCTGTTCCCTTCTCTGGATATGCTCCAGCACTTCAATGTCCTTATAGTGAGAGACCCCAGGATTGGACGTGCTTCATGTGAGAGACAACTGCTCACTTTGAAAATTTAAAAAGGTTTATTAAACCTTAACAAAAATACAACAAAGGACTACATAAGGAAAAAGCTGCAGTGCTGGGAACTGCCCCTCGTGCATACTATAGGGCCAGTTCATCTTCAAGATGGATGGTCAGTCTTTTATACCCCTGGGGGTTGCATCAGCCAGCCCTGGCCCCTCCCAAAGTCTTTCAGTCAGCTCTTCTTTGCCCTGCAGTGGAGACTGCTTTCTTGTAACCTGATTAGAGGTCAGGTGTCGCCATGCCACACCCCCTAAGCAACAAGCTTATCCATTCCTAACTGCCCCATACGAGGGGCACATTTGCATGCCTTCTTTGTACCTGCCCTAGACAACCCTGGCTGTCTGATGGTCACAATACAGGGGGGAAAGGGAACTGGGGACAGCAGAGGACATCTAAACTACAATAACATAACTATACATCACTAAAGCTTTAATTAATATTCACAACACAACAGTTATCTTTTAATTGTGAGAGCAAATCATCTCATTATCCATCTATAACACTTCAGCAGTGCCCAGCACAGAGGGACAGTCACTGTGCTGGTCCTGCTGGACACACCATTGCTGATACAGGCCAGGTACCTTTGATCTTCTTGCTTGCCTTGCACACTTGGCTCATGTGCAGCTGCTCTTGACCAGCACCCCCAGGGCCTTTCCTGACTGGCAGCTCTCCAGCCCCTCTGCCCCAGCCTCAAGCTCTGCTCGGGGTTGTGAGGACCCAAGCGCATCACTCGGCACAGAAAGACCCTTGCTTCACCTTTCTATTCAGAAGGACACCATTTCCTTCTGACAGAAACAAACTTTCTAATTGTGCCTTGGACCTGTAAAAGTGCCTGATAACTACATCAAAAGGAGCACTACTGATTCAGAGCATTTAAACCCAGCATAGCTACAGAGAGGAGAAATTACAGACTGGAAGTTTTAATGGTTGTCTGAAAGCTGAAGTACAGGATTTCTACTTCAGTGCCAGTTCTACATAGTACATCTTTGTGAGAGTCTGTCTGAAATATCCCTCATCTGCCTCATGATCGTCATTTGGGGACCACTGAAGAAGAGACCGCCCCCCCCCCCCCCCCCCCCCCGCCCCATCTTAAATCTCTGGTTCTGTAGGAGAAAGTTACACATGCCAAGGGCCCCAAGACCTGAGCATAGTGGTGTTTGCTGTACACTACGCTGAGCCCAATGAAAGAAGAAGGGGACGCCGCGCCCTTTTTGCAACAATAGCTTCGGAAGCTGTCCCACCTGCTTGGCTGGACTTCTCCTGCGTTCTGGGTGGTCCCCCCACAGAAGACTCCTCACTTGTCTACAACTGCCGTGACAGACAAACTGAGACATAAGAAGCCTCTTCACCAGAGAAAAACCAAGACATGAAATCCCTATGTGAGAAGACACCCTCTCATACTTTCCAAGGACTGGGACTGAAACCCCCAACCCGGGGGAGGTGTGTGGGGGGAGGCAAGATGACCAAAGCAAGATGCATGTTGCAGATGTGACCACTGGACCAAGAAGACAATGGCTCTCGTTTACTGCTGAGAACATGGACTACCTGTTAAATCTATTCCTTATTGTATCTGTTTCCCCCTCCCCCCTCACAACTTCCAATACAGTTATCATAATAAAAACCTCTGAGTTAGCTAGAGATTTTGAGATCTCCCCAATGTAACAGGCAGATCCTTGGCTGGACTGGACCAAAGGACTTGGTCTCTATGTTTGGTAGCTATATCCCCTTCTTTTTCTCTCTCTCTCTCTCCCTCTTTTCTCTCTCTTTCTCATCGTTTTCTCTCCCTTAATCCCTCTATCACATTTTGCTGTAGTCATTCAATAAAAGTGCATTTGTTTTGATTATTACTGCAAATCCCCTGTGCCATGTCAGTTTTTTTGCACCCTGAGATCAATCCACAAACCATCACGAAACCCATTCGTAAGGACGGATCATGACAATCTTGTATATATATTTATACAAGTCTCTAATAAAATTCAGTTCCTGCCACTACTCAGGTCACTAATCTTACCAGACCACTAGTCAGTGGCTAAAATTTAGAATTCAACCCAGCAAACCCAAGTGTAGGCTTGGCAATTTCTCTGAGAAATGGGAAAATGGATTTCTAGTCACAGCACTACTTAATTGTTACAGAAAGTGAAGTAAATAGTTCAGGCTCTGTGATGGTGCATCCCTGTTCTGCCTCAGGCTGCACTATAATTATCTCAGAAATGCTCAACAGGCTCTCTTTGCTTTCATTTCTGTATCTATAGAATTGAGCTAATATTCCTTTGTGAAAAGAATAGTTTTTAAAACATGAAAATGAGAAATATATATCTGAGGGCTAAGCATTATTTATTATTGCATGCAACAGTTCTACTTGCTTATAGATATCCAAGTGCTGTTATACTTACAAGAGCATCAAAACAGACACAGAATTAGTCAAGACAGCATTATAAAACAATTATATTTCCTTTCTTTCTTTTAACTTTATTTCATTCCTTGATTTCTCATTTCATTTCCTTTCATGAAATATAACTTCTTCATTTTATGAAAGGAAATTAAATCTTTCATTTTCAATTAATATAATTTCATTAAGTTTCAATTAATTTCACAGCACTTCATTCCATTTAATTTCATTGTGTTCCACTTAATTTCCCTTCATTTCACTTCATTATATTTCTTTTTCTTTCTTTTCACTTCACTTTGTTTCTCTGGTCCAGACTGTACATCATAAACTGAACAACAAGAACAGCCATTTAATGAAGAGCCTAAATGTACTAGGACAAAAAGCATGAACTTTCTCTAATGGCTTTGCATGACCTGGGTACAGGCCTTGCAGGAAAGAGGGAAAGGCCATCCTTACAGAGGATACATACACGTGAAAAAATATTGTTCTTGAAGATACTTTGCAGTACTCCACCCATGCCGTGATACATGTAGGGAAGAGTCCAAAGACATTCAGGAGGCTGAGAATGGTTTCTGGTTACTTGTTGGAGTTTCCAACAGTGGGTGTGTTTGTCTGGGCCTGTAGAGCCTTTACTCTGTCAGGCAGCTGAAAAGCACTGCCAGGTCTGTTCAGAGCAGCCCCAGAACCACAATTGACACCTGGGGCCTAGGAAGAAATGTCTTACCATCAAGAGGTGTGAAGGTTAGTGAAATCTAAACATAGTTTGTTTCAGCTGTACAGCAAGGCTGAGCCTTGACTTAATCAGATCCCCAGAGAGCCAAATTTGTTTTGCAAGATGAGATTTTTGTAGATAAACAGGAAGTACCTCAGCACGTTACCAACATGTGAACCTAGAGAAGCAAAGCACAGGAGCCTATGGTAGTTTCGTTTTGGTAAGAAAACAAAGACTGCCTTTTGAAGCAGGGAAACAAAAGGTGGTGACTGAAAGCATGTGCCTTTTAATGTGCAGATAATCTCTTCCCACAAAGATCAGCATTGCTCAGTTTTCACAGCTTTTTGGAAGAAATTAAAACGTTATTTTCACCACTGTCAGGCCCGAAGCAGTTCACTTGAGAATTTTAAAAGGACTCACAATTGTCCATGTACTCTGAGTTGTATACACAGGAGAACTACTGACAAGATATTCTCAAGAGGTCAAAGCAACACAAAAGATTTTACTGGCAACTTTAGAAAAATCAAGGAACTTTGTCAAAAGATTTAGTGCAACATTCTATCAACATGAAACACTTCTCAAAACATTAGCTTGTCCCACTCAACTTAGCAAACTTTAAATGCATTTGATTTCAAGTTACTCAAAATTCCAAGTAGAGGGAATTAGAAGAAGGAGAGAGAAAGATAGAAAATATATAGAAAAGCACACATATAGCTACCAGTTCCTGGGTTCCAACGATGGTAGAAACTCCAAGAGGTAGGGTCCAGACACTGTGATTACCTCATGTTCAGCCTTCAATACCCCTTGGCCTTCCTGGGCCCCTCCCCCAGGTAGGACTTATGGTTATCTGGCCACTCAGCATCTGGGTTAGAGGCTCCAGAGGCTGGTGGGGACCATCACCTGTGCTGTGCCCGTGATTGGCACCACTGTGGGATGGGACACAGGCTCTAGGGGTGGGAGGTGTGGGACAGGTCACTGCCTCAGCAGGGCAGGGCCTGAGCTGCCCTTTCCCCCACACAGGCATCTCAAAATGTCTCAAGACATTAATCTTTGCAGTCTTTCACAACCATCCACTAGCTTTAGAACTGGCCAGTGAATGGAAGGACTGTACTGTGTCACTTTAGGTGCTACATATTCATCCCCACCATCTCATGTGCCTCTTGATAACACTGTCACATCTGACATCACAGCCAACAACAGTTGTGTTAAGGCTCAGTGGATGGTCTCCAGATTTTTTATATTCACATTGCAGCATCCTACTAAGGAGCAGAACACCAGTGGGAGGAGAGAAGCCTCCTGATTCACCTTGTCCACTCGATATATGACTGAAAAGAGCCACTACTAGGTTAAATCACACAGTGAAACCACACAATCACAACAGTGCACAAAAGAAAACAAATAGGCTCAGGACCTCTTCTGTGGGAGATGTAAAGCACTTGCACAGCCTCCCTAAGAGATGGTCCAAGGGCCTCCAATTCATAATACAGTATTTCCTATGACTTGTCTTTCTTCTACTATTTTTGCATCAGATATTCTGTACAGGTATAGTCACAGAGGAAGCCTAAAGAACAGAAACAAAGCTGTACAGCTCTCAAACCACTAACCAACATAAAAGGAAAATAGTGAAATCTGTGGAACTAAAGGTCTGTTAATGCCAGCAAAGTGCATTACTGCTCTTCATTGCAAACTCTTGCAAGGGAGAGACTGGTCACTACCACCAAAGCAACCCACACAGTATACAAGCCTCTTAAAAGATTAGATGAAATGAATGCGCCCCTAGACAGTAAAACATATAATAGATTTCTGGTTGAAGTCTGAGAGGCTACAATAATTTTCTCTTATGCAATCTTCTCCAAAACAACAACACCTCTCTCAGTACAAGAGATAGGATTTTTGAAATTTGATGTGTAATAAGAAACTTGCCTACATTCTAGTGTTTCTGGGTTACAGGAAGCATTGTAAAGCTATTTAAGTTGTTAATACACAGAAGTCTACTAGTTAATTTTACATCAGGAATTTAGAAATTTTACAAATTCTACAAAGGCTGAGAACTTTTGGAAAATGCCATTTCAAATGCATTTAATAATGTAAAAGAAATTTGAGTAGCTTGCAGCTTCCTTTGTCCATACCTTATTCATCAGCAATCCCAGTTTTCTGTAGAAGTGATAGCCTTATAGACCCTCCATTTTCTCAAGAAAGTCACATTTAAAAAGCTGACTTCACAATGGGAAAGTGAGGTACAAAAACTCAAATTAATATAATTTTTGGTTAACATATGACTACCAGCTCCCCAGCTGAGGACATAACATATGCACATGATGGCCAACTGCCTTGGTCAGAGGCTGAAGACCCCTGTGACCTACCAGCTTCCTCTTCTCTGCAGTCTGAGAAGAAACTTTACTAAAACAGTGGTCCTGCATTATATGCAAGAGATGGGAAGTTATAAGCATGCTTTGATTTTGGACACTGACTTGTCATGATGAAACAAATGGTTGAGCATAAATGGTTTCCAACATCCATGCAAGGCTCTGCTCCTCCAGTGTGGTTTTTTTTTCTTTTTTAGAGGGGCTACAGAGCTCTAAGCCTAAAAAAGAGAAATGAAACGCAAACCAGAGATAAATCAGAAGAGTTAAAGTATTCTGTCTGACCTCAAATTACAGAAATGTTGCCAGGAAGCAAGCACAGAACAGAATTGAAAAAACAAGAGAAAAACTCTCCCCAAGATCCTGAAAAACTTAATGCTTTTTTGCAACTGTCTTCCAAGGGCATTGCCCTTGCTGAAGTTCAGATTTCCACTGATGAGTGCAAGCTGACCAGTACTCAGAGAGAGATGTTAATTGGACCAGGTGGATATTCAAGGCTTCCTTTCCTCATCTTCTGAAGGTTTGCAGCACCTGCCTGTTGCCAAAAGGATATCTGGGATCAGAATTAGCACTGCAGCGTCTGTTACCAGCAGAGCAAGCTCTGGAAATTTTTTTCCCTATAGCAAAAATGTAAAAAGACCTAAGACATTTCAGAAGTAGCCTTTGCAACACATTTCTCAGCATGTTTTGCAGAAAAAGTCTGCATTTCACAACTAGGAAATGTGAATGCTAACTGCTTGGAAATCAGACAATTCCTGGCTATCAGTTTCCACAATGAAAGGGCACTGCCTTCCCAAAAGCCTTATGCATGTATTTTTGACTAAATATGCATTTGCTCTTGGTAAAGACCAGCTCAACTAGGGTTATGTTTAACATCACAGGAGTTATTACTGGGATGGAACACTCTGGTGACCCCTTTGTCTAGCTGGCACTTTAACTAGGGTCAGCTTTGAAGATACACTGGGTTGATTAGGGCTGGATACTTTTTATCATTCCAGCCTTCCTGTTTGCACAATGAATGGAGTGACATCATGACTGCAGAGTAAAAGGCAAGAGAATGAATACTGTGAAGGACAAAATGGTCCAGGAAAATGATCCAGGACAAGATCATTTGGGACAAGACGGAAGTCACCTTCAGCTTTCACTAAATTATTTCTAAAGATCTTTAGTGATGGTTTTGGTCATTCAAAACCATACATGCCAGAATCTTATAATCACTACCAACAGGGACTTCTCCTATATGTTTATCCTGAGAATCTTCTTACAAACTTAAAGCCATTACTTCTTACTGTTTGAAGCAGAGGCGGAGAATTTTTACTCTCCTCCTCCTCTTCAAATATAAATGCAAACCTCTCAAATGAGGTTTGCATTTATATTTGAAGACCTCATATGTCATAGTAGCCTCATGACCTCAAGTCTTTCAGTCCTTCCTCTGACTAGCAGTCTTATTTGCTGTTCCCTCTACTCTTCCAAATTGGTTGACATCTTTTCTTGAAGCACAATGCCTGAAAAATTGGATCCACTACCTTCTAAGATCCTATTTCTCTGAATCAGCAAATACAATTCTCAAATAATTCCTTTGTTTCTTTATAGGGAAGAAGAAAATCTAGTGGTGCTCTGTGCTAGGCAAAAGATTGTGCAGTCATAATTCTGGAAACAACATGATTGTTTCAGAAAATGTACAGGTGCAATGAAGTAGTAGATGTTCTAATAATATAAAAGCCATAAGGCTTTTTTAAGGCCATAATGTCAAGGGGAACATGGACTGGGAAAATACTTTCTACAACTAAAAATTATTTTTCAAATTGTATCCATTTATTTTACCAGGAGTTGTGACAATCCTGGGCCTGCCAACACCTACTTCAAAGACTGTGGAAAAAGGAGCCAGAAAGATAACTCCCCTTCCCTTCCCTTCCCTTCCCTTCCCTTCCCTTCCCTTCCCTTCCCTTCCCTTCCCTTCCCTTCCCTTCCCTTCCCTTCCCTTCCCTTCCCTTCCCTTCCCTTCCCTTCCCTTCCCTTCCCTTCCCTTCCCTTCCCTTCCTGACAAAATATACTTTTACCTTAAATACAGAGAAATGCATACAGATTAAGACAAATATATAACTGAGCTCCTTCAGTGGTGACTTGGCTCACAAATACATCTGCTACAAGCTCTGCGGTTTGGGATCATAAGAATTCTTTGCAAACCCCATCCCAACAAAGGTGATTGAGTCACATGCTTTGACATGGATCCTGAAGACAGACCTCAGAGAAATTTAGCTTAGAATTTTGAAAACTTATCTAAAATCTGTAAAAGCCACCTGCAAACGTGTTCCTAGATATACAGGGTACAGAAGTATAGGAGAGGCTCATGAATGCTGAGGAGTCTACACTGCCTGACTGGGCACTACAGCACCCACAGCCACCTCAGCCACTTGGCGGTGAGAGGGAGATGGCTCTTGTCCCCTTGATCCAAAAGCACCACTGTCAGTAGACAGAGCATTTCTTTGCAAAAAATGGGTGAGGAGCATAGCAGCTAACCCATCAAGACTGCCTGCTGCTGGGATCATAGCCAGTAAGCCTTCATTCTGTCTATAATAATGAACATCCTCTCGACATCCCCAAGAGCATGTTAATCATTTGTGGCTTGAACAGGTTGATAGCAGACCCCACTTGAGGGCTGATCCTTTGTCCCCATCCCCAGAGAGGTGCTCCCAGTGTCTGCTGTCTGCCCTGCTCCTGGCTGGGAGGTAGGACAAATCTTGGCTGCTGGACTCGCTCTGCTGCTCTGAACCAACCCTCGCCCTACTGCACTCTGACACAGGCAGAGAAATCATCTGTAATCCCACTCCATTCCTGTTAGATACACTCAATTTTCACTGTGTGGGGGATGGGAAAGGATCTAAATAAAAAAGACAAAGTAATCGCCTGTTTTTACTTTATCTGATTACTGTGGAAGTTAAGGTGGAAAGTACCAGACTTCCAAAGCATACTTTCATTTTCTACTTGCAGGATTTTTTTGACGAATGTGTCAAAGCGCCCTACTTCCTCTGGGAAATGTTTTAACTAAAAAAATACCCTGATAACCTGAATCTGCTTGCAGAAAAAAAAATACTCTGTAATTTACACTTGAAATATTTTCAATGTACCAAAATTGTACAGATAAAACAACATGTACAGTTCCCACAGATGGGGAATTTAGTGAATTGTCAGACCAATGCACTCATCTGCATTTGCTCTTGTAACAGATGTCAACATCTGAGTTCACCTTCCTAATCTAACAGTTATTCCCAAATAGTTAAGCAATGGCAAAAATCTCACTAAAAGAGTGGATGCTACAGAAGAAAGAGATGTCAAATACCAAAGAAGGCCACATGGAGAGGTTGCCTATACCAGGAAATTTTTGCCCAGCGTATGCCAGAATTTTATCTGTCTGTTTCTGCGGGTGAATGGCGGGTAGCACACCCATAAGTCAGGCTGACCGCATTAAGAAGGTGTAGAGGTGTTATTCCACCCAGCCCACGAGCACCAAGGACCAAAAAAAACCATCCTCCACTTCAGTGCTGGCCAAAGCCCAACTTAGTTATTCAGGAAACACCAAAGGTAAACTTTAAAGCCCTCTCCATCCCAGAAAAGGTCACAATGAGTGACCAAAGCCTCTGCAACCTGGCCATCCTCTAAAGGGAAGAACGAAGAATGGGCAGAGGAGAGCAGGTGGGGAGGATGAGGGTGACTTGGCTATGCAGGGGCAGAACCTGCTTCTCCGTGTTCTTTTCCCTGGGCATGCATCCCTCCCTTCTGATGAGGGTTTTAAAGATGTGACCTGTGTGGCCTAGGACTGGTTCTTTGGCAAGCCACTAGATGGCAAGAAACGGCAAGGATTGAGCACCAGCTGTGCCTTTCTTCCCTGCAAAAGGGATCCCTCAGCCCCTGGCTGGAGTCAAGCTTGTAGAACGTTCCTCCTAACTTCATCTGAGTGCATCAGAGCACAGGCACAACCCCTCTACACTCAACGGCCCTCGAATTACTTTCCTCTTTTTATTTTTAGGTGATATTTTGGGTGTTTTTTGGTATAGCTTAATTGTCTTGCTGTGCTAGAAGAAGTCATGGCACCTGTTTTGAGATGCCACTGAACTGTGGTGATTCGTGAACAAAGCCTGTTCACTTTAGGGAAGAGCAGGTGCTTCTCTGTAAGACAGGTTGACGTGCCACCAGCTGAAAGTGATTTTCATTGATTAAAAACAAGCCAAAGTCCTCACAGAAACGTATATTATATCCTTAATTGCCCAACCTTTTGCTCTTTTTGCTGCAGTGTTATGTGTCCAGAGAGAAAATCCCACAGAACTGTTGAAATTTCAGGGGTAAATGTCTTTACTCTGAGCAGTTTACAGCACTACCAGCTGAGGTATGATTTTTAGTTGCATTTTTATCCAGAACAACTCTCCTTTGTTAAACTAAAGAACACCAAAATAATTTTACTGTAATTATCCATTTTCAAGTCTTTTCTCCAAGCTTAGGCTTTTTCATTACTCTGTGTCAGTCAGAACCCTTATAATCCAAAAAGTTATATGCCAAACAGAACAATATTGTTATTATCAATGTCTTTGTTACCTCCTGTCTTTATGGACCCAGAAGAATTCCTTACAAGGATGAAAGCTGTCCCCTGCCCCATCCCTGCCTTGAGTCCTGGATATGCCTGGCTACATAAAGCCAAGTCAGGGAGCTGAACATCTTTTGTTTTGGTGACTCTCCAATTGCCACAAGTCACAATTCCTCCTAGCAACCTGCAAGTACAATGCCTTATCTGCAAGGCTTGCTTCTACTTGGCTGTCCCAAACAAATTGTTGAACTAATTGACTTCTTTAGACTTTCTCAAAATAATATGTTTCTTTTAAATTTAATTTCTCTGCCTTTTCTATGCCCAACCAGGTTTGTTTCTGACAGATACAGTATTTCAAAACATGTTGTCTTTTCCCAGAGTTCCTTCTTCCTTCAGGAGGCAACTAATTCAATGCTAAAGAAAGTATTGTTTGTCGTATGGGATGTAACCAAGCCTCTTAAACCTGACCTTGTTATCTTCTCCCCGGAGCCCAGCTCTGGTGTGGGATTCATTCCACCCATTGCAGACAACTACAGTGGCATATTGTATCTGAGCCAGGCACCAAAAGGCTCCACTGAGACTCATGGGAGAAAGATGAATCATATCTCAGAATCTGTGCACATCATAGTTACATGGGCATTAGATAAATCACAACATCATCATCATTGGCTGATTTGGTCCTAGATTGGGAAGGAAGCCTTCCCATCCACAGAGTACGGACCCAGTGACCTTGCTATGAGCTTCACCAAGAGCACAAATTCCTTTCATCTGCTGTCATACATTTATTTTCTGTCTTCTGCAAGCCTCCTTTCCAACTGCTGTAAAAAACATCCACAAGGACCAATTAAGGCAGGTCTAACACTGAGATCTGCTCGCCTGATCTGTCTGCTGGGTCTGACATCCTTTGGGTCTAGATCCAGGACTGGAGATCCTCAACCTGTGTGAGTGTCCTGCTACAGCTATGGACAAAAACTGAGCAGGAAGCAAAGCAACCATGAACCACAGCAGAAAGTACCTGTCAGCCCTTCAAACACAGAGGATTGGAAGCAACTGAAGCTACAGGGCTGATCTCAGGAGCTCAAAGCTGTGAGCAGGTAATACAAGGAAGGTCTCAGTGCAAGAGCTGTCACCCACTGCTCTGCAGTGCAGGTGAACAGAGCTGCTGCCTTCTTCCCTATCATCAAGGTGGCAGCAAAAGGAAATCCAACATTTGTGTGCACAAAAAATTTCAGGCCAGATCATAAGTGTCCTTTAATCCCTGTGGCATCTGAAGCAAGATACCAGATTTCTAGGTAAACATGGAAAAGTGCTGCCTTCCCCTTCAGGATAGGTCATTACGGGGTCTAACATTAGTTTCCATATCAATTGAAATGAATATAAAGGTGGCAAAGAGGTTGAGTCCCAGTTTTCTGCTGCACAGAAAAAAATTATTCTCTTTGTCCTGACCATTTTCTGGCATAAGCACCTTCTGAGGTTCTTGGTAAATGAACCAAAAGGAAGAAAATTAATAATAATAGAAAAGAGTATTTTCATAGTTTCATATTTGTCTAAGCAGAGAGCCTTTGAGGGTAGCAGACATACCATGCAAGCTGTTGCATCTAGAATTAACCTCTTTCCATCATGGAACTTCCTTAAAATATGTGAGGGCAAGAATGTTAAATTCCATGGCATGATTTACTGTGAGATCAAGTCTGTTAAAATTGCTGAAAGACAACCATTAGAAAACCTCATCCATCACTGTAGAGAGTAAAGGAAAACTCAAGACTAAATCCTGAACTGCTACTTCTTCCCTTCTTCCCTAGCTAAAGACAGGGCTGCTGGAAGAACCATCAAAGAAAGATGTCTGTGAAGTCAAGAGAATACCAGGTCAGCCATTTAGGATAATCTCTCTTTCATGAATTGCAGAAATGAAGGAAGGTAGACAAGGAAGGAAGGGAATTTTACACAAGTTCCACCCAGGAGATCAGCGCAAGCATGGAAAGAGCAACTGTATTAGTTTAACACAACCTGGCTTTTAGTGGGGGTGTAGAAAAAGCCACAGAGGCTGCTTCTGAAAGAGAAGCTCCTCAAAACTTCTACTGTGTCTGGCAGAGCCAATCCCTGAAGGCTCTGATGACAGACATATTGGCTAGCCCAATCAGAGAAGTTAGCAATGCCTCAGTGAGCACATATTTAAGAATGAAAAAACACATGCAAGCCCTCTTTTTTCCTCCAAGGGGTAGGGAGGAGGCTTCCAGGAGGTCTTCTGGCATGGCTGGGAGGAGCCCATCCCAGCTCATCCCAGCGCCAATAGTGGCCATATGGCCAGGGTGGCACAGCCGGGGCAGCTCAGCCAGGATTGTGCGGCCACTGCCATCTTGGCATGACTTGCAATGAACTTTATTTATTTAGTTGCTTTTAACCAGAAAGGCAAGGGCAGCTGGTGTGGCCTGTGTGGACATGTCAGCAGGGACCACATGATCAGCAGTGAAGGGCATGGCGAGCAATTCCCCAATTTAGAGCCCAGACGGGATCAACATTTCAATACTGCAAAACTCTATGAAAACTTTTCAACTGATAGAACTTGAGAACAAATGAACCTATGGACACCAATTTTCTCCCAAGTCAGAGAAAAGAAAAAGGTGAAGACATGTGAGGAGAACAACATGGCAATGCTAAGGGCAGTGAAAAGGAGGGAGGGGGAGGAGGAGGTGCTCCAAGTGTCAGAGCTGAGATTCTTCTGCAAGCTGTGGTGAGAACTAAAGTACAACAAACTGTTTCACTGTAATTCATGAAGTGCATGGGGAGATGTAGATGTCTACCTGCAGCCTGTGACCACAACATAGCAGAAGAGATTCCCCTCCCTAAGTGAACAGAAGAAAGACTTTCAGAAGTGACTGTTGCAGACAGAATAGCTGCTAGTAAAGTCCAGGGTAAAGAAGCAAAAAGAGCCTTTTCAAAATATCCACAGATGTTTAATTCAGCCATGTGGTAAGATGTTCAGGGTCCCAGGCACATTCATGGGGGGACTTGAGGTTTTTTCCTGCCGAGGGACCTGGGGATCAACCTGGTCTTGGGGCAGTACAAAGATAAGGGTCAATCAGGAAATAGGGAGGGAGTGGCTCAGGGACATAGGAACAGTGGAAGGAACCAGTGGGGTCTTAACAGCTTTTTGAGGGAAGCTTCTTGTGTCTCCCTAAATCAGGGAATGCCCCCCCCAGGGTCTCCAGAGTGACAAACTGACAAAACACCCCATGTTTTGTCTCCCTGCACTGTTGGTAAGAAAGAAAGAAAGGCTGGAGGGCAGAAAGGAAAGGTGTTCTAAAGGTTTATGTTAGTACTCATTTTCCTCCTTTAATTCTATTAATAAATTTTTATTTCTGCCTTTTAAGTTTTAAGCCTGTATTGCCCTTAGAATGTTTTCTCCTAATCGTTATCTCACCCTATAAGTCTTTCAGCTTTTTTCTTTTCCCCTCCTCTGCTAACCTGTAGTAGAGGAAAATGGGTGAATGGTTTCTTGAGGGTGCCCGCCTTTTAGCCAGTATCAAACCCCCACAACAGCCAACCCTGTGTTTGGCAGTGTGCACTTGGGATCTGAGCTGAAGAAGACTGCAATGTGGAAATTTACTATTCTAATCCTTATAAAATGCCTCACCCAAAGGACTATCCCAGCAAGTACAGCTTTCCAGAGCCAGAAAAAACAGTTATTGCACTTAAATATCACTTATGTCCCAAAGAACAGAAAACAAACATGACCTATTACAGGACTCCAGAGAACTGCAATTTGCCCAGAACTGGGGGAGGGTAATTATTCAAAATCAATTCTGATTTTTTTTAGCAAGATATATAAAATTAATCTCCCTAGAATTCTCACATTTCTTTTTCTAAATATTTTTCTTCTTTTTGCCAGCTGCTCCTTTTCCATAAAACCTTTGCTTACTAGTTGTACAGGGTTAGATTTTCTTTAAGTTTTATTAATTTTTGTTTTGGCAATATGAAGTAGTAGATACACTCTCTAGTAGATTATTCTGTTTCTTAAATACAGATAGACTTGTTTTAAAAATTGTCTATTATCACATGTACTCCCAGCATCACTTGGATGCCATTACTACACCAACCATTCCATTATAGTTACCATGGAGAAGACTGCACATACTGAGAGGCTATCTTGACCTTTGAGTATTTTTCTTTCTTACAGAGCTTCATTCATTGGTGAGGGAAACTGGGATATCCACATTCCCAAAGAAAAAAGGTGGCAGACAGTCAGAAACATTCATTTAGATATGACCTTTGCAATCAGCCAAGCTGAAAATACTCATCCCCCATCCACACATTGCATTTGGGCCCCCTTAGCTTATGCCTGCTGGTTGTTAGGAAGCAAAGGCAGCAGTGTTTTATGGGGCTACCTCAGGCAGTGTCCCTGAGGTTAAGAACGGGTAAAGCTCACAGGAAGACTTGGGAGCTCTCATTAGGTTATCTGATCTGGCACACAGCTCTGGTGCACGTTTTGATTTATTCCAAACCCATTCAGGGTTCACAAAACCCACAGAAACAAGTGAAGCTATCTACATTGGCAGCACACAATGGGCACTCTTAGAGCAGATGGGAGCAATTGATGCCTGGCAATTCTTCCAACAAAAAACAGATCTAAATGATGAAGTTCTGGTTTTCTTCTTAAAAATGATGACGGTGTTGTGGCCCTCTCCAGAGCAGAAAGTCTATGATAAGGAGAAATAAACAATCTTAGTTCCTTCTGAGACTGTCCAGAGCTTGCAAGATTCTTTGGAATAATGAGCAGGCACAGATGCCAAACAGAGGACTTAACATCCTTCCTTAAAAAAAAAAAAAAAAAAAAAAATTCTCCTACCATGTCATCTTGTTTTCCCTGAATTTATTGCAAATGCTGCTTTGTTCCTGGCAGAAGGTTATATTTGTAGTGGATGAAGGACTATTATCAGGGTTTGACACACAGAGAGCAATAACCTATAATTTTCATAGACACATGGATGTCTGTGTCACTTCATAATTTCTTTGCTATGTCTAGGCCACAGGCTCAGTCTCTGTCAGCAGCCACAGAAAGAAAAGGGAAGTGCAGAAGGGTGAGTGGCCCCAGCAACGCAGGAAGGGGTCAACATCGGCATAGCCAGGCCACAGTCACATGCCAACCTCTGGAATACTGTTCAGACTGCCAATGTGCCAAACTGGCTTCAGCCGCTTTAGGAGGGGGGAAAAAAGGTTTGAAATATATCAGGTGTATGAAAACTGTGGAAGAATGGCTATGTGGCAGGGGCCATGTTCTGGACCAAGAATTGGGAGGATGCAGCTAATCTGGTCCCTGCACTTGCAAAACACTGTCCCTTGAGCATAGCTGTGGTACAATAACAAGTAGTGAGAGAGACATGAGAAAAGAAAGATGTAACCCCTAAGGTTACATCAACCTAAGGTACGAGGAAGAGCTGATATTGTAGTATAGCCAATAGATTGCTTAGCTTGCAGAATATGTATGAGCTTATTACTTGTTGTGCATAAAAGTCTGATGCTCTCTTCAATAAATGAAGCTTGCTAAACACTCATACTGAGCGTCCAAGTTTCCCTCACCGTGACAGAAAACAGCTATTTTATCTAAAGAAACACAAAAGGTGTTTGACAGCGCTGTTCAATAGTTTACACTGCAGCTCAGGTCAGTGGTACCTGTAATGCCTGTAATGTTTAATGCAGTCATCTTAAATGATTCCTTTACTTTTTTTCATAGGAAAGCTTTACAAAGTTTGTCTCCTCCTAAGTTCCCCTAGAATGTTGATAGAAATGTTCAGAAAAAAAAATACCCAACGAAAATAAAACACATTTCTGCAAGACTGTAAAATGTCATTTCCTCTATGTCTGAAGAGGTGGTATATTCTCTTCAGTTGAAAATGCAGGTTTAATTCATATGTGGCTTGCTTTGAGACCTACTAGTTAGCCCATTACCATATCAGCTGTTGCTTTAGAAGTGGTTGCCTTGGTTAGGAAATTACAGGATGAGTTAAATAGTCCTTTTCTGAAAGGCATAGAAATCTGCCATGTTTATGCTGCAACCACTGTAAAATTATTGTCTATCTCCATGATGATTCATATTCCTTAAAGAAAGATAAGACAAAGGACCTGTTTGCAGGTTACTCATTTTCTGACCCTCTGCCAAGGCCCAACACCCACCGCGCCCTGGCTCCCATGTAACTCCAGAGCACTCTACATATCCGTGACCTCCTCTTCTTCAGGAGAGACGAGAAGGACACAGGAAGAGATGGGTCTGTGAAACACTGACATAGAACACTCAGAGCAGTGAAAGTCACTGAAAACTACATCTTGAACATCAAAACAGATGAATGCTGTCCTGCCACCACATGTGGGAGACCCCCATGGAAAAATGTAGGTTGAGACTATGCTCATTCAGTCCACCCAAAGAGGCAAAGTTCAAACTACATGCATAAACTTTTCATTTTACAATTTCATACTTTCCATTTACACAAGGGGACAATGCTGGTTTCCCTGTTATTCATCCTGTTACCTGGGCAACACATTTCTTTTAGGATCTCCTTTCCTCTTTTTAATTCAAGGGCAGATGGTGCTTCCTTTTGTCATGTCTTTTCCATTCTTCATGCTTCAAACAGTCAATGCAGAAGAGGAATTCCTACACCCTTTTCCTGTGTTTTGCTTGCTGCCTATTCCTCAGCAGGATCCTTGTTGCCAACTCCCATTAGGCTTGCCAATAAAGTAAATAAAATCATAGTTTAAGAAATCACTTAGAAAAAACATTGCCTTTTCTGATGCCCTCCATGAACTACTTTGTAACAGCACTGTCGTGGTTTAGGGCAAATTTGGAGGAGAATTTCCAAATTAGGGCCCCTCCAGTAAGCAAACCCACACAGCCCCTCCCCCCAACCGGTTCGGGAAGGATTCCTCGGAGAGGAGTGGAAAGAACCTGTTTATTTAACAGGCACAGCACCCCCCAGCACACAAAATGAACAATACTGGATGACACCGCTCTGAAAAAGATGACAAATTCAGAAAGTCTCTCTTGGGGGGTGGTCACTCTGTTCTCAGTCCCTCTGGCACTGGGGCTGCTGCTGCAGGCCAGAAGGTGCAGGATCTTGGTGTTTCTCAGGTCCCAGTCCGGAGCAGGTTCGAAATGATCAGAAAAAGGAAAGGAGAAACAGTCCAGGAAGAAATTGGACAGTTTAGCTAAACTAGCTAATGAGCAAAGCAAGCAGAAGCGAAGCAAGCAAGAGCGAGAGAGAGCAAAGCAAAAAGCAAAAGCAGCAAAAGCAAAAGCTGCAGTCTCTGTGTCCCGCCAGGCTGATAAGAAAACCAAAACAAAACTTTCCCTCTTCAGAGCCAGTCTTAAAGGTACAGAACATAATATCCAACATTAACAGAACACATGAATGGGGATACAAGCATCATAACGTCACCCTAGGACAAGCACCCTGAGGGCAGCAGTCTTCCTCTTCCGCTATAACCCAAAATATATTTTGGGCCTCACAGAATATTTTGCGGCATCACTGGACAAATTCTGGTCCAAGCAAATCCAGGAAACTAAGTAAGTTGCAGACAAAAGTAAATGCATTTGCTTGCTACCTAACACCCAGGCTTGGATATTTTGAGCACAATTTTGAGGAAAGTCCCCACTTCCCAGGCAATTTTGCTACTTATGCATTTTTGGGAATACAAGGGAGTTTTGCCTTTAAAACACTGACTGCTTTAGATAGGGTGTAGATCAAGGGATCTCTGCTAATTTCGCTTAGCTTCAGACTAGGTCAGCCAAGAACTGCTACCCATATAATTAATTATTTTTGGCCTTAAATTGATGCCAGCTGGCAAACTAGGATCTGGGGAGAACTAGCAGGGGTTTTGCTAAATATGTTAAAGTAAATAGAAATGAAGAATTTATCCTGGACTCTACTTATTCAGCAAAGAAAAGAATATAAATGTTTGCAGAACATTTCAGAAAGTTTTGATACATACATTTTGTTTAGTTTTAGTGAGGCTTTTCTACTTTCACACAGAGCATTGCATCTCAGTTCCACATACTTTGTTGGTTATCTTTACTGGCACTGACATCTGTAAGACTGGATGGCCTCTTACTACGTCAGAATGGCAGGTTACACATGGGGCAGCCCAAATATGCATTCCCATAAAAAGAAGGATATTTTTTGTGGCTCTTCAAGATGGAACATATCACCAATCTCATCTGAACATCACACAGTATTTTAATAACATATTTCTAGCTAATAGGCAAGAAAATTCTCCTGGGTAGCTGAGTAGAAGCAGGGACAAAGAAATCATAGAACACCTTGGGTTGGAAGACACCCTATAGATAATCTTGTTCCAACCCCTCTGCCATGGGCACGGACGCCTTCCACCAGACCAGGTTCATATCCAAACTGGCCTTAAACACTTCCAGGGATGAGGCATCCACAACCTGTTCCAGAACCTTACTGCACTCAAAGTAAAGAATTTTACTTAATTAATTTTACTTAATTAATTTTACTTAATTAACTTAAAGAATTTACTGCCCTCACAGTAAAGAATTTCTTCCTAATATCTAATCTAAACCTACCCTCTTACAGTTTGGAGCCTATATCCCTTGTGTTAGGGATACTACCTGCCATTGTAAAAGGGTCCTCTCCATCTTTCTTGCAGTCTCATATTCAAGTACTGAGGTATTCAGGTACAATAAGCTTTTCCTGGAGCCATCTCTTCTCCAGGCTGAACAACCCCAATTCTCTCAGCCCCTCCTCATAGGAGAAGTGCTCCATCCCTTTAATCATATTGGTCTCCCTTCTCTGGACTCACTCCAACAGACACATGTTTTCCCTGTGCTGGGACCCCAGAGCTGGATTCAGGGATCCAGGTGGGGTGTCACCAGAGGGGGGCAGAGGGGCAGAATCCCCTCCCTCGCCCTGATGGCCATGCTGCTTTGGATGCAGCTCAGGACATGTTTGGCTTTCTGGGCAGCCAAGTGCACCTTGCCAGCTCATATCCAGACTGTCATCCACCGGCATCCCCACGTCCTTCTCGGCAGGGCTACTCTCTATCTGTTTATCCCCTGCTTTGATACCAGGGGTTGCCCCAACACAGGTGCAGCACCTTGAACTTGGTCTTGTTAAACCTTATGAGGTTCTCATGGGCCACTTCTCAAGCTTGTCCAGGCCCCTCTGGATGGCAGAGTCACATAGTTCTATCTTACATCTTTTCATTTAAGTAAGAAAGAGCTATTGCTCCATCTCAGCTAGCACATATGCATTTTTTCCATGCAAGATTCCTAAAAATTTCCAGTTTGCCAAAAGAGTGTGCAATGGCTCTATAAGTGTTACGTGTTGCTTGGGACCTCCAAGTAGATGGGTGTTCAATTTTACATTTAAGACTATACACACATATATACACACTATATATAGATATATTATACATAAATGCATGTGTGTGTGTGTGTATAAATATATACTATATATGTAATCCAAGATTATATACAAATCCCATAATTTAAAATGGAATTCACTTATCTTCATGGTATGTTAGAACGTCAGCCTCCAGGTGGAAGAACTGCTATTACAACATTTGCTGCAAGCTGTTCCAGGTTTTGCACTATTTATTTGCTTATGAGGGATTAAATCTTCAGTTGGACTTCCTCTGGGATTGCAGCTAACAGCCAAAGTTTTCTAAAATTATTTATACTGGGGAAATTAATGAATACAGTCTTTTAGGGTGAGCTTAGCACCTTTGAAGCCTGGTGCAAACCACACATCACACACCTATTCTGCAGTACTACAGTGTAACATCCATCAGTGTGTGCCACCCATCTTTGTATGAGCTGAACAATAGATCCAGGTAATGTAAAACCACAAAATGGACTATATGCAGCTGTTTCACATGCCCGTAATTAATGAGTATAATTCATAGAAGAAAAATTTACTCCACATCAAAGGTATCAGAATTATTACTGAATAAGAAAAGGAGACTGTGCCGTGCAAACACAGGCTCCACGTGAAATAGGCTATCAAGAAGGCTGAAGCTTGAATACTCACCAAAAGCCTTTATCCCTTGAGTTAAGACGTTAATTGGTGATACATGTTGTGCACATAGCACAGGAGCTACGGATGCATCCACAGGTTGGCCTAGAGAGTAGGATAAGGTCTTTCAGCAAGAGAAGCAACACCCTCTGCCTCTTCCTCTCTGCTGTAGCTGATGGAAGAGACAGTAACAAATCTGGAGTCAGTCTGGGGACCCTGGCACTCTATTGCTAACCTGCTGCAAGCCAAAGATACCAGTGTTTACATTTGCACTGGCAGATCTCTCTCCAATTAAAATCCTGTTTCTCCAGCCCTCTAGCAGAGTGTGTAGAGGGCACAAGGTACTCCAAACACGGACCAATCCCTCTTTTTACTAAATATTATTCCTGGAAACAGAAGGCTGCTGGTTTGACAGCTATGTAAATAGAAATAAGTTTACGTTTTGTTTAAATAAATAATTGATGACAGTGTACAGTAACAGCAAGATAGTTACCAGTTGTAGAGACAGGCCTTACATGTCTTCTCCCTGCATGTGCAAACTAGAGCTCTGTAATCTTCCTGTGAAGCCTGACCTTGCTTGCAGAGATTGTGCTATTTCTTTTTCCTCCTGAGCTCTATGTTCAGCCGAGCTGGTCTCCTTCCCTGTTTATTTGACTTACAACAACACGGGATTTGTCTGCTCAAAACACTCCTGTGCCTCTAAAAGGCAGTTGCTGAAAACTGACAAGCACTTGTGGACCCCCAAGCCCACAAAAGCAGATTCCCAGAGGACTCTGATAAATAGCTCCCTGAATAGCTTAAAGTTTGCTCACCTGAAGTCCAGGGTAGAAACTCTAATGTCCTTTTTTCTCATTACAGGGACAATTTTAAACACTTTCTGTGACAATTTTAAAGCATTCTGTGCTCAAGACAGTCACATACTGCCACATGCCCCCTTGAGTCCTTCTTTAGTCACAAGTAAGTCCAGGAAGGAGGGCATCTCTCCTAGCTGACTCACTGAGTACTTTTGTGAAAGAGTTATCTTCAATGAGCTACTGGAATTTCCCAGACTTGCTTGTCACATGAGTATGGTATTCCCAGCTGATGTCTGGGAAGTTGAAATCTCCCATAAAGACAAAGGCCGTGGATCCAGATATTTATCTTGACTATAGAATAACTAATCAGTCCTATCATTCTGCCTGGGCAACCCATAGTAGACACCCACTACAACATTTACTTTGTTTTCCAATCCCACTATTCCTCACCCAGAAGCTCCCAAACATGTAATTTCTAACTGCAAGGACTGTACAGCCACACCTCTCCCTCACACACAGTGCAACTCATCCACCTCACCTGCCCTGCCTGTCCCTCCTGAGCAGTCTGTGGGACTGATCCCACCACATCTAAATAGCACCAATGCTGTCACAGGATTGGGAACAGACTGGTGCTTCAAGTTCATCCTATTTGTTTCTTATACTGTGTGCATTGGTGTACAAGCATTTCAGATGAATAAATTGTTTTGGTGAACAGGAGCACAAAACCTAAGGACTGGTGCTTTAATCACTTCCTACAGGGCAGGATTCAAACCTCACAATGTGACCCTGAATCATATAAGCGTTTTATGTACATGCATAAAACACCTCCTATTTTGTATCAATGAGTAAAGGTGAGCAGTGTGCTTAGTTCAGTGCTACCTCTAGTCAAAAACTCAGGAGGAGGGTACCACTGCCTGAGGTGGAGGATAATTTTGCCTTGACTGGCAACTGAGGGTTGCTATGACACAGTTACCACACCACCCTAACTCCCCCTTCTTGCATTTCTGCCTCGCTCAAGAGACCTATTAAGGTGCCATCTGGCATACCCTGCAAAAAATTTTCCAAAAGTCTGAGAATAGCTCAGCGCTGTGCAGGAGCTTCATATGAAAGAAGGGACTAGACCTAGTCAGATTCATTATCCCTGGAAAGAGGGATTTTCCACTGGTTTCTAACATATAGTCACTGTTCAGAGGCATCCCCAGGCATAGGTAAAATGAGATAACAGAATACACATGGTTTTCTTGATGCTCCAGGACTTCAGTACAGCTGCACTTATGTAAGTGAAAGCAGAATGTGGTACTGTACTACATGTCTGAAAACATTTCCCCTATCTTCCTAAAAATTGGTTTATAATTATTATTTCCCAGAATGAACCTCATGAGTACTGGCACAAAACATTTCCTTCTTAATCTTCACAGCTTTTCAATTGTTCTCACTTAAAAAAGAAAATGGGAAAACATCTACATGTCAGAAAAAAAAAACCAAACCAAACCAAACCAAATCAAAACAAAACAAAACAAAACAAAAAAAACAACCAAAAAAAAACCCCCAAACAAACAACAACAAAAAAAAACAACCCACCAAAAAAACCCCGAAGCCAAACCAAAACCAAACTGGAAAAAATAACAAGGAAGGTTACAGTTTCTGACATTTAATCAGAGCTTCTCAGTTCTGGAAGTGAAGCACTTTAATGCCATGTTGTTTTCTCTCATGTGGACTGAGTCATTCAGATAAAAGTCACTTGTGAATTCTAGGGTGTACAGTCTGTGGAGGCCCTGGAGGGGCTTCTCCTAAGTTACACCCCACTGGCTCCTTCCCCTGTTCCTATGCCTGAACATAGGTGCTCCTGAGGCTGTCCCTCCCTTTTCCCTGATTGAGCCTCACCTTGATACTGCCTGGAGACCAAGGTCAGCCGGGAGGCCCCTGGGGGAGAGAGTGGGACCTTGGGGGAGAGTGTGTGTCTGAGAGGAGAACATCTCACTGTGCAGCTGAATTAAACATCTATGGATATTATGCAAAAGCCTTTTTGGCTTCTTTACCCTGGACTTTACTAGCAGCAATTCAAGCTGTACTAGTTTCCTTTATAATTATCTTTTCAGCATGTTTACAGTAACAGGTTCTGGAAAAAATGGGGCTCCCTCCCACTTTTTTGCCTTTTATTGTTAAAATCAATATTAAAACATTTGATATTTTAAATATTTAATATTGTACAAATATTGTAATTTTTTTTATAAATCCTCATCTAAAGGGTTGATGGCACTGGACTGACCACAACACTCACAGCACATTTGTCCTGGCTGAAAATAAAGGGCATTAAGTCTTCCTTTGACCCATGTCTCCACACCCTTCTTCAGCTCAAAACAAATGTTTCCATTACAACCACACCAGCTTGAAACCACTAATAAAGATCTGCAAGCATCCAAGCAACACCTCCAAAATGTACGCAATCCACTGGCAGCCAAAATATGCATTGCTGGCTTATTCTCACTGCACTATATGTGGCCCTAGGGAACAACAAAAACAATAGCAAGTGAACAGTCAAAAGGGCCACAAATTATGAAGTAAAAAAAAAAAAAATAGAGAGAGAATGTGGGTAGTGAAAAAAGTTAAGGCACAAGAACAGAGATGGGGACAGAGAAAACCTGTCTGTGAATTTGAACCACGAAAGTCACCATATGAGTTCCTTTCCTACCCACATCAATAACCTGCTCTGGCTCTCACTCCCCCTTCCCTCCTAATCACTTCTTGCAACCTGAAACTCACACATCCACATTCTCTTCCCCCTGGCAATTTTCAGATACCTTTCATGGATTGAAGTAGTGAAGGCTACAAAATAAGAAAATCGCTCAGTAAGCAATCCACACCCACGTGTACATCTGTCATCTGCCCTTCCTCAGCACTGTACTTGTAGGAAATTAGTGATAGCCACCAGAAACCTCTAGGAAAAACAAAGGATAACCATTTCAAAAGTTTTGCTGCAAGGCTGAGACATTTCCCCCCTTCCTGTTCTCTCTCTTGACTGGATCATTGTATCAACAGCATTGCTCACAGGGAAGAAGGCAAACTTGTGGTTGTGCCCCTTCCTTCACAACTGCTTGGGAAGGGAAAAAGAAATGCTGTGAAGAAAGCAATCAAAACTTTCTCAGGATGTGGAAAAGCCAAGGTGTTGCTGGAATCTAAGTCTCCAGAGATTATGAATGAGAAAGAAAACACAACTCAAAATTAGGATTTAGTGAAAAATTTTAAGTACTACACCCACAAGACAAAACATTTTTTCTTCTAAGTAAGGGCAGAAAAGTGTCATTCTTAGTACTTTTCTACATTACACTGCTTCATCCTATGGAGAACAAATAACATGAGAAAAAAAATCTAAGTCTCCACATGAATACCAAAAGATTTTTTTTCCAGCCTGAACTCACCGGATTTATGCAACTGGGTTACGTCACATCTCTTTCTTTTAGTATTGCATTTTCTATTTTCATATGTTTTTCTCCCAGAAGACTCAGTGGTCTGAAGTTTTCTCTAATGCCTACTAGGAAAGATGAAAATCTCTGATACATAGCAAAATCAGATATTTTCCTTCTGGAAGACAAGATATCATGGACAATCTGGACTCAATGCACCTAGAGAGAGCACTGTTAGAAGCAAGGACCTGCCTACAGGGACACAACAAGCTGGGAAAAGGATACACACAGGCCCTTTATTTCTGTCACCTCAGTTTTCTCTTTCTAGAATGTGAAGCCTCCTAGCTTAAATACTAACTAAACCCTACTTTTTTTTTTAAATACAAGTCATTCTATTTATCAGTGGAAGCTCTTGTCTAGGGAATAGGGCTACCTGAAGTCAAAGCTGGAGTCATCTCAGGATTTTATCACAGAAGTTGGCAAGCGGCATAGTAAAGTACTAGTTGCATGTACGTATGTATGTATGTGTGTTCATCTTAAAAGAGAGGGCTACATGTACCCCAAGAAGGAATCTGGAGTATTCTTTTTTTTGCAAGAAAAAACCCCAAACATCTATATTTCCACATATTTCTATTTGATTCTATTAGCTAGAACTAATGACATATCTAGAACTAAAGTCATATAAACAGAAATTATCCTGTACACATGAGAATTTGTGTGGGTCTGGTTTGGGGTGTTTTAGCACAGAAGCCATTAGCAAAACAACCTGGAAACAGTGAGTTCACACAGGCAGCAAAAATCAGAAATCCTGTACCAGGTTTCTACAGGCATAGATTTTCCAGAGGGGCTCTCCTCCTGTACTTCAAATTGCAGCTGATCTCTGACTTGCACTCCCATCAAAATGTTCCCCGTGAGTGAAGGAAGTGGCCTCCTTCAATTCCTCTTCACAAGAGTAAACTCTCCCCATAATCCTCTGTAATTCCCATAATCATGTCTGCTACCTGCTGTAGTTCCTCTCCTGCTCTATAGGCCAGTGCTGATGGCACCCCATATCACACAGGGCAGGCTCAGAGTCTCTCCTCTAACCAGGGGGCTTGGCTCCACCATCATGTGTCTGTCAGTGCTCTGAAGACAAGGACACGGAGTCATGTGGAGATTGCTCTTGGCTCTTCCTTTAAGACAATTCCTCTTCAAGTCAGGTAAGAAGCAATTCCATTTCCACATAGTTACTGGTTTGAGAATGCTACTGGGAAAATAGATTAATATTTTTATGAATTTGTATTTTTATTTTATATTTGAATGAACCTCATTAATATTTATGACTCTTTCATATATTTATAAATCCATTTTTTATTCCATATTTTGATGAATCTCCTTTCCCAGTGGCTTTGTCAAACCTCTACCTAAAGTCTCTAAAGTGGCATTCTAAAACCTCTACCTAGTGTCTCAGAAAAGCTTACTCTGTTGTACATCCTAATCATTGCTCTCTATTTTCCCTTGACTGTAGTCTCTTATCTTTAACCAGAGCAGCAATTTAGAGTCTGAATATGTAGAATTTTGCATTATTTAGGGTTGTTCACAAGCTATCTAACCCTCAGCATAAAACAGTTCACAGCAATTTATAAAGTTAATATCAAACTTAAGGAACAGTTTAACTGAAAGACTTATTAAACCTTGAAATACTTCTCTTGTAAGATATTTGCTTAGTCCACAGAAGGAACTTTCCACCATTTCAGTGGGAAAGGCAAAATCCCACAATTATTTATACTTACCCTATTTTTAGAAGCAAAAGTTCTGGCAGTGAAGATGGTGAAGTAATACTTTCTTTTCTTGAGTCAACACTATTTACACTGTAATTATAAATATTGAATAAACTCTTAATTTCAAAAATAGAATGCACCATATATATGAATGCCAGCAAACAAAAATGCTTTCGAAGCAGGTAAATAATACCAAATCTGAACTAAAACAGACAGCGTTTTGGGACAGAGTTATAAAAATAGACCCACTTCTCCAAATGTTCAGTGGAATTTACTCTGAGAAACAGCTCCAAGACAATTACTTTCTCAAAAGGATGTAAATGCTTTTAATTCTAAAACTCTCCCAAATATTTTGTCAGAAAAGGCTAACAAATGTCTACCAATATAACCAGTTAGAAATACAAAATTCTAACTATATGAAAGCTGTGCCTGCCCAAACCCACTCCATAATGGCATGGACTATGCACACACCATCCAAACAGCCACTCTACACAGTGCAAGCAAACAAAGCAAGGATATTAAACTGAGCCTTCTTGTGCAACCCCAAGAATGAAGTTAAACCACAGAGCAGAGGATTTACAGCTAATGTTAAATAATTTGTCATAATATCCACATAATACAAATTAGGCTGATAGGAAGTAAGTTTATGCCTATTTTTTAGAATTAACCCCTCAAATTTTCAGACTTTGAAAAGGTCATAACAAGCAGAAGAAGCAATTGTGCAGTTTCCAGGAAGGTCTTCCCTCTTATATTAAAGCACCAACCTTTCAACCAATACAGAAAAGTTTGAGCAGGGAAGATCTTGAAGCAGACACCTCATTTTAAACACAAGGGGAAACATCCTGAGAATTGTTTCCAGGAAACCAGAAATCTCTTCCAGTTGATTCAGTCAGCTGCTTACATAAACCACTTGTGATTTCCAAATCTGATCTTTCTCAATGGCTCTGCCTTCCCTAGTTTTAGCATAAAAAAATTTCAGGGTGCCCATACAGTTTACTAGGGTTCATTTTTACCCCTAGGTTCTTTCTCTTGGCTAGATTAACATGGAAAGCTGTGTAGAAGGGAGAGGGAAAATATCTGGGTTGCCAGCAGAGACACAGTTCCAAATTCCTACTGGGAATGAGATTATTCCCATAGATGGAAGTGCTACTTACATGACAAAAAATAAAGGCATAATAAGCCCTTTATATGGACTGTTAGGCACAACATTTATCCCACAGCAGAGAATTTAGTATTTCCAAAATTTAATATCAGATTAACATTTCTCACAGAAATTTGGTCTGCAGAGCACAAATACAAATGCGTCAGAAGACTCAGAGTCCAGATCTCACGTGATCCTGAACAGTCCCAAAAAGCACTTCAGAGGAATCCAACGGGGAGACTGCGGCAAAAACCTCAGCCTTGATAGTTAGACAAGGCCATGCTGAGTAACCTCTATAGCCTGATGCTGTATGTCCATCACAGGGCTTCATGCCACATCTGCTTCCTTACTGATTTGTAGGGGACAGGACTGTCAGGAACCAGGACATCCCTCTGGCTGTCCTGAGCAGGCAAGACCCCTGCCAGGGGTCTCAGAGACCCTGGCACAGAGCCCAAAAATGCCTGTAGTTTTGATTATGACCCATGGAGCAAGTTACCAACCTTAGATGAAGATCTGCAAGCCACAACAAATTAAGTAGAATGATAGTGAATTTATCACAAGGTGAAAAAGTAGATTTTGGAGTTTTTAGAATAAGAATTCAGAAGAGCAAGATGGAAAGATCTGGGCGTATCCAGCCTTTCTTCTTCTTCTTCTTAGCCTCCATCTTCTGCTGTGATGTTGGCACTTTTAGATTCGTTTAGAGTAGAAGCTCACTGTCTAACATAAGTGATAAGTATTGGAAAGTAATTGTAAACATTGTATACATAGTTTTTAGTATAAAGACATAACACCGCCCTGGAGGCAGGCAAAATGCCTCTGTCTGTCTTGCTGAGTGGTCCTCAGCAGGACAAGAAAAAGAATTTTATAGATAAAATACAATAAACAACCTTGAGACCGAGAAATTAGGAGCCCTGACTCTTTCTTCAAGTGCTGGGCTGAAAAAAGAGACTTTCCAACTTTTTTCAGAGTCACTCTGACCAGCTAGAAGCTCCGACTAGGACCACACTGGAAGGATTTCCCCTCAATGCTTCTCATTCTTGGTAGACCACCAAATAGCTCCTATGTAAACCTTGTGAACTTGTGTCTTTTCCTTGACACTGGGATTTCTGCTCTTCCAGGGAAAACTCAGCTTTTGCCTAAGAAGCATCCAACCTACTCAAGGAACTAAACTTATCCAATTCCAATTTTTCAGTTGCTCATGTGGCCAGACAGCCACTGTATAAACACTGCAGTTTTCTGACGGGCAGCCAAACCAAAGCATGGCTGGGGAGTGCAGGCAGAGCAACAAATCCTCTTTCCAGTGAAGTGAACGGGAAAAGGATCTCAGCTCATGATTACTACTAAAAGTTGCAATAAAATTTATCTCCTCTGGTGCTGAAATCAGTCTAGAAGTATAATAAAGCCTCAATCTTGGCCTTATTATTGAGCGATGCAAGGATGGTCTGGGAGCCCAGTCCCTCTGGGAGACAGAGTGCCCGAATGCCCAGTTAGCTCGTGGCCATCGCCGCAGGCTACCCTTTAGCAAGCTTGGCATTTGTCAGCTCTCTTAGGATATCAGCTCTTTGCTTGCGTGCTAGGGCACCCTTGACTGAAGCTGAAGCAGATGCAAGAGAGGAGAAGAAGTCCTGGTGTTCCACAGCGATGGTTTACTGGGGAGACTGTGAAGGGTCCAGTGACAGCTCTTCTTCTTTCGAATGGGCTAAAACAGCCCCCTTTTATAGGGTATAGAGGGATCCAAACTTGTCCAGTAGTAAGGGTTAGGGAGAATGATCTATGAGGTTACAAAGATAAGGCTAAGGGGTGGGGGGTCGGAGACAGGAGTTTATTTTGCTGTCTCATCCTGACTCAGCAGTTCCTACTGTTAAGTCTCAATCCTCCATGGAGCTTTCCCAAGCTCTACAGAGTCTGCTACATAGAAGGTAGAACTCTCAGCTGCAAATTAGGAAGAGATGGGAGTGCTGAGGGCAGTGGGAGAGGGAACTCCTCACAACAGAAGAACCCTGGCCAACAGCACTCTTACCCTATTGATGATAAATAACATTGTGACAAACTCTGAAAATTCTAAAATTAAAATATCAAACCCAAGAAGCACTATATTCCTAAGTATATATTCCTATATATACCTGAGTAAAAATATTCCTGAATAATTCATCTGAGATCTTACTACCAATTCAGGTCAAACAGAATACATTCACCTTTGTTTGACTCAACTCCAATCCTTTTCTTCCACAGAGACAGCAGCACAAATAGCTACTTGACTCCAGGCACATCACTTGGAGACAGAGCAGGACACACCAGCTCTCTCTCATCTCTCCAGTGCAACTACTCCATGCTGGGACACCCAGAGCTGTCAGGGAAACAAGCCAGCTTTCTCTCACCCCAAGTCTTCTAATCTCTCATTCCAAACATTATGCCTTCCATGCTGTCCAAGAAAGTATTCTCTTGTGTTTTCATCAAAGCCTAATGAGTTCTCCTAGTTGTTGCTATCATCATCACAGATTTCTCACTCCTAGGTTAATTAGTCGTCCAGAAAGGAAATTCACTGACTAAGTGAATTCCAGTGTTATCACAGAATCACAAAATATTCGGAGTTGTGGGAAGGCACCCCACAAGGATCATCAAATCCAGCTCTCAAATGAATGGCCCATATTGGTATCTAGCCCTCCACCTTGGCTTCACTAGCACCATGCTCTAACTGAGCCATCTTATCCCAGGCTGTGACATGATAAAGGACACCAGAGAATGCCAATATTTATCATCCCTAGACAGGATCAGTCAGCTGAAATAACTGGTTGCTTAACAGAAATCAAATTTAATGCATGCAACAGTCGTGAGAGTATGCTTTCCTTTTACTCCATGCTGAGACATCAACCATGTTACTCAGGCCCCCAGTTGCACATTTTCTTTTTCTGTACATTTTGATGGACCAATCACACAGCCCAGCAAGGCAGGCAAACACATATCAGTGGGCTCCACATGAACTCCAGGCAGTGTGTGCTCAGGATCTGGGCTCTCTGGAGCTCCTGCAGACAGATAGGAGCAGGGACATTCTCCCTAGGTCTGTCTACTGGTGTCCATGATGTCTTTCCTTGAGGGGCTGCCTCCTGGTTTGGAAACAAGGAAAAGCTTTCACAGGAGCCATTTTCACTTTGTGATTACTGTAAACCAGGAAGATGAAAACACCTTCCAATGATGGAGTGACTGTTGTGAACACTCGAGTGCCAGAGAGGGACAGGGAAAAATCAGATGGAGAGGGTGTCCAAATGAGCAAGAAAATACCATGCCTCAGGCCAAGTCCTTTGCAAAGAACAAGAATGATCAGGAAGCAACTTGTCCCAGACCAGGAGGAACAACAAAGCAGGGAAGCCTGAAAAGCGAAGCGCAAAATCAGGAGAAAGGAAGCTGAAATCAAGATTGCTTTAGGAGTGGATAAAATATAATATAAATCATTATCTCTGTGTGTGTTTTCTTATCAAATTACAATAAAAAACTCTTACAAAAACAGGCAATCTGTCTGATCCATACTTCATAAGCAAGGACCAACCTGCTTAACCTCTGTTTTAAGTGAGAGGTGGGAAACTTTCTTTTGTCAACCACTACACTCAGATACATTGTTTTCCAGAAGTAATGTATGAGACTGCAATTAGTAAGGAAATATGTCTCCTCCTTTTCCTCTAAGGAAACCCAGATTAGTAAGGCTGGGCTGGCAATCCTGTTCTTTATTTCCCAGTTATGCCTGTCCAGGTGGCCATACTTCCTTCTCTCACAGGCAGAGTGACTCAAAGCACCAAATTCACTTTATTACCTTGTCCCAGTATGCTCACTGCATATGGTTATCAAAAAACCTAAGTGCTTCCAACTTGAAGCTGCAAGACTTTCAAACCTTTCTGGGTGAAAAAATACTGGTCATCAACATGCAAGTTCTTGTTCAGTGTGAATTCTGCCACCAACTTAATCCATTTTAGGAAAAAAAATCCAGACAAACCGCCACCATACATCCTCTTAGCTTCTAGCTTAGCTTTCTTCCCTGACGTCTTGTTATGCAATAGAACTTTGAGAGCAGCTGCCACCATGCTTTCAAAGCAAACAGCATTTTAGTTAGCAGAGTAGCAGCTGGGAGACACAGAAGTGAAGCAGGCAGGCACATGGCATGACATGATATGGTAAAGTCACCCAGGAGCATCCCAAGTCTACTTTTCAGACTTGGAGACTGGAAACAATGTGCAGAGGCAAAATTCATGGGTTGGTGAAGGATAAGGAAAGGAGAGAGGAAAAAACACAAGTATGCATTCACTACTTCAGAGGCAGCTGAAGCAGCTGCCTGACCTTGGGCTGGGTGTCAGTGTGGCAAGGCAACAGGAAAACACTCAAAACATCCAAGGCAAAAAGGAAGTCATTCTCACAGTGTGATCAGAAGTGATTTTTTTTTTTCAAATTCTGTCTTTTATAGGAACCAAGCTCTGCATATTGGTGGTTTGAAGACCCTCTCTACATCCCTGTGGTTATGTTACCTCTCACAGACACTTTACCGTCCCTTATGTCAGCACAATTCAGAGTAATGACATCCTTGAGCATGTCAGGGATAAAATAACACAAAGAGAGGAGACATCTGTAGGAATTAAACAATGCACTGTGACTTGAAAACCAAAGCAAACATTCTGACAGGTTCTAAGGACCAGGCTGTCAGCCAAAAAAGCAACCTTTTATAGATTTTACAGTGACCTTGAGGTCTCCCTGAGGAAACATGCTGTTCTGCACATGTTTACATTTTGTGAAGTTAAGGGTGGCCAATCTACTCTTTCTAAGGCCACTTAACCGTGCTACCATACCTCAGCCCCAGTGTGAACCACCTGAGCCCACACTGTTTGCTTTCTGCCCTGCTCTGTCAGCACAACCCACCCTGCAACTGGTGGCTTAAGGAGCACTTGAGCCAGCTGTGCCAGGAGCTCCTGGGCCAGGCAAACAGCCCTTCTGCTCTTATGCATAGCAAACGTTGCTCTTCTTCCTGGGGAAACCACAGCTTGCCCTGCACTGTGCTCAGGGCAGCAGCACTGCTGGCTCGCTGCCTTCTGATCTGAGTGTGTCAGATTCTTAGAATTATAGAAGAGTTTGGATTGGAAGGGAGCTTTGAAGGCCATCCAGTCCAACCCCCCCCTGCAATGAGGAGGGACATCTTCCACTAGACCGTGTTGCTCAGACCCCATCCAGCCTGACCTTGAATATTTCCAGGGATAAGGCATCCACCATCTCTCTTGGCAACCTGCTCCGGTGTTTTACCACTCTCATTGTAAAATACTTCTTCCTTATACAGGATCTAAATTAACTCTCTTTTAGTTTAAAATTGTTATGCCTTATTCTATAGCAACAAATTCCCAGGAGAAGGAACTACAATCTCCCATTGCTCAGGGTGAGTGAGGTATTGCAGCAACAAGATTTGCACCTTTGGCCAGCACCCAGGAGGAAATTCTTTAGAAGCCATCACCAGCAACCATTTGTATCCTTGAGAAAATAAAAATTTTATGTTGCAATCTCTGGAAAACCTCTGGAAATCACTGTCTATTGTATTTTACCAACAAATATAGCTCCAACAAGCACATCTAGGACACAATCCCATGACATTTAGCTCCTCTAGGGATACAGTAGCATTGACACATCCTTTTAACTATATTCAAGTTTCTCATTACCACATCTTTTAAGAAGAAAAGGGCAAGTTGATGTCATGGCAAACAAAAATTATTGTGGCTTCACAATTGATCTGAAAAGGCCACACGTATTAAAGAATACACTGGGTCACTACTGCTTTTCTCAAATTAATTAGTCATACACTTAGAACTCATGAATAATACTTCTCTCATTGATTTATAAAATCTCACAAGCACTGTGCCACAAATGAAAGAAATTATGTGGCCTTATGTTCAATTTGCTTCATTTGGCTTCTTTTCATCCAAGGAAATACCGAAAACAACACAGACAATGTATCAGTACAGCATGTAACTTTAGATAAAAAATAATTAAGGAACACACATGACACAGACAATAATTGTAAAAATATAGAATACACTGTTTTAATTGACTGAAGTTATTTTCAAATCTGAACTAAACTGCAGCTGCTGTGGTCAAAAATACTTCTGCAAATTTATCCCAAAAGTTTTGTTCAAAACCTTCTTTTAGAAAGAAGGATTGCCCCAAAACACCCTAAAACCCCCATGAACTCCCATTTTCTGTTCAGAAAGGAAGCAAAGTATAAATCAAAACTACTAAAAAGCCTAGCTGGCAATGATGCATTCCTAGTATCCTAAAAAAGTAGGAAAAAAAAAAAGGACCAGTTGGTGTTTTGGTTGGATCAGATTTTTTTTTTAATTAGAAAAAGTGAAAGGTACAAATAAATAATTCATATTGCGCCCACAACAGTAGAGCAAAGATCACCCCTCACATCCTCAGTAACACAAGTAGACAGACACACTAAAGTTTTTTCCAGACTCTGGACAGGCCACAGCTTTAGAACCAGCAAAATACTTGTTCTGAACACTAAGTTTTAAATCTCTGTTGCTTATTTTTCAGCTTGACAGTTGGTACCCTTAGTAAACATATTACATAAAAAGGCACAATCCAAAATGCTATGCACTCTGGTATGAAGTAGTATTTCAGATGCACAGACAAATGCTCATCAAAGCCAAAAGAAAAGAGAATACTGTTAGTGATCTTGATACAATGATACACATAGATGATAGACAGAAGGAAGACCGAGAAACCCTTAAACTCTAGCACTCATCAGCTGAACAAAAAATCACTAGAGGATCCCCTGCAGTCCTCTCATCTGTCTGTCCTGTCAGTAAAAATGGGCCACTAAGAAGGTACATCCTGAGGTAGGCTTTCATTTAGCAATCTTTGCCCTGTGAGGCAGGCACAGAGCCCTGCAAAGGTGCTCAGATGCTGTCATGGTTTAACCCCAGCCAGCAACTAAGCACCACTCAGCTGCTTGCACAGTCCCCCAGGAAGGAAGGGGACAGTCAGAACTGTAGCCTCATGAAGTGGCTGCCGGAACCCGCGTGAGCTCTTAGAGCTCTGGCACCACGCCAGGAGTGGGGACCTGCCTCGGTATGGGAATTTACCAGAGGCAGAACCTTTAGAGCCACTTGCTCAAAGGTGCCAGACACAAGCCATGACAGGGACTAGCAGAGGAGAAAGGAGGAGGCTCTCTGTCTTGAGGTTCCACAAGGAATGGTTTATTCCAGGTGAAGGGAGCAGGACAGAAAGCCTCAGGCTCCATTGTACAAGCAGTTTGGTCCAGATACAAGTCAGGGTACAAATAGCTAACCAATAGGGAACCCTATGGGGAGGAGGGAGGGGATTACATCAAGTGTAATCCCCATCTGGGTCCAATAGGGGTAGGAGGGTGAGGATGGTTCACATGGGCCAACGGGGCTTCCAGGAGTAGGGGAATTCCAAAGGGATGTTGCAGACAGGGATTGGCCCAAGGTTTAAGTGGCAGAGAAGGTTTGGGAATCAAGGGCTGGGTTGCCTTGACAGGCAGGGAAAGAGCTGGAATAAGGGGCAGGGAATGGCATGAGGGACAGCTTTGAGGGAGGGTAAAACCCAGGAGTAAACCAGCTCGGAGAGAACATGGGGGTACAACAGAACAAACCACTTAACAAGGAATCAATAAAATAAATTCAAACCATAACAGCCTCATACTGATGTCTATGAAGAAAATTAACTCTTTCCCAACCAAAACAAGCACAGAGGCAAAGGACACCTGGAGCCTTCAACCCCTCAAAAAGATGAGGAGCTGCAGGGCAATGCCCAGGAGTGCACAGAACTCCTGAGCAGCCTGCTGCTGCCCAGCCAGAGGGGGTCAAGCACCTGGAACTTTAAGCCTGGAAATGGCCAGATCAGCAGGCTTGGGCTGGCAGTGATAAGCAACTTGAAAAAGCAGGACAGAAGCTCCAATCCAGCCTGGGACAGGAGCAGAACTAGGTCCCAGCTCCTAAGAATAGTGAAGTGTCTTTATCTGCTCCCAAAAGCATGACAAATCAGTAATCTCTGTCTCTGTAAGACTGCCTGCTGATATTGCAGCCACAGTAGTGACACAGGACAGTGAGCTCAGCGTGTGACATCCCACCCAATGAGGTCCAGCCATGGAATAACGGCTTTTGGCCAGCTAAGCAATTTATCTGTGTTTAAAAAGACACAATAAAAATGGATGAAGACAGGGAAGACTACTCTGAACAGTGCATAAGATGAGCACAAGAACTATTGACAAAATCTATGCCTTTTGACAGCGCAGCAAGGAGTAGGATAGGAACAATGTTTCCACTACTGGGCTTTGTAACCATCTTCTCACTTACATATTTAACCCCACCACACACATCCAACTCATAAAACACAGAAGAAAACACTCTAGGATTAGGAAAAAAAGTAAAATAAAGTAAATTACTTATATATTGTACAAATTACTTACAATTCTTCTTTCCAAATTGCGGCTGCTACTGCCTTTATTTAGTCACCTGCTTGGAGACCTATTGCTCTTCCCCAATAATTTTGCCAAATGCTGTGTGGTTTGAGTGCTGTGATTGTGAGTCCAGCAGATCTTTCCGGACAGAGAAAAAGGAGCTGGAACAACTGGATTAGAGAAGAAAAACCAGAGGACAGGAAGAGGGTGATGAACTCAAGAGTTGCTTAAAGTAAAATTGCAGACAGATGTTGGCAAAAATTAAATCCTCTCTACTCTCTACTACAAGAGCAATAGGGCACTGGAAGAGAATCCCCAGGGAGTCTGCAGAGCTTCTATCCCCGGACATTTTCAGAACTCAGCTGGAAGAAGACAAATACATTTTGCCCAGCAGCAGTACCAAGAGTGGCATGGGCAAAGAAGGTTTTGCCTGACAAAATCTCCGCTGCAGAGCAGCCACCAAGTAGTCCCTCCAGTCTACATTTTAAGATTAAGGGCCTAGATCAAATAGCAAACATTGTGTTAGTTGTTTCAGTAATCAACTCGGCTTCCAGATAGGGCAGTATATATGATGTCTTCTCCAGCCAGTCAAGCCACTATGTGTAATGTTACTTCAGGCTGCTAGCTTCTAATGATCTGGTAGATGGATGGAAATCCTCAAGGATCCTAGGAAACACAAAAACAACCCCAGAAAAGGATGAGTTGTGGCCATTGTGTTGCTGTCTCAGGTTTTGCTTAGCAGTGTAGTTGCTGTTGGGACAGTAGGAGGAGAAATGTACAGTGGGGAAAGTGGGGAGCAACAGTTACAAACCCACCATTTGGTGAACAACTTCCCTGCTTTTTTAATTCTGGAAATCACACACTGTGCAGAATTCAGAATGTGACACAAGGAACATACAAGACCCTGAAAGGATTTGTAAACTGTGGAAAGTAAACCAACTTTCCTCACTAGTAATAATACACCAGTTATTAATTAACTCACATATATTGAGTATATAAATAATTTGATATTTCAGAATATCTTTTATATGTTTGAGATTCAGTCTACAACACTATCTTTACATGGCTTTGAAGACAGTAATAAAATATCTTTACTTTTCATGTAGAGGAGTATGAAAGAGGTTCCATATCTAATAACCTTGCATTCAGACAAAGTATTTTGTAAAGTACTTTGGAATCGAGTTTATAAATAATTCTTACCAAGGAAGTGAATGAAAAATTGAAACAGTGAGGCAACTATTTCACATATTACAGGAATGCCATTTGTTCTCCCTTTCAGCTGCCAGCCATTTTATTTTCTTGTTATATACAAAGCTCTATTGCTGGAATGAAAAGGAGAAGGAAGGACCAGAAAATTACTTCATAATGCAATATGAGCACAAATATGATGCACAGGATAGCAATTGTACTAGTCACATAAAAGCCTTCCTGTTTGCAAAGAAAGGGCTTTGTGTTCTCGTGGCGTACCCTCCTTTATATGCACAGGACAAACTCCAAGATGTTTCCTACACCACTACCTTCATCCTGTTGGTAGCAAAACAGGATTTATTTAATCCTTCCAGACAAAAACCCCAGCCATGGCCCAGGAGACCAGAACTCAGCCATGTGACCTCACCCCCCTTCCTCCTCCTGCCACTCCCCTTTCCTGGCTCTTCTAAAAGGAAAGCAGGATAAGGAGCATGCTTTTTCCATCAAAACATGACAGGGAAAACAAACAAAACACCAGCCATCCTTGTCCTTCACAAAGAAAACAGATAGCAGTAAAGCATGGAAAGCTTGCAAAGTGTGCCCATCCTCCCTCTATATATGATACAGACCAGAGGGTACTGCCAGGCACATTTCTGTGAACAGAAAATTAGGTGGAATCACTAGGTAACAGGAGTTGTCTTAAAACAGTGTGTGATTAAACCTAGAAAACATCTTTACTTGAGTTGCAAAATATTTATGTCTGAAGGAAACCTGATGGGCAGCCTGACAGCAGAATTACCCTTTCACTGACATTTTTGCCACGAGGGTTGTTTGGTTTTTTAATTCCTCCCCTCAGTAGCTCTGTTTAGGTCTGTTTATCTATACTGTTTTTACTCTGTGGCATTTTTGGGATTTTTGTTTGTTTGGTTGGCTTGGGTTTGGTTTGGTTTTGTTTTTTTCGTTTAGTATTAAGAAGGGTAAAGGAATGCAGCTGTTGTATATTCACTGCATAGTTTTTGCTATTTTTCAGGAATTCAAAATAGGACAAATATAATCTCCTACTTCCATTACAGCCACACTTAAGAGGAAACAAAGGCTACTTTAAAATGAGCCTCACCAGTGGGACATCACTGCCAGAAACCCATTCCTCTGTGAGCAGAGGAAGTATGTTATATCCATCTACCTCAGGAAAGAGGGAGTTATAACTCAAGTTTATCATCTGAAAATCTGGTATTTAGTGGGCTTCTCTGGAAATAATATTCTGCATTACTTACATATTGTACTGGAGCCTAAAATATATAATACTTATATATTTTAGAAGAAAAAAAATTCTTCTAAAACCAAGCTGCTACTATATTGTTCTCAAATACCGAATCTCTCACTAATAAGAAAACCAGATGTCAAAGCAAACACTGGAGAAACCTGTGAAGTTGTAAGATAAAATAATAATTATTGTAATTTTTAAGCTAGAGCTTCGAAACAGCCTTCCCCAAACTGAATACAGACTAGAGAATACTGCTATAATGACTCTTCCAGAATTAATATGTTTACTATAAACAAAGAAATGAAAAATGTAACCAAGTACTTGTTCTTAATAATTTTCTCAAAAACTGGGAATTCCTGCATAGTATGTATTTCCCAGCCTTCCAGGACATATTTGACCACCAAAATTTGGGTTTCTCATATCCACACATTATAGCTGATCAGCCAAGCTGCTATTTTACACTTACCAGACCTGATTATATGGTATTTGTAGCAACTATCAAATTCAAAAGGGAATCTTGAATCTTATCAAATTCAATCACGGAATCTTAAATTCCTATTCAGGGTATTGAGTGATCTCCAGCTTGTAACAAAGAGGTATTTTGAACCTGTTTTGGAGTACTTGTCTAACATATTAAGCACACAGAGGTTTAGCATTTCTTTGGAATATGGATAGCTGGTTTGTTCAGACACAAACAGAATTGTAGTATCACTAACGTTGGAAAAGACCTCCAAGATTATCAAGTCCAACCTTTAACCAAACACCACCTTGTCAAGTAAACCATTGCACTAAGAGGTAAAGGCAATGCTGCTTACATTTGAGTTCCATAAAATCTCCACTTGAAGGAGAAAATGAATGTTTTGATTTCCAAACAGGAAAACCACATTTCTATGCTCCTGCTTTCTGCAGAATGGAATTTTTAGTCTAGCCTACTCTCTTCTTCTATGACTCTTCAAGTTTTCTTCTATGACTCTTCAAGTTTTCTTCTTCCAGGTTAACCTATTCTGTTCAGCTTTCTTACCTATTCAGTATCATATCTACTCAATTAGAAGTCACAATTTTTTTCCCCTCTTGTTATAGTTTTTTTTAAACACAAGTATACTATTTGAATATTTCTGAAGCTTTCCACATGGCAAAACCTGCATAAGCTACCCAAGAGAGATCAACATACCAATTCCTAAAACCCAACCCAAATTTTAAAAAAACCAACAAAAACAACATTCTGGCCTTTATATACATTGGTGTAGTAGCCCTTCCTCACAGGCTACCACAAGCCTCCAGAAAAAACGTATGTGTGGAATTTTATCCCCTTCCAGACTGATACATCCTGAGAATTAACTATAAATTTTTAATTGGTCAGGCTGAAATATGAGTATCCTGCAAGCCATGAAATAAGCAAGTGATGCTATGGAAAGCATTCAAGTGAAGACACATAAATGACAGGTAACTCACAGTAATTTATTCAGGCTAATAGCCTTTATTTTGCTTCTACCCAGGCACTTAGCTTCTTAACTGGATTGCTTTATCTCAGTGTGGCTTACAGTTAAGCTCTATTAGCTGAGTAAGGAATGAAAGGATTTAACTTTTTATCAGATGAGCAGTATCAAGAGAATTCAGGCATGGGAGAATTTATGCCTGGTGATTTTTTTGCAGCCTGCTCATTGCACTTACATCAAGTGATAGGCACAGCTGGGTTTGCCTGCCTACTTGGTAGAGGATGCAATATGAGTTTCCCAAAGCTTCTGTGTCAGCACTTGCTAGAAAGACTGCTCAGTTTGATTCCAGATAAGTCACTTATCCACAAATGTTGTGAAGACACTTCACTGGGGACATTTTCAGGGTGAACCAAAATATATGTATGCTCTGTAACAGGTACACAAGGCAAATGCCTGAGGGATGGGACATATTGACCTTCAGCCCCAGATGCCTGGTTCCTAAGTATCTACCATGAAGAGGAAGGGAACGACAAAAATAAAAGCAAAGCAAAACCTAACCATATTCTCAGATGCAAAAGCACTTTGAAGAAGCTTTGTCAGAGAAGGCTCCCCAACCACCCAGATAAAAAGCTACTGTTTTACTTTAAAAAATGAGTATCTTGACAAGCCTGGAAAGGCTGTGTTTGTTATCTAGTGCAGAATGAAAAGAAGTACTGAAGCCCCAGACAGACCCTAGTATTCTTGAGCCAGTGCTATTAGCTCTCTATTGTTAGCTCTCTCCTGTGGTGTTACAAACAGCACTTCCAAAAGTACACGTGTAGGCGCTGCTCCTCATTCCACCCAGTCTGAGGACAACAGAGGGTAAAACCAGAAAAGGGGTTTCTGCAAGATATTATTTAGGTGAACTAACTACAACCAATGCTTTAAAAAGCATAAACATATTTTACAGATACTCAAGGAAAAAACAAGTCACCACAAAACCAGCCTAGGATCTAAAGCTAAGAAGTTTAGGGGATTTCCTCATCATAGTACTTGTGGAGTAGTAACACACTCTAAGTACAGTGTTAAAAATTACTGAAACTCCACAGATATTCTTAGTATTCTAAGGATGCCCAGGAAAGTGAAAGTGGAATCCTGTACAAGATAAACTGTTAGTAACCCTTAGCCACAGGAGAAAAGAGCCTCCTGGAAGAGGGGAAAAAAAATTCAGATGGTGACAGAGTGATCAAACTGCACCACCACTGAAGTTTTACAGCAAACTAATTAATAATGCCTTCAGGGAAACAGGTGTAAATTAAGAAGACCGACTACAGATTTCACTTAGATGGTCACATAGGAAGGAATATGATCAGTTGGTAAAAATTACTCTGGAGAAAGTAATGCTGCCTGAAGCGGTCCAGCTGGAGAAAGATTGTCCTTCTCGGACGTTCCGGATAGCTTTCCAGCACCGCTAGCAGTACGAAGGCACTATCCCAATCTCTGTGGTTCTGGACAGCACCTAAGGCAAACGCTCTGTGCTATGACAGCAGCGTGACCTTGTGGTAGGGCGTGGCTTGGCTTATGGCTACAGTCAGCAGAAATAAGAATAGAGCGCTCTCCAGCTGTGGTGAATCGAGGTTTATTGGGTCCCAGGGGAAACTGACAACCGAAGAGCATGAGCGAGGGGGTTGCAGCAGCTTATAAGGAGGGAGGGACACAGGGGAGGAGTCAGTCCTTGGACGAATAGGGTTTCAGAGGGGAGTGGGATACAAAAGATTGACTTAGGGAAAACCCCAATGGGGATAACTTGAGGGTGGGGCCCCGGCCCCTGAGCCAATCACTCGATGCTCTAGCTGGAAGTTTCTAGAGTTCTAGAGAGAAGGGTGGGAGCGCTGAGCGACGGACAGGGCACCGGGGAGGGATTTGAGAAAGGGTACATTAATCTCCAAGGCAACTGGGGAGGAGTTGGGATAACTGGCAGCATAAGGAGGGAAGGGAGAACCAGGGCAGAACCATAGCATGATAGGGGGGAACAGAACAGTCCAACTTATACAGACACAACACAACAGGTGCCTTTATTCAAAACTGATCCAGGTCAGTGCAATACATTTTTGAAACTAAAGGCCAAAGAACAACTGAAAAGATACAGACTATGCCTAATAAAAACTGGACTACATTAAACGAACAGAGACTTAATGACTTACAACCTCACTGCAGAAATCACATCCTGGCATCACAGTTAAACAAAACCCATGAAAAATGGGAAGGAATACAAATAACTGATGTCATTCAAATCCTGCTTTTCTTGATAAACTTTAATCCAACAAACACCCACTACTAAACAGTGCTCATCTAATTTATGTCCTCTGCTCCAGCAAATAGGGATTTACATTAAGTCTTGACCTTGTGACAGTTGGCATGCATGTGGTGCCAGGAATCTTGATGTCTTCCCAGACAGCAGGGCATGAGATGCCATTTCACTTGGAGACACAGAGGGACTTAAAGCTTTGAGCCTCTAGCTAAGGAAAAAGAGGCACAATGCTTTCAGTTGAAACTAATGCTTTTCTGTGTCTTATGCTTTCCTTAAAAGGCAGGGGAGGGGGATCTGTTCAGTTTCCCATATAAGGGATACTGTAGGCTCTGTTGCTGTGCATCACAGCGGCGTCTCCGCAGCAATAAATAATGTCTTACATGAGCCATGTCAGGGAAGAAGGATGCACAAAATGGCTTGGGCTCCAAGCCCAATACCTAGGGTGGTGTAAGGTGTAAGAAACCTGCTGCCTGCTGGGGATGACCCTGTTACAAATTATCACTGAACCCATTCGATGGCATTGCCCAGGGAACTACTAATATCCATGGGCCAGAATCATGCTAGGACGTGTTAAGATCCTCAGCCTACTTCAAACATGAAAACCTGGTCCTATCAAGCAGCCTTTCACTGAGTGGCACTGGTCCAGCTTCAGGCCCCAGCACAGATGCAGCATGTCAGCGTGTTTCTCATCTGCCATGCAAGAAGCCAAGGGGCTTCAAAACACTGCAAAGCAGCACCTGTGCTTTTTGGCACTCTCTTTTCCTGGTCAGTCTCAGATCTGCTCCAGGGAGTGATCCCAAAGCTCTACCAGATCACCTCCATCTCAAGGTCTCTCCTTCATGGTATTCTTCGTACAAGCTCATTTCTGATTGGAATGGTTGTTCTAGAGTAAAGATACATTTTTATTCTAAGCATTTCACATTTTTCTTCTGATCCTTTAAAAAGCAGGATTTAAGAACAAACTCCTTGCACTTTAAATTCCAGGTTGGTCTGAAAATTCAACCAGAAAGTTTATCTTCTGAGTTGTTTATAGGATCAATGAAAGCCTCACATACATTTTACAATTAAGACATTCTATCTGGGGTGCAGTAAGTGTTCATTTCTCTTTCTTCTCAGTGGAGACTTTTGTGTCTCTGGTAATAGCAGATTCATTAGGTCAAACCCTCTTAATAGTAGATGCTAAATTCATAGTAGGTCTATGAATTTAGACCTTAATAGTAGGTCTAAATTCACCATAGATAGGTGTGATACTCCTTGAAACATTTCTTTATATTGTATTATAGCCCTGAAGCAAGTATTTAGCCAGGAAGTGAGTAAATATGTGCTGGTGTTTCTAAATATATTAAAGCCAGACATGGAATGTGGATTTAGTTCAACAACAGTGAAACCACCAACTACCGTCAAATTTCTGTGATTTCTGAAGCTTATGGTGTCCCCCCTCATCACCCCCTGCCCTCCAGTCTTTTTCTGTTCATTATGTTACTATAAATTAAGACTAGAGAATTGAATATATCCGTGACCAGGTTATTACACACTCAGAGACATTACACTGACTTTATACTGCAACTTCTTATCTCATCATTAGAAAGCACACTCAAGCCAAATTTGAGCACACTTCTTAATCATATTACCATTTATCTTAAAAAATACAAAGATGGTGCCATAACCAGTAGAAAATGATTCCCCTGAAGGGACATCACTCTGCATGAGTGGGTTCCTCACCAATGTTTACTTGATCCGCCAAAAAATTATCTGAGCATACTGCACTTTGTAGGCTTCCAGGAAAATTTGAAATGAGTGAATTACTTCTGCTGAAATTGCTACTTTCAACCAAAGAAAGTGCATCATGCTCTGCTTGGATCCTTCCCTCACAATTCTCAGTCTTGGATTGTCCTTTGGCAGTGGGAAAACAGCTATTAAATTTACATGCAACTGAGGCAACCCTGAAAACTGTCAACATATTACTATTATTATTTATTATTACTAAGTTTACTATTTTTATTTATTATTACTAAGTTGTCCAGTATGACACTCTCAAACCCCCAAATGGTATCCTGTGGGAACTCAGCACATCACTCCGGATGTCCATTGTTACCGAGAGAACCCTTGGGGGGCTCGGAAATCCTGGAATGTTGCCAGGAGTGTCTGGTGGCTTGATTTCGATCCTTCAAAGGATCGAAAGATCGAAAGACCAGCTATGTTTTGCTGCCTGCAAATAGCTCTACCCAACAGCTGAGTGTAAGTGTTCCTCCCTGGTTAGACATTACCACTTCATTTGACTACTATTAATCAAAAGGCTCATCTCAATATTCACTGACATTAGCTGGAAAATGGTATGACTTGAAATTTACTTGACTTGAGCCAAAACAATCATGTATTTTAAAGAATTTATGTTGAACTATTCCTTTGAACTTCTTGTCCTCTAAAATATAAGATTATTAAAACAACAAGCTCTTAGCTGATTTTTTATCCACTTAACAAGAAATAACAACAGTCTTAGTTTTCTGCTTTCTGAGATATGCATTTGCTTTTTAAAAGACCAAAACAAAAGAATACTGGAGACAGGACAAAAAGGAAGTGACACCTGTTTGAGGACATGAGAGTCATTGGGAGTGAGTGGTGCAAAAAAACCACATTTATAGGGTGAAATTTAGATTTTAGGGTTTTTGGTACAGGGGGGTTATGCAGACAAGATGGAGGGATCAGGGCATATCTCATCCTTCTTCTTTCTTCTTCTTGTCATCCATTTTCTGTGGTGATGTTGGCACTTGGGGATTGGTTCATGGTGAAGGTGCAGTTGCTAATATGGGTGAAAAGTACTGGGAAATAAAGGTAAATATTATATACATAGATTTTAGTATAAAAAGACATGACCGCCCCGTGGGTGGTCAGAGTGCCCTTGGCTGCCTTGCAGGTCAGACCTCTGTTGGGCAGAAAGAAAATCCTGTAGATAAGAAACAATAAACAATCAGAAGATCGAAAAACTGAAGAGTCCAGACTCATCCTTTGAAGAGCGGGCCGCCCAAGAACCACCCTACCGGTGTCTGGGCAGAGACAGACAGCCAAACCGGACAGTATCCCAACAAAGTCTTGTTCTTCTCTGCAGATGATCAGACCTTATTATGGGCTCTAGGAAAACCACAAGTTTCCACACTTTGGTGGAAACCACTTCAACTCCTCCTGCATAGGATCTTCCTCCAGAACAGAATCAGAACTATCATGACTACTAAAAGCACCACAATAATCACCAGCCAAAGCAATGACGATCCCTCTTCTGTGAAAACAAAACAACAAAACATCCAGAGCAAATTAATCTCATCTCAGCGAGCCACGAAGCTACTTTTCCACAGAAAATTTGAAGAAAAGATGTGCTCATGGCAAAGAATACTGCCATTCCTATACCTGATACAGTGGTTAGCATACACACACGAGCAGAACTTCATACAAGTCTTAACTCTTTCAGAAGGATTTTTTTGTTCACCCAGAATTTTATTATTTTTACTTTAAAACACTTTTTACTTTTAAACACTTTTAAACTTTTAAACACTGCTGAAAACGCAACATTAATTTTAAGAAAATAAGACCGGCTATGTTTTGCTGCCTGCAAATAGCTCTACCCAACAGCTGAGTGTAAGTGTTCCTCCCTGGTTAGACATTACCACTTCATTTGACTACTATTAATCAAAAGGCTCATCTCAATATTCACTGACATTAGCTGGAAAATGGTATGACTTGAAATTTACTTGACTTGAGCCAAAACAATCATGTATTTTAAAGAATTTATGTTGAACTATTCCTTTGAACTTCTTGTCCTCTAAAATATAAGATTGTTAAAACAACAAGCTCTTAGCTGATTTTTTATCCACTTAACAAGAAATAACAACAGTCTTAGTTTTCTGCTTTCTGAGATATGCATTTGCTTTTTAAAAGACCAAAACAAAAGAATACTGGAGACAGGACAAAAAGATTAGTATATTTTTTCAGAATTGTAATGTAATTCAGAATTAAGAACTAAATTACTTTTGAATGTTTAGAGAGCAGATATTAAAAATCAGATCCTGCTCTTTACTACTATTCCTGTAACAATTACTTCTTGAGTGTGTAATTTCAGAATCAACCCACAGCTACAAGCTGCTTTTCCTGTCTTGCTAATTTACAAGTGGTCTTCAATTTAAGGCTCTGTATATAGAGACATGTGAATTTTAAATCACTCAAGTCAATGCTCCTGTATGAAGTAAAAATGGTTCTTCAGCTTTTAATGTTTCTATTTCTTATCTGCAGAAAGAGGGTCAAAGTCTTTCCAGCAGAACAGAATGTTGGAAGAAGAAATAAATTAACACTATAAGATATTCAGATGTTACATTAATATATCTAAGATTTCTGTATAAACCAAACATAAGTATCTTCAACTGACTCCCTCCCTGTATGCCTGAAAGTACTGTTCCTCTCTGACCATTACTGCAGTGGACGTGCGCCTTGGCAAAAAACCAGAGAAACCAAAACATGGTGTACAGATTATATACAACAAAACATGCAGTAAATTGAACTGGAACATTTGATTCAGAGACAGTTTGTTATGAATTTCAAAATTTCTGACTTCATCAACAACCCATAGAGTTTCTACTCATCGTTCTACTTATGGATATCAGCTGACATATATTTATATTTATTTTTAAGCTGTTAAAAAAATTATGAAGGCCTACGTGGAAACCTAAGTTCAACGTGGAAACCTAAGTTCAACTTGCTGTACAATGCATGGTGTCTCTAAACCTCATATCTCCCTAGCTGATTAGTCTGGCTTTTTTCCTTTTTTGGATAGGACTCCAATATGTTACTACCTCAAAGACAACACTGGACACAAATAGGATTTCCTGACATATAAACATCTCATTCCCTCCTCTTCCCAGAAGATTCCTATCCAAATATGCTACTGCAAAACATGGAAGCCAAGAGAATGCTAACAAGTTGCCTGTACTTCTCACCTACCTCCTTTTATTTTCACAGGCATTTCAAATGTTTCATTTGTGTTGCTTACTTTGCAGATCAAATCCTGTGCCCTGATGCTCTGAATATTGTAGATTTCCAGTGTACTGGTGATGGACACAATCCCATTTTTGTGCTTGACTGTCTTCTGTGTAGGAGTTGAGTTGAACAGGTTGTTCCAGGTGATGGTGGGCTCTGGGAGGCCATTAGCATTACAGATGACTATCAGATAATCTTCAGAAATGTTGTGATGGACAGATGCATTGAGACCTTCCAACACACAAATGAGACAAGTCACCACCACAGTGAGCACCTGGTTGTAAGCAGTAGTAGCAGCCTAACCATTACATATTAGAGCAAAGCTAGTACTGGATTCATACTGAGCCCAATGGCAAGGAATCCAAGAAGAGTTTCTCAGGTAAGATCCCCTCCATGACTCAATACTCCTTCCCCCATACTGAAGTAGTATACCCCAAAGATTTCACTCAATCTGAAATCCAAATATTAAAATAATCTGTTAAGTAAAATAATTTATGGGTCCTATCTGCTAATTCCCTATCAATGGTAGGGTTTGGGAGAGCAGCTGACAGCACTGGGGTGTAGTAAACCCCATAAGTTTGGGAAAAGCACCATGGAGAATATGAACAATAGGAATGCTGAAACAGCAAAAGAAAATTCCTGTTTCCCTGACCTCCGCCCCATAACCTAAATCTGTAACCTTATAAGGCTTTGTTAATTTAACCCTTACTATTGGTCAATTATGGATACTCCTAAACCCTTACCATTGGTTAAGTTTGGATTCTATCCAACTCTATAAAAAGGGCATACTGTACCCCATTCGAGAGAAGAAGAGTGTTGCTGGGACCCTTCGCAGACTTCCCCAATAAAGCCATCTCTGTAGAACCAGCCAGCGCCTCTCCTTCTCCTCTCTCTGCCGTCTGCTGCAGCCTCAAGCCAAGGGCAAACTTACCTAGCAAGCAAGAGCTGAAATCCTAAGAGTTTGCAATCACTATAAGAGCTGACAGCTACTATGACAGCTGAAGCTAGCTATGGAGTTGGACCCGCGGCGATTCGGCCTGAGCTAGCTTAGCCTTTGGGTACCCCGTCTCTCTGGGGACTGGGCCCCCGGGCTATATTGCTCTGCGTGATAATAAGGCCAAATAAGAGGCTTTATTACTGGGGTTGTACCTTGCACCAAAAGCAAACTCCAATGGGCAATGCTGGTTTGCCTAAGTTCCAGATGGGACTGATCAAGGACTTAGAAAGATTCCACTCCTTGCTTTTCAGCTGCTACTCAAGGAGTAACAAACAAGAGCCAAAATGACCACAATAATCTTGAATATGACCCACAGAATTTTGCTCACAGCAGTAGTGCTCTGTTTCTACATCATGTTCCACCAGGGGATGCTCCCATCACTGCAATTCTTGAATCTGCTCAAGGAAATACTGTGGGTGAGAAAACACCTCTTATTTCACTAGAGACATATCCCTGCAGAGAACCTCACCAAAAACACTCAGGCAGGTATTTCCTGAGAGAGGACCAGAAGGGAAAACATTGAAGAGGCACTTGTAACATCCTGAATCATCCATTCTGGTGTCCCAAAAAGTTATGCTTGTCTTGTTGAGTTCCAAACTTGTGAAATTCATTCTGTCTTCATAGGACTTCTGAATCCTTAATCCGTTTGTTTCACTGTATGTAGCTATATTATCATGTAATTCTTCTGAGTCCTTTTGCCATGTCACTTGCAGAACATCCATGGGTTTTGTCAGGGCACAACTCAGAGTCACACTGTCACCCATCCTCACTGTTGTGTGTCCAGCCTGCGGAACCACTGCAATGACAGTAAACAGTTAATGAAATGGGCAGATATCACACATTCAGAAGCCTAATGTTGATTCTAAGGCCTGGATTACCCACAGACACAACTCCTTCAGTTACATATTGTTTCTGTTTTTGTAGGCTTTCCCCTACAAAACAGTCCATCTCCTGCATACTCCTAGGAATCAATGAAGTTATGTTGATTTACATTGGCTGAGGCTTTAGCTTTCTTCTAAGCTACTTAAAAGACAAAAAGACGGACCTATTTCTGTACCCATATCTGCAGACTTCCCTCTTAAGTTCTACTAAATCAGCTCATGACTTCCTATTCTCAGCAAATACTCAATTTTTGTTTCCTAAGAGCTAGAGGAAGATTGAATGCATAAGAGAAGTATGCAACAAGCCATTATCAGAGAAGTAAACAGCAAAATGCCCTTAAAAGGCTTTCTGAACTGTAGTTTCAGAGTTCACGGTGCATTTCAGATGGAGGGAAGGAAGTCCTTTTTGGATGCCCACTTTTGGAAGCTGTCAACTCAGGTTAACAATGGTGTCCAGTGTCACTGTAGATATGGGATGTTTCTTGTCCTTCCCATCTCTAAATGCCGCTCTAGGAGGATTTGTGTCACAACTACCAGCTCCATGTCTCTGTCTCAGCAATGTAAGTCAAGCAGCACCAGCAATCTGTATTTCACCTATTTTTGTCTCTTACTCTGCTGAAGCCTCAGAAACCTGAAACCAGTTCCCCAAACAATTTCAAGGAGATTTCAGGAAATTCAACTTACCATTTGCCTTTCCAAGCCCAGAATATGCCAAACAAAAAACCAGAGCTTGTAAAGTCATTTTGGAAGAGAAAATCTGCTTCACCTAAAGAAAACCAAATAGAGATGACAGATCATCTTCTGGTGATATTGTACATTCAGGGTGCAAGAATTAACAGTAAATTTTTCATGTGAAAAAGAATATAGTTCCACAGTCAGACAGCAAGACTTGACAAGTTTTATTGCCCTGTTTCCTACAACTGAATTGTAGACCTGCCTGGAACTGAAGTTGGTGTTATATTCAAGAGGAAACATAATTTTGCAAAAAATACTTCTGTAACACACTCTACCCACTCCTGAGGTTTTTTTTGCCAATGCCTGCAAAACTAGCTGAAGCATCCTGGGACCATCTTGTGTCAAGAATTTAAGCAAAGCCCAACCTTTTAAAGATTTTCACAACATTCAAAAAATAAAAGAGATAGTCAACTGAAAAGTATTTTCTATATTACACAGGTTAAAATAGAAGGGCTGGTAAATAAATCAATCAATAAGACGAAGAAAAAAGGATTTAAAAACAAATTCCCAAGAACTTGTGTACACACTGTGTACACCCACAACCAGTAGCCTGCATTTAAATTTTAAACACACTGTGCTAAAACAACTCCTGATATAACTCTCCAGTTACCAAGAACAAATAGAGATCAAGATCTTATGTGTAAAATCAGGAAACAAGAACGTATCAGCAACGAGCCCAATGAAAAAAGTTTGTGTAATCAGATATTCGAGCACGGCTATAAGAAATTCAGATATTCCCACAAGCATGCAGAAATCAAGGGCCAGCACAGCAAGCAGAAACTATCGAGTCACAGAGCTGTTTATAAAGCAGGGGAAGATGTACCACGCCTGCAGGCAAGCAGAGTTTTCAATAACAATCCTTTGCTTCGCTGCTTTAGTACCCATTAAAGCCCTTAATGCATCATTGCACACACCCGGGGTAGCAACAAGAATTCACACGAGGAACGAGTCTATACCGTGTAGCTATACCGGGCACAGAAAGAAAGAAGTCCCTTTAGGTCACAACTCCAGTCACGGGTGCTGCAGAGAGTGAGGAAACAAAAACCAAAACGAACGGAAAAAGAAGAAGAAAAGAAAAGAAAAAGAAAAAAAAAAGAAAAAAAAAAAAGGGTTAAAGATTGGGGCAAGTAAAGCGCAAATCCTTTACTGCGTCTCCCAAAACAGCACCTCGGAGGGCTCCTGAGCCACGGGCTGTGCCGCTCCCTGGACAAAACGCCCCCCACCACTGTCTGGGAATCTCCCTTAACTTCAAAGAAACTTTCCCCCTGCTGGCGTCACAGAGGTTTCCGAAGGCAGCTGCCGACTGAGTCCGACAGCTGGAGGCCCCTCCCGGGTAAGAAGGGAGGACGGCGGAAGAAGACGCGAGCCGCGGGCTGTGCCTCCAGCCTTGCGTCCCCACGGCGGGGTCCCACTCCCGGCGCCGCTGTCAGGCTGACGCGCGCCCGGCACTCACTGCTCATCTCCGCCCGAAACCCTCCTCAGACGTGGGAATGCGTCCCGGGAAGGCGGCGACAGGGATTGTTGCTCACAGCCAAGTACGTGGAAACACGGAGAAAGATGACATAAATCCCGTGGAGGCGGAAGCTCCCAGACCGCGTCGCGGACCTTGTTCCAGAGCTGAGCTGGTGTCCCATCCGGCGCTAACCTTTCCCTCAAGGGTATTCATTACAGCCCAGTAACAAACTGTTTTAGGCTATATCGCATATGTAATCGGGAGTGGTCTTTTGCTTTGGCTGCTACCTTCCTGTTGGGTGGGGAGGAAAACGGGCAGCGGGAGTGATACTGGACAATGTCTGTGCTATTTTTGTGTTGTTAGATTAGGATCTTCCGCTGATAAAACACAACAGGAATAATTTATCAGGCGTTGTTACAGGCTTGGCAGAAACAACTCATTTCTCAATCTGATTAATTAGAAACAGCATTCTTAGTGATCAATACAGCACATTCAGTGCCTGCTCTTTCTTCAGATGCCTTCATACACATGCACACGTTCATACACTGTTCACACCACTTGCAATATTTATCTTGCCAGACTCTATCTTAAGCCATCATTGCTCACAGGAAAAATCAAACACCACAATTTCAACCTCTTACCAAAATTAATGGACAAAGATGCCTACATAAACCTAGAAACTCATTCTTATTTAAGACACAGATCTGTGTGAATATTTGGAGCAATGCTACTAAACTGTCTTAAGGAAGAAGGTGATTGCAGCTTTCCTGGGTCACCCTGGGGCTCACCATGTGTTAACCTCACCTGTCCTGCTGTTCTCAGTACCTTGGTGCACAAATGAGTGCCTTTTGATCTGTAGAAACAGAACTGTTCTGCTGTCCCCAACAGATTTGGCCCAACTTTTGGCTGGGATCTGGAGATCAGGGCAGTGTCTCTTCCAGATGGGTAGAGCTGTACTTGGAGACACCTTCCCCACCACTGTGCTGGATTTAGTGCAACTTTTCCCTCTGCCAGCTAACTAACCAAAGCCCCTTGGCTTTTCAACAAAATTTCAACTTTACCACTACCTTTATTTCTACCTTTCTTTCTACCTCCAAGGATAAATCACTATGTCATAAATCACTTACATTTCATTCCGCCAGCCTTGCCCTTTTTGGTCCCTCTAAAACAGGCCAGCAACTAAACCAGTTGTTTGAGACTGATGTATCGACACGCTTCACACTCTTTTTGTTTTAATGAGAAAAATGTGTTAGCAAGTTTCCTGTGCTCACGTGCCTTCACTATAGCTGAGGGGATTTTAGAGGGAAGTCCAGTTAACTGCGCATTGCACAGCTTAAAATAAATTTGTCCAGAAGTGCCCTGTGCCATCAAAGCAACAAAAGGAGGGAAATCCCAGTGATATCTTCCTGCTCTTATTTCATGAAAATAAAGGGGACTTTGGGGGAATTTGAGTGATATATTACAGTAACTCACATCTATTGAGGTGGAAAATGTCTGCGTTTAGGCAAATGTTATTACTTGTTCAGTGGGCTGGAGAAACATAGAGAAGAAAGAAAAAAATGATGAAAGGGTCTGGAAAACAAGGGGGCTGCTCCTTTGGAAGAGAGGGAAAAAATTAGAGCTGAGCAAAGAAAGGATGATCCTGAAATCATAGGCAAAGACCAGAGGTAACCTCAGGGCAGACAGAGGGAAATGAAAAATACTCCAGACAAACCAGCAGTAGTGGAAGATTCAAATTCTTTTTATGTTTAGAGAAGAACAAGGCACAAAAATCCCCTTCTGCCTTATTCTGTGTTCTAATGTCAACTGTTTCTTTTTACAGGAACCTGAATCAGCTCAGCAATCTTTACCAAGCTTTACAAGGTTCTTTGTATGTTACGTACAAAGAACCTGTACCTGGAGATGGTGGTAGCCAAGGTGACATGGACTCTCTGGTATTATAAATCCTTTGATGTTAGTGAGAAAGACAGTAAGTACAGAGCTCTTGTCCAAAAATTCAAAGAGGTCTTTGTTCATTTTTTTGTTATTTATTTAGCTGTAATACACCCTGTATGCTGGTGGAAGACGCAATTTAAAATTCCTTCTGTCACGAATGAGATTTATTCTTCATTCTTTCCTCTGCCTTCTAGGTGGACACATTCCACTATTAATATATTTCTTCATTCTTCCCTTGACTTCTGGACTACTGACCTCTTATAAGCAGAGCCCTTTGAACCAATAGCCAGCGAAACCTGTACAGCTGATCCAAGTTGTCATTATTTAACAGCGAAAAGGAAAATAAACGGGTGAATGGAGTCAGTGACATAGATTCCAGTAAAACCAAACACAGTAGGTTTTACAGGATGTACTGTCTTCTGGAAGTCAGTATATCAGAACATCTGCACTGCTGATTGAACTCCCTTCTGGCTCTGCTCACACCAATTAACAAATCCCCCTTAATCATCATGCTCAGGCAGTGAATCTTCAAGTTGCAAATGCTCATATGGGTCTAATAGAAGGTCTAACCTGGTTCAGAGGATCTGCCACCAGCTGTCATTTTGCTGGTGATTTGACCACATGATCATAATCAAACCACATTTCTCTCTCTCATGCTTACTTCTATAAAACAAGGAAAGGGTAAATTGTTTAAAGTTTGAGGTCCTGCCAATTTCTCCAGTGCAAACTGCACAAGATTTCTCAGTAAGGAGAGTTAGCCATGTGGGTGGGGATAAAAGCACAAAAAATTTCTGGAGTCCATTTCAGTGTCAATTTATCCATGTATAAAGGGAGACTGGATTGAGGAAGAGGAGCACAAAGGGGAGACAAAGGCATGGAGTGGGTGTGGAATTGGAAGAAGAAGAAAGTGACCATGGTAGTGAAAGTTTTAGTCCATAACAGGGCAGACAAGGGTGGTAGGGGGGCACACAGGTAGTACAATTCCTGCTGCAGCAGGTGGTAGGAGTTGAGGAATGCATAATTGTTAAGGTGTTGTATGTAGATTTGTTTTACATGTGCACACACTCACACACAGAGTGTAACCTGTTATTAAGGGGTCCTTAAGTGATTTTAGCTTTAGAGAAAAAGCAAGAAAAAAGCCTAGGCTTGTAGTATTGGGAAATGCTGTTTCCAATACAATGTGTTTTTTATATGGCTGCTACTGTATAAAGTATGGTTGTGGAAGAGAGGGGCCATGAGGACCCATGACAGGCCACAAGGGGACAAGAGGGGCTGAGTGAATAGATAAGGTTGCAGCTGGGGACTTTCCTCCAGCTGCAGGCAGAAGAGGCATGAATTATTAAGTTAATGGAATGATAAATGATGGAGGGGTAGACAAAAGGATTTTGGGTTTGGAAATTCATGAAGGGTTTAGTCCCGTGGCACAAACTTGTAGGGAAGAGCCAGAGGAAGTTGTGAAGCTATGTGATGATTGGATATGTTATTCCTAGGGATCTGAGTAAGTTGTTAGAAGCAGCATGGAACATGTACAATAATTAGGAGCGAAAGCTGTGTTAGCAGAACAAAGCCCAGTTGCGGGGTGGGGGGGGGGGGCTGGGGGGGGGAGATGGTGGCATCATGGGAGAGAGGCAGAGAAGGAATTAAAGGCATAGTTGTACAGAGGTCTCTGTGCTATTTTGTTAAGAGGAGGGCCATGGGAAATGGGAATATCTGTGGGGAAAGGGACAAACACGAGACAGCCACAGCTGTCTCCATCTCGGTCTGGCCTGCAGCGAGCCTTGCCTGCCTGGCCACCCCTAGCCAGCCACTGTGGGCAGAAGGGCAGGGGTGGCAATGGCAGCTTCCCTTTCCCAGCACCCCACATGAGGAAAGGCGTTAAATAGCGCCAGTGCCATGGCAACCGCCACTGGCTGCATGATGGTGGCGGGGCTGCATGGCCAGCAGTGAAAACATGGTGAGTGACTCCCTGACATGGAACCTAGATGAAACTGACCTCTCGGCACTGCAGGATCCTGTAGGAATCTTTGAATTGGTGGAACTTATTGGCAAGGGTGCCTATTGGCAGCAGTGTTTCTTCCAGTCAGAGAAGAGGAGGAAGTGAGGACATGTGAGAGAAAACAACATGGCAGCACTAAGGTCAATGGAAAAAGATGGGGAGGAGGTGCTCCAAATGTCAGAGCCGAGATTCTTCTGCAGGATGTGGCAAGGACTATGGTGAAACAAACTGTCCCCCTGCAGCCCATGAAGTCCACAGGAGATGCAGAGATCCACTCACAGCCATCAGGAGGAGTGCTCACGCTGGAGCAGTTGGATGCCAGAGGAAGCTGTGGTCCAGTGGGAACCTGAATAGAGAGAGAGAGCCCTTGTTTCCAGAGATAGAGGGCTCTTGTTGCCAAACTAGAGCAGCCTATCCTTAGAGTACTGCACCCTGTGGGTGAGTGATTCACACCACAGCAGTTTTGGGAGGACTGTCCGGTGAAAAACAATCACTTGTTTTTAAAATTTTAAAAGTTTAATAGTAATAAAATGGTTATAAAAATAGTAATATAATTAGAGTAATAAAAATTTGGACAATTAGGACTTAGGACAATACAAGACAATAAAAACAGTTACGAACAGTCTGGGTACCTCTTCCTGGGCAAAATAAAACCGCAAAAAGACACACATTAACAGAGGATTAACCCTTAAAAGCAATTGCCTGTTGCATATTCATACATCTCATACATGATGCATAAATTCCATTCAAACAAAGGATTCTGTCTGGTCAGTGTCAGCTTCTTCCTCTGAATCCTAATGGCATCTTCAGGACTGAGCGAGGCAGGAAGAACTCGATAAGAGAGCAATAAATTCTTTTTCTCTGAAAGATTTAGGTGTTCTGTGGCTGCTATCTTGGTGTGAGTATGTGAGTACTCTCTTAAAAAAAGTATCTTACATAGCATAGTTTCTATTTTAACACTATGTTAAAACCTGTGGGAACTCAGCACATCACTCCGGAAGTCCAGTTACCGAGAGAACCCTTGGGGGGGCTCGGAAATCCTGGAATGTTGCCAGGAGCATCTGGTGGCTTGATTTTGATCCTTCTAAGGAGGTGACACGTGTTTGAGGACATGAGAGTCACTTGGGAGTGAAGGGTGCAAAAAAGATATAATTACAGGGTGAAATATAGATTTTAGGGTTTTTGGTACAGGGGGGTTATGCAGACAAGATGGAGGGATCAGGGCCTATCTTGTCCTTGTTTCTTCTTCTTGTCATCCATTTTCTGTGGTTCATGGTGAAGGTGCAGTTGCTAATATGGGTGAAAAGTACTGGGAAATAAAGGTAAATATTATATACATAGATTTTAGTATAAAAAGACATGACCGCCCCATGGGTGGTCAGAGTGCCCTTGGCTACCTTGCAGGTCAGATCTCTGTTGGGCAGAAAGAAAATTCTGTAGATAAGAAACAATAAACAATCAGAAGATTGAAAAACTGAAGAGTCCAGACTCGTCCTTTGAAGAGCGGGCCGCCCAAGAACCACCCTACCCGTGTCCGGGCAGAGACAGACAGCCGAACCGGACAATAACCTAAAACTATATTTAACACACTACTTAAGAAAATTACAGCATTACTTTCTAACATAACACATATAATATTCATTTTAGTATTTGCGAAAAGCCAGTCATAAAATACACATTTTTCACAGTCCTGCCTGTGGGAAGGACTCACATTGCAGCATTTTTGGCCGGACTTCCGCTTGTGAGATTGCAATCATGATGGAGAAATTCCCAGAGAACTGTCTCCCATGGGAGAGATCCCATGACATAGATCTCCCTGAGCAAACAGAAAAAGAGCTTAGATGACAAACCAAAACTCCCATGACCCTGTTTCCCTGTGCTGTCAGTGGGAAAGAGGGAGGGGCTGGAGGGGAAAAAGGTAGGCTTTTACAAAGGCTTATATTACTTCTCATTATCCTCCTCTGACTCTGTTAATAATAAATTTACCTTATACTTAACTTGAACCCATTTTCTCCCAGTCCTAATCTTGACTCATGAGGCCTTTGTTAATTTTTTTCCCTCACCTTTGCCCAACTGTAGGAGGAGAGGATAAGCCTGCCATTTGGCCAGTGTCAAACCACAACAGGTTCCCAGTTACAGCACAGGAGCACCACGAGCTTACACGGAAAACAGGGAACATACGGGAGGTCAGAGCAGAGTGTCCAGTGGGAGAGATTCCCCTTTGTGACCAATTACTTGTTTCATCTGTGGATGCCAGCAGCCCTCCGAAGCACCTTTGAGTCTGCACTAGGAGGAGGGCAGGGCAGACCCTTGTGGGGAAACTTCTGTGTGAAGCTGCTCTTTACAGCACCTGAGCTCTGTAGGGCTTCCTGGCCTTGTCCAGAAGGGACATCTCAACTGTCCTCCTGGACATTTCCAGTGCCTCTTCCATGCCTTTGCACCTAAATAACTTTGACTAACTTTTCTGCTGCACCCTCCAGGGCAGCGGTGCAAAACATTAAGCAGTTTTTCCTGATCATTGCTAGAGGGACACATGGGACACACCTTGTGTCATCCACCCAGTGTGGCTGTCCCATGCAGCAAAAACACGACAGGACAGACACCCCTAATGGAGGATGCGAATAATCACTAGAAGCCTTGGGTGTTTGTGTTACCTCCTTTTGGTAAGGAATGTGTTGGTCTTTTGGTGTGTGCAGGCTCAGAGAGGCTCTCTCACTTAGGTGTTGCTGTAAGCCTGTCTTTCCAGGAGTTCTGGGTGTACTGTGTGTCTTCTGCCTGGGAAAAAAAACCACACCGTCAATTAGTCACAGGATGCTTAATATACCCCTTGTCATTTAGAGTGAATTGTGCTATTTTAAAGATGCTGTTACTAGCTGGGTAGGTTTCCAGAAGAGATATATAAAAATACCAAGAAGAAAGAGAAAGACAAATTGCAAGGCACTTCATTTGCAAGAAAAGGGAAACTATTCTTACTTGTTCCTTCTGCAGTTATTTAGTCTCATGACACAATATATCAAGACCGGTAAGAACAACGCAGCTGTTAATATCAATGTGATGATGACTGCTCTTCTGAACATCTACAAAAAGAAATCAGTAAGTTCACACAGAACATGAAGTGATGCCAGTATGTTTCTGCTGTCCTCTTCCAGGATCTGGGACCAAGACTGCAGCATTCAGAATTTTGTGCTCATTTATTCTTTGAAGGAGAGAAAGGAACAGTGTAACAATATAACTGTACCAAAGATGAAGGATTATTTAATTATTTTAAATAAATATTGATAATGTCTCACGCTTCTCTGGTATCATGTTGTGTCAAAACGCAGAACTTTTGACCTATTTGTATTTCTTTTTCTGAAAGATGGATTATCACAAGAGAGGTGTCCCAATCTTCCTGACACATATCCTCCAGCAAGATATTCTATGTGAAATGTTTTTCCCCAGCATTTGTCTGCTAGGAGCCTGCTGTTTGGTATCCCCCAGATGTGTGTACTGCCGCTCTACATAAATTGTTCTGTAGAAGTGTAGACATAGTGTGTATACACAAATGTAGATATTTATTCCATCTATATATGTACACATATTCCATCTATATCCCCCCCACACACACACAAAGGCACCACAGGGAAGAATCTTTTGGAAGGCTTCAAATCCTGAAATCTTCATCTAGCATGAGATCTGACCTCGCAGAATGTTGTCTAGCATGACCTGTGTAAGTACAAGCTGCCCTCTCACAATTGCACATCCTTCCCTAAGAGCTCCTCACATGTTACACATCTCCACACAACTGCAGCCCACCCTCCCTTCTTTTTCCAGGTGGGGTGCCTTTATTTTTCTTCCTTGTGGGTGGTCAAGGAGGCAGAACAAGGCATGCATGGAGGTGGCTGGCAGAGAAGGTAAGTCTGCTCACCACTGTTACTGTTCTGTTGATGTTCTGGATGTGGTGTATTTGAGGCCTCTCCTCCAGGGCTGTCATCCAGCCATGTGATGCTGGGGGCAGGCTTTCCTGTTGCTGAGCACACTGCTGTGAGGAGACCGTCAATGGGCAGGAGGGAACAAAATTCCACTCTGAGCTCAGAGATTGTTGGGAACAAAAAGAAGATACTTTTATAGTCTGTGGTGAGTTTACAGTCAAAGCTGGGTGGGTTTCTCTCTCTGTACAAGGCCTTCACGTCCCCTGAGGAAAGTGTTGCCTAGAAAATAGAAAGGATCTTCCAAAAAAAAGTTAAAGTGAATATAAAAGCAAATCTTTATTTGAAAGCCTTCAGGTACACAATATGGTGAAAACCACACATGGTACAGTGATTCTACAATTTTTATAAGGTCAATTGATTAATATTCCTGTCATATACTGTCCAATCAAAAGGATGGTTAGGTAAAAATTCTGGTATGGCAATCTGGACACTATCCACCAAGGAGATGCTGCTGCATTGAAAATCTCCGTGTGGTGGATAGTGTGGTGATGTACCTTCTGAGTATGTCAGACTAAACTGAGTGCCAGAAAGAGAGAAGGTGTTAGTGGAAAACTTATTTTGGATGTTGAGGCATATCTCTTTGCTGAGGGAGCCATGATGGAACACATTGAAAATGCATCTGTAATAAGTCATCCTCAAGTGTGAGATTTTGGAGGGTGATAGCTGTGGCCTTTGGGGTTGCTCTAGTGAAAGACACCTTCTTCTGAAATGACCCTATCAGCCTCAGCCCATGTATTGGGCTGTAGGTGGCCATGTTCTGGAAGGAAGTCCCATTTCTCTTCTGCCAAGTAACTTGCAAAACATCCATTGAGAGCAAGAAGTTGCAATAGAAATTTGCCTCTCCCCCAAGGAGATGATGATATCAGATTGGATGGGTTCCTTCAAAACTAGGAACAAAGCAAACCCCCAAATCAGGGCAGGAGGAAAAGCAATTGACTCAGGGAAGGCCATAGTGTCTTGAAACATCTAGTCACATTGTTCTCATCTTGTGGAGCACTGGAATAAGGAACTTTGCCATGGGGTCATGGGGCACACCAGCTGACCTCAGACACCCTGTTGTCACAGGTGTGTCACATCATTATCCTCTGCTGTACAATTCCATGGAGAAGAGGAAGGCAGCATGGGAACAGAGGGCAGGCAGGCTCTTTAGCAAGCACTGCAACCACCCAGCAAAAACAGCTCTCACTCCTGAGAGCACCCCTGCTTCCCTCTTGCCAGCACCTGCTGGGCTGTGGGGAGGCAGAGCAGCCTAGGGCTCTCTGCAGCCAGGAGGCAGCACAAAGGGCTGCAGAGGGATATGCCCTGCTCCAGCCTCTCCCCATAGAAGTGTGCATTACCTGGACATGTACACTGGAAATGCAAACCTGCTCCATCCCCTGTGCTGAGGAGTTCAGCAAGACAACAAAGAAAGGGAATATACAGGTAGATCATATGGCTTGCGAGCAAAGTGCCCTGTGCTCTCTGTGACCGAGCCTTACCCAATTTGGCTGCTGCTGACACATGCCCAGCTCAATAGCTACTCTTCCAGTCACCAAGTTGTATATTTCAGTGAACATAAAATCTGCGTCTCTCAGCTTGCTAGGAAAGATGGTGGTGCTCCAGAGTTAAGCTGGGGTGAAGAAAGGGTGCTCCACTCACCCATTGCTGGTTCCACTTGCTGGCAGCCTCCACAGAGCAGCAGGTGGCAGATTTCAGCCCAGAAGAGCAGGGGGAAGATTACTGTGGGGCAAAGCAATTGCCCAGGAAAGCTCATCCCTTTCCTCACTTCCCTCAGAGGGCAGCTGTGATGCCTAAGGGGACTACAAAAGATTTTGTTTTCTTTTTTCAGAGTGCTCTTCAGTGGCCAGTCAGCAGCACCATTGTCAATCATTGATCAACACTGGTTGCCAGAGGTGAAACAGAAGGGGCCACTTTGTTATTTCTTTGATTTTCTTTCTCTCCATCAGCAAAGCCTGGTGATATCCCTTGTTCATCCCATCCCACTAGTCTCTGCTACAAGCTATTGAAAGTATTTGCAACTCTCAAGGTGTGAATTTGCAATCTTCTTGGTATGTATGGGAGTTGTCTAATGGAGAGGGAAGAAACAAGGGGACGCAGGCCCTGACAGACCCTGCTCCCTTTCTCTTTGGCAGGAAAGGGATGGTGGGCAGGGAAGTATTGCCTGTGGATCACTGCCTCTGAGGCTTACCAGGCACCATGCTGGGTGACAACGCTGGGGTCCTCTTTCCTCCCTTGGATCTGACACAAAGGAGTCACAAACAAGAGTAGATGATTCTCCATCAGAAGAGCAGTGTGGAGATACCAGCAGGTGTCAGTGCTTTGCCACAACTCACAAGCAATCTCCTTTATGAAAATAGCTACATTCCTGTAAACAAGGAAGGCTCAAGGCAAATTGATTTATTTAAACTGAAATGTAAGCCTGGATTTAGGATGAGACCCAGGTGTTTAGGATGAGACCCAGGCCTTCTGTAATTTACCTAAAGGATAATATCAAATAGAATATTCTGATTGGGGAAAAAAAATTGGTTTTTTTTTGCCTTGTTTTTTTACTAAGAAGTGTAGGTTTGTTTTTTTTTCCTGCAAGGCTTTCATCCTAGCCTCTCATGTACAATTTCACGTGCTCTTTTACTAGACAAAGCTGCCTTTTCCTTAGGGTGTTTAAGGGCCACAGCTTCTGACATGTTAGGGAATTTAAAACCCTGTATTGTATGGGGGTCCTAGACTGAGGATCCTCTCAGGCTTCCCAGAAATTTCAGGTAGCTGTTCTCAAAGTTGAGCAGACTACAACAGAGCCCATCCACAAAGAGCTGGACTAGTATTCAGTACTCCTTTCACCATAGCTTTATATGTCCAAAGACGAAGGCAGCAGAGCTATGAGAAGGCCATTTGTATGGCTTCCAAAAACATGAGCAATTTCTGGTGTATTGAGAGTGAAAACAAAAATACACTTGATTTGTATCTATCTGCCTGGCTTGATAGTCTCATTTATAAAAGAGAAAAATGCAATCAATTAGTGCAATTATCTTGTTTCAGCTGATTTCCAGGGGCTCAGTGCTGAAAACTGAATGAAAAACAATGGGTTATATTTTCTTCCAGGTCTGATTTAATAAGAAAATTTACTGGTGTGGTATTTAGATGAATCACTCCCCCAGGCTCACACAACAGAGAATTGATGAGTGATGCTTTCAAAGGTCTATAACCAAAACAAAGTTTCTTTTCACTGAACAAACTTAGTCCCATACCTTTGCCAGCACTGGTTTCAAAAGAAGAATATTCTTCCTATTTCAGCCAGTGCCTGTAAAATATCTAAGACAAACATTTCAGCTATTTTCCAAAGTCACATCTTCAGCCAGAGCTGTTGGGGCAAATTTGCTTGCATCTTACTGCTCTCTTAGAACCAGGAACCCAGTGTCTAGGCAGAGAAAAATACGAACACAATATACCTCTGAAATAGCCTGGCATACCAAAACAGAAGAATGAACATTTTATGCAGCCTGAAGAACTTTTATTTATCTATCTCAACTGTTTAAAAGGATGCTTAGATGAGTTAAAATCTTAACCCAAACTGCCTAATGTCATGGTCAAAGGATTCCAAAGCTGAGAGATGCAGGCTACATTTGCTTTATAAAGAGAGACACATAACCTAGAACCAGTTTTATCTAAGTGAGAGGCAAGCAGGAAGGTGGCATTCCCTCTTGCCCTTTTTCCACCAGTTAGGAGAAATTATATCCTGCATCAACACTACTTGTCCTGAGGCTGGACAAAATGCAGTAGCACATAGTGGTCACAGGTTAGTTGGGTGAGACTAACAACTGCCCAGCCTCAAAACAGCCAAAAATCCTGGGCTTTTTTGTTTGTTTCTTTTTTATTTTTATGTTTTTGTGGTGGTGGTGGTAGTATTAGCTCAGAACATTCCTGTAGAATTTATTTTAAAAATGTGGTCTGCTTCCATTTACTTACAAAATTAATCTGCTTCATATCACTTGTATTGGAGCAGAAAAATAAAGCAATCCATTTCACCTAAATTTGCTTGCATCCTACCAGTTTTATTTCTACTTCTTATTTCAAGCTCCACACCAATTTCACCTACTGCCTCCACCTACAGCCATGCAGGGCCACAGCAAGCAAAAGGTCTTGGGCATCAAACCCACCCATTTATTAACACAAATACTAGGTATCTGTATAAACTGATTTGAAATATAACCTCCAAGGAATTCTTACAAATTGTTAACAGAAGTAACAGGACAGACAAACACAAACTAATTACAAAGAAATCTCATAACAGCAGTTAGGATGTTCATCATTCATAGCCAAAACTTCTGATTCCATCAATCATACTTTTGTTTATTCCACAAAAGATGGTTTGTATCTATTTAATATTCTTTTTTTTGGCCCATAGCTATCAGCCACCAAATTATCCATAGTCTGTGTTCTTGCATTCATTTCACTGCTACGTGAAACCAAACACCATAGCAGTAGCACATGGCATTTTATGGTACTGCATCTTAGTAGGTGGCTTTGTAGAGCATGAAGGTAAGTACACCTATTGATTTTAAGTGTTTCGGTGACTGGATATCATGTTCTCATTCTAATACCATGAATGAAAAATAAATCTTGTATAGAAATTTACTTGTAAGCCATTGCTACCCTCACCCAGCTGCTGGACCTATCATTCTCATAATCAAAAAATTCTAAAAGCTCATGGAATTTCTACATTTAGCTAAAATGAAAAACTACAAACTCACACGTAAACAGATACTTTCATGGCTCCAAGTCCTGCTTTCCCACACTCCGGGAGATCAGCTTGTATAAAACAATAATTGATAATTACTGCCATTTTCCTGGGTTTGAATAGATTTCTCACTGGGATCGTCTCTTTCTCTCTTTCCTCAGGAAATCCTTTTCTTTACCCATATCTAAACTCCCTGTTTCTGCGAGAGATTTTTTTAATTAAAAAAAAACCAACAAAACAAACAACAAAACCTTAGTCTAAACTCTAGCAGAAACCTCATGTTAAAACTCAAGCTGCTCTAAATTGCAAGTGCAGACTGTACAGAATGGCAAGGGCTGAGGCCATACAGCCTACTTAAGAAGGATGCCAGGGGCTTTCTACCCCATTCCAGCCCTCCACAAACCCGGGGAAACCCTTCTCTCCTGGCCTCTTCCCTCATCAATGAAGAAACGAAGCAGCAATGGTGGAAAAGTTTGGACAAACCATTACTTCCTCCTTTGACAATTAGGGGGCTGTGGAGAAAAAAACCCAATTGTAACAGCTGCAGCCAGTTCCTCTTTCCCCTCACTCACCAACTGTGCTATTTCTAGGTATTAGGGGGGTTTAAAAGAAGTATTTTATAGCAAAGACCATGTTTATTCATTCTCAACTCACTTGCTTTCATTTTAGTTGACTTAGGTTTTTGACTACAGCTTAGTGATTCATGTGGGATGCCCATTTGAAATACATGGATGAGGAAAAAACAGATTACACACATTTGCTCCGGGAAGCCAGAAGGAGAGGAAGCAGCCTGCACTGGTGGCTTCCCACAAGACCAGCATGAGCCAGGTGGGCTCATTTCTCCTTCCCTAAGTCAACAAGACTTCATGAGCATATGATGCAATTCAGGGAATTACAGGAGATTACAGCTCAGATCTGATCCACTGCTTAGAAGCAAAGCATGGTCAGAATTAGGAATACTCCTTGCCCTGCACTGGTACTTATCTGCCCACATGGAAATAAATAAAGCACCCACCTCCTCAGCCCTATCAGCCTCTTGCTTCCCACTGCACTCACCTGCCACTACACTAGGACACAAACAAAATGCACTAGACAGCCTACTAACCCTGTAACTGCCCTTTTATTGCCCTACTTCCTCCTGCAGGTAGGTGGGATGTCAGGAAACACAAGGCAGCTGTGATAGACCAGGTACATAAAGAAGGGGGCTGTGAAAAGCCCTGAGAAAGAGGGAAGAAGGAAACATCTATGTGCCTTTTACCTTGCTCTCTAGGAGAGGTTACTGGAAATTGGACTTGGCACTTCATGGCTCTTGGCACCTGGGTTATAAATTCAGGCTGGCTGTAGTCTTGGCCTGATCTCTTGTGCCCTTTAGGGAACAAATTCAACACCTGAAGTTCAGAGCAGTGTGCTGGGCTGTTCTGCAGGTTTTCTGCAGCCCAGCTCCTGGTAAGGGGCTACTTTGGTCCATCAGCAACACTTTCCAAGCCAGCAGCCTTACAAAATGTTGCCTTATTTCAGACAATCCCCCTTCCACTTTTGAGTTTGCAATGTTAAAATATCAAAGAGTAATAAACAATGTTAAAACCCCCAAAAATACATGAGTTCCATTAAATGCATCCACAAAGCCAGCCTGAGTTTCAAATAAATACTTTTTTTTTCTTATGAAACAGAATATTATAGTATAATAAAATAAATATATATTATAAATTGTCCCTTTTTATATTTCTCTTGGAGAAAGTCACAGGAGGTTTCCTTGGAAGCTTGAGGTTCCATTTTAAGAGTTTATCTCTTACATGTGTAGGTGGGGCAGCTTCTCAGGTGTTCAGTGGTGCACCAAGGCTGTGGGACATTGCAGGAGCCCACTTGCTTGCAGCTCTGTACTGCCTGCACTTCTTGGCCTTGGTGCAGGCAGGAAGTACCTGATGAAAGAGAAGTTGTTGTGTTTATTTCTTCAAAATATATGGATATTTTAAGTGTGAGGGTAAAGATCCTGGATATTTGTATTGCCAATGAGTCCTTGCATCTCTTTGTGAGGGGAGACTAAAGTTCTCCCCTTGCAGTCCCATCAGCAGTCTTCAGCTTGGACCTAGAGGTATAACACCTAAGACATGTGTTGCATTTCCTCCACTACCTTTTTTTTTCCAAAATGCTCACCAGAATCAAGGGTGCACATGCTAGGCATGTACTGCAAGGAGGATGAGGAGACTTCACGAAACTGGACTATGATTTTCTGAAACGATTGCACTTCACCTCAGTTTATCCCCACCTCAAGCTTGTATCCTGCACCCCCTGCATTAGGATAGCCTTGGTGTACAATTAGCAGTGCCTCAGCCCATGCCCCAGCATGGCACCCTGGGCTTCCCTCACAGAGGCATGGTTTTCCTCTAAGACCACATTTTGTTTGAGGCCCATCCTCAAAGTTGCTGCCTTCGTGAGCTGCGTTGGTTGTGCTGAGGGAGGTTATTTTATGAGCTGCAGAAGACCCACACAAGGCCACTGCTTACACAACTATTTTGTGCATAAATATAATAGTAGAGTGATGCTCCCACTTCAGCGTGCCTTGTCATTGGCATAATGAATGTTTTCTAGCTGCCAGCACTCTTGAGCACCTGTAGCCTGGCTATACACAATCAGGTTTCGCCTTCCCAGCTGTCTGGCTGGGGGCTCATTCCTGTGTCCCTCTCCAGCCCAGTTTCAGCCTGGCTTGGGCAGTGTGCAGGCTGCCCTGGTGTGGCTGGGCAGAGCCAGGTCATGGTATTGAACCTCAAGACCTGTGGGGGTGAATTTTGCAGCACCCTGAGGAAAGGCAGACCTACCCAGCAGGGCCAGGTTGGGTTTCTCACTGCATCACATAGGTGACTGAGGCAGTGGTAGAAGAGGCAGGTGAGAATGAGAAGGGAGGTCAGGGGGACCAGGACCCCCAGTGCAATGGCAATGGCCGGTGCCATGCTGCTGTCTGGACCTGTGGGGAAAGTAGCAGGTACTCAGTTTGTGCATGAAGTAAAAAAACAACCTGAAACCCATTTGAAGCATCCCTTGGCCATTCCCTGGGGTGAAATGAGATGGAGAAGAGCACTGGGAGCGCATTCCAGTATGATCCACATAAGTGGCATTGCCAGCAGATCTGTGCTTGGTCTGATGTTAAGATCAGGCATGTAGAACCCAGCCCCTCTGAGCTACCCAATTCTGGCATGTCTTGGTTTGTCACGTTACGTGACAGGGAACCCTGTCACAAATAGTCTTTCACAGAGACAGGGAGGTTGGGGTACATCATGGTGGGTAAGAGGACCTGAGGAGCAGTAAGTAAGACATTATGTGCCATTGGCCATGGCATCTGGATGTTTCATGGCACCTCCTCCATCCCTCCCAAGCCCAGCCACAGCTGCTCTTCCAGGTGCCTTTCTCACCTTCCAACCCTCTGAGGAGTTTTCTGATTCTACCCCAGGAGGTGCTTCCCAATTTCTGCCCTACTCCAGAGCAGGAGCAGAGTTACATACTGACCCTGCTCCAGGCTGTCTGTAGGCAGGACCAGGGTCACATTTAGAGAAGGATGTTGGATCATGCAGGTGATGGGGTACTCCCGAAGGATTTTGGAGTGGGTATGGGTAAAATTGCTGATTACAGTCATGGTCTGGTTGCTGAACTTTATGTGGTACTCCCTTGGTTTCTGCTGCAGGCTGCTGGGGAGGTGCCAGGTTATTTTTGGAGCTGGTTTCCCTGTTGCTGAGCAGCTCATCCCCACCATTTTCTCAGAGTCCTCAGCTTTGTCTGGACTGGATATAAGTTTAATTTCCACTCTGGGGTCTGAGATGGCTGTAAAGAACAAAGTGACAAAGTCCATTAGTTTCTGCCTATGTTTGAGCAGAGAGGATCTGTATTTACAGTTATCTTGGAGGAAAAGCTTACTATCTAATCTTAGCTCCTCCTTCCCAAAGCCCCAGCAGTGACAGATGAATATGAAGTGATGAATATGAAGGTGATCAGATAGTAGTCTGGAAGTGAAGAGCTGGACAACAGAAAGGGCAAAAGGGTAGAAGCATCTGTTTCAGTTCTGTTACTAGTAGCAGCCTCCCAACTGAGAAGTGGTGATTATGGCTGAGTTAAAAGCAGAAGGCAGTGAAACTGTGAAGTCATATGTCCTTTTCTCTCTGAAAGAGCTGAACTGCTTAAATGAGTTAGAATTATTTTCCTTTAAAATTACCTGCAGGATTAGCTTTACCACTGTTTAGCATTTTTGCTGTTGAGGTGCGTAGAGTTGCAAATGAAAGGACTAAATGGATCGATTTATGCAAGACAGTAATAGTGAATTTGTATGTGGTTACACAATAGGATTTCACCTGTGGAGGGTTTGTGCTTGTATAACTTTGTTTCCTCTTGTAAATGGGTTTTGGGTGTGTAATAGTATCCCTCAAAACTATCATGAAAGATCACTTCTTTGAACACTCTCACTCCAGAGATTTGTGGATGCTGTCACATTTAATTTTAGTCTGGAAGAAGGAGGAACTACAGGCATCATTCATGCTTAATCACTCACATTAAGCCTACTTGTTGATTCCTATTTATACAAATAGGAATGTTTTTGCAAATGTACTTGCAAGAAATAGATAAAAGGGAGAAGTTCTGGAAGTTGGTTTCAACCTGGATAGAACTCCAGATGAGATCTGAGCACATAAGCCATGTCCCATGTTAAAAATCACCTATTTATCCCTTGGCATAAAATCATGCCATAATTTAGGTCAGAAGAGACTTCAGGAGAATGTCTAGTTCAAGCCTCTGCTCAGTTTGATAAGGTCAGTTTGCACAGGCACAATATCTCTAAAGGTGTGTAATTTGGGAGTGCAATCCATGGGTTTCTGCATGGCAGCTCACTAGCCTGCCTTCTCCTTCAGTGCATGTGCTGAGGAAATAGGGGTCTAAATCACACTCTTCTTCTAGGTCTCTGTTTCTGAGAATATTGCTTTTTTTAAGCATTTAAGTTCAATGGCAATTCTAGTTTCAATCAAGTCTGAATTACCATGAATACCCTCTGTTTAAAAAACTATCTGCTGTTGTAATTAGGAGAACTCCATGTGTATATTACTACTTACATAAGAAAAATAACAGTGGTAAGTGCAATATTTATAGTAAAATTAATTTTTATCCCAACACTAGAACATACCTCTATCATTTAGCAATTCTGCTTTTAAATGAACAAACAAAAGTTCTTTTCATTCTTCTTAGGAAAAACAACGATTTTTCCTTTTGTGAGGTAAACAAAGATTTGCCTGTGAGGTGTAGCAGACACTGCAAAAAGGGGAAAAAGAGCACGCCAGGTGTGTAATGGCACCTATAACCTCCTGGTACAATTCCAGATGCACCTCAAAAGGTTGTCTGTCTCTTCCAAGCCATAACTGCCAGAGGGTAGAAGCAAGACTTTGTATACCAACAATTTTGTTGCTTTTTGTTTGTTGTTTGATTTTTTTTACAAGCCTGACCTTATTTACTTACTATGGCTGTGTGAGCATAGAAAAAATAAATTTGTATTTCTCACTTTTTGCATCAACCATAGGCAAAAACTCAACACCCACAGAGATGCTGAAACCTCTGACAAAAACAAGGAAATTGTTTAGGGGGATTTCAGTTGGAACATCTCAAAATCTCCCAGATATGAAAAGACTAGTGTCACAAACAATTTAGGTTTTGATTAATAAATGATCTCTGAACTTCTTTCACTCACAGGATGCATAAAATTAACACATCCACCCACAGCTTCATATTAACTTCAAATATTAGGTTTCAAAATTCACAAGAAATCACAGGGAGAAGTCACAGATGTTGCCACAGAGGATGAGAATAACTTCTCTGTGTCTTGCCAGAAACACAAGCACTCCACACCTGCTCTTCTTCTGACTAAGCAGTTCTTTCTCTTCTCACAATGGACCCCAATGAATGAACCTGTAGGGCTGAGCTTCTCTCTAGCAAATGTCTGTAATAGATGCACTGTCAAAACTTGTAAGTGCTTGCTTTTGCAGGAAAGTCCTGCTGTGCTGTTTGCTAGTATGTGCTGGCTGTTCATGTTTGATGCATACACTTAACTGCTTCTTTTGCCTTTCATCAAAATATTTGTTTCCAGTGAAAAAGTCTTCACCTGAGATGTTGTGTGCCAGTACTTGCTTTAGTCTCTCTTGCAGATCAGTATTGCAGATGTTCCCAAATCTGAGCTCTGTCAGCATTCCCAAATATTTGAAAATGGCTTTCTGTAATTAGAGGGAATTAGGCACTGCTAAGCCTTTAAAAATAAAAAGCATATAATGACCTGATTCATTATATGCTTTTTATGTTTAAAGGCTTAGCAGTGGTGTTACAGAGAATGATAACAGATTGTAGGAATCACAATATGCCTCATGATAACAGAAAGCTTTTTCAAACCATATGGGTGTTCACCAGAAGTACTGTGCCTTGGTTTCCCTGTCTCAGAAATTGCGATGGCATTTTTCCAACTGGGCTCAAGGCTTCCAGACAAATGTTGCCATCTACAGTGAAGATAGGCGGTCTCCAAAGTCAGTGCAGCAAATGTCCAGGGAATTTTGTGACTCAGCAAGTCTTGCCTATACTCATGTGGCACATCCCCCTCTCTCCAATTTCCCCCTCTCATACCCCCATCTCGCTCAATCCTCATTCTGGATTTCATTCTCATTCTCTTTGACAATGAAGTTTGGCAAATATTTCCAAAGTAAAATGAAGGGGGAATGCAGCAGACTGCTCAAAAGAGACCCACTAAGCTTGCTTGAAACTATTCTGTTCTGAAATGGATTTTGCTACAGGGTAGGACATTTCTGCTTCTTCCTGAGTTTGCTCTTTTCAGCCAGGCAGGTCTGACATCCCTCCAGTCATACCTGTTTCTGTTTTTACAGTGTTGTATCCAGTTCTTATGTGGTTTCACTTCCCCTCATTGTGCCGTGATGGTGCCCATCCCGTCCTGTCCCAGAACAGCTGTGCTAGGTAAGGCTTCAGTAATCAGACAATTACTAGCTTGTAAAATCCCTGGTAGTCCCCTCTTGAGGGCAAAGACATGGCAGTGTTTAATTTTCAACTGGTGACTCTGATTTGCTCACCCTGCCCTGAACCTCTGAGCCTTGGGAGATTCCTGCTGGCTTCACTTTCCCTCATGGGGCAAGCTCTGGGCTTGTTCAGACAAGTTGTTCCCATCATTAGGAGTAGGGGAGTAACGAGCAAGATTATGGCTTTTAAGTAGCATCGTATAAATTAGCTTAAATGAGATAATCATATATGAACTAAAACCTGCTGTCAAAGTGCCAAATGTTTAGTTTGTTCATGGTGACCCTCCAGGGCTGGTTTGATACAGCACATTACAGGAAGGCTATTATGACCTTGGTGAGGCAGCCTCTGGCAGTCACCTATGAGCCTATGAGAGAAGTAAAATCCTTCTCAGTTGATGCATTTTTCATCTGAGGCAGGAGAAAAACATCCCTTTTCTTTTTTTTTTAGAATTAGTGCTCTGGTGAAGGAAGAACCATAGCCAAAAGGTTGGTGAGTTTGGGAGGGAATTCCCCCACTTGGATAGAAGAAAAAAAAAACCCCAAAACCCAAATCCAAAAGAAATCTAAGTGTTTATATGATTAAAAAGAATGGGATCCCTCTATGTATCAGGCACCCACCGTGCAAGGCCTCCCTGGCATTCAGCAGCCTAAGATAAGAAATGCCTAGTCATGATGACTGGACCTAAGAAGCCCCTCTTCCGCCTTTGGACTCTAGTTATCTCTCTTTAAGACTATAGGTCGTGTTCACCTTGACCCTTATCACTGGACAATTTCCAAAACTCCTAAACCCTATATAAACACCCTCATCTGCCCAGCTCAGCAGAAGAGCCGTCACTGAGACCCTTTGCAGAAGCTGCCAATAAAGACATCTCTGTGGAACCTCACACAGTGCTTCTCCTCTCTTTCCCTGCATCTGCCAAAGTCACTTAGCAAGCAAAAGAGCTGAAAATCATTAATGAGCTGAGAATCTCTAAAGATTTGATCTCATTTAAGAGCTGAGCTTGCTAAGATTGCCTGCAGCCCTGGAGCCTGCTTGAGGGACCCAGACAGGTTGTACTTAACTAGACTTCTCTGTTTGGGACACCCATGGCAGCCATTTTTGGGGACACCCCGAAAACTCCACAGCTACCTCATACCTCTGCAAGGCACTTCCATGTTTTTCCTGTAATGTATAATCAGTGCTTACCCTCTGAATTACTCAGAACTGGCTTTCTTAAGGAACTTTCCTCTTCATATATGAAATACCGCATGAATTTCTCCTCATTTCTCTTTTCTGCCCTATTTTTCCCAAAAGAGGGGGAAAAGAACTTTTGTTCCAGACTTGGTTTTCCCTTGTATTTTTCACCACCACCTCCTTTCCCCTCTAGGTTAGGAGCTTCCTTTCTCCACACAGAGGACTCCAGAGACATGTGTGTGGACATATGTGTCCATGTATTTGTCAGCAGAAGGTACTAGGGGGGTCATATCACCAGTGACAGGGCACAGACACTGATACTCTTCAGATGGGATATGATCTTTGGCCAGTTTCCCCACAGCAGTCTCATCTCTGAGAAAGCTAGGAGTCAACTGTGTGTCCTCAGAGCATGTTTAATGTCTCAGCTCTCTCAGCTGGACAAAACCCAGCAGCTTTCCTCAAAAGATAAGCAGCTTGTTACTCTTAGTTCTTTTGAGTTAATCTATTAGTCTTTATTTCAGGTTGCACTTGCAAGTTGATGATTTCATATGGAGGTGACAAATATTGCCATCTTGACTCATGATTTGTTTCAACTCTCTTCTTTAAGCTAGTTGATGCTGACCTGCTCAAGATATTAATGTGTCAAATCCCATGAGCTGTAAAGTATTTCAGCCTTCCTTTTTTTTTTTTTTTTTTTTTTTTTTTTTTTTTTTTTTTTTTTTTTAATATCCTGTTCCTGACCGCAGCCCAACTGCTGTTATTTTTACTCTAGCTTCAAAATGAGCTTCCAGCTATTCTGGTCATGCATGTGCCTCTTTGCATTTTGAATACTTTGCAATTTTTTTATAACCAAATGCAGAGCAAAATTTGTCTGATTTCCAGGATTAAGGGGTAAGAGCAGCAGTGAAAGGAAGCAGAGGAGCACGGGGTACATGGCTGTGGCCAGGCAGCTGTCAGCACAGCACATGGCCAGGGAACTTAGAGGAAGTCATGAGTTACATCTCAGTTTTGAATCTTGCTGTTGCTGGCTTGAAAGGGAAGAAAATTAAAGAACTGTTGAATGCTGGTTTACCATCAGAGGTAAAACCAGAGAGGGAGAGAGGCAGGGAGAACCATTTTTCCTGCATCAATGTAGCAATGTTAGGCAAGGTTTTTCACAGGAAAAATGACTTGGTCCTCAGATGAGCACCTGTACACAATTACAGTGCCTTACCATAAATCTTGAGACACATCCTGCCAGTGACCGCCCCCGAGGGAAATGTGTTGAAGATGCATTTGTAGCATCCTTCATCTTGGAGGGTGACTCCATGAAGGGAGATGGCTGAGGCTTGTAACTCGCTGTGGGCAAAGCTCACATGGCTTACATAGGCCTTGGCTATTTTTTGGCCATTAATCGTACTGTAAGTTGCTATGTTGTCTTCAGCCCCATCCGTCTCTTTCTGCCATGTCACTTGTATCACATCTTCTTTCGTGACTGACCGGCATGAAAAAGTAACATTTCCTCCCGCCTGGACTGACTGGACCTTTCTGTTCATCACCTGCACAGAGGCTGGGGGAGAAGCAGGTGCTGTACTCAGCATTTCTCACACTCTTCTGCAGCCCAACCCCACCAATGGCCCCTACAGCCCCTCACCCTCATTTCCAAGCAGAGCAGCTCTGGAGGATTTCTCTATCCCTCCATCTAAGGAAAAGTTGAAAATTAACTTGAAAGAACTACCCAGAGAGTTTCACTGGACCTGCCACCTCTCACACCAAGCATTTTGCCAGCCTGATATCTGTGCTGCAGAGAGCACCGAGAAAGGCAGTTCTGGTGTTGGGAGCCACTGATTTGTCTGCTAGGACTGCTATCCCATGGGCACCCACAAAGAGATTCCCTAAACTTTCAGCCATGCTGACAAACAGCTGTTGGCCCAATACCACCCTCTTAGCCCTCCTGTGGCATGGGGTGTAGCAAATCAGTAAAAATGCTAAAAATGATTATGTGTCTCACTATACATACATCATGTATTCACACTTGTCAGAAACTGGCAAGGATCAGAAAACTAGAAGAAAAAAGCAAGAAGGGTTCTCAGGAAGAACCTGAGGCAAACTATATCTGTCCTCTTATCTCAGCATTGAAGTTATGCTGCTGAGAAACAGCTGCAGAAGAGACCCTACTGATGGCCTGCAGAGAGAAAACTTGCACAGTATAAATGCCATGGTATGAAAAGTCTCCAGGGAAAAGAAGAAAACAATCAGTCTCCTCTTCCAATTCGTAGACATGCAAAAATTGTTGTAGGGTATAGACAAAGTGAAGCTGACAGCTCAGCTCAACAGTTCTCATGGCATAATAGTTTTCAAAGTTTATTTGTGCATGTCAGCATGGGAAGGGAGATATCAGCAGTAACAGTTGCAGCACTGAAAACATAATTCAATTTACAAGAAAGGGAAATATCTTTGCAGAGAAGGTGAGGCTGTCTGCAGTGTCCAGAGGTACACTAGGCTAACCTACTCAAGAAGGTGCTCTGAGATTCTGGCTGTGACCATGGCCAGGCAGATTTCTATCAAAGACCAAGAAGCCAGTTGTCAAGCTGTGCCAGTCACTTTGCTTTCTAGATCTCAGCAGTACCATAGGCAGACTACAAACCATGATCATGGAAGCTAGTTTGAAACTAATCCAGCCTTTTCTACATGATTTTTAAATACAAACCCACTGTAATACATCCATGCTTTTGATGGCCTGAGCAGATACCTACAAACACACTCTGCCTGCTTTATAAGTTGCCCATTGCAATACCTTTATACATCTCTCTGGAATTTATTGTGCACTGGTGCTAAATTAAGAACTGGATGCTGTCAATGCAACCAGCAGTGACATGCCTGAGCCCAAGGTAAGTAGTACAGTACCACAAGTGCCCTGTAATCACTAGGTTTGCCCCAGGAGGGTGCAAAGTGGGGGACTGCAGCACCCAGCAGCACGGAAGGAGGCTGGCACAGCCACTGAGGTTCCTAACGCTGTTAGGAAAATTACACAGACACCCAGACAGATAAAGAAGTTACCTGGAACAGCAGTCCAGACACTGGAGAGGAGCAGGCAAGTGACCATCATCATCTTAGCTGTGTGCTCAGAGAGATGAACGAACGATCCACTGAGTGCCACTTCCCCTTTTTTAAATGCTTCACTTTTATTCTAGGGACATTCCCCACCAGACAACTACAGTAAATGGCACCTTGTGAAAATCTCCTGCCTCTATGACACAACTGAATTTTAGGGGACATGACAACAAATGTCAGAGCCAGAAACTCAGGTTTTCCCAGCTGTGCTGCTAAGCAGACAGGGGTACTAGGTTTTTCACAAGCACTTTGTCCATAAGGTTGGTTTTTCATAAGCACCTACCTGGCTCAGCACCCAGTGTCTGTGGGTTGCAAGAGGAAAGGCCACCCTGGCCTTGACCTGAGCTCCAGGAAAGGCCATGCTGCAATGAGTAGCACAAATGTAACACAGAGCACATATATAACTCAGAGTTAGGAGTCTGCACCCATCATGTAATTCAGTGATGAGGTGATGAAAGACCCAGGAGGTGCTGATGCTTCTGTAAAACAGCTCTTTCTCTAGGTTAAGGAGACCAAAGCAAGCCAAGAGGCGGACTCAGGGCCTAAGTCATGTGTTGTCTTATGGAAAGAGCAGAGCCTTGGTCTCACCTCTCCTCCATTGAGGTTGCCTCCGTTTCCACAGGTCCATGATCCTTCCCCAGCCCTGTCCCTTGGAAAGACAGGGTTGCCTTCCATAAGCACACACTTCCTCCTCCACCATCACCTGAGATGACCATAAAAATAGGTCACACAACTTGTCTGAGTCATTGTTTTTGCGCCTTTTTGCTTTGTCATTGTTATGCCTGTGTTCCCTTTTCTGGTGTGCATTGCGATCACTGCTGAAACCAGCCAAGCCCTTTGCTCACAGGTGGCTCTCCTATGGCACAGTGGGCAGCCATACTATGAGACCTCATTTGCTAATCAGACTTCTACTGGTAAATTGTGTTTCACGTTTCTGATTTCTGATGAGGCGGCTTACATTTTTTGCAAATTGTTACTACTACAAATACTATGATTGCAAATAAAATGTTTTCCCTCAGTTGAATGGCCACACAGATTAGCCTCAAATTATGCAAATCCGTTGCAAGCCAGCAGGCCCAAACCATAAAGTGACACAAAAAATTCTCAAACATGCTTTCACATTTATGATTCCTTTTCTCCTTAGAGGCAACTAATCTGAAAACAGAAACAGCTCAAGTATCAGTATTCTTCTAAAGACACATTTTGGATGTGCTTTTGAGTAGGTTCAAGAATTCATTCCCATAAGTCTGAAAAATGCATTTGCTTCATACTATTGTCTTTTTCCTTTGAGATATCTTATTTTCCTTTCCTTGAATTACTTGCATAGTTGCACTTTCCTGCAAAATTTCTGGAAGGGCATTCTGGCCTGATCAAAATGTGAGATCACTAATTAGCAATCACAGAAGGAACTGCACTTAATTTTAAAAATAATTGCAAGCCCAACAGGTATGTAGGAAATATTCTTGTCAGCTTTAACCAACTTATTTTCTCTTAGAAACACTCTGATCTTCCAGAACCAAAACTGTGTGCTGCTAGAGAAAACACTTTTCAATGAAGAGCAAACTTTCAGTCTTAGCAAAGGACAGAGGTGGCTCTGCCAATGGGAAAAAATTGTTTGCTTTAATTTGTTATGGCATCCCTGGTGAGAAAGAGCTGTGTATGCTGGCTGCTCTTTCCAAGCTCTGCTTTTCCTCTGACAGCTCCTGGTGCTACAGGGAACCTGAGGCTGCAGAGACCTCCCTAACAGTCTTCATGAGTCAGTGTTTGCATGCATATCCAACTGCTGCAGCATCTCTGTCAAACCACTCCCGTTTCTCCAGGGACCAGACAACATCAGCAAGTGATTAATTGCTTTAAACACAACATGTTACTCATAATGTGAGATCCATTAACCCAACCACTTATTTGAAATTTGTGAATGTATTTTAAATGCATGAATGGCTGCTCTGTTCATCTTTGCATAGTCTTTTGATGGATTACCGACCTTCTCCTTCCTTGCCAGTAAGATGCTGTGCTCTCCAGCTCCAGTCGCACAATGTCCTCATTTCTGAGAACTGCATGCCATGCCTGAGCTTCAGTTACATTCCAAAGACAGTAAAAGCTTGGGGATAAATTAGGTGGCAGAAGTAGTTCTGCAGCTACTGCTTGAAAAGCACAATGATTTGTATTACTTTCTTCCTTTCAGTTTCACTAGAATGTTCTATTTAGTTCTGAGTAGATTAAAAAAAGCACATACAAGAATTGCACAGTCACGAAATGCCAGCATTTCCCCACAGACCAAGTGACTAATGCCATTTATAATTCACATAGCTGAACTTCCAGAAAATATTGCCAAGGGAAGTCACTCAGGCACAATTATAGTCTAAAACATTGATTTGTCAACTACCAGGTTAAACCACTGTTTTTTCAGCCATCCAAGCCCAGGTTAACAACTGGTGTCTGCCTACCTTGTCAGAAGAATCCAGTGCCACCTCTCAAGACGTTGCCTGTAAAGAGTACAAAACAGGTGGGGAGGGTTTCATTGACTTCTGAATTGCAGTGACCTTTGGAAATTGGTTTCTCAGCTATAGTTATGGGTAGCACTGTTGGGAAGCAGCTTGTTGAATGCAATTGAACAGGTCTGGAACTTTATAACATATTTCAGTAGTGTCTCCATATGGCAAATAACTCTACATCTCAGTTGAGTTTGGAGAGATGCAGTACACTGAGGTAAGGACAGTAGCTGCATCTACCAATATTTGCTCCAACCTCCGGCATAGCATCAGAGCAGGCTGTGGCAGTTCAAATCCAAGGGATGCTGCAGGACCTGTGGTGCTCATTTGGGCAGGGTCACAGATGAATTGTTGTGTTTGCACACGTTTCAGTTCAGAGCACACAAGGGTAGTTTATACACAGACACAGCTGTTTATCCTTGTCGTATTTGAATTGGAGGTATGTGGTCTCTCCCCAAACTGGACACCCTCCCTCTGCTAATACCCTGCTCTCAGCTGCAAGTTACAGCTTCTGTTGCTGAAATCTGGTGTTGGACTGCTTAGCAAAGTGCAAAAGAGAAACAAAGGAGGGGGCTACTTAGCGGAGACCAAGCCCATGTTGGTGTACCTCTATCTGCAAAACTGTTCCACATTCCCAGGGGACAGCACTTGTTCTTAGAGTGTTCTGTTAACTGCCTGACACTTCTTACCTCTGAGGTTTGATGAAATGGCTGCAGACACCTGAAGTCCTAAAGAGATTTTTTTTTTCCTGGCAATGTACAACAATTACAATGTGTCACCTAAAACTTTCTTCCTCCCCAGCCAACAAGACCTGCAAATTACATTTCTGGTTCTTCTGTTTTTCTTCCTTGTAGCTTGGGAGAAAGAAAAAGGAATAAATTATAATATTTTCTTTTAAAGGACAAAAAGGAGACAAAGAAGCACAAAAAGACTGCACTCAGAAGCTTCAGTAGCAAAGGCTATACTTCACTGTGGTTTGAAGTGTTTGGTTTTACCATTCGGTTTGTCACAGCATTTCTCAGAAGCTCAAGATGGCTAGGCCTGTGGTTTCCTCTTGTCAAAACCATGATAAATTGCTATTTCAGACTACAGAACCTAGAGGGAGTCCATTCTGCAGCACTTTAGTCACTTTATGGAGGCCACCAGCTCTTCCCAGCACCCCAGGAAGCTACATCACTCATCTATTCCACCTCTCTTCCTCTCCCACCCCCACTTGCTAATGTTTGCCTGCAGTGGAGGCTTTGGGGTGGTTTTTGGTTTTTTTAGGTGCACAACATCTGACTGCTGCATCCACTTACAGTGAGATAATGTACTTCTTTGGTCACTGAGCTTCATTCTGTTAAACAGCCAGTACAGAAAACAAGTCAGCCAGCAAGGAAACCGCACCAAAACTGGCTACCAAAGGGTGCAGAGATCCAGGCGAAGGATGGGAAACTGTCTACCAAAAATAAGGTAGGCCCAATACCATTTTACATTAAACTAAACAATAGGACTAAGAGAGTGATTCCAAAACAAATGACACCTGCATTGAATCAGCTTCAAGGTATCATGCAAGGTACCATGAGGAGCTTCTTGATTAACAAAGCAAATTAGGATAAACAATATAGTTCTTAGTATGTCAAAGACTATTGCCTCAGGATGATGTTTACAGAGGTGACATCTGTAAGCTCCCAGCACAGAGAGTTTGCTGAAGGCAGGAAGGGAGTCCCTCCTGGTGAGGAACAAAAGGAACAGAGAATACTTGTCATCTGCTCCAAGTTTCCAGGCAGGAAAACTACACTTAGAGGAGATTATCTTTTACCTGTTGGTACCATGTCTCATAAAGACAAGCTTTTATATACATTATATAGAAATAGACTAAATTTTACAATATAGTTAAATGCTGTACATAAGCTCTGTGAGTATACTATAGTTATGTGCAACAGTGGCAGGAATAGATAGTCTTCTAAGGAATTATAAAGACAGAGGAGGATGCTCAACAGGAACAACCTAGGACAGGTGGAAAATTCCCTTTCTTTTCCATTGTATTCTTGATAGGTCAAAGAAAAGGTCATGCAGCCTCTGAGTACTGCACCCTGACTGCTTACTTGGTCTTAAGGAGCTCAGATGAGCACTCCATTGCCAAAATTCAATGTTCCTCTTGTTTGCAAAGAGAATGTATCTCTAACATCTCTGCAGGTCTGTGGCCAGATGTCTAAGTTGTGACCACATTACCTGGCCTTGAGGAAAAGGGCAGAAGTCACCAAAGCATGAAGCCCTGTTCTTTCAGTAGCAGTTTGAGTCAAGGCAAATAAAATCTGTGTGAAACTGGTGGGTCCTCACCTGTGGCAGCAAGGAGCAGTGATGAGCTGGTGTGCCTTAAGGGTCTCAGGTCTAGGCTCTCAGCTCCCAGGTTTGCTGAATCCCCACTGCTTCGAGTGGTCCTGTCACCCTTACATGTGGGACTTGTGTCACTTTTGAAATAATTCCTGAGTGCTTTTTAGCAGTGGGAATAAGAACAGAATTCTTTATAAGAACCTTGCAAGCAAGGATTTTTAAGGCAGATTTTTTTCGGCTAGCTTGATGGGGCCGTGAAACCTATATCCCCCATCAGAGGGGAGGGGCCACTGCCGTAAAAGACTTCACTGGCATGGTGCTGTACCCCAGTCTGTGCAGCTCCACACTCTGTTTTGTTCACTTTCAAAACCTCCAACAAACCACTGTTAGGAGAAGTCATTCAAGGAGAGCATTGACCAGGTGCCCTTGCATGGCTGAGAGCAACTGCAAATCACCTCACTCCAGGTGCTGCCAAAAAGCCGTGCCAGCTTGGGGTGATTTCTGTGTAGCACATCTCTCCTCAGTCATAACTGCCCCATTGCTGACAAAGATGCAATTTTTGGTCTTTCAGAAAAATCATAGACCTCACAGAAGTTCAGAGGGATGGAGAAATTATGAGGGTGGGTCTTTTTTTTTGTTGGGGTGTTTTTTTTGTTTTTGTGGGGTTTTTGGTTTTGTTTGTTTGTTTGTTTTTTCAGAGAAACAGTCATTCCTATGCAGTGACTCAGGATCCTTGCAAAACTCTGGTGCTGCAGAGGTCAAGTCCTGGACACTGCTGCTCTCTAGGCAGTGTGAGAGGCAGAGACTGAGGGTCAGCTAGGAAAGACTCCTCTGCTTCACAGACAGGGACAACTCAGAGTCAGGCTAAAGGGAAAGCTCAGGTCACAACACAAAGTTTTCATGTATCTTGTAACAGGCAGCCCATCCAAATGAAATTTCTAAGGAATGAGGCTCATGCATTTACATCATCCAGCTATCAGCACATCTCCTGAGTAACTTTAACGAGATGCAGAGAAAAAAAATCAAAGTAGATGGGCACCTACAGGTGAGGGAGTGTCTATAAATCTTGGGAAAATTGGCAGCCAGTTGGAAGAAATATCCCAAAACTATCACTCCAGTGAGACAGGCAGGCAAAGTTCATCAGATTAATTAGTCCACATGTAGGCGAGGACCAGCCATGGCTTGTGGGATCCAAGGGAGGAGGCCCCAGACTCAGTTACAGGGGTGGCAGGAATTAAAATGCACGGAAGAGATAGGGCATTGGGCTTTCTTTGCCAAGCAGCCAGCCACAGAGCAAGGATGGCGCTTTTTATTTGGTTGAATACAGGGAGTTTGAGAGTTTGGCAGTTTTGTGTCAGAGGTAGTGAGTTTAAGGAATCAGGTAAGAATTGGATATTTTTGGAGGAAGTTCCAGCTCTTTCTGGACCAGCAACTTCTTGTTGTGGGACACCAAGTTAGACAGAGACAACAGCTGCAGCAGGTCCCCCCTGAAGCCCTCCCTCCTGAAGGCTGATGATGTCCTGCCCTACAGCAGGTCAGATGAGCTTCATATTTCTGGAATCAGCATAAGCCCTTATTAAAGTGTTTCTGTGGGTGTCTGTATGATGTTACCAGCAGCATCCCACTACCTCTGCCCAGGAAGTACCCCTTCAGGGACAGAACAAGTATCCACTGTCCCATCTCTCAGCCCTTTGTTTTGAAGTAAATTCAGACTAAAGGTAATCTTAGTTTCAGGTGTGCAAACCAGGCAACACAAACTTGAGCTCTTAACAGCAGCTGCTGGGAGAAAATATTGCAGACCCTACCATTTATCTGAGACTCTGCTGATTCCTCTGTAATTAATTTCTTGACTCTTTCCTTCTTCCTATACATTGCCATGTCTGCCATTTCATCCCTTCTGTTTGAAGTGTTTGCTTTTAGAGGCATTTCTGTATTTGGTTTGACCACTTCCCAAGCATGACAGCCCTGTAACATAGTTCATGCAGCTTCTCTGCAAAGAGCTAAGTCAAACTATGGAAAGAAAGAAAAGGAAATCTGCCTTTGTTCTCATTTTAATGACAGTCACATTTGTCCTCTCTCACGACTGCTGGTCAGAACTATTTCCCAGCATTTTTACTAATGAAGCTATACTTATAATTGCCCAAAAAACCTCAGGCAAATAAGATCCAACCCTTCAGAACCCCTCTCCACCCACAAACAAGCTGGGCTCCCTTTCTCTAACTGCTGGGGACCTGCCTCAAAGAGTCAGCATGTCTGTAGGATGAATGCAGATGCTGAGAAAGGTTTTCAATTCTCAGACCATACAATGTATATTCCCTGCAGGATTACCCATGACTGACTAAAAAAGAATTTATCTAAGAGTTATACATCAGTTTACAGATCTAATTTACTATAGGAACATATGGTATTTATCTTTTGACAAGCCAGGGGAAAAGCTAGCCAAACCCAGCAGCTTTTTCATGTGAGCAAGGGACTAAAAAATCAGAATCCAACTGAATATAAACAAGAATAAGTCAAATAAATAAACAGCAGAAACAAAAATACTTATATCAAACTCACAATATCTGACAGCTACAACAGGCTCCTAATGTGAGTTATGTGTATTATAAATACACATATACATATTTTATTTTAAATGCAGCTCATAGGACTTCTATTGAATTGTATGAAAGGGTCACAGTGGCACCTCCAACTTATATATATATATATAGGTAAAACTCTATAATTCAAAGAAAACCAGGCAAGTAACCTGGAATGAGGTAGTATTACAGCTTTATTTTTATATCTGTCTGTAATGAAAGCTATCTAAGTTCTCCTACTAAAGAGAAAATTGGGAAGTTCACTAATATTTGAAAAACTTTCTGCTGCTCTTGAGACCTCCAGGGACATCTGCAGAAATAAATTATTCCAGGTGAGTTGTGGAACTTAGGTAATTTTTGGCATTGCATGTTTTCTTCAGTCCTGGGAAAGAAAAAAAATGCAAATAGGCAATTAGAGACCGATTCATAATGTACCTCCAACAGCATGCTGCGTGTAATCCCTAAATTCATATGACTTGGCAGCTTTACATCCCTTAGCACATTCTTATTATATATATAAATCTAGCTGTATATCTATAACTATTAACACTACATTGCAAAATGTTTGTTAATTACTGGCCCTTTACAAGGGCAAAATTGTAAACTATAAGCAACAGTGCACCCCTCAGAAAGGCTAGTTCTTATTACCAAGAAACTTGCTAACAGCAACCTGAACATAGTGTAAAGGCTCCTAACTTTGCTAAATAATTTCAGTACTTAAACCTGCAAGTAAAGTCTTCTGCTTGAACCAGCAATGATTATTTCAACTGCAAGAGATCAGTTCTGCTAGCCTTGCACTTACCCCATGTGTTTGCCCTTTCTGTCATGCCATCATTACGTTTTTCTTCCTTTTGCTTTTTCCCAAGACATGCTAGAGGTCAGATTGATGTAGATAATTTGTGGGAGCATGGGACTGGTTCTTTCCTATCTCTTCACAGTATTTGCTGCTGATTCACCCACCTATAGCTATTTAATATGTACAAGCCCAGTGTAGTGGTTTTGGTTACTTAATTTGAGTTTTCTCACTTAATGCACTAAGGAGTGTGGTGGGTTCAGTGCTGGCTAGTCACCAGCGCACTCACTTACTGTTGTGAGGTAGGATTAGGAGAAAGGAAAAGTAGGCTCAAAACTTTAAAAGGGTATAAAGAAAGATTTATTAACATAACTAAAAAGTAATAAGAATCAGAACAAAACTTACAGAATACTTCTCTTCCTCCCACAACCTTTTCTTTCCCACTGACAATGTAAAGAAACAAAACCTAAAATTTTAGCCCGATTAGTACTTCTAGAATAGTCTTTCTTCAGTTCACTTAGGGAGAGAAGTCCTTCTTGTTAATGCTAAGGAGACTTCTCCACAAGAAAAAAAACAGTTCTCTTGTGGCTCTCAATTTCCTCATGAATAGCAGCCGCCTAGGGAAATCTGCAATTGTGAAGTCCTTCCCATTTTCTACAAGCTTTTCCCACAGCTGTGTTTATGGGCCATGTCAGTTTATGGGGTACTGTTTTAAAGATGAGCTATTCAAAGGCAAAAGTCCTCATTATCTATCTCTAAAATCATCTTTATCTCTGGGAACAGAGATTTTCTTATTTTCTTTCTCCTGGGGGCACAGGACCGCTCTTGTCTCCTTCTCTGTTCAAATTTGTCACAGGATTATAGCTACTTTAACATCTGCTTACTTTAGCATGGAGACCTTTCCTCGATATCAAATCGAACCTTTTGTCTCCCCATGGTTTTCATGAGTTACAAGGAAACAGAATCTTTTCTCTACAGCTCTACAAGAGGATTTTAGCTTATTACCTTATTACCTATTCCCAGACCAGAAAGAAAAGAAAGCATTCCTGGAATTTTTCATCTTTAACATATGTTTTTCACAGAATCGTATACAGCTTCCCAGTAGTTCTACAGACTATCAATTACACAGAAGTTTTTACATCACTTCCATAAATGCCTCCCATACAAAACCACCATACCCAGAAAGGCTGGTTGCTCCTCCAATCCACAAACTGTGGTGCTGTACTGCACCAAATGTTTCCCAGGGAACAAAGGCTGTCCTTCCCAGGAACAGCTAAATGCTGTAACACCTGCCACCAGCTACCACCCTCCATCCCTGGACCTATGATTTGTGCCTCTCGTACCCTGTGGGAGCCCCAGCTTCTGCAACCCCCAGAGCAGAGCTGGGTGCCTGCCAGGGGCTGCCTCCTGGGGAGAAAAGCAGTAGAGAAGTGCCTTGTCCAAACAGCATAAAGTGCATACAGTGCCTTGTCCAAACAGCTGGAGAAGGAATCTACCTACAGGTTTATGTGTACTCCTGGCTGGCAGCGGGAAGTGAGGACCATGAAGCCCCACGTCTGCCTGCTCACCTTTATTTCCATGCCATAGGTGGAAAGTGCCTGTCTCCATCCAGAGAAAAAGATACTCCCACAAGCAAAGTAAGTAAAGAACCTGCTTGAGCCCCTCGGGATTGGTGTGGCATGGCATGAATGGGGACATGAGGGAGCTCTCTGTATCACCGAAGAGGCAGCTGGCAGGCACAGCCTTGGGCAGCAGCCATAGCAAGGCATTTTGCATCCCAGCGGAGGGAAACCTCCTTACATCCAGTGAGGAATATACCTGCCCTCTGATGTCCTGCTGTGCTGGATTATTCAGGGGCTCTTTGGTCTTTTTTGTTTCCAGCGAAGGCAGCAGGAGTGGGCAGCCATACCCGCCAGCTACTGAGCCCCAGGTGCCTCAACCACTGCCTTGCAGCTGCCTCCTGCATTTTGGGCCCTTGTCAGTCACTGCCAGATCCACAGGCCTGCAAGCGCAGTGGGAGAACTTCTGCTGTGCCCCTGCTTCTTCCCCTGCAAAGGAGGTGGAGGCTGCTGAAGCCAGTGGGCTGCCAGTACAGCACAGCACAGCCTACATCTGCTCACACACCAGAGCCCATTCCCCATACACAAGCACCACCTAGGACTTTCTCTGAACAGACGTCAGTATGAGGTGTTCTCCTAACAAAACAGTTTCTTCATATTGACTATACAAATAGGAAAGACTCTATGATAGCCAGGATCACATGTGCTCATGTGAAGCAGGAGGTCTTGGTTTAGATTTGGGCTGCTACCTTTTCCTTCTTGTGGGTAAAGCCATTAATGTAGCAAAGGTATAATACTTTTACCAGTTTCACAAGTTGCCATATTAGCAAAAGCCCTCTTCTTGTTAATCACCCACATTGGCAATTTCATAGTAATAGCAGTTAAGTAGTAGTACTAGTAGTTAAGGCAGCACAATAATGTTTGAAAACACATAAATTCTCTAAGATAGCAGCTTTAATGTAATGTTAAGAGTCTCATGTCTTTCAGGTTGCAAAAAAGTAGGCTTAAAAAGCCTTGTTATCTTAAGCAAAAGTGAAAGTTCAGCCCTGGAATTTTACAGGAGTAACGTGTTCAATCTGCCTCATATTATGAGCCAGCCAGACTGACAAAGACAAGGCTAGGAGAAAGCAGGATGTAAAATGATAGACCTCTGCCACTTAGATTTTTATGGGACAGAGAGACAAATTTCCAAAAAAGCTGCAGACTTCCAAACCTGTGCACACCAACATCCAGGGCATGTGGCACATCAGGCAGTACCTCTGTGCCTCTGTGCCCCAGCACCCAGCCAGTGATCCCAGGCAGAATTAAGGTTGCATGGATCATAAAGCTAAAACACAGTCAGAAAGCAAGCTTTCATTTCTAAGACAGACACGTAAAACTGATTTCAGTTAATCAAATGAAACAAAAACAAAACAAACAAAAAAAAAAACCTAAGAAGATTGCACATCTAGGTTTAATTCAGCCAGTGAGCAGAGATTTTCTTTTTTGCAGAAAGCAAAAGTTGTGTGACACAACTGTGTCACACAGTTGTGCACACAGTTGTGTGACACAATTGTGTATAAACTAAAAACAAGATAAATCTCAAAAAGCCATCAGATTTATTTAGCTCTCAGAGGTTCAACTCTTTTGCCTACTATTGTCACACAAGTTTATGCATTTGCACAGCCTGTGTTCAGTCTGTGACTGAGTAAATTCTGTGCTGATGAAAATCCTTGTCTATAGCTGCTACACCAAAGAAGGACAATCACATGTGTTTTCTTCCTGTTTCCTCAGCACAGACCTGCAGCTATCCACCAGAGACCATCAAGGTAAAGACTAAAACTAATTTTCCCTCCCCCCACCCCCACTCTCTGGGGCAACTGAGTCCAAAACATCCACATATTAGAAATACAAAGTGTCCATCATGTTCCTGCAGAAGAAAGAAAAGCCCATAATCAGACAGTTTGCTTAGGATGCAGAAAAACACCAGTTTAAGCCTAGGTACAAAATAAGTGTATGCACAAAAAACTGAGATGCAGCCCCACTCTTAGGCAGCCAGTGTCCAAACAGACTGCAACACACACTCATAATTTCTGAGGCTAAGCGTAATATTGTCTGGCACAAATCAGACAATTCAGGACCCTGAACCTTGTGATGTTGTCTCAGTGAATGTCCTAAGCTACTGCACAACTTATGGCTGTAGGGGTGCTTCTCTCTCCTTCTCCTTCTCCTTCCCTTCTCTACTCAGCTTCTCTTGACTTACTGGCATGTTTCCTGAAACAGTTTCAGTTTCGTCATGACATTTTCTAAAAGTCATTTAAATGGACTATTGCCAACCAGGTTCAGTAATAAAGAAATCTCCAGGTGAAAAACAAAGGGAGAATTAATACTTTGAGGCTTAAAGGATTTTGGTTAATATTTGCACTATAAAAAAATGGCAGATGTATCAACAAATGGCTAAGTCTCTGTTGGAAAAGAATAAGGTTTCCCCTTCCAGTGTCTCACTGCCTCTAGAAGGAAGAAAAAAAAGAAAAAAAACCAACTCCACAAAACCAAACATGTCCTCTCAGGCTGCACATTTAGTTTCTGATAAATAAGAATGGAGCAAATGGTTGCAGCGTGGTAATATAAACACGCTGACTGTTCATTTTACCTCCATGTTTTGGGGTTAGATTTAGGAGTTCTGGCAATGCACCTTAGAGTAATTTAAGAGGTAACTCTATAACTTGGTGTCTGCCCTGCTTCTCTATCCAAATTAATCATCCTGGAAGGCAGGGTTGGGGAACAGCCACTTCTCATCTGTTGCACTTCACAGTCCTGTGTGTTGTTTGTCTGTGGCTGTTTGTGTGTATTAATATGCTGAGCTCAGAGAGGCAGGAGCTGAGTATCTGTGGTTTGCTGCCTCTGCTTTGTAAAAACAGTGCATTTTAGCAGAGGGTAAATGAAGTTGCCCCTTGAGTCCCTGATGACAATCAATCACCAGAAACCCTATGTACTGCAGAATGAAGTGCTGCCATTTAGCAGCCTGAGTTGGTTTGGTTTTGTTTCGTTTTTGTTTTTTGGGGTTTTTTTGGGTTTTTTTTCTAACAAAGATGACATCAGTAAAGCAAAAGTTGGTGCCCAGCAGATAAGTGGGTGTTTAGCAGAAAATTTTGAAGAAAGTGGGCAAGGTGACAGAAAAGGGTGTGATGAAGTGAACTCATCATTTGTACCTGTGAATGTGGGATTGACTGTGGGGGAAGAGGAGGGGGTGGAACTGTAATGGGGAGCCTGCCAAGTAACTGTCTGGTTTTGAGAGTTTTTGGTGTCCCAAGGAAAAGCCACAGAGCGTGGTTTGAAAACAGTGCTTGCAAGGATGTTAGTGCAATAGGAAAGATGCCCCTTTTGAGTGTTAAACTTGGCCTGTGAATAATGGAAGTTTTCACATTTGCTCCATTGGTGTGTGGGATAAATCATTCCACCTCTGCACTTCAGCCTCCCTACTGATAAGAAAAGGCTGCTGATAACAGCCTTTCAAAACATGATGACTGGAAGGACTCTGGAAGATGTGACTCAGAGCAAGTCTTGGTTAGGCCTATGTGTTTGAAGGGACAAGGGATGCTCCACACTTCACTCAATGGATTGAGAGCCGCTCACTCAAGAAAATTAAGAGCCTACCTATTCTCATTTCACAGGTAGATTAAGAGAAATACTGCTGTCCTTCCATCTTTGCAATCATGACATGGGGAGGAGAGAGCCATGCACTCGATGATAAGCAAGTATATGCTGATGGTTCTGCTCCTTAAAATTTCTGGAATTTTTACATCTCAAAACTTTATAAAACCTCAAATCAGAATTTATTTTCACTGAAGTGTTCTCATGGTCAGGAGATCTTCCATGCAAAGCAGAATCTAAACAGACAATACGATTTGCATAAACTTGGAAAATTCAAGGCAAATTCTGCAGGAATTTTGTTTTAACATTGTCCTTCTTCTAGGCTTGAAAAAGAAAAGCTAACCCTTTGGAGATTTTAACCCATGAAACAGAGACTTCTGTTTCACTTACAGAGTGTGGAAGGTAACTACAAATGTCTCCACAAACCCAGCAACACTCACTCAAAATACTGCCACTACTGCAGACAACAGAGGACAGCACTATAAAGCCAGTAGTTAATCACTGGCTTCAGTACCTAGTGCACTCAAATCAAGAACATACAGGCAAAAAAATTTTTGACTTCTGGCTCCAAGTCAAAGTGCACCTAATCAGTGCACACTGGCCCTTTAGATTTAATGAGTCATCCTGCTAACTATTTAATGCACAATCACCCACAACCCATTAGCAAACACCTTCAGGAGGCAAAAGGAGGGACAAGTCTAAACAGAGTTGGGAAGGCATTTGCCCACACAGTCTTACCTCCTTCTTCACTAATGGCTTTTCTTTCTCTTCCCTTTGTTCTCAAAGACAACATCAGGTGAGGGCTGCTGGGGAAGGTATTAGTCCTCACTTCATCTCTGGAGAGGCCAGGGCCCCTTCCAGGACAGTGCATCTCCTGGACAGCCACACACACACACTGCACTTGGGGTCTTAATTGCCTCCCAGACCCTACAGTCTCTCTGGCAGCTTGCTGTGACTCCTGTCCCTCCCTTTCTTCCTCTGTTTTCTTATGCTTTTTATTCTGCAAGTCACCCTAACTCACCTTCCTTCAGTTCCTTCCCTAAACACCCCATATTAAGTGTTTTTCAAATCCCAAATGCTCTCCCTTCACACACATCGATAAAATGTTCCATGAAACTCTCCCTTCTTGCCCATCAGCTCCCATTCCCTGCTTGGGTAGATGTCACAGAGATGATCTGCCACAGGGATGATTTCTCCCGGGACAGCCCTGGGGGGAGCCAGAGCCCGGGCTGATGCAGGCTGCCCGGCTCCATTGGCACTGGTCTGGTCCCTCATGTGGTGATGAGCTTCCACGGTGTCAGCACCGCCAAGCGGGGCTGTGGGTTGTTGAACTCTCCAGGTGTGCAGCCACAGCCCAGACAGCTGGGAAATGACCGTGGATTTACAAACCAAACACTGAGTGTATTAGTCAACAGGCTATACCAGACCTGCTCACGTCTCCAAACTTCTTCAGGGTATAACCATACTGAAGCCTTGCTCTTTCTATCTTACCCCTTTTCCCCCTCAGGAGCACATTGCCAAAAAAGATTCTACGAATTCCAGTGAACTGTGGTACTCGACTGTCAGCCATGATGTAAAACACAAAATCTCTGTGATTGACAGCAATTACCAGACAGAATATGCACTTACCAGTGTGCCCGAAGGGAAGGCAAATGTCACCAGCCCTGAAGAGCATAGTGAATATGATGATGTCCTGGTAACTTAAAAGGTATTCTTTTGCCTGAGTGTGTGCAGCCATAATGACCATCCCTCTGCTGTTGGGTTTTCAAACAAATACCTATCTTGTTACCAAGCTTACTCATTAGGCTACGTCTAGCAGTCATTTACTATGAGACAAACCTTTCCATGAACAGCTGATCAGAGAAAGAAACATGGACTGGGTACAGGACTTGACAGTTAAACCAGGAGGAATCAGTAGCAACTGCCATCATAGGACAACGTTCCTCTGTAGAAAATTAGGAGCTACAATATTTTAAGCAACCAAGGCTGTACGTTATTCTGGACTTTTAGAATACTTCTTTTTTTAAAGGGTCCTTAAAGAACTACTGCTATAAATCTCAAAAATGCAATAATAACAGGGTCTTTCTGTTCGGAGAATGTTTCATGTTTTATATGAAAGCATAAACCTTGTGTTAGATGCACTTACTCTTGTCCAAAATTTCTCTGACATGCTTGATTTATACAATGCATAATTTTTATTTTAAAAGAACTCATTTCTCAAATTCCCCCCCTCCCCCCTTCTAATGTAATACTACTTAGCGTGAAGTATTAAAGTTGGAATTAAATAAAAAACCTGAAAACAATAAAATCCATGCAAAACAAATATTACACCCACAAGAAAACTGTTGATACTGATGCTGATAATTACCTCTCAGTGGCAGGAGTCCAGGTACTATTTCCGTGACACAATGCTTCCACAGCTCACTCCTGCTGGAGTCTCCAGTTTGGCCTTCTGCAATGCTAGAGTACCACCTCCTCACAGCCCAGCCCCACCTCTGCAAGCAGTCTGGACATGTGCAAAGGACTAAAACCGGGTATTTAGCTGTTTACCAGAGCTCACAAAGTGATTATGTCCCTGTATTCTTGCTTAAGCATGTTTTTCCGCTCCCTCCATTTTTGTAACAAAACAGTATGGAAGAAAATGTTGAACAGTTCTAAGTCTTCCTTTGTATGTGATTGCTGGCTGCAGCCCTGGCTTTATGGTGCAGTGCCTTTGTGACTATCCCACCTGCAATTTCTATGCTGGGGATAGTCCCATGGCCAAGTGCACGGAGCAGTGGATGGACACACTACAGCATGTGCAGGTATCACTGCTGTGGCAGGCAGCTGAGTCTGCCCAAAACTCATACTGGCTGCTGTAGGTACACAGATAACACCTGACATAGGATTTTAAAGGGCCGATTGTACACTCCACAAGCTGCTTTTTAACAATGTCTCAGTTGTCCAAGTCATTAAAGTGTTATCCTCGTTCCTTCTATTAAAATTAATATTGATAATTCATACAATATATTGTGGTGTAATAATGTGCTTTTAAATTACTTTTTAATTTTTACTTGATGTAATAATGTGTTTTCACACTGCTGTGTCTCTAATGACAGATATATAACCAGAAACTACTTTTTTTTTGACACTTCCTTCAATGAGAGTTCAAAACCTGACTGGATGCAGTCTGTAAAGTCAGACATTTTCTGTTGAATATCACATCTTACTACAGCTCCACCTTCTTCTTTCCTGTGAGGTTCTGGGGTAAAGGTACAGACATAGAAGAGGATGGCTGGGAAAAAAAATGAATGCTTGACTCCTTTCTCAACTCTTAATGCCTATATAGGTATGACCATAAAGAAGTTTAATCATTATATTATTTTTCAGTTCCTAGAATCAAGATATGGAAGTGTTCAAGGAAAGGATCAGGTGTCTTGGTGAGAGCAATAAAATTGAGCAGCATCTCAAAAGCAATTTATTTCTTTGCTGCTGGTACTTTCATAGCCTGCTGCTTTTGGGACAAGCCATATAAACCATGACATTTATCCTTCCACAGCATAAGAATCAAAAGGCATCTCTCTTCTACCTGTATGCTGCATAGATTATTACAGCAAGAGAAATTATAGTTCCTACATCTTACAAACCAAGAGAGAATCAGAATGAGCTGCAAATATAAGAGTCATGCAAACTACTAATTTGGTCCAGAATGTTTCCCAAGCTCAGTTTAAATGCATGCAAGAACAACAACTATGAGTTTGAGCATATACCTCAGTCAGACATGGTTCATACAGCACAGCATTTAGAATTCTGATGACTATTTTCCAACTCACACAGTTGAAAGACTAGAGCTGCTAAAGAATGAAAACAGTCACTTTGAGAGTAAAAAATAAATAATTTAATGCAAAATAATATCATCAGATTACTCCTAAATAAACTAGTAATATTAGAAAGAGAAAAAAAAAATTTCATTACATTTCTAACAGTACAAAATGCTTCTTAAAATAAAAGTTCTATCCAATAGTACTAACATTTATAAGACTATAAATAAATGACAAGATGTAGTTCACTCACATGGTAGTGAATATGTTCCATTCTGCATAAAGGTAATGCTTAATTTTTATGTTATAGCCAGTTGCTGCCTGTAACTTTTGCGCCGCTCTGGCCTATCTCTTCTGCTCCAGCACCATCTTCTTGGCACTGATTCATTTCCTCTGGTCTCTCATCAACAAGAGCTACTATTTACTGCCTTATTAAGGCAAATACCTTACATCTGTTCATTTTTATCCCAGTGCTAGGCAGGAACTATAATTAAGGATATAGACTAGTCTTCAGATTTACAAAAACAGGTCAAGTATCTATCTATTCACTAGTAGCAATAGCTAACTGTAAAAGCACACTGCTAATTCAACCCTTAAAATATTCCTGTGACATTCAGCTGCATTAGTGAACAAGACATGTCTCTTCATGCTGTTGCTTTCTTCTTTTGTATTTCACATTGAAGAAGAGAAAAATAGAGCAAGAGCACCTTATCCAAGGAGGCTGTAGGAAGAATAAGAAAATTATGAAAGCTAAAGCATTCTTAAGAAGCTAGTGCAAAGGCCTTGCATGTAATTAAAGAATACAAATACATATATATACACATACACACACACACATATATATCTATATTTAGGTTTTCAAGCTGTTTTACAAGGAAAGACCAACAAATAAATTTGTCATATGAAGTGCGGAGAGAAAAAAATAACATATATGGATTTGAGTGGAAGTGAGCATTGAAGATGAAGCTGTACAGATAATTTTGCATAAGCCAAGAGAAGAAGAAAGGAGCCATGTGCAAGACTGCTTTCAAAGCTCATGCAGAACATTCAGATTTAATCATAAGGCAAGACAAAGCAGAGGTTTCAAAGTCAACAGAGCATGCATCAAATACATGACTTTCTCAAGGGTGAAATGGATTACTGAGATATAGAAGAAGGAGGTGGTGCTATAGCAATACAACACTGTCATATATATACCACATTTTCCATTTACAGTATTGCACCACAGGCAGTATTTACAGGACAACAATTTTAGAAGTATTTCTACCTAATGAATAGTTCCCTGCCCTGGGATTACTTGTAGATAGGGAATCGCATCTCTTCAAGGTAGTGATGAAGATGAAGAATCTTTCCATAATTTCTCTGAAAGTTAAAATGGTACTGTATTAACATTAAAACAAAACTTTAACCAGTCATTTCAACATATTCTTTCCTGTCCTCTTTTACACTCTTTTCCTAAGAATCCTGTCATTATATAAGGAATAAAATTCTTCTAAAAATTGGAACTCATGACCTGTTGATCTCTTGTCCCTTGGTAAGAATCCCATGAAAAACCAATACAAGTTAATTACAAACCTTACTTACCTACACTGCAATGACGAATTGTTAGCCTAGGAATATTCTAAAAGCACACAGGTGTGACTCAGTAAATTGGCACTGGGGGGAGGCAGTTCCATGCATTTAGTATAGCTTCAAAGCTCATAGGATTTTTATATGGGCATTTCTATCAGGACAAATATAAATGCATTGGAATCTCTACCTAGTCACTGGTAGTCATCGCCTAGAAAACCTGGAAGAATAAACATTTGTTTCCTTTACAGGTATTTCTGTATATCATAAATTTTCCAGAAAACTACAGAAAGACAAAAATCAGGACTCTTTTTCATCCCTTGGATTAAAATTTGTTTTGTTAGCATTCAAAACCAAATGTACAATAAGGAGAAATATTTTTAATTATTTGTCTCCCCATTATGGTACACATACATACAAGGAGAATTTTTCTGTACAGATAAAATGCAATATTAAATCAGAAAAGTTTGGTTGGAGTCCACAGCTAACCAGTCTCATCACTATTCCCTTTCTCATCAGAGGACTAAACAGTGAGTCCCAGGTTTTAAGTTAAGCATATCAAGACTTTCTGAAAGCTATTTTAAAATATCCTTAATACTGTTATGCAAATCATATAATCTAATGAATCTCAATATCTTTCTAGAAGTATTTCCCTCCTTTCACATAAATACTTCTGCTCTCTGTAAAGAAACAGTTTCTCTAAGGTACAGCACTTACATGTGAGAGAAGTCGGGTTGAGCTTTAACCTGTCACATTCAGATGTCCCAGGATTAAGAGTATCTTCATCATAAATATTTTGACGTAAAATGTTCCTTATAAAATCTGGGTTCATACTGTTTTCTATAAATCCCTCTGTTGATGGTGGTACAGAAAACACTAGCTGATAAATTACGGTGGAGCTTTCATTACTGAAAAACAAAGTCAAGGATGAATGTCTTCAAGTGTCAACAGTGTCTTTTCTTTTTTTTGAAAGACTGACTTTTCGTATCAATGTTGGGATAGATTTTTTAAAAAAAAACATTTCCCCAAAAAAGAAAACAGCCGAAGATGCCAGTTTCTGCCTCCCTTCTCAGAACAGCTCTTGAAACTGGGTATGTACTTGAAGCCAGCCAGAGACATGTTTTCAAAACCATGAGGGGCAAATGGACATGTGTTCTGATGGGATGCAGTTTGTGCTTCACAAGAAGCTACTTAAAAGAAGTGTTGCAATATCCTGTGCATAGTTTCACTAGAAACCTGTAGGAATGTTTATTTTCCTGCTAGCAGTATCTGTGACCATGCAGCTGTGCTCCTGACTCAGCTCTGGAGTGGATTACACAAACCAGTGAACTGGAGACCATCTGTGGAGATTTCATTTTTTGTGGTCTACCAAAACTGACTACAATTCAACAGCTATCTTCTATACTCACAGAATTCAAAACATCTTCAAAAAGTACTTGAATGGGGGAAAATAAAAGGAAAGAAAGAGAGGGAGAGAACAAGAGAGAGGCATCAAAGAGGCAGAGAGAGTTACTATCTAATCAATATATGTGTAGAACTACAGCTTTGTACTTGATGGTCTAAATCATAGTTAGTACCCATAAGGCTAAGGAGCTACAGTTCACTGTTGAACAAAGCTGGCATGCCCAAGGCTGGCAGGGCAAGGGAGCATATTGCTCAAGGGAGCAAAGTGCCTTTGCAACTGCCACTAGCCACATTGCAATGTGGCTATTCCTTTGTCATTGCTATCTCAAAGCACCTGGGACTTTGCAAAACTACTTCCCTTGATTTTGTCCCATCTTTCTAATTTCTTTTGTAAGAGTTCTTTTTCAGAAGTCCTTGGGAAAGCTCTCTGTCTTCCCATGCCTTCCTGCTATCTCTCCATGACAGGAGACATGTATATTCCTCTTGCCTTTATGTTTTTTGGGAACAAAATGATTCTCTCCTCCCTATGAACCCTGTTTCATATATTTAAGATTATTTAAACTACATCAATCTTAAGCGTTTCCAGCAATTAATTTTTCTTTTAATAAATATCCTTGAATATGTTTCTTAAGGGCTGCAATTGGAACCAAAGATAACAGAGATGATACTTCACAGCAACAATATGTTGCTGTCATTATGTAATTTTAGCAGCATTCACCACTTACATCAGATGATCCTTTGACCAGTTTTCACTGCCTATACACATAATTTTCCCCAAACAAACCTATTTTTCAGAGATTTAAATAGTGTACATATTTACATAAGCACATGTATGTCTTATCAGAAGCCTGTAATTTTCAGATAACTTTGGGGACAGAAATTGCTTACCTGAAAGAAATCACCTGAGCTGACCTAAAGTAACGTCCTAAAGCTGGAGACGAGCTGTAGACCTCTGTTAGCTGAGAGAGAGAGAAGAAAAATGTTTCTTCTATTCAATCTCTTTTTTGCTCTCACAAAGAAAAAAAAAGCACAGCAAATCATTTTCACAAAGTGCTTTAACGAGCATAAAAACAGGAGCCGAAGGTCAAATAACAGCAAATATCTGCCCTCGAAAAGGTAGAGAGTAATTTAAATTTGACAGACAAGTTAATTGTACATTTGAGTGATTGCTTTGTAACCTTAACACAATGGGGGCACTCAAGGTGAACTAAAAGTGTGTGCTCATGTTGCTATATGCAACTAATGTTAGGTTTGGGATCTAATTAGTACCAAAAGGCTCTTCTAACTCTTACTTTGTGGGGGGGAGAGTCTCTGTCTTGAGACTGCCTTCCCACCATGTCCAAATGATAACTGCCATGTATGCTGAGCATATTTCAGCTGTAACGCAGAGCTGTGCTGGCTCAGCAGAAATCACAGCTATAAACCCAGACTGTAATCATGTACTCATAAGAGAATGCTGCACACAGGATGTTTAGCCCATATTATGCTTGGATGACTTTCCCAGGTCTCTCCTAAATTATTCAATGATTCTATGAAAAAGGTGAAGACAATGTCTTTACAAATGGTCAAATTTATGGGAATAAAGTCAATACTTTATTGTCCTTAAAAGCAGACAATTATTTTTTTTTCTAGATTGTGACTTTAAAAAGTACAACACAATTTATTTGTGGACTTGCAAATGACTGAGTTGCTACGCAGAGAAACAGAAACTTAAAAGGCAAAACACTGAAGCAGAATCAACTTTGCCAAGAATCACATAAACACTTACCCTCTTAGTAATGTCCTCGGAGGAGAAGTGTGGGAGACCACACATTAACTCCAATGTTCCTGAAAAATTATGAAAATTTCCATTGCTTAGTAATTCATCAGGATCCCAGTAGTCATCCTCATCTGTGTAAACATCTAATAATTAAAAGGAGACACAAAGGGGAGAAAAAAGTTTCAGATAGCTGAAGTATTGAAAAACAACCCACTTGGCTTTCTCATAGATTTCTTAGGTAAGGACTGACTGGGAAAGACAGAAAGAAAGTGCAAGTCACCTGAAAAAAGTGACAGCACCAGGAAGTGAACCACCAACCTCCATTAGCAAAAGTCATCTGCTCTGGGAGTCTGACAGGCAATGACCCCATGGGACCTAAGTCATCCATGGCACTTGTTCCAACATTACAAACATAATTTCTGTCCTCATATCCAAATCTCTGCTTGTGATATTTTCTTAGCTACAAACTTGAACTGTCACCTGATCAGGATACAAGTGGCTTGCTGCCTGCTAAGATAAAAGCATTCACAAGAACTACTGAACTACAATACCACCCTCTTCAGTCAGTATCCCAGTTCCTTCAGCAGTTTACTGAAGGACATTAAAGGATGTTATTGTTGCATTTGTGTTCTATTAGAGTGTACATATTGCATGTTTGTATTACTGTAGTCAAGAGCAAGATACTTACTAGAATAAAGAATTAGGCTGATGAGAATGACCAGGAAGATCACTAGAAATATTGTAGATATAACCATCCATAGTTTACACTTCCAGAAAACTACATTCCTGCATGATTTCCAGGCATCTCTCTCCTAGGTATAAAAGAGAAGGGCATATTGATTAATCAAATAAGGCAGGAAAAAAATACTGAAAAATGTCTCGGCTGTCACACTTAGAAACAAAACCCCCACATAGATGGGAGAACCTCATTGGTAAGCAATGCCCTGCATCAGGGGTTCCCAGCCTTGCAGGAAAAAATGCAGACCTAGAGAAGGTAAAGGACATTCACTTGAGAGAGATAATTCCCCTTTGCGCAGAAGTTCCAACTCCTGAATGGCCCATAAAGCTAAAGTACTGCAAAGGTGATTTCTTGGCTCCACGTTTGTTTTTTTTTTAACTACGTGAATTAAATTTGTATATTCCACAAGCGCTCCTTTTAATGTTTTTCATCTCTCCCAACTAAAAACGTGTCTCTGGAGGTATTTCCAAAATCATTCACCTCTGCAGCATTGATGATGTCAACCTGCACAGCTTCTGGATGCCAGCATCCAATGCAAAGGCAGTGCTATTCAATAGATACTATTGTCTTAAACCCTCTGTAAAATAATTGAGAATTTTATAGTTGACTTTTTTTTTTTTCAGAAGATTGGAAACTTGAAGGCTATTGAGTGTATTTAACAGAAAATTTAATGCAAATCTCACCTGCTCTATGAGGTCAAAAGAAAACTTGACTCAAAGCAATTGTGCAGGTATGTACATTCATAGGGGAGAGAAAGGACCTTGCCTGTTATTTAATTTTTATAAGATTTAAAACCATGACAGAAATTAGTCTTTTAATGAGTTAATCCAACAGGATAAGTATTAAAAAAAAAAGGTGGGGGGGGAAGGAGTAAGCTTAGGTGATGGCAAAACAGATAATTTCATCTGTTTTGTTCCACAGCCAGAAGAATCAGAAGACTGAAGCAAGGCTTGAATTCATAAGCAGACCATGCTGTCTTTTTAATTACTTCTCTCCCTCCCTCTCCAACCACCATAATGGTAGTAACAAACCCTATGTCTTTTCTGTCATCAGTACCAGGTAAGGAAAAGCACGAGCTGCAAGTTGTCTGGGACACACATGCAGATTGGCAGAAACCAGCTGCTGCTGGAGGCAATAATCCAGGTTTTCTTCCTTTACTTTTTGAACTTTCTAAGAACACAGACTAACATAGAGGCTTTCACTGAATTTAACTGAATTGAGCAGCTGGCTAAAAGCTTCCATGTGGTGGCAGGGGAACAGGGAGAGGAAACAGACACACAGAGAAAGCGCTTACAAGAGAGATTCCTTCAGGAACAGAGGCAGAAAAAGGAAAACACTCTCTGTAGACACCTCTGCACACAGAACTTTGCTCTGCTAGAGCATGAAAGGCAAACACGGAGTATGGTTTTGTTGACAGCACGCTTTCAGCTGTCATCTCATTTACTTTTTTTGTTATTCGATTTTTAAAATATTTTATAGAAATATATATATATATATTATAGAAGTATGAATTTCAATTTAATACTTAACACTAGCATATAGTTTTGTATTTTAAAAAATTTTAAAAGCCAGTAACCACTTCCTAGAGTGCAACTGTGAAATCAGCCATAGCCCCATCAGTTGAGACAGGCAGCTGTCAAGCCCAAGTTTTGATTGAGCCACCATATAGTAAAATCAGGACCCCCGACAAAGGCAAATTATTTGCATCTGACTCTAAAACTTCGGAATGCTGAATACTTGCTTTTAAAAAATTATATTATATTATGTTATGTTATATTATAACTATACTACAAAGAATACTAAAGAATACTTACCACTAACTAACAACTCGTGACTGTCTGCAGACCGACAGTCAACACAGCTTGGACCCGATAAGCTAATTAACATAAATAATCTCCGCCAGAATCCAGTTACCAAATTCCTTCAAGTAAACAACCTTCCCAACACATTCCACATGTGCAAAACACCAGGAGCAGCAAGCAGAGATAAATTTTTTTTCCCTCTGTGCTTCTCCAGGAAAAAACCTGAGAGAGAGAATTATGTCTCTGTTCAGAGGGCATGTTAATACCACACCACCGCATGTTTAGGCTATCACAAAACACAACTCTTAATCATACATAGCAAACTGGCTTGATCCCAAGAAAACATTCAGTTCCACAACTAGTCCAACACCTTCCGAACTTTGCCAATAGGCCAGAGGGAAGCAACAACAGCCGAGAAATATCTCTCCCTGGTGGGCAGGACAGCTCTGATTACTCTGCCAGCTGAGCAGAAAGCAGAGCATTGTAACTTCCAGTAATCTGTTTAGGACGGGAAGCCACTTGCTATAATCAGCATAAAGAGAGCTCAAATGAAAACTCAGCTTTGGAAAGGGGAAGGATAAGCCCAAGGGTAAGGTTTCTCGAGATAGTCCAGCAGACCTAGCTGATCCCTGGCTCTCCTCCCCCCTCTGCTGCTCCTCTTTGCACCTCCTGGAATGTGCCTGGCCCTGCAGCGAGCTGATTCAGCTTTCCAGACCACGGGAGAAGTAACTTGACCCCTGATACAAGAGAACAAAGGGGGTTTTTGCCTAGTCAGCGGAATGAATGAGCCCCAGCGATGAGCAGCGGGGCTCCCCCAAGGCAGAAGTGAAGTCACAAGAGCGGGAAGGGACGGGCGGTGCCTCAGGCAGACAGCTCCCGGCACTCAGCCGTGCCCACAGAAAAGCAGGAAACATCTTCGCACAACCACAAATACTCCTGCAGTATGTAGTGTAATTCACTGTACAGCAGTCACGTATGAATATGTTATTCCTCTGCCAGAATTAGTCTGTTCTGTAGCTTTAAAATGGGGACTAGGAGCCACGTCCCTTAGGATTCACATGCTGATCTTAACTGAGGGCTTGGAGCATTCTGTTAATACAAATTCATAATGGTTTGCAACTGAAAATTACTCAGAGATAAAGAGAATCCAGTGTGCTCTGTTCGAGGACATCTTATTTTTGTTGGGTAGCACTGTTTCCTGGTTAACTTCTACTGAAAGAAAGCCTGGTTTTAAAACTTATTTCAACTTTTCTGGTTTTGAGCCCAATCCCACTGATAGCACTTTAGAAGAGAAAGCAAAACTCAGAGAACCAATTACAGTTTCACTTCCTAAATTAATGCTTAAAATCCCACTCTCAGAACACTTCATTGATAAGGAAAAAGAATTACATTTAACATTTTTTTAGCCTCTTTCCCTCTACCTCAAACAGGAAATTAAATAACCTCAACAAAATGTTCCTTCAAGTGTCATTTCTCTTGCTGTGTAGTATTTCCCCCACAGGAAGGATTAAATGACCAAATGAAATTCCTACCTTTCTCGTTTGAGCATTTAGAGGCTTGTCACGATCAGTCTCACTTTCCTCCACATTATGTTCCCGTAATTCAATAATCTCTTGCTCCTGAGTAGAACTCTGCCTTTTCATTGCTTTTGTCTCTGAAGAGGGTCCTCTGCGAGAACCTCTGTCTCTGAAGTGAGCATGGAGCCAGCTCATTTCCTTCTTGTTTCAGCTGCAATTATGGTCAGTGGTTGCTCTGACACGAGGCTGGAAACAGGAAGAGTGGGGATAATGTTCACAGGAGAGGTCTCAAAATACTGTTAAATTAGGGGAATTCCGTGGAAGAGCAAATAAAGTCGGCTGCCCTAGCTGCAGAGAAAGGGAAGGCAGAGGAAGTATCGATTTGCATAGCCATGAGAACTCTGACTCTCAGCTGTGCAATACTAGGTTTTCCAGTTTGCCTACCTGCCTGTACCAGCCCTTGACAAGCAAGTGACTAAACCTTCAGCAATGCTGGGATGATTTTGAAAGGAACCAGTGTTTTCTCTGCTGCTGTCAGCCAAAACAATAAAATGTTATTACTGTTATCCATGTAGCTAAACAGATGCGGTGCTGATCAGCACGAACAGAGTAAAAGTTCATAGAGCATGTTGTTTGCTTATGCTGGGACTCTGTCCACACTTGTGATTCTAGTCTCCCTCTATAGTCAATAAAGAAATAAACACTAACGACCTTTGTGCTATAAATTGTTCTTCCTCTAGCTATTATACTGCCTAAAATCATATCTAGTGTTAAAGAACCATTTATGTCCTTTAACATACTATCCAACCTAAACCTGAGAACTGCTTTCAGGTAAAAAACCCCAGAGGACAGAGATAAAGAGAAGAGAAAGATGGGCTTCAATTTCATTCTGTGCTCTGCAGGACATGCTTTTATGAAACAACCGTGGTGATTTGGTCTGCACTAGCTTCCCACATGCACTCTCATGTGCACTAGGAGTCACTCATAACAGCTTACTGTAGCCAGGGGCTCATTACGACCCCAGCCTCCTAAATATCCTTGATCCTACCTCATCTTATTTCTCCTGTTCACACTCCATCCCCATTTTCTTCTCCCTTCCCACAGAACATCTCTCTCCCCTCTGACTCAAAAGGTCTGGGCAGACAGCTGGTAACCACACCCTTCTTTACTCTTTTGTCCCAGCACGGGGAGTATCATGCTCTTTTGAGAACCAAACACAGCCTCTCTCCCTAACCCCCTTTCCACTCACAGCACCAATCCTTTTTCCTGCCAAAAGCTCAGGGAGTTCTCCCCTTGTCCCACCACTCCAATTTTCTCTTTGCGCAACTCACCTTGGTTCTGCTGCCTGAAGTACACCCAGGGTTTGCATTCCTGATGTCACGTCACACCCATCCACACAAAGGCACTCCATGAAAGTGAGCATGTCTTAGGTTTATTCCATAAGTAAAAAGAAATACAAATTGTATACCCCACATATTTTGGTTCTGAGAATCTTTAAAGCTCTGGAGGACTGAAGGTGAAACTGAGCAGTCATCAAGATCATAACATGTATCTGGATCTACAAAATCTTACTTGGGACATCTGACACTAGAAAAGCCTTTATCTGGTTCTCACTACTCCTGCAGAATATTGGACTCAATTATTTAATTTCTACTCACAGCAGACCTTCCTACTGGATTGTCTGAAATCAAAACTGTTCCTCTAAAACAAAGAGTTAATGATTATACAGATCTCACCATGCAAAGGCCAAAGTCCTTATTTTATTTTATGTATTTATGAAGAAACTGCTTGAAGTCTTTCTTTCATCTGGGGGATCTAACTTCCACACTTTGTGCATTTCTTCCATGTGAAATTCTGACCCTTCAGCTTTGCAAAAGCAGGAAAGTCCAAGGCACCAATGCAGTTCTGATTACACATGGAGTTTAGAGTTTCAGAGGCACATCCAAACAAACAAAACATAGCCCCTTGCAGTTTTAGCACATGTTTATTAAAAAGGAAGATGTGAATAATTGAGTAGCCACTAAAGAAACAACCCTCCTAATATACTGGCTTTGAATATAGCTTATGCTGTAAATTTGACACAAGCTGGGGCAAGATGCCCAACAGGAGAAAGGAAGGAAAAGAAATAACAGTGTTAGAAAGAGCAGTCTCACTGCATGCAGATTACAGTGCTAGCTCTTTTCAACATTTCCCCCACATGCTGCCAAGGTACATCTGACATTAAACAAAGATCACATACTTATGTACTGCAGAGTAAGTGTGCTGTGTGGACAGCAATAAAAGGTGTTCAAACTGCCAGTTTCATCTTTTAAATATAAATATTAAAGGTCAAAGCTAAACACTTCCAAATATGGAGCACAGCTTAAAGACCATCTAAATGGTCTTAAGGCCATCTAGACAATTCTTTTATTAAGCTAAGTACTGTTATTCTGAAGTCCCATAAACAGCTTTGGAAACCTTAAATTGGCTAGATTTGGAGTGATAAGCTCATCAGGAGATTAAAATTAAAAAACTTAGATTTACTACCAGGGTTAAAGGAATGTTGCTGTCATTTCTTATGTTACTTTCATTGAGCCCAAGGATGCATCCAACCACATAAATCCATTTTCCTTCTATGTCCATTTCAATTTAGTGTGGCCTTGTGGGGACAGCCCAGAAAGATACACAAAAAAAAAAATTTCCTGAGCCTGAAACTCTGCTTACTGTGGACCAAGGACAGGACGAAAAAAAATCCTAACCTACCAGGAACATGCTAAAAATTCACAATGGATGCCAGAGCTGGAGAACTACACATGTAACATGTTGCAAATATTAAACCCTACAGTTGGTTCAAATTCTGAAGGGAATTTAAGAAAGCATTATAGTTTCTCTTTGTTCAATTTGAATGAATTACAACTCATTCATTCCTTCCTTTTATTTAGACATCATCCCAAAGAACCTAAACAATACTCTTCCAGTTACTTAATGAAAATTGCTTGCATCCTAGCATTTTTGAGCTATATATCTGGTATTTTTAAGAAAACACAGTAGAGACCCCAAAAGTTACAGCCCAGAAAGTAAAAGTCATGCAGTCACACATAACTGGAAAGAAATAATCTCAGGTTTATACACAATACACTATTTATATTTTTGAGAACAATGAAATAATTATTTATGTTTAGAATCCTGTAACATACCTAAAGAGTTGAATATATATGGTATATATGGTATGTGGCCATTTTTATCCAGATAACATGTGGAAATAAATATAGATAACAAGGGACAAGGAAGGAGAGAAGGGTTATGAATGAGGTATGGCTGGATTTTTGTTACAGGTTATAATCCATTTTATTTTGTTTCTAAGGCAGTGCTGTTTCTGCAAATAGCCATAAGGAAGATGGATCCATAAGGAGCCTGGAGTTCCTCTGAGGCTGAACAGTAATTGCTAGATGAACCACAAATGATAGTTTCTTCATTTAAAAAATGTATTCTTTCACCAAGGAACAGTCAATGGCATTTTCATGTTGTATCATCAAATTGACTACAGCAGGAAGCAGCTTTCACACAGAGGTGATCGGCATTTTGTCCTTGGCTCACCAGTTTGTATTCCGACGGATCCAGTCGTAAAGTCCTGTCACCTTGGTGTACTCACCAGGACAATTGCACCGAGCACACCCTTCACCCCAGCTCACGATGCCAGCAAGGTACCATCTACTGCCCTTCCCTGTGCAGGCCAAGGGACCTCCAGAATCTCCCCAAAATGAAGGAATCCAGCCATTAGTGCACACACAGAGAGCCCTGTAAGAAAAATTAGGTTATTTAAGAACAGTAAATACCTGCCCCTCTTTTTCTCAAATATTAATTAAACCTTACTTCTTGATATAATGTACCCAGCCAGATGCCATATTTATTCAATTGTTTTAAATTATGGATGCAGCACACTTACCAATATAAAGCAACGGTGAGAAGCAGTTTATAAAATTACTCTTTGATAATGTGTCATTGCAGGATTCATAGAATAACTCACCACAGATCAAATAGGGAGAGAAGAAGACAGGGATGGAAATAGGGAATTCTACTACAACTTGAAATGGGGAATTCTACTGCAATTTGAAATCTACTATAAATTGTTCACAGGTTGAAGGCAGATCTATTATACTGTGTGTTCAATAGGAACAGAAAAATACCACACACCCTGTGACTGCGGTCACAAGGGTTTTCAGGATGAAGAAGAGACGAGAATGTTGACTCCATGATCAGAAGGCTTGATTTATTATTTTATGATATATGTTACATTAAGACTATACTAAAAAGCAATAGAAAGGAAAAGGTTTCTTCAGCAGCTAGCTAAGCTAAGAATAGACAAGAATGAATAACAAAGATCTGTGTCTCAGACAGAGCAAGAGCCAGCTCTGCCATGAGTGGTCAAGAAATCCAAATACCCACAAGAGACCAATCACGGGTCTACCTGTTGCATTCCACAGCAGCAGATAACCATTGTTTACTTTGATTGCTGAAACTGCAGCTTCTCACGAGGAAAAATCCTAAGAAAGGATTTTTCATGAAAGATGTCTGCGACAACACCCCAAATCAAAAAAGCCAACTAACCAAAATAAACTCAAACCCAACAAACAAACCAGGCACAATTAAGTATTATCAGCAGTTTTATAATCAAGACTGACTCTACAGTAGACTACTTTGTAGAGGCAGAAGAAGGAACAAAGACTAAGGAATGTGCAAATAAGAACATGCTTCTCAAATGGAACATGCAGGTTTGCACAGCAGGGTAGAAAAATAAAAAGTTCTATTCAATTCAGTTCACAGGATCAAAGTGCATTTGGGCTCATCAATGGTTTTTTTTTTGCCTTCCATTACTTTAACCTTCTCTGACCTAGTCTGTTGACAGAACTCTGGGCAACTAGAGTGCAGCTCCTCTCTGCAGCTGTTCCTAATGCATACAGGGCAGTCAGCAGCCTCGAAATTCACTCCGGGGCTTGTTTGAGCCCCCAGGTGGAGCCAAAACATGTAAGAGGTCAGGAGAAAGCCATGCGCTGAGAAAAGAGTAATAACACAAAGCTTTCATCACCCAACCAAACAAAATTATCTATTATGATGGTACAAAGTTATCTAGAGATAAGAAAAGCAGCCAGAGTTCTTCCTTTCTCCCAGGCTGCTGTCATACTAGAAATGTTGCTAATCCAAGAGACTGATGTCAAAATGACTTGAGAAAGGAGGCTCAGCCAATTATTCAGCCAGTTCTGAAAGACCAAAGGGGTTGTATATCTCTCAGGAAAGGAAGGATCCTAAGTAGAAGAACCAAGATCAAAGAACATTCTAGAGTGATAAGAAAACAGAATGAAAGGATGATATTTTTATTTCTTGTGTATCAGATCCTTTAAAGATGAAAGGTATTTGGAAGCTTCACTTGTGCAACATATGCACAGCTTACATGTCCAGGAAGGAGTAAAACAGAACAGGGCCCTCACAAGTCTGAAAGCATAGTAAAGCAGGTTTAGGGTGTTATGGGGCTTTCCTGAGTTCCCAGTGTCATTCCTCTCTAGCACTCATATCATATCATACCATATATTACAGTGATATAATATACTGTGACAGAAAGTATATATAATATATATACTAGTATATTTAATATATATACTAGTGACAGAAAGAAAGGGGAAAAAAAAAAACCAACCCCAAAAAAAGGTAAAGATGCTACCCAGACTAAGAACTTAAAGACCCAGAGGGCCAACATGGTAGAACTTAAACCAACATGCTAAAACTCAGACATAGCATATCATGCTGGAAAATGTCCAGTATGATATACAGATGAATAGGTTAAAAATGCCCATCTGAAAATTCAAGGGCATTTCTTAAGCAACACATTTTTTGGAGGAACACCACCCCTTTGACATATTTTAGCAAAACAGTTCCAAGGTCAAAGTTTGCAGATAAACTCTATGTAATGTTAATAAAAATAATAATTAATTTAATTAGGTCTTTGACACTATAAGAAAATTCTACAAATAGTCTATTGTGTTAAATAAGTTTGACCCATTATAAGGTACAATCTTGCAAAAGCTATCCTATTGCATTAAAATAATAATATATATATATATTACGCAAAATTCATACCAAATTGCCTCAGTCTAATATTCAGTAACAAATTTCTATCCCTTTTGCATGGTAACTGGTACAAAAAACATGTTTGTAAAGTTGATACTCATCATCAGAAATTTGAACACCAATGAAGTACACAACTAGTGTACTAGGAGAAAGAAGGCAGAGTCAGGACAGGGAAGTATAACCAAAAGGCAGTTTCTGATTGTGCGTGTAAACAAGCTGGGGTTTATAACTTACTCTACTGTGATGTAGTCACAACTTGTAATTATACACATGAATGAATGTTTGAAATTTAAAAGCACCATTGCAGCTGCAGTTCCAAAACTTAGCTTAGCTTTTCCTTTTGTATTTCTTTTCAACTGTAACAATAAATTATTCATCATACTTTTACAGTATTTTAGCAATTCCACATTCAGATATTAAAAAAGATAAAAAGAAATTAATACAAATAGCACAATTCACAGGTGGACCTTTTAGCTCAGATGATTCCTTTTATCTTTATATTTTTGTTCTCTGGTATGAAATATAACTGTTGAAGAAGAAAAATAACTCTTCTCGATACATTTTACTCCTTGCATTTGCAAAATGATATTTCTCAAGAGAGTCAGAGATTATCCATGATGAATGTTCTTCCTTATTTTGGGGGGCTTTTAGTTGCCATGTTAAATTAACCATAAATTTGCACTCAATAAAAAAAGAAAAACCAAAAACCAAAACCCAAACAACAACAACAACAACAAAAAAAACCCAAAAAACCAAAAAAACCCTCACCACACAAACAACCTAAAACTGAAGAGTTTTCCAATGAAAGCAAACATTCCTTTGTAGTTTTCCTACCAGTTCCATATTACCTGGCATGTATGAACGCCACCATTAAGTTTCCCAGCACAGAGCATATGTGAAGTAGTAAGATAAATCATAGAGCTTGTTGCAAACACTTTGGTTAATCATTCTCACTTGAGCTTCCTGCAGTTTTTTGGTAAGATGACCTAGAAAAAAATACGAAGAGTATTGCAGAGGTTACGGTGGCACAAATTTCTTACAGAGATACCAATTATCAAAACAAAAGAGAATTGATTCTAACTCAAAATCTACCCAGCTAATGACAGCAGAGTAATTCCCTTGCCTTCAAATGGTGCCTGCCCTAAATTTTGAAAGCTGGGTTGTTCACACCACCCCATAGCCATAGATGTTCCAATGCACCATGCACCACCTTTCCATTTCCCTAGCCTTTATCCTTATGACCTTATTCTGTCAGAAAGTAGTAAAAGTGCCATGCAAATTGTAAGATAAGACTGCACACAGGGAGACTAAATTTGAATGCCATTTCAAATTATGCCTGAAGCTTCTTGTTATTATTTAAACCATGGCCGTGCTCCAAACAACATCCCAGTCCTACAGAATGCAATTTCTATATTGTTTTCCATTCTCTCAATTCTAGGGAAGAAATTGAGGAATAAAGCTGAGCATGGAAAAACAAATAATTTTAAAGAAACACCAAAGAACAGTCTGTAACTCACAAATTATGCTAAGACTTTAATTCTGAACTATGGTATTGACATGAGGTACCCTTGTGAGCTAAATGTCCTGATACCTCTGATGTGCTGAGATGCTGCCCAAGTCTAGGTTTCAAGCTGCCTAATGCTGAAACAGGGCAAGGATCCCACAGGCTCCATTGCAAGCCCTCTCTAACTCAGTGTGCTTTTTTCTGCCTCCCCAATGCAACTGGCTGCTCCAAGATACACAGAGGCAGAACTTCATGAGGCCTTTGATTAAGACAGAGAAAATGAAAGATCCTCCACATTTTTTTGCAATTGCAATTATTGCTGCTTATGGCTCTATGTTGTCAATCAGAAACAAATTTTATCTCTGCAATAGTTGCAAGTTATTGATCTCTTTACTTGCAAGGTTCTATTCATCAGATTAAATGAGTCATGAACATGAAAATGGGCACATTTTTATAAATCTATGATCATTTGCTTTTCAATGATCTGTGACACCTGAGTATGCATTTTGTCACTTATCACTTGCTATCCAAGCAACCATTTAGAATTCACAGACTGTAGCTAAGGAGATCTTTTCTGGCTTTTTATAGACACACTAAGTAAATGTCATGGGTTTGGTTTTGTTTTTTTTTTTTTTTTGTTTTGTTTTTTTTGTTTGTTTGTTTGTTTTTTTTTTTGTTTTTTGGTTTTTTTTTTTTTGGCTTTTTTTGTTTGGTTTTTTTTTTTTTTTTTTTTTTTTTTTTTTTTTGCTTACAAGTATAAATATTCCATTGTTAGAGTTTAAAACCAAGCCAAACTTGAAAAAAGTGTATCCAGGAAATGAACATACTATTTTCTTTTATGGCTCTCCAGCTAGTTACATAGCAGACAGTTCCATAAAAAAACACTCTAGAGGTGCTAGGTAAACAAATGGGCTCTACCAGCTCACTGAAGAGTACAGGTGTCTCCATTTCCAACAGAGCAATGTCATAGTCTGAGATAGTTTGGTCAAGCTGTGGGTGTACAATAATCCTTACGACTGATCTCATAGCTACATGATTGCTCTTTTCAGTTATAGTATGTGAGCCCATATACACTCTCCATCCCATTGGAACAGAGTATCTGTAAAAAAAAGTATTTTTAGAACATCCCATTGGAAAGCAACACAATGTTAGTTCACTCTGTTTTAAGTACTTTTCAGTATTTGAGGACATTCATCAAAACCATGGTGCATGGAGTAGAATGTGACTTCAGAAGATAGATGCACTCTAGGTCTCTCTCTGCTAAAAGATTAAGCAATGTTTTTACTTGCTATTATGAACTTAATTAATCTCCTGGATCTATAAGAGCAACTCATTGCTATGCATCATGCTTTGGAACTCATAAAAGTGTATTCTTAAACTCTATCTCCTTCTTAACACATGTAGGAGGTATGCATTTTCAATTTCCACTACCTAAACTGAACATCAATGAGGTTTTCACTCATTGATCAATATATAGGACATGTATTGGGATAAAAGGCCATAGTTCTATTCAGAAAACTCCTGCCTTTTGAAAAGCAGGGGAAAAAAACAATGGTGTTTACCCTACATCTAACAGAACAGTGTTCTGTCATCCAGGTTTTACTGGCAATGGAAGCAAAAGAATAACTTCAAAAACTGAAGACTTTTGAAGCCAGCAGACAACACCAAGTGTTTGTGTAGTGAGGTCATGTCACCGAGTTATTACCTGGATCAACTTATCTAGACAAGGAATAGCTTCTACAAATTATTGAAAGCACCTTTGTAAAGTTATTAAACTGCAAATACTCTAGAACAGTATAATTTCTTCACGCCTTGCAGAATCAGAATCCAGGAAGCAATGGGTAACAGATACGAGCCACCTGTTGGAGATCACAGATGCACCACACACGTGGCCACGTGCCCCCATCTGTAAACTTACTTGCCAAGGCCACTTCTCAGATCTCGCATCTTCACCTCCAATGATTCTGTTTTTTATAGGCTGGTGTCTTCCACAAGCTAACAGAAATAATTTAATAAATTAGTAAAAAGCCCACCAGTTAATTCACTTTGCCATGCTTGACACAAACTTTTACCCTTAGACCTTACTGTGCAATTGGTAAAAAGGTGAGTACTTGCCCATTTTCACTCAATGGGCAGGTCAGATATAAAGCATTGTCTATGTTCCTGTGTAGCTTTCTAAAGAGTTGAATAACTCAAAAAGAGGTTAAGCACAATTTAAAAGTTCACTTGAATAATTCTTGTCTCTATTCCCTCCTTACAAACACAGCTTGACTGCATTTCATTCAGCTCAAAAAAGCAGCAAGACCTACCAGATTATCCAGGAAGTGCATTGCTTGAAATAAGTCATCATAGACAGAATGGATGAGATGATTTAAAAGAAACAGTGCAAAATTCAAGAGAGACACTTGCATACAGTGTTACCAGGAAATTAATTTTTTTAAAATTCATATTTGATTAACAAATTCTTAATCCAATAATGCTTAAGAATAACACAAATTGCTGATTTAGTTTCCCAAGTAACTAACAAATTTTAAAATAAATGTTACCACACCACAGTGTGATCCATCTGCACAGTCTCTTTTCCCATCACACTCAGGATTTGGTTTCAGCAAGCATTTTCCATTGAGGCATTTGTATGCATGAGGGGAGCAACTTTGGTGGGCTGAAATAAGAGAGAGAAGATAGTGTCACATGTTTGGAGTGATGTTTTCTAATTATTAACAACACCTTGCACATTCAGCAAGTTGTTCAAAGCTACACATTCTAGTCTGCTTAAAGTAGTAGTCTATGCTAGTGTAAACTGGTCCCACTATAGAGAGGGAACAGGGGAATGACCCACTCTAATTAATGATCACACTAATTTCAGTCTCCACTGTCCCTGACAAAAAAGAAGACCCTTCACCTTTCCGCACTCCCATTTTGCATAACTCTAACCTGAGTAAGTGAGGCTTCTCAGATCTGTTCTTTTGCCTTCACCAGAACCACAGGCATTACAAAGAATAAAAATTCACAGCATCTTTTAATTTTCAAGTGAAATTTAGAAAACTGCAGAAGAGCTTTATACCTCCCTCCAATAAATTTCTGACTAAAGACTATCACAGTTTACTATGTGAGAAGCCTGATAGATCTCATCAATTGGCTTCCATTACTATTATTTTTATTACCAGTTGTTTACAAGGACCTCTAAACAGTGGGAGGTAGGTTTTTTTTGAAAAAATATTTACTCCTGGTTACCCCAAGATTGAAAGCAAGACAAAAAGTACATAAGCAAAATGAAGCAAGTCACTAGGGAGCCATTGGTAGTATCAGCCATGTCCTCAACCATTGTGGATCTACAGTAAAAAGACCATAAATGTGACAAAAGTCCCCAGCCTACTATGTCCCTGTTCCTTAAATTATGTGGTACTGATCAGGTAGCATTTGGGGGAAAAGTGCTCTTCCCACAGGATCACCAGCAAAATGTGGTTTGGTTTTCTTACTAAAATCCTTGTTATCTTGGATTTTTCTTCATTAATTGTCTAAACTCTCCCAAAACCTAGTTTTACTCTGCATGATTTATGTTCACGATTATGAAACTTTTACTTTGTGCCATGAAAAAAAAGAAATCTAGAAACAACTCATGCAACCATTAAAAAAGGTATATTCCTCCTTCTGTCTTCTACCATCTTTTGGAAAATACCTAAAATTACATACTTACAGCAGTTGTTTTCATCACTATCCTGTCCGAGGCTGTTATCATCTTTACAAGACTTATACTGAAGTTTACAGTTCCCATCACCACAGTTCAATTGTTCTGGATTACAACCTGAAGAAAAATTGTCTGTAAATTTCTAATACAAGCAGCAGACCAACAGCCACATGCTACACTCCCTACTAGAGGTCACCTGGACGTTTCTGTGCCATTTCTGTCAGGCATTTATCTACCTTGGTTTTGGTAGTATACAGCGACAGAGAGACTTGTGCTGTACTATCTGACCTTGGATTACCTTCTGGTCACTGTTTCTGGTATCTTTTGAATGTTCCCTATCTTCTTTGATATGCAACACCTAGTTTAGGTACAGTATACTAGCTGAAGCCTTCCCACTGGTGATCAGGAAGGCATTTTCAATTTCCTGTCTTATCTCCTAGTGTGACACTTAAAAACCCCAGAACAAAGACAACCAACCAACAAAACAACCAACCAACAAAGCACTAAATACAAACAAAACTCACAGAGCATTTTGTGACTTGTCGCTGTCGAGGCGGTCACGACATAAAGCAGAGACCACAAGCAGTCTCAGTTGGCAACACTTTATTATTGAATATGGCTGATTTTTATACACTTTCCAATTGTTTATCCTTCTTCTATCTTTACTATTGGCCACAATAAATCAACATAATACTATTGGTGAGAAGTTATGGTGACTTAATTAACTTTCTAAAAATGTTTCATCCAGCTGCAAAGTTCTTCTATCTTTCTTCTCTTGGTCTCCTTGGTTACAGCCTTGGAGAGAGCTCCTTATCAGTTTCTTCTTACTTCTCAGCTTCTTCTCGCTCCTTTAGCTAACAGGCCCGCTGTTAGCCCCTTCCACAATTCCCCCTTTTTGTTTTTGGACTGTAAATACAGCTGCTATGGATTTTTGCAGGGCCCTTTGCAAAAATCCCAGCAGAGAGGGAACACACAAAATCCACAATCACAACCATCAACAAAATTCCCACTCAATACAATCATTCCTGTCCTTCATCCATCTTTGAGTACTGATATATGGTCTTAGCCGCTGTCATCCGCACGTTCTGCTTCAACTGCGGAACCATCCATCCTGTCCTTTCCTGCACGTTCTAGGTAAGGTTTAACACAGCGAGCAGGAACCCATCGAGGACCATTATCTGTCAAAACACAAGCATAACCCCTCCCCCAGGTTATCAGTTCCACTGGGCCAGACCATATACCAGTAATCAAATCCTTAACCCATATCTTAACATTTCTACGGAAATCTGGTTGCTTAGAATTCAAAGAGGAAAAATGGTAAAAGATTGGAGATAACTGTGAATCAGGTAGGGGACGTAAAAAGTTTAACACATAAACAGCTTTATCTAATCTCACTTGAGGTGACTCCTGTTGCATTCCCCCTTTTTGTTTTTGAACCTGACGTTTAAGAAGTCTGTGAGCTCTTTCAATAATTGCTTGGCCCGTGGGGACATGTGGAATGCCTGTAGAATGCTCAATGCCCCAAGCACGAAAGAATGCTTGCATTTTCTGCGAAGCATATGCTGGGCCGTTATCTGTTTTTACGTGACACGGAACACCTAGAATAGAAAAGGCATGATAAAAATGACGAATAGCATCACGAGTTTTTTCTCCTGTGAATGCTGAAGCAACCATTGCATGAGAAAAAGTATCAACTGTAACATGAACATACTTAAAGCGACCAAATTCTGGTATTTTAGTAACATCAGTTTGCCATTCTTCTAACGCCGAAAGGCCCCTAGGGTTGGTACCATAATACTGAGTGACATGAGTGAAAGCGAATTTTTCTTTGTCCTGCTCAGCCAATGGAATAGTGAAGAAACAATCTTTCAGATCAATGACAACTATTTGCCATTCCTGTGGAATCATTGTGGGTGTAGGAAGGCCTGGTTGTAAAGCTCCCATTGTTGCCATTTATCTGCCGTAAATCATGTAAAAGTCTCCATTTTCCTGATTTCTTTTTTATTACAAAAACAGGGGTATTCCAGGGACTGAATGATTCCTTGATATGTCCTGCTTGCAATTGTTCTGTGACTAATTCTTGCAGGGCAGTAAGCTTTTCAGTAGTAAGGGGCCACTGGCGAACCCAGACAGGCTTATCTGTCAACCATGTCAGGGCTACAACTGGACGTTCATTGCCCTGCATCACAGTGGCCCCCATTAAAAATCCGTAGTAATTTTGACACCCCATTGAGATAAGCAATCTCGTCCCCACAAACTCTGAGGAGCATTGGCAACATAGGGTCTGATGTTAGCTTGTTGGCCATCAGGATGTTTCACATTAATTACAATGACTGACAGGCCACCTGTTGTAGCACCACCCAACCCCAGGAGTCCAAAACTTGCATGAGTGAGAGGCCACGATTGAGGCCAGCAAAGTCGCGAGAGTATTGTGACATCTGCTCCAGTGTCAATCAAACCTGTTACCGATATAGTTCCTGGATGACATCCACTGGCAGTGAGAGTGCATGTCTTTTCTGGACGGCTCTCCGTTACTTTCTCAGTCCAGAACACTCGAGGTACTCCTGTTGATCCAAAACTTCCTGCGCCGCGACTTCGGTCCACTGTATTTGGAACAAAACTCACAAAAGGTACAATTTGAGCAATGCAGGTTCCTTTCTGAATAGCGACAGGAGGGTCATCGATGGATACCATGGCATGAATCTGTCCTAAATAATCGGCATCAATAAACCCTAGATGCACATGAATACCTCTAAGTGTAGTACTTGACCTCCCTATTAAAAGTGCACTCAATCCCCATCCTATCGGACCATAGGCATTGAGGGGCACTTTACATATTTCTTTTGTCAGAATGGTTACTGTTTCAGTGGTGGGTATATCAATCCCTGCGGACCCGCTTGTTGCCCCTGAGTATTGCTCGCAAATGAGTAGCTTTGCAGTGCTGGGAAGGCCCGCATTTGCAGTTGTGGTAGTTGTTGTTGGGGTATTTGTTTCCCCACGCGCCCCTTCGCGCTCCTCTTTGGGTTTCCCTGCAATAGCTGACCATTTGCGTGATATTTACTCCTGCACTGTTTAGCATAGTGCCCAAGTTTAGCACAGCGATTGCACACAACATCGTTGCTTGCACTTGGCTTAAATGTTGTTTTCCGGACAACATTTGACACTGTGGTACACTGTGATCTTACATGCCCTTGTTGTCCACAATTATAACATTTTGCTGAAGGTCTTAGCACTGCAGCAAGAGCAGTGCTCGACTGAACCAACTTTTGAGCAAGCAGTAACCATTTCAGACAAGGTGGGTTCCCCACGTAAAGTATCAATAATCTTTCTGCAATCTGGGTTTGCATTTTCTTTAGCTAATTGTATGCACAATTTGTCTCGCAAAGTTTCATCTTCTATCTGTTTCTCAATAGCTGCAGCAAGTTTTTCTGCAAATTGCAAAAATGGTTCTCTCGTCCCTTGCTGTATAGTGACATATTTCTGTTTTGGAGCTGCCATTTCCATTGTTTTAGTTAAGGCACTCATGCCAATTTGTTGAGCTTGTGCCAAAATCAAAGGATCCCACCTTGCCTGTAAATCTGGATTGGCAAAAGGCCCAGTGCCCAGTAGGGCATCAACACCCACAGCATGACGAGGGTCGTGTTGAGGCAACTGCATGTTTGTTAAAGCAGTGCGTTCAGCCGCTCGCCTCCAAGTTTCTTGAAATACACCGTATTGTACTGGCTGGAATAGAATTGTAGCAAGATGCGCAATGTCGTAAAGTGAAAGCAAATCTGCATTAATCACACGTATTAATTGCATTACCTCTGAGGAATTAATACCGTACTGAGCCACTTTCGATTGGAGGTCTTGCACAACCCTCCAGGCAAAGATGTGATGACTGTCATCCTACCCTGCTCCAGGAGCTGCTTTAAAGACTGGAAAAGCCATAGGGTTATCACAAGCAACATTTGCATTGGCACTGTTCTCCTGAGGTACTCTTGGAGCACCTAACCTTTCTATGGTGTCCCAATTCTTTTCTTCAACTGCTTTCCTCCTAACAAATTCCCAAAACTCCTGAGAGTGTCGAGGAAGCACAGTTACTTGACATGGAGGCAAAGTCCATGGGGCAGCAAGGCTAGAGCTCTTTGGAGGTAAAGAGGCCAGAGCTCCTTGCCCCAACTCAGGTGTTACTGCAGGCGACTCATCACTTGCTTCGCTGCTGCTGTCACTGTCAGGTAACGGAGGATACGGCCTTGCAGGTTGTTCAAGCCGCTCAGACGGGAGCGGGGGGGCGGACGGCTGGACTAGAGCGGAGGGAAGCGGGGGGGCAGATGGCTGGGTTTGTCTCTCTGCTAAAGACATTTCAGCTAACTGGCGTAGCGGTGTAGTATATACAGGCACCCTTGCGAGCTGCTGTGCAGGTGTGAGATAGAGAGGTTTAGGGGTCTGATAAGAGGATGCTATGGCAGGTTGCCCAGAAGTTTTGGCAGCTTTCCCAGAAGCCTTGGCAGCTTTCCCAGAAGCTCTGGCAGCTTTCCCGGCAGCTTTGGCAGCTTGCCAGGTAACTTGTATGGCACCCGGACTTTCTTCAAGTTCCCCATCAGAGGCCCCCTCTGCCTCATCCCCCCCATCAGGTTCTGTTATCAGCCCCAACTCTTCGTCCGCATCCCGCTCTGCTTGTTCTCGCTCTGTTTTCCATTCCTTTAATGCCTCAAAGAGCAATTCCCAAGTAACTGCTAGATCGACAACCATTTTATCTCCCTTTCGGATGACTTCCCACAGTCTGTCCCCGACTTTTTTCCATGCCTTAACACTAAAAGCTGTGTGGGGATCAGTGCCAAAATTCTGTGATTTAGCCCACAGCAGTATATTTCGAAGGGCATAGTCTGACGTATTAATTCCCTTATTTCTTAACAAAACTTTCCATGTAGCCAGAACATTTTCTTCCTCTTTAGTTAAGTTATGTCCCATTATTACTAGTTGGTGGCTCACCTTCTTCCAGGTGTCTTGATAGGAGAAAATCAGGTCCGGACCTCCTTGTGGCTTCCACCTGCCACTCTCAGCTGCACCAACGCCGCCTCCCCCACTACGTCCCAGTGGGTCACGGTTGCCAGTTGCTAGGACCTCGTATGGGCCCCCACCGACTTCTTATCACGTCGGGGATCACCAAATGTCGCTGTCGAGGCGGTCACGACATAAAGCAGAGACCACAAGCAGTCTCAGTTGGCAACACTTTATTATTGAATATGGCTGATTTTTATACACTTTCCAATTGTTTATCCTTCTTCTATCTTTACTATTGGCCACAATAAATCAACATAATACTATTGGTGAGAAGTTATGGTGACTTAATTAATTTTCTAAAAATGTTTCATCCAGCTGCAAAGTTCTTCTATCTTTCTTCTCTCGGTCTCCTTGAGCTCCTTATCAGTTTCTTCTTACTTCTCAGCTTCTTCTCGCTCCTTTAGCTAACAGGCCCGCTGTTAGCCCCTTCCACAGTGACTCTGACTCACAAGTCAGCTTTTGAGCAACAGTCATCCCCTCTGCCATTTTTTCACAAAAAAGCAACTTAGGCAATCCATGTCTGTTTAATTATCTCCATTCAGATCTTCACAGAATCACAGAGTATTCTGAGTTGAAAGGGACCCACAAGGATCAACTTTACAGTCCAGCTCCTGGCCCTGCACAGCAACACCCCCAAGAGTTACACCCTGTGCCTGAGAGCATTGTCCAAATGCTTCTTGAGCCCTGGCAGCCTTGGGGCTGTGACCACTTCCCTGGGGAGCTTGTTCCAGTGACCAATCACCCTATGGGGGAAGAACCTTTTCCTAATATCGAACCTAGTCTTCCCCTGATACCACTTCAGACCATTCCCTTGGGAATGTCACTGGTCACCAGAGAGCAGAAATCAGACAGCTGCCCCTCCTGTTCCCCTCAGAAGGAAGCTGTAACTGCAATGAGGTCTCCCCTCAGTCTCCTCCAGGCTGAACAGACCAAGTAACCTCAGCTGTTCCTCATACAGTTTTCCCTCAAGGCCCTTCACCATCTTTGTTACCCCCTCCGTGGACATTCTCTTAAAGATTATTATTTTTTATATTGTGGTGCTCAAAACTACCCCCATCACTCGAGGTGAGGCTGCCCCAGTGCAGAGCAGAGCAGGACAATCCCCTCCCTCACCTGGCTGACGATGCTGTGCCTGATGCACCTCAGGACAAGGATGTCTCTCCTGGCTGCCAGGGCACTGATGACTCATATTCTTGTTTTTATTTTTCTCCATACATATTCTACAGCACTTACAAATGCATCCCTCTTAAATACATCCATCTTTCTATTGTGTAACACTTTTCTATTTCATAAGCACCTACTCTAATCCATAATTTAGATCATGAACAAAAATTATGTGACAATCTGTAACAATATTGGCAGAATGATTTTAAAAATAACCTTTCTCTTTGGCAATGAGTCTTGACCAATCATTCAGTGGAAACAGTTTCCTGTATTTTTTTCTCCCCACATTTTCTTTACTTATTGATAAGCTTGTCACAGAAAACAGTGTCAAAGTACAATTTATCTATTTATCCTCTCACAGCAGAGAACTAAAACAAAATTTTAAAGCTCCATGCTGGTTTTAATATTCTTTTCACTATTTACAAATAGCTTACTTTGACTATTTCTTGTGCATTTTTTTCCCTTTGGAAAGTTAACTTATAAAGATTGGTGTGAAATTCCCTCTTGATTTTTCTGTTCTCCTACTCTTTAAAGAGACACATTACACAGCCTCTTTTCCACACTTTTACATCTTCACCCACATGTTTCATGTGATCTTAAAGATTGCCAGCAGTAGTTTAGAGATAATTTCAACTCGTGTCTCAACTTTGTGGAAAAAAGTTGAGTGGAAAAAGTGGAAAAAGTCTCTTTACAGAAAACAACAAACAAGAAATAATTGCTCTACCCCAATCCAATTCAGCACTACTACCTGGGCAGCCTTTCCATCATTCAAACTAATTTCTTGAAGGAATGCACATTCTGTCTGCATATCAAAGGACAAGCTAGAAAAATAAGAAATCAATGACACTGGAAATATTGATACAGCCTAAATGCAGTAATGCAGGATTCTACCATGAAGAAATATTAAAATTATTATTAAAAATTAAAGTTTGTGTAATTTGTAAAATAAAATGAATATTTTAAAAAAATCTCGGCACAATCTGTCAAAGATTTTTGTCAAGCAGTCTGAATTAAATGTGTCACCTAAATATACTTAGCAAATCAAATTTACATTAATTGCCTCTACTCTAAGGGTTGAAAGTCATTCACCACAGATACATAACTACTGATAGGAAGCATTTCTTTAACTTCTTAAGGAAAGTATTTAATACAGGAAAAGGAAAATAAAATCAAAATTTATTTTTCTAAAGAAAAGGAATATAAAATCAAAGCTAGGCATTCTCTTTAGTATTACAAATACATATTTCCTCATATTAAAATTCTGTACAAATTAATCTCTATGTTACTACACTCAGTATCTGATGTGAATAAGTGCTTTATCAAACACTTCCCAAAACTTGCAGTCTCATATGCAACAGCCCTTGACCAAGAATTTCTTTCACATTCACATTAACTAACTACTAGTTAGTTTAGATGGTAAGTTGTTTCTTTACAATATATTAAAATGTTTGTTCTCTTTGACTCTTTCAGATGTGCAAGAAAAAAAAAGTCTCTGAAAAACTAAGTGGCTCAAACCACTCCTCTTTCTGCCCAAGTGAAGTAAAATGAAATTTTCTCCGATTCAGCACCATAGGCAAATTAAGGGCTACATCAGATTGAAGGACCAAATCCATTTCTCCCACAGTTGTCTAATCAGTTCCAATCTGGAGTAAATTAGTCTTCTTCACTGCCTTGCATGTGATGTCAGTGGGAGGAAAGCACACACCACCCAGCCAGCACAAGCTCAAAGCAGGAGTGTCTGCATTTTCTTGTCACCTCTCCCTGAAGTTATAGAGCTGATGGCTGGCATTTGCTTTCCAGGTCAGCTCAGAGCAGAGCCTGTGATTTTTAGCAACTGTGCTTTGATAGGCACCCAACAATGGGGAAAAAACTAACCTTAGGTGGGTGATTGCAGGTACTTAAGATATGGGAAAACATGAGTTTATTTTTTTCCTTCTCCTGTTACTACTGCTGAAGGGAAGGCTGATATAGGCCAGCGCTCTCAATCCATGCTGGTGTCTGAGATAGCATTCCCCAAACTACTGCATCAACTTGATACTGATGCATGACAGCCATTCCACTCCTCCTGAGTCTTTAAACAGAGCCTCCTGACTGTGACTAAGAACTGATTAAATAACTTTGAGCCATCTGCTTCCTGCCTCAGTGTTAGGAGCAGAGCACACAGATACACACAATAAAGGCAGTGGATTTTGTTAAAAAAGGTATTCCTAGGCTTAGACTCTTAACCATTTTTGAGGCAGAAACCAGAGAAACCACAGAACTAAGAATAGTTGGTAACTTTTTCTGGTAGAAAGAGGACCCACATTGTTGGAAGAAGAAATCTCTGAAAATTTGTGTCTTATAGAATGACTTATTGGATTCAGGACGGCCATGATGAAGGAAGGAATGATGAGGAGGACTCCATCTTATCAGAAGGCTAATTAATTACTTTATTATACTACATTACACTATGTTACATTACATCAAAGCTGAATCTGCCAAGCACTCAACTGCACTGACTTGTGACTGTCCACTGACAGTCCTGACACACACATGGATTCAATTGGCCAGTGAATCAAAACACTCATACCAGAATCCAATTACCAATTCCCTTCAGGTAAACAACATTCCACAATACATTCCACTTGTGAACAACACAGGCGCAGCAAATGAGATAAGAATTGTTTTGATCATTCTTTTCTCTGCTTCTCTCAGGTTCAGAGAATGTGAATCCCACAATGACTGACCAAAAAATGTGCCATTTATTAGAGTGAAAGGCCATGAAACAAAAATCTTTACCAGAAACCTTGAAACTTAAATGCTTCTATGTCAACAATAAACAGAACTACATTCTGACAAGCAAGCTGAGGATTTGAAGAGGCTTCTCAAAATGAACTGATCTCATGAAATCACAGAGAACTTTAGCTACCTAGACATTAATTGGGTAAAAAAACCCTGGCATTTAAAAAAATCTGAAATTGCATCTTTTCTAAGAAATGTCACAAGTAAATATACTTGTATCTCCTGAAAATTCCTGTTCCACCATCTGGAAGACCCCTAAAATCTAACATTGATCCAGAGCATTTTCCGTTTCAGGGGAGGGTCCTGCCTTCCTTAGCAGACACCTGTCTGTCAATACCAAGACAGATTTTGGTGCCCAACATGAGGCTTAAGGGCATAGAAACAAAAAGGGAATAACAGTTCTTGAGTAATCTAATTTTTGTGTGCTGCTATAGAAACCTTGTTAAGTGACACCATGTGGTCCAGCTTACCCTAGTTTGGGTGGCATGTGATCGTGGCTATATTTCTTCCATTTGCAGATGCTTATCTAAACAAGGGTCCTATAACCAAGGCTACTGTGGCTGTTATCCAGTTTGTTTTATGGGTGAATAAGGTGAGGAATTAATGGATTTTTAATTTCCTCTGGAAAGCAGGCACCTGGATTCAGAGCTATCACACACTAACTGTATGTTTTTGGGCTTACTTTAATAATGGCACCTACCATAAGGAAATGACACTGGGGAAAATTTTCTCCCAACCCTTTAACCATCTCTTTGGGTCTGCCCCACCATTTTTTGAAGTGTTTAGATCCACTCTAAATACTAATGATATCATACAGTGGCTGGTGTTGCTGATAGGCTTGTTCTATTTAGCATTTAGAGATAAGGGAAGATTAACGTGGACAACCACCCTGACACCTACTCCAGAACCTGACATGGAACCAGAGACTAGGGATGCTGATGCCCCAGAGCCTAACCCTGTCCCACAGCCCACCCCAGATATGAACAACCCAGACTGGGTGGGGGGTCTGGTGAAGGAGATAAGTGAGATGGGCCAGATGCTGAAGGAGTACATTTCCCCAGCTGGTGAGAAACCCTCCCCCTGCCTCAAAGAGGGAGAGTCTAAAAGTGCAGCAGTGGAACCTACAGATGTTGCAACTGTCCAGGTTCCAGCTGAACTGCAAAGGCAGGCATAGCCAGCAGCAGTTGCCCCTATAGAAACAAGGAGATCTAGGATGAAATAGGAGCACCCAGGTAGGGGAGGGTCCTCACAACCCACAGGGGAGCCAGAGGTTGCAATTATCACTGAGTCCCTGACCTATGAAAGTCTCTGTTATCTGCACAAAGACATTGTATGATGGGGATGTCAGGCTTATACTTTGGGTCTGAGACCTTATGGGTAAAGGTGTCCAGCTGGCTACTTTGGGTCTGGGACCTTATGGGTACAGGTGTCCGGCTGGATGGTGGTGAGGCAAGGAATCTAGGACCCTTGACCCAGGACTCAGGTATGAATCAGATTTTTGTAAGGGAGCCAGGGTCCCTTTTCCTCTGGGAGTGGTTTGTAATAAGTGTCAGAGAGAGGTTTGTCGACAGGGAGAGAATGCAGGAACACCACCATAGAATGCACTGGAACACCCTTGAGGAAGGGATCCAACAGCTGAGAGAAATGGCAGTATGGGAGGTACTCTTTGGGAGGGATGGACATCATGGTAATGACCCCAACAAGGTCAGGTTCACAGGGCAAATGTTGTGGAGTCTGGCAAATCTAGGGCCATCTCAATACACCACCTTCATTGCAACGATTAATGCTGATACCAACTGAGAGACAGTGGGTTCTGTTGCCAACAAGCTTAGAAATTATGGAAGTATGATCAATGGCCCGATGCAGGCTCATGTCTCTGCTGTGGTCAAGGAACTCAAAGAGGAGATGAGGGAGGTGAGGGAGGAGGTGAGGAGGAACAGTTCCCACATTGCACCAGTGCCAGTCACAGGCCCCAAAGTCAGAGCCCAACGTTCCCCAGCTAGAGAGAGAGGGTACACCCCATGGGCTGACCTATGGTTCTTTCTACGTGACCATGGGGAAGATGTGGGAAGGTGGGATGGGAAACCCACTTCTGTCCTGGCAGCGGGGGTGCGTCAACTCAAGGAGGGAAACCCTAACTAAGGGAATTCCAGTAAAGTGAAGGTAACCTCAACCTCCCATGATGGAGCTGCTGATTATGATCTGTCAGATCCCCTTGAAGGTACGTCTATCATGAATGTCCAGGAAAGAGATAATAACCAGGTTAAAGGGGCCCTGCCTCTATCCAGGGAGAGGCATGGGAAAACTGGATCTTCTGGATGGTGTGGATCCGATGGTCTGGCACATCAGAACCACAAAAATACAATGCCTTAGTTGATACTGGTGTGCAGTGTACCCTGATACCATCAGGACATGTGGGAGCAGAACCTGTTTCCATTGCCAGGGTGACGGGGGGATCACAGCATTTGATCCTGTTGGGAGCCAAGGTGAACCTGACTGGGAAAGAGTGGAAGAAACATCCTATCGTGACTGGCCCAGAGGCCCTGTGTATTCTGGGCATAGACTTCCTCCAGAATGGCTATTACAAGGACCCAAAGAGACTCAGATGGGCTTTTGGCATAGCTGCTGTAGAGGCAGAGAACATTAGGCAGTTGAACACTTTGCCTGGACTATCAGAAAACCCATCTGCAGTAGGACTCCTGAAGGTGGAAGAGCAACAAGTGCCAATTACCACCTCGACGGTGTACTGCCAGCAGTATTGGACAGTTGAGATGCCGCGATCCCCATCCACAAAATGATCCGTGAACTGGAAAGCCAAGGCATGGTCAGTAAAACCCACTCACCCTTCAACAGTCCCATCTGGCCTGTGCACAAGTTTGACAGAGAATGGAGGTTGACTGTGGACTATTGTGGCTTGAATGAAGTGACTCCACCACTGAGTGCTGTTGTGCATGCTGGAACTCCAGTACGAGCTGGAGTCCAAGGCAGTAAAGTGGTACACCACTATTGACATTGCTAATGTGTTTTTCTCCATTCCTCTGACAACAGAATGCAGGCCTCAGTTGGCTTTACCTGGAGGGTGCAGTACACCTGGAACCAACTGCCCTAGGGGTAGAAACACAGCCCCACCATCTGCCATGGACTGATCAAGGCTGCACTGGAAAAGGGTGCAGAAGCTCCAGAACGCCTGCAGTACATCAATGACATCATTGTATGGGGGAACATGGCAATGGAAGTATTTGAGAAAGGGGAGAGGATCATCCAGATTCTGCTAGAAGCCAGCTTCCCCATCAAGAAGAGCAAAGTCAAGGGACATGCCAGAGAGATCCAGTTTCTGGGAGTAAAGTGGCAAGACGGACGGTGTCAGATTCCAACTGAGGTCATTGACAAGATCACAATATCTCCACCAACCAGCAAGAAGGAAAACAACCTTTCCTAGGTGCCATAGGTTTTTGGAGAATATACATTCCCGAGTACAGTCAGAGGGTGAGCCCTCTTTACCTGGTGACCCGCAAGAAGAACACTTTCCACTGGGGCCCTGAGCAGCAACAAGCTTTTGCCCAGGTCAAGCAGGAGATCGCTCATGCGGTAGCTCTTGGCCCAGTCAGGACAGGACCAGAGGTGAAGAATGTGCTCTACACTGCAGCCGGGAACAATGTCTTGTCCTGGAGCCTTTGTCAGAAGGTGCCTAGGGAGACTTGAGGCCAACCACTAGGATTTTGGAGTTGACACTACAGAGGGTCCAAAGCCAACTACACTCCCACAGAGAAGGAAATCTTGGCTGCCTGTGAAGGAGTTCAAGACACCTTAGAGGAGATTGGCATGGAAGCACAACTCCTCCTGGCATCCTGACTACTGGTGCGGGGGTGGATGTTTAAAGGAAAGGTTCCCTCTACCCACCATGCCACTGACACTATATGGAGCAAGTGGATTGCTCTCATCACACAGCATGCCCGTATTGGAAACCTGAATTGCCCTGGGATTTTGGAGATAGTTATAAACTGGCCAGGAAGTGAAAACTTCGGTCTCACTGATGAAGAGGAACAAGAGCAAGTGACATGTGCTGAAGAAGCTCCACCATACAACCATCAACCACCAGAGAAAACGCACTATGCTCTTTTCACTGATGGATCCTGTCGCATCATAGGGATGAACCAGAAGTGGAAAGCAGCCGTATGGAGCCCCACACAACAGGTTGCACAGGCTACCGAAGGAGAAGGTGGATCAAGTCAACTTGCTGAGCTCAAAGCTGTTCAGCTGGCCCTGGACATTGCTGTGAGAGAGAAGTGGCCAAAGCTCTACCTTTATATTGATTCTTGGATGGTAGCCAATGCTCTGTGGGGCTGGCTGGAAAGGTGGATAAAGGCCAACTGGCAGCATAGAGGAAAGCCAGTCTGTGCTGCTGATGAATGGAAAGACATTGCTACTTGGGTGGAGAAGCTACCTGTGAAAGTCCATCATGTAGATGCCTGTGTCCCCAAGAGTCGGGCTAAATGAGGAACACTGAAACAACGAGCAGGTAGATCAGGCAGCAAAAATAGAGGTGTCGAAGATAGACATAGATTGGCAACATACAGGGGAGTTGTTCCCCCTTAGCTCGATGGGCCCATGATGCCTCAGGCCATCAGGGTAGAGATGCCACCTATAAGTGGGCATGGGACTGAGGGGTGGATTTAACCATGGGCAGTATTTCTCAGGTTATCCATGACTGTGAGACATGTGCTGCCATCATGCAGGCCAAGCAAGTGAAGCCCCTGTGGTATGGTGGGCGGTGGTCCAAGTACAAGTATGGGGAGGCCTGGCAGATTGACTACATCACACTGCCCCAGACACGTCAAGGCGAGCACTATGTGCTGACCATGGTAGAAGCCACCACAGAATGGTTGGAAACCTACCCTGTATCTCACGCTACTGCTCAGAACACCATCCTGGGCCTGAAAAAGCACGTCCTGTGGAGACATGGCACCCCTGAAAGAATTGAGTCAGAAAACAAGACCCATTTCAGGAATTGCCTTATCAACACCTGGGCCAGAGAACATGGTATTGAATGGATATATCATATTCCTTATCATGCACCAGCTGCCAGGAAAGTTGAATGGTGCAATGGACTACTTAAGACTACCCTGAAAGCACTTGGCGGGGGAACTTTTATAAATTGGGAAATGAACTTAACAAAAGCCACCTGGATGGTCGACACCCGAGGGTCCATCAATCCAGCTGGTCTTGCCCAGTCTGAACCCTTGCAAACAGGGGATGGAGATAAAGTCCCTGTGGTACATATGAAAGATATTTTGGGAAAGACTGTTTGGATTAATCCCACCTCAGGCAAAGACAAACCCATCCATGGGATTGTTTTTGCTCAAGGACCTGGTTACACTTGGTGGGTAATGCAGAAAGATGGAGAAAGCCATTGTGTACCACAGGGAAACCTAGTCTTAAGTGAGAACTGTGTGTGAGGTTTCATTGTGATGCAGATGGAAAATAGAATAAGGGATGGATCATGTCCTGGATTGCCAAGCAAATAGTTTTCTATTTGCCATCTGTATGGCAGTTGTCTTCTGTTAAGTGGGCAGTTTTCCTTATCTTTTCCACAACCAATCCTCTCTCAGGGGAGACATCTGCTGATAACAGCCTATTGAGTGTCACTGCATGACTGATAAGAACTATAGCATCCTATTGTGAGATGCTCTGCCCAGAGGGAGGAGCCAAACATTTCTACCTGGATATCATCTTGAGTTTCTGGAACACCAGCATGGCTTCTCCACTGGATTTCCCAGAGGAACAGCTGCCTCTTCCACCGGAGTTTCAGAGGAAGAATACACCCTTTCTACAGGATCCCTGCTCCAACAGAACCACACCTGATACTCCAGGAGGACTGCAGCCACATCTCCAATTGGACTGCTACCAACACCCTGACCAACAGGGCGTCAGGTTGTGTTCTGACTCAGTCAGCGTTGTTTTGGTTTTCTACATTGTTTATTTTATCTTTTTATTTTCTTCCCTAATAAAGAACTGTTATCCCTGCTCCCATATTTTTGCCTGAGAGCCTCTTAATTTAAAATTTATAGCAATTTGGAGGGAGGGGGTTTTTATTTTCCATTTCAGGGGAGGCTCCTGTCTTCCTTAGCAGACACCTGTCTGTTGAAACCAAAATAAGAAAAGATTAGGTATTCATGGTTAACTTTGGTTGGGAGAAGAGTCATGCTTAGAGGCCCTCTGCCATTCTATTTTCATATTGCAGCTTGGCTATTTTAAAGTGTCAGCAAAGTGCCATATAGTAGATCTACAGAAACTGAGAAATTTTACTCCTCATTTTACAGAATAGTTGATAAATGTTAGAAAATAAGTACTAGCTTATAAATACGTCTTATATCTAAATTTGTAGCTCTATTTGGTCAACCAAAGACATAACATTTTACACATTTGTCTCCTGCAATAAGGTTAAGAAAGTAGGCAGGTTGAGTTGTATGCTCATCTGTCAAGCAGGATTTCTGAAAGATTTCTCCTTGAAAATTAAATTGTGTGCTTATTAACTTACGTTCTGTGGGACTGAAAGCTTTGTATTTAATATAAAACCCTCTGTGGGTGACCAGCTCATCAGAATGGAAGTTGATTGCAACAGAATAGCCATATTCTCTGTTTCTGTTGTTTTCTGAAAGAGTTTTACAGTATCTAGCATGGCAAAAGTGAGAAATACTAATTTCTAACCAAACTGACCACTACCATCCAGCTATGTCTCCTTTTACTGAGTGGTAGTGATGTCAAAAAAGCTTTAAGATAATGCAGTAAGGATCAGCTGTATTTTGGTGTTAAAAATGGCCCAACAAAAGTTTTAGAAAGCCTATTTATGAATTTCTCCCACTCTGCAACTTTTTTGGGATTAGCAGACTTTGAAACAAAATACAGCAAGATGATCAATATCAGGGTCTACCTTGTAAACACAAGCTGCTTCAGGCATGCTTGATTTCATATTGCCCATTTAGGTTTGCAAACACAGAAGTTCCACATCCAGGAAAGGATTAAATCATTCAGCCAAATCCAACAGCTGTTGCTTGTTTCAATATGCTCCTTCCAAGAGACAAATTTCTCTGAATAGTGTTATTTTTAGTGTTTGTGTAAAAATTGCAATCACTGAAGAGCAAGTGATAAAGAAAATTAAACTTCTGATTACACAAACTCCTCATCTGCATCAAGACCACAGCCAGGAATTTACAGTTCAGCTGCAGCTGCATAAGATCCTGTAGTTTTCTACATTATTGTTCTAAGGGGAACAAAAGAAAAAGTAAATACCTGTAAGAAAAAACCCAGGATGCTTAAATGTGCAGAACTTCAAAGTGTAAATCAATGTCAGAAAATAATGTATTTACTCACCTAACTCCACCAATTTCTAGCCAGTCTTTATCACATTTACTGGACCCTGGAGACTTGTCTTGAATTTGTATTATAAGAATTTTTATTGAGAGTTTGTAGCCAGGCAATGATGCCTAAAAATCAAAAGATTAAAACCCTGACATGCATTCACAAAATGAAAACAGCCTTTGCTTCCAAGTTGTTCTACCAGTTCCTGGATTGAAAGTACTGCTTTTGTATTATTGAAATTAGTGCCTCTGAAGAGCCAAAAAACCTTGCTAATTTAAACATCTATAGGAGTCTTTTTAGACCCAACTTTGGCTAGACTGTGCCTGATGAAGGAGTGTAAGACTTTCTGCAGCCAGCATAAAGCACTATATCTGAGGTTCATGCTAGGTTTGTAATGCCATGTGTTCCTGTTTGGCACAGAGGTGAGAGTTTTGTGATATAAGCTGCTAATAATACTGTGAAAGGTAGAGATGTATCAAGTTATATACATGAAAAGTCTTCTTTACTGGGGAAACTAAAAAAGTAGTTAAATGCTGAACAGAACAATATACCGACACATTAAGCGGTTGGTAGAAATCATGAGTAGATTTTAAGTCCTGCCAAAGGACTTACTTGACATTCAGAGGTGAATTTCTGAACTAGAGAATGTCCTGGCTCTGCAGAATTCAGAGAAATGCACTGTGGTATCCATCATGTGAGGCATGATTTACATGACCATTTTTTCTTTTTGACATAGAAGAAAAGCTCTGATAATTATTAATTTTCTCTGGCTGCTGGGATTTGTCATCTTACACATTAATTTGTTGCAGTCAAAAAAATTCTCAAACTTGTGGATGTTGGCAATATTTCCATCCCATAGTTCGTGCCTGTACATAGGACAGGAAAGAAATGCGTGCCTGAGAAGAAGTCACGTTCAGTGGTTTCACTAGGTTTTCTCTGTTTCATCTACATCAAAAGCCATTTCTCCCAATTTTGTGTCTACATAAGATAAAGAAAAGTCATCAATACTCAGAAGAGTTCCTAGCATTTACCTTGATGATCCAGGTGCAGTCAATGTTTGGTGGGTAGTAACTCGGATAATAAGGAGAACTCAGTGTCACATTCCAGGAAATATATTGACCACCACATACTAGGAGAGAAATACATCATCAAGGAGCACAGTTATCTCAGCTGTATGAAAGTGCAGAGTCTTCTCTACATACAGAGGTCGAAGAATGCATTGTGACAGTATTCAACTCACATTTTTCCTGTATTAACTGAAAATCACTTAACTTCCACCTCTACATAAAACTGAATTTCTCTTTTCTTGGATCAAATTACAGCTAAGGGTAAGTACAAAAAAACCTCTGACTGAAGTTTTTCTTTTTTAAAAAAACATTCTTTCATGGTAAGTGAAAGAAGCAACCAGATGTGGATGCAACAAACCTCCCCCTTCCAATCTACTTCTGACTGTTCTGTAGGTATTTTCAAAATTAAAAAGCAATCAGCCCTGTGAAGGGATAACTGATTAATTTAATGTAAACAAGGAAGTTTGTGTATCAGTTCTCAGTTTGAAAATGCCATATTTGAAGAATTCCTTTGAGGTTTTATTTTCTACCAAGGACTCTATTAGATATCCAGTCCTTAGTGCTTTTGGTTCCCTTTAGGTAACATTGTGAATGCAAATATGAACATAACAGAAAATAAGATAATTTTGAAATTAAACAAATATTGTAGCAAAACCTGGGCTAAATGTAATTTGAAATGCCCATCCTCAGAACAATAAAGCCATTTTAATTCATAATGTGCAAGGGATAAGTATTTGGATAAGCAGCATGCAGAGAGACATAAGCTGAAATGTGGCAGTTTTGGAGGAATTTGTCCTCAGTGACTTGTTCCACACATTAAAGAAAAGTCACTTGCTGAAAAGTCACTGCCAAAACTCTTTCACTTATACCTTACCAAATAACTGTGGCTAAACTTGGTCCTGTGAAGCCCCTTTATCTCTTCTAAAATTAGTACTACAGTTTGGCATTACTCAAAATATTTCACCCCACAGCACTCATGTAAAATCCATAGTACCTCATAGATTTGGAATGTAGGTCTTAGGTGTGGAACACATTTTTCTTATTCAGTTAACTACACTGAACAATGCATTCAGAAAAAGAACAAAGATAAACTAGAAGTGTTTGCTCTTTTCCATTTTCTTTAAACACACATTCTGTGATCTGTGGATACATTGCCAAAACTGACAAAAGTAGCTACTCTGTCACTGGGGCTATCTAGCTTTGCCCAGATAGATAGTGCCTGTAGTTGTCTGTCTGTCTGCTTCCTTGCCACTACTCGGTGTTACCCATGCAATGACTGGCAAGTAAAGCTTCAGTAGTTATCAGGAAGACAAAGTCTCCCAGGCCAAAGGGCATTCTCTCTTCTTTGTTCAATTCTCAGTCTTTTGTAAAGTGGATCTCAATGATAATTCCCTGCTTTATATGCCAACATTCCCTCCCCCAGATATGGTCAAGGCAATATCAACTTTTTTAGAGGCAAAATCAGTAATAAGTGTGCTTCCATCAGATGCTTGTTTCTATTAACTACTTACTGATTTTAGGAACAGCTTGAAAGTGAGCTTTTAATATGTTGCTTTCTCCTCTTTGGTCCAGTGAGAAGGTAAGCAACATCACATTACTCAATGAAGTTAAACACACAACCAAAGGAGTCCAGGCCCCAGGCCCACACCATCTGGAAGGTTACCAAAAAAAAAGCATTAAAAAAATAATCCCAAAACATTTCTCACATTCCTGTTGTCTTTGCTGGGAAACTGGGCAGAAGTAACACTGATCTGGGCATCTGTGTTCCAGAATATTTCCCTGGTTACCATTTCCCTTTTATTCTTCCACCCAGCTGGTAGTACACAGGATGCTTGGGCTTCCCAGCATTGATGACTAGTCACTCTGTGTGTACGTCACCGTTTTATTGCTTAACAAGTGCCCTGGAGTTTCTGTACCTATAGAAGCATCAGAAAGACAATGCCAGATTATGTTACTTCAGTGGTGATAGTGGCACTGAGAAACAGAGGTTAGGAATGAAAATGCAACAAGTGCCAGTGCAGCAGTGTTAAGCAGCATCTGTGCAACAGATGCATTTTCAATCTATCCCAAAGCATTTTCAATCTATCCATGTTCAGCCTGGTTTTGTGTCACAAAAACTATCACACAAAATGTGGAGCCCCATGCTTAGCAACTATTACTTCCTGCTGTTCTTTTACTTGTAATGTGAGATGCTATTTCTTGCATCTGTAATTCACTCTTATGCTTATTCCATTTTGCACCTGCATTGTATTTTGGACTTTTTAAATTTATTTATAACTCGATGATCCTCGTGGGTCACTTCCAGCTCAGAATATTTTGCGATATCTGTGAATCTATACATTAAAAATTTCTAACAGGTTTCTCTTTTTCTATGCACAGCAAATGAAAGCAATTAAGATTAGACCTCACAGTAACAGATTATTTCTATCACAGCCCTGCATCAAGTTCTTTGATGTAACTGAGGCCCAGATTGGCAGCATTAAAATCAAAGCTTTTAACCTTCAATTGAAAGTACTTGTCTTCTCCTTTAGCAGGATATTCCTTTCATGCGTTTGAAGTGAGCCACTAGTGAATGAATCTCTGCTTTGCCTCTCCTGCAGACATTATTAAATACTTTCTATCATAATAGCTGACAAAACATTTATAAAATAACAATTTAAGTACCTCCACATTGCCATGTGAAAATATTTCAGCATCTTCATCAACCCAGTCGATGGCCTGGTTTATCTTCCATCTGTACCTTCTGTCACAGTATCATCAGAAAAGCAAGGCAAGCTATGAGAAGAGTTGTCCATGTGAGATACTTACTCTCACAGCACACCTCCCTATCTCAGCTTGAGCATGCTTTAGGATTTGTCACTGAACAGATTTATTACTGCAGTTTACAGAAACTGGAGAGAATCAGTTCAGTCACCACGTGTGACCCTGGACCTCAACATCAGGGAATAATGGCTATCATAGTTACTGGCTGTCACGGAGGGACATGCTGTTATTATTAGTTCTACTGCATGTGTAATAAGTATGTCACTAGGCTGCTTTTTATCCAAGAACAAAACAAATAGACATACGCAAAACAATGCATTTTTTAGGGTGGCAGTAAAAGCAACCGAAAAAGTCCATTTTTCTGAAGTACTATCAGGCTTTTAACATCATTTCAGTCACCAAATTCTGTTTTGGTTCTTTAATAGACAGACATCAATGCACATTTGTGACCGTGTTCACAGGGGTTCTTGGATGAGGGAAGAGACGAGAATGTTGACTCCATGATAAGAAGGCTTGATTTATTATTTTATGATATATATATATATATATATATTACATTATAACTATACTAAAAAGAGAAGAAAGGAAAAGGTTTCCTCAGAACCTAGCTAAGCTAAGAATAGAATAGAAAAGAATGATTTTTGCCTAACAAAGGCAGCTCTCTCGGACTCTGCCTGAGATAGCTCCGTCTTGTTGGCCATTAATTATAAACATCCAAGAGGGGCCAATCACAGGTGGACCTGTTGCATTCCACAGCAGCAGATAATAATTGTTTACATTTGTTGCTGAAACTTCTCAGCTTCATCAGGAAAATCCTAAAGAAAAGATTTTCACAAAAAGATGTCTGAGACACACATTCTTGAATTTTGTCTTACAGCTTACTGCATCAATATTCTCTGAATGTCTTATATCAGACACCTGTGTTGGTCTTGCTGTCTTCCAGGTGTTTTCATGCTCATGGCCAGCTCTACATTTGTGGTTCCTAAAAAGCTGAGCCAGTTTTAATAATACACAATGGAGTAACAGTCACAGCAATAATCCATAATAAGTAGCAGAACAAATGCAGGCCTACATCAGGAACAGGATTCTCCTTTGAAGTTTGAGAGTAACTCCTTACAAAAACCTTCTGTCCATTTCATGCCAACAATGGCAATCTGTTATGTCTTGTTGCATAGAGAGCAGTTAATTTTAGTACATTAATAGAGCTGAAGAGGACTACTCAATTTAGTTAAACCACTCCTAAACAAGTGCATTTCAGATTCCTAGCTGAATCTTCATGCCCAGCTAACCTCTTCCTGAAAGTTCCAAAAATTTAAGTAAAGTTCCCCTCTTGAAACCATCCATCCTCAGATGCTACAACTTGTTCATTCATTTGATTGAGGAAGACAGATTCCTTGTGCTCATACATGAAATTCAACTCTGAAAAGTAGGAGCAGTGTAGCCTCTCAAATTTAAATATCATCTGAACCCACTTATGCAAATACACTACAGTGACTCTGAGGATGTAGCCTTCCAACCCCCTATTATGAGGAGGAATTCAGCTGTGACTGGACTGCCATAAAACATACATTTTCTGAAAGTAAGAGAATATAATACTCTAAAATAAATTCTGTATGTTTTTGAGTTGTAAATGTAATTTTATGGAAAGGAACCCATTAGAATTAGTCATAGTGTAGAATAAACCCCACAGAAATTTGTAATAGGTTCCCCAGGGAAGGGGTGATGGCACCAAGCTTGTCAAAGTTTAAGGAACATCTGGACAATGTTCTTAATCAGATGGTTTCATTTTAGGTAGTCCTCTGAGGAGCAGGGAGTTGGACTTGGAAACACTTATCAGTGCCTTTCAACTTTATTAGAAGATATTTTTATTACACTATCCAAGACTTAATTAAGTTGTATTTCAAATCTCACATTTTATCCATCTGGTATGGTTTCAGAGAGCTTCTGCACAGCTCAGTAAAACGTCTTTGCTCTGTATATTATTTCATAATGATCTTGTTCTGCAGTGGAAGAAGGAAATCATATGTTGACAAGTGGTATGATGCACAGCTCTCTGGAGTGACACCATGCAGAGTGATAACTACCACGTAATTAGGAGGAACTTACAGTCTCCATTGATAAAAAGACTTTTTGAGATTCATCAGAGTTAGAGTCCTGTTGTTGCCTGGCTTGGCATACAGGTCAAAAGATACTGCTACAAAATAGAGTGTAGATCAGTATGGAGAAACTGTTAGATTGAAAGATAGGTTCTTGGGTAAGATTTCTGACAAGGTAGAAAAAAATCACCTATCCATATTTCTTGACTCCTCTATTCCTTTTTTGCTCTTACGTTTACAGTTCTGTTCCCTTTTTCCTATCAGACTGCATCACCTTCTCCTGCTCTGGCCAAGGGAGTACTAAGCCTCACCATCATGAGCAGGAACTGATTCAGCTGCAATTGGTATGATATCTGCCTAATTGTTCACTAACAATATAAAACCAAAATTATCTAATCACAAGCCAAATTATGTACAATTTCTTAGAGGTTTTGTTGGGTGTTTTTTGTTTGCTTGTTTGTTTTGTTTTTGTTTTTTTTTTTAGAAATGGCAAAAATTGGAGCCACAGCTCACTGCAATAGTGGGAGCTATTAAATTTCAGCCATTCTGGAAGGCTGGAACATCCAGCCTTCATTTGAAACATAAGACATGGAGATTCCATAGCCTAGTTTAGTTCATAAGCCCTACAGATATAAGAATAACTCAAAAAATGCCATTTTTCTATCACATGATTCCACTCCCCCTCAAAGTGGCATCATTTGGGATTGAAGCGTAATTTCCTGATTTTATCATCACATCATATTCTCTGGAATCTGAAACTGAAATGTAATAATTATGAGCTACACAAGCCAAAGACACAAAGTGGAGAGAGAAAAATAGACAGAATAAGTATTAAATGACAGGTACATTGATACCAAAAAGCTCCATGGTAACAAGATCAAAATCTTCCTCCCCAGAACTGAGCAAGGGAACTGCTTGTTTACTACAGATTTCTTTTTGTTCCACTGGGGTTAGTTTTTTAAGAGAAGCAACCATATCTTGTGGTGCCCAGAATGTATTCCAGAAGTAAGCTTGCAGCCCACATTCTCCTTCACTGTGAAAGGAAAAGAAATTCACTATAAATAGCCTAATTACTATTTTGGACATGGTTTTCACTGGTCTGCATTTTTGGCTGGCACAGTTTCATAGGCAGCTGAACTTCTGTGCCCGATAGTTGCTGCTAAACATGGTGACAAAAAGCTCTTTTGTTTAACAATTATTTTTGTTGCATTTTTATACAGTAAGACTATTTTTGACATATACAGATTAACCAGCTACACACTGAGACTGAAAACCACACCTTGAAATCCTTCAATAGGATGTTACCATCCCAGCTGTATAATTATACACTTTTAAGATCATATGACAGCTCCAGACACATTGCAATTAATTTTTTAATGGAAGCTATCACCATACAATGACATGATTTTATGCTCGCAATTTTTGCTCACACAATTTTTGTTGAAATAAAGAATCCTTGAGCATACACATACAAGTTATTACTACAGTGATTCCACCACAATCTTTTTGAAATCACCTGTGCACTGACCCTTCAGGATTTTCAGAAACTACCAGGATTGTAATAAACTGCTGCTCAGTGGATTTACATTTCTTACCAGGAGCTCAAATAGTGTTTTGCCCCAAATTACATATATAAGGATTTGTTTACAGAGGTTGAAAGATAACTTTATTTGAATGGATAAAATAAGATCCTGCAAGAGCTGAATTATTATTTCAAAAATTAAAAGTAGATTAACAGACAAAAAAAATACCCATAGACTCAGGAATGATTAATCAGACTTCATTTCTCACAAATTCTACAGGGCAGGACAGAAGTCACACTATAAGCTTAGATCATATACTTAAATGCATTTCTGCATTTTTAATTCTCTTACAGAGATGTGCATTTTCTTCTAGATAGCAAATTTAAAATGCATTAAAGAAAAACAGGAAAACAAAGCTGAATATATCAAATTGCTACCATATGCTGAAACAGCACCTACCTGAAAGCAGCCACTACAGACTTCAAGCAGTACTTTCCCAAGAAGGAAGATTCATATGTTTCTGCCAACTGACAATGAAATAGTAGTAAAAGAAAATAGAAAATTATATTGGAATGCCAACATAATCGCTAATACTATAAAAAGTGCTTGTCTTTTTCATTCTTTCCTCTTCCTCGCCACCCTCCCCCACATTACAAGCACTGTCCATAATTTTCACAAATGTATCAAATAAGGATCATAAATGTGCATTAAATTCCCCTAAAAATTTGCTTTTCCACATCACATTTCAAGGCCATTGAGACAGTTCTTGATAACTAGTTGTGAAAAAAGTCTTTATGAATACATTTATATTTTTGTTTCAGTCTTTAAACTTCCAGAATCACTAACTTGTATTGGCTATGCACAAACCAGCTTTGAGACACTAGATTAGTTGTTTTGGGAAATACAAGCTAACAGAGAACAGCTTTGTATTCAAAACTGCTGTCCACATGTACCTAGCAAACAGTACTGATCTCACAAAAGGAAACTCATAAGAAGGGCAAGAAACCAAGCACTGTTGTGAGTGATAAGGAAAATTTAAAAAGTGAAGCACTGAATTGGAGGTAAAATTAAAAAGAAAAAGGAAAATGTAAAAGGAAAGGAGTTTGAATAAAGTAAAATAAAACAAACCCCACTCTCCTATTTCCTTCAAGACAAGTAACTTGTCCATAACCCTGAAACCTTATTACCTAGAAAATATTGACCTTACTCTTAAGACACACATCCCCATCTGTCTAGCTGCATTTCTAAATCTGAAAGCTGCCAAGGTTCTTTCTAGCTTTAAACTTACTATTTCCAAGGGAAATAAAAAATGGCTAACCCTAGTCCTCTCCTCATTCCCAACTGCTTCTGTATAAATATTTACAAAATATTGCTCTACTTATGTGGAAACTTACATAATTTTGGATTGCATTTGTTTGCAGGATGAACTTCTGTTATGTTGGATCATTGAGGTCATTTGTAAAAGTCAAATTAGGAATTTCTACACTTCCACTGATAAAAATAAAGGAAAAAGCTGGAGCTGAGAGAAAAAGAAAAAAAAATTAGCACACCTAATAACGTTACAGAGCAAGATGCTTGCAGAAGTATGTGCTTGTCCTTGGCATTTGCAGGTATTAGCTCTTAAGAGAAACATGTAGTAATAACTAGAGCACTGAGGAAGGGAAGGGAAGGGAAGGGAAGGGAAGGGAAGGGAAGGGAAGGGAAGGGAAGGGAAGGGAAGGGAAGGGAAGGGAAGGGAAGGGAAGGGAAGGGAAGGGAAGGGAAGGGAAGGGAAGGGAAGGGAAGGGAAGGGAAGGGAAGGGAAGGGAAGGGAAGGGAAGGGAAGGGAAGGAAAGGAAAGGAAAGGAAAGGAAAGGAAAGGAAAGGAAAGGAAAGGAAAGGAAAGGAAAGGAAAGGAAAGGAAAGGAAAGGAAAGGAAAGGAAAGGAAAGGAAAGGAAAGGAAAGGAAAGGAAAGGAAAGGAAAGGAAAGGAAAGGGATAAAGGTTTAGGCAGGTGTTTTTACTAGAAAGATTTCATTGTTAAGTTTCCATTTCTTTTGCAGTACTCTCCTCCTGAAGAGGCATGGCTTTAATGGCTATGTGTTGACATTTGGGAAAGTACATAAACAATTTAAGTACCCATTCTGTTTTTAAAGAAAGTGAAGAGAAAATAGACAAAGAATTCCTATAGGTTCCTGCAAAAGATAACATTTAATACCAATAATGATGGTATTCACAAGCACTGACAAAAAATAATTAGTGATAAAATGCACTTTCAATATTCTTGTGCAACTACTCACTGCTAATTACTGTGTATTTTGTTGCTTTAACAAAGACATTAAGAAGGGAAAGTCAGTAGTTTATATATGCACATTTTGTGCTCAGCTGCTTAGTGCAGAGCTTTTCATAGTGTGAAACATCCATCCCACCTAATCCACGCTGGGGAGTAACACTTACAGAGTGAGTAGTGCAGGACTAACATGATTGCTGTAATTGTTAAAGAAACTGTAGGTAATATTCCTAGAAGACATCTCCTCCAGAAACACAACTTCATCCATTTGGAGAAATTATACTTTTGTCACAAACCTTCTTGGTAGGATGGGCAGTAGCAAACATCCAGTCTTTCCTAGAGAAAGACCATGGATGGCATCAGTGTAAAAAAAGAAGAGCTATTGTATCATATTTTCATGTATTTACTCTCATAGTTTTAAAGAGATAAAAATATTGAAAATTGAGATAAGATCTTTCATGTTATCAGCTACATCACACCTGAAACCCTTATCTCTCTGGGCTATTTCCTTTTTGTATGCATCTCAGTCTGGGAAAGTGTGGGGAGGGGGGGAAGGGATTTTTTATAATTTTAGTTAAGAGCAATTTATGAAGAATGGGAGTCAGTGGACACAGGAGTAGACAGAGATAATTTTTTTACTGTGTTCCTACTGCAAAGCTTAGCTGGTGGCTCTTACTTGCCCTGCAGCTGGTTCAGCATCTGGAACTGGAATGCTGTACACAGAAATCCAGCTGGAGGGAAAAGCCTGCAGCATGATGCCATGACAAATGCCTTTTGACAAAGCTAGCAGCAACCCCATAAATGAACCCTGTTTCTTAAACAGAATAGCTGCTCTCCCCACTGCACATCCTGAGCTTCTCTTATTTCACCTTTGCCGTACTGCTTCAACTGGGAGCCAGCTGATTTGCAGTCAAAGAAGGTGGGTAGGAAAAGTTACCATTACTGTAACTCTTTGTTTACCTGACAGGCTAAGTAGGATATGGATCCCATCATTTGAAGATAGATCACTTTGTGAAACACGGGAGTAGGGAAATCATTTATGACACAATACAAAGGACATGCAGACATGCAATTTACAGATAAAAGGTCCCAGGGCAATATGAATGAGGCAACTTCTAGTAAACACCCTGGGGAATTAATAGAAATATCTGTAAGAGAGGAGAAATGTTCAGTTCCACATATCACCTTAATTTTCCAGCTTCAAGATGGTACCACAGAATAAATACGGTAAATAAATTGAAAACCAATTTCTGTTCACATTTCCTGTTTGAAAGGAAAAGCTGCTTTAAGTCAGCAAACCATCAAGCTCAGCATGTTATGCTTATAAAATAAGAAAATCAAGGATGTGTGTGGGGAAAGAACATATTTGATACATGTTGAAAGAGAGAGAGAGCACAAAGAACAGAATCTAGAAAAGCAAAAGGAGATGGAGAAATCTCAGCCCCAGAAAAATAATAGAAAGGGAACAAAGGGAATAAAACAAATCTGAACAGTTCATACAGAGATTGCAAAAGGGATTGATTGGAAGGCAATCCTCACAGCTCAGAAATTCAAACTACAGCTGCAGACAGATGGCTTTGTTCAAGTCCTCTGTTTTTCAACAGCCCGTCTCTGCTACACATACAGAACCTGCTGACTGATGCTTTGCCCCTTCCTTCATGGAAAAGGCAAAAAAAGACACCCAGAAAAAGGCCTAGAGGAAACAAACCCACTTTTACATAAATATTATACCAGGTCCTTTTAGAAATAATTGTTTTATTTCATCAAGGACAAGATCATTGCAATAACACACATCACCATATTTATTCATCTTGATAAGGTTGCCTGAAGCTTGAGAATTCAAATTCTTAGGTGGATGAACTTGAAAATAAAGAAATGAAAGCACAAAAGAAAAGTTAGTAGGTCCAAATCATGCAGTTAATTAAAATGAAAGCAGAAGGAATAAGCATGCGACAAATCACATATAGCAGCAGAATTTGTGATCTTCAAAAATTTGGGCCCTATGGGTTTGAAGGGATCGAGTTCACTTTTTACAGTGTCTCCTCTCTCTTTCTCCCCATCAGCTGTCCTTGCTGGAAGAGGTAGTGAAAGTAGTATTTGCCAGAGTGTAAACAGTTCACTGCTACTTCACTGTTACTTCTGTATTAGCTGCACACATCTCAGAAGAAATTATGAGTAAGCCTCAAGCTCTCTGTTTACACAATCAATTGTATCTTCAGCTTCCTGACAGGTGAGTGCACCTGCATTTAGTTGGTGCCTTGAAAACAAAGTTTATTGTTGCACCTCCCCCCATGTCGCCAGACAACTGCGTGAAACAACCATCACAAGGAATAGCCTCCTCCTTTTTCACCAGACCTCAAATCCCTGGTATTCATTAGCCCCATATGTGAGCCAGAATCAGCAAGAGACATGCAAAGAAATTCCAGCCGTGAACAGTTCCTCCAAATATGGTTTTAATGAAGATATTCAGGACATGTTTTATTCCAAGGAAACAGTTTTCAAGTTACAAGACTGAAGGTACATATTTGTGTATCCATGGTGCAAAATTTGACACTCTTGTGTAGACACCTGGAAAATTTGGTCTTCCACATCCATAACCCCAGCTCACAATGCCAGTCAAAAACCATTTTCCATCTCCATTGCTTTGACATGACAGTGGTCCACCAGAATCACCCTAAAAATAATGTATCGAGTTATATGTGTTTACAACATGAATTATGAAAACTGGGGAAAAATCCACAGGAGATATTTTGCATAATTCCAGTGATTATATTTTCAAATTCAGATAGTTCAAACAATTGATAGGGGTTTTTTTCAAGTAGATGGCATTGCGCAGTTTTACCAAAGTTTGCTCTTTCACAAGAGAGAAGGTAATTCTCACTCTTTAAAGACACTAATAAAGATATTACTTTGCATGGACTACATTTGAAATTCACTTTTTCCCCCTAACCTTATACTTAACCATAAACCCCAAATCTGCTACGTAACATGTATGCACATTCATAGGTTACACACTAAAACTCAAAAATAGTACACTTTAAAAATATTTTTAAATAAGATAAATACAATTAAGTATTTAATAATTGTATGACTTAGTTCAAATTAAAGGTAAATGGAAACAGATGGAATCCCTAAATTGTTTTTTGTTGGGTTTTTTCTTGATTTTTTTTAAAGAAGGAAAAAGAGCCTAAGGATTGTCCTCTGGTAGATACCAGTCAGCATATAATGTTTAGGGGCCCATAATGTCTTTGTAATTAAAAAGTTAAAATTAAGTCTGTTCTAGACTTCAAAATTTTTTACAGGATCTCATCATGCTGTAATACAGGACAAAGCAACTAGGACTCTTCCTTTACAGCATGTTCTTTTAGAAATACATTGGTGGACCATCAGGTATAAAACCATTTGCCACCATGTGGGGAAAATTTCTTGGACCAAGCTGATACTTCCCTGTAAGGCTCTGCCATACACAGACCATGTCTGAAAGACACCCAGTGGCAAAGTAAACTTTACCAAAATATTGGGTGCAAGAAACAACTTCTAAAAGCAAAAGGTGCATTTGGCAAAATTCAGATGTTTTGCAAGAGAAGTGCCTTCTTGCTAGACGAATATTTTGTTAGAGCTAGAAAACTATTTTGCTTTCACTCTATAGGTTGTTGGGATATGCAGGTTGGAAGGGACCTCTTCCAAGGTGCTAAGGTGCTACTCACTCCTCAGAGTAGGATTAGATTGAATTGCCTCAAAAAAGGTCAAGAATTTAGATGACTTTTTTTCCTTCCATGACAAATAAGATTTCACATTTAGAGAGTAAAATTTGTGAGTTCTCTCCTTCATTCCTAGGACAAAAGTAGAACACCAGCACTTTTCACAAAACAGGAATACCACAATTTGATTAGCTCTAACAACTGCCAGACACAGACACAAATCATTTACCTCTACAAAAATGTAGCCAAAATGATGTCTTTCCCTGGCTATATCTTGAGTGGCCATAAATAAACAAATTCTCCAGTTACTGAAAACAATACTTAATATCAATGGCCTCACTAACCTCTAAAAAACAGCTGGAGCATTATACTCCCTCAGCCATTGTAGGCTCACTCATTTTTATGTAGATCAGTGAAAGTTAGAACATCTTGAAGATTCCAGATCTCCATCATAAAAAAATTGTCTTATTATTATTTCAGCAGTAAATGTACTACTATTTTAGCAGTAAATATGTATGGTTTATATAAGTATACTATAATACAATATGGCATATAAGATCTGTAATATTAAGTGTCTTATAGATATATACAGCATATCTATGGGGTTTTACTACTTTTCACTAGAAGTAAATTCAGTACTTTACATTTATCATCTTTCAGTTTTTCCAGATCAGAAATATCTTACATTTGCAAATTTATGCCTAATTGTCTGCATCTCATCATACAGTCTTGTAGTTCCAAGTTGGAGGTGAGGGATTCTGAAAAGACACAAGCTACTTTCTCAGTTTGTTTTTTTTTTCAGCTGAGAGCCTATTATGCTGAAAATTGCCTGATTTCAACTTGTTATTGGGACATACAGTTTGATTGGCTCTTGGCCTGCAACTGAAATTTAGCGATGTTACTCATGCACATAAAGCAGCAGAACTCTGAAATCACCCACAGAAGAGATTTGCTGACAGGCAATACTTATATTGCTCTTTTTCAGAACTGAAACATATTGACCACAGAGTGGTCTGCCAGTCAACTTTACACCTCCTCATGCAGCAATGAAAGACCAGATAAGTTCTTTGCAGAGTTCACTGAGGTACATACTTTACATCCGTCTCTTTTCCCAGATGATAGCCCAGCACAAAACATCCTAGCTGTGATAATCCCGTATGTGGAATGACATAATGTCTGGTCAATAATTTCTATCTCTGCTTTCTGAAGAACTGCTGAACCTTCATCATCTGGAAAACAAATTCAACAGCATTTTACTCATCTATTGAAATATAAAACAAGAAGTCTTTAGAAAATATCCATAGATACTTTTGACCATTGATTTATTCCAGATTCCAAACAACTAACTGCAACGGAGCAGAAAGCCTCTTCAAACTATCAGTCAGTTGGTTAATGTGATCTGGGTCCTTCAGACACACAAAATACAATGACATAATCACTAGGATTGGCCAAAATGTTTTTTCTTTGTTTTTGTTTTTTGGTTTTTTTCTCCAAAATATCTCAAGACTTCTTCGTTTGCTCTCTTTATTTCAAAAAGGAAACTGAATTTTACAAAGATATTTACACCATCACATGATAGATTTGCCGTGAGGGCAGCATATATGAAGGAGCCAAATTCAAGATTAAGATTATGAGTCAGTTTCAGAATGCAAATTCTCACAGCATAAAGAATCAATTTCCACATTTGCTTCTTTCTATCTGAAAGATTTGGTGAAACACCTCTTTTTTGTAAGGTATATAACTTAATAATAACAGAATTGAACTAAAGTTTCCCCTCCTTTCCATACAGCAGGCCCAATCTCATCACCAGGTGATCCTTTCAAAATCTAGTTATAGCCAAAAAGCCCTCACCCACATACTCAGATATGCAAGCACTGGTTTACATAACGAAACTTTATTTTAGGATTTGATAGAGCTAGTATGTAATAAAGTATACTTTGAAATTATAAAAGATTGATTTGGCACTTGTATTATAGAAGCTGACAAAGGGAATAGAGGGGAAAAGGAAAAAATACACCCTCCTTTTTTTTTTTTTTTTGAGACATTACATTATCTTTCAAATAACCAGCTTCTTAATTTTACATATGATTAACCAGCAGCCCAAAGAGAAACCACACCATGTGTCCCACACCTCTGAGGGGAAAAGAAGGGAAAGACAACCCTGTGATATTTTGGTGTAAGTGTAGCTCCCTACACTAACAACACAATATGGATGACATTCAGATGCGTGGGACCAGCAGCCAAGTTTCCTGAGTGTACGAAGGTACATGCATACTGCCCCACCTGTGAAGGCTCCTGTAACAAAATCATATCAATGGAAGGAATAAAATTCACCTGCTTCCTGCTTTTGGCCCCAACCTGTTATCCAGCACTTGTCCCCGCTGCGGGCTTTGTGGGAATAGGGAGGTAGGCAGATGGGGTGGATGAGGTGGCCCATGGTGTCCGGCCAGGGTGTGCTCAGCTGCAGCAGTGCGATGTCGTAGTCGTAGTTCCTGCTGTTGTAGTACTCGTGCACTACAATCCGCCGCACTGCAGACACAAACTTGGCACGGCCTTGCATCTGCATGCCCAGATGGGCACGCCATGCTCTGGGGTCAGCCAGCCTGGGTGGGAGCAAACAAAGATGTTTTGTCTTAAAAAAATACCTCAAAACAGTCACTCTCAGCAGGGCTGGGAAAAACAGAACACAGCACCTCCATGCAGTTCAAACTCCGGAACCTAAAGGCACTTGTGGATTCTGGCCATGTTTGGGACCAATATAGAGGGAAGATTGCTTACTTGCCCCCTTGAAAGCAGTGGGCTGCAGACACAAGCCATTCTTTTGATATCACTGATGCTCCACAGTAAGCAGCTCCCACAAAATGAAGGCTGACCTGCCAGGGCCATTCACCTTCCTCAGTGTTTGAGCCACCCACAATCCGAGGGATGAGGTTGCTGATCTTGCTACTGCCACAACCTGCAAGAGATATTTCAGGTTATAATCCCCATTTCCAGTACTTTCCTTTAATGAGGGGGCTTCCCACACATGGCATGAAAGAATATTACACTTTGAAATATTTTGTAATCTATGTCATTCCCCTTTTATAATAATAAAACTTCTCTCTTTGGCTATTCTATTCTATCATGGAAATCAGAGATGACTCCATAAAAAGGCACCAGTCTGGAAATTTTACCGAGTCCCTTTTCCATCTCTGCTACAGAAATTAGCCCGAAATATTTCTTGTGTCAAAAATGTCAAGGGATCCATTGATTTAATAAGCATCACAGTGAATATATACAAATAGGCAAACCCTCATCTCTTTTTGATACTGCCAACCCTGACCTGAAAAGAGACCAACCAGAAAGAAATCCAACATCATCAAAACACTTCTTGCCAAAACAGTGGGAATGATACAAGAAAAATGTATGTGGAGACTGGATATTTATTTGACAAACAAGGTGGTACAATCATTATTTTGTATGGAAATGACTGATTGACAATGTATAATACTAACAGGTGAAGAAGTCATGTCTTAGCACAAAAATCTGAACTCTTAATTAGAAAAGCAAGGAAGAAAGACCCTTCTGTAGAGACTCTCTCCATCCCTAGTGCTTGCACATCTGCTCAGGGGTTTTAGTCCCACGCTCCCACACACAGGTGTTAATATTTCTGGATCCTTTCCTGAACACATCCAGAAAGTCAAATGTAGCTTTAATGTTTCCAAATAAAAATAGGCATGTGGCTAGTCTCTTAAGACATCCTACTGGATCCAAGGCAAGTGCTGACAGATTTGTCATACAGGCAGCAAGCCAGAGACAGCTGAGGGTCAGGCAAAATCCTAAAATGGTTTGGTTTGGAAAGGGAGTTTAAAGATCATCTAGTTGCAACTCCCCCTCCCATGGGCAGGGACACCTTCCCACTAAACCAGATTACTCAGGGTTCTATCCAGCCTGGCCTTGAACAATTTCGGAGAGGAGGCATCAATAGCTTCTCTGGGCAACCTCTGCCAGGGCCTCACCACCCTCACAGTGGAAAATTTCTTCCTTATATCTAAATCTACCCATTTTTATTATAAAGCCATTCCTTCTTGTTCTATCATTACACGCCCTTGTGAAAAGTCCCTCTCCAGCTCTCCTGTAGGCTCTTTTAGGTACTGGAAGGTACAAGGAGCCTTCTTCCTAAAGCTGTCTCTTCTCTAGGCTAAACAACCCCAGCTGTCTCAAGCTGTCTTCATAGGAGAGGTGCTCCAGCCCACAGATATCTTCACAAACCTCCTTTGGACTTGTTCCAACACATCCATCTTATGTAATATACTTGAGACCATTCAGTTTAAGCAACTAATCCTAACCCCACTTTTATTGCTATTGCAGTGACAATCATCTGTTTGCTTTACATCAAAACAAACTTAAAAGGTTGCACAGAGATTACTTTAGGAAGATTTAAGAGTAGAACCTGACTTGATGCTATGAAGTATTGGGGTCTTCACCATCTGGAAGAATCAGAGAAATAAAAAGTTTGTGGTTTTTTTCCCATTGCAGCCGTATCACTCTGGAAGTCCAAATACAGTTCAACTTCAATGAAATGCCTGGCATTGCTGCAGACAACAAAAGTCGCTGCCTCCCCAACTAACCAAGTTCATTCTGTAATTAACCCTGATGCCCTAATCCTCAGCACAGCTGCAATAAGCAGTACAGCTTTTTAAGGCTCCCCATAACATTAAGCCCACCCTCCCACAAGAACCTAGCAAGTTCTGAAACTAGATCTGTGGTAAACTGATAGCTGATCATTACCCAACCATCGCAGAGAGAATGCAATAAAAATTTAGTACCTGCAGCCTGACTTGTACCCACTCCAAAACAGGAAGAAATAAAGGTCTTTATTGTGTAAAAAGTTCAAAGTTCAAAAAGATGAATATTTGAAAGGAACTTACTGCAGCTGCTTTCATCACTTCCATCAACACAGTCCACAGTACCATCACACCTTGCATATTGTTTCCTAATGCAAATGTTATTCCTGCACTTGAATGTGTGGTTGGTGCAGGGAATACCTGAAATAGTTGTGAGGAAAAAAACCCAAAACAATCATTGGCTCAGCTTAATACACGAAGACATGTCTGCACAGATAGAAGATGTGCATATATTAGTAGGTAGGAAGTAATATGACAAAAAAAGCACTTTGGTGGGGATGGCTTAACCTCTAAAGAGAATAAGCTATTCAAATAGAACTGCATCTGTACTTGGGTGTGCATTTACTTGGCCAAGTCCAAGCAAAGTTTTCTTCCCATCCTTTCCCACAGCACTAACACATACAGATATAATAGTGAAAATTAGATTTAGAGTGTAAGGATAGCAAGAGAAAACATCCAGTACTCTTGAAAGGAGCTCTCCTTTGTATTTCAGTATTAAATGTGAAATGAAGGACCGCAGTGAAAGCAGCCTTTTAAACTAGTATCATTAACTAGCCTTATTAACTACTGTATCCAGTAAAACAGCAACGACCAAACCTCATCATTTTCCTGTTTCCCTGTGACTTGCAATAAATGCACTCAAACCCAATCCATTTTTCTTGTCAATGCACAGAAGTATCCTGTAATCATTTAAACAGGTTGTCTTGTGGGAGGAGTAAAAAAGTTTTCTTTTATAAAGTTACTTGCAGAACTTTGCAGTTGTGCTCCCTTTCATAAGACCCTTCCATAGGTCACAGCATCCATTTACTCTAAAAAGTTCAAGAAAGTTCTGATTCAAAATTTTTATTTGTCTAATGCCAAATTTACAGCTTCTGCTAACCTTCTAACCCTGAAAAATATGACAGAGAAACTATCATTTTAATAGTTATTTTACAGATGGTAAAATGGATCTAGGAATTAATTTGCACAGATTATGCAGTAAAGAGATAAAATCTCAGCTTCCCTTTTAAATCCCTAGATTCCCATCATGCACCTGAAGTACTTAATTCTTCTGCCAGTATTTTGCAGAAACAGATGTTCATGGGCTTATTAAAAAGAAATAGTTTAAAATCTGTAACAGCTTGTTTCTAAGTGTATCAGAAGAATTAAACAGAATTATATAGCCCAAGTGAGATTTGACAGTGCCTCTTAACCTTTTGAATGCAGCATCCAGAATTCAAGTCAGGAATGGACAGATGACAAAAGAGAGGAGAAAAGTTATTCAGGAGAACAGCCTTACTGTGGGTGCAGTTCTGCTCATCTTTTCCGTTCTCACAATCACTTACTCCATTGCAGGCAAGCAAGTTGTCCTGTATTGCAAAGCTGGAGTTACAGTTCCACTCAGGGACAACTTTAAAAATATAAGCCAAATCAGGTACAGAAGCATTCCTGTAAGTGCTAACACATCCCCTTCTGACTATGTCTGGATACAACATTCATTCCTTCAAGGATGGGCAATACAAGGCAATACATTCCAATACAAGGATGGGCATCAGTGCCACATTATGCATGGACAAAATAGAGCACAAAGGAGTTCAGTGAGTACCCCAGGTGGTGATGCTTAGTGTCACTCTCATCTACTCTGTGAACCCCTCTTTGTTGTTCCCCCACGAAAAAACCTCACATCAAAATGGCACAGAACTTCATTAATAATTGCCAGCTTTTATCACATATGAAAATACATCCTACTACAGCTATTACTGCACATCTAAATTTCTTCCTCGTGCTCTCCACTGCATATCGTCTTTATTCTTGGTTTTGTCCCTTGCCAATTAACTATGAATTAAGCATTCAAGAGACTGACAGATAGTCTGTACCCAGATGTACAAAGGAAGATGAAAACATATTTTGTTATTCTCATTAAAAAATTTCACCTTGTTTCAGCTGCCTTCTAAGATTAGAGAATACATTCACTGTTTTCCAGTCAAGATCTCTAATAAGTGAATACAAACCACAAGAGAGTTCATCACTTTCATCGAAGCAGTTGTTTATGCCATCACAGCGCTGCATCTGCTGGATGCATAAGCCAGTAGAACACTTGAAATGTCCAGGTGGACATGCTGGAGGTTAAAAGGGGAAAAAAAAAAACAAAACAACAAAAAAACCAAGCAACCAAACCTCAAGATTTCTTTTTCACAAATATTGCCATCTTGTTTCAATTTACAGTCACTAAGCTGCTCCAAGGAACAATAAAATTGATTTAAATTTAATAGTCTGTATATATTGCCAGCACTTAAATTGAATTCAAATGTTGAAAACTGGGATTTAAAGAAGAGGAAAAAAATATCTCTAAAGTTCCAGTTCAGCTGTTCCTGGAATATGGTACCACAGGCTCTCTAGTTCTGGAACAAATAAGCCAGTGTTTTATGGTGCAACACAAGACTACTTAGAAGGCCATCTTTGTTTTAAAGGACATCTCACTTCCAATAACTAAAATTTGTAGTACTTTGCAACTTTGGTAAATAACCTGTGTTGAGGAGGTGTATGAACTACATAATTCTGCCTTATAAACTAAAATATCAAATTTCTCCTCTTTTTACATACTCTACATATACATATTGAATAGAGTTCCTCTAATGCGACAATAACTATGTCTAGTAAACACTGCTTTTCTACCACCTTAAAAAGAATATATAAGAGTAACACAGGTGAAAAAGTACCAGTAAACAGGTTGTATTTTACAGACTGGAAAAACTCAAGGTCTCAGAGTTTATTAATTTTTTGAGCTGTTTTTTTCAGCTCAGATTTCAGATTTGCACGCACTGTATATAAATACATGGAAACACTGAAATAAGCAGATGGTTATTTGGTACTCTTTTCATTACCTATAATCCTTATAGCAATAGAAACATTGCAAACAAACTGTTGGGGATTAAAACAAACAGGAACAGACTTCAACTGACTTCACCATGGTTATAGTCATGCAGGAAGCTTTGAGAACTGTGCAGAAGAGAACAGTGTGCATACAGGAAAGCAGAGCATGCTGCACATGCCCGCAAACCTTAGATGCACAGCCTAGAAAGGTCCTTTGTTTGCTAGTCATCTGACTTAGAGAGATTAGAAAAGAAAATTAACTGAAGCCCAACAGGTAATTTCCTGCATAAACTTAATTAGATCCTACTGGACCCAAAAAATGCTACTTCACAGATCTGAAATGCAAAGAGGGGTTGAAAGAGATAAAGTCCATCTTACGCTGGTCGATGTTATAGCTGCCATATTCCACCAGCAGGGGCTTCTCAGAGACCTTGGAACTGCATTGCAACTCCACGCTGACAGCAGAACTTGTAACGTGGAACACTGTTTGGTGATCAACATAGTAACCACAGTACCTGAAAGTGTCCAGGCGAGTTCTAGAGCAGCCTTCACGGAAAACTGCCTTATATACAATTTAAATGTCAACACCACTGAAATTCAGAAATACAGTCAGCTCCCATACATTAATTAAGAACCATAACCAAAACTATTTCTCAGTAGTTACCCAGCCTTCATCCACCATTAACATTATAGAAATTTACTTCTCAATGTCCCACCTTCAAATAAATAGTCCTAAAAAGAATGCCTTGGGTGCACATATACTTTTAATTGCTGTTTTGGCAAAGAGGTTCCTTGGACTTCTGCCTAGGTGCCACTTGATTCAGAGAAACCTAAGTACTTTCTGATGCCAGCAAATATTTAATCCATCCATTTTAAATGAATTTCTAATGTTCCTTTCATCAAATATGCCATTCTCTACCAGGGGATTGGAGGTGGGCCACAAAAAAACTAGATTAAAAAAAGCAAAGAAGAAAAAACAAACCCCAAAGCAAAAAAAAACCCACAACCAAACAAAGCCTCTTTGACAAGGGAAAGGTTGTTGAATCATTATTTTAAAAATGGAGACTGTTTTAGAGGTAGTATATCAGTGAACATCAACAGTACAGGTTGTTCCAGAAGTGGAAATAAAGACTCCCTCCTCTGCTCAACTAAAATGTCTCAAAAATGCAACACTTAAAAGAAAAACATCTGGCTTTAATATTCCTGCCAAAATAAAAGTACATATGAATCTTAAGTAGATTTAAGAGCACAAGTGGCTGTATTGATTTTTAGCAGACTTGGCACACACACTTGTTTGACAGCAGTACAAGGTCACTCACTGACAACAAAATGCACAGAAAGAACAAAAGAAAAAAATGGATTGTTGTATTGTTAAATGGAGCAGTGGACTATTAGCCAGAAGTAAATATTCCCCTTGTGTATTTTTCCACATAAAACATTGCACCAGGACTACTCTTCATGTCACTGAATGGAGAAAAATCGTTCAGTGATTTCCATGTCAACAGATGTCGCCTCAGTGTCCTGAGCATCCCAGTGAGGTCTGCCAAAAGGAATGGACACATTCATATGTTTTCATGTACGCCCTATTTCACTGTACTAAAATCAAACATCTTGTCAACATATCTAGGGGTATCTGTTCCAGCAATGTGAAAAATAAAGGAAGAAAACAATTTTAAAAATAAGACTTCTCTTTGACATCCTGGAAGCAGATACAAAAGTCTGAGTTAATTTTACAACTTCTTACTATAGGAAAACTAATTGTAAAAGAAGGCCCAAACAAAGAAGCAAGCAAACAAACCCTCAAAACCCCCCAAAAAACCCCAAAAAACCCAAAACCGAATCCGAAACCAAACCCACCAAAAGCAAACCAAAAAAAAACCAACACCACCAAACAACAACAAAAACCACAAAAAACCCCCCAAACCAACCAACCAACAAAACAAAAACAAAAAAAAAAAAAACCCAAAAAACCCCAAACCTCAAAAAAACTCACTAACTACAGTCTTGGGTTACAATGTAAGGTGTAACCAAAAGTACATATTTCTACTACCATCTATGTGAGCTGTTAAAATGAGAGAACCCTGATAACTCCCTCTGGGGAGGCAGTCACCACTCTGAGGGGGCCAACTCTGCTAAGTCAAGGACTCCCCAGAATGACTCACAGAATTACATTATCCCATTGTGGAATTCCCTGCCCTGGGGGATATACCAAACAGTCCTGCCTGTATATAATTTGGGGCTTGGGACACCACAATACCACCACTTGATACCCAGAGGACTCTTGACAGCCACCGCTGGATCTCCAGAGAAAGAGGAGACCTTTTCACAGGATCACTGCTTTGACAAGGCTGTATCCATCCTCCAAGGGCACTGCAGCCACCATTTAGTTGGACTGCTTCTCCCACCCTGACCAACAGGGTGTCAGGTTGTATTCTGACTTCCTCTGTTTAGGCCAGTGTTTCTGTACCTCTTCAGTGTTGCCTTTATTGCAATTTTCCTATTAAATTGTATCTCTGACCTGGAAGCTCTTGCAAAATATTCATGTGAAGCTAATTCCTCCTGCTGGTTTGCCTTCAAACCAGTACACCCACCCGCCAAATCAATCAGTGTTGAGTGCAGACTTCCTATAACAGGAAGTCTAATTGTCACCAATTTTAGTGTTTGTCACCAATGCTCCCAACCTAAAACAGCCTGTCAAAGTTCACAGCAAAATGCTGTTTACCAGTCTGATTCCCTTCAAGTAGCTCACAGACATTTTCTACATTTCTTCTTCTGCCAATGACTGACACAGTCTTCCTTCCAACAAACCCTAGCAATATAAAAAACACCAAACAAACAAAAAGCCACAAACAAACAAACAAAGGTAAAGTCTGCATTGAGCCCTTCTCAGACAAATAAAACAAATTCATCTCACCAAAAGCAGAAGAAATTACTGCCCATCTCTGGAAAAGCTGAAACAGGTACATCTCCTTTGTACATTGAGAAAGGCCATATGCTCATGGCATTGGTAAAAGAAAGATACAGGCCCTCAGGAGCCTTTTGCTGGTGTTTTACTGGTCATATATCCAAGTCCAGGGCAAATAGAAGTTGCAAAGCACCATCTGTAACTCTGTGCCATTGCTCCAGAGAGAAACTGATTAAGGGGATCCTGCCCATATGTTGGAGAAGCGAGTAGGATAATTTTTCAGGGGATGAGCAAATTCATGCATGCTGTAGCAGAAACAAGGGGATATTGCACTAACAGTTTTAAGACAAATAAAGCACCTTTGTGTTCACATAAAGCTCTGGTAGTCTCCTCATAAGACACTCCTGGGTATTCCTGCCTCTGAGAATTTTAAGTAAGAAGTTCACCAGCTGTAACTTCTTTGACAAGGCAGTATGTCCACTGGAAGAAAGACAAGGAAGAACTGCATGGTCGTGTTGAGTGTCTCTGGTTAGAGAAAGCTGTCCCTAGAGGTCTGATGGAACCTTATCTGCACCACCTGCTTGTTCACAGTGTTTACTAATATCAGTATCCCAAAGGTTCTTAACCATTTTTATCTAAGATAGCAGAATAAACATCCCGTAGGCTGCAACTGCAAGAGGCTGAAAAATGGGGGTCCCCTGCCTGCCCCCCCCACCCCATTTCATTAACAATTAAAATTTGGAAAACAAAAACAAACAAAAAAAACACCACATCACCACGTTTCATGCTTGAAGTCATATTTTTTCCCCTTCAAAAGTTAATATAGGACAGAAAAATCAAAAGCTCAAAAGCCTTATTTTGAATGAAAAACAGTTGTTCAAAGGAAAGCTCGTCTTGATCTATAACTATAGCCAGCAACTTGCAGCAGAAAGCAGGAACATGTGTTCTTGTGCAGTACTTCAAAAGTAACCCTGAGTGAACTTCTAAGAATCATACCATGGACATTTGATTCTGTGGAACGCATAATTGGCAGGTTTGTCAAAAAGCTGCTCATATTCTTTCAGGATTCTCTGTCAGAGAATTCCTCAGTATGATCCTATTATAATATTTTTCTCCAGATTTTGCCTTTGTTTTTTATCTCAACCATCCCAAATATCAGAAATCTTTCAATTTATTTCGTAAAAAGACCCCCAAAAATCACACAAACAGACTACGTGTGGTGTGTTTGACTGGTGTTTTTATGTACTCATCTAGTCCAGCAACCAATTACCATCAAGGTACAGTTGTCGGAGATTCAAATTGAATTTTCGCTCTATAAATACAACATGCTGTTCAAGAACAGATGAAGCTTTTTCTTCTGTATGTTATTCTTTCATTGTACTCTTAAGGGCCTAATTCACTTAGTTCCAGTAGTGAGTTCAGAAACTTAAGTTTCAAGACTAATCTTACTGAGGTTCCCATTTGAATGAAGTTTAGGAAAAAAAAAAGGATGTTTTAAATCTAGCCTTGCCTCATCATCCTGTATTCTAAAGATACTGACTTTGAAACTGAGAAAAGCATGGATGGACAATATGCTGGGAAAGCAGTGGCATCTTAATTAAAAACCAGCAGCAATATTTTAATAAAAAATACTTCAAAAACAGTGGTTCCTTGAAAGCTACTTCGTGCAGTTTCTCTTTCAAGAGTCAGTGACATGAATGAGGAAGCAGTTATAGTTCTATTCCAAATCATCTCATTGCAATGGCTTTCACCAAAAAGTTAATTAGATTCATTGTCCTCTTGAGCAATCATAGAATTAAATTACACTTAAAGGGGCTTTAACCGGACCTTGTTTAGTGGCCCCAGAAAACACAGATTTATACACAGATTTATTTTAGAGTTCACAGGACACCAATCTTCTTCCAACTCTTTCCATTTCTCTCTCTCCAGAGTACCACAGACTCTTGTCTTCATCTTTCTGGTACTTTTCAGTAGAATATATATTTTTATATATATATGTGTGTGTGTGTGTGTATATATATATATGTATATATGTATATATGTATATGTATATATATATATACACACACATATTTTATAAGGATTGTTACATCATCAGCTAAAATGAAAGAATGGTAGGACACCCCAGTGAATTACTTCTGTCCTTGTGGAAGCTTTTTGAGTGAGCTGCAGTAGTAATGTGATGGTTTATTTGGTACCATTACATTAATAATCCATGCAGAGTACTTACATGTGTTCATTAATTTTCCACCATCCTCGCTCACAGCCTTTAATATTCTTCTCACTAATGGTATAGTTATGGAACTTCAGAGCTATACCAAGGCTCTTCTGTGGAGTCTGTTGTGAGCAAGAAAGATAGTGTAAGCAGTCTTCCTTTTCCTTTTGTGGGCATAGACCATAAAAGTGTATAAAGTATTTCAGGAATTACAGAGCTTGGCATTGCCACACTCTGGGAGCTGTGCTGGCTTCACCACCTCAACAGCCAGCGCTTTACACACTTGCCAGCTATTCAGTCCTGAGTCTAGGGTTGACACAGGCCCACCACAGCTGCAGGCTTTCTCCCCCTCTAGCCAATAGTCTTCTCATCTTTAGAGAGCCACTGGCCATAGAAAGCAGCTTTTGTATCAAGATCAAAGCACTCAAACACATCCAAATGTACTTGTGTAGGGACACAGAGCCCCAGAGGATTTTTAGAGTTAAGATACTGCCTGGAATACTTGTGTCACATTTGTAATGCTAGGAGTTACTTCTACCACATTATTATAGTCTTCTGCTAGCACCTGCGCAGCCATGCATTCTTTCATATTTTACAGAACATTTCTAAACCCAGCAAAATCACAAGTGTTCATACTTAACTGGAAATTGCTTTCATAAAAAGGAACAGAACCTTTTTTGCACAGCAAAGAAGTGTTCATTTAAAAACAAGAACTGATTCAGGGCAAAAAACCAGAAATGAAAATTTTTCTCCCTCTCTCTTACAGAAAATATAACTGGGGAAATGAGCAAATTTTCAATATTGCAAAAAAATACAACACTGAAAATGAAACTGGTTTGAGCAATAAACCTTTCTATCAGAAGTCCAGGGTGAACTGAAGACTGTAAATTTAGCCCCCCAAAAATCACTTCATCATTTTAGAAGAGGAAGAGGCTGTAGGCTAGCTGGACTTCATTTATATTGCTGTTATTCATTGTAGTCAGTCACTAGATTAACAAGTCATGAGTACCATAAGCAGAAAGATGGGTAAAAAGTGGATCTTATCATATCCATTGCTACATTCCATAGAGAGGAAAACACTGAAGAGCAAAGCCTGTCAGAGACCTTATTTCAGCAGCACTGATAAGGAAACACTCATGTCAGAGAAAACAGAAGTACTTTAAAACAACATCAACTCTCAGCAATTTGCTTTCAGGAGAGTACATGAAATGATGCAGAAAAAGGATACCAAATTAAACAAACAGCACAGGATTGTGCTGATAGGACAGACCATTCTGAAGACAAATTAAATATATTAGGCATATGAAAAGATACCAGAGAAGTGGCAGTAATAACTAGGTTAGGCTTTTTGTACATACCTTTCATTCAGATTTCTGGGGGTGGGAAGAGAGGAGTTAAAAACATTCAAGTCTTACATTGCCTGCCATGAAGTAATTCTGCAGGCTTAATATCAAAACTCTTAACTCTTCACCTTTGTAATAGGACAGCTTAGATACTATATTCTCTTCCTTAAAAACAAGTGCACAGAAAGAGAAAAAACTGATACAAAACACCCGAGCACAGCCAGCTATTCAGCAATACCATTTCTTTAAACTACTGCATCTGTGAGGATGTAAGTTACTGCCAATTCAATAACTTCTGCTTTACTTAAGCTGTATGTGGCCAAAACACACAGCAGTGCCTAAGAGAGAAAGAATAACGCTACCTGGAAGTTCCATGCACACAGGCATTTTGGAGGATAATAGCTTGGGTAATATGGACTTGTGATTCTCCCTTCATAGCCAGTTTCCTCTTTTGTCACTATTGCTTTCCCACACCCTAGGGAAAAAAAATTAAAAGAGGCAAAATTTGGCAAACCTTAATATACTTTCAGTAAAGCTATTCAGTGGGCTAAAGCATCCAAATTTATCAGAAGTCTGTCACTGCAAAGCTGGGCAGGTCAGGAATTATGTTTAGCTGGATTCAAGTTGTAAAAAGGGACCCTTCCCAGTAGTGCACACAGAAGACAGAGGCTGTAAATATCCAGGGATGAGTGCTAGTCTCTGCAGGACCAGAAGAACACACTGTAAATCTATGTTACTTCACTGAAGACAGTTTTGCAAACAAGAATGCCAATACATCCACACTGCAGTACTACACAGGGACCTCTAGTCTTAGAAAGCAGCTAACTAGAAGTGAAGTAGACAATATACTAAACTAATCAGCTTCCTGGAAACCAAACTTTCTTGGATGACAGCTCAATGGATTTATGGAATTCATTAAAGACAAACTTGCACACGCAGAGAAACAAAGAAAACTTCAACTTGAACTTAAAGAAAAGCCAACCAACCCACAGCCCATGCAGAATAGATCTTGAAGTTAATTATTATGGAGAATTTATCACATGTTTTTATGATGATATTTTAATGCTTAATTACTCAACATTAAAAGTATGCAGCATCTTTTTTAGCAGCTTGAATTTCCTTGCACTGAGTTGTGTGAGATTTTTCTTGGGCCACTAGCATGATATTCCTTGCACTATTTGTGATTATGATCTCATAATTTCTTAAAGATTAAAGCAATAAAGACATGAGCTTGATGCACAAACGTTACAGACTCTTTTGTGTTCCTGAGGAGGCAGGGGCTGATAGCAAATTCAGACAAAACAACTGAAGTTTTGTTTTCTGGAAGCAGTTTTTAGTGCTGTCATCCTTTCGCTTTTAACATGATCCCCGAGTCCCAAGGCAGAAGGGCGACCACTGCTACACCTGAAATAATAGCCCCATCTACTGGCACACTGCAGTCCTCGCCAACTGAATTCAGGGCTGCTTTCAGCCTCTTGTATTCATACTTCACAACCAGTCTGATCGGATTACATTACTCAATAGGAGTAATGCAAAGAAGGTGAAAGGGAGACAGGCACTTGTAAAAAGGAGAAACTCAGATACAGGAATCATTTTGCCATAGTCAGAAACATGACAGACACTTCAGAAGAAGAAACAATATAATAAACACACTTCCAAACACAGAACAAACCTACTTTCTTGTGTAATGACCTCAAAATAGCCATGGAATTCCTTTTGCTCCTTTACTTGTGCTGCCTTAAATATTACCAGCATGAGATTATTTGTGGACACAAGTGACACCAATGAATCAGCTGGTTCACAGGCTCTGAGGGAGAAGAAAGAAGAGCAAATACATAATTAACACATTATTCTCACTCTATGCATAAATTTTCCACTGGTTCAGATCTTACCTCCTTCAAAGTCCAGTCAAATCTCCATGCTCTTGAACAAAAATGCACCTGTTACAAGGGCAGTTTAAAACTCAATAATGGAAATTCTTCTTACAAAAATGAAGGAAATGGCATGAAAATTAATATGGAATGTTTCACTCTATGAGATGATGACTTCCAGCCTTCACTTCCAGTAAAAATGAATGAAGAAAAAATTAACAAAAAGCTTGAAGAAAAATCTTATTTTATTAGACCAACAGTGTTATCTTCTTATTGGGGAGTGGGAAAGACAAGAAAGTTATTCTTCAAGTCAGAAATTAAGAACCTAAGCAAATCAAGTACTCTCATTAAAAAAAAAAAAAAAAATACTTTCCATATGCATTACCTAGCAGACATCTTCAGTCCTCTACAGATACTAACATGTGAGTGAACACCATTCAAGTCAATTGGAAATACAGGACAGCTCTCAAAAAGGACTGAAAAGTCAATGCTCCAGTTTTGAGGCTTATCCACAGACTGAAATAGCAGAGAAAAGGTTTCAGAAGTGAAAATGCTGAGCATTTGCCTTCTTCATGGAGGTGGTGCTGTTTCCTTTTGACTTACAGAGTCCTATGGAATTAATTATCAGGGATTTAAAAGAAAAAGTTCCTAAACGAGCATAATGGATCAATAAAGAGAGAGAAGACCAAGAAAAAAAGTGATAGTCCACATCCCTCAACCCATCACAGCTTCAAGTCAAGATTTTCATAGCCCTCTAAACAAATAGAGCAGATTAAAAAAGCACTGAACTAGTGAGTGCCAGTTAGTGAAAATCACAAGACTTAGTTTCAGAACTTGAGTCTTTATCTGAAAAGCACTAATCTTAATACAGAGTAGCTTGCTTAAGGGAGGAAATTTTGACATTCTCTTTCAGTCAGCATCTCTTTCCTGATAAGAAACAGAAATTTTTGCCCAGTAGTGCACAAATTTTTCATAGTTCTGTAGCTAGGTGAAGATGCACTCCAGTTGAAAAAAAAAAGAGAAAAAAATTGAAGAAAATTTTCCCTTTTATTAGCAAGATAACTTATCCAAGAAATTTTAATTTGTCAGGTGTTGTGTGAGTAATACATGAAGATCAGAACAGTTTTAACAAAACCAAACTAACCAAAAAATGAAGATGATAGGTCTTCAGAAAAAAACCCAAAAGTTGTCAATTAATTCTTAATAGAAATTTATACTCACCGATAGAGTATCTTATCTTTGATTGGCATCAGAGAATCATAAATGGTGAGCGAATCAGTGATGCAGTTATCTGCTTCAATCTGAAGGGATACTATGGAAAGGCGGACAAGGTGGCCCACAGAGGCAATAAGCTTAAAATAGCAGATTGTTCCCTCTGAGGTAGCTTGAGTATCCAGAGGAAAGTGCTCATGTAGTTGGTCAGCATAGAGATCATACATGCAATTTGTTCCTGTGAAAATGTCACATTTTCAACACTGGACACAATCACTCCAAAACTCCTAAATCCACATGGCATTAAAACAAAAAACCCTAAAACTTGTGTTAAACTAAAGCAAATTATGAAGGCATATCTAACTTGGAAAACAAAGTAATAATAGAATTATAGAGTGGTTTGGGTTGTAAGAGATGATCTAGTTCCAAATTCTCTGTCATGACAGGGATACCTTCCACTCCACCAGGTTGTCCAAACCCCCATCCAACCCAGCCTCAGACACGTCCAAAGGGCATCTACAGCTGTTCTGGGCAACCACCCTTACAATAAAGAATTTTTTCTTACCCTAAACCCAAACTTATCCTTTTTCAGGTTAAAACCATTCCCCTTTGACCTTGTGAAGCCTCCCTTTCTGGCTGTTTGTGTCATTCACTGCTTTCATCTTAGATAAAATTTTGTGGTCCAAGAACAGTCTATTTATAACAAGTACAGAGCATGGCCAACAGTGCTGTTGCCAGGGTATTTTCTTGCAGGGTATTTTCACTAAAGCAGTGCCATTTTGTACAATTTGCAGTTAAAGTTCTGCAGAGTCTCTAAAGGATAAATTACTTAATTCTTCACTGGGACATACTCATCTACTTTCAAAGCATAAATGTACTGCTTGCCCCTGCGGACATTAGGATATTTAAAATACATAAAACAAAATCAAAGGAAAAATACAGTTGCATGTCTGTATGCCCCCAGATTTTTTATTGATCAAATGTCAGGGTTCTCAATGTTTTATCATGACATGAGCTAGAAGTGCTAGTAACAAATTCAGATTCACCAAGTCCTTTAGTTTGGAAGGGATGCTAGGAGTTTTCTTGCTCAACATTCTGCTCAAAGCAGGATCAAAATGAATTCAGACCAGGACTTTGTTCTGCCCAGTCTTGAAAATTTTTGCTGTGCTAGAAATCACCATTAGAAATGGAAACACTGGAAACAAATGGAAACAATGGAAATAAAAATTATGCAACTTACCCTACACAACATTTATTTTAAAAAGGGTAAAAATTTGTCATAATTTAGACAAGGATAATAAAAATATTACCCTACTTGCATCCAATTTTCCAATTAAGCGGGAACAACTGCAATTTCCAAATAAAATATATTGAGGTCCTTATTTCAATTCAATATTGCAGTTAGCAGTCAGCAAAATGCTTAAGGAATTTTTGTTTGGTCATGTCTAAAACTCTTAACATAGCTCTTTAAAAAGGTGAGAAGGAAGAAAAATGCAAATTAGGGAGAATAAGATCAAAAGTGAGTATTTGCTCTAATTTCTGCCTATTACAAACATAAGTCTCTCAAATAGTTACCATCATGGAACACCAATTAAGAGCACTGTGAAAGTTTACTACCAATTGTTGACTCAAATTAAATGTTGACCTTTTAACCAGTAGCTAATCAAGACAGGAAGTGGCAGGCTTTGTCCAACTTCCACTTTTAAATTACAATCTTGAAACTACGATTGAATGTAACATGAAACTAAAGCTATGAATGTTTATGAACAATCTGTAAGGGTCACATTCCATTTAAATGAATTACAGTTAAAAGCTTTGTTTAAGTAATTCTTCTTCCTTCTTCCTTGTTCTTATCTCTTCACAACAACATTATTTTTATAATAGTTATTTGTGCTTATCTAGTCACCCTTAGCAGAACCAACTTTGATCATAATCTCTAAAATTATATGTAACTACCATTATTTCTACTAAGTAATTAATAATGGGATAAGGTCGCTGCTGCTATGGGGCACAGTCAAATACAGACCTGACTCTAGAACTACAAGTAGTTGAAGCATGCTGGGTTGAAACCAAAGCTGGATAAAGTCTTTACCCAAGGAAACCCAGCACAATCAGATATTATGGCAATGCAAGAACCTCACATCAGCTGGATGTCCACAAGTCCCTTCTCCAGCACCACTCTTCAATAAATCTGCACTCCATTCTGTACCTGAACCAAACACTGGGTTCATCTCCATACCCAAAGTTCATACCCATTCCTCTCAAAATATAGCCTGCCAATGCTCATTCATTTTGTGCTGCTGCATGTTCACTTTTACCTCCGCATCATATTCTATAGTCCTAACCAGACACAGCCAAAGAACCCCAGCAAATAAAATTGCACCAGTATAAGATTCTCATGTGCTGTGGCCATCCATGCTGTTTGTCCCCAAACGTCATTATATACCCACTCCACACTTCCCACAGATACCATCTGAAACCTGTGGGTACCTATACAAAGTCTCTGAAAGATGTCTAGAATATGGCAGGTCATCCTTCTCCCTTTGTGTAAAAGACACCATGTAAGTCCTACAAAGCCTTAGCAACAATATTTGTGTTGCGTTCTTCTTAATTTCTTCTCTTTTAGGGGCTGCATTCTGGAATAAATTGGAACCACGTTCCAACTGTGCTAACTTCTCCACCCTGGAACAGGGAAATGGGAAATGAAATTGCTATGCAAATAAACACCAATACGTAAAACTCTTTAGAGAAATAAAATGCACATTAATGAGATGTGATAGAAGCCAATATTGTTATGCTTTGCAGTTTAAATTGGGAGGCTTATACAAATGAATGATATAGCAAACTTGACTTGAGTTTTGAGAAATTATGGGCTGTTAGCAATATAAACATTGGACCATGCTCTGTGACCTGAAGTCTGCCTGTGGACCTCAGAACTAGCAGAGCTTGACTTGGCTGCATGGCAAAAGTAGTTGGATTCCAAAAAAAAAAAAAAAAAAAGCAAACTAAAACCTTTACAAGGTAACAGAAGTGAAAAATCACAGGTAGAAGTGCAACCAAATGTTTCAGGAAAGAAAAACACAAACATGGAAAGATATAAAGCCCTTAAGCCCTTGAAAAACCAAAAAATTGAGATTTCTCAAGATGAAGAGTCAGTCTGTGTCAAGTAGCAAGGGAGGCCAACACACCCCAGCTGATTGATAACTGTTGGCACAACAGAGTCTTAGCAGGTGTCCCCATCAGAGGTGCAGTACTATTGCTCAGCCTAGTAACACCTTTTTTCTAGATGCCTGCTCCATGTACTATTGAAGGTAGATGTACTGTACTTTTGACCTGCTTATTCAGTGCTTTGCACACTGAAAAAGAACCCTTCTGGGAGGTTTACAAAATGAAGCCAAGCAGGTGTACAAACAAAATGTGTGTCTCCCACAACTGTGGCAAAACTCAACTGCCTAAAGTAATTACTGTTAGGGAATTCATTCAAAGGAATAACTCACCATTAACCTTGGAGAAAAGGGAGTTAAGGTGAATAAAGAATGGACAAAAGTATGGACAACACATGCTCTTTTTCAGCATATTAAATTCATTACTGTCCAGTTAAGAAAAGGTTAATCTGCTGGTCAACACAATTAATAGCAAACACCTGATTTAGTTAGTTTCCTACTATGTCACCAGGTACATCTAAAAATTTACCAGGCAGATTAAAGGTAGATAGTTCCTATATTTGTTACATGCAAGATTCTTGGTCATCCTTTTAGTAAGTCAGGACTTAAATGCCAAGGCTGAATTTAGCCCTCTTAAATTAACACTGAACAGTATCTAAGTCCAAGTCATGAACTAAAAGCTTTGTTCTCCACCTCTCCTCTACAGGAAGCTGCCAAAAGGGTGAATTACCTGTTCCTGTTGTTGACCAATAATCTGACCGAAGACCTGCTGCATAGAAAAAGAGTTGTGTGAGTCCTCTTGTTTGCCTGAAATCCAGAATTCAGGGTTTAATTCAATCACACCTCAGTCTTAACACTGAACACACAGGACAAAACACTTTTCTCATTGAGAGGGGTTGCCCTAGCCCCCTTTATTTCTGAAAATTCTGCAAGCAGCTTTGGAGGTGAGGTAAGAAGATACTGCATGGGAATTAAGCAATCAAAGTCAGTTGAAGGACTGAGACAGAGGTACCCTGGACATCATTTTCTGGCTGATGCCCTTAGAATAGAAAGTCATGAAACATTTTGTAGCTTAATACATTAAATATGCTTGAATCACAAGTTGTGAGTTTGTTCCCCGGACAGGAATGGCACAAAAGTTATTTAGCAAATGAGCAACTTATTATAATCTGTTCTTGAATCTTTGATAAAGGACTGATAAGAGTCTCATTTTCAATGAAGGGGTCCACCTTAACCCTTCGTGTTTTTATGGTTTTAAAATCACAGACTAACCCAAATCTGCCTACAAAGGACTCCATTTTACCTCCTGACTATGAACATAACGACTCCCCATACAGGAAGTTTTGCAATCACAGCTTAAAAGGACAATTTGTACCTTGATTTGACCTCAAATCTCATTTTTATTTTTCTTCACAGTTTTTTTCCTCTATTACAATTTTAGTGATAGAAGCTAGAGATGTAGGATCAAGATTTTAGTTTATTTATAGAATTTTCTACTCCAAAGTAAAAATATTTGCTTAATGAAGTATTTCGTCAAGGATATGTTCTAGTACTAACCACTTAGGACAATGGAATCCATGTCGACTGCAAGGCCCTGAAGACTTCCCACTGAAGTCCGGTTGATGATACTTGTCTGAATGGAATCCTTTAAAATGGCAGCCACACAATCCTCACACAGCACTTGCCCCTTCGCCTGTGGTACCACAAATACGATCCAGAAATGAATAAGAAGGCCTCCATTGTTGTTGTTACTGAAATAAAGAGCACAGGTTATCACCACCCTGTTGGAAGTCCTCTGAAGACAAGACTCTTAGCCCAAGCTTCTGAAGCATAAACTCAGAAGTGCATGGCTCATTTCCATATTTTATAATTACTTTAACCCAGTGAATGTATATTTTACCCTTAAAGAAACAAACAAACAAGACAAATCTCAAAACACCAAAACACATCCAGTTGGCTCTTCACATCCACTTGGCAATATTCAGTAGGCTGATTTCCTGAGGGCTCCTAACTGTGGAGATTCTATGGAAATCACATTGTCTCCACATGAATTAGAACTAGACTATTTCCTAAAGATCAAAACAGAAATAGTAGAACAGAAACAGTAGAATTATCATCTCCAGAAATGCAGAGCTCTGCAGTAGTATGTATTTCACCCTGCACTGTGTGTTGCAGTATGTAGGAAATGATTCCTAGACTATTTAGGTAACACATTAGAGGCCATGTATGATCACACTAATCTCTACCTCCTTAGTGGGGAGAAAGACCATTAAATCAAACACAGCCCAAAAGTGTCCAGTTTCTGAACCAAAACTGTATTTGGTTCTGGATGATTGAAACTAACTAAACTTCTAACATTAGCTCAAACATGAATATTAGAGTAAGAATACTTTATTGCATAGATTTCCTTCGTCTTAAGTAGAAAATGCTTTTATTCCAGTAACATAACTCACAAAATATGTGTGATTTAATCAATAACACAGAGTTGTGCTCCAACAGCATGTTTAAGTGGTTAAACTTCTACATGAGCCAAAGGATTACCAAACCTCTTAACTGACATTGTTTCTGTTCATCTTGCATTGTATTTCTGGCAGACAAGGAACTGTTTATATGACTTTAGTTTGGCCTTACTTTTGTTAAGTGAATTGGTATAGGTTATAAACCTATTTTGCTATCAGTTGAAGTACATAGCAAAGACATTGAATTATAACTATTAAAAATAAGCTTGTTTTGTGGGTTTAGTACCTTATCTACTGCCCAGCAGAAATGCAATTACTTTAACCACAGTTTTACCTGACTTCTGAGACAGTGGACTGCTTGTAAAATTTGGAGAAAGAAGAAGTTGTGTAAACCAAGTTCATCTGAAAGACAAAGTATAAAGATTTAGCATTCTGAAAACCAGTTACCCCTAGAGATGCTATATGCCTAGGCTTTTCTAGGAGCAACCTATTTTCCACCAAGATTACGCAACATGCACACACTTCCAGACATACATCAGCCAAGCTAGGCAGAAGAGGAGATGAACAGACCAGCTCTTCAATGCATCTGTAATAAATCCAGTATTCCTAGGAAACAACAAATCTTCTCCCTATGGCCAGTTGGTATATATAATAATACTCTTTCCATATAAATGAATTATGACAACAATGCACATCCTTCATCCAGAAAATCCCAAACACAGAGAGCATCCCTATCCTGCTGCTAAAACTTAAGGCCAAACTTCAAAAAATGTGCACACACTCACAACGCTTTTTGGCGTTGTTACTAATGTGCAGTGAACAGCACATACCACAGCTTTTCCCACAGAATCATAGAAAGACCGAGATAAGAAAGGGCCTCTGGAGAGCATCTAGTACAATCCCACTGCTCAAAGCAGCGTTGACTATACCACATTGCTCAGGGCCATTTCCAGTTTTACCTTTAAGAATGGAGACTCCACACCTTCCCTGGATGAGAACCCCAGTGCTTGATTCCAATCTTAGCTAAGGAATTATCTTTTTTTTAATGTGTCCATGGAATTTTTTGCACTTTGATTCCTTTGTGTCTATTTTCTTCATCAACATCATAGTATTAATATATTTCTTTCCAATAACAGTGTAAAACATGGAGAAGCAAAATCTCTGCCTGTTCCCTGCCAAAGGACTGTCTTTGGGTAAAGCAACCTCCTGATTCTCCCTGTTGCTGGGCTGTGATAATACTGGTGTGACATTAACTTTCCTCTCCCCATCCTGTTCAAAGCCACAAGGTGGCATGTACCTCAAGCTGTTTGGACCTCACTCTGCTACTTTATGATTAAAACTAATGCGCAAAGGACTATGACACAGAATATTGCAAAAACTAAAAATCACATCCATATTAACCCCTAACCTTCATCATTTGAAACAGAAAGTTTAAACAATAATTGTAAGGGCCTAAATAAGGTGGGTAGAGCTCAATTTTGCTCTAGATTAAGGTACAAGAGATTTTATGTATTACTGCTACTATCAAATGGAAAGAACCTATCTTGAGAGGTTTTTCTACCACCACTTGGGGTCTCTGGACCAGAAGCCAGTAACAAAAGGGTTTTGAGGAGAACAAACAAAATCCCAAATCCCCCACTTCCCTACTAACAATTTTAGTCAACAGTTGAGTTTGTCAGTTTCAGCAATTCAAAATCCATTGATGAGTTCAGGCAAAGCTCACAGAAAAAAAATAAATTCCAAGTAATGTTCAAGTAGGAGGTGGTGACACTGGCAGCTCAACACCTTCTCCCTGTTGCCTCTCTCCACTATGTATGACATGGGCAGATCAAGAACAAGACACAGGAAATACAGGACATTAGAGCTGCTCCATGGATAGCAGGGAAAGGTGATGCCCTGCACTGGTTATCTGAAAGAACTTCAACGATTAATATGCAGGACTTGGAAAGAGCTGGAAAACAGGAACATTAGTTCACATTATAAGGTGACAAAAACTTAGTAATTATTGAAAAATTTCTTGGTTTCATCTAACTTTTTTTTTTGTTGTTGTTGTTGTTGGTTTTGTTTAGCAGTTTTCATACAGTCACTTGAATCCTTATGTGGATAGCATTCCTGGCAAAAATGTATTTTTGCTGCCTACACCAAATGTCTTTAAAGTCAAATTCCCATTTTAACCAAGATTCCCCCTCACCCCTTTCTTCCCACTGGAGAGCAGCTATTGATCCAGAGTTCTATTTTTGCTTTGACTGATGCAAGGTATTTGGGAAGTATAATGGTCTTTAGAATACCTTGTATTAGAAGGAAATGTAAATTTCTGTCTGAAATATGTTTGTGATCCCTAGGGCAATTATGGATGTTTTAAGGCAGAAGATACCAGTGTAAATGCAAAAAATTTTGAGATTTTGTCTGTTTGATGTTTCAAAGGTGGCAATTGAGTTTAAGGACTTTTGTAGAATTTTAGTCCCAGATCATAATTTATGGGTGAAAGTATGGAAAATTTTAAGTCAAATGTAAAAACTAGATCCATTCAAAAAGGTTTGCGATTAACAAGCTGAAAGCAGTCAGTTCCTTCATACCTCCAGACAGCTACCGCTTGCACATAATCCTCCAAGAGGGAAGGGGTAGAAGAACACCACAGCAGCCTCAAAGGCATCTAAACATCACTTGTCCACAGCTCTGATCTTTTTTTGCTAACCAAGCAGCCCGCGCATCTTACCACATGCTGTACAGTCTGTGCCATAGAGAGGAATTCCTTTGATTCTTTCTGCCTATATTCTGGAAGAAACTCTATGTTGGTAACACGAAACAGTCCAACAAAATACAATGCATCTTTGTTTTCTGCCTGAACTGCAAGAAACAAAGAAGACAGTTAGCCTTTTTTTAATAACAATGAAGGTTTTTTATTAAATTCTAAACCAAATTAATCTATTTGGCCTAATCAACTTTGTAGTTTGAAACAACTACCCAAAGAACACTACACTTTTATAGCCAAACTGTTCTAGATGTGTACCAAATTATGGTTAATGAGCTCCTGTTACCTACACACAAGACAAGATACCACCATACAAACAAGCCAGCATAACTGAAGGCAGTAACAACATCCAGATTCTGAAGCATCTCTAAGGTATCTTAGGCAGTATTAGTATCAGGGGCCTAAAGAGGAAAACATAGCTTTTAATGCTTAATTACACACAAATTTAATTTACTCCCCTTTTACTTCCTTAAATCCATTCTGAAAAAGAATGTACTTATCTGAATCAGAAGGCCAAGAAACATAATGGAAGGCAAAATTTCTGAGGAATCAAGCTCATAAAAACCTGTCAGGTCTGTGCAAATCAGCTTGCACATTAAAATGTTTTTCATACCCCTGAAATAAAGTCACGCTCCCTAAAGCCAGCTTTTCTTATTACTTGTTAAGTCTTAGCAAAGACAAAAGTTTTTCAGACCCCATTTTAAAATTTCCATGTTTACTTTAGAAACAGCCTTCAGGACAACTGAGATCCTAAAGTCATCTGAAAGTACTATTGGCGATAATGATATATAGAGTTGCATGAACTTTCAGCAACTCACCAATGAAGAGCCACAGTAATGTCCATGTTACAACTCCTAAAATGAATAGAATGAGAGCAAAGAGAATTATTTTGTTTTGAAAATTCCATAGCAACTTATCTTTTTTCTTCAATTTGTCATGCTTTTTCCTTGCCAGAATCCTCTTTGCCAACTTGTCTTCTGCAGATACCATTTGGACTGAAATGGTGGCTGCCTAAAATAAGGTGAAAGACAACAGAAATCGTGGAATGTTTCTAGCAGGAATTTACTGATAAACAAGTCTCAACCAATTTGCTCCTCAGAGAAACGTCTCCACTTCCTTCAGGCTGTGGAGCAGTGGCTATGGACAGGCTCTTCCTCCATATCTGGCTCCCTCTGAGAAGTTACCTCCAGTGAACAGGAGAGCACAGCACAGTCTTGCTGAGATGGGACCTGCACAAAATCACCTTGATATCCAAATGCTTGACAGTTTATTTTGAACTACAGTCTCAAATTTTCTAAGCTGGATCCAAAATATGTCCTGATCATCTCATCTAGGTACAAAAGAATACATGACCATTTCTATATTTGCAGGAGTAGTTTCCACTTCCTATAAGGTATCTACATCTTGTCTGTTCTGAAAAGCCCATTTGTATCGGACACCACCACCATGCCTCAGGCATTTTCCTCTGCAAATCAACACATTTAAGCAGACAAAAAATGTTTATCAGTTGCTGTAGGCACAGCAAGAGCTGCCTGAAAAGTCTCTTGCACTTCATAAAAGTATGTCTTTAGGGTATCTCCTGTCACAGTCAAATGGTTTGTTGTGAGATCAGCTAGAGATTCAATCACATTTCTCAAGTAAATTCATCGTCTTATCTCTTCAGAGTTTAGCTGGCAAACTCCTGGACCACTCAGAGTATTACTGACCACGTGTACTAGATATGAATACTGTTTTAGCTGTTACACCCAGCTGCACCAGAATAAAATTACAAGAAAAAACAAAAACCAAAACCCCCACAACAAAACCCCAACAAACCCTAACCCACCACGCATTTCCTCCTTACATAAAAATTATAGCATAAGTTAGATAATATTGCTACATAAACAAGGCGCATTCACGAAAAATACTCTAAAAGCATGTTGATGCCAGTGAGAGGGAAGCTCTCAAGGAGTGGCTTTAGGTAGCTGTGGCTTGTCCATGACTGGAGGTGTTGACAAATACCAGTCAGCAATCAGCAGCAAGGGTTTCAGTGCACAGTCTTTTATAAAGCACAAAACAGTCTTAGACAAAATGACGTGGCTCAGGAGCTCATATATATGAAGATTAAACTGAACTTCATCAAGATGAAGACCAAAAAAATAGATTTTTTCCCTTGGTTTTGGAACAGCTAGATTCATTTTAATGGCATCTTCAAAGCGTGTCTCCCTCGCCTCACAGCTGAATTTATGCCACTCAGAGGCCTCTCTATGTGGAACATCATTTCTAAGGAGCGCAAATCAAAAATGGCCTCTGACAATGGCCTGGTCTATGAACATAACTGGTCTGTGATGTGCTCAAGATGCTGACAGCCTCACTCTGAGGGACAAACTGCTGTCCTATCACCTGTCTCCTTCTGCGCCCACACAAAAATACACTGAGGAATTCATACTCACTCTTGAAGATACACACTGCCCCTGTCTTGGGGAGATCTAGCTGTTCCCTGTGCTCAATAGGCCTCTGCAGAGCTACAGCAGGTAGATGATGAGGAGAAAGTGTGCAACAAGATGCCCACCTATTTACCAGCACTGCATTGTTTGAAGCCTCTCAGAAGGTACCCTGCAAAGAGTGTGTGATCTGTTGTTGACTAAAATGTGTGGACACAACTGTAATTTTTCATCCATACTAATTATATTACACTTGATCAGAAAAAGAACATGAAAGTCAGGAAACAACCAGCTGAGAATTTCACTCTTCAGTTTTCAGTGTGGGATGTCAAATTTAATACAGTGGCTACAAAAACTCTGTGCTGATGGAGCTTGACACACAGGAAATGACAAGCACAACTACCAGCAATTTGCAAAAGGGGTTGTGAAATAACCTACAATAAATGCTTCTTTCCTTTTGCTCAACAGTAGGAGATGCCCATCTGTGTTTTGGGCCAATCAGGATATGAGAGATATTGATTATCCAGAGTGATTCCAGGGGAAGATCACAGAGGTAGGGAGCTGGAGGATATGATGTACAGCAAAAAGCTGAGAGCCTTAGGGTTGTTCAGCGGGAGACAAGAAGGCAAAGACAGTGTGAGTAAATCTAATTCTAGATTTCCATTTCTAAAGTGGGCTATGGAGAAGGCAGAGCCACACTTTCCTCACAGGTGCACAATGAAGAGAGAGCCACAACAGCCACACACAGCAGCAGGGGACATTCTAGCTGCACTGTGGGAGGGGGAAGAATGTATTTCACCACAAAGGCCATGCACCTGGGCCATGCCCAGAGAGGTCAGGGAACCCCCATGCCTGGAGTTATTCAAACCTCAGAGGATCAATGTTCCAAGAAATCTGTCTTTGTTTTGATGTTAGCCCTGTTCTCAAAAAAAATTAAACACTTGTAGAAGTCTTCACCAACATATTTTTGATACACTTCTCTGATATTATGCACTAGTAATACTATCAAGAAGAGACCTCTGTGTATCCTCAGAGGAAGCATAAGAAACATCCCCACAACTATCCTGCTGGTCCCATAGTCAAATGCAACAGATAGCAATCTTTGATCTCAGGGTGGAGGATGTTCTAAAAGGAGAAGAAAACATGGTAATAATTAATAACAAGTAGAGTTAAAAGACTAAGTATGACCCTCTACAGTTTCCTCAAACAAAATCTTTAAACACAGAATTGGAACATTTCAGATTCATGTCTTCTATCTAGGTAATGAAGTGCTCTTGTTTTGTGCGCTCTCCACTTGATTTACCCATCTTCTTTATTTTTTACAAACTTTATTGAGTCTCTTTAAGGATGAAAACGAACATTTGTTTAAAGCTCTGGATTGTCACAAAGTTCCTTTATACTCTTAGGTGTTCAGTAGGCCAGCTGGAGGCAGTTCAATGAATGCTGAGTTCTGACATCTGAAATTTCATCAAGAAATGAAATTTCGTTTCTTTCACTTTCATCAAGATTCTCACAATAATATTTTATATTAACATTTTCCCATGTAACTCCTTTTTGTGGCTCTAGACCTAAACAGACAGATTTATTATTAAAAATTAAATCCTGTCAAGTATTGTTAAAAATTACTCAAAACTGACATCACTGGATATATAAGTGGGCACTTGAAACAACTGATGTCTTCATTTCATCTACTGTAATCCTCATCTTATGCTTTTAAAATAAACCAATTCATGTATCAAGCTTTCCAGGACAAAGTTCTCTGTTACATGGGATTCATAGGAATATTGAAAGCTGTGTGCTACATTATCAGTATTTTCATAGGTTTTATTAATTTACCATAAACCTTTTACAGTAAGGAAAGCAACAGCAAAGTTAAGCTGCTCCCTTCCCTCAGTAAGGACCATAATTCTCAATCCAGCTTTCCTCTACTGCAACTTAGTTCTTGTAGTCTAGAACTGCTTTCCAGCTAGCATTACAATTTGACTATCACCATACACCAAATTATATAATTACATCTTTTTCATGAGTTAGCACTCATACAACAATCCCCTTCTCTATTTTCTCTGGGAAAAGCAAAACACTTTGCCTCCTTTAATGTTGCCTTTCTTGCCTAGAAGTTAACTTTTTTTGAAAAACACGCTGCATGACACCAATATAAGCTTTTATGTTGTCACACTGACATGTCCATTATTTCAATTGTCTGAAAATATATAACATTAGCAATCCAGGGATAAACACATGTTGACATTTTCAGACTGAGCTATAAACCAGAAAATTATACCAAATCTAACCATCATATTAAATTTAATACTTGAGAATTATATCACAAGACATCTAATAATGTCAAGAAGCATAGAAAATCAAGAATGTTTAAGTCACCTACTTCATTTACTTCAGCTTCAGGTTTAGCTGTTGGGGAATAATTTTTTTCATCCATTTCAGCAGAATTAATTTTATGACTTGTCCAAGCTAAGATAGAGCCTTGCACCTTTCCTCAGGCACCCTTTCTGCTTGTGAAGCTGAAGACAGCTAATTGCAAGGTCCAGGACCAAAAGAGGCATCAATTTACTTCAATGAGTATCCAATTGTAATCTCATCTGCCCTACTGCACCTTTGCAAATGTTAGAAGACTGCTATCATGTAACTTCAGGCTTTTCATGGTCTTTATAAAGCTGAAATAATAAAATACAAAACTGCAGTGCTAAAATCTATACATTACTGATCCTCATGGGTCCTTACCAATTCAGCATATTCTATGATTCTGTGAAAATGTCAAAACATTACTTGCATGAACAAGAAAAGCAGCAAGCAAAATGTAAAAGTGAGAGCAAAAACATGCTAAAATAAGGAAAATAAATGTAAGCACCCTAAGTAATAGTGTTGAAAATCGCAGATAACAACAGCCAATCAAGATGAGCATTTGGACTATCTTCTAAAATTTTGTAATGTACGCTGTTGAACACTCAAATTTGCTTCTTTTATTATAACTGAAAAATAAACTGCTTCAGGCAACTTACTTCATAGTATTAAAATAGATCAGGCTTCAAACTGAGAATTCTTTTTGTAAACAGATGCAGGAAGTCACTTGTATTAGAACAGTTCTGTCCTATTGTCTTTGTTAATGATTTATAGAGGATGTAACCCAGTACTTTCCTCATTGAATGCTAAGTATAGAGCTGTCTTTCCTTTTAAGTGATTAACAATCTCAATGCCTTCCTTGAGTCAACTGCAGAAATTGTACAGGAGATATACAATTATTATTTTTAAAATAACCCTTCTATTAATTTATCTTTGAAGATATATTTAAAAAAAAAAAAGCACTACAATAGAAAAGATGTACTTATTAAGCTCTGGGTTGTATTAAAGCTTAGCAGCATAGGAAAGTGTATCCATGTATTCCATATTGCTATGTTTAATTGCTTCAAAGTCCCTATTTTTTGTTTGTTTGTTTGCTTTTGTTTTTATTTAATTATGCTTAACTTTTAGGGGCTACTCTGGTCTCAAATTGTTCATGTAACTCCCCAAAGTCTCCCACTCCCCCATGCACAGGGAGTTACTATGCTGTAAGTGCTATTTCAGAAGCTAGTCCATAGATTGAAAGAGCATTGACAAATAAGTCCCCATCCCCTGCACTACTTGTGGTTTGGGAGATGAAAGGGTAAGCAGAAGAGCAGCAAGCAAAGAAGAGGGCCTGGGAAAGCAGGGAGGCACAATGTTGTTTTAATGTTTGCCTTCTAGTTTCTCACTACCCACATGAATACTTCAATTTCTATTTGAATGTGTAATAAATTAAGTACATTTTCCCCAAACTGAGTTTATTTTGCCTGTGACACTATTTGGCAAATAATCTCCCTGTCTTCATCAGAAAACATTTTCCCTCCTTCCTGTTCCACCCATTTTCTCCCCTGATCCTGCTGAGGAAAGGAGGTAGGGGTTGAGCAGCTGGGTGGGAGTTTGGCTGATAGCCATGGCTAAACCATGACATTGTTGCATTACCTAGTACATACTTTCACTTCCTCTCCTTTTAAAAAGCATGGGTTTGAGTTTTGTTCATGATATCTTTACTTTGAAATAGAATGCACTCAATATAAAGAGACTGACAAACTGAAATAAAACATGAAACACATTAGAAATTAAACCATCTTACAAAAGGGAGCACTGTTGTTTGCTTCTGTTTAATTAATTGCATATTCCCTACATAAAAAAAGAAGTCTGAAGATTAAAAAAAATTAAACTTCAACAGACTTCTCAGATCATTCACACACTGACCAAAACACTTATTTTTACTCACATCATTCTCACTTAGGGGAATAACTTCCTCATGCACATCTGTTTGGCAGCCTTTCTTTTTCCCATCTCATCAAGACCCTCTCACAACCAGGGAAATTTGACATTCTAATCTGTGACCTCCCATGATGGGAAAAAAAAAAAAAAGAAAAGATAGTGAAGAAAAGATAATTGGATGTTTGGTGCATCCTCCCCTACACACACTCTCTCCCTTTCCACTCTGATGGGCAATGCGGTTTGTGCTGAGAACACCAGGTGGTTTTGAAGGAGGAACAGTCTGGATGTTCATGTAATGAATGCATTCCAGAGTTTGGGGAGCTGTGATGTTTGGATTGACATTGGTGCAGGCTGGCTTGCAAAAGGGTATATAAAATACCACTGGAGACCAGGTGATCTGGGCAAACTAATGTCACACACAGACGAAGAATCCCTAGATTGGAAGAGACTTCAAGATCATTGAGTCCAGCCCACGCCCCAACACCTCAACTAAACCATGGCACTGAGTGCTGCATCCACTCTTTTTTTAAACACATCCAAGGATGGTGACTCCACTACCTCCCTGAGCAGACCATTGCAGTACTTTATCACTCTTTCTGTAAAAACTTTTTCCTGATATCCAACATATATTTCCCTTGACACAGCTGAGGACTGTGTCCTCTCATTCTGCCAGTTGTTGCCTGGAGAGAGAGACCAACCTCCACTTGACTACACCCACCTTTCAGGAAGTTGTAGAGAGTGATAAGGTCACCTCTGAGTCTCCTTTTCTCCAGGCTAAACAACCCCAGCTCCCTCAGTTGTTCCTCACAGGGCTAGTGTTCCAAGCCCCTCACCAGCCTTGTTGCCTTCCTCTGTCACTGTTAGGTTGGATGTGACATACACACATGATCAGGGTCCAAGAAGAAAAAAGTTTTTTATTCTGCGTGTTCTCCAGCTTATATACTCTTAACAAAGCGTGATCGTAAGCCATTAACTACATCACAATAACTTCTTATATTCATTGGTGCAAAGCAATTAGCGTCAATATAATTGGAGAAAGTTTTACAAAAATTTAATAAGGCACGTATACACATCTACTTATGCATGTAGTCTAGCTTACAAAAATTTTCATGTATCTTTTCTAATCTGTTTCCATGCTGAGGGCCTTGTCTTCTTCCTTGCTATGGATATACTCGAAAATCATCAATTGTTATTTCTTCTATTAACTTAGCTTTGTTTGCAGGCCAGCTGTCAAGCCCCTCCATACTCCTCTGGATGCACTCAAGTGTCCTTCCTAAACTGAGGGGCCAGAACTGGACACAACACTCAAGGTGTGGCCCCACCAGTGCCAAGTACAGGGGAAGGATGACCTCCCTGCTCCTGCTGGCCACACTGTTCCTGACACAGGCCAGGATGCCCTTGGGCTTCTTGGCCACCAGGGCACACTGCTGGCTCATGTTCATGTCAGCCAGTACCCCCAGGTCCCTTTCTGCCTGGGCACTGTTCAGCCATACCATCCCCCCCAGCCTATAACATTGCAGGGGGTTATTGTGGCTAAAATGCAGGACTCAGCACTTGGACTTACTAAATTTCATCTTATTGGACTCTGCCCATCCATCCAACCATTCCAAGTCCAACAAATTGACACACACTCCCAGCTTAGTGTCATCTGCAAATCTACTAATGAAAGGCTCAACACTTTCATCCATGTTGTCAATAAAGATATTGAACAGAACTGGCCCCAGCACAGACTTCTGGGGGACACCCCTGGTGACTGGCCCCCAGATGGATGCAGCACCATTCACCATCACTCTCTAGGCCCGGCCATCCAGCCAGTTCTTAACCCAGCAAAGAGTGCTCCTGTCCAAGCCATGGGCTGCCAGCTTTTCCAGGAGTGTGCTGTGGGAGACAGTGTCAAAGGCCTTGCTGAAGTCCAGGTACACAACATCCACAGCCTTTCCTGCATCCACCAGGCAGGTGACCTGGTCATGAAAGGAGACCAGGTTGGTCAAACATGACCTACCCCTCCTAAACCCATGTTGACTGGGTCTGATATCCTGGCCATCCTGCATGATGACACTCAGTACAAACTGTTCCATAACCTTACCAAGTACTGAGGTCAGGCTGACTGGCCTATAATTACCAGGATTCTCCTTCCCACCCTTTTTGTGAATGGACATCAGATTGGCCAGCTTCTAGTCATCTGGAACCTCACCAGTGAGCCAGGACTGTTGGTAAATGATGGAGAGCGGTGATGTCTCACAAGCTCATCTGCCAGCTCCTTCCTCACCCTGGGAAGGATCCTATCTGGTCCCATAGATTTATGAATATCCAAACAACTCAGCAGTTGTTTGATTGACTCCTCCTGGATAACAGGAAGACCATTCTGCTCCCTGACAACATCTACCAACCCAAGAGGACAAGCTCTCCTGAAGCTGCAAGCACTTCAGGGTGGATTCCTTTAATAGGGAAGACAGGGAACACTGACTTTTGGATAAGTGACTAAAAGTGCTAATATCCTGATAAATACAGAGATACAATCTTGAATTAGCTACATAGGTGCTTTCTAGCTTTATAATTGAGAATTCTGCAGGGCCAAAGACTGTAAACTTACACATTTCTAGACAAACCTTCTTATATTTATAACCCTTTAGATATTGTAATAGATCATAAAACTTTTATTTATATGCTGCATTAGCAATATTTATATACTGTACTAGCAATGAACCTAATCATGATCATGCACACATTGATTGTGTCCTGTTTCTCATATCTGGCTGAGAACACTCCCTCAACTTCTCAGCTGTACCCCTCAGCCCACTGAGTCCCTGACTAAGGGAAAGGTTACAGAAGATCCACACAACAGCCTCAAGCCACAGCAGAGATGTCTGTCTGTATTACACAGATGCATCCTGGAGGAAGCTGGGATACCAGCAATTTGGCCTTCTAGGACAAAAATCTTGTCTTATGCAGCACGCTGTGCTGAGGGGAGGTAGGGTTCATCTCACCTGTCTTAGACTGTCTACAAGTTAGGTATGTAAATCCAAATTTGTTTTCTAGACTGAATCTATACATGATGGTGGCAGAGAAGACGAATCACACTTTCACTACTGAGTACAGATAGAAAAGAGGCAATTTTCTTACCAAACCTATCTTCTACAAAATCATCTCTCTGTAATAGAAATGTTTCCCTTCTGACCAAAGCTGCCTTCATGCTCAGCTCAGAGGCCTTCTTGCTCCTTTAACTGATGGGAGCCCATCAGAACCAGTCTGACAGCATCAGCCCACTAACACAGCAGGGAGCTCCACAGAGCTACTAACCTCAGCATGACATTTTTTCCAAACTATACATCTGAAGTGACAGAGTTTGCTTGTGTTGAGGATCTTCCATTGCTTACCAGAAATGTCTAACAAGCTACATGAAATCATGGAGGAAAGTCCCTGCACAAAGCAAAGTTAATTCTACTACAACCTGGTTTTATTACCTATAAGAATTCTCTTGCATGCTGCTCATATCTGTTTTTCTTTAATCAAAACTCAGGTAAAGCACAGATTTTAACATGTCTGTGAAAACTAAACAAGAGTTTAAGAGGCAATTTATAGCAACCTTTCAGGAGGCATTCATGAACATCTTTAAATCAATCAATTTTCATTGGTACACAATCCCACTGTCTGATTCCATACTTTGTCACTCCAATAATTTCTTCAAATTACAGCCGAGATTACTTCCAACAGAGGAAGGAGAGGTTTTGGCTGTCCTTCCTAATAAGCCAGCTGAATTTGTTATTCAGCTTCATTTTGAACACAGAAAAAGTAAAATACCTATACCTTCATTAAGCATGTACTAATAACTACTGTGGTATTAGTAGTCTGTGAAGATCTGCATACACACAGGCAAGTCATTAACATTTTGACTACATCCCTTCCACCCTTGAAGACAGAACCAGCACAATAGATGCTATTTCAATTTTTTGAAAGCTGAAGTTGTGAGCAAGATGAAGTGATGCTTTTATCAAAATATGAAAGTGGGTGACAATTGATTACTAAATACTAAATTATTAATAACTGTCTAGTAACATATATTTGAGTATCAACTTTGAACCTCTTTTCCCCTCCTCCACTGAATGAGTACCATGTTGCTTGCTCTCCAGGTCTTTGTCATCTAGAAATGCAACTTGGAATCACAGTGCTTGTATTTGTTTTTCTTCTCCTTGACCTCTTACTCAATTTCTGATTGCTGACAATGCTTGACTATGCACTAGAGGTCTCTGATGGTCTCTCTCTAACAAAACATTTTCCAACAGACACGATTGCTTTGGAAATTACAGGCAGTTGAGCTGCCTTCAAGGATCCTGAAACAATACATACATACATAACTGCCATTGGCAGAGCACATCAGCTGAAATGAAGCAGCTGACCATCTTGCATAGCAGTGCTAATAGAGCTATTTCATCTCAACAAAGGACTGAAAATAGCTTAGTAATTTGCATCACATCAATTTAAATTAAATTTAAGAGGCTAAGTGAGCACATCTTTTGGACACAACATCCATTCATCAGTCTGTGCCATTTTAAGGACAGCAAGCCCTGCTATTTCATCAGTTAATGGTCTTGCACTATTCAATGCTCATTGGTGCCACTAGGTAATTTTACTCTCCATTTCTGTCTTGCTTATGTGAAATTGTTATGTGTAGCAGGGCAAGTAACAAGTCAAGCAATACTGACACAGCATACATGGAGTAATACTGCTGGATTAAATGTGACTTATTAGGACAATCACAGTGGTATGAAACCTGCTGTGTTTCAAATAAAATAAATACTATAAAAAATAAAGTTTCTGCAATAAATGAGGTTGACCCAGCTGAAGTAGCACTGAAACCAATGGTAACAGCCTCTACAGAGGCCAAGCTAGGGCAGCTCTTCAGTCAAGCAAAAGCCACATTTGTAGCTTTTCAGGTGATTTCCTGATGTGCAAACTCCCAGCTTTCATAATGCTCAGTGATGTGTGCTTGGATAGGTCAGGCCTGAGCAGAGTCTGACAAGCCAAGTCAAAGCACTTTTACTGGTGAAAGTTTCTGTGCCTGTCCCAGAAGTTGGTGACCTGGCCCTTAATTGGTTAAAAGTGAACAGAGATAAGATTTATAAGGTCATGGCTTCAGCTTGTAGGCAGTGCTGTATAAAAGCACTGGTCCATGAGGCTAAGACCTCCAGAAATTTTTATGGTTAATGGATACCCTGTTCTCTATCACCAAACCCTGTGTGCCACATGGAAAGCAAAGAGGAAAACATCCCTTCTCTCACTTCCTTAGCAGTCATATCTGTTGACACAACAGATGCCAGCTGATGTGAGTCTAATGTTTAGTGCAAGCAAACCACAAACATTTTACTCATGCTTATCTCCCCAGGAAACCCAAAGCCCCATGCCAGCCTAGCCTCAGTGTTTGCCACAAAAAAATGCCCTACAAAGTGCTAATATAATCTGCTTGTTCTGCCTTTCCACCATTGCATTTTCCTTGCAATTAGGCAGAGAAGATCTGGGATACCCTGATAGAAGACCAGCACTGGAAGTTTAACTCCTTGTCTTCCCTCCTCTTTCTTTCAAAAACCTACCCATGCCATTTCCTTTCACGTTTTGATTATTTCTATTACTCTGAGCACTTTCTAAGTAGGAGGATAGACCAAAAAAGCCTGGGGGAAAAAATCCCAACAAATCCAACCAAAACCCAATCCCTAGAGCTTTTTCTGCTTTATTACTTTTACCTAAAAGACTTCAGGAGGGCACGGATGCCACCTGTGATACTTTTATTTCTACTCTATCAGTCCTTCCATGTTATGATCCAGGCAGGGAGAATATGGCAAGCATATACAACTTCAAACTGTTAAGGAGCAATTCAGATTTTTTCTTTCTTTTCAAAGCAAGTGACTCAAACTAATCTACTAATAAACAGTTAGATCATTTGCACTTTCAACTATTAAACAAACTATTTCACTGAGTCTGGTGAGTTTCAGTTTCTTTGTTCAGGAGTTATGGCGCAGCTCAACATTTCATCCCTAGAAGTGACTGACACTGCTGTTGTCATCCCTCACCCACTAAAGATTTTGATTAGCAAAGTATGCAGAAGCCCTGAGATTAAAGAGATTAATTCAAGAACTAAAAAACCTACTTGACAGGGAGGGGCACCAGGAAGTTAATCCACATAATTTGATAAAGAAAAGTTTACACAAAAGTATTCTTAGTATTTGAATAACATAGTTCTGCTATTTCCAGATAACTTACAAGAAAAATCTGGTTTTCAGAATAAAAACCACATGGAAGCACGGACAAGCCTGTCAAGATGAACAGCTCATGAGGGCTGTTAACCATGAATATAATTGACCAAGATTTGCACTGGGTCCAATTGACCAAACTGCCCTGTTGAAATTTTATTATTTTTTTCCAGAAATGCTCTTGCTGTTCTGCCTAGGTGACTGACCACTTCTCTGACCTTGACACCTTTGGGTACTAGCAGGCAATTTCTTTATCTAAACTGCAGGGATTCTAATCTTCATTAAAGGTTGATCATCAGCTGAATACCTGCTTGTACCCTTGGGCTGAGTGTCAGGAAATAAAAGACAGAAGTTAAGAGGATTTGGACTGATGGAAACAAATGAAAGTCTAAATATAAAACTTGTTACTGTCATCTACACAAGCTGCTTTTTCCCCCTTGCCTGCTTCTAGGTTCTGCATTACAGGGATTGCTGTTGGTATGTTGGTTAGAGAAGCAGGACTTCAAGGGTTGGATGTGGGCATGTTCTGCATATGGTAATGTCCTTACACATTCACTGCCCTGTGAAGAAATTGTAAGAATTAAGGAACTATAAACAGGAGGGAGCTACAGCCCTGTCTGCTTCTTTTACAGTATAATCACTTTTAAAAATTTTAAAATCTTAGTGTAGTTTGAACTGGAGCTGAAGGGATTTGGTTTTATGTTTTGTGTCTGAAGGTCAGCAGAGAGAAATACCATTTCCAGCTGCTGGGTCTCCATACAACCTCAACACAAAGAGCTTGTGAGCCTTTCTTCAGCAACATCATGTTATCCAGCTCCATCAGTCAAAATCTCACAGTAACCCCACCTGAGCCAGCTTTTTTGGACAAAAGCTTTACCTGGGATTTAAATACTGTATTATCCCATTGGCAGGTCCTATCCCATATTCTTTCAAGAAGCTTCAACTCTCCCAATGTTAGAGCCAATCACCTTGTGAAAGGTAAAATAAAGCTAATCAAGATCATTGGGGAAAATCAGTCTTATCAGCAATTTGCCAAATCAGGCAAGCCACCTGAGATTTGTTTAAGGCTCAGGTGGATATCACAACACACAAGCTGATCACACATATACAAACACAGTCACTAGTAAGCGCAGCTGGTCACATAAGCCACATCAGCCTACTGCAGCAAAATTTCAGTAGCCTTTGTCATCTGGAAAGCATGGGATAAGATCTCCACACTTTGTGTACAGTAAATCCTTTGTGTACAGTAATGTCAGAACCTGCACTTCCTGCACGTAACACAGTAGTGCCGAATGTCTGTATCTCTTGACCTTCAGACACAGGGAGCTCCCTAGATTCACTTCCATGTTGGCTACCTACCTAGCTTTTGCCTGTCCAGACTTGTAGTGGATTTATTTTAACAGGCCAGATAGATTCCTTATGGTGTTTTGATGAGTCAAAAGCAGCAGAGACCTAACTTAGGATCATCTGAGATGCTGGCAGAGCCACCTTTTTACTGCCAGGGCCACAAAACAATATAAACAAGACAAAAACCACCTACACTTCTAGAAGGACAGCCTGGACCCCTCCTCACACAGCTCAGAATTTTGTGCACACTCATGTTGTCTCCGCTCTTAGTTTTGCAAGTGACATTCAGGGCTGTCAATATTTCTCCTCCAGAGTATTCATTACACACTGACCCATCACATGGTTGGGATCCTGTTCAAGACATCAAATCTTGGAGCTTGCCTCAGCCTCATAATTTCTCAAATTTCTTTCTCATAATAGTTTAAAGAATATATTTAACTCCAATTTCTCTTTGGGGGTGGATGTGGGGAGGTGAGGACATGACATATAACTGTATGTATATGATTTCAAATTAGTTATAGATATTGTATTTTTCAATGGGTCTTCATAATACCCTGCATTTTCAGTGCAGCCCACCTCATGATGATTATAAAGAACTCCCAGACACAATAATAAGAGAAGCACTAAGAAGTGCTTTGCATTTGTAATGAATCCTAAGGGAGGAAATATGATTCATTCTGTAAAACACTGAGCACATGGCAATAGCCACATCCTTGATCCCAAAGGACAAAGTGTACTTAGAAGCACCCAGCTCATAAGTGATATTCTTTACAGAATTATTTTTGGAGTTACTCCAAGGAGTAAAACAGTGTTCTTAAAAATCAAACTTTAAATAAAATGTTCTTTTTGAGGTCCTGGTTGCCTTTTGATGGATAGACACTCGTCTATATTGGAATAAAAACACTTCAGTCAGAACACTGTCTTTTATTTCTTTGTTCTTTGAGTAGCTCCTGCTGGACACAGGAACAGTTTTTCCCAGCGCAGCAGCTCTGCCTGCACAGAGGAGAGGATCTGGAGACAGCATGTGCATTTTGCTGTGCATTCAGTCTTATTTTAAGACAGCCAAGTAAACAAGCAAATGCCAGTTCTCTTTAAGCAATGTACATTACCAGTGTCCGCTATGAACAACTTCCCACTAATGTGAATAAAGATCTGCCTTCCCTCGTTCCTAGCCAAGGTGACGGGACTTGCACCTTCACTTGCTATATATAGATTTAAATTAGAAGTATTAACTGAGCCTATACAAACATTGACCAAAGGAACAACTAAAATTCGAGGTGACCTTTGATGACAGAAGGGGTGGTATTGATGACATTAAATATGAGTGATTTATGTTTCCATTTGTAGAGGTCATTCATCTCCATCTTCTCCCAAATGAGGGAGATACTCCTTTTTCTAAAGGAATAGCTGGTTACCCTCCACTGTAGTCTTTTGTTCCCAAAAATTTTATTCTGTCTATATTTTCCTGGGCTTTGTCGGTTATATTTTTCTGTATTTTATTGGTTATTTCAAGTCTGCTCACAGGAAAGACAGCTTTAAACCCATTTATTCTTCCATTTTTTTCTTTCTAATTTGCATTTTTTTTCCCTAAAGACCTACCACATATACAAAACAGGCAAGTTAGCAGCAGGTAGGTTTATTTGCTATCAGACTGCATCTACTCCCCTTTCCAGAGTTAAGCAAGGTACCCAGAAGTAGGAAGAAAACCAACAGCAACAAAAATCCCTCTCTTGTTTGCTCTGCCCATTAGAAGGTGTTATATTCCTCAGCCCCAGCTAGGCCAGCCATGACCACTGCACTTCAGTTCCCTGCAAGCTTTGCTGACCACACAGCACTCTGTAAGGACTCACATCTCACCACCATGACACAGCAAGCAAACAAATAAATCCAGTTGTTTCCATTCTGCATCTTCTCATACTCTAAAAATATCACTGAAAGGTTTTGAAGTAAGTTTAAAGCATGCTAACTGTTCTCTGCTGGCCTTGATCACATGTGTTATACCTACAGTACAATTAAACTATCATTTTACAGTTGTTCTCTTAAACACAAAGCTAAAATGCCCCTTTCATTTCAAAATCACTATAAAGAATGAAACAGTTTCTGAAATTCATTGTGTTTAAAACTAAAGATTCATTCTAGATGTAGATTAAGGTTTATGATTCATCCCAAGGCTAGTACAGAGCCTCTTAAACAAAAAAAGACAATGTTCAGAACTAAAACCTCCTTCCTTTATCCCTCCTGCTTTTGTAAGAGCCAGCATTTACACTGAGCTGAAGGCAAGAGCATCACTGCTCCTGCAGTTAAGTGCTCCCTGGGCCCCTTTATCTCCAGCTAATAATCCAATTTGCCTGGATGTACTTGACTCCAGTAGGAGTGCAATTCACAGAGCAACTGCAGAAGGTAGTTCTTAGGGGAGTCATCATATTACTCAGAGACAGGCATTTTAAATAGAGAACATACTCTGTCAGAGTGAGGTACACTCATGAAGCCTGCTTCAGTGACATGGCAGTACTATGACTTGCTTTATTTCACAACTCCCAGTTAAAAAGCAAGCAGCACAAAAACTGTTTAATCATTCATGGATTCATTTTACAGAATGCAGAGGGTGTAAACAGTAATTTTGTTTTTGATTCTCATCCTACACCAAGTATAAAGAAAGTGAAAAAGACAGAGGTAATAAAAAAATTGCCACATCACAATAGTGATGTAAAAGCATCACTCTCTTTTTTCTACTTTGATTCAATGGGCTACAGATGTCTCACATCCAGAAAACACAGAAATATACCACACCAATCACTTTCACATAATGCTTCTCTTCATATTCTTTCTTGAAAGGCTATGGAAAAGCATGACTTATTAATGCATAACCCTTCCCACCACCACCACCAACACAAAAAAACCCCAAACAAACAAAATCTCTCTGTTCTAGCCATTGTATTTGGCACCTCATTATCCACTCCCATTATGGCAATGCTTCCGGGGGAAGGATTTACATAATTAAACATGTCACAACACGAAAAGAATTATGCTTTTAAGCAAGACCTCAAGAAACAAGTAAATTTCTTACAAAACACAGTATGATTTCAGTGGATTTTTGGGACCCCAGCAGAAATGCTTTTTAATTGCAGTAAGAAGCCCTAAAGAGAAGATCTCCAAGAAAAAAAGGTAGAGAATGAAACTGAATGCATAGGAGCCTCAAGAAAAAAAAATTCCCAGTTCTCAGAAACTGCAGGTCTGTTCCCTAAAACTCACTGCGCTGACCTTCACGGTGACAGGCCAGCACTGTGAGCAGGCTGGCCTGGTGCAAGGGAGCCAGCTCGGCCCTCAGGACTGACCCCTGGCACAGCTACCTGCAGGGCTCACCTTCAGCTGTGCTACTGCCCTGCTTAACAACAGCCCCATTGTCATCCAGCAACAAACCACACTTGGTAACAAACAGCCAGGGAGGATTAGCAGCTGCCTTCTACAGTCCCAGCAGCCCTGCCCCTGCTGAGCCCTTCTAGAGTTCCCTAGAGCAAAATCCCCCACAAAGTTCACTCCAGCTTACACACACGAGGCTGGGTGTTGTTTACTTCACCTTCTCTCTACTCAGGAAGGGCTGAACCGTCCACTGCAGGTCTTTCATGCACTCCAGCTACCAAATTCACCTGGCTACAGCTCAAGCTCTTGCTTTGCAGTAGCAGAACCTTCTTCAGCTACTATTTGTGTGAGGACCCAGCTGTAGCTCATCTTCACAGAATCATACAATAATTTAGGTTGGAAAATACCCTAATATTGAAATTTTAATGGAGTCTGACCATTATCCATGTTCCAGAATACACTACCGAGGCAGGACAATTTAAGAAATACTGCTTTGATTTAACACCACTGTCAGAGCTGTCATGGCAGATGTGGGGAAAAGGTCTTTTTAAGAATGCTAGGAGATGGTGAACATTCCTGGCACATGTACAGAGTCCCTTGGTCTCCCACTTGCACCTTCCAAACCTGAATTACTGATTTTTCCTCCTTGAATCAAAAGGCTTTGCTAGCCTCCTGGAAAACTAATATTGCCAGACCTGAATTTATGTGACTTTTCCTGAAGATGAGGAAGGGGATTTGCCCCCTTTAACCAAGAATGACACCACCAAAAACACGTCCAGTGCCCAGCAGCCCTGGGAGTGCTGGGGCATACCCATGGGTGCAAGCACTCTGCCAGCACATTTGAGAATCTGGTAAAATAGTGCTTGGGCTGAGTGCTGGAAAGAACTGGAAGCAGCAGAGTTACCCTTACATTTACATTATGCGTGGGAGGTAATACAAAGACACTTAGAATGAAGTGTTGACTCATAATGACACTAATGCAGAACCTGCTCCTAGAAACAAACCCTGTTCATTTTTGCTGGCCTTTCTGTGTCTTGACAAGAAATTAGAGAAACAGAGGATTTAGTTGATTCTCATGCAAACAAAAAAGCTTTCATTCACCTCACATCTTTGCTGACAGGATAACAATGCATGCCCTTTCTTAAAATTCAGTTTGAAAGTACCCAGCAGTGATGCCTGAAGATTTTTGCTTTTCATATATTTTTCACATACTTGTAGTTTTGTAGACTGTTAATACATTGTTATACAGCTTCTAGTACTTTTCCTGCCCTTTCTCTCATATTTTAGAAAAATAAGCTAACCCTGTCTAACTCATTCCTAAAATTCTGTTTAGTCTTATTTTCAATAAGAGGAATTCTAACAAGGACGTTGTTTTGCATTAGAACTTAGAAGATGTAACAAGAAAAAGGGCAAAGACGTTGCTGGAACAACTCCAAGGTGCAGACCCCAAGGGTAGGTTACTGGGGCAACTGGTCTCTTATTGGATGTATCTGCTAGATATACTAATTAATTAACCTTATAAAATTTGTAGTAAATCAATTGTGCTTGTGTGCAGAGCTGTATTTGTGCATCTGAAAGCTTTCATTAAATATCTGATTTTAATATAAGCAGTCTTAATATTATTTGGAAATTTTTGTCTTTGATTTTAGGCAACAGCAGTCACCAGCCCGTCTCAGACATGGGCTGCTGCCAGCCCCCAAAAGCCTGAGGCTGCCTGCTCCCTCCCTCTAGCACTGACTGTGCCCTCACCAGGAAGCTGGGCCCTGCAGATCTCAGGAAAGTAGAATGCTCTCCTGAGTTTCTGGACATCACTTCTTCTGAACCTACGCATAAATATTGAAGCTGCCACATGGTCTGCAGAGCACTGGCTCACTGGAGCATAAGATTTACTGCTGCCCAATTACAGAGTAACATTTCGACCTAAGTGAGTCCTTTAACAGAAAGTTCATTAGTGAGAAAGGTCACCTTTCTAATATCCCCTATAAACCCAATAGTATCACAGACAAATCTATTTCTACATCTGAGGAATGGCATTATAACGTCACTTGAATGTCACAGCAACACACACTGTGTGGTAGTGCAAACAATGCAGGTGAAAGCAGAAGAATTTCCTTCAATCCAAGGCAGTGATTTTACCTCTGTGGTAACAGTTAACATGTTTTTTTGTCCCCCTCTGCCATTTTATCTCATTGTTTTGTACTGCTCAGCCTTAGTTGTAGAACTGTGGTGGTTTTATTTTGTAGATTCATGTGGGCAGAGCAACCTCAGCAAAGTTAAAATAGATACATTGATTTTTTAGAGTGTGGAGTAGTGACTACTTCTGAATGTTTTCCTGCTAGTGGCTTCTGCTGTGTTCTTTCCTGCCCTTTTTGCAGGATGGCAAGCCCCATAGAAAAGGAAAATAGTTTGTTTCCTGTCATGAGTATACTGTGCACAAAACTCATGTTGACAAAATTGTCTGTTACTCTGTCTGTTTGGTGACAACCTTAAATTTATGGTGTTGCATATTGTTTCCTTTGGTAGCATGCATTAAAACGATCAGCTTTTATGTTTCTCTTAAAGTTTAGAGAAGACAAAATAGCTGTAAGAAGGTCTGTGTACACAGGCCTATCTGCAGCCTTGGTAACTCCTCGCTCTATTGCTCAGCACCTACTGTGGCAATCATAGAATCACAGGCTTAGAGTAAATGACTGAATTTCTTTCCTCTAAAGGTGCTCACTTCTCTTCTCAACATATTTAAAGCTTATTTCTAGTTAGGAGACATTACCATAACAGGGATGCTATTAATATTTGAGCTGTTCAGACCACCACTGGTGTTAGTAGTTCCCATTAGAGGAATGGAGGTAGCCAATCCCAACAATGAGACCAGAGCCAAATGCAATCAATTACAGACATAGAAATGAAACTTTTATGTCCTGAATTCTTATCCTTGCTCCTTGGGGGCTCTGTTTGGACCTAAGAATTCAGTAAAACAGGAAAGCTTAGTCTGAATGCATTGTGGCCTGTGAACAGCACACACAGACAGCTCCCACGTGAAAGGGACAGGGCTGCTGCTGCCTATTGCTGCAAGGAGCACCTTCCTTCTACTCTCATCCCTGCTGAGTGTGGGAGATGCTGTTTAGCACAGGCATCTTAGAAAGTGATGCTGTGGGCTGATTTACTGGAGAGCAAAGCTTCCTCATGATGTTCACCCTCATTAGTTTTTATTTTAAACAGATCTTGTTATGCTAGCCTGACAGCCCTCAAACTCCAGCTTAATTAAACTGGCTGAACTTAATACTGACTTTCTGTTCACCGTATTTTCTTTCTGCTCTTCTTATACATGGAGATAAACTTGGATCCCATACTCATATATGCAGTTCTTCCTCCCAACAAAGCTGTTGACCATCCTTTCAGAGGGCCATTAGATGCCAACTTAATTTTAAAAAGAAGTTATTTAGGAATTGTGCATAATGAGGTCATGGTCTCAAAACCTCTATAAAGACAGATAAATGTCATTTACTTGTCTAGAAGTATGGCAAACTGAAGCTCAAGAATGACAATATTTAAGGTGTTTCTGGTGCAGCCTGCTCTGATGGGCTTTCTCTAGCCGTTGAAGGGCATGATATTACAATGTTTTTTATTTTTAATCACAAAAATATTCTATTCTATTCTATTCTATTCTATTCTATTCTATTCTATTCTATTCTATTCTATTCTATTCCTGGGATAGCTCATCATGTTACAACCAGGCTTCAAACGGGACTATAGGCAGTGTGTGGGGAATTTTGTTTTAGTTCGTCCTTGCTGTTAAACTGAGTCCAAAGCCTTCAGTGAGATGCTGTTCATCATCTGCTTAGGGGAAACTCCCCCTAAGCATTGGAGAGCTAGGAGAGGAAACACATAAACCCCTTCTCCCAAACATACACTCTGCCCCTCACTGTTCAAAGCTCCTGTATGTCTTTAATCTAATGTATATCAAGGCTTTTAACCTAGTAACAATACACAAGGTTGTCACATAAATTAATTATCCTTCTGGGAGACCTGCATAGGTGCTTTTGATGCAGTATAACCAAATTTACAATGGCTTATTGCTAATATAAGAGAAGTGATGATGTTTTCTGTTAACTTGGTGGCAACTAACATGGTTTTAACTGTATTCATTTACTTCTTAGATTAGGATGCTTGTAAAGTTAGTAGTAAGGATATTTTAATAGAAGAACATTAGTAGGCCAGAGTATATTAGCATTTAATTAACAGTAACATTATTATTTCTATATCTGCCTTATGGAAATATAAAAGGATAAAGCTAAATCCCAGAATAAAGTATACTTTGCAGCATTGACTGCCAGATACCAACAGCTAGATTAGTTTGATGGATTAAGGTAATGAAAGAATATGTTACGTTTACGTTACATTTACATTACATTTACGTTACATTTACGTTACATTACGTTATGACCTTGGGGACTGGTTTCAAAAAGTAAGATTCTGGGGAATCAGTATTTTTGGCCATTGTTCCCACACCAACCAGGTCCTGTGTCTGGAGCTATATGGAATAGATTTTCTTTCCTGGAGCACTTAGCTGTTTTTCCCTAATAAAGTTGGTTACTTTTTTTTTTTTTAATATGCAAGCACACAATGTTTCCTATAACTTTAATGAGGCTGTTAGCATCAGAAATAGGGAAAGCAATATATCCTGGGAATTTGTCATGTAGCTCTTAAAAATGGTGTTTTCAGAGAGGACATATGAATGGAAAATGGAATGAAAATTCTGCATCCAGAGAGGGGAGGCCAAGGTCACCAAGTTTGGGATTGATCCTGCAGGCTGTGTCCCCTGTGAGGGTGGTGTGGGGCAGAGGATCAGGTTAGGACCTCTCAGACCTCTTACCTGTCTGAAGGCAGTTCTTCCAGCTCCTCCCATCCAGCCATTTCACCCACTGTGGCTATGACTTTGTAGTTTCTATTAGAGGATGGTGGCTGCTGTTCACATTCACCAAGGTGAAATTTCTGGTGGCAGGCATTTGTCTTGCCATCAGCCCAGATTTCTTAAATCAGCTTATTTGCTTTTAGTAAGAAAACCTGCTGGACTCTTCATGCTACAACCAATGGCATATCTAGGGGGAAGTTATGTACTATACTTTGCACTGAACTACTGCCCTACCACGGCTGAAATGTGAGCTCTTCTGTCTGAGATGCACCCTTTGGAGCTGTCATCTGCTCCTCTGCTGAGCTAATTCCCCTAAGTAACAGAAGAATAGCCCTGAACAGGTAGTAAACACAAACCAGTGTGACAGTGGCACAGTGGTGGAGCCAAGATGCCCTGGCAGCTGTAAGAGGAGGTACAAGTGGGGACAGGACCTTTTCAGTGGCAGCTACTGCAGATCCACTCAGCCCCAACGATATAGCATGACCTTCATATCACTTTCTATGCAATGCTTGGCTGAAGCAGGGAGATGTTATTCTCTTCTCCTGACAGGGAAGACAGAGCTTCCCATGGGCTGAAGGAACCATCTTTTCAGTTTACTCGGCGGTAGAAATTTTTGAAGCCACATGAACCTGTGTGTGGCTGGCCCTAGGGCTACCTAGTAAACATGCTGTTAGCGCATGCCACTGGGTTCAAAGCCAGACAGAAATCACCCCATCTATATATGTAGGCACTTAGAGAGCTGTAAGGACAGATTAATCTTCATTTGTTACCTGCCTACATATTAGGTTTTCAGGCCTTCTTGGAAGACTTTCATGAATTAAAAAGAAAAAAACCAAAGAACCCACAGGGTTCAATTATCATGTTTCTCTTCCCTCTTGCTTGTGGGGAAGAGGTGAATGGGCTTTGTGGGTGAAAGCCAAGAGACAATCAATATCAAGGAAACCTGCATAGAAAATAGTGTGCACCCCTCAAGTTTGTGTGGGGCATAGCCCCAAGGCAGTTGTACTGACTGGCAAGTCAGAGAATGCTCTGGTAGCCTTTGGTGGCGAGGTGACTGTGTCAGCCACTTCTTCTATTGACACTGCAGCAAACTGTCTCCAAATGAAGCACTAGCCACATTTACAGTCCTTCATTGAGCATAACAGATTATTTGAATTTGAACTGTGGGTGTTTTTCAGGTCAGAAGTATTCTGGTAGTTTTGTTCTATTTCTTGCTTTGCATTTAAAACACAATTTGTTTTGTGCTTTGCTTGGTATAGTAGCAACTATCACAAGATGAAGCCTGTTCTCACCTCTGTCTGACAGACTGTTCATTCACAGTGGAGAATTCCCTGAGTCTGCAGACTCACCTGCTGGTGGGTGTACCGAGTTTGGCTGAGTGCTGTGCTTTGGACTGGGGACTAAAGAAGTTGATAACTCACCAGTAGTGGCTACTGCTAAACTGCCTGCACAGTGCCAAGGTCTTTTCTCTTTCTCATTCTGTCCCCACAACTGTGAGTGGGCAAGAAGCTGGGAGATGCACAGCTGGAACAGCTGACCGCACCTGCCCAAAGCATATCCCATACGTATTGTGTCATGGTCAGCAGCAAAAGCTCAGGCAAGAGGAAGAAGAGAATAACTGTGGTGACAAGTAACCATCATGCATCAAAGCTGAGGCCATGCTTTCCAGGAAGCGGATAGATGTCTACCTGCCAATGGGAAATAGTGAATTAATCCTTGCTTTGCTTTGTTTTCACACATGGCTTTTGCTTTCCCTATAAAACTGATTTTAGCTTGCTCTAGAAGTTTATGGACTGTAGATGACCCAGCATACTAGGTCAAGAAAAATCTGAACTAAATTGGCTGGGACTACATGAATCAGACTCAGTGGATAATAAATCTTCTTTTCAGGAAAATTCTCTGGGTGTGCCTTTAGACAAACACTAAATTGAACATGTAACACAGACTGTAAGCACTATAGCAGGGAGTCACTCAGAGAGCACTCTGGGTTAGAGATAAGAGAGATTGACCATTGAAAGTATTTAACTCATCTGCACTGTACCATGTGGTTGTTGGTTTCAACTTTTACCTCCTTTAAATAATGAGTCTTTGAGGTATCTTTATTTTGTCTTTATTCTTCAGTCAAACAATATCATCACTAATTGAAGAATGAGGTTATTGGTTGAAATACAAGTGCAGTGTGAGACAAATATGGACGATAACACTTTGCAAATAAATTAATACAGAATAACTGTCTTTGCATAGTTCAGAAGTGAAAAGTAGGAGGCAGCAGTGCAAACGTGCTGTGAACTGACACACACCACCACAAAAACCCAAGTTCCTAGGTGAGCTCTTGCAGCTGCAAAGAAAACAAACCAAACCAAAAATACCCCAAACCTTAGAAAGCACTAACTTTTACAAACCAGGCAGAAAAGGAACTAATAAGCATTTTTTTTCTTTTTCTTTTTTTTTTTTTCCTTAACAGACCATGCTGCAGAAAGAGTGTTTTCTCCGCAGAGAGAGATGCTTTTAGATAATCTGCCTTGGCATCCCATAGCCTGTCATACCCGACTGTGATGCTCCTTTGTTGCTCCCCATCTGAAGGCCTATTACATTCTGTCCCTGCCGAAGCTGCTCTTCTGAAAATCCTCGTCGATTCTGCTGTGCTTTCCTGTCCAGATACACACAAAAAAAGCAACATACGTACATATCATTCTGTGTAGGATCATGAAATCACACAGAAATTGTGATCATGAAAATCAATCTGGAATTGGCTTGTATCCCTTGTAATGCATTAAGTCATTTGCCCCATCCCATGTGCTGGACAGTACTGGCTGGGCTAATTGCTTTCCTGCAGAATTAATGCTCTACTCAAATCTACAATACTTTAGACCTTTACTGTCCCTGTTATTGTAGAACCCCAAGGGACTTCCCCAGAAGCTGTGACAGGTAAACTACTTATACTGTGTTGTATATAAAACACAAAATAGGGTTAATTTATGTTGAGCACTATAGCTCTTAACAGCTGTAATCCATGGGATCTGATCCATAAGACACTTACCTGTGCTGTACTACAAGTTGATACCCATCTAGAGCAACAGTAAAAACTGGTGTAATTTAATTCAGTGGACTAAATAAAAGCTGAGTGTACCCAGAACAGCAGTGGGTCAGAGAAGGGACTTAATAATTTTTGCAGAGGGGACATTGGTTGTCGGCAGGACAGAATGTTTGCCTTGTTGCTGTTTCCAGATCTCTCACCTCCTAAGCAATAGGCTTTGCCCCCTGCACCTGTGTCTTAACTGTATGACAGTTCTTTATCTTCTGCCAAAACATACTGACCACTTTGTCCAGTGTCCCTGGTCTCAAAAGCCCTTTGGATCAATGAACCTTTGTTGGAGCATAAAAGAAGCCATTTTCTCCCTGAAAATAGCACTGAAGGCCAAAGTGGCAGCTAAGCAGAAGGAGAAAAGTTTGCACTCTACTGCCTCACAAGAAAACGTTCGTCTTGGATTCATCTTTCATTTCTACTAGGTGAGGAAAACAAACAATTTAGGATGGAGAAGGACCAGCCTGTTGTTATCAAATGAGCCATATGAATCGGCAGAGTCCCAGACTGAGGGACTACCAGACTCTACTCCCACGTGGGTCGAATCTATTTCCCTGCTGTGTCTGTCCTGTGATTAGGTTACGCAGCAGTATGGCATCAAGTTATAGTTCCCCTTTTCTTTCCCACCCCTCCACTAGATGAGAATACTAGGTTAGGTACCTGCTATGATTGAAAATCACCAACATGATTCTCTCTATGAGGGTGAGATCCTGCACTGTGCTGACAACCCTGGCTCAAGTCTGAAAAAGCACTTAAACCCTCTGTTAGGCTCAGGGTGTTCAGGAAATTGCAGGAGATGAACACACGTCCACGTGAAAGCCCAGCAAAATGGAAGGGGGAGAAAGACCCACAGGACACCAGGGCTGACCAGTCATTTTCCAGAATGAGTCCTCAAGTGGTGAAGTATAGACTAATAAGAGGGCTTATAGAGGCCCACCACAGGCTCTCAGATCCCACAGCTCTTGCCAGAAAACTCACTGTTTTGAGGGAGGCACACAGAACTGCGGTGTCTCAGAAAGCAGGCCCCTCTCACTGCGGCTTAATTTTTTTTTCCAGAATACTTACACAGGCAGCAAACTACTGCCAGGATCTTCATGAGAGGATGTTTTTAGAACAACTCCTATTACCTAATTGAATCTCAGGTTCACTGTGTCTGCCTCTATTTTAATTAAAAGAACAGGAAAGTATTCTACTGTTCTTTTCTCCTTCCTCCTAGAATTTTTTGCTATGTGGATGAATACTTCCACAGAAAGTCAAAAAGTAATTAAACAGAGAAAAAAATGAGAACTGCAAAGAAGAAATAAAAGAAGAGACTAAAGGATAGCCTGGCTAGGCTAATAAAAGTTGATTTCATATATGGCTTGGATCATATAGTGTTATTTTTACCATCGCAAGCCCCACATTTAGTATATGATGGTCTTACAGATAACATGTATGAGAATTGTTTTTAGATGAGTGGAAATGGCCCTAACTGAGACTAAGAAAAGAGACGAAGGCAAATCTACTCACCTGCCACGTCTTACACTATGTCAAGTTCTGTTTGGCCTGTCTGCCATCACTCTTACCTAAAACTGAGCCCACCAGATCTGTCAAATTTTTGTGCCAGCTTTACACTAGTGCTTGTGTTTGCCAAGCCACAGAATAACAAACAGCTATGGATCCGTGAATCTTGCTATGCAAGGATGGGGACATCAGTCTGATGGCATTGGGAATGTGAGACACTGGCAATAGAAAGTTAAATGGCTTACCTCAAGTGCGGCATTATCCTAATCACTGTAGATCCCTGCATGGATATTCTTACTCTGTTTGATACTGGTCTCTCAATTCAACTTAAGGCGATTAAGAATCATCCTGAAAGCCCTGAATTATGAGTAACACTGGGTGGCAGTGGGAGGGTTTGGTCTGCCTGAAGGGATAGGGAAGCTACTCAGGAAACAGCTCCTGACTGGCAACATGCCATAACACTGATTTTCCTTAAGGCAGCAACTGTAACATGGTACTTCACAGGGACTGCAATGGATATGGGTTGGCTATCCAAGTAGTATGGGTTGGACAGAGAGCTAGAAGAGAAGGGAGGTGATCACATCTTCATCCATGCCAAAAAAAGCTGTTCCCACCCACAATTAAGAGTCCAGATGAAAACTATTTTTTCGATGTGGGACTTTGTTTTAGTTACATAAAACAAATAAGCCTGTCTGGGTCATAGTGATTTCATGTCTGGTTTATATTAAAGAATGTAACTGGATTTGAAATAAATTTTAAACCTAATTATATTCCATAAATATAAATCTATTTGTGCAGTGTATTAAGTTAATGTAACCTGATTTCATAAAAACAATGCGTAGGAGTTTGCATTTATTCACCTGAAATTCAAATCTCAGATTTAAACAGAGTTTAACCAGCTCGGTGTTGAAGACAAAGTGAAGTTTGCTTTATTTTTGCTGAGCCTCACCTAGACATCAGAAAATTCAAGCAAAGAAAAGACAAGCAGTCAGAACTCTTTTTGCTAACCTGCCTTTGACATTTCTGTGTAAGAGATACTCTTGGATGGCAGAAACTTATGTCAATAATATGCCTGTGGGGCAGGAGAGTAACTGTGGGAGGATTTCCTTTTCTTCCTGTCCCTGCTTTACAGCCTCCCTATCCAAAATAAATGGAACTTCAGAACAAATAAACAGCTTTGCCAAGACAGAGACTTCTTCACAGATAAGCAGTGCTCCCCAAGAATAAAGAAGCCTAGGAAATTAAATAATTTTTGTCTGGATGAAAAAAGTAAAGAGACTTCATGCCTTCTCTTTGCTAAGTGAAGGGGTTGCTACTTGAGGGTTCACAGACATCCTCAACAGCCTTGTCTTCCTTAGTCCTTCGGTCTGCTATCTGATGTGAGAGAGCAAACCTGATGACAAATGTACACTTTTCCTGCTTCCCGTCTCTAGCCTCCAGAGAGAAAAACCTCACTATTACAAGGAAACTTGGGAAATATTCTTCCCTTCCTTTCTGAATAAATTTCCTTAAAGCCTAAAGGCAGATGATATTACCAGCTTCCCAGGGAAGACAGCTCTGGGCAGCTGAACTCTGGACTTTACCTGTGGAACCAGGACGGATCTCCTTTGTAGCAGCCATCATCCTTGGTGACCGCCAAACTGCCCAAAGCCATTAAGGTTCTTTGCACTGCTGCCATGTCCTTCCCTAGAAAGCCAGACAGTGAAATTAATGTAGGAAATCTTTGCTCAACAAATAGCTTGGCGCATTGAAAACCAGTTTTATCTGATGTATTAACTAACTCTCCCAGATCCCTGAAGATGTGCATTATAAGAATTATAAATGCTATTTTACCATTGCTGAAATGAAAGTACTGACATGCAAGAGCTTATTAAGGTCAACAAAGGGATGGAGTTAAAGCAAAACTTACTTTTTCAGGCATTTCTAGATTTCCAAGCCTTTGATTATTTTAATACCTTCCTCCATACCATTTTAAGTCTATAGAATCACTTTGACAAAATTTTCTCCTAAGGAGAGATTATTCTGGTATGCAAATAATGGTAATATAGTCAGTAAAATGTGGCTGAAGGAGAATAGTGTGTTAAATAGTGTGTGGTGTGTCTCAGTTTATTCAGAGTCTGTTTAATCCCTGTGCTAACAAAGCTCACAGCAGTTCTGGGAGATCCTGTGCAGATAAATTCTATCAGTCCTTTCCAAATTAACCATCAAAGCACCTTCCTAAACCTTCCTGCTTACTATGATGCTATTCAGTTTCATACCTTTAATTTCTCCCATTTGGCCCACTATTTTTCCATGTTCTCCCTATGCTATCTTACTTCATTTCTCAGTTCAGAAAGTCAGGGCTAAAGTCTCAGCTTTAGCCAAATAAAAGTTACATAACTCATTACCCAATCCAAACATGCTACCTTTTGGAATACTTTCTAGTGAAAATAAGTTGCAGCAGGTATTTCCAATTTGTGTGAGGTAGTAAGTTATTGGAAATCTGCCTTTTGCCTCTCCCTTCTGAAATTCTTCCATAAGCATTTCTTTTACTCCCCTTGCCTCTTTCATTCCAGTTCTTCCTCTTTCCTAAAGTAATGTATCTAGTTAACAGATCTGATTCTGGCTCTTCACATGTGAAAACAAGCAATTCAGCAAAACAGAGACACCAGAGACACGATGATAACAGAATTCAGAAATACCTCCAGTGGACCAATATTAATGGGCATTACTGTAGATGAGTTGGAGTGTAGAGGGAAGGGAGCAGTGCACACTCTGTGTTTCTGTAGTGCATCACCCTGATTACAGGCAGATGCAGTCCAGGGCTCTGTAACACAGTGGCTGAAGTGAGGACAGCACACTAAAGCTGAAAACATCTATCAGCTTCCAACTGTGGCTGTGATACAGACTACTAAAGTTTATAAAAATCCTATCTGTAGGGGACCATTTGTTCAGAAAATAAGTTGTCAGCCCTCCAGAACTTATTTATTTTACTGTATTTAAGGCAAACTGCATCAGAAGGGTCCTTGCAGGGGAGGGCAGCCACAGGGCCGACATTCCCCACACGCACATCTGCAGGCGCACCCAGAGGAGCATGAGGCAGGAACCCTGAGAGCTCCCACAGCAACAGATATACCATATGCTGTAACAGATGCCACATACAATGTCCTTGGGATGCCTCCTGTATAGCAGGAGAGCAGTGACTGCCTCGGATGAAAAGAGATGTGGAGAAGGATTTAAAAGTGAATCAGCTGAATAATGATGGCAAGCAAAGGAAAAAAGCAAAAGGAACAAAAGACAGGCAGTGAAATATGATGATCAGCCTTGCAGAGCCATCTGGCAGCCCCCCCACGCTCTGTGCTCAGCTCTGCTTTATTTGTCACATTTGACAAGTGGGAGATGCTGCAGGGGGAAAACTGGGTAAATGGGAGCTGAATGACATGTGACAAAACAAAGCCACAGCTCTGCTCTTCAGAGACTCCTTGCTACGTAAGAGGAGTGCTGTGGGTGAGGGAAGACCTGAATCCAAGTGGTCTTGTGTTACTTGCCCTCCTCCAGCAAAGGATACAAAGGGCTTGATCGTCAGCATAAAAAAAAAAGCAGGGAAAAATTTTAATTTTTCAGCGCAGTTACCTGACAGAAGGGATCATACACCTTCCCTGAAGCCAGGTTCCACTCTGGTATTGCAGCAAATTGTTGTCAGTGCCTTCCCTCAGCTCCAGTACTTGTTTATTGACAGCCATGTGGGCCGCCCACCTAGCTCACAGCTTCAGCCTCTCTTCAGGGACCCACACTGATGACACTCCTGCATCTCAGTGTCCTCTGCAGTGTGCTTTGAATAGCACAGCGTTGTAGAGGAATTTCGCACTGTTTTTAAAACGAGGAGGAAGGGGTCTCTGCTCACTTCTTGTTCCAAGCCTTTCTCTTTAGGCGAAACCTATCTGGAAGGACCTCCTCTTCAGGTCCAGAAAGGAGAAAGTTCAAACAAAGATGGAGAACCACTCTGCAGAGTACTCCTAAAATGCTTTTTTTGTAAATGTTGAAAAAATACCCAGTGATTCACCTGCCTCTTGCCTGCCTGGAAGTATATCAAGGAGGGATCTGTAAAAGGCAGCGAACATGTCTTGGGTGTGGATCAGGGAAAGTTGTTCAGCACAGTACATTTATGCAAGAAGGGGCCAAAAAAGAGGTGATACTTCCCCTGGATCAAGAAGCCAAAGAGATGAAGAAAAGTGCAACAGATGGACTGAGTGAGTTTGAAACAGCCAACAGCAGATCATATCCTAAAATATTTTCATTAATCATTGCTAAGAATTTCAAAACAAAAGCTCATGGAAAACAATTAGTGCCAGGGGAAGGCTGTTTCTCAGTCACACTTTTCTTTCCCTATAAACATACATTGACATTTCTCTTTCTAAAGAGATTATGGTGTGAAGTGTAGGAGCGCTGCAATTATGAAACAGTGAAATAGAGATTGTTCTTTCTGCCCAGCTAAGGCATCCCTGTCCAGACAATTCAGCCCTGAAGCAGCACAGATGCCAGAGGTCAGAGTTACAGTGAGACACAAAGAGCTTTCCTACTGGACAGACATACTATGTCATCCCAGCACTGAAATGAGCAGCAGGAAGGATGAAAAGGGAGTGGGAAAGTGAGGAGTTACAGATTAGGTTTGGGAAGTCTTAAAATTACAGTGAAGAAAAACCTTGTATGTCTTCCTCCTAGGTTGCAAGTTCTGTTTTGACTTCCTGTCCTCTAGAAGTTACTATCTTTTCACCTTATGTCTGTTGAGAAAAGGTGATGAGTGAAAGGAAATTAGGAGACAGCCACTAGCAGTAAGAGCATTATGTCTTCAAAGCAAGTGCTTTTCCTCATAAGGATCAATGTACCATATTTTCATATGCATAGTGGGAAGCCATTATGAGTTGCAAAAGACTGTAAAGAACAACATCTGAAATGAGCAATTATCATCCCTTACAAGTTAGATGGAGCTTCTCTCTCAGCAGTCTGCTAGGCTGAGGGGTGGGAAGGTGCTACTTCAGGGAAGTGAAAATCCCTTCATTTAAGACATGTAAAGATAGATTGCATAAAACACTAAAGACTAAATTGGAAGAAACAATCCTGCCCTTGTGCCAAGGGTATGGATTTGTCAAGCAAATCTGTCACTCTGAGACATTTACAGATCCCAGTAACACCATCTGTCAGTAAGTCCTGTCCCTCTAACCCATTCATGAAGAGCTCCCTAGTCTTTCATTTCTCCAGCTGTCCTTCAGAGGAATGATCTCTTCCACATGTATTCCAACTGCCTGTGAAAACACACCCCACTTATTTCTCTTGATGTGTACTCCTACACAAACTATGCTGGCCAGCTTTCTCAGTGGATTGTTTTCCTCTTTCCACTATTTGATTCTCATGGAAGATTTTTGACCCTTTCATATGTGCCTTTCACTGCTCTGCAGCTGTCTTTGCTCTGAGCACTTAGCCAAAGCATTGCATCACCTTGTCCAGGGAGATGCAGGATATACAGTGTGTTTGGTTTGAGCACCAGGATGGAATGTACCACCATAGAAGTGAGCAAAACCAGCCCCATGAATGCACAAATGACTCAGCTCTTCAACAACTAGAACAAGAAGTTTCCATTTTGAGCCTGGAAGGGAGACTTCACCTGCCTTACTGTAAAACCACAGAAGCACCCTGAGTTTTTCTGCTTTTGCCATACTGACCTCTCCTAAAAGTCTCCTTAGAGAGAGAAGGTCAGCTAACATGGCATTAAGCAGTGAGTTTTGTTTCTCACGAGTCATAAATGAACCCTCATAAGCTTCATGGAGGTACATATGCTCCTGGGAATGCATTTCTTAGCTCCAATTTAAGCTTTGCTTATAATTTGAAGACTGCAATAAAATTCTGTCATCAGAAAATCAGGGTTTTTGATGTTCTTATTAGGAGCTATTTACTTTAAAATAATTAGCAGAGAGAACAGTTGTTTTATTAGGCCTGTGAATTTCTATCAGAATGATGGGGTTTTGGATAACACACGTGATCTTGGAAGGGTTCTGTTATGCCCTCAGGGCAATATAAATCCCTCAGAGGAAATAATGCAGCACTGGAAGAACATGGTAATGAGGTAAGGCAAACAGAAACAAAAGATAATTTCATTAGAGAATATGCCAAGACAAAATGCACATCAAAGCAAAGTAAAATGAAGACTGTAAACTGATTTTCAGCTTATTATTTTTACCTTCCCATAAATCCACTGTCTGGAAAATATCTGTTGTTCTTACTCCATAGATTTCAGCAGCTTTTAAGAACTGAGATATTTGTTCCATCTGCTTGAAAGCCATTTTTGATTCAGATATCTTTGCAATAGGCTCATTTCCCTTTGGATGCAAACTGTTTATTAACTTGCATAACAGCTGAGAGATAAAGACAGAAACAAAATTAGAAAGCAGGCACCAAACTAGAAGGCAATTTGTGCTCATGAAATGATGTTGCAAAATGCTTTTGACCTGGCCAGTTTTGGTTAGGGACATAATTTCTTCAGTTAAAAACAAAAAAGTGAATTGATAATAATCAAAGTATATTAGAAAAGCATTAAAGCTTTCATTAACTGAGGCAAAAGCATAACCATATAAATCCTAATCTGCTAGAAACAACAAAGCAATCACTGGTAGAGGTTATATAACAACTGACAGAGAAGAAGCCTAATGCCCAAGCCAAAAAATAAGCAATATCAATTGAAATGTTGTTAAAGTCACTTTGGCAGAGATTCAATGATTAGCATAGTCTTACAGCTGCTGCAAACAGCAGCATCTGCCTGTTGTTCAATAAACCAATGGAATACAGTGTTTTAGCTACAGAATTATTCCCAAGAAGACAGTTATGACACAATTCTGTCCTTCAAATTTGCTATATCTCTTTGCCTTTCCTTGTCAACACTAGTTATTTCTTTAAGATAAAAGTATACATGTTGTTTAAAAAAAAGATCTCATTTAACTGCATGAGAGAAAAAGCTGAAGGAATGAGTCATACTTATATATAAAACATGCATGACTCATAAGAATCATGAATATTGTACTGATCTCAGTGTACTAGTAGGATAATTTATATTCTGAGATTAAGACTCTTGGTCAAAAGGAAATAAATCAGATTCTAAGATGTATATTTCTGCACTGACCATGAGCTCTGATCAATTTATCTAAATGAAGACAGAACACAGGAGCACTGTGCAGATAAAAACATTAAAGTGGAAAATTGGGCAAAACACTCACTGTTCCATCCATCAACCAGGTCTGAAAATGTTGCCTTCCAGGAGGAGGGTGCTCTATCTGTTCTCCACACTGTACAATAATCCAGTTCACCAGTCTAGACTCTAATTCCGCGTCGTATTTCTGTTCAATCTTTTCCTGAACTTCTCGGCTTAAGCCATAGCTTGGTCCTCTGTTAGCCATCTCTGGAAACAGAGAACTTATTCAGTGGGCAGAATCCCAGTCCACACCTTTGAAGTATGCACAGGAAAATTAAAGGATAAAAGAGTGAGCAGCCTGCCCTAAATATTAGACAGTTGAACAGATGTTCATCAGCACTGCAAGTAACTGTATATGCACCGAGTTATAGCTCCACAGAACAGGGGAGGGATCAACGAGGGAATGTCCTTTTCCAAAAGAACAAATTAGCTACATCTTTTTTAAAAGGAAGGAGAAAACAGCAGTCCCCCCTACCCAACCACAGAAACAGAAAAAGCAAGATTTAAAACACAGTAGGTTTTAAAGAGAAGCTTCTACTATGTTTATAGAGAATGCAATAGGGTTGTCAGATCAACATTACAGCTGCCTGCAAATCCAAAAGCATTTTAAAATTGCCTACCTAATACTTGCTAATAAGAAGAAGGTTGTGCATGGGAGCTCAAGCAATCCGATTAAAGACGCAGTCAGAGTCTTCCTCAGCAGAGATGCAAGGATGGATATCCAGAGATCAGCACACTGAAAAGCAAAGATGAATTTAAGAGATGAAGGCTGCCACAATGCCCTGCTGCTGCTGCAGCATTGTGGTTTGAAGAACAGTATATTGATTTGATTTTCCTCACATATAGGGAGGGTCAGAGCAGGGGCGTTGCTAAGAGCCATTAAAGAGACCTGCCTCCTCAGTCAGAGCCCACGGACCCTGTTTATCTCGCCCATCTGTGGTCTGTTTTCATGCATCTTTCCTCAGCCTTGCACTGCTCACCCCACTGGCTCAGATTTACTCCACCTAGTCTGCATCAACCCAAATTGCATCAAGCATCCCAGTAACAGGCAGAAACACAAATAGAAGCACTCTGTTAAATGCATGTGACAGAAATCACCACACATCTAGTTTATTTTTAGTCATAAGCCAGAAACAAACTTTTTTCTCCCTGTTCTGCACCTCAATAACAGGCTGAGAGTGTGACAAATAATTTTTCCTCTTCCCGGTTCAAATGCTGATAAAAAGTTTGAACAAGGGGACAATAGGATGAAAAGTGAAGGAAGAGAAGGCAGGTAGCAGAATATTATTATTGCTCTCTCATCACTATATATTAGGCTATCAAATAGTGGAATGGTGTCCTGAAAAACAACTCAAACCACTGAAACCAAAGGGAAATCACTGAAAAGTGGCAAACCTACTATAAAGCACAAGGATTTTACTTTCTGCTGCTATGAGTCAGCTAACCTCCAGTGATAGAAAGGCAGCTAGGCCCATGTACAGTCATTTAAATTTTGATTATATCACTCACACAATGTAGAAGGGGAGAGAAGAGTTAAGATGAGACTTTTCTTGTGGTCTGATTTAATCCTATATTAAATAAAATCACTTTGCATCTTTCCGAGCTCTGCAAGACTGTCAAATATCTTTCATTCATGCTGCATTATCCACCTTAGTAGGAAATAGTTTCCTTTTAGCAAATGATTAATGTTCAGCTTGATATGCAAGGAAGTTGATAAACCCAAGATGGACACATAATCGTTTGGCGAACAAAAGTCCTGCTGCTGTATTCAGAAAGGAAAAAAAGGGAGAAAAGCAATACAGCTCCATGTATATCTGTTTCATAATGGGCTCTTCATCCATTACTTTCTCATTTTAAGATTCTGAATTCTCAGACTTATACTGCTTCTGATGCTGCTGGGCTTGAACAGACTCAGAAGATGAAAAATTTAAGAGATGACCTAATTCATTGTTGTCCTCCACAGGCATTTAATTTAGTGCTTTCTCTTCTCTGCACTGGTAGTTCTAAACCCCTATGAAGCACTTGATTACATAACTCAGAGCATGCTACGTGACAGGGCCACCGCTTGAGCACTTTCTGTCTCAGTGAGCATGGGGCTGAAGGCAGAGCGGATGTGCAGGAACCAAGGCTGCAAGCCCAGCCTGGAGATCAGAGAAGGAACAGGCTGTAGCTGTAACAGGAAGAGGTAGTATATGAACTTGACATCCCTTCCTTTCAAGCTACTGTTAAGGGCTGGGCTTCACACCCTTTGGCCAGTGGCACAACCAATAAGATTTATTTTGCACTTTAAGATCTTTTTGTGTTCTTCTGTTTAGAAGGGAGCTACCTAGGGTGCCTGGCAGCTTCTGGTCATCTGGTCACACCAGGGGGCTCAGTGCTCCTTGGCAACAAGATTTCGTGAAAGTCACCTACTTTTGCATCAGCCTCTGTTTCCTAACTTCGGGGCAGGGATGAGTAATTCAACTCTCTGAAGCTACAGAGCAGAGGTCTCACCCTTCAGAGATGTTTGTGACAATGGTCACAGGGGTTCTTGGATGAGGGAAGAGATGAAAATGTTGAATCCATGTTGAGAAGGCTTGATTTATTATTTTATGATATATATATATATATATATATATTACATTATAACTAACTAAAAAGAAATAGAAGGAAAAGGTTCCTCTCAGAAGGCTAGCTAAGAATAGAATGGAATGAATAACAAAGGTCTGCGGCTCAGACAGAGAGTCCAAGCTATCTGGTCTGTGGTTGGCCATTAATTGTAAACATTCAAGATGGGCTAATCACAGACACATCTGATGCATTCCACAGCAGCAGATAACCATTGTTTATATTTTGTTGCTGTAGCTTCTCAGCTTCTCAGCAGGAAAAATCCTAAGAAAAGGATTTTCACAAAAGATGTCTGTGACAGATGTTGGCTGTGCAATCTGTTCTTGAGGGACCATTCCACACTGGGAAAGCTTGAAAAGCTTGCCCATCAATATAAATTTTTAATAAGCCTTTGAAAAACTCAGAAACTGCAGAGGATTGGAAAAATGCCAGCTCTCCACCAGTATTTTCCAAAGTACCACTTAAACAAATCATAAGCCTGCTTTCTGTGCCATCAATCCTGGGGAAAACAATAGAATTTTTTTTTTTAAGTGATAATGTTGATGCAATTTACTAGATGCTCTGTAATATATTAGAGTTGGCTACTCCATGACATGTTGATTAGGGAACTAAACCAAATCTGAAGCAACATGACACATTAGAGAGATTAAAGCTAGCTAACGAGTAGATCATGTAATATAACTGTAACTGAAAAATCATTAATGATGGTGTATATTTTATTCAGTTTGTACAAGAATATGTTCCTAGGCCTGAATTAGTTAATGTTATTAGAAGTCAATAACCTCCCCCTCCCCCCAACCCCGTGCTCCTAAGAAGATCCCAGCTCATGTGAGTAAGCAAAAAAGATAAACTTCTTTGAAAGCAGTGCAGGTGAAAGCAGACAAAAAGTGTCTTATTGCAGCCAAAGTCCAGCCATCATTGAAGAAGTACTTTTAAGAATGCAGCACTCTGTCCTATGACAAAACAGATGTAAAAAAAATGCAGAGGATGATGAAGATGTTGGGTAAGACACTATGATTGAAGGGCTAGGCTGAATAAAACATGGGAGGTGCACCAACAGCAATGGGAATATCTTATCAAGTTCTGACAATTACTCTTCATAAAAAGGAGTGGAAGAGTAAAGTAAATTTAAATAGTGATTCCAGTAACTGGAGGACTGAAAATTAGTTTATCTCACCAAAACCAGAAATTAAGAAATGGCAAGCACATGTGCCTACAAGTTAAAGAACAACTGAAGAAGCTCAAGTTCCTTATGTCAGACACAGGCAGATTAAAGCCTGATGGTTAGAAATGTGATGTGGAAAAAAGAGGCAGGTTTACAACATGAAGGTAGTACCATCAGAACACTTCACCTACTGCTTCTAATGGATTTTGTCCTCTTATTTTTCTTGGCAACACAACGCTAGAATTTATGACTAAAAACTAGGGCTGAAGCTTGAATAATTGAAGAAGCATTTCATGCCTGTAAGCACCATGACTCCCCCGTTATGCTCCCAGATAATCACAATATTATGCTATAAATTGAAAAAAATCTTTGTATGCCTATAAATAAATGCTGCCAAAACCAACAACTGACATTAACTAGCTCACTACTCACATGTAGATCCAGGGTAACTCAATAGCTTTCAATGTGTTCCAACTAGAATACATAAGAAAATGTAAAACCTCTCCTACCACAGAGCAATCATTAACCTTGTCAGATTCACTGTTTGGCAATTCATTCCTTAGAAAGAGCCTGGTATTTCAGCTACCCCAAGCACAATCTTACAAAGTATGGTGGGTTGAATTCCCATCACATAAAGCTGTTCAGCAATAAGAATAACTGTGAAGCCCAGGGTCCATTTCCCTGGTATGCCACTGTACAATAATGGACCTCTCACTATTAAGTTTAAAAAAAATAAAAACAACCAAAACAAAAAGAGGGAGTTTTGGAAAACTTTAAACTTTTCCAAACCTCCCTTCAAAAGGAAACCTCCAAAGAGCTCTCAAAGACCCTCCTGCATGAATGTCCATGTGTGATGTCAGGTTTTCTAGAGTTGTGGAGGCGATGCTCAGGTCCAGTACAAGCTCAGTTCAAGTACAGGGCCTTTTTCCGGGAGCTTCAAGGCAGGAAAGTGCTCTGCAGAGCCTTGGTTTTATGCATGGCCTTGCTTTGTCATAAGATAGCTGTAGATGTTCTACACAAAAGAACTAGTCAGACTAGGGGATTAAAGGTAATATTGGAATATTGCCCTCCTTTTAACTGTGCAAAAACAGGTGGCAGAGTTATCAGAACCAGGGGACAACACTAATTTTAGAAATTCTAACTTCCTCCTTACTTTGAAATCTACAGTCTACATGTCCTCGAAGACAAAACATGCTAACTTAAGCAAGTATCTTCCCTTCCACCCACAAAAAGGTTTCTTTGCCAGCTCTGAAGATGTTACGCCCCAAGCAAGAGCATACTTGGAATACCTCAAATTTGGGTTTAAAAGAAAAGTAATTCAGTAAAGAAGAACATTCCTGTTTGTGCGACAAAAGAGAATGCACCAATACTCCAGCCTGCAGAACAAGGCAGTTCTTAAGGCTGCCATGAACAGAAGTGTTTCTGGAATTTGTAAGTCACTGATTGTTGTTGCAGGCCCCCAGATGCTGATCAATCGCTTTATTCTACTATATTATACTACTTATTAAGAAACTTGTCACCCTTACAGACAGTCTGATACAGACTGATCCAATTGGTCAATCAATACAAACACCATCACCAGCAACCAGTTAAGAAATCACCCTTTGGTAAACACATCTCCATAACACATTCCACATTTGTACAACAACTGCAGCAAGTGGACGTAAGAACCGTTTCTCATTCTTTTCTCTGATCTTCTCACAGCCCTCCCCAGGAAAATGCCTGGGAAAATCATGCCGTCTGCTCTCTATAAAGAGAGCTGTGGCTACAACTGACCACCTTCCAAGCAGCTCACCAGCAGAAACATTGGTTACCACTTAGCAGAAAATTGGTTACCACTTAGCACTGGAAACCAATTCCTGTGGCTATAATTGTTAGCATTCCCAGTACTCAAGATGACCTTGGAGGCAAATTGTGCATTTGAATTCTCAGGACCTCTTAAGTTTTGTGCTGGATTCTCCTCTGAAAGAAAACCAGAAGGTTTCATATCAATTGCTTATCTCTCCCCAACTAAAACAGTATCTCATGAGAACTACTTTGGTTTGAAAATTATACATTGCAATGTACATTCACAGTAGAACAGAAAGGAAGTAGTATCTTTACTTCACTGAAATACAGGTCAAAACAGACAGCAGAATTTACAAACAAAAACCCCCTAAAAGATCAAATCCTCTAACTACATAAATGCTGCTTCTTATGTTAAAGGATTTAGTTTTGCTCTAAGGAACTTTTTCAAGAGATACTGTCCCAAGGACTAGCACATTCTGGCACACTTTCTGCTAGCAAGCCATAACCAATTAAGCCCCAAACCCAAAGATTCTTGTACAGTTGAGATCTGATCCTAGGAAGGCTTCAGGGAATGCTTTTCCCAGGCTACAGTCTGGGCAGCCCACTTGCATCACTCCAACCTCTAAGTATGCTACTGTTCAGCAGATCTTTGCCACTGACATGAGCACCTGCTTCCATCCCAGCAGGCAGCAGTGACCTTCTCATGTTGCCAAGTGGGAGGCAAGTAGACAGCATGGTGCAGATCAGAAGGCCCAAAAAGAACACAACCTTTCATGTGCTAGCCTAGAAAGATTTCAAATATGTATTTTAATTTCAGAACCAAATGACTGGAAGTTTTAGGAATTGTCATTTGCTTTTCCTTCCAAATATAAATGCAGAGCTAGTTGAAGCTCCTTGCCAGACATAAATCAAGAGATTGTAGCAGGCTGGAAATGTGTCTACCTGTGAGCTGCAATTACTGCATCATAAGGAGGATGCCCATTTCTCTTTAATGGAAAAGAAGCACTGGACCACATAACATACATATGCAGGACTTGAAAGAGAAATACAAGGTCAAGCCTACAACCAGACTGCAGTAAGCTCGGTAAAAAAGTTTAGATTAATGTATTACATGACCAAGGCTGTAACATTTTTCTGTTCTAGGCAAATATATACTGAAAAGAGATGAGGTCACAAAGCAAATGTGAGCTATAAAAACTGACCAACATGCAGTAAATCTATGAGAAGTGCATTTCTGAAATCTCTTAATTTCTGTCTCTCTTTCCCAACAGTAAAATCTTCCCTTAGAAAATACCTGCCAGAAGCAAAGTGCCATTGACAGGGGCATTAAAACCTCATGCTCAGCAAGCTGGCTGCTATTTAATGTAATGGCTGAGTTCCCTCTGCCTTTCTTGTTCCTGCTGGGCTTGAGAACAAACTTAGAAGGGTGAGAGTGCACACTGATATTTGGTATTTCTGTCTGCATTCCCCACACAGCTGATGGATTTCCACCAAGCATTGGTGAAATTTTACATTCATACACATCTTCATGAATTTGGTCATCAACACAAAGCAGAGAGGTTGCTCATCTCAAAGACAGGTCAAACACAGAGCCCTCTTCTATTTTCCCAGAAGCCTTTAGTATAATGTAACTTTTCAGCATTTAAGAAAACCAAAAAAATGTGAAAGGGTAAGGTAGGTCTCTTTGTAACAGCTCAACTGAGTAGCTTAGAAACAAGTTCAAATCTCATTCCCCAGGACACAATTTTCCCTCTCACTTGTTTGGGTTTTTTTCCTGCCAGAGGAGAAAAAAAATACAAGCCAAACCTAATGTAAAAACTCTGACCACAGCACCAGTTCAGGAAATATTACAACTCTGTATTGCATCATGACTGGAACCCCGAAGATAGTTGAGCAGCTGCAGACAAATCACCAGTTGAATGTTCCTCTCTAAGCACATTTTAATTTGGTATGAAAAGTATGGTACCATAAATCTTTTAGCCCCATTGAGTAACAGCATGTCCAAGAGAGCACATAACCAAAATTAACATAAAAATAAAACAGCAGGAGGTGGTTCTTCTAAGGCCTATCCAGCCAGGCTTTTGTTGTGAACACTGCCTTTTTTACACTTAGTGCTGATGCAAGAGAAAACAGCTTAGCTAAACTGAAACTACATGAAACACTTAACACCAATTAAGTTAAAAAACCCCCAAAACCAAAAAACTCAAATCAGATGGTGTGTAATACAAAGCCAAACAAGAGGAGAGACAAAACAAGTAGAATATTTAACGAGATAAAAATACATGTATCTAAAACCGTGGAAGTACAGCTCAATATAAGCAAAATAAGAGCACTTGTTTATTAGGAAACAAGTTGAGTTAGCTTTAGAAACGGAATATTTCATGCTAATCAAGCTTATTGTACATTATATGTTCACAAAATGCTTTGCATTTATCAACAAATCAGCAGTCTGTTAAAAAAATCCCAAAACAGAACATAATTAATTTAAAATTATTTTAAAAATCTGCATCATGCAGAGCTTTCCAAGTGTGTAATATCCTATTTTAATACCGGATCTCTACAGAGGAATGAAATACTAGTTTTTAAGCATGATTAATACTGAAAATAATTACTATGTAGGCACTACTGACAAAGAAAAAAGCCATGCCCCAGGCATTAACGCAGAAGACAAAACACTACCAATCTGGAATGACATAGTAATATGTGAATGCCACCTTATTTGAGATTGTCAAAACTTCCTGGTAGGTGAACAGCTGCTCAGAGGTAGGATGTAAACCTCCCTAGTTATCACTATCCCTTCTTTCAGGTACCTGAACGCGCAAAGTTACCAACAGTCAAAACTATGGTAATTCCCAGCATGAACACAGGGAAAATGCTTACGTTTTCAAAGATAAATATCAATGGAATTACTACACCAAAGTCAGAGAAAAAGGTGTGTCTGCATAAGGTCTATCTCTTCCTATTTAAGCAAACCTGATTTACAAAAACAAAAAGTGAGCACAGAGAGAAGCACACTAGCATTCCCTGAATTTCAAAACATTACCTGGAATATTGTCTTTATGAAGAAAGTACCATCTCTGCCTTTGCATTTAGACTACATGTAACAAACTTTGGGTGTACCTGTACTGTAAATGCTACCACTGATCTCCATTTAGCCAGCAGAGAAGGAAAACAGGACTTTTCAGTAATGCTGTGGTTTCAGCAACCAATTATGACAATCCTGTAACACTGAATTCTCCCACCTCATGTTATTACAGGAGAATAATGGAGGGGGCAACAACACAAAACACCAACAGCAAACAAGGTAAAAAGCCCTCCTGAAAACTCTCTATACAACTGCTCCACTTCACATTTGCTTTCACCTATCTTGCTCTAAGGCATTGCAACAGACACCTTACCTGTAAAATATCAATTATATAATAAAGGCTAACATGAAGCATGAATACAATGCAACTCTCTCAAGACAAATATGCAGCTACAGTTTGTGCAGGCACACAAAGCCTTTACCTTGTCTGAAGTATTAAATTGAGTATTTACAGGTATAACTCCCTATTAAAAAAAAAAGCTCAAAGCTTTTCAGTCATTGAAGTAACTTTAATATATGTGAAGAAAAAGCATATCTACTACTACTGGTAACTCTTGGCATTAATTAATTACTTTGGAATTATTGCAGTCCACTTGTTTCAGCCTCTTCTTCCATTACGAGCCAAACTAATCTAAGACGTGTCAAAACTACATTTAAAAACATATCATGGCTTAGGGCATAAAGTTTTAAAATAATTTTGATTTGACTGCATCTTTAAAACCCACAAAATTTGTTTTTTAGGTATTATCAGATGCAAGTCATACAAACACATACAAAGATGACAACTACTTAACAGTATATAAACATGAACACAGCTCCAACTCCAGGAATGCCATTTGCATTAAGTTTCTCAAAAGTTAGAAACATATTTCAGAGGTTTTAAAGCTAAAGTGAATTGCATAGTGATACAAACAGAAGTCTATGCCAGAAATATTAGGGAACAAGATTTCATGAAATGTTCTAATATCCTCAAGCAATTATCCCAATCTAGATCATCCTGAGCTGGATAGACTATTTATAAGAGCATGTTGTGACAGAACAAGGGGAAGAATGGGTTCAAACTTAGAGACTAGGTTTAGATCAGATAATTAGGGAAAAATTCTTTACTGTGAGGCACTGGAACAAGTTGGCCGTAGGAGTTGTGAATGCCCTATCTCTGGAAGTGTTCAAGGCCAGGCTGGATGGGGCTCTGAGCAACCTGGTCTAGTGGAATATATCCCTGCCCATGGGATGGTGGTTGGAACCAGATGATCTTTAAGGTTCCTTCCAACCCAAAGCATTCACTAAGTTAGGGAATTGGTACACTTGAAGTAGGAAATTTGCATCTAAACAAGAGCCATCTTTTTTTACTTTTATATCAAATTCAGATTTTTTACATCACAGCTTGTTTTTGCAAGCCTAAATAGAACTGTAGTTCACAGGAACTAATCCAAAATTTTGGCTTTGTTGTTGCTGTGGTTTTTTTTTAAACTTTAGTTATTTGTTTGTGGTGTTTTTTTTAATTAAAACCCATTGCCTCAGCAAAGCCCTGCTCAGCACACTTCTACTGACATAGCTAAAACTGAAAATGACAAACTCTCTAGAAATACCTTACCCCCAGCAGCTCTAGTCTTTTAAGGTAACAATAGTGATGCCATTTACTACTTCAAATAATAAACCCAGAAAGAATTATATGCTTTTGACTGATATTACACATTAAGGCCAGCCTGAACTATTTCCAGCCTCTCTCTCAAGTGTACGAATGGTACTGTATTTCTGTACAAAACCCAGGTAACAGTCATATTTGCAATTAAATCGATTTCCTAATAAATTCCATGGATTTACATTTTAAGACTTATTCAACTTTCAAGTTCCATTTACAGCTTCTCAGGGTTGGACTCATGCAGCTGAAGAAGACACTGTGCCTAGCAATCCACAGCTCTCAAGTCGTGGGAAAGAGGGAACGGTGCTCTGTGGCACTGTACTCCCTACTTTGAAGAAGTTACTATTAAAGTCATCTTATTGATCCAGTTTCAGTTTACACTAAGATTATTTATTGTTTCCTTAACAGTAGGCCCACAAATGAACGACAAATGGCAGCCTGGAGAAGATCACAGACACCCTCCTGATAAGCACAGATAAAGAGCTCTTAAGGCTTTCTTCTAAGAAAGAAAGCCTATGCAGTACCACAAGCACACCATCAGGGTGTGCTTTCCACTTTTTAACAGCTTTTCAGAACAAAATAACCATTTATCTGAAATCTGTTTATTGTGTTTCACGGTACTAACTATTCTAATAACTAACTTCAGTAAACACTCAAGTTGTAGTTTGCCTTGCACAGATTGTTTAGACATAAGATACAATGATGTTACAGCGGAAGGACAGTAACAGGTGTCAAAGATGTGAAAATAAAGTTTTGCTGTACAGGCGAATAGCAACAAAAAGCAATCAACATGTCAGTACAAAATTGTAGGAAATTTGTGAAAAAAAATTGGTAAAATGGTGAAGGAGAGGTTCTGAACACAATAGCAGCACTCCTTCACACTTTGGACTGTGTGCAAATGCAGCAATAATACAATTCCTGTATTTACGAAACAGAGGTAAGGAAACAGCAGATAAAGCTCAGTTCCTACTGTGACAGTCACAAGCTTGCCACCATCTGGGTAAGAACAAGGCTTCTGTTACTCAAGGAAAAGAGTCAGGTGTAGAGTTCATGCACTAATGCTACTCTTCAGCTTATGCTACTGTTGACAGCTTGTCAATTAGATCATCAACAGTATTCACAAGGAGCTTTGTATCCTCCTTGTCACTCATCCGATGCTGGCCGATTTTGCGGAGGATAACATCCACGTCCTTGCTCAAAACACGGTCAGCAACTTGCATAGAGATCTCCCAAGGGACATCCCCATCCTTCATGCCATGAATAAGGCGTATGGGACATGTCACAGGAATAGGACTATTCAGCACGCAGTGATTTTCTGCTTCTCTGATAAAGTCATAGGTCAAGGAGTAATAGCCTTCTTCATTTTGCTTTGTTTGATACTTCCATTCACCCTTTTCTTCTATTTCTTTTTGTGCCTATATAAAAAGAGAGCAAAGAATGGACAAAACACATGTTAGGAGTACTTAAGAGTACCTCATCTTATTTCTGTTCTAAAAGCAGTAAGACTCCCCAAGCATAAAATTTCACCTTGTTGATTTTTATTATCATGGGTGTATTCCTGTTCTCCTCATAGCATCTGAGAGGACAAATCCTCTACCATGTCACAAAATCTCCTCTCCTGCAAATTAATCTAGTTAAAATTCAACAATGTAATTAAGTTTCTTAGCCAGACTCTATCAGAAAAGAAAAATATGTATAGCCACCATGAACAGTAAATCTCCTTGGCTTCAATCAGTTCACTGATCCTCAAACAAGGGGAAATCCTAGGAAAAAGACATTGTCCAGTGATCAGTCTTTTCAGTCTTTGCCATAGTAGGTGTCTCTAAATACTACATTTCCACATTCTTAAGTATTTTCAGATTCTGAATCCTAAATAGTAATACTGACACTACAAAGTACCTTAGAAAAAAACCAAATAAATTGGGAAAATATTTTCATTATTCTAAGGCACACATTATTTATTGCCATGTAACACCTCATTTACTTTCCTGAAGACTAGATATTATTACCATCTCAAAAGGGCAGTTCCCACTACCTAAATCTTACAGTCTTTATAAACACATTAATCTGAAGTATTTCCTTTCTATGCACACAATCTGTGTCATACGCATCTTATCCAGTGAAACCTCAACTACTTTAGTGGCTACTTCTCCATCCTTCCAAGCACAAGGATCCAATTCCAGTGCAAATATAAGATATTCAAAACTGAAATCTAATGAACTGCAAACAGTAGGGATCTGACTTCACATCCTCTAAACCACAGTAATATAAGTACACTCTGGCTAGTGCTCACGCTAGTCTCATACTGTAAGCTTACATTAATCAAACACAGAAAACTTACCCTAAAATTTGCAGGAAAAGTACAGTTTAAATAACATCATTTCTTAAATTCTGGGTAAGATTTTTAGACTGCACAAAAGTCAACCATCAACATTTACCTCAATAGGAAGCCTCTTAAAAGTTGTTACCACGTGATCTGCTGCTACAGCAACTCCAACCAGAGCAGCTACTTTATCTGGACGTGCTATTGCAGCATGAAGCATCAGCCATCCACCCATGCTGGAGCCCACCAGAATCTGGAAAACAAAAGTACAAAAAGAGAAGAAAATATAGTGTTTTACAGGAAATGGCTAATAGATTTTTTTCTTCTTGCACAAAATATCCATTTTCACTTGGTTTAACTATATAAACCTTGGGCATAATCCTGCTGTCCTTACCCAGGCAGAACTGCTGTCACCTCCAATGGAAATTTTGCCTGAGTAAGCACCACAAGATCTGGTATTTATTATTCTGTTTGGCATGGCTGGTTATTGCTGTCTGAGACTGAAACACTGTAAACAAAATGAGAGTTGAAACAATTCAGTATCATATGCATACTTTTATGTTTCCTTCTCAAGATAAATGCACATGGTAAAGACTCAGTGCAGTGAAAGAAGTAAACAAAAGCAATTCATAATACGAAATTGTTTTAAACACAATATTAGGTATTTCTAGGTTGTAGGAGATTCCAAGTTTCTCACAGCAATTTCTAAAGTAACTGAAGAAATCAAATGCTGCTTCTCCTGCCTGTTTTTTAAAGCTATTTGATCATATGGAGTATCTTGTAATCTTCTTGCAAATCCTTTAATTAATGCATCAGCATGGGACAGTGACACACTTTTTCATTAACAGGGCCGCACTGCACAGAAACAATTCCTTGTCCCCTGTCAGGTGGCACCCCCACCATGAGGCTTTCTCAGACTCCCTGGGACAACAGACCCATTTTGAGCAGGAGATTCTAATAAACAGCCTCCAGGAGGTCCTGCCAATGCATGCTTCCATGATTTTGTGATCTACCTGCCTGCAAAAGAGCCCCTATGAATGTGACCACTCAAATGATTCAGCTTAGAAGTGAGCAGGTGTCAGCTGTTCAGCAAAAGCTACTGCTGACCAGAGCTATTATAGCATATTTTTGATGAAGGTTCTACCCTGAGGGAAAAACAGCATTCTATATTTAAAAATAAAATATAACCTGTGGTCCATCTGTAAGTTCATCCAGTATAGACAGAACATCTTTTCTCCACTTCCCAATTGTACACTCTTCAAATTTACCATCTGAACTTCCACATCCTGTATAGTCAAATCTGAAAAAATAACCATCAACAGGGAAGTCATAGTACTGTCTACAGCAACACAGACACTAAATAAATACTACTGCATAATCAAATCAGCAGGGAACAAGATACCACAGTGAGTATTTTCTTACTTGGTCCTGTTTATCACTAGGACCAGAAATCACACAAAGCCAGTTTAAATACAACAAACACAACTAAGTTATGCAATGCAGCATTCTCTATCATTTGATAGAAAATAATAATTTACAATAGGCAAAAAAAATTCCCTTACAGACCAAAAAAAAAAAACCCTCAGACACTTGAATTTTAAAGGTACTTTTAAAATGTACAAACTCTTTCAAACACTGAACTCAAACACGAAGACTTATGACACATTCAGACAGACAGCATTCAACCTCATCTATCAAAGGACAGCATCATCAAGCAGGGGCATGTTCTTCTAAACCCACAGAAGACACAGGGTAACTTAATCGGACTTGGCACAAAAGGATAGTGCTTATACTGGTAACTTAAAAAAACAGAATTCCAGGTCCTTAATTTTAAATTTTTAGGCCTACAGCCTGATTGTAACAGGTAGCACTGGTTATACTACAGAAAATTAGAGAATTTTCTGAGTTTCTTTCAGAATACATTCTCCTGATTTACCTCAGTCTCTCTACTGACAGAAATCCTACATTTGGAAATAGAGGAAAGAATTCTTGTCTTGTATATGAGCTCCCTTAGCACAGGGAGCATCCCAATCCAAATGCCAAAGTTTATGTATTTATGTTAAAAGCCTTCCCACAACTCATGAGACTAGTTTAATTTTCTCAAGAACAATACTCCTCTATGTACCTGATGAAGGCATGACCTAACGATTTGCAGAAATCTTCAAGGGCAGTTGCTTTCTGACCATTCATATTTGAATTGAAGCCTGGAAGGAAAATAACCCCTGGATTTCTTCCTTTTAGTTTCTGATAAGCAATATTTGGTCGATCCGGTCGAGTGAGAAAGCTGACTGATGACTTCAGCCTGCAAACTAGTAAGAGGAACTATTTAGTACAATCATCATGATAACCTTGGCAGAAACACAAGTTTTTATAAACCCAGGGTTTGGCAAATATGGACACTTTATGTGAAAATAAGGTATTTTGGCTCAAGAGAGATGAAAAAAGCATCTCCTACGTTCTTTAATGACTGACAAGTATTGATGAACCTGAAAGACAAAGTTTATTGTGATTCATTCTCAAATCATTAAATGCCAACCAGGTAGAGAGTTCACTCAGCAATTAGCAAAGTGGTTGACTGAAAACAAACTCTCAGGCTTCCTTGACTTCATCAGTCCTCACGTTTCATCTTGAACACATTTACTCGTTTCACCAAAAAATCTCCCCATTTAATATCTGCTTAGTTTAAACTTTTATTTTCAAAAAGCATAATTTTGAGACTAGTGTACTCTGTGCAATGGAAGTTTACAAGTACAGGAGGTGACAAATTTTTCATTAAAATTAAAACTGAAGGATAAAATTTCACCTTTATCAAAGCCCTAGATCCACACAATATATGGGGTATAGGGACAAGTTCATAATCAAGAACTGGGAAAGAATCTTGTGCCTAACTTTTTCATCATGACGAGCATAAACCAACATTAGCATTGTTTAAACCAAATGAAATAAATAACATCAAACAAGGAAATTAACAGAGGAAATGCTAACTAATTAATAATTCTGCTGAATCTCAACAGCTGCTACAGGATTTAATCTAACTTTAGCAGTCAATTGTACCTCTACTGCAGGTGAGGACAAGTAATTCCTAGAGAGCTATTAAGGAGACTTACTCCACTCTATTATCCAACACAGCAAGGTAATTTGTTAAACTGAAAACTTGGTCAAGTATTCTAAGACTTTGACATTCTTAATTCTTAGATTTGACATTCTTAACTCTTAGATAGAGCCTCACGGGCTCTTCAACAGCGGGGCACAGAAATGATGCAACCCAAAATGAAGTGTCAGGGTGGATAAATAGTACAAAACCCAAGTCTTGCAGCCTTGAGTTCTGTCACTATCAGAGAGATTACATTCAAGGGGTTTCGGGGGGTTAGCTTGTTGTTAAACTTGGATGTGCATGAGTAAGTGTGGATACATAACAGATACAGGGTGCAGCTAGCATTCAGAACTTTCTTACAGTCCAACAGAAATGGCATCATTTGAACTATAGATTAAAACCATTAAATTGCTCCTCAAACAATGAGGTAGTTCTTTATCCTACTGAGGCATGATTTGTTTATAAGGGTGAATGACTTCCACAGTAAAGGTATTCAGATGCATCCACACTGTGGCTTTTGATTTGTGTGTGTCTCTCACTGAGCCAGTCACTTCTTCAGGGCCAGTAGAGTGCAAGTGCCAATAAGAGATGAACCAAGAAGTGCTAAATTTAATAGAAAAATATCTGGGAATATTTTTCTCCCCCTTAAGTCCTGATAGCCATCTCCCGAAGCCACTTGTCTTCCATGCTGCAGCACCCTGGAGGTGTCCTCAAATTACGTTGACATTGGGCAGGGTTCCAACTGCAGCTGCAAGACACAAACACTGTCTAAGCTATTCACAAACTATTCTTCCATTTAACAAGTTAATGGAAGCACCAGCAGCAATTCCAACCTGAATAAATGCAAACCCCTAAAGCAACCACCGCAGCCAACCCAAAAGCAAAGCTCAATGCTGTCACCCTCTCAGATTTCTCTTCAGACAAACAAAACCATCAGCAACTACCCAGTAATTTCCCCTCCTGATTTTAGGAAAGACCTTATTAAGAGCAGGGAAGCATTTCTGAAGGGTGCAAGACAGGTATTAGTGTTTAAAAAAGCATGTTACAGACAGAAGGTGATAGCTGTAGGAAGACCACAAGACCCTTGCCTGATGCTATCGATGGAATTCTCTTAATATTGGAGTCACTGTGAACTTTTATGAACATCAGAAACTGTGACTGAGACCAGTGTTACACTACACATTAAAGCCAAAGAAGTTCCCTGAACTCTGAAAATATTCCTGCACAAAGATCTCCCCACTCCCAGCAGCAGCAGATTAATGCTGCTGAGACAGGTAAATGGACTCAACTCCGTCCACACTCGATTTCATGCAACCATCCACACTGCAGCAGGAACTGCTGCTTGGCCTGGTCCCAGAGGACCAAAAGACACACTCAAATAAACAGATACTCTGAAAATATTACTGTTATAAAGACACAGAAAGGGAGAAGAACACAGAAACAAAATCCCACTGTATTCAAGCTTTTATGCAGCTACAAAATGTGCACCCGTAGTAGCAATAAAGTTTTACTCATTGAGCAACCTTAGATGAGATTCACCTGTCCAATTAAAGATAATTAATAAACTCAACAGCTCAGACAAGGACACATCAAGAAGGGACACTGCGTGTTTCGGCAGAGGCCGAGCTCACTCAGAAGTGGACGCCAGCAAAGCTTTTCAGGTGCCTGACGGAGCTTTACAGGCAGGCACGTTTCACAACCGATCAAGCGCTGGCGCACGATTCCCAGCTCCTCAAAACCCACCGGGGCAAGAGCTCAGAGCCAACCAAACACAGGTAGGAAAACAGCTGCCCTGCCCTGTGCACAGTCACCAAGCTCCCCCGCGAGCCAGGCGGAGAGAAGCCTGTCAGGAGCCCCGTGCGAAGGGGATCGAGTTTAAGATGCTCATTCCCACCAGAGAGCCGCGCCCCGGCCTTTCCGATGGCGACGGCCCTGATGGGGAGGAAAGGGTGCCACTCGCAGCTGCCCAAGAGCCGCACGGTGGCCGTCACAGTCGGCACCGACACACATCCTCTCCCCTCCGACTGGCAGCCCTTCTGCTCCGAGCTCCCCGCGGCCATTCCCTTACCCAGGAATCGCCGGGCCGCCCTCAGCGGTGACAGCGATCCCCGCAGGGCCGAGGCACGGCCCGCGCACACCAGCACTCCCGCCATGGCCGCCGCCCGCGCACGCGCCACCCGCCTCCCGCGGGAGTGAAGCGACGGCAGGGGCGGGGCGGGGCGGGATCTGGTCTGCGGTCAGGGTCGAACCTCCCTGGGAAACTGCAAGGTTTTATCAATAAAAAGAGCCAAAACCTTGATCGTGCATTTCACAGCGTGCATGTTTCCCCCGAGCTAGCTGTGCCTTGTAGCCAAGAACGCCAAAGGTGTGCATTGGGAAGAGCACTGCCAGCAGGTCGAGGGAGGTGATCCAGCCCCTGTGCTCAGCCCTGGTGAGGCAGCTCTGCAGTCCTGTGTCGAGGTCTTGGCTCCTTAGTACAGGAGGGAAACGGAGATCCTGGAGCGGGTTGGGTGGCAGGCTGTGAGGGCGATTGAAGCACCTCTCTTAGGAGGAGAGGCCAAGGGAAAGGCTTGGGCCTGTTCAGCCTCGAGAAGAGATGGCTGAGAAGGGACCTCATTAACGGGTTCCCACCTCCTCGTCTTCTCTCAGCCTTAGATATATGAGCACAGGATCCAAAACGACATCTTTATGCATATACATCTTTCATATACAGGCCATGGCAGCCACAAAGAAAATAATCATAGAATCTCCAAATCATTTATTTAAATTGGAAACGATCTCAAATATCATTGAGTCCAACTTTTGACAAATACCACCACATCAACTAGACCACAGCATCACCTGTGGTCACACCCAGTCATTTCTTGAATGCCTCCAGGGATGTCCTTCCACCACCTCCCTGGGTAGCCCATTCCAATTCTTGACAACCCCTCCTGATGTCCAACCTCCCCTGGAATATGAAAATTAATGCTAGGAAAGGCCAGTGCCTGCCAAGGGAAGGGTGTTTTCTCATTCAAGCACCAGGCCAGCACCTGTAGGTCATGGGACACAGCTGAGGAAGTTTTTAAGACTCAGACTCCATGGTTTGCAATTGCCCAAGAACCTTCAGGATAAACAGGTATTTGACTCCCAGGCGGATAAGCTTGAAGGGCTTTTATGATCAGTGCGGACTGAACATAAAGCAGGTGCCTACCGCCATGCTCTACTTACGTTGTCTTGATATACACCCCTACAGAACCCACCCCACATCATGATGATGATGGCAAACTTAGTGAAAACAAGTCAATCATAAAACCACACTTCTTTTCGTTACCACGTGAGTTAATACTCCCATTCAGGTCATGTCTAAGTAAAATATTGGAAAAACTGAAATCCTTAAACTCAAGCAGTTTCTGGTTTGCAGTTAAACAAAAAAAATTGTCAATATCCAAAGCTGGTAATAAATTTTTCAAACAGGTTCATAAAAAATGAAAAAGGTATTATATTATGTACATGCAGAAAACAGACTACACTCCTAATTTCACTGACCTCCGAAAGATTATTTTCCATAGCTCTTTTATGGAAAATACATGGAATAGTCCAATTAAGTGTTACTGAGAAATACAGTGTTTGCATGACTGTATACAACTATTTAAAAGACAAGCATAAATGTCTCAGGATAATGCAGCAAGAAAATATTTGAAACAAGTATATTTTTAAAAATGTTTATTGAAATGCCTTCATTGCATCATGCAGGATACAAAAATCAGTATTAGAAAACCTTTATAACTATACTTGGGAATAAAATAAAAAAAAAAAGAGGAAAAAATTACTGTATAAACAAAAGCAATTTATTTGATAGTGTTTTAAATTATAGCTTACAAGCTGTGATCTGCACAGATGATAACAATTATCTTGCAACAACAGTCTCTTCTATGATTCAAGTAGAAACTGATGTTTGTCATGCTAGAACAACCACATCACCTGTACATACCACAAACCTGTTCATTACAGCTACAGGGTTTAAAAAGTATAACAAAAATATTCTGCCAGCATATTTCTATTGTGGTTTCAGTTTATTTATTCAATTAAAAGCCATTAACTTTTTCATCAAAGAAAAAAAAGGTGAATGTGCTTTCTTCTAGTACACAAACCACAGAGTGTGTAAGTTTCAATTATAATCAGAGAACCTCTTTAAAGTTATAATATGACACTTTCTTGAAGTTAATTTCAATTAAATACTTTATCTTTTTGCAATATTACTCAAGGACTTAGAGGTGACTTTAAAATGGGAGACTGCTGCCCCCTCAGTATTTTTGCTGTTTTAGGAATCTCAATCCCTACTACTTCAAACTTTCAGAGTTTTTTATTCATACACTGCTTAGTGTAAACTCTTGGAACTCACCTCTCCCCTTTTTTTCTATTTGACAGCATTATTCTGTGCAGATGTACATTAAACAACAAAACAATTCTCTGGGACTGAAAGCTTGGCTCCAAAGAATTCAGACAGGTAGAGATTTTGGTGCTGGCTTCAAGGCAGGCAATATTTGAGAGATTTCAATAGAGCATTCACTTGGCACAGAGTAACATTAGAACGATACTGGAACCTTATATATAAAAGAAAAGTGCTGTAGAGTCCAGAATCAGCTTATTCTGTTCAACAGGGAGGATTTAAAAAATCCTTCTTTATGAGGAAGTTAATACATGTGTTTCCATTTCTCATCCTTGTGGAAAAAAATGCATCTTTATAAAGCTATCCCTCTCGGAGTTTTTTGTTTTTCTCTTGTTGAGCTCCATAGATGCGAACTTTAAACATAGAATTGTTGCCACGAAGTGTTTGAACACAAAGAATATAATAATTTAATTACATTAAAAGTTATTAAGAGTTTTAGCACTATCCCTTCACAGAAAGTTAGGTACAAGTAACAATATGAAAATGTAAGGGAATCATGTAACTCTTTGGCTCTGTTGTAACATTTAACTACTAAGGCAAGAACTGTGTGTACCTTAGGGCTTCTTTTTTGTTTGTATTTCTATAAAATACTTGACTAAAGGTTTTAAAAAGTCACCTAATCATCTATAAATGTCAAATGTTGCATATTAAAATATATGCTTATTACACCTTTTTGTTTCACTACTAGAATTTTTGCATACCAGTGAGAACACACACACTTGTAAACTGTTCCGTATAAATTTATGAAGACATTCTCTGTATAAGAGAGTTTGTAGAAACTTATCATTCAACTAAGATGCTGTAATTAAAATTGCCTGATTATCCATTTTGGAGCACTATGATTCTCTCAACAGCTTTAGCTCGTTCATTCCTATAAAGATCAACTACAACAGGTCACAACCCCCCCTTTTCCATGCATTTGTAACCCCCTCTCAATCTGAGGGTTTTGGGTGCACATCATAAGGAGGACATTTCAGGGTATTCACTGGCTTTTCAGCTGTCACTTGCTATGGCTAACTTCATTAGTTATGTTATTGCAGAATGCCCTATTGCTCTCTTTTATTATAACATGAAGTGGGTGTAGCCTTCTGCGCCTGTAACAATGACATCCATCCATATCCTCATGGCTTCTGGAGAAGGAGCAACCATGTAGTAGATGCGGTCGTGGGTCTTAACACTGAAGGTCAGCAGCGGGTTGGGACTCTCGAATAAAATGCAAAGAAGATATCAGAAGAGTGAAATCAAAGCCATTTATTGGTATCAGAAGTGGATTTGCTTACAGGGATATTTATGAATAGGGTTAAGAAGAAAGATAAAGTGCTGTACCACTGCATCTTATATTGCAGCAGAGATGCATTTAAAGTGTTTGTAGCCATCATAAACACCTTTTACAGCATTTTTCCAGTAGACTATTACACAGTACTACAGGGCTTCAAGCTGTTGTTTCATGCCCAAATTAGTAACTCCCCCACTCTGTCCAGTGGCTTCCACAAATTGTTCACAGCTCATTTAAATTACAAATGAGAGGCAGGGTGTGCCATGAACTGCTGGCACAGTTAACTCCCTCCCTGGGATTGAGGCATGCAGCCAGCCCTTGACTTGTCCAAGCCACTGATTTTGGTGGTCTTGCCACTGGACTAAGGAACTCCTTGCAGCAAAACTACTTTGCAGGTAGACACTTATCTCTGCTTCCATCAGTATAAAAAAGCCACCAAAACAGTGCTAATCACTGATTAGCTTCCTCTTCCTTTTCCTCCACTCCAGGGTTTCTTTTTAAGTATTTGTTCGGGTTCTTTCCCCCTCCAATATTGTTAGTTCTCCCTTTAATTTTACAGCTGCTACATACTTTGGGTACTCTGTGTGATACATGGTTAAAACAGCAATAACAAAGTTTACCTTATATGCATTCTTTAGATGATCATAATAGACTTCTTCAATGGCTTGAAAATATATTACACCTTTTAATTTAGTTTCGTGTTTGTCTAAAACAGAAAAGAGAGAAATTACCTCAGAACTGAAATGACCACTAAGAAGCAAAAGCTTAATTTGCATTTCCATATATATTCAGCTGATAAGTAACTGACTTAACAGTTCTACTTCTGAAATCCCATAGATACCTTCAAATTTTCTTACTGGTTTGTTGGTTTTATTGAGAGATGCATTTTTGACTTTAATATGTCTTCTTCTTCACCTAGTTTCCAAGGATAAAAGATTTTGTAATTTCCTCATCTATTTGCAAGTCACTCCCTTCACTGAGCTGGCTAAATGTTATGGAGGGTATTAGCCCACAGAAGGACAGATATCTCTCAGATATATCCACTCTTCCAATTCCATGAAAACCAGCCAGAGTTCACACAGTTCACAGGCTACGACCTCCAGTTTGCCTTGAAGAGAAAACTGCAACGATAACCGAATTTTCAATACAATCTGACAGCAAAATCTTTATATTAGAACATAGTTTGTGCATGTACTTTAAAAAAAATGCTTCTTCACATGTGAACTTAGGAGTCACCACTAAAATTTTTCACCAGGAAAAGGAGCAGGGCAGGGCAGCATCTTCCTGCCATTTTCACTCCATCTTCCTGCAGTGGAGAGAGAAATAGGTAAGAAGCATCCCAATTGCATGTGGACACTGAAAGGCAAACTTCCTTTCGCTCCCAGCACTTTTGTATTAGGGGAATAGAATGTTTTCTGCTCCCAAGTCATAGTATCATCTCAACACTGAACAGTCATGCAGAACATCTTTATCTGCTGTCATTCAAACACTTGGGGAACTCAGCTAACATCCTATGTGTAGCAATTCTTAAAGTTTCATAGGATGGCAAAATAAAATCCCAGAGAGCAAATGATGCAGCTTTGGGAATCTTCCTGCCAGCCCACAGAGAAGCAGTGCTGAAGCATTGAGATACAGGATTATGAGATCACAGCACACATTATACTGAGATAAACACAGCACTATACAAAGTTTGCTGTCTGTGCACTACTAGTAAGCAGGGGATCCACTCTCTTTTCAAGCCCCACCTGGGGCCTTGGTTACCAGACCATTTCAGGTACCCACAAGCTCCCATTGAAAGTGTCTTGGTAGAGTTCCCTGAATGCTTCAGTTCAGAAAGTGCAGATGCTTCAGTCACCACACTAAGCTGTCAGACTTCAGGCTAAGTTCTTGGTTCAGTGCATTGGCAGAACTAAAGCATTATCTCAGGACATTCACTCAGAGTTCAATTACTCTGAATTTGCAGCACCAATATTTATTTTGGAAATCTACTATGTATTTAAAGATCTAAAGATTTAACAATCCTCACTCATACAAGCAGCAGCATTTTAGTGCAGCTGAGACTCCTCATAAAACTATGCTTGTTGGCTGGAGTCCTTGAGACATTAGCAAAAGTTTTCTTTGGTAATTGAGATTACATTATGGCAACTATAATGAACTCAAAAGTGAAACCATTAAATGTTAACATAACTACTAAAAAAAGACAAAAAATGATCAGTACCAAATGGGAACACTACTGTGTGTTACAAGCCTTCCTAACCAATAAACCAGATGTTTAGAACAAAATAAAGAATGTTTGTCACATTCCTCACTGTATTACTGCAAGCTAGTAAGAAATATTCAGTGGGTATGTAATGAATGAATGTAATGAATTCAATTTTATGTTCCTTAGAAATTGCTGGAAAGGAGTTATGTCAATAAAGTAAATGAAACTGTTTGGGTGGTTTTTGTACTCGATGTTTTCTTCTGCATCTTAGCAATAGCCGTCCTGCATATGCCTATTTCTGGCCTCTCTGAACAATAAATATTCAGAGCACAATATTATTTTTGTGTCTTCCTCAGAGCTGAAACTTCAAAGTCAAACCACTGTGTATATTTGCACAGCATTTGGAGAAATAAGTATGTTCTTAAATTCCCCATTTCTGGGTTTACCCTAAGATAACAAAGTAATGTAATACTTATAATGGCTTGAGATATTGTGTTACACAACTTCATGAACAGAAACACTTTTGGACTATTGCACATTCTTAATCTGAAATTCCTTACACTTTCAAAATAAGGCAAACTCAAAAAGTCTATCTTGTATGTTTAATTTCCTGAAAACCTTTTCTTCACATTAAGCACAGGACTGTGGAAACATTCACTTCAATTTTCACACTAAGTATAAATTATATTCTTATATGAAGGGTACAAGAAATCATTCAGTCATTGAGGGAAGTATATAATATTTAAAAATAAAATATGTGGAACCATTATTCTGTGTACTTGTAACCTGACCATCTTCCATTTTTTCTCTTGCCCATCTGCATCTCCTCCTTTACTTTGTTATCTATGCTCAATTCTGCCTTACCTGGCATGAGGATTGAATGCTATAGGGAAGGGTTCACATGACCTCTAAGGAATGGATGAAATGGAAATCTAAGTTGTATCTGGATTCACTATGTGTTCATAACTCAGCTGAGTTTGATAAAAAAATAGAAGAACAGATGTACCTGAGTAGCAATCCTGCAACTTACCTGCATAATAAGTAAAAGTTCTCTTGTTTCTGTCAAAAACAAACCACCGTTTTTTCCATGTTTTAATTTTCCCTCCCATTTTAATCAGAAAGCCTCGGCAGGTTTTCTCAGTGAGAGAAATGTGGTAACAGGTCTCTATGTTGTGCCCAGCTGTTTCAATGTGACTTCGTAGGTCGAAGTCTTCCTTTCTAATGGGCAAATAGCGAGTCAAGGGACGGGCCTATAGGAAAGAAAAGAAAATCATATTATTTTTAAGAGAAGCCTTATCATCTCCTACTCTTTCTGCTGGGAAGACATAACTGAAAACTGCTTATTAAAATTTAAGAATAAATGTAAGAAAAATAAAGAGCTTTTACTGCAGCTCTAATTTTCTTGAAAAGAAAAATCCTTTAAACTTCTAACTTTACAGTGTTGGACAACTTTGTAAAAGCCAGATATAGTATAGAAGTTTCTTGAAATCAACAGCTGATAAGCCGGTAAAACAGAGGCCAAAGCACAGAAAAACTGTCATAGAATTAAGACATTAATTAAATGTAAGGGTGTGTTGCTGCCTTAGATGAAGTCCAAGAACTTCATATGTAGGATGTTAAGCAAACTCTTTATTTCTCTAAGTACTCACTGCACAGATGTCACTCTTTAATTTCAAGTTACTGCTACAGGCATTTTTATGCAGCGTATAATATATAAATAATAAGAACATGCTATTGCAAGAAACATTAATAATAGGAATGAACTGTAATTGCCAGTTAGTGTCACAGAGATTGCGATGAACAAAACAGAATTATTTTCTGCTGAACAAATTAACTGTGATAACTAGTTCACATCCCTCTGCAAAAGACAGCAAAGCAGTGCAGAAGACAGTGCCTCCTTCTTGATTGCAGTTCAAGACCCTGCACCAAGCCTGGATAGTGTCAGTTGGGAGAACAAGCAGGAGGAGATAATGATCTAGAACCTCTGCCAACTGAAGGAAGATTCCTGTTTTCTGTGCCTGGAGGGTCTATGCATAATCACCACCCCGTCATTTTAAACACAGAAGACAGGTCTCCCAGAGGAGCCTCCTACTGCAGCTGAGGCAGAGGCTACTTTGGAACAGAAGCTAATTTTAGATGCTTTCAAGGATCTGTGAAAGGACCATCTCCCTCTCTCTCTCTCCCCCTGGACTCCAGAGAAATCAGTGACCTGAAGAAACTAATCTGCCCCTGCTCCATTCCTCAAGTTAGCCTGTTAAATCCCACTGTGAGTCTCAAATCAAAGGGACTTTCCCTCATTGCATTCTTAAGAGCCTCTTGGTGCAATAGGAGCTGTGTTCCTCACAAGAACTCTTAGCACCCTTCTAAAATTATGCAGTTCTGTATGATACGAGCTGGCACCGGCTCTGGCAAGTGCAAAGATAGAGTTCCTTCCTTTCGTTTACATTTCTAAGTGCCAGAAGGTGCTGGGGAAAAAATTGGTCTCACTGTGCAAAAGAAAGAAAAAAAGTCCGTCATTTTTGACAGATAAGTTTTTGCCTTCCTGCCAATTCAGTCTTCTTCTGTCTGCCAATTAGCAGTAACTGATGGGACATTCTATTACAACACATGCACGCTCGAGTTTGGGATAAAGATATCAGCATTGCATTGTTGTTTATGCCATACGTGAGTTGTCAACAAATTTCTTAGAAAAAAAGGAGGGAAGCAAGTGAAATTTAGCATTCCTGATTACATTTTATATGAAAATAAATGAATGAATATATTTAACTAGAAACAGCTGGTGAAACATCAGCAAAGGCAGCACAGATAAAACCAGAAAGATATTCCAATATGATATGGAATCTTCTGCACTCAAATATCTATTAAGATGGAGACATCTATTAAGATGGAGACATCTATTAGACATCTATTAAGGTGGAGACATTGTCTTGCTCTGGTATACAAGCAATGAATGCCTAGTCATTTGCTGTACCTCATAGATATTATTGGTTTTGGAGGAATAAACAAATAGGTAAGACACTAAGCCTAAAGAAAACTCAAGGTACCTCTAAGCACAAAGAAGAAGCAAAAATATGTCGGAGGTAACAATTTTTAAATTAAGCAATGTTTCTCATGTTGTACAGTGCCATTAACTTCAGAAAAAATATTTACTCTGTACTGTAGATGTGGAGCTGAAAAAAACTTCCTTATTTGTCTTTTCTGTCAAATGTTTGGAAGTAATAATTCACATTTCAAGGCATTTTATGTATTAAAAGAAAAAGCAGAGCAAAACAAACCCCCCCCCCCCAACTCCACACCAATGGTTTATAAAATTAACACATTCACAAATTTCTGGTGTTCTGGCCAAAAAATTCTGCTCTGCCTATACTCAGTAACAAACTTTATAGGATTAATATTCATACTTTTTATATAAAATGCTAAATAGATGCCTATGCTGTTATCTAACTTTAAATGAATACTTGGCTCCAAGAGCCCAAACATACTTTTAGCAAAACAATTGCACCTCAGAAATACTAAATCTATCTGTTCAGCTGAAAGCAGTTCTGTTTACCATTGGCAGAAATACACTACGTCCTTTTCTGATATGAAGGGGAAGTCTTGCACTTCAAAACCATTTCACATCCCCATATCTGACCTGTGCTCTTTGTTTCTCACGTATTTTGACTTCTTTTTCAATTAATTTTTGCCTCTGGCTTGTTTCTTCCTCCAATCTTTTCTCCAGTTGCTCCCTGCGGCGTTTTTCTTCTTCCAGAGCTCGTTTCTTAGCTTCCATCTCCCGTTCCTAAATACCACAGCACACAGAGAACTTCAATTATATGCAAAACTATAGTGGGCAATGTCATTTCTAAGCTAGGGCTAAATACCTTTTTGTCCCTTAACTAGGCAGAAATATATATGCAGCACACTGGAATGAAATTTGGAGTAAGAATTGCAAATAGAAATGAAGGTTCTTCTTAAGTAAGTCCCCCAGCAGGTGTCAAACCAATGCTGAACAAGTTTCTGGGGATTTTGCCATCAGCTTGTCCTTTGAGATATTGCATATGGGCTCAAGGCTGTAGTGTGAGGTGAAGCCATGGAGGAAGAGGTGTTTTTTAAGTGTTTATTAGGTATAAGCTGGGTGGGTTTCTAAGTTGCATTAGGAGAATATTATCCAAACTTACATGCCTCCTCTTAGTCACTCAAAATTACACTTACCCTGGTCTCAAGCAGCCGAGTCTTTTCAGCATGTGCTTGTTTGAGAAGTCTCTCCATCTCCTCTATTCTTGCAACATTTGAAGTGCTAGCACTGCAAAAGACCCCATTATTTCTTATTTAAAATAATAGGTGGTATTTAAAGAAATATTTTGCAGTCCACCATAATTTAAGAATGGAGTTGACAGTGTTCAGATCCAATTCAGTGCAGTAGCCACTAACAAAAAAAGAGGTATATTTGGTGAGTTGATAAGTGACTACAGCAGTTCTGTTTCTTCTGTACTTTGAGCACCCACAAATTTTATGCATTTCTACAAAAAAGCTTCTCCTGCCTTAAACATGGTAAAATATAACTTATACATTTTAAATTGGTCAGAACAAAGCATCATAAATTGTTTTCCTTTAAAGTCTGATAAGGCTTGAAAATATGCTCAAACACCATCTAAAACGGTATGAATTAATTTTACTTAAGGGAAATTTTGTCAAGGAAAATTAACTGGCTATCTTCCAGAATTTATCAACAAAATCAGCTCACACTCTTTTCTTCTTTCAACAAAGTTTGCCTTGTGAGAAACAGAAAGATCAGTTGTAAAGGAACCTTTTATGGTTTTTGTATTGATTTGGGCTAGTTTTTTCTTTGTGTTGCTTTCTTTTGTTTTCCTTCTGGCATTGCCTGCAAGAGTCAGAGGGAAGCAGAAGAGCAAGCAGTACCAGTGAAATTCAACAGCTGTTGGGGGTTTCCCAGTCCTGGGCTGGAGACTGGACTTACAGGATAGTAAGATCAGACACACATCATCCTCCTTCCAAATGGTCAGAGCAGGAAGTCAGAGAGAAAGGTTTCATATCACTGGCACATTAGCTCAATGCACAGATTTAGTTCCCAGCCTGTCTCCAGGTATCAGAGACTTGTTGATTATCCATTTAAAACAGAAATCCTCAAAACCCAAGTCCTAATGTTTTTACTTTAAGAAAACCAAAACCAACGTCAACCAATGCAAAAAAGCCCAAGCAAACCAGCCAGCAGAATGACTGCCAGTGGTATTTTCTAAAACTCTTAACACTGCAGTGATAATGACATTAAAGGGGAAATCAGGGGCTTCCCTGACACAGCAAACAGATGCTAAGTAAAACACTACATGCTAGCCAAAAAAGCTGTCCTTGTGTTCACAAGGTATTCATAGTGCTGTGACAAAGCTGTACTTGATCATCAGCCTCTAGTTATGCTTATGAAACTGCTGGGGCTGGACTGCGAGCAGGAATGAAAGCACTACCAATGTCAGATATAAAAATGGACTGTCAGGAGAGAATGTTTCCACACAATTTTGAGACTCATCTGGATTTTTAACACAGATCATGGAAATTCCTTTAATCTGAGAAATGGTGTCTGAGCTGACAGCCTCTGAAGATGAGTAAAGCAAGCCTTTCAGTGTCATCTCTTCATTTTTACTGACCCAGAAAAGAGAGAGGAAAGGGCAATAAGACTTTTGGAGGAAGCCTGAGTGTTTCAGCTTAAGCACCTAGTTGGTTAACATGCTAGACTTGTGGAACAGTGTATGTCATCAATGGAACATGTCCCTGAAGAGTTTCCTATCAGAGGAAATTCCTTCCCTGCAGTGATCAGGTGAGGAAGCACTGATTGCTCTTCAGTAAACTTCAGCATTATCACTAAAGTTTTGCATAGTTTTATTTTCATCTTTCAATAAACAGGTGAGATGTAGTTAAACCCGATTATGAGGAGCTAGACAAATATGATGCCTGTCTAAAGATCTTACATTTTCTCAACCAATCAGCAGCATTCACACTATCACAGTGTACATGTACAAACTCTCTTTTTTCATATGACCCTATGACAATTGCAGGATCAGGAGGAAAGAAGATTTACCTGGAAATGTTATCTGGTGAGCATGCTGATATGCTTGTCTCCATACTGTCAGAGCTGTCTAAACTTAACGTGTCAAAGGTGTGGTCCTTGTAACTACGATCTGGGTAATGGAAACTGTTTAAATACACATTGGATTCTGATGCTGTTCTGCTGTAAAATTCCGGAGACTTCTGCCTTTGGTTTTCACAGATGCGCTGATGGTTATACCCTATAAAGTACAGAGGAAACACTGATTTCACACAAAAATTATGTCACAGAAGCATAACTTGTTAGCAGCACAAGCATTTTTAACATCACCTCAGAATTAACCGCACTGTGACTAAGGTACTACAAGATTACAGTTAATTTTACAAGTTAATCACACTGAAGTAAAAGCTTTAAATACCTGTTTTATCTATGATGGATTCAAATATATGCACATTAGTACAAGTGACTTTTCAATATATGTTCTTCTATAGGTATTATGAAACTCTAATTTGAAAAAATGATATTTACATTTTAAAATAACAATTAGGCCTAATCTGGAAAGTAATGTAGTTAAATCCAGGAATTTAGAAGAAATGACACTGACTAAATTAGAAAAAAAAAGAAAAAAGTCCTGATATTCAATATTCTTAAGTACTTGTCTGGTTGACTTTATTAATATTAATTTTTTTTTTTTTGGGAACTTTGCTTTCTGGTAACTGCAATTGGACTTTTAGTTCAGCTGAAATAATACAGGCTGCTTCTTATAGAATCATAGTTACTAGTATAGAGGTACTTTACTGGAGTTTTGAAATTGCAGTTCATCCTATGGAATTGAAGCAGATCCTTATAGCTCAATGATTCTGAAGAAAAATAAGGTTCATGCAAAGGTTCTTTTGTTATTTTTCCACAAAAACATTTTTTTCTGAAAAGTCATCCTCCTTGAACACAGGGAACTTTGTTTGGCAATGTGTCCTTTAAAAATGCCTCTTCACAATTATTTTTATGTCATGTCTCTGTTGCTCTTTAAAGTAATGCAGACTTTGAGAGAGGTTGTTGAGCTTGCCTGATGAGGAAGAGTTGTCATTTTAACTGCTGGAGTATTTTACAGTGCCCTTTAAGGTTGTTTCATCTATTGATTACAAATGCAATTGCACTGCTCATCTTTTCCTTCAATGAATGCAAGAAGTGAGACTTTCTAATAGTTCTGATTGTTAGGTTTGTAATATTCTCTGCACATTTCTGACCCAAATTCTGAGCTGCTGGCAGAGCTGGAGATTAGGAAGGATTGACAGGCTACACAAAAACCTCACATTCTTACAGGAAGGCAGCCACTGACATTCCACATATTTAAGATAAACAGACATGGGAAAAATGCAGACAAATGTACAAATACAGCAAGGTCCAGATACAAATTTTTACTAGACACCATTAAGACACTGATGCATGAAATCATGAAAGCATGCTCAAAGTGCAGTGTTCTTCTGCCTCATTCTCATTCTCATTCCCTATCTCTGCATACCAAGTTACTCTCTGGTATTTTCTGCTAAGCCAGAGCTGGGAGAGTCCCAGTTCAGAGAGCCAACAACTGCAGTTATCTGAAAAGTGTGTCTTCAGCTGAATAATTAAAGCATTTCATTGAAGAAACTGTGCCCTACAAGCATTTCCAAGGTAGTTTTCTCCTCACTTCCCTCTGTATCATACAAAGCTTTCTTGGAGATAGTTAAAGCTGGTTTCTAAGGAACTAATAAGACTCACTTGCCATTTAAATGAACGCTGAATTTCAATCAAAAATTCAATTGCATCGATTAGTAAAAGAGACAAAAGGGACACAAATACACCTCAGCAGTCATAAATAATAACATCACACAACACAGGTGTTCCTGATTCACACGTGTGGTTTGCTTTTTCCCCCTTATTTTGACAAATGCTTCCGTTATTGCAGATAAGCAATTACCTTTCATACATGAACTTTTGGAATGACTAATTGCTCCTGTGAAATGGTTATCAATGATTCATTAGCGAAAGAGAGAAAAAAATATATTACTGAAAAAACTTAATTCACATGCGTGTTTTTCTGTTGAGCCCTCTACAAATCCTTGCCTACTCAGAAATTTTAATTCCATATTTTATATTCCACTGCAAAATAAACCCATCTAAAAGACATAGAGCAGCATAGCAGAGCTATAAACACTCTACTTCTTAAGATAAAGAACCCATTTTTGAAGAAAACATTTATTAGTCAAATTTATGCAATCATGCAAATATAACTAAACAGTGGAAGAAATCAACATTTCTTAGGTTGCAAAATGAGATGCATTCACAGAAACAAAGCATAATTCAGTGTTTGCCTTTTATCTTCATGCTGTAAGCAGCATGAAGCTCAAAGCTGAGGATCAACTGTGTACCAACACAGCTTCACAACTGACCTACCTCCATTACAGCCACATGCACATACTAGGCAGGTAGAATCTGTTGCTAAAGGAATTTTTAGCTGCTCAGGTGCCTATTCACAGAACATGCACTTAAAAATATTAGACTCCTTGTAAGATCCAGTACTTAACTAAAATTTCCCACAAGCCAAGATTTTATCAGTAAAGTCTAACCTGATACAGGAGTTAAAATATTTGTTGTCACATTGGTTTTACTACAGAGTTCCAATGCTCTGCAGCAAACCTGTAAACAGTATTAACCTTAACAATGTTAACAGCCATACCATTGAGAAAAATATTGCAAAAACCCATAAAGCCATGTCATCAAAGAAAAATACTCCACAGGAGTTACTGCAGAATCACAAAATCCAGGTATACCACCACAAAATTATAGTGAGGGTAGAACTAAAGGTGAAAGCTGTTATTAAAAGTTGCATTGTCAAGTATGTAAAAAACCCACTAGTATTTTATGAAAATGATCCCATTACATTTTTCTTTTATTTTTCTTTTATTCATATTCTTTCTTCTTTCTCTTTTTTTTCCTCCCGATTTGTAAAGACTGACATTAACATGTCAAGATACATTTGTTGTGTGGAAACATGCCAAAGTAGGAAGCCCAAGTCTGTCTACATTGTCATTGTCGCTCACAGAGCTGCAAAGATTTTTGAATTTTCTGCTCCACTTGTGTGGCTATGAGCAAAGAAGCAAAAAATCAGGCCTGTGCAAAGCCATAGCTCTGCAGATATTAGCCTGAGTCAGAAGTTTTGTTGTGACAGGTTATTTGACAGCAGGAAAAAAGAATTTTTGAAATGCTGTCATTATTTAACAATTATTTAAAAGTTTTTCAAGAGTCTAGGAACTGCTTGACAGTGCTGATGCAACTGGTACTTTTGCAAAAATATCACATGAGGAATACAGCCAGGGAAGGGGATATTTTCATACCTTTTCTGTTTTTTCCTGAGTTTGACAAGAAAAAGACTGAAAAACAAACAAAAAAGGCTGACTCCTTTGAAAAGTTTCTAGATTGTTTGTACAAATATCCCTTGCTTGCAGTATATTGTTTTTTTAATACAGAGCTTAGAAAGGACACAAATAATCATCTTATTGGTACATAAGCTGTCTGTCCCAACAGCTTTGTTTCCAGCACTGTGTCTGGTCTTACACTTTAACTCCCAGCTAACCATTCCTTCTTTCCTTCTGGAGTCCTTCCTACAGTCAGGGGGACTGCATTGGCAAACCCTCCCTCCTTGTGCAAGCTTCTGGCACCCAGCACTCCCTGGGAGCTCCAGGCATCCACCTGTTCAGGGTGAGGTCTCGAGATTGTACCAAACAGCAGCTTCTTCACTCTGTTTTTGCATATGGTTTGGTTACAAAGACATGTCCACAGGAGGTCAGTTTATAAATACAGTCTGTCAAAAATACCTCATGAATGACTGCTAAGAAATACCTTTTCCACTAATAATTTACAACAAATATGTATCCTCTAAAACATTTAAGTTGCCCTTAACTCAGGCTATGATTACTGACTGTGACTGTTTCTTTCAGTAACAATTCTTGAATTCCTATGACTGAACATGGTTTGAAAATCCTAGAATAAGGACTGTTTATTACTTTAAAATCCATGAAAATATTTATTACTGCATCCAGCCTAAAATTTATTCATAGATATTGCTTGTTCCTGCATAAAGAAAATGAGAATGAACTCCATGTTAAAACCCAAAAGGCTGTTCTTAATTTCTGATTTCACTTTTAATTTTCCTTTTTTTTCAGCTCAGACTTTTACAGTTATCTTCTTGGACTGAAATAAGAAAAAACAGAAAAAGCATATTGGAGAAAACTCACTTTGGACCATGACTAGTTAGTGATAACACTCAGATAATATCTTTAAACCAGCTGAGCTGCTACTGCCTCCAGCCAGCCTTGAATATACTTGTTTTCAGATCTACATGCACACACCAGAACATCTGGTCTAGAAATTTGCTCAATATTGTCGAGCTCTAAGGAGCACAGGAAGGTACTAACACCACATCTGGAGCACATCATCCTCTTTGGATAGCAGTGTGTGGGTCACTGCTTGATAGCCAGGGCTCCAGACTGAGTGGATAAAGTGGCATTTATCATGTGAGACCCTGTCTCCCCACTGAACCCAGTTCCAGTGCACTGGGTGCAGCTCTATGCCCAAGGTATCAGGAAGCCAAGACACATGTCATTTGCAATAGATCACTTTGGAAAACTGACAGAGTGAAAACTGACGGAGTGAAAAACCTGTCAAGTGGGGAAAGAAATGCAAGGAAAGCAAGTGCTGACACACTACACATGACAGGTAGAGAACACTTTTTATCTATTCATCACCTTTTTTAGGTGACCAACTAACTTTTGGAGCAGGAAGATTAAAGAGCTCATATTTATCACTATAATCAGTCTCTATACATTTACAAAGTCCCACTGATTTGTCAGTAAATCTTCTGAAAAGTATTCACTTATCCTGAAAAGGCAAACCTGATCTACTTGATCTACAGGACCACTGACATAGCATCTGACTTGGTTTTCAAAGATGTATTTAAAGATGCCCGATGAAGTTAATTGTAGTTACTCAGACTCTAGTCCTGTTGACTTTAGTGGAAGACAAGTAAGATTTCATAGTTTTAATGGATAATGATATTCCATTTCAGTAGTCCTGTGTGGTGTGTTGAAGCAGTATACAACATGTTCAGAACATTACCCAAATATCATTGTTCCACAGAAATGGACTTTCTTTACCTTTGACTTTGAAGAAAGTTTGTTTTCCTCCCATGTGCTAAGTATGGGTGTGAAGTGTGAGGGGAAACCAGAAATCCCACCAAGACAAACCCTGTCCCTTCCCTGCTCAAACAACAAAGAAACTTCTATTAAGGACCTGTAAGGCTGAATGAAAGGTGCTTAAAGATTGTTTCTCTAGCCCTTCTGTATAGCTGGATTGAAATACTCTGGGATCTTACCCCATCCACCTGACTTGGATATTCCTGTCCTTGCTGAGTTCTGCACTGCAGTGTGGAAAGAGCCCTGCAAACGCTTTTGTGGTGTGTTAACTAGACCAAGGAGCTTTCCCCAACCTAGAAATGTGGCACTGCAATGCAAAAGCAGCTACACTCTTCAAGTTCCTCCAATAGCAATAAATTCAAGGAGCTTGAGGTTGAACAAAAAGGGAATGAACACTTTAGTAACTACTAAGAGAGGCCACAAATGATCCTTGTGTTCATATATCCTTCCTCTTAACAATGCTTTGAAAATCCTGTGACAGTTCAAATAAAGCACCTGTCAGCAGCACTGTTCCCCTTTGGCAAAGCTGATGTTTCAGAAAACGACATCTAGAATTGTTCTCTTTCCCAGTACAAATTAACCCCTTAAGCCTCTCTTCATAATTTTCTATTTCCATTCAAACTGCTGGATCTTTCAAAAAATAACAGCCAACTTGTATGACAAGCAGTATAGCACCTAATTCCTCAACAGCATATGAAAAGTGCTATGCCACCTGCCCCAATGAATACATCTCTCTCCTTCTCCCCTGCTTCTTTTTTTTTCTCAGGCCATAATTTCATTTTGATTTGTGAGGTTTCTCTCTTTCCCACTCTTAAAACAAGAAATCTGACCCTCCTCTTAGGTTGTCTTAATTGCACAGTGACAAAAAATTAAACATTAGAAGTGATTTATTTTTAAAACCCTTGCCTGTGTTAGGTTTGATAACACTTTAAAATTGTGCTTCAGGGCACACACTAACACTCTTTGCAACGATTTTACAGAAGTATTTCCAATTTTAAATACTTGATCTCTTGTTAGAGTTTAGACAAAACATCCCTCTTGATTTTCAGACTGAAATAACATCACAATGATGACTTTGAACATAATTGCCAGCTATTCCATCTTTGCACACACATTACATCGAAGACACTTTCCAAGCTGAGCATGAAGCTCCTTTTTTACTGCACCTGAAATATGTAAAGATAAGTTAGCCCCAACCTGTAAGGCCTGCCGCATAGCTAAAGCTCAATACCAACAAATCACAACAGGATCAGCTCTGGAAAGGAGCACGTCATGATCCTTTTCCAGCTTGCTTGTTCCATCCCTGTGTTGAGTCATCTTTGTGCATATGACTGACCTCAGTCACTGCAACCTTTAACAGCTGCAAGCTCTGACAAGTCCTGTAACAATGAGATGGATCTAGCTCAGCTCAGGCTCAATTAATGCAGTTCTACACAAGGACCTCTTGCACTGGTATTGATAATGGTGATGCAGATGCTGGAAAGAAAATAAACTGACAGATGGCACTGAGGAGTCCCTCTTTTTGAAGATGGGATACTTATGAATGATATATCTCACTAAAGCCAAAAAATATATGTATCAACTCAAGTCAACACACAGCAGACACAGAATCCCATAGCCTACAAGATCATGTTTCAGAGCTGTAGTTTTTTTTGGATCCAGAATTGCTGTGTCCCTATTAACAAACTCAGCCATCTAACAACAACAGAACAGCTCTCTCCCTTTCTGTTTTGTAGCCCAAATATTCAAGATTACTTATAATATCACAGTCACAGCTCCTCAAAGTTATCTCTCTCTGGGGAATTTATCCAGACAAAAACATGTGCCTGTGAAAAACAATTTTTAAGATCCCAACATTAAAAAAAGGGAAGAAAGAACATGTAATATAGTGCTTCAAAATCACTTGCAGAAATTACCTAGTTAACATAATGTGTATTTTCAATATAGTTTTCTTGTTTATGGGATTATATTTGGTGACCATGTAGTTAAAAACTACACATGTACCTACGTAATAATATTAACTTCTTATTATGCCAATATAAAAAAAATGAGTTACATTTTGAGCTTGTTTTTGTCACCAAGAAGTAAACTTTTATTTTGCAGGCCTGTTGATCATAGCAACACTAGTTTCAGGCTTATTTTTGAAAAACAGAACACTAATTTTAAATGCAACAATTAAAAGGTCTTACCTTTATGCATCCTTCTTGACTCCGACTCTTTGGTCATGGTTGCCAGGCAGTGAGGAAGTACGCTGCCACAGCTGTTGCTCTGTACTAATGGTAAATGTCCCTGCAGGAAATTTTGTAAATATGTGCTTAAAATTGTATTTCAAGATTTTTTTTTATCAGCAATGGTAAAATAATGTGCTTTTTCATGGATATTAGTGTCATGTCATATCAATCAGCCAACTGTGTACAGTGTCTATTAGGCCAAAACATTTTCAAAGCAGTACCTCCACCCTCCTGCTGTTTGCTGGTTGACCATCAAAAATAAAGAGTATTTCCCCTTTATATATAACTTTATCTTTACCATTTATAGGCTTTCAGTAGGAAAGAAAACAACAAGTTGTGTCTCTAGAATCAATTTAAACCAGTCGAAAATTATAATCCTTGATACAGAAATTGTGTATTTATGATTAATGTTCTACAGCACAGTATTTCCAGAGGTCAGAAGAATGGCTGAAAGTACAGATGGTTTCACATACATTCCCATTTGCTAATAACCCTCAAGTCATTTCATAGTCAGCTTCATGTGTGAATTTGGGGAGTTACATAATGCTTAGGGTGCTACCCAGCCTTCCCTGTAACCCAATGCAGGATTTCCTGCAGAGGCTGGAAGGCTGTAAATAGCAGCAGGCACGTACTTTGTTTGCAATGTTGCGTCCCAGCGTGGCACTGTTGAAGTGGGGAGACATGGATGGGGTTGTTTTCTTGCGGGGCAGAGTATCGCTCAGGTACGTGCCCTCCCTGTGCTGCTTCTTGCGCTCCTCCAGGCTTCTGAAATGCTTCATGGGGAATTTGTTACAGTTTTGATAAAATGAATTGATGCACTTGCTCAGTTATACTCTATATGGAAAATACTGATAGTCTGAAAAAACAAAATCTAACATACAGAGCATCTCCTACTTCACAGTGCTTTCCATCACATTAAAATCATACTGATTTTAAAAATGCATTAAATTCATGTACACATTGTATGTACATGTCCCTGTACCTTTTCTTTTGTGTTAAATATTCAAGTCTAGTGTACAAGTGGAACTCAATTATAAAGGAAAACTTTTTCTTAGAAGTTATTCTAATGAATTGGTGGCTTAAAACCAATACAACTTTTGAAAGGCATTGTTCAAATGTATATGAAAAATTAATTTAGGATTTCACACATACATTATTGCTGCAAGTCCTCTGAAAGTTACAATGAGTCCTGAATATTAATATTTGCCTCTGCATTATAAGATGATTTTTTTTTCAGAAACATTCTATAATACATCATGTTAATTTTTAAATGAGCAGTGCGTTTAAGTGCAACACTCTACAAGCACAATCCACTTACAGTATCACACTAAAGTCCTCATGTATAAATCAACTTTATGGCCATCATATCAAAAGCAAACAAAACAAAACAATCCCAATTTATCAGCTTTGAATCCGTTACCTGTTGTTGCCTGCAGTGTTTCTTAGCTGGCAGAGGTGGAGGTGTATCAGATAAAGGAATAGGATCTACATGAGTAGCCATGACCTCAGGCCAATGGACTGATAGAAGTTGAGCAATAGAGCGAGGAGAAAGAGAGTGAGGAAACACAAATCCAGAACAGAGAGGTGATCTTAGCTTTATAGAAAAAAGAGAAATTACACACAGAGTTTTCTTTTTGGAATTTCTCAAAAGATACGGCACATAAAAGCTGCAGTTTTAGCACTGTGTTTGTTGGAGTGTTTAGCAGGAAGGAGGTGTACTCTATTGCAACCGTCAAGGCATACTGAGCTACCAGAAGCAGCAAACAAATACCAAATTCTAAATCAGTTTCTGACGTATTGCAATGCAAAAGTATGTGAATTTACAATTATAAGGTTATTCCATTCCTTTAAAAGGGGATTTATTCAAAATTTCACAAAGAATGAGGAAGAGAAAGTAAGCTAGAAAACAGACTGGACAGACTCCATGGAATAGCTAAGATGGGTAGAAGCTATTAATCTCCCACAACTATTCAAGATATTCTTCTACCACCTTACAGGGGGAAAAGAAAAAGAAGCTACAAAACAAAATGAACACCTGAACACCCCTAATCAAGTTGTCATAAGCTTGTCCACAGATGGTTTCCCAAAGGTGCATTACATTGTAGTGTTGGGCAGGCAAAGTTTGTTGCTTAGTGCTGCTTGGGTCATAAGAGTTCACGATTTTTGGCCTTCAGGGTCCCATCTACCTCATCAAAGACACTTTAAAGCTGGAGCAGTCCTTCAGCTTTACTATTAACCTGTTATCTAATTTGGTAACTGGCAGAAGCAGTTTGCTTTAGGGTCAGTTTGTTACATGTTGAAGTACCAAAAAATAAAAAATAAAGAAAATAAAAAAGGCAGCCATGAAAGAACAATGCAAACAAAGGGAAAAGTCTCTCAAACAAACCTCTTTATTTTGTGGCTGGCTCGTCAGCACAGCCGTGGAAGGCTCAGTGGCAACTGCTTCAACATCTGAGGGGGTCTGAGTGGAAGGGGATATATTCGTGGAATTGCCATACAGCTCACTAATTTCACTTACACTGATATAGCCCTAAAAGGAGGAATTCAGAAGTTAAAAGGAGCAAAAGCCAAAAAAGACATGCAAGAGTATTAATGTATCCAGTAAAATGAAAGTTAGTTTAGAGTGATTCAGCCAAATATTTGTTATCATTGAAATACTTAATCATAAATAAAATAAAATTAGCATCAAGATTTTTGAAGGTTAAATACTTGGATTCTGAAAATTGTTCTTAATTTAATTCCAGAAACATTTGTGTAATCAAAATGCAAATGAACATTAAGTGTCCAAAAGATTTTACTAAAAGGCAAATACCCTTTAGAAATTATATAGCTCTTTCTCAGGAAAGCAGACTGGGTGAAATGGAAGAATAAATCTTATTCTGAGATCTTAATTTTTTTTGTTTCTGATTAAATAACCTGATTTGTTTCTTGCCTAAATATTAGGCTAATTTGAGTAAATCAAATGACTAACAGAACTGAGAAGAACTTCTATAAGGACAAGCTGTTCTCAGAAATTACACTAACACATCTTCCATTTGCATTGCCTGGAAGACACTTCTAACTTTTATTTGTTACCAGAAGAACCGGGTAAGATGCTGTTAGTGTTAGCCTGCAGCCATTACGATTTGCTTTTATTTTTTCTTTTTAATTAAGCAGTCATACAGGAAGTGATGGACTGAGGCATGGCAGGAACCATCAGTGTGCTGCTGCCTGCTGAGATTTATGCAAGCAGATTTAAGATTTGAGGCCAAAATGTGGTTATTGCATGTATTTTGGTGTTAACTGCACAAATGTTTTTTAAAAAGTAAAATATGGATTCTAATCCATTGTGCATAGGATACCAGGTTGTAAAAAGTAAATGTCCTAATTTCTAATCCATAGAAAACAAGGCTATGCAAAAGTAAGAGTAAATCACTGTTGAAGCAATGCCATAAAGAAGAGCTAGAAATATGATTATTTTTAAATCAAGATGTAAAGCTGCTTTCACCCTGACAGTGTCTGGCAAGGGCTGTGTTTCTATTACTGCACCAACATATACCTCAGCAATTCTGTAAGAGAAGGCACAGACTGCTATACTACTTCTTTTTAGAAATGCCTAAATTTACCAATGATCATAGAAGACAACTTGAAAACAAATATCAAGATTACTATCTATTAGCACAATTTTCAATGTATGATATCAGTTAGTTCAATCATAGAAGACAATCCTGTAAAATTATGTATCATAGAGTGAACAAAGCATTCTACAAATAGGAGGCAAATCTTAACTCTCATATTATTTGATGAGCCATTAATTGAGGAAACTGGCTAAGATACTAAAGTTTATCTCTCAAAGCATATGACTACAGTACAGTAAAATAGAATCCAGAAGGAATTAACATAAAACTTGCTTAACTATCTTGTAGTGGCAGTTTATCAGTAACCAAAACTCAGCACTTCTGCAATGCAATATTGTGTTAATAATAAAGATATAAACACTTTCACCTTTATATGAAGAATATTCAGTTCTGACTCACAATGCCAGTGAGGATTTAGAAGGGGAATAAAAAACTAAGTAAGGAACAAATGACTGTGCTTTGCACTAACTCAGACCCCTGTTACATTTAATTAAATAAATGGTTTCAAGTCAGATTAGTCATCCAAGTAATTTTTTCAATGCTGAACTTTTAAACAGCATTGATTTTCCTTGCTTATTTAAGTAGCGGGATAAGCATCCTGTAAATTACCTGAGGCAGTGTTACTCTCGCTGTTCAGGCTGTGAGTGAACTCACAACGGATGGCAGAGGGTTACAAGCATGTGCTTTGGTGAAGAGGGCTGGCAAACATTGGACCACAGACTCAAGTGATGAATAGCAACCCTATGGTGAAATGAACTGCTGTTCCAGCAGTCTCTGTAAGCCTGTCTTTGGTGCCTGATTTTCAAAAGTGCCAGGACAGTCAGAGAAGAATTAAACTGGACCAAGGCAAACATGACATCTGGCAAAGGTGTTTTTTTGTAGGACAGAGCCTATGGAAACACTGAGGATGAAACAGATAACCCTTGCTGTTCCTTCTCTTATTTGCCTTGGAGCAAGTCCTGATTGACTTCACTGCGGTGATCAGACTGACACCATTAAATAATCCTTTTCTTTTTAAAAAGAGTGTAGCCTCACTTAGTATAGTTGCAGTTTGAAGTATGTGAGTAAACAAGCCATGAAGTGTGTGTGAGAAAAACCAACCAGACAGCACCCACTCTCTAGTGAGAGAATGGGCAGATCCATCTCAAAAGGAAACAAATGAAACTTAGACTTGCCAGATGTTCTGGTGGGAGGACAGATGTCCAGGTCAGAACACAACCTAGGACGCTGCAAGTCTAAGCAAGAAAGGAAGGGTGCTCAATCCCACTGACAAGTGAAACTGCACACTGGGAACTTGGAGATCATATAAGCAAGACCCCAGTTCCCAGGTGCTGAAAGGTTGTGGTTGCTTTAGACTTCGAAAGCCCAACTTCCCAGAGTGGCACCTACATCATTATATGTGGCAGACCTTGGCCAGGGCTTCAAGACAAGCAGATCCAGCAAGTTCAGTCAGAACTCTTAAGAAGAAGTTAATGAAGCAGCTATATATGCCTGTCAGTGTATTTTAAATGCTAAATTTTCTGCTTCCTCTAACTGTTCAAAAAAAGTGAAATAAATAGCTCAATACATATCTTAGAATCACAATAACTTGAAGTCTTCAAATCAATGCTTTTTAAAAAGAACAAAATGTACATTTGTCATGCTTTAGTAAAGGGTCTTAGAATGAGGGAGGGGAGGCAATAATAAAATCTACAGTGCAAAAATAAGACCAAATTGTATTTGTAATTGAACAGTTATTCCCAGATCTAATTCTTCTTCACTTCAAGAGGTTTAATTGTCTATTTTGAGAAAATTAGACATACACACACATTCCACACACATAAAACCAATAATTTATCCACAGCAAGATATTAAAACGATACCAGTTACATTTGGAAGAATGTCAAGAGAAGCTATTTTTGCTCACTAGTGAATCTAGCCTTCTACGAATAAGTTTAAAAAATGGTGTGAAATTACTTTGCAAAGATTTGATGACTAGGACTTCACTCAATACTACATACTGAAGTGCTTTTGTATGAGGCATTATTAAAAGTTAGTTATGGTAACATCAAAAGCAGAGAAGCTCTTTACCTCTTTCAGACTATTGGGACTGACAGGAAATCCTTTTTCTCCAGAAAGTGTGGAATATTTCTTTTCCAGATTACAGAGATTTTCTTTTTCCTGTTAAAACCAGACATTTTATATTAAATAACAACAGCCAAGTTGTGAAAATAAATGTTAGCCATCTCCTTTACTATCTGAAGAAACACACTGAAGACTGAAACTACATAGCAGAGCTTCAGCTTTGTCCTTTTAGAACAGCACTGAACAAAATTGGAGGTATAGAACAAAAAACAAATAAAATGCTTTATTTAACAACCACAGCCAAACCAGGTAAGTGCTCCTTCAGCATTTTGAAAATGATGATTCTGCTTAGTGAGCTAAACATGGTTTCTCTCAGGATTAAAAGCAAAACATAAAATGGACATGAAGGGTTCATGACAGCTTCTTATTAACCAGATGTTAGCTGATGAGAAGTAACTCATCTCATGGCCTCACAGGGGCTATTAAAGCCAAAAATCTGAGCACTCTGTGCAGAGTCCCACTAGCCACAAAGGGAACAGAGGCTTCCAGCTTGTGGGTGGGTGCCTCTGCTTGAGTCCTTGGGAAAGAGGGCACCTCTAAAACACTCTTGATTATCAAATGCGAGTAGTGTTTCTCTTAAGAATACCTGCTGACTGACTGCAAAAGATTTCCTTTTTTTTTCAAAGGTAAATGTCTGTCACATTATTACCATCTTGCTATCTTCTGCACAACTGATGTTCTTCTTCTGCTCTACATTCTTTTATTCTATGAAATGCTCTTTTATTGCCAAAAATGTTTGAAAGACAAAAAATACTTACCCTTTGCAGCATCATTATTAAGTTGTTTTTCTCTTTTACAAAATGATCTTGCTCTCTTTGTGCTTGTTGGACAATATGATTGGCTTGTTTTTTGAGAGCAGAAACCTTTTCCTAATATAAGAAAATCACAATTTACATTATTTATTTTCAAATCTCAAGACAACCTGCAGCAAAGATCCTACTCATGAAAGTTCACTTATTCATATGCATGGCTAAGCAGCAGGAAAATAAGTTTGTACAAGACAGCTCACTGCTCTGAAGGAGATAATTAAATAAGAATTAGACAGTAAAGAGAAAACTTATTCAAGAGACAAAAGAATAATTGCATGTATTCTTTGATAATATAGTGACAAGCATCCATATACTGAACAGAACTGGTTTAGAAATCCAACCTGTGATTTCTGAAAAAAGTGGTATTAATTGATTGAGATAGCACCTTTCAAACTAATTTTTAAAATGACTGTATTTTCTTAATTTGCTGTTCTACTAATATTTTAACAAAACCATTTAACAGCAAAATCATTAACAAGCCTAAAGTAACTGCAGTTTTGTCCAGAGAGTACAAATCTCCTTTCTTAAAGAGGAAAAAAAAAGAAAAAACCAAAACTTTGGTACTTTTTTTGAGCAAATTAAGGGGTTTGATTTTCATATGAAATATGCAAACAGGGCATGAAATATTATTAATTTCTTTCTTCTTGGATAAGTGCATTATTTGATCTGTATAGGATGTTACCGGGGCATTCTCTGCTTCAAAAACTCTTTCAAAGTGGAATGTTTTGCATTATTTCTTGCAGATAGGCAGGTTGTAGATCCATTTCCTTGCCCTTATGCTCAACAACAAAGAACAAATTAATTAAGTGTTGGTGCTGTTACCTTTCTACTGACAATGCTGCGCTGATATTCAGCTACTTCATGCAGGAGCTGTTGTGTCAGATTTTCCTTCTCTTCATCTAACCTGCTTTCATGTTCAAGCTGCTGAAATTCTAAATCTTCAAAGTGTTTGCTTTCTATGTCCAGAATATCAGCATCCTTAAGGAAAAAAAGAAAAAGGTAATATAAAAAAACATAATAATGCTTTTGCTGACACCACAGTAGAGGTACTTACAAACAAACACAAACATCAACCTAAAATTATATTTATATATTTCCTACAACATGTCTCACCAGGATCTCAATACTTTTAATGACCTTCTTGCATTATAAGAGAGTAAACAGGGCTAATTATTGTTTTGATGTTGCTTTCTCCATCACTCCTACTGTGCCTCTTGCTAAGAAGCATCTGCACTGTGAGGGAGCTGTTTTGCAGCACTCAGAGCAAGTGCAGCCTCCCGAGCTGGCTGGGCTCTGCTGTAGCCCGGCTGGGACACCACCAAAGCCTGAACCCACCTGGTGAGGTTGTCACATGCCAAACTCAGAGGACAGCTGCTTTCCAACCAAACTAGAGAACTGCACATGGAATTAACTGCTGAAAATTGCTCTCTGTGCAATTAGGGACTCTAGTCATCCACCCTAGCCAATAGGTGCAGACAGTATACTTCAGAAAATGTATCAGCCCACTTTTTACGCATTCCCCTGAACTGATACCATGTGTTGTCAGAAAAAGAAGAAGTCAAATGCAGCAGAAATGAACCAAGAAATAAGAACACACCTGCTTTCCGCTTAGGATATGAGATAAAACCATGGTGCTTTTCAGCACAAGAAATTAATGCTAATCTTCCCTCCTGCAACATCTGTGCATTCATAATATGAATTCCTGCTTACAAGTTTCAGAGTGCTGAAGAAAAGGGTGTATTCAATAATTGCAGCATTAGTAAATGGAAAGGCTCTCTAAAACAGACACATGACTTGCTACACAAGAAAACCTACATCCGGGAACAATGCAAACTTGTTCCTTTTCTTATTTCAACCTAAGGCAAAGGTTAGTGGCCAAGATAAGCTACTACTAAGACAGGTCTCTATAAAAGGAATTCAAAAGCAGATTCTAGTGTACCAGAGAAAGACACAGGATGCAGAAACTGAAGAATCCAAGTTCATACATGGAATACAAATATCCTCCCCTTACTCTCCATAGATGTGCTCTTCACTTGTAGGAGATAGTGAAGAGATCAGAAGCAAAGGTGTTGGGTAAAATTTACAGGAAAGCAGTTACCTACAATACAGAACTAGCCAGACATCTTCAGCATCCCCAAAAATACCAAAAGGCTTTGCCTGGGCCATGAGAGCCAGTAAATTTAGCCTATTGTACACAACAGTAATTGCTACTGAGGCAATAGAACAGACTTCAGAGAAGGAACTGATGATGAAAAAGCCAACTGGGGGCCTTTAAAATACACTTCCTGCCCAACAGGGAGAGTATATATGTGTTTCAGGTACAAGGAAGCAAGAATTCGTCATCTGCCCACCCCAACCCAAACTCCAGCCCCACCCTGCAGCCAACTGCTACAGTGAAATTGGCTGCCCACTCCCCTGGGCAAAAATTACTGAAGTCCCAGAGAACCCTCAGGGAATTTGTCTCCTTCGTGCCTTCTTTGTTGTCAGTAAAGTAGCACAACAGAACATGTTGCAGACTAAGGTATTTCACACGATGGTTTGGGTTGGAAGGTACCTTAAAGATCACTTCATTCCAAACCCCTGCCACGGACAGGGAACTTTACATTAGACCAAGTTGCTCGAAGTCCCATCCAAAGTCCCTAACTTTTAACATTTTCATGGATGAGGAGCCTACAAGTTTTCTGGGCCACCTGTTCCAGAGCCTTACCAAGCTCCAAGTGAAAAATTTCTGCCTAACATCTTATATGAGCCTCCCCTCTTTCAGTTTAATGTGATTGGGTTATCACTACCAGCTCTTTTGAAAGGTGCCTCTCCAATTTTGTAGAAGACTCCTCTAGGTACTGGAAGGAGCTGTAAGGACTCCCTGGAGCCTTCCTTTTCCAGGCCGAATGCAGCTCTCTCAGCCATTCCTCACAAGAGCAACGCTCCAGCCCTCTGGTCATCTTTGTGGCCTCCTCTGAACTCACAAAGGTCCATGTCCTTCTTTTGTTGGGAGCCCCAGTTATTTTTCAGGAAGATATTTTCTCTGTTTTGGGTAAAATACAATCATTTCATGACTGCTCTCACATTTTGGGATCAGTTTGAGAGCTACTGGGCACTAATTCACTGATAACTTTTACTGTATTGACTACAGCAGCCACAGCAAACTCCCATTACAACTGGCCTGGAACAATATGCAATAGAACTAACTGGACACAACCATATCCCCACATTTCAAGTTTTGTCCCACTTTCAAATCCAAAATCATTATTAAGATGACTTGCAAGGAACAAAAATCATTAAAAAAATAATTAAAAAAAATTTAACTGAACAGATTTCTAGAAACATCTTGGTGGTCAGCAGTGAAAAGAGATTTACTACCATCCCACAGCAACAAGACTGCAGCATCTCACGAATTAATACATTCAAGCATGTGACTGCGGAGGAAAAGATTCCTCTCCTTTTAATATGTATGAGACATTACATAATACTCTTCCTTTTTTTTTAAGATAACACACAAAAGTTTTAATTGTCTCAAAACAAGCAAACTTTCTGTAGCAACTGAGAATTTAACATTGTTTTTTCCAGAGCTGGGCTTGTTTTTTGCTCTTCGAAAAAACAAAATAGAATTCTGCAAATAAAACAACATCTAAAGAGTATTTCCTACAAAGCAGAAAAAGCCCTTTTTTCATTATTGCTATTACAGCCTTTATTCCTAATACAAATACTCAAGACAGAAAAAAAGATTTAACTTTTAGATGGCCTCTTGAGAGTCCCATACTGATGCTTCTAAAATTATTTTCCCCACATACTAAAGCTAACTATATGTGCTGTATAAACTACTTAAGGCTAATGAATATTAAGACTTTTTCACAGAAACTAAGGGTGCTTTCACTGCCAATATTCTATTTTTTTTTGCTTACAAATAATACAAACTAAAATCAAGTTGCAATTAGACTTTGTGAAAAGTTTATTTATACCAATGTGATGCTGTTGAAAATATAGAACAAAATAAAGCTATTTTAGCAAGTGGTAAATCTTCAAAATTAATTTTTCAAACTACAAGTAAGGCTAACAGCTAAGTTATATATTGAAAAAAAAGAAGTTATCCATAGCTTCACTGAGATGGTAATTTACTGGCCAATTCCTGTCTTTGCTCACACAGATAAAGAATGATGTTCCACCATCCATCTAAACATCACAACAGTTTCCACATCACCAAACAGGCCTAAAGGGCTAATTGCAGGCAAGTGATGCAAAGCTTTAGAAACATTCAACACCAAATGATTTCTAATCCACACATTTGCATGTTACTTGTTTGCAATCATACACATAATCTATTATAAGCATTCCACAAAAAAAACCGCAAGCCATAACCCTCATGACTGTTACAATTCTAAGTTGCAAATACGTTCAGACACTGGATCCTTGAAAGAGAAAATGTTACACTTAGCTACAAAAAAAAAAAAAAAAAAAAAAAAGAAAATTAAAAATCAACAAAATAAAAAAATAGTGCAATCTTGAAACTTGCTACTGACCCTCTTCAGCTGCTGCTGTAACTGTTCCCTCATGGACTCAGGGCAATTATCAAGCTGCGTCTTCTGCTCGGAGTAAAGCTCCTGAAGCCTCTCTAGTTTTTCCCTCTCAGCATCAAGTTTTAATTTTTCCTGAAGCATGAACCAGAAAATAAAAACAATTACCTTCAAACCCAAGCAGTTGTTAGTGATTATGACAGCGTGTGGCAAAACCTTACTAAACAGTTGAACCACGCAGGTCAGAGACAGAAACCTTGTTAGTTGAAATGCAGTGGTGGGATGCAAAAGAATCAAAGCAAAACATTCATCATTTTAGTGGGGGTGATTATTTCTCTCCCTCATCACTGTGCTTTGGACCTGTGCCTGGATGATGCTGTTAAAGCCCCCTCGCCCAAACACTTGTCTCACCTAATGTAAGAAAAAAAATAAATAAGAGAACTGTAGCCATGTCAGTGAGGTAACTGATGAAGCTGAGAAAGAGTAGCTTTTAGAAAGCAAAGTAGATGGAAAATGACTGTAGTTTGGTAGTGAGAGAGAAATGGAGCTTCCTAGGAGAAACAATTTCATGCCTGTGTGGCTCTGTACAGATAAATACATTTAGCAAACAGTGAAAAGCCAGAATGAGACAGAGCATTATAAAGAAATAACTCTTGGCCAGGAAATCCTGTTGCAGCAGAAACATCAAGTGATCCAGCAAATTTGCTTCAGGATATAGGAACTGCAACCTGTCCATGGGGATCACAGGGGACAGCTTTCCTGGTCTCCTTCAACTAGTTCAACTTTCCTTTTGTTCCACTCAAGCAGCAGTACCCAGAACACTGCTTCTCACCCTCCAAAGCCTTTGGCCTTTTAATCTTTGTAATCAAATACTACATGAATTACAGTGCAACACTGCTCCAAAGACTGGCTGCACATCACTTAAAGCTTGGCTGTAGACTGTTATTTATCTATGGACCAAAGTTTGGGAACCAATAAATCAGAGCACAGAGCATTTTTTCAATGTCTTTCACTGGCTGACATGGCAGATGCATTTTCTCAAATTCAGCAATTAATAACTGGAAAAAAACAATTTATGCCTGATATGCCAGGCAAAAATAATCAAGTAAGTTCCTGAAGCCAGGCTCTCCGCTATCTTCTAGCATCGCACCTGTAGAGCTCTCTTTTCCTACTTCTTGTTCTGTGGTAATGCATCTCCTTCCAGATGGTCTCTAGCTCTCCTTAATACTCAAAAATTAGTAGTATTCGGATTACTCCAAGAACAGTTGAGTTCTGTCATAGCATATACTCATTTCCACTCTTTCCAGTCCCACTTATTATTTAATTTTGAAATCAAATGTGTGGTACAGCAGATACTCTATGATTGGACATTGCATCACCCTTTGCCATAGAGAAGGAATGTCTTTCAGTATACAGCACTTGCCATTTCAAACTGTGGGAAAACTTCCTCTTTGCTATGTCTGACATGTTTCTCAAACCCTTATGCATGGCAGAGGTATAGTAATAAACATTTATTAGCTGCCTGCTTTCTTTATGGTTTTATCTCTAAGCGGGACCAGGAGCTGGGATTCAGTTCTCCCAGTATATAAAAATAACAGGAAGAATCTTTATACAAGTCCAATATCAACCAGAGTCCCAGCTCCATTATGTTCATTTACATGTGCAGCTTCTCAGTTCATACAATCAGATTAACATTATGCTGAACACAAGTACATTTTATTAAGCTTGTGAAAATAGCAACTGAGCCAGCATATTTTATGACCTGAACTTCCTGTAGTAGCCTCTGTCTTACAACAGCAGCAGCAGGCATCAGAAACACAGAGGATGTAGCACAAGGGAGCTGCACAATGAGGGAGAAGCATGCAACTCCTGTGATGTCACCTCCAGACTGCTGTTCCCAAGAAGCCCCGTTTGCTGAATCATCCTTACTTCCAATACAGAAGGAAAGCTATGAATAAACTGGTAGTTCCCCTCCTCACAAACTCGGTTGTCCATTTAACATTCAGCCCACAGTCTTCCATCTTGTTTCACACTTGCCTTTTCTGCCCACCTAGCCATCCAAAGCAGCAAGGACTTCTATGACCTTAGCTGCAGTGCCTCTGAAGCTATAAATAGCTCTCTAAATGTCTATGCACTGCTATAAGCCTGCTCATTCATCAACAAGCAAGTCAAACCTCAAGTGTGAGGAGACATCATCAAGGATAAAACTCCCTGAGAATCCTGCCAGAGATACTGTTACATGCCTCAAGAAATTAGAAATGTATTCCTTTGAGATTGAAAGCAATACTCATCTGGTCTATTTATAGCATAGGAAGTGCTAAGATTCCACCAAACTGGCTCCCTTCAAAATGTGCAGTCTTAACAGGAAATATCACTTTCAGCAATGAGAGGCATTACATGTTTTGCAGCTGTGGAGTTAAGTTCGCTGATGTCTCAGGCTGTGCACTGGTGAAGTCCATTTGATTTACAAAAAACATTTAAATGAGAATGAGAAGAGAGAAGTGAATGAGAAATTTTTCATGCAGTGTTTTCTATAAGTGAATCAAGACAAGTTCTTCTAGAAGGGGAAAGATTTGTGACCTTGCAAGCCAAGTGTAAGATGCAGCTGAGGCAGGTCAGTGGCTGACTCCACATCTGTTTGCTGCAGAGCAACTGGCAGCACAGCTGAGAACAGAACCCATGCTCCTGCTGCTCATGCTCATTAAACGGCAGGAGCTGGGATAATACCTCTCTGCAGAAAGCCCCAGTGTGAATGCCAGAGGCACATCAGCTGTAGTCTGGCTGAATTCTTAACATCCTATTTCCGGAGAAAACAAGTGCAACATCCAGTCTTAGCCTACTGCCCAACTTGGCCTATGGTCTGCCTCTACATGAACATTATGAACAAAAGTGGGGTCAGCCCAAATACAAAGCAGGACTGACTTGGGGTTTGATCATGCTTTGGGCAATGCTTGGATCAGTTTTGGAGGACTTCAGGGAATTGTGGAGGATAGCAGTAAAAAGAATTGACGTGTGACACTGTCCCCAAAGGCAGCGATGGGATGTCAGCAGAGGATACACAGTATGAAAACCAACCATAAGTTATCAACACAGGTCAGAAAAGGAAACCAATCTTTAGATCTGGTAAAATTGATTTAAGAGCAAAGAAAGAGCAAAAAAACCCCAAACTATATATACACAACACATCTCATAGATGATCCTGACAGAGAGGAGAGAAAAGGATGGTATTAAAGGCAATCATAGCCCCTACAGGAATGGGAACAGGAAGAAGGAGAAACAAAATTGCTCCAGTGCTGTCTCCAGTGGTTGACAATGCCCTATACCTGATCAATGCTGCTATTTTAAGTCTTAGTGGTTTTCCACACCCTTTCTGCAGAGAGCTGCTGCTTTTCAATTTGTCTTCCATCCCAGTCTGCTATTGCATGTAGGCTGGCTGGCTAAAATTGTAGACCAACATGTGGCTGCATGTCCATATTCCCTGTGAACCAACCTTTCTGCATAAACTCATGGAAACTCTGAAGAAATTAAAGTAAATTGGACGAAATAGAGAAAACTTCTTGAAAATCTAGTTAAAAACTGGGCAAAACCTCCCTAAAAAAGTAAGAAACCTATCATTTTATCAGCTCACAGTGATATGCATTGTATGGCTAGGTGATTTGGGCTTGCTTACCAATGTTCCAAATCTCCCTGTCCTCCAAAATAACACAAAAAACCCCCAAGACCCCCCCAAACAAACAAAAAAAATCCCCCTCCAAACCCCAAGGTATGTGTTAATTTCAGAGAGAAATTGTAAAGAAGCCTACAAGGCAAATGAAAGAAAAATCCCAACAAGCAGAATAATTCACTTCTAATACTTTCCATGATCTGATCTGAAGTACTCCAGGATCTTCCTCAGTCCAACTCACCTATAAATCATCATGTTTTAAGGTAGCAACCTCTCATAAACCGCACTAGACGTCAGACATGCACATTCAGTCCCTCTCAGTATGGAATCAGCTAGTCTCACAAGTCTCAGAGGTTTCTGAGAAATGTAATTACATATAACTGACCAGAAAACCCCACTGAAATAAAACAATGTCTCCTGTGCAAACTGTACATGCTCCTTTTCTGTATTTTCTGACTACTCTTTCTTGCATTTCTCTATCTCTTTAAGGACAGATGCACGAAACTTGCCACAATTTTATTCTTTGTCACTAAATTCCAGTCAGTTTCATGGCAAAAGCTATTAAGAGAAGAAAATAACAGGTATGCCAGGCATAAGAAAAGGAGCATAAGAAGCAGGTTGATAAGACAGAAGAAGGTGGTTCATAATAGTTCTTTTTTCTTTTTTCTGTATGAATGGTAACTAACTTATTACATACTGCCCAGCTCAGCTCCCTCTTTAGCAAGCTGTGCTCAAAGTAATTTTGTCAAGAGCCATAACTAAGCTCTTTCCCAGAGAGCTTCAAGCTGGATCTGTCAAATTGTGTTAGTAAGGACTTATCAGGGCTCTCTCTGCATAAATGGAACTTGTGATTAATAGCTTAACAGCTGATATTCACATATGTAGGTCATCACCTTTTTCTGTAGAGAAGAAAGGAAGAAGAAAGGAAGCTGTTCTCAAGAAGACCAGATAAGGAGGCAAAGTTGGACTTTTCTCCACATGCTAGCATGGTTTCCAGCATAGCTGAAAGCACAGGCCATGTGAACCAGCTCTGGAAGTAGCTACTCCAGCCAGGACAACTGAGTCCTGACAGCACTGGTAGGTCGTAGACAGGCCAGGTACCACATGAGAACGAACCCAAGTCCAGCAGGGGTGCTGAAAGGTTCTGTCATCTTTTTGAAACGGCAATCACCCATAGCTCTGATTTTCAAAACGCAGAAAACCAATACAAGGTGCTTCACTCCTTCTAATGTGTGTGGTGGCAGAATCACAAAGGCAAGGGAAAAGCTTTCAACTACCCTGAGGGTGAGCACTACATCATCTTCCCCACTCATTCATTTGTCCTCTTCCCCCATTAGTCCTGCCTCGTGATCTGAGAGGGTTGAGCATGGGACTCGGATGAGCCCAGCATGCAGCTTAACACATAATGTACAAACCACTCACAAAATACATCCCTGGTTTACAAGCAAAGGGCTGGGACACAGAGATATTGCACCACAGCAAAGAGCACACTGACAGCCCAATCCTGAACTCACTCCTGCCTTCTGACTTCCAGTATGTTTTCCAGTCAATTCTTTTGCCTTGCAAGGACTAAAAATTATGGCTTTAATACTCTGAAGAAGTTGGCAAAACTTTGTGTCATCACCTAAATGAAACATGCACAGGGCATTTAAAAAAAAAATCCTAAATACTTAGGTAGAAGGTAGTACAAGAGCTTCTACAAACAGTTCATTTCAAGTACATAACATGGCCAAAAAATTAGATTGTAGTTTATTATCTCTCTTTTTAAGAATTTCACACGTTTTCCAAACAGGTGTACGGGTAAGGATAAGACTCAAGAACGCAGGAGTTTCCTGTCAAACAGGTGCCAAGATCAGTGGCAAATTCCATGAGATGCTCAAGCTGCTCCAGAGACATCATATACAGCACTAATGCCCCCGCCATCAAATGAACTCTCCCTCTCACCTCCAGATAACGAACACCATGTGGTGTATTCAGATATCACTCCCTTACCCTGGCAGAAATGTAACCACTGTTCAAGATATGGGACCCCAACAGCTTCTTGCCTTGAAGCCCCACCAAAAACCAAGACCTCAGCTATCAGTAGGGGTGAAACATTAAGGCAACTAATAGAAACTGTGACGAACCAGTGGACACTGGGACACTTGTTTTAGCAAGACATAACACAAAAAGTACCATCAGCAGAGTGGAAACTTCTGGTCAAAACCCAAGCCTTAATTCTATCCTAAGTATCAAATTATTTCAGCAAAAGGGACTACCTATCACCTCCACCTGAGCCCCCTTTCTGTGGGTGGGGGCTGATTCTGTATTACTACAGAGTCAAGATGTTGACTATCTTGCAGCAGATCTGCATTGCTTGAACGTCAACATAGATACAATAATCAAGCTTTAAAAAATGCTACTGTTTCAAGCCAGCCAGAACTTTTATTTGTTGACAGGATCAGTGCCATCTGTTTTGCTGGCTGACACTACTTTCCCCAGAACACTTCAGCTGTCACTTTATACTTTACTCCCTTTGTAGAAGCCCATCTCCCATTTGTATTTTCAACTTTCACTTTTATGCAATGCTTTCAGACATATTCCCAAAAAAAAACCCAAACAACTGTGAGTGTATTCCCGCAAAGATAATTTCAGTATTAACTGAGACATGGCTCGACATTTACAGCACACACTCACACTGGGTTTCTTTGTTTGTTTAAAACAAAGAGGAACACAAAAGAAAACACAACTATAATTTTGTAGCTGATCTGAATAGTGCCATGCCTCATACCGAAAAAAATGTTTTGAGTGAACTTGCCTTTTAAACAAAAAGTGCCTTTTATAGGCTGCTTTCTGTGTTTCATTTCACCTGAAAATTTAAACTATACCTGTCTTTTGCTACCTACACACTAACAGATGGCTGCAAGGAAATTTAAATTTCGTCCAGATTTTACAATAACTTCCATTAGTTTAACTGAACTTTCAGGTTACTGGAAAGCCAATACAAAAGATCTCTTGAATTTCTGAACATGTTATTTATTACTGCTTACCAACCAAAACTACCAGCCGCATTCTTTTGAAGGGCATCTGGTTGCACACCCTGTCTGCTGGTTGCACACCCTGCCTGAACTCATCTTTCTGCTAAAATCAAGTATAAAACATGTCCCATAGGCAACTTAAAATGTGACCACAGGCAACACTGAAAGCTGAAGGATCAGTGAGGGGTACACAAGCACAAAGAAAAGTGCAGACAGGGAAGTTCAGGGAGGTTCAAACTCAAACTAGATGTGCACTGTCTCCCCACAGAGTGGAGACGTGGGAGCACCATTCTCCATTTCAGACACAAGCTTGATAAGCAGAGCCAAAAAACAGCAGCCAGGTTCCTCACAGGGCAGGCAGAAATTGAGGATAGAAAGCTCAGAATAAAACAATGCAAGCTGTAAAATGTGAATTGAATGGGAACTGTGGACATGCTAAAAACATGCAGTTTTTCTCAGCAAAAAATGCAGAAGACTTACAGATATTTCTGGAAAGCTTAAGAAAAGAAGAGAGACTAGCTAGAGCAATTCCACAAGTGACAGGTCTAAATTATGAGGTAGAGGATAAAATTTTAAAAGGAAACAATGCTGGCTGAAATCCCTGGAAAAACTTCCTGACCTTGAGGTATTATTGGCCGTGGCAGATCCCCTGTGGAGAAGGGAATTGCATGCCTGAAGAGGCCAGCAAAAAGCCTGTTGGAGGGAACCAGCACTCCCTGCCTTGAGTGATGCAATTTCATCTTGCAGGCCCTTTCCATTTCTGCACTTAAAATCTTATACTGCTATCTTATTTTGCAAATATGTGCCTATCTCTTTCTTGTGTAGCTGAGAACAATTAAGTATGTGACTGTATATCAAAACTAATTAATTTCTGAGACTTAATTACAGAGGGAATAGTCTTCAGTACTTAAATTGTCAGTCAGCAAACAAAACAATATAATGACTTTAAAATTACATACTTGATGGATGTCTTATACTATGTATTCTATATGATATTAGATAAAAACTGCACCCTTTTTCATTTTGCTCCTTTGCTGAGAAAATAATTTCTTTTTTTTTCCCTCCAAATTATATAAAGGAGGGAACAGTTCAATTAATACTGTTCTTTTAAACAACAGGTAGCCCAAGTACAAGCCCTATATGGGGTGTTTTTATTAATAAAAGTATCTTCACAGTAGGTCAGGTCTTTCTATTTTGGCTTACTATCTTTTGGTTGTCAATCATACCTTGGAAAACAATACTGTGAAAGGGAAATGACAGTGAAAAAATAATTTTTCTTCCTTATTTATGAAGCAAATTTACTTACAGGCAGTATTTCATCAAATAAGCTCCATTAATATTAACCATATAAAAATATTTTGAAAATCAAGGGTAACAGAGAACACAGCAGGCTACAATGACTGAATTACCTTTGTCTTTTCACCAATAACATTTCTCTCCAGTTCAGCTATTTTCCTGTTTAGATGATCCAATATTTCCTTTTCTTTCAGCAGCTCTGTTGTTTCAGATTTCTGTTCCCCATCCAAAAGGGCACATTCCATATCCAACTAGGAACACAAAACATCTTTCAGAAGCAGTCCAGATTCAGAAGAAATCTGAATACAGATTTCTTAATTATTTTTAGGGGGAGGGGAATGAGGTTGTTCACAAGAGAGAAATATTTTTTAAAAAGGAGAGGATAAAAAAAAACCATAAGATTTTCTGCCACGAAAGTTAAAAAGAGGTCACAAATTTGAGAAAAAGCAAAATTGCACATAAAATAGTGCAAAATAAAGTCCAAACCAACTTTAGCTTGAAGATTTTTTTTTCCAAAATTTTTTGTTTTCTAACTCTTCTCTGTGCTATCTCCTGTTATGATGCTGTCTCTGTGCCGAGGCTCCGTAGGAAACCCTTCTGGAACAGCTGTTTCTTTCCCAGGCAGAACCCAAATGCCTGGCCAGCTTAGTTTGCAACTGTGAGATTCCAAAACTCAACAGGGTGCCAACCTACCCTTGCCACTGTAAAGCCAAGGAAGATTGAAAGGAAGTTGTCTCACTTCCTTTTTCTTTAAACAGTCACAGGAGATACCACCATAAAACTCCCAAGTGACCCAAGGTATTTGGATTAACTGAGTGGCCATTAAACAAGCAAGATTGTTCCAATTCCACTTCAGAGTGTAATGGTTACAGCTGGGAAAAGCTAATCCAAGCATTATAAGCATCCCCCAGCTAGAGAAAAAATACCCTTTATAGCAGGAGATTGGCAGGTTTGTGATTCTGGTGAAAAAGCACAGAATATGAAGACTACACACATCCACGAGTTCCCTCATGTTGTACTTGCTGAACCCATCAGACTTCTGCTATGGAAGCACATGTAACAGCCAAGACATTGAAAACCAAAACCATATTTTCATACCTCTCTTGAGGATTCATCCATCTGGTCATTTAAATCTTTGATCTTCTGCTCAAGTTCTTCCAAGTTATTCAGTATTACTATGCGTTCCTCCTCCAGCTGACCAAGCTCCTGCCTTCTCTGGTCTTCACTGGTGCATTCTGATATCTGCAGTTGCACATCACAAGAGGTTCATTAGAAAAAGAGGCAAATGCTGCCTTTTCTGCCCCCTTCCATATAGTGCCCCCTTTTCACTTTAGACAAGTATGGCACTGTTGGTTTTGAACCCATTACATATTTCCTATCTACTATATTGCTATTTCTATATTTAGAAGGCGTACAACAGAAACAAACATGATACTTTACTTCCAGGCATTAGAAGTAAATACTACACTTAGCAGTAAATACTATTCATTCTAAAGGAATTACTAAAACTTAACCTTTGAGAATCCTTTACATGCTGTGCTATTTAGGTTGTGAAAATCCAATTTTTTCCTTATAAAAATAACACAGACAGATGAAGACACTTTTTAGGTACATTTCAGGTGTTCATTTAATACAGGCCAGGAGGTAGAATAGGACGTTTTTGTAACCAGCCATGAAGATAGGTGGCTTCTGTAAAATAAGGACAAAAGTTGGTCCTATCTCCCCAGGTAGCACTAAGGAAGTAGCACCCTTAATGCTCCACTTTTCATTGATATTTCCTTACTAGATGCCTGTGTCAAGAATTAAACAAGATTTAGGAAGAAAATACATGGGATCTTACACCATCCAATACTAGATCAAACAGTACTGAGTTTGAAATGCATTCTTCATGTTCACCTGACCCCAGGGGCTTGCAATCCACTTTCTCTGGGAAGGCTGCTTGTTCATTATACCCAACCAGGATTAGAGTTGGGCTGCCTGCAGGCCTTCGCAGTTACCTCTGGGCCACACAGCCTTGCTCAAGAGAGGCTCAGTTCAGCTAATGAATGGCTACTGTGAGAGTAGGCATTTTATCCTGAACAAATCTGAACTCAGTATTTAAAGACAAGCTGCACTTCATTAATGCAGTTGCTTGCTGGTGCTTTTCTCAGGGCTTAACAGAACTCCCTTTACAATGAATGAATGAACACTATTCCTTGATTTAGCAATAGTAGTCCTAGCAGCAAAGCCTCTTTTTGTCCTGTCTCCTGTTTGGATAATGCTGACATAACATCTTTGATTTCAACTTCCTAATAAGGATTTTAAATAGGATCTCTGACTTGCATGAAGAAAGCAACAAACAGGAAAGAAATAAAAGACCACAACAACTTGTAAGTGAAATGTGTTACCATCTTTTCAATGTGGAAAGAGCAAGTCAAGCCATAATAGCATGTTCCTGTTCAACACAATTTCACACCAGAAGATTTGGCAGACAGATTTCCACAGAGATCACCCTTTGGAAATGAAAATGTGTTACTGTCACACCTCTCTCATCTTCTACACACACACTACTGACTCTCAAGCTGTGAGTGTAGCAGGGGTTAAATACAATTCACCTGACGCATATAACCATGCTTAAGATCATACAGTGTGTAAATAACAGTAAATAGAAGAGACAAAGTATTTTGAAGGTGTGAACTTGTTAAACAGAAACCTGCTTTTATGGCTTTGCTTGGTCTCATTTCACTCCTGACTCCAGCTCTTCAGTCCAGTTATTTAACACACTGCCTGCCACTGGGATTTGCTACACTGCTGCTCTGGCACAGCTGGGAGGAGGCTGCTGCTGCACTAGCACAGAAATAGTTAGGAATGCTGTTAGCTCCTTTATTAAAGGACAACTTCCTTTTGGTAATGAAACAGCAGTGAGAAGCACACAGGAAAGGAGCTTATTAAAGGCAGCTTATTAAAGGCAGCAGTTGGGTTGGAGGGGCAGAAGGCTTGCTGCCACTGCATCATTCCCAAGAGACAACAGCTGATCTGGCAAGAGGCTCAGGTCCAACCCCAGGAAAGAGACAGGAAGTAAATTTGGCTCAGGCAACTCCTCTTCATCTCCCATGTGAGTGTGAGAAAACATACTCCTCTTACAAGAGCCTCAGGTTGGGAAAAACCAGCAGAGTGTCTCTTCCCTCCTTCATCTCAGCAGGATGATAAGCAGGGTTCTGGAAACCTTTATTTAAGTAGCTATAATTGTTCAAGCAAATCTTTCTCCCTTGGAAGGTCTTAAAACTCTTCCTGAACAGTACATCCCACTATAAAAACAAACCAACTTCCAGTACCATTAGCTTCCACAGGATATGGAATAATAATTTGCTGGCTGCTACATTTTGCTGGCTATATCTTCTATATTTGATGGCTTATAAAGCTGTACGAGTTCTGAGATTAATTCCCATACCTAAGCCAGCCTAATTGTGGCCCTTGCCAGGACACATAACTCCTAGAGGAGGATTTCAAGTCTGGATAACGCTGTCTCCTCCTACAGAGCATTACCTTTGGTGTGATGCTTAGGTAGGATGACTCAGTGGCATCCTTCAGGAAGCTGTGAGCAGCGAAAGGTGGAGGCTTGGTCCTCTCACTGAAGTGCTCCTCAGCCCTCAGCCCCCGCAAGGGCAGGTAAGCAGCAGTGCCACGGCTGTGGCTGCTCAGCTCCGAGAAATCAGAGTCACTTGCAGATGATTTCAAGTGGCTTCTGAACCTCATTTCCAGATTCATCTGTGAGTCTTCAAACACGGAATCCTCATCAGAGAGTTGAAGTTTTTCGAGTTCTTTGTTAATTTTCTGAACATCAGCAACTGTAGTGGCTGCAGCAGGATCACTGTCAGATTTGGAATATTCTGCACACAGATTGCGGATGGTCTCGAGCCGCTGTCGTTCCTGGTTCAGAAAAAGATAATAGCACTGATTGTCACTTGTGAGCTAAAGTAAAGATGAAGTCAAAAATCGTTTGCCTGTATTTTTTGTTTTGTTTGGGTTAGGGTTTTGTTTGTTTGTTGCTTTGGTTCTTTTTTTTTGTTTGTTTGTTTTTGTTTTAGAATGAAGGATTAAAGTCCATCTACCACTTCTAGATAATAAACTGTAATAAATAAATTACAGTGCAAGATGAAGAATCAAAATTAATGTGAAAGAAGATTTTAAGAATATTAAAACTTTCTACAGTGGAAAGATAAATTAATGTCAGGACGTCTTATTTAACTAGCCATTAATTTCTGTGAAATGTGCTTTTAAATTTTTTATTGAGGTGTTTGTGTCTACACCCCATATGTACACACGTCCAGTGATCTCACTACGTAAATCACTAATTGTTCCATTTCACACATATGCTATATTCCTACCAAACTGCAAAATATTGCACAGATTTTCCATGAACTCACGCATTCCTGACTTATTTAGATTTTCCATTTTGTTAACTGTGATTCCTCCTTTTGAGAGAATTAGTCCACATTTTGAAAAACACAGTTTTAGGAGCATTAACAGAAAAAAGAGGCATCATATCTAAAATACAGCATCTGTCAAATGAACAAAAGTGGATGAAATCTTTATTTACCAGTATACTCAAATTCACTATGGATTCATACCAACATTTCAAACTTGAGATTCAGAGTAGCTGTGCCATTTTGACTAGATATGCTTCAGGTTTTGATAAACATTTAATTTCTGAAGGATTTCTAGATCTTTATGACACCTTTTATCAACTGTTAGCAAGTTATATTTGTTTTATCTTACTGTATGCATAGCTTCTGGTAACTTCTATTTCAGATGGATTTTTTTATACCTTTTCATTTTTAAGAGATAAAACATTTATGTAATTTCATGTTACTTTTGTTAAAGAAAAAAAGAAAAGAAAAATTGCTTACCATAAGTCTATTGAAAATTTTGCTGGAAAAAAGACCACTGTGAGATTTCCATGCTTGGCATTAGTATCTGCACTAATGATCTGATTTCTAAGAAATCCTTCTACAGTAGTATTTAAAAAGAAAGCCAAAAAACCAACGTAGTCAGCCTCCCTCCCCAGGAACCACCACAGATAGACTTGATTTCCCAGCTCTACCTGGCACTACATTTGCAAGGAGAATTTGTACAGCAGCTACTTCTGCCAGCCCAAACACTTCCTATGCCTAACAGCAAGTGATAACAAGGATCAAGCAAAACAGGGCAGGCAATGCACTGCCTCAGCTTTCCCTGCAGCAAGCCACTGTGTTGTATGAAAATGCAACACTGGTTACATGCACCCCAAGTTTTATAGCGCTACTGAGAGATTACCTGGCTGTATGCACCACACATGCACATCACCTGCAATTCAGACCTCTGAGCTGGAGAACCTGTCTGAACCCACCCCTTTCCAAGCACTACCCAAACAAGAGAGTGCTTTTGCCTTTGGGGGGCTTATTCCCAGATTCCCACTGCAGCTTTCCTCAGAATCCTCCTGTATCAAGATGAGCCGCTGAAATAACGGAGCGCAGGGCAGCAACTGAAAACTGTTTTCCATGAAATAGGTCCTCTGCTATTCCATGAATAGCAGATTCTCAGACATCCTTCAACCCCAAATGGTCGACATAATTACAACTCTCCAAAGCCTTCTTCCTACCAGGCAACTACTGCCAGACCCTATAAGCCTCTTCCCTTATCCTTCCAACACCACTATCCTCCCTCTTACTAAGAGTTTGGCCAGGCAACCCAATTCCTAAAGCCCTGTGCAAGTGCTGGCTGGGACAGTCAGTAATTATGCAGCTCTCCCCGTTGTGACGGCATTGGGCCTGTCATAATGATTATAGATGGGAAACATGGACATTAGGATATGAGGGAGGTCCCACCCCTCCAGCAAAAACAGGCTGTATCGGGTTACCCCACGCCAAGCTTCCATCCCTTGGGCAATAATAGGAAACAGCAAATTTCAAAGCAGGCCACTGCTCATTCCAGCCTAAGTGCTCAGGTGAAGGGTTCTGGCAGCAAACCAGCCATTTGCCAGCAGTCAGGAAAACAGGGATTCTTCCCCCCGCCTCTCCCCCTCCCCCCCCCCCACCCCCACCAAGTCTCAGTTGCTCAGAAGAAGCTTAAAAATTGCAGGAAAACCAGTCTTCAAAAAATTCCTGATGAGCTTTCAGACGCATTACAGAAATACTGATATTTCTCACTTCTATTTTGACATGTGCTGAGAGGCTTATGGACAGGAAGCTCTGTGGTTATTTAATACACCCTATTCTCATAATTTCATCTCAGCCAGCTCGTTCCAGTTCCAGCACACCTGCATGTAACTGTTTCCAGAATTAATTTCTCAGTGAAGAAGGAAGCTAGGAAAGCACCCTTGCAATGAAGAACATCGAATGAGTAGGACATGGAAAATCCAGTCAATAATTTTGCAAGAGATACCACACAAGTTATTTGTGACACTGAACACAGCAGAGGGAAAAAAACAGGTATGTCAAGAGCAGGAAATGGATTTAAAATTGGCTCTGGTGGGAGGGGGGAATGTTGAATCAAGCCTTGTAAGCTGGTCAGTGTGTTTCCCTATAAAATGTCTTTTCTAACTGATTTAAACATCTCTGTTTATTTTCTTTTAACATTTAAACATTTCCGTGTAATTCTCTTGCCCACTACAAAAAGGGGTAACAAGTCTTGCGCAGTTTCTGCCTGAGCAGCTTCACTATTCCTGGCTTTGAGAAAGCTACATATCACCTATGGTTGGCTGCAAATTTAAGTGCTGAAGGACAAGGATAAGGAGCTAATAACCTTCTTCTGCTGTTGATTATCAGTGACATTAAGAGACATCCCTGGTACCCTGTAAAAAAAAATTCCAAAATAGCAGAGATAAATGTCCCACTTTTTTAACAGCAACCATGTGGTGATTCCTAGATTTGTTCATCTGCTACATATCACAATTTATGAATTTTACAAATGTGTAGAAGTGCTTGATATCTGGGTATCAAGGTAAGCCTCAGTTAATCAGCTGTGGTAAACAGGAAGCTTTTCAGGCAAGTGCCACTAGGAACTAGATAACCTCAAATTTCATTAAAAATACATATGCAGTCTATCCCTTGTGACAAAGACTAACATGAAGTATGGCTAGTCCATGGAGCCAGGTTCCCTTTACCTGAAGAAGCTGTTGCACTTTTCAGCTGCCAAAGAAAAATGTTCCTACGGTTGCTCAGACAAACCATCACTTTGTCAGCAAAAGCTGGGAACAGCAGCTAGTAAAAACGGATGGTGGGGAGAGAGGCAGAAAGACTGGAGAAGACAGGTGCAGAAAACCCCCAAACTTTCTTTCTCACATGTCAATTCACTACCGCATGAAGGAGAGGCTGGAGAAAGCTTTCTCTTTCTGTGCTACATTTCTGAGGAGCTTATTTCAATTATAAACTTGAACTGGGACAGACAACAATTTGCAAGTGTTCCTTCCCTTCCCTCCAGTTTGCACCATTTTCTTACTCCAGACTAGTTTGTTTTCTCATTGCCAGTCCTTGTTTTCCTATAGCTAGTGCTTCAGCTCCAAAGTTACCAGCAATAGCACAGCTTTCAGAAGCAGCACCTGTATTTCATGTCCCACTCTCAGAGGCAGCTGTGACAGCAGAGACACCTGCACAGAGAAGCAGTATGGAGAGGCCCAGGTCACAGCACAGGAGCAGGTGTGCCTCCTTTCCTTCCCAGATCAGGCACAGGAGAAACAGACTGGTAAAAGCAGGAGAGAGCAGTGGCACAGAGCAGAGACAGCCTGCAGGGAAGAGCTGAGCAGATGACTTTCCAAGAATTAGCTCTTGTACCCAAGGCATGTGTTCTGCTCCTGAGGGAATGCCACTGGCTGCCAAAATAACAGCACTGTTCATCCCTTTTGTCACTATAGTACCTACGCAGATGCTCCTTTTCAAACCACACTGAGGGCAGGAGCCTGAAGACCAGAGTTATAGAGCAGTACTTACGTTCTGTAAATGAGAACAGGTCTCCTGTAATTGATTTCTTCCTGGACCTGAGTGTTAATTTACATAATAGATATAGCTGCAAAAATTAAGCATATGTAATCCAGATTTTGGCTTATTAAAGACCCCACAGAAATGTTTTCCAACACAATTGAAACTGAATGTTCCTGTAAAGTTATGGAGTCATCAACATTAGTTATATTCTGCAGGGGGTTTTATCCTATTATACAGCACTTATTCAATTACAAAACTAAATTATATTTAGTTGTTCTGTAAAACTATAGAGACTGTCAAATACTAGTGGTGGGAAAAATTACCTTGAAGCTATCCTTTGTCTACTTGGCTCGGGCTCCTTTAAGAGCTAATCACTTACAGTTTTACATACAGCTTGAGTACTTTATGCTTAAAGGGTCTATAGAAAGACATAGTGCAAATACAGATTTATAAAACATGTATATGAGGTTTTCCACAAACCATATGAAGATTTACATAAGCTCCATTAACCATGATTTTAAAGCAGTACCATCTTAAAAACCCCAAAATAGTTTCATTTCATTTTCCTTTGCATAAGCACATCTTACTAAATTGCAAGGCATCAATGCAAACCAGGCATAGTGATATTCTGTATTATTCCCTACTTCTGAATACACTAATGAAATTCAGTGCTCTTCTGACTGTGACGAAGTGGACTATGGAATAAGCCCCTTGAATTTTATTACTGCTCATTCAAGCACTGATAACTTCAAACCTCTCCCAGTACAAATCCTGGGTCTACTAAAACTTCATTAACAATGTTTATGTATGTTCACAGATCCCTACAGACAGCTGGGCAATGGAAGGCATCATGAACCTACTGCACATCTAATTTTTAGGTACCTACCACCACCTAGAGGAAATACATTGTACTGCCTAAAAACCAGTACTGAAAAGTTTAGTGCTATTTAAACAAGTAGCTATTAAAGAAAACAGATGACCCTTAATATCTACTAAACTATGTTGCCTGTGCAGTTCCACTCCCAACCCCCCTATCAACTGAAGAAAAAGAGCCCCTTTTAGTTCCATGAGCTACAACTGGGCTTTCATCTCAGGGAAAAAAAAAAAGAGTGAGATTTCCTCTTTAAATAATAATAATAATAATAATAATAATAATAATAATAATAATAATAATAATAATAAAGCTAACTGAATCACATGGAACATTATTAGATCACAGCAGTAACTTTCTCCCTTGTTTATAAGGCTCCTGGGCTAGTGTCAGCAATAGCTACTCCAACTTCTACTTGTGTACAGCTCGTCATAAACATCCCATGGTGGGATGCAATGTCCGGTCAGCTGGGCTGGAGAGGAAGCAGAAGCAGGTTGTGACCCCGCTGCCTGTGCCAGGAGCAGCCGTGGCTGCCCCACCTGCTCCCACAGCCCATCAGCCCCCAGCACCAGCACCAGGGGGATGGCAGGACTCAGAATGCCAGCTCCCCCTGCTCTCCAAGCCACAAAGGAACAGGCTGGCAAAGCAGAAGGGGCACCAGTCTTCAGCTAATTTATGTGAATCCTGCCACAGACAGCAGATCTAAAGAATCAGATATGGAAAAACACCAAATCCTACACAACTATTTATGTGTCTTTTGTATTTGGTGCACAGAAACAAATTAAAACTTGGATTTTTAAACAATTAAAAAAAACCCCAACCTGCATATTTTTACTATTTGTACTTTTTCTTTTTTTTTTAATCTCTGGTTATTTATTTGGGCAATGATGGCAGATAATTTGTTTTCATATGCAGGCTGCAGCAGCAGCTCTAAATGCAAACTACCAGAAGAGCCTCTGACATTTAAAAGCAAACTAAACACAAAGAAACGTTAAACAAGTGAAAGTAAACAGAAGAGTTCAAGGGTAGATACTAGGTCAAATTGCAACGAGTGCAGGGATTTTACTACCAAAAAAAAAATCCAGACGTGAATATCAGCTATCAATTAGAACACTTTCAAGCCACTCTGTGCCAGCAGAATAGCTACAAGGGCAGTGCTGGTGCAAAGAAAGACACTCTCCACTTCTTATCTGGGCCACAGGGCAGTCTAGTCCTCTAAAAAAGGGTGTTATTTTTTCTGATGGACTTATTTGAGTATTCCTACACTGTTGTTCTCCCTACTGTGCTTCAAAAACCCAGTAGGGAAAATCCTAACACTTGTGCACAGAGAGACTACATTTCCCCTGCCATTTACCTACCAGCTACTCAGCCTGGGCTTTTATACAGTACTGAAAGCTCAGAGCACAGAGTTTTGATATCCATGAGTGCTTGTTTAGTTGGGGTTTTTTATTCATACCTTCCCCAACCCCATAGAAAAAGAGAGACCTGAGCAGACATGGATCCTTTGCCCATGTCAGGATACAACGGCAAACAAAATTGTTCTTTGGAAGCTCTGGCTAGATATGTCAAGACCCTGCTTGGACAGATCCTTGACTATCCTTGGACAGGGATCCATACAGAAGGACAAAGTAAAATAACACCAGAACAGGACAGACTCTAATATACAAAGAACTGATGTGTGGATTTTTTAATATATATCTTTCTGCTTCTCAGAGATCTACAAATCTGCTTATGGCATTTTTCAGAGTCTCAAACCAGTGGAAGGAGGCACTGTCCTGATATTTCACTCAATCTATCAGATAGCTCTAATAAATGGAGAATGGAGCAGATATGGGATCTTGAGTATAAGATGACCTCAAGCAGGAGGAAAATCATTCATGTTCAAATATGCAACACACAAAACATCATCTCGTTTTCAAAAGCTTTGGAAAAATAGTAAGCAAATTCTCTTTTTGAAGAATTGGGACTTGAAGGAAGTCTTGGTGAGCAAGAGGAAACACTGAGGGGTGGGAATGTAGCCACTTCATCCAAATATAAAACCAGAATGATTATAGGCATCACTGAATACTGAAACAACCCAGTATCTTTCATCCCTCAACGCAAATAATAATTAAAACCAAAAAAAGGGCTGTTCTCTTTGAAATACAAATACGTTGCTTTTATGACTGATTATCTCAGGTTTTACAGCATGACTGCCTGAAAAACCTTCTGATAAGAAGCAAAGAAGCAATCACCACTGCACACACAACACACCAGGATGGGAGAAGATTACTGAAAGGAGCAGAGGAATGGCAGCACAAAGGCAGCAAGAAGAGGGAGAAACATGTTTCCCAAAACCTTTGTCTTAAGCCACCCAGCCATTTCACTCACAGCCAGTCCTTCTCGCCCTGGGGAGCCCAGTCCCTGCTCCTGAGAAGCTGCAGCTTCAAGGGGAGCCAGCAGAGGTTTTGGGGAGCAAAGCAGAGATGGGGTGCACTTGCCCTGACACTCATGGAGTGGGGAGGGGGCAGTGCCTGCCTGCCTCTCACACCTGAGCCTCAACACTACAGCCTTTGAGCAGGCAAAGACTTTTTCACATCTTGCAAAAAACAGTGGTTATCTTATAAACTACAGTGATCAGTGGAATGGGGAGGAAAAGGCAGACTTCTATCTGCATAACAGGCTCCTCACCAGCTTGCATCAAGGACATAGGTGAGATGGGGAAAGGGGAGACATCTCACTGGGTTACAGTTCTTTAGCCTAAACCTGCTCACTCGTGTGGTTCAAGTTGGGAACTGTGGCCCTGCATAGGCACCAGATCATTGCTAGTGGTCATTGACAGGCATCCCCTTCTCCCAGATTCCCACTACCCCTGCATCCATCTTCCCCATGGCTTTTCACCTCCACCCTGCCCAGAAAGTGACTTTTCCTGCAGGCTTGCTGTCTGTATGCAAACTAGACAGGTTTAAGAGAATCCTATTGCCATTTTGCTCAAATTCATAAGATGTGAATTAAGGCACACAAATGTAAAATTAGTGTCTCAAATTTAAGATTCAGGAATACCAACTGGCCCATCTAATGACCTCTGTTTCTATGTGGATGATAAAATATGAAGACATGTTAATAGGGTCAGAGAGTCCCAAAGCCACTTTGAAAACCCTTTGGAGGAACTGTTATGTGTTCTTGTAGAGACAGTTTCAATACAAAACTGTTTCAAACACCTCTGTAGGTTCTGAAGACCTTTTTATTTTAGTAAACATAAATTACATTTTACTATCTAGATAATCCCAAGCTGAGGCAGTATGCACTGCTTTACACTCACTGAGACAAAGAGAGAAACTGCTCCCCTCTGCTACTCTCCATCTTGGGAGGGGGAGAAGCAAGGAGGCCTCTATTTTAATGAACATGTTCAGAAAGAAAAAATGAAAACTAAGCAGAAAAAACTCTGCTGGTGGCTGTTTAGCCCACACCAATGTACACCTGACTCTGCAACACACAAGGCTGAGCAGAATCTCTTCTTCTTTGCTCACTTATCACAAAACAGTGCCATCATGTAAAACAAAAAGTCCTGCAGGATCCCTGCAATGTAATTTTCGGGTTTTATGTACACAGACATTTTAACACAGCCTGCAGGATAACTGAACACAATTTACATGGGTTCCAGCATTCTTTCCAGGGTAGCTGAATGGTATTGTCTATCCAAGCAGCATGCTTTGTAAGTGTCAGCTTCATGGACTGTGATAATAAACAAGGTATCTGGAGCAGGCTGCATTTGAATTTCAAAACAGAGCAGCTTATTCTTTGCTGTACCTTCCTGACGGCTAGACTTGGGATGGGTGTTTTGCAAATGGTAAATATCACAGATAATTAAGAGGAAGAGAAAAAATTACCAGCCGTTCCATTTCCTGCTCCCGAAGTCGCTCTTCTCTCTGCCTCCTGTGATAGTCCATGAGGTCTTCCCTTCCTGAAATCGAGCTAATGCTGTTCTTCCGCTCTCGCATGGATGTTTGCAGAGAATTTGGTGTCTGTCTGTAACTTTCCAGATCTGGGTCATCAAGTTCCATGGAACTGGTGGAAAGGTTTCTTCGGACAGAGAATGACCTGTCAAAATCCACTGGGGAGAAAGAACTACTGGGACTTGTTTCTGAGAGTCCAAGTCTGTCAAAATCATCAGGGAGATATGGGGAAGAAGGTGCTAAAAGCATTTTTTTAGCAATACGAGGGCTTGCAGGAACACTGAGAGTTGAATTGACATAAGGATTACTCCTGGAGACAGAGTTTACATGTGGTGAAACCCCTGAGCTGCAAGAAGAAAAATTCAGGTAATTATCAGCATCGAAAGCATTCTGAGGTAGATCTTTTTCTCCAAGTTTTTTCCTTTTACTATTACCCAGAGAGCTTCTGGGGGGCAAACTTAATGGCACCAGCTGGATTTCTGTTGATTTATAAAGTCTGGGAAGGGAACGACTGTACATTCCCATATGACTTAGAGATCCACCAGAGTATTTCCTTGGCCGTGAACCCAGAGTTTCCATCAGCTCATCCTTGTACTTCACTGGTTTTATGTGAAGGGCCAGACTGTTTTCAGCATTCATCCTCCTGCCTTGCTTTGGGCTGGAAGGCATGCTGGCTGCCCCAGAATTGCTACAAGGTGAAAGCGTCAGCTCGTTTCCCGAGCTTCCATTCCACATAGTCAGAAGAGAGCCTGAGATCTTCTTGGATTCCAGCATTCCTGGGAAGTAGATGTTGTCATAAGATTTATTTCTCTGACTGTACTTTGAGTAGTGAAACTTTTCCATGTGTCCAAGGGATTTTTCATTTTCTCTGCTGGCATAAATGTCAAAATCTGTCCTTCCAGAACTATACCCGCTGAGGGACGGAGACATGCCTGATATGGAACTCAAATGCTTTGCAGAGATGCTTTTATCTGGAAGATATGGGCTTTCACAGGGGAACTGCTTGCCTCCTTGAATTTTGTTAATAGAGTGCATATTTTTAACACTGGTGGAAGGATTAGGTTTAATTGGCATAGGTTGTGAAAGGGTTAAATAAGAGCCAGCATAGTCCCCATTTGTTTTAAATTTAAGAGTTGATGAATATTTCTTTGTGTTGAGGTTTTCCATAATATCTTGGAGACTATTTTCAAGGGAATTTGCCACAGAACCCTTTCCCAAACTAGCATTTTGTAATTCCATCTGGTTCTGTGAGTGGCTATAGTCTGCCATAATCTTGCTGGAATCTGTAAAGAAGACCAAACGAGAGAAAAAATTTAGCAAGTAAATAGCCTCTTGCATGTGCATGCCTGCAAAATAATGTGAACACTTTTTGCAATAATTACTGTGCTTGTAGTAAATGTGTCTCAGATCATTAAGCAAAGGAGGAGATGCACAATTTTCCCATCTGTTTCTGCAAAAGATGTGAGACTGAAAAAGAAGGGGTAGAGGCACAAAACCATACCAAAATCAGCAACACAATTGGAGAGAGGCTAGACTCTTTCTTTGCTGTCCAATCCTTTGCAGGAGCCTGTGGCTCAGCCTCTATATTCCTGAGCCTCTTGAGATATCCATGAAGTAAGGAAGAATTATTGCCCCGATGTTTTACAGCTGAGGAATGGAGGCACAGGGAGAATATACAATGCAGACAGCAGAGTAAAGAACCCAACTCAGGTCTCCCAGGGCCAAAGACATAAGACACTGCTGTGGATCACCTCTCCCTTTAATCTGTGCAGCTAGAGCATCTGAACCCCAACAAACTAGCAAGCTCAATTTAAAGCTCAGTAGGAGTTTGTTACCTTTTTGCTTAGTGGATGGTCCTGCAAAGCTTAATACGAAAGTACAAAACCAAGTCACATTTTTCAAGGTGTTTCAGCTTATTGCTCTAAAAATACAAGGCTGCAACTATCTCTGCAAAGAACACTTTGGTTAAAAGATAACCTTAAGGAAGCAGAATGCTAGGTTGCATGACTTTGTTCAAAACAACAAAACCACATGACTATTAAAAATACTGCTGAGGGAAAGGTTCCAGATCCTAATGATTTTGGAAAAATCTAATTTATACCTAGGAAGAGAGCACAGACCAAAAAAGCCTTTGCTCTGCTGGATGTTATTGTTCAACAATGTATCAAGCTCTAGCATACAGTTCTGAGCTCCACTTTGCCAAAAGCAAAGAATTCAGCTCCTGACAGTGCCAGTTATTGCAGGAGTTAAACTGGACCCCCAGCAGATTTGCACTTAGACCTCAGCTGATGTAGAAATGACATCATTAATATTTACAGCAGTTCCTGGTTTGTGCTAGTCTACACCTGAAACTCATAAAGCACTCCTGAGTGTCAGTTACTGAAGTGCCAGCAAGAGTTTCTGAAAATAAGGGTCAAATCTGGGATTTACTCTTGGCTCAGTCACATTTCAGCTATGACTTCAGCTTCCTCATGAGAAACTGAATTTCAGCTTGTCACTCAGAGGGAAAATCTAATGTGTAAAGTGCCCTTAACATCCTCAGAGGCAGTACTTTAGTCCAAGTACTGTTTCAGGCAATTACATGAACTAAGAGACAGAATTTGGGACTCCTGTCCGCCACCAGAGCTCATATGACCTGGTTTCATTGAGAACCACTAGGTTCAGATCTTGTGGAAGGTGGCAATGCGTTCCTCACAGGTGTTTCTGGGACCTTCCTTGCTGATAAGGCACAATGCTTTGGAATTCACCACTGTCCATCAGGGCATCAGCAGTGCTCTGCCACCCAGGCTTCCCCTGCACCACCAGATATGCAACAACAGCTTCTCCTCAGTTATTAAGGAAAAAAGCCATAAGTTTGAGAATAAAGGTAACCATCACTACTAATGGAATAGAGTAAGCAGAAGATAGAAGGAGCCAGCATTAGGGAACACAAACACAAAACTCAAAGTAAAATACAACACCTTCTTGACCAGAGTGGACCTGGTTAAGCTATTGTTAATTACAAGCTCTGGTAGCAGCCAAAAGCATTAACTTGCACCTTCAAAACTAAACCTCAAGTCTACCACTACACAGAATTTAATATTTTTATGCTGGCTGTAATTATGGGATTTATATTATATTTATAATTTTAACGCACTCATTATGATGATACAACTATCTAAGCTGCCTTTGAACCAGAGAGCTCACAGAGTTCTCCATCACACCATCACCACCTTGAGCAGTGAAACTACCATTTCTTATATTGTGATATTTTACTTGACATTTTTTAGCTATTTTCATAAATTTTGATAACAGCCATGATGAATTTCAAATGAACAAAAGGATAAATGTGACCCAAATTCAAAAGAACTCTTGATAGGACAAGAAAACATCATCTGGATAAATCAAGTATTCATGATATTAGTGGTGTTTTATGGAAAAAGATGTAGAATTTATTTAAGAGCCCAGACGTAAAACACAATGTATATGCCTTTTATACTTAACCTTTCATTGTGGAACAGACCCTAATTTCCATCTCAGTCTCTCTTTCTCCTCGCCTCTTCCAAATCTCTCTTAAAACTGAAATCTAATTTCATATGAAAATTTTACTGTCCAAACCTTAACTAACACAGCTAAGTTCAAATATTTTTGCAGAAATTTCACTGGCTACTCTCTAAATAGCTTGGCAGACATATTAATAGGACATTAATAATTGTTCATTACTCCCTTGCAACAGCAGTAGGACACATTTAATCCTTCAAAGACTGAATGCTTTAGCCAAAAAACAAGTTAGCTCATGGAAACTTTCATGCCTGTTCACCACAGTGAAGCAGTGAAGGGCTCATTGTACTTGAAATCCAAGCAAGTACAGTAAGAAAAGGTCACAATACCTTCATGTAGCCACTTCAGCTTTTCTCTCCTATCCCTTATGCCAGTTCTTCTGTGTTTTTGCTTCCAGTGCCACAGTGCCCGCAGTCATACGGTTAAATCCCAACTGGACAACAGCACACGTTCAAGTAAAACATAGCTGCTTCCCACCAACCATATCTTGTTTGTTTTGTTTATTTTTAGGGTAATGTTTGAATAGAAACTTGATGAATATGCCAGGATGTGTTACACACCCTGGCTGGTGCTGTCTTTGCACGCATCTATGGAGACTGAGGATGGGAGCTTCAGCTTTTGACGTGTCCTGAACCCATCCAGCTTCCAGGTCAGACCCAGTTTTCATGTTCAGCACAAGGGTCCTCTGTTTAGCAAAGTAATTGCTGCCTGGAGCTACAGAAGGAAATTCTTCCTTTTTTATTTTTTTTTTTAATTCTTATTTTCCCTCTCTCTTTCCTTTTCTTCCTTTCCCAAGTTGTTTAGCTGGGCGTCACTGATATCTATTACAGACAGGCATTAAAGTGATGGGGGAGGGTTGGCTGTCTGAAGCATATCCAGCTGTGCCTAGTTCTGCCTGGCAAATGGAGTTAGACATGGAATAAGAACAGAGCACTGATCTTATCCATGTGTCAAGAGAATTAAAGGACCAAAGTCAATTAGAAATTTTGAAAGATCTCAGTGCATTACAAATAAACTTCATTTTAATTGATTACCTGATCCAACATTCTGGAAGGAGGAGAGGTTACTTCTGTTTGGCATCATATTTCTCTTCTACTGGATGGTTAAAATTACACTAATTTGAGTGAACCAGATAAATTTTGACCTGCAAATAAAGTAAAAAAGGAAAAAAACCAGCATTCTGTTAAGAAGTGTATCCTAGGAACATTTTTCAAGTGCATAATATAGAACACAATTAGCTTTTCTTCTGGTAAAATTTCCTGAGGCAACTCAAAGAGAAATATGTTAAAAGATATTTAGAAAGGACACTCCACATTTAATATGGTGACTGTGGAAAAAAAAAGTGCCAAAACCTGTCTGCAGCTAGTTCATCCTTTTAAGAGTATATATAATTACTTTTTATAACAGGCCATTATCTATGATCCTGACTCTGAACAGGCAGTTACTAGTCACCCCTCCTGAGTTTTGTCTGTAATCCTGTGGCTTCCTTAAGAAATCACTAACAAGGTTTCACTTTGCTGCTGAAGACTATTTGGAAAGCCCATAGCCCAAGTTCAGCCCACACAACACCAGCATCCTGCAATCATGAATAAACCTATACAAAACCAGGTATGTGATCCAAAACAAAGAAAATATGTTGGTATGCAATGATTTTTGAGTTTCCAAAGAAGCCAGACTAGGAATGCAAAGGGAAACTTGAAAGTTTATTTAAGATCAAATTTTAAAATTGATATGGCGACAAGAGAGATTTGGTTTAAAAGAAATGCCAAAATTGAATCCCAGCCACTAAAAATTAAAATTAAATCTAAATCCAAATAGAAGACCTCTAGTGAGTTGCTTTAGTAACAGATTTATTTATTTTTTATACACATCTGTTTTTAAAAGGTTGAGAAAAAAAAATTTTAATTGCATCAAGTGACAAAATTAATGATGACCATCTGTAGGTCCTCTGGGCTTAGCTCTGGACAAGCAAATAGAAACGTGTCAGAAAAACAAGTAAAGAATGGAGACAGATGTCTGGGCTGTCTAGAGACAAGCTACCTATTTAATTAACTGCAGTCATCACAGCCCCAAGGTTGCAGGTCTGTGGTGCACAGACTTTCTGTGCCATGCTTTTTCATGTTATTCCCTTGGGAGGACAGGCCTGGGAGAAGGGAGCTGGCTGCTGATCCTTGCGGAGGGAGGCTCCTTCTCTCTGACCTCTGGCTTTTGCCCCTCCTGCTCCCCACAACCTGCTCTCCCAAGGGAGGCCAGACCTTTCCCTCTGTTCACCAGGAATCCCCCTGTGCTGGCCTCACTTTGCAGTGCTTTTTCTTTCTCTGTGGAGGTCATTTCTCAGTCCTAAGGAAAGTTTTAACCCCACTGTGCATATTCTGCCCTCACAGCAAGATGCAGGTTCCTTTAAGATCACATAATCCACTGTTCCCAAAAAATGGCACTACTGTCCAAGGAACCAGAGAACAGGAAGCCCCCCAGAGCACTGCAGCTCCTGAAGGGACTCACCCACATGTCAAGGCTTTCCAGCATAACAGGACTAAAATTCTGCAGAGCAGCTGACGGGGAAGAACCTGGACAGCAGAGAGCTTTACAACCCAATTTTCATCCTCAGAAGGTTATTTTATTAACATGAGACATTTACCATCATTTTTACCTCATTTGTCTTCCAATCCATTGACAGACCCCTTTGCTAGCTCCTTCCAGCTTGCCACAGATCCTCCAAACTCAAAGCCTGCACAGCATCCCAGGCACCCAGCTTTGCTGGAGCAGGGCTGGGGACTGCCCCTGGACCCCAAGCACAGCTGCAGCCACAGGCAGCTGACCCCAGCAAGAGGTGACAGTGGCTCTCCCACTTGTCTGCAGACCAAACACTGAAGGATCATGACACAAATCCAGTTAATACTGCCACTATGTTGACACCTTGGCATATTGCTTGTGTTATCTCTATCAAAAATAGTGCACTTTGTGCCCAGAGGTCCCCAGAAAAGAACCAAAAATTTAATTTTTCAGGCCATGTTCAACTTAACACAGAAAACTAGTGACACTCAACATTTCACAGATGTCTGCAACAAAGATGTCACCGTATCATTGAACAGAAAAACAAAACAGGGAAAACTTGGAATTAGAAGACAGAGTAAAGGGTTGGTTAAAAAAACAGGAAGATTCATTGCATTTCCCGTGTCTCTGATTTATGTCCCGTGATTTATGGTAAAGACCACCAAAAACCTCATCCTTCCTATCTCGTGAGATGACAGCTACCACTTAATCAATGTGACAAACTCTCCCAGCTTTATATGCTGATTAAGGAGAGCACATCTCAAAGGGAAGGGTTTCTATGCAATTAAAAATTCAATCTTTTATTCAGTGTGGTGAATACTTGGGTTTTCTAACAACCTTTTTTAAGGTTAAATATTTATATGGTTTCATTTCATGTTTGAGAACTCATCACACATTGTAGCATTACTCACCTTAAGAGTTAGTCCTCCTGCGGGGGAAAAACAGGCTCCCAAATGGACCTTTTGTGTCACAACTTCCTCTGGTTACTCCTTCCCCTGTCCCCTGACTGGCTTGGCATCCCTGGCGGCCATCCCACTTCACCTGGAGGCCAGTCAGTCCCCTCTGCCCAGCCCTTAGCTCTGCCCCCCCACCCCTTCCCCTTGATAAGTTGCCTGCTCCATGTGGTTCGCTCTCTTTCCCATCGGGTTTCCCTTCAGCGACTGTATTACTCTGCCGGAATAAAACCTTGCAAAAGAGCCTTTCTTGCCTCTATTGCTGAGACAGTTGTGGTGAGTGTTGAGTGGAGGTTTGACTGCATTGCCTGAATGTTAACTCAGCCTGCTTTTTGACAGGAGAGGTTTGTTGGGGACAAGAGTTAGGCAGCAGCACCTACCATTCTAACACCTGTATTTTTTCATCTCCTTTCCTAGAGGATGAGAGATTGGAGAAGTCATCACTTAATAATAATTGGATTTGAAGGGGAAAAGAACTTTTTAAAAAACTTTCCACTGTGAGCAAAACCAAGAAACAACGAGTGAATTAATGAGCTAATGTAACAAACAGCTCAAAATCCACAGTATATCTGCTCTCATGAAATCATACTCTTTTAGATAAAGTTATGCAGGGCGTCCAGCAAGGCTGACTCTTGTTACAGAGCACATGCCACACTCTGCCTTGTCTGGAATGAAGCAAAATTATTTCATCTGGGATTTATAAAGTCATCTGAAGTGAATGTATACAGCATTACCAATCATGTTTCATCTCTACAGTGCCCAGGCCAAATTAAGTTTTGTTTCACTAACAACCAGAAGAAACAATGATTCACAACTCAAGCAGAGAGTCAAACAAAGGATTCCAATTTTAAGATATTATAACACTGGGTGGCTTTACAGTAAGAACTCCTTTCCCTTGTGCAGTGGTTTAAGCCCAGCTGGCAACTCAGACCCTGCAGCTGCTTGCTAATACCCACCCAGGATGGGGGAGAGAATCATAAAAGAGTGAAAACATGTATTAAAATAATGACAGTTTGATAGATAAAGCAAAGCAAAATAAGGAATTGAACCCCTAGGAAACCCTTCCTGTCCCAGCTTTATATGCTGATTATGATGCAATAGGATGTGGGATATCCCTTGGGCCAGCTGTCCCAGCTATGTCCCCTTTGAACTTCCCATGCCCCCTCAGCCTCCTCACTGGTGTGGCATAAGAAGGTGAACAGTGCTTGACTCAAAAGAAATACTACATAGCAACAACTGAAAACACCAGTGTGTTATCAACATTATTTTCATACTAAATCCAAAACACAATGCTGTAGCAGCTAGCAGGAAGAAATTAACTGTACCCCAGCCAAAACAAGGACACTTTATTGTAGGAGCCAAAAGCTGCAGTTCAACCAAGCCACAAGTACACTACCTGTGTACACAGCACTTCCCAGCATTTCATCCATAGATTTAGGGAGAAGTTTTCCCAGCACATAAGCTTCTCAGCTATTCTTTACTTCTGCCTGGGCTACCTACCTCCCTTTAGCTGAGTCGCCTCTGGCATCCACTTTGCTCTTATGTTACCAATCAAGAGGGTTGCAGTGCCTCAGACATCATCAAGGCCCTTCTCTGACTGATAATAAACAGTTTTAAAGAAAACTCTCAAACTTGGCCATCTATCTTTTAAGGCTTTTTTTTCTTTTCATTGTTTTTTCATTTTCAGTTTCTCACTGAACATTAACAGTGTCTCCCTACAGCTCTTGGCACTTCTACTATCTCTGACATTTCTATTCAGAAACTCCTACAGCAGTGTATTGCCACTCTTGGAAAACAGATGAAACCCCAACTGAAGGAGGGTGAGGACAAAAGCCCATCACTGGCACTGCCTGCACATCATTAGAGTTTCATTTGGTCTGCCACAAGATCTTCAAATGATTAGGGTCCGTTTCAACTATTCCAATAAAAGACACATTGTTTTGGAAGCAAGAAAGCCTCTGAATTTTCACACTCTGAACAAAATTTGGTGAATGAGTGCTGATGGCTTCAGCATCTGGAGATTTCATTTTCCCACAGTATAGCACGCCTACGTGCATAAACAGACTGTTCCAACACCAGGCTCATTTACTTTTTCCCTGTGTAATCTGAGGACAATGTACTTACTCCTGATTAAATCAAACTTGGTTTTATTCCTGATTTACTCTGCTTATTTACAAACAAAAGTCTTGATAGGCTCATTGGCAAAGTATAACTCACTGGAATCTACTGTTTGCCTCTGAAACACTTATGTGGAAATCCACCTTTCCCCAAGCCCACTGTCATACTAAAACAATATATTCACAGAAAGGCACCTGCATAATTTGGTGGAGATTCTGTACCTATGAATGGACACATCTTTATGAGACATGCAAAGTCATCTCTGCCAAAAACTGGACAACTCAGCAAGGCTGTGATCTAAAGGTTGCCCTAAACATCCTTCTTCATTTCCTCCTCCTCCTACCCCACAACATAATACACCTAACTTCTTGCCAGCATAGTCCTGAAATCTGTTCAGTCCCTGTCTTTTCAAGATATAAATCCTGCAACACATAGGTCTTTGCATGCAAGTGAGCATAAGGCCTACTTACAGGCAGATTGTTTTAGTTCCTAAAACTCACAGCTTGGCACCTTCAGCAACACTAAGTACATTAAAAATCAAATATCTGTGAATCATATTTGACTAAGTCACTCCCTTGCAACCCTGCAGGTTTCCGATGTGGAAAAGGGAGCGGCAGAGGAAGTCGCTCTTATGGCTTACCTCTTTCTCTGAGAAATTATCATGTTGATACTGAAGAAGAAGAAGAAATAAAATAGTGCAACAGAAAACACCCTGAGTAACATTATCCCACTCATAAACCACATATATTTTACTGTAACAACCCACATGACTACTCCAAAAATTGCACTTAAATATGACATTTTTAATTACCCTGTCTTATTGTTATAACATGATTCTCTCCTATTTGATACAGATTTATGTTGCAGGCATTGCCCATCAATTGCACTTTCCAATAGATGGACATAATCATTTTAATCAAGTCATGACAGCTGACAATTTTAAATATGCATCAAAAATGAAAACATTCATTTCCATGTAAACATTATGGCTGGGTGACTACAAACTGAGGATAGAGCCATTGTCATATGAGACACAAATAAAAATGCTGGGGAAAATGCTGAAGCTTTCTAACTTTTGTGCCATAACATAGCTACTCTTACCTGAAACTGAAACTGTCAAAGCACTGATTTCAATGAATCTAAACTAATTCCCGTGCATTTGGTAAGACAAGATATTAGACCACCTACTCAAACAGCATTACTTTAGTAGACATCACTGCCCCTCCTTACCTTAGAGTCACACTAATCACCATTTCATCTGGAGTAGCTCACTGAGATAAGTTAAAGGAAGGAGGGTTAATCCTTTTCTGCTGGAACAAAAGCCCAGACAGGTAGAAACATACTAGAAGAGATTTCTGTTAAAACTGAACTCCTTTCATCATGCAGAAAGACGGGGTTGACAGAGGACAAGCCAAACTCCAGCCATACTCATCTTTTCTATTTTGGTACTACCTTTCTGGTAGTTAAGTTCCAGAGTCAGTTATCTGACCCAATGACTGTATCATCTCATGACAGTAGTGACAAGCTCCCTGGTATCATTCTGATGCTATTTCATTAACTCCTTTGCTATTGAAAAGTTGAGTATGCTCAAAAGATTTGCAAACTGAAACTTTAAAGTTTCACACAGAGATGGCAAGTTGAAAGCTCTGCTGGTGGGCTGTGACTGCTTACTGTGCAGACTAAGAAAACCCAAACCAAACAACATAGCTGGTGTACAAATAAATACATTTAAATACTCTAGACCAATATTTCTCATTCCTGAAGCTCAATAAAACAGACTTTCTTCATCTAAAATTTCAGGAAGGGTATTGAGTGCAAAACAATTATGTATCCAAATTCATATCATGGAGGAGCAGAATTTCTGTCTGTACAAGAGCAGAAACACCTTAAAGAGAAGTTTCTCTGTTCCCACCCTACTTGACATGACAAACTTGCCCCTAGGGCACCCCTGACAAATACAATGAGAACAGGTAGGTAAGGCCCAGAAAATCTAAGCAGATAGAAGAACTAATCAAAACAGCTTCATCCACTCTTATTCTTTTTTCTTCTTGCATGTCCTTACCATTTTTCTCCCATCTATTGCATTTTCCCCCCATCCATTGCATTTTCCCACTCTCAGGCAACCTTTGCCTGTGATCTGCTTTCCTGTGTGCTGATTTCTTTCACTGCCACTTTGTGCCTGTCACTTCCTTCCGTTAATCAGTTCTCTCTAGTGCCCACTTACTCTGACAGCTTCTGTCTCTCCTGTTTTGCTTGTCCTTTTCTCCTCAATTTGTCTCCTTCCTGGGATGTTTGCCCCATATTTCCAAATGTCCCCTCTAGCTCTTTAATGCCTCTTCATTTCCCAGCAGCCTCAGGGCAGCAAGCATGCCCCCAGACTAAATGCTTCTCATCACACATGCTTGGCAAACCCCACCATGGCAGTGACAGCTTGAATGGCACCCACTGTGGCTGCTGTGCTCCCAAGCCATGGGTCTGCCTGTGCCAACACAGGGCAGCATTTACCAGCAGGTCCCAGAACTGTGTTCCCTCAAGTGAGGCACAGAGGTGCTACACCTGCAGTTACACTATTTACTATATAATAAAGGAAGTTAAATGAAGTGGTTCACTTAAAAACTGACTCCACCTGCATAAGACCCAAGCAAGAAAAAAACCCCTCAATCTTGGTCATATTTACACAGTTCACTCTACACTGTAGTCTCTGGAGGACCTTCTTTGTACAGGGGAAAAATCCCCTTGGATTTCTGTGGCATCTTGGATGTGCTCCACCAGTCTAAAACAAATCCTAAATGAACAACACCTGCTCAAAACACCCAGAACATAATTTTATAGCTGCTTGTTTAATTCAGTGGGAAACACTGTTTGCCTTGCTGGCAGTTATTACACACCAGATTTAACCATTCATTTTAACAAATTAAAATAGAAATAATACACAGTGAACATAGCATTAATCTCTTCATTAACAATCACCAGCACTTGCCCATACCTACTTTGATTAATTCAGCTTTTTTCTGGATCTTCAAGCGGAAAAGACAAAAAAGATCTTCCCATTTAAACATCTTCCGTCCTTCTTATCCAACTCCAGCCTCAAGATGGATCAGCTACCTTTACCTCACCCAATCTCCACTTCCTATCTAAACCCAAAATACTTTAAATTTTTCATGATGGGCTTTGTTGCTTCTCAACAATAGTCAAATGATGCCTTTGACTACTTCCATGGATATGGTTGATAATTGTATCTGATAAGCATAGACAGTAACTGATATGGAAAAAAAATGGCCACTCTTCCTGCCCTGGCTGCTGGCAAAGATTTCCATTTCCTCAGTAAAAAGAGACACACTAATGAGTTGATTTAGCATTTGTCAAAATAGAAGCAGAATAAATTACTGGTGTGTTAAAGGAACTGTGTAAAATGAACTATATAGAAAGGGTAGGATGTCACTACTTGACAGCCCTAAAAGTATCTCTTTTTCTGTAACCCACTTAGTTCAGACTCACCCTCCCCATGACAGCAAAGGTAGCTCACTGAGATAAGTTAACCCTCCTTCTTCCTTTAACTTATCTCAGTGAGCTCTCCCATCTTCTCATCACTTAATCTCCTTTCTTTACTACACTGCTTCCTTCTGCTGTGGGAAAGCAAGCCCATCCTCACCCTTTGCAATTCCATTCTATCATGCCTTACTTCCTTCCATCTCTGATCCTTTCCCATGTTAATAACTTATTTTTGAGGACATTATCCACAAGAATATGGAGAATGCAAAAACTAGAAAGTTCACTAAACATGAAAATCTGCAAAAAAGGTTGCTCTGGTGTCCCTCTTCCTCCAAAAGAGAGTGAAGGTGTGGCACAAAAATGCAATATTCTCCATGTTCTGACTGGCAACATGTTCACCCAGATGCCCTGAAGATGCAGACACAGAGGATTCGGGCACGTGAAGAGTCAAGGCACAGAGACGAGATGACAGGTTGACAAGATAAGCATTTGGGGGAAAAAGGAACTGGTGACAAAAGCCATGTGTGTGAGATCAAGAAAGCACTCAGTGGCAGGAGCAGAAAGCCATCTCTTGAGTCTTTATGTAAGCGCAGATAGTCTATTTACAGTTCTGGACATGGGTAAATTCCTCAGGCAGCTTTGGGGCAGGAGAGGGAGCGGGAACCGTAGTTTTCAGCCCTCTGCTCCCTCTGATCGTGGGCAGATATCTTCCCAAGAAAAGCTCTGATCTCCAAGCTGAACTCACCACCGAGCGCGGGGCTCCGGGCGCCCCCGAATCCCACCCAGCTGCTGACAGGGCTACACGAGAGGGAACTTAGGAGCTCTGAATCTATCAGGGGAGATGGAGCCCAAACCCCCGATTTCCGTCCGCAAGCCGATCCGCCGTAACACCGAGTTCCTGTCGCTAAACTCCAGCGATCCCGAGACGGCATCCATCGGCGGCTCAGCCATCCCCGCCGGGAACGGGAACCCATCCCCGCCGGCACGGCAGCCCTCGCACAGCCGCAGGAGCCTTTATAAGCCACCAGCCGAACAAAGGATCGCGGACAAAGAGCCTTCTCCCACGTCTTCCCCTCCACCAGGTAGATAATTTACGATGGAAAGCCAAACCAAGCAGAGCCAAGCCCCGCCGTTCCTCCCTTGCTTCCTCGGACCTCGGACGGATGTCCCCGGCGCCCCCGGAACAGAGGCTTTGTTCGCCAGCGGGGAAGCGGCAGAACCAGGGGAAACACCCGGACAAAGAGGGAGAAGCCTCTGGCGACGAAAGGGATAGGGAGGAAGGGAGCCCCGTCTCTATCAGCTGCGGGGTCCCTGCAGAGCCGGGCGGCAAGGGGGGACTCCACCGCCCTCACCCGTCAGACGTGCGAAGGGACGGGAGGCGGGGGAGTGGATGGGGATGATGGTGGCACAAACTCCCTTAAAAGTAGCCCAAAAAACGGAGACGGCTGCAAGCAGCTGAGCCGGCGTCAGCCCAGGCTCTGCGTATCCGAGAGGGACCCTCTCCCCATCCCCGCGGGGCCCCGCCGCCTCTTTCCATCCTGGCGGCCTGAGAGGGCGTCACCCACCCCGCGGGACAGCGTTTCCCCCGCACTCACCGCTGCCTCCCGCCGCCGCTCCCCACGCATCCCGGTCTCCGCCGCCCGCCCGGCTGCAGGAGCGCCGCCGCCCCCGGGAGCCGCCCCCTGCCGCAGCGCCCGCCCCCCGGCGGAGCCGGGGCACCCCCGCGGGCTGAATGGTTCGCTCCCCTCAGGCCAGGGTCGCGGGAGCGGGGCGGGCAAAGGGCAGCCGTTATCGGGGGAAGGGACGGAGCAGGGGGTGGACGGACGAGAACGGGAAACGGGCACAGGGATGTTCCCGGAGGGGCCACCCGTGGAGCTCTTCACGATCCATAAATATGAGTCGGCTGGCAATTTCCTGCCCGCGAGATTAGCTGAGCAAACAGGGCGGCGCTGGCAGGGCGCGGGTCCCATTTTCCGTGCCTGGGGCGCGCTTTACCTGCGCCTGCCCTCCACCTCATCTTCCTCCTTCTCATCCCCGGGAAAGCCGTGTTTCAGAGGGAGCTGCCCTCCGCTCTCCTGATCCCGGAGCGGAGCCGGGTTGCCTCCGTTCCCTGACTGGGGCGACCCTGCCACTCACTCAGCCGGGGGTCACACCCTGCTGTTGCCTCTGCCTGAGGGGTCCTGAAATTGAAGATTTTCTCTTACCCGAGAAAAACACACCCATGAAAGTATGTGTGTAATACATAGACACCCTCGTGTGTATACACACACGGGGTCCTAAAAGACCCCCGACCAGTCCCCATGCATCACTGAAGGATGTAGCTGCCACCACCAGCTCTTTGCTGTTTCCAAAGCAGGGAAAGGGCTGGTGAGACCGGCCGGTCTTTGCTGGAGGGATTTTCACACCAGAGCAATCCTACAAACCAGCACCAGCTCGGCAAAAAGTGTTTACAAGAGCAGCACGTCTGGCCCGTCCTTGTTTGGCAAGCGGCTGGAGGTGCCAGGGCCCACCTTCAGGGGTCCTGGCTCAGGAGGCTGCTCAATGACAGAGGCAGTATCCTGCGGGCTTGGAGCTGTTACAAGGGGGAAAGAAAAGGGGATAAAGCCTCCGGGGAGGGGTCGTCCCTCGCCCGGGATCACTGGGTGCTGGCAGCCCAGGGCGTATAACCAACCTTTGCTTTCTGAGCGCCTGTGCAGTGTCAGGCTTGGTAAAGAAACCCTGGCGGTGAGAGATGCGAGCCAGCCTGGAGGACTCAGGGCAGTGAGCCAGAGTATCCTGCACAGAGATCTTGTTCCATGCTGTGTGGCCTCGTCACTTTACCTTTCCCCATTTGTTTCCTAAAGAGGGAATTCGGGGATAGCAGCACTTACCTGCTGTGCAGGGGTCGTGCGGGATGGGTCAAAGCTCACCCAGCACTCAGCCAGGTAAGTCACTGCTGTGACTGCTGCCTGTTCCCGTGTACCATGAGCAAACAGAGTTTGCGGTGATATGCTTCCTGCCTTAGGTATTCCAGGGGATACTTTACTTGGCTAGAACCATTACTTTACTACAATATAAACTTGGTAATAACTCATTAGTACCTGAAATCTATCTAGTGATACCCACAATACTAGAGAATATTTTAAAAAAAGATGCCCTTGACTGTCCTAGTGTCTACTCTGGTTTACTATAAAAAGACAAGCATTGAGACTAATTACTCTAAGAGGCCAGAACCTAGATGGTCTCTTCTGTGGTGCCTCTATAAACATCCCAGTGTTTCATTTTCCACTAGCATTGAACCTGGCTCTTCTGTTTTGTTCACTGAGCAAGCAAGGCACTTAAAAAACAAAGGCATATGTGTGTAATAAATGCAGAGTTACAGGCATGCTCACAGTTGGTAGAATTGAAAATTGCTTTTAATCCTGCCACAGCCAGAACCAAAAGCAGCCAGCCTTCCCATCATCTCACATGATCTTCCTTTTCCTTTTAAGTGGGAAAAAGTGTAAGTAATAGTCTGCAAAAATCTTCCTAGGGAACGTGAAGCCTAGAAGTATGGAAAGCTGCAACTTTGCTCTTGTGGTCAAACTATTGCTCTGAAGGACTTGTGATATGTAAGCTGAAATATTCCTTCACTTAGCTCCTACCCAGTAGGTGTGGAGGCAGCAAAGCTGGGTAAGGCAGAACATATGTTTCCCCTGCTACCTGTATGCTGTGAAAACTTTGTCTTAATCAGTGTAATCTGTTTCTTTTCAGCAAAAGAAATACAAATACAGAATAGGACTTATTTCTAAAATAATAATAAGTACTCAAAATAATAAGTACCCAGCCATAGCTGAGGTTCTGAAATAACTTGGTAAGTTGTAATGTTTAACAGGCAAGAGTCTGGCAATACAAAACAACAACAAAAACTCCATCTTACATTTTATTAGTAGAAAATACTTAAAAATTAGGAAACAAGAGTACCTCCATAGACTAAAGAGCTGAAAACTCTTGTTGGAGCAAAAGAAGCAATGCTACTAATTTTAAAAATGTCAGGAAAAAGTATATGGAAACTTGCATGAGAGCTATGAGTCATAGATGGGTTCTACAGTCCATCTAGCTAGCATTAACAGTTTTCATGGCAATTATACTTCAACATCAATGGTACTGCATATCACAGAGGCTTTTAAAATTCTCCACCCTTCAGTATGCAAGCATGCCCGATAAAAGTTTGGTTTCCATGGTAATCCATATAAGTAGAAATCGAATGTGGAAATGTTTACAAAAAGCATGCTTTAATCAGGAGAACTGCAAATGGTAATAAAATGCCATTTTGTTACCATCCTTCAATGCCATGCTTCTGTAAAACAGGTGAAATCACTTCAGCTGCTTCAGAACTGAAGTAATCTCTGAGCAAGCACCCGCAGTCACAACCTCTGCATTACCTGGTCCCTTACCTTCACAGATTTTATCCACATCAGGTGTGGACAAAGACTGCATTTTTGTCAAATGAGCCAGAGCCCACAGCTGGGAGTTGGTTCAGCCTTTTGTTACCTGCAGACAAAGCTGGTTGAGATAAAGCTTCCAATTGATGACTGGGTGCTGTTACACCCAGCCTTTTCTTTGGTGGCAAAACTGGTCTTGTGTCTTCCATTTTGTGCCTTAACTACTCATTTGGATTCATAGTCTATGATTTGTTACATTCTTTGGTGGGGTGATGCAATTATTTATTAAAACCAGATCAAGAAAATGATCCAGGTGAAAGCTATTCCTTCCCAACACCTCTATGTCTTCTGAAAAAAGTCCAGAAATTACTTGTATTAGAGTGATTGATGAGAAGAGAAACAGCTAGATCTGAGCAGTTGTGCTTCAGACTGAACCTTTGTTTCTTAAACCAGCATTACCAACACACCAATGGATTATTAAGTTGCACACTTTTTGAACAAACCTGTTACAACAATTGAAGTCATAAGGATTCAGTTTTCTAGGATGTAACCAGAGCATTTTGAACCACCTGTCTATAGCTTGAAAAGCAGAACTTTGGGTGAAACTTCAAAGTAAGCAGTCATTCCTCTGCTGTAACTTCCTCAAAGACATTTTGAGGCAGTGTAGCAGGCTGGATTCTAGGTTTTGAAAGAATCTTGATTTTTAAGGCTTGTTGGGAATCTGCAAAATCAAAAAGCAATGTGGAGGATGACTGCATTCATCAGTACCATTCTGGTGAAAAAAAATATCACACTCTGTACTTACACTGGTCATCCTAGTTAAAAATCTAAAAAGCTCTTAATTTAGCACTCAATGGAAATGTATATTAGTAGTAAAAGAAGTTGGGGTTCAACCAGTGGAGTGTTCTTGTGACTTGTCCTGGAACTTTCTTGAACTATCACACAAGAGCTATCAAGAAGAAACTCCCTGGGGAAAATAAGTTACATGAGTAATCAAATCTCATGCTTCAGGGCACAAGTCAATTGCTGGAAGTCTCAAGAAAGGAATTTCCTTACACTCTTCCTTTGCACAGTTGTACATAATTAACTAGGTTGTAATTGCAAGGCAAAAAAAGCAATTATATTTTTTACGTTTTCTGAATCGTCAGGCCCTGGCTGCTTTTGCAGTTGAATTCAGAGCTTAAGAGACAGGTCTGGTACATGGGTTTTGTTGCACTTCTGTGAGTTTTTGTCTAGATTTACAGTACATTTGGGAGATTTGCTCTTCCTTTATGCTGACTGCCCAGCCCACATATAACTCTGTTGCAGAACTACCATTAAAGGAAGACTAATTTAGACAGTTAATTTTCTGTAAATAATCAGTAGTTACCTTAAAAAAATCTGTCTATAATTGCACAACTCATAATGACTCATTTAAGTAGCAGCAGTGTTGCATCCATAATGGCCTAAAGATATAGACAAGATTTGTCCGAGAGGTAACTATTTTTATTAAGCAACTTGACCATTTAATGCAATAGAAGAGCATGCTATTTCTTCATTAAATAGGGTATTTTAGTAATCAAAAGAATTTTTGCTACCACAGTATGGACATTGCTTCAAATCACAAGAGCACCTTTTAGCTCCCCTATTAGCTTGTGTATGGTTCTCTGTCTTCACAGCTGATTAATTGCTTCCTTTTCCTAGAATCAGTGTGAGCACTGGACAGTGAGGGTGGCTGAGGGCTTCATCAGCCAGCTCTGCTAAGCTTTCTGCAGTGCTAGTAAAGTGTTTTTTCCTGTACACAAGTACATTTTGAATATACGATCTGTGAGAGAACACGTTGAAATCTACAAGCACTAGCAAAACCTTGGTCAGTGCTCCTCATAGATGGCAAAGCAGTAGGAAAGCAGTTGGCACAAGACATGGTGCAAATTCTGTAGCTACACTGGTTTACAATTATAGTCACAGATTAGGACAGCTAATAGTTTTGTACTCAGTGGTTGGATACATTGGTACCTTCATTCCATAGTTGCCTTCATTCCCCTTCTAGTCTTATCTTTTACCCAGCAAGCAATAAGCTGATTCATAAGTCCTTACATGCACCAAAGTTTGGTACCTTATGATTTCCTTCTGATTCCAAGCCAGGGAAGTTTTCTATTCTCCTTTGGTCTCTGTTTATCAAATCTGGATGCATATATAACAGTACTGTGGGTTCGTGTCAGTAAGACAGTACTTCCTTTAGTAGGAAGTGAGATGAACTCTAAAGCAATTTAAGCTATTTGCCCAAGGTTACACAAGAAATCTCAATGGGGGCATGGTATGGAACAGAAAGACCAAAGTTACTACTTTAATTTCACAGTTAATCTGTGTAAAGATGGATCTCTTTGTGCTGAAATAAATTCTCATTTGTTTTCTTCCTCCTGCAAAAAAGTATTCTTTCCCTTCAAGTGAAATTAAATTAATTAATATGGAGTCAAAAGAGATGAAACAATGAGTTTGTACCAAAAAGAAAGATGGTTGCCAAAGCTTCTTTCATTCTGTTTGGAGACATTTGGGCTTTTGTAAAGGAAAAAGCTTTGTCTAATGAAGTTTAGATAAAATATATTCTCACAACTTATTCATGAAGCTGTTTTTGCTGACAAGTTTTTATATGTGCATTCAGAAGGGTTGTAGAGGTTTTCTTTTCAGCAGATGGCCCCCAAATGTGGAATTATGTCCCATTAGCACCACAAAGGATGACACAATATTGCTACTACTTTCTCACCGTGGTAGAGGCAGAAAAAGATGCAGAGATAGATTTTAGCCTCAGATTTCTGGATTTTTTTCTCCTAGCAGAGGCAGGAGTAAAAGCATCTGAAAAATGTAAATTATAACAATTCTCTCCCTGTACAGCCCTTATGTAAGTTTGCCTTAAATGCTTAGACAAAATATGCTAAACCCAAAGACAAACATCCTGAAGATGCGCTAATACCCAAGGTAAAATCAACCTAAACCGAAATAGAAGTCAAACTACAACCCACCACCACATGGCTTTCCCACTGCACTTGCACCCCCTTCAACCCTAAAAGTATATTGGGATAGTGGAGAATGTCACAGAATGCAATACATTCATCTCCAAACAGAATGTGCAAGGGAAAGGGGAAGATGGTCCAGCACTTCCCCAGAGGTTTTTAACAGATGGGTGCTGTAAAAGCCTGGCTCCTGAAGCCAGGATATATATGCCCTGTGCCAGATTATTCTGTATTCTGTTCTTCCCTTTCCTCCTTATGTCAGCCCAAGTTTGGGTTACCCTGGGGAGTAGTGGGGGACCATGCCCAGCCATGGTACAGGTAACACTGTTCCCTGTGCCTGCTGTTGGATGTGCCACCTGCCTCACAGGGTCTGTCACAGGCCAGTAACAGGACTGGGTTCTGGCAGGCTGGGCAGGGGATGAAACTGTGGGAGGGCTCTGGATCACCTTGCTCTTTGTGCAGGCTGCAGACTGCTGGAAGAGCTTTTGGTACCTGAGCTTAGTGTAAAGAAAGTAAAGCACTTGGGTACTTCAGATTCAGAACTCTGCATCTCTCCATCTGCCCAGCTGGTGGTCAGTGGGAACTCTGCTCTTTAACCAGAAGCCAAAGCTTTGCAGGGCAGCACACCAGCTAATGGTACAAGGTAAACTGAAAAGCAAATAAACACAGATATTTTGGGAATATGAGTAGTTTGAAAATGGTGTTTTACAGGAGCTGAGCCATGAAAAGTCTGCTGTCTTATGCACATGTCCTTGTCTACACTGGTCCCCACAGAATGCCTGTCCCTATTCTGCCGTGCTGCTCCTGGAGCTCGGGCACCCCTTTTCTACAGAGCCCCATATATGTTCTTTGCTCTGGGTTGCACTGCTGTGGCCATGACATCACACATTTCCCATGAAATTCCCACTGACTGATGTAGGATTAGGCCCGCAGGAAGCAATAAAATATACTTGCTGATCCCACAGTATCATAGGAAATTAACATATGACAATATTTAGCACATTGTTTAAATAAATTCTAATTTTGTACTGTAGTTTAAAGACCACTGTAAAATCTGAGATAGGAAGCTGGGGGTAGTCTGGCTTCTTTGTCATAATGCCTTGTTTACATGTTCCTTTTTTTTTTCTTCTTTGTACTACTGAAACCATAAAGCACTCAAGGGGGAGACATGTCAGTGTTGGTGAGCAACAACCTTCTTTTTGGTTGCAAGCTCCTCAGACCATCCTGTAAACTAGAAACCCATCCTAAACAAAAAGAGAAATGCACTATTTCAGTGATGCACTTTGCCAACAGGACATAAATTACTAAGCAATATGAAATGGTGACCCAAAAGTAGCCCATAGGAGCTGGGCAATTAATACATAAAGAGAGAGGAGGAATGAGAGCAGTTCCTCATCAGAACTTAGAAACAGTTTGTCATTAGTGCATTTTTTTAAACTTCAGAATTTTAATGGGAGAGAAATGTTTATTTATGCCTCCAATCTCCTCTTTAGTTAATGGAGGCTTCAGGTTCCCCCTCCCCCTTCATTTCTGGAGAGGCTGCCAAGTTTTCCCAGAGCTAAAAGCAACAACTTTCTGTTAAACATTACTTCATGCTTCTGGTATTAATCTAAGAGGGGGCTGGATGAGGAGGAGGGGAAGCTGCAATGAAAGCTGATTTCCTGCCATGCAGTGGGAAATCCATAGAAAATTCAGATCTAACACTAATTTTAACAGCTGGATGACTGCTTTGGCTTTTACTTGCCATAGGAACATACAACTGCATAAGGGTTTTTTTTGTTAAAAAAACAAACCAGATGTCAAGCAAAAGGCAAAATGAAAAGGAGGCTTGCATTTGTAAATGCCCCAGTTAAAGTATTCTTTTCTGCTACTCTAGTAATATCAACAAATTTTGCAAATTGTCTCTTATTTCTATTAACATTTCTAATATGAATATTCATGGAAAGAGAAAATATCCAAGAAAATTGTCTTGCTAATAAGCATTTCAACAAATATTTACTTGGTATGTGCTCCAGCCACCACTTCGAAAAGGGTATTAGTGAATTTGAGAATCACACAATAGAGACATTTAAATAAATCTTCTTGATGGAGATGAAAAAATCATCACAAAACCAGTAGATTGTGAACACTCAAAATATAAGTGAGAAAACTGTCCTGTAGCAGTCCTGGCTGTAGACAACATACAGCACAGAACTGTTAGCAGCACATCTCTCAGGCTTGACTATTTTGTTAATAATTGTTTGGACAGTGATGGCCACAAACGTAATCCTTTATCTTGACTATTTAAAATAATGGCTGTTTTCTTCTTTGAATGATTGTTGCTCCACCTGTTTCTTACACACCATGTGGCTCCAATCACGACATATTGTAGAAGATTTTTTACAATGAAGCAAAGAAACCTTAATACAGTACACATGCTGAAACTGTTTTGCAGATGAAGCAGGGCTATAGCTTGTGTGTGTATACAAGGAAGGACCTTTACCACAGATCATATTGATTATAAAGCTTTACCTGCCTGCTGATGCATGTAATCAACAGAACATGGCAGCTGTTTTTTATGTCCCTAGCTGCAGCCTGCTGTTAGGCTGAAAGTGTTAAGTCACCCTTTTCATCAGTCCCAGGCTTGCATTAGGCAAACTGGAGGACTCTCAGGAGAAGTGATGCCTGTGAAATCCCAGAAGCTAACACCCAAAATATGAAATTATGCTATGTGAGCAGTGAGGCTTCTCAAGGGATAGATAAGCACAGGGCTGGAACATTTGATAGTCTGAAGTATTGATGGGCAGGAGAGACGAGGAATGAAAGCCTGGAAAACGAGAGAATGAGAAAAGTTCCTGTGGATATCACATTAGAAAGAAGTTTTAACAGGTGAAACTGCTTGAGGTGTTGAAAAGGTAGAGACCTCTAAAAAGAAAATTGTTTCCAGTTTTTTTAATTTTGTGTTCCTAAACCCCAGGACATTATGCATAGTTTTTAAGTCAACAGGACTATTGCCATTGCTCTCTCTGTACTCCAAAAATTCCAGCTGGTATCAGGTTTTCCTTGTAATGGAAACAAGCTGGCAGAACTTCAAAGTCTTGATAATAGTTTATACAGAGAAAGGACAGGAACAGTTAGTTATACCGCCCTATTAAAAATGCTGTTTTCACCTCTCAATTTTTTTGTAGAAGTTGGATAGGATTTGGCAATAAAATGGTGCCACTTGTATCTGGTCAAACCTCAGGAAGAGAAAGTCAAAATGTAGCTGTACTGGAATTTGTTTGGGAAAGGTTATCGGGGAGCTCAACTTTTGTTAAATATGCCATGTCCAGGGGCTATGAGCACCATTTCATGGTGCTCATAGCCCCTGGTCATGGCATATTTAACCATATGCTCACCAGCCTTGATCTCAGTTGGACAGCTTTTCAGTGGCTAAGAAACTGAAATGGAAGTTTAAAAAATAGGGATATATGAGTATCCTATTTCTTTATTGGAAAGCACATGCAATCCTGATAAACACTAAGACAGTATGAACCCTCCAAAGAACATAGGAAACTGAGTGAAAAAATGAATGAATGAAAAAATGTTGAGTAAGTGAAAATAACGCTTCAAAATAAATTTACCTTTGATTAACAAATCCAGTTCAAACAATTCCATCTGAGTCTTAATCTTTTTTAAGTTTTTACCACAGCAGGATTGTAGCTTCAGTTTCAAAACTGTCCTAACTTTCTATTTTTACTTCTTTGAAAAAAATGTTTCTCTTTTAAAAGTACTACAGTCCCTCATTTATTTTCTTCCTTCTTTTCTTCTTCCCTGATCATATGCAACAGCAGAAATGGCCTTTGTTAGCTTTTTCTGGGCTGGCAAGAAGCCCAAAGATCCAGCTGACAAAAACCTCAAGTCAGCAATTCCAGTGTGAAAGATGTCCTTTTCAGAGCCCCCGTTTCACAGGATCCCTGTCACGGAGCACCTCAGCAGCTCCACACAGAAGAGCCTTGCATTGCCCTTCCTTCCAAGGTGAATTATCTTTGCTCTGTTCCTTGTGTTTCAGCGCTAAGCTCTCAGTTCCCCACCGATGGCTGCCTGGTGTTTGTGCGCTGAGCTCTGGGGGAGGCTGGTGCGACAGCAAAACAAAGCTCCCGTCACTGGGTTCAAGAAATGACTGCAAGGCTCAGTGGGCCAGCTCCTGTGCCTCCCAGCCCTCATTGCATCTGAAACAGAGCACCCTGTACTCAGAGGGAAGCAGCTTGAGAGGCTGTGTGAGCCTAGACACAGTAGGGTCAGCAAAAGGTCCCCGAGTTACATACATGTGTACTGCTGTAATCGTCACCCACTACTGGATCACTTGAGTTTGCACCAGAATTTCTAACACAAAAGGGTCAAAATCTTCACAAAAGTTGCTGGTTCACAGTGGGCAGCACTCAGAAAAACAAATGCTGTGAACAAACTTAAGGGTCTATCTCATGCTTTAGTTGAATAAGGTGAATTTTGATTTATTTTTTTCCCCCCAAGGGAATTCAATGATTTTTGAGGAAACAACACAGTAAATAAAGACTTCACTGGGCTGTGCACTGATTGGAACTACAGCTTTGGAGTACGGAAGTGGTTCATCCTGCAATCACAGCACTTCATTTAATATCAAAATAAGCACTTATTTCTCATGCAGTTTTCTTTCCTGAGCCTTTCTTTAGTGGACACAAGTGAACACTGTGCTTTTTGTTCTTTCTCCTCCCCTTTCCTCAGTGATCCTTTGGTATTTACCTCCTCTCATTTTGGATTTCCTGTCTGTAGCCTAGGGAAAGGATTTTCCTGTGAGAAACAAATGTCATGTTGCTGTCTGTTTGGATGCCTATAGTTCAAGCATAACCTCCATGTGAAGCAAAGCTCTCATCTACCTGCTACCAGAAGAGTACTGCTCTCAGATTTATTTATTTTTCTGAACCATTTCATTTGGAACTAGCTTTATAGAATCAATTTTCTGGTCCCTAGCAGAGCTGCTGTTTCCATTTTTAAAATTAAGGTGGATACAACTGTTTTGGGTAAGTGAAGACCTAAACTGGATTAAATCTCAAAATTCAAGCCAAACATAATTTTGAAAACATATGTACATACATACTTTCTGTAGGGTACTGTGTAGCACATATGTTTTGGTTACTGTATTTGATGTTTTGCTCTGAGAGAGGGAGAAAAGCAAGTGGGAGTACTCTGCATTTCTTCCACACATATACAAAGAGCAGGGCGCGGTGACTCTAGTAGAAGCATCCAGGTATGGTGATATTAAACACACACAGCTGTTCCTGAAATTGCAGAAGGTGGTTCTGCATAAGAGAAGAAATATTCCTGGCAATTCACACCTAATTATTTATGGAAATAAAAGTCACCAGCAGGACAAGAGAAGGAAAGAAAGCTCTGCATTTCAGCAGCAGAAGTCCCAGAAGATGTGTCTGCTCAGATGGTTGAGACTCAAAACTTTCTTCCCCTCAAAGACAGATCAGAGCTTTTCATTTTTTCCAGTGATCACAGAGACCAAAAAAGCCTTTAGCCTCTGGGCTGAATCGTGTCTGAGGCTGTTGAGCCTTTGGTGACTTCCTGACAGGCCTTGGAAGTGCTTGGGAAGAGAGGTGCCACCTCTCTTCTCTGGCTCTGGAGAGCCAAGAAGACGTACCACAGTCATGCTGTGAAGACAGAAAAGTAGTTTTTGGAAGCTCCCTGGGGATTACGTTTACGTACATGCATGCTCATGTGCAAGGTACAAGTCCTATACTGAGCATGTGTCATACCAACAGAGTGCAGAAGTAGGGCTAAGGAGTGGGGTATATTGCTTAGTGCATTTTCATTTAGAGGTCTTCAGGGTGTTTGGTGCTTAGGATGTTGAAAATGCCTTAGATTTCTTTGCTATCCTCTTGTGGTATGTGATAAGAGCTGCTGGATTGCCGTGATTGCAACTGGGGCAAACAACAATCTGTGTCTTTGAATGGTTATGCTGTACAACTTCAAGCTGTTACAGAGCACTAGGGAGGGTTTTGTGCTTGTGGTGTATGCAGAATATGCAGAATGGGTGATTTGTAGACCTTCTGAGTCTGACCCCTGTGCTTGTGAGGCATTGGATTGGATGACCATGGTGGCTTATTCCATGTACAGTGTATGATACCTCACACTGCTCACTCTTTTAAGAGAAATAAATAATTGCCTTTGTATTCTCACTTTGAAAATTGACTAAAAACTTCTTTAATGCACATGAAAGAATGTCTAGATGTTGAACTGTGGGTAATGCATTCTGGAAATCTCAAAAAAGCCAGTACTCCTGCCAGTGCATCACCAGAGAGCTAACTGGAGTTCAGAAGAATGCAGCAGGATCATGTGCAACCTTGCTTCAGTCTTACCTTGAACCCATTTGCTTTTCATTTTCTTCAATATCAGTATAAGAAGAATCTAAATCTACATTTAATGATCATTCATGGGACTAATGAAAGGCAGATGCAGACAGTGCTTTAATAAAAGTCAGACTGGGTTGCAGGGGAAATTGCGTAGAGCTTGCAGGCACTTTCAAACCAGAGGGACTATCTGTGAAAGGCACAGTTCAGAGAGTCTTGAAATTTGTCTCAAAAACTCATAATGTTAGAAATCACTTGAGGTCAGGCATATAAATAGACTTGTGAAAAGCCTTGTTTTTTCAAATAAAGACACAAGGGACAACCTTTCTGTCACAGCAGACAACCCATTCACATGCTAAATCTAGTCAACAAAACAAACATTGCATAAAAAACCTTCTAGGCAATGAGGCAGGTGAATAACCAAGAAAAGTTCATTGAAGGGAGAGACCGTGCTGGACACTCTAGTAATCAAAGAGTAAAACTGAACTGTGATCATGCTGACTGTATGTACAGTAAAGAAAAAAAAGCAAACCTCCAAGTGCAGCTCTCACTTTGCTAGTTCAACACTGTAACAAGTAAATATTGCTATGTGGAAAGCTCCAGTAGAATTGATTTAGGCTAGGTGGGTCTGGTTTGTGTTTTGTTCTGACCTGGCCTTTTCCTTCTAATTGATGCTAATTTATATTTTCCACACTGAAATCTGCATTTATATTTTCCACATTGGAGTTGCATTCTAAATAAAAGGTTCACTTGCTTAACTACAGTTAAAAGCTGAGATACCTGCTTGTTTGCCACTGCAATAATGAGGAGATCTATCAGAGCATTGCCATCTAATACTTTTGCATAACTTATCTCTTGCAGGTGGACAAGAGTTGGAATGTGGCACTGCATTTTTCTGATACAAAGCCTCCTGATTTCGGGGCAACTCATTAAACACAAGTTCTCATATATCAGTGAGTACTTCAGAGCAGATAACACCTTGCTTTCCTGAAGCTCCAGGTGCCTGACTTCTGAAAACTCAGCTTTTATTCAGTCAGAGAGAAAGTATTTATTTGGCTGTAAGTTTCTTTATGCCTTCTCTGCATGCTGCCCTGTTGTCTTTCTGGTTTCTCTTCCACATGAACAGTATTCTGCCACCTGCATGTTAATTCAGCCTGTTGTCAAACCCTCCACCTACATAACATTTTTTAAACAGCTTTGTGTATACCCTTATTTTTGGGGTGGTGGCTCCTATTGTTTCAGCTATCTATTCCTTAAAGCCTAATTGCACTCTGAAGTTGATTCAAATGAATGGTGGTTGTTACACCCACTACCCTCAGCAAATGCCAGCATCACAAGATATGCATTTTTAGTACCCAGGCAAGCCACTGTGTTTATGTCCCTCAGAACTACTCAGCAGGACACTAACCACGGATTACAAGTTTGCTCAGATACACAGATCTCTTCTCAGGGAACTTCTAGAGCTGCAGACAATCTTCGTCTACAATCCTACAGTAGTGAAACCTCTTATTTAAATGCAGTGGCTCCCTTTTTTTTTGACAAAACTAGACTCTGAGTACTACGAAAAAATGGCCTGTTCCACTCTACCTCTTGCTCTATAAATAATTTTCCTATCCCCAGCTAAATCTATTTTCCAGTTAAGTATGCCCACAGGCTGTTCTCTTTGCTGAAAGATCTGGATTTTGTCTTAACTGTAGATCATAACTTTGTGAAACGCAACTCTACACATTTCAAAATTAACCTGTATTGTCAGCTAACCTTAATGTGGTAAGATACAGCACAGCCAGAATAAAGAGATTTTTACCTTTCAGTCAAAACTGTCTTTTATGGCAATGAGTAGAAGCTGGCTTCATTCTCTGGAAAGCTCTTGACATTGGGACACCCACATTCAAATTCTTGCTTTGTTTATCTTAGTGGGTCTGGAGTAAAAACCTCTGGTCCAACTTGGGCAGAACTTTTAAGTGGGATTCTGTATCAGGTCAGTGCCTGGTACCACAAAACAAATATTCAAGAATTAAAACATCCCATTAGCATCCAAAAGCAAACGTTAGTGCAACTGAGCTAACAAGAAATATATATGTGTAAAAAAGAACATTTCAGACCATTCTCTTTTCACTCCAACATTGAATAAACAAATTCCAAACTTCCAATACTGCTGAGGAGCAAGCATTGTACTCCAGCAGTAATAGAACTGCAGCACTGGTAGCAATGGGGTTTGGGCAGAAACCTTTAAAATTCCACTGCTCAGAGGGTGTTTCAGACTTTTCGATGATTCTTCAGATACGAGTCTCATTAGAGACTTCTAGTCTCACTAGAAGCCAAATTGTGCCAACTTTTGTCTCTTCCCAACTTGTCCAGGTTTCTTTACTGCGTTTGCTTCCTGGGCAAAAGCCAACACCTGATGGAACAAAGACTGCTGCCCCTTGCAGAGCTTCACAAAGCCCAGGATGGTGCTCTGAGTGCAGCAGCAAGCTCTCTTCCCTGCAGTGCTGCAGATACTCCACCCTGCTCCTGCCCTTTAGGATCATCCCCTTTAGCATAGCTTCCAGACGCTCAGCTCTATGTTGGACCACTTCCAAGGCTAAGGAACAACCCTCGTATACCTAATGACCCCAGCCTGGCCTAGAGCAGTGATGTCCTTTCTCTGACCCATTTGACAGAGGAAATTTATCAGCTTTGGAGCTTTTCCACTTTAAACAGAGACTTGCTTCAATGCTGCTTGCCAGGAGCTGCTCCATGGATCACACAAAACAGCACAGTGTCATGGAAATAAATGAGCCACCTCCTTGGAATTCTCCAGTCATGCCCTGGCATGAGCCTCACCTGGCACCTATTTTTGTCAACCAACAGGTCATAACCTAGAGGCAACATGCTGCTATGAACAAGCTGTTCATAGGAACAAAGAAAAGTGAATGCATGGGCAGGCTTTGGAAATCCCATGGAAGTTTTACCTGATGAATTACAAACAGATTGCAACAACACTTAGATACTTCTGGGAAGTACCTGATCCCATAACTGCTCCATCCCAGGAAATTGCCTCATCACTAGGCAGAGCAGTCATGCTACCTCTAGCTTTTTGCTCTGTGGCTTGATGAGTCTCCTTTTTCTGGCAAAATCATGAGTTCACATCTACAGGTGAGGTGAAGAGCCTCTGTGTGTCAATTATTTAACTGGACAAGCTAATTATACTGCACAGGGGGTGTAAGTCTGAGTTGCCTCAGGAAGGGGAGGAAGCTCCTGCTGAACTGATTCTCCTGCTTACTGGATGAGAGATGGGCGCACAACTCTGAAGAGAACAGCAAATCCCCCAGGTGATAATGCAAGTGCCTGAGCCCAGGCCATGAATCTTGATTTCAGATAAACCCTCATTTCAAAGTTGTGAGTATGGGAGAGCACAGGAATTTTTGGCATATTTTTGTTCTTGTCAACAGCCCCTTTCCTGGGTTGTTTGCTCTCTCCAGTAGGCTATGGCTAGTAGCCCCATTTTGGACACTTGGACCAGGAAAATGTCCATTTTGGACACTTGGACTTGGAAATGCAGCCCAAGCCCTCCATTTTTAAAAGTTAGACATGTTGCAACTCCATATTCCCATTCTGCTGTTCTCCAAAATGGCATGTGCTGCAGAGTAAACCCACAGAGGAATCACACAGGTGACTGATAGCTGGGAATTTTCTAACTTTCAAGCACTCAGTTCTCTTTTAATGAGATTCTAAAACCACACCTCAATATGTTTCTAAAAGAAAGTTTTAAAAAGTGTGGAAATTATATCACATAGAAATTTCAGAACTTAGAATGAATCCCTGATCTCCGGGGTTAATGGCAAAGTATGTGCCACATCTCTTCCTTAAAGCATGAAGTACTAATACTCCTCTCTGAAAAGGTATGTACATTTCACAACCTAAGTTGAGAGACCCTCAGTGATATTGATTCTATAATATTCAGCATAAGCCATATGTCCACTTACTGAATAGTCCATGCTTGACTTTTGGAATTCATAACATCCAAACAGTCAAATGGAACCCTTAATGTATATATTTTTAAAATAGCCTTGAATGCACATATTTGTATCTGCTCTTTCTATAACAATACTGTGCTCCTCAAGGGATGGCTGACAGAGCATGGATGCTTACTATGCTTTGACAATGGGCAGTCTGGGAGAGAGTGAGCTTTTGCAATGCTTAAGAGGAGACAACTAAACCAGCTGTTCAACTTAGCTGGCTTGTCAACACGTTGTCACCATAATTAGCTGTGCCCTCTGCAACCTCTTATTACACCAGCTGACCTAAGAAACATCAACATCTCCTCGGACCTGAAAAATGTAGAGTCCCGGTCAAGAAGTGGCATGAGCTCACCTTCACAGAGACGTGGTAATCCTCAGTGTGAATGACTCCTCAAGTTAGGCTCTCACTCTCCAAAAGCCGGAGTCAGGACCCAGGACTTCATTGATGAAGACATATTAAACCCTGTCCAGATCAGAGCACACACGGAGGTTGCTGAAGGCAGAATAGCCATACAGGCAGAGCCAAGTCACACTGATATTGTATGGAGCCTATTTGGAGGCCTGGCCTCAATTAGCATATAAATGAAGTGGTACACGCAGTCCCAGCTTGCCAGAAAATGAGACAAAATAATCTCCCCAGTTTGGCAGCTCTCTAGAGCATTTAGCTTGTGAATGAAGAGCCAGGCACACTTTGAAGACAAGCTGGGTCCACAGCTTACAGCCAGTTGACTTTATGTGGCAAAAACACATCTTCAGAAGTCATGAAGGAGACCAATGCTTTTCCTGCTCTTAAACTAAGTTTCTATTATAGGAAAGTGACTTTACAGATAGTCATCACCATTCCAGAAGACTGATAGCATTTCACCTATTGTATCCATAGGCCCAGATGAGCTGTGGTATGGCCCTCCCAGTGCAGGCCATTAACAGAATGCTTGATTTTATTCCAAGTAAAGGAGAAGGAATGGAAAGTTCACAGAAAAAATGATACAGAGAGATGTGACCACGTAGCTGCTGAGCTTAGAAACAGACAGAAATTTTACTTAGGGATCTTTATTAGGTAAAGAATAAGGACACCAAAACAGTTTCAAGGACCTTCAAAACCGGTGCAAAACAGCATAGAGGGAATGAGTAGCCATGTTTACTTTTATAGCCTATACAAGCCTTTTAATGTATTTGAATTGAGACAGAAGAAAGAAGGCTTGTGTTTTTGTGCAGATGCCTTTCACATTCATCAGGGTTTAGTTTTTCTTCTTTAAATATTTTCAGTTGTCAGGGGCTCAGCTCAAATGCAAAAGCAGGGGAATGTAAGCACAAAGGTAAGCAGATTTTTCCAAGAGTAGTGCAGTCTGATAAATACATAGTCTGCTTTGGTGAGAATTGGATTTCTAGGAGACAAACAAAATACATTTAAATGTAGGTAAAATTCAAAGGGAAGATCAGCGCTGGGCAAGAATGGTATTTTTCTTCATACTCTAAACTCTGTTTGAAATATAGTGCCTTGAAAAAAAAAAATCCATTCTCCATTTGCATTAGCAACCATGGTCAAGCCTACATTGACTATACACATAGCTGCATCTTGTTCCCTATCCTGAGAAAAATGCTTCTCTTCATTAAAGGATAGAAGTCACAAGAAAATCTTAGAAATCTCTATTAAAATCCTCCTGGCACCCCTTCAACTAACTTACAGTTTCTTTCTACCCTGAGTTTGTCCCTTCCTCTAGTTTTCAAGCTTCAGTTTATTGCTTTCCCATGGTGCTGTAGCAGCTGCACTCTGGAGTTGCACAGATGACTCACATTTTGACAGTGCCCTGAGCCTCCTCCGCAGTGGGGTGAGATGGGTGCTGTGACTCTGCTCTTCTACCTGTTTGGCCCTGTAGGCACCTGAACATGTGGGTTCCTATAAAAATCCAGAGTCATGATCTGGTCCTGGACTTGCTCTAGCAGTCAGGTAGATACTGCTAGAAGTCCCATCTGCTCCTCACAACCAGGAAAGCTGTGGTATGAGTAACCTCTTTTTCCATGGCATGACATAGTTAAATAACCTTAATGAAAAGCAGAAATTGCAGTGTGCTCGAGCAAGAGCTGAGAATTTTAACAACTTGGATTAAAGAAATGTGTGACGTCCAACTTGATTCAGTGAAAAAAAAAAATTAGATTACTATCACAAGACAAGAAACATCAAAATATAAGTCCTCCTTGAAAAGCTCCCCCCCCCCCACCCCTCGCTCCTCTCATTCACATTACTCACCCCTCGGCAATCTGCTTTCCTGGTGAGCCATTTCTGGCACAGCTATTGTGTGAAGGGTGGTTTCTGATCTTGCACTCTGTAATATCCCATTCAAGTTCCAACAGGAGAGTAATATTTCACTGAGGAACTAGCATTTGTTTAACCCACCCTCACAAAACAAAACAAAAAAAGGGAGCAAAGTGGTTCATCAAAAATGAGTGTAGCAGAATGAAATAATCCCATGACTCAGGGTTGAACCAAAGTGATGATGTAGATCTACTAGTAACTTCAACTTGCATCTGTTCAAATTAAAGGGTAAAACTACTGTAATTTTGTTAGGTCTTGTATATTCTGACAACACCACCTGAACTGGAACAGCAACATAATTTTCCAGTTGTCTGCATTCTTTGCTTTCTTGTGGTCAGGAACCTAAAAGCAGCGCTGGCAAAAAGAGAGGGCTGCTTCCAAAAATTTTTGCTCTGTAAATACATTTCTTATTCATGCTTCTAGGCACATAACATCACCTCCAGGATCATGAACCTTTTATGACCATGACCTCTAGCTTAGAAACTACAGTCTGTTACAAAATGAAGGTCTCTGTCCTGAATTCACCCACAAAAGGTCCTGCACAGATTAATTTGTAACTCTTGTTTCTGTCTCTCTTCCCCCACCTCAAAAATGCAAAATAGCAAAGCAGCATATCTGAGTATAGCAAGAATAATGTTAATTATGTAGAGCTTTTTCTTTGTCTTATTATTTTAGCACACAGTCACATTGGCCACCTTCCTCTGCTTCATCACCTTGATGGCTGCTAGAGCTGCATCCAGCCCTGACACCAGCTCCTGCCTCTGGTGCAACTTCCAATTAGGAAAGTGTACATGGTGAATACCTTTTTAAGTATTCACAAAGTATTGAGCCTCTACGTACCTATTGATTGTAGAATTTAGTATTAAAAAAGGTCAGGAGGAAGGTTGATTTCTCATTTTAAAGGAACTGACATGTAATACAAAGATCTCAGAGAAGACAACTTTTTGTGTGCTTCAACATAAACTACAGAGACCAGCTGCAAAATAACAGTTGGCCTTCAGCTATAAACAGACTGAGTTCTACAGTGGGTTTATATATCTATTTTGATGAAGTTATTTATTCTACAGGAAAAATGCCTTTTTTAAGGCCCCAGGAAGGTAGGGGGATGAAACAAGAAAAGGAAGTCCTGCTTATTGTTGTTAGAAGAAGCTTCACTTCTAGACTCAGAAAGGGACTCTAAAATAAACGTTTCACAAAGGCACAAATTTGGAAAGTCTTCAAGAAAATTATATCTTTTAATAAAGAAAGAAAGAAAGAAAGAAAGAAACATCACAGCTCTTCCATCAGGATATTTAAAGCTACTTTCCTGCTTTTAAAAGCACACCCTGTCTTTTGTTTCCTGTCTGGGTGGGGGTGAAAAAACGCCACAGAGGTACAGAAATTACAGCCCAAGTTAAACAAGAATACTATGTGTTTCAGTATTTGAATGAGACAGTGAGGTAAATAGAATGGACATTGGATTGAATATAAAGAAGAAAGAGATTGATTGCTCAGAGCAAAGACTCTTTGAAGATCCAGGTGAAAAACTGTCCTCTGGCCTTAATACAAACAATACCTTTTAAATTAATTAATTTTACTCAGTTAATTGCTGTGTAAGGGCAAAGCCCACGCTGAAAGAAGGGCAGCTCTAACTAAAAGAAGCTTTTAAATGAAAACAGGTGATATCTGTCATCTTCATCTAGTGTAAAACACACAAATACTAAAACATGCCATTTCTCATGGATCCTGTTTTGTCCCTCAGAGAAGTCCAGTTTCTTCCATAGTTAAAACTGAAAAGCAGGCTCTTTTGGTTTCTATTAAAAAAATCAAGTGGAGAAAAACCAAAAGATGAGGTATTTGCTTTTTATTCTCAAATTTCTGCAAAACACCAAAGTGGTGTGTAAACCCAATTAAGAGTAACAGACACCCAAATGGCACCAAAGCAGGAAACATTTCCAGAAAGCCTCATGCCAGTAGGACCCTGTGAAACCAGCACAGCTTCACTGAAGGGCCCAACTCGTTCCTTCCAAAAATGAGTTTTGGGAGCCAGGAGCCAGGGGCTCAGATTCTAAGTCTTAAGACTATATCAGCCACTGATTTGTCATCGCTTGGTTTCTTCTCCCACCTATCTTACAGATATTTGGGTGTTTAATCATTAACTTAAACTAATATTTAAAAACCTAGCCTTATGTCCTTTTTTCTTCTGCTTTCTGATTTTATTCTCTGTATTAATAATGGCAGAAGTGTTCTTTTCTTGTTTAGTATACAATAAATACTATATTTAAATATATATATACACTCTGCTAGTTTTGTCACTTATATTATATATTATATTTAATAATTTAATCCAAGAGCATGCTCTACATTCCTGTTTAATGAAATTCTATGCATAAATAAAATTATTTTATTATTCAGTATTAGCAAGAGAAGAAGTATTAAAGAAAAGAAGTGAGAAATTTACTCAAACCAAATGTACAAATACAGATCAAATTTGCTAAACCATTTTAGGCCAAATAGACAAGAGTACAAGGACCAACAAGTTAGCTTTGTGTGCTCCTCTTGGTGGACAGCAAATGCATTCTGTTGGAAAAAAAGATCAAACCATTGAAATGTTTTAGAAGAAAAACTAATGATGTTTTTACTGCCTAGCTCATTCAGAGCCTGTTACTGTTGCATTTCAGAAGGATGGAGTTCTCCATCAGTATCTCTGGCAGCCAACCTCTGTGGTTTTTGTTATCTCTAAGCAGGAACCATTTGGACAAGAGCATTGTAACATTGTCATGTGGCACCCAGGCAGCTGTGCCAAAAGGCAAGGCACCCAGCAGGGATTCTGCCAGGAAGGATGGCCCCAAGGCCCAGGGAAACACTGACATGGGCACAGGACCTGCAGTTTGGCTGAGTGACAAGGTTTAGGGGAATTTCAAATGTTAGCTTTTATCTCAGCAGGTGAGCTCAAGGTGTATCCTGCTGGGCCTGCAAAGCTTGGTAAAGTATTAATATGGGTATTTGAAGCAAATAACTCCCGTTTTCTAGGAGCCATTGTAAGGACTCTAAGGGGACAGACATCCAGTATTCTGTTTTTAACTAGCAGGTTGTCCTTTCAGAGACTGATGCAAAATGAAATTTCACTATTGCCATTTTAAGGTCTGCCTAGTAGTTGGTTATGAGTCCTAATTCTCCATTCCTGCAACCAGACTTAAAATTTAATTCACAGTATATTATACAACCATAGAACTCTAAATAAGCAGCTTTTCCTTAAGTACATAGTTCCACTTATTATTACGTTTCTAAAATACTTTAACAGGATGTAACCAGTATCAATTAAAACATGGCTTTATTTTCCACAATCAGAATGCTCTGTACTTTCAGTTTGAAATGATGAAAATATAAATATACATTTTAAGACCTATGCAAACATTTTAAAAGTTTAATCTGAGGTGATTTATTTGAGAAAACTGGAATCTTTATCAAAGTTGCAGAAATTACCTGGGCAATATTCCATTCAATGGCCTGTAAATACATAAATTTGGGCTATGCATTGCTTTTGGAAGAATTATTATAGATCTGCATCAGTCGGAGTAGGGAATTTAGACCTTGTCATCCAGTGTAATGGAAAGGAGTCAGAATAATTTTCTATAGCTGAAAATGCTTTATTTTTCCTATTTAGTTTTTGGCAACTAACAAAATTTATTTCAATTCATCTTAAATATCATTGACATTTTGGTAGAAAGCCAAAGGCTTTTTCTTTGGACGTCTTTTGCTCCCATGTCACATCTGGAAAAACTAATATTTTGGAAGTCTTGCTACACTTCACTTGGGTTTTGATCTGTGATATACAAGAAAATCTAAATTTGGGAAAAAAAAAAAGAAAAATCTACAAAAATTTAGTGCCAGGATCTAGTTCATATGGTAGTGCTCAGCCAAAGCTTGGACTCTTTCTCAGAGGTCTTTTCCCACCTAAACGGTTCTGTAACTGATTCTGTGAAAAAGACTGCCAAAAGTCACCATGTGTCCTGGTTTGAAAAGGAAGTGAGTTTTTTGGGATGCTGTGGTCAAACCAATAGGTGCTCAGATTTGAATATTGGCACCTGGTGTGGCCACTGAGGACATGGATACGCCTCTGAGAACACAGGGGGTTAAAAGCAGAGAACGCCCCGGAAAACTCTCACTTGGGTTCCAGTCAGTGAAAGGTTCAGAGCTCCCCTGCCCGGCGGGCTGGGTGGGGGAGGGGAAGCCATGCGGCCGGGTGAGGTAGGCTGGGACCTTGGACAGAGAAGGGAGGTGAAGGCCCCTGCAGGATGGAGGGGTGGAGGAGCACGGAGAGGCATCGGGCAGCCACTCCCCCACCCCCAGGAGAGAGAGAGAGACAGAGAGAGAGCTGGTACCTGTGCTTGTGCCACCTTGAAATTTCATAGCATGGCCGGCCGAGAAGGAGAGGGGGTGGGGGGATGCAGCAAGAAGGTGCCCGACAGGGGCAGCCGTGGGAGTTCTGGACAGGCAGAGCCCGATATTTTTAACCCTTTTCTTGGATGATGGAAACCTTACAAATGCTAATCCTCCTGGAGTTGAATGAGAAGAGATACAGAGATAAGAGGAAATGGGCCATGAGAGAAGTTGAAAAGAATCTTGGGTGGGCAGAGGTGATGGAGTGGCCTTTGGCTGGACTTTTCTTGTATAGCCATGGACAGAAACATTTTTCCTGTGACACAGAAGACTGCATCTAGGGGAAGGCAATGGCTTGGAGGCAAGAGAGTGCAGTGATGTGCTGTGAAGGAGTGCGTGAACAGAGACAGAGGGTGAGGAGGGTGATGGTGGTGCCCTCCATCTTCAGGGAAGAAGATCTCTGTTCTCGAGACCCCTCGGCCCCAGGGGGTGAATTTGTGAGGGGACAGGTGTCCCGAAAGTGAGAGACTGTGCTTTTTTGGAACTGGACAAAGCATCCTTAAAAGGGGAACCCTAGAAGCAGCTCTGGTCCATGCACAGTGGTCAGGGCACTGGGCATGGAAGGAAGATGTCACGATGGCAAATGATCTCCAGGTGGTGCCACGTGTGACATGGAAACACAAGAGGTTTCAACTGTGTTTCCAGGGGAAGCCTATGGCACAAGAGGGACTCCTCACTCCTTGATGAATTGAGAATTGATTATCTGAAGGGTAGTGATGGACTGAGAGTTGGTGATCTGAGAGGTAGATGTATTAGAAATTTGGTGGGGGGAGGAGGAATGTTTTTAGAAGGTTTTCATTCTGAGTTCCGTGTGTGTTTCTTTCTATATATAGTTGTACGTTAATAAAGTTTTTCTTCTTCATTCCTAAGCTGGAGCCTGCTTTGCTCTATTCCTGGTCACATCTCACAGCAGACACCAGGGAGCATATATTTTCATGGGGGCACTGTCATTGCGCCAGCATCAAACCATGACACCATGTAACCAAACTTTTAAACCAAAGACAACGATTTTTCTCTGCATTCAGTCAGAACAAAGAAACCTTATTAAAAAAGGCGGAGATTTTCTTTGCACTACAAGAATTTGAAGTCTTACAACACTTCCATTGCTTAGGTACCCACAGCAACAGAAATGAAATTGAAAGACTGACAGCATCCATGTCAGTGGTGATCTCAGGAGAATTAACCCTGGAAATAAAATGATGAAGAATAAATTTTCTTATATTTTACTCCATATTTTCTAAAGTACCTCTGAGTTTAGATCTCTGATTTGCCATATGCAATGCACAGAACTGCTCAGATGTTTTTGTTTTTCAGACAGCATTGAAGACTTTCCCTCCGAAAACCCAGATCCTACAGTGTATTTCAAGAAGGTACCACCAATTGTCACTTCAGAAAGTTATGCCATGCAATTTTAGCCCGTGACTTCATTGCAGTAGTGATTTCATTGTGGATTACACATAATCCATGTGCAGTTTTCAGTCACAATACTCATAGTAAATTGTAAACAGCTATTTTCATTGCCAAGGGAAGGATAGGATAATTTCACTGTCTAGGTAACATGACAGGACCACTCTCCTCATGCACCCCCCTTTCATCTTTGATCTTTCTATCCAGGATATATTAGGGACCAGTGACACTAATACATCTTTGAGGAAGAGGCAATACAGTATGCAGGACCTGTGTCAGGAGAATACCTTTTTGTTTCCTTTGTGAACTGCCAGATACCCCTCCCATATAATGGAATAACTTTGGTCCAAGGGGATTTTAATTCCCTGGGGGAAGTGACAACATGAAATAATTGCTTCTGCAGATCCTTCCCGGCACAGGTTGCTTGGGATGGCAACAGCCTGAGCCTTATGTGTGAGCCCCACAGGGCTGCCATGGGCAAACAAAGCCCTGCTGTGCTGTACAGCACCCACTGATGGCCACTGACTTCTCAGATGTAAGGAACGGCCAAGAGCTTCTCTAAGGCAATGTTCCTGCTCCAAGCTGCCTGCCTGAGGGAGGCTTTCTCAGCCTTGCCCCTCTATTTAAGTGGACCAGGTGCCCTTGGCACTTACTGGGGAGAAACAAAACATCTGCAGATGTCCAGCCTGAGCCCTGGCTTATTTGGCAGCTGACATTCACCTTCAGGAGTGTAGTCACTGACCTTGACAGCATCCAAAGTGCACAGGGGGTTACAACGTGCCTCAGCCTCTCCCACCACTCCCTCATGTCTGTTCTGCTTTTCTGTCCTCACATCCGACTCTTGCATGCTCATGTCCTTAAAAGTGACAGAGGTACTATAGAAAACCCAGGAAAAGCAATGGGTGTGCACATACATGTGCTGCCTTCTCCCAGCTTCTGGCCATCCCTCTCCTCTAAACTGTGAAAGGGGTGTTCAACCACCTCCCTTTCTACTTCCCCCATGTACCAAAGCTGCCCATGTTCACAGACATCATTAATGAGTCCAAATAATATAGTCAGACCTGTTGGAATATCTTCTAGAGGTGCAGAGAAAAGGAGGTGGAGTGAGAAGACTCATATTAAGAAGATAAATGTGTTAGAGGTGTCAGTGTTTAAAGCTGGCCAAAAAAAATATTCAAAACTGAAAACCTGAAAAAAAACCAACTGAAAAACTGAAATTTTCTACAAGTTAAGAAGTTCCTACACAAAAATCATCTATCAACAGAAATAGCCTAAGGAATGTTCCTAAGGATTCTAACCCTAAGTTGTCTGCAGGCTTTATGCAGGTGTATCTCCAGTTGAAAATTGAAAAGACTGGTTATCTGACTGACTCTTTAATAATGACTAAAATATATTTTTTAATTGACCAGAAGCAGCCATCCCTAGAGGCTGGGAGGCACTGGGCAGGGGTTCTGCTTGCAAGAGAAACCCAAGCTAGATAGCCTAAGCAGGCAATACCTCTCAGGACTAGAACAAATGCAGCCATACTAAGGTCCATCTTCACTCTTTTCTTTAGATTTTGGTCTATTAATGAAGAATGATGACAGATTAAATACCCTCCTCCAGATTATTTATTCCCTTCACCGGTGAAAGGAATGTTTAATTTACAAGCCAAATAGTCTCAAAAAACCATATGTAAATACTATCTAACAAGGTAAAATAATCAAGTATCTATGCCAAATAAGTCAGCAAATACACATAATCCTTTCTAAGGAGAAGAAATGGCTTGCCAAAAGCTGAGTCTGTTTAGGCAAGTTCTCCTGCTTCTTACAGACACACCCATATTATCAGAAGTGATGACACTGGAAAGACTGAGACAGTGAATTATTTGCATATGGATATCAGTGACTCAGTGATAGGAAGACTTCTTTTTTCTTCAGTGCTAATATTTTCTTCCTCAGCAACATCATATGCCCTTATGGAAACACTGCTACTGCCCATATATCCCTTTGCCCTATATATCACCGATGGCTGCAGCAGTATTAGCATGAGACTGCAGCATGTGAGCCTTTGTGCTCCATGGATCATCAGAATTTGTTTGCAAAATGACCTATTAGACATAGTATCACTTTACAAGATGAAGAATCACATGCTTACTTGCCTTCTCTGAACAAGAAGAGGTAATTGTAATATCTAGCATTGATATCTCCTCCATAGGTAGGCTCAAAAGGAGAAGTGAATGTAAGATGCTTTCACTAAGGGACTACAGGAAGGGGTGACTCTGCAGTCAGAGCTGTTTTTCTCATATGAAAAAATGATTACTCAACCAGTGCTGACTGTTTAAGAAGGAAAAATGAACTACAAGGAACAAATGAGCAACACATTCAGCTGAGTATTGCTGCACTCCATTGGAGAAGAGCAAAGTTTTTACTATTAATTGCCTAATCATACAATTTAACCCTCAAGTTTAGAAAACCACTTGCATGGACCATTCAGAGATGGAGCCATTTGCCTACAGCTGAGACACTGCAGGAGGTTTATTATGTTTGCATACATCAAACATTTCTAAGACATCATGCAAAGTTGTAGAAATAACCAAAGAGGTCTCTTATAGGGTAAAGTTTAATTTCATTGCCTAATATTATAAAGCTGTATTTTCCTCTTGAAGTTCATGGGATCTAGCAGCAAAATGATTTTTATTTCCAAAGTATGCTAAGGGACTTACATAATTATGTATCCTGCTTAGTTTGTATTTAAAATAATTAATCCTAAAATTTAGGAGCCATACAAATAAAACTAACATCCCAAGGAGCTAGACAGTTAACATCTTTACAAAGTGTTGAGCCTGTGCCTTTCTATTGCCTGTTCCACTCAAGGTCTCCTTTGGTAGTCATTAGATCTACTACTCACATGTGAAGAGATGTGCAAGACATATGTCAGTTGTTTCTTAACTTTCTTTCATGGATTCAAGAAAAGCAGAAAATGGAAGTTGGTAGCAAAAATGAGAGGCTCACAGCTGAGACTCCAGGTAGATCCATGACATCGTCTCATTTCTACATCCATCTGTAGATGAACAATGGAATTCATTAGGGTTTTCTATATAAGCTGCATGTCAGATATTACATAAGCTCTGGCTGAACCAACAACCATCTCTTACTGTTCCTGCACAAACCACAGAGTCCAAAGCTGCTGCTGTTAACCAGCTTCAATAATGGTGTAAACTAATTTTAAGAACCATACTTCTAAATGAAGATGTGCAAACAATCTAAATGAAGATCAGCAAACAACTAGGAGATGCTGGAGGGCAGAAGGAGATAAGGATTTATGTGGGAAGGTGGTACTTGCTGATACCAGTCATGAGAGCTGCCTGGAGGCACAGGTCAGGAGCTTTCTGTGCCTTGTGCACCAGCCAGTTGGCGCAAGGACCATAAGACTGACTGCCAGTGCCAAAAAGTTTATTTCTTGAACTAAGTTGATGTGGTGGGTTGAATCTTGCATGGACACCAGGTGCCCATTAAAGCTGCTCTATCACTCCCCTCCTCAGCTGGGCAGGAGAGAGAAAATACCGCAAAAGGTACAGGCTTGCCACAGGGTTTGCCTGCTTTGGGCATCCACCCACTCTGGCATGGCCTGCTCTATGGGCTGCAGGGGAATATCTGCTCCACCATGGACCTTCATGGGCTGCAGGGGCACAACTGGCCTCGCTGTGGTCTGCAGGGAAATCTCTGCTCTGGTGCCTGGAGCACCTCCTACCCTTCCTTCTGCACTGACCTTTGTGTCTGCAGAGGTTCTCACTCTGCTTTTCTCTGGCTGCAATTTGCTTCTCCACAATAATTTTTTCCCTTTCTTACACATGTTGTAACAGAGTCATTACTATTACCACTGATGGTGATGCCTCAGGTTTTAGCTTTTATATTTTTCAGATTCTGTACTTCTTTAGTGTGTAGTTCTGAGCTTCATATTAAGGGAAAGTAAGCTCTCTTCACAGAGTAAGTAGACAAAACAATTCCTTCTCTAACCGGGGACCCAAGGACAACTGATCCAAATTTCAAGCCCAAGAGCATAAACAACAGTAGACTGAAGTGAGAAAAACAAGAAAGATGGGACTTCATGGGCTGGAGCTGTAATTGGACAATTAGCTCCAATATGCTAATGGATCAGGACTCATAAAAGTGTGAGACCCCATGACCAGTTGTCCATTTTGTGACCATTTTGGGTTCACCTGGGCTGTAGCCCTGGCTGGGCTCTTGTGTTGCCCAAGGTCTCCTAAGAAATACCTACTTTATTCTTTAGCTCCATCTAGTCTCTGTTCTAGGTCAGCCTTCACAAGGCATCAACAGGCTCAGCCTTGATCCATGGCAGGTCCATCCTGGGGGCATGTGGTTTTGAGTTTATCAGAGATGGGGGAGGCTTCTGGCAGCTTCTCAGAGAAGCCACAAATGTAGCCCCCCTGCTACTAAACCCTTGCCATGCAAACCCAATACAGCTGAGTTCCTGCCACAAGAAAGAAAGAGAAAAGCAGCCAGGGCAGCAGTGGTGAGTGCGGCCATGTCCATGGCAGAGACCCCAGGAACAAAGCACACCAAAGCAGCAATAGAGTTCCCAGCCTCAGGAACCCAACGGCCCCTGGCTTCCTATGGAAAATGATAGCCTGTGACAAACACAAACGCCTGTGGCTAGCAGCAATTTAATCAAATACAGTAGCATGGGAAAAGAAAACTTAAAATAAAGCATGGCTTTAAAAGGAAATGAAACCCATAGCTTAATTTGTGTTCATTTACCAGACCAGAATATTAAAGGCTTGAAAATGTTTGGGGATTACCAAGTATTTGTAAAACTGTTCATGGCTCCTAAAACAGTGATCAATATTAATGAGATTATAAATTTTAGGATGTCTAAGTGCCTTTCTTTCTTTAATGTTCTTCTGCCAGTGCATTTTGGTCATGTAGTGAGGAAACAGAAAGAGCATAATTGGGATTACTAAACCAAGCCCAGAGTACAAATAGCAAATAATCTGAAAAAAAATTAAGCAAACCATATATACACACCATACAAAAATAACTAATGCCACATACATCTGGAAGAAATTAGAGCTAATTGGAAATAATGAACAAACCAAGCAGGGCCAGCTTTATAGTCACTATTATTTGTGGTGGCTAGAACTAGCAATAGTCAAAAGATACATCCATATTTGTATGCTCCATTTTTTAGCTGTCACTGCAGCTCTACATAATTAATTCTATCACATCCCCCATCATCCAGATATATTGCCTAATATGTAAAAATAAATTGCTATATTTCTTCTCATCTCTATCCTATCCAAAGCACAGATATCTCCTGTATGCAGCTTATTATTAAAACTTTGAGGAAGGCAAAAATTAATAACTGGTTTCTCCATAGGAAAATATTTTATTCTATGAAGGTATTTATTATCTGAAGTCAGGCAGGCTGCAAAGTCTGCTGATGAGAAATAACCCCTCTGCCATATTCAACTGTTTTGACAACTGTTAAATACAAGTGATGACACAGTGGAAATACCTAGTCTGAAACAACATAAGATGAATACCTCACATTAAATACTTTCCCGTATTAATGCCTGTTTTTGTATGTATTAGCACCAATAGCAGAACAGCACTTGATACAGATGAAAGGAGAATTGGACTTGTAACCTTTAGTGAGTCAGATGTGATTTCATAGCTCAGTCCCATCTGTACTTGCTTATTTTGCAATAAACAATGGACCTTTTATATTCTAATGAGCATGGGATCCACAGCCTGGGCCACATGCTGGCTGTTCAAGCCTAGGACAGGGAATGAATGAAGGAAACACTTTTGTTGCTGAATAGGGAGGCTCACTAAAAGACATCCCAAAACCCTAGCCAAATCCCCAGCAGGCCAAACACAGGGATCTTCCCACCTTTCCTGGCTCCCAGCCTAAAGCCACTCTGTTTCTCCCAATATCTTTTCTTATTGAGCAGCTAAGTCACGGAACTGGGTCAAGGAGACAGGTCTGAGGTTCCATCTCATGAGTGACAATCCCTGTGCTCAGCAGTGAGACTCACATATCATGACAACAGCTCTCCAGCATCCTTCCAGAATTTCCTCAAGGACACAGCAGACTGGGGAAAAATGCCTTGAATGAACAAAAAAATCTCAGTGCACAGACTTATGCTTGAAAAGATATTAATACATCAATAATATGACAGAAAAGGCAACAGGCAACCAGACTGGAATTTCTTTGTAGGTAGCTTGCCAATAGTCTACACAATAGCTTTCATGGAGTGAATACTGAAATGTTGAAAATAGGTTTGTTTTCAAAGGCCAGTAGAAAGCCTCTAAGAGAGAATAAGCATAAAGACTACTTTACTGTTCTAATGTATTTGCTGTGTAGCATTTTATAGGCAGGTGAAGAATTCTGTTCTCAGATAAACCAATCGTGTATTTGCAGCCCACCAAACTAAAGCTGAGATTTTTGTACTGTGTGGGTTTCCTTCAGTCTAGTTTCCAGACTTGGCAAGCAGAATGAATTCTTTTCCTTTGATACATACCATCAATATCTCATGAATATTATAACTTGTCCCAGCCCAAGCAACTGCAGAGTCAAGTACTTGCAAGCAGGTGATTACAGCAAAGAGCTATGATGGGATTTGTCCCTCTAAATGCAGTCATGGGATGCCAGTACACTAAGATGAAGCCACGCTTAACACCAAAGCATTTCACACAGCTACTTCCAGAGCAGGGCAGCGATTCTTCTGATTCTAGAAGGTTACCATAACTAGTTAAAAAAACATGGAAATTCAGTCTACAAGAGTGAAGCAAGTGAAGAAGCAACAGAAAAATTACACTAGGTATTTCAATAAAAACACCACTGGTTTTCAGCTGTTCTCATTTACACATTCTAGATTTACATACACTTTTGTGGGATTTCTCTACGGAGCTGACAGCTCCAATGGCAGCACAGATTCAAAAGAAAGCTTATGCAACCCTAAAGTGAATTTCTCAGTATTTCTCAGTGTGAAAAGTACCAGTGTTAGATCAACAGCAAAGCACACTAACTTTTCTATTAGAAAACCTTTTAGGATAGGGTAGGAGAAAGGGCTCCAAATCAGTGCATTGCATCTGCAAGGCAGATCTGTATTAAACACCTGCTGAGGGAATGTTATCTATTTCACCATCCTTGAATCTCAAGGAAGAGTAATTTTTCTGCCCTGCCTCACAAAGACATGTAGAAGCTCAGCCTCTGTGCCTGTTCTCTCCTTCTTCATACAATCCGGAGCAATGAGCCTTTCCTTGCAGCCCCCTAATTCAAACCCTGGACAAGGGTAATCACATTTCACACTTCATGGTTTAAACTGATGATCATATGGATTAGGAAGGAAACTGTTTCTCACTGCATATGAAATGATCACACATGTTCATAGCTTTGTAAGTGGTTTGTTTGCTGTAGATTGAAAAATTGGGTATTTGCCCCGGAGGAAGATGTAGATGCTGGACATGCATATCTTCTTGCTGCTTTACTTTTCTAGCTCTGTGTCTCTGTGTTTCTGAAACTTGTCCAAAGCAGAAATTAAGACAAGTTTCCTTGCTCTGAGCTGAGCATACCTTTTAGATATTCAACACATTGCACTTTCACATACCAATTATGACTTGCTAGGAAATTCCCTTGCTGTGCAAGTTAGAAAGCACTGGAAGAATGGCTTTGATCATCTTCAGATGGATTCAGTCCTTGGGGCAGATTTATCATTTCAGATTAAGATTTTAGCATAGTATCCATAAAGACCTTTAGTCATTTTGCGGTGTTTTGATTTTGGAGGGTTTTGGTTGGCACAAAAAGGCATATATTTTGCATTTTAAAGCTATTTTAGAGAAATAAAAGCTTTATAAAGGTGTTTTTTTTTTTTTTTTTTTTTTTTTTTTTTTTTTTTTTTTTTTTTGCGTAGTGCATCTCCAGTCTGCCTGCCCAGGTGACTGTCCTTTACAGCTCTGAGAAACCCAGCTGAGGACCTTAGCAGTTTCCACAATTTTAGTGGGGAATATAAAAGCAGTTTCCAGGGCCTGAATCAGACATGTTCTACCTTCAGCAGCAAAGCCCTCTGAAATAGGGCAGGTGATAGGACTAACTTTTCCCAGTTTCTCCCCACCAACCAAAAAGCAAGCAGAATATGGCAGGAACATTCATCAGAGGTAGAAAGCAGGAGGACAGAGAAATGGAAAAAGAAAAGGGCTTTGGGCCCATTTCTAACAGCTCTGGATTCTTCAGTGCTTTGTATTATGAGCTCTCAAGCAACAGAGCTGCCATTCCTTCAGAGACCATGCCCAACGGGAGTCACTTGGCTTCATACCCTGCATCTTTGGCCCCTATATCTCACCCCCTTCCCAGCAACTATTGTTCATATCATCTCACTTTGGAAACTCCAAAGACTTTCTTTTCATCATCCCCTTTCCAAACAAATGGGCTCTTTCAGCTATCTTTCCCATGGCTGGAGTTTGTTCTCTTTAGGAAGGCTGCACATACATGTCACACAATAGGTGCCATCTCCATGACACCATGTGCTGTCTGCACAAGGGAGAGCCACAAGTTTGCCACATAAATCCTACCATGTAATCAATTTTTGTGCCAACATTTCTGGGTCACAGCAAGCAGTAATGCTCTGGGGAGCTTTTCATAACCAAATGACTTCTGATTGCTCTGCTCTGAATAATCTGCTCTGACAATGGTTATTGTTTATGCTTGGAGTGCCAATCAACACTGCTGCCCCATTGATGCCAGATAAATAGGCAGGTAAACACAGTCCCTGCCTGAAAGGACTGGCTGCATAGTTTATATCAACAAGCAGGCAGAGCAGAGTCTGAGTTCAGGAATTAGAAGCATGAGGTTGAAGAAAGGCAGAAGCAAACACTGGCCAAAAAGTTAGACCACCACAGGTTAAGGGTTCCTCCCTCCCCCACCACCTCCCAGCATGATCAGAAGCACAAGACTAAGCAGGACCTTAAATTCACATCACACAGTCATGTTCTGAGGCAGAATCAGCTGAGTACACACCACCCCTGATAGATGTCACCTACATGGTTTGAACAAAGAATCTGCAACTTGCCTATTCCAGCCACTGCTACTTTCAGCAAAGCCATCGCAATGCTTATTTTGGCCACCATGGACCAGAGAACATAGCATTGCTTTTGTCTTTGCAAACTCATTTGGTTTCTTTCAGCCTTGCTTTCCTTGAATTCCACAACCCATGTCTTTCTCTTCCCTGTATAGGGCCCCAGTCTTTCTTCTTATTCCTTTCAAGCCTCTCCAGCTGGGTTTTAGAGGGAGCAGGATCCCCTTGCATGTATTATCACTTCTGTCAGTTTAACCTTGTGGAATAACTGACAACATATATTACTGATAAATATAAATATATTACTGAGAAAAAAATACTATATATATATATAATCTCACTGACATTTTAAGATCTTTTTCTGCAGAACTGCTATCTATTCATATGTTTCCCACCTTGTGACCAACTGACCAATTATTGCTTGTTACAGTGAAGAAATTCACATTTGTCTTTCCTAGCCTACATAATCTGTTTTCAAATAATTTTTTCAATTTCTTTCAGTTATTTTGAACAGAAACTCATTGCCTAGAAATCCCAAGCCCCACTTCCAGCCGAAATATTATTACTTTATCAAACATATTTAATCATGAGTCACTGTTCTATCATCCAAGGAACACTGTTCTATCATCCATTTAAGGAAAATGCTGACTTCAGACCTCTCTGATGAATATTTTCATTTGGATGATGATCCCAGCTAGTACTTGAAGAGCACTTCTCTGATCTGTTGTTTGATTAGATTGTAGTTTCCTAGACTTATCAAGCTAGACAATAACAACATTTAGATAGAACAGAACACTGGATTAACAAAGGACACATCCACATTTGGCTGTATCATTTAAAGACTGATGTAAACTACTGTGATGTTGAAAAGGGACAATCAAAGCCCTTTTTCCTGCAGAATTCTGACAGAAAACTTGCAGATTAAAACAACTTCAGCAAGAATGAATTTCCCAAGCAGAAGAGGAAGTGACAAGTATCCCATGTTCCCTCTCAGAAGACACAGCTGCCTTTTGCTCTATCTTCCAAATGCTGATCTCCTAACATCTCTTCCCTGTTGTCTTCTTGTGAAGGCCGCAGTGACCTGGTTTCAGAGTCCAGCACGGCGATCTCCTCCTTGGGATCCTTCGGGGCCAATAACGGACGCTAACACCAATGTGGTGGACGGTTAAAGGCGTTTATTGAGGGGTCTCAAGGGTATTTATGGACTAAGGGGTTTCTCTACGTCAGACAGGGGTTTGGCTATACTTTCTAGGGTTAGTATGGAGTGGAAAGTTACTGGCATCCATAGGTTAGGGGGGCTACCTGTTTGGCTACATTCTAAGGGTGATCCTTATCTATGGGGAGGGGGGCAGAAGGATTCCTGTAATTTTCCGTCACAGCCCGAAATCTTCCAAACGCCTGTCCCTTACTACTACACTTCCCCCACCTCTTTCACAAATGAATGAGGTAGTCTTATACATAGGCACTGAAATGAGGTAGGAGGTTGAGATCTGACTAGGGAAAAGGGTCTTGGGAAACCTGAGTAAGTTTCTGCCAGGCAAGTCTCTCGTGACTGGCAGTGTTCCCTGTTGGATTCACAGGAACCATTGCTGTCCCACGAACAGGATGCTAGCCCGTTCTAGGCGGGCCTGAACGAATGAGACTAGCTTGTTCAGCAGGCATGGCCCGAAGGTAATAGCTAAAAGCAGTATTGCCAATGGACCTATTAGGGTAGAAATTAGGGTGGTTAGCCATGGTGATTGATTGAACCAAGATTCGAACCAGCCCTGTTGGGCTTCCCTGTCTTTCTGTCTCTGAGCCAGTCTGTTTCAGAGTTCTGCCATGGAGTCTCTAACGACTCCTGTGTGGTCAGCGTAGAAACAGCATTCCTCTTTCAAGGCAGCACACAGGCCCCCTTGCTGCATGAACAGGAGATCCAGTCCTCGCCTGTTCTGCAGGACCACTTCTGAGAGCGAAGAGACTGACTTTTCTAGAAAGGAAATGGATTTCTCGATCCTCTGCAGGTCCTCATTGATGGTCATCTGCAGCTGGGACAGTCCTTGGTGTTGAGTTGCTAGGGCTGAGACACCTGTTGCCGTTCCAGCCGCCCCTAGGCCAAGCAGCATTGCGATAGTTATACCTGTTAATATTTCTCTCTTGTGGAGCTGGCTGTTTTCTTCGAAAAGGTGGTACACCTCTTCGTCTGAGTGGTACAGGACTCTAGGAACGATCAGAACTTGAACACAAAAGTCGTTAGAGTTATCGAATTTGGCAAGGGACACGCAGGGACTCACTCCAGATCTCTGGCAAACCCACATCCCAGATGTGGATGGGACTACCCACTTATTATTCTTCCTGTTGGGCTTAACTACCTCGGTGCAGACGTCGCCTTTCCGCTTAGCTAGGGTTGCATTGCCGAAGCATCTGCCCTGACCTGTGACTTGACTCAGGGTAATTCCTTTGCGGGGTGTGTCTCATCTGCACTGGCGAGGGGCATCGGCTGTGGAATAGCTGAAGGGGGTATCTAAAGCGACTCCTTCGTAAAAGGGGGGTTTAACATCGTAGCAAAGCCAGCAGGAATCGGTTAGGTTAGGGTTAGGTTCATTCAGGGATAGAAGGGTAGCTTCTAACATGCGAAGGATTGGGTCCGAGCCTGACCTGGCTGAGCGGCCCATCTGGAAGGCTTCCTCATCGCCAGTCGGGACGTCGGTGACCCTTGTGGACAAGTCTTTGGGGTAGGTCATGTTTCTCCCTTTCTGTGTGCTTTTGCCTGTGGGAGCATAGGGTATGAAGATCCCCCGCCCCACTATGGGTTGGCATAGATGGGCCGTCTCGCATCCATAGCGGGAGGGGGCTGAATCCCACACATCCCCTCCCTCTCAGAAAGCATGCGGCTATTTGCACTATATCAAAAGGGAGTAAATCATCATTGCTAAAAAGACCATCCACGAGAGTGGAAACCACCCCTGAGTTAATTCCTTTTTCTGAGATAGCTTTTACTATTGTCTGAACGTCTTTGGAATTAACGGGAGTATACGTTCTTTGCTGGTTCCCCTGGGGTCCCGTAATTCTCACCTGGAAGGCATGCACCGACGTTGCGGGCGCCCATTCCGCGCATTCGATTTTGATTTTACCCCAGTCGGTGAGTTCGTATTGGGGCTGGTTCCCGGCTGTGTTAAAAGTTTTATTTGGTTTCGTCCGAAACCGCATTGATTCTGTTTCCTCTGTTTCCGAGTCGCTGCTGGACTCGGTGGGCTCCGCAGGGCAATCTGGGGAGCTGTGGCTCCCTTCAGAGTCGGAAGTTGACTGCCAATGAACTTCCGGTTTCCCCTGCCGTTTTGTTCGGCTTCAGTGCCGCTCCCGCCCCCTGGGCTCGCCCTGCGTCCCGCAGGGAGGGATCTCTCCCATATATGGTGGCGGCAGTGGGCGCGGCTCCCGAGCGAGTGCCCGCCCTCTGTCGGACCCCCACGCATGCGTGTCTGCTGGGTTCGGGTTCTTCCCGCCGCGGGCCAACGGGCTCCACCCCTCTTCCCGGCCACCCGCGCCATATTCGAACGGGAAAGGCGGCGGATCCCCTCCGCCACCTGCCCGCGTGCTTGCCTTCTCGATATTTCGGGCTTCTGCCGCCAATCCCTCCCAAAAGGACCGCGCGAGTCCCTCCGCTTCTTGCACTAAGTTGGCTAGCGGCGGGGAAGGGATAGGCGAGGGGCCTGCGGGCATTCCGGGGGGTTCCAGAGGGGGTTTGGGCCCCGGCGGGTCCCCCGAAAGGGTCAGGGGGTCCTCCGGGGGCTCCGGGCTCGGGGAGGGATGGGATGCGCCTGGCCCCCCCGTCTCCCCGCTTTCAATCGGGTCGCCACCAGGAGGGGTTCGCGTTATCGCCCCCTCCCCCAGCTGTGGCATGATTAACAGACAGGAACGCGCAGCGTTCCACGTCTCCCGTTCTTCTAATGCTTTGCGTAGGGCTGCTTCTGCCTTCCCCCATGCTTTCAGGCTTTTGCTGCTGCCTGTGGCTTTTGTGTCCTCTGCTAACACAACAGTGCATTTCTGCCACACCTCAGAGTGCAATATATCTATGGGTCGATCAATGACCCCAAGCTCAAGGAGTCTCGTTAAAGCGGGATTAAAGTTCCTGAGTTCACATTTGATTCCCCATTGCATATGTATCAAACTTACGACCTTCGCTATCGCTTCCATACGAATCGCGGGTCCCGGGGCGTCCCCCTGCTTCGTTACAGTCGTTCCGGCGCTGTGGATGCTGTCCCCTGGCCAGGAGTACCCCCGTCGCCCGGACTTGTCCTCCCGGGTTTCGGCACCACTATGTTGCCTTCTTGTGAAGGCCGCAGTGACCTGGTTTCAGAGTCCAGCACGGCGATCTCCTCCTTGGGATCCTTCGGGGCCAATAACGGACGCTAACACCAATGTGGTGGACGGTTAAAGGCGTTTATTGAGGGGTCTCAAGGGTATTTATGGACTAAGGGGTTTCTCTACGTCAGACAGGGGTTTGGCTATACTTTCTAGGGTTAGTATGGAGTGGAAAGTTACTGGCATCCATAGGTTAGGGGGGCTACCTGTTTGGCTACATTCTAAGGGTGATCCTTATCTATGGGGAGGGGGGCAGAAGGATTCCTGTAATTTTCCGTCACAGCCCGAAATCTTCCAAACGCCTGTCCCTTACTACTACACTTCCCGAATCCTCTCTGCAGCAAATGTGGTTAACTGTTGCTCATCTATTTCCACCAATGCCTTGAAAGACTGGTCCCAAGATGCTCTTCATAGGATTATAGAATGGTTTGAATTGAAAAGAATTTTTAAAGATCATCTAGTTCCAGCTCCTCTGCCATCAGCAGGGACACCCTTCACTGGACAAGGTTGCTCAAACCCTCATCCAACCTGGCCTTGAACCCTGTCAATGATGAGGCATCAACAACATCTTGGGGGAACCTCACCACCCTCATCATAATAGTCATTCTTCAAGAGGACCACAGAGGTTTGATTTGCTGCTTGTAGTGCATCATACAAAACTCCTTTTTTCCCTCCAGTTTAAAAAATTTTGGCTCACAGCCAAAATTAACTGCAGACCAAGGAGTGTTCACAAGGACCAAGCCCTCCTCTCAGGCAGTCACTCCTCCTTGGCACACAAGATCCTGCTCCCCTTCCCACATGCATAGCCAGGCCATGTCTGGTGTTTGTGCTGGGTGGAACAAAAACATTTTTCCTTGCTGCACCCTGCAAAAGGCACAGTGTAAGAATTGCATTCACAAGTGTAAAGGCTTAAGGTCTGACCAGTTTCAACAAAACCAGGATCCAAAAAGAACATAAAAAGAATAAGAAAGGAACAGTACCAAAAATACAGTGCAGCTCAAGTTGAAAAACATCAGCTGATAGTGTCCATGATCAACATGGTCTGCACATGCTTGGTTTTATTTCCCATTTCATTCCAAGGGAAATATAATAGCACAATAAAACCAGAGTTCTAATAGGTCTGGATCTAAAAGTATTATTTGATGCACACAAAACATTCCATCACCTGAGTCCCACAGAAACTCAATCTCCTGATTTCCAGAACTGCTAAGTTAAACTCTTTTGCAGCAATTTTCTGTTTTAGTGTTCACAGTTGTACTATTCTCTTCCACAGTCAAGCATGACATTACAGAAACTATTCCTTGTTGACTCTAATAGCATCATTCCTCATAAACACTAGTTGGTGGATCTTTCACTTTGAGGACCAAAGTTAGCATGGTCCTCATTGATTTGCATGAGAAAACAATTATCTTTGACTGCAAAAGGCATTTAAAGCTGGAAATCTGGAGACATTTGGTCATAACAAAAACTTCTAGAACCTTACAGGTTCAAAAAGATTTTAAAACTGCCTACTATCCTGAGATTTTTCCTTTCGCTTATAAACTTCAATGTTTCATAAATCTTACAATTGTGCTAAAGCCAAATGTTTAACACTGTTACATATTACTCCATAAAATAATATGGTGAGCACATCACTGCCACAGTGTAGGAAATAGACAATAAAGTAGTAACTTGGTCTGTTTGAGAATTTTTAAAGAGAGCACAGCTTTTCCACAATGAGAAGTGTCAGCAGCGAAACTGCCATTTACACTGTACCATTGCTTAAGAAGGATTTCCTGCCATTGCTCAATATTCCTATTCTGGCTATCATCAGGAATAGATGAGCTCTGTTTACTAAAGAACATGCCTTATGCCATGTCAGTATTAGCCACCACAGTGTGGAATACCTGAAGTTCAGTTTTGTTGAGCATTGTCCTAGCACCGTCACATCCTGCCCTCACACAGTCTATAGGATACTTTGGAGCAGGTTTCTTCCCTGTAAGCACAAAGATGAGACTTAGACCAGCTGTAAGGAAGACTCAGTATCAACACCATGCTCATGACCCAGCACTCCACACTGCTGTCACACATGTCACCTGAAAGCAGCCATGGCCAAGACTTCTTCCCTATGGCAAGAAGTATTCAGTGCTCTGAAACTGAGCCCTGCAATGTGATGCTTGAGAATCAACTTAGGCAGGACATTTAAACTGCACCTCTCCTTAGCAGGTCCAGTCAACAGCTCCACCATCTAGTAACAGGAAAGCAGTACCAGGAAAAACCTGCAAAAAATGTGTTACATTTTGCATCTGTGAAATGCAGCCTTATAAAAATCACACACTCTTTTGCACTATCTTTTTCAATTTTTTTACGTATTTACACAACTTTTAAACACAGAGGTAGCCTTTAATCTCTGCAATTTAATAGCCACTCCATACTCTAAAACAACAATTCCCAGGTTGGGAATTTCCACATTTGTTGCTAGAGGCACAATTCTTCTCCCATGCCATGCTGCTCATTGCTCAGACAACTGAGCAATCTCAGCTCTGTGTTTATAGTACTTTGGGTTTGTAATATCTTTGGGCTTGCATGCAAATGTCAGTGCCCATCACCATTGCTACACTCTACCATCTCCATTCTCCAACAAACAGGACTTTGCTGAGCACATCACTGTGTAACTATCCTACTAAAACTTTCCATAAAAATGCTAAAAGAGTAGAGCCTAACCCACTACAAAGGTGGAACCTCTGCAACCACCCAAGGTGGCTTTCCCTGCTACAAGGGCTCATCTGCATGGAATTTCTGGGGTCTATGCAAGATTGTAATTACCTCTAAGTTCTCTCTGGGGAATAACAGTATCTTCTCCACCCTTTCACTGCATTTCATTGACAAAAATTAATCACTTTGTATACCTTACTCCCACTATCACACCTAAAGTTGGACAATAGATAAAAAGAGTTTTCAGGCAGAAAAAGCAGGCAGAAAAAGACATGCAGATACAGTACCAGGTCTGATTAAACAGCTCTGCATCCTTAGAAATCATGTTATTTGTTTACTTGCTTTAACTCCCTTTTTGCTTCTACTCTTCAATACAGACTTTCCTATTTCTAGGTACAATATGAGAATCAGCATTTGATTCACACTACTTTGCAATGCCATAACATGTTTAAAAATAAGTGTCCTAAAACAGTTCCATTTACACCAAGCCTTATAAGCCATTCCTCCCAATTTCAAAATTAAACTTACATTTCAGATCATGGCAGTTCTGAGTCACATTTTCAAAATGTGGTACATGAAAAATATGCAACATCGGCTGCCACTGGCTACAGACCGGTGCCAGTTTAAAGTATTTTTGCAAGACAGGAATAGACAGAGCGAAATAACTGTCCCAAACCCTACTGAAGAATATGTCCTTTCCCAGGCCCTGTGTTTTGCTCAGCTCGTAATCATTTTCCAATCTGCCGGAAGCTAGTGGTTCTGCTGCCAGGGAGTCTCTACTGACTCCTTCTAAAGCAATGTATGCTGGTCAGGGACTTCTTTCCCCTCCTGCTTTGCCTCTCACACTTCATTTCCCCATCACAAACATACTTTTAATCTTTTCTTCTCATGGCTTTTCCATCTGACTGTGGCATCCTCCAGGACCAGTGCAGCACAACAGAAGACCTGCATCCATGTTTTCTTTCCTATGTGTCTGAGGACAATGAGCATATCAAGTATACAAAGAGGTGCCCACAAACGTGATGATTTTTAAGTTCCCTTGTGTTTCAGGATGCTACTAAAAGGGAATTCTATTCACACTAACACAGGTGGGGGGTTTGATCTTGTACAGCTTGTCAGGGCAGCACCACTTGGGCTTTTTCTTCCAAGAATCTAAAGCAAGTCAAGCTCAGATGTGATGTTGGGCTGCTTTTGTCTTCTCTGCCTGTTCCATGTGGTACAAAAAGCTCCTGAAAAAACACTGTGACTGAAGAGGGGGTGTTACTTCAAGTGAAGAGGTTAGCAGCCTAAAGGAAATAATTAAAGCATGAGTGTCCTGAAGGCTGTTTAGCAGTTAGATAGCTATTTGAATGAAATGCTTTATGGTGGATAAGCCAGTCAAAAATCAGGTTTTGTTCTTGAGAATCATTGTGATGTTCAAGATTAATTCAGTCTTAACAAGCAAAAAAGACTGAAAAATTCCCAATTCTAAGACCAATAAAAGTATTTTAGATTCACATTTCTGACTTTAGTCCAGCAAAACCTTGTGCCAAACATTCTTTCTTCACTTTCAAATCCACCTTAAGATACCTGATGCAGTTGGGGTTGAATATACTCTTCAACAAACCAAATGAAACACACTGCTTTCTCAAAACACAGTTGATTAGGTATAGACATTTCACTTTCACCAAACAGAGAAAACAGATCACTCTTTTTTTTTTTCTAAATAATTTTTTTCCAGGATCCACATTTTCATAGAAGGTGTTTTAGTTTAGATAAAACCACAATTTCTATTTTACAGAAAATCTTTTCATCAAAATTTTTCCCATCATGTTAAGCTATAATGCTGGAAAAACATACTAAGGAAGTGCCTCATCCATGGCATCATCAGTTTCTTCCACAATGGATACCAGTGTTTGCTGGGAGGTGGAAGCACAGCAATTTCATCTGTAAGCTGTGCGTGTGCTCTTGACAGACAGCTATTGCGTCTGCATCAACACAGTGCTATTTGATAATCCAAATCCCTCATTATTGTTTCCAAAGGAAAAGCATGCTTCCCTTCTTTCTTCTCATTTCCTTAAAAACAATTTTTTTTTTTTAGGAAAACTAAAATCAAAACCACTCCCTGATTCAAGAATTCAAGTCAATTATCCACAGAGTTATTTCAAATTAACCATTCTGATGGCATTCATATTCTACTTTACTGCAGAATAAAGGGGTTTTTGTACATTGCACAAGATCTCATTCCCTAAGCTCACCCTAGAAGCCTTCACTTCCACATGAGGGGCTATTCCTCTGTGTCCTGTTCTGGGTTAGGATGATCTGGAAGGCAACTACTGGGTCCCAACTCAGACATTCCCCTCGCAAGTGTCATGCTTTGGCTGGTGCCACCAATCACCATCAGCCATAGCCTCCAGTTGCCTTAGGGAGATTGGAACTGTGCCCGTTCTTCCAAGAGGAAGCCGGAAGGGTAGATGAGGATATAAACAATGACTACCTTGTAATTAGCAATAACACAATTACACGCAAAAAATACTGGGTTTGAAGGGGCTACATGACTGCTTCAGAGAAACCCTTGTGCCAGAAGAGCTTACATCCCCAGCTCCAATGTATTGGGTTTATTCATATTTTAAATCAGAAAGCAAAGAAGCTTTGGTGTTATAAAGGAGCACTGATAACACATCATTCAAACAACTTTCAACTTTGCACAGACACTTTAAACCATTCACCCATGAAACAACATGTCAAAGGCAGCTTCTCAGTGTAGGTCAGATGCTAAATGGGAGGCACATTCCACCCCATAAACATTTAAACCACCAGTAATTAATTTATAAGAGGCCACGAGAGCCCTTTGGTCTGCCAGTGCCTCCTCCAAGCAGACAGGCAGTGGGAGTGGGTTTGTTGGTATGCACCAGTCATTTCAGGCACGAATCCCAGCCTTGTCCCAGTGTACCCCAGAATATGGGCACAAAGCTCTTGTGTTGGCATGACCAGCAGGGGCACAGGCAGGCAGCAGTGAAAGCCTCACAAACCATCTCTGAGAACGTGGGTGGTGCTCAGAATCAAAACAGAGGCAGCTCAAACAGTGATAACATCAGTATTACAGAAATCTGATAACTGCCTGACTGAATCTTACTAAAAAGCCCACAGGTGCTACACGAGTGGTTTCATTCCTGTAGCACATCTTACCTGAGCTAGAGGAATAGACTGGCTCTTGTGGAAAGTCACAAGCCTGCTGTATCCCCACTTTTGCACAGGTACTTAGTTCCTTGACAGTCTCCAAGGGCATGAGAAGATTTACCTTATCAAAATCCTATACCTTGTCCATAGAAAGGATGCAGAAGAAATAGTCAAATTCATTAGCCTTGGGTACAGGCCATAGGGAGTAAAACAAGCCACCATTTTAAGGGGACTTTGACTGTATTCAGCTCTCAGTCCTTCATTCACCCATTCTCCAGCTGCCTCAGGACCTTAACCAGAGCAGACTCCTGAACTGGTCACACATTTTCAAATTACAACAATCATACAGTCAAGTGAAACCAGTCCTCTGCAGACACAGTCATTTTCTCCAAATATCAGCTCACTATCATGCAATGGTGATGTAAAAAGCTAGCGTCAGCTATGAGGAAAAATTGCAGCAAAACTTCCAGGGCAATATCCCTAATCCAGGTGTGGAGCCTGAGATGCCTCAGCATAACTTGAGATAATCCTGAACCACCTTCAACTCCAACCAAAGTCATTCACTCTTACAAATATTCAGGTACAAACCTGAGCACCAAAAAGCAAGCAAACAAAGAAATCAGTGGTTGGTTGTTATGTTTCCCTTGGACATGCACATACACTTGGGGTTTTTTTGGAGCTCTTTGCTCTCTGGCTTTCCAAACCATTTGCATGATAACTGAGAAGGTCATTCACATCAAAAATAAAAGAAGTTTTGTAATGCTTCACATGTTCATAGGTCTGCCAAGTCTTTAATCCACACAACACTTATGGGAACCAATAGTCCCCTCCATCCCACCACAAAGTACAAATATTCACAGGAAGTCTGAAAGCAAGGTTCCTTAACTTAAAAATCCTTCTCTTTTCACAGAAAACATTTTGAACAGAGATAGCAAGAACAGTCCAAAGCAATGTCCCAGGAAGAGTTTTCATTTTCCCTGTGAAATTTTTATTTTTCAGTAAAATCCTTCTGTGCAAGGCTCTTCCTACAAGAAAATTTCAACCAGCTATAGTGAAAACAATCCAGGCAGTAATATATAAACACATGAGGAGACTGTAGCAGGTTTAGAATTACTTTATGAAGAACAGATAGCAAGAGAGGGCTGTCCTGCTCCCAACATCTTCAAGGAGCATTTTAGATAATTCATGTTTTCATCCCCTCACCTTGTGAAGCCACTAAGCTTGAAATGTAGTGTGTCCCTAATCAGAGTCCCAGTGGGACCTACACTCTCTGTCTTTCCTCCATGATTTGCCTCAAGTTGCACGTAAAAGAAAAGTTAAACTTTCACTGTTTTTTTTTAGCCTTTTTCCCCCCCATAAATTGGGTTGGTTTTGGTTTTGTGACCAGAGAATCATCTGTAAGGATTTTGGCCTGTAATCATTTCTGAAGAGCTAAAAAGTGCTCAACCAGCAAGAGGATCTAGTTCATATTGTCTCATCAGCAGTGCTCAAGTAAGCAGCAGGAGCTGTTTAACTACTTACACCTTTTTCCTAACATCTGCCTTGGTTCTGATAGCTCCCTGACTGCCTGTGACTCTCCCTGCTGTTCCTGCAAGAGTTCTTCAACTTTTTAGATTTTGAAAATGTGGCTATATAGTTACTGCTTTATGCAACACATACTTTTATCAATACTTCTCCATTGCTGTCCACCTTATACTCTTCACCTCAGCCCAAGCATCAACAAGTTTCATGCCTAACAAATTCATCGTTGTGAATAGGTAAATAAAGCTCTGCAGTCAGCAGAGCTTTTGATCTGATAGCACTCCTGTCCCAAGAGCTACATTTTATAGGGCATACCTCAAACATATCACTTGACCAATATCAGATACTAAGTCAATATTTATTCCCTAAAACTATGCATATTATTTGGCCAGCTTGTTTTATCTACTTGTATTTTTCAGAGTTCACAGGAAAGACTATTAATAAAGAGAAAAATTTCACAAAAAACAAGAAAAGAAGACTTTTTATGAGTCTCAGCTCACAAAAATCACTCAACTCTGATTCTCTGACCTGCTTGGTTTAATTTCAAGTTGTTTTAGACAATGTAGCTGTCTTGTTCCCAAACTACTTCCCAAGATCCATGACAGTTGATGTTGGCACATCCCTCCACTCCCCCCACCTTTCAATTCAGTTGCAGTCAAAGTCAAAAAGCTTGATGCTACAGGGCTGCTGTTTGCCTGCCTTTTTAACTTAGAGATATTGAAAATCTGTCACTCTGCCAGCAAACAGACTCATTTGCTATTAACACAGCCCATATTTAGCCATGTGTCTCCGAAGGAAAAAACACATACTTTCTTCTTAACAAAGCCCAATCTCTGGCAGCCAAATCCCTGGGGACCGCTGGATCCCATTTTGCATGGCCAAATAAGGTAAAGCAAGAATTTGAAAAATGCAAACCTGGCCTGAGATTGCCTGAAGCTTTCAGGAGCCGTTTTTGCATTTGTTAACCTTTTGTTAAACATCAGATGGTGCTGCACGGCCTTCATTTTATCACTTTTTCCTGAATGTTTAATTTCCAATTAAGTATTTTGGAACACAAGTATGCTTTAAGGAGATTTAGTAAGAGATCATGGCTGAGAGCAGTAACAGGACACAATACTGGAGAAAACAGTGTTAAAGCTTTACTCAAAATAAAAATGGTGCAATTCACTAAAAGATACTGATTGGACATTCTCCAGATTACAGGCAAACACTCTTCTGAAATATACATGAGAGAGAATCCAGTAGGTTACATAACACACTGCACATCTCAAGAGGATTTTAATTCTGGCTTCCCACTGAACTTCACTACATTCCTTCTGAAGGAGTAGCCAGAGATGTATGTTTCTCTAATGGAAAAAAATATTACACATTTAAGGCGGAAGGGATAGGGTGAATAATTTGTGTCTACATGTAAACAGCATGTAAAGACTTCCTTAAGAAGGGAACTTTGACTTCATTTTCCTCTGTCCATCTTCCACCACAAATGTATCCTGCCCTCCAGCACTCTGCTTCATGACCACATCTGAGCAGCAGGCAGCTGTTCCACAGGAACCCATTCAAGATCCCCATTATCATTGTGTATGGAATCTAAAAGCACATGGGGAAAAGAGAGCATTTTCTACCATCCCAGCTGAAAAATGTGCATGCAGAAGTTATGTAGCTTTACACAGAGCAAGTGCAAAATTAACACCATGTAGTTCATGCATGCATGGAAAAAATTCAAGGGGGTGTGGGAAGTACAGATTTTTCAACCAGCTGGAAGTGAAAGCAGCAACTCAGAAGAAATTGATTTCTGCTATTTGTTCTAACTTAGTCATGAGAAGTGATAAGGCATAATGGGCCTTATGTGACTGAGAAGCTGCTTTTGGCTTCCCTGAGAAGTGAAGACATTGTCATGCCTCAAAGCGTTTTCTATTTTTGACCATGACCAATGGTCTTCCATGGCATGATTTTAACACTAACTCAGCACCTCAGCCAACTATCAGTTTTGTGGAAGCATCACACCATTTGTTACCTCAGCACACTGCTTGCTAGCCTTCTGCAGAGACTGAGGAAATACCTGTATCCATGCAGAACAAGCAGTTGAAAGTCACTTGGGAGAAGCAGTTATTCCCTTCCAAACCTCTGTGTTCTACAGGAGATTAGCAACTGAAACTGTTAATGTGCTAACTAATCCCTTTAAACATTGTCACATTGGCAGCACTTAGCCTAATTTACCAAACTAAAAGGTGAAAGAGTAGCTTTTAACATTCTCATTCCCAGGAAACAATTCAAACAGAAACATACCAAAGTGGAAAACTAACAAGTTTAAAAATGAGAAAGATTTACCTTTGCATTCAAGGTACAAGGAACACAGGCCAGGTTTAGCCCGGGTGGCCACATTCAAACTTCCAAAGCTGCAGATCTCAGCACACACTTTTGTACCTGAGGTCAAGACTATGGCCCACAGCAAAGAACAAAACAAATGTGTTTTTTCCTTCGGAGACACATGGCTAAATATGGGCTGTGTTAATAGCAAAAACAGCAGGACCATCCAGGTTTCAAGTGATGGAGTATTGGCCAATCCCAGACAAAAGCATAGACTGGAAGAAGCAATCATTGAGAGCAGCCCTGTGGAGAAGGACTTAGGAGTTCTCATGGACAAGAAATTGGACATGACCTGGCAATGCAGCCCAGAAAGCCAAACCCACCCTGGGCTGCATGCAAAGCAGCCTGGCCAGCAGGTCAAGGGAGAGGATTCTCTCCTTTTCAGACCCCACCTGGGGTGGGTGTGGCCAGCTCTGGGGTTCCCAGCACAGGAAAAGCATTAGCCTATTGGAGCAAATCCAGAGGAGGGTCATGAAGATGATCAGAGGGATGGAGCAGCTCCTCTTCAAAGACAGGCTGAGAGAGCTGGAGTTGTTTAGCCTGGAGAAGAGAAGGCCTCAAGGGACACCTCACTGCAGCCTTTTGGTACCTTATGGAGGCTCACAAAAAGGAGGAAGAAGGAGTTTTTATATGGGCAGACAGTGACAGGACAAGGGGCAAGGTTTAAACTGAAAGAGGGAAGATTTAGATTCGGCATTAGGAAGGAATTGTTTCCTGTGAGAGTGGCAAGGCACTGGAACAGGCTGCCTGGGGAAGTTGTCCCATCTACTGAAGTGTTCAAGGCCACCTTGGATGGAGTCCTGAGCAAAAAGGTCCAGTGGGTGGTATCCCTGCCCATAGCACAGGTGTTGAAACTAAATTACCTTTAAGGTCCCTTCTAGCTGAACCATTCTATGATTCTGTTTCTATAGCAGAAGAGGACTTTGGAGGTTCCTCCTCTGCAGGTGAATAATATCGCTCATCACATGGGACCACATATAGGACTGCTGCTGGTCATGCCAACACAAGAGCTTTGAAGTAGGTAAGAACACATGGATTTAAAGAACCATGACAGGACTTTAAAAATTTTTTTAGCAGTCTGAATATCACTCAGGATAGTAGGACTCAGAGCTAATTTTGCTGCAGATTTCAACCTTGTTCCACTTAGTGTCAGATTAGGAAACAGAGAAATAAAAATCCTCCCATCCAGTCCTGAATGATATAGACACCTGCTTCCTGCCAGACCAATGCTGGTGTGAAGCAGCAGCACCCTCCTAAGGGAGGCAGGGGTAGGCTCCTTACAGGTCCTCTTCCTGATTCTCAGAGGCTCAGTTATTGGCCTGCTGCATCCTTAGCCAGCAGGGCTGTAGCATGCCAAGTTGGCCAGGACCCAACTCTCCTGCCTGTGGCCAGACTCTGTGGCTCAGCTATTGACTTGCAGAGAGCAGGGCTCCACGGGGAGGGCTGAAAGCTATCCTGTGCCAGCTGGCTGATAGCCAAGTGTCTCCCTTTCCAAACCAAAGCCAGAAAATACCATGAAGGTTCTGACTCCATCTTGAAACTAAACATAAAATTATAGAAACTTCCTTTTACTTTTTCCACAAGGTTTCCAAACTGAGGAAGGTCCTTTAAAGCTCTTCCAGGTAAATAATTCAGGTAAAATTTGTACTCTAATGTACTTTGTCTCTAATGTAGTGGAGATCAGTGGGGGAAGTAAGGTTGACCTAAAGATTTTGTTTAGGTTTTAACTCACAGCAAACCAGGATCAGGACACTTCTTGTGAACTGAAGGTCCCAGAGATGTTGGAAAGCTTTAGTTGCCTCATTCTGGAAATACTTGGTTTGTTGTTTTTTATTTTAAAAAAGCTGAGTCTAGCTGAGGAAGACAATCATGTTATAAATATGACCGCATAGCATAATCAACAGGATTCTCTATTTAGTTTAGCTTGGAATTATAAAAGAAACACCACATGGAAACACAGATTTTTATATTTAGACTTGGGAGGCAGGAAGATAAAAAGTAGATTTGACTTACCTGGATATCACATCAGGCTGGAGGTACTCTACAAAGCTGGCCAAGGTTTCCAGCAGCAATGGGATTTACCAAGTATAAATATGAGGTGCTGTTCTGGAAGAAAGCTTGTGGGGGTAGCAAGGGGAAGAATATCTTCTGTTAGTTGATCACATCTGGACCCTTGCCAGATACATGCCATTAGCAACATCCTGGATATCCAAAGAAAACTGCCAAGCCAGTTCTTTGACTGACAATTCTCATGCTACCACATCACATACAACCACCCTCAGGAAAACCACATCAAAACAGAACAATACCAACACAAAAATACACACATGCACACACAAACACACACACACACAAAAACCCAACAAAAAACCCAAACAAAACAACAACCAAAAAAAGAACCCAAACCAATGCTAGCTCTACTTCTGTTATCTGGAGTAAATGAAATTAAACAGATCTTTGTGTGTGATTACTATCTGTGTGCTCCAGTACAATATAGAACAAAAGGCAACTTTATGCTTAAAATCTTCTTTATAAATTCTGTTTTCTTCATCAGGGTGAAGCATTGGAGCAAGGACATATTTTCAAATGCTGAACTGGAAAAAGGGCTACACATAGGTTTAAGGTTCAGGGTGTGCTTATATAACAGGCTTGGGACTTGGACTGCCAAAGCTGATTATTTCTTCCTCATACTCACACAGGCTAATGCTCCATATGCTTGGCCAGGGCCTGGACCACAGTGTCCAAGTGTAGGTCTTAAGTTACCCAGTCAAAGCAAACAGATTTAGGGTTTGGCTCATGCACTGTCCAGGCTGAAGTTCAGCTGTTATTGCTTGAGGCCCACCTCCACTCTCTACAGCTCCTTAGGCTCAGCACTCAGCCCTATGCACTCTTCACATGTTTGGCCTCCTTCATCCTTGCAGCTGGAGTTTCCAGTGAGTGTCCTGCCTTGCCCCCTGCCTGTCTTCTTGTGCAGAGAAGCCATTAAGATGATCTAAGGGCTGAAGCCCCCTCTCCTGTGATGATAAGCAAAAAGAGTTGTGGTTGTTCTTCCTGGGAGAACATGGCTCTGAGAAAGCCTTCGAGCAGCCTTTCAGTACTTCAAGGGGTCTTAGCAGTACTGGGTTAATGGTTGGACTTGATCATCTTAGAGGTCTCTTCCAGCCTTGATGATTCTCTGATTATAAGAAAGATAAGGACCAACTTTTTAGTGGGACTGCTGTGATAGGATGAGGGGTGATGGTTTTAAATGAGAAGAAGGCTGACTTAGATCAGCTATAAAGAGCAAGTTTCTTATAATCACTGTGATTAAACACTGGAGCAGGTTGCCCAGAAAGGTGGTGAATACTTCATTCTTGGAAACATTCAAGGTTAGGCTAGACAGGACTCTGAGCAACCTGGTCTGGTAAAGAATGTCCCTTCTTATTCCAGGGGTTTTTTGACTAGATGGCCTTTAAAGGTCCATTTATTATTTTATGATTCAACAAAAGGAAACAATCCCCAGAAAGTAACACTAGCCAAGAGGTATAAAAGATAGTAGAGAATGAAAATCAGGAAAACAAGGGTAATGAAAGAGAAAAGCAAACCCACATGTAAAAGGCTGTTTTGTTTTATTTCTGAAAGAATGCTTCTGGAAAAAGGTTTTAGCTTTGGTCTTGGCATACATAATGGCCAACATCCTATGCATTTACCCAAAGAGTGCCCTAGGGCAGGTGTTCTCACAGCTGGAAATACAGATAGCTGTGAGGTGGGCTTGCAAAAGGGCCTGGAGACCACACCCATGTTCTGAGGTTGGGAATTCAAAGCTCTATGACAAGAGATAATATAGGTAAAAGCTGGTCCAAGAAGTTTGGGAATCAGTGCTGTAGCTTGAAGCCATACTCATTCTGAGCAGAAAACAGGTATGCTTCAGTTTGCAGAGCTTCCCAGATGAATTGCAATTTTTTACACCAGTTTATAGGCAAAGGAAATTCTTTTTTTTTTTTTTGTTTCCACCTGTTCTTCCTCCTCCCTAGAAGATTTTATACTCACAGTAAACCAAGTATGAAATTATTTCAATGGGTGGTTATGCTCAGAGAGGGCAGAGACCCTGACAAAGCACATAGGGTGGGGAATCCATGATTGTCACCATTTCTTTTCACTGTGACTCACTTGCAGGCTATTTCAACAAGACAAATGAACTACTTTCAATTCACAGCAATTTTTAAATGAAAGAGCTGTTAAGAATCAAAAGAAGTATTTTCACATTTGATTGCAAAGATTAAACAAAGTAGTTCTTTACTGGTCACCTGAATCTATTTTACGAAGACATCTGAAAGGCATTTTATCAGCTGCTGAGCAGTATTTACTTATGAATCTGCTCTAATTGCTTTGGAATGTGCACCCTTACTGCTGGAACAGCTCAGCCCTGCTAACACTGAGCAAAGTAATACTGGCTCATAGGACATGCGACTTTTATACAGCATTCTCAAGGTAAACAGCATGAAATTTGAAAAGGAAAAGTAGTAAATACCTCATAAACAATGACTTTTGCAGAGCTGCCCTACATGTTTACAAAACCATCAACTCATCAGCAAAATTAATCATTGCCATGGCTGAAATCATCACAGATCAGTAATTTAGAACTAAGCCTATCTTGCAACTGGAAATTGCATGGATGAAAACTTATTCCTGGTGCCCAGTAAATAAGTACTGGAGCCAATATCCAGCTTGGAAGAAGTAGTGTGTCCTGACCACAAATAAGCCCTATTATTAGCTTGCAATCTTGCCCTCTCTTAGTAGATCAGCAGTGGAGGTCTTGGTAGATCAAAGAACCTACTTGGTAGATCAAAAAATCTACTCAGTCTTGCCTTAATCTTCTAAAACTGAAGCAGAAGTCTGGTCTGCATTGCACATGTCCAGGCTCAGTAACAGCCTAACAAAACAAAAAACAAACAAACAAACAAAAAACCCCAAAAAACAAGCCAAAAAATTGGTTATAGCTCTATCTGTCTTTAAGACAAAGCAATACCAAAGACTGAGTCACAACCTGGAAAGTGCAGTGGTTTGAGCAGCACTTTACTTTTTGTCTGTCTGCATCACAAAATCCCTATGTACTTTACCCAGCAGAGTTGGAAAAGCACAAAATAATTGCTATTATGCATGTTGATGTATAAAACATAGAAAATAAAGAACAATAAAGGACAAATCATCCCAATCCTCCTAGCACTGATACAGAAGTGAGCTGCTATATGTAGGAAACAGCTAAGCTACTCCCACTGGCCTGGGCCAAACTTTATAAAGACTTGTAAACTTCACATGCTTTGAGTTAGTTTCATAGGAAGCAGGAATGTCATATGCCTATTCCCAACCCCCCCCCCCCCCCCCCCCCCCCCCCCCCCTTCAAGCTTGATTTAACAGAATCCTTGGATAAGGCAGCTTCAGACAAAACCAGGCCAGGCTTGGAGAAAAACAGCCCTGGTGGCTGCTCAGGGCCTAGGGTCCACGCCTTCACAATCAGATCTTGGAGAAGGCTGAAGGTGACACAGATTCTCTCAGCTGAGAGGGCTCTTCTCATTTCTGACTCATTCAACAAGAAAGTTTCTTGAGTTTTCTGCCTGACATCCCGTCCACATCTTCTCCTGCTCCATGAAGGCATTGTTTGCAGTTCTCTCACCTCTTCTCCAGATCTGAGCTATTTAAGCAGCCCTCAACCTCCTCAACAGCTGCTGCTAATTTCTCCTCTTGCTGTCAGTCACAGTCTGTCTCTACTGACCAGCTACATGCTCCACGCCTGCTCTCCCATCACCAGGGAAAGAGTAAATGTCTCTTCATTTCCTGCTTTCCCCTGCCTTCCCTCAGCTATCCACAGTTCACATTTCCCCTTGTTTTGTTTCCTACAGCCAATTTTTTCTAACAGCTTGTTTATTTTCTTATTGGAAAACCTTTTTTGGCCTTAAGGCAGCATGAACTTCTCCTTGTTTTCTCCTGGTAAGAAGGGACCTGACCTAGAGGTGAGAGCTTTGAGGCTGCCAAAGTAATCTTCCTGCATGACCTTTTTAATCCTTGGCCTCCACTGCTTCAGTCAACACCACAAAAGTGCCTTCTAGTTTGACAATCACCATTTGTTGCTTAGGAATTAAACATTGACTAAACACATCATTCTGCACAGGCCATTGAACTGGAAGAATGTTTAGTGAGCTCAGCAGCTAAAGCCTTATTAACCGTCTCTGGTGATCTCCTTTACCTTCTCCAAGGCAAAGGATAGCTGGGGCTCAAAGACTTTCCAAAGTGCTCCTTCTATAGCCGACAAAGCTGTTAAAGCTCTAACATTCCCACACAACTAAGTCTGCCAGCTCATAGATGCTAACTTATCCATCCCATCACAGCCTAAAGTTTTTGATCCGCTCTTCATGCTGTTCCCAGCTCTCTCCAAACCAGTTTAGCACCACCCACAGCACATCTACTGCTCCTTCTGCTGCACCAATGAATTTAAGTGCTGCACTCAAAGTTGAAAGAAAAATTAGTTACCTTCCTCAAGCATGCCTGCAATGTTTAACAGTTCTCTGGAGCATAGATCAGCTAAAGGTGTATTGAAACAAAACAACAAACAGACAGGACAATAAACTGAGTTTTACAAACATCAGCAAATACAATAACAGGAGTCCAAAATACCCCTGGCGGAGGATGTTCCCTTTCCACGTATCAACATCACAAAGAAGTGTGTCTAGGGTAATAAATAGAAGACATGTTAAGGTACCAGCTTCTCACTCTGGCACTTTAAAACAAGCAAGGAGAAAAGTGAAATAAGAATTCTTTGCTTTTTCTGAATTCTCTTCTTCCTTAACTTGGCACACACAAAAGAGAAAGGCATGGGAGAGAAGAGCCCACATTTCCCTCAGACTCAATGCTATTTATACATCCTGCTCCTATGAGATCAGAAGGAAAAATTTGGATGAGTATTCGGTGGTCTTTCATGGTTGCTATTCAATAAAAACCACTTAAGTAAGAGAGCAGTTCTACCGCCTTGCCGGAACAGGACTCCATCCCACGTGGCGGCATCTTGCCAATGCTAGTAAATTTAGTAGGATGGTTAAGTGTTTTGAAACTAAAAAGCAGCTTTCAACTCTATTCCTAGACAAATCAGATCTGGAAAAAACCCAATCAGCCTGAATACTGTCTCAGCTTGGAGCCACAAAGCCATACTTCATTAAACTCTCTTGTGGGACACAGTTACATGTGCCAGCTACCTTTGAGTTAGGAAAGGAACTGCACCAGCATTAATGATGAGACTTGCTGGATAGAGCAATTTACTCTGATAGACAGAAATGAGACAGAGATGTAAGCACGAGCTTGAGATAGGCCAGCAGGTAGTGTCTGCATATTCTTCTCCTGTCCTACCACATCCAGGAGTCTTGAAAAGAAGAATAAGGTGTGGTGCTCTTTAATGTTAGAGATGGTATCTCAAAACATGGGCTTGAGCCTAAGTTTGACCCTGGAAATCTGAATTCCCCAGGGAGGTGTGTCACAGGAAGAGCCAGGTGAGACAGCACCCCAGCATTTCACAAGAGGGTGTTCTCAAGTCTGTATGTGGGAGTTTGGTTTCGGTCTGCTCGGACTAGTGCCTGTGTCAGGCAATGGATTTGCAGTTCTCAGCACTGGAGCAGGAGTGTTCCTCAGGCTTTAATGAATGTAGTGCAACACCTCTGTTATCTCAGCAGGTATAACAATCACATCTGCCATTTGCAGCAATGAGAAGGCAGTCAGTGTTTTCTAAACATACATAATAACACAGGTTTTTCAGTTTGCCACTTCCAAAACATTTTGTACTTTTGGCAAGGCTTGAGATCCATGAAATGAATCCTGCCTATCCATTCCACAGGCACAAAGGGTGTGTGACAACAACTAAAGCCATACCAGCCCTGCAAAGCAAGGTCCCAGGAACAGGACAGGGCAACTGCACATCAACAACAACAGAACATATGACAGGCACCTGGAACACACTGGTGAGCCTAGGCATCTGCCAGCCCATGCCCCCTGAGAAGCAGAAGGGACAACATCACAGACCTGTCTACTAAATATTGCATTTCAGTAGGTATAAGGACAGTGAGAAGGATTTTTCTTCTCATCTTTTCTAAAGTGCTCTAACCAACCACTCAGAGAGAGTGGGACATGAAAACAAGGATTTCAAGCTGATTACTTGTTAGCCATCTACAAAAGCACACAGATTTAGTGGGTACTCCAATGTTCTCTGGAAGCTTGATTTTTCAGCTCTTTTCCTCAGTCTCTGCTAAAAACCTTGCTCTAACAGCCTCTTCTGCTCCAAGAATCACAGGATCATAACAGAGCAGTGAAAAAATTCACCAGCCAAGTCTCTCGTTTTAGTTTTGGGTAAACAGAATTGCACTATAATCCTGATCTTGAGAAGCCAGTTCCCTGGTACATTTATTAATGCTGCCTACATTATCCTTCAGCCTTGGAAAGTGGACAAACCTAACCTCAAGACAGGAGGAAGGAACATGTGGAAGGGAAATTAAGCTACTTAAGAGTTCTAGTTCTTGGCAATAAATGCAAGAAGACAAGAGTAATTATCTAGTTTATTGCCATAAACAAGCAATTTTTTAGCAGCTTAGTTTTTAATAAATCTTTCTAGGACATGACAGTCAAATAACTGAGAAAGCAATCTCCTTCGTGCACAAAATCCAGGTCATATGAAGACCATAGAATGGCTTGGGGTAGAAGTGACCTTAAAGCACATTTACTACCAAGTTCTACTGCCACAGGCTGGGACATCTTCCACTAGACCAGGCTGCTCAAAGCCTCATTGAACCTGGCCTTGAACACTTCCAGGGATGGGGCAGCCACAGCTTCTCTGGGGGGCCAGAGCCTCACCACCCTCACAGTAAAGAATTTCTCCCTAGCGTCTAATGTAAACCTACTGACTCAAGTCATTCCCCCCTTGTCCTGTCACCACTTGTTCTTGTAGAAAGTCCCTCTCCATCTTTCTCGTAGATTCCCTTCAAGTACTGGAAGGTCACAATTAGGTCATCCCAAGCCTTCTCATTTCCAGGCTGAACAACCCCAATTCTCTCTCCCAATTTGGCACCACCATAACTTTTTCCAGAACTAGTACTGTGTAAACAAGCTATTACTTGGTAGGAATTTCTAGGATCCTCCAAATTACATAGATTCTGCTAGCATAAAATCTTCTTGCAGCAGCCTTGCTCTTCCTTTGTGGACATATTTCAGGAAACCTACACTGAGTTTCAGATTCATTCTGGATCTTAATGCCTGGAAGGATATGTCTGGCTTCAAGTGTTTTTGCCAGCATTGTGCATGCCTGCCCAGTGAACATACCCAGCAGACAGGGGGAAAACCAGCCTTGAGAAATATCAGTTCATCACTCCCTGTATGCGATTGTGGTGTGCAGCAAAGGACTCAGTCTGGTGAGACAGCCTCTGTCAGTGATCCTCAGACAACTGTGTTACTAAGGGCAATTTTCAAGACAGATTGATGGAAGGCCAGAACGCAATTATCTTTGCAACACACACTTCTTAATTTTTTGTTTTGGTAATGACCAAAAGCACATTTTCCAGCACTATCCACTATCATGCAGGATAAGTTGGCTGCTTCTATTGCTTCAGAGTTGAAGTTATGATTCTTTAAGAAGAGCAGAAATAAAGAAAAATGAGAAAAACTATTGGCATTTGAGATATTTAGACTGAAATACTAGCAATTGTTATTTTTCTCAGGAGGAATGCCTGGCACGTATTTTATTTGCTGCTAGTATAGCCTTCCAAAAGATGCAATCAAATCAAATTCAGCATATTTGCAAATGTGGGACTGCATTTAATGTATCAAATGAACTTTGTACTGGATGTGACCCAAAGATTGAACTTGGTGTAATAATTTGTCTGTCTCAAAAAAAGCATTCCAAACCAAGAGCTTTATTTTCTGTTTCAAAGGGCAAGTTACAGCACTATCACTACTGCATACCTTTTTCCTCCTCTCTTTCCACTGCTCCAGCCTCTCTGGATGGTTTTTGTTTCTTTCTTGCATTTGTGATTTTAGGTTTTGCAATTTCAAGCTGGAAGAAAATCCAGGAATACCAAAACCCAACCCTTTGCTCAGTTGCTATGAACAAAATGAAAAGTGAATGTTCAGTAAAAATATTAAAGAAAAATATTTTTGCCACCTTTAATTCTCATTTATACAGACCTCACCAAATAAACAATGTGTTCTTCTCCACCCAATCTGCCAAAGGATGACTTTGATGCAGGAAGAAATACCTCCTAGGCAGTGTTTTGTTTTCCCTTTCTTAGAAAGTATTTGCAAGAAGCAACACGATAGAAATAACTCAGTTCTCAATTTCTTCTGTATTTTGCATTCACAAATGTCCAGTCCAAGAGGAATTTGGTATTAGAGTTGCAAACATACCTGAAGTGGCAAGGTGCTGTCCCACAGTATAAAGCAGGGCTGTGAGGGGCTGGGGGGACATGGCTGGGCCAGCCATTTGCCCGTCCCTCTGCTGAGCCACCCAAACAGCATCTGCACAAACTGTATCAAAACTTTCCCATGATTATAACAGAGATGAAACAACAATGGCCCCTGCAACTCTGGTCAAACAGAAAACACCCTTTCAAACCCAAGCATGAGACACCATCTGAGCTTTGCACACACCAACCAAGCTTCTATGTCATTTCACTGAAACCTGCAAGTCTTTGCATGAAGACCAACACGTTGTCCAGCATCTCCTGAGCCAACAGAACCCTTTTAAAGGTCCATCCATCTGCCTCATAAAGGGACAGTCTGTGCTGGCATTGTACCATACATTTTCCACTTTATGCAGCTACCAGCTAAGCTCCCTTGATGCTCCAATGCCCAAGGTACTGCCAGTTGCTTCCTTACTTCCACCAAGAAACTGCCAACTCTGTAGTGGCAGCAGAAAATTACCCTTGCACAAATTTTAGATTAGAAGCCAGGCTAAGAAATCATACCTTGCAACAAATGGGGTTGTTTTACTTTTAGAGAACAAAAAATAATCTCAAAGCAGACACGAGAAGAATTCACATCTCTGAAGTACTACCCAACTTACAGCCGTATGCAATTTCAGCCCACAGATTATGCTGGAAACTTGAATCCACAAATTTGGCCATATAAGCAGTTCTGCCATGGGCATGCATTCTCATTGGTTGCTGAAAGAAACAGTAGTGACTCTGAGGCCAAATTTTTGTTGAACTTGCAGATATAAACCTGTATACAGTTATGTGTACAACAGTAACTTCTCCCTTGAGCAGACTGCACCATCCCAGAGTACTTTCCCCAAGGTATTTTTTCTCTACTACAGATAAGATATATACAAGAAAGAACAAAAACAACAAGCCATTTTCTACTGTTAAGCAAATTTTGCTTTTAATTTAAACAAATCCCTAAACTGGGGAAAGTTGATTTTCAGTGTGACTGTATTAACAGCTTATCCATACAGTAAGTTACTTGTTAATGATCCTGGTCATACTCACCATCTTTTCCAGAAGAATTCACTTTGTCTTGACTTCAGGCAGTGGCACAATCAGCTGAGTGGATCAAACCCTGATCCCCAAGAAGAGCAGCTGGGCTCACTAACAAGCAGTAATTCAAAATTCACTTGGTTTCTTTTTCCAGGATCTGCTCACCCAAGAGTATGACAAACTGACCCCACTTAGTACATTTAAATTGGAGAGAGGCTTTTGGTCAAATGCTCTTTGAGTCTAATGCGAGTGCCTGGTGTGTCACCTAACTAAAGAGAAGAATCAGTGACATTACCATTACTCGGCTCCAGAGCTTGCCAGCATTTTGCTCACCTTCTAGCTAGATGTGGAATGAGAGCTGCTGACAGCATACACCAGGTTCCAAGCTGGCTGTCCTTCAGACAGCATGCAGCAGTTTATCCTCCACAGCTAAAAAAACTGCATGCAGGTTCAGCAGCATCCCCTAAGAGGTAAATAATAAGACAAATGCAAATCAGGAATGATTTTGTTTGAACAGCTAATCACAGGTTCATGGCAACAGTGAAACTCAGTATAAAGGGCGTGCATAAATTTGTCACAGAACATGGTTCTAGTTTTCGCTGTCTCATTGCAAGCTTCAAAATAACAATTTATTCCACGCATATATGTGCATGTATATACATGTGTGACTTTGTCCAGCATTGCTAAAGGCACACAGACAAAAAAAAAAACCAACCAAAACAAAACAACAACAAAAAAACCTCCCACACCATTAAATCCCCTAGGGCAGTAATATGATGAAATCGTGCTCACTCTTGCACCTGAAGTCCCCTCTAAGGTACATAATTTTCATGGCGGGGGTGGGGGGGTGGAAGCCACAGTGCCACTCCAAGCTATTTAGCCATCAACTTTTTACACACTGGCAGCTTATGCCAGTCACTTTAGATTCATGTTCATAGGTATTTTCTGAAAAAAACTAGTGGCACACTCCCTGCCTACAGCACATTGCAGACATTACTGACACCAATGGCTAGGTTTGTGTGAGTCACTGCTAATGAAGGCTGATTTGCAAATACCTGCCTTGAGGTCTGAGACAACAGGTAGTGATTAAGCTCAGAATTTCCAGCTCTAACTTTGGGATTTAAAAAAAAATATATCTACAGATAGCTCCCACTCTGTCACAACTGTCTGAAAACATGAGGGCATCAGGACCATCCATTCTCTCCCTCCCCCCACCTCCAGTATTCCCACATCTTCAAGACAGGGACGCTGAAAGCAACCCAAAAGAAGGGTGTGTCTGATCTCACTGGTCAAGTGACAAGCATGGGACATTAGCCCAGGCTCCAGGAATCATTATCAATGTTTTGTTTCCGGATCGTTTCCTGATCAAGTACTACAATGGATCTTCAGCACCTGTGCTACAGCAGTAGAGGCTGCACAGAAGTTGTACTTGCCTTCCAGGACAGAACTGGATCCATGATTAGCATGCTTTTGCCCCAGTGCAATCAGGCAAAGATGTTAGCTGTGTGTATGCACAAGTGCAAGCACACACTGATTTCTAATCACTTTCCACTACTACTTGCACTGAGAAGTTGTCAGCACATCTTAAAATAAGGATGCTGTCTGCATCTGCCTCCTCAGGGAACACAAGTACAGCAAGATCAAAAAAATTTCCCAAAGCAACCTTCCACGACACCATTCTGCATCAGAGAAGTTACTCAGCTCAGCTGATGTTAGTTGATTCACAACATAATCATCATGCATCAAAACAGCAGTACAGAACACACAGCAAAGATGAGTAGCTCAAGTTGTACTTTTTATTTTCAGGATTAAAACTATCAATGATATAAAGCAGAAGAAACAGATGTAAAGCCCCAAATTTATCTGCAGTTCAGATGAGGCATCCTGGTTTCACAAAATCAGACAGGTGGGTAAAGCACAAACTGCCATAAGAAGACAGACTGCACAAAATACTGAGAATTGGCAACTCCTCTTCACCTGGTCCCCTCGGCACCCTTCCATAGTATAAATTTAAAAAAAAAAATCCATCGGGAAAATATATTTGACATTGAGAAAAATCAAAAAACCATCTAAATTATTTTTATATAGGATGTGCTGATCAACATTTCTTTCAAAATTAAGAATACACTGCAGTTCAATGTAGATGGTATGACAGGTCTAACAAAGGGTAAGAGAAGTACCACTTAAACGGACAACACATAATGCATAAGTATTCATGGCTATAAAATATAAGCAGATTCAGCATACAGTTCAAGAGTTGACATTCCTATTGCAGTCCCTACAGTTTAGCAGTTTACTTGGTAAGATTTTTAGAAAAATAAATATGCATTTAGGAGTAAACACACTTCAACAGAACAGATGTATTGAATTAGTGGGACTGATTATTTTTAATGCAAAAGAGACTGATTTAACAGCCTAAACCAAAGAGCAGATGGGATTACCTTTAAAGGTATCATTAAATAAATCATCATACTCTTACTACAGTTAGTCCTACATATATGTCCTTAGCATAAAATTTATTTGCTTCTCACCATATGCTCTGGCTCTTCTACCCATCTGTTGAGCTAAAAACCAAAGCTGGAATAAGGATTTGTCAAAAAAGTAGAAAAAAAAAAATCTTATTTTTCACTGCCAAAAGAACTTCATTTAGACCTAATCTATACTTCAAATAATTTTGAGTCAGTTCTGTTCCCCATATTAGACAATTTCTCTGTGCTTTAACAAGTATTGAAAAGTTGCTTGAAGTTTTGTCCCAAACAGTGGTCCTCTGACCAAAATTCTGATTATTAGGGTTTGGTAACTATGTGTTCAAGTCGAGTTGAAAGTCTTACGAAAACAGCATATGGATGTCATATTAAATACTGCATATTTAAGTAAACCTCAAGTCACACATGCTCAGTTAGACTTCCATAGGCAACCCAACCCTAAATCAAAATATCCATGCCCTCTATCTCTTTAACTATCTAAGTCCTAAATCTTGGTCTGCTAAATGATGCATCAATGACCTCTGACACCTGAGAGAAGTACACAAAGAAACTACTTCCAAAGGCTTAGCCAGATGAGAATAGATGAGCATGCTGGCAGAAGCCCTACTCCTGTTTGAGCCAAAATACACAGTTTAAGTACTTTGCCTCAAGCAGCTGCTTGTTTTCTGGTTTCTCCTTTCCCAGCACCAACCAAATGGTCAAGGGGTCAGAACAATTTTTCTGGGGAGGTTTTCTTCCCAGCCTGTTTAAAAGTGAACTCTACTGCTTTATGGATATACAAGCAAGACTAAAACCACTGTATTCACCAGACATACATCTAGACTAACAGTAAGAACCTCCTGCCTTCTCCTGTGCTCACACCCATCTTTACTCTCCTCAAGCTCACACATACTAACCTTGCAGGCTGTTATTTGCTGACCTCAGGAGCAGACTGCTCAGGGGCCAGACGTGGCCAAGAGCCTCAGTGGGAGCTGCAGGGTTGTTGCTCACCTGCCAGACCTGCTCCACTCTGCTGCCCAGAACTGGGCTAAGCACTGCCACACCTACTGTGTGGGCACTGGATGCAAACTACTGCCCTAATTCCTTGCTCCTCCCTTCCTGCCCAGCACACCTTTTAATTTTGTAATGCTGGAAAATAGAGTCCACAACCCAAAGTCCAAGCCTAGATGAGCTCAATTTTGCAAAGCATGAGGAAGTCTGAATATGTTTTGGTGTTGAGTAAGCAAGATAAGCCCATTATATGGATAGCTTTTCTCTGTGTAACAGAATACATGAAAGGTAGCTCATATTGCTTGGGATGATTCTGGACAACCCTAGGACCAATTCTAAACATCAGCATGAATGCTGCCCAGAGCAGCCAAGTGAGATGTCATGTCATAGACCTGCCAACCGCCCAACTCACCATTTAAGACTGTCAGGTTCCTCACACTGGATGCACACCACCAAGCTCTGAAATGACACACAATTCTCTGCTGACAGGCCAAACTTACAGAAATGTTTCCCCCCCCCACATACTCAAACCATTAATACTAAATCTATTTTCCATTTCTTTTCCCTCTGCTAACACTCTTAATACCCAGCACGTTTCATGATGCAAGAACTAACAGCCAATACGTTAGAAAAACTTCTGAGTTTGCAGTTAAAAATGTGTAACCAAAGTCCTGAGACCGTCCCATCTCTATTCAAATAAATACAGCAGAAGGACTAATACTAGTCATTACTGTGCACACACAATACAAATATTGGTTAAGCCAAATAAATCTCTCTTGAGGCAGATATATATATAGAGTACAAAATATATTAAGGGTCAAATACAAACATCATACTCACTTCATCTTGCTTTGTCTTCCGGTTCTGCAGGGGAACCTTGCAACGGTATTATTTCTGCCTCACTGGCATTCAAGCCAGGTTAGAGAATCACAGAATATTCTGGGTTGGAAGCAACCCGTAAGGGTCATGAATCCAGCTCTTAAATGAATGGCCCATACAGGGATGAAACCCACAGCCTTGGTGTTAACATCCAATTGAACTCTGAGCATCAAGACAATTTGCAGAAGAAAACCAACAAAACCAAATCCACATGGAGTTTCAGTTGGGGCCATGAGTAAATCAGTAGTAAAGCAAACATAAAATTCAGCTAAGGAAAATCCAGGTATTTTAAATAAACTTGCAGACTGAACAGAACTGTTCAAAACAGGTTCTGATGGTTTCATCAACAAGAAAAAAAAATTACCAAACCTAATAAAAACCTTCTGCTGTGGTTTTAAAAAGAACTATTAAATTAGAAATTTGAACATAGTTCCCAAACCCTGATTTTTATGACTTGTCCCTGATCACTGAGACACAAGTGGAAAGGAGACTGAGTGACAAGTGCTTCCCCTACCTCCAACTCCCTCTGAGAAACGATTCAGTTAAAAAATTCAAGGAACTCTAATGAAAGCCATGCAAACAACAGATAAATCAGATTACAGTCTGCTCTGAACTCGGCCAAGGTTCACATGGAAGGTTTGCAAACCTTTACATTTCTCCTGAGTTGTGACAAGCAAACAAAGAAGGCTGGGATTTTTCACAGCTGTCAGACCATGATGGCAGACACAGGATAAAACAACGAAAGAAATAATAAATCTGGAGATGAATTTTTCATTTGAATTAAATATGTATATAGACAATCCATTCTATAATAAATAAGCTTAGAGATATATACAAATTCATAATCAGTGAATAATTAGTGCACCAACAGTTTCTTCAGGAAGATGATTTAGCAGAGAAGTATCTGCTAATCAGTCCCTTTTGTGCTTTTTAAAAAAACAATGATAAATGAGACTATAGGATACTTCCAGCTAGTAAATTTAGTGCTGATAAGTACCAATATATGATTACATTCGACCAAACATACATGGTCACACTTCATTGTGAACCAGCACAAAAATAAATGTGACTAAAGAAAGAAGCAGTACTAACACCCTCCTCTGCTTGTGTGATTATTGCTTACTGTGTCACAAGCAGGTGAAGGCTGGAGAAATTTCTCCCTTAATAAGTGTGGCTCTCTATCTAAAAGCACAGTTTTCAGATCTGACTGCAGAATTCACTGTCCCATCACAGATCACAGTGATCCAATATTTGGGCTTCAAGCAGTCCATGTCAGCTCCAGTTCTCTGAATATCAAGCAAGCCCCCATTCAGCTTACCTCCTTCCAGAGAAGGGCTGCCTGGGTGATAGACTTTCGCCAAAGAAAATTTGATGGATTAAAAAACCCCAAGTGACCAAGAGGTAAAAGAGAAAGATTATGCTGTATTTTCCTAAATGTCCCAGTAATTCAGGAAAATTAATGTTTCCTATATGTCACAGGGAACAGGAATTCAGACTTGAGTCATAATCCTCAAAATCTGGAGACTGAAATATTCTCCAAATTAATGCCAAAAGAAATATATTTAAGCACAGTTGCAACTAATTTATTGAAGTAATAAAGTAAAATAAAGAGGTCAAGAAGAAAGATTGTGTCAAGCCTTCACCTCTCAGGCCCAAAGGACAGTTTGGATATTTAACACAGCTTCCTCCTGAACAATAGCAGTATTGTCTCTTCAGGTAAGTCAGAGGTAGTGTCTAAAACAGTATAATGAATAGAGCAGCAGCCTCCAGCTGAGCCCAGCTATGCCAGAGGTGGCCAAGAACAACGCCACCCGATCAGCCTGGTCATGCTGCCAATGGGATCAGCAGTGATCCCTGGAGAGAGCCCTGGCCATGGGAAGCAGGCAGGATGCACACACACGGGCGCTGGGAGTACGGTCACCAAGGAGATGCGTGCCACAATAGGGTACATCTGCTCCAGAGGCCAGTCCCTGTCAGCAGCAGATGTGTGCACAGCTCAGCCACACAGAGCACGCACACACAGAAAGACAGACAGACACAGCAGCACACACACAGTACTTGGCTGACTCAGGTCCACATGACTCCAGGAGAAGGGACCTGGCTGTACATGATGTTTAACCACGTTTCCTCTAGGAAACATTTTTTCATAGAGAGAGAGATTACAATAGGTTTCACTTGACAAGTAAAACATTAAGCATAGTTCAAAGATGTCCACTAAGGAGCACACGTGGAACACAGCAATCAGGATTTAAGTTGCAGATTCATCCTCTTCCAAAAGGAGGTCGTTCAATGCAATAACTGTAGCAGCAAAATCAACCAGCTCCACAAAGTCTGATGTAATTATGTTAACACCCATAACACCAGGCTTCTGTGCTTTCACCCAATTCAAAATCATGGGCAGGTTCCTAAAGAAATTGAAATAAAGAAAATTAAACACTTTAAAAGAGGCACTTTTGTATACCTACTCCCCTCATTACAAACACAACATGCTGTTTACAAAATATATTATCTCATATTTGTGATCAGGGCTGTCACCCTAAATGCAATTGGCTGAGTGCTTAACACAGCACATGGTCATTAGCTATCAAACAGACATATTGGTCAGTCATCAATGCCAACTAGCAGACATACAAAATCCCTCTATATTCACTGGGTAGTCTGTGCTTCAGGATTTAACACTGCACTAAAATTTTCTGCACCGTGGTTTGTTTGCACCCAAGCACACGTTAAGTCAAATGCTCAATTTCACAGCAAACCAGCGTAACACAAAGTAAGGCCATGCCTGGCCCAAGATGCTCCCTTGCCCTCCTCTGCCTCAGGGAAGGCAGGAGAAAAAGTTGGAGGCAGCAGCATTGCATTTCTCCCAAATTCTCTCCAGCTTCCAGACTCACTCAAGAGCAATGGGGTCAGGGAAACCAAACCTAGAACGAAGCTGTCAGCTCCACAGGATTTGAACATCCTGCTTATACATTGCTACAACTGGTTAAAGGAGAGGTGTGTCAGGAACTGAATTAAACAGTTAGAAATTCTACTATGGGGAGAAATTTCAAATATTTCTTGGACAACAGTGCAAGTTAGGAGTCTGCACCAGCTTTCTTGCACTCTAAGATGAAATACCATGCTTTTCAGCAGTTAGACACAAATGGTTAAATATGTTTGCATTATTTAGATTAGTGCTGTAACATGTATACATTATTTGAGAAGATGCTAGGCTAGCAAGTTAGCTAACAGAACGATTAAGAGAAAAAAGCAAACCCAAAAAACTTAAAACCATTTCACACCTGCTGAATCAGGACAATAAAAAAAACTTATCAAGAACTATGAGTGAAGGCATAACTACTGCCAAGGGACACACCACACTTCAGCCAGCTAAGTGTGACTTGTTGCAAGTCTCCTTTAGCAAGAGCTGAGAACATTTAAATATTCAAATCCAGGGCAAAATTTCCATACAAGAAGGGAGGCATCTACATAAAACAAGGACAGATTTGCATATCAGCTAGCTTGTGCAAACGCACACAAGTAATCACGCTTATGCAAACAGCAGCAGCTATCTGCAACTTTCGGTTTAAATTGCAAACAAGTGTTAAGGATGAGAGAAAGGGACGGACTGAAGGCAGGCTTCCAGCTAACAGTGGCTTAGAGCACAGATCTGTGCCAGGAGTCCCTCGAAACAAGAGTTGCTCGCACATTCCACGAAATGCAACGATCCTTTGGTAGTTTTTGCCCAGGAATCCCGCCCGGCCTTGGCGCGGGTGCCCCGCAGGGTCCGGCGCTCGCGGGCCCCCAGCGCCATCTGGTGCCGAGCGCGGCCGGCACAGGTGCGGCCCCGACACCGAACCAACAGCTTGGGCCGGACTAACGCCTCTGCACGAACGGGACTGAAAATGCCGAGATTTATACCTAATCAGCGATTTTCTTATTCACAGAATCACTGAGTGGCCTGGGTTGGAAAGGACCTTAAATATCATCTCATTCTAACAGCCCTTGCCTTTTGCAGGGACATGTTCGAGCCCGACACAACGTGGCCTTGAACACTTCCAGGGAATGGGGCATCCACAAATTCCCTAGGCAACCTGAACCAGGGCTTCACCACCCCCACAGTAAAGATTTCTTCCTAATATACACGAGGACTTTTACAGTTCTGGTAATTTTTAGCAAATGGGCTAGTAGGTGTTAATTCTATAAAATAAATCATATGAAACCATCCTGGTCATGCTGTTAATACTAGTTAAAATCACTGTCACTCTGTGCTAATCAAAGCAAAACTCTCTTACAGGGACCTTACTCATAGGAAAATTAATTGTACAATGGTCAATGGTATTAAAAAGAGTCAAATGGTGAATCTAATTTTTGGAAGACCTCTCCCCCCAGCCCCCTTAAAATACAGGGTAAAATACTGCCCTAGGTGATACATCTCCGACTGTTACTGAAATTACTGAGACATTTGTATGGATAAATGTAAAACTAAGTCCAGAAATAAGCAATTTTCCTCTGTGGCACAAGCTTTTTCTACCCCCCCCATCCAACTTCAGCCAGTTTGAAATTAATTTACTGGTTTGAAGGCACACATCCATCCTACATTTTACAAAATTATATCACATTTCCAAAGTTCCAATTACCAGGAAACACATATATACCCTGTTCCTTTATTATTTGTACTGTCTTTATTTTCAATGATTGCAAGTGTCTTACATGAACAACAGTATTGAGCAAAATGGTATGCTTTCAGAAGCCTAAGCAAACATCTCCTAGTTTCTTTCTTGCTCAGTGCCTCTTTCAACACAAGACGTTAAGTAAAGAACTGAGACAATCAAGACAAGTCCTTACCTATGAACAAGCGTGTTCTTCAGACCACGAATCAGATGCCGTGCAATCGTTTTCACTCGAGGTGTGAGAATTGCTTGAGATACATGGAAAGTCCCATAACGACTTCGTTCCCCAAGTGTGGTTTCCAGGAACTGCAGCAGTTTGTGCACATTAGTTGTATTAGCCCATGGTGCTGGCATTTTATTACCTGGCCACAGGAAGGGATATGCCTGATACAAAGGGTGGTGGTAAAATATGAGAACCTAGGAGAACAAAAAAAGAAAAAAACCAAAACCAAAACAAGTCAAAACTACTATATTTTTATTTGAACAGGCTGCTGCATTGGTTTATGTTCATACAGTACTGTTGCACCTAGCATAGCAGTGAAGAGGACTAAGCAAAAAAGTTGCTCTTGAGTCATGAGTGTGAGTATATTTCTTGCACTACAGCCAAAGGAGATGGAGATAATTTTATTCAGCTTTGAGGACAGGATTCCTTCAGGCTTTATGGGTCATCAGTTTAAAATGACAAAGTTGCCTTTGTCATTTAAAGAGCTCAGCCTAAAAGTATTGCAACTTCTTCATGCCAGAAAATATTCTATCTGTACTTGAAGGTAAGGATTTTAGCAGCCTTGCCATCTTCTGAATACCTCCTTCTAAGAGGGCAAAGTGTGCAGGGCTGATTGGCACATGACTGACATACTGGCATCGTGCTCACACTTGCTGCATGAGAAACCAAAGGCAGTCCTGCTGTCAGCAAAACCCTCAAATCCAAGGTAATGTTTTTTACCTTGTAAGGTGCTTCTCTACAGCATAAAGAGGACACGTTTTTTACAAACACCCACATTTACACAAAATTAATCTTGAAGCTTAACATTGACAGCATCAGTTCAGAACAATTCCTCAAAGCCTCATTTCCAGTTCAAGAATTATGTGCTGCTGCTGAAACCCTTTTCTGTTCTCATTTTTTGTGTACCTTTGGGAGCAGTTACCACAGAGAAGAGCCATTAACCTCACCTCTGCAGATCTGGATGGCTGCAAAGGAGGTAAGAAATTCCATCCATACCTTAGTCATGCTAAAGCTTATATGCTTCACACTGGCTAGAAAGACAACAGTTAATAAAATCCTCACCAACACAACTCTGCATTACATGCTCTTCCAGAAGAGAAAACCTTTGTAAGGAGCACGACGCTCCAAGGACACTACAGTTTATTTAACAAACGTGCTTGGGAGCAGGACAGACTGGCCACAGCATAGATGAGGGGATACATGGCTGCATGTAAATGGAGGAAAACATGCACACTGCATAGGGGAGGCCCTAGTGGGCATTAACTTGACCATCAGCAACATCCTTGGTCCAATATCTGCGAGTGGGAGCTACACTTGGCTTGTCTCTTTAAAATCTTAACATTTTGGGTTTGAAAAACATCAAATATCCTTTCCCTACCTGGTGTTTCTTCTCCCACATGTACAGTAACGTCACATATTCTACACATTCAACACAACAAAGTTTGGATTCAAATGCTGAGCGGATCCTGTTGATCAAGAAGTGGTGATGGCTGTCATCCATGGCATAGAAATGATTGAAATCCAAGAAGATTACTTCCTTGGGGTGCTGCTCAAGAAAACTATTCATTTCCTTCAGCCCATCCCATACTTTGATGCCAAACAAGCCATGTATGAAGTAAATCTCTTGTCCTATTTCCCCAGGTTTGGAAGATACACGAAGATCAAAGTAGCGGATCCCGCCTTCCAACTGTTCTTTGAAAGTCAAATTTTGAGTCACTGACCATTTCTTCATGATCTTTCTAACGAAGGAAATTCTGGCCAAACGTTTGATGGCTGTTGCTTGGTCTGGTCCCACTGGAGATTTCTCATCAACCCAGTAGCTGAAAGAATCATGTGATCCTAGAAAAAAAGCCAAGAAGAATTAATTTTAGAAAAAGTGGCTATCCCATAACACATGTACCCATGTGGCCTGAAAACTGAACAAAGTCCTACATGTGTGACAGGGGTGCAGAAGCATTATGCTCATATGTAGGTCTTTCAGACCATCCTTTACACCTTACTTTTCCCTGACAGTATAACAAGAGTTAAGCATAAGTGAAATAGAGATTTTTGGAGTTCACTTGAGTTAGCAATATGAATTAAGCATTTAAGTTTAGCCTGTAGAACTATGTGTTGAATTTTAACCTTTTTACTTAAGAAACCTCCACCATGGTACAAAGGGCATAGTAAAATGCAAATTTCTGAAACTTCTTGCATAAAGAACAATACCAGAAAAGACCAAGAGATGCAAAGAAACCAGATAAAGGGACTCCTCCGTCTCCAAGCTAATCAAGGCCTACAGACGGTACTCAGATAAGCACCAAGGGACCAAAAGTGCATGTGCAAAAGAGAAAGTTCAAAAGTTCAGTCATGAGGAAGATCACAATCTTCAGCCTCAGAGACCACCCGAGAGATCCCTGTGCGGACAACGAGAGACCCCTGTGCGGACAACGTGCGGACAACGCATGCCCAGAAGGGCGTGGATCTGATTACCCAGCAAAGTGAGAACAGGGCGGGCAGAGATTGAATATGCATGGAAAAGTTGTGCAATGTATTGCATATGGAATACCTTTGTGAATAAAGATAAGGGTCAGACTGAGGCTCAAGGCACAAGTTTTCACGAGAGCTATCTTGCTTGTGCTGGGCGCTGACATACCCACTTCATAACTATATCTGGTTGTGGAGTTTATTTACTCCGCATATCGCTTCATAAGGTCCTCAGTTTGAACTTTCTTTCACGAACTCCCAATTTCAATGCTCTCTGAACACCACAAAACAAACATCTGTGGTAAAGGTAAACCTCCTTCTAACCTTCCTTCATTCCTTCCTTCACAAACTACAAATCAACCCCCAAAGCTTTCCCAAAGCCTGGTACATGACTGATCTAGGATGAGACTCCAGAATAATTTTAAAAATCTGAGACTTTATTTTTTATTTTACACCTGGTATGTACAACCATAACCTTACACACCAAACATCTTGGAACAGGTTTCTTTATTCACATAATGGACTGAGGAATCTGCACCTGCACATGCCTTATCAGCACATCTCCCTTTAGCCCCAAGATGGCAGATAAATGATTAGTAGTTTGAACAGTGGGCAATGACTGGCTGGACCTAGAGGTGGAACAATTGAACACACCACCAGTTACAGTGTGGATGGATACCAAGCTCATGTTAAACAAATTCATGAACATGTCTTTTACCTAGCATGCTTTCAAGTGACCAAAGGCATGGTGAAAAGAAAATTCATCAAAAAAGTACAACCAACAATCAAAATCACCAGTCCCAACCAAAATAATGCATGTCCAAAAAAGCTCCTGTGACACAACCTGTACCTGGGCAGAGAAACTGCATCTCTAATATAAAATTATTGCTTATTAGAAAAACCTCCAATTGAAAATTCAGTAGTAAATGGGAAAAAAACCTGAGAAGCAACAAAGCTCCAAAATAAAAAGTTTCAGAGTGACTGAAATATCCCTACCTTAGCCAAGTCAGTAACAGAACAAAGAGTGAAAAGGCAGTGTATCTTGGCCTGCACCGTACCAGAACAGCATAAAGCAAAAGACTAGCAGAAGCTGATCCACCACAGACTGGGGTTTACCAAGGATTCGTGGTCATTTGCACTAGGTACCAGCAATCTAGCCAAGAAGCTGTAGCTGCTCCAGGCTTGCCTTCCTTGTGAACTTCCAGCCAACACAAACGCTATTAGGAGCTCTAACAGCCCTTGCCACCCTCTGTCTTCAGGATAAGAGACGAGAGTTTGACCCATTAAGCCAAACCCCACTCTCTATCTGTGCTGGAGTGTAGAGAAAGCATCTTCACCCAAGGAGCTCATTTTCCAGCTGCCCCAGGATACAGTGACCTGGCACCTGTGTTTTGCATTCCTGCATGTTTGTCTCTGCTTCTACGACTATGCTTTTCTCAAATTTCCTCCTCTACATCAGTCAGCAACTCTTTGAAATCACAATCTGTAACATTCAATCTCAAGATAACATTTGAGGCATTCACAGTCTCCTTTATCCAAACCTTTTATTTGGGTACCAGTGCTCACTTGAACACTGATGCATTTTTTGTGATGCAAGATCAGAGCTACAAACAAGATTATTATTTAATTGGATTATCTTGTTGGCATTTTAATCCAGATGAAAGAAGAGACTGTGCATAAACTAAACATCACTTCTCAATAACCTTAAATGCACTCTTTTCCATGGATTTCAACTAGTTCAAAACCAGTGAACAGGTAGTGTGAAGGTGAGTTTTTAAACTTTACAAATGAACACTAAAACTTATTCTGACCAATTCTCCATGAATTCTTCACAGCATTTGTATAAGTGAATTTCTGTTATGGCTTGCCATTCAGTCTTCTAGACAGAAGTGAGAAGTGCCAAAGATGCCATCTTAAGCAACTTTTTAGTACTTGTCCCAGTAAACTACATCACAAAGTAGCTGTCAGTTGTGGAGCAACACCTAGATTTTTTTTCTCCCATCTCCAAACATGCAACCTCAAACAAAATCCAGGAGCAAACATCTAGTGAAGACATTTCAAAAGCCATATGATGCTTCAAACTGTGGTTTACAGATATTTGAGTTTCACCTACCTCCCTGTACAGCAGAATTAGTCATTCAAGCTTCTACTATATTTGGAAAGTAGACTTTAATCACAAGGAGCTTGCCTTCTGCCTTGAAATTAGTATCTCTGCACAAAGAAATCTTTCATTTGGTTGTGTTTTTTGTTCGGTTTTTTCCTAGTTCTTAATTCTATCAATTTTTATTTTTTCATATGTTTAGGTCACTGTAGAAGGCAGTTTAACATTGTAGAATGTAATATATGTTAGAAATAATTCATGCTATAAAAGAGTGTATTTTATAAAGATTGTGAAATCCAAACGAGTTTCTGACCACAAGCAGCCTGAGAGGTAGATGTCTATTCAGACTCCGAAACTCCTGGAGTCAGGCCAGACAACAAACGATCGGCACTTTAGCCCAAGAATAGATGCACGCGACGTGATGATCACCGCTATCCCGAGTCATCGGAAACCGCCTAAGTGCGATCATCTCGCTCTGCGGATAACATTGATCAAGATAGCCGAGCCAGAAAGATACATGCGAATACTCGACTTCCCGGGATTCGATCAACGCTGGCTATCAACCAGGAAAAAGTGATTGTCCAGCTCTGCACAGTGAAAGAACCAACTATGAATATGCAGAGTTACAAAAGAAACTTGGACTCCTTTGCCTCGGGCACAATAAACTGTATAAAACATCTCCGCTAGAAGCGGCTCTCGTGAACGGGGGCAGGGGGAATTTGATGCGATAGAGGTCAGATCTGCGTTCACCCAGCACCGATCCTGGGCTCGATGCTGTCTCTTTGGCTGTGGTGGTTTTGAGGACCGTGTTTTGGTCGCGGAAAATGATAAATAAATCTTTTCGCATTTTTTGATAATTTGGCTTTTGATTGATCATTTATAACATAGAATAATGACATAAGAAATATTTTCATATTAACTAAGACAGTGCAGCATCCTTGAACGTATAGGAATCACTCGCACCATTATGCTCCCTCAAACTGATAAATCTGACTTACAAAGGAATGAGAATTTTATCTTGCCACTAATACATTGTTGTTACCTCAGAGTTGTCCAAGTAAATCTAAACCAAAAAACAACTCATTTTCCTTATTCTGATAATTCACTTAGCAGCTACAAAAGTCTTTCCTTTGCAGTTTGACACTTACAAGGTGCTTTTAAGGATACAAAGAGCAAATTTTCTCCCTGCACTATCACAAACCAAATTTTACTTATAACCTAGCACTAGAAAGCAGTATTAAAAAAGAGAAAAACCTTCCACAAAAAACCCAAACAAGTCACCACATTGCAACTTTTTCACCACATACTTTAAAAACCGAACTCCTTAACAGGAAAGTGAACTATGTGTGACATGCTTCTATAGTTAGAGAAGATCCTATTAACTCCTGCCCCATGGCTCTGCTAAAAGCCTAGGAAATGGAGCTTTCCTCCTAAATCGAAGTCAACGTGTATACCTAGATATAACCAAGCAGAACACTAGTTGCATTTGCAAAACGTATCCTCCTTTTCACTGTTGGTAGCACATCACCATCTAAGAAGGGCAGGGGATCATCACAAATTCTGTTGATCATTCTGTGATCAATACTGAGGCTGGAAAGACAGCAGAAGTCCAGTTGGGTCTTCAGTGGTCATTTAAAAAGGCCAGTCACCAATATCTAGGCCAAACCTGGACCCACAATGTTTTGACTCTGGTCAAAAAATTGAAACCCTGCAGCAACAGCACTGGATACTTGTGGGGTTGTAGGGTAATAGCACATCACCACCAGGCCCTTCTTTAAGATCACTGTGATATACTACCAGCTCAGGCACTGCCTTTTAACATAGCTTAGCTGTTAGACGTTAAGTACATGCTAAGCTGATTGCATCATGATGTCAAAATAATCCCTGCTCTCCTTTGCTCTATTTCTAAACTCATAAAGTCTTGTCATTCTGTTGCTATGGCAGGAGCCAAGCTGCTTGCTGATACATGTGATGCAGCATGATTTCTTTTTGAAAAAGCATAACCTAAACCAACACAAATCCATAAAACTTCAAAGGCAAAGAGCAGAGCCTACATGGCAGGAATGGAGCAGACCAGCCCCATTTTGTTAGAAGCTCAGTGTAAGAGCTTGCTAAACAGATTCTCAATTAATGTCTAACACAAGGACGTGTGAAGGTGCTTGGACACTGCCCAACGACAGCAGCAAGGCTGGAAGGTCCTGGACAGAGCAAGAACCACAAAACTCTCACAGCAACACACACTGTAAAGTCTTTGTAAAAAATCCCTCACCCCACCATGTGTAAAAAATCCCTCACCATCTGTTGTTCCCCACCACACAAATAATGTGCATTGCCGCAAATTATGCAGAGTACTTTTCTTAGGGAAAAAAGCAACCTCAAGAATTATTGAAGCAAGACATTTCACATGATAATTAACAACTTAAATATAAATAACATCCTATTCCTATAGTAAAGCTATTCCTTAAACCTACTGATTGTGGACAAAACAACTAACAAAACTAGGTATTTATAACCTCCACCTCACCCACTGAGAAGTCAAAAGGCAGAGATGAGCCAAGAAAATTTATCTTCATTGTCCTTTAGGTAAGGAGAGGCTAGAAGTCCAGCCTGAACCACCTCAAAAGCATGTTCCTGCACGTGCAGGACATGGAATCACTGTACACAAGACCGGATTAGCGTTCAGACAGCAAACCTTACTGAGCTGCTCTAGTGACATGGCAGCAGACTGGTGCTCAGCCCTTCCCAAAACCGAGTCAGACACAGGCAATACAATGAAGAGATCATGATTCACCAATTGCTTCCAATTGGGTAAAGATGTGCAGCACAAAGCAGCAAGCATTAAATTTGCAATATTCATGAAAGAGATTGCACATTCAAAGACAAAAATTAGGGGACTGCTAATCATCTGGCAGCTTTATTTCTGTTTCATTTCTTTCATCTGACAAAGACTGGCAGCTTCAAGGAAAGAAGTCACATGCCCTCAAATGCCCAGACATTTAACTACCAAAAGCTGTGTTATAGTTAGAATAATATTATATAGGTGTATATATATATTCCAGATGCCAGACTTAAAATGATGGACAGATCTCTTAATTTTATCCTAGTAATTGCAACTGTGGATTAAATTTCATTCATATCTTTAAACTTATTTTTTTCTGCTTATATTAATTCCTCAAGTTAATTTTATGTTAAACAGCTCACTTTTCAATTCAATTTATTTGTTAAATAGATAGTATTTCACAGTTCAGGATGACTTCTTGTTGAAGCCCTTGTGCTGATTTGTAGACAGCAGTCTTTTATCATCGCATCTGCAGTAAAATCTAACTTCTCAGTATGTTAATTTGTCATGCTACTTACTCACAGATAGTCAAATAACCCATGCTGGAGCTGAAACAAATGACACTGATCAACAGAATGTTATCAAGCCTCCAATGTCAACAAATACTAGCTATAGCTCTTCACTCTCATGACCAGTGACAGGACTCAGGAAACAGCACAAAGCTGAGTTTACAGGCTTACACTGGATCTTGGGAAAAGGTTCTTCACCCATATGGCAGCTAAACACTGGAATAGGGAAGTGGTCACAGCACCAAGCTTGTCCAAGTTCAAGTAGTGTTTGGACAATGCTCTCAGGCACAGGGTGTGACTCTTGGAGGTGTCCTGTGCAGGGCCAGCAGTTGGACTGGATGATCCTGTGGGTCTCTTCCAACTCAGCATATTCTATGATTCTGTACCATTTGGTACTATCTTTTGTTTCCACATAATACTTCCTGCAAATACTGCAGAGGGACAGAGATTAGCATCATGTCACCAACCCCTTGTAAATTTACCTTCATGGAATATTAAAAATATGATTATACAGCATGTAAAAATGCAAAGATCTTCCAACACAGAACATTACCTGTGCACTGCCAATCACTCGAAAACAGGACAAAAACTCATGGGGTTTTTTGGATACAAGCATGTTTCAGCATACTGCAAGCCTCCCTGGTTCCAAGGTTGTGGACTAGTCAGAAGCAGCAGCTCAAGACACTTTCTGCAAACATCTGGCCAACCAAGAAGCAATAAATGAAAGCACAAGGGCAGACAAGTGTGCTGTGAGTAAACTTAAATAAATCTGAATAAGCTGGATTGATTTTTACATGAATAGAATACTAACAGGATGAAAATTGCAAGAGACAAATGTTTAACATAGCATGAAGCTAAGAAGCAAGGTCAAAAAAAACATACTCATTCCTTTAAAAACATTACAGGGTCACTTTTGACCAAAGACTCACCCAAGCTGTAGTGATGCTGCACTTCTTAGCACAAGCTTTGCTTACTAAACAGAGTACATTCCCCACACATTACATACCACTGCACATGACACAGCACAGCAGGCATTACACAGCCAAGATGGGCAAAAGAACAGTAACCAAGTTCCAAAAACACAGGATCTAAGTGCTAGCAAGTCAAGGCTATCCCAGTGATGTTCTTTTCAACCAGATCTCCCGTGGGTGTCAAAACTGAGGGAAAAACAGGATAAGCAAAAGTGCCTCTCAAAGTCTAGAAGTCCTCAGGATTCAGGTCATTAACACTCCAGATTTTCTTATTGGAAGGTTAGCATCTTAAAAGTTCATCAATAATGAAAAGCAAATAGTTCATACTAACTTGTCCAGCAAAAGGAGATGAAGCAGAAATGAGAAACATCCTATTGATAATCAATTATCTAAAACTATAGAAATGAGTATATTTTAAGAAACCTACAAGAATCCTTTAGATATTCTTAATGCAGTCCCATTAAGAAAGACAAATCCTAGTAGGGACCAAATCCTCTTAGGAAAACTCCCTCTCTCTATTCAAGAACTACCTTGATTTCCCCCACTGCCATCAGGCAGTGCAATGGGATGCAAGAGCTTAAAGACAACCTAAAACTGTCAGACACAATACAATGTCAGAGTAGTTTGATTTTCTTTCCAGCCAGAAGAAATACTTTTGACACTGGCTGGAGTTATTGCCATTGAAGGTTAAGGTCACTTAGCAATGATTTCTCATTTATCAACATTCTCAGCTGTCTGCAATGGGAATGCAAGAAAGACACAGCATATCACTATCATTTCAAAGCCTGACTGGATCTACACACTCAAAAAGGAAAAAACCCTTCAGCTTAGAGTTCTAAACTCCTCTTTTGTGACCACTCAGAACTGAGTGGACCAAGGGTTCATTCTCTTCTGAGAAAGCAACAGAGAAATTTTTATTACATAGTACTTTCTCCTCTTTTAGCATCTTTGCTGGAAAAGCAGGCAAACAAACTTTCACAACATGGAAGGAGAGCAACAAGCATGTATATCAACATTGTAACTAGTTTTCTCCATTGGAAGTAAAACTTCGGCATGTTCTGCACTAATTTACATCTCTCCTTGGAGATCAGTGAACAGTCAAGTTGAAGACACTTTACCAGACTCATTTACCAGACACACTTGAGTCCTTCTATAGGGTACAGATTTTAATAAATCACAGGAAGAAAATTTTCCAGAAGAAAACCAAATTAATTAGGACCTTCATATACTGTCTGAACAAAATTTTGTGGTATTTCAAGAGTAATTTGGTTTTGGCTGAACAGATGACAGAAATTCTTTAAAAAGATAAGCCTTAAGACTGGCTTTTCAGGGGAGCTTCTACACAGACCTAGCATCTGCCAGACCAGTTCCTCACAGAGGATCATATAAAAAGAATACTTGATTACTTAAGAACAGTGGAATAACTTCCATCAAATGTTCTCACCAGTGTAACAGTCCAGATAGTTTAATAGCCTCTCTAAAAATATTTGAGAGTTGCTGTTACAATCAAATAGCCTAACAAAGTAGTAAAATAACTTGTCTTTTCAGAAAATTCTGCATTTACCAATCATACTCAACATCATTATACTCATGCAGATACTTTCTTCTAGTGGTTACCACCTGATTCATTGGTAGATGCAAACTAAATTGAGAGGGAAAATAAAGCTTGGTGAAACAGAACATAAATCTTATATTTCTTCCCTCTGAGCTTCAATCCAACAGATGGCCAGTTCAGATGATTCAATGATCCTTTTAATGAGAACTCCATAGGAATACTGTTTCGGAGGAGGATGAAGCCTCAAGGTCACCACCACGCCTCTCAGCATGCATGTCCACAGCCCACAGCAGCCCATGAACAAATAAACAAGAAAATCATAGCATTAGCAAGTTCAGCAGCTCACCCAGGGTCAGGCAGACAAAAAGAAAAACCATCCAATCCAGTCAGAGCCTAGTGGCCAGCTCTCAACTGGACAGTGCTTGCTGCTGCTTCTTTTCAGAACCACTTTGGCTCTGCTTAGCCAACTCAAAGTCAAGCAGCTCACAGGGCTTTTAGGGAACAGCTACACTGTCAGGACAGCAGAGTTGGCCAGTTGGTGGATAGGACAATGGCATCCTGTGCAGAAGATGCTCAGGCCCCCATCACCTCCAGGGGGTGGGGCACATGAGGATGGTCACACTACTGCACCAACTCAGTCACTTGCAGCAGGTTATCAACTCAGGAAACACCTCTCCATGCCTTCCATCCCCCCTTTAAGCTGAACCATAGGCTTGGCCAGCAGGGCTGCTCCTTGTTAAGACTGCCTACCAGCTGTATTTGTAAAGCTTTGTTTTCCAGGGATGAAAATTTCATAGTACTTTGATCATTTAAATCAAAATCAGGAAGCCTCTTACTGAGGCTCTTGGGATGAACTTCTCAGGGAAGGGCAGAAACAGTGGCACACTGTACTGTGGCAAGTTTTGGGTTAGTCACACTGACACTGCCATGAGCAAACTACGGAAAGTTATATTACAAGTTGGCTAGAAAGTCAAGAGTGTGTGTGTCGTAAGGGGGAATTAGGCAGCTTGACTATGCTATAGTTTGGAGCAGCAAAGTTTTACTATTTCAACAGAGCCAGGACACATCTCTTCTTGGGGATCAGCGAACAGTCAAGTTGAAGACTTTACCAACTGTTCTGAGTCTCCAATATGGTCTTGTTCTGGCCATATTCAGGTCAATACGATTTTCTCTGTTTAAAAAAAAAGTTTCTGGAAGGGTAAAACCCATTTTTTATCTGTCATCTCTGGCTACCTACAACCCAGCATCCCACAGGAAACTCCTCAGCCATTGTACAACCTGATGCTGACAGAAATGGCTCCACATTCCAAATGCTCTGCATGACTTAGAAATGAGATTATGGCCAGCCATCCACATGCTTTCTGAGAAAGCAAGAACACACCAGCTGGGATCACTAGAAGATGAGAGAAGAGGCTCTGTACACCACCAGAAGCCACAGGTGGAGAGCTGTCCCAACTCTCCCTGGAAAGGCAGCCTGCCCAGCCTGCATGTTCCAGAGCAGCAGAACACTCTGCTGAGTGTGACATTTGGCTCTAGGTGTACCAGTGGTTGAAAAACTGACTTCAAGTGGCAAAAGCTTAAAAATAATAAAAAAAACCCAGTAAGCTATTTCAAATCAGCCTTAGATATACCAAGTTTGATCTATAACACAAACATCTTTACTTAAAAATTTTAAAAAGAAATCTTACACCCTAGGAGAAAACCACTGGTGTAAGGGTTTTTTTTAGTATCACATTTCAAAGTGCTAAAGTAAAACATTTTACTTCTCCCAAATTTTCCATCTTTTAGCTCTCTTCTTCAGTGACTCCTATCAAACAACTTAGTTCAGATTGAAATCAACTTTTCCATGACTCAGCTTACTTTTTACTAATAGCATTTGTTTCAGCCAAACTATGTGAAAGAAAAGAATCACTCATTTATTCTACAGCTATTGCAACTCTTGTTCTTTCCTGTCCACATCTGCAGCACCATGACACCTCAGGTTAACGACTGTGCTCCCTCAGGACATCCACACAGTCCAGCATCCACCCTAGGGCTTGCCCAACTCCGTGAGTAGCTGTTGCAAGCAGCTTTTCTGACAAGAACCACTTCTCAAAATAAAAAAATCCCTCTAAATTATCATCACCACAAAAACCTTCCCAGGTTAGCCTGGGGAACACACTCATTTGTATTTGGAGGGGGAGAGAAGGAAAGGCAGGGGACAGAAATGACTTTTGATTATCTTACTTTATTTATTAAAGGGTTCCCATATTCTTCTGGGTGCTCCTGCAAGCAGCAGTGGATCCCTACCTTAGCCATCATATGTTTTCTCCGGAAGACAAAGAAAAAAAATCAGCAGCATGGAAAAACTCATAGCTAGCTACCCTGACCAGAACTGGGAACAAAGCAAGGGGTACAGATTGATCCAAACCTCCAGGTATACCTGTTACATCCATACTTCAAGTTGGAATAGTCCAAACAGGATTAAGTAAATGTATTATTACCAAAGGAAAACAGAACTGCCTGCTATTCTCATAACATTCATCCAGCACCTTGGAGGCTGGACTAACGAAATACTTAAACACTGATAGCTGGCAGTGAACATCTGCTAGAGTGCCTTGCCTTGCTGTCTCAAACCAAAAGGAAGGAGTTTATCATGACCTCACACAGAGGAGACTGAGACAGAAAAAGCGTTTCACCTGCTCTAATACAAGTATTAATGCAAAAGTTTGATTAAACAGGAAAATGGTGCCATACCTTCAGATGCAGAGACTTCAGACTCTAGCAGCAAGGTAATCAAGTGTGAAAAACACCAATCACGTGTTTTTAAAATTTCAAAAGTTTAATAGAAATAAAATGGTATATTTTAAAATAGTAATACAATTAGAGTAATACAATAATAATAAAATTATAAAAATAGTAATACAATTAGAGTAATAAGAATTTGGACAATTTGAATTAGGACAATATGAGACAATAGAAACAAAGAGTTATGGACTCCGGGTACCTTTTCCTGGGCAGCACAAGCCCGAAAAAGGACACCCATTAATGAAGGATTAACCCTTAAAAACAATAGCCTGTTGCATATCCATACATCTCATTCATGATACATAAATTCCATTCAAATACAGGATTCTGTCTGTCATCATCAGCTTCTTCCTCATAATCCTAATGGCTTCGTCCTGTCCTTTCCTGCCCAAGCGATGCAGGAAAAAGTTAGTTTCTCCTGAAAATGGAGCAATAAATTCTCTTTCTCTGAAAGATTTAGGTGCCCTGTGACTGCTGTCTCAGTATGAGTCCTTTCTTCAGAAAAAAGTATCCTACATATCATAGTTTCTATTTTAACATTTTGTTATAACCTAAAACTATTTTTAACATACTACTTAAGAGAATACAGCATCACTTTCTAACACAACACACAATATTCATTTTAATATTTGCAAAAAGCCTATCATAAAACACATTTTTCACATCAAGATACCTGCCTTTCTAAAAATTTCTGTAGCAGTTCAAATGAAACAGTACAAACTGGACATACCATGGTGCTATCAACTATTAGGATGTAAGTACAAGCAAGGAACAGCTAGGCTCTCCAGCTAATTCTTTAACTAGCTGATTTACTTTGAAAGCTGATCAGTGAGAGCATTCCAGATTTTTGTGTTCCTTTCCTACATGGAGAAATAAGAAAAGTAGCAGATGCAGATCAAAAAAATGACCAAGGAAAATATCATAGTTGTGATTTCATAAAATTCTTTAATGTAAATCAGTTTGAGATTAAACAAGCACTATACAATACCCTGCCAAGGATCATGTCCACAATCAAAATGTTTTAGGGTTCATTTTTAAGCCCACATCCAAAGAGGATTACTGGAATATAATTAAGAGAAAACCCTCTAGACTTTCACATAAGGTCAACACTTGTTGAAGGTGGTTATTTTTGTTGACTATGCTGCATGCTTGTGACATTGATGACATTTTAGTTACTTAGTATTTGGCAATTTTTCATTGCACAAGATTCCTCCTCTCATGACATTGCACAGGAAACCTCATCTCTTTTCCTTGCAAATTACTATATTGGTTTAGCATTTTGGCTAGAGTTTTTCCCAACAGAAGTAACAGAATAGCCCAAACGTGGGAACTGATCACATACAAGGGTCTTAACTCTTTCAAAGTCTCTCTTCGTTTTGAGCAGAGTTAAATAATTATGTAAACAGCCCATATATCTCATGAACACTCATCTTCAACATTATTTACTTACTACCAGTTGGTTCTAAAGCCTGAGGAAAGAATGATCTTCTCTACCATCAAGTAGGGTGCTTCACACCATTATTTAACAGCTCATGGAATCATAGAATAATGTAGCTTTAAAAGCACTCCCAGAAGTCACAGCTACCTTTTCTAAAGCCAGTGAAAACAAGCAGCTCTGAAAGCAAAAGGTATGCAACAAATTAAGCAGGAGAACCCTATGAAGATCTCTTGGGCAATATAGAAGGGAGTTACCCACTCACAGTAGTACACAATAAATTAAATCTAAGATGTTTCTTTTGTGTGTACACTCTCAATTCATTCACTTTAAATAGCCCCATGATACTATCATTTTGTTCTTAAAAAAAAAATTCTTTAAATGCTGCAATTCCTCAAAGTGCAAAGTATAAAATAACAACAGTGTCATGATTTTGAGTGCTGATTTTATTTCAAGTTAAAAATGTTTTAAGGTTTCCACTCCTGGGCTCTATCTCTGTTCCTATGTACAAAGGATGACAAGGAGCTTGGTGGGGAAGCAAACTCCCCAAATCAAAACCAATGGAGTCCATCATTCCAGGGGAGAATGTATCCTGAGACGGACAAAAGCAGGTTACTCCTGTCATATACACACAGTGTTAACAACAGACAAAACTGCTTCTCATTCAACCGTTGATCTCTCTTCTGAAGGTAACACTGATCTCCATTGCTGTTCAGCATCTGCAAAGATTCCTCAACTGCGACCTGTATTCCACACTGCTAGGAACCTCCCCAGACACAACCTGAGACTGTATGTATGCTACAACATACATATCCAAAGTGCTAGTAACAAGCTAAAGCACTAAAATGAAAACCAAGCCTGTACCAGACTGCAACATCCAGCATCAGAAGGAGCTACAGTAACCACCCCTAAAATCTTCCCTATTGACATTTGCAAGGAAGAATATTTTTTACCCTTTAGAGACAGAAAATCAGCGTAAATAAGTTTCAGGTCATCTGTTGTTGTCGTCATTTATAAGCTTATCTATCTGTAAACCAGGATATAAAAGACATGCCATATGCCATGTCTGGATTGAGAGGGAGCCTGAAGATCACATAGTTCCAAGCCCTCTGACACGACCAGGAAGACTCCCCCGGAGAGCAGGTTGCTCAGAGCCCCATCTCAGAAGATCTTCCATTTGATAAACCTCCAGCTGCTGGGTCAACGCAGCCAAAACATTCTCCCCACCCGACTTCAGCCCTACTTAAAGCACCTGCAAACGCTCAGGACGGCCGCTAACGGTCACAGCTACCTTTTCTACAGGCAGTGAAAGCAGCAGGTCAATAGTTAGCGTCTCACAGCAGCATTTACAGGAGATTAAGCCCACCATTCTCTGCTGCGATGGACAGGGCTCCTCTCAGCCCCAGCCTCTACCTCAACACTTTATTGAAAGTCGCGGCCGAGGCGACTCCCCTACCACCGCCCGGACAGCCCCGGCCCCGTACACCTCGTCGCGCCGCCCTACCCGGGATGGCGAGGTTGGAGAGCGGCAGGGAGCGCAGTGCGGGCGGTAGTGAGCCCATCCAGTCGGCGTTGCCGTCGGCCATAGCCCCCACGGCACCACCCCGCCGGCGCTCCCTCATGCCTGGCGGGCGGGGCAGCCGACCCGGCACAAGGCCGGCACCCGCCGCCCTTATGTAATCGGGGTGACGTCAAGGGGCACGGCGGCTCACCATTGGCCGCCACCCCGCGCCCCGCCCCCAGCCCCGCGCCCCGGTGGGGTAGGTGGGCTGGGATTGCGGCGTTCGGGGAATCTCGGCGGGATGAGTCGGCTGCGGAGCAGTGCAGGGCTTTGTGCCCACTGCTCACCGCCCTGTTCCAGCAGGGACAGCTTGGGGCACACAGCACAGAATGGTGTCCTGACGGGTCTGGTATGCCTCCAGTATGCCACCCTGTGCGTGCAATCTACTCTAGTGCCCGGTTAGTGCACAGGAAGAAAGTTCTTTCTCCTGTTCAGATGGAACTTCCTGGGACTCAGTTTCTGTCCATGGCCTCTGGTCCTGTTGCTGGGCACCACCGAGCAGAACCTGGCTCCATTCTGTTGACTCCCTTCCTTTAGATACTGATAGACATTGACGAGGTCCCCTCTCAAGCTGTTCCAGACCAAACAGGCCCAGTTCCCTCAGCCGTTCCACATCAGAGAAACACCCGTCCCCTAAAATTCATCTATTCCCTCTACCATAGCACCTGAGAAGCTACCCCTGACACAGAGGGCCAGCACCTTGGTTTTATGATGCTGGCTGGTCAGTTAAGTGTGTTATCTGGAGAGATTTACACACTGTCTGGCAAGGGCTAACATGGCAGCAGAAGGTTTAAGGAGCAAGATAGCACAATCCCCCACTACCTGCTCTTCCACAATTCCATTTCCCTGACAGTCTCACACTTGACCTTTCACTGCATTTATTTATTGGGGAAAGAATTTTCTCCAAAATAATTTCTGGATTTGTGGTGATACACAAAATTGATCTTCTAAAATACACTTTTCCTCCCTTGCATTCTTATGTGACTTTGAAGGATAATGCTTTGTGAGCAAGTTTTCTTAACCACTCCTTAAAAATATGTACAAACATACTATTTCCCTACTCTTCCCATAGGATATAGAGATGACCAGGTATACAGCACTGAGACCTACTCCATCACGTTAGTAAAAAAAAAAAAAAGAAAAACCCCACAAATGTAATTCTGAAATATAATTTTTCACTGTCAAATTACTAAAGGCTGAATACAAAACATGAAAGATATGTATTTTGTAAGTCCTCTGTTTTGTCTGTAAGGAAGTATTTTTTAATTAGGCAGGTATTTTTCATTTGGTATATTACAGTTGAACATTATTCACAGAATACTTTAATTGATATACAGTGAAACTGCTGATTGAACTGTATATTTAAAATATACATAAACTTAATATATTTGTAAATACACATTAACTGTATATTTTCATAGAATACAACCAGAATTCTATTTCCTTCTATGAGTCAACATTTTTCTTCTCAAGGAAGCCAACAAAGACATTTTGCTTTTAGATCTTTGATACTGAAGAGGCTTAAACCAAGTGTAATTTTTATTATAAATTTTCACAAGACACTCCTGACCCTCACACTCGAGGAAGAACATGGAGGGTAGCATCTCATGGCATGCATTTCATTGTCCTGCAGCCCTGCTCCCCCTTCCATTAAGACCACACTTGCCCTGATGTAGGAGACAGCAGTGTGTATGACACTATGAACATTTTCTCTTATAAATAAATTTTTATCTTCAACTAAGAGAGTGGTTACATTACATTACGTTACATAGGAGCTCCAAACAGTCCCTACCCCTGCAAGTTTATCTCCTTTAAATATCTGTTCTGCTGTACATTATTCACTCTGTCCTGCTCCTACCTTTGCAGCTTGTGGCTGTCCAGGAAAAGAGCACTTGTGAACACCTTGCATGCAGCTGGCAACCACAGCTGTGCCAAGTGTAGCTTTCCAGGATGAGAAAGCCTTGCAGTTCAGGGGTAATGACTTCACAGAGGTTGGTATGTTCCCAGGGACATCTCTATGCCTTTGGGCAGGGAAAATGTAAACACACTAAAGTCTAGAACCAAAATTGTTAAGGCTGACTACTGACACAGTACTGCTGGGTGTCCTTGCCAGGCCCCATCCTGCATTTCTAACAATTTCTCATCTCTCAAAGGCCATAAATATGGGGTGTGTTTGACAGGCAACAGAGTCTGAAGAGGAACAGGAGGGTGTGCTGTGACATGGGAGAAGGAATCTAATCACATCTTCCATGAGAGCAGTCCTCTGCCATCAGATCAGCTAGAAAAGAGGGGTCTACAGCTGAAGCAGGAAGAATCTCAAACCTTCTCTCTTCACAGCCTCCCCAAAACCTCTGAGCATTTGCCTACACTCTTTCATGGTACTGGAGAATGTGAGAGCATCAGGTACTTCCGTGCTATCACAGCGCAGTGACTTTCTCCCTTGTGCACAGGTAGTTTCAGCAACCCCGGGCTATGATGTGCAGGATGAGCACACCCTGGTTCTTGTGGTTAAGATGGTGCCTAGATCTCCAACCTGCAAAGGACATTTAGACTGCGTGGGACACCACCAACTTGCAACCAGAGTGGTGAGGGAAGGAGGACATGCATCCATTCAGTATTGTGGGGTGAGACTTCAGCTGTGAGCATCAGATGTGATGCACAGACACTTGCCAGCAGTAACCACTAGCAAGACTTTCTTGTGGTCCAAAAAACCCTTCCTTTTCTAAGAAAAAAGAGTATTAAATTACCTGTTGCCTCCACAAAACCTCTTTCCATCTACACAAAACTTTGTAATTTTCTTCTGTAATCAGTACCAAACCTTGCAATCATGATCATTAATTGTGATAGCCAGAGGGAACAAATGGCATTAATAATACAATTTTATTTTCCAGGGACTAAACTCACAAATTATGTAGGGTCTTGTCACTTGAGACTAATCAAATGCTCCACTTCAAGCAAGTGTTAAAGTGGCAAAACAAACGTGTTAAGCTGCAAAAATGAATGCCTAAGCAGACAACGAAAACACCACATTATTGACATTTTTTCATTCTGTATCAAGACGAGTAGGTTATTGTATTTTTCTGTGTTGCTGGAGCATTCCCATATGAATTACATTCAGCAGTGAAGATAGCCTAAAATTTTACTATCGATTTTCCCCCACAGATTATGTAGTCACATTTGTGCCTTATGTGGATTTACTGAGAACTCAGCTATTCCCTTTTGCCTGGGTGCAGAGCACAAGCCAATGTCACAGGCAGCCCAGACAATCTAGCAGCTCAAATCCCTCCTGTTTCAAATGCATAGTAAAAAGATTAGCTGTGCAGATCAGGCTGATGCTATTTAAGCACCAAGAGGCATATGGTTTTCACTGTTAGCTAATTCCAAGCACACAAATGTGATTTATTTCAATTTTAATATGTCAGCTGCCATATACAGAATATAAATCCAGAACAATGAACTTTTAAAAGAGCTTTAAAGGAACTGAAAATAAACTGATAATATCAGGTGCTACAGGGAGCTTAGCCTCTTTCTCCTTATCACATTGAATACCCTGATAACACATCCCATTCTTAAACAGGCCACATTTACACTGTTAGAAAGCTTACTGTTAATGTTTTAAAAATCATCCTTTTCAGCCCAGTCTACAGTGCCCTGTAAATTCCAAATCCTTACAATGCAATTTATCAGCAGGCAAGAGATTAGTAAGTTATTGGAACAGCTTCTGTGTCTTCCATGTATTTGAAAGGTCACTTTGCTGCTGATGAGAAGAAAACTGCAGGATTCATTTGCAGAGAGAGAAGCTAATTGCTAAACGTTTCATGTAAGTATACTCAGACTCTTCCAAGCTGTTCATTACCATTTTTACCCTGACTGCAACAGAATCATTTAACATCTCAAACCATCAGACACACTCAATCACAAAGCTTGCAGACATCACTGCATTGAAAACGCCACTTCTTTCAAGTGCACCACAAGCAGTGGTGTTCCTTTTCCATTTTGCATCAAGTCAGAAAACCACTGTTACTATCACAGTTTTTGCACTTCCTAAGCCCATTGCAAATACTTAGATTTCTATCATACAAAATATACCCTGTGTAATATTGATTTCGCCTCTCTTTTCTGCCCACCACTCATAGCCTCAGTGTCAGTTCTATCAATATATTGCCTGCTTCTCTGTCTCCCTTTGTTCGCTGTGAGCCAAGCCCTGGCATCTGCAAGCCATATGTTTGACAATAGCGAGCTAATCAATTCTTCGTTTACACCACACGAGGGTGTTTCAGGCTATGCAGCATACCAGAATCAATCTGGAAGTCATCCCGTTTGGAAAGGAGCCAAGGGGGAAACAGATACATTACTTTTCCACTGGGCAAACTGGTACTGGAGACTTTGAAAGGAAAAAGATGAAGCATCATAAACTACAAACCTGATGGAAGAGTGTTATAAATGATCAATCGAAAGCCAAATTATCAAAAATGCAAAAAGATTTATTTATCTTTTTCTGCAACCTAAATATGGTCCTCAAAATCACCACAGCCAAAGAGAGAGCGTCGAGCCCGGGATCGGTGCTGGGTGAGCACAGATCCGACCTCTAAAGCATCAGATCCCCCTCTGTTCACAAGAGCTGCTTCTAGCAAGGATGTTTTATACAGTTTATTATGCCCAAGGTGAAGGAGTCCCAGTTTCTTTTGTAACTCTGCATATTCATAGTTGGTTCTTTCACTGTACAGAGCTGGACAATCACCTTTTCCTGGTTGATAGCCAGCATTGATCAAATCCCAGGAAGTCACGTATTCACATGTATCTTTCTGGCAACTTCGTCTATCTTGATTGATATTATCAACAGGGCAATGATCACTCTTGCTCTTAGGCATCTTCCATGGCTCAGGATGGCGGCTGATCATTGAGCTGGATGTGTCTATTCATAAGCTAAATGCCAATCGTTATCCTGCTGCCTTCAGGAATTTCAGAGTTTGAATAGACGTCTGCCTCTCAGGCTGCTTGTGGTTAGAGACTCGTTTGGATTTCACAATCTTTATAAAGTACATTCTTTTATAGCATGAATTTTTTCTAACATATATTACAATCCCTCCCCTTTAATATCAACACATTAATTCATGCTCCCTCTACATCCAAAATTACTATTATCTATTTATTTCCTACATCTACCCTCCACCTTTAAGGGTCGCCTACAAAGAGAAGGTTTTATTAAATTCTCATGTCATGCTCTCCTTGCAGGATTCCCTGATAACCATTATAATTGTCCCCATTTGTTTTGACCTGTTCCTCAAATTTTGCCAAGACCTTGTCAGCATTGCTTGCACACTTCCCTTCTCCCAGGCTCATGATCTTGCACACGTTGTTTCTGGAAGCCAACTCCAGGTCCACGGGCACTACAGCTATCTGCATATCCTGTACCACAGAGTGTATCAGTCTAATAAAACAAGGTATTAGACACGGGAGGAATAGGACTTCTGCTACTGAACACAGCATGAAAAACATTATTTTGTTCCACCAGGCCCCATCAAATAATGTCCCACCAAGATGACTGCAAGATCAAATTCCATTTCTGAACTGGGACATGGGCCACTTTCTTAATTTCGGCTGCCAGTCCTCTTATGGTTTCCCCATAATCATCAATTTCAATACAACATTCCGATTCATTGAATTTTCCACACACTCCCCCTTCTTCGGCCAGCAAATATTCTAAAGCTATTCGGTTCTGGTACACAAAAGCCCATACCTGAGTGTGCTGCCGACTCAACAAGTCCAGGGCCTCTGAGGTGAGATTCGACACAATTTCCACCACTGCCTGCAGCCTGATCAACTGGTTCATTAGATAGATTGGAGTCCTGTATCCATAGCTTCCGCCCATGTGGCTGGCCCATAATAATCAATTATCCTTGCTGCCGGCCACTCCTCCTCCCCCCAAGTTTGCCTGCCACTTATGACAGGTATCATTTTCTTCAAGCTTCTTTGCTCCCTCCTCAGGGTCTCATACAGAGGAGACCCTAGTAGGTTGCTTTTTGTTCGAGAGAGAGTGAAGAGTACTGGCCCGATCATGCCCAAAGTGCATGATTCTTTCCACCTTGGAGGTAACTCACTGTATGCTTTCTTTCCACAAATCCAATAAATTCCATCTGGAGCTTTCCATCTGATATCAGTTTTCCCTGGGTCTCCCCAGTATTCTCTTAGTCCTACCAAGGATTGGTCAGGGTTAGTTCTGGGACTCTTCACCCAGCAAAGTCTATTTGACCATTCCAATCACAATTTGTTTCGTTCTTCTGACTCCAGTACCCTGTAGGAGGTTCTGGTTGCCAGACTTTGCTCTTGCTGTTTGAATTTACCGACAAAGTGGTTATACACAGCACATATCCCACCATTTCAGTATATTCTTTCCCTTCTCGACTGATGCAGATCATCCCAATCACTCATTGATCTAACACCCATCCCTCAGGTCTCTGTGCCAATCTTGAGACCCTTGGGTTGTCCCATTTCAAAAGCTGTTTGGGAGCCAAACCCTCACCCTTCCAAGGCCACTTCTCTGTCGATTTCAGCCCCCCACAAATCCAACAGTTTGACAATCCCAATTCCGTGGCAATTTCCTGAACTAAATCAATGAGTAAGTTATGGTCTGGGGAAGGTAGTTCTCCATCAACATATTGTCTCTCAAGCTGTTCGTACTGCTTGCCCAAAGTTTTCAGTCTTTCCTGTTCCACCCTTTTCTTTCTCAGTTCTGACTCCCTCCTTTTCAGCTCCTAAGTAATCTCTTTAATTTTTCCCTCAGGATCTATTCCATCTTTGTTCCTTGCAAAACAGACAGCCCTATCATATTGCAGGCACACTCTATCATCATTTGCCTGTGCTAAGTCCAATATGATCGGCTCTCTGTTCAGGGTGAATTTACTATCAAATTTTATATTTCTTCACACCCAGTACATTTTCCTGTTCATCACACACATTCCCAGCTTCAAATTGTCATAACACAATGGATTCATCTGGTGATACACTACAAAAATTGATTCTGTTTTTCCCCCAACCCACATTGTTCAGTTACTGCAAACAGGGATTGACATTGGTTCTACATTTCTTTTCGGTACTCAGTGTTGGTGCTTGCCTGACTGCCTGTTCTGCTTCCCAGCCTTCAGATCTAAACACAAGGTCTCTTTGCCTGATCTGCACAATTTGATCCGAGTGCCATTTATCAAACAGTACCTTCCAGAACCCCAGATTTCTAGATGGGCTGATGAGACCCCTGACCCAGGAGTAGACCGAGGTGTGGAAAATCCTAAGTGGTGTGGGGAATGGGAGGATATGGGCCAAATCCTGAAGGAATTCTCTGACCCTATAGTCTGGGACTTTCCCCATGAACAAATTCAGAACCCAGCAGAGGTGGGGAAATACCTGAAAGAGAAGTACCAGGATGACCCTAAGGACAAAAAGATCATTGCAGTGAGCTGGGCCTTGGCCTATGCTTATCACACACTGCTAGATACTGTCAGGCAGCAGACAGAGGCATGGGGGCAGGGAGATAGATCAGCAGCTATCCCAGTCACTCAGGCTGCAGCCAACACCTCAGGCTCGAAGCCAGCAGCCAAATTAGATACTGAGCCTAAGGCAGCAGCTAAACCAGACAATAAGCCTCAACCAATGGCTGTTGCTACTAGCACTAGAAGAGGGAAATGCATGGACAAGACTAATTGACCAGTGGATGATGATGATGATGATGCAGGAGAAGGACCCTCAACACCTCTTGACATAAAATCAGGAGTCAAAGCAGCAGGTGCAAGATCAGAAGCCAATACTGAGTCCTTTTCCCTGAAGGACCTTCGTGGCCTAAGGAAGGATTACACCCGACAACCTGATGAATCCATAATTAGTTGGTTAGTCTGTCCTTGGGATGCTGAAGGCGAGGCTACAATTCTGGATGGCACTGAAGCAAGGCATTTGGGATCCCTGTCACATGATCCTGTCATCGACCGAGGAATGATGAGGGGGGCTAATCCACAGTGTTGCACAAAGATACCTGTGTGCAGATGATCTTTATATCCAGCAAACACACTGGAAGACCATAGAACAAGGGATCCAACGCCTGAGAGAAATGGCAGTGGCAGAGATTATCTTCTCAGATGAGGTAACAACTAGGAACACAGACTTGGTACCATTGTGTACCAGACTTGGTACATCTGTGATGTGGTGAAAACTTGTGCGACTTGGGCCACATGAATATGCTTCTGCCTTAGCCATAATGAAGCGGGATGAGAGGGATGAGACTGTGCTTGATATTGCAAAGAAGCTCCGAGCATATGCAGATGCTGTGCATGGCCCAACACATGCCAGAATTGCAGCAGTGAAAACATATCTGCAGAAATTAGAGGATAAGATAGAGGAGAATCACAGGAAGCTCAGAGAGGAGATTAAAGAAGACCTTCTCCAAATCTCAGCAGTACAGATCAGAGGCTCTGATCTGTGGCTTGGTATGCTAAGATCCCCTTGTTCCTTTGCTTGATTGGGACCATCTGAGTGCACTTACTACACTCATCCATGCAGCTCTGATTCCATCATGGATGGGGGTCTCAATGTGCAGACTCTGTGTCCCGCACATGGCTAGGCTCAGGCCAATCAGGATTCCCACCAGGCGTACTTCTCTGCCTTTGCCTCCACCCCCTGGAATGCCACCAGCGGAGAGGAAGACCATCTTCGCGGCAGCAGGAGTATTCTTCAGGGAATACATTCTCAGACCTTGCCACATACCTCCTCTTAAAGGTGCCCCACCTTGAGATCTTGACAGTATCTGAGCTGCATGGTACTTTGATTGACTTTTGACACTCCACATCCAGTATTTCTGCCTTAGATTTGAGTTTTCCATGCACCCTGTTCGGGAAAATGTGGAACTACTCTTTTGAATCTAATTCGATAATTCCTAAAATTGTGGCTAGGGCTAGAATGCAGTCAGTCAGCTCAAGCTCCTCTTCCAGACACTGGGTGCACAATCCCTTTGGCCTCTGCCCCATTCTACAATATCTAACAAAAACCCCTTGTCAATATTCACAGTTGAAGTGTACAAACGGATAGCATACACAATCTGACAGTATACAACCTATCCGTTCACCATCAGTCATCTATGAGGACGTTGGAGCTTATTCTTCAGGTCGCCTGGAGAAGAGGCAGTCCTCCACTTGGGAGCCTCCTCCTGATGCTCGACCTTCTTCACTCTAGACATGTGTGTCCAACCTTTTTCCGCTGTCCGTATGGCCGTGTCTGTTGTCAGAAGGACAAGAAAGGGGCCTTCCCAGTGAGGGGAGAGGGGTACGTCTTTCCATACTTTCACAAGTACTCTGTCACCTGGTTGAATTTTGTGGATAGCAAATCCCAGAGGGGGCACTCTGAGATTCCCTGTTTTCTCAATTCCTGTAAGTTTCTGTTTATTGCTACTAAATATGGTTGAATTTGGCTGTCCTTTAATCTGGGGTGTCCCACTGGCATCCTGTGCTTATATGGCATTCCATATAGCATTTTGAAGGGTGAGAGCCCCATCTCTGAATGAGACCTTGTCCTGATATTAAGCAAGGCAAGAGGGAGGCATTTCAACCAGGACATCCGAGTTTCTAAAATTAATTTAGACAACTGCACCTTCAAAGTCTGATTCATCCTTTCAACTTGTCCTAAGCTCTGGGGATGCCACGGGGTGTGGTATTCCCATCGAATGCCCAGTGCCTCTGCCATCTACTTAATAATCTTTGAAGTAAAATGAGCCCCTTTATCTGAGTCTATGTAATTCACCACCCCGTATCGGGGCACAATTTCTTCCAGCAATTTCCTGGACACTGTCTGAGCCGTTGCCCTTGGACTGGGGTAAGCTTCCACCCAATGGGTGAATTTGTCCACTATTACAAGCACAAATTTGAACCTTCCCACCTTGGGTAATTCAGTAAAATCAACTTGAATTCTCTCAAAAGGTCGGTACGCAAAGGGGCAACTCCCCAGGATTGCCTGTCTTCCCTTAGTTCTGTTAATTTTCTGGCAGATCAGGCATCCCTCTACCTCTTGTTTGGCCAATTCATAAATTCCTCTGCACCCAAAAAATTTCAAAAACTGTTCAGCCAGGGCCTGAGCCCCCCAATGTGTTCGCTGGTGCAGTCTCCTCAAAATTCTCCTGGGAAAACCTTTAACGACTAGTTGTCTCCCATCCAGTAGTTTCCACTTACCTTCCTCCACTTTTCCCCCAATCTTCTCATAACTTTCAATCTCCTTTGGGGAGGGTTGAGGAGGGTCGTTGGGGACCTCAATCCCTTTGATCTCTGGTGTACTTACCAAGATCAGTGACACGGTTTTGGCCTCCTGGTCTGCCAAGTTGTTTCCCCGGGTCCGGAACTACATCCCTGCCTGATGTCCCTTCACATGGACAACTGAAATTTCCTCCAGCTCCCTTATCGCTTACAGAATTTGCCGGATCAATTCCCCGTGCATCAGTCCCCATCCCCATGTGTTGATCAGCCCCCTTTCTTCCGAATTTTCCCAAAGGTGTTAACCACCCTATAGGCATACCTAGAGTCTGTAAAATTGTTCCCTTCTTTCCCTTCAGTCCTTTCAAGGCTGTCAGAACTGCGTACAATTTGCAAGCCTGTGCTGACCAACCTGCGTTCAGGGGGCCTGCTTCTATCACTTTCCCTGTTCGCCCATGCACGACTGCATAACCTGATTTCCTTTTCCCTTCGATCACTCTGCTCGAGCCATCTACAAACCATTTTTCCCCTTCATCTAATTCCTCTTCTTCCAAATCTGCTCTTATCTTTGTCTGCAATTCGACTGCTTCCACACAATCGTGGATGAGTTTGTCCAAAGCTTCCCCAAACAAAAACTGAGCCAGGTTTTGTGCGGTTGTTGTCCACAATTCCAAGTCCTGTGAGTGAATCAAAATGGCTTCATACTTCAGCAATCTAGCATCCGTGAGCCATTTGTCTGCCCTTTGTTGTAGTATATCCCACACATTGTGTGGTGAAAATACTACCAAAAGTACTCCGAAAGTTACTTTCTTAGCTTCCTCCACCAACAATGCTACAGCTACAATCGCTTGCAAGCACGTGGGCCAGCCCCTGCTTACAGGGTCCAAAAGCCTAGACAAGTAACCAACCGGTTTCCTGACCCCTGCCCAGTCCTGCATCAGCACATCACGTGCTGTGTGATTGCTCACATCCACAAACAACTGGAATGGCCGTCTCACATTGGGGAGTCTCAGCACTGGTTCTGCTGTGAGTGCTTCCCTGACTCCCCTAAATTCTTCATCCTTTTCTGTCCATTTGATTCTGTCCGTGGTGAGTTTTTCATACAAAAACTTCACCTTCTCACTGTATCCTTCAATCCACTGCTGGCAATATCCCAACAACCCCAGGAATTGCCTTACTTCTCTTTTTGTCCATGGGGGTGGTAGGGCAATAATCCCTGCCACCCTTTCAGGATCCAACTTCTTTTTCCCTTTGGTTAACCAATGTCCCAAATATCTGACCTTGGGCTTTGTGAACTGCAGCTTTGACACAGACACCTTCAATCCTTTTTCCCCTAAAAAAGTTCAAAAGTTCAATGGTACTTGTCCTCACATCCTCCTCCCTCAGACCTGCAATCAACAAATCACCTACGTATTGTAGCAATTTTGTTCCCTCCGTTGGTACAAAATTGTAGACAGCTTTTTGAATAATTGGTTAGCTGAGAAAGGACATTTCGATGTGATACCGATGGATAAGGATAGGGGAAACAAGCTGGAGATTATGTAACCGGTGCCCAATCACTGACAAAGGTCACAGTGACCTTCTCTGAAACGGGAAGACAGGAGAGAAAATCGCTTGCCAGAAAATGTAGATATCTTAAGTAGAGAAGCTAGAAGAATGCAAACATAGAAGCAAAATAATTATTAGAAGATAGAAGTAAGTTTAGTTGATCCAAGTGTGCTTTAACCAATAATGAGCTCAGCTTTTGTAATATGTATAAGCTTCATTAACACCAATGTAAATATGTGTGAGTTTTCAATAAACTTCGAGATTTGCCATTCACGCATATCGTGTGCTGCATTTCTCCCGCCATTCACGACACAAAATGACTCAGCACTTGTTTGAGTGCTTGCCCAAAAAGGTTTGGAGAATCAATGAAGCCCTGAGGCAGCAATGTCCATCTGAGCTGCTGCTTTCTGTTTGTTTCTGGGTCTTCCCACTGGGACACAAAGTAATCTCTGCTGTCCTTCACTAAAGGACAGGTCCAGAAAGCATCTTTCAAATCGATCACACTGTACCACGTGTCCTCAGGAGAGATGTTAGTTGACAGGGTGTAAGGATTCGAGACCGTGGGGAGCAGTGTCTTTATCCTTTGATTCATAGCCCTTAGATCCTGCACTAGCCTGTAGCTACCATCTGTCTTTCGCACTGCCAAAATCGGGGTGTTGTGCTGGGACATGCACGGCTCCAGTGTTCCTTTCTTTAGCAATTCATCAATCACTGGTTTCAGTCCCGTCCTCCCTTCCATGGGGATGGGGTACTGTTTGACCCGAATGGGGTCTTCTGGCCTTTCAATTTCAATGTGGATTGGCTCTGTGTCCAATCTCCCGGTCTCCCCCTGGGCATACCACACCCTTGGATTAATTTTTTCCTCATCCTGGGTGGTGAGTTTATACAATCTCACCTTGAGCTAGGAATCTTGCACTGCTAAACCAATTTCCAATGCCACCATCAAATCCTGTCCCAGCAAATTAAAGTCTGCATCTTTTATCAATAATATATTTCCTATACACTTTTTAGTTTCTGTCTCTATTTCGACATTCTTTATGATCGGAACCTTAAAAGGTTCCCCTTTTCCTCCAATTACCATCATTGCATCATTGCTCAGAGAGCAACCTCTCTGTTGCACCGTGGTCTGCTCAGCTCCAGAATCCACTAAAAACCATATTTCCTGACTGTGGGGTCCCACTCTCAATTTTATCAAGGGCTCCCTCAGTGTTCCAGACCCCAAACTGAAAAGCCCCTGACACCCCTAATCTACCTGAAACATAGTCTGATCCTTGACCTTGTTGGGACAATTCCTCTGGATGTGCCCCTTTTGCTTGCAGTAGTAGCACTCAAAGTCCTTTTTCTGGTTGTTTGAGCCCTTTCCTTGGGAAGGGTTTTGTTTCTTTGCTGGTGCCATTTTCACCGAGTCTCTGATCTGTTCCTGTTTCTGTCCCTCCCTCACTGCAGCCACTAGCACTTTGCCTGAATCTTTTGCTTTTCTTCATCTCTTCTCATGTAGATTTTCTGGGCTTCTTGGAGCAATTCCTGCAGTTTCCTGTTCTGCCATCCATCTATCATTTCCAATTTCTTCCTTATGTCTTCCCATGATTTCGCCACAAATGGGATCTTCAGCAAGACTGCCCCAATCGGAGATTCAGGGTCTGTCCCGGAATACATTCTCAGGCTCTTTCGGAGCCTTTCCAGCCATTCCGTGGGGGTTTCGTCTTTTCCCTGACATTTCCTGAGTACTTTGCTCATATTTTGTCCCTTTGGTACTGCTTCCCTGATACCTTGTATTATCATATTTCTCAAGTTTATCATTTTCTGCCTCCTTTCCTCCATCTGGGCATTCCAAGATGGCTTTTGGTCCTGCCACTTCTGATCTCCTCGCTCCCCCTGGGGATTCCTGTGCTCCAAATCCTTGATCACAGCTTGTCTGATCATTTCCCTCTCCTTGTTGTTGAACAGTGACCTCAGGATTGCATTGAGATCCTCTTACAGGTAGGTGCTGGTTCCTAGAAATTCATCTAGCCTTTCTGCCACCCCCAAAGGATCGTCCATCAGCTTCCCCATCTCTTTCTTGAAAGCCCTCAGGTCCCCAGTGTTGATTGGCACATGTACAAAGCTGATAACTCCTGGAGCCGTCGGTACTTCCCGTAAAGGGAAGAGACCAGGCTTTTCCTCCTCATCATCACTAACTCCAGTGGTTGCCCTCCTCATTCTCTGCCTCATTCAATGGGCTGGAGGAGAGTTTGCTTTCTTTGGGGGAAATACCTGTTTCTCCTCAGTCTTGGGAAGGGTCGGTGGCTGTGGCTGCTCACATGGGAGCGAAGGCACCATTGCCTGCTCTCGTGGGAGAGAAGGCGCCGTGGCCAGCTCCGGTGGGAGTGGTGGCACCAGAGCCTGTCTCTGCGGGATCGATTCCTCTGGAGGCAGTGTGGGCACCTGAAATACCTGGTCTGGCGCAGGCTAGGGCGGAGGGACAAGGTGTGGTGGTGGAAGGTTTTCCAGCAGTTCCCATGCCTTGCCCCAGTTTGCGGAGTGTCTGAGGGCTCTGACCAAGTACAACCCTGAACAAGCATATTTCCACATCTCAGCATACTCAATTTCCTCAAAATCCTGTGGGCGGTGATCAACTACGTGGTTGTACAGGGATTCGAATGTCCATATCTCGAAAGTCCCGAACACCGGCCAAACCACATATTTCGCAATCTCCTTTCCCTCCCACTTTTCCATACAAAAATGTATCATCTTTTCCTTGGACTTTCCCACCCTCCTGGGGCTGTTGTCCCAGTGTTCTAACATCCATCCCAACGGGCTTCCCCTCCGGATTTCAGGCAGAACCCTCTTGAGATCTTGTGGAGGTTTTTCCTGGGGCTTTTTCTAGCAATTACTCTTTCTCAATCCCATTTTCCCAAAAACGCTGTTTGCTAATTTTCTCACCTTGAGTCCTTCGGCTGGGATTCTTGACGTGAGTCCCAAGCATTTCTTTGATCTCGATTTCCTAAGTCTGTGAAACACTACCAGTCTACTCAGCCACGCAGAGAACCGTTCCACAAGTCTTTTGACTGTTATCGAGCTCTCTTATCTGATTCTCCAGATCAGAAGGCGGACCGGCTCACGAAATATTTCGGGAACGTTCTTTCCCCTCCTGACCCAACCATGATCGATTCCCTGAACTCCCTATAAGTCCCAAGTCCCATGTGTGACAAGAGAAAGCGCTTGCTTCCCCCTTGACCAACCACTTCCCTTGTGGGAGAGCGGAACAGCGATTGTGGGGTCCACACTCACTTTGTGATAGAATCACGTCTCACACACGCTTGATCACAGCCCACTCAACCACACAGTACTCATGGTTCCTTTCCCGTGTGGATTCTTTGTGCACATCGATTTTCCAAGTGAAAAAAAGTACCGTGGCCTTGGAGATCCCTCTTTGGATCGTTCCGAGTTTCCAAGAGGTCTGGGGCCTGTTTTATTCCTCTTTGGCTGTGGTTCTGGCTTCGGTTCGGTGTTTGATTGGTTTTGTGAACTCCCAATCCTGTCAGGCCACTGAAATCAGTGGGGTGCCTCCTGACCAGAGACGGGTCCCCGAACCCCAAATTCAAATCACATCAGGGTCACTAGAATTGTTATAAATGATCAATCGAAAGCCAAATTCGAAAATGCAAAAAGATTTATCTTTTTCTATTACCAAAATATGGTCCTCAAAACCACCACAGCCAAAGAGCTCTAAAGCATCAGATCCCCCTCTGTTCACAAGAGCCGCTTCTAGCAAGGATGTTTTATACAGTTTATTATGCCCGAGGTGAAGGAGTCCCAGTTTCTTTTGTAACTCTGCATATTCATAGTTGGTTCTTTCACTGTGCAGAGCTGGACAATCGCTGTTTCCTGGTTGATAGCCAGCATTGATCGAATCCCAGGAAGTCACGTATTCACATGTATCTTTCTGGCAACTTCGGATCTTCGGCTCTTAGGCATCTTCCAATGACTCGGGATAGCAGTGATCATCTGATCATCGTGCTGGATGTATCTATTCATAAGCTAAATGCCAATCGTTATCTGGCCGCCTTCAGGAATTTCAGAGTTTGAATAGACGTCTGCCTCTCAGGCTGCTTGTGGTCAGAGACTCGTTTGGATTTCACAATCTTTATAAAGTACATTCTTTTATAGCATGAATTATTTCTAACATATATTACAAAGAGGAATTTTAAAGACATAATCAGATGTTCCCTGAAATCAAATACTCTTTACTGTGGACTTCCCTGAGCTTTGTCTTGTCCTTAAAAAATAATTTCAAATATAATATTATTTTATATTATTTCTATTAAAATCTCCTTAGACAGGATTAAGTAATCATTATCCCCCTACATAGCTTTTCAGGAGCTTTCCATTGGTTACTGCTCAAAAGTTAATTGCAGAGTCAGGAAGAATTGCTTCCTAACATAATAAATAAAACCAAATTTCTCCTTTGTATCCTGCTTCTTCTGGAGTCAAAGCATACACAGATCTTTCTAATGTTTGCCACTTCTGACACATGGTGGCTCTAAATCCAGCAAAGACTATGCAAAGTAACCAATACCCTGTGCTGATTAGGAGGGATAATTTCTGTGCACAGCTTTGTCAAGCAAACACAAACACTGAAACAAAGCTGAAGCAATTCTCAAGGCTTTCAACACAGCTGCACGGAGAAAAACATTCCTGAAAAGAGAAAACTCCATACATCTGTTTTAAGATGGGCGAAACAGCCCATCCCAGGAAATTCTAAGTGACAAAGCCTATTATCAGCCACTGTTATCTAATGAGTCTGGCACTGGGATGGCCAGGGAGCCCGTGCTCTCCCACAGCCTGCTCCCTGCTCCCAGGCACTGCCACACTTCTGCCTGCATTCCAATTACTGGAGCACACCATGCAAATTATAGGGGTGCTTCTTAAATAAACAAGCCAAGCTTAATTAATTTGCAGGACCAAAAAATGCCTTGTAAGTGAAGCCGCTGCACTACTGTTTAAAAAGGATGTGTGATTCAGAATGAGGCAAAAGGTAATTCAGGGCAATTAAGGCTTGGGATGGCTGTCAGATGTGCCAGGAGCAGGGCATCCTCTAAGCTCAGAGCTGTCCTCTCTGTGGTCAGAGAGGTGGAAGCCAGGCTGAAGACACCTGTCTGCTCCATGCACCCTATGGGCTTGGGGCTGGCAGCCTTTCCTGGGCCTCTGTCAGCAGGACCCAGCACCACCTGGATGCAACAGGCAGGAATTCAAACCACAGAGTGCTGGGAAGGGTCACTCACTCCACTGCAATGGCCAAGCCTTGGCACTGCTTTCACAAGGCACATTAGCAACTGCAAACAAATACTGAGAACAAATCCCTTCCTTTTGTGACTTTTCCCCCTCACCCTGCAGTATTCACCATCTCCTCAGGAGCAGATGAAAACCACTTGTGCATAAAACCAGCTAGCTGCTTAGCTTTCCAGTGTGTTGCTTTTATGGTTGTATAATGCAGGTATTATAGACCATATACAGTAGGACAAGCTAATTTCACAGTATGACATTACATGTTATTATGTGACCTCAGATTCTGACTTGAGTCTGCTTTACAGGTTTTATTATTCATGGATTTGCATTTAGCAATGTGGCTTTGGCTGGGGTAGAGTTCATTCTCTTCATAGTATCTGGTACGAGGATTTATGAACTAGTGTTTTGGATTTATGATAGAAACAATGTTGATAATGTAGAGATATTTCCATTACTGCTGAGCAGTGCTTACACAATGTCAAAGCCTTTTCTGCCTCTCACCCGACCGACCACTGAGTGAGCTGGGGCTGCTAAAGGAGTTGTAAGGTGACACAGTTGGGACAGGCAGCCCCAAGTGACCACCGTGATGTCCCACATTGTATGGTGCCATGTTGGGAATATAAAGCTGGGGAAGAAGAAGGAAGAGGGAGACATTCAGAGCAATGGCATTTTGCCTTCCCAATTCACCATTACACTTGATGGAGTCCAGCTTTCCCATAATTGACTGAACACATGCCGGCCCATAGGAAGCAGTGAATAATTCTTTGTTTCTCTTTGATGGTGTGCAGCTTTTGCTTTGCCTATTAAACTGTCTTTATTTTAGCCCAGGATTTTTCTCACTTTTATTCTTCCAGTTCTCTCTGCATCCTACTGGTAAAAGTGATCTCCCAGCTGGGGTTAAACCATGACAAACATTTAAGACTCTCTTAAAAAATCTTTACTATATCCACACAGCAAGCTTTGAACGTTTTCCACTTAGGGAAAAGTCTTTATCTAATACTCCCATAGCCACCTTCAAGCATCTGGTAACTAGATCTGGCCAAATAATTCCAGATTTGACAGAACCCAAGTCCAAGCCAATGATTCCAGCTTTCATAGTGGGGCAGCTGCTGCTAAAAATAATCACTGAATCATAGAATGGTTTGGGTTTAAAGAAATCCTGAAGTTATCATCAAGTTCCAACCCCTCTGCCATAGGCATGGACATCTTCCACTAGACAAGGTTGCTCAATGCCCCATCCAGCCTGGCCTTAAACACCTCTAGGGATGGGACAGCTGAAGTTCTGAAGTTACTACAGTTGAGTAGGGTTTTTTTGTTGTTGTTTTTGTTTGTTTGTTTGTGTTTGTTTTGTTTGTTTGGAGTTTTTTTGTTGTAATGGGTTTGGGTTTTTTTTTTCTTTAAGGCAGGGGTCAATTTTGAAGTAAATTACAATTCTTGAGTGTGAAAAATGCCAATTACTTGTTTTTAAAATGTTAAAAGTTTAATAGTAATAAAATGGTTATAAAAATAGTAATATAATTAGAGTAATAAAAATTTGAACAATTGAGATTAGGACAATATGAGACAATAAAAACAAAGAGTTACGGACAGTCTGGGTACTTCTTTCTGGGCAAAATAAGCCTGAAAAAGGACACACAAAAAAGGACACACGTTAACAGAGGATTAAACCTTAAAAGCAATAGCCCGTTGCATATTCATACATCTCATACATGATGCATAAATTCCATTCAAACAAAGCATTCAGCATTCTGTCTGGTCAGTGTCAACTTCTTCGTCTTAATCTTAACAGCGTCTTCATGACTGAGCAAGGCAGGAAGAAGTTCACTTCTTCTGATAATGGAGCAATAAATTCTCTTTCTCAGAAAGATTTATGTGTCCTGTGGCTGCTGTCTGGTGCGAGCACCTCATTCCTTTCTTTAAAAAAATATTCCACATACATAGTTTCTATTTTAACTACAAAAAGTTACATTTTAACTACAAAACTACGCTTACCATACTATTAAAATGTTAATGCAGCACTACTAATCAATACAATGTAATACATAGTAAATATCTGTGTAGAGCCATATAATATGCACATCGAGTATTTTTCACATCGAGTAAATGATATGTTCCATTCTTATCGTGGTGAGGAGCAGATAGAGGGAAACAGAAACATAAACCGTCCTACACCAAATTTACCTGCAGAAAACCAGGAAGATGGGGCTAGCACGGGGGGAATTTCCTCCCTCAGGTCCCAATCTGTTCGCTGCCCCTTTCCCTGTTCCCTCTCTAAAGCCGGCAGAGGAGGGCAGGCACCCTCGTTGTGCCCGTCCCTCCGCTCCAGGGTGGGGAGGGACACCGCCGCATTGCCGCGCTGCTGTCGGTGGGGTGGGAATGGGAAGAGACGAGAGGGGAGAACGGGGAAAGGACGGGGCAGGACGAAAGGGGAGGATGGGGCAGGAACGGGGAAGGGACGGGGCAGGAACGGGGAAGGGACGGGACAGAATGAGGGGCGGTCGCGGCCCCGCTCGCCGCCGGGCGCGGTGCTGCGACGCCACCTACTGGTGAGTGGTGGGAGCGCGGCCGCTGTGCCCGTCCGGGTGTCCTGTCGCAGGGATTTGAGAGGAAAGCCCTCGTGAGAGGCTGTGAGCGCCCCAGCCAGGGCAGCTCTCCCGGGCATCGTTATCCTGCGGAGCACCGCTTGCAGAGACTGCAGTAGCAGCCTTCGGGGATGTGCGGTAGGGGAGCGGCGCTCACTGCAGGAAGAGGTGACATCCATGAGCGCTGCTCACGGTCAGAGGGAACATCTCCAGCCAGAAGCAAACGTAGGGATCAGAATACCCGAGATAATAAAGTAGCCCCCTTTGGTCTATATGCTATGGACAGTCGTCTAATGACAAGGAGGAACGTCCTTGCTCTCCATACCCCTTGGAATATTGTTATACATCTGTTTGGTTTTTTTGATGTTGTTGTTTGTTGGTTTGTTTGTGGGTTTTTTCTAATTTGTTTTCAAGGCCAACAACCTGCCTTCTTTTGCAGTGATGGGTGACATGACAAAAGTTAAACTACTGTCCTTCTACAACACAGACAAGAAATGCTCAAATTAACATCGACCTTTCCACGCATAGGTCAGTATAGTTTTGTAGGAAAAAAAGTGTTTTCTGCTCAGCACAGATGATGGATTTAGAATTGCTTGTACTACAACATAAATAATGCAACAAAATATTCTAAAAAAAGTCTGTTAGATCATTCTTTCCAGTAAGCCATTCATTTAATCTAAACTCCTGGGAAATACAGTGCTCTGAACCCTGACACTCATTGACCAGTGTTTAGCAGTAAATAAAGCAAATCCCATTCCTAAATCAGAATATAAATTTTAAGCCTGACATAATTGAAATTTAGCTGATTTGCATTAATTACAGAAATACCTTTGCGGTAACAATACATTTCTAAACAAGCTTAGAGGGATGGTTTCTTGGCTGCCTGAAGGTACTGCAATTGCTGCCAAAAACAGAGCTCCTCCTGCAGCTCTGGTGCCTTGCACTGGTGATCACACAGCTGCTGACCTGGCTGAGAGCTGTGCAGAGGGCCAAGCCAAGCCCACCCACTGCACCATCATTTGTTCATTAGTGTCAATATGAGGAAATCTGTAGCTTGGGCAGGACAGGGGGAAGACTGGATCATCTCTTTCACAGGCTTAAGCTACCTGGGAAACTACCCCTGAGGTCTTGGAAAATGTGAAGATAGCATGTGATGGAAGCTCATTAAGACCAAAGAAAAATAAAAGTACTACATTTTTTTTCCTTCACGTATACTGTAAATATAATTCCTGAAAAGCAGACTTAAAAGTAAGTATTATTTCAAAGGCATAGTGCTTCCAAAAGGACTAGAATTTTCCATTAACTCTAGGCTTGCTTCAGTCCTTAAGACTCTGGACCAAAATTGACTTTCTTGTTACTTCACCAATGACAGCTGGGACTTCTTTGCATACACTTGCACCAGGGCTGGTGATCTTTCATCTCACCAACCACCCTCCATGATCCAGTGCTGCAATCCTGTGCCAAGTGATGCAGGGTATTTTCTGTCTGTGTATGGTGCTGATTCTTTCTTTTGGTTTCACAGTGATAGAAAATTACATGTTGGATTATATTAGTCCACAGTAAAAATAAATAATTGCAATAACAGCTTGTGTAGGTCTCAAAGTCTTGTGTTCAGCCACTGTTTGCTGTATAACTGTGATGTTCATACAGCAGAGTTGTCATCTCTATACATTGAATAGATGGACAAGCTTCAACACTCTTCAGTCAGGCTGGCAGACTCATGTGTTAATCTGCTACCATGGAAGAGATAGCAAATTCCTAGTTCATCACCCAATTCAAATTAAGCATGTGTAATCTCACAGTGACACTTACTACGAATGCAGTGCATACATAGAGATACACGGGATGAAAGAAGTGTCCCAAGAAGTGCTCAGCTTCCAAAATTAATGTCATGTAGGAGCTCTGAATTTTAATATGGGTCATTACCACCAAGCTCCTGTAACCACTGTTCCAAAGGCAGAGCCTTTTAGCTGTGCCAGTCTTCTGTGTGCTACACAAGGGGTGCAGGTGGTGTTACAGGCTTTCTAGTTCATGGCAGGATGGGGGAGTCCCATCAGACTCTACCATGGAGGTGTACTTTATTGGAGGCAGCGGTGGCTTAAAAGATGGAGGTCTGTTCATACTGAAATAGAAGAGAGAAAATGCACTATCACATGAAAGTAGCATATAAGACAGTTGTAAAATGTTCACAGGAGGAGGTGGATTGGCACTAAGTCATCATAAGAGCACCTGACATTAGCTCTTACATACTGTGACTTCCCTGAATCTGTTTTATAACCCCAGGACACCTTCTTCTATTCATTTGGCTTTCTTAGCTCCCACCTCACAGTTTTATTTCATTCATGTTTTAAAAGAACCGAACATGGTCCTGATGAACTATTCAAAATCCTTGCATGGGCCTTTTGCTCTCATAACTTTTTTTGATCAATTTATAAATAAAGGTCCCACCTCAAATTAGTTAAAAAAATAAATCCTGTTTTTATCTTTGATATACAGGATTTACAGTTGAGTTTTAAGAGGATTTTCTAGAATCATAGGTGATTAATTATAACTATGATTTTTTGAGTATTTTAATAATGTTGGTAAGATTTAAAATAATTGTCTCAGATATTGCTTTCACCAGTAGATCTTAGAGTGTTTTAGTAGAGAATCAAACTTTGGTAATAATTACATACTCAATGCTTTTTTGACTGCGATTGAGTTTTGGGTAGCCTACTTTCACATATATCATTCAAAACTCAAATAGACCTGCCCTAGAAGTACAATTTCATTAAAACATGTCCTCAAGTAACCATAGAAAATAAGAGCGCAAAAGCAGCTGGCAGGGAGGCTAATAGAAATGGGGGGCTCTGGGGACAAAAATTGACTTTTATTTTTCCCTTACACCCTGAAGCTGCACTGCAGCTCTTTTCTTAAAGTTTATTTTAAAGATAACCCACAGAATAGATGAAAGGACTGAGAACACTCTACTTTACATACTACTGTATGAGAAAAATGGCATTAATGATCCATGTACTTAAAGGTCTTGTGTGCTATGAGTCATCTCAAATGAAAAGGTATAAATCCAAACAGCTGGGTTAGAGTTGGTGCTGCCCTCTGTGCCACCCCTCCCACCCCTATGGCTCCATTCACTGGTACTCACATCTCTTTCTGGTACTGACACCATTTCCTGATGCCTAAAGCTACCAGAGTGCTGCAGAGGAGGAGCAGGACAGCTACCACTCTTGGCCAGGGGAAGCAACTGGTTTTGGTGTTCCTCCTGTCACCTGTAAGGGACACATGGAGGTCATCTGAAGGTCCTCAGAGAGGAGGGAAATCAGGGCTTGGTGTCTGGGGCTTGCTGCTCCCTGCTCTGCATAGTGCTGCTGTCAATGCAGCCACTCATCACCAGGCTGAGGTTCCCAAACTCTGAGCACTGCAGCTCTGATTTATGGACTTAGCCCACTTTTGTTCTGACTGGGTGTGTGAGCTGATTTCAGCCACCCATTGGCTCACTTGACAAGATTATTTAGGCACAGCCCAGAGAGCATTTAATCCAAAACCCATTGGCTTTCTCTGTTCCCCTGTGAGCTGCTCTGCAAGAAGCTGCATGTCACAGTGCAGACAGGCACATCTGCCAACCCCTGCCCTCCTTCCCAATGGTTTATTTTTCACACCACTGACACCAGACCCTGCCAAAACAACTGGCCAAGGGCTCAGCTGCCTTTTGAGGTGACCTCTTCTCAGCAGCACAGCATCCAGGTCCCATTCCAGCTGCCTCTCCCCACTGCAGTGCTGGGATTCCCCTTCCCTTCCCACTTCTGCACAGCCACCCTTGGGAGTGCTGACAGAGGTGCCCTCAGGTCCTGGGTATGGAGAAGAAGAAGAGAAGGAGCACAGTCCTCCTCCAGCTGCCAGAGGGTGCAGCAGTGACCTGGGTGCCAGAGAGATCCATGGGTGATACGACTCAGTGTCAACTCCCATTAAGCTAGAATCACTACCCTGTGCAAGGCTGGCCACACTGGTGTGTCACCCTGGGTCTTACCCACCATGGCAACCAGTGCTGTGGCCAGTCCACCATGCTGCATGAGCCATGAGCTTTCCTTGGGGCACAAGAGTGTTACTGGCCAAATTTTGCTGCTGGAAGAAAGCATGCACTGGAACTTTACTTGCAGATGGAATACCAAAAACCTGCGACAACCTGTAATAGTAGGATACAGAATCTGTGACTCCTCTTTTCATCTCTTTTCCCTTATTTTGGAATTTCCTGGTCAAATGGATGTGGTCCTCCAGATTTCGTGCTTCTGCAGTGGCATGCTGAAAGAAGAGGATATGTGTAGGATAACGTCTTACCAGTATTGTTCAGCAGGCTGCTCGTAGGAAAGAAGTCTTTTCCTCTGGTAACTGAAATTGTCTGATCTGTGATGCTGTAGGACAGGTTACCTATAAAGATATGGGCACAGAACATTTTTAGTTACTTGTTTTTTTTTTGGTTTTTTTTTTTGTTTTTGTTTTTTTTTTTTGTTTTGTTTTGTTTTGTTTTGTTTTTTTTTTTTTTTTTTTTTAATGAAGGTTGTTTTGAACCCTTTGTTATTCACCCAACTGAAAATTCCAAAGTCAGAAATTTCCAGGATCAGGGTGTAAAAATTCACTTGGCAAGATGTGTACATTTTTGGCCTATGACCTGGTGTTGGATGAAAAAATGTGCTTTTATCAAAAGAAATATTATAAGAAGGAAAGGGAAGGGGTAAGAGGAAGGGAAGGAGAGGAAAAGAAAAGAAAAGAAAAGAAAAGAAAAGAAAAGAAAAGAAAAGAAAAGAAAAGAAAAGAAAAGAAAAGAAAAGAAAAGAAAAGAAAAGAAAAGAAAAGAAAAGAAAAGAAAAGAAAAGAAAAGAAAGATAGTTAAGATGTTCCAGCAAGCCAGCATTGAGCAGCTTTGAGCGGCAGAGCTGTTTGGGAGAATGATAAGCTTTACCTCATTGATGGTAATGAGAAACCTAAAGAACCACAGATGATTTTTGTGTCTGACCCACAAAAATCATCTATCATCTGTTTATAGACAGTTTTTTCCCTTCCTACTGATGGTTAAGATCAGTGTCCCATAAGGGACACGTCTCTTTTTTTCTAGCCATCTCTACATTCACAGCTTCTGAAATAATAGTTAAATACTCATCTAGACAATGGCACAGCATTTCCAGAGCTCCCATGGCACTTCTGATGTAGGGATCCAGTGGTGATATTATTCAAATTTGTATAAAAAGAAATAATGACTTTCAATTGTCTTACAAACCTGTACACGATTACTTCATTAGGCTCTACTGTGGCTGTTTTGGACTCTGACTTTGATGCACACAACAAATGAAACAACAGAGGAACCTGACAGTCTCTGATATAACTGCTGATTTATAAATCCAAGACAAAAACCTAGCTTTAAATTATGTAAATGACTAGCAAGACAGAACCAAGAAAATCTCTTTATTGTGAGATGCTTGCTGGCTTTGACTGAAATTGAGAGTTCAAGTGTGTGTGTGTGTGTGTGTGTGTGTGTGTGTGTGTATGTATGTGTGCATTAAAAAGATGTAGTTTTAGGGCACTCTAAAAACTCACCGAGATTTTTGGATATTAATTCAGTTCTTTTCTACTTGCTTATTAGGTGTTTGATTTTATGTGAATAGGTATGACACATCTCACATTTGTAAAATGCATAGCATTTTACAAAGTTATATGCAAAAAAAAAAAAAAGGATATACACTTAGAAATCCGATAGGACTGTGCTGTATACATCACATTGATGAGCACTATTTATTCTTATTTACATAATGGCTTATGTTAGAGCATCCCAGGACCACAATGATAATGGTAATCACTATTGTAGGAGCCCAGTGGCCCTGGGAGGGCACAGGGATTCATGTGTTTGCCTCAGCAGACTCACTGGTGCCTGTGTGTTCTGAAACTGCCCTCAATTACAGCTGCTGGACCAAGGACCCTTCAAGGCCATTATCTCTTAGCTGCTGCTCAGGCAGGCACAGGTGTAGGGAAGCAGTGGCAGGGATATGGGGATGAGTGGAGCAACACTCAGTATCCCCTGCAAATAGTAGAGTAATTCAGCATGCTTATAGAAAAAATTGCAACCAGCAAGCTGTGCAGAATTGTGGAGCATTAGAAGCTGTCACAAGGTTGTGGTATAACTGCATGGTTGTGGGTGCTACTAAAAATGCATTCACAAAATGGAAAGCAGCTGCTACATTTGTGCCTCAGCCAAAAGACAACTCCCATGGAAATGCAAAAGCACATTGACAGGTCCTGCTTGTTCCAAAAGCAAAATGCAAACCAAGATGTTAAAAAAGGAAGTCACTTTGGGCTTTATACTGCTGAGCAGAGATTTTCTAAAGGGAAAGACTAGTGGAAAAACATTCACCCTAGGGGTTTTTTTATTGATTTATTGATCTTTAATGAGACTGTCTTTCAATGTTCTATTAGCCAGCCTTTATTACTTCACATTATCTCATTATTTCACTGCTGCTCTGCGATTTTATTTGGCTTCTCTGGCAATGTATTTCATCTATAAACTACCTTCAGCACTCACTACATTTGCCTAGCAACCATCTCAATTGCAATATTATGAAAATAAATATGTCTAATGAAACCAGGATACTCAAATGTTTTTTCATTCCTCTTTTGCCACTGCAAATCCTTGACAGCTTGGAAACCCAAGTCTTTATCTTCTAATTCAGTGGAACTCAACAGGAAAATTGCTTCTGTGAAGTATTGAAAATCTGGTACACGTTACTCCACATGACTTTGGCCTCTGCGCAGACACAAGTTTTCCATGCTTAGTAATAATTTTTGCATGGCAATGTGGTGACTCTCAACTAGCAGCTGAAAATAAGCACCACAGAACTAATGCTCTGAGAGAAGGCATCACAAATTGAGCACCTGAGGACCTTCTGCTGTGGTTTTTACAAGATACTCCAGATTACTGCAGGTTTGCAACCCAACATTTACTAAGCTGGTGCCACATTTGCACTTTGTCTTCATAACTCCTTTGTTGCAGTCCTGTGAAACAAAGGAGATGTGTTGTCTACTCATGTGCTGCTGTCAAAGCATCTCTGAATGCTGTGGCACTGGTATAGCCTTTTGCCTCTGTGGTAGAAGTTAGCACTCCTGCTGAAAAGCACAAAGCCTTGTAAAAATTGCTGTAGGGAACCATATAATTTGTTTTTCATTTCCCTCCCCCTTTCTTCCCTGTTTTCTGACTAATGAGGTCAAACAGGTGTAGCCCACTACTTGAGATGCTGGCTTCCCTCAGACAGGCATTACACAAAGCTGTGTCAGGTTTGAAAGCTTATCACAAGCTAGAAGCTCAAGAGGAGTTTTACTGAGACAGGTAAATAAACTTAGACAAACCATTTGAAGCATTTTTATATTTCAGCTTATTTTCATGTGAACCTCAGGAGCTTGAGTGTACTGGCTGGTTTTGACCTGAAACCAGTAGAGCAATGAACAAACATACATAAATCAGAATTTGGACAGGATGTCACTGGCTCCAGTGAAATAGAACTGTTTTCCGAACTAGCAAAAGGAAGTTTTGAAAAAGTTATAGTACAAGAGTCACACCTGTAATGTCTGATGCCAAATACCAACTTATTTGACATTTTCCTTTAAGCATTTTTTAATTGCTAAGGTTTCTAGAGCTCAGCTAGGTATTTATTTGATATTCAAACACAGACAGATGGTGGCTAGCACGTTGACCTTCATTTTCGCAAGAGAACTATTTCACATTTACTAAAAAGAATCCATATTTCTTAACAACTGTCTCATTTTGGAAAAATATCAAGCCATCTGAACAAACCTGCAAAGGTGAACTGCAGCTTTAACTGATTATTCAAAGCCTGAGCATCTCTGGCTCAGTGATGGAGCAGTTGTGGAAACTAAGCAAAACCAGGCTACAGTTTTAGCAGCCTTAGTTTTGCTCCCCCTCTTCCTCCTCTTGCCTATATATGTGCACTCTTCTCTCATATGCATTTTCAGCTGTCTCTTAGATTTTCACTTGCAAAATAACAGGAATGAACCAAACCAGTAGACTAAAACAGAAGGCTTGAGCTTGGTGTCCTGTCTTGACTGCAGCCCAGAGGATTTGCTCAAGAAGCTGATCTTAAGCACACTGGTGTCACCAGTGTGAGGACCAACAGTGAGCCAGACCTGAGAAGTGCTAACCCAGGGCTGTCATACCGTAACTGGCACATGTTGGGACCACTGGTTAAAAGGCAATTGCTTCCCAGGCTACTTGCAGAAGAAAAATGGCTCAGATCCTTCTTACATTGCAAGTTTGACCTTGCACCACCTCAACCAGGGAAAATGTATAATTCAGTGAGGAGAACCCTCTCTCTTCACATTGTATATTTATAGCCTTTGTTACGAATTTTTTGTTGAGATGGAAGGGCTTCCAGTCCCCTTGAACAAGCAACTTTGGTGTTCTGCTGTCAGCCAGGCAAATGTCTCTGTTTTGGGGATGGGAAAGGCAGTTTGAGAAGCAGCAAATTTTCATTTCAGCTGCAATCTGTGTTCCTGCCTTGACATATCTCAGTTAAGCCTCTGCAAGCCCCTGGGCTTTATGTTGAGGGATTCAGCTCCCAAAGAGCACTCTTTTGGGGCAGACCAAAGCCTTGTGTTTAGTATCTTCCTCCAGTGTTCTATTTAGGTATGATATTTAACTAAAAACAGTAGGTATTCTTCATAAACACTATAATAACACTAATTAACTTCTTTGTAAACACTAATAACACTCAATGTCTGTTCAGTTGCCAAAATTAATGAATGTATCCTAAAGAGAGCATTAAAAAAGATAAAATCAAGACAGTATTTTCTCATATATTTATTCCTGAACTCTGGTTACACTGACAGTGGTTAGTGTAACCAGTGGTTAGTGTGCAAAGCACTAGGAAAAGAACTTCAATGGACATTAAATGTCTTGCTTCCAAAAAAGTAAGATAGTTATTGTGTTTATGTGTCTTTCTTCTACATTGTTGAAGCAATAGAGAAAACAGTTTGATTCAATTGATTACCTTGTGTTGTGGAAGCAGGAGTCAAATTTGCTGGACTTGTGAAATCCAGAGAGGCCACAGATGTCAGCTGTGCTCTAAAGACAGTTAACATGGTATCACATTTAGTCAATAGATTCTTCAGAAAATAATGTTAATAAATTACAAAACAACCTAGATCAAAGACCTTGCAGTAGCTATTGGGTAAATGCAGACTGAGCAGCAGAAATCCTGCTGTGGGAGTTAAGGCTAAATGCTCAAAGCACATTTCACAACTCCAGTGGGGCACAACTCAAGTTCCTTGCACTTGCAAGGCAGCTGATGTTATCAATGCTGACCCTTTCCTGCTGGCTGGCTGCTGGCATTGCTTATTTGTGCTTCTGTACACAGAGTTTGTTTTGACCGCTGTGGAGTGGATTGTGCACTTAAATGTGGTGCTCCCCAGCTATGCCAGGGCCTTGCCAGAAATCATTCATGACAACAGGCCACAGCCATATCAGCCCAGGAGATCACCTGCTCTTGTGAGTTTTCCTCTCAATTGCTGAAGGTAGTTCTATGTAGTTATCCATAGCCATGGTCTGGTAAAACAGAGTTAGTTATATACCCTGCTGTTGGGTCAAGGAAAAGTGATGGCTTTAACTTTTCTATCACATGCACCTCTCTGTCCCAATAAGACAAATTTATTTACAGTTTTATAGGCAAATTATTCAATTTTATAAGAATATGTAAGAATTATATATAACATTCAGCATGCCATTTAACGTTCTGTCCTAACATGGCAGTTTTAGCAAGATTTCTTTCACATCTCTGCTTGGCTAACCTCACAGCTCACAACTTCCCAAGCAGCAGCACATTGGTACTGTCAGCACCAGAACCTTTGCCTGTCACACCTCTGACTCTGTGTGCATGACATTTAGGCAGTGGTAAAGTAGAGATCCTACGTATATTGAATAAGTAATATTTTGCCCCTTACTTGAGGCTGTCATGATAGCTGATGTAAGTGTCGAATTACGGAAGTCTATAACAAATCAAAGCAAACATTCAGCATAAGAAAGGTGTTTATTCTGCTTTAGGAAAGTGGGTAATTGAAAGGTTCAGGAGCAAGAAAGTGTATCACACCTAAATTCCAAATAATCTTTCCATGCACAACTCAGCCAAGTAGTCCAGAAAGAAACATTAAATACCTGAGGTAACTGTGCTGAGAAATCCTGGAGAAACAAAGGTTTTGGGGAAAAACTTTGGAGCCCGTGGCACCTCAGCTTAAAAACCAGAAATGAATCACATGGGTTTATTCCATAAAAAGAGGTGCACTGTATTAGCACAGATGCTGAAACAACATTTATGACCTGGTGGTGGCACCTGCCATGAGACACTTCAGAGGCTGCAACTCTGAGAGGAAATTTCAGGGACACTCTGCACTGAAAAGTGCTCACTGAGTCCTCAGAGAAGAGGAGGGGGAATTATTCCTTCTAATTAAAAACTGTTAACCACACAGGCAAGCTCAGCAGAGACACCATCTTGCCCAAGCAGCATATATGTCCTAGATGTCTGTTTTCTTTCCTATTTTTTCCCAGCAGGAGAGGTGAAGTACTTCCTCAGTAGGCCAGGAGGATGGATAATGTCCCCCCAAAAATGTCCATGAAGGAAGCGATCTATTAAAGTTCACACACTTCATTAGAAAAATATATCTGGGAAGGCAGTCAGAAAATACCTCTGTCTGGTCAGGGGCATTGGGTGGAGGGCATTGGGTGGGACTGCAGACTGGATCTTAGCATAGGCAGGTGACCATCCACTCTCCAGCTGCTTTTTTGTGCTAATACTTGTACCTCCTGTGACTGCTCCTCTTTCATTTGCATTTCAGCTGACCCTTGCCTGCACTAACAGGGATTTCACAGTAGCTGGCTGACATAAAGGACTCCTTACCAAAGATGCAACAGGCCTAAAAACCAGAGCAGTGAAGGTCTTTGAGATGTGCCTGGTTCCCAGAGGGTTCTGCAGAGTGTACAAGGCGAAGAAGGGTGGTGGCCAGATGCAAGCTGCTAGGCTTCCTTTGAGATTTCACCTTGCAGAGGCCAGCAGAGGAAAAAGTCTCCCTCTTTCAGGGTCCCCCAGTATCTGGGATGGTTTTCTGGTACCCAGTGAGGTATTGGCTGGGCCCCCAGGGCCTACTACAACCAACACTTGCCAAAGTTTTTCACAAAACCCATACTTTTTTTCTTGCCATCTACTTACAGCATTTCTCTGACAAAGTCATGTAACCCCCTGCTACATGCTGCCTCCCATGCAGAGCAGAGCAAAGCAAACTGCTCCAGGAGAGATGTTTCCAAAGGGCTTCAGCTGAGGTGTGGACTGAACATTTATCTGTCTGCAATAAACTGATAATAAGACAAACTTGCAGGGGAAGAGCAAGGATTTACGAAATTTACACAAATTAAGAAACATTATGTCAGTTCTTTAACATGGCAAAAATGTTGAGGATCTTGGCTCTGTGCTTAAACAGAAGGTAGAGCCATTAGGAGGGCTGTTATTTTTACTTATTAGTTCAGTACTCAAAGAGCTATATTCAAAGGCCAGCTGAAGCATCAGAAATAACATTAAGTGCCTCTCAAGGCTGGAGTTTAATTATGCTTGGTCTTAATTATAACAGATTACATCACCAGAATGTTGGTTAGTAGTATTTTCTCTGAAGTCAAAGCTGCAGAAAGGGGTTCCTTACTACCCATTTAGAGTAGTAAATGCTACAACAGCTTTAGGACTTTAAACAGACCTCAAACACAACCCAAGTTATTTTATTCTCTAATTTATCCTACCATCTGAAACCATGGTAGTAAAAACTTCAGCTGAGGCTTCATTAGACTTATTGTCTGTGACGGGACAAAAAAGAGAAAGATTAAAGCAGTTCTTAAAAGTAGTTATAAAGACTAAAAATTTAGTTTGGGCTTGTTTCATATTGTGCACCTTCGCAGAAGGGATAGCTGAGAATTAAAGTAATTCTTTCCTTTCTATCACATCTTAGTACTTTAACATTTTTATACAGAGTGGATCTATCTTAGCATTAGCATAGCTTCCTGGCAAGAACACAGCTTTAACTGACAGCTCTTCGATAGGAATACATTTCTAGAAAACTGCAAATTGGGGGAAATGAGTAATTTTTGAGAAAAATTGTGATTTATCTCCCTCTTCTTTGAAGCTGTGTTTACAGAGGAGTAAGCTGTGGCTTTTGCTACAGTCTTACCTTGTGGAAAAACATATCAATAGGAATATACACAGCCACAAGAGAACCCAGCTGAGCTGAAATAGTTGCCATGATAGGTGATGTGCCCCTAGATGCTGCTAAGGAGTCAGCAGCTCAGCTGTATTGTCTGTGTAGCAGCGAGCACATATAATTAAAAAAAATAAAAAAGGTATAAATATGCATTTGCATGTAAGAGGAGACATGCACAAGAGAGTGCTAAAGGAAATCTGTCTGCCCTTTTCACCAGTCACCCTGCATCCTCAGAGGTGCTGAAAACTGTACCACCAAGGATCCTGCTTTTACCAAAAAAACAGGACAGTATTTCTCCCCACTTCCCTAATCATGTAGCTAATTCTTACAGTAGAGATTATAAGGGAGTTTCTCCACTATCCACAGAGGCGCAGCCTTTTGCATGTTTTACTGAAGGTGTATAACATAACCCTGAGTCTGAGGATTTGATCTCCCAGGGAGCCATGAGTGGTCCATGAGAAACACCTAATTATAATAGTTCACTAGTGCCATGTGGCTATATTAGAGTATTTTTGGGTATGGAAAGTACAGCAAGATTCTGCCTAAACAAACAAGTGTCTTCTGTTTGTGCAGAAGTTTCTTAGCTCATTCAGAGGCTTGAGCAAATATTTGAGCCAAAAAACCTGCCAGAGAGTTCAAACTGCATGATAAACTTGTACAATAAAACTTTTATATTGTTGGCATTTCTTCAGTATTTTAAGTAACGAGTAAGTACATGTGTTTGGTGTTCTTAACATTTTAGTTGTGTCCTATTGAAGAAAAACATACCGAAGGAAATAAATATTTCTTTTGATGAAATAATCTTCATTTCATTTCCCAGGAAGGGAAACAGACACACACATGAGAATGTCTTATGTGTCTTATGGGTCCCTTGGAACATCAGTGTTGATCTCAACTCATAGAAACCTTCACTGTCTTGCAAGTCTTCTTGTACCACAGAAATTTCTTGGGGAGAGAAAAAAAAAAAAAAAAGAAAGTACCCTCTTGTTACACCAAACTCTAAGTCAGAGCTGTGCAAAATGTTGGTACTGGAAAGCAGGATCATATAGCCGCAGGTTTCTTTGCTGAGACACTGTCAAAGATTTGGCAAGAATGGTGTGGTCATGCCAAACCACAGTTCCCATCCAGGCAGGGGACTCTAGTCACAGCCTTTTGTCAGATGTTTCCTTTGAGGGGGGAAACAGCTTTGAGAGCTGTTTCCTTTGTGCTCTCCCCCTCAGACACATAGACACCTACAGGTTCCCTGGGGCAGAAGTGGATAGGAGTCATAGCTTTCCCTGGGAACCACTCCTGTAGCTGTGCTGTTTCTCTGTGGACAGGTTGCTTTACTTCCAGGCTGCTCTGTCAGGTTCGCTCTGTCCATGTACAACAGGAGGCTTGGCTTGGGAAATGCCTTCCTCACGACACAGCTCACATTAGGCTGTGGGGCAGCACAAGGCAGTTATTAGGTTAAATACACACACACACACACACACACACACACACACACACACACACACACACATATGTATGTATGTTAAGTGAGCCTCTGACATTTCACTCCTGGCTGCCAGCTTCCAAATGCCTGTATGGACAATGCTCTAGAAGGAAGCACTTGCTTTCCCTTTATTGTGTTTCTTGCCCACTTCCCTCATTTTTCTGATTGCACTGTTGAATGAGAGCCCAGGGACAGCCCTGTTGCCCTGAGTGTCAGGACTCCAACCCCCTCCAGTCCTGTGCTGTGGCTGGAGAGATATAGAGTGACCCCCACCCTCCTGCTCCCAGTGACAAACACTCACATGGAAAAACACTGGAACTAATAATGGGTGCAGTGTGTGTGATGAGAATAAGACACTTTCTGATTGCCATGAAAATCCTCTCTTCATTTGGCAGATAAAGAAGGAGACAATTCCCATGAAAAAGACTGCCTAGCCCGATATGTTGAATATAAAAAAATGGATACCTTTGTAGCAGACAGAATATGCATGACATTTCCAGAAATCACAAGGAATTGGATACTTTAGATGCAGTAGTCCTGGTTCTATGCCAATTGTTCCAAAGATCTGCGTTTGTGCTATGGTTAATTTCTCAGCAAACAATAGATGGGCAGAACTTCAAAGTCAAGGCTAGATGAAGGCTTGGGCACTAGCAGGGTGAGAGGTCTCATCCTCATGCTGCCTGGAGATTCCCAAGTATATTTATTTAGCAGGTTATTACACTGTTAAGTACTAAACACTGTTATAAGAGAAATGCCCTTGTTTTCAACAGAAGAAAAGAGCATGTGTTACTCATGCAGCACAAACCTCTCTTGCTCCCTCATTCAAAGAAAGTGGTTCCCACATTAAGTTGGAAACAAGCTTGATGTAGTGAAGCCAGCAGAAGTCAATCATTCAGTACAAAGACTGAAACTATCCAGCTGAAACTCTTTCCCTCCCATGGTAAACAGCACCTGAGCTTGTAGTGTAATGGCTTTCTCCTATTTTCCTCTTCATTATTCCCTTATTTTTCAGGCACTTTTAGGTCATAATATTTTTTCAATTCTTCCTATGAATAAATAGAATTTTGATATCCTCACTAGATATAAGCCCTGCAAAAAAAGGCATAAAAGAGAAGCAAAGAAGTCAGTGTTTGTTTGGAGGTGAAGAACAGACAGAGGCTCTTGGGGGAGTTTCTATTGCCCAGTCTTGTGATAGCAGGCACCCATTGCTTTGTTCAACAGGACAGTGCAGACAAAAGCCTACAATGTCCAACACCACACCCAGAAATAGGTCACCAGGAAAATTATACCAGTTTTCAGAACCAACTGATACATGAATTGTGTGAAGTGGGTGGTTATGGTTAGTACAAGGTTCTGCCTGCCCACGAGCTCTGTTTCCAAGGAAAACCTTCTTGATTTGAGATACTTGCCAATCAAAAGGTTTAACTTGGAGGGATGGAACAGGAAGCAAAGCACCATAGCTAATAGCCAGAGAGGCTTACTAGTCAGTCATATGAGCCATAAATATGTTTTATACCAAGCATAGCCAGTGCAATTCAGTAGGCTTTTAGGTTTTGCCATGACCAAAACTGAAACAGAGGCCCACACCATAGAGAAGTCCTTAGAAGTCCCCGGTTTGTGCTCACTGCTGTGGGGGTGGCAGTAGCTCAGAGGAAAGGGTGTGAGCACCTCGTGTTAACTCAATGCCTTGCCTGCTGCCCTGTGAGCTCAGTCAGTTTGGTGGATGCCTCCTATGCCTGATTCAGCTCAGCTTGCCTGGCCTTGCTTGGGTGGCGTGGTGGCAGTCACAGGCATCACTCTTTGTCCAAAATTGCTCACCTTCTGCGAGGTGCTGGCTGAGCTCTCCTCCAAGCTAATGAAGATCTCAAGGTAAGCTGGGAAGCAAACATAAATGTATTAGTGAAATGGACACTGCAGATCACATTAATAGCTTCTAATAACACTTAACAGCATTGTATCATAAGAAGAGTGGGAATTTGTGGAAGAATGGCTAAGTGACAGGGGCCATGTTCTGGACCAAGAATCAGGAGGATGCAGCTAATCTGGGTCCCTGCACCTGCAAAACACTGTGTCCTTGAGCATAACTGTGGTACAATAACAAGTAGTGAGAGAGACATGAGAAAAGAAAGATGTAACCCCTAGGTATGAGGAAGAGCTGATATTGTAGTATAGCCAATAGATTGCTTAGCTTGCAGAATATGTATGAGCTTATTACTTGTTGTGCATAAAAGTCTGATGCTCTCTTCAATAAACAAAGCTTGCTAAACACTCATATTGAGCATCCAAGTTTCCCTCACCACAACAAATGGCCCCTGAACGGGGACCCTACAGAGGGCTTGAACCTGCAAGCCACGGTTCGGTGCAGTATTCCGTGTCAGTCCCGACACAGCACAGGAGGCAAAAGAGCGGGCTCCGCATCCCCAAGCGACCTTAGAGAAGGGTCTCGGCTGACTAAGCGCCGCCGACATCTTGCAAGGGCTGCAACAGTGCTGACGACTAAATTAGAAGGTAATGGAGGGACAAGCAGTGTATGACCTTTTTAAATGCTTTTCACAAAAGCGGGGATTACAGGGTATCAACCTGGGAAAAGAACTCCCGGGATTGCTTGCATATGGAGTTGCAAAAGGGTGTTTGCAGATCCCAGTCAGGTCTTTGAGGAGTTAGAGTGGTGTAGGTTTGGGGATAAGTTGTGGGAAGCTGTGTTAGATGAGTGTAAAACTCCAAAAAAGTTGTCTAAAACTTGGTGGACAGTTGCTAATGCACTAAAACAGTACCAGGCAGAGCAGAAGGCTGCTCAGGCAGCCTCTGCCTGATTGGGAATGCCTGTTCCTAGTGAGAATAGTGGGGCCTCAGCATCTACATCCTCTTATCCTCTGTCCCCAGCAACTACCACGGTGTATCTGCCGGGGGGAATGGCCTCCGCAGCAACCGCCCGAGCTGCTCCTTCTGCACCTCCACTGGCAGCGAGGGATTGGCCCCCCACCTCCAGCTGGAGAGGACGGCAGGGAAAGAAAAAGGAAATGCTTGACCCCGAGGTGGTGCGAATTGCTAATGAAAGGCGTAAGGCATGGCGAGAGATTACAGGAGAGGTGGTAGTTGCAGGCGACCGAGCGGCTGCTGATGCCTTGCTTGAGGTGGCTTGTCCGGTGGTTTACGCACCAAATCCTGCTGGACACTTTGAAGCAACTATCACTACCTTAGATTGGAAATGGCTGGCACAGCTCCGTGCCACTGTAAGTGAATGTGGTATCCACGGAGAACCAACTCGTCAGATGCTCAATTATTTGTGGGGAGGGAACATACTGTTGCCATCGGATATTAAAAGCCTCATGAGGCTAGTGCTTACCCAGCATCAACAGTTGTTGTTTAATGCTCACTGGCAGGCTGCGTGCCAAGAGTCTGCGGCTACCCTGAGACAGCCAGGAGATCCGCTATATGGAGTTACTTTAGAGGAACTTATGGGGATAGGGGCATACCTAAGGACAGAGGCACAAGCACTAATCGGGCCCGAGAAGCTGAGGGAGGCTATGAGATTAGCCTGGATGGCACTCGATAGGGTGAAATCCCCAGGGGCTATTCCCTCATACATGGGAATTAAACAAGGAAGAGAAGAGCCATTTTGGTTGTTTATTGACAGAGTGGCGAATGCTATTCAGACAGCAGGGGTCCCCGAATATATGCACAGAGCACTACTAAAGCAATGTGTCCTACAAAATTGCAATCCCACCACTAGGGGTATACTTGTCACACTCCCTGGTACCGGGACTGTTGAGGAGGCTTTAGAACGAATGGCTCAGGTGCCGGTGGGGCTGCAGGCTATGTTAGTGGAAGCAGTAAGAGATTTGGGAAGTAGTTTCAGGGAGCAGGCGCAGGCGATGCAGAGTCAGGTGTTGGCTGCCCTTGCCCCCATGCAAGCGTCGGTAAATTGGCTTCAAAGAAAAGGACCATCACGATTCCGATGCTTCTGCTGCGGAACTGCTGGCCATATGCGACGGGATTGTACAATGGGAGCTGTGTGGTGCCAGCACTGCAAGTCTGATACACACAATGAGTCAGCCTGCTGGCATGTCTCAGGAAATGGGAAGCCCAGCAGGAGGGGTCACCCCGCTCTGACAAAAGTGGCGGCCCAGAGCCCAAGCGCCTTCCCAGCACAAGCACCTCCTCCCTCCGCCCCGCAACCAGCGGAAGCCTCAGTTTGGACCTGGCAACCTCAATAGACTGCACCTTAATAGACTGCAAACCGCAGTGTATCCCAATGGGGATTAAGGGCCCTGCTACAGCTGGCAGACAAACCGTGGGAGCTTTGTTGATTGGACATCTGCCAGCATGTCGGGACTTACTATTCTTGTTGGACTAATTGATGCTGATTGTACAGGTGAAATACAAATAATGGCACAAACACTATTCCCACTATTGTTTATTCCAGCCGGATCGCGAATTGCTCAATTAATCCCCTTGCCTCAATGAACCGAAGGGACTGTACCACATGGCAAGCAGCGACGTGGTGAAGGTAGTTTTGGTTCCACAGGAACAATGGCATTGTTAACAGTGGACTTAAAGCATTGTCCTAAAAAACATTTTGACGTCCAGTATCAGGGTCAAACCATCACCCTGGTTGCGCTCCTAGACACTGGCGCAGATGTCAGCATCATAGGGACGCAGAAATGGCCACTCCAGTGGCCCACCCATGTGGAAAATGCCACAGTCGCAGGAGTAGGAGGACTCAACGCTTGCACGGAAATCCCCTCTGCTGAAAATTATTATAGAGGAAAAGTCAGTCACCTGTACAGTTTCTGTAATACTGCTCCCTGAGGGTGTCCACGCCTTGCTGGGACGCAATGTGTTGGCACAGTTGGGAATGGTCCTTACCACAGATCTCCCTTTATAGGGACGGCCATTGCATGGACTTTCCCGATCCCATTCCAATGGAAAACAGAGGACCCGATGTGGGTTGAGCAATGGCCTTTAAAAGGGGAAAGTCTCATTCAGGCACACAAGCTGGTACAGGAGCAGTTTGACTAAGGACATCTCCGGTTATCTGTTAGTCCTTGGAATACTCCTATTTTTGTGATCAAAAAGAAATCTGGCAAATATCGGCTCCTGCATGATCTACATGCCGTGAATGATCAGATGCATAGTATGAGAGCCCTGCAGCCCGGACTGCCTAATCCTGCAATGTTCCCTGAAGGATGGTCCCTCCTCATTATTGATCTAAAAGACTGTTTCTTCACCATCGCCTTGCATGAGGCAGATAAGCAGTGCTTTGTTTTTACCCTGCCTGCGCTGAATCAAGAAGGGCGTGTCCAGAGATATGAGTGGACGGTACTCCCACAGGGCATGCGTTGCTCACCCACTCTTTGTCAACTGTATGTTGATGCAGCCTTGCAGCCAATTCGAAAGGCGTGGCCCGAAGTTATAATTTACCATTATATGGATGACATTCTTTTTGCTCAATCATCACTGTTCTCTCCAGAGCAAAAACAACAATTGGCTCAACAGCTCCAACAGCAAGGCCTGGTGATTGCTACAGAAAAGGTGCAGGAAACGAGCCCTTGGAAATACCTAGGGTGGAAAATCACTCACCAACATATTCAGCCTCAAAAACTCACTATTATGATTGATCTTCAAACACTTCCATGATACTAAACATGAGCTGCTGCCATCATCGAAGTAAAAGAATGGCCCATGCATTTACTGCTGACTGCAAAGATGATGTAAAATTTTGGTCCCCAGGGGCCATAATTGCGGCATCCTTTCTGGCTCCAGGGGTGGCAGCAGCAGGCACCCATGCCACCCTAAATAAGTTGGGATGCTGGCTTGAGAAGCAAACCAATGCCACTTCTATGGCGCTTTCTAGCCTTTTGCTTGATGTTGACTCTATTCACCATGCAACGCTTCAAAATAGAGCTACAATTTATTTTCTTTTGCTTGCACAAGGCCTTGGTTGTGAAGAATTTGAAGGCATGTGTTGCATGAACCTTTCTGACCATTTGCAGTCCATCCACTCCCAGCTCTCTGAGTTGCAGAGGTTAACCGGAAACCTACAGGTAGAATTGGGCTTTGGTATTGATGGATGGCTCAAATCTTTAGGCCTGGGATCATGGCTACACTCTATTGTTAAGGCTGGCATTATAGTAGGCATTATAGCTTTGTTAGTAGTATTAGTTTTGCCTTGCATATGCTTACAAAATATGGTGCAAAGGATGATATCTGCTGCATTTAATCAAACATTGCTTGTGCAAAAAGAAAACAGGGGAATTGTGGAAGAATGGCTACATGACAGGGGCCATGTTCTGGACCAAGAATCAGGAGGATGCAGCTAATCTGGGTCCCTGCACCTGCAAAACACTGTGTCCTTGAGCATAGCTGTGGTACAATAACCAGTAGTGAGAGAGACATGAGAAAAGAAAGATGTAACCCCTAAGGTATGAGGAAGAGCTGATATTGTAGTATAGCCAATAGATTGCTTAGCTTGCAGAATATGTATGAGCTTATTACTTGTTGTGCATAAAAGTCTGATGCTCTCTTCAATAAACAAAGCTTGCTAAACACTCATATTGAGCGTCCAAGTTTCCCTCACCGTGACAACAAAATCTATCTGCCAATAGTCTCCTGGTTCTATTCCTATCCAAATTCTTCCTAGCTGTGCCTGTTGCCTAGCCACTGGGTTGTTTTTCAAGCAGATATCACATTTTGACATTACTGATTTTGCCATTGTTAACATCCGTACTGAAATTAAACTCTGCTTTAGCAATTTTACCAATGCCTCTGCACCCCAATGACATTTGTTAAGTTTAATTTGTAGAACTTCTCTCATTATCAAGGGGGGTACCACTATCTGTCCTTGTGCAGTCACATACCATCTTTCTGAATTCTTTTGTGCATTTAGCAAACGTGCCAGTCTCTCATCTTCTACTGAATATTTTGGTTTTGGAGGCAAATTGAATTGGGATACATTAAGCTTTAAAGGTATCAATGCCATTGTTATTTGCACCTCTCGAGCAACCTGTCGGACTGCCCAGTCTGCCTTTCTATTTCCCTCACAGATTTTGGAGTTTCCTGATTGGTGTGCTTTACAGTGTATAATTGCCACTTGTTCAGGTTTTTATACTGCTTTTATCAATTGCAGGACTGCATTTTGATGTTCAATGTGCGTACCTTGAGAAGACAATAGTCCTCTTTCTTTCCACAGTGCTCCGTTTACATGCACCACTCCAAAAGCATATTTTGAGACAGTCCATATATTTACCTTTTTCCCTTCACTTAATTCTAGCGCCCTGGTTAAAGCAACCAGTTCTGCCTTCTGGGCAGATGTATTTGGTGGTAATGCTTTTGCCTCCACTACTGTACTGACTGTGGTTACCGCATATCCAGCGTATCTGGTTCCGTTTTCCATGAAGCTGCTCCCATCTGTAAATAGCTCCCACTCTGGCTGCTCTAGTTGGACGTCTTTCTCTTGCTGAGTAGGTGTACTCTATTACTTCTACACAGTCATGCTCTAATGGGCCTTCTTCAGTTGTGGTACCTAGGAACAAAGCTGGATTCAAAAGGTTAGCTGTTTTTAATGTGACATCATCCTGCTCAGTCAGGACTACCTGGAATTTTATCATCCTGCTTGGAGATAGCCAATGGCCTCCCTTCTGTTCTAAGATAGTGGTTACACATCTATGTGCCTTCCCATAGTAAGCTTCCTGACTTCTTGTATCAGCATCACAGTGGCTGCGACTGTCCACAGACATGAAGGCTACCCGGCACTTATGTTGTCAAGTTTTTTGGGAAAGTAGCCCACCAGTCTTTTCCAGCTTCCCAGACGTTGGGTCAGGACTCCTCGTGCTAGGCGCAGCCTTTCATGTACAAACAACTGAAAATCTTTAGACAGATCAGGTAACCCTAATGCTGGAGCAGTTGTCAGTGCTCCCTTTAATTTTAGGAAGGCTTCTTTCTGTGGCTTGCACCAGATGAATGGCTGCATCTTCTGAGCTTCATACAGGGGCTTCGCAATCAGTCCATAGTCCATGATCCACAGGCGACACCATCCTGCCATCCCGAGGAAGACTTGCAGCTCATGTAAATTCTGGGGCTCTGGAATAGCACAAATAGCTTGGATATGGTTAGTACCTAGTTTTCGTTGCCCTTGTGAAATTTCACATCCCAGGTAGATCACAGTCTGTTGGGCAATTTGTGCCTTTCTTCTGGATACTTTATAACTCCCATTCCCAGTGAATTTAAAATCTCAATGGTTACCTTTATACAGGTTGCTTTTTCTTCTGTAGCTATTAGTATATCATCAACATACTGCAACAATAGGTATTGGTCTCTTGGTACTTGCCCATTTTGAGTCCAAATCTCCAGCTCCTTTGCCAGTTGGTTGGCGGGTTCTTGTAACCTTGTGGAAGTGGTGTCCAGGTGAGCTGTGTCTTCCTTCCATTCCCTGGGTTTTCCCACTCAAAGGCAAACAGTTTCCTACTTTCTTTGTCAAGGGGTATGCAGAAAAAGGCATCTTTTAAATCAATTACAGTAAACCATTTATATATCTCTTTTACGGATGTCAGCAATGTGTAGGGATTTGTTACCACTGGAAAAATGTCCTTTGTTCTTTTATATTTTGCTCTCAAATCCTGCACTAATCTGTATTCACCATTTGGTTTCTTTACTGGAAATATTGGTGTATTAAATTCTGATTCACATTCTTCTAAAATTCGGTATTTCAAGAATTTCTCAATAACCTTTACTATTCCTTGCTGTGCTTCTGGTTTTATGAGATACTGTTTGACTTGTACAGCCCTCGCCCCTTCTTTTAACACTACATACACTATTGTGCCAATTTAGATTTCCCTGGTATATCCGTTTCCCATGCAGAGGGAATCACTGCATCTTCTACCTCCCTAGGGATAGAGGGAACAGGTTTTTCTTTGATCATTAAAATCTGTCCCGTCTTTGATTCAGGTATTTTCATTATAAGGTCTCCATTTTCAAAGGTTATTACTGCATCAAGTTTCGCTAGCAAATCTCTCCCTAAAAGCGGAATTGGACACTCAGGTACATATAGGAACTTGTGTGTTAAAACCTTGTTCCCAAAACACAAATCTAGGGGTTGCAAGAATGGCCATATTTCCTCTTTCCTGTAGCCCCGACTATTGTTGTTTCCTTGTCCCCAGTTTGTACAGAGTAAGTACCTCCTGTATCTATTAGAAATTTGACCTCCTTATGCCCTAACTGTATATTTATGACAGGTTCTTGAACCTGTTTTACAGGTTTCATGTGCTGTCAGCTGTTATATTCGCCTAAGACCATCGCCTTGGCAACGTTTTCCTGCTGGAACTGATTGCCCTGGTGAAACCGGTTGTTGTTTGGGCATTCCCTTTTCCAATGTCCCTCCTGTTTGCAATACACACATTGATTTAGGCTTAACCCTTGCATAACTGGTCTTCTACCATGGCTACCCCTGCCACGTCCCCTGAAATTTGGGTTCCCTTTTCCTTGTATTACTGCCAAAAGATTTTGCTGCTGCCTTTTACTAGCTTCTCTTTCGCGATTATTACATACCTTCCAGGCTACCTCAAGTAGTTTATCCAAATTCCTTAATTCCTCCCCTTCTCATTTTTGCAATTTCCTCCTGATATTGTCCTGTGACTGGCCCAAGAATATGAGAGCAAGCTGAACCTTTGCTTGTTCTGTGTCTATTTGGAGATCTGTATATTTCCTTGCAAGCTCCTTAAACCTCTCCAAAAACGCAGTGGGAGATTCTTTCTTTTCCTGTCGGACCTTCTTTAATTTAGACCAATTCACAGTTTTGGGCACAGCATTCTGAACTCCTATTTGGATCCACTCCTGATATTTCCGTAGTCTCCTCATATCCCAAGATAAATTAGGGTCCCATTTTGGATCCTCAATTGGGAAATTTTCATCTACAGTTCTTGTTATGAGCCTGTTTCTGATATCCTCCCTTGCCCTTTCTTTGGCTGCCTTAAGTACCATCTCTTTCTCAGTAGAATCCATCAAAGTATCTAAAATTACTTGTATGTCATCCCAGTCAGGATTCTGAGTTTTTATAACCATTTTTACTACTCATGCCACCTTATCAGGATTTTCTCTATAAGTTCCGGCTGATTGTTTCCAAATAACTAAATCTGCAGGAGAAAAAGGCACTTTTACAAACACCGGGCCTTCCACTCCTACACCCTGTCACAAGGGGGCAATCACAGTTCGCTTTTGTCTGCCCATGACCCAGGCAAGCTTTGACCAACTTCGAGTTCTGTGGGATACAGGTGTTGCTGATTCATTACTATTGCTATCTTTTTCACTTGCATCCCTCCCCCTCCTTTCTATCACAGTTAGGTTTTGCTCATCTTCCAAGGAAGAGGGATCAGGTGACGGTGGGAGAGGAGGATAAAGAGAGAAGGGTGTATTAGACGAGACAGGTTCAGGATTAGGTGAGGTAGGGGCAGACGGTGGGATAGGGACAGGTGAAGTAGGTGAGATAGGGCTAGGTCCTCTTGGTCTTATTGGAGCTACCTGTAAATCAATATCTGTATAATTTTCCCTACTCAGACTTTCTTTCAACGCTAAGTGTTCTAGACAACGTTTCTCACAAACCCCACACTTACCACTTGCAGATGCTCTAACCACCATTAATCCACATTCATCCTGCCATTCTGGCTTTCCCCATAAATAGAAAAGCAAATCAACATACGGCACCTCATCCCATTTTCCTTCTTGTTTACAAAACAACATTAACTGCGAAATAATGTTGTATTGCAGAGTCTTGTATTTTGGCCATTTTTCGCCATTCTCCAAGACGTATTCTGGCCACCATGTATTACAATAATCAATCAACTTAGCTTTACATAATTCTTCCCCAAAATTACCCTGTTTCCAATGTGCTAATAAGCACCCCAAAGGAGAAGTTTGCAGAATAGAGGCATTGCTGCCCAAAATTCCTTTAAGTTTCTCCATCCAAATACACCACAAATGCCATACCTGTAATGCTTATGGAACGGTGCCTAGGCGATACCACCAGGAATTCCTAAGCCCAACCAAGCGTAGCTTTCGCTGCATCTTATTGGCAGGCAACCAAACCAAAGTAAAAGCACCTTACCTCTCTCCCGGGGACATTGTGAGCAGCAGAGGCGGGTCGCGGTCGATGAGCCCCCCAAGAATCCCTCGGTGCCAGCTTGGAGCATGATCAAGTCGCGAACTCGCTCAGCAGCACTCACAGGGTCCCATCTGGGTCGCCAAAATGTTAGCATTCAGAAACACATAATCACAAGAGCAATTATAGGTAGGTGCTTTTTATTGAAGAGCTCTGGGTGTCAGGGGCATTCAACCTAAATCTGACTCCAATATGCATTCAGGATGAACATATTTTTATATTCTATTGTTATATAACTTTCATGTTAATTATTAAACTTACATTGTTCTATTGTATACATAGATTTCAGCCAAGCATGGCTCCTCGAGGCCCACTTTTAAATTTCTAACATAGTTTCTCATGATTCTTCTTATGATTATACAATAATTATATTTAATTACTAAACAATCATCACATCTAACAATTTTATAATTTATCATACTGCTTACGCAGGTGCAATCATCTGGCAAAACACAAAGCCTAACATTTTCAGAGTCTGTCTTTAACATTTTCCAGGGCCCCACTATCAATCCCAGAGTTCAGTCTGGAAACAGTTTCTGCCTACTCTCACAGTCACATGTCCCAGCTACTTGCTTCCCCCTCCTATCTCTGACTCCCATCTCCATTAATAGCCTGTTGGCTAAAGTCCTCTGTGTCTGTCTGTCCTATAAGGCCTGCTGCTCTGCGAGCTTTTTACAAGTTGAGTGCATCTGGATTCACTTCTCTTTGATGTAAATGAAAACTGTACTTCATCTACACTGTCACCTTTATCCATCCCATTTGCTCATAGGCTAGATTAAGGTTTTTTGCCTTCTTTTGAGTCAAAGTGGTTTATTGCAAAAGATCTGCTAACCTTAAAACACAAACCTGCAAAAGGTGGCAAACTCAATTTTTTAGTTCTTTCTAGCAAGCAATCATCAGTAGTACAGCTTGCTACATCTTGTAGTTACTGAAAAAAGCCATGGTGATGCTGATATGAACAAGGGCTGCCCAAACTGTAGACAGCAATAACAGTATTGAACCTGTCTGTATCAGCCAAGGGCAGGAGAAGAAAAGCGATGCCTGATTAGCTCAATTGCTGTACTAGAAAGACAGAAACTTTGCATGAAGAACAGAAGAAGCATGGGAGGGTTTCACAGGGCTACCAGCACGGTTTGTCCCTCCCTGCACTCCCTTTGATCCCTCTGTCCTGTGGAGCACAAGGAAATTCCAAAAGGGTAGCCTACCACAACACACCCCCATACAGCAGGCAGAGTGGCAGCTTCAGCTTTGGCACAATTATTCAGCATGTACTGTTTAAACACACCCATCCTCTGTGAGCTGGGCAGAGGTACTGGCTCTTTGCCTCTGCGTGTTCATCAGGGCAGGCAGGTGCCACAGGGTTGCTCCAGATATGTCTCCAGGATAACAGCACCAAAATTCTTGGAGTCACTGCCATGCAGGTGCCATCAGTGTTAAATGTCCCTGAGTATGAGTCTTACACAGGACCTCCTCTTGCTACAGGAGTAACACGGTCCAGCGTGGGGACTACCAGTCTGGCCTTGTGATGTAGGTAAAAGGAGAGTGGGAGCACACTGAAATGCCCCTAAAATGACCTGCACCCACCCTGATCCTAACTCTTGAATGTCTGCTGTGTCTACAGCCTTGGGCCCATGCAGAGTGAGGGCATTGGCCTTGCAGATCTGAACTGAAGCAGTGCCAGATTTGCTGTTTACTTTAATCCTTCTTGAGTTGTTAGCAGAAACCTGGGTCAGAAAGAGGATTCTGAGGTCATCAAATCCAGTTCCCCATGTGCACAACAACAGACTTGCTCAACACTCATGCCAGGTTCCATTTTCACAGCAGTTTGGGCTTTTGCCCTCACTGCTGACACTAAATAGCTGTTCCCAAAGATGCTACACTGACAGTTGCCACTGTTTTTTAATTTGTTGTCAAATCCATTCTCATCTGATTTAAATAAATTTGTTACTTTACCAGGATAATTTAAATATCCTTCTTGGAGTTCAGGCTCTCTCCAGAGGCTTACTTACCGAGAGCAGTCATACTGCTTCCCAGCTTCCTTTTGCCTGACAGAAGCAGCCAAATCCCCATTCCTGTGATTCTCCTATGCAATTCCCCACTTTGCTCCAGTGTCTTTTTGGTGGTGGTGATGCCTTAAGTTTTAACTTTTATATTTTTCAGATTCTGTGCTGCTTTAGTGTGTAGTTCTGAACTTCATATTGAGGCTTGGTAAACTCTCTTCACAGAGTAGGTAGACAAAACAATTCCTTTTCTAGCTTGGGACCAAGGACAATCAATATTAGTTTCGGGCCCAAGAGCATAAACAATGCGGGCTGAAGAGAGAAAAACAAGAAGGATGGGACTTCATAACCTAAAACTATAATTGGACAATTAACTTGAATATGCAAATGGACCAAAACTTATAAAAATGTGAGACCTCGTGACTGGTCGTCCATTTTGTGACCATTTTGGGTTCATCTTGGCTGTAGCCCTGTTTGGGTCTTATACTGCCCAAGGAATATCTTGGCACCTTGTTGAGGCCTTTTAATAAATACCTACTTTATTCTTTAACTCTGTCTATCCTCTGTTCTAGGTCAGCCTTCTCAAGGTGTCAGTGGGGGCACTCATCCTTCCATGGAGCGAACAGTCAGCATGTTCTGCCGATGCCAGCCCTCAGCCTCAATCAGACAAGGGTGTTTTCTCTTTCTGGTGCCCAGTGCTGCACACCCACAGCAGCAGCAGCACATGATTTGAAGATCCAACATCCTTAGTCCCACCATATCCTGAGCTGCTCATCCAGTCTCCTCCACAATATTTCTCCAAAATGAAAATGCAGAAACTGCCCACCTGACCACCTTTTTTTACTTTACTATCAAACTTTTTATTCTACCAAACAATTAAGGTTTCCTAATAATGAGTTGGATAAAAGAACTAAAGAGTGCCTGGTAAATAGGAAACTGTAAAAGCAACATTCAGTGGCACTACTGTGAATCCCAAACAAGTCACCATCACCAACCAAGAAGTGTTCATCTATCCTGATATTCTCCCCCACCTCATTAGGAAACAGCAAAATCTCATTTGCAATCACTTACCTTCTGCCTTGACAGTAAGTTAAATTTTTGCGGCCTTTGTCCCATATGGGTAAGTAGCAAAAGCGCATTTGTACTGCCCAGTAAGGGACACAGTAATATTTTCCAGGTGCAGCACCCACCAATTGCATTCAGACATGGCATTTGGATTGGTGGAACACAAAGACCCTATGTCGTCCCCACTGCAGCACATCCTTGTGCTGAAGGACACCGAAAAGTTGTAAGGAGCCTCAGAAAACTTGAAGTAATGGGAGCCATAGGTGGGGTGATATACAGGTATTTTGGTAGAGGGGCTGCTGTCAGTCTTGGACCACTGTGTCTGTATGATGTGGGTACTGTGCAATTTTGGGAACACGCACACCAGGGTGATGTCAGTACCTGGCAGAGCATGGACCACTTCTGTCTGGGTAATGACAACTGCAGTCTGGCCTTAAAAAAAAAAAAACAGGATCAATTTCAGCGCAAGTAATGTTTAAACAAAGCTTTTCCTAATCCATCTTTGATTTGGTGCTTTAGCCATAGACAACTATGAAGACCCTACAACTTCCAGCAAATCTCCACCAGTACAGACTGCAGAGAGAAAACTGGGAGATCAAATGCATGTGTGTCTGGAAGAAGGCAGGGAGATCCTGTCACACTTCTTGGAGAGAAATGAGAGCTCTGAAGGTCTCTGTGAAAATGAAAATCTTTCAAGTAATATAAATAAAGCAGAAGCTGGACACAGTTATTCCCCAGTTCTTTTTGCAAGAACAAATGAGTTATCCCCACTGGCTAATTCCCTGCACCATCCCCCTGCCCACTGCCTTTGTGGCTTCAGCAGAGAAAGCAATTCTCTGTGTTATTAAACAGCTCCTGCATGTCCTAAACCAGTGTCTGTCTCAGTGTCAAAGTGAGCTGCTCTGGTGTGTGTGTTTTCTTCCTCTGTTAATTTCATAAAGCAGGTGGCAGTCCTTAGTGCGCCATATAAAGGAATAATGGATCGATGAAATGAAGGGGCATTCAGCAGGAGCTGTACCATTTGGTTTAGCTGCTGTTGTAGTAGAATTGATTTATATCCCTTTCTCCCTCCTATGAGTAAGAGTCTGGCAGTCCCCAAACCCCTGAATGCAGGGCACTGACAAACTCAAGGAGATGAAGAATTTATGGAGGGGATTGTTCCAGTGAGAAAAGTAATCAATCACTTCCATAGAGCCGTACACAAAAAGTCCCCTGTACACCCGTTCTTTTCCAAAAGAATGTGCAGGTCCACAAAAAAAGAAAAAAAAGAGTTGTTGCCCCCCATTTACATTCCATTTTATCATCCTCCCTGTGTTAACATCCCTGTATATTTACTTTGGGAATTTGCCCTGCAGTCTTGCCAGCTGCAAGTGCCCACTGCTCACCTTCTTTTCTTGAAAAAGCTGGGTACCAATTCCCTTGCTTTGACATTTGCTCTGCTGTGTGGTACATGGCTCTGGGGCACCTGAGCGAGGGGGGGGCCCTGCCAGGGCTCAGGCATTCTCAATGGGGCTACAGTGTGCCCCACACTCCTCCAGCTCAGCCAGGAAGGAGCCAGGCAGGGACTGTGCACCCTCAGCTCTGGCTTGATGGAGAGAAAGCACAAGGGCAGAGTGATACATCCTCACAGAGCTGGCTCTGATTTATTACCTGTACACTGAAGGGTGACATGGACACTTGGAGACTAGATGTGTGGAGAACAGAGCTACTCAATGGCCATGGACAACATTAATCTCTGCTGTTTCATTGCTGCACATGTTCTGCTCATCTTTTATTCTAAATGATGTGATGACGTTAGAGGTTAAATAAAAATAAGCCTGAATGACAAGTCTCACAGCCTTGTGCTGTGAGAAAAATTACTAAAACTATTTTTGTCAGTGCAAGGAGCTTATTATAGGAAATGCTCTCTGATTTCACCACAAGTTTTGCAACGGTAAAAGTTAAGGGAGAAGCAAGTAGGAATCTTGCAATCAGACTTTCAAGCAAAAGACACGCAGCATTTTGTCTCTCATATTCATGCTGATGCTGCTTTAGGTCTAAGGATCATATAAAGAATGCCTATGAAGAACCACTTGAGTAATTTATATTAAGTTTAAAAAATTATATATGTAGAAACAACATTTTAATTTGCATTATATCTTAGTAGCCTAGTGCAGTAGATTATTTTAACTGAAAACATTTTGTGCAAAATTGCTCTTAACTCTTTGCTAGCATCTCAATATAAGCAATCTCATTTTATGTCGACTTTATTTTTCAAAATCAAATAGTGTCCAGTAGTGCATGCCTGTGCTCCAGCTGAAATTTCTTAGAGTAACTCCCAGACATTTAGGTGTCTGATCTCCACAAAGGGCATAGAGGCCTCCACTTTCATCTTTGAATGACTTCAGTGAGGATTTCATCTGAGAGGAAAAAACCCCTCCAATTCCTATTTTTCTGTAAATGCTATTTCTTTCTTACATGTGTGTTGTAGTTCGTGTTTGGTTTCACCCGTTCTCCCCTCCTTAGTTGGATAAGTTGGTCTGGCTCGACCACCAGTTTATGTCAATCACTGTTTTCCCCTCCTTGTTATCCCATATTTGTCTCTGTATCCCCTCCCCAAGTCTTATGTCAGTCACCGGCACCCCGCCTCCAGTTCTAGAACTTTCCAGGTTGGGTGTCGAGTGATTGGCTGAAAGGCTTGAGCCCTCCCTTCAGCTTACCCCTATTGGTTCGCACCACCCGTCAGTTTTTACTGTATTAATTTCTTCGTGTTATGATTGGTTGCTTCTTGTACCCACCCCTTTCCTTCAAAACCCGATCCCCGAAGGGGTTCGGGGCTCTCCTTCTGCGCTCTCTCCTCCTGCTCTCTTCCTCCCCAGCAGAGCTGCGGCTCCGCTCCCCTCCTTCCTCGTCACCCACCGTTCTGCTCCGACCCTGGAATAAACCAAGTTCACCCCACCTGAGCAGAGTGGAGAGTCGTCTCTTCCTTCAACCCTGCGGTGCGGCTGCATTTCTATCTTGGCTTCCCAACCCAACCCACGGTAGGCACCTGCCTCTGGCTTAGTGCTGGGGGAGTGCCTGGACGACTGAGGCTGTGGCTGGACTTACTTATCCTCAGCCGGGCTCCTTCCAAAGACAGCCACGGCAGCACATGTGTATGTTTTGAGGCTTCTATTCCTTTCTTTGCATTTTAGATTTTCTATGAACACATGTATGAATTATTTTTATTTTGAGAACCAGTTTGCCTCAGTGCAAAAAAGATCAGCCTATGCCAGATTGTGAGACGCATCCTTCACCGCCATTCAAATACATCCAGTTTTTCCCTTCTTAACTTGAAAATTGTGTATCCTACAAAATTGTTTTTCCTAGCTGGTAATAAGTATTCCTGCATTTATCATGGTCAGAATTTTGAGAGGGTGGGGGTTTGTGAACATCATACTTTTTCTTGGTTTTCCTCAGATTGCTTTTGGTTTAAATTCCCTCTGACAAAAGTACAGCCCTCCTTAGTCAGCTTTTCTGAGTGTTTTACTTGAATGACAAACTTGTTTCTCTAGATGTTAGCACATGGGGCTAGGTGGAGAAGAGGACGGGAAGAATCTGTTTAAGGGGTTTCACCTGTACAATTTACTCTTGCCTTGAAGCGTTTCAATTCTTCCTCTCTCTGCATACACAGGTATGTAAGACAGAGACAGAGAGGTATTTTTTATTGTCCCATTGAAAGCAGCTTCCCTTTTGGCCCATTTGAGAGGAGAACACAATCCTCTACTTCAAGTGAGCTCATCCCAGTGATTATTCCAGCAGGTTAGGCATATTGAATTAAGTAATCTGCTCAGCACAAGGCATTTACTCCTTACTAGCTGCACATTATAACTAGGGTTATTAGAAAGTTGTCAGGAAATAGAAAATCATTGCCAGTAGCTACAGCTCAGCCTAGTGAGACCCACTAATCCCAGCCTGCCCCTCACCACCCGCCATCATAAACTGAGTCAAGGTGTCCCCCTGACACTCTTACCTGTGACACTGGGCACTGAGAGCAAACAAAAGAGAGAGAAAAGCCACCTTGCTTTCATCTTCACTTGATGAAGTTCTGGTGAATATGTAGCTGTCTTGGTGCTCCCTCAGAAAAGGAAGTTGAAATGGCCTGCCCCATGCAGACAGGCAGATGTGCAGCACAGTCACTCAGCATGACTTCAAAGAAATGCTTCATTAAACCAAAAGCCTCAGTTTCCTGCTAGAGTGATAAAATAAGAACATTTTATGAAACTTTTAAGACAAAAGCATTACCTACATTTTAGCCCATGTTGAAAACAATTTTTTTTCTTTTGTCCTTTCAGATTAACTCAGAGTAAGCAGCTTACTGATTTACACACTCTCAAAAATATGCCAGGTACCTAAGTTTGAATATATAATTTTTGGGGATATGGTTTAGGGGTGATTATGGTGGTGCCAGGTTAGCTGTTGGAATTGGTCTTGAAAGTCTCTTCCAACACTGATGATTCTGTATGCTCTGTGTACTATAAGGTAGATAGCATAATAAAAAGCTATTTTTCTTTCTTCCTTCATTTACTTCATGTGCTAGACTCACATATACTATTTCTATACTCTCTACACTCAGTATCTTTTAAAAACACAGCAAAACATCATAAACAATCTCCAGAAACAAATACAGATATATAATAATAAGGGTTTCTACATTCACTTTTCCCCCTCCTTTTTCTTCCTAAGAAGAACACCAATTATTTTCTGCAGTTTGATGAATTGCAATATCACGTGACAATGTCCCTTGGTGTGGTTAACATCCTTCAGCTGTCAGTTTTGTTAATGGAAGCACCCTCGGGTGGCGGGGCATGATTCCTGGCAGTCCTGTCACCTGTCTTTATTGCAAGTCACCTGTACATCCTTCTGAGCTATCCTGGAAGCACACTGCATTTCCATGAGTTAGGCACAGACCTGCCAAAAAAGCATCTCATTGCAGGCAAGTCATGCAAATTTGCTGATGTTGGCAGCTTTACAGAAAGAAACAGGTTTGAGTTCTTGCTTATCACAGTTCTTTCCCCCGAGCCAAAGAGCAGTGCAGGACACCTCACGTACACAGCATGGATATGTGTTACGTGCTGGCTCTTCATAGTGTGGATGTTTGGCAGTATAGACGGGCAGGATGCTTGTTGCCCCTGATAGCTCCATCCTCTGGGGCCCAAGGACAACCTCCCATTTGCACTATGTGACAGAGCCTATTACAGCCCATTCCTTGGGGAAGAGAAAGCAAGTGTCACAGTCCCTTAAACAGGCACCTCTCTCTACCAGCTGTGCCCTCCCTCAGGAGGGAGTCCTTGATTGAGCTGAGTCCTGACATGTCTTTTCCTGACTGCCAACTTTTGCTAACCTCCAGAATGCAAGGTACATAGGAAAAGGTGAAAAAGAAGGACTCTGATTATTTTCCTATTTGATGACCTGCCAGGTGTTAACAACATCTATACCACATCCCTAATTTGTGCATATGCAAACTTTTGATTCACATTTAAATAGGCTCCAGCTGGAGCTGATAGTTCTGACTGGGCTATGTCAGGGCTCCACATCTTTTGGAGAATAAATGCTGCTGCACAGTCTTTTTGTTTGCATTGATCTTCTACCTGATGAAATGTACTAAGAGCACTTGTAGGAAATGCACTGGATGCCCAGGTTACTGCTAAAGGAATTTTCCCGGGGATGAAATCTCTGCTTGTCATTCAGAAATCTGACAGAGAAAGATCTGTCCCAGATAATCAAGAAGTCCTGAAGCTGAGGATGAACAGAATATTCAAGCCATGGTAATTGACAACCACAGAAGGGAGTAAAAATACTAAAGGGATATGTTCTGGTTTCCACTTCAGAGTAAAGACCGCAAAGAACACAGAGATTACCTGCAGATACTACAGTGCAAGAAAATCTGACTTCAGTCTAAAATTTGGATTTTCATTTATGATTGCAATTACCTTAGCTTTTCCTGCTGATCAGGTCATGTAAGCTTTGTACCATGAGAGAATGTATTTTGTCTTGAATGAGATTTTTTATTGATCTGAAACACACATCCCAAATTGAAAAGACAGCTCAAGTGCTGTGTGGCATATTCAAGACACAAAGAAATCCCTGAGCAGCTTGTTTGAGTTTCTAGATCACAGTATTTTGCCCTTAGAATTTGTTCCCCCCCCCGAAATAATATCCTAAAAATATACTGCTGCCATGTTTCATTGTGTTGGCTGAATGCAGCCACTCAGCTCTGTTGCTGTGCTTGGTGATTAAAGACAGACAAGAAAGAAACCTCCCAGCATGATGGAATTTTGTTCCATTCAGAGCTGTGTTTTGCCCCCATTCCTACCTTAAGCCCAGGTTCTGAAATAGTCATCTTGCTGCTGACATTCATGTGCGTGAACAGCATAGCCCTGCCTCTGCAAATGATGGCAAAACCCATCCTGAGACACTCCACTTATGTGCTGGCAGGGAGACATCTCTTCCCTGGAGCCAGACTTGAGGTCCGTCTCATAGCAAATTATTATGGGAGTTTCTTCGCCCTCTACCCCTTTCCTGGAAAGTTACTTACAGGCAGCTTTGCAAAGGCCACAGTTGGATGTTACACGCCAGGTTATGGATGGTGAGGATGCGAGGAGTTACTGAAACATATCCAGGGATAGTGGACCTTGTTGGCAGCTGGAAGGAGGATGTACCGTATTTGGCTTTTCCTTGGTGGAGAAGCTACAGGGATGATTGTCTGAGATCTGGGATGTGTAGGTTTTTCCTGCCATTCCAGAGACACCCAGAAATCACTACAAGGCTGGGAGGTTTCAGAGGAAAAGCTGTGCCCAAGCAAGTGACATCCCTTGTCAGTGGATGTGTGAATCACAGTGTTTTCTTTTAGTCTGGACAAGCATTTGACCTGGTTGATAGTTCCCTGTGTCCCAGGTGGTGTCAGTAACATATGGGCTCTGACTATCATCAAGGATGGGTCCTTGGCAGTGTTCTGCAGAGAGGGGCTGTGCCCACTGCCCCGAAACATCTCATGCAGCATTATTTTTTTTTTCCATTCAGGTGGGAGTAGAGGATGGCAGTGGGAGATCCTTTAATAATTTTCTGCAGATCTTCTCACCACTGGAGGAAGTATTTTAAACACTGCAAATGACTTTTGCCATGGCAATCACCTTATTATGCGTCATGCTCACAAAACCCTCCACTGCAATACATTTCTTCTGCCTCAATTACAGTAAGCTGTACCTAAGGAGCAAGCACAGCTACAGTCAGTCCCACAGAAAAAGAAATCTTGAACTTCAGAGACAAATTAAATTATTCATAAAGGGACTTTTTAGAAATGCTAGTGCATGAGCCGTTCCTGCCAGAGGTATCAATGATTACCCTTGCAGACTGGCGTCCTCTAAACATTGCTTAAAGAAAGCACAGGTCCCTGGTGAAAAAGAGAGGAAGACTTTGAAGCAGGAATTTCATTAAAGACTAAACTAACCTTACAGGTTCACTTGGCACTTGGTACAGAAACTCCCAGTTCATGACTGTATTTTTGTTTTGACCCTCTTTGAAACCTGCACTAATGACTCCACAGCCAGCAGGCCCCTTTGACCACAGCACCTCATGGGGGCTTGGATGAGTGGGTGGCATGGGCTGGGGGGGCAGCTTTGCAGGGAACAGGGCACTGAATTGGCCCTGGGACACCCACTAGGCTTTTTCAGTGACCCCCTGCTTCCTCTGTCACCCCTTCCAACTCCTAGCTCTAGTGCCTCTCTCCTGCTTGCAGCACTGCCTCTTCTGCATGTGGGGGACAAGAGGGAAGAGGGTCTCTTCCTCTGCTTCTTCCTTGTACTCCTTCTTCCTCACAGCTGCATGTGTACACCTACATCCTGTGTATGACACAATCTAGCCCCAGTTCCAGCCAGGGTCTGGAGGCAGCATGGTGAGGCATACACACTTCCCTCTCACCAGCAGTTTCTCCATCTGAAAGATGTTTAATGCTCTGAGTGAATTTTTGTTCTCTATTACACTGACAGGTCAGAGTATGGGAGAAAACCAAGAACAGCTCAGGCCTAGGTGCCTTCCTGCTACAACTTTCTAGTTACTTTTTCTAATTAGAAGGCCTAACTTACAGGTCATGTTTCAGAGAAAGAGATCATATGTTTGGGGGATAAACAGAGGAGAATGAGCTCCCTCACCTTCTCTGCCATTCTAGCCACAGGCTCCTGTGGTCCTCTGCTCCCATTTAATGCAATTTCTGACCAATGATGTTCTGTTGGGGTAAGCTGTCGAGCATTTTGTTGTGCAAAGTGCAAGTTACTGAAAAAGCAGAGTATAAAAAGCACAACCAATGAGCAAAACAAAACAAATAACAGGCACATTGACCCAACAATTATCCACTAATGAAATACCACTGTGTGAAATCCAGCTGGATATTTCCATCAAAATTAAGGACTCTACACAGCCATTACTTCTAAAATAAAAGGAAGGCACATATGAGACCAGCCCTGCTTTCTTTGGTCCATTCTCTTTTCTAGATATAGCACAAACTGTGATTCCTCACTGTTTAAAACAACATCAGCTAAGGGCTTTTTTTTGTACATATCATCTTCCAGGTTTTGTAAGAAAATGTTTCAAAGTAGATTAAGAACTGTGTAACAAAACATAATGGCACCCATAGCTTTGAAAAAGGGATTTGTTTGGAAAGGATAACCTGCTGCCAGTGCTGGGAAACACCTGCTCATGTGAGACTACATGGTTAAGATTCCACCGAAGCCTCCCAGAAGGGCCATGTCATCCCCTGGTCACTTTGGCAGCACCTTGAGAAAATTGGAGCAGCTTTTGTGAATCACTCCAGCAAGAGGAGTCTGCTTGTGAAAGAATTTTTCTCAGACACAGCTTGTGGGGCTTTATTTTGAGTGGTGCATGAGAGAGGGAGGTAATAAGGCAAGCAACAGACCACCTGGTCAGAACTGAAAAGTTTATGTTCACTTCTGAAATGATGTAAACCTAGATGGTCTGTACAGCTCATTTTACCACACAGACTATTTCCAATGTTTTGTGTTCCTCAGCTAATTTAAACTCACCCATACTATTGTATGAAAACACCTTCTTGAAGGCACACAGCCACCTGGCGAGGGCACAACATGGCACACAGGTTAGAATTCACCACTGAGGAAACACATCAAAGAGAAAAGATTAAAGATGTTAACAAATAGAAAGATTAAAGGTGTGAAAGTTAACTTCAGATGCAGTAGCAGCAACAATTTGAGGGCAGCAGAGCTATCTATATTAGAAAAGAAATAAAATAATATACAACAATAAAAGGCCAAGTTTACAGTGACACTGAGAGCCATAACTTGGATATTATTTTTTTGACAGAATATTTTGGAAGCATCAGGTGTTAATGAATTTGTTTGCATACCATATCTTTGTAGCCCGTAAGTACCTTTCACAGTATCAGCATGTCAGAAGCAACCACAGGAAAATGAGGTATTACTCCCATCACATCCATCATCTATTAAATTGTCCACTAAACCATAATTTCCTGTCTGTTTAGAAAAGTTGGTGAGGTACAAATCAAAAAAGCAAAGCAGAGGTTGTTTCTCATGTTGAGCCTGGCTCTGCAGAGAAGAAAGTATATTTCAGTGGAACCTGTGTTAGGACTCTTGTGGTGCTTTAGCCCAGAGGCTTGCATAGCAGGACGCCTCACTTTGTCCTGGGAAGAACAGGGTCATCTCCAGGAGGCTCTGCAGAGCTGAGTGCTCCTTATATGAGCACAGTGTGGGATGAAGTGTGGTAATCACATATTCTCTGAACAGAAAGAGACATAGTTCTCCCAGGATTTTCCTGGGAAACTGTGAGAAGCTGTGGGAAATTTAGAGAGAATAATTCAATTATTATCTCTCTTTCTGTAACCGTTTTTTGTAGATGTGGTTCTCCAGAGTATGCTATTCATAGTTCACCAACAGTGTGAGATTTTCACTTTGAGACCAATCAGGTCTCAGCTTAGCGAGTCAGACTATAAAAGTCACACCTTCTTCCTAGTAAAGGTTCTATTTTGCCTTCTGATGACTGGAGCCATTCATTCTATCCCTGACTCAACAGCTCAATGAGGCATTCCTGAATTAGGGCATCTCAATAGAGTTAGCAGCCTGCAGTCAGGTAGGATAAACACAGCACAGCAGCAACTAGAAGGCAAAAAGGAGAGTAGGAAACTTCTTGGGTATTTCTGCATAATAATATTTTCTACACCATAAGCAGAGTAACATGTAGCTACTGCAGATGTGAATCCTTTTGGTTCACTCTGTGTTCAAAGGCATAATGTGAACGTGCCCTGAGGAGCCCACAAGGAGTTTTTAGAGTGGCAACATGCACTGAGTCCCTCCAGAGCACTCGTGGCCAAGTAGCTGAAGAAAAGAATGGAGAATTAAGATAGGATTTAACATAAATTCCTTCTTTCAACATTCAATATGACTTACTAAACTTTCAACCACCACTAAAATTAAGAAAGACTTCTACTTTTAGGTTGATTTGTAAGGGTCACTGTCCATGTAAAATACCTGTTCAGTTTCTAGTTGAATCTACCTCCCAAAACAATACTAGCCACTGCTGCTGCTTCTTTCAGTGAAATTTCATATCTCAGATAATGAGGATTTAAAAAGTCACTGCTCACACATTTTTTGCATAAAACAGAGAAAGGACAGCCAAGTAATGAAAACCATCCCTGAGTGCCATCCCTGAACTGGAGTTTTAGTTGTGAACAAAGAGTAGGTTAGTAGTCATCACCTCTAGCCCTCCTCCCAGTCTGACCCCTTGTCCCTAATACTATTTCCCTCCTAGTCACTGATGTGTTACCTAACCATTCTCAAGAGCCTGCTTGTGACCCACTGACACACAGGCACCACTCAAATGAACACTGCTTTTCCTCTGCCTGAAATGAGGTTATGCTTTAACTTCTCCACAGCTGATTGAGCTTAGCAATGCTGCTAATGGCAATGAAATAATTTGAGACCTCTAGCAGAGCAGTTAACTTCTATTTTGCATGATTGCCTGCATTTTCAAAATGAAAATATAGTGGCTCAGTGGGTTTAACTGCCCAAGTTGATGGGTAGCTCCTGGGTGCTTCCAGACTGTGTCCCAAAAAGACACAGTAGACAAGGAAAGCCACTCATGTTACACAAGCCTTCTTTCCCAAAAGGCTGAAGCCACCTTCTGCCCCTTGGAAAATCAATCATTTCAGTAAATGAATTTCAGTCTGTTACTGTAATTGGACTAAAAGAAAGGGCAGCATCTCGCAAGTCAGTAAACTTGAGAATTGCACTGTGACAGAGCACAAATCAAATAGTCTATTTGACTAATCATAAATAAGAAAAAAACTCACTCATTACAGAACTGAATGAAGTTGACTTCTGTGAATCAGACTCTTCAGTGAACTCTTTCCTCCCCTGTCCTCTGCTCAGCTGCATGGCAGCTGCAGCACCAAATATCATGTAAACTATGGCAGCTGTCGCCATTACTGGTCATCCCTTCTCCCTATAAAATTGCAATTACTCACATAGTAAATAAAGAGCATGTGAAGGAGGAATGAAAAAAGCCCACCACAGAACAACATGAAAAGCACAAGTTTAGAAGCCACAGATCTGTTTGCAGGAGGCTGTATCAAAATTGCTTCAGGCTCCTTTCAGTGATTTACCTGCATACACCAGAGACACATTTGGCTTGCAGTGCTTCTGCCACGTCTTGGCTGTGGTCTTTCAAGATGCAAGAGCAAGTACTGAGCCTGAAGATTAGTACAGCTGACCAGCTTCTCTGAGTACAGGTACAATTTTAGAGGTCTGATTTAATATCTGGTTCAAACAGAAATGCTCATGGCTAAATTGGAAATAAAACTAATCTATCCTTATTAGATTGGGGCTGTAATCTCATAACACCCTCAGATATTGGACTTCCCTGACAAACTTCCTGCTTTGTACTGGCTCTCATTCCCAAGAAGCTGAAGAGAGTGAAGTGAATAATGAAAGAAATGTAAGTTCAAAGAAAATTCATACATGGTTCAGTGGCTTGTACAATAGAAGCCTTTAACAACGTATATACAAAACAAAAAGGGAAAGAAGCAGTCCATTCACCCAGAAGGCAAGTTTTATTATACCAGTGTGGATGCTGCCCAGATCTGAAAACACTGGGAGCAACAAGTGTATGCCTAGGGATCCTAGGGAGAATTGCTTAACTTTTCCTGAACAGAAAAAGTACATGCTCAGCTTTATGACATTGGTACACTGGTTGGCCACAGGAAAGAGCTAGGATTTTTTTTTCAGGGAAGTAATCAGCTGTTTCAAAAAGGACAAAATTTTGAACAGAACAAGTATATTACCTATCTTATTATTAGAATTATTACCTAAAAAAAAATATTGGCCAAAAATAGCTTAGGTGCAGTTAGTCTGACTTTGGCAGCACATGAAGAATTAGATCTCGTGACAGGCTCTCCAGCATGTTTTTCTGCAATGTTCCATTTTTAGTTACCATTTTCAGCAGTATTTCTTGGTGGCTGACTTTTCCTTCTCTCACCAGAATCATATTTTGCCAGCCCCTGACTTGCCCTGTGTAGAACAGCTCCAGTAGCCAGTCTGTTCCTCTGGAGAGGAGGTTCCCAGACTTGGGAGTTACCTCTGCAAGACCTAACCCACCACCCCACAAAAGGCAGGGATGACCTTCTCTTTTGTCTTATTTAATCCCCCGTACCAATTCTCAGACAAAAACTTCACTATCCATCATCTGTACAAAACAACACAAGTTCTTTGCCAACAGCAATGATTTTTCCATAGGACCTGAAGTGCACCTAAAAGCTTGACATTCACTGCTTTGCATTTTCAAGGAAGCAAGATTTAGCAACCCACATTTAAACTCCACAGAGAAGCCTGTATGTTTTTTCCTGGTTCCCCATGCTGTGTACTTTCTCTTTGGGAAACTGCCGAAGTCTGTCTCAGGAGGTTGTTTTGCTCCAAGAGACCAAAATCAATCAATCAATCAATCCGTGACTTGGTGGAGGCAGAAGAGAAGACTCTCTAGGCAGATTATAAACACAATCCCCTCAATTAACTTCTCTGGAATGGGCTAGAGGCAGTTAGATCCTCGTTAATTAACATGGATGGTCAGTGTGCATATTTTTTATGACAACTTGTATTAATTTCAAGTCCAAAGCAGAAACCCAGAGAGAGGTTAAGAAGCAGGGCCACTGCCCTGCCTGCTAGGCCATGGAACAAGCTTCATGGAGAACATTTGGCCCCTGCCATGTGTAAACAGCCACCTCCCCTGGTCAGCAATGCCAGGGCTTTTCCCAATCTCCTTGGTTTCCAGGCATTTGGGACTCTGTGCCCTGCATATCTCTCCTGAGTGCATTAAAGAGATTGCATTACCTCTGAATTATGCAGCTGGTGTTGGGGGTGCTTCTTAAAGCCACTGCTTTGCAGGCCAAGGCTGTGCTCCTTCTGTGGTTTGGGGAGAAGGGCTGGTTAGGGCACCTCTGGCCTTGTCTTTCACAGTCCCCCCCACAGCTCTCATGTATGTGAGAGAGCTCCCCTGGCATCCACAATCCCCACCCTCTGCATGGAGCATCAGTTGAGGGAATCGTGCTGTGCCTGGGTAGTTTAATCCATAACTACATAGCTCTCAGGGAATTTTAAGCACCCAGTTTTCTGGGCCTGAAGAAGCTTGCCAGAACACAGGATTTTTTTTTTTTTCTACTGGAAAGCAAGAGCAAAACTTGCCCTGAAATTGCTCTGACACCTTAATCCTGATGCAGTTTTGCTGCCATTAGGATAATCATTCTCAAAATGCCCTTCCATAATAGCCCGTTGCACTTTTAACAATAGAACTTCACCTGCCTTGTTCCAGAATTCTTCAGGATTTAGCCTTAAAATTCTGTCAGTTACAGTTAATCTTACTACAGAAACTTGTCAAGAGGATGGAAGCTACATATGGAAGTCACACTTTTTGGGTCTCAGATCCTGCACATAAAGGATCAGCAGTTTTCCCTGCTGATTCATGCCATGCCTAAGAGGTAGCTTCCTCATTTGATCCTCATGGGATCAGGCTCTCTGTATGAAAAATTAAGGCATTCATGGCTCTGTCAGAAGGGCTTAGAAAACAGAGCACTTAACACTGAGTGTAGATTGGATTTCCCTTCAAGAGTTCAAAGGGAAGAAGCTGAACTGTGGCCTAGAAAGACTGAAATTGGTTAAAAAATGTCTGGTTCTATGACACAGCACATATCCATGCTCTTTGCTCAGCTATAATTTATTAAAATTCCTTACTACCTGAACAACATTTAAGGGCAGCTAAATGAGCAGCAGCACTGGAGGCAGTACTCTGGACTGTCCTGTTGGGCAATAAAACTGTGCCAAGCAAGTGTCTGGTTTAACCTTTTTGTCAGGCCCCTGTAGCCTGTTGAAAAAATACAAGATCTTGGCAGTACTGCTGACCTCCAGAAAAAGAGCCCCAAGTAGTTCCCCAGTGAGCGGCTGGTAGATAGACCTTCTCCAGTGGCTGATTGTCATGGTTTGACACTGGCACAATGCCAGTGCCCCCATGAGAATACTCTCTTCCTGGTTTCTGCTGTGAGATGCGACCAGGAATAAACAAAGCAGGCTCCCACTTCGGAAAAAAAAAATTATTAACTAAACTATGAGGGAAAGGAAAAAAAAGTAACACACAAGGAAAATGAAAACTGCACAAATACATCTCCTCCTCCTCCCCACCAAATTCCCAATACAATACATCCCCCAGATCATCAACTCTCCGTCCGGCACCACCCTTCAGAATACTCAATCCTCAGTTCATCAAGAGAGAAGGAGTCCTTCTTGTGCCAATGGTGACCTCTTCCTTTCATGTCCAGTGCTCTCACCACTGAACACAGACCAGAGCTGCTTCTAGGGTCGACTTTTAAGGATGCTTTGTCCCACTCCAAAAAGGCAGAGTCTCAACTTTGGGACATCTGTCCCCCCCATATTTTTCACCCCTGGGGCCGAAGGGTACCCACACCGAACCCTCTTGGTCCTGAGGCATTTCCTCCCCCTAGAATGCAGTCCCTGTATCACAAGGAAACATGGCTCTGTCCATGGCTACACAAAAAGAGTCTAGCATAAGCTACTCCATCATCTCTTCCACCTGCATTCTTCTCTATTTCTCTCGTGGCCCATTTCCTCTTATCTCATCTCCATCTCTCTTCTCATTCAGCTCCAGGAGGATTAGCATTTGCAAGGTTTCCATCATCCAAGAAAAGGGTTAAAAATCTGAGGCTCTGTCTGTCCAGAACTCCCACGGCTGCCCAGCCAGGCACTTTCTCGCCACACCCCCCTTCTCCTTCTGGGCTGGCCACTATTAAATTTCAAGGTGGCACAAGCACAGGCACCAGCTCTCTCTCTGTCTCTCCTGGGGACGGGGGTGGGGGAACGGGGCGGTGGCTGCTGCCCGATGTCTCTCAGTGCTCCTCCACCCTTCCATCCTGCAGGGGCCTTCCCCTCCCTTCTGTCCAGGGCCCGGCCTACCTCACATGGCTTCCCCTCCCCCGCCCAGCCCACAGCCAGGCAGGGGAGCTCTGAACCTTTCACTGACCAGAACCCCAGAGAGCCTCCAGGGGAGAGCCCTGCTTTTAACCCCGTGTTCTCAGAGGCGTATCCAATGTCCCAATGGCCACATTAGGTGCCAATATTAAAATCTGAGCACCCATTGGCCTGACCACAGCATCCCAGAAAACATATTTCCTGTCAAACCACCACACTGATGTACTTGGCACAGCCTGAAGAGTGACTAGGAACAGCCCAGTGAGGGAAGGGAAGGGCTGGCAAGCAGCTGAAGACACCCAGATGCTCTCAGCAAGGAAGATGTGTCAGCAAGACCCACCAGTGACATGTGTGACTGGCTAGGAGCAGTGACAGCTTGAGGCCAAAACTGATTCTTGCATTCATCCATCTGGATAAATACTTGCTGCTGTTAAGTGCGCTCACCAATGGGAATAAATGATTAAAACATTTCTAATTTGCAGTGCCTTCAAATGTATTCAAGTCAGGCTCCCTTCTCCAGGGGATAAATGGCACTTATAAATCCTCAATATTTTTTCTAACTTCTGGTATCATTGCAGGGGAAAAATCAGAATATTAGCAGCCTGTTAGGTGTATGTTGCCATTTGATGAAAATTCAGAGGTATCTCTGCAGCCCCAGACCAAGCTCATCTTCCAGTGAATATGTGATTGGTATGGGTTGACAATGCAAAAAGGCAATAAGCACTTTTTATATAATCACAGGCTGGTTTGGGTTGAAAGAAACCTCCAAAAATCATCTACTCAAACCCCCTGCCCCCTACAAGGGCATTTTTTACTAGGCCAGGTTGTTCAAAGCCCTGTCCAACCAGACTTACTTCCCAGGAATGGGGCATTCTGCTACTCTTCAATCTGTCCTGCTAAGAAAAAAATCTGGAAAAAGTATTTTATTCTAATTTATCTACTTTTAAAGTTAATTATTCAATTAATGTATTATTTTTTCTTCTCCTTTTTTCTTCTCCTTTTTTCAGTGTGAAATGGTAATTCATGTTATTAATAATTTTGGTTGTTGGCCTTGTTTTAGCACCTTTTTGTTCTGCTCAATATCCCAGCTTGATAGGATTCAGCATAGGATATGTATGACCAGGGTTCTTACCTTATACTGCTGACTGCTCCCTGTGGTGATGCTTTCTTTCTTACACCTCCTTCTTCTGGTCTTTACAAAGGGTATGGTAGCACCAGCCAGATCAGAAAAGCAGGAAGCCTAATTGCTGGAGCTGTGCAACTGAAACGATGGAGTTTCCTAAGTCTGCAACTGAGATAAGAAGCTGCCTAATAAACAAACAGGATGCCTGTAGTCCGTCAGAGTAATCAAAGCCTGGATAAGACATTTGACATACTTTAAGACAAGGCTGTGCAGACTTGGAGAAGTCCAATTACAGCATCTCAACTTATATGGAATAAATTGAAGATAGGGCTGATGGTGAACAGACCTGGAATGAAAGCTGAGCACTTGGCAGAAGTCAGCGATTGACAAGGAAAAAGAATTCTCTGTGTATTCTCTGTAAGAAGAGATTCCCTGCAAACTTACTCAATTTATATAAAAGGAAAGCCCAGCTCCAGTCTTTAGACAGGCATTTCTCCAGTCCACCTGGACCCCACCAGGTGCAGTGTTGTTTCCTGCTTTTCAGCCAGTGAATCAAGAAAGCTGGGGATGACAAATACAATACTGAATCAGACCTGTGCTAAAAGACAGCTGAGTAAATTAAGAATCCTGGCTGGGGAACTGGAGGGGGCAGAAGGGGCAAGGACAGCCTGCTGAGCACTCATTATGACCAGCCTATGATTTCATGCAGGAAGCCTGGCAGAGCTCATCAAATCACCTCCGTGCTGATGGTGATTGAGGGGAGGCAGCTCCTGGGGAGAAAGCAGCAGCCGAGGCTACATAGCAGCACTTGCAAAGTCCAGCATAGCTTCCTGACAAGCAAGGTTTGAAGCATTCATAATTAGAGAGGCTGCACAGTCATAAAGCTTTTATCAATTTTAATTTCTTTTGGTGATTTAAAAAAGATGTAGACAGGCTACCCAATCTTTTTTTCTTAGTATAGAAAACTATCTGGGAAAATGGAATTTAAAACAATAATTTCCAGGAATATACCTTTAATCATAAGTGCTCTGGTGGCACAGAAAAAGGGTACAGATCTTGAGCTGCTCCGGCTGAAGCCAAAGAGCCTCCTCCCCACAGGCTCTGACGTACTTATCTGAGGCACCAGATGCATCCAACTCCTGCATGCCCAAGGTGAAGATGGGGGAAACAACATTGACACAGTCATTGTGCCCTAAAAAGGGATGTGACCAGATACCATCCCAGACCTCAACATCCCCAAAGGTACTCCCCAGCTTTATCAGGCTTGTGACTTTCCTCCCCTCTCAGCTAAAGATACACGTATATGCTACCCGTAACATTATGCAACCATGCTCAGAGCTTTAGCTACTCAAAGAAATAGACTCTTTTGAGGTGCCCCTGAGGCCAGACTCAGCTGAACCCCATGGCTCTGCCTGGCCCCACCCAAGGCAGCCATCCTACAGGTCTCTCTCCCAGCCCTTATATTTGTAATCAGTGCCTCAACGAGATGCTAATGAGTAAGACAAGCAATTCTGAAGGTTAAACATTTTTGCAGCTGGCAATGCTGTTCCTCTACAATTAAAGGCAAATGTCTCAAAGGTACATAAATCCTTGTTTGCTGCCGAGACAACTACACTTCTTGGAATGACAGGCTTAAATTTTTCAAGAGAACTCACATTGCTGTGCCTCTGTCATTTATGGGCTTTTCAGAGACATAGTAATTGTTATACTTCGGGCAAAACCGTGTAAAACAAAAACAAAACCCCAACTTATTAGGGCTAAATCATGTAAAACAAAAACAACAAAAAAAGCCTAACTTATTCATAAATCAGAAATATTTTCCTTCAAGAAGGGTAGAGTCATTAATAGCAGCAACAATGTAATATGAACTAATGACATGTTTAGTAAATGTTTTCCTGCAAAGAGACACAAAGCAGTGCCACAATCCAAGCCACTAACATTCAAGGCTTTACCTTTAAAACAGAGGCTTGGTTTACAGCTATTTTGCCTGGTGGTAATTTCTCCCACCACCTCAGCAGGGCCATCAGCTGGACACTCTTGGATTTTTGTTCACACTTAGTGCCATTCTTCAAGCTCACCTCTCCATGACTCTGGACTGTGACTGGCTGCTGCTTCTTACTTTCATTTCTCCAGTTAAGTTGTTTGGGCTCTCCTTGGGCCCATACTACTTTGAAACATGAAGTTTCTCACTGCTGGTTACCTCATAACAACCTTCTACCATTTTCAAAACTCTCCATCTTCCATTCTTTGTTTTTGCTATTGAGATGTGGGGAGTAATCTCCAGAAATTAGATTTTTTTTATTATTTTACAAAGATGTATTTGCTCTGTTCATCTAATGTAGGACTTTTTAGTATGGGAAACTTGTCTACAGATTCAGTCTTTGCAGAGGACTTAGACAAAGAACAGTTTAGCTGAACTTTGGCGCAGCAGTGTTTGTGCCCGTTTAGGGAGAGCAGGTTCTCCTGAATGACATGTACTCACCTGGGGTATTTTATTCCTATTTGTTCTGTTTCCAAGCACTGTTCTCATCCCAAAATCTACAGAAGATAAATCTAGCAAATGCTGCATCCCCTCAGTGCTTTGTAGAGGATTATCTTTAGAATCTCAACTCATCAAGGATTAGGAACTTTGTCAGGTAACCCCATCCATATCCTCGGCTCTATCCAGAGTACATCCAAACACATTGTGCTTGTTCTCTACACATAAAAAAAATTATTATTATTATTATTATTACTACTACTGCTACCACCACCACACTACTACTACTACTACTAATAATAATCTCCCAGACTGCCTTTAATGCTGGGGCATTTCCCTGGTCCATTGAGCAGTACTGTGCACAGTTAGTTATATGGGAGCAGCAGTGTGGACAGAGCAGAATCAGGGACAGCTGGAACTCCTGTGGACGTCAGGGGAGACATAGCTCCTGAAACAGTCTGTTGGCACCATGAGTTGGGGACATGGAGTAAAAGAAACCCAAACTCACACATAAATAACCTCTGGAAATGTGCCAGCAATTTCTTTGCACATAAAAATCAAAATAAGTCTTACAGAATAACCTTCCCTATCCCTTCCTCAACACTGGCCTGACTGCTGAGTGCAGTCTGTCTCAAAGCTAAAGTTTGCTGGTGCCTGTGGTTTTCCAACCACAAGGTTAGCTCATTCAGTCTTTGTCTGAGGCTTTGTCCAGAGAAAGTATCTGTGACCTGCAGCAGAAGTTGGCTTTCCCCTTTGCTGTTTATCTGGTTATTGGGAGGCTCCCTCTGAGCCCATTAGTGAATTGTTTTCCTCCTGCCTGGCATTTAGCAGTCATGTCTGCTGCTTCAATAAAGACAGTGCATTTTCAAACAGGCTTAACATTCAAATTGACTCAAATTATCTCAAGGTAGTTTACCCATAAACTGCCAAAGTAAGAGCATCAGGCTGTCCAAGTATCACTGAAGGTAAAGGAATGAAGCTATTTTGAATACACAGGAGCAAGCTGCTTGTAGGTCATGCCTTCAATTGCTTTTAGTCCAACAGTTCACCTTAAAGCAGCCACAGAGCAGAATATCACCCTCACTGCCTCCTAAAGTACTTTGCAATGAATTAGGTTTTAATATCAGAATATTACAGTTTCCAGTACCAGAAGATAATGGGTGAAACACAGGGTTTCCAAGAGACAGTGGTGTATTTTGTCTTTACGTTTGCTCTGAGCTTTGCCTTGGTGACACAATACACTGATTGCCATTACCATAAATTCAATTGTTCACGCATTTTCTCTCAATTTTCCATCCTCTGGCAATAAAGCTACATTTAGAAAGGGCTGTCTTTAGCAATTGCTTGCCATCCTTTTATTGATGGATTCTCAGAGCATCTAATTGCACTGTTTTTCTATTATCCATTTAATGGTTTTTCATTTACTCCAACACAGATGGACCAAGGAATGTTTTACCTCCATAGCTGCCACTTCCACTTTCCACTTGGGTGTAAGCTGGGGAGTGGAGGAAGAACAGTGGGGATTTTGTCCATGATTTAATTTTTAAATTAACTCTACTTTTATAGACTACATCCTTATTGCCCTGAAGAATTTTCTTATTTCTTGTCCCTCAAATATAGGAATCATGAATTTTAAACTACGTTTAGAATTCTGCTAAAATAAGTGTTGGCTGTTTAAACACCTGCTTTGTATCACAAAGAACTCAAACCAAAAATATTTATTTTGAAAATGATTTTGACCAGATTTAATTTACTAAACTTACCCTAAGACATTGATGTTACTGGTAAAATCAGGTGAATTACCATTGTTTACTGTTTGTTCCCATGTCTCTCGTTGCATCTGGTTGCCCAAATAGGATGTATCTGAATTAGGGGAGGCCCTACTGTTTCTAGAAATACTGTGGTCCATAGATATAAGTGAGATCTGCAAGGAAAAGGACTATCTTTCACAAAACCAGATGACAAAACAATTAAAAAAAACCCCACAAGAACCAGGCACACAGCTCAGCACCTGAGATTTCTAGTATGGAGTATAAAAAGCTATGAACAGTTTTAATTATGATATACAAAACATGTAAGAATAAAATGACTGTGGACAAACCACTGTTTCATTATTCTTAGCTTGTTTTATTCAGCCAAATTGCTCTGTTGTTTAATAAACACAATCTAGTCTAACAAAGCAGTATCTACTCCCTCTATGGCTTCAGCAAAATCCCACAACCTGAAGGAATAATTTTTCTTTTGTTAAGCCATTTAACATCCATCTCCCAGCATATCAACAGGCTTGGCCCTTTCATGGCTCAGAATCCTTCTTACCATTGCTTCGCTGCTCTTGCACAGAGATGACATTGCAACATCTTGAGAAAATGCCTCTCTTTTTCATCATGTTTATAGTGGGGTGTGTATTTCTTCAGGAGGCTCACCCAAAGTATTTGCTACATGAACTTCTGCACAATGAACAGTATCATAGGAGTTATTCAATGCACTTTCAGGCTAAACCTGTCTTATTAAGTGCATTTTCAAGAGGCTATTTTCTGTCATCATGAGGGGGTGTGAGCAGGAATTAGCTCCCAGGCTCCCTCAGCTGAGATATTCATTCAGGTCTGTGGGAAGCCAGGCACATGGGAGCTGTGCCATCAGCTTCTGTGGGACTTAATGCAGGCTGATGTTGGGATGAGAGAACTCAATTCTGGCCACAGAAGGGCAAATTGGCCAATGCAGGCAAAGTATTGGCTTCTCAGTTATTGAGTAGAAATGGGTATAAATTAAATCTGGCCTACTGAAGTGGTGAGTTGAAATATCTAACACCAAAAACCAGAAATTACATTTAAAAACATTTCAAAAAAAGCAATTAAATCTCACCTTAGGGTTAAACAATCACAAGTTCAATAATGTTTTAATATTGGATTAAAGTATTTTATTATCACTGTTCTGAAACTGAGAAAATCATCATCTTGTCATGAATTTACAGATAGTTTCATTCATGCAACAAAAGAAAAAACACCCGGAAAGCATGATCTCTTTGTTTGAACTCAGTCATTTATTCTGCTCAATATCATTCTGGGTTGAAATTAAGTATTTTCCTCTTCTCCACCTAAATAAAATACAATCCAACATATTATGCAGTTCTAATCTATTTTGGCCAGCTACATTTTATGCTGATAATGGAAAATTAATTTAACTATATATGCCCAGGAATATCATCACATTTTGCATGGAAGATAAAATCTCACGAGGGACTTGATTTGTGAATGTAGCTTCCAGGAAGATGTTCACTTCCAATTGCATTTTCCCCCAATAGATTCTTAATTTGCCTTGTTCTATATGGTTTCCAGTTATCATTTTGTATGGCAATAAAAATCAGTGAAGCAGCAAAAGCTTATAGGCCCCTGCCTAGGTTTGATTTGTATAATGAATGGCACAATATCCTTGGTCTGTGTAACTGAAATTCATTCATCTTCCACTTTTTGTAATGCAGTCATCATGTGCTTTATGTATTTATTGGTAAACAATCATTTTATTTGCATTTCTTGGGGAAAAGAAACATGCTATCTTCATTTTCTTGTTCCATGTATGTTTTAGATGTGTGAAATTTGTATGTAAGATCTATGTAAATCCTTTTTATTCCCACCACCTTCTGCTTTAAAGCCCAAAAGGTCCTTATAAAGCACCATTAATCTAAAAAAAAGGCTGTGGCAGAAAAGTCAGGATTTTAATACTTGAATTAATACTCATCTATAAGTGAAAAATCTGAGTAGTAAGGAAATTCAACAGCTGACATAAATATGTTTCAGACATTCTGCTTTCTCCCACAGCAGGAAAGCTACAGCTCCAACCATTTTCCTGAAGTTAAACTTTCCCCCTGTCAGGGAAAAAACATTGAAATATCATTTTTCTGAGACATTTCCTGTAAGAATTTTTTTAAAAATAATATTTGTTTAAATAAAAATTTGAGGCCTCACTTGAGAAACCTCCACTGCCTCTTGCACAAATGAAATCAGATGTTTTAATCTTACTGTCAGGAAAAATTGCTTGTGCTTCCCCCACTGCCTCTTTTTTTTTGGAAATGCTATGTTCTATATTTATATCTCTGAAGGCATCATTTTACCATTCTGCTTTCCACTATTGTCACATTTTGCTCATGGTGCAATTAAACAAAATCATATTTTCCATAAAAGATGTATTAATTCTGGCAGCGGTCATTAGACTGACAGCTTTGAAGTGTGAAATATTTGAAGTGAAGAAATATTCATTTACCCTACAAGAAACCCGGAGAAAAGCAATAACATGCCTTTATCCTAACCCTGAATGAACTGCTTCTGAAGACTGTTCAGAGTACACACAGTCTCGAGGGCCTGCTCCAGTTCATGACACCTCTCTGGGAGTGCTTGAATGGATCAATAGAATTTCCTGTACAACGAGAATTCAATAACATGTCCCTTTCTATGAGGGATGTGCCCATCTCCAAAAAACTTATTTTATGACAGCCAAATTTAAGTCACTGAAAGGTCATCACTTTAATTTTGGTCTGGATTGTACTGGGTACTTTCAAAGTCCTGTTTTTTTAAAATGTGGCATTTTACTGCACCAGATCCTTGATTTAGCACGTGAAGGTTTCAGTAGGTTTTACTCTGTGGTAAGAAAGACAATTTATTGCATTTTAGTCCTTGGTTTCAACTGGAACTCTTTCAGAGATGTCTCAGGCCAGCATTTAGACTTGGCAATCTCCTGCACTATGTCCTAACATTGGAATCTGCATCCACATCTTTCAATGTACTCTGCTTCTTAATAAATGACACTAATGAGAACTGATACCTTTGGTGCCTAAAGCCAGTGCTGAAACGTGCTGCAGGGGCAGCATAAAGAAAGTCTTGTTGATTGCTGTGTAATCCACACTGCTTGGGGGAAAGGGACATGGTGGTGAAGGGAGAGGAGACTCCCCTTTTCATAGCATCTAAACTTGCTATCAAAAAGCATTGTCTGAAGCACTGTACACCAACATTTTCCTTTACAGCAGACTGCAGCACTAGAGGGAGCATCTCTCCTACTGCTCCTTGGGGACAAAACACACGAGAACATCCCCTCTGAAAGAAACAAATAAGCAAAACCCAAAACCTAAATCTAGACACAGCCTGCTATCTCTTGACATCTTCTGACCAAACCTCCTCTCCTTCTAGCAATCTAGAGGATTGATTTATGGTGTTCAAATGCCATTCTTGACACACACAGAGCCATTGGTATTGGCACACAGTGCTATTTCAAATGGACTCTACTACTTTTGCTCTTTTAAATGCTAGTGGCTGTTGGATTTATGATCCCCTATGAGGCAATTTCAGCTGCTACACTCACAAGTGTATATGTACTGTGCTCTTTGCTTATTTACCTTTGATTTCTTGCCATTGAGCAAAAGATTTAGGAGGTTCATGAGGATCTGATTGCTACAGCAGAGTACCACACCACTGTTTTTGGATACCAGATCTCTCTCATGGGTTTCCTATTGTTTTTTGGGTGGTATTTGACTTCAGAAAGCTGGTCCCATGGTCTCCCTCCATGCCAGCAGTGATGCTCTGAGGACAGAAAAAGCTCCCGGACATTTGAGAACTGGATGCCAAGATGAAAAGTCCAGAGACACGAGACCATCATGGATAAGCTGCTTTTAAAAGCAGCCCTAGCTAGGAGCCACCCCACACTCCTTGGTCACAGTGTTTGTGACAGAGGGAACTTGCAGGGATGCAAGATGAAGTCATCAAAAATACGCTAGAGAACAATTTTTTCAGGGGCAGAGCTCTGTTCTGGTGGTTCCTCTCACAGTGACAAGATGACATGAGCACCAGTCAGCAGCTATAGGTTTGCTCCAACATGACATAGAGTTATGTTCAGTTGGATTTGGTCCAAGAGGTATGAGGACTGACGCTGGGCCAGACCATTTTTTTGCTAGCTAGTGAAGTCTGGAAAAAAATGGCTCCCCTGTTCATGCATCTCACTCACAAATGGCTGGTAAAAAAGGAACTAATTTTGCTTCATGTAAAGAAAACTATATTTAGGATGGTTTTAAATATTAAAAGAAGCTTGAGCTTGAACTAGTATATGGTATTTGTTATTAGTATAATATTAGTATATTAGTTTTTCATATATTGAAAAGTAACATTCTGTTACTTTTAAAACAAATTAAACAAATATTAGTATATTTGTTTTTCATATATTGAAAAGTAACATTCTGTTGTACAAATATTTCTCTTCCTCAGATTAAACTAAAACCTGGATTTCTTAATTACTTTGGTCATCTTTAAATTACTTGGTCAATTCAAACATTTATTTGAAACTCCTCATGAATCTTTTGCTAACATTTAATGACATTTTAAAAAAAAGTTATTTTATGTCCCAAGTGCCATAAACTCCTTCCCTTTTCTATACTTTATTTGATATTCTCATTCGAATCCTAACATCTTGTACCTACCAGATTCACTGACCAATGTGTACATAAGCAGCTATCTGTGATTTTTGGTGCAAGGAAAATAATAGCACACAATATAGGGCACTGAGAAACTGAGCACAAAAAATTTTAGGACAACAAGTGAAGAATGTATTTGAATGTTTGGGGCCTAAAAAGAGATACCTTGGACTGGGATTTTTTTTCTAGGACAGGGTTCCCTTCTCTCCTACAATTGTCATTCAAAATTACAGCATGTGGATTTATTAGTGTTGACCTTCCTTTCCCTCCTTAGCTATCAAACTTTGTTGCTTGTAACACAGAACAAGCCTCAAATGACTTACCAAAGTCTAAAAAAAGAACTGGGAGAAATGGTGAGTTGTCCCTCACCACATCCAAAAAATTGAAACCAATCATTTATTCTGAGTGATAATAACAGAGAAGCCCTTCTGAAAATTCAGGTACTTGCAGACTGCTGTAGTTCAGCATGCAGTTCTCAAGACACTCTAGCATATACTGAAATCCTGCTTTCAATAGTGTGTCAAAATAAAAAAGAATTCTCAATTAAAAAAAACCAAACACATGTTGCAGAGACGGTTAGGTAAAGTTTAACGATAGAAGATTTTTATGCCCTTTTAAGAAATGTTTCCCTAGGAAAAGGTAAGTAGTTATACACGAGAATTATTAAAATGCAGTGGGTAAGCTTGTCTCTCTCCAGTTTGCTTGTGATTTATGAGAGTCTACTCAAAACAAGAATTCAGCTTTCGCAGGCCATTTATTTACAAATTAAAATGGAAGAGATGGACATATTTAAGCTCTTTGCTGGCATCATAACCAAAAATATTGACTTTCCTCCACTTCCCTGTAACAGTGCTGACTGACTGAATATGCTGTTCAGATGTGAGATGGTTCCAAAGTAGCCATACTTCATTAAAGATGATGACAGCCACAAGGAACTAGGTTTTTGGATGATTCATTGCTTTGGAGACTGAGTGTGCAGTAGTTGACAGGGATAGCTGCCTGATGACCAGCAGAACACTGCCAATACTTTTTAAAGGAGTTTCTACAACTTCTCCCTTGACACAAGTTTCCCTTGGAACCTGTGCTCCAAAGCACAGAGCTGGGGATGCTGGTTGACATCCAGCTGAATGTGAGCCAGTATCTGCCCAGGTTTCCAAGAAGACCAATGGAACCTGGCCTCTATCAGCAGGACTGTGGCCAGCAGGACCAGGGCAGTGATTTGGCATGGGTGAGGCCACACCTTGTGTGCTGCACCTAATTCTGGGACCATCACTTACAAGAAGGACATCAACTGGGGTTGTTCAGCCTAGAGAAAACTAGGTCCAGGGGTGACCTTATCACTCTCTACAGCTACCTGGAAGGAGGGTGTTGGTCTCTTCTTCTAGAAGAAGTGACAGAACAGTAGAAAAAGGCCTCAAGTTGTGGTAGGAAGGGTTTAGATTGGATAGTAGGGAAAACTTCTTCACTGAAAATATGGAGAACATTGGAAGTGGCTGTCCAGAGATACGGTGGAATCTTCATCCCTGCAAGCATTCAGAAAAATGTCTGGATGTGGCACACAGGGATATGCTTTAGCAGTGAACAGCACAGCACTGGGTTACTGGTTGGACTGGAGGAATGTAGAAGCCTTTTCCATTCTCAGTGATGCTATGGTTCTAAAGCTGGTGACCTGAGCAAAACTATCTGATAGAACAAAATTTCTCAATGAATAGTTGGAACAGGCATGGTAGAGACTGGTTGTATGAGACCAGGTTTCACATACACTTGAAAGAGCTGTCTGTCTTTCAGGTTATCAAAGAAAGCCTTGAATTCGTCAGGTTACTATTTGGGAAAGCACGATGATGATGAAGCTTTACACCTTGGGTTCAGTCCTTTTTGTGTTTTCACATGGTTAAATGTGCACATGAAGATCCACGAATGTGTATCCAGATACAGAACATGTCCAGGGAGCAATAAACCCATGTAGGAAGTTGTGCAGCACATAGGATTAAAAGAATGGCACCTAATTATGTGATAAACTACTGACTAAATACAAATAGAGAGAAGACAGAATTTTGAAAAGCTCCAGTTGTTATTCTACAGAAGGAGGTTTTGATTCTCTCATCCCGGCATTATACATCTGTGCACTGGAGATGACCCAGTGAGTCATCTATATCACATCCTTTTCTAACTGAACCGCAGCATCCCTGACTTCTGAATGCAAAAAGAAGCCATATCCACAATAAGAACTATTAACTGTTTCCAATGAATAATTCAGCAAGCTCCAGCCATGAAACCCACAGCAAGCACTGAAGGAAGATGAAAAATTTTTGCTGCCCATCATTATGTATGTTCATGCCACAGGGATTTTTCAATTATTGAACAGTGTAGAGTTACCTTAGTTTGTAGAAAATGTCAATTTGAGTTGTGTGGCTTCTACACATTCATTTATGTTTGCCAAAAGCTGCTTAACATTAGCTTCGCTTTTTACTCCTTTGCCACATGAAGGTGCAAATCAAAAGTACTGAACAATTACTAATATTTTACAAAGCATCTTAAGTTGGATGCTTAACTGTCAAGACATTACCAATAATTTCTTCTGATGTTTTCACATCAGAAAAACCCCTGTTAACTTTATTTTTGTCCACCAACCTATTAAAAACAGCTACTAATGTTACAAAAGCTCCAGTATCACAAGTAACAAGACATGAAAGGTGAAGTAGCTACAATTAAGTTTAAAGCTTATAACTGGAATATGTTGTTGCTATAGCTTAATTAATTGTGAAATTCAACCCACAGCTTAAGAAGGAGCTGTCTTTTCAATTTACAGGGGTATGAGAACACGGCTTTGTGCAACAGTATTGTGCATGCAGATATACTGAACTTCAGTTTTGTGGTGCAAATGACTTATTTTAGCTAGTGATGAATGAAATGAGGGAGTTCCTGATGTGTGAGCTTGGAAGCATCTACCATTTCCTGGAGCATCAGCAAGAATGGAAAAACACCTTGGAAATTACTGTTATGTGTATTGTGTGGCAAGAGCCATAGTATTTAATTTAGTTGTGAGTGATGAGAAAGAAACTCAAGTTTGTTATATAATTATAATTGTGGCATAATCAAATCTGTTCCTGCTTGTATGTCCTGTGTCTTTATGTCCTTAATTCCTTGGGTTCCAGGATTTTAACAGATTCATGTTAACAGAACAGGTTAGTTTCTGCACAGAAAAAACAGTGAACTGGTAAGAGAAAAGTGGATCTGAGGTATGGTGTTGACCCAACTCCTAGTCTGTATCACAGCAACACAACTAACTGTCTCAGGAGCTATTCAGGAAGGAATTCTGGAAAATGTTATATTCCCCCAGGTAGATCCCTGCTATGGGTAGGGCAATGTCTGTGCTTCGATGCGCTGATGAATACCCGAGGTGGGAATCTGGTTGTCCCAGGGACTCTCCAGGCAGCTCCTGCTGCATAATTGAACAATTTCTTCATAGGTGAGACTCTTGGAAATAGTAGAAATGTTTTCTGCTAGTGCAGAAATGGTCACAATTGCTTGAACAGTTCGGTGCTCTGAGTGTAGTTTAGATAATAGCAATGGATAAAATGCTGATACAAAGGCCCTCCAGTGGAGAGCCCTGTTGCCATACAGACTACAAGCAACCATCCTATTCAAGTGTCCACAGCCATTACCTTTACTCAAAGGATACTCACACCTATCAATGCCATAAGTTTTCAAAATTTGTTTTGTTTTGGTCTGGTTTTTTAAGCACTCCATCCACATCTGCATCGCCTGAGTGCAATAGAATTGAACATATTTCTCTCCTCTAGATGGTTCCTCCACTGGATCAGAAAGTCTGATATGCCACAAGTCTCATATTAAACAGAGTTTTCTATTAGCCAGACAAGTCCAACAGATCGTGAAAACCACAGTTTTTTTAATAAAACAAAACTGAAAAATGTGAAGCAACAAGTTTGTTGAACCAGGACATCCCAGAAAGGTCCTTTATTTCATAACCTCTGTATCATCAACATCTACATATCATACTCCAGAGCAAGCTATGGCCAACAAGGCAATGTCAAAAATCACAAATAGAAACAGTCCTATTAATTTAAACTTAAAAATAATCTCCATAGCCTGAAATTGATCACTCTTGACATTGAATCAGCTGCTAAACATTAGGCACCAGATCTTCATGATCAGCTTCATGAGTAGAAGCCCAGAGAACAGTCCCTTTCAAAGACAATCCCCACTTTCCTAATTGTTTAATAACTGATGTGGAACAAAATGATCCCTGTAGAGCTGAACACTGTTACCTTTCTTAACCCTAAAATAAACTTTGAGGTTCTTGAAGTGATTTCATTCTCATTGAGACAAAATTAATTATTAATGTTATGACCCTCAGTGGGATCTGAGACACAGCTTTCTATTATGAAAATTTTTAACTGAGCAAAATAAACTCTAAACCACAAATACAACAAAGTTGTTCAGAAATTAAATAATTCAACAATTTTGTCTGAAAAATGCATTCTCAAATACTGAATTATTTGTATATGTGCCCATCCACACACTGTTTTAATTTTTTTTTATTTACTTGATGCTCTCTGAGTACTTTCTGCTGTAAAATAATAAGGGAAAGCCAATAAAGGAAAATTCAGAAGAAATGAACAAGTATTGTTGCATATAAGGATTTCCAATTAAACATTCTACTAATTAACACATTGCGGCAAAAACTGACAATGAAATTGGCAATTAAATATCATATGCCATTTCTGTTTCTAAATGTATGTAATAATTGTGTTTTTCCTCCCCAGTTCTGCAGTCTGTGCTATAAATATTAGAAACGCATACTCATCCCAAGACACTTGCCAGATATCACTGGATATCTCTGATGGGCATTATGAGCATCAAATCTATTGCACATACACACCAGATGCATTCTCAAAACAGGAGTGTGTGCAAGCACACATCCTGATGGGCTCTGCTGACCCAGCTTCCCTTGGTGAAATGCAGCCAGAATCTCTGCCATTTACCTTCCCCATCTGAACTCCTTCCCTACAGGGACACCTTAAGTGAGAGTTACCCCTTTAATAACTGGTTCCTTACAGCCATCACCTTAACCTGAACACAGTGAATGGAACACAGCCATCACCACAGACTTTTCTGAGAGAGGCAGAGCATGATCTCAGACCAGCATCTCAGGAAGACTAACCCAAAAATCCATTAAAAGAAGCTACAACATTAAGTTATTGCTGGGGCTGATCACAGAGCCCCTCCTCCTTCTACCTACCCTGGGGCAAGATCTAAGGTTTGCTGTGGTGGTTCTCATGCACATGCCCTGCTTTCCCTGCACAAGTGCCTCCTGGCAACCAATTCACAGGCTGCTGAAAAATAGTTATTTGATGATAGGATACAACAATCGCTCATTCTCCTTGGAGAAATGCATTTGAATGTACACTGCATCTGACATCATAACACCAATTCACAGGGAAGAATTTCCACTGGAGTTATCCACCTCTGGTAGAGTTAATTTAACTTGTGGTGTGATCCTCTCGAGACATCATTTCCTGCTATCTGCTTATGAGTGTATTTTTCAAAGGTACAAAAGGAAAAGTGCAAAGGTATCATTGAAGGGACTTATGATGAATATGAGGTCGTGAGCAATCACTGTGTCCTGCTCCTGAACTTTCTGATAATTTACCACTTCATAACTCAGAGATATTTATGACATCCCCATTACCTAAGCCCATTTTCCCACTTCTAATTTGTATAAATCAGAATGACTGTTATGCATCTGTCCTTCCATAGACATTATGACATTACTTCTAAAATGTGTTAAATAAGGTAGCTAACAAATAACAAGCTCAATCTTTAACAAGTTCAGCTGCAAATCATTGTTGTATCTTCCATGCTTCAGAAAACCGTTTGTCCTGCCTCAAGCAAGCCAGGGAGCTTGTGTTCCTGAAAGAAATCTGTTATTCTGTGTATATAAGAAGAAACACATAAACTTTTCAGATTCCAAACACCCCAACTCTGTTCTCAGCTCCTGCAGGCTTGGTAAGCCTGGTGAACCAGCTTCACCTCTCCATCCTTAAGCTTTCTACTTAGTCGCTATTCCCCCTCCATTTTTCTTCAGGACAGGATCCCTTAATCTTACCCACCAAGTCTGACAGAACTGGTTATTTTAGCTATTGATATCCCACACAAGCTTCATGTTGAAGCTACAACAAATAAAAGTGCCACTTTCAAAGCCAGCTTGGCTTCAAGCCAGCATTTCTCCTGTGGGGTCTGACACAGAGCCACAGGATAAATCAGGCTAGAGGGGAGTCCAGGTGTTTCCAGTCCAGCCTCCTGCCTGAAGTGGTGTATGTCATGGAGGGTTCAAATCCTGAACAAAAGTGAAGGAGATGCTGCAGCACTGCTGTGTGCTGGGAGAAAAAAATACATGATCCTACTGCACAGGCAACAACTTTTAACAGAGTTTTGGTCAACCTCACCCTTGACCCAACCCCTTCTAAGGCTCTGAAACAGACTTTGCATGGAGGTGCAGCTCTGGCTGAAAAGTAAATTGCTGAATGGAAATACTGTGGGCTTCAGGCTGCTGATCTGGGGAGATTTTCAGAAATTGGCTTCATGCACCTTTGAGTGGTTTTCACTACAGTTATTCATTTGGAAATTTGTGTAACAACTGCAACACTGTGCTTTTGCTATAGGTTGTCTTCTGTCACTCTTTTGTCATAAAAAATGTTGGCTCTACCATCTGACCTCACCTTTCTCTGGCTGCTGCTTGAACCTTCACTGGTACAGAGCCTTAAGGACACAATGGCTTGCCTAAAACAGCTTCTTTCCTACAGAGGCACATTAAAAAGCTCATGCATTTTACTGGGTCCTTATCATGTCCTCATGATATATTTCTCATTATTGTAACCTGAAATCTCATTTCCATGTCAATGGCTTTCAGATCTGTCTTAGTTATGAAAAAGACATAAACTGCTCTGTGATTCCAAGTGCCTTTAGGAAACATAAAGACCGAATCAGTTCAGGCTTTCATTCTCAAATGTGTCCTGCTGAGGCTTCAAATGGGTGCTGTGTGTTCTCAGACTTGGTCCTTGACCACTGCCTACATATTCTGATGCTTCAAAAGCATCACTTGATGTCTGAGCAAAGATCATGTCTGCAGGGAGAAAGCTCATACTGAGCTGATATTCAATTAGCTTTTTAATTAGGCAGACCATGAGAAAGACAAGGCCATCTTTCAGATCACTGTGTTTTTCCAACCAGGTCTGTTGGCAGCTTCCAGAAAATCCAGCCTTTGGACATGATAAAAGCAAGACTCATATGGAACAGCAGCTCCACGTAAAATGAATTCTCTTCTTTCATCAGTATCTTTGCAGCATGGCTGCAACAGAGCATTGGTATGAAAGATGGTTCAGCAAAAGCAGCAACTTTATTTGCAATAGAGAATGTGAAAGGAAGAAAGATTCATTTCAACGTTATGGTGCTAATGTGCAAAACATTTTTAAGGAATAAACACTGATTGTATTTGCAATTTCATATTTGAGTGCAATTTACTTCTGTTATTAATGGTCTAGGTAGTCACTCCTCCTGAGTCTTGACAACCATGTGTCTTAGCAACTATGACTTGCTAGATTTGTGTTCTGTACATAAAAATCTCCCCTGGGAGTCTAAACCTCTGAATATACTCTTTTACTTTTGACTCCTGAATTTTCTCTTTCTATTTATCTCTTTTTCCCTTTTGGAATGGTTGCATTTGGGAGATGCAAGTGCAAATCAGGCTTGCACCAAGCAGGTGTCATGCACTGAAGTAATCAGTTTGGTAAGACTGAACAGTGAGGTTAATAAAATTAATTAATAGCACTGAAGCAAAGAAAATGTAAAACAAGAAAAACCCATAAACCCACATAGCCATTATGTCTATCTCTCCCATTTTAGACTTATTTCTTGCCTTTGCAATTAGTACTGGATTTGCACACCTTGGTCAGATATGGTTGTGGAGAAAGAAAGAACTGAAGTTTGCATGACAATAAGGACAGGGTAAACACAGGATTCTGAATAGAGTTGGAAACACTTGCCAAACTCCAGCACAGTGCCTCTTTCTACTAGGAAATTAGGTCCAGCATGCAGTGCAATGTCTCCATTGGAAAAATATGTTTAGTCCAAACAAAAAAAAACCCAAACCAACCAAATTTGATTAAATTTTATTGAGTTCAGGTTTCTACTTACTCTGTGGCCAGAACTGAAGTGCTGTGTAATTTACATGATTTACATTAGAGAGAACTTGGTGAAATGCTGGCCAAGAAAGTTTGCAGTCATGCAAAGAAAGGCTTTTTTTTCAAGCCTCTATGTTTTCAGTTGAGCTTATTATTTAGTAGGTGCTGCAAAGAAAGGGGTTTTCCTTCTTTATCAAACACATTAAGTGAGACTGGGAGAATCCTTCCCTTGTTCTTGTTTTGCTTCACACATACACCGTAAGTCAGATCAAGAGTGTAAACAGCCCACATTGTTTCTAATGAATCCATGTGAATTTTATAATGGAACAGAAAAACTTGATTTATTAATCAGGATAAAGTCCTGACTTGCTAAAATTAGCAATTCTGTTTTTAATCTAGAGAGTAGAAATTGAAGTAATGTATTTTTACAAAGACGAGGATAATTGCAGTATAAAACTAAACAAGCAGGTCAGCAGCTTCTCATTCGAGCAAGTGAAAGCTGTTTTAGGCCTAAGCAGGTTAGATTTTAGAGGATCTTTCATTCCAATATTGTACTAAGACCAATGATTTATTTCATCCAGGTCAACAATCCTTGCAGCCTTTGCTTGAAGAGCAGGATCACATAGAAGGTTGCTTTCTTGTGCGTAGACACTGCACAGATGGATTTTTAAAATGCATCAGAGATTGATTCCTAAAACCTACATCCTTGCTTTCTTTGCAATCAAAACTCGTCACCCACCTCTCAGCTGATATTCTATTAAAAATCTTGAAATTTCAAAGTCCTCCAAAGCCCTGTTTTCCATTCTATTACTTTTTAGCAAATTGCCACGCTTAAGTAAGTTGTTTTGACATGCTTTTAGGAGGGTCTGCATATGCCACAAGGATGGGTTTATAACAAGTGTGATATTAATTTTCATCAGTCTCAGCATGCCTGAAGAAGGAAAAGCCAAAAAGAAGTGATGTGAGTTATCAGCATCACCACTCTTCACATGGGCTTTTATAAGAGAATGATTTTTTAAGAGAAACAGTTTCAGAGCCATATTGCCCTGCCCACATGATGCACCTCAGCACTGGGGTGGGGGGAGAATGGGAGAGCAACATAATCTCAGGTGACAGAGATCTTCAGCCATTTCAGGAAAGAGGATGCTGGTTTTGGCTCTCCAAATGACTAGTGCATGAAAGCCTGGTTACAAGGAAAAGTGTAGTCCTTTGGTGACAGTTGAGGGACCTATAGCACCTCAAACAAATATATGGATAAAAGGCGTCCAGAAATGAGAAAATAATCCTGCTCTGTTAATACATTTTAAGTACGTCTAGTCCCTATACCTCAGTGTCAAGCTGTGTCAGAAACTTTGTGCCCTGGCCCCCACACAGAAGGAACAAAAAGAATAATCAGCCCCTGAAAAGACCTTAACAGACCAGCTGATACATAGGTGTCTGTTTTACACTCAGAATAGTAGCTGAAGAAAGGTACACAGAGGGGAACAAAAAGAGAAAGAAAAGAAACTAATAACATTGTCAAGGTCTAACACCAAGTTCATTGAGTCAGGCCAGAATTTGTAACTTTTGTGCAGAATCCTTAAATACCAGCTGTGTCATGAACCTTTTACAGTAATTTTGCCACTATTTCTTCAGGCAAAGAAGAATCAGCAAAATTGCCTGTTACCATCCAGAGGTGTGATACATACCAAGAATATGATTCCAGGCCCAGATGGGTAATTTTATCTTCCTCCATGCCTTCACTTGTAAAACACCCTAAGGACTTAATAATTTAGAAAAATTGAATTTTCCTATTTATCATGCATGGTGTTTACATTGCTAGGCAGAAGCTATTGCAGGAAGGTAAAAGAAAGATCTTAGCCTTTCAGTGTCACATTTATCTGAGCTAAATTATTGCATTGCTATGATCTTTACAGGGCAAGGACATACAGTAGCAGAAAGATGTAGTTGTTTATGGGACTCTAATGATGACCAGTTCAGGTTAAATCGAAAGTCAGAGAGTACAGCTAGTTCTTTGACAACATTTCCTGAGCTGCGTGCTAGCTTTGAGCAACATATCTTCTGTGTCTGACTAGGAGCAGGAGGAAAAGCCTTACATATTTCTGTGCTAGAGGTAAGCAAGATTAGATCCAGAGGTTGTGTTTCTTTTCTAAAAGGTTATACCCCTTCTTCAACTCAGCTTTCCCTATAGAAACAATGATGCTTGCCTGTACCACAAACAGAACAGACTTCTACAGCTTAACTCAAGCTCCAGCTGTTTAAACTGTTTAAACTTTTTTTATAGAAAAAAACCCACTCAAACAAAAAACTAAATAGATAATAATAATAATAATAATAATAATAATAATAATAACAACAACAACAAACCAAAAGAGGAGCATAATCTAATCTATTTGGAAGCCTTTTTGGTTGCACTTGTTGCAACTTGAGGTCAATTTAAATATGAGCAGAAAGAGCCAGAAAGGTAATGGGTCCCAAGGGTAGTGAATATGCATGGCATATGTTAATCCTCCAATCTTCTTAAGGACTAAAATCTGCCAGGGAGCACAAATTCCACCTTTGGCTCTGCTGTGAATTTAGGGTGAACAGTGAACCTTGATGTGTGCAGTAATAGGGGCATGGAGATGAACCAGCACCTCTGCCTTCATCCTGTTCCAGCAGAATAGAAATGGGAAAAGTTGAGACTGCCCAAGGCACTGGGATGAGTGCAGTTTCTGCTCTAAACAGCCTCGGTATGCCCAACTGGCCACAGTAGCCTCATGGAAGTATCTGCACAGACAGCGAAAACCTGACCTGTATCTTCTGTCTTGAGGATATTGATTATTTTGTTTGATTGGTTTGAGGCTTGTTAGTTCTTTTGTTTCTTTTGTTTTGCTTTTTCCAAATTCAAAATCTCTTACATATCTTGCATGATCAAGGTGGCTATATGAGCATGAATTTAATGAAAAGAAGACTATGGCAATTTAACCAAGTCTCTTGCTGAGAACAGCAACAAAATGCAGAATAAGGATGCTAAAGTTGAGTCCATGAGGCCTTCAATACACAAGTTAATAGCTCATCAGTAAACCACTGTTGGCAGATCATGAATGGGGTTGCCTCTGCTGAGATTTGGTGCCAGAACTTAAGAACAGTAGCTTTAAAATGATTGCTTTTATCTGGGGAGAGCTGCTGTCAAAAGCTGTTTCTGACAAAAGCTATTTCGGTCAAAACAGAGGCTACACAGTTACATAGGCATTTGGACAAGATTTTATCATTATTTCTCTTTGCTGAAGCTTTATTTCATGTTCCTGTTCTTGGACCTGAAATCTTTCCCGTTTTCTTAGAAAAGAAATAAAAATTAATTGTAATTAAAAAAATAAGGGATTTAAATTTGAAAAAGCAAGGTGTAGTATCAGGAAGTCTCCAGTGAGCTCCCCTACCTTCTGTTTTCCTGAGGCTCTCAGGACCCTGCGAGATAGATATGTCATCAATATACAAAGTGGGTCTTATCTGTTGTGTATAAAAGTAATCCCATGCTTGGCCAGCACAGCAAGCAGTGCTGCTCTGTCACTGTATTCATAGCATAAAAAGCAAGACACTGAATAAAGCTATCAGCTGTGCCACTTACACAGCACAGACCTCTCAGTATGTTACCATTTCTATCTCTAGAACAGAAAAAAAACAGACTACAAAACATGAATTTCAATCTGTTCATATTTCTGAAGCTTTTTTATTTTCAGTTACCAGGAGAAAGCCCCTATGTGAGAACAAATTTCTCTTTCATTAGATTGCATTACTGGCAGCAAGAGAAGTTCTCCTGGGCACAAATCTTTCACCAGCTTTGGTTCATCCAGGAAGATAAACTTGCATCCACCCACCTGTCCCCTCCCTGGTTCCTGATGGAATGACAAGGCTGGTATCTTGACTCTCACCACCAGCTCCTCTCCCTCTCCCTGTGCTGCACTCTCATGCCCACCGCTTGCCACTAACCCATTGTCAGGTGTCAGAACAAGGATCTGTCCATGAAAAGGATCCATTGCTGACAGAGAACAGAAAACAGGGAACAGATCCGGATCTCAAAGAAATTAAGGCAGAAGGGAAAAAAGGACTTAATTCAAAAATTCAACTCATATGACAAGGGTCTGAAGGCTTGAAGAAAATCACTCCTGAATGCTGCCATCTGCCTAGGAGCTACACAGGACCATGGATTTCACCTAAACCAAGGCATTTCAAGTCACAGTAGTGCAGGTCGAGAGGGTCATAATATACAGCAAAATGTGAGCAAAGACAACTCCTCACACACTCAGATTGTCCCAATTCCCTCACATGTTTAACCTGAGACAGGGGTCAGCCTCTGCTGAGCACAGGCTGCTTGGTGGGGAACAACTGCTTCGGGTGAAGCAAAGAGGGTAATGCAAGAGTTGCTACAGCAGCAAAGACTGAAATTCTGTGCAAAACATGACACAGGAATAGAGTGCCTTTCCTAATGACAGGTCAGTGCTTCCCACCATGTGTCCAAGCTGTCAGTCTGTTGACAGTAGTAGCCTGCACATGTATTGGGCTGCATAAGCTGAAGGCTCTCCCATCCTACCAAAGGAAAGCTCATCTATCTCTCTGGTCCTACTGCTGAGGTTTACCTGCCTGGCTCCAAGTGCTTTCCTGGTTACATGGTACGTAATTCAGATTTGCTTCACTGCTTTGTGCCATGGATGATGATTAAAAGAGCAAGCCATCCTCTTCTTTTGTCAGCATGTAGTGTATTTCATCTCCCATTATCTCAAAAAGTGACAGTTTGATTATAATGTAATTACTTTTTTTAGTGAACCTAGAGCATAATTTTATTTCCAGATGGATTTATGCTTCTTATATTTAAGCTCATTAGGAACAAGTAGGCTGCACAGGAAAAATACAAAGTAAGCTACCTCTTTTCTCTAAAAGGTGTACATTTTGAAAGACCTACATTGTGAGGATAAAGATACCAATGTCACATAGTAGAAAAGATTAATTTCAAACATGAGAGCACAAATGAGCTTGAGAGCCCTTTAAGGCATTTACATAGAAATTGAAAGAATAAATGTTTGATTTTCATTGCTTGGAATTTGGTAAAAGCTAACAGGCTGAATAGCTTCAATATCCAAGAATCAAGAGTAGGGATCAGCAAACGGCTGCAGACAACCATGGCAGGGACAGTGCCAGTTCAGAAATTGGTGAAATGAAAGTCTTTTTATACAGTCAAGTCTCCAAGCCTCCTGTGGCTGGGTACTTGCCAAGGAGCTTGTTTGCAAGTCAAGTATTATTTGTTGATGCTAAGAAGCACAAGCTGATACATTTTGCCAAAACATGTGACAGGAAAATCCATGTAAATCAGTGGTGCTTTGCTGCAGAAACTGTGGTTCCTCTCTGAAAACTGTCTTAGTAAAATGGCACCCTGGGGCTTCCTGTTTATTGCATCCCAATAACATCCAAATCAAACATGATTAGCTCAGATGCATGCGATAATGATTTTTTTAACTGCTGCTTCTATGAAAAGAGAAATAAAATTGTACAGTCAAGATATGCTATCTGGCTTACACATTGGCAGCGTAGATCCTACAACTTCTATTTTGTCAATAATCCTATTTATGACTCACAATACAGTTTCTTTTCTATCATCCTATTTGCAGTTTATTGGTAGTTATGGTAAAAAATACATCCAGAAGAATAAAAAAAGTAATGCCAAAGCAAACACATTTACTTATCCCAAAATTGAAATCACATCCTCATAAGGGCCCATTTATTTAGCAATGCTTTTACATCTGCCCAGGCATTTGCTGATGCATCTCTTCTGTCCCAGCTAAGGGGCAAGGCACTTGCACTTTCTTGATAAAACATTTTCTTCTTCTGAAGTGGGAAATGACTTAAATAAGAACCAATAGAATCGAACGTTTTACAGTATGGATGTAAGACAGAAGCAAGTGATACCTTGAATATAAACACTTCTCATTGTCACTTTGCCATGTGAGACACTGCAGATGTGGCTGGATAATAGTGACATTTTAAATCTGTGACTTGTGTAATTGTTGGCACCACTGACCAGACTGCAACCTTGGAGCAAGGGTCCTGCTGATGAAAACACTATTTCGCTCCTTGCAACACCTCAGGCCTCTTCTTCTTTGAGCAGAGGTTGCTTCAAAACATATTTGCTGAAAATAAGCAGATTATTGTTTTAGAAATATATATATATTTTTTTTTCCAAATATATATTTGGAAACAGGCTCCTTTTTCCAAAGTGTTCTGGCCTCATTTCCCCATATTTCCAAGTTTTAGGCTGCTGATAATCCACCTAATCTGTTGAAACAAGAATATCATCTGCTTTTCACGTAATATCTGTCCAGCAGTTCTCCTGGGCATGTAAGATTTTGATATTCCAGGCACGTATTCTACCTTATTCCATTGCCTTGCCACAGACCTCAGTATACCAGCTTAATTGTCCATTTGTCTGGGCCTGTCAATTCCTCCGTTTCTGCACTCCCACTTCAGTATGAGCCTTCTGTCACGTGGTGGGAAAACTCAGAGATTATCACATAGCACAACATCATTTATTTAGTCTATCAAACAGGAACTATTGATTGAATTAGCTTGTTCACCAGCAAACCTGCACCATTATTATAGCAAGAAATAGCTTAGCTCTGCATAAGAACTGGACCTTAGGAATTTAGATAAAAGGTTTGAAACACTACTGCTTTGCTCTTACCTTTGAAGTGAAAAAATTAATACTATAATAACAAAACCTAGACAAGTTAAAAAAACAAAAGGGGAAATAATCTGAGAGAAAAATTAGATATAAAACCAGATTATATTAAAGCCTAACAGTCCCTGAGGGTGTCATGAAAGCTTTTGAATAGATGAAGCATTTCTAGTAATTACAGTGAATTGAACAAATACTGCCAACTTCAGGTTTGCCACAAGATATCTTTTTCCAAAGAAAGGACAACTGAATTTTTTTTTTAACCAAATCATTGTTATGTTTAAAAGACCAGTATCTGCATACCAGAAAAGCTTTTTTTATGGTATTTTCAAAACTTAAGATATAAACAAAAATAAATTTTTAATGTTTTGTAATAGCCCCCCCCCACCCCCAAACAACCTATTCCCTTCCTCCTCAACCACTGAGATGAGCAGTGTTTGTAGATGAGCCAAAGACCATCAGAAAGCCAGTATCACTATTGAAATTACCTTCTTTAAAAGCAAAGCAACTGGAGGAGGTCAAAGTTGAAATACTCACCATACTTGTGGACATTTCAATTTCATTTTAAAATCCACTGGAAGACTTAAAACCCTATCCCTGTAGAGACATTCAGACTCCACTTTCCTTTTGTTTCTCTTTTGCCACATATTTTGGCTATTAATCAATGATGAGACATCAGACCTTTACCTGTTCTCCCATAAGAGGTCACTGAACAGCCCAGTGACAGGAGGCTATGGCTGTAGAGTTCCCAAATCCACAAACCAAAGATTTTGCAGAGGAAAGCCATAGATGGGAATGGAGTGATGAAGTTGGGATCCTCTTCTTTATCCAACACCACAAAGCAGCTCTTGAATTCAACTTGTCTGACTTTTGCCCACCTTCCAGAAATATGAGTCATAGCTGAAGTTGTCTCCTCATGTATTTAACTATTTATTTCTTTGGTTTTGTTCCAGGCTAAAAAAAGAACTGAAGTAAGAATTATAATTATCAGGGCAAAAAGAACATTTGAAAGAAGAACTTAGAAAAATGTCTGTTTTGAAAATGAAAATGATGCATTTTAAATAAGGCCACAACATCAGTCATTCAGAAGATAATCTAAAGCAGATTTCAGCTTCTTCATGTTAATGTAATATGAGAAACTTATTCACAAGTGGCAAAGAAGTAGATAATTTCACCCTTGTGTTTTCTCCAAACCCAGAATTGGTCCAGAGGTCAAAGTCTTATACAACTGAGAAGCCATCAAGATGGTGACAGTTTTACAAAACAAAATGCTGAAGTTTCTGTAAAAAAACAGAAAAAAAAAGTCCAGAATTTTATAGTATGACTACATTAAGAAGATTTTTTAAATCAATACATGGTATACAGCCTACTTAATTCAATTTGAGAAAAATTTAACTGGATTATACCTTGGCATGATGACCTGTTAGGTAATTTCTAACTCAATTTTTATCTCTCCAAACAAGGAACTCTAGAAGGTTAAGAAGTTAGCACTTTAGAGTATGTTTTAGTACAATCAAAGACTTCCTGAGAGGAGACTACTGTACTGAAATTATCAAAATCCTGTCTGGATAATCATATAGACAAGAACAACCCTAAGAATTGCTATCTATCTGCTAGTTTTCTCTGATAAGATAAAATAAGGCACAGACAAGGTGCTAAAAGAAATGCAGACAGTCATTGCCATTAATGAAAAAGCTTATCCCAAAATGGTTGAAGGAATCTAGGAAAAAAGTAAAGTAATTATTTCCCCTACAAACAACTATAAAGCAAAGAAAATAGAAATCTGTAAGATGTCATTTAAAATATAGGTAAATATCTTATTTTCCACAAGCAATCATTGACTGTTCCTTATTTTTAGTCATAAATGATTGATGTCTTTGAATTGTACTCTTTTCTGTGTGTGTCAAAACCTTTATTCCCTGTTTTTGTTTTGATTTTTAGGGGAGATGTATGTGCAAATCCCAGCATATCTGTTCCCTCTGGCTTGCACTTCCACAGACAGAGAGCAGAGGGGAAAGATAATTAAGAGCCAGCCTGACCCATCCTGCTGGAAGGGAGAAGCCCATCATACACGTGTCAGATTCCACAGGCTCATGTTTCAGGCACTCCTTTGAAACCACCAGCAGCTGAAATGCCACCAGGTCCCCAGGTCCTCTGCTCCCAAGCTTCAGCCTCTTTCCTCACCAGGAATTAAATTCTTAGTTCCAGCCCAGAGGAACCCACTTCATTTTGTCCTGTCCACGAGAACAGGGGGAATGGAATTCTTTCTGCACCACCACAGTCCTTTATTTACCAACAGGCCACCATGTCCCCAATTTCAGTGATCTATACTGAGCTGCTCACTTCTTCCAGCCCTTCCTGCTGCTGTCCCATCTCCCAACACCTCATGTCCACAGGAGAAGCTGCCTTGGAAACTGCTGCCCTACCTCTGAGGTCCCATGCCTGTGGTGAGGCCCAGGGGCATGAGTGGGGGCCTGGCTGCCAGCTCCAATGAGTATTTTGGGTAAAGAGCAGATACTGCAGCAGAACCAATGGTGCCTTGTTCCAGTGGGGCACAGGGTGTGCTGGGTGAATGAGAACTGCATGAGAACTGGGTAGTGCTGCAGCCCATGATTGTGACCCCAGAGGACACTGCTGCCACCGTTGCAAAATGCCATCACTCAGCAGTGCTGCCCCTCAGAGACAATGAAGGCTGATGGATACACAGCTGCCACGGAACAGGGCTCCTCAGGCTCCTCAGGGAGCCATAGCCCAGTGACTTCTGCTCATCTCAGCCAGAACTGCAATCCAAGGGCTTCTTATAGACATAAAATACCACCCATTAATGGTTTGGCATTTCCTGGCTTTTGATATACTCCAGGGCTGATATACATCAAATAGGAAAAGCCTCTGGGAGCTCAGGGAGAATGATGGCTGTGTTTCTGCAGAGACCCTCAATGGAAACCCCAAAAAGCATTAAAAAGAAGAAATTGGGGCATAATCCCTCCATGGTATGGAAACCACTACAGCCTGCATTTACTATGAATGCTGTATCAGGCTCCAATAATGATCTTTTGCTGGTGCCAAAAGACAGGCTATCCATCATCTCTGGCCATCAGCCAACTGTTTCTGGACAGTCTATTTTCCTACTGCCTGATGCAGTTGCATGTGACTTATTTACACTCTGAGATGAATGGGTAACTTTGGTTATCCAGAAGAAAGGCAATTAAAAATAACATGAGGCCAACCAGACAGAGATAAGTGAACATTAAAGCATCTGGGCAGGCCAGGTGCTTGAAGATACCACTGAAAATGTCTTCAGAAAAAAAAAAAAAAGAAAAAAAAAAGAAAAAAGGAAAAAAGAAAGAAAAGGAAAAAAAAAGACAACAAATTACCACCTTGATAGATTATTAAATGTTTAAAGCTTCTGGTAATAAAAGTTGCTAATAAAGAAGCAGTGTAAACCAGAAGACAGTGGCAGCAACAGTAATTATACAGCAGAATGATTAAAAAGCACACAGCTATAATGACTTTAATCTACTTTATGAGAGAATCTCAAACATTCAGCATTCAAAAAAAAAATAATCAATTAGGGAGCAAGAGAGATGGAAAAAAATCTATTTAAACTGAATTCCTACAATCAAGTGATAAATCAGTCATGAGTAATTGTAGGAATTACTGCAATTCACTACGTTTCGATAACACTGGCTGCTCCACCACAGACTGAAGTTTCTCAGCACCCAAAGGGACTCCATAGAGCAATTTCTGAAAAATTGTTGTGCTCAACAAGTTCTGCTGCTTAGCTGGAAGAAGATCCAGCATGTCCAAAGTTAAGATCTCAGTCTGGACAACTTTACCTATTTTCATAGCAGCAGAGTAATTTCAGCTCAGTGACACGTAACAGGTAGGCTCCTTGACTCTTAACCACTTGGAGATGTGTTCTAGGCTCTCCCTACCCTCAGCCACCTCAGTCCCCTGTAGCCTCACTGCAGTGACAGATCCCTGCCCTCAGAATTGCCCTGGGAAAGGAATTCTGTTCACTGCACTCTCACTGGGACCTAGACCTGCCAGCAGGGAAGGGGCAGGAAAGAGACACAGGGACTGGTGTGGACAGAAGCCTGGACTTGTGTCATATTCAGCATGCAAAAAAAAAATCTTGTATTGAAATGTTTCTACAGCTGAGTAAAGATCTGTATTATTCTGAAGATAAAAATATGTTACTCTGTTCCCCCTCATGTTACTCTGTTCCCCTCCTTCTCATTCTAGTGAGCTTATTTTGTATATTAAAAATCAGGGCCTTTATAAAGCCTCTGGTTTTATTCCTGTAGCTCTTTCCCTCCCATTTGGCAAAAAAAGTTTTGCGACGTAGAAAAGTTGACACTATCAGATACCTGCTTTAGAAATATCACAAAAAAAATCCAACAGCTCCTACGCTACAAATCAATATAGACATCAATATGTCTGTATGGGAAAGATCTTTACATGGGCTCTTTTTAACATGGTGGTGGTGTTGGTCTGACCTGTCTTGTTTGCTATCACCCTCTTCAAGGTCTGTATGTGCCAGGATGAGATCCCTGTTCGTTCACCTTCAAAAAATGCTTCTGAGAGCAGGGAATTGGATTGGATTAAATGCACCAGATGCAAGGCCTAAATATGAAATATAAATAGCAAGAACGTGGATCAGATCACATGAAAAAGCAGTCTGTGTGTTAAGATAAAAACTTAATTTCTCATTTGCTGCTTTCCTGTGTAATTACTTTTTGTATTTTAAATAAATACATTAAAGGAATTTTTAATATTACGGCTGAGCACCTCAACTTTCTGTAAAGTAAGCATTACACCATTAACTATCAAATATTTAAAAATTCGATTTCAGAAGAAGGGAGAGATAAATCAACTCGGTTAGTATTTAGCTGTGTCAAAGCTGCTCTGCTTCTCAACATCTCCCAGGAAAAAGTAAGCATTGATCATTATCACCATACCATCCCTCCTAGTTTGCTTGATCTTCAGATTTCAGAATGGGATGCAATTAATTAATATGGGCTTACACGTGCTACATTTTCAGACCTAGTATCTATTGACAGCCACTTGACATTAATTATTTGTATTATTGACCTCTTTGCATCCTAGAAAGCTCTCCAGAGAAGAGCTTGGGAACATGCCAGAGGTGGAGAGGCACAGTTGCCAAAGGCTGGCAGGGAGATGATGCAGTTGCACTTCTGTGGACTGGGAATGCAGGTGTTGCAACACTGAGCTCAGGGTGCTTACAACAGGGTGCCGTTGTTTTCATCAATTGTTTTCATCAGTGTTTTCATTCTCAAACCAGGAAAAAGGCAGTCTCCTTGCGTTCAAATCCTTGCATAGTGTGGCCCTACCTGGCCTGGAGATGTGCCTGTGGCACTAAAGAGAGTGAGACCCTTCCCTTGCCATGTACACATGAAAAAACAGCCTAGCCCTCCCCAGCTAGGTGCTCTTGGGCAGGTGAGCTCAAAGTTAGGCAAGTCCCTGAGGTTTCCAATAGAGATGCATACGCACAAAATTAGCAAATAAATGAGTCAAGCAATGAGCAGAACATTAAACTTCAGAAACAGTACCAGTGAGAAGTTCTAATTTTAGGGACACAATAACAACATAGAAATCAGAAGAATCCAAGCACCAGAGCCACAGGCAGAGCAGCATAGCTCCAATGACAGAAATAGGGCAGGGACCAGTCTGAGGGCAGGTGTGGGGAATCCACACAGACCCACAGAGATTCCTGGAAAACAGTAGCCAGGAGGAGAGCAACACTGACATAACTTGGGGCAGTGTAAGGCCTGCAGCTGTCTGAGAAGGCATCACCCAAAAGCTCACAGTGCTGGGAGGAAATTATCAATGACTGATCTGCCTTAGGTTGATTGCCAGCCTGGTTACACAGCAAGCAAGGGACTGCTAAGAGACCTTGAGAGCAGGAATCAACTTGAAAAAATAAGAAGGTACAAAAATTTGTGACTGTGGAGAAAAACATTGAAATAGGAGACTGGTGGTAAAAACCCAGTTAGAAATCCAGCAAGCCATAGTAATTTGATAATGTTTGCATGTCGACTATTGTATTTCAGAGTTGATATTGATCCAGAATGTTTCATTAATTGTTCTTCACTTACTTTTCATTAAAAAAAAGCGGGTCAAAATGCTTAGATCCTGATTTGATTTAACCACATAAATTGTACAGTGCTTTTCCCAAGAAAGTAGGCAAAAACCACATTAGAAAGTAGGACACACATTACACAGTGAGGAATGTAGGTATCAAAGAAATTACCCAGAGGAACTATTTCCTGTTCACCTGTAGGTATTGAAGTTGGGGTGAGTACTCACCCAATGCTCACATGCCACTGAGAGGAAGTGAGCTGAAGGGAGGCAGGATGCCCACATGTTTTTCCTTTGCCTTGTTCAGGTAATAGGCCAAAGACAGGAATCAAATAAGAGAAAATTAAGACTTTCCCACTCAGAGGAAAGTTCTCCCCTTAATGAGCAGTAATAAGAAATTCAGCTTTTCCCTCACCCTGTGCGTTAAGTTTTTAGGAAGGTGCAAACAGAGGACATTTAATACCAATACAGGATGCTGCTTCCCAGCCAACAACTTCTCCACAGAGATCACAAGCCACCACTGCAGGTACCACTGCTCTTCAGGTCAAGGGTGAACACACCCCTGCTTTTCATACTCAGGGCTTCTTCTGTGAGCCTACAGAAGAAATAGGAAGCAAAAGCAGGCCACAGAACTGTTTAATGGTGAAATACCTTGCTAATGACCACCAGAACTGATTTAAAAGCTTTAAGCTTTAACAGCTGTCCATATAATTTATCAGTTACACCCCAAGAAACCCAGAAGAAGAGCCTTTCTTTCCTTCCCACTAGATAAGTTTCCTTATCAGAGTCAGATCCTACACTCCCCATCCTCTCTCTTTGCTTTAAGCACATGATGGAGCTCCCAGAGGTCTGCTGTTATCCTTCACACCCCAAGCGCAAGGTGAATGCTCCCTTTAAGATTGAAATGCACGTTTGTCTCTGGTGGCCTCGCTCCATTTTGTGGCGTGCTTCGACTGCCAGAGCAACCAGCTGGGCCAGTAAGTTAAAGACATTGTTCCCATAGTAACTCATTTTCTCTACCCACTCATTAGATTAACACATTTCAGATCAAAGATAGACATGAAAATGTCTCAGAAATGATAGTCCAAGGCACTGTTAAATATGAACAAAATCCACCTCACTATCTCAAAAAGCACTCACTGCTTGATATCAGAGCATACATCTATAGCTGCTATGCTCATTGTGCTGTTCTGCCTGGAAGTTATCAAAAGCATCTTGGATAGATCCTTTTGTTGCTAGTTTGCAGACAATCTCTTAAGTACAGAAACAAACAGGTACTCCCCTCTATCAAATCAGAGCTAAAACCAAGAAAAGAAGTTCACTGTCTCTGTGCACTCACATTCAGATAATGTTTGCAACTTTGATACAGAAAAGATCTGATTCATACTCCCAGTAGCAGCAAATCTCTTATCAGTTTTGCCTTCCCCAAATTCAATTTTGTTACATTTTTAGTACTATAGCATAAGTTGACTTAATGGAAGTTCAAGCCCAAGGAACAAATTAATGTGCCGACACCATGTGCCCACATAATACAAAAAGCCTTTGGACTGCTCCCGCTCTATCATCATACAGCAACTCTGTCATGCACCAGAAAGAACAAGAAAAATCTTGATACTACAGACACCCTTTGCCACTGAAGATTTCCAATAACACCTTCTGGTAAAATACAAAGGACACAGAAGTAAGGAATAAGAAATCTTTAGATAGCTTTAGATAGTGTATATTTTTGTTTGTTTTTATTTCCTCCCCAGGTGCAACTCTTCAGGTGGAATATGAACAAATTCTTTTGATTGCCATTCATCTCTCCAAACAAATTTAATGGTTCTCAGGAGGCTTCAGCCCATATACATGTATTTATGTGTACTTACACAACAGCTTCAATGCATACTGCTTGCGAAAACTGCAGCTGGAATGATGGGTCCTGAACATGCCTTGTAATGCAAGCAGTAACCACAACCTTGCTAATACCCTGTCTTAACCCTTTGCCAAGACCCAGGTAAAAGACTATTTACACCTAAAAACATAATTCAGAGACTGATTCACACTGGCATTTTCATGTCAATGTCCACTGTCCATTTGTGTCTGAAAACCAGGATTTCCCAATGACAGCCTCCAATTTCAGCAGTCTGGTCAAATCACCACTCAAACTGAACTTGGTTCTTTTTTTTTTTTCTTCCTACAGCTCTCCTTGTCAGAAATCTCATTTGTCAGCTGTGCAGCCTCGATGCACCAGCTCACACCACCGACATCTCACCTTCCTTTTTCTCAGTATTGCTCCTCACAAAAGTGCAATTTACAGGTGACAAAAAATAATTCTCATCTCAGAAAATGGCCCCATAATTCTGGCAAAATTTTATACAAAAGGTGTGATGTATATTAAGAACTCAGACGAGCTGATGCTGTTCATCATTTCTGATGCAAAGTCAGTGCAACCCTTTGCCTGGTGAGATGGGGGAAACTGTTATGCATGTCTTGATTTAGATCTCTCACAGCAGGTCCTGAACACTCTTACTAAATGTCTTCACAGTATAGACTGATTTTAATTTTTTCTCCATTTTCTTTTGTCTCATTGGCTCTCCATCTGTCCTGCCCTTGTCTGCTTTACTTCTACAAGGAAAGGTGTCACTGAATTCTTGGAAAATAGACTACAGGGCTGGATGGTGTATGGGTGTCTGCTTTTGTACTGGGGACTCTGCTGTTTTCTGTCACCTGGGGAGACTGAAATTTGGTCCTACTTTTCAAGTAAACTGCAGAAGAAAGAGACTGCCTGCTTTGCTGTGCTGTAACCTTAGGCTAGAGCTTTAAAATATATATGATTTTGGTAATTAAAAAAACCTGCAGCCTATTTCCTGTCATTTATGTTCTCTATACTCTGTGCCTCATTAGAAACATGAGGGGCATACAGGCACTCCAACATGATGGAAATGTCAGCCAAAGCCACTACATTTTGAGTGTTAAAATGCACACAGTAAAGTGGTAACTGAATGTAAAGAACAACCCCATGTTCCTCTTAGCTTTATTATTTTCTGTGTTTAAAGTATAGTAGTCAGAAAAAAATCACAGACTTTTCAAATGATGAAAGGAAGGTGAGTAGGAAAGCCGGCCATGAATTTCATAAATTCCTGCTATTTAATAGCTGTAGCTCACTGGATCGTCACAAGAAAATACATGTCGGCTGTGTCACCACCCAGGGAATAACCATTCTCTGACACTTATCTTCCTGCTTCTTTTCATTGGCAGAGGATAACTGGTTAAGCTGCCCTGTTTCTATTGGGAAAAGTTACATATCCTGCTCTCCCAAGGCAGGCAGGAAGCTCCTGAACTGTGTGGCAGCACAGGGAATGAAGGGACATTGCCTGTTCTGAGCTAAGGGCAGTTCCTCAGGAACAAGTGCTGCCATTCTCAGGGCACTGCAGGAAGGGGATATACCTTTGATCATCAGATACCAAGGTAACATTGACGGTTTTCCCTCTCTCCCTAGTCTGATATGTTGCTTTCCTCATTTAAAACATCCAAAATCAAGAGAAGAAAGAGAACAGTTTTCCCCAGAAGTCAGCAATTGCTTTTGCATGTGTGAACTCTTTCTCTTCCTTCTTTTTACAAAAGGCAATGGCCAGCAATTAGCAGGCAGGCAGCACTTTGGGAATAATTTTACTATTCTCTCTGTTTTGGTATTTCAGAAGCTTCCTCTCAGTTAAATTCCAATAAACATCAGATAAATGTCCTTTCAAGTCTGCCTCTGGACTAGATTTGGTGTCTTTCATGCCTGTGAATAAGTGGTACTTTCTACTTTGCAGGTGGAAAGTAACCTACTACACAGATTTCAAGGTTAACAGAGCTCTTCAGAGACCCTGAGACTTTATTACAGAAGGGTAAACTCTACTGCACAGCTTGTTATGGGCTGAGGAAGAGAATAACCTTCTCTGATGTTTCTGAGGTGGTAATTTTTCAACCCTTATTCAAAATGTTGGTGCAATTACCTGGCACACCAACCCCAAAAGAGCTCAATTTTTCTCCCAACTCTTTACTATTGCAAGTAGTGAGGAAACTCCATCTACCTTTTTTTAAGTCTCTCTTACTCCTTGCCAGCCTCATCTCCTGCAGAACACCTTTTCATCCTCTGAGCCAAGTGATTTTACAGCTGGCAGACAGGAATGGTGCTGTGCTGAGCAGGCTTTGCTGCTTAGCCATGGCCTGTGCAGATGCACGTGCAAAAACCCTATTTCAGTATCTTCACTTGTATCACTGATTTGCACTTAACTACAGCTTTACTTCAAAGTGCGCTTGGCCCTGGCACAACCTACTTATTTTTATTCTACATTGAACTGCACATAACTCTTAACCAGCATATGCATTTTTTTTCCTTTGGAGCATTTTTTTTTTTTTTTTAAGTAGACATTACCAGAGCTGCTCCCAGTGGTTAAACATGTCTCTGATTAAAATGTCATGCTCTGGTACATGATGTTCGTGTTCAGCCCCTGGGATCCCTCCACAAAGCCAATCAATACACCGTGCAGAACACAGATTACAAGAGGTGCCACCCAGACACCTCTGTGCATGCAGTTGCTCTCTCTCCCTGGCAGCATTCCAACAGTCATGCAGATGGCAGACACAGCATAAGGGAGAGCAAAAGTAGTTTATTGGCAGAGATGTGCACTGTCTTACAGATTGCAGGCAGCTACCCTGACATATCCTGACAAGGAAGCTCTGATTGGGCTTGACACCTACATGATATACAACTCTGCAACTATACAGGTCCTAAGGGAGACCTTTTCCCTAGGAGAGAACATGCTTCCCAGGTTAACATGCCAAGAGTTAGTCAGCAGTGCTGGTCTCTTGGTAATATAAACAGCAACTTGCCTTAAAGAGGAAAGCACAAAGTGACTTTCCCCGCCTGACTAAGTCAGCAGCCTTAAATCCAGCAACAAACACAACACAATGCCTTTCAAGTCCCAGAATGGTTGTTAAAGAGAGCTTGAACATAATAGCCGCCTCCCCCACCGATATCTCAATTCAGCCTTCGACTTTGACTGTGGCGTGTTCTCCTGCTAAACCTTCAGTGGCGATTGCTCCAGCTGCCTGCTGCCTGAGGGCGGTGTCAGCCGCACAGCGAGTGCCCCGCAGGCACACACAGGCTGCGGGGAGCGCCCGGGATGGGGCACAACAGCAGCGCCCTGGATGTGTGTGCCGCTGCCCAGCAGAATGCATCCCCGAGCTTGCCAAGTGCTCCTGAGCCAAAGGGCTCGGCAAACTCTTCCTACCGCGGGAGAGCAGCCAAGCCCGACGTGAGGAGCCGCCCTGCAGAGACCTGGCACAAAGATGCTGGCGACTTCAGCGCGGCAAGGCTTTCAGCAGAGCAGGTGGCACTGGTGGGAGGAAACGCCTGCCTGACGCAGCCTGCCAGAGTGCGAGCTGCTCTCCAGGCAGCTCCCCGAAGGAGGGAAGCAATCCTGGGAGAAGAACCTCCCAGTGAAGTCAGACAGTGAGCCACTTCTCTGAAGCCAAGAGGCTTTATAAAGGCAGTGCTTGAATTTTAGTCACCTGTTTACTAAAAGCAGTTTGAGTGGGGCTGAGCGATTTCAGGAGGTTTCTCGTAGTTGCAGCACCTAAAAGTGTTTTAGACCCTGATGCTGCTTCCCTCCCCTTTCATGACACAGAGCATTTTCTCTGTAATTGTTGCCTGTATCCTCACAAGCTGGTTTTCATCTTTGTCTCCTAGCATGTCTTCATGACGTAAGAAAACATATTCATAGGTTGTGACACTTTTTCTCTGAACTGCCAACTGCTGACCCATCCCTGTTCCTCCATAAGTTTTTAGGATGAGATTGGGCTTCTCAGAATGACACAGATCATCAGCTTTATCAGCTGATATCAGCCTTTTCAAGCAATAACAATTTTTTAAAGCTGTAAATCAGCAGTGCACAATGTCTGACAGAGACATACATTGTAATATTGTGCTAATATTGTAATAACTCTCCAAACTGCTTTTCTATCTTAGAGAATGTTTTTGAGTTGGCCAGTGACAAGTGTCACATTAGGAACCTTGACCACTGCAGTGGACTGCAAAGCTCAGTTCTGATCACATCTCCTCAGAGGAGGCTGGTCCGCGTCCACCACAGAAGATCACCACACTGTGACCCAGCTTCTGGCAGTGAAATGCCTTAATCATACTTCTTGAGCTCAGCCTGACAGCTGGTAACACACTCAGGCACACTTGGCATTACCTTCCACTTAGCACCATGAAGAGCCTGATGTTTGATAAGATTACAGGTGCCACCAGCATGAGCCATCAGTTGAACAGCATTTTTATTCCAATTTACCCAACACGCAGCACCCTAGGAAAAGTCTCTGGCTTAGGTCTACAGAAAAGCATTTTAGGCAACCATCTCATTGGGGTTTGGTTTAGTTTAATTTTGGTTTTTGGATGAATGGAGGGTAAGGGGATAGACAGGCACATGCAAAAAGAACATTAGAGAGCTGTCAGCTTCCCTTCACTATGATTCATGTGGTCCTGAGACACAGGGTAAAATCTTATGCTGAAGAGTAATACAGCACACCAAAGTGTGCTGTACAAAGTCATCTATTTTTGCTCTTCTGCTGCTTCTCAAGTGACAGTCACTTAATAAAGAAAATCTACAGGAGCTCTCTGAACAAGTACACTAAATGCACAATTACATACATTTTTATTTCCAGTCCCATCACATCTATGCCATTGCTATTAAGCCTTCTCATCACAATGGGACCAAAGACATTCTGGTATGTTCTAATATGTTATCATTGGCTCCCTGGCAAATAAATCATGCATAGGAAGGCAGCTTTTTAGTCAGATTCTGTGCTAATGGTCATTCAACTTCAGAAGAGGAAATTCCATTAACTAAAACATATCTCAAGGTAAAGATCAGGTTGAAAAAACATAAATTATTTTGATGATCACTTGGCCAGATCTGAAGTACATTTTTAAATAAAATGCAGAGTACCTCTCAATCTTCATGATCTTCTTGTTTATCAGTCGCCAGAAAAAATAAATATTTGATCCCAAAAGCACTTATTTGGCCTTAACCCTGTAGTTTGACATAATAAATCTTTTGTAATGCATCAGGAATAAACTACCCAGGATATCTGGGATACATATAAGGAACTCTCTGTAACCTTACTAAATGTTTTAAATCCTGATTTTTAATTGAGTACATCTAAATGGCATTTTACCTGGCTGAAGGAACAAATTTTATTTTGCTGCTGAAGACTTACATGCTTAGACTTTTGAAGTTCTCTACTATACTATGAACAATCCAGATAAACCATAGGGGAGAGCCGAAGTGTTCTTCTTTTTCCCCCCTACAAAATGTGCAAACACAAACACCAAGCATGCCCTTGCCCCTAACAAAAGACAAACAGGATCAAAAATCCTGTCTTTGCCCCTGGGGAAGTGGGGGACAGCTGCTTGTTGTCTGGGGCTTGGAGGCTGTGTATCTACATGTCACACCTTGCTCTGCCCCAGACCCTCTGGCTGGCCTGGGACACACACTTCTCATTCAACTGACAAATCAGTGCAGAAGTTGATGTCCCTTACTAGAGAAGCAACTTTTGATCAGTTCACAGTCTCTGTTTCAGCATATATGAAACAAGAGCTTACAGCACTGCTGGGCTGACAAGCCCTGTGAGACCAAACTCCTGAAAAAACCTGAGATACTGCCTGCAATACAGGCTGGAATCTGCATAAAAAGCCCCACTCGAGCATGAACTGCCTTTTCAGGGCCACCACACTGTGCTTGAGAAGCCCAGCTGCCACCTACCACTGCTTGAGCACAGTGCTAAGCCTGGACTTGCCTTCTGCTATGGAATACAGGGAAGTTGCAATCTCAGGCAGACACCAAAAGGTTATGGAGTTGTCACTGCTCCAAATCAACTCTTGCCCCATCTGCTTCCCTAGCATCTGTTCCCATAGTAGTTCCTGACTCCCCCCAGTGAAGGAAATTGATCTGCTGCACACTGTTGGTACGGAAAGGACAGGAAAGGAGGAAGCAGAACTGGTGCGGTACTAAGCTTGTAAGTATTTTGCAGGCCCTGTTGACAAATCTGTTCTGCACAGGGAACAAATCACTGGCAGTGATGAAATTTTTACCTACCCCTGAGATCCCTGTGGAAGTGCCAAGCCTGATTTTCACTTTTCTGGTTCCTGGACAGTGGAGCAGAGAAGTGACTGCATTGGGAGAATAATCACCTAAAGTAATTTGTGAATACAGTCATATGTGACTTACTAAAAACTTGAGACATTTTGATTAGGTCCTCACACCTTAACAGCTGCCACAAGTGTGTCAGTAGGGAAAAAAAGCAGAAATGTAGGGATGTATATGAACAATGATAAAGGGCAGGGTGGAAAATGAAGGAAGAAGCAACTAATTTATTTTGAATGGATATCAGAGTAATAGGGAATCATTTCAAACATAGAATTAGACAACTTGATTGCAGTCACGAGCCAGATCATGTTTTATGAAGGTGAACTTACAAATGCAGACGTGGATTAATAGTGTCAAGACTGCATGATGAAAATGACTAGAAAGGGCAAAACAAAACCAAGGCCCCACACTTCAGTTTTGCTCACCAGAGTAAATATGATGTCCTGGCACTTGCTAGAAAACTATGGTGAGTGGGATCCTAATGATGCCTTTGTAAAGCCAGGGGATCAACTGGAATATTTGGAGCAGCAGTAGCAGCAGCAGTGCTCAAATATCTGAATAAACCCTCTTTCTTACAAGTCTGCTAAAGATCTGTACCTGTAACTCCCCAGATTGTCATTAAATAATTTAGTCTTTCCTTTCAATACTGAACCAAGAGTACAGGCACAGCATTTTAATTAGTGTCTCAATTATCATTTAAATGTTTGCCTATCAAGTTCAATAAAGATCAAGCGGCTGAATTTTGAGACAAGTGTCCGTGTCATCAATGATCTCCCAAGTGGTGACTTATTTGAAGGTTGGAAATTCATGCAGGTGGTTCTCAAAAAGCAGTTAATCAGTATAAATTCTTTGGCTGCAGACCCTGCCTCTGTGAAAATTCATTTGACCTTTATGGACTAGAATGTATTTCACACATCACCAGAACAGACATCCTAAACTGCAGTCATGAGCTTCAGAGACATCATATCCCTAAAAATATGTTCTATCAAGCAATTGTATTGCAGAAAATTAGCAAGTGATTCACCAAAATAACTACATCAGCTACTGAAATAAAGATGTAGAAAGGTGTGCAGCTGCAATCAGCTGCAAATAAGTGTTCTAGTGGCTAGAAATCTGCTTCTCAAAAAAAACCAGTCTTAGATTTGGCTGGTCTCCTTCCAATCATCAGTCGTCAGCCTATTTCATGAAACGCTTATTTCTAATCCCTGGAAGGGAAGAAAGACAACAATCCCCAAACTTATCACATGTTATTGAGCAAAGATGCATTGTCTTTGCTTCTGTCTCTGGGCTGCCTACAAAGTCTGCTACTTGCAGAAATGCATGAGTTTTCCTTCAGTTTAGAAAGTTGCAGGGACTTTGGAGATTAAGAGAGTGGAGTTCGAGTCTTGGGTGTTATAAGCAAGATACATAAGGAATTCTTCCCATAAAGCAGGCACATTATTTGGAAACCAAATTAGTGCCAAGATATTCCTAAAGGTTGCCTGGAACTGAAAACTATAACTATCATCTGTTGTCTTCATCCCCCAACAAATACCGCTACAATAGTGACAGTTCAGCGAGCAAACACAGTTAAACTTCCCAGAATAATTTTCAATGTGAAGAGGGAAAGGGAGAACTAAAATCTTCATTCAGTCCCTAAGACTGAATTACTGGAGGTGGAAGGGCCAACAAGGACAAAGAGCTGGGCAGACCAAGCCCACCCAGCTGATCCCAGTACAGCACACACACCACAGCTCACTGCCAGGGCAGCCTGGCAGGACACCTCCCACAACCCCCTCGTCTCAGTCTGATGCAATCCCTGAGCAGACACAAAGCTGCAGAACTGAAGGGAAGTGCTATTCTGCTTTTTGAGGCCACACAAGTGGACAGTCTTGATTAGTACCTCCGGAGCCTCGTATGTAATGTTTGGTACCCTGCCCCTTCCAAGTTGTATATTGCCTCAGATTTCCAATCATTGGCAAAAGGGCAGAAACATCCAGCAATTCTAAATCAGGAAAAAGCCATCACTATGAGCTCATGAACGACCTCCCATTGACAGGCTGAGGGATGCCAGTAACCATATGAGTTCTGAATTTATCCATTTTTTGGTAATACCTTGTATGATCTAACTAGGGTATTTTTGTTTTGGAGTTTTTATCCAAAGACAAAAATTTGATGTCATATAGCATTTGTAGCCAAATGTCGTGGAGAAATGCAAGTGAACTGTATCAACTCAATTTCCCTTGTTCATCAGATATGCAGTCCCACAGAACAATAAAACTAATTTTACCAAGGCCGTCAATGGACAATGCAGATTTATCATGATAGTTTTAGTCCAAGCTCTGTCTGAATTCTAAATTAACTATTTCATTAAACTGTTGAATTAGCCAATCTACAGTTCCTATTCACCATTTTACATTTATTTACTATCACAAGATTTACCTGTTTCAGGCAGAGATTTGTTTAGCTGTCTGCAAGCAATTATATTTCTTGGAAGCTTCTGTCATAGGTTTTCTCATCAGAATTTTGCAGATTACAAAAGAGGCTTGAAGACAGCAATCAAACTCCAGACTAACATGGCTATTATACTTTCTGCTAATGAAATTGAACTAAAACAGCTTGGCACCACCTGCAACAAGGATATGAAATTGGGCCACACAAATTGTTGATTTCTCAGATTGGTTGCTAACTCAACTTTTTTTTGCCCTAATGTGGTTTGACAGGAAATATGTTTTCTGGGATGCTGTGGTCAGGCCAATGGGTGCTCAGATTTTAATATTGGCACCTAATGTGGCCATTGGGACATTGAATACGCCTCTGAGAACACGGGGTTAAAAGCAGGGCTCTCCCCTGGAGGCTTTCTTGGGTTCTGGTCAGTGAAAGGTTCAGAGCTCCCCTGCCTGGCTGTGGGCTGGGCGGGGGAGGGGAAGCCATGTGAGGTAGGCCAGGGCCCTGGACAGAAGGGAGGGGAAGGCCCCTGCAGGATGGAAGGGTGGAGGAGCACTGAGAGACATCGGGCAGCCACCCCCCCGTCCCCCCCCTGTCCCCCACCCCCGTCCCCAGGAGAGACAGAGAGAGAGCTGGTGCCTGTGCTTGTGCCACCTTGAAATTTAATAGTGGCCAGCCCAGAAGGAGAAGGGGGGTGTGGCGAGAAAGTGCCTGGCTGGGCAGCCGTGGGAGTTCTGGACAGACAGAGCCTCAGATTTTTAACCCTTTTCTTGGATGATGGAAACCTTGCAAATGCTAATCCTCCTGGAGCTGAATGAGAAGAGAGATGGAGATGAGATAAGAGGAAATGGGCCACGAGAGAAATAGAGAAGAATGCAGGTGGAAGAGATGATGGAATAGCTTATGCTAGACTCTTTTTGTGTAGCCATGGACAGAGCCATGTTCCTTGTGATACAGGGACTGCATTCTAGGGGGAGGAAATGCCTCAGGACCAAGAGGGTTCGGTGTGGGTACCCCTCGGCCCCAGGGGTGAAAAATATGGGGGGGACAGATGTCCCAAAGTTGAGACTCTGCCTTTTTGGAGTGGGACAAAGCATCCTTAAAAGTTGACCCTAGAAACAGCTCTGGTCCGTGTTCAGTGGTGAGAGCACTGGACATGAAAGGAAGGCACAAGGACTCCTTCTCCTCTTGATGAACTGAGGATTGAGTATTCTGAAGGATGGTGCCAGACCGAGAGTCAATGATTTGGGGGATGTATTGTATTGGGAATTTGGTGGGGAGGAGGAGGAGATGTATTTGCGAAGTTTTCATTTTCCTTGTGTGTTTCTTTTTCTTTCCCTTTCCCTTGTAATTTAGTTAATAATTTTTATTTTTTTTTAAGTGGGAGCCTGCTTTGCTTATTCCTGATCACATCTCACAGCAGAAACCAGGAAGAGAGTATTCTCATGGGGGTACTGGCATTGTGCTAGTGTCAAACCATGACACCTAATTAGAAGGATTATACCTTTGTCTTTAAAAAAGTCCAATAAATTGAGAAAAGTAGGTTAGTTTTGTTGGTGCTGAAAGAAGCTGCTATGTTTCCATGCTTATGGTTTTAACCCCCACAATGCAATTGAGATTCCATAAGCATTAGTCACCAAAGAAAGGGCAGGAAAGAGCCTGATACCCTTTCTCCTTGATGCACTTTCTCCCCTCTCCAGTCAGGTTTCAGAGGACTCAGTGGAAAACAAGTGAGCCCTTTTGCTGCATGGTAAGGACATGCATTGAGGTCTCCCCATCACTAGGGAGCTGCAGCTGTCAGTCAATCCCCACAGATGTTCACAGCACCCTGATTCATTTGCTCTGCCTCCTCCTTCCACAATGCTCTGAGTTGGGAAGGGACTTTTTTGTTACTACAGTGCTCTGTTGCACTGTCTACTGTAATTTCTAGGACACTAAGCTAGGACACTATCTCTGAAATAGATGAAGGACCACGAGGTGCCAGCTTGTGGCACATCTCAAGCTCAGGCAATTACCAGCTGGCATAGGTGTGTACAGGTAAGGAGAGGAAGCATTCCCAAGGTGAAAAGCAGTACATCAATGCTTTCAAGAACTCCTCATAGGGAAGTCTGTATCTTTTGTTTGTTTGTTTGTTCAGTCATATGAGTGGTAAATCCATGAGTCAGTTCCCAAACATTTCATGGTAAAGTTATCATTGAATCACAGCCATTGCGAAATGCCCTTTCTCACTTTTCATGCAGCATTTTTCTTCCCTACTGTTGTTTCTGTTACTGCCTGAGCACTGCAAGCCAGCCTTACAATACAAGAACAGTGCAACTTCCCCACCTCCCATGCATAGAAATAATTTTGCTTCCTCCTAAAAATAGGTTAGAAATTGTTGTAAAATAGCATGTTAAGCATGTACTGTTAGTTTGGTTGTTATATTGTAAAAGGGGTTAAAAGGGTTGTTTTAAGAATTAAGGTACTCAATGTACCGTATTACACCTAAGTAAAATGCACCTCTCCCCAAGCGAAACGAGCCAGCCTGGACAGAACTGTAATGGGCCAATCAAGCACCTAAAACCTTCATGCAAATGAAGAATCCAAAAAGAAACCAATCCAAAGGGACAAAAAACAGTATAAAAAGGGGCATCTGCCCCAGGAAGCCATGCCGCACCACCTGGAACATCGGGGACATCTCTGCTGAAGAACACCTAGTGCCGCCACTGCAGCATCCTTGATGGGAATGCTCCTGCTTGGCCAGCAAGCCTCCATGCTTTAGGCTTTTTCTATTAATTATAACAAATGCTGAAATCACTTTTAGTACCGGGAGTCTGGTACTAAAGTCCCATTTTTAACACTTGCCTCATCCCCATGCTGGATGCTCATTCAAAATGTCGCATTTTCAGGGGTCCCTGCCAGACAAATACCTGGGCATCACAATCTCTAATGCTGTCTTAGATGGCAGTTGAAAATTAAAGAACATAATTGTGGGAAGAAAATAGGGTGACACATTCTTTCTATCTTCCCTGCGCTACTTTTTGCCCCTCAGCCTACCCCTCAAAAATGCTCTTACTTGGACAGAAATGCCACAAATAAACTTCCTGAAGCCCAAATCAATCTGCATTCCGAGGCAGCACACCTGTTTGGGTGCAGCCTGGCTCCTGTGGCTTATGAAAAGGTCTCTGCATAGTGTCCTCTTACCACTTTTGTTTTGCCTCTGAGTAACTAAGCCTGTTACTTCCTTGTAATAATGCAAGGAAGGTATGCAAACTATCCAACACCTCTTTTGTAAGAGAACAGGCTTATCTGCTGAATTTGCCCTAAGGACAGGCAACACAGTTTCCATGCTAGCCAGGAGCAGGTGTTTCCGTCTTGTCTTGGTATCATCAACTGTGAGGTATTTTTGTTGACACAGTTCAGGGTTCGGGCCTTAAACATACTTTAAAGAAGGAAGATAAGAAACAGTGCAGCATCCACATCTGCAATCTGTGTGATTCAGCTGCTGTATGAATATGTGTGTTTGGGAATTGAACCCAGCACCAGGGAGACTGAGCTCCTATGGGACTTTTAACACAGGGAGCTGGTATTTTGGGATAACAGGTTCTAAGCTCCCAAAGGAAAAGGCAAAGTGCAGTCATGCCAGCCCACAGCTGTTCATTCCAAACTGCTTTTTTACAGAAAGCTGACTGCCATGAAAATCTCACCCTAAATCAGAAGGAAAATAACTTGATTAGGCACTGTAGTATATGGTAGAGATAATTCAGGCTATTAATGTATAAAATATTGTAAGATCCAAACTATGTCCTTTGACCATCCTGGCCGGGAGCAGTGTCTTATTCATATACATCTAGTTCCCGGACTTCATTGGGACAACATCGAGGTTTGTAAAAACATAAGAATAGAAGCTTCCAGGCCGACAATCACTGGCTTCCCCGGGTTGCTGGGACCACTCAAGAGTGAGGGGCGCCACCCTGATACATGTGAATGCTGGTCTCCCCGAAGTCTTCTGACAAGATCGAAACACCTGGACTGAGTCCTTGTCTGCCTCTGCACATGTAAAGCCAGGGTTATGCATGTGAAGAGACACAAAGAACTTTCGGTCATCTCTGCCTTGGGCAGAATAAACTGTATAAAAACTCGTTGCGCGAGGCAGCATTCATGAACAGGGGGAGACTGACATTCGGGAGGTCAGATCCATGTGTACACCTGGTGCCAATCCTGGGCTTGACGCCAACCCTTGGCTGTGGTGGTTTTTGAAGACCGAACTTAGGTCTCGCGGACAAATTAATAAATCTTTGCTAAATTTTCTTATAAGTTTGGCTCTCGATTTGATAATTTATAACAGCACTTACACATACTAAGGGTGAATACTAATCTCTGGCTTTATGCATTCTCCCTGCTCTACTGAAACTTCCTTGGTCTTCTGTCTTTTATAGGTGCATGTCGTACTGATGAAAAGCTCTGCCACCAGCACTTTTCCTTCAATAGAGCTCAAAAATACTTGATCAAAATAGGTTGGTTCAGTATTCTTGTTTTAAGTGTAAGGAAACAGACAGAAGGAAGGGATTACATCCCAATCTCTGCAAATCAGCAGCAAATTGGGAAGAAGGCTCTGTCATGCAGCTCTGCCCCAATACTACAAGGAGGCCAACCCAGCACTGCCTCAGCCCCTGGTATGGAAAAAGACCCCTCTGTCTGTCCATCTATTTCCCTGTCTGTCTTGGGGCATCTGCCAGACAGGCGCTGCCCCACGAGCTGCAGTGAAGTCCTTTCCAAGACTCTCACCAACCTCACATATCAGCAGAAGCCCACAGCTGAAAAAGCGAAATATCAGACCTTATAAGCAATATCTTCTAAAGGATAGAGAGAACAGATGTCCATGTGTTACAGTGCTAATATAAATATCAAGTCCATTGCTTCTGTTGCCAGGCATTCTGGTTGTGACTTCAGTTTCCCCACAAAGAGAGCACAGAAGCAAAGCACAGAAGGGAAAATATTAGTAGAATCATAAAAAATAAAAAAGTTATTGCTTTTTAATTTTTTTTCTGTAAAAGAAAACAGCTTTTCTAGGAAATGGAAATGTAGTTCCAAGCTAAGTGGTTAATATTTTTTTCAAATTCAAATGGAGTGGTGGATCACATTGGTAATTAGGATTTTAAAGGATGCAAAGTCAAGGCAGCAATCCTCCTGGCTTCTGCAAGGGTAATTAATTATCTTTTTAAAAAAATCAATAAATACCTCTACATTTATAAATATGAGGTAAATTCTACAATAAGGGTTAAAATCTGGTCTTGCTTTTCTAGAAATATATATAACATTGCAGAATCATGTAGCATCATGTGTTTTTTAATTGTAATACATTTCAAGCAGTTTTGTAATCTTTCTTATTTTGTACTGTTACAGCATATTTTATTATTGATGGATTGTTCCTTTCCCCCCGTGTTATAGGTTTTGCCCTAGCTGTCCATCTCTCCAAAGATCTGCCCCTCTGTTCCCTGTTCCTCCTCCTATTGAATGTCAATCCTTCCCCAAGCCTGCCCCTTTCTCTAGAAACTTCCCTATCAATCTTGTGTCTTCAAAACCCCATTGGTTTATTTAAGTAATTCTCCACCCCTGCAGTTCCTTATTGGTTTAATCACTGTATTCCCTGCCTTGTGTTCCACCCCCAATTTCTCCCAATTGGTCAAAGATTGTATCCTTCCCTGGGACCTCCTCCCCCTTATAATCTGATGTTTGGGGTTGCGTTTTCTTTTTCTGTTACTGAACTTCCGGGAGTAAACTTCTTTGGAAGCCATACAGGAGGCCTCTCCCTGATCCTTGTCCCTACCCTCGGCACAGTCTGCAATCCACCTGAGCCATAGAGCTGCCGTACCCTGCAGCTGCACCCGGGATCGGACAGCTTTCTGGGGGTAGCCCACCCGTGCTGTCGGTGTCGGGAGCTGGCCAAAGAAATCTGGCACCGTGGCAGAATCACTCTGATGAAATCTAAAAAAAGACTGATTTTTTTTATTCCATTCCATGTGATGCAAGCTATTTTCCAAGAGTGCTTAAGAGTAAAAATAGGATTTTACCTGGTATTTTTTTAAACTGGTTTTCTTTTTAACCTGAGAATAAGTCCCTCAAAATATACAGTCTTCAAGGTAATCTACACATTGTTAATCTTCTGGTAATATATACAGTCACTTATAAAATGTTTAAAGGTACACCCCACAGTGTTAGTAATAATAAAAACAAAAATTTTCTCTAATCTGAAGAAAAGAATTGGACGGTTATATGCAAAGATCAAACTATAGGAGGGACTGAGAGACATTGTAAAGGAAAATAAAACAAAATAGGGAAAATGGCAGTACACTGGCAAAAAAGCAGCTTTGGTTAGAATGACCAAGGCTGCTATTTTTTACATGCTACTAACTCATTGCAGGACCCAGACCTTTGGTTTTGCTGCTTGTACATGGAAAAAGTATGCTTTAAGAGTTTCTGTTACCCTTTACCTCACAGGAGAAGAAATTACCAGCAAAACAAAGGAATTGTAAAGTTACATGACTGCAGCCTCAAAGAACAAGTTGAATCAATAAACCAAACAGTCAGATAAAAGGCTGAGAGTGTAAATAGAAAAGGAAAAATTTAGGGCCTAAGAAGAAAATAAAGTTAATGTCAGCAGATGTGTCCAAACTCAGAAGAAGTTTGTCATTATTTGTCAATAAGAGGCAGTGAGTACAAACTGAAGTGCAGGAGATTATACTTGAACAGAAAAAATAAAATCTCTTTACAGTGAGGGTGGTCAAGCGCTGGAACATGATGCCCAGAGAATCTGTCGTTGCAGTCCCAGTCCTGGACAACTTGCTCTGGCTGACCCCTCTTGAGCAGGGGAACAAAGCTAAATGGTCTCTAGAGGAGCCTTTCAACGTCAACCTTTGGCTGTGTGATTTCATCTAATGGGCAAAACCCTGTCAACGAGGCAGCACTTCCTGCAGGCTGCTTGCCTTAGTCCAGTGTGATCCAAACAAGAGACATCTCTTGCTTCCCAGGCTCTTTTGAACTACACTCCCTCCACCCCATCCCTTGAGATGGCAGCGAAGGAAAGTAATCCTTTTCCTCTCAGATTCTTTAGCAATGTCCTAGACAAACTGCCAAAGCCCTTAATTTTTTTTCTGAGTGAACCAAACAGATTTGCAACACTAACACTTCCCTGGTTATTGCCTGGGGCAATAAGCTTTAAAGTCATCAATGTGAAGTTAAGTTTATGCATTAAGTCTTTGTGTCTACTCTGTGAGGTTGCTCAGGAGATGATTTATTACCACAAAATGTGGCAATGTTAAAGGCTTTTTACATCATTCCTTAAAAACTAAGCTGGGGATAAAACAGACCACAGGACTCAAGTAGCAATAGCAATTAGTCTTTTTCTGCTGAGTTGAGCTAATTCTGGAACATTGTCTAAGTTGTAAGGTTTTCCTTTCACAAGAAATAAAAAAAAAAAAAAAAAGTGAAAGGAATCAATCTAAAGGTGAAGATATATCCTGTACACCAAGTTTATTTGACTGTTAAAGATCAGACAGTGGCAGAGCATTTTGTACGTAGATTTGCTTCAAAAACTGCTCTCTATCTAAACATGTCCCTGATAACCTAGAAAAATCAACTGATAAGATTGACTGTCTCAGTGGGAAAAAAATAATGAAAATAAAATGTACCTTTTCTAATAATTAAATATCAAAGCCTACAAAGTCATGCAAGGTGTCTCTTGCCAGACATCTGGGAAGAAAATTTTGCTCCTTTAAATCTTGCTGCTTTTTCTGAAAAATAATTTAATGGGTGTGATTTCAAAACATACATTAATGTAACATAGAATAATTTTCTCTTGCTGCAAATCTGTTTCTACGAGTATGAATTAGCAGAAAGGCAGCTCAAGAGATTTTAAGGGTAGGAGCTGAAGGCAGTGACAGCCCAGCATGTACTTGTGAATGGGAGCAATAGAAATCAAAGCCTTTGCCTTCTGCTTCATGGCTTGATTGACTTGGCAATTACACAGGCCATTGCTCTGATCTGCTACAAACTTTCTCCCACTGTATCAAGTCTCAGTTTTGAAGGGCTTACATTCCTGATCAGATTTATTTTTCAATAAGCACTCCTTTTCATCAAGGAATGCTTGACATATAGTAGAGTGAGGTAGAAGCAAAGAAAGAGAAATTATGTAGGAGCAAATTATAAGAGTCCAAGAACAAATTGGCAGTATTTGTTCAGGTGGAAGAAAATAATATAAAACACTCGCTGTGTTCCAGAACATCACAGAAGGGCACATTGCTGTGTTTTATCGAGGAATTGCATCCTTTTTAAAATCAAAGCCATTGACTTTCTGTTTTTCACAACCTCAACAGCCACACAAAGGCCTCCACTTTGGATTTCCAAGCCTGTGAGTCATTTCCACTTGCTCTATCCATTGCCTGTCTTGCCATCCCTTGGATGGCTATGGTTCCTTTCAATATAAAACTTCTGTACAGAACTTGGAGGTCACGTATTCAAATGACTATACTGCAAGTGAAAAAAGATATACAAAGATTTTATCAGCCTAGGTTTAAAAACAAAACAAAACAAAACAATCCAGTTTTACAAACTGAGGAGTGTAGAAAAAGATTTTTATTCCCCTTGTATTAATAAGGAAAAAAATTGTTTCTGAGATTCTCCAGTAAGAATTTGCTACAGAAATACTCCAACATTCTGTGATTGTCTACAAAGGAACACACATTTATTAATCAATCATACTCCCTCACAGACAAAATGAGTGCCAAAGGCTGATGTGCCTATCGACAAATGAAACAACAGCAGAGATAACTTTCATCTTCCTTTGTGGTCCATGTTGAAGCAAGTAGACATTAATGCTTTCTAATGGTACCCACAATCTATATGCTGCTCTTGCATGCTTTGACAGCTTGGAATAGGCAGAGCTTAATTTTTTTCCTCATTGAGTGAACAAGAAAATTTTAACTTCTATGAATGAGATGTATACCCTTGTTTTAAAGAATAGAATAGAATTTAAATTCTGCTCTCAGGCAGAAGAAAAATTAGGTACTACACTTTTACAATTACACCAAGTGAGGAAAAATGTTTCTCCTTTCAAATGAAGTGAAAGAAATTAGTTTGAGTAGTTCATTAGCTAGACCAGGGATGTCTGTGCCCTGATTAGCCCTTGGCTGCATCAGTCTGGACATGATTTTCATGATTTTCGAGGCCAGAACCAGGGTGTCTGCTGCCAGGTGCTGCCAGATACAGGGTGACCTCTCCAGCATCTGGTGGCCACAGCACTCACACAGCACCAATGAGGACAGAGAAGGGCTGAACTACAAACAAGGCCTAGCTTGCAGTCCCTTATGTCGCTCTTCTCTGTATTCTGTCTGCTTTGTTAACCATCATACAAGACAAGCAAGATGGGCAAGAAGGGGGAACAACCTTGATCCTTGGTTAGAACAAAACCACAGCACACACATGTCCCCAAGCCAGAAACAGCACCTGCTGACTCAAAGGTTGTGACAGTCAGTTCTTGCCTGAGAAGGCTGGAGACAAGGCAGAGCCCAGGGGTGAGCACGCAGCTCCCGAGAGCTCCAGTGAACCCTGGTCTACATCTCCAGTCCCTCTGGCTCAGGTGTCCTCACACCCAATTGTGCCCAGTCATGGCTGCGGCAGCAGCTGCAGGGCACAGCAGCATCAGCCTATGGCACACACCTCACGCTGTACTGTTGTATCCATAACCATGTCCTGGAGTTGGCTTCTCAACATCATTGGTGTTTTAGGCAGTATCAGGGGAGAAGTAGGGGAAGAGATAGAAGAAAAGAAGACAAAATATGAGGCCACTGTGGGGTAACAGTTACCACTAAAAATCTCAGTGTCTTGTAATTCTTCCTGTTTGACTGCTTTGGAAAGCCCACACATTCCATTCCACTGTAGGATCATTACACCTTAGTGGAGATGACTTATTCCAGCTGAGATGGGCTGCCTACCCATGGAAAAACACTTTCTGCTCTGCTGTCACATGAGCTACCACTGGTATCACTCTCAGCACACGGCTTTGTTCTACTTCCAAAATATTCCCAATTGTCTGTCATTTCACACTCTCCTGCCTTCATCTTCCTCATCCTTCCTATTATTTCTTTTCCATCTGACACCTTGTCTTCTTCTTCTATAAAGAAGAGCAGCCAAATTGCATAAACCTGTTGCATAAATCCCAACTGCGAACACCCCAAGATGGCTGTCATGATGCCTTGTTTCTGGTATTCTGTTCCTCACTACCCCGCCATCCGCCCCCAATACCTAATGTTCTCCAGCTTTCTAAGTCTTCAGGCAAGAGCTATCTTACTATCATTTTTTCCCCCTGGTGTAATGTCAAAGGCCAACTACCTTGCCAGGTTATTAACAGCAATTACTGCAATTACTAATTCATGAATAATTATTTTGCAACTATATTAAATAGCTAAAGTAAGAGCAAGTACATGTGATGAATACCCAAGAGCTGTAAATCTCTGTGATTAGTACCATGTTCAGAGCTAAAGAAAAAGCCTCTGAAGCAGCACTGAATTACAGATTTTAAATTTTTTTTACTATATTTCATTGTGGAGTTGGAGAGAGGATAAATCACACAAACATTACAAACTCCAAGACATCTAGGTGCATTCATTACCCAAAATCTTAAACTTCAGAAAACTTACTGCATATTTACTGACCCCATTAGAAAACAGCAGTCAATTTTCATTTCCCTTTTGGTCAATTTGTGCAAAAAAATGAAAGGAATAAAACCAGACAACTCTGCTGCAATCAAAACTACTTAACTTTTTTGATCTTCTGTTCCTTTCACCATGTTTAAAGCAAAAAGAAAAGGCTTCCAGTCAAGGCTTCAGTATCATGCTCAACAATGAGAGACAAAACACTTATTTTATCAGCAATGTATTGACAAGCAATATTCTATTTCCCCTGCTAAGATGGAGTGAAAGCAGTGTATTCTGGTGAACTGCATACAGCCTCTAAACTGGCCGGGCAGTGGGATCAAAACAAGAAGACATGACTCTCCATCTTAGGGCATTTTTTCAAAATCATACTTTTTCTTTCCTTCATGGAGGACCTTGTTAAAAACCTGTTCCAGAGTTTGATCTTTGCCGAAGGTGCAGCATGACAAGTGAATTGTGCAACAACCAGGCTCCATGGGCAAAGTCATTTGTGCTAAACAGCCTCTACTGCCCTGTTTGACAGCTATGGCTGAGGAGCTGCTCCAGATGGGATGGAAATTCCCCTCTGGGATCAGAGACATTTGTTCATCAGACACCTGTGCCAGCACAGAGGAAGCTGTGCCAGCTGAAGACACCATGGGCATTTGATTCTTGCTGCAGTGTTTATCTCCAGTGCAGGCTGTATTTCTTTATTCTCCTGTAAGGACTGTTTCAGCACCACTACAAGAGTTTGCAAATTAGGCAAATACCTCCTGTTAAATGTTGTCTCAGTTTTCACCCTCATCTTTCTGAGCTTGAATCTCAAGTAGTGAAAGAGCATTTAAGAGTAGGAGCTGTGAGCCCAGCTTTTAAGTGGTCACTCTTGTTAGCAATCTTTCGACATGGAAGATGAAATCATAAAATATTTAGTTAGAAGGGACCCATAAGGATCATCAAGTGCATTTGATATCTCCATTTGATGGATTCAAATCAAATAGTTGATACATGCATTGGTGTACAAAATGTTAAACATGTAATAAAAAAACCTAAATGTTTTTCAGCCTGCAGGGAACACCTGTTGGCTGGAGTTGGGAAACCCACACCGGGAGTACATTAAACGAGTGTATTCAATTAAGAGCAATCTTAAAAGCAAAGCTTTCATAATTAAGATACTATAAAAGAGACCCAAATCCTTCAGAGATACCAAAAATGCTTAGCACTGCAGTGCCGTTTGTCTGCAGTCTGTTCTCTGTAGAGAATTTTCCTTTGAGCATTGTCTGCTCATAAAAGGAATATCCGTTCCATCAGAACTTTTTACCATTTGCTGAGCTTTGACAGGCTAGAGAATTATGTCCCCCACAGAGTCAAACCATGTGTAAGAACAAAGCTCATATGGCTGTGTTGCATTGTTCTCCTTTCTCTCATCTCTCTCAACAGATAATTTCTGAACACAGATTTGCTAAGACTTTTAAGCTATAATCCGTTGCTAACCAGAAAGAAACCTGGTAAAACTTGCTATCTCCAGTCTCACTTAAAGTTCCTCAAAAAGCACATTGATACCTGGTTTCAAAAGACATCTTTCAGGTCACAGCTTTTTAAGGAAAACTTGACTTTTGCAAAAATTACTATATTCCATCTCATGCTTGCACCTGGTTATTATTCAAGCTGTAGCTTGTTAGCATGAGGACTTCCTACAGTCTTTTATGGTCTGATAAAGCTCCCAGTAGGCATTATAGCCTTCACATTAGAGCTGCATAATATCATTAATAACAGAACATGGATGGGCAATTTACTGATCAATGACTGTCATTTAATACACACAATCCACTAAAAAATATTTTAAGAGAAAAATACATTACATATAACAGAAAAATATCATATGTTTTAAGAAGGGACTGAAGGCAGCAAGGCAGAGGTAAAAACACCTATTAATAATAGCTATTCCAGACAGTCTCTTTGCTGGCTTGTTTTTAACATTAATTAATGTAGACTCCACAGCCATGCCACTGCATGCCACTTTTGCTGAGGCTTTGCTGTCTTTATCATTAGCAAGCTTTGCTAAAGTCCATACTGAACCTCCTGTGCTGCAGAATGTCCTGTCCATCAAGGAAACAAATTTCCTATATATTGCAATAACTTTTTAAGCATTTGAAGACTACTATTGTGTGCCCTGTTAGTCTATTCTTTGGGGTGTTTTTAAGTGACCACAAGTTTTTTAGACCTTGCCCTCTCAGTTTCATCCTCAAGGCTTCCTCTGATTGATCCTTCTCTTCCTGAAAGTGTGATATTTAAATCTGGATATAGCACCTTTGTTGCAGAGTAAGAGGAGAGATGATCTGCTAGCCAACATCTTTACAAATAATATTTCTATACTTCCCTATTGACTATTGCATCTTCACTGCAGTTAGTACAAGTGAAGACACAGCAGGTCTGCGTAACCTGAAATCAGATCTTCCACTATAAATTAAATTTAAAATCTCAGCCTCACACTTGAAAAGGATTCTCAGTATTTTGGCAAGCTGATTCATTAATGCTATCACTTTCTGTTGGAAAGAGACGACTTCTAACTGTGGAGACTTCCCAAATGTTTTTCCCACAGGTTGTCATCTTATTGGGATGGAGTTCTAAGATGTAGGTCTGATCTCTGTTCAGCAACTATTTTCAATGGAAATCCCTGTCTTCAAGGATATTTCTGATCGAACATATCCTCAGAGGTCTGCAAGAATCATGACTATTGCTTATTTGGCATCTTTACCTCAAAAAATGAGGTGGAAAAGAGGACCAGTTACAGGGCTGCTAAGCTAAGTGGATTTTCTCACAACACAACAGTATTAGTGGAGGCACAGGAATTGGACTGCAAATACTAACCAAACTACCAGAAGAAATCAATCACAAAAAATGGATTCAGAGCAAACCAGTTACCTCACATGATCTAGCGCCTCAGCAAAAGGCCAGGAGGTATAAATACAACAAAACTATTTCCATAAAGAAGAATCAAAGCACTTCTGTTTATCTATTCCTACCCACCCCCTAGTTACAGTTTCCTTGGGGTTCATGGAGAGTCTGCTGCTAAAACCAAACAGGTGATGAAGTTTCACAGTGATTACAGTAGCACAGTGTGCCAGTTTTCCCCTCTATCCCCTCACTGATGTGCCCAGTAACTGTCATCTCTTGGAATTCAGAGCCAAGGGTCATCCAAAAAGTGGAACACACTTCATTTCATGGCTTTCAAAACATCATTAGGACATGATCACTCATCATTTCCAAATAAATCAATCATACCTCCAAGGCTGGATACTTAATGCCATACTTCATGCTTAACCACCTCCCTAAAATAGACTCTCTCCAACAAACTGTCTGCAGGAGGAATATATATCTATGTCAGACCAGCTTCCAAGTAGTACTAAATTCATTAATTCCTATTAAATTTTCCTTTATTTTTTTAAGTGTTTCTCCATCATTTTAAACACCTTCGCCTTTCCTCAAGTTTAATAGATAGATCGCCATGACCAAAAGCTCTAAGATACAACCCTCAAATAATTTTGAGAATATTTATTGGCTTTGCATTTTGGAGCAGTGTTGCCCTGTTCTTCTAAAGTTTTTCTAAGCCTTCTGATGTTTACATTTTTGTCATAGAGTTTCTCACACATTTTTCATGTAAATAATGATTGTTTTGCATTCCTTTCTAGAGAAGGAAAGAATTGATGGACTGTTGGTTTGACCAGTGTGGTTGGAAAAGTAGCAATTTCATCCTCCAATCCATGATCACCTTTGAAATTTTATAAATATTGAAATCGAGAAATAAACGTGCTCTTTTTAGCCTTAAACATCTCAGCATGTGAGTGTCATTCATTTCATGTCATATCGCGACAGAGCAGAGGCATGGTTTTTTGTTTAGTGTTTTTTTGTGTTTATTCCAGTCATTCATTTCATCTGGGTATAGAAGAATCATTTAATGTCTACCTACAAATTCTAACAAATCTGTGAATAATTCATGCAGTGAAGGAGACCAAATTACTAACCACCTGTACCTGTGGATGTTGAGGGATTAATAATAATTTATAAATTCACTTTTCTCTTAAACTGTGTTCCTGTGGCACGAAACAACACACTTGATGAGCAGCACTGTCAACTTGGGAAAGCGAAACAGATGCATCACTGGAAGGCAAAAGTTCTTTTCTAGATTAAAGATAATTCATGAGGAAGAGACACTGTAAATCACCTCACCCCAGAATTTGAGGTTAACACCTTATTTCATAGCGGAAGAGCAGTATGTCCTTATGCCACAGCTTCAACCTGGGAGTCCATCTATGCATGAGGGGGAAAAACAAACAGACAAAACCCACAACCCCTCTGTTGTGGAGCTCAGTATACGGCAAAAGGAAATCAATATTTTCCTTTTTTTGTTACCAGTCAGTGAAGCAGGTCTCTCTTGACCCTCTTCCACATACACTGAACAAAGACTTTTGCTGTTCTGCACAAGAAAGTACCAGCTCCCTTTGCTAGATCAGATCAATTCCCTTGTGCCTGCTTTGTAAGCAAAGAGGAAAATCTTTTATTCTAGGAGACCTCCTGCTTCAAGAATAGAACCTGAAGTGCTGTCTCTGTTGTGATGGTGGAGCTCAGGTCTCTCAAGCAGGGATGCTGCACAGTGCAGAGCTCTGTCACAACTCAAGGGTCTCTGCCAGGTTTTGTACCAACCACTGTTGATTGCCCCAGCCATGCCTATGGAGTAATTGATCCAGAGTTGCTTCCTTTTGTGCATTCAGCACACTGGGTTGCCTCCATCCCTCCTGGGGACACTGGCATCTCCCACCCCGGGAGAAGTGTTGCTCCAAGAGTCTTCCTACCCTGCCCTGCCCTGCCCTGCCCTGAGCTTAGAGGTTGTCACTGCACCCTGTCCTGGCTATATGATGCTTGTATCCCCAGTCGTCTGTTCTGTTTATGCTGGATAATAACTTTTGCACCTTTAAGACCTGTTCTGAAAGCAAAGTGGGAAGAGAAGAAGCGCAGAGTTTGTTATTAGAAACTACTTGCTCCCTTGCATCCTGCTCCTGGACTGTGTTGTCTGTGGATGGACAGAGCTCTCCTTTGCTTTTAGTTAGTTTTTAACTAGTTGAGGCAGAGAGGTTCCCTGGACTGTGGTTTTTCCTTTTTCTTTGGACCTGTTCCAACCTGCTCTGGACTGAGCACCCAGGGGAGCACCGGCAGCTCACACCTGTGGCCCACTGGGCTGGGCCTGGCCCGTGACATTTCCAGCACCCGAGGGACTGATAAGAGACTGAGTGAGCTGAGCTACAGCCCATGAAAGGAACTTGCTGAGTTTGTCATCTCTTTGGAGCGGCAAGAGGTTTTATTGCTGAATATTGTTCATTTTTTTGTGCTGGTGAATGCTTTGCCTGTTAAATAAATAGTTTTTTCTACTTTTCTCCAAGGAAATATTTTTCCTGAACCAGCTGGGAGAGGGGCCACTTGAATTTTTTTTCTAGAGGAAACCCCTTTAGTGGTTTTTCTCCCAAAATTGCCCTAAACCAGGACAACCCATCAGCCACCCACAGAGACACACCCAGCCGAGAACTTGGAGCTGCTGCACCAGTGCCATCTCCTCCACCTCCTCTCCCCATGTGCTAAGGGCCCCTGGCTGCAGAGGATACCATGGGACAAGCCCAGGGACACTACCTGAAGCCCCCCAGTCTGCCCCATGTCCTGAAGACAAGGCACCAAGGGTCACTCATGGTGCATGTGCAAGGGCAGAGCTCAGGCACTTGATGCCCTGCCCACTGCCCGGTTCAGGAGTGAGCACTGACACCCCTGGCTGAGCCTGCCAGGCCAGCACAGCTCATGGGCCATGCCAGCTTCTCCTCCTCCCACACTGTGGAAGCACCACGTGAGGTTTCTGCACTATTTCCTGGGTTCATTTGTCTCTCCAGCTGGCAGCGGGCTCCCAGCTGGCTGCTATGCCACCCTTCAGTGAATGCTTGGATCTGGGACTGCCACTGCACTGCTGGCATGCCTCCTCTTGCTGGAAACATGGACAATATTTTCCTGGAGGTTAATGCAGAAAATGCAAATTAGGACAAATTGAATCATTTAGCAATTTTTCCCTTAAATTTGTTTCAAAAGAAACTTAAATTATTAAACATATGGAAAAAAGCTTTCTTCCTCCTTGTTACCAAGGGCGGGATCTTAATTTCAGTTTAGTATTTTTTTTTAAATCCTAAGATTTTTAGAGGTACTATGAAACATATTTTTTCACTACCAGCAGCAAGAAAGTATCCAAGCATACAAGTTACACTACAGATTTACCTTTTCCACTTGCCTCAAACATACTGTCATTAGTCTGCAGTCATTTACTTTTGCCATGATTGTAGATTGGGGGTTGTTGTTTTTGGGGTTTTTGTTTGGGGGCAGTGTGTTTTATTTTTAAGGTATCTACCCTATGGATAAAACACTCCCCCATATTCATGATGATATATTGAGAATAAAAGGAATAATTAGTTTCCAAATTAAGGATAAACAAGCAACATTTCACCATCTATAGCCTTAAGTAACAATACTCAGTTTCTCTTAGGTGTCTCAGTAAAAGCCAGTAAAGCTCTAAAGCATAAAAGTACCTTTTTCAAGAAGTCTAAGGCCTTCTATTATATCCAAAAAACACATCAGGCTTTGTTTGCTGATTAGGAATAGTCACAATATGTAGCTATAAATTGTTTGACATATGTTGTATTGCATTAAATAGTTTATTTAGTAGTTGTTCTGCACTGGGTAACAGGAATTTTGTACTGAGTGTGGTATGCCATATAGATTATTCCCCCTTCCTCATCCCATGGTTTCTCCCCAGACCCCAGACACCTGGTGGTCTGCCCCATGGATACCCCTCCCCTCGCCCCTCCCCAGTGGCATCCCATTGGCCACAGTCCTCTTTCCCTGCCCCCTTTCCCCTGGGGAATAAAACCCCACTGCAGGTAAAGGTTCGGCCTCTTTTGCCACCTGGGTGGTTGCTGGGACCAGCAGTGTCCCATCACAAGCCAATGAACAGGATACTCGTCCCCACGTGGTGGAAGAGCGCTCCTCGTTTTTTATCTTCGGTCCATGCAGGTCCGTGTGGGCTTGGCTTCCAGCTAGCCAGATTGGACCCATACAAAGCCCAGAGAACCATGGATTACTGCAGACATAATCTTTTACTCAGTAATTTCAGGTACCAGCATCAGGTAAAGGCACATGTGTATGACTAAAATCACCCTAAAATACCATGGCTACTGGAAGCTATTTACAAACATTGCTTTCATGTGAAAAATGTCTGCTCTGGAGCTGGAATATTTCTCAAGGAGGTCAGAATCTGCATGGACAGTGCTGGATTGAGTCTCCTTCACATCTTCTTACTATCTTCTTACTGACTTATTACAGTTCTGCACCTAATCAGTCAGCTGGCTTTGCCTAAATTTGTGTCTGGTTCTAGTTGATGTCAGCTTCATGTGTATTCCCAATTCTATCACACGGCTGAAATTGCCCATCTGGAAAAAAAACCAGACAAACAATAAGACTTATCCTAGGAACATCCAGTGCTTCCACTCCCTGCAAATGAAGCCAATCAACTATGAGCTAAACTAAGAACAGAAATTGGCATTAACTACCAAGCTATCTCAGCTGAACATTTTTTTCCCATCATCATATCCCTGCTTTACCTAACACAGGAAACTTCTTTCAGACAGCTGTTATTTTTTCTGGCTTCTTTTATACATCACCAGGAACACCTCCCACTGGATTTCTCAGGAGTTACTAGAATAACATAAGTAATACAGCACAAGTATTCTATCGTTAGTCATTGGGAAGAGGATCATTCTGGCTTTGTCTGCTTCTCTCTGTGATTTCTTTCACTTCATCAGTACAGTCCTTTGTTCTCTGTGAACACACTCATCATTCTTCAGTCCTTGTAGTACCCATGTGACAAGTTATTACACTCAAAGTCTTATTATTGGCAAAAGGGAAAATGCCTCATTTGGGAAGCCAGGAATTCTATATTAGACTAATTAAAATCTTAACAGCCTAACTAAAATTCAGTAAACTGTTATTACAGTGCAGCTGCAATGACACTAACCTTCGGAGTCCCAATTATCTAAACAACACGATGCATAGCTCAGTAGTGCAAAGATCACTGTATAGCAGTGTTCCCTGATGTTCTGCTCTGCTCTCCCTTACCCTGCCCCTCAGGCTTTCAAGTGTGACATAAATCAGCCTCAAAGATCAGCTCGTGGGGAAGGACAGGGGACAAGGGTTGAAACATTTTGTTAGCATTCCCAGTCCTTTGCTAGAAGGATGTTCATGATGGGGTTTCTTCCTCTCCCTTGCCGGGGATTATGCCACCAATGGCTTCTTTCTTCTCCCTCCAGGGTGCCCATTTGAGTAATTTAATACATTTTCTAGGACAGTTCTACACTTAAATCTTTCTTGCACTGATGTGCAACATTCAGATTTGCTGTAGGTAAGAAATTCTCTCCATAAATTGAACACCTCTTCCTTTTCTCTTTATTACGACTAAAACTGGCTTTGTCAAGCTCTACAATTTTTTAACTGAGTGTGTTTGGGCAGTTTTTTAACTGAGACTAGTCAGGCCATCAATAGTCTTAGAGCTTCCAGTATTATCCTTTGCCCCCTCCATTGCCCCATGTCTCTACTCCTTTGTACCACATCCTCTGATCCACTGGTGGCCTCTACTGTCTTACCACACCTACATTATCCCATGTTAATTTATGCTATGATAATAAGTGTTAAATTCAAATAACTGCTTCTTATAATTGCCAGTACAAAATTAAGCTAATTCCACATGCTTATACAAAATTAAGCATGAGCAAAACAAATTAGTTAACAGCTTCCTTGTCATTAAAAAATAATAAAGAAATATTGCTGCTAAACAAAAAAGACCTAAAGCACTAGGATGGCTAAGATAAAATCAGGAAGAGCCTAACAAGAATCAGTCCTTACTAAGTAAACAGGTTGCAGGGCTATAACAACCAAGATATTCCACTCTTCCCAAAGCATCATGATTCATGTCTTGGTGTTCTGGAGCTTTGTGCGCAGCTGCAGCCACTGAAAGGTAGAGTGAACTTGCCTGTGTGGCGTCCACTCCCATGCAGCCAATTACATTCCTTCATAGGCAAAGAAAATGTTTCGGAAGTAACTAAAATGATTTAGGAAGAAACACCCCAAATCCAACCACACAGATCCAGCTATAAATTGATGCAAATGCACCAGGTTCTTTAATTTGCAGCCTTTGCTCCAGATGGTTATTGGGTTTGCTTTGGGTGTTATGAGTATGGATCAGGCTGACAGGGGTGGAGATCATGACATGAGCAGCTGGAAAGGTGGAAATCAAACATCTCCACAGTAGGTAGACTACAAGCACCCAGTACAGGTCAGTCACATGTAAGCTTCTCCTGCCTGTGCACCTATTACACTTGTTAGTCAGCCAGTTATGCTTTTTCTTTTTTGCTGGATACAAGATCTTTAACGTTTGTTGATGTGTTTATAATCTGTACTCATTGTGATGAGGTTTCATCCACATAAATTGTCATCTTGTTGCAGCCTCACTTTACACAAGTTTGGCACCAAATTTTAGTCAAACTTGTTGTCAATTCTGCTGAAATATACCATGCAAAAACAAACTGCAGCTTTAGGAGGGCACAAAACAAGCCCATGTCACATGTCACGCATCCCCTCAATGTCCATCTCCAAGTAGGTGGGAGGGGAAGCTGCTGGTCTACTTTCCTCTCCTGAATACTTGGGCAACATCTAAAGTCTGCAAAGTACTTGCAGATTTTCTTCTCATTTGCCAAGACTAAGCAGCTTTCACAGAAACTAAATATAGTGGATCTTAATCTACAAGGCTGTGAAAAAGTCAGTCAGGTCCTGACAACATAAACCAAATGAAATAGATTTTTTTTTTCAAGTATAATGTAGTTTAGAGAAGCAGATGTTACCACCTTCTGGCAGAGAAAAAAACCCCACGTTTTCAGGCAAAACAGTGTCTTAATACATATTGAAGAGCCTGCACAGTGGAATACTTGTTGAAATCCAGAAAAGTCCAACTTGTGAAAGCAAGTAATTATCTACATCTCTCCTCTGAAACAAAGAAGAAAAGAAGAAAGCTAGTGAAGAACATACCCTTCTATGCTCAGCAGTGCCTGCAGTGCTACATCCTCATTATGCCAGGCACCACACAGAGAGCAGCTTGTAGAAGACTGAAGACTGGAGAGAGGAGATCTACTGTTACATATATTCACAAAACCAGAATGGTTGCTCTGCTTTGAGCTAAACCTACTCACCTTATTCCAATTTATACTTAAATAAAGCTGTCCTCATTCAATCTCCAGTGTCACAGAATCCAACTGTATTTTCATAGAATTGTTGAGGTGGGAATGAGACTCTTGAGATCCTTTAGTTCAACCCCTGCTTGGGCAGGGTCAGCTGGAGTGGGTTGCAAAGGACTGCATCCAGTCAGGCTTTGAATATCCCCAAGAATCCAAAATGTCTCTGGACCACCCACACTGTAAAGCAGTGGTTTCTGATGGAATTTTCTGTTTCATTTGTGCACAATTCTTCTTATCCTGCCACAAATTATTATTGAGGATAGTCAGCCTCTGTCTTCTTCAGTCCCTATCAGATACACATTGATGAGATCTTCCCAAGCTTCCTCTTTTGGCTGATAAGCCAAAGCTCTTTCACAGCCTTTTCTCATGTGAAAGAAGCTCTGACCCCTTAGTCATCTCTGTGGCCTTTATCTGGACTCTCTCCAGTATGTCCCTGTCTCTCTGCTTTTGGCCTATCACTGGACATCTCTCTCCAGATGCAGCTTTGCCAGTGCTGAGCAGAGGAGCACCCTGCTGTCCATGTGGACTCCCAGATCCTTGTCTGCAGAACTGTCTTCCAGCGTCATCTGTGATTTGAGCCCACAAACTCATACAAGTGCAGGATAGAGAGTCCTCATTTCTTGCAGAGACCACCCATGTCCACAAGATATGCCAATGCCACATTGGGATAATGGCACAAGAAGGCTGGACTAGCAAGTACTGGCATTCATTCATTGTCCTTGAGATATTTAGTACAATTTACTTCCCACCAAGGAATGGCACGGAGCAGTTGGAAATCTTTTCAACTCAATTAAAACTGGCTGATGCTCTCTTAAAACACTGTTCCCATGGTCTTCTGTATAAACTACTCTTTCCAGGGAGTCAGAGAACACCTGGCTGTCCACAAGCTTGGTTTACATGCACTAATGTGAGTTTTTGATCCAGAAGCTGAGAAAATGCCTTGAAATTGCCAATTGCAAATTTCAAGCAATTGAAACCACCTACAATCTGAACCTGGTACCCTCAAAGGGCTTAATTTAAGCAAAAAAACTTCCTTGGTTGGTATGGCATTATGCCCACCCTGTGTTTATTTCATTTCCTGTGCTTCAGACTCAGAAGCAGCACCAGGCTGAAAACATCCATTGCTGACAAAGGACAAAAAGCAGGATTAGTCACATTAAAGCATCTGCTTCCATCCCTTCTTAAACCTTGAGAGCCTTTGAGTACTTGCCAAGTTGTTTCTCCTTTCATTTTTATACAAGTCATAGCTGATTCACAGAGGTGGCAGAGGCAAATAATGAGGGAAGCACACATGTTGCAATACTAAAAAAGACATTATTAGTGTAAACAGCCCAGCTGGAAAATGCAAACAACAGAAACATTATGAAACAGTTCGATCTTAAGTTTCCAGTGGAGCTATGTGGATCCTCCCACACACTTGGAGCACTCACCCTTCAGGACTGTTTAGAACTAATTTGCAATTCACCACATGCCATGAGGGCCTGAGTCCATGCTGCATGATCCATGTGAACAAAACTCAACAGCAACCCTTTTTTTCATTTTATCCAAGAGAAAAATCTGTGCTTTCTCTGCTCTGGTTGTGCTGAGCTGGAGACAAATAAAGTGGAGCATTTTAGAGTGGCTTCCTGCTAATGAGCTAGTATTTCCAAAGTGGACTCAGGCAGATGCAGCTATAAAGTACTGTAATTCCAATTCATTGGCCTCTAGTAGAAATGAAGCAATGAATAAGACAGCTGCTTAAGAGTGATCCAAGAAAGAAAATTATGATTAATATTTGTCTTATTGCCTTAACATCTTCCTTTTTTGTTATATGGGGCAACAGGTGTGTTCAATGTAGCATTCAAAGAGAATACTTCATTATTCATATTTCTTCAATCTACAAAGCTAAATATCATCTATATCAAACATGTTCCTGACCTACTGAGGCATGTGGATATGCAATGAGCATGTTTCCTTTCCCTCCAGTATAGCTCTAGTATTGAAATGATCACACTTTCCACACCCAAGCCCTTCGAACCTTTAACTTCATATGATATCCAAAGCAACTCCTGCATGATCTAAACTGAATTTGTAAAATGTGCCATCATTCTTTATTCCTCTCATGTAATGCAGTTGTTGTTTGATCAACATGCCATGAAACCGTAAATCATCAACCCACTTGGTACGTAACCAGTAGGCTAAGCAAGGAAACTTCTCACTGCCTTAGTGCCCAGTGACCTGCTTCACCTGCTGGTTACAGTAACACGTAGCAATTTTTCAATACATCAGCCATGATCTGTTCTGGGGCCACAGCCCCTTGAGGGAATTAGCTCTGCCTTTCAGGAGCAGCAGCCTCCGAGCACCAGCCAGCTTGTGGCTCTCCAAACCTCTGGAGCTCTGCAGCCACACAGCTCAGGCTCCCGTGCAGCAGCCAGTGCACAGACACACTCTTTCTAGAGACAACCTCACTTCAGCCTTCTCATTCATCTGGGATCCTTCTCAAATTCTGCTACAGCTGGGGGAAGAAAAGCACAGAAACGCCACCCTCCAGCAGTAGAAGTGGAGGCTGGCATTCAGGCAAGTCCCATTCTCTAAATGAAGCAGAGAGGGATGCAATCCTTTCTTCTAAAAGAATAGCTGCTCTATCAAACGCTTATTTTGGCTTATTTTCTTAAGGCAGAGAGGCTTCTTTGAGCCCTCTGAGACAAACTGCACACACCCTGGGCCCCTGCTAGATAATCTGAGTTAACACATACTCACAGCAAAGCCTTTTCTGCAGCCACATATTTATTTCCCTTACACCCATATAAGCAAAAATGTGAGGCCACTGTTTGGAAACATTTTTACTTCCCAAGACAGCTTCAGATATAAACTCTAAAAAAAAACATTATCATATTTTACCAAGTGTTTTAATATTTTCTCCCCTGCACTGGCATCAAAGGCATCACCTGAATCCACACAAGACCCTCATTTAATTTATCAGTAGATAAAACAAAGTGAAGAGATGCAGCACTTTACATATATAGGTCCCCCTAATGTGCAGACAGGTTGGTAAATACTTGTTTTCTTAGAGGAAGCCATGCATTTCCATGTTCCAGCCCCTTACACCCACAAATATGCCATTATCACCAGAGTCTTTCTAGGCTCTCCCTTTCCTCTATATTTAGCAGGCGGACCAGCAGGTCACCTGCTTCTCTTCTTTTAACCAAATTACATTTGGTTTTTGTTTCTTCCAGGCCTCTTGCTTGAATTTTTGCAGCAGCCACTCCTTAGTCTTCTATCCCTAGAGACTTTTGGGTGGTATATAGCAGATCCATCCACAGACTCCATCACCTCCCTGTGTCCCACAAGGGCTGACTGAGTCATCTGTATCCCTTGGCCATGTCCTCTGCTCCTCTAGAGAGCTGCTGTCCACATGCAGTCCCCCTCATGAACACCTAAACAAAGCCAAAGCCAACGAGTCCTCCTACAACCTGCTCAGGACTCTACACCACATTTCATGATACGTGCTCTGAGGTTGAAAAGTCTCAGGAAGAGGCCTTCAATGCCCATTTCTACAAATGGAAAAAATTAAATAGAAAAGGGAAAGGGGCATATGACAACAGATTTTGAAGAACTCAATCTGAGCATCTGCAGCAAAAATTAAACTTCATGTGCAATAAGCACCCTGGGACCAGTGTTTGAATTAGAAGTTTCTAAGTTATTTGTCAGATCAATCCCTGTAAGAAACACATTTTTACTGACATTTTTGTAATGCAAACAATTTTTATTATATTCCCCAATGTATTCCAACAGCTGTGCTAGCCATGCCCATGGTTATAGACTTCAGACTCTCCAGTTTGTTTGTATCTGCTGTACTGAGGTTTGTTGTTCAAACCTCTTGATCTGACTATTGGCATGACTCATCAATTGTTGGCAGCATATTATTATAACCAATCAGCAACTTACAATTAGAGCCAATGGCTTCTGAATAAAATTGTTGACTGGAATCCTTTTTGAGCCTGTTAGCAGTGGCCATTAGAGAAAAAGCTTTACCATTTCTAATTTTGTGTTATTGATCCAAAAATGTTAGAGATAAAACACTGCTGGAAAACTTCCTGGAGATTATGTCAATACACACTAAGTATTAATACAATAACTTTTAAGAAGCCAGACTTAATGATTCATCCCTTGTAACACAAGCCTGGGGTTTGTAATTACCTTTTATGATTTCCTTGTCATTATTTACACTAACAGAAAAACTTACCTTTCTGCCAAAATATTAATTTTAAGTTTTTACAGGAAAATCTATTCCAGACTGAGCAACAGTTTTCCAAGCAGCTTCTTTAAGCGTCCAGGTCTAATAGACTTTGCAACCACACAGGCAACTATGTGTATGTGTTCCATGACGGGCGATTTTGGCAAGTTCCCTGTGCTGCAATTTTCTCTTGATCCAGCTTCACAATGGAGATCAGTCAATGCAATCTCTGGATTTCATTGCCAGTGGAATGAATATCTGCTCAACAGAGCCTGTGAGGAGATTGGAGTGACATTCTACACTGGTGGAAGCCGTGGTGTTTGGGGAGAGACAGCAGACTCCAGCTTTGGGCACACGCTGGAGCCAGGTTAGCCAGGAGTCCTGCCTTCTTTTAGGGAGAACACACTGTTTGTTGACTGCTGAGTGGCATCCAAGAGGCAATATTCCAGCTTCTAGCCCTGTTTGTGGGCATGTTTCACCTATAATTTGGCAAGGCAAATCATTATCTGGCACACCAAAAAGGTTACTGACTCCAGGTAGAAGCTATTTTAGAATGCTTTTATGGCAGAATACTTTTTCCTCCTTTCCATTATCCAGGGAATAATTTATTGCAAAGAAAAATATATTGCCCTACTATCTTTCCAGAAGAATTCAAATGGGGATTAAGTCAGCATCTTCACAAACAAATTTTTGTTTGCAAGCCCAGCATACCAGCACTATCTTCAGAGTGCTAATGAAGTTAATTGATGGCATCGCCCTCCCCAACAAGGCAGGAAACCTTCAAAAAACCCTGTAGAAATTCTGTGAAATCTAGTTTTTTCAACTGTATTGATTATTAATTATTTTAGCTCATGGTCATACAGAATTTGCTGTTTGCCAGCTCACATGGTATTGACTTCATCTACAAGCATTCCTGGCACCCTATGATACCATAACAAGCCAGGGCTACCTGCACAATTCACAACATCTGCAGATCAGCCTCCCCAGACCATTGTCCTGAGCACACGAGTTTTAAATGCTGTCAATCATCACTCCTACTCAAATGATAGCACAAAACCAGTAAGAACACAGAGCTTGGTGCTTTTTTTCTTCCTCTCCCCATCCTTCAAACGATGTCATTTAAGCTTTGTTTTTACTCCAATCCTTGCTGGTGGTACAAAAATCAGCAGGAGGGTGATGAAAAAAGGTGCAGATCAATCCTGGACCTGCAAAACACAGGAGCACAGATTATGACACATTTCTCAGTAGATCATCTTCTTGAGGGCCTCACATTCCAGCATCACTCCTGTGAGAGTCTGAACATCTTAATTGAGACATTCAACAGCCTCTGGGACACATCTATACACTATGGAAAATTTGTCCCTCCTTCCCACATGTTGAGTTAGGGAAAGGAAACAAAATGGACATGCTTCATGTGCAGAGGAAATACATCATGTTAGTCTGCACAAGTGGCAGATTCTAGAACACACACTTGGGCTGTTAATATAGGGTTTAAAAGAGCTAATTTAAAAATCACCCAGGATTAAACTGAATGGACTTATTTTAAGTCCTAAAAAAGCGGAAAACTAGTAAACAGGTTCAAACTTCAGTCCAAAAATTGCTGGAAGAAGCTCACATTGACAGAACACTGGACAGCAGGATTTGCAGCAGCACCATCAATTTTATCCTGAAAGGCTTTCCTGCTACTCATTTACCAGAACAATAAGCCAGATCCCAAGCTATAATTTCAAATTGAATTTTCATATGTTAGATTTCATCTTTCACAGATGCTTCTTCTTTGGCTTTTCTATGCAGCCATCACAATCACCTCATGAGAACAGTAACACACACAAGTTTATCAGTTCCTCAGCCTTTTGCAGGATCCAACATTTGTACAGTTGTTATTTTCATTCCAAGCCCAAACCCGTCAGTTCTCCACACCATATTTTCTTCTTGCTTTTCTCCTGAGTTCCAAAGGAGATGGGAAGAAGGAAGATCTCCTCTTCCAAAACATCCTCTTTCCAAGGAAAGCTAAAGTGGATGTGGGCAGCCTGAGCAGTTCCTCCAATTGAACAGTTTCCTTGATGCATACATGTCAGGACAGGATTTCAAATGAGTAGCTAAGTGCTGGAAGTGAACAAATAATTCAGGAGGAGAGATGGCAAGTGTGCCATTCACTAAGATTAATTTATTATGAAAGAAAAAGTTCACAGGAGAGAACTTCTTGGAGGATAGATTTTCTATCAGACAGTGATTTGTGCAAGGACTGCATTGGTTAACTTGCATTTTAGAGCTCTTTACAAAAGTGGCTCTTTAATGTGCCCGGTTGCATGTTCACATTTCTGAAATGCTGCACTGCTGCCATGAACACCACTCATTTCCTGTACAACATGAGCCACACACCAGACTGCCTTGAGCTCAGAGATCATTCTGCTAAGCTTAAGGAGAATAGCTGTTACAGATTCAAGCCTAAACAAATCAAGTTAAGAGATTTTTTTCCCTTGGTAAATAAGGAGATTTTAAATCAAACTTTTACAGGTAGCAACCTTATGTTCAAACCTAACATCTATGCATCAGAGAACATCACCTCATTACAGTATTGGCCTCTAAAGAAGTTTTCTGTAATTTCCAGTGAGCTTTAAAATTTTCATGGGGAATAAATCTCAGCCACTGACACATGCTTCACTTTTCTGCTACTGACTCCATGAGAAAATGCAACAGAACATCTGAAAGGGTTCAGAACCACACATGGAAAATTCATTTTCTTCCCATTTCCACCTGTCTGTGCAGTGTGCAGTCTCTTCTAACTGCACTTGATACAAGGCATTGCACATCCTGTCTAGATTTTCACCTTGGGAACAGCAACATGAATCTGAACTATTATATCAATGAAGTTGGTTTACTTTGAGAAGCAGGTCCGCTTTTAGCCCTCTAAAGAATTACCAAAGTATGGAGATATTTTCAATTTCTAGCAGTTTACATAGATTAATGTGCTCAAGATCCTCCTCTATTTCTTTCTTTCAGTTATTATTGGTCACCCTGGAAGAAAGATTTTGAGGGCCAATAATTCCAACGAGGTTAATTAATTTGTGTCTGGTCTTTATCAAAAAGCAGCAACAAAGTCTCTGGATTTACACTGCTGAAATTTTACTTATTATATCTTTTCAGTTTTAGGTGAATACAAGGTGTTAAATTTTAGTGGTTAGAGCTTTCACACTGAACATGCCTAATCCATCCAAACAGGAGGCTACAGCCAAAGGGGAGGTCTGGCTACCCAAATGTACCTCTTGCTGCCTAAATATTCGCCCTGTTTCCCATTGACTGGATTGAACAGTAAGGTGGCTGCAGTGCAAACCTTTGATCCAGCCAGAAAAATAATACCTCCCTAAACTACTGATTAGATTGAAGTGAACTAAGCTGTCAGCTTCCTGACAGGCAGACAAGATGAATGTTGGATTTGATGCCCAGTGCAAGGAAGCCACTGGGAGACTGGTACAGCCTCTTTCAAAAATCAGTCACTACACAGTTGAGTATAAACTACTGTTTCGTGTTGTGGCAAGTCACAACATGGAGAGGCAGTGGGAGGGAGCAGGCAAAGCAGGAGGATGAGGAAATCTTGATGAGCTGCTTAGTACAGGGAGAGATGAACCTGCTCAGTAAAAAAGTGTCCCAGAGTTTGGTCTTTGCTGTAGGTGAAGCAAGGCAAGTAAACTGAGCAACCAGAAAGCTCCATGGGCAAAGTTCTTGCTCAGCAACATTTACTCTTCGGTTCCTTTGGCCTAAGCAATTTAAATGAAATAAAAACACTGGAGAATACACCTACATCTTGAGTATTACCATGGAGTAGATCGCAATGGCACTTTATGTGTTAGAAATTCTAAATTAGAAGAAACTCCAGCATTTTTAAAATGAAAAAAAAGCAACTCCTTGTCTTGGTTTGGAAAAACAGGTGTCTGCTAAGGAAGGCAGGAGCTTCTCCTGAAATGGAAAAATGTAAGCCCCCTCCCTCCAAATTGTTATAAATTTGAAATTAAGGGGTGGTCTCAGGCAAAAAATACGGGAGCAGGTATAACAGCTCTTTATTAGGGAAGAAAATTAAAAGATAAGAATAAACAATGCAGTAAACTAAAACAACACTGACAGAGTCAGAGCACAACCTGACACCCTGTTGGTCAGGGTGTTGGTAGCAGTCCAATTGGAAATGTGGCTGTAGCCCTCCTGGAGTGTCAGGTGTGGTTCTGTTGGAGCAGGGATCCTGTAGAAGAGTGTAGTCTTCCTCTGAAGATTCAGTGGAAGAGGCAGCTGTTCCTCTGGGAAATCCAGTGGAGAAAGTTGTGCTGGTGTTCCAGAAACTCAAGATTATAACTGTGTAGGAATGCTTGGCTCCTCCCTCCGGGCAGAACATCTCACAATGGGATACTATAGCTCTTATCAGTCATGCAGTGATATTCAATAGCTTATTATAAGCAGATGTTTCCCTGGAGGGAGGAGTGGGTGTGGAAGAGATAAGAAAAACTGCCCACATAACAGAAGACAACTGCCATACAGAGGGCAAATAGAATACAATTTGTTTGGCAATCCAGGACACTTCTGTATCACACAATCAAGTGAAATGGGGTATCTTATAAAAATGCAGGATTTTGAAACAGGACAGATATTCTCCTAGGTGAACATCAAAAGTGAAAAGTCATGACCTGATCACAGAGACAAATACCCCAGTGCTTCAAATTCAAGCTTATTCACACTCCACCTAAGTAACTTTATCTTCTCCATCAAAAAAGCCTTTTTTGTTTTTCATGAAAAGACGTGAGGAGAGGTCGAATATAAGTGAATTAAAGGTGATACTTGACAATGAAAATTAAGTCAAGAACCAAAAGAAATCACCTGTTAAGAGGGAAAAAAATGCCACTACATCTGTACCTTAACATTTTAATGACTTCACCTGTTCCTCTAAAGAATTTATTTCTGCTAATACAAAGTAGCCCAGGAGTCTCTTCAGCTTTCCTTACCTGCTGGTACAAATGTATCCTGTGCAGACAATAGTCTTTGGAAAACATATATGATGGAAGGCCAGATCTTAACATTCTGGAGGACTTCCAGTTCCTGAAGAAGGCTTTTTTGAGCCTGCTAGCTGCTTGGACTGCTTTGAGACATGGTGTGATACAGGACAGGAGAGGGTAGGTCTTCAAGAGATCACTCTGGTGTGCAGCAAGACAGTGATGAAGTCGTTTTAGCCTCTGGAACTCAGTGTGATGCAAACCCCTCAGTCTAATCAGGCAAGACAACTGCAGTGACTGTTACCTGCCTTTGTTACTGTTTTATCATGTGGCATTGTATGACTTTTGAATTCAGCATTTCTATCAATGTTCTCTATAAGCAGCTCATCTAGGGCATCTAATTCCCAGCTTTGAATCCAAAAGAGTTGTTCCGGCAGCACAAAGGCTGTATTAGCCTCTAGGTAAGTGCTTTCCAACATGACCTTGGTTGGAACTCCTATTTATTTATTTATTTCACAGTCAGTAGAAACACTCTCTCCTACCAATTCAGTTTACTACAGGTGCAACTTTAGTTTCCTCATTCCTCTAATCTATGCATATCCATTTCTATGCTAATTTGACTTTTCACTGTTCCTTAACCACAAGCAGCAGCCTCTCATAAATTTCTTGTTCTGTTATTTACTCATCTGCATTCAAATGTTGTCTTGTGACCAGAATACCCTCAAAGTGTTTCAATGATTTCAAGTCTCTCCATTTGTTTACAAGCACTACGCTTCTCAGAGTTATTCCAGGAAGGGATACGTTAATGTATGAGCTCGTTGCTACAGAGGATAAGGAAGAGGAATCCTGTGCAAATGCACTTCCATTCAGCCCTACTGCAATAACTGGGCAAAATGAGCAGACAACTATGAGAAAGGCACCTACTGATCTTTTTTTTTTTAATGTAAAAACATGTTTTACAAACAGATCTCCAGGTAGGGAGGTCTGCTGCAAATGCCTGCTCTCTTAGCTTTCCTTCACTAAAAATGGACTAGTTTTCCAAACACTGGTATGACAGTTGGTCCTGAGAAAGGACCATTTACCTCAGCAATTCAAACCATTGGTTAATTCAGCCCAGTAGCTTCACTGCAACAACAGCCAGCTCTTCCTGCTGCAGACACATGCAGAACAGAACAGGTTTGCCACCTGATGTCAACCAGTCCTCATGCATTCCCTCCAGGGCTCACAGCTACAGCCTCACAGTGTCCACAGAGCAGCACTACCCTCCCTGCTGAACATACTCCCCCAAAATCAATAGTCTAAGCAAGGCACAGAGGTGTTAGTCAGGAGGTCACCCTCCTCCCTGCATTCCAAGGTCACCCTTCTCCATGTGCCTTTAGCCAACACCAACCCATAGCACTCAGCTCCCCTCCTTGCCCAGCCAGGCAGCCCCTAATTGCAGAAGGGGGGCAGGAAACACAGCCAAGCCCCCTCATTAGTGCACTGCTTTCCTACTTAGAGCCACCAGAGAACTGGGACAGGCCAGCACTGTTTACGATATCACATGCAATCACATACAATATCTGGAGCTCAGACAGACCTCATTAGGCATTGACAGATCCACCTTTAGAGCCAAAAGTGAACCTCAAACATTTAAGCAGCTGCAGAAATGCATCTTCAGACTCTCTGGGCAAATTCTCAACTTACCTAACATTTTAAAGAGCCTTACAAGCATCCTACTCAACATGCCATGGCACTGTGAAGGATTTCTTGTGGACCGTTTGATTAGTTGAAACTTTATCATTCAGTAAAAGATCCCAATGTTGGTTTTCCAGACTTGCCACTGTAATTACAGATTGAATCTGCTTACTGAGGTGCAGAAGGAGACATGCAAGGGATATAACCACACCACGACAAAGATGACATGTACCACTTCAGATTTATCTCCAGAAAGGACGCATCTCTTCTTTCTTCTAAAAAAGCCTCAGTCTTCACTTCAGAGGCATTTCTGAATGTTAGGTAAAGAAATGCTCTCTGCCCTTTTCTGCAGTGACTGAGGAGCCCGCATGTTCTGAGCTGCAGAATATACTGAAAGGGCATCCCAGCTCCATCTGACACACCAGCCCATATGGTGCTTGTGGCATCTTTCATTTTCCTCTTCCCATAGCCATTGCAAAGGCAGGTTCCTTTCCATGCTTAACCTGCTTTCCATAGCAACTAAAAATTCCTTTTCGAATTGCAAGCAACTTGATATTTTACCTCTTTCTCCAGTTGTTTGACATTCTTAATGTGTCTTTGATATAAAACTGATCAACGTTTTCATGCTAGCAAGATTTAAAATAGCACTACTATTTAAACCTGTTACATTCTTTTCCTTAATAATGCTCTTCAGCAAGCAACTTAGGACAGCAGAGACAAGGCAAAGGACTTTCCTAGACAAAAACCAAATTGGTAAGCAAGAAAAAAAGAGAGGGAGAACAGTTATGTAGAAATCCCACAGCAATCAGAAAGTTCCCTGCATCATGTTTTTGAGTATCATGTTTTTACCAATAATAAAATGTCAAAGGAAGGAAAAAAAATTATGCATCTTCTGTGTGTGCTCCAAATGTGCATAAGAGAACCTTTTCTTCATTTTCCTATATCCACATCTGTAGAAATGAAGGCATAAATCAGATGTATCTCTTCACTCCTAACTAGCTGAACATCCACATTCTTAGTTACAAAGCCATCAGTGCCTATATTTTCATATCATAGTTGATTAGCCAACACTACATTATGTTGAAGGAAGTACTGCTTCCCTGAAAATGGCTATTTGAATTTAATGGTAACTGGTTTATATCTCAGGGGTATTATCACTATTGCAGTCAGATTTCTGCAGTTAATCAGTTCATCATCTGCCCTTGATGGTGAGGAGGCGCTTCTCCATGGCAACATTGATTTGTGAAGTTTACTTTCAGAAAGATAAGAAAGCCACAAACCCTGTGATTTCAGCTACACCAGCAGCATGAGCTCTCAGGCTGCAAATTCTATGAGACAGGAGTTGCTTATCCAGCTTGTGCTGTGCTTCAGTGCTTGGCAGCCTGAGCACTGCTCAGTGACTCACTGGCCCTGTGCTAAGGTCTTGCAGCTCATTAGTGTTGACTCATTATTTCAGACATGTGAGAAAACCAGCCAACAGCAAGGGACAGAACATATTGGGTTCCATCCTCATCTAAGCAGCTGAGCTACTGGGGAAGGGCCATTTATTTCCTGCCCCTCTACAGGAGGACTTGCTTTAAAACGTTTCCATTGTTTGGCTCAGCCATGCCCCTGGCATTTAATACTTTGCAGTAATAATAAGAAATAGCACCTAGGCTTTAGACTGTTTTCTATGTTCAAAGATCCTAAAACAATCTGTACATTTGGTGAAACACACTCAAGACATCTAATAACTTTTCCAGCACTTAATTCCTCTGAGTTGCATAACAATAGAGGCTCAGCAGACATCAAAAGCTGCCACAAAGCATTAAACTCACATAGCAAAACCAGAATTACTATGACTCTCTCTGGGTTGTAAAGTTATTGATGTTGAAAAAGTCAAAAGTTGCAAATACTTCCTCATTACTTCAATAAATTGGGGACCTACTTCTATTTTATAAGAAGACACAAAACCTCAAGAGAATTAATAAGTAATATGAGAATACGTACTATGGAGTCAAAAAAGCCAATCCCAAATTTTTATTTTCCATACCACTCCATTGTTTGTGGTTGCTAAACTTCAGAATTAATAATCCCTACTCTGTTCTAGTCTGGCTCTGAACATCCCTTACTGAAGATTTTCTGTTTTGAAAATTAACTGTGGCAGGAACAAAAGCTTTGTTTGTGCCCACCAAGTAGCTTAATGGAGGTGGTTAAATTCTCTTTTCTGTATAGCAAACACACCATTAATTGTACAAAATCACAGATCCCCACCAGAAGAACCTTCACATTTCAAAGGTGCTCCTTGTGGCTTGTCTCCTGCCCCTGCCAAGGGCAGCCACGGGAACCTCACAGTGCCTGGAAGCACTGCCTAACCCCTGGATCTTCACTGGATGTACCTCTACTGTGAAAAATGCTGGGGGTGGGAGGGTTATTTGGACCCCCTGTGCGCTGTTAACAGCAGGGCTTTCTAAGCGAGTTAAATAACACTGTTTCAGATCCTGCTGCATGCTCCTGGAGTCTCCTCCAAAGACGCCATTGCTGTTAGAACCACCAGCTTCCCATTCCTGTTGTTGGTGAACAAAGTATCTATATAGAACTGTGATCTATTCCAAATATAAAACCATCCAGGCTTTAAAAACAGCACAAATCACTGAGTAAGGCCCTGGCAGCAGTTGCCCTGTAGGCCACAGAAGAATGTTGGGTGGGGGCAAATAGGCAATTACAGTTCCAGCTATGCCTGATTTAAGGTGCTCTACTGAACCAACAGATTAGCAGGCAGCAACACAAGCAAGGCGCAGAGAGTTAAGGACACTAATTGGTAGGATTTCAAGTGCACTACAGCTCTGCTCTGCAGGATTTCCTGGCCACTCTGATGGAATTAATTTCATCCTAATGCCTCATTGTTCATATTATGTATCCTCCTCCTCCAAATATAGCATTTCCAATAATTAAAGCCAGGTTAATTACTCTGTCAGCCACTGGGAACACTTGCAATGCCACCATATGTGGCAAAAGAACCCCATGCAGCTTAAGAACCTCAAACTGTTTCCCATGTGTCTGGATGGGGAAAAAAACTCCCACCCTTTTCTGCATTTTAATAAATAACACTAACTAAAGCATGGATGCTATGTGTAAGATTTGATATCTGGTATGAGATTTAAAAACCAAAGTTACAAGTGCTCACAACAAAGCAGGCCAGCCAAAGGCTCAGGAACTATTTGTCTTTTAGGGGGTTACATGCAATAGTCTGGCGTTGCCAAGAGAGAGCTGAACTTCCTTAACCCAGCCCCGTGAAGGGCAAGGGTGAAATAACAGCTGCTGGCTAAAGAGGCCATAACACCAGGAAGGAAGAATTCAAACTGAAGAAAATTCATCGTAAGAGGAAATAGTATGGATTTACCAAATGCACCTATAAGCTGGAAATCAGGATGTCCCAGAACCATCACATGTTTAAACAGCCTTCCACGAAACAACAGATTTACACACAAAGCAATGCCAGTCAGTGAAAGTGAATATATGAGCAACTAGAAGTGACAGTAGATAAGCTTACTTTCACAGCCTGAGATATCTCCCTAGACTTAAAGTTCTTAAGTACTCCATATGTCCCAGCAGATTTACTGGGACATTTCTCACATAACTACCCCAGACACCAATGTCTCAGAGCTCAAGCATTTAACAACAGGGAAGCAGTTCACTCTGTAGGCTTTTGACGTACCCACCATCTAAACCAGAGAGATGAAAGCATTTCTGCTCTCTGGGAAGCACAGCTACTACTTAGGATTTCCACAGATAAAATATCTGGAACTACACAAAAAAATTTCAAAGTCACAGTAAGCACTTTGTAAGGCTGGAGAGGTACATAGTGCAACATCTGTTACACCCAAAGCAACAAGTACTCTATGTCCTCTCTGATTTCTTTTATAGCTTGGGCAATTCAGCAGCCATGCTTTCATTTGCTGCTGTCAGTTCAGACAGCTTTTGTCCCCAGGTTCATAAATGTTACCTAAGTGAGTTTCCAATATAGGTCTGCTTGGACATTTAACTAGCAATTTAAAACTAATCCTTGTCCCTCTTTCCCTGTTCATCACATTATTCAGAAGCTTGTTTGCACTGTCACTTTCAGGCAGTCTTAGTAAAGTCTGGGAACAGCCATCTTCCACAGCTAGCATTACAATTGAGATGAAAACATCTCCTTAGACTGAGCCACTCACCCAAAGTAACAAACTGCACCTTTTACTCTTTCCTTGCTGGCCAAAACTCATGTTTTCAGAAACTGCAGAATGGATCAACAGTTAAGAAAAGAATAAAGAGCATAGTTTAAAATTCTACTCTTTTGTAGTGGACCATTCCTCCCCCATGACATAATTATTAATGAAGCCCAATAATAGACATTTTGCTCCCCAACTGCATCATGCTGCTTTCAGGAGTTGTTTCCTGGGACTTGGGGTGTATATATACCACATTGCTATTTGGTTTTTGTTATTTTTTTAATCAGATTTTCCAAGAGGTACATCATTCTTTATTCTTTATTCTGAGAAAGAGTGAGCCACGTCCTTTTCCACTCATAACCAATGGACTTCCTTTTCCATAAATCCTGAATCTGAGTGTTGAAGTGACTCTGAGAGCAAAATCCACCAATGACTTAACCTAAATCAGATAATATGCGGGTTCTGCCAATAGAGAAGGAAACACACAGGACAGCAGAATTCAATTGATTAGGCTGCTGTGCCTTTCAGGTACCTCCACCTTCTAGATCTGACCACAATAATCAGGCAGATTCAGGGATAGTAAAGATGTGAAAGATGATTTTATTGTGTAAGGAGTTTTATAAGCCTGCAAGTCAGAGACAGCTTCCTGAACACTGGGAAAAGTTGGGTGCAATGTCTAAGTTAAAAATTAATTACTCAAGATGTGTGAGAAAGGTAAAAGACCATATACTCTTCAATACATATATTTACTAGAAGCTATCCCAGTTATGAAGCTACATGTTGCAATAAGCCAGGCTACGTGATCTTTTGCTAAAGTGATTCTGTCCTTACAACAGAATGATGAAGAAATAGGGGCAGCAAATGGCACCATTGCTCCTTTTTCTATCTACAAATAATGATTTATTTTTATTGTTTTGAAATACAATATTTTTATTGTATTGAAATACAATCTCCAGAGCAAGTCTCTGGAGATATTTAAGTGATGTTAAAGGCACTCTAAGAGACTGAGCTTGTAGTGGACCTACACAACTGCTGTGTTGCTGATAACTTTGATTCATTACCATGGCAGCAAAGAATGAACCATTCCCCGTGCAGTGTGACAAGTAAACCACAAACACACAGTGTGACCAAACACACAAAGAAAATTTTCCCTTTTTAAGAGAGTCAACATTTTTATCAATGTTGAAGTTCAGTGACCACTACCCGTCAAAACTACTATGCGCAGCACACGTGTGTCAAACCAGGTGTATGCCAGGATTCAGTTCCTCAGTTATAGAAGCTCAGGTTGATCCATACAATAAGAAATGCAGGAACTGGGAAAGAACAGAGCAAGTGTTGGCCTCTGCAGGAAGACATCTGGGTGCACTGGTGAACTCCACCTTGCAGCAGTGTGCCCCAGTCAGCAGGCCATGGGAAAAGGCCAGTTCCCCTCTCTGTTTGTGAAGTCCCCTGTGGAGCACTCTGTCTATCTCGGTCCTTCCAATACAAGACAGAAATTGGCAAGTCTCTTATAGTGACTATGGCTGACAAAAAAATCCCAGACTTCCAAAATGAAGGAAATGTGCAGTTGAAGCTAAAGTAGGACACTTCCTTTTCAGAAAACCTCCTCATTTGTAAATTTAGACCATCAGTTCAGTATCAGGAGGCTATTCTGGCATCATACATGATTCTATCTGAAAGAAGCATCCCACCAGTTTCTCCTGTGTTCATTAAGATGATCATCATTATATTTTAAGCAATTCCTTAGGTACTCAGGGCATCTTTAGTCATTTGGAACTGCAAGCAAGTGCAAAAGCGGTAGTGCCTTAATTGCACTCACACTCCATATGGTTTCACTTCAAATGCACAGGAGCAGCCTGCCAGGGCTGACAGCTCATCCTGGCATTCAGCAGGGATGTGTGGGGTGCACAGGGCACATTCAGTGTGGCTCACACTGGTGACACACTAACCGAAATCACCTGCTAAGCCATCAGCTTCAGACAGACCCCCTGTACTGTCTCACGGCTTCTATCTGCTGTCTCACTCTCTTCTACCTGTGACAGACCACACCAAACCAAGGAACACATTTCTGGGCACAGAGAGTCCCTTGCAGTACCTTTTACAGCTGCTGAATTGGTCTCATCCTGATGGAATAGGATTTTCTTTGCTCAGTTCACTCTTGCATCCCAAGGTGCATTCATGCAAATGGGGAGAAGTGGCATTATCAACAAATATGTAAGTAAAGGGAGATCTATTCTTTGGCTACACTGTAACTTTCATTTACCAGAAAAAAACCAAGGAACATTTCAGAAAAAAATCCTTAATTATTAGGAAGCATTATAGCTGAAAAAATTTCTGAGAGACAGCTATTAAGGGCAAAGACATGTGTGATGGAGGATACTGATGAAGAACACAAACTTGATATGGCACAGAAATAAACCTAAAACTTACTTGTGTTGCAGGACATTTTTTTCCTTTTAATCTGATACACAGAATTTGCAGAAGACTGCAGAATACAACTAGGTTTCACTTCACAATAAAACCACATATCTTCAGGTTTCACAAAGGCTGAATGGAAGTGTAGGCTCTCTTGAAAAATTTCAGTATCAGCTCAAATTAGAACTTCACCTATGTTTTTTCCAAGGTTTGCAATTCGGGAAATAAAGACGTGTTTCAGTTTCCACTAAGCAACATCACTGTACATACAGTGCTTTCTCAAATAGGAAAAAACAGGAAAAATCTATGTTTCAAAAGAGAAAATTCACTTGAAGGGGCACAGCAGCATTGTATCATGAGGGTCACACCATTTTATATTTCTCTGTATTTTCCAGCTGATTGCACAAATGTTAAGCTGCAGAATAATTACACCAGGCAATCACAGACCTAATGTGGGCAGCAGCACTGACCACCTACCTGGCAGTAACCACCAGCTTTCTTTGGTAACCAACTGTACAGGCCTAAGGGGAAGCAAAATCACTTTGTCCTGACATTTATTGCTTTAATTGAAGATACATAAAACCGATTACAGGCAGTCCCATGTGTTCACTGAATATATTTTTTGAACAGCAAGCATTTCAATAACAGCGGAGCAATTCAGAGGGAAACATACCAAAAAGTACCTTTGATACTTTTTTATCTAAGAAAGGACTTCAGTTTGGGCACTTGCCTAAGCCAGGGGGAGATCCAAACAGCAGGACAAGCAGCTTACCAGTATTAATGTACCAATGGCTCAGGGTTAAATACATTTTACACCTAGGCTGAACTCCATCTTTATCCCTTCACCAGCTGACTTGAAATGGTGACTTTCTGAAATCTCAGCCTTATGGAAGAGCTGTCCCTACTAGCCTGAGTCTGTGTAACTATCCAAAATGCTTTAGTCTTCTGTATTTACAAAACCAATGTATGCTTATCCTGGTATTAGAGCCAAACATGCATGAAAAAAAAAATCAGAGTCACAACATTTTTCTTTTACTTTATTTATAGGAACATTCAGTTTTGAAAACAGTTATTTGACAGTTTTCAAAGTATTCAAGAACATTTTTAATGAAGAGAGCCTGATTATATTTTAATTATTTCCTGTTGCTAATTAAGATACAAGCTCTTAATATAACGGAAGCCATCTTGAGATAGGGTGAGTGCTATCCAGATGCACAGTAGTCCTCAGCAATCACTATTCCCTTCAGCTTTATTTGTTTAGTGCTCCAGTAAACAAGTGGGACTTCAGTGGCAGCTCTTAAAATGGTCTTTTGGCACTTAGGTGGTAGAATATACCAGCAGCCACTTCGGTAATTTTTTTACGTGGTTTTTTTTTTCCCCTTCTTTTCAGTTTCATCTTCAAAAATGTCAGGCATGTAAGTCTAAATTAACTGTAATTCAAAGCAAATACATGTGCTAAATGCACAGACTTACAGAAAATACAAAGCTCAGTAAAAAGATTTCAGATTCCAAGTCACAAAGGGAAGGGGGCAGGTTAATCAAAAGCCCCACATACAGGGGTCTCTTCTAGAACTTGTTAGTTATGTCTGTCAAGCATGGGCAACAGTGACCTTATATTTCAAAATTAAATTTCTGTCTCCAAGTAAATAAAGCAATACTTAGTTAAATGCAGAGGAGCAGCAAACCTATCTTTGTAAGAGAAAGTAGTAAATAGGCTTCAGAAGAAATATGAAAAATACTTAGATTTCCTAAAGAATTCCAAAATTCCATTTATAAAAGCCAGCAAACATTTGCTGTTGCAGTGTGCTATTATTGATACAATTAAACTTGTAAGAAATGGCAAGATGGAGTTTGTGACAGGGAACAGACAGTTTCCTGAACTGCATCAATCAACATGTATCTCATCATATACATATTGTGTGTAGGAACCCTACAAGAATTTTCTTCTGCTTATTTTCCTGAATCTTAAAAAAGAAAGTATTACTGTGTGACATCAATGAAATATTTTTATTTACAGAAGCAGCAACTTGGCCAGCTGGAGTTAGGGGAAATTCAATGTAATTTAAAAAACTTTCTTCCCATTTTTTTTGCAAGGTTTGGCTTCTCTAGGGCTTGGCATTTAATGGTAAGTGCCTAGCTTGTCTGACTTTTCTCTAAACTATCAGTGAGCTCCCATAGAAACTGCTTAAGCATAGCCCTTAACATGCTCATTTCAGATTAAAGTTTACTTGCATATCACCTCAGTGGGTTTTTTTCCCCTTTACCAAATGTCTACTCAGGACAGAAGACATGAATTGTATGTGATCAAATTAAATGCCATCTGCCTATGAACATTATGCTGTGAGTTGTAATCAAACAAGAAGAAAATTACCAGCAGAAAGCACTACCACCTCTGTGACTCTGTGGGATTTCCTAAGGAAGCTCTTCCTTTTAACGCATGTTAGAACTGTTTCACAGTACTTGTCAAATGGTGCCGGAGTAGGTCCAAAGCAGCTCCAAACATCTTAGGGCATTGTTTAGCCTACTACTAGATAATCATATACCATGGTCAGGAATAGTTTGTCTAAGTCACCAGCTCAGAAGCTCACCAACATCAGCTCCTTTAACTCTAGAACATTAGGAAATAAAAAAAAATCCCAAAATATTGCTAAAAGTGTCAGCAGAGGGGACAGGACAAGGCGAGGCAGAAAGCAGAAAGAGTTAAATCCAACTGCTGATGTCAAGAGAAGCTGAATTGCAGCAGAAGCCCTTCTGCCAAGGTTCCCAGCCACCCTCACAGACAGGGCAAGTGGAAGGGGAAGTAAAAGGTGCAGTGAGCACATGCAGCATCCAGGCGTATCCATCGTGCATCCCCAGCTTTGTCTTTAGACACCAAAGGCTGATGTCTTTTCCAAGCAAAGGCTTGCAAAGCTCTGATTCATCTTCTATTTTCCAAGAGGAACACTTACCTGAAAGCTGAAGCCTCCATTACAAGAGAAGCCAATGCCACTACTTGCTTGGCTATTCAGTTGCAGTTGAAGTTATTTTTGACTTTCAGCTGAGACTTTGTATTCTGGGGGGTTGACAGCAGCTTCTTCCACCCCCCTCCCTCAGCAGTCTTTAAAAGAATAGATTTTCTTAGTTAATTAGATTTTCTTCAGTTGAAAAGACTGAATTATTTCCCAATACAGTAACTCAAAATACTTACTGTATAATCAATGCTTTTAGATACAAGTATCCACTGGGCATTTTATTTCACATAGATACACATGGGGTCAATTGCACTTGCTGTGCAAATCATGCACTTGAGTGTGATCAGTGACACTAGAAATCCAATTATCTTTGGCTTTCTAGATGAATCTTTGGACAGACTAGGACACAGCTATGTGGCTAATTAAGCTGTATACAAATCCCACATCAAGCAGATGGTGAAACTTGAATGTGATTTCATAGTAACACATTTGAAAGTGACAGTTCTAAATTTCTCACTTTGTCTACAAACTGGCTTTGGGATAACCTGCTATAACCTGCAACAATCAGCGAAGTAGCATCAACATCCAGATTAACCAGATTCTTCCTGCTATCAGGACACATCCGAAACTGAGGAGCTTTGTAGACAATGGTTACCTTTGGTTCATTTAAAATTGTTTCAGAAAACAGAGTCACTGCTTTGATAGAGAACAATATTTTTCTGTTTGTTTGCTGATTCCTAGCCATACTATTATGTTATCATTATACTACACTTTATTATGCTTTATTATCACCAGCTATTCTGTCTCAAGAAGGGAATAGGCAAGTAGTCTAAATGCCACCTTCCTGTATAAGCAGGAACTGTTTCCTCCAAGCTCCATTCCATGTTTGCCATTTTTCTTGCTTACTATTCATCACATATCACCTGAAAGACCCCATCTGGACAAAGGTCTGCCTCTCTGCTGACAAGCGAGGAGGCAACTGGCAGGGCTGAAGCATCTTCTGTGGGTACACTGCTGCACTGCACACAACCTCCTACTGCACATAGCCCACATCAGCAGGGAAAGAATAATTTTCTGGAATTTGTTATAAGCTGAACTGGGTAAACAATACTGGCCCAAAATACTTTGCTGTTCAAGCACAGAATATCAGAAGTCATACAAAGGACTGTAAAACTTCTTAATAGGACAGGCAAGATGAAGTGTCAGGGAAACTGAAGCTGCAGGCACACCTTCTTAAGAACAGGAACTAATGTGGCAACACTATTAGAGATCTCACTATTCAGAGATCCAAAACAGTATTAAACAAATAAAGTCTAACATTGGGAAAAGGACAAAAAAAACCCCAAAAAACCAACAATAACAAAAAACCAACAACAACCAGAAAAGTCAGTGGAATCTTTTATAGCATATCTTAAACTTATTCCTCTGACAATCAGTATTAGAGAAGTTATTTCCCATAAATCTCTGTTAGATAATAAGTCTAATTTAACCTAGTACACTTCAGATTGGAATATAATAAATCTGTGGCTAAACTCAGTCAAATTGCAATGATGTTTTAATATATTTAGCATATTCTATGCATTCTGTGTTTAGCCTTGCACAGATATGGAAATTTATCTCAGTTGATGAGGAAGCTCAAGTCTGCTTTATTTTGAGACCAAGTTGGAAATCAATTCTGATTTAAAGTCTTGAATACTAGTCCCACAAAGGGATAGAAGAGTCACAGTTTGACTTGTAGGCTTTTAAATACATTTATTTTCTAGTGACAATTGAAGGATCTAGATTTAGATAGAGCATAAAATTAAGTAGAAACAAATATAGAAAAAAATTCACTGTGGGGTTGTCAGTGAAGATTAAAATATCTAACACATCCTATTTGGGTTTTTCACATTGTTTGAACAATTACTACTAAGATTCACAGTGTATTTTTTGTGCATTTGCAACACAATTCAGCTAAAGGTATCAAGTTATTCACCAAGAACCATGTCATACCTTTTAATAAATGCAGAAATATCACATATTTACCTTCTGTCAGAAAGTCAAACCCAGTCTCCCAATACTCTGGACATGTACTACAGGTGGACAAAAAACCCCAGGCCACCTCCCACAGGGCAGTCAAGCAGGAAACTACACAGACATTTCTTTTTTCACCTGGAGCTTTACCTGTCCTCATCAGCAACCTCTGAAGTGGCCCAAGTTGTCAAAGCAATTTCATCTGCTCTGCAACTACTTGTTGGTAGAGCACTCACTCAGCCTTCACACAAAACAATGTTTCAGATAGAATGCTTTCAGGTTTGTGGCATTAAAAAGTTACTATAATAAATTTTAATCACCTATGTAACAACACAGCACCTGAACTTGCATCCCTCAGAGGACAAAAGAGCAGTAACGTTGCCAGAAAGAAGGCAAAGTAAACAAGTCAGAAGGTGAAAAGTCTCCCTTCACTCTTCATGAATTATCACACATCTTTATTGTGCTTTACTTGAGCTCAACACAAAATACATTAGATCATTTGTGACTGAACAGTGGGGGTCCTTAAATAATATTTTGTTAAGTATTTCCTTACTTTTAGTAGTACAATTTCTTAGACTGTGGATACAATACAATGAAAATTTGTATTGTATCCACAGTCATTCTGGACATACTCCAAACATTAAATCTTAAGACTTTTTATAATTAGACTACCTTGTAGAATTTAGAGATACTTGGGCAGAGGACAATTTACATTTACCAATGCTAGAGATGCAAATTACTAATCTTCCCCTCCTTCCCTACCTCCCTCACCAGAGATTCTGGGTGCTCAGTTCACCTCAGTACTGCATTTTCACACAGTACTATATGCTTCCAGTTATGTAAGATGAAAGTTAGAAGGATTTCAGCATGCAACACCACAATATCCCAAAGTGGTAGAGTTAGTAAAAAGAACACGTTCTGCATATACAACCACAGAAGAAACATAACACCAAAAAAGTGGATGCATTTTACCAGACTTTGCATTTTAAGTAATCTTAAATCTAAACAACAGAAGAAAATGTTATATTTTGAATGTTTTTATTCCAGTCAAATTACAAATACAAGCATTTAAAAATGTACAAAAATATAAAATGACATTTCCTACATCTTACAAAAGCAGATCAAACTTACTTCTATATGTACAATCCTTTTAGTGAGAAAGCCTAATTAGCAGACATTTTTTCTGTTCTCTTCTGAGCATTCTTTGCCAAATCTCTCCCCCCAAATTCAGCCACACTTAAAACTAAAAGTAACATTTCAAAAACTTAATATACTAAATGTCCCTGAATAGATTACAAAGAAACCATTTCTCACAGATAAGAAACCTGTCGGTGGTAATGTATTTCCTTAATAACTTTAGGGCAAACTACATCCTGATGGGTAGTTTGCAAATCAAGCTTTCTGTAGTTTGTTGATATGTAACTTGGAAAACACAGTTGGATTACAGTTTTTTTATTTTTTAAGCTATTTTTACACATTAAAAGAAACAATGATAGCTTTGTTGATAGCATTCTTCCTTCCCCTAAAGTTTTATCTCTTTCAAAAAAAACCAAAACAACAAAAACAAACAAGCAAACAAACAAAAAAAAGGAAAGTATCTGCAAATAATTATAAAAAGCAGTAGAAGAATTTTTCCTGAATCCAAAATAATTGTTTTTTTGCAAAAGGGATTGAAGTGATCACCTGCTCAATACCACATTGTACTAATGAATGCAGAGGAAGCACTGCCACAGCAACAGTTTTGAGCCATTCTATAATGTCTATTCAAATATTTTTGGTATCAAGTTTTGCTCAGTAATATTGATCAAATTATCTTAAGCAGTATAGTTCCTCTCCATGTTCTGTCATTCATTTGGCCACAACACTGTTTTCTTTCAATGTTTTGACAGCTGATGCTTTTTGGAGCTGCAGTAATGTAAGGATAGGTGAGTCAATGCTCATGTAAAGAGGTAGCTACTTAAACTACCATTATGGAAAAACAGTTTTGAGGGACATAAGCCCTTTTTAGGTCTCAAATACAGCAGGAAACTTTAAAATTGAAAACAGTTGCTCAATTTACATGAATGTGCCCAGTTCCTAAGTGAAAAGCAAGGTGCCGATGCTTCAAAGATAGCTCCCAAAAAGCAGGTTCTGTCCAACCTTTTTTTTTGCCATTCCTTCAGCTGTCAACTTCAACCACATCATTACATCATTTAACAGAAAGCTGCTTAGCAAGAGAACAGGTAATACCTACTTCTACGGGGTCCAGAATACAGGTACCCAAGCCATAAGCTGCTACCTGTAACAAACTAGAAGAATTTAATTTACCTGGCCCAATTGTGGACAGAGATCTCATTAACTTGTGCTGTGATGGAGATGAATGCAGGTTGAATACAGGTTTAACAACAGCCCCCTGCCTGCACCTATGCTAGCTTTCAATTCTGCTGCTTCTACAGCTTGACTCTGGCCTCTAAAAAAATTCAAACACCTGCAGAAAAACACACTAATATCCCAGAAGTAATGTTCAGTTCTGTACAACAGGTAGTTCAGCATGACACCAAGCCTTCTTAACATCTTGTCCTTCATGTCATCTGACCAAAAATCATCATTCTGTACTTATGTCCATAATGTATTTAGAGAATACTCAAGTCTCTTAAATTTCTCTGGCAAATTTTAGACACAACCCATTTTTCTACCGTCTTAAAATATTTTAAGATTGTCCTATGAGCTCATTTCAGCACTAACACATTATAAACATATTTTTACTTGCTAAATATTTACTTTTTAGTTCACAGGAAAACTTATTTTTCTAGAAAGATCATGAGCACATTTTTTAAGCATTACCACAGACACAAAAGATTCATGTGGGATACTTTTAGCACTGGTAATGTCAGGACATTCTCCAGTTACTTCACACTACTGGTTAAGATGAAAGGACAGTGCTAACAAGCATTTGAAATTGACTGAAGCTTTTCTTTTCTTGCTAAGACATAAGAACACATCATAGGCAGTTTTGTTGTAAACTAAGAAAAAACAAGGAATGTATCTATTACCAAGGAAAATAAACTGCAGCATCTAAAATAGGAGTCATATTTGGGAAAACAGATGAAGCTTCACAAAAGACACTTACAGAAAGTTCTGTCTGCCTAGTCATCTATCTCCTTCAACTAAGTTTCATGTAGACCTACCTGTAAAACCAAAGCCAGCAACAAGCAGAATCAATAGACAACAAAAATCTTTTGATGTAAGGCAATTGCTTCACTTTTAACAAGGTGGGAAGACAAACAGTGTAGTTTATGGACCAGCCAGTCAGTATTTGAGAGGTAGTCTAGTTGTTCATTTGACTGAGAGAGGTAGAGCTGGTTGAGAAATCAATAGCTAAGGCCAGTCAAATTCATATCTCAAGCTAAGATGGCTCAGCCTGAGATTGCTAATGTCACAAGGGATTCAGCTGTCTTGCTCATATTTATTCACTTTTATATGGGTAAGGTTCTTGTAAAATATCCAGAGAGAATGCTCCCAGAGATAGCCAGCAAAAAAAGCTTAACTACATTTTGGCATGTGCCAACCAATTAATACAGGTTATACAGATTATGACTGTGAAGGTTAAAAAAGCTAAGTGGCTCTCCTCATTTGCCAGATCGATATTACTACAAAAACATAGACATACCAGGTACTAGAGGCAAGTTTTAAATTCCATATGGTTTACCTGTATAAAATTCTCCATCCATTTTTTTCACACACTAAAAAACCCCCAATTATTTTAGAGATGAAAGCCAAAAAGACATGAGGGTCATAGAGCCAACAGGTAATAAACCCCTTGTTAAAGACATCTAGGTACAGAATCATACATAATGTTCCCTTGTATTGATGTAGGCTCTTCCAGGTCCTGAGCTTTGTGGGTATCTGTTGCTCCAATTTTTGTAGTGAGTTTGCTGATACACAGGATACATAGGCTGAAGACCCTCTTGCTCCTGTAGCTCTTCAGCCCCACAAGTAAGTTGCCTTCCATTCACAGCTTTCTAAACACATATAAGAAGTAATAAGTTTCATAGTTCATGTATAGAACCTGCAATTCCTATTCTTGGTAAAGCTTTAAGCAAAATCAAAGATACATTATCTCCAAGACAGCCTTATGAACAAAGAAACAGGAACTTAAAAATTTCCCTAACAGACAGATTTCACTTCAAATGCTTGTTTCAAATGAAGTTGGACTCTAAAGATCAATAAATCTAAAGAGCAAACCAGCAACAACAAAAATGTCTGTCAACACTCCTCTGCTTTATGTTACTCACCAAGAAATGAAAGCTGGAGTGTTTAAGTATTTAAATTAGTCATCAAACTACTATAGGATATTAAAATGGTACTGCTACTTTTCACTTAACTCACACAATCCAACAGTTATTGACCAGGATGGACAAATATTTTTTTGTTCATGAAAACCAACATTATAAGTTTATTTTATGGAATAAGAAGAAATCAAAGCTTCAATCAGGAATTCAAGCCATCTTATAATTTACCATGTGCTGCAAGTTTCCAGCATCTCTCTCTCTGTACTGGCTCTGCAAAGTAAAATGTTCTTTCTGAAAGAAGAGAAGTTACAGGGGAAACAAGTCAAGATTCAAAACTGCAGAACAGCTTTGGTTAATACAAAAAAACACCAGTCATCCCAAAATACACTCTGCCTTAGGTAGTGTCTTAACTGGTTGTCATTTAGAATCCTTCTTACAATCCAATGGCTGGCGGAAAAAAGATGAGGATCAGTCAGGGTCACCTGTCCCAGCTGTGTTCCCTCTCCCAATATCTTGTCTCCCTCCCAATCTTCTGTGTACACCTCAAGTCCATCTGCTGGCAGGGCAGTACAAGAAGCTGAATAGGTCCCAATGCTGTCCAGCAATAAAAAACTTTCCTGAGTTATCAACAGTATTTTCAGCACAAATCCCAAACACAGCCCCCTACCAGCTACTCAGCTACTGCAAAGAAAATTAGTTCCATCCCAGCCAAACTGCCAACCATAAGAGATGAGCTTCAAGATCATCTAAGGAATGTGGAGGTGAACAAGTTCAGGGGACAGATACATTTGCAAGTTCTGAAGACACTTTCACAGGAAGTGACTAACCCACTATCCATCTTGTATTAGAAGTAGTGGCAGGACTGTGGTTCCCACTGTCTGAGAAAGGGGAAATAAGACCCCCATGTCTAAAAACAGATGACCTGAGAAAATACAGGTCAGCCACACTTTAGTGCCCAGCAAGATGAAGGAGCAGAAACTATGCTAAGGCATACAGAAAATAAGGAGATGGTTGGTAACCATCATCATGGTTTCACTAAGGGCAAATTGAGCCTGACAAATTTAGTGGCTGTCTATGACAGGATAATAGTGTTGGTGGAAAAAGGAAGAGCAACTGATGTCAACTACCTGGACTTATACAAAGCATTTGATGCTGTCTCACATGACATCTCTAAACTGAGGAGACATGGATTTGATGGGTGGACCACTCAGTGGATAAAAAACTGACTGGATGGTCACACTCAAAGAGATGGCTCATCGCTGGCTCAAAATCCAAGCAAGGACCAGTGACAAGTGACATTCCTCAGGGGTCCGTATCAGGACCAGCACTGTTAAACATCTCTTTGGCAATGTGACAGTGGGATCAAGGTATCCTCAGCAAGTTTGCCAATAAAACCAAGCTGTGTGGTGTGGTGACATGCTGGAGGCAAAGGGATGCCCTTCAGAGGGACCTTGGCAGGCTTGAGAGGTGGCTCTGTGTGAACCTTGTGAAGTTCAACAAGGCCAAGAGAAAAGTCCTGCACCTTTCAGTTGCAATCATAAACACAGGTAAGAGCAATTATAAACATAAACACAAACACAAGCTGGGCAGAGAAGTGATTGAGAGCAGTCCTGAGGAGCAGGACTTGGGAATGTTGGTGGATGAGAAGTTCCTTCATGCAGAAGCATTGAAATCTCCCTTCTTTTACGTTTATTTTTTTCTTCACCATTATGATAGAAAAACTTCATTTGTGAAATGGGCTGTTTTCAAACATCCAGTTAATCACCAACTGCCTGAGTTAATGGCTGATTAAATCACACTGAGTAGTGCCATTTAAGAATTATGATTTAGGGTACAGTTTGTACTCTGGTATCATCACTTCTAGTAAAGTTCTTCCTTTATGCCACACTTAGTACAGGATCACAATAGGCTAAAGCAACACCTTCGCACAATTGTATTTAATTTTTGTTTTGCAATTCCATCTTTTCCTAACAGTATCACAGTGGCAGCAACAACACAAAGTAGGCTAGGTTGCTGATCTTTGTGCAGAAGTCCCTCCACAAGTATTCATACAGGTAGGTAACATTTCCAGTGGTCATACATCCGTATTCTTACTTTCAAGAATTATTTTGAAGAGAACCCAATCTCAGTGATATTTTGTTCTTACTTTCTCCTCCTTCCCCTTAACTTTTTACCTTTCTACATTTGTTTAGTAAAGTTTTGAAGCAATTTTGAGCTAAGTTTTAATATGCAAAATTTCTTCAAAAATCATCTAATATTTCCTAACCTTTTACACTTCTCCAACAGTTATTTTTCACTGGTCTATTTTTCAACTTTAGTTTGTCAAGCTTTTTGTCTTGTAATTCTATTTCAAAGTGCCCCCTCCTGTCCTTAAAGTCACTGTGCTTTTGCTTCTCAAGTCCTAAAATGCAATCTGCATTTCTGAGAATATGTGATTTACTACTTAGCAGGCAGCGTTGCTCCTTCAAACCTGAGCTGAGAGCATGAGTTCACCACACAAGGAGACAAAACACACATGGGGAACAAAAAAAAACCCATCTCCACCAAAAGCTAATGTTCTTTAAACAAAAAACAAAACAAAACAACAACAAAAAATCTGCTTGCTTGAGGAATTCTACCAACAGTGGATGTGGATGTGAGTTAGAGACTCACTGGAAACCAGAATAGCAAATTCCAGTTGGTTACTCAATTAAAACTGTAAGCCAAAGAAAATAATTTCACATGGCACGAAAAGACAACACCTTTGCAAGATAATGCAATTATACATTTTACAGGCATGGACCAAGTGACAACCAAAATCATTGGATTCTGTCAAACAAAACTGGTGCTGAGAAACATAGTCTGTGTCTTCTTGCATAGAAGCAATCTGGGATTCTGTGCTTGGATGCCTAACAGAAGTTTGCATTGTCTTACCATTACATTTTGCAGAGTTTCATAAAACCTCTTTTAGTGGTTTTACTCTAAGAATTTCTTGAACAGTTCTTCAAAAGCCTAAAACCAATTATCTCGCTAAAAACTTCATCTTACCTTTTCTGATCCTTTCCAATTTAGAAATTCCATTACAAAGGCATCCACTAACAAAAAAAAGCTTGTGCCTCATTCTAACCCCAATCTGGTAATTTTTTTTTTTTCCTATTGCAAGATCCTTTATCAATGCAGATTATTTTATTGATGCACATTTTGTGCTCCCTTCCATTCAATCTTGTTTGTCTAAACAGTTCTTTGGTTTAAGGCAAATAATAACAATACTGCTTCCTTTTTCATCAAGGAAGAGATACTCCCACCTGTATAAAAAGCATTACGAAAAGAAATAGAAGAGTGCAAGAGAGCCATAATCTATAAATGAATCAGCATTATACTAGGTTTAAGGGTTCAGTGGCTGATGTCTTCAAATTTGATTCAGAAACATCATCATTTGATAAATGTATTTGATACTTTTAATGGTGCTAAGACAACTTCATCTTTTTCTTTCCTGTTTTGATCAGTAATACAAATATTACAGTTAAAGAACTTTGCTTGGCAAAATAGTGAGGCATTCATCCAATGCCTCTTCTCATTCCCTTATCCACTCTTATTTCTGTTGTTACAGAAGAGCCTTGTTAAATTCTGAATCCTTCAACAACTTTGAATGCTGCACTGCATTGTGCAAATCATGTTTTTGCCTTCCTTCAGAAGTACCTGTCAAATTAATAATAACTTCAGTTCTTGAACATTGTCAAAGACTGCCCATCTCAAGCATGTTTAGAGGAAAGTAAATAAGTTTTTGCTTCTTAGTAATATATTGTTTGAAACAGTGAAGCTTACTCTAATGATGCCAAGGACTGCCAGAATTAGTGCACCCTCTTACACTCCTTTTTAAAATATTATGCAATAGAAAAACTCCTCTTTAAGCCACTGGAATTCTTCCATTGCTCAACTTCTTCCTTAATAACCTCAAAAACCACATTGTTAAGCAGAGATTCCTCTCTCAACAAGGACATAACCTTCAGGCTGCTCACCACTCTTTCACATTACAAGTAATAGATAGTTCTGAGCAACAGAATAGCATTTCCATGGCAATGATTATTAAAAGAATACCTGGCCAAAAGTAACAGTGCTGTTGACAAAAGAGTTGACAAGTCTTCATAGTAAATAAAGCTATAATATCATTTTTCCATTGTATTTTTATGCTTTGGACTTTTGCCTTCCTCTTTTAGGGCCATAAGTGAACCAGTTTTTCTCAGTTCTGAAGTGACTCACAAGAACACATGAATTGGTACCTTCAAGTACCAGTACAGAGAAGTTATGAGTACTCAGTTACATAGTACTTGTACATACTGGTAGCTCATTATTAACACTAGCAGGTAAATGAGAATGTATATTTAAAGTAAACTAAAAGTTTCCAAGTCTCAAGAAGTACCCATGAAAGATACTGGCTGTCCAGTACTATTCACAGGTCCAGTTAATTTATCTTCATTTTAATGCCATCACCTGCTAACTCAGATATGCATAAAATCAGTTAAATACTGATTGCTGGGATACAAAAAGGAGAATTTCAGCATCATGTACTGAATCTTAAATACTTTACAAGATAAAAAAAAGCTACTGTCCATGATTTGAACAATAACAGCAGAGATGATTGAAAAACTAGCACATTATTTATAACAACTTACCAGAATCAGCCTAAATTGAATAAATCCACTTTCAATTCTAAGTTATTGTGAGTATGCAGAAGGCACCATTTAAATTCACTCCTTTACTTTGCACCTTTGTGCAGCCTATCATTTCTACTCAGGCTGAACTGATCATCTGTTGTGGTTGACAAAGCAGTGACACTTCCCCTACAGTTCTTTTTAGCAGATCCAGAAGTTTACATCTTAATTACCCAGTGAGAGGCTCACCTGGCATCTCATTCTGGGTAGGCACGACAGCAATTGGAACACCAGGTAGTACAGCGGTGAGTACAGACATTTAGTCACACAGGATGAGACATCCTGACAGGCTGCTAACTTTTTTCTCTTGCCTCTTTACAGCTATCCAAATGTTGGCTTGGTACACCAAAACAATACAACCAATCACTTCTTGGCTAAAGCTAGTATTTTGACATTTATTTCTGTTAGAAAAAATGAAGCTCTTGCCTCAAGCATAACAGAGTACATACTGAATAGAGGCAGTATCAGCTAAGAAGACAGCCTCCAGCTCCAGGTCTTTTCAGTTCTGGAGTTCCACAGACAGAAAAAGACAGGTACACTAACAGTGTTGTGGCAACATCCATTTCTTAAATAAAGTCAGGTTAACACCTAACCTGAAGGGGAATCTTTCTTCTCCCAAAACAACTTAAAACTCTGTTTATCTAATTTGTGGAAAACAAATATTCAATTCAGTCTCTTTACAATTTTTTCTCTATTTACAAAATACATTTTCATAAAACATTTAATTAAACATTCCAAGACTACAGCCAGGTTCAGCATAAGTTCTTTAGTACCCATTAACAGAAATCACAGTAAGCACAATGAGAAAAAATTCAAAGACAGCAAAGTTCTGAAGAGGAAAGCAATAAGGTACACATTCTCCAATGTCTACCTCCTTATAAGTTGCTCTGTAAAGGACAAATAATTGCATTTCCTAGTGTTGTAATTTTGCCATCTAGCAGCACTAAAGATGCACAAATACCACAATAGACCATATATTTTGATTCTATAAGCAAGACAATATTTTTCAAATACTTTAAGCAGAAATATTAGCAGAAGAGTGATTCATCAAAAATTGCAATTGTTAAGTACTGTAGTAAAAGAAGAAATAGCTTTGATGCCCATCCTGAGCACAGAAAAGCACTGGTTCTTTTGTATCATCTTTGGTACTTTGGTACCACCTTTAAGGTAAGAAGATGAAGACCTATTATTCTTTATGCCAACAAAATGTTTTCTACCTTCACAATGTTGTAATCATCAGGCTGCTACTACTAGATCCACTACTACTGCAGCAGTGCATCTCAGAATATTTTCCTGCTTCACTCAGCAACAATATACACAAGTATTACCCATTGTAATGTTTATGACATAAGGAAAGGTTTTATCAGCAACTGCTATTTGGTGAGCTTTAGTAACCATCAACCACAAAGAAAATCTACAAGAATATTTTCAATGTTATTAAGAATTCCATGAAAATCCTTCTTAAAGGTAGGTGAAGATTTTTTTCCCCCTCTATGAGAAAGGACTTTTATAGGTCCTTAAAATTGCAAAGATACACCATAGTATTGGAAAAATGATATTTCTTAAAAACAAATGATTATTTTAATTAGCTCAGTGTTATGATTCAGCACATCAGTGGTTAGAATCACATTATTTATGGTATGTACTGAGGATGGAACAAAAATTTTATTAAAAACAATTACAATCTAATTCTTACAAATACTGATAGATGACAGAAATTTTCTTCAATGTAAGCAGAAATCTAAAAAAATCTGACTGATTAATGTAATATAAACACACATACACAAGAGACTTTAAGGGCCATGGCCAGGACCTATAACTGACATTAGCTTAAGTGACCTCTCAAGCACAGGTCTCCTCTATAATGCCTAGTGCAAGAGAAGCCTGAATTCACCTGGGGTTTCCCAAGCACTCCAAGTCAACCTCAAAACCATGCTGTAAGGAAGAACCTACCCTTCCTTGCTCCCCACTTACTCAAAGTGTTTCATTTGCTAGAATCAGCTTTCCAGTGTGACCTCTACAAATTGGTTTGATCAGACTACACCCACACAAACATTAAATGCTGGTAAAGAAGTTTCTTGCCTATTTTTGTCTTGCTTGGACAGCATTACTTTAGATGACAAGAAGCTACCCCTGAAAGCACACGAAAAATTCAACTGTTTGTCATGAAATTGGTATGGGGTCATTTGCTGCTGGTAAATGCAAGCAGAAAAGATAAAATTAGAAGTTACATGATTGCAAATATTTAAAAGTGATTTAGTAATCTTCAACAAGACTCAAACTCATACTTTGGTAGATTAGCCATGTCAAAGCCCAAATTCCAATCTATCCCCACCCCTCAACCGTTAATAACTCAAAAGATTGGCAGTTGTTACCAGCAAGGGAGCTTTTGATCAGGTCAGTTTTTAAGTTTACAAGCATAATTTTTCTCTCTTATGAAGACTGCTTGTATATGCTTGAGAATATACGTATATTCTCTTACCACAGAATTTCAACTTTAGATTTTTCTAATTCAAAAGGAGCTGTGTCTGTCAAAGGCTGTTACAAGTTTCCACCTCTAAGGATGACTTTAACATTATAGATAACAGATCTGGATATCACATACATAGAGAAACAGCTTGGTTGTGAAACCATTGAAAGGTTTCCATATATTACTGGGAAGGCAAAATCAGAACCAAGTTAACATAATAAAGCAAAGTTAACACTTTCCTGAAGTCAATTTAAGATACATATTAACACTTACTCACCTGAAGCATAGCTTCTTTCTGTGGCACTGACAACGTTCTCTCCTCAAATGAGGCTGGTTTATGAGTGGGCGGAAGATCAATCCTGTAGTAAAAGGGGGAATGAACTATAACACATCATGTTTGTCAAGTCAAATTGAATGGTCAGATAATAACTGCCAAATCACCCAGCATTCAGTACTCAGGGACAAACACCTTTCAGTCAGCAATGACTCAGATGTGATATATTGTAATGGAATATGTCTACCACTGGCTATTATTCAGGCAGACACTTTTTGTAGAAAAGCACTACCCAGAATTTGTTATTTATTGCATCCTGTGTTAAGCAGACTGAACTTCCCCCCAAACACTCCAACTAAGGAGGATTAGAAACTACTGGTATCTAACATAATTTTTAAGTTACGAGATACAGCTTGAACAACTTTTTAAATTATAGCCTTCCCTTAGAAAGCCTTTGAGAAAGCCTTACTAGCAATTCTTACATGCAAGACTTTTTCAATGTTAACTTTCACAGTGAAAGCAAGTGGTTATAAAATAATTTAAATATTTAAGATCATTCATAGAAATAAACTTCAGATACAGAATTTAAGAGAAACCATGTTAAAAGTTGCTCAAAAGAAGACTCTTGATTCATCTTGCTAGCTCAATCCAAATGAGGAAACTTATTTTATGCTAAAGGCTCTTAGTTATTTTTCTTTAGTTCTCTTTAACAATATGAGCAACATTTCGAATTCAGTTTTAGTGTTAACTGTATATGGGATGTAAGAAACTGTATATGGGATGTAAAAAGACACATATTTACAAATATTATAAGCTCCTGTCACATTTTTATGCATGTTCCAAACAGAATCTAGACATCATCCCCTTCAACTGACAACGTCTTTTCAGATGTTTTTGTTTCCTTCTTTTTTGTTTGATCCTATTGAACAAAGTAAACTGCAAGTCTGTGCCAGAGGCTTAAAGAAACAACCAACATTCCAGAAAGCACAAGAAATCAGTAAGCATGTATCTGTGGAAGCTTGCTTAATTTTACAAACATTTCAGGATTAATTTTAGGGGGCCTTCACATTTGCAAAGCACAGCAAATTTACCTTGCAAGTTAGATCTGCAGTTACAACAAACTAGCAGTCACTGGCACCAGTCAAGAGGAAACCCTTTTTTGCCCTCCAGTTAAATCCATTAATAGTTTTCTTTCAAAAAACCCCAAACTTCTCATGAGATAAAGCTCTTTATTACTTCCAAAGTAATTCTTACCTTCCTTATTTCTTTTTCAGAAATGTGTGATTTCACATTTGTGTACTCTGAAAATAGAGCCCTGAAATTAAAAAAAGCTGAATAGCTGCTAAATTAAGTCAGACACTTAAATTACTGTACAGAACAAACTCTTTCTGCATATCGCTTTCAACTGAATAAGAAAAAAAGTCCAACACATACTCACACTTTGTCAAGATAGGCTGGCCTTTTCTTCCTTGGGGTCAGCAGCACTGTCACAAAGATGGTAATGATAAAAAGAGCAAGGACTGCTCCAATCACAGCCCCTGCTACAGCAACAGAAGATGTCTGCTTAAAGGGCACATCTGCAATGTGATAGCATAGGTTACAACTTTAAGAAGTTCATATACTTTTAATACTCAGATAAGCTACTTCAGCGTTGTTCTGAGAAATGCTTCTTCCTTCCACTGCCAAACAGAAAGCCTTGCCCTGCACTAGCACTTTTGTAGTATTGCTTCAACTTACCCAATTAAACAACTGGAGAAATTAAGAGAGTTCGTGAAATCAAAATTTTTGATTTAAAAAATTTTATGGACTACTTTAATTAAATATGAGCAGCATGCTTTCATTCTCAATTTCAAGGTAAGATGATATTACAAAACATATGATTTGCACTTAAATAAGCTAACAAGGTGTTAATTAAAAAACCTAGGCAACTATAGTTTATTGACAATCTTTCTTTAAAGGCACTTAAGTTTGCAGAAAGCAAAAAAGAAAAACTTAAAATCAGGGTAAAAAACCCCATATACTAACTACTAGGAGCAATGAATATGCAAACAAACACTAAATACTTGGCTTACACTTATTAAAGCAAACCCAAAGACCACCTATCATCTTTAGGACTTCACACTTCAAGCTACAAGAAAGTAATATTTATAAATAAATTTTAATAAAGGGAGAGAAAAAGCTGTGGTTTTTTTTTTCCTTTTACAGAATTTTTCTTTAGACCTTAGCATTGTGAAATCCAGTGCTGAACAACTTCCATAATGAATTAGCATACTTGTCAGTCTTTAAAGACCACTCCTTTCACTATGCTTAGAAATCAAATTTTAAGTCTCAAAACTGAAAAAGCTGCTAACATACTTTAACTTAAAATCATCAGTGCTTTAAACTAGTGCCAACAGGCTCAACAAAAAGTTTCACAATTGGAATAATTCATGTCAGCTGCACTAAACACTTACCTATAAAATTTAGGCAGCATATATTAAATAATGCTCTCATTTACATTGAGTACTGAATCACAAAATTCAACAGTGAAGAAATTTAAAATTAACACAGTTACCTTCAATGTATTTCTAAAGCAGTCTATTATTATTCAAATGCAACACAACCATTCTCTATTTAATCTCTTACTGAAGGAAATTTTGAGGACCTCTTTAGCTGTATGTTCTATTCACAGATAAAAACCATGAGACTATACAATATGATTTATCAATTCCTCAGATTTCTTATGTTGTTCTGCCTGTATGTTGGAAAGCTGAGCAAAACCCCTCAATTAAAAAAAAAAAAAAGCAATCTAAAATACAACACTTGATTTGCACTCTAATAAACAATTCCTGTCCCCTCACTGCTTATCAAAGATCTGACATGAACATTCCCCTGGGATTGCACTCACAAAGTATACTTAAGTAACTTGAAAAAAACTGAAATAAGCTTTTTTTTTTTGACTTCCTTAATGTTAAAGAATAAAGTCCTAGAGTAAAAACTTGCAGAAGTTACTTTGCTCCTCAAAGATGAATGCAACATACCACACTTGGTTTATATATCGGTTTTCCTGGCATAAGCTCCATGTGTCCATCAGATACCAGCCTGGACACTATAAACTGTCCTGGCTTTGGCTGGGATAGAGTTAACTTCTTCTCAGGAGCTTGTACAGTGGTTTGGATTCAGCATGAGAATAGTGCTGATAACTCACCCATGTTTTGATTTTTGCTAAGTCGTGTTTATCCTAAGTCAAGGACTTCTATTTTGTGTGTGTGTGTCTCTCTCATGCTCTGCCAGTGAGGAGCTGCACAAAAGAAAACTAGGAGGGAGCATGGTTGGGACAGATCACCTGAAGAGGCCAAAGGGATATTCCACACCACAGAACACCATGCCAAGTATATAAACTGGGGAAATTACCCAGAAAGAAGTATTGTGCATCACTTGTTTATTTCCCTCATTTCATTATCCATTACTATTATTATTATATTTTACTTTGTTTTCAATTATTAAACTGTTCCTATCTCAACCTACAAGTTTTGCTTTTGATTCTCCTCCCCATTCCACCAGGGTGCAAAGAAATGGGGGTGGGGAAAGCAAGTAGTTGTGTTGTGCTTAGCTGCAAGCTGGGCTTAAGCTACGACGCAAGAATAATTCATAATTTTTTCCTGAAGAATGGGCACATGAATCAGTGGAAGGATCACCTAACCACTGCATTTTAACTGGCTCAAGTTTAGTTTACATTGGGTGCCCTCTTCTTGAAATGAGAAAGTCTCAACTAACTAATATACATTCTTGGGTGTAGAATTCTTGAAGATGCTTTGGCCTTGTGATTATATCAGAAGAGTTCCTTGACTGCTTCATCTGAGCTTCATGGTGCCTTTTCTTCTAGTAAATTCTGCTATCATGTTAAGACATCATAAAGTATTATAATTTCAATCAAAGCCCACCCATTGAGTCTGATTTTGGGTAAGATGACAAACACCCATTTACTTCTGAACATCAGGAAAAATAGTAACATCCCAGCACAGTGTCACACAAAAACTTAAATGCAATTACCACAGGGCACACTTCATTTGGTTTTTTGAATTGCTTTGGCAAAACATCGGTCTAACCAGGAGAATGGTCATAAACCCAGACCACCATGCCAAGCTGAACAAGCCAGAGAGCACCTAACATGTATGGTGCTACCTACTAAGCATTTTAACCACCAGATGGTCAGAAATAGATGGGAATTGATTAATTCCAAGAAATATGGTTAAAGCAAACAAAGACAATAGAATGAAAAAACAAGACTATTTTGAAGTATGCAATGCCTAGTTTATCAGCTGTGCTTGAAAACAAATGTTTTGGATGGCAAACACCTCCATTTATCATTCTCTTAATCTTCTTAAAAGAGTTTCTGAAGACACTTGTTTTGTAAGTTTATGCTCTCTTAGGGGAATACTAAACAGCCCATCTCACACAGCTTAAACACTTTAGTTCATTCTATCCAGCCTCTGGGTTTATTGTGCTTTTCCATCTCCAATTTTTAAGAACAGACCTGTGCAACATTTTTGAACACTACCTATGTTCCAGAATGTAAGAAAAAGTTTATTCACACAACAGCCATTTGTACGTACAATCAATTCTTTTTACAGTAGACATAATGTACAAAACATTGCAACGCACATGAGCCCTATCCCTATTAATAACTTCAACTCCAGAACATTTCAACTTCTCAACCCATAGGAATTAAATATACATATTTTTTAAAAAATCAAAGCAAAAAATCCACAGAGACAAAAGCAAGATATCCCATGTGGAAAACTGGTTTATGGTTATGTTTATTTCCAAGTAAAACCATCTTTTAAAGATGATATATCAAGTTTTTTTTGAAGAGAGGTATAATCTCTTTATTCCAGAGATAATTTGGATCAGAACCCTCTGCTAGAAATTTCACTCCTTTTCTTGTGTTTGCACTCAAACTACAGATAACCACAATATCACTTGCTATTGTTTTTGAGACTGGTCAATCATGTATCAGTACTCCATTAATCCAAACCCAAACTTAAGTTGTTTAGGGATGCTTTTCCATTTGAATTTCAAATAAAGCTGTTGTCTTAATCTTTTTTAAAGACATGCAGTCATATGCAATCACAGTGTATTGTCTACAACACTCAATATAACTATTTTTGGGAAGCTCTAAATGCTGTAAGCTACCAAACATCATGAGGACAGAAAAGAACTTCCAGCATCAATGCTCATGGAGCAGCTGTAATTATGCAACCTATTTCACATCAACGGTAGCAGACTTCTCTCCTTTCAGTTTTCAAATACTAATAGAGCCATATCAGGTTCAATTTCCTCAAGCTAAACACTTAAAAATGGCACTTCAAAAGATTTAATATTCTACTTATGAATTCATTGTTGTTCTGCAATTCATCTAAAGTTGTTTCATTCCTCCTCACATAATGGGCAAATTTAGTTTGGTGAATCTGCTCAAGATAAAGTAGAATTATTTCACATATCAGACAAGATTTCCTATGTATAATGGATACAATGTCATTTTAAAGAACATGTAAAATCAGTATGGATTATTTGCAGGGAAAACAAATCCACTGCGGTACAGAGACTGCACAGAGACTGAATTCCTGTTTCATAGACTCTAGTTGCACCACTAAAGAGTGTGTTTTCAATACCTAAAGTAGCAGTGCAAGTGTCTACTTGCCTACTAATAATCTTAAACTCTGGCTACCCTCTTCAAAGCAGGTATTGTTACTTAGTCCGAAGCAGCGTAAAACCGCTGTTTTAACTTCTGGTCATAGAAACTCTAATGCTTTTTGGCACCTGGGAAAATAAGCATATTCACATTAGCCTCCAGCTTTGGAATCTATAGGGGTGTTTTAGCTGTGTCCAATTAACCAGCTTTTAAATTCAATGGTAAGATTCCAACAAAGCCTCCAAAACAGGTCTCAAAAATTGCACGCTGTAAAGTTGCAAAGAGCATCTTGTATGCATTAATGAGTTTTGACACCCTGCCAATTACAGGCCTAACAAAACACCTCACTGTATGTATATATACAGACACTAGAGTAAGCTTTAGAAATCAATGACTAAAAAAATAACTTTTCATCTTATTCAAATACAAGCCTTTGACCTGTTTAGAGTTACTCCTCAAAATGTTGCTCATAAGTTAATTTCAGTGCAATGACTTAACTTTTAAGTATATAGTTACAAGAAGGCTCATTAAAATGCTAAGAGGTATTCATTTTTATGCAGAAAAAACCCTAGAAAATAAAGCTTTAATTCTGCTGTAACTCATTTTAATTGGTAAAATATTTGCTATACAGAAGCATTAAGCTTACTGTGGATGGTACCTAGACTGGAGTAATTCAAAGCCCCCAAAGATTATATTTGATCATTGCCTTGGGTAAACTTATTTTTAAATCAGAGAGCCAAGACAGCCATTTTTTATTCTTAAACAATATTGAACGGCAACTTCAATTTAGTCTTTTTTTTTTAACTCTGACATAGACCAATATAAGCACTCTGCATTAAAACTCAAATCTTAAACAGTAGTACAGCATTGGGAAAAAAAAGCAGCTCAAATACATTTTCCCCAGTTTCAGTATTTCCATTGTGTCAAGTCACAATATAAAAACCTTCAAAAAAAAGTTTCAAAAAGTTTATTCCTCCTCTTGTGTAAGTATAAACAACCTGAAAGTGACCAGCCAATGAAGTGAACTGCAGGTACATGTTAGTTTTCAGTGGTTACTACACATACCACTCCCTCCGAGATATTACCGCACCATCTAAGTGAGAAACAAAGTCATCATCCTCATAAAATTCACCATGCATAAAACCCATTCCAAATGTTCCACCTTCATGGTAATCCATTGGTCTTTCATAACGGTCCTGGTACCTGTTAGTATTGTCTACATTGTTCAACTCAGGTTTTCCAGGGTCTTCTAAATAATCTTTAGATATTAAGTTCATTGGGTGCTTTGTTTCTTTTTTTATACTGCCAGGGTAAGAACCCATATCATCTGACTGAAGAACATCTATTTGGGACTCTTTTTGCATATCTGATGGTGGAATGTAGTTCTTAGCAAAGTAGTCACCACGGAACGTCTTTCTTCTCTTATAGTAGACGGCTCCAACCAGAGTACCAAGAAGTAACAGCAAAAGAACCCCACCCACCACACAACCGACAACGATACCCCAAGTGTCGTCCTGCTTTGTTGGCAAGGTTGATGTTGGGAAATTTATTATTCTAGGTTCTGTTGCTAAACCTGTGGTGCCATCAGTCGAAGGATGCCAGGGAACCGTGGGCAGTCGAGTGGTAGTAGTAGGAGGATCTAATGGAAAGAGCAAAGAAGTAGACAAGACACAGAAAAGGCACAGAATGTCAATGCGAGCTAAATCAGTTAAGGGTTTATAAGAAAGCAAAGTTGATGGGTATGTTCTACAAGAATAGTTTTTCATTCTCAAGTTCATGGCACTATAGAAGTCTTAAATTACTCACAAGCTTTGAACTAGCTTCCTTACATATGGTTTGGAGTTAAGCTGCAGCAGTACAGAAAGTATGAAGAGCGAACAAAGTAAAAATAACCTTCAGGTACAAAATTTGCCCTCCTCAAAATAAGGAGATGGAGTTTTTCTACTCAGATGTTGGCTGAACATCATTATTTACCTCCTCCAAGGAGGAAAAACTCAAGCAGTCCTCTAACCTTCCATCCAGCCATAGGGAATTCTGCATCAAATTAATTCATTATGCCACAGTGTCAACTATTCCACATTAAATTCCCCCTTTAGAAATAATTCAGGGCACTGAATATAAGAATGAAAAACCATGAGTTGCGTGCTCAATCGCATGAACTACTGATTTTTAAGCTATTCTCTCCAAAAACATTTGTTTCATTAATAAAACTTACTCAGCCTCACCTTGGGATTAGTGAAAGAAGCATAGTTAAAAATGGTATGTATTAATCTCAAAGTAACATTTATGTTGAGCAAGGAGCCTTCAGGTTTTTAAAACATTAAAAAATTGAAACATTTGAACCAAAAATTCTATCTATGCATTCCTTCTATAAGCCATTTAATCCTTCATGCACAAAGAAATTTCCATATTAATTCCTCATTATAAAATATAAACTGATTTCATGTCAGGTTATGCATGTAAACAAGAGACTGCCAGATACCAAGCTTCTCCAGCATGCAGCTTTTGCCTTTGTTCTTTAGGTCTATTGGAGATGTATGCATCTCTATTGCAGGCAAGGTTCCAAGTGATGGGCTGATGACACTGAGATGATACCAATCAACCACAATATTATATACAACTCCACTTCTTATTTCTATGCCACACTGAAAAGAAGTTACTTTTTGCCTTGCCCATTACAAGCTAACTATTTTAAAATCAAAAAAGGAATTCTAAACATGTTATTATAGCTTGAACCTTTCAGAGAGACTATTGCATGGACAGCCTATTATATCATGTAATTTAATTAAATGCCCATAAGCAAGATCCATGAAAGCAGTACTACCACCACATTAGAAGTACCCTAAATTTACCACCATAAAGTAAACCAGATAGAACTATATCTTTGTCAAGCTTTCAGTTATTTGACAAATCACAATTAAATAGCCATAAATATGATTTTTAATCTCACCACTCAGAAACAGACATAGAATTTTCTCATACTAGACAGAATTCTCATATTTGTCATGATTACTACACACCTTGCTGCTGAATGCAACATTTTAAGCATAAGTAAAGTTTTACACAGTTTTTCAAAGGGCATAATTTTATTCCTTAACAATGTGAAAAGTGATGGTTCGTTAGGGTACTATGCATAAATGGAATTAATTTGACAGAAGACAGGAAACTGAACAAGAAAGATGCACTACCAAAATGAATAAGAGGAATTCAGATTATGATTTTAGTAGAAATTGACTTAAAGTGAGTTTGGTAATTTAACAAAGAAGTAGAGATTAAAGAATCCAAGTTTACCAGGGTTCTATGTCCCACACATCCCTAGGTCATGAAGTTCAAATCTCTCTTCCTTGAAAAGGTATTTGCTTGAGACACAAGATTTATGACCTTAAAACACTATTTCAAACAGTACCAGCAAAATCCTTCCAGGCTATATATACTTGTTTGGCTATAGTTATTTGGCTTTGTAATTGTTTTGCCTCTGATACTGAGGTCTTAAGTCTTATCTCTCCACAACCACAAGGATGTAGTATTTGCATCCTGGCAAATTTTACCATTACAAATGTGAAATAAGCACAGTGGCAATTACAATCTTATTAATATATTAGAAATTCAGTGTTTTACAAAGAGTTTTTCCTTCAAACCTTCCCATTCATCCACCAGTTGTCAGGCTGTCCAGCTGCATTACCAACAAGCACTAATTAACATCTTATATCAATTGCAAACACAGGATCAATTAAGCATTTGTTCATATGTATTCCTACAATACATAACCATGAAAACTCTAAGATTTATTTATTTTGGTACTTTTTATTGTTGAAGAATGACAAAATTAAAACTGTACCTTCTTGTTTATAAGGTCAATTGCTACTAAGAATATGAGTTCACTTCTGACATCACCCAGAACTTTCTAAATGTAAAGCTAATTTTTTTTTTCTTCCTGTACCAAGCAAGTTCCTCAAATGGAGAACAACGTTAAGATGAGGAATGCCAAAGTTTTATGTCCACCTCATAATATTTTGCTTGCAAATAACATCTCAGATGTCATCTCCAAATCAAGAAAATGCCACTCATATCTGTAGCTATGAAAAATGACATTATTTCATTTCAGCAAGTTCTTTAACTATAATATTTCAAATAATCACTGATAAATGTTTGACTTCTTAATGTTTTCCACTAAAACATTAAGGGCATAATTTAAATTTTGTTTCATATGGCACTTTATTCAAAAGCAACAATTTCCTACTGATGACTTCCTTTAACACTTTATTTCATACCTGATGTTTAACAGCTCTTGTCTCTTTCACTGATGTAGGCTTCTGTTGTTGCACAAAGCACAACATATTAAAATATCCATGTGGGTCAGGGAGCTAAAAGTAGCAGAAATTCTGGAAAATACCTGGCTTTAGTTTAAATACATCTTGGTTTCAGTTTTTGTTTCTTACTATGTTCTGGGGCCTGTTCAAATCCTTATTACATGTACCCTGCAATAATGATGAGGACAAGCAAAGACCCCAACAAAATTTCTTCTACTCTTACATAGCTACCACCCCCATTAATATAGGAGACATAATTGAACAAAGCAAACCACAATTTTCTGGTATGAATATAGCAAGTAAATTGTCTCCTTCCATTTCCTAGTTGGTTTCAAAGCCTTTGACACCGTTTTCTGCCAATAAAAGCAAGACTTTTTATTGACTTCAAATGAAGCTCTGATACCACCTCAAATTAAAGGACCATGGTCCCAGTGCACTGCTTAGTTTTCACACACTTAATTGTTTTCCAGATGTTTCCCATCAAAGTCAGTACCAACTTTCAACAGTGTCAGCTTGATATTTTTATTTTTCCCTTAAATGACTATTCTTGATATAGTTTTCTCAGCTCTTACAATACCAACAACTTATCTTGGGCAGGGGAGTTTCTACCATTAAGTTTAGTAGAGGCATCCAACTAACACGTTTCGCATCCCAAATACTACATCTCCCTGCTTCAGTCCTCCTGCTATACCACATCCTTCAAATTTCTGGGACTCACTTCTGCTTCTGTTGCCAATTCAAAGCCAACAATAAGCCAAATGTCAGAGAGAAGAAAGTAGAAAGAGATGGATGAATCATCCCTAAAAACCAGATCACTATCTTCAAAGTCTTATCATTGTTAAAAAAAAAAAAAGTCAACAAGAGAACACAATACTCTTAAACCATAAACCATTTTGGATTTAGCCTACTATGAAGTATTTGAGAGGTAAAGTGACCAGTTCTACAACAGGTAAGATAATTCAATACTGTCACAATTTACTTGGGTTAGAATTTGTCATATTACAGAAACAAAGTTTTGGAAATAAAGGTTCCTTGGAGAGTTGCTGTGTGTTAACATAGACAGTCAAAGTCTTTCTGGTTCCAAAAGCCACAACAGAGTGGCCAAAAATAGTTCTCTCTATTTGCAAAAAACAATCCCACACCATTCAAGATGCAAACGTCCCCTTTTTTTTGCCTCCTACAAGACAAGGATCTGCTATCAATTACATCTAATCCACAAGTGAGTTGGCTTTGACAAATTACAAGATCTCTCTTTGCATACGCCATTTTACTGAGTGGCAAGGACCTGCCTGTGTATGTATTACTTGTATGTTTGCACAGATACATACATACTACTGTGTCTTGACTTGCTGTTCTTGCTAAATTATCCTTAGATGTTAAGTACTTAACAATTGAATAATAATTCTGTGCAGTTAGGTCTTAAAAATCAGCTCTTTCAACTGCTGAAAAGCTTATGTAGCAACTGCTTTATGACAGCAGGGAAAGTCAGCTTTCCATGGAAGAAGACTCAAAGTCTGAGAGCAAATGATTTGGAAATTTATGATTCTTTCTTTCTCCAACCACTGCTGCTCTAATGTCAAGTAGTCAGTGAGGATACTGCATAACACTCTCCCCACAGTGTCTTGCCTACAAAGGTTTCACACTGGAGCTAAACATTTTCCTTAGAATTATTTTCAGTGTGTGCTCCCCCACCTCTATTTTGGCAGCATAATACTAATATTGCTATCAACAGTTTCTCTCATCAATCATCCACTTTCAAAGTTCAGTGTGCTTTTGTGGTTTCTAGCTGGGATTTTCATGCACCAAATAAAAGACTTTGGTATTTTTTTGGGACACAAGAAAAACTTATTATTATTGTAACCTCCAGCATGGAAGAATATTCAGGAAGACCACTGAAAATTCAAAGCCTACTAGACCAGGGAGCAAAAGCCCTTTGCTAAAGAGCAGTTTGTCAACATCCCTCCAATATGTAATTTAGAAAATAATAGAGTGCCCGTATTCACAAGGTGCTCTCAGAACAGAGGTTTATATATGAAGCAGCAAAACCTAAAACCAACTATCAGTCTCTGCTATGTTAATCCTCACAGTGTCCACTCTACAAGAAGGTGACCCCTGTGCTTACAAAAAACACCTTTCTAGGATTGCTGCCTAACAAAGGCTGGCTTTACTTTTAACAAAAGTAATCTCTTCCAAAGGTTGTCATGACAGAAGAAGTATGTTCCAACCTTAATGCAAGCCTCACAGGTCACCTCTCCTTTGCAAGGGGAGAAAGGGAAAGCCTCAGTAAACAGTATGAAGGTGAAAGAACACAGTCAAGAAAACAAAATTCAATTCCTTGTGTAAGAAAACTGAGTAAATCAATACTGTACAAGGAAGTGCTTTATATATCAAACTGACAGCATGTTTTAGAAAACTTACTTCAATGCTTGAACTCCACTAGGAGCATGACTTGCTTTTGCTGGACAACTATGGAAAAAGTTTAGTTTTGCATCATTGAATTAATAAAAATTGCAAAAATGACTAGGCCTTAAATGCCAAATAAAAACAAGTATCACACTTCAAAAATTATTTGAGTATTTCTCTATTCCTATAATGATGTAGAATCTCCTGAATCTGGAAGCTGAAGATACTATTTAGTTCCTGTCAACTACTTCTCTTTCATTTCTGTATTTCACTTCAAGAATATTAACAAGATTTAGGAGCACAACAGAACTTATTAAAAATAGAGCTTTGACTTTAACAATGAATATCAGGACCAAAACCAATCTTTTGCTCAGCTACATTCCAAACCTACAACACATTTCAACTTAATGGGTATTTTTTTCTAGCAGTTAAAAAGCTTAACAACTATGAGCATGGTGACTGTTCAGAAACATTAACTTCATAAATCCTTTTTGACAGCTTCATAATTAAAATTTGAAAGATGCTGTGGTCATACAGCTTTGTCTGTTAACTTCCAAGTTTCAGTTCACATTTTATGCCAAGTTTTATACAATGGCTAAGAGCAAAGACAGAAAAATAAGCTAATTGATTATTTCAGCTTATTGCTCTACAGTACATCACTGCCATGTTTACTATTATTACCTGGTGAGTTAAGTCAAATATTACAGGTGGTAAGTGAATTGATTATTGGTCACTTGCCCATCCTGCATCACTTTAGGGCATTTCAATTAAAGAACCAATCACTTTGTAAAGTTATTCTTAAGAGTTACAATAGAATGTACTTAGTATTTGTTTCTGAAAACAATACAGGTGTTATACTAATAATTGCTTCACCTCTCCTTTTTTTATCAAGTCTCCTATATACAAAAAGTTTATACACAGTGCTTTTAATCATTTTATCAGCATGATCAACATAACACTTTTTAAAGACTGAAATTTACTGGCAGCTAAAACCTTTATTGTTACTGGTGGACCTACCTGGCAGAATCATGACACTGTATGATTCTGCACACCAAGTGAGGCTCAGTTTTGTTGCTCCCTGAAAACAGCTAAGGTTTGCTAATTGCAGTTAAATTGCTACAGTAAAATCAAGTTGCTGAGCACAGCTGAAAAGCAGCACACACAAACAGCGTCCATCAATTCACAGCAAATGCCAACTGCTGCAGCTTAACTATCTCTGCACTGAGCTGTTTTAGACTCTGTAAGATTTGCATTAGGCTAGAAGATAAACCATCACCACTGCCCAACTAGCCTGTATGCCTACCCTGCTTTTTAAAAACTTGATTCATTTTAGGAAATATTATATAGGATTTTCTGGTTAGCCTGTTTTAGTCTGTTAGTTGAAAACATAATTTGAATGACAACCTTAAATTTTCATGTATGACAGTCATGGTAAAAAGCATGATGTCTGTTTAGATCACGTAACATTTACAGAACTGACAACTTGAATAATAGTGGACTTGAAAAAACTTTTCCCCATTCCTTAGAATAGGGTTGAGAACAGAGCTATAAACTGCATTGTTATTTTTTGAGCAAGTGTATTTGAAAGTTATATTCGAGTCAAACATTTCACCCCAATTAATGATGATTTTCTAATTTTTTGAATTGATATTTCTTACAATGTGCCAATTTTTGTAATTGTTTTGAGACTGCTATGCAGCCATGAAGTCTTCTCCATAGAAGCAGCCTTAGAAACAAAACATCCAAAAGTAACTCTCACAGAAATAACTTTCATAACAATTGGCAGCACTTGAAATATTTTAAATTATATAAAATTCTAGGTATTAAGTAGTTTACAAGTAATTCAACTGTCTCAAACTATTTAGAAGTTTCCAGTTAACTAGCTCATTGACTAGACAGTTAATTAGAACTTACTAGCTTTCCACAGAGGCCTACAGTGACTAACTTCTACATTATCATTCATTCTAAAGATTCAGAGAACTGTCAAAGTGAATTCTGACTGATGTGGTTTCAAACATTTTGTACTTACAGTTTTAGTCTTATATTCTCATTCTCATTTTAACTCTTAAGTGTTCATATGGAATTTTAACAAAGAATGTTTGTATCCACCATCTCTGCATTCTCTAATGGGCCAACATGTGCGTTGACACTTAATTTACTTAATGAAATAACTAATGTCAAGAACTTACTGGAAAGCAGCAACACAATACAACATAATGAAGTTTTAATTTTCATGTCTATTATCTTCCTTCAAAAGCCCTATAATATTAGCATTTATTCATCAAGCTAATTTACTTAATCCCTTATGAAAATCTGAACAGCTTTTCCACATGTGTATAGAAGTATTCATGCTTACTGTAAGTCATAGTGCTCTTTCACAAAAAAGATGTCACAGTAAAAAATTAATTACATTGTGTTAATGATGCAAGGATGTGTGTTCCAGCAGCAGTAATGCTACACAGACACACAAATTGTCTACATGGTACTAAGTAGATCAGCAAAGGTTCTGCATGAGGTATTTAACTTGATGATTACTGGGTATCTGCACCCTGAGAAAATGACACAAGTAACTGGTGTAAAATGGACACAATTCAGAACATAACTAACTTCCTTAAAAGAGCATCTAACTTTTCTAAACGTAATTGTTCTCCATCCACCAACATCTGTTTTCTCAATTTATTAAAGACAAGGTACTACTTATTGCAGTCAATATGTCTTGTCAAACACAGGTTAACACTGCACAAAAAGTTAAATTACCAAAAGAAAATAATCATCTCAGAAGCACCTTAACCGTAAGAATTTCCACTATATGTTCCTATTCAAGAGTCAGTTTAATCCCAAATTGTGCTGTAGCTTTTAAATCCACACTTTCAATGGCTTTTCACACAAAAAGCATATATTTTTCATTTATTTCATGCAACAACTGGCTCTTCAGTTTGCTAATTTGATCACTGACAAAAAAATGTTCCAAGTTAACAAACTGTCTTTGCTAAGAAGTAAAACTTACCTAATATGTAGATAGTCTTCTGATCACTTTTCTGACCAAGAGCATTAGTCACCTTACAGATGTAAGTCCCAGTGTAGTTATAAGTCAAAGGGCTGCTGAATTGCAGAGTATTGTTAACAGCCAACAATCCTTCAGGCCACTGTCCATCCAACCTAAAAGAACAGTTATATTTCAAATGTGTATATTTACAACTAGTTTAAACAGAAGGAGTTTAAAATAATATTGCCAATAATCTCTGGAATGACTTTTTCACTGTGCTCTGACACTTCCAGTGGGCTTCCCTTCAATACTCTCAGGGTACACCTGAAGGTTTACTCAGTATTTAATTTCTGGGCCAAATCCTTTAAATGTCAGATCTGCTGGAACTAGCAAGTTGTCTAAAATCAACACTACTACAGCTAAGCAAACAACATCTCAAAAGAACTTGGAGGAACAAGACAACCCAAGCTCTGAAAACTAACAGTTTAGAAGCACTTCTGCTGTCAGGATTAGCTGCCTGTTCATTTGCATCCAGTAGATATTTCTGTTCATACATACTTAATTTAGAGGACATTTTGACTAGAACTTCTGAGCAAGAATTCAAGCAGTTTCTCCTCTCCTGAACTGTCTTTTCTTACCTCCCATCACTCTTCTGTCTAAATTACAGCACTGAAATGGAATGTGGTACTTGGTGATACACCTGGGGAAACAACTGGCTGAAAAAATTATTTTTTATCAATTGACTTTTCTAAATCTATCATTTCCTTGTACAATTCTGTCTGACATTGCAGTAACAACTGTGTAAATGCAAGAGAAAAAGGGGAAAGGCAAAGGCCCTGGAACTATTCTAACAGCGCTGCCAACTGTCCATTAAACACCTGTGTAATTCCATGCCATTGAAATCCATTTTGATTTATCTAAGTACCTATTAACAGCCAAGCAGGCCTAAATCAATATTCAGACTAGATCACTAGATGACAATATCTTGAAAGCATTTAGAAAGTGTGATTTTTTTAAAGTAGTATTGAACAAAAAGGCAACCATCTATTTAAAACAGGTACTCAAGGGAAAAGAAACAAACACTTCACAGTTAACACTAAATACAATCTTCAGAAAATGTGGTTCAAGACAAGATCCCTAGTCCTTTGCTGTGATTATTGTATTGCCCAGAATTGCTGATAAAAGTCATCAGTCACATACATCATAATTCATAGTACCAGAAGTACTTATTTCAAGAAACGTTATAAAAAAACAGTCAAGTGGTTTGAAAGCTCTATCCTACTAAAATTCTCATACATGCAACATTTAAAAATATTACTAACCATGAAAATCTCACTATCCCAGTAAATACAATGCCATCTTGGATTCCAAGGGACAAATCCGGTTGGTAAGGCAGTTCTACAACCTATTGTAATCTGACACCAGTCAAACAGTACACAGTTCAACACAGCACTTCTCCAAGCTCAAGCTACCCTTCTTTTCCATGGATTTCCCCCTTACACATGAACTTTCTTATTCACCAGTACTAGATTTTTGGATGGGTTTTGTTGTTGCTCCAAAGGGCATACCAGGTTTATTCCAGAAAACTTAGATTTCCTGTAAAAGTTTCTTCCATTTTAAGTTTAGGAAGTCTAACAGTGATCTCTGAAGCTCAAATGGCTTTGAATGTATTTAAATAGGTTCATTTCTTCTAGAATTGTGAACATTTGTAGTATTGATTAGTTCTTATGTATGTTTCAAATTCAAATGAGAGAACTAAGAACCTAGTGCATCTGAAGAAGCAAATGGTACAGCTGTTGGGGGCTTTTTTTAAACACAGGAATTTTTATGTGCTGAAATTTCTCATCACAGTGATTTTGAGCTAAGCCTGGGATGGTAGTCCACAGATTCATGAAATGTGGATGATATGTATGCTTTTAAATTTTTTCATTAGAGGCATATGTAAATAATAGTTGGATTCTTATTAGAGTTATTGGTCTTTGCTCTACATGCTGCAACACAGAGAGCTCAGTATACCTTGAGTAAATAAAGACACTTTACCCTGAGAGTAATGACAAACTGTTTAGGCACATAAATTTACAAGATATCACCTGTATTCATACAAACACACATCTTGTACTCCCCTTTTAAAAAGCTGGATGAAACCAATATGACCAATACAAGTCACATACTCTTTGTTTTCAAAACATGCATTGACTGTAAGCAAAGTGATTATACCACTTGAATCATGTGCCAAATCCCTTTTCATAAATATTTACCTGGTCCACATAAATTCCATAGGTAATGGATTTGCATCAGCATTACATTTGAGCTGAACATTTCCTCTTCCAATGAACCAGTTCCCATCATAGCCAGTTACTGAAACTTCTGGGGTATCTGACAAAAAAAAAATAATCTATGAACAATCACAATTTTTACATTAAAAGCGAATCATGTGTAACATTGTTAGAACAAATAGGTATTTTTCTCCTTTTTTTTTTTTTACTGTGTGCTTTAGTTGTTGGTTGCCTTTTTGTTTTTAATTTAAAGACCACCACCAAAATATACAGAGAGCACGATACAGTTCCAAGCTACAACATTAATATGCAGCAGTGAACAAATAGTTTCAATCAGTGCAATTTTCCCAGTGTGTTTTCAGCAGCCACACAGCACCCTTAGAAGTGAGAGGACTTCAGAAAAAAAGAATCAGTTTCATGTTTTTGGGAAGGAGGAATGGTAACTTAGAACTACTTCTCACTAAAAAGTTACAGCAAAGGATCAGAAACAACCTTGGGAAAAACCAGATAATTAAGAAATCACCAAAAAGTTCACAGATGCCAACTATAAAGATTAAATTATCCATTGGCATCAAAATGTAGAATTATGTTATGGCTCTAAAAAGCCAGGAGGTGATTTCAGAGAGGCGTTGGAAAAATATTTAAAAGCCAAGGAACAGACAAACTAGTATGATTTGGGATAAGCTCTGGAGCCAAAATGGAGATGCAGTTGCAAAAGCTAATAAGTGTTAGGGAAAACTGAAGAGCACACACTGCTTCTCACTTGCTACTGTGTACCTTACTATACAACCTTGTTAGAAATTCTGAAACATGCAATTAACGCTAATCTCAGATGAAAATATTGAAGACCAACTTGCACCCTCACTTCATTTTCAACAGGAAACAATTATTTTATTCACTGTTTGAGACAATACAAATCCTCTTCAGTTTTATTTCTGTATCAATGACCCTCCAATCTAGAACTTTATTTCAAGACCAATAAAATAAAGCAGTGTTAATCACTATTTTATGCCAAAATAAGTGATTCTTTACCAAACAGAACAAAACCAAGCCAAAATCAAATTCTAGTCAAATCAAAACAGCCAAGTCTACTTTTCCCAGCCGCTACATTTGTTCTACTTGAACTGACAGACTTCTGTGATTTAGGAACTTTAAAAGCAGCACACAGCCAGGTTTAGGAACTTTAAAGCAGCACACAAGACAGGCCACCAAATGACCAACACGAAAATAGTTGGTTTTGTTCATATATGCACTGTTTAACAAAAAGGGACCACATGCCTAAAGCTTACTTGTTTTAACTAGTTTTAACTAAGCAACATTGTAAGCCACCTTGTTTTGTATTCATGTCTTTTAAAAGCCATAAGTTTTTTAAAGAAGCCCAGTGCAGGTTTGAATTATATTATTATGTTCTTGTTTCCTTGTGCTAGTTAGAGTGGACAAAGCTTGGTGAATAATCTTAAAGTAACTTACTGACCACCACAAGACCTATTTTCAACTTAGCATCTCACACATGAATTTTCATTAGCATTCTTTTTTAATAATGCTGAAATTGCAAGACACTATAAACAGCTTTTGGATCAACCCTCATGTTTATCCATGATTCAATATCCAAAACAGTAGAAATGTAACAGTATTCTAGCTTCATTACTTTATTTTCAATTCAGAGACCCTAGGCTTTTACTCCTGCCTGACCTGCCTCTTATCACAGCTTTTCTATATAGTTTCCATTTTCCTGAAGCAGAAAGTGCTCATCTCCTTCCCGTGGAAGGTGTACACTGATTAAGGGGGAAGTTGCAAGGTACAAACCAGGAGTAATTACCTCACAGAATACTTACACTGTATATCCAACACGTAAGGGTATCGCATCTCCTTTTCAAAGGCGGGGTGCCTCACTACACAAGTTATGTGTCTTCCTCTTGCAAATCGTGTAGGGACAATCACATAGTGGCTTACAACTGTCACTGTTTCATTTGGAAACAAAGTAGAGGTGGATTCCATTTCACCAAGGCCTCCTTCCCAGTCAATCTGCGCAGCAGGTTTTCCAGTGGCTGCTGTACAAGTGGCTGCTACTGTCCTATTTGCACCATCTATTAGAGGGTTTGGTCCTTTCTTTAAGCTCACAACAGGTTCAACTAAGGAGAGGGGGGAAAAAAGGAGATTTAAACAAGAACTCCACATCTTTGAAAGTGTCACTACTTAAGTTAAACAAGATCTAATCCGCTTGCAAATGCTCATGTTAATCAGACATCCTAGAAGGCTACGCATATCTCAAGAGATGACAGTTCTACAAGGCTTTGGTCTGCTGACACTACCCCGCTTTGTCCACTCACTCAAGTTCAGTGTTGTTCATTCAATACATTTAATGCACTGAAAGGGAATTCCAGAGTGGTTAGATCCAAAATGCCAGTTGCAGTGCTTCAGTTGCAGTGTCTGACAACAGCAAACTTAAGGTATTAGGTTGAAACGACACTGCAGGGTTTTTTTCAAAAAGCTTAGATTCTGCTGCATTTTCAAGCATTTAAAAATTAACCTATACTGTCAGTTTGTGTCACTTGAAATCTAGTTCAGTGTTCTAACATTAGGAGTTTAAGCTTTTCTTGATCACTATTATAGAAATGACTTCCAAGCTGCATCTTTATTATATATACAAACCACACACTGAATAAAGGATCTAATAAGTAAACAGAAATATGCAATTGTACATAAAATTTATCTAAGTTTTTAATATACAAAGTAATCTATATGTAAATAAAATTTCAGTAACAAAATACAATAAAAATAAAATTCATTGTTTTATATAAAAATAAAATTTTTGCCTATATATATATATATTTTGCCTACATGGAACTCAATACTAAGACTAAAGAAATCTGCATGTGGAAGGATGTGACCTCCTCGTAAAGCCACTGCTCAATCCAAAATTTTAAAGACTTGGGGAACACAATTCTTTCTAAAGGGAAATTGAGCTCTTCATGGACAAGTCTACTGCTGAGGACTATAGACTAAAAAGGTTCGAAAAAATTTCCTTTTGGTTTAGCAAATCTGTTTTGGCCCTGTACAAGCCACCCACCAGCTGCAGCCCAAGTCAGAAAAACTACCTGGTGCTCCAGATACAAACCATGGCTGGGCTGTTTTAGAATGGCCCGTTTGTGTCACCAGTTCTGTAAGGGACAGGTTTGCAGTGGTGTACCAGCCTGTTCCACAATCCTGGTCTCGCTCTAATCTGGCTACTGAAGTCCTCTGAAGGAAGGTCATTGCTACTCACCATAATAGTTCAGAATCCACCTCAGTGGATCAGCCCTCACTAATCACAAAGCAGAGATAAGTCTTGCAAGTTCTGTGCCTTTCAGTATCAGAAGGAAAAAAGTTAGTTCATGGAATTTCTTTCCAATAAATTGAAGCTGACCCACAGACACATCTTGTAACACAACAGAGCAAAGTACCATACCTGGCAAGTTCTCCAACTACCTATACCTTCCAAAGATAACAAATATTTTCAGTTATTTTCAGTGCCAGGATCAGTTTTTGACTGTTTTCTGCTCAGTCTAACACTCCTCATGTCTGAACAAGTTGGTTTATCATTTGCTCAATTATACTAAAAGAAAAGGCAACTATTAAATGGATAACCTTACAAAAATGTGTTTTCTGTTCTATGCATAGAAATGCTTGAAGAATACAAGTTGTTATGAAATTGAAGATTGTTTGGGTGGATACTAAGAGCAAATTATTTTCTACTTTCCTTCTCTGAATGCCCACCCTCTGAGATTTGTTAGTAACCCTACTGAAAATAAGCCAATAGCAGGTTTTTTTCTACCAAGTTGAACACTCACTTTTCTAGATCTGAAGTATTTTTAATACAGCTTCTTTCAAAATCTGATTCCCTGCTCTGCAACACCAGCAACAGCTAGAGCTTTGTGCAGTAAACTTGCATATCTGAACTGATGTACACATGAAGCATTGTCTCATCCACAAAAAAAGCCTTTAAAACCTAGTATGGAGAACTTGACGTAACATAGTTTTGTTATTTGACCCACAATTTGGTTTTCCTGATTTAACATGAACACTACTGCCTTATCCTCCCAAAATCACTGGTAGAGATTTCTTCAGTAGCTTCTGTAGCATTACTAAAATGCAGAAGTATACATCCAAATTTATATTTAGAATTTTACATACATGAAAGTTCTAATTTTTGCTGTATCCCTCCCTTCCCAAGATTTCCATAATAGTAAAATAAATTAAATTAGCAGCTATCATTAGCATTTCATGCCAAAACTCTAGACTCAAATAATTTCAGCTGGAAATAAAAGCTTGATATGTTCTATTCCTTTGATTTTTCTTCAAAACAATGTATGTAACTGTGTAATTTTTTCTCCACCTCTGAAGGGATACGTAAGTAAACAAGAACTCTTAACTAAGTTGCATAGATGTCCAGACCCAAAGAGGACTACTCAGTACTGTACTTTTAGAAAAAGAAGCCTTCAAGTAGCATGATAGATCTAATTTTAAACACCTACTTTCTCAAATGATACCAGAGATTTGTCAGTTTGAGTTCATTGTGCAATACTTGATTTTACACTTGTCAACTAGACACCAAAGGTAAACTATTCAAAACTACTCAGTGTCATAAAATATACTTATTCCCAGTCCTACCTGTTTCCATGTTTAGTTTTTTTTTATACATCAGAAATGTTTAGGCTTCTATTGTCATATCTTCTCATAAATTGTGATTCTTGTACGACACATCAACTGCAAGGTAACTAAATAACCACATACTGAAAAATGGAAAGCAATCGCTGTTAGGATACTTATTTCTATAGTTTATCATTCAGGACTACTCTGTCCCAGCAACTGAAACAAAACAAGCAGAAGCCCAGATACTTATTCTATGGCTTTTCTAGATGTTTCAGTCATGGATTAAGAAGTATCTGGTTAATAAATCCATAACTACAAGGGGGCATTGACATCTCATCTCTCACAGTGCAAAACAGTTTTACCATTTTCAGTTTGGAAAAGAGATTATCCAAAGTAGGGTTTTGGAATTCTTTTTGGTTAATTTTTTGTTTTGTGGAAGTGTAATTTCTATATGCAGTCATCTTATCCCAGGACCATTCATTCCGCCACATGAGTGTGATTTTTAATTACTTTCTCTGCCCACAGTGGTGGTGGAGGCCATAAGAGGCAGCTGGGAGAACATTAGAGAAGCTGCTAGACACACTCAGTAGAAACCTTATGCTCTATTTAGGCCAAATTAAAAAGATAGTGAGGACAATGCTTTGTGTGGAAAAGGAAGCCATCAATCCCCTAACATGCAAAAGCAAGACCTACTTCCACAGTGTGAGAGTTCCATCTAAAGCAACATTATGGTGTGAATTATACTTGAGTATTAAAGACAGGATGGCTGAAGCATGGAAGATAGATGGGCAGTTGTTCAAAAGGTTTCAACTAATTTGCCCATCTGTGCTTGCCCTTTTACAGACTCATGACCACCACTAATTTAACCCAGCTTATTCAACCTTCACCTTACATTCAACATAGGCATACCAGAAATCTCTTGCTGCTCTGGTCCTTATAATTTTTTTACAGAAAATGAACATAATATAGCATCCAGACATGAGCATTAAATCCTACTGCATCAAGTTTCGAGGCCAAAAAGCTGCTTCTTGGTCTTCCTGTACTTCATAAACCTTTTTCAATTGCTTCTGTTGGTTTTAAAACTAATTTTCTGCACACAGGTCTGGATGATGTTGGCATGATTACAACACACACAGGATTATTTCCTCCCGACATTAAATTCACTGATTCCTTGGCAATAGCACAACACTGGAAATTGTCATTTCCTTCATTGCATCTGACATGTACTTGATTAACTTCTTTCCAAAACAGTATTTCAAGTTTTTATTTTCTCTCACCTTGAAACCAGGAGCTTTATCTTTCTGTGCACTTTATCCTGTATGCTAATTAATACTTAATTATTAACTTATTAAGGTTTTCTTGTTTTAATAGTTTGGGGGGGAGGCAGTTTGCTTCTTTGTTTTAAGGCCGTTAAGTTCACTAATTTGCCATCTACTTGATACTTTTTCTTGGCCCTGAGTATTCTGTAGTACCCAATATCTATACTGCCTGACATACATAATCTTTTAATTTCTAATTGGAAGACTTTCTGCATTAGAGTGTCTAGGATCTAATTCATGACCTATGCCTTTGACACTCCTTTGTACAATTTATTCCTCACTTGTAGCATTGGGAAGAGCTAGGCTGCAAAGGAACAAGACCTACTTTATCAATACCCATGATAAGAAATCCAACTTAGCAAGACAGAGTTAAACCAAACCAGGTATTTTAAATAGTCATGGGCAGCACTCAAGTTAGTCACATAAAAATTATATCAGCTCTGCAAGCTACCCAGCAACAAGCCCTTTCTTCTGCCCTGAGACACCAGTTTGCCTCATTTGGTCAGCATCATGGGATCTTGGGGAAACCAACAGCTTGACACAAAAATTATTTGCCATTTTTTGCAAAGTTTAACAACTTAAGTTTGGCAAACCAAAGTTTCAGAAAAGTTCAATATATCTGTTTGACCCTAAAAGCATTTCCACTGTCTTAACCTCTTCTTTTACAGTGCATTTCCTTAAGACGACATGAAGCACTAAAAGCAAACTTGGAGTGGGCAAAGTCACCAAACATGGCTCATCTGTTAAACTTGGGGCACACAAGAAGTTTTAAATATGGTCTTAAGTGATCAGTGTGCTGTGGCAAAACACAGGGCATTTTATGTTGCAGTTATTTCTTCCATTTGTCTTCAGTGTGTCCACTTTATAGTGTAAAAGCATCTAGTACATGATTAAGTATATCCGCTACACAGGGGAAGGAAACAAATTCTTTGCTGAATAAGAACAGACAGGGACTAGGAAAAAAGGCAGTCCTGCTTCAACTGGAAACAGCCTCAGCCTTAGGACAGGAACTTTTTCTCTTACTTAAGGAAGAGGTTTTTAGACCAGTGGGAGAATGCAGCCAATGTATCATTGAAGATTATTTTAAGTTACATCAAGATTTAAATTACAGCAATTGCATGCCTTAAGATTCTGATGAGCTTGGAATTGCTGAGTTCAGGCCAGCAAAGTTCACTATTTATTAATTTACAAACATATTCTGAACATCATTACTTCCCCAGTATTTTGACAGTTTAAGCCTACAAGTCAGTGTAGCAAAGAGTTTCTAAAAGGACAGAAAATATACAGCTGAGGCCATAGAACTTAAGTCCAACAGAGGGTTGGCTACCTAGTGGTACATGCAAGTGAAGCTGCTGGTAACTAGGATGGAAAAGCATCTTTGCAAATAACAGCTGGGTTTTGCCATTTAGAGAGTCCTGACAGACTTACAGCAATTGGCAATCATCTACATCAAAGATGAAAAAAGCTATGATCAGAACCACTGTATGCCTGACTAATACTTCTTTGCCTATTTCAAATGCAATTTTTCATAACGTATATTCAATGAAACAAGTTGTGGTCCTTCTACTCTTCCAAATGTAGAATAATAAGCACATGAAACATAGATGTGCTTTCCAAGTTCTTCCAGAAACCTGATATTATGAGTGCAAAATGGACACAATAACTAATGTTACCTGAAAAAAAAACAATCTTAGAAAGAGGAACTGACTAGAAAAGGTGAGGGGAGGTAGTAAAATTCCCACAGCTTACTGGTAAAGCACAATAGCTGAAACCTGAAGTGAAGAGACTGCTACAATAGCCACACACATAGCCACTTGCAGAACTGATGGAACTCAGGTGAAAAAGAGAACCATAAGACCACATGCTTTGTGCATCACACAGAATTTTGGTTAAGTTACTGGTTTCAAATTGGATTAAGCCAGTTACTTTAATGCATTTATTTTGCCCCACCTTGTGGTGAAAACCAGTTTACATACGGTGCTACAGCCCTCTGATTAATTCCATTGAATATTCTACTACTATGAAAAGCTGGTATCAAAGACCAAGAGATGATCCTAAAAAGCACATCTGCTTGCAGAAATAGTCATTCACAACCATCTCAGCTACAGAAAATATCATTTTACTCCTGGAAAGAGATACAGAAGTACCTTACACTAGTACAAGAAGAATACTCTTGTAAGGAGAGGGCAACTTAATAAGAGGCTTTCAAGTTTCAGGGTAATCATTTTACCTTACACTGCAGTAACACCTGAGTTACTTGCACTTCAGAACTAATTCCTTATGACAGCAATACACAGCCCTCAACAAGAGGGAGAAAGTTAGTGTAAACAAACTCTCAAGTCTATCAAAGTTTCACATTATGACTATCCACAAACAGTCAAGAGCTTAAATTGACTCTTTCTTCCCACAACTCCCAGCAGTCATCTAGACAGTTTTGCTTTACATTTATATTGTGCAAAGAACAAGTCTGCATCACCAGACCTAAGCAGCTATATTAAATTATCATGTTAGCAGCATATTTATAAAATCATAGAATTGCATTGGAAGGGACTTTTTAAAGGTCATCCAGTCCAATCCCCTTGCAATAAGCAGGGGCATCTTGAACTACACCAGGCTACTGCAAAGTCCCATCCAAATGTTTCCAGGCATGGGGCATTGACCTTTACTAGGAGCTCTCTAACCTCATTACAGATGATGGACTATTTCACTGAGACAAACCAACAAGGTTTAGAAATACCTGCTTTTTCTGAAGACCTGTGATTACCCACTACAAACTGAGGGCATTTAGCCAAGGCAGTAGCTAAACCCAAGTCCAGCAGCTTCCCAGCACATACACACAAGTCCCTGGTATCAGCATTGTCTGTCAAAGCTCTAAAACACTGCTAATACAAACTGAATGTTTGTTTTCAGCATAATTCCTAAATAGGAACTCATTTATTTTTAATAACTAGACAGTCAAATAACAAGTTCTAAAGGAGCAAGAACAAAAAGAAGTCTCCTCTATGACATTAGTAAAAATTGCACACCTGTAATCAAAGCCCAGCAAACACATATTTTACATTTTCTTTAGGTTAAATGGTAAAATTCAACTTATTTGTAAGTTATTTGCAGAATTTTGCTTTCAAAAAGAAGCTGACTTACCTAATACTGTTACAGTTGTTGATGACTGTGTATTTCCAAGCGGGAATGTAACTGCCTTGCAAACATATTCTCCTGCATCAGAAAAGCTTACATTTTTTAAGATGATTGTTGCATCAGTAAGTGAGTAGTTTTTAAATGCCACTCTTCCTTGGTACTCTCCTTGAACAGATATTCCATATTCAGGGTGATGAACAGCAATAGTCTGTGAACTTTTACCATATATCTTCTCCCAAGAAACTTGTGTTATTGTTTCGTTTACATCAATTATGCATTTCAGTGCAACCTTCTTCCCCCAAACTGCTGTCACATGTGGATCAACAACTGGTCCAGCTAAGGCACCTAAAAACAAAGCAAGTGTTAGTTGCTACACAAGTAAGTTATGTTGCTTGGTTTTCACAGTAAGCCTTCTTCCATAATTAGCTTACCTTTTTAGAAGAGAATTCCTGCTTTTTTTCTGATTAACTGATTCACAACAGTGTGGAAATACTACAGAAACACATTTCAAGCAAAAACACCAAACCTAGGCACAGATCAATCATTTTTCAGAGGATACTACCACTAATACACAACTTCATATAAAAACAATCTGACAATTGTATAACTGGGCTAACAGTCTTTTGGGAATTTAACTGGATATGAACATTCTGTGAATTCAGATTTACCAAAAAAACAAGACATGGTACTTTGGTACTTTTTAGCAGTCTGATTACTGATCTAGAGCATCAAGCAAAAACTTAAGTTAAACTACTGCACTTACATGTTTCTCCTTAAACAATCTTTATCAAGTCATATCTTCTATAAGTAGAAATAAGTGAAACTTCTAGCACTTACCATACCAGTAAATACTTAAACCGCAAAGCAACAATTAAAAAAACAAACAAAAAAGCCCCTATCAAAATCCCACAAACCACTCCATGTTTACAGTGACAGTCACTCAAAGACCTCAACTTGAGCTTTCCTACCCTACCTCCTAATGAAGACATTTACCATCATACATATGTAATTCTTCTGCTTCAGTGCAGTGGTATGTCTTCACACAAGACCTTGTCTCAGACAGTAAATATGCAAGAGTAGGCATAGGCAAGTGCTTGCTTAGGATTCAACATATTTCTGCTTAATACCTAAAATGTCTTCCACAGTAGCAACTACATTCTAAGCTCAGCATTTTACACCATCCTCCTTTCAAAAAAGGAAATCCACTAGGACAAAGCAGTTCAGTATACCACAGGTTCACAGTTTCTTTTGCCAACAGATGCTCCAGCAACTTGACTCGTTAGTTCTCTTGGAGCAAACTGACCTGATGAAAAAGAACCAAAGTCTTAGTCCACAGTGTATTTCTTTTTTCTGAGCTCAGATTTTAACAGAGCTATTTCAAATGCTCTGATTCTCTCTTCAGATACCAAGTCAGTACTCAAGCTGTAACTAAAGAAGTTCACTGATGAAGCAAAAAGTCAAGTATAAATTTTATTAGCCCCATTCTCATACACATGAAGAAGTCATCCATCTTGAGACATGAGCTAGCTGCCTTTTCACTCACCAAGCTCAAACAAAAGGCAAGCCATGTGTTCAGGAAATCAGTCCTTAAAAGCCTTTGTCTACAAATCCATTGTTACAAGCTTTCTCCCTCCCACGGATTGATTTTTCATTGTTCAAACTATTTCTCAGTCAATGAAGTCACCCAAAAAAGTGATTTAGCTATGGATTTCTTCAGTATAAAACTACTGACTAACATCAACAGTATGAACACCTTAAGCTACACAAATAAGTCAAACTAAGCCAAAAATTCAGACCAATATTGTTGATACATCAGTAGGTAAGTGGGGCTGGTGAAGGGACAAAAAATAACAAGAAAAGTAAAAAAAAAACCATAACACATTTCAAATAGAGACTATCTGCCATGACAAGTAGTGCAAGAACATTGTCTATTCTCCTCATGCCTTTTATCTAACACATTAATGTAACAGACACTGGAAAGAGGGCAGCTATTTGCAAACTGGGATGCACAGAGTTCTGTCCAAAATTCATCTCCACTTGCCATTGCTACATTTAAACATAAGGTGGAATGTTTCTTAAAAAGTATTTGATTATTGCTTTTTACCTTATAAATAAATTCACAAGTTACATTTGTGAAATGTATTTCAGAATGTATTGGATATAAATACTCTGTAATGTAATTTAAGCAAAGAAAAACACTTTCATTCAGGAATCTGCTTTCTGCAACAGTTAAATCTACTGTATCTTAACCTATACTTTATCATAGTGATTAGCTGTATATAACCCCAAACAGCTTAGTACAGAAAAACCCCACAAGTGAACTTACAAAAACTGTTCACACTTCTGCAGAAGGTAACAAACTAAACTGAAAAAATATCCCAGTTAACAGAACACATGAGCTCTTTTGCTTCCTTTTACTTTTTTTTTTGACAACTCTTCTCCCAGTTATTGTAGGCTTTAGCTACATAAAGATGACCATTGTACATTTAAAAAGTCAATACTCAACAATTTTCCCACCAAGGAATACTTCTAACAGCTCATTTGTGCTATGAGAACATTGTGTTCTCATATGAATGACATGAATATTTTCAGAAGTCAAACTTTTTCATTGCTGCTATTTTCAAGATTTACAGACTGAACTGAGCAGGACCTATATATATTTATAGACATAAACACACTTGCAGGCATAGAATGTTGATCAGTTAGATCTTTTTTTCTTCCCCTTCTCCAGCAAGGGAGGTAGAAAGCTAACATATCACTACTCCAAATTTTACATTTTTACATTTATCTCATCTTCTGACACAGTCAGACCCAAAAGACCAAAAAAACCCAAACCAACAAACAAACAAACTTATCTTCACAAATTATTTAACTTGAACTTACATACAGCTCATAAAACAGTATATAGACTCCAAAATGTTTAAAGTGCTAGAAATAGCTTAAATCTGATGTGCCAATGCCACATATTTGATTTGGAACAGTATCTCCATCCAGTTATTATTTAACTAGCTGCAGTTGCAGAGCAATCAAGCTAATAGTTCAAACTAGCAAGCTAATTACCATGCAGATATTCAGGGCTCTCCAAGGCTCAGGATGCTCAAGATAAGTATTTCCTTTGACATAAAGACTTCCACTCAAGAGTCAGTATTCTGCTCACAGATTGTAATTGAATAACGAGCTACATGTCTCCCCCAAAATAACACACTTATAATGCACAAGGTTCTGAAGAACAAGCCACTTCAAGACCACACTATTCAGGTCCTTAACTGATCCAAATTTAGGACACACAGGCACATAGAATATGCATTTACTGTTTTAATGAGGCCTGGCCCTCCTCCTCTTGAAATCTGACCTTGTCTGCCTCACGTTCACAATATTGAAGTCTGTCATTCTCAACAAAACTTCTGGATACACTTTGTACTTACTTAGTAATCAAGATATTTTGTAAATTTTCAAGGTAAACACAGCATCATGAGGTTTTCTTACTTTTTTTCTTTATATTTGCCCAAGCTTTTAGAGATCTGCCTTCCCTTTCGTTTTTGCTTCCTTGGAATACATAAAATTGTACTGTTTCACATGGAGCCTGATGAGATTGCCAACTCAAGCACTTTATCATGATTCAATTTCAGCTAAATCCCTATGCACTAACTGATTTTTGATCACAGTGATCCAATGCCATGCTTGGCAATAAAGTCAAGAATACTACCTGAAACAGCAAGGCAATGATTCTACTCATGCAACTTGACAGAATGTTTAAAGAGTAAACAAAACAAAAAGATCCCTTAGGCTCACTTGCAGCATTAAAAGCCACAGAACTAGGTGCTATCAAATACTGACCATGATAATATTTTCAACATCAATTCTGAATTAAGTTTCTACTACTAACTGAAAAAAAGATACTGAGGAATTATGACAACCTTCATAACATAACAAAGTATTCATGATTTGGAATGACAGAATACTTATCACATTTGCAGGCTTGTTATTTGTTGCAATAAACAGCAGATTTAGATTTTCTATATGAAGCAGCCACGCACAAGTCTAATTATAAAAGCAATGCATTTTTCTACCCACTTAACAGCACCCTTCTGGCAAGACAGGGTGACCATACTGACCATTTCTGGCCACGGATTTTCCACAACCTGCCGACTATTTCCACAAGACAAAGCCAAACTACAGAAAAGCATAAAACTTAATTTTTCCCCTCTATCAGCAAGTTATTCAGCTCATGGGTATACATGGCCTTAGCACAAACTAGTGGCAGGGAACTCAGAAGAGGTCCAATCACAAATGGAGCAAAACAAGAACATTCCATTTTGCAGACAGCAAGTTGCTATGTCAGCAGAACACTCTGAAAGTCAGGCTAAGCGTTATTGTTTGGCCAGTTGAATTTCAGCTGACATCAAAAAGCTTATTCTTGCAGTCCTCCTCCTCCTGCGTCAGCACTCATCAGGTACCTAAGAGACCCCTACCTTCAAAAACTCACTTGTTCTCTTCCCGATTTAACCTTCTGAATTAGCTCAGCCAATCACAAGAGGCGATGCAACCCAGGCAATGAGCACAGCTCCACAAATCCAGTGGCATTTTCAGATTTGTTTAACTGGAAAAACAAATCACTTAAAGACACTGCAGAAAACAAGCTGAAACCTCAACTTAAGGCTTTATAAAAATATATGCCTAAATGACTGGGAAGAAGTGAGTGTGTCTTTTGAGCACCAGGGCATGACCAAATTACTGTGTCAAAAAAAAGATCAGAACCAAGGAATGGAAGAGATTCAGATTAAGTAGTACAAAATGCCTCAACATCAGCTTCCAATTAGAAGTGCTAACCAAGTATGTAGGAAAAAACTGCACTTAAATCAAAGAGAAAGTATTATAACCTAGTGTTACTTTCACCTAAGGATCTGCTTTATTGCAATCCCTGCTTGGAGCGTCAATCAGTTTTTTGAGGACAAGTGAGCTGAGATCAGGAACAGCACGAGATTAGCTTCTATAAGCATTGCATTTACAGGACTCAGCTCAAGTTCCTTTTTTTTTTTGTACAGAACTTGCCTTATTTTTTTAAAGAAGAAAACCAGGAATGTATTACTTCCATCTCAGGGAGCAAAACTTAAAACCTTGTTCCATGTAAAGCATACAGTATAATAGGCATACAGAAGCCTACCAGAATGCAAAAAGTTTCAGTGAAATGACGCATAGCAATTTGATAGTCTGAAGCCAAGACTACTGAAGGCTCTCAGGCTCTCTCAGGTTGCTTTTTCATTTTACTGAAGGTCAAGGGATTCTTGAATCTTGAACTTTACCTAATACCAACAGGAAACTAAAAACATGATGCAGTACATGCAAATCCACCACTTGCAAATGGTTAACTTCTGAATGTTAACTTCCTATGCCTGCAAACGGCCCAAAACAGGTTCAAGTCTTGAGTTGGTTTATGGCATGAGCAGCTCTCCTCTAGGTGACTATAGCCTGACTTCTCACAAAAACCATAGAAAGGGGAATATAACTTCTAGTTGAAAATTATAAAATAAAGTTGCACAAAGCTGTATCTTTTCCAAGCAACCGAAAATTCAAAGAGACTGGCAATGAGAACTGTGTGAAGAGGTCAGTCTCGATTTCAGTGCTGTCTCAAAAGTTAGCTGTTGCTGAAGGGTTTTACTAACATCAAGCTCCAGACTGATGGATTCTCAGTTAAGTGCTATCACAGGATGTTCTGCAGAATTCTGAAACACTTTGAACCACCATCTGGCTGCTCCTAAAAGTACAGCTGACAAGATATCACACCATTCAGCCAGGAGGCTTGTCTTACTCTGCTCCTTCATTCCCTGTAGCTGATGGAAGAGACTCTCAGTTATCTCCCTCTAGTTGCTGCATCAACATGTGTATCTACATAGAGGGATAAAGGAATAGAAATAATTGTTGGGAAAGCTACAGCTACCATTCATAAGATAGCATCCAGAGCCCAGAGAGAGGACTCCCATTGCCTGTTAAAAGGCCAGGTAATGCAATACTGGACAAAGAACTGTCATCCTAGCACAAAGGAGTTAAAGATGACAACATATGCAAACCTCTTCAGCTCCACAATAAACAATTATCTACAAGACTGACATTTGCAATACAGAAAGCAAAGAAAGAGATTTCAAAGAGACACTTTACTCCAATGCAACACAAAGTCAAAGAAAAAGTAGTTACAACTTAAGAGTTTAACATTAGCTTGAGCCCAACTCATAGAGTCAGGAGTTGAAGCTTCAGAAAAACTCTGCCCCTGGAGTCAGGGTTGGCTGTTACCCACCATTCTTATTTCAGAATGCCATTTTCACATGTGAACCAGTGCTTCTGTTCTAGTTTATCTCCATGTAAGACAGCACTTGTGCCCCTGCATACTCTGCTTACCACCATGCTGCACAGACCTTTAGTATCAAGCAGCAGGACAATGTAAGACACTAGAGGAAGTTGAAAAGTAATGTTAGGCTCACGATTCAAATGGAGTTGAGAAGGACACTCTTAGAAAGCCAATTTTATAAGGTCAAAACTTTGTAAACATTCTTAGTGAGTAGTTTGATTTAAAGGCCCATGAACTTTAAAACTTTGTGTGGAATTTTGACTTAGACGATATTAACATCAATGTCCATTTTACATGTTCTTACATTATAATCATTTATACATATTAACACACAGCAAATTAAGACAGACATGTTTATCCTGACACTAAACTTTCAGATGTTTTAAAATATGTTGAACTAATAAGTAGGGCAGGCTATGAAGCAGCTGGAAGTTTTTCTGTAATTATTATTTCCAACTCTGTTTCACCAAGTCTTCCAATCCTATCTCCTTTAAAAGGAATAAGCAGGACAATGAGGTACTAGTTTTCCAATAAAGAGGCCAGGCTCAAAAGCAGGACTGGAGGAAGACATCTCATTTCAAGTCCCACTCCCTCAAAAAAACTAGTAGTAAGAGTAAACAAGTAGTTCTAAAGTTATCCATATACACACCACTACTGCTTAACCACCACAAAATGCTTCACACCCCCATTTAAATACATTCAAATCCCTAAGTATCAGAGCAATAAGTATAAATACACAGAAGAGATTGAAACAAGCAGTCCTTAATGTAACTCAAAAATCTTACTGGAAAGTTTGTTAAAGAGTTCCAGATGATGTTAGAAATCTTCTGAAACACAAAAGATGAGTCAATAGTTCTGACAAACTGATTTGGTGAGAAAGGCTGAAGTCCTCCTGTGTGGCATCTAGTTTAAACACATAACCAAAATATTTAACAGAAGATTCGAGGTCAAAAGGAGAATTGTACATCTGAATCTTGGTGGAGCTGATGACTAATGCATTATACACAAAGAAACAAGTGCAGCTACACTTAACAAACCTTTCCCAGTCAGGCAGAAAAATACCTTCAAGCAGCAGCGGGTCCAAATTAGACTAGCAGCCATCAGGAACAGGTCTAAGTAACACATCAAGAATGTTAAATAACTGGTTAGAGAGCAAAGTGTGTTCTGAAAGCTACAGCAAGTGCATGGTGATTACATACCAAGAATTGAAAGTGACACTATAGAATATGCTAATATAGAAGTATACGCTCTAGCCAACATCAGTGAGGCTCCATCTGGAGCTGTTCAGCTTGAACAGCACACATCATATATTAGCCATCTAGAGAGTCTGAAAGCAAAGTGCACTCAAAGGCCCAGAAAACATGACCTACAGGAAAGGACTGGAAGAGCCCATTATTATTCTTATAAAAGGTAACCCGATAAAGGTCCAAAAGAACTTACACTGCAAAAAAGAGAATGCCTGTGGAGATTAGGAAGAAGATGAACTAGTAAAGCAGTAAAAAAAGAACAAAAACAGAAGGAAAAAAAACCCCAAGCAACCAAGCCCATTGAAATAAAGAAATCCTTTGATGCTACAGAATATGAATTCCTCAAATAAACACCCTGGCCAAAATGACAAACCTCCACACCCTTTACTTTAGAAAGGTTTGATATTTAGTAATTAAAAAAAAAAAAATCATCAAACTAACCTAAGATGATCCTGCACATGATCAAGGATTTTATTTGCTTTGTTATTATAAGATTAATAGTTATTTTTACTGAAGTAATAAACTAGTCCTCCTTAAAATTCTTGTTAGCCAATATGACACACATGCTGAAGGACTTAATCACAATTTCTCACTTCAGGAACTTGGAACATTCCATCCCATATACTTCTACCACTTGTTCTAGCATGATCGTTGGGGTCATCCAGATCTTGCTACTGCGAGAAGACTTCAAAATGCACTCCTTTTACAAGTCTCATTCCCAGTACTCTTCCCAGAAACCTGCTGTCTCTTCAACTGTGTTTAAGACTATCCTCCACCTGCTTTGCAAATCAAGAAACCAACCGAGATATACATGAACAAAATAGGGAAAACACAAAATAGAAATTAACACTGACAGTATCTAGAATGGCAAAATCATTTCATTTTTAATGTTCAGTAAGTAGAACTTCAAATACATTATGAAACAGAATGCCAGTACTTTCTGCTAACACATAATTACTTAGAGCACTTTCAGATACTTTTCTCATGCTCAGGTCAGCTTGCATTTGGTTTAACTCGAACATTGCAAGTTGATAAAATAGCTACTTTCCTATCGAACGTATTTCTCATTTCCTTCTATTTGTATCCTTTAGTTACTTTTTTCAATAAAGGTTCTCCTCTTCATCAGAGGGACAGCCAGCTCACAGCAGGTGACCAGTCTCCTCCATGACTAATGTTTTTTTATTCTGATCCACAAGCAGATATTAATCTTTTGTCACGTCTTTTGTTAAAAGCTTTTAACTCTTCAAAATTTTAGGTTTGTTGTATATTTAACTCCCCATGAAATCTGTTAGCCTCATTTTGTCCTCAGCTGAGTCACTGTGGCATCCGCAAATCACTCCTTACAAAGAAGTCTTATTCTCAGCAACAAGTAAGATTTAGGAGAAATGACAGCCTTCAGCTTTGAGAAAACTTAACTCATTCTCAGCATGTTTAATAATAAGTCAAGTTATAACCTTATGCTTAAATATAACTCTAATGTTGCTTGCTTAAAATTTATTTTAAAGCTCAATCTCTTAATTTATTTGCAGGGCTGTGAGTTCAAGATTATGAAAGAAATTCCATTCTGGAGATCTACAGGAACACCTAATCACAGTTTTAGTCAGCTAGTGCTTCAACTTTTCTGACTTCTATATATAAACTGCCTCTCATGATACATACAATGACATTACACAAAAATTGTCACTTTCTGAACATCAGTTTATTTTTAAAAGGTTTCAATTCGAGTATACTCTTCAGAGCTAAGAAATTTCAAAGCTGGCATTATTACACTTCAAGTTCAAAGAGGATGCCAATACAACATCATGACAGAGGACATGCTTCCCAACAGTGCACTGCCTAGTTCAGACCTTGTACAGGCAGCCCCTTCAAACCAGACCTCTGGCAAACCTCACAGAACTGACCACCACATACTCAAGGCCTTCTTTGCAATTATACAAATATTTAATATTTATAATAATTCATACACAAAGTTTAATACTCTCCTCCACAAAGGATGCCTCATGGGCATCACTGAACAACCATCTATACTTCAGCTTGCTTAACTATTCAATCCCTCAGTTTCTTAAGGTACTTCAAAATTCTGTAACTCATCTTTATTCCAATTTGCTATGAGTAACTAGCACTTATATATAATTAGGGCACCTCATACTCCAAGAAATGCAACAGACACAATCCTACTATCCTCCAGCATCACCTAAAACTATAGCTTCCAGCACACAAATCCTTCCAGAAAAAACTTCCCAGACCACAGTGACTGCTAAATCTGGTCTGGTCAGATAAATACCCTGCCACTTCCTTCCAGACTCCATGCCTCTCCACTCCTTAGAAAGGCAATTTAATGCTATTACAATATCCACTTTTTTCTCTTCTTTTGGTTTTTGGGGGATTTTGGTTTTTTTTCTTTGAGGGGAAGAGAAATTGGGGGTAAGGGATTGACCGATTGACCACTAAAATATTACAGAAGTCTGAGGAGTTACTGTCTTCTGCCTAATTTCAAAATGTGGAAGTTACTAATGCCATAACAGCATATTCTCTTCCACCTAGCCACAAACTTGCAAACACACGGGTTGGTGCTCCAAATGCCAACCCAGTCCAAAAACCAGCTTTCTTCCAAGTTAAATGGCTGTTGTTTCAACACTACCATATAATAAACTTGCCATTTCACAGACTAACAGAAAAAAAAAGGCAACTCAATCAGAACCCAAAAATACAAAGTGTTCAGTATAGGATTCTTGTCACTGCTGTTTGTTCTCTTTCATTATAAAGCAGCAAGTCACTTTCCTGCTACACAGTGGTATTTACATAAGCTGCCATCCTAACCATGAGGGTAATTATAATGTGCATCTTGCTAGATTACCCAAAAAACTCATGTCTATCCCAGAGTCTAAATTATAAGTATTATTAAGATATTCTTGACTTAATCACTCTGACTTCATTTGTCGGACTGAAGCATTCAGACTCAAGTCACCGGAATCACTACTCATCAGTACAAGCCTGTAGAGGGGAGGGAAAAACCCAACCAACCAAACTTCCACAGAAATGCTCTGATAAGGTGTTCAGCAGGTCATGTTGTCAGATGTAAGCTATAGTGATCATTTCCAACCAGGTCACCTAGCAATTACCACAGACACAAGTGAACTCCTAGGCACAGCTTTCTTCATAATACATTTATCATTGGCAAAGTAAAACAAGCTCTAATACTGATGTAGAGAAAAATGATTTCATGTAGGTAAAGAGGCAAGGGACCTCAAGAGGCCATTCAGTTCTGCTCAATGTAGGTCTAGTTATATCAGACTGCTTAAAGATTGGTCCAGTCGGGTTTGGGATATCACCACCTGACATTGATTCCTCAAATATTTTGGACACCTTCTCTCTCACAGACAAGTTTTACTTCCTTACATTGGCTCAGGATTTTCCACACTCCAGCTTGTTCCTATTCCCTTGTGTGGGGTGTCTGAAGAAAGTGTTGATCTACGTTCTTAATACGTTCTCATCAGGCAGCAAATAAGGGCTCCTTTTCTGCAGCTTTCCCTTTTCCAGGCTGATCAGGCCCAGCTCTTTTAGCCTCTGCTCACACACCTTGTGCTCCAGTCGACACAGTGACCCACTTCTGGGCTTGCTCTGGTAGCTCAGTGTCTCCCTGGTACCATGAGCCATAAACTGGATACAGTACTCTAGGGCAAAATATATCCCTTCCCTCAATCTGCTGTAATGCTTAGCAGAGCCCAAGATAAGGTCTCTCTTCCTTGCTGTGAGGACAAACTGCTGATACTGCTCAATTTGTTGTTCACCAGGGCTCTATACCTGTGCCTGCCAAGCTGCCTTCTAGCCCCTTGGACCACAGCCTGTGCAGTTGAATGGAGTTATCTCAGTCCAGATGTGAGACTTAAAAATCACAGAACTGTTTAGGCTGGAAAGGACCTTTAAGATCACTGAGTCCAACCATAAAGCTACAACTGCCAAGTCCACCACTAAACTAAGTCCTTAAGTGCCACATCTACACATGCCGAGTGATGGCACTCAGTATGATCTGCTCCATAACCAACTCTGGCACTGAGGTCAGGCTGACAGGCTTGTAGTCTCCTTGATCCTCCTTCCAGTCCTTCTTGTAGCTGGACATCACATTTGCTAACTTCCAGTGAACTAGAACTAGGACTGCTGGTAAATCATTCAAAGTGGCTGGGTGAGCATTTCTGACAGCTTTGTCAGTAGTCTTGGGTAGATGCAATCAGGCCCCAACGATTTGTGTGTGTCTAAGTGGCACAGCAGGTTACTGACCATTTATCCTCGGATCATGGGGGCTTCAACCTGCTCTCCATCCCTGTCTTCCAAGCTCAGAGGTCTGGGTACCCAGAGAACAACTAGTCTTAACTTTAAATACTGAGGCAAAAAATTCATTATGTACCTCACCCTTTGTCACTGTTTCACCCCACACTCAAAAAAGGATGGAGATTTTCCTTAGCCCTCCTTTTGTTGCTTGTGTATTTGTAAAAATATTTTTTTTACTTTCTTTTACAGCAGTAGCCAGATTAAATCACAGTTGGGCTTTGGTGCTTCTAATTTTCCATCTGCAAACATCACATCTTCCTGATTTGCCTGCTCCTTCTTCCAAAGCTCATGAACTCTCCTTTTCCTGAATTCCAGCTCTCTGTTTAGCCATGCCAGTCTAGCTCCAAGCATTCTAGACACTCTTCTTTACCTTGCCACCTGCCTTTCCTGAAGGTACAAACGGAGCTAATTGCATGACTCCAGTCATGCAAGCTATTCCACAACATTGCTGCAATCCCAATGAGATCCAAAGTCTGCAATTGTGCTCATTTGTGCTGCCTTCACAAGGGAAGGGATAAAAACCAAATTCCATCATATCCCCGTCGGATACTTGTTGATTGCTCCTTGTATCTTTGCTTTTTTTTCAGATTAGTGAAAAATCAAAGGTCATCTCAACATGCATAGTTTAAAACCCTCCTCACAAGCTAGCAATGCTTTTGGATAAGAACCTTCCACCTTACTTCATCAGACAGACCCCGCCTCTGGTTCAGTAGTCCTTGTTCCTCAGGGAAAGTTCAGCAACTAGAGAAGTCCAAATAATTAATACCTGATCTTTCATGCATTTCACAGTATTTACACCAGGTAGCACAGGAGAGCTGCAATGGTCAGCCAGAATTTACATATTAATTGTAAGACTGCACAGCACACATGCTGAAATGATGGTCAATCCAGCTGGCTAGGAGAAGCAATGAAGATATAAATCAAGAATTACCATATTTCTGTGCCTGTATTTACTGACTTGTGCAGTGCTATATCAGTACTTAATTATTTTGTTACTTAGTAACTTTATTTTCCATACTTTCTGTTCTTCCGATACTACACTGCACTTCTCAGACTCCACCTCTACATTCATTATCAAGGCAAACTTAAGTCAACTCAGAGAACCAATTAACTGCCAATTTCTGAAATATACAATTATTGTTCAACTTAATGTTCAGACATAAGGTCTAACAAAAACGTGATCAAATTCAAGCTACACGTCCTAGAACTATGCCATATTTTACCTACTCAAAGGTAAGGGTGGAAAGGAGGATTTCTGAACTGCTCAGTTCAGATGAATGAAGCCAATGAAGTCAGAGTACACAGGTTGTTCTTCATTGTCTTAGTTCATCCAGTATAAACACAATGCAGTTTAACAAAATCAACAAAAAAATCCCAATTAACTCTGACAGATACCACCAGAAACGCTGGCTGGTTTTGACAAGGCAAAACTATCAACATTTAGAGGTGTGCCATACTAAAAAGCAAGGTCTATGAAACTCCTAACCTAACCAAGAAGTTTTAGGCACAAACCTCCTGACTTGGAATAACTTAAACAAATCACCACAAAACCAACTATCTAGAGCATTTCAGCCATTTTGGGGAGAACAAGGCAAATGAAAAAATACTGTTGTATTAACATTTTTGTCTTTAGTAGAATATTACTTTTATGTAGGAACAATAAAGTAAAAGTTCAAGTCATACAGAACTGAATATTTCTTCAACTTCAACTGGAGAAAGGGACATGGCATAATCAAAGACTGCCCACTGCATTTAGTGGTATGAGAGTACATGGTCCACATAACTACCAAACATTTCAGCAATGTTTCTGAATTGCTTTAAATAAACACTCTGTTAGCAGGATTTTGGGTACTGGGGAGTTTCTGTTTTGGCTTTTCTGTGACATTAGTAAGTAGTACATGAAATTCTAAGCATTCAGTAACATTCAATAACAGTTGTAAACATGCAGCATTTCCTGTCCCCTGCACTGTACTTCCTACACTGAAACCAGAAAGCCATTAGAAACTGGTCAGGAACACTGATGCACTGTGTGTCACACATACACTGATGTGTGTGACATCCTAGCAGAAGGAACAAGACCTTCAATCCCTAGGACAGCCCTGACTGCCTCAAGTAGACCACTCCTTGACTTTTTGTATGTTGTCTTTCCACACATCACCTACTCTGGGGAGAACTGAGGTCTGCAAGGAAGAGAAGGGAGGTTGTACTTTGCACTATGTAATGTTGCAAAGCCTGGAACAACTTCAGAAGGACAGCTAAATATTAACTTCACATTTTCAATTACCTGTAAGCTTTAGTCTTATCTGCCAGTATTGAACAACTGTGGTTATACAATGAGATATAGAACAAACTTATTTTGTCAGGAGCAGCAAATCTCAGCTGTCCGTAAAAAATCTGATGAGTTACCAGTTACATTACAAAGTTATGGGATGGCTGCTGCCCCCTGCATTGCTGACACTGCTGGCTTTTTTTTAGCTCTTAAGGCCAGCTCAATGCAGGCAGTTCCAGAAAGTTAACCCCTTTTTATCCAGGAACTGCATCACAACAGTAAGCCTAGAGAATGCTGTTTAATAGCTGCTCAATTCACTGCTAAGCTACATTTTCAGTATGTCTCACACTGTCACCCAGCTCTGTGCGGTACAGGATAGTTCTTACTGGCTACTTATTGAAGTAACAGAAAAGATGTAGCCAGATCTTTATTTAACAAATTCTCTAACATATATAACTTACATTAGGAAGTAACAATGGGATCCAATTTTGAAGTTTTTAGCAGTCAAATTGATTTATAGGAAAAACTTGCTTCAGACTTTACTTTGACGTTTTAATCTAAACAGAAGACTTCCAACTTCTTCTACTTTCCTTCCAGGGCTAGCAACTAAGTATACTAGCTCATGCCTGCCCACGCACACTATGTGCTTCTTTTAGACTGAAAGTGACTTCTGGAAATTATCCAATCCCATCCCCAACTGAAAGGGCCAACTTTGAAGTCAGATCAAGTTGCTCAGGGGTCATACCATAGTCAGGTTCTGAATATTTTCAGGGACAGAGATTCCACAACCTATTTCAGCGCTTCATTGTCTGTGTGGGAAAACAAACTGCTAACACATTATAGTGATTTCCCTTGTTGTAGCTTGTGTCGGCTGCCTCTTATCCTTTCCCTTTGCATAGCTAAGGAGAGTCTGTCATTATTTTCCCTCTCACTGCCTATTAAACAATGCCAGCAGCAATTAGGGTGCCCCACTTCAGACATTTCTCAAAGCTGAACAAACCCACTTCTCCAGCCCTCTTCATACATCATGTGGTGACTCCCTACCATAGTGGCCTTTCACCTTTGCACCTGCCGCACATTTGGGAGCACAAAGCTGTGCACTGTACTTTTGATGTAGTCTCACAAGCTCCAAATAGTAGAAGTCCAAATTGCTTCATTGAACTGGCTGAGCATGCCCAGTGTGCTCTTTACCTTTTGCACAACAAAGGCACATACTGTCCCACAAGGACCTTTATGATCTTTCTTGTAAAGGCACCTGACACCAGTCTGCACCACATCTCTGCTGCTGCATGGGGTCATCCCCCCCAAGACAGATCTGCTTTTGAATTTCACAAGGTACCCAACAGTTATTTCTGACCTGTGGACATCCCACCCAGTTTTCAGCATATAATTGACCCTCATAGTCATCCATAGTATCCATAAACTTGCTTGAAGTGCCTTACAACCTGGAATAGAGGTGAGAATGCAGCTGAACTGCCCCTGCACTGGTGCCACCAGTGACCAGCCTCCAGATAGACTCAGAACCTTCTCAGTTCAGCAGGACACAAAAATTTTCCCCCATCTAATAATCCACTTCCCAAAACATATCTAACCAGTTTAGCCACAAGGAAATATTAGGAAATCCTATTAAAAGCCCCTTAAGGTTAATAATACTCACTATTCTTTTGCCCAGTATCTTCTCCCATGTACTTACAGCAATCAATTCAGGACCTCTTTTCACAGCAGTCTCAGATTGTGGAGACACCATCAAAACTGCTCTTCCTCACTTCATTTCAGTTTTCACCTATTTGTAGCCACATCAACTTATTATACCTAAGCCATGTCTCTTGAGACTGAGAATACGCAGCTGTAGAGTAGCTCTGGAGATTCATCACAAAAAGAACTTTCACTAACAATTCTGTAGAGTCACACAGTCCTCACCTCTTTCTGTAAAGTAGAACACTGCTGAATCATTTTAAGATTTTCCATAAAGCCTATACAAATCTGTTTCTCTACAAAAGATTACATTCTGATTTATCAGGAGGTAGTTTAAGTTATTAAATATTCAGGTGGAAACACTGATATATCAATTGTGATAATCTGGTTATAGTAAAAAACCTTATTACTTACAGCTGTTGAACTTAACAGTTGTGTTATACACTATATATATACACTATATATATATATACACACTATAGATATACTATATATAGGTATATATATTCTATATATAGAATCACAGAATGGTTTGGATTGGAAGGAACTTTAAAATTCGATGTAGAACATATAAGACACATGCAGAAGCCTAAACCACCTGGGATACCTCAGACAGCTACACAGAACTTAGTATGCTTCTTCCTATAGATCCTATCCTGGATAAATGGCTATATTACACTTGCTAGTTACCAGAGGCAGATTATTTTATGCTACCTCAGCTACCAGTAACACACTGAAACTTTCAACAGGATGCATTTAAATTTCCCAAAAAGTGATTCACAGTATGGTCACAACCATCAATTTCTCATAGTTGATTACTTTAGCACTACAGCGCCTTTTTAAATGGTACAGTGCCTTAATGAAGTCATAATAACATTATTTCTGTTTCAAGAAAGTTTATCTGTTGAAATCAAAAGTGCATTGAAGCGTTTAAAACACAGGAACAGCAGCATTGGTGAAGGGTTGACAAGTGGATTTTTATAATGCAATCTTTACAAATATATTAAAAAATCATATTAAGCTTAACAGCTCTTGACTTTTCTTCTCCAATTGTTAGCAATCAACCTTAGCAGAGTTAGTTATTAATTGTGGCAATGGTCAATAGTCAATGTTGGAGAAATTAAAGGAATTTGGGGAAAGAAATTACCCCCAAGTTATATGTGAGTCAGAAATCTTACTCCCTAAGTTAATCTGTTGCTATGAAGAAGTTACATGGTATTTGATGTAATTTAACTTTTACGTGACTAAAGTTACTATTTTTCTACCAAATTATATACACTGAAAAGAAATTTAGTTACCCATCTTGAACATGTCAACTTCATATCCTTTCTCCAGCATCTCTTCATCCAATAGGCTGGTTTTGGTTATGCTTGTCCCAGCAATAATTAGTTTTCAGCTTATACAAATACACCACATGCAGCAAGACTGGGTGGTATTTCAAGTAAAAAAGGCAACAGAAGTGGACAAAGAATATCCACACAATACAGGAGTATGAATATGTTAAATCCAACACCAATCTGTAGTCTTCCAACTGAGGGGCTAATAAAAATTACAAATCCAAAAGTAACCAAAAAAATTCATCAAGCTTGCTCAGCTGTTTTTTTCCACTCATTGCTACACATATCAGCAATGGAGACCTGCTTGACTAGTCTTTATTCACCTTTAGCAGGAGATTGCCATTTGAATGACTCAATTTCAATTTTGCACATGCCACTGCATTACACTGAAGTATTCAAAACAACAGTCACTTTCAAAAGAACATTCAGCTCTGTATAAACTAATCCCAGAACTAGTTTAAGAGCTATCATGTTATACAAACTTTGACTAACAGAAAAGGAGAAAACAATGAATCCCTGAAGACATATAACATTATCTTAAATGCCACATAATGAAAATCTGATGTGGGAAGGGGGTTGGGGAAGAGAAATGGGCAAGAGCTGTCTACTGCTTGCAGATAATCTCAGTATTCCTGTCAATTCGAGAGTTACACTCAACCAGCCTTCACACTGAAAATAAGATGGATGATATTTTACACTATTAAAAAATTAAAATTGCTCTTACTCCTGCACACTACTTGAAAAACAACTGAAAAGAAGCAGAAACACTGAATAAAAGTATGCAGCTATGATAAAAGAGGATTGTCTGGAAGCTTGTTACTGCTTTTCAATACCTGAACTAAAAGTCACCTTCTTGGTAACACGCTAAATTTTACCTACCTTTACCTTCCCATACACTTGGAAAAACCAGGGTAAAAGGATAGAGGACATCAACAGATGCTTTAAGACATTAAAGGGCTTTTTTCATTTCTGCTGCTAATTTTCTTCTATTGCTAACTTATGGACAGAAAGACGAATTTTTGGGTTCACAGTTGAAACAGTCCAAAGTCTGAAAGTTAACTACCTGAAAAGTAACTCCTGAAGCATTCATGTATTGGATAACACCAAAAAAATGGGTTTGGTGTTTTCACCATGACTTGGAAGTTGTGCTACACCTCGAAGCTCTTCATCACGAGCTTACATACTAAGCAACCATGAGCCACCATTTTTAGAATCAAATGAATGCAAATATTGTCCATGAGGCCCCTCAGGAGCCTCACTCATACACACCTCCACCTCCTTTTAACACAGTGTTTTACACCTTCACCATCCAGGACATCCAGCGAGTAAGACAAGCTTTGACCCAACAGCTTTATCATCTGTCCCCATGACAGAGACAGAAACACAGTAATTATTTCCCCTGACACATCCTTTACTGCACAAGTCATTCTTTATTTGCTTCTCATATATTTCCTTGCATTTTTTCCACATTCAGCTATTCCCACCTTTTCTTTCTTAGCTTTTCTTGTGATTTCTCCCCATACTCAGATGATACTATTTTCTAGGCAATCCTTCTGCTTTCTAACCAGAAATAAAGAATAATACTAATGATCCCTTTAACAAGAAAGCTTGATCAACCTATTTCATGCCTAATCAAAAATTCTTCATCTCCAACCTCTCAATAAAAATACATTACTGCATTTCAGACACCTATGAACTCTGGGGCATGGAATACAACTACCCTCCAAATAAGTACTGCTCAAAAATCTTGTTTTAGACAGGCTAACCCTACCAAAAACAAACCATAGAAACACAAAAGTCTTTTGGTTAAAGGCACCTTTAAAGACCATATATACCTCCACCTCTAACAACCACAAAATCCAAGAACATGTGACATAACAAAGTAATAATAATTAAATAATTGCACCTATACCTATTTTTCACTTAGCAAATCTGGTCACTCACTTCCCACTATCAGCTGCCTTAGAAAATTCCTGACAGAAACTTCTGCATAACAATCCACATACCATGCAAAACAGAAGTCATCAGGATAAAAAAACCAACCAAAGTTCCAATAATTCTCATCCAATACAGCACATTCATTCCAAGCTGGAAACAATCTTGAGGTACAAACACAAACAGCAAAGTAATCCGTCATCACAGAGCCACCTTTAACTGGCAGTGTACAGGGGCTCCAGAGCAAGCAGACAACACACACAATCTCAGCATTCTCACTTCCTGGCACTCATATCCAAGCAGTCTGCAACCGTACCTTCTGATAAAGAGCTGTTTGGACAAAGCTGAATTCAGCCACACAGCAGCGGGGCACGCCACCTCCCCAGCGACAGGTTGGTGTAACAGCAGATGCAAAGTTTATTGCTCTTTAACAGATAACCAACACTAAAAAACAACATTTACCCACAGCACTGCAGGTAGCTGGCACTTAGCAAGATTATCTTCTGTGTACCAGGTTTTATTCTTCTCTTACCTTAATTTCATTCACTCTGGATTTGGTTTCTACAAATTAAAATTCAGACTTTTGATTCTAGAGTTTCCAACTTATTTTTCCTTTGAGCTCCACAAATGCTCCACTCACTAGCCCCAGACACTGCTTTCTGAAGCAACACACTCCCAACTCCTTTTCCCTTCTCACATCAGATGCAATCTACATCAGCTTGCGCCTTCCTTAAAAGCTCTACTACCAGCACCTGAAGGGTAATCAGCTGGTACAAGTAGTCTATAAAGTTTACATATTTTTGCTTCTCCTGCTACAGAACAGTCCTTTGTTTCTCAATATCACCCTGTCAGCAATACTACATAAAAGGGATCAGAAAGAAAACAAGCTAGATTTGACCACATTTCTAAACAGGATACTTGACTCTCTATCTCACAAAAAGTAAATCCTGCTAGAGCTACTTTTTCTTCCACTATCAAACAGAATGCATATCCCATGACATCAAATTAAGTTGTTTAAGAAGGCAAGAGAGAAACACTGTTTAAATCAAGTAACTGTTCAACTGTTATGTAGCAGAAGTGGCTAAACAACCATCACAATTCCTTTATGATACTCCAGGTGTTCAGATCCTAACTCAAATAACATTGTACTTCATTTCTATATGTAAATGGGAGTTCTTGCACACCAAAAGCATCACAGTGTAACAGTAACATGGAAAAATAACAGACATACCACAATGAAACAGCTAAGAATTCTTTCAAAAGATCACACCTCATATTCTGAGTTATCCTCAAGTACAGTCTGGACAAACTTCTGCCAACGTTAAAAATTTTTTTTGTTAATTATCAAACAATCCAGATTTAAACTCTCCTATCTGTTGTTCTTACCAGTGCAGCTGCTCTGTTTCTTCACACAGCAGCCTCATACACTGCCCAACCTACTACATGGTTCACCACTATTTCATTCCAACTTTTCAAACACCTTCTACAGTGTTCCTATTCCTTCTTTCACTGCTGTTGTACTGCTTCACCAAACACCTGTTCAAACAGGCATTCATTTCCATACCATTTTCAAAACATAAATACATATTTATACGCAGATTTCTTAACTATTAACATAAAATGAGGAAAAAGCACATTCTGTTGTCTTGCTGATAACTCTACTACACCTTCCCATTTCCAAGTTGGTAACCTGCTTTGCTTGACATTCGAATTTGCCATGACTTCACCTGAAAAATTAGTAAAAATGTTTCTAGCCAGATTGTTCTCATCAATAATTACTTGGGGATTTTCTTTTTTTAAAATTATTTTTGTATATGGTACACTGCACTCTACACCATTATCTACACCTTTATAACCCAATCCTTCCAGCTCTACTGCCAGTCTGAAGTTCTGCATTCCAGGCTCCTGTAAGAAAAAAAAATTCATTGGGATCTTAGATGACATATGTATACTTCTTTGTCTAACCTTACTGAGAAGCTTAACATAACCAGCAATTTAAATTGAAAAAAATTATTTCTTCAACAAAATACCTGAAAAATGCATCTTGAACATCCTTCTATTCACCTCACTTTACAGTTCTGCTTATTTTCAATTCAAGCTTACATTTAAAAAATTTTTTGCACAAAATTTTTTCACTGTGTGCAAACAAATGAGACACAGGAATTATGAGGAATTTGTTATTTAGTAGCACACAAGTCCTCATTTACAGCATAGCTGAAAAGCATTTGCTGCAATGCAAAGTAAGTTACTTTATAGATTAAAGGCTATGATGATGCTTCTATGGATGCCATACATGTCCCCTAGTTCAAGGTTACACTACTTTGATCATGTAAGTTTAGTACGCACTTCATGGCATCGTGCAGTGTTTGACAGGGAAGTGGAAGAAGTACTTGTATGTATAACCTGAAGCTAGTAGTCTTACTTTTGTAAAAGAAGCAGCATTTATTAAAGCAGGTCTATATTTACTCAAAAAGAGAAAAGCTGCTATTTCAGATTCCTGATATATTTTCTCTTTCTCCCTTCAGTTTTTTGGTGTGAGTGTTGAGATGTTTTTGGCAATATTTCTCTGAGGAATTATAGCTCAAATAAATAATTTCTAACTGCCAATCAAAATGACTGGATAAAAATTTTTTTGGTTTTGTAGTGACTTTATTCTACTAGGATTGGGATCATTTATGGCAGCATTTTCAAATCTTTCTTTTGCTACCATTATCAAAATTAGCTGAATAGCAGGACAAAAGGCAACCAAAAGTAATAAGTAGTTTGGGGTGCCATCAACATGTAAACATGCTCAAAATATATTTAAGAGCACTTTTAAGAGCACAGTATTAATATTTTTCCTTTGTAGTCATATGTTACAGTTACAAACACAATGAAAACAACTGTGGGAAATTTAAAGGTAAAAAGAAAACTAAAACCTAAGATATTGACAAAAAAACCTCTTCCCCTGCTGCTTACCTCCAAGTCCAAAAGTCTGTTACGTTACAGTTTTTCAAGTTTTCCCTTTTACCTAGAGATTATACTTCAAAACTTTGTGCTCGAAGAACAGAATTATTTTAACACAACATTGCCACTTCTGGCTGAAGTTCTGAAGAGTTATCACTTACACAAAAAAAAAAGAATCTGGGAAGACTGACAATCCGAATTACACTTATCAAGACTAAAATGGTTGAGTCGCTGTATGACACTAGGCACGGATGCTATTAACTTCATCGTTACTATTAACTTCACATTTAGATGTAAAAATAGCTTGTCAAGGTCATGTCAAGTCTGCAACTTCACTTTTTTAATTGCAAAAAAGCAGAAATAACACTGAACAAAGGGAGGGGAGCAAAGTGCTAGGGCAAAAAGTTTGCCAACCATATGAAAACTAAGTCTTTAAGCCTTTAAGTTTGAAACGTGATGCCTTCTAGATATTTACAAACTTAGTAACAATCACCTTTTTTGAAAGCTACATCATTGCCAGAGGGGGGAGACTACTACATGCACCAGCACAATCCTACAGCGCCTCAACTCCCTCCCTGAGAAAGCACTTCTCAGATACTACACAAGTGTTTTACGGCGGCATGGCTTGCTCGCTCCTGGGTATTTTTATCTCATGAACCTCCAGAGACTACCTCCTCTAACTTCTTCCTCCTTCATTAAAGAGGGAAGGGACACAGCGTCTCCTATATTAAAATATCCTTGCCAACTATTCCCTTGCATTGGGAATACAACGGCAGGATGAGGGTTTTCGATTTGCTCTTGTCTAAGTCTACTTTTATCCCCTCTCATCTTCCACTGCTGTAAAAAAAAAATAACACTTCACCGCATGCAGTATAAATAAATAAATAAATTCATGCTCAGTTTCCAACTGCTACGTTGCTTGTTTGTTCCCCACAGGAAGATGAACGGGGGGGGGGGGGGGGGGGGGTAGGTGATGGCATTTTCCTGCGGGCGGTCACGCCAAGCCCGGCGGGGCCCGCACCGCAGTGTCCCCGGCAGCAGCTGCTCAGGATGCGGGTGATGTCGAGCAAGCACACGATCCCACCTCAGCAGCAGCGGCGAGCGACCCCACACCGAAACCAGCACGGGTTTCACGCTCATTGAGAGGGAACAACGACACGAGCCCACTCCCCCTGAGGCAAAGCGCGTACTATTCCTCCCCCCAGGCACACCCGGATAAAACACCAAGACCCTTCTGTCCTTCCTACGGGATGGGAAATAAGGCGGGGGGGGGGGGGGGGGGGGGGCGGGAAAGCGCCCGTGAATTCTCGTAAATAAGCGAAATCCCGCCGCTCAGGACGGGAATTACAGCGGATAACCTGCCGTCCGCCGGGGGAAGCCCCAGCAGGAGAATAAACTTCCCCTACTGCCCCACCCGGGACGCTGCCACCTCAGCCCATCTGCCAGGGATACTTGGCCTCCCGGGACACCCGCTCTCTCGACTGCGGTCGCAGCGGATGCTCCCGGAGGAAACAGTCCATAGGTCTCGGCGGCGCGGGCTCCGGTTCGGACCCGCCTCGCATACCTCCCTCCTTCACCATCCCAGCCACGTCCTGCACGGTTCCCCCGCGCAGGGCGGCCGGCGGCCCCCGCCGCCGGGCGCCAGACAAAGTTTCCCTCAACTCGGCCGCGTCCCCCGGCGCTGCCGGGGCTCGGGTTTCTCTCCTCCTCTTCCTCCACCCGCCCCCTCACCCGTCCGCCAAGGGGAAAAGTTCCACTTACTGCAGCAGAAACGAGAGAAAACCAGCCCCAGGAGTCCCAGCCCCGGCCCGGGAGGCACCGCCAAACGCAGCAGCCGCCGCCGCTGCCACCACCGGGGGGAGGCACGGCCACCAGCCGTTAGGAAAAGTTCCCGGCGGGCGCGAGGAGGCGGCGAAGGAGAGAAACCAGCAGCAGCCTCCGCAGCGGCTCCAACCCCTGCCATTCTCCGGGCTCGGCTCGCAGTCGCCGCCGCTACGACGCCCGGTCAGTCCCACCCGGTCCCGCAGACCGCGCCGCCGGCACCTCCCCACACGGAGCCTGTGTCACTGAGCGGGGCGGGGCGCGGCGCTCCCTCCCTCTCAGAGCGGGCCGCACCACCCACCGCAGGGAGGGGGGAGCAGGGGAAGGCGGGACGCGTGTGCCAGGCGCCTCTACAGCGACCCTCACCACCCCTCACCCGCCCCGGGGCGAGTCTCCTCGTCCCCGTCTTTCCCGCCTGATACTGTGGGACTCGCAGATGTGCCCCGCGCATCGGGGGGGGGGCGGTTCCCGTTGGTATCAAGAGTGCCGCGGGAGGCTGGTGGGAGGGGGCGTAACGGCGTCCTCCCCCGGGGGCCTGTTGGTACATCCCGCCACCGCCCGAGCGCGATCGGGGGCGCCCGCCCGGCCGGACTTTGCACTCGCGATCAGCTCTCGCGCCGCCCCTTAGGTTCCTGCCGTCCCCGCCGCCGGGCCGGGGTGGCCTCGGCGGCCACTGCCCCACGGGCTGGGGATCGGCTAGTAGCGCTCGCCCTGGGCGGGGAGCGACGGGGGACCGGCCGCAGCACTGGCCCTCTGCCAGATGCCGGGCGAGGGCATTCCCGAGAGCCTGGAGATCCGGCCGGGGCCGCTCCCGGATGGTCGTGGAGGGGCGGTTCCTCCTCGGCGGCAGGCGGCTGGCAGCTGGGCTGGAACCCCGCACTGGGGCCGCTGGCGTGCAGCACGTGCCCACCGGTTTTGCCAACAATAAACTTTCCTGGCGTTGTCCTCGCATCGCTTACGCTGCCCTTGGCAGAGCCCCGTGCGGGGCAGCGAGGGGCCGGGCAGGGGCTCCGTTGCCGCTGCTCTTCCCGACGGGGCTTGGGCCGACGTCTGGGCGGCACTCGGGGAGCGTGGAGCGAACGGCTCCGAGGCCGTACCAAGTCCGTCAGAGATGGCAGGATCCGAAGGTCTGAAACCATTTGGGACCAGACCGAGCTCTGTGCAGAGTTCACCGAGGAATACCAAATACGGCCCTATGCAGCCCGCGCAGAGGGGCCGGCAGGGGTCCGGGGGCAGCAGGCAGCGTTTCTGTCACGCTAATGCCTTTAGGGATTCTTGGCTGTGGCACAGCACATAGCATTGCTCTGGGAAACGCTGCCACCGACGAGAGCAGAGCTGTCCCGCAGGGAGCGATGGTGTCCCAGCCACGGGCGGAGACCAATGATTCGAGTATTGTTAGGGCAAAGTGACTGCTCGAGGTGAAGAGGGAATTTGTGCCTCTGCCCAAGGTCCCTGGAGTCCAGCTAAGGGCTGTCTGAGAATTAGAGCAGTCTGTAACCAGGTCACAAAATTAAAGGTGACTTTTATGAGAAATGCAGTTTCTTTACTGCATCTTGGCGCTGTTCGTTTTGTGGGTATGGTGTCAATGGATGTATCCCCAGCTGAGATTTTTCAACAGCAAAATGCAGAATCTTAAAAGAAGTGGCTTGAGAATCTTGCCTCTTTACAGTCTAGGTGTTCTTTTTCATTTCAGATGCACTGTCCTTGCAAAACGTAAAGGAAAAAACTGAATTGCTATAAATACCATACTTGCTGCTGAAACATCTGTGGCAAGTGGGTTTCACATAAGTACCACATATTCCCCAAAATATTTGCTGATTTCTTTCAATAGTGGACATAAAGAGCGGTTTCTCTCAAAGATATGTTTGGCTAAGTTTATCAGATGCTCACAATAGTATGTTCATTCCGTCTTCAGCCACACTGCTTGCCAATTAACTGGCCTCATTTATTTGTAACTGTGAAACAAAACAGAATTCAGGCGAAGAGTTACTACAAGCAAATTGCTGGCTATGATGGATGTTGGACATTCCTCAACATTTTGCTGTGAAAACCAACATAACTGAAAGGACTTAAAGTTTTGTGAAATCAGTGTAATTTTGCCAGTCTAATCCTCAGCTAGTGCAAAACTGTACTTGTCCCAATTTGCAGTAGGGACATGGAGTTGCTCAGGTGGTACACAGGATGCTGTCCAAAGGTTCACAGACATGTTCATACGGCAAACCTTTTTGTTTAAAAGATGGTTTCTCACTCTGCTGATACTTTTGATGCCTGGTCCTTTATTCTGCTGTTAGACTCTGCCTTTTGATTCCATGGTAACCAATGTATTCCCCCATGCCAATAAACCTGGATAAATATAATACTGAATTAATCATTAGAGACCCATTTTTATTTATGATAAGAGCCTTTTTACTGGGAAAACTAATGAGCATAATTGTAGCAGAATAATTTATACTGCTATGGCTTTGCTGATGTAACATCCCAGGTAGATGTTTTAATTGGGTGTAATTATTCCATTTCCCTGTATAGATGAGTCCTATACAGATAAATCCCATTTTATAGTTAGCAGTCAAAACAAATTACATTTCATAATTACATTTACACCAAGTTTAAGGCATTCCTAGGATGGGTAGGGAATATAATGAGGCCACAGTGTAATTGAGAGTGCAACCTTAAAATCCTGTTTTTGACAAGTATATTCAAATTGCCATCTGCTATATTTTTATTCCTTCTCATTCCAAAACAACAAAAAGCATTAAGTCTGTTTAAAATAAAATGTTTTGAAGCTCTAGCACCAAATTATGTACATCAATTCATGCAGGCTAAGGAAGCAAATGCAATTTGTCATATTTAAGCAGAACTGTGCCCAGTCTGTAGGTAACATCTTCCAGTGCCAGATTCAGCACTGTTGTAATCAGGCATCCTGGGGAGTTATGATACAAAAGGAAATTTGACTTCATGATACCAATTCTAAATTTGGCTCCCTGATGCTTAGAACACTCCTGAAAGCATGATGCTCCAAACAATTAATCTTGCATAATATGGAATAAATGCATATAGGACACACTGGCTCAGTTCTTGTAAATCCATTGTCACTGGCATATTTTTTCCATAAAAGATGCTTTTCCACAGTTGGCAGCAGTCCTGTTCAAAGCATCTTTGAGCTGTAGAAATACAAAAGACTGTACTTTATTTCCAGTCCCCATTTCCCTCTCTTTCTGGCCATTGTTCACCCACCTGCCCTTCCCCCTAAGCAAAAAAAAAAAACCAAAAAACAAAAAAAAAAACCCCAACAAACAAACAAACAAAAAAAACGAACAAAACCTCTTATGCTTAGTTTAGACCCGGGAGTTTGGCAAGTGTTTCCTTCTCAGTTCTTAACCCTTTTGGTAGTTTGAAAACAAAGTCCTGAAGCAGTGTGAAATTAATTTATATGCATAACATTTGAAGTGACGGCACAAATTCCCACTGGAATGAAGGGCTATTCATTTCAGTGAGAATGGGCAAATAGATTTGTTGCAGAACAATGTGCTTTTCTCAACACTCTCGCCTCCATTCCAATGGATGGGACCAGGGCCTCCCTGGCAATGCTTGCACACCACCACCCGTTATGACCCTTTAAAATAAAACTGCACCAAACCAACCCCAAACAAAACCTGCCTCTTTTTTTCATGTGCTTCCAGCTGGGTGAGGTATTTAGCCTGTTATTGCACGGAGTTTCTGTGATTTGCTAACAGGTGGTTGTGCTTCTGCATTGTCCCTCCAGCTGAAGTCAGACTAGTTGTCTCTGGGTATGCCTCAGCAAAACTGCTGCCTGAGGGGCTGTTTTCTGTGCTGTATGGAGAAAGGTGCCTGTCCAATTCTGTGTCTAGAAAGCAATGGAAAAGCATCTCTGTAGGCTGTGTAGCAGGCATGACTGACAGCAGTGCCAGCAAGACCAAAGGACATGGTCTGCATATTTATGTGTGTGCATTTCCTGACCCAGTGGTGGACTCCTTGCTCTGATCATCCATGGATGTGTTTGGGAAGGGCTCAGACAACACCCCACAGCACACAGTTTGCCTTACCACTAGTAGAATGTGTTTTTAATACTGTTGGATACACTGAGAAATTTTTGAGGGAAGGATGCTCTATAATCATGTCTGTTATGCATAAATGATTAAAATTAGGAATATATTATAAAGATGGATTATTCTTATGTTTCCCACTCTTTGCATACAGTATAATGAAAACCAGTCTTTGTTGTCACCTCATAAAATATCTATCATAATATTTTGATTTAAATCATGAACAAGCTTAGCCAAGAATAATATACATGTAGTTGCATGGTATATGATATTTTTAAAATCTATTTGCCAATCCTATTAAAGATGACATACTTAAATCTTGTTTCAATCAAGGACTATCCCTTTAAGGATAAATATGAGTGTCTGACTCCTTCTGCATTGCAAAATACAACTAGAAAATTGTTTCTCTTGCTCACAGAGTGGTCAAGTTCTTAATGTATCTCAGAAAAGTTCCAGACCTCGGGCTTTTTGTCACAAAAGAGTAATGCAGTTACTGACAATAATCACTCTCCAGCATTGTGTTTCACACTGTGATCAGGAGTATGTATCATCCAATCTGCAGTGCAACTGTGATTCCTGTTGTCTCAGCCAAGAGATTTAAAACTCACAGCTGTCTAAGTAAATTCCTCATACATTTCTGGCAGACAAAAAATAATAGGTGAGGAAATGGTAGACTTTCCAGTTAGATCTGTCTCCACTTACCTCATTGACTAAGAGAACAGAAAACTTGATGGCTCCTCTCAGAAGCATATTTGCAAGGCAATGCTTCCCTGTTTTCTTTCTGCTCTGCTTCTCTTTACTGTAGTCTCTTGCTCTCCTTCTGCATGCTTGTTTTCTTGCCTTTCTTTCTTCTTCTTTATTTATTTGCATTTTTATTGAAGTGTGATATTTTATACTAATAAATACAAAACTTACTTGATTCATACATATCTGGACAGATTCACAATTTGCATACTTTTTTCTAAAACTACAACCTTTCTAGGCACAAGCATTATATACCTAAGATGAGTAGAAGGAGCACAGGAAGGCAAGAAGGAGAAAAGTGAAGGGAATGGGTAGAGAAGACAGGTAAAAGAGAATAAGTGAGTGAGGCTTGTTATGGTACTATGACGTTTTAAAAGCAGGTGTGTGGTTATAAGGTAGAAAGAGGGGAAGAAAATCAAAGGACCATGCCCTGGTCTGTAGCTGTGGAGTAGCTGGTGCAGCAGAGGGAGAATGCTAAGTGATTCACTCACCCTGGGGCTGCTCCCTGGCTAAAACTATTAGCCAGAAGATGAGGATGTTGCCAGTCTGCTTGGTGCCAGTTGGACATCCCTTGGCAAGTTCCCTGCCCTTGGCACTGGTCTCTCCAGTGGTCAAACACGCCTCCAGGCACACCTCCACAGTCTGGCTGACTTCCTTGCAGCAGGGAGAGACCCTGACCTTCTGTTTCATCCAAACCCTGTGGTACAGTGGTGGAGGAGGGATGATTATGGAGGGATGGTCCAGCTCTGTAGGAGGATTATTGGTATCTTCACAGGTATCTTTCTCACAACTAGAGATAACCAAAATCAGGCCTCTTTTCTACAGTGCCAAAAAGAAGAAAGATGACTTCCAAAAAAGAAATATATATCTCAATGAGGTCACAATTTTATAGTGCATACCTACATTTTGCAGTGATATTTTCATTATGCCAATTCACTGACATGATCTCAGCTCCAGCAGGAAGCTGGTTCCTGATTCAAGGAAAAGGAAAATAGAGTTTTAACATTCATTTTAATGCGAACATTTATTAATTTTTAGTATCTGCACTGTTACACTAGCTTCACTTAATTATGAGAGTAGAGGCAGGTTTAGAATTCCCTGGAGGAGCTTGCTCTTTTTTCTTTTTAGACTTACTCTCTTCATCTTCTCAACTGCTCCTCCCTTAGTCTTTTCATTTTCCTTGAGAATGCTTATTCTTACCCTTAGAAATGAGCACAACTTGGCAAGGATTTAAGTACTAAAAATGGTGTAAACTTTGGGTTCTTTTCTTTTTCCTCATCTTTTCCTCTGTGGATTGATAGTTAAATGCAGCAGGTTTTCCACTGTGTGATGAGTGAAGTGCATGAACCAAAAGGTTATGCCTGCCTATGCCTTAGGGATACAGCTTGAAGATGTAGTGTATGAAAGATGCATCAAGGTAAAGTCACAAGATGACTGCAGTAACATGCTGTATTCCTGCTTCTTACATCCATGTTTGATTCTTGAAACCATCTTAACTTCTGTGAATTCAAAAACCAGCACAGGATTGAAATATAGCATGGTTCAGTAATAAAAGGTCACATTGTTATACCTGTAGGTTTCTACTTTATGAAGCCTGTGTACATTGCATTTTCTGTTCTGCCTTTTTTGAGTATCAACAAAAATTGATTTGGCCTGAAACTAAGTGAAGGTTTCAGTCTCTGAATGATTTTGGAGCACATTTTATCTCACAGATCAAGTATTTTAAAACTTTGAGTGGCAAAGAGGCGTGCATAATAATTTTAGACAGCTTTTACACTTTACTTTTATGATTTTACATATGTAATTGAATTCTGAATTTCCCCTTCTAGTTTCAGCCTGAAAAGGGTAGCCCAGAATGCACCTACACGCTTTTTGATCCTTTCAGAAAAAAAACCCAGAAACCTGAAGGAACCTTATGAAGCTTTAAAAACAGATCTCTGTGCACAAGAGTGCTTCATTTTGACACATCTTTTTTAATAGACGCTGTTATAGGCAGGCCAAAAGCCTCAAAAACGCTGTTTTCACACCAAGAAAAGCAACACTGGTACACACAAAGGCATCGCTGAGGTTGGAGTCTTCATCTATGTAAATATCTTGCACCCCTTTAGTTATTCCTATATACAAGAGAAAGCTGCATTTATGAGGAAGCAAAAAGCCTTATACCTGCAAGGAAAAAAAAGTTCCTTTATTAATAATAACTACACCTAAATTGCAATTACATAACTATTTTATGAAGAAATCACCTCCTAATCAAAATTGTTATGTAACAAGCTCAAAATCTGAGTAGACTAAGAGCACATAATAGTGGATTTTTTTTATTTGGTCATCCAGGGAAAAATGTAATTTCAGTTGTGCCAAAAAAAAAAAAAGCTTAATTTTTTGGCTTTTATACACATTTCTGACCCCTTCAAATTAGGTCAGTTTTTTAACAAAAGCATAATTTAGATGTGAAATATCAATGTTTCATTTCAGAAATATTTACTGTTTCCTTGTTGGAGTCCCACAGAATGAGACATTCTGCAAGTTCCTGGAAGCTGTCCCAAATTCACAAATGTTTTCAGATTCTGCAAAAATGAGGTTTGGATTTGTAATATTTAACTAGTGGGGCTGGAGGGTGGAATAAGGGTACACCTACACCACCTTATTTAAGTGTTCATGAGGCCTGAGGTTTTTGTCCCTGCTTTATAGCAATCTACTCAGAAAGGATTAAGTAATCCTTTCTGTTACCCTGTAACAGAAATACAAAAGTCCACTTTTCAACTGACATGAAATATATCAGTTTAAAGGAATATGCTACATGAGGTGTACAGTAACTGAAACACCTGACATTCCTCTAATGTCATCCTTTATCAGACATGGTCCAGGAGGAATAGAGGCTTGGCTGGTAGAACACGCTCCTGTGTGACTTTAGGAATGAGAGGAACCCACTTAAAAGAAAACTCACTCTAAGTGACATGTAGATGTAAATACCTTGAGAAACACAGGCTGCAAAACATATTTCTCCTGCCCACAAACTCATACCTGCTAATGCCTCATAAAATTAGTTGCATCCTCAATACTATCCTTCAACAGCAAGTTTTAAGGCCTAATTATATATTTAATTATTTATGTTTTGTCAGTTCCTTTACATCCAAGCACATTCAACAGCATGTCATATGGGAATAATTCTTCAACAGTGATTTTATTATAGTTTCTATATAATGTCACTTTGGTATATCCACCCTGTTCCCACCCCTGAGCATATGGTGTCTCTTTTTTTAATACATCTGAATTAGAGAAAAGTACCAACATTAAATATGAATCTCTTGGTTTTTGATGCTTGCCAGTCATAGGGTTGTTTGCAAATGTTTTTAATATCAATTTCACTTCTGTGCCACAAGTGCTTTGTTAACATCTGTCCTGCAGCAGATGATCAGTTTTATTTAGTGATTTATTTATGTATCTATATTTTGGCGTGAAAACATAGTAGTCACTCTTGGGCTTTAATCTGCAGAAGGGATGGAGCAGAATGAAATGCAGTCACACTTTGCACTTGAAAGGAACAACGCCATTTTTTGTTTGCTTTCTGCTGTAATCCTAAGTATAATGGGCAGAACGGAAAAAATAAATTTGGGTCTTTGTTGCAATTCTCCCTCTCTCAGCCAGAGCAATGCTTTCTCTCACGTACATCATCTATCAAATATTTAAGGATCTTTTTGCACCAGCTGCTATGCTGTTTCACTTTTTACTTCAGCTAAGCTCTCTAAACCATTCCATGAGCATGAAAAACCATGCCAACCTGACAAATCTTGTTCTTCAGATTTTTCTCCTGAAGTTAGTAGATTGTGAAACACCACAATGGTGGCCATATTCACTTTTGGGGAAATGGGAGCTGTTAGCCCTCTTATCACTGAATCATGGAGTCACAGAATCATAGAATCATAGAAAGGTTGGGGTTGTAAAAAATCTTACAGATCATCTAGTTCCAATCCCCCTGCCATGGGGGGGATTGGATACCTAGATACCTAGAATGACAAATCTTAGAAAAGCCATTACCTCATGACTTTGCGGGGCATGGAACTTCATGGAGTTTTTTTCTCATAGTTTCTTTATTTCTTACCTGTTTATGATAATATGATCACAAAAAACTTGTTAATATTTGCAGTTCTGTTGTGTAAATGATTTCATGTGGTTCAGGAAGAGCATCATCCAGTTAATGAACTGCATTTTGAGAGAAGATTGCGTGTTCCACTACAGACTACTGCCTTGAGTAGGCTGGATATTTAACTTACACATTTTAAACTGCAAATATTATTTTATGTTATTTCTATTCTTTATTTTTAATCAGTTATGTTCTTCTCAGTTGGCAATCAATTAAATGAAACTCACAGTAAATAAAATGGGAAATACAGAGAAGTAGCAGATAGTCCTGGTCATCCTGAATCCCTGTCACCCCAAATCTGACTTTTTTAAATATATCAGAAATGAATGGTTTGTCATGAGATATATGATGGTGCAATGCCTTTTCAGCATGAGGTTTAAATAAACTGCATAAATACTTGTGGTTATATCAGTAACAGAGTGATTCTAACAGATCTTGTTGGGGAGAGGTGGTGTTCAGGCATAAATGCCAACAGCCCCCAAAACCATGTAGATATTCAATGAGAAACCAAGCACATTTTCCCCAGGACAGAAGAGTTTCACATTTTGATAGCACAAAATGTATAGCCAATTGTTATCAAATTTCCAAGGATTCTTGGCTGACTGATCTAAAATACTCATTCTAAGCCCTGACAGCCATTTTTTGTTTGTTGCATTGTTTGTTGGTTGTATCACTTCCATTTTCCATGAGGCACCTTCATCAAGGTCTTAAGTTCTCAGAAAGGCAAATTAATAAAAAAGCTTCTCCAAAGTCAGACTGACTTGATTGATAATATTCTTATTAATAATCTCAGAAAAGACATTCATAGAATCATAGAACTCTGACTTGGAAGGGACATCAGGGATCATATGGTCCAATCTTTTCTGGCAAAAGCATGGTGTGGAAAAGATGGCCCAGCTGAATCTTAAAACTGTCCAGTGTTGGGGAATCCCTGGCAGGATTCCAGTGGCTGATTATTCTCTTTCTGAAAAAATTTTGATCTTGTGTCTAATTAGAATGTCCACAGGAGTAATTTGTAAGCATAAGGAACCCATGAGGGAAGCAAATAACTCAAGTGAGGCACTAATAAATAACTTCATTTGTAAGGATGTGAACCCTGCATGAGAACTGGGGTGTTAGGACTTTGGCCAAAAAGGTGATTTTGGTGCTCTGTTCAGTCAATAAACAGAAGACATTGTACCCTCCACTGTATGTGTGGAGAATAGGATAAATTATGTACTGCACAACTCCTTTCCAGAAGGAAAAATACTATAGTCCTTAATTTTGGTGTATTATGAGCAGAGCTCTATGCCATTAAATATTTATATGTCCCTGACCAGTAATACATAAGTACATCTTTTGAAATTCAAGGTCTCAGAGGTAGAAGACAGAGAGAAATTTATGGCTTTCTAGTTATATGCTACCAGAGGAACAATTCTTGTGTTCTACACAAAACAGAATTCTAGTGGCAACCCAGTCATCATTCTCATATCTTCTCTATCTTTAATCTTTCTACCTGTGTATGAATGTATTTATATAAATAGGTGTGTTAGATGCAACTTTTCTTACAAGTAACCTGATCCTGCAAAGACTTATGCACATGATTTATTTTATATGCTTGGTATGACCAAAACACTGTCTCTGGCACATGTAGAATTCAGCCTATGTGTTAATCTTAGCAGTACAGAAGCGCTGATCTGATTTGATTACAGTGAGTTGGGAAATTACACCAAAATCTCCTGTTATAATAAGAAAATGTAGGTGAATTCAAATCAGATTTTCTCACAAGGGAGTATACACCATTTTCAAAAAAGCTGGAATTTCTGGTGAGTGAGAATCTCCAAGACTAAAAGTTATCTGAAATATGTAAACCCCTATTTACCAAATCACGTTTATTACATTAAACATATTCAGTAGACAGTGTGGGCCCTGATAAAGAAAGAAGTCGCAAAATTACTGATTCGGGGGTATGTATCTAAGACTCAAATTCAGACTCTAACTCAGGCAAGAGAGGAACCTCAGCCTGGGAGATGAAAAAATGTTTTACGTGAGGTGCTAGAAAGCTTTTAGATACAGCTGTAGACCACTCACAACTGTTAAATGCAGACAGGATGGAAAATGCCTACTGGATTACTTTCATGAAACAGAAATATTCTTTCTTATTCAGCTGTTATGACTGTTCCTGCTCCATTTTGCAGAGAATATTTTTACATCCTTTATTGTTATAACAGCACGGAGAGGTATTTTTTTTTCAGTTACTGTGAAAGTCACTGAAAGTACAGTTTTAAAGTGACCAAAATTGTTCACATCAATGAATGTAATTTGGCAAATAATTACAGCTGAAAAAATACAGAAGCAGTGTAAAAAGATCTGAAATGTTTCATTTTAAAATCACCAACTGCTTATTTTGACATATTTTAATGAATCATTTTGGGTTTCTTCTTTCAAACATTTTTTTATTGGCAAGTGGTCTATATTTTTTAAAGACAAAATAATTAGAGGCACATAATCTGGGAACAAAATGCAGCATTACAATGAAAAAACACAGAATAAGTCTATTTCTAATTCAATGTAGAAGATTTTTCTATATTTTTATTGTAATTATTGAACTAAATTGAATCATAATTTGCTCTGCTGTATTAATAATAATTGTAGGCATCAATAACCCAGTGTATGGGTATTAGTTTAGACCCAATTACATTTTGAATGAAAAAAAAAACCCACCTCATAAGAGTGTGACAATGAAATAAATTTGGTTTTTCAATATTCACAGGTAACACAATGGGCTAAAGGTATCTAGACCATGTGTGAATGGATGAGCAGCAAAACTCCTCAGAGCTGAAGTATGTTAGAGCAAGGAATGAGGTCAGGATTGCAAATAGGCCTGGCTTAATTCAAACTGTCCTTTGAAAGATGTACAGGGTATGACCAGGCAGCTTTGCAGAAAAATCCTGCCATGATAAGAAGCTCATATAGAGCCCACAGAGTTCATTGAAAAACTGTCTTAAGGCCATTCTGCATAGACAGATATTGGGGGAGGTGTAAGCTTGCTGTATTTCCTGAATTCATGGAGATCTGCTGAAGAAGCAGAATGAAATAGCTACACAAGCAGAAAGCTCATGGCACTCAGAAGTGAGTATCTAGAAGATGTGTTTGGAGCACACCAGACCCCAGCTTCAGAGAATTGGCATGGAAGTGGAACATGCAGGGCTCATAAAATGGGCAGAGAAGAGTTAGGATATGTGGCACAATTCCAGGGTGCACAAGTGTTAACTATTAAAAAATCTGTGCTGATGCAAAAGACAAAAAGCATTTGGACTATGTTCTTTCACTTATTTTTTTTTCTGAACTAATGTAAAGCTGATCCAGTAAAACTCCACCAAGCATTTGTCAGCTCCTGGTTGCAGCACAGAAATCCTCAGCATAAAATTCTCCTCATGAAATGATGGGGTTCAGGCCTTTGTACAGAAAACCTCTGATCCACCAGTCAGTTAAGAGCCACCACAGTACAAAGTTTAAACCTTTTCTCCTCCATTGCAGTAACAGTATAATGATTTTGTAACTGCTTATGCAAGTACCTCTGTAAGTTAAAATAGCTCTATATCCCCTTAGCTTACCACTAGTGAATTAAAGCTTGCATGTGCCAACTTTTTCACATTTGTGTGAAAGAACAACAGAGAGGACAACAGAAGGGATTAGTCTTAATACCTTAGGGCTAAATAAATATTTACTGGGTTTGATTCTGCTGTCATTTCATGGCTAATGTTAAGTACAAGGTGACTGCAGGATTGCTGAAAATGTACAAACAACATTAATCTGCTGGGTTACCCCTCATTTTGAAATGTATCATAGATTCCAATTTCATGGCATGTTTTGATTTTATATATATCCCTTCCCAGGTGAAATATCCATTTTTTGTCACATGTGACACTTTCATTTCTCATATATGCTTCTAAAATGCAAGGCTCTGTTTCCCCATTCAGATATGCCTTCATGCTAAACTATGGCAGAGATTTACTGCAGCAGCAGCTACTTTTTGACTCAATCAGGCAGCCAGCTATTTTCTACAAAATACTCCCTGTGTTAGGGTTCCAGACTACCCATAGATCCCTCCAAACAGGAATGTGAACATTCAAAACCAGCTCTCCTGCTAACAAAAAGAACTTTGTTGCTCTCTATGTAAAATTCTGCCTAAAGTTAATTCGATTAATTCAGAATAGACAACTAATGACATTAATATACCCATGTAGGTGCAAATGTGTATATTTCTGATATTTTATATGAGTAAAAATTCATGGGACTAATTAACAAGATAGAACATTTCCTACATTATTTCCCTCTATGCAAAGTAACTATAAGTCACAGAATTTGCAGGTGTAGGCAAAGATGACAATTTTATGTGTTGCAAAGTGTAGCACCTTCTGCTGACTAGCTTCAGACATTTGCAAAAGAGAGGTTCATGTCACTCTCCTTCTTTTGGTTCCAGACTATTTCCAAAGACAGTCAAAGGCCTTAAACTTAATCCTCAGGGTAATTAATGGATGGAACCCTAGGAATACAACAGATCCAGTTTCAGCGTCTGAATGGCTGAGACAGATTTTTCTTCCTGGAGAGAAACACAGCACAGAGCTAGGGAAACTGCACTTACCCACCCATGGACTGCATCTCTTTAGCATATCCATTTGCCACTAGGAAACTTTGTAAAGGTGTTTGGCAGTGCAGCCACAGTTTATGGCTAATTGCCTGTTCAGATGGTTATGGCAACCTCCCTTGAAGGTATATTACATGGCTTTGTGGGAGCTTTGTAACAGTTGATAGCTTCTTAAAAGGTTTAGTAATTTAACAAGGAGTGCCCCCCTTCTCCTGTCATAACCCACCAGAATAAAAATATCACAGCAGGATAGGAAAAACTCAGCTAAGGTTATTAAACTGTCACATGGATTGTACATAAAGACTGAGGCTCAGGATGAACCTATTGACAGCTAGAGCAAGTGTCTTTTAAAAGGTGTTCTTTGATTTGAAAAATATAGAGGGATTAATCTGATGAAAAATGTACTGATTATTTCCACTCTGGATTTTCTTCAAAGACAGTGTAGAGGAAAAAGCATCTTTTTGGTGCAGTGCATCTCATCCTAAATGGACAATCAAAATAAAATAGATGAACATACCTTTGAAAGTGCTTGCTTCTAACTTTGGGCAATTAGAAAAGCTGAACTAACTGGCTCAGGTGCAGGTGTTGGCATTATAGACATGTAAACTAGGGAAAGGGAAGTTTTAGGAATATATTGTGGGCTGAGATTCATCACAATTTTTGCGAGTCTTTATATATGAAGTTTGCACCTGAACAGACTTTATGTGACTGGAGACAACCTCAGTGTCCTCTGTACAGGCATGAAAACGAAATTGAGAAGTGTGTGAAAGTGAAAACGGGCTATAGTTTACAAAGCAAAGGGAAGAGATGCTGCACCCTTTCTGACTACAGCCCTCTGTGGTCACTGCTGGCCGTGTGCATTGTCTGCTGTGCTGTAATGCCAGTTGTTGGCACCATGCTGTAACTAACCCAAACTCAGAGCTGCTGCAGAAGGGAAGGTGCGGCATTTCTTGCCATCTGTGTCCCAGCGCTGAATCTTTAAAAAGCTCTCTGTAGTGGAGTACCAGCTCCACTAATTGCCAGAAGTGACTGTCATTTTCTCACATGCACAAGAAATACAGTAGCTCTACCTTTTGGAAGTTCTGAATTTCCTTACTTATTTCTGCTTATCTGAAGTTTTATATTCCTGTCAGGTTTTTTTAAAAAAATTTTTACTGTCCCATAAGAACATAAACACTATCAGCATACAGGGAAGCTATTGAGAGCAACAATTTCATGGAATACACAAGAAGTAAGGAACAGGCTCTGTTGAAACCTTGGAGGCACTAATACCGTCAGTCTTCTTTCCAAACTGAGGTTTTGTCTGACTTGAATCACAAGCATAACTGTGCATATGCAGCTCTTGTATATGCATCTTTTAATGTGACACACGTACAGGGGTGTCAGGCTCTGAAGGACACAGAGGCTCGTTTGGATGTTGGTAAAAGGTTTTGTGCTGTTACTCTTCTCTCCATGTGTATGAGGACATAAGTGCACACGTATGTGTGAGTTCATGTCTAAAAACACTCTTTTCTGAGATTTACCCTTGACTAATTATAAAAAATGGTGCTACAAACCCATTTTCCGCTCTAAGTCTTCTCCCTTCAGAGGCATCCATCTCAAATGTGAATTCTGGATGGTGTTTTCTCTGTTTTCTGGCGTCCCATTAAGAGAAGTAATTTGCAGAACATACCCTTACATTTTTAATTCACATGACAAAGCCTTTAGTTCCACTGAAGGATATAGTTTGGTAGAGCTTAACACTTTGGAGACCTATGCACCCTACATGCAATCAAAGTAATTTTTTATGGACCTCCTACTGATTTCTTTTCCAGCTCAGTGCCATACACTAAAACTTCAGTCATGACACTGAGTAGCTTCTGAACCTGAGGCATGTAACATTTGTCAGGTTATTATGAAAATTTCTTACCCATATCAAGCAATAGATTCAGTATCAACTAACTCCTATGGCTGTTGTGACATCTCTTCTGTACTTTTCAGAGGGAACATTTTCATCATTTTATCACAAATAAGATTAATATTGAGACAGCCAGTGATATGTCTTGATATTTTGATAGAGTGCAGACACTTTCTGTTGAAGAAAAAACTACCTACCAAAAATAGTAACAGGAAGCAAAATTAAAAAATCTTAACAAACTACGATCAGACATGGTGATGTTTCACAGGTGCTCACAAGACTTCAAACTTATGACATCAATGCAACCAAGTGAAGGCATGGGTGTTTGGAAGGGATACCAAATTTTACCAAATACCAAACTATTACTGAGATATTTTAAAGAAGTAAAAATTAAAACCCCAATGGAAAATTTGAGAGGACTTAATGGAAACATATACTTCTAAAATATGGTTTGACCAGAATACTGAAATTTGTGAGTGTAACTAATTCATTAGGCACTTTTACAATCATTAATGACTAGAAACTTGAATCCTTCGGATAAGCTTGTCTGGAAAACAGGGCAAGTTAAGCAGAGATGATCTCCTGTTGTCATGATAGAATTAATTAAATACTGTCTCAGAATGATGTCTTGGTTGACCATCTTATCCTTACTTAAATATGCTCTAACATATTCTATCCTGTTACTATTTATGGTCACTGCTTACTCAGAAACATAAAAGATAGGCCAATAAAATATATAGAGAATACTGATACATAAAAAGATGCCGGAGTCACTCCAGAGTTCAAGCCAAATCAGTATCTTGACAAGGTGCATTAAAATGTTATGTTCATCACCTAAGATGTTTATTTTCATTATTTTCACTGGGGTCATTACTTCTCATGTATAGTAGGTAAAACTCTTTAGTGTCTAAGTGATATTCACTTTAAATAAAAATATTTTAAAAAATATTTCTTACTGTTCAGGGTAATGATCGTACAGAACTGCAATCTCCCACACAGGGATACTAAGTGAAAATAGGAAAGTGCTCAAGTCATAAATATTATGGTGAATATCTCTGTAAAAACTATGAGTCTAATTTGTGTTTCTCAGGATGAAGAAATGTATGGCAAAGTTAAAAAAATGACCGGTTTGAAAAATGAAATGCAGTATCTAGTCCTGCTTAATGCTCATATGTATTAGAGAAAGAAGTGCACTTCAAAAATGCAATTTATGTTCCTTTCTGCAATTCTTGTGCAAAAAAGCAGCCATTAGAATTTCAGTGTTAAAGTTACTCTTGATATTTATCGGACCTCTGAAACCATATTGATACAATTCTGAAGCCACATAGTCATAGAAAAGCCAGTGTCCCCCACCCCTTCTGATTATCATTTGAATGATATTTGTTGCAGGACTGGTACCCAAAGAAAGTAAACCTCTTAGGTAAATTATCTGCTAGATGAAAGTTCCTTACATTCACCATTCAGCCTACAGTGACTGGATTTTCTTGATGGAACCTCCTTTATCACCTTTCTGTGGGAAACAGGCCTGAAGGGAGGACAAAGTTGTCCAACATAAGAAAAAGTATAAGTAAAAGAGTATAAGAAAATCTTCTCTTTATGTTTTTCTGTAGAAGTCGGTGGGAGGGAGTCTGCATATGGTGTACACACTCACATTTATTTATGCAAATAATGATGTAACTTGAGATTTCTCTTTCACCTCGTAATATTTGTATGTAATTCTTACATTTTCAGTATCCATGCCATTGTAATACCATGCTGATCTCTGAGTCTCTTCATTACATCTTACTGAAAAAACACGACTGGCCTATGTTTGCATTCCCATGACTGAAATAGCTTTAGAATCTGCATCCAGGCTTCTTATTGTCTTTGCTTGCTTTCATCTTCTCAGACTCTTCGTAGAGATTTTTGTAAAGTGCTTGTGGTTTCTGTGCAACATTGTGCCAATATCACCTGAAAATTACAGACAACTTCAGTAAATGCATACGTACAGACTGCTAGGAATTTCTGTTCTTTGTATTCTGCTGCAATGTGAGCCTGCACAAGTTTGTCTGACATGTGAACTGTGCAAAATCTTTTCTGAGCTTTTTTTAAGCTCTGGTTTTATCCATGGGAATGCACGGCATTTTATTACTTCAAATCTGAAGGTCTTTGTTGTAACAAGGACAGAAAAGCAGAAACAAATGCTTAGTGAAAGAATTTTAGTTAAAATAACTAGCTAGCTAGCTAGAACTCTGATCACCTGGACTTATACCAATTTTGAATATAAAACATATAATAAGAAAACACATTTGTTCACAGAATGCACACTAAAATAATAAAAGCATATTTTCAGATACACATTGAATTCGTCTGTGTTTTCCTGATATCATATTTGTTTATTCCAGAAATTTCATCTATTTATATGAGGTGATTTAATAAGTGATGAATATAATTTCTTTATAGCTGGACAAATGCAGACATGTAGAAAGTAAAATATTGACAATTCAAGTGACTCTTTTGGTACTATGTTGTTGATAGTGAGGTTGCGATAAGAATCACTTCCAATAGGTTTGTATTTTAAGTTAATGCATCCCATCATAGAAACGAGATGCTGATGTCAGGGTCAGGCTCTGTGAAATCACACATAACATTGTACACATCTTAACGTACTATTCAGGAAGTGATTGCTGCAGAAGGAATGAATGGAGTTATTCCCCAAGAACTCAAGAACTGTCTGTATCAGGAATATTTTATCCAATTCCTGTGACAATTATTCTTGCTGCTGCTTTTTTTTTTTTTTTTTTTTTTTTTTTTTTTGCTTTCAACAATTTATTTTTATTAGCTAACCCAGAGTAAAATCTCACTAATCTTCCAGGGAAGCCATTGGACATTCTAATGAATATTTACATACATGTAAAAAGACACAGCTGTCTGAATACCTATGGTTAAAACTTGTTTGTTTTGATACAAATCAATCATACAATTTTAAATAGGGAGTGTTTTTGGCTGCATGTGATTTACATGAGCTGCTTTAACATTAAAACAAGATATCTGATTCTGTGAGCTGCAGATTATTTCCACTGAAGGACTATTGTACATTCATGTGTCGATCAGTTAATAATGAGAATATTCAAGTGTTTGCAGAATGTAGATCTAAGGAGAGAGTTTCATATTATTTTCCCTTTGACTACATCTTTCCTCTCATGTTAGAAGATGACTGTCCCAAAGAATATTTACTGGAATATCTACTTATGAATTATATCATTGCTGATACCTTTCAGTCAACATTGCTGTTGCAAGCAAAAATCCTGTAAAGCGAAGATAAAAGCTTTGAAGATAAGAAAGATTACCATGGGAATGTCATTATTTGGAGAGACAGAAGTAAATGCACTCCCATAAAAACCTTTAGTAATTGTTTTACATAAATGCATATCAAAAAGGAAAGTGCCAGGTTCAGTAGATGCTCAGGTTGTTTGTTTTTTTTTAATTTGTTTTTACTTGAGTCAGGCTTATATACCAATTTAGTTACTTAAATTTAGATTCTCATTTAGTATAAAGCATGGCAGTTTTGCTAGAATAAGTGATACTACATTGAAATATATAGAAAATGCCTTCTTCCCTCCCTTCCTCTCATCTGCCATCCCTTCTCCCTCCATCCCTTGGTTCCTCTTTCCTCCCTTAAGCTTCTGTTCCTTTTCCCTTCCCTTCCTTTCTGTATGAATTTAGAAATGTATTAGTTATGAAAAATGAGTATCAAGAGTAATAGACTTTATAGGATATTGTAACTCTCAAATATGAAGAAGCTAACTTCATACTAATAAATTGTATCTCCGGTAGAAGAATGAAGACTGAACCTGAGTTTTCTTTCAGCCTGGCTGAGAGTTGAAAAATTCAGTATATTTTAATTAAAGCAGCCTAATCAAAATCCAGATCATGCTCTCAATTCTTTCTTTTCTCAGAGCAGAGGAAATAACAGGTATGCTAGAACTGCTATCTTCCCTTCAAACTACACAAGTCAGACATTCCAACTTACAGCTGAAAGTTCAGTTCCCCACAGCTGCCCTGAAGGAGGGTAGGCAAATATCTGAGTGGTCATCCTCTGCTTTGGCTGATTAAATTCTTTGCAAGTGAGACATTCTAATGCAGACAATTGTTTATCATAAAGAGCAGGAAAACTATTCCACATCTTTTCCCTCCCATCCAGGACAACTAGGTGTGACAAGAACTGTGGGACTTAATTTGTGAGTTATAAATAGCAAAAGCAAGCTTGTTCTTTAGTTATAATTGTGGTGCAGCTTGGTAACAGGGTGCCTATGTGCAAATCATTAATTTCTTGAGGGGTTCAGGAATATCCCAGCTGTCTCCTCATGGATGAGATAATGGACAAGCTTGAGACAATGACCAAACTGAAACTAAGTGATTAACTGGACCTTCATAATGCAGTAGTTGACTGATTGTTATCAGAGCCCACCCAGTGGGAACTGTAGACTGATCTAGAAATTGCCCCTGATAAAAGTAATTTCTATGCCTAAATGTGTTTATTGACATCCTGGCTGGAGTGTGCCAACATGTCCCTGTTGCTGAAGTGATTGGATTGTACATAGATAAAACATTTGTAAATAGACAGTAGAAACCATTCCTCCAGAAATAGCCATTGTGGAACATCTTATGTCTGTAGCTATGATATTTAAGAAATGTTTTCTATGTGGGGTGTCAGATTTACAACAACTTATGCACATGTTGTGCTGGTCATGTAGGGCCCTGGCCTTCTGGATTATAAAAACTGAGCAAAACTGTGGCTTTAGGGGTCTGTCCTTATCCAGGGGAAGATGGCACTGCAAGGACTCTTACAACAGGTATCCCCATTGCTGCTGGCCAGTGGCTGATTGTAACGCTCGGTAGATTTGATTTGCCCATGCAAACCCAACCTTATGTCAAAATCCCGGTAAATAATTTTTCTTTTTAGCAAGCAAAGCTCTGCTTGTGCATTAGCCAGGAATTGACTAAAGAAGAAAAAAGCTGATTTCCTGAAGTCCTCTGGCTGGTGAAGAATAATGAACCTGAAATAAGAATGGCTTCCAGCCACATGGAACAAAGTGAGTTGTCTTAGGTCAGAGTTCCTCTGCTGCTTCCCTGCTGACTCGTCTGGCTCCCTTCTCCCTCCCCTCTCATTGCTGCTTGCTGTTTCCAGAGGCTTCTGGGTTTCAATAAACCCATCCTCCAGCTTCTCCAACTTGCCCACTGATGTGACTTTGGAACCAACTCTGAGACCTGATTTGATTATGCAGGATCCACTGGCTTGTAAACTTAAAGTTTGACCACTAAGAAACTTCCCCAACTTAATATTTTCACAGCCACTTTGATCTCCATAGACTTGGAAAACCTTTACATGAAGAGATAGGCTGTCCAATGTATGTCCATTTGTAATGAGATCAATTTTCAATCCTCAAACTGAAAACACAAACATGGTATTTAATGCATCCCAAGGCAGATTTGGGGGTTTCTTTTAATTTAAATTTTTAAAAAAAGGAAAAGGAGGGGAAGCCAAAGCGGTGAATGCAGGAGTGGTCAGAGGGCATAGGTCCTTTAAACAACTTTCATCTTTCAGCAGTCAACACACGCAAGCTGAAAGTCCAGAGCTTCTCCCAGGAAATTTACCACTGCCAGGCATTCCTAACGGAGCAATGTGTGATTTTTCACTGCTGAGAGGTGTCTACACTGTAGATGATGATTACAGGTAATGTATAACTGCATTTGTCAAGTACTTGAGGCTGTGGTGAAGTGCTACAAACTTCTACTTCAGGGTCATACTTTCTTTTCAGAGCAATCTCTAAAATCCCAAAAATACCAAATAGTCAAAATCAATAACAGGAATTATTCTTTCCAGAAACTGCTCCTTCACAGAAATTAACTGTTTGGTGTCTCTTTTTTTATTTGTTTTTTAGATCATAAAACTGGTATACTACAGTGCTGTAAAGACAATTGAAATTGAGAAGATAAATATGATAACCAAGATGAATCCTGAGAAATGCCAGTTGTGTAAATGTCTCAAGTACTACCTCTACAACAGCAAACACCTGTAACCTGTTGAGTGTTCCAGACTTCAGCCAGTGACCTAGACACTGGGGCACTACTGAGGAGATGAGCAGAGGGAAAGCTAGGAGGTTTGCTTTCTGCTCTGCTGAAAACTATGGGCATGTTAATGTTGAAGACTGGGAGTTCTGGCGCTTGTTTTAGGAAGAAGTAGAGCAGTCATGAAGAACTCTGTACCTAAGTCACAGGAGGGATTCAAAGGGGAGCCAGAAAGATGGGAAGTAAAAGCAATAGTGTTTCCTCTCCACCAGCTTTAGAGGCAGACACCATCTGTACTGGGGGCATTATAAGGCAGTTGCCATGATTTTCCAGAAATTAATGAAAAGAAAATTCTATGAATAAAATAGAAACAGAGTTAAAAAAAATCATCTGGAGGAAAAGTCCCAGAGGGCCTGATTTCCACCTGTGCATATTGCATGTCTTTACAGTGTAAAAGGTCCTCAGTGGGCACTGGTTTAGTGTGCACTGTGCAGATATGATGGCTAAGGTGTGTTTTTTGAGAGCTGATCTTCCAGTCTTCTCTGGCCAATTTAATAAACAGTGAAGTGCAGAGTGCTTGGCATCATAAGTAGCACCATCTGTTCTCAAAGCATGGATCCTTGTCTCAGGGAAAGGAGCTGCTGTTGTTTTTCATGAGAAGGTAGGTAGTTGCCTCGCTGGAGGTGAGGATGACCTGGAGTTCTCAGACTATTATTTGCAGTAACAATTTTATAATTCTCCACACTGTTCCTTTTCTGATAAGCCCCAGAAGTTATTTACAGTTCGAATCATTCCAAAGTTGCTGGCTATTATAGTAAGAGAAGAGATTGTGAGGCGGTGCAGTTTGCATGGTGCAGCAGCAAAACATTTCCCCAGGTTAACTGCCCTGTGGGGCTACATTCATTAAAGCAAAGGCTGGACCAAAACTCTACAGGGCAGAGGGTCATGGGCTGATTTCTATTGTGGTGTAAATAAAGTAGTTGGCATTCTTAGTGGGCATTTGCTCTTGTTCCACCTTTCCTGCCACTGGGAGAAGGCTGGCCAACTCCAATAATCTTGAATAGAGATATCGGCTGAAAAGGCAGTTCAATTTCAACAAATATAATGAAAATAAGGGGTCACAGGGGTGAACAAGACCCTATTTGCATTTATTTTATGGTAAATGCATTTTAGATCCAATCTTAATAAAGACATGAAAATGCACACATAAAGGGTGTAATAAATGTCTGACCATGGCAGAAATTTCATTTTGGTCTCAGAATGAAAATGCCAAAGACAGTGAACCATGAGATAATACTTCACAGGAAACGAAGCCTCATCAGTCTGGTGCTTGTGGAACCTCCTGTGCAATGGACTTTTTTGCTGGGGACCTTCTTCTACCACTGGGAGTTTCATCTCATTTACAAATCCCATAGGTAAATAAACATGAATAAATGGAAAGATTGTGAGACAGCCAAATGTTATAGCAACAGAGTAATAACTAATGCCAGAATTTATGAGTTCCCGGGTGTTGTTTTTTTAAAAACTAGTAGCCAAGTTAACAAGCCTGGGTTCCGCAGTCAGTATCTGCATAGCATAAGTGAGTGGGACTTGTTTTGTCACCTAGGGTATCAGAGGGGCTGCACATACTATTTTTTAAAGTGTTCATAAACATAGGAATTTCTATGGTATCAATTGCACTAGAAGATTACCAAGAGCCTTCTATCCTGAAATGTTTAGCAAATTAATTAAAATATCTGAATCTTCATGAGTCCAAAAATTCTTTATTGTTTAAAACCATAATCTTCTTGTTGTAAATAAGGGGTCCAGTCACGCAAAATAATCCAAAGCCTTTTACAATGCATAATCCAGTGAAAGGCTGGTTTTGGTTCAAAGTTGGCTAAGCTATTTGTAGCAGGTAGGGACAATAGCACGATTTGAAAGTGGTCAGCTGTTTGAAAGATCCTCTGATAGAAATCTGTGAGGGAGAGCAGCATTTCACTGTCTATGGAGGACTTTGTGAAAAGAAAGTTGTTCACATTTCTGCATTTAAAAATAAGCATCTCTGGAATGACGTTTTTCTAGACCTCTGTCAGAAACTGCAACTCCAATTTGCACCTCTATTTACATACATTTAAATACAAATACAATTGCAAATTGTTTTAGCAACAGCTGAGGATGAAGCACAGATAAGCCAAGGAAGGGAAGACAATGGTCATTAATATTCATTTATCTATGTTGCCAAATCACCACTTTTAAAATAAGGGTGGGAAGTCAGAGATGTTTAATTGGGTAAATAACTTCACTGCTTCCTCATGCTGCTGAAAGGAAATTCAAAGGATTTCCAGACATTAATCTTTTCATTAATCCAAAGGAAAATCTTGGATGATGAGAAACAGTTACAAAGTGGACCTCGTAGACTGCATTATCTAAACTGTGGGGCTAATCCAGGGATTTGAACGTGGGAATCATGTCCTGACTGTCTATTCAACTGCTGCTTAAATTAATCTTGCAGCTAGTTATACTGAAGGATATTCAGTATGACTTTTAATGCACTTGTGCAGATAGTGTCTCTATCAAAAACCTCTATCAGCTCTTTACAGGGCAGTTATATATGCACTTCAGACTGCTTTGCTCTCTTCTGCTGCCCTTCATTTTCCTCAGCCACTTTCATAAAGAGATGTTCAAATGCTGATATGTAGAAGAAAATGTTAACCTGGACCTTTAAAGGATGGCAGAAGAAATGTGAAGATGCAGAACCACCAGTATAATCTGCAGTGTGAGTGCTGCCAGCTTTTCATTGATGAAAACTATCATGCTCAGCAAGGCACTCCTGCAGCTACATAACTTCCCTGAGCTCCTTTACAGCATTGCTAGGAGCCTGCAAGTTGTGTATCTTCTCCTAATTTGACAAAACAATAACTATGTGTTCAGTGCTCCTTGTCTAGCATGGACCAATATTTTTTTATGTCCCTCAGTTTGCCTATTGTTGACTTTAGGTGGCTGAGTGTTCCTCAGTGATTTTCAGATAGATCAATACTAAAAAGTGTTGAGCTGGACACTACTTTCAGAATAAACCTTAGAGATTCCTTTAAAAAAAAGCTCCTTTTTTTTTTTTTTTTTTTTTTTTTAACTGGGGCTTGTTCTAATGATGGGGAAAACTCATGAGTCAGCAAGGAGTCATCTAATGTTTCTAATCTAATGTTTCTCACAAATAGCTGTATCCTAGGTTTTTAACGACCCAAAATTTAATGAGGTAGAATAAATCAATTATGGTTGTTTCAGGTAAACTAAATGATACTACTTCCATCTTTTTAATACTTTCACGTAATTTGTTAATCATTCCATATTGTAAAAGACTTTTGCCTTTTGATTAGAGGAGAAGCATACAGGAACTTTCATTCTCCACAGAACAGTGTAAATGAAATTCAGGTTAAAAATAACCAATGAATGTCTTTATGAGCTGTTTGTTCCTTGCCTGTGTACAGAGAAACATAAGAATATTTAAGGGAATACATTAGGAAAAATGTGAGACAAACAATTCTAGGATTTGTCATGTACTGTATTCCCAGGAACACAGAGTCCAAACAGGTTACATCTTCACCTATGGCTTTGTTTTGCCCCTTTCCCTTCTCCTATCCATTCCCCATCCCCACCTCTGGTCTGTTTGTGCTGAGCACACAGAGCAGGGGCACTGAGGGAGTCACTGTGACCCTCTCAGGGGAGAAGACGCTGTGCATTCTATGGGCAAGTCTCTCTCTGTGCTGCTGACACAACTCAACAGGCTTCACATGAGGAGAAGGAAATGAGAGAATCTGTGTGAGAGGCAGATTGGGCTGGGGATGAAGCCCTGCACTAGGAAACAATGGTCCAAGGCTTGCCATCTCCACCTGCATTGCTCAGGAACCCGCAATAGTCCCCCTGCCCAAGTCCAGCTGATGGGGTCTGACCAGGCCATGGTAGTGACTCATTTCTCTTGCTATAGATGCACTCTGGCATTTTAACAAGCCAAAGTTTCAAGGTGACTCAGTGGGGGTGAGAGAAAATCCACCTGTTTGAAGGGACAACCTCCACATACTGATGAAGTAGTCTAACACATAAAATAATCACCTAAATCAGCCCAGATAGTTGAACAAGAAACAAAATTTGTTGTTTATATGGTGTTTTTCTCCAAAGCTTTGCTCTGAGCTGTTAAGGCTCTCACAGAGAGCCCGGCAGTATATTTTGTGACTAGACTTTTTGTCTTGTCTGACTATGGCCAGGCTCCTAAATCCATATTTTGACAGCTAGCTAGGAACTGACAGAGCAGCAATAAGCCCACCTGAAGTTGTGGCTTTTGAAAACCAGGCTTCCTTCCTTTCTGTGCTGAAAATCAACTTAAATGCCTTCATTTAACCACCTAAAATTGAAAATATTGTCTAAATAGTTTACATTAACCATAAATTAGCTAGAACTGTCAGCTTCAATAAAATAGTCATTCCCTGCCCTGACCGAAGTTGCTTTTGCTCTTAAGATCTCATTTAAAAAGATATGATTCCTTGTTTGGCTTGTGCCCCCTGAGCAGTTCATATGTTTTCAGAGCCCAGGCTCATTCTCCTCCTGCCCCTTTCACAGCCACATTGAAGCTGTACCATCAAGGAATCAGCCGGAGCTTATGCACTCAGTGGCAAAGACAGGCAAATAGAATACAGCAATATTCTTTTTAATCCTCCTGTCTTGTCACCAGTGTTGCAGCTTTTTCAGATCTTCAATTGTCTCATTTCTGTGGAAGGCATACCACAATCAGAAACCACTTTCTTTCTTTCTTTAACCCATCAAAAATCTTCATCCTAGCTGTTAATTTTCTCTCTCTTCAAACCATATTAACTTTAACATGCATTGATGCCTCCTCAAACCCCTGTTTCACTTATCATCTCCTTTGTGTTATACCCCAGAAATGTGAACTTCTACATCTTGCTGTAATTCTATTACATTTTCTTCTTAACACATGTGATCCTAATCCAGTGCCTTGTTTTTGGAACTTTCTCACTTTCCCATGCAACTCATTTAGAAGTCATTAATCATTTTCTGACTCAATTTTATTTCCTTCTTTATATCTTCCTTTCCCTAATTAGAGAAAAGCAAGAGCAATTAAGGAAAAAAACCTCAATGAAGAAAAAAACCCTCAAACATTTTCATCAAAAAAGTAATTTATTTTGTAGTAGGTCTTAATGTGACATGGTTAGCAGAAAAATATCTGGTTTAAGTACAACATTTGTGAAAGTGAAGTGTCATGTTTGTTTTGCAATTGTATTATTTCAACCTTTTCTTCAGTCTGGAAGAAAAAAATCAAGATATACATGTCAAAATGAGTCAAAAAGCACCTTTTCCTTTAAAGCCTTGTGTTGAAATGAATGATAAATACTAGTTCCTGCCTCCTGAAAGCAAGCCTTTAGCAGGCAAACAGCAATTTCAGAGAGCTGCACACTTTGTAACAGCAGCAGCAAAACAGGGAAAGTTCTGTGCAGATCTAAACAAAATACCAAAATCTCTACCTGTACAGGTTTATGTTAGTGATGTTGAGAACAGTCTGCACCACCTTTAGCTTGCAGGGTAATGTGCCTTTTCCACTCACTGCAAAAAACAATACAATGAATGAGGCAGCAGTACCTGAGTGCAAACAGAGACACCCAGAAAACACTGGGAAGTGACTGACTGAAATGTTCAGCAGTGCCCAAGGACTCTTTCAGCACAGAAATATTGAACATGGTGACACATGAAGGCACTAAAAGATGAAGCCAGTGCGTAACTTCTCTATTTTCTCTTGGGACCTGAGGAGAGCAAACACCACTAGAACAAGTAGAAATACTTTAATAATAAAGTAGAAGTTCTTATCCTAAGAGCTGCAATAAATTAGGCCTCCAGTGCAGTGAGAGCTACAGAACATCTGCAAGGCAAAGAACTGCTACAAAGTGTCCTGTCTGTGGGCATTTCCCTTTCTGCTAGCGTGTAATTATCCCTGTCCCCCTTGACTGTCCCTGCCTGCTGTAACAGTCCCTGTGATGCCCTGACAGGGGACTGGTGCAGTGGGAGCTACAGAGCCAGTTTGGCACAGGAGCTCCAACATCAGGGAGACAGGGAAAGAGCCTGGGAATGATCTTCCAAGTGAGCAGTGGGATGAAACTGAACCAAACTTTCCCTCTCACTTTCTTTTTTCCAGTCTTGTGGATTCATCAGCTTCCTGTTGGAAAGCCTCTTGGTGCTCACTGGAGATGGTACTGTGCTGATGTGCCTGCATGCCAAATATGCTGAGATTTCCTGCTGTGGAAAAAATGAATGAAGGAGAGGACAAAAGAGCACACATGTGTATTCCTAATAAAAATATAAACACCACAAGTGTGTGGCCTGATACATTTTGGATCACATTGGTTTGACAAGTTCCTGCCAGCAGTAAGAATGAAGGAGAAGTCAACAAAGTGTCATGTGCATATGCTTACAAATAATTTCTTAACTGCATCAGACGGCCTTAGGCTACTCTTTTAAGGATGATTCTTTTTTTTAACTCAAAATGTGCCCAAAATGTTTGGCAGAGGGGATCAGCTTAACTTCACAACTTGCAACATAACAACTGACAACATCTTCAGCAATTTCTGGCATAGACAGGAGATCCTCAGACTTTTTGCTTGCTGGGTCACTTTGATGCCTTAAGTTTTAGCTTTCATATTATGCAGATTCTGTTCTGCATCAGTGTATAACTCTGAACTTCATATAAAGTGTTAGCAAGTTCTCCTCAGAGTTTAGGTAGACAAAACAATCATTTTCCACCCTGAGAACCAAGGACACCATTGCAGCTTCAGGCCCAAAAAGTATGAACAGCAAATTGAGGAGAGCAATCTGGGAGGATGGGACTTCATAACTTGAAGCTGTAAGTAGACAATTAACCCTAATATGCAAATCGACCAAAACTTACAAAAGTGTGAAAATGTGTGACCTGTTGTCCATTTTGCGTGTAGCCTTAGCCGGGCTCTTGTACTGCCCAAGGTGTATTCTTTGAAGGCCTTTTAATAAATACCTGCTTAATTCTTTTAACACTGTTTATCCTCTGTTTTAGGTAGCCTCTCAAGGCATCAGCTTGGCCTGTGAAGACTTACAGGTCCTGCCCCATCACAAGGCTGTTTAAGGGTCTAATTAATGTGTTTTCACTCATACCCATTTTGCTTTGCTGAGCTGAAACTTGTTAACTTCTTAACAAAAACTTATTGTATAGGCATAAAGCTCAGCTTTTAAGTCATTATGAAATCATTTACCTGATTCATGCCATATGATTACTTCACTTTACAGCTTCTGAAGACTAAATTTGGGAAATTTCTGTAATGTCATTTCGATTTAAATGAGCCCTCTGGCTGATAGAAGCAATGCCATTTATTCCCATCCTTGGTGGTTTTTCTGCGCACAGAGTCAGCATTTATACATCTAATGTTCTGGGGTAAGGAGATCAACTCTGAAGCCTTTAGAGGAAATAGTCTTGGATTCAACAATGCTTTTGTCAATTTTCAGAATTTCAGATACAAAAGCAGTTGTGGGGAAGGGCAAGATGAAACTTTTGGATTTGGATTCAGTTCAGAATCTGCTTCAGGTTGCAACTGATACAGGACTTTATTTATAACTCTAGACTTGGATTTCTATTCATCTAAGGTGCATGGAAATATTTCTTTGTATAATGATCTCCATTCACTATTTTGAAAGATTTGTTTGCATTTGCCACCAATGCAATTAATGTTCAAAATTCTTTGTGATGACACACATCATCACTGACACACCCATACTTGGGTTCAAAGCTCAAGTATAAACCCCCTCTTCACCTTCAGAAATGAGACATGTCTTGCATGTGGGAGTATGGGTTTTCTACACAATGTGTAGAAAATCCTCTTGTGGTTGGTTTTGTTAATTTTTATCTAAGCATCTCAAGGAAGCCATCAGCTGTAAGTGCATACATACTTTGCAATCCTAAGGAAGGAAAAGTGAGGAGTGCCATCTTTCTGATATATTTGCAGAAGTCTCACCAATTGATCCATAGGAAACTGCATCAGTTCCACTGGTTTAAGAGACACTGATCATTTTGCATATGTTTGACCTTTGTGAGGCTGGATTTTAGGTCTCTCTTGAGCCTGATAAAAGAATTAGCAAGCTCAACAACTTACACAGCAAGTGTTAAGCAGCTAAGCATTATTTGCTTGGATAAGCAAGCTTTCTATATGGAAGTCTTTAGTACTCCATACACCTGCTAGAACTCATGGAACAGGATGTGCTTTTGGATACCAACAGCAAGTCTCTGGTAGTGATAACTAGGCATTAATTAGTCTTAGCATATTGAGCATATCTACTACATTTTACAACATAAACATCAGAAAAATGAGAAATTAACTAACATTAGATGAAACCTGACAATACATTGCATTTTTACAACTTTTTTTTTCTGAAATACCTATTGCATTAGAGATTTGTAAGTGAAATACATAAAAAGCTGCTTTACAACCTTCTACTTCTAAACTCTGCTATGTGATGAGTCTGTCCCCTTAGAACCTCTCCCTCCTCTGCTGAATTCCCAGGTTACCCAGAGCTACCACCCTCCTTCTAGGTTGTTTTTCTGTTGCCAGCCCAGGGGACACATCATAAAATAGCAGAATATCTCCGTTTAGTGTAGATTTACTCTGCTCAGCTATGAGCAGCCCATGTTGGCATGGCCCTCTGAGGCTATTCTGAGGCAGGAGGGTTGAGATAAACCTCTGATGGGTCAGGTCACACGGTAGGCTCAAACTCACTTCAAGCAAGATGAGACTATTCTCCCCTCCCTGCTGTTCTGTCTGTAGCACTTTGTAACTGCTTTGAAGGAGTTCTTAGCTCAGTATTTCAACCTTTTGAGCCCATTCTAGTAAGCACAGCTCATTTTTACTGTTGGCAATATTACTGTACATTACATTAGAGGATGCTGATTATTAAGACATGTAGTAGCCAAAATAAAATGTGATTTAAAAAATAAAACATGCATGTGTAGGTAATGTGTGAATATTGGAAGGCACCATAAATGGTTCTGGACTAGCACTATGGATAATCCTACTGCAGAGAGCTGGAAACAGCTGTCCTGAAAACAGGACCTAATCTGATGGTGGTTGTGAACTGGTGAGTCAGTTAGTGGCTGGTCTTACATCAAAGTGGATTAAGGAGGAACAAATCCAAGGTTGCTGATAGAATTGAGATGAGAAACAGTAATAAAAATGGACTAGATCAGAAAAGAATGAATATCAACCTCTGAACTGCTGAGCAACAGGCCGGGTGTGCACACTGTGTAAGAATTAGCCGGGAGGTGTAGAAACCCTGTTTTTCACACGGGGATTAAGATAAGATAAAGCAGTTAAGATGTCATAATAGTTGGTGTTTCTCTAAAAGAAAACAAGTATGTGGTGTTTCTTAGCAGCTAATAAGGGTTCTAAGCCCTAGTAGTGTCCCTGTTATTACAGCACCATAGAAAATGAACCCCGCCTGTCCAGTTGAGTTTCTGTCATTTTTTTATTATTGAGTGAAGACCACCTCCAAAAGCACACTGCAAAATGAGTTCTTAATTCAGTATGGCCTCAAGAAAAAATGACATCTGTCAAAGGACATAGTAAATGTTAAAAAGTATCATTTGGATTCTTGAAGATCTCCCATCTAAACTCACATCATGCCCTAGGCTGCCAGACTTTGACATCACAGCCTATCTCATCATGGGGCATATACAAAGCTGTTGCAAAGCTTTAGTGTCGCTGCACAGAGTGAATGAATCACAGATTCTGGTCATTTGAGTGGGCAGAGTAAGGTTTGCTAGATCAAGACATGGACTTCTGAACAAAGAAAAGCATTTAATGAAAAAGTGATGTTTTCTTAATATATATGAGTAAGCACAGCAATTTGCACTTATATAACTCTTTTCATGTACTCCAGAGCTCAGAGCTTCTTAACAGTGAAAGGTGAGTTTTTCTTTACTTACATTTTAAAGGAAAAAATTAGGCACTTGTAAATGACTTGCACAGAGTTGAGTCATAACTCTGGTCAGTCTCTTGCTCTCATTGTCATATGTTGCTGCATTCTCTTCACTACCAATTTAATAGTTTATTGTTTGGGTTTCTTTGCTGTTTGCATACACAGGATTAGTTTACAGCAGTTGTAGACTGGTTTGCTATTTCATTATATAGATTTGTTCTGCAAGCTTGGAAATGTAAAAATAATTTCTGTACTATTTATTGTAATTTACAAATACTTAGTAAAGGATGACCAAAGAACTTGGTAGCACATATTTTTGCTTTGACATCAGAACTGGCTTACACAGTGCTCACTTTGTTCTCTTGTATAACTTTTTCATGGTTCTCCATTTTAAAATCTGATTCACTGCACAAACAGTTGTTGATTCACGACAGAGAGAGTGGTATGTTGGGAGGGAATGGGAATGGACAGAGAGAACTGCGCTATCCAGCTTTGCTAGTCATAAAAATACATTATTATTTCAGTGAATTAGCTGTGTCCTGGACATGCTGAATATAAATCAAGTATGCATTTTAAACGTGTAACCCAGATATTGCAAAGGTTCAATGAAAAAGATGCAAAGTCTTTATCTTCAGGTCACTAGTTCAAATCACAAGTAAAAGATCTGAGGCCCATTTCTTCGCGGAGGAGTGCTAATAGCACTGATTTTTGCTCTTAGTTCTCTTATTAAAGAGGCAAGAGCAGAGGGAATGCATTACCTGCTCTGCCCTAGAGGCAGGTCAAGGCTGAGCACATTGGCAGGTCTACTTCTTGCTTTGTCCCTGTTGAGTAATGAGAAAATTAATCCCTTGGGTAGTGAATGTGACACCGTCTGACACCACAAATTCAGGCAGATGGAGGGAAAGGATGCAAAGTGTCTATGGATTCGTGCTGCGTAAATCAAAAGACACTCAGAAGTAATTTGTTCTGGACAAAGATAAAACTGATGCAACACAGAGTCACACCAGCTCCTAGCTAATCAATAAGAATATTCAGTAAAGCCATTGCAAATGTCCAGCTTTTAATTGACACATAAAATTTTATGAAACAGAATCATCACATTAACAGTGACAGCATGTAAAAACTGCACCAAATACACCAACATGAGCTTAATTGTAATTCTCACTAAACGTATTTCATAAGAACCTGTTTTCCAATTATATCCTTCATGAACTTATATTGAAATAAAGGCCATTAAATTGAAGTCAATCCATGAAATTATTACTACAAACATTCATTATTTTATGAAGCAGCTTATTGATGTTCCTTAGCCTGCATAAAGAATTATGAACTCTTGTTACACTAACACACCATGGCTGGGCTTTAGATTACAAATTCATCCCTGTGTTCATAAGCTCTCAACAGTGTTTCTTTGCTTATGTGTAAAATGTGTACACATTTACCAGTCTTTCTAGAATCACAGCTAAATAGAAATGATTATGTTAAAATGCCAGTACCTGGCACTCTTTCATGTGCAAAAATGAAGCTGTAGTTCTACTGAAGATGAATTACAGCACTGCATATAATCAAGGCATGCTTTTTTTTCCACTGTGTTAACAAATGAAGTTAAGATCCGTGCATGTATAACAGTACTATTACAATTGACACGCAAGTCAATCTATAGTCTTATATAGGAGTTTTAATCATGGGTTAGAAGTTTCAACCTGTGCCTACCTGAAGGATTCTCAGGCTGGTCATGCTAAGTTTTCCAAAGTTTTCATAGTTACTAGTAAAAAAATGACTCTAAATAGTCAAAAGCGGGAAGATAGGAAAAGTCTGAAAGATCACAAGGTTTCACTCTGGCTCTGGGAAGACCTAAGGAAGGAAGCAAAGAATAATGGAGGTTCTGCCAGCCATTAACATTTTCTTTCCATGTTCTCCCAGAACAAAACTGTCTTCCTAGACCTTGTGAGTAATCCCACAAGCAGTTCTTATTTTATCCCTTTTAGTGAAAAATATCATGCTCTGTCATACACTTCATCACTGAGTGGCAGATGATGGTGCTGACCACTGTATTAGGCATTTTTCTGGTCTCTTCCAGTTGCTTGGTTATGGTTTACACTAACCAACATTTCAAATGAAGTCTTCTTTGAACAGCTGGGGGCTTTGATTAGCAGTGTCTCTGCTGCAGCCATGCTGAAAACAGATGGATTGCTGGTGATGTACAGTAGCAAAATATTTTTCTCATCTTGTGTTTTGTGAGATACCATATGTGCTCACACAGATAATATGAGACAACACTTTATTCCAGGATCCTGGAGACTTCTCTGATGTGAACTGATAAATCAGTCCTGATAAGAGCTAACAGTTCAAGTCCAAATGGAAATAGTCAATTATGTGAGATTTTCACTTGTCAGTGTATACTGATAGACCCATTTATTATGTCAAAATCTTTTTAAAATGGACTTGGACATTGCTGGCAGCATAACTGACATTAAAACTTCTTTTCTGATTTGAGTTACTTGGTCTTTTTAAGTCTTGCACATTTGGGGAGCTCTGCTCCTGCTACTTTGGGAAGGTCATTTCTATAACATTTGTTTATCACATTGTTAATCCAGGACATTAAAACAATATGACTGGGTTGAGTAGTGAAATATGGACTTTCCACATCGCACTGCATGAGAAAACAAACTTATATGTGCTTTCATAAGGTCTGGGCAAGGTCCTTTCTACAAGCAAAATACAACATTTCTGTGCTCCCATTATTACAAGGGGAGCTAGAAAACTTGCTTAAAAAGAATGCATTCAACCTTTCATTCTTCAAGAGTCTTCTAGTTTTGTTTGAATGAGGTATTCTCTTCCAATTCTGAATTATTTTGTGATGAAAGAGTCTTCTTTTAATTTCTTCATATTTTTCTTCAGTCCTGTCAATTAATGTAGTGTGCATTGGCTGATAGTATTTCTCTCCTAGGAAAGAGCATGCTGCCTGTTATACTTGTGCTTAGGTGACATTCTCCTCCAGTTACACATGTTTAACTCTAGAAAATTAGAGGGACAGAACATTCAACAGGTGAGGTATTTTACTTATGGATAGATATTTGGTATACTGGCTTTTGAGAGGTAGCTGTGTATGACGTTTTCTTCCACACTTGAAAATCACTGGTATAGTGCTACTGGCTTACTCTGTGAAAAACAGAATCCAATGTTGGTTTGTTATACAATTCTCCCACTTAAATACACACACACACACACACACACGCACACACACACACACACATATATATATATATATATACACACACACATACATATACAGATGCTGTGGATATAACTGTGGATAAAGAAGCTCTGTTTTCTCCTGGGAATCACTTTGAGGGATTTGTATAAAAAAATGAACCAAAGCAAACCAAATTACATTGCGAAAATATTGGCTTATAAAAATGTTAGCTAAATTTCTATTTTCTTTATTAAAAATGCCTTTGAAGTTTATTTCAGTTAATTAAAGTCAGCATTTCTAAGCAAATAAAAAAATTAGGCTAACAGAATAATGAGGTACTTCTTGTACCATTGTCATCCCTGGAACTTGGGGCTGTGGTAGATAGCTGACATTCACAGATGAGTGACACATCTGAGGTAGCTGATGGAGACAGCATGAAATCACTGTTTTCTCTAGAAAATCAGATCAGCTAAAATGTAACTGACTGTGAGAAAATTCAGTGGTGCTATATTTGCAAAATAATTTCTAATTGCTGCATTAATCAGGAATGCAATGCAGTTTTCTGACATAGTAATGATACAGTCATGTAATATAAACTGGAGGTGAATCAGTTGGCTCCATAGTCTGGGTTCTCAGATGTAAACCTTTTGAAATTTTGTGATGAGAATCTGTGCTCTCTTTCTGAGTTTGTTTGGAAGGTATGCTCTAATTTGGGGGAAATACATCCTTCAAATAGACAGAAATGTTACCGGAATCAGAAACGTGTGCTGATTTTAGTCTCAACTTAAGCATGTGTTTGGGCATGTGTGTGTGTATATTTCAAAGACTGTCACAAGGACATTATAATTAATTTCCTTCTAATATGCTTAAAATATTTTCCTGTGCACTGTAAATTTTACTATAAAAACAACAAAGATTTTAGTGAGATAGCTGCTTGCTCAAACAAAAAAGTTTACTTAAAAAAAAAGAAAAAAGAATTTTCTTCCTCTGGAGTTAGAAAAGAAAAACATGTGTGCATACTTCATTCTGAAAATATTGCCTAATTCTCATTAGAAGTCAGCTGACATTAGAATGAAAATGTTTATACCAGCATGCCTTCTGCAAAACTGTGCCTGTATCATTGAAAATCAGACACAAAAAGAACAACTCCTTTTCAGACAGAACAGGTCCAAAAATCATGTTTGGATGTAGGCAGGAGAAAAACATTGATGACTTCTTGTTCTTTTCCATAAAAATAGTAAATTTCTTCATTTCCCATTGCTAGAATTTTCAAAGCCTCAGTGTTAAAATTAAAGCTCCAGTGCACAGATTTGTGATGAGATTACTTTATTTCTGGGAGGGTTTGCATGATGACTGGCCTTTCTTGGCAGTTTCTTTTCCTCTCCTGCCAAAGGTTTTTCTTTCATTTTCTCTTTTTCTGGGGTGATGTGCAAGCCAAAGATTCGCATACCAACATTGTAATGCAAAGAACGAAGTGAAATATTTCTATTAGAAAAAGAAGAAATAGTTATCTATTAATTTTTGCTGCTTCATGTAAGCAAATGCTAATAAAATATAAACCCATGCAGTAGTTCTTTTGGGGTGAGGGATTTGGTGTATGGGGTTTTTCTGTCTTTGACAGAGAATTATTTATTGCCATTTAATTGGCAGTCATTTTAAAAAAGTGCTTACATAATACCTCAAACTTCAAGACTTTTCATGAAATGACTGGAAATAAATATTGCAACAGTGTTCTTGATAAAATGCAACTCTTATTTGAAAATTTACTATCATGCATGGTGTAACGGCTGACTGTGAACTGAAGATTTTAATTACAGATTTTTGCTTGAAAGTTTCTCAAGTTTCAAGTGCCTCCTATAAGTAAAATATACTAGAAATTTATGATAATATATAAATATCCAATAGGAGATGTAGTTACTTGATTATTGATGAGAAGTGTGGGCAATGAGCAGACTTCTTCAAATGACCAGGTCAAAAAATCCTAGAGAAAAAAGTTCTTAGTCATAGATTCCCTTCTGTGTTTTTCTCTAACACCAATTCTTTTAAATTCTCTAGTCTGCTCCACAATGCTCCACAGTGTCACACACATTACAGGCATGACTTTTACCGACTCAGGTATTTTTCAGTCATTGGTTTTCTTGGTAGCTTTAAATAACATAGTGCTCTTCTTAAAGAGTGCTTTTATCTGAAGACTGAGAATTGAACACTTTGGAGTTCTTCCTAACACGTGATACAAGACCGGATAATAAGTAAGCCCCAAAAGAGTCAAAATCAAGAGGTACAGCTGTCAGGTAAGATATACCAATTTGCACTGCTCACCTGGAAGACTGTTGAAGCCATGTCTGTGTTAGGGGGTGCATCCTGCTGGTTCCTCCATGGACAGCAGACAGCAGCATTGCAGGTAAACTGAAAACAACTGATAAGAAAACACCTGCAGAGGGGATTTAGCTACAGCCTGCCAAGCCCCTTCAACAAGGGTACCAGATGTTTCCAGCCTGCTTTAGTCTTAAGCAAGATGTCCCAAGGACAAAACAAAAATTTATGTCTATTTAAAAAGATTAAACTTGTTTGAGTGGATGGAGAGAGGCTGATTGTTGGTGGCTGGAAGAAAGAGCTTGCTGAATAATTAGTTTACCAACCACTGCATTTCTGCTGAGTTGTACTCTGGCACAAATGGAATAATTGATACGCTTTATAACAATCTTGTAGCCCACTAATAAACACCCCTTTCACTCTTAATAAACACCCCTTCCTGTTAGGCTCCTTAAAGTCTCTATTTCTTCTTTTGAAGTAGGGTGAGAGACTTGTTTGTCAGTGGTGAGAGCTGGACTATCAATACTTACATTTTTTCACAAGATTGCAGACATGCAGTAAGCATAACTATCATTGATATTTGATGCAAAAATAATTACATTGACATGGATGTTTGTAATGGGCATTTCAGTTCACACTGTTCATCTAGGGCATGCATAATGTTGATAGCTAGGTCTGAATAAAGTATAATTAGCAGAAACAGCTGAATGGTTAAGAGTTATGAAGATGAAGTCAAAATGAATGAAAATACAATACTGAGCCAATAGAATTGCTCATAGTGGCACTTTTTAATGAAAATAACAAGCCTTAATAACAAGCCTTTGTCTGCTTGTTTTAAGGAAACTTGAAATTCAATGTATAAGTTTACCTCTGTAAAGACAAAGTTATATCATCAAGAGAAGCCTTATCATTGCATTTATTGGAGGTAGGGGAAGGGAAGGATGTGTTATAGAGTAAACCAGTTAGGATTAGACTCTGATTACATCCATTTAGCACTGGAAATGTGAAGAGGACTCCTGTGATCTCACCGAAGTTTGCTGAATGATTAGGGGATATGCACCTTTACCACTTTCAGTTTTTCCTTACACTCTTTATGGGCAGAAGTTTTTGATCCCATAAAGTAAAACTTGATGTTAATTTTCCTAGCAGCCAATAAAGATAAAATGTATACTTAACCTGTTTAGCCTCTTGCTGTTGAGTTGTCAAGACGATTGCTGAGAGACCTGATTTGGTCAGAGCCAAATGGGGGTCAGCCTCAGAATGTCTGTGCATATGAAAGTATAAGCTCATACTGATGTATGTATAGGGCATATTGCATTTATCTCTGTGCATCCTAGGGGTGTGATCAGCAAGCAATACAAATGAACTTCCATTAGTATGCCATAATAATCTTCCTAAATTTAATTGTCTTGTATATCAATAGTCAGGGATCCGTCCCACCAATATGGATGTTTGCATTTAAAAAAGAAAAAAAATTTGCTCAGGCCCACCTGTGCAATGTACTGTGGAAAAAGACAAAACTTATTTCCCTTTTCTAATTTGTCATATGAGATATATGCACATAGTTTTGAATGTAATTGACCAATGATGTGACTGTCTGAAATTCAAGACAAATTTCAAAATATAGCTTAACTCAAAGTTGGTTTATGAATATCTACACTAACGTAACAAAATTATTTTGAGATACTTTACCAGTCACCTAAAGCAGATTTCATTTTTCTCTACCAAAAAGCTAAATAATCTTCAAATTATGAAGTTTAGAATAATTTATGCAAATACACATATATTCTAAGATTATAATCACTGAGCAAAACCCCAGTTAAGTTAATGCCTGTATTTATACCTCCTTGAAAAACCCCAAATGATCCCCCTAAAGAGTAGAAAGAGGGACTGTGGTTATTGATAATTGCCTTTACCTGCCCTATGTAATTTCACTGTGAAATGCAGGTACCAGAGCCTGATCCCAGAGCAAGTCCCCAGAATTATCAGTGAGTTTTAATCCTGACATGAGATATCTACTGATGCTGCATAAGATGTGCCTTATTTTCCTGCAATCACATTTGATTTTGCTGTGTAGACCTAAATTCCATTTGGGTAGGAAAGACTGTGCAGGGAACAAAGTGACCCTTTCTTCCTCCCCAAATGGAGACTTTTTTCTTGGTTTGAGGACTGTGGCTTATTTGTTTGAAAGACATTGAAAGCATTTGGCTTCTTATCATGCTTCTCAAATATGTGAGAAAGTTGTGACAAGGTAGAATGTAGAATCTATACACCTTGAAATAGAAGTTTTCTGACCTTTTTTTAATTATTAATACAATGCACCTAGAAAATAGAGATCTGCTTGCCAGTGGTGAAAGAGATATAGAAGACAGTATTCATGTTTGTCTGTGTAGAAAAGGTACCCTGAAGATGCTGATGGAACTGAGCCATGAGTTAAGTGATAGTCAGATAGGGGAGGAGGGATTGTTGGCTCAGGTTGAGCTGTGTCTTTGGAGTGTGATGTACCTGTCACAGGCTGCTCATGGCTAACAGCTTAATAACCTGAAACTGCCTGCTCTGGGACAAACAGGGCAATACAGCCTTGCTTTTTACATTTTTCTCTTCCTAGGAAATCACCTGTAAGATAGATTAGTTGTATTAATAGAGGAATGTAAATCTTTGCTAACTATAGGAAAAAAAAAACAAACAACCAAATCTAAACTAACTTCAATGGATGACAAAAGCATGGTAATATGATGATACATTGCAAATACATATACAATAAAATATTCTCTACAGACAAGGTTTTAAAACAGGCAGTGAAAAAATAAACTTCACAGCTTCGTCTTAGTACTCCCTGCAAACATTAAAATATCATGCTAGATAGAAGTTGATTTTCTCTAATCTAAGGATTTCTAGGGCCAGAGAAGGTATCTGTGATTAAAGAAGAAATAGAATGGTGGGTAAATTACATTAAAATTATGTAAAATTGTTGTTACTTACAACCCTGCTCATTCACTAATAGTTCAATGTCTACAGTGGTGGCTTCAATGTAGAGAAACAACCTTAAACTTCCACTGTGAATAGAGAAGACAAAAAAAAATTCCCAGTCCTTCCCAGTATTTGAGCTACCTTAGCGTTCCCACCAGTGAACTCAGTGATGGGAAAAGGAGAGTGTTCATCATATGTGAAGACATAGTTGTTTGAAGCATTTGAGCTATAGTAAAAATAAGACAATCTTTTAAAGACAGCACAGCTATTAAACAGTAATGAAGAACTGAAAAGGAACTCTGCATAATCACCATTCAGCTAAATGATGATTTCACAGATGGAAGAACAGATGAAATTCAGCCAAATGATTTTAAGGGCAAATGAATAGGCAATAATGTACTTAGGAAGCATTAGCCTCTCTTCGTTCTCAGGGACAGTGACTTATTGTTCACGATTAATAAAGCCCTGAGGCACAAAGGGAACAGGGATAGTAGCTGCCTAAGACCTGTTCAAATCCACACAATAAAACAAGAGTAGAAAATCATATGTGGCACTGCATTTTAACATAAAACAGAGATTCAAATTATTTTCATACATGCAGATTAAAATGCAAGCCCTGCTAAATTTGGTAAGTTACAACTCTCTTCTTGCATGTGATGAAAGTCACTTTTGCTGTAAGTTAAAGGATCATTGGTTAGGGAGCAGCTTGGCTTTCCTTTGCTCACAGGCCTTTTTAGGGCTGGCACAAAGCAGCATAAAAAGGAGTCACCAGCCCTCAAACAGCAGCTTTTCCTTGAGAGCTAAAAACTCAGAAATAGTGTACTATCATTTACTGGTAGTAAAGCCAGTTAAAAACAAGGAATGCATTGTGTGGGCAAGTACCTAAGCCAGTGAAGATCAGAATGGGTGGCTTCAAGAGATAAGTATATCTTTTCATTTTGATAACTGCCATACCAGCAACTTTGGCAAAGGAAAATATCCAACTGCAAACAAATATTACCTCTGTGAGGAAAAGCCAATGTTAATAAGTCCATTAATTCATCTTCATAAATCAGCTTAGCAACATTTGTTACAACTTTTATTCTTTGAGAAGCCAAACATAAAATTTGGTCATTTGGGTTTTTTTTTTGTTTGTTTGCTTTTTCCAGTGTAACTATTGCTTTTTATTGAGAAAATAGATCATTATATGGTCTTCCTTTTGAGAATATTTTTCCCTCCAATACGTGTCAAAGCCTAGTTTGCACACTAAGACTATCAGGATAGTTGTTTAAAAGCTGCCTTTTATTGTGCTCTTCCCCTTGATGCTTTCTACTTGTCTGCATCATGTGTGGTATTCTTCTTGGGCTTTTAATCCCATATTTGGATGGGCTTGTCTCCAGTTTTGGGGCATGGCATCTAGCTGGTGACTTTGTGGTCATTGCATTCACACAGTATGTGATGTGTGTTTCCTGTGAGGGTTTGGTTCTACCCTTAGAGCCAAGGAGGATGCCAAGCTCTGCATTCACTTTGCACTGTAAGCCTGAAAAACATGCATTAGAAAAGTTTGGACCCAACATCCAAGATGTCTAGGAAGCAACCTTGGGGCATGAACGAAGAGCCAGAAATAAGTGGTCTGCATATACTAACTTCAAGTATTGTGTGACACTCAGTCTCCTTCCACATGTGAAAAATCTCTACAGAGAAGCAAAGCAGCTTATGGGATGGGGATTGTGTTCTGGTGAGACTTTCTCCCAGATTTGTCCTAAACCAGGATAAATGGTGACAGGGCACAGAAGATAACTTCTGAATTCCCAGCATAGCAGCAAAAAAGGCAACAAAATGACAGTGTCATTACAGCCATTGAACCTGACTTGCCTCTAGCAAAGCTAAAATGTGGAAACACTCTCTAAGTAACTCTGACCTAAAATGTCACAGAAAGGTCATGCACATATTCTTATTGCGTAAACATGGCAAGTGGCAAGCCTGTAACTAAGAATGCTCTGGTGTGCCTATTGTAGTGACTTAGATGGATCATGGTAGAGCTAGTTCCTGAACTCCAGAAGGTTTCCAGAAGTCCTGAAACACTGAAATAATTTTGCTAGAACAGAGAGGAAGATCTTGGGGAAAACTTGCGCAATAATGAGTTTAAACCCCCCAAATACTAGAGCTAATTAGAGGTAATTAGCTCTAATTCACATGCAAAAAGTAGATTTCTGAAAGAAACACCCTGAGCTTGCATTGTTGTAGTGATGAATACAGTGTGTCATTATGAGGCTACCAAAGATGGAGCAATACTGAATGCCAAGATACTTAATGTATGGTTTGCTGGTTTTGAGTGATTTTGATCTTTAAAGAAATGGAGAAACAATGGTAGGGGGTGGAGGAGGAGGTATTGATACTTTTGGCTATTAGACAAAGAGATGTCATTATTGTAGGACTTAGAAATCCTGTGAAAGTGTCAGCAGAATGGGCATGCACATGACCAAAAAAATTCTTTTCAGAGATAGAGCCTATGAAATGATCAAGACATGTTAGACATATTTTGTTCTAGTTTCCACAGCACTGTATTAAAGATTAACTAAAAGTATCAGCAAATATTTAAATTTTGTTGAAAATTCTGGGGCTGTGCATGAATGAGCAGTAATACTGCTACTGAATGAGCAGTATTCAAATTCTGTTTTGGTCACACCTGAACTAACTGAAACTTGGATTTACCATGTTCATTATGGGATTTTTGGTTTGAAGACTTTTGCAACTTAATATTCCCAGTATACTTTGAGAGACTATTCCAATATGCCACAGTTTCACCACAAAATAAATATCAGAAAAAAATTAGTATTTCCCTTCCCTGAAGGGCATGAAAAACCAAATTCTTTTTCCTGTATTGTTGCATCTCTAAAAGTAATAGAAGAACCATATGGTTTGGCTTTTCTGTCACTAAATGAGAGCTAAAATATGACTGCTACTGCTGCAGTGAGAGGAGAAAATTTTATGCTTTAATGCCCAACAAAATGTCACGAAAAATATGACATAATGCTGTAAAAAAGGTTAAACTGGAAGTTTAACATTCATTGCCCTCCCATACCATGGAGCTATGAAATTTAAATGTGACTGTTTGTGTAGGCAAATTCTGGGAAAGGATAAGAATTGAGCTTTGTGCATGTAAGTAACATAAAATGGAAACAAATTGACCATGTACTAAAGAGCAGGATTGAGGAGTGGGCAAAAACACTTTAAACTTCAGGATACAAAAGAGGAATTTTTGTCCAAGTTAAATTGCCCAATTTTAACTCTTGAAAATTGTGTACCTGGAGCACTTGAAAGCTGCTAACAGCACTAAAAGCTGTACTGGGGGAAAAAAGTCGTCCTAGGTTTTCTGCCATTAGCAAAACTAAAACAAAATCCTTCAGTATAAACATTGTTGCATATGAATAACTTCTTTAACATGGCTCAGAGGGTGGTAAGAAATCAATAAGGAAAAATAATGAAGACTGACTGCTTATGGGAGCAGATAGCTGATAATCTTTGGGAACATCAATATCTAGAAGCACTGAAATGGAAGAGATGACAGTATTTAAATTGTGGATCCTCCCATTTAAGTACTAGCCCAGGCTTCTGGAAAAACATGACTGCCAGGATCCAGAGCCAAAGGAGCTCAGAGAGCTCTCCACATTGCTTATCTTCATGCTTTGAGCATAGTGGGAACACCTTTGTGCAGTCTTCCATTTCACTTGTTAGCTGTTAGGGCAGAATCCCTCTGCTGTGGCATGGATCCAGGTTCCTCCCAGCCTCTCCCCTCTGGCTTGGACAGAAGCACAGCCTGGCAAGAAACCTGTTTAGAAAAAAACCAAAAGAAAAGGAGTCAGGATGCCTATAGAATGATCTAGTATCTTTCAGGTTTCCAGAATTTTCCAATTATTTTCATTCAATGCTCAGCATGAAAGCTGTGGGCTACAGCAAAAGAGAAAATTAGACATATTCAAAGGTGATATGCTAAGATCGCCACTCAAAACTAAAGATCTATGCTCTGCAAAGAGATACAGCCATTTATTTCAAGTTGAATACTAAATTCGTTGTTCTGGGAAAACTTACATCATTCTATGAAGCTTGATGTAAAAAAGCAGTAATGGTCAGGTGTCAGACCACCAAACAATGTATCCACCATTGTTCTCTGGTTCATTCGAGTTTGATAGATCCTATTGCAAAGTTTAGCACAAGAAGACAAAATAGTACTGCCAGAAAGCAGGCTTAGTAACAGAAAAGTTAATCAATCAAAGAAACTGAAAAACTAGCTGAACAGGTTTTCTAGGGCACATTGTAAACTGAAAAAAGCAACAATAAATAGTAGAGCTGTCCTGGGAGTAGGAAGGACAAAAGAACTGAAAATTAAAACCTCCAGTGTTTATCACACAGAGAGACTGCATGATTTGCAGTAAGATATTCCACCCAGAAACTATAGGATTTGTGCATGAAGTGCATAGATGTACATGGCATGCCAGGCAGAGAGAAGGAACATGGCAGAGAGGATCAGTAATGTTTTCATAGAGTGGTGCCCAGGGTTACTAGGGAGGAAGAAAAATGAGCCAGAATTAGAAGGAATTTCCACCTGCAACCTGTGCCAAAAAGTGTGAGAAAGTGCACCCTTTGCTGCTGTGTGGTCATCCATTGATTTGTGTGCCACACTTCAATAGTTAACTTGTTCAGTTAACTGTTTTGCTTAACAAGTGTCTACATCATGTGGGTGAGGTCTATTTGCCTGAGACATATCTAGAACTGATCTTACAATGAGGATCAGTTGTACAAAAAACTTGACCACAGTTGGTGGAAATAGGCAAGGTAACTCATGCTGCATGTTGAGATTCAACAGGAAACTTAAAGGAAAAATGCTTGACAATAACCAAATATTTGACACCAGAAAAACAACTTGTATTAGACTTTTAATAAAATGAAGAATTCAAAACTGTACACTAACATATGCACTTACATAATTTGATTGACTGAGCATCACTTGCTTTGACAAGGTGTGAAATTTAATGTATTGGCAGAATAAATAGATCTTTAAAAGTAGCTTTATGACTTATATTGGTTTGTAAGGTGGTGTCTAACTAAAAACACAAAGAAGGCGAATGGAAGATAGCCTGGCAGTAACCTTCATATAGCCTTAGACTATGGAAAGCATTAATGTTTCAGCCAATAGGCCATGGAGTGACCCCAACATGAATAGAAATATGTTTGTCCTCTGGATACTTTTCTTAAAAGACTAAAACAATGATCAATATCAGAAGTTTTAAGTTGATTTATTGAGTTCTTATTAAGCCTCTAAACAGGGCACAAAACAGTTTATTGGTCTGTTTGAAAATGAATTATTGGATGATCTTTATTCCTCTTGGGAAATATGTAATCCTTACTTGGAAGGTTATTTTTTTAATAGCATGTTGTTGTTGTTGAGTTGCATGGAGGGTTTTCTTCACAAGTATCAAAGACCCTTTATGAAGAACTTATTTTGTGAAGTCTTGTATGAAAGGAATATAATACACAAATATTGTTTTAGATAGAATTTCTACCATAAATTTGAGTGTTGTTATCAAAAGAAAAGTCTTAATTTCTTTCTAAAGAAACAGTAAAGATAAAAACACCCCAAATCTTACCATATAACCAGTATCTTTTCAAGCTGGGTTAGAAGTTAAGTGGTGGAGCTGAATATTTGACAGGCCTGGAAAAACTTCCTGTTTTGCAATAAACAGGCCTGGAAAAACTCCCCGTGCTTGCAATAAACCATTGCAGCAGCAAAGGAGTGAATATGGTTTATTGCAAGCACAGGGCAGTTGTCAGCATGCAAGAAGACAAATCGAAGAAATCAAAATGATGCAGAGCAGACAAAATTGGAAATTGGTCGAAGAAATATTAAATAACCAATCTTAATTAATGAGAAAAAATAAAGAATGTTCGAATTTTCAGAGACTAATTAGTTAATTTTTAATAATTCATTAGCTAGTTTTCAATTAATTAATTGCATCTAGCAAAGATATGTCAAAGGACCTTCAGTAAATATATATATTGAATATGATAGGCAAAAATATACTAAGAGCAGTAATAATAAAATGCACTAAGACAAAGCTTGGGGGTATCTTTAATAGAAACCAGAAATGGAATATTTTGCAAAACAAATGATATAGTAAAAATGGCGAAAAATTCACAGCACAAAAGGCAAAGTCTTGTACTTGTGTGATAGGGGATAATATAAGCTGGTAGTCTCAGTCTATTATGGCATAAAGAGAGAAAACCTCAGCTATAACAAAGGTTATTATAGACAATTCTAGAATTTGCCAAAGGTGTTCTTGGTAGAGAACGAAGCAATAATGACACTATATATTGCAGTTAGGAGAGTTCTTCAATCTCATTTAGAGAAACTTATGCACTGTTGCTTCAAAAGGTTGTTCATTTACACAGGGATAGGGATGACCAGCATAATGCCTGGGAATTTTATTTTGTATACTGATGAAATCTTGCAGAAATAATAGGATTAGATGTCTCTAATGTACAAGTACATTAAAAAATATACCACAGGAGAGAATATAAATGAAAAGGGAGAATTGGGTACTTTTTGCACTGTGTCTATGATAGCATATGCTGAATTTGATGCCTGGAGGGTTTTTTTTTATGATGAACATGGTGTAGAACACATTTTTTCCCATCATTTGCAGAAAGCAGGTTGAAAATAATGGGAGCACAGATGACATACCAGTAATGGTAGATTGTGTGATAACCTGGGTGTCATTCTGATCAGTAAAGGTGCATTGGTACTGCTTATTCCTTATTTAATTGTAAAAGAAAGGGAAAAAAACACCAAACATGGTTGGTATGAAAACATTATTTGTAACAGGGGAAATTTGGAGGACTTTCGCCCTTTGGCAATGTCATGCTTGTGCTCTGTTTTGAAGGCAGGGGGACGCATCTAGCAAACTGAAACCTTCAGCCCTTTGCAACAGTCAACTTTGGCTTGTTTAGTTACATGTACAAGAGACGTACTCTGAAAACCAATGGGTGGGGACAGAGCACTCAAACAGCAGTGAAACGAAATTCTGCTTAGATTTTGCTTCACTTTGGTTTCAATTAGGCTGTGATTAGGGATGAACTCTACAGAATACATTGAAGCAGAGATACATTTTTCAGTCAGCTGTCTATTCTTTAGCATCTACACTGCATGCTTCAAATAATAAGAGGTTTAAGTTTACTGACTGAAGTATTCATTTGATAAAGTAAAATAGAAAATTAAATCACAGGCATCAGAAGTCATTTACTTTTACCCATTAAGTGAGAATTAACACCAGCCTATAAGATAAAAATAGTAGAACCCTGAACAGAACAAGAGTGTTATTTGTTGAGAGGAAATAATAACTAAAATTGAGTAGCCGGAGCAGATATATGTTGAGATGTGTCATAACAGCTAGGATGAAAGTATGAAATAACAAACAAACAATTGCTTTTGAGGAGGATTGCTCTTTTGTAGATACTTGTAGCTGACTATTTAAATGTCAAGTGTCCTGCTGTATTGCCCCCTCTCTGCTGAGCATTGCCATACTGAAAATGAAGTCAGGGCAAATTTAGGAAAAAGGAAGAAAAGGTCCTGGACGGAAAGTGATGATTAGAAATACTCCTCCAGAAAATCTGTTATACTGATATAGCTCTATGGTATAAGGTTCAATTGTTCTGATTTCCTTGTTCTTGCAGACCCCTGTGGTGGAAGGAGCTCTGGAAATGCAGCAGGTTAATGAGCAGAAAGATGAAGGAGATAAATATCAGAGCAAGCACTGCTGGTGTGCTGAGAAACTAATTACATCTGGTATCTGTAACCCAGAATGGTAAAACTCTCAACTAGAGAATGCCAAATAGTCATAAAATGTGTTCTTGATACCAGATTATCCAGGAGAGGAGCCCAAACCATCAAGGCACAGAAAAGGGATATGGCTATGCCACCTGAGACATGGAAATTGAAGAGCACCAGTGCCAGAAAGGCAAGTATGCAATGTTTGAGACACTTGAAGAGACAATAGAGGAAGTTACTTGAAATACATTTCATGACAAATTAAAGACTTTGTAGTTATTTAAATTATTCTAGATTACTGAAAGATTAAGGACCACGATTAAGATGAGTACTTTTTTTGCACAAATACATTAACTAGCAAATCAAATTTGCCTAATCAAGCTTAACAATTAGATTCTGTAGGGATCTCCAAGGTTGCACCCATCTGACTCACTGGCCTATGTTGGTACTACTGCCTAGCACTTGCCACAGAAAGAAAAAATATTTGCTCTTGGAATTTTTTTCTGCTACTGAAATGCATAACAAAAATGAACATATAGAGTAATACCACAACACTTCTGCTCATGTTCAGTAGACCAGGCCTCCAACTCCAGCCTTCTTAAGGCAGGTATTACTCAAGCCTCAGAACAAAACCCAGCTTGAAACATGAGGGCAGGACCAATACTGTGAAAATTAGTGGGAAATTCAGATAAAGACTAACCATACTTAGGATTTATATGATGAGATGATCATGACTTAATACCGATATTACAGTTCTTCTTAAAGGCATGAGAATTATTATGATCTTGATTTCAAAGTTTGCTACTGCAAACACTTATGGCTGCAGGATCCTTGCTAAATGGCCTCAGACACGGCTCTACTTCCCAAGAACATTTTCAGTGGAAGAGAGATCTCTGCTTATTAATGAAATACAATTTGCCAGAAAGACAGATAGTTTCTCAGATATTCTTTAGGACTTTCACCCTAAATATATAATATGAACCGGAGAAGTTGGCAAAAGTAGTGTTGCTTACTACCTGCATGTTAGGAGTATGTCTCTGTTTCTCCCCTACCCTACTGTATGAAATCGCTCTGAGGATCAACTTTGTAGCTCTGATGAAGCAGGCTGGTGAGGGGCAGTGACAGATCTGTTATGAGCAGCCCACCACTCTTTATTTGTGTTCTGCCTATTCAGAGCAGGGAGGAGGAGGGATATCTTTGGATTTTGTCACAACAGAGGCTGCCTGAAGGTTTCTTGGCAAAAGTGTTCAATTTTGTGACCAGATTTTTCAGTTTGGTGATAAAAACAAGGATGTGTTTCAGGGATCTGGTGAGCTGCTCCCCATTCCTTTCCAGGGATCCCTCTATGCTGCAGAGTCACAGGGAATGTTGGAGAGACAGACAAGTTGAAGAACCAAAGGAGACCTTGCAGACAAGTATATGAGTAGCACCTACCTAGTGAAGTAAGGCTAATGAGGCAAACTGGATTTTAGGAAGAAGACAGCTGGTCTCATAATTTGATGTAAGAAGGATATGTATATGAATATAGGGCAAACTTACAGGTAGTGACAGTAGCATAAATTAACTCCTTAACTCCCTAAAACGATAAAACTAGTAATTCCTGACTAGTATTTTTCTTTCCTTGAGCATCAGATATTTTTCATTTAAAGAAAAAACCAAACAACAAAATCCTGGCTCTAAATTATGTCCTTCTTCACCTTCATTCACTCCAACACAGGGTAAGGTGATGAAGATATATTTTAGGTTGGACTCTGCAGAAGAAATAAATGTGTGGCCCATAAGATAATAGCTGGAAAATCCTTCCTCACTGTCTCACTAGTTTCAAGCTTCTGTTGAGTTGGTGGAAGTTACTTAAGCTTATACACTAAACTTAGCAAAACCATGCTTGGACTAGGAGGGTTTATTAGCACAGAGCTGAAGGGAGGCGTGCCAGCAGAAATAGCTTCTGGCACTATAAGGTGGAGCTACTAAAGCCAGTCATCCGTGAGTACAGTGAAGTTCATAAAACACATTTCTCCTCAACACATCTGCTCCTCTGCTCCCCAGTTTTAGAAGAAAATTCTGCCTGAAACTATGTTAGCAGACACCAGTAACCCTTTCTGTCTTCCTCATTCAGTAGGAATCCCAAGACTTTAATGAAAGATATGGGAGATAAAAGATATGGGATCACACAACTGTCTAGAAGGATCTGAGAGGTGGAATCTGAATCCTAAAATATGGCCTTTCTGAATGAGTTTAAAGCATTTAGCTACATCAGATGAGATGCACAAATATGGTCTTGATACCTAAGCAGAGAACTTTAAGTGCTTTTAGCCATGCTTCTAACTACACAGCAAGCATGTTCACAGTTAGTCCTAATGGACAGTACTTAAGGTAGTATATATATGAAATGCAAAACTTAAAAGTTTATATTTTAACCAGCAAAAGTTAATAAATGAGCAGGTTATGTGTCTTATGAAGAAACAGTGTGCTTACTTTTTGAGATTTTGCCCAAGTGACAAGAGAGTAGTTGAAGTGAAGATCAGAGTTATTAATGAGCTTTTATTTCAAAGTTATTCTTGCACCTTTCTGGAGAGATGGACCAAATTTTGAGAGCCTCTAATTTGTTTGGAGTGGCCAGTCCTTTTGGGTTTGCATTTTGTAGTGTTGGAAAAACAGAGAATGCTTACTGCCTGTCAATTTTATTTTAGTCTGTTTCATACATTTACACAAGCTTACAGTGAAAAAACCTCATATTTTTTACTAGCAAAGAGAAAGGATTACATTCTTGATTACATAGATTAGAAAATACTGTCCTTCTGTTACTGTTAGTAAAATCATCACCTGAGGCTCACCCTTGGGTCTGGCAAGCAAATGAATAATTTTCTGACCTTTTCCCTGATCACTGGCCTGATGGACACTGGTGTTTTTCCATGGCTATTTTCTCTTATATAAAATTCACACAAAATTTTGCCTGCACTGAATTTCAATGATGTCGCCAGGTTCTCTAGTGACCTCCTGTGATAAATCTTTAAAGGACCTGCTGCCTGTGGACAAAAGTCCCTTCCTCAACTCAATCAGGTCTTCAGATCTCAGCAACACTCTAACCCTTTTGGATAACTATCCTGATTCAGCTCTTCAGAAGTCTTGCTTGCAAATGCCCTAGGTTATTTCTCTGGAGCCACTGCATCAAGGACAATCCTGTTGACAGCAGTTGTGAATCAGTGCTAATCTCAAATAAAACTTGGAAGTAAAGCAAAGTCTGCTAATGTGGCAATAAGTCAAATGAGCCAAGAGGTTTTTATTGGCAATTAAAAGCTTAAAGGCTTAAACTAGGCCTGTAATCTGTACTTTTCATAGAAAGTTCTGTAAGTCATACAAAATGTAGCACTTGTTTAACAAAGTGTTAATGGAATAGTTAATAGAAGTTAGATTTGGGAAGCTATCACTGCACTGCAGTTGTGGATGCTTGGCCTCTTGTACCTTTGGTCTAGGCTCCCTTTCATGGTAGTTCAGAGCCTCTCTGGGCTTTCACAAAACTCCCTTTGACAATCTGGATATTGGACATGACTGAAATAAACCCCATCTGCTTTCACTTTATGTCCATATTGTTGCATAAAGATAAACAGGTAACTTTTTCTTAAATGAAGAAGCTTGAATTCTATGTTGTTTTACAAACAAAGCCAACTAGATTGGATTTACAAAAGCCTGAATAGCCTTTATATAAGAAAGCCAAGGGCAAGATCAATTTCTTTTATGCTAGTAGTACAGACAGCACCAGCTGCCAGAAACCTTCTGTAGTAAAATGTGTTCATATAGAAGAAGAGCAGAAGAAATCAACACAGAATTTCCTATTAATCTTGATTATTTAGGATTAATATGCTGCAGCCTGTGGAAATATGAACTGCATGTACAGCAGACTTATTGGATAAAATAAGAATGCTTATAATAGACATTTTATTATCTTTCATTTTAAAATCTGTAATATTAAATGCACTAATAAAAGTGTTACAGTACTGGAAACAAGAAAATAATGTTCATATGAAAAATCTGAAAAAGAATCTTCAGTTTGTGAAATGTAACATAAAATACTCCAGTTCAAGCAAGCAGGCACAGAATTGAAACTAAGGAAGGGTTGACTAGCTCTGCATATCTTTTTATAGGATAAAAGCAGGCTTGACTCAAATTTTTAATGAAAATATCCTTAAAATAATTTTCTGTTTATGCTTGTCAATATCTATCCCAGTTAAATTTTTTGTTAACTTCAGTCTCTCCAGTCTCTCTCTGGTCTTCTCAATCTGCAACATTTGCAGTTGGCTAAAGAACAAAGGAGAGAAAGTAACTTGAAGAAGAAAAACCAGGGTATTGTCCCAAAGTTCTTCATTCAAATATTTTAATTGTCTTAATAGTGAAGTATCCCACCCATAAAATACTACCAGGTCTTTAAAGGAAAGAGGTTAAATCTATGTCCAAAATCATATGTGCAGGAAAGGCCATTCACTGGATATACCTACTAATGATGAATTGTTTTAAATATGAGAGACATTACTGTCATTTATTTTGCTATAGTGGTGATGAAACTAAAAGCCACATGCTGTTTAAAGTATTTTTCTCTTTAACAATGCTGTGATAACCTGGCCCAGTCAGAATAAAAACAAAATATATGTGTTCTCATCCATATTATAATAGGCAATGAGGAGAACAAAGGAGCTAGTAATCACTGTAGGATACAAGTGAATCAAAGGATATCTTGGATCAAAATAGTTTCTATGCCCTTCACTACTAATTTATAATTTCTTTGTTAAAAAGCTGCAGTAATGAACAAAACCAATTAAAAACACAGACAAGCACAATATAGAGCTGTGTGGAAACACACTTGAACTTTTGACTTCTTTGATGCCTTTTGTTTGCTAATCCGTATGTCAGAAGAGCATCCAGGATTTCTGAGCAGAGTCCTGGGATTTAGACACACCTGACTGACTTTTGGTCTCTGTGGCCACATGCTTTGTGTGCATGACAAGTCAGTATCTCAATGTTTTATTTAGTACTCAATTCCACTGTGTGCAGTGGTCTTCAGAGGAGCAGTCAGCTAATTTGATCTTGGCTATCCTCTTCCACATTCCTGGCCCTGCTTGTGTGATGGTCCCCAGTGCACTGCAGTATACCTGCACTGATAATTTAGACGCAGCTATACCTGCTCTGTATTGGATCATTTTGCTCACATGCCTGGGTTCAGTGGTAGGAAATGCTAATAATATCCATTGGGTGCAGGTGACTCATGGACTGGTAACCTCTGGAACTGAGAGCATGACACCCAGCTATCCATCAGGGCTCTCTAGGATGTGCACATTTCTATGGAGAAAATGAAGTGTAGTCCCTTACTTGAATCATATACCATATCAGCGGGTGATTCTTATGTTAGTCTCACTTTTAGACTTTTTCTCTTCTTTTATTCCTGACATTCCAAAGATTGCAGCAGGGCTTTTAGTAACACTCTGAATACCAGCCAGTACCATAAAGTGCTAGAGATCTGTAAATATTAGTGTAAGTTGGAAAAAAACAAACAGCAGCACAAGGGGATTCTTGCTCTTTTCTACAGAGGTTGCTCTGCATATGCAGTTGCTGCACCAATGAGTTCCCGCAGTGCTTCAGTCCCCGAAGCCAGGAGAGAAGCCAGCTCTGTGATGCAGTGCAGTGCAGCTATAGCAGCCTTGCCATGGCTGGATACTGTCAGGAGCCTGCTTACAGCCAGGATCCCTTCCCATCTGCTGCCTTCTTATGATGTACCACCTTTAAGCCATAATAGCTTTTATTTGTAGTACTACTCATTTCTAGCTCATCCTGAGCCACATGAGAGCTCTTTTTTTCTTCTGACACAATACAAGACTCTCATTAAAAATGACAGCAACAGTGAGAACCATGAAAGACTTTAAAAGCAAATGACTTGACACTTACCTACTACCCAGTGTGTTTTTTCCCATACATGCAGCAGCTCAGGAGACTATCCTGCCAGAGAGGTGCAGTCCCTCCTTGACTGTCCCATTACTTTACTCAGTGGAGCCTGTGATGTCCAGAACTCTTTCATATTATATTTCTTCTTCTTTTTTTTTTTTTCTTTTTTCCTTTAATTGTCCCTGTATTTATGAATTCAGGGAAGGATTTGAAAGAAAAGGGATGCAATAAGTTGAAACTGCTTCTTTTCAACAATTTGAGCATTCTAATATCCTTAGGAGCTTTTGTACAGGTCTGCAAATCTAGAACATATTTGAGACACATTTGCTACGTAAACTCTGCAACAAGCTGGTCCGCCCTTGCTTATTCATATTTCACTGCATTATTATTCTGAAACAAAACACTAGGAGGTATTTCTGGGCATCACCTGACAGCATATTGCATTCCTCAAGCTCCACATACCTTACTCTGTCTTTAATACACAGCGCCTGCATGAGCAGTGGCACATCAAATAACCTGCCCGAGGCTGAGCAAGACTTTGAATAATATTTTCACACTCAATTTTCATTCTGTAATTGACAGACAATTAGGAATAGACAGACAAGTAAATATTCAGGCTCTTTGCTTTTAGTTGAAGTGGGAGAAACAATTCAGAATTTTCTGATGAGATCCATTCTTGACTTTGATATTTAGTAGTTTTTGTTTAAGGAGTTAGCTAATTTGTTAGTTCCCTAGTCCTGTGGAGAGATTTAACAAGAATAATTTTATGAGCCTGTGTTAGTGACAGGTATAATCTCTTAGTTTAATTTTCCAGCTAAGATATTTCCACTGCTGGGGCCCCATTAATCTGATCTTCAATATCAGCATTCATTTGAAACAACATCACATAGGCTTCTTTTCCCCGAGTTGTAAATAACGAAGAGGGAATTTGGCTAAGCAGTTATGTGAGCCATGACTCAGCTGTGTTGCCCAAATTAGAAGAGTGTCAGTTCCATTAAATAAACAACTAATTTGGCCAGTTTTCCTGAGCCCTCTCCACAGATGAAAGCATGTCTAAGAGTAAAGGAGTGAGGAGATACAGCGTACTTTTCTTTCTAAGGCAATATACATAACTTCAATCTGATAATCAGAACCTTGCTAGGGAAAGGCTGAACATTCCTCCCATGTCCAGTTACAAGGAGTGTTTTTCCATTGGAAAGGAAGGTTTAAATTGGAATATCACATTAGAGAAATTTTATCCCAGAATTCGTAGTGGGTTTTGATTTTTCTTAAATCTAAACTAGTACATCACCTGCAGTAGTCCATCTATATCACCATTGAGGAAAGACCTGCATGATCTTTCATGATAAATTTGACAGAGCTAATAGACTTCATTTCCAGGGTTTTCTTTTCACATGCAAAAAAAACTAGACAAAAAGAAAATTACTCAAACAATTTAAAAAATATTCTCTGTTCCTGCCAAAATCACTGAATCAACTTCATTTATACATTAAATTTTCCCTATATTTTGCTCTCAACTTTTATAACATATTTTTTCTTAAAGGTAAAATTAATCCACATTTTCCATTCAAGAACAATTTCAAATTGCATAGTTCTAAGCAATGGCCTCTTCAATGCTTGTGATGGCAGAATCAAACAGATTTGACCAAGATTTCCAAGATGCAAGAACAAAAAGTCCCTTATATTTCTAATTTTAATAGTTTGCAAATCAGAAACCTGATATTCAATTTTAGCTGCTACTTTAGCTTATCTTTTTCTTTAATACATAAACACAGTCACTTGAATTAGATTAAGACTTCTTTCCATCGTGCTTTTCAGACTCTTTTATCATATTCTGTTGCTTAGACACTGGAAACAAGAATACCTTGTCCCAGTTAGGAAAATTTAATAGATTCGACTAAGCATTTCTCTCCCTTCCCTGCATCTGCTAAGAAATCAAATTCTTTGCTACTTGTTCTGAACACGCTGCATGCCTGCCTTTTTCACAGACTCAGAGTTACATCACTCATCAATACACAGAAGGGACTGGTGGCCACTACTTTTCCATTGCAATTCTGAGTAATTTGGGGACATCATGCAAACCTATGCATTGTCTTTGAAAAGACGGTGTTGAATCTTCACTCCTGCATGTTCTGATTTGGAAGACAGATGCCAAACAGAGGCACTGGAAGCAATTTAAGAACACAGCAAAAAGGACATTTGAAAAAAGCTGAAGGGAAAATCACATTTTTGAGTCTCTGTCTCTCCTTTAATTGCAATCACCAGTCAAGTTCCTAATCAATGCACATAAATTGTCACAAGACTACCAGGGCTGAATTTCTGAAGCTGCAGCTTGGGGTTTACAAGGGGTTCATAAAGAATTAACGCTTATCGTTAATAATTTTTTTCCCTGAACTTTTCCATTAGCATTCCACCTCGAGGTTGCCCAAGGCATTCATCTTTTTTAAAATTGAAACATTAGGCCGATAAAACCAGACAGCCTGTGTTCCTATTCATAATCTTGTGTTGCTTTTCTGATTCCTTTCTGAAAAACCCATAGGTGAACTCACTGACCAGGTCTGTTGGTTTCCCGCTGTGTCAGTTCTCCTTTACTCTTCAATAAGCAAATGTTTGCCAGCTGCTAACCTGGCCTTGAAAACTAACTTATTCTATCTTGAAAGCTATCTTATTCTACTTTTTTACCACTTCCCTATAAGTTTTGGCTCAATTTCAGAGTAAAAGCTGTTTACTCAGCTTTACTTAAGTGCATATCCCTTCAGGTTGTTTCCACTTGCCAAATCTTTACTCTATTAATTTGTCTTTTCCAACTTGAATTCTCAGTTGTAATAAATACTTACTTTATTGCCACCATCTAACAGTAGATATGTGATTCCTTTGCAATCTGAAGAAAAAAACATTTTGAGTTTGCTGCCATATTACTCCCACTTTGAAGAAACAACTTGCATCTCCAGAGACCTAGAATTTCCCTGGATTATTTTTCTTTTATCTTTCCTTCTGAATGCATTACTAGATTCTTATTGCATTAATTTTTATTTTTTCCCCATAGTCATGCCTTCTTACAGGAAAGTATAAATTATAGGTATGTTGATTTCAATGCAAATAGGTAGCTCGTTCTAAATTTATCTTATCTTTTTCATATTAAGGTAAATGCATTGCCTCATTTAGGAGGTAAAGAACATAATTTAGGAAGGTTTAATAGGTGGGTACTGTAAAGTCCATTTGAATTTCATATTTGTGCTTCCCCCGAACTAGCTTAATTATGCTAACATCTGAAGGCAGTGCCTGCTTACAAAAGCTAGCTAATGAAATACTAGTATTCAAAATCCTACAGAATAAGCAACAGAAAATTTCTCTCAGAGCAGGTATATATAGGAAAATTTTAGTTAAGAATCTTCATATCAGCCCATTTCTGAATAAAAGCCTCCTTTAGTTCAGTGATTCTAGTCTAACCGTACTACTTTAAAAGACCACTCTGTACTTTCCCCTCTTCAGTATTACCTTCAGATTATAGCCTTTATGTTCCATACTTCTCATGCTTGAGAGAGTCGTGGAATGACTTTAAAAAGATGACCCTTTAGAAAGCCAGTAAGCTTTCAGAAAAGCCTTGTAGTATTATGTTAACTTCAGCCTATAATGAAAGATTATAATGGTGCTTTAGCAGCAAGGAGGTGCTACAAGCTAAGATGGAAAAAAACATACCCAAACATTACTGTTTTCCTACTGTGGCAAATTGCATGACCAGAAAAGAGGAGAAATTCTTTTTGGGGACCATGTCAAATTTTAGACAGTAAAAACCACATGCAAGTTAATGCATTTTATAAACCAGGCCCAGCTTCTATTTCAGTTCAAAATCTTCAATAATATTAAGTAATACTGAAAATTTTTGTTGTAATTAAAATGTCTTAAAAACTGTTTCACTCTTTATGTACAGTGTCCTAAAAGCTGACATTTTTTAGTCAAACAAAATAAATAAATCTTTGTTTTCTATCTTAAAAATGTAACTGATATAACCATTCCTAAATATTACAGAAGTACCGAGAATTCATTGCCATTTATGAATATATCAAAATCACCTAAAGTAGAGTACCCAGAAACCAGGGAGCTACCATAGATATAATCAACTGAAAGAACAGTGAAGCAATCCCAAGCATGCCATTAATAAAACATGATTTCAATTTTATTGTAAAAAATTGACTCATCTTTGCTAGTTAGAAGATTTTAACAGAATTCAGGGAAGCTTAACATAATACTGTTGCCCATCAAAGTGAGCTTTTCAATCAAAACCTCCTCTTAGATATGATTTCACTGATTTATAACCAGATTGGAGGTGACCAAGGGTTCAAGATAGGTCAGCTTAAGCTGTGGATGTGTAGGAAGCTGTTGCAAAGAAAGTTAAGCACACTACCTTTGGCCCCTGTTATCTCAGGCACAGGCTAATTGAGCAGCAACTCCCTAAGCTTTGAGTCTTTCTCTCAAGTGGATGAGAAATATATAAAGTGGGCAAGGTTTCAGAGAGATAATAAACCATTAGGTGTCAGACAACTGTAACTTAGAAGGAAAAGAGAAAGACTACCTCAACCATGAGAACACACAGTTATGAAGTGAAATTTTAAGAGAAATAGAGAGGAGCCAGGACTAAAAAAGAAAATGCAAAAATATGATGGGATCTATGGTACAAAAATCTTTAAAATGAAGTGTTAATTATTCATCATTATACTGGTATGTATGGCTCCTGTGAAAATTAGTAGACAAAGCAACTGAATCTCCTGTAAAATAAGAAATATACCATGCAACTTGCAAATTGTTAATTGTAACAGCAACGTTGTGTCACAATGCAGTAGTGTCAGCTGTCTTCCTAAGAGAAGGTAAATGTGGGAAGTTGTAGCAGAATGCCAAGCATCCGTCTCTATATGAAAGGGGAGTCAGTCTCTGACAGTCTTTTAAGAGTATTTCCTTGGCATGCTAATACAAAGCAGCGTTTGAAAATCTGTTTGCTTCCATAGCAATGAAAACCTATGATCCCAGACAAATGGGAGTTTTAAAACTGGAGCTATGGGGTCCCATGCTAAAAGTAGCTATGGGGTCTCATGCTAAAACTGGGGTGCCATGCTAAAAGTAGCCGTCTGAAGTCAGATTGCAGTTGAGTTTCTTATTTATTTCCATGACTAAGGGATGTCTCAAATGGAAATAATATCTGGAGATTAATGTTGGCTACATATTTAATTTATCCCTAAGCGAAAAAATACTTTGAGGCACTTTTGTAATGTTTCCAAGATGTGATCAAGAACTCAATCCCTTGTGTCCAAGAATAAACACAGTCCGAAGCTCGCCTGGCATCCTATTACCTGGGGTAACGTAGCCAGCAGAGTCCATCTCACTGGCAATCACTGTTTCTGGAGAAACAAGGGTTCGAAGAAAATTATTTTGACTGCTTGCAATCTCAGACAATAAGAGAATGACAGGGCAGAAGAGTTTTTTCACCCAACTATGTAAGTAGGTGCATTGAATGCCAGGATCTGGAGCAATATTTTTCCAGGTGAACACTTCCCTGTGCCACCTGATAAAGGCAAGTAGTCAAAAGATCTCCAGGAGCCAAGGAACATCAGCTTATCCTGTGAGGACCTGAGAAACTCATGCCTGTAGGACTTCAAGTATCAGTAGTCCATGAGTAAAAACCAATGCTTTAATTAACTCTTGATTATTTCTTGATGTAAAGTGGAAAAACCCACTATCTGCAATTCACATTAAAGTATAATACTCTCTAGACAATGAGAAGGAAGAAGCTATGTAAGTTCTGGGGCTGTCTTTATTCCTGAAATAAACTATCCCTGTGATGCATTTTAAACAATTCCCTATGCCAGTTAATGAGCTGGGTTACACAGTTGTCTGTACATCTCATAACTAGGTTAGTAATTATTCTGCTATTTTGTTGCAGCTGAACATTACATGTTATGTGATAGATCTTTGTCTTGATTTAGTCTAACAATTTCAATAGCAACATAGAGTTTAATAGATCATACTCCTTGATGAGAATATAATACTCTTTTACAGGAAAGTAGGTCCCAAAAAAGTTGCTAATGACAGAAGAAAAATACCAATTAAAGTCTTTGTGTTTTTGTCCTATTATACTACTGTGCTTTTTGTGTATGTGTTAATGAGATGCTGGCTGACAGAAAATTCTGATTTTAAAAAGATACTTGGTTAAACAAATGTACTCTTTGCTAACTGACAACTACAAAGTTCTTTTTATTGGCCAAAGATACCACTCTAAAAACTGCAGGAAAGGACAACTTTTAGATTAAAGCAATAGGAAATAATTCAGACTAGCAGAAAAGAGGGATAGGTGGATTGTCTGGGGAATAATTCATGCATGTTCACCACTATTTTTGACATTTTGGCCTGGTTGCTTTCAAGTCAACTTTAGCAACCTGTAATCACACACTCTTTTATAATACAGGAGCTACTCTTTTTCCTCTCCATAGCCCTGGGTGAGCGTAGTTTCAAAACTCAGCCTAACATTTAGATATTTTAAAGTTATGACTATAAATGTAATGCACAACTTTGCTAAAGAAGTCTTGAAATTATTACAATTACTGTCTTCAAGTTCCAAAGGTATTAAAACTGGACAAAACACATTAAATTTTATATATACATCTATATACACACACACATATATATAAAAGATTATGCTTAGAACAAACTAAAAACAATAAAACCACAATGTCATGAACAAGTATAATACAAAAGAAACAAAATAAATAAAAATTTAAAATAAGTAAAAATAGATAAAAATTTAAGAACAAACATGTGTACAATGCCTAATTTTTGAATGCATTGTGCTTCAATTGGTTGTCCCTATTTTTCATTTAATTTCTTTTGCAAGGGTACAGAGGAAAATTAAATGAGGGGAACATGTCAGACCTTTGCTTCAAAGGGTAATTTTCCAATGGCAATAGTAAATCTTTGTCATTTGCAACATAATATTTTAATATTTGAACGGGAGTATTTGAAAGTAATTTTTCAAAATCTGCTTTTATCACAAATACTTGGAAAACAAATCATGTCAATGAAAGGAAAATCCAACCTGAAAAATATTTCAGGGAAATTCATAAAGTTTAAGAATTGCTAAGCTTGGTATGCCCTAGTTGAATAAGAAAAAGTTGCCTTATTCAGATAAAATTAAAACTTGCATTTAGGCTAAAGAGTGAAAATCAAACAAAGTGACTTATACAAGGGGTGCTCACTTCTACAATTCATGCCCTGTAGTAGATTCTACTGCCATGAGCATGAAAAGAATAAATGATATCTCACTAATTGTATGCTTCTCAACAAGTAACATAAGTGAGAAAAGCAGTTCAGTTTAATGGTGGAAGTCAAATATTCACCTCTTGCAGCACAATCACATGTCTCAGACCTTATGTCCTGTAATCTTGCAGTGAAACAAGTGCAGTGTATAAAAACACATAGAACACACAATTAGTAACTTTAGAAGCTTTGGATTATGTAGAAGTTACAGGAACAGTCACAGCAAGGAACTGCTGAAGTGGCTTCTTTCCACCACCTTCTTTCACTGATAAGCAAAGCAAATCAAATATGTAATAATTATGAACCTTGGTTTTGTGCTTTTCTTGTCCTTTTGTGTTTTTATTAATTTGGTATCCACATATGATCATGACTAGAGACTGGATGCTGAGCAGGCCCTTTATCTGTGGTCCTACATCTCTTGACTTATCTCTGCTGACTCAAGTCTAGTAGAGTTTGTACAACATTGGGTGCAGACTTTAAATCCATGGTTAGGCTCATGGAAACGATGTTTTTTCAGATTCACATAAGTCACTGAAAGAATCAAAGGTGATGCATTCAATGTTTTCTAGTGAAGTAGGTGTGTAAAGTCTGTGTAGGCATTCCCAAATCTACCTTTATCCTAAATTGTGCCCTGGAGTAGCATTGTTTAGATTTGTATTCAGTAATTTGTTGGTTCCTGTCAGGAGAAATAACTGTGTTGAAGACACTTTCTTTGTTTGGGACACATGGGAGCCAAAATAAGTTTCCTGTGGTACATGAGTTTCCTCAGGTAGTTTTCAACTAGGATAACCTCTTCAGTGATTCAGATGAATGTGAAACTTGTGAGGTAAGCTCCTTGTAATTATGGCTCCAGATTTTGGTTTTTTTTCTATGAGATACTGTCAGTATGCAAACTAATGGGAACCATGGTTTTTTTTTATCTTGGAGAAGCTTGCAGGAGGCAACCTAGATCCTGAATGAATTAACTCTTCAGCAGAAAGAAATTACTGAGGGAAGAAATGGATGCAAAACCTAGGGCTTTTCAAAAGTAGATTTCAAGCCTAAGATGTAGTAGACTATAGGGAAGCTGGAAGGGCAGTGAAGTTTTTATTCTCTGTCAGGTAACTAGAAAGTCACTGGAAGCCCTATCTAAAATTAATTGAAATTTCTCATAATGGAGGTTCTTGGTAATGCTGGAGATGAGCAAGGGATGAAGCTCTCTCGGGGCCTCAGAAGTGAAGATGGAATTCTTGGCCCCAGCCCTGCTCAGCTATGCACTGCAGACATCACTTCTCATCTTGTTTGGCAGGAAAGAAAAAGGAAAGTCTTTTTTTGGAGCAGCAGGGGCACAGATGCTGCAGCTCTACCAGCCCATGAGCACACACTGCAGTCTCTGCCATGAGGAAAGCCTGTCTCCATTGCCCACAAGTACAATGGATTTGCTCAGGAATGGGATCTCAGAAACATTTATCAAAAAGGCATTGTTTCATCAGGTCTGTTGGAGCTCCGAAGGCTGACTTGGGCATAGTTGATCCTCTTGCCCAGTCCTCAGGTTGCTCAGAGCATAATTTTAGCCTGAGGGATGGCAGGAAAACATATTCCTTGGGCTGCTGCCAGGGTATGTTCTTGGGGAGATGGGTTTTTGAAGGGTTACAGATACCCTGGCCAGCACCCAGCCGTGAGCACAAGGCTGTAACACACCTCTTGGCTGGTCCTGGTGGAGAGGTGTCCCAGGACAGCTTGCTAATGCACCAGACCTATGGGAAGGTGACAGCAAGTTTACTGAAAGGCTGTTTTGCACTTCTGATGCTGGTATCTTGCAATCAGTCCCCCTGCAAGCTGCTGCCACGGGCAGCATGCTGCCACATGTTCTTACCTTGTGTTGGCAAATTAAAGAGATATTTAATTACACAGCTCATTTTCCTAACTTTCTCCTCTTTTCTGTGTATATGTACAGGCCTTAGGTTTAAGTAATTTATCTCCAAAAATATTTGCCATATGAAATCTCTCCACTGGCAGGGTCTATTAGGAAATATCTAGACAGAGATAGATTTTTCTCCTGCAAGCTCTTAACTTACAAGTTCCTGAAACAAAATCAAGAAACAGATATGGAAACCACTAGCTGGAAATGGAAGACACTAATTATTCTCATGCCATGGATCATTTGTTGAAGCTTGAAGAGGTGGATCTTTTACATCAAGCAATATATTTTCTTCTGAGCAATAGAATGAACAGCAAAAAAATAATCGGTTCTGCTTCCAAATGAGGTGAGTCTTTTGATGCGAGGTGTTCTTAGCTGACTGCTCAGACATGTTCCCAGATGATAAGAACACAGATCAAAAATCTTACACAGAAATGAACTAGAAAGCCCTTAGGACCAGAGTAAATACTATCTGACTAGAAAATGAATTCTGATAGGTTCCTATCAACTGTAATTACTTTAAGACTATTATCCACGTAACAAGCTTCTCTGGCATTTCTAAGGAACAGGTATATTTGATAAATGAAGAAGTTAGTAAAAAATATTCCCTAATTAAATTCATTAGAAAATTTAAGCTACAAGAAAACCAATAAAGCTTCTGCTGCTTCTCACACAGGCAGCAATTAATAAACAGTTATCTTAAGTCTGAATTAGCAAGCAACCTTCGCTTTCTTGAATGTGACACCTGAGGCATCGTTTCAGTGAAGGAGGACATCTTTTACATATTAGGAGTAACTGTCCTCAGTCTGCGATTTGAAAACCGTGTTGCCATTAATTAATGATGTACTGGCGTTGGAACTATAACAGATATGGAAATGAACATATTGAAATAGTATATGAACCAAAAAAAAGGCAAAAGACAAGCTACAGAAATGTGCATTTGGATTAATTATTTTCTTTGAAGAACTCCACAAATTAAATAGTGCATGAAATCACTTGCTGTCACACAACTTACCACATTGAAAGGTCTGCAGTAAAAATAAAGTTTTTTGTCTGCCTTTGCACACCTCACTTATCATTGTCTTTCTGGACTGATTTCTGTCAAGGCAACTCTATTCTCTAGAATAGATGACACATGGAAGAAATATTTCTATTGTTTATCAAAGGAACCAAAAAGAATTAACATCTCTGTATTTTATTTTTTTACCAAGCTGTACTTAAATTCTCTGCCTCTTCTGTCTTAGAAATGGGCAGGCTCCTGTATTGCATCTTATCCCCAACCAAAGCTCAAGGCATGCAGGACTTTAGTGCTAATTAAATATGTTATGAAAACTATTCCCTATACGAAGCACTGTCCCTAGATAGCAAAAATTATTTGACTTGTAAAGAAATGTTAGCTGCATACAGCAAGAAACTCTTCAGTTAATTAGACACCTTATGTTGTAAATGCAAAGATGAATAACTTATGTTGAAAATGCACAGATAAATTCTTGAGTTAATACTTTGATCAGTTAAATGCTGATAAAAAGTGTCTTAAGTAAACTGTTGAGACAATGTGATGCTTAATATCATTTGGATCAGTTACATATGTTTTTCTTCAAGCCTAAAAGTAGATAACCTCTCACCTTTTGGTTTGATAACCTTTCTCCTCAACAAAAGGTCATTTAAGATTGTTGCTTTTCCTCCAGTTCTGTCCCTCTTGGAAGCAATACAGATTTCAACTCTCCTTTTTGTAGGTTATCTAAGACTCATATAGGAAAGGTCCGTTTAGGGCAAAGCAGAGGGATGAAAAGGTTACGATGACCTTTTCATCCCTCTGCTTTGGCGTGAAAGCAGTGGTGTTTTGTCACTGGGCTATATAATTAGGACCTCCTTCACTTCGTTAGATCTCGGGCACCCTGTGGGGCCAGTAACAAAATGAACCAAGTTTCCAAGGAAAGCTCTCTCTCCTGTGTGCAATGTCTTAATTAAAAAATTAAGTCATTCTGAATTCTGACTTGGACAGGTTTAACTTTGATCACAAAGAGACATGCAGAAAGAATTGCTTTCTTCTGTAGGAAAACTCCAAAATGTATTGGGAAGCTGCATTAATCTGCCCCACTGGGAAAAGGCTCCCAAGTGTTGAGAGAGAAAACTCTAGTATGACTGATAACTAGATTATCACTTGTGTAGGTTTCATGACAATTAGGAAAAATTGTGAAAAGAGAAAAATTAGTACCCTACTTCCACAAGTGCATTTTTGTAAACTGCTAATTACAAAATGCTAGAGTGAAGATGGAAGGCAGTCAGCTTTAACCAAGTTTTTTTTTTGGTCCGATATAGTCCTTTCTAGTTAGTGACTGATTTTGCAAGAGAAATTGAAATGACAGTTTACTCTTTAACAAAGAACAAGTGAGAATAATGAAACTGGTTATGAATACTATTGCTAATCAGTGCTGGATGGAAGTAATTTTTGTGCTTATGTAGTTGACAAAATGCAGGTCAGGTCCAACAAAACCTGTAAACCTCCCTTGCAAGTCCTGTTAGCCAGTATGCTAGCACTGCAGTTTCCATTGCTCTCTTCACTCTCTACTGCCCATACTGACAGTCAGGACAAATTTATGCTGAGTTAATAATAAAGAAAGAAGATACAACAATTGACACCCACTAGAGATCTACAGATTCGTACCCTTACATTTTAGGCCTTTTTTTTCCCATGAAATATGAGTGGTATCAATGGAAAAATATTTACTATTCAGAAGAACAATATAACATAAATAGAAAAAAAAGTCCTTTAAAGAGGATACTTTGAAAATAAAAAAAACTGTACTCAAATGTCTACAAGGCCTGGAGGAGTATACACAAAGAATGAAGTAAACATTAATAGAAAATGTTGATTTCTCAACTTCTGTCTGCTATGTGAAAGAACACAGTAATTTACACCTAATAACAGGGAAATAATGCCCTGAAAAAACACAGATAACACAGCCATTCTAAAGAACGCACAGAAATTTTCTCCAGTCTAGATGCTGAGGTCACCTTAAAGAGTTGGCTATGAAAAGACCTGCTGTCAGTAATATATCCAGCAGTAGATTATGGAAATTTACAACTCATGTACACATTTTTTGTGCTCTTCACGTGCAGCAAGTGTGATGTGGGAAGCATTGGGCCCACTCCTTTTGGTCATATCTGCACTGGTAAATCTGTAAGGTTGAGCTCAAGGATGGTAATGAATCGTGGGAAAGTGGAGGGAGGAGTAAATATCAAAGTTATAATAAATTAATTGTGGCAAGCATAGAACAGAAATAATAGAGAAAGCTAGTCTAGGTCAAGAACCTGCAGTCTGGGGAATTGCTACAGATTGGAGAAAAGGTCATGGAAATACTGAAACAGAAACTGTGTATTTCACTACAAAATTTAAATATGACGTTTCAGTTGTGGAATTCTAGTGCTTGCAGGACTAAACTTTTTACCTAGTGTAACCCAAATGTTATTAACATTTGGTTGGACTAATGATTTCTTTTCCCCTAACCAAAAGGTCATCTGCCTTCAGGAGTCACATTTTAGGAGTTATACTCGCAGGATTTATTTTAACAGTATTGTATTATTTTTTAAACAAAACACAATTTCTGAAGGGATAGTATAAGATAAAGGAGACAAATGTATGTCAACTGAAACCATTTGAATAAGCTTGGCCCAGATGGGGTGGATTAAGTTCCCCTGATGCTATACAACTTGCTTTCTGCGTACACACAGATGGGCTAAGGTTTGGTGTCATCAACATGACAGGCTTTCTAAATCTAGAAATGTTTTTCTAAGTTTGAGGTCAAAACACTGGGCTTGGTAAGATTCACCGTGTGTTTTTGTGATCAGGAGACTTTAAACACTAGTTCTGATGAACTTTTTAATTATGACAAGGGTTTTCATTTTTCCCATTTTCCCAAAGACAGTGAACAAGATTTAGTAAGATATGTGTCATATGTCTAAAAACAATTGCAGCCCAGCTAAATATATATAAGAATTTTGCTGCTGCACAACTGAGGCAGATGAGAAGGATGAGGCACTGTATCTGTACAGACTGAGGAAAGCCAGAACTCAGCTGGATCCCAAGAGGCCTCATATTTGCTATTGGTCAGCTAAAGGCTTGGGTTTCGGACTATATGCCTATTTTGTTAGTCTTTGTGTTTCATCTACCTCCCAGCTGAAGAGAGGAAGACAAAAGGAAAAATACATGAGAAAAACTAAGTAATGGTTGAAAACAGGGCAATTAAGGAAGGCAGTTTATAAAACTAACTTCTCTGTGTCTATCTTGCTGTGCAAATGCAAATTATTCTGAATCTCTTGAAAAAGCTCAAGCAAGAACATAAGATCACACATAAGGGATCACATATGAGGAAATTGTTTAAATGAACTTAAATGAAGTTAGCTTTGCTCTGTTTAAAGCTTGAGAGCTCCTCTTTTGGCCTCCACAAAAGCTTTAAAATGTGTGTCAGGTTGCTATGGCATTAGGTAGCAGTCACATCAACAGCTGAGCCACTCATTCTGGTTTTACTCTTGGTTTTACTTACTATGAGCAGCCATTTTTCTGCTTGACAGGCATAGATATACTAGAGCCAGCAATCACACAAAGACCCAGTAAAACAGAGGGCTGGAAGATGGGTACTCACAACCACTGGTGAGTTCTTGAGGTATTTAACTGGGGGACCAAAAGGTCTTTAGGGGCCAGGTCAAAGGCACCTAAAAAAAGAAAAACAAATTAAGACACCTCTGCTCTATGTGGCTTACCTTAAAATGTACCATGCTGAAATGAAGTGTAAGTGAGGATTAAGTAATTAAGTAAGGATCCAGCTGACAGGGGTGGCTGTTTTTCTCCTTTCTCTACCAGGTTTTAAATGACTCAAGCATTTGGCCTCACCCTGAGGTTCAAAGGCTATGAACCTGAGTGAGTATACATTTTATGTGAAAATACTGAAGAGAAAAGCCCTGAGTCAGGACAGTGAGACAGAGTGACAGGTGCTTGTTTCCCCAAATCCTTGCTGAGCCTTGTGTTTCTCACTGATGGGATTTTCAGAGGGACTGCTGGGAGTGCCCAGCAGAGACCTGGTGCTAGAATAGCAGAATATAGTCCTCAGTCGTGATCTTTTACAAATGCTTAACACAAAAGTAAACTTCCTTTGTTTCTTTGGTATAAAATCCATTGGTATGACTTGTACTAGCCCCAAGACTTTCAAAAGCCTTTGGAACACAGTAATAGAAGAACTCACTTCATCCAGAAGTTGACTCTTTGCTTAAGATTTCCTAATGCCTGCAACAGCTGCAGCTTCAGTACTTGAGGGGGTCTCTTGTTAACCCACTGCACAACATATTGCACAGGCAACAAACGCTACTTTTATATATTTGTGTGCCTTTTATATTCACACTGTAGGAGAGGGGCTGCACGTGCTTGACCAGTATGTGATAAATAGTTGCAGAAGCTAGTTCAGTGTGAAGGGAGCTGTGAAAATATATTCTGGTTGGGAATATTGTGACAGCTACGATAAAGATGTGTTACTTAACTACCTTTGAGCATCTGGCTCTTCCCACAGGATACTTTGTTTGGGAATATGATCTCTACTATTTCATGCCGAAAGAGTAGTAACTGAACGCGCTCAGACAAATTTACCATGAAAGTATTGCATTCCTTTTATCTTTGGACATAGGAAATTCTTCAGGCAATGTTTCCTTTGATCGGTAAATGCCAACCCAGCAGTCTGCTCTTGCAGCAGAGATGAAGCTGTAGGTATCTGTCTCTTCTGTCTTGACAGTATGGCCTAAACCAGAGATGTATGAAATTCTACTTGATGTATGAATACTACTTTGGCAACGCCAGCCAGGCATGATGACAGTGAAACTAATTGTTGCAGTGCTGTTGTCTAAATCTAGGGAGAGGCAAGGAGGCATGCTCATAGTACACAGTCTGTGGGACAGTCTAAGGACTGTAGTGGAAACCCAACTAAAAAGGAAAAATTCTCATTGTCAGGGGGCTCAGTTGATCAGTTTGCTTGCTTTTATCAATTCCCTGAAAGTTGGCCTGTAGAACAGCAGCACTTCTGCCACACAATTAAGATTGGTGCTGTAAGAATAAGAGCAGCATGGATCACATTCAAAAGTCTAAATAACAAGAACTTGGGATTAATCATCCCTGCTGTTTATGGAAGTATGGATCCCTTTCTCAGAGTTCTGCTGAAGGTGTCCATCTTGTCATGACAAGCAGACACACTGTGTTTTAAGCATGATTATCCAAATTTAATAATTTATTTTTGCTATAAAATATTTTTTTTCCAAACTTACTCTAACAGGTGAGATACTCTGTAGATGGGTTAAGCACGATACTATCCTACCTGAGTAATGAATATACTCAGACTGGTTACTGCTCTTTCTTGCACCAATACATTGCTCATACTGGTTAGGAAATCTTTATGGAGCTTACCCTCCCCAAAGGCTTCAAACTAAAACTAAGTCACAGTTCTGGGTTTAGAGGACTTGTAAACCCAAAATCTTTAAAAATCAGAAGGAAAGGGAGAAGTGCAAAATAAACATGTGCCATCAACCCTTAGATTATTTAACCTATTTAATAAGGGTTAGGGAGTATATCTGTTGGTAGTTAAATACCTGACTATAAAGTCATTTCTAATGAAGAGCAAAAATAATTATTTTCTGAACTCCTGTTCTGGGGCAATGAAACACAGCAATGCAGGAGAACATTCTAGATTATATTTTTCTATCAGGTTTGATAGGAGTGACAATACTCCTAACACACAGAAGCTTCAGAGAGCTCCTGGCTGAGCTGGGTGGAAGTAACTTGTATTTTCTTAAATGTAGAATTGCAGCCAGTCAGTAACTGTCGATCTGCTTCTTCAGTCCTAAATCTGCATCTCATAAATGTGTTCAGAGCTAACTCTGAAGTGAATTATTAGAAGCTTTGAGATAACAGATGACAAGAATAAGATGCACAACATAAACTGATTTTGCAGAGAAAATACCAGTTCTGAACAGATGGTGCTATGTCCTGTTATCTATACTCATGCTGGTTGTCAGAAATGTATCAAAATCTGGTACCCAAAAACATGGGAAAGGTGATGGGCATGCTGCTACAACTCCATGAGAAGGTAGAATGTGCACTAATTGTACTGCAGTAAAAGCAGACCACTAATTAATAAAAAGATGCTAGTCGACTTCTGGATGAGATGTCCCCAAGAAACTCATACCCATGGGTGAAACACTTCTGTCACAGAGCTGGTGAAAACTGTTCTGTGTTATGTCGTGGAAAAGAGCCAGGACCTCTGGCTAGTGCTCTCAAAACTTACAGCAGAATTGGGCACTGGAAAATGAAACCCTTGAGCATCCTTCAGTATCTCACATTAGCTGGGCATCTTAAATGTACAATGTGTTGCTGGTTTTGAGAGATAACTTTCCATGCCATTGTTGTAACATGTTTTAGGACTCAAAGTCCTTCATATCCTTAGGTGAAAAAGAAGAGCACCTGTGAATACCATCAAAAACATTAAAATTACATTCAAACTGAATTTCTAGACTAAAGGCTCAGCTCTCTATCACTTTTGTTTCTTTATAATGTCAGACTGATAACTCATATTTGAATGGATGGACCAGTACATTAAAGGTATTTTAGGATACAAATAGCTATCAAAGTTAGGAACTCTTGCTCAGATATGGGAATCATCACAGTTCAGAGACCTTTGCAGAAATGGAAGTTGCTTCTCGTGGTTAAAGTCCTATGTGCTATAAATATAAAAGCTGAAAACTGTGAATTTATACTGACTGTGAACAGAGTGATAAAAAGGTTTATATTAATCTGGATTTCCCTTTCAGATTGTTAGAGCCAATGTGGCCTATTTTCAAGGACCCTGGCAAGACCTACTTAGATGTGTCTGAGGTATCTGCGGCTATAGATAAATATTGCTTGACACTTTCAATTGTGATTATATTTCCATTTCAAAACAACGTGAATAGCACTCAGTCACTCTTTTTGTGGTTCTGTCCTGTACTTGACACAGTCTGAAATCAAACTGAAAGCTTAAATTTAAATGCTGGATATTACACTTGTCATATGTGAATGGCCTATATACATGTGACAGACCCTCCCTTACTCCAGCCAGCTGAATGTAGTCTCATCTTCATTAGCAGGAGAACTGAGAGTGAGACATTCTGTGTTCACTAGGTGGCTCTTCAATATTGGTGATGAAAACATAGGTAGGAACAAAAGTTTCATGAAGCCAATGCAGACATAAGACGTAGGATGTTTCATAGGAAGTGTAGCTCAGCCTTGGAAGGCTCCAGAAGTTGGGAGTGCCAAGTTGGAGAGGTGCTTACTGTGAACGTAAGTTCACAGGTTTCTGAAGGGGAGCTGCAGCTCAAAACATAGGCAGCACTGATGGACCCCTTGTCAATCAAAACAAGACTCTGTAGCAGAACTATAGACTTTGAAGTTTGTGATACTGAATGTTACAGTTAAAGATTATATGGGAGGAACACTGAATTAACCAAATTATACCCTCACCCTGGGAGTTTCCAATAATATTGTCCAGTTTTGTCCAGGGTTTAGTCTGCAGCACAGACCAGGCTCTAAGGATGGCAAATCTGACACATTTCTTGCATACTACTTAAAGAAAATTATGTTTAAAAAGGCTCATGATAGATAGAATAAAACAGTGCACTCAGTTTTGCTTGCCATACAACCATTTTGTTGTTGGAAGTTAGTGCTACCCCTTTTGGTGATTAACCACCATTAGTTCAAATTATTATTAGTTTAATATTTGAACTACTGATTTATAATTTTGGTAACAATAATAAAAATAATGAAACAAAGCTCACCTTCTTTTAAATGTTTGAGAGATAAAACTTAAATAGACACCTGGAATTTCACAATCAACTTTTATTTTACCTTAGTGCAAATATCTTTACACATAACTGTGCCAAAGCATAGGAAAAAAATTGCACATTTGAAAAATCATTATATGGAATCGAAACCCAAGGAACAATTGCACCTCAAAATAGAGAGGAGAACTGGCTAATCTAACTGAAATGGAGGGAAAAGGTGGACACAGATTTAAATTTATTTGAGAGGAAGCTGAAAATTTTTTAAATAGTAATATCAGAAAAACAGGTTTTTGAATCCAATGTCCATCAAACTTGAGGGAGCAAAAGTTAAGTTTCAACCCAGAGAGAAAAGGAGGTGATTCCCGTGTCTCCACCTGCAGCTTTTGTGTTTACACTCCAGGTCCTGTCTGAGCTGTGAGTGATTTTGGTTGTGAGCGTGTTGTGTTGCAAAAGGCTGCATTGTTATAAGAATAAAAATTTCTTCTGGCATTGCCAAACACAGGCCACAGAAGGGAAAGAATGCAGTAATGAGGGTGCAGGCGGGATGTGTTAAATGGGTTTGAAGCTGGACAGGGTTGTGGCAGCAGGAGAAACCCCCTTGTATTATAACATTACCTAAAGGCAAACCGTGCATATTGAGCTGTCAAATCTGAGAGAAAAGACACATAGGAAGTCATTTTTCTACTTGATGTGCCACGGTAGGATTGAGGAATGAAAGTGAAAAGCAAAATTAGATTCAACCAGCAGTACTTAGGAGGTAATGTAGTAAAAATTGGAAGGTTGCTAGGAGCCTTTAGGAAAGAGATGAGGGTTCAGTAACACAGGCCATTATTTGTGTTCCTTGAAGTGCCTACATTTCTGTGATTCTACATTTTTCTCTGACATATTTATTTCTATTGTACTTAAAAACACTTACTGCCATTGTAGCAGGTAAGAATTGCTTACAAACATAAAAGCATAACCATATCAAAGTAGCCATTTAAACAGCAAATCATGAACAAGAGAAGCAAATCTACCTTTGAAGAAATCAACAAAAGGTGAGCAAATTATGTTAATTTTGTGAAATTGACAATATTTTTACTAACTCACAACGAAAAATTGGTATAACAGCAATAAGTACATTCAAACAAATGTTTTGATTGTTTCCTAGTTAATTGGTTGACTTATCCACTAATTTTTGGGTTTTTTGGTCAGCCGCCAGAACACATTAAGGTTTGCAGTAGTTGATACATTCTTAGACATCAATTTATTTTGACCATTCCTCATTTATGCAAGTTCTAGATTACTACATAAAACCAAAATTTGAAATCCTTAAGTTTAAGATATAGTAAAAAAAGAAACATGTTTTGTTTTAGGAAAAGCAGTAATGCTTTTCTTTGATAAAGATTAAATAATATAGCTGGATCTCTTCACTCACTCAAGCAACCTTCCTTTCTAAACTGTGAAAATAATCTTACAAGTGATGTGGTCATATTGTCATTATCCATAGCCTTTCCCCACCTTGTTAATCTTTTTGTCCTTGTTAAATGCCCCTATATTCGCATTGTTCTGATGCATGGTTTTAATACAGTTGGTCTCAGGAAAATTTTCTGTAAGTATCATTCTGAAGTGAAAAATCAAGTAAATTTCTTGAACACTTTTATTAAGATGATGTCTTCACTATTCATGTAATACATACAAAGAAGACATCTGCTTGACTATGCATTATTTGCACTGATGATGATTTCTGCTGGTTCAAATCAAACCCTCTTTCATCATGGACATGGTGGCAAGACAAAAAATCTTTCCTTTGTTTAAGGGAAGAAGTGCGTCATTGAGATCTATGGTTTTGCACATTTCCTGCAGTTCTGTGTTTGTTTTGAGGTTAAAAATCAACTGCTTGAAACTGTGGTTGTGACTTGGAAAGGATAATAGAGTAGCATAGTGTGTGTTTTTAATAGCTTTTCAATAGATCAGCCCATCTGCTTGTTGTTCAAGGCAGGGAAACAAGTAATAGTAATCTGTTTTTCTGCATTTGTTCTCTAGTTTGTCAGGAAAAAGTTGTGTCTGAAGGGTTGAACAAATTGCAACCATCTTGTCAGATAATGTTCTGAAATACATGCAGTATCCATCTTCCCTCAGTCCCTCATGGCTTCAATGGGAACTTTGGTCTTGAGCTATTTCAGTAGATGCCCTATTTAAAAGAATATACAGCTGGGGGTGGGCAAAGAAGGTGCAAACTGCCAGTGTTAACCCTCTGGGTTAAATTGAAATTTGCTTTTTTCTAAAATTTAACAGACTCCACAGCTTACCTTGTATTCCAGGCATTTCTTATTCATATCTGCTACTCTGTCTGATCACTCTGCACGAATGATGATAAACAACTGAGGGGGTATAAAATTAAGCTTTGGCAAGGGAAGAAAGTGCCTTGAATTTGAAACCCAGAAAGAGAGAGACTAAGCTGATAGGGGAAAGAACACAAGATACTTATTTTATTGTGCACAAGAAAATGCTAATTCAAATGTATTGATTAAAGCATGTCCCTCATCACCAAGACCTGAATAGGAACTTCCTTCTTGCTTTTTTCTCTGTAAGCATTACACACTTTGTGCCCCTTTGCTCGCTGGTGAATTCACTGCCTGGCTCTTCAGTGTTTACTGTCTCTGCCTTACCCTGGCTCTTGGAAAAGAGATTAGGATTTAAACAGGATTCCTTTCAGTCCAGGTGTCAACTGGAACAGAGCATAGGGGGGAAATATTCAGTACCACTAGCACTATTTACATAAGATTTACTATTTTCACAAAAGAAATTGAAGATATTCAGGCATCCACACTTTTGAGCTTGCTGAGGTATGATGCTGGCCTTAAACAATATAAATATTGTCTGAAATATTCAGATTATCAGTAGCTCAGTTCTTGATAAGCAATCAAATCATATTTACCAAAAAGAGAACCCAAAGTATTAAAGGCCTTTTTGCATTTTTTAAATAATATTGCTCTTGTCTAATAAAATATTAACCAAGTTAATTTTTCATTTTACAGGCACTGGACCCAAGGACTTTTAAAGATTAGTAGTTCAAGATCCAACTAGGAAAGATTACCACTGGTATCAGATTCTTCTAACTGCCTTCCTATGCAATACACTGAGACTAACACAATCTGTAATAATTTTTTACACAATGCTGTGTCTATAAAATATAAATCATTAGAATTATGCAGATAATATTTCTTTTCACAGTACTATACTTGTGGTATATTACTTGTGGTAATAGACACATCTATAGGTAACAGATTTAGAGCTTTAACAATATTTTTTTTAAAGGGTAGAAAAGAAGATGGATAGTGCTGTCATCTGTGTTTGCTTACTACTACATGGACTGCCTATATTCTGTCACGCTGAAGAAAAAATGCTGTGGGTAGCCCTGAATCCTGTTTTTCCTGTGTGGCTATAGAAAGGGGTTTGACTGCCACCTTGTTCTGTAAGAACGGGAACAGAAATCTGGCACCAAAAAATAATAATGGGAAGCAAAACTCATTCTTAATGCATTTAAATGAGGAAGTGAGAAGCTGTATTGAGTAACTTTAAAGATCTCAGTTATTAGTATTATAGAAAGCTCCTCTTGATGTAAAGAAATTCAAATCAACTCTAGTTACTTTGGAGACTGGAGTAATTGTAGAGCACCATTTAATTCAACCTACAAAAGCACTTGTTCTTCATTTACTTTTTCTGTAGCTTTTGAGCTATGATTCAGTTACAGCTGGTCTGTGATGGAAATAAAAAATTTGGCCCAGTTTTTCCTTGTGGGTAGACTTCTCCAAAGCTGGTAAATTTCTAGGTAAAACTGGATTTGGGAGAAGTAGAAAGACATTACAGCCCTTGTATTGTGGGCAGTCAGGATTCCCCTTTGCTGCTGTAGGAGAGAGTTCTATTTAACAGTGATACCTGCAAACCACCACCAGCAGCCCTTTGGTGCTCCATTCTGGAAAGGGCTGTGAGGTTGCTACATAGTCAAGAGCATTTCCTAGTTTATATTTCTCCTTCATTTGGCCAGTTTAACATGCTTTAGGCATGGACTAGGCTTTAGAAGGTGAAGGCATCTGTGTTATTTTCTTTATATACATCTGTGCTATTTCCTAATATACATATTGGGTTGGTTGAAGCTGCTGTGCCTCCATGCACTGGGATCAGCAAATGAATCTAGCTGGGGAAGAAAAATAAGAAAAAAAGTGGCTCATTTTGAACATTGCTGCCAATTACGAGGAATGAGGAGAGAGCAAGTTGCCATAGTCCCAATGAAATAAAATATATCCCAACTAGGAGTGAGAGTCTCACTCTGCTTCCCAAGCCAATTCAACTTTTGCTGCCAAGTCCTCCCTCCCATACCTCTGGTCAGCTTTGGAAGAGCAGGTAGTTCATTTTCTTTATTAAGTATGTTGACTCTCACTTGCAGGGAAAGTATTACTGGACCCTTTGGGCCAGGACTGGCCGGGCACATCAATGCACGGTTTTAGTGAGATGAATATGCATATCCTCTGCATAGGCAAGAAGATGTGGGTGTGCAATTGGTAAAAATAGGTGAGTTTCTATTCTTTTGAGATAGTAACAATCACAAAAAAAGAGGCTAGGACAGAAAAGGAAATTATCTTGCTTTAGATTCTTGTGACTTTTCTCATAAGAAAGCAATAACTATTATAACTATGGAACAAAAAAGAACAAAATTAAGCTGCTGATGACATTTCAAAGTTGTTTGTCAATAAGAAGGCACATGCAATCTGATCCTTAACAAATCTACCTGTAGCAGTAATTTCCATTTGTAATACCTTACCTTACTGGGTATAAGATGAGCATTGATCGTTTTTTTTTCTTATGGCATGGTGCAAAATTATTTAACAGTTATCTTGCAGATACATAAATCAAAATTAATATGTGAAGTTACTTAAGGGGGCTATCCTGAAAACCTGCAGCTACAGCTTTTCTTACAGAAAAGTCTACTTATTCAACACTTGCATGCTTTCACCTCACTAAATTGTTAAATTTTAAAATTCTTAAGATTTTAACTTAAGAATTTTGGATATTTTAGTCTGATGAAGATCAACTGCAAACACCATGCCAATTATGCAAACAACATGATTACAATAAACATATTGCAGTCAAACTGTATTGGAAAATTTCCTAAAATTAAATCTTCTATAAACCCAGGTATCATAAGCTTCCAAAGCAGACAAATACTTCACAACTAACAGTGAGGTACAGAGTGAGTGACCTTGGCTGAAGTGCTGACAGACTAGCATAAGTGAAAGTGATTAAAATCAGCATCTTGAACTTCTCTGATGGGTGCTACTGGTAGACCTGATAGATCTACTGTATTTGAAAAAGTACATAAAGCCTCTCTAATTTGCAAGCAGTATATTGTGCTTTCACTGGTGAAAAAATGGGTTTACTCCTGCCCTTGTTCAAGCAAAACTACATGAATTGCAAACTTGTCAGTAATATTACATCTCTGCTGCATTTTTTAAATTGACATAAGTGTCACACATTTCTCTACATCTCAGGGCTACTCAATTCTGCAATGCAATGACTGGGATATTCTATTGTTTTTTGCTTATTCTCATATACCAATTTCTAATGCAAGGGAAGGAGAATGCTGAGCTCAGTTTTGTCTCTTTACTAATCTACTGCAGATGAACATGAGTCAAATGATATACATGTATCAATTAATAGGGACAAGACAAACTACTTATTGAATTAACAATTTGTGGGTTTAGATGAAAGTTTTAGACTACAGGGTATTGAATCTTGTTTTAACCATCTGCCCTTCCATGGCATGTTCAAACTGCACTGAAGAAAGGACTCATTTTGTATCTCATAGAACCAGAGAATTATAGAATGGTTTGGGTTGGAAGGGACCTCACAGATCATCCAGCTACAACACCCCTGCCATGGGCAGGGATGCCGACTTGCTAAGTCAGGGATTTCAGAGCCCCATCCAGCCTGGCCTGAAACACCTCCAGCTATGAGGAGTCCATAACCTCTCTGGGCAGTCTGTTCCAGTGTCTTCCCATGCTCACAAAAGAATTTCTTCCTAATATCTAAACTTAAGCCTAATCTGTACCTACCCTCCTTCAGTTTTAAGGCCATTCTCTCTTGTCACTACTTGCCCTTGTGAAAAGTTCCTTTCCATCTCTCTTGCAGGCCCCTTTAGGGACTAGAAGGTACTATAATATCTCCTCAGAGCTTCTCTTCTCCAGATGTAAGAGCCTTTCCTCATAGGAGAGGTGTTCCAATCCCCTCATCATCTTCATGGCTCTCCTCTGGACTTGTTCCAATAGGTCCAATAGATCAAATAGATCAAATAGATCTGTCTTGTGCTGGGGACCACAAAGCTGGTGGTGAGGTCTCACCAGAGCAGAGCAGAGCAGAGCAGAAGTGCAGAATCCCCTCCCTTGCTCTGCTGGTCACACAGCTTTTGGTGCAGCCCAGGATATGGTTGGCTTTCTGAGCTGTCAGTGCATACTGCAGGGTGATGCTGAGCTTTTCATCACACACACACACACACACACACAGCCAACCTGTACTCATGCCTGGGCTTGGCCTGACCCTGGTGCAGGACCTTGCATGTGGCCTTGTTGAACCCACTGAGGTTTGTATGGGCCAGCTCTCAGGGCAGTCAAGGTCCCTCAGGATGGCATTGTTTCCCTCCAGCACATGAGCTGCAACACTTAACTTGGTTCACCTGGTTGTTTGGTTTCCAAAGAACTCTGCTTACAGACCCCTTATAGGTTTTTTGCTAAGATAGTAAGGATTTGATTTTGCTTGGATAATCTGCTTTGCTTGACAACATGGTTGAGGACTGAAAGCCTAGATAAACTCAAAATTTCAAGGAGCATTCATTGTAAGAAAACAGTAATTTAGATGCAGGAAGAAAGAAATAAGGTATAGCTTCAAAAATTGTTTTCAAATTAATCCTTATGAAAATCTGTGTAATTATGGAAAATAACTAGATAAACTGTACCTACCTAACAAAATGAAACCTTTGAACAGAGATAATTTCCTACCTTGATTGAATTAGTGAGATTCTGAAACCCATGCATTAGCTAAACAGCACACTTACAGACACCAGCTGTCAAAAGGAGTTAGTAAGAAATGCTTCAAACTTCCTTGCTCTTAAAAATCTCCTTACAGCACTCCTTACAGGTGCTATCATACATAATTAGTTCTGCAAACTGTCCTACTGTCAGCATCTGATAGCTCATATCACAGTGGGTAGACTAACTGCTTAAAAAACAGTCAAAGCTTGTGACCTGAAAGCTTTCAGAAAACTTGCATAAAATTCAGCCTTTTTGTAGTAGGTAGTGTTTTGTCACCCTACCTCCACAGCCATGGAGAGCTACACACATTTTAAAGAGACAGAAGGAATGGGAGAGGGGCAAGTGTGGGACCAAGCAAATTCGGTCCACAGATGAGGTGTGAAAAGCATTTATTTTCAGTTGGAAGTGTGGGGTGAGGTTTTACCATATTGTGTGTTTAATCTAATGGGAAGCAGTTAAATTGCAGCAGAGCCCCAATATGCCATGCAATGCAGTTGCTCATACAAAAACACTTCACGAGCTTCTGGTGATATTGGTGCACTTTGTATGCATGAAGTCACCACTGTCTACATGTGTAGCATTCTGATAAAAGCTCCTAGTAAACACTTAATCACCATCTGCAGGACTGTGAATAAATGGAAAGGTCAGTAAAGACCACAGGTGGAAGGCTAGCCTACAATAAAACAGGACGGTCCTTAAAGCCGTATTTCTAAGTGAGACATTTTGTTTATTCGCTGTTTTACTGTGAAGCATCCCCATCTACCTTCCACTTTGTAAGCAATGGGGCTTTTGACTACAAGGACAGAAGCTCAGAGAAGAGGTGCAGCATACTCATTTTTGGGACTGCTGTGCCTTATCCTGCCTGGGTTAGCCACACGTGATAAATGTGAGGCTACAGCAGCAGACTCAGTAACAGCCCTGCTGTACCCCCTTCCTACTCCCTTTGTGGGGCCAGCGGAGTTTGAGCAGAGCCTAGCTTGACCTTGCTGCTCCTCTTCACTGGATCTTAGGTGCTGTGGGACATCCTTGATCCTCTGGCTGCTGGTGACGACCAGCCTGAGCAGGGGGAAGCAGCACAGAGGGGGAAACTCATTCCTAAACCTGGAAAGACAGCTCTAAGATTTCTGGGAAAAACGTGAAAACCTTAACAAGGAAATCCCTAGAGCTTGATGGTCCCCTTTCCACACCTGGGAAAGTGCCAGGTGCACCCAAATGCCTTGGCTTTTCCCACAGGAGAAACAGTTTCAAAATTATGGCTTGAAAATTCAGCAAGGGTGAGAAAAGCTTTAAGGACTGATGTATTGACCAGTCCCAGGTGGTTTAGGTGAATTAACTTCTTGAACAATCTTTTCTAGCCTGAAATTTGGGCTTGTTTTGTAAAATAAAAATCAAATGTGAAAATGAATTTTTGTTAACATATCTGTTTTTTTTGTTTTCATGGTTTTGTTTTGGGATTTTAAACAAGATTTTGTTCTCAATATAATATATTGGAGAGAAAGAAGGAAAGCCATGATTAATACAATGGAAACAAAGGGGCCCCACTGTGTAGAAAGCTGGAGTCATAAAAGGAGAAAGAAGGTATCTTTTGGTCCTTACATTATATTGCAATAGGTGAGTTGCTGAGACTCGGTCTATCTGAGGGGTGGGGCTTCCCTCTTTCCCTAGAGGCCAATGCTGAGCTTAGTCCCTTATTTGTCTGTAAATACTTTAGAATTGTGCCACAGTCCCAGGTGCACTAATAGGTGTGCAGTGGGCTGACCCAGGCAGGCAAGGCACACACCAAAGCTGCTTTCTCTCACTCCACTCTGCAGCTGGACAGGGGGTTCATTTATTTGGGAGAAGTACAATATCCTGTGGGCAAGTAGCTGCTCTGCCTTTTCAGACTCATGAGGGTGACTGCATTAAGCAAGTGGTTCTGACAATAGCAACAGGAGTAGCAGCTCTAAATCAGAAGAAAGCTGGGGCTGAAGATCCGTGGAGAATGACTACAGGGGAGGGATAGGCAGAAGCTACATCTCCCTTCCAGAGAGATGCATCTGTGATGTCACTTGCCTGTGGCTCTGCAGTTGCTTAATTTACCTTGTGAAGTGCATGGCTGGATTCATATGCTATGGGGCTGTGTCTGATGGATACCTGGTGGGAAAAAACAGAGTGAAAATTAAAATATAATGTCTTTTGGAACAAAGTGGGTGTTTGACTATTTGGTCTTCCTGGGCTGGAGGCTTTCTTTGCAGCCAAGGTGGCAAAGCCCCCTCAGGTTGCCCTCTTTCTTTGGCCTGCTGCTCATGTCTTGTTTACCTTGATGGAATGAATAGTCTCCAGTATCACCATGAGGCAGACATGAAAACAGGTTTATCTTCAACCTCTTCTCACCAGAGTTCAACTCTGTTGCAACTAATTTAAAATACAGTTGTCATCCTCATGTGGATAAAGGGAGGCTTACCAAGATTCCTTTTCTTGGAAGGAGACCTGCAGGAAAGATCTGTTTGTCAGAAAAAGACACATGGAAGTGTTGTCCTTTTGAAAGACTTTAAAGAATTCTTACATTCTTTTTCCATTACCTAATCCATGTTGCTAAGCACTGGCATATATATGTAGGGAGGTTTTCACAGCAACCATAGGCAGAATGTGTCTTTCTACTGGACAGCTAATGAATACCATAGAAAACAGGAAAATTAAATATGTAGTCAGTGAGTAATTTCATTCCATGTCCTGATACTGGTACACTAGTGAGGCACACAAACCCAGAAAACAAAGAAGGTGGTGAGCTAGTAATAAACTTGGCACATGATGTCAGTGACCTGTGTGTGCTGTGGCTAATCAGGGCACAGCTCTATAGCTGTGTGGTTTGCATTTTGGCTTTGTGCTTGACCCAGGGCTCTCCTCACTCCGGCTACACTCTGTGCTTGGTGGTATACCTAGGCAAGCTGCACCATGTGCATGTTGCCAAGAGGCTGCCAGAATGCTCACCAGTAACTACAGTGCGATAGTATTTAGTATTTAGCCTGTATAATAATAGCTACATATATACCAGATATTTTGAAATTCTAAAAAGAAAATATTTTAAACATTTTGTATATGTATTGCAAAGGTTTAATGCAAAATTTTAGCTGTGTGAATGCTTTAGGAGTGAATGCAGGATGCATTGGTTTAAGATGCTGATTATGGAACATATTTTTTAGGAATTTAAATTCACGTAAAGAATAGTTGTGACAATTTCCTGGCAACTCACTGTAGAGGAATGTGTATCTATGTCCTTGTTTGTTGTCTTACAGCCCTTATAAAAAAGTTTTTTTTTCAAAGCAGAATTTTGAATGAAGGCCTTCAGGGAACCTCCAGTCCCATTCTATTTTCTGTGGACTGAAACTCTTGGAAGAGTCTGGTATCTCATTTTTCCACTAGAAACTTTATGAGGTCCTTTATTGTACATTCTGAGGAAGCCCATCTTGTGTTTGCTTTTATTTTTCCTAATCACTGTTCTGAAGCTGAGTTACAAGTATAAAAACAGGAGGCTTGGGAGGACAGTATATTAACTCATGAAGCCTCAAGCCTGAAATCAGATCCATTGTGTTTTTTCAGGTGTGTGATTTTTCTTAAGACACCAGCAGAAGTTCAGCTGCTTTGAGATCTGCAGGGAGCTTGTGTGAGCATACGGCTTCTTCAGGCTGAATGTACTGCTTAATCATGTGTTGCATAACAGGCTCTGATCTGCAGAGTTTGAATTGAGCTTTATCCTGTGTTGTGAATAAAAAACCTGTAGTCACCATAAAGGACTATCTTAAGTAGTCACACAGAGGCCACTTACAACACAGGGGGGCTCATCAACTTTCTACTGTTTGAAACCAACCCATAATTTTATGCCTGTGAGTGTAGATGAACTGCAGTATGAGGGCCAGCAATCCTCAGATGAAATCTTTCCTCTTCCTTGCTCTTAAACACAACTTTTAACATCACCAGTTATTGTTTCCCTTTGGAATTGCATAGCTCCTTCTTAAGTAATATGTTACAAATCTCTATTTTGAGAAAGTGATTTAAGATGTGTAAAAAAAAATCTGCATGTTAATTTGTGTCCCTGACTTGGAAATATTTCTCCTTTTTTAAAGTCTGTCAAATCTTCAAGCACAGCACAAATTAGTTTTTAGAGGATATTCAGGTATTTCTGTGCTACAGGAAGAAATACCAGGAGGATGTTTTGGGAAAAGGAAAAATAGTACACTTGAAATTCTGTATTTAAATCAGATAAGTTGAAGTATGAGGAGTAGTTACAAAGGTTAGTTACTGAAAATTATATGAGTGTCCCATAATAAGGACCAAAAGCATATATGCATCAACTTTCATGTTTCATAAGCTTTAAGTACCCATAGAATTGCGTGAGGCTGATGAAAATTATTTTCTACTCTGAATATTGTATACACGTGCAAGAGCTTAAAATAGTTGCTTTGAACTGTCAGGAAAGGATATGCTGTGTAAGAAATATTTTGGTTGAAGGTGACTTAATGAAAAATAACTTTGGTAGCTTATCTTCATTCTTTCAATTAATATTCTGATGAGTCTTAGGTATTTTCAAGTGATTTCATACTTAAAAACTAAGAAACAGATGGTTTAGTACCATCACTCTGGATTTTTTGGGAGGAAAATATCTTCTGTATAGCTATAAAGGCACTGAGCATTGATTCTAAGTAGCATATTGATACATTAATATTTTGTTTCTTAAATTGCAATAAATTTTAGTAGCTTCAGGGTGATCTTGTGGATCTTCATTTGTGGTTGTCTCTTTGCTTGTCCTAATTTAGAGCAACCACAGCTCTTTGACTATAATTTTAATCATAAAGATAAATTAGTAATAAGGTAATTTCCAAGTACTAATTTTTTTTAGCTTTGTGTGTAATGGTTGGCTAGGTCTGAATATGATCCACACCTTAATTCTGATAGCACTTATTGATGTTTCATACAGACCAAAATGTCAATGTAAATGAAGAAATTACTATCTAGGATTAGTAAATGGACCTTCATGGAATCACATGTCCACTTCATTCAGTTAGAAGTTACCATGTCAAAAAATTTTCCTGGGGGAATACTCTGTAACAGTTCCCCATTTTTGAAATGTCTTAACACTTCCTGATTCCACAAAATTGCATTTATTTCTCAGTTTTGGAAGTTACTGCTAAGTAGTTTTTCTCAAAAGTAAAACCATGCTCTATTTAGGTCTGTATGTGTCTGGATAGGTTGTGAAAAAATGAATAAACAATGTCTTTTTTATTCAGCCAACCCCAAAATTATTCATATCTGTCAACCCATTCAAAACAAGCTTCATCTCTCCTAAACCTTATTGATGACTTTTCCTTTGCCAATTTCTCTGTAAATTTATATGCACTATTCATCCTCATGTCTACTAGAATAACGCTGTTAAAACCATAGTAAAGCTTGTATTATTCAGTATTTTAACTTTGAAGATATAATGTTCCCCACCAGTAATGAGTAGAAAGAAAAAAGTCATTTATGTGCTATAGACTGCAGAATTGGTAATAATTAGAATGGCTAAAAGTACTCACCAAATTACAGGTCTGTAATCTCCTTAAATGATCTTTATAAATATCAAGAGATTACTCTATTTTCTAAATCTTAATTTGTTCAATTATACCAAGGTAACAGGTATAATTATAGTCTTTGAAAATGCATGCTCACTGAAAAATAGGCATGTAGTTTAATTTTTTTTTGCTAGTGTGTAATGTGGACCTGTGAGTGCTGAGAGATGCTCTAGGGTCTGCTGTGCGAGGAACAGTCTACTATGAAGTTTTCTTTGAAATTGGAACAGAGTTATCTTGTCTCTAAGTGAATTTATTTCTCTATACTGTTTTTTTTCCTTGGGTCTTAAAATTTGATCTTGGTTTTGGAGCCTCTCTATCAATCTCAAATGAAAATACCTCTAAAACTTTTCCAGTTTTAACACCTAGTGCACCTAGTGATAGAATAACTGTGTAGCAAAAATGTTAATATTTAGGTTTAAGGCAGTTGGACATGGGGGTTGCTGTAGGAATATCCATTTGGCACTGACACCCAGCATGGTATCTGAGGTTGTTAACACATTTGGTTAAGGGATTTTGTAGCAGGTGGCATCAGATCACTGAGGGCTGAACCAGCCTGAGTTGTACTGCTGTCCCAGAGAACGTATTAACAACATGCAGTACACAGCATTTTTTTCTATGTTTTAAAGTCAATAACAATAGAAATTCTTGAAGTTAAAACAGTTTTTGAGTTTGGTTAGGTTTGGTGGTTTTTTTGGTTTTTTTTGAGGCACTGTCAGACCTTGCAGGTCAACTTTATTTTGATGTGGAGGTGTCTTAAGGGGGTGGAACATTCATTGAGTGTAGTGGAAGAAGATGCCCAAAGAAGATTTGATGCTTCAGTAGGTTCAGTGTGTGATTAGAAGAGCTGGGCATCAAGCAGATTTTTCTGATGCAAAATTTTTTATTTAACTGGCATTGATGATTGCTCAGGGATTGTGGTACTGCTTCCTATTGTCCAGTTAAAGTGTGAAACAGACCTAATAACTGTTCTTGGTATCAGAAAAGAAACAACAAGTCATGTTTCATGTGTTTTCTGCATGTGAAAATATTCTGCTCTTCCTCTGACACTGTAATTCAAGATTGCATCAAGATGTAAGGAATAGCCTTAGTGAATAAAAATGGACATAATGACATATGCATATCATATAGGCACATAATAATCACTAGAAGGCATAAATAATCACTAGCAGAAATTTATAAATGGTGATGGTATTTGGTGGGTAGGTCAGTTTCCTAAAAAGAGTACATCTTTATAGTATTTCAATAGGCCCTAAATTATTTGGGTATTAGAGGCAGAGAATTGAATTTGGATGGCATGTACCAAGGTGACAATATGTTGTGTCTTTGCAGCTTCCTTTTCTACATGTTAAATAGTTAACCAACAGTATATATTTTTCTATAGTTGTCATCCATCCATCATCCACCCGTGACTTTAATATTTTTTTAGTTAATTAATTTATTTAGATACCCTAAACACATACTTGAGGTTCTAAATTTAATGCCATCACAGAACTGAATGCATTGAGAAGGGCACTTGGATGCTTCCCAGTTTGCATGTTCACACTATGCAATGCCCTGTTAAAAAGAGCAGAACACATGTGACGTGAATAGAATGAGTATAGTCATTTGGACTAGAGGAACTTAAATGTTTAATAGACGACTTTGTTTTTGTCCCAGTGTTATTTCATGACCTCTGTCCTTCCAAGTGAAGTGAAGGAAGGACTAATTTATTAACTGTCAATATTTTTCTTTCTCTTTATAAGCAATCCTTATACCTGTGCTAGGTTCTAGAAAGAAAGCAAGAAAGTACTGTAAGCACTGTGTCAGGCTGGCTGCCAGGCTGGGGTGAATAATTCAGCTCCTCCAGGAAGACCTGCCCAAGGCTTGGGTGAGTCAGTGAGGAGTGGTGGGGAAAGCAGGTTGAATGCTTCCATGATAATCAAGGAAATAATATGGCCTTCCTAAATCCCAGCCTAGGCAAAATGTCAAAAATGAGCTAACTGCTGTCCCACAGGACTATATTAATATGTAGATATTCTGGTTGAAAGGCCATATCAGGCCTCCTATCAAGAGCTAAGACTGTGATTGCCGTATCCTCTGATGTTTTATGTGAACGCAAAATCTTATAAATGTTTTGTAAATAGATTTGGTCTGATAGCTTTTGACATTTCTTATGTGCAAAAGGAAGCAATTAAAATAATTGTACTCTTGTTCATTTGATTTTTGTCAAGATGTTGATAATAGGATTAGTGTGTGCTGCTGCTGCTGGGTTTTAGTGGACCAGCATAATTTTCTTCAGTTCAGCATGGTCTATTCCCTGCCCTCCTAGCAACTGGTTAGAGCAGTAGAGTCGTGTTTCCAGTGTAGGGGGAGAAATGCAGACATCTGTAGAGAGCAGGTGACTGCTATAGCAAGATTTCAACTGTGACCCCACATTGGAGCACAAGTTTGTACTGCACCTTGTGCCAACTCAGCGCATCTCTTACCTTTTCTCTAAGTTCTTAATATATAATTAATTTATATTAACTAAATGCTTTATAATTTAGAAACTGGGACAGTTATATCAGTTTATTGGCTGGAGAGGTAGACAGAATGAGGTGGAAATCCAGTATCAAGATGTAAAATCAGTGTTGTATGTAACCTAATGCTCAAGCAGGTCTTATTCCAAAATAAAGCAGGAGGCTGCAGATTAAACAAAACTTCACAAAAGTATTCTAAATAGAAAGATCCAAAGAACTGCAGAACAGAAGGTAATCCTACATGTGGCACTTAGTAGTATATACTAAATAATAGAATAAGTTTACATGGGTGTATGACATGGGGAGAAGTGTTACCAAGGACCTGGGTCCTCAAATTCCCTGAGGGAGCCATGGCTGATGAAATGTGATGGGAGGCTTCAAGGTCAGCCAAATGGGGTGTAAGGGAGAAGGAAAAGGAGATGGAAAAAAGGAAGCAACTGGAATTCAATAGGAAGTGTATGCCTTCCTATTTTGAAAAATCTTGGCTGCTGTTGCCGGTTCCCTGAAAAGGTTGATACAATGTCAATAAGAAAGCAAATGAAATACTAAAATTGGTATTTCATTAAATAGCAGTTAAATATATTTTTTATTTTCATTTTTGTGCATCTTATCACATACACTCATTCTGAATGTTCTGTGCTGTTTGAGTCCCTGTTGTCATGGTCTTTGGAAATGAGGTGCAGAAAAGGGCAATTTTTGTAGAGTCTATTGAAAGTCAAATATAAAACTTAAATTAGAGTGAGATTGAGTCCCTTTATGGAGTTTAAGTGTATGGGCACAGCAGTTTTGAACATAGTTTTACTAGAGCTATTACTAGATAACTGTTTTCCTGGAAGGAGAGGCATACATAGCCAGCATTCTATGTACATGTATTTTATGTGCATATGCTATATTAATAATATTAATTTTAAAATTTTTTGATGCTGCTGTTGGAACAATGCTCAATTGGACCCAATACAGATGTTGCTATGGGATTACAGTGAACATGTGAGCTGCAAAGCATTTACTTGATTTAGTTGACTAAACAGCGCTTGAAATTTCACAAAAGATATTTTTATTCTTTGTGCCAACTGTCTAATAGCAATGTGGAAACTCTTCAAATACTAAATTCTTGTTAATCTGCGCTTGACTAATGAGTAGGAAACAGAGTAGTGTTCCAATTGCTCTAATTTGCGTGAGTCATTATAGCCAATTCATTTGGCATAGCCTGTACACAATAGTCCTGCAATGGACACTCAGATTCTGATGTCAAAATTGCTTTACTCATAGATACGTTTACTTTCAGACAATGCTAAGTATTTCTTAATCTGACAGTTAAATTACTGCTTTTTTCCCCCCATGTCTTTGTGCCAGTAGAATTTGTACATTATTGAGCCTATTATAAATGTTGAAGAATTAAACTTTATCAGGAGATCTGATGTAAGATCATAAGAGTATCATTAGTAGATATTCCTTTAGGTGGTTGGAACCAGTAACATTTTTTCTTTTACAAAATGTCAGACATGGTATGTGACAATAAATCTATTGGACAGAATACTGGCTCATAAAAAACTGGGATTTTAAATTGTCTATGTAAATGGGACCCAGTATAATTGATATAAGGCAAAGAAAAGCTATACTTTGGTCCAATAACAGAATTTATTCAGAATTCGAATCGAAAATGTTGTATTTGAAAAAGGTTTTCTGGTGGGAGATTGTGAATTCTGTTTAGCTCTAAATGATTACAGGTACTTGGGAGTTATTCTAGCTTTCCAGCCATGTATGTTCCTATGTGTCTCCTAAAATGCAGAATTATCCCATGCACTAGAGGTCTGGAATGATTCTACTGAGCTAATAATGCCCAGACTGGTATTTGCCTTGTAATGCTGTAATGTTTTGTTGCTATGCAAGAGAAAGCAGCAACTTGCTAATTTAAGTCTAACATTCAGATACCATTCTTCTTTTGTTCTTAACATAGGTCCTTGACTAATCAGGCACAGTCAGATCATTTGACTTGGCTGAAAGCTCCTGTAATTTACTGGCTTCTTAATTTAGTACTATAAAACTGCATCGTACAAGCGCTTGATTCATGAATGTACAGCCTATTATATTTCATAATTATTATATTTTATTTAAATAAGATAAATCTTTTAATTAAAACTTTGCACTGAAGGCAATGTGAGAAGTAAAAACAGTGTGTGTGGAGGAGCTGTTACTGAAGGGTTTGGCTCTCCTGGCTAGTGGGATTAGGTAGCACTTTTCAAAGTTGTTAGACTAAAATACAGCAGTTATATCTATGATAAGCCAAATCATTGAAAGTGGGTTTCTAATAATAACTTGCCATTTTTCTGTATCCCCTAACCCTTTGTTTAGTTATGAAGGGTTTGGAAGCTCAGTTGTTTGTACATTGCTATTCAAGTGGAGCTCAGGGACAGCATGTGATTAATATTCCTATGTTCACCTCTGGTCTTGCTTCTAGTTTATAATTTCATATAGAGAAGGAAGTTTTTGGATCCAAATAGTTGCTGGTCAACCAAGTTCTTAGGAGGATTTCAGACTATGCATGACGTGGTTGAGTTAATCCAAGTTTTCATTTGAAACTAGGCCTCATGTTTTAAGTTACACCTTCTAACTAGTCTGAAAGAACACAGCCCAAGTAATTAGGATGGCAATTAGAATTAAGCAGTCAGACTGCATGATCCTGATTTATGTTCTGAGCCAATCTCTGAATTCTTCTATGTATCATGAAAATACATAGCTCAAGTATGATCAAGTGAAATACTGGTAGATAACAGAGAGTTTTCTGGTTGCAGTCACCAGAACACAAAACATAGGAGCAAATAAAATAATATTCATTTATCTGCTTATCCCATTCAGGGAATTAGAACACTACTTGTGACATTGGGAAGCATATTACAACTATAGAAGGATTTCACCTTGATCTTAAAGTTCATGGTCCTGCCATGGGCAGGGATATCTTTCACTAGATCAGCTTGATCAAAGCCTCATTCAACTGACCTTGAACATTCCCAAGGATGGCACATCCGCAACTTCTCTGGGCAACTTTGTCTGATGACCTCATCATGAATAACTCCTTCCTTAGGTCCAAACTAAACCTACACTGTTTCTGTTAAAAGTGATTGCTCTTTTTCCTGTTATTTAAGCCTTGGCAAAAAGACTCTGATTCTTATAAGCTCCCTTTATATACTGGGAGGCTGCAATAAGGTTTACCTGGAGCTATTTTTTCTCCAGGCTGAAAAACCCCAGCTTTGTCCTCACAAAAGAGGTATTCCAGCCCTGTGACTTTTGTGACTCTTCTCTGGACCCACTAAATAACAGGTCCATGTCTGTCTTTTACTGAGGATGCCAGGACTGGAGGTAGCACTCCAGGCATGGTCTCACAAGAACAGAGAAATATAAAGGGAGAGAAGTGGGGAAGAAATTAGTGTTTCAGATAACTAACAACCAGGATACCAAGTGCAGAACTAATCCTAAATGCCTTCTTACAAATGTGGTAAATGCCTTCTTACAATTACAACATGCAGGTTTTCTTCAGAGATGCGAACAGCCAAATTAATGAACAATGAAATGAAGCAATACCCTTAGACTCCAAATGTTTTCAATTTTATTCTTGGTTTCTCCCATTTCCCCTATCCATTGGCCCATAATTAACTTATTTGTTTAAAATTCAGTGGGTACTAGGGATTTAAAAGCTAATGTGTCCTTAATCATGGTCAGTAATTCTAATTCTAATCCTACTCTCTTTGCAAGTGGGAGAAATATGCAACTGCAGTTTAAAGAAGAGTCTGCCTCCTTCTACTTTCCCTTCTAGATACTTGTCCTTTGCCTATTGCTTTCTTCTCTCTTGTATCAGGAAGGTCACCTCCATGATAAATGGAGAAATGATTGGGGTCAGTTTTGTCTATTTGTGCCCATGTTTGTCAGGTGTGCTTTGTTTAACATGGATTGCATTTCCGGCGTGATTTATTTCACTGTCAGAGTTGGCTGCAGAAGTGCAGGGGAAGGAGTGGAGGCCTGAGGGGGAGTGGGGCAGGAAGTAGGGAAAATGTCTTTCCAGGGTGCATACTGACCATAATTGCTTGTGTTGCCTGTGCAGTGCTTAATCTGATATCTCCTGTCAGTTTTCTAACTATTAAGTGACAGAGACAAGGGGATAACTTTTCATGTCCTTGTTTCTCACTCTGTCACTTCTATCTCAGATCTGTAGGTTGCCACCTGTAGGAATATTAAATATGAGTGAGTCTTACCACCTGTCCTGGGACATTTTTGGTAGGACAGACATGATTTTCCTTGATTTTGAGTAAAAATAATTCCCAAGAGTATATCCCATTCTCCAGCTATGAGAGTTTTGGCTGTGCCACGTGGTCTTTATGACAACATGGCCTAGTAAGGGGAAGATGGTGTTTCTGAAGTGCAGGTTTGCCTCCGGGATGGAGGAGGTATGTGGGCTTCAAGCACCCTGATTATTTAGAACCCATTGTTGCTGTCTATGCTATCCATTTCAACTGAGCTGAAGTTCCTGCTCTCACCTCCTGTCTCCTTTCCGCATGATGCTGATTCTTATGGTCACTGGGTAATGAAGTATTTCAAGAAATCACAGCTTGAAACCTTACCCATGTGTTCAAAGAGGTGTAAATTACATTGTTCTGTGTTGAGGGGATCTGTTGAAGACTACTTGTGTTATTATGTTCTGTAATTATCTGTGAGGATAATTATAGCTATTCTATTAGGAGACCTTTCTACAGGGATCTAGAAGAAAGGACTGATAGGGTATTTTTCTGTGTTCTGCAAATAAGCTTTGTTCTCCCTTGATGCGTCTTAGGCTGTGCCCTAAGAGGGTAACAGTAAGAGCACAGCTCTTCATTTAGTAGAGGAAAACTTTGAGAACATAACTGCAACCTCCCAAAGGGCTTACAAACTTACTGGATAAATAAAAGAATGCTTAAATTTAGTCTTAAAGCTGCAGCTGGAGAAAGACTTGAGTCTTCCAGAATGGGACTGGGACTACCATTTACTGATAGCTAAAAAGGTGATCAAATATACATGAATTCAAAAATGCAAAATGAGATAGTAACTTGGTCCAGAACCCTCCTCAAAATAGACTTGTTTCTAAGTTGTCTTTTGCTTTCCTGTCATTCTTTCTGGAAATGATTAGTGGGACTAAGCACAATTTAAAATTGTAAACTTCTGCCTTCCAATATGGGTGGCTCTTTCATAAAAACAGTCTCTGAAGTCATTCACATGCAACATTTTGGAGGCTCTAACCAAGGTGGCAGAGATCTAACTTGTGACCAAAACTTTTCAGATGTATTTCTAAGAAAAATTTTTAGTCAGTAATCATTTCAGAAAAGTTTTGAAAGACTTTTCCTTTTTTTTATAATCAATAATGAATTTGGAAAGAGGCTCTTCTACCTGCTTTGTGATCAGATGTCTTCCATGTAGCCAAAGTTGCATCCCTTCATGCAGACCCAGCAGATAGGACACAAGCATAAAGTATGGACTGACAAGCACGGACTGACGTCCCTGTAAAGTGTGGTTTACAGGGATGTCAGTCCATGGCTGGCAATACATTGAATGTCAGCACTAGTGGAAGAAGGTACAATGAGCTGCCAGCAGACACATTTTTAAGTGACACCATGTGCATGCAGTGAAGTCTGTGGTAGCTTGTGCATGGTGTATGTTAAGAAAGTTGCTTTCAATAGACAAATAGGTGCTTTAATGACAGAAATGGAGCATAGTATCTTGAAACCAGATAGGGAGTCTGTAACAGCTGTTCAGCTATTTCTTAAAATGCACCCTTACTACTATGGAAGAAATGCAAGACACATGGTGAGACTGCAGCCACTATTTATATACATCCCCTCAGTCCCAGGAGAAATTTCTTTCATTTATGAATATCACAGTTTTAAAATAAAAAGCCAACATATTTTATGGGTTACATTTATGTATTCAGAGTTGTGAATGTGTACTATCATTGTGTGGTAGATGCCAATCCTAGATTTAAAACTTCTTTTTCTCTCAGGCTGGAAACATATTATTCACATCTGGAGCTCACTAGAAAGGGGCATCAAGAGTTGTTTGGCAACTTGCATACATAATTATTTCTGTACTAGAAGCTTCAGTACAGAAGCCCCAAGGGCAAAGGGCAAAGTACCTCAGACATCATGCAGATAAAGCTCATGTGGGTGTGGAGAAATATCTTTTATAGCTTGTATGGAGTATGAATAGTAAAGCTGACATTTATTAAACATGTAAACTGTTATAAGTGTTCATATCCAAAATTTTCTGTTCTCTATAGGCAAAACATTTGTTTTAATTTGCCCAAATTAAGACCAAGCAGTGAGAGAACACTAGTCAATATTCTTTTTCCTGAAAGAAAAGACTGGTTTAGATATGCTTATTATATGTATATTTCACCTCCCGAAGGTACAGGTATTTCAGACATAGCAAGGCCATTCAGAATGTTGCTAGAACGACAAGTTCAAATTTCCTTAGGAGCCTTCTTGAAAGAAAAAACTGACTGTATTTTGGACCATCAAAAAGAGTGTGGCTCACATTAATTTTGGATGCTTGTATATGTCCTCTTCCAGACATAATTTGCTTATTGTTTTAAAACTGTTTGGAACTGCCTTTTAAAGCATATCTTCTATTCTAGAATGCTGCTCCAAACACATTTAAGTGACTGACTTCTGGATTTCATTCTTCTCTTTCCTCTGCCAATTTTGAGTGGCCCAATTAGACCTTTTTAAAATAAAACCTCAGTATCAGGCTTATTATTGCACTGAATTAGATATTTCTTTATAATTGCATCATTAATATTACAGATCTACCTTTTAAAACCTTGACTCTTTGGTAACAAGTGTTGCAGACAAATTGAAAAATTGGCATTCTGATTACAAGCAAGAGAAGACTCTCCGGGAAGTATATTTTGCTGCTTTAAGTAAGATATTCACAAAATAATAGCAAGGAGCTAAACACTATTCAGAATTTTAGGCTATGGTTTATAGGAAATAGTCATTTATGTTAATGTCTCCCATATTGCAAGAGTATAGGCAATCATGAATCATGATTTAGCTGTCCAAAATCCTATATTAAAACTTCAAGGGAACTCCAAGTAAATCTTAGAGCTTTGTCAAGCTTTTGTGCTTCTTGTGTCCATTGCAGTCCCTGAAGAGAGAAGGCAACAGGGTCACACCTGTTCCTTGAAATTAATCATATAATTTATGCTCAAGTGGCTTTGGGGTCACAATACAGAGATACAAAATCCCCAAAGGACAAAACAGATTCTTTCATCTGCATGATTTAAACAGGTGTTGCCACCTTTTATGCCAGCTGCCAAATCTTGGCAGAAAGCAGTGCTAAGGAATAGAAAATGAAAATAAAGCAGCAGTATATTGTCCTGAAATGTGTGTGTCACTCGTTGGTTTTTATTCCACATGCGACTTGCAGAAGTGCATAAGTAGGAAGGAGATGCCATTCTGTTTGCAATATACTTTTCTGACCCTTGGACATACTGAGTGCTAATCCTGAGCTAGCTGATGAATAATCACTGTAGGCCAAAGAGTTGAAAAATGCTGTATATATTTTTGAGTGAGTTTCTTACCAAATTAGAACTGAAAGATAAGTGTGGATTGGAGCTGAAAGCTTGGGTTTGTTTTCAAAATTCAAACATAGTTAAAGGCAAGAGTTTGGCACAGAACTTGCGATTCTATAAAGTTATAAGTTCTAAAATAGGTTGGTGTGACAAATCTTCCTTATTTATAACAGAAGATTTCTATATGAATTGCTGGTTAGAAGTACTGGAGTAATATGGGTAACAAAATACCTTGCTTATGGTGTGCATTTATGAGGAATTGCAGATGCTTCTTTTTGATCACTGAAACAGAACTGGCCGTTCAAATCCTGAAGAATAAACAAATGTGATATTTACAGAGATTTAGAGTTTGTGCAGCTGATCTATATAAATTCTTAAGGGAAAGAGGATACACATAACTCCATCTAGTGAAAAGAGACCTTTAAAACTTAATTATATGGTTAATTTTTCAAGACAGAATTTGAACTTGGTATGAAAAATCTTAAAAATATATATAAAAATAGAATAAGTAGGTAACTTCTATTACTGCAGTTGACATCTACTAAAGAGTAAGTAATTTGATTTTTTAAACCTTGTTTCTTTTTATTGAGAAAAATATTCACTGTAATTGAGATGGGTTTGTAACAGGATCACTAGTTCTGGATGTTGAAGAGCATTATGATTCCTCATGTGGATTACTTGAGACAAAATGACAGCTAGAGATAAGCCTTTAAAGAGGAAGGACAGGAGACAATGCTTTTTCAGGCCAGAGTAGATGGGCCAGGATGAGTATGTCAGTACCAATGCACTCTGAGAATGGGCTAAATGTCAGCTTATTGATTGCTGGGAGAGGAAGTGACTTTGTATGTGATGGAAATGTCATGTAATGAGAGGCTCAGTGCTGCTCCTGCCCTTGTGGTTGCAGCTCTCCCAGGCCACTGTATTCTTGACTCACTATGATGACAGGCATAAGCTTAAATTAATGTGTGGTGCAGGAAATTTCAGGTGGTTTGTGTATGATTTAACAGGTGCAGTTATGTTTCAGCCTATCAGCATTCCAGTGGGCTTGCTCCATGAAAAGCCCATGGATGTCATAATGAGGATGAGAAGAGTATGTGTTCGACTTGAATCAAGAAGTGAAGAAACTAATCTGCCAGTAAGTGAATGTGTTCCCCCAGAAACCAGGTAGCTTAATCACAGTTAGGAAATCAAACTTTACACCTTCTTTTCTGTGGACCTTGATGGGCATCATGAAGTTTGTGCTGGGTTAATATTCCCGTCTGAGGTGACATGGAAACCTGTCCTGTGTGACACTGCAAACAAGACTGTGTCCTTCTTTCTACTTCTGTATAATATTACTTTAGTGGCTAAGCAGAATGATCTAATTAGAGGTCTGCATCTGGACGGAATAATTGAAACCTTTGATATGGACTCAAAACTCTGTGCACTCATTGAATATCATGTCCATAAATATATATACACACAGAGGTGTTTAAATTTATATCTAGGATCTGCAAACTACACTCTTTTGTTCCCAGCTCCTGACTTCCTTCATTATTTTGCAGAAGTGAGTCTATAGAACATAAATTTAACGTCAGTTTCTGCAAAAGTTCTCATTAAAAAAAAAAAAACAAACCCCAAAACATCCTATATAACAAAACAGTATTTGAAAATAAAACAGTGATGCAAATCTAAAACCCCAAGTGTCATATGTAGCCAAGTTCATTTCTTAGTCTACCTTGCCACTTCAAATAAGTTCATGGAAAATGGAAAATGGAAGTTGTAGTTACCCTGATTAGTTGTGGAATTGATTAAGAAACTGTCAACAAATAATGACTCTCCAAAAGAAACCCCTATTTGTTATTTTGTTTTGAAAAAATTGTTTGTTTCTCTTATTTCAAAAACATTGAATTCCTCAGTTTGAAAGACTAATTTTTTTTTTTTTTTTTGCTGAGTTAGGTGAAGCTGGTCTTTATGGTGAATGAAAGGACACGGGCTTGAATACTTGGGGAGGATATTGGTTTTATTTGTTTTATGTTTTCAGGGGTTCTTTCCCTTATGGGAAGAATTGGCTCAATGCTGTTCTGGAGAAAAGAAAAATCTTTGATCAGGCTGCAAACTCTGCTTTTCAGAGGAAGTAGCTAATAGGATTGTCTGAACACAAAAAAATCTGGAGCTGATAATTGTTGCTATATTGTTGGTTCCCAAACTTCTAGATGTCAAATATTAACCATTCAAAGGCCTGACACTTAACACAAGATTTCTCTAAATGTCATGTCACTGTCTTGGCACATGGAGGTCACCTTATTAACAATATATTTGATGAGCTGCCATTTCAATCTTCAAGTATTTCCTTGGGGGAGCAGGGAAAGAGATGTAATCTGTGGTTCTGAATTGGCAAAATTACCAAAAGCATCAATTTGTCTGAAAAGGTGTATGAAACTGTAAGGGATTTCTTCAACAGTATTTTAATATTACTAATAAGTCTTAATGTTCTATCATAATACTGAATAGCCATGTTTCTCTTTTAAACTTTCTGTTTATTGAAAGTAATTAGTGTGACAGCTTGGCCTAACTCAGTAGATTAAGTGTAGACATGTAACCTGAAAGAACTCAGTTGCACTGACAAGTTTGCTGCCACAAAATAGAGGTAAAAGTAGCACAGTTAATGAATGACCTGAACTTTGGACTTTCAGGGGTGCATCTCTTATTGACAGCCTGGCTACTCAGTTGCAGAGCATAGTAGATCACAGGCTTTAAACAAAGAACAAAAATGGTATATATATGGTATATATAATGGTATATATATAGTATATATAATGGTATAATCTTATAGTATATAGTTGTATAATAGTTTGTATAATTATGTGTAATATATTATAAAATATACTTTGGTATAATAGAAAAATAAATTAAGATTCTTCTTTTGCTCTGTATAATTGAATTTTTTTCTTCCTGCCAGTCTCTAGGAAATATCATGGGCTGATGGGGATTGAGTTGGATAAGAATTCAGATTTCAAATACATTGTCTTTAAATTTGGAAACTAATTGGATTCACATTTTTTTTTCTCCAGCTGCTTACAGCTCTTAAACTCTTAGTAATAATTAAATTCTTCTGAATGTTTTCACTGAAAAAGTATTCAAACGCTCTTTACTGAAAATTAAACAGCATGGAGGCACTGGTTAACCTTTAATATTTTTTGCATTATTTGAAATTGTTGATGCTTTTGGTAGCCTTGCATCAGAAAAAAACCTGATCAACAGTTTTTAAAAAAACCAACTTCCTTGTCTTGTTTCAGAAAGTTTATGTAGAATTTGGGCTGAAGATGAAGTACCATGATCTGGGCACCCTGCTTCTATGAGCACTGCTGGATTTCTGACTGTCTACAGACAACCCTTGGCACATGATAGAAACAAAAACTGAGGAAGTCAGAGGAAAGCACCTCTGAGGACCGTTATTTACCAGGAAAATAGTTTTCAGAAATTTGCCTATTGCATTTTAGGCTTTCTATATTGGAATCAACAGAATTCTATACTCCCTGTGTGCTTCTTCAATTTGCATAAAACATTAGTTTACAAACACAGGGAAGCGCTGGTTGTACTGGCTCATTGGAGCCTGCTATTTAACCACATTCTAGGATGGTGTGCTTGTATAAAGTCTTCCCCTATTTCTTGCAATAGGTCAGAATTAATTTCTGAATATTGAGTCTTTGAATTTCCTAGTTGTCTGTTCCAAGTTCTTAGTTTGCAATATACAAATATTGCAAATATACAGTTCTTAGTTTGCAATATACATCTAGATGTAAAATATATTTTAGAGAAAGCAGGAAAATAAGAGAGTCTTTAAGCTATGTTACATCATTTGGTACTTTAGGAACGGCCAAGAGGGTTTGCATTTTTTCATAACTGAGCAAAATTATATGAACTAAATTAGAGATTATTAATCAACCTCTGATAAAGAGCATTTCACCTCTGCCAGCTTAGGCAGCCTACATTTAAACTAATACTTTCTTTAGGAGGAACTGCTAATACCGAAAAGAGAATTTTATTCTATTCTTGATGTCTTATGTGCACCCAGCTATGTGATTGACAAGACCATATCTCTGTTTTGCTTTTACAATCAGATTTTAGAGACATTAGCATTTGCGCAGAAGTCATCATGCTTACCCAGGGTTGGGGTTTTCTTAGGTGCTCGAGAAGCTTTAGCAAAACACAAAGCTGAAGCTTTATATGGTAAGCTATACAGGACTACTTTTTAAGCTTAGCTAAGGTGCTGCTGGTGGAATTCAGAAAATGACCATTCACTTCAGTGAGAAGAACATGTAGCAATTGATATATGCAGCCTCCCAATGGCCTGGAGAGACGCAAGTGCCTCTTGTAAGCCTTTTGACAACCTCATTCCATGTCCAGTCATGCTAGTTAGACAGGGGCTTAGAGAACAGAGGCATGGAGGAAACTTGTATTAGAAGAAAATATACACTGTTGAACAAGATTCAAAGGTCTCTTGTGTAGCTACCTGGTACCTTTGCCATGATACATCAGATAAAGTTTAAAGGGATAAAGTAAAGGGAGAAAAACCTCACCATCAGTGTGGAATTGATTTAATGTAATGTCCATGCTTGCATTCCCTACATAGTTCTCAAACCAAGCTGTAACTTTATAGGTGTGATCACCGCCAACCAGATGGTAAGATTCACTCACTTTTCTAGAGATGGCAGTCCAACTGGAGTGTATATCACTTCGGAATCCACAGGCAGGAGAATCCACTGGCTTGTGTGTATAATGCTTTGGATGGCAGTGTTGCACTTCCAGCTACCTGCTGTCCTTGCCAGGTCTATGTCCAAGAAACTGGTTAGATAAAAGGGCAGGGAAACTTTCAAAGTCTGTGGGAGACCGCCTTGTCAACTTGTACAACTGTCTTGGTTGCTCTGGCCTGAGCTTCAGTCAGTTCTTGCTGGAGTATGTAAGTACACACCTTCCTTCTGGTAGCTCTGACCCCACCATCGTGGCTACCAGCACGTGGGCTTGTGATGCTGGAGTCCTCTGCTGTCTGTTGAGCTGCGTTCTATTCCCCAACCTGCTGTCTTCCCCCTTTCCATCACATCTTGCAAGGGAGTTAAATGCAGTGCAGTAGCCAGAGTCACTGCTGTGTAATTCAGCCATTTAACTATGCTGAATCATTAAGCCATTTAACCAATGCTTTTGAACCAGAATTTTCTTAGTTGACCTTAGGTGAGAAACTCACCACTTAAGCATTGTTCTCCCTGCTTTAAAGTGGTTAGATCATACTTTTAATAATGTACACTGGGATTGCTACTGTACTTTAAGTTGACATAGTGTTTTCTTGGAAGTTTATAGTCATTTCCTGTTGTTAGAAGACTGAAACAAGACAAAATGCACCATGTGCTTGATATGAAGTAAACACAATTTATATTCCATCATTTCTCTTGGAGATTCATTTCACCTGCTCAAATTTGTTTTTTCAACAAAAAGAAAGTGGATGCACAGAAAATACAGAAGTTTTGTCGCAATATAGCAATTCAATTTAAAAAAAAACCTGTTTCTTCTATCACTTCCTGAAATTTGCAATTCCTGATAGTGGTATAAATATAACTATCTTTTCTTTTAATTTGTAGACAGGGACATAGTTGAGTTTTTTTCAAATTGGTTTAATTTGCCTGAGTTTAATGAACTTGTGTGAAGTATTATATATAGTATCTTGCCTTAAGTATTGTTTAAGTATTATGTCACCTTGCCTTCCAATTTACTGTCTTCACAAATCACAACTTTTCAGTGTTTTGCTGAATACTAATAACATTTCATTTGAGGTTAGTTGGAGAATATGGGGTGCCTTCCTTTCATTTAGGAAGTCCTTTTCATGTGTTACATTCACTTATTATGACAGTAAAGCATCTCTGTGCTTGTATCCATAGATGCAGAAAACTTAAATATGCTGTTTAGCTCACAGTGGAATGAAAATGCAATTGCTACTTAACTACTGTTGCTATTGCTTATATGTAAATTACTTCAGTAGTTATCTGCATTACATTCTTAAATGGAATTTAGGAAACAGAAGCTTCACAAAGAAAGAATGAATCTGATTGATAAAGGGATAAAGTCATCTGCAACACTTTACTCTGCAAAGTAAAGGGTGCAAATTATACTTTTGTCAAGAGCCAGAATGGCTAAAACCAGATTGCTCAACAAATTATCAAAATAGTACACCAGTTAATGAAGCATGTTGCCATTTTTTGAACAAAAAATTAAGACTTGAATTTTGGCATGTAGGTACATGGACATCTGTGTACTTCCTTAGCATCATTGAAACCAAATAGATTACCTCCTTCAATGGCTTTTGGACACAAAACTGTATGATTGATTTTGGTTTTCTGATAAATATTTTACACAGTGCAGGAAAGAATTTGTAGCGACATAAGCAACCGTAAGACTTAACCAGGAAAGCTTCTCTTCAAGTCTCTTAAATGATGTAAATTGTTATCAAAATTTAGGAATAACTGCTAAGCTTTTAATCCCATAAGTGACAAAAAATGGAACAACTGATGTTTTCTATTTTGAAATGAGCAGATGGTGTTGTACATCTAAGTGTAATTGCAGTGTGGGAGACTGTTTTGTTTTTGGATTTTTCTCAGTTAGAAACTAATACTTCTTAGAGTTTTCTGAAGGGGGTAAAAAGGATTGTTGTCAGATTTTATTTTTATGTATCTTAGTCATTGCTTAAACGCTTTTGTCTATATAGCTAATATGGCTTGCTTTGACAGATAATGAAATTGATGCAGTTGCAAAGGAAATGAATGGAAAAAAAAATCCTGTGTGGGGATTTTTATATGAGAATTTATTATTAGTTTATTTGTTCTTGAAGTATTGCTAGAGAGCGAGAATTAGGCAGTTCCTGCAAGGATAAGCCATGCTGCAGTTAAACTGTAACACCTCACATTGACTAGCTTTTCAGAGTGATGCCTTTCTGCTTTCAGGAAGCCTTGTGATAGTCAGTAAGTGCTAGGAGCCCTCACTAGTAGAAATGAGTAATTTATTAGTTTGATTTTTGTTTTGCTTGATCCTTACAAATTTTAATTGACACCAGTAAAGGCTTTTAGTTGTGGCAAGGCATGAAAGAATCTGTCAACTGCTCCTTAGTGGTTTTGGAAGTATGTAAAAAGTATAGGTAGAGTCAAAGAAAGAATTCACAGTATTTGCTGAAATGTGTCATAGTGAAAATCTGAAACAGACCTGAAGTTTGAGGACTCAAGAATAATTAATTGAAGGATATCTTCAGCAGTAATATCATCAGCATGTGTGAAATACAACTTGAAGGCAGATGTTTTAACTGGAGGTTTATTGTTGCTGTAAAATGAATGTCAAACAACCAGCAGTCCAGCTTGAAGCTACCTTGGCTCTGAGTCATTCAATCTGATAGAGGTTAAGGAGAGTGAAGTATTTCTAACCCACACTGTTACTGGAGATAGGGTTTTGTTTTTTTTTTCACTGCATACAATATTGATTTATTCCCAAAATAATCACAATTGCTCCTTCTTTTGGGAGAGGATGTAAATATTGAATTTCCCTTTATTTAAGATGTAAATCTTTGGAGTTGTCAGATGACAAGTACAGTAACAGCTGGCCTAATTGTTTTAAAGTGTGTGAAGTCACTTTAGCCCTTAAATCTTGTGGAATGTGTCCCTCTGCAGGGAAACCAAACTTGTTGAAAATTATTTCAGAATCTCAGGAAAGAGTTTCTCTAAAGGGAAAAGATGGGGGAAAAACAGCAGAAAGTTACTAATGAGGCTCATTGCTGGTCTCTGATGATGGTATAAGATAAATAAAAACACCCAAAGCAAACACCCTCTGTTTTTTAATTCCTGAATGGACAGTGCTGTCTGTTTATATTTTTAACAGTGTAGTCAGTGGAAAAATAATCAGTACCACTTCCTCCTATTCTCAGATAATACATGGTGTTCAAAGTGCCCTGCCTACTGCGGATCTCTTGCATATGTGTTGTGTTGCCTAGTCAGGAAAAGAGAACTGATGCTTATATAACACCCAAGTGCTGCACCTCTGCTTGCTATGGAAATATAGCTCATTTAAAAGTAATGTTAATTTCCACAGGATGAATCACCAACCAAGGAATTACACAAAATGTGGAAAGGCTCCTGTACAAGAAAGAGTTTCTCTATTCAGGAAGGAGATAACAGGCAAGGTATAATAATCTTTAAAATCCTTGGTGAAATGTGCAGAATGGGTGTGGATTTCTAACACAAGAAATAGGGCTACCATCAAATGAAACTTGAAAATTGGTCCAGTATCTCAATAGAAGATTGGAAGATGACAGAAGATTGCTTTAAAAATGCAGGAAATTATAGTGTCAGAAATTGGAAAGTACTAGAAATAGAGTGAAAAGGAACTGCTACTGGGATCTGAACTGGTCTTAACAGTCTTGAAAGGCTTACCATTCCTTTGTTTCTATCTCCTTTAGAAACAAAGCCTACCATCATAGCTCACTGATTTTCAATAAGTCAAAATTCTGCATATAGCCCCTTTTAAATAAAATGCTATCAACTCAACCTGTCATTCAATTTCTGTGGCTTTACACCTTTAGAGGGCTTCTGTCAAGCTACTGAATGTTTTTTTTGCTATATTAGACTTTTGCATATAGCAATGGGTTTAAAAGTGCACACAATCTAATTCTTGACTTTGCAAGTTGCAGCTCTGGTATGAAGCCCTGCCCATTGCTGTACCACAGCTCTGAGATGAACTAATCTGTACAAATTGATACAAAATATCTGGTTACTGAATTGTAATCTATAATTGTGAATGCTTGAATTCTGTTTTAAGATGGATAATTGACTAGGAAATAGCTCAGTCTTTTGGCTGCTGATATTTTCTTGTGTGCCGTACATTTTTATTAGTCCGTTCTTCTTTAGGACTTCAGATAAGATAGCTGGTAATTTATCTTGTCTCCATTCTCAGAGTATTTATCTGCTGAAGTAGCTGATAGTACCTTTCCAAGGCTTGTCAAAAACTTGACTTAAAGCAGGGTAGAAATGATATTTTGCTTAAATAATTTTTTTGGGGCTTTGGTACTTTATTTTAAGTTAATAAATGCCAAAAAAATATTGCACTGAACGTTGTTGGTCCTACAGTCTTAGAAACACTAGCAGGGGCAAGCCTGGGGAAAATACCAGAAGCAAACCAGTTTTCTGTGAAACAAGTGACAAGAGACTTCCTTCAATGTGATTTCCTGCCTTAACAATTGTGCTGAAGGTGTTGGTACAGACTAGGAAACATGGACTGACTCATGTAGCTTTCCTTCAACACAGGTATCTTGAAAGACTGCCCACAACTTTAAAAAAAAAAAAAAAAATGGTGATTTGTGGCTCTGAATGGTGAGAGTCCTGGGGGCTGCAGCTTAGGGAAGGTGGCAGGGAAGGAGTGATGCTCCCTGGTCCTGTCAGCGGGGCAGGCTGGTTATCCATCCTCTATTCCTACAGCTCTCAAGTATAGGGTGTGAGTCCTTGCTGCCATTGTGCACTGCACTTCACAGAGGACCAAATATGAACTAGCTGAAGCCAACAGCACACAGAAATAAAAACCAGGGGTAATTGTGATGCCTAGACAGGCTTTAAAACCTCAGAAATATTTTAGGCCTTAAAGGGCATCCAAAACCTTAGCTTTTGAAACCTGGCATTGTATTGCTAATAACTGACAGGCAAATGTCAGCAGCACTGATTTGCCATTGTCAAGATGTGGGAAATACCTTGGTAATATGACTGGAAATACACTACAATAAGCAGAGCAAATAAATAACTATAATTTATATTTGCTTAGCCTTCAAAATTGATTTAATGGTTCAGCCTATAGGCAACATCCTTTACATTGGTACTCCATGTAGAAGCTGAAGGTGCCAGTTCAACAGCTGGATTCATTAAATAAAATTACTTAGAGGTAAAGCCATACATTGAGAATTGAACAAAATCTTCAATAGTTTTAAGGTGAAATTGATTTAAATGCCAATGTGTGTTACTGTTACATTGGAAAAAACTTCCTGAGTTCCACATGGTGAAGTATGGGTGTTCTTAGTTAAATCTAAACCTCACTTAAAATGTGTGACATGTTTCTTGTTGTTGAATTACTAGAAGGAAAATGGCCATGGTAAATTGTGGGAGACATCAAGAGTAATTGCCAAAATATTCTTCTACTTTTCTTTTTTTCTTTTTTTTTTAAGGTAAATGAGAGGAAAATTTGGTGAAGTTCTTTGGTGAAGAACTTCAGTGCCACTGGTTAGCTATCCTAATTTAGTGCCGCTCAATTCTTTCCTGTAGTGTAATTCAAGTAGAAAAGTTATAGGAAGTCAGCCCATAATTAGACAAATGCCAGAAAAAAATATCTGTCTTTATACACCAGCTTTGAATGCTTTGAATATGTGAAATGCACAGGAAAATATTACCTGTGAATGAGCAAAGGAGTAAAAGGGGTAAAAAGGGGAGCTTCTGTGGACAGAGACAGGAGGAACTGCAATGAATAAGGGGTAAAGCAGAGTCACTTTGGAACAATTGGTTAGAAAGGGTGGGAGGATCTCCATAACTGATGACATTTCAGGCTAGAAATTTACCACAAAGATGTTTGACAGCCTTCAAAAGTGATTGTTATTGATATGACTCTTGATTTATCAGCAGTAATAGAAGCCAGACTTAACTACCTCTACTTCAATGAAGAAATTTAATATGTAGTGATGCACTATTTTTGCTTCATGAGTTACCTTATGTTGTTCAACACTTGTGCCACATCCTCAACAGAGTGTTATGAAAGAAGCCTTTAATCAGAACTATTTTGTTTTAATGTTGCTCTTTAGTCTCACTCCTTCACAGCCAGATCTTTGCTGATGTAATTGGGAAATGTTTTAAGGCTGCTGTCTGTTCACCTAATTAAGAAAATGATTGGGTCCCCAGAGGGACACATCTCCCTAGGTGAGGCAAATGAAAGAATTGCTCTCCTGCTGTAGAAAAACCAATTGGAATGTTTTGAGAATGCCTCTGAGATCAAAGTATACTTTTAATTTTCCTTTGTGCCTCAGCTGAGCTAAACCAAAGACAAGACCAACATACATGTTTATGTTGAATGAAATTAACCACTATGATGAGTCATATATACAGGGGTTTGTGGCATTCACGCTGAGATATTCATCCCTCCTGTGCCTGATGAATAAAAAAGGTAGTCAGTGGTCTCTCAAATATATTATAGCTTCCTATTATAGCTTCCTATCCTCTCAGATATATTATAGCTTCCTGTTATAGCTTCACCTAAAGCTTCCTTTTTTTGTTATTGCCTTATTTTTCAGAAGATGCTAATGATAAAATGTAATTCCACCTAATAATCTGCACACTGAAAAGTCAGGCCAAAATTTAAATGCTGAGAAATAGAGGAAAACTCAAATAGTTTAGTCAAAATTTCCAGAACTCTCACTGAATTTGTTGAAGTTCAGGGAAACTTGCATTAGGAAAGTAAAATACATGCATTAGGAAAGTAAAAGATCTAATATACCATTGAATCTTACCTAGTTTAAAACAAAACAAAACAAACAAAAAAAAACTCTAAACCAACCCAAACCCAGGAAAGCCAGTAACAAAAACCTGCATCCTAATCTTATGTTTGAAAGTCATTATTTTCCCTCTTTATGTCAAACCAGGACAAATGGTTTTTATCCATGCCTAGCTCAGTGAGTAGTTAAGGGAATAAAAGCATGCATGTGTCACTGTAATGTTGGGAAGATGGACTGGGAGAAATGGAAGTCGCTAGTAAGAGTATTAAAGCATAAACAATGAGATTTCAGAGTCCTGTATCATAAGGAAAGGTCTATAAACCGACATTTTTCTAAACTTTATTGTGCGCCCAACACCCAGAGGTAAAAAATAGCTATGGCATTTGGCTTACACTATGATTAGTCTCATTTCTTGAAATGCTTAAAAAAAATCAACAAGATCTGTGTTCCCTCTATACCATCCATCTGGATTGTAAAATTAAGCAGAAAGGCAGGCAGACCTATTTCAGGACTGTGGCATTTCCCAACAAAAGGGGTATAGCTAAGGAGCATTAGGGATAATCTGTTCATCTTAAAAAAAAAATCCAGCCATAATACAAACAGAATTACCTTCACCCTGTGTCATTGCAACTAAAGGTCACTTAGTCAGTTTCCAGAAACTCACTGGAAAGCTAATGCAACCATGTCTATATTCCCAGAACCTGGTTGTCCTTGCTTTTTGGCTAACTTTAGTTTGGCTATTCGGATGACTGAAAATGCAGAGTCAAACTGTGTAAGCAGCAGATTTCTAAGAAAGTAAATTTATGTACTGACTGGGAACCTGCTCATGCAAGAGACTCTACAGCAAAAAGCTTTTGGCTCTGCTTGGGTGGAACTGAAGGAAATGAATGCAAAGCTTCAGTTGGTGCGAGACTGTATTGCTGCTTTGAATCATCAAAATATCACAGGACCATCACCCTACTGATGTTGCTAGAGTTTAATATTACTCAAAAATCTGCACTTGGGAATTGTTAGAGAACAAAAGAAAATGATTTGCAAATTTAAACATCTTTGTGAAAACACACACTTTGAGAAACATGCATATCTGACATGCTAGGAATAAGCAAGTCTTATTTTGATTTTTTTTCTAGCTTGAACCTCTGGTGATAAGTGTTCTGTGGTGAATAGGCACCCTAGTCCTAAAGGAAGACTTAAGAAATGAGAATCATTAATGAACAAAATATACTGGCAATAGCCCTGCATAAAGGTTTAGGCTATTTTAGTCTTTAAAAGTGTATTTAAATATACTTCAGGGAAAGTGGAAAAAACCCAACTCTGAAAGCCTCTGTTTTGCTTTTTTTGGTGATTTTTATTACAAAGTACAACAAAAAACCTATAAAAAAAGTAAAAAAAGATAGATGAAAATCTAAAGCGCAAAATATTGTCCAGGGAAAGTAGTTTCACGAGCTAGGTTCTTGCAATCTTTTATCTCTGACATAGCTGGCTTAGTATCTTTTATGATATACAATTGTTTCTTCATAATTTTAATTATAATCTGACATTTTATGGTAATATCACTAAAGCAATTTTTTTCTTTTCATGAAAGCCATAAATACTTGTGTATTTATTATTGTATTAAAAGCTTGTAATAAATACTTAATGTAACATCATCAAAAAGCTGGAATTTGGTGTTTCGCTCTCATCCTACAGAATGCAGGTGTTAAAACTGTGGTTGAATGATAATGAGAACCAACTATGTGAACTTGAATAAGAGCCTGATGGAGATGTATAAACAAAGTTGAATTTGAGAAAGAGTCAAATGTGCCTAAAAGACCATTCATGATGTGTCATTCTGGACATAAAATGGAATTATTAGTAAGTGGTGTGCTTAACATGATTTTCTGTATCTTTTTTCCTATAAACTACATAATGTGTTGGTTTAGGTTGTTTATTCTGTTAAATTGTAAGGGAAACCATTCTTTAGAAACATAGTGGGCCGGGGTGACAAAATGGTGTATACCTAATAGCTAGGTGAACTCTGAAACTGGGGAATTGGGGCACATCATAGAAGTTACAAACCTGTGCAATATATTGGAACCAAGAGGCAATTATGTTCAAAATTCAGCCACTTGATTTTTACATATATAGGACGTCTTATATATTTATATATATATAAGACCTTAAATATATATATTTTTTTACAGTATAGGAGGTCTTATTACTCATAAAATGTCTTTCAGGTCTCAGGAGCTTGAAGTAAGATGGGAGCTCTCTCACTAATACTGGGCATAAACAGCCCAATGCAACTAGGTAGTTCTATTTTATTGTGAAATATTTTAGGTAGCTTCTTAATTTCAAAATTTCTCAGCTATAACAGAGCTGCATTGCAGAATACAAACTGAGATCTGCTAAGTGCTGCATGGTTCACAAGTCTTAGCTACAAAAACCCTCAAACAGATCAACATGCCATCATCTTGCTTGTTGACTGGATTTGACAGCTCTGGAATTTCAGGTTGTGTCTCTTCTGCTTCAGTAGCACTTTGTAAAATAGGAGACCAAAAACGAGGTGTGGACTCCTTCTCAAATAATTTCGATTTCTTCACTCAAAGTATATAGTGCTAGAGGCTGAAAGCATCCAATATCCAGAGGTTTGTACATGGACTTGAGAAAATATTGGTGGATGAAGTAGGATCTGTGCTTAAGGCTGTAAACGCGTTATGAATTCTGATCAGTGTAAATCATGCTATATATGTTGGGTTTTTTTAATGATTATTAAAGAAATGGATGCAAGACAAAATAGCAAGTGATAATAATACACAGGTCTGTGAATACAAAACAGTGTATTGGAGGGTCTATAAATGATTTATTTTTTCCATCATTTCAGTTGCATACTACTTTTAGCAGTCAGTAATTAGGCAAAACTGTGGCATGGAAATAGCAGGTGTACCAACAAGGTCAAAGACAGTCATGTTTGGGATGGGAAGATGAAAGGGAAGCAGTAGAAAGATAAGCAAATATATTAGATAAGTCTGAAATGTATCAGACAAGTCCAAAATGTTTAAATTCTGGCCTAAAATCCCTTGATCCTAAATACTGCAAGTAGCAAAATTTAAAACAGTGTGAAAGTTTAAAGATAATAAATTTAATCTGCTGTACAAAGGCAAATTTCTGAAAGAAGAGCAGCAGAGAACATGGAATTGCTGACCCAACAGGCAAACATAGTTATCTTGTAAATATAAGCAAGATTTTTTCCTGAAGAAGAGGCTTTTGACCTCAGTGGTCATGTGTTTTGGGGCATGATCCCAGCCAATATCCAAAGGACTACTGGCTCACATGTGTGTTAGTCACTTGAGCTGGCTACTTCACTTTAACTGGATATCCCATTTGGAGATTCAGATCAGCATAAGTTAGTCTTTTTATACCTGATAATGTTTGGCATGGATTGGGTCCTTTCTCCAAAGAAAGTGCTAAACTAGAATTGCCTAGAATTTAAGCAGCAAAATGACGTCGAAAGACAATGACTTGTGTATGAGTTTTTCCCTTTCTTGATTTCCTTTCTTGATGTTTCTAGAAGCTAAAGATATAAGCTGTCTGCCACCTTTCCCTGAAAGCAGGAAATGTGCCTCTGTTAAAACATTGTCAGTATAGGACAGGAGGAAGAAATTTAGTCTAGCCTTTGTTCTGCAACATTGACATATTTGTACTTGACATTGCTTGAGATTTGTACTTTGTACTTGACATTGCTGGAGATTTGCATCAGTCTACATGGTCATACCTGCAGATAGAATTGCCTTGGCTGACTTAAAAACTCTTTTTAAAGATTAAGTAAAGTGTAAGAAGAAATGAAGACCTGACCATAAAAATTAGAAAGAAGCTGGGCTTCAGTGTAACTAAAGATTAGCTGCATCAGTGCAAGGTGTTTTCCATACACCTGTGCGGTGGAGAAATTCTGTGGTGGGTTACCAAGGCTCTGTATAACTGGGCAGATCAACAAACACCTCCTGCTAATAACATAGCATTTGTGTCATGTCTAGTAATTATTTTAAACATTTGATATTCTTAAACACAAGAGATAAAGTGACATTAAAGTAATCAATTGCTTAGTAGAAAAAGTCACTGCTTTTGTTTTGCTAATCAAAATTTTGGAGTAGGTTCTGCCTCTCTAACCTTTACCAGTTCCACATTTCAATTGTACAAGTAACTGTAGAAAAAGGACCATGCCTTCAAAGTTAAATACAGGGTGATAATGTATCTGTGGTGAAATGGAATCTAAAATAGAGACATATCTCTGACACAGTTTGGTGTTTCTATGATTGTTAGTAAGCTCTTGATTTACCCAGCACAGAAAGCCTAAATTTTCTGCTGAAATGCACAGACCTCTTCTGACAAATGATGGTGTTAGAAATGAGAAAGGGGGAGGAAGCAATTTAGTCAGTTAAGCCTTCTAGGAAAAAGATACATGCTGCAAGAAATTATGAGTGAAGGCTAATCTAAGGTATAAAAAGTAGACCAAGCTTTTCAAATTTATCAGAAAAGAAAAAGAGTAGGATTAAGTATCCTATCTATCACATGTATAAGTTGAAGACTAAGAGGCTTGACTCATATTTCAAACCTAATGAAGAAAGTTTGTACGGTTAAGCGGTAATGAAGATCTTGAGAAGGTATATTACATAATGGTGAATACCTAGATGAAGATAAAATGGGGAAGCTTGAAGGCATGCAAATGACTTTCCATTTATGGCAGTGAAATTACATTATGCACTCATTAAGTTGACTTCGGGTTACCTCTATGACAGCAAAATTAAAAATAAACAAGAAAATTAGTCATATGCAGCCCTTGAAACATCAGTAATTTAAAAGGAACAGCATTAAATAGCCTTGTAAATGTCTTAGAATATATTGTGATTTATAGCATGGGTGAATCACACTTACAAAAAATAATGCTGACCTTGCTAGCTCTTGAGCTGCTAGGAGACAAGTAGGATCTGTGACAAGTCAAAGCTTTTTTATACAATTAACTTGTTTTTCTGGCATCAATTTTGGCTATTTAGTAGAGGAATACCTACAAATCCTACAAAGTAAGGGATGTAGTCTTCTTAGGTGCTACCAGCTGCAATAAGCAAGTGGAGAATTACAAAGTAGTTGAAGTTATTTTAAATACTCTTATTTTTGATTTTTGACCCTCTCTTAGAAGCATATTTATATTTTGTTAGGACTGAAGGGAATGAAACTTGAACGATTGAAATACTTTTGAAAAGCTAGAAAATCTCTCTATAGTTCTATTTAGTGTATAATAATTAGATATGAATCTTTTATTTTCTTTTGAGGAAAAATACATGGAGGAGGAGCACATGTCACTGTGTTACTAGTGAAGCAGATTTTATCTTCCTAAATGCACACTGAACTGGGAGGAAGAAGAGCTGTCTAGGAACAGTCAGAATGGGACACACAATATTAGAATTGGATAAATTGCTGTAGTACTGAGCAGGCATATTTGATGCAAATTTTCTTTTTTAGCTACATGAACGAGTCATTATCTCACTTCAAAAGATGCTTCCTGAAAGCTGTTTGTCCTGTTAGGGGATATCTCCTCATTTCAATACCTGTGCTAAATACAGCATGGATTCAACATGCACTCTCAGCTGAAAGCTTTATAGAGAGGTAAAGCTGGAAGATGAAGATGCGATTATCTGTGCCATGATTAGACATTACTTAGACACCACCAGCGAGATCCCAGTATGATACAGGGTCATTAAAGAAGTGATGACAAAAAGAAAGTTCAATCCATTCGTTCATTGGACCGTTCATTCCATGTACTAGGATCCTGTAAGCTGTTAACATTCACATAGCTTGAACACCCATAGAGACAGAAGCCAAATGCTGTGTTTTAAGTTGTGGGAACTTGGAAAAAGGTATTGCCATATCGATACTCAGCTGCCTAAAAAATGTCTTCTATGGAAAATGTTTCAAAGAAGTATAGCAGCTGTCTCATCAGTATTTCTAAGACTAGTGAATAGTAGGCTTTGGATAGAGAAGCAAGTTAAAAGGGAATGTAAAAAATAACAATGTTTATCTATTTTAAAGGTATGATTTGAAGTTGTAAGCTCCAGTGGAGATCCTTGTAATCAAGAAAAGAAAGATTTAACTTGAAGGGGAATATTCTGTCCTGTGCTTTCTTTTGACCAAAACTGTGTATACAGTACTTAATTCTATATTATGCTGAAACTTAATTCTATATTATGCTATTGCATATCATGCTACACATAGAAAAAAAATGAAATTATTTGATGGTAGAGAGCTCTACCTATCAACTTACTTTGTACACCCAAAGTTTTAACATTAGGGTACATATTATGTCATTAATTTCATAACTTGTAGCAAATCAGAGGGAGGTTCATAGAAACTTAGCATGGTTAACCATCATATGCCTTAAGGTGTGCTGAAATATTTATCTTCACATGCTGCATCAAAGAGCAGCAAAAAGCAAGAAAATTGGTTGGGACCAGTCCTATTAATATTGTTCAAATGGTGTACAAGTATCACACAGCAAGAGCTGCATGTTGGGCATGCATGCCCAGTTAAAATAATTTCTACTTGCAGCCCTGTTTGTGGGGAGAAATTGGGAGAGAGAGAAGGAACCTGAATGCAATTGGAGCTGTAACTAAAAGCATTGGCTGGAATAGCCCTCTGTACCTGCATATATCTCGTAAATACACAAGCTTACCTGTACTGTTAATGGAGCATGAAACAAACTGCGAATTCAGGTATTCAAAGCAGGACATGTTTAAATGCCTGCCAGTAAAAAGAAGGTGAAATTCAAATTGATCTGGACTGATGATATCCTCAGGAACCAGTGGGCTGCTTTACAATAAGATTGACTGAAAAAACAAGAAAGCAGTGGCCAATGTGTGGTTGTGGTGCATTAAGCAGCATCCTAGGGTACAGAAAGAATTACTGTGGAAATTTTTGATTTTTAATCAGCAGTGAATCTGGAAAATTCAGACAGCCAAAGTGTTTTTTGGTAGTAACTCTGTAAGAGTTGCTTGTGTGAAGACTGCAGCAAGATGAGAACTTTAACCGTGAACTTCTGCAGTATTACTTGCACTCTTGAGTCAATGTGATCTCAGTTGTGTGAATCACTGTAGGCAGCATCTAAATCAGAACTATAAATCTGAATGACCTCACAGCAAAAAGGATTTAATTTTCCTTGGTGATCTGAGACAGTGCAACGTTCTCTGCCAAGGTCAAGTTTGCAGCAGATGAGTTGAACCCAAACAGAGACCTTATTTTAATGTTTTAAAAACTTAAATTAGCACCTTCCTTGGCTTTGTAGTACCTCATTTTGTGTTTACCTGATGGCTGTGTGAGAAAAGTTTTGGGAAACAGAATTCTAGGAATGGTTTACTTATCAGAGCTGCATGTGAGCCAACCAAAAGCTCTTCTGCCTCAGTAGGAGCTCAACAGGGAATTGCCCGTGCAATGTGACATTGTGGCATTGAACAGCCAATAAAACCGAAGAAAAATGAAAGCAAAGCATTTGCCTCATCAAGCATAGAAAGCTACACTCATATATTCGGGGGAAGAATATCCTTGTGGACCAGCTACAGAATTGATGTGCCTTTATAGAGCCTGAAAATAAGCTTTTATTTTAGATGATCCCTTCTCTGCGTAGAGAAAGAAGTCCTTTCTCAGTGTCTGCTGTTAAGTCCTTCACAGCTTTATGGCTCTTGAGTACAAGTAAGAGGATTCAATGGTACTTTTTGGTGGCTGGCTGTGTTCCTAAACTCCCTGAATATCAGAACCCTTTAATCAGGATGTTTCTGATGTTTAGTGACCTAGTCCAAAAATGACTCTCTTGCTAGTGCCTGTTGAGGGATCTTTTGCCATGTGTATTTCCATGAGCTGTACTACTTTTTCCATAAATTTGCATCCCTTCTGAGATAGTGAGATTATTTTCTGGTGAGGTAGGAAACATCTGGGAGATATGCATTACTTAGGTTTCTGTTAGAATCTGGAAAGCAGTCAACACACATGAGATATTTTGGAAGAGGATAGTAAAATGTGAACAAAGTTTAAAATGTAAAAGATGAGAGGAATAGAAATGAGCAAAGCTAAGAAAACAGTTGTAAAATCATTCAAGTACAGAATATAAAGGAGAGGGATTGCAGGATTAGGTATCTTGAGTGGGATTTAGCTTGTACTCAGCTTTGGGGGGAGGAATATGCAGATCAGTACTTCAATTGCCACATTAAGAAATCAATATTATTGCCAATTTTTAAAGCTACTTGTTACAGCTTTAGGGAGGCCAGTGGGAAAAGGTCAAACCTTTTAATGAAGACTTAGAAATTGGTAAGGAAAATGTGTGTAAAGTAAGAGCATATTGGACCCTTTAAGTCTTAAGGATAGCCCATTTGTGAAACAGAACAATGACAGGTTTGTTGCTACAACTCCACCTGTGTGTACCCTGCAGGAACAGGATTAAGGAAAGGAATGAGGTGAGTGTGTCAAATTCTTAATGTAACTGAGCTGACCTGTCTTGTTCTTACCAAACCATATTATTATATCTTAGCATATTTGCAATTAAGGCAATACATTAGTCAGTTTTCCTCAAGGCTTTTAACTAGAAATGATGTTAGTTCAAATACTGAACTAGAAATAACACTGTGGAGGCAACTTTGTAAGCATAATGGGTAGACTTCTATGAGAAAAACTGAATTTTTAAAAAAGTGCTGTAGAAAACATGAGTATGGATGAAACGTCTTTTTTAAATTTGCCACTCAAAGACACACAAGAGCTGAAGCCCAGGAGAATTACTTAAGCAATTAAATGTTTGAGCACATATTTGTCCTCTTGAAATCTTGAAGATTTCTAACCAAAAGGTTTAATGGCTTCCTGTAATGTCATTGAAGTTACCAAATAAGGTTCTAAGACACAGGTGAGGTCTGTAGTTATTTCACAAACTTGAACTGAGTTTTTCTGTAGCATCATGATACTTTTGACCCTACAAAACAATGGCTCTTGACCACAGCTAAAAATATGCTACCTGACCTAGGAGAACATTCACAAACAATCTTGTAACCAATCCATTGTTGTTTAGCACTTTGGACATGAAGGATAGGGACATGACAAAAATATCAGATTATAGAAAAAAATTCTCATTACCATGATAGGGAAATGGGAATGTTGCCTAACAGGCCCTGTGAAGGTCATGCTGTGTATTCTGAAGCTGATCACTGGCAGAGCCTTACTGACTGCCTGGGGTGCTCTGTGTGTGATGGAGTAGGAGGATGGTGAGTGGCTCAGTAGAAGCCAAGTGCCATTTAATAAAAATAAGGAGAAGAGGAAATACCTGAATGTTGTGTTGATGTCCCACTGCTTTGGCTGACAGTGGTTAATATTTAGAAACACAGCTGCTTGCCACTTAATCCATGTCCATATAGGCTACTGTTGCTTCATGGAAACAAAACTTCTGCTGGTCAATTAAAAGATGTTTGTGCAGAGCACTTCAATAAGAAATGATAAAAAATATCTGCTCTGTGCATGCTGTAGGTTTTACAAGGTACTGAGCGATGCAACTCAGTGTAGAGCTAGTGATGTGGTTTCCCAGAAGGCATAATGACAAGATGGAGTTTTTAGCACCTCTTTGAAACAAAAGCTATGACATGCAGATGAACACTTACAGATTGGGATATAAGCAATGCAGTATTAGTTTTCCTTATTACAAGAAAGTAGTGTAGGTAGTAGGTTTTGGTGATGTCTCACTGCCTTTGTACAGTGCTAGAGTCAGTTAGCAGACAATCAGCAGTATAGCAGCTCAACAGGGAGAGACCTGCTGAGTAAAATACCAGTAGTATGTAAATGTTGCAGTATAGATTTAATTCCTTGTGCTCAATGAATTAATGAGTGAGGAAAGAACAACTAGAAGCCTCAAGGGAGTAGCAAGATTTTACTTAAGGTTATTTATTAGACACCTAAACTTAAAAAGACTGGTCAGTCAAAAAAAGAATAATGCCATTTTGTAGAATGTTGTCTACTATTTCAAAGGAATGACTTCTTCCTATTCCCATACTCCAAATATTACTTTAACTTTAGGATATGCTGAAATGGGCAGACTTGCTAAGTCTCTTGAGATTACTGAAAAAATATTTGAAAATACTTTGTTGTCAGTTTTAAACTTTTGGTATCTTAGGTGAAAAATTTGCTAGTATTTTGCATTATTCTTGCACACTTGAAAAAATTAAACACTTGGATGTGAGAACTATTTCTAATACTTAAGAATTAGAAGTAATGCACCACTCTTTATTCAGTTGATTTGTGATGGAAGAGAAAGATAGAATATCCTCAGGGGAGGTTTAGGCTGGGTATTAGAAACACCAGAGGGTGTTTGGGCACTGGAACAGGCTCCCCAGGGCAGTGGTCACAGACCCAAGCCTGACAGAGCTCAAGAAGTATTTGGACAATGCTCTCAGACACAGGGTTTGACTCTTGGGGATGGTGCTGTGCAAGGCCAGGAGTCAGACTCGATGATCCTTGTGGTACCCTTCCAACTCAGCATATTGAAGTGATCAACTCTTGGCCCTGCACAGGATAACCCCAAAGGGAAGCCCCAAAAATTACACCATGTGTCTGGGAGCAAAATGGGAAATTTTGAAAAAATCCAGTGAAAAACAAGGGTGATGATAGAACCCATGGAAAGGCAAAGTTCAAGTTGTCTTCTCTTTGTTCTTTCAGGGCACGTTATGCTCTCTCCCCTACCCTTGCACTACAAGTATACTGTTAGATTACACAAAGCCAATGGAAAGGCAAGAAAAAAAACTGCTTAAATTACATTTTATTCTGTCAGTCTGACCTCTTCACAAAATCTGATAGATAAATGACTTCTGTTTTTCTTTCTGTCTAGAATTCTCCCAATCCTCAAATGGTGTCTTAGATAGTTTCCTGTTTAATTTAGTTCTGAAAAGTGTTCTTAGGGCGTTTTTACTGATTAGTATTATTGTACTGAGAAAAAAAGCCTACAGCTTTGACCACAAATAAGACTTCTCCCCCTCAACAGCTTTCTGGCTGTTGAGGGGGAGAAATCTTATTTGTAATAGTAAAACCCTTTATACCTTATATAAGAGGAGGGAAGAAGGGAAAGCAGGAGAGGAACAACACTCCCTCTGTTGAAAACAGAAAGTGTGCCTTCTGATGGAAAACATAAAGAGTTTGTTGTTATTTGTTACATGTAGAACCTTCATGTGCAATATGTGCTTAAAAATATACACTGATATGATAATGCTATGGTTGAGTTTTTGTTAGAATGAAAAAAACCCAAAGAAATTTGAAGATGTGTATTGGTATAGCAATGACTGTGCTTAGATGAAGATGTGGTTTACATGGGGATTTTCAAATCATCATGAATGTTGCCCTTGTACTCATCTATGATGGATGAGGAATAAAAGGAGTTTGGTGTTGCACACATATCTTTGGGCATACTGTATACAACAGCGATTCAATCTTTATGGAAAAGTAACAAAGAATAGGGTTTTTTCTCTATCATTTAGCAACTGTAGATGTTCACTTTTTCTGTGATAAATGTCAAAAAAATTGCAGTCAACTGGAGCCATGGAACTGCATTTATACATAGAATTAAACATTGATACTATCAGTTGCTGTTCTCAACAGGCTTTTTTGTTATATTAATCTTGTCAGTTCTATTTTACCTTATGAGCTTTTGCAAGTAAAAGCTTGTGGAAATTTTCCTCTCTGATAGTTGAAAAGCTTTTTGAGGTTCCTTGAGCTCTCTGACCTTCTTATATACCTATGGAAAAAAAAAAGGTATAACAGTTCTAAAATGGAAAACCAAAGTTCTGTGTGATAAAACCATCTTTTTTCTTTTCAGTTACCTCTCAATTGCTTTTGAAAAGTCAGACGCATGAAGATATAAAGCAACTGGATTGAAAGACAAAAACCCAGGTGCTGCTACTTGGCCAAATCATTGTGTGCTAAAGGTAAATTTCTACTATTTTGTGCATTTGAAGACTGATGGCTAAAATTAAAATGCCAAAACAGCACTAATTGTAGGAATTACTGTGAAGATGATTGTAAAATGTTTCCTTTAATTATTTACTGACATGATAGAACTATTCTAATAAAATGATTAGGACAAAAAGAATCACCCTTTAACAGTTGTGCTGCTAGTGGCTGAGCAGAGCAGCTGCCTTGTATAGCTGTGCAGTAATGACAGCAGCTAGAAGTGAAATTGCTGTTGCCAGTTGCAACATGGGCACTTGAACCAGAACTTTTTGCTGGTTGTCAGCTCTCTTGCAAGACCTTTGCGGTTAGACCTCAGTCATTAGGAATGACACTAGATTAGTACTGGAACACTAGGTGAGACATCTTCCTGTAATTTAACAGGATTTGAGGTGTCTTGGAAGAGGGAGACGTTTACTAGGCTATATTCTTTCATGGTGGAGTGTTTATTGTCTTGGTTATTGTTGGTTATTGTTATTATATAACAATGGTTATTGTCTTCAGCACTACCATTCTGTGTTTGCAGGGAGCCTGGGGCTCCAGACAAGGGTGTCCAAGCTGCATCGCAAAACAACTTTTTTGTCTGGATCTGATATCTGAGTGAACTCTCCATCAAAACAAGACCCTGATCAAGACTGAGGCCTAGCTTCAGTTGAGGGTTGCACTAATTGAATAGCATGTGGAGGTTTTGGCTGGAAGAAAAGAGGTGTGGATGTCTTTGACTGGGATGTTTTTCTGTAAATCTCATTCTTCATTTCCCTAAAGACTATGGGAGTTTTCATTGTTCCAATAAAATAAGGGCTGCTTGGGCTTAAGTAGGCTAGAGAGCTTCTTGAGGGTAACTCTAAGGCCTTCCCTCAATATTTGACATTCCAAATTATAAGTCTTTTGCATTTCTTCTTAAACTGGAAGTTCTTGCTTTCAATGCATGGAACATGAATGATTCTTTCCAGAATTATTCTTCAAGTAGTACCCAGGGACATTTAGATTGGATAACAGGAAAAATTTCTTCACAGAAATGGTTGTCAAGCCTTGGAACAGGCAGCTGTGGCTGAATCACTAACCCTGAAGGTATTTATAAGATGTGTAGATGTGGCATTTAGGCTTGTGATTTGGTGGTGGAATTGAAAACATTAGGTTTACAGTTGGATTTAAGGGTTTTTTTCCCTTGCCTAAATGATTCTATGATTCAAAGTGCATGACCATAACGTTAAGATCAAGTAACTCTAAGTGTAATTAGCTGCTTTTCTGACATGGCTTGCCACTTCAACAGTTTGTGTGATTATGGAAGAATTGCTGCTAAGACCAAGTTAATCCTCAAGAATGGGCGTCATGCCACTGACACAGCTGGCTATAATCCCTTTGTAGTCACTAGTAGAAAAAAACAGCTGAAAAATGGGATTTGTCTGATCTTTACAGGCACACCTACCTTAGGATGGAATAATCAATTCCTCAGAAACACTTACATTTTTTCTTTGGCTTTTAAAGAAATTTAAGTGAGTATCCAAAATTGCTACCTATTATATCTACATTGTAGGTGTAAAACAATTTGACACAATTATAGAAATAGTGCTTACCTAGAATGCCTGTCTGATTAAAATTCATTAAGAAAATCCTTAGTTATTAAAAATATGAATAGATATATCCTGTATGATTAGCCTGACCTCTTTGTTACCATGTTAATAGTCCTAGTAATTGTTTCTATATATAAAGCCATTAGTGTGCAGCTAGTAATTGCTGCCTATCAGCATGCTTTAAGTCTTAAGCACTAGCATTTAGAAAAAAGTTATATTTTTGCCTTTTCTGTTCCTCTGAAGCTTTCCGTGCTGGTCTAGTTTATCATGTGCACTTACAATTCTCTAATGAAAACTCGTTCACAGGATAATATTAATCTTTGTATAATAATCTTTCTGCTTCCTTTTGATGGCATTGATAAAATAGTTTTAAAGCAAGAGACAATAAATAGTTTTAAATTATTACTAATTTCTGCATAAAATTGACAATTAAAGCATTTACTTTGATTTTTTTTTTTAAATCCAGTATTCAGATCTTATAATAGTTTAGGAGTATTGACTATGTCTCCGAAGACATGTAGTATTTTCTTTGGCTCACTTCATTCTTGCTTCTCCCATAGGAGTTCAGTTGTGAAGAATAAGTCTGTGCAGTGTTCATATACTCTCACTGATGTCTTTTCTCTAAGAATGGGTCTCAGAATAGTGTGCAGGAACTGATATTTCATAATTTTATGCTGGGGGGGGGGGTGCTTGGTAGAATGAATAAAGTATGGTTAAGTTGAATTTGCTATCTTGCTATCTGTAATTTCAGGGAAAAGAAATATTCCTTGATATGATTTATGGAAAAAGAAAAAAGTACAATCTAATATCTTCAGAGAACAGATAAATTTGTGTTATGAAATCACATTGACTATTGTGTTAAAATGGAACTGAAACTTTACAATTAAATATAAAGCTTGAACTTGCAGGGTTGTTGTTTTGGTTTTTTTTTGTTGTTGTAGTAACAACATTATTGCTCGTTGACCTGACCTGTAAATTACAGCAAGGGTAATGCAAAATACACACTTAATTTAATGGTTGTAGTCCAAGTGTTCATTAAAATGATGAATAGGTACTACTAACACGGCCAAAGCTTTATTGTTTATAATGTGTTCATCTCAGATGCAACATTTTAAGACTTGATTCAGGTAATTGTTGAAGTTGACTACATTAACTTGTTTGATGTATTGGCTTTTCATGTTTTCTTCATCTTAATTAGAAAATATTTAACTATATCAACATTGTCTCTTTGAGTAATGGGAAGGAAGACCTTCTAGCTGCAAAGTTGTCTTCTGTTGCCTGCAGCTTAATTCTGAGAAGCATACGGCAGTAATCACACCAAAGGGCTTTGTCCCACTTGGGGTTCTCTCCTTACTTTAGACATCTTAATATACCAAAGAGATTCAAGGAAAGGCTGGAAATTATGGTGCCTCTTGACACTTCCTTTAGAGAGCAGGAATGACTGTTGTGTTTCATGTGCAGTGTTAGTTTGGTTTTTTTGGTATACAGGGAAATACATTTAAGTTGGATCACTTTTCAAGCCTGCTAACTGAAGAAAATACTCTAATTCAAACTGCTAGCATTATGGAAGAGGGGTTAAATTAGTGAGAATATTTTGTAGTTCTCTTTATATGCAGCTGTTTAACTAGAAAAAAAAGTCAATTTTTAAAATGCTGCTACCAAGAAAATACAATTTATTTTGACTCTTTTTTTTTTGTCTCAAACTAAGTGACAGAAATTTGCTGCTGTGGCAGCTGGAGAAAAGCAAGAAGTAAGTAAGCAGCTGATACACATATAAAGCTGATAAAAGAGTTAAACTGGACTTTAGATTGTAAAATGATCTCAACTGGTAAGTGCTAGAATTAGTGCAAGATTAAAAAAAGTCACCCCAACATAACAAAATGGGGTACTCACTGGGGTACAGCTAATGTGCCATGTTACCCAAATGGTAATAGCATCTCTGCAGCATGAATATGTGTGTAAGAAAAAATAAATTCCCTCTAAACTTGTGGCAATACAGCAACTGATAGTAACTCAGTGTTTTGAAGATGGGGAGGAAATGAGGAAGAAGAGCAATTTATACTCACCATGGAAGTATTCATGATGTTCTTCAGTTGGTGTTTCTGTGTTTAGCCACTTTTCCTTGAACAAGTATGTCCTGACATTATAAGGACAAATTTTATGTGCTTGAAAATCAAAAATAGGGAAAAAAACATCCAATGGTTTACCTGACATAAGAGAGACCACTTGGAAAAGAGCAGTACAAAGACCTACGATTCTTCTTGGTACTGTCTCCTGGCTGTGAAGTATAAATAGTTCTTTAAATATTGTGTGAACTGTTATTGATAACCTAAAAATCATTGAGCTTATCAAAGTAAGATATTTTAAAAAGAATGAAGGATTTCTGGAAGATAATTGTAACCTCAAAGAGACAAAACAGGTCTCACAGGAAAATGGCAATATTTTAGTTTTGCTGGTCTCTATGTCTTTACTGTTTCTCTGATTTTAACACAGAAACCATTCCTTTCAAGTACTTCTAAAGTGTTTGCTAAAAACAGAAATTGAGACTTGAGACCTACAGTCACATTCAGCCTGGATCACATGACTGCTGCGCTTGCTGTTTGAAAGTCAGGGCAAGTTGGTGGTACAGTGAATTACATTTATTATAATTCACTGTCACATTTGCTTGAGGTGAACAGCACAGTACATGTTAACATTGATGCAGAATAGGTCTGATGCCACTTGCCACCTCTAGAAGTCATCCTGGAGATAAGGCTATAAAGGAAGCAGAATCTAATTAAAAGCAAGAAAGCACATAATGTTTTGTTACCAGTGTCAGTTCTGCTCTAAAAGCCAAATAGTGTCAGAGAAGTTTCTGCCAAAGGTTTGAATTATATGGCTGAAATCCATCAGAAACAACTGAGGGTGATTAGAGACAATCTCAGATGGTAACCTGAGAGAACAGTTATTCAAATTTGTTCTCTTTCCCTAAACAAGCCCTGTGAGAATGCTTAGTGAAGTAAATTGGGCTGTTACTGTCTGAACACTTTTGTACTTCACTTTTTTCCCATTTTCCTTAACTTCTGCATGGTTTCTGTAAACTTGGTTTGTGCAGTCATCACAGTGGAACATATGTATAGCTAGCTCCTTAAATTCTCCATCGGATCAGCCAGCTAATTGCTGAAGGAAAAATTTCTTACACTCCCAGGTTTAGGGTGTATGATTTGAGCAAAGTATGAGTTATCTGTTCAGCTTGACTTGAAGCTTTATTTTCTGAAAAAACAAAATTTTCTTTTAATCTCTTTAGGCAATTATACAATTAGAGGACAAAAAAGAAATGAATGAAAAATAAAAAGGAAATAATTTTTCTGACTGCTCTGAATTAGCATAAATAGAAAGGAATAAGTTATTATTACATAAGGTAAACTGACCAGCAAAAAAAACCATAACCTTTGTGGAATTAATTACTTGAAAGAGTTCACCTACTGCTCAAAAATGTCAAAGGACTAGTTCCTAAATTTTATTCATGTTCATAATACTTGTATAACTTAAGGAAGTGACAGTATTAATTCCCAGAATAATAGCAGCAAAGCACAGTCAAACAAGGGCCTCACAAAATACTAGAGTTCATGGTTTTTGTTGAGTTGATGACTATTTTCCCTCTAAAGACCCTTAATTTAAAAAAAGGTCAAATTCACTATTCAGTAGAAAACCTGAACTGAAGAGACCAGATGTGTAGTTTTGTAAAGTGAAAGAAATAGTTAAGATTTTCACTGAGCAGCCTGAAATCAGGGTTTTTCTAGTGAGCCAGGCTGTTAAAGATGAAGGAAACAATTATGGATGTGCAGCCTCTAGCCCTGATTCCAATCAGCAGTACAGGACAGGTGGTCCTTGTTGCGTTGTGATTTCAGGGTTTACCCCAGAACCTCAGATCCCTTCCCTGATAATTCCCTGCCGGGTGTGTCCGTCACCACTCCTTTCCCCTGCCGAGTGCTGTCGGTCAATCCTGGAATTCCAGAGGGGCATTGAGTGGTTAGACAGATTCAAAAGATGCCCTCTACCCCTGGGGAAGCATTGGGCCATCCAGGTCCTTTGTCCCTTAAGACCTCCTCTCGTGTACCTGGTTGGTGGGATTCCTACCCCTCCCCCCCACCTCTCCCCGGGGTTAAAAGAGCCAGCAACCAAGTGGTCTGAGAGTTCTGTTGGAGCTGTTTTTAGATTCAGAGGCCTGTGGGCCAGAATAAAGCTCTGGATTGAAACCCTCCATCAGAACCAACTCCTTTCCTTCACCATCGCTTTAAAGCTTCTCCACCAGAGGTAAACCCAAGGAGCAGACCCTGTTACAAGCAAGCTCCATTCCGCAGCCACCAGACCTCCTGCATGCCTGGACTTGTCTCCACATGCCCAACTGCAACATCCAGCTAGCCTATAGTGTCTCTGGGGTGAAGCTCCACAGTTGCCGCTATTTGGTCCAGCAGCAAGGGCCAGACAAGCTCAGACACGTCCCATCTGACTATGTTGGTAAATATTCCAATAGGTCTTGGCACCAGGCTCTGCTTCACTCATTAAATGGAGTAGGGTGATGGAACTGGCCTGACTCACAGGCATGGGTGTACTCTGTGGTCTTGGCAAGGTGCTCCTGTGTCTGACAGAGCATTCTGGTTCTGAAATAGCTATTTAGAGAATATATAGACTGTGGTGTTCACTATAAGACTTTCAAGTTCCTTTTCTAAAATAGCCCTTATCTTGGTTGATTATAAAGACATATCTAGTTGAAAATTCCATATTGGGTGTTTACTAAAAACATTCTCAGTAGAGAAGACGAATGCCATCTCCTAAAACATGTTTTGATATGGCAGGACAGATCTGGGCAACATGTTCAGAAACCTGTTGAGTGTACTGTGTTCTTTGGGATGATGTGGCACTTTAGGATGGCCACTTTAGTATGTGTTATAAATGATCAATCGAAAAGCCAAATTATCAAAATGCGAAAAGATTTTATTTTTCTTTTTCCACAACCAAAATACTGTCCTCAAAAACCCCACAGCCAAAGAAACAGCGTCGAGGCCGGGATCGGCGCTGGGTGAACCTGGATCTGTCCTGTATTGCATCAGACCTTCCCCTGTTCACGAGTGCCATTTCTTGCGGGGCTGTTTTATACAGTTTTTTATGCCTGAGGCAGAGTCCCAGTTTCTTTTGTAACTCTGAATATTCAAGACAGTTTCTTTCACTGTGCAGAGCTGGACAATTGCTGTTTCCTGGTCAATAGCTGGTGTCCGGGGAAGTCGACTTCTGTTATCTTGATTGATGGTATCAGTAGGGCAATGATCATCCTTGGGCATCTTGTGATCACTCAGAATAGTGGCAATCATAGCGATGGCCACATCTATTCGTAAATCAACTGGGTATTGTTCTCCTGCCGCCTTCAGGAATCTCGGAATTCCAAGTAGACGTCTGTCGTTGGGCTGCTTGTGGTCAGAGACTCATTTGGATTTCACAATCTTATAAAATACATTCTCTCTATAAGCATGAATTATTTCATAACATATATTACAGAATGGATGAAGGCGGAGGAGATTCCTGATTGCGCAAGGCAAGATGAACACTGGGCCTAGGGAAGAAAAGAGGAGGTCAAGATTGTCAATGCTGCAGGGCATTTTTCTACTTAAGTCATAGTATTATAGAATGTTAAGGGATTGAAGGGGATCTTAAGGATCATCCAGTCCATACCCCCCTCCCAGGGCAGGCTGTTCAAGGCCTTATCTAACCAGACCTTGAACACAATGTCTCACCACCCTCACAGTAAAGAATTTCTTCCTAATATCCCACCTTAATTTCCCCTCTTTCAATTTATACCCATTTCTCCTTGTCTCATCACTGCAGTTTCTGATGCAGAATTCCTCTCTGGCTTTCCTGGATCCCCCTTCAGATACTGGAAAGTGCTAAGAGGTCTCCACACAACCTTCTCTTCTTCAGGCTGAACAGCCCTGACTTTCTCAGCCTGGACTACTGAGTCCAGTTCTGGTGTAATGGAGTTGCTCCAGTCCTCTTACTAACTTTGTGGCCTCCCATGCACTTGCACCAACAAGTTCCATGTCCTTCTTATGATGGACTCAGTATTCCAGGTGGTTTTTCATAAGAGCAGAGTAGAGGCATGCTGGCCATGCTTCTTTGGACACAGCCCAGGATTTTGTTGGCTTTCTGGGCTGCAAGCACTCACTGCCAGCTCATGGTGAGCTGTTCAGCAGCCATCACCCACAAGTCTTTCTCTGCATGGTTGCTCTCAATCACTTCTCTGCCCAGACTGTAGGTGTGCTGGGACTGCCCTGATCCAGGTATGGAACCTTGCACTTGGCCCATTTGCATGGGCTCACCTCTCCGGCCTGTACAGGTCCCCCTGGATGGCATCCCTTCCCTTCCCCCCAGCAGGTGACTACACCACACAGCTTGGTGTCATCAGTGAACTTGCTGAGAGTGCATTCAGCCCCACTGTCCATATTCCTTACAAAGATGTCACTCTGAAGCTTTTCACAATAGCTTCAGTGACATATCTTATTGAAGCAGCCCTTCTCTGAGTCAGGAATCATTTAACCTGGAAATGAGGTCCTCCTACAAAGGCCTTGTGCAGTCATCCTCTGCAGGCTGCTTTGAACAGCAGAACAAGTCAAGTAAGAAAATCTCATCTATTATCAACTCCTTCACAAATTATTTTAATGTTGTTTTTTTAGAGGGTGTTTTGGAGGGTGAATACTGATGAACATGTCACAGATGCTTGCTAGTATAAATTAAGATCACATAAGGTCTAAAATGTTCCTCAGAAAATGAGTTTGCCAATAAGCCAGAGGAAGGTCTGTCTGAGCAGGGAAACGGTATGCAATGAAGAGATGCTCACAGGCTCCAAGTGCAACCAGAGGCAGGCTATTCATGATAACATATTATTTACAGAACAATTTGGTTTTTTAGCAAGTTTTCAATTTGAAGTGCTAACCAGCCACTCACCTTCACCTATTTAGTCTATTCTAGCAGTAATTTTGTCCATAGGTAGTACACAGGCAGTGTTTGAGAATGCTTTTGGATTTTTCCCATCTGCAGGGAAAGAGAAAGAAATGTTTTTAAAGACCAAAGGGCATTATTTGCTACATAAATTTGTCCAAAAACCACAGATAACACAAGTACCCAATATCTTGCCATTTCAACAGAAGAAAACTTTATATTGGGCTGTGGTAAAGAAAAATGCACTATCTTGCACAAAAAACTCCCACCCACTGGTATGCATTTTGCCATACACTCGTAACTGCCCAGTTTCACCATCAATTCTGAGTCCCACACTTTGGGTCAAGAGGGCCAGTTACTGCCCAGAGAGCAGCAAAAAGACTGGTTAGAAGTCAAGAATGAGGAGGAGGTTAGGAGGACATACTGAAAAACCAGGGGTTTTGACTAATGAAACAAGGGACTTTAAGCCTTCAAATGAGTGTAAAATGTTGTTGGGAAGATGAAAGCAATGACCTATTCTTTCCCTACACGTGTGGAGTAAAGAAGACATAAGCTAGAACTGCAGCAAAATATGTCTGTGGTAGGACTGAGTTAAACTATCCAAGGATTAAGCTACTTACACATGGAATTAGGTTTTCTGTGGAGCTGGTAAAATTTCCAGTAAAAGTGGTGGGAGATGAGTTTATGCTTCGATCAGTGTGAATGATTTGGATCATTTTGGCCTGAGCTGAGGTGTGAGGTCTCCTGGGACAACTTCCACGGCTGTGTGACATTTCTTTTGCATCACAGAGTATACTCAGCAAGATCATGGTATCTGTCTTAGGCCAAGCTGAAGGGCTGCTCATGATAACAACCACGTGCATTGCCTTTCTTCTTATATTGAACAATATATCCCTATGTATGAGATACTTAGTAATTTTTTTTCCTCTAAGGTTTTCTTCTTGTTCAAACTTTTTCCTGTTGACCTAAGTAATGTACTAAGTTAAGCAAAATCTCTTGCAAGTGTCTGTGAATAATTGATTGAAATAACTTGACAAGTTCAGTAACTGACATTATGTATAAAAGAAAGATAAGTGGAGATGAAGAATTAAATTGCTATATTGTGATGATCTAAACCATTGGGATGGTCTGTTTGCTTGTTTCCATACAATTCAAATAGGTTTATAATCTAGAAAATTATTTGAAACCTGAAGTCTAGCTGAAGCTTTATGACATGGTTTGACGCTGGCACAATGCCAGTGCCCCCCATGAAAATATATTCTCCCTGGTGTCTACTGTGGGATGTGATCAGGAATAGAGCAAAGCAGGTTCCAACTTAGGAATAAAGGAAAAAAAAATATTAACTTACAATATATAAAAGCAACACACAGAACTCAGAATGAAAACCTTCCAAAAGGTTTGACCACCAGACTCCCCAAAACTTACTTCCTTTTTAAACCAGGACACTTTATTTTAACACTTCTTGTGACATAACAATTTATTTTTTCAGTTATTATTAGTAAATTTTACAGCTCAGTTGCATTTACCATCCTGTTTTGGCTATGTGAATTTGGGAAAAACTTCAAGCTCAATATTTAACTAAATTCCTTATTGTGACAAGGCACTTCAGAACCTAGTCAGAGTCTCAGTATCAAGTAAATGAAGCAGTTCTTGAAACTTGAATGGCTCAGAGTGAGACTAATCAAGCCTGCATCATGGTCTATTTGGGAGCTCAGTAGTTACTCTGCATTCAGTGTATTAAAATTGGGAAACTGAGTCCCACTTGGGTCCAGACAAGGAAGGATTGACCATACTTTGTTTGGAGGTAGATGGATGAGCAGAATTAACTCCCTGTGCCAGGATTTGACCCACAGTCATCACCATGTGCAGAATTTCTGGTTTCCTGACAGGACTGTCTCTGTGTTGCAGTGCTCCTGCAACACTTCACCAATAAAATGATGTCCTCAAAAGCAAGATTAGCCAGGACACAACATGTATCCCTTACCTGTTAATACCTTGGTAGAAACTCCGATGTACCTGTCTCATTTTGTAGCGGAAGTATAAAACTTCAATCAAAGCTTAAGTGTACAAGTTAAAAACTCCTGCAATTGATAAAAAAATGGCAATTGGGAACTATTGAGGTAGAAGCTGTGGATTTTTCTTCTTTTACTGTTTTAGTGACTTATTTTCCTGCATCAGTTTTGATCATGCATTAAATATGTCTGTGGCTACAGGTAATTTCATTTCCTGAAATAAAAAGGAAAGGACTTTGTTTTATGTAATATTATTGTTTAATATTTTAGAATTAGTATTGATGCCACTTTGCTCCAAATTCTAATATAAGCTTCTCAGGGATGTCTGAATTGTGCTGAAGCCACTGGAATAAAATCCAAAAAACTTCACTGCTTGATTATTTTGTAACACTTTCTGAGAAATTTGCATCTCCTAAATAGATATTCTTGTTTTTAGGACAAATCTGAAATATGTATTGGTAGTGACAATATTTCTATTAAATAAATTATGCTGAATAGTTGATTTGCATAGTTAATAACTTATTTTCTGCTGTTAATCTTCAACAAGGAAGAGGCTAAGAGGCTGGATTTAAGGTCACAAGTCAGGCCAGATCCCTTGGCTGTAGCATGTTTGACATGTCTTTCTGACCTAAGTTTCTGCATATTTTTGGCAAGAAAAGAGTCCACATGCTCTGTTTAAACTAAAGAAAAATACTGAGACTTTATTTTCCTTGCGTCAGTTTGCTGCATGTGGCTCTTTTATGTTGTATTTCTTCAGATGCTAGATGTAAGGTGCAAATTTCATGTGTTGGTTTGACAGTGTGCATCAGGCAAATTTTAGTAACATAGCAGTGTTAATTTTAGTAGTAGAACAGAGAAGAGCATCATTGTCAGCAAGTCCAAGGGAATAATGTGGAAACATGTTTCTGACTGTGCTTGCTTGAGGCAAGTGAGAGCATTGTATACAAATAAAGCTCCTGAGGCTGTACAGGAGTTGAAAATATGTGTATGAATTATGTTGATACTAAAGCCCAGCATAACAAGCTTTTTGGAGTAGCCACATAACTTTTAGTGCCTATAAGACAGACTATATTATACTTACCTTGAATGAGTACATGGAGTACTTTGATCCTCTGCTACATTGCCAGCAGCCAGAAAATCTGGTCTTTATCTTTTGCATCTTTCTATGAAACTACCTTAAGACCTGTTCAGTAATCAGACACTTCAAGTTCTGTATCATAATTTGAGCTATATCACACAGACAGACTGTTTCTTTACAGGCTTTCCACTAGAGAGCATAAGGAGAAATAGATTTAAAAGAATGCAAACAGAACGGTTCTGGTCATAGAAGGGGAAATATCCAGAAAAAAAAAAAAAAAAAGACCTTTATTTATGGGGAGGAAAAAATTATTAATTGTTTTCCTGTCATTTACAGAAACATGCTTTATGTCCTGTCCTGCAAAATTTTATCTTGATTTAATACAGTAGGCTGTGGAGGCTTCTGATGATTAAGTTGAAAAGCATATTTATGGATGGCTAGGTGTAATCTAAGTGTCTACTAAGAAGATCTATGCTTTCCATATTTATTCTGTGCAATGGAAATGAAATGTGAAAAGAGAAAATCAGCTCTCCTGTACCTGGACTGTTACAATGTAAACTGTTTGAATGACATCCTTAACTCAGTTATTGACAGAATTAGAAATTTTGCTAATGGAAAATAAAAATTAGATAAGCTTACAGCTTCCAAATATATGAGAAAAATCATATTTATTACCAGGATCTCCTTACACATGTTAATGCATACTTCTTTAGGTATGATTATGGGAAAATTATATTCCATTAATTGTTCCAAACGTGTAAAGCTACCTATCCCCAAGTATAACAAATCTGCTATAATAATGGTGGTGATGATTAGGCTTTTTTTGCAAAATGATTGTGGAGACCAGCATCATGAATGTATTAATTGATATCTTTGTACATTCACTTCTCAATTCACTACTTTGAGGTGTAGTACGAACTAATAAGCCAATGAAGTTAAGAAAATGACTGTATTTCCAGATTTATGTCAAATAACTTTCCATGATGACAAAGATGATTTCTTTTTAGAAAGAAGGTAATGTCTTAGGCTGTTATGTTGGCATCAAATAAATCCAGTATTATTAATGACTGAAGGAATGATGAAATATTTCCTGTAGAGACCAGTGAGACAAAGCAGAGATATTCTTTACTGTGCTTCTCACTCTTTAGTAGGTGCACCTAAATTTTGGCCTCTAAAGACATTTTTAATAAGTACTAAATTGTTAGTGGCTAACTTAAAACTAAATTAAATATCAGGTTAAAACTTGCAGGTACCATTTTCTCTTAGGTATCTTTTTTTTGTTTTCCCCTGCAAAAGAATTTTCCCATGCAGAAAAAATAAAACACTTTGGTTTTGCTTTCTTTCAGTTTTTTAAAAAGTTTTATCTTCTTCTGGACTTCCTCAATATAATTTCTGGGGTTTTGTCTCTGTACAGGCTATTTAACAGACAAACCAAAAAGTTGACAGCTACCTGTAGTATATACTTCTATCAGAGGATAAGTACAATGTCTGGTTTGATTGATTCTCTCTATAGCAGTAATAGAGTATATTGAAATAACATATAATACAATTCAAGTAAAGCTCAAGTAAATGATGAGGAGTGTAAACTAACTACTTGAAAACACTTAAAGCTTCTTAGTACAAAGTAGATCAAAATGCTTGCATAAACTGAACTTCCTTCTCCATCAGAGATATCTGATATGAAATGATACATGGAAATGGACTATTTCCATAGAGTTCTTATTTTTGAGAGGACTTTTAAATGTCTTTGTTCTTGTAAAACCTACACAAAATGCAATAGAAAGAAATGAATGAAAGCAACACTAAAATTGAGAATGAAACATGACTAGTCTTGAAATAGACCATTTAAACCCTGAAGTCCAATAATCTCATTCATTAGAATTAATTTTGATTAAGACTTGTCTTTCCTGAGGACAGAGTCAGACCAACAGTACTTAATTTTCAAATCTGTTACATTTTGCTTCCTGGAACCAAGATACGTCCATGTTAATGAGAAGATGCTGTCTGCTCAGCATTTCTGTAGTTTTGTTATTTTTACTCTTTGAAATAATAGGCATTGAGTGGGAGAATATGAGATCCTGCTCAGAAAATATAAAATCTCAGTTACCCACATAAGAACCTTTTTAATAATAAATGAGATAGCTGTGATTCAAGGCTTTTTCTCCTGACACCCTGACTAAGATACCTTCCTGCTATCTTCTTTCTCTGTCTAACAGATACTGCTTTTTGAATGCGAAGCCCCTTCAAGGGCACTCAGAATTTACTGACCCACTCCCAATTTGGACATCTGGATTTGTCAGAATGTCCTGTGTTATGTTGACTATTAATTAGGGAGGGAGGGAAGGAACCAGAGGTGTGCCACCCTCATTGAGCATGAAGTGAAGGTGTGCTCTTTCAAGGTAGCTCCCATCCCTCCTCTGCTTGCAGGAGGAGCAGAGATCTGTGGGGTTATTCTGAGTGCTACTGAAAGGTACCGACAGCTGAAGGGGTTGCACAAATGCTCTGTTGTTGGTGTAATGATGCATCGAGATGTGGCACTTCTGATCTCTCCTGAGCAGGTGAGAAATAAGGGCAAAAACCTGCTGTTCATGCTGTCTAGTATAAATATCCATCTGATTTAATTGATATTACTGTTTTAGAGTTTAAAGATGATTTAAAGCAAACTTCCTTCCTGACCACATCTGTCTTTCTGAGAAATTCAAGCCATTTGCTATTTGTAGGAACTGGTATAATGTGTATCAGCTGGATTTAGCAAGCACAAATCTATAGATCAAATTACTGCCATGTGTTACTGGAAAAGTAACAAAGAATGCATGGGCATTTAGGTGAGCAACAGGAAAAAACTGCCCCAAGCTTTCATCTGAATTATGTTTATGACTTCTAGTTTTAAATGTTCATACAATGTGTAATACTTTCCAATATCCTGGTTCCATAAATATTCTCAGTTTCAGAAGAAGCCCTTTTAAACCATTGCTTCATACTGCAGAAAAAATAGATAATGGAAGAACTTGCTTGTACTTACAGCAACATTAGTTGCTGTAGTCACATATTAACTCACTGCTTTGGGATTATTGTATGCTACAACTAAAATGTGACATTCAGCATTGGTTTTAATTTTCAGTGTGGAGTTGTTTGATAATTTAATCTTTTAGAAGATTATTCCGTATTATTGCACGTTTGGTATACTCTGCCTAACTTGTAAGTATTTTCCTTGAAAAGAGTAAGTAGAAAAGAGTAGTTGCTGTTGATCTTTGATAGCTTCTCATGTTATAGTTTACAAAACATCACCTCTGTTACAAATGACCAGAGGACACAGCATTATTTACATATCTTCAAGTAACCTCTTAAACTCAATATGTTGCATATTTTCAATCCAGGTGGATTTCTATGATAACGCAGGCAAATGTAGCTGAATATGGAAATGACCACGGTTTTGTACTGTGAATATGGGAATCTCAAATTTTCCAGGAACTTGTTTGTTTGGCTAAGAAAAAGATACCAGATGAGCTGTATGGAAATGGAGGTTTCAAAGCACAGAAATAAGTTGTGTGCTTTTGAAACTTTAAAAACTAGCCCGAACAGAAAAATTTAAAAACACGATGTGAAGAATTTAAAAAAACAGAGGATGGTCTATGTTCCAGCTTGCTAGAATAAATCTGTTAAGCTTAACTGGAATGGAAGCTTTTACAGAAACGTTGACTTTTGGATACTATAATCTTAACTGTAGAAACTGGTGCAGAAATCTTTGGACATGTTAGTATATGCTTCTACTGAAAGCATAGTGTTGTTAATTAAGCAGAAGAATGAGAATGCTTTAATCTAGGATGTTTTACTGCATTTATTGCTTTCTGTACTTTTAGTAGAATTTAACACCTTTCCAGTTACTTCCTCCTACAGATATTTCTTGTTTACTTACTTTAAAAGGATGTGAGTTGATATTGGGCAGGTTGAATGTGTTAGTTAGCTGGGTATAACAGAAGGACCTCAGTAAAAATTATACTGAAAAATACCTTGGCTTACTTCAATCTTAAGATTTCTATAAAAGCTTTCTTCAGTTTTGTGTAATATTAGCCATTACCATCCCTCATACTGTTAGACGATAAATGATCTAACAGCACTTTGTTGATATTCTTATGATATTTTAGCTGAGCATATACTACTTTTTCACAAAAGATATCAGCATTTTGCTTTCCTTTTTTTCTGACTTTTAGTGCATGTTGAGGCTGGAGCAATGATTTGAAATCTCACATGCAGTAGGTCTGTGATTCATGCAGTTAGGTAAGTAAATGATACAGTAAAATGTGTGCACAGTTGGGTTCAGAGCTTAATGCTTGGGCTATTATGCCAGTAATGAGTATCTGAAGTAACATAACACAAAGACTTGAAATACTGTATTGCTTTAGAATGGAGGCTGCTTTTCTTTTGTAGTTCAGGAGTGTTGTCAGTCTTTCCTAAGTATCATAAAGCATCTAATGCTTAATAAAATCATGTGTAGCACTCACCTAAATAATGTCTTGCATGTTGATGGGACTTCTGTTCCATATGCACAGGCAGGGAGCTAAAAGATTAAGTTATATAAGTTTTCATTTCAAGGTCTGACTGCTTTGTTTGTATATCATTCTCAAGAATTATGAGTAATACATCTCTTAAGCCAGAGCAATTGAAAGGAGATTTCAGTAGCTTAAATCCTGTAAATTGTAGCTGAATAAAATACAGTATGAAGCTGAAGTGCCTCATCAGACAAGGACTGAATAGCAAAAGCAGAGCAAAAGCTTGGAGTTGGGGAGGTAAGTGAAATAACTGATGAGTAGTTTAGGTGATGACACAGCATGAAAAAAATTTGAACAATAATTTTCTACTTAACAAATAGTTATTTACTGCCTGGTGAGTAAGCAGTAGCTTATTCTGTTGCACTGTCTCACAGAACTTCTTTACAGACAAAAGAGCTAAAAATTTTGGGGTTAAAATGCAACTTGAAACAAAATCAGCCACTCTCCCCTATCATGATTTTAATGCAGCAGGAGAAGATCTTTGTGATGCTGTTGTAATAATGGTAAAAAGGAGAGAAGCAGGGAACACACCTATCAAAACCAGTGGAAGGTTTTGGAGGTAGAATGATGTTGAAAGAACGGGAAGGCATTTTTAGCAGCTTCTCCTCAGAGCAACTTGGGAACAATGAGGCCAGGGAAGAATTTACCGAAATAATCAAATCATGTCTGTGGCTGAGACAAAGGATTTGCTCATATGACCTAGGAGAGATCTGACTCTGAGTTTCCTGTCCATATGTGGTGCAGTTTCTAAAAAACAAGATAACATTTGGATGAGGAGCCAGAGGGAGATACAAGGATAATGACCACATTGGCTGTCTTGACTTGTAGCTTCATAGAACGATTTGGGTTGAAAAGGGCCTCTAAGATCACCTGGTTTCAAACTCCCCAGTTTCAATGAAGACAGCTTCATCCAGGATGTTTCTCAAGTTCAAGCAGTAATAAAGTTTGCTCAGTGCAGTCTCTCCATCTTTCCTGAAACAATCTCCTGGTAAGGACAAGTCCTTCAAAAATCTAAACTCTCAAATGCACCAGAAACCATGCAGATATAATTTTGATGATAAACATATTTCACTGCTGTTGGATTACTTTGGATGCCAAAAATTCACAAGAGAAAAAATGAAATATGTCATGTTTTGTAAGTAAGTCCAAGGAAAATCTGGATTTGAATGGCAGGCTCTTTTGAAGGGGCAGTCTGAATTACGAAAGTTTGTGTTGCCTCAATTCCTACCCTGTATTATTGGGGTAGTACTTAACTTCTCATGGTTATTTTGGGGGTTTTTTTTCAAATTGTATAAGTAGTTGGATCAAAAATCTGTCTTCAACATATTTCCAAAACAATCCCATACTCTCCTGATTGTCCTGATAGCAATTAGAGATAATGTTGAATTTTTTTACTGAATAATAATTTTTTATATAACTGTAAGTTAATTCAAATATCTGTATTTCAATATTAAGATTTTTTTTTTTTTTTAGGTTTTGGGGGATAAAGAAGTGTGGTTAGTGTTTTGAAATATAAAACAAATTTAATAAACTTTTGGATCATTTTTTTACAAGTCATGAAAGAAGCATACAGGCTGAAAGAAGTACACAGAAACACACATAGGTGCTTCTTTACCAAAAAGTTCTCTCTTCTTAAAACACTGCCTATTGATTTATGTAACCTGTATTTGGTTTGTGCTCTCAATATAGTATTATGAATAATATAATTTAATTTTATCTTCTTAAACTCAGGTAGTTCAGCTGTAAGATCTTCAGACAAATAAGAAACATGCTGTAAGAGCTGCAACATGACCTTTGGTTTTTTGTATTGCATAGAAACTTTGTCTTGGCAAAAGAATGCATGCTTGTGAAAGGGGCACTTGTTTTATTTTAATTTCAGATGTAAGTAATCCTTTTACATTTAGTATTCATTTAGTATCCTTCTACTTGTCCATTTCAAGCTTGTTTTGGTGGCAGTGTACTCCTCATCTCTGAGCTGATGCACTGTGAGTATTGATGAATAGGGATTTTCATGCCTTCGAAGTCTTCTGTGTGTCAGAATGAGGAGGCTACCATATAGTGCTGGATTTCACACAGTAATAAATACTAGTAGAAAAACGACTAAGATATCAGTGACCTGACAAAGCAATTGCATAAAGCTTTTTATACAGGAAATCATTAAATTTTTTCTATGATTTCTTCTCTAAATTAATTTATTGCAAGTTTCAGATGAAATATCCAGTAAGTTGTAGTACAAGTATGCTTGAAAACAATTTGAAACAATTGATGATGGGCTAGGGAGAGACTTACAAGAGAGATTATGGGGAAAATACTGTCTTTTGCCTAATGGAGGCTGGAGAGAGGTAGAACTCTGGCCATTCCCCACTGGTCTCACTGATATGTGAAAAAATGCATAACATATGAGCAGCCCACTCAATACAAAATACATAAATAATACTCAAAATACATAAATATGAGCAGCTAATAAAGTGCCTGTACTGAGATTTTCAAATCTCAAGGAACAGTGATGTTGCCTAAGGTATCCAGTTCCTCACCACTTTTAAGAAAAAGTCACCTGTTAGCCAGGTGGAAGATTATAAAGATGTGTGGCCACCCTGGACGTACAGACAGGCTGGGGGCTAAAACTCTCGAAAGCATTGCCATGCAAAGGGACCTGGGGCTCCTGGTCCAAGGCCAGATGGATCTGGGTCAGCAGTGCCCTGGCAGCCAGGAGGGCCAATGGTGTCCTGTGGGGTATCAGGTACAGTATCGCCAGCTGGGTGAGGGAGGGGATTGTCCTGCTCTGCTCTGCACTGGAGCAGCCTCACCTTGAGTGCTGGGGACAGTTTTGGGTGCCACAATATAAGAAAGAGATAAAGTTATTAGAGACTGTCCAAAGGAGGAGTAAGAAGATACTGAGGGGTCTAGAGGAGAAGTCATATGAGGCCTGGCTGAGGTCTCTTGGCTTGCTCAGCCTAGAGGAGATTGAGAGAAACTTCATGGGAGTTTTACAGCTTCCTCATGAGGGGAAACAGAGGAAGGCACTGATCTCTTCTCTGTGGTAAACCAGTGACAGGACGTGAGGGAGATGCCTGGAAGTGTGTCAGGGGAGTTTTAGGTTGGATATCAGGAAATGGTTCTACCCCTAGAGGGTATTTGGGCACTGGAACAGGCTGCCCAGGGAAGTGGTCTCAGCACCAAACCTGCTAGAGCTCAAGAAGCCTTTGGACAATGCTCTCAGACACAGGGTGTGACTCTTGGGGATGGTGCTGTGCAGGGCCAGGAGTTGGACTTTGATAATATTCGTGGGTCCTGTCCAAATCAGGATATTCCATGATCCCATGACATCTTTAAGATGTTATAATTTTTCATCGTAGTGTTTCTTCTCAGTAATGATCAGGAGGGAAGTTAGAGTAGTTTCTATTCAATTTAGCCAGATACACTAAGAAACTGGGAAAGAACCTTTAGCACATTTTTTGAAGAGAGGGGAAATTTCCATCAACTGGAGAAAATAATTTCATTACTTAGAGCTTTAGGAAGGTATTGGATAGGAGGTGATATAGGAAAAATCTGTAAATAACTTTCTCAACAACATAATAATGCTAGACAATATACCATATGGAAAGTAAATTTTATTAGGCACATGATTGTTATGTACTTGTAAATGCTCTTAAGACAAGGCTTAGCTCATCTGGCTTTTCACCAAAAGGCAGAACAGGCTAGTGACACAGTCCAAGGTAAAAAAATGAAAATGTTTATCTGATAAAAGTAATATATTATTTTAAGGATGGACTCATTTAGGATGTTGTTTTATAGCACATACTGCAGCTGTGGGCTCTTGAATACTTTTGGTCATTGTTTGGTCTTGGATTGCTTAATGTTAGAAAAGCTTGTAAACACTAGACACACCTGGGGGAGCAATAAGAAAAAAAATAAAACCGGCATGTGACCCATCCACAGGAATTTCTGTGGGACATCATTCTGAACTGGGCTTTGGTTTTCAGACAGCAATTGGAAGTGGCACCCCTCAGTCCTGCAACAGTTGTCACAGGCTTCTGGGAGGAGTAGCTACCTGTTTTGTGCCACTACTGAAAGCAAAGGGCAACTCTGTTTTATATAACCTTGTAAATATCAAGCAGTCAATTGTGTTAGCTGTACGGGTATGACAACATCAGGAGCCCGAAAACACAACCAAAGCTGCAATGCATTCAAAAAAGAATGAAGGCATGGTATGCCTTCCAATGAGGTTAAGATGTAATATTTGAAGGAGTTGAAAGATGAACTTGTTGTAATCTAAGTATTTTTGGGAGGAAGAGTCTTTGGACTGAAGATTGTTTGTTAATATGAATTCTGTCACTGAAATGAATGTATTTAACAGTGTGAGCAACAAACCATAGAAATGTCTTAGCCATGGATATGCTCACTTTAACCTCATTTGACCTTTGAAAAATTGTTTATCTCAAACATTTCTTTGAGCTGCAGGTTTGACTTACAGACTTCAGGCAGAAATATTCAAGTCATTTGGTTTGTATCAAAGAGGTAAGGCTCAGAGTTTTGCAATGTTATAGTTTTTAGAGTATAGGAATCTTATGTTACAATGCATGGTTAGATTACTTGACCCAGATCACAGCTTGTATGCATCCCAATTATTCTTCTGTAGTCATCATTCAGGCAAGAAAAATTGACTTTGGCTGTTTCTTACCTCTACAAGTGCTAAGATTTTTTCCAGTAAAGTGTTCAAGGCTTTTGAGATTTTTATGGTTCATAGGATTGCAAAGCATGTCAAGTTATTCAAATGCAAGGGCTGAAAGAAGTCTGACAATTAGTGCCAAAATGCAATAAAATATGGAATATTAAATGAAACTGTTAAATGTTTGTTTAAAGATGTTAAGCAAAATTCTAAAAATCATGACTTAATATACTTCATGTCACTGTGTTTAAATAACTTTACACAGCAATCTGTGCAGGAAACTAGCATGTTGATCACAGAAATTTTTATCGTCAGGCTTCCTTGATGTATTGCATTAAAAATTATGGTAGCTTGAGGATTGCACATAAAAAATATTACTGATACAAGATAAAACCAGAATTAAACCAGTGAACTCTGCTTATAGCTTCTCATACAGTACTTTTTCTACAACATTGCTAATCCATGGTAATCTGTTATGTCCATACATCTCCTGAGGCTTTCGAACCCACTGGCTTGCACTTTCCATGAAAATCTATATAGAAACTTGAATATTCAAGTTGAATCCAGTTCAATTTTCCTTCTGTAATTAAGTCTAAAAGTGATATAAAGGATTGATTCTTACTCTGCAACTTGGAACTAGCTGCTAAAATTACATGGAATAACTGATAAACCCATGAAAACTAGGTATGCAGGCAATTTAAATATTCAGGTTTTTTCCTTCTCTTTTGAGAATTTTTTTTAATCAGGTCAAGTTTCTATTTGCATGTGGAGAAAGTCAATAATGATGATCATAATAATAATAACAATAATAAATATAGTGTAATTTCTGCTTTTATACTGATCTAACAATATGCCTGTCCATGAGTTTGACTTAAAAACTGTTTAACATTTTTGAGCATAAGCAAGAATGTTTGTGGTGACTGAAGTACTGAATGGCCCTCAGCTAAAAGATACAGTGAGACAGTAAAAATATAAGTTCTGGAAGAAATCTGATATTTGGTACAGACTGTAAATGTGTATTTTTCAAGTCAAGTGAAATCTTGGCAGCTGTGTTTCTTAGAATATATATGATAGAGAAGTTCCTCACTAGATTACTAGAATCTGTAATCATAAAAATCAGAGTTTGTATCCCTCTTGTAGCTTTAAAAACATCATGAGGTGCAACACCGATCACTACTGAACAATCCCCAGGAGATCTGGACAGAAGGAACTTGAAGAATGAAAAAGAAAAGACATCAGAAAATCCCAAACTCATAAATATACCAAGTCAGATTTAAAATGCCTATTCCTTTAAGTTTCTCAAACTTTGCTTTATTTCTTTGTTTGGTACAATATAAACTTTAAAGCAGTGATATGGTTAATCTCATATCACATATACTTTAACAAGTATTCTTGACAAGTGCTTTCTGATGATAATTCTTTATTACAAAACTCAGCTTGGTTTCTCACTGGAAACAACTTCATCTGAACAACAAAAACAGTTTGATAAAGAAAGAATTGAGCTTTATGACTGACAATTAATGCCATTAACCCTGGTTCAGTGAAGATTTCTGATGAACAAGTTCAATTCATTAGGTCAACTGTTGTTTGATCTAAATTATGCATATATTATGTAATTGCCATAAAATTGTTCTGAAGAAAGTTGAAGACTTTAGTGGCAGGAATTTGAATCTTAATGGAAAACTCTCAGGAGGGAAGTTGACACGTCTAATAAGAAGCTTAGAGAGAGCTTTCTATATCATAGTACCTTTCTGTCAGAATTGAGTGGGCTCATTAGAACTTCTAAAACACCTTGCCTTAGTAAGCTGACAATTATTAGTGAATAATGAAAACACATAAGTGAAAAATCTAAATGGAATCCTATGGAGTTTTTGTAGCCTAAAATTGGTTTATCCCCTTGCTAACATAGGCTATAGTAACACTCTGCAACCTCACTATTAAAGGGTGGGATTCTTGGTGGGCTGGTAATGCAAGGTGCTGAAAGAGATTTGTCTTGTAAGACCATTACCCACTGGCTGAATCACTGGGTTGTAGCCAGCTAATGAGGTGGGATGAGCCCTGGGAGAGGCAGAAGAGCAGAGAAGAATTTTATAAGCATGTACAGCTGAGGAAACTGTACTTAAAGGCAAAAGAACAGGTTTTAAATTCGCTGAAAACTTCTAGAGAGCTGTCAAATTATTGTCGATATATGTAGTCAATTACTGTGGAAACTAGCATGTTTCTTTTCAGTCTAATTTTGGCTATCTCTTGTGTGAGTAGAAGAGCAAAGCTGAATCTTAATCTAAGAACATACTGCAAGTCAAAATAATTAAGCCAAAAAACTTGTTTTTTAAAGTGACTGCTAAGTATTCATAAGTGCTGAAATGAAATTTTAAGAGTGAATTTTTTACATGACTCTCATTTACATGACAAACTTTTAAATGGGCTAAATAATCTTTGATACTGTGTTTGGAGCACTTCAGAACATTTTCCTGTTTAGCTAGTAATTACCTAAAGGTAGGAGGTATTAGCTGCTGCCAGCCTTAAAGAAAAATATTAACCAGCAAACTGACAGCGAACTACTTGGCTAATGAACAATATCTTCACCAGGAATGTCAATTGCAATTGTCTATCATATGTAAACCACAGAAAAGATTAATGGTGTTGAAATTGCATCACGATTTTTTTCAAAGTTTATAGAATTTGTAAATGTTAGGTTTTCCTGAGGAAGAAAGTTCTTTTAGGGATAAGAGTTTGTTATTTTGGGGGTAGGAAAAACTATCTTTCTGGTTAAAATATATTTTTAGCTCTTTTGCCAGCTTACAGTATGCAAACATGGGCATGAAAATTTTTTCGGCTATACCTCAAGAAGGTACAGAACTAGTACAGAACTTTGGATTTCAGCACCTCTATGCCTTTGTTCTGTGGCTTATAAGATGTGTATTTTTTATCAGTTCAATGTTACTGTATATATAACATCTTTACGCTCTCTGGAATACAGTTTTGGTATAGTATCACCAAATATCAGAATAGTAATTACTATGTGCATCTGGAGCAATTCTCATTATTCTTGCTCATGTTCAACCCAGGAATAAATTGGCTATGCTTCTCAATTTTTTTCTCAGACTACCAAAAAAACCCTAAAGTGTTAGATTGTTTCAGACTATATATAAGTGTATGCCAGATTGCCAGAGAGATAACTGAAATTTGGCCAGTCGAACTGAAGCTTTCTTAAGAAAAAACTTGGGAAAAGTTTGTTTTGAAGACACTTAGCAAAATATTCAGACTTTTCAGACCATGAAAGAAAACATGGTACACAGCTGCACAGGTAATACAAAGTGCAAATACTGCTGTCTCTTTACAGGAGCACTTCATACCAATGGCCATAACATTTGGGAATAAGGAGTTACAAAATAGATGGCATAAGATCTGTTGCATATTGAGGATGAAGGAAGCCCCAAGAAAACCCTGTGGGGCAGCACTGCAAGCAAAGGACCCATGGGATGGGTTGGAGGATGTGGTTGTGTGGATGCAGGCAGATGTAGGCACCAGCCATCCTAGGGTGGCTGCCTCCCAAAGCTCTGCTCTCAGTCAGGATCCAAAATCCAGGATTTCTTCCATGTGGAAAATAAAGGACTACTCTTTGAAAACCCATTCTGTAATGCAAAGCAAAGCCATGCAGCTTTCGGATTTGAAAGATAGCAACCAGGGGTGGTGCAAAAGCATGGAATTCCTACAGTTAGTATCCTGCTAACTCACTCCAGGTGTTAGAGCAGAGGGACCATTATGAAAAATATATGTCTTGTCAAATTCTAGCTCCTTTTTCACTACACAGTTTATGAAACAAATGGTTTCCTTAATTTAGTATGCTGTCAGGCTTTTTTTCTCATGTTCATTGATATTTTTTCCTAGATGCAAATTTCAGTGACAGGATTATACTTATGCTAATTGAGACAATTTAAAGTTCTGGGTTGTGGGTGGGAAAATAAGGTTTTTTTTTTTTGATGGTGAGACATTAGCTTTTGAGCTTCTGAAGTACAGAATGGCCCTCAGCTAAAAGATACAGTGAGACAGTAAAAAATATAAGACAGTAAAAATATAAGTTTAGTAAGGAGTTGTAGGATTTTTATTTTTGTTTCTCTCTAGGTAGAAATATAAAATCTTGAATTAGAGTAGTCTGAAGACACAAGTGGTAAATATTCTGGAATCCCAACAGGAAGCAAGTAACCACAGTCTTAGCAGAGATGTATCATATGGAGTTCTGTCTTCACCTTTCAAGCTGACAGTAATTTTTCCATTAAAACAAAAATTGCATTCTAAAATCTTTTCAGACTCACACCTACCAAATACATTTCATATCTTATTTTAGTACTTTTTCTCCTTAATCTCAACATGGACAGGGTTGAATCACTTCAGCTGGCAAATGCGGCAGTACCATAGGGCTTTAGAAAAGGAATGAAGTAGTAAAAGGATCTCAGCTGACTACCAGCTTTTATCACTGTGATACAGAACAAAATGTCATCAGTTTCAACTATGTTTGCACTCAGTCTGATATTGCTACCCACAAGGCATCTGCTGCAAGATTTAATTTTGTCACAGTGGTAAGTGTTTTTACCAGGGGAAATAGTTGAATGTGTGCAGTTAATGATAGGACATGTCTGCTGTTCCGCTGTCAAAAGCATCCATCTAGACATAAATATTTTACATAAGCTTAAAAAGACAAAGGCTAACATGATTTCTGCTATTTGTACACACATCAGTGCTGAAAAGGGTGAAACATCAGTCACATTTCTCTAGAATTGGCTAGGGATATGAAAATCTCTAACAGCTTGCTACTCAGATTGCCTGCACACATCTCCTGGCCTCTCTTAATAAGAAAGATGCAGTCTCTGTGGGGAGAAAGAGATAAAAGACCAGAGAGAGGAAGATAACACACCCACCTGTTGGAGATTCAGAGTTGCTCTTCATTTTTCATTATGTGCTGTAAAGGATCCTGTTCATCAGACTAAAAATTTAATGGGTGTATGGGGCACGCAGGGAAATAGATATGAACTAGGTAAAAAAGACTTTGGATTGGAGAATCATTTGAAAAAAGGTAACACACTGTTTGAATAAAGGAACAGACAAAAACAGAGAGCAGCCTGTGTTCCTAAGTGACCCTTTGCTGTTTAAGATGTACAGATCAGGACATTCTGTGCTGTTGTTTAACTGTGCATTGCCTTTGCCTTTGGCACTTGTATTTCTTATGTACTTCAAAAGCTTGAAAACTGAAATAATGGAAATAACTGGAATATGGGGCTTTTCTTCTTAGCTTTTCCATTTTCTTTGTATTTATGTCAAATAACCATTTTCCCCTTTGCCAGTTAATTTAAATCTGGAAAAAATATGAAACTTTGAAAAAAAAGTGAATTTTAGGTTTTTGGGGTTTCTTTGTCACTAACAACTTGTTGTCACCTTGTAAGGGCATACAGACTGCTAAAATTTGAATTTTAGCAGGGTCATGTACCTGGATCACTGCCAGAGCTATTTTTAGGCAAGCCCTATGCCAGTAGGGTAAAGGGAGATGTGCACCATGCACTGCAGCAGACCTTGGGTGCACAACAGCTGTGTTGGCAGTGATTAAATCTTTCAGAACATCACTGTGTGCTGCAGAGGAACACATTCTGGAAGGCATGTTGAGTAGGAGGATCCAGTGCCCCTTCATCCCTCTCAGATGAGCCAATGCATCTCATACTTGGCTAGTAGCACTGCAATTTTCTCCTGCTGAATGTTCCTAAGACAGTTTGCTTTCACCGTAAACCAGTACTTTCAAGTTGCACTTATTCCTTTTGATGAATTGTTGCAAGTTTTTTCCTTCTAAAATGACTAATTTATCTTGAAGTGTTAAGGAAAGTTTGAAAACATAAATCTGAAGTCAAGAAAGCTAGAAGCTTGAGTATTGTGCAAATTCATGGTTTTGATTCTTTCAAGTATGCTCACTGTTAAGGAGAGAGAAAATGGACTTCTCTCACCTATTTTTTAAAAATGTAACTGAAATTCACAGCCAAATTGAAGGCAGCTACCTTCTTTCTTCCCAGTCAAATGTACAGGTTAATAAGAAATGACAGTTTTGAAATATTTGTAATCACTAGACTCCCTAAGACCAGTCACTTAGTGTGGTGCTGTGCATTGTTGTAAGGTCTTTGTTGGTCTAAAATATGACTTTTCCTTTTCTGTTGGTCGGAAAGACACATGTACTGTCTCATAGGAACAGCACTGGAGGCCCTTAAAAGGATACACATATTCATGGCATCTGCCTGGTTTTGGGGTTTTTTTTAATTTTGTTTTTTTACTTTGTGAAGATTTTTAGCACATGCCTTTCCTTTCTGAATATAAAAATGTCTGTTCTTGGCTCTTTTCTTTGACTAGTCCACTTTCACTCTAACATATTTTTGTGTCTCCCAAGGACATTACATTGGTAACTTCTAATCTAAACCTTGTGAATTTTTTTTCTTCCCCTATTGTCAGATAGTAAAAGATTTTACACTTGTTATTAATTTCACACATTCCTGATAAGAAAGAATGGCTATCATTGTTCTAAACATGAAGTTGTATTTTTATTTATTTTGCCTTTTCATGCAGGGCTTGGATGAATTAGTGTTTGTACAAGTGACATGACAGGAAGGATCATTATTTCTATTGCTGCCCTCTGGGGAATTCACTAAATTGGGTTTGAAGATTGTGATATTTTCAAGCTCAAGTATGCTGTTCTCTAATGGCAGTTGTTTCCACTCTTTCTTTCTCAATTTTCAGTTTTTTCTGTCATGACTGTCTTTCTGTCTTCTACAAGTTCTGCCAGAAAATCCACGTTAGTAGTAATGTTATGTTTCACAGCATCCAAATATGTACTGATTTTACTCACAGAGCCCAGGCTGCTGCTTACAGCTCTGAAAGTTGAAGTTTTTCCTAACTTTAGTAGGGTACAGACTAATTTATTAGCATTTGAACTTTGTGTTTGAATCACAAAATGGTTATGGAGTAATATTTCATCAGATGACAGGAATACATTTTCCAGTAGTTGGAGGGCAAGAGTTAAACACAACCATAGTGATAGGGGTTTTGGGTTTGGGTTGCTTTGTTTGAGTTTTATGTTTGTATTTTTAGTGGGTTTTTAAAGCAGTGGTTTCATTTAGTAGTGGCCTTCACTAAAAGAGGCTGTGGTAATCTCTGCTTCATAACACTTCAAACAAGTCCAACCTTCTGTCTTGCTTATGGTTTTCTTTTTGTCTTTGCCATGTGGAAGAGTAAAGTCTAATAGTTTTGTTACAAAACTGGCTTCAATATCTGTTTTCTTTTTTTTTTTTAATGCCACTATAATCCCCAGGTTCTTGTACTTCCTTCTTTATTATGCAGCTGTAAATGTGTTCAACTTATTTTTACTGGAAAATGCAGGTTTAAAAATAATAACTTAGTTTGGGTAGCATTCCCACATTTAAATACATGCTGTCTGAGGGACATGGAATTGTTTTTGCTAACTTTCATGACAATATATTCACAGGCATGGACAGAAAATAATCATGAGCTGCTTTTGTGTTAACAGTAATCCAAAGACACTCTGTTGCCTTTGTGTCTTTCTTTTTGGTGGATATGTGCTGTGTGATCCTTGGCTCTTGTATATGTTCTTTTCAAACCTATGAAATACTTTGCTTTATATAAAACCTATATTTTAATTTAAAAATATCAGAGATGCATTATGCTATTTTAAAATTTTGCCAACCTTAAATGTTAATTGTATTTTCTTTAGTAATGATTTGTAGTAGGCATCTGTGATCATGACAGTAAAGTGCACCTTGTAGCTACGCTCTTAGATGTATAATCAAATGGATGAAATACTTACTCAAAAACCAAAGGGAAAAAATACCAAAGCAAAACCAAACTAAAATGTTCTAGCAACTCCAAGCCCCACCTTCTGGTCTCTCTGACATATTACCACAAATTTTTGTGAAATTAATCATAAATTACCATCCCCATCACTGGCCATCATTAACTCAATTTCTACAACATTTCTGAAGCTGAACTTTACACTTACATATTCAAACTGGGGTTTAAGGCTTTTTAAGCAATGTTATACTCCTACCTTACCTTAGACAACTGGGTTCAATCTCAATAAGTTATTGTACCTTCTTGCTTTGTATTTGTTCTACTAAACAATCACTGTATCAATATTAGCATGTGCTACTTATAATAGGCTGTAATATTGTTGTGATTGAAATAATGATGCTTGTAAAACAAGCTACAGTCCTTGGATAGATTAACATTTTTATACTGACTTTTCTATTTAGCTGTGCCATCCTGACTTGAAGTCCCCACAAAGGAGATATTCAATTTCAAGGCAGAACTCGCTTGCCATTTCTTGCCATGATGCAGTCTCATCTGCCTACCTACACTTAATCCTAAAAGTATTTATGGAAGATCTAAAGTTATTCTTTCTGAAGGAAGAATGCTGAATATTTTTCTGTCTAATATCAGTGAATTGTTGCTTTGGGAATGAATTGAGAAGTTTCTAAAGTATTTTATCTGGCATTACTTTAATTACCAGAATTACTGGTAACCAAGCTTCTTGCAAAGTCAGCTCAAGCTTCTCCTTCACTTTCTGGGACATTGAAAATTCTAATAGTTTACTCCCTTACTGGTAGTATCTCATGATAGTTAAGACTTCCTCATGGCAATATCTGGTGATAGGTTCTTCATCCTAGATTACCTTGAAATCAATGTGTTTTGGTGCCCTGGGCATCTTTTAAAAAAGGAAGCCCCAGCAGAGAAAACTTTCTAAGCATGTTGCATGTCAAGTCTTTAACATTTGTTATATCCACACTATTAAATGCCTACATTTTGGCTAAAACACCCCTAGCTTTCTCTTAAAGCCTCTGCCAGTTCAAACTCCAATACAGTGAGGAAAAGACAGTAGCTCCTGGCTGAGATGCACCTTCTGAGCTGTCCCAGTGAATTTGCCACTAGGCAGCTGCTGTTATTTCACTAGAGATGAGGAGCCCAGATGCTTGAGTCATCATGTTATTGGTGCCTGGATGTGTCAGGAGCTAAATTAACCTACAGGATACACTGATACCTGCTGTCAATTTTTGTCTGGCTGCAGTTGGGAGGATTTCTTTAACTTTTCTGTGGAGAACCATCTACCCTCCTTTGCACTAGCAAGGCTCCAGGGGTGGCCTGGAGGAGTGCTGTTGGCTGCATTCCTTCTCTTTGGATGATGTTACAAAGCCATACTCATGGAATAAATGCCATACTCATTGCTGCAAATCTGACCTTGGCACATTGACATGGCAAGAGATCATCTGGAATGAAAAAAATGTTTGCTCTGAAGTTCTCTTTTTTCAGGTCTTGTTGCACCAGCTGCAGTTTATGTAATGCATATCAATACAGGTAGAATTTCCTTTGGTAAGGAAATTGCAAACAGCACGCCCAGGCATTTTTTATTGACCCCTGAAAAGATCTTGCTGTGCTTTATCTGCAATTCTAGTTGCATTCCCTTGACAGCAGGAACACGTTTTCCATGGCGGGCATTTCTTGCTGCTTGCTGTCCTCTCTGACTGGTGTGTGTGACACCACCTGCAATCTGTACCCTCTTGGAAGTGAGGTTCAGCATCCAGACTAGGCCAAACACAGAGTTATTTGTAGTCTTGTTGATTCATAATGATGCTGGAGACTAATGCTTGAGATGTTCTCTGTAATGTAATTGCTACATAATAAAAAAAGTGCAAATATGATTGCAGGGTGATCTAAAAGGGATGTTCTATTAGTCTGGATGGGATAAAAGCAGACTGAGTTTGACAACAAGTCTAGCACTCTGTAGTTTGAAGTAACATCTTTCAGTCTGACATTACCAGTATAGATGGAAGTAGGAAATAGATGCTTTGAGAGTTTAGGTTAAGTACTATGCTGGATACCTTAAAGTTATAATTGATTTGTATTATAATTGTCCACCTGGACAACTAGTATTCCCTACCCTAATAGAAGGCTTTTAGCACTCAGCTGTGTGAGCTCCCCTCTGAGCTCTGTCCTTCGAGCATTCAGGTGATGTGATACAAACTTTTTAACCCAGAAAAGTTCTTGAAAAAAATATTGTCCTAAAATTCAGTTGAAATTATGTGTTGTATACTTTTAGAGGCAGCTGGACTGAGTGAGGAGTGAAATGAGAAATCAAGCACTTGGACCATGTTTTATGGGATGTGCAGCCTACACAGTAAGTCAAGGTAATATGATATTATCTCCCTTTATTATTCCTAAATTTATCTTTTCTCTTCACATGCATCAGTATTGCACCTAGTTCAACAGATTTATGTAATATGATCTAAAACAAGAGTTTTGAGTGGTGATTGGTACTGAATTCCAGAATGGTGAACCAGGGAACACAAATTTAGGCAGACCTTGCCTGGCCTATGCAGACCTGTACCTTGAGTGAGTTCTGCTCACCCAACACTGCCTCAGTGTTGATTACTGCTCAGCTGGTAGCAGCAACAGGGTCAACCCCCAGGTAGTCCATTAATGAACTTGGTCTAAACTGGGATTCAGTGTCTGTACTTGAAAAATTACTATTTCCTGGTATTTTGGCACCTGACAACTAGTCTGGTCAAAAATTTCCTGTCTCAACTCAGATCTGAGATTGGGCAGGGATACTTTCAGCAGGCGTTAAATGATATTTGGAGCCAAAGGATGTTTTCCAACATAACTGGATCTTTTATGCCAGCTGGCATGTTTAATTTATGTCCCTTTGTATGTTGTATTTGCTAATATAGACAAAACCTTTTCTTGTTAAAGTTCTAACACTTACCAACTAAAAATAGAGCCTCCAGGTCAAAGTGTTTTCAAAGTGGACCTGAGGCTCCATTGAGAGATTAAACTCATCTTTATGTCAAGTTGGATTGTAGGCACATAAAATTTTCCTGTCAGCTGGGATGGGACATATCTTGGGCTGAGGACTGTCAAGTCCCTGCACCATTGTGGATTTTTTCCTGCTCCTACTTCAGAGCATGTAGCTTATGTGTTTTTCCACTACACTAAAGCACAGGGAATAACTGATTCTTGAGTAGCCTTAAGATTATATGGCCAGAAACTGGTAAAAGATGAACCTTTGGCTCTGAAATTTCTTTTTACCTACCTAAAGATCCCTTATGCTTTCAAAATCTTGTAGAACTAAGCATGTTCTTAATCCCCTGTTTTTTCCATCTTTGGAGATTTTTAGGTATCTTGTAGAGTGGCGCTGTAGGAACCATCCCTGATTTGTTGGACCTTTATTTCAGAAAGTGTTGGTCATAACATTTAGGCAGGTGTTTGAAAAGCCACACAAGGCTGCTGGTGGTACATCCCATGGTCAATAGGTCTCTTGAAAGCACCTTTGGACTAAAAAGCATGCATTCACTGAAGTACCTCTTTTTGGAGAAATTTTCTAATATTTTGTTTCTGAAGCTTGTGGAGAGGGTTAATTGAATGCATAAATACTTTTCTTTGTGTAAGTCTTCTATTCTTTTTGGCTTGGGATTCTTTTTTCCTTTTATAAACATTTCTGACTGTCCACCTCCCAATTCAGAAATGACCCATTTTTTTTCATTTATAAAGCTACTATGTCATCTATCCTGGCCAGCAGGCTATCCTTCTCTGCAGTCATATATGAAATTTGGTTATAGTCTTCAGATAGAATGAATATTCAAAATTTTTGGAGGTGACTTAACTGTGTGTCATTGATTAAGTATATTTTAGCTTAGAACTGTAATCAGAGCTCTGTTATTCAATTAAAAAAACAGTCTTGATTCAACCTTTAACTCACCCTGTGGTGTTTGTGTCGCATGGTTAAAACATTGGAGTTTTTTCTAGACAGAAAAAACTGTCATGAAAAGACATGTGTTGATATTTTGATAGAAATATAGTAATCTAGTGATTAAATTATGTAGCTACTTATATGTCATGCTGTAAATGTATTTGTACTTGGTACGGTACCCTGGTTATGGAAAGTACTTTTAGCACCCCTACAGGTTACATTCCCTGGGGTTACATTCTCTGGGGAAGTGTTTGCCTCCATAGTTAGAGGGCTTCTGTAGTTTTGTTGTCTGGACAATGTTTTTCTTTAATTGAACTATAAGTCTGTTCTCAGCAGGTATTTATTTTTCAGTTACCTGCTGCAGCTACTGCAGACTTGAAGAACAGGTTGGCTCACTCAAAGCCTTTTCTATTTTCTTGCATTATATTATCTGATGTAATCAAATAGATCACTCCTATTTACAGACCCTGTCTTCCATAGGAAAAAAAACCAATCCTATGCAGCTGAAAAGGGTCACCCCTGAAAAGTCCCAAAAGGTGGCTAGTGTCATGCAGATGAAGAATTTACTTTATGTATTTAGTTACTCATGAAAGAATGTTGCTATTATGACCCTCTTATAGATGAAGGTCCTGTAAAGAAATGGGTGAGGGTCTCATGTGCAACATGAACATGGGTAACAAAAATGCTTTTCCACCCAGAAAGAAGCCTGAAAGACAGTTATTTTTACCCTGCATATAATGTGGGAGTTGCTTGATCTCCAGAAAACCAGCCAGGGCCTCACTCAACTCTTGTCTTCTGCATGATGCAGCTGGCATTTTCTGCCTCAACTTCCCTGCTGTGGCTGCTAAAGGCACAAAGGTGTTTTACTACTGGTGAGTGAGGGTGTAGTGAGAGATTAATTTCCAGCCCCTCTCCACAACAAGATCTCCTTAGGGTAAGAGAGAGGTGATACTTTTTTTATGTCGGATTTAAAAATGCAGCTATGCTGCAGAAAGGTTAACAAAAAAAAGAAAAAAGTTAGTTTGTGAAGTTAAACCTGCTTGGATACTTAATGCAGTGCATCAGTGAATGCACAGACAGAGTGAGGCAGAAGAAGACAAGACAGCATTGGAGGTAACTGAGTATTCCCTGTTTTTGCAGGTGATAGCTATCAAAAAATGATGTCATTTTTAAAAGTGATAGCACCTAACTTTTGTTACATTTACATAGGGGTCTCTTAAATGCACTGCTACAAATCTATCTTGTTGTATTTTTATATATAAAGTAGATTTATCTCTTTTGTTTGAGACCCACCTGTTGCCTGAATTCATTTTTAGGAGAGAAAATGTTTTTCCCTTTCCCCTTCTAATGAAATATGGCATTTCTTCCTTATATAAAATTGTGCTTTTGGACCAATAAGTCTCTGCTGACCTCAGCCAAGGTGGACATGCTTATTCAGAAATTCATATGGAGATAAAGTATTTTTAAATAGAAAAATATGCAGTCCTGGCCCTTGGAAATAAAAATCTCTCAAATCTAACTCTGCCAGTTGGTATAAAATATCTTTGTGATAGTTTGTCCTCTCTGCTGATGAGAATCTGAAATGACATGATTGTGTGATGTGCCTCTGTTTGGATCTTAGAACAGGACCTCTCTGTAGATCTCCCCAAATTTCACCCATTTGAAACAGAAGCTGAATAACTCATTGTGTTTTTTTTAAACGATCCTTTTCAAAAGATGTATTGCTTGTTATTGTGAATCAGTCATGCTACAAAAAAAGAAATCAAATTCTTGTTTATAAGAAATACTAAATAAGATATCCAATATATTCAAGTTCTGTTAGAACTGCTTATGAGTGGTACTTTATTTGGTACATTTTTTTATTAAGTGTATCACAGCTGTGGATAAATATGAAATCAGTAGTCAAATAGGATAAATAGTTAATCAGTAGTCAGTTATGGTATTTTCCTCTGACTAACATCATCTAAATTCTCAAATATTGGGATGTAGTTTTATGTATTGCAAAGTTTTATGAAGAGGCTAATAAAAATATTTTTCTAGGACAGCTCTTTAGATGACTGAGAGATTTTTTTCAGTATTTTAATGGTTTATTCTTTTTTATGTATGTTTTTCTTTTATTAAATCTGGTAAACTGCAGAAACAGCAGCATTTCAAGTAACTAGCCTGAGTGGTTTAATAAAAACCATAAAAGAATAGTCAAAACTTTGCTTTTGTGATGTCATTGGAATGCCCTATGTGTTGTGGTTATAGCTATTTATATTAGTCCAAATATTTGTATAATGCACAAAGTGAAAGTATAAGGTGTTAAGTAGAGAATTACCATTTTCTTTACAAGAGAGGTGTTCATTTCTATGAGCAGATGACATCTGCATTTTTAGGGAAATGACTTTCAAGCTTCCAAATTTTTAAGGAAAACATGCATAACACAATATACCAAGGAGAAACATTTGCTCTTTCCTTTGTATTTGTCAGCTGGTCTTAAATGAAACCAAAAGAAACACCTCTAATTGCTATGTTAATTCCTTTCTATGAATTAGAGTGAGCTTCCCCATCTTCAGAGTAGTGCAGACATATCCTGAAAGTGGACGGAAAACAGTGGTTTTAGCTCCTTAGCTAAAAACACCTGTGGCTCTGGTGGGCCAGTCAGCATGCCCAGGAATCAGGACACAAGTCAGAGACTCTTGTGAGGTGTTAAATTCACACCTGGTTGGAAGGTAGTTTCACTACCCTCTCTGTTGTGGTAATCAATAAACAATGTCTCTAAAAAAGGCCTGTACATTATTCAGTGGATTAGAACCTTATGGTTTTAAATTTCTTTTCCTCTTTTGTTGTCATGACCTCAAATTGCACTGTTCAGGCAATTATTTCAGCTCTATCATAGACCAGAAAACAATTTCCAGTAGTAGCAAACAAAATACATTAAAAAAAAAATTCTTTTTGGTCAAAAGGGAGTAGAAAACACAATAGCAGCGCAAACTAGGTCGTATTAACAGTCCTTGCTTAGGATAGCTGGGTCTTCCATTAGCTTTGAACACGTTTTTGATTACTGGAGCTTACCTTTTGATTTCTGCATTCCCAGACACATCTGAACCTTGAAAGGTGGCCTTAATACAACCATTTATATACTCTTGAATTCAAATGTCCATTTAAAAATACAGCAATAAAGCAGTGAAGTACATCAATAACTGTGTCAGAAAACTAGGAATTAGATGATTGTTGATGGATGTTGATGCTTGTTGTATGGAGATTTCCATATAACCTGGTGATTCTTATTTCAAACTATTTTTGAACAGGCAGGAATGATAGGCTTTGCATTTAGGAGCGAATAAAAATGTCAGTTGAGTACTTTTAAGTTTTATTGCAGTCTTTTTAGAAAACAAAACTCACTGTCTGAACTCTTTTTTTCTCTTTGAGGTTCCTGGGATAGAAATCAGGTTGCACTTGGTATGTGGGCAGGTGATATTTGTGATGAGTACTAATTGATTTGATGGGCATATTCTGAAAGACAGAAGGCACTTTCAGGAATTTTGTGATAGTTTTTAAGCAAAATAGATGAAAAGACATACAGTGTTCTGGGATTTTTTGCCATATTGGTCTACATTGTTAGCTTCAATGAATTTGACTGGGAATTCAAAACAAAACTTGGGCAGACTCAGAATAAATTAGAATAAAATCAAAGACAATTGCAGGATGCTCTGTGAGGAAAATCTGTAAACTTTCATACAGTTCTAACTGACAGAAATCCTGTTCTCATGCTAATATAGCCAATAATGAAGAAATGTGGGAACAAAAATACAGTGAATGTGTTGTACAAGCAGAATTGTGCTGAACCAGGCTGAATAATGGTGTTCTCTATGGGATGCCAGCCAGCCCCTTAATGCTTACTGCTGCTGCAAAAGCACTTGCTAATCCTGCACCAGGAATTGTTTTTCTAAATCATGTTAGGACTTTGATTTCATTGTAATGCATGGAGGCAAGGGGGATTGTGTCTGAGGCTCGGGACAGACAGTGTGCCCCTTTGGAATAAGGGTGCTTTGTAATGGTGTGTCATGCTGGAATTGCAGCTGACAACAGCCTGCGCAAGGAGCAGTGGCTTGGAGGAAACTGTCTAATTCCCGGGCTCTTTTCTTACCTGGGAAATTTGGTGCTACAGACCAGACTAATGGTGACATTTGGGACTCTTGTGTCTTGAATGCTTTTTTTAGTTGCAACACAAAAGGGTGACAGTTGTGTTAACACTGTATGAGAGGAAGAAGGAAACAACAGCTAGTCTGGCTGCCAGAATCTTGAATTTCCATCTTACCCTGCAAGGAATTTCCCTCAGAAAGCCAGGTTTTAAACACTGTAGACAGAAATATGCTGGTTTCATAAGTATTTAGATGTGAAGGAGATCTAGCAGAAGACATGCATTCAGAATATCTTCATTTTTAACTTAAAATCCACACTGAACTCTGCTCTATTTTGCTCATCAATAGCTAAATATTGGGATGGTGAAAGGAACAGTTTTATTTAGCACCAAATATGAATACCTGTTTGTAGATGTATCTTGGTGTAAGAGCAGGGATTTCACAAAGGTGACTAATAAAGAAAGACCCAAGTGTTCCCTGAGATTTATGTTTTTAGGAGATTAGAGAATATTAAAACATACATAAATATGAACTATTGCTGAAGACAACTGAGGAGTTTTGTAATAATATTGAGTACATGTGGAAGTACTTAGCTCTGTGAATAACTTGTGGATAACTTGGGTAACTTTCCTACCATAACGTGTAGGAAATGATGTCTCTGTTCAGTGGAAGACAGGGTGGTTCAAGAAACATGACTGCCTGGCAAGCTGCCTAGGAAAGGCATCAGAATCCTCCCATTCCTTTCTTTTGTCCACTTTGTTGCTTTTTAATGCCTCGTTGAAGGGAAGCTGATCTTTTGCAAAATTCTCAGCAATCAAGCCAAACCAAGATGGGCAATGATAAGCAAGGAGTGATTTCAATCAGTTTCAGAATGTCAGTATAACTTTCTATTAAAATATGAATCCATCTAAAAAATCCTTCCCAAAAATTATTTTAAGGTAAGTCTCCCTGGAAATAAAGTCATAGGCTTCAAAAATCCTATTTATTGAAAACTACAGAAGTTAAGCTTTTTGTTTGTGAGATGTTCTGCTGTTTTGGGTAACTCCTGAGTGGCTTTTGTTAGTTTCAGTATAGACAATTTCTTTGACCACTGTTCATTTCCCATGAACTCTGAATCCTCAGATACCCTTTCATCTGACTTGGACATCTTTATCTTGTAGGCATAGAATTCTAGGCACAGAATTGTACAGCTAACATTATTATTCATAAATTGCTTTTAATTAAAAGTCTCTGGAAAATCGACACTGAAGTATCTGCCTGTTATGATTATAAGTTAATATACATTAATTTGCCTTGCTTCTTAAGAGAAGCAAGTGTTACTGCACAGAACTGTTATAATCACAGTCTGAAGCCCACAGAACTTCTTCATAAATTAGATTAAAAAATACTTTCTTATAAAGCTAAGTGACTTTATAGATCAATGTTTCCAGATAAGATCCAGCATAAGCTACTCCAAAGAGAGAGAGCATCAATCTTAGGTGATTCATTTCCTCAGCTTCTCCCAATGCAATTTAGGGAATAGACAGTCTCTGCAATAAAAACTCTTCCCAAAGGGCTGAATATTTATACTAAGATGTTTTTAATAACTACAAAAATTGCATCATCTCATGTGTAAGAGCTTTGTATAATGCATTTGAAAAATCAAATAAGAAAATTTAATGAACACAGTGTTATTTTTTTTTTTAAATGAACAATTTCTCTTTCAAAAGCAGTGTTTCTCTTTTACGTCAATATCAAAATCATAAGGTAACCTTCTTATTGTGGCATCAACTACTTTTACTAGTTGACATTTTACTGTCGTTCTGATTTCTGGGAGATCATTATTGTCAAATTTACTGCATGCACATTCACAAGCAAGTTTAAGAATGATGACTTTTACTTGCCTTTGCTGAAGGACCAGGAAGTGTGATTTGCATGGAAGAACTGGAAGTCAGTAGTGATCACTTTTTTTTATATATTTCCAATAATACTGCCTCTGCCTCTGTTTCCTGGGTGAAAGATAGGGAAAATAATTATTTATATGTCAGGAAATAATTTTAGGAATTTGAATGCAAAATGTTTTGGAAATCTGAACTTAAAACCTAGAACTGTGAAATCCTATATGGTAATTTATTTTTATTTTGCAAAAAGGTAGCAGAGGAAACCAGAAAATACTATGTCACTCTTCTACTGTAAAACATAACAATATTTGATTTGTGGGAAAAAGTATGTTATCTAGAAGAATCACTGCTTGCAGTCTTGAGAGGGAAGGTGGGGGTTCAGGAGTGGGGAATTCTTTGAGTGTGGGCCCTTGGGGATGGGCAGATGTGGCAGAGAGGGCAACAGGAGAAAAATTAGATTTCCTTTGGTCTGTATTTTGGGTCATGCAGTGGGAGCAGACAAAAGTATATGTGGCTTAGGAACCAGGGTAGAATCACAGTGGGTGGAAAAAAAGCTGAGCAGTTTAGAAATTAAAAAATAATTGTTTAACAAGGTAAATTGTAAGGAATATTAATCCCAATATTTCCGGGTGGGACATGCCTGGCCTCGTCTGACCCTTGCTGCTGGACCAAAGGCAGCAGCTGTGGTGTTTCACCCCAGAGATACCCTTGGCTGGCTGGATGCTGCAGCTGGGCACTCGGAACAAATCCAGGCATAGTAGAAACTCAGTTTTCCTCTGGTGGAAAAGGTTCAGGCGACGGTGAAGAGAAAATGGAGAGGATTCTATTGTATAGTTTTAATCCAGAGTTTTATTCCAGGATGATAGACCTCTGAATGTTGTAACAGCTCCCAACAGAATCCTGACCGCATGGTCCCGTCTCCTTTTAAGCCCAGGGACAGGGGAAGGGGAAGGGACAGGTGAGGCACCAGCCAGGTGGGACGAGGAGAAGGCTCAGGAGATAAAGACACTTGGACAGGCCAATGAGCCCGGACCTGAGGGGCATCTTTTGAACTTCTGCCAACCACACCACGACTCTGCTGGAATGTTAAGATTGATGGACAGCTCTCAGCCGGAGGGCAAAGGGGAAAGGAGATGTTGGCACACCTGGGGGGGTTGGGATAGGTGAAACAGGAAATGGCATCACACTGCAACAGTAAATGACTTTTTTTTTGGGTTTTTTTCCTCTATAGGCCGCTATGTCAGAGAACATTCAGTCACTTGTTATCATGGAATCAAACATACAAGGTAGCAGTTGGTATTTACAAAACAGGTGGAAGACTTTGCTTCTGAGGAAAGGCTTATTAACCACATTAAAAATCATGAACAAAAGCTGGCAAACTTGAGCTGATGAGCAGAATTCCAAAACAGGAACTACTCAATAGCAGTGATTTGGTTGAAATGCTAGTATGCATTTAAAGAACCAAATAGTTTAATGTTTGTGTCTGGGTAATCTCATTCCTTCTTACTGTGTTTCTTTGATTTCCACAGCCTAATTCAGATGTTTCCCAATTTTAAATTAAGACATAATCTGTATTATGGTAGGCAACTGAGTTTGGGAGTAGTAGAAACCATGGTTAGTCACTACACTGGGCAAAAAAGGTAGCCTGTATCACTCAGCAAAAAGTCAGGTGATGGTTACCTTTTTTGCCTTAAAAAGGACATTTTCCTACAATAGACAAACTAACAAAAGCTGGTAAATAGTGTGTTTGTGAGAGCAGCTCAGAAAATCTACATCAAGTATGGGAAAAATACCAAGAAATGTACGTGCTGTATTAATTTTTTAGGTTTCTTGGGGTTACCCTCTCCAAGTAGCTAAATTGTTATTCTTCAATGGTTTAGTATTTAGGTATCAAACTGTAAATACCTAGAAATAACACTTTACAACCTTTGTATATCTGGACTAAGATTAGACAAAAGATGTGCAACTTAGTTCTTGATCAAAATAGAGGCTGGTGTGACCCTCTTGACCTGTTCCTCTGTCCTTTGGGCAGAAACCAGCTCTGGATTTGGTTGGTTTGGAATTGCTGTGTGTTGACTCTGGGGATGCTCAGAAAAAAAATTAAATGAGAAATTTCTGAGACTTGTGGATTTTCAGCCATTAAGATAGCAGTTTGGATCATTCTTGTTTTTGAGACTGCTTGTTATCATGACCTTCACGCCTGGGAAATTCCTGCCCCTCTTCCACACTGGGCTGTACTGGCCCAGTAAGAGCAACAGCTCCCGGTGACTCTCTCAAGTTTGGTTTCCTTGAGTAGCTAGAGTGAAAGTAGGTTCTGACTTTCTGGAGTTTCATGATTAAATGGCAATTAAGGTTTTCTGATAAACAAAATAACCTAAATAAATACTGCTACAAACTCTCAGCTTTTGAAACTTGCTTTCTTAGCTTTGGGAATTTTTTTTTCATTTCTCCAGAGTCAAGGTAGAATTGCTTTCTATGTAGTGAGATTTTTTGTTTCCCAAGGCAGTCAATACCATTATTGTAAAAAAAATTTCTTTTCTTTTCATCATTCTATTGTTAGCTTGCTTATGACTAGAATAAAAAAAAATAGTGATAATTGCTAGGAAGTGACACCAACAGATAAAAGCACTGCAAGGCTTCATGCTAACATGCTGCCTGTCAGTATTAAATGTGTTTACTTTTCAGAATTATTGTCACCTTTAGCTGTCCAGAAGGAAAAAAAACCAAGCTGTTAGCAGAGGTAATTTCCAAGGACATAACAATTAAGAGGACGTGAGTGTCAGTTTGTTTAAATAGGTTTCAATATATGTTATTTTTTTAACATTAACTACTTCTCAGGCAAATTAATCCTCTAAAATACAGCTTTCGGTATTGAGAGTTACTGATTCACTGGTTATTTCCTATGAAGATGATGATAAATTGGGATGCTGGTGAACATGCAATTTAGGGTTTCCAGTACAGAAACAGCTGTTAGCAGAGACTGGTCATGTACATCATGTCAGGGAGAGTTTACTGCAGCCCTGGGTTAGGTCTTCTGGCATTCCATGATATGCAGCTTAATAGCTGCCCAATATTTAAATAAGGGGACCAGCTTGGATTTCAGGCCCTGAAAGCTCTAACATTCCTTTCTTGCACAGTCCCAGAGGGCCATGTGGTGCCTTTGATAAGTAAACATTTGTCTGGTGGCTTGAACAATTCAGGAGATGAAATGAGACAGAAGTTGTCTCTGCAGGTGGGTTAACAGCTGCTGCCAAGTGCCTCTCTATCTTACTATCTCAGAGCAAACCTCAAAGATGAGCCTGAATAATTTCCAGTGTCATATAAAGACTGGAAAGCAGCAGGAGTGATTTGTTCTGATTCTTCTGAAAAAGATTGATGCAGTGTTTGTTTTTCAATATTTGAAATTGAGAGAGAAAACCCCACTATTTTGGTTCTCCAGTCATTTAAAATCTTAATATGATATGCAGATTCCAGCTCTTTAAAAAATCTGATTGCAAGCAGAAGCAATTAACCCTCTAAATGCATCTCCATAATTTAGTTATCAATTAGCTTTGTCTTAGTGGCTCACAAACTGTTACAAACAAGACATAGGGAAACTTGTTGGAAACCAGTTACTTGGAAATGTAATTAACTGGCTTATTTGTAGATGAATGTTTTTGACAGAAGCTTTAAGGAGGGAAGCACAGAATTTTATGTGGAAATAGCTCTGCAAAATTAAAGCCACTTCTCCCCCTGCAATCCTATTCAAATCCTCCTGCTCTCTCCCTGTTTTTATCTGTAGGTTACCATGTCATTGCTGCTACTGATTTATCTTAAACTTGAGTTTCCCACAATGAGTAAAGGGGAGAGCAAGAAGGGAAATTATGATATATTAAGTAGAAGGCAAAGAGATTTCTTTGAGAAAGAGAAACCATTCAGTGTTTAGCTGAGCTATCTTCATTCTTCAAATGTCTCATGGCAACCTGACTTTCCCAGTTCACTTTTGTGAACAGGAATTGAAAGAGGGATGCATTTCCCATCACCTGTACATTGCATGCATCAGCAGGCCATTTCTGTAAGTGCATATCTGTGATGGTAGAAAAAGGTTTACTTTCTAAAAATCCATAGAAAGCAGATCAAATATGTGTCCTCTATGCAACTGAATCCTGAGCTGGGATCTAGCTGGCTTTTATGAGCTAATGAGAGTCACTGTGGGTCAAGACTTGAATGGAAACTTCCAGGAAAAATAAAAGTGTAGTAGGAAGTACTCTTTACTGCATCCATAAGAGGTGCTTGCCCTTTGACTCAGTGATACAATATAGTTAGAAAGATACTTATAACAGTTTATGAAGTCTTATGGAGTGGTGTCCAAAAAGATCAGGTGCTTTTAGTGCGTGGAACAACAGCTTCCCTCTGGAAGGTCTGGCACGATGTAATAATAGGGCATGTAAATATCTGGTACTTCTAATGGGCAGTAACACAAGCTGGGGAAATAAAAACTCATCCAAATGCTTCAACAACAAACCAGCTTGATGGAAACATATTTTTTCTTTCATAATTTACCAATGGTGAATATATACAATTAAGAAGTAAATAGTGGAATATATTCTAAGAAGCTGTGAAGGCCACAACAGCAAATGGATTAAGAGCAACCAAGTAACTTCATGCAGAAATTCATTAGTGGCAATAACATATGAGATTTGAAGGCAATCTTCAGACTATGAACAGCTAGTTTGCCAAATCTAGAGAATACACCACAAGAAGGATCATTCTGTGCATGCCTTACTTCCTAAGCAGGCTTTCCTCAGTGCCAACTCTGTGATAAAATAAATTCAGGAGATATTTTCCTAACCCTACTCATGCAGCCATTCCTACAACAATATGCACAGACAACAGAAGGGCTGTTTATAAAGCAGAATGAACTTTGTTTTGGTAGTCCATAGCTTTGAAAAAAAGAAAGAATTATGAAGAGCTGGGAATTTGTGAACTGGCACTGGAACAAGGGAAGTGAAGAAAGCAGAAGAACAAAACTCAGTGTGTCAGGGAAAAATTAAAGGTCTGTCAGTATTTAACTTTATCTTCATCACAAATCCATTTATACCTGATAAAACTACATGTAATTAACTTCAGTTAATTTGTATTGTAGAAGAGATGGGTTTTTTTTATGCTTTAGTGAATATCTCTTTTTCAAATCCTGCTGCTGAAATGTTGAGTAAGTTCAGTTTATTACTATAGTTTCCTATTAGTGCAGCAGATTACCAGGTGGCAAGGACCTGGACCAAGACCCAGGTCTCATGCTGTAAATGCCATTTAGTCAAATGTAAGTGCCACTGTGCATCTGAGGAAGCAAGGCAATTAAGGAGTGTTTTGTTTTGTTTTTCCTTGCTAATTATACCCAGACTACAATTTCCTGATACCTTGAGAGAATTGCAGTGTGGAGCATAAGACTTTTCATCATGTTGCAGTCTTACCAGGCCAGCATAAATATTGCATATAAACTGACAAAAAAAAAACCCCAAAAATTAATTGAATTGAAGACTTTTGCCTTTGTTTGGAAACAATAATTTAATCTTTGCTTTTCTTCCTTTGCATTCTAGACTTAGACTTTCTCTTGACAGAGAGATTTTCGAAGTTTTAACTCTAAAATTCAAAATAATGCATGCTGAAGTAAAAAACTGAACATGAACATTCTAAAATGAAAACCTTGAGATTTAGATTAGTCCAAGAAATTAGGCATGCATGCAGTTTTGTGAAGAGTGCAAGTTCTGAATTATGTGCAATTATCAAAAGTTCTGGAATACCTCAATCCAATCTTTAAGCAGTCTTACAAAATAGTATTCTAATTTCAGCTGAAGGTACAGATTCCTGTTCAAAATGAAATTTTTAGGACTTCTCATGGCCATCTTCAACATATAAAATAATTAATGAAACAGCTTCTGGTTTTCATACAAATTAGTTTTAAGTCACCCATGGAATCCCCATGCTAGCCTTGAATTTTGTCTGTGGCAATCTCTTTCTTCCCATCTCTTGCGACTCCTTGTGGGTATTAATATGAATAATTGCACTAAATTGATCAATACAAATAACCCATGCATTAGTAAAGGACCTTTGGTGTATGAAGCAGACTTACATTTCCCTTGGCAGTGTTAGGAAGCACACAGAGAGCAGCAGAAGCACTGATCATGTATTTACAGAGCTCTAAGTGCAGAGGGAAGTTTTACAGTAAGTTGGCAGGAGCACTCCCTGAGCAGCCCAGCTGAGCTGCTGTGGCTTAAGGATGAGACTGTTTAGCTCCAGGGGAACAGGGCTGGAAGTGATCTGTACTCTTTAAACTGAAGTAGCGTCCTGGTGCTGATGTGCAGAGGTGAGCCTGGTGTAATTTCCTACTCTCCCTCTGCAAATAAATGCAGTGGTTAATCATATGGGCATATACCGTCTGTATACCTTCATTTTAGTCATGTGCTGAGATCCAGTGCTCCCTGCAAAGAACAGCCTTCTGGGGACTTAATAAATGAAAGTGGGATTTTGTTTGCCAAAGTAGTGTTTGATGGTGAATTCTTCTTCCTTCTTCAGAAGATAAATCTCAACCTTTAATAAAGATGATGCATTGTTGCCCTTTGGGGCTTTGAAATGGGGCTGCTCAGTATCTACTGAGGGAGGTTAAAAAGAAGCTTTTTAAAACAGGTTTTGTGTTAAATGAGAAATAAAAACCAACTCAAAGAACCTCTCTTCAGCAGGCCAGTTTCACTTAACATATTTTTCTCAATAACATTTAAGTAATGATGAAAATATAGGACATAGTGCTGTGGAAGGGGGAAGTGGATAAGGTGTTTACCTATAGCTGCCCTGCAGAGTTTTTAATCTGTTTTGTCAATTTATATATGGACAAGTGTTGACCTGTACCAGCAGGTGAAATGTGCTGACACAGCCCTCTAGCCCTGCCAGTCTAAACTTTCATAGACCAGTATGTTTTGCTCTGTTTTTCACTCTTTCCACGGCTCCCCCTGTTCTTACAAAAATTTCTTGTAAACAAAAAAGTCTTTCTTTTGAGGAAATTCACACAGTACAGTGGAGAAAGCAGTAGGTAAGGCACAAGGAGAATTCTCTTCCTTTTTAACATTGCCCAATAAGTTGTTAAGGATTTGGCACCTCGCAGGTGCCAAAAATATTTACATAAAGTTTGTGTGTCTTTTGAGGAAATATAAGTATTTGAAATAAGTAAGACATAATTTTAAATCCTGTGCTTGGGAAAATATGTGTGTGTGTGTATAAATATATATATTTATATACATACATACATACATATATTTTTAAATATATAATTGAGTTAAATAAATATGATTTTCTGACACAGATGTATGTTTGTTTAGAGATGTGCATGCACTGTATCAGAGGCTATACAAAAGTTAATTTGGTGCCATCACATTAATTTGGTGCCAGTTGTGCATGTGGTTAATCTGTGTGGGGTTTTTTTAACTCTTATTTTTGATGAAGAGTCAGGACCTCTCAGTGGCACATACAGTACTGTTCTCTGTGAATATGAGTACTGAAGCCCTGAGGATTTAAATAGAAAGAGGATTTAAACAAAAACATTACCACAGCAGAGCTAGCAGGAGAAGCTATGAAGTGGCACATTTAAGATACTCATTTCCTCAGTGGCAGTCAGATGATGGGGTCCTGCAATGGTATCTGTGGAGGGCAGTTAACAGCTGCTGTCCTCAGTTGGTGGATGACCATATTAGAGCTGATTCCTCAGGTACTGGTAATTAGAGTATGGAGAAGAATAAGGTGCAGAGGATGGTGATGTTTGTCATTCTTGATGCACAGCAGAAAATGTATAAGTCACAATTTGATGGTGGAATCCCCAAATTTATTTTCTGTGTGTCTTTGTGCAGTGCTGAAAACTATCCAAACCTCTGTCTGAACTAGATATCTTGTACTGTTTCTGCCACCTACAAACCCCAAAATTAATTTGTTTATTGCTACAGAAACAGCAAGAGGTATGCAGAAATGTCTTGGAGAAAAGCTTTTCATTCTAATTCTTGTACATACCAAAAGCAAACCCTAAATAAATAAATTACATGCTAGAAAGGCTTCTTATGTCCCCTGCAGAATTTACATGTCCACAGGTATCATAAAGAATTGCAACTTCAGTATGCATGCTCGATTGTGTATATTACAGTTCATTAACCAGCCCTCAGGCTGACTAATTTTTGCCAGATGGTATAATTTCTGTGTGTACTTGACTTGCCACGAGTGTTACTATCTTGATTCTAATATTTGTCTGTAGTAAGTGTGCATGAGGGGGAAGGGTTTCTAATTCACAAGCACCTTCCCTGAAAAGACCAATTACAGATGGAAACAATTTAATGAGTTGTGATTCCAGATATATCAACATGAATGTGAACAGTCAGCATTCATCAGGGGAGATACTGAATAAAATTACAACCTTCAAAAACTTCTAATCAACATTTGAGCATGCTGCTTTGCAGTTGTGGGGAGGCTCATGACCATGCTGAGGGCAGGCAGGAGAAAAAAATAATGTTTCAAAGTTTACTGATGAACCTCTAAAATACATAATTGTATTTTATTTGGTGTTAACACACAGATATACTCCATCCAATTTTTGCACTCTCCTCTGAGGAGCACTGCTCCTTAGCACTTGGGAAATTTGTCCCTTCTTGCTCACCTCTTCTCCCTAAGTTGATACATGGGTAAATTTTGTCAGGATGAACATGAGATTGCTTTCCTTACAGACTCAGTACAAAATTGTGTGTTCCCTTCAGACTCTTGGATGAGAAGTGTTTTATTTATGTAGGTAATTTTTCATAACAGATAAACAAGCCAAATCAATCCCAATGAAATTTCTAAGGGCAGTGAGTGGAACCACTTAATTCAGCCTGAATTTCACAAAAGAAGTCAGTTGCAAAACCTGGAAAACCCGGTAGGGCACTTTTGTTCGAATTATCTCTCCAGTCATCTTCACACAGTTCAGAGCCTGTTATTTCATAGGGAAAGAATGATTACTCAAAAGGGTTCCTTCTGTAAATATGTTTTGTTCAGGAAAAAATAATCTGAGGCAGGGAAAAACCCTTCAATTGAGAGAAAATAATAACAGCAGGACATTCTTCTATTTCTTCAATCCTCCTTCATGTCTATTTGGCTTATAGAACTTTATATTCTTTCTATAAAATGGCTGTATTTTCATTGTGTAGAATATACTTAACTGTGTGAAATTCGCAGAAATACAGTGTTTTATGCTCTTAGCTTCCTCTATAAGCTGTTTCTTTAAATATGTGTCACAGAGTTAAAATATTAATATGCAAGGCTTTGAAGCTGAAAAAGTTGAGAATTTCAGAAGCAAAGTTTATACACATCTGAAGAAACTGGAGACACTTAGGATATGTATTCAATAATCATGTCGATAGGCACAAGAAAATGGAAGGTAAAGAAAGATCCTGAGTTGTAGTGGGATTGATTTGATTTGTAAAAGACACAAATAATCTCTAATTGTGATACTAACATAAACAAATAAATTGCTGTACTACCACTTTTTTTCCATAAAATCAGAGTTGCAAGACAAAAGGTCTAAAATAAAAGCTAAACTCTTATTTTGCTTTCTGATGCCTAACAAAACCACTTATACCATCAATAACTGCCAGATAAATAGATTTACAAAAGGCATATTAAAAAGCAAATCTTCCTGCAAGCTACTTTAATTTTGTCACAGCGCAGCACTCATTGTTTAATTTTAGCAGTAATTAAAACCCTTCTCTAGTGCATCTGAACAGAAATGGCACATTCTTAACAGCTTCTTGAAACATGCTGTACTTTTTTTGAGGGGGGGTAACAGGCAAGGCTGGATAATTTAATTTATTTTAAAAATGTGTTTTGGACTTGTGTGCTTTGGAGGCTTGTGTGCCTGTTGCTAGGTTTGCCTTTTAGTGCTATGGCAACCGCCGGGAAGTGCAGCGCAGCGGGAGCTGGCAGCCAACGCCGTGCATCCTGGAGGATTCCATGTCCTTGGGGTTAGCAGACAGACCTACACCTAGGGGTTTGAGGGGAGATGAATGCTTTAAAGATCCTGCGGCTTCAGACCCACCTGCCAGTCTTGTTCTCATTCTTCCTGGGGGCTGAAACTGGCAGCAGAACCTAAGCAGCAGCTCCTCAGTGGAACAAAACACACAGGCAGGGAGAAAGAGCTGGGCAGGATTTTTTTTAAGCTCATCAGGAAACCTCATAACCTCGCTTCTCAGTACCTTGAATTGTCCAGAACTATGTGCAAAGCCACTCATGGTATTTGCACTAGATGCCTTGATAACTTCCAATATTTATTCCAAATATTAATTACTGGCCTTCTGGCTGATTGGGGTGTTTATGTTTCTGAATGCAGTCATTTTCTATGAAAAACTGTTTTCTTGCAAATTTTTGCTTGAAAAATAGGTCTCTGAGCTGTTACCTTGCCCCTGAATGAATAAGGGACAGTGAGCTTGAACACAGAGTTCTGGGATGTGCTCACTGCCCAGGGAGGCCATCACCCTGCCTCTTTCCAGGCTTCAGTGTTTGCCTTGGACATACTTTGATTTGAGCACCTTGCTCCCTTGGCTTCAAGCTTGAGATTGCATGACCTTATCCTGTTGGTAAATGTTTACATGCATACCATTCCCAAAGGAAGTGTGGTTTTACCCCTGCTGCAAAAGCACGTCTGCTCTGGTCCCCATACTTATCTCTGCCTGGCAGCTGAACCCCTGCAGGGCTTTCCTCTGCCCCTCTCTGATGGCACCCAGCAAGGTGCAGTCACCCCAAGGTCCAGCCTGACTGGAATGGGGCACACAGTCAGTGGCTGCTCCAGGGAAAGTATTGCAAGATGTGGGGCAAGGGGTGTTAGGCACCCCTTAAAGCCCCTCTGTCTGAGAAGATTTTTAATTTAGAGGCAGTAATTCTTGGCTGAGTATGGATGATTGCATTGCTATATTAAGAGTGCTTGTTGCTCCTCATTTTTTACTTCTGTGTGTGATTTTGGAAGGTAAGGGCCAGAAAAATTTGTTGCTATTTTGGGTTTTTTTGTTTTTAAAATATGTATAACTGGGTTTTTCAAAGTCCAGAATAATGCAAGCACTGGCTTCTATGATGTTTTTTCACTTGGAAGTAAACATGGATTTTTTTTGCTTATTTAAGGTACATGTCTGTCGTGGTTTGATATTGGCCAAACACCAGGCACCCCTGAAAGCTGTTTGCTCACCCTTTCTTTCTCGCAGCTGGAAAGAGGAGAGGCTAAAAAAATGAGCAAAAGGCTCATGAGTTGAGATGAGGACCAGGGAAAAAACACTCTAAGGGCAAAATAGGTTCAAATTTAAAGGTATAAAATAAATTTATTATTAACAGAGACAGAGGAGGATAACAATAAGTAAAATAAGCCTTTAAAACACCTTTTCTTCCCCCAGCCCCTCCCTCTTTCCTGCTGACCCTGCAGAGAGACAGTACATGGGGCTTTGTTTTGGCCAACTTGACATCAGAGACCTTTTTCTGTTCACTCAGGGAGAGGAAGCTTTCCTCTGTTATGCCATAGGGACCCTCCCATGGGAGACAGTTTTCTGTGAACTTTTCCAGCATGGCTCAAGTTTCATGAGCAGCAGTCCTGCCAAAACTGCTGCAACTTGAGTCCCTCCCATGGGCAAACAGTCATCCCAAAACTGCTGTGGTGTGAATCACTCACCCACAGGGTGCAGTACTCTAAGGATAGGCTGCTCTAGTTTGGCAACAAGAGCCCTCTATCTCTGGAAACAAGGGCTCTCTCTCTCCATTCAGGTTCCCACTGGACCACAGCTTCCTCTGGCATCCAACCGCTCCAGCGTGAGCACTCCTCCCATGGGCTGTGAGTGGATCTCTGCATCTCCTGTGGACTTCATGGGCTGCAGGGGGACAGTTTGTTTCACCATAGTCCTTGCCACATCCTGCAGAAGAATCTCAGCTCTGATGCTTGGAGCACCTCCTCCCCATCTTTTTCCTGACATTTGCAAACCCTCAATACAACCAGCAGCTAACTTCCAAGGCACAAGTGTTCCATCACTCACTTTAAAAAATTAATGTATATCATTACTTTTAGAATTTGATATTCATCTTGGCTTAGACTTTGGGCAAATCAGCTGCCCATGTAATGGCCTTGATTTTGATTTTCTTCCTCTTTGTCCATGTTGCTTTTCAAGATTATCTGGTCATTGTAAAGCATGACAGAGGCAGCAGATATAACCTAGAAGGAAACTTTTCCTCACTTTGAGGTCCCTGGTTGGTGCAAGGAGCAGCACTGGCTGCTCAGCACTTCTGCTCCTGTTTATTGGGCACTTATTGACTCTCAGCAAATTAGCACGGTTGAATTAATTCTGAGTTACTGATGAGGGAACAATGTTCTTACACTGTTCCATTTCAGTCACTAGCAGGAGGTTTTAATTCATGCAGTCAGAACCTGAGGAAGCTGATGGCAGCCCTTGCTCTGTGCCAGGAGGACAGTAATAGGAGCTGTACCAGCAGTGGTAGCAGCTTGTCCTGCACTGAGAGGAGCACCAGGGTTGGAATGAACCTGCGAATGCCTGATGGGGTTCCTGGGTGACTGAAGCCCTCAGGCTGTGTGTGGGGAGGGCCCAGGTTGCAGCAAGGACAGACAGCTGCTGGAGGGAAGATATCCAGACAGAGTTCCCAGGGGAGCATGCAGCTCTCTAGAACTCCAGATGCATGATGTGCACAGGGTATTTGCTGCTGTCTGAGATCAATGGCAACAATGTCTGTGAGAGGTGCACACAGGTAGAAGAGCTGTTCCTCCTGTTGACTGAGCTTTGGGATGCAGTGAGGAGGTTGAGGAGCATCTGTGATTTTGAGAAGGGATGAAACACTGCTGATGAAACACTGCTGTCCTCTCTGGAACAAAAATGTTAACTAGGTACAACACCTGGTAAGGGGTATCCTGCACTCTCTCCCCAAAAGGAAATCAGTCTCTACCGGGGCCAGGGAGAGAACTCCCTCCTTGTCTCCTTGCACCTCCATGCGTCCTTATACAACAGATATCAAGCTCTGCAGTTGGATGGACTGGGACATGATGAGGTTGAAGATGACCCACACATTCTTGAGAAGTCATCAAAGTCAAGTCAGCTTATTTCCCCTGTTGAGAAATACTTTCAGTGCAAACAGTGGTGTGAGTAGCAGAGCAGCACCAGTCAGGTGACTGGACACTCAGAGACATGGCAGAAGCTGACAATCCCAGACTATTGCGCACTTAGACTGTAAGGGTATAAAGAACAGGGTTTCATTTGATTTGGGTCCCTCCTCAGAGGCACCTGAAACATTTGAGTTGTTATGTTGTTGTTTAGTTATTGTATGAAGATTAAATTATTTGAAGGATCTGTGAGTCTGAGATTCTGCTATGAAAAACCTACAGTCAAACTGGTGAGGAAGCCTGGTCTGTCTGTGAGTGTGGGGTGTGTAGCTGTGAAGGGGCTTTAGTTCTATCTCAGATGGTGCAAGTGGCTCCTAGATGACTGAGCAGAGGTTTTCTTAACATCCACATCATGATTGCCTCCATGAAGAAACAAATGTAAATTTATACTTATGAGAGAAACAGCAGGTCTGATCTACTGACCAAACCTGCCTTCAAGGGAAGCTTGCTGCTTCTCCTGGGGCTTGTGTTAAAGATATTAACAGAAGACTTCCTAGCCTGATACATCCTTTTCATACCAATAAAGTTGTAATTAGAGGTCCAAGGGTGATAAAAAGAGACTTCAAGGCCTTGGAGAGATTGCAAAAGGGATTGGAAATGCAGATAACATTTTCCTCTGTCCTCCCAATTGTAGGGAATGACAGTCATAGAAACAGGTAGCCTGGATCCTGAATGGTGGTGTGTTAGTGTGGGCTTTCACGCTGCACCATGATGTAACTGAGCACACCGGAGCGCATCTGAAATGTTTGTATGTGAAGGCATGCAGAAAATGGGATAAACAAAAGGAGATGATAGCTTTGTCTCTGTCCCAGAGCCAAGACATCACTGCCATAAGTGAGACTCAGTGGGAAGAGTCCAGTGATGGAGTGCTGTGATGTTCACAGGCACCTCAGGGAGAGGTGGGTGGGGCAGGCAAATAGAAGGGGTGTGCTGTATATAAGGGATGGGCTGGGCTCTACGGCACTTGCAGTTAAAGATGATGTGGTTGAAAACTTTGGGGTCAGAACCAGTACAAAAACTAATTAAACAAATGTTGTCAGAGTTTACCAAAGATCACTCTGCCTGCAAGGTAGCCACAATGTATTGTTCTACAAGGAATTAAGGAAAATCACTACATCCGTCACCCCTGTACTTATGGGCAATTTTGATGTCACAGATATTAGGTGGGACTATCATACAGCAGACACTGAAAGCATTAAGGAAAATCCTGAAACACTTTGACGATTACTTTTTGATACAGGTACCAAGGGACCTGGCTAAGAAAAATGCCCTCCAGGATCTGTTGTTGGTCTGTGTATGAAATGATGTTTGGTGTCTATCTTGGCCCCAGTTACCACAAAGTGGTAAAGTTTAAAATCTTTTGTGATATGAAAGAGCTCTGTTAGCAGAGTAGACCCATGGCTTTTGGGAGAGCGCACTGTAGGCTGCTTAAGGATCCAGATAGCAAAGTCTCATCAGAATCTGCTTTTGTAGGACTTGGGGTCCACAAATACTGGTCAAATAGCTGGTCCTGACCACAGGGACAGGTAATTCTAGCTCATCAAAGTATATGGACTTTGTAAGTAAGATCAGGTTTCGCAAGAGGATGACAGAGATACCACCACTGCAGTGAGAAAATTCATATGGCTTAAAATTCCATTGGATTTGAAAATGGGAGTAAGATGTGGGATCACAAAAAGGCTTTAATCATGTTAACAGCAAAAGGAGGACTCAATGAAACATTGATCTGTTACTTGAGGTTGGTTAGCTCACAAACAGGAATGGAGATAAAGCAGAGCATACTAAAAGAGTTATTGATATTATTGTGAGACCTCTCTCATTTATAAACAGTCTTGAGAATCTGGATAGGTCCTGGTAAACTGGAAGTTGCCCGATCAGTCCAATTATTGAGAAAGGCAAGAAAGAAGACCCTGGTACTTGTAGGACTGTCAGTCTGATTTGGTGCCTGGTAAAAAAGGCAAGAAAGAAGACTCTGGTACTTGTAGGACTGTCAGTCTGATTTGGTGTCTGGTAAAACTTCTGGGAGTTAGTTGAAAATGCTTGGAAGACAAAGCAGTCATCAGTCAAAGATGACATGACTTAATGAAGTCACGTTACTAACCCAACATCCTCTTATGAGAATGTTATCTACCTAGTGGTCAAGAGGAAGGTAGTGAATATGTTGTTGTTTTGGTTGGTTGTTGTTATTTTTATTTTAAGAAAACTTTTGATACTATCATGGTATCCTTTTGGGCAAGCATAAAGCTAGACGTGTGCTATAGGATGGATGAACAATTGGCTGAAAGACTGGGCCCAAAGCAAAGTAGTGAAGGGGCAACATCTAGGCAGTCACTAGTGGTGTTCCCCACAGCTCAATTTCAGGACCAGTTTTCTTCAATGCTTTTATCAGTGATCTGGACATAAGAGTCAAGTGCACACGAAGTAAATTTCCCAGTGATACTAAACTGGGCTGGTGATTGGTTAGAGAGGCCTTACAGAGAGATCTTGGTAGACTGGAGCACTGGACCATCCCAACCATATGAAATGTAGCAAGCATAAATGCCAGGTTCTGCATAAATGCCAGGTTTTGCAGGTTCTGCATCTGTGGTGGGATCATCCAGGATGTGTGTACAGACTGGAGGACAAGAGGCTGGAATGTTGCCCTCAGGAAGGAATCTGGGGTAGGATGGTAAGATCACTATGAGTCAAGAGTGTGCCCCCATGGCTAAAAGGGCCAGCCTTACCCTGAGATAGGAACAGAGGCGGAAATGCCTCTATCTCCTCTCTGGTGTCTGGTGATGCAATGCCAGGGAACCGGTTAGACCCGCATTGAGGAGGTTCAGATGGGATAATAGACCACTGAGGGAGGCCTTGAGCACTGGAACAAACTCCCTAGGAAAGTGATCAAGGCTCTAAGCCTGTCAATGTTCAGGAAGTGCTTGGACAATACTTTTAAATGTAAGGTTTAACTTTTAAATTACTCTGTGTGTAGCCAGGACTTGGAATCCCTGCAGGTCTCTTCCAAGCTAGGATCTTCTGTGCACTTGCTTTCCTCTTCCAGCTGAAAGAAGATGATGCATATTATGACATTATATAGTGAGTAAATTACATTTGTTTGTTTTTTCCATATGCCTATATTTGTGAAGAAAGGAAGCTGTTTTTCGCATTCTTATTTGTAATGTCATGGAAATAAGAAAGATCTAGAGAGAGAATATCCTGTTTCTAAGTTTCCTCACCATAGTTTTCAACGCATTCATTCTTTTCTTACCCTCTGCCACCACTTAAAAGAATAAAATCTGTTAACAACAGGCATATGTGATCAACAGCTCCTCCTACTACAAATCTGTCTTTAAGCTTCACTTTTTGGCAGTCCATCCTACATTAACCTTCTGCTAGAGTTTATATCAAACCAAAAATGCTGTAACTATGGTGCTTTGCAAATGTGTGTGTTTGTGAAATTTTGAACTTCTGCATTTGCTAGTCTGTTGATAGGGTATGGCTGAAATCTACTGGCAAAAGTACAAATGTAGGCTCTCTGAAAATTGAATGAGCAGTTACCTGGAGATGCACAAGAAATTAAACTTTCATCCATTAAGGAAATAAAGCTTTCTGACTTATGTGATATTTTAGAATAAAGCAACGTCTTCAAATTCTGAGGATTCAATAATTTCATTATATAAGACAAATAAAAAATGGTGCTGAACAAACTAATGGCTTAACTAAAGAAACAATGTGGTCTGATTCCATTCTTTGATTGCTTAAATTTATCCCTCTTTTGGATAGGGTTTTAGGGAAGGTTTGGTTTATTTCATTACAAGAAGGTTAACATCACTTTTTCTAATGCTGGCTTATAGAATTCTGCTCAGCTGTGGATGCTTGAGGTTTTTGTGTTGATGACCATAGATTGATTCATTCATTCTGGGCCATTTTCAAGGCTGGGCCTCTCTATCAAAACTGTCAAATATATTTGTGTCTTGAGGGATCTGCATCAGTCTGAGGGCTTTTTCTTTTTTTTTTTTTTCCTTTATTCAAGCAGAATATCTGAAAGGGAAAAGTATGTTGAAAGCTGAGAAAGAAAAATAAAAGATTTAAAAAGAAGCAACATACCCACAGGCTATCTCTGACTAATAAGAATTCAAGCAGCTGTGTTTTTTTTCAAGTGAGTGACCAAATGAAGCTTTTCTGTTTGACATTCTCTTTTGCTTCTTCGCCTGCGCCACACAAAGACTTTCAGTCTCCAGCCTCTGAATAAAATCTATTTTCAGGTCAGGTACACCTCACACTGGAAAGGGAGAAATGTGTCAGAGATGAAGGAAGGTCCAAAGCTCTTCTACTTTTACTTCCAGTCATGATATGGTTAATCTGTTTACTAGGACAGGTCTGAAAACTAATGATAACTATTTACTTTCTAAAGTAAATGCTACTTCTCACCTTGAAGTCATTTCAGAAGTGATTGAATATTCATGAGTTTTTCTTCAGAGTAGGATAAAGGCTTCTCCAACCTGGTTGTGTTCTTACTGATATTCAGGGAAACAAGGAAGATATCTTGCAGAGTAAAGAACATCCAAATTTATTTTCTGCAGAAGGAAATAGCACACTGTTTAATGAGCTGACAAAAGAGTAAATCTTGAGTAGTTAGAAGGCAGCCCAACATGCATGGTTCTGGAGTTCAGCTCTGACAAATATGTAAGACTCACTGTAATTCATTGGCATATAAACTCTTTTAAAAAAATTATGTAACTAAACATCACTACGGTGTGAAAATTGTTTTTTTTTTTTTTTTTTTTTTTTTTTTTTTTTTTTTGTACTAGACTCATATAGGAAATAAAAAGGAGAATTCTACATAAAATCATAGGGTGATTTGGGTTGGAAGGGACCTTGAATATCACTTAGTTCCAGCCCACTTCTCAAGGGCAGGGACACCATTCACTTGACCAGGTTCTTCAGAGTTCCATCTAACCCAGGCTTCCAAGGATGGGGCATCCGCAGCTTGTCTGCACAACTCGTTCCACTGCCTCAGATGAATGCTTTCATGCAAATAAATTAATATTGGCTTATCACAGATAGGTAGATAAAAGGTCAGATAGGTCCAGATAAAAGGCAAACTGCAAAGAAGGCTGTGAACCCTGCCCTTCTTTTTCCTTCCTAGTCTTCATGCTGCATATTCTGTCTTCAGCTCCACTGCAGCCTGCTGCTGCCAGGTGCCATCCAGTATCACTTAACACTGATTCACTTTCCCTCTTTGCAAGAGATCAGGGTAGCAATTGCTCTGATATATTTTGTAATCACAGATTTTATTCAAGTTTAAAATGGACATAAGAACAATGCCCATAACAAAGATTGGGGTTTTTTTTTAAGAAATCACACTGGTAATACCTGTTAAAATAGTTACGTGCATTTCTGGCTCAGCAGAAATGACTCTTGTGCCAAAGACTGAGAGCATAACCCTTTGGAGAAATTAAAATTATCTTATTATCTTAATTTTATTTTTTGTTACATGGGCATTGGGGGGTGTCCTGGTTCAGGGCAAATTTTGGAGAGAACCCCCAAAGGGGCTCCTCTAGAAAAGCAGATTCAATCGGCCCCTCCTCCCAACCGGTCCAGGAGAAAATACCTCCTTGGAGAAAAGTGGAAAAAACTGTTTATTAAACAATAAAACCTAAACAATATTAAACAATAAAACCCCTTGCTGCTCCAAAAGAGATGACAAACTCAGAAAGTCCCTCCCCAGGTTGCAGCTCAGCTCACTCAGTCTCTTATCTGTCCCTCAGGTGCTGGAAATGTTGCGGCCCAGGCCCGGCCCGGTGGGCCACAGGTGTGAGCTGCCGGTGCTCTTCTGGGTGTTCAGTCCAGAGCAGGTTTGAACAGGTCCAAAGAAAAGGGAAAAAGGAAAAGCCCACAGTCCAGGGAACTTCTTTGCCTCAGCTAGCTAAACTAACTAAAAGCAAAGGAGAGCTCTGTCCCACTGTCTGTCCATCTGCAGACAACACAGTCCAGGAGCAGGAATGTGGAGGGGTGAGTGCAGTGTGTGAAAACAAACTGTCCACTTCTTCTCTCCTCCCTTCACTCTCTGCAGTGCAAAATTTATTATTCAGCATAAACAGAACAAGGTGATTGGGGATAAAAGCATCATATAGTCAACCTAGGACAGGGGGTGAAATTGTTTCCATAATTTTTGGGTTTGTTTTGGAGTCTCTTTTACACATAACTAATACTCTGGGACTCAAGTTTGTCTTTTTGTCTTTCAGGCTTAGGAGCAAGAATAAAGAAATTCTGATAGTTCACCAAATGGTGAAGCATTACTTTAAAGGATTCTCTTTTTTCCAATCTGAATCATGCAAGGCTTTTTCTTACAAATATTTTGTATCTATGTATTTATACCTCAGTTATCAGAGAGACATTGATTATAGGATTCTTAATTGTTTTAATTTTGTTCAATCCGCTCTATAAAAGACAACTGTTGGAGATGGAGTTTCCTTGAAAAACAGGGAGGTTGATTTCAGTTTGAAAAGGGAATCATGTATTATGTGAAGCTTCTAAAGAATAAAAATGTATAAATTATGCCTTGTTAGGATAAGATGCTTTAAATGCATAGGGCTTTAAATGGATAGGGTTTGCAGTGTATGATTGTCAAAAGTGAGGACTAGGCACACTTTGGGACTAATTCAAATAAATGTTTCAGAACCATATCAGGAACTCATTCAGTCCTGTACTGGCATGAATGACAGTCCTACTTCCCAATGGTGCTGAATTCTAGAGGCAGTTACAGCTGAATACTAACAGAAGTTGGAGGTAATGTGCTGTCCTGGTTTCTACATTTCAAGGCAGGCACAGGGGATTTAATTGCTGCTCTTGTAACTAGTCAAAATGACAAAGGGAATGCAGTAGCTGAAATTTAAAAAATTTGTGACTGTAGTTTGAAGCAGAGTTGTCTGTGGTAGGCTATGACTTAGGTTTATAAAATTGGTAAAGGCAAGATTTAGTGAACTGTTGTTCACTAAATCTTACCACAGAAGAGCTAGGAAATTAATTTAAATAGATAAACAGATAAGTATTCTTCAATACAGTGCATAGTGGACTTCTGTATGTCATGGAGGCAGACACAAAGTGAACAGATGCAAAAAAAGATGGACAAACTGTGAGGGATGACTGGTCCATAAACAGATAGGGGATAAGCAGGGATAATTTTTAACATTCATAATCCATTTCTTGTAGGTCCTAGGGGAGCACCAGAGTGATGAACTCTAGGTCGTGTTGAGTATCATGTGTCCTTCTGCTACTTTGCAAGGTTCTCCATGGCTCTGGCCCAGTAAGGTGGGTTTTGTGCCCTTAACACAAAACAGTATTAAGTGGAAAACAAACAAAACAGTGGAAAATTTCATGTAGTGATCACTGGGTTTTTTACCCCTGGGGAGGAAGGGGTGAAGTCCAAGATGCATTTTGAACTTAACGCATAATTTTAGCTTGGGCCTCAGCTTGCTAACCTTAGCTGTCATTACTATTTTGACCTGAAGCTGAACTGCTGCCTTGTGGTTTGAAATCCCAGGCCTAAAAGTGGCATCCATTTTAATGTGCAGTACTGACAGAATGGTGGATTGCAGCTGTAGGCAGGGGCTAACTGTCAGCCCTGAACCTGCTGCTGTCCTGATATCATCAAAGCCAGGCTGCATGACTGCTTTGTCTCCTGACCTTTTACTAGCCAGCAAAGGAAACCTTTGCCTTCTTTCAGCTGAGAGTGGTGCTGCTTACTGCTCTCCTTCAGCCAAGGAGAGAATGAGGAGGAGAGGTTCAGTACTTGGCTGGAAGGCAAGGCTGCCTTCGCTACCTCCCAACTGAGATTTTCTTCTTTTCTTGACTGTGTGAGTACATAGTTCAGAATTGCTCTCTTATTGCTTTTAGTCAAATCACAGAGAATAAAGTATGATGGCCCAGGAGCTCTTGGGCAACCACCTGCCTCACCTGATGATGAACACCAGTGACTGGAAGTCTCTATTGAGACCAGTGTCTCCTTGTGCGAGTGCTTTACTGAAGCACTAAACTTTACTGCAGTTATTGGTTTGAGTGGAAAAGTTATTGCTGTCAAGAATAGTTATCTCTCAATAGACCCGACCTTGGCATAGGCCCTAATTTGGAGATGGCATTGGCAAAATAATTTGACAACATGATCAAAATCATAATGTTTACCTAACTATTTGAAAACTTTGAAGTCTCAGACTGAAAGGTATGTATAATTCATGGAGTTTAGGCAGTCATAATTTTTTCTTTCTTTCTTATTTTTTTTAAAGATTGGATGCCCAGTGTAAAGTAACATATGCACAATTTAGCTGCTCACAGTGTTTATCCCAGTACCAAAAGATAGGGCCTGAACAAAGAAATCAGAGTTGCTGTTAGAGTAGATGATCATTAAAAGTCCTTCATCCTAACATGCAACAGCATGAACATATTAATTTTAAAATACTGATGTGTTGGTAAAGAAGTGTTTGAAATGTTGAGCAGACTTTTTATTATCTCCTGTCATTGTCAGTTGTTGACCTGAATAACACCTTCAAATATGATGTGAAAATAATCACCACGTAGAGTATACCATGTAGGTTAGTTGAGCAGAAGAATATTATTTGTTCAGGAACCAAAATATCAGGAGATACTGATGTAATAAAAAAAAAAATCTGCTAAAATTGGTTAGAAGCAGAAAAGCTTACCATGGGATCATATAATTAAGGTGTGGAAATCAATGCTGCTAGGTGTCAAGTTAGATCTTAAAGTAAAATCAGGAAATTACATTGATGTGGCTGGACCTATGAATTATGGTATTTAGTGACAGTAATAAATTACAAAAATATTATGCTCTCATTTCCATTTCTGAAAGTGCTCTTTGCTGGTGCTGCTTGTACTTTGGGCGAGGCTTGGCTGCTGGTTGTACTCTGTGTGTGCCCTCTGTGGTGACAAATGAGAGTCAACCAAGGACAAAGGTCTATCCCTAGGAAACACTGTTATACTCATAACTACATTTTATTGACAAAAGCAATTGGCTTATTGGCCTGAAGACACCTTTGTCTGTTTGGACGTATTTTTTGTAATTGAGATTTAATCTTCCACTTTATAATGATCTTGAGAACTGTGTGCCATTTGTGACACTTCCTTTAAAAAATAAGGTAAAGTTAAGATAAATAAGGCTGCAAGCAGTGGCTGAAACATAGCACTATGGATTTTGCATTAGAGAATTACTCCTTATAGCTGGTTTTTCTTTCAGGTTTGGTTTCACATTTAAGTTCTCAGCTGTCAGATATTGATATGCACAATTCTGAGTAACTGTTTGTACTGTCTCTGTGTGACAGGGACTCCTGTTCTTTGCCAGCTCAACATCCGGCTGAAATGATTTTGAAAACTCTTGGAGGTTTTCAAAGTAATAAGAAATTTTAGTCTTCTTTTTCAACTATCCTGCTTAGAAATTGTTATAGGGCTCCTGGAAACTAGAAATCTTGCAAATGGAAATGTTTTCTTTTTTTTTTCCAGAGGAGACAGATGTCCATTTTTTTCTGAGGACTGACTCAACAAAGCAACCCAAATTTTCAGAGGCATTTATAGTTTCAATTTACAAGCCCAGCTTTTGAGGTGGATGTTATCTAGAAATCCAATATAGAACAGTTTTGACATTATCGTACCCAAGTTTTGGAAACTGAAGTAGCCACTATTCACCTGGGAAAAAGTCCCAGCAGTTTTTGAGGAAAGTTGATGTACTCATGCACCAAAAAAAGGTCTTCTGCTGTGAAGAAGTTTAGTTTTTTCTGTAGTGAAAAAAACTACAGAAGTATGAAATATTTTTTGTAATGGTTCAGCTTGTAGCTTCATCACTTCAGATGCTATGATAATACAGATGCAGAGAAAGGGAAGCAAGTTCACGCAGTTGTCAGGTATTTTATAAACCCAAGATTTTCTGCTCATGTCCAGCTGGCCAGCCATTGGCTTTTTCATATTCTGAACCAACTGTATTCACATTAACCACATGTTCTTTTTTATTTTTTACAGCTTGAGAATTGGAGCTTTTAGGTTGGACGTGATGATCTCAGAGGTCTTTTCCAATGTAAGTGATTTTGTGGTTTTCTGATAACTGTAACATTCACTTGGCATGGGAGTTCAGTCTGACAAATGTTTTATTCCTTATTTTCCTTCAGCTTTTATCTCTTCAAAAGTGTTGATACTGAGCCACAGCATTTGGGATTAATGATAGATGATGTGTTTAAGTGTCTCTGAAAAAGAAATTCACAGAAAACAGCTGAAGAGCTGGTGATTTTTGGAAGTATGTCCATTTGTAATGATGTTCTCATTCTCAAAGGTGGATATTTAGGAATCCCATTTGCTAAAAAAGCTGTTATCACAGCTTGAAATATTTGAACTACAAAGGATAGATTGCTGGTCTGAGCAAAGTTATAAGAGGGTAATAAGCCTATCCCTGTGATGTCAGCACATGAGCCATCCAAGATTAGTTGTGAAACAATTTACCAGCCTACTAACAATCTGTATTTTGAGAAGTCCTTGTTGTGAAAGCAGCTAGATGCAGTACAGTGAGAGGAGTTGAAGTAACTTTGAGATTTACCCACTCTCACCTTAATGTAGGCCATATATGCTAGATTCCTAAAAATAACTTTAATATCTGCATTAGACTAGTTGTCAGACTGTGTTCAGCCTCACAGCCTGTTATGTTTCAACATGACTTGAATAAGCTTTTAGATCATGGCTTTAGTCGCAGAGATTTTGAGGTAGCACCGGTGTGTAGTTTAAAATACACGGGTATGAAGCAGCTGTTGAAAATAGAATACCATGGGTGAATAGACTTCTCTGTTACATATATAGGACTTGCCAGCATTTTTCCTTGAAAATGCATTTCTGCAATGAGCTGGTACAAGAAACATGGATTAATTGCAAGGCATGGCTTAAATCAACTGTGAAGTAAAGGGCGTGACTATCAGCTAATCCATGGGCCCAACTGCCTATACATTAGCTTCCGATAATCTTCAATATACCCTCATGACCTACTCTTCAGAGTATGGCTTTTGCCTATGAGTAAGAGCCACACATACAAGTGGAGTTCAAGGTTGATACTGGTCTGGGGAAAGGACTTCAGCTGGTGCCTGCATGCTTCGTATCTCTTAGGCTGAGCCTGCAAACATGGAGGCTTGGGTCTGTGTTCCCAATGAGACACACAAGAAATCATGGCATTAATAAATTCAGAGTCAAATTTGTCAGAAAAAAAAAATATAAGAACATGAATGTACTGATAGGTTTGGACCTTCTTGCTTTCTGTTTTCACTCTTGTCTTTTGTTATGAGCAGACCCCACGCAGTGGATGAAAATCTTGCATTTATTACTATAGTCTTTGGATTTATGTGTATTAATAAAAGGGGGCTCTTGACATAAAAGCTCAGCAGAGAATAAAGTATTGTAGTTACTCCTGGAGTGAGTATCTTAGAGGTCCCACCCACAGCAGATCATCAAGAGCTATCAGAAGTTTCTGGCTTTCTCTAGGTACTGGTGGTTGCCCACACAGGGAAATGGCATTATCATGCCTGGAAAGAGGACTCCATGATCACAGAATAACAGAATCACCGACTCACAGAATCACAGAATCACAGAATGAATTAGTCGGAAAAGACCTTTGAGACCATCAAGTCCAACTTATGACCTAACACTTCCTCATCAAATAAACCATAGCATTGAATGCCACATCCAGTCTTGTTTTTAACACACCTAGGGACAGTGACTCCACTACCTCCCTGGGCAGATGATTCCAGTGTCCAATTACTATTTCAGTGAAGAATTTTTTTCTGATGTCAACCTAAGCTTCCCCTGGCAGAACTTAAAATTTTGTCCTCTCGTTGTGTCAGTGATTGCCTACAAGAAGAGACCAACCCCCACATGACTACAACAACCCTTCAGGAAGTTGTAGAGTGTGATAAGGTCTCCCCTGAGCCTCCTTTTCTTCAGGCTAAACACCCTCAGCTCCCTCAGCCATTCCTCACAGAACTTGTGTTCCAAGCCCTTCACCAGCCTTATTGCCTCCTCTGGATGTGCTCAAGTGTCTCAACATCCTTCCCAAACTGAGGGGCCAGAACTGGACACAGCAATCAAGGTGCGATCATTCATTCCCATTCAATATTCATCATGAGTCTTGCAATCCCTGGGTTAGTATGGGTCCAGTTCATTCAAAGATATTTGAGACCCAGCTGGATGGCTGATTGAGCCATTTGGGCTATTGCATTTGGCTAGAGTTCCTGCTGGCTCACTCTTACACAGGGCTAGGCTCACTCTTACATGTCTTCCTGAGTGACCCTTGGAATTTTGGTCTGGCCTTCCTCTGCAGCAAGGGAATTTCACTACACTGGGAGTTGGTGGATGGTTTGGGCACAAGCTGGGAGATCTGCAGATCATTACACTGACAGTCTTTAAATAAGTGCGTGCTTTCTCCCTACCCCTTCTTCCTTTCATACCCATGCATGTGAGGGTGTCCTCATGTCTCTTTCTGCTGCTAGGGAGGATGAGCAGGTCACAGCTCATGCAATAGCTGTTTCAAAGGCGTATGCATGTGCTGGTTACTCAACTGAGTCAGCCAGACTTGAAAACAGAGCTCAGAGTTCTAGTCATTCCCTCATTAGAAGGAATGACTTAGGCCTTGTGTCCTCTGCACAGCAGCAAATTTTCTCAGAACATGTAGTATTTGCCTCTTGTCTCTTCTCTGATGAATGATGCTGAAATTTCCTAATGAGAACAAAATTGTTGGAAAGATCAGGTTAGTGGGAGGCAAGGAGGAGAATAAGATCAATAGTTCAATCTTCTAAGTAATCTTTCCTTAGGACCCAGTCTTTAAATTACCTTTCGTATCCTTTCCCTCATCTTAGAGAAATGTGTTCCAGTTCTCAGTCCTGCAGCAAGTGCAAAAGAACGCTGCTTATATGCTATGTATTGAGGAATGCCTTTAGTAGCATGAGTCCCACGTTGCCTAAAGGAAGCCCTTGGTTCTGTTTCTAAACTTCACAAATTAGGCAGACCTGTGAAGCTAGTTAGCTTTAATTCACTCGAAATCAATTACTTGAATGCTGAAATCTAAAACATTTCATTTATTTTTGACATAAATTCTTGGATCCAGTCCAGTTTTTGAAAAGTTTGATTCTGCTTCTAATTCAAGATAAAGTATTTTAGAAATCTCGTAGGTATCAACATATATTCCCTGGATAATCTCAAAGTGGAGTAACAACCAAGGAAAGAATAAAATTTAGTTCAGTTGAAATCAATACTTTTTATGCTGGCAGGTTAAAATGTGCCTGCACTAGAATCATGATAGTTCTTTTTTTGTTGGTTTTTTTTTCCTCCTGTATTGCAATGAGTTAACTTTGATGTTGGCAGTGGAAATTTTTTAAGTAAATGGCTCTCATCTTCATTTGATTTTTGAAATATTGTCTTGCCACTGAACCATTGTGAAACTTCATCTGTTTTAGGAAACATGGTTGATTAGTTCTGTAACTTTTGATCCATCATTTGTATATTTTTTAAAACCATTCATGCAGAAAGCAAATCATGTAGGCAATTTTTTCCTCTTTTATCAAATCTAGTTTAAAACAGTAACAAAAAATAAGTCACAAAGCTTTGTTGATGGAAAACTTGTTTCTGTTAGGTTAGACTTGCAACCATTCTGCAGCATTTGGAAATCAGGCACAAGTCCCCTTGAAAGTATGAAGTAAATTAACCATGAAACAAGGAAAGCTATGGCTTGGTGAATAATTCAACAGCATAGTTTTGTTAGTTATCATTTAACAACTTAGAAGACTATGTGGTATGAGAAAAAAACATGAAAAGGGCCAATTTTGTGAGAAAGTTCCAGATTGGTGTATAACAGCCTGTTACATCATCTTTGTAAAATGAAACCAAAGGCTTTGCTAACTATGCCAATAATTCCTGATTCTGCATACAGATAATAGATAGGGACATATTTATTGTTTTTAAACAATAAATGAAACAAGTGTATTCAAATATATCATATTGCTGTTTAACTTTTTTGCAAAAGAGTAGCTAGATATGTGTGGTAAGACTTAATGAGACACAATATCACAGGGAATTTTTTTTCAAGGCTTCACAGTCTTCCTGACCTGAACATTTGACCTTGAACAAGAAGGGTGTTAAAAACCCACTTATATTTCATTTGATAATTTGTATAATGAAGTTGCCTCCTGGGTATCCTCTTCATGGCAATGAACTACTCAGTGCTGCACAAGCCAGTCATGCAGCAGGTACTAGGAACACACTGGAACAGTGGCAAGATGGATTGAGCAGTTAGCCAAAACCAGTGAGTAAAAATACAAATTAAGAAAAAACCTTGCTGTGAGAGCTCTCTGGCTAGGGATCAGTGCTGCTTTGCACACTGAGCTACTCTGTCCAGTTTGAAATTAGTGCTGAACATCCACATCCACTTTAACTACAAAATGAAGACTTGTTCTTTTCAAAACATGCTTGCTCTGTGTGAATCAATCATCTTGTGCACGGAGCTCCTGTGATAAGGAGGTCAGAGTTACACCAGGTATCTGTCAACTGCTGTCAATCAGGCCAGGCCGGGGCAGTGTGGGGATATTAACCTTTGAGACAATTTTTTAGGGATAGGGGATGATTTCTTGACTTCTTGAGTTTTTGATGAGAATTTTACAAAGCTCTTTGCGTGTTTCTAAATGATTCATTTATTTCCCAGACAATCTTCCCTGACACATAAACTGTCTACTTGTGTTCACAGTCATGTGAGTTTCAGAAAAGACAGAATGGATCAAAAAAAATGTATCTCTGATGGATTGTATTTGGCCTGAATTAAGAAGGAGTAAAACATAATCTGTGAAATATTTCAGTCATAAGCTACCAGATAATGGTATTACAATGAAGTCAACAAAATTAAAATAGGTCAGATAGTTTATATGCTGGTAAAAGCAATCATCTCAATTTGTTTCTTGATGGTTCTTTGTGAATCTGGATTAGCTTCCAAAGGAAACTTTAGAGGAACTGATGGAGTAGCTGTTGGTCAACTATGTTGAATTGACCAAACTTCTGACTGTAAACCAATAAGGAACTATAACTACTTGCTGCCCATTTGATAGGGATGCTGGAGCCTGATGCTGAGAATTATCTTAGCATTTTGTAAAGTGCTGGAAGAATTGGATGACATTAGGGGTTTGACTCCTGGTCTTGACTCTAACTCTCAAATTCTTTTTTTTAATATCAGCATAATACACTGTACATTCCCCATTCATTCTTACTGTAAATACTTTTTAAAAATAATTTTTGTCTGAATTAGGCTGAAGTCTCTAGTAGTCATTATTTAATTCAGTAAGAACAAACTCATTTTTTGTTTTAAATGGACATGGGACATGCTCACATGGGTGGTGGGGTTAAAGGGGAGGTACTACACAGTTATTTCTTATTTTCTTGTTTTTATTGGAATTACATTTAGCTCATTGATTACATTTAAGTAGTTAGGAAGCTCACGCTTTAGCCAAAGTAAATTCAGTAACAGTTAGATTTGTTAGAGAAAAGGAGTGTATTTTATAAGTAATATGAAGTCAAGCCCACAACTTCTTAAATGTTCCTATAATTTTTCTTCTTGGTACAAAATAATACACTTGCTGAGAGAAGTTCCTGTGAAAATAGGAAAGCTAACTCTAGATTGTCAGAACAAAATGGTAATCAATGTAACTACTTCAATAGAAATAGCCTTCCTTAGGTTTAATTTTGTGTACTTTACAAATTAGAGAATTCTGATTTTCCACTTGGCAGCTCCATCTTACCTAATATCCAAATCAATCTCAAAGGCTAAATCAAGGCTTTACTGATATCTCTTTTATTCTATTGTTACCTTTGTGGCTGTTACTCATGTAACCTATAATATAAAAGGCAACATACGTGACAGTTTCACATGCTTGTGATTTTCTCCTCCATACAGACTAGTCAAGTATAATTAGAACATTAATTACATAGGAGGACAGGAGACACTAATTAGACGAGCAGCTTTGTTCAGACTGAGATGATGTTAGAACATGGGGGGGGGGGGGTTGTGAGGCAGAATATATGGCTAAAGGAGACATCTTTAATTGGAACTGCTGTGATATTGCTGAAATAAGCAGGCAAACTTTTAAATACTTTTAACTGTGGCTGAAGGTTGAACATACAGGTTTCTTGTCTGGATGCTGAAGAAAGTAACTACTGTATTGATTTTGCTGTGTAGAAGAGTTTTGCCAGCAAATAAGGAATTGTAGGACAAAAATAGCAAGGAATTATTTTTGTACAACTCTATAACAGGCCCTAGTGACTAGTACTGGTATTTTAATAGTTTTGCAGAGTACCATCTGCTGCCATAATCAATGAGGTAAATAAGACCTAAGTGACCATCTTGCTCCAAAGTGTGTGTGTAGGAATATGTACACATATTTGATATCCAATGTATTCACAGTCAGTCTTACTGTATTGGATATCAGTGTTTGCAATCAAAAGGTCATTGATATCCTGAAATTATCTGAGAGGTAGATAAAAAAGGCTCCACTTAACTGATGCTTCCATTTTTTTGAACAAAACCTGAACTGCAGATGCCTCAGAGGGTGGATCAGCATAGTCGTCATGCATTAGCTCGCAACAGTGAAGTGGGAAGTGACAACTGACTGGGACTCATGGAAGGAAAAGATTTGTAAACTGTGGGGTTTTAAAAATAAATTAAGTTGATATTTGAACAAAACTTGACAATACCCATGTTCTGTAAAAGAGCCATGTGACCTTTGACCAGAAGAAGGGCAGAAAAGAGCTGTAAAGAGAATCTAAATGATAGCTGCGCAGTACTGTATATTATAACAGTATTAGAAAAGTTGGCTGGAAACAGATCAGAGGTGGGGGAAGAAAAACACTTCTGCAAAATTCAGCACCTTGTGTGGAGAAGGATTGTTAGCTACTTGACAGTTAAATAAAGCAACAGGCATTAGACTTGAACTCCTGAGAGAAAACTACAGAACAGTTGCAGCACCATTACTTTTACTCAGCTCAATATAGCAAGAAGATTTTAGATCAGGAAATTCTAGTTAGCAAGTGAACTATGCATCTCAGTAATATCTCTTGGAGAAAGATGAGATCAGTGGTTGAATACTTCACTCAACATGTAAATGAAAGTACACATGATAAAAGCTAAATTACAAGGAAATAAATCCAAAAAAGACTGCTGTTTTACCCATTTTCTATTAAGCATAAGAAAGTTCATCTTGGAAGTAGAGAAGGAAATATAGGGATTTTCATCTCAAGCTCTAAATCAGTGTCATTTTATAATGGAAAACGGTGAAACCCCGAAATATGTCTGACAATGGGTTGCCTCAACAAAATAATAGAAGATATTTGCATTTAACCTTTGATTTTTAGAGTAGGATATATTTTAATCTTCTTTAGACTTCATTTATCTGTCAATTTTTTTGCAAATTGAATTCCTTCTGAAAGGCTTAACATTCATTTTTGTACAGCTGACTCATAGCCCAGTTCTGGCACAAAGAGAAATGCCCTGTTTTGAGCACTAAGGTGATGCATCACTCTTATCCTGCACACAGAGCACACTGCATTTTAATTAAAACAAATGATCTGATTTATTCTGCATTCTCAAAACAAAAAAAGGTAGGGGGGGGGAAGTAGGGAAGAGAGATGGGACTAAACCAAAAAATCTGTCCACTCCCAAATGGGAAACTTGGCACACTAATTCTCTGCTTAAAATGTGCTATAACTTTGGTGCCGAGAATCTTGTTTGAATTCCATTTTTCAAAAATATGAAGTAATTAAAAAATGTATTTTAAGAATATGGGTTCTTTGCATTTTGTTGTGGTTATGTGTGAAACCTCGTGTTGATGGGTGGCTTTAATGGGTTTTCCTGCAGTTTTGGGACAGATGATTAGTATCCAAGGAAATGTTACTCACAGCAGCCTGTGGACAGGTCAAAGTTTGTGAGCTAAGTATAGCCTGGCATAGTCTTACTGCTTTTTAATTTTTTTTTACATGAGGGGTAAACACACTTCTGCCATTATTTTTCTGATGTAGGGTCCCTCTGAATAGCGCTGCAGGTGCAAATGAACTGGTACTTTTGTTCATTTTACAGTGCTTCTTCAGGAGTATATATAAATAAGGAACAACTCCATCTCAACCCAAAGACAGCAACTAGTGTTATGAATTGAAGAAGATCTGGGCCTTTAAGAAGAGCATGAAGGCCTGAAAACCCAGTATATTGGCAGCAGATGGGAGATAAAACAATTCTTGCCGATTACTTGTGCTAACTACGCTGGGAGAGATGCTGTTATGTAAGTGTCTCAAACTGGGGGGTCACATGAATAGAACAGTCATCGATGATGCTTTCAGCTTCTTGAAACAATAGACTTGAATTAAGATTGCCCTAGCACTTCCCTCCTTCCTCCCTTTCTTTTTTTGTGCCAAGCTTCATTAGCTCTGTGGTTTTGTTTCATTTGATTTCAATGCTTATATAGAACCAGAAACATATTCAGAATTTTCATGAAAAATGTGCAAGTAGAAATACTGACAATGCAGGGAAACTCTTTTAGTCAGTGCAGAATTGCCAGAACTTGCCAAGAATAGTGATGTCTTGTGGAAAAGTTTGTCTCTTAATCGACCCTGGTTTGAGCAGAGGTTTGAACTCAATGAACTTCAGAGGTCCCTTGCAAAATGAATTTCAATGTTTTTATGGTTTTAGCAGTTCATCAAACAGGCCAGGGATGTTAGACTGGTTTGAGATGCAGGATGTTAACTAGTTGGGTCAGAAATTTCTGATCCGCCTCTTATATACAGTCCATGCCATGGGCTTCCAAACCCAAGGTTGGGTTTGGCTGTCCTACAGTCCTGGAATTATGTGGAGCTGAAGGAAAGAGCCTTCACTTGCATGGCTAATTCTGGTTTCTAGTACCAGATAGTTACCCTTAGTGCACAAAATTCTGTAAAAAAGTGCTGCCATTCAGAATTTTTTTTCCTCAGTGATGCCTCTAATATATGCTTGGAAGGACCTGATCTGCTTTGATATCTTCAGTATTTGGCCTGATTTCATTGTTGTGACCACATTTTCATTATTTGAAGATGAGCTACAGAAAGTACCTTCTTTTCACTTGTTATTTCCTTGTGTTTCTAACTTTCTTGTTGCTCTGAAATTCATTATTATTTTATTAAAGTAAGCTGACAGGAAGATATGCTGAAATAACATTTGACATAGGAACACACCAAATATTCCAATTATCTATACTTTCTGAAATCCAGGATTTACTGGAATATTTTCTAGGCTGCTCATTATTGAGTAATATGAAACATGTTAAAACAAAATATATGCATTGGCAGTGAAGGCCTTCTGAGTGGTTTTTATCAAGATCCTAATATTTTACAGGATATTTAAGCTCTTAAATTTAAGAAAAATTTACTAATGAACAGTAACTCTGTTGTAGTTTTCCAGAATTCAAATTAGGTTTTTACATATTGCTCCTTTCTTATAGGTGGTGAATGCAAAAAAAAACAAACCAGACCTTTTTTTTTTTAAGCATAGAGGTCAGAAAAAGTTGTTGTTCCAGTTCTTTTGAAGTGTGAGTTAGCTATATAAAAACCCAGTAGTGTTATGTACTTTATTCACATTGATATGCTTCTAATTGAGTTTGGCATAGCAATGAAGTTGATCCTTTAATTTTGTGATTTCAGTATGGCTCTCAAAAAAAACTATTTTACAGAGTCATGCCATCTTGGTCTCTCCTCTTCCTGGTAATTTTTAAATGTTTTGACCAGTTTTTTTAATTTAGGTGATTCATTATATTTTATAATGTGAAACTGGGCAGGCAGGGGAGAGAAAAACCATTAAATATGGTAATCTGAAAAGCATACACTGGATCATTAACTCACAATATTAGACAACCAAAGGCTTAATGGAGTTCAACATATTGAAACGTCGCTTGATAGAAAACTGAGCTTTCTTACTTAGGCTGGAGATTAGAATGAAATTTCTGGAGCACAAAATATATGTAAAGCTTTTAGTGAGAGAAACTGTAAAAATAAGTATGGGTAAGTGAAACAATGGTGAAATTGAGTGGTAGTATTCAAAGCTATGACTGTACCTACTAATCTACATTTTATTTCCTTTCTGATTTGATTTGTTTGAAACTTGCTGGTGTTCAATAAGATTGAAGTGTGTGTCTGTCAAGTCTGGGTAAATGCCTTCTCTAGACTAGGGATGCATTTGCGTATTATCAAATCTGGATGGTATGTCACACAACAATTTATGTAAAATACATTCAGCCTTACAGAAGAGTTGGGGTTAGAGGAGACTTCTGAAGGTCATCTAGTCCAAACCCTCCACTCAAGCAGGGCCACCTGGGAAAAGAATCACAGAACCATGTCCACATCTTCTGCAAGATCTAGATCTATTCAGTTTTATGCCCGTTATACATATATAATTCAAAAACTTTTATCTATATATGTGTGTGTGTGTATGTGTAAAATTAATACATACATTAAAAGCATATTAGAAGCATAATAATACCACCATTTTTGATGGGATACATTACTTCAGGGAAAGTTGTTGGTAAATCTGGAAAACTACTTCAAGAAAACGTTAATAACTTTAATAACTGCATCTCCTATTGTTGCAAGAAAACTTCTAGGACCTTCAGACCTTTCAGAGAAATATTATAAACACTATGTTTGTCTCTTTTCCAATTTTCCTTTCATAAATACAGCTAAGATATATAAAATTGCAGGGATCTCTCATTTAAAAATAACAGCTTTCAGATAAAGGCTAACTTTGGACACAAAGAACTGTGAAACATTATTTTTTAAAATACACCTGTTAGTAGCAATTTTAATGCAATGAACTGTGGATGGTGACTTAGACTTCTTGTTTCTGCTGAATGTATACAAAAATGAACTTTCACAGCTGACTGAAGAAAAAGCAAAGAAAATGAAAGATGACCATAAAATTGCTTTTAAGAATCTTCTGTGCTGCCTGCTTCCAATTCCAGTTTTCTTCTCTGGCAGGCTCCATTAATCTTTTCTGTAGCTATTTTGTTTCTCAAATGAAATAATGAAATTAAGGAGAAAGTATTAGTGAGTGAGCTAACTGTAGCCCTAACACACTTTGTTTTTCAAACTGAAATTTTTCTAAAAGACATTTCAATTTAAATGTAGAGAACATTCATTTTTTTTTTTAACTACCTATTTTCTTACCTCCTTCTAAAATTTTTTTTAAACAGGAAGAATGTAGGATCTAACACACTTTTGTGTTTAGTAGTAAAGTGGACTGTTGGCTAACAGTTTAAAATGACAGCAAGTGTGGAGGTCATCTTTGTTGGCTGCTTAATTTGAAAAGGTGTTGCACCATAACTTGGCTTCGACAGAGTAGCTGAAGGTGACTTCTGTCTTTTGAAAATATTTCTTAATTGCATTTATTGATTTTTTTTTTGTAATAGCAAAGTATTAAATTCTTTATCTACATTTTCCATTTTTTTTTTCCAGTAAAATGGAAGTTTCTTTGCCTGAGACAGAAATGTATATTTGTTTTTATGCCCATAACTCGTATGATGTCCTGCAGGTTTTTGCAATAAACTTTCTATGGGTGGCTACAAGAGGCTATAGAACACATCTCTTAAGAACTTAAGTGATATTTGTAATTTTGCAGCAGCCTGTTTTTTTTATCAAACACCATGATTTGTAGGATGAAGAAATTGAAATTAGGGGTGTCTGATTATCTTAGTAGTCAATCCTCTGATTTCCTTGTCCTTTACTTCAGTTTTCCCAGTTCTTCTATCTTGATAAAAGCCACATTAATCTATCCTGATACTGAAAGAAACAGCTGTTTGTGTTTCATAGATGTAGAAACAAAGCAGAAGAAAATATTTTATCCATGAGTATTTTGAATTATTTTGCAACACCAACATTTGCTGTAGTTGCACAGAGGATTACTTATAGCATTGCAAACTTCAAATTATTTTCTCCTTTCAGAGTATCACTCCCAGGTGTTATGTTAGAACCAGGAAATTGCTATTTCTTAGCACAGCAGTTTTTGTTGATTTCAGTCATAAACTAGTAATGATGAATGAAACTGTAATAAAACTGTACTCTGAAGACCATGGTCACTGAGAGCTAGTGGGAGAACCAGTCAGAATGAAGTATTCCTGAATTTGTAGTGCTGTACTGGAATTTGTTTCATCTCATAGCTTTCTTCCTATAATTAGAGATTGGCTAGTAACTGTTTATGTAGTCTGTAGTTTGGCAAGGAGGAATTTAATAGAATGCATCAGACTGCATTCTAACTACTTGGGTAGAAATAAGAAACAAGCTTATTTATTGTCAAACCATAGACATTTGACCTTTTCTAATGGCTGAATGCACTTCAGTATCCCTATTTTTTCCTGGGAGCTTATGTACTTTCACAGCAGCTTCTTTTGAAGAATTAACTTTTGGCTTTGGGCCTGAACAAAAATTAATCTATTCCTATATTTACATGTCCTAGCTGTGATGTCCCTTAAGGGCATTGGTAACATGTCTGCGGTCATTACACTGTGTATGAAATGATGGGCTTTTGGAACAGCTTTCACATATTGCAAGTATTCCAGATCAGTTTCTAACAAACTTCAGGATTGTTTTATTTGCTGTCAACTTTCACAGTGTCTTCAGGGATCAAAATCTTAAGCAGACATTGATGAACTGATTATGTCTACAAAGTCAGAATGACTGATGTAGCAACTTGCAGTTTGACTTTCTTTATGTTAACCTCCTGAAAACCAGATTGGATCCACAAACTCCTAATTGTAGAAGTGACAGCAGAGCTATGTAAATTGCCTGCAGTTTCACTGAGAGGTATGTCTGTTGAGAGTTACCTTAAATGAACTCCATGATAGGCCTATAATGTGAAAACTATTGTGCCCACGTGATTTTTCAGTATTAAATTAACTAAAGCTAAAATTAGGCAAGTGAAACAGGACTGAGGAACATTAGTTTGGATAGTGATTAGTCACAGGCAAAATTCAGCTTTGTCTTTTTATGGAAATACATTTTAATGTAAATGGTGTATTTAGATTTTTAATTTGTGGTGGAGTGAAATCTGTGTGTGTAATTTGAGTCCAAAATCTAAATGTGTCAGGAAAAAACCCAAACCAGAACCCAAAAGAAATAGAACTCTATCTTCCAAATCACAAGAATTATCACTATTTATATGCATATATCTGTGCTGCTCAGAATGTCTTTTGCCATAGCTGATTTCCCCCCTAAATGTGTCTGCTCCCAGTGTGGTGGGTTAACCCTGAATAATAGTCAACTTCAAAGCAGCTGCTCATTCCTCCCCTTAGCTCCCCCTGACCTTAGAAGGAAGCAGCGGAGAAAATAGGATGAGAAAGCTCAGAGAGGTTGCTCACCAGTCATTGTTGTTGGCAAAACCAACTTATCTTGGGGAAAAGAACTCATTACCCCATAAAAGAGATTCAGGTGGTGAGAAACAAAGAGGTGGGTGTTAAAGTACCACCTTTCCTTCTGCCTTTCCTAGTCTCACCTCTCTATTTTCAACTCCTCTGCACCCAGGTCTGTTGTTTAGCAGGGGAAAAGGTGGGGTTTTGGTCAGTTCATAATTGTTCTTCTCTACTGCTCCTTTTTCTTCCCATTTTCCCTTTGCTGTGGTGTCAGATCTGAACAGGCTTCAGGGGAATCTCTGCTCCAGTGCCTGGAGCTGCTGCTTCTCCTCTTCTGGGCAGTCTCCTTCCTCCCTGTTGCTCTCACCTGGGTATCTACATCCTGTGCATCCACAAGTGAAGGGCTATTTGTTTTATAAAACCCAGAAGGGCTTTACCAAATGGGGAGAAATGGTTTATCCTGTATATTTTGAGAATTATCATGTACCAGTTCAAGTAGCAATCTTGTGTTTTGCTCAAGTTTCATATTCTATCCCATTACTATAGCCTTCTACAGTGGTAAATTTGGGATCATTGTAAACTGCTGATCAACAAACAAGCCACATAGATTAATACATCACTTAAAGGCTCAGTTGTTTCACAAAGCTTGAACGCCAACTGAATTCTATCTAGTAGAGGTTTTCAGACCCTAGTAATAATCATAAAAATCAGTCATATAACTTGTGGGTCAAAGATTTCTCTTAGTGACTCAGAAATTGAACTGTGTAGACCTCAGGACAAAAAGTGTAATAGCTGCTTTGTAAAATCAGAAGTACTTCAGCTTTTCAGTAAATTCAATATATCTTACTGCATATCTGTGTTATAACACAACATCCTTTTCAATAAATTAGTGGATGAAGCTTGATACTGTCTTGAACCAAGGTTCAATGTTTTTCTGTCCCATTCAGGGCTGGAATACAAGATTTCACTGTTGATAGAAAGTACTTTGATCTGGTTATCTAGATAAGTTAACATTTTAGGGGGGAACTCAACAACTTTTTGTTGATGGTGACCATTCTGAAGGACTTCTAAAGGACACAAACTGTTTGAATACCCCCTGAAAGACACAAATTAATCTGTGCTGAGAACAGATTAGACAACTAAAGATGTGATAAAAAGAATTAATCACTAGGGTGTCTGTCTACTGATATACAGATAGAGACGTGATCATTCCCAATTTTAGTCAAATACATTATCTCACAGACATGCAGAACTCACTCTACAAAGTAATGCCACATGTTAAGGACTTCCTGCAAAGATGTTAAATTATAAAAATCATTAGGCTTACAGTTTCTTTGACATCTTCAGCTGCATTTGGCAGCTTCATTATTGTTCAAGATGAGGAAGAGGGATGCATGGATGCCCTCCTAAGCTTCAGTGCCACAGACAGAGGTTTTACAGATCCCAAATCCAGAGAGAGTTACTTTTGAAGGTTATACTGCTGCTAATGGGCAAGGCACACAAGTATTTATTGCAGTGCAGGTTAAGGGGATGATTGCCCACTTAGGGTTCTTTGAATTACATAAGAAGTGGTAAAGAAAAGGAAAATTTAATATGCTGCACTGATCCATGAATACAAAATTTTCTAGGGAATTTATAATTCAAGGATCAGACTTGCCTTAGGGGCTACCAACTGAAAGATGAAAAAAATCCTGCTATAGTTGGCCCAGGGACCCAGCCTGAAAGCTGCATTCACATCTTGTACCCTTCCTGCAAACAGGTGTGACGTGAGGCTAAAGGGAAGGAGCCTTTAGCTGTGCAGGACAAGAGCATCTCCAGAGTGCCTGGTGCTGAGATGATATTTATCCAGTGTAACCACACTGCAGAGAAGGCTGGTTGGGGGTGGACTAGCAGAAAAATAAATATAAACTAGAAAAATTCTTGGAGTTTTAAATCTTAGCAGCAAAGTTTTTTCACAGATAAATCTTGACTCCTTTCACCAAACCACTTAGCCCAGCAAACACTCTGCAAATGTAATTTTGTGTTACTCTTAAAGGCACTTCCAAAGTGCAACATGAGAAATCATTCTCTATGAACCACAACAAAATTGTTAGAATTTGCTACATAACTCTGTAAGTAAGATAGACTCCTGCTGAAAATACTGAATTTCTTTTGTTGTACAGTCTTATCAACATCAATCAGATAAACAGATTATGCAGAATTTCTTCATCTTTGATTTTTACTGCCAGAACATAAAGATAAGACCACCCACAAACCTGTTGCTTACATCTCAATTTGTCATCTTTTTCTCCTGTATCTTACTGTGCTTTTAATGTCTTGAAAAGATAATTATGCTTCATAAATCCTTTCAGTAACTGAGAGTTAAATGCCCATGAAAATGAAGGTTTGTCACTGTACTTATCAAGTGGAAACTAGTGACACTGGGAGGAAAGAAGAAAACTAAAATTTCCACAAAAATGATAATTTTTAGAGAGTTTAGCATTTTTTCCCTTCCCAGAGATTTCTGTGATAAATATTTTCCCACATGAGTCAACAAAGACTGTGTTATATTTTGCCTATTAATGTGTTATTCTGTGGAGCATAAAGTCAAATAGCTGTAACAGAGAGTGCAGCATTGATTATTTGAGTTACCTGGGAGCCAGCAGAAGTCTGGTGAGCTAAGGGTCCTTCTGGTCCTATGAAGTTTTTGTATAGCTTCATGCTATTATTTGTTTGGAGGGATGTAGAGTTAATTTTTATTGTAAAAATCTCATTTGAAACAGGGACCTAGAGTGGCTAGGTCAACCCTTCCAAAACTGTCTGCACCATTTGTGGCACCATCTGCAAAATTGTGGCACCATTTTTCATTGCAGTGGTGAAAAATATAGCTGTTTTCACCTCTACAAAAGCTTCAGAAAAAGTGTTCTCAATATTGGAAGTGTCTAAAATGGGAAATTATACTCTCTCCCAGAAACCTTCATTTTGTACTCTTCCCTATATAGGTAGGATCAGTTTGGCTCATGCATCACAAACTTAATGTGGGAGAGAATACTTTTTTTTAACATAACACAAGTGTCTGGCTTCATGAAATTTTAAATGTTGTAAATTGTAGTCACACTGTATTGTATATGAAATTTGTTATTCTAGCATACATTTGACTTGAGATCTGGTGGAGACAGTTTTGCCTTCGTGGAGAGCAGTGTCTATTTTTCCCTTCACATCTAACAAGCTTTAATATTTCATGTCTTTTAGCAGTTGAGAAGATATATTTGTGGACAGGTATGTTTTATTTGCTCTCAGTGTTTATGTCTTAAAATATATTTATGTAACTACTTGCTGCTCATTCACTATAAAAGATAAGGTGAACCTGCCCACAAACGCACTTCCCAACTAGAATTGTTCAACTTCCCCTGTGTAGGAAGAATAATTAGGGCTTCCCAGTGTGTAGAACTCAGCGACACTCTGTCTTTCAGGTGTTTGTGTGGTGAATGCAGACACAGTACTTGGGACGCTGCTCATAATACAAACAGCAGCAATAATCTGTAGTGTAAGAAATTAGGAACAGGGGATAGCAAGATTTTTCCATGTGTCTTTGAAAAGAAAAAATAGAAGATAGGCCTTTAATGTGAGGGGAATGGTACTTTGAATGAGTTGAAATATTTTTGCTGAAGAGTTTCATGCCACCTTGATTGTGGAAGCATGCACCCTGATTGTTCTTTTGTGCTAAGGTTTTGTGGGATGCTATTAAAAATATGGTGCCTGCCTGGCATTTGTAACTTTATTTTTAATCATTTGCTATAAATTAATTTTATCTCTAATTAGCTTTAACTGGACATTTTACTTTGGTCTCAATTTTGCTTTTAACAAAAGCTTTTTTAACTAGTAGCTTACTTGGGTAATTTAGGTATTTTAAATATATGGATTTGACCATAAAGCCCTCTTTATGTTGCAACATAATCTGACTAATGAAATGCGACAGTTGAAGATAATTCAAAAATAGCTGATATACAAGAAACCTGGACAAAAGGCAAATGGGGGCCTGGTCTTTGAAAATGGGAAGCCACCAGCTTATTAACTAGTCATAACACTACTTGTGTTTCTAGACAGAATATTGTAGCAAATCACAAAACAAAATGTGGATATGAGCTGGAACCATCATGTTATTTTCAGGAGTTTGTGTTGGAGCAGCCCGGTCTATTTGCAGGACAGCTAAAACCTTTGTGCATAGAACAGTGGTAGATGTCCCTCAGTATAGAAAAATATTCTATAGTGCACCAACTGCTCTCAGAAAAAAGATTAGGAAACACTGGATATGGGACTAATAACCCTGACCCTAAGGTAAGCAGGCAGAGAGAAGCACTCTGCCCAGCCTTGTGATATGAGCAATGCAGTGGGCCACAGTGACTTAGCCCTGTCAGTGGAAAAGAATTGCTGGGTACTCTAAAATCAGAACCAAGTGAATCATGAGAGATAGCAAATGAAGCAACCCTCTTCTCCCCCTTGAAACCCAAGTTCAAATCAGTTTCTAAGAGTTTCTCACTAATCTCTTGGTCCCCTAATATTTTAAATATAACTTTGCAGGTTTTGGTCTGACTTGGATTTTATTTGCACAAAGGAATTGATAGAGTAGGATGTCTCAGGGTAGTTCCCTTGTAGAGGGTTGGAAGCATAAATTTTTTAAGTGACTCAGTAGAAACGATACATAAAAAGTCACAGCAAATAAATTTTAAACCTTAATAGCTTTGGGTTTGATCTAGAGTTGGCTCAAAAAACCTGTAGGAATGAAATTAAATTAGTTAATCTGTTAAAACCTAACAGATGAATCGTATAAGAGAAGACTGAAAAAATCATTCAAAAACTGTATTTAAAGGTGGTGTTTAAATGGAATTTAGATTGCAGAGAAGAACCAGTTGGTCTTTAAATATTTCTGCTATGACTGACTCTCAGCTTCCTTGTAATTAAAAAAATGGGGAGTGGGGAAATATTTTAACTTGAGTTAGTTAATTTGGTTTTAAGTCCTAGTGAAGATGTTGTGAAAGAGTACTTTCTGTATGACTAAGGAGGCTAAGAAATCCTCTATGATCGTGTGTTAAAATTTACTTGCCATGTTAAATGTGAAAATGACAATTTGAGATGCCTTCAGTAAGGCTTCACTTTGGATTTAGTCAAGTTAGCTAAAACAAGTTCAATTCTTCCTCCATGCTCCCTGACTAAGGACAGGTGCTTGGTTTATAAGAATAAGAAATGTTAGTAATGACTGGACTACACTGACGGAATTTTGCAAGAGTATCAACAATCATATATCACCAATCGGTGATACTGAGGATTTCAAAATGTTTAAGAAAATATTGCTTTGAAAGAAGAACAAGAAGACACTGACAAAAAGGCTTCAGAATAACCACTGTGCTTACTATAAAGAAACCCAAAAGTGGTTGAAATGCGAATTCAGTCAATTTTGCTTTTGCGCTTGATATGAAGGCATCTCTTACTACACTTGATGTCATGATATTTAATTTCAGTCTTGGGGTAAATATTCATAATGGACTAATTTTTCCAAAAAGGCCCATATCCTAGGTTGACTATATGATGCTTTTATCCCCAATCACCTTGTTCTGTTTATGCTGAATAATAAATTTTGCACCTTTAAGACGTGTTCCAGAGAGTGAAGGGAGGAGAGAAGAAGTGGACAGTTTGTTTTCAGACACTGCACTCACCCCTCCACATTTCTGCTCCTGGACTGTGTTGTCTGCAGATGGACAGACAGCAGGACAGAGCTCTCCTTTGCTTTTAGTTAGTTTAGCTAGCTGAGGCAAAGAAGTTCCCTGGACTGTGGGCTTTTCCTTTTTCCCTTTTCTTTGGACCTGTTCAAACCTGCTCTGGACTGAACACCCAGGGGAGCACCGGCAGCTCACACCTGTGACCCACCAGGCCAGGCCTGGCCCATGACATTTCCAGCACCTGAGGGACAGATAAGAGACTGAGTGAGCTGAGCTGCAACCTGGGGAGGGACTTTCTGAGTTTGTCATCTCTTTTGGAGCAGCAAGGGGTTTTATTGTTTAATATTGTTTAGGTTTTATTGTTTAATAAACAATTTTTTTCCACTTTTCCCCAAGGAGGTATTTTCTCCTGGACCGGTTTGGGGCAGGGGCCGATTGAATCTGCTTTTCTAGAGGAGCCCCTTTGGGGGTTCTCTCTCAAATTTGCCCTAAACCAGGACAGCCTTTTATTCCCACAGAAGATATCTCACTTGAATTTGATATGGTAGATGAACATTAAGAACAAGGTCTGTTCACTGGAAAACAGACATGAAATTCTTTTCCTTCCTCTTAAGAAAATAAAAGACTCTTCATTTTTGCTTTTCCAGTGCAACTGTTTCATTGTGTAACCAGCACCTTCTCAGAAGTTTTGCACAAATTTTTAAAATTTCTACAGAGCATCTAAAACCACCTTTTACAGATCTGATGTCAAGAGAAAGCAGAGAATATTGCTGAGAATTACTGCTTAAGAAAGTGCAAAGACCAACTGCATGAAAATGTCAGTGTCCCATGTGGTGACCATAGGATAATTGCTGGAGTAGACCCACAAATACAGATGTTTTAGTGTAGCTTTCCTGTATTAGAGATCTAGAAAAAAATAGTATTTGGGGTTAAGCAAATTCACACATTACTAGCCGTGAGTAAAATTCCAGATTGTATTGAATGGGGATGCTTCCTAGTTTATTTTCTAGCTGATTACTTTCTTGATTCTGATGTCATTGACTTTCAGCCTACTTCTTTCACATGATTAAACCAAGACATTGTGTTTGCAACCAAGTAATTTTACCACTTTTTCAATGTATTCTGATGTCACTAAGTATCATAAAGCCTAGGCTACTTGCATTTAATGTTGAGTGCCACTCAATGATTTTTTTCCTTCAAAAGTACATCAGATGTATAATCATAATGGCAAAATATTAAAACGCTCTTGGTAAACTTGTACTGATATGGGATTTACTATTGAATTTCGTCCCAGATATGTTTTTTTTCTGCTGCTGTTCTGCTGGTTCATCAGAGTAGAAATGGATTAGCACATATTTATACTCTGTTATCTTTTGTGATTGTGTTGGTACAAAACATGTTTAATGGACAATTTGTCTAATATGGACAATTTTTCCATTTCCATGTGTTTGCTAACTGCATTATGTTAAAATGCAGCATACTAACTGAAGCTGAGCCAAAAAATGCCTGATCTTAGACCAGAAATTCTCACTGGAAATGTATAAACATTCAAGATATCATCTGATAGAAAAGTCTGGCTTTTGCCCTGTGGTCTCGTACTGAAGGTCCCCTGGCATCATTTGATGCTTTCCCTCTCTAGTGGGGACAGCTCAGCTAAAACTCAGCAAGTCAAGTAACTGTAGAACTGAGACCAAGTAGTATGACATTGTTCTACTTCAGATAACTGCTTTATATCTGCTTTCACTGTAAATTTGTGCAAAATATATAGCTATTTTGCTATAGCTGTCTCTGCCTTTCTTGGTAAGATAATGCAGAGGCAGGAAATACAGGCTAAATACGTTAAAGCTCAGTGAATATTTCTGTTTTCCTATAATCCCTTTTCTCTGCAGAAAAATATATGAAGAAGGTACAGGGGAAAAAAATTCCATAGCATACAGACAAGGAAAGGCATTATGTCTGCGGATGAGCAGAAGTCTGAGGACAAATAAATCTTTTAAGCTGTGATTGCAGTTGTCTTAAGTTTCAAAGCAGGTAGTTCCAAAAGCTTAGGAAAATAGATGAGCTTTAATGATGCCCTAATGATCTAATAGGCACAGACACTGGCTTATGAGTAGGAAGTAAGCAGTAACAATGTCTGTCCAAAAGAATCTTGGACATTTTTCTAAGTGTGAAATGCTAGAGTCTATATTGTTGACAGATTTGTGGTGCCTTTGTAGTACACCACTCTGTGGGATATTTTGATGGTGGTAATAGCTTAACTGGAAAAATCCTACCAACTCATAGAGGACTAATGCACACTCCAATGTCTTTAATAGGATGGTGGTCCCCCTGGAAGATGCTGGGTCTCATTCTTGCAAAGGGACAAAATATAGTTGGAGATGTTTTTTTCTGAAAATAGAAACAAGATCTTTGAACAACTTGGGACATTTGGGACGCAGTAAACAATACTTTGTTTACTACTGAAGGCTGAAAGTGTATGAATGTGCTATCTGATTAATTTATTAAATATAGTGATGTGGAAGTGGGATAGGAGTGGGAAATTATGTGTGGTCTGGAAAGTGAGGCCGAGGAGCTACATTTGATAAGTACATAAGAATTAAGAGTAATGGTGCCTTAAGTTGGTGTTTCTTGCAGCACAGTAATCACAATGTAAGTGAAGAGTGTAATAATCTTCATTATATCCACTAATGTGGTTTATTCCTGAGGTCTATGGAAAAGACTGCTAAACAGTAACACACTAACTAACTAGGCAAGCATCATTGGATGTTATGAATGTCAGTAAAACTATAAATTAACAGGGCAATAGGGATGTAAAGAAATAACCACATCCAGATTATTTCTCTGGTGGAGACATGGAAATAAGCAGCTGGAGAAACCAGTAAAAATAACTTTCTCTCGGAAGCCCCAACTTTCAGTCTTTTTTCTCATGTCTGAAGCAACTGCTCTGTCAGTTGTCTGTGCTGATGTCCTTTTCCTTGGGGGATTTTTTTAAACTTGACTTGTCAATCTCCTTTGAAATTGTGTGGTGTTGAATATCAAAGGGAATAGCCTTTTGCCTCAATGGTCTCTGGTCTGCGTGCTATCAGATTCCCAATCTTTTCCTGGTTCTCTAATATTTTGTCAAGGGATGGAAATCCTGTATTTTATGGTTTGCAGGGGGTTGCATTAGTTATATAACCCTGCTTGAAAAGCATGGTCAAAATAATCATTTTGTAAGGAAATGTAAGGAAAATCCTTTTTGACCAATATGTGAGAACTTCATACAAGATCAGTAAAGTTGCTCGTATGTTGAAGTGAAACAACTGTCACAGAGTGTTTAGTAGGAATTTTTAATACAGCCAATAAAACACCTTGTTCTGAGGCTTGCAGAGATCCTTAAGCAGAGAATGAGTCTGTTAGCATGTTTTAGTAAAGTTCTGATGGTGCTGAAAGCAGCTGACAAGGATTTTAAAAAAATCTCTAACAGACAAAACAAACCCAACTTGACTTGGAGTGCTGTCCAAATTTCTGCTCTTTGGTCACATTAGAGAGTCACAGGGTGACTTTATAGTCCTGAGAATTGCTTGGAAAGTTTTGCCTCGGTGAAGGAGGCTGTGCAGCAGAGAGGTGTGGAAGCAGATTGTTATTCATCATTGCAAGTTTCACAATTTATGGGGAGAAAAATAGCAAAGTTCTTAAGAGTCTGGCCTTGAACCGTTTACTGTGGGTGGGTGAAAAAGCTATATGGTAATGCAGAAGTTTTATTTTATATCAGAAAACTTGCTACGGCTTGAGAGTGTTGGAAGATGAAGCAGAATGTTCTGTTAAACCCAGACTATGTGGCCTTGGGTCTTCAACCCTATTAATGGATGCTAAAGGCAGTTTTCAATTCCAGAAGGGGACCACTGTCCATTCTTAGAGGTGAGTGTTACTTAACTGCAGTAAATAACTGCTCAGATGCCAACTTCAGAATGGGATATTAAATTAACAGCATTATGAAGCTTTTGCATGTTTAAGCTGCCTGAAGACTTGTGGGCCCTCCTGCATGGACCCACACTGTTTATTTCTTTTGTGGGCAAAGGAATGCTGATCTGAAAAAATGAAATGCTAACTTCAGAGTATTTGCAAACCATCTCTCTTGGCAAGAGTTTGGGTCAGCATATGGAATGCTTGAATGACTGCATAAACTTGAAAATTGGAAGATTGATCTTAGAGCTGGAAAGAGAGATTTGGAGGTCAAAATGAAACAATACCATATGATTCAGTTCATCACTATGTAGTACAAAAATGGCCTAATAATAGAGTGAATACTGATGTTGATCTTCTTTTTTCTAAAGAAAAATTGGCTAAAACTTATATATATGTTATGAGAATTTTGACACATTTTTCTAAACTGTAGGTTCCAATGTCTTGTTGTAGTTATAATCTTGCAGTAAGGTTTGTCTTTACCTCTCTATTTTTGTGTCATAATATTAGCTAAGCATGCTGAGCTTGGAAGGAGAGTTACCCTAATTGTTGCATTTCCTTGGCTTCACTGGCTGAGATTTTTTTCATTTCTGTATACCTTTATTAAATAAATAAAGCATTCTTGGCTATCAAGTGTCAGCATTACTGCTGAGGAGACACTGCAGAGAAATGCACATTTACTAAAATGCAAGCTTTAATTTCTCTGAATGTCTACTGGGAAAATATTACTTTGTTCAGAAGGGACTATGTGCCACTGGTTGTGAGTTTTCTAGTGAGGATTTGTGGAAAATGATAAGATTCTAAACATCAAACATTCTGGCTTTCCTTCACTTCTGAAGCATCTATGGATATCTGTGTTCAGGGAAGCCCTTGGGTTCAGAAACATCCATGATTAGATGCCTTGCCTTGCCTTCTTGGATTGCTTGTCAAACATGAGTTTTCCTGGTTGTTTCCAGGCACTGTATTATGGATGTCTGAATTAGATTAACTCCAGGATCCAGCACTCACTTGATGGAATATCCATCCCATGAGATAAAATGATAAATAAATATCCCTGGACACAGCCAGAGTCCATAATTGTGTACGGACCTGAACAGCTGAATCAAATCTGGTGGTGGACTCTTCTTTGAGTATGAGACTGATTTGGATGTTCTGTGGAGATCTCCTTCAATTTATTATCTAATCCACTCATTCTTCCTTGTATTTAAATTTGCACCAGGAAGCATGGGAGCACCAGCATCTTATATTGAAGCCGGAGATTTGCCTTGACTTCTCAGCAGGAGCAGGTGCAGAGCATTGGTCTGATTGGAGACGTAACTGCAACCAGGTTCTCAGTCACAGCAATGTGGCTTTGTGTCATTTCTTTTGCCTTTGTGGAGACAAACTCTCTGGATTTCCTTGCGCAATTGCAACAGTTGGCATAATTTTGTATTTTGAAGCAAGCAACAAAGACAATTTTCTTTACAGAATCAAAAGTTTCCATAGACATAAATTTCTTTTAAAAAAACCAAAAACCAAAATAAAAATCAATTGGAAATTTAATTAAAACTTTTTCTTCAAAATTATTGCATTTCTTATCAGAATTATATCAATCCTAATAAAAGCTGATGAATCAGTGCTAATATATATTTTTTTTACAAAGCCAGTGAGTTATCTCCTGAAACACTAACACAAGATTTTCTATATATTTCAGCTATTTTTTTAACCATGATTCAGGCAAGGATTTACATAGCTTAGCCAAAGATCCTAATCTTGAAATAACTTTACTTTTGCATACTCCTCTTTTCTGGGGACTTTTCCTAAACTGCTAGTGTAGTTTTTTGTGTGGTGGTGTTTTTGTTTGTGGGGTTTTTTTTCTTTCCATAGAAGAAGTATGTTGGATTTGTAAAGATTTTCTTTCCTGTGAACCAGAGAACTTGTTTTAATATTTCAGTTTACAAGGTATCAATTTAGAGATGGAATATTTCTCAAATTTGAAACTCAGGGTTATTTATTCTAGACAGTACTAGAAATGTAATATGCTTACTATAAGCATACTACAGCAAACCATCAGGTCCCTATAAGCTGATGTTATGGCAGATAAAACAGGGGGCTTTTGTGAACAAAAGCCTGAAACCAAATTCTTAGGAGGAAATGTTTGTTCTTAAAAATCTATTAGCAGCTAAGTATGTGCTGTGAAGATCAGTGTCAGTGTTTGACACCAGTAGTTTTACTTTTTTTTGGGAATGTTAAATAGAATTTATCTACATAAGAGATGGGAGGCAGAGCTTTGACCTTGTTATGTGCAACTAACTTCAAATTAACAACATCTCAAACATCTCAAACAACATCAGAATATCTCAAAAGGCAGCTGAAATCATGGAAGACAAACACAGCTCATTATTACTAATATAATGATAACTATATGAACTACAACTAATCCCTCCTTGATATTTTATTACTATTGTTTCCATTTCTTATCATCCTTACTTTAGAATTGAAAACAATGCAGAGATTAGTTTAACCAATTCAGAAAGCTGTACTCCTCTGCTTGCCAGGTCTCTTTCCCTTGCTGCAGTTTTAGTTTCCAAAAACAGTAAACAGTTACAGACTGAGTAATTGTAACCTCTCATCACCTTTTCTTTTCATGTTTGTTTCCTGCAATAAAGTAGATTTAATTCCATTCATTTATTCAGTCTGACAGGTGAGTTACATCAGTACAGCATGAGAATGGGTAAAACATCTTTTTGCTGGAAGCCTTGCAATCTAGGTAATTTTATTTATTTTAGTATGATAAGCATCTAATCCATGGTCAGACACTGCCTGGAGCCTCTGTTTATCTGTAATGTTGGAAGGGATTTTATTCATGCCATGTGTCTCAGAACCTTATGAGTCTTGAAAAAGACTGTAAACCAGAAACAATTGAAAAATCAATTCTGCAAGAGCTCCTTCCTTTTTGGAAAGTTTGCCACTTACCTAAGCTCTATATTTGAATGACCAAATGTAAACAAACCTTGGGTTTGAGTTTCTGAGCTACTATCAAAAGAGATTAGTCAAAAAAGAAACTGAGAGGTTAAGGGAACTGAGAAATTGAAGGTCTTTTGAGTTAAATTTACAATACTGGCAATTTAGAAAATGCTGATGCAGATGCATTGTGTCTTTTCAGTGATAAGTGTTGTACTATTCCTTAGTTTTTTTAGAGCTGGCTGACATGTGACCGCAAAATGATCTGTCTTTTAGAAAAGCTTAAAAATTAATGCCCTTGAAATTAGTAGAAACAAATCTACATTTAAAAGAATTTGGAGTTTCTGTGTTAGTTTTTTTTCTGTGATGACTCAGATTCACAAGGAAAGATCACATAGGCATTGCTTATTTAGCTGATTAAATACAACTGGTGATCATCCTTTTACTGAGACTTTCCAGTCACAAGCTGGGTGTCACAAACTTTAGTTCACCTGAACTGGAGACCTGAGACTAGTCTGCCCAGCCTCAAAAAAATCAAATTTCCCCACCCTGGAATATGCTTTATTTCCAGTGAGTGGGGCAGGCTATTTTCTGTCAGATCTCTGGTATGCAGATCGCACAGATCTCTGCCTGGTCACGCTTAAAACCATGAAAGAATAGGGCAGCTACCCCTCGGTTGGGTTTACTCTGCTGGGCAGATGAAACCCTGGTACTGGGCAGATGAAACCCTTTCTGGCCCAAGTCAACCCCATTTCCTAAGAAAGCTGTCTTCCTCTGACCATACTGGGCAGCTATTCTATGAGACATTTTCCATCTCCTCTTGAAACTTGTGGTGGATATCAGTGAGTGGGAAGGAGCTGGGTGGTTCACAGGTAGACTGAGTTGTAAAAACCCCTTGGCTTAATCATCTTTTTAAAAGGCTTTCAGATAGAAGAATAGGGAATAAGGGCACTTCTGTGCAGATATATATATATATATATATATTTTTATATATTTATATATTTATATATACATACTGGCCCATCCAGCATCTCTTACCTGGGTGAGGAAAAATCTCTCTCTCACCTGGCCACCAGATGGGGGCATTGCAAAGATATTGATTAATTGGCAAATTTATCATATCAGTGAGTCATTTGCATATAAAAATCACCTCCCTTTGTCTTTTATTCCACGTTTTTATAAGCGTTGTGCACAGATGAAATGCCCAATCAATTATTTGAAATAACATTAAAATGCCCTTAAGAAAACACCCGATAAAATTTCAAAGGATTGCTGCAATTTTAAAGGCAGAATTTTTTTTAAGCTTTTTGGATGTTGTTTCTTGGTTTTGATTCATACTTTTCACTGTTGGACATAAAAGGCTTTTTCCCTTATCAGTTTTGTCATTAGTTTACCAGATGCTGCTTTGGTGAGCATTACAAAATCCTGCTTTTTATTGCATATTGTTATAAATTATCAAATCGTGAGCCAAAATTATCAAAAATTTAGCAAAGATTTATTAATTTGTCTGCGAGACCGAAGTTCGGTCTTCGAAACCACCACAGCCAAAGAGACAGCGTCGAGCCTGGGATCGGCGCCTTGTGAACACTGATCTGACCTCCGAGTGTCAGAGTCTCCCCAGTTCACGCTCGCGGCTCCATGCAGCGAGGTTTTATGCAGTTTATTCTGCCCGAGGCAAAGATGACCGAATTTTCTTTGTGTCTCTTCACATGCATCACTGTTGCTTTCCATGTGCAGAGGTGCAAAAGCCTCATCCAGGTGTGTCGTTGGTGTCAATCGGCTCTGGAGGAGCCGTTTATTCAGATGTATCAGGATGGCGGGGCGCTGACTATCTTGATAGAGGCAATCAAGGGGATAATCACTTTCGGGTGGCTCTCGACAACTCTGACAACTCGGGGAAACCAACGATCATCGCCCTGGAGGCTTCTTTTCTTACGCTAAGGCATCGACATTAATAGCATGAATTATCCCTACCATATATTGCAATATGAAAATATAGTGTAGGTTGTGTCTTTTATTTGAGAGCCATCATCCATTTTCATGATAGGTTAAAATATCCTGCTATGTTTCATAAAGAGGAAGAGCCTGATTCTGCTTTGATTTTGTTCTTAATCCTCTAAGGCAGCTGAACAACTAAAAAATTTCTCTGCAAGCTAAAAAAACCATCATGGTTTCAAGTTGTTTATATGTAAAGTTGGTTTAAATATATAAGGAATGGAGTTTGCCCAGTTATAAACTAGAAAAAAGAGATATAAACCTGTAAATTTCATGGAAACTCATTGATGTGAAAGTCCATTCTCATGATTGAAACTTTCAAAATGTATCTTTGAAGTAATAAATTATGGATTTCTACATTAAGCAGATGATTACTTAGGGTATTTTCTAAAGATTTTTTTTTCTTATTGAGCAAGACCTTTCTTAGAAAATATACTATATGGAAGATATATAACTGCATGTTTCTAAATAAAAGGTAAAATTCTTCTACCTATTAACAAAAAATTAATGAATAAAAAGGAAAAAAGTTCATTTACAAAACTGTGATATTCTTTAAGTAGAAGTTGGACAATTTTTAGGCTGACATTAATTCATGTTATGTCTGTAATCTTTATCATGAGAGATAAGATAGAGAATGCCCTGCGGTTTGCTGATCTGATAAAGCAAACAGATTTGAGGAGAAACAGGAGAATGAAAACAGATAAGATCTCTGTTATGGGTCTCTTTGTAATGCTTCAATAAGGTAAAAAGAGTATTTCTGAAATTTTTGAAGGTTAGGGATAAGTCTTTAAATTTATTTGATAATAAACTTCTGTTTCTTTTACTGAGCTGCATTCTCTTTTAGAGTGAAAAAGGTGTAACATAACCTTATAAAAAGGATCTTTTTTGTTGTGGATGGAAACAAGCATGTGAAATAGTTTTTATTTCAAAACTTCATTTTTAAGAAACAAGTGGGGAAATTGTGGGCATAGCTAGTTCCTTATCTTCCCACAATTTATCTTCCCACTCTGAATAACACTGTTTGCACATTTATATTCAGAGTATATAAATTCAACCAGTTTAGTTAAGCTTTCTATTACTTGATTCTGCTCCCTTCTTAAGCAGGTTGTCTTTTGCCTTTGAATTTCTGTTGCACTTTTAAATGTTTCTTAATTTTCTCCCTTTGTTTTTGATAGAGAGGCCCTGACATGGACAGCACATATGCATGACTATTTGTAGAAATAATACATGCTGTATACATTCTCTATGAAGGTGACTGTGTCACTATTTATACATCCAATTCTCTCATAACAAGAAGCTGGGGGTTTTGATTGCTTTATTTGTTTGTTTGCATGAGTTTTTTTGCTATCATATCATATGGCAAACACTTATCTGTTTTATCTTTTAGGCCCAGACATATAATTGATGTATAAAAACTTGTGAAATATCTTACAAGAATTGTTAAAGCTAAGTCCTCAGAAAATATTTCCCCCACTTACTTTTCTGTATCTGATAATGGATTTTAAATGAGTGGGTAAGGTGCATAAAGTAAGGAGTTACACAGAGCAAGTAATGCAAACAGTTATGCTGAGCTCAGTATCTCAAAGTTATTAAGATGCAAATTTGTATTTGTTCATATTTCTACTTGCATATCCTCTGAATTGCTTTTTCTGTCCTTTTCATTTGATCTTGCATGAGGAAACATAAAAGCCTTTAACACGTAAGACAAATGTTGATGTGATTTGCAGGCCAGCACCAATGGTCCATAACCACTGTATAAAAGCAGATCCTAAGTTAATATTAAGACACTAAAGGGGGTCAGTGACATTCCTAAATGAAATACCAGATAAGTAAAAAAGATTCCCAAGTGTAAGAAGTGACAACTTTTAGGTCAGAATGTCCTGGTGTTTTTTTGTGCGTGGTGTTACCTAAGTTCATCTGACTTGACATGCAACAACTCTAAATCTCTGCCACATACAAATAAAATAAATGTTTCTTTAAAAATCAAGTTAACACTTGTAGAAATCTGCAGTTCAAGAAACAAAGTCTCTCTCCCCTCTCTTATTTTCTTCTGACAGCTAACCCCCGTGTATTGTCGGCTTGTCATCTGCTGCTGGCTTTTCTGGAGAGGGCAGTGGTGCTTATCCTTGTTGTCTCACTCACTCTTGTTTACTATGCAGGTGTTTCCCTCACTTGTTGGGCAGCTGGGACACATAAGGGAAAATGTAAGTCTGTGGAATACAAATGATTCTGGTAAATATAAAATGGGTTTCCAGTAGATTGAAGCACAATGTTCTTTCAGGTATTTCTGCCAATTTTGGCTGATGAAGGGACCTAACTGTAGCCGTTACATCCACAGAATAGGTAGGAAAGTAAAGTTGTAAAAACAGTCAGAGTCTTGCTAAAAAATCTGATTTCTGAGTCCACATTTTTGTTTCTATTCCAAGGCATGAGTAATGGAACAAGAGGTAATTTTTAGCTAGTAGTTACATTTACTCCTTCAGAATTTGAGCAAGCTGTTGGACAGAAGAAAAAAGTGCCAGTGCATTTGCAGTGCCAGCCAGTTACAAAGAGTTGCAGAGAGATTTTTTTTTTTTTCCTTTTCTCCTCATCCTAGCAGTCCTTTGCCTCTGATATTGACCAGTGTTTGTATCTCTGTGTTTTTCTAGATTTTCTTCTGGGACTTTCTAGATGTTAATCAATATGATAATAAAAAAATAAAAAACTTAACTAAAATGCTACTTGTATTTTGGTCTTCCAAAGTATTTGTGATCAGTCACAAAATGCATTCTCAGACAACAGAAAAATGTATCTACAAGATAAAAATACATGGGAAATCAAGATATACCACACTTGGAATGAGGTTTTTGGAGATAATTTTTACTACACAGATGCATCACAAATACTTTGGATTTTCCTCTGACTTCCAAAAAAGTATGTACCTCTGACTTTCAAAAAAATATTTCTTGTACCATGGAAAAGTTGATCTGCTTTAGTCTGTGAAATCTCTTTTCACTGCTTAGGTACCTACTTTGTAAAAAGCTGTAGGAGTGTAATGGCTGGTAAGAGGTTTTTTGTCATTTGGAATAAAATGTAGCAATGAAGTTAGAAATGTCTTGGGAGACAAACACAGAGACAGCCTTATGCCTAGGGTTAGTTTCAAATGGACTAGGCTTAAAAATATTTGACTTCCCTTATAATCATAAAATGGCATTTTAAAGGACCCTTCAACAGCATCTCCTTCCAATTTCCCATGGGCAGGAACACCTACTAGATGAGGTTGCTCTGAGCACCATCCAACCTGTCCTTGAACACTTCTAGGGATGGGGCATCCACAGTTTCTCTGGATGAAAAGAAAACAGGTGAGGACCTGTTCCAGGGCCTCACCACCCTCACAGTCAAGAATTTCTTCCTAATATCTAATCTAAACATACCCTCCTTCACTTTAAAGCCGATCCCCCTTGTCCTATCACTGCATACCTAGGAGAAGGATTTTTTGCTCTGCCCCACTCCCCATCACCTGCATATCTTGGGCAGCTCTTGAATCCTCTTCTGTTCTTTTGAAAGGCTAGACAGCATTTCAGGATTTTAGCAAGTTGCTCTAGTGAGATCCAGGACAGAGCTGAAGGACAGCTGAATAAAAGAGCCCGTTGACAGATCCTTAGGTCCTCCTTGAAAATCACCCAAATAAAGCTGCACTAGTCCATAACACTCCAGGAGCACATTTAATTAGTACACACATTTAAAATCAAAAAGTGAGGCTCAACCCAAAACTTAGGTGCCTGAGTCACCCATATGACCATACAAATGGAATAGGCGTAGTGCTGTTCTGCTGGCCTGAACATCCCAGGAATCAGCACAGAAAAATGTGTACCCTTAGTGCAGGAAGATTGGTCCTGGCTAGAGGGTGTTATAAGATGAAGCGAGATGTAATTAAGGGATGGATAACTAGGAGTGGGGAGGAAAATTGAGGGAAACATGGTTCTAGTTTTCTTTAAATTTTATGCTAAGGTCCTGTTTAAAAAGTAATTATTAAAGTAGCAGAGTGTATGTTTGAATTGTTTTGCTTGGACCCAGAAAATTATTTTTTCAGAGCTGTCACACAGATGCAGTATTAGAACTTTTGGGATCACAGAAATGGGAAAAATAACAACTTTCTTTTTTTTCCCCATGGACATTTCAAGTGCCTAGGATAAGTGTTTATGACACATGCAACCATTCCTGAAATCAAAGGCTCATTAGAGCTGCAGATAGAATGCACTAATTAAATGGTTAGCTGTAAGTTTATTTTTAACATTCTTTTTATCTTGATGTCCACAAATGAACACAGCTAGGGGTTCCTACATTGCCAGTGCTGTAGAGATCTAAAGCAGCCATGGCTCTTAGAGCTGTACAATAAAACTTGTGTTTGCTGTTTAAGATCTATTTTTTTCATCATCCAAACTAAAGGATCTACTGACACTAGGAAGTGCTGTTTTCACTTTTCATGTCTGTACTCTTTCCTCTCTGAAATAGCTTTGCTCTTCTTTTTGTTGCTAAGAGAAAGGGAATGTTGCCAGGTAAAAAGTATCCAGCACATCTGTCCTCTGTCAGATGTCAAAAGCATTCCTCCTAAATATTTTCATGTGCTTACAGTGGACAAGTCTTAAACATGAAGGTAAGGAAAAGTGGAATTGGCCAGCCTTGCTCAGTGATCTTCACAACACTAGCTCCAAATACTCTATAGTGTACTTTATTTTTTCCTAGCCCAAGCAATGGATAAAATACCAGGCCTAAAACTTCAGGGTTTTTTTTACCTTACTCATTTAGAAATGAAGTTTGCTCTTCCACGTTAAAATGTTTCACGTTAGTGTTAGGTGGTCAGAGTGTGCAAAAAATCCTCAGTAAAAAAACAGCCTGGGGTGTGGTTGAGGCAGTGGTTTGTTCCTCCTAGGTTTGCTCTTGAAACTGTGAGCATCTATCCTGTTGCTGAGGGCTACCATGGTGCCTGTGGCACATGCCAGGAGCAGCAGGCAGAGGTGTTTAGTGGGCAGTTGGACTGTCCTTAGCTGTTTACTTGGCTTTACTCCATAGTGTAGAATTAAACCTTCCAGTTCACAGTTTCTCAGTCACAGGATTTAGATGGCCGACAATGTGTAACGTGAAAAATCTCCTTGGGGAGAAAAAGGCAGTTCCTGTGCCGTCCTAGAATCAGGGCTGTGTGTTCTCAGTTATCAGGAGTATACTGCTGGAATATGGAAAAGGCATCTCTGGACCATGGAATATTTCTCTTCTTCATTAGACATCCTAAGGATGTCTAAGGATGTGCTAAGGATGCTCCAGGACAGGTTGTTGTACCTTACACTGTGTCTGCTTGTACTTGTACACATTTCATCAGCACACTTCGTAAAGACTTCAGAGATATTAATTGGTGTTTTCCACTGAAATGGTTTGTGGCTGCAAGCAACTTGGAGAAATGTTGAAAATTAAATGTAGGTAGGCAACACTTGGTTCAAAGAAGCTGGTAAAGGCTGATGTTTTAAAAAGCTAAAGAAGTTGAAAGGAAATGGATAAACATTATCACAGTTTTATCATGCTATTTGCATAAAATTGTGTATCTGGTAGATTTTGGCCTATCAAGACTTTCTAACATATGTTCTAACATATGTTCTAACATATCTGGGTTATTGACCTAAATTAGCATTTCTGTTGTCTTAAAACAAAGAAGAAGCAAAAACAGTGGATTCAGAAATAATGATGTACAGCTGTGTGTTAGTATGGTCTCTGCAAAGTCTCTGGATTGGGTCCTTTTATGGGAGAGTTGCACCCAGTGATGTCTGTTGTAAGGAATGCTTTAGCTCCTCTGGTCATCCACAAATCATCATGAAAAAAAGGGGAGAAAATTTGCTGTATTTCTCCCAAGCTGTTCTGCCCCTTGCCTAAGCCTAACTTTGGTCAGGAAAAAACAGAGAAAGGACTTGTGACTTTCTTTTCCAGAATTTCTGTTTACTGTTTTCCAACCACAAGCAGTTTTCCTTTCCATTTTACCTCTGAACTAATCTAAAATTAATTTTCGAATACCTTTGGGTTTTGAGGTAAACAATTCACTTCTGGGGTGCCTTTTACTTCACAGAGTTACATTATGAAGTATGATTCTGGAGATCCCTGCCTGTGGTCCAGTCATGCTTTTTTGCATGGCAGAGCAGGGCTTTGGAGACCCAGTTCACATCTGGAGCCAGCAGTGTCCTGTTAGCACAGGGAAGCAGCCCAGTATCCTTCAGTGATGCTCACCAGCTATGCTTTCATCAGTGCTTCATGTTAGGACCTCAGCTCCACAGCCACAGCCCCTGCTTCAATTCAACTGGCAAAACTGTTTCTTCTTGGAGAAACAAAAGCAATAGAAGTCAAAGGTGCTTTTAATGATAAGAAATGCAAATGAACAAGTCAAGATGATTAAGGAGTTTTAATCACACCCTCCTTTGTGTTGAGCTTACTGTCTACTGTGGAATTGTTAGAAATCATAAAAATCACTGTCCTTTTTTTTGTGTCTTGCAAAACTCAGCTATTATATTATCTCACTCATCTCTCTCATGGCTTAAGACTACAGCTGGGTATTCTTCCCTTTCATTTTAGAAAAGAATACAACTTGCAGAAGATCTTCTTTTATTTTGTCTTGCTAGATCTGTGTACAAACACCTCGTATTGTCCTCAGCTGATGGAGTTTTTTGAAGAGGCAATTGTCAAAAGCAGAAATGCACAGATAAGATGTTCTTCAAATTTTAACTATTACCTGTGACACTCATGGGAGGTTACTATACTGTTCTTGCCTCATACAATGAAAAATGTTGTCAAAAGTTTCCTGCAGAAAAGAGTAGTGCATACATGGTTTTTGGAAAATGACATCTTCCCTACGAATTCACACACAGAAAGCAAGAGTCTATTTTCATGAACTACATTCTGGGGGTGCTTGATATGCTTTTCATTTGTAAAAAGCAAACAAAAGGATATTATAGTTTTGCATGGATCTTCATTGTGTTATTTGTTCCTCAGTAGCATTTCACACAGAAACAGAGACTTAGAGTTTAACTTGGTCTGATGATGAATGAACAAGAAACAGTTTTCTACTTGTAAATCAGATTTGCCTTTTAAATGGTTTAGTTCTTCTGCCAACTTGTTATTTAGGAGCATGTCAGTATTGTAAAAAATACTAAAAATTAGTTGACATTAATTGTGCTTTGCTTGAGCAAAAACATTTTTTTTAAAGAAATGTTATTCACAGAAATGTCCTTTAAGTCTCTAAAATCAAAAAGTTAATTTTGTTATGCCTAAACAGACTTCCTTTAGGGTGATTGAAATTGATAGTAGTGTAGTGAATAAATGGTAAACAAAACTGGCTTTATAGTTGGAAATTTCCTTAATAAATCTGGATGCAGTTCTGCCTCGTGCCATACACAGTATTTTTTTATACAAAAAAGCAAACCTACCCTGTCTCAAAGATTTCATTGATCAAGTATGAGAGAAGATACTGAGAGAAAATGCAGTTAGGGTTTTTTTTATACTTAAGCTAATTTTATATGACTGAAATTGCTTCGGTGATTTTTATTCTACAGCATAATGATTAGCGATGGATTTATGGACCACCCACCGAAATGCCATTTTGTACTGAAGTGTTTGGCTATTGGAAGCTATGCTTTGTAATAGCATACAAGGGCACTTAAAAGTATTTTTTTAGGTAAAAAAGAAGTTTTGCTTGCTCTGTGATTATAATAGAGATGGTCTAAACTTTGTGGGAGTAGAGACAATAATTCTGGTCAAGTCTGCTAATGTTTTCCTGTAAAATATTAACTCTTCTAACTCTGCCATGAAGAATAAATCACAATACAATATTTTATAGATATATTTTCTCATTAATTTAAGACACTGTCAGGTTTATGGTGCAGGATATTATGTTCTAAATTCTCAAGTTAATATCTCCAAATAGTTACTGTGGCTTCTGAAGTTCATTACTGTCTAGTGATTTCTCAGTATTTTGCTGCTTTTCTTAGCATTACTGCTGGTTGTGAGGCACTATGTGTTTGCTACCAGTATTAGTTTCTTAACCAAAGTCTCTTTGGGTAGAGAGACTGGAAGATGCCAGAGAAGAGATGAAATTAAACAAGCCTATTTTCATGGGAGCTTGGGACTTCTTTATAGATCTTCTTTTAAATTTTCAATCTTCTTTTCATTTAGAAACACATTTGGATGAAGCTGGATTGATACATTGTGATAGCTACATTTTTTTCCCCAAATCTTGTGAAAGAGAGCTTGATTTGATGACATTATTGAAAGTTAATTACTGCTAGTAGATTATTGAGAAACCACTTAATAAAATAAGCAAGAAAGTCTATAACTGTCTAAGTCCTAAATTGTCTATAAAATACTGGTTTTGATGTAGGTGAAGAAGACTTTGGACTGCTCTCAAAATAGGTAGAAAAGAGCAAGAAATTTTACTTTTCATTAGGAGAATGCTAATTTATCTTCTTACAAATGTGGTTATTTGAGGTTTGTTTTTATATTTCGATGATTTATGACTAATACGAAATGTGTTATCTTAACACTGGTTTGCATAGTCCCTGAAATACTCTGCATTTTAATATTTTTGAAGGTGATATAATTGACAGATGGAAGTAGCAGCCAGACATAGGTCCTGTCAGTGTGTGGATGTAATTTGCTAGGACTACTGAAATGACAGATTTCAACATGCCTTGGCATACAACATGGTATGGATGATTTGCTTTCTTAGGCACAAGTTACAGATGACCCAGTAACCTGTAAATATCAAAGTGCAGCCTTGCACAGTGTGCTGTGAATGACTGACCAAATACAATCCGTATCTGACCCAATCTCCTCTGTATGTCAACAGTATGTTCTCACACTGCTAGTGTGGTATTTCATGTATTAAGTCAGCAGAGTGTCCGAGGACCTTGGTTCTCCTTCAGAACTGCAGAGCCCATCTCAAGTATCATGGCATGGGTGAAACCTTTCCCTTGTGCTTGGTCTGTGCGCTCATGAGCTAAGCTATCAGTGCAGTTTTAGAAGTGTTGGGAACTTGTGATGGTACTAGGCCAAGATATTACTTTGTTGTAATCGATGACATCTTCAGTCAGTCCAGAGTTACCTACAGATAGAGTAACTCTGGCAGGTTTTTATAACTTGAAATTATGCTGTGTTTTTTGTTATTCCTAAGGGATTTTACCTCAGTTTACTCATCATTACATTGTGCTAACAGAATCTGATCTGTTTGGTCATGTATTGAATGCAACATCACCACAGGCCTTGAAACTGAAGTTTCAGACTTACCTAAGACTTGACTTTTTTTTTCTGTAGTCTTGGGGCATTATTCGCTCTAGTGCATCAGGGCTCAGGCTCTTTGCTCAGTGCAGAATCAGGCAGCAAACTGTGCTGTGTGATTGGGCTGTCTGCAACCACAAATATGGTTGCTTTCTAGTGAAGTCTGTGGGCAAGGAATTTGGGAATATGATATTAAAGCTGTAGGGAGGTGCCTCAGTTTCCACTATGGCAGCAGTTGTTCGTTGAGCTTGACTTCAGATCCAAGTTTTACTGGTCTCAGGGGACACAAACAGAATGCAGGTAGATTGCAGGGTTTTGAGATATTGGAATTTTCCCTTCATGAAAGAGATATAGGAATGGACTCTTTTGGGAAGTGAGCAATTGAAAGAAAAAGGAAACCTGGTTCTCTGCTGCTTTTTCAGTGTGCAAGGTGCCACAATAGTTCTCTTTACCAAATTTATTTGTTTGACCAGTTAGTCCATTTTCCCTTTCAGTTTAAATGAATCAATAATAGATTCAAGCAAGAAATTAAAATGGCTCGAAGTAGTTAATATTTTTCTGTTAATCATCCCTGTAAAACATCTCTTTTAAAATTCAGTGATTGACCTATCATCCCAAGTGTCTTGCTTTAACTAGACGTCACTGTTTAGGCAGCTCAAGTAGTGGCATTGCTCTGTTCACCTGGCACACCTGCTTTTTGCCATAAACTGATGGCTGCACCATCTCCTTCTATGAGTGGAAGGAACAAAGAGAGTAACACAAGTAAGAGGTGAAGAAAAATTTGTCACTCAGTTTCTCCTGCTACATTCTTTGTCTTTTTAGCCAATATGTAGTGCTTTCTGTATGAATTGAGGACTGGGTTTTGGACAGGAAAATGATAGTGACTGAGAATAAAGGGTCCTGAATTAGAGCAAAACAGATTTATTGGAATGCCTCCTCAGGTTCATGTCATCAGTATATTTTTGTGTGCTTGTTTATACATCAGTGTGCTTGTGTATTCCGCAGTGGCCTTTGCTCTTTTTCCATTTTGATTCCTCTTCATAGTACTCCAGTCTTCAAGTCTTAGAGCTTAATCAGGGTAAAGTTGTGATTGCAGAGATAGTGAAGGATAAGTAGAGTTAGAAAAGGAAAATACAACATTAAGTCCTTGTGGACTATGTAAAAACAAACTGAGAGAAGAATGTCTATCACAATACACTGCAGATAAAAAAACCGATTCAGCATGAACTGCTGCATGCTATATTCAAAATGGCTCCAAATTTTATGTATCTAGTCAAATTTCTTCTGATCTCCCAGGGACAGGTTTTTACACTGTAACTTTACAACTAAATTTTATGCCTAAAAATCCTCCTCCAAATCTTAATATTTCAAACCCCAAATCACCTAGTTCACTGTATTTTATGTAAAACAGCACATTGAAACGACTGGCCATATTTCATTATGTGAGCTATTGAACTAGTGTGCATTTCTGCTTTTTTTTTTAAAGGAACTTTAAAAAAAATTTTTTTCAAAAAATCTAGTAAGAAAAAATCTAGTAAAGAAAAAATCTAGTAAGAACTAGTCAGAAAATACAGCCTATAATTATGTCTCCTTTCTGCATTTAAACCATTGCATGTGGGGATGGATGATACCTTATTACAGGGAAAAAAAGGCAAAGGACTTATAGATGACCTGTGAATCTTTGTAAGATGTGCCTGGTGGAGAATGGGATCCTAACTTCAGATGTCATGACTAAAATCCTAAATTTGGAGCTGTGCTGTACATGCCCTAGGAAACTGCCAAACCCCACTGTGTAAGACTGAGGGGGAGGGCAAATTACCTGGAAGGTCCCTTTAAAAACTCAAGTACTAACCTAGAGATAAAGAAGCAAGATGTTAAATCTCATGATTTTGTTGTTTCCTAGTGCAATATATGCTGAAAATCTACATGGCAGACCAATAAACCTGGAAGACTAAACTGCAACAGTTTCTGTTCTTGGAACAATTATTTCAGTCCCCAAAAATATTTCTAGGCTTCTGTGCAGCAAAGTTTGAATTTAGCTTTCCAGTATGCTAATAGAATAGATGAGACCTGAATTATACTCTGAAACTGAAGAGTCTGTGGGTGATCTGGATTTGGGCCACTGTTTCATTTATTTGTGTCTCTGTTCTTTCCCTGAACTTGAGTCTTTAACTAAGGGGAGCTGTCTGTGTATGACAAATGAAGATCATTATAAATGTGAGGAATTCGACTGAAATCAAACCCAGCAATATTTTAGACATTTGTTATCCCAAAATATAGTCACCAAGTAAGCAGGGGAAAAGAGGAGGAGTAAATTTCTACATTTTTGATAGAATTACTGTGATGTCCAAATGTGTTTTGGAGTATATGAGAAGAGGTAGAGAAGTAAAATCATCACCATTCTGTTTAGTTGCCTCTGGTGCTTGGGAAAGGGATTTATTCAAGGCACGAGTTATTAACTACATAGGGTGAAGGCTTCTGTTCCTGTTAATATTTCCATTCAATAGCTCTGAGATCCTGGGAGAAAAAGGTAGGAGCTGCTCAGTAGATATCAGATGTTAGTTTTCTTTGTCTGCAGAGCAAAGTTGCTTTTGAATGTTTAGGAGGAGAGAACAAACCTCAGTATCATCATCTCTGTATACCTGAAATTCCATGTTTGGGCAAATTGTTTCCAATGACAAGCAATTGAAGGTGGTTGATTTTTGATTTTAGTTTATCTTTAACTGAAGTTTCACTGCCACTGCTTATCATAAGACATGTATGCTATTATTTGTTGAACTTTGAATAATGCAGGCAGAACTTCTTTCCTTGATTTTGCCAAGTCTCATAAAAACCTTTGAGAGATAGAGTAGGTCCTCTTAGAACTCGGTGTCTTCCCTATATGACACAAGCTGTTTTATTTTTCTAAAATAATACTTTCACTAGGAGCTGGTATTTCAGATACCAACTCAGATATTTCTACTTGAGGGTGTTACTTTTTCAGATAATAGGTTCATTTCTTGCACTTTGGTGCATTCCATGTTTTGATGTAAGCTATTCAGATACCTCAGGATGCACCAGTTATAAATGAGTAAAGTATTTTATGATGAATATTGTCACTTTCCAAGGTTTCACAGTGAAAAGACTAAATATAACTTTATAGATTAGTCCCAGAAAAAAAAAAAAAAAAGAAGCAGAAAATATAAGTATGACCGTGGAAGCTGACCTGCCAACATTGAGCCATCTGCACTCTCACATGGTTAAGAGACAAAGGCCAAGAAGCCAAGGAGAGAACTCTAAGGAGCCCATTTCCTTATGTCCATTCAGCCTATCCCCTTCCTTACATGAAGGGGCTAGGCTGAATGGACATAAGGAAATAGAGAAGATGAGAGTGGAAACTTCTTACAGATATGGGAAAAATTTAGAAAGCTTATGAGGTGTTTCTTTGGATAATTACAGTAGGTTTTCAGGAGCTATAAAGCTTACAGTTAATTTACAAAAGGATCAGAAACTCTTGGTGATGTCAAATCAACTTCTCAGGTGCGCTTCCTGTGATTTTTGCAAGGCAGAGAAATATGTATTTCTGCTGCTTCTACATCTCTGTTATAGATGTAGCCCACATTTATTAAGTGTTTGTAGTTTTATCTCCTGTCTGACCATTAAAAGGAGAGATTTAAGATTCCCTTGCAGCACGCTGAACTGAGATGTTTTCAGATATGAGGAGTGCAAGAACTAATGAGTCATAATGGATGGCAGCTCCTGACTTCACAGACTAAATATCTGCCTGCAGCCACATCTTCACTAGAGAGCTGCAGATGCCTAAGATATATAAATATATTGATGATTTTTGCAATAATTACAGAGATGTAAAATGTGTGAAGGCTTTAATTTTTATTTTCATTATGTATTGTCTTTAGTTTTTGGGAGTTAGAGTATTTGGACATTGTCATTCACACCATGGTTACCCTAATGTTTGCTTTGATTATTCAGGCACTTGCATCGATGTGTGGCAGAACGTGACTCTTAAACAGTTTCCCAAGCTACCATCTGCCACTTGACACCTCACGTAACTGTGTGCATTCCCATAGCCCAGCATGGTTGTAAACTTAAATGCATTTTCAGCCTCAGTGTAAAAGTTAATAGCAAAAAACTCATTCAACCAAAACCCTCCTGTGCTATTATTTCCTACCTTTTAAAACTTTTAGTAAGTACATGTTATTTATATATGAAAGTGTAATTGTGAGCTGGCATGGTGTCTGAGCTGGTGGTTAGTGACTAAAATCAGCAGGACATAATTTTTTGGCTGTGTCCATGCACCTAATTTAGTATGTTGTTGCCTAAATTTTTGTTTGATATATTGATATCAAGCATCTAAGCATCTAATTCTCATATTTGGATATGGTGATAAGTAGTCGGGTATAGGACTGTGCCATTAAGAATGTAAATCATCAGAGTGAACACATTATCCAGGTGTACTAAGGGTTTTAAGAAAAAAAATAACATTCTTTATGTCATTATTCATGTTGTTATTTTTGTTATGATATTAGCTCTCTGTTGGTGATACACCTGTGCAAACAGATGAGCTGGAGCAACGAGGCAATCACCTCAGCAGAACAAAATTTAACACTGTACTTATAATAGGATCTTCGTGTCTGATATGCTTTGAGTAGTTTTGGGTGGCTATCTGTTGGTGTTTGGTCTTGTGGATTTGTCGTTTTTGTGATTGTTCCGTGTGGTTTTGGTTTTTTGTTTGTTTGTTTGAAATACTGAAGGGTTCACCATGTAAAAAATAATTTAACAATACTTAAAATACTTGACTGCTTTCTACTCCACTATCGAGAATGCCCATATCAGTTTGAACACCAGTGCAAAACATTGTAAGTAACATTTCACCATGAGTGGAAAACATGCAAGGTTTCATCTGTACCCCTCTCGTTTTGCTGTATATTCCTTTGTGACAGATACTGAAAGATTTTACTAATAGGACTGCCAGTAAATCTCTTAAGATTTTGTCATAACTTTATTTTGGGCTTTCTGATTTTTGTTTGGTCTGTTTCCGATACTAGCTTCTGATTTTTCTCTTTCCCTCAGGCCATTAAAATATTGCTCTAGATATTGTCAGGCAATAATTGACTCATAATTACTCATATAGCACTTTATGCACTGCTTATTATCTTGTGCAATTATTTAATTAAAACATACTACTAGGATGCCAACATACCAAAGCAGATAGATGAATCCAAATTTCACTTGGAAACATAAAACTTTTGAATTCATCTGCAGAAAACAAAAGGCTCGTTGACTGTAAAAAGAACTGGCTTTTGGGTATGATGCTTATCTGCATCACCACTATAAATGCATTTTATTTTGAAAACCTCCCCAGAGGGTCCATGAGGCTTGTTTGTTTGCTTATTACTATAAATCTGGTTGGGCTCAAGGCTTCCCATTAAATCAGTGTAATGAATACAGCCTTCTGGTGCAATTACTAAAAAAGCTTTTCAAATAAAATTGCAATTGAGTTACTACTTATTCAAACTAACCCAGGTGCTGGCAGAAGTTGAAGTTTTTACTTAATTTTTTCTTATTGTTTCTTGCATCATGTTGTGTTTTTTCATGCATTTTGAAAATAACCTTTCTAGAAGCATCAAAAGATTAACAGAGACCACTAAGCTGAGGCAGCTAATAACTGTAGAGGAGAGACAATAGTTTCCTCACACTGTGGGGTTTTTGTTTGTTTGTTTGTTTGTTTGCTTTTGATGTTGGGTTTTGCTTTTTTTTCTTTAACTTGATGAGTTTATCTCTGCTCTGCCTTTGGCCTGGAGTTGTCAAGCATTTGGTCATTTTGGTGATGGAGTTTAGATTTCTCCCTTAAAAAATATGAAAGTGATGTGAGTTAAAGCTCAGCTTTGGTATTTAGGTACCAACAAGCTTAGAATATACCTCACAAAAATAAAACTAATATCTGAGTTAATTGCATATGTATTTAATAAATGGGCTGTTTCCATTTGAGAAGCCACATTTATAGAAGGAACGTTCCTCTCATTTAGCTGAAAATACTTACCCCAAACAAATTTGTTGTTCATGTGACTGAGCCCCAAAAGTAAAATAAATGAGAACTGAATGAAATAGTTGGATTTCTTCCAGGAAACTTACAAATATATTGGAAAAATTGAATATGCAATGAGAATTAAGGAAGGATTATAAAAACCTATTAAATTCCGTTGGCAGGACAATTGAATAAATTTCTAGTCTAATGAAAGAATAGAATGCTGTCCTTCCATCACTTTTATTAATGTTACTAATCTTTGTTCATTCATATGATACTGATCCTTATTCCATTAATAAAATAACTTCTGGGATACTACAGCATTAGGAGGATATGTTAACCTGTGAAAAGGACTGCAAGCCTGAGGCAAAACCAGGGAAGACAAATACTAGGAGTGTAAGGCTGATGCAGTTTCCTTTCTATGCCCCAGTTCTCCTAAAATGCATGCACATGCTAAGTTCTTAGTCCATCAGCATGATTTAACTGTACAAATCTGGGTTAAAAGTGGTGAACAAAGCAAGATTAAATCCATCTGTTCTTGCAACAAAGCGTTGATGTTGTGGAGATATAGCCACGTCATCCAGAGAAATTGCTCTTCATAGGTAGAGTTGGGCAATAAGGAGACATTTGGAGGAGGAGATGGGAACAGCTGAACTGCAGTGAATTTCAAGGAGTATCAAGCCTGGAGCAAACTGAAGGCATAAGTTTGTCATGGTGACACTTATGCCAAGCTCTTGAGAAATTATTTAAGCAGGGTTTGGTTTTCTTTCACACATTTTTAAACACATACTAAACAAAGTAATTTAAATTGAGGTGAGTTAAACAAGTAGGAGCACTGTGATATCTGTAATCCAGTATATTCTGTTTGTTTTTTTAAAGAAAGTATGCTGTACTGTGGCAGTATTTCTACGACTGAATTTTTCTAAGAGTTTTTAAGCTGTGTCACCTCTGCATGTCAAGCCTCAGAGCCTGAGGCTGGTGTTTGAGCTCTGGCACATTGAGCATGTCAAGTGCAGAGCCCCAGCGCCCCTCAGAGCACCTTGCAAGCAGACAGACCAGTAAGGAACAAGATCCAAAAAGGGGCATCTCCTACTTGTTTCCTGTTCAAGTAAGTTGGGCTGGGAGCTGGGGCTTTCATGTTCCCCAAGAGCTGGAACTTTCATGTTCCCCATTTTAGCTAAAATGCTTTTGAATAGTTCTTTGTTGCCTCTCCCTTATCCAGGGATTGGTACAGCCAGCCCGTGAAAATAGCTTACAAGCAGCACAATTTCACAGTAAACTGAGTTTGTGTTTTGTCTCAGTGTAAGAGATGCTAATATTTTCCAAAGGACTTTCTGTTCTAATATGGTTGATATGATTCCCCCTGTTTCCAGAAGGTAGTTGAGAAGACTGATCAGTAATTTCCTCTAGAGATGAAGAAGAGAGGTAGATTTTTAGTGTTAGAAAAGAATTTACAATATGTCTGAGTTTATTTATTGAACAAATATTTGGGAAAAAATTCAATTTTTTGATCCTTGATTTCAAGCTCATATGCTGAAGGTATGTCCAAGAGGATGCAGTCACCGACTGTCAGTTTGCCCATGTGAACTGCAATGTCAGCACATGCCGTACTTTTTTTTCCCAAAAATACTTCTTCCTGCTTGTGTTCAATGAATCTTTGTTTCCACAAAAAGATATTTTTATATTAATTAGTACCTTAGTCTCTGAACAGCCTCCTCATAGGCTGTGTAAAGAAAGCTGAATATTTGCCTTCAAAATAGAATAATAAATAAACCAATTAAATACAATTTAACAAATACATCAGAAAACATGGTCAAAATGAAGCACAACCCATTTCTTTTCACCATCTACTTTCTCTTCCATCAAGAGGAACATCAATTTCCACTGCTTCTAAAAAAGACTGAAATCTCAGTTTTTAACTAAACTCTTTCACTAGAAAGGGTTTATGGTGCAGTGAGGTAAGCAAAGAAGTGCACAACAGTGAGAAAAATTAAGTAAACTGGACTTTTTCATGTCACCTTATTTTCATATGTGATTTTTGCTTTTAAATGCTTTTGTAATGTATCTTCACATCAGGAAGCAGAGTGGACAGGGAAATATCACATTATTTTGCAAGAACATGAGCTCTCAGAAATGCTTTGTGTCTTGGCAGGTCTGGAGAAAACCCAGTGTGTAGAGTTCCCTGCAAAACCAGATCCCCCAGTTCAATAACAAAAGCCAATCAGCAGGTAGCTGAGAATTTGGCTGTCTTCATTGTGACTTCCCAGCAGCTGGCAGTGCAGGAGCCACCAGTCAGGCCAGTTTCAGCCCTGGCCTGGCAGTTTGGGGCTCCTTGGTGTTTGAGCACCACCCTGGCAGGTGCCCAACAGCTCCAGTGTTTCCCTTCTCTGGTATCTCTAACAGCCACATTCTTAGGCAGATGCACACAAGTAAGTTAGTATAAATTAGCCAGCCTCTAAATATATCATTAATGTGATTAATGAGCAGTTTATCACAATATTGTCTTCTCTGATTCTTCTCTGAAAGCATGTGAAAATATTCATTGGACTGTTGCAGTAGCATAAGCACCTGTGGGATGCTGGGGTTGCAGGCTCCTGATAAAATTGCAGTGGGATGCTGAAATTCTGGGATTCAATAACAATGCTTTCTGTCAGTCCCAGAATGCAATGACAGCTTGTAGCTCTGGAGAGTATTGAGGTATAAAAGTGATTTTAAAATGGCATGGGTAAGAGAAACATGACACTGACAGTTGGGAAGTGTTGCAGTGTGATTTCCTGTTTCACCTATCCCAACCCCCCAGGTGTGCCAACCTTCCCCCTCCCCCTTTTTGCCCTCCTGCTAAGAGCTGTCCATCAATCTTAACATTACAGCAAGGGCGTCGTGTGGTTGGCAGAAATTCAAAAGATACCCCTCTGGTCTGGGTTCATTGGCCTGTCCAAGCGTCTATATCCCTTGAGCCTTCCCCTCCTCACACCTGGTTGGCTCTTACCTGTCCCTTCCCCTCCCCCTGTCCCCGGGGCTTAAAAGGACACGAGAGCATGTGGCCTGGGGTTTTACTGGGAGCTGTTAGCACATTCAGAGGTCTACCATCCTAAAATAAAACTCTGGATTAAGACTCTATGATAGAATCCGCTCTTTTCACCGTCGCCTGAACCTTTTCCACCAGAGGTAAACTGAGTTCCTACTTTGCCTGGATTTGTTCCAAGTGCCCAGCTGCAGCACCCAGCTGGCCAAAGGTATCTCTGGGGTGAAACACCACAGCTGCCGCCTTTGGTCCAGCAGCAAGGGCTAGACAAAGCCAGGCAGGACACACCCGGAAACATCGGGATTAATATTCTATAGTGAAGGTCCTTAGGTGACATTAATGCCATTTAAAGTCGTGAATAAGAAAAGCAGCAATAAGTGGTAAAGTTTACATGCATTTGGTTTTTTAAATATGTTACTTTGTAAGTAATTGATTTTGAATGATAATTGTGATGCTGCTTTTGAAGCAAATAAAATTATATATGGAAAGCTGGAGCAAATCAAGTAAATGTGATCACTGCTTGAAGTCCTCTTCAGAGGCATTTTTTGGTAATAGTTTAAGCTTAAGCTAAAGTGGTTTTCTAATGGATAATGCAATATTTCTAACCTAACAGTAAGAAATAAAAACATTACCCATTTGTTGCAGACATCTTTTTTTGAAAATCTTTTCTTTAAGATGTTCCTGCTGAAGCTGAGAAATTTCAGCAACACATGTAAACAATTATTATCTGCTGCTGTAGAATGCAACAGGTCCACCTGTGATTGGCCCATCTTAGATATTTATAATTAATGGCCAATCAAGGACCGAGCTATCTTGGACAGAGTCCGAGGGAGCTGCCTTTGCTGTCATTCTTTTCTTTTCTATTAGCTTAGTTAGCTTCTGAGAAAACCTGTCCTTCTTTTTCTTTTTAGTATAGTTATAATGTAGTATATATATATATATATCATAAAATAATAAATCAAGCCTTCTGAACATGGAGTGAACATTCTCATCTCTTCCTTCACCTGAAAACCCCTGTGACCACGGTCACACCCATTGTCCAAAAAATGTCCTAAAAGCAGTATTAGGTATTGAAAGATTGTTCTTGGAGGTTTTTCTCCTCCAAGTGCACTTGAATATAATAATGTGGTATCTTTCATTTGGGCTGTCTGAACAGTCCTCTGGAGCTGATAAAATCTGGAAACGAGGACTAGCGTTGTCTTGGTTTTGAGATGGCCGAAGGAAGCTAATGGGAGGAACTGCCACAAATAGTGATGGGACAGCTTAAACACAACCAGAGGAATAGAGCAACGTAATGAATGGTATTGGGTGGAAAAGTCATGCACTCTGGTGGATGCTGACAAGGAGCAATCTAGCAATTCAACAGGCTTTGCTGGAGGATTTTGTCTCCTCCTAGCTCTGCCTTCATTTCTCTTGACATTTTTTTAAGAGACACAAAATTTTATGACTACAAGGAGACTTCTGCTCTTCCTAGAGCTGTACTACAGTAAAGAAAACTAAAAGCAGAGTATTACTGACATAACTGAAGGATCATTTTAATAAACACTAAAGGGGATTGATATAGAGCTTGAATTTACAAATCTACACAAAGGGCCTTTTGCATCTGAACGCTGCATCTCTTAAGAGTAAAGATTTTCTTAGGAAGTTGAAGGAACGAATTTTACCGGAGCTGTCAAAATTGAAACACACTACAAAACCTGCTGCTTTTTTTTTTTTTTTTGGCTATTTCAAAGCCTTGGTTTTCTTCTTTAAGTAGTACTCTGGGGGGTTGAGAACTGGGATAAAACATAAGCCAGTAAACTCTCTACAAAAATCACTTCAAGCACTTGCTCAAAAGTGGCCATAAATAGGATGGTATTTGAATGTGACTTTAAGGGTGTTGCAGAACTTAGCAAGAGAATGATGTGCCATTTTTTCCCTCTTTACATTCTTTTTTTTTTCTTTTCTAGAAGTGTTTTATCTGTGAGTTTTATACAGCAACTTCTAGGGGCTCTCACTTTTTTTGCCAGAAATATGTCTTTTTTAGAAGTACAGCTTCATTCTCTCTGCCACAGTCATGAAAGCTGGTCTGCCACATATATGAATTAGGATGTTAACAGGACAAGAGCCAGGAAAATATATCTTGACAGCTTTAACATTGTGTACTGAGAAATAACATGAGATAAGGAAAATTAATGGTAGTAGCACATCAGCTAGTAAAAATGTGACTGGCAATTTTTATTTGTATATGCTTTCTGGTTCTGAGCTGTAGAAATTATGCGGAGATTAAAAAAAAGTGACAACTTGAACAGCTGCCTATTGAAATTCAGTGCTTGATATTATAAAATTTGTAGATTGGTTTCATCCTGTGATTTTACTGGTCGTCATTGTGACATCTGCTAAAAACTCTCATAGTTGATATTTCTGACACATTTCTCTAAGAGTATTAATGATTCATTGTTTGGTCTTGGTTTTAGAGCTTTTTTTTCGTGCTCCTTGCATGTAGTGATTTCACAGGCTCATTATCAAAGTTCTGGGGACAAAATGATCTCTGGTGAATCTTCCTCAAAGCTAAACTGAGGGTAGGAGGATTGAAAACAGCTAATTGCTAACATTAGGAGCAACTATTTGCTGGAGTCATATTGAGTCTAAACAGAACTACTGGTTGTGAATGTGCTTGAAAAATCCTAAGTTTAGAAACTTGCTTAGGTACCCTTCTGTCTAACTTGCACTCACAAAGATCATATTTTTAAAGGCTGTGTGCTAAATTTCTACCTAAGTTTTGAATTTTCTATAGTTTTAATTGATCCCCACTCATTTATCATTTTATCGCAACATTCAGAATTCTACTTGTTAATCATCTTTTGATGTTGACTAACACTGCTTAAATTTCTGAATACTACATTTATTTTGCCTGAAATACATGAATAAAGCACATAGGAGGGGTGGGGGTTTACCAGATCAAGAGTACTTTTTTCCTGGCTCATTATCTTTCTACTCTGCATGAAATTTGTTGGTTCTGAGTCAAGTGGATGCAAACCTGGTGTTTTATTAGGGACTGGATACTTGGAGAAATATCACATCTGAGGATGAAGTATCAAGTTTGTATCCATGTCTTGACACAACCAAGGTGCATAAAGCATTGAGTAAAGATAAGGTATGTTGATGGAGTGAGAAGTATCACATGAAATAACTAAGAGCAGAAAAGTCCTACAAGAAGGATCAGTAGAAATTGCTCAATAATCACGTATTTCAGACGTGTCTTATAGCTTCTAGAGCTATAGCTTCTAGGTATAAATTAAGGTGTTTCTCTATTTCTAGGGATTTGAGCTTCTTTTCTTCCCACTTACACTTGCTAAAGAGCTTTAAGGCTTAGCTTTGCATGTCCCCTGATGTACAGCAGCAGTGACATGCCAATATTGCTACTTTGCAAGGAGTTATGTATCACAAGATAAAAGTTATTTGTTTCACTGGATAGGGAAACCCCACAAAGATATTTTATCAGTAATTAACTTTTTGAGGTCTTCATTCTTGTCCTAATATTTTCTCCTGGGTATCTGGGTATATAGCTCTGTTTTCTTACCCACTGCTCCTGGCATTGTTTCATTCTGCCATAAATTCTGCTCTGTTTTTTTCTCTGGTCTGTGATGATTGTTCTCCACGTGTTTTTTAATTTGTACTACTTTCCTATTGTAATTCCTGGCGTAATTCCTAGCGTAATACTAAATTTTACCTAATTCTTGTAGCTTTACAGGAATCTGAGATATTGTAAGCTCATTTTATTGAGAAGGATTCGCTCCCATGCAGCTCATTATTACCTTGACTCTGCATGTAAACTGAGCTCTGTGCTGCCCTCATTTTGTGAAGTCATCTATCACATGCATTGCAAAAATCTGAAATATTGGGAAGAACACTGGGAAGTTGCCCATATTTAAATTGTAATACAACTGATGATAACCTTCTCTAACTGGCCTCTGTTTTTTGATCATTCTTGAGCTATTATGCTTCACTTGAAGCATAACAAACCTTTGTTACTCTCTGGCACTCTAGGCCAGTTTTAGAATTTAACAGCTAATCTGGGTTTGGAGGGGTGAGGTGGCTTGTGGGGTTTTTTATGTTTGGCTGGGGTTTTGCACCACTTCATTTTGGTGAACCCTCTCTTAGGCAGTTTCTGTGCATCTTTCTAAATTTTATATTGATCCTTTAATATGTTGCCTTTACAGTATTGTTTCCTACTTGAATCACAGTAGTTCCTTAATCTTGAATAATCTGAAGATAGGATCTGGTTTTTTATTCCTTATTTTTGATCCAAGTCAGAGGAACAACTCTTCCTCTCCCATATCCTGTCTGAAGGGCAGCCATTTGGCTGAACCTTTGTGTTTGTTTTGTGAGAAGGTGAGACTCAGGATCTAGGAAATAGGGAAGGTGGTGTGGTTTAGCCCTGCTGACAACTAAATATCATGCAGCTGCTCATTCACTCTCCCCCTGCTCAAGTAGAGAAAAATTAAACCTTGTCATTGCATAAAATCACTTTAATAATTGAAATAAAATATACTAATACTACTAAATAATAAAAAGTGTAATGGTAAGAAAAGAGAAATACACCTGAGAGAAATAAGTGATGCACACTACAGTTGCTCCCCACCCTCTGACTGATGTTCAGCCTGTCCATGAGCGCTAAACGGTCATTTACAGCCAACTCCCCCCAGGATATATACTAAACATGATGCTTCATGGTGTGAAATATGCCTTTGCAAGTTAGTCTCAGCTGTCCTGGCTGTGCTCCCCCCTGGGTTCCTGAGCACCTACCTTTAGGCAGAGCATGGGAAACTGAGAAGTCCTTGGTTTAGAGGAAACACTACTCAGCAACAACCAAAACATCAAACTGTTATCAACATTATTCTCATACTAAATCCAAAACATGGCACTTTATCAGCCTACTAAAAGAAAAATTAAATCTATTCCAGCTGAAATCAGGACAGAGGGTTACACGAAAAGGAATTCAAAGTATAGGGTTGTGTACTCACGAATATGAAGAGCTGAATTCCATAAGATTAGCAGAAAGGTAAGAAAATTATCAGAGCACCTAAACCCCAGTGTTAACTGTTGATGTTTTGAATCAAGTATTTTCTTGTTAATCAAACCCAGCGTATCTTCCTGATCATAGGATAATGATGTAGTAAAGTTTATATCATTGAAACAACCCACCCTTTTTGCTCTCAGAATGAGTACATAGAGGAGCAATTTTCAACAGCAGATCAAAGGTTTGAAAAGACCTTAGAGATCATTGAGTCCAATCTGTGACCTAGCACCACCATGTCAACTAGACTGTGGCACTAAGAGATAAATCCAAACTTCAGGCATTAAAATTTAACAAGTGCAAATGAATATACTATCTTGAAACTTATCCTTACATCTGATTTGCTGAATTTACTTTGATTGATTTGACCATGTATTAAAATCTTCTGACAAATCAAAAGGAAAAGCAGAGAAGATGCAAAAATTATGTAATTTTACATAGTGAAGCCAGCATTATTTTATGTACAAACAGTTATAATTACCAGTTGCTGGAATTTTCTTAACTTGCAGTTGAGTGCCTGAAAGTGGTGCCTTAAAATTGTGCTTTCAAAGTGGTAGTGTGAACTGATGTAGTTCTGTCATTTCCCATTGCACTTTATTCCTGTGGCTGAACAGGGTTGTTTTTACTCAACTCATTTGAAAAGTCTCTCCCACTATGCATGATAAGTTCTGGAGGCATAAAGGATGTATTTTTTTTTTTTTCTCAGGCCACCCTACTACCAGCTTTTGACGAAGGCAGAGCAGCTCTGTCAGTAGGAAGATTATCGTTCTCTAGGGTTTTTCCACCTTTGTTGTTTTGTTCTGACCAGTAATTAATTTAGCTGCTTTGTGTCAGAATTGTTGTTGATATGGCATAGGAACTGTATTTACTTCTTCTGATCCAGTAAAAATGCATTAGTTGAATGATGCTTTAAGGCACGTGATTTCTCTAATATTTAAACACTTGAATCAAGTTCAGCTGTAAATGCTATGGCTCAACCGTCATTAAGAGCTGTTTACATGTTTTTAAAAATAAAAATAAAAAAGCGAAACTAAATTTCATAGATTTGCCTGGCATTTGGCTTATGCATTTCTCCTGGAGGTGCATATGAAATTTTAGGGCATTTAGTTCTCCATCTACCTTTCCTCTCCATTTATTCACCAAACTGGGTTTTTTCTACCATCTGTATTGGACTACTACTTGATTAAACAGCTTTATTGCATTTGCTAGTAGCTTATTTTATTGTCATCCAACAGAAATTAGTTTTTACTGATTGGGTGAATATTTTAAACCCAGCAACACCTACTACTAGCTCTATGATAAATTCCTTTGTAATTCTGAAGCATGAAGAATATAATTTTACTGGGACCAGTATAAAACAGTTCTTGGTTTTTGTTTTTTAATATTGTTTGTTTGCATATCATGAAGTAATGATTTTGTTACAGAATTATCGGGAGTATAAGTAAATTCAAGCTGTAACTTGTGGGGTACTCAGTAGCCCTTTAGAAGCTGTGCTAGTACTGCTTTTACCAAGATAACTAAACTTATGTAGCTTTGAATCGAATTCACTCTTTTCTGTTTTCATTGCTCTTCTTGAATGATTGCCTTGCACAATGAATATATAGATTGAAGGTTAATAAAAGCCAGCTTATCAGGAGAGGTACTTTTATTCTGTGTGACACAAGGCACAGCCTGTGTGTGTTTGGTAATTTGACATTTATATTGTGTAATAATTCCTCTGGAATGGCTGAATTAGACATTGAGTTTAATTTTATTTAAATGACAAAAAAGTCTTTAAATGTGGATAAGGAAGAATAAAATAAGTTATTGTCCATGTTTCTGAGACAGGTTCTGAAATTGGATATATATGAAAACAGAAAATCTGTATGTGCTTTGTGTACTGTTGTGTCATTGCTTCAGTCTCTCTTTTATATACACTTAAATACTCTATTAAATGCATAACATTTTTAAAATATACTGAATAGTTGACATGATGAACACCTTCCTTTGGAAAGTAAGCTCTGGAGATAGAAGTAATATGTTGTCTTCAAGTCCCTCATCAGACAGTGTAGCAAGAAGGAGGGGTTTATTTAAGGAAAAAATTTTTTCCAGAAAGAAAAGTCAAAATCCTTTTTGAAGGTAAAGAAGTGAATGTATCTGCTTACCATTAGCAGGCAAAATGAAGGGTGTTCGAGCAGATTGTGTTTTGTACATCTGTTAATGCAATTACTACCATAGTGTATGTGAGCCTAATAAGATTAGATACAGCTGTATCTTTGTAAGGCATTTGTCTCTCTGCTGAAGTGGGTTTTGTATTTATTTTTCTTTGTGCTATTCTATTATTAACAAAAAATATAGTTTTCTATTGGTGGAAATAAAACTGATTTTCATCTTAGCAAATTGCTTAATAGTAGTACCATGATTTTGCTTTTATTTGTCACTATAGGAAGAAAAAGCACCCACTGCTCTAGGTAAAATTAGAGCTTGAATAAACCTTGCCTTGACAACAAAACTCGGAAATTTGTGAAAATCATGTTGATCTTTTCCCAAAAATGATGACACTAACTCCTATATATGGAGGTATTACCCTAGTCACATTCATATTTCTGCTTGGCATAGTACATAAACACAGAAGTCAGTGAGCTAAATGTTAATACAAGCAATATTCAGTGACTTATTCTTGAGCCACATTTAGATGCCTGTATGAGAAAATAATTATTTTTCTTTGTAACACTTGCCTAGCAAATAACATGGAAGTATCATAGGTCTGAAAAAATGTTTTCAAAGCAAGCTTCAGAATCCCTGTCACAATGAGTCGTTCTTTTATCAAAATATCCCTGTAGGATTTTTCCTGAATTAATAACTCTTGATTTACATTCAGGTTTTACTTTTGGGCTTTTCTTCTACTTGTTTAGTAGGGTAAGATTAAATGGATTTATTTAAAACAAACAAGCAAGCAACAATAAAAAAGGATCTGTACAAGAATGAGCAGGTCTATTTCGAGTTTTATGAAAGAAGGTCCTTAAGGCAATACAGATAGTGTTCTTTGCTCAAAATTAAGGTGGTCTCTGCTTTCCGCAGCAGTCCAAACTGAGAATTGATGATTTACTAGCTATACTAGATCCTAGTGGCTTTTATGTTTATGTGTTGCCTTCTAGTACCTCTTTTTAATCATAGACTGATCTTACATCAGGGTACCCCTAGTGGAGACCCTCAGCCCTTCTCAAATGTCAGGAAATATGCAACTGTTAACAAAAGAATAGTTTTCATTGACCATCACAATATTTATCACTTTGGATTTTCTCCAATACCAGTAGTACCAAAGTACTTTCTGGTTCCCCTATACCAATGTTAATTTACAGCATTGTTTTTTATTCATTTTTATTTACTTTCTACCTCATTAAAAAACCTATTAGGTCATGAGTTTCAGGGAGAAACTATACACAGAGCAATATACTGTACTTTTCTATTTAGTTATATTCATTTCTAACATGCAAAGTAAATCTCTGAAGACTTCATTCCTTCATTATACTCCTTTTGAGTATAATGAGTTTGCAAAACTGTATTTTAACCTCAGCATATGCTGCTGTAGAAATTTAACCATTCTTTACAGCTTCTTTGAAAAATAAAACTTGGAAAGTTCAGCAGGATGAGAACTCTATCTTTAAAATCTGTTACTTTAGATAATCATTGAATGTCACAGGTGCAAAAAATATTGAGGTAAAAAAATATATTGATCTGTGTGTTAACTCTGATAAAACTTGGAAATACCCTCAACCTACAATTCTCTACCAAATTGGTCAAAGCAATCTCTCCTAACCTGCTTATATACAATTAACCCTTGAATGCATCACAAGTCTAATGCATTCATATACAATTCCTAGTCTTTCAACAAAACCACCAAACCTAGAGCAGATTCCACTTGGTGGGGAAGGAAGTAGGGTCACCCCACATCATTACACATGAAGTTCGGTGCAAAGTACCTTAAAAGTTGCTATTTTCTTCAGGTAGGAGACGAAGGGTTACTTTATGAACTTTTGAGGCCTGAGGCCTGATACTAAAGAGTAACTTCCATGTTTGATCTTACTATGGTGCAGATAAAAAGAAATCTAGAGATAAGCATGTGGTGCACAGCTGTGAGTTTGATCTGCTTAGAATTTCTTCCCTGATGTCTGTGGGTGGAATTTATTTTGGGCAATTACATACATTTTCTGATCAGGTTCATGTTTAACTGGGGATTGAAATGTCAGGTGTATATAAAGTTTTGTTGACCTGTAGCTGGAGGTAAATCCTCTTGGATTTGTTTTCTCCAATAGCATCTCAAATTGGTCATTTGCTCCAACAGCACCTCAAATTTGAAGGAAAATATGTAGTTGAAAAGCTACATAGCAGGAGCTTAAGAGAAGAATTAGAGAAATTAGACAGCTTTTCTGAACTATAGTGAAAAAAAGCCAAAAGGATATTCTGAAGACTTGATATTTCTTAATTTGAACAAATTAACACCTGCCTGTGTAAAAGACCTTATTCAGCACTCCTAGCTAACACTCAGATCTTCTTAGTTTCACCTGGAGAAAACAAGCAGAAGAGGTGGCAGAGCAGGAGGAAGGAGAGGAGTCAGTCATGTGCTGTGCAGGCTCACAGCTGCAGAGGAGAGTGCCCTGGGTTATGTTCTCCTGGCTTTTCTGTTAAGAGTCTGGCAATGCTGGGGCCAAATATGACTAGTTTTAAACATTAAGCTTTCTTGAGTTTTAAGTCTGTCTGGAAAATGCCTTAGCCTTCTCTAAAGTGAATTATAGGTGGGGAGATGGTGCCTTTTATTACAGTTATTACACATACACGTGTTCAGGTATGCTACAAGTTGCTTGGCAGTGTCTCTTCAAGGTTCATCAATCTTCGCCAATTCTATGAACCATTTTAGGGACAGTTTTATTGCACTACCTTTCTAGTTAATTGACTACAAGCTACCATAAAACCTACACATTTGTGTATATGTATCTCTGTATTTTATTCTGTAGGAGCTCTTTCATTCAATCATTTGTGATTTAAACATTTTCATCTTTTATCACAGCCTCAGTAAGGAGAATGCTGTTTGGAAAGGGCCAGACATTTGTTGTACTTCTGCATGTATTATTTAGTAAGTGTTCTCAATGTCTTTTAGAAGGCATCAAACATACAAAGTACTTTGCAATCCTCAAGCAATCTTGTCAAGAGGAATCAGACCACATTCTTCTCCCATGTTGTCTGAGAGCTACTTGATCTGTGGATGGCTGTTGTCTTGGTCTGCTGGATATCACATTGCTGTGCAAGCCAAATCTTGCTGACTCCATCAGCCCATCCAGGGTGATTAATAGTCATTAATGATAAGTAACTTCAGATGCTGTAAAGGGGGGGTTGCATTCCCTAAATAAATGCACAAATACTTGTTGCCTTGAGATTCAAGAGGGACTCAAGCTACACTGAGTTAGAGCGGATTCAGGATGTCCTTGTGCTGTGGATTTTTAAATAGCAGGATATTTACTTAAGCCACATATTTGCATTTCAATCATTCATTCTAAATAAAAAGCACCCCTTTCAAATATGCAGAAACAGATTTTGTGGGTGGAAGTTTGTTGAGACAAAAGAATCTCCTAGAAAGTCAGGAGTTTATCTCCTAAAATTCCAGATTGGTATGTAGACACTTTCTTTTGGGGAGGGAAAGTTTCATTCCTAAATTACCCTGGCAAGCTAAAGAAAGTAAATTATGGTGAAATTCTTTGCACAAGAATTCTCTCAATTCTTTGTTGAAGAATCTTCTCAGTTCTTTCAATTCTTTGCACAAGAATTCTCACCTGCTGATTTATGCTACCATATTTGACTGTTTTCAGGTGTGACAGATTTTACTGTAGTGGTACCTTCTATGAATGTGGAGGTGTTAAAGTAAGAGATAGAGTTGAAAATGCTTTCTGGATCTGGATCTCTAAGAATTTAATCTGTTAATTGAGGAGGATTGTTCTTATAATATAATGTTTCATTTGTTGCCATTAAACCATATCTAAATCATGAAAAGAGGATAAATTGTCTTGTAATGTGTTTTGACTGGGGAAGCCAAGCAGTAGAAGATTATAATAACAATAAAACAAATGCCAGTGGGTTGCTTTCCAGAAAGGTCATTAAAATAAAATGAAAAATTAATTGAACTGTGAATTCCAGATTGGTATTATGATAAATCTCAGATCCAGTGCAAAGAGTAAATTCTGTGTATTAGAAAAACTTATGCCAGGGTTGCCCCCAGCTACACCAATCTAAGAAAGATGTCTTATACTAGAAGGAACTGTGGAATAAGGGACTTAAAATACAGCACCACATTGAATATTATCATCAGTGCTGAAGAACTGGGATTTTAAAAGTTTACACATAGCAGAAAATTGATTCATTTAAAGACAATGAGCCAAATTTGGGAAAAGATTGAATTCTCATGCTGATTTACCTTGAGGCTGTTATACCTGACTGGTTTTGGTATTTGCCTCTTCCATTGTAAAGTGAAACCATTTTTTAGGACTGTAATGACAGTAGTGTAGATAGTAAGAGCAATGATGAGGATGAGAGAAAGGTTTGTCACAGAGGAATGGGAACTAAACACTATCTGCTGACATTCTTAATACAGAAAAATGTGAAAATTTAGAAGAAAATGGTTAGGGGTATTCTCCAGTGCATGCACAGGGCTTTGGGGTTTGTTGCAGAGGGCACGGCACGCCAAGCAAAGAATCTGAGTTCTGCTTGCTCTGGAACTTGCCACAGATCTACTGAATGACTATGGTTTAAATCCACTTTGTCTTTCTATGTCTATTCTGCCTTTCCTTGTCTTGTCCTCTATCCAACAGTCCATCTAAATGTCCAATACGGTTGTTTAACATGTTGTATTCCAGTTTGCTTGGATAACACATAGTATAAGGGGACAGTTGGATGCTTCCATATTAAATTATTATTCCTCCAATATAAGCAGAAATATGAGATTTAATATGACAGCACGTCCTTAAAACTAATGTAAATTTTTATTCAATGTTGGAGGATGGAACTAATTTTAAGCAAAAAACAACCTGAGAAAAACCTATTCCCAGCTTTAGAAGTTTCAGAAAGCTAGGACTGGTGAGGAAATTTGGTATACGATGTTGTGTTTCTGAAACACTGGAACTTTTGAGAATTTTTGGATAATCCCACAGCTGATAAAACATACAGAAATTGCTAGTGGTAACAATCCTTTTTTCTTCCTGTAAAAGATACTCATCACCCAGGTCAACCAGCAGGGAGAAAGACAGTCTAGGAAAGACAGAATTTGTGGAAGTGTTTGGCTCCAGTATGAGTTGTTATTGAGAGATACCATCTTAGCAGAGGCAATAACACTGAAGGTTCAGCAGAGACATCTGTGGCAGCTCAGTCCAGAAATATCCTGGCACACTTGCAAAGCACCAGCTGAAATGCTGCTGTGGCAGATGAGGAAGCAGTTTGTAAGACACTACTAGTATATAATTGCTGAACACATGTTCACAGAGCAGACCTCACCAGGCTTTGCTGTAATTCTAAACCAGAGTCCCAGTACTGGTAAAGAGTAAAAGGAAAGAGACCACTTAATTGGCACAGTGGAGGAGCTTTCCAGAAGTTACTCTTGGCAAATAGCTCAAGCAACATGCTGGGATTTGGTATCTGACAAGTGCCAGTATCTAAAAAGAAGGAAGCCAAATTATTTCAACAGCAATTGCTTGCTTCACTTGGTTTATGAAAAGCCTAAAAGAAACTTTCTAATTTAACATTGAGAGTTACAATTTTTTTGTTTTCATGATAAACAAATATTAAAACAGAGGCTGAGCAGCTAAAAGACCTGCTGGAGGCCAGAGGTCCCCATGTCTCACTAAATGAATACCAGTAGAATGTATGTTTCACAAAGGGCTTAGTGAATTTCACCTCAGTAAATTTTTACAACAGCAGCAAGGCCAGTCAAGGCTTCATGTTTTTTCTTACACGTAAACATAAAAGATGGGTCATTTGTGTCAAAGTGAAATGAATCAATAACTAAAGAAGAACTTGATATATTCAATCTATACTGTACTTGTGTATCCTGTTGCTAATATAAATGTTTATGGTATTCAGTGAACAGTACAGTCTTAAAAACATACCTACAGCTTGAGTTATTAAATTTTTTTAGAAAACCGAAGAAAAAGAGATACTCAGAGCTCTGCACTCTGGATTCAGTTTGACTTTAGAGTTTGGCACTGGAAAGGGGCTTTCCCTTAGGTAAAATGATCATATGTATGTTTATAAGGATAGTTGCAAAACATTTCTCTAAAGCTGCTTTTTCTACACAAAGTGGAAAAAAGTGTATGGGAATTGGTGATGAGTTCTGACACCAGGAATGTGATCTACCATGTAGCTTTTGCCCCTGCATAGTGTGGTGAGTTGATCCTGGCTGGACACCAGGTGCCTACCAAGATGATCGATCACTTCCTTCCTCAGCTGGACAGGGGAGAGAAGATAAAATGAAAGGCTTTGGGTCAATATAAGGGCAGGGAGAGTCACACACCAGTTACCATCTCAAGCAAAACAGACTCAACCTGGGGAAGTTAATTGAATTTGTTACCAATCAGACTAGGATAACAAGAAATAAAACAGATTCTTAAAACACTGTCTCCATCCCTCCCTTTTTCCTGGACTTAACTGAACTGCCAAATTTTCTGCCTTACCCTCTTATTGACACGGGTTCATGATAGATGAGGGCTGCAGTAACAGAATCACACATTGCCCCTGCTGCTCCCTCCTTCTCAGAGGGATGACACCTCACACTCTTCACCTACACCAACACACTTCTCCTACTCCTCACACAGTTCTCCACAAACTTCTTCTACATGGGTCCTTCCCACATACTGCAGTTACCTCTCCACTAAGGGTCCCTGCCATGGGGTACAGTTCTTCAGAAACAGATTGCTCCAGCATGGGATCCCTGCAGGTCCACAGGTCCTGACAGAAGCTGGCTGCATCATGGGCTTCCCATGGAGTCACAACTTCCTTTGGGACCCACCTGCTCCAACATGGCCTGTTCCATGGGCTGAAGGTGGACCTTTGCTCCATCATGGACCTCCGTGGCCTGTGGGGGCACAGCTGCCTCACCATGAGCTGCACCCTGGGCTGTAGGGGAATCCCTGCTCCAGCAGCTGGAGCAACCCCTGCCCCTCCTTCTCCCCTGACCCTGGTGACTGCAGAGATGTTTTTCTCACATATGTTTATTTTTCTCTTCTCTGGCTGCAATTTCTCTTGTGCAATAGCTGTTTTCCCTTATTCTTGCAACATTATCCCAGAGATGCTGCCACCATCGCTGATGGGCTCAGCTCTGGCCAGCAGCAGGTCTCTTTGGAGCCACCTGAAGTTGGCTCTATCAAACTTGTGGAGGAAACTGCTGGCAAATTCTTACACAACCCAACCCTGTGCCCTTCCCAACACTCCTAAACCTTGTCACTCAAACCCAATACACAGGGTTATCTGAATGGGTGCTTTCCTGCCCTACTCCATCAGACCACAGTCGCCATTGCTTCTGAAAGATAGTAGAGGTGTAGTTTTTCACATACAGGATGACTTTTCCTTCCCCAAACTATTTGTTGTTCTCTTCTCCCACCAAAGACACCCTCAGCATCTTTCTCTCAAGGTTGTGTACGTTTCTTCATGTTGTGTCAAACTATCCTTCTTTGTCAATGACCTGAGTTTCTTTCAGCCAGATTTGTCTGCAGGCATAACCCTTCTCACACAGCAAATACTGTGCCACAGTCTTCCTTGACAGCCAGTTCTAGTTCCTGAATGCCTTGAGGTGATGCTGATTAAGTTCGCCAGCTTGAATAAAGCCAAGCCAAATTCAGATCTTATGAGACCTTAGCTTTGTTTGTGCTGACTGACACATGAAAAATGAACCAGGAAAAAAATAGTTGAAATAAGCAGGCACACTCGTTTCTGCTGACTGTTGAGGTTTACCATTAAAGCCTTCAAACCCTAGCTTGTTACCCCTCAAGACTGGGGGATGAAGAGATTGAGAGCAACCCTGCTGAGGAGGACTTGAGAATGCTAATGGATGAAAATCTGTCTATGGCTCAGCAATGTGTGCCCACTGCCCAGAAAGCCAAAGTCTCCTGGGCAGCATCAAAAGCAGCGTGGCCAGCAGGGTGAGGGAGGCCCCCTCCTTCACTCTGGTGAAACTCTACCTGAAGTTCTGTGCTCAGTTCTGGTCTCCTCAGTATAAGAAGGAAACAGATCTGTCATGGTGGATGCAGAGGAGAGCTACATAAGTTATAGAGAGCTGACACAGCTTTCCAATAAGGACAGGTTGAGAGACTACTTAAAGGAGGCTTATAAAAAAGATGGGACCAGATCTTTTAAAAGGTCCTGCAGCACTAGAACAGGTATTGGTTCTAAAATGGAAGAAGTTCAATTCAGATTAGACATAAACACTAAAGTTTTATGATGGAACTGGTTGCTCAGAGAGGTGGTAGAGGCTCCATCTGCAGAAATATTCATGGTCTGGTTAGAGCAACTTTATCTGGCTGAAGATGTCTTTGGCCATTGCAGGAGAATTGGACTAGACAACCCTTAAAATTCCCTCCCAACGCAAACAGTTCTGTAATGTTCAGAAGTTGATTCACAATAAATTTTGAGGGAAAAGTGGTCAGTACCTGTACCTGTAGGTATGATATATACCCTCCTATGAAACTTAGACAGTGATTAGTTTTTTGGCTCAAGATGTAGAGAAATCCAACCACATCTCAGGGCAGAGGATGTCTCAGAGCAGAGGCTGCAGTGGGTTGTGAAACAGCAGCAGCGTGGATCTGTTAGCAGGACCTTGGCAGAAGTGAGATGTGCCAGGGTCACCTTGATTCTCAGGAGGGTTTCTTGGTGCCTGCTGAGCTCCACACGGACAAGCACAGGGTGGCTGCCACTGTTTGGAATATTAGCTCGAGAGCTCAGCTGAGGGTACACTTCACTACTCATAGACACACACTCAGCAAACAGGTGGTGTCAGTGTACACAGACTTTCTTGGAACCTAAAGATGCTCTGGAAGGCAAATGCAAAATTGTATGGACTATAGCTGACTCTGGGAAAATCTTGCTCCAGTGTGTGCCTGCAGTAGGACATTATTTCCATGGCTTGGGTATATCTGGTTCCACGGCAGTCACAGCTTTATTCTCTCACCTTTTTTTTACTGATATAATATACCCTTTAGACTTTGAATTATTCCACTTAGACAACACAGGCATCTCAGTTTAGGATAACACGTGGTAAATTCCAGGATAATTTTGTAGATAAATCAAAACTTTCTGAGAAGTGTTTGTCCATAACAACTCTTTAATATTCTTTAAAATATATGTGTGTACTTTATTATTGTTTTAATAGGGTTGGGGCTGCTAGTACCTTTGTTTTCCATTGCTTTTCCTTGCTTCCTTAAGTAGCTGAATCCTATATTCTGTAAAATTTAGGCATATGTCTTCAAAGAACACTGGCCTGCCTGCGTATCAGACATTTGAGTTGGTAGCAGCTGGGAGAAAATCAATGAGTGGTACCCTGTGCTGTTATAATGTCAAAGCTAGAGTGGGGTGGAGAGGGTGCTTATATTCACAGTCTGTTTAAAAGTGGAATGTATCACATTTTTTAAACTTGTTCTTTTTACTGAAAGGGTTTTTTTCCATTTTTCTATTTCAGAGATGAAGTCTCTGGCAAAGAGTAGTGTGAAATTTTAAACAACTTATTTTGAAAAACCATAGGTCTCTAATTATATCTTTAGTTCTTAATTATTTTAAATTCTTTATTTAACTCAACCTATTGAGTCGTTTGTTGAAATAACAAAATGTGCATGTGCAGTTTCTTTCTCACATGGGATAACATAATGGGAAAACTAGAGCATGCTATGCCAGGAGAAGATGGTATTATGGCATGCTGCCATCACCTGTCCGTGGCTGTCAAAATTCTTGGTGCAGTGTTTATCACACTGTGTCCATGTATTGATGTGCTCTTAGGTACCATTCATGTGTGTAAATGTGGGAAAAGTGCTGCATGTACTATTTCTATAGGGATCTAGTAATCAACCGTTTGCCTTATACTCAACATTGAGGTTCTCATTCTAAGAATCAATTGCAGAGCTCAAATGTTGTAATTTGGATATTTTCTTTCAGGCATGGATGGAGTGTCTGCATCAGCACTGATCTTAATACACTCGGCAGCTTAGTCAGAAATGAACGTAAGAAAAGACTAAATAAAAAACATGGCCATTCCAGTGATCTTAGCTGTATCAAAAGAAAGTAATCTCTCCCATTTAATGTGTCTTGTGCCTTCAATTAAATCAGATATATAAACAGTTTATGTGACCTTGGATGGTATGGTGGCAAGAAAAACTACAAGCGAGGAAAGAATTAAAAGAGCCAAAGATAATCTAAACTGCTTTTCAGCAGACAGTGCTGACAGCAACACAATAAAAACACCCCCTCCTAGAAAAAATTGATGATCTTGAAAATCATCACAGAAGATCTAATCTTGACTCCTTTTGGTATGCCTACAATTGGAAGGCTGCTGATGCACCGGGGTTTCTGGGCAGAAATCTTTACTCTGCATCCTGATTATTTGCTCTGTGCCTGAAAATTCCATGGAAAAAAACAGGCCTTATAAACGTTCATATTTTTCCACCTTGTTTTCTAAATGAAAGGATGAAAAAGTTGCCACATTGTTACTTCTCCTTTCTGTAGACCAATTTTGTTCTTCCCCATCCCTGAAAAGATTCAGCTGAGTTAGAGGACAGGTGAAACTACGCTGGGAGGAAAAAAATGAACTCCACTAATGGAAAAGCCAAATAATGTCCTTTGTTTTCATAGTGATTTTGATAGACTGGGTTTGAGGAACAAAGGGATAATTTACATTTGGTATTGCTAAAGATGAAGAATATTTTTTCTTCATTTTAGAAATAAGTGGTAACTGTAAAAGAAGAGAATGAACAGTCTCTAAAACTGATTTCTGAAAAGTATAAATAAATTTTATTAAAAAATCCTTCAGAGTGATTTTTTCTGTCAATTTTTTATTAATCTCATATTTTCCAGTAACTTGAACAAAGAATAATTAGATTATAATACTGTGTAAGAACTTGATATTTATGCTCAAAAATATTGCATATCTTTCCTCAAGATTAAACTGCTTATATTTAAAGAAATAATATCTCAAGTTATAGCATTTCATTATGGGATTCTTCCATATCAAAGCCAGGTTTGCAGCATTTGTATTCTGTGAGTTACAATATTCTGTATGGTGTTTTAACTTGGTTATGAAGGAGACAAGCTCATCAATAGGGAAATGGTTATTGCATTATAAGTAAATAAGTAATGGGAAAGGAAGATAAGAAACCTCCTTCTGACATCTCCCCTGGCCATAATCACCTTGTCCTGATATTCTATTTGCTCTTTTTTCCTTCCACTTCATACCTTCAGCAATTCATGAGGAAATTTTAGAAAAAGATAATCTTCAGGCTGACAGAGAAAGTATGACCACCTTTATGAGATTTATGGAGTTTATGTGTTTTTTGCTCCTTTAGCAAAAAGAAAAAAGGAAAAATAGTGTCATTTTTGTAGTGGTTAACACAGAATAGAATGAAAAATCTGCCCAACCTCTTTCTGATTCCCTTTCTACCCTCATTATAAAGATGTCCCTATATTAAGTCCTATCATCTGACTGTAAAAGACCTAAATGTATCCCCCTTGGCACCCACTGTCAGGCATCTTTGTATAGTAGAAGAAGAGGAGTAATTGGCAATCCTTTGATGATACTTGATTTTCCCTAATGGAATAGTTGTAGAATTCTTCGAGATGTCATTAATAATTGTCAGTATGGGAACTGTTACTGCCTGAAAAGCCCAGGAGCATTCAAAGATGTAATGGAAGTACGGGCAGCCCTTCCAGCATATTTTTCTTGTCCCAGGAACACTGCTGAATTAGCTGGAAAGGCATATGGACTTTTTATTTTTTCTTAGTGTATGCAATTGTTGTAACAAAATGTCAAACTGTGAAAAATTACCATTGAAGTTAATCAAAGGCTCTTACAGCAGTAAGACCTGAAGGATTTAACTCAGGAGCAATTTATGGTTTCAATCTGACTACACAAGACAACCTTGTAGTTTTGCAAAGGTTGTCTTTATAATCAAAATTGGCTGCTACCTTATAAAAGTGCAGAAATAAGTTTGTGAGGAGGTTATCTCAGAAACAAATGTGTATGGTAAAGAATTTTATTTAATTATCAAATTGAAGACTAATCAGGGAAGAGATTTAATATATATCCAATACCAATTGGTCTGTTTTTAGTCACAGTGACCTAAGATCAAGAGCCATCCTCTGAGGACACCAAGTTTCATTCTCAGTCAAGCAAAAGGCATTTTTGCAAAGTAAACTTTATTGAGCTTTAATTAAAAGCAAGACTAGTCTACATGACGCTTCTGAAATCCATGTTCAGATGATGTAAGAGTATAGTTGAACACCACATTTTACTTATGAAATGTGTAATAGTAAAACTACTTTGGTGCAGATGCTGTTCTGATTTAGAAAGTAAGTTGTGAGTGTGGGTGGTAATATTTACTATTTTCAGACAGTATAAATGCCCAGAAAAAGTTACCCATGATCTTAAAATGGCATTAAGTGGCATTTGGAGTTATGAAAAGACTAATTATTTGGGACTATTAGACTAAAGAAAGATCCTTGTGACTGACTGAAACTTGGTATAGTTTGATGATGTTGCCATGTGGAAATATTTCATTTTATATTTTGCCCACTTTAGATAAATAGATAGTGATACTTTTGTTATCTATCAGAAGAGTGGAGTATATAGATGTGAGCAAACAAAATATGGCACAAATGTTTTTTACAGACTGTTGTCACAAATGTTTTCAGGAATCTTAATTATAATATTAATTTAAAATAATTAGTGCTCTAGATCACATGATGGTATTAATTGGTAAAGAGGGGTGGAGTGGAAGGAAATACTGGCAAGTGGTGTAGTTCCTCCTCCTGATATTCAAGTGCTTCTGTACAAAGGCAGAGTGTGTTCTTAGTCTGCAGACATCTGAGAAAGTTGTCTTTGCTATTGGCTACTGGTCTCCTGAAATTTCTTATCTCCAAAGATGAAGTTTACCTAACTGACACTTAACAGCACCATCTTACCTTTGGAGACCACTATTAAAACCAAAAGGTGTGGTGAGGAAGAATAATATAGTTGTCAGCTCAACTGTGAACTTCACTAGCTGAATGCTGTGTACCAAAGCAAACAAAATGAAATGATGAGTTGTTTTTTTAGAATAGAAAACCTGAATGATAGTGTCAGAAGCAGTTTTCCCAAAGCAACTTACTTATTGGAGGCAAAAAACCCCAAAAACAACCAACAACAAAAACCCATTCTAAAACTGTAAGCATGAATGCTGCTGAAAGAGACTAACACAGGCATTTCAGTGAGAGAGATTTCTTCAGGAATCTCAGAGGCAATGGTAGTTCAATGGAGTGTCCATCCTATGTGTAGCCTGTTGTCAGGAAAAAGGGTAGAACAATATGAGGAGGAGTTTGATGAGTAGTTACCCTGAGAGAATGAGTGACAGACATAGTTTGTTTCAGTATCAGAATACATGTTGAAAATTTAAGAAATAGTAAAACATGGGGTGATATTTTTTCTTATTGCCTAATCAATCTATGATACAGCAGCTTGAGATTTTAAAATGAAAAACATTATTCAGACAAAGGGATTTTTGCAGTAAACATCCATCTTCAGCTCTGCCATGTATGTGTAATGTAGCCTTTGAGAGCTAACTTAAGACTGTAAGCAGTGAATAGTGTCATCAGAGAGTGCAAAACTGTGGAGAAACTGAAAGCTGTGTCTATGTTACAGGTAAGTCAATATACATTTAAACGACATTGCTATAACTGCCTGAAGACAATATGAAAATATTACTAGAGTCTGGATATGACAAGTGACATTTTTCAGTGTTGAGCTCAAGTTGACATATGAATAGAGATGAAAGGAGGAAAAAAGGAAATTCTGCTATTCATCAAAAACTGGAAAGCACATAAAACTGTCAGCTGTAAGAAGAAAAAAAAATGGTTATTGCCTTCCTTTTCAGTTGCTGCTGCTTAAGAGCCAGCAGAATAAATATTACCCACCATCCATGAAAACACTAGTGGAGTTGTTTTATATTTAATACAACTAGATTTGGTATCTGGGATCGGGCTGTTTGGGGCTGGCATGTTAAAATTTCCGACTAGTACAGAAGCATTCCTCCAGGTCTGCATTGCTGACCATTTCAAAGGCCTCTTTATAGAGCTCTCCCAGTTACTCTTGTTTGAAGAGCAAAAATATACAAGAGAATATTTTCTTTGCAATCAGTCTTATCTCATTATTTCAACTGAATCTGGAGATATTTAGGACTTACAGAATATAAAAAAAGGTAGTGAATGTTAATGAATGGAAAGCGTTGATGTGATGTTTTGCTCTGGCTGTATTCCAGGTATCTTCCAAAGCCATCCTATCACTCCACTCTCCAGCTGGACTAGGGAGATAAAAGAAGACATTGTGGTTGAGATAAGGACAGGGAGGTCACTCACTGAGTACCATCACAGGCAAACAGACTCAGCTTGGGAAAATTAATTACATTTATTTCCAATCAAATAAGACCAGATACTGAGAAATAAATACAAACCTAAAACACCTTCTGCCCACTTCTTCCTTCTTTCTGGAATCAACTTAATTCACAATTCTTCCCTACCTCCTCTCTCCACATGACGCAGGGAGATGGGGAATAGGGGCCATCGCCAGTTCATCAAACATCTCTGTTATGGCTTCCTCCTCACATTCTTTGCCTGCTCCAGTGTGTGGTCCTTCTCAAGGGAGACAGTCCCCCACAAACTTCTCCAACAGCAATCCTTCTCACAGGCTGTAGCTCTTCATGAACTGCTCCAGTGTGAATATTTTTCCACAGGCTGCAGGTCCTCAGAAAAAGGCTGGTCCAGTGTGAATCCTGCACAGGGTCACAAATCTTGCCAGCAAGCCTGCTCCTCCACCTTCCATGGCTCCGCAGGTCCTACCAGGAGCCTGCTCCAGTGCCACAGGGTCACAGCTTCCTTTGAGCATCCACCTGCTCTGTGTGAGATGCTCCATGCACTGCAGGGGCACTTCTGCCTCACCATGGTCTTCACTATGGGCTGCAGCACAACCTCAACTCTGGCCCTTGGAGCACCTCCTCCCCTCCCTCACTCACCTTGGTGCCTACAGAGTCGTTATTCTCACATACTCTCTCCCCTCTTTGTGTTTGTTTTTATAGGGGGATTATTTTAGCCATCTTAAATATGTTACCCCAGAGTCAATACCTCTGCTGCTGAGGGCTCAGCCTTGCCCAGCAGTGGGTGTGTCTTGCAGCCAGCTGGTGTTGGTTTTATTAGACATAGGCAAAGTTTCCTCTTTTCACAAAAGAGAAGCCTTCCCCACTCCAAAACCTTGCCACACAAATATAATACAACTGGTGAAAGTGAATGCAGTCATGCAAATGAACTCAAACTTCCTCAATATGACTGGACAAAACTGATGATCAAGAGCTGCAATTGTCAAGTAAATGCTGAAGCTTACTCCTTCGTGATGGAAAACCAAAAGAGCATAGATGAAAAATTTGTTATTTAATGAACCATCTTTTTAAAATAGATTCCTCAGACAAAAGTTGAAAACTGTTCAGCCATTGTCTGTTCAGTTGTGCAATGTGTGGCACATGAAACCAAGACTGGTTATTTCAGTCCAGTTGCTGATGAACAGTTGCCTGCATGATTAAAAAAAACCCTGATGTTCAGGGGTGTTGTATGCAATCTTAAGAGTTGTACCCAGAACTGTATAATCTCCAGCACGTGACGTCTTGCTATTTAGAATGGCAAGGAAGTAGAGGACCAGCTGAGATGGTATCAGGGAGTATTCTTTTGTCACTTCAGAAGTGAAACTGCTTCTGTGAAGAAATAAAACTTCAGCTGTTGAGCATGGGACTCCAGATCTTATTCGAAGTTCTCAGAGATTCATGGTTAAATTCAAAAGCAAACTTTTGAACTGAAAGTACTGTACAAGGGGAGGAATATACTGAGCCTTTCCCTGAATTTATAACACTGAATGTCTCATCAGGGACAATACACAAATCCTTGCAAGACTTGCAGCATGGCAGTTCACTGCCCTAGTCAACAACCTGTAATCAAAAGTATAATCCCATTGACTTTACAGTGCTTGTGTCAAGCATTTCACTGAAGCATGGATGTTAAAATTAACACAAGCCTTAAACTTTGAAGGGAGCCAGGATTTGACATTCATTAAAAAGGAAAGTTAGGACTTGGGCACTGAGTTTCAGCATCAGATTCTGCTCCAAGAGATTATAAACACAGTGGTTAGGCATTTTTTCATATGATTAAAGGCTTATATTGCTAGGGATTAATTGCTTTCCATTAGACTCTACCAAGACCTTGCTTGGGACCATAATTTGAAACAAAATGGCTGATTTCATGTGTCTTTTTACACATAGAAGAAAAGAGAAATATCTCAGTAAAGGAACCTGTACTGCAGATCTGCTGTCCTATAAAAGAGACAGCAATGTGTAGCAGCTACAAAAACCTCTGAACTTTGATATCTGACTCTGATGTTATAAAGTCTCATTCATTTTATTGCTTGTTGCACAGTGCCAGTCACATTTGAGATCTCTTTCCTGCTGTGTGAGATGATTTTGTCTAGTTGTTCCTTTGGGTTTTTCCATATTTTTCAATCACCAAAATGACAAGTGACTTAGTGTTTAGTTTAATGTTTTCTGCCATAGGTAAACATTACTTGATTGATTCAGTCATTAACAAGGAAAAGCTAGTAAGGGAAAAAAGGTGCTAAGGAAACCAAACTCAAGGAACCCCCTCAAAGGTGTATGATGGAGACTGTGTTTTGATTGAATTATTTTTGGTCTCTCCTGTTATTTCTGTGAAGCTCTTACATCTACTTGAAAAATCTCATCCAGCTGAGCTTGCTTTTAGTTGAAAAGACTAATGCATTGTGACACACAAGCAAGGTTTCTTGCACTTAGAAATTATCATTTTATTTGAAGGAAGCTCAGGGCTTTCACATTTCAGCCATGATTGTGAACACATATAAAATGTATTCCTCTATGGCAGCAACAAGCATAAAGTTTGGCAGCAGAGGATATGTAAATTCTGCTATTCTGCTAGAGAATAGACATTCTGCTATTCATACAATTTTTTGTCCTGTAAGTCTAATATACCTTTTTAATCTTGTTAACGTCACTACTCTTTTTAATCTTGTTAACATCACTACTTTCCTTAACTGGAATTTGATGGCTTTTTAAGGCACCTTAGTTTCATACAAAATTAACTCCCTTGCTCCATAACAATAATCATCATATGACTGAGATAATACTCTGATGGCCTATTTATCTTTAATTTATTTTGACATTACTACTGAGCTTGCGTAAAAAGACTAGCCTATATCTCTGCTCTAGTATTGCAGTCTGGGAGGATAAGAGAAGACAAGAAATGAATACATGAATAAGATACATGGATTATAATCTAGCCTTACCACCTATTAAGAGTTGAAATGAGCATTTTACTGTCTCTATTTAAAAGGTTCTTTTGCTGGTATGGTCCCTGCCAATTACTGTGTTGCAGGTGCCACTGGCATGGAACTTTATACCTGAAGAGTGCACAGAAATAGCTCGTTTTTCTGTCATGTAAAAAAGATAGAAACATTGGTTTGGTTCTGTGTGATTATTTCTGTGTTTTGCCTTACGTGTTTACTGTCCTTCAGTTTCTGAAAATTGTGTGCCCTTTTCTTAAAAGCTGGGCAGAGGCAAATATTTTTTGCAGGAACTGAGAGAAAACATCCTTTTGGTTCCCTTTGTGTTTAAGGATGATAGTAGAGAGATCATATCAACTCTACAATCTGTGCTCTCACCTAATCAGACAGTTTTGAAAAGAGGGCTAAACACAAAGGAAGTTGTAACTTCCCTTGGATTTTCAGACTGGAAATGTACTTTTTATTTCTGTCATCTTTGGTCCCATATAATCAACAAAGCCTGCTAGGACTTAGTCTAAGCCAACCAATTGCTCCTCAGAACTATGGATCATTCTCATATCACACTAAAAAAGTACAGTTTCCAGATTGTTTGTGAGTTAGAGTAGAAACCCTGATTTTAAACCAATTTATTTGTGAGACACTACTGAAACCTGGTGTCTGTGACACTGTTGCAGAATGAAAAGTCATGGGCAAACTTTAAACTAAAGATCAAGTTCTAAACCTAAGCTTACCTTTGGAGGAAACAGCATGTTATGCAAATAGCATCAGGATTAACCTGATCTATATGCCCAAAGAAACCCAAAAAATCTCACTTTATCCATATTGGCATATATTTTGCCATGTTATCTATTCTGTTGATAAAAACTGATCTTAAGTAAATAGACATTTGCATATTAATGTGGATTCTTAGCCTGAACAGCAAAAGATAATATTTTAAAAGTTCATCACATTTTGCCTTATGCTAAGGAAGACTAATCTTAGTATAGCCAGGACACCTGCCAAATGCAATGCCCGAGGAAAATGAAAAAATGTTTCTTTGTTATCTTTTGCTTGCCTATTATTTGGTTTGGGTTTGGTTTGACTAAATATGAGTTGTAGATTTGAAATGTGTGGTATTTATTGTCACAGCAATATTGTCTCTTAAAGCACTTGGTAGTCCAGCCACATATTTTGCTTTTGAAGAAAAGTGCCCTTTTCCAAACCCAAGGCCCTTTGCCATCAACAATTAATACACTGGCATTTGCTAACAGCTTAGTTAATATTTCAGTCCAGAATTTAGATACTCTGATATAACCTCTTCAGTTCCTCCAGCCTTTTGTGTTGTTTTTCACATTTCTTAGCCTGAATCAATGTGAAAGTCATCTTAACCTCAATGGTTCTGTAGCAGCACCAATGTTACTACCATAAATGCTTAATATTGTATTCCCAAAATTTTCTGTTTAGAATTTGATAAGTGTAAGCATTAGCCAAAACCACTTTTTAAAAATGAATAAACAAATTATATTTTCTATTGAGATACTTAAGCAAATCCCCTCCTTTATTATTACCTATGAAGACTATATGGCTTTTAGTTTTTAGTTGGCAAGATGTGCTGCATTAATGACAAATTGCACTAAGACATTCATATTGACTTTGGACTGTCTCTGAGTTATCAGGGCTTTTACCTAAGGAAAACAAATACTTTCTTAAAAGGATTAGAAATCTTATTTCAAAACAACATTACAGTACTGTTTTGGGACCAAAACCACATTCATCTCATTAAGTTAATAAATCTCTAAGTTGACAGTCTTCTCTAGATTAAATTTTGTTTGTTGGAACCAATTTTTATCTAAATATTTTAAGAAATATTGACTAAAAGATGGCAAGGTGTACATATTGTGAACAGCTCCCTGGAAAAAAAAGTATCTCTCTGTTGCTTCAGTATTACTTCCCTGCAGTGGAAGCAAATAAAACCAGTAAGAAATAAATGTCTGTAGCAGAAGAAATCTCACTCAGAGACCTAAAAGTCTACATACCAGAAAGTACACGGAGCTCTGTGTTCCTTAGTTGACCGCACTGCTCTGACACAGCAAAGTTCTCTGACAGTCTAGATCTGTATCACTTCACTCTGCAGAAACCAAGCTGCAACACAGATTGAGTTTCCTAGTCTAGCCACAGAAAAAGGGTGTTAGCTTCCATGTTTATGTGTAAAGTAATGTAGGTATTCAAACTGTCAGACACTGGATACTTTAGGAAGCAATTTTTCTGTAGATTAGAGCAAGTTTTCTGTTTAATTGGGTACTGGCATTTTTTAATATATTTTTCAGCTAGCCAAAGGGATCATTCTTGTGAGCTGGGAAACAGAAGAGTGGCACCTGCTTGAGAATGAAAACCATGAGCTGGCTTGTGTTTGCCCTGATATTGTTGATTTTTCTGAAGGCTCTGAAAAGCCCTGATGTACACTAGACAATCCGTATCAAAAACTTTTTCTGCCCTCATTAACTGCTACTGAATTTACAAAAGGATGAATAAAAGCCAGCCTCTGCTCTTGACTGACAAGGAGCTGTCAGCCTCCTGTGTTATAAGAGTGTACCTGGGCAGCCCCAGGGGCTGGTGCCCAGGGCTGGCAGTGCTTCCCAGAGGGATGAAATAAATGTTGCAGTCTGCAGAAAAGCTGTGGTAAAGAAAAAAACTGCAGTTATCAACAGGCTGCTGATGATGTGATGCAGAGTCTCACAGTGTATCTCTTTGTATCTGAATGTTTGTAGTATTTTTGTCATAAGTTCCACATGGAAAACCTTCTGCAGATGCTATTTTGCTGTTTAGGGTGCACAACATGGGAATGTCTTTCCCAAGTTGGCCATATGGTCAAGTGATCTGAATCTTGTGACCTTCTCCTCCACACCCTAAAAACTCACCCTTCTGACTGGGATTGAAAAAGACTGGAAAATAGGCATCAAGCTCCTGACTGCTATTCTTCCAGTGCATACTGCCCATCTTGTTTAATAGACAGCAGCACAGTGTTATTGATCAAGAATAACATATTCTTCCTCTAGATGCAGGAGAGGAATTTTTTTACCTGGAGAAAGGATGATTTACAATAGTTCAGTTTCATTGGTGTTGTCTTTCTGGAACACCAAAAAGAGAGGAATGCAGAGCTAGACATGATTTCTATGCTTGTAGTGGGATCTTGTGCTATTCCTCTAACTCTTTGAGTTCAGAGATGTAGCTTCTAATGACAGTAGGAGAAGGCTGGCCAATAGGCCTCCTTTTCTAGGTTTTGGGTTAGGATTAAGTAGCTCTTGATAATAAAAATTAGATGAGAATTTCCCTATCTGAACTACAGGTTATTTGTCTTTTAAATTCTCTAGTCAGTTTTTTCCTAGCTGAGAGGTTGTTCCTGTGAATTGTGAGTACAGTGGTTTGTTTCTCATTCCTTCTCTCCCTCAAGAGTGAAATCTTTCTCATTTATTGATTGATTCTTCATTAAACTGTTACAAAAATAATTCCTGAAAGAGTTTTTTACTTTTTTCCTTTTAAGTTAAAGATTCTTTTAAATAGGCTGAGCCTTGCTTAAGGACCTGAAAACTGTAAAAGAATAACATTTTCATGTATATCTGTGTACTACTGTATGGGAACATCTTAAGGAATCTGTTTAAAAATTATACAGACAGGAAATCCATCTGAGATCTACAGTGTATTCCAGCATGTAAAAATGGGCCTAGAAAAAGTGATTAATCCTTTTAACACACTGTGTTACTAGACAAGTTGTATTTTATTGGTATGCTAGTCCTAGGAAAATGCTGTGACAATTCCACAATACTAATCTGCTGAAGTTAAATTGACTCCCAAGATTTAGCTGGATGAGTGAAACATGAACATTAAAGTTAATCAGATGCCTGTGCAAAGAGTGACCTAATTATCCTGGATGATGTTATTGTCTTAGAGCAAACTGTTTTTACTTTTTCAATCTAAACAGTGAAAAGGATGAGTTGTCTTTGATATGCCTAGTCTTTGTATACGTAGGGAAATCTAGATCACATGCAGTAAAGCATGTAACTGCTTTACCAAATCCAGACTTTCATGCAAAAACATTACCTACTTGAGAACCCTAGGAAAAGCTTAAGGAGTCAACAGGAGATCCTGGAAGTACATGTTACAGAGTCATCCTTTAAAAAGCATTGATAAATTGTATTATATTGTTTGCAGCATTACCAAAGCCCTAAAAACACACTGAAGTTATTATTCTTCCATTATCTTACTTTACTTTTTCTCAAAAACTGAGTCCGTTTTAAAACTCATAATTTTTTATTCAATCTATAAAAGTCTATCTTGGGGTCCTCTCTTTTTTCTTTTTTTTAATATAGGATTAAAATCACTGCTTAGTAGAAGAATAGAAGCAGATTGTGGGGTTTTTTTGTTTTCAGTTATGTGATGTTCCTCTCCTGATCAAGAAGATAAAAAAATTAATCCTTGAAATATCTTTTTCTATCTTTTTTCACTGGAGGCATCGTGAGTGCCTTTCCTCTAGCCGAGTTGGGTTTTTTTTGTCCCTAAGGGGCAAAGAATCCCCTTCTTCAGACTAAATTCAACAGTTCAGTATGTGATATTTTCCCTTAGAAGGGAAAGTTTCTAAAAGCTAAACCTATATAGAGAATTTAAACTGCTCAGTGTGATCACAGACTTCATCCCATATGCCATGATTCCAGGAAGAATGGAATGGAAGGCAGGTCCCTAATGTGATTGTTTTTAATTATTTACAATGCTGAGTGTTTTTTAATGGGACTTATGTACCTCTGCTTCAGATAATTTCTCCATCTCTTGCCTTCAAAACTCAAGAAATTGTAGGGTTGCAGCATAGTTCAGCACTAATACTCCTTCTTCCAGCTCTTAAACACTGATGATACTTAATTGGAAGATGTGATGGATATTCAGACTTGACACCTTTTAGTTTCTTTTCTGTTTCTCTCTCTCTTTTTATTTTTAATACATAGTTTTGTTGCTCAATTGAAATCTATGATTCTTTTACGTGTCTCTGCAATGCTAACAAGCTTGAAAAGTAAAATAATACTTAATAATCTAGTAATGATGTATAACTTGCAAAACAAAGACCACAACTGTTTTATATTTTACTTTGGGTTCAGATGAATATACAACCCCATCTCAGCCTTAATTTGTAATGAGTTTTCCTCTGCTTTTCAGGGCTTTATAGACAAAAAGAAATTTTCTCCCGTTTCTCAAATTCATACATATCCTTCTCATACACATTCTTTTTTACATGTTTTTTTATGCTCAAAGCCCTATAAGGAGAGGAGCAGTATCAGCCTCTTACAAATGAGGAAACTGAGGCACAGAGCTTGGTAGAGGCCAGTCATCTCTAGCAGGGATGTACACAGCTGCAGGGAGACCAAAGTTTCCAGAGTCCCATGAAAGTGATCTCAGTAGTGGACCAGTCTGGGAATCCTTCTTAAGAAGAGCACTCCTTATTAGCTAGTTTTTTTCTATGCTTGCACTAGACTCAGCTGCTTTCTTGAAGCATTATTTACATGAGGATATTGCCTAGCACATTGGCTTACTTAGGACTTGATATGGTGCATTCTGCTAGTTTGGGACAAACATGAATTCATGCAAATATCTATAGAGAAAGCATATTGAAAAAGAAAAAAAAAGAAAAAAGGAAAGTGATTTTAATGTGCCTTCCCATGTGGAAATTAGCCCATTCCCTGTGCTGTTGTACAGTATAATTTTTTCCTTTGTATTGCATGACAGAGAATGTTGTTTCTTTTCCCTGACTCACTGATACTTGAGAAGAGCAATTACAGTAATATATTTACATTTTTAGGGAACTATAAAAGTGTGTCAAACACAAATATTTCACCTGATTGTTAATGTTCCAAACAGTAGGGTGTGCAGAACAGTCTTGACAAGAAATGTATGGCTAATGTGAGATGAGTTTTATGGATCTGCAAAAATAAATAAAAAAATAAATCTCAACAGAGCAAAAAATATTAATATTTAAAAGCAAATACTAGAACATAACTCAGGAGGTGACAGCATATGCAGCTAGTGTGACTCATGCAATAAGCTCCCCATATTTATAGCTGGCTCTGAGTATGGTTCAGAAATGTCTGCTGTTTTGAGCATGTCCTCACTTTTGTATATCCCAGCATGGCCCCTTCTAGCTAAGTCCAGCAAGAGGAAATACTCCTCATTTCTTTCAACAAAAGCAGAACAAGTTTGAGTGTCCCTTCATAAAAGATAATAAATAATATAAAGAAAGATCTGGGAAGTGAATAAATAAAGCCTGGAGCAAGCAAGCTTCTCTTTACAGCCAAACTGCTGGCACTGGGATGCTCAACTGGCTATTATTTTGTACTAGAACATTTGGGAAACAGAACAGCAGAATTGAAAGGCAGGTGACTTAATATCTTTCAAGACCACTATTTGGATAAGGAAATTTTCTCCTTGTGCAAATGCTAATGCCTGCATGCTTGAATTTTGTACCCGATTGATGAGGGTGATGCTTTCAAAGTATTATCATTCCTTGGTGTATTTTCTACATGTTAATTGGGCACTGGTATAAGGGAGAAGAATCTGTGTGCAGTACAGAATTTTTATTTTGACTAGGTGTAAGCCTATAATTTTTCAGCTGTGTCTGAGCAGTACTTTCAAACACATCCTTAAATGCCTTGTGGGGTAATACAAACCTGTAGTCTAAAATCATAGTTCTTTTGAGATATTTTGCTAAAAATGGTCATTGTGCTACTATGAAGAAAAAAGAGTAACTGAATGAACAACACTCCATTAAACTAAAGAGGTTGTGTGAGCATTCTAATTATTGTGGGCAAAACTGATTAACTTAGTCTCATACTCTGGACACGTATTTATGCAAATTGCAAGAAAAGGAGAAAGGAATCCTTTCTCCGTTATGAACTCATCAGGGCCGGGAAGCTCGCAGTGGTGGATTAGTCTGGAAAAATTAGGAGTCAGACTTGGCTGTATTCTTTAATGGAAATATAATCAGCAATATATCTTGATGAAATGTGCACTGCCATCACATAATACCCACTTGGAGGTGAAGTAAGGGCTGGAGGCAGTAGTCCAAAACCATTAACATCCCCCAGGGTGAATATAATAGGATGATAAATGCTCGCTGGGAAAGGATTCATTTCAGTTTTCAAATGATTTTGAAAGTAGAACAGAAAGTCAGTAATTTTATATCAATTTAGTCAACCCATACTTTAATTCAGTAATGAAAGACTTTATGTCCATCCAACCTCAGTGTATATGTAATGCCTGAGTTAGGTGTTGGCATTATTTTTGTTAGCTCAGTTTCACAAAGGAAGGTGCCTGGGTAGGAATTCTTCCAGTGTACAAAGTGATTCATTCTTCTACAGAACAGCATCAATTGACTGAGTTTCTTTAATGGAACAGAATAGAAAGGCACAGTCCCTGGACAGATATTTGGGTCAATGGACTTGCCCTGATAGCATCCTTTCTTTTTATTTCTGCCAGGAGTGATAGGGTCTGGGATGGATCAGAAACAAATGTTCATCATGGATATTTTAAAACCCTTTAGAGAAGGAAGGAAATGGCTTGAATATTCTGGTTTTTATATGAGGATGCAGTGCTTTAGCAACTTATTTTTCAGTGAAAAGAAAATAATCATGCAAGATATTTGGAGGTTGTATAGATGCTGGGGAATCTTAGTACTTCAATTTACCTACTCTCACTACAGCAATAGACACCTTGTGGATGACTGCAGAAGAAACATTTCATTTTAATTGGATTTCTAAAGTGTCATTAACCCCAAAGGATTAAGTCTTCTGGAATATACACTGAATAGGTTATAGCAGAGAGAACAATATAATTGTGTCATTTGATTTTAAACCTTCATACTTTTTAAATCATCTGCCCCATTTTAAGGGATATGAAAGCAGAGAAAGCAGTTTCTCTGCTTTTGAATGGATATAAGAAAACGTTATTGCTTTGTCTGAAGTATTGGGCTTTGAGAGACATATTAAAAATAAAATTACTCTCTCATGAACTATCTTGCTAATAAATCAGAATCTGGTATCTACACTACTCATAACTGAAAAAATGGGGCATTTTTGACCTCTGCTTAGACAAATTATGCTGCTGCAAATGGATCTAAATTGACAAATATTTATGTATATACAATTAGTCACTTAGATTTCACCTTTCAGTCATTGCCATATTTATTGAGGAGTTTAGTTCTTCTCGGCAAGTACATCATGGACTTTGCAGTGTCTCAGCACACCTGAATCCTTGTAAGAGCAGATGTATCTAGCACACTGTTAGTAAAGTAGCAGCAAACACAAATCTGTGAGTTCTTACCTTTGACTTAAAGTAGAGAAGCTGCTTGAAGTAAGCTGAGTAGGAGTGATGACACTTGTACTACTCTCTACCTCTTTAGTTTACTGCCACCCTGAAGACAGTCAATAAAATTGCTGGTGCATAATATTTGTCTCTTACTACTATTTAGTGTCCTCTTATCAAAATTTAGGCACAACCCTTCCCACAAGCTCAAATTCTCTCTTAATGGTGTTCTTGTGCTTCTAGAAAATGGTCAACTTTTATCAGAGATTTAGGCATGCTTTAGCTTCTGGCTAGGTATGGTATGAACTAGAAGCCTGAGAGAAACAGTAATGAAATGTTTTTGTATTCAGAGTGGGCATTAAGTGTTGACTCCTAATGTCTGTCATTACAGTGTTGGAGAGAAATGCTAATAATGTGATAGGATGGAAGCAAACAAGTGGGTTGAATATAGCATGGATACTTAAGTTTTTTTTGTATTTGGATAGCTGGTGGATAAATGAGAATCCTTCTTAACTTTGTATGTATGTGTTGCTCATGTAGCCAAATGTCTTGCAGACTGTCAGGGAGTGGACAGCACTGCATGGTCTGGAAAAGATCAGTGCGTTGCAGGCAATGTGCCAGCAGGCATGAAAACATCAGTGTCAGAGGCATGGAGAAAAAAGGCATGTGGTACATCTCAGCTGTAGGAAAGGCAAGACTTGCTGATAGCAAAATCCACAAAGTCAAACATTACCTGAAAGGCCACTATGCTGAATCCCAGCCAACTTCAGTTCACCTAAAATATACAAATACTTGGGTTAGTTCTGGAGTCTGAGAGCTGAGCACAAGGAGTGCAAAGATGAATAATCTGAGTGGTAAATCCAGGTGTTCTGCATATTTCTTTCATTTGCTTTGCAATTGTGCCTCTTTCTGCTGACATTGTTGGCATGGTGGCTTTGCTTTTGTAGTTTTTGTACTCAGCTCTTGAACTTCCAGAGATCTGAGAGAGAATGGTTGCAGTGTATTATTAAGTGTAATATAAAGTACATTATTTAATAACTGTAGTGTAAAGTGTGTTATTATTCCTTCACGAGGAAGGAATTCCCTTTGTTAGATATGTCTCTCCCAAAGCCTTTTCAGGAGATGCCTACTGATGAGATTTGCAAAAGTAGTTGGCATCCATTTCAAAGGATTTGCTTAGGCCCTGAATCCTGCTATATGACATCCTTTAGTATTGCTACACCATTTTTCCAACAACTGAACTAAATACTTGTCTGTGATATGTCAGAGGTGCCTGACAGACTGCCACTGCTAAATTACTCAAGGCAGGTACCTACAATGACCATTCTTTCTGTTCAGTGATACAGGGAATGTGTTAGCCCTGGCTGAGAAAAATGTCAGACTTGTGGGAGAAGCAGAATCAATTGCCTGCAGGTAATGTCTTTCATTAAAGAACCTGTGAAAGAAATTCGCTCTCCCTGCAGAAATTCTCTACCACTATTTCCTATCAAGCCTCTCAGGTTTATCCTAGAGACAATCCTCTGGGAGGACTAATTGTGTGTAGATGTAATGGACTAGAAATCATTCCTTTTTTAGAATGCTAGATGAGTTGTAAGTGTAGTATTAAGCTAGCCTTTGTGCTTGCAAATGACCAAACTAGCCTCCTCCTGCTCACTTTTCCCAGATTTGGGATATCCAGAATTACAATTCAAATTTTAGGAGGATATTGGCGCATACAGCGACAATATTTTATTTATCCCCGCAGGAACATAAAAATGGTGTGAGGTTTTACATGATCTGCCTTTGAAGGCAAGGGTAATTTAGGTTCTTGCCAATAGGTTATTTGGGGTGGATTAGAATAAATTGACACAGAGTGATTGGTACTCATAAATATATCTGTGTGTTGGTTGCAAAGGAAAAGAGGTATGTAGCTACTTTTGCTATTATCTGCAGAAATATAGTAATATCAAAGCATAAAAGAAAGCACTTCAGAAAGGGTATAAGGAAAAGAAAGAGAAAGAAAGAATAAGAGTAAATATTAGAGAGGAAAGATAAGGAAAGATATCATCACTGTGGCTCCAGGGACAAGACCTGATGTTTGCAATTTTGGTGTCTGTTGTTTGTAGTGATGCTCACAGTCTTTATCTGTCAGAGGTGGGAGAAGCCCATGAAACACAAAGTTCAATGGGTTAATATACACTTCATTTTACATGGGAACATCCAGCTACTGCCCCTGGGGGGGCAGTTTTACACTGTCTGAGGCAACACTGCAAATCATGTGGAGGAGTCCTGTCAGAATTCAGGACATCCTTCTGGCTGTCCTAGATTGCCAGGACCCCTGCCATGGGGCTTAGAGACCTTGGCACAAAGCCCAAGATGCCTGTAGTTTTGATTGTGACCCATGGAGCAAGGTACCAACCTTATATGAAGAACTGCAAGCCACGACAGTTTAAGTAGAATGATAGTGAATTTATCACGAGGTGAAAAAGTAGATTTTTGGGGTTTTTAGAATGGGGGTTCAGGAGCAAGATGGAGGAATCTAGGTGTGTCCAGCCTTTCTCCTTCTTCTTCTTGGCCTCCATCTTCTGCGGTGATGTTGGCACTTTTAGATTGGTTTAGAGTAGAAGCTCACTGTCTAACATAGGTGATAGGTATTGGAAAGTAATTGTAAATATTGTACACATAGATTTTAGTATAAAATTATACTGCCCTGGGGGCAGGCAGAGTGCCACTGACTGTCTTGCTGAGTGGACCTCAACAGGCCAAGAGAAAGAATTTTATAGATAAGAAACAATAAACAACCTTGAGACCTAGAACTGAAGAGTTCTGACTCCTTCTTCGACCACCACGCTGGGAAAAGAGACTTTCTAATGTATCTCGGGGTCACTCTGACCAGTTAAAGTCCCGAGAGAGTCCTCTGGTGGAAGGCCCCAGAAATGAGTCTGGGGGCACTTCAGGGGTCTTTGATGGGTTATGACCCCTTCTAAGGCATGAGGGCTGCCTCCCTGAGCCAGTTATGCCCCATTGGAAGGGATGAATAGCTTCAGACCTAATTGTGAATGTCCTGGTGCTACCCCAGGTACAAGTTTTCCACATGATCCAGGTGTGTAAGGGAGGACATTGGCATGATAAAAACCATTATCCCACCTAGCAGGATCTGCCTTTTCACTCTTCCCTTACCTGACTCAGAACCCAGCTTGTTGCTAAACAAAGGTTGGTTTGTTGAGGTCATTCTCCAGTGAGGGATGTTTGCTTCCTCTGTCTTGTGCAGATCAGAGGTTTTGCCACCACACATAAAAAACTCTTATCAATCTCATTTGAGGGGTGCAAACCTGCCCTCAGTAAAGCACCTGCTGATTTTGCAGATGGCTGAATTTTTGAGTCCTTAACCATTAACATTTCAGTGTCTGTCAGATGTTTACTCATTTGACAAGAGACTATAATAAGAATTGTTGGAGAGCCAGCAAGCAGAGAAGTGGGTGATGTGATTAAATGCCTTTTCAAGTGATTTAGGTTATAGAAGTTTGAGAAAGGATGTGCTCTACCTATAAAAACTCTTTCAAATGCTCCTCAATAAAATAAATAAATTCTAAAGAAGAAATAGCTTAATATATCCTTAAAAGTGTTTGACAGTTCTGTGCTGTTTTTTTCACAATGGCATTTTGCAGCTGTAGCTGTATGGAGCTGGAGATGAGACCTGGGAGAACTAAGCTGAGGGTCAGGCTAGAGAAAATTAAGAGAATGGGATCTTAAAGTAAAACTTCCCTAGACAAGTTTCAGGTCTGAAAATGCTTGTTAGCCTAGACTTTACTATGGGAAAAAGAGAAAGTTTTTTCAACCAGAACCACTCTGGTCTGTACCTGTCCAGCCTCATGGACTGGAGAAAAAAGAAAGACTACATCAATTTTAGACAGCATTTTAGACTTCAGTGGGAATTAATTTTTTGGCTGGTCTGGTTTTATTGGTGACTTTTTAAAACTGAAGATAAGCTATTACTCCATCAAGGAAGTCCATTCCGTGAAAGGGCATTGAGGGAAGTGTTAATCTTCTGGATTCCTAAAATCTGTAGCACAAGTGCTATTGTAATTTTAATGTTTGAACCAGGCAAGATACCAAAGACTGCTGTCTGCTTATTTCACAGAATTTAGTCTGAATTTGAATTTCTCCAAATTCAAAACTCCAAGAATTTTAATTAGAAACTCTTAATTTCTCCCTCATTGGTCTTTCTTAATTTCTGAGCTTTAAAAAGTAGAGGGATTTAAGGATAAATAAATAAATAAATAAATATAATTTTTTATTGCATTCTGTTAAGCCTACAAGTAAACTTTCAAAGACCTGTGTTTACAGCTGCAGTGCTGAATTATCACTCAGAGTAAGAAAGACAGCTGAATTCCGTATGCACATTGCTATCAATTTTTGAGTATTGAGGATTAATTTACTACCACTTGCCTTAATGTTTTAGTCAAGAACTGTTTTTTATATTATAGACTGAAGTCTACAACTTCTTAAAACAAGAAGTTTTAGAAAAGACAAAAATGTCTCTCAGATGAAGAGGAGAAAAGAAGTATATGTCACCTTCGACTCACAATTCAGACTTTTGCAGCTGTCCTGTAGTCATGGGCAGGAGTCTAAAATAGAAAAATGGTGACTCAGTAGGAATAACATTATGCCTTGATGACCCTCCCAAGGATATTTTGAACTTTAAGTCAAGGCAAAGAAACACTGATTCAAATGCAAGGTGCCATATCTCTCCCCCTTTGTTGTATATTTTTCCTCTGAGGTTCCTCTTGCATCTGGTTTTTGAAAGTGTGCTGCATTGCTTAGTAAAACTGGGGATTAAGACAAAAATAAAAGTGGAAGAGCGATGATGAGTGTTTTATATTAAGGAAAAATTTTTGGAGGGAGAATGTAGCTGAGAATGAAAACGTGGGGAGCTGGAGCTCATTTCACCCACTGTAAAATGCCTTCTGCAAGGTAATGATGAAAATGTTTCTAACCCCCAGGATGAGGCTGTGAGTCAGCTAAACCCTCCTGTTCTGATCTAATAGGTCTATTGTAGTTTTTGACTGTGAGCCAGCTGTTCCATACAGAAGGCCCAAATTTGTCTTTTAGTAGTTGGGTGCAGTTTGCCAGGCAATGGTGTGAGTGAGGGGCTAGTGTGATGATGCAGAACGAATGAGTCCATCAGACTCCTTGGTTTATTTGCTGGAGTTTTTTTTCCAAAGGACATTCACTTTAAAATGTGCTCCATTTCTAATTATGTGGCCTAAAAGATTGAAGTCATGTAATCAAAATATTATCTTAATTACACTAATTACAGACCCTTATACTGAGAGAAATCTCAGGCTATTTCTAATGTGAGCAACTAATTAAGGTCTAGTAGAATAATGACAGCTTAATTGCTTAGGTTTGTGTGGAGGTATCAATTTAGAAAAAAACTTGTATATAACCTGCTATAATATGGTTAAAATAGTCATATTCTTAAGTGCACTTAAGATAAAATTACAGTTTCTAAATTGGTTTAATATCATCAGCCATCAAGGGAAGTATCTTTAACTTAGGGTTCTTTATTGAGAGCTATATTTGATAGAGTGTGCTTCTAGACCAATATGAGGTACTTGATTTGTAAAATAGGATAAATAAATGTACCTGTTTAATATAATAAATAAATAACTGAATGCTATTTATTATTAATTTATTTATAATTATTATATATAACATAATCAATATAATTAATTATATTAAATAATATGTATTATTATTTATACTTGAAAAGCTACTTTGCTGGTTTGAGTTTTCACTAGAGAATTACTTTTGAAACCTTGGGAAGGCAGTCAGTGAAGACTGACCTCTGATGACTTGTGGTCATTCTTTGACTTTGGGAACTGAGTTTAAGTATGTCAGGTCTTTTGAGAAGAAGATTTGTTAAAGCTCTCTTTATGCTACAGGATACACAAAAATTTGAAGAGTCAATATAAACCTTGCTGGAAGGGCCATATCAAAAGGAACATGTGATAAGGAGATATGGAATCCCTCAGAACTCTGCCTTAGGCTTCATACATTGGTCAGGGGCAAGCTTCCTAAATTGGAGGAGGAGCTGCTGGGTCACTGCCTGCTAGTCATCATGCCCAAAGATTCTGTTCATGCTTAAAGGACGAATTAATTCAGAATTTTGGCTTACAGGCTGCATCAAAAATTTGCTTTGGTTAGAGGAGGAGAAGCTTGAATTTAATTTTACTTTAATTCGGTTCTTTAGCTTTAAGTTGCTTCCCAAATGTACATTTAGTAAGAGGATGAATGAAGAGAGTTTTGGTTAAAACAAGCTGTTTGAAACCTAGTAGTGTCTGACTGTAATGGTCCATGGCTCTTTTCAGTCATGGCGACAAGACAGGCAATTACAGTAATCTTGGCTTCCAGTAATTGTTGGGCTCTGGAGCCATCCATAGGCTTTAATTTCTGAGTCCAGCTTCTCCTGAGAAGACCAGGGGTGACGTTTTGGTTCAGCTGTGGCCCTAATCCTGCCCTGAGCAGAGCCAGGGACCCCAGCCCATCTGCTTTGGCCGGGCACCAGCTCAGGATCCTTGAGGACTGTGCCTGCCTGCGGGAGGCTGTGCCTAGATGATCCCCCAGGGCAGCCCTGCTTCTCCGCTCTGCACCCTCACAGAAGGGGTTGCAAAGCCTGTGTTGAAAATATCTCTCTGCTTAAGGAGAGTGTGCTGGAGTGTGGGAAGGAGTCTACAGCTGACCAAACTTGGAGGGAACTTCTTCAGAAAGGGGCTGCATTGTCTTGGAGCAAAAAAGTTTGTGCTGTGCCCTCAACTGCTCAGACAGTAATCCACACACTTAAAAGAAAAAAAAAATGGAAATAATTAAGAATCTTACAAATCTATGCTGTGAAATAATCTATTTTCTAGGAAGATTCATACGACACAGGCAAAGGCCTCTCCTGCCACAAACTGAGAATACTGCCTAGTCAACTCTGCTTTCTTCTTATGTCTGCAGGAGACTCTGTCCATTCCCACCATTAAGTTGTTTAACAAAGTAATTTTATTTGTTGGAAATTGGTGCTTACCATTAGACTGTTTTTCTGTGAAATTCTTGCAGATTAGCACAAACCTTGAGAATGCATGTACCAGCTCTTGGGTGCTGTATACGTGGATGAAAATCACCTACAGAAATCACAGAATCATATAATGTTTTGAATTGAAAGAGATCTTTGAAGGCCATCTAGTTCAAATTTACTGCAATGAGCAGGGTCACCTTCCGCTAGACCAGGTTGATCAGAGCCCTGCCCAACCTGACCATGAATGTTACCAGGGAAGGGACATCTACCACTTCTATCACAAGGAGCCCCTGCTACAAAGTCTGTCCCTGTCTTTCCTATAAGACCCCTTCAAGTACTGGAAGAGCTCATAAGGTCTCCTAAGAGCCTTCTATTCTCCAGACTGAACAACTCCAATTGTCCAAGCCTTTGTCATCTCTTTGAGGTATTAATCTCCAGAATTGTTGAGCATTGGTGAGAATGACTGGGTTTTCCCTTTAAATGGATGTAGCCCTGAAAATGATACGTAAATACTTGGCATCTCTTTTGTGTAGGGATGAAGCCGGGAATGAAGAGGTTTTTCATTAATTTTTAAATTCTATTTCAAAGAAGTTCTTGATCTATTTGTCTTATGAACAAGTTACCCCTACTTGTGATTGTGAGACAACAGTCCACTCATTATTTCTGAATTAATATTAGTAGATATCGCAAGGTTTAGAATTCACTCTGAAGCTGCAAAACATTCACTCTGAAGCCCAGCTGGGCATACAAACTTTCAGGCCAGCAGCAGAAGATGATGAAGCCATTCAATATCTCTTTGATGACTCAGGGCAGACATCATGCTGGGAAAGAGGGGCTCTTCATCGTAAGGTGTTCTGTCCACCTAGACTTCCCAAGGTTTTAGTCTCAGCTCCATTAACACAGAAGTACTCTCTTAACACTACATATTCCAGGAATTCCATCGTTACCTTTCCTCATATTTTTGAGTGTCTGTATTTTTGGCCTTGCAATTGAACCAAACCTAATCACACACTACCATCATTGACTGCAACATTCATTTTGAAATACTTCAGAGCCTGTTTTCAGGTTCAGTTTTGTGTCTCTTGGACATAGTCTTGTTGAGTGCCATATCTTCCACACTGAGAACAATTCAGTCCTTAACTTCAGCTTAATCTTTAGCATCATCTTTCTTCATTGTCATTGTCTCCATGTGTGATGTCTCCTTTCCTTCCTACAATACCTTTCATTAGTCTCCATGATCAGAACTGTCTTAAGGAAAAACTGTACTCATTTTTCTTTCATTTCTTAGACTAACTAGCAATAAAAGCACAGGCTGTGAGCTGGATACTTTCAGGCTTGATTAGATTTCAAACACAACATTTTTTGAGAATAGCAGCTGGAGGAAACAATAGAAGCTGCAGAGGTAAAGGAACAAATTGTTCTGATAACATGTTTAAAAGTATGGTGAGAGTGCCTGTGTACGTAAAAGCAAACAAAGCCCTGCAGGCTTCTTTTACAATGTCTACATCAAGTCTTCTTTCTGAGACTGTGTTTTCAGCTATTCTCAGTCCTTCTATCTATATACAAAACAACCAAAACTCTTCTTGTCTAGCGTAGAGCTTACCTCTGTACATAGTGGTGTTGTTATTTTGGGACTTCATGGATTTTGGTATTCACAGAAACAGTTTATTCTTCTCCTATATCTTTCTAGATGAGAAAGTAGGAATGTAAAATTATCAGTGGATAGAACTTCAGCTGTGAAGGACCTCGAATTGACTTGGATGCTGGGTTAAAATCCAATCTTTCATGAATAATTCAAGCTGTCTTGAATTAGTGTGATGGTTCCTTGAGGATATACCCTTGGTTGGAACTGACACATGCAGTTGTCACTTACATACTCAGCTTTTCATTATAGAAATGCAATAGAACATTTTGGAAATCCTCTGGTGCTAATCTCCTCATCTTATTGAAGCTGGTTTTTTTCTATGACTGAAATGAACGTCAGGAATGTGAAGAGTAGAATCATTAATTGCAAGTGTTCATGTTAGCCTATGTGGCAGCAGCTCTCTGGCCACAGAAAGCAGCACATAACTTTCCCAGGCCTTTCTGGGAAAGGCTGTGAGAAGATTAGAGGAAAGAATGAGAAACCATTCTTATCTTCACTTGCTGCACCTGTTGTTGTGAACATGTGGAATGTGTTATGGAGATTTGTTTACCAAAGGGTGGTTTCTTAATTAGTCAATGGTGATGGTGAGGTGGAGGACCAATTAGGTCTATCTGTATTGTAACCGTATGTAAAAGCAATGGGCTTCTTAAAAATAATATAATATAATAAAGAGATTGATCAGCCTTCTGTGAATCATGGAGTCAATGCTAATTATTACCAGTTCAGGGATGCCTCGCAACGACAACCCTATAGCTCCATTTGCAGTGTACATTCCTTTGTTGTGATTTGATGGGTCCTCTTAGTAGCAGATGATATGCCTGGTCTTGGTTCTTCAGACACTGGTACCCAGGAATCAAATTGCCAGAACCGTTCTTACAGACACAGCCATATTGCTGTTCACTTACGAAGGACTGTGCAAGACAATTGTGATCTGAGCGAGCTTCTTTGCAGGCGAGATCCAGAACATGTTTCCTGAGCATGCATTTTGTACTAAAAATGGGAAAGTTTTTCAGAGCTGTGTAGGAAATTGTAGTGGCCTTCTGGTCCTCCATCTGGGATCCATGGTCTTTGTTCTATGGAGTACTTCTGATAAAGTAAAACAGCTAGTAATGCTTTTAGTTGACATTGCTGGTAATCAGAAACCTGGGTAAGCCTACAGTAAATAAAAGGTTAAATAGTGAGTCTCAAAAAAAGATAGTTAGGATATAATTGTTGTTAGTCCACTTTGAATGAGCCTTTCTCACTTCATAGCATTTCAGTGAGAGGCTCAGCACTATTGGCAATGTGTTTAATACCGTGTCTTTTAAGTTTTTTCTTGATAGTCTAAATTCATAATTACGACAACTGAAATTATTCATCCAGTTTAATTTCATCTGTTTGAATACACTGGAGATTTTATTAGTTGCTTGCCCTCACACTTGTCTAATTTAAAAGTTACAGATAACTGAATATTTCTGTGTTTATGGTCTCTATATTTGGGTCATGTCAGTTCTCACATTCTGTAAAATTTTAATAAAGGAATTTAGGATGAAGCTCGCTATTAAGTTGTGGGATGAATCCTGCTATTAATATTATGTTACTTTTGTAACATAATATTAGTAATATGTTACTCTTGCCAAGAGCATTCAAAACAACAAATCTGAAAAGAACACAGGGAAACTGTTCTCTTAACTAACAGTTAAGCATGGAGTTGTTGAAAAAACAATATGTCAAACCAATCTAATTTTCTTCTCAAATTCTCCCAGGGTAAGAGGCATTGTGGTTAGAAAAGAGATGGTAGGTGCCCTGCACCCTGACTTTGCTCAGGCTTTGTACACTGTCCTATCTGACAGTCTCATTAGCAGACTTGAGAAACATAATGTGGAAGAAATTAATAAGGAGGATGCAAGGCAATTTTGAAAACTTTTTAGCACTGTTGGTGATTAACTGTCAAAATGAAAGAAGGAACTGACTGGGATTCTGGAAGGACCTGCCTAGGCTCTAATACAACTCAATATATTTATTAATGACCTGAATGATGGAATAGCCTGTGTGTTATCAGATTTGAAGCTAGAATGGACTGCAAGAATGACAGAAGACAAGGTCAAAAATGAAAATGATCTCTACAAAATGAAGAACTCGGCTGTAACAAATAAATAAGATGCTACTCAAGAGGGAGGAATCTCTTTGTAGAAAAATGAATGATCAATCCTACAGCATTGTCTTGGAGGGGTTCACAAGCTGAGAGGCAATCAACAGTTATGTTGATGAGGAGAAGACAAACATCTCCAGTGGTCTATACTGAGAGTTGCATGCTGTCTGCTCTGCACCAGTAGGGCCCTGAAGTGCAGGAAGGTTTCAGGTAGATATTAGGAAAACTACTTTTGCCATGTAAATGTCATGCACTGAAACAGATTTTCAGCCCAAGTTATGGCAGGCAGTAAGAAGTTTTGTAAGTAGGAAGCAGAAGGAGCTTCCAATAGGGTGAGAAGATGAACCTAACGAGTTTTGTATAATCCGCCCTGCTCTCCTGCCTGTTTCTAGCATCTCTAAGGAAAACCTGCAAAAATCAATGACCTGGATCAGGGGCAAGACTCATGCTAGACATTAATCATAAGCTGGAAGAAACTTGTGCCACAAGTGCTCCAAATATATGTTTTACCTCAGTCTGCTGATCATGGAGCTTCCCAAGACTAGAGTGGAAAAGATCATCCAAAGTTTTGTAGGAAATACCATATGCTGACAGTTCATACATTCATGGTGACTAAAACATGACTGAAGAAATACCCTAAAATTAATTCTGTAATGTTTCAAATGCTTGTTGTAAATGAAGTGAAAGCATAGTTGGAGATTGAAGAATTGAAAAGTTGAATTCATGGCAAATTAGGTATTTCTGTAGTCTTGAGTTGTATAGTCAAGTAGGTAGGTAACTGATGAAACAAAGATCTTCTCTCCCTAATTCTAAATTAAATACTGACATTACTGGAGAATCTAATATCTTTAAATGATATATAGGGCCAATATATTACCCTTTGAATTTTCTTTGCTTATCAAAAGTCCACTCTCTTTTACAGTGACTTTTTATTGCATTATTAGAACAATGCACCACACACATTTTCCATAAAAATGTAGTTGTAATTATTCTTAGGAAAAAGAATATAACAAAACACACATAAAGCAAAGTTTATGCTCTGTGATTTCAGCTGTTGGCTTTGAAATTGCCTTTAGTTGTAGAACTATATAAACTCTGCGTTCTGGTGGTGGTGGCAGACAGTGCACCCCAGCACCCTCTTACTGTGAATGATAATTGTCCCCTTCTTTCTCACTCCCAGAATGTCTCCTAGTCTGAAGTGCAGATCACCACACTGGTCTGGCTGTGTTCACCCTTGCTTTGGTGTCTGTGGGTGAATTGGGGTTTAGCTGACTCCTAGAATACAAATAACTCCCCATGACTGTAGGTACGCAGAATCAAGGGCATTTTAATTAACTGATAACTAACAAATCCAGAAAGAAAACCAATCAATGCACTTAAGAAGATGATGTAATTTAGCAGATTCCTAGAATTTTTACTAAAGGTGAGAATAATGAAGAGAGTATCTTTGGTGCCATATCTGAGCATTTTGAAAGTTGTGGAAAAGGAGAAAGTGACAGGAATTTTTACTGCTGCTTTGGTAATGCATAGATCAGGATTTTAGGATTTCTGCACCACGAGTATAAAACCCTGTTGACTTTAGAGGTTAAACAATTAGCAGAAGAATTTCCTGCAGTTTCTGAATAGGCTGAAATAGTTTTAAATATATAGAAAAGATATACTGACTTAAGAAATTGAAACTTTTCTCCAGAGTATGTCTTCACCTTTAATCCCATCTCTTTTAAAGTATGGTTTTTTATTAATAAATGCTGTGATCCTTTGAAAACAAAGGGGGTTATTTTCAGTACCATCTGATGGGCCTGCCTTTGTCTGGCATATAATGCAGTTAATTTTATATGTGACTAATGAACACCAGTTATTTTCCGGGATAATTGTGACACATATATGGAGAAGACTTTCATGTCTTAATTGCTTGACCCTGAAATTAGCACAAGCAGATGGGCCTGAGCAGATACTGAGGCTGACTTGAGGTAAGAGACCACTAATGCAGTCAGTAACATGTAGTGTGTGAGAAACTATTTTCTTGATTTAAATAATTTATTTCTCTTTCCAGTCAGTTTCACTCTTTTAATATCTTGTGGCTGGCTGATGTGAGAAGGATACCAGCTTAGTTATTTACCACCTGTAATTTGCTACACTGGAATGATAAAGTTGCAAGGTAAATTACTGTCTAGTACCAAGAACATAGAAAAAGATATTGCTTAATTATAAAATGAAGTATAAACTTTATTGTGGACTTTCTTCATAGTTATAAATAAACTGTTAATTGCCTATATCCCTGAGTATGTGGGGAGGAAGATAGTGTTTACTTTTAATTTTGGAGTTTAAGTAAATTTTAAGTTGTCTTTGTTTCAGAAATATCTTGTGTATAGGTTACATTACCTTCAGCCTACCCAGACAACATCAACAACTTCCAGCCTTTTATGTGAAGTAATTCAGCACCAAATGTCATTTGCAGTGTGTGTCATATGAAGAAGAGGGAATTGATCGGGGATTTGGGAGAGGGAGAGCAGTTCTGTAATAGTTGTGGCTTTGTTAGAGGCTGCTACTTGGTGCTGGATTGCTGTTTGACTGCCTTGTACTTGCACCTTCTTCGGTCAGTTCCTCCAGGAGGTGTGTCACAGGGAAAAAGCAGCCTGTTGTTGGCAAAGATAGTCTGACCTCATTACTGAGGCAGACAGGTGTATTCTTTAATCACAGCCCTAAGGCCTCAGGAAACCCTGGACTTTTTCCAAGATCAACTGGGATTAGCCTAGTTCTTTGATGTTGCTGTATACATCCTGTGGAGACTCTAGTGGAAGAGGGTGAGTGAATACTGACTGGCTGTGGTCCTGGGTTTCTTAGGCAAGAGAATGATTTGTGTGGGAGAAATTGGACCAAAGAGGAAAACTCTTTCATGCTAATTGCAATTTCCAATGGTAAACCCGGAGGTGAGCTGCCACAGTCAGGCTCTTAAACTAATTAACCAAATAGTCCAGCACCCCATGCTGTGTAATGTTACACAACTATGAATAAACAACTCTGCTGAAGATTTATTCTGACCCCAAACTTCCAACAGGCTCTGCTGAAGTCAAACAGGCTGTTTGAAGTGTCACGATGATCTGCAGTCCTCCTGTCTGATGCACTACATGCTTGACTCTAATTAACGGTAATCAAATAAGGAAAACCCTAATCAGCATTCAGCAGCTATTACCATCAGCTTAGCAAAGAGAAAACATAATTTCAGAAGAGAAATAAACAAGTGGTATTGTGTGGAACTATAATAAATCATTTTAAGTGGCTTTGTGAAAAAAATGTTGTTGTAATATGCCATTAAACATGAATGCCATTAAACAATGAACTAAGGTTGTAAGAGATAAAAAGAAGGGGTTGGGGAGGAAGGAAATCCCATCATATCCAGGGTTGGCTTCCATTGAGTCCTGTTTCTGGAATGTAAGAAGCATTTTTCATCTCTCTTGACTTTGGACTTAGAAAGTAAAGTGTAAGTTATACTGTACTCTTAGGAAATACAGGCAAAATATTATTTTATAAAGACTTATAAAATAACTCTTTATTAAAATGCTACCATACATAGCTCATTGCAGTCTATAAATACTCATGATCTTGTGATGGGGACTTAGGAGGAGGGTTCACGCAGGTATCAGTACCCACCACATCCTGATTTGATCTATATGCTCTGCTTCCTACCTTCATAGGATCTTAAGGAACCTTTTAAAACTTTTCAGGGTGGTAGAAAAGTCATCTCTTAGATAATGTTTATCACTGAATACAAGCTTTGAACCATGAGTCCCTGTACCTTTATGCTACACTGCTCCTTGCTGCATGAAGAGTGGTCAGAGAAGAGAAAGGTTCTCAAGAGAGGCCTATGGTCACTACAGTAACCTGGAAGCTTCCTATGGTCTAGAAGATAGAGATGCTTTCAGGAAATCATTTTCTCCTTTGAGTGACTACAGATGATGAGATTCCTGACCTGCCTGGGCATCCAAAGAGCTCAGCCTTTGATTGTCAGTTGTTCATTCCTTGCCCACAGGTATACTCTTCCTACTATATCTGAATAATTGTTTTGCATCAAGTCCTTTGAACCCACTCTCAGTTCCATTTCAGATGCTTAGCTTCAAATTCTTTTTCTCCTTTCCCTGTGTTCGCAAGGACATAAATGGATGCTCTGTGATTGAAAGCCTTTATTTCCTCTTAAGTACCATGAGTTTGTGCATAACTGTAAGCAATTTCTCTCCTGACTGTGCAATTTCCCTTGGTGATGTTTAAAGGAACATTTCTAAGTTCTATTTTTAAACTGTTAGGAATAGCTCTCCAGAGCTTCCACTGCTGAATACTAATAACTTTTTATATTAGCATAAAAGGATATCTTCATCAAAGTTCACCATTTTAGGGGAAGGTGGTAGTATATGCATCTCAAGAGGCATGAGGAAGCTGTTCTTAGGCTCAATGAGGTTTTTGTCCTTTTTTTCAGCTTCCATAGTTTGGTTAATGCCAAATTAAATTAAATGTGCCAAGGATCTGTAGTGAGCTTTTGCTAATGTGCATGCAGGCCTTATCAGAGGGTGTTAGAGAATGCTGTTTTCTCTCAGATGCATGTAATTTTAACACCTACTCAGCCTGAAACTTAGATTACTTTGTCCTAGGACTTTTTATAACTGAAGCTGTTGTTGGTGATTTTGGTATTTTTACGTAAGCCCATATGGCTGCAAGGAACTGCAGAGAGATGTACAAAATGGAACAAAGGGCAAATAATGTACTGGAAAACCCAGACTGCTGTTCAATATGTCTGGAAATTGTGTAGCTGTAGGCAGAGTTCAATTAAATCATCCTGGGTTTATGTAGGAAAAGGATTTGCAACCACTGACTTGCCCCTCAAAATCAGCTTTCTTCTTTACCTCAAGCACATAACTCATTGAATAAAACCTAAGGTGATCTTGGTAGGCCAATATATATCCTTCATCCATGAAAGATGAGCAGTCCTGTCACACAGAGGCCCTAGAAGCTGTACCTGGTGTGACCTTTTCCCACACCGTGTTGTGCAAGTGTTGTGAATCTCCAGCTAGACCCAAGTACAACTGAGTAAGGAGGAAGGGCATTTCCTGTCCTTCAATCCAGACCTTGCTTTCAGAATTCCTTTAGAAATGTGTTTTGTGCGTGAGCTGCAGAAGTTGGGGGAATGAGTTCAAATTGCTAATATGCTTGGAATATTTGAAGAAATATGTATTTCACAGGTATATTACAGACTGGATATTGTCAAACACTGCATTTCCACGAATCTGTAAGACCTAAACACATTCATTATTGCTCCTTCTTCATCACACCACTTGATATTTTAAGATTTTGAAGGTAAGTGAAAACTAATCCACACATACAGCATACACATTTTTGGCTTTTTAAATTTCTCCTCCTGCAACCCAGGTGCCTAATGTTTCCAGTCTGAAAGATTTCACTGTGATCTAAAATGTATCTGATGTATGATGCAGTCCCAAGGAGGAGCTGAGGCTCTTGTGAGTGGAGTTTTGCTGCCTAGTAGCAGAGCAGATTGTCAGTGTCCCCTTGTCTGTTGAGCTCACATCCTGGTTGAAATAGATGGTGTTTGGAGGTCACGGCACCCAGCTATGAAATGCGTTGGCACAGAGGGACTGCACTACAGGGACTGCTGCATTTCCCTGGCATGCTGCACTGGGGTGGGACAGGGGAAGCAGCTGGATACAGCGACTTCTGCTGCCACCACTGACAAGCTGTCAGGTATCATGAGTCAACACACTGTGCTTCTGATCTGTGAATCCTTTTGCTTGAACAAAAAATGTTCAGTGTCTATTACCTCTCATCACAAATTTTTATGAAGCAGCATGAGGTTCTAGGCTGGATGGAGCTCAGGAGTGAGAAATACTGCATTATGGGTTTTTTTCATCTGTTTCTGTAGTTTTTTCTCTTTTATGCTGGAGTAATACATTTCCTCAGAGATTAAATATACAATTACTCTTTGTGCAGACCTGTCAAAGTTGAAATGTTGAAATTGGTATGTAAATATCATATACTACTGTTGCATTAATTGATGACTGAAATGAATAATTTTATTCAAATTGTAGTTTTAATTTTTATTACTAGGGTTTTAAGTGCCTGGACCTGGAAAGCACTAAAACACTACAGCAGCCAGATTCCATAGGGCAATATTACCCTTGTGTTGATATTTTAGTGAATTAAAGTAAATCCAAGACTTCTTACACCTTAGATTTCCTTACTTTTTCAGTAAGTATTTCATTCTATGGTTTCTAATATTCATAGATTAATATGGGAAAAGACCTATGACTGACAGCTTTTAAGATTAAAAATTAACACATTTAAGTATATTTCCTAAAATGCCTGTTATATTCTTTCTCTGTTTTCCTCTCTTTATTATCTTTATTCCCTAATTATTTTGGTGCACTACAAATATGTAATTGGTCTTTGAGAAGTGGGAAAACATGGAATTGTTTCTTTCCCCAATGGAGAAAGAGTGCATGTTTTAATTTTCACTCTTAATTTCACCTGTCTCTGCTGCTTTGGCCACAAATACATGTTCATTGCTCTTTATTGTTGTATGCCATAGTCAGTGATAACATGAATTTTTTTTTCATTGGTATTTTAATATGACTCTGTGAATCATTCAAGTTTTTAAAAAAGTCAGTAGCTGCTGCTATCATTCATATTTTCTTACTTCCTACTGCAGAAATTTTATGATCATAGTCTTTATCCTCTGGTAATGCAGAGAATGAAGCATCTTGGGAGGGTAAATCAATGTTTCTGAAATTTTGAACAATCTCCTGGAAATGTTTCTTTTAGCTGTATAAAAGCCTGAAATACCTGCTTCTAAGAAGCTTTTTAAAGCCAGGGTAGTCCAGGCACCTGTGCCACTTCTCTCAGGTTTTGTGGGAATGCCTCTTTTGATACCTCATACTTCTCATTTTGCTGGACTCGGTAGGCCCTGGTCTTTTGCGGGTGTTTTATGCAACTCTGAGTCACTGAGCTTTCATTAATGTAGGTTGATCAGGAGCTGCAGTATTTTGGAGCACACCTCCACGTTTTAAGTCTCATAAAGATCAGGTTAAAATAAATCTGCTGCACAGCTTGCATCTACCCTGAATTCTTCTACAGTGGCGGTGTGTTTCTGGCAAAGCAGCAGTGAAGTGTCCCTGGCCAATTGCTACAGAACACAGTATTTTCCAGTGTGATAGGGTTATTGTGCACACAGTAAGTCTAAACTTCTACCATGGTTCTTCCACCTTTTTTTTTCTCTTTTTTTTACTCTAGGGAGACTGCCTCAGAGAATAAGGATGTTGTTTCAGTCTCTTCTGCTAACGCTTGCCACAAGGGTAAAAATACTGTGTGTGATGGACTGTCTCTGTTCTACAGAGGATGAGTAAACTTTCTCATGTGTTTCATATGGGCCACTGACATGTTTTAAAATGAAACTGAAATCTGAATTAAAAGAGATTCTACTTAAAGACGTATGAACCAGTTCTTTTGCATTGTTCTTAAATGCATTCTCGACTTTGTTTGCAAGTCAGATTTGATTAAATTTGATATTTCTCTTAATAACTTTTGTTTGCTCTGATGTAAACATATTGTAGCTGGATAGATTCTGTAACTGGTGCTAAGATTGTGTTTTGATTAAAAAATCCCAGAAGTTTAGGTTCTATGTTTATTTTATTGCTTTTTTTTCTCTGTTAAGATCCTTTATCCATAGTAATAGCTGATCTCGTAGGAACTTGACAATTTATCCTTCACTGAAAAATTCCTACCTTCAACATCATAAGGGAGATTAATTTTTCTTAACATCACTCTTTAGTTCTACTAAAAGATGTCAAAATGTCTGCACTTCAGAATAAAAGTGTCTTTTTTATCAGCATAGCAGGTAGTGTACATGCAGTAGCGCTTTCAGATTTTAGAAATGTCACTGTATTTTTATTGTGAATTATCACTGACAGACTTGATTTCAAGAGTTAGAAACCAAGGTATTAAAGGGGAAAATGTGTCTAAATGAGATGATGTAATCTTAAAATGTGAGTAATTACATGGTAAATTGAGAAGACTCCGAGTAATTCAGTTCAAACTAAGACTCTTCCAAACTGTGGTTATTTTAACACTGAGCTAAGTATTTTGTTCACTTATTTTAAGCTGTATTTATATGACAGCCTGCCTGCATATATTACTCTTCATTGTTACAGAACAAAGAGCATCAACCATGTTGACATATGGGTACACTTGGGTCATCTAAAATGCCTCAAATGATTTTGTAGTTGTGTATATTGTGTATGATTTCCAACCACAGAATAAGGCACCCAAACTGTCATACAAGTGCCTACAGTTGTCACGTTTCCACAACAGAGCCACAGCAGGGCTGAGCACAGGGATGTTAATAAGCCATTCTGTGATCTGCTTCCCCTGTCCTATTTTGCAAACTTGCCTGTGACTATTGAAATCAAAGCTTTTGCCAGAGATCCACTATTTTTTTTTTTGTAGAAAATATCTGGTTAAACAGTCCTTTTCTGTACAGTTCAGCTCTCATTTCAATACATTTCTTAAATAAAATATAGAGTATGTTTCATTTCTATGTGAAATATCATTATAACAGGAAGGCAAACTTACCCATTTGGTTTCCAATGTAAATTTTTTGTTTAAAAAGTATGTTTGGATAGTACTCAAAACTTTGATCAGTAACCTGGATACTAAGGGATCCAGACAGTACTGGTTTAATCAAATGAATGCACTGCTGAGTAATTTAGAAAACGTAATTGTTTTTTGGGCTTGTGGCCTATTGTGACGCAAAGATACAGCTTCTGAGAAGACAGCTGTTAAAGGAAGCAATGTAGAATGAAGACATAATTTGAATATTTCTTCACCAGAGTAGTCTGACTTAAACAAAAAATATAACAGAGAGGGTATGAACTGAAAAACTTTCCTATGAAATCAAGTCCTAAGGATCAAGAAGGGAAAAAAATAAGGGTGAAGGAGGGAGGGAACTTTCAAAGCATATGAAGGATCCAAAATAGAAATGCCATTTTCTCCACAGAAGAGAAATCCCCACAGAAGAGGGCTGATAGCATTTTGGAATTAAGTCTGGAGAGAATGGATGTTTAGTAGCATCTAATGCACTTTAGCTGGCTGCAGTAATGGTCCTCTGGGCTATAACCTTCCCAAAACAAAGAAACACAAAATTCTTCAAATAAAACATACCATGTGTCACATGCAGTTTAAGCTCCCTCTTGATAACAATTCTCAATGTAAAACCCTTCTCATAGGATTATTTGTGTGACAGCTGTCACAGGTGCACCTCTAAAACACTGTTTGAAACACTGCACAGGTTTGTCTTTGCCAGAGTACGAACAGTTTTTCCATTTCATCTGACCTACAGGTCAGAGAGCAGAGGTGTTTTTTTGTGCTAGATACCTCTGCTGTTCACTGGGGAAATGGGCTCTGTTGGGGAATATTCCTCCCTGAGGTTTTTGCTGGCACACAATGGAAATTTGGGAAGGGAGAACTGCAACTGTAAATTGCCTGCATGGGAAGTACAGCAAGGGTAACTGTGGGTAATATTTAGGCATGTGACAAAGCTCTTAGACTTCCAAATAGTTCCAAAATTTCAGTGGCTTTTGTGAAGCATGTGAGCCAGATACAGAATCACTCTGCTCTGGCTAGACCAAATCATTATTTAAAAACAAATGGGGCTGATAAAGTATTAAACTGACCTAACAGAGGGATAGAACCATATTTGTTTTCCTCACAAGTCTGCTAAACTCTTATCTGGTTGAACCTTAACAAGTTCATTGAGTTTAATCTAGTTTTATTGAGCTCCAGTTGTTTTCTGCGATAACTTCCTCTGTCTTCTCAGTAAGTGTTTATGAAAACTTAAAGTAGTTAATTCTGTTCAGACACTAAACTATTAAAGAGGTATCAGTATGCCCCACGTGATTTGCTAGGCACAGCAAGACAAACTACCGTTATCAACCGTAGTCCTTAAAATGTTCTTTTCATTGGGCTGTTGGGAGCTGGAGGTGTCGTGTTTGTGTTTACCTAGGTCTGTGTCTCTCCTTGGCTGATAACAAGCTTCTCTCTGACACTTGTAATAGCTGATTTTTCAATGCTTGGGATTTTTGCTTAAAGGTAGATTGCTGAGGGCCTGGAGGCTGAATTTGGCAAGGTACATTTGATATAAATGGGCAGGCAATTCCCTTGGCTTGGCTTTAGGGCTTTGCAGCTCCCCTGCCCTCACCCTCCCAGGCTGTGCAGCAGGGCAGGACTGTGTTGTCCCAACCCTGCTGTGATACCAAGAGACCAGGAGCATCCTGCAGCTCCACTGAGCATCATCTGTGCTCTCAAGGAGTATCGACACATGATTATCTGCACCACTTTTAACAGGACATTTGGGAAATAAGTTATCACATCTGCCTCTGCTTGTTTGGTTGGTTCTGGAGGTTTTTTTGTTTCCTGGAGGAAGGAAGAGTAATCATGAGATGACAGGCCTGGCATGTTTGCAGGCCAGTTTATTTTTTTCCAACAGTGTATTCTGGATTCTAAGTGTGTTCTCAACATTAAATTCTCTTCTACTTAAGATACAGTGCCATGTTGCCATTGAATTGACTGTCAAACAGCCAGTTTCTTAATGCTACCTGGAAAACCTCTCACACATTATGCATATTTTGTTTGTTGGTTTAAAGTTCTTTAGCAACTTATTTACTAAAAAAGAAAGAAAAAAACCCAGAAAAAACCCCAAAACCCAATAAAAAACCAAAACAAAAAAACTTTAAGTTTTCCTAGCACCTGCTACACTGATGTTTTGTTTCTGTTTCAGACTCAGGTCCTGGAACTAACTCTCTGTGTGGATTAGAGCCTTAAACACTTTCTGGTATTTTTTTTTTTCACTGCTTCATAAAAAATATGATTGATTACAGAAGACACTGACACACAGAAATAGATGGAAAAAGTTTTAGTGCTGGTTTTGGAGCCAAATCTAAAACCTCACATGTATTGCTGAGAGTCAGCAGGATTTTCCAGATTTGCAAACTGTAGGATTACCAGAAGGGGGGAAAAAAATGTAATGTCTGCATGAAAGCAATTGTAGAGATATTTCAGGCTGTACAAACAGTTTCCAGGGTTATTTTCAAGGAATCTGGAGTACATAAAAAGCCTTCAAGTAAAAGCTGTGTATCAGATGATTGGTGTCACATTGCTAGCAGTTGTGCCACAGACATTTGAAGAATCACTTTGCTCCATGAATATCATGATAGTAAACTACTGTACAACAGCTGTCAAAATACATATTGATAAATCTTGACATTCTCCAAGATTGTCAGATCCTCTCTTGCTTTTTTACAGGAAGTTCATTAATTTTCAATTGATGGTTTAGACTTCTAATCGGTGTGGCACTTAATTATAAAGATGCCACATAGAGTTACCAAGATTCCATTTTTCATGTTCCTTGTCTTGTTTCTTGGCTCAGGTTAAACTCCTGCTAGGATTGCTCAGTGTGTATTTACAACTACTACGATTGCAAAATGAGCATAATTTTTGTCAGCTTTTTATCAGTTCTCCCCAAGACAAATTATATGACAAAATGCAGACCTTGTAGTCTTGCATCTCTGTGAACACAATGACATGACTTCCAAATAGTAACATGCAGGAATTATTCATGTAAGACTGTGTATTTATGCAATGGTCTGATTTTAATAAAGTAGGATAGAAATCTAACTTTTTAAAAATAAATGAGTAAAACCGACCTAAAAACATTAGGGATACTTTGTGACTATTATTTGCTTATCAATGAAGAAAGGTTTTGCTAAATCCATCTTCTGCTAATTATGAAAAACATTATAACAAATGTCAATGTTTTCTAACACATACATATATATATGAGAATTTTTTCTGTCTACATATTTTTACCACAGCAAAAAGCTGATCTTCCATGTTGCATGTCCTGTGTCAGGTTTCTAGTGGAAGCTTTGTTGAACTCATGGTGATTTAAGGACAATGACACAGAAAAGCTATGAAGTTAGAGCTTATCACTTTTAAATATGACAAACTTAACGTACTTTGGAAACAACATACAAACTATCAGGTGCACAGGCTGCTTGTCAAGTTGGAAAAGGTAGTAGCAAGTTCCAAAACCCAACACATGTTAGGAACAATCCTTATGACTTCCAATGGGAAGGCAGTGAGATTGATATACTGTTTTATACCTGTAGAGCACAGAATTGTTGGGAAAGGAGATGAAGTGGCTGTCTATAAGGGAAAGATAAAGTTATGATTTGAAATGCCCAGTAGAATTGCGATTTATCACTAAGGAATAAAAGACCAGGAAATTGAGGGATTGTTTTTGTTCTCTCACTGGCAAGTAGACATATTTGTCTGTATGACTTTACTCTGGTTTGAAATGGTTGTTCAGATTAAGACACAGAAAGTTCAGGGTGAGACCAGAGGTTTTGGCAAAATTCTTACACAGTGTTTTGGTGTTTCTTTCAAAATCTGACTTAATTCCTCAGAAGGGTGCCCTGCTGTGTACAGCGGGTATATTCCTCTCAGAGCAAAATGAAGTCTGAGGGTGTAGTTATATAAAACGGATTTTCTTTGGGGATGCTTCAGATATTTCCTGGGGTTTTAACAGGAATAGATATGCTTGCCTTTGGGGTTTTTGATTATTTTAGTGTATATTGCTACTTTTAAGCAATCATTTTGGTGGCTGGTCATGCTACATGAGAAATTGAGGGTGATAAGGTAGTATACTAAATTTGCTTGTTCAGAAGATGAGTTTCCAAATTTATGAAATAAATTAGTGTTATAAGCCACTAATTTTCTTCACTAGTTTTGTGAAGATAACCAAAATGTCATCTGAATGTGCTAACTTTACCACCAAAGATGCAAAACTTGTCTTTCAAAACAGGTGATGTAAATGGTGCTGTATTTTGGGTCCTTCTTGGTACTTCCCATATCCCATTCTATTTTCTGAGTAGGATGTGACAAAGAAAACGTTGGAATGATCTTCTCAAGAGGAAAGGATGCAGTAATTCTGTGACCAAAACATTTAATTCCTTTCAAAGAATCTGAGTTTACATCAGTTTGCATTGAGATTGGGATTGCCAGTGATGGTGGCTGACAATTAGAGATCAGCAAATATGAGTTGTTATTAATTTCCCTTACTTTTTTATTCTTGTGCCAATGGAAAAACTTTCTGTCAAAGGAGTCAGTGCTTAGCATGATCATGGCATTTAGCATAATTGCTCAAAATTGTGTATCAGCTTGTTCATAAGCAGCCAAAAAGCTCACATAATATGTAGCTAAAAAATATCTCAAAGGCATGCTTCAAAATCTCCAGATTACCTATTTTCCCACCTGCCTTAAAACATATATTATCTATCCTTTAAAGTTAATTATACAATGAAGAACCATCACTGGAACAAGCAGTCAGAACATAACATTGAGTTCCATTTATCTTCAGTTGTGAGTGCAAGAAAAATAAATGCAAACATGGAAGAGAAGGTATGTCAGCAGAGACAAAGCCAAGGATAACCACATTTAGCGCTAAAAAATGTCTGACTTATTTACAAAATTCCACCTGTGAAAAACAGTCTTTTCTGGGGTTTCTGGCTCCTCTGACATTTGATTTAAGCTGGAATTAATCAGCCCTTATTAGAACTTTGGGGGAATGAATTATACTTAATAGATGCATAGTATGTGTACCTGATATGCATGCCAGACTGTATACCCTATTACTAACATCCATTATGTTGATGAATAGCAACTTAAACCATAATTTCTTAGACCTATAAATTTTCAGTTCTAATGTGCTTGTAAGTTTGCTGTGTTTGAAAGCCAAGGTAGTAATGTGACAAGAGTGGCTCACCTACTACCAAACCTGTGACATGGCCAAGGGCAGGGGTGGCTCTGGGTCTTGGTGGGAACAGGAGAAAAAGCGGAAGGAAAGAGGAAGCAAAAAGCAACAAGGCAACATGTTTTAAAGACTTTCGGTGAATTAAGTTCTTCTACTAAAGCTGTTTGTGGTGTGGCAAACTCTCAGGATGGATACATTCTGGCAAAACTGTAGTGCAGCTGGAAATACTTGCCACTGGGCTGGTTTTTGTGTGTTTGGCAGGAAGCAATGATTTAGGTTTCATCTTCAGAATATATTTTTATGCAGGGTTTCAAATTACAGTCAGGAGTGAAATAAAAGTATTTGATTAACTCGTCATTTTTTGAGTGCTCCTCTCTATCTTGAATGATAGAACAAACCCAAAATATGAAGTGCCTCTATCAAGACATTCTCAACTCTTTTAAGTTTCTGTAGGATCATCAGTAGTATCCCATACTTATTTGGCAAAAATGTGCAGGTCTGATGAGAAGTGGTCAGGGTCTTCCAACTGAAGTTGTTACTATGGACTTCCATCTGGAACTGTGGGAACAAATCTGGGATGCTTGAGCATGGGCTCTAGTTTCCTCAGTAACTAGGTGTCATTGTCTAAGGAAATAGATGGCCCAAGAGGAGAATTAGAGAGGCTGGCTCTCTCTGTTTTGTTTTTTTTTCTTTTTTTTTTCCCATATTCCTTCTCTTTTTAAATATGTGTGGTGAATCTCTCTTGAAACTTCATTTGTCTAGAAGTAGATGGCACATTGCAGGAGAAAGTATCTGGCTGCTCCCAGGATGAGGGGCCTGAGTGTGTGTTTTTGAATGCATTTGAGCAAATTTTTGGCTGACAGATTTTCTGTTGGAAATTAAATTTTGACTATAGAGAGCATGATGATGAATAGCATCCCTGTTTTGTGAATTTCATTTAAGTACTGAGCTTTTTTCAAATTAAATGAAAAATACTTTTTGGTGTTGTGACTAAATGTGTCCTGACTAAAATAAAATTATGTGTTTTACCTAACTGCTCAATAACAAATGTTGCCCTCCCCTGTGTCTGATGCTTATTGGAATCTCACAGGATATGTATTGACCGGAATAAAATTTGGCTGCATATCACATTCTCTTACATAGTCATAGTCAGGACTTCACCCATAAAAAATCTGAGGACAGGTGTGAAAGAAAGGTGTTGTCTCTTGATAACCTGTAAATCAATTCTACCACATTCTTTAGAAGAGGGTCCCAGTTAAGCCCTGTAACATTGATTCATGGATAAAAATAAACATCTGCAGAAAGACAGTGTAATAAAATTAGCTTAATTTTTTCAGGATTCACTGTAGAAAGGGAGTACTTCCCAAAGAGTTCAAAAAATTTCTGTAACTCTAGGATTTTTTTCATAATAAAATGTAAATTAGTTTAATGTAGGCTACTAATTTTAATCACTAAAGTAGTCTTATTTCCTTTAATAATGTTTTATAAAGCATTCTGAACAATGTCAAGGGAATGAGACCATTTTGAGTTGCAAATTAATCCCTTTTGGTAATTGTTCATCTTTACAGGTAGAATGACTCACAGGATACTTTAAAACTGAGAGTATGAACTAATAATATTCTTCTCACTAGACTGGCAAGAACAGGTCTACTGTCCTAACACTCACACCTTGATTTGTCTAAAAGTGTAATCAAGTCTACTTCATGCTGCCCTTACAGGGTTTTGTTTAACCTTAATAGGTTTCTCCATTAGAAATTTATGCCCCAAAGGTATTATAATGTATTTTAGTATTGCACTCGAAAGGAAACAGTTACAGTACTTGCATACAGCAGTATATTGAAGACAAAGGTACATTTTACTATTTTTTGAGCAATAAATGTGAAGCATAGAATAATAAGATAATCAGGCCTCCAATTAGATTGGTGACTGTGATTCAAAGTTGGGTCCTGTTGGGTTTTATGAAATCCTGTAGGATTTTAAATGTTGCCTTGGCTGACTTTTGACATGAACACTGTCAGTGAGTCACTCACAGTTTTTTCATGAATTGAAGTGTTGAGTATATTTAGTACATATGGGGTTTCAGATCTCATTTAAAAGCAAGGTTCTAGACTGATGAGTGCCAGAACAACTTAGGGACACCAAGCCTAAACCTATGAGTAAACAAAACCAAGCAACAGGAAATAATTTGTTTTTCTCTTCTGCTTTCCTTGACAGAAGTTTTGGACATATCTTACTGCTATTATTAAGGTTTTTACTAACTTCAAAGTAGCGCTCAGATTTAACTGCTCATTGATTTCTTATTACATATTGCAATCACCTTTTGGTGAATTAAGGATCTTTGAGGTTTTGTACCATTCTTTTTTGGCAACCTTTTTCAAAAAATGTTAGAATAACACCTCAGCTGGAACTGTGTGAGATTAAATTGCAGTTGCTGGAACAATTGTGTTTCCGCAATTCTAAATAATTAGGCACAATGGATTTTTTGGGGTTTTTTTTTTTACATTTTGCCAATGTGGAAATTAACTTTTTCATTACTCTCTTGTCCTCAGGAGTAGCTGCCCCTCCTCTGTTTGACTCAGTTATCTGCTGTAGCAGTTTGTGGGGACAGTGTGAGTCCTTATGTGTGTTATTCTAACAGGTCTCACAGGTATTTTGGTCTTTCTCTACCAGAAAGAGAATTTCAAAATTCAGTGAAAGTTCTTGACATTTTTAAGAAGGGATGGAGAGGCAGTTCTCTAAAATATCAGGAAGTTTACATTTATATACACACATAGACATTTCAAAGCTATTGCATAAGTAACATCTTCGCTAGGATTACCTTCATCTTGCAGTTTCATAATGAAACTCATATTTAAAAAAACTTCCCCAGAAGGCTATCAAGACACTGAGCATGATCTACTAGTGAGAAATTACTCCTCATTTCCCTCCCAGGGGGAGGCCTTAGAGTTATGTGGAATTTTTAGATTTTTATTTTTATGCCTTATAGTTTACCTGAAATTGAAAAAATCTTTGCCATAAATTTAAAAGACAAATAAGCTCTCTACAAAATATAGCAAAGGGTATAATTATATTCTCATCATTATACAGGGGAGGCATTTATGGGTAATTGGTGGTTTACGTAAGCTGTTATGCTTGCCTCTTTTAAGCATAGCTGCTTTATAGAACAGCTTCAAGTGTGGGTTTCAGCCCGTTTTTTAACAGCAAACTCATATTTCTGTAATTGTTGCTGTGAACATCTGCAGCTGATGTGATGGTCTTAAGCTGAAAGGATCTATCCTATCAAATCAACACAATATTTGTGGTTATCAGCATGATTTTACAATTAGCTTTTAATTAAATGTGGCATTGCTCTTGCCTTTCCAGTTTCCGAGGCAGCACTGGGGTCTGTTTCTGTCGTTGAAAATCCAGCTGTTGTCCTTTGAGGCTGCTCACCCTACCTCAGACTCCTCTCATATTTTCAGTATGCCATTTAAGCTACTGCTTTGCCCTGTCTAGATGTTCTGGATCTACTGACTTCCTTTGCTCAGTATTTACTACAGTTAACAGAATTAAATAGAAACCTCAACTCAAAATCTTTGGCATAAAGTTTGTCCACTGCTTTTCTTCTAGTTTTTTGCATTTCTACTTTTAAAATATAGCTGACCTTTTCTTATAACATAAAGTTGTAGGAACATATGGTGTTGCTGACAAAAGTGTGTTATGTCTTAATATCTTCTCTGATATCTGAGCAATAATGCTGCCCAAAAGTTTCAGCAATGGATTCTGAATTTGTAGAATAGTTATCCTGATTTCACACTGAACTACTTGGACTGAGTACAGGATTTTCAGTTGCTGTGTATTAAACCACACAGAAACAAAGCTGTGTATGTCAGGCTTGCTATCTGTCAGTGTAGGCAGCAGTGAATTACTCACTGCAGGTGAGATAAAAGTGGTTAAAAGATTTGGTGCTAATGAACAGCAATGGAAGTAAAACATGCTTTTTATACTAAGTATTTCACTGTGAAAAAAAAGCAAAGAAACCATGTATTTTTGTTCATAAGATCTTGACTTGAGTACAACAGAAACAATATGACCAAAATGTTGTGGCAATTTCTGTCACTGGCTGTTTTGATTCTCAAAGTGGCGTAGCTATTTAGAGAAGTGTCGAGGAAAAGCAACTGTTCACCCTAAGGCAAAGAGGCTGGGTTAAGTTGTTTAGGTTTAGAGGTTTAGATTTTATTCCTACTTGGGATAAACGCAGACATGTAAACAACATCAGGGTAGAGTGTAGGGCAGGACAACTTAATGCTATTTTAAGTACAGTGCAACACTGGCTGAAGCCAGTGGCCAGGCTAGTTTCTTATGTGATCATGAAACTTTTGATTTGTGTGTTCCTAAAAGAAAGATGACATATTTTGTGTGTAAATGGGAATTGCAAAAGGACTGCTTTGTAACTTGGATTCTGGATCCAACCACTGCTATCTAAATAGTATAAAACATGGTAGTGGCTTTCAAGAAGATCCTCAAGGCCTTGCTTGTCTCAGTGCTTACTGGAAGAAAAAAATTACATATTCAAAAATCTTGTCAACATCTCTGGTGTGGGTTTTCCTCTCTGTCTCTCCATATTTAGTATCTTTCAACTCAAAGGCTGCCACAAGTCTGACAATGTTCCTGCTCACTCTGAAGGGACAAATGTACTTCAGCACTGGGTGAATCAAAAGGTTGATCAAACTACAAGTTTTCTGGTAAAATTACTGTGGTTTTGAATGCATATTCCTATGACTGAAAAAAATCCCCAAACTGAACTTAATATAAATTTATCCAGTTGTCTGCATGTTGGCTCTGTTCTTGGTTTGTTTTTTTTTTTTGAGAAGTAGTTCAAAGCTGTTGTGTGTTAGCAGTTCTTGGTAAATCCCAAGTGCTGTAAATTCCAACTTCTTTCAGGTACAGTTATGATTAAAAAAAAATTCTGTGAGGTTTTATTCAGCTCTTCAAAATAGAAGAGAGAGAAGTGAAGAGCCATGATTTAAGACAAAGATTGTGATTGAGCAGTAAGTTCATTTGGCTATGTTCCTGTGGCTGTTTAAGAAATCTAGTGATTTGGGATTTGCTTTATTTTAAGAATCCCCTAGCTTTGAAGTCAGTAGCTAGACGCCAAATTACCTAATTTGAAACTGATGTGTGCAACTCAGAGAAGAGAGATTCCAGCAGCCACAGCAGCTTCTCTGGTGGTTTCCCAATTCTGTGAGATGTAATAGTTGAGATGTAGAAAGCCACTCTCCAGTCTGCATTCAAACAGTGGTCTTTCTGCTGGGACTGACAAATGAGAAATGTTACGTGCTCTAAGAAGTGAACTGAGGCCACCAATTCTTCCCATATGTCACTGAGCTGCTGCCAGAAGTTAATGACTTTTAGCCATTACCATTCTGAGCTTTCTTTATAATGAACAAATAGTGACAAGCTACCTAGCTCATTAATTCTAGAGCTATGAAAAGCCATTTTTAGCTCTCTCAGAATTATTCCATGCCTCTAGCAGAAGGATTTTACTGCTTCCAGAAGGTTGAATGATGTTTGGGAAGCAGACTTCTGGAAGGATGCTAGGCAAGCAGACTTCTGTTCAGTATGGGTTGGCTTTTAAATATTTTACTTTGCAACATATCTACAAGTGAGGAAATATTAACTTTGTTCAGTGCTTGGATTAATAATAATTTCTATTTTCAGATCTTACTTTTAGAAGAGAAGCTAAAATTATTTAAAATTAAAATTTTAAAAAGTCTTATGGCAACGAGTAGTGGGACTCCTGGCATCATGTGGGACAGACGGAGGAAGGATGTACTTTCAGGTCACAGATGTGCTCCAAAAGATGTCAAACTTGCAAACCTGCACATCATAGACAGGAAAGTATGTAACAGGGTACAGGAGCTCATCCATAGTGAAACCAAAACCCAAACTGCTTCTTGCAAGTACTGGAGCTAGCTAATTTCCAGCTGTGTTTCTAAAGCCACGCCTACTCCTTCCCCACCTTATTTTTCATTCTTTTTGCATGTAATATGAGAAATTTCCTTCCTTTGTGGGAAATACTGGTCTGAGCTACATGTATGCTCTCAGAAGCTGTCCCAGAAGCCCATTTCTACCTGAGTCTGGGGGGTGTCAGTGAGAAACAGACTAAAGGACTACACCCTTTTGAATCCTTAGATCCATGTAATGGTCCAGGGCTCATATGTGTATTACACTATCATGGAATCTACTGTGAATTTGGCCACAAATACAAAAGGAATGTTTACTGGGAATGCTTCAGGGCAACAGTTTAGTCTCTGTATAAGTCTATGGTGACATTTAATCAACAAGTCTTTGTATTCTGTGCTTTGCAAAGGAGGCAGAGAAGGAACACAAACTGTGCCAGACTGAATCGCCAGCACCAGAAACCCATACCCTGTATCAGATTTTACTTGCGCTTCCTGGGTTCTGCTGATATTTTTAAAATTGATTTGCATCCAACTAATTGATATTGCTTTCAAACACAGTGTTAGTAGCTGAACTTCAGTGCTCCAGCCCCATTGTGTTAGGTCACATTTCACTTCTGTAGTAAGTGGATCAAAACACAGTTCACTGCCAACAAGATAGTTTCTTATGTCTTGCGTTATTAAAAGCGTTATTACTGAACATGTCAGACAAGGTCTCCTTCTCCTACATGCTCTCACGTGCTTGCTCTCTTGCTGGCATTTGCCCTCACTGCTGCTCTTGCAATCACTGTTGCCTGCTCTCATGCACTTCCTTGCTCTCCTCATGCTCTTTCTCACTTGGTCTTGCTTCCTCTTCTTGCTCTCTCCCCCTCTCATCCTGTCTCACTTACCCTCACTCTTTATCATGCCCTCTTGCACACCGCCTTTTACACACAATTCTCTTTCACTCCATTTCCCCATTAAGCTGTCAAAGCCAGATGCCTGATTTCCAGCTGCCTAGAAAATCCTTTAAAATACCTTCTCAATTCATAAACACTTAGAGATGCACAGTCATACGCTGTAGGCCTGTCTCTCATAGCCTCAATTACCTTGTACATACTGTTACGGCAAAATGGTTTTTTCTAAAATGTGGCATAATGAATTGGATTGTAGACTGACTCCCATTTTACAATATCAGCACTCACATTTTTTCTGTAATTACAGTCCTGGAAGACTTTCTGGCTCTTCTTTCTCCTGCGAACTAAAGCTTGGTGTGTATTGTCCATGTGATTTTTGGCTTTAAGTAGCCCCAGTCAACTTTTCAGCAGTTTCAGCTGTCTGACATACATAAAAGTGAAGATCTACTTTTATAAATTTTTTTAGGATTTTTAAGTTCTGAAATTTATTTTCTTTATTTCTTGTAAGAAACACAAGAAATGTGAAATGACCTCATTATTCATACTTTCTTCACCACCTTTTTTTTCCACCCCAGTAAGCAAAATGAAACAAGACCAAAGGCTGAATATTTTTCTATTTTGTCAGAAATCTGTTTCCTTCAAAACCAAGCCATTCTTATTTATTAAAATGGGCAGACAGCTCAAAATCACTTGTGTAGGTGTGTTGGTTTAATTTACTCAATTTACTTCATAAAGTGGGTAGCATCTAATTTAATTTATTTTGTAGAATAAGTCTTAGATGTGAAATCGTGTTTGTATTCTCAGAGACATGACACAAGTGATTTCTTACATGTCTTTGTTGTTGAGGGAATTCTCAGCACTCAAAGACTCAGGTCCCACACAGTAAACTCCATTTCCTTGAAGTGTCACATGAAAATAAACCACTCCTATATCTGTGATTTTTCTGCCTGTGATTGTTCATTTAGCAAGTACAGGTTTTGTATGCAAGAGGCATACAAAGAAATGGGGAGGTTAAAAAAGGCCTTGCAAAGTATAAAGAGAATACTTTTTCAGCTGAAGTGTGTTCAACTCACTTAATTAAATTAGTCTTAAGAGTAATTTACAAATGTCATTATAAATTTATACTTGAAGGTCAGAAGTTCTAAACCTTGCTTAAAATCTGACTATACTGCATTCATGTGTTTAATTCTAAAGTCATAGGAATAAATCTTTTGGCTGATTTTCATAGGCTGTGGCTGGATCAGTGAAGGCTGTGTCTTTTGCAATAAATATTGGAAAATACTTTTTTTTTGTGATGGGCAAGCAAACAAGCTAAAGTTGTGTCTAAAGCTAAACTTTTTGTTTTTTTCACAAAACAGATGAAAAAGCTAATGGGATTTTATATTTTGCAGTTGAGTGCATAGCACTTAAGACTATCACAAGCTGTAAATGCCCCACTGTTCTGTTTTTCTTGCTGAATTCCTAAGCACATACATTTTTTTTTCTGCTGGAGAGCCACAAGAGTATAGGATATACACCTCAGCAGGATGTTCTGGGTCACAGAGAGAAATAGATAGGATGAGGTTTTCTGACTAAGACTGACTAGAGACAGGTTGATGCTGTATAAATCTAAATCTAAATCACTATATACAATTGCATACAAGGACAAGTAACTTTGCTTTCATGCAAACATTGTCTTCAGAATATGTCTATGGCGCTTGTAGCTAGCTAAAACATGTTTGACAAAGCCATTTTGATCATCCTTAATGATTAAATGTGGCTATTAACGTAAAAGGGATTAAATAATTACATGTTATAACATTTTATATGCAATTACCTTCCAGTGACCCTTGCCTTTTGGCCCAGGAATTTGTGACAGAGGTCAACAGCAGAGTTGTTTTTAAGGATATTTTTAATAACTTGAAAAACTTATTTTATTATATTCCTGGCACAAGTTTAAAAGAAGCACAGAAGATGTGACGAGGTTTTATTTTATATATTTTTCTGAATTGTGACAGTTGGATATTATCAGTATGCTGTCTGTTAGCCAGTATTGTAACACTCTCAGCAATAATTCATCTAGTGGAAATATTTCACTAAACTCTAATTTCTGGTTCTCAAAAGAATTTGAAGCTTCTAGAGTTTTGTTTCTTTTTTAAAAAAACTAACTGTTGCAGTCCTTTTCTACAGTGGGTATTTCTACAGCACAAATGGGTACCTCAAATTACTACAAATATAAAAGCTAAATTGTCTTGACATGAGATGTTCAGGGGTAGATTCTGCCAGTCCTACAGGGATCATTTAATGAGTGCATTAGTGTCTGGTATATTTTCTTCAATAACACAAGCAAACAGTTTTTTTTATTTTTTAATAACTTGATTGAAGACAAGGTAAGTCTTTTCAACCATTAAAGGAGACTAACATGCATGCTCCTTCTTCATAAAAGCAATGAAATCCTGTATTTTCTCATGTGATCAACATTTGTCTGGGTTTTTTTAATCCAAACAAAACTATACCATAACAAAAAAGCACTTCTGCCACATAAAGAGGAATTTCCTAAAGACATTTGGAGAAAGGGAAATAATATTTGAGAGTAATTTTTAATATAAATCTGATGTAGTGCTCAGTCATACTGTGGTTTTGCCTTTTCTATCAAAAGAGTCTGTGGAACCCTCTTGTTCTTGGGGAGTAGGAGATCATAAATGACCGCATAAATGACCCTGGAGTCTGATACCTGCCTGGTTTTCATCCCCAGTGGACTTTGCTGTTCCTGAAGCAACTCCATAAAATACAGCAAGAAGTCTGCTTCCTAAACAAGATGGCCCCTAGAAATGTTTTCCTTTTGTTTTCAGCAAAATCTTTACTCTAAGCAGATGTAGAATTCATCTGTAATAATGCAGTGTGTATTTAAGATACTACAAATATCCTTGAACAACCTTTAATAGGACATAACAGTCTTCAGGATGTGTTGGTAAAGGTTTCCCAGAAGAGACTATATTTCAGCTAGAAAAGGGCAAACCTGCCAACTTATTTTGAGATTAGAAGCACAATCAGTGGGAATGTTCCACCAAATGCACAAAGAGATATTGAAGATAATACTTCATCTTCAGATGAAGCATTGCCCTTTCTCCAAAGTAATATCTAATTATTAATGCTTGCCCAAGAATAGCTGTGCTGCTTCATGTGTCTCACCTTTTCAATACCTGCACTTTTAGACTTGGTCTTTAGGAATGGTAACATCCCCCATAACCTTTAGAGTTTAATTTTTGGTATAAATTATGTAAAGAAAAATCATTTATTAACCACTAACAATGGAGCTAGCAGGTCACTCTTGACAGTGACTAATAATCTTCAAAGAGAACTCTGTGATGAAAAAACAATTGCTGAGACACCAGTGGCAGCAAATCAGAAAATTATTAGCACACATCATATTGTCACAGCAAAAACAGCATGACCAATTCTTTGTTGAGAGAGTAAGGGATTTAAGAATTTAGGGGAGATGCATTCAAAAAGCTTGGCTTTCTCACTGCAAGTAATGGATATGGATGAAATGGTTACATGTGTCAAGGGGAAGAAAGGGCACAATTATCCATGGTAAACAAGCTGTAGCAGTTTTATCTTCACTTGATACTGATAGTTTCTACTGGTTACTTCAGCTGTGCAATGGAACTTAAGTGAGCAAAGCACTGACATTTGCAGCAGTTATAGAGAATGAGAGAAAAACACAGTAAATTCTATGCTTTTGTAGATCTCCATGCCTCAAAAATGTGAGCAGGTGGTATTTTCAAACATGTGAACAGTTATCTCTCCCTCCGTAAGACCAATGATCAGAAAGACTTGGATTCTGGGAGTTTGTGTTCATATTTTTTGTTTATGGGAAATCTGTAATTCCTGCTCTTCAGTAGGTGCAGGAGACCTATGAAAAGCTTTTTCTTATTAGATATGTCATGAGCTGTTCAGGTATTTCTAAGCATTAAATAGGTGATGTGTTTATAAAAAAATGAAGAACTGGGCTAACCTTGAGAGTTAGTAAATGGATAAACTCAATGACGTATTTTGATTTGTTGTCTCCATCCCATCTTTGCTAGCCCTGCAAAATTTTGTCTCTTTCTATTCAGTGTTGCAAGAACATGCATATTGTAAGTTACTTAACAAAAATTCTCTGATTCTTAGTTAAGCTACAGATGTGCAAGGCTCCTGATGTTAGCTTAAGGCTCAGATTTATTGCAATTTCAAGCAGAAGCTCTCTGCTTTATATAGCAGAAGAAAAAGAAGACTTTTTTATTTTCCCCTTAAAGGTCATGTTGTTTTTCAGAAAATGTCCTCAGTATTTCTCCTTTAGTCACATTGGGATATTAACCTCTGAGGGCAGAAGCACAGCAGGCTTCCTTCAATGGTCTAATTGCTCTTCATCCCCATTCAGCATGATGTGCTGTTTCCTACCGGACTGAGGAGCAAAATTGACAAGATTACTATGACCAGTCATCTTGTTCCAGCACAGCCAATTCATGGATATTCATGTTACAATCTGTAGGGATTAGTTGCTTCATCCTTCTAGAAATGGAATTGAATAGAACCTGATTTTTCTGAGATCCTGATGTCTAAAAGATGGCCAAGAGTAGACAAACTAGTGAAGCAATTCATTAGACAAGTGGACAGGGAGATGGACTGGAAAGAAAACTGCTGGCCTCAGCATATTGTGATAGTGACTTGAATTCTTGCTGGAGGCCAGTCACAGTAGGATACCCAGGGATCAACACTGGGGGCAGTACATTATTCCTGACCTAGACAACAGTACAGAGTGTAGCCTGAGAAAGTCTGAAGGAAATATGAAAGTCTGATGGGTGGATCTGATGGTGGATACACAAAATATCTGTGCTGCTGTCTGAAGGTATCTTGACAGGCTGAAGAAATGGACCAAGGAGAAGCTCATAAAGTCCAACAAAGATACATGCAAGATCTAGAGGAGAATAACTCCACGCACCAGGACAGACCAGGGCCTGAGAAGCAGCTTTGAAAAAAAGTGCTGGGGAGCCCAGTGGACCAAAACCATTAAACATGAGGCAGTAATAAACCTCATGGCAAAGCAGGCTGCATTTGGAAGAACACTGCTAGCAGTTGTGACTCCTGGTTCTAGTCATGCCTGCTGCATCAAGAGTTCTGTGTCCAGATCTTTCCTCTCCAGTAGAAGAGGAGACATGGATATACTGGAGCAAAGGGCACAGTGATTGAGTACATACAGGGACATATAGAGAGAAGCTGAGAGCTGAGATGGTTTACCCTTAAGTGAAGGCTCAGCACAAAGAAAACATTTTGCTACAGAGTCAGAACACTGGAATAAAGAGGAACTCTACTGCCTGGAAAAGTTGTGGAGCCTCCAGCCTCTGAGATATTCAAAACCAAACAGTTCATGATTCTGGACAACTTGCTGTATCTTGAGCTGAGGGGTTTGGACCAGGCAATCACCCGAGATTCCTTTCTGAGACAAGGTGTGATTCCGTAAACTTGGTACAATCCAGGAATCCCTGGTACAGTGCCAAATGGAAACAATTACAGCCTTTTCATGGAGCATGAGGCCAGTGGTAATTTAGCCTGAACGTAGACACATTCTGCTTTTGTCTAGACTGATCCAAACAAATAGGAAGAGAACTATAGTTTTATTGTGCCAGACCTGTTTTCTAGCTTTTTCCACAATATTGACTCACTTAAATGGAGATAGAAATTAAGTTTCAAGTGCTGAAAATATCCAATTAATAGAGATTGCTGAGCAACTCTTTTGCAAAGCTCCTAATCTGCAAACACTTTTCTAATCGATAGCTACTTCTGTTCAATATAACCCCAAGGTGACTGCATTCTGTCAGCTGAGAGTGAGACGTGGACTTCTTGAAAATCTGGAAAGATTCACATCTTCAGGAAAAAAATTAATTCTTTTTTTTTTTTTGTTTTACAATACATCCTACAGAGTAGCATGAAATTCAGCATTCCTCATTCCTTACATTTATTGGTATAATCATCTCTTAGTTGCACAAGATTTCCAAAGCACTCTTTTTCTACAGTTCATGCTATGATTCAAGGGTCATTCCCTGATAGAACATCTCTTGGTGTGTAAATGCTTGCACACCTTCCCCAAATTCTTTAGTCCTCTCCTTCAGTCATTAACTAAGTCCAAGCCAAGAAGTGACATGTCTTGAGAAATTCCAGTGGTGCTGTGAGTGGATTGAGATATATTGGCAAAATTCAGCAATGTGCACTACAATGTATTTTTGCTGTAGTAAGTTTTAACCTGCATTTCATGATGAGGAAAGCCTCTATGAACTCACCTGCAGTGTACAGTGGTATGATTAATGAATATTCATGCAGAGAAAATAGTGTCTGCTCTGACAGACAGAACAGTAATTGGTTTCAGGATTGATGAACATTTATGCTGCAGTCTACCCCAGACAGTGCATACTGGAAACATTAGCACCCTGCTTCCCTTGTCAGAGCTCAAAATGAGTGGAAACAATTTTTTAAGTTATTTTTTCTGTGCAAATTTTTAATTGTTAATTTTACACTCTTTTTCTGCCAAGTCTCTCTCAAGGTGGCAGAAGATTACTGTATGTGGTGAATTTCTTAGTGTTGTCTGGGGAAAAGTGTCACTGGTTCAGATGATGCTCCTGACTAGTATGGAATTGCTTTTATTTTATTTCAGGATGCATCAGAAGTAGCTGTTTTTCCTCTATGACCCTGATCAGAGAGACACCAGTGCTCAGCACCTGTCACTCAGGCAGTGGGAGCAGTAAAGCTCATTCAGCACATTGCTCCAAAAGGAGCCACAATCACACCAGGTCCCCTGAAATCTCTATGCCCATAAGATAAAGATAATCAAACAAGAGGAACACCAAGGAAATGGCCAAATTTACAGATCCTTGAAGGGGAAGAGATTGATAAATTTCAGGCTTCCGAATAGCTTCTCTGTTACATCTTTCATTTATTGAAGGGAGATATCTGTTCAAAAGGTATTGTAGAGAAAGGATTAAGTATTCAGGCAACAACAATGTGCTACAACCTGCAAGACAGAGATATCTGTTACAGGAATGCAGTGGAATTCCAGATTGAATGGCTGAATTCTTGCATTCAAAACTGAAATGCTGTATATGAAACTTGTTTATTTGCAACATGTTTTTCCCCAAATGAATCAGTATTTCAAAGGCACTTACTAAGAAAACCAGATGGATTTACAGATAGAACAGGGCTGTTATGGATTTAATATCATATTTCTGTTGTTTGAGAGAAAGTAGGAAAAATTACCCTGATATGTAAAATTACTGATTAATATCTAAGTACTTACACATGACAATCATTGGGTAAATCCCTTTATTTTACTGCAGGGATTACAGAGAAAATGTAACACACAGAAAAATTTCTGTTAATCTATCCACATAACAGTGGAGATATGAAATCCTTAAAAGGCTGAAGATAGACTGCATAAGACTGTCCTTAGTCAGCTTATTTTAAAATACAGTGCAATCACATTTAAAACCAATTTAGCTCATTGATCAGGTGGAGGTTGAGAGATGAATAGATTTTTTTTAATCATTAGAGTAGCAATCCTTTGTATCTGACTCTTACCCAATGGCCTGCCATGTGCCTTGTGAACATGATTTCATCAGTTCTTGCAGGGCAGCAAAGCTGTACTATAAGATGCTCTTTCTGATAGGCCAGAAAAAAACCAAACCCTCAACAAAATCATGTTTTGCAAGTTTACATGCAACACAGCCTTTCTGAACCTGCTTACTTCTCCCAAGTCTGCAATTGAAATATTTTTCTGAAACTTGGGGATGTACACGCAAGAATACATAGCTTAGGAGCAGACTGTACTGTGTATGTATGTGTGCCTGGGTCTCTTATTGTAGGAAAAACCCTTTTTCCTTTTCGTGGCTCCTGAGATTTATGCAGTTGGCAAGGATTTCAAGTTGTAATTGTGAGTTGCTGGATGTTAACCCAAACACTCTTTCTTTGCAGGCATGGAATAAGCAATAGGGGGGAAAAACAAAGGGATAAAACAGCTTGCTTGGTTATATAAACAAATCAAATGACTACTGCTGCCCATCAAGTTTTTCACTGCAATAGGGACTCAATTCTCCTGGTCAGTTGCTGGTGCCAAGACTATTACATGTTGCACTTATCATCAAATCAGCTTTCTATACTAATTAAGTCTCTTGGAGTACTCTCTTGGCATCTCTTGTGCAGACTGGCTGTAGCTTTGGACACAGGCATAAATATGAGGCTCTGTCTGTGTAAATTCTCAGTACCATTTATTTTGATTCCTGGAACGTGAAAGAATAGAGCTTAATATTTTCAGCTTCTTTCTGCTACTTTAATTAAAATCAATATCTGTCACTGTGAAAATGGATGGTCTTCCTGGACAAGAGCTATCGGCCTCTTCAGAGAGAATGGAGTGAAGGGAAAGACATTGTAAGAAACTGTGAATTGTCTAATTACCCATTAGATATGACATTGAGATCTTTCAAAAATTAGGCTTTTGCATCTGCTATTGAAATAAAAGGATATATGGGAGTGAATAGTATTTTAAAATATAAATCTTATCAGGAGATGTTTGCTTTTTAATACAGTCCCAGAGCTGAATATGGAGATTTTAAGCATTGACCCTGACTTTTGCTGATGCTGTATTTTCAATTGGAATAGGTTTTCAGAGTAAATGGGAATCAAACAGAGAACTATATCACTGCTTAGGCTCTGTTTTGACAGTCTTCATTCTGGGTACTGACCACTGTATCTCCACAATTCAATTAAAGATTAAATTTTTAAAAGTGTGTTTGAACTACAGGTCTCACTTGGGAATAAATGGAATTTATATTTTAAGGTATTGTTATTGTTTTTTCTACACCAGGTAAATGCAGAGAGTCTTCCTGCATGTGGAATTGTTTAATGTTTGTGCAGAAGACATCCCTGGTACAAGAAATGAATATAAATGAATATATAAAATACATCCTGTAAACAAAGCAATATACTCTATTTGGCTGTGTCTTTCAGAAAGAAAAAAAGCAGCTTGGCAGTGTCAGAAAAAATTTTCATTTCTTCTTTCATACTATTCCTTTTTAGTAAGACCAATGTTTTTTCTATTTAATTTTTCGCACTGAACTCATCAGAGTAACTTTTATGGCCACTCTCTTTAAGGCAGCAGAACTTTCACGAGTGAAGATTTCTTGCTTTAGGATTTGTGGCTGTAATGCAGGAATGGTCTAAAACCGTAAAGTAATATAAGTGAGTCTTGGGAGGGCACAAGTTTGCACTCATTGAAAAACAGAACAGTGAAGTTCCCAGTAAGGCTGTCACAAAGAAACACAGCTTTTAGCTTAGAAAAGAATGTGGGAGACAGAGAGCATAATTTGGATGCCAATTAAGAAAAGTCTCCTTAGCTTTGTCTGAAGTTCATTTAAACTCTATATTAGCCACAAAAAGGAAGTTATTGATTAAAAATTGAGTTGTTATCAAGCAGCTCTTAAGCAGGACACTTGATTTCTCTTTCTGACTTTCCTGTCATCATCTGTCTTCTCTGTATTCCACACAATTGGTTTTTTTCATACCTACTAAGCCAGTTGGATCACTTAGTGAGTAAAAGCTAAGATTCAGTGTGTTCATACCACCATGTCTATTTTAATATTTTGCTTGATAGGCAGGGCAGCTTCTGAGGATAGTGCTATTGACAGAACAAAAAATACAAGGAGTGTGGTAGTGTTGGAATTAGAGCTGTCTGGAAACCCTGGTAGCATAATCATTTGTTTTCCTTATTTATTTCTTAAAACCCTGCTGGACACCTTTGTCTGCACATATGTAAAGCTGCAGGTTGCTTTACCCAAGTGGCTGGAAATGCTAGTTTTTTCTGCTCAGACTGGCCTCTGTAATGAAATGAAAATGAAACAGCACGAGTAAGTTCCTTTTGTTACTAAGATAGCAAGGCTTGAAGTAATATTACTGATTCTCACTGGGCATGTGTTGGTGGATGAGACAGAAAATTCAGTCTTATTTCAGAAACAATGTGAATGTGTAAAGAAACTTAAATTGAGTATGATAATAGATCTGTTCATAGATCTATGCCCCCATTTGTAGAAAGACAATGGTTTTTGCAATCAAGTGTTATATCAGGTAGCATTTAGTTTGTTAGGACATAGGCTAGTGAAATCTAGACTAACAGTGAGTAGATTGGTGTTAACATGCAGCAATTGCATGTGGCAGCTACCAAAAGCTGAATCAAAAGTCTTCCATTCTACATATGTTTCTATAGTTTTAAACATTTTACCTTCTGCTTGACTATGTTTTGTGTCCGAATATCAATATTTCTTGGACTGGTATTTAGTTAGATATATTATGGTGTCTCAGAATTAGCTGTTACCTCAGGAAGGAGGTAAGTGTTTCTTGTTAATGATCATCTAAAACATTGGAGATAAGTGAGCAGAAGACGGAGTCTGAGATTCATTCTAGTTTTTTGCTTAAAAACATGCAACTGCATTTTAAAAATTATCCATCATTTTGAAAAAAAAAACATTTTCTCTTTTAACTGAGCACAATGAGGTGCAGCTAAATCATGTATTACTGGATGTGGACAAAACATCTTGCCATTATGTTTTGGATCTTGATCTTTGTCTTCATGCTGCACTCCTGTGCCTGAGGTTCTGATTGCAAGCTCAGAATCTGTTTGACTTTTGTGTTTTGTGTGACTGCGATTGGTTGAAGATTTCAGCTGCAATTTCAGTTTAGAGCCACAGGGTATGCTTGAGCCCCGACTCTCTGGTCATTCATGCAGCAGAATTTGTCTTTCTCCAGTCTGAAGTTGTAAAATTGTCTCATTTTGTTCTATAAAAACTGAGTGCTCAAACTTTTATAGTTGCCTTTAGCACAAGCATCTGGGACCTCTCTGCATGGTTTTTTGCGATGTACATGTGAGGCCAAATGATGGGAAACTGGGATTAGGAGAATTATTCACATTTTTGCTGTTAGGAAATGGAGAAACTGCAGAGTGTCTTGGCACTTCCCTGACTCTATTCAGACTTGTCCAGCACAGACAAGTGCTGTTGGTATGTTGTACCTACAGTGTTATTCAAATGCTGCTTTAAGAAGCTTCCCTGAAACTGATAGGGATAGAGGTGGGAGCCATCACTGGGTAGGATTAGCACTGTAGGCCACATTAAAGTATATTTCTGACTAGTATGGTGATTTATATTTTATCCATGCAATATATTAGTTATTTATAAACATTCTGTATTTTTGCTAGCAGAATATGAAGAACAATGGATTATTTTATGCATCAGAGTGTCTGTGCACACAATAAATTCCTAGGAGTGGAAAAAAATCTGGGGAGCATGGGAAGTCTGGACCAGAATCTAACTAGGGCCTACTTTATGAAAAAAGTCGTCAACAAATCAAATATCTGAAGACTAGATAATGAAATATCTTTTTGGTTACACAGAAAGAGGAAATTTTCACTGAGACTGGCTGCTTGCTGACCTGGCCAAATACATGTAGAACATAATTTTAAAAATTATTACAAGTGAAGTTTTTGTTTTCCATATATTATTTTTCCACCTGGATGCCATTTTGTCTACTGTTAAGGAGATGCAAGGCAAAAACTGAGTTATTGCAGCCATGCAAATGGGATGGCTCAAGATGTTTAGCTGGTCTAAAAAGAAGTAAATGATAATTACTTGACAGATTGAGCATTAGGTGTTTTATTTCTTAGTCTCTCTAATTTTATTACTACAGAACATTCTCTTATAATTCAATGAACAATGGCGTTCATTGGTTTTTGTTAGAAATGTAAAAAAGAAAAGCCTGAAGAATTCAGCAAAACCCATGTTTTGTGCCCTTATGTGTTCTGGATGCTGGTGTTTTTCAAGGGTTTTCTGGTAAGGCTTCTTTTCACTTTGTTATTTTGCACAGTTTTTCCTGAATGAATCTTTGTGTCATATAGACCTTCACTGACTGCATTCTGACCTTCTCTCTTTGGAGCTGCTGTAAGGAAAGACACACGGTCTGTGTTGGTAAGGATTGGACCAAATGTCCACACTACCTGAAAGTAATATCTTAAATAGTTTTAGGGCTGTTTTGCAAGCTCATACTAATTATTATTTGTCAGCTCCCCCTGAACTGGATTAGAATTCTGGTTGCATATAAGTTTGCAAGGTCTCTTTTTGTTGACCGTAAGAGCAGCATGTTGCACCTTTCACAAGAAACAGTAAACAGAATGCAAGTTATGAGGTTCAACAAGTCCAAGTGCAAGGTACTGCACCCCCATCAGGGCAAGCCCAGACATAGGACCAGAGTGAAGATGAAGTCATTTGAGAGCAGCCCTTCTGAAGAGGACTTGGGGGTTCTCATGGATGAAAAGCTGGACCTGAGCCAGCAATGTGCGCTTGAAGCCCAGAAGACCAAACACTCTTGTGCTTCATCCAAAGCACCGTGGGCAGCAGGACAAGGGAGATGATTCTGCCCCTCTGCTCCATCCTTGTGAGACCACCTGGAGAACTGCATCCAGCTATGGGGTCCCCAGCACAGGAAGGACATGGACCTGCTGGAGAAAGTCTAGAGGAGGGCCATGAAGATGATGAGAAGGCTGGAACATCTATGAAGAAAGGCTGAAAAAGTTGTGGCTGTTCAGTCATGGAGAAGACTCTGGGGAGAGCTTAGAGCAGCCTTTGGGTATGTTAAGAGCTTTTACAAAAAAGAATGAGAGCAATTTTTTTTATGGGCAGACAATAATAGGACAAAAGGGAATGGTTTTAAACTTAAAGACAAGATTAGGTTAGATTTTAGAAAGAAGGTCTTAACTGGGAGGGAAGTGAGAAAGTGGAACCAGTTGCCCAGAGAAGTTGTGGATGTCCCATTCTTGGAAACATTTCAGACCAGATTGGATGAAGCCCTGAGCGACCTGGTCTAGACAGGGAATTGGGAACTAGATGAATTTAAAGTCCCTTCAAACCAAACCTTTCTATAAAATGACTCTATGACTTCCTAAATTCCCAATTCTAGCTGAAAAATGTTTAGCCTGAAACTAATAATTTTTATGGGTCTAATCAGCAATAACTATAACGTTTTCACAGGATGTTCCTGAGTGCATCTAGTTATGGAGGTTCAACAAAACTTCTTTGGATACAGCAATTTCTGAAGCATTGTGATTCCACCTTCTAAATGAATAGCTTTAATGTGCCATAGCTGCCTTTCCAGTCATCAGCTGCTTTGTAAATCATTGCAGTTGATAGCATATTGGGTTCTCGGAAAGCAATTACACAAGACTTTTTTGTATTTTCCCCCTCATCTCTCATTCTATCTGAACCTGTCTCTTTCTCATGTTAATTTTAATGTAAACCTTTTTTGTTTGGGTTTTTTTAAGGCTACGTAGTGTCTGCAGCTCAATGCATTAGCGGTGCCCTCCAATCTCGGGCAGACAAGTTCCATATCAGTAATTTAATAAGTCATATATAAAAAAAACCAGCATAGATTTATTTTATTTTAAAATTGAATAGGGTCATCTGTGTGAGCAATGTATCTGCCAACTACTGTCATTGTTCTGCCTAGGCAAGCTCATTTATCTTTGTTAGTAAACAACTTAAAAGGCACAGTAGTTGGATGGCTTAAGGGAATGTTATTAGGACACAAAATCTCTGATGTCTTGCCTAAATCCAGGCTGAATAACTTATTAGATATCTACCACCAGTATGCAGTTAGGGGATGCAGCTAAATATATGACTAGTATTAGCAGGTGACAGTGGAACAGGCAGTTATCACAGCTAGGAGGTCAGCACAGTTAAATCAATCACAGTCAGGGTGTCTGCAGAGAAAACAGTAAAGGTGCAAACTTGTAAATTCTGACAATCACCAGCATTTGAGGTGCATGTATGCAGTTGCAAAGTCTTAAAATTTAAGGGCCACTGACTGAAAATCTTAGACATAGATGATGAATCTAATTTTTTTCTTCCTTTTTAAACCTAAATTCTTTGGCATGTGGAATGCTTTATGTTCTCTGGTGGGAAACTACGATTTGTGATATATGAAACAATTCAAATAAGCAGTTTAAAACAGGTAAAAATTAGTGAACAATTTGTTTAGTTTTCCAGTCAATTTCCCATACCATCAACTCAGTAGTCCTATGTCAACTAATCTAACACCAGTTTGAAAATGTAGTTTAAGCATGGGTACACAAACATGCTGGATGGTGGGGAAGGGCTTTCTCTGCTGAAGAACCACAGCAAAACCACTATAAATTAAAAACATATAATCTGCCTTCAAAAAAGCCAACATGAACTTGCAAAACCTTTCTGAGACCATTAAAATGTCTGTATTTCCCAGCAGAACGCATTACCCTAAGTGTATCCCTGTGGACTCCAAGAACTCCAGCTACATATAAGAAGTATCTCAAGGGCAACTGCTTCCTCTGTGTCTGAAAAGAGCGTTGTTTTGCTCTTTTTCTGAAGACAGCACATACTTGAAATGATGCGTTTAGACGAGAAAAAGAGGTTATAGAATATACCAAGTTTAATGTCAACACCTGCAAAGCTACTTGTCATGTCAACTGTAGAACTTGGACAATTCTATTATGAAGTAGTTTGAAACACTTGAATGATAAAAATTGATAATAGAAAACTATTGGAGTCATGTAGGCTTCTCAGTATTCAGACCACAATAAATTTTTCTAGTGCTATTGTCCCTTTTTTCACTGAAGTAGAACGTTTCCAACATTCTTCTCTCTTTTGCTCCAGAAGACTGTTTTACAATACACTATACCTTACTGTTTACCTAATTTCTGAAACTTTTTACTTTGTTGCATAGAAGACCAGAGATTAATTTGTTTGTTTTTATTTTTCTTCTTCTGTGAAATTGGCAATGATGGGAATATGTATTTCTTAGATGAAATTAAGTACCTGAAGTTGCTGAATCAGGCCTCAAGTCTGTTCTGTAGAAATGTCCTTCAGCTTTGCACATAAAGAAATGAAGCGAGTTATAATGCTTCTGCTTTCTTCTCACTTACTCTTTGCAACACAGAATACAATGTATGATAAAAAGTTCATTAAATAGAGGTCAGCAAAGAAGTCTGGGAAGGCAGTGAGAGTTTTTCCAAAACAAGGAGTACAAAGTGTAGCAAGGGCAGAACATACTTGTCTGCTGTCTTGCTAAAGCTGCAGCTATTTCATAAGCAGCAATTTTTTTCTCAGTGTTCCAGGCGCCAGAGTGCAGCCCCTTTGTTGGAAGTTGGCAGCAGGGGTATATGAATATATGAAAGGCTACTTGCAGAAAACACTGGGAAACTGTTGAGGATGCACTTATCGGGCACGTTAACACAGTGCTGCTTAGACTGTTTCTTAAACTTCCAAAGACTCCCTCTCTCACATACCTCAGAAAAGGATAGGAAGGAGTGCTGGCCCGAAGTTGTTCTCTTCACATTAAAGCATTGGGATTTTTTGAAAGATAACTGTGATGATGATTGTAAGAACTGTGCTTTTACTTGACCTACCGAAGGAGCAGAGTAATGCAACCAAATCTCTGCATGAAGAGACTGGGAACAAATTAACATCAAAAATCTGGGGTTTATATTACACAAGACTTAAGCAACTAGGCAAAAAGAATTTCTCTTATTAGAGAAAACAAAGATGAGTGCACTTGCACAAACAGGAAGAAAATAAAATTAAAAATATAGTTTGAAACTTTTTTCCTTGAGTTTCACCTTGTCTAACATTACTTGTTACTTAGTTACTGAAGAAGACTATTTCTATTTAAGCATTGAAGATTAAAGGCCAAAAGATCAAATGTGCTGTAATAATTTTTAAACAAATTTTTAAAAAGATAAAAATATTTACAAAAGATTGAAATTATTCATAGGTTATAAGTATTGCTTCAGTGCATATTTCTGAGATCACTATTAGCAATATTAGTTTTGACTTTATTATTGGATGAAGAGCTATATTAACAATATCATCATTATTCTAAGAGGAAAAAGTAAAGACCTCAGTTCTTTTAGCAATTCTGCTGCTGTTTCAGTATTTCTAATTTTGCTGTTCTGAGTTCTTTGTATGAAAACCAAAGGAATATGAAAGAATTGAAACAGCAGGATGTTTCTGTTTCAGTGGCTGATGGCATATCAGCCAGTAACTACTGTATCAGTGATAACACTGCCAGTTTACGAAAGAAGAAGCAAACAACAGAGAAAAGTGAAAGTCTTTCTTAGGTAAGGGTTTATCTGCCAAAATAATAGGCAGCTGTTGATGTTGCTGTAGATTTAAAATAAATGTATCAAATATTGAATCACTGGTTGATTAATTAGGAAGCTGTATGAATGAAGGAAAAAAATACAGGTTTTCTATGTTACCTGTTACCTCAAAACAAACAGTGAGTGTAATCAAATTTATGAAGGATTGATTAATACTGTTCTCTAAATTATTTTCTTTATTGTTTTCCTTATAAGCAGTCACTGAAGGAGATCAAATTGTTTAGCCTGGAGAAAAAGAGACTCAGAGGTGACCTTATCACTCTCTACAACTTCCTGGTGGGAAGGTGGGTGTAGTCGGGCGGGGTTGGTCTCTCTCTCCAGGCAACAACTGAAGAATGAGAGGACAAAGTCCTAAGCTGTGTCAAGGGAAATCCAGGTTGGATATTAGGAAAAAGTTTTTTACAGAAAGAATGATAAAGTACTGCAATGGTCTGCTGAGGGAGATGGTGTAGTCAATCACCCTGGATTTGTTTTAAAAGACTGGATGTGGCACTCAGTGCAATGGTTTAGTTGAGGTGTTAGGGCATGGGTTGGACTCAATGATCTTGAAGGTCTCTTCCAACCTAGTCATTCTGTGAATGTCTCCATAGTCTGACTTTGTTACAAGTTGGAAATATGTAAGAAAAAAGGGTCAAAATTTCCTAGCTATGTATTATTTTCCTCTGGGATTTTTTGTTTTCTTGGTTGTTTCTTTAGGTTTTTGGGTTTTGTTTGGTTTTGTTGGCTGGTCAGGTGTTTGGTTGGTTTTGGGGTTTTTTTTCTGGTGGTGTGTGGTGGGCTTTTTAATTGTGAAAAGCAGTTGATGGAAAGAGCTGGCTAGAGTTTATCAATTGTCTGACTACTGTGCTCTCTGAGAACTGAAGCTGTTCACGGAGAGAAGTGTGTTCTGACATTTTATTAGCATAGTTCTTAAGAAAGCACTTAACAAAAAGAAGAAAAATGTAGGCCTATCATAGATAATTCTGTTATCTGTGAATACCTCACTGCAGCCCCGCAGTCAGAGCAACTCATGGTTCTTAATAATGATATAATTCTGTGATGCTTGTAAACTCAGAGTGAAACTAGCAAGGTACCATCCACTTTGAAAGATTCTGCAGGTGGGACTAATAAACTGAGCTACAGTTAGTTAGTTAATAAGTTATTAGAGTTAATTTAGTGTTAAAAGCTTGATTATAACCTCAGAGCCAGCTGTAAATCTTATCTGTCTTAGTTCTTGTGAGGGGCTGTTCTGAGCCCACTAGAATCCTGTTAATACATACCTTGTCACAGGGTTTCTGATGAGCAGAAACCAGGTAATTTTTTTACTCAGAAATTTCAGATTTTTTCAGGATTTCTACAAAAAAAGTATGTTTTAATGGAAAGTACTATGGCAAAAGCTATGGCTTTTTAAGTGAGAGGCTTTTCTTCTGCTTTAACCTTATGATTTGGTAAACTTCAAGAATGCAGCAAAGCAAAAGGGCTCCCTAGTGTTCTGGGAGAGCAGCTGGGCTTGCTTGTTTGAAAAAACAAAAACCCAAAAACCTATAGTGCCTTTCTCACTAAACCTTTCTCACTAAAGGACTTGCAGAGGGGTCCAGTTGAGAAAAGCTAAGGATGGCAGCATGCTGGAGAGAGAGAGGAGAAGACATGTGATTTCTGAGAGCTTTCTTTACCCAGCCAGGAGATGTGAAGAAGCAGTAAGTTTGGTCCAAAGAAGGACTTCCAGTTTCTTTGTCTAATCACGTGAGACTACCCCTGCTCTCTTGGAATACCTAAAATAAACCAGCTTGAGACAGCAGTTAACCACAGCAATTGCGGCGCTTGTTTGCCTGAACTAGAAAACAGGGAAACAAAAGCACTCTTTTACTGCTGTTCCTGACCAAAACAAAAAGAATCCTCCCCAGTCCTAAATGCAATACTTAGATGATCTGATCACCCTCAGATTAAATATGCACATTTTTTTGACAAAATAGTGGAAAATTTTCTTGTGTTGAGTTGCCAAAGAACACAGTATTTTTTCTCAAATATTTGTAGATGTGTGCATGGAGCAAAAGGCATCATAAGGATCCATGGGTGCTGCTGAGGAGTCAAGAAGCTCAGTCCAGGGCTGAAGTGGCTTTCAGGAGACCATGACTGTCTTCCTGAGATACTGAGCCCTGAACAGAAGAGCAGTGTCTGTCTTTCTTTAGGTGTTTTACCTCAAGGGGAGAAAGGTACAACTGCTCCCAAACCTTGAATTCTTAGGGCTTGTGAATTTTGCTTTTTCTGCCTTATTGGAAGGTTTCCAGATCTGCAGATGTTTGTTAGTTCATTTATAGTTTAATTTCATTTTCACTGGTAAAGGTGACTTAGAAAACACTCCGCTGCAAATGACAACTTTGTGAATAGATAACATTTTGCAAACCATACATGTTGGCTTACCTGACCTTTTTTTAATTTTTTTTTTTTCTCAGAAATAGCAGCTTTGGATGCAGAATCCAACTGTGGATCAAGTCAGCATAGGCCTTAAAAGGTAAAAAGATACTTTCCATATTATGTTTATGGGGAAAATTTTTTAGAAATTGTCTAAAGGTTGATAATTTTTAGCTTTTCTCCCTCAGCTTCTACTCACTCAATATCCAACCATTAGGAAAACTAGAATTTTTCAACTATTTATGTTTCTTGATTCTAGGGACTATATGACTTGCTAAGCTTTATAATTTTGTTACTCAGTGATCTTTTTTTTTTTTCATTTTTAATAACCAGCTTCTTTTTTGGAAGGGGGTGTGGTGTGGTGGGGGAAGTAAGGAGGAGGCTCATTACAATTTTTGATAATAATAAACAAAGTTGTGTTGTATAAGTGTTAGCTGGAGTGAAACCAGTTGCCAAATGTACTTGTATGCAAACGTCCTTGGCACCAGGTTCAACACCACCTTCCACAAACTTGGACAGCCATCATGATGCTATTTGTACAAGGCACCTAAACTCAAGAGTAGAATACAAAAGAAACTGCTAAGGCAGCTGTTGACGACAAAAACTAATTTAATTTCTTAACTATAGCACAGCTTCCTACTCCATTTTCTTTAACACTCAGCTCCTGGGGTCACTCCTGTGAAGGCATTTTCTGTTGTGCCAAGACAAACCACACATAAACCACATGGAGGATACAGCAATTATCTCTTATTAATATATACAGTAACAAGCTGGGACTATCATTTTTGTGTGGAGATTTTATGTTTACTGTTCTGGTGTTTTCTCTCAATGAGTCTGTACTGGCCAAACATCTTCCAGTCAGATGTGGAAGAGTAAAACTCCATGGCATCTTGAGATGGAATGACCCACAATTTTGCTGAGCTGCCTTTGTTTTTTTCTCACAGATTTTTTATTTTGTCACAATGCTGTCACAGTCTTACTTGAAAGCTCCTAGTAAAGTTTCAGCTCATCCCTTTTCTTTCTGTGTTCTTTCTTTATTTATACTTTTTCTCTTCCAGGACTTGGTAACTTCAATTAAACTCTTGCTAAACTCTTGCATTCTGACTGACGTGAGAGTAGAGCTATGGTTTCATCTTTAAGTTTTTTTCATTAAAACCTGTCCAAGTCACATATTTCCCTTCTTCCACTACATATTTAGGAAAAATCCATTTGAAGTACTACTTATACTCATTATGTACATACAAATTATGTTTGAAACTAAGGAGAAACTTCTGATTTCTGAAATTTTAATTGATACCTGTGAGAGCAACAGGGTTTTGCTTATATTTTTACATTGCAACTGAGAATTCAGTCAAAATTTAGCAATAATAGACTGTATAGAGCTAGCAAAATGCTTCATCTTTTTGTCATCAGAATGAATTAATTTCTTCTTTCATAGCTATCTGGATTCAACAGCCTTGGCTAATTTAGCAAATGCAGTTTTTCAGTGCCATATAAAAATGATCATTCTCCTTCCCAGCTTGATTTTGCTAGGTCATGGAAACATGTGCATTTCAGTTGTGACATGCAAAGCTTAATACTTTTTCTTTTAATGTCTACTGAGCTTGTGGAGCTTTTTTCTCTCTTTTGGCCTGGGTTTATTGTTGTTGTAAATAACAAAATATAATATAATATAATATAATATACTATTAATGTATTAATATAATATATTAATGTATTAATGTATTAATATTATAAATTAATATATTAACATAATATAGTAATATAATATATATAATGTAATAATATAATATAAGAATATAATATCACAGTAGGGCAAAAAAAAAAGACGTTTGCAGAAAAAAGACAAAAATCTTCCACTTGTGCTCAGTGTTGGTTTTATGAAGGACCAATCCTTATAAATCAAGGAAGAAAAAAGTCTTACAATCTTTGCTCTTGTGATGTCTTCAACTATGGTTCCTGATTGCCTGTATTTTAATACCAAAAAAGCATAAAGTTTTTACATAGGCCCTAGAACTCTCAGCTCAATTTAAAGAAGGAATGGCTAATTTCAATGCTGTCTTCTCAGGCCATAAATTTCACAGATTATGAGTGTGAATAGCTGGAAGCAATGTTCTCATTCTCTTTAAATTTAAATTCCACTGCTGTTCTTTTCATGGTGACATTTTTGCACTTCTGAATGTGAAAAAAGCAATAGTGGCTGTTGCAGGAAAATTCTCTAATGCCTCACGAAGGAAACATACCTATTTCTCTTGTTCTCCAGATAACTAATTTGGGGTCTTTAAACCTTCTTTTGCATGGTGTTCTCATCTATTTATAATTTTATGAGTGTCTTTGTGGTTGCCTTCCTAAAAATATTATTTTCTTCTGATGATAGTATAAAAGCTTTTCAAAACAGAACACAGTCCATTTGACTGCTGGTTATCTATTGGCTGTCCATTGAATGTAATGTTCAAAGCTCTAAAAACAGAACCATGGTATGTAGCACCTTGCTTAGCAGTGTGGTGGAAGGCTTATTTTCCCTGTATACTTTGCACAAGGAAGCAGTGGAAAAATCATCTGTTAATTTGAGCAACTTCTTGGAACCATTTTGTTTTTCAGTCTCTACATTCTGAATGCTATATAAGACTGTAGCAAAAATAAAAAATCTCTTACCTTTAAAAGGGGATGTTTGGTCCATTATGCTCATATTATTCCTCAGTCTGAAAGTCTTATCAGTGATAGTGCTAAAGGGAGTAGCTTGGCAGCATGAGTTGTTTAGCAGGATGTTCATAAACAGGGAAACATTCTTTTAGTTTTTGTTAAGGAGAAAAGAATGTGATTCATTAAAAATTTCTCCCAAACTGCTCTATGCTGTGTTGATCACACTTGTACAAAACAGAAGTCATGACGAGCTGATTCCACTGTCACATCTGTGCCAGCCCTGAGGTCTCTGGTCACTTAACTCTGTCTCCCAGCTCACGTCAATATTTGTGTCACCTTAATCTACAGCATGATCTCCAAATTGGAAGTGTTTAATTATTCCAAGTTGTTAAAACATGCTGGTTTGACTCCTCAGGAAGCCTGAACCAAAAGTATGACAATGTGACCAGATCAAATCCTGTTTGTATTTGTTCTGTACCCTAAAACATCTATCAGACTTTGTGGTAAACTTTTCATATTCTTGCTAAGTTATTCTGGACTTCATGATAAGAAATGAATGTTATGTTGCAGGCTTTACATAGTCAGAAATGTCTGTGGTTTGGTGCATTGTCTTCACTTCACTTGCTATTTCATGCCTTTTTTCATTCAGACCAGACACATTAATAAATACTTTTTTAATTTAGCAGTTTATTATGCTTGAGTTTCTCAGCTTGTTTTTTGTCTTCTTCCTGTAGAAAGATGAATCTTTGTGACTCCCTGGCTCCCTCCTAGGAGTTGTTTGCAACTAATATCTTCCCTAGTTGTCTTTTCCTTGACATGTTTTGGAAGGGACTTCATTTTTAAGACTACTGTCATTTCCTCTTGTGTTCCTCAGTGGATTATTACTCTTTCTTTTTCCCTCTCCCCTGAATATGGCTGTTTGAAATATTTCTTCCATGACAGTTCTTTACCCAAGCTTTTTTCAAAATATGAAAGTATTCCTTTTAAATACTTCTCACATTACTATTCAAAATGTACAAAATGTACTATGCCTCCCTTTTGATAATTTTCTGATTGCATGTTCCTCATTTTATTTCCTTCTAGGGAGAACTTGTGTTGTTTAAGTTTGAAAGTGTGTATTTCCTGACCAGCTGCCATTGTTTCACACAGGCCTTGGGAAGACTTGCTAATTGTCTCTGCAAATAAAGAAGCCTTGGTCCAGATGGAATCAGATCTCTGATACCTGGCTTTTGAACTATCATGTGGACTACCATCAGGTGTGGGCTTGCAGAAAAATGTATCAGGGATATAGCTCAGGGTAAAGTTTGTATCTGCTATTTAGGCATCAATCTTTAGCCCTGGTGACTGCTTCATACCACAATTGTAGAAATGCGTGTCCTATTTCATTTGTGTACTTATCTTTCTATTCTGCTGGGTATATTCTGTAGTTTCAATAGTAGGGAATGCTAAATTGTTAGTCTTGCTTTTTCTCTCTCTGTAGTTTTATAAAATACAAACACCTAATTTCTCTCTCTTCTTGTAAATCTGAATGGTAGATCTGTGACAACTCAGCTAATAGTGTCAAAAATGAACAGCTTTGGTTCATGAATTGGAATGGAAAACTTGTAAAACTGCTTGTGATAGACTCTTCTGGTCTCCATCCCCTTGCCAGACCTCTGAAAATTCCTTTAATAATCATGTTACCTTCATCTGATATTTTCAATTATTTGAGGAAAAAGAAGAAAAAAAATTCCTTGGGATTCAGTGTCCCCTTCTCAAGCAATGCAAGGCAGAGTTATGGGATGCCATAACAAACCTATTTGTATAAAGGTCCTTAATAGCCACCAGTAACATTTAATGATCTGAAACAGTCATTGTTAGTGATGGCTCTTGTAAGTCTTACGGGATCATTTCTGCTGTTCACATTTAAGTGTTAGATGAAGCTGCCAGACCAGATGGGATTCTGAAGAGAGTACAGAACAGACTCCTCCAGAAAACAGAAAGTGGTGGGACTAATTCCTGCTTTCCTGATAATAAAAGATGCCATGGGAAATTACCCTTATAATTTGAGTGTTGAAATTAGATATCTAAAGTCAGAGGAACATTACCAATTTTGTTTTCATATCCTTGTTTTTTCATTTCCCCAACATTGTGTGCTTAATTCATAGTGTGTCATATTTGTAGATGTATATAGTGGCTTCTTAATTCAAGCATAGCTGGAAGCTTTTAGTGCTTATTTTTGGATCATCTGGAATATGAACCTTAATCTTCCTAAGCTGTATTTTGAAAGGGCTGATGGACTTCTTTGCCAGAGTTTAATTTGACAGAAGAGTGGTTTTATTTGTTCCATCAATTAAAGCATAGTCTATTTATTATCAGTCAACAATATCATTTATGATAAGTACTGTAACTGTTAAATGCATTATGTTGCCCATACGGTGGCTGTCCTGTTGTTGTCTCTCTCTTCAAATATACATTTTTTTAAGTTGGACATCCTATTGCTTTTGCTTAAAGCATGGTAATCAGGAATATAACACTGAAATATAACCAGGAACTCAGCCCAAAGAACTCTGATGAGTGTGAAGGCTTAATGCAGCAGAACAGAAAGCAAAATGGAATCACTGTCAGAATTACTAAAAACTTATTATTTCAAATTTAACTAAAGAGAAAGGGTTCTTACTGCTATTTTAAATCAATAAAAACATTGCGACCAGTACATGTTCACTAATCCTGAAAAATTCATTTCCAGACAGCAAAATCCTACTTTGTGTGCCTCAAAAAAAAAAAAATTAAAAATTGGAAGAAATATAGGTACTCTTTAGAATCTTTCATGGTAGAGGGAATATTGTTTTTAAGGTATGTTTATATTTTGTAGTTTGAAACTTTTCACAAACATATTGTGGAAGTTTATTTTGGTGCCTACAGAAATACTTTGAAGTGAGCTTCCAGCATTACATATAAGTAAAAAGTAGTGCTGGGAACAATAACATACATTTTTCTCTCATCGTTCTGAGTTTTTCCTGAGCCTTAACAATGACTATTGATGACAGTAGCTCTGAAATCTCTGTAGGTGCTGTATTTTTCCCTTTCTATTGTGCTATCAGTACCTGCTCTGTACTGACTATTCTAACTATCAGGAAGTTCAGCCAAGAGTGACTGAGACTTCACCACTGAAGAACATGCCCACAGTACAGGTCCCACAATTTCTCTCTATGAAGCTGGTGCTGATGAAGATTCATCAAAAAGGAGAAGGATGCAATTGGAGGACTCCTCTCCTCTTTGGATTAATCTGGTTTGTAATATATTTTATGAGCTGTTCAGCACACTTCAACTCTGTGTTTGGGAAAATATGTGAATACCCAAAGGAAAATAGAATTTGCAGTGCTGAGCCTTGCAAAGGGACGTGGGCAACTTGGAGGCTCTCAGGAATATTTCACCCTTTTAATTTAACTCCTGTGTTTTCTGAAGGTGATCAGTATCAGGGAAATTGCATTGGGCTTTGGTGTGCCAAGCACTGTGATTTTTAGTCACAGTGTCTCACAGAAAACTGTTAGTTGAGTTTACTCAAAAGTTCTAAATATTTGAAGGAGTAAGCTGCTGACAAGTTAAAATGAAATAGTAATTGTAATGTTACCTTGATAGCAATTTCTGTACTTCTTCTGCTCAAGAAATTGTTCCAAAGCACTTTGAGAAAAGGAGAGCTACGTCAAGTTAACATTTTTTTCAGGCCATGTGCCTTCTTCATCTGGAATCCTATTTTCAGGCAGTCTGTCTGGACTTTCCAAGTTATTCAAGGCATGAGGTACAAAGACTTGCATGCACAGCTCCTGTAGAAGTGGAAAGCTGTTAGACCTGTCTGAGGTCAGGCATGCTGTAAATGGGCAAAGAACCTCCAGAGAGCTCTGCCACTGTATCTTATATTTGGTCTGTGCTCTGCCTTGGTAGTCTTTCAGAGTCACATACTGGATTTTGCATATGCCAGGTCATTTGCACCATCTGCAGCACAAGACTGTTGAGCAGAAGTGGGATGGGCATTTGGATAATTGATGTCAGTCTCTTTGGAACAGGAACCATTACTGAGGCAGAAAACTCAGGAAATTAAGATGGTGTCTGTATGGGCATTGCAAGGGGACCTCCATTCCTCAATAAATATGAAATAAAGTATGTGCTGTATTGTCTCAGCTGCTGGGTGCTGGAATGAGTGGCTCATCTTTTCAGACTGAGTACTTTATATAAACATTTGTCAAAATTCATCTTGTGGCTACTACACATCTTAAGGTTTTCCATTTTGGATCCTGATAAAGTCAGTCTCCAGGGCTGACTAGAGTTGTGGTGGAATAACCAACTGCACTGCTTATCATCATGACACAGTCGCAAATATTTCAGTCTGGCAGCTGTCATTTCCCTTAACCCTTTTGCCAGCCAAGTGTAAAATTCACTCAAAAATACTTAAAAAAATAAAAATAATAAAACAGAAAATAAACAGCTCTATGACAGTATTGTTATGGCTTGACTCTAGACCCTAAACCTCTATCTCATAGTGCAAAGCATTCCCTCACAGACCCAGATGTGGTCCAGGCAACAAAAGAAAGTGTCAGACAAATAGACATAATGCTCAAAATATGCTAGAGTTAACATGGAGGATCAGATTGGACATTACAGAGCAAATTAAAGCAAAAAAACTGTGGGTTTAGTCCCAGTAAGAAGCAGCAAGGCTGTACAGTGCTAGTCCACAGCTCATTTCACAGTGAGCCTAACATTGTAAATTTCAGAATTGCCATGTACCATGTTCTTCATGGATTAGGTCCAAGCATAAGCTGAATTAGAGCACAATCCACCCAAGCTATGCCAAATTAAAGTCACTGAACTATGATGATACTCACTGTGAAGACATTGTTTTATTTTTGGGTTTTGTGTCAGCCATAAGCTGTTTACAGGAACTTGCCAATTAAGGTTGACATAGAATATTGTCTTCCAATTACAGTTTAGGAGGAGGGTGATAGTGGTATACTGTCCAAAAAATTTTAGAAATACCTAATACTTTTTTGGATGATGCCTTTAAATGTTACTAACTCTACACTGCTTGGGGAGTTAAATTATCTCTTTTGAGGTATGAAAAAAAACAACATTGTGGTCACTGAAGAAACCAGATTGATAAAATCTCTCATATTAATGTGATTTTTTTGTAGTTTCCTTCAGAGATGAGCAAACCAGCAGCCTTTGCATAACACCTGCCACTGCCCAGCAGGCCAAAAGGCAGAGGGTGAGCAGATGGGTCTGGAGCCCTGACTGGCGGCGTGGATGTGAGTTATCAGGCCTCAGTCATGCATCCCACAGGCCTGTAAGTGGTGGTTCCCAAGCAGAAACAGGCTCCAGCTGTGGCTGTGTTGTTCTAGCAGCAGCAAGAAAACTGTATGTGATTGTGCAGTGCTTTGACTTATCAACTTCTTCAGTTTGCACTTCATCTAAATAGAAGAGAAAAGCACAAACACATATTTACACACACAGAGACGCAGTTGTACATTTGTCTGTATGTATATACACATCTATTCATGTATATATATGTACAAACACATTACACACACAAATCTGCATCATCAGAAAGAGTGGATATCTTATATCGTGATGAGAATATACTATTTGAAGTTTTCACCCGTGCTGTTGTGGAGGAAAGAAATAGAATTAAACCCAGAAAGAGGTGAAGAGTTTGTGTTCAAATTAAGGATCCTGGTATGATGGCAATTTTCTGCATCCTACTGCTAATCTAAGAACCTCTGTAAAATATCTTTCTATAGAATACCCAAAGATTGTATTAGTGTGTTTAAAATATCCCTTAATGATTCCTGATCCTTTCTGTATGAAACCCAAGAGCATTTACAGATAGTTCTATAATATTGCATCCTATGTTTTGGAAAGAAAAAGCTGAAATTCAGCTGGCTGCCTTCTCATGAGCTTGCTAAATTATCTATAATTTGGAGCATTTAGTTTGTGTGTGAGTTTGGATAATTAAAACATATTCCATTAGCTGAAATGCATAAGCATTGCTACCTGTTTCTGCTAATCAGTTCTGTTTCAGGAGAAATGGTTTCTCGCTTTTGTGGGGAGCTTTTCCTTTCACAGAGGAGTTTTCTAGAAACAATAGCACTAGAAGAATATGAATATTTGAATATCCCTATAAACTGTTATTTATCCATTGCAACATTTTTTTTCAAATACCTCATCACTTTTCTGTGGTTTTAGTTACACTTGCTTTCTACCTTTATTTGATTTTTTTTTCAGGAGTCCCTATTTGAGGAGATAAGAACTTGAGAAAAGGAGAGAAGGCACTCTGGTTTAATGTTATAAACTGTTAATATAAATATTTACCTCTTTTTACCTCTTGATTCTAATCATTATTGGAAAGCTGTCTTGTACCACCTTTATCATGAAAACTTCAATAGTTCCTTTAGTAGGTGTTTCTCAAAAGACCAGGCTGGAAATCCTGTCCCTGTTATCTCCTAATGAGGATCAATCTATGGCCCCAACAAGAACTGGTAATGTGCTATATCATTGCTTCCACCCTGAATTAGCAAGCTATGGAGATATATGGCAGGAGGTGAAAGAAATTTGCCCTGCAACACTTCTCATTTCAGAAGGTAAGAACAATTATCTTTGGAGCTGGTTAACACCCTGTGGAAGTGTTAACTAAGTAGGGCTCACCAATCTGAGAAAGTGCAAAATGTTTGAATTATATTGGCTCTTTTTCCCAAGCTACTCCTACATTTTTCCTGCTTTGTTTAGACATGGGATTTTAACAGCAGAGATAGAAGGACTTTCTTTGCTCCTCAGTGTTCTACTGTCTCTTCTTGTGCTGTTGCTTCAGTCCTTTAAAAGTCTCTAGACTATAAAGTGCAGTCATGTTCTTTCAATATAGTCCTGTGAGAATTAAAAAAACAAAAACAAAAACAAAAACAAAAAAACAAAAAAAAAACCACAAAAAAACCCCAAACAAACAAACAAAAAGAACCCCACAACAAACTCAAACAAAAACCCAACAAATTTGATGACCAGTGGCTCCTCCTATGGCTTCTTAATGATCTCTGGGCATTTTGACACAAGGTGAGTGGGAGCACTGATGTTCTCAGAAAGCTTTCCCAGTCCAGGTAGATAAGAAACCAGGGTATTTTAAAGGTTTCTGCTGGGAGATGGAAGCTATACCAGAAGACTTAACAGTTTAGTGCTGGGTTACTCGCCTACGATATGGGGGCTGAATTGCTATTAGACGCTGGGCTTACCTCCTCCCAGGCAGCTACCCTGATGTAATCATCAGGGTCTTCTTATCTATGTTCAGGCCTTTGGGGCATGAACAGTTTTCTAAAGAAAACTTTGTTCCGGAAAGCTGTTGTGTTCCCATATGTGTTTAGGTTTGACAGAATGTTATTAAAAATAAAATCTTTCCCTCCCCTGATTTTTCACTTAAAAAAGAATATAAGGGTTGAATATTTCCACTGAACAAATACCAAATACTTGGAGGATCACACAGCTCAGCCTTCAGGAGAACTAAAATCAGTGGAGTAACTCAGGCCAGTGGGCAGCACTGGGTGTATCTTTGCCTTGTACAGGGCAAGAAGGAGAAGCAACACAGCCAGTTCAACATGTCACTACATTTGGACTGCTTGGTACAGCTCAGCCAATGGACCCCGGGGTGATGGCTCTGCACTGGGGGACTCCTGCACCTTCTGCTCCCTCTTGGGGCATCTCTAACATCTCACCATCTTGCTCATTAAAGAGAGACCCACAACTGTTAGTTGAGTCAGTAAAACACTTGAGCCTGGACATTACTTGGGCATCAGGGCAGAACTGAGCAAAGCATACTGAAGTGCTTACAGATCTCCCAGTTATCATAAACTTTCCCTTGGCCAAAATGACTAGTTCTACCCTTTTGAGATATTCAAAGCAGGTAAAAAAGTGAGTATTTATAATCCCATTGAATATCTGCTAACTCTTCTTTGCCCTGCCTCAAAATTTATGGTAACATATTTTCTAACTGCAGCAATTGGCCACCAACCTATACAAGGAGGTAGAATATAAAGAACATATTAAAAAGTGGGACTAAATCAATCTCAGATGATTAAAAATTATTATAACTGTGTAAAAGTGTACATTCATATGAGACATTTAAAGTGGAAATGTGTAGCAAATTATGTGGGCAGGAGAAATGTCTGAACTCAAATGGCAGTGCAAGTCAAGGGAGCTTCCTCCCTGCACAGACATGGTTTTAAAAAGGCTGTGTATTTTTGAGGGTGGTTGCTATTTACTAGCCCATGGTAAACCTAATTACCCCTGCTGTTTGCCAACAGGCAAATTCTAAAGCAAATCCTAACCAGTGTGTTGGGGCAAAGAAGCACTTTCCATTAGCCCCAGTACAGCTGCAGCAGGATCTCTTCTGACAGCTGCCCCACTACATTCCCAAATGTAGCCTGCCCACTCTCCATGTCTCCCCCAGTAGCTGCTGGGCTAGAGGCATGACTTTTTTGTGTGTGATGGGAATGTTTAGCTTGGTGCTGCTCTGAACAGGGTTTTGCTGGCTCAGTGACCAGTATTTTTTGGGAACTGTCTGAGCTCCTGCTGCCACCAGGAAAATTTGCTGCCATGTGTCATTTACTGTCACTGTGACTGTTTGCCCAGTGGCTTGGAGGAGTCTATAATATCCTCAGTTTCCATAACCTCTTCTGCTTTCCTGTTTGTTAGCAGTGCTCCTTTTTCCTTTACTGTAGGACGCAAGGGTGTTTTGGTGTTGTACTTTCAAATAGTTGAATTTCTGATGCAAATGCCTTGGTCATTTACACTACTCACATGAGTTTAATTCTCATGAAAAGGAATCAAAGAAAATGTTGTGTGAAAAATGCATCATAAAGAATAGGCAAGGGACACAGTTAATATATATTTGGTTATATTTGTTATTATAATATTTGGTTAATAAGAGTAAATCAAATAAACTTAAATACCATCTTCCTGATGCTACAAGGTGAAAATTTCTTTCCCTTTCTCCAGTTTCATTTCTAGAGACATATTGTGATTTGTTTTATCCTACTTTTGGTCAGGAGGGGTTAGTGAGACATTGTGATGTCCTGCTCCCAAAAATCAAAATTAGGTTTAGGAAAGGTGGGTGAGGGGTGCATATGTTGTCATATACACCCAAAGACATTCCAACTTTGCTGCTACCTTAACAGGAAAATACAAGTTTCTCAGCTATGTTTTTTTTATTTATTATCCTCCTCTTTAAATTAATAAATAATTATTTTTTTAAGTAGCTCAGGAATCAAGGCACTGTAATATTGTACATAACAATTATTTTATGGTGTTTGGGGGGTTTGGTCTGAGAAACTTAGTCTCTTATGAATATATCCACATTTATAGATATCTATCATTAATAAAAGGTGGTTTAGGAAGGTATTTATTTTAAGTTCATAGGATTTAGTGTGGACTTGGCAAGCTAGTATCTGCTTTGGATTTATTTGAAGCAGATGTTAAGCAGAGAGAAGAGACTGACATGTCTGTCGTGTTCCATAGCTGTCTGAATTATTGTTAGAATCCCAGCACTGGCACATCTCTAATTTAATACACGTTTCAGCAGTGACTGTGGTAATAAAATCTGAAATGCCTCATTCTCCTTTCATTAAAGTCAGGAGAAAAAAAAGAGATCTGTATCAATATGAACAGAAGTGTTCCTGACCAGCATGAAAGCATCCTTTATTGTAACAAAAAAAGACTAATCGTCTTGTTCTATCTATTGTTCTATCTTGTATTCTACAAGCTATCTATTGCAGGCCTGGGTTTCTTTTCAATCAAATGTTATGCTATGACATAATTCTACATGCCCTCAAATGGTTAATTGCAAAGTTGAGTTTCCAAAGGACCATGCCTCACTTCTGAACTGAACAGCTGAACTCACAAGAGAAAGACAAAAGATGAAAATGTCTGAAATGGATGTGGAATTTAGGAAATTAATAAAAACAGGATCAAAATCATGAGTTACAGACTTCAAAACCTATCTGGATTTCAAGGACACTTCAGTGAACCACAATAGGCATCCTGTCTGGTAGGGGCAGGCATCATCAAGGGGTGGGGCACAGAAAGCCCCCACCATGGATTTCTGCCTCAAGCAGGGGCTAGGTCTGCTCAACATCCTGGTCTCTAAGATGGGGTTTCCTTCCCAAAGGTGACTTGCAGTAATAAAAGGGGCTAATGCCACCTCCCTGTGCTGCTTTCTTTTAACAAGTATCTCAGATTGTTTCAGCTGCTTGCCAGACAAGCATTCCCATTTAGTTTAAAGGTACCTCCGAAAAAATGGGGTTGAGCTGGCTTCCAAGAAGACAAGTTTGAAATAAGTGGCAGATAGAGGCCGTTTGTAAATCTGCAGAAGCTAAAAGTTAATTTTCTTCCCAGTATCTGAACAGAGATTATACCACTGTGTTTTATAGCAGAACCTTCTGTAGGGGGTGAAACATCTGCTCAATAGAGCAGCCCACCACCAGGAGTGTGTCTGATTAATCCTGCTGTACGGTGAAGGGGCATCAATCCTATCAACCCCTTTGGACAGTCTTGCACTTGTTTCAACAATTATATGCTGCTAAGTTACTGTAGTAAGGGTTGAAAATCAAGAGGGGGTTTTAGGAATATATATTTGTAAATTTGCTACCTTAGCATCTAGTTTTAGGATTTACTTATTATATTGCAAATAATAGAGCAGGGAAGTCATAATTTTGATGAGCTCTAATTACACAGGTAATGCTGGTACAGTTATCCATTTATGAATGCTTTGATCACTTGATACACAGTAATTCTCTGATTTAATGCTGTATGCAGTACAATATAACTCCCTCTCTTGATATAAGAATATACACCTCAGGAAGGAAGTTAATTGCTTTCAGAAACAAAAGAGAATTTAAACTTTGGGGCTAATTAATTTCTCATCTGCAGTTGTAAATTATTTTAACTACATTGTACAGATTGTAAGTAGGGTTTATCTGATTTCATTAGAAAATAGTATCATATAAGCACAGTAAAATGTTCCAATGAGACATTTTTCTATTACAATAAAAATAATCCATTGAACCTTGTTATGTTCAAAATTATTTACTATAGTGGAGCATGTGCAAAAGTCAAAATTATAAATAAGCACAACTATCCAACCAAAGAATAATAAAATCGCTAGAGAAGCATGCACTGTTATTTTGATTCTCTTAAACACATCTCTAAAAAAAGTGCTTCATCAGAAATTTAGGGAATTTATTATTTCCTTCACACTGATAGGATTGAAAAAATGATTAATTGTGTGCCATAGTCATCTGGGAGAGTGAGGAAACATTTTGCCCTAATAACACTTGTCTATAATGGCTTTTAAAAGTTCTAAGTGATCCTGCCAATTTAGAGACTCAAATAGTTAAAAGCTATCTTTTTTTTCCTAAGGAAGATAAAAAGAAGGAAACATCTATGATGACTCACATACACTAAACCTAATTTGAAAAAAATAAACCAGACAGAAACAAATGCACAGCACACTCTGTGACATCCTGCTCTATTGCAGCAGATTTAGTCTCTCTCCAAATTGCTTTGAGCACTTCTAGAGGGAGAACACAAACATATGTCGATGTTTTGGTGAGTCACTTCCTAGAGACAGGATATATTCTCATCACATGGTCTGTCATTAGCTGGCAGAGTTGGACAACACTAACACTTTGGAGATATGACTGTCCAGTTTTGCTGCTTGCAGGAATTTTAGATCTGACCTTTCCCTTTAGGTTGAACCAAATTTGTGCAGCTGTTTAACATACAAAAGGGGTGTTCTCATTCAAGGAGAAGAATGGCTTGTATAAATGGAAAGGTTTTGTCAGAAACCACTTTAATAGAAGACTATAACTAGGTCTTTGGATCCAGAGAAGAATTACTCAGTACTGTTTCTATGAAATATTTGATGTGAAGATTTTTTTTGGCTCTTCCTTGTTGTTTGCATTCTTTCCCTAAGCATTTTTTGGGTTTGATTTGTTTGTTGGATTTTTTTGGTCAAAAGTCCAAGAAGTTTCAGTGCTCAAAAAAAAAGATTGAAAGTATGTAGTTCTGAAGTTTTTCACAAGCATCCCATCAAGTTGCCTTTTTAAATTTGCCCTCTCCAGAAATGATTTAAATTTCTTAAGTTTTTAGTAGAACTTGCAAAGGAAACAATATTCTAGTTATCACTGTTGTGAAAGGAAACTATAAAATATAAGCAAAGAATATGATTAAAGTTAAAATTCAGAATAAGATAGAAATCTAATTTAAGGCAGTTTTGTAATTTGGAGATTTTGAAGCATAACATTTTGAAGTTCTGCCTTGTCAAAGTATCTTTTGTCAAGTTATACTTAGCAAGAAACAAGGCAGAACAAAAATGTTGGTAAAACATACTCACTAGAACTTCTTGTAAGTGTGCTCCTTCTGCTACTGAAATTTTTGTTGAAGGGTTTGGTTTTTTTAGTTCCATTAAAATAATCGGTATAAAATAAATTTTCAACCTTAGAAAGATACAATTCTTGGCACTCCTGGTGTCCAGTGGGGAACTTTCTCACCTACAGGGACCTGTGGCAATAGTGGAAAGGGCTTTTCCCTGTATTCTTGAAATTTAAATTGTGCATATAAAATTTTAAGGGCTTTTATCGGACGGAAAAGTAACTAATATATTTGTTTTCATTCTACAGCCCATTATGTTGTACTGAAACTATCAAAATTTTACATGTGTGTGGGCTTTGCCTTTTTCTACATGCGGCTTTTCAGGAGTCTGGCTTTTTTATATTTTCAGGTTTAGAAAGCAAAGCTGCAACAAAGGACAAACACATGGCAAACACAGAAATAGTAAAAAAACTGCCAGGGAAACACACATTTTTCATGGCAAAACATTAACATTTTAATCACAATAGCAACATTTGTGATTATGTACATGTTGTGAGATGAATTTAGTTACCGTTGCAGAGAGGAGTCGAACTGTGAGCACAAAAATAGCCAGTGATATTTGACTTGAATCTAGAAAGGTTGTTAAGTTAGATTTACATTTCAGTAGAAATTTCTGTGCTCATCTTTTCCTCTAACATGTGAGAATATTCAGTTATGTATAAATCCTTATTATAGCCTTCTGATATTGGAAAATAGTGTCATTTTGCCTGAAGAAGGGAAACTGGCAAATGGAAAGATTTAAGTGTTTGAATTAAGGGCCTCATCAACAGCATCAATGCTGCTTTTACCTATGAGGCATTGCTGGTGCAGATAAAAGTGGTAATTAGATTGAGTAAAATCATATACTTGACAGATCTTCTCCCTGGATGAAACTTTTCAGAAGGGGCTATCTTTGTAGATGAAGTACTGGTAAGGAATTGCAAGGAGCTTTGGACATCCATTCATTAGATAGGTATTTCAGGCTACAGTTGCTAGGAATAATTCAGCTTTATTAGTTTTTTTATAAATTTTAACTTACTTGTGTTGATAAAGCTATGTGTTGATGCATGGAAATAGCTGGTGGCCTAGACCTTGGTGTCACATCAATGGCAAAAGGAAATTACCTCCTTGTTGGTGTATAGACTAAGCTAATGTTTTTGTCTAGCATCTTTCTTCCTGAACTGCTTGTTGGCTGTGACCAAGTCACATATCAAGAAAACATGATGTCCCTCACATTTTCTTGAGTTATATGCATGTAGCTTAGGATACCTGTCTAGTTAGATGTCAAAATTTAGGTCCCATGTTTCACCTGCAAGTGCCCCCAGTAAATCCACTCGAGTAATTAGAATAAAAAAATGACAGACAGGACTATTTTCTGTTTGACACAGCCTGTAAGCTGAGTGCTCACTCTGAGTTGACTCTGAGAAATTAGACATTCTCATTTTCTCCTTCCCTTCTGTTTCACAGTGAAATGTGTTGGCTAGGAAGCCACAGCGAAAGGGCTGCTAACCTGAAGAAAAGCTTTCAGAAATGTCCCTATGCTAAATCAGGAGGAAGTCAAGATATCTCAGCTTGTTGTGAGAAATTGGAGGCAACAGCCTAGTGGAAGAGCTATCACCTGAGACTGGGAAGAAGAAGAGTTAAATTGCTTAAGAGTCTGGACTTGGCTAATGTCACTTGAATGACAATGATGTAATAAAAACTGATAAAGTAATGCCCTTCACACAGGGTCATTGGATATCTGAGGACAACATGCAGTGCCTGATTAATTCCTACCTATGCTTAAGATTCTTTCCAATGCAAATTTCCAACTAGAAACATCATAAAATGATGTTTGGCATGAAATTTTCTCTAAATATTCCATTAAAAATTTTGCATGTGTTATTGTTTACTTCCTGTAAAAAGACTATTATAGTACAAGACTTTTTCCCAAGAAAATTTGTTTTATTTTCATTTCAAAGGACTAGAATCCAGTGTGTGGCTTTTTCTTTTCCCTGGTTGATGCATGGTTTTTCATGTATTCATTATTTGACTGATCTTGAAGTGGCTACAAAATTATTTCCTCATCATTCAGATGTCCATGGAGGCTCAGTAGTCTGACTGTGATGACAGACTGTAATGTGTTACCTCAGCAATAGACAGGGGACCATGGAATTTCCCTTCTACGCTGAAAAATTAATTAAGCAAGAGGATGGAGGCAGCCTAATCTTTTTATAATAGTCCTCTTAGGCTCTATTACAGAAAAACTCTGTTAAGTAAGTAATGCTTATGATGAGCATGAGGCATAATCTGATCAGAGCCCAAAGCCTGTTCTCTATCCTGAGCCCTGGGTGTCCCAAGGCAGAGCAAAACTTCATGTCTGCAGGAGGTGCTAGGGCCTCCTCCTGATAATATTATGGCAAAATAATGTCTGCACTTCTGAATAGCATGTTTCCTTATGATTAAAGTCTGCTGAGTTCTCTCTCTTCTCTTAATGTTTTTCTCTTGCTTATTTCTTAACTCTCAGATCAGATTCCTAGCTCAACAGGACCAGGTATAACTTCACTTAACAGGCGGAACGTGCTAACAGATATTTTATAAAGATAATGCCTAACATGTTATAGTCAAATGCCAATACCAGAATCAAAAATAAATTAATTGTCTCCTTTTCACTTGAATCATAGCTTGATTAGTGTTACTAGTAGTGCCAATATTTTACTCAGGTTTATTTGAGCTTCTAAGGAGCAAGACGTGAGGCAGAAATATTTTTTTTTTGTTCAGAGTAACAAATAAAGCATTTTAGAACTTACAGAAATCCCCTTTTTCTTTTCATCCATGCTTTTATAAAATAAGTTTTCTTCCCTTGAGTGTGGCACAGGAAAATCATCTCCACAATTACTGTTTGTTTATCAATGCTTGCAATTGTGCATGCATACCAGGCACTGTTTAAAGCACTTTTAAAGTATTCCTACCAGCAAATGTCAGACTCCTATGAAGAGTTGACATCCTGCTGTAAATCTCACCCCTCTTGTCCCTCTGAGGGGGACTTATGACTCCAAGAGCACAGTCAGAGCAGAAGAAGTGTTCCAGCCTGTGCACTGGCAAGGCGAGTGGGAGCAGCAGAGGACACGGGGAAGCCACAGCTCAGCCCTGAAGAGGGAGTGCAGAGTGAGAAGCAGCAGGAGAACTGCCAGCAGCACACTTGAAAGCAGAATACAGATATGTTTGTACATGCCTTCCTGACTGCTGTCTCCTGACCTTCCTTTCCCCGTCCGCCCATGCTGGAATTACCATAACCCACTTTCAGGGCAGACACTTCCTCTCTCCAACTGGCTAGTCATTTCAGGAGAGCTTCGTTGTATGAATACTAAGTTAGTAGAACTCTTCCTTATTTCCACTTCCCCCTCCTGCTGCCTCCCAGCTCCTGTTCTAAAACTTGGCAACCCTAAAATTGTGACACCTTTCCTTGGCCATGTTGTGCTCCCTTTCTTACAACTCTTATTTCTTCTATGGTGCTGCATTCAGCAAGCGAATAAGCTTTTCTAAAAGCTTTCTTTTTTGAAACCTAAAATTGTCTCCACTAGTTTAGCAGTTCATGCCTTCAATAGAACTAGCCTTCATGATTCACAGAGGTTCAGTTCTAAGAAGGAAATATATTGGTTGTATAGAGCAATTATTATGTTTTTCAAATATTTATTTATGGCAAGCATTTTAAGATCTTGTGTGCTCTGTCCCTCTGTCTGTTTATGGATGCAAATCTCTTCTCTTCCCCAGTTATTTTTATTTCATTAGCATCTAGAAGCCTCAGCAATGGATCCTTTATTTATATATACTGGGGGAAAAAAAAGATACCTTTGAGGAAATGAACAAGAGCATAGGAGAATTCTCAAAACCTTTTACTTGTTACCATCTGTTTTTTTGGATATGTATTAAAGGGAGTATGAATGTTAGCTGTTGGAAGTACATGTGGGAATTTTTAATCTCAGAAGACTTCTCTTCTAATTTTTATTATTAACCTTAAATCTGAGGGATGTACATGTTTAGGTGATGCAGACTGGCATCCTTTTTTCCTTACCTAGAAATATTACTGAGGTAGCAGCTGCAGCACAATTTTCTGCAGCAAAATGCATGCAGAAACGTACAACATATTAATTAGATTATTTCAGTGGAAGTACATAGGCTTTTTGCTGAAGACAGATTATACTTAAAATAAAATTATACACACATGCATGTACATATGTACAAATGCTCAGATAAAAATAGTCTAAAAGCAAGAGCAGCCATGGTGATTTCCATTTCCAAAGTAGAATTAGAATATATAAGTAAATCAGTTTGGCCTTATAGATTATAGTAACCCAGCAACTTAGTAAATAGGGGGAACATGAGTGTAGAAAATGTAAAGAAATGAGACAAAACTGCCCAAAATTAAAACACCAAAACACTTTTTCTTTGGGGGCAAGCACTGATCCTAGGAATAACATCATTTTTAACTTATGCTTAGAACCAGCATCTCAGTGGCAGAGCATCACATGTAACTGTACACAATATGTTTGCCCTCCAGTAAATAAATCAATGAGAAAATAAAGAGCATGGCAGGAAAAACCAGAGTGAGGCACATTTCCTCCTGAGACGCAAGCTCATCCTTTTCACAAATTAAGAGTGTAGGAGAAATAAGTGGAACATTCTACTGCTGAACAAATGCCTTAAATGATTGTTATAAACAATGCTAAAGCAATCACAGGAAATGTGGGGTTCAGATTGAGGTATTCATCTCTTCAGATGTATACCTAAGAGGAATTTTTATTAATTATACTGTCTTGTTGGGTTTTTAAGTCTAATATAAAGAACCTATATTGGTTCTTTATGACTCTTCCTTGTCAAAAGAAGGCTGCAGTTTACCCTTAAAACAAACAACACAAAAAATAAAATGAAAACTCTCATAAACTGCAGTTAACTTGAGAACTTTGTTTGCTATTTGGTAGAGTATTGGAATTAAGCAACAGTAGAGTATAAGCTGAGCGAAACAGCAGGTACTGAGTGTTTAATCAAAACATGGGTATAGTGTGTTAAATTGGCACATCTATTTTGAAATCAAACTAGACAAACATTCATCTTTTTGTTTTTCCTTTGTTGATTTCTAGACCTTTCTATCTGTATTTCTAATCAGACTCACTTTGATAATAAATATATAAAAGTTGGTTGCCTTGTATCTGCGACAATGGCCTGAAGATGCAACAGCATCCCAACAAAGACACAGTTAATATCTCTTATTTAGACCATGTGAGGAGAAAAAACCCTCACCAGTTTTTGGCCTCAACAGAAAAGCTGTAGAACTAAACCTTAAAACAGGGGACGAGTGCCTTTGTTTTAGCTGTGTTTTGCAGGAGATTTTTAACTGTCAGATCTGCTGACAGGTGAGTAGACCTGCTTGAGCCTGAGAGCATGCCTGCTTTTCCAGCTGGTCCCATTGATGCACACTATCTCTGGCTCGCCAAGTTAGTCGCCTTAGCTATAAATATTTGAAGGGCAAAGATATTTTTTGCTGACATTTTATTAATAATCACATAGCACTTGTATATTGTCCTCAAATACTAGAACAATGTGAATCCCCTCAGCTGTCAGCAGTGGCTGCATTTAAGGTCAGAAAATGCAAACAGAAGGAGGAAAAATGTTCTATCACAGGCTCAATGAATTGAATTTCATCGATTCTTGTTCCAGTCTGTCCTTAGTTTCTTGCACACAGCCCAAGCCAGCAACACTGAAGAACAGTTTCCTAAAAATAATCACGCAGCCAAAAATACCAATGCACTAAATACAGTTGGACTACATACTTGAAGAGGGTAAAAGAGTCTGTGTTACATCTATAGAATGAGGCCTTGATCATCTTCCAGAGTACATATAGGAGATTTAGGTTCCTAATTAAGGCAGTTCTCCACAAGCTTCCTTTATATAGTAAGCATCCTTCAAATCAGTAATGGTAAACCTAAATCAAAAAAAAAAAAAAAGCAAAAATCTAGTATCTGTGTTCAGCTACCAAAAGCTCTATTCTGCACACATTATTTCATTTATTTCTTATTTTAATGAAATATGGATTATAAATTGTGTTAGCATTTGTCTACTTTAATTTGTGTATATATTAGGTTCTGATTTCTATCACAAGGATTCCCTTAGTCTCTTAGCTTACCATTAAATGCTTTTTAAAATACTCAAGTGACCTGGCAGGGAAGCTGTTCAAGATAGTCTCTTGAGGAAGCAAGTAGGTACTCTCTAATCTTCAAGTTGAAAGTGGGGACAAGTCATCAAGACAAGCTAGATGCTGGAGTGTTTTCTGCCAGTTCCCTCTGTTTGACTGTCATCACAAGACACTTAATACCTGGGTATTTGCTAGTTATTGTTTAAAAGTACTGTTTAACTGCAAATATTACTGGGTATGGTGCAGAACTTTCTACTTCTCCTGAGCCATGAGGATTCCAGTAAAAGTGCTTTGAAATTGCCGGACAGTGTTCAGTGAATGAGGTAAAGAAGCAATGAATCCAGGGAAGGGTTCTCCTTTGAGAGACAAGTGTGGGGTGAGACATTTCTCTCTTCAGATACTGGTGCAAAGAAGCATAATTGAGTAGAATATTCCTGGCTGGTACCATATCTTTCTTTAGACATTACAGTACCATACTACTTCAGTCAGATAGTATATTCAACACAAATATAGGAAAATAAACATTCCTAGAAGTCAGGAACTAGTCTTCTGATCTTTTTCCATATTCAGAAATAAATGACAATAAAGAAGTGAACAATCTCAGTAACACAGGAAGGTTTTTTCTAGCCTATAACTAGGTCTCAACACAAATGTTAGCTGGGAATTCTCTTACTTGTAACTATGCACTCAGAAAACATTTTCCAGACTTTGAGACAGCTATTCATTAAGCTCAACTTTGAACCATCTTCAAGTGAATTATACATATGTCTGGGGCTATTTGCTCTCTCACAAGGTGCATGCTCTCAAGTCATGTGACCATTTTTTCAAGCTTTTCCTCTTTAAAGAAATTATGCTGGATCAGAGCAGGTGGATAACAGCAGATCAACAGTCTTTTCTCTCAACAAGGTTGATGAACTAGGAAAGAATTCAGGATGGAGGTGAGGGAGACCATGCTTACCACTGCAGGTTTGACAAAAGGACAAAACCCCTCTTAAAAATGAAATAATCAGTTCCTTAAAACATACTGTGTGTCATTCTTCATAGAGAAACATTTACTTTACTTAGATATGTTAATATTTAAAAAAAACCCTTCCCTCCTGCTACCAAAAAAACCCAACACAAGAAGAAGAACAATAACGAAAACCCAAAACTTCATAATCCCATAAAGGATAAGATCATGTGCTTCAAACAGCTGTCTTTATATTGGAATTGCCATGCCATTGAATAATTCTAACATTTTGGAAAGCAAAGCAGCTTTTTTATGTCATGCTTCTGTTTATACATCAGATTTACATAAAATTCCCTTTCTTCCTTAATTCCTCACATACAGCTTTCCACCACCATCAGTAGAAAACCTGATCACCTTCATCTGCTCAAATCCTCTTCTTTCCCTTCTTCCCTCAAAGAAAACCCCTCAAAGTCTATTCTTCTTGCTGGGAGCTTGCTTGCCAAAAGCAAAAGCATAAGAAATAGCATAAGTTCTTTCTAGGAGTAAAACAAAGTGGTTGCTGGTCCCTCTTAACTCTTTCAGAATATAATAAATTCCTTGCTGTGGAAGAGGTTAAAAAGGTTTTATTAGTAAAGTGGTTAAATATGTGCACATATTTAAATGTTTGAAGCCTTCTACTCTTTGCATTGAATTAGTGTTTCTTTCTCAATTATGATTTTACCTATTAGATAGCACTGATGGTCCATCAGTTCTAATATCTTGTCTCTCACAAACATCTGATCTTCGTGCTTCAGAGAAAAGTGAAAAGTCTATGTTGGCTTTGAGAGCCTGAGATATACTCAAAGGGAACAGGCATTTGACTCTGGTGTCTACATTCCTCAGCCAGCTTTGTGAAGTATAAATTGGGATTTCTCTTGCCTTAATAAAACTAAGATGCATTAAGGGTACTGCTGGTAATCCATCATCTTGTAAATTCATAAAAATTGGATGAAAGAAACAAAATATAAGATGACTTTCAAGGGATGAAATTGTAAAATACCTTCGTGTTTCAAATTTGAATTCAATAGAAGCTGGGGTTTGTGGAGTTTCAGAACTTACAGTTGATTTTTGTACTTTATATTATTTGTAAGTGCTCTGAAGTGCTACAAATCTATAATCTGTTTTCCTTAGTTTACAAAGAACTTGAAACACAACCTTTGCTTTGTGAAGGATTTTCTAAGAACTACATTTAACCTGTACTGTATTCAGAAAATCACCACCACAGATGAGGGAATTACTGCTTGCACAGTTACAAGTATTAACTCTCTCTTTTGGAAAGCAAAAATTCATAGAGTATCCCATACAGAGAGAGTTTTGCAGGTATTTGAATATCAGAGTTTGATGTAGCACAATGTTCAGAAACATAGCATTATTATCTGGATTTTTTTCATAGTAGAATATTATAAATAACATATATTCTGAAATTATTTGGTAAAGTGCAGCCTGGCTACAGCCAAATCCATGGTTAGTACGAAAATTTTGTTATTTTAGGTCTTGTTGCCCAGTGAACCTTTTCATACATAAATGTCTAAATAAATTTGCTAAAAACTTGATCTTGTGGATTTCAGGTTAAGAAAGAAATGCTACCAGATTTATTTTTGTGTGGAGTTGAAACCAGAGGGTTTCAACTCCAGTAGTGCTTACCCAGTATGCTGTACAAAGAAAGTGAAAGTTATATGAATCTCTTTATTTTAGATGAACTCTCTTTCAATATGACACTCCTACATCAGATCAATGACAGGTCAGTGATAATGCTAACACTCTGCACTGCAAACTATCACCTCCTTTAGTATTGATTTTCATTGAATATGTAGCTGGGTGGTCACTTAGAAGTGCTTTTGGAGAACCCTCTAGTGCTATTACCCTATCAACCACTACACAAACTCTCAGAGATATTTGACCTCAGATAAAACTTTACAGTGTATATTTGTAGCTACCACCAGAGTTAAATGGGTTTTAAAATGGATTTGTGTAGTCATGCTAGGCTGATTCTGAGGTTATCAGTTTAGCAGCTGAGCTTGTTTGCTTGTTATTCTTGTGAGTAAGAGCTATGAGCTTCAGTTAAAGATAGAGCCAATCCACTCCTGGTCATAAACCAGCATGGATAGGCTCAGGTTTTCAGCAGATCTGCCCTCTCCTTCTGTGCATTAATAATGGTTTCTTCAGGTCAAGCAGGCATGCTGTTTCTTAAGACATTTATCAGAAAACAAGGATCTGAAAATCAGAGCTTCTCAAAACAAGAAATTTCCTTCTTGTTGGAACAGACTGCCTTTTAAAAGTACAGCAAATTTGTTGCATGTGTGGTGTCATTTTTAAAGTACTGTTATATATTTTCTTCTTTGAGATGGCATCTACACTGAGAAAAAAAAATCTGTAAATGAAATTGCTTTTTTTGCCACCCTCAATTCAGACACAGAGTAAAAACCTGTTTTATCTCAGTGGCAAAAGCAAAGGTGTGTTTTGCTTTCCTACATTTCCTGCTGGTTAGCCTCAGTCAGGTGTAACAGACATGCTTCCTGATGCCTAATTCTTCTACATCAATTCATCTACATCATTTTCTACATCACCTAGACACTCAATCACTCTTCTTTCATGGTTGCAGAGGTCTCAGAAAGGTGCAGAGCATGTCCAGCATACAGACTGAATCTAAAACTATCACAAAGTCTCTATGGCATATGCAAGTATCTTGAATTGATCTTAATGCAAATGTTCTGCTAGGTTACTCCAGAGATGATGCTGTTTAGCCAAAGCAAGAAGGAATGCCATGCCAGTGTGCTTGACCTGCATTTACCTCTTAGTACACAGCAAATTCAAGTCCTAGATTTCTTTTACAATCCTTCTATTTAATTTCTTGACTGGTTTTACTTTCCAAAATTTATTTGATCAAAATCCACAATACCTTCAACATATCTGTTGGTTATTTATTTCCCTTTGAGTATGTATCACTAAAAACCTCCATTGTGGAGTTTGTGATGCAAGCACATTCACAAAGCCAAGAAAATTGGGGTTGAGAACACCCTGGGAAGAAGAATGTTGATAAGAGATGGCTGCAGTGAAATGCTGATGCATGAAACCTTAATATTACAAGCTCTGGCAAGTGCATTGTGCTTGGCAAATTGTGATCTGCTGACCCAAGGGTCATGCAGACAAAAACTGCTCATTTCAATCAAAGTAATGGGAATAGGCATGTTACAAATAAAAGGATGCCATCAAGCTGCCTTTGTAGCAAAATGTAAAAAAAAAACATGTTAATAAAACAGGTTTACATGAGAGTAACCTTCAGAACATTATTCCTTTCCATTGGTGTATATATATATCTTAAGAATAGTTCAACCATAGTATTAGGAATTACTTGGGCTGGCCACAAGATATATATGTGGAGATTTCCTTACCAGACTACTCTTTGTAATGGGATAGAGTAGTTAACTCTCAATAGTTTTTTTCCTTCAAAAAAGTGTGAAGTATAGCCTAGAATCAGGAATTTCTGCATTAAGACTCACTCCTCGGTGGTATGAGAGAAAGATTTATACTCTAGAATTACTCAAATACCTGGTGGTGGGAAAACTGGTTCAAATAAGAATTCTAACTGTTGGCTGTTTATTTAAGCCTCTCTCCTCTGCACCTCTGAATTTATCTGTGGTCTCTGAAATCATGATAACTTTTACTGGAGCTGATATGTCACTGCTAAAAGAGAAGAGGCTTATTTTTTCTATTTTCAGTATGAAAAAAGTTATGACCAAATCTGTGATATATACATATAAACCTGATCTTTAATGCAACACTCTGCTTACACTGATTGTGTTCATTTACATTGTTAAAAAGTGACAGAACTTACATAAAAAACAGAATAAAATATGTTAAGTCAACCACAGTGCAAATTCATGGTCATCATATTACATGGTTACAGCCCAATATGTCTTGTTTTGTCTAGTGACTTTCAGTAAATGTGGAAAATGTTAGAAATTAAAGCTGCAAAATTCATTGGTTACAAAGCATCCTTGCTACATGTCGATATCAAAATATTTTGTGTCATGGATATGCTAGTGGTCTTCAAAATGCTATAAAGTATTCAATACAAAATGAAGAGTTTGTACAGAGGATGTTCAATATCTTTAAGGAAAATTCTTGGGTCTTTTAGTCAGCAATTGCAATTGCATTAAAATACGTTCTTTGCTAATGCCTTTGTATAATGAAATTAAGTAATTCATCCATTGAGAATCAGAAAGTTAAGGGCTTGATATATAACTACTTATTTAACTTTGTGTCACTGTGTATAGGACAGGACAACTGTTGTGAAAGAGATTATGTTTATCAGGTAACACCTATTTGTGGAGTGGGGCAGAAGTATTTGCTTGCTTAAACCAGTGAATTGAAATACAATTTAGCTGTCACTCATCTAGAAATGGCACCTCCCCTTTAGCAGTCTCCCCTTCAAATCTTAGAATCATAGAATAATGTAGGTTGTAAAGGACATTTAAAGGCCATATAGTCCAACCCCTGTAATGAGAAAGGACACCTTCCACTAGACTAATTTCCTCAGAGCCCCATCCAACCTGGCCTTGAATGTTTCAGAGGATGGAGCATCTACCACCTCTCTGGGCAATGTGTTATATAACACAAACTTTGTAAATGGGACAGTTCAATGCCTATGTACAATGTTGCCAGTCATGGCTTGCCTTTGATATATTCTTATTGAAGCTTCTATATATTGATTGTATGCATATCTAAGTGGAGCATAAAAAAATACTTTGTGCTGTGAAAGAAGGAGTCTGTGAAGGGATTTGGTAATGGGATTAATTTCAGAAATGAAATTGCTGCCAAAATTATCAAACTAGATACATGTCTTATGTTCATTATAATATTGCTAGGGGAAGGAGTTTCTGTGAGAGCCAATGGGAAATTCTGCATTAAGGTTGTCCTCTTGCTTATGTACCTTACTATAAACACATGTAAATTGTAAATAATTATGCATGCATGGAAACAATATCATGAAAGAGTACCTAATGATTGGTGTCAACTTCTTCCTCCTCTTCAGTACTTCTTCTCATCTCCCAGCAGGCCCTAACTGACATTTCCAGTTTGGGAGCCACAGTTATTCAATGTCTTCCTGCTAAATTGTGTGAGACATTTCTATGCATAAAGACTTTTGGGGTGAAGACTGTTCTATATAGGTCTGATTGGGCTGATCAACTACTTCTGACCCAGATTGAGTGCCATAAAAGACTTCCAGCTATTATTAATTCAAACTCAGCAGCCCCCAGAATCAGCCACAATGTTTAATGTATGTTTTACAGAAGCACTTGTATAAAGCTATTAATTGAAACTATTTGTAGGATCTATTCAGAGTGAGACTTTGTACTGATGATGAATGGCTTCATTGTGCTAGGTCATTATGGTCCTAAGTAATTTTGTTGGTTAGTACTTTTCCTTTTATACCTAAAAATCAAATAATAATGACGAATTGCAGAGAAATGAAAAAAGGTATAATTGGCAAAATAGATTATTACACCCTGTGACTGGAGGTAATGAATTGCAGCAGGAATTAAAGACAAAGCTTTACCAGTTAAACTGAATTTAATCTAAGTAGTGAAATAGATATTTCTGTAAAGCCATAATCTTTTTGGGTTATCTAAATGTAATACAAAGTCCACAGACCATATATCTTTAAACTAGTAGTGTTCAAGGGGCTTAACACTGGAGGTTTGATTACTAACAAGTATTAGGTCATGACCAAAGTGGTTAAGTGCAAAATCAAACCAGAACCAAAATCAGGCCCTGCCCAAACACACTAAACAGGCTTTTGTCAATTCTTGTTTGTGCACAGCCTACCTCCAAAGATTCATCTGGCAAAAAAAAGGCCTATTCAGAATAGAGAAATGGCCAGATGATCAATGCACAGCATCCCTTAGTGGTATGATCAGAAATGCACAAGTTGGAGTTCGTAAACTGGCAGATATTTGATGTGGTCATGGTTCAGACCAAACTGAATATGCAAGGAATGTGCATACTCTTCCTGCCCTTTAATATTCCCCCCCCCCCACCACCCCTTTTTCAGTAAAAGCATTGAGATTTAAGCCTGTGCTCTGTAAAATCCAAATAGATATAGCTGGAGAAGAAGAAGGATCCATTTGATATCTTATATCTTTGTGAATTGTTGAATCATTCAATGCTACAATTGTATCTAAAATGGTTGGTTTGCATCTTTTTAATGTGTTGTTTATCACATTCTTGTCATCATGTGTTAATAAGGAAAATGGCTAAAGAATTCTAGAAGTAGATTAGGTAATTAAATTATTTTGAAAATTAGTCACAAAGATAATTGATTTTTTATTTGTTGCCAAGGGAGGTAAACTGTGCTTCCTTCATTAATAGTTGGGAGGACTTGCTACACAGGAGATTTCTTAAGTATGGATGCTTTGTTCATTTTGACTTTCCCCTTGCAAATATATTCATCTGCAGTCTAACAAAGATTTAAGAATGATCTTGTAGCTTGAAAATTTTAGTCTTTTAGCTCTCTAAGCAGGCTTTAGAAATAATTCCATGCATTTCTTAGCAAGGAGCCTGTTAGCTAGCTTTCATTTAGATTGTGTGTTCTTTGCTTTTCAATTTCTTTTATCCACTAAAAAAATAAAAATACCCCAGCAATAGAGCTCTCTGAATAAAGTCATTCTAGGAGGTGTAAAAGTTTGAATTCAGAGTACAAAAGAGAATGTTTCCTATGTAGGGATTGTGGAATGCTAATAAGCCTGGCACATCAACTTGCTGCAGCTCCTTACAAGTCCTATAATTCAAAAAGTTCACCTTGAAGTTTGCATATAATTTTGCAATTCATTGTACATGTAACTTTCATTGTTAATACTGGCATTTTTTTCATACCAAGAATGAGACAATCAGTTTCAGTAGCAGCCTTGTCAACACATTAATTTCTTTTGGCAATTTTTTTGTCCCCATGTCTCTTTCCCTCCCTCCAACCTTAGTTAGTGTGATACAACCTTATTTTATTTTCTTTCTCCTATAACTCCTGCTATTGTCAACACACATTGATTTTCCAGTTAAACACACTGATTTCTGAGCTTTTTGTATTTCAGTCCAATTGGACAAATCTTCTTTATTTTACAGCACTTAAAATACTATAAATTTAATGGTTTGGGTTTGGTGGGGTTTTTTTGTGGGGGGGATGTGGGGGTGCTGGTTAATTTGATTTGGTTTGGTTTGATTTGTTTGTCAGTTAGTCTTTTTTGTGGGCAGCTGGTAAAGGCAGGGGATTCCAGCCCTCTACACTGCTCTCATGAGAGCCCAGCTGGAGAACCACATCCAGCTGTGGTGTCCCCAGCACAGGAAGGACATCAGTCTGCTGGAGCAATTCCAGAGGAGGGCTATGAAGATGATCAGAGGGAAGGAAGATTTCTCCTATGAGAAGAGTTTGAGAGAGTTAGGGTTGGAGAAGAGAAGGATCCGGGGACACCTAATAGTACCTTCCAGCAGCTAAAGGAAGCCTACAAGAAAGGTGGAGAAAGAGTTTTGACAAGGGCCAGTAGTGAAAGGACAAGGGGGAATGGCTTCAAATTGAAAGAGGGCAGGTTTAGATTAGGTATATGGAAGAAATTCTTTCCTGTGAAGGGTGGTAAGGCATTGGAATACACTACCCAGAGAAGTTGTGGATGCCCCATCCCTGGAAATATTCAAGGCCAGGTTGGATGTGACTTTGAGTAATCTGATCTCATGGAAGGTGTCCCTGGCCATGACCATGGGGTTACTAACTGGGTGGTCTTTAGGTTCCTCCCAACCCAAATCATTCTATGATTCACTATTTCTATCTACCCACTGTCTCCTCATCTCCTGTGCTGGATCCTGAATGTTTCAGATCAATTATTATGAAGCTGAAAGTTCATTAAATCTTTGGGATATTCTGCGTAGGCACTTGCCATTAAAAACAAGAAGAGAAAGAAAATACACAGATAATGCAGCAAACGGTTATAATTAAGCATTAAAATATTTTTGTGCCTCTTTTATTTTGTTGTTCTAGTGGATGAGGAATACATATATTATTTAAGAAAATAAACCAGGAAATCTGGAAAAGTGTTTCCTTGTGAATTTAAATTGAATGTGTGTAATATTTCCAGGGATCTCCAAGGAATATCCATTACATTTCTTTTGTCTATTCTTGAGCATTTTTACTGTGTGTATGAGGAGGTATAGAATGCAAAATCATAGAATCATGTAATATCCTGAGTTGGAAGGGACTCACAAGGATCACTGAGTTCAACTCGTGGCCTTCACAGGACACCCAAGAATCACACCCTGTGCCTGAGAGCATTGTCCAAACACTTCTTGAGCTCTGTCAGGCTTGGTGCTGTGACCACTGCCCTGGGGAGCCTGTTCCAGTGCTCAACCACCCTCTGGGTGATATCAGGAATATCACCTGTTCCTAATATCCAATCCTGGCGCAGCTTCCTGCCAATTCCTCAAGTCCTGTCACTGGTCACAAGGCTAAAGAGATCAGTGTCTGCCCCTCTTCCCCTTGTGAGGATGTTGAAGACCACAATTAGGTTTCCGCTCATTCCCCTCAGTCTCCCCTTCTCTAGACATGCTGAGCAAATGATGAGCAAAAAAATAAATCAAATGTTTAGACAATGAAATATTTATTTAATTAGTATTTAAAGACACATTGTGAGGGAGGCTAAGATATCTTAATCTGACTTGGAAATGAGTATGCATCCAGGTAAGGTGTAATAGTATGCACAAAATAATGTTTCAAGTGTTTTAAAAGACTGGAAAGTAAATAACTGGGGTCTAGCTTCTGTGGAAAGGTAAATAAATTTTCTACAATTTTAGTTTCTTTCCTTCTTCTCCCCCCTGCCCCTATCTGTTAGGCTGTCTTGAATGTAAATGGTAAAATTTTCACATGACACCTTCAATAACAGTTTTAAATTTTGAAAAATCTGTATATCTCCCTGGAAATATAGTGTAAGATATAAGCATATAAAAATAATTTGAAGAAAAATTAATTCACCTGACTAAATTCAGTCTGAAAAGCATTTAATCTCTATTTGCTCCTCCCCAGAAGACAGCTGGATACAGGGAGGGAAGATAAGCACCCCTGTCTTTACTTCTCAGCAAACTATCTGAACCATGACCAAGAGGGATTGCCTAGAGGCATGAAAGAAATGGCACAAAACATCTATTCAATCTTTGTCTCTTCTACCATCACCACTTAGTGCAAATGTATAGTATGAAGCATTTCATGAAGATGACTTTTCAGGTGAGGACTGGGCTAAGGCTGATTTGCCTTTCTCAGCCCACTGGACAGGCACCTGTCAGAAGGTAACCTGGAGTTGTTGCTGCAGTGTTGAACTGCACAATCTAACGCTTTGTAACTCTACACCCACTGTAATGAAATTTAAGAACCTTAATATGTAAAAGCCATATTGTATTATGAATTGCTCTCCTGCTTCATCAATGTGTTTTTTTCAACCAGCATCAACCTAGGGGCTAAGAAAAATCTCCTCAGCCCCCACAAGCTCCAGCAGTTCCTCAGCTTTCGATACTTTTGAGCACAGACCTCTTTCTCCCACCAGAGCTGGGCTTTATATTCTGGCTGCAGTTACATCACACACAGGAGACAGTTACAGTCAGGCTGTGTCCACAGAAAGGCCTCACATTTTAGGCAAAACACTTCCAAAAGACTGAGGGAGTTGTTAATGACTTCAAAAATTACCTTTACTTCAATTGCTTCAAATACTTTTCTGCCAGGCCATGGAGAACACTACATTTGGGACACATTCCAAATGTAGTCCTGATCCTCTGCAATCATGGGCGGTGAACTGTAAAACAAAAGAGGCGCAGAGGTGATTTGGGAGGAGTGTTTCTCTTTAAAAGATGTTGAAAGTCCTCTATTTATATCACTTGAGGAAAGGGAATGAAAGGAGTGAGAACAAAACCAAAGGGCTAAGTGAAATGATTACATACAAGAAACAGATTTTTCAGTGGCTCCAAGTACAGTTGGGCTGGAGAGAAGAACATGATGTAAGCTTCAGGTATATCTTTCCATGGCAATAGGGGATTAAAAAAAAAAGAAAATCTATGTAAAATGAAATAGCATATATTTATGAGCAAGATTGTATGTCTTGTTTCTAATACCAGATTTAGTATGCCTGAAAATATATTAATCCTATGCTTTTAAGCTACCATTAATATAGCCATCAAAAGTAAAAATTATTTTTGGACAAATCCTCAAAAGTGTATTTAACTACTACTCTTGAAATCTCTGTGAATGTAAAAAGCTAGTTTGCTTGTCTGCCCAAAAATTGATACGGTAGAAAAGTGTGTTGGATTATAGAGTATTGCACCACTGTAGATGGGATAACATTGAGCAGCTCCCTCGTTAGAGTGGTGTGTCTGACACAGTCCAGGTACGAACACCTTGATTGCCACTGGAAAGAAAGCTTGCAGGAATGAAGATTTGTGTTCTTGTCTGCAGAAGATAAAGAAGAATAACATACACGTGTTTGATAAAATGGGAACAGCAAAACTGTCTAAAATATTCTCAGAAAGGCTACACTGCAGGAGCTTATTAAAAAGGAGGTAAAATACATAAATCTGTTTTTACAATACCTGCACATTGATGGAGCTAGAGTTCTTGGAAGGAAGCTAGTGGAAAAAAAATAAGAAAACATCAAAAAAGTGAGGTAATTCTGGGTGCTGATAGCATGATTCCCTTGTGTTAAGGGTATGATAAAGAACCATGTTTAGGGTGGAAAATCCAGTGAAGGACAGCAATACAGAAACTAAGAAAAGGAGAGAGAAACTTGTGTTTTAACTGAAGCTTATCACAAATGCTGATTTTCTCTTTAATTAAATATACCATCTTCTCATTTATTCTTTTTAGATAGGAAGAAGCAACTCAGTTGCCACATCAGATCATGAAATTAGGTTTTTTATTCCCTGACTAAATCTTCCATCTGGCAGTAAGTACATCATGATAATAAATATATTCTTTCTAAAAGGTCTCTGACATCTCTCTACAGGAACTCTCTGTCAGATAAAGTTCAAATTTTGATAATTTAGCTAAGTAAATTTTTCGGGTAGGACTAAGAAGCAGAAGTTGTCATTCTTTCTTGCATAAATGCTACCTAACAATTTTTGCAGTTATTTTTAGACTTTGAACAGTTAAAAATATGTCTTGGCAGGACCACCAAGTTGTAACCCGGACCACAAAGCCCAGCTGAAGACTGCTCTCCACTGGAGTACTGCTGAGGGCAGCAATCCAGCAGCCCCATTCTTTGGCACTGGAGAGGCTGCATCTGGAGCACTGTGCCCAGTTTGGGGCGCCTCAAAAGCTTGAGAGGCTGAAGTACTGGATGGAGCCCAGCAGAGGGACACAGGTTGGTCAGGTCAGGAGAACAGAATGGAGAAAGAAAGGCTGTTAGAGCTGGGATTGTTCAGCCTGGAGAAAGTGAAGCTGAGAGTAAGAGCCCTGACTGCTGCCTGATGGGAGTGTGTAGGGGAGACAGAGACAGATGGTTTTCCACCGTGTCAGGATGAAAGAATGGATGCAAGCTGCATCCATGCTTCACATCCAAATGTGAAGAAATTCACATTTGTAATTAAAGAAAATAAATGTTCATAAAGAATTAGGGCAGGTTTGAGTGTCACCACTGGAGATAATTGAAGCGTGACTGGGTAAGATCCAGAGCAAACTGATTTAATTCTGAAGTTGGATCTAAGATCTTCAAAGTGGGTCCTGCTCTAAGCAGAGAGAGTAGACTGAATAATCTCAAAAAGTCCCTTCTGTCATAATCTGTTCCATCTTCCCAGGAAAATTCAGTTATCATTCAGATAAGGAGACATTTTCTCATACTTCAAATGGGTAAGCTGAGGCAGCAGTTACATAGGCTGCCTAAGGTAACAAAGCTATTTAGTGGCATCAGATTTCAGTTAATGTTTGCTTTAAACCTTTCTTATTTCCCATTTGAAATATGCCTTCATATATTTTCTTAGAATCTGTGTTTATCCCAACTTAGAGGGCCAACTCTTTTTTTCACAGACTACTGATCCATGTAGTATTAGCAACATTGAACATACAAGTGCTTATGTACTCTTCCAGGTTGTTTTTTTAATTGGCCCTTGCACATTTTCATTTGTTGCAATGTCAGGAGGGCATAACAGTTTCATTGCATGTGTGAATGAATATACAAAAGTTAACCATTACCTTTAAGTAGACAAAAGAAAGCCATGAGTATGCATTCATTCATTCCAGATGACATCTAATTTTTTAAAATTATTATTGTTCAAATAAATGTGAGGAGAAAACTAAGCTGATCTTATAGACACACAATATATGTATATATAGATACACATACCAGACTGATTTGTCAAAAAAAAAAAAAGCCACCAGCATATAGGAAATGAAAAATGTTGGCTTTAGGGAGCTCCTGAGGGAATTTTCATTCATCGCTCTTCAGCCAGGCTGCGTGCTGACACTGATTTCCTGACATATCAGTCAGCTCCTGAGAAACAGGTGCCACACACAGCCTGCTTTGTAGGTGCTATTTAGTGCCTTCTACTACCTCACAAGTGTGTTAAGATCATCTATGCCAATTCAGCAAAACGGTAGGTTAGGGCCTTCATGTTTATACTTAAAGGCTTTGTAAAGCCCCTGGTAAAGTAACAGCTTCTAGTAACATGACAGGCATGTTACCTGAATATAAAGTAATGATCTTGTTCCTGTGAGTCTTGAAGATTTTGCTTTGCTTCATGTAGCAGTGCTAAATATTTCCAAATTTAAAGATGTTGAATGTGTATTTGCAAGTCCTACACTCCCTCAAGTCTGTTAAACTGCAGGCCAGGGTCTCTCCATGAAAGTCAGTCAGAATTTGTCTCATCTCACTTCTATTTTTAATTGAAAAATTGTGGCTCAAAGCAGAGATGAAAGAGTCAAATTGTAGCCCATTTACTAGAAATAAGTTCATCCTAGTTATGACGATAAATTTTTATTTAAAATACAAGAAAAACCTTTTGCTAATTGCTTTCACATAGCGCAGCTGTAAATTCTTTTTTATCTGTCTTGCTGCAGTTTGCGTGTCTGCATTTCTTGTCTTGTTGTGATTATTGAAGAATGTTTTTTCTTTACTTTTTGGAGCTCTACAGTGCTGGCATTTATCAAGTGAAGACACACAGCACAGACTTGCATAAATAATGGCACAGGGCCAAGTACAGCTGAGGTGGCTGCCAGCACAACTCCATTGAAGTCAAAGGAATTGCACCACGGGTGGGTTTGGCCCTAGGCTCAGGTCATGGAGGACTTTAACATGACAATTTTCAGTAATGCTTCAGCTGTTTGAGGTAGTTGAGTCTGGGTTTGCTTTTTGGTTGAGTACTGTATTTTGTTTCAAATAAAGGAGCTGAACTTCTGCTCAATGGGGTGAATGGGGCTTTTGTAAGTGGACCACTTCTGCAGTTTCTGTCCTCACTTAATCTGCTGTGAGTGCTAAATAACTCAATTTCATAAGATATCATGACAATAGTATTGGGGTCTAGTGAATTCCTGGGAAGATGCACTGTGCTGAATATTTTGTGGGGTTTGCTCTTATCTTTTGCTTAATATATTGTATTTTAAGTGACAAGATGCTGCCTGTTGCCTGAATGCCAGCTCTCTTTTACACTGGTTAGAAACCCTCAAACAGCGCTGATTTTTAATTGGTTTCTCTTGTTGGCCATTGTATACATACACTTGTAGTAATCAGCTTCACAAATAAAGAATGAATTAATAAATAACTTCCAGTGTGCAAGGATGGAATAAACTGTGTTAAGCATGTTGTAGTAAGGCAGGTCAGTAAGTTTATAACAGTATTATAAACACACTAAAAAGCCAGAGACTTATTAGAGGAAGCCAAAACAGATTTGGATGTTAAATTTGGGGGTGTATGAAAGAATGGCAAACCGATCCAGATGTCAGATTCACATTGCTAAGCACTTCTGAGTCAGTATCTCAGCATTAAACAGAGATGCCTGTCACTTGAAATACATTAGAATTCAGGCCTGGATTTAATTGATCATTGTTAGATCATGATAGCATCACATCTTTTTTAATAGTAGGTGTTTTTCTAAGAGTCAGATGTCAGAGAAATGTAGTGAAGTGAGAAACTTTGGCATATGTTTAAATCAAGTAGCCCCAGAGATATGTCTTCGGACTTGAAGAAGTTAAGTGTCCACAAAAAGAAGGTAATGTGAAGTAAATGTGCAAATGTGAAGAATCTCAATGATATTTCAGGGGTTTTTGTTTTTAAATATCAGATTTTATGCCAATATTTTCAAGCTTTGTGGGGGAGTAGAGAAGACAGAACTAAGATCATGACAGTAAAAACAAATTGTAGAAAACATTGCACGAAGAGGAATTTAAAATGCAATCAAATAACAGTTCAAGCTTGTGCAGCTTTGTGTCATATTTTACATTTCATAAAATAATATTTCTTCCTCAGTTGGTAGAAAAAAACCAACCCCTTTGGAAATAAAGTGTCATTTAAAATAATAAATCTGTTTACAAGTTTATTACAGTACACCCAAAATTTGTATTTCAATTATTTTAAATTTTAAATGAAAAATTCTTGCTTGTCAGTAGACAAATGTTATATATTATTCTGAAGAAGAATATCTACATCTAAAGTGCAGATGTAACTAGTTCTTGTGGCCTAGTTAATAATTTGGAATCAATAGATAAGTCTAGAAATACATCTAATCATAACATTGGAGAAAGTGAGATAAAATTTTGTAGAAAAATCCTTGCCTCTTTTACAGAAGCAAAAAAAATCCAACAGAACTATGTTTTTTTAAAAGCATGCTGTTAAATAAGAAAGACTTGTTTTATTCATTATTACTCTTATTTTCTCAAACTTTTTCTATGAATATTCTCAATAGAGATTTTTAGGGTCAGGGGAATCCCAACAACAACAAAATACAAACCTGCATCTCCTTTTATGTAAGGAGGAGTAAAAACATTATGAAATCAATGTGTTATTCTATTAAGGGATAATAAAAACATTAAGGATTAGTCCTGGGGAAAACACATACCCACACCTGTTCATTTCCCTGACTCGAATTGCCTTCACTCTGTGTGCTTTCACTCTAAGAGACAGCCCGAGCAGCAAACCCAGGGCTGTTCTGCCGTACAGGCTGTGCACTGTGCAGGGCCTGAGGGTCTCACAGGCACATCTGGCTTCGTTCAGCTTTCCTGTCAGCTACAGCTTGGAACTACTGTTTGCTCCCACCTACGCTTTGTTCCACTGGCTGCTGTTAGCCAAACAGAGGAGATCGTGGAGGAAAGGTGAACAGGGGCTCTGACTGTCTCTTCCTTAGAGGCAAAGTTCACTGCAAGCACTTGGGGTGTAAAGCCTTCTTTGCACCGGGCTCCCAGATCCTCAGCAGTGCTAGGGGTAGCAGGGACATCTTTTAAGCTCCATGGCCATGGCCTTGACTCTGTCAGGGTAAAAACCAATGCTAGACAGACGATTAAGCAGAAATGTAGCATGTTCTGCAGTGACAATTTGTAATGAGGTTTACCAATATGAATATTCTGACTAATATGAATATTCCATTGGAAAGTCAACCCTGCTGATATTAACGGACAGATTACAGGAAAAAAAAACAACCATGTGAACAGTATATAATCTGTCTGTGACAAACTGTAGTAGGTAAGACCTCCAAACAAGAGAAGCTAGGTGGTCCTTTCTTTGACTGAAACCACTGTTGCCAACCTACTAAGCTAAACACACATTTCACAGCTTGTTGCTTCTTGAATACATTCAACTGAGTTCACTTTGCGTGCCAAGTACTTGTTCAGAATACACTGAACATAACATCTAGTTTTTCTGCCAAAACTGCCTCTGTCAAGCTTCCCTCCTGCATTTAGCCAGCTACAAAAGCTGTTCCTTGCTAGTGAATTCCAGTACCACAAGTGTTTTCCCTGAATAATTATCGTAAGTGCCCTTCTTTCATTGCTTTATAATGTGAATGTTCAGATCCTCAGTTTTCCAGAGGAGACAACAAGGCTATTCCTGCCTTGGCTAACAGAAGGCTTGGAAAGAAGGTACTGGCTAATACTTTGCTTGCCTTCTGTTACCTCTCTTCTTTAATTTACTCAGTTTTGTGTCAAACAATTCATTAAATCATGTCCTTAAAATCTTTCCAAGGAAGTGGGGAGATTCCTTCTGTTTGTGTTACAGCAGCCTTAAAGCAGCTTCCTTTTCAGGCAAGTCTGCACCTGCTTGTCTGTCATCTCCCTGGACAGTCTGGAATTATACTTGCAAATATAATCGTCAATTTTTTCAGGGATTTGAACACAGTGGCATGCATGCTAATTCTCCTGTTGCTTCTCAGCCTCAGGATAAATAGCAGTAATTTCTCTTGAATTGTTCAGAGGAACACTCAGTACAGGGCATAAAGTTGGGTTTGGTCACTTAGGGTTAAAAAAATAAACACTTTAATTAATAACTTTCCAGTGTCTGTCTAGGAGACACTTTTGGGGGTTCTAATATAAATGAGAAAGTGATGCAGCTTGGTTAAGCCCTGTAAAAAAAGGCTTAGACTAGATAAGGACAACAATTATAGTAACTCTTTCATTGCAAATGTGAGGCAAGTGTATATTTTGGCAGCAAGGAGCAACCTGAAATTATGAGCTCATCCTTGCCAAAGCTGTATTTCTAAGGTCCCTTCATATTTAGGTGCCTAGCTGCAAAACCATGCCAGCAATGCACTAACCCTCAAGTCACAAGTAGTTCCCATTAGTAATTTTTTTTTTAATTTTGAGTCTTGGTTTGCATTCCAAATATATTCAGTTGCCTGACTTACAGAGAGACAGCAGAGGTTTGGCTCCACAAAACAGCATTGTTACCTTAAAGATGACATCAGCTCCCCTGGATCCAGGGCTATTGTGTGAGGGTGAGTGACACCTGTATTGGGTCTGGTGTGCCTGAGAGGTGTGTGAGGTGCCCTTGCCCTGAGGGCCGCTGAGTTCTGAAGAAACAAACATTCCCAGCTCCGCTCACAGACACACTCACATTCCTTCCCTTGTGCTGGTGCCAGTGGTGGGCTGGCCCTTGGAAAGGTAACTCAAGGAGTTAAACCAGCAGAAAATTAACCCTACCAAAAAGAAATTAAGTAGTCATCTGTTTAATAAGTGTTTGAGTCTGCAAGAAGAATGTTGTCACATCTCAAGGACAGCTTGCAGGCAAATCTCCTCAAAAAATCATTGTTAAGTAATTTGTGATGAAATGATGGGAGTTGCAGTTAGCAAGTTCAAATTTACTGGGGTCCAAGTCTATAATCATCATAAAGAAAACATTAAGAAACACACAGTGGGCTCTGCTTTGATTTCTAGTATTTACCTCATCTGAGTTTTTGAGTCTGGGTGAGGCAAAGACGGAATTTGTTTATCAGCAATGTATAGATGTCTGGCCATGCTTTAACTGGTTGTCATTCTTCTGCCTCTTTCCTCTGCTTTCTGAGAATGTTTAATTTCTCCAATTATTTATCTTAACCTTTGCTTCCCTGTTGGGGAGGCACACTTGAATTATGACTTCTGGAGCATCTTTCCAGTAATAAGTTTTGGTTAGAACAGGTCTGAAAACTCTCTGACATTTCTGAGAAAGATCACCACATCTTGTCACCTTTGCACTTCTGTTTTGGCTTAGACAGGGCTTAATGGTGAAGCTGTAGTAAGCTAGATACAAGTTCTGGAGGAATGGTACATTTCTAATTAGTTTCTGATGAATGAAAGCAATGTTATAGAAGAATATAAGGCTCCAAGTTTGTCTGGTTTCCCCAGCTGCATCAGTTGTATTAATAGGATTTTACCTTACCAATGGGACTTCTACAGGTTTTGCAAGCAGTGGCTTCATAACCTAGCTGATGTACTAATAAACAGAGACCTTGGTTATGGTGAATCAGGCCTATTTACTGATGAGCAGTTTAGAAAACAGTTCTGCTTCAAAGAACTTCTTTTATCTTCATGTTTCAAATCAAGACAAACCTTATTACAAATAAAAAAGTCAACATCTCATTTCACTGTAACTACTTTAGCCTATTCTGTGAAAATATTATCAGAGGCATTAAATTAAATGGAAGAAGGAGAGGATATTGCATGCTTAGGCATCCAGGTTTGCGTATCCAGAAGGTGGGAGTCATCTCCTTGCTGGCTGAACTGTCTTGAAGGTTGCAGCCTTCTCTGAGCATCAGAGTTATTTATGACCCTGAAATAGAAGAGAGGTTAATCAGATTTTTTGAAATGCATTCCAAAAGGAGTTTTTATCTCACTCAGAAGAAGTTCAATAAATTCATTGGAGAACATCAGAAACAAAAATAGCGCAAGAAACTCTGCTGTTTGCCTACCACAATGAATTCAGTGAAGCAATTATCAAAGAGTTACAAAGAGTTGAGGGCCTTTGCCACTCTGGGAATACTGTTGAATTGGCTCAGCCTACAACACAATGAGGCTGTTGCTGGCTCAGCTCCTCTGTCTGCCCCAACCACCATGTACAGAGATTTTGTCCGAGCTGTTTTACATGTGCATACGAGTCACATATCACACAGACGCATAGGCCTGGTATCACACAAGTGTTATGCACAGCATACTGGTTTCCTCATTCTCTATCTCCTTTTTTCCCCTCTGGATTCCACTCTGCAGGCTGCAAGAAGCTTGTGCTTTTACTTTTGGAAGAGAGCTTTTGTCTACCTCAATTTTATGTTATTTGAGGTATTCATATGTTAATGCATGCATTTAATGCTTACACTCATAATTATATGTATGGACACATGTAAACAGAAGACACATGCAAAACTTGAATGTATAAAAGCTTAAACTCCTTTTTTTTATATTTTTTTTCCTTTTCAATATAAAGTTATTTATGTTGGAAATCATATCACAGTAGTGTGCTTTGCCAGAACACCTGAGTTTTTGGTTGCCCCATATTATTTTCCTTTTTATATTGCATTTTCACCTCTCACATTAACTGTTCCAAGAGACACTGATTGCCACCATCTTTCTGCAGTGCAGCTCTGTTTGACAGCAGGTATTGAGTGTGTGTTCCTTCAAATTCAGGGCTCACTACTGGCTGTTTAGAATGCATGTACATTCACACCAATATGCTCATGCTACCATGTCTTGTCTCTCTTATCTGGTTTGTTTCTCCAGATGTTGCCTTCTGCCCCAGGTCGCCCTTTCCCTTCAGGAGTACAAAGGCGGGTGTGTCAAAGAAAAGGGAGCACTAATGAGTCCTGCTCTGTCATAGAGAAGCAAAGAAAGCCACTGTTCTTGCATTGTACACTTTTTCTTTGACAAGTTATTGGATTTTGTTGTTGTCATTACTTGTTCCTTGCAATGGAAATGTCTACTGGCTTCTTAATGATGTTTTGAATTATAGTCTCTGCATCCTAAACAAAGGGTGTAATTATTTACAGTATTTGAATAAATATTCATCAGATCAGGAAGTAACCAGGGGTGGAGAGAGGTTTTTCTCTCTCACACACATACACAGTTAATCTCATCTTGTCCACGACCTAGAAATATATTTATGCTTAAATCTTCATGTTTTTCACTCCAAAGCACTTATTTTACCCATCTTAAGAAGAGGTAAGAAAATCTGGCTTGCTGTAACTTGACTGTGTAACTCAGCCAGTGGTGACCTTTGAACACAGGAAATGCCATGGTGAATTTTGCTTTGAAAGGTAGCCATGGGTAATGGAATGTGGAGATTTTGCTGTTTGCTACAGCAAGAGTAAGCCTGTGATAAAGTTAAACCTTTTGTTTCTTCATCTTCTCTCCATTTCTTTTGCTTCTTTCCCTCACCCCCCACCCCAGTGAATTTGTACATGGCAAGAAACAGTAATCTGAACTGCAAATTTCACACCAGTTATTGAATATAGGCCAATATTGGTGTCATGATTTGTGTCTTCCTTGAGTCAAAGTTCTGATGCCTGAAAACACCTTTCCCCTAACCATATTACCTCTGTCATCTCCCAGCAGCAACAACAAATGGCAGCAAAAAAGAAACTTCAGAGTGCTTTTTCACCCACAGATTCCCATTTCCAGGCAGTCAGGTATTGTGAACTTGACTGAAAGCAGTACATTTTTTCATGGTTTTTAGTCTTTTAGCCCCAAACTAATAAGCCTTCTTCATTGTCAAAGGGGAGGGAACTGCTAAGCCTGTTGTGCATTGACCAGTTCTCCCATTTCAAGCCCAAGAAGGTAGGTTTTTCAGCATGGCTATACCAGTGCTTTAGGATGGAACACTGAAGAGTCAATGAGGTCATTGTCATCTTGGGGCAAAGCTAGTGTTTGCAGAAAGCTTGGATAATTTGATTGCTGTTGTGCTGAAAAGGCATTATTCCCCAGGCCATCCAGAATTCAGAAGCTATGTGGTCAGGTTAATAAGTGATTATTAATAACTAATAACTCTAATAACTAATAACTCTGCTGGGCTTTCAGACTATTTTAAGAATTATGCTTATTCAGTATTTAAATTGTGGGGTTTTATGATATTATATGGAGGATACAGATTTTGATTTCAAGAAAATTGAACTGGAGCTACACTGGAACTACATTTTTGAGCATGGAATTTTTAAAGAGTAAACAAGTAAATTTTAAATAGAAAAAGTTGTATTAACTGTCTCCTGAAGCAGTGGCAGCTGCCCTAGAAAGCAGGTTCTAGAGCCAGAGGAGGGTGTAAGCTCGCTTATACCCACAAGGCAAATGATTTACCAGTGACATAAATTATGGCAGGGGCAGGCTATCCCTCTAAGTAAAATCCTCTTTTTTTTTTTTTTTTTCCAGGAAACAGGGCCAAATGTGGAAAAAAAGGAAATGAACCCATTGTGTCTGAGTTAGCTTCCCAGGATCAAATGTCCCCCTGCATGAACCTTTGAATGTATTTATGAAATGGTATTTTTATTTGACAGGGCACAAATGAACTCAGCAGCTCAGTTATTACTATGCCAGAGCTTTATAACATGCTTTATGTGCTTCTCAATATGATTGTGTATTTCCTGTCTCTATACATACCTCTCTATGTGTAAGTGTCAAAACGTTATTCTGCTGCTATTGTGGCCAATATCAGCTGGAATTTTGTCTTTTACTTTGAGGAAGAGGGATCAAATTCATATTTGTTATTGAGAAATGCTTCTTCACATAATGTGAGACCCTGTGTATCACTCAGTGTTCCTGTGAAAAAAGAAGCATCCCCAAAATCACACATAGTCAAAGGCAATAGAAAGACTCACTTTGTAAGGTTATGGTCTTTTCTACATCCCACAGTGGATCTTGACGTCTTTTCTGCTCTGAAATCTTGTTTCTAAAGGACACATATGAGACAGCAGGTCAAATTGGAAGAAATGCACCATTTAGATCTGAAAAGAGCCTTCAGCTACAATGGGATCAATACCTCAGAATACAAGAAGAAACATTTTTGTAACAACACTCAATAGAATTTATCATTTCTTTGTAATTCAAACCAGAACAAGCCCAAAAGTAAAGGGTGGAAGGGAAGGTAGCATAATAAATGTGAGAGGAAAAGAGACAGCAGGAAAGCTACAGAGGACACAAGCTGAAATAGTGTTGCACAGAAAAAAACCCAAATTGGCTTCTCTGCATCAAATACAGCAGGAAGCCTAAGAAAACAAAACAAAAAAAAAAAAACCACAAAAGTTTAAATGAGCATGGCTGCAGTACAGTGACTGTCCATGATAAAGTGTGATGGGGCAAGCAGAAAAGATACAAAGACTCAAAAGATTACTACATATTCTTAAACTTTCTTGTATTTTTCTTGTTGACATGGTATTGTCAGAATTTTGATCTGAAAAGGCTTATTTTTCCCATTATTTATCTGTTTCATCTTGAGAGAGTTTTGTTTCACCAACTGGAAGAGGTGTAAGTAGCCGTGATCGTTTAGTACCAGCCCAAATTTGTTACAGTGGTAATGCCATTAAGAGCATCCCCAGCTTTTTGGGACATATGTGGCTCTTTCCAAGGAACAGAGCGGTGGAGGCTGAAGGAGGTTATATACTGAATCATGCAATACATGGGTGTGAAGAAAATAGTCCCATGTATCTTATTCCCTTTCTGCAAATCAGAGCCAAACAGGCCAGCTGGAGAGATTTTTTCACCTTTTGTATGCCTTATTTTATCCATCAGATAAATACTCCCCTTAAAGCCAAAATTATTTTAAAATCCTCAGGTATTAAATGTAACATATTCACTTACATGGTCAAAGCCATTGTCCCTTTGTTCCCTTCAAACATAATTGGAGGCCATAGAAGGCACCACCGTAAAAGCCACAACACTTGATGACCCTTTTTTTTCCAAATGCATAGCCATTCCTACTGGATACATCCCAGCAAGGTGATCTTAGAGTGGTGTTTTCCAGCAATCTGTCCAATTGGTTGGTAACTTTCTAGGATGCTGAGTGCTCCCTGCAGCCACTTAGTACTGATGTTAGGAGCAAGATGCTTAAAAATGCATGGCAGATGGCTCACAGCAACAATGTGAGAGAATTTATCCTCCAGGAGACAACAGTTTATTCCTGTTCTTTTGCTGGTGACTTTTGTCATATTGAGCAAGACAGCAAAAGCTAGGGCAGAATGAAATATGATGTCTTTCCCACGAACATTTCAAAACCCACTTGAAAAGGTTTTTGTTTTGAAAATGAATTATTCAGTTTTGCAATGTAAGATGGAGGTATTTTATTCCTTTGGATTAATAATGAGAAGCATTAATTTTATTATTTTCCTTCCCAAGACTGGTTTTTGAGTTACTTGAAAAAATTAACTGGGGAGTAGCTGTAGTCTTCCTAGAACCTACTGAATTAAAATGTGCATATATGTATATATGGTGTGTGTAAATATATATGCATAAATTTATACAAATATGTATAGTGTATGTAAATATACATATATAAAAATATAGAAGTATGAATGCATATAGCTATAAGAATTTGCTTGAAAATGGGAATTACCCCAAGTTCAGCTTCTCTCTTCCAACAGATTCTGAAATGTTAGAGAGAGCCCAGATTTATCAGATGTGATAACCTTGCCTTTCCATATATAAAGTTTACCTGCGTATCAGTGTCTCCTGTGACCTTTGATTAAGAATGTTACAAGATTTCAAATGGGAAGAAAATATGTGAGAAGTCAAGTGGATATATTGGAGAGGGCTCCACTACAGCATGTCATATTATTAGTCTCTCACCCAAGTATCAAGACAGTAACTATTAAAGCAGAACTGTACAAACAGTCTTTCTGGTGGCATGACTCCAGTTCAGCTTAAATTTTTGGCTGAGAGTAATAAATTTTCCTTCTGCTCTCTCTGGTAACAAAGGACAATTGTCCTCTGTGGAGGCTGAACTTTCCACCTCACCTTAAAACCTGTCAGTGTTTTAATAGATCATACCTCGAAGTCCTTTCTTTCTGCAGACCTAGTGTAGACACCCTGAGTGCAAAGAACTTTGGTTGACTTATATTAAGATTAAGAAAACAGGCACTGTCTCTGCAGTATGGCTTTCCAGGCAAATGCCTGAGTGGTCCCTTCATGCCTTTTCCTGAAGCAGCAGTCCCATGCCATGTGTGCAGCCGCTCCTCTTTCAGAGACATGTAACTAAGGCACTCTGTGATAGAGGCACCAGATTCCACTTTTTCCAGACACCAAATCTGAGACGCTTAGAAAGTGAGTTCTCAGAGTGCCTTAATGTTAGTAAGGCTCAGAGACAATTCATGTCAGCATGACTTTGTCAGCTGGTCTTTGAAGTTCTCATCAGTTTTAAATACCAAACCTTAGGTATACAGACAAGGGATTATTTGAAATTTAATAAGTGTCAATGAAAAGTTGTGCTTTAGGCAAATAATGTGTTGTTATTAAAGTCAAGTTAGCAGAGCCAGGGTATTGCAATATGACAGCTTAAGCCACGATGCTGGTCCTTCTGTTACTTTGGAGCACACCCAAGCCAATGTGTCATTCAGGGAAAACTTCTCCTGCTCCTGATGTAATGCTGTATGGAGCCATCTGAGACTGAGCCACCCGTTTGTTGACATCTGCATCTTCCTGTTTCAGTTACAGGCTGAACAAAGTTTAGCTATCTAGGCAATTCCACACAGGATTACAAAAGGCAAATGTCAGTTTAAAATTACTCCTTCAGCTGTGATATATGATCTCACAGTGAAATAAAGAGTCTGAGTGTGGTTGAAACAAGAAGACAAATCCAGTGAGTTTAGAACTGAAAGGTGTAAAACAAGTAAATTCATGTTGAATTAATACAGTTTTTTATATTAAAATACAAATGATCAAACAAATGGAAATTTTGTCACTAAAAAGAATTGGGAGACTGGTATTTGTGAGAAACAACAAAACCCCAACTGCCTAGTGTTTTAGCACAAATGGTATATGAATAAAAACATCAAAACTAACTGTATCCTTTACCTTTCAACTATACAGTAAGCATTATGAAAGTAAATTTGTAAAGGGTTGCAACTGGATTAGGGAAATGTGAAAAAGACATGTATTTCTCTTCTCTTTTTGTTTTTTTTTTACTCGTGGTCTCAAGTTGCTTCACTTTCCTTTGATATAGTCTCAGTGAAATTCAGCTGTTCTAAGGTCAAGAACAGGACTCTCCAAATTTAAGGGAACACCTTTTGTTTTCTGGCGTCTTCAGCATGACTTCAGCAGGAAAGGCACTCCCTAGGCAGGACATTTGTTACTGGGTGATTACACTGGGAATAGATTGCATACTTACGGCAAACAACTAATTAAAACCCCAAAGATAATGTGCAGGGGTCTCTGACAGCCAGCTGGCAATACAGGGGAGCATTTAGATCTTTGCCTAGAGCCAAGGGGAGCTGTGTACAGCCAAAGCATCTGCAGTAGTGGGAAAGATGGGTGTCTGCAGGTGTGTGGCACCCTCCTGTGCCAGAGGCTGATGTACCACCACCAGGGTCTGTCAACAGAGCTTGGCAGGTCAGTATCAAAGGCCTGGTGGCAGAGAAGGAGATGGACTTGGCACCTGGGTGGCTGAGGAATGCTCTGGGTTTTTCTCAGTTCAGTTTTGGTGATGGAATGGTAAAAAGTAGCATGAGGTCGGAACAGTAACACTTTAAAAAAGCAGACCTGTGGAGAGGAGCCAGTGATCTCATGGTTTGGCCCATCAGCATCCCCCATCATTTGGGACAAAGGATTTGGCACAAGCCTTTTGTGGCTAACTATGTATAAATGTGGAAAAATGTGGTTTTGTAAAAAAAAATGGAAGAGTTAGAGTTTTTTAAAAAGTACATTGTTAATGTTTAAATTATTTTCTATTTTGGGCTAGCAGGTTATTAAACTTCCATTTTCTAATTCTGTCAAAGTCAAAGTCCATTACTCACTATGAAAGTGTACCCCAGAACCAGACTGCAAAGCTCAGTCTCCACATATAAGGTGTCGCTGTCGAGGCGGTCATGACATAAAGCAGAGACTACAAGCAGTCTTAGTTGGTAACACTTTATTTTTGAACATGGCTGACTTTTATACACTTTCTAATTGTTTATGCTTTTTCTATCTTTACTATTGGCCACAATAAATCAACATAATACTATTGGTGAGAAGTTATAGTGACTTCAACTAACTTTCTAAAAATGCTTCGTCCAGCTGAAAAGTTCTTTTATCTTTCTTCTCTCGGTCTCTAGTTACAGCCTTAGAGAGAGCTCCTTATCAGCTTCTTCTTACTTCTCAGCTTCTTCTCGCTCCTTTAGCTAACAGGCCTGCTGTTAGCCCCTAATTTAAGATGCCAGATTTACATTCCCTTAGCATTTGAGAGCATTAGAACCGGCAGTAGTTTAAAGTGTTATCAATGGATAAAATTAATCTGTACTCAGTTCTGATACTGCCCAAATCTGAAAGCCTGTATGTACAATGTGTGTGAAATCTCTCCATCAGAGCCTAGTGTGAGGAGTTTTGAATGCCACACCTGAAGGATCCCAAAGATTCAGAAGAAGCTGAAGTGTTTGTAGGTTCCCAATTTGGGAGAAACAGGAAAAAAGAGAAGAGGTTGGTAGTTTTTAATCAATGGTGACTACATATACAGCTTAATAATTCTCAGCCTCCCATAAAATGCCTTATCACCTCTACATAAATTAGAAGTTAACAATTCCTAAAATTAAGTCTCTTTTTATTTCTTTTTCATTTGCTTTTGATTTCTACTTCACTAGTAAGGACAGCTACAAAACTTTCCTTGTCTACTTCTTCCCCAGCAAAGCAGGAACTGCTTTTGGGGATCTGAAAGAAAGCATTCTGGTTTTGGCTAGCAAAGCCTTTGTCTCCCTTCACTGCCATGTTTCCCTGGGACACCAGTCTGTCTTAAGTCTTTCAGGAAATGAAGCAATTAAGGGACATTATAATAAAGAGATAAAGAAAAGCAAAAACTGAACTGTATTTTAATTCTGTGCTCCATTAAACTTCTTCCAATTGCATGTTCATTGTCCCTTTGTTCCCATTTTTCTTCCCATGCACAGCCACATGTGGCTGTAGGCTGCGAAGTGCTGTACTCCACAGCCAGTATCATTTTCACACAATGTTACAGTCTGTGGTTCTTCTGACTGCCCAGAGATGCTTTTGAAAGTTAAAAATACTCTGTTGCAGTGAAAAATAATGATATTCTAAAAAAGGAAGTCTGACCTGTTTGAGTTGAAATTAAATATTAGGAAGGCCAGGATGAAAGGAGTGAAAAGATGAGCTCTAATGATGAACCTATTACTGTGCCCTGGGGCCTATTGACCCACTAGAGCTGTGGGTCAAGGCAGGATGGCTCACTTTTGGCTAGTTAGAAATCATGTTAAAAAACATATTTAAAAGCAATACCTTCTGTAAGCCTGGAGACTGTGGGCTATACTGAGGACAAGGGAGTCCAGAGACTGAGAAGGATTTTGGACATCTAATTTAGAGGAAGAGAGAGATATTTTAAATTAAGCATTGAGCAGACCTGAAATACAGTAGTTAGTTTTAATGGGTATTTCTGAAAGAAAAAAGCAAGGGGATGAATGGAGGAGAGAAATAACTGGCCATATTGGCTAGCAGAGGAAGGAGGAGCAGAGCATGAAGGGCAGCCAGTAGGGGGTAAGTGAAGGAGTGGAAGCAAGGGATAGGGAGTGAGTGGAATGGGCAGGGAGCAGCTTACCTGCAGGGCTAGCAGCACCTGGACCTGCATTAGCAAATCCTGCTGCTTAGCAAATCCTGCCAGCTCTGTCAGAGGGCAGAGCATTACTGTGCCATCCAGTCACTGGGGGAGTCAATGGGCAACCTCCTCCTGCCTCAACACTTGCTTCCCCAGAAAAACAAGTGTCTTCGAAAATTTTGATGATTATGTATTGCAGCTTGATTATATGCCTTGCTTGAGTATTTCTGCTTTTTGTAAAATCCCAGTTCTTGATAGATGTCTCCGTGCAATAAAAATGAGCTGGTGAGGCAGCAGAGTGGTCAGTCTAATTTTCATCTGGGTTTGGGTGAGGCTGGGGCAGGTGTTTTATGGTGAACTCTTTCCTACCAAACCCAGTCCTTGAAACTGCAGTTAATTCTTGACAGAATATCTTCACTCATGTCTTAAAAAGAGTTGGAAAGTTTAAGTTTATGTTGCAAGAGTGACAGGAGTGCTGGACCCTGTGGCTTTGCATTATCACACTTGCACTAAGGAATTTAACAGGTTACAGTTGAAATATCTCACTGAGCCTTCACCAAAAGCTTCTGCAGCCTTCCTACTGTGACTCTTGCTGAGTGAGTAAGGATCTAAGCTGGTGTCCTTTCTTAGTATGAACTGTTTTTAGACTTCTGAATATCGGATTTGTCCTACTGGGTAAACTGAGGCATAAGTCTGGGAAAGCCTTTTACACAAAAGGTCATTTTCTCCCTGTTAGAAAAGATTACTGGAGAGTATGTCATGTTCTCCCAGCAGGTTCTGTCAAAGGCTGATGTCTGCCTCTTCACAGGAGGCACAAAACAGTGTTAGATCACAGCTGCCTGAAAGCTTATGCTAAGGAAAGGGAAAAAAATCATCAACTACCTTTTTAAATGCTGCATCAACACTTGCTGGAAAGCAAAAACAACCCTGTCCTGCAGAGCTGACATTTGAGGAAATGTTGTGCTATTGGTTTTCAGTGGATTTTATGGTAGGAAAAATGTCTTCCTCTGCCCTGTGTTTTCTACCTACCTGTCAATTGCCAGGTTACCTGCACCCTGCCTGCCTTCTTTTGAGCCTTCTTCTGCTAAGACTTCACATTTTCAAAAACATTTAGGTACCTAGCTTGAAGGATCTTTTAAAGTGGCCTGCAATTTATGATGCTCCTGGAAAGGCAGACCTTTTCAATTTGACAAGACCCATTTGACTATGGGATGCCAGTACACCTGGAATTAATTTTCTCCTCCCACCTCCGCCACCTTGTTTTAAACTTTGCAAGGCAAAGGTCTCTCACCCTTTTCCCTTGAGTCTCCATACTTCAATATGCAGTAGTGCTGTGTAAGCAGTGTATTGGCCTGGTAAAAATTTCAGCCCTGTATTGGGAAGTATAACAGCTTCTCTTGGGAGGGCCCACTTATTTACCTGTTGCCCAAAACAGAGCAATGAATCTGAAGAACTCTGCACCTCAAATGATGCTTCACTTCAAAAGTTAGAGCAACCTGAGCACAAAAGTGACAATGGAAAGAAGGGAGCAGGGAGGTAGTACCCAGCAGTCCATGCTGGTGTTGCCTCCCCTTCCCTTGGGTACTTTCTGCACATCATTAATGCAGTATCTGCCTGCTCTGCAAATACAACTGTGATTTCATCAAACATAGAGAATGTTTGGGGCTAAGACCTAGTTTTCCTGCTGGCTCCACAACATGTGAAGGCACTGAGTTCACATCCATTTGTTTGCTTGCACTGAGTGGGTTTGGACATGGGATCACCTTCCTGTACACATCTCCACCATCCTTGAAATGACAGAGAGAGGGGCTGCACAACAAAGAGCAGGGTGACTTTAATAAGCGAATGTATCACTACTGCAATGCCAATGCCTATACATGTAGAGTTGGTATTCTGATTTCAGAAGTTAAAATTTACATTTTTGCTTTTTAAATTTATTTTATGTTTTAATGTTTCATTTATGTTTACATTCTTTGTTTGTTTTATTTTGCACTGGGAAATACTGATAAAAATTAGGTGAAAAATATTCATTTCTTCTATGGCTTTATTTTCTTTTTATTAGTAATGCTAGGTGAAGTGCAGTCATTAAGATACATATATATGGATTGAATATGAATCAGGTATGGGAGAAAACTTTGGAAAGAACTTGACATTTGTTCAGTTTAATATCAATGGTTAAGCTTTTGACTTTTGTTGGAGCTGAGTTTGGCTGCTGTTAGGTGCTTTTTTTTTTTAAACCCTTTAAAAGAAAATGGAACCAATTTCATGCTGACTGTTCTCAAATGCATCAAAATAGGTACTATTTAAGGCCTTTTCACTCGACCTTCTTGCTGAGAACCAATGTCCACCTGTCTATTTGGAACTACTTTGAATTCACCAATATATCAAGGGAGACTTGAGAAAAATCTTCATTATTTTAGAGAGCCTTACACTTACTAAGTGTCTGGATGCCCAGAAAAACAAGTCTCTTATTTCTGAAGAGCTCACAGCCTAAACAGACATGGCTGCAAGTGGAGCTGACAAAGTTAAATGCCAAAGCCAAGTGACAAAGGAGAGAAGTGGTATGGCAGTGATTTACTAAGACAATTGATGAAAATGTGTGCCTGTCAAATTAGTCTTTATATTTTATGGAAAAAACCCTATAGCTGCACACATGATTGATGTCCTGATGGACTGATTTTCTGGTGATTCATAAAGAAAAAGTCACTGCAGCAAGGGACAGCTGAGGAGAGAGGCATGAAGAAGGGTAAATGCATGAGTGTTTGCAGGACAGGTAAGTTAAGCAGCATTAGCAGAGGTGAAGAAAACCAGGAGACAGTGCATGGAAGTGAGAAAAGGATCAGTCATAGAGATCCAGGGTGAAGAGACTGGCAGTGTAAAACCTGGACCACTGGAAATGGCCAGCCTGGTTGGGACCAAATTATCTGCTTTATATACCTTCACTACACATATTTCTACTGGGGCAGTATTTGTCATCTGTTTTTATGATTCTCCAAAGTGATTGTTAAAGTCACCAAACAAATAATACAGAAAATGTTCCTGGGAAAGCTCTGCATGTGAGTAGGGTATTTACTACTGAAAAATATTCCTAAAATTCCTTTTCTAGTATCTAAGTATTGATGTGGCCCGGTGTGTGACTGCTCTCACAATTGTGTCACGATTATCACTTTTACTAAGGATCACAATAGGCCATGGCTGAGGAGCCTACACTGTCTGGGTAAGCTCCTGTCAACCAGGAAATTCTTTTCCCTTGTCTCAGAAAAACACAAATTAGAAAATGTGGTGCATGGCTCATGGCTTCCACCCCTTGCCTGAATATTAAGCTTGCCATTTATAGATCTGTGATTAATTCCAGATTTGCTTTTTCCTTGTTTTTCTGGCACAATGTTTTCTGCTGGAGTTACATGAACGCTTCTTCCTTTAACTTGTATGGTCCCAGGACAAATGCACTAAGCAAAAAAAATTCTTGCTCCCATTACACAAATGGGAAATGAACATACAGAAAACCCTCAGCAGTTTGCCCAGATTCACAGAGGAAATCTATGACCAAATATTGCACTGATCAGTGTAAGTGCAGTGACCAGATGCGGAAGGCTGTTTAATGTGAGGAGGTCTATGTCAAGTATGCTCTTGCAAGCTGCTCTGTTAATTGCTACTGGACTCAGCACAGGTGCTTGTAAAGCAGAATTTTTGGAATTGGGTAGGCCAGAACACATTCAGATTAGCTTAGACATGGATTAGTTTAGGCTGTTCTTGGATTTTCACTACATAAGACTATACCAATAGATACAAGAAAATAGACTTTTCTTGTATTTTTATGCATTACACAGAAGAGTCCTTTATATATTTATTTGCCTAAAAAATGTTGAGTTTGTATCACAATTTGTCATGAAAGTCTCCAGTGTCCTATTGAAATCTGACAGATAAATGAAAAATTATTTGCATGTCTTACATTTTCTGGTCAAGCACATAGAAATTTTTAATTGGAACAAAAGTATGTTAAACTGAATTTTCAAGGAGATAAAAATTCACAGTTTTTGACTAACATTGTTTCAACTATTTTTTTTTTTAGTTTCTGCTCAGTTGTTCTTTCAGGGGTTTTGTCTTTTTTCAGATTCCTGTTTGCCATAAAAGTCTCTCAAGAGCTTCATTTTGTGAACAGAAATTCTATTAAATGTATAATTGGATTCAATGAGATATACTTGCACTTTGAGAAGAGTTTTTCTGTCTTCCCTGTAGTTCTAAACTGTCTCTATTGCAATGATCAGTAATAATTGTGGCTGGATGAGGTAGTTCAGGTCAATGTGTAACCAGGAGTTATCTCTTGCCCGTGGCTGAGGCAGGTGAAAAGTCCCCAGGTGGATCACTGAAGTTGAATGATCTTTAGCCTTATGGTGCTTTACTTCAGAACCGGGGCTAATCTGCTTTGCTGAAGAAACGGGTGGATATAGGCACACAGAGTGGCTATTTGACCAGAGGGAAAGACAGACTTCAGATCTTTGACATTATTCCTAAACAGACTCTGTGAATGATGTATTCTGAAGAGAGAAAGGGATGTGGCTAGATCAACAAAAAGTTATATTACAATAATCTTTAGTACTTTCAGTTATTTTTCCACAATTTACAGTTCCTTTTCACTTTTACATTGTTACTGGCTTTATCAATTTTTACTTTAGGAGTGTAAAATCTGGTATATATACCTTCAGTGAAAAAATATGCATGGGCATATGGTCCCTTGGCTATGAAACTTTGCTTTGAAGAAGCCTATTTCTGACAAACTTCTTGACCAACTCTACATCCCACTCCTTTCTATATGCATTCAGCTAGCCCAGAATGCTTCTCTGAGACAAGCTATTTTCCTTGCTGCTTCTATTAATATAATGTTGATGTCTTTGGCAAAAGAAACTCCAGCAGAGAGGCAGAAATTGTAGAATGAGATTGAAAATTTCTTGAGTTGGTCGGATGTGAAAGCAGTGTCTCTCTCTGACTCAGAAAAATTTTGTGGAAGTGAATGTGCTCGCTTGTTATGAATTTAACAAAGCCCCTAGCCATGAATGCGCACTGCAAAAACAGTCCAAACACTACCAGAATAACCATCTTGAATGCAAAAGAGGCTGAGCCAGACAGCAATGTACAGCTGCCTGTATCCAGATTTAGAAGGTACCAGAAGTGATACCTTTTCTACACCCATCACATCTACATTAACCATGGAAAGAGCCATTCCCTTACTAAAACATATCAGCACTGCATAAAATCACTCTGAAAAAAATGTCCTTCTCAAAATAAAGCCTGCTATTAGAGATTAAATTTTAATGGGACTCTCATTTTTTCAAGCAAACCAGATCAAGCATTTGCCCTTTTATTAAAGCAGTAGCTCCAATTATGAGAGCTATAATTAAAGGCATGTCAGTGGCCCAAAGACTGCTCATCTGGTAGATTATCTAGACCTTTTACTAACAGACTGAGAGTAAAATAATTTCCTAAGGTGTTTCTCCTCTCCCTCCCAACATGAGCCATCTTTCCACTCAGCCGAGGTGGTGCTTGTGGTGTTTATCAAAGGTTTATTATCATGCTGGAACGGGAAGGTCAATATCCATCTTCAGCTGAGGAGGAGGGTCAGCACAAGACTGTGTGGGTCTTGCCTTTCAAATGCCTTGTGCATTTTCACTTTGACTGAACTATGGCTGCTTCAAAGGTTTCATGCAGTTAAATGTTGCTTGCAAAGGTACCTCTTCTTGGATAAAGGGAGAACCTTGGAACAACATTTAGAGATGAGGCTGGATAGTCCTGATGTGCCTAAAACTCCGTGCAGAGGGTAGGAGCATTAAATTATTCCATTGCTGTGAAAGGAATTCTGCGTGAATTGGAATGTGGTGGCCTAATTGTGGCTTACCACTGGTTATTTTTTTTAAATAAATACCTTCACTTATTCTTTTGGCTTCTCCCATTCAGTTACTGATTCAAAATAGCTTTGATTCAAAATTTGGTTCTAACAGACAAACTGGTTTTCTACTATATTATCTTTCCTCAAATGCAGTCTTAAATACTACCATATAGCTATTTAGACCATCTTTTCATGAAAACTAAATTGTGTGATGTCATCTTAGGCTTTCTTACCCAATTCTGTCCCCAAATCATGCCTATTTCCCATGTTCTCTTCTTGGCTTGTAGCAAACTGTCATATTTTGAAAGGAAATCACCAGGAAAATGTCTCAGCAAACAACATAGCCAACTCAGCAGCTGATGTACTTGAAACAAATATTTCTGCCAAAACTGGCAGGAATTGCTTGAGTGCTAAAGCAGCAGGCAAAGAATTTCACAGGAAGTTGAGGAATTCTGCTTCCCTCTATAAAGATTTGCTTCTGTCATGATTAATGTCTTTTTTTTTCCATGCAGTAATAGTTGAAGTGAGATCTTTGCCACAAAAAGGTCCCTCATATGCCAGGTCTCAGAGTGTGCAACACTAAAGTGGAAGAATGAAAATTCCTTGAATAAAGATGTTTCCCAAATACCTGTGTCATATCTGTGTGGGTAGCTTGTCAGGATCCTTTCAAATATTAATCTTTCCCTAATTCAGAGCAATGCTTAAAAAATTAAGAAGCATCTTCCAGCTACTTAATAGGTTGACTATGATATAGCTGATGGAAAAAATATTTGGCATTTTAAGAACCTTCAAAGACTCAAGAGAGACATAAGTTTAATTCTTCCCAAGCCATATTGATTCTTACCTCACGCTCAGTTTGGATTGATCTGTTTAGAATGAAGGTTTGGCACTAAAGACAATTTTAAAATGTCAAAGACCCAGGGTAAAAAAAGAGTGAGAAAATGCACATAGAGAAAACTGTCATCAGTATTGAAGAACATTTCCTTTCTTTTTTGTGACTAGGCTTTATTTGGTATTTTTAAAAATTGGTTATCCACATTTGTTTGGAAAAATGTCTCATGAGCAACAGAGGGAAAAGATTCCCAGTTACCACCAAGAAGTGAGGATTTTCTGGCAGCTGCTGAAAGATCACTTTAATCCAGACGAGGAAAAGGGACTTAGTCCCTTTATTAGAGAAATAAACCCTCAATATGTTCAGCTCATGACCTACAGCAATCTGACAGGGCTGGAATGATGCACTCCACTAGAGAGGGCTACAGTAGTTTCTTATAAAGGTTGTCTCTTTGGCAACATTCGTTTTACACTGCCAAGTTACTGGGATTTGTAGGCTGCAGTGACTGCCTTGGTATTTCTCTATGGCCCTTTAGGACAAAGGGATAAGTTTTAGTCCTATGCAGTCTTTTCTTCTTTCCCTTCTTTCCCAGCAACACAGATTCAAAATATGTGTTGTTTTCTTGCACGCTTCCATAAATAGAACTGATTGCTATTAATCTCCTGACATTTCTGAAATGGTCAGTAATTCTTTCTGTGTATCTTCTTGCAAGATTGTCTAAGTGTGACTGGCCTTTCTCCTGAGGAGACCTCTCTTCAGACTGCCTTGAATTAACAATGGGATACATATGACATAAGGATTAGGAGGGAAGTTCCTTCATGCAGGAGTGCCTGAAGACCAGTGCCAGTGAAACAGGTAACAAAAGCAAACAGCCTGTGAAGAATGCAGAGCAAGGGGAGAATCAAGAGTAATTTCACCAGGGGGGATTGGAATTGATTGTAATTGCAGAATGGCCTAGAAGGACATTTGCAGTTTTCCTGCAAAACTATTTATAAAGGAAAAAACAGAGGGAGAGTGTGAAGAGGTGAAGAGAAGAGGGTAGGAGGAAACCAGAAGCAGAGACTGGAATATGCAACAGTTGTTTCAGGTGCAGACAGGGAAAGCAAAGGATCTATCCAGAGCATCTGGATAATGGTAATGGAGAAAATGGAGAGATAATGGAGAAAATGGAGAGAGTTAATGTGCAAATATGCATTCTGAAAGAATTGATGTGCATCTCACCCTTCAAAGAGCTGTATTAGACCACAGAAAATGACCATCACCATAAAGCTGAGGTGACTTGTGTGGTAACTATGCAAAGTTCATAGCTGAAAAGATATTGACCTGAATACACTAGCTCTTTGGGTTTTAAACAAATCAACAACATATTTGCACATATCTCTGAAAAAAAAACACCTGAAAACCCATCACTGGTTTGTTTTGGAAAGATGGGTACAAGGAACAGCAGAAAATGGCTGTTCCATAGCACAATCTCCTCTTTCATGACTTTAGCCTGAACTTGCAACTGTTGTTTCCAGAAGAGCTGCTGCTGCTCAACAGAAACTGGCAAAGGTATTGAATCATTTGGCTATGCAATTGTTTACACCAGAAATGCTGAGCAACACAGGATTAGGAAAACACACTGTTGAAAAACAGGGGAGAATCAAATCTTCATTTTACAGTCTGTCAAGATTCCCTTGTTTCTCTTTTTTTCCTCAGATCATATGGTAATGAGATTATTTTACTATCCCAGTGCAAATGTTGAAAATAGAAAGGGTTGGAAAAACTTCCTTTGTGTTTCTGGAAAGCAAAATGGGATTTATTCATTAACAAGTTCATCTTTTTATTAGCATTGTATTTTTCCCATCAGAACAATCAGGCTTGGTTCTAAACCCAAATTTCTTTGAAGGTAAACCCTCCCAAGGAAATTGAAATGGTGATTTTTATGTCTATTCATTAGGATTATTTATTATTTTCATTTTGCTTTCAGCAGTTGAGGACACTTGAAAATCCAAGACGGGCTCCTTGAGCAGGTTGCGGTGCTGGTGCCGGGAGGCAGCAGAGTGTGTGCTCCCTCTAGTAAACCCTGATCCCGAGCATCTGGGATCAGCCTGCCCGCAGCCTCCGGGCAGCTTCCAGGGCTTCAGCCACAAAGTGTTTTCTTCCTCAGGTAACATTCATACCAATTCTGCTGTCCTGTCTGTGGAAACTGCTTATACAGGCTGAGTCACTGCTGGAGCTGGAGGAATCTAGGTCGGCCACAGGTTTGCTGAGAAGGTCATTGTGCTCTGAAAGTTCTACACCTGTGTACAGTGTTTTGGAAAACCCTTTTCATCATACTTAGACAGCTCTTTGAACCTTCTTTCAATGAACAGCAAATTTAAATTAAGGAGGAAGAGAGCACGCACTGACTTTATCCCTGTGCAACACTTTGAGATGCTCAGGTAGAAGGAAATCTTAGTGGAAGATAGTCCCTGAAAGAAAACAGTCAGTGGTGGAGCACACTGACAATGCAGTGCAACTCCAACCTGATGGTAAATTGCTCACATGTAACCTGCAGCTCTGCCATTTGGTCTTACTGATTCTATAGTAACACTTGCTTTGTATATAAATATAGAAGGGGAAGGGAAAGTGTGCAAAATCTAGTTTTTACTGGGTATTTCTGTATTTGAGTGGTGTAGAGATAAGCATACTCTCTTAAGGAGACCCTGGGATATAAATATAATATATCAAATAAGAATTCACATGAGAAGTAATAAAACCTACATGTTATATTTCAGACATGATTCTCTTTCATTTCATGGTCAGTAGGAAGGATATAAACGAGAAGAAAGGGAAATACATATTGGTTTTGTCCTTGTTTATCCTCCAGCCTTTAAAACATGAAACACAAAAAACAGAGGATCAAATTATTTAATAGCTGTGTGTAATTATTCACAAAGTTATAGATGTCAGGGTCTGGGTTTGTGAAGAAAGATAAGGATTCTACTGAAATGGTTTCTTTTCTTGGACAGAAAGGTACCCTCTGACTGTTGTCATAGCACACATCAGTCTTGAATAAGATAGCATGAGAAATATAGGTGTAAGAGGAAAAGGAGTGAAATATTTGTTTGGAATGTCATATGAAAGCCCCTGCAAAATCTGGGTTTGTATAATCAAGTTATGAGTTAAGTCAGGGAAGTAGAACATGACTTTTATTTAAAACATTTCTGTGATAAAGCTGTTCCATACTGCACACAAATCATTAAACTCCCAATGCATTTTGAGTTTTGACCTGGAGGGAAACCAATAGATTTCACTGCCTTCCCTTTTGGCTTCTGAAAAGGGCAAAAATTGTGTAGCCCGCAGAGGAAACATCAGTCTTGGCAGCTCTGCATCACCTATTTCTGGTCAAAGTCTAATGAATGGAAAAGATGTTGACTTCTAAGCACAAATTGTCCATTCATCATGATGCAATAGAAATATCTGAAGTTAGGTTAGTAGTCACTAGATTGTGATTTCTCCACATATATATATATATATGTGTTTAAATCCTTATTTAAAGTCTATGAAACACTGGTTATGGGCATATTTTCAAAACTTTGCACTGGAGACCAGGCAGAACCCTTAATTGTTTATGGATATTGAAGATTATGAAACTGTTGTGACCACTGGACTGGACTTTTTTAAGAGTAAAATACATGTCAAGCTCTTTTACTTTTCTTACACCAGTTGTTTATTTACAAAATTCTTCTGCCATGTAGACCTTTGTACAAAAATCAAGCATTTAATAAACTCTCAAGTTTTCTCCACTATCCTTAGCCAAAAATAATTCACAGAGAAGGAAAATGTGAAAAGAAAGCCAAAAATCTTACTAGGGAAAACTTTCCCAAATTTCAGTAGACATTTCATTCATGTACGAGAAAACTGGTTCCCCCACCCATCCCCCCATTTTTACTGGCAGGAAGTTTCAGAAAACAAGGTTGAAGATCATTAAGTTTTCCCCTCTCAGAAATCTTTACTAAAAGGCACAAGGTATGTATGAATGGCATTAGAGTATAAAGGCTTCATGATTCCAACTGCTGACAGTACTTCCATAGAAGAAACTAGGCTTATCCATGGAAACCAAGTATTCTCCAGAAGAACTCCCTCCTTCCCCATCCCCTTTTAGCCATACAAGGACTAATTGTGGTGTCAGCTGCCACAGGAATGCAAGGCATGTATCTGGTGAATCCAAAGAATAGCAACTGCTGTCAGCAGCATTCCTGCTCTTCATCCACAATTGATGGCACAGGGAGCAGTTTGAACAATCTTTGTCCTGCTTACAAGTAGGGGAGGGGTGTAACTTTTTTATGTGTCTTTTATAAAGCTTTCTTTCAAATACATATATGTACACATACCTGTGTACATATGTACACAGTATGGCAACTACACTTATTTTTTGGAAGCAATATTGTATTTGTGTTTGCCTACTGCTGATGACATTCTCTAAGCATGTTAGAAACTTAAGATATTTGGGTATACAATGGTGCCATTTCCTTTTTATTAACAGTAGCTCAAATTTTCTTGTAATGATGTGAAAGTTCTAGTCCACTAAACAGAAGATGACTACTGTCATTTTTGTTTGAAGTAGGAATATTTTCTCTGCTCCCTTAGCTGAAGTGCTACTCTTTGAAGTGTAATAAGCTAGGCAGAAGTCCAACATTTTATCTCAATTCCAATATCAAACTTTGCTTTAACTTGTGACAGAGTTGCATGCCTGGAAGGCCACCAAAATTGGGCCCTAAAGCTTCAAGCCATCTGCAAACCAAGACAGGGGTATAAATTGACTTTTGTAGTTCAGGTACTATAAACAGAGCCATCTCATACATAGAAAAGAAAGGCTGTGAATAAGTCCAGTCCTGTTGTCTCGACCTCTGTTTCATGCAAAGTATGTACATATTGAAATGAGACAAAGTTAGTAAATAATATTAGGCATGAAGAAACATGTCCCTGCTATTCTACATGGCTCATTTTGATGCTGTGGTTAAAAAAAAAACAAAAACTAACTAACTAAAAAACAAAACCCAAACCAGCAAACAAACAAAAGCTGTAGTTTTTGTTATTCAGAATGGTCACAGAGCTGAATTTTAGTGTCTTGTTCAGGTAGATAACCATGAAAGAGCATCCTTGTTGCCTTTTCAGCAGGCTAGAACTGGTTCAAGAAGATGGGAGAAGCAACAACAACAAAACATTTTTTAAGTTGTGATATTAATTTTTATGAGCTTTTTTTTAACTGCCAATTTGTACTCAACTATATTGTATAAGTGAATGCACTCAGAGCTGTAGGCAAGACAAATGAATGCAAATATATCCTCACAGAACAGCTTGTAAGAACATACCTTTTTATTTCTCTTTTCCTGATTTAGGTGACTAAAGATATCTGTTCCTAGAAGCAATTTAAGAGGCCCAACTGTCCTTCAGATAATTGCTGAGACTTTGAAGTTAAGAAAGCTATAATTTTGTTTACCTATATGCAATATGATGGCTTTTATTCTGAAGAGGTGATTCTATGGTAGACAAGACTCCAAGACTCTTCCTACATTGCTTGTGTGTAGGCTGCCTCCATTTCCTCTGTTTGGGGGAGAAAAACCTGTACATGGTGATGGGCTAGTAATCTTTACACACACGTATTTTGACAACTAATACTTGGAAAATATTGAGTTTGTGGACAAAAGTTGCTCTGACAATTTTAAAATGGCAGCCCTGAGACTCAGCATCTTAAATTTCAAACTGTGACCATTGAGTCACACAGGAATGGAATGAATGTCCCTCTAAACAAGTAGCTGTTTTTTTTTAAATCTATGTGCTTCTTCAGTAGTCATTCTAGGTTCATAGTGACACAAATCAGAACAGCACTTTCCTTCTTTTTTCAGCTGGGACCTGCTTTTACACAAGTTACTACTTGAGCTGAAGATACACATCCATGTGCCATATAAAGCCCTACTGTGCCATATGAGGTCTTACTGTAAAAAAAAACCACAACAAAACATAAGAAAAATCAACAAACACACACCTCCACCATTACTCCTCATATCAAAGCCCTGTTCCATTGTGGAGTCTATAAGATTTTTGCTCAGATGACAGGTGCAGGTTACATTCATAACAGTCAAGAAACAAAACAAATAAATAAACACAATCTGGCACCTAAGCTTTGCATAACAGTTAGTACCATGCTGGGGCTACTTAAAAAATTTAGAATAGAAACAGTTGACTCATTTTATCACTTTAATGAAGAAAAAAAAAGCATCAGAAATTGGAGAGCCTAGTAGAAATTTTGAAAAGTAATGGTTAAGTTTAGAGATAAAATTAAGTAAACTTTAAAGATTGCTAAAGGGTACATTCCACAACCTCTATGGTTTTTAGGATAGATTTCAGTTTCTGGAAAACAGATAAAATCTTTATAGCCTACAGATAATATTGAATAGGATGTTTAGAAAATATTATTGAGACTAAAAACATATTATATCTTTGTTGATTATACTATTTAAGGTATGCTATATGAATTATTTAATCCTGACATAACAATGTGTAGAGAAAAATATTTTCATTTGTCTTCAATTCAGATCATATTGCCACAGAACATAGCATGAGGGAAAATATTATCAAGTCATAATTTTACCAGATTTGTGCCAAAATACTGAGGTATGAGCTGTAAGAATGACCTTGATAAGTTTTAAGTTTGGTGTTGTACATAATAAAAGTGATAATTAAATGCATACATCTAAATTAATATTTAGAATTTACTTCTCTAGGGCAACAGTGAAATAATGTCTGAAGCACTGTGTGCAGTGCTAGTCATCCAGGCCCAAAAAAGCTGAACTCTAATTACAGCAGGAGAGAACAGACTATTGGAAAAGTTATGTGGAAATGCATTTTCTTTTCAAATGAAAAATTAAACAGGTTGACTTTTTTATCTAGCAAAATCATGACTGCAACAAGACATTTCCTAGAATACTTGGTGCAATGTGGGAAAAGAGACATTTTTTTAAAAGGGCAGTGTTGTTATGAGGATAAATCAGTTATGAATTAATTTGAGATGAATATTACAAATTTCCAGCAAGTTGCAGAGCAGTGGGGTCACAAATATTTGACCTTACTTAATGAATGAAACAGGGAATTATGAGACTGCATGAAATGAAAAGAGTTGGCAACAACTTTATCCTTGTCTTGCTGTAAACAGAATGAAAACTACCTGCAGATTTATTCTGAATTCAAGGATTGTTAATTCCATTCACTTTCCCTACTTTCTCTTGGGTTACAGCTGTTTGTCTTCTGAAAGAGACTTTTCAAGTGGGAGTTCTAGTGTGGTGAAGCCAAGCCACACCACACTCAATGGCTTCAATGTCTGTTTTTCCTGGTTGCCTTGTGTCAGCAGAGCCAATGGTGTCTGCAGGAACAGCTTGGGAGCTCTCCTCTCATCCAGACTGTTGCCCTAATAATTCAGTTATGCTGCCATCCTGTAACTACAGTTGTCTCCCTTTTTGCTGAGAAAACCTTAAGCTAAATCTCAAACTGAATTGCCTTGAATGTTAAGTTGCAGATTTGTTACAGTTTGAATGCATGATGTCTTTTATTCTGTTTCTGGCAGGGCTTCTGAGTTCTTTAACAAAGGTGGGTGAAGGGTTTCTTCTGTTGGCACACGTTTCTCTATGAGCAGTCACAAGTGTGAGCTCTTGGTGAGGATGGCAAAATCGGTTCAAGTACTTTCTGCCCTCTTCTTTTTAATACTCAGAAAAGCTTTTACAGATTCATAGTTCTTGTATTCTGACTGACCTCCAGACACGTTCTTCCTTCCTGGAGAGGAAGAGACTTGCAATGAAGGAAGTTTTTCTGTTTTGTTTTTTACTTTGGTAACTTCAGCAGTCTCACCAAGAGCGCAGCACGTAGGAGAGTCACACAGATATAGTGAAGAAATGCTGAAGCAAAAGCTGGACCAAGCAGCAGAGGAACTTCTTGATCCAGCTTTGATGCCAGAAGTGTGTTTGTGTAGCTATACCATTAAACATATGTATATATGTATATACCATTGTGTATATGTATACCATTAAACACATGTGTAGCTATACCATTAACATGGTGTTTAACCTCATGTTGATAGCTGACAGTTAATAAAGCGAGTGCTTAAAAAACTTGGGACTGAGCATGTTTCCCAAATCCAGAGATAGAGCTATTCTGGGAGCTTGCTAGAGCCTCCCTCTCATGGATATATCCATCTATTAAAAAGCAGCTGTGTACACTTACATGAGTTTGGTTTGTTCTTGTAGCTCAGGTGGAGGATTCCTGGGTACGGTTTATGATATCCAAGATTGATGGATTAGGTGTGGCTGTAACTCCATTAATTTTCACTGGCATTAAAGCCCTCTGAGAATGACTTGGGAGCAGGAGGCTGCTGGCAGGAAAGCATCTGTCCCGTTCCTGGTGTTTGTCATATGCTGGTGACAGGCTGGATGGGATCACTAAGATTTGGCTCTGAAAATTAGGGAGAATCTTGCAACGTGTTTGCACTTGATGTTATTGGAAGATCCCAGTGGAAGACAGACCTGAGCCTGGTTTAAGATTACTTTCTCCACAGATGAAGTTGCAACTGATCAGGTTTATTTTCACAGCTGTTCAGCTGTGATTAGGCAGCAATTTTGGCTGTTGGATACAGCAGGCCTTGGGCACAGTGTGTGTAGATGTTTCCTTTTGTAGTAGAGCTCCGTGGGTGGTGGTTTCATGGCAGTCCACAATGATCCGTGCTAGTGCTGGTGTGGGTCTGCCCTGAGAGGATGTATACACTCTCAGAAAGGCAGAGCATGATTCTGCCTTTGATGACCAGGATGGCCATATGGTCTTCTCATATATCTCCAGTTCTTTCCTCTTCAGCTACACAAACTAGGTAAAGTAAGGACAGTTTCTAGGAATCTGGCTTAGACCACAAAGAAATAACTGAGTGGGACTGTGAAGCCCTGTCATTACACTTGGAGGCAGGTGGACCTTGGACACCCAATGAGATGCCACAAGCGCATGCTGCTGCATGGGAGAAGAGAAGGCCTGACATTGAGCTTCACCCATATGCCACTTTGGCATGAGACGAGAGATTTCCTTAGAGGAAAATATCTGGATAGTCCCCAGTAAGAACAGTGTATATAACACCATAAAGGAAGATAAAGAGAGACAGCTAAAATGGTCTCCTCCAGTCTTGCCATGGGAGCAGAAAATGTCCTATTTTCAATGAAGGAAATATTACATAAAAAATAATTGAAAGGTTTTGAAAAATGCAATTTTGTGAGAAGTTAGTGAAGGAAGATACTCTTCTGAATTCACTATTTAACATATTCAGCAGTCAATGTTCAATTCCTGCTCCTAACATTTGCAAGTGTATTGGAGATGTGCTCTGCCAAACTGTAGAAGCAGTTCTTCAGAGAGATCAAGAATACTGAACAACAGAGTTCGTTTAAATGAAATGAATTTTAATATGAGAAGTAATCAAATAATGTGTCTAGAAACATAGACCAACATTAAAAAATAGGGGGAAAGAAAAGTTGTGACTCTGAAAAAGAGATTAGAGGGGGCATTGGATCAGTGTGACAGTCCCTACAATGACAGGAAAGGTGGCATGTGCTTTGGAGCAGGAAAAGAATATATGGAAGCAGTAACATAATTTTATGTGTGAGTACAAGTAAGAACCTGGAAATGTTTTCATTTCATACTTTTTAAAAGGATATTAAAAATTGCAGAGTGAAGAAAGCAATTACTACTAAAGAGGAAGAGAAAAAGCTGTATAATGAGATACTTGCAGATCAAGTTGTTCTTTATACTAGAACAGATGGAGAAATTACTTGATTTGTATATAAATGTTTCATAGGAAGAACAAATGAATACAAAAGTGCTTCTAAATTAGCAGAGAAATACACAACAAGAACTAATAGCTGGAAACTCAATGAGACAAGCTCAAAATTAAGTATTAGGCAGGGAATTTTTATGATTATATTTATTTAGCTGTTATTAACCAGTGGCAAAATGAACACAAATCAACAAAAACATGGGTGGGATATCTTCAAATTAAGAGCCAGCTTTAAGTTATTCTCCTAAATACAGCTTAAATACAAATACGGGCTACAGACAGAGATTGTTTTCATTCAAAACTTTGTTTTAAGAATTGTGTTGTATTTAAAATAATGTAAGCATTGAGGAAATATTCTTTCACTCCTTTGGTAATGTCCTGGAACACATTACCTGCACCGTTTTTCAATTGTTGTCCCCGTGTTTAGCATGGCAACATCTAGTTACAAATTATTTTAATTGTTATGTGGTTTTTTTATTATTATTGTTGATGTTAATTGAACTGATATCAGGCTTTCTTCTTACCTCATGTGGTACACTGACTTTCCTTGAGCCAGATTTCCTAATTCACAGTCCACCTGGTTTTGTGGCTATTTTTTACAAGGCAGTGGAAGTAATTGTGAAAGACACCAGAAAAAATAGAAGGGTGTTAAGGTTTTTGTAAAAAATGAGAAAAGAAATTCAGAAGTATTTGTTCCGCAGGATCTGAGAGAGATGCAGAATTGCTAAGAACTCTAGAGCTGCCCAAATGCTGTGCCATCTCTCCATTTCTAAAAAGTAGCATAAGCATCAGTTCTGCTATGTAAAAGACTCAGAGGACTGCAGTTTGTGTAGGTTTTGGCTGGGATACAGTTCATTTTCTTCCTGGTAGCTCCTGTGGTTCGGTGCTTTGGATCTGTGCTGATAACAGTGAGAAGTTTTCATGATTTCTGAGAAGCACTTGCACAGCGTCAAGGCCTTTTCTGTTTCTCTCACCTCCCCATCAGCAGCTGGGCTGAGGAGCACAAGGATCTGTGAGGGGACAGAGCCAGGATAGCTGACCTCGAGATGTCACACACCATATGGCATCATGCTCTGCATATAAAGCTGGGGGAAGAAAGAGGAAGGTGGGACGCTGCTGCTTGTTTTCCTAAGTTATCTGATCCATCTTCCTGATGGAGCTCAGCTTTCCTGGAGATGCCTGAACAACTGCCTGCCTATGGAAAGTGGTGAGCAAATTCCTTGGCGTGCTTTCATTGTGTGTAGGGCTTTTGCTTTATCTCCTAAACTCTTTCTCTCAATCCTTTACTTTTTTAACTTTTATTTTTCCCATTCTCTGGACATCCTACTGAGGGAAGTGAGCAAGCAGCTGTGTGAGGCCTAGTTGTTGGCTGGGGTTAAACCACAATCCAGACTTAGTTGTTGAAATGAAACTGTCCAATATTTGTACCATAGGCAAAATTATGTGGTAGTGGATAAGCAGAATTAATTTGGTCTTAGAGATGGGCAAAATTTAAAGCATGGGCATAATATAATGACAAAAATCTCAGTTACTCAGCCTTCTTCCTCTCCTTTAAGTGCTGTAGTCTGCAATGCATTAATTCTTTTTCTGTCTTTACATTAACAGGCCAAGTTCTCCATCATGCTCATAATTTTGATTTGAAGAGTCTCTGTGCTTGAAGTATTTCTGTTTTCCTCTGGTTCTAGCTACAGTTTGAGCATCTGTCTGGACAGCTTTGGTTCTGCAGTAGTTAAACATCTTGTGACTTGTCTTCAGTTGTCACATTCCTGGTCCTTCCAAAAGGCACATATGGGCCACTTAAAACTTTCATTTAGCTCATTAGTAATGTAAGTGTAACTTGATGGTATGCCAGATGCTCTCCAGTTCAGAGAAATATGTCTGTCTGAGTGTGACTCTCTCCTATGAAATCTGCTTTCTGCAGCAGATTTCCTCAGACAGATCAAATTTCTTTCATGGCTCTGAAGAACTGATTCAACATCCCCTTTTGTACAGTTTGCAGAGATTAAATGTGGCTTTGTGCTCTGCTCTGCTCAACCCAGGACATGCTGGACAGTGAGTACTGGGGCACATTGTTGTGGCCACTGAGAACAGGTTGCTACAGAGATCTCTGCAGGGTCCCAGGGAAGATGGATGAAACACAGCTGCAAAGCACCCTCTTGCAAGGGAGAATCTTTTAGGTTTAAAGTGTATAGACAGTATCAGCTGTCTTAGATAGATTTCACTGAACATTCTTTGTCCTTAGCAACATCACCATTGTAATACACCAAGTATGCTATTTGTGAATGGCATATTCAGTGCTATTTTTCCTTCTGCCTTACCCAATAAAGAAGCTTTCTCCATATGCTTTCCCAACCAGAAAAGAAAATCTTTTGTTTATAGATTGATCTACTTAAGGAAATGTTGTACTGCTTCTTGTTTCTTAAGATCCAGAGCTCTTCTAGATGGTTTCTTCTGTGTAAATTTCTAGGGGAATGAGTAAGAAAGGAGGACAGAAGGAATATTTTAGGCAGCTGTTTGGCAATCTGTGAAATAATCTGGGGTCTTAGCCCCACAGGTGTCCGTGTGACACTCCCCACCATTATTTATAACCTTTTTGCTTTTACAAGCAAAGAGGGCAGGAATGTGCAGGGAGATTAGGCCAGCTACTTTCCCATGCCTAGATGTAGTACTCCAGTTAACAGGAAAAGATACTGGGAAAGAATATTGTGATGGCTATGCATGGGGAGCTGGTGCTCTTATGCCTCCATATGGCATCTAATTTTTGGAAGAAAGGTGGGGAAAGGGCTTTCAGCTTCCAGATTGGTTTCTACAGAGCCTTTCATGAAAACTGTAATCCTGGAGAGTCTTCTTTCCAAACACCTTCAGATAGAATTTTTTTTTCATTGTATAGAAAAACAAAATGAATGTACAGAGTTCATATATGGGGTTTCACATTGGCTTTTAAAGCTAAAGCAGTGTCAAGCTTGGTGTGAAAGTAATTTCATTAATTTTATTAAGTAGATGATCAGTTACAGCTTTTATATCTGCATCAAGATTGGTGAACTGTAAACTTATGTGGTAAGTTGGTGAGGTAGTACCTTTTAAACTATGAAAAAACAACATTAGCTGTAATGCTCAGTATGTCTGCTTATTGTAGGCATAGAACTGAATATAATAGAACTGCTACTTTCAAACATAGCTGCCATTTTCAACCAGGTGGCTATGCTGAACAGATGATTGCATTTTGTTCCCATGGAAATTTGCCCATGTGTTTAGCTATTTATAGTATCTATTGCTGATGGAAACCATCATAACCTGGGGTGAGCAAAATTGGGAAGTATAACAGTGATACTTGGGAAGCATATATTTTTGATAGCTATTTTCTGTTTACTGTACCTTTTTTTTTCTCTCTACATTTTTCACTACATGGATTGTCATTCAAAAACCCAGAGTTCACTGCCCACCCTGAAAATTTGTAATTCCTTGACTTCTTTGGCCTCTATCTCAAAAGGATATAACTAAAACCAGGGTAGACACTTCAGTTAATCCAGACTCAGAGTCTTTAAAAGGAGGTTCATCAGAGTGAAAATTCAGGGAATGCTGTTCCAGGATGAACTTTGTAAGAAGTCTGGGTAAGACTTGTGTGTCTGTGGCATCTGGGTAAGACTTGTGTGTCTGTGGCATCCTATGAGCATGAGAAAAACTCAGAGAGAAAGGTGTGCATAAGAAGGCACTTGTTGCCAATAAAATGGCTTTTAAGCCCTCCTCTCACCTCCTCCTCAGATGAAGGTATGCACAGCAAGGAAAAATGATAATGGATTTTAAATTATTCTGCATTAAATTTTACTTCTCTGTGATTTGTTGCTACCTCCTCATTACTTAAATGCTTTAGAGAAAGTGCTTTGCAGACACCAGCTATACTAACTCAGGTGGTTTTTAATTTAACTTAGATAAATATCATACTTCCTTCAGATTAGCCCAGGTTAAAAAATGTTCCTCTTCTAGGAAAGAAAGTCACCTTGCTCAATAGAAGCCAAATCGTTTTGTATTTTTTTTTCTCAGGAAGTATCCGAGTCTTGCTCAGAGAAGACTGAGTGTTCCTAGTGATGGACAGTGCCAGAGCAATCTGCTGTGACAGTGACACAGGCTCCAACATTACAGAGCATTGTGAAGCTCTAATGTTCTGAGTGTTTTGCTGGGCTAGCTGGGGTCTGGGGGGCCCAAGAAGAGAAAGGATCTTAGTGAGAGGAGGAATATCTGTTCACTTCTGTAGAAGTTGTTAGAAGCTGGTTAATTTTTTTTCTTGTACCCTTCAAGTATAGGACTTCCTTGCAGATGGCAGCTCCCTTCAAGAGCTTGGCTGGCTCTCCCAGCCACCAGCTGTGCTATGCCTACACAAATCCAGCATGGGCATTTGATAGAAAAGCAGAAAAAAAAGGTGAGAATTTGGTGCATCCCCTGCTCCACTTTCTTGGAAGAGAAAGTCTGTGCAGTGCTAATGCCCATGTGCCAGGAGACTGGAAGCAAAGATAAAGCATGCAGGACAGACACTACTGTCACCATCATTGCAGAAATCACGGTCATGATGGACATGGATGACTAAATGCACCATTATCCTTGTTCTGCTACATTGTATGTTGTGTCCCTGTACAGCAACACGCTCAACATTCACATTTAGTTTGAATCAGGTGTTCCCGATCACCTCTTTGAGGTGAATGACTTTATCATCCCTCCCTACCAAGCTTTGCTTCCCCTTGCCAAGTGCTGTGACAGCACATGAACTGAACTCCTGTCAGCTGAAACCTAGCTGAGAGATGCTCTCTAGCAGTTAGTGTGTGCTTTCTCCACAGAAGCAAACTAAAGGAAACTAAAATCTCACAAGATATGCAGTATGTGAATTTTGGGTCCTTAACAACAGATATTTTCCCTTTTGTTCTCTCCTATTAGGATGATTTATGTGTTAACTGTGTTTATCCAGTTTTCCTCAGAGAACTGACTTATGATTTACTGACTAGCTTTCTGTTGTTTCCAACTTGCCTTTTTCCTTCTCATTGTCTTCCACTTACTACTATGACTGACAGAGTCCAGTCAGGATAGGAATTAAAAATTTTTGGGTCATTGTGTGACTATATGCAAGTGAAAGTTAAATCATATTAGATGGTCAGTCAGTAAAAATAATCAATTTCTTCTTCACAGATAATGTGATTTTCTCTGGCCTTGCAAAATGTGTGCATACTACTTGACTTGATGCACCTTGTATTTCATGCCTCAGTATGCAATGATCGTTTGCTTCTAACAATTAAGCTGGGGATAATCTCTATCAATTTCATAATAATTTTCTATTCTATATTAACAAATGAGATCAAAAATTATACACCCTTACTCTTGTATTAGTTCTGTGCAAATGTCTTTTTAAAGTTCTAAATTGCACAATGCAGCCTAATAACTACTAACTGCCTACAAGTGCATGCCAAGGAATAAGTATGTAAAAGCAGAAGCACTTGTTTCAGCTTACAAGCTTTTTAAATAGGAGGGGGAAAAGTCCTTCTGTTAAAGTGTGGAAAACCAGCTTGTTGAAGTGTTATAATCTATCCACGGAAGGATTGGGAAGGATAATTTACTTGAATCCTCTATAGAGGCATATTGTAATCCTTACCAACTGTTATCAAATTAACCATTGCAGTGAGAAATGGTTACAGCCCAGGCAACACAGATAAGGCATGAACACAAAGAGATAGGCTTCCTCTGAAGAGATGATAATGCTATAGCCACAATTACATTGTTCTCTAATTCCTGTCAAGCTGCTTCAAGTGTGGGGGAGTCAATAAAACATGCCTATCATAGACTAGAGGCTCATTTGTATTACCCAACAAAAATCAATCAAAACAAAAATTTCATTTTTTAGTGGCCTTGATGTAGGTTCCTCAATCATTTTCTCATTAAATATTTCTTGGATAACTTGTGATATTCACTGGGGAACGACTAAGACATTTTGCACATGATGGTAAAAGACTTTCTCCTGGTACTATCAGGGAACATTAGAATTTTCTAGGCTCTGAAGCGTGGAAGCTATTAAAGTGTCAGGAATCTGAAGATCCTATCTTTGGCAGTGTAGTAAATATACTGATATCAAAATTCTGTGCCTAATGCTAAAGTCATTAAAAAGCAAGAATGATTTCTTCAGTGAAAGCACACATTCATAGGTAATAAATTGCCTTTGGAAAAGCAATGCCTGTCAAACTCATAAAAATTTTCCATTACTCTGTGATCTTCCTGAAAGTGATTGATAAATATTTTAACTTCATTTCCCATTGCACTATTTAATGGACTTGCTTGTGCTTGGTTGCTCCCCATTAAGTTTGGTAGGTGTGCATCACCTGATTAGGTTCTTGTTTTACTTAGATGGTGTCAAAGATGTAGCCAAATTACAAGTTTATGGATGGTTAAATTTAGCCACTTGCCAGTTTTATTTTCTCACTCATAGATCATTTAAAGAAGCCAGTGTATTTTTCCCACATCATGCAAGTATATAAAATAGCTACCTCTTCACACTGCACAAGAGACATGATTCTAATAGGACCTGTAAAATTGACTCAGAAAACCTTAGAGACACTTGAGAATCTGGGAGTTATACTTAGGTCAAAGTTGAAGTAGAAAATTTGTTCTTTTTAGCCCATTACGTCTCTCTGAAGGCTCCATGAAGATGATACTCAGGAAGATTATTTTAGAGGTGAGAAAAAGAACATACCAGGAAGGATTGGGTTTAAGAGCTGTCAGGAGGACCTTTGGTATCAAACCTGGATTTTTGTGCTGGCAATAGTGTCAGCCCTTAGCTGTTCCATGGGCTTCCAGAGCAAATTGTGGGTGAGGGTGATGCCTCTGCTTTTGGTAGTGGTAGAAAATGGGAAATTATAGCAAAAGGATACCATCTAGGTAGAGGGTCTCTGGGAAATCGGTCTTCACCGAGCACCTTGGTAATGGGAACTGAGACAGTTCTTGAGGCTGCCTTGGCTCTGGGCCAAGAGCAGTGTAAGGGAAGACCTAAAATCCCAGATGAACTATTCTCCTGGATAAACTCCATACTACACGTAGTACTGCCCCTGTCTTTGTGCCCCAAGCCTCAAAAGGCAGCAACAGGAAAATGCTGCAGCTCACGAGCTGCTCATACAAATGTCAGAGGATAGAGCTTGAGCAGCTGATGGGACAACAGAAATCATGACAGTGAGCTCTGATCTGATGCAACTGAAAAGCAGGCACAGCTTCAGAAGGATGGGGTAAGGAACAGTCTTGACTAGGTTGCAGTTGACTCAGATAGACTTTTGGGGGAGACTCAAGTGTTTATTTGTGACCAGAATAGGATCATTATAGTACCAAGGCTTTAAAAACATTTCTTACCAATTTTCCCCTTTCATCCAGTGAAAGGATTCTGTACTCATCTGCATCCAACTCCTTGTAAAAGGCTGTCTCTGTTTAATGACTACGTTCCACTTCATCCAAAGATTAATAGCAGCACAATTATTAATTGTGAATCTATAACCTTTTGCCAAGGTAGGGAGAGTGTAACTGCTCATAAACATTAGCTCCAGATGAAATGCCAGATTCAAGGTCTCAGCTGTGAAGCTGTGCTTTTAATTAATTTTCAGATTTTTCATTTGTTCTCAGAGATATCACAAGAATCTGCAAACACTCATTTAATCTCGATGGGTTGAACCGTTCTTCCATCCTCCTGGTGATGCATAGATGTTTGTTTGCATAGATGACTGCATTCTTGAACCCACTGGCACAACAGCCAGTTTCAAGGGCCTTTGAAAACTCTAGGAGCCTTCTCTACAAAATCAGAGGTCAGAGGTACTTGCCACCTAGCAGCAGGATTTGACTACAAAGACTGCCAGCCTTGGGAGATACAGTAAGGAACAGAAAAAAATGGCTCAGAAAAAAACCAAACCAACATCTAGACACCTTCATGATGAGAGCATCCTTTAGCCCATGTTGTTAGCTGTTCTATTGTTTTTTTTATTCCTGCTAGAAATGGTTACAGAATAAAAATCTGCAGACTGTCAGATAATTTTTGCACACTGATCAACATTTCTGTGTTGATCTTCAACAAATTGAGATGAATTTTTGACACTGAGTGTTGCAGGGTTTTCCAGCCCCAAAATTTTCTTTTTCTTGGCTGTACTCCCATCTACTGGAATTGTTCCAGTTTTCTATGATTGATTATAATATAAATAATTTATAAATGTTAATGAATTGGAGAACCCTTCATCTAAGCAATTTTAGGCATTGTGGGGTGCAAGTAAGTTGCCTAGACTTGTTGATTACTTATGCCCATGTTTAATCATGGCAGATGTGGCCTTTTTAAACTATTTTACAATGTTTTGTATTACATAAAATAGATGAATTCTCATTTTATAATTCTCTTTATAGAATGTAAATATCTAGTGAGCATTTTAAATTTTCTCTGGTGTCATTCATCATATCTCTCTATCTTGAAATGTATTTAATCCTTAGTCAGGCGCTTCTTATTAAAAATTCCATTTTATTGTTCTTAATTATTTTGCCTGTTGAGATTTCACTGAGTTTTTAAATTACCATACATTGCTCACATGACTTAGCTGCTTCTCCAATTTTTCCTTTCTTTAAATATTCATTTCCTCTATATTCTTGCAATTAGATCTCCTTATCAGTAGGATTTTAATTTATTTTACTGGTAATTTTTTCGGGTCTTTTTTCTTTATATATTAAGTGGTGGGACATGGAGATTTCTAGTAGCCTATCAGTACTTCCAAGTTTATAGCTCTTGAAGTTTTTTAATGGTTCTGGTAACAACTATTCTAAGCAAGGAAATGGCTTTCAAAGTTTTTCCCAGGGTATATATATAGTATGATTGACTGTATATTCTGGATGCACAGTGTAGATATATGTTGATTATGATTTTCTTCCATGGATGAAGACCAATTTTGGTTAATGCTTATTTCCTTTTTGCCCCTTAAGGAGGAATTCAGATTTGAGTCAATTTACACTGAACAAAACAGGTCCCTTTAGTATGAAATTTGTCTGTTCCTTTTTTCTTTTCCTTTTTTTCAAACTCAAATACTGAATTCCAGCTTTCTGAGATGTGTGATACAATCTTTCAGCTTAAAATCAGCTATGACTTGTTCATTCTGCACATTGTAATTTCAAGCTTAAGGAATAGTTTGTTTTGTTTTCCAGTAGGATTTTTCTCATCTGGGAGAAAGCTCATCCATCTCTTAATTTTACTTTAATCAGTTACAAATTTAAACCTCAAGTGTTTTTAATTTATTAATCTGATTCAAATTAAACAGATAAGTGATAAGTATGGTGGGCCCCAGCTTGCAATGTTGCATTGGAAAATAGAGATACCATGTGCCAACTTAGTAATATGAATTGTTGGTTTATTTTAAAGTGTGTGGTCTTTGTGGAAACCAATATCTTAATGATAGTGGTTTCCTTGACATATTTATAATTTGTAATCAGGCTATGAAAAATGCAACAACGAAAGTCATGGTGCCAGGGGCAAGGAAAACCAGGCAAATTCCAGCTCAGTTCCCTCTCCATTTTATTGTGAGAAATCAGTGTGTCAAATTTTTGTATAATCCTCAGACATGCCTGAGAACTACTTCTGTTTACATATTCACAGGCTCATCACAATTGGTATTATATTCCCTTAAAATTAAATAGTAAGGGGAATGTGCTTGAAAATTATTTTATATGTGTTGATATTATGGTCATACTCAGATGACGCTGGAGAAAAAGTCCCTTTAGCCTGACTCCAGTCTGATATGGAGGTCTGTATCTCACAGCTGTCTCTGTGGTGCCAGTCTCAGCTGCCTTCAGCATGCCACAGCTCTCTAAGCCTTGGTAGCAGACAGGAGTTAAGGATAGCCTAGTAATTTGTGCTTTCCTGCTTTTTTTTTTAGTGTGTAACTGTTTCAGCACAACCCCTTTGTTTTGCTGAGATTAACTTGGTTTGCATTTTTAAGCATCTCAAAATGAAGCCTAATAGGCACTAGGGCCCCCTATTTTCTTCAAAACAATAGATTTAAACAAATTGGAGTTCCAAACAAACCCATCAGGGTGTCAACAGATGAATCTGGGCATCCCAGAAGCTGGAATGTATTTCCTTGACATGTTTCAAGAGCCAGGGGAAGGCTCGTAGCATGACAAATCAAAGGTCTGTGGGGGTGAGGTAGCAGAGCTCATTTGCTGGCACACAACAGAGCAGGGCAACTGCAAAAACAACCTCCTTGTTGTGGCAAGCAGTCAGAAGTAATCAGGATGCTCTAACAGGTAGAACACTAAGACTCTTCTTTCTCATTGCATAATATGGACAAGCCATTCATTTTGATCTTCCCATCACTCCAGCAAATTTTTCTTAAATCTGATCATTTTTTTCCCTCAGATTCATATATGAGAATGAACACTGCTAGCCCCTTTTGTTTACTGTCTGGTCTCAAGCCTATGTGTACACTTTTGTGTATATGTGTATGTATATATATATATATATATATATATATATATATATATATATATATATTCACAAATACACACAGGCAAGCATACATATGTGCATGCACACACATATTAGAAAAACATGTTCTTTTGTGCTTAAAGTTACTGCATACATAATGTTGTGAGTCTGACATGTTTTGTGTGGCTGAACCAATGCTGCTACAACTACATCTTTTCCTTTTATTTTAATAAAATTAAACAATTGCTTCTGGGTCTAGGCAGCCATATATCCCTTACAGCCCCCCTAACAGCTGTGCCACCTTACCACCTCCCTAGATTTGTGTCAGTTTTTCTCACAGGCTAGATGAATACTTATACACTATGGCAAAAGTAGGCACAAATATTTCTTTCCTTCTCATTGTAATCAGATCCAAAAAGCCTTCTGAGAGATCAAGGTACATGTGAGGTCATTTTTTTCATTTAATGCCAAGGAACTGAAGCCATTTTCATTAATGCTTTAGTCAAGGGTGACAGTGTCTATCCAAGATTTTTCCACATTTTGCAAGGTCAGAGACAAGGCTGAAATAAAAGCACAGTATGGATATTCCTTTGTTGCTCTCCCAGCCCTAGAAAAGTTACTGGGGGAGGGAAAATAGGTTTAAAAGAGATGTCTGTTTCTGAAACCAGATACTGATCTACTGGTTTACTCTTCTGCTTCTGGAAAAAAGAAGCAAACTTTGAGCATTTAGCGATTATACAGATGATAGCCAAGATTCTGCCCTTGTACCCTCAGTGGCAGACAAGGTCTTGATGTTTGTTTTAGTGCTCATATTGCACCCTGCTCTGGAAGCACAGGGTTCTTTTATTGAAGATGAGAGGTACTAACAAAGGGTTTTCTGAAAGGGCTGACAGCACCTGCTGATGTTAAACTGAATCTCTTCCCTTTTGGACCACAAAGTTGGGGGTGTGTTAGTGGTGTCAGTTTGACGTTGAAACACAGTTGTATGCCTGTGCAATCCCTTTAATGTCCAAGCATGGTTTGGCACAGGATCCTGCTTTCTCTCTCTGTGCTGGGGAGGCAGTGAATACCAGCATGGCAGAAAGCAGAACTCTGGGCATTTAAATCTACTCAGCCAGCATATTTGCCTTGCCCTGCATAGAGAAGCTGCTGGTGTACGGTTGGTGAACCACTTTCCAGAGCGGTTCCTCTTCTCTCATCTACACATGCCCTACATGGGCACCCACTAAGCCAGGAGATGAAGGAGGTGTTTGATTTCCTTGTGAGAAGTTAAAAAATACATTCAGCTGAATCTGATCACTCCCCACTGAGGAAGTATTTTTTTCACAGAGCTGTCAGCAGAAAGCAAGAGTGTTACATTCAGTTTATGAGCAGTGAGCCCTGTTGTGTCAATTATCCAATGTTTTGGTGGTGGTGTGCCAAGATTATGCACCTTTGTTTTCATGGGCTTGACCAGCTTTCCTGTCTGTGTCGCCCTGAGCTTTGGACTCATTTTGCTTTAAAATTTGAGCTTGCTTTAGGCTACGATGAGCAAGAAAGATGGCAGCTGCATCAGTGTCTGTCATTAAAATCTGAGAAGTTGAGTAGTGTGTTGATGGCAGCAGGGTTATTTTCTATTTTTCAACAATGTGAAAGAAAAGTCAGATCAATTGTACATCTCACTCCTACGCTACTAATGGATGGACAGACAAGGAGCTTTTTCAGCTGACACCTAGTGTGCTAAGTAAAGAGATTATTCCCCTCAGTTTGATTCCTTCATGTAATGAATGATAAGTAGATTAATCAGTGGGGTAAAATGTGTGATAGATAAAAAATATATTACACACTGTAATTTTGCATGGATGCCCTGACACACAGAAGTAGGCATGTGCTGGTGTGCAGACTTGTAGTCACTTCTGATTGTGCCTTGATGTTGAAATAAGTTGTGCTTCCAACTGATTTCTCAGATGCTCTTAAAATTTTAGGATCTTTTCAGGGCACAGGAAACCCTTGATAAATCTTCTCAATGAGCCTTAGAACTGAATTTAGTGGGTTGTCATTTTGGGTTTTTTTCCAAGGAATAACATTCTATTACAAACTGTGATATCTGTAGTTTTCTCCTAAACTCCCAAGCACTGCTTTGGCTTGTAGGGAACTTCTCTCAGGTGACACAGAGGACAGGCAGATGTCACGCAAACCATCCTTTTAATCACTGGCTGTAACAGCAAGGCAACAGTAGAGGCAAGGCTTTCATTGCAAATCAATATTGCACTCATATTAATAAATCACCTGGCTTTTTATTTACATCATGAGTGATGAGGAGGAAAGGTAATAATTTTAATTCTTCTTTTTTCATGGAGTCCATGAGCCAATGGAGTATCAAAACTCTATTTAGTTCTTTGTTTGTAAATGGCCCCTTCTCAAAGCATTGATAGATTGATTCTTACCAGTACAATATCTTTTCTTCCATTTTCTTATTCTCTTAAATTGTTCTCTGATAGGATGGTCAACAACTCTGCTAATTACTCCCTCCACTGACTCTCTTTAGGGGTAGAAAAAGTAACATAATTTTTAAATAATTACTTTATATGTAGTATCTATTTATTTTTCTTACTAATCCAAGAAAGAATAGGTTATAGTCATGGGATATAATATTTTAAGTCTATGGATTTCAAATACTTCTTGAAAAATGTTAATAATGTTTACAAGTAACTGCTCTCTTTAAAAATAAATATTTGTCTGATATCAAAACATGGTGCTAAATACTTTCAAGTTTCCCATTTTGACTGTGCTGACCAGGTAATCTAAAAGCTGGCTTCCTAAATTCATAAATTTTAATTTATCACATACATAGCTTCTGGTGTTCACTTTCTGTGAATAACTCCTGAAGGATAAAAAAAAAATGGCACAGCAAAAAGAATACTTGCAGCAAAGGATGGACTTAAAACATCTAGCAAATTTAAAACAGGAAGCATCTTCCACTAGTAACTAATGTTTTGATTTCTGGAAATATTATCAAGGTTGGCTCAAGCTTTATTTTATCATAACCATGTCATAATATATTTTGAGATGTGTGTTATTTTTCATGTAGTAAATTGTAGCATGAATGAAAGGATGAAATGTATGAAAGGATACTTTCCATCAAAGCAAATTTTATGGGATTGTTATGTATTATTCTTTTATTTTCATTTTTGTTATTTTTGCAAATGTTCACTTGTTTTGAAAGATCAAAAATATAGCAGAAGTTCATCATGATTGTAGTGAAAGCCATTAGTCCTATTAATGAAGTTATAGGGAATAATTTTTTATTACTGATTAACTGAAACAATTAGTAAGAGGAAAAATAAGTATCAGTGTTCTTAAAAAATAAATGCAAAGATCTCATAAACTCTGAGTTCCACAGGGACTTTTGATATTGGAAAGGATTTTTAGGTCAGATGAGTGTTTGCATTTTGTCCACATTCTAGCAGATAATGTAATTTTCTGAATTGTCTCACTTGCTTTCATAAGTTTTTTTGATCCTGTTAGGTCAGCAAAGAGGGGAATGTGTAGCATAACATCCGGGTCCTACTGGAAGACTCAATCCTGTACACCATGGCTGTGTTTGGAATTGAAAACTGCAGTGGTACTCTCAGTTAGAGAGTACATGCTCCTGTCTTGGGCACTTTGTCCTCTGGTAGCATTTGTTTAGAATGCTTTTTGGCTTTTTTTCTGTGTCCAAGCAAGGAGGAGTCTGACAGAGCCCTTCCCTACATTCAGCTTTCCTAGGTTAGATTGAATTTTCTTAACATTGAGTGCCTTTTAGGTTGTTCCCAGGCTTCCAAGACAACCAAAAAATGTTGTGTGATGTGACACAGAACCTAGAGATGACCCTTAGTTTCGTGAATCAGTGGGTGGAACAGCCACAGGGTTTAGACATAGGCCATTAGTGTTTTCCATATTGATTATATATGATTCCACCACCACATGATGATCCACTTTGCTGTTTACTTGAACAGGGTCTCATCATGTCTCATATTTTACTTAACTTAGTGTGCTTTTTTTACTGTATTCTCTTAACCTGCCAACTTCAGAAATATTTATAAAGGAGATGCGGCTGTGGTTTTTTTAGCAACAATTTCCTAAAGACAGCAGGTAGAACCAGGTGTGCTCATGTGCACATGCATCTTTTATTTAAAGATTTCTTTTCAGGCACAACTGCCTTCCTCAGGTATGAATCAAAGTTAGCAGACTTCAAAGCTAAGCACAAATTGAAAACAATTGCTCAGGTACCTACCAAGGAAACCACCTCTGAAAGAAAATGTCGCTAGTATGTGCAGAGTAGAGACAAGTTGATAAGGCAGTTACCTTGCTAAGGGAAAGAAACAAAATATAATTTCTACTCTGTGGAACATGGAAAGGTTAGTGGAAGAGAAAGGAAATTATACTATGCCATGAAATCAATATCTCTGTTTAATCCCTGTTTCCTGGTGACTAGAAGTTCAAGCTGTTAGTTCCAGGCCCTCCTTTGGAAGGCATTTTGGAGATCTTTAAAGATCAGGACTATGAGATCAAAGGCGTTATGGCTGTGAAAAGTGCTCTTTATATGAAATGGGGATATTAAATCTGTGTCAAGAGTCTTCACACAGCTGAATTTCAGAAATATTTCATTCAGCACTTCTAGTCCTTTGAGTGTGTCATGCTGAGTCCCAGAGGATGAACTTCTGAGATTGGAAAGGATCTTTTAGGTCAGATGTATGTTTGTTTTTGTCTGCACTTTAGCAGATAGTGTAATGTATCTTGTTAAATGGGATTTACACTGGCTAAGTCTATTGACATCTCCCTTTCATCTGCAAGATAGCTGTGCCTAAGTGCTACTGCTGTTGTGCTCAAATCCTCAAGTCTATACCAAGTTTTTATTGACTCATTTCTGAAATTCCATGTTGTTCTTAAAACTGAAATCAATCTCCTTCACCATGACAGTACATCACAAGTGGGCAGGGGAGTCTTAGAGCACACAATGCTGCCCCAGACATGAGATCTGCCCTGGTGTGCTGTCCCCATTCTAGAAATAATATTTTGATTAGAATAAGGACTTTTCAACCCCATGGTCTGATCTTGCAGTTGAAGCCATGCAACCTGGCATTTTCTCATTCTGTGAGGTTCCCTACTCACTCTGCATCTCTTTCACTAATCTTGATTCCTTAGGCCTGGAGAAATGCCATGGTCAGAGACATGCTCTGATTGTTCAGAGTTGCTCAGGTTGCTCACTAGCTTAGGTTGCTCAGAGCCCCATCCAACCTGGCCTTGAACACTTCCAGGGATGGGGTGTCCACATCTGCTCTGGGCCAAGAGCCTCACCACCTGTGCCAGAGTCTCAATCATCCTATGCCAGAGCCTCACCGCCCTCACAGTAAAGAATCTCTTCCCCACTTGTCCTGTCACAACCTGTCTTAGCAAAATTTCACTGTCCAGCTTTCTTGCAGGCCCCCTTAGGTACTGGAAGATGCTATAAGGTTTCTCCGGACCCTTCCCTTCTCCAGGCTGAAAAACCCTGTCTCTCTCAGTCAGTCCTTGTAAGAGAGGTGCTGCACCCTCTGATCATCTTCACAACCCTCCTCTGAAGTCACTCCAACAGGTACACTTCTTTCTTTTGCTGGGAATCCTGGACCTGGATGCAGCAGTCCAGATGGGTTCTCACAAGAGTAGAGGGTAAGAATCCTTTCCCTTGCCCTGCTGGCCACACTGCTTTGGATGCACGCCAGGATACATTGGCTGGCTCATGCTGAGCTTCTTGTCAACCAGCACCTCCAGATTCTTCTCATCAGGGCTGCTCTCAACCAATTCTCCTCTAAGCCTATATCTGAGCTTGATGGGACTTTCTTGTTCCTCAGCTGAGTCCTGGGCTCTCCTCCCTTCCAGAAGCCGATTGCTCCAGTGGCAGGTCTGTTGTCACCACACCTTTCCTGGCTCCATACATACAATGAATACTGAGGGAAACAGCCATAACATCTGTGACACCAGATAAATTATTTTAGTTTGTAACTACAATTGGGCGACAGTTAGTGGAAGACCTGGATACCTTTTATTCACCAACACTCATTCAGGAGTTAGCTGTCAGGAAGGTGGGATGACAATTCATTTATTTCTTATTTCCACCTCCTTAAGAATCTTCCTGGTCTGTGCTATTATCCAAGAAGGTGTGCTCACCTTTAACACCTTCTCTTTGACAGCAGCCACTGTGGGGTATTTCTGAGGGATGCATGGAACTCCAAGGGTTGATATCTCAGTGCAGTTCTGTCTCTGCCATGTGCGACAGGTGTTTTGCTGATACAAGAGTCAAGGGGCTGTGGCAGGCTGTTTCTCCAAGCAGTGGTGAAATGAGACTACTGAAGTAATTAAGAAGTTGTTTTACCACTCTGATGATCCCTAGAGAATCTATTGCCATTTTCACATTAAATAAAGCACAGATAGATCTGACATATTGTCTTTCTTCAGAGTTCCTACCTGAGATGATGACAGGGAACAAATTAATTCCTGTTTGATCCAGTCTAATTAAACCATCTCAAAGGTGTTGCATTATCTTGGATGTTCTGATCTTGTTATTATTTTTATTTATTGAAACAATATACCATTCTTAGTCTGCCTTTTGCTAGAAATACAGTGATTTTGTTAAACTTTATATTCCTAAGTAAGAGTCTGGGATACACTAATTGAATACTATTATTGAGCATAGATGATATAACAGAGGCTGGTAGAGATACTTCCAATATAGGTTGGCAAACATTTTCAATCAGGCTCTTACTGTTCTCTTCCTTGGGAAACTATGATTGTGATAAATGTCACACCTGGAGCATTTCTTGTTCCTTTTTTCCAGATTTTTTGAGCATACCTGATTATTCTTTCATTACTGCATAACTACTGTTATTAACTATTCTTTAATAAGTTAGATTGAAAGTACAAAATTATTTTATTGAAATATTTTATAAGAGTTTTGCAAAGATGGAAACCTTAATAATGAACTAATCACTTTGGCACACTCATGCAGGTTAATAATTCAACAGTGCATTAATTATGCCCATGTTAAAATAATTCCTTTCATTTAGCAGAAAAGGCCTACTCTGGCCAACTTGGTAGCTTTGTATTTATTCATATGGTTTTTATAGAGCCTGTTGTTATTATAGTGCCTGAAGATGTTACTATAGTGCCTTTGAGTGCCTTGAAATCAATAATGCATATTCACTTTGATAAAACTCAATTGGTTTTATTTCCATTCTATAGACAGAAAAGTGAAAAATGTCAAACCTGTAATTCTGAGGTGGCCCAGCCTCTGTCCACGGGTTTTTACCAATCTTGATCTGTGACTCTGGACCACTCTTGACGCTAAAGGATAGAGAAATTGAAACAGCTTTTTGTTTTGTTTAGTCCTACTTATGTGTTGGACAAGAATCCTTCCTCCCTGTATATCAGGTAAGTTACTCATTTGCCCTTGGAGCCAGGGGTGGAACTCAGTCCTCTCTGAACGTCCTGGTTCCTTTAGCATGCTAATGGAGGTGCAGGGAGCAAAGCTGAACACCAAGGGTTATCCCTATACCTTAGTTCTGGACAGGTGGAGAAGCAGTTTCCTTAATCCTGCTTGTAGAGTTTTCCCAGGGGCTGCTGGAACTCTGTAGTCTGCCTTTGCTCCCTCAGAGCAACACAAGAGCTATGACTCTGAAGCTGATTCCAGTTAGATTTGTTGTTATTTTAAATCACTGTATTTCACAGCTAAATTTGGATTGCAAGCACAAAAACAAAAAGGTAAGGCTGAACTGATAAATCAACTCCAAATATATTGTTTTACTAGAAACCAAGTATTCTGCTCTGTAGTAAAATTCTATGGTTAATTTTATTTATCCTAATTTTTAATAATATTTGACCTCAGGAACTAAACTGAAAAATCTGATTTCTAAACACAAAATTGCCAATCATAATATTTTATTCAAAATAATAATTTTTAAATAAACATTTTTATTTAAGGTGGGGTTTTTTGCCCCCAAGTTATCTTGTTTCAAAAATATTCCTTGGAATTTAGTTAATCTCATGCAATGTTTTGGTTTGATCAAAAGTGCATATTTCAGAAGACTTTATTTACCAGAAAAACTTTATTCAGCACAAATTATTTGAGTTGAGATATCTTTTTCTTTGGCCCAATCTGAATCCAGTAAGTGAATTATTTTGCCTCTTTTGGTAGCAATGATGTAAAAAGTGACATAAACAATGGATATCTCTGTGGTAAGAGGGCAATGGCTGATTTCTACAGCCAGTGTACAACCTTCTGCTGAAGCTGTCATCTGCAGGCAAGTGATTTCTAGATCCATCTGTGCTATTTGTTTCAAGCTGTTCAGTAGCTTCTTCACAGTCCTGTGCTGGTTTTTTAATGGTACTGTAACAGTAACCTAACAAATCCTCTCCGCCTGCACAAAATCAGAGGATGCTTAAATTTTAGATGTTGCTATTGACTTACATATTTTCTTACAGCTTTTAACTTTTTTGCTTTTCTGAATTTGACAGGTTTTCAGCTCCAGTAGGACATGAGTATTCACTGAGGGCATTATAGCTCTATCTTGATTTTTTTGCACTTTCCTACTTACCCTCTGTTCTGATTTTCTAATTCAAAAATCAAGTCACTTATGCAATTTCTTTGTAATGTATTCTGTGCAACCCTTGTTCTCCAGCATTTTTGGGAATTCATGTTGCCTTCTTAATTGACCTGTCATTTATGGACTGTATCTGTAATTCTTGGGTGATACTTGGTAACCATTCTGAATTCTGATGAACAAAGCAGAAAATTTCAAATCTGCAATACTTTGGAGACAATGACCTGTTTGCAGGAAGGATTATTCAAACTGGTTACTAAACTATCCTTGCTCATCAAACATGCACAAATAACTATGTATTTTGAGGGTGAGTTTGATTTGGTCAGCTCAATCTATTACATCAATGCTAGAATTAAATTAATCTTTTGACATAGACAACTGCAATTTGAGATAAAGTACAACAGTGTTAGTCAAAGGCAAAATACTAGTATAAAATCCTGGCTTCCTCATTGCTTAATTAGTTTTATAAATATGTGTTTTTACAATATCAAGACAATGGTTTTCAACATCTTAGTTCTTTTTCACTCTATGAAGTTGTGATCCAAGCTTATCTCTCTTTCCCTTTCTTTTTCTCATGCAGAAATTTTATAACCAGATCGTTCTAAGGAACTAGACTTTATAACCAGATATGTAGGTGGGAGTAATTGCTTCTCAGAAGCTGAGATGATTTTCTAAAACACGTGTTTTTTAGCTTGCTTTTTTACTGTGTGCGTTCTTGCCATGAGCCATTTCTGATTGGTACACAGCGGCTTTTCGGGGCCGGCTAGCTGCCCGGGAGCCCCGAATCGGGCGGGTGCCCGCGGGCCCCCTCCTCGGCGCGTGTGGCCACGGAGGGATCCAGCCGTGGTCACGCGCACGCGCACTCCCGGATGTTTAAAACGGCACAGCCGGACAGAGGCCTCGGTGACTCCAGTATAATTCCAACAGGCTTTTTAATATCGGGAAGTCCGAGGGTGCAGGCAGGGAGGGAAAGAGGAGTACAGCTCTGTTGAAGGGTAGCGGAGCCAGGGTGCCGAGCCCCGAAGCCGGGCGAGAATAGGGTTTATAAAGGGGGAAGGACTAGGCGGGCTCGGAGGTGCCCTTTGACCACTAGGAAGGGGTTACAGAGGTGAGCTTTTTGTGGGGTGACTGGAGTACACCAATAGAAAACCGGGAAGGGGGTGGTCTTTAGGGAGAGATCCAATGGAAAGGTGGGGAACAGGGAATTTTCTGGAACAAAAGGTGTATTTTACTTATGATTTATTGTTTTGTCCCAGGGTGTCCCACTTCATAATCTTTGTCCCCTCCCCCCACAGTACACAACTGTGATAAGTATTCTGCCAAACTTTGTATCTTAATGTTGCCTATAGCATGCATAGTTATAGTATTCCTTGCCTGACTGAAGTTTTCAAGAGTAAGCAGGACTGAAAGAGTTAACATGTTAGGTTACAGGCCCAGTTATATTACTAAAAGCAAACTGGATGAAGAATCAACCTGTCCCTGACATTCCTTCTCCCTCGTCACTGCACATGATCTGTTAATGATAACCTTTGCTAGATCGATCTCTACCAGAATTCTCATTATTTGTCCTTCTTTCTGCCCTCAAAAAGAATATGGTAATATCTGTGCAAAGAACAGCATATAGAAGGTTATGGCAGGCACAGCTAGGTCTCCCTTGGAGGCTCTCAAGACAGGGTTTTCTTGCTAGTGTTCAGATATTCCCATTTAAAGGATCATCACAATGCTATAAGGAGTCTCTTGCTGTTAAACAGAACCCCAGAAACTGTCCTTAAACCAGATCAAGTCCACATGGATGAGTTTTTTTACAATGTTCAGAAATATAAAATACTGACAAAAGATGCATATGTAGTAAAAAAGGAAACAGTTCTGTTAATCTGTTAACCAAAAAGAAAACATCCTCTTCTCTATTAGCCAACCTGTTCACATTGGGAGATCTTTGGCTCAAATTCTCAAGAAGGCATTATTTTCCTATGTGCTTATGAGTATCACTAGATGGAGGACCTTCCAAGTCAATTTCATTAGACTTTGAACTGATTTCCTTGGAGTCTCTACATATAGTCAAATGTGGTTTCCATGTCTATTCAGATCTGCCTCTCCTTTCCTTCCCCATTAAATCTATACTAATGCAATAAAGAAAGAATCCGGCCCTTTTTTCAGGAAATGATTACTGAACATTTATCCCCTTTAGAAAGACTAAAGCAACTTCTGACAGATCAGGTGCTATCTTCTGAACATAACTGCCTCTATTAAACTTATTAAGGGCAAAATATCTTCCCCTGGCTCCCCAGCTTGCACAGCCTCAGAGCAAGCACATTTGACTGTGAAATGCCTCCATCATTTTATTATCAAATACTAAATGGACAGATATACTCCAGGCACATAATACCCATTAAATGAGCACATGCCTTCCATTACTGGTTGTTGATTTAGAACAGATACTCTGTAAATCAGCTACTTTAGAATGATACTCAGCGTGTTTCTATTGTAGCAGCGGTCCCCGTCAGGGAATAACGAGCATTGACTCAATGATTGCAGAAGGCTGACCAATTGCTTTATTGTTACTACACTATACTATACTATTAAGAAAAACCCATTGCCCTTGCCAGACAGTCAAAACACGCGTGTGGATCCACTTGGTCAATTAATCCAAAACACCATCACCAGTGTCCAATTAAGAAATCACTCTTTGGTAAACAAATCTTCATAACACATTCCACATGTGCACAACAACAGGTGCAGCAAGTGAAGATAAGAATTGTTTCTCATTCTTTTCGCTGAGCTTTTTCACAGCTTCTCAGGAAAATCCTGGGAGAGAGCTATGTCTCTCTCTGTTTAGAGGATATGTGATTACCACAGGTTTCAGATGGACAGTCTTACAGCTGAGGGAAGCCATAGCTGAGGTTTTGGGGCAGGAAGAGTTATAGTGACAGAAGACAGCTATTGAGAGAACTTTGGTGCACTTGAATTGCTCTGTCTTCCCTTAATTTGGAGATTGGTCAACATACAAAATTGGAGCATAGCAGCAAACAATTCATATTTATGCAGTTGCAGAGGCTCTAAGTGTAACATCCCATTTGATGGTTGAGGCAAAAATGCCTGTGATTTTAGTTCCCCATTCACTCCACAAAAGTGAAATCATATTCATTCACAGAAACAAAAACAAAAGGATCATTCCAGCAAGTCATACTCTTGAAAAGGTCAACAAAATGAAATAAGTCTCATCTTCATGCTAAACTCTGAAAGATTTCCAGGTTCTCTTGTCTGTGCATTGAAGTCTTGCTTCTGTCTGTGACTCTTCATTTGTAGATAAATGCTCCTAAGAGATGAGTTCACTGTGATTCCTAAATCAAAACAAACTGGGAAATCCACTTCTGTTTGTGTCAACATCTAACACTACACAGCATGTGTGAGTGCATAACATTACTTTACATGCTGGCATGCGCAATGGATCAGACTACAGAACAATTACCTTTACTCTAAAATTGTGCCTTCTATTATAGTGTCTTCAGTTTTAATGAAGATCAACTGTGACAAAGCTACATGGCATAAAGGAAGTACCAGAGTGAAATTGCATTTTGGAAACAAAAAGCTATTTAAAAAGTCACAAAATGACTAGGGGAGCCATGAGTGAATTTTCTACCCTAACATTTTAGCATTACTTTGTGGAATCTTGTGCTATCAGCAAGGAATGAAAAATTGCAGTTGACATCTGCACCTGGCATTTGTCTCCATTAACAATTAATGCAGGGACTCTGTTCTCTTGGCTTAGTCTCCACCTGTCCGGTACTCTTTAGGAAAAAAGAGATCAGGGAGAAACCAAATAGATTTAGGCTTCCTTATTTTGAACCAGATTTTCCAGTGAAATCTATAGGCAAGTGTTATACGCGCATTCTTAGGGAAACAATTTCATTGTGGCCCTGCCTGTCTCCTCTCCTTCAAAGCTGCTGTTTCATTCACTTGTCTACTATGGGAATTTTCTGCCTGTCTTTTCATATCAGGAGTTATAAATCAATTGTTGTACTTGGCCCATCATTCAAAGATGATGGAAAGCCTGTGGCATAGCTTTGTTTTGATAGAAAGAGCCCACTTCTGTGTCTCTGACACAGGAGGTAAAATGCTGCTGGAAGACAGAGCCTGAAGAGTCCTTCTATCTGCTGTGGGAACAGCAGCCCCTTGATGGAGATTCAGTGAAGCCGGAAAGCTGGAAGGAGGTTCCTCTGCATGTCTCAAAGGAACATCCCACAGACTGCCAGCAGTGATCCTGGTATGGCTGTAAATGGTTCCAGATTCCCCATCTCCTCCTAACTCAGAGGATAATATCCGAGGACTTTGTGCTGAAAGCTGGTTGTTTTTCTCTTGCATTGAGCAGGAATGGCTGCAACTTAAGAAGACAAAGCAGAATTATCACACCCCTAACTTTTAAACATATTGATTTTAGAGATTATCCATATCTTTCTGGCATGTTAGGTGCATGAACTCAATGTCTATTTGTTGTAGCTCCCAGGAGCACTCCTCAACTCCTAGAATTGGAGGCACACTACAGCAGTAACCCAGCTCTGTAGTATTTTTGGGCAATTATCTCCACAACGTAAACCTGGGCCAAATTTTTCCAAGGGTGATGGGGTATGCTATGTGTCGCCCTGATTTTTTAAGATTTTCCAAGCCTTCTGATTGTTGACATTCTTGTAGTGAACTTTCTCACACACTTTCTGTAAATAACTCATTGTGTTGCATTCCTTTATGGAAGAGGAGAAAGTTGCTGGACTGTTGGTTTGTTCAGTATCATTGGAGAGATGGCACTCTCACCCTCCAATCCACTGTCACTTTTGGAAAGCTATAAATGTTGGAGTCAGAAAATAAACTTCCCTTTTTTTCTTCACCTTGAGAAGAGCGGTGTGCGCTTGTGTTTTTTTGTGTCCTATAGCGACAGCTATGGTTCTCTTTCATGGCTGAGCTATAATTGTCTAATGAAAGGTGATTTTGCTGTTTTAGTTTGCTGTTTTACCATGGTCATTGGAAATATCTTTGAAAGACAGCATAGAATGCAATAAAGGAAATAACAGGACTTAAGTCAGGGCCAAGGCTGTTGCTGAATAGAAAACTGAGAGTTGTTATAGCAACAGATGAAGGAGATTTTTTTTAACAAATTCATCTACTTTAGAACCCTAACGTAGATGTAACTGAGAAAGTCTAAATGTTACCTCTTAGTCTCGTGTGTGTTTGCTGTACTTGCACCCCAGGCTGACCGAAGCTGAGGGCCTGTATTGCTGCCATCATAAGCCCTAGCTTTCAAGACTCATTGAAGATTCAAGCCTTGGATATATCAGCCCAGCCCATCATCTGCTGTAATCGGGACATGGTTTTTGGAACACAGTTATTTGTACTGGAGCCCATGTGGACCAGGCTTCCATCTGCCCATGAAGTACTGTGCAGGCACAGCCTAGCTGAGTTTGCCTTGTTTTGCTGTCAGCAGCGTTCTGAAGATCTCAGAGATTTAAAGCCGACTGCTTTAAATGAGAGATGGCAGATGCTGTGCCATCTCTCATCTGGTGTGAGGCATGTCTAATCCACTCACTAATAACCAAATGTCACCTGCATGAGCATGGATTTGAACAGCATTCCTGCCCCTTGTAATGCTAAAATAGTAGCTACCACAAGAGTAGGAGTTTTCCTCACACATAAAAGTAGGAGAAGGGATTAGAAACATCCACAAGCAAGGCGTAGATGAATACATGTTCCACTAGAAGCCAACCAGATATTTGACCTCAGGTTCATATTTCTGTAAACACGTATCTTGGCAACGTATCATTCAGTTTCTCAATATGATGCAATAAAAGCCATTTCTCATTCATCTCGGCTGTCTTGCTGTGTTATGTTACAAATGATTACTGTTAATTCTGTGTTTAATTGTGCTTAGCATAATTTATTTGCTATCCATTGATTTTAACTGTTGGACATAGCAAAATATGGTTGTTTTCTCTTCTGCTTCCTTCTGCTTCTCATTTGTGGATGCTGAAAGCAGCTGGACCTGTTCCATGTGAATGGAAGTAATTATTGGCATGTACAACAAATTCATTAATCTCAAGAAGTTAAGTCATGTGCAGCTATGCTTGGAGTACTCTTCATGAATTGTCTTCATCTTTCCTGTCCTTACAAAATTCCTTTATTTTAGTTTTCCATCACAAACCTATTCTCTGAGAACCTACCTCCTTTCACTTTCTGATGGGGCTTGCAAGCAAAATGCATTTCAGCTAAAATCGGCAATGATGACATGATGTTTCCTTAACCAAAATGCCTGTCCCAGAGATTCTGGAGGAAAGGGAAGTCCTGAATCTTTCAAATGCAATTGGAGCAGTAGGACTATTTTGTACAATGTGAGCCCAAAGGAGCAATTTTGCTTGGTGTCATTGTCCCTTATTTTTAAGTATATTTCTCCTGGGTTCCAAATGCAGAGCACTCAGGACACAAATACTTTATTTTATAAAGTTTAATAGTCTGAAAATAATCCATGTATTTCTGCTAGACTCACTTTTATTTTCCTCTTGGTTTTGCCTTTTTAATCCTTGTGTGCCATTTGTCAGTCCTTTATTGGACTAGGAGTAAACCTTGTTCCATTGGTGCCTAGAGGTTCTGCTTGCCCTTGAAGCCACTGCTGGATGATTCTGTTCAAATCTTACCCTCCAAGGCTCCCAAAGTGCATGAGTAGGAATCCACATGAAAAACCAAGCGCAAACCAGGGCGCTGAAGTCAGGCAGCAACTAGGAAGTGCACCATGATGGCTTTCAAAGAGGGTAAGAACCATGCATCCAGAACTGTTCAGATATGTTCAAGTCTCAGTACATATACATTAATGTAAGTATTTCCATGCCCTTTCAAGTATAAGAACAGGGACTTGTGTGCATAACCCTGTGGTACAGCTAATGAACTTCCTGAGGTACGCAGATGGAAGTTGATCCGCCATCTCAAAATCAAATCTGATAATGCCCTCATCACTGCCTTTTAAATATAGTGGGTTTGATCATATCAGGGAATGTTTCCAGCTTATCCATATTCAATTTATGTTACATTTGTTTCTTATTTATCAAAAATACACTCTGTGTGAAAAAAAATGAGATTTTTCATTTTCCTTAATAGAAGGAGCTTTTGAAGATGTCTCAGCTCTTGTTCACTGTCATCTGCCAAAAAAAAAAGGGCAAAATACAAGGCAGTGCATACATTGCATCTAATGTGATTAGTCTTCTAATGCAGAGGATGTAAGGAAGAACACTGTCAGCAGGTAAAATGGACCCCATGGTAAATGGGGTCCATTTTACATGCTCACAATGTTCTTCCTTACAGTGTTTAAAGACTGCCAGGCTACTCTGAAATACAAAAAAAAACATACAAAATAAGCAATTTTTTCACTGTAGATTCTCGTCTTATGTATATATATTACTTAATTACCTCGAGGAGGAACTACAGTGAGACTGCATGGAGATGGAGTGTTGGGAGAAGCAACATAAATTTGGTATGGTAGGTTACGATTAAATCCTTACCCCAATTAGATTTTGAAAAGGTGCACTTCAGGCAGCAATTTGAATTATGGGAGGTGAATGGTAGTAGAAACTTAAGAATCTATTTCTCTTATAATGCACTGTAGACCTCTCTGCACAATTGTCGTGGCTCAAATCCAGCTGGAAATGAAGCACTACACAGCTGCTTAACCAGGCAAAAAAATGCAGCCACAATAAAAGTGACCTCAGTTAAGAACTGAGTTGTATCTTCTACCCAGTGTTGAAGGGGGAGGTCTAGTATTTTATCTGATTTCTGAGTTCTTTCCCATTTAACTGTGAAGGGTTTGATGATGGGACAAAGAGCTTTCTGTTTGCTGTTGCGAATGGGCCTCCAATCTATGTACTGAACCTTATTAGATGGATAGTGCTTTCACAGGCATGCCTGGGAACTTCTGGATTTTTTGATCCAGATGGTCCATCTGAGGTCTATAAAAGCAAAATACCCCAAACCATAATCTACTATTTGCATATGCAGATGGATCTTCCCATCTTCTGTTTCCCAGATAATATTTCTTGTATTTTCAGTTTGTCACAATTAGGACGGGTCAGAAACATCTCAATTTTTAAATTGTTATAAATTGCTGATTTGAGTTGTTTTTAAAACCTCCCTTTTTTTGTGTGTGTGTGAAATACTCCAGCAGTAGTGCTATTGATAATTATCAGCCCATAATGGAATTTTCACTTGAAAGAGAGACAGACAAAATATCAGATGTAGCCTGGAAAATTAGCAGAATTGAAGTGTGGTGGAGAGGGGCCTTACACTGTATGCTATGTATTGCTAGTGATTGGCCCAGGTACCTGCATGCAGACTATTTTGTGCTGTGTGTACATATAATCCTTATTCCTCCTAGTTCCCGTATTAAACTGAAAAGCTGTGCAGCCTTAGGCTCACATGAATTAAAAACTCTCCCCAGCTTACAAACATTTGAGGATGTAAAAATTCTTGTTTGTTAGCAAACTTCAGCTGCCCTTTCCTGATCTCTAACCATACCACACCTTACATATCAATGCAACGTTATTTTGATTTGAAAAACCTGTTTAGGAATTGAGGAGTTTTTCTGGTATCACAGTTCCAAAACTGGGATATTAAAGGACTGTGTCAAAAATACATGGATACAATTCATATACATGGATAAAATTTCATAGTTTTGCTCTCAACATTTTGAACTATTCTGGTGTCTTCTGTGAGGGGACTCCCTAGAAGGTCATAAATAAATTTCATAGAAACCTTTGAGTTCTTCATTTAGTATTCATTTTTTCTCAGCTTAATCCAAAGAACAGATTTGATTCACAGAGAAGAGAATTGTTTTGGCACTAATTTCTAAATAAAACCTGAGGATGGCAAACTCTGTGTGTGTGCATAGATTCACAGTAGGAACTGGGGCATCAGAGTATCCTGTAAATGGTCCCTGGTTAAGTATCATCTTCTTTAAAATGTCCCTTTTTCTCCATAACTGGTATCTTTGGATAGATAATATTTTGCAAGCAAGGAAAAAAATCAGCTGTTTCAGTAGGGACACACATTAATTTAATTGCTATTATTGCATATTTCCATATCAGCAAAGTACAATCTGCATTATTTTTCTAGTGTCATAATACTCTTTCCAGTTCAATAGCATTCTTCAAAGTGAAAATCTCAGCTGTTTTCTGTTAGTCTCCCACCTAGGAAGAAGATTTAAAATCAGTTGTATCAGCAGTTTGTTCTTGCTGGCATTGAGATTATATTTTCTTCCCCCTCCCTAAGTATCCTAATGCCTTTTCTGTTCCCTGCCATGGCTCCACTCATGAAACAGCCATGAAAATTAAAGATTCAAGGCTTTCTTGCAACAGGAGTGTCCTAGAAAAAGAAGAATGGGTATCTAAACAGCTATGTGTTAGCAACAAAAAATATTCCACTCTGATTATGGAGATCTTTGCACAAATTTGGTTATGGCAGGATTTTGCACTAACTGACATGGAGTGAAAAAGTTATGTGGGGACAAAAAAGAGTAAGTAATTGTTGATGTGAATGTAGCAGACTTTGTTCAGTTTCTTCACTGACTTTAGGATTTAAGAGCATAGAGCTTCATACTGTCCTAATTAGGATGCCAGGGGAAAGAAATTATTTAGTTCTCTGTTTAGTATTCTGTAGAAGTGGTAAGTCCTACAAGAGTGTCAGTTAGATCCATGGACCTCTCCAGGGAAGGAGGAGAGCTAGGGAAGCATGATGATTATTTAATGCATACAAATGCTGGATAAGAATAGTTATATTTAATGAAAATGCTGCGGGGCTGATAGCCACTGTTTTCATTTGTCTACAACTGCAGATGATATGTCCTGTATTTTTCCTCTTTGTGCATGTCTTCTTTGGAGCTGTAAATGTACAATTAATGCAGCATAGAAATGTGCACTAGCCATATTATTGAAAGTTATCATGGCATTAACTTTCAAAAATTAGTAGCAACTTAAAGTTGAAGCTGTATAAAAGACTTTCCTGTGAGGAATTCAATCATACAAAGCATTGAAATTTATTTCAATATTATTTTATTAGAGCTTTTTAATTACTATGGACAGATAAGCAGGTCTGTCCATTATCTTGGCAGAACATTTGTATTAATAATGTCACTCAATTCCAGTGATTGTCACAGAATATTCTGTCCCTTTTAGGAGCTTAGTTTAAGCTGATATGCAAAAGCCAATCTTCTACAGGGCCCATTCTCTTCCACTGGGCTCCCAAGTCACAGCTGTTTTGCTCAGCTGGCTAACAGCCCTCCCTTAAGTAATACAGCCAAAGAAAATAGAAAAAATTCCTCCTGGAGCACATCCATAATACCAAGTTCTGAATGCATGCATGGTAGACAGAATATTAGTCACCTTTTTTGTTTTAAGATAATTCTGCTGTTTATAAAATGTGACACAAGGTCATTTTGTAATGCAAAACTGTACCTTCAATTATTTACAGGTACTTCTGTGGGTTTTCTTTTTTTTTTTTTTTAAGATTCATAACCTGAAGCCCAGCAATTTATTTCAAAGCATAACTTTGCCTCTAAGTGGGATATTTGTAGCCATGATAAGGGATGAAAGAAGATATATTCTAGTTTACCCTCCTCCTCAAAAAAATTAAGTACCAAGCTCTAACACTGAATTTGAAGTAGCGGCAGCTTTCTTGTAATGCTGCAGAACTCACTAAAGCCTTACGTGTAATGTTCCTGGTTTGGAGTTATATCCAGATTTATGTATTTCAAGCAGGAGTGATATTTTTAGTGGATAAGCTAAGGAAATAATTATTTATGGATATCATTTATGCTACACTGTTCTGAGTTTTATCTCTGGGAGAGCCCGTCTGTATTCAGAACACACATCATGAAACAATGAAGAAATTCAAGGTTTGCTGTAGCACCACAAGAAATACCCATTTCCATTCATAATGAGATTTTTAAAGTACTGCTGAGAGGAATTCAAATATCTATATTGGCTGCAAACAAGTTTTTGTCCTTGAGTTATCTTGACTTCATTTAATTCAGGACAGTTCAGTGTTTGTATTATACCTCCACAGCTCTCAGAATCTTACATAGAAAAGGGCCATTAAGATCCATTGCACTCCCTCTTCTTTGCAGGTCAAGGCAATATTGTTCCTTAAATTGCATTTTTATGCCATTTGCCTGGCCTTGGTAAAGCTTTGTTAGGCTGATTTTAAAAAAGGATAGCCACAGGAAATGAGCCACACAGAATGAAGATGAGAAGGCTTCCAAATTTGGAAGCTGATAAAATTGGGTTGTGGTATTCATGCCAAAATGTGGCAGGAGTGTCCTGAAAAGTGCATTGGGGATGACTCCTGCTGATAAGTGTAAAATTGAAAGTAATGATGGCCACTTGTGGCTTCAGGGCATGAAAACACAAGTACTTTGTGAAAATCAAGTTTATGACCTTAAGGTTCTGCAGTTGTGCACTGTGAGGAATGAAAACCTTTTATGATGCTGATACAAAATTGAGAGAATACTAGGTTGAATTCTTAGATGCATCTGTTCAGGTTTTTTCTCTTGAACTCTGAGTCTTAGATACTATTCACACAGTTGGAAAAAAATGCAAGATATTGTTCTCCTAATTTTAAAATTAAAACAGATTTGGGGTTTTATATGGAAACTTGTAAGATTTCATTTTTGTTTGCTGACTAAAGGGAAGTGCTTTATCTGAGGGAAAAGTTAGAAATTGCATAGCCAGCAGTGGAATAGTGGAAAATTGGATTTATGCAACTGAAGATACCTTTACTTTCTAATTCTAGTGCAATTATTCACAAAATATTAAAAATTAAGATAATTTAGAATTTACCAGAAATAGTTAATATGATAAGTTCTGCTCAAATATCTGTTTTTAAAAGCTTTTCTACAGCTTTTTCCGGCTGCAGTCTGTGGTCTTATTTGTAAGTTGCAGTTCAATGTGGAAATGGCACAGCTGTTAAAAATAAAGAGGTAACAAATATAAGCGTTTATGTAAGTGACATTAGATGGCGTACCATGATATACTACTCAAACAGATTGGACAGTTGCTGGTTAGACTGCCTTTACTTAAAAATCTCTTCTTTCAATATTTTTTTTATTATTATCATCATCATAATTTTCATTTTATGAGCTAGTTTTTAAATATTAGCAATACTCTCCATGCTACCCTCCAACTTTTAAAGCCACAGCTCCTTCACTGAAATGTTAAGTATTGGCATCTTTCATGTGACCCTTTTATTTTACAGTCTCATCTTGTCTTTAAAAACTTTTTCTCCTAGATTTATACATCCTTTGGCTTCCTCTTCTTTGTAAATCAAGTGACCCTGTAGGTCTTCATGGTCACCTTTTTGTTCTTTGATAAGCACTAGAAACAAGAAAAACACCGAAAATGCTATTTAAAGTCATCACTTATGGCATCTGAGGTAATACTTCTCAAAATGAACAGGGCTGCTCATGGTTGCGAGTTCCAGTCTCTCCACAAAACCCCAAGGAACACTCTCCACAGCTGAAATCCCTCTGCAACTGAAGCAGTTACAGACAGTGGGTTCCTGTCCTCATGGTGAGGTAACTGTCCTTGTGATTGCACACAGCATATGTGAAGTAGTGTCACTTATTTTGAGTTTTTGTCATCTGGAGAATCCTTGATGCACGTTTGCCGAGTTCCTTTGTTTTGCCTTTTTTCTTGACAGAGGGATTGGCTTCTGAGAACAGGATTCACGCCAGTCTGTTAGCACAGCACAACATTCCATATGGCCACACATTCTTCCTCACTGTTTACAAAGGGTGCCACAAATGAGTTGATATGCTCGTCCACCTCCTCTGAAATAGTGGGAAGAAGAGAAGCCCTCACTAAGTCAGGATGGGCAGGTGATACAGCTCCATGATGTGCAGCTTCTGGAAAAGGGGTTGGAGTAGGGGCTAAGGGTGAAATGAGAACTTGAAATAGAGATATTGTCACAAATTCAAACCTCAGCACTGTATGGACTGCTATGAAGGAAATCAACTACATCCCAGTTAGACAGAGTACACACACCAGAAATGTTCAGTTCACAAAGGAAAGAAATGCCTCGTTCCCCAGACCTTGAGGCTATGTGCAGACAGCTCTACAAACATCACTGTGAGATCCCAAACCAACTTGTCAGTTTTCTGCAGCATGTAGGGTTGGACATTTTCTGCAGGACAAATTCTGCCCTAATTGGTGACACCTGTGCAAACACACTTGACAGTGGGGTTTGGGTGGGACTGATTTCCTCCTGATGTTTACTTAGGTCATGAATGAGCAAACAGCAATGACATTTTTCCCTCTGTAGTGTGGTAACAGTTAATTGGCAAGCTAGGAAAAAATAGGGAGAAATTTCTAGTCACGGCAGTCTGCTACTATGATGGCTAACAGTATATAGATCTGTACAATAAAATGAAATATCTTAAAGTAGCTCTTCAGAGAGGCAATCTACTTGGAATACTTTTTTCTCTGTCTACACAGGATGATATATGTAAAGAAGCACAGAAATACTAAACACATGTAAGCTCGTGAATAGGAATTTGCTGGCTGCAGTTAGACATATGTCAGACTTGAAAATAAACCATTTTAAAAATTAATCCTGTGCAGAAGACAAAAAAATAAGGAGAGTGACCACTGTGAGAGCCAATAATTTGCCTATTGTTCATATACCTGAACATCTGCTATATCCTGTGAGTTTCCTGGGTTTCCATCAGGCCTGCCTTCTATGGGGGGTTTCTCTCCAATAGACTTCAATGTAAGGGACCAGAAACAAGGTGTGTAGAAGGGTACTCTGTATTTTTTCTTCCCATTATTTGAGAGAGAGCAAGCACTAGCTAGTATCTTGGAGCTCTTCCTTTAATTAATTACTAGTCATTTTAATAAAAGAATGTCTTTGAGCAGAAATGAGAACAGGGTTGTGAAAACCATGTTTGTTCCAATGACTTACAATGAGCTTTTTTTTCCTCCTTTTTTTGATTTTTAAAGTTATCAATACAGCGCCAGTAATTTCATTATACCTCACTTTCAAGCTTCTCTCAATTCCACTGCTTTCTCTAACTCTTGAAGTGGTGTTTGCACAGGGCAGGATGAAGAATGTTACTCATTGTTAATTCTCTTTGTATATGCTTCAAGTGTGTCCACTGCAGAGGAATCAGGCAAGGCTGGAGGGACTGCAAACCAAAGCCAAGTGCTGATTGATCTCTGTTGCCTCTTTTCTGCTTTTGTCTCATGCTCTACAGGTATTCAGCTGTGTCTCAGCATCTCCTTAACTTCTCCAAAGCTTAAGAGTAGTATTGCATCAAGAACTGCATCAAGAACAGTATTGCTTTACTTTCTTCACTGTAACTGTATTATAAAGGTCTGTGTAAACACATATTGTCGAAGTCATATCCCTGGTATGTTATGGTTCAGGGAAATGTCTCCTCCAAACTGTGGTGAACTTGTGTCTCTTGCTGCAAAAATCCTCTGAGCTGGGAAAAAAATGTAAGGGCTGGATGGGAGTTCAAAAGTGAAGTGACTTTTCAGAAGAAACAGAATACAGTGATTACAGTCTGGAAAGTTAATAGTTTTAGGTTAGTTCTCTGTATATTTTTCTGATGGTCCTTGAAACCATCTTTGTGTGAGGAGGTGTGAAGAACAATTGCTGTTTCTCTGGGATGGAAATGTGGTTTATTGAGGGAATTATGTGTCAGAAGTTTCCATTGTAACAGCACCAATAAGGGGTGGGATGAAGAGGTCCTTTGAAATTGGTGGGGTTTTGTTTTCCTTTGATCCCTTCAAAACAGTATGGGCTGATTTATTTGTCCAAACTAATATCAGTGATATTCTATTTAGCTACAGAAAAAGTGCAGCTGAAGCTGGCACAGGTATAAAAAAAGTATTGCTATTTTAAGCACCTGTTCATTAAGTGTCTTACCATAAATTAATTTCAAATAGAGAGATCACTAAGTGACACCTTTTCATCATTATCAAATTAGATTTGGACAAAAGATGTTGACATAAGACTCACTGACTTTGCCATCACTTGTGAAGCACAGACCTTTCCTATCTCTGCACATAATTTAAGACCACAGTTATGGTCAGAAACAGAAAATATTTTGCTTTTATAAAAAAAAAATCTGAAGGTTGGAATGTCAGCTGCTCTTTTGTCTATGAGAAATCTGCTTATCACCTGGAGGAAATAGTTAAAATGGCTCTTGAAAATGCTGATACTGATCTATGGTGTCTTTTATAAGTGCTTTTAAAAAAGGCTAGTAAGCCTGACTAGTCTATTGATGAACAAATAGCACTGTGCAGGATTCTTTCTTCACCTCAGACAGGTTTTTTGACAAAATTATGATTGGACTGTACATAATAAACTTGAACTACAGAAGAAATTATAATTTCTTAAATAGGATATGGGGATTACAAGTGACAGTCCAGAATAATGAGCAGGGATTAGCGAATTAAATTTTACCTGTGCATGCTACATTCTGTCTCTTGTTCCTGTTTTAGTTAGAAGACACAGACACGGGTGAGTTGCTTTAGATTAAAATAAAAACTATAGTGCTCCCATCTTCAAATTCAATTAAAAGTAATTACCATTTTTTGAAAACTTTTTCAAGGCAGGGAATTGCAGGATTACACTTTTGCATGTTCTCACAAGTTCTTTTCTCTTGGCATGCAAGCAAGTTGCCAGTCATCGTAGAAAATGTTTTGGCAGTACCTTCCTGACACTTCTGTGTGGGAGGTGTAAGAAGAAATAGGGAGTTCGCTCTTTGCTGCAACCATTCTTTCAAGAAGTGAGATTTTTGAGGTGGAGTTGCTTCCTGAGAGCTAAGAAATGGGAGTTGTCAAAGATTTCCAAAGGGGAGAATAGCAAGAGTTATAAAATGGCCTTTAAACATAATATTTGTTTAAAACTTTTACTAATGAGCAATAGCCTGTTGTAAACAGACTTATGTGCTGTGTATGATCCCTCTTCCACCCAACTCCAGCCAACTTCTTCAACTCTAGAATTCAAATTCTGTGCTTCAGATGCTTTCAGGGAGTTTTCCTGACTTGTGTTTGGAGCCCTTTGGGTTGACTGACTTGTGCTGGGAGCCCTGGGGGACAGCAGGAAAGCCAGGAGAAAAAAGGAGTGATGCCCCAGTCACAGCTGTTTCCTCCTTAATGGCACCTACAAGCCTTGGTAAGACAGGTTTCTTTGGACTCTGCACAAATTCTGCAAGGTCAAATGAAGAATGGATGGTCCTCACTTCCTCTGACTTTGTGGGGACTCCCAGCTGTGTCTGAACTGCCTCTCCAGAGCACCATCTGGCTCCATCCTCTCCTGTCCAGGCCAGTGGTGACATACACCAGGTGACAAACACCCTGTTCCTTGTTTAAAAAACACAACCCCCAATTTGACCCTACCCCAGTCTTCTCCATCCAAACTGTTGTGTTGCCTTTTTCTGCTTCATGTTAGGCCTGCAAATAAGCAAAACCTCACAGCCTTTCCCCATGTACATGATGGTTCCACCATCGAGTACAGCTTGGGATGATGCCACTTCCCATTTTTGGAGTTATTTTGTGCAGGGCCAGAAGCTGGACTTGATTATCCTTGTGGATGCCTTCCAGCTCAGGATATCCTGTGATTCTATGATTTCTTCTTGCTTCCTCCTGCCAGGAAGGGAGATCTTTACAGTAACAGCCACGGCCATGTGTGTAATCCCAGAGCATGACCTGAGCCCTTTTTGCATAAAAGCTGGAGTCTCCTGTGTGGTGTCTTTTCAGCAGGCTTGCCTCCTTACAGTAACTCTACCTAAAAAAGGAAGCAGCACAGTGACACGCTGTTATCCTGGCTTGCGTAATGATAAATACTCTGCTGGGTGACTAAATCACTTGGTCTTCCCCATGATAGCCTTAAGCAAAAAAAAAAACAAGTCTCAAGAGGAAGAAGAAAAGATGTCTTTTAGACGAACAACATACAAAACTTATAAGTTATTTCCTGGGAAAGAATGCTCCGTGTACAAGATCTTTAAAGTGTGAAGGTTTTAAAGGCACGGGGATGAAAAAGATAGTAGTCCAAAATCCAGACATTTTATTTTTTGAAAGAGAAATATTTTTCAATCCTTTTAGTTCATTAATTTTTCCTACTTTCTGTATCTTGAGGCCACATGAGTTTCCAATTCCCAAACAACAGGATCAGAATCACAGTGTTTTGTGTGACCCCCATTCCCCTCCACCTGCACATGGCACATTTCATCTTTTCTCCTTGCTGCCCTCCTGCTCACTGCACCTTTTTGCATGAGCTGCCTGGATACTTGGCTGTTATCTCACAATCACTTGCCCCACAAACCAATGCATGAAAGAGTTCATCTGCAGCATCCAAAAACGGAAACATTGGCACAAATATTCGTAAGAGTCCTTGCAAGGAAATGCAAGGAAATTTGAAATTAAAATTCTATTCAAATTCTATTGAAACTAAGTCTAAAAGATCACTTTGTGCTTCCACTTCACTATTTTCAGCTGCCTCATGCAGACACTTCCCCTCCTCACCTGTTCTGTGCTTCTTTGTGCCCCAGCTCCAGGCTGCATCTGCCAGACATGAACTCTTCCCAGCCAAACTCACTCACTCCCATGGATGCTCTACTCCTGGAAGGAAGCAAACTTATTTTTAAATTCATTTTTTACTCTCCCAAGCAAAATTTCTTTCCAATGTATTCAGGATGATGTGTTTCCACTAAACAAAGACTTGATCTCCCTTTTGGAGGAGAAGCTCAGGGACTATTTCTGTTGCAAAATATGACCCATATATGGGGTTTAACTATGTTATTTAAGTGTTTCTACACTTACCAAGGAGTTACACCTTCATTTTTCTCTGTTCTTTTCCCAGACATATCAACATTAACCTCTGAATGTGAAATGTGTTTATCTGCCAAAGTTTCTAGCAGATATCAGCTCAAAAATTGACTAAAACACTTGTCCAAACCACTAAATCAGAAAAATACATGCAGTTCATTACTAACTCTTGTCACTAGGCATGATGGTAATCAATTGATTTAGGCTGATTATTGGCTGATTGGAGAGGTGTTTTGGGCTTTATAGAAGGTGTTAATATCAAGACTTAGGCTTTATTCAGTGATGTGTTGAATGACTTCCAGGACTGATGCCATCTCGCAAGAAGAAATTCTTCTTCTCATCCCATGTAGTTCTAAAAATCTGAGGCTCTTTTTGGAAGAATCTCTTTCTCTCACCATTATGATAGTACTATGGAGAGGAAGAAAAAGTCAGTGAATTTAATTCAAACAATCTGGAGCTTTTTGGGACAAAATGAAACTCTGTCCAGAAGCTGTAGCCTATAGAATCACTGGTAGTAGCTGTAGTTTCAATAAGTCTGTTTCAATAAGCCATTTTGCAGATTTAAATTAATTTCATGTCCTTTTGACTGACCTGATCTCCCTTGAATGTGCTTGAAGAAAGTATTTTCTCTGTAAGTGTGCTAAGGCCACAAGGTTGAGGGTTAGTGCTAAAAGGCATCTCTACTAGAACATGGAAGGTAATTCAGGTAATTCAGATGGTTATCTATGCATAAGTAAGTAAAAATACAAGTACCTCTCTTCATTCAACTTTCAACTGGAGTTCAAGTGACATGTATATCCATGCATGTATATTTGTGGGCTGAAAATTTTAATTGTTCTTCTGCTGGTCAATCAGGTGAGTGCCCAGTAGGACCTGTGCTCATTCCTCCTAAAAGCAAAGACAACACAACAGGATCTGCTGTAAAAATTGCAGCTTGGCATTCAAGATTAAATATGATTTTGTAGTTTCTAAGAAATGTAATATCAAAAAAAAAATGTATAAAAGCTGTAAAATTCAAATAAATACATAAACCCAACTGAAAAAAATCACAACTCTTATTTTCTTCAAATTACTCAAGCCTTCTTCAGTGACATTGAGCCCAGGTAAGAGATGAAAATGAAAAACTGAGTTTCACTCTCGAAGGAGACACTGCTAGCATATTATTATATCTGTCTATTGTAGGGATTGTTCTATTCTACCTGTGCAATCTTTGCATGGATTCATCACTCTCCAATGTTTCTGTTGATTAAGTACCTGTACAAATGCTATCATTAATTATTTCTGGAGGCACTGTCTTACCAAATTAGCAGGACAACCATACATGCTGGAAAAGCCTCAGGCCTCATTATCGCCTTGTAATTTGATGACACTTTCCAACCTTTTTTGGAAATTCATGTTCTCACTGTGAATTGTTATGCCATCTTAACAGCCAACTTTTCTGGGTTTGAAAAAAAATCTGTGGTATATATTTACTTGCATTAATGCAAGCTTGGAGATCTCTAAAGCCCACAGTTTAGCAATCTCTTATTGGTCCATTCAATTTAACTTACAATCTAGGCAGTGGGAAAAGATGAACATGAATAAGGCATATATATATATATATATATATATATATATATACACATGTATATAGCCTGTCCTTGAGGAGACTTTCTACAAAACTGTTGTTTAGTCACAAGTTAATAACAATCCTGTCACAAGATAATGAGACAGAAACACAATCCATTATTTGCATTGGACATAATGATTGGTAGGGCTGTTGCACATCAAGTGATCTTGTATTAGAAAGGTAATGAATTCACTTCTGTCCTCTTCAGTGCTGTGAGCCTGAAACACACACGTTTCAGGATGTCCAATTTTAGGGGCTGGTAAAATCAACTCTCAATTGATTGAGTAGTGATGCTGCAAAACTTGTACCAGAAGACATATCACTTGTACCAGGGTCAAATGCAAAGGACAGATCCAATCTTTGCTAGCCAATTTATTGACACAGATGAGCTACTTTCAATCCTTGTTCAGAACCAGAACTGACAATTTCAAAATATTTCTCTGAGAGTTCCCATTCTGGACATCTGGATATTAACAGCAGTCTCAAGCTAGCAGATTTCAGGGCACATTAGTTCAATTTGAAAAAGATTTAGAGAAAACTTGGCTTGCCTAGGCTGTCTTGAGACAGATAAAGTTATCTGCTCCTGATTCTCCTGACTCATTTCTTCTAATCAATTGGCTACAATGTAGGTGATGCAGTCTTCTTCTGCGTTAATCTCATTTAACTCATTAATACTTCTTTCAGAAGCTGATTTTAGGAGGGTGTGAGTAAATTTTCAGCACGCATTGGTAACTGCCCCTCCATTTCCAGCATGCAATTTTACATGTTAGTTAAGAACTGAAAAGGAAGACTGTCAAACAGGATCCTGTCTTCAGTTGTCACTGCTCCCATTAATAACATAACTTCAAAGTTTCTCTGTGGGAAAGAGGGATCCATCTGATGAGCAATTCTCTCAAAATCCTTCAGCTTCCTTTTCTGGTTTCAGACTAGCATGCCTGAATTACAAAAACTATAATTTCAAGAGAAGGGACTTTTTTGTAATTCGCTTATTTGTAATTGCTGCTGCATATGCTGTTCTTGATACAGTTGACTTGACAGATCAAGGTAGCCTGGACATTTTAGTGAGGCACAGAGTAATCTTTGGTTGCTATAAACAGTAGCTGTAATTGTACTTGGGCTAGATGTAATCCTCTGGCAATTATTAAGAGAATGAAAATAGATTTTAGCTTGGGGCAGAGAGGATGAAAAAGGATGAGTACGTGTAATCCTGAATAATGAAAAGGAAGGTTATTTTCTTATTTGTAGAAAAATTATTTCTGTTATCCACAAAGTATAATATTGAATTGTTTGTACACTTAGCAAAAGGTAGTTGTTTCAAATTATTTATGAGTAAAAGCATGGGGGTTTTTAAATTTTTGTTCCTCTTAAGTTCACCATTTAAATGTTTTAAATAGGCTCTTCCTCATTATTGCAAGTTCTCTAAATTAAAAACCAAAAGTCAGCACATGTAGCTTTGCTATAATGTAGTTGCTTTATGAGGTACCATTGGAAAATTTGGACTGCATCCTGCCCACAGTTTAAGGTGGGGCTGTAGAGGTCCCAGGCCATCAGGAAGGTTGTGGTAGATCTTTTGGCAGTGAGCCTCCTGCCTGAACTCCACAGCAAGGGTAGTACCATAAATATTTCAACAGAGACACCAAGAGGAAACAGCACTTTATAGTTCTCAGCGCTGTGTTCAACTAAAGCCAGTTTGAAGTTACAAATAATATCTTTTTATAATATTTCTTCTAAATAACTACCAAATCAGTTGTTTTTCAGTGCTAAGCAGCCACCACCATCATCTATGGTTTTCTTTTTAGTAACTTTATTTCTGTGGTTGTTTTCTTGCCCTTAGATAGTCCTACCTTCATTTTGAAGATGTCACAATAACTGCTTTCTCATTGCACCTTGCACAGTCCAGCCTTGGATTTATGATAATGGGATTGACAGCAGTTTTAAGGATGTTTTATAAGCCTTCCTTGAGTGAGCTCCCTGCTGCACAGCAGCTTTCAATCACAAGCAGGACATAGTTGAATTATTCAGATAGGATTTCACATACTTATTCAGTTCTGCCACAGAGTCAGTGACTGGCATGAAATCACCTTAGCAGTGGCTGCTATGACCAGGAATAAGGAGGTGAATAGGAAGTGTCTCTCCAAGCTGACTATCCTGTAATGCTTCATAGAGAAAGAAGCTTTTAGTAGTTGACTCTAGAGGGCTGAAATTCATCTGTCTGTCTCTTCTTCCCTCCCTATCCCTGTCTGGATTGACATTGGCATAGGGAAAGCTTGCTCCCCTTGGGAGGTGGTTGTTAAATTTGCATTATGAGTCTCAATGAGTACCTGTTCTATCTCTAAGGCAGTCAGCTGCCGCTCTCAGCCTGCCTAGTGCTGCAGTGGGATGTGGCTTGGGCTCAGGCTCAAAGGGAACAGCTGTTTGCTGTGTTGCCTTACATTGATCACCTTTACAGATATTCAGCTTGATACCACTCATCTCTCATAGAAGGAATTGCTCCTCTTTTTAGCAGCTGGTGGAAAGTAGGCTATGCAGGTTTGATGTAATATTGTTTGAAATTCATAGCTCTTCAACAGTCTTTGAGGCAGAATAGTAATTATTGATGTTTGTTTACTTAACATAATAGTCACATACAAAGACTGCTTATTTCCTGGCTGAACTTTTTGGGGTTTGGATAACTTTCTATGTTTATATTTTTACTACTGAGCTCATGTTCTCCTATGGATGGTACAAAACACTAACAATTTATTTCACACTCTACATGAAGAGGTTGTGGCAATGCTCCTGCCTCAGGTGGGTGGTTTATGTACTTAATCAGCCAACATAAATTGCCTTGAACACAGCTCACTCTTGCTGGCAGCCAGCAGTAGGTGTAAATTAGATGAGTATTTTGTCTCAGCTGTTCTGGTTTAAATTAAGACAACAGAAGATCAAATGTAAAGCAAGGCACAGTATTAGTGTGATGCAAGCTGAAAAGGTTTATGCATTAAAATTATCTGGGACCAGGTTCAATCACATGAACTACAGCAGTGATGAAGTAGTGGACAGAATTTTCACTGAATACCAGTTGCCACTGTTCTGTTTGAAGAAACCATTTCAGGTCATAAAATAAGTGGTTTTTGCTCATTACCTCTATATACTCACCTGCTGAGTTTATAGACAACTGTATCTTAGTACTTATCCCACACTCAACATTTGTAATGTAGGTTATATATAGGTTACTTGGATTCTACAGCTTTTTCTATTCACTGTGTTCAGAATGACTTGCTTTTTTCATTAAAAGAAAGCTATGGAGTATTAATCTTTTTCTTCAATTATTATAGAAATGACAGGTTTTCTTACTTCTCCTGTCATGTCTGACTACAGTGAATCCTTCCTCTGTTTCCCTAACAAAGCAAGGCTCCTACAACCATGCTGTCTCCATAGGTACCTGTTTATCCCTTATGTCTAGCCACAGTAATTTTTTAACTTGTGGGCTGTTTTCAATTCAACTTGACAGAGTAGAAAATATTCAAAGGCAGTTTGATTCTTCTAAGATTAGGAAAGATAGGGATACAAGAAGCTGGGGAAATAGGCAGGTGCTCTGAGGAAGGATTTGCAGCTTGACTGACTTGCCACTCCCATGGGAGGGATATCCTGTAAGGGCCTTGCCTGGCAAAAAGCCACTGCTGGAGATAGATATCAACCATGAGATAACTGGAAATCCTGATTTCTGTCATTCTGTTATTTTAGTCACCGTGTTCACATGAGTCAGAAAGAGTTGGAAAATCAGGCTGCCTGGTGGATTTTCTGCATCCATCCAGTTAACACCTATACAGAGACAAACCGGATTCTAGCTTCCTGTGACTCCTCTTCCTCTCTGCCTGTTCCCTCTCTCTCAGAGGAACTCTGTTCTCTCTAGCCTCAGGGAGCTCTGGTATTTGTGTGGCTTAGGGTTTTTTCCCTCAAAAAACTTGCAGTATTCAGAAAATAGTAATAAATACTGCTCTCCATTTCACCAGAAGCAAAATGCCCTGAGACCTGTGATTCCACTCCCATGATCAGCACAGATGTACTTGAAGTTCTCTTTAGTTTAACACTGTTCTTTGGTTTTGTCATTGCTAAGGTATTGTTGTAGAAAAAGCTGTGCTGTAGAAAAAGCAAGGAGATAAAATTTGTAGGTGGAAACATAAAGATGCATTGGAAAAGTCAGCAGAAAAGGGTCCAGCTTTACTTGTGTTAAAGCACTGAAATAATATGTGAAGATAAACAGGGGTAGCAAATTCACAGGGTAAATATTTTCCCCAGTTATTAATAAATGCAGAAGAAGGTGTTTAATATTCAAATGCTGTGAAAGCCATTTGCTCATTGTCATGAGTGGCATGTATTTGATAACACAAAATAAGCACCTCATCCTCCACCGCTACTCATGCATGCACAATTCTTCCCATTTAATTCAGCAAGACTAATTATGTGAATTACTGACATTAGCTTGAAGCTATGGATTTGCAGATTGAGTATTGAGTCTCTGGCTTTCAGAACAACTCCTTTAAAGGAATTAGTCATGTCTAAGTACAACAGATCTGTCAAATTGCATCCCCTGGCATTGTCTGATGTTTTGGTTGCAAAGCCAGCCTTGTGCAAGACTGTCCTCATGGCAATAGACAGTGGTTATCCTAATTTTATGGCTCTGACAACCCTAAAATGGCTCATAAGGGTTGGGCAGTTACTTCACTAGCTGATAGCAGATAGTAGCTGATAGCACTTCACTTTGCCTTCCACCTCACTAATGGACTTTGTCATCCCCACTCCAGGGATGTCTACTGTCCATCTGCAAACCAGGTCCTGAACTACCTCCATTTTGGTTTAACTTGACATGCAGGCATGAAAACTGCAGTTAATGCACAGAGAGATCACAACCTCTGCCTTGACAGAAACTACATCAACTAGAGAGATGGGCAGAAAAGAGCAATACTTCAGGAACAGGTTCACAAGTGGCGTGAGCATCAATGCCTGCAGAGTTGCAACTTCTCTGGGACCAGCAAGATGCTCAGCTGGAGCAGGTGGATCCTTGGAGTTTTAATGCATATCCACTTAAAATAAAAGGCAATGCTTATCCTTACAGTCCTGCACTTTGCTATAAATTGAAGAGTTTCAGTAACTCTATCATGTCTGTGCTGCTACTGAGGAAAACACTGGAATTTTTAGGGTCTGGACCCCTAGCTTATCCAAGATTGACCAGTGCAGAGAAGGCAGGCAGCAGGGACAGGCCATGACTGTGTTTAACCAGTGAGGTCTTCAGTCTATATATCACTTGTCAGCCCTTATCTTTGAATGAACCTTTCATAATTAAGTAGTGTGACTAAAGATGTGAAATTCTACATGGCAAATACTGAACTTGCACCTCATTTATCTCTTTCAAGTGTTTAATGAATTTTCAGCTTCAGCTAACGAATAATGGAAATTTCAGGGTCGTGGTCCTATGCAGGGAAATTAATAATGACCTAAGGATAGTTTCATACCTAGAAGCATGGTAGGGATTGCCAAAAATCCAGAATGTGGATTTCTTTCTAGAAGATCCAACATTATCTTCAAATTTGTTCCAGTTAGTGTACAGTCCATATTCACAAAGAATCCTGAAAGCACAACATGAAGAAACTGCTCTTTGGGGATAAAAAGCAAGCAAAAATTTCCTTCCTTCACCTATCCTGCCACTAGGTTACCATACATTTTGTTTTCCTCAACAGGTCATCTTTATTCATGCAGAAATTTTGACTACGTTTGAAAAAGCTTTTAATTGTTAGCATTATATTAATAACATATAATACAAACATGGAAGCCTCATCCTCTCTTCAAAGATGTTCTGAAATAAGGTACATTAATTAATAGGAACCAGGAAACTTCCAAGCTCAAGAACAAAAGAACATTTGTCACCACCATTTTCTTTATAGAAAAGGAGCCATGAATGTTTCTACCATTTCCCATTTCTGTGGAGTAAGAAAAAACAACTCACAGTAATAGCTGTGAGTTCAGTTCATTTTGGCATTCAAGACCAAGTACAGAAGATTAAATGAGGAAAGAGAAACATTGACAGGAATGAATGTGTACTACAACACCTACTACTAGTACTTGAAAAAATGGAAATGCACTTGAACTACAGAGGTATACCTGAAGCAAATGTGCTCTACTTCTCTTTTCCATCCAAAGTAGCCAATTTTAATTTCTTATTTGCCTCTCAAAAACATTTAATGTTTAAGGAAAATACTGAGAAATAAAAACGTCATTTTAAGTCACAGAAGCAGGAATGTGTGTCTTCAAACAATTGTCTAGTCAAAAGAATGTTTTACCTGAACACTAGACATTTTTAAATCCAACCTGCTAAAAGTTTATGGTTGTTTTCTTCAACGTATTCAATTTACCATGACCTACATCTCAGTTCTACTTATGAATATAAAATATGCAGTATTTATACAGAGAATTAGTGTGTTAATTTTGGGTTTAGACCCAAGTGGGAGGAGATAAAGTCATCTTATCAAATACATAATGCCAAATACATAACATGCCATATCCTAACATGGCCAGATACAGGATGTGTAGGATGTAATAGCTTGTTGCTGGAGGTCAGTCCCAGACTGCTGTAGATGCTCCATGTAGGATCTGATTTTGTTGCTAGAAAAGATGGAATAAATTACTTTTAGAAAAAAAAATCACAGAATTAATTAAAGATCCTATCAACAGCTCTAGTATTCAGATTTGCTAGCTTTTGCAAATGTTTTCTTCTGGAAGTACAGCCCCTGAACCAGATTCCTGCATAGGTTTTATAGGCTTTCCATTTCAGAACTATCACTAATCAAGAAAAATAAGGTTGGAAAGAATTCTTCTACTTTTCCATAATGGTCTTTGTAACTTCTAGCTTGATGCTTCTTTGCTACTATATGGCTTCTCAAAAACTCTAGATGTCAATTCCTGTCACATTAGCACTGGAAAGTTTATTTCAGTCTGTGAGTTAACTAGCCTTGCTTTGAAATCATAACCATATTTCAGTGGGAGTGCCTGCAAATGTGTTTATGTAAGTGGCTTTAATCCTGTCATACAACAATCATTAGGATTATCTTTCTGGAGGCATAACTCATCCTGGAGTCTGCCTGGCAGCTCCTGCAATCACAGCCATCAGGCAAACGGATGCACAACCAGTAATTAGACAAAGGGCTTTTCTCTGTCAGGAATTTTTCTGATGGGAAAGACAGTGGGTTTTTTTCAGAAAACTGAATAAAGTGTCTTCAGGTAAATTTGTCATAAGGCAGAAGTGACTGCTGCTATCCACCCATATCAGTATTAGAAATTGTGAATGAATAACCTGGTGCTTCCTTCCAGTTGCCCAAGGGCTCCAGCTGAAGCCTCAGCAGGAGGGAAAGTAAACTATAGCTTTTAGCTATTCTCTCCTACTTTGTTTCTGCTCAGAGTAAGTGAAACTGGTGTCACCTTTCAGGTGGAACAGTCCTGGAAAGCTTACTCTGAGTCTCCAAGTCAAATTCCTATCTTATAAAAAAAAAAGGTCTTTTCAAAAGCAGCATTTCAAAATGAAACACGTTTTCAAAAAGAAAGGTACTTTTAAGTCAATAAAATTCAAAGCATATTCAATTCAAAGTATATTAGAAGTTTACCCATTTTCCTATTCATGGTTTCAGTCAGACTGACAGATTGCTGTCTTAGTAATTATTTTAAGTACTGAAACTGTAGAATTTTACTTCTACCTGCTCCTGTAGTTCTACCATTTTTAAGGACTGCAGTATCTTCTCAGGAAAAGTGCTCCACAGGAATAATGTGGGTATTGTGCTTGTCCAACTGAATCATTAGTACTTGCTCCCTAAATTTGAAAAAAATTTTGTTCCAAAAATGTGTCCGATCCTTAACAATTTCTCTGAGACAGTTTGCAACACTTCGTTTCATGTACTCCTGTTCCAATCTATAAATATTGCTTTTACCAACTGCTATGTCTCATTCTCTGTTTCGTTCTGCTGAGATTTTATTCCACACTGAATATAGTTTTGTTACTGAAATAGATGGCATTTTTTATCTTTTATTTTTCTCCTCAGGAATTGCTTTCTGTCTGCTTTTTAAATCAACTCTATAGGAAGCAGTTTAGTTTCTGTGGACTTTTAAAAGGATATATATTCTTTAAGCCCTTAATGAGCTTTTCCAAAACATACTTAAAAAAGACTCTGCCACAATAAAATGACTGCATTTAAATAACCATTAAACTTGGACAGCAGAAACAAATCTTCTTTAATTTTTCAAGATACAATTGGGTTTTTCACTGTGTCAGGTTATGACACTATAAATCAATTGTCAGCAGTTTTTTAGGGGCCAGTTTTACTTACTTAGGTACAAACAGGCTCCGAGTCTATGAAATGCGCTGTTGAGAAACCCCATCGAACACAGCTGTCGAAGGATCGAAGGCATAAGGGTCCAAGTCCATGTAGTATTGGGCTGTTTCCCTCAGAGCTGCCCATGATTCACTAATCTGAAGTAGATCAGTACAGAAAGGAATATTCTGAGCTTTAATACTAAATAAATATTCTCTGTGACTACTGAGCAGCCTTGCCCATGTTGATAAATCAGAAAAATTTCCTCCCATGACCCAAAGGATGTATGTTACACATTAATTCCAGACCCATGCTTTCTTTTTCTCAGTAGGAGCTGCATGAGGAAGATACCTGTTCAGCCACAGTGTATGCCCATGTGCTCTGGCTGCTGCCTGAGTCCCAGTAGCTTGGAGAATATGGTACGTGTCGTTTGAGCCGCATGAATTGATTCGCTGATTCTTCTGTCAGAAAGGGTGCTCCAAGGACACTCGAAACAGAAGCTGACAAATATTTGTAATATCATAAAAATATGTTAGAATGTGCACTTCAATAATATGCTTATATCCATAGAACATGGTTTTGAATCTGTAGTTTATTTAATAAAAATTGGAGGTGGTCCTACCTTAGATTCCCAGAAAGAAGATTTCTTTTTAGGCCTGAAGTTAATAAAACAAATGTTCTAAATCATTATTTTGCTGTTGAATCTGAAGTAAATAAAGTCACAACTTAATTAAGGAACTAATTTATTTTTAATGCAAAATTTTGTTACAAAAATCCTCTTAGACTATAATTGCATTAGTCTCAGGTGTGCTGAGAGCTTAAAGTTTTTTTAAAATAACACAAACCCTACCTATGAATGTATCTATGGTTTCTGAACCTCCTGGTTTATATGTGATATTTACTCTCATTAGTATCAACATAGAAACTGCATGCTTGGAAATTACTTTCCGAACAGAAGATACTGCACTTCTAATCTTGTTATTGCATTGCTTCAGATAGCTTCTGAGGTCACCACAGATGCAGAAGGAGTCCTTACAGATCTTGAAAAAAATGTTCTTCACAAGACAAATTCCTCTTGTGAATTCCTCTTTAGCTTCACATGAAAGGTCCTGGTACAGAAAAAAACCTTTTCTTTTTAGTCTTGAGTGTTTGAGACATAAATTAATTTTGAGAAGTAAATTAATTTGGGGCTAAAAGAGTCCAAAATAGCATGTCAGTCCAAATCACACAATTTTTAATGAACCACTGATTAAGATGGAGCTCAGATCCATCAACTGAGCTGAGGCCAGTGTCTGTAAACAGCTGTACTCCAATTTAGTCAAGTGGGTTTAAATGGACACTTGTAAGTAACCTGCACATACTTGGAACACATGGGCCAAGAACTTCAACTGTTTTCTAATATGTCTTAGAGTAGGAGCTCAGCAGGGCAAACTATAACCTCACTCACAGCTCTCCTATGCCCTGATTTCTGAATTTCTAGGGGGAAAATCTAACTGGGAGTATCAAATGTTTGCTTTCATATGCAATTTCAGTTGAATTCAGCTCACTTGTAATTATTGCTGGCTTTCCTGATCATCCACAATATTGTTGCTTTTTAGATTTTTAAATAGAAGAAAATGTTTGCTGAATTCATATAGGTAGAAGATATGTGAGCTAGAGTGTTTGCTGCTCCCTTTCACTTTGTTTCTTTTCAGTGCCAAAAATGTTTAAAAAAAAGATGAGAGAGAGTTTGGTTATAGAGTAATGAACAAAAAAAAGTGAGGATAGTTGTAATCTTTGCTCTTAATATAGACATCAATTAGTACATTAGAAAAGTTACTTAGCAAGCAATCACAGTCCCAGTAGTTCCTTGCTACTTCAGTTTCTTCATATTCCAAGTTACTATAATCATAAAGTGGAGGTAGAAGTTTTAGGGTAGGGAGTTTTCAAGGAATACCATCTTCAAAAATGTTACCAACTCCATGAAAAAAAGTAAGTTCAGACATTTGGTGGAAGGCTAGGAAAGAAGATACTTCACACCTATGTCTATTAAGCTGCTATACTTGTATTCTAGAGCTGCACAAGAGAAAACTAAGCTTGTACCAAATTTCAACATTCCTCTGGCAATTTACTATTTTCCAATAGAAAAATCTCTGAGCTGTTAATTTCTCTTTAGGGAATTTGGGGTGGTTTTTTTTGTATTAAATATTTTGTAAGCTCATGATTACATTTCTGGACTGAAATAACTGAACTGGGATCAGAAATTGACTCGTTAAAAGGCTTCCATTTTCTTTAAATGTACATATAGTTAGTAAGGGCCATTAAACATTACATTTTATCACCAATATGTGCTCTGGCCCTCCAAATTTGAAATAAGCTGGAAAAAAAAAGGACATTAAGCAGCTCTGCTTCTTGTAGGTTTTTTCCTTGCTGCCAGCATCTTCAAAAATGATCTCGACATTCCACTGGTGGGACAGTGAGGCGTTATCTTAGCTACTGTGGTGCAGAGAGCTGCATCTTCAGGGTATTATATGTCAATTTTTAATAGATAGCCTCCTCTGGCTGCTTCTGTATCCAACGAGAAATGCCACCCCTAACTAGGCTAAGTATTCACTTAGATTGAAGTGCACTTGCCTGCTCTGAGGAGAGGTGGGTATGCCAGCACTGCTCTTGGCTTCTCTTGTCAATGCTGACACCCAGTTCTTATTCTTTTCTAGCTGCTATTTCATTTCCTGGGAGCTGTCTCTGCAGAACTTGTCCCCAGCTGCTGGGGCACTCCAAAAAGGCAGAAGTACCAAGAGAAAATCAGGTAAGAGCCTTTATATATGACCTAATCCTTTAGGCTTATCTCATTCTCTCTTAGTCTTGCTGTAAAGATCACAGCAAGTCTCTGAACATGGCAAACTTCATTTACCTCTGGAAAAACTCCAGTGAGATAATTTCTAGCATAACCAGAATCAGCCCTGTTGGTCTTTCAGTGTGGCTGCACATTTGCTTGTGCTCTGGCAGAGCTCAGAGAAAGCAAGGTCTTCACTTAGCTCTAATGTAGACCTGGGGTCATCACACCAGCTGTCTCCATCTGAGTAGCCCCTCTGAATACAATGTAGAGTTTTCATCAAATGAACTCAATTTGCTTGGGTGTAATTTTCCTCCTCCTTTTGAATAGCTTAATAAAATCTTGTGGAAGGATTTGCTTTATAAACACAGTATTCCTGAAGGACTGCATCTTGTAGAAGATTAGCATACAAACCAGGAGATTGGAATTTCAGAGCATCTGATGTGAGACTAGAGGGAGTTAGGAGCAAGTGGGTGAACGGCTCATAGTGCATAAAGTTGAGCTGCAAAAAATAAAGAACTTTGAATTGTACTGAAACAGTTAACTCACCATGAAGAGCAGCCAGACATGTATTTTTTTATTTGTGTTTTCTTATTATTATTCAATACTGTTTTCCTCTCTAAGATAAATACGTGATTTGAAAAGTACTTTTAGATATAAATGTCCCAGTGGGAAAATAGGAGGAACATGTGTAGTGGGTGAACTATTGCTGAGGTTAGGTCAGCTGTTACCAGTTAGAGTGTTTCCTTTCATCATCTCCTGAAGATTCACTCAGTGTTCTCACATGAAAAGCAAATTATACAAAAAAATTGGCTGTTTTTAACAAGCAGATGCTTAGCTCATGTAATTATTGCATTCAGCAGATAGTTTTGTCTATCCTGTGCCCCTAAAGACATTGTCCAGAGGGAAAACTGTTAGTAGTCATTATTGCTACTATGCCTTCTGAGCATCTAATTTTGGATTACTATGATCTGAGACTAAAATTGAGGAGACATGGTGATACAACCTTGCCATCTTTGTCAAAAAACCAAATGTGCACTTAATCCAGCATTGAGTATATAAAAAAGAAAAACCAAACCAATGACAAAAGCCTGATTATGAAAAGGCATATCAAGTATCTTGGAATGTCAAAGTAATAATAAAAAATATCACAGCAAACCGCACTCAAACTAGAAAATCAACCTGAATACACTTTAAATTACTGTGCTTTAAAATCTCTTCAACCTAGACTTGAATGGAAGCATATTTCTCTTTACAAGGATAGATTTCTAGACAGCAACATACTCAGCTGGGTGCAGCCACAAAATCTTCCCAGGAAGACATCTTTTTCTGTCAGCTGAATGTGCAGTGATCCACTTCATCACACAATCAAAAAGGTGAGTATGGGATTAAGTTTTGACAGATTTGTCTGCTAAGGGACCTTTTTAATTGATATAAATTTTCTTTTGTAGAAGTTAAGTAGCAAGAGCCATTGTACACTTAGTAGTCTGGGAAGAACAGGCAGGCCACAATTTGCACATCTAATGGCAGAGTTTAATGATAAGAAGACAAATCTTCAAGCTTGCCTTAGTACAGGATACACTTCTTCTTCCACTCTCTACCCCAAAGCCTGTTTGTTTTCTCCAGATCAGCACTATTTTATAGGTGGTAAGGAGCAATCTCTAGGCTTAGGACCAAAATTTACCTCTGGTGTGCATCTACATCTAAAGGGAAAGGTGCTTTATCTCTGATTTGTTGTGATATTTATAAAAAACCTGACAATTATTTAGCAGCACTTCAAACACTCTCTGTGCACACTACTGTTTCTTCCTAGTTTCTGAAGACTTGCAAGTTTCTGACAACTCGAAAACATATTGCTTAAGTTAATATCAATGTAATTTAAATGTCAAAATTTGGCAATTGCTCTGGCTCCTTTCCTTTAGGTCTAATAACTCTTCTTATTATTGGCTTTGGTGACTGGTCAAAAATCTCAGCTCATGGAGGTAAGGCTGCCAGTCTTATCAGCTCTTTAGGACAGAGCTTGGACAGAGGCTAAACTTGGACAGAGCTAAACTTCAACCTTGCTGAGGTGGCAGGTGCTGACGTGTTAGGAACTTTGAAAAGTAAATCAAGTCTGCAGCTCACCTGTGTTTCCTAAGACTAGAACGAGCTAGAACAGACCACCTCCCCACCATGTTTCAGCTATCTGACTTTTTAAATCTAAGTTCACAAAGTCAGACCACAGAACTCCGTCTGAGGACTCGGAATACCACAGTGCAACAGCTGAAAAGAATGATGCAGCAGCTGCTTCTCTCCTCACTCAAATATTTCTCTAGATTATGGGGCATTCCATGGAAATCTCGACATCTGTCAGTACACTGCAGAAAGTGGATTTCAGCAAAGACAGACTTGTGGATTCTGCAGGCCAACTCTGGCCCAGATATCACCTTTTTTTCAGTTGAAAAGTATAATTGTATTAATGTCTAACACCTGCACATTGCTTTTCAAATTATTTTTTAAAATGTTTGTATGTACATCTCAGGACTCACCCCCATATGGGCCATCAATTGTTGGCCTCAGTGCTTGGAACCAATCTGACTGTCACTATTAGTTTATCATCTTACTACAAAACTTTCAGACCTTCTCTCTTTGAGTTCCCATGGGCAGCTCCTCACAACACTGACTCCTTTACTCTCCCTTCTTGCACAGCCAGTTAACTCCTTCCTGTCCCTTACACAACTGCCTTTCCCTTACTACTCTGCACAGCAGAGCCAACAAAATCCTAACCTGCTTTTTTATAACACCCATCCTTACTGGACATAGCTGTGACCTATTAAGGGCAGGCCTGTTTCTACTCTTTAGTAATTAGTACAGCTGCAACTCCTCAGGGATGAGATTGCCTTCAGCACTATCTCTATTCTCCTACAATCCATCCTCCCACATGTACATAGGCTTTGTATCCTGGAGTGTTTGGATGGTAACAAGCCTTAGAATAGAATTAAATTAGTCAGATTTGCTAATATCTGTTGACAGCAAGAGTTAAAGTCACTGATTAAGTGCTTCAACTCTTTCTATATCATCCAGTCTTTGAAATTTTGGCCTTATCTGTTTCTTTTTCAAGCTTCAAGTAAAATAGATTTTATTCTTTGACAATTCCTAATTTCAAGAACACAAAGAGCTCTCTGGTTCAAGAGATGTCATTAACAATCCTTAGAGCTATAGCATCAGCCTCATTCCCTCATCAGCAAAGGCAGAGAGAAGTTACAGACACTTAATGCAGATTTAGCTATTGAACATATTCAATATGTGTGATGATGCCAGGGGTCAGGAAAGTTTCCAGCATGGGTAAATAGCAAGGCAATTTGGCAAAAATCCTAGATAATCCTAGGGAAGGAGCTACTTCCACTGCAGCAAAGTATTAGAAAAAGCACCAGTCCATTGGTCCACTCAGTGGGTCCTGTTGAGATTTCCTTTCTACATCCATTTGTGGCAAAAAACCCCCATCAGACAACTGAGAGACTTCAGCAGTTATCTCAGTGCCAAGACATCCCACTCCTACCTCATCCCTTGCTCTCCAGAAGCTAAAGCAAAAGGTCCAGAGAGCCTATTCCAAGTGCTGTGACGATGGTTTACTATGAGGAGTGATTTATAGCAGCTGAATTGAGGGCATGAAGAAAAATAAGATTCTCACAACAGTCTTATAGTCTCTATTTTACTTCACTACCACCTTCACTGTTGCTGAAAGGACCTACAATTAATGAAAAACTGAACTGACTGTGATCAATTAAATTTTAACAGCTCATTAAAAATAGTAATAAGTAGTTCTGCATGTATTTTGAAGAATATAAACCTGAAAAAGAGGGTAAACAAGACAAGAGACATAAAAGAGATGAAAGTAAAGTCTTCCAAAAGGAGGGGCTGCAAGCTGCTGCACTCCCAGCTTGGCCTTGGTGACACTGTTTGTGCTATAAATGGCCTTCAATGGAAAGGAGGTGAAGTTCAAGAAGATAGGCAAGTACTCAGGAATTGTACCAGTTCAACTGCAGATCAGGAAGGACAAATAAGGGGAAAAGGTTTATAGGTGAGCTCAAACTTGCCGAAGAGACAAAGTCCCTTTCCATCTCCTTATTTCCCTACAGAGCCTCACTGCAGCCAAAACTCAGGTTCATATGGCATGGAAGTGAATTAAAACCATGAGAGAGATTATACCTTACTGTGGTCCCAATTTACAAAACATTTTTCAGTAATCCACAATTAATCATTGTCTCCCTCATTCTGCCTTAGCTACTCACATCATGTGTTTACTGCATGTGTATTGGAGCACTCAAATCTAAGAAATGCTTTTAATGCATGCATGTGGATAGACCATCTTGTCAAGATGCAGGCAATCACTTGGGAAGTCAGCTGTCACTTACTGCCTGCCTGGTTTGTTCTAATTTTGTAAGAAACAAATTAATCCTGCAGCACGTGCATCACTGATCGTTGACTGTACCAGCGTGTGCTGCTTTGGGAAGAGCATGTAGTAGCCCTGCCCCATCCATTTTCCCTCTGATCCAAGTGTTACAGGTTGAGTCTTGATTGTAGATGCTCTGGTTACTCAGTGCTGTGAAGGATCAGCATCCAGACAGCCCAAGTGCTTTAAAACAATCAGTCAGTCTCCTTAAGAAATTCAAGCCAGGTATTCCAGAAATCTCTTGTGAAATAGATTATTTTGGGTCCTTATAAATGCATGTGAGATTGTTTCCTACAAACAATAAATGTTGAGATAAGAATAATATTTAAAGAAGATTTTGTAGGAACAGCATCAAGCTCTTTTTACAATTTTAACAGTTCAGGAAATCATCCTGTAAGAATGACTTTCAGTCAGAAATGCATCCTTCTTACTTATACATGAGCAGTGAAAAGCTCAAAAGTAGTCACGAGGAGCAGAATCAAACTATATTTCACAGAATGTTCCATGCAATCTTGCAGTACTCTCTCTTGCAGCACCCACTCTCCTGTATGTCCCTGCTGCAGTGATTTCCAGTTAATTCTCTTCCATTGGTGCTGTTCTGGTGGTAACACAGGATTTTTTGCCAGCTGACTATTTAACAAGCATGAAGAGAATGACATGAGATAGGATGCCAAGCACTTACCAGTAAACAGCAGAGCAGACACCAAAATTTGAAACATTTTCCGAGCCATGGCAAATTATTCAGAAAGGGTTTGGTTTGCAAAGTGAAGAGAGTGATGCAGTTTTATAGTTTGCTATCTTTAGGTTTATAAATCATTTACCGGATACGTGTAAGGGGTTGGTTCAGGCAGAGGGCAGGGTACAATGCTTAGTTCAGATTTGTCCTATATATGCCTGTTTGTACACTTTGGACTTTGCAAGCTGAGCCTCTAATGAGCCATAATGGCTGCATTATTGTATGAATGGATTTACTTCTTCGTAAGTTTTATGATGCAAAATAGCACAACAGGCTTCTTCTATGAGCATTAAACAGGTAAACTTCAGTCAATCAGTCTTTTGCATGACTATTTTCCCCCTCATCCTGGTGATAGGCACAAGCAGTTTATAGTTTGGTGTGAATACAGATGGTGTTTGAGTCCACCTGCTCTGAGAGCAGTGCCAGAGTATGCCATATATTTCAGCTGCATACTGCTTGGGTTAAAGAAATAAAGCTATAATTAAATTGACTAAAAAAAGCACAGAGCAGGGAAGGAGGGAAGAAATTTGGTTTCTGACCTGAGCCAGGCAGAAGTCCCAGGGTGTCTTGTTGCTTCCTGCTGGTGTAAGGACTCTGTAATGTGGGACACTATGAGTTCATGCTGCCTTACCTTTCCCACCCATCTAGTTAGTTGTTGCCTTTTATACACAACTCACCTGTTGGCAGCAGCAGTTGTACTGCAGAGCAGTTTATCTTTGTAAGCTCACCTACACCAACGATATGAGAGCAGAGCAAAGCTGAGCTCTGTCATGTGTTGGCACGCTTAGATCTGCAGTCCATCAGCACAGGCTGGTGTGTACTCTGAGGTCTTCACGTCAGGTAATCAGACCCTGCTGACGTTACAGGTCAGGGACCAGGCTCCCTGCTGATGGGCAGTAGTGCTTCATCCTCGTATCCACTATCCAGTCTAGAGAGTGCATGGAGTAAAGGTTTGCTGGGAAGCAAAAGAACATCGAGTTATGTAGTTACAAAGCCTAATAGTTTTTTATTGCACACAGGTGGGTAGGAAGGCACACCATTGTGAGAGACAACTGCTCACTTTGAAAATTTAAAAACTGTGAGGAATGAAATCCTGGAGATGAGAGCTCTTTTTCAGAGTAGTAATTGGTAGTTGACGTTAGTGAAGTTGATAAAGTCTTAATTTGAAGTGTTGGTCTGTTGTTAAACATTGAATGTTAAGAGTTCTAGGACTTGCTTTTAGTTGCCGTTGTTAAATGTTACCATTTTACCCTGTATTTGTATCTCTCCCCGTCATACTCTGCATATGTACCCCTTTCCATCTCACCCCGGATTTGTATCTATTCCCATCGGGAACCACTTCCCCTGCCCCCCTGCTCCCAGGAGGCCAGGAGGCCACCTGGACTGAATTCAAATGAGAGGCTGTGACAATTTTATGAACCCTCTCAAAACAACAAACCAGCATATAAACTTTGACTTTTACCCACCAGAACCAGACTAAGTCACCCACTCTTGACCAGAGCTGGATTCCGTCCTGTCACCATAACTTAGATAGGACCCAGCTTGGAGGATATCCCTGGACTATGAGCCAGTATTGCCTTTTTAAGGACTCTCTTGAGGATGGAAGCCCCAGCTCTGCCAAGAGACAAAGCTGCAGTCCTCGTGGCGCTGTGTGTGACCCTTCAGGTTCCCCACCCAGAGCTGTCTTTAATAAAGGCCTTTTAAAGGAGCTGGTCTCCTGACCCTATTTATCACAAAAAGGTTTATTAAACCTTAACAAAAATACAAAGGACTATACAAGGAAAAAGTTGTAGTGCTGGGAACTACCCTCATGTACACCACATAACCAGTTCATCTTCAAGATGGATGCTCAGTCTTTTATACCCCTGGGGGTTGCATTAGCCAGCCCTGGCCCCTCCCAAAGTCTTTCAGTCAGCTCTTCTTTGCCCTGCAGTGGAGACTGCTTTCTTGTAACCTGATTAGAGGTCAGGTGTCGCCATGCCACACCCCCTAAGCAACAAGCTTATCCATTCCTAACTGCCCCATACGAGGGGCACATTTGCATGCCTTCTTTGTACCTGCCCTGGACAACCCTGGCTGTCTGATGGTCACAATACAGGGGGGAAAGGGAACTGTGGGGACAGCAGAGGACATCTAAACTACAATAACATAACTATACATCACTAAAGCTTTTATTAATATTCACAACACAATAGTTATCTTTTAATTGGGAGAGCCAATCATCTCATTATCCACCTATAACAATATTGAACAGCAGGTCTAACTTTGCTGTAGGTCATGTCACAAATTTTGTATTATTTTAGTATTGTTCTAAAAAAAATTAATCCATCCACCCCTGGTAGCAAATTAAATATGGAGGCAGGTGTTCTGCATTCTGGTGCCATATTAACAACAAATATTAATTATCAAAACTTATCATCAGTTTCCCCACCTCTGAGCTACTATATTAAATGTTAGATAATAGCTTTTTTGTGGACTAGAAAAAAAGATGTAATGACTGGGATATTTACTAATAGGTGACACAGAACTCTAGAGAACCATAGATCCCCCAGAAATAAGTTCCAGGAAAGCATACAAGTTATCCTTTCACCTTACAAACTTTGTGGGTCATTGCCTCTACCCTTCCACACTTTTCACTTAAATGGCCCTGCATTTCTATTGCAGCTTTCCTCCTACAGATTTTTCCTCACAGTTCCTGATACAATGATTGGAAGAACATGTTGGTGTGTCATTTTATATTTATTGCAGTTATATCTTTAGCATGCAACCTGCTCACAGAAGTGGTCTCTGCTGGTGATATGGCACAGGTGAAGAGAAAAGAGCAGCCAGCAACAGATCACAGGGAGGCATGCTGGACTGGCAACAAAGACCCAAGTCACCTACTCCTCCTATTTCATCTTAAGAAGTAAGAGGAGAAGATGAGAAAGTTTTTTCAGCAGTAGGAGTTGAAAAAGTGGTAAAACAGTTAGAGGCCATAAATCCCAACTGATTCTGAGTAACCTAAGTCTTGGCTCCTGGCTCCCAGAACCGAAAAGCAGCCTTGCTCCCATGATTTCCAGATAAAACCTGGAGAATATGACTTGTCTATATCCTTTACTAATGAAGCCTTGAGTCTGCTATAGGCAAAGTCCTCCCCAAGAGGCACAGAATATCTTCTGGTAGGGTCACAAAATATGATGGGGACATTGCAATGCCTGGATTTGGCTCTGAGTTCAGAGCATAAGGCTTTGCCTGCTGTAGAATGGAACAGTGGTCAACCAGATTAGGCTTTGATAGAAGATCTGGGAAGCAGCTAAATTACAGGTAGCGTGTCCCCTAGGACATAGAGATCCATTACACCTGAACACTCCTAGTTTTCCTTTGTTTCATCTTCTATCCTGCCATGTTTGCTTGTTGACTGTTTCAGGCCTTGCTCTTAGCCCACACTGTCTTGTGTAGGCTGCCCAGCTCTGCCTTCTTCCCCTGAGACACATCTTCCTTCTTGTTGTATGTTTTGCAGCTTCACATAAAAAAGACAGTATGCCTGTAAAACCCAACATCTTTAGATTGAAGAATTTATAGATCTCTTATGAGAGAGTGGCTTTCCAGCGCGATTTTCCTTTCTTCCTTCCTTTGGTGTCCTGTTTCCCATATCCACAAGGGGTGTTCAGCTCTGACGTTCACTCCCTCCCTACCTCCTACCCCAGTCATGCTGTAGCCAAGTCTCACTTCTGCTCACAATAGCCAGTGTTTTTCCTGAAGCCCTGTAATGTATACGTAGTTTGGGGCTTGCATGTGCCCTACTGGCTCACATACAAAAATTTTCAGAAGGCAGATGAGTTCTTAGCAGTTCTTTGAGGGCATTATATAGGCAATCTAAATATCACTAAAAACCCGTGAAAAGCATGGTTTTTTTCATTGAATGTAAAATTTCAGCTCTTAATCACTAACAGATATGCAGGCTGTAATTTTTTGGAAGCTTTTTAACTTGGCCCCAAGGCTCAAATTTTCATATGGAGGAATCAATCATTGTATCATTCTCATCTATAACAGTTTGTAAACCTCTATGTAACTGCTGAAAAATGTAATCTTCTGATGTATTTAATATGAAATTCCTCATTTGTTTTAGCTTGTGTAACATTTACCAGTTCTCTTTGTTCATCTCTAAGACATCTTTGATTTAAGTAAATATGCCAACCCTGGTGTTTAACTTCAGGTTTTGTGCATCTGAAAATGCTGTTATGTTGCTGTAATATCTTTTCAGAGTACAGAGGAAAAAGGTGCTAGGTAATATTTAAAGGAACATGAAACATAGAAAAACCTCTCTAAAGAAAAAGGACTAGGAAGAGGGAAAAGAAAATAATGACCATTGTTGTTGTGACCAGTACCCCATGACCTGTACAACCACCATATTGAAGCTCAGGACTTGAAATTAGAGGCAGTAGCTTAGTGTTTAGTGTTTCTTGACTGATTCTCAACACTTTAGTTTTGTAACCACTTCTAATATCCATAGATGAACAAGTTGCACCACTGAATCCAGCCTCTGATCATTATTTCTTCTGTTACTTTTGTCTTGTGGGAAAGCCTGGCATAATTCAACATCCTATTCCTTGCTTGGTGGAAAGGCAGGAAGGCTACAGTTTGACCTGTTTTCAGTGTGGGTGCTGCTGCAGTTTGGTAGAAAAAAATGATCCTTGCCAGGAGTTTTGAAAATGTGCCCCATGAGTTTCAGTATTTTGGGTCAGTCACTGATTCCAGTGAATGTTTTCTATATTCTGTCCCAGAGCCTCTGAGAAGTGCAAGTTTGGAAAGACACCTGCAATCAGCCTGGCTCTGAAGGCATGTATCTGCACAGGAACTTGGGGCAGCACACTGGTTCCAGCCATGGCAAGTAGTGCAGGAGAGGATGCCTCTCTGCAGTCATCACTGCTAACTGACTTACCTTTAGAAAATATTCCCCCCTTGAAGAAATTCATTATTTCCTGTTTTTCCAAGGGGATGCTGTAAAGGCAGTTTGTATAAATTTGTGTGCAGTGGAATTGAACTAAGACCCAAAGAGAGGTCTAATTGTGAGCAAGTTAATTGATCTTTTATTAACCACTACTTCAAATATCTGTCATATTTTGAAGTAGGCCTACTGGCACAAGGTGAGGTATTTAGCACAGCAGGACTGCACTTTACACCTTCTGACTTGGATGTGGGCTTTAGTTCAGTTTTTTCTTCCAAACAGCTACAGCTCCACCAGTCCTGCTGCTCTTGTGCTTGAGCACTTTTGTTCCTCTTATATTTATGACTCCCAAGGCTCAAGTAACTCTCTTTTCATGGTGGGAGAAGGCATGAATGCTTTATCTTGACTTGTCTTCCCAGAACTGCACTCTGTAATACTCTTACCTTCCAATGGCCTGTACTCCTCAGTTTTCCAGGAGCAGATTGTGCCCTGGTATTATTTGCACAGCACAGCCATGTCTGAGGCAGAATTCCCACACTGGTCTGCACTCCCTCTGGCTTTCTGGGTGTAGATAATAGTTTGGAGCCTTGTTCTTTCCATGACCATAGGCACTTCAAGCCCCCTACAAGTATCACCCACTGGCTCAAATCTTGTAGTCCTTTTCTTAGCATGTATTGAGTCACCAGGACACATAACCACTTGATTGTGGTTTCCTTCCTCTAATTGGCGCAAAGCCTAAGAAAGGATGCCAACATCCAGATAAGTGGACTAGAAAGCTAATCACTGCTTTAAATGGTCATCTGCTTTCAAAGTCCTGACCTTCATACCTGACTCTAATGCGTAAGAGGCATTGTTGCTGAGATTGTGATGACTGAACTTCTAACATTCTTTGCAGAACATTTCCTATGGTACAAACGGTGTTTTACTAGAATTTCAGCAACTTCATTATGCTTTACAATATGACTGATTTGGTATGTGTCGAGTGCCTTTTTTTCATGGGATAATGGGTGTCTTCAATGCAGAGTGAAATTAGAGGAGCAACAAGTATATGGATTGCCTAGATTTTTTTTTAACCATTGAACTCAAGTACAGGTCCCAAGGTGTAACCGAGTGAGCTGCTTAGTCACCCTCCCTGATAACTGAGACTCTGGCCTTGTTCACCTGAATGCAGCTACTTCCAAGGTAAACAAGAAAATACAGTGGCATCAGAGTGCCCAAGAAAGTAGAGCAGTGTGCAAAATCTCCAAGCTGTCAGTACTTTATTAGCTGAATGCTTTCTTCCTATTCTGCAGAAGATTATGCAGTCTGGGTGCCTTTTCCTATTTAAACTTTAGGTTTCTACTTTAAAACCTCTCATGGAAGCATGACCTGTGGTTCTCATGGCAGCAGCCAGAAATTGTCACAGCATTCCAGAGAGGTTGCTACTGTCTGATCATGCTGCAGTGTAGATATTAGCTGACAGCTCTTGGAGCCATTATAATCCATCACTCCTGATCCACAATGGAAAAATTCAGGCTTGCAAAACCAAAACACACACCCCATGATCCTCTTGATGTAGCTTAAAGCTACATCCAGAATCTTCTGTATGTTTTTCTTGTCTTTCTGCCAGCAGTGATGTAGGAACTGTGGTAGCTGCAACTTGAAACAATTTTGAATGCAGAATTTTACGAGCCCCTCCCCTCTTCTGGAAATTAATATATATTGCTTCCCCTGAACAGATTTGGGATGGTGTTTATGAAGCCAAGATGATCTAGGCAGGGCAGGACCTGATGAATCTGCTCCCTCTAACATGATCCCTTGGAGGCAGAGCATGTGAATACCATTTCTCAGCCAAAACAATAAAGCTGTTGGGAGTGTCTTGTGCTGCCACCCCCTTTTTACTTACGTAGTGCCACAATTTCTAACAGCTATAAGCAAACAAATGTTTTAGTTTGTCATAGAGTCAATTTTTATTACCTCTTAAAAGCTGAATAACATGCAGCCAGAAGAATTGACTTTGATGTACAGGACTGAGCATCAAGCCATAGCCTGCATTCTCACAGTCCTGTCAAACAACTGGGAAAATTAGTGTCCCAATGAGAAATAAGAAAAATTCTATAGCTAGAGCAATATAAGGAGCATTTTAACTCTGTCACAAACTACAGTAGGAATTAACTGCCATTGGTGTGACTTATGCCACGGGTGTATTTAACACAGTCAAGCTAAATCCTTGTTCTGTGAAGTCCATCTGTTAATCTGGCTTCGATCCCTCTGTCACCTACTGTTGCTGAAGGTGGATGAACTGACCCTTATGTGCACTTGGAAGATAAGACTTGGCTTTAAATCTCACTATGCTGGTAAAACATGGATAGATGCCCTAAGAATGGAGCTACACAGGTATGAAACGTGGTTAGATCTCACTAATTACAGTAACACGAGTCTGCATAGCTCCAGCTCTTCATAGATCATTCTGTCACACTATCACAAAAGGAAGGGGGTGCTGTACTAGATAAAAATATATGTATTAGCCTTACAACTCAGTAGAGAACAGCCCTGGTAATTGCAGCACCATTTTGAAGGGTTTAATGGATGTACAGAGTGCAATATAAAAAAACGACAGGTTAAAATGTAGTTTGAGATAGAGGATTAGATGCCTTGGTCTGTATTTTGCTGCTTAGAAATTCCTAACAGAACCCTTTGAATTATGTGTTGAAATCACCACAAAAACCAGCTCTTACCTGACTCAGTATATCTAAAGCTGAGGATATTGCTCCTGTCTGTTAACATGGCACAGTTATTTAGTACTGCTAATTAATTCTAATTCTTAAAAACATTCAAATTTATTTATTTTAGCTCTACTCATTACTTCCATAGTGACTGCAGATATGTTCAATGATTAGCCATTATTATGTTTTTAAGGATATTTTTTTCATATTTGTGGGATCTGAAGTGACCACTGTAGTGAGGAAAATATCAACTGTCAGCAGGTTGGTAAAAGTTTTTTCAAAATCAACCATGCCTTACAAAAGTGGCACAGGAATTGATAATGATGCCAATGAAGTAATACAATTCAAATGTTTTGGATTTCAGGTTTGGGGGTTTTCTTCATTGTTTTTTAATGAGAAAAATTATTTTATTGGGTCACATCCTCCATGATTGTGTTTCCTTTGCTATTTCAGCAATGACTGATGTCTGTGGCTACTCAATCTCAAGAAAATACCAAAGACATTCTCTGCATTTTATAGGAAAAGTAACTGTTGCAACTTTATTATGATTTGTTTGAATGATCAAAACTACAGTAATTATTAGATCTAAATCTGTGAAGGTATAATCTTTGGCATGGCACTTTGGCATGGTGGAGATGCAGTCTCTGAGCCTCATATCTTAATTTCCTACAGGAACACAGAAATCAAGGTTTATCTATAATCTCTTGCAATTGTTTCAGTAAGAAGTGGCCACCAGTCATTTCAACTCACATGCAGTAGACACCATATTTAGTTGCTGATTCATGTTGACTTGCCCTTTTAGCACAGTTCCTCAAAGGAGCAGCTCTGTCCAACATGTTTCTTGTCTCCAATGATCAAACAGCATATACCTCTAATACTCCTTTATCGTGTGTGCCAATTTATTGTTTCCCATTCTGTTATTATGATAGGTGAATTCTTTAACATAACTACCAAGAATACATGAGAAATTCCACAATGTGCAAGATACCTGCTGAAGTTACTTCATGGCATGGGAGCACAATAGCTCACTAGCAGTACAGGGTGAAATAGTAATTTTTAAATAATTTTTAATGTAAGTTTAAAAACAACAAAAATAATTCCCAGATTAATTATGTCCATTTTCTTTTTAATAAAAAACAAAACTTCTTCAAGAAGTAAACCACTATTTTTTAAGTCATAAGATCTAGAAATTTACTCTTTCTATTTCAAGCACTTTCAAAGTGCCTGGATGAAAGGCTGAAATATCATGTCAAGATAAAAGAAAGTAGTGAGTATTATTTAACTTTCACAGTAGAGGATCTGTATTTAAACAAGAGGTGGGAGAGAAATTTCTTATAACTGAGTATTTCCAGAAAGTCATTAAGTAAATGTGCCATGAAAACATGGTAAACAGAAATAGTGTTTTGACAAGGTGTTAATTCATCAGTGTGCTCGATGAGCTCAAAGACTGAAAAAATTGTCGAAGCTTCTTAATGCCTTCCTGGTATTCTGGAGGCAGGGGAGGAAAACAAAGTTCATTTGAGATGTACTTGTGAAATAAAGGATAATATAAATTAATTTATACCTAAATATCTCTCTGCTTTGGAAAAAGCTAGTGTTCTTCAAGTTGCCTGTTGTCAGGCTGTGTCTTGAAGATCATAAGTGAGACTATCGAATGAAGCAACTGGAGAGTGTTTCCTGCTGTGCCTTGCCTCTTGTCACTGACAAGTCTACAGAAAACACCTGGGCTTACCTCTGTCTTGTCCCATTCCTAAGAAATAAATGTAATGCCTTGTAAAATTCTTCCACTGTCCACTTTTTCCCCCAGACTACATGCTCATGATGGTGGTGAGACTACACGCTCTTGATGGTGGTGAGACATAAGGGAGAAGATCTGTTAAAATATGTCATTAGAGGATGGGATAGGAAAAAGGAACTGTGATGAATCCATCTTTGTGAAATCTCTTCTCTTTGGATCTGACCAGACTCTCACATCTGGAAATGTGAAACTCCACCCACATCAGCAGCATTCAGGTGTTAATAAAAAATATCAATAAAATGACAAAGTATCAGCCCTCAAAAGCACCCTCAAATGTCACATCATTCCTGTGATGCTGTACACGCATCTCTGCAAATTTCCTTGGCAAGTGTTGGATGTCTCTGATGCACATTTAGTGAAGCAGTCACCATGGCATGAATATCAGATTGAAATATCAGGATCCTGAAAGCTGCATAGCAACATCTGGAAGGCCTAAGGGCTATTTTATTGTAAGTGTCCCTAAGATGTTTAAGCTCTCTGACCTTCCCATTGCATTAGTGGTGTTCTCTCCTTCATTTCTCGTGAAATATTCAGTAGCTTGCCTTCTAAAGCTTTCCACCTCTTAATTCTCTCATTGTCTCTCTTGATATCAACCTTAGCTGCTGATGTGACAGCTTTTTCTAATGTATATATGTGAACTAAATGGTTTGGATAAAAGCCAAGAAACATCTTGCCTCTCTTGGAGAATTGTAGTAAACAGATATTGAATTAAGACCTTGCTACTCAGAGTTAAAAAAAAAAAAAAATCCTAGCAAACTACTGCCTGAACAACAACTTACTTCTACAAATCATGTGAAGGACACACAATACTCACAGCTCTTGGTCAGTCCCACTTGCTTCCTGAGCATCAGCATCCCTGAGCTTCCCACAGATGGGTAGTAATGGCTTTAAAGTTTAAATTACATTTATTCCTTGGAATGGCTTTATTCCATTCCTGCAGATGACTTTTTAAAACAAAAGCTAAAGCTTTTTTGCCTTTTTGTTCTGCATTTTTTATGCTTTTTTCTTTTGACAAGGATTTTTATTTGGGAATCCCTCCCCGCCTGGAAGAGCCAGCCACAGAGTTTCTGGCACTGCTGGCCTTGGTCAATGGCTACCAGGTGCTGACAGTGCCATGATACAGGGTGGTTTGATGTGTTAGATATCCATGTGCATCCCAGCTGCTCTCTCCTGCTAAAGCTGGGCCAGTCTCTGCTTGTATAAGTAATGCCATCCATTACTGAGGACAAGCCCAGGATGGTGCACTTGGAAGGAAGCCCAACTTGTCTTCACTGCTGCTTCCCTCCTCCTCAAAGGGAAGAGACCCAATCATCAGTACCAGGATTGAAAGAAGGAAATAGTTCTCTTTCCCCCACAGTTTGCATCTCAGGAGGAGGGAGTGAAAGGGGAAAGGGTTTGTTCTGATTACTCCTGTGTGGGAGAGGGCTTCAGCTCCAACTCCCCTTGCTAACACTGTTAGGGTTGACATCTATGCGACTCCTCAGAAGTGATGTTTTTCGTAAGACGTAGAGGGATTTTGAAACAAAAACAATTTTAAATAGTTCTGTGGATTGCTGAGAATTTTAAGACCTTTGAAGCCATGTACCAGCACATGCTAACAGCTCCCCCAGGCAGCCTGGTGTGATCCTCAGGCACTCTGGGGGCTGTGGCGAGGAAGGGGCAATTCCTGACATCCTGCTGGCTGGGGCACCTCAGTGTTGAGTTAATGCCTTCAGATTCCTCAGGGGAAGCCTCTCAGGCATGGTGCCTGTATGTTTGCAGGAAACCTTCTTCCCCTCCATTGACAATCCAGCTGTGCAACAAGAAAGGAGGGGATAAATTAGGCAGCCCAAAAGTTTCCCTGAGACAGGCTTTTGGTTAAATATGTTCTGGTTCTCTTCTCTGGGGATGTCACAGGGGAATTCAGAGAACTTTCTTTGAAAGGAATACTCAACTAAAATTTTTTTTTGAGAATGTGTAAGTTAGAAGGATTCATTTTTCAATCTAAAGGTCCTGTCAGTGACTTTGTAGTGTTTATTTTCAGAGTGACCAGATTTGACATATTCACTGGTAAGCACAGTGAGCCCCTTCATAGGGGAAGTGACACTAATTGCCCCTGGGAAACATATGGAGAATGTACTAGTCTGTGACCAGATCTTCTATTTAACACTCCTGCAGGCACTCTGTCTCAGGAGTTGAAAGCTCAGCTTCAGAAATGTCAGGTGATGACATTTTCATTTCCCTTTGAAAACTATCCCACAATCATATGGATCTTGCCTGTTAGGAACTTTTTTCCCTTTTTTTTTCCTCTAAGCTGTTTTGTGCTTCAAATAGAAGGCAAGCAAAACTGTATGTTTTGCATTTGTGTGTGCAAAGCCTATTTCTTGTTAGTATGGACATCAATGAGCCTGGGAAAGTATTATTTCTAGGTGAACTGTTTTCCACTGACCTTTCTAATCTTTGTCATTGGTAGAAAGGTATATCAGCTCCACAGAGCTGAGCATTCTCAAACATGTTCTGCCAGTTGCTTTGCTAGAAACTGGAGTTGAGCTGATCTGATTGATCACAGCACCTGTTTCTGACAATAAAGATCCAACCATAAATTTTATTTTTTTTCTTATTACTATTACTGTTACTATTGCTATTACTATTACTACTATTGCTATTGTTATTATTATTTCCACACGAGACTTATAAAACAACTTTTTTTAATAGTTTTGTGATGTCTCAGAAGCTAGCCTTCATTTGTGCTCCTCCCTTCTTCCACCATGTGTATCATTTCCTTCACATGCTGTCAGGAGTATCAGATGTGGTCTTGAATGAAGGCCAGCATTTGCGTAGCTCTCAGCAGGTTTGAAAGGGATGCCATGAAAAGTTTCCTTTCTGCACAGCTTGCAACAAAATGAAATACACCCATATGTAAAACACAACATTAGTAAACAGCAAAAATAGACCTAGAATAGCACATCAGAACATTTTATCAGCTGTCTTCTGTGGGTGAAAGGGAAAACTTTCAACCAAAAGATTGTTATTTTCCTGAATGGTTTGGTTTTTTTCCCAATGTGTAGAGGTGAGCTAAAAGCAATAGTTATCATGTGACCTCAAGTAAAGTAGTTACATGAGTCCTGAGCTGCATAGGTAAATTTCTCCCTGCTGCAGAGGTAAATTTCTTTAAATTTTTGGAATACCATACACATAGACTAATTTATTATAAAAGGAAAAATATTTCTAGATCAATGAATATGTGTACATTATTTTTATTAGAAGAAAAAAAAATCAATATGAGACTGGGGGGATTGCTTTTTGTTGTTTCTAAGATGACTGTGCATTTTTTTAAAGGAATGTCTGATTGATCTTTAGAGAAGCCTCTCTGACTTGCTTTAAACAGTAGCACCACCACATGTCAGGAAGTGGTCAGAGGTGCAAAATACCATATTAACTCTTAAAGCTCTGATTAGGAAATAAAAAGCCATAAAAGTATGCTATAAGGAAAATATTCAGTAGATTTTGTTAATTTGATAAAAATAGGATATTAGTCCTATTTGCAAGTCAGAATAATTTTCTAGCTAAATATCTTTCCTATGATTCTTCTTCCTTTGTTGTTCAGTTTTAAGTAATTTCTTATACAGCAGCTAAATTGTATAAGGGGGCATAGAGTCCACCCTGACTGCTGCATTGCCCTCTCTCCAGAACCCATATTTCATTACTTGGTTGCTGCAGCCCTTGCTGTGTTGTCCTTTGGTTTATCTCTGCATGTTGCAGTCCTCTGGAAGAAGAGGTAAAGTGAAAATGTAGCCAAAACCCCTAGGTGCATAAGAATTAAGTTTGGGACTCTCATGCTCTCTTAGAGATGTAGCCATAGTGAAAAATCAAAAGAGCACTTGAGAGCACTCTTTGCTCTGAATTCGCCAACTCTCTCATGCTGTACAGCTATTGCCATGGAAAGCTGACCTGCAGCAGTGCAACTGGAGCATTAAAAAAATTGTGGTATAAATGAATGTATATGACCTTTTGCTTTGAAGTAAGTGAGGGAAGAAGCTTGCAAGGGATTCTCATTTACTGTCTCAAAAATATGTAGAACTTTAATTGAAACATGATTTGAGCATTAATTCATGTGCTTAATTGTTACTGAGTTGTGACTGGCACCTGAATTCCAGTCGTTGTATTTTGCTTAAACCAGGTAAAGTGGAACCATTGAAGATCAGTTATCTGGACAAGGTTATGTATTATCTAAATCCAATACTGTAAAGGAAACTGCCATCAACACCATCTCTCTGCAAGAAAAGAGTCCAGACAAACTTGCATGACTGCATATTATAATTTTCTACATGGTCCCACACAGTTTCCTAAAGTTCTTTATAACAAATGGCTGTAATGGTGGCAACTTTCATTGGTTTAAAGGCTCTGTTGTAAAATTTTGTGCCTAATTTTGCCATTGTGTTTTGCAGTCTCACATGTGAACACCATTAAAGTGTTCTGGTATGACAGTGCTCTCATTCACAGGTTGCTCCTCTCTGGGGAAAAAGGTACACGCTGTTGTAGTAGGGAGTTCTTAGCTGTCTCAAAAGTGTTTTCTGGATTTCTCTTGCTGTGTCTTTATTTGTATGTCTCTTTTTAAGACATTTGCCCTTTTTCTAGTAGCCAAATAGTGTTGTAATAAAAAAGTTCCTTTGTTATTTGATATCTCTACCACTGTTAAGTAAATAAGGCAAAATCTATCACCTGGTATCTTTAAATTTGACACAGGCTGAAAATAAGTTGTTCCTAACATGGTGTTGCCAGGTATTTTTGCAAGCCAGAGCTTTGTACTTAAGCCTTTAAAAAACATCAAGTATGTGGATTTTCCTAAGAAACAGAGCTCTTTTCTAGCTTCTGTAGGTACCAGTACCTCCCAGAGCTCCTGAATCTGCATGTTCGTGTTCCACTTACCACGGGACAGCAAATCAGGCTGGTCTCTGTGAGGCCACTCAGCTCTCTGATCTCAAGTATAAGACACTTGCTGTTAACAGTGTTCTCCTTATGCTAGAAATGGGAATGCTGCCCTTACCTCTTCTGAAGATGGAAAATCAATATACTCATGCTCCTGAAGTATCCAGAGCATTGTGTCAAATCTAATGCAAATATTGGCTAACTTGTAATTAAATATTATATATTATGTATTATATTATATTATATTATATTATATTATATTATATTATATTATATTATATTATATTATATTATTACTAGAATAGAACAGAATATTTATGGGTTTATATAATTAGAGGGTGGATCCAGCCATTGGAATTTGGCCTCTTGTCTCTGAAATTCTTCTCTGGCTTCTGTTGGTGACTTGGGACAGGTGGAAGGGTGCACATGTTGGCTGCACTGTTGAGCAGAAGGAAAATGTGTTAGATACCCACCAAGCTCAACAGATAATATTATATCAGAACCTGAGTTCTGGTAACTGCTCAGAACTTGAGTTCTGATAACTGCTTTGTTTTGAAGCATCATGAGCATGAAGAAAATTACATTTTTGAAATTCTGTATTGCAAATAATATTTGAGGTATTATCTGATGAATGCCTTATAGGCACAACTCAGTAAATAAAAGGCTGTTTGCATTTCAGACAAAGCAAATTATTTCATTTATGCTAGAAAGCTTTCTAAATGGACTTTATACTCCAAGATTATTAGCTACAATTGTCTCAGATCTTAAAACATTGTTCATTTAGTGACAAATTCCAAAAATCAGGCAGAACTAAGTATATGACTGTGAGTAGTCAAAAACTAATGAGTTAGCTAACTCAGTGCTTAGATTACAGTTGTGGCTAATAATGCAGATGAGTACTCTGGAGTACTTATTTTCTGGTTATCTCTAAGGAATCTCTCAGAAATGTATTTTTTCTAATCATCCTGCTTCCCATTGTCTTATAGGTGTTCAGAATAATGATGTCAACTGTTATTCATATTCTTGCTTTGTGTGGATGGAGTTTCTAACTGATCTAGGTAAGAAAAACAGACAACTTCCTTCACAAAATTTGCAGGGCAGCCTGGCATTGAAATGGTTGTTCCCTTCTCCAGAAACATAAGGAGCACAACAGCACTAGTACTGCAAATTTAATCTTGACCCATCAAAGTGCATCAGATGTATTTCCACATTTTTTAAAATAGAGTAGCATCTTGATAACAAGCTTTTGAGAGTAAACAGTTCTTTCTTAATTTTATTGCATGTGAATATTATTCTCTGAAAGAGAAGAGACAATGATATAAATACTACCCTTAACTGTTTTCTCAGAAAGCAGATCTTAACGAGGCAAATTGCTTTTCCTTATTTGCCACATAAGCAGTTTGGGTAAAGCTTTCAGTTAACTGTCTCTTCAGTCTGATCAAACTCAAGGGTATTTAAATGAGTGATGTTTCTAAATCAACATCAACATTTATATTGTTTTGAAAAGAGCTCTCACTAATGACCCTTCTTGCTCAAAGGCTGGCTCACTGTCTGCTGCTTGAGGAGGGAAAATCAAATGGATATAATGGGCTGTGTCTGACCTTTGTGCACCAGAAAAGAGAAAGAAAGGTAGTAGTGATAGAGTAGTATAAAGTCTTATACTTTCACAAGAATTTATTTAAGTTTCTGGCAAAGATGAGAGAGTGGGTCTGTGTTCCTGTGAAAACTCCTGGGGAGCAGAAGTCTGAAAAATAATTAAATCTCTCCATAGATGAGACTCACCATCCTTGCAGTTCATATGCTGGTATGTTTAAATGCCTGTGAGTAAGTAGTGGCCACCAACAACAGCTGTTGGATATTTTCTCATACAGTCAAAGCTCAAGTAAGAAACCCAAGAAATTTTCAGCAAGTACTCTCCATCTGTAAATGCAGATTTGCATCTGCTGAGGAGAGATGTGATACCAGAACAACAATAAAAAAGAAGGGCAAACATCTTTATGCTATAAAAAAAATAAAACCCTCAAAAACATTTCAGGTGTGTTAGGGGAAAAATTAAAAGACAGAAACCCTAAAATAAACATCATATTTCTGTAAAAGAGTACCAAGGGTAAGAAACTGTGAATGAAGAACAATTTCTTATTGGCTGTTCTTTTTCTGTCCTGCTTCATGTCACATGTTGCAATACACAATGCATGGATCTAAATTTCAGATGTGCTTTATGTGTTTTGTGTTGCCTTCAGTAACTTTCCCACTCCAAATATATAACTCCATAACAAGGGTCTTGATAAACTCTTTTGAGAAAGGACTGGATAGCAGCAAGTATGATCTGGGGTGTTCCATAAAATTTTTCTTATAATAACAGTTCATGATGACAGCATAAGAGTCAAAAAAGATAAGGAATATTGTATGAGTTCCATTTGGGGCTAATCTATTCCTGGAAGTGTGCTGTAATCGTCTTCGTTGGTTTTGGTTTGTTTTCGTTTCTGTTGTTTCAATTTTGGTTTGGCTTGGGATTTTTTTTTTTTTTTTTTTTTTTGTAAGAGAAAAAGGTTTCTTTTGTTGAAAAAGTAAATTGTCTCACTCAGCAGTTTAGTCATTTCTCCTTGAGGTAATGAAGTAGTGCAGCAGCTTCAAGCATTCCAGATATCTTTATCTTAGTTAATGTTTTACAGATTTTGAGAATTTGGCAGTGAAGGCCAAATAGCAGTTAGAGTGTATGAAAAATTTTAGAAGAACCTTCCAAGACAGCACCCCAGTGAGGACAGTGCTTTGAAGTGATCTCTAGTCTTGCACTTCATTTCTTATTTGCAGTCATTCAATGAGTGTGTGGTAGAGAACAGATCTGAACCTAGTTCTTTAGGCTGCAAGGTTACAAAGTAGTTCAGGCATTCTGCTGTAGTTTTGTAGCTGATATCCATTGGTTGGTATCTGGGTTATCAGCTAATTTTGCCGCCTTTTTCAGGGGTAGTCTTTGAAAAGATCTCCACGGAAACAGTAGTCAGCAGCATATATTTCAGAACTATTAATCACATGTCTTGAAATGAAAACTATTAGCAGATTTCTCTGTGTTTTTATTTTCCTGAGCAAAAACTCATTACAAATGCCACTCTTCTCATCCTTTCTTTTGTGAGGCTAAACATCTTGAGAACAATCCTTTCAGTAGTGATTTCTCAAAGAAATTAAATATTCAAGAGTAAGAATGTTTATTTTCTATTCGTGGAAAACTAGTGCATGGGGTATACTTGTAATTATTTTAGACAGTTGTCCTAATACTTTTAGAGTGACCAAATGCCAAAGAACCAATCACAGATTATATTTCTTCATGTTGTGGAGATGCCACTCACTTTTAAATAACTTTGAAAATACTGAGGCTGAATTGATGGAATGATTTGGTGCCTTCTGTGGTGCAAAAAGTACACAAGCTCTCATTTTAATGGTGATAGCTTTATCATGATCTAAAAATATAATTTATGTGCAGACCTTTTAATGTGCAGTAACAATGAGGTATCATTTATGATTCCATGTAGTCACCACTTTTTATCGTGTTCAGTTCCTTAATTTTCTCTGGCCAGGTTTACCATTATTAAAATACATGCAGCAAAAGCCATGCTAAGTCAGGCTAATACAACAGAAGTCAGCCAGATCTACTACATTTTGAGAAGAATTCATGTAGATGCTATGTAGACATTGAGGGGTTTTTTTGCCCTTCACTTGCCTTTGGTACTGTGTTTTTTAATGTCTTTACATAGGATGCAAGAATGTTTGTTTTATCTTGTGCCTTACACAAGTGACAGAAACTCTTGGGGTTTTTCCCCTCACCTTTACAGTTCTGATTTTACAAACACTTTGAAGTTCTCCATGATTTTTCTCAATTTCTTCTCTCATTGCCTTTGCCTGAATCAGCACAGGGTTTTATCCTAGTTATGGTGTTCCAGGCATCTGAAAGAGGCAAGATTTGGGAAGAGAGATTGGTGTGCTTCCTCCTCCCCAACTTTACTTCTGCAGCAGTAAACATGTATTTACATCACTAGTGACTTTCCTAGCTGGACTGTGACCTGAAACTATGAGCTTTTCTTCCATGGCTTTGTCTGAACTGAAGCAGACTTTAGAAAATAATAGCCTTCTTTGTCTGCGTTTGAAAAATGAATATTTTTAAGACCTTTAATTTTTTCAATGTCTTAAACTTTGGGGCAATGGAGAGCCCAGCTATATACAGAAAAAATTTGATTGCTGAGCTGCTGGGCAGTTGTCATGGCTTCATTGGGCGACTGGGATCATTTCTTCAGCAGACTCGGCAGGAGCATGGTCTGTTATTACAGCAAGCTAATAACACCTCTGGAGGTGAAAAACAACATGGAAATGGTGCTACTTTTTTAATAAAAAGTAATATGGAGGCCTGTTTGTGAAAATAAAATTAAGTATGGAGACAGTAACAAGGTTTTGTTGTGGAAAATAAATGGGACAGCATTATGGCAATACTCAGGCGTTATTCAGCAAGGTTGGATGAACAGTAGAGAAAACATTAAAAATAAATAAATAAATCTACTGCCTATGTTAGCCAGGATTTTTGGACAAGAACTACCTAGGGGATAAAAAAAGGCAAGTTCAACTCTTAAAAAGGAGGAAGCCACACTGGAAATAGGGAATGCTTTAATTAGTGATCAATCTTTGTATTTATTTTGGTGGTACTTCTGTGTCTTCCAGCCCATAAGAGTAGTTTCAAATAGTTTTTTAAAACACCATCCTCCAGTGATGCTTTAGAGGAAAGTTCCAAAATGCTAGGATATTTTTTTCTTTAGAGAGCATGTCAGACATGTCAATAAATCCTGACTCTCAATTCTTAGAAAGAATTTCTTAGAAATCTTGAGCTGAGAGGGAGAAGAAATAGACTAAATAGAAAGGCCGTACCTGGTGACCAAAAGAAGCTGTGAAAAAATAAAAAGAATTGAGGCTGTGAAAGACAAATCTGTGGAAAATCTGTGACAGCTGCTGGTGCTCCCTGTGCACAGTCTCCATGCTAATCTCCCATGCTTTGTTGCAGGTTTCAACAGGGAACAGCAGTGAGCACAAAGACAGGAAGAAAAGGGGGCTGAATCTGTTATTGGTCCTGGAGCAGAGCACCCTGAAAATGGGTGAAGAGCTCCCTGAAGCCACACTGAGTGGGCAGGAAGCACAACCTTGTCCTTCGTAGCTGTCCAAGAACCGCGACCAGGTAATGGCTAACAAAGCAACATAAGCAGGGCAGAGGAACAAGTCTGACTCTGTCTCTCCCAGCAACCCATGCTTGTTTCCAACTTGTTTTTCACTACAACTCTTTTCACACTGACAGCAGTTCCTGCTGATTTAGTAACTCTGCTGGACAGCCATGCCTTGGACCTATCTATCTATCATCAAATCCCTCCAAATGGTAAATTTTCAAGCAACATAGCCCTAGTAGTCCATTATAGGTCTTGTTTCTAATCAAGCACAGTGACTGTTTATTTCTCTTAGATTCAACTCTAGAGAAAATGCTCAATTGAAGCTTCCTTGCAAAGATCTGAGAAACTTACTGCAAGGAAAATTTACAAAATCCTCTAAATTTACACAAAACTTGTGGAGGTCACCTAGGACACTTCAGTCTAGTAACTCTGTGATGATTGTGTCTTCTTCACTTATTATGTGCTTCATATTCACTATAAAATGGAGTTTTCACTTTGAGATTTGCAAATAAACTTATTTACATGTTAAACATTTCATCCTTTCAGGATGGCAATCACTGGAAGACTAGGTAGTTATTGTGTTTTGACCCGCAGATGAGAACATTTCTTCAAGCTGAGAAGGCAGTTGCAAATCACTTGCCTTCTTTTTTTTCTCTAGACTCAGGTGAGCAGATTTGCATTATTGTTGCACTCTTGGATATTTTAATTTTCAAACCAATACACTTGAAAGTTTAAATAACCTTTTTTGTCATGGTGGGAATTGACTTAGATTGTGGGGTTACTTAAGTAAAGTTCAAATCACACTGGCAGGCAAGTCTGTTTAAGCATAACCATCTGTAACAAAAAAAAACCTTGTCAGTCACTGCCACCTAAGGCAGCAAACATGGTCCGAAATATCACCTTAATATGGTCCTCTTTTTTTTTCCCTTGTCTCCAAAGCATATTAAAGTTGCCACATAAGAATATAGGTCACTTGTGCAGGTCTTTTAAAAGGGATCCTTAATCTTTTAACACATCATTTACACAGAACTGCTCCTGAAGTAAATCTTTCTATACCTAATTGGTGGACAGATTCCCACTTCTCCTGGGACCTGATCCAGCTCTCTCAGATGTCAGCACAGAGATTCTGACTAAGTGTACAAGCTGAAGCAATCCATTATTTAGCAGCTAAGTTGTTAATACAGGCCCTTAATGGAAAGACCAATCATTGGCCCTATCAGTCTTTACCACAGGTACATATGTAAAATGTTGGAGTCTTGTCGTGGAGGTCTGAGTAAAAGGGCTCTGCTAAAGCTTCTGATTTGTGTGAAATGCAGCCCAGCCAAAAGAAGATATTGGAATTTCAAACCCCAGACAAATGGCACAGTGTGGTCCTGGGTTTTCTGGGTGTTCAGCCTATATCAGATATATTCAGGTCTAACATATATAAATGCTGGTGGCACAGCTTCTGTAAGAGCTTTAAGTCTTTAGGAAGACTTGCTTCCAGTCCTCTTTGTTTGTGATAAATTACAAGTGTTGGCATGCTGCTCCCTGTGTGATGTATGAACAGACCTGATTTTTATCTTGATCTGGTTGTCGGGTTTTTATCAGGATTAAGTTTACTGCCGTTTAGATGCACATTTTCTTGCATCCTTTGTAGCTGCGGAGTCCAAGAGTAAATTTTTCAGTGTTTAACCTTGACCTTATTTCTGTCTTTTTAAGTTAATGGTGTTTGGCCAGTGCTCTTTCCCTGCCCGCTGCTTGTAATCTGCCTGCTGGCTGCAGGGTGAGGTGCAGATTGTACCTGTCATATACACAGCTGGATTTCATAAATGATTCACACCTATTTTCAAACAAGTGCAATTTTCATAAAATTCCTTGTAGTAGGTGTTTTATAAACTCAGCAAGCCCAATGAGTCCAACAATATAAATCAGAAAAGACCAAGGCTCTGAGGGTTTTTTATTACGACCTTGCCTGTCCTTAAACCTAGATTTCAATCACAAAACCTGCCTTTCTAGCTCAAACTTCTGAAACTGGATCACAAACTTGTGGCTTTCCTCTTTCTTGTCTCATGTTTTCCCAGTGGATTTACTGTCACAAGTAATTCTTGCTCTGTGCCTTTATTTTTGTAACACACTGAGCTTGACTAAGGGCTCTTTTAAGGAATTTTTTGCTTGAGGTATATAAATTTAAATATTTGGGTTCTATCTAGCAGTGTTAGCATTTCTCCTACTTCTTTTTCCAATCATGATAAGTGCTCATTTATAATAACTGCTTAAGAATAATAAAGTAATTGTTTCTGCTAGGCAGTTTTCCAATCAGAGTTGTAAAAAACTGAATGTACCGGTTTTTTGAGTAAACTCAGAACTTATCCAGGTATTTGTGTGAATTTTGTAAACATTTAAGCTGAAAATAGATATCTAAAGTCAACTGCTGAGCCCAGTAGAAAGCAGCACACATAAAACTTGAAAGGTACGCTTGGTCTGGGGAGTGATATCAAAGCGTAGGTGACATTTTGGAAAATGCTGAGCAAAAACTTATGGGGATAAAGAGGTACAACAAAGACTGCTAGCTTGAAGAAAGTGTATGTTCAAGAGTTGTGGTATTAACATAGTGAAATCTTTAGCTCCTGCCCTGAGGAGTTGCTTTTCATTACTTAAAGTGTCAAGGTGGCTGCCTGCTAAGTAGTGTCAAAAAATGAGTCGCTGCAGGTTTCCTGCTTTGAATTGGAAAGCACTCTGGATCAGAAAGGATTGCAGGAATCTAAGCCTTTCAGTTTCTTCAGCATGAAGCAAGTTAGCTGATGTCTTCTAGATGACCTCTGAAAGTCACTTGTAATTCTTCAGCAGGCTGGAGCCCCTGCTGCAATGCCACTGCAGCTCATGCCACATTGTGATCTGACTCTCCTGGAACAATAACCATCCAGAGCCACCCTTGCTGCAGATGCTAGGTAAATATTAAAACACTTTTTTAGGGACCAAAAAATCCTTCCTGCTGAAAATAACCTACAAAAACTACAATTCTTCTGTTCTAAATATGTGGAATAGTGACAATATTCACTTTTCCCATCATTTTTGGAGTTGTATCAGTTTTTAGCGTAGTAATAATTTCATTTGCATGTTCCTTCTTTGTTCAATCACTTTTTAAATATTAAGCCCATTATCTTGGTTCTCAGTCATATTTAATTGACTTTTCTGGGATTTGTTCTATTTTAAGTACCTATTGCCAGTTCACTTTTTTTATGTATCATATTTAATTTTCCCCTTTTTTGCTTCATTTTACTATGAAATCAAAATCTCTTCAAATCTTATAATGTGCTGCTACATTCTTACATTTATTACAGATTGAGAAAGGGATATTAGAATGAAATTAGGTCTAATCAACTCTATGTATTACTTCCCTCACCCAAGAGTTTAGAGCTTTGTTCAGTTGGTCTTTACCTGCTCTTTTTTTTCCTCTAGCAATGTGTGCTATTTCAAAATCCTTTTATTTAGTGGGGAGAGGCAAAAAATATCAATCCAACTGACTCTTGATTGCCTTTAAATCGTAAATTGTTTTTGTAGCTTGCTTAGTAGTGGAAATGTCACAAAGAGTCACATTAGTTGTTCACGTCAGCTAAATTCTATCTGCTTTCCACGTTCTTCAGCTCCTCCACAAAACATGTCAACTCAGAAGAGACTGTGCTGAATGCTGTCATTACTGTTCAACAACTCAAACACTCAGGTTTGAGTTCTTGGCATTTATATCTCTTTTTCTTCATTCACTGATTCCATAAGAATCAAAGATGAAAAAGAGGTGGTGCATGCTTTAAATATCCAATTTTTAAGTCTTGTTTCTTTGCATCCATAGAAATTGCCATCTTCATCCATTCTTGGCTGTTTCAAGATTGGCATCCTTTGAGCTATGTTCTTCCCACACCTGATGTTCCTGCTGGTTTGGGATCCAAGTCTGTACTTCAGACTGTGTTTGTTAAGAAAATTCCTTCACGCAGACAAGTGGCAAGCAAAACACTCTATATGTAGGACCAAGATATTCACAATTGTGTCTACCTTTCAAGGAGTCTGACTCCACATTCCCTACCCACTGATGTAAATGTTTTCTTTTTAGCATAACTTAAGTTGTTTAATTACAGCATAAAAACATTAGGCATATGTTCAATTTCCAGTTATTATCAGTGTCACTTCTTGTTTGGTTTATGTGCCACAAAGGCTTTTTTTTTAAAAAATATCATTTTGTTTTGACATTCCAGGTTCTGCATATTTTGAGCTGTGCTGTTGCCAGTGCTCTGTGGGTGTTTGGTCTCTGGGAACCCTCTGGACTAAAAAAATGCCTCATCATTCACATTTTATATCTGACATATTCTTGAACACTTCATTGCTTCAGGTCCAATATTTTGTTCTGCCTACTTTCAGACTCAGAGATAGTCATTCTGACTAACTATCTTTCAGGTAGCATGAAAAATTTGTGCTATTCATACTCCTGCTGTGCTGTGCTGCCACATTCCTTTGTGCTTTTCTTAGTACGTGCTAAACACTAGTTATTGATTAAGAACTTTTGCTGCAACATTTTTCACTTATTTCTCCCCTGTCAACGTGGTCTCAAGGTATAGGAAATACTTATCTGAACTTATCTGAACAATAACCAGAATTTCTGGCTCTGAGCTACTCTGTGGTCCCATAAGGCACAGATAGATATTTAGATAGATAATAGATATCTAAAACCAGCATTCATTGAAATTGCATATTTGACTCATGCTTACTGTTCTTAGATTAAAGATATTAATCTTTTGCTAAAAGCACAGCTACATGATTATATTTTTTTCAAAGTTTTTTTTAATCTCCCTGCTATTCCTCCAGCTCAAAATGAACTTCACATTGGCCAATCTTTTCTTTAGTTTTTGTCATCCACAAAAGAAATACACCAAAAGGGTGAGCAAATGCTTGTTCACTTCATGGTCCTTGAATAAACAGAGTATCTGTTGCTTCATCAAAAACACTAGAGTAGCAGCATCCTTCTGAAGTGACAAATCTTGACTTTTTTGCTAGTCAGTCACTATAAGAAAAGGCAGAAATTAACTCTTTAAAATTCCTGGGAGTTTCAAAAACAAGCTGCTGCTTCTAACAGGGCAAGTTGATTGGCTTCCATGACTTTAGTATGCATCTGGTACTACCTATCTTGAGCAGGAGTACAAGCGCAGATCAGGACACCTGTGGCAAATCTGTTCCAGGGTCTACAGAAGCCCTCAGTTGCTCCAGTTCATTGCACTGACTAATTATACCCCTTCCAATCATTTCTTTTTGCTTCAGTAGGTGGAGCTGTAACACGTTCAGATTTTCCCTTGGCCAACATGTGCCATTGCTGGTGCACAGAGCATAGCATCTACCTCCCAACACTGCACATATTTATCCCTTTAATTCAGATTGGCATTTTGCATCATATTTAAATTGCACATAAAAAGGAAATTCAAGTTCTGCACTCATTCTGCTAGTTGGGAAAAGCAATCAGTCTCTGTTTCTAATATGCAGTCATCAGCTCTTTGATGGCTGTTTTCTACTGTTCAAAAGAACACAAAACATATCTAGGCTCAATTTTGATATTTTGGGTTTTGGGGAAAAATAATCTCCAGCACAGTACATTTTTGTTATTTTTCCAGTTGCTGGTTTGAAACAGACTCTTTGGAGCAGTTGAGAATTCATGAAATCCTCTCATTAATTTTTTTTCAATTTTAGAATCATGTCAAATCCACTGACAATTGTTAGTTTTCATGTTCTCAAGCAGTTTACTCTTTATATTGCCAAGGAAAGCTCTTTAAATAATAGGGCACCATTGTATAAATGGACATTTCTGGTAATTTTTGCAAAATTGCTCTTAAAAATTCGGTGCTAGTGAAAAAAAGAAGAGCCTGGTAATGAGACTAATTCACTCTTCAAATGTTACAGCATCATTTGAACATTGTCACATCATCTCAAATAATTCTTAATTGTAAAAACCCTTTTCCATTTCAATTTTCTCTGGAAAGCTTTCTGCAAAAGCAATGAGAGTATCCAAATTAATTTTAAAGATCACAAAATTGCTATTTCCTTTTAGAAGAAGAGCTGTCTTCTACAGATCTCCTGTATGCAAAATTATCTTAATGGTATCTTCTTTCATCTTAGTATTCTCCCTTGAGCACTTTGAGTGCTTTCTAGTTCTCTTTGGTTGCAGCTCAATATTTCAAGCAGGCATCAGAAACATTACAGATTTTGGCTTCTCTCCTTTGAGTTCTAAGAGTGTCTCTGATGGGGGCTGGCTGTTCACATCTTTTCTCAGTGCACCATATAACCCAGCAGTTCCTACCATTTTTCTCTTCATTTTCTTTTTCTAGGGTTTTCTAAGGTCCATGAGTTTTTCTGCCACTTCACTGCCTTGCCCATGGACTCCCCCATCCCTCGATGTACGGAGGGGCTGCTGCAGTGAATGTCTTCAGCCTTGGCCCTTCATCCTTGTCCTGTCTCTTGGGCACACTGCACTTCCCAGGGGCAGGAGGAATTTAAGGGGGTCAGAGGGATGGAGAAAGGAGGATCCATTTGCAGATTTAGTGTCTCTCTTGGCTAACCTGTGTTGCCAACTCCAGGGTTTATATGCCCAGCAGAGCTCAGCAGTTTGTACATTGATGTATCTCTTGATTAAGGTGTGCATGCCCTACAAACCTCTAGTATAAACAAGGACTAGAAAAGAACCAATCTTGCATAAAATACCCATTTCTTCTTGTTAGCTTTTGTACAAGATTTTTCATGATCTCTAACAGCAATTATACATTCATTTTGAACTTGAAATATAGCTGTCCCATTTAGAAACTGTAATTATTGACACTGGTGTTATCCAAGACACTTCATTTGTCTGATCAGCTGAGTTGTCAGGTTGAGTTAGCAAATCCATTTGTATGAATCACAGAGAAGCTTGCAGCCCTGGTGTATTAGTTTACAATATTTATTGGTACACGTGCTGGATAGTCTGGATGCAGAAATTATGATTCCTTTGCCTATTCATCATACACAAATACTTTTGAAAATCCCTGTGAAAATAGTACCACAGAAATGAGAAAAAACTTGTGGATTTTACATTGGAGTTGGGTGGCAGACCACATTTTGAGGAACTTGCTTAACATTATAGCTAGAAGGTGCTGTGCATTGCAGAGCCATTATGTGTTATTGCTTTGTCCGAAGGTAAATTGGTCAAAACTGTGATAAACCATTACACAGGCCTTAATGCATTAAGAAACATCATATGTGCTTGCAAGTATCTTGAGGGGCCTGCAAAATCCACCCTTTGAAGAAAAAAGATTTAAAGATTTGCTGTACTCCTTCATAACACGTATCCCTTCACCTCAATCATCAATAATAAGACTACAGTAAATGAAGTTAAAATGCAGAAATGTAGCTGAAGATTAATATGCAGTATCAACCTGCTGGCACTGTTTTGTTGCATTGTGTGCACTCTCACATTGCTTATTTAGTATGTGCTTGTGGTTTACAAAGGTGAGCTAAACTTAACTAACATTAAAACTCAGTAACATTTTCTTGAGAATCTTCACACTTCATTCATAGATCTCTATACTTCCACACTGTTTAAAAACAGCATCAACAGTGATAAGTGATCACTGTTTAGGGATACCTTCTTTTAGAGAAGAATCTTGCTTCTCAAGTGAGACTGTAGTGATTGTTCTTGGAACTGGTAAGTGCAAAAGGACGGAAGAAAGGTTCAGTGTAAAGCACAAACAGGAAAATGAAGATTTACAAAATATATCGGTTTGTTAATGCATAGAGTCCTTCTGTATGTTTTCTGTTAAAAAATAAAAGCAAACTTTTCACTTTCATCAACTGATTTCTCCATGGCAATGGACCTGAATTTTAATAGCTGCAATGAAAACTGCTTTTTCTATGGAAGCACATTTATTTTCTTTCCCCTTTCCCCATCACTTTTCTCATCCTTAAAAAAAAACCAAACACATAAACAAAAGACCCCAACAAACCAAAAACATAACAAAACCCAAAAGTACCTTTCTTTGAAATGTATATATCTATCTATATATATAGACATATGCACATGTGTGTAAATTACAAATAAAAAACATGTTATTACTGCATAATTGTAGAAAATAACTGAATTCCAAGTTTCTTAGAAGAAAGAATTGGAAACCAATAATTCTCAAGGAACCAAAACAAAGTAATGAAATCCCTTCTCTGGGAGGCAGCCATCTTTTCATCTGTACATACCCAAGTCTACCATCCCATTCCCCTGCACTTCCCCTCTTGCTTTTGTAAAAAATATTCATCAGTCAGCATGCTCCTAAGGAATACTTTGGGTTTACTGAAAAAGTGTTTTCTGATTATTGTAGGTTGCATTATTTGCTACTCCTCCTGCTCTAGGTCTGCAAGCGAACTGCACTTTCTCATTCCGACTGGGGCTGTTGTGACATATCCTGAAATGTGAGTGGGGAAACACACTGCTCAAGAAACATCTGGCTAATTGTTGTTGGATTTGTCCATATGGCTGGGGCTGGCAGGGGTGGCGGTGCCACTCTGCCATCTGCAGTGGCTGTAGCCACACAGCACCAGGCAGCTCGCAAGGAATAGGTGCCTCCAGGCAGTTCAGCCACGCTCCTGGTGGCTGTGCATGCCTGGAGGTGAACAAGCACAAGCACTCAGCATCTCACAGATGCAGAACTGATGACTTTTAAATCTAATATGGCCAAGTTTTCATGCCAATTATCAAATGAATGTTCCTATCTCCTGTAAAGATGTGCTTTATAATACTCGCAGCTACACTTTAACTGACTATGTGGTGCTGGCTGTCTGGGCAAACAGGCTGTAAAAGAAGCTAAGTGCCAATTAAAGCTTTGGGAAGCAGCTCTTTTGCACAAACCCAGCGGGGCACTGTGGCGTACAAAATATTGCTTATACACATCCTGAATTTCTGCCTTTCATTTCTAATACACTGCAGCAACACCTGGCATATAGGACCTAGGATATTCCTGTGGAAAATCAACAATGGCAGGCTTTTGGAAAAATGCTATGTTTATTTTTAATTTAATTGTTCCATACCATATCAAGAACAAGCTGAAGGAAAGGTTCTTGACATTATCCCTCTGGAAAACTTAAATGATAGAGAAGATCAACAGAGCAGTTTTCTGTTAATTACATATTTACCGTTACCAAGCTGCAAGTATTTAGTACTTTAGGATCAAATTCTGTCAATCCTCCAAAGCAAGATCTTAAGCAATTCCCTAAGTTTACACGTACTGAATTTGTTATACTTCTTTATGTTTAAATCAATTGTATTGTGGGAGAAAACAAATGGGTTTTTTTCTATTTACTTCTTTCTACAGTCTCCTGTCTCTACATGTACACTCTGTAGTTTCTCTAGAGATGATAACAGCAAGGCTTTTTTCCCCTGCAAACATATATAACTTTGGTGAATTAATAGAAACATGCAAAAGGAGGACCAGCAGTAGATGCAGGTAGATAAACAATTGCTAATGATGGAAATAACTTACTTTCTAAATTATTTTTTCACAGCATTCACACTTTTCAATATTTGGAAGGAGTCTGCCATTTCTACCTGTGTTTTACAGTTTATTTTATATTTACTTGCCAAAGCCATTGGTTTTATTTTTTCAATTTTTTTCTCATTTTCTCATCTCAAAGGATGGTTTTTGCTTTTTCTTTTTTTCTTTGTAGAGAGAAAATTCCTTCAAGAGGCCAATGTATCCTGCTGTATCCTGCTGTTACTTTCAGCTCCACCTCTATGAAAAGGTGGGAGCAATGGCTTGGCAGCCTTTTAAACTTATTTTGATTCAGTTTCCAGTGTACAAACATTAAGAAGAAGAACCAAGTCAGCCTCCTGAATAAGGGGTAGCTTTGTAACCAACATGAGATCCAGACTGTATTCTCTTTTACAGGTGAATGTAACTTGCTCTGTTTTACTTGATGCAAAATTAGATGTATTTTCCTCCTTCTTCCCCTGAAAAAACAGCCTGCTCACCTAGTATCTGTACAGGAAAACATAGAAAGAATGTGTCAGGAACTTGAAGAGAAACAAGGACAGAATGCAAAATATGGAAAGATTGGTTCTTCCATCTAAGGGACAGAGAAAAAATGTTCTGGGATAACTGTAATGCATAAAGAAGGTGAAGTCTCACATTCTGGTTCAATTTGTTAGACGTGTGGGGGAAAAATTTCTTCTGTGTCTGGAAGATTAATTTAAAACTATGTCGAAGTGGGTTCTGGAGCCCCAAAGTGCAGCTAAGCCACTCAGGACAGCAGTATGTAACAGGCAAGGCCTGCTGGTAGTTTATAAAGCTGGGGGTTTTGAGAGGAATATTCTGCTGTTTGATTCCAGTACTGGTATATATTCCTGTACTGCTTTCTGGGTGGAGCCTGTACTTGCTTCTCCACAACATCCTGTTAAAAAAATGATTTTTATGGTTATGAGCTTGGCTCATAATTCCTAATGTTAGGAATATTTTTGTTCATTTAGTGTAATCTTTTGGAAAGCATGAAGGAAATAGAGAGCCTGGATTGTCTTTCTTGGCCAGGTTGTCTTCGGAGTAGATCTCAGATATCCTTGGGAACACCACATGAGGACACCAGTATTCTGTAGGTACGCTGAGCCCTTTTATCTCCTCCTCCGTAGAGTTGTGACTTTGTGTTCTCTGCAGGAACAACTGAAATCCAAAGCTATCTCATTTATCTGTTAAAAACTCTATTTATCTTCCCTTTCAGCCAAGTGCTTTGATTTTTCATCAAGACTGCAGTGGGAATTCTATGGTGATTCATATTCTCTGTATCAATTACCAGTACTCAGAAGCCTCTGATTTTTCTTGCTATCAGAAAGGGTAGATTAGTAATTTTTTTTTCTTGCTTTTGCTATTATTTTCTCTCACACATTGACAGCTATTCAATGTCAATGAACAAATTCTTTCCAAACACAGCTTGGCAATTGCCATTAAACAGGAAATATGTAAAGCATTTAAAAAAAATTAGAAGTAACAGACTGTTCATTTTTCACAATCTAGAAAATTATGTAAGTCAAATAACTGCTATCAAATATATGGAATAAATGTAGAAAACAGTTTGGGCAGATATTTGAATTGTAACAACATCAGTGGGATCAGAATGCATGAAAAATTACAACCCAAAAATAAACCACAATCTTGGCAAGGTTCATATTTGAAAGTTTTTTAATCATTAGACCTTGCTTAAAAACTTACATGTGCTTTCCCAGGCAACAGCAGTTTTTATATGGTGACAAGACATTTACCAACATTTGTAATATCTGAAATTTGGGATATCTAAAATTATGCCAGGATAAAATCATTTGTAGGAGAGCTAAAAAAGAACTAACTGGTTCTTGCTGTCTTCCAAGTCATCCTGCCTACAAAGTTGTTACTCCTGATAATGCTGTTTCAAGTTGGGGTTTTTGCTGGGTAAAACCACAGGAAACGTCTTTGTTACTTCCTCAGCCTCCAAAAGCTCTTCCTTTCTCTGATCTGCTATACATTTTCATGTTTTTGTTTCATTCACTGCTCAGAGTGCTTTGAGTTCCCACTGGCTTTCCTTGTGTTTGGATCTCCTGTAATAAATATGGTGGGTGTGCTTTTGGATGTACTGTGAGCAACTCCTGATACACAGACTTTTACTGGGAATGAAGCCCCTCGGAGTCATCCTCTAAATGGATGCAGATGGAACACTGGGAGGGCACAGCCACAAACAAGTCTGACCACTTGGCCCAGATGAGCAGAGTTTCTTTGGTTCTTGTTTTTCATGCTGTTTGGTTTTTTCTCTCTGGATGTCATTGCTAATCCATCAAATATACTTGGTAAAGTAGAAGGAAAACACAGGGAGAGGGAGTAAGTCAAAAATGGTACCCATGGCAATTTCTGGATAATTTTTGCATTCTGAGCATAAATAGTAAAGAGATAACTGATCTACTTGCTGTGCAGCTGTCACCTTGTCTGGGAATATATGTAGGAGCAAAGAATATATGTAGGAGCAAAGCAGTAAATGCCCTAACACCTCATAAGAGGCATATTTGGTGTAGAAGGGTATTAGCAATTCAAAAGCTAAACTGGGATCTAAGAAGGGTCATTGTCTGGTCAGCCAGTTTATTTTTGACCTAAGCTGTCTTTAATTTAAGAAACAGAAGGACTGGGATAAGCAAGTACAAACCTAAATGGGCAGCTGGCTGCCGGGTGATGTTGAATCTGAGTCACCCTAAAGGGCAGCCCACTAGTACCCTCAATCAAGACAGGAGAAGATGAAGACAAGAATGAGAGAAAGCACATCCTCCCTGCCCATATGATGCTTTGGTATCAGTGAAATCAAGCCATTTCTGTTACAATAGCAAAGAAAGAAAATGGAAAAGCAAATAGAGAAATATGTAAATTTTAAATAAAATCTGCCTATGTATGCTTGCAAATTAGCTGAAACCCTTGGTTTGTCCAAGTAAAAGCCATGTTTTAAAGGTGGTAATCTCGTTTTTGTAGTATTTCTTAATTCCAGTGTGTATTACAAATTTATGCAGTATGATTTAAATCCTAGCTTTCTCATAACAATTCAGGAATGAAAGCAATGAACAATCTTAGTATGGCTTTCTTATAAATAAAACATGCTACTATGTTTTGTTTAGGGTCTTAAGTCCTCAGGTCTATGCTGGTGACTGATATAATCACAGCTGGTTTTAAGGTTGTGATTTTTTTTCAATAAAGCATGACTTTGTCACTCTTAAAAAGGAAATTTGTTCTGTTTCAGATAACATTTTTCTCATGGTTTAGGCCTTTTTCATCACCCAGCTCTGTTTCTTGCCAAGTCTATTTTCCTCATCCTTCCCTACCATCAAGAGTGTTCTTTTGGGGACAAGCTTTTGGCTTCCTTGGAAGAGTTGCTGTTTCCTATTTCAGCTTAGGTTTCCTTTTTCCCTCCCTCTTCCACCTTGGGCACAGAGGTGTTTGTTGCAGTACTTAAAAGTAGTATCTAATAGATCAGGTTTGACAGAACTCCCCAAAACCTCTGTAAAAAGCTTTTCACCCAATTCCTTCCTGAAATATCCCTGATGTGGTTGTTTCACAGATTTGTGTAGATAAAAGCTCTCAATTGCTATTATTACACAAGTAGTCTCTAAAAATATATTGATAGGCTTAAGTCTCCCTGTTTCTGATTCCACTCACTAAACACAGCCCGAGTCTGTTTCTCTGGCTGACTACCTTTTTCCTCTTGTCCATTTTCATCTGTTTGACTCTGGAGAAAAAACCAAAAAAAGACAAAAAAAAAGTCATTGCCATGGCCTCAACAGCAGCTGGGAAAAAACGGGGTGAAGGAATGAATTATTTCCAGTACTCCAGTGTATAAATCATAAAAGCTCAAGTGGGATACCTGCTTACTTCATCCTAGTTCATCAGAACCCACTTCTGGTGACTTCCCCACAGCTCTGACCTGTGTCTTGAGAGCCCAGACATCAGCTGAGCACATGCTGGGATCTCAGGGACAGTAATGTGTGGAAGAGAAGTTGCTACTCATCTTTTGAGACTGCCAATACCTCTGGGTGCAGCATTATGGCTTGTTTGCTTGCTGCTTATGAGATTTAGAATGCTGGTGATAGTTGCCGAGTTGTATGAATCACCTGAAACGCAATTTGGCTTTGGTAAAGCATAAAATCAAGCAGAAGTCCCTGCTTCAAAAGATGCACAGGGGCCCATAGCTAATCTGGTTAGATGTGCAGCACCCAAGGATATTTTGAGAGGGGCTGAACTGGGGCAATGAACTACCAGTTCTGCTGTTAGAAGGAACAAGGGTGGTAATTGCAGGAGAAACAGTCACACAGGGTGTGCTGTCATAAACTTTTCCTCCCTGTCTTTGCCCATCATGCTGTGCAGCTGTGGACTTTTGTGCAGAATACAAACTGGCAGAACTGTCTGGACACCCAGATAACTTGGCAGTCAAGTCTATTCACCTGGGACCAGGGCAGAATTTTCAGCAGTTCTCAATGAACTTCAAACCTAGAGTAAGAAAACAAATTATACTTGTGTATGCCATGTACGCTACTTATCAACACTTCCTGTACTGTGTGCTCCACATGCTTCACCGAAACAAAATTTTCTCATTCTTCTGAGACACATTTTGTGAGAGACAATGAAAGGATGAGAAATACTTTCTGGAAGTTTTCTCGGCTCTGTATTTTTTACAGTAAATCTTCCATTGTTTCCTGTGATCTTGAGATTCTAAACAATTTATTTTCCAAACCCAAATGCCCATGGGTAGGTTTATAAATATTTTGGAGTTAAAATATGTAGGCTTTAAGCTCTAAAATTAAATAATTTTTTACATAATTTAGGACTCCAGTATTATTAATTGCTTTGATACTGATGTGCCCATTTAATTGATAAGAACTCCTGAAAATTTTGAGTGCCTCAGTAAAGTTTTCCCAGAATTTAAATGCATGTGCATTCAGAAACCTTGCCTGGTCTGCCTCTGTTTTTCATCATAGGAGACTGGAATATATTTAGCTTCAAGAAAATTATTTAGTTAAAATGTAGTTTGAAAGCTCCCACGGCACTGGAGATTTTTTAGGAAATGTGTTTTACAAATAGATGCAAAAGTATCTTCTTTTGCTTACATTGTGTCTTGGGGTTTAGACAGGTGGGAATGTCTTTCATTCTGAAAAGAAATAACAACACATCTCTGGAGAGTGCTCTACTATCTATATGTCTCCACTTCTATTTTGCACTAGGAACTTAAAGCATGTCTTCAAATTATAGATATGCAGGAGAACAACTTACCTAGTGGAATTTGATGATGAAGTGATGCTTCCTGTGCATTTAAGGATTTCAGAGGACTTAACAGAAATGAGATAATCTTGCTGCAACCCTTATGTCAGGTAGGTAGTTAATTGAAAAAAAAGACAACCCTGATGCTTCTTTGGCCTCTGGAAAAAAGCCCTTGAAGGGCAGCACAATGTCACACAGGCCAGTGTCCTGGCAGCTATTTGCTTCAGTTAGCTCTTGTCCAGGTATGCTTCTTGATATGGATAAAAGTTGGATAATATATGTACATTCTACAACCATAAACTCTGGAAACTACTCAGACATGTTGCTCATGCAGAGGATAACTAGCTGGTTTTGGGGTTTGGTTTTTTTGGGGTTTTTTTGAATGCAAAGAGGGTAGCTTCATTCTGGAATATGTTTAGTTTGTAAGTGACAAATGGTCTGTGAAAGCCTCAGGGGCAACTCAATATTGATGAGGCCAGGCAGCAGAAGTCCCCATTGTTGCTCATAGTGGTGAGCCAATGTAATTGGAACTATAAAAAGTAAAACAGAGTTAAAATTTCTCAAGGTAGAACCCCTAAAAAGTCATAAAAATAAAACACCTTGCTTCTTCTCTTTCCAGCACCTCAAGAATACACTGCCATTCTCTCATTTGATTCTTTCCACATAGTTTTACTTCTTAATGCCCTTTTCCTTCATTTTTTCATCTCTGCCTAAAGACTATGCTAATATTTTGTAAAGGCCGATTTGCTGATTTCATTTTTGTCAGTTTTTGTTTGGTCACTTCTGAAGACACACACAAGACTGCAACAGTTCAGAGCATCACTGTATACCAGGACTCATTACTTCAAGAAAACAAGAATGGAGACAAAATTTTTAATCTAAATGTAGCATTAATCCTCATTCTAAACTCTTCTTACGAGTATCATCTTACAGAAGTGTGCTCCCTTTAAAGTTGTCTCACTCTTCCTTGTGTACCAGAGGCATGCAAGGCAGGATTCTTCATATCAGCAACACACTGTGAGCAGAGGCCTTGCCAGCTTAGTTCAGGTTTAATTTTCAACCTTTTTTTCTCACAGCTTCCAGCCATCCCATAGAAGTGTTTATTTTACGGATGGTCAGCTTGACCTACTAACTTTCTAATAGGATACTATTCCTATGTCTCAGTTTATCATAACACGGTTAAACAAGTGCAGCACAAGTCATTCTGAAAAAGTAAGGAGACAAATGTTTCAAGTCAAAAGTTTAATAAGAGGTGTCTTCAAAGGAGAACCTTCTGTAACAGGGTGGGTATTCTTTCCCCTCAATGTTTCTGAAATACAGTATTTCCTCGTTTGTCTGTTTTCATGAAGACTACTGTAATAACAGTAAGAGTGAAGAACATGACATTTAAATGGCCTTTACAGTTAAAAAGGAAAAAGGCAAAGATGGTGTATGAAATTTTAAATGTCTCAGTATTATATATGTTCCTCTGTTCAGTGTAGAGTCAAAAATATAAAATTATTTCTTTGTCCATGAGATACATATATTTTCATACACCAAAGATTGAAAAATTGTTGCAAAAGAACTGAATATTTGACTTGTACTTGCACTTAATGCTCAGCCTATGTCAGTGGCAGAAAAGTCTCTGCTGTAACACAGAAAAACTATTGATAAACATTAGAAGAACAGGACTCACCAAAATTTGCCTTAGATCAGAACCTCACACTGCTCAATCTCAAAGTAGCATGCAAAGTACTCATTTTCAGATTCAGAAAAACACAATGATGTGATTAATAAATTACAAGTCCAAATGTTTAATATCTGTCTGATTTTCCAGGGCACTTGAATTCAAATGCAATCGATCACCTTCTGAAGCAAAACCAGTGGAACAGAAAGTCAGTTGGAGCTGAAGCCGTCGAGCTGCTGCTTCCACAACAGTAGCACAATTCTTTGTGCATTTCTGTGACTTCTGTGACACTGAGAGCGTTGGAATTCAGTGAAGTGGAAATGAAAGCCAGCAGTGTGAATTGCAATATGACAGCAGACTTACTGGTAAGGAATTTCTCAAATAGCTTTAAGATGTTGGACTGAAAATTAGAAAAATATTCATTTCTCTCACATAGGAAGCAACATTTAGAAAATAGTCTCCTTCCTTTATTACTGTTTAAGTCACACAAAAACACTCTATAGAACAACAGATTTATTCAGTTTTGACCAAGTAGGAATAAAAAGAGTGTAAGCATTTAAACTACTGCTAGATATCAATGAACTTTAAAAAATTCTACCAGGAAAAATAAATCATATGCTTGAGCAGTTTTGTCTTTAAATTTGGATGGGTGATGGAAGGAAATTATTATTAGTTTGAATAACACATATTAATTCTGCAAAATCCTGGAACAGAATAGCCTCTGTAAGCAAAATCATACCTACTTATCATTATGCTCAAGTTTTTATTAAGGGTAAAAGAAGAAGCATATTCTGTGTAATGCCAAAAATTTAAATTAAATCCAAATGCAAAAATTAACTATCTAAGTAAATAGTGTTTACTATCCCACTGAAGTTATCATGGAAAAGAATAAACTTTAAAAGAATATACTTTAAAAGAAAAAGTATAATACTACAGGGCTGCTATATTCATGCTTCATAGTATCTGCTACTTCTGATATTATGCATACCCTTCATGTGCCCCTTGGGTGTTGAAGCTTTCAGAAATAAAGAGGGGATCATGCAGCTCAAATCCTTAGCCATTAAGAATATGATCTTTTTGATTTCTCCTGTCTCATCTTGGGAGCCTTTTGAGTAATATTTCTCTGTTTTCTCATGTGTCATGCACCTTGCTTGCTCTTTACTGAGTAGTTCATGGTGCAGCTGAATTTCCTATCCATGGTCTATTTCACACAAGCTGCATGTTTGTTCCCCATTCTCTTTGTACCTCTGCAGGAGGTGTTGCTCAGCTCTCAGTCTGCATTTCTCCAGCTGATCATTGGTGACTTGCGGATAGTGCTGGTGCTCCTGTGTGAAACTGACCCATCCCTTACCGTCCCATGCCTGCACTTCTTTAGACCATCTCCTGTGCTCCACTTTCCAAGGTGCTCTCATGCCATGTCTTTTACAGACAGTACTGGGATAAAACTATTGTACCATAGAAAAAAAATAAAGCAAATTAAGCATAACCTCATGGTCGTTTGAAAAATTTCTATTCTAGTTAAGCTGGGAAATTGCAGGCAGCTCAAAAAAAGCTTAGACAAAGTAAACTTCAAAAGCTGCTGTCCCTAAGACCTTGCAAACTCAATACTGCTGCTAGCATGGCAATACCCTACGTACTGGGCACCAGGGCTACCCTGCACCAGCTACGAAGTGATGTATGTCTGCGGGTTTTCGGGGCTCTGGCTGCTGCCGGGAGCCCCGAATCTGGGTGGGCGCGGGCGGACCCCCTCCTCGGCGCCGGATCGCTCCTGCCGCGATCACACACAGTCCCGGATAACAAAATATCGGTACGACCAGGTAAAAGGGAGGGCGCGGAGACTCCAGAGTTGTTCCAACAGGCTTTTAATGTCGGGTAGTCTGAGGGCCCAGGCGGGGAGGGAGAGTGGGGTACAGCGCCACCGCAAGACACCGGAGCCGGGGTGCCGAGCCCCGAACGCACGGAGGAACGGGGTTTATATGGGGTAAGGGGTAGGCGGGACCGGGGGTGCACTTCGACCACTAGGAAGGGGGTACAGAGGTGGTCTTATAGCGGGGTGACTGGGGTACACCAATAAGGAAACGGGGAGAGGGTGTTCTTTAGGGAGAGATCCAATGGAAAGGTGGGGAACAGGGAACTTTCTGGAACAGAGGGTGTGAGTTACATATGATTGACTGCTTCGTCCCAGGGTGTCCCAATCTCATAATCTTTGTCCCCGCCCCCACATATGTCGTCTTCATTAGTATTGTGATTCTTGTTTAGGATATCGCTCTTGGAAACATTTTGGAACTACTTCAGTTCGTTTTTTATGTGTCATGTCATTTCTATGGTGCCATATTTTCTCTCTTTGACGGGTTTATGGTCCCAGTTCCTGACTTTTTAATGAGAAGCTGACAGCAGGTTTCAGTCATTCCTTCTCCAGGATGGGCCATCATCTCTCACCCTTCAAGTGAGTGTTACCCATTCTGTGATGCAGCAGTAGGTCAGGGAATATGAAAAGCAGGCTCCTCTGTGATGGGCTACACTGAAGGTTTGTTTTCAACAAGAGCTGTTTGCTTACATTCATCTTGATACATTAAATTAATACAAGGTCCAATAAATTATTAGTCATGAAGGATGCAGTTAAGCATATTATTCAGAAGAAAAAATGGGGCACACAGTTAGACATTAAATTAATTTGTATTACAATAATTTACAACTGCTTTACAACATTACAATAATTTGTAACTGCTTTGATTTTCTCTCTCTGGTTGTCCCCTGATTTGTGTCTTACAGGGAGAGTTCAAACATACTCCTCTAGTGTAGAAGGTAGAGGTTCTAAGGACTTGTGCAAAAAATCCCCATGGTTTTGGAGGAAACTAATCTTTCAATTCATCACTTGAGTCCTTATGATGTTGTTGTTCCTCCACTAGCTACCTTCCGTATTGCCACAGTACTAAATACATTCAGTAAAGTATGTGTAGAAACTAAATGTTGAATGGCTTTTTGTGTTTATGATTTGCTCTGTTATTGCATGTACAAGTCTAAATGTAGCTACTGGGAATAAAATATATACCATCTTTTCACTAGGAACAGCTGATAGCAAATTCCGTCAGATAAGTTCATTCTCATGACCTAATAATTGGGAGTGGTTCTGTTCCATCTCTGCAAATATATATCAAATATTTATGGCTCCTGTTGGACCCAGCTAACAGTGAACTTAAACATTTGAGTCACCCAGCTTTTTCTCTCGTGTTCATAGTTTCAGTTCCCAGAGCCTCATCCTGGTGAGGGTAAATGGATATGTGACTGAAAACCAGGCAGCTGCATGGGACCTTATCAAAAAGCTGTTCTGTGTGGGAAGTGGAGGAGACACACATCCCATGGAGAGAGTTGGAGACCCTTTTCTTTGAGCAGAGGGTACAAAGTCATGCTGGAGACCTGAATGCATGGTGTAGTTCTAGTCTGAAAGTTAACTTTACAAACAAAATTTCAAAAGAAACCTTGCTTCTGGTAGCTCTACTAAAAGAAACTAAGCGACAAGGGAAAGCTGTTGTCCCTGTGATGCTTAGCCAGTCTTTTCACATCAGTGCTCTATTCTGGTTGTATAAGTTTAGCACTATCTTTACAGAAAAAGTGGCTTTTATCTGCCTCCATTGCAATTAACAACTAGCCTTTCTTGCAGATACAGTAAGCAGTGGTACTGTGCATGCCTCTGAGAAGTGTATGCTTCCTAGAGCTGACAGCTAAAATTAAAAATGCCTATTTTATCATTTGATGTTAACAGGAATGATAGAGAGTGCATTCAGAGAAGGATCTATTGTATAAAATAAAGCCTTTCTTCTAGTCACTCTGGAGAACACTGTGTGAGAACAGTGCTGTGCTTTAAATCACTAAAGATAACTTTGCCAGGTGTTGCAAGATAATGATAGCACATGATATTCTTCTCTTGTTGCTTCTTTCTCATGTATTGATTGGCTCTATCCTGTAGGTGTGACAGACCAGGGTGCTTACCCTTTTTTCCTCTGAGCACTTTGAAGAAACTACTACATTTGACAAATGACCAGAAAAAGAAAAAAAAAGCATCTTAAAAGAGTCAATTGAGAGACATCAAAAGCAACTGGAAAATCTGCAGTCACAGGTGAGCTGTTACTTGAAGATTATCCAGCTTTTGTCTTTGAAAAGTTCTGCTGAACTCAGTCTGGATTTGAGAACTGAGCAGTGGATATTTTTTGTTTGTTTTCTGGGCTCCCTTCCCTCCCTATCTCCTGGGAAGAAAAAATTAAAAAACAAAGTGGTTAAAGAGATTGTGGGCCACAACTACTTGTCTTATGGCAGCTATGGGGTACCATCATCTAGTTAAAGATTATTTGTTTGAACACAGATTTTGTAAAACAAAATTACAAAAAATCTCTAAATCCATCTGTTTTCCACAAAAAATGTTCTCACTGTACAAACATTAAAACAATGATACTACATTTAATATATTAATGTTTTTTAAGTTTGCCTTAACTCAGGAGTTTTCACGTGGGCATTAGGAATCTGCAGAATCAGCTGCTGTAATCTCTTATCCAACTACAGTGCAGATGCTTGTAACATCTGAAATAATTATACATTATTGCCAAACACCAAGTTTGCTGGGAATGAAACAGATGTTGACAAGTTTGAAGGATGTAGATCTTCTTTTTCCTAAACCTGAAATACAGAAATCAGTGTTTGCTTTTACGCAGTACTACATTTAAGGAATTTAGGTTGTTTAAGGAAGAGGATATATTAGTAGTTTACAGCCAACTTATTTCCTGAATGCTGTTAAGGTATTGTTTTCCTTAGTCCCTGGAAGGAGTGGTCAAAAGTAGTTGAAATGCAAGTATGTCATTCAGGATATTGAACCTAAGCCCAGCATATGGTTTCCAAGGAGAAATCTTGCATTAAGAACTGTTGCATTAGATCAAGGGGCAAATGTTTGCTGTTCACAGGAATTTGCACCACAAAACCGTATAGTTTAGTGCTTCTTCAGATGACAAAGTTCTTGTTCTCAGAAACAAACTTCTAATAGTGTGAGCTAGGACATCTGCTTATTTCTGCCATATTTAGGGAACAGAAAATTACTGCTTGGTCAAATTATCATTTTGTGATGCATAACACCATTCTTTTAATCCTGATTTCTGAATCTGTCTTTTCTTGAGAGAAAAAGAGATCATAAGACTTTCCTTAAATATATTTGATGTCTAATTGCTGTCTTAACAGTTGAAATTTTCCTTATGGACTAGATATGCAGTGGTTGCATAGTTCTAAAAATTATGTGGCATGTTTATTTTTAGACTGCGTCATTCCATCTTTCTGTCACATTATGCTCTTTTTTAAACTATTCCATTATTTTCCAAGAAGAGGACTGACAGAGTTGTTGCTAATAATCAGAGATGAAGGCACAGCACCTCAGGTAATTTCTGCCCTTTGCTAGGTAGCAATAAAAGGACAGAAAATTGGTTCACGTTTTATTTGTCTTTATAGCCCCATAAGTGTATATTAAGCTGATTTTGTTAATTGATATGAAATCAGTTCTCCTCTGTCCATTGTGCTGTGTGCTCACAGACTGGGCAGTGCCACACAAACCCTTCTGCCCCGTGCAGCTGGAGCTGCAGCTTGTGCCATGGCACCAGCTGCTCTTCAGCTGCACAGGGAGCACCTCCAGAGCCTGGGTCTCAACACCACAGCCTGCTCTGTGACAGAGAGACATTGGAAGAGGGACTTCTCCACCCTGGAGTTTCCAGAATGGTTAACGCTCTCTTTCCAGGAGCCCTATTCCATTGCAGGGACTCCTTTGTGCTTTGTCTCTTTGAACATGAGGTAACTGAAGGTGGATTTTGTGTATCGTTTCTCAAATGTTTGCTTTCTTTCCGGCTCTTAGGTAAAGTAGGAATTACTGAGTGCAGCATTCTGCCATTCCTCAATGCTTGCAGGTGTTCTGCAGGGTATGGTTTGGTGTCTTCTCACACTCATTTTCTTTCTCATCTCCATTCACTCTATTATGTATCACTTCAGAAGATCAGGCTTTCCTTCTACAGCATGGAGCCTTCTCTCTTCCCCACTGTTAACTGCATCTTTGGCTATCCTGATTTTTCAAATTATCCCTTTTTGCCTGTCCTCAGTCCCATAGCCCATGTGCTTTTTATCTCCATTGTGACATCTATCTACCTGTTGCTTCATCAGATTTTCCATTAAAGTCACTTTGTTCAGGAAAGTTAGTTCTGTTTAGGATTTCATCACTGCACTCTGGGCAATATCTGTTTGGTTGATTAAGAATTTCTGACCACAGTTTATGTAAGAATCAGATGCTTGGTCACATCTCAAGTCTTGCAAAAGTTGCCAGCCAGAAACATGCTCACATAAGGATGGTCAGTAGTTGTGTGGATTATCTTTGAATCTGTTTTTAATAGAAAAGCTGAAATCACTCCAGCTACAGGAAAGCACTTTGATTCCACCTCTCATGTTGCTCTTTGCAAGGATGGTCATACTTTTCTCTTTTATCCCTTCAGCTCATCTGTATATTTCATCATTTTTCTGCTCTACTTAAGGAATTTACAAACAAGTTCCTCATTATCAAACATCACAGTTCCTACTTATATTTCTTTCTTCTCTAGAACAAATTACATCTTCCTGTATAGTTGATACAGAGATCAGAAATTACCAATAAATTAAGTTAAAAGTAAAATTATTTCTATTTCAGAATTTCTCCTTTAGTGCCAATTTCTTTTAGGAATGTTGCTTCGCACCAAGTTAACCAATTGGATTACTCTTGTCTTCATCTAGTTTTATTTTTTTTTCTGAAGCTTCTCTATTCCAGCATTGATTATCTTTGCTTTTGTTGTGCATATCTTCTATATCTTGGTATTTAATTGCCTGGTAGCATAATCTCTATGTTCTATTTAGCCCAATGTTTTCAGTTCTTACTTAATCCTTCTTCATTTATGCCAAGTTGTTCGCTCTCCAAGAAGAATTATGAGACAAGGTAAAGTTAAGAGTTTAGAGCATGTAGAATATAGGGATGCACTGATGGTCCATAAATGAGGCAAATAAAGGTTTCATGAGTCACCATGCACCAGCTACCACAGAAATGCTGAAACTTTACTTTAAAATTTAATTTGATTCACTTGTGTTACTGCCATACTGACTTTTTTTCCCTTAGAACATCTCACATTTATCTAAACTATATAAACTGTTGGCTTTTCAGTCTGAGGGCAGTCTCCAGCTCCCAGAACTCCCTCTCCAGAGGGTAGAAAGGGTACAGGCATTGGAGCCACCTCTGCTGAACTGAAAGCTTCCTGCTATGAAGGTTTTCTTTTTTTCCTTTGTACAGCTTTTTTATTCCATATTCTATTGTACCTTCTTTGATTGAAATCCCTTGCCAATTGCTCTTGAAAAATCTAAATATAACTCCATCCTCTGAATTTGCCTTTATCTTAGTGGTAATACCTTGTAGTTAAGATAAACGTTTTTTTCACTGTACAAACGAATAAGGAATAGCACTTCAGTTGTGCATGGATCCAAAGGAATTTTGACAAATGTGTGCATTTTATCAAGGTGGCTTTATACTACCTCTTTATAACATAGTCTTTTCAAGTAAAACACCATTGCTTTCACTAGAATTCCTTTTTCCAAATTCTCTCTCAAACTACAAAATCTTTTGAGGATTTCCAAGTGAAGAGGGGTTAAGATCTTTATTGCATGCTTCTTGAAATTAGGTCACTTACCAAAGAATAGTAAATTAATTCCAAAAATGTAGTGATAGCACAATGCAGAAAAGTAATGCATAATATATACTTTTCAAAATGCAATGCTAACCTTTATTCTTAGGAAAGAAAAAAGAAAAGAGAAAATAGGCATTGTTACAGGTGGTTTAAGTGGTACTAATTTTTTTCCCAGAAAGGAAATATAAATGCATTCATATATTTGAGAATTTGTGGGGCTTTTATGTATAAACATAGTTTAGCTATTTTCTAAAAAAGGAACAGAAATTTTTCATAAAAAATTTCAGCTGCAAGTAGCTGAAAGCTGTTCCAGCAGTATTACATATGGCTTGCCTTGTTCCTCTTCTCCCTTTAGAATTTTTTTATAGCATTTCTGGGAGCAGACTAGATGGTGAGAAGCACCCTTGGGCTGAAACAGATCACAAATTTACCCGCAGGATTTTGGCCTCACACTTATGAAATTCATGTATGCATTTATTCCATCAAGAAACTCCAAATATAATTTTATGCTGAGTGGCCACTCTTACAAAGCCAGTATTCTTTGTGCAAAGAATATTATGGAAAAAATTTCTGCACATAACATGTTTTTTATGTGTTGAAAATATATGCAAAATAGCTCTTAGGAATCCCAAAGTGAGATATAATTTAGTGTTGAACTAGTGTGATCTATGAAAATTTACCATGCAAACTGCTTATATTAAAACATATTTCTATTCCCATTTTTCATAAGTAGTTTTATTTGATAAATTTTCATTCTGTTCATCCTCCAGTCTTCTGGAGAATCTACTTAATACCTCACCTCAAAACTTTTAAAAAGAAAAAATGAAGGGACATTTCATATTTTCATTTTCTACGTTTCCTAAAAACAGAAAATACACAGTTCAGGTGGTAACACCCAGGAAATTGCATGCCTGCAGTTTGTGTGTTTGCCCTGCATGGAGCAGGGAGAGGTGATTTGATATTACCAGAGCAGGCTGAATGATCTCTGAGAAAGGAGGTGTTCACAGCTGAAGTGACCTTTTTTTCCACCTGCTTGTAAGGGTAGTTATGCATTTGGAAAGGGGGCTTTGGAGCTTATTTCTGTAGTTGATTCTTTGTGCTGCTACATCAGGGGGCATGCTGAATCTGAGCATTAACTTAAAATGTCAGTAGCTAACCTTTTGAACAGTCATTCAGTAAGTCTTTACCATTTAATGACAGGCATATATAATGAGGTGCCAAAATTTCACACACCTTTTTCCTAGAGGGCTTTTCATTAGGACCACAAACAGCTAGCTCTTCATTCTGGAGGCAGCAGAGCTACAGGAGCAAATGTATTTCTTTGTTTGGTTTCATGCTTTCTAACAGGTACTTATGAAACAGTGCTAGAATAAAAATTAAAATACTCCATGAACACAGTCAGCTTTTGGCTTAACATAGTGCAAAATTAGAAACTTGTCCCCAGAAAAGTCATGCTGTGTCTCACAGGGATAGTGTACCTCATTGGAAACCCATTTAGTGTTAGCAGGGAACTAGGAAAGGTCAAACTTTACATTTATTCATGAATTAGTCTGTAAAATCAAACAAGGATAGTTCTTAAGTAGTCTAAACAAGCAGAAGTGGTGGAGGTCTCAGCATAGCTGGCCTCTTCCCTTTTCTGAGGGGCATGTGAATGCTTATAAAAGCAAGCACCAAAACTAATTTTACTTGAGGGATCTGTTCTGTTATTTCTCTGCCCAGAGAACTGTAGGGGGAAAAGGGCCACATGCAAAAAGTGGGTTCTAAAAGGTGCAGTAGTCAGGATAAAGACTTTCCATCTTCAAAGAAAACTAGATCACCTGGATGATAAGCATATTGTCTTTTCCTCTGGAACCATGAGGATCATCCCACACTCCTGAGATGCAGTATTGCAGTCTCTCATTCTCCACCTTACCTTTAGCTCTGCAAAGTGTTTCTTTTGTAACCAAGCAGGTTCAAATGTGCTTTCAGAAACACTGAAGATTATGCAAATACTGTCAAAACTGATTTGCCACACCTACTTTGAAGTAAAATATTTGTTCTTTCTTTGTGGGCCCTGCTTGATGGCTGGCACACACCTTGTGAGAGAGGTGTGCAGGATGAGAGCCACACAGGTCTCCCCCCCTGTGGCTGTCTCCTGGGCTTCTGCTGAGCTGGGTTTGTGCAGCTCTTGAGCTGCTGGGCCATCATGGTAGCATTCACTTGCTGCACTGAAGCTCTGTGCACTAAACACCGAGAGATTACAGCAAGACAAACCTCCAAAAGGCATTTGTCACAAAGCAGGGGCTGATGTAAGATGGCCCCACGTACTGAATCTTGCTTGTTTTAGATTCATTGAAGAGTGAGTTTCTTGAAGGAGGAATTTTTCTCAGTATTTTTAAAGGGTTCTTTTAAAAATAAAATAAAAACAACTAAAACAAACTCTGGGTTGAAAACGCTTTTGGAGTGTGTATAGTAATTGCTTTTGTGCTTTCTTTTCCAAGAACATGAGAAACCTCATTTCAAATTCTGAGGTATTTTTAATAATTAAAGAATGACTAATTTTTCCCAAGGGATCATTTGTGTGCACAGGCCAGAGTGTCACTGAAACACAAGTTTTTCCTTTTGTCATTTGACAGACAGAGGCACATGGAAGAGAAAACACAGTCAAATAAAAAAAAAATTTTAAAAAAAATCTGTTCTGTTAAATACCACATAGGGAAGACCAAACAATCAGATCAAACAAAGGGCAGCCTATGGCACAGTTGCAGGAACTTCTGTACTCGGTAAGTGGTATTTGACTTTATAGGAAGAATTAATACATTTAATGTTGAGCTGGTTTGGTTAGGTTTTAATGCATAAATTATGACATTCCTTAGCATTTCAGTGGATACTAACTTCCCTGGAACAATCTCCAAGTCCCCCAGAAATAGGTGTGTGCTGCTTTTGCTGTTGTTACATGCCTATTTTCATGTAACTTTCTATTGTTTCACATTTGCTGCACATCTAAACACAAATCTAAGGTCAGCTCTAGCTGCTTTTATCATAGTGGTTGTTCAGGTAAGCATTAACATGGTAATATCCCTCAAGCATACAGAATTGGGTGTCTATTTAAAAATTTCTCTCCTAGGACCTTTACCCTGCACACTGATCTTAAAATTGTAAACATGGTGATTAAATTTTACCGTATCTCATTTCTCAGTGAAAAGTTTTCTTGTAATTATAGATACTGGCTATATGTTTTAATATCCTCATTTTGAAACCTGTTGGTAGTTCAGAGCAAGATATGGATTTTTTCTTTCTCCCATTGACAGAGGCGGTGTGAAATTCCAAATTCAGAAATGTTAAATGTTTGGTGTGTTAGCAAGTGCTTTGAAAAAGGGCATTCATTTGCTAAACCACAAATATTTCCGCTCATCTTTTAGTTCACAAATGATGATGAAGCTCATCTTCTGTAATGGTAATTTTATTACAGTGATTGGATCAACTCAGGATTAAAGCTTCTTAGATTTGGCAGTAACCTCTGCAGGTCATGCTTTTGACAAGGGTACCAGTTGCATTGTTTATGTGAAGGTTTGATTCTATTTGTTTTTCCATTAGAATAGCTCCATTTTAGAGATAGTTACTCATTGTACTTTGTTACCTCTTTTTATTCAGAACAAAAAATTAACTTTTCTTCAATTAGATCGTTCTCACATTCCCTCAAGCATCAAAAAGATAAAACCACTTTTATTTCACATGGCTTAAAACTCTACCCACACACACATCTTGAAAGATTAAAGACAGGAGAAGGGTATATGTGTGAACTAAGCAAATGTCTTTGCCTTGAATAGAGACCAGGCCTCTCTTACTACAGATTTCATTCTTGAAGGAAAGGGATAAGAATGGTAATGTATATACAATTGGAAAAAAACGTGGTGTTATGGCTCCTATAATTCACCTTGCCCCACATTTCTGTGTTGTGCTAGAAAAAATAGAATGTCAGAGAGTAGTAAATAAAGCTGTATGTTAATACAAGTCTAAATTATAAGGAACAGCATGAGTAATGCTTTTAATTAAACTGGCTGGGATAAAAATGTCTTGGTGCTGTCAGTCTTCATGCTTTAGGATGCACATTGATCACGGAAAAATTTATCCCCTCCCAGCCCATTCTTTCTCCTTTCACTGTAACTTCATTGAGTATGAGCATGACTCTTTGCATTCTGGTTTGTTTGTTTGCCTTTCCCCGTTGTTGACTCCAGCTGAAGATTACATGAAATATTGGTTTAACCTGATAAAATAATGCCTGGTCATATTAACAGCAAGTAGTAGAGAGGCATTATGTGGCCACATGTGAACTGATTAGGCTTTTATTGGTTTTCTGATTTCCTGAAAAAGAGGTGTGTCAGATCTGTCTTAACAAGCTTAACCTGTCATTAACCTAAGTGGTAGGAAAAAGATAATGGCTTGCCAGCCAATAAGCTGTTAATAGAAAACTATATTTTTTTTTCCTATAGCAGTTAATCAGTGAAATGTAAAAGCATCCAGTTTCACTCACATTTTTCTACAAAAACTGCAAGCAGGATGTTGTGCCTGAAAATGGTGCTTTAAAGAGATGCCTCTCTCCTGAAAGCTATCCACTTAAACCAGAACTGTGAACTGGGATTTTTTAGCATGGAGTTATGTTCATTCATTTTCCAGAAATGTGATTTAAGATCTCCTCCATGCACCCCAGGCACAGAAGCGCAAGTCACATGTGGAATATCTTCTAACAATTTCAAGGCTTTTTCAAAAGGAAACATATTCTGCAATGTGACACAAAGAAAGAGACATCCCAGAGATTGATTTCAGATTGTGAAGGCATTCAATATGCATGTTTTTAAGGTAAAAATACCTCCAGCCTAGCTTGGCTGCTATGTAATTTTGCAGGTACCTCTTCCCAATCTCAAGGAAATCACCCATTTTGTGAACCGTGAATGCAGCTAAAATTGATGTGAAAAACAGTGGTCCAGAAATTATCTGTGTGAGGAATTTCTTTAAAATGCCAGAGCTGTTCTATGGTAACAAATTGCAACAAAATTGAACACAGGGGTGATGCTAAACCTCCTGCTGCTTAAAGAAACATCTTTTAAGCTGGTGTCTTATCGTGCTGTACTACCACTGCAGGTTGAAAGCATTTGTGCAAAAGTATTAATTTACCATGGTTCTTGTAAACCATGACAAAAGGCTGTGCTGTGGCAGGAAAAGTAACATGGATGGACTTTCAATGTCTTAAAGCTGTATGTAATACTCTTAATATGGTGACCGAGCACTCTAAATCTCTGGCTTGGGATATCATTTGCCTTAATTACTTGTGGATCATCTGTCTTAAAGTGCTGACTTGTTCTTGAAAACATAAGGTTGGTGATGCAGTGAAAGTCAACTGACAAATCTGATATATAACTTCAATTAATATTTTCTTACAAGTAATTACACAAATATAAACAACTTAGAAAAATGTAAAAGCCTCTAAATAGCAGGTTTATCTTTTCATCTCTCTCTTTACCCTCCTCTCCAAGTAAAAAAAAAAAAAAGAAAAAAAAAGAAAAGAGAAAAATATTGATGTAGTATATGAGGGCTAAAGACCTTTAATACATACTAACTTTCAGAAATGGAAATTTTGATAGCCAAAGGCCAATATCCAAAATTATGAAGAAATACTGCAAAAGTAATTTTTTGGAAATACTTAGAATTGAATTTTCCAGAATCAAGAGGGCAAAGCATAAGAAGAAGTTAAATCAGGTAAAGCTTAGATGGTATTAGCAGGTTATATTAATTGATTTGTTGTAGCATTGGGATTTTTAGAGCACAAGGAGTATAAAAAAACCCCTAATGTCATTTTTTAATTGAACAAAAGAAATCTGCACCAATTTCTGGCAATTTTGGTGGAGAAAGAGAAGAACTTTCAAATCAAGGAGTAATAGCAGTATATATGGATAGCAGGTTTGCATTAGGAATTAGCAGTTAATTTAAGAGCAGAACATTCCTGAGTTGATTGAAAGCAAAATAATTCCATTAAGCTAAATGTCAGTATAGCTCTGAGTGCTTATTAGCACACAACTGTTTCTCATAAGGGATACAAAGTTTGACACTGAGCAAGGCTCCAAGGCTGTGTTACACCTATTATCGGATCTTGGAATTTATCCATTTTGGCGTGATATCACAGGAAACTGTTTAGGTTGCAGTCCTTGTGGTCAAGATGAACCATTATAGTGTTAATTTTGTTTACATTTTGTTCCATGTTTTTCTTTCAATTGAATACTTGACCATATGCAAATAAACTCATTTTTAAGAGGGAGCATGCATGATAAAATTGCAGCATAAATTAGTATCATCCGGCCCAATTCTTGCAGATCATACCAAATGTTACAAATTAAATTTCCCACCAACTGTATCCTTTCTGTAATAGATGGCCTGTTCTCCTGATGTGGAAACAAAAGTTGAGTCTATACACAGTACTTGGTGCTGTGGAGAGCACCAAGACATCTTGAGGACACTTTTGTTTTACACTAATTTTTATTTGAGCAAGCATTCACCACAACACAACTTTTACCCACCCTGCATCATTCAATCCTAATCTGTCTTTAATTCCTGCTTAATTACTATTCCAGTTGTCCTACAAATGGTGAATAGCTATAAACTTACCCCAAATGGCTATGCTTTAAACATTAACTTTTCAAAATTACTGCATCATTCTCCCCAGGTATGCCACCCCCACAATGCTTATATTTTGTGATTACATGAGAGTTTCTTTTAGCCCTTCATCACTGTCTCAGTTTGTTACACCTCTTCCACTGTGATTTGTCATTCCTTGCCTGGTTCTCTGCACAGAGTCTTTCTCTCATTTTTATGTTTTAAGCCACGTAAACTCTGGCATTTTGGCATAATAAAATAAGGTAGTAATTTTTACTACTACTAAGCCCAGACTCTTTGTGAAAACTGGCCTGGGTTTTCTTAAGTTCCTGGATATCTGGCAATTTCACATGCACTGAGATCAACCATTTAATCTGTCACATGGAATAATGTAGGATACCTTTGATGGATAGTTTGCAGAATACGTATTATTCCTGTTTCAGATCTAGCTGAAATGTCTAATAATCATTATAGCATGCTTTACCTCATTTTTATGTGTTCAGATAGGTAGCTTATTACTTTTAACACTTCTCATCATGCCTGAGTGGTGACAGTAATAGCTTCACTATTGCTTTCTATTTGTAGGAATGTGTTGTTAAGAACTGGAGTAAGTTACATCTGTCCTGATCCTTTCCTTCCTTGGAAAGCATGACATTGCTTCCTTTCCTCATCCCTTTAATCATCTGTTGGGCCTGGCTGGCAATAGCTGCATCAACACACTCAATGGCACAGCTAAGCCTTCTCAAAACTGGATTGAAAACTCACTGTGGCCACCAGGGAGAAACAAGAGCAGTAATTGCTCTTCCTCATGCTGGGCCCTTTTCATCCCCTGACAGCACCCTGCTCTTCAGGAGCTCTCAGTTTTCCTTTCTTTAATTCTGGGGGATTTGAGGTGAGTTTTGGTGTTGGATTTGGTTTTCTGTCGTTGTGTTTGGGGTTTTTTGGTGGGGGGGGGGGTGTTTTTTTGGTTGGGTTTTTGGGGGTTTTTTTTGTTGGTTTTTTTTTTTTTTCTTGTTTGGTGGGTTTTTTTGTTTGTTTTGTTTTTTTCTTTAAGTTAGAAGTTTGCCTGTCTTGTTTTGTGAACTAATAATTCTTGACTTTCCTTGACTTCTACACTAGACATCTAGCTCCATGATTAACTTTTGTAACCAGTCTGCTTATGGCAAAAAACGTTTCAATACTGTACAAAGACACTACATAAAACCATCTTTCTGGGGCATCTCTACTGATAAGCAGCAGTGCACATGGACAGAAGATAATCAATGCCAATTACACTGTGAAAAAGAATCTGCTATTCTCAGATGGTAACTCCTATCACCTCTATAATAAAGGCCTGCTACCAGCCCTGTTACAAATCCCCTTTCTTCTGAAATATGTAACAGTTCTCTAAGATAAAGTTTTGTATAATAAACCTAATATACAAGAGCAAGTGTGAAATTACCCACTCACTTTTCAGTAGGCAATTAAATAGGGCAGTTGAAGCAGTTCTGTGCTCTACAGAAATGATGGGAAATTGTACGCCAGTAGGTATCTCAGATCAAACAGGGTTTTCAGTTTCTGTCTCCAATAGACAGCCTGCACTCCACTGAGTGCTTTCCCTGCAAAACCAGTCTTGTTTCTACTTCTTCCTTTTGGACTTTGCATGTCTAAGGGCAGAATGAGCAAAGAGACTGACCTGGCACTGGGAGGTTCAAGCTGCCTCTGTCAGATTTTCACAGCAGCTGTGAACACCCTCATTAGTTCAACCACATCTCTTAGACGTCTCTATATCTGCTTATGATGTTATTTAGTAACCATCAGCAGACAGATATATTTAAGATAATTAAGTCAGTCAAAGCACTTGCAAAAAGTTTAATCTTTTTCACCAGATCTAGTAAAATGCTTTGTGTGTACTTACATATATATATATATATATATATATATATCCCTCGCCATCTCCATTCCCCAGGAGCTCGAGGAGAGAATAGGAAGAGAAAAAGTGAGAAAAATTTGTGGTTCAAGATAAAGACAGTGTCATAATCTGTTTTATGATAACAATGAGCTGGTGTTTGAAACGGTATTGATTGAAATGGGAAATAACGAATACACAAATATTTATAGCTCAGCTCCACCATTTTAAACCCATTAACATCAGTGGAACTACTTCTGATGAAAATGGAAGCAGAGGTGAAGTAGGATGCAGTTGCACCTGATGAACCAGTAGCATCTGACTCTTGTTAGCTACAACCTTGTTTTTAATCAAAAGTAAGGTAGGTTAACACAAGGAAAACCTGAATTTATTGTACAGGGCATTTTATAAACTTTGCTTCAAGAGGAGTCTGAAGACTTGTTTTGGAATGAGGCTTTTCCTAGATTTGGGTGTGATTTTAGTTGAGTCTTATGCATGCGATTTTGCCTTCTTTACCCACTGAAATGATTATTTTATTCTTTTAAAAATTTAAATCACAAGTGCAGTCAATTTTGAAAAACTAATAATAATTCTACAAGCCACATTTTTCTGTAAATAAATGCCTTTTGATATAAATTATATCTATAAAATTCTTGTTTATTCTTATTCTTCTTCATTTACTGGTAATTTATTTTATAAGTATTGGGTTAAGACAATAAATCTGACATTGTTGATGGAAAACAGCCTCAACTATTTTCAGAAAGATTTTTAAAGCAGTGATTAAACACCTATTTTCTAAACTGCAAAAAAAAAAGGTTATTTCTAAGACCCTGCTACTCACCCAGTGTATTAAAATCTAGGACTTGTCCAAGGCCTCAGATCCCTTAATCATGCTTAGTTTCAGTGGTACATTTTTAGCATGTAGTTAGAACAATATAATTGCTACTTTATGCAGCTGCAAAAAAATGCTTAACTCCAGTGTGCCAAACGCAACACGTAGTCTTGCAAGGCTTGGAGCAACATCTGCTCTCATAAATTTGATATAATAATACTCCCTAGGCCAGACTGTTGGATGTCTGACCCTACTCTTGACACAGTGGTTAAATGCAATGTAGCATTCAGCCAACTATCTTGTTCTTTTTTGAATATCCATCATCCGAGTGTAAAGACATGTAGACTGTGGCTGTGGCAGAGGTAAGATAAATGGAAAAGGCACCTCAGTAACACTAATGCAGGTGCTAAAATAGTATTATATCACAATGAGGTAGTATCTTGACAAATAGTAGTACCTCAATTATTTATCTTTATGTGGTATCTTGAACTGCTGCTGTGTGCAGCATCAATTTCTGCACTTTACAGTACATATCAAAACTGGGAATTGTTGCTTTGAATTTTTTCATGTGCTTCTTTTAAAGGTCAGTGAAAGGAAGCCCACCAACGTTTTCATTTAAGCTTATTTCTCAAATAATGTAATGTTTCTGAAGATGGCAACAGAATATTAGTGTGGTACTGAAATACTAGATATTTTAGTATAAAATATTCAACACTTTTTTAAAATCCAAAATACAGAACACTTCGTGTTTCTTAAAAGTTTTTGTCTGTTTAACTTTATTTTTGTGCAAAAGTGCCTATTCATAAATAGGCAATGATGAATTTTGTTAATTGTTTGATTTTGCATGTTTAAGTTAATTCATTTCTAAAGTTTCATTCCACTTCTTATTTGCCCTTTAGTAAAATTTACAACTCTAACTCACTTGTCTCCCTGCTAGAAAAGCACCTGTCTCCTGCTGGATGAAAGAATATGTTGAAGGATGACTTCTGCTCATCCCTTACTGATATTGAACTCCTTTGGGCAAAACAAACTATTTAATCTACATTTATCCAGCTTGCACTGTGTGTTTTACACTCTACCCTGCACAGCTAGGCTGTCAAGGATTCCATGCTTTTCCAAGAAAAAGCACAAGCAAACATTTAATACCTGAGCTATTTTCACTCCACCTCTTCCAAACTCTTCCAACCCTTTCTCTTCCGGAGAAGTATTAGTACCATCATCGCTTGGTAGTACGATTAGTACCCTTCCATACCATCGGAAGGGCTCAAACCTACTTGAACTTAGCAAGTTTTCTGTCAGCTCTTCGCTTTCACTTGGCTGTTATGCCTAATTTTGTTCTGCCTGGCTGAAGTGGCAAGGATAGTCACCCCTTGCTCCCTGCTTTCTGGACCAAGCATGCTTTAGGATTGTGCTGCAGGGTTGGAGAAAACCAGAGTTCCCCAGCACAGAGCCCTGGGAAGAGTATTCTCAGCCCAATGGAGGTTTCACCTGATTCCAGAGCCCTGACTCAAAAATAGGGACGGCGTTGTCTGCCTGATTTCAAGTTTTATTTTGACACCAACTGTGGTAGCTGTAGCATGTCAACAGCTAAGAAGCCATAAGAACTGCTGAGGAAGAGAACTTCTAACTTCAAGTTCTTCTTCTTCTCTCTGCTTATTTAGTATACTGAAGAAGTCTGTACCATACGGAAGCTGGTGCCATGACAGCATTCATGGGATCTTGGGGTCCTCCTTGTGCATGTCTAGGAGAACACTGGAAATGCCAATCTCTCATCCAAGACAAGCTTTCCTATGCAAATGATTTAGAAATCCTGCTGTGCTTCACCTTGTGTACAGATTGTTTTCAATAATTTTTCAGTCTGTTTCAGAGCCTTGTGGGCAAATTTGAGGACTGTGAAAAATACCCAGAACATAATAAACCTCTGACCAAGTTTCTACCAGTCTAGGACATGTGCCCTACAATTTTATTCTAACCAGAAATTCTCAGGCACTCGGTGATCACTCTGGAATGTGATTTTGTAACACTATGCTTGGGTGAGAGTTAGTTTTGAGGGCTTGGCTGTTGTTTGTTTCTATAGGGGCAGTGCTGTTCATTCGTGTGAGCAGTGATTTTAATAAGGAAGGGAACTGAGAGATTCCTCCCTTCGCACGCTGAATTCCTATTTTACAACATTATATAACTCTAATCCCTGTTTCAGCACTTCAGCAGGATGAAAGTGGCAGGTATTTGGCACTTTTCCTGTCACTATCTCTATAGTGTAATGGTGGATTTAGCAGGGTGAAGTGAGGATTTTCATCTCTTACTGCCTATTATGTATGTCTCTGAAGCCAGTAATAGTCATCCCTCCTGTGGGTATTCAGGACTGGTGTTTAAGGGCCGAAAGACTGTTCCTTTTTCTGGACAGTGACTTGAATAAGCTGCAAGTAGTTTGTCCTTGGATGAGGGAGGAAATATTTGGTTTAGTGCAGAACTCAGCACTCAGGAAATTTTGTAAATTTAATATGTAAGTTTTTGGCATATGTTGCATTTCTACCAGATTTGGAGGAGGAATGAGGATTTGAGAGTATAGCTTTGAAACATTGCACCTAGAATTTAAAATGGGAGCATTGTGGCAGCAGTGCTACCTAAATTGTCTTTGTCACTCTCTTTCACTTTTTAGTGCATTTTTAATTTGGCTTGTGATGCACTACATGTTTTACATAGGCATAAAATACCAAATTTACTCACTTGGCAGACTTGTCTCATAAGACTGTCTGGTCTGTAGTAAAAAGCAAAGTGTTAAGTTAGGTTCTGAAGACAGAAGCAGTAAGTGTTTTAGATATATTCAGCCCATCTTTGAAGAAAAGGAGCAGTATACTAACTTCTTATTTAAAGATTATCAACTTGTGAAATAAAAAAGCAGAGATATGAAGAAGTTTTAAATGTAGTTATCAGCAAAATCATGACATTTCTGTTCCAGTGAATATAGTTGCTGTGGCCAGCTGTTTCATTAAGATTGTTAATAAAATGACTCTAAGTTATTTTCTGAGGTAGAAAAACAGTTTCTTAATTAGAAAAAATGTTGAAATCATTCAAAAACATTTTAGTAATTTTGACAGAGGAAAAACTGCTGTGTTGTGTTTGTTATTCTTTTATTCAGTAAATGCAGTTTGTAGAAAAGTGAGAGCACGCTGCAATTGAACTGTCAGATTTTATGTCATGCATTAAGCAGACTCTTCAAATGTGTGTTATAAGCATGATACAGCAGCCTTATCATTATTAAGTGCCTGAAACTGAGCAGATGCCCAATAAAATTGCCAGAAACAGCAGTGGCTCCCTAAGGTGACTTTTCTGCCAATAGAGAAAAATGCACTAAACCAAGCCTTTCAACACAATTCTGTGGGAAAAAAGAACAACCTTAAGGCCAGAAGCACAGACATCTGAAGTGCTACCAGTGTCAGACTCGTTGCAGGTAACACTAAGTTTGCACAAAGCTGATTTCCCCTGCTCTCTGAGTGCAGTGGCATAATAATTCAGTGTGTAAGGCAAGGTGTCACACAAGCTTACAGTACAGTTTCTAGGTGTGTTTAGCCTCTATTTGTCATTTTGGTTGCACTTCATTTATTGAAATGACATCATTGACTGCTCTGCATCCCTCTTAAGGCATTGAGTAATTCAATCAGAGTTATTAGGCAATGCAGATTAGGCAACATGAATATTCTGTCTGAAAGAAGTTCCTCCTTCACCCCTTTTCTCTGCTGTTAGTCCTACTCTCCTTGCCGAACTCACAACTACTATGCAAGCAGAGCATTGAGTAAATACACCCTAAAATGTCCAGTGGGAGCTGCTGCAGCCCCGCAGCAGAAGGGAGTTCTTCATCACCCCTTCCAAAGATGGAGACAGAGCTGTGGGAAGGGACCTCATCCCCAAGATGAGAAGTGACTAAGTCATGTGTCAGATCTGCACACACTCTGGCACCAGCATGGCTTTACTGCAGCTCTTTCTGTGCTGCAGCTTCTTATCTGAAACAAAGGAATTGTTTTTTAAAACATGGACTCTTTCAATGATTGAAGTAAAATTAAAATAAAAAAGCTTTCTGCACTACTGGCACTGTGTGGAAGACACATTGATGGTGTCAGATAGTACAGATCCAGTGTGAAGACACATGGCATAGCAAAAAGAGTTGGCCTGCTGTCCAGTTCTTGAATTTCAATCACAGCAAATTATACACTATAGTGCCCAGATGGTTTGATTTCACTTTATACAGCTGGTTGAAAAAAACCCAGAATTAATTATCATAAAATTGGGAAGTTTTCAGCTACTTAAAAGTGTACTAAATTAGAAACTGCCCATTAAGGACATTTTCTGCTACATCTTCTGGTGGAATGGTGTGCCCTGAAGTCTTGTAAGCACTTTGCATGTATGATTTTAATCTTTCTCCATAAAAGCCCTGACCAAGTTACAAGAAGTTAAAGCCTTGTGGAATATAAAAGCATTGGTTTCATTTGTTGCACAGTTTGTTTCCCTCCACTGTATGAGGGCATAGCTGCATTACAAAGTTCTTAGTAAGATGCTCTGATTGAGTGACCAAGACACGGCTTTCCTGGCCTTGGTGCTTTGGAAATTTTCATCACTGATGTGTATTTGCTTTTATTGTCATTGAACATTTCAGAGATCTGCTGTTGGTTTTTTCCAAACATAGAGAGAGAGAGAACTGTTAAGAGAACAGTTTTCCTGCATACCTGAAGAGGATCTTACATCTATGTTTACAGTCTGGGAACTGCTGCTCGATTGTATTCACTCAGAATGCAGAGCTCCTGTTTCATGGGAAACCATGGTGACCCTGACTGTGGCATTGTCACAATTTTTCCAGTGAGTTCTGTATGGGAAGCGAGTGGTTTCTCCTGTCTTTCCATGCAGACAGGGTCTGCTTTAGTCCCCATCCTCAGCTGCACTAACATTGTGGTTGAAGCAATGTAGCGCATGCTGCGGGGGCTGCAGAGTGGCCTTGGTGAGGAGGGGTGGGGACTGCCCCATGCTGAGCATAGCCTGTTCCAGCTCATTCCTTGTGGGCTGCCCACAAGGCACAGCTGAACCCTGCAGCCACAATGGCAGTGTCATGTGAGAAAGGGCCAAATGCTGCACAGTGAGTGAGGAGAGAGGGGAGGGTGTGAAAAATAGTCCTGCAGACACTGAAGTCAGAAGACGAGAAGATGTTCTAGGTGTCCATGCAGAGATTCTCCCTGCAGGCATCCACACTGGAGCAGGCATCCACACTGCAGCCCATGGAAAGGACCGCATTGTGGCAGGTGGACATGCCCTGAAGGAGCCATGGTTCATGGAAAACCCATGCTGGAACAGGTTGATCCTGAAGAGCCGTAGCCCATGGGAAGGAGCCACCCTGCAGGAAAGGAAAAGAATGCAGAGGAAGGAGAGGCAAAGTGGAGCTGTTATGGACTTACCACAGTCCCCATTCCCTGCACTACTTGGAAGGAGGGAGTAGAGGCGTCAGGAAGGAGAGAGTGAAGTTGAGCGTGTCAGAAAGAGGGACTTTGGGGAAGGTTTTGTTTTGTCTTTCTTTCTCTGTTTGGTACTTTATTTTAATGGAGTAAAAACTAAATTAATTTTTGCTGTGTCAAGTCTGTTTTCCTCATGAGAGTAATTGGTAAACAAACCCTCTCTTTAATTTGACCCTTGAGCTTTTTCATTTTCTTTTCTCCCCTGTCCTGCTGAGTAGGTGGAATGAGAGCAGTTGGGTGGCATCTGTCAGCTGGCCACAGACAACCCACCACAATCACAGCAGAAATTGTTACACTTGAGGAGTCACTCTGGGTAAGTACAGCTACTCAGCTTGATTATTTTTACCACTCCAGGTTACACGTGCTTAGTTGTCATGTTTTGCCTCTGTGGACAAATTGCCACCCAATTGTTTCTACAAGTGTGCAGATGGACAATGAACTCAGAAGACAGCACTGCAACACCATTCAGAGAAGCTGCAGCTCACTCTGTTCCCATTACTAAGTTGCTTTCCTCCAACTTCTGCAAACTGCTAATTCAATTTAGAATTAAAAGCTTTCAAATACCTTTAAGGTGAAAAGTAAAGGTCAGATACTTGCATGCAAAGTTTGAACTGCTTCCACATCAAGGACCCAGGATTTTTTTTTTCAGAGACCTTTACTCCAGTACTGCAGACTTACTATTTTTAAGTACTCCAAGGTCATCTTTAAGGCATAAGAGGACAAATCAACTATCGTTATTCACCTGCTGATGATAAAGAGTTAATTTGCTCAGCTAGGGCTTCTATACCCTCCTGAATCTAATTACTGTTCTCCCTCTATTAATTCAGTTGTTTCTTCTTTACAATTTTTTTTTACTCCTTTTATACACACACAGTACCTTGTGAATGTAAATGCTAGTTATTTTTCTTTCTAAATAAGATTCCTCCCAAACAATTAAAATCATGCTATGTCCAGGTAAAAAAAATTATTTAAAGACATGCTACTGAATGGGTGTTACAATGCTTTGTGGATGCTCTTTCCAAGAAAAAGAGTATGATTTTATTTGTATTCTTAAATTTATTAACAAAACTATGTTTAATACTTCAAGGATGTTTCTTAAATTATGTGAAGTAGACAAACAGGTCAAGCCTAATTCAGAAAACCTGAGCATGGCTTTAGCTTTCAGTTATTGTTGCAAAATATTTTGGCAGTCAAAACTAGCAAAAGAGTAATGAAGACAGAATTTATTTCACTTAACTGGTTTTTGTGATTTTTTTTTTCTTATTTGGGGGGGAGGGTGAATACAGTAATTTCTTTGCTAACAGCCTGGAAAATTGGTTTCAAACTCATTAATGCAAAGCAAGGATTAATTTTGAGTAACTCTTCACACTGAGAAGAATTGCTTCAAGAGGTGTATCTTATGTTTTAGACAAATCATATCAACATGGTGGTTTTTAAGAACTGTGATAGAAGAAAAACTATTAAAGGGTCTATTAAAGGGTGAGAGGAACCTACCTGGTTTCATAAACAGAATATGAAATGCCCACTTCTTAAGCTAAAGAGCACATTTTATTAAATTAAACCTTCAGACAGCTTCAGAACCCCAATTTAGTTCCCCCCCCCGCTTAGTTTCTTTTCAAATTGTGATTGCAAGTCTGAGCCAAATTTTTCACAGCTTAGAGTTCAAGTGATTTGCCCTTAATAGTGAATGCTGATATTATTACCTGTTCCATGATGATGAAAACACTTTAAAAATGAAAAAAATAAGTCTGTAATAGATCAGCAAAAATGTCTGGAAACAATGATCTTTGCATTCTAAACGCTAACAGATTTCCTTGCCTTTATTTTAATTGCATGTGCTGATTAAGCACATTAGGCATGTGCATTCCTCCTCTGAATACCCTGGAGTTGTGCCTTCTTGAAACTCATAGAGCCCAGCTTCTCAGTGTAAATTCTCTAATGTGTATTTTTTTCTCAGACTAAAACAGACTAAAACACAAAGCAGTACTCTTTGTCAATACTCAGTTAAAAGAACACTCGAATAAATGTTGTGCCTGCTGGTATTTTTTAATATCTTAAACTTTGTCAAGAATTGCAGCAGCCAGGAACTACCTTGAGATTGCTGTGGCAGCATGAGACAACTTTAGAGCACAGTCAGAGCTGCATTGCACAGTAGTGATGAAATTCCTCTTGAGGAACATAAACTATAACAGATTGAAAGACCTTCATGCATTTCTTTTTTTTAATTAAATTCCATGCTGGTTTTATTTTTGTGCCTCTCAGGATGAAATATCAAATGCTGATAGTAAGATAAAAAGATATTATTTTCCTTTTTGTTTTCTTTGTCCTATCCCATTATTATACTTTGCTCTCAACTCTTCAGGGTCCTTCTGACAGAAAAATACAGGACTAACAAAAGTTACTAGGTTCTTTCAGTCTGAACTCTCTAACGTAAAAGATTGGCATCATGGCTGGCCAAAGGTTTTGGGTATGGTGCAAAATAAGTTACTGGAATCACACAGGTCCATTCTATATCAGTTGCTGCTGACCAGGCATGAACCATGGAAGGACCTTACAGACCACTTCTTGCATGTCCTCTGTTAGGGATTGTTAACCATGCTGAGTTACTAGTTTGTAATTCTCTACATGCTGAAGAATATTTATAGGAGTTCTCAGTAGTTCTCACTAGAAATATATTTTAAAGGGACTTTTGGGTTGCCTATATTCAGGATATAAAATGAAATGGTCTATTTAGATTTAAAAGATCTCATACTGTTTAAAAATGAAAGAGAAAAATTCTATCCATCACTATATCCACAAAGCAGACTGCTTGCCAACTGCAGCAAAGCTGTGAACTGCCAACATAGCTTTTCAAGGAAAACTTAATAGTCTGAGGGGAAAGATGGCAGAATTACTGAAGTCCCTTCACAGGGTAAATTACTTTAAATTATATTTAATTTTCAAATATTTCTTGTTATTTAACAAAAGAAGCAAAATGTAGCTGATTGTGGGCTTCCAGAGTTAGTAGCATGTTTGGTTATAAGCACAGATGCACTCAGATAGCACAGATACCCATCTCTGGATTTTTCGTAGGGAGGCATCTCCTGCTGCACTGGATTTGAACATGCTCGTGTTTCCCACTGAGTCCATGAGGTTTATGAGAGAATCTGGTGCTTTGTGTGCGATGAATTCCTCTGCCTCTTCACCTTGCACTTATTTTGCCACTTAGATAATCCCAGACTCTATCCCAGGGAGGGACTGACAGATTACATGCAAACTGCTATCAAGTCAAATTGTAATTTATTAAATGTCAGAATTCATTTAAAGGTGGTGCAAGCATGTTATATATGTTCTTCAAATTGAGTTTATATAATCACTTACGAAATATTACTTGTTAAATTGTTTCATTAATTCCTTTTGGTGAATTTTAAGATATTTATATCATTCTGAAGAAGAAAAGTTTTTTTATCCTATCTCTTTTTTTCTACTTAGGTAGAGAAAAGGGGATTGTTGCCTTTTTTTTTCTTTTCTTTTCTTTTCTTTTTTTTTTAATACAGAGTAGTGTGTGTTGTGTAAGAGTCCCAGAAAGATTATGCTGTCACCTTAATACTTTATAAAGGGCTTTAGTAGCATTAGAATATTACTTAAGTAACCTTAACAACAATTCAGAACCAACTTACAAAACCAATTTTAAAAGACATCTAATGAAGTTTGAGAACCACAAGAAATTATTATTAATTATAAAAAGAGAAGAGGAAGAATTGAAGTTTAATTGCCATCTAGTCATCTCCTCAGAGTAGGCTATCACAAGAATTTGTTCTCTTACTAGTTGATATCAGTAGAACCTTGCTGTCCCTTTATGCTTCATGACTTTGATAGCAGACAGATTTCTGCATAAGTATTTTTGTCATGTAAGAAAACACATACAGGACTTAAAACAATAACAAGGCATACAGCTTTATTATTGTGTATTCAGACTTGTGTATTTTCACATACAAGCACACTATGAAGCTTACAAGCAAATTAAATCAGAAAATGTCCTAATAAAGAAGCATTAAACCTGTGTGAAAAAATTATAGGAAGATGCAAAGAGAAGCTGTAGAGAAAATGTAATTTACATGAATGCTTTTATGGTAAATATGCCATTTGCAAATAAACCTTTTTATTTACAAATAAACCTGGGTACAATGCAGGTTTGCCTGCATTGTACCCAGACATCCATCTAAGACATGTTTCAAAACACCACAATTTTCCAAAATGATTGATCTTCAGTCAGTCAGTCAGTCTGACCATCAGCTGGATAAAGGTAAGCCAATTAAACACTCTCTGGGCCATGTCTGGTATAAAAATAGCCACACTTCACTAGACAGGTCTAAGATACTCAGGTCAACTCTCCTGTGTCTGCTCTCCTGTCTCTGGCAAAAGCCCGGAGACATGCCTAGGGAATAGGCACCCCTCAGTCACCCTCTCTGCTTCCAGCAGCCTATGGCCACTCATTCAAAGAGATTCAACAAATGAGTTAAATGGGCTTTTCCTGCCTGAAATTATCTGGATTTTTTTAACTCATATTTACTTTTAGCCTCCATACCACCTTGTGCTAATCAGTTCCAAATTATAATTGCACTAACATTCTTTTTCCTTTTCTTTTTCTTTTTTTTTTTTAACAAATCTAATTTCTCAAATTGTTTTGCAGGAATGTTTGAAAGAATTCCAGAGAGGCTGCCTTGAGGTTAAAGGAAAATAAGATTTTCATTTCAGGGACCTGTGGGTTTTATGTCTACAGATGAGATCATTACCTGTCACTGTAGTAAGGGGATAAAATAAAACTTTTAAATGGTGCTGCCCTCCTACATATGTATCCTTCCTATGTATCTTTAAGTCCAAATGTTTTATTCCTGTGGCATGCAGAGACTGATGGTGCTAATATATAGCAATGAGAGAGACTTAGTGTGAATTTTGCTTTGGAGAAAAGCTGGGGTCAGAGTTTAGTCTCTTGAAGCTTCTCCCTATAACAGATGTGGATTTCTGTGTACTGATATTGTTGTTCTCATCGTCTGCAATTCTTAAGTGTCAAATGCTTCATTTAACTTTCCCCTATATTTTATAGCATCATCCATAGAAAACTTGAAATTTCCTAGATACAGTCTATCACGCCCTTAAGGCTTTTTATTTCATAACCTATGTTAGCAGCCTTGAGTCTCCATCATTACATATGAAGGTCTAAATGCCAAATGGAACAGGGCTAGGAGGTTCCAGGTGACATTTCCAGGTGGTTCTTGACAATCACATTCAGAGGCAAATAAGCACATGCCTATTTGAAAGAGACACTGCTCAATAGGCAATGGGTTTCCGTGTGTGTAACCATTGATACTGGATTTAAGTAATTGGAACTAAATTTTGTTTTTTACTGTAAACATAAGTTCAGTTTTTTCAGGCCTCACATTTCTGGCAGAATTTAATATATTTTTTTTTATTATTCTTTCTTGAAGCACCTTGCATTCAGCCCTTTGATAGGTGTTGCTTTTCTTTTCCATCTGCCTTTCCTCCCTTTTGTATTACATTGCTTGCAGATCTACAAAGAGAGTTCCCTACCTCTACATTCTCCCTCATTCCACTTCTGGACTTTTGTTGGAGGGTAGTACACATGAAAAAATGTACTCCCCAGCTAACGTGGATGTAGACATGCAATAGGTCTGAGAAAACTGTGCTTTAAATAGAGAAGTAACTTTTCCTCAGAGTGAAAGTGAGGATATTAAATGGCTAAAAAGAACAGTGTTGCCAGCATAGCCCTTCTAATCTGTGTGCACTTCATCACTATAATCCCTTAGTAAAGCTATTCTAGCAGGAACATGGCCAAGAACTCCTTGAAAAGCAGCTTCTTCTCCTACTTGCACCTAATTCTGGCTTCCATGTTTCCATTTTAGTCTGGTTTATTGCACTGCTTCTTGAAGTCTTCTCATGTTTTCTTTTAATTCTTTTTAAATAATGACCTTTGCTGATAAGCATGTAACGCTTGTTCATATGCTTATTTTTTCAAATATTCCACATTAAAATTTGATGGGTTTTTTTCAGATTTATCAAATAGATAATTTAGAATATCTTGATGATTATCAAAAGAGTTATTTAAATAAAATGTAGATTTTTCTGACATTTTTACCTTGTCATCCAGAAGGACAATAACAACAGAGTTCCGAGAGTCTTCCGTGCTATCTGAAGGAAATATGCACATATTCAAGGACTGGGATGGCTTATTTCTTAATATTCCCATTTATGCTGTTGCTTTTTTCAGAAGAAAGTTTGAAAATGAATATGTACAAAATAATTGTCTATGGCTTCTGAAACCTGTGGTTCAAAGCTTTGATTTTTTTTCCTTTGAACACTGCTGTTATTTCGGGAGGGCAGGGGAGCGGGGCAAAAGAATATTGAGTAACATTTGAGTTTTTTAAAACTTCCTTTTTCATTGAACAAGAAATTTGGTAGATATACACTTGGGAAATTCTGTTTTGGCATTTCCAATTCCTAACTATTGAAAATTTAAATTTTATGAAAAACAATAAAAGACTGAAGATTGCTATTTTAAGCTACCTTTCTTTTGCTTGCTGTTCTTTTTTATTTAGATTATAAAGTATTAATATTTAGATTATAAATTTAGATTATTGTTATAATATGGCATTTTTTGCCTGCTAGGGATATTTTGAAGTGACATATTTCTAAATACCAATTCACATGTTTCAGATTCCGGTTTTATTCAGTATTTCATAAAGAAAATCCCTGCTGCTTCTCAGTATTGAAGGTCTTGATCTTATAACGGACACGATGTTAGTGGGCAGCTATTTTTGCTCTGGGGAGACTATTAAAAGTGATGCAAGGAATAAGCAGAGATTAGGAAAAAAAATCACATTTTAATAAAACTACAGTATATGTCTCTGTTGAAGTCTTCTAGGCATCCATGTGCACTTTTTTCCCCCTCCTCTCCCTCCTCAGCAGCATTGCCCTGAATAGGTGCAGACTCTGGCTTATGCAACACAGGAGCAAATTTGTGCTGAAAGTCTGTTCCAGCAACAGCCCAGCTTGTTGCCCTTTTACACTGAAGGCTGATACCTGTTTCTGAAAAATATCTTGCAATTCAGATCTTACATGAGTAGAACATCACAGCTCTTTATTTGCCTAAAAATACTGGAGGACCACATGAACCTGCATGTATTGGCCCTAAACCTTATGTATCAGAGGCAGCCTGCCCAGCTGGTTCTGCCACCAGTGCACACCCCATGGATGCACCACCACAATGCTCATCACTCCTGGCACCTGAAAACCAGGACTCATGATATGTCCAACAGTAGCGTTCAGTTCCTTCGCCATCTTGAGACCAAATTTGTCTCTCCTGACTGGTGACACTGCTTTTGCAACTGAGCAAGCAGGAGCCTTGGCCAGAGGAAGATTGATCTCATGCAGCTGCACAGCACTTGAGGACAATGGGACTGTGCCCTGCTCTCCAGAGCAAAGCTGCTCAAGTGGTGCTCAGCTTCCTCGGGTGAGACATCACTGCAGGGCCACTGGTGAGACCAGCACCTTGGCAGTAGCCTTAGGTGGAACAGCTGTACTTGTACGTTCCATCAGTTTAGTTTCAAACTACTGTATGCCATAGTATCTGCTGTAGGGCTTAAATGCTGTAAACCTGTACATTGCTATGTACTGCAATACAGCACAGCCATTATGACACTACAAGTTTCCACAAACAATTTTGAAGCAGCAGAAGCAGCAGTCCTGCACCCCCCATACTGCTGGCCACCCTTTTCCACCTTCACTTTTTCTGTTCTCTTGTAAAACCCACTATTGTGACACCAGGCAATGCAAAAATGTAAGCAATGTTTTCTAAAGCTAACTATATTTATTGATATTCAATCTTATTGCAAGCTTTTCCATGGATCTGTTCTAACACTTGTCCCCAAGTGCTACCACAAACTCTTCTGCTGGCCTAAGGGAAGGGAAAGGATGGGATTGAAAGAGCAATGGCAGTGGGGAAGCAATTTTCAAGACAACATTGGCTTACAGGAGACTCAGTTGCTAGTAGAACTGCTGTCTAAAGACAACAAGTTTTTTGTGTTTAGTATACAGCTACTTTCAGTTTTTTCAGGTTATCCAAGTCAAATTGTGTTGCAGTTCTGACCTGTAAGGTAAGATTTGGATCACCATATATACAGAAATAATAAAAATGAAAAGTCAGCTGCACAAAATGTATACAAGTATTAAAATGGTTCTAAGTTTTTGTCAAAACTTTATAAATTGTAAAAATAAAGGTTTTTAAACTATCCTCAAAGTTCCTGCCTGTTGCTTTTTCAATATTCATCCAGTTTAAACACCTTTAGCACCACAGATGCCAGTACAAGATGAGAACTGGTATAATCAGTTCATCTGAGGCTCTGCAGACTGACTGTGCACAAAGACTCTAATTAGCTGCTAAAACCACAGGGTACTAAAACTGGGTGCCAGTAATCTTTCTAGGGTGCTATATTTACTTACTCTATCTTGGTAGTGATCTGTAAGAGGTTTAAAGTAGCTCTCAAAGGCAGAGTTGGTGTTTGAATGATCATTGTTTGGAAGGAAGAATCAACATTTGGATGAATTGATACTGAAAAAGATTACCTGGTATGTTTGATGCAATGGGTGCTGCTGGATCAGCAGATGACATTAATGCTATGGAAATTCATCACTGGTACACAAAGTTTATGAAGGAATGCCCATCTGGACAGCTTTGCCTGCATGAATTTAAACATGTCCTAGATCTACATGGACTTACTCCTGAAGCTAACAACTATGTTGAACAAGTATTTCACACATTTGACATGAATAAGGTAAGAATTCATTCTTGACTTCTGGGCTTTCTTATGGCTGTATCATTTGATGCACTCAGAGACATGTCTCAGTGAGCTGCAAGCTCCCTGCTCAGAGGTAATGGAAGGGATTCAATAGAAAACTCCAAGCAGATAACCAAGAATGGCTGGCAAATAATGTTGAATGCTTTGTTCCCAGTATATTTAGCCAACTTGAAAGTTTCATACAGTCATTCTAATACATGCTAATGGTTTCTCATCTTTGAAAACCAGATTTTTATAGTTATTTTCAGTGTGCATTAATAATTGAATTTTTTATTTATATAGCTGCTTGAAAAATCTTTCTAAGGCAGTGAGTGTTCAGCTGGATCCATAGGTATTAATGTTTTCAGTTTATGCAACATAGGCACAACAAGCTTCCTTCTGTCGCGAGATTCATTCTGAACACCTTCTGTGGCCTAATTCGGTATCAGTCAATCCCCCTTTTCCAAAGGCACATCTGTTTGGTTTTGATCCATCATCCCAGTTTTAATGCTAAACATCCTAGGTCCTGCTAAAGACCTGTCCAGCAGCCGTTAGATGCATTGCTGTCTTATGTTATTCCAATGCAGCCTTCGTACAGGTTCCTGCTGGCCACGAGACTCAACCAGAGTTATTTTCCCCTTAAGCCACAGTAACACTTTCTACCAAATGTGACAAAAGGAGTGAAGAGTCATCTGTAATCCCTGAAAGAGTCACAGAAATTAGGTTTAGGCTGAATTGTCAATAATACAAACTAAGCTTTCAGCTAATAGAACATATGGCCCCATCTTGGTATAAAAAAATATATTAAAAAAAATAAAGCATTAATGTTCTCTACCCACATTTTTTATCTCAATGAGTTCAGAGATACAGAATTATGTAATTAATTATACTTATTTCAGAAAATGCTGAGAGTATAAGGTACCTTGTGTGTTTTTACATGCAACAGTGCCTCTGTGCCACAGTTTTATTGTGTTTCCATAGATATCTCCACTCCCAATTCAGCTTTCTTTTTTGGAATTATGTAATTCTTTCTTCCATAATCCTCAAGGACTCTTCCTATAAAATGAAGGGTCTTCCCACCGCCAATTACTGGATGGTAAATCATACTGAAATTTGATTAAGTAGTATCACCTACTCAATAAATGTGCTAATTACAGATGATGAGAAAACTTCCAGTTTGCCTGACTGGCAGAAATTGTTAATTTGCTGTGCTCTTTTGAATTAAAAATTTGATGCATTAAGTTCTCCAGAAAAGCTTTATGCATGCTAACGTTCCTGGACAGCGCGCATGGACAGTGTCTGAGCTCACCTAAGAGCTTTTCCAGTTTAAGTTGTTTGAACATTTCCAGTTTGTTTAAGCATTAATGTTTAAGCATTTTTGCACTGCAAAAAGCCCTTGACACTTCAGTGATCTTGAAAAATGTGGGGAGCTTTGGGTGTTGGGGATTTTGGCTTTTTATTTTATGAGGGAACATCTTTTTGGTGTTGTTAGTATTTTAGAAGTTCCTACATGCCTTTCTCCCAGAACAACTAGCTTATTACCCATGGAGCAGTTTGCTCAAGTCATCTGAGGAATATTAAGATGTATGCCTTAAACTTCTCAGGCTATATACTCATCAGTTAGCCTCCTGCTACCAATCAATCTCTCATCCCTTTCTCTGGTATCCCCAGAACTTTTTAATCAATTGGTGTATTTCCACCAAATTTCAAAGAGTAGGCATTTCAGTTAATCACTTCCTAATGTTTTCATAAAATTTGGCAGCTGGGTAGCAGGGACACACCCACCTGTCAATGCCTCATTCATGCAGAATTAAGCTTTTATTCATTGTTTAAGGCAACAGTTGGCTGACAAAATGATCAGGCACTTGTTTTCTTTTGCCTAGAGAAAATACAGGATGGAGCTGGGGTACCAGCATTTGGTGTTTTAGGAGACAAAAGACATAGTTTGTACGGGTCAAGCCTTTTGTTTTGCTATTCCCAGAAGGGCTTTTTTAATTAATATACCATGTTAGACAGAAAAAGATGCTTCAGTTTTTTATCAGTTTGGAACTCTTCCCCCCATTTTAATGAAATTTAACAATGATTTGGCCTTTAGGGCTTCATAAAATCCACTGTAAAACTGCTTTTGCTAGGCTTAAAACCTCATTATTTAATAATGTGCTCCCACTAAATATCTGATGTTCATTTCCTGTTCTGCAAGATGCTGTAACAATCATCTACTAGCTACTACTAATCTGAGGAATAGATTTTATTGTGTGCTTTCTTAATTGATCTGTTGCTCAGCTGCAGCAATAGGACTAGGCAAAGTTATTTAGAAGGCAGAACAGGAATGGCACATTTAGAATTGTCAGTTAAATAAGATTGTATAGTCTGTATCCATTTGGAGATGGAAATAAAATGAAGAATGGGGCTTCCATTCCCAGAAAAATGGCTGGCAAGTTTTAATCCCTGCCCAATCTATTTGTATATTTTAGTAGTTGGAAAGACTTAAACACTTAGGAAAATGAATCAAGTGAACCAGAATATTTTATTAGAATGTTTTATTAGAATGTTTTATGTTCTTCCTTTAAATACTAATTTAAAAGTCTATTTTTTTATTAAATGGCAAGAGTATACCTACATTATTCAGATACAACACATAGCATCTAGATAAGCTGTAGCTCAGTTTTATTCTTCTCTTGCCTTGAATAAAGTCTTGTGAAAGCCTCATTGAAAACCCTGTGGCAAATGAGAACCAGGATCTCTCAAACAATGTGCCAGGGTTTCATAAGTTTCCTCTTTGGCATTTACACTGCATCTGTTTAGTTAGACATGATGTGTATATTTATCTGCTGTAATTTATGTTTTCTGTGAACTCATTCTGTGGGGCTTCAGGCTGGTTTAGGGGACTGCTTCACATAACAAGAAGAATGAGCTCTGCTCATACCAGCTTGCCCAGAGAAATGCATTTGTGAGTTCTATGGCTTGGCATGGCTTTCTCAGTAACAGTATCCTCATAGTATTTTTGGTCATTCTGACTGCATCAACATTTCTAACGATAGCAAGGCTCAGGCAGAGTACAATGGAAAAGAATTTGTCGTCTGGATTCTGGTCTTAATGCAGAAGTCCAGCTCAAGACTCCTTTCCATGCTTAGCAGAGACAAAGAATCTTCGAGATGACTCAGCTCTTTCCAAGTTAGATGAACCAAGTCTCTCTGCCCTGCCTCATACATCAAGGGAAAAACAACTTACCTGAGTCAGTGGAAACTAACTCTTGCTTAACAGATTTTTTTTAAATCCGTTTATGAAAAAATCCTACACGTAAATCAAGGTTCTGAAGTGGCATAACACGTATAGATGTAAAAAGCCATAATGCCATTTTATTTTGTCATTGAAAATTGCACCATTAGTTTTCTTTTGTTTTCTTCACCCTGTCCCCTCCAAACACACTCTGCCCTGATTTTCTGCATATTAATTTTCTCTCATCGAGGATCAAATTTTCTCTGCTGCCATGGTGGTAAAAATCACTGTCAGATCTATGACATTAATGGATGAGGAAAAGAATTTGAGATGAAATTTCTTGCAGCATGCATGCATTTAGATTTTAGGAAGTGAGATTCCAAGCAAACAACAAACTTATGTGAAGGCAAGCTTCTCCCTGAACCTGAAATTGCTGAAGATGACTCTGTCAGCTTCCAGTTTCTATGATAACAAAAGTGCTATGCTTTAAATATTCAAATTTCTATCACTTTATTATCTGAAAACCCATCACTAAGCCTGTGAACAGAACATGTGTGTTAAGTGGATTATGCAAATGAAGCAATATGATTACTTTTTAGTGTCTCCCCATGCCCTTGCTGTTTCAGAATTATATACATAAAGACATGTTGCTAGTTGTTTTTAACCTTAGGATTATATTAGGAAAAGTACTTATACCATGCTTGGTTTAGATGGGATGTTAAATCGAAGTATGTACTTTTAATTGGAGAGCCATGAAGAATCTGTTTCCTGTAATAAGTTCCCTTCCCAAATTTCACTAGCTCTGATTTATACCCTTTCTTCAGGGGCTGTCATGTGAACTTCACCCATGTTTGTATTTAAATAACGTGATGTTTTCTGTGAGACATTTCTGTGAGATCTGAACATTTTTTTCCCGATGCTAATGATGGTGTATTTTCTATTTCAAGTCTAGCAAGAGTACCAAGGCTGCAAACCTGACACAAGCTCTTATATAACATAAGCATAAATGTTTTGTCTTCAAGAGAGTCCCTGCAGAAGCACCTGAGAACATTTCAAGGTCACTCCAGACAAAGAGAAGGACCCACCTATTGACAAGCTCTTTAAAAATCTCTTAAACGAGTTTGTTTCCTTGTAGGTGGGGATGGATGAGAGCCTTAAAACCCTCAGGTTTTCCCCTTTCACTACGGGTGGGTGGTGTGAATATTTTTGTCTTCACGCTCCTTTTTCAAAATTATTTTCCCCACCATTTCTAAAGTAAATTCTGTTCAGAGCTGCATTTTCAGACAGTTACAATGAATCTTTGCTGGTTTTCTTCTTTATTTTATCATAGCATTTTTTTTCTTATTTAGAAAGCTTGTAAAAGACTTATGCAGCTGTTTTACTTCCCTATTCACCTCTTATAAAAAACAACTTTTAAGGCTAGGTGGTGGAATGCAGGCAGACTCCAATTTTTGCATAGATCAGAAAGATTTTTTTACTTCAAGAAGATAAATTGAAAGAATTTATAAGTGCAGTCAAATAAAAAACAGGACTAAACAGGAATAAGTAGATAGCTTTTGAGGGGAGGGAAGAAACAAGTGAAATGTAAAAAAAGTAAAATTTACAAAATCAAGGCACAAGTATAAAGAGATTGGAAATAAATGTTCAAGGAGTGGAAGGAGGAAATAGTGCCTCACCCCTTCTTTGTACATTAATTGAAACCCTTGTGGAACTGAAATGCCAGCTACGGGGAAAAATTGTTGAAAAGATTGTTAAAATCTTAACCAGAGATTCATTCTCCATCAGAAAGAGAGCTGATAGTTGGACAGAAACAACACACAGGAATAAATATGGTTGTTTGCTCACTGCAGTGAGAGGGAGAGAGGGCTGGCAGTGGCAGCCTCAAGATCCAACCCCTGGAGGTGTCTCTTCACAAAGCCTCTCCAGTGTTCCAGAAAAGCACTGGAACAGGGATTACTGAACCCAGAAATACCAGGGCGCTCTTTAGCAGGAACACGAGCACTTGTCTTGCGAGCCCAGGCCACTAGGCGATGCCAGTGGCTCAGCGTCTGCTCACTTCGGGAAAAGACTTCTGGCAGCAGGAAGGAAAACGTCTCCAATCAAAACAACGGCCCCTAATTAGGGAAGACAGCCTCGTCTTTGAATTAAATGTTTGCTATTGGCTTGGCTTTCCTTTTTCCGAAGTGCTTAACTCAGGGGATTCTATTGCTATAAAGAAAAAAAATTAAAAATAAAATTCAAATTTCTTGCAAATAGCCGTGCTGTGTAGGCAGCTAAAAACAGGAAACCAGGATTTAGAGTTGTTTAAGGATCTATATGTAACATTATTAACTGGAAAAATCCAATTTGTCTAAATTGAAAGCCTTCACAAAAACAACCTGTGGCATCAAAACATTGTTGGGGGTGAGAGTGTATTTGGATCTATTACCATTAACATGAAGATTTCTGGAGATCTCCCATCTGGTTCATCAGCATGGAAAAGTTCCATGATTTTTTTCTTCTTAGTTGTCCCAGTTGGAGCCAGGACATTTCATTGGCCTCTCAGATTGTCCCTGGATGAGAGGACTCTTTCACTTCATTTCTAATAAGACCACTGAAAAGTAGCAGGTTAGCAATAGCAGGGATTGTTAGTCCCACTTGCAGTTCCCTGGAAAAAATTCTTTACAAGTAAGTTTAGGAAAATCAATGAATTCACAATAGCTACTAAAAGAAAGTATTCCTGACTTATTCTCCTGAAAAAGGAGGATGCACCTCTTTGGCAGCTAGAAACTTTGATGAAAATAACAGTTTCAGCAGTGGGTCTTCATTGTTACTTATGAACTAAAAAATGGAAAATATAAAATTGGTATCTCAGAGCACTTCCCATAATCATTGAAACTAAAGGAACGGCACTACAAATGGTTCTGTGGAAAGGGTAAGACTTGTTATTTCATTATGATTTGTTGGCTGGTTATTTATAGGTACAGGCACACTGTAGCATGTGTGGCTAACAATACCCACAAAATTACATCTGTAACTGGTTTGATGACCAAAAAAACCCTCTTAGACTGGGCTCTGCACAACTAAGATAAGCACAGTTGACTTTCTCATCACCAAGATATGTTTCACTGAGCTATTCTCCTAATCTCCATGTCAGGAATAATGAAGCAGTACTACAAAAAGAAATCAGACCTAATAGGCTCTTACAGATGTATTGCTTTAATGGTCACTGCCTTCTTTATCAGTTTTAAAGGTATACAAAAACTCAAGGAGTTAATTGTTTGTGCAACTGTGGTAGGAAGCATACAAGTAATGTGGCTGTGAACTAGCCAGGTTGGGCCAGTGCATGACCAGTGTTTTCAATGAGAGAATAATTCAGCATTTGTGTGTCTCACAATGGTGCCCGGGTTTAAATGCCAGAGAAAGCAGCAATGACCTCTCTTTTCCCCATCCCCACTCTTGAGTTAGTAAGAATTTGTGAGTCCTCTTACCTAGGGCTAGGGGGTTGTGTCCTACTAGAAATTTGTCTCACTGGGGCAAAATCTTTCTGGTTTATAAAGGAGAGAAGTACAGCCCTTAAAAGCAAGCTACATTCTGATGAAGATAAAAGAAAAAAGGTCAGCTTGGTCATCCTCCTTGTATCATGCATAGAAGAAATGCAGAAGAAGCTTTTAGAAGCTAAACACTCATTCAAATTGTTAGAAAACTGTAGAGTAGTCCATAGGGAGAAGATGGTGATGGTTGGGTCCTAATAGTTTGGGTCTTAAAAATCAAAAAAAAAGCAAACAACGAAAAAAGAAAAAACCCTTAACAGTGAAAGCCTTCAGAGGTAAATTTTCTAACTAGGATAGGTCATTTCAGCTTTTCCGGGAGGATAGCCTTCTCTTTCCAAAATTTTATGTCTTGTCCATTAGGGCTGTCTAGGTAGTCTCTCTGAAAACACCTCAACCAGATCTGCTTGAGCTGGGAGGTAGGTTGCATCTACCTTAAGAGACAAAAATGGACTCTGAAGTTGGCTGCAGGTGATGAGTGGCCACATGCCTATGGGGAGTCGGAAGGTACTAGAGGGACATGGCAGGATAGGGGGAAGAAAACCATGCTCTGAAGTCAGGGACATGGGAATGCCTGCAATGGTGCTTCCTCTGGCCCTGCCCACACAGAGCCCCTCTGCTACTGAAATGAGCAGTGGCAGATCTCCATATGCACCCAGCACTGGTAGGATCCAGAACTTGATAGCAATGGAGTGCAGGAAAGAGAGGGATGGAGAAAGAGAGAAATGAAGCAAAGTATAGAGCACAAGCTGAATCACACAAGCAAGAGATGTGGCTTTTTTTCAGAGAAAACACCACATAGAAATTGCCAAGGAAGGAAACAGAAAGTGAGGCCGATTTAGCTGGAGCAGATGCAAGAAGTCAATTGGTAAAGATGACATGAATTTAGACAAAAATCTGTATATAAGCTTTTTATTCAAATATAAAACTTGGCATTTGCCACTTCACACAACAGCAGTTCTCTTTGTTGTATTACACTTCAAAGAGGTAGTGTTCAGCTGCGTCCATCAGAGGGGAAAGATGTGGGTCCTCCTTGCTCCACAACACAGGGATGTAGTACGGGCTGCCTACTACCAAGGTACCACTGTTTTCACAATACCCAAGAGAAAGAGGAAGTCATCTTTATTATTTTAGTTTTCTGCTTTTTTTATATTTCAAGTTTGTCCTTGATCACCCTGCTGGGAAGTTTTGTTTTGTTGTTGTTAGGAAAATTAATCCACAAACATCAGAGGTTTATGTCCAAAAAGGAGACAGAGGAGTCCTTTTACTTTATTCAAATAAAGGCAGAGGTCATGGGGCATTCCTCTGGGGTCTCTCGAATTTTTGGAGGATGCAGCCTCACTTTTTATCCTAATTTCCCAGCCGTGTTTCGCTTTTCTCTTTCCCATTGGCTAAGGTACTTGAGAGGTACAGACTTCCCGAAACACCTGATTACCGAAGATTTCTCTCTAATGTATAACCCTCCCTTTTAATTTTTAATTCTTATGGAATTTAGGGGTTTTTCTTCCCCATTGTTTCTTTCATCTTTCAATATCCAATTTAATTAATCAGCAACCCTAAAGTTTATTTGTAAAAGCAAGTATCTTTTATCATTCTTCAATCAGTGGAATCCTTCCTATTGTTTCTTTTATCTCCCAGTGCTAGTTTTACTTAACAGCAGACTCACAGCTTATTTGTAAAGACAAATCTGCCATTTCTCTCATTGTGATGTGGGTTTTTATTTTTAAAGGCTCAACCTCTATTTTCAACCTCTGTCAAAAAACTACCTTTTTTCACTTGTAAAGAAATGTAAATTACATGATATCTTCTAAAACTGAGAACTTGTAAACCATTTTCAGAGCAGAACTAAGGAATCTGATCTTTTTTTCTCATGGTTCCCTACAGAGACAGTTTTGCTTTACCTGCATTGTGCATTTTCTGTGTGCCTATGTTGTTGCATTGATTGTCCTTGAACCAAAAATCTTTTTTATGGAACTAGCATTTTCAATGTAAGTGTGCAGTCCCAATTTTGTCTGTTTATATGATTTTTTTGATTCCCAGGATATTGTGCAGGTTCCAGAAAGGTTCTTGGCATCTCAATAGATTCTGTAATTTTATCTTCACCTTTAAGAATCAGCTTTGTTTGGTTCAGATAGCTCATCAGGAATTGTTTCACTGTGTTTTCTATACACAAAGTAGTCTCTACACCCATTGCTTCAGCATTCCTTGATATGTCTTTGCTATATTAATTTATTCTGTTTAGCTCCACATTGTTATCAATTTTCTATATTTATTTATAAATAGAAATGCTCCAATGCCCTTGACTTCTGGAACAGATGATTTCTATAGAAATTCTACTGTCTCAGCACATGCTTTGTCTGTAGCTCATTAAGTGCCGTCAGACTATGCAGAGGGTTATAAATTTTTGTCTTTTTGTGCCCCATAAAACTCACCTTTCTTTTTATGTCAGATGTTATATCAACCAAATTATACCGTTCTAGTCCCCTGCTAAAGGTGAGGGATGCTGTGAGACAGAACTGTAAATCAGATCATTTTTTACCCAGGCATTTTTGCTGTCTTTACAGGTGTTTTAGTTATTCCTATTAAGCTGAAGGGATTCTGAAAAAAGGTATTACTTTAAAAGCATTCCAACCTTGACTTAGCATTCTTTTATAAGTCTTTTGTGAGAATGTACAAAATCTGACACAAAGTTGGACTTCTAAGGCCTTTCTTTAAGGCAGTGCAGCAGTCTCTCATGTGTCTCAATCACTCTGGGCACACTTCCCCGAGACTTGCTATTTGGAAGCAACAAACAGAAGTAATGTATGATTTTTTCAGGGGGAGAAAAGAGGAGGGAGGGTAGAGGGATCAGTATGTGTGAGCAACTCCCAAGTTCCCTGTGCCTAAAATGAAATCCAGTGACCAGTGTCTGTACAAGATCATGTGAAGATATGGAAGGGAACTGTTATTGCCCAGGAGAAAGAGAGAAAAGAGGAAGGATGACTAGCACTGGGTGACTTATTGATGGATAGTTCTTATTTTCAGCCTGTTTGTCTTGTTCCTGACACTCTGTTGTCTTGGTTTCATCTGGGATAGAGTTAATTTTCTTCCTAGTATCTGGTACAATTTTTGATTTAGTAGGAGTAATATTGATAACACACTGATGCTTTGGTTGTTGCTGTGTAGTGTTTATCCTAAGTAAAGGACTTTTCAGTGTCTCATGCTCTGCCATTGAGGAGGTACGTAAGAAGCTGGGAGAGATCACAGCCAAGACAGCTGACCCAAACTGGCCAAAGGGATACTCCATACCATGGAATGTCATGCTAAATATATAAACTTAGGGGAGCTGGGAGGGGCCAATTGCTGCTCAGGGATGGACTGGGCATCTCTTAGAGGGCGGTGAGTAATGTAGTTTACACCACTGGTTTGTCTTGGGTTTTATTCCTCTCCTGCATTATTATTATTAGTGACTATATTATTTTATTTCAATTATTAAACTATTCCTATCTAAACTCACTAGTTCTACCAGTTTTTTTCCTATTCTTCTCTCCATCCCACCAGGGGCAGGGTAGGGTGAGAGTGAGAGCACAGCTTCCTACAGTACTCAGTTGCCACTTGAGGTTAAAACATGATACCTGTCTTTGCTGTTTGACACAATCACTGGTCATTTCTTTAAGAGCAGGGCAGGATGGCTGAAGAAGAAAGTTCAGAATTGTCATCAGACTGTCCATCCCCAAGAGGTTGGTCTGCTTTCCTTTCACCTCCCTTGTCCTTGCATCCCCTTCATTCACTCTCAGTGTTCTATCCAGCACACACCTGCAGATGAAATGCCTACACAGGGTGTGTTCCCATCATCTCTCACTCATTGGGATCACACAGCAGGTCTAGGGCTGGGATGTGGTCTCTGCAGAAAAGGCAACACACTGACTATCCACTTTGTTCTATGTTCTTTGCCTGTTGAACCAGTTTGGGCTCAAGTGTTGGCAATGTCTGTATCTTTCTGTTTGGTCTTCAGAGGTTCATTGGCACCTGAGAATTGTCCAAGGTTTCTTACTCAAATGCCATATTTTGAAGTATATGATAATAAATTTGTTGATGTCCTTGTGGAGAGAGCTGAAGCACAGACCATTAGGAGTATGGGAGTCCTTCTCAAAAACTGACCTGATCCTGTAATATTGATTGTTCTCTGACTGAATTCAGACTGGAAAATGGTTGCCATTTTTCATGGGCATTCACCACCTCACAGGACTATGCTCTTAAACTCCCCTGATTATAAATGGAAAGGATGAGTGGCAGTGTCTTGTTTCTGTATCACTAACATCCTACATATTCACACTGTTATTTATAGCTCCTCATTTCTTTGGCCTATAGTAACGCCCCTGAGCTGCTCATCTCCTTGTATAAAAGCTAATCAGTACAGAAGTATTACTGATACCTAACCCCTTCCGTGAGCCTATGGAGGAAGAAGGAATTCAGCTCCTGAAAGCTGTAAAATAAAAAGCAGGACTATAGCACTGACCAAGAGCAAACCTGTTTTTAATTTACTTACCAGACTAAGTTGAGTCCTGTTAAGGAAGTTCCTGTAAAACATTCATCCTCCACTCAAATTCTGTTACAAGGCTGCTGGCCAACACCACGTCTGGAAACCCATGCTGAGAGGGAAAAAATAGGATATGATTTGCACATAAATACAAGATCCCACACAGCATATATATGATAAAAGGTACATCAAGGAGGAATCCAAAGGGGTCAATTTTTAGAAAGGCTTAATCCACTTACAGCAAAGAGGACGTAATTACAGGTATTGCTGTTTGCACTCTCAACTTTTCCATCCTTATTTGCAGCAAAAATTATAAATATTCCTTACAACTATTCCAGAATTAGACTCTGTGTGTTGTTAATAGTTTGTACATAATTCAAAATCAATCACTTTTATAATATCCTCTTTATTTTTTTAATAACAGGCATGTTTGTAGTCAATGGAAGCATGGTGAACTATAATTTGACCATGGTGCTCTTTGCCACAATTTGAAATCCCATCTATTTTAGACTTGGGCATTAAAGGTAATCTCATGAGTAGAGATAGGCACTACATAAAAATAGAAACTTATGCTGTAAGATGTTTAACGTAGCCATTTAAAAGCCATATTAACCTGAGCTGTGGTCATGAGCAAGACTTTGAACCTGGGAGATAGAAATGTGAACAGACAAAAAGGGACGCTTACTGTGTAACAACATGGGCTCCCAAGAATCTGTACCAGATCCCCCTGCACAGATGCACCATTATTACAGCAAATTTATGAGAGAATGTCCATCTGGGCTGCTTAGTCTTCATGAATTCAAGAAACTTTTGGATCTTCAAGGGCTGGATCCACAGGGAGACCTATACATTAAACGAGTGTTTGATATCTTTGATCTGAACCAGGTAAACCTTCTTTTCTTTTTGTTTTTTTTTTTGTTTTTTTTTTGTTTTGGTTTGGTTTGGTTTTTTTTGTTTGGTTGGTTTTTTTTCTTTTTTTATCTCATACTATTGCTTTGTTTGTGAGTTGTAGTCTGCAGGCTCTTTTTTGTGCTATCCTCCCAAAACTGCTCTTTTGGACAGGTTTCCATTAAGGTGCACTAGAAGAGAAAAAGTGAGACTTTGCTTTGAGGGTTTGGATTAGGACTTTGTTAGTACTTTCTAGGGACACTTAAAAAAATTTCAGGAAACAATTCTTAAAAAGAGAGGTAACTTCCAGATTTCCAGTCACCACAGGAGAAAGCATTCCCCCCTGCTGTCTTCTCCCTTGTCTGTATTTTGTAATTCTTGGAGTCACATATACCAGACCACTGAGGGGTGTCCTGTTTGATTACACAAACTGGGTATGTTGGAATGCATTCCCTTCACCAGAGAAGGTCATGTGTGTCCAGATGGTGTCTTAGTGTAGCACCTCTACCAGTTCCTACAGATATCCTTTCTTTTCAGGTGTTTCATAACTAGTTTTTCTAAAAATTTCAGCTTTCCACATAATGTGGAGTTGAACAGCAAGGACATCCCAACCTGTAGATCAGTTTCTAAGCAAAAAGAAAAATGAGGAAATAAACCCCCAGAAAACAGAGTAGAGAAATAGGTATTAAAAAGTAGAGCAGCTGGGAATGAAACTAAAGTGCAGCAAAGCTCAGAAGTCTATGCTGATCTATAGCCTGTGAGTATTTGTAAAGGTATGTTAGATATTGATACCAACCTTGCTAGGGAAGGATGTCAGGCAAACGAAACTAAAACTGGCATATTTGAGACCAACAGATATTTTTATTCAGAAAAAAATGAAAAGGAGCAATTTAAGATGCAAGATTTATATCCTGTGCCCATGGCAATTTTTCACAGAGCTTTACAGATTTGCTGTATTTTAATTTCTATTCAGTATAATGATTGTATTACTTTTTCTAGCATTGTTAAAAGCACTCCGTTTTCATAAATTTTTTTTTTTTATTTATTACCATGATGAATCACCACTATGTTTAAGGAATACTTTTAGAAACAAGAAGCATCGATCAAATGCTTTTCAAATACATGGCTGTGATGTTTTTTACGTGATTAAGCTGAGAAAAATGTGGCAACAGCCAGCTTCTTAGGGCAGGAAGAAAGGAATGTTGTATGTTGTTGATGAGGTAAAATACGAGGATCTCTTTATTCCATATACTCGCTTTTTGTCTTATAAGCTTTCTACAGATTTTTCTCTTCCCCAGGATTTTTGGCAAAAATGTAGGATTTCATCCTGAAAAGTTTTTAATTAAGTATAGATGCGTGAAGAGTGGTCAATGGGTGGCTGACTGGGGGTATAACACTATGGGCTCTGAAATGGCAGCTATGATTGTACAAATAAGGTGTCTGTGACATTATGTCAGAACATTTAGGCATTGTGCTATATTAAACAGATGAGAATCATTCATCTTCAAGACACAGAAGTTATTGGATGTAAGTGCATAATGCACAAATTCAGAAATAATTTGGTCATTTTTGCTTGCATTCAGTTCCTTCGGTACTTTAACAGCTTCTGTGGTGTTAAGATCAAAATTTTGCTTCCTTTTCTGCCACATTCTGTCAGCGATAGAGAGAGACGGGGAGACGGACTCGGTGACCAGAATTCTGACGGTGATCAGAGTCCGATTTTATTGTGGGATACAAAAGCTTATATACTATTTCAGGGAGACTAGTAATGTGTACTACAATGATTAGGTTAAAATCACATACACAAATGTATACATATAACAACATGTCTTGCCTGCAGAGTTTAATGAGATTTTCTTTCTCTGGTAAACCTGTCTGATTGAATCTTCTTGCAATCTAGGCCTAATTTTCAAAGTTCTTTTTGCTTTTGCCAAAGCATCCTCTTATCAAATCTCTTGTGTTAACCAGGTCCAAAATCCATAGTCTGTCTTGTGTCTCCTAACATCCCAATAACATTCTTTTATGGTTTTTGCTTCCTAATCAAGGGGTCACTTTCCCAGTGACTGGCGGAGTATACAAAACTTCTTGATAGAAATTATTTCCTTTGTCTTAAAAGTATTCTTCATACAAAAGTGCTGTTATAAATAGATGGTTGGCAAACTTGAACCTCCTCCCATGCTTCCCCCAGCTTTTATAGACTTTTTATAGATATATGACCTGATTTTTTTCCCACTCTAACCATGGTTTAATAGTGGACTTTTACAGTTTAAAATTGTTATGACTTCTATTGCTGAAGATTATAAAAATCATATAGTTTAGGGACTAGTTTACAGTTGATCTAAATATAGAGTAACCCGATATGGAAAACTTGAGTCATTTAATGCAGTCTTCTCAGCATAAAATGCATTTTTCACATGTAGGCTTCCATTTTCTCAAAATAGGAATCTGCGCAGAAAGCTCTGCTAAAGAGTTAGTCCTGTGATTAATCTACAATTCCAATTATAGCAGCCTAATGCCTTGAGTTAATCTGAGGACATCCATGTCTGGAGGTATTTAATATAGATCAAGATAGTAAAAAACAGAGATCAAGGTGGTAAAAAACACTCTTGAAAGGTGCATAGATTTTCTCCTCTGTGTTTCATGCCAGTTTAAAACCTCTAGCATGTAAGGTATGGCATACTGTAGGATGTAACTACAGTAGTGAATTTCACCTTCTCATCCGCTTTGCTCCTTCCAGCTGAAGCCTGTTACAGACACTCTTCACCCACTTAGGATTTCCAGCAAAAACTCTAAATTTCCAGTAAACTCAAAATAGTTTAAAAGGAATAACAGCAGCATCGTAAGATTTTTTTGACAATTTGTGATACATTGAAAGCCCATTCAAAACTCATTACATTCAAGTCATCCATACAAATACCAACAGGAATAGTTGCAAGCCAAATCTTATAATTCCCTGCCTTTCTCTAGGTTAGAGATAAAAAAGTAATTCAGCTCCCCACTCACAGAAATTAATAGCCAGTGGACAAATGACAGGGAAGGGGACATCTTCACAGAGTAATTTAATGTCATGTGGAAGATTGTGGTCTCCTCTGGTCTCAGCAGCAGGCAAATCATTTCATGCCAATGAGGCAATGGTGCTGTGGCTGTTTGGCTCCTTGGGCTCAGTTGTGTCCCATGCTAATTTGTGTAGAGGTACATCTGTGAGATGCAGGTACACCTGTGAGGTACAGGCACACTTGTGAGATGCAGGTACACCTGTGAGGTACAGGTACATGCAGGAGGTGCAGGTACAGCTATCAGCACTGCACAGGTATTTGTGACTCTGGCTCACCAGAGTGCCCCTGTTCAATGCATAAAGGCCATTTCCAGGCGGGGCCTCTTTCTGTGCAAGGTTAGTGACAAAGTCTATGTCTGAAAACCTTTCTTCTCAAGAACATACTAAATAAGCACTAGTGTGTCTCTTGTGCAGACCACCAGTGGTTTCAGAACTAAATGACCCTATGCACCAGGAACACAAATATCTTTTTAATTTTTTAAAAAATCTATAGATTTTTTAAAAAATCTATAGATTTTTAGGGGGGGACTACCATGTGACGGTTTTTTCAGGCCTTCCTCACCCTTGGTGGAATGCTTTGCTTCTAATTAAACATACAAACAAGCAAACAAATAAATATGCTAGTGAAGTTTGAAAGCTGTTCTTCATCATTCTTAACAGCATTGAAAAATAAAGGTGCTGAACATCCAGAACTGTAATTGCAAAATTTACTTTCCTTGAGATTCTCACAAGGAGTGCAGAAGGTAACATTTCAGCAAGCATTTTGTTTGATGACTCATACATTAATACTTGTAAGCATTATCTATATAATGACATTGGCAGGATAATAAGTGGTAGGTTTATCTTTTGCCACAGCTTTCCAATGAAAACTTTCAAAAATAATTTGTTTATTAAAGTACAAGCACAACCAAATTAATTTTTAAAGTATTTCCTTTCTTAGACGTGAAGAGTCCCTTCTTAGAGAAAAATTATCTCAGTCTTCTTTGCCCTTGAGCTATTTGTAATACAAAAAGGATAAATCTGCAAGCACATACAAATACATTTAATTCTTCCTACTTTTTTTCCTTCCCTTGTGTGTCAGTCCACTCATAACTGGCAGTCCTAGTTCATGAATCCTAATGATGAATTTTAGAGAGGAAACAGTTATGTTCACCTAAAATATCTCAGTAGTTGCCAAGTATAATGATGTATATTTGGTTTTCAGTGAGAATATATTTCAGTGCCATTGTATCCATCAAAATGATGTTTCACTGATGTTAAAGGAGAAAACATATATAGAAAAATAATGTGTGGTGTATCCATAATACATTGCAAGTGTTATTTGCTCTTAGGCAGAAATAAGGACAAATTCTACAGTCAGCACTGCTGCTATGCAACACTTATTCTGAAGTATCTTCTTTCTTTAAATCAGAAACCCAGATCATTGCCATTCATTTCTCATTAGCTTGCAGATAGGTTTTGCCACCACTAAAAATAAAAATTGAACACTGTGATTGATTGATTGATTGATTGATTGATTGAGTTCTTATGACCTCTGAAGGACAAAATTTGCATAGCCATTTAACAAGTGAAGCAATGGACTGAAAATGGGATGCTGCTGTTGTAGTTCTCTTACTGCTTCTTTTGGCGTTATTGAAACTAGCTACAGGAATAAGTGTGTGTTGCTTTGTAAGAAAATTGGATTTTAAAAGGTAGAATTACTGTGAAGAGTAAAGAAGATTAATAGGTTTGTGGCACTGAGGTAAAATTATACAAGTTCAAGGACTTTCTGTTAAAATTTATAAAGCATTGGACAGACCATGTCAGAGAACACTATTTTCTGCTACTTCTTATGCAGAGATAAAGTTGGTAGATGCACAAAAACAGACACTCCACAGCAGTTTTAGAAATCTTTAGATAAGGAGCCACCAGCTGATGTCAATCCTTAATCATTTTTCTACTTTGTCTTTTTCATTTAAAATGTAAAGTAGTTGTCTGATAGAGTTCATCTGACATCATTATGCAGATTAGAATTATAAAAAAAGATTTAAAAACGAATCCATTTAAAATATAAAGAAGAAGGATGTTTGATGTAGAACAGATAATAAGAAATGCAAAAATATGTTACTTCAATAGAACTTTATTGTGTGTAGGGATGACTACTTAGCAATGTAAACTAAATCTCAAGTTAAATCCTTTTTTTCCTTTTCTCCTTTTTTTTTTTCCTGAATCATAACTGTTTCCCTTCACTCCTTATATTTGAACAAAGCTAAGAAGTGTTGGGAGGCAGACCACCTTTCCTTTTTTCTCATCCTAGCTTCTTCCCCACTGTCCTGCTGTGTCTTTATAATTCAAATTATCATGTAGACTTTTCAGCATCTGATTTTGTGTTCTAGATATAAATAGATGTTATCTTCCTTTGGTTATAGGGACATGAATGTGGTTAGCCAAGTACAACATCTTTAGTATTGTAATAGAAGGAAATGAGAGTCATTTGGCCATGAAATTCTCTATTAAAGCAGTTGTTGCACCTCATATTCCATGAAAAGCCTACAAATGTCCACAGAAAGGTGTCATAATTTTCAGAGGTCTTTTGCTACTTATTGTAATTTATTCTTCATTTGACTTTCAGCTGTTTTTTTCCTTCCACTTTTTCCACCTTGAGAATTGTGAGAGAGAGAAGAATGTTATTTTCCTCTCTATGAAGCATCTGGTCTAGAGATTCTAGTGAATATATTATTTTGTTAAAGACTGCAGGGCCAAACTGAGCAATTGTTACCTAGCATGATGTGTTAGCTGCTTTCCACATGATCAGAGAAGGTATGAAGAGCTCTTAAATGATTAAAAATATAGGTGCTAGAGAGCAATGCTTCAAAAACTACCAGGAACCTAAATATTAAGCATTTCCACTTCTTGTGGGATTAACTATAATAGCTCAGGATAACTTTGCTAACTGTCCTTTCCTGGAAAATAGAATTTTCAGTTGGGCTTCCTTTCCCAGAATGTCTTGCTCTGCTGTGTCCTCAGAACAGCAATGGCTGTTCTGGAATAGCAGCTGTGATATGAATTGTCAGGCTGCCTAAGCAGCCACTTAGCCCCTTTGCTACATCCTTACATGTTCACAGGCATTACCAGAACTGACACAACAAAACTGGGTGCAATAGTTAAAAGAAAGTAAGGATGATAATCAAAGAAACATTTTCCTAAACTTTCCTGAACTACTTTCCTCTTTTGTGTCATGAGTCTCTGAATAATTGAGCAAACATAAGCTCAGCAACACAGGGACGTTTTCAGCCTGAAATTACTCCTTGGACCCTTGTCTTATGCTACTCTAACCAACCAGCTTAGGTAAATCAACAAAGTTGCAGCAGCAACATCTGCATGACACTGTGGGGCCAATAACCATGTAAACTGATATTATATTGAGGCAGGATGCTTTATGTTATTCCTTTTCCATGGTTCTTGTATTGGCCCAGCACTTCCACTTTGCCCAGAGAAGTCTAACTCTTGCTTTTTCTGATTTTGAAGATTGTGTCACTCTCATAAATGTTTCCACAACAAGAAAACCCTAGAAAGCATATTTTTGTTTTATGACAGTCATTGCTATCACATTGTAGTTAGCAATAAAAGCCTGTATGTGAAAAACTTAATCAGCTTCTAAACCAAGGGCTAGAAGAAAATAAGACTCTAGGTATGTCTTAGACAGAAAGAATTCTTCTGTCAGAAGTAACAAAAATCTACAGCTTTTACTTCCTCATATATCTGGACTTTTTGAAGGTGACATGTAAAAATCCTGTTCCCATTAGTTTCAGACACAATCCAACAAAAGCAACAAAGCCAAATCATTTACTTTTCCTTAATTTGGCGTAATGTTGCATAAAATTATCTCAAATGTAAAGTAACTAGCCTGATTACTGTAAATTAGGAAGTTAAATTATGCTTTGCTGTGTTCAAGGCAGGAGAGTTACCTAATTTTTCTCGGTATGCTTAAGTGCCTTTGAAAGGTGCAGTGCCCTGATAAAAAATTCCATGTTCTATGAATATTTCACCGATTTCCAAATACTACTTTATTTATTTACAAACTACACTAAAGAATGCCTGTATTCTTCTTCTAAACTGTCTCCCAAAAATTTTACATTCAATTTTATATATTGGTTCCAAAAAAAAAAAGCACTCTGTAATACTGTAAATACTTCCCACAGTTATTGGTGCAATTGCATAACCTTAAGTTTGTTTTCTATTGGTTTGTCACAGGGCACACTGCTGTGATAGTACAAACTTATGCTAGAATAATATGTCATTACCAGCTAAAAGTCTACATCATTAAATCATCACTTGCTTAATGCAAGTACAGTTGAATTCTTGACTGAAGGATTTAACATTATGAGTTTTAAGTTATGAGCTAAAAGTTTTAGACCAGAGGTAATTCCCCAGTAGTGACACAGCACCATCAAGCATGGGAGACCAATTCTTTACATGGGACATTAAAGAAATGCCTGTCTCAGATCTCTCTACAGCACTGCAGAATTCAGTGGCCTTCTTTGTTCTGTTCTTGGTTTATTGTTTTGTTTTTCCATTTCCAAAAGAGTAATCTGAGTTTCCAATAAATGTTTCTCTTTAAAATCTAATTTTTAAAATATTCAAATAGGTAAGTGTTCCAGATTAATACTCCATTGACTTTTCCTAGCATCATACAGCCTTGATTTGTAACTGGTTTGGATTAGGTTAGGGTTTCTTTGAAATATTCACTTAAGTGAAAACAAATTAGCATGTATTGTGCAGCTGTCATTGAGTTTAAGAAGCATTTGGAGCATGCCATTATCAGGTAACACTGTAATTTTGTCATGTTATGTGAATAGGCAATGGAGATTTACTTTGGACAATTAATCATAATTATTTTTAAGCATTACTTTAAAAATTATTATGAAGATAAAGGGTAAATTAATTTTAATGGGAAACTGTTCAGGAAAGTTCTTCTATTATTCAAAGAAATTTTAAGATTTCTTTTAAGGCATAATTGTCTTTTTTTCTATTTATTTATACATTAATTAAGAATAAACCAGTTATTATTGTAACAGTCTACTATTATAATACAAGTAGTTTAGACAATGATAGTATATGCATGTAACTTTTAGGAGCTTTCATACATCCCTTGAGTCTCACAGAGCATTATATAGAATCACCCAAATCTGCCCAATAGAACATCTTTGCCACTAGAAAACATGTATGTCTTCAATGTACTTTTGTTGGGGGTTAGGATTTTTCCTTTTGTTTCTTTCTCTTACAGAATTTTGTCCCATCTGTTGGTAAGAGACAGACTAACGACTGGTACCTTGTAGGTGTAGAAGAAGGAATTACAAGTGACCTTGCCCCTGATAACTCACAGTTGTACTAATTACCAAAAGAAGAACAGTCTTGCCCTTAATGGGTCACAGCTGTGACTAATAAAGTGCGATAAAAGGGGTGGGCTCCTCTGATTAGGGGGAAGTATAGAGGAAGAAGACCTTGAGAAGGTAGAGGTGCTCTGAAGAAGAAGTAATGATCCAGAGAGACACAATGAAGAATGAAAATAGGAAGAGAGTTGCTACTGCAAAAGATTTGCTATGAGTTTAGTCTGGGTCTCATAGAGCTGGAGCCTGCAATCATAACTGAGCTAGGTAAAAGCCTGTAGTCAGAGGTAGCAAGGAAACACTTGCAGTCATATTCCAGCAGGATATAGCCAGCAGTCAGTCAGAAAAGCCAACAGTAGGAACTTGCTGTAGTCAGAGTCAGGATGGCTGAGGAGTAAAGAAGAATAAACTGGGACCCTTTCCATATTGTTAAATGACAGTCTATGTCTTGGCTCATTTCTACCCCTAATGACTGCTGTTAACAGAGAGACAAGAGAAATGGCCAAAGTGGAGGAATTTGTGGAAAGGATGGACAGCATGGTAATGATCCTGACAAGGTCAGGTGCACAGGGCAAATGTTGTGGGCCCTGGAAGAGCTAGGGACGTCTCAATACAGTAACTTCATTGCAACAATTAATGCCATGGACAACCAAGAGACAGTGGGTCCCATTGCCAACAGGCTCAGGTATTAGAGAGTATAGTCAATGGCCCAATGCAGGCTCATGTCTCTGCTTTGATTTAGGACCTTAAAGACATTAGGGAGGTGAGGAAGAACAGTGTGGTACCAGTGCGAGTCACAGTCCCCAATATCAGAGCCTGATGTGCACCAGCTAGGGAGAGGGAGTACTCCCCATGAGCTGAGGTTCTTCCTGTGTGACCACGGGGAAGACATGGGAAGGTGGGATGGGAAACCCACTTCTGTCCTGGCAGAACAGGTGCGTGAATTCGAAGAGGAAAAAACACTTACTGACAGAGTTCTACTAAAGTGAAGGCAGCCTCAGTCTCCCATGACCAAGCTTCCTAGTATAAGAGAAGGGAGGATGATCTGTTGGATCCCCTTGAAGGTACCTCTATCATGTATGCCCAGGAAGAAAACAATAACCAGGGTTAGAGGGGCCCTGCCTCTATCCAGGGAGCGGCATAGGAAAACTGGATCTTCTGGATGGTGTGGATCCGATGGCCTGGCACATCAGAACCACAAAAATACAATGCCTTAGTTGATACTGGTGTGCAGTGTACCCTGATACCATCGGGACATGTGGGAGCAGAACCTGTTTCCATTGCCAGGGTGACGGGGGAATCACAGCAATTGATCCTGTTGGGAGCCAAGGTGAACCTGACTGGGAAAGAGTGGAAGAAACATCCTACTGTGACTGGCCCAGAGGCTCTGTGTATTCTGGGCATAGACTTCCTCCAGAATGGCTATTACAAGGACCCAAAGAGACTCAGATGGGCTTTTGGCATAGCTGCTGTAGAGGCAGAGAACATTAAGCAGTTGAACACTTTGTCTGGACTATCAGAATCCTTCTGCAGTTGGACTTCCGAAAGTGGAGGAAAAACTAGTACCAACTGCCACCTTGAGTGCACTGCTGTCAGTACCAGATAAATTGAGATGCTGTGATTCCCCATCCACAAAATGATCCATGAACTGGAGAGCCAAGGGGTGGTCAGCAAAACCCACTCACCCTTCAACAGTCCCATCTGGCCTGTGCACAAGTTTGACAGAGAATGGAGGTTGACTGTGGACTATCGTGGCTTGAATGAAGTGACTCCACCACTGAGTGCTGCTGTGCATGCTGGAACTCCAGTATGAGCTGGAGTCCAAGGCAGCAAAGTGGTACACCACTATTGACATTGCTGACATGTTTTTCTCCATTCCTCTGGCAGCAGAATGCAGGCCTCAGTTTGCCTTCACCTGGAGGGGAGTGCAGTACACCTGGAACCAACTGCCCTAGGGGTAGAAACACAGCCCCACCATCTGCCATGGACTGATCCAGGCTGCACTGGAAAAGGGTTAGGCTCTGGTACATCTACAGTACATCAATGGCATCATTGTGGGAGGGAACATGGCAATGGAAGTATTTGAGAAAGGAGAAAGGATCATCCAGATTCTTCTGGAAGCCAGCTTTGCCACCAAAAAAAGTTAAGTGACCTGCTCAAGAGATCTGGTTTCTGGGAGTGAAGTGGCAAAATGGATGGCATCAGATTCCCACTGATGTCATCAATAAGATCACCCCAATGTCTCTGCCGACCACCAAAAAAGGAAATGCAAGCTTGCCTAGGCGCCATAGGCTTTTGAAGAATGCACATTCCTGAGTATAGTCAGATTGTGAGCCCTCTCTACCTGGTCACCCGTAAGAAGAATGAGTTCCACTGGGGCCCTGAGCAGCAACAAGCTTTTGCCCAGATCAAGCAGGAGATCGCTCATGCGGTAGCCCTTGGCCTAGTCAGGATGGGACCAGAGGTGAAGAACATGCTCTACTCTGCAGCTGGGAACAGTGGCTTGTTCTGGAGCCTTTGGCAGAAGGTGCCTGGGGAGATTCAGGTCACTGGGATTTTGGAGCCGAAGGTACAGAGGGTCTGAAGCCAGCACTGCTGCGATAATACAAACTTCTGCTGTAATAATTTGTTATTACCAACTAAAATCCTTAATTATCATAAAATTATCACTTGCTTAATGCAAGTACAGTTGAATTCTTGACTGTAGGATTTAACATGAGTTTTGAGTTATGGTCTAATTTTAGACCACGTGAGAAGGTGTGACTGTGCTTGCGCCACAGCGCCCCCTGCAGCTGTGGGGGAATCATTGCTCCTGCCCTGCCAGCTGGGAGCCAACAGCGCCCCTGCTGGCTGTGGGCATAACTACACCAAAGGGGAAAGTGCCTGCGGCCGAGAGATGGCTGCAGCTGGGATTCTGGCTCTGTTTGTTGTCGTTTGCCTTGTTATACATACTAGTAAAGAAGTGTTATTCCTTTTCCCACATCTCTGACTGAAAGCTCCTTAATTTCAAAGTTATAATAATTAGGGGGGAAGGGGGTCATATTTCCTCCCACTTTCCTTGGGAGACGTCTTTCTTTCAAACCAAGACAACTTTTCCTGGAGGTTTGTCCTGCTGAGTTTTTGAATTTGTCAAACAAGAAAAATCTGCTAGGATTATCAGCAAGGAATTTCCTGGAAAATGTGTTAAGATGTCACAGCTGCATTTTTCAGTCTTTTTCCTCTCTTGCCTACTGCTTTAATTTGGAAAAGATGTTCCTAAAAGCACAGGCAGAGGCTCAAAATTAGGAGTGCAGAGAGCTAAAACCCCAGCATCCAGGAGAGGATGGCAGACGGCTAGGTCTTTACAGTATAGCCTTCCTGGGCAGAGGCCCCAGCCTGGTGACTTCCTTGTCTTCTCCAGTAATCTTAAAAGAAAATTGTCTATGACGGCAAGGAGTTAGGGGGTAGTTGTAATTTTAAAGAAATACAATTGTTTGTCATCTTAATATTTTGGATTTCACCAGGTTTTACCAGGGTAGCCTGCAATTCTGAGAGCCAGGACATACAGCTGGCTCTGTATTTCCAACTCCTCCAATGCAAATGTCCTGGTAATTTTTAAGTCTCCAAACCTTGGAGGTCCTCTTCATCTGGGCAAAGCAGAACGTTGTGTAATGGCCTGGTCAATACAGCCTCATCCCTTTACATAATCATGAGAATGCACTGATTACAAAACCGCTTAACAATCTGCAGCTCCTAATTCCCTGCTTTGTTCTTCATCCTTGTTTAATAATGTTTGCTTGCTGAGGTCTACCCTGCCCCATGACAAATGCCAGCTCTGTTTACTTACAAAACTTGTGAGTCTGGCCAAGCCCAAACTGCAATATCAGATCCTAGGGAAGTAGCAAAGTAACAGAGTTACAAGTAGCTCTTTATTTCTTCAATAATTGCAGCTGCAACCTCTGAGGAATGGATGAAAGTACTCAGAAGCAAAAACAAACTGAGGGTGGTTGGACTCAATGATCTTTGTGGTCTTTTCCAACTAACCCGATTCTGTAATTCTGTGATTCCATGAAACGGGGGAAGAAGAAATGGAGTGAAATGAATCCTCTTTTAGGTTTCTGAGGGCAGAGAAAGCAGTGCTACATTTGAAATTGGACCCAAAAAAAAAGAAGTACATAGGATTAGCTATAAATTTCACAGTTATTCTGAGCTGTTTGACCCATGCCTCCTCCCTCTCCCTTAAGAGGTTTAAGGACTATTCTGAAAGACGGGCGGTTCGGAAAGAAGGTGGCTTAATGACCTAAGCCCTAGGTTTGAAATACCTGCACCATTTATGTTTGCACACTTATTAATCCTGATAAACAATTTGAGCTATTCTCCTGCTGTCAGATTGAGTTTAGAGATTTTTAAGGAACAAATTTTGGAAACAAGTCACTGCTTGTTGTGTATAAACTCTTGGTGGAGCCCACAGTGGTTCAAGTAAAATGATAAGCTCACTCACCATAGGGTTTTCAGGGACAGAAATTGTCCCTTTCCACACGCCTGGCCACAGCATGTGGTATGAGATGGCTGACTATCCCTGTAGGGGATCCCTGTCACTGCTAGAAAATCACTCTCAGGGAAGAGCTAGGCAGCCAAAACACCACGTTCAGATCACTCTGGCACAGCCTTGGATAACGGTGCTGTTTCAGGTCAGCTGTGTATTCATAGCTGACAAGTCAATTATTTTTAATCTCTACTACAGTTTGAAGTCCTAAGAGTGTTTTAGGGATCTGTGAAGATTAGCAGTGCTGTTCTGGAAGCCAATAATGCCCTCCTACAGCTCCAGGGCTGGAGTATTAATGGCCGTTGTATAACGTGGCAGTCCCGCCCTGCCTAGCTTTGCCCCCGGGGACACACATCTGTATCCTCATCAAATAATGGTGAGCAGCCTCCAGTAAAGGTTCAACTGACAGCCTGAAGCAAAAATCTCTCATAAAAGGACAAAATGAAATTCCTTTTTCCTCAGGAGATCCAGTAGCTAATGAAAAACTGAAATGGGCTCTGGGCCTTAGGCACTCACAAATGATAGTGCCCTGAGGAGCAATTTCATACCATCAGCAAGCTCTACTTGCATTTTTGGAGCCTCTTTCTCTTTTTGTTGTGTGAATCAATCTGTTGCAAGAGGCTTAAAAAATCACTCATCAGCAAAAGCAAAACAAGTTCCAAAAGCACAGTATTAAAGGGCACAAACACATGCATGACCTGAAAGTGTCCTTAAACTTCTAGTTCAGCCAGTCAAGCTGTTAAAAGACTAAAAATAGGTCTACATTTTTATTAAGCCTACTATGTATAGAAATACTGGAGACTTTGAGGCATGTAAAAAAAGTTCTGAACCCGTTCTTTTGGTATGTCTCCAACCCAGAACCCGTTCTTTTGGTATGTCTTCAACTCCTCAGAACCACATTAGGAGAGTTCTGTTCCTCTATTTTACACCACACGCAGAAGGGTACCCTGGGAACTGACTCCACGTGCCCCTTTCTGTTCATTTGGGCAGGGGAGGGTGCAGGACTTCACCATCCCTACAGGTGCCCATGGCAATGTGCTGCAGGCAAGGAAGGCAGAGCCAGCACCATGCAGACATGGAAAAGAAACCTTCACACACCCAAATTTGTCTTGTATCCTAACCTGATGAATAAGCAGGTTTCGCTAGCATTAATTCAATTTAACAAAAATATTACAAATATTTGACAATTACACAGTTAAACACCAAAAGTAAATAATTTGTAACTTCCGCCACTGGGAATCAGCTCTGCTTATTATGATGTTGAGCATTATTTAAAAATTTATTTTATTATTCTTACAGTAGCTGTTTGTTTGTAAATTAATGACTTCCTAACAGGCAACAGATACATTGCTGTGCATGCTGCAGAGAGGTATTTTACAGAGCCCAGAGACACATAAGGACCTACCTAGATACTTGTATTGAGATTGATTATAGAACAGCAGATGGGTAAATCAGCACAGCAGTATTCTTTTAATAACATCATAACACATTTATTGCACTCACAGAACCACAGGATGATCTTCTTAGGTTACTGTTATAATGTTTTTCACTGTTTAATGTAGTATTTTGAGATGCTACTGTAAAAAGTGCAGTATTTCTCTTTATCTCAGAAAGTTCTGTATATGTGCAACAAGATCACTGTAGCCTTCTTTATCCCATAAATGTTTTCTTTTTTACCTACAATGTATGTTTTTTGGTGTAGAAAGGAAAGCATCACATTTCTCATCACTGCTTTTATGAAATGCTTCTGATTCCACATCAAGCAGACAAACATGTCTAAGTCTTCTCAGTATGTTTATTCCTGAGAAATAGAAACCGGCTGCTAGCTACCATGTCACCAGTAGTGTTCCCATGACTGCAGAAAGTGGCAAGGGCTTTCCTGACAACTACAGTTTCTCCCAGGTATTTTTCAGACGTGGGAGTTTTTTCATCCTGGCCTTCAGTCCCTTCCTATTTGGGACAGGCCATATAATCTACCAGATCAGAATTACATACCCAAACACATTAGACTGGTTATTACTTTGTCCAGATTCCTGATGTTTTGTCAGAGCAACAATAGTGACACCAAGATGCAGAAAGAAAGCAAACAAAATTATATTTTCCAAAATCCCAAGTGAAATGTAAGGGAGTAAGAAGAAAATTAATCTGCTCATGGATATCCAGCAATCCTTAAATTAATCTGTAGTTGCAATAAGCAGTATGAAATGCAATAAAAAAGCAGCAATGTAAAATGCATTTAACCACATTCTTAATAGATAAATCAGATGATGGAAATGCAATCAGCAAAATACATTTTGACCTCCAGTAAAATACTTTATGAGATCCTTCTTGAAATAATACTTGCAAAATAGAAATTAAAGCCAGTGTGCCAAAAAGAAGATTAAGTTTGTAGTGCGTGATATGACATTCTTGGTTAAGCATCTGCTTTTAACACTGGGTCTAATTTTGTTTGAAAATTATATGTAGTTACTGTCAAATTTTATTTAATCTTAAACAGTGGTAGAATGGTGTCTTTGCTGCATTTGTTTGTGATTGGAATTACAGTAAAACAAGCAACTACTAGAGAACCTGCAGAGGGTCTGTGAAGCAATGGTCAGTCTGCATGGCTTATGCACACACCATTTCTGCATGAAGGTTGAATCCAGTGTGTTTGAACACATTGGATTTATCTCTTAGGTGCCACTCTGCTGTTCAGCCTTGCACAGAAATCAAAACAAACACTACAAGGGTCTCCCAGGAGCTCTGACCCTGATCAGTATCATGAGGGCACAAATGTGAGGAATCTAAGAGGAGAATGAAGAAAAGAAAAAAAAAAGAGGATGGATTCCTATTTCAAAAAATATATCCAATCTCTGAGAACCTACATTCACTTCCACAATTGTGTAGATGTGTGGGGATGCTGTTAGGAAAATTAATCCACAAACATCAGAGGTTTATGTCCAAAAAGGAGATAGAGGAATCCTTTTACTTTATTCAAATAAAGGGAGAGGCCATGGGGCATTCCCCTGGGGTCTCTTGAATTTTTGAAGGATGCAGCCTCACTTTTTATCCTAATTTCCCAGCCGCATTTCCCTTTTCTGTTTCCCCATTGGCTGAGGTATTTGAGAGGCTCAGACTTCCCAGAATGCCCGATACCGAAGATTTCTCTCTAATGTATAACCCGCCCTTTTAATTTTTAATTCTTATGGAATTTAGGGGTTTTTCGTCCCCATTGTTTCTTTCATCTTTCAATGTCCAATTTAATTTATCAGCAACCCTAAAGTTTATTTGTAAAATAAAACATCTTTTTCCATTCTTCAATCAGTGGAATCATTCCCACTGTTTCTTTTATCTCCCAGTGCTAGTTTTACCTACCAGCAGACCCACAGCTTGTTTGTAAAGACAAATCTGCCATTCCTCTCAATGGTTTAGGCATTTTGGTTTGTTTTCAATGGAAAGTTAGTCAGAAGAGCTCTCAATTTTAGTATATTCTAGCCCTTATAAATTCCTGTTTGTTGTCATTCTTTGCATGCTCACATGTTTGGTTCCTTGTCACAAAAATATACTGATAGGAGGTCTTCAAAAGACGTGTAAGGTGTGGCACTTAGGGACACAGTTTAGTGATGTACTTGGTAGCTGTGCATTAACTGTTGGACCTAGTGACTTTGAGGGTCTTCTCCAACCTAAATTACTTTAGGATTCTGATTTTGGCAATGAGTTGCAGTTCATCCTTACCGATCTTCTTTTCCTGTAGTACAATACTGAGGGACTGATTAATGCTTGCCTGATTAATGCCTGTAAACCTCAACTGGCAAGATGTCTGTTGATATATGGCAATAAAACTAAGTAACATGCTAAACCTACTGAATACTCATCCAACCTTCTCTTTTCAGTCAAAAGCCATCTGAAACTGACAAGTCTTTCCAAGGTTTTCTAAGCAATTGGATTCTGACCAATTGGATTTTGATCACAAGACTAAATTTACCAGTTGTTAATTCTTTTTGTATGCACATGAGAAACAGTTGGAGCAAGTAGGATCCAAATTCAGCAACTGCTTCTTCCATCCTAACCACATGTCTACAGAAACAGAAGAACCTGATTATGGAGGCCTGTCCTTGACAGGCTTCTATCAGAAGCTTGAGCAAAGCAGTAAGAAAATGATTCTAAAGTCAATCTGAAATGCTGTCTCCCTATGAATATCCCCAATCCTCAATATTTATAGTTTGGTTTATGCCTTGAAGGCTTTGTATCCCATGCAAAATGTTTATCAGATCAACTTGATTTTTATTTGGATAAACCACAGTACTTAGGGTTCATGTCAGAGTATTTGTTACAATTTTAAAACACTTATTACATGATCCCTGAGATGAATAGCACCTGGAACAGCACTGGAAATCATACATAGTTCTGCAGTATAGATGTAAACAACTCCACTCTAGGTATCTCATTAGTACCAAACCAGATATCCCAAACTCCTCTTTTCCACATGTCAGACTGTCACAAAACTGTTTCTTTTCTTTTTAAAAACTGTCAATAACAATTGCTCAGAACAGATTTGCCCCTCCCCTCCACAACACCCAGATTTCAGGGGAGAACCAAACTCTCCTTCCTATAATACCTCTTCCTATAGCTCTTCCAGTTGAGCACATCCTTTTATCCTTTTTTGATACCACAGAAAATTTCTATATTAAGATGCTTCACAAATCAATGTGTATTGTAAGGACTTTGATGACCTGTTCCTGTGCAATTGCCAGAAAGAACAGAAAACCAGTGTTATTAAATAGATGTGGTTTTTTTCTCTCCCTCTCTCTCTTAGGATGGATTTATAGACTTCTTGGAGTTCATAGCTGCAATAAATTTGGTTATACGAGGGAAAATTGACCAAAAATTGAAATGGTATTTCAAGCTATATGATGCTGATGGAAATGGATGCATTGACAAAAAAGAACTATTAAGCATATTCAGGGTAAGTAAGTTATGATCAATAGCAAGAGCATTTGATATAGTGTGTTGCCCTGAAACAGTGGTTCATCATGTGCTGTAAATGGATTGTCAGTACTTTATCTAATGTTTTATGGTTGTAAAACCAGAATTAACAGTGGCTACTAGTGACACTCCTGACATTAGTTTCTTCCTTATTGAACATATCTAAGTAGCATTTTACTTTATACATAGTTCTACAGATAAAGTACTTTACTGAAAGTGAAATGTTTTGTAGAAACAGTAGAGACATTACTGTGATAAACTGTACTATAAGGCAGGGCAACACAGTAGCAGCATAATGAACAAAACAGATGGTTACAAGTATATGTGCCAGTCTATTGTGGAAAACTGGCTTCTCAAACTGATCTTGCAGCAAGAAAAATATAGATGTCAATAAAATATTACAATATTTTAATTTTTTGAAAGGCTTTTTTTGTTTACTACAAACACCATTACCCCCATTTCAAAACTAAATCACGGAAATATAATTTTACTATTATATCGCTCAGTGATATTTGGATAAAAATACTTCCAAAATTTTCCAGAAAATGGGTTCACTTCAAACCCATAAAACCAAAGAAGTACAATTCTTTCTTTAAAATTATCTTCATAGTTTTCAACTTGCTTTAATGAAATAAAAATAACATTATCCTCTTCATTAGCTGCTGTCATCCAAAAGGTATGTTAAGGCTCCTTACAAATATATATGACTCAATACGGTGCCCTAAATGTACAGGACTCACTACAGATCAAAGTTTTGCTGCAGGGAGCATCAAAACTAAATAGAGCTTTAATGCCATAACAAACAAGGAATATACTTTTCCTGGATTCTGCATTACTGCTGGTGCCAAGCCAGTCGCTGTTGGAGACTTTAAATAGCTGCTGCCAAAACTGAAAGGAACTGGAGCCAGATGGAGCTACCAGGTCAAACAAATAAAGCTGATCACCTAAAGAGCAGCTTTCTAAAGATAGAAGTAGAGGCCGAATCTTCCAGATTTCTCCTTTGAGACTAATGAAATCTTTCTTTCACAAATATTCTCCATTAATTTTCACCCAGAGCCAATGAGTCAACGGTGTTTTGTCTGGGGCTATCCAAAGTGAGAATTAAAATTAAAATCCTCCCAATGTAAAGAATATTTATTTTTTAACTTACCTGGTTTTAAAACCAGTTTATACCTTTGTGTGTTTCCATCTCTTTTGTTGTATAAGAACTTTAACTTAAACCTGCCTAAATCATTGACCTAGACTAGATTAAAAATGGTGGGCCCAAAAAGAAAAAAAGAACAAACAGGCTCACAGCCATTAAGGGGTGACCAGCTTATAATAAGCATCAGTAAATAAGGGCTTGTCCAAAAAGATGTGTAATATCTGAGACATTAATTTAGAAATACAGAAGTGCTATTAAAATGAAATCTCTCTCTACAGCTATGCAAACTATGGACCAAGATACCACTACCCAACTCCTTCCAGATAACCATGCACCCTTTCAATGATCAGTATTTACTATTTAAGGGGCTTCTGTGGTAGTCAGTGACACAAACACTTCAGGAACCACTGCTTTACTCTTGGCACTGCAATAAATTTAATTGTGGAAGGGATACAACTTTCTACTTAAGACTGTGGGAGGGTCAGACATATAAAACACCAAAAGTACCTAAAGTATGAATTAGTAATAGAAACAAGTTTATGTAACTGTTTTTGTAAAATTATTGCTGCTTTTTGAAACAGACAGGAAGTTGGGGCATTCAGAGGGGGCATTTTTATGATTTTATTTTTCAAGAATTCTAGATCAGTGAATAGATTAATAGATTGTTTTAAAATATGAGGTCTAATATAATATTTGGAAAGAGACACCAAAAGAAACAAGTGGCACATACAGTGACTTATCTTACACAACACAGTTCACCTCAAGATAATTCAAGTGCAGAAAAACAAATTCTATCGTGTGCCCATTATATAATGCATATGCATGTTTATATATATGCACATATTTTTCCAGTCAATGGGACACAATTTTGCAAAAACATACATTTATACCTTTACTCCAAATATTGAGTCCTTTTGCCACAAAAAAAAAACCAAAAAAACCCAAACCAAAACAAAACAAAAAAAAACACCAAACCAACCAACCAACCAAAAAAACTAAAAAAGTAGAGGGGTTTCTTTTGGTTTTCTTAATTTCTCTGGAGGGCAAGTTTACTGCCAACTTCAGGACGGCCAGTCTGACTTTATTTGTGATTACTAAATTAAACACGTCTTAATAGAAAAATTACTTAGGCTTTCTCTGCATGTGCTTTCAGATGGGAAAAACAATACTGCATTTAAATCACACAGACCAAAAGGCACTCTCTGAAGGCATGGAACTCTCTAGGGCCAGATAAAAATGCTGATGTAGAATCGAAAGTGAATTACAGAGCAGAGGTGCCACAGGGTTCTTCAGACCTTCAGAAATATGCATATTAGTGTGTAATCTCTAGGCTGTGTTATGTTAATTAAATTTCCAGTCCTTATTACTGATAATTTACTTGAAGTAACTATTTATTTAGTGATTTTTGAAAGGGTTTATGAACTAAAGAGTTGCACTTCAAGTACTGCTTTTGACAGCGTATTGTTTCACACTTGATGGGAAAAACTCTGAAAGAACTTTCTGTGTTTCTGCCCTCAGGCAATTCAGGCTATTAATGGCTACACCAACATGACTGCTGAAGAGTTCACAAACATGATATTTCAGAAGATAGATGTGAACAATGACGGTAAGAATCTAGGTTTTGTTGGCATTGGCAGGGACTCTTCTGCAAGAAGGGATTTCAACATACAGCTGAAGGATGACTGGTTTAGATAGCTGAAAGCCCGAATCTGCTCTTCTTTGCCCTTATTTTACTTCAGTTTCACAGTGGAGTGTAAGTCAAATGAAAAAAGGAATTACATGCAGTAATTACATGCAATAAAAACAGCTCCAAAATGCCAGTTCTCAGATTGAGTAGCAAAATGAAAATTTGTCTGGCCGTGGGGGAGTAATATATTTGTGTTGGTATATTCTATTTTAAATTCTTAAAAAAAAAAAAAACAAATAGGATGAATGGTTGCACATGTTCTAGCATGTTCTAAAGACTGGTGAGCATATTGGATGTTCCTTGAAGGCTGACTGTCAATGCATGCTAAGATACATGCTCCTGGTTTTTCCTCAAGATACTAAATTAAGCCAATTGGTCTTGCATTTGGAAACTATAATTTCGTTTCACTGCTTCAGAGTTGTTTCTAATTGAAAATTTATTACGGATGAATGTCCTCCCTCATACTTCTAATCATGAAGATAATCCTTCCACTGGCAACTATGTTTTTCAGCAATTGCTGCAATCATTGACAAATTTGGAACATTAGGAAAGCTAAAAAGAGTAAAGTCAGGTCACAGACAGGAATTTTGGGCAGTTTGACAGAGAGAGGCATTTTTATGGTCTTATTTAGTGTATTGAAGTTACTCTTTTAAAGAGTTGTTTGAAATATATAATCAGAGTATTAACAGTGGTCTTGTGATGCATGTGGAGGATGCCTTAGTGGAGGATTTTTTTGACCCACCTCCTTGGCCCACTCTTTGGTGAAGACAAATTATGAAAGGAGTGCAAATAACACAGTCAAAATCTAACCCAAATTCTACGATTATTCACTGCTTTGACCATACATTTACTGGCAAGTAATAGTTGTATCTGAGCTAGACCATTATTAGTGTCATACATTTTAGCAAGGAAAATCCGAAACATAACATATTGACGATTATCTTCATAGTGGTTCCGTTTCAAACAGTTTTCTATAGTTTCTTAGTTTTTATATTGCTGGAAAGCAACAGGACTAGCTCCACCTGAGGAATAGGCCAAGTTTTACCAAATTTAGCTTCAACTATGCTACCTCCTGTAGCTTATTAAAGAGAAGTGCAAATGGACAAATAAATTGCAAAGTCCTTCCTTACATTAATATACAATAAATAATCCCATGGGTTGTAAGGAACAATTCTTAAAACACATCTCCTGTTGGTTTTGCAATTTATTTTCATTATCTCCCAGAAATCTCAGGCCCATCACAGCAGAAGTGAGTCTGGGCCTGCCAGTGTAACCTCATCTGGCAACTGCAGTGTGGTTTGTATGCCTGCTATTGGTACCTCAAAATGCACAGCTTGGGATCAAGAGGAGTGAATCCAAGACCAACTGACCTGAATAAGCAGGAAAATGGGGCAGCATGTGCACGTGATGAGTCCAGGAACCCCATCCACCCAAAGACCTGAGTCAAAGGCAATACAGAGTGAAGGAGAGGGAAACTAAGAGGAGTGTCTGGGATAGGAGGAGAGTTCACAGGAAGTGAGTGGATTAGTGACAAAGCAGGATGATGCATGCAAGTGTACAGAGATGGCTTGTTCTGAGTCTGCTTGTGGAATGATTATATAGGCTGTTGTTGAAAAAAGAAGAACAAACATCCTCAAGGCTCTGCATGCCAGCTCTTGGAGAGGGTCTTAGTACTTTCATTGAAGCCTAAGAACCAAGACTTCTGTCAAATGAGGACTTTCCTCTTTATATGAGCCTTTCACCAGTGTAGCAAGGACATATGTGACTAAACAGAAAGCAAACTTTACTGACTATTGCTAGAAAGTGTTTTTCACATTTTTAAATGCTGATAGTTTTCCTTTTTCATGTCAGATGATGTTTCCAAGGCTGCCATGAACAAAAAACAAGACATAAAAAGCCAAGAAAGAAAAAACCAACCAAAGAAACAAAACCCAAAACCACAAAAAACCAAACCAAACAAACAAACAAGCAAAAAAAAAAAAAAAAACAAAAAAACCACCAAACCTACAGATACTACTTAAACCTGAAAACAGCCAAAAGTCAGCACACTAAGCATTCACCAGACATACACATGACTGAAACTGCTGCTCCCTGGGGCCTTAACTCATCCAGCTATTTTCCTCTTCGCCTGGCCCTTGTAATTTCTAATTTTACAGAGAAATCATTCATTGTTGTGAATTTAACAAGAAACTTTAAACCATTCTCAGAGGAAACAATCTGGCTCTTCTTGTTAAACCAAGATTTATTTCTACTCTTAAAGTAAAACAGTATCACTGGAATAACCCCTAGACAGAGAACTATGGACATTTCTGTGTACTATGCAAACAGACACATGCCTAGAACTGGCCTTTGCTGACAGGGAAAAGAGCAGGAAAAGAGGAAGAATATTAAACAATATCCCTACTCTTCAATAAAAGAGATTTTATTGTTGTCTTGAAACTTTGAAGTTATTAGCTGATTTTGACATGACCCCAAAAAAATCACTCTCTAAATGGCCATTTCAGTTCCTTGAAAGAATTTATCTATCAAACCACTTTGCTGATTTTTTTCCCCTACATCTGATAATGGTTCTAAATAATCCTAGTAGTCAACACGGGGACTATGACCACTAATCCTTAGCAAATCACACCCTAATCTCTTTTAAAATCAGCTCTAATATAAATTCTAGTTAGCTCAGTGAGAAGCGGCCAGTACATCCAAATTCAGCCCTGATAGAGGCTTCATTAGAGCCCCTTTACACACATTTATGAGCACTTATAGTTATTTCAGACTTCAGGGAAAGCTATGTTTGACCTGCTTTAACAGAAAAATGAGTGAGGATCTGACTGATGCAAAGTGAGAAATTATTCGCAAATACTCTACCTGCATTTGCCTATCAGCAACTTTCATAAGAGATTCAATCGGGCATGAATGTTCTTTTGTTCACTAGAGAGATTGCTGCATTTCTCAGCTTCTAAAGACTATGTGACTTTCTTTTAGGGGAACTGACTTTAGAAGAGTTTATCAATGGTGTGGAAAAAGACGAGGACCTAATGGAATTAATTACGAAAAGTTTTGACCTTTCCAACGTACTCAAAGTCATACAGAACGGCAGGAGAAACAGCGTCTGAAGGATCCAGTCATGGAAGTGGTCTCTGTCTCATAATTTCAAGGATGATAATATTTGCTATATTCAGAGAGGCTGATGTTGTCAAAGCCTGCCCAGGCAATACTGAGCAGCCTTCTCCAGGAGTAACAATTTTCAATCTTTCTATATCTCATATCTCATATCTCATTTTATTTTCTTTATTCTTTCCCTTGCTAATGACTGTGGCAGCCACAGGGAAAAAAAAACAAAAAACTGAAAAAAACCCAAAAATTTTTGCCTGCATATAATAGAAAAGATATTTGATGCAGTAAAAGTCTCTATGATCTAGATCTCTATGAACATGTTGTGGTCAAACCCTGGCTGGCTAGCTGCTCACTCACTCCACTCTAGTGGGATGGGAAAGAGAATTGGAAGAGCAAAAGTGAGATAACTTGTGGGCTGAGATAAAGACAGTTTAAAATGGAAAGAAAATGCGTGCAAGCAAAGCAAAGCAAGGAATTCATTCAGCATTTCCCACAGGCAGGAAGATGTTCAACCATCTCCATGGAAAGCACGGATCCAGCAAGCATAAGGGTGAATCAAGAAGACAAATGCCATCACTTTGAACATCCTCTCCCTTCCTTCTTCTCACCCAGCTTTACATGCAGAACATGACTCCACACAGTGTGGGACATCCCTGTGGCCGTTTGGGGCCAGCTGTCCTGGCTTTGTCCCCTCACAACTCCTTGGCACCCCCAGCCCACTCAGTACTGGAGTGGGGTAAGAGGCAGAAAAGGACTTGTCACTGTGCAAGTGCTTCTCAACAGTAATGAAAACATCTTTGTGTTATCAATATAGTTTTGGTCACAAATTCAAAACAGTCTCATACCAGGTACTATGAAGAAAACTACCACTATCCAAACTGAAAACAGGACTATCTCTTCTGTTTAGACTAATCGATAACATAATGGAAATTATGTAAATTGCAACTTTTCTAAAAGACAAAAAGTTAATAATTTTTTTCTTTTAATAATATGTTGTTTAACCTACCATCTAAAGTGTGGGCACAAACTTTTAGGTAGGACTGTGTTCTATCTAGATGAATTAAGAACAAAGCCTGCTTTGTATTAACCTAACATTTGCTCTAATCAGTACTCAAAATTGGATTAAGTTCTCTGGGAAACACTTCAGCTAGCTTAATATTCCCAAGATGTGTATCCTCCTTAACAAGCTCTCTACTACTCTTGACTTTATTACATTTGTTAATTAAAATAATGTGGTATTTTGATGTTTTTTCCAGGGCTCAGCCACTGTTCTTTTAAATTAACCTTTTATAAAAGTGTTGGAATTAAAATTTGTTGTCTTTGTAAAGCAAAATTAGAAGTTCAAAGAATAGCAAAACTCAAATCATTTTGTAAGTGCTCCCAGATATTTGTGTCCTTTGACTTTATGTCCTCCTTTGCAAAAAAAATGTTTTTACTGGGCTCTTTTCCAGGGTTGTATGAAACAAAAGGTAAGAGATATAGGGTCACTTGTACTTCTGCAAAACAGACAGCCTTTCCCTGACTAATTTAGGTATCTTTGCCCTGTCCAAATACCTCGGTGGAAGCTTTTAGCAATTGTTGTCTTTCTGAGATTTCTACCTCCTGTCAAACTGGCTTGCAATTGTCTCTGAAGGTGGTAGCCAGGACTGCAGGGAAGGCATCTGCAGGTGGCATGATCACATATTCTTCATTCTTTTAGGAAAGCAGGCTCAAAGCACAACCTTACTTTGTAAATAACAAGACTAATTCTATGAACTGTAATGGAATGGCACGAAATGTGTGCAAAGGGAAAACTATAGCTCTTTCTGGTTCTATCGGCATTGATTCTCTCAAGTCTGTAAAAAGTTTTATCAAATTACTATATTATATCATAGGACTAAGTTCTCCTTGAGTGACAACACCCTGCAGGAATTACACTAATATTAATTAGTATTAGAAACATCAGAATTAATCAAAATAATTTGTGGAAGGATTGGTGCAAGTTGAACAAAACAGTTTTTAAGACTTCAATATGAAAGAGCTTTTCTTCGAAATTCACTTCAAATCTATGTCCAGTCGCACATGAAATGTAGTACCCCATCATCTACAGTTATTATCCCAGATTCTGGTTGATCAATGGAATATAGAAAGAATATGCAACATGAATCACTTGACATTACAAACAATTCTGACATTATAGATCTGACATTTGAAGCTTTTGCATCCTTAATAAAAAAAAAATGTATGAGATTGCTGGTGTTTTGAATGTTATGTTTTTGTATTTATTCATCTTTGACACATACATGTGTCAAAGCTTTCTCACACCCAGACTTCAGAAAATCACTGTTCATAGTCTGATGCTTTTGTATTTAAAGCCTATGAGGGTCTTTCAGAATTGGCTTTACAATATTTAAAATAAAATGGTCAGATCTAAGCAGCTTGGGCATATGGAAACAGCTGCATTTGGGATTTTTTTGTTTTAAACTAATAAAGTGATAGACTTGCAAAAATAGCTACTGTGAAAAACTCTAATCACTTTTTTTTTAATTTTAAAAGTTTAATAGTAATGAAATTGTTATAAAAATAGTAATACAATTAGAGTAATAATAATTTGGACAATTTGAATTAGGATAATATGGGACAATAGAAACAAAGAGTTATGGACTCTGGGTACCTTTTTCTGGGCAGCATAAGCCCGAAAAAGGACACCCGTTAATGAAGGATTAACCCTTAAAAACAATAGCCTGTTGCATATCCATACATCTCATTCATGATGCATAAATTCCATTCAAATACAGGATTCTGTCTGGTCATCGTCAACTTCTTCCTCATAAGCCTAACAGCGTCATCCTGGCTGTGCGAGGCGGGAAGAAGTTCGTTTCTCCTGATAATGGAGCAATAAATTCTCTTTCTCTGAAAGATTTAAGTGTCCTGTGACTGCTATCTCAGTGTGAGTCCTTTCTTTAGAAAAAAAGTATCCTACATAGCATAGTTTCTATTTTAACATTTTGTTATAACCTAAAACTAAATTTACCACACTACTTAAGAAAATTAATACAGCATTACTTTCTAACACAACACATATAATATTCATTTTAATATTTGCAAAAAGCCAATCATAAAATACGCATTTTTCACACTACTATCTATATACACTGACTCTTTTTTTATAAGTGGATTTTTTTAAAGAGTATTTCCAGTTAAATTTGCCTAATTTTTCTGCATAACTGTAATTATATGAAGTGAATTACCAATTCTGGGAGAGTTCTGTTTGCATTATAAAACAATGTATGTGAGGAAATTCTTGGTCATATTTTTCTAGATTAAATTAGGAAGGTGTAGCTGAAATGCTCATTTCCTACACTAATTTGAAATCATTTAGCAGAAACCTGTGTAATTAAGATGCAAGTATAGATGTATTTTAATGTAAACACTGTGTCACATCATTTCAAAAATTATTTATCTACATTAACTCCACATGTGGGCAACTATACATAAGATTCTACACAAAATTTTTTTGTAAGTCAATTAACGTACATTTCCTTGGACAAGTCAAACACAATTTGATCTCAAGCAGCTGCTTGAGATAAATGCATTATAGCCATAACTTCTATGTAAACTTGTCAGCTGCCCATCAAGTGTATCAGTAAAATCAGGTGACACATGGAAAACCTGTCAGGTGTGACCCCTCCTCCCAAAATCTTGTCCTGAAACAACATGAAGCTGCAACTCATCATTCTGGAGGCAATTTGTAGTCACAAAGCTATACTGTAAATTGACCTGACCATCAGAATGCCTGACCGAATTGCTGGTTGAAGGACAGCAGAAAAGGAAAAAGAAAGCCCAGTGTTAGTTCATGTTATATACACACCTTAGCAAACACTTCTGTGGTTCAGGGCATTGCTGACCTGATGATCCTGAGGGTGCTTGAGCCCACAAGGTGCTTTTGCTTAGAAGCCCTGCATGAGAGAAAAGGTTCTTCACCCAGAGGGTGATTGGTCACTGGAACAGGCTCCCCAGGGCAGTGGTCACAGCCCCAAGGCTGCCAGAGCTCAAGAAGCGCTTGGACAATGCTCTCAGGCACAGGGTGTGACTCCTGGGTGTGGTGCTGTGCAGGGCCAGGAGTTGGACTTCATCGTTGGATGGACTGGAAAAGTGACATCTCCTGCTTAGGCCCGCACTGATTTTTGCCTCACAGCAGCCACGTGACAGAAGAGTCAGCCATTAAAGGTAACTTAGTTATTCTAAAGGTGTTGCTGCATCACTGCTTAATTTTTATTTCCACCTCATCTGCAGTGGAATCATAGAAGTGTTTGGGTTGAAAGGAACATTAAAGAGCACCTAGTTCCAAATCCCCTGCCATGGGTAGGGAACCCTCCACTAGACCAGTTTACTCAGAGCCTCATCCAGCCTGATCTTGGACACCTCCAAGGACAGGGAGTCCACAACCTGCAAGACAATCCAAGACACCTTGCTAGGCAGTTTTTACTGTGCTTAAAAACAACACTGTATTGAAACAATAACTTTTGAGTTCCAAAGAACCATCTGGCTCTAGTTTGAAATTAAGGCCTGAATTTTTTGTCACATTTCAAGCTGCACTGTTTACAGAAACTCATGTCCTGTGCAGAATACTGGAGATGCTGGGAGGGAGGACTGGGTGGAGTCACAGAACACCCAAAAATCATAAAGGAAAAGAAAGGGGAAGAAATCTTAAAAGAGAAAGGAGGTAGCAAAGATCAGGCCTCACCAAAGGAATATCATGATGTGACAACCTCTGTCCCGAAGGACATATTCTAAAGGTAAGTCTAAATGTCAAAGTAGGGAAAAGAGAAAAAGGAAGAAGAGATTGAGTCTATGGCGGGGCACATTCATGTTCTGTACCTCAGACAGTACCTGACAACAAGTGCACAACGAAAAGAGAAATATATGGTACTTAATCTGAGGTTCTGTCTAAAATTTAGCTTTCCTTGCTCCCCTAATAGAACCAAATCTTTTCCAACAATGCACTGAAGGTAAAGCTCAAAAGAGATCAGACACGTTAGCCTGTCATCTCTTTATCATCTCCTGCGCAAAGGTACAAACATAAATAGTCTTCTGAAATTTTCTAGCATTCAGAAAAAATCAGATTAGCGCTGTTACAAATAAAGAATCTGAAATAGTGATAATCTGCCCAGCAGTTTCTTCTGCACTGGTACTGCACCTGATTTCTCCAGTACCAAGGGAACTAACCGCTCAAGATGTCTTCTGTTTATTCACTGAGAATGTTCAACAGCTCAATAAAATAAAGGTATTTTCATTGTTCTTCTCTAGATTATTTTCATTAGCTGTGCAAGTTAGTAAGGTAGTAACTGATGTGTTGGCATGGAGAGTTTTCCATGGTGTGGAAAACTGCTACTTATTTAGGAAACACAGTAAATTCTTCCTCACAAGTTCCTTCTGAATGGCAATTGGTAGCTGAGGGTAAGCAACTGACATAAAAAGAAAATGGTAGTATTTTAGATCTCCTATCCCATGAGCCATCTAGTCACTTGCATATACATAGCTGTTACAGATGTCTTAAATTTCACCTTTCCTGGAAAACTCAAAGTACACTCAGAATGATAAATGAATATGAAATTGTAGTCCATTTGTGGTCTCATATAAGTCAATGATCCCATTGATTGCAAACCAGAATTTTTTCACTAACATCTAAAGAATATATCAAATCCTTGATTTATTCAGACTCTTACTAACCTTTTGTGTAGCACTCACTAACCTTTTATTAACCGTTTATGTATTTCAGTGGGTTACTGGTGAAGGATGTAGGGAAGGAATGAAAGAAGTATTTTGAAAACATTTTTTAGAAACAGGTGATGTATTAGAATCATGATAATTTTCCTTTTAAAGGCCAATGAAATATTCATGAAAAGGGTTGACACAGTTTTGAGGATATCAAAAGAGACTAAATTCCCATCAGGCTTCAGGGACAGCTTTTCATTCTTACCATCCATTCACATGCCCCTTCTATCTTTGTTCCCAAAGCAATAAAAACTATATGGGTTTTTTCCTTTTTTCTTTTACACTTGCAGCATACCTGCAGCACTTAGCTTTATGGGTTCTGGACAATATTGGAAGAGTTTGCACCTTTTCTTCTATTTTTTATTTAAAATAAATTTATTTTATTACAAATATTTGACAAATTCTCTCTATCTCTTCTATCTTCAAATCTTCTATCATGGAAGATTTCAAACCTCTCCAATTTAAAATACAGATCACTATTAAAAAGCTGCTAACAGAAGGAATAGTTGAACATTGCAATTAAATATGTTTTTATTTTTCTTATTATATTAAGGGTGCTCATATCAAAAGAGAATCTTTTTTCCCTTGTCCTCATTTATTTTCTAATTAGGTCAGTCTTCCCTTTCATATGGTGTTCACCAGCTCAGCCTCTAATGGCCATGTCAGTTTGCAATCAGATTCTAGGGAAGAATATAATAATTTAGTCATTTTCTAAGTCATGAAAAAATACACAAAACACACAAAAAATCCAACATGATTTTTAACGATCAGTCAATTTTTTTCATTATTTAAGATGGTGAGATTCCCAAGTACAGAAATTAGGAACCGCTTTTTCTTAGATCATCAGTGGAAAGAGGAAGTTCTTGTAGTGGTAGGTCAGCACATGACACCCACCATCTTAAGAAGCTTAATTATAAAAAAAAAACCAAGCAAAATAAATGCATAGTCTTGCTCCCCAAAAAAGGTAGCTCCCAGAAACATGTTCTGTCTGCTAGGGTTAGTAAATGCCTCTGGAGAACACAGTTATAAATCTTAATTTGCTATTTTCTGGTGATTTTATTGTTGTAGAAAGCACATGCGTGCCCACTCAGATTCACGATGTGTTCTGCTGTCCCCTTCACAGCCTCCTGTTTGGACCAGTGCCAAATGCTGCCACACCCTTGGAGAGAAGCCAAATGTGCACAATAGGCAAGAACCAGTTGCCAGGACTAAAGGGAAGTGCTAATCAATGGTCTTAAAACAGACAAAAGGAGGATGGAGCTGCAAGAAATTACCTTCCTGCAGGTATAAAAGTTAGGGGGCAACATTCCAACAAATCACAGAATCACACAATCACAGAATGGCTTGGATTGGAAGGGACTTCAAAGATCATCTGCTTACAGCCCCTCACCATGTGCAGGGATGCCTCCCACCAGACCAGGTCGTACATAGCCCCACCAACCTGGCCTTGAACACTTCCAGGGATAGGGTGTTCACAGCTTCTCTGGACATGCTCCAGAGTTTCACCACCCTCACAGAAAAAAATTTCTTCCTAATATCCAGCCTAAACCTGCCCTCTTTCAGTGTGAAGCCGTTCCCCCCGTCCTGTCATTACCTGCCCTTGTAAAAAATTTCCCTCAATCTTTCTTGTAGGCATCCTTCGGGTAGCAGAAGGCTGCAATTAAGTCACCTCAAAGCCTTCTCTTTTCTAGGCTGAACAATCCCAATTCCCTCAGCCTTTCCCCTGGAAGACAGGACAGGATCCATCCCTTTAATGATCTTGGTGACTCTCCTCTGGACTCACTGATTGTTTGTATCTTTTTTCCTGTTCTCTGTTTTGGTCTGCTTGTTGCTGAGGTGGGGTTTTTCCCGCTGCAAATCCTTTCTGCTTTCTTCTACTTGTCCAAAGTACTACAGCAAGATCAAGGGAGAGGGAAACAAACCCTGAGAACAAGCAAGAGAGGACAGATAAAAATGGCTTTTTGGCATCTGGGGAGTAGCTTTGTGATAGAGAAAACTTTTTACTTACATATGTGCTACTCATGCTGCTTGGTTTAATTTCTTTCATTTCTGCTTTGCATTAACATTCAAGGCACACTGAGAAGAAGAATCTTCCTTTTTACTGAAGAGATATAATCAAGCATCCTTTCCTATATATCTAAAACAGAGACATCTGGAAATGAGAGCCATGGTGCAAGGAGGCCTTGTGACACTACTCCCATGACAAGGCTCTACTAATCACTGAGAAACATTTCACATGTTGTGGTAATTTGCAATAAAAACTGCCACAGATGGTGTTAGTTAATTTCTGTGAAGTTTGTGAGATTAGTATTTGGCTACAAGTCTGTCTTCACATATCATATCTGTGATACTGAATAGAGCGCAGAGATGGAGCAGCCCAAATAAGCAAAATTTTTCTTAAAGGAGATTTTGTTGTGACTCAATATCACTACAACCTCCACAGTAATCTGGGGACCAGATACAGTGAACTGTATGAATCCAGTTCTAACTTCCCCTCTATAAATAATCCTACTATATATCTGTAAATGATTCCTGATTGGCTGTTGTTTCTCCACACACTGGTAATCCATGTAATCCTTTAAAACACACAAGCAAAAGGTACAAGGCCTTCACTAGCAGCTCTTTTGCTCCCTCCCAGCACCCATCTCCTTGCTGAGACCCCCCCACTTCACAGTATAAGTCTGTTTTGACCTTACCAGACATCCTCTAATCACAGAGGAATGTCTAAGCAAATAAATGTTAATCTCATGCATCATAAGAGTAAGGCAGAAAAAGCAATTCTTTTGCTTTCTTTCTGAATTATTTCATTTAATTGTGCCAAAAAGCAAACTGAATCTTTAACTGAGCATATTGGGTTAAGTTACAGGGAGCACAACATTCATCTTGTTAAAGCAGCATGATAAACAGACACGCAGCTCAGAGCTACACAGTAGGCACTAGGAGGGCTGCATGATGGGAAGGACCACGGTGTAACAGTGTAGACTGGGAACATGTCCTCAAATGGGGCATTTCCAAGCACAGGTTCTATTAGGAAGCACTGTACTGGCTTGTGTAGAGGGTGTACAGCTGGAGCTAGGGGAGCTGTACTATGAATCCATAAGTGTGAGATGCAGGATTAGATAAGTGAATGTAGGCAAGGTGCCTCAGGACACCACAGCTCTGCAGAACCCTGTGCTCTGGACTTGCTACTTTGACTGTTTCCTTCCCAAATAAACCATAAGAATTAGTTTACATCTTGTTGTTGGTTTTGTGTTGCTCATTGGTTTGTTTTTTTCTCAAGTAGGAAAATGCTGTTCCTTCTTCTTGCTTTGAGAAAAGAGCCTACATTCATCCACACTGTGTGCATCTGTTGATGGTTCAAGATTTTCAAGGCTTTCCCTGTTCCTCTTGACCTTGCTCCTAATTCTATCTACCTGCACCCAAGCTACCCCAAACAATGCATCACACATTTTTATTTGCTACCTAGCACTTGCTTCCAGGTCTTTTATCCCTTATGATTTTTTTACACTCCAATTTTTCAGCTACCTTCACATTGACAATATCTTAAAGTATTCTTCCTGTATGACATTTCCTTCCATTTCCTTGAAGAGATCTCACAGAAGGCAACTGAAGGGTGGGGGCAGAAAGAGAAAGGAGAGAAATTCAGAACTCCAGGCACCAATGCAACTGTCCTTTGCATCTCAGAAGTGACAAGCCAGACAAAGAAATTTGAAGTCTATGACACATTTAATTCCTCATTTTGCAGTTCACAGTCATCAGGAGTCAGAGAACCAAGACAATCAGGACATGTCTTGATGCCCACTGACCCTTTAGCCATAAATTCCTACAAGCTTTGCAAAGGGAGGAAGGATTCACAGCACACCCTTTTTTGGGTAGGATATAAGTCAATTTTACAACCCATAGGTGTACATACCACATAACTCTGACTTATCCTGCTATACAAAAATACCTGAGAACAGCGCAGCATGTTTGAGGACTTCCTGGTGTGTAGAGAAGGTGCCCATGCCCTCTGTAACCCTACTATCCTTGTTAATGCCACAGTCTCGGTTATTTGGAAACCACTGAGATACCTCTGCCCTGGCTACATTCACATCTCCCTTTGCAGGACAGATCCAGCAGCAACTGAATTCCATAAACATTGCCACAGATGTAAGAGAAGCTGAGGACTGCTTCTTGAAAGGGGAAGGGAAATAGTAGCTCAGACATAGCTCTTATTTTGTTTTTGTTCTCCACAGCAGTGAGCTTCACTTAGAAAAGTGTAAGTCTTCACAACCAGAGCCCAGAAAGACAATTTCCTGTCTTCTCCTGGGAAACATGTCTGCTCTTTAACCCCATAGAGCCTCTATAACCAGACACTACCACAGCACTTGTGCCATTCTGAACATGACCTTTCACTCCCTGCACACAGTAGTTCACTCAGCCAACTGTAAATGTTTATGAGCAGTTTTCTAATTAAGACATAGACACATCCTTATAATGAAACCAATCTTTTCTAGCTGAGGAATCATTGGATTTTCATCTGATTTGAGGGACCAGGCATATGTTGTTCAATCATGAAGACCAAATATTTATTCTGATCACTTCAAAAGTATCTTGTGGGCTAACACTTGCCCAGCCATTGCTAGACAATTGCAAATGAGAAACATTCACATCTTGTACACTTGGTGCAGAAAGCAGTGTATAAATCTCAGCTAAATCACTTGCAATGAATAATTCCACCATTCAGTACAGATGCTAAGCATTGGAAACATACAGAACATTATGGAAATGTATCTTCCATCCTCAGGAGATGGGAGAATTTTAGTTCCTGGCACTGAAGGCATGCTCGAATGAGAATATGATTAAACTTTTATAACTGCTCAATGTTTTCTTGGCACAATCAATATTCTTTTCAATAAGCCCTTAGCCTGTTCTGGAAACACAGCCAATATTTGTTGTTCAGTAAATGGGGTTTTATTCTTCATTCCCATTGATCTGAGCAACAGAATGACATTGATCACAATGAGTACCGTGTTCAAATATTTTAAAACAATTTAATCGGCTCATGCAGGACAGAGGTTAGGTAGCAGTGATGATTACAGCACATCTTTTAGTGGTTTCTGTTAGAGATGAATGTGCTTTTATATTACCTTCAATGTACCCAACTACAATCATCTACTTGTGCAAGCTGGCAGGAATGAATGGGGTCACACACAACGGTTGCTTCCTTTCCTTCAAAGGCAGATTGAAAGGGACACCACAAGTAGCCATGCATGCCTCGGGAGGACCAGCATCCAGGGGGAGATTCTGACGCTTCCATACTGACGTGTGTGGGAGCACCTGGGGAATTGGCTATGATTAGTTAAATGGTAATACTGTCAAGAAGGAGGATGCTAGACGAGAATTTAGGGTGCGCTTACAGACTGTTCACCGATGTGCCAACAGCATGTGCACAACCCTGGGCAAATCACCTCACTCTGTGCCTCGGGTTTTTTGTCTAGCAAGGCAAGGTTAATAATTCTTGCCATGTTTTGTGAAGCAGTTTGATACCTATGCAAGACAGGCATGATGTGACTGTTGAGTAGTGGCATTTGTTCAGCACATTGGTGACACTCAGTTCTTTGCCAACCCAAGCAGGAGCTAGAGAGCTACTTCTACAAAATGCCTGAGAGAATGAAGAGTTTGGAGCAAAAGTCAATCCAGACAGTTTCAACAGATGCTGAAAACTGAGAACAGTGGTGAGTAGTAAAAGGGACAAGAATCACTCATTCCTTTTCAAGGAAATTCTCATCCTTTGCTTCAATGTGTAGTATATGGTAGTGATAATTGATGCTATCAATGTATGGTATAAAATATTGTAAAATCCAAACCATGTCTTTTTGACTACCCTGGCCGGGAGCACCCCCCCCCCCCCCCCCCCCCCGCCCCCGCCCCCGGATAAACATTGACACTTTTAACATAAGAATAGAAGCCTCCAGGGCGATGATCGCTAGTTTCCCGAGTTATCAGGGACCACCCGAAAGCGATTATTGCATCTGTCGAGATAACCAACGGCGCCATCCTGATACATCTGAATACATGGCTTCTCCGGAGGAGTCGATTGACACCAACGACACACCTGGACAAGGCTTCTGTCCACCTCTGCACATGGAAAGCAACAGTGATGCATGTGAAGAGACACAAAGAAAATTCGGTCATCTTTGCCTCGGGCAGAATAAACTGCATAAAACCTCGCTGCATGGAGCCGCGAGCGTGAACTGGGGAGACTCTGACACTCGGAGGTCAGATCCGTGTTCACCCGGCACTGATCCTGGGCTCGATGCTGTCTCTTTGGCTGTGGTGGTTTCGAAGACCGAACTTCGGTCTCGCAGACAAATTAATAAATCTTTGCTAAATTTTTGATAATTTTGGCTCATGATTTGATCATTTATAACAATCTGTCGACAACCCAACATGATTTGAATTTGGGGTTCAGGACCCCTTCCCTGCCCAGAAAGCGCCCCGCTGATTTCAGCAGTCTGAGCAGGACTGGAGTCTGTGACACCAATCAAAAATCACAAGAACTGAAAATGGAGCCACAGCCAAAGAAGAATAAAATGGGCCCAATTCTTGGAAAACTCGGAACGATCCAGGGGATCTCCGAGCTCGAGGTTTTTTTCCACTCAGAAAAATCGACATGCACGAAGAAATCCATGCGGGAAAAGGAACCATGACTACCGCATGGTTGAGTGGGGTGTGACTGAACATGTGTGTGAGATGTGACTCTGTCACAAAGCGAGCGTGGACCCCACAATCACAGTTCCACCATCCCACAAGGGACGTGGTCAGTCAAGGGGGAAGCAGAATGCTTTTTGCTTAACACACGCGGGACCCGAGGCTCGGAGGGAGTTCGGGAGGAAAACTGGTCACAGTTGGGGTCAGGAGGGAGAAGAGACTATCCTAGAAAATTCTAGGAGCCTGTCTGCCTTCTGATCCGGGGAAAAACAGATAAGAAAACCGGACATCAGTCGAAAAGTCAGCAGAACAGTTCTCTGCCTGACTGAGTAAGACTGGCGGCGTTTCGCAAGCTCAGGAAATCGACATCGAACAAAGAATCGGGACTCGTGACGAGTGTCCCAGCTGGAGGAGACAAGGTAAGAAAAATCGCAGGGATCTTTGGAAAAATGGGGTTGGGGAAGAGCAGGTTTCAGAGAAAATCCCAGGAAAAATCTCCCCAGGATCCCAGGAAAGTTCTGCCAGAAATCCCAAGAGATAGTCCATTGGGGTGGATGTTAGAACATTGGGACGAAAGCCTGAGGAGAGCGGGTAGCTCCAAGGAGAAAATGGTCCATTTTTGTATCGAAAAATGGGGAGGGAAGGAGATCGGAAAATATGTGGTGTGGCCGATTTTCAGTACTTTTGAGGCTTGGACTTGTGAGTCCTTGTACGATCATGTCTTTGATTGCTGCCCGCAGGATTTTGAGGAAATTGAGTATGCTGAGATGTGGAGGTATGCTTGTACAAGTTTATACCCGGTACAAGCCCTCCGATGTGCGGCAAACAGGGGAAAGGATTGGGAGCCTTTGGAAAATCTCCCACCTCCTTACCTTGTTCCTCCGCCACAACCCGGACCAGCTCAGGCACAACCGGTGCCTGCGCTGCCTCTTGAGGCAGCGATCCTGCTGGGTCAGGTTTTGGCACCGCCCCTCCCACCGAAGCAGGCTGTGGTGCCCTCTCTTCCACATGAACAAGCGGCGGCAGCAACTCCGCTCCCATGTGAGCAACCGCTGCCACAGACCCTTCCCAAAACCAAAGAAAAACAGGTAACCGTCCCCAGAAACAGCTCTCCCCTGGCCCATCGGACAAGGCAGCAAACAAGGAGGGCAACCACGGGAGACAGTGGGGATGAGGAAGAGAAGCCCTGCTTCTTCCCCTTACGGGAAGTGCTGACGGGTCCAGGAGTGATCAGCTTCGTACATGTGCCGATCGACACAAATGATGTCAGGGCGTTCAAGAAAGAGATGGGAAAATTGATGGATGATCCTTTGGGGGTGGCGGAAAGACTAGATGAATTTCTAGGGACCAGCACCTACACCTATGAGGATCTCCAATCGCTATTTAACAATGAGGAAAGAGACATGATCAGGCAAGCCGCAATCAAAGACTGGGAAAAAAGGAACCCTAGCAGGGGGAGCGGGGAGGAGAGATGGCCAAGCCAGAAACCGTCTTGGAATGCCCAGATGGAGGAGGGGAGGCAGAAAATGATAAATTTGAGAAATATGATAATTCAGGGTATCAGGGAGGCGGTACCCAAGGGACAGAACATGAGTAAGGTACTCAGAGAGTGCAAAAGGAAGGATGAGACCCCCACGGAATGGCTGGAAAGACTCCACAAGGGTCTGAGAATGTATTCGGGGACGGATCCCAATTCTCCAGTGGGGATGGTTTTGCTAAAACCTCAAGGCGAAATCTTGGGAGGACAAGGAAGAAGTTAGAAAAGATAGATGGGTGGCAGGAACAAGGATTGCAGGAGCTGCTTCGGGAAGCCCAGAAAGTCTACATGAGATGGGATGAAGAGAAGGAGAAGATCCAAGCTAAGGTATTGGTGGCTGCAGTAAGGGAAGCACAAAAGCAAGAGCAAGGCAAGGACGCAGTGAAAAAGGCGCCGGCAAAGAAACAGGGTTCTTCACAGGGAAAAGGATCGAACGATCAAAGGCGAGATTTTGAGTGCTAGTACTGCAAACAGAAGGGACATATCCAAAGGAATTGTCCCAACAAAGCCAAGGACCATGTTTCAGGAAGATTAGGGGTGTCAGGGACTTTGCAGTTTGGGGTCTGGAACACCAAGGGAGCCCTTGATAAAATTAAAATCACAGGGAGGAGATGTGGTTTATGGTAGACTCAAGAGCAGAACAGACAGCGGTGCAACAGCTACCGAAGGGATGCTCTCTCAGCAATGATTCCATGATGGTAATTGGGGCAATGGGGGAACCTTTCTAGGTTCCAATCATAAAAGATGTAGAAATAGAAACAGAAAACAAAAAGCGCAAAGGAAATATATTGCTAATACGGGATGCTGATTTCAATTTGCTGGGGCGGGTCATGATGGTTTCTCTAGAGATTGGGTTGGCAGTGGAGAAATCCCGGCTCAAGTTGAGGATGTACAAACTCACCGTCCAGGACGAGGAGAAAATGGACCCGAGAGTGTGGTATGTTCAAGGGGAGGCTGGGAGGCTGGACATAGAACCGATTCATGTCGAAATTGAGAGACCAAAAGACCCTATAAGGGTCAAACAATATCCCATCTCCATGGAAGGGAGGAAGGGATTGAAGCCAGTGATTGACGAGTTGATAAAGAAAGGAATGTTGGAGCCGTGCATATCTCGGCACAACACCCCAATTCTGGCTGTGAGAAAAACAGATGGCAGCTTCAGGCTGGTGCAAGATTTAAGGGCTGTGAATCAGAGAACTAAGACTTTGTTCCCCACAGTCTTGAATCCTTACACTCTGTTAAATAACATTTCTCCCGAGGACACGTGGTACAGTGTGATTGACTTGAAGGACACTTTCTGGACTTGTCCTCTGGCGGAGGACAGCAGAGATTACTTTGCGTTTCAGTGGGAAGATCTGGAGACGAACAGAAAGCAGCAGCTCAGGTGGATGTTGTTGCCTCAGGGCTTTGTAGACTCTCCAGACTTTTTTGGGCAGGCACTTGAACAGGTTTTAAGTCATTTCGTACCAACAAAGGGACAAAATTGTTACAATATGTAGACGATTTGTTGGTGGCAGGTCCAAGAGAGGAGGTTGTAAGGACGAGCACGATCGAGCTTTTGAACTTTTGGGGGGAAAAGGGGTGGAAGGTGTCAAAGTCGAAGTTGCAGTTCACAAAGCCCGAGGTCAGGTACTTGGGACATTGGTTAACCAAGGGCAAAAAGAAATTGGATCCATAGAGGGTGGCAGGGATTATTGCCTTGCCACCCCCACAAACAAAAAGGGAGGTCAGACAGCTTTTGGGGTTGTTGGGATATTGCCGGCAGTGGATTGAAGGTACAGTGAGAAGGTGAAGTTTCTATATGAGAAACTCACCATGGATCAGATCAAATGAACAAAGGCTGACGAAGAGGAATTCAGGGGAGTCAAGGAAGCACTCACAGTGGCATCAGTGCTGAGCCTCCCTGACATGAAGAAACTCTTTCAGTTGTTTGTGGATGTGAACAGTCACACACCACATGGGGTGCTGACACAGGACTGGGTGGGGGTCAGGAAACCTGTGGGTTACTTGTCCAGGCTTTTGGACCCAGTCAGCAGCGGCTGGCCCACCTGCTTGCAGGCAATAGTCATGGTAGCATTGCTGGTGGAGGAAGCCAAGAAGGTAACCTTCGGTGCACCGTTGGTAGTATTTGCACTGCACAATGTGCAGGGCATACTACAGCAGAAAGCAGACAAATGGGTCACTGATGCAAGGTTGTTAAAGTATGAGGCCATTTTGATTCACTCACAGGACTTGGAACTGAGAACAACGACTGCGCAGAACCCTGTGCAATTTTTGTTTGGGGAAGCTTCAGAGGAACTGATGCACGATTGTGTGGAGGTGGTTGAATTGCAAACAAAAATCAGGGAGGATTTAGAAGAGGAAGAGTTGCATGAGGGAGAAAAGTGGTTTGTGGATGGATCAAGCAGAGTAGTCGAGGGAAAAAGGAAATCAGAATACGCAGTCGTGGATGGAAAGACAGGAAAGGTGATTGAAGCAGGTCCCCTGAGTGTGAGTTGGTGGGCACAGGCTTGCGAACTGTACGCAGTTCTGAGGGCCTTGAAGAGACTGAAAGGGAGAAAGGGAACAATTTTTACAGATTCTAGGTACGTCTTTTGGGTGCTTCACACGTTTGGGAAAATTTGGGAGGAAAGGGGGTTGATCAACATGAGGGGAAAGGGACTGATGCACGGAGAACTAATCCAGCAAATCTTAGAAGCTCTAAGGGGGCTGGAGGAAATTGCGGTGGTCCATGTAAAGGGACACCAGGAAGGAATTCAGTTCCAGACCAGGGAAAACAATTTGGCAGACCAGGAAGCCAAAACTGCAGCGTTGATGATGGTGAGTACCCCGGAGATCACAGGGACTGAGGTCCCTGATGATCCTCCTCAGTCATCCCAAAAGGAGATCGAATGTTATGAAAAGATTGGAGGAGAATTGAAAGAAGGTAAGTGGAGATTACCTGACGGGAGAGAACTGGTTTCTAAAGGATTTACCAGGAGAATTTTGCGGAAGTTGCACCAGCGAACACATTGGGGGGCACAGGCCCTGGCAGAACAATTTTTGAAATTTTTCGTGTGCAAGGGAATTTACGAATTGGCCAAAAAAGAGGTACAAGGTTGCCTGATTTGTCAGAGAATTAACGAAAAGAGGACAAAACAGGCTGCCCTGGGGCGCCACCCCATTGCGTACCAACCATTTGAAAGAATTCAAGTTGATTTCACAGAGTTGTCAAAAGTGGGGAGATTCAAATTTGTGCCTGTGATCATGGACAAATTGACTCATTGGGTGAAGGCTTTTCCTAGCCCATGGGCAACGGCTCAGACGGTGTCCAGAAAATTGTTGGAAGAAATTGTACCCCGATATGGGGTGGTGAATTGCATTGATTCGGACCAAGGGACACATTTTACATCGAAGATTATTAAGCAGATGGCTGATGCACTAGGTATTCAGTGGGAATACCACACCCAGAGTTCAGGACAAGTGGAAAGGATGAATCAGACCTTGAAGGCGCAGTTATCTAGATAGATTTTAGAAACTTGGATGTCCTGGTTGAAATGCCTGCCCCTAGCATTGCTTAATATCAGAACGATGCCTCATTCAGAGACGGGGCTCTCACTGTTTGAAATGTTATATGGAATGCCATATAGACATGGAATGCCGGTGGGATACCCCAGGTTTGAGGACTGTCAGATTCAACTGTATCTGGTTGCAATCAAGAAAAATTTGCAAGAACTCAGAAAACAGGGGATAGTGGCTCAGAGCGCTCCTCTGGGATTTGCTATCCACAAAATCCAACTGGGTGACAGAGTGCTTGTGAAAGTGTGGAAAGATGTACCCCTCTCTCCTCACCGGGAAGGTCCCTTTCTTGTGCTCCTGACAACAGACACGGCCATACGGACAGCGAAGAAAGGCTGGATGCATGCATCTAGGGTGAAAAAAGTCGAACATCAGGAGGAAGCACCTGAGTGGAGGGTCACTTCTTCCCCAGGCGACCTGAAGATCAGACTCCAACATCCTTGTAAATGACTGACAGTGAATGGATAAGTTGTATACTGTCTGATTGTATATGCTATCCATTTGTACACTTTAAGTGTGAATATTGTCAAGGGGTTTTTGTTGCTCACTGTAGAAGGGGACAGTGGCCGAAGGGGCTGTGCACTCAGTGTCTGGAGGAAGAGCTAGAGCTAACTGACCAAATCCTAACCTTAGCCACAAATTTGGGAATCATTGAATTAGATTCACAGGAGCGGTTTCAAATTGTTCAGAACAGGGTGCGTGGGAAGCTTAGATCAAAAGCAGAGATTCTGGATGTGGAGTGCTGGAAATCCATCAAAGTACTGTGCAGTTCCAATGCCATCAGGGTTTCCCAGTGGGGCACTTTTAAAAGGAGGTATGCGGGTAGGTCAGAGAACATGTTCCCTGAGGAATACTCCTGCTGCTGTGAAGATGGTCTTCCTCGCTGCTGGTGGTACCCCAGGGGATGGAGGCAAAGGCAGAGGAGTACGCCTGGTGGGAATCCTGATTTGCCTGAGCCTAGTCGTGTGCTGGATGCAGAGTCTGCACACTGAGGTCCCAATGAGAGGCGGAAACCAGAGCTCCTCAGAGGAGTGTGGAAATTGCACTCAGGTGGTCCCAGCTGTGAAAGGGGACATGAGACCCTCAGCATACTAAGCCCTGGAAGAATGTCTCAGGGAACCTGACAGGTACTGTTGGAAAAACGGCATGACCGTCAAATTCTGTGAATTGGAAATAGGGATTTGGTGTACCAATGCCGAGGCAGGGCTAAGGAATGGACAGTCAGATGAGCACAAACACCAGATACGAAAACGAAATGCAGAAATAATGTCAATCCCCATCTGTAACCAATGCAACCGAACCATGTGGGTTGGGGGAAAGATGGAATCGATCTTTGTCACGTATCACCAGGTGAATCCATTGTGTTATGACAATGCGAGGCTGGGGATATGCATGATGAATGGGAAAATGTATTGGATGGGAAGAAACATTAAGTTTGATAGCAAACTTGAACAGAGACCCATCATATTGGATGTGGCACAGGTGAATGATGATAGGGTGTGCCTGCAATTTGACCAGGTTGTCTGCTTCACGAGAAATAAAGATGGTGAGGATCCTGAGGGGAGAATGAGAGAAATAACTCAGGAACTGAAGCGAAGAGAGTCAGAAATGAGGAGAAAACTAGTAGAACAGGAAAGATTGAAAACCCTGGGAGAACAGTATGAATTGCTGGAGAAACAATATGCTGATGGGGAACTACCTTCCCCGGACAGGAACCTGTTCATTGATCTTATGCAAGAAAGGATTGTCAAATTGTTGGATTTGTGGGGGGCTGAAGTCAGCAGAGAAATGGTCTTGGAAAGAAGAAGGCTTGGCTTCAGAACAGCTTCTGACTGTGTTGGGTCAAAAATCCTGGAGCCAACCCTTTTCAATTGGAGGGCCTAGGAGAGTACTGGGGAGACCCAGGGAGAGTAAACATCAGATAAAAAGCCCTGGATGGAATTTATTTGATTTGTGGAAAGAAGGCATACAGTGAGTTACCCCCAAGGTGGAAGGGATCATGCACTTTAGGCATGATCCGGCCAGTGTTCTTTACTCTCCCTCGAACAAAAAGTAACCTATTAGGGGCTCCACTGTACAAGACCCTGAGAGGGGAGAGGAGAAGCTTGAAAAAGATAATACCGGTGGTAAGTGGTAAACAGACCTGGAGGGAGGGAGGAAGAGTGGCTGGCAGCAAGAATAATTGATTATTATAGACCAGCCACGTGGGCCCAGGATGGAGACTATGGGTATAGGACTCCGATTTACCTACTGAACAGACTGATTCGGCTGCAGGTAGTGGTGGAAATTGTATTGAATCACACCTCTGAGGCCCTGGATTTACTTAGTCGGCAGCACACCCAGGTACGGGCATTTGTGTACCAAAATCGAATAGCTTTAGACTATTTGCTGGCCGAAGAAGGGGGAGTGTGCAGAAAGTTCAATGAATCAGAACGTTGTATTGACATTGATGATTATGGGGAAACCATAAGAGGATTGGCAGCCGAAATCAAAAAGGTGGCCCATGTCCCTGTTCAAAAATGGAATTCGATTTTACAGTCTTTGTGGTGGGACAGATTGTTCGATGGGGCACGGTGGAACAAAGTGATGTTTTTCGTGCTCTGTTCAGTAGCTGGAATCCTATTCCTGCCCTGTCTAATTCTGTGTTTTATTAGACTGATCCATTCCGTGGTCCAGGGGATGCAGATAGCAATAGTGCCTGTGGATCCGGAGGTGGCTTCCAGAGGCAACACATCTAAGATCATGAGACTGGGAGAAAGGAAGTATGCCAGCAACGCTGCTAAGTATTGGCAAAATTTGAGAAACAAGCAAAAACGAATGTAAATAATATGGAATATCAGGGTGTTCCATAGGGAGAGTACAGGACAGTGTGACAAAGGTTACTCTTTTTGTGAAAGACCCTCAATGGTGGCGAGTAGGAATAGAAATAAAAGAAATTTAGCAATCTGGATTATAAAGAAGCATGAATTAAATTAGAGATATAAATGGGGAGGGATTGTAGTATATGGTAGTGATAATTCATGCTATTAATGTATGGTATAAAATATTGTAAAATCCAAAACATGTCTTTTTGACTACTGTCATGGTTTGACACTGGCACAATGCCAGTGTCTCCATGAGAATACTCTCTCCCTGGTTTCTGCTGTGAGATGTGAAGATGTGACCAGGAATAAGCAAAGAAGCAAAGCAGGCTCCCACCAAAAAAAAAAAAAAAAAAAAAAAAAAAAAAAAAAAAAAAAAAAAAATTATTAACTAAACTAAAAGGGAAAGGAAAAAAAAAAGAAACACACAAGGAAAATGAAAACTTCAAAACTTCACAAATACATCTCCTCCTCCTCCCCACCAAATTCCCAATACAATCCATCCCCCAAATCATCGACTCTCCGTCCGGCACCACCCTTCAGAATACTCAATCCTCAATTCATCAAGAGGAGAAGGAGTCCTTCTTGTGCCAATGGTGACCTCTTCCTTTCATGTCCAGTGCTCTCACCACTGAACACGGACCAGAGCTTCTTCTAGGGTCAACTTTTAAGGATGCTTTGTCCCACTCCAAAAAGGCACGGTCTCAACTTTGGGACATCTGTCCCCCCCATATTTTTCACCCCCTGGGGCCAAGGGGTACCAACACTGAACCCTCTTGGTCCTGAGGCATTTCCTCCCCCTAGAATGGAGTCCCTGTATCACAAGGAAACATGGCTCTGTCCATGGGTACACAAAAAGAGTCCAGCAAAAGCCACTCCATCATCTCTTCCCACTAAGATTCTTCTCTATTCTTCCAACATCTCTCATTTGCCCAGACCTCTCTCACACTTGCCCACTTCCTTCTTCATCTTCCACTCTATCTCTCTTCTTCTTCTCCTTCTCAGCCATGCTGCTCCTGGTGTCTCTCTCTCTCTTCCACCCTTCCACCCCCGGGGTCAGGCCTACCTCTCCTGGCCACATGGCTTTTCCCCTCCCCCTGCCCAGCCAGCAGCTGGGCCAGGGGAGAGACCCGAACTTTTTCCCGCCGGAAACCCAAGAGAGCCTCCAAGGGTGAGAGCCCTGCTTTTAACCCCGTGTTCTCAGAGGCAGATCCAATGTCCCATTGGCCACATTAGGTGCCAATATTAAAATCTGAGCACCCATTGGCCTGACCACAGCATCCCAGAAAACATATTTTCTGTCAAACCATCACAACTACCCTGGCCGGGAGCAGCTGTCTTATTCAGATACAACTAGACCCCGGACGCACTGTTAAGATAAACATTGACACTTTTAACATAAGAATAGAATCCTCCAGGGCAATGATCGCTAGCTAGTTTCCCGAGTTATCAGGGACCACCTGAAAGCAATTATTGCCCTGCCGATTGCATCTGTCGAGATAACCAACGGGCGCCATCCTGATACATCTGAATACACGGCTTCTCCGGAGGAGTCGATTGACACCAACGACACACCTGGACAAGGCTTCTGTCCACCTCTGCACATGGAAAGCAACAGTGATGCATGTGAAGAGACACAAAGAAAATTCGGTCATCTTTGCCTCGAGCCGCGAGCGTGAACTGGGGAGACTCTGACACTCGGAGGTCAGATCCGTGTTCACCCGGCGCCGATCCTGGGCTCGACGCTGTCTCTTTGGCTGTGGTGGTTTCGAAGACCGAACTTCGGTCTCGCAGACAAATTAATAAATCTTTGCTAAATTTTTGATAATTTTGGCTCACGATTTGATCATTTATAACAAATGGTAATACAATTCTATTAGATCAGAATTCTGTGCTTTGTACCCTGAGTCCTAAATGATTAAAAATTACTTTTGTTCTCTCTTCTGCATTCCCACATGTGATAGAAAAAGGATTGACCATTTCTTGGTGATTGTCGTCCTAGTAATTGCTTATTCCTCTATCCACAGACAGAGTGGTTGAACTTGGGACCTGTCTTTATAAATGAGCTGGCAGTCAAACATATTTCAGTGATCAGAAGGCTTCAGAAATAACTAGATTATACAGCAGAAATAACCTGCTGTAGGTTGAGTCCTGCAGAAGCCAAGCATCTACATGCATCCCAGGACAGAGGAGAAAACAGGAAGAGAAAATGTAAGAAAACACAGAAATCAAGGTAAAGACACTTGAGTAAATGAAAGAAGGGGGAAAGCATCCCTCTTTGAGAACTAAGTGAGAACTTAGTGATGCAAAAGAGTCCTATGAGAACTAAGTGATGCAAAAGCAATGACTCATTATTTCCCATAAGAGGAGTCTCCAAGTAATGGCCAACCTGAAAGAAAAAAAAACCTCTCATCTTCTTCTTCCTCTACCCCAGGTTTTATTGCTGAGCATAAGGTTGTACAACATGGAACATCCCTTTGCTCAATTCAGGTTTAGATGTCTTATTTGGTCTCCTTCTGACTTCTTGCATAGGTCCAACCTACTCATACTCACTGGAGTGGGGGAGGAGCAGCACAGTGGGGGGAAAAAGCAAAAGCCTTGTGTTTGCAATAATTGCTCAGCAATAGCTACACAATTACTGTCATACCAGCGTCACCTTCTTTAGCCACAAACCCAAGACTTAGCACCCAAGGGCTGCTATGAAGAGCTAGCTTCATCCCAGCCAGATCCAGTAGATCAGAACCAAAAAATGAAAATGGTGAAGTCCCATTCTGGCAGAGGAATGATTAGACTGGAACTAATAAAATTACTTCCAAACAAAATTACACATGCTCTTGACAACTGGGGGCAGTAAAATCCTTCAGAAAACAAGGGATCCAGTAAGCACAGCCTTAGAGCCTGCTTCAAATGTGCTTCCAGCAGGACTGCACACAATTTTCAGAAATAGGAAAATTATAGAAATAATGTTATTAATCCCAGGACTATGTTTGGAAGCTCAGTGACATTTTTGACTTGGCAAGCAAGATCTTTTGATGCCTTCCTGATGGCCAAGTGTGGGGTTTTTTTTTTTTTTGTTTTCTTTCATGCTTTATATAAGCAGAGTTATGGAGTGCTTGGGTGTGTTTAATTATGATAAGGTTTGGAAACATTTCTCTGTGTAACAGACACTCATGCAGGCACTGCCTTATGTGAAGAAACTAATTTATGACTTTGGGTGGAGTTGTAAGTAAGAAGGCATAAAATAGCGCTTTCCCTCCCACCCCTCAGAGAGCTGGGAAGGCAAGGCTCCTTTGCAGAGGGAATGATTCAAAGTGCCTGCTGCAGAACCTGGCCTGTGCTTACTCTTTTACTGTGGAGTTTTCCTGGGATGCTCACACTTCCCTTCTCCACAGCTCTCCTGCACATCTACAACCACTCCCCCCTCCACTCTCCTCAGTGGTTTTTTTTTTACAGTCTCTGAATTTCTAATTATATTCACTGGCTTGACACAAGCTGAGCTGTGCAAGGTTTTCTGGAAAAGAGCAGTTATTTTATGCTTTCTTATTCCCTTGTACAAAGAGAGAGAGCAGCATGCAATCCCAAAGAAATATACTGAAAAGTGAGGAGTATGTCATTTCAATAGTCAATGTGATGTTTTGGCTGTATCCGAAGATCAACATTTACAGAAAATAGATGCGTAAATTGCCTTTTATATAGTTCTTCAGAAGTTGCTTTCAGGAAATTATTCATTATTCCAGATGCCTAAGTATTCAAGGATACTGACTGACTGGAAAGAGTTTAGAGCAGAATAGTAACAATGATCACTCAGTGCAGCTGTTTTGACTTATTAAAAAAAAAGTGATTAATGGATTAAAGGGATAAAATACAGCTTGAGGCTGGACTAAATGATGAGCTGGGGAGGACACAGGCCTCTCCAAATATGAATAAACAACATGAATAAAACAGTAACACACAGCAGTAAACCATAGGGTAAACAATGACACACTCAACTCAGAGCCACAAATTATTCTTCTACAAGTCAAACTAATCAAAGGATAGCTGAAGTTAAATCTTCTGTCATGTATTTCTGAACAGATCTACTCAACAGAAAGGCAGAAGATGTAGAGCTTGAACAGAATAGAGGATGAGGTTCTGATGTTACAAATGCGCCAAAGAAGTTTTCTTCTTGAAATGTCTGTTTCTGTATCATATTAATACATTCTCTTTTCTAGCAAAAAATGGCACAATGTTCACTGTTTACTTATTACTATGTTAACAGTGAACATTGTGCCACTTTCTTTAGTTTGTCAACAGTTTGATCCACAGTCTTGCTTTGTAGTCAACATAAATTCACCCAAGCATTAACTTATCTTTGTTGACTTTGTGGTTCTTAAGGTCATGCAGTTTAAAAAATTTTTGTTACACCTTATCAAATATACCAATTACTGCTGGCTTAGGACAGTTTCCATGCACAGCTCCTGCATGTCAATCTCATTTTCTCATATGGGTGATAGAAGAAATTTTTTGCACTTGAATGCTCCTGTCACTCTACTGAAGCGTACCATGAATTCAAAATAGACAAAAGTAACTTCTGGATAAAATTGAAATAACTGGATCACACCCTTGTTTTTCTAGGTTGATGATTACCTCAAATATTAAATAAGTCAAGAGCTACATCTAATATTTAGGCTGTGAAGTCAGTGAGTCCTAAGCTAGGAAATGTCAGAGGAAAATCTCATCCTCTGTGTGCAGTGTATTTCAGCCTTAAGTCATCAAAGCACTACAAGGTGACCACAGAACACCACCATGAAGGCCATGGCAACCCTAAACCTGCTGGTGAAAATACAGAGATAGTCTCATGCTTCTTTTTTCCCCACAAGTGACTTAATGATGCAATTTTTTTTTCCATATGATTAGCACTTTGAAAGTTGGAAGTATTGAATAGTTAGTTACCTGTTATTTCCTTTTATCCTTCTCTAAATGTGGGGCTCCAGGTCTCATTCTCTGCACATCATGTAAAGTTGGCTCTGAGTATGTATAGAATTACTTTACTAATAAAATTTCTACTACTATTCCAAACTAACCTGATATTTTACCATGTTGGAAGTACCACAGAAGTTATATTTCATCTATTCAAGGGAGTGAAATTAGTAGTATATTTTACCAATGGGAAAGATTATAGGCACTTGCTTCAAACTATTGAGTGCTCATCAATTTTGTCAATTTGCAATACAGAGATTCTAATTTATTTAGGGTAGTTACACTTTCTCCCCCCCTATTTTTAAATCTTAGGAAGTTTATATAAGCTTTGATATATTCAAAGCATGGCTTCCATCAAATTGAATGTAAAGACAAAGTATTGAGAGCTTCTGCAAATCTACTCCTGGGTATGTATCAAGAAAATAAAGAACATAGAATTAGGTGCTCCTCAGTGAGATTCTGGGTTTTTAAGGATGATTTGTCCTGCAGTCATCCTGGTGGAAACACAGTGAAAAATGTAGGAGTGGGACCTGTTGTGTCACCTTGGAATTACCACACTCATCTTTTCCTGCATGCTGAAATCAACACTTCAGTACTCTTCTGGCTGGCCCACTCAACACACACATGTGATTTAACCACTGAGAGCAGTATTTCAATGCAGTGCTGGCAGAAAATCATACCCTGAAAAATGATAAGGCCTTAATGAAGAACCAGAAAAAGGGTAACACCTGCCAGAAACAGGGTAAGTAAGGCCTTAGTACAGATCTTGTCAGCTGTGAAAACTTCACAATCATCCTAGTAAGAATGCTTAAATGTGGATCAAAGATGTATTTTTCTGAAGTCCTACCGTTTAAACAAATAAAATTTAACACAACTTTATAAGAAGTAAGTAAATACAGATCAGCTTTAAACAGTAAGGGATTATGAAAAAGGCACGTCTTTACATTACCAAAATGGAAAATGTTTTTTTTTAATGGGAAGTTCCAGGGAAATTGATGTGCTTGATAGTATTTTACTTTAAAAAATCGTTATTTATAGAAAACCAATGGTTACTTGAAGAATATTGGGAAGGAACAGAATGGTATCTAAATACAAGTGCCAGTGGGCAGGTAACGCTTTGGCTTGCTCCTCCCCAAAGGCCTGCAGCCTTTGCGGACCAGCTAGAGAGCGACTGGGGAGGGCGTGACCGCCGGCCACTGAACGCCGAATTCCCCAGCCCCGACTCCTCTGGCCGTCTGTGCCGATTCCGACAGAGACACAACATTCTGTACATCTCTGTCTGGAGCTGCCCAGGCCGGAGAGCGCCCCGAGGCGCCTGCTTGCCCTGCGGCGCCACGTCCTGCCGGCGGAGGCGGGCCTGGCGCCCCGGCAGCACCGTGCGCCGCAGCCAATGGGAGCCCGCGGCCAGCCGACGTTGAGAGGCAGAACAACGCCGCGCGTCGCGCCTGACTTGGCGCCCAAAGCCAGGACTTGGAGGCGGGGTGATCGGGCACTCAACAGCGCCAGTAACCAATCAGACTATAAAGCCAGCCCACCGCGGATTCTTATTGGCTATAGTGCCAGAACTGATTTTAGCAACAACCAATCGGACGCGGCGAAAGGGCGGCCGTTTGAATTGGGGCGGGAGCGGCCGGCCGCGGTGTGCAGAGTGGAAGGCGGCTGGCGGCGGGAACGGTTTTTCGTTATGGAGTTTGATCCCACGATGCAGGAGGGGCTGCGGCGCAGCAGCGCTCGTTTCATGGCATCCATGACGCGCATCATCGAACAGGTGAGCTATGCGACCGGGATGGTCGCGGGTTCCGGGCGCCGTCCTGAGGCGGGCGGGGAAGCGGGGACTGAGAGCAGCCGTGCCGTCTGTGCTGGCCCGCGCACTCCTGTGCCTTGGCAGGAGAGGGCTGGCAAGAGCCAGGTCCCGGGATACAGCCACAAAACGGACACCTGGGACTGCCCGTGCTGGATACGCGACTTAGTTACAAGTGCGAGCTGACTTCACAGTGTCCTTAACCCCGACTAGCTTGCGTTAGACGGGGGATTTCCAATGAAACTACAGAAAGTGGGGGACTCCGTGAGTCCCTCTCCCTTGGGAGCCGTTCTGTGTTTAAGGTGTGGGCATGGTCCTCCTCCGTGCATCCCCGTTTATCCCGGGATGCGTCCTTTCCCGTTCGGGAGATGTTTTGTGCCGCCGCTGGGCTAAATCTGGCACTAGATGGATTTTCTCGCCTAGTGGCACATCGGATATTTTTACATGTCATGAGCTGTTGGTCTTAGCTGTGGGTTGCTTTTAGTTTCTACAACAGAAATTTGGGTGAAACTGTCAGAGAGCGACTTAACTGCATTTTAAAACTCTCTGGAGCCCTGTTTTGGCAGCGCGTATGCCTTAGGTTGAATGGCTTACGCATATAATTAAAATACACCGGTTTCCTCTAGGAGTTAATATTTCCGGATTGCTGACATACAGCTTTGGCCAATAAAACAGCATAATGATAACTTCATGTTTAGGGTAAAAGAAAAAATTGTTCTAATAACAATACATAAAACAGACATTAAAGATATTACTTTGATCGTTTGTTCTAATATTTAATGGTTCTTTTTCTTTAGTATAGTCATCCCTTTAGGGATGACATACTGATTTCCATGGACTCTTTGACGTACGATACACCTGAGGGTAAGAATTCCTTAAAGCTACATTGTTTACATACTGTATGTGTAGACTTAGTAAAGCATGCAAGTGTTGTCAGCTGCAGAATATTTAAGTGTGACGAATACTGATTTTTTTTCACTAAAATATGATAAATCATATGTAGACTTAGTATAGTACCAAGAGTTTACTCCTATATGCATTATTAGTCTATCGTGTGCTCCATTCTAGATAAGACAATGGTTATTAGCAAAGTTCATGGTATAAATGGGTAATGTTTGGATGACTTGAAGGAAGAAAAGGAATGCAGACATTAGCAGGAGTTGATGTGCATGAATGGATTATGTATTTTCATCTCAACTTAATATTCTGAATAATGCTATGATAAATTACTGCTGTGCCAAACATCAGAGTGGAGTAGGTAGACAGTGTTTTTAAATTTTATCTACAAACAGACCCAAGCTTATTCGTAAAGACAAATCCACTATTCCTCTCAGCATAAATCTAAACCATGTGGCCCCATGACAATATTTATACCGGTTTTTTTGTAATGGTTGATCAAAATTCTACAAGGTTGAAAGGTGGATCCCGTCCGGGCTCTGCGTGAGAGAATTGCTTGTTGTGAAGGCGAGGTCCCCGCCGGCTGCATTTCGCGCCTTCTCTTCACGTGGGCACCGGCAAGGAAAAGCCGCCACCGCCGCCCTGGCCCCTGTGTCTGCAGCGCGGCTGCCTAGGAGCGGCCAAGGGAACCGAGTTCATTGTGAGCCCTGCCAAGATAGCAGCGGCCCCGGTCGCCAATTCCAGATGCGCGTTCCCGGCCACGTGGCCGCTCCCGGCGCTGGTCTCGGCCGCGTGGTTCTTCGCCGTGCCTGACGGGCCCGCAGCACGGCCCTGCAGGCTCCACCAGGAAAGGGAGCGGCACCACTCCTCGGAGACCACAGAGATAGAGAGCCCTCGCAGTTTTTCTGCTTCTTAAATACATTGTCGTAGAGGCATTACCAGCTTCTCTAATTGGCTTAGCAGCATGCCTCTTCTCAGAGCCAGCCAGCAATTAGTTTTGCCAGGCACAGGAGAAGCTTTCGGCAGCTCTTCCCAGAAAATCACTTCTGTGACTGGCCTTCTCCCTCTTCACCTAAAATCAAGTCCCATAAAAACTACCACATTCATGAATTGCCGTCTCAGTTTTTATAGCTTACTGGAGAGATCGAGGAAGTACCAGTTGTGCACCAAAGGTTTTTACAGACTGGCAGGCTTGCATTTCATACACGTTATCCAATGGGAGAAGGAGGAAGCATTCATAGAGTACTGTAATAGACAGCTTTGCATTGGTAAAGGATTGGTTATGCTTTTGGGTTAGTGATCTCTGTTCAAAATGGAAGGAATTATGGATCTCGGTCCCCAAAGAGCCTTAATTATGGCTTTAACTAACCTCAGATACCATGGAGTCTGCATTCATCAACTAAAATCTAGAACCTAAAATCTTTTGCCTCTTTTCTCCTCTTGGTAGATTATGGGGCTGTAATGCTCTTTGGATTTTAGCTCAGTCTTGTTAGACTCAGCGTATGTGATGATCTTTTATGTCTTGCTTGACTTCTCAACTTGAATTGCCATATTCTCCTGGTTTGTCTTCCTTTAAATTTTTATTTCAGCAAATGTGGTAGTAGACAGTTCAGATTTGCTAATGCTTTGTTATTGTGTAATATGTCGTTCCCAAATGTTTGTTAGAGTGATATTCAGTATAGATGGTATTATGATAAGTGGTAATATTATTGCTTTTTGTTTTTTTTCTAGGACCTAAACGATGGGACCATATGTCAAGGAAAGACGTTAAAACCTGGAAGAAAGGATTTACGGTATTTAATAGTACAGTCCTACTGTGCAGCCAAAATGCAGCAATATTTCTTTGTGGATGTATAGATAGATAGGATTATATTCTAATTTTGCCATGCTATATAATATTTTCAGAGGTATTGAGGAGGTCATCATCTGCTCTACAATAGAGTTTTAGGATAGTTTAAGATGCTTCCGATGCATCTAGCTAAAATGGCTGACTATTTATCATTGGTTAGCACTTGTAAACCTGGAGAAATTTTTTTTCAATTGCTGTCTGTTGGGAGTGTGTATTTTTGGAACTCATCAGAATGTATTCTGTGCAGTTATTGCATTGAATCAATTTATCTTTGTTCAGCCAGTCAGCTCTTTGATTCAGCAGGGGTTTCTGGTTTCATCTTTAGTTTCTGTTTTTTTTTCTCTGTGAAATAATGCCAGATTAATTAAAGAATCTTTGCAGTCTCACCAGTCAGTGTGTCAGGTAAACCCATGGCCAGTATGACATGCCTTGGCAGTACCTCAGAAGCTGTTCTGAACCCCACAGAGTGAGGGCATGAGGAATGAAATTCAGTCTGAGGCAACATGAGTGGATTTAATGGAGACCAAAACGAGGCTGTATTTAGGGTTCCCTTTCCACTCCTGGTAATGCCTCGTGCACAGTCTACTAAGCATTGCTGCCCAAGTTTCCCAACCAAATCCTTAAAGACTGTGAGGGAAATTCTCTGTCTTAGCCTCTTATGTGGGCACAGGTATGTTCTTGCAGTGTCTTTGGGCAACAGTAAGGGAAAAAGTGAATGATCAGGTAAGTTTCCTAGATACTTGTGGCTTTTCTGGTTAGGCCAGGGGAAACCTGAGAAAATTGAATGGATTTGTACTTGTGGGCTATACCAAAGTAAAAAAATAAGATGGTTAAAATTATTTTGCTATTTTTTGATTATTCTGACTTTTTTTTTTTCTATTGCAGCATGTTGGTCAAAGGACAAGGAGCAGAGGTACTGTTTTTTTTAAAAGAAAAGTCTGTTGCAAAATGTCTTAAGCCATGAATGAGTCTTGACTTCAAAGAAGGTATTCTGGTTCATGCTAAACCCTTTAGGATACTCAATGGGTTTTGTGTGAGAAGCCGTCTAATAAATCATCAATACTTATGTTCATAAGGATTCAGAAATGTCATTAAAAGTGTTTAAGATTAAATATGTTACATCTCATGATGCGATCAAAACAAGTTGATTCATTGATAAGCAATCCTTATCAATTAATCCAAGAGTTTTTAGTTGTATTTGTCAGTTTTGTCAGATAATCATTGAATCTTAAAAATTCCAAGCCTGATTGCGTACACATAGTGGTGAAATATGAATGTTGTTAGCTTTTTGAAAATTAGTAGGTAAGTGGGCACATTAAAAAATATGTACTAAAATAATCTCATGAAGTTCCATAATGGGCTGTCCATAATTTAGGAGATTATTCAGTGCAGTCAGTGAATCAGGATGTCTCCAGGAAAAAGGAGCATGCAGTTACTTTATTGGCAATTAAGTTCCGGAATAGAAACCAAAACATGTCAGTACACCCAAGCATAGATATGATACTACTTGGACGGGATGTGTGACATCTGAACATTTTTCTGAAAAGAAGCTATATGTTCCAATAAAATATATATCTCTCCTGGGATAAGTGATCGGGGAGATATTTTTCTGGTGTAGTAGAGTGAATCACACAGACTCACTAGATTGGGAGAGACCTTCAAGATCACTGAGTCCAGGCCATGCCCCAACACCTCAACTAGACCATGGCACCAAGTGCCACATCCAGTCTTTTTTAAACACATTGAGGGATATAGTGACTCCACTACCTCCCTGAGCAGACCATTCTGGTCTTTATCACTCTTCCCATAAAAACCTTTCTCCTGATATCCAACCTGGATTTCCCTTGATGTAGCTTGAGACTGGCTCCTCTGGTTCTGTCCATTGCTGACAGGAGAGAGAGACCAACCCCCACCTGGCTACAGCCACCTTTCAGGAAGTTGTTGAGAGTGATAAGGTCACCTCTGAGTCTCCTTTCCTCCAGGCTAAACACCCCCAGCTCCCTCAGTCACTCCTCACAGGGTTTGTGTTCCAAGCCCCTCACCAGCCTCGTTGCCTCCTCTCGATGCGCTCAAGTGTCTCAAGGTCCTTCCCAAACTGAGGGGCCAGAACTGGACACAGCCCTCAAGGTGTGGCCTCACCAGTGCCAAGCCCAGGGGAAGGATGACCTCCCTGCTCCTGCTGGCCACACTGTTCCTGATCCAGGCCAGGATGCCTTTGGGCTTCTTGGCCACCAGGGCTCACTGCTGGCTCATGTTCATGTCAGCCAGTACCCCCAGGTCCCTTTCTGCCTGGGCACTGTCCAGCCACTGTCCCCAGCCTGTAGTGTTGCAGGGCGTTATTGTGGCCAAAACGCCACCATGCCACCTTCACAAAATGAAGGCATGTTGGGCTCAATTCTCTCAAGGTTGTGTAGTCAGCTTCTTTTGGTGTTATTTTATGACATTTGTCTGAGAAACTTTTATTAGGAGCACAAGAGGACAAAGCACTGCCTAGCACGGGCTTCCTCCACAGCACTGCTAAAAAAGTTTGTCCATACAGTGGTCAGATACAGGCTTTGAATCAGCTTAAGAAATCTGAATGTAGAGCTGGAAAATAAGGGTCTGGTACAAAAAGTTTCAGATGGTCCTGATCTTTACTTCTTGTTCCATTTGGCTAATGGGGCAAAGTAGTACAAAAATGTGGCTATAGTCTCTGATAAAACATGGAGAGAAAGTTATGTTTTTTCAAAGATATAGTATTTCAAGTTTCTTAGAATAAATATTTTGCTAATCTTTGCAAATCTACTTCATGGTCTGAATATCCTAGAAGCTCTTACAAAAAGGAGTTTATGTGGTTGTCTTAAATGCTAGAAAGACTTGATCTTATTAATTTTAAACTTAGTGTCCTCCATTTCAGATGACCTAGAAAGGCAGAAAAATGGGTAATAGGTGTTTTGCAGCTTCTGATGTTATTTGAGAAAAGTATTATTTCAAGTCATCCTAGGGAAGAAATTTCTAACTAAATATTCAAGTGTGGTAACCAGCTTTCTTTTGAACAAAGTAAGCCTGCATAGATTTGTATTTTCCTATGTATATTTATATATTCCATAAAAATTAGAATATTGCAGATTTTTTTCCAGCTTAAGAAAACCATTGCTCTGGCTTTGTTTAACTGAAACACAAAGACACAAGAAAGCCTTTGAACTGTCTGGTTCTGGTTGGTGTTAGCCTTAAAAAAAGGCGAAAAATGAAACCAGCCCATACACCTTAAACCCTCAGCCCAAAAAAGATACGTCTGACTATGGATTATTAATACTAATGTACGGATTTTACTTACTCACTTACTCGTAAGTAGACCTAAGTGTTTTAAATTAGGATACATAAAGGTTTGTGCTATTAAGTCTAAGCATTAAACAACTACCTATCACTGGACCCCTCCCCTTAGAATATAACTAGTGTTGTTTTTTTCCAACTCACAATTCTGCATTTTGCTAGATTTGAGTTTTACTATTTGGGTGGCATGTCCAGCACCCTCATCGAGTTTTACTGATTCAAATGACAGTCCTTTGAGTGGTGGGGTTTTATTTTTTTTTCATATATGGCAGCTCTGAATGAGGGAGGACCAGGTATGTTAAATTTCAACCTGCCAGAGAAGTGATATTTTTGTCATATATTAGCCACATGAATTGGCTTTTTTTCCTTGTGAGTTTTTTGGAAACAAAATGGGCTTTGTGGTGTTTCATAGACCTTGCTCAGTAAGGGATTTCAACTGGACACTCCTTTATTCTTCTGATGCCGTCTGTTCCCAACCCAGATATGTTTGGAAGAGGCACTCTTTGGCTTCTAAAAGAATATGTTGTTAAGGCAGTATTACAGTAGTGTTTTACAAAATCATGAGGATTAATTTCCAGAGAAGGTTACAACCTTAAGCCAGAGCTTTCGAGTTATATGCTTGTTGAATTTTATGAGAGAGTGGTTTTGTAGCCACTGGTTGGAAAATTGTGCTTTGAATAATTATCAGTGGTCTGTGTCAAAACTTGGGACAAACATGGCGGTTTTTCTACAGGACTTGTTCTGTGCACTTTATTGGTTAAATACTTTATTTAAGTAATGAACGGAAGAGGGAATACCCTTAATGAACTCTCAGATGATAGCAGGTGGGGTTGCCCATTGAGAAATTTGTTGTCTGACAAATTTGGGCTAAAACGGAAATTTCTTCAATTTCATGCAAAGGAGTTCAAAGTAATAGACTTACTTTGGAATAATCAAATGCTGAAGAGACAATTTTGAAAGCTGCTTGAGCCAAGCAAGGCTATCGCACTCCGCTGTAAAAATAGGACACACCATGCTAGAAGATATGCACAAGTGCCTTGAACGTGAAGCACACAAAACCGGTTTTCTGCGCTGTTCAGCAGTGATAAAAAGTGTGCTGGAGTACTTTGGTTTGTGTTTCATTATAGTGTGATTGGCCAGAGGGAGTCAGAAAAAGAAACCAATTACTAGAGCCACTGGTGATAGGACGTAAATAGAGGGAAAAATAAAAGAAATTAAAAACAAAAATAGCAAGAGAGGCTAAATATTATGAAAGTAATAGAACTTTTTTTTCCTCTCCCATTCATGCTACGAAATACCAGAGAAGCAGAGCCGTGATTTTGAAGATGAGAACTCAGCAGAACACCAGGTATGGGTGCTACATTGCATCTGTTTTGATGGAGTGTTCCAGGCCAGGCTGGGTGAGGCTTTGAGCAATCTGGCCATCACAGAGGGGTTGGTTCTAGATGATATTTAAGGTCCCTTCCAACCCCCAACCATCCTATGTCAGTCTCTTTGGGAAAAATGTATTTATGTAGTCAAAAGCTAAGAAATCATTTATGAGCAGATGGTCCTGTACCACGATATCTGGACTGGTTTTCAGCTGTATTATTAGGGTTATTTTGGAGGTGGAGAGAGAGCAGTTGGATATGGGCTGTTCACCACCAAGTGCCTTTTTAGTTAGGCAATATGTGGGTCTAACTTTTTAAATTACTATTTGTAAAATCTGTGTAGTCTAGAATAGCTTCTTTTGACTCCAAGTAAGTGTGTATAGACTTGTTAATAAAGGTGGTGTGATTTGGTCAGAATTTGTGGAATACACCTGCGTTTGTTTCACAACCACCACCCCCCAAAAGCTGAGCATGTAGTGAAAGCAGAAAATTCTATGGGCTAATTAATATAGTTTAAACTACCAGGTATTAAAATTCCTTTCATGTGCTTTTAAGGAATCTTCTGAGAACTCTGGTGCAGATACATCTGATACAGGTGGGTTTTTTTCATTTACTGCTTATCTAACCTTTAATTAACTTTGTTGAGCAAATTGAAGATAGTGAGGTTTTGACCTTGTATTCCCAAATAATTATTTGATTACATTAATTAGTGGGAACTGCCTTTGACTTGTTTTTAATGTTTATAACTGGTATTATTCAACAGTTTGAGCAAATGAAAACTTGAGTGTTTTTCGTAGATTCAGCTATGGCTAGGCAATAGCCAGCAGTTAATGGCTGAAAGGGAAGTTATGCTAGAGTGTGTTTAGCTTGGGGTTTAAGTATTCTGGTAATTAATAAGCTTGTTCATCTACATAACTGACTCTAAGGATGGCAGTTTCTTCCCTGTTGAGGGAAATGTTTCCTATAGTCATTTGAGAGGATAGTTTCAAATAAGCATGTGAATGATAAAATAATTGCTGCCAATTTAGAAAGCACGCCCTTTTTCTCGGCCTGCTCAATGAAAGCTAGGAAAAATATTTCAGAGGCGCCTGTAGCTTGGCTTCTGTAACTTCCTTTGCCTTTTGCACTTCTGGGATAAATGAGTGAAGTGCTTCACAGACTCTGGTATTTTCATAGTAGCATCCAATAAAATGATTATGCGCTTCTCCTCCTCTTCTTACGAATGGTCTGCGAAGCGTCTGGTGAAGATTTGTAGAAACCTCTGTGAGTTCCAGCTATCTCCAAATCCTTTAAGATGTAGAAATTAGATTCTTAGGGATATGGGATTTGATTCCTCACCTAAAAAATTGAGTGCACTGTGGTGTTTGGGATGTGTGATGTTTTGGCCTTTGGTAGTTTGGGTTGGGTGTTTTCAGGGTCCGTTTTCCTTGGTTGGGTTTTGGTGGCTTTTTGATACATAAAAGCTTACCAATAGGGCACACTAACTTAAGGGAAGAAATCAGTCTTTAGCTGTTTTAACTAAGGTTTTAGTTTTGGCAGGTGTTTTCCCCTTTTAGTATTCATACAGAATACCTCATACTTCTCAGGGAAGGCAGAGTTTCTTCCAGGTATTATCCACTATTTTTGTGTTGAAAGTGTGCAAAGCTTGTCTACAGCAGGCAAAAGTCAAGTGGAGCAGCTCTCACCTGGGCCTGCAAGTCTGTCCTTAGAAGGGAAAGTTATTAGGATTACCATTTCTTGCTTTCTCAGGAAGTAGCATGGCAGAGTAAATCTAACAATTACTTGTATCTAGCAGGGTCCTATCACAGTGGACTGAATTAATTTGGAGAAAGGGATAGATAAGTTATAACTTAGAGAATGAGAGTGTTTTGGATGCACCTCCTGTGAAATAGCTTTCTGTAATAAAGGTCATAATTTTGAGAGAGGAAGGTGGAAGTTGTCTTTCTTCCTCTCTGTTCTGCTTTGATGCGCAAAGGTGTTACTGAATTTCCCTTTTGGCCTTTAAGACCACTTTTGGATTCCCTGGAGAAAATACTTTTATTTTTCCATTCTGTGCCATGGCCCACTGCTAATTACTGAAGTGTTCCAGTGATTTGGAAGTATGATTGTCAGCACATTGAAGATATTCTAAAATTAGATTTTTGAGGACTCACACTTAGGAGAATTTTCCACTTGTATAGAAATCAACTCATGCTCTGATGCAAGTTATTTGTTAATAATTTATAATTGATGTGATGGGGTCAACTATTGTGTGACACAGGAGTTGTTCCCTTTATCTTGAGAAGCGCCCATTTTTGTAGCAGTCCAGTCTGTTCACCTGGATGAACATTTAGGAAGCAATCTGACAGGTTTGTGCCCAATTGAGCTGGAGGAAGAAGATTGTATGGCAGAAAGAGAAACAGCAATGTAAGAGTAGTATGACGAGGCAGTGATGTGGTAGTATGATAACCAAGATTTCTTTCACTCACGATTTCCAGGGTTATGCTCCTCTCTTTTTCCTTCCCTCTGATGAGTGCAGGGAAGTTCAGAAATCGGGGCTGAATATGCAGTCATATATTTGATGCTCATGGATGACTGATTTTAGCTAATGATGAATTGGAAGGTCTGCCTACATTGAGGAAAACAATGTTTTGTTGCATTTCATTCACAAAACCACCCACAGAATACCTAAAACTGAGTGACCAGAGTCTGTCTTGTTTTTTCATATTCTCAAGTCTGCGTTATTTCTCACTTTGTGAGTCCTGAGGTGGTCTTGACAACCAAAAGCTACTGAGAGGAAGTGTGAGAGAAAATCCTGGCTATCTTTGTTGGCATATTTAGGAATGCAGTGGGGATTGTGCATTAATGATTAATGAATCTTAGAGAGCCACAAAAGAAAGAGCTTTAAAAATGTTTTACTCTCTGAGATGTTTAATAGAAGTCGTAAAGAACTGATGGCAAACAAGTTTTCTTAACCCTTCTTTGCTCTGCTGAAGTCATTTATGGAGCCACAAACCATGCTTTTCAATTGGAATTGGAATGGAAATGTAATACAGTTAAAAGTTACAGCGTAGAGAACTGTTTTCTAGAATGAAAACGGTGTAGTCAATAACTTGCACAGTGTGTGTTTAAAAACATTTCTGTTTTGAGTTCAGCTATGTTTGATTTAATATTTACCTTCAAATTGCAGGTGAAGAAGGTGGTGACGTAGCCTCAGTAGGAAGAAAATTTGAAGGAATTCATCTCAAGGTAAAAATTTTGGGTGTCTAATAGAACGTAGTGATTCAATAGAAGCTAGTTACTATTTGAATAGTTTACACATGCCTGATGAGCTGATGCAGTCAGCAGAAGACTTGATATCGTCTGCATCTTAATGCACATTTTTGGCAAGTGAGGGGTTCAATAAGTAGCGTCACAGAGACCAATCAATGACAAGTGATGTTCTTGTCTTGCTAATACCAGTGGGCCAGAGAAAGGCCTACAATGTATTGCATCAGGAGGCAGCCCTGAGAAGGGCTTTTATAGGTAAGGAAAAAGAGAAAGCAGATGGATCATAAGGTGAAAACACTTGTAAAAGAATGGTTGTTCACCTGAGAGTCTAGCATAAATAGGTAACATGATTGGAAGGAAATGGTAAATGAGCAGTAATGGCTGCCATAACAAAAGCAGGCTGGAATCTTCTGCTGTTGCTTCCCAAACTAGACTAGGGTCAGGACTAGCCGGACTGTTTACAGTGTTGAGGAAAAATATAACACGCACTTTGTGTGTGCAGCCATTTTAATCCTGTGGTTTGCTTCCTCCAATAGTGTTGCCAAAAATGGGATTTACAACAGCTAATACAATCTGCTTCGGAAAGGAGATTGTTTCCAGTTGCTTCCAGAGATTGCTTCCAGGTTGACTAATGAATGGCCTTTTATTCCAAAATTCTCTTAGGTTTTACATTGAGGGTAGTTGCAGAGTAGACCTTCATTTGTATATGACTTCACACGGAATGTTGGGAATACAAGTAGAGATTTGCAGCTGTAATTGTCAGAGCTTTGTAACCATTTTTCTTTCTTCCTCTTTCCTTTATTGGATTGGGATTTTTGATGGTTTTCATCAGAGGATCTTTTAGGCAGTGTGTGCTGTTCCTCGAATATACTTGTTTATTATCCCTTTTTAAAATATTTTCACAGGTAGTTCCTTCTATGGAATTGTGGTGGTGTTTTTTTTGCTGGGGGGGAGGTGGGGAGGCAGATTTTTGCCTAAAATGTGTACATAAAAATAAGTTTATGCAGGTTGCATATAGCCTGATCTGAAGAGTACTTGTTTGCAGTAAATCAGAATAATCATTTTGGAGTTGCCTGTGCCAATAAGTTCCATGTGTTTTAATAATTTTGTTTTCCTTTTAGAATCTGAATGTAGATGATGGCCAAATCCTGAAGAAAAAAAGAGTTCCAGTGGATGTGATATTACAAGGTGATGAGAGAAATATTCCCAAATGGATAACGGTGAGATATTTCTCCTATTCTAAGTTATGAGCTAGTTAGAATAAAATAAAAGCTCTTTAACTGGGTAGCAGTTAAATGCATTTTCACACAACTTCTCTGTGCTTCTCCCATTGTTCTTCTGCTTGATGTCTGTGTAGATATTGTAGGATCTTGGGGTTTTGAGAGCTATGAAATGTAAGAAACAAAGGAAATGTTTTATTAAATGTATTTTCTCTGGTTTTTTACTTTTATATGTTGTTCTTGGAACCCTGATGTGCAGGTTGATCTTTGAGCTGTTAATTTTCCTAAAAGTCTAAATCTGAGCTTTGTAGAGGCTCAAAGAAAAAGAATTAGCTTTGTTTTGATTTGGGGAGTGAGGAAGGTCAGGGTGAAGTGCCAGGATGCAGCTTCTCTTTTCTGCTGGAGCTGCCAGAGATGTGTAGATTACTCAAGTGTGTGTGTGTAGATATATATCGATGGATAAGTTCTTATATTTGGGGTAGGGATTAGTACATGACGTCTAACGTATAAGTTGAAAAAATTATGAATAGCTTTCCAAGACTAAACTAGTAAGTCCTTAAACTTCCTCCTGAAGTCTTAGACTAGATGTTTTCCACTTTGTCTGAACTTGGCTGAGCCCTTGAAGACCATAACTACTGTACATGACCCAGAAGAGCAAGAGGCAAGGAAGTCACAAGTTAGGTTTTGATGATATCTTTAACATGCAAAAAGCTCAGAACATTAGATTGTTTTTTTTCTTTCTATGTTTTTCAGATAACAACTCCTCCCAGTTTGTCAAAAAGTCATCGTTCAACTTTGCCCGGACGAGAACTGCTTGGTACAATTAAGTCTTTTGTCTGTTGGTCAAATGTATTTCTTTAAAAATGTGGCTTTATTAAAATTTCTTAGAAAGAGTATTTCGTTCTTGGGAGGTTTTGCCTTTATATCTCCATATAATTACTTGATTGCTTTAATTAGTGGCCAAAGATTTTGACTGGCTTTTTGTAATATTTTAAACTGGTATTATTCAACATTTTTGATTCTTGAGCAAATGAAAACTTCCAGTGTTTTTCTTAGATTCAGCTATGGCTTGGAAGTAGCCGGCATTAATGGCTGAAAGAGAAGTTGCAGTAAAGTATATGATTAGCTTGGGGTTTTTGTATTCTGGTATTCAATTAGCTTGCTCATCTACATAGCTGCCTCTAAGGTTGGCAGTTACTTCTGTGTTAAGGGCAATGCTTCCTACTGTCATTTGAGAGGATAGTTTCAAATAAGCATGTGAATGATAAAATAATTGCTGCCAATTTAGAAAGCATGCCCTTTTTCTCGGTCTGCTCAATGAAAGCTAGGAAAAATATTTCAGAGGTGCCTGTAGCTTGGCTTCTGTGACTTCTTTGCCTTTTGCACTTGTGGGATAAATGAGTGAAGTGCTTCACAGACTGGTATTTTCATAGCAGCATCCAATAACATGATTATGTGCTTCTCCTCCTCCTACCATACACCTGACAGTAAGAACTCCTTAAAGCTACAATGTTTACATACTGTATGTTTAGACTTAGTAAGGCATGCAACTGTTGGCAGCTGCAGAATATTTAAGTGTGACGGATACTGAATTTTACTAAGGTTCACAAATGTGTGTCGTTTTATATGTAGTTTTCAGTATAATACCAAGAATTTACTCCTATGTGCACTTTTAGTTTATTGCATGCCCAATTTTAGTCAAGATAATTGTTATTAGCAAGGTTCAGGATAAAAAAATGGGTAATGTATGGGTGACTTGTAGGAAGAATCAAAATGGAGAAGCCTGCGAGGAAGCAAAGGGATTGGTTGGCATGAATGGATTGTGTTATTTTCATCTCCACTTAGTATTCTGAATACTGCTCTGATAAATTACTGCTATGCCAAGCACCAGGGTGGAGTAGGTGGCCAGTTTACTTAACTTTTCATTGAATGTTCCCATGTGGCTAGCATGAATCCAAGCCATGTGGGCCCCTGACAATATTTATCCAGTTTTTCATTGTAATGGTTGATGCATTATAGGGCAATAATGCTTGTGGAAAGCTTATTGAGGGGAAACATGCTATTGTTTTAAAATAGATTCTATATAAATATGGGTTTGAGTGGGACTTGTGACTTAGTATCTTGGTGGCTTTCCTGGGAAATTAAATGTTTCTGGCAGGTTTTATTATCACTGAAATGAGAATTATGATACGTCAGGGCTTGGTGCTGGCTAAAAGCCCGTGCATCTACAAAAAAAAATCATTCCTTCTGCTCTGCTATAGTTGAGCAGAGGAGGAGGAAAGAAGAATTAAAAAGCTCATGGGGTGAGATAAGGAATGGGATAAAAACACTTTAAAAGGTATAAAGGAAAATTTATTTACAGAATCAAAAAGATGATAATGAGAACTAAAACCTTTAGAATACTTCCCCCCCCCCCATCCCCTGCCTTTTTTTATTTCTCACTGAGAGCATAGGAAGACAAAAGCATGGGGGTTTTTTGTGAGAGTGTCGCTTGTAAAACTTGTTCTTCAGTTCACTTAGGGAGAGGAGTCTCTTTTGCTATGCCATGGGGTCCTTTCTATGGGAAGGAGTTTTCTGTGAAATTTTTAACGTGGTTTTAGTTTTTACAGGTTGCAGTCACACCTGAAAGCTCCTTTGACGTGTGTCAACGGGCAGAGTAGACTTCTCACAACTGCCTTTTCCCCCTGGGCCATTAGTTCATGGTCTGCAATTTGTAAGGATGAGCTGTTGTAGTATAAAAGCGAGTGTCCTCTTCCTCTGTCTCTGAAAGCAAGGGCTCTCCCTCTCTCTCTCTTCTTAGGCCGCTCACAGATCACAGCTTCTCAGCACGTCCACCTTTTTTTTCATGGGATTCGGGTGCATTCTCCATCCTTCTAGGCACTTCATTAATTGCAGGGAAATAATTTGTAGTATTGTAATCTTCACCACAGCTTGTAGAAGAATTTCAGCTCTGAGGCCTGGGTCTCTTCTTCCTCCCCATCCCTCCTTTGCACTGGCTTTAGCATCACTGTTGTGTTCTCCACGTGTCTTCACCTTTCCCTTTTTTTTTGGATTTGGGAGAGAGTTGGTATTTGTAGGTTTGCCTGTTCTCGAGTCCTATCATTTGAGAAGATTTTGCAGAGTTCTGCAATGTTGAAAGGTGGATCCCGTCCGGGCTCTGCGTGAGAGAATTGCTTGTTGTGAAGGCGAGGTCCCCGCCGGCTGCATTTCGCGCCTTCTCTTCACGTGGGCACCGGCAAGGAAAAGCCGCCACCGCTGCCCTGGCCCCTGTGTCTGCAGCGCGGCTGCCTAGGAGCGGCCAAGGGAACCGAGTTCATTGTGAGCCCTGCCAAGATAGCAGCGGCCCCGGTCGCCAATTCCAGATGCGCGTTCCCGGCCACGTGGCCGCTCCCGGCGCTGGTCTCGGCCGCGTGGTTCTTCGCCATGCCTTACGGGCCTGCAGCACGGCCCTGCAGGCTCCACCAGGAAAGGGAGCGGCACCACTGCTCGGAGACCACAGAGATAGAGAGCCCTCGCAGTTTTTCTGCTTCTTAAATACATTGTCGTAGAGGCATTACCAGCTTCTCTAATTGGTTTAGCAGCATGCCTCTTCTCAGAGCCAGCCAGCAATTAGTTTTGCCAGGCACAGGAGAAGCTTTCGGCAGCTCTTCCCAGAAAATCACTTCCGTGACTGGCCTTCTCCCTCTTCACCTAAAATCAAGTCCCATAAAAACTACCACATTCATGAATTGCCGTCTCAGTTTTTATAGCTTACTGGAGAGATCGAGGAAGTACCAGTTGTGCACCAAAGGTTTTTACAGACTGGCAGGCTTGCATTTCATACACGTTATCCAATGGGAGAAGGAGGAAGCATTCGTAGAGTACTGTAATAGACAGCTTTGCATTGGTGAAGGATTGGTTATGCTTTTGGGTTAGTGATCTCTGTTCAAAATGGAAGGAATTATGGATCTCGGTCCCCAAAGAGCCTTAATTATGGCTTTAACTAACCTCAGATACCATGGAGTCTGCATTCATCAACTAAAATCTAGAACCTAAAATCTTTTGCCTCTTTTCTCCTCTTGGTAGATTATGGGGCTGTAATGCTCTTTGGATTTTAGCTCAGTCTTGTTAGACTCAGCGTATGTGATGATCTTTTATGTCTTGCTTGACTTCTCAACTTGAATTGCCATATTCTCCTGGTTTGTCTTCCTTTAAATTTTTATTTCAGCAAATGTGGTAGTAGACAGTTCAGATTTGCTAATGCTTTGTTATTGTGTAATATGTCGTTCCCAAATGTTTGTTAGAGTGATATTCAGTATAGATGGTATTATGATAAGTGGTAATATTATTGCTTTTTGTTTTTTTCTAGGACCTAAACGATGGGACCATATGTCAAGGAAAGACGTTAAAACCTGGAAGAAAGGATTTACGGTATTTAATAGAACAGTCCTACTGTGCAGCCAAAATGCAGCAATATTTCTTTGTGGATGTATAGATAGATAGGATTATATTCTAATTTTGCCATGCTATATAATATTTTCAGAGGTATTGAGGAGGTCATCATCTGCTCTACAGTAGAGTTTTAGGATAGTTTAAGATGCTTCCGATGCATCTAGCTAAAATGGCTGACTATTTATCATTGGTTAGCACTTGTAAACCTGGAGAAATTTTTTTTTCAATTGCTGTCTGTTGGGAGTGTGTATTTTTGGAACTCATCAGAATGTATTCTGTGCAGTTATTGCATTGAATCAATTTATCTTTGTTCAGCCAGTCAGCTCTTTGATTCAGCAGGGGTTTCTGGTTTCATCTTTAGTTTCTGGTTTTTTTCTCTGTGAAATAATGCCAGATTAATTAAAGAATCTTTGCAGTCTCACCAGTCAGTATGTCAGGTAAACCCATGGCCTGTATGACATGCCTTGGCAGTACCTCAGAAGCTGTTCTGAACCCCACAGAGTGAGGGCATGAGGAATGAAATGAGGCAGCATGAATGGATTTAATGGAGACCAAAACGAGGCTGTATTTAGGGTTCCCTTTCCACTCCTGGTAATGCCTCGTGCACAGTCTACTAAGCATTGCTGCCCAAGTTTCCCAACCAAATCCATAAAAGACTGTGAGGGAAATTCTCTGTCTTAGCCTCTTATGTGGGCACAGGTATGTTCTTGTAAATAAATACAATGGTTAAAATTACTTTGCTATTCTTTGATTATTCTGACTTTTTTTTTCCTATTGCAGCATGTTGGTCAAAGGCCAAGGAGCACAGGTAGTGGTTTTTTTTTTTTAAATCTTAATATTTTACGACATTCATCTGAAAAGCTTTTATTTGGCGCACAAGAGGACAAAGCACTGCCTAGCACGGTCTTCCGCCACAGCACTGCCAAAAAAGTTTGTCCATTCGGTGGTCAGATACAGGCTTTGAATCAGCTTAAGAAATCTGAATGTAGAGCTGGAAAATAAGGGTCTGGTACAAAAAGTTTCAGATGGTCCTGACCTTTACTTCTTGTTCCATTTGCCTAATGGGGCAAAGTAGTACAAAAATGTGGCTATAGTCTCTGATAAAACATGGAAAGAAAGTTATGTTTTTTCAAAGATACAGTATTTCAAGTTTCTTAGAATAAATATTTTGCTAATCTTTGCAAATCTACTTCATGGTCTGAATATCCTAGAAGCTCTTACAAAAAGGAGTTTACGTGGTTGCCTTAAATGCTAGAAAGACTTGATCTTATTAATTTTAAACTTAGTGTCCTCCATTTCAGATGACCTAGAAAGGCAGAAAAATGGGTAATAGGTGTTTTGCAGCTTCTGATGTTACTTGAGAAAAGTATTACTTTATTTCAAGTCATCCTAGGGAAGAAATTTCTAACTAAATATTCAAGTGTGGTAACCAGCCTTCTTTTGAACAAAGTAAGCCTGCATAGATTTGTATTTTCCTATGTATATTTATATATTCTATAAAAATTAGAATATTGCAGATTTTTTCCAGCTTAAGAAAACCATTGCTCTGGCTTTGTTTAATTGAAACACAAAGACACGTGAAAGCATTTGAACTGTCTGGTTTTGGTTGGTGTTAGCCTTAAAAAAGGCGAAAAATCAAACCAGCCCATACACCTTAAACCCTCAGCCCAAAAAAGATACATCTGACTATGGATTATTAATGCTAATGTACGGATTTTACTTACTCACTTACTCGTAAGTAGACCTAAGTGTTTTAAATTAGGATGCATAAAGGTTTGTGCTATTAAGTCTAAGCATTAAACAACTACCTATCACTGGACCCCTCCCCTTAGAATATAACTAGTGTTGTTTTTTTCCAACTCACAATTCTGCATTTTGCTAGATTTGAGTTTTACTATTTGGGTGGCATGTCCAGCACCCTCATCGAGTTTTACTGATTCAAATGACAGTCCTTTGAGTGGTGGGGTTTTATTTTTTTTTCATATATGGCAGCTCTGAATGAGGGAGGACCAGGTATGTTAAATTTCAACCTGCCAGAGAAGTGATATTTTTGTCATATATTAGCCTCATGAACTGGCTTTTTTTCCTTGTGAGTTTTTTGGAAACAAAATGGGCTTTGTGGTGTTTCATAGACCTTGCCCAGTAAGGGATTTCAGCTGGACACTCCTTTATTCTTCTGATGCCGTCTGTTCCCAACCCAGATATGTTTGGAAGAGGCACTCTTTGGCTTCTAAAAAAATATGTTGTTAAGGAAGTATTACAGTAGTGTTTTGCAAAATCATGAGGATTAATTTCCAGAGAAGGTTACAACCTTAAGCCAGAGCCTTCGAGTTATATGCTTGTTGAATTTTATGAGAGAGTGGTTTTGTAGCCACTGGTTGGAAAATTGTGCTTTGAATAATTATCAGTGGTCTGTTTCCAAACTTGGGACAAACATGGCGGTTTTTCTACAGGAACTTGTCCAGTGCACTTTATTGGTTAAACACTTTATTTAAGTAATGAACGGAAGAGGGAATACCCTTAATGAACTCTCAGATGATAGCAGGTGGTGTTGCCCACTGAGAAATTTGTTGTCTGACAAATTTGGGCTAAAACGGAAATTTCTTCAATTTCATGCAAAGGAGTTCAAAGTAATAGACTTACTTTGGAATAATCAAATGCTGAAGAGACAATTTTGAAAGCTGCTTGAGCCAAGCAAGGCTATCGCACTCCGCTGTAAAAATAGGACACACCATGCTAGAAGATATGCACAAGTGCCTTGAACGTGAAGCACACAAAACGGGTTTCCTGCACTGTTCAACAGTGATAAAAAGTGTGCTGGAGTACTTTGGTTTGTGTTTCATTATAGTGTGATTGGCCAGAGGGAGTCAGAAAAAGAAACCAATTACTAGAGCCACTGGTGATAGGACGTAAATAGAGGGAAAAATAAAAGAAATTGAAAACAAAAATAGCAAGAGAGGCTAAATATTATGAAAGTAATAGAACTTTTTTTTTCCTCTCCCATTCATGCTACGAAATATCAGAGAAGCAGAGCCGTGATTTTGAAGATGAGAACTCAGCAGAACACCAGGTATGGGTGCTACATTGCATCTGTTTTGATGGAGTGTTCCAGGCCAGGCTGGGTGAGGCTTTGAGCAATCTGGCCATCGCAGAGGGGTTGGTTCTAGATGATTTTTAAGGTCCCTTCCAACCCCCAACCATCCTATGTCAGTCTCTTTGGGAAAAATGTATTTATGTAGTCAAAAGCTAAGAAATCATTTATGAGCAGATGGTCCTGTACCACGATATCTGGACTGGTTTTCAGCTGTATTATTAGGGTTATTTTGGAGGGGGAGAGAGAGCAGTTGGATATGGGCTCTTCACCACCAAGTGCCTTTTTAGTTAGGCAATATGTGGGTCTAACTTTTTAAATTACTATTTGTAAAATCTGTGTAGTCTAGAATAGCTTCTTTTGACTCCAAGTAAGTGTGTGTATAGATTTGTTAATAAAGGTGGTGTGATTTGGTCAGAATTTGTGGAATACACCTGCGTTTGTTTCACAACCACCACCCCCCAAAAACTGAGCATGTAGTGAAAGCAGAAAATTCTATGGGCTAATTAATATAGTTTAAGCTACCAGGTATTAAAATTCCTTTCATGTGCTTTTAAGGAATCTTCTGAGAACTCTGGTGCCGATACATCTGATACAGGTGGGTTTTTTTCATTTACTGCTTATCTAACCTTTAATTAACTTTGTTGAGCAAATTGAAGATAGTGAGGTTTTGACCTTGTATTCCCAAATAATTATTTGATTGCATTAATTAGTGGGAACTGCCTTTGACTTGTTTTTAATGTTTATAACTGGTATTATTCAACAGTTTGAGCAAATGAAAACTTGAGTGTTTTTCATAGATTCAGCTATGGCTAGGCAATAGCCAGCAGTTAATGGCTGAAAGGGAAGTTGTGCTGGAGTGTGTTTAGCTTGGGGTTTAAGTATTCTGGTAATTAATAAGCTTGTTCATCTACATAGCTGACTATAAGGATGGCAATTTCTTCCCTGTTGAGGGAAATGTTTCCTATAGTCATTTGAGAGGATAGTTTCAAATAAGCATGTGAATGATAAAATAATTGCTGCCAATTTAGAAAGCACGCCCTTTTTCTCGGCCTGCTCAATGAAAGCTAGGAAAAATATTTCAGAGGCGCCTGTAGCTTGGCTTCTGTAACTTCCTTTGCCTTTTGCACTTGTGGGATAAATGAGTGAAGTGCTTCACAGACTCTGGTATTTTCATAGCAGCATCCAATAAAATGATTATGTGCTTCTCCTCCTCCTCTTACGAATGGTCTGCGAAGCGTCTGGTGAGGATTTGTAGAAACCTCTGTGAGTTCCAGCTATCTCCAAATCCTTTAAGATGTAGAAATTAGATTCTTAGGGATATGGGATTTGATTCCTCACCTAAAAAATTGAGTGCACTGTGGTGTTTGGGATGTGTGATGTTTTGGCCTTTGGTAGTTTGGGTTGGGTGTTTTCAGGGTCCGTTTTCCTTGGTTGGGTTTTGGTGGCTTTTTGATACATAAAAGCTTACCAATAGGGCACACTAACTTAAGGGAAGAAATCAGTCTTTAGCTGTTTTAACTAAGGTTTTAGTTTTGGCAGGTGTTTTCCCCTTTTAGTATTCATACAGAATACCTCATACTTCTCAGGGAAGGCAGAGTTTCTTCCAGGTATTATCCACTATTTTTGTGTTGAAAGTGTGCAAAGCTTGTCTACAGCAGGCAAAAGTCAAGTGGAGCAGCTCTCACCTGGGCCTGCAAGTCTGTCCTTAGAAGGGAAAGTTATTAGGATTACCATTTCTTGCTTTCTCAGGAAGTAGCATGGCAGAGTAAATCTAACAATTACTTGTATCCAGCTGGGTCCTATCCCAGAGGACTGAATTAATTTGGAGAAAGGGATAGATAAGTTATAACTTAGAGAATGAGAGTGTTTTGGATGCACCTCCTGTGAAATAGCTTTCTGTAATAAAGGTCATATTTTTAAAAGAGGAAGGTGGAAGTTGTCTTTCTTCCTCTCTGTTTCTGCCTTTGAGGCGCAAAGGTGTTACTGAATTTCCCTTTTGGCCTTTAAGACCACTTTTGGATTCCCTGGAGAAAATACTTTTATTTTTCCATTCTGTGCCATGGCCCACTGCTAATTACTGAAGTGTTCCAGTGATTTGGAAGTATGATTGCCAGCACATTGAAGATATACTAAAATTAGATTTTTGAGGACTCACACTTAGGAGAATTTTCCACTTGTATAGAAATCAACTCATGCTCTGATGCAAGTTATTTGTTAATAATTTATAATTGATGTGATGGGGTCAACTATTGTGTGACACAGGAGTTGTTCCCTTTATCTTGAGAAGCGCCCATTTTTGTAGCAGTCCAGTCTGTTCACCTGGATGAACATTTAGGAAGCAATCTGACAGGTTTGTGCCCAATTGAGCTGGAGGAAGAAGATTGTATGGCAGAAAGAGAAACAGCAATGTAAGAGTAGTATGACGAGGTAGTGATGTGGTAGTATGATAACCAAGATTTCTTTCACTCACGATTTCCAGGGTTATGCTCCTCTCTTTTTCCTTCCCTCTGATGAGTGCAGGGAAGTTCAGAAATCGGGGCTGAATATGCAGTCATATATTTGATGCTCATGGATGACTGATTTTAGCTAATGATGAATTGGAAGGTCTGCCTACATTGAGGAAAACAATGTTTTGTTGCATTTCATTCACAAAACCACCCACAGAATACCTAAAACTGAGTGACCAGAGTCTGTCTTGTTTTTTCATATTCTCAAGTCTGCGTTATTTCTCACTTTGTGAGTCCTGAGGTGGTCTTGACAACCAAAAGCTACTGAGAGGAAGTGTGAGAGAAAATCCTGGCTATCTTTGTTGGCATATTTAGGAATGCAGTGGGGATTGTGCATTAATGATTAATGAATCTTAGAGAGCCACAAAAGAAAGAGCTTTAAAAATGTTTTACTCTCTGAGATGTTTAATAGAAGTCGTAAAGAACTGATGGCAAACAAGTTTTCTTAACCCTTCTTTGCTCTGCTGAAGTCATTTATGGAGCCACAAACCATGCTTTTCAATTGGAATTGGAATGGAAATGTAATACAGTTAAAAGTTACAGCGTAGAGAACTGTTTTCTAGAATGAAAACGGTGTAGTCAATAACTTGCACAGTGTGTATTTAAAAACATTTCTGTTTTGAGTTCAGCTATGTTTGATTTAATATTTACCTTCAAATTGCAGGTGAAGAAGGTGGTGACGTAGCCTCAGTAGGAAGAAAATTTGAAGGAATTCATCTCAAGGTAAAAATTTTGGGTGTCTAATAGAATGTAGTGATTCAATAGAAGCTAGTTACTATTTGAATAGTTTACACATGCCTGATGAGCTGATGCAGTCAGCAGAAGACTTGATATCGTCTGCATCTTAATGCACATTTTTGGCAAGTGAGGGGTTCAATAAGTAGCGTCACAGAGACCAATCAATGACAAGTGATGTTCTTGTCTTGCTAATACCAGTGGGCCAGAGAAAGGCCTACAATGTATTGCATCAGGAGGCAGCCCTGAGAAGGGCTTTTATAGGTAAGGAAAAAGAGAAAGCAGATGGATCATAAGGTGAAAACACTTGTAAAAGAATGGTCGTTGACCTGAGAGTCTAGCATAAATAGGTAACATGATTGGAAGCAAATGGTAAATGAGCAGTAATGGCTGCCATAACAAAAGCAGGCTGGAATCTTCTGCTGTTGCTTCCCAAACTAGACTAGGGTCAGGACTAGCCGGACTGTTTACAGTGTTGAGGAAAAATATAACACGCACTTTGTGTGTGCAGCCATTTTAATCCTGTGGTTTGCTTCCTCCAATAGCATTGCCAAAAATGGGATTTACTCTCCTTACTTGTCTATCACTGTGCTGGTTTCTTCTCTCTGACAACAGCTAATACAATCTGCTTCGGAAAGGAGATTGTTTCCAGTTGCTTCCAGAGATTGCTTCCAGGTTGACTAATGAATGGCCTTTTATTCCAAAATTCTCTTAGGTTTTACATTGAGGGTAGTTGCAGAGTAGACCTTCATTTGTATATGACTTCACACGGAATGTTGGGAATACAAGTAGAGATTTGCAGCTGTAATTGTCAGAGCTTTGTAACCATTTTTCTTTCTTCCTCCTTCCTTTATTGGATTGGGATTTTTGATGGTTTTCATCAGAAGATCTTTTAGGCAGTGTGTGCTGTTCCTCGAATATACTTGTTTATTATCCCTTTTTAAAATATTTTCACAGGTAGTTCCTTCTATGGATTGTGGTGGGTTTTTTTTTTGCTGGGGGGGAGGTGGGGAGGCAGATTTTTGCCTAAAATGTGTACATAAAAATAAGTTTTTGCAGGTTGCATATGGCCTGATCTGAAGAGTACTTGTTTGCAGTAAATCAGAATAATCATTTTGGAGTTGCCTGTGCCAGTAAGTTCCATGTGTTTTAATAATTTTGTTTTCCTTTTAGAATCTGAATGTAGATGATGGCCAAATCCTGAAGAAAAAAAGAGTTCCAGTGGATGTGATATTACAAGGTGATGAGAGAAATATTCCCAAATGGATAACGGTGAGATATTTCTCCTAAGTTATGAGCTAGTTAGAATAAAATAAAAGCTCTTTAACTGGGTAGCAGTTAAATGCATTTTCACACAACTTCTCTGTGCTTCTCCCATTGTTCTTCTGCTTGATGTCTGTGTAGATATTGTAGGATCTTGGGGTTTTGAGAGCTATGAAATGTAAGAAACAAAGGAAATGTTTTATTAAATGTATTTTCTCTTGTTTTTTACTTTTATATGTTGTTCTTGGAACCCTGATGTGCAGGTTGATTTTTGAGCTGTTAATTTTCCTAAAAGTCTAAGTCTGAGCTTTGTAGAGGCTCAAAGAAAAAGAATTAGCTTTGTTTTGATTTGGGGAGTGAGGAAGGTCAGGGTGAAGTGTCAGGATGCAGCTTCTCTTTTCTGCTGGAGCTGCCAGAGATGTGTAGATTACTCAAGTGTGTGTGTGTAGATATATATCGATGGATAAGTTCTTATATTTGGGGTAGGGATTAGTACATGACGTGTAACGTATAAGTTGAAAAAATTATGAATAGCTTTCCAAGACTAAACTAGTAAGTCCTTAAACTTTCTATTGAAGCCTTAGACTAGATGTTTTCCACTTTGTCTGAACTTGGCTGAGCCCTTGAAGACCATAACTACTGTACATGACCCATAAGAGCAAGAGGCAAGGAAGTCACAAGTTAGGTTTTGCTGATATCTTTAACATGCAAAAAGCTCAGAACATTAGATTGTTTTTTTCTTTCTGTGTTTTTCAGATAACAACTCCTCCCAGTTTGTCAAAAAGTCGTCGTTCAACTTTGCCCGGACGAGAACTGCTTGGTACAATTAAGTCTTTTGTCTGTTGGTCAAATGTATTTCTTTAAAAATGTGGCTTTATTAAAATTTCTTAGAAAGAGTATTTTGTTCTTGGGAGGTTTTGCCTTTAAATCTCCATATAATTACTTGATTGCTTTCATTAGTGGCCAAAGATTTTGTCTGGCTTTTTGTAATATGTTAAACTGGTATTATTCAACATTTTTGATTCTTGAGCAAATGAAAACTTCCAGTGTTTTTCTTAGATTCAGCTATGGCTTGGAAGTAGCCAGCATTAATGGCTGAAAGAGAAGTTGCAGTAAAGTATATGATTAGCTTGGGGTTTATGCATTCTGGTATTCAATTAGCTTGCTCATCTACATAGCTGCCTCTAAGGCTGGCAATTACTTCTGTGTTAAGGGCAATGCTTCCTACTGTCATTTGAGAGGATAGTTTCAAATAAGCATGTGAATGATAAAATAATTGCTGCCAATTTAGAAAGCACGCCCTTTTTCTCGGCCTGCTCAATGAAAGCTAGGAAAAATATTTCAGAGGCGCCTGTAGCATGGCTTCTGTAACTTCCTTTGCTTTTTGTACTTGTGGGATAAGTGAGTGAAGTGCTTCAGACTCTGGTATTTTCATAGCAGCATCCAATAAAATGATTATGTGCTTCTCCTTCTCCTCTTACCATACACCTGACAGTAAGAACTCCTTAAAGCTACAATGTTTACACACTGTATGTGCAGCCCTTTTTGAAAATTAGGAGGTACGTGGGCATATTAAAAAATGTGTACTAAAATAATCTCTTGAAGTTCCGTAATGGACTGTCCATAATTTAGGAGATTATTCAGTGCAGTCAGTTAATCAGGATGTCTCCAGGAAAAAGGAGCATACAGTTACTTTATTGGGAATCAAGTTCCAGAATAGAAACCAAAACATGTCAGTACACCCAAGCATAGATATGATACTACTTGGACGGGATGTGTGACATCTGAACATTTTTCTGAAAAGAAGCTATATGTTCCAATAAAATATATATCTCTCCTGGGATAAGTGATCGGGGAGAAATTTTTCTGGTGTAGTAGAGTGAATCACACAGACTCACTAGATTGGGAGAGACCTTCAAGATTACTGAGTCCAGGCCATGCCCCAACACCTCAACTAGACCATGGCACCAAGTGCCACATCCAGTCTTTTTTAAACACATTGAGGGATATAGTGACTCCACTACCTCCCTGAGCAGACCGTTCTGGTCTTTATCACTCTTCCCATAAAAACCTTTCTCCTGATATCCAACCTGGATTTCCCTTGATGTAGCTTGAGACTGTCTCCTCTGCCTCTGTCCATTGCTGACAGGAGAGAGAGAGACCAACCCCCACCTAGGCTACAGCCACCCTTCAGGAAGTTGTTGAGAGTGATAAGGTCACCTCTGAGTCTCCTTTTCTCCAGGCTAAGCACCCCCAGCTCCCTCAGTCACTCCTCACAGGGTTTGTGTTCCAAGCCCCTCACCAGCCTCGTTGCCTCCTCTGGATGCGCTCAAGTGTCTCAAGGTCCTTCCCAAACTGAGGGGCCAGAACTGGACACAGCCCTCAAGGTGTGGCCTCACCAGTGCCAAGTCCAGGGGAAGGATGACCTCCCTGCTCCTGCTGGCCACACTGTTCCTGATCCAGGCCAGGATGCCCTTGGTCTTCTTGGCCACAAGGGCTCACTGCTGGCTCATGTTCATGTCAGCCAGTACCCCCAGGTCCCTTTCTGCCTGGGCACTGTCCAGCCACTGTCCCCAGCCTGTAGTGTTGCAGGGCGTTATTGTGGCCAAAATGCCACCATGTCACCTTCACAAAATGAAGGCATGTTGGGCTCAATTCTCTCAAGGTTGTGTAGTCAGCTTCTTTTGGTGTTATTTTATGACATTTGTCTGAGAAACTTTTATTAGGAGCACAAGAGGACAAAGCACTGCCTAGCACGGGCTTCCTCCACAGCACTGCCAAAAAAGTTTGTCCATTCGGTGGTCAGATACAGGCTTTGAATCAGCTTAAGAAATCTGAATGTAGAGCTGGAAAATAAGGGTCTGGTACAAAAAGTTTCAGATGGTCCTAATCTTTACTTCTTGTTCCATTTGGCTAATGGGGCAAAGTAGTACAAAAATGTGGCTATAGTCTCTGATAAAACATGGAGAGAAAGTTATGTTTTTTTCAAAGATACAGTATTTCAAGTTTCTTAGAATAAATATTTTGCTAATCTTTGCAAATCTACTTCATGGTCTGAATATCCTAGAAGCTCTTACAAAAAGGAGTTTACGTGGTTGCCTTAAATGCTAGAAAGACTTGATCTTATTAATTTTAAACTTAGTGTCCTCCATTTCAGATGACCTAGAAAGGCAGAAAAATGGGTAATAGGTGTTTTGCAGCTTCTGATGTTACTTGAGAAAAGTATTATTTCAAGTCATCCTAGGGAAGAAATTTCTAACTAAATATTCAAGTGTGGTAACCAGCCTTCTTTTGAACAAAGTAAGCCTGCATAGATTTGTATTTTCCTATGTATATTTATATATTCCATAAAAATTAGAATATTGCAGATTTTTTTCCAGCTTAAGAAAACCATTGCTCTGGCTTTGTTTAATTGAAACACAAAGACACAAGAAAGCCTTTGAACTGTCTGGTTCTGGTTGCTGTTAGCCTTAAAAAAGGCGAAAAATCAAACCAGCCCATACACCTTAAACCCTCAGCCCAAAAAAGATACATCTGACTATGGATTATTAATGCTAATGTACGGATTTTACTTACTCACTTACTCGTAAGTAGACCTAAGTGTTTTAAATTAGGATGCATAAAGGTTTGTGCTATTAAGTCTAAGCATTAAACAACTACCTATCACTGGACCCCTCCCCTTAGAATATAACTAGTGTTGTTTTTTTCCAACTCACAATTCTGCATTTTGCTAGATTTGAGTTTTACTATTTGGGTGGCATGTCCAGCACCCTCATCGAGTTTTACTGATTCAAATGACAGTCCTTTGAGTGGTGGGGTTTTATTTTTTTTTCATATATGGCAGCTCTGAATGAGGGAGGACCAGGTATGTTAAATTTCAACCTGCCAGAGAAGTGATATTTTTGTCATATATTAGCCACATGAACTGGCTTTTTTTCCTTGTGAGTTTTTTGGAAACAAAAGGGCTTTGTGGTGTTTCATAGACCTTGCCCAGTAAGGGATTTCAACTGGACACTCCTTTATTCTTCTGATGCCGTCTGTTCCCATCCCAGATATGTTTGGAAGAGGCACTCTTTGGCTTCTAAAAGAATATGTTGTTAAGGAAGTATTACAGTAGTGTTTTGTAAAATCATGAGGATTAATTTCCAGAGAAGGTTACAACCTTAAGCCAGAGCCTTCGAGTTATATGCTTGTTGAATTTTATGAGAGAGTGGTTTTGTAGCCACTGGTTGGAAAATTGTGCTTTGAATAATTATCAGTGGTCTGTGTCAAAACTTGGGACAAACATGGCGGTTTTTCTACAGGAACTTGTCCAGTGCACTTTATTGGTTAAATACTTTATTTAAGTAATGAACGGAAGAGGGAATACCCTTAATGAACTCTCAGATGATAGCAGGTGGTGTTGCCCACTGAGAAATTTGTTGTCTGACAAATTTGGGCTAAAACGGAAATTTCTTCAATTTCATGCAAAGGAGTTCAAAGTAATAGACTTACTTTGGAATAATCAAATGCTGAAGAGACAATTTTGAAAGCTGCTTGAGCCAAGCAAGGCTATCGCACTCCGCTGTAAAAATAGGACACACCATGCTAGAAGATATGCACAAGTGCCTTGAACGTGAAGCACACAAAACGGGTTTCCTGCACTGTTCAACAGTGATAAAAAGTGTGCTGGAGTACTTTGGTTTGTGTTTCATTATAGTGTGATTGGCCAGAGGGAGTCAGAAAAAGAAACCAATTACTAGAGCCACTGGTGATAGGACGTAAATAGAGGGAAAAATAAAAGAAATTGAAAACAAAAATAGCAAGAGAGGCTAAATATTATGAAAGTAATAGAACTTTTTTTTTCCTCTCCCATTCATGCTACGAAATATCAGAGAAGCAGAGCCGTGATTTTGAAGATGAGAACTCAGCAGAACACCAGGTATGGGTGCTACATTGCATCTGTTTTGATGGAGTGTTCCAGGCCAGGCTGGGTGAGGCTTTGAGCAATCTGGCCATCGCAGAGGGGTTGGTTCTAGATGATTTTTAAGGTCCCTTCCAACCCCCAACCATCCTATGTCAGTCTCTTTGGGAAAAATGTATTTATGTAGTCAAAAGCTAAGAAATCATTTATGAGCAGATGGTCCTGTACCACGATATCTGGACTGGTTTTCAGCTGTATTATTAGGGTTATTTTGGAGGGGGAGAGAGAGCAGTTGGATATGGGCTCTTCACCACCAAGTGCCTTTTTAGTTAGGCAATATGTGGGTCTAACTTTTTAAATTACTATTTGTAAAATCTGTGTAGTCTAGAATAGCTTCTTTTGACTCCAAGTAAGTGTGTGTATAGATTTGTTAATAAAGGTGGTGTGATTTGGTCAGAATTTGTGGAATACACCTGCGTTTGTTTCACAACCACCACCCCCCAAAAACTGAGCATGTAGTGAAAGCAGAAAATTCTATGGGCTAATTAATATAGTTTAAGCTACCAGGTATTAAAATTCCTTTCATGTGCTTTTAAGGAATCTTCTGAGAACTCTGGTGCCGATACATCTGATACAGGTGGGTTTTTTTCATTTACTGCTTATCTAACCTTTAATTAACTTTGTTGAGAAAATTGAAGATAGTGAGGTTTTGACCTTGTATTCCCAAATAATTATTTGATTGCATTAATTAGTGGGAACTGCCTTTGACTTGTTTTTAATGTTTATAACTGGTATTATTCAACAGTTTGAGCAAATGAAAACTTGAGTGTTTTTCATAGATTCAGCTATGGCTAGGCAATAGCCAGCAGTTAATGGCTGAAAGGGAAGTTGTGCTGGAGTGTGTTTAGCTTGGGGTTTAAGTATTCTGGTAATTAATAAACTTGTTCATCTACATAACTGACTCTAAGGATGGCAGTTTCTTCCCTGTTGAGGGAAATGTTTCCTATAGTCATTTGAGAGGATAGTTTCAAATAAGCATGTGAATGATAAAATAATTGCTGCCAATTTAGAAAGCACGCCCTTTTTCTCGGCCTGCTCAATGAAAGCTAGGAAAAATATTTCAGAGGCGCCTGTAGCTTGGCTTCTGTAACTTCCTTTGCCTTTTGCACTTGTGGGATAAATGAGTGAAGTGCTTCACAGACTCTGGTATTTTCATAGCAGCATCCAATAAAATGATTATGTGCTTCTCCTCCTCCTCTTACGAATGGTCTGCGAAGCGTCTGGTGAGGATTTGTAGAAACCTCTGTGAGTTCCAGCTATCTCCAAATCCTTTAAGATGTAGAAATTAGATTCTTAGGGATATGGGATTTGATTCCTCACCTAAAAAATTGAGTGCACTGTGGTGTTTGGGATGTGTGATGTTTTGGCCTTTGGTAGTTTGGGTTGGGTGTTTTCAGGGTCCGTTTTCCTTGGTTGGGTTTTGGTGGCTTTTTGATACATAAAAGCTTACCAATAGGGCACACTAACTTAAGGGAAGAAATCAGTCTTTAGCTGTTTTAACTATGGTTTTAGTTTTGGCAGGTGTTTTCCCCTTTTAGTATTCATACAGAATACCTCATACTTCTCAGGGAAGGCAGAGTTTCTTCCAGGTATTATCCACTATTTTTGTGTTGAAAGTGTGCAAAGCTTGTCTACAGCAGGCAAAAGTCAAGTGGAGCAGCTCTCACCTGGGCCTGCAAGTCTGTCCTTAATAGGGAAAGTTATTAGGATTACCATTTCTTGCTTTCTCAGGAAGTAGCATGGCAGAGTAAATCTAACAATTACTTGTATTCAGCAGGGTCCTATCCCAGAGGACTGAATTAATTTGGAGAAAGGGATAGATAAGTTATAACTTAGAGAATGAGAGTGTTTTGGATGCACCTCCTGTGAAATAGCTTTCTGTAATAAAGGTCATATTTTTAAAAGAGGAAGGTGGAAGTTGTCTTTCTTCCTCTCTGTTTCTGCCTTTGAGGCGCAAAGGTGTTACTGAATTTCCCTTTTGGCCTTTAAGACCACTTTTGGATTCCCTGGAGAAAATACTTTTATTTTTCCATTCTGTGCCATGGCCCACTGCTAATTACTGACGTGTTCCAGTGATTTGGAAGTATGATTGCCAGCACATTGAAGATATACTAAAATTAGATTTTTGAGGACTCACACTTAGGAGAATTTTCCACTTGTATAGAAATCAACTCATGCTCTGATGCAAGTTATTTGTTAATAATTTATAATTGATGTGATGGGGTCAACTATTGTGTGACACAGGAGTTGTTCCCTTTATCTTGAGAAGCGCCCATTTTTGTAGCAGTCCAGTCTGTTCACCTGGATGAACATTTAGGAAGCAATCTGACAGGTTTGTGCCCAATTGAGCTGGAGGAAGAAGATTGTATGGCAGAAAGAGAAACAGCAATGTAAGAGTAGTATGACGAGGTAGTGATGTGGTAGTATGATAACCAAGATTTCTTTCACTCACGATTTCCAGGGTTATGCTCCTCTCTTTTTCCTTCCCTCTGATGAGTGCAGGGAAGTTCAGAAATCGGGGCTGAATATGCAGTCATATATTTGATGCTCATGGATGACTGATTTTAGCTAATGATGAATTGGAAGGTCTGCCTACATTGAGGAAAACAATGTTTTGTTGCATTTCATTCACAAAACCACCCACAGAATACCTAAAACTGAGTGACCAGAGTCTGTCTTGTTTTTTCATATTCTCAAGTCTGCGTTATTTCTCACTTTGTGAGTCCTGAGGTGGTCTTGACAACCAAAAGCTACTGAGAGGAAGTGTGAGAGAAAATCCTGGCTATCTTTGTTGGCATATTTAGGAATGCAGTGGGGATTGTGCATTAATGATTAATGAATCTTAGAGAGCCACAAAAGAAAGAGCTTTAAAAATGTTTTACTCTCTGAGATGTTTAATAGAAGTCGTAAAGAACTGATGGCAAACAAGTTTTCTTAACCCTTCTTTGCTCTGCTGAAGTCATTTATGGAGCCACAAACCATGCTTTTCAATTGGAATTGGAATGGAAATGTAATACAGTTAAAAGTTACAGCGTAGAGAACTGTTTTCTAGAATGAAAACGGTGTAGTCAATAACTTGCACAGTGTGTATTTAAAAACATTTCTGTTTTGAGTTCAGCTATGTTTGATTTAATATTTACCTTCAAATTGCAGGTGAAGAAGGTGGTGACGTAGCCTCAGTAGGAAGAAAATTTGAAGGAATTCATCTCAAGGTAAAAATTTTGGGTGTCTAATAGAACGTAGTGATTCAATAGAAGCTAGTTACTATTTGAATAGTTTACACATGCCTGATGAGCTGATGCAGTCAGCAGAAGACTTGATATCGTCTGCATCTTAATGCACATTTTTGGCAAGTGAGGGGTTCAATAAGTAGCGTCACAGAGACCAATCAATGACAAGTGATGTTCTTGTCTTGCTAATACCAGTGGGCCAGAGAAAGGCCTACAATGTATTGCATCAGGAGGCAGCCCTGAGAAGGGCTTTTATAGGTAAGGAAAAAGAGAAAGCAGATGGATCATAAGGTGAAAACACTTGTAAAAGAATGGTCGTTGACCTGAGAGTCTAGCATAAATAGGTAACATGATTGGAAGGAAATGGTAAATGAGCAGTAATGGCTGCCATAACAAAAGCAGGCTGGAATCTTCTGCTGTTGCTTCCCAAACTAGACTAGGGTCAGGACTAGCCGGACTGTTTACAGTGTTGAGGAAAAATATAACACGCACTTTGTGTGTGCAGCCATTTTAATCCTGTGGTTTGCTTCCTCCAATAGCATTGCCAAAAATGGGATTTACTCTCCTTACTTGTCTATCACTGTGCTGGTGTCTTCTCTCTGACAACAGCTAATACAATCTGCTTCGGAAAGGAGATTGTTTCCAGTTGCTTCCAGAGATTGCTTCCAGGTTGACTAATGAATGGCCTTTTATTCCAAAATTCTCTTAGGTTTTACATTGAGGGTAGTTGCAGAGTAGACCTTCATTTGTATATGACTTCACACGGAATGTTGGGAATACAAGTAGAGATTTGCAGCTGTAATTGTCAGAGCTTTGTAACCATTTTTCTTTCTTCCTCCTTCCTTTATTGGATTGGGATTTTTGATGGTTTTCATCAGAAGATCTTTTAGGCAGTGTGTGCTGTTCCTCGAATATACTTGTTTATTATCCCTTTTTAAAATATTTTCACAGGTAGTTCCTTCTATGGATTGTGGTGGGTTTTTTTTTTGCTGGGGGGGAGGTGGGGAGGCAGATTTTTGCCTAAAATGTGTACATAAAAATAAGTTTTTGCAGGTTGCATATGGCCTGATCTGAAGAGTACTTGTTTGCAGTAAATCAGAATAATCATTTTGGAGTTGCCTGTGCCAGTAAGTTCCATGTGTTTTAATAATTTTGTTTTCCTTTTAGAATCTGAATGTAGATGATGGCCAAATCCTGAAGAAAAAAAGAGTTCCAGTGGATGTGATATTACAAGGTGATGAGAGAAATATTCCCAAATGGATAACGGTGAGATATTTCTCCTAAGTTATGAGCTAGTTAGAATAAAATAAAAGCTCTTTAACTGGGTAGCAGTTAAATGCATTTTCACACAACTTCTCTGTGCTTCTCCCATTGTTCTTCTGCTTGATGTCTGTGTAGATATTGTAGGATCTTGGGGTTTTGAGAGCTATGAAATGTAAGAAACAAAGGAAATGTTTTATTAAATGTATTTTCTCTTGTTTTTTACTTTTATATGTTGTTCTTGGAACCCTGATGTGCAGGTTGATTTTTGAGCTGTTAATTTTCCTAAAAGTCTAAATCTGAGCTTTGTAGAGGCTCAAAGAAAAAGAATTAGCTTTGTTTTGATTTGGGGAGTGAGGAAGGTCAGGGTGAAGTGTCAGGATGCAGCTTCTCTTTTCTGCTGGAGCTGCCAGAGATGTGTAGATTACTCAAGTGTGTGTGTGTAGATATATATCGATGGATAAGTTCTTATATTTGGGGTAGGGATTAGTACATGACGTGTAACGTATAAGTTGAAAAAATTATGAATAGCTTTCCAAGACTAAACTAGTAAGTCCTTAAACTTTCTATTGAAGCCTTAGACTAGATGTTTTCCACTTTGTCTGAACTTGGCTGAGCCCTTGAAGACCATAACTACTGTACATGACCCATAAGAGCAAGAGGCAAGGAAGTCACAAGTTAGGTTTTGCTGATATCTTTAACATGCAAAAAGCTCAGAACATTAGATTGTTTTTTTCTTTCTGTGTTTTTCAGATAACAACTCCTCCCAGTTTGTCAAAAAGTCATCGTTCAGCTTTGCCCGGACGAGAACTGCTTGGTACAATTAAGTCTTTTGTCTGTTGGTCAAATGTATTTCTTTAAAAATATGGTTTTATTGAAATTCATTAGGAGAAATATTTCATTTCTTGTAAACAAAGGCATTATTTATCCAGCTGAAAATTTTAATAGTCTGGATTTTTTAGGAAAGTCAGACATGATTTTTCTTATGGCAAACTGTATTTTGAAAACAGAAACCAAATAAATTGTCTGTATAAATACAGCTGTTTTCATGCAGCCTCTGGAACCAATATGCATAGTTACAAATTCAGCAGCATTTAGCTCACTGTAAGCAACGGTTTTTAGTTCTGCTTATTTTAATCTCAAGGAATGTAATACAGTGGCTTGGGGTCTGCTGGCAACTGATAGTCAAAGTGGTACTTTGTCAGCGAACTTTGGTCAGAAGCTTTCCATACTCACTGCAAGCCTAAGAGTTGTAGTATAAATATTTTAGGCTTAACTACTGAAAGCAATATTTTCATCATGATTTATGAAAACAAAAGCTGCACTTTTACTAGCCGAGTACAAAGCTTTCAAGGAACACAGCAAATAAGTAACACAACCTTTTGGATAAGGCTGTTACTTCTGACCAGGATTGACAAAATTGCAAAGAATCACTTTTGCAGTGAATATCTGCATATTATGCTATTTGAATAATGCAGGTTTCCAAGATTTCACTTCTTTCCTCTTTAATATGTGAAGTCCATATGGTTAGAAATGTATTAATGTTTTTTTGTAATAATCAATAAGGTTATCTGAATCATATGCAGTTTATTTTAAGCTATACAATATATTATTTTAAGTGCCTTAATAGGTTCGGATTTTTTTCTGTCTTTATTTTTTTGACTCATTGTAGTTTTTTTGTTTGGTTTTTGGGTTTTTTTGAATAGGTAATCAAGCTGCTGTTTGCAGAAAGAAGCTAGAGTTTTCAAATGAATGTTCTTCATCCAAATATCCACAGTTACAACATTCTGCTGTTCCCATTCCATCAAATACAGTAGCCTCACCCAGGCATCAACCTTGTCCAGAACTGAGCATAACTTCATGTGATAGTATCCTTGGGGAATACCAGTCTGCAGATGAGGAATGCTCCTTGAGCAGTACAACTCTTTCAGGCTTGTATCCAGCAATGGTAGCGATACTTACAAAGCTCATGACCAAGCATTCTCAGAGAAAAGTGTTGAAGTACATGTTTGGACACTTAAGGTCCAAGAGACGGCATTCTAGAAGACCAAAGCTCAGTGTCACTGTAGACAAAATTACAGGGTTCGGACCCTGTAAATGTAAACCAAAGAAAGCATTCCACAGCACGTGTAGCTGTAGTAGTGAAGACAACCAAAATCCAACTTTTGGAAATGAGAGCAGAGAATTCTGTTATGACAGTTGTCCCATTAGTAATTCATCTGGTCTGGTGCCTCATGCTTGTGCTGATACAAATGAAATCAAAATGCACTACTCTGACTCAAGTTTAGAACAACATTTGGCATCTGGAAAAAGTCAGGAAGTCTGCAAACACACTGCTTTTCCTGATGTTATGGATAGAATGGGAGAGACATTTCTAGTTGAAGATAAATTACAGGCTATTTGCTCACCAAAGAATTCAGAATACATAGAAGGTGAAAAATTTACTTACAAACGTTTCTCAGAACCCAGTTTTATAACATCTACTGCCAGTTCAGATTCAAGAGCGTTTCATCTTGTAAAAGAGAGTAAGACTCAGAAAACCGACTTTTGTGTTGGTACCTCAGAGTTGTGTTCATCTGCTTGCAGTTCCCATGACAACAGAAACAATTCTATACCTACCACAAATTGTTCTCCTGTAAGATCATCAAATACTACGTTCATATGTCCTCAAAAAATAACTTCTTTCCACCACAAAAAGTCATTTTCCTCCTGGAAGCAGAATTCTTCAAAGCGGGACGAAGAAATAGATGCTGCATTTGACGAACTCTACTACAGAGTGATTTCTGGAGAATACTTTAAGCCTTTGACATTGACAAGACCTCTTTTAAACTCACAGAACCATGAAGAGAAAGGAACATTAGTGAAGAGTAATCTAAGTGATTCTGAGAGGTCCCTTAAACAGTGTGGTATAGAATTTGAGAAACTGTGTGAGAAGTCTGTTCCAAAATCTCCTGGGCTTCAGAGAGCTTCAAATTTCAGGAAATATGAAGAAATACAGATGCCTGAAACTGTAAATGCTCTTGTTAATTCTCCTGTCAGAACTTACTCTGCAATTTCCAGTGCTAAAAGAGCAGGAAATTTTCAAAACCATCCTCTTTGTTCACCAGTAAAGCGACTGAAATTTATACCGGAATATTGTTTTTCTTCAAGCAAATGTCAGGAGATTTCCCACAGTAAAGAGGGTAATCTTCAGACAGGTGGCATGGATTTTTTGAGCACGTACAACTGTAGCAAGCCCAGCTTTTTTGCTGATCGCAACTGTCATTGTCAGGTATTTAAGGAGCTTGGGGGGAAAAAACTGTGCACCTTTAGATATTTGGAGAAGGGCTTAAGAATGGATTAGAGCCGCAAGCTGTTTCAACTAAGGATAGCATACTTACGGTGCTTTTTGGTCAGTAGGGATGTTTTACAGCTCTGGGGGCTTGGGGATATCCAGGCTCAGGTCTCCTGGATCCATATGATGAAGCTCTCTATATTTAATAAATTTGAAATGGTTCTAAATGAAAGTTTTTACTCCATTTTAATAGACAATGTCACTGAAAAAATGGTCTCAAATATTGACTCAGTTATGGTGTTGTCCTTTTGAAATAATGACGTGAATTTTAGAGATGTACAAGGTAAAACAAATTAATCTTATAGGGTTTCACAGGAATCATTAAACTTTTTGATTTAAATCAGACACTTCTTTCCAAGTTCACAGTAATTTCTTCTGAGGCAAGCTGTGAAACAGTATATCTTTTAATGAATGTTATATGTTGTTGCTTTATTTTCAGGGCTCTGGATCTCATGATTCTTCACAACAAAGTTTTCTTGGTATCTCTGGCACTTCCCTGCAAGGTTAGTTTCAGACACTTTATTAATTCATGCAAGAGTATTTTCTTAAGGAAATTTGCCCATAGAAGTACTTCCAATGTTTAAATAGGCTAATACTTAAACAACATTCTGTAATGTTCATGCTACTCAGCATTGTTCCTGCCCTTTTTATCCACTGTTTCTAATCACCAGAATCTGGGACTGCAGGTGCACACTCTGGTTGGCTTGGGGCAATGGAGAATTGCAGCTCTCTCAGAAATGTGAGCAAGCATCACCCAAGGTAATAATAGCCTCTTTTTAAAAGAGGTTTCAAAATTAATTCTTACTCCTCTATGCCTGCCTTAAAGATATGGAGGTGACATGCATAATTTTGTAGAATGAAAATGAGTGTGGGAGAGCCCAAGCTAATCACAGCTGCAGACTTGAACACTGAGAGGCAAGTGTCTGTGGTCAAAACTAGCCAGACTCCAGCAAGGAGAGCTGCTGAGCACAAGACAGTAAGATGACCTGACTGAATACCTACTGTAATTCCTATCTGGTGTTCATTATAGAGGCATTTATTGTTTTAGATATGCTGTGGAATTGATTCTGGCTCTGTGTTTAAGCTGACAAGTCCTCTCAGAGAGGATTGCAATATATTGTTATTTAAAAGAACTTGCAAAAGCTGGCCTCTGTGCAGATGGGCATCATTAGCTTCATTTTGGCTCTGTGTGAACAAGCAGTGGTTCTGTTTGGAACATATCAGAGATCCTGTCCTCCTGCTATTATCACTACTGGCAGTGTACTTAGATCTCTGGAAGCAGGACACTCTTTCCAGTTCCCTGAATACTGGCCTAAAATGTCTGGTTTTCATAGAAAATAAGTAACTTTTAAAGGATTATCAAGCTTCAGATCTCTTCAATTTTTAATTACAAACATCTAATATTCCAAGAATTTCTAAATTATTAAAAGCTCTCTAAAAAATTCCTGATTTTATTTACCAAAACATTTTTTATGTGCTTTTTTGCCATAAGTGTAATTTTTCACCAGACATTGTGCTGGCTTCCCAAGCTCAGTCAGGAAATATTTTCACTATGCTTGAGACCATCATCATATCAGCATTAACTGACAATGTTTGAATTGGAAGGTCAAAGGAAGGCTGAAAGTATTTTTTAAACTACTTGCTTGTATGGAGAATTTACCCAGAAAGGAAGTTTTAATGATGTAAAGAAATCAAGTTTCAGTTTAAGCAAAGATGGAATTGAAATTTAGAGGCTTACAAATACATACAATATTGATAAAGATTATTTTTTGATTATTTTGTATATAATGAAAGATTGGAGACAAGCTGATGAGTATGCAAGGATGTTTCTCTGATGTTGAGTATGCCCACTTAACTGAGCAAAGTTCTTCTCAGTTCTTTGATTGCCTTTTGTTTTTCCTCACTACATTATCCTGTCTCCTCATACAAAACAGCCATTCCTGTTAGATTAGTTATTGTTTTAAAGGAAATGGGTTTTCTTTATTTAATGCCTATAAGTAGAGAAATCAAGATTTCAGATTTTTCTTCCAAATCATCTGGATTAAAATCTATTTCTTTCTTCTTTAATTATACAAAGACATGTTTGCTGATTTGTAGCCAAAACAGACTGTCAGCTGGAAAGCTTCCTGAGGCCTGTGGTGTGATATTTTCAGCTTTCTATGGTTCCCAGCAGTGAAGCTTTTTAATGGCTTCAGATCCCTCAGACGTTCAATGCTATGAGGAAAAATGCTCTATTTTCTAATGAATGGTTGTGAAAAGAAAAGGAATAATGTTTTTCTATCTGGACCCAGATTGCCTTTATCTAGAAGATGATTATGAAAGAGATTTTTGAAAAGGAAATGTTCATAACGATTAACATAAATGTTCATAACTAATGTTCATAACAGCTCTGCGTGAACGCTGTCCTACAGCTTTACTGCTATACTTAATTGTCAGATGTAAACAAAATTAGTTCAAAATAGGAGAGAAAATCTATGCAATTTCTTAAGCAAAGTGTTCTCACTTGTGTCTTTATCTTTTATCTAGTTCTGAATACATTCCAAGATTGCATCTCAAAGTTTAATAGATATACATAACTTAGATTGATCTAGTAGCACTACTGAGGGATTAAAATGACATAGCATGAAAAGCTTCCTCTTCATGTGAAAGCATATAGGAAAGCAGACAAGGAGCCCTGCTGCTGTTGACAGTCAAGATGTTCAGATACCTTGCTTTTACAATTTGTTTCAATTTCATCCTGTTTACTGGAGTTTCAGCAAATATACAGTATTTTTGTGTAATTTACTCCATCATCTAAACAAAGATTTTGGGTTTTTTTTCCTTAGAGTGTACAGAAAACTAAGCTACACTGATGGGAAAGACCAATTGTAGGAATCCCTTGGATGACTCTCTGGTTAAAGCTCACCAAGAAGCATTAATGCATTGTTACAGTTAAAAAAGTTTTATATTGGTTGGGTTTTATTCAGTGTTGTTTCTTCTTCCAAGAATCAAGGATGTATAATTATATGTAAGCAATACACAAATAGTTCTGACTTATACTTCATTGTAGTTCATATCTTTGGGAAAGGGTTCATCCCTTTTAACAGGGCACTTCTTACTAAATTTATGGCTAAGTTGGATTTTTATATTTGACAGTATTTGTAATAACAGAGTGTGATCTGTATTCTTTTTATTTGCTGATAAGCTTTGATTCTTACTGTATTAATAATAAGGAAACTGTATTAATAATAAGGAATAAGCTTATTTACCTAAATTGCTGCCTATTCATGCTTTTTGAATGCATCAGTACAGACCCAAAAATCATTGCTATATACTATGACTTGAGTCTGCTATGCAATGTTAATGTTAAAATTTTCCAGAGTTGGTTGTTCAATAAAATTTTATACTGTTTAATAGGTTTGATAATTGCATTACGTGTTTTGACAAAATTGTACATGACACAGTATATGTTCTAAATAAAAAACTGTTCTGAACAAATACCTGCCTTCAACATTTTATTTCACCTATGTGAATTCTCAGGAGGAGTTTGTGTATCTGCATGAGGAAATCCATGAGAATGAGGTATGAGGGTCCCACAGGCTTTCACTGCTGTGTCCTTTCTTGGCAAGGGAATTGTGTTAGTGGTGTCAGATCAGGTACTTGCTGTTTTATCAGCACTGCCCCTTGTTAGCTTTCTCAGCTTCAGAAAAGGAAGAAATTGGTTTTCTTTGGCTTTCCTTTTTTCCAGACACACAGGAGGGTTTTATTTTAGCTCTTAGAACCAGAATTTTGTTATCTTAAGTATTGTTCTTAGGACAAGAAGCCAGATCTAGTGAAGTTTTCTCTGCAATACAAACTTCTGCACACACATTCCATCCTTCATAATTTGGATATTGCATGTATTTCCATGACAGTAGCAAAATACTGTCTTCTAGACACGGATGCACTGTAGGGAATATATTTTATGAGCTATCTTGCTCTTGGATTTGTTGAGGTAATTATTTCCCAGTATTTCTTGATACACTAGTATTGAGAGATTACATAATTAATTTATTGTTTTCTGTTCTAAAGTAATTTAGAAGTCAGCTGGAATTGTGGTTTGGACCTGTTCTGAATCTAGATATGACTTCTAAACAGCAACTTCAATGCAGCTCAGACAGGTAAGGGAAGGTAAGTTGGTTTATTCAACATAGCAAATTTGTCTTTGTGAAGATTACTTTGAAATAATTTAAAGAGGTCATTCTTGGAAAACCTTTTAAGTGTTGGAAGATAAGATCATACCAATGCCATGTTTTGGGTGCTAGTTTTAGAGTTGATCCTCCTACACCATGTGAGCCAGCAGACTCTTGGTGCTGCCTGATCTCTTGTGTTTTGGGTTCCATTCTTCTAACCTTCCAAACTATTGCTTTTTCCACCATACTTCCTCTTGTTTACTCATTCTTCAGTGTTCTGTTGAACTGGTACTTGAATGCTAAGCATACTGTTAATAAAAAAAGCTTTACATTGCTTCTCTTTGCTATAAAAATTTTTTTAAGGAACAGTGGAAAAACAGATAAGGTTACTGAGACAGTGTAAACATAGAACCTAGCCCCTCTTATGTTGTCATTAGTTGTAACTTGCTCTATATGTAAAGAATTTAACTGGTTCACAGCAAATTTTAAAGAGAACCCCAAAGGGGCTCCACTAGGAAAGCAGATTCAATCAATCCCTCCCCCCAACCACTCCAGGAGAAAATACGTCCTTGGAGAAAAGTGGAAAAAACTGTTTATTAAACAATAAAACCTAGACAATATTAAACAATAAACCCCCTTGCTGCTCCAAAAGAGATGACAAACTCAGAAAGTCCCTCCCCGGGTTGCAGCTCAGCTCACTCAGTATCTTATCTGTCCCTCTGGTGCTGGAAATGTCACGGGCCAGGCCTGGCCTGGTGGGCCACAGGTGTGAGCTGCCGGTGCTCCCCTGGGTGTTCAGTCCAGAGCAGGTTTGAACAGGTCCAAAGAAAAAGGAAAAAACCCCACAGTCCAGGGAACTTCTTTGCCTCAGCTAGCTAAATTAACTAAAAGCAAAGGAGAGCTCTGTCCCGCTGTCTGTCCATCAGCAGACAACACAGTCCAGGAGCAGGAATGTGGAGGGGTGAGTGCAGTGTGTGAAAACAAACTGCTCACTTCTTCTCTGCTCCCTTCACTCTCTGGAACACGTCTTAAAGGTGCAAAATTTATTATTCAGCATAAAAAGAAGAAGATGACTGGGGATAAAAACATCATATAGTCAACCTAGGACATTCCACCCCTTATCCCCATATCGTCAGCTTACTACTAAAACTAATATATATTCTAACTCTACAAACACATACATTATACATCCAATATAAAGCTATTTAGACAATGGTAGTAAAGCAAAAAAAAAAAATAAAATATTTACGCATAGGTCTCCCAACAATCAGATCTTCCTTCCTTAGGTACACATCGTGTTCTTCCATCTTTTTGCATTATCCGCCATGTGCAACCTGGTCCCTGAGCAAAAACAACCCCATGAATGGGTTTGTCTGTATTCAAGGCAGAATTAATCCAAACTGTCTTCCCTAACAAACCTCTGACATGTACCAGTGGGACTTTGTCTCCATCTACTCTGTGCAAAGGCTCAGATTTGACAGGGCCCACTCGGTTAGTAGAGCCTTGGGTGTTAACTAACCAGGTGGCTTTTGCCAGATGCTGCTCCCAGTTTTTGAAATATCCCCCACCTAATGCTTTCAAGGTGGTTTTTAGCAGTCCATTGTACCTCTCCGCTTTACCTGCAGCTGGTGTATGGTAGGGGATATGGTACACCCACTCAATGCCATGTTCCCTAGCCCAGGTGTTGATAAGGCTGTTCTTGAAATGGGTACCTTTCAGGGGTACCATGCCTCCACAGGACTTGCTTTTCCAGGCCCAGGATGGTGTTCTGGGCAGTAGCATGAGACACAGGGTAGGTTTCCAACCATCCTGTGGTGGCTTCTACCATGGTCAGCACATAGGACTTGCCTTGGCGTGTCTGGGGCAGTGTAATGTAGTCAATCTGCCAGGCCTCTCCATATTTGTACTTGGACCACCGCCCACCGTACCATAGGGGCTTCACTCGCTTGGCCTGCATGATGGCAGCACACATCTCACAGTCATGGATAACCTGAGAAATACTGCCCATGGTTAAATCCACCCCTCGGTCTTGTCCCACTTATAGGTGGCATCTCTACCCTGATGGCATGAGGCATCATGGGCCCATCGAGCTAGGGATATCTCTCCCTCGTGTTCCCAGTCTAGGTCTATCTTGGACACCCCTATTTTTGCAGCCTGGTCTACCTGCTCATTGTTTTGGTGCTCCTTATTACCTCTACTCTTGGGGACATGGGCATCTAGATGGCGGACTTTCACAGGTAGCCTCCCTACCCTGGCAGCAATGTCTTTCCACTCATCAGCAGCCCAAATTGGTTTTCCTCTACACTGCCAGTCATCCTCTTTCCACCTTTCCAGCCAGCCCCACAGAGCATTGGCTACTATCCAAGAAGCAGTATAAAGGTAGAGCTTTGGCCACTTCTCTTTCTCAGCAATGTCCAGGGCCAGTTGAACAGCTTTGAGTTCAGCAAGTTGGCTTGATCTACCTTCTCCTTCAGTGGCCTCTGCGACCTGTCATGTGGGGCTCCATAGGGCTGCTTTCCACTTTCGTTTCATTCCCACAATGTGGCAAAAACCATCAGTAAAAAGACCATATCACATATCTTCCGCTGGCAGTTGGTATGGTAGAGCTTTTTCAGCACGTGTTGTTCCTCTTGTTCCTCTTCATCAGTGAGACCAAAGTTTTCACCTTCTGGCCAGTTTTAATTATTTCCAGAATCCCAGGGTGATTCAGGTGTCCAGTATGGGCACACTGTGTGATAAGAACAATCCACTTGCTCCATGTAGCACTAGTGGCATGGTGAGTGGAAGGAACCTTGCCTTTGAACATCCACCCCAGCACTGGTAGTCAGGGTGCCAGGAGGAGTTGTGCTTTAGTGCCTATTACCTCTGAGCCAGCTTGGACTTCTTCAAAAGCTGCTAAAATTTCCTTCTCTGTTGGAGTATAGTTGGCTTCAGATCCTTTGTAGCTTCAACTCCAAAATCCTAGTGGTCGACCCTGAGTCTCCCCAGGCACCTTCTGCCAAAGGCTCCAGGGCAAACCATGGTTCTCAGCTGCAGAATAGAGCATGTTCTTCACCTCTGGTCCCATCCTGACTGGGCCAAGGGCTACTGCATGAGCAGTCTCCTGCTTGATCAGTGCAAAGGCTTGTGGCTGCTCAGGGCCTCAGTGGAACTCATTCTTCTTACGGGTGACCAGGTAGAGAGGGCTCAGGATCTGACTGTATTCAGGAATGTGCATCCTCCAAAAACCTATGGCACCTAGGAAAGCTTGTGTTTCCTTCTTGCTGGATGGTGGAGACATTGCTGTGATCCCGTTGATGACATTGGTGGGAATCTGACGCCGTCCATCTTGCCACTTCACTCCCAGAAACTGGATCTCTTGAGCCGGTCCCTTGACTTTGCTCTTCTTGGTGGCGAAGCCAGCTTTTAGGAGAATCTGGATGATTTTCTCTCTCAAACACTTCTGCTGCCATCTTCCCCCACACAATGATGTCATCAATATATTGCAGATATTCTGGAGCCTCACCCTTTTCCTAGTGCAGCCTGAATCAGTCCATGGCAGATGGTGGGGCTGTGCTTCCACCCCTGGGGCAGTTGGTTCCAGGTGTACTGCACGCCTCTCCAGGTGAAGGCAAACTGAGGCCTGCATTCTGCTGCCAGAGGAATGGAGAAAAATGTGTCAGCAATGTCTATAGTGGTGTACCACTTTGCTGCCTTGGACTCCAGCTCGTACTGGTGTTCTAGCACGTCTGGCACAGCAGTGCTCAGCGGTGGAGTCACTTCATTCAATGCACGGTAGTCCACAGTCTATCTCCATACTCCTTCAGATTTACGCACAGGCCAAATGGGGCTATTGAAGGGTGAGTGGGTCTTGCTGACCACCCCTTGGCTCTCCAGTTCACGCATCATTTTGTGGATGGGGATCAGAGCATCTCAATTTGTTCGGTGCTGTTGGCGGTACACTGTTGAGGTGGCAATCGGCACTCGTTGCTCTTCCACCTTCAGGAGTCCTACTGCAGATGGGTTTTCTGACAGTCCAGGCAAGCTGTTCAATTGCTTGATGCCCTCTGTCTCTACAGCAGCTATTCCAAATACCCATCTGAGTCTCTTTGGGTCTTTGAAATACTCACTTTGGAGGAAGTCTATGCCTAAAACGCATGGTGCCTCTGGGCCAGTCACAATAGGGTGTTTCTTCCATTCATTTCCTGTCAAGCTCACCTCAGCTTCCACCAATGTAAAATCCTGTGATCCCACTGTCACACCAGCAGTAGAAACAAATTCTGTCCCCACATGTCTCAATGGGATTAATGTACATTTTGCCACCAGTATTGACCAAAGCTTTATATTCTTGTGGTTCAGGTGTGCCAGGCCAACGAACCCACACAGTCCAAAAAACACCATTTTCCCTAGCCTCTACCTGGCTAGAGGCTGGGCCCCTCTAAGCCTGGTTATCCTTCTTTCCCTAAGCATATGTCTTGGAAGTTTCTTCCAGGGGATCGAAAATATTGTCATTATCATCATATATGACCGTTCGGTTACTGGCCACTGGAGCTGCTTTCCTTTTAGAACTTCCTCTCTGAGTCTTCAGTTCACGCACCTGTAGTGCCAGAGCGGCAGTAGATTTTCCATCCCATCTCCTCGTGTTTTCTCCACAATCACGCAGGAAGAACCACAGCTCAGCTCGTGGGGTGTACCTTCTCTCTCCATCTGGGGAATGTCTGCATTGAGTACCAGAACCTCTGATCTGTACTGATGAGATTTGGAGAAAGTCCTCTTTAATCTCCTCCCTCAGTTTCTTGTGATTCTCCTCCATCTTGTCTAATTTTTGCAGACGTGTTTCCACTGCTGCGATTCTGGCATGTATTGGGCCATGTACAGCATTTGCATATGCTCAGAGCTTCTTTGCCATATCAAGCACAGTCTTCTCACCATCATCCTGCTTCATTATTCTAAAGCAGAAGCGTATTCTTGTGGCCCAAGTCGTACAAGTTTTCTCCACATCACAGATGTGCATGGTACCAAGTCTGGATTTAGAGTGTTTACGTCTGAAGAGACAATCTCTGCCACTGCTATTTCCCCCAAGTGTTGAATCCCTTGTTCTATGGTCTTCCACTGGGTTTGCTGCATATAGAGATCATCTGCACACAGGTATCTTTGTGCTACACTTCCCAGGACACGTGCCCAAAGGCTGTGAGGGTTAGCCCTCCTCATCATTCCTTGGTCAATGACAGGATCATGTGACAGGGATCCCAAATGCCTCGCTTCAGTGCCATCCAAAACTGTAGCCTCACCTGCAGCATCCCAGAGACGGACTAACCAGCTAATTAGAGATTCATCAGGTCTTCGAGTGTAATCCTTCCTTAGGCCACAAAGGTCCTTCAGGAAATAGGACTCAATAGTGGCTTCTGATGCTGTGTCAGTTGTTAACTTTGGCTTTTGTATCAGTAATTGGTGTTGAGGGTCCTTCCCCCAGATTATCATCATCGGTCACTGGCTGATTGGTTTTGCTTGTGTGCTTTTTTCCTGCAGCAACTGCCAGTGGCTTAGGCTCACTTATCTGGTTTAGCTGCAGCTTGAGAGGCTGGGGTGTTGGCTGCAGCCTGACTGCGGTAGCTGCTGCTTTATCTCCCTGCCCCCCTGCCTCTGTCTGCTGCCCTACAGTATCTAACAGAGTGTGATAAGCATAGGCCAGATCCCAACTTATTGCAATGAGCCTTTTCTCTTTAGAGTCATCATGGCACTTTTATTTCTTATTGTAATGAACCTTTTCTCTTTAGTCATCATGGCACTTTTCCCCACCTCAGCTGGGTTCTGGATTAGTTCACGTGGAAAATGCCTGTTTACAGGATCAGAAAATTCCTTTGGGGTTTGGCCTATATTTTCCCATTTTCCACACCATTCAGGATTTTCCACACCTGCATCTACTTCTGAGTCAGGGGTCTCACCAGCTCCTCTGGACATCTCAGCCTTCATTCTAGAGAAGCTGCAGACAATATAGAGGAAGCTTACCAGATTAAATACCAGAAAGATGGTCTTTTTAGCATTCAGGGGAAACTGAACATTCTCAAAAAGTGACATAACAGATTCAAAGGAGAAGAAGGAAAGGAAAGGCTGGAAAGCCTCATGCCCTGCTCCTCCTCTAACAAACTGGATGAAATTACTAATAAATTCCCAAAACATACTACTGGAACTGGGATGCAGGGTAGGACGAAGAAACCATAAACCATAAGTATTGTAAACAGACTCCAGTATCTTTGTATACGCCCTATAAATCATTATCACCAAGGCCAGCACAATAGCTATTCCGTGCCCCTCTACTGTACAAATTATGTGTTAGAGACAATAATCCTAGTGACCAGAAAGGTATTGAAACCTCAAAAAGGTCTAGAGACCCAGAATCACTTGAAGGCTTCCACTTCAAGAGACATTACAAATTCAAGCAAAATGGCTACTGACTGCTTTAACTCACTACAGAGCAAGCACAACCAACATGCAATCAATAGAGCTTTTTTCCACTTTCTCGAGCCACGCATTGGGCGCCAATAGATGTATTTGTCCTGGTTCACAGCAAATTTGGGAGAGGACTCCCAAAGGGGCTCCTCTAGGAAAGCAGATTCAATCGGCCCCTCTCCCCAACCACTTCAGGAGAAAATACCTCCTTGGAGAAAAGTGGAAAAAACTGTTTATTAAACAATAAAACCTAAACAATATTAAACAATAAAACCCCTTGCTCTCCAAAAGAGATGACAAACTCAGAAAGTCCCTTCCTGGGTTGCAGCTCAGCTCACTCAGTATCTTATCTGTCCCTCTGGTGCTGGAAATGTAGCGGGCCAGGCCTGGCCTGGTGGGTCACAGGTGTGAGCTGCCGGTGCTCTTCTGGGTGTTCAGTCCAGAGCAGGTTTGAACAGGTCCAAAGAAAAAGGAAAAAACCCCACAGTCCAGGGAACTTCTTTGCCTCAGCTAGCTAAACTAACTAAAAGCAAAGGAGAGCTCTGTCCTGCTGTCTGCCCATCTGCAGACAACACAGTCCAGGAGCAGGAATGTGGAGGGGTGAGTGCAGTGTGTGAAAACAAACTGCTCACTTCTTCTCTCCCCCCTTCACTCTCTGGAACACGTCTTAAAGGTGCAAAATTTATTATTCAGCATAAAAAGAAGAAGATGACTGGGGATAAAAGCATCATATAGTCAACCTAGGACAATATGATAGTTTATGTAGGTCTTTCTCTAATGTCTTGAAGATGATGCTTTTTTATGTAAGGATTCAGTCGTCATTTGAAAACTACCCTAAAACTTGTTTAAAAAAAATTAGGTTGTTTGATTGCTTATTTAAGCAGATGCAGGGTAAAGAGCCAAAAGAATAAAGCTAAATTTCAATGTGGCAGCATTACAAATGCCTTGGAAATAGCTGATAGGCTGTTAAAGATCATCCTGAGAGCCACAATAAATAATTTATTGGTGGCAGTGATTAAATGTGGAAAAGAAGTGTGTATAGATAAATATGGAGAATATTTACAAAAATGCTCTTTGAACAAACTATGTTGCAAGGGAAAGCAGCTGATGAAAATTAGCATAAACATATAGCTGGGCTAAACAATGAAGACCGAGAATAGAAAGGAAACTAAATGTAGTTAAATCCCATGAAGTGAACCCTATGTTACACGTACACTCAATGAGAGAAATGGGTCCCTCATTTCCATTAAATTAGTTACCAGATTGAAATGACAGATTGAATTTAACCATTGTTTCTTTTTGTTGGGTTTTGTTTGTTTGTTTGTTTTTTGGTTTTGGTTTTTTTTTTCCATAAATGTATCTCATCCCTTGATGTGGCCATCCATTTCTACTGTTAGAAGGTGTTGGCTCTCTGTACTATGGGCCTTTTGTTTCCAGGTTTACCTCTCAGGACCTGACACAGTTTTAGGGCTCTGTGCTCTTCCGAGTTTTAAGCTCCTTGGCACTGATCTGTGAATTTTAAAGGCCCCAATATCCTGGTTTTTTGAGCAGGCAGAAGTGTTGGACACCTAGAGGCAGACACATTGCATCAACTTGCTTTATTGTTTCCTGCTGCAACTACTTAATGACTCCCAGAATATAAAATATAATATAAAACAGATACCCACTCTATAAAACTTACCATTTAAAGAGTTTAATCTTCAAATAAATGTGCATATAGTAAGTGAAGGGTTTGGGGAAATAAAAAGCTCTTGTTTTTGTAAAATAGTTAAGGATGGCAATGGAAAACCCAATAGGAATGCAAACATAACATGGGTATTGGAAGACCCAAAAATTCCTATTTTTATTGTTACAGATGGTGTGATTATCTTTGTGGATCCTTGAATTCAGCTGTATACAATATTACACTAGTAGAGGACTTGAGATTTGAGATGTATTCTAGGATTGTTAGAGGAAACTAAAGATACAAAAAGATACTGCTAAGTCTCATGAAATGTACAATTACTACTTTAAATCAGCTGTTAAATTATTCTCCAGTCATTGCCATAGACCAGTCACAGTCAGAAAGTTCACAGGGTGGAACAGCAGATTAGTTCTTATTTGGTAAAACAACTAATCACCAAGTGTGCAAGTATGAAACACAATCTCATTTCAAAAGTATTGAAGTTAATATGGAATAGTTGTACTCTGCTAAAGCTGTATAGACAACAAGGGGGTCTTTTAGGACTGCTTGAAAGCTGATGATTGTTTAAAACAGGATCCATTCTTACTGGAATCACTACCATGTGAACACTGAGCTACCAGCTTCTGCAACTCTTTCAAATTGTCTGCAGAAGTGCTGCACAGAAGGGCAGATTCATCTGAGTGGCAGTCTGGACCTATGTCTTGCTTAGTCTATAAATATGTTTGGCAGACAGTTTGGAACACTTAACTTGCCCATTTCATACCACTGTTTAGTATGTCAGCTTTCTGGAATATTTTTTCTGGTCCTCCAGAATGAAAAAGCAAATCTCACTTTATGGTTACATATTTGGTTCATTACATTTTCGGTTCTCCCCTTTTGTATTATGAATCAAGCCCATTAATCTGATGGGATCATCGTGAATGGCTTCTACTTTCACCGTGTTTTCGGCAGCCAGCTGCTCACTGTTGAGGTAAATGCTAACTTTGGAAGCCACCATGGGGTTAGATGATCTTTCTCCTTTGTCTTCCTCTAATGAAGGATCTGTCTTTCTCCTTGGTTTTCTGCATTTTCCCTTGACACTGTGATCAAGTGAGGCATAACACATCTGACTGGCAGACTCCACCTGAAAGAAAATTCACTTTACGTTCAGTAGTTATCCTTGCTTTAAATTAATATCTAAGTCTTCAACTATGTCTACGCTCTAATCATAATCCTGCCTGTAATTTGCCTAAACTAGCTGTAAAACAGCTCATTAAAAGTACAAATTAGGAAACTGTGGGAGAATGGAAAACAGATCAATATAAGCTAATGGTAAATGACTGATAGTGGCAATATGGAAAAATTCATCAAGGTATCACTAGAAAGAGTCTCTGTGGGAAAGAGGGAAGCTCATGTAATAAATCCAGATTCTTTGGGATGCAAGACATTATTTGATCTGGTTTTCTTCTCACTTTTTTATTTTTTAGCTGGAATCCTGTTATTAACAGGCTTTGTTTGTGCAGAAATTGAAAGATGGATGATTCTTGTCTATATATATGATCTCATTTCCAGTGCAAAATATATGTTTTTTGTGTCTTTCCCCTGATTTTTGTGCTTTTCAAGCCAGACCATCAATGACTGTTGAGATTGGAATGTCTAGATTTAAAAAGTTGTTCTTTACCTGCTGGAAATACCCTGTGAGAGAGTCTGAAAATCCATCCCTATGAAATACGTGGCAATCAACTCAGGAAATTGATGCTAGGAATGCTTCAATCACAGGCAAATTTCATTTGAAGCTTTCATGCTTTTAGGCAGACAGGTATCTCAACAAAGTACAAATCAATAGAAAATAATCTTTCCCTGGTTAAGGCATATAGATTTTGCACTGGACAGGAGAGAGCCAGTCAAACTCATGAGTATCATGTGATGCAGCTTGTGTTTTCACTTGGTTGATAACTAAACCAAATAAAATTAATTCTTTACATTAGCCATGGATGCAAATTTAATTCCACGTGATCTTCATGCCTGTGGCTGAGCTTTATTATGCTGTATTGCATGGATCTGAACTGTCTATAATTATGCTTCCTTATTAATGACTCAGATTGAATGGAGGGTCAAGTTTGTACTGAAATACTTTGATGAACTGAGATACTAATGCATGGTAATTTTTGTGAGAGTGTGAAGATTTTTGTTATATACTCTTATAGGATAAATAAAGGAACTCTGAGACAGACCATATTACTCTAATTCAGAAATCTATAACTAAAATTAAAGATACCTGTAGCTGGTTAACTGGTCTTTGAGGCTGGGACTTCATCTGCTCGTAACAACATTCATCTGTAATTTATCAAAGTAGAAAAATCTTTTTATTAAGACATACTACTGAGTCTTAAATGATCAGAGCAACAGATTTTCTGTGTTAGAGAATGCTCTAACATTACATTAAATTAATGCTCTAAACTCCCCCCAGTTTGCTTTGGTAGGATGTTTGTGTTTGTTTTGAAATAACACACAGTTCCCTCCCTCTAATTATAGAGAGGTAAATAGCTAAGAAATTCAGACACATACTGTGAAAATGGAAATAATTGTGTTCATATGAAGGAGAGGTTTCTCATTATTTACTTATATGAGTGTCATTTTAGAGTGGTAGGAGGACTTCTTGCAATTAAGAGGTAGCCACATACTGATTAATTTTTCAGCACAGGCAGCCTTTTCTTTGACTGAGAAAGAGGTTGTGAGTTGTAGCAGCTGGTGATTAAATTTTGTTCCTTAGTCTTCTTCAGTTTTCTCTAAATTCAGTTCTATTTATTTTCTCATGTTATATCTCATTTTAGCCACCAGTAAAACAGATTATTTCCTTACAGTTTTCAGACTTTTACAATGTCACTGCATTTGAGCCTTGGCTTGATTCAATTTATGCAAACTGTGTATGAAAAAGTTGGGTTTGTTTGGGCCTTTTTTTTCCCTGCAGTTGAAGTGCTTTAGTTTTGCTTAGCTCCAATTAAGGCTTGCAAAAAAAGTCGTTCTCATTACTTAAATACAGCTTTAACTCTATAAGGGCTTTGAAACCCTCTGCACACCCAGCTCTCGCTGCAGTTACATGATGTTACAGCCTTTAGTGTGTCTCTGCCAAGGATTGTTAACTTGAGCACAGTAAAGCAGAGCCAAGCTGTCTGCCCACCATTCAGCTGCTGGGCTTCAGCACATTTGTCAGTGTCGCCGGTGATATGTGGATAGCCACAGCAGAGAGCTGGTATGTGTTTGTTTCTGCCTCCTTCTGTGGGAGCACTGACCTTGGACCGGGAGTAATATGGGATTTAGATTGCTTTAATAGGCATGGATCAAGCTGCTGTTTCAGTTAGAGTAGCTTTACATTTAGACAAGCTCTTTTTTTGAGATACTTGACTGAATAGGAACATATGGACTGTAAAAAATTCAGCATGAGATCTGTTCTTATAAATAGTAGTGCAGTATGAAGGTTTGCATTTCTGTCCCAAGTATCTTTTAATAATTTCAATTATATCAATAGTTGAAAATACGTAGATTCTCAAGTTTGCCGTTTGAGAAATGCAAAATATGTCAGCCAGTCATTTTTTAATCATACATTTTTATAGCCACTGAATAGACACGTGTCCCTAAAATGAAGCTTACCTAAAATATCTTGATTGAGATTGCCATAAACTGGATAATCTTCTGTGTGATAGCCATCATAGCTACAAGGGGAATGAAAAAATACTTTTAATTCACAGAAAATGCTTTATTTAGCACCCCAATACTATATTTTAGTAAATGTTTTATGCACATATGCAGATTGCATGTGTATATCTATATATAGCAGATAGTTTGTTATCTTATAAACAAGATCAAAAATATCAGAGGAGGCAGAAATGGCAGTATGGGTATTCTCAGGAGAGATTTGTCACCTAGCCCAGAATTGAACTCTCCTTCCCTGTAACTTCATTAAGCACAAAGCTAATCTCAAGACTATTAAGCTACAGTTTTAGGTAGGGTAAGAAATATTGATGATCACTGAAAGGAACCCAATTCATGTCCTCTGAGACCACTGTGCAATACAAACTAAAGCACCATATGTGTCTTTTGGGACGATGTTCTTAAAAGGTCCCCTCTTGATTCAACTAAAATACTTCGGTCAACACAAACAGAGAAGACCATCAGCTTTGCATTTTTGATTGTATGTTGTGTTTCATTACCTGGTGTTACTTGTTACTTACTGCACCCCTATATTGCATCTCATAAAGGGGGTGAAGTTGTCCTCTAACACGACATTCAGTGGTATTTTTCATCTGAATAGGCAGTGAAAGACAAATATAGATTTTCTAATGTCAAGAAAATTTGGAACTGAGAATTGGGTTTGGGTAACAGGTGCAGGCTTTTGTATTTTTATTTCAAGGGCCCTTTATATTTGGGTTGAGATGAGACTATGCATCTCTGTTTTCTAAAGTTGGGCTTGGTTTGGGGTTTTCTTCTGTGTGGCATAAGAGAGAGAGACTTGAAACAGATTTGTGTAACAGATCATGAGATATCCTACAGCTGTAAACAGACTTTTTTATTGCTTTTGGATGCTATGTGTAAAATATGCTTACGAAATGTAAATACATGTAAATTACCACTCCACAAGTATTAACTATCAGACTATATTTTGTCACTGCTTTGTGAGAGCTGAGAGTTCTTTTAAATTATTATGGAATTATTGACTATAAGTGATAGGTAAAGGTGGTTTATCTCAATACCTTGCACTTTCAGATAAAATAGTATTAGCATGCAATTATTTCATTGTTGATAAAATGACTGGAGGATGTATCTCAGAGGTGAATATTTTTTCCCTAGGTTTTTTGAAATTTTTTTTCCACTACCAACATTTCCAGGCAGACTGCATGAGATATTGAATTTTTCTCTATGCCATCCCTCCAAAGCCATCTGTCATTATTTATTGCATATTTAACCCTTGCCAGAAAAAAACTTTTTTATACAACTTACCTTGGATCGTTCTCTTCATAGTCTTTATGCATTTTAGCTGGAATAAAAAAAAAAAAGAGAAAATGAAACATAATTTTAGAACACTTCAGTCTCACAGGCATGGTTTTGGTTTTGTTTTAGAGAGTACACTTGAAAGCTTTGTCTCTCAGGATCTCTGCTTTTCTCAAATATTTTGTCAATTACAAAAAATGTTTCTGCTATGGCCCTGTGCTGTGTCTACAAAGTCTACATTAGTTTACAGTACCCAAAAAACATATTGTAACACATGTGATAAATTCTTTATTTCCTCCACATTCTCCTTCGCCCTCATTTTTTTCTCACAGATTTTCTCTGGGGTGGTGAATCGTGTTAATATTACAAAGTAATGGGTTTATTTATTTCACTAGTTCTGGTATGGCTGAAAAAGAGATCCTGTGATCCACATAGATGAAGAAACTGAAGCAGAGAGGCAATGGCTACATAGAGATTTCATGCTAGAGCCTGATGAATAATTCAGGAATGCCTGACTTTCTGAGCTCTGCTCCAGGACTCCAGAATTTACCACAGTAAGCTCCAACTCAATGATTAATGCAGCATCAGCCACTCTGACCTCAATCTTGGTCAGGTTAGTTTCGTAAATGATTGTGATTCTTCCTCGTAGAGACATCTGCCTAGTAGCCCTAAAACACAAACCAAAAAGCTCAACTGACACCCATCCCAAAAGACTCCAGCAACTCTCTTGATATCCTGTGAATATCTGACTCTCTAATACTTAGTGAGCTCAGTTTATAAGCACAGGCCCTCTGTTTATGTAGATTATATGCTCAGGTGTATTTAGCCTTGTTGAAGTCACCAGTGTTTGCCTGCCCACCCCTACATGTACAGCACAGGGGCAGTTTTCCCTGTGTAAAGGGAATAGTGAGAATTGTACAACTTCCTAAACATAGAATCACATGCATAAGACAGGTTGCACTGGCACAATCTGTCAAAAAGTAAAAGTTAATTTCAACCAAAACCAGAGTATGACTGCAGCCATATGAGAGACACACTGGTTTAAGAAATACATTCGAATCCTATTATGAAAAGCAATTAGAATGTTTTTCCAAAATACACTGATAAGGCATAAAATCTGTATGAAATCTGAAATTCAAATGAGCATTGAGGAATTTGGGGAGGAGAAAATTTTCTCAAATGTATTTTCTATCAATGCATCTACTTAAAATAAATTTTAAATGGAAATATACATAATAATCAGTTATAGGAAAAGTATACTTCCTAGGAAAGGAAACTGCAGGTATTAAAAATAGATTTTAAAAATAAAAACTTAGTCAGTACTAAATTCTTCCTGTTTTGCTGATTTACCTTCAGAGAATGGATTTGAGTACTTGTTTTTAGCAGTGGATTGGGCAGTTAGCAATTATTCTGTAATTTTACCTGACTCTCTTAAAAATTTTCAAAAGATAAATCTTCTCTAGTAAAATCATTCCTGCCAAAATATAACTTTAAGATTCAGAAGAATCAATTTGTCGACTTGATAGCTCTGAGCAGGGATGGCTTTAAACATTGAAATTTGATGCCTTACCAAGACATTACTTACCTTGCTTCTTTTTCATACAGTGTACAATATTCAGTGTCACTGAAACAAGTAGAGACAAACTCAGGAAGGCCAAAACTCCCCAGACAGAAAAATGGCAGTCCATTCCTGTAACTGAAAGAAAATTTACTATATGTCTTGTCTAACAATATTACCGTATTCTCTTTGTACTTGGCTAGTTTTTGGTTTCTGTAATCAAAGCTGCTATTTTGTTGTTTACTCTCTGACAGCTATTGCTATACAAGCTAAATAATTAATATCAAAATCAGATGCTAAATATTAAGAAAGCAACTTTAATAAGCTGTTAGCAGAAGTACTGTTTCACAGGAATTCAGCCAAAGATTAAGCTATTGGTTTGCCTGTAAGATGCAGTAAAAATCCGAAATTAATAAAGAAAAATGTCATTTTACTGGATAGCTTTGAAATTATTTTTGCAGTTGTCTTTAAGTTAGTATTTGCAGTAAATTAAGTAAATTCTTAGCTAAATTCTAGAGTTCATGAAAGTAGTTCTGAATTTAGCCAAAACAAATTTGCTGGATGTGTCTCAGAATACTAGCTAAGACTGTAACATTTTAACAGTCCCTGAAAAAAAGTGAAAATTTGGTTATGTTTTCTTGCATTGTTTTCCAGCTATTAAAACCACTTACTTGTTTTACTTGCTCTTATTTTCTTGCCTGAGAAACCAGAGAAAGTGATGGTAAAGGATAAGCATCTGCTGGGAACCAGTGAAGCCCCAAGGAGAAGTTCAAACAGCTCCTGGAAAATCACTTGGTAAAAGGTGGGTCTACTTATCTGAACAAAGTCTTCTTTTACTCTAAACTTGCCACTCCTTGCAATAAGAAAGACAGGAAAGAACCCCCCTGCGCAAAATCTGTTTTTTCATTTAATTAATTATTTGATTAAGCTAGCTTATACAAATTTTCCATCACAAACCAGCCTATTTGTGGCTGTCTAGTGGCCAAAATTATCAGCATTGCTGCGAATGGCCTGTGAAAACCTTCTGTGACAGAGGAAACACTGAGCCAAATAAATGAGTGAAAGGAGCTTGCAGCTTTATTCTTAACTTTCCCCAGAGGCATATTTCATGTTCTCTGAGATTTGGAGTGTTTGAAATAAAGCCGGGTGCCCAAAACTCTAATAGTGCATAAAAAGAAATGTGTAGCTGGAGCAGAGCAGTCAAGTGGCTGGATTGGACAATACTGATCCTTAGTGCACTTTGTTGTTTTTTGACATACCTGGATTCCCTCAGGAAGCCCACATTTTGTTTGTTTCCTAAGTAAAGCCAAGTTAAAGGAGTACAGGAATGCACTTTTCCATGTTGCTGGCCAGGGGAGGGTGGCAATGCATTTGCTCCTGCTGAGAAAACAAAGCTTTGTTCCTTGCCTGACTGGGCTCTGGCTCAAAACCTTCTTACAGGTTTTGCCCCCTCATTGTGCTGGTGTTGCCAAAGCTCTTTTTGTTTTGTTGTACTCCAACCCCCAGGTGTTCTTATAATGACAAAACAAGAGAAGATAAGCCCTGGTAGTAAAAAATCACAAATTACCTGGGCTTCTGGGATGCAGGTTTCCTTCCTGATCAGAACGCTCTTTTAAAAGGAACAACACAAAGCAAATAAGCTGTAATTTTCTGACAGACTTTTATCTTTTTTTTGCACATGGTACTTTCAGTGACCATTTATTCTTCTTTTTAAACTAAACATCCTCTTTCCCTTCCTTTCTACTACTTTAGTTCTCCCAAAGGTGTTTGAGAGTACTTTATCACTGCAATACTCCTTTTTATGTTGAAAGGCACTTTTATGCAATGAGATACAGACATTTATGAGGAGAGACAACATCCCCATGGAGCAGCTGTACATCATTCCAATTTTTCAGGGAAGGAATTAAAAGAATGGGAGATCCTACACTGAGAAGATTTTATTAGGATGCATCAAGAATCATCAGTCTTTGGAACCTGGTTACTGTGCAATTAGTCACTTAATATTGCATCCTATGCAACCTGTCCAAAACAATAAGTCTGTCCAGGACAAGAAATTTCAAGTTTCACTGTTGTACCTAAATAATCAGAATCCTCTCATTCTTCTCCTGTCTTTTTTCTTTTCTGATGTGATTGGTTTCCATTCTTCTGATGTTCATTTCATATTTCTTTTCCTACAAACGCTTTTCCGAGGGAGCAGAAGCAGTATTGTGGCCTATGAGAAGGGAAGCACATGTAAATGTGATAGAATCACAGAATCAACCATATTGGAAAAGTCCTCTGAGATCATCGAGTCCAGCCTGTGACTAAACCACACCTTGCCAACTGCACCATGGCACTCAGTGCCACGGTCATTCTTTCCTGAAACACCTCAGGGACAGGGACTCCACCAGCACCCTGGGCAGCCCATTCCACAAGCCACAGCGCTGAGGTTCATCAGAACAAAAAGAGTGAGCAGGTACCAAAGGTACAGTCATGATCTAACATTGTTCCTTTTTCTTCTTGTAGAATGTTGTAATTTATCTCTCTGATTCAGGAATCCAATTTTTGCCTGATGTTTCCAGAGTAGAAGGAAAACTCTTAGTTTCAATTTGACTATTTCCAGTCCTTAACTGGCCCACTTTTTGTTGACAAGTATTATTTTTCTGTTTCAGTTTTTGATTTAAATTGAAATTATTATCTGGAAAATAGTAAAGCATGGATAAAATTCTTTTCTTTTTAGTTTTCAAGTTTAAATTCTATAGTATTTGAGCCATCCTACTTCTCAAGAATTTAAAAAACATTTTAGGAAAAAAAAAAGATATGAAACTTAGATTTCTCATAAAACGTAACAACGTTTTAAATCTCACAATCTATAGTTCTTAAGCATGATTTAGGAAATTTCTTGGTTGTGGATAGATTAAGAAAAGAACATTTAAATTTCTTCCTGGATGAACACTACTTAGTTTATTTTAAAGTTTATTTTCCATGACACTAACTTAAACATCTGCTTATGTTTCAGTAGAATGTATACAAACATATGTGTGACTTCAATATATATTGGTTTTTGCTTCTTTTTGCAATACTAGCTATTTGTTTGTCAGACAACACTACTTATATGGGAGAAACAACAGCAGTTTTTACTTAGCCCGTAAAACCATAGTAAACACCTTGATCGGAGATGTACTGGTGCTCTTCTGAGAGCTCCACGCCATTCTAACATTAGTTTCAAGCTAATCATATACCCAGATTTAAAATATGAGAAAATCCGATTTTATATCCTAGCTTTACAGATGTGCAACTCCCAGATCTTTCCTATGTATTCCTGTTCTTATAGGTGTTTCTGATATGCCGCTTACATTTATAACTGCATTATTTCAATATTAACTACTTTGACAACAGCAGCATTAGAAGGAAAGCTGACCAACTGTGTGAAGAACAATTTGTCTCCACGGGTAACTGCACTCCCTAAATGTACAATAGCAGATGCAACCTCTCAGAATAAACTGGTTGTGCTAAAGACAAAAATAAGATAAGGAGACTGTAGATGGTGACTGAGAAATAAACAGCAAGTCTATTAGACTAATTATATTCCATTTTGAAATGTTGTCTTTTATTCTATTCTTTAATTTTAATTCTCATGCAAGTCATCTATTCTCAAATGGAGCAAAATTATAATAATCTTTTTTTATGTAACATATAATTAGTCCAAAGAACCCGTGACACTGTATTCAGGGGCATTCTCATTCAAGCCATCAAATTGAATATTTTAAAAAAAAAGAATGTTTTGTATCTTTTGAAAAAAGTAATATGGAATAATTAGGCTGCTTGGGAATAGGGCACTATGATTCTAAAACTATAAGCTCAAATTCCATCAGGGTTTTCTGTGACAGTCTATCTGTGATAGGAAAACTTCAGGGTGGTGGTAGTTTGTCACAAGAAATAATATTGAAGTCTTTTAAAGTAACGTGCTCCTCTGTGAAAGGAAGATTTTCATTACATACCCAAGGTTTCATGAGAGGGACAACAATATTTGTTATATTGTTAGTAAACTTTGGGATGTGTGAGTGGAGAAATGTTATATTTAATAATTATAAAGATGACAGTGTTTTGATTAACTAATATCAGACTCTCTCTAGTATTAATGACACATTCTTATGCTGCTGTTCTTCCATTTATCTTTGAAAACCAGGTTAAACTTGGAGTAGCATCCAAGTAGAACATCTTTCTTAGGTAAGTTACTTCATTTGGATAATGTTTTTACTTTTTTGACTTCAGGGATGGGTTACTCACCACCTCTTAGTATATTTTCCAGTGTTTTAAACTGAATGTACTAAATTCACACCACAAAATATAGACAAACAAAAGACCTTCTAAATATATAGTTAATTGTGCTTTTTCTCTTTAAAAGTCTATTGCCAACTTTCTCCACCAACAGAAACATGGGAATAAATAGTTTTGATAATTTGTTCTTAGATTTTCTCTTTACAGGGTTCATTATATTGTCACTGGAGCGCTGTGAGGGAAAAGAAGCAAAAATAAAATGCAACCAAAAAAACAAAAGCCTCCAAAACATTCCAATCTTTCCTGGGTGAATTTCTGCTCTTCCTTTTATTGCAACTCAAAGAAATAGATATAATCCTGTACTCAGTTACCTGTAGGGAGTGGAGTCAGATTTAACAATTCATGTTGGATATTTGTCCTATTAACAACTTAAGATTAGGTAGCAGAAGTGCTATGTTTTGTTCCTCCTTGCTCTAATATATTTTGTTTAGAGAATCCATCACAAGGAATAACAGGGAGATAGGCTACTTCTACCAGGTTTTTGTACTGAAAAGAACATGAGGAACAGGGAGATAGGCTACTTCTACCAGGTTTTTGTACTGAAAAGAACTGAAAAGAACGTGAGGTATCTATGAGGAACATAGATACCATCTAGCTGGACATGCCATCTGTGGTATCAATGTGTTATCCACAGAGGCAGATTAATTGCTACCAGATTTATGGTGGCAATCTGGAGAATAGAATGGTTTCTTTCCTTTCTTTCCTCTTGTTTTTGTCTACAATTTTGTTAACGATTACATAAAGCTGTCTTTCCTCCCCCCTTCCAATTAAACATTGATATAAGTAATATTTTGTGCTAATGGCCCTTAGAAAAAGAAACTCATTAAGAGGCTGATGAATGTTAAATTAGCATTAAAAATGCTTCCACCTGTGTGAGCATTTAATACAGGATTAATTCTCTGAAAAAGATTCCTTAAACTGCAATTAATTAGTGCACAATTAATTGCTTTATAAGACATCAGCTTCATACGTCAGAAGGGAAACAGCACACTGTAAAATAAGAAGGCCCACAGCACAGTATTTTCAGAATAAAATCAATGCCTTAATTAATGAAGGTTTAGCACCCTGAGCCACCTTTTTAGAAGACTGTGAATCTACATAGCATGGTTCTTCTGCTCCTATGCTTACAAGTTTAAAAGATAAGGATTACCTGATCCTGTTGCTTCTAGGAATACTCCTCTCTCCTTTATCCAACAGGAAATCAAGTTACGTTGGCAGAAGTTGGATACTCCTGTTTTGAACCTGGCAGCATGAACCTGTCTTTAGAGTTGCTGTTAATCTCAAATCCCTCCAGTCTTTTTTTTTCACTTTCTTTCTTACAAACAGGAAATGTGGTTCAGCTTTTACAAGCAAACACACATTCTCCTTCAGTGTTTGCCTCCAAGAGAGAATTAAAGTATTTATGTGTACCCTTGTATTTATTGTCCACCTGTCTTGCCTCAGAAGAACATGTACAGGACTATAAGTTTCATTTATATGATACAAACCTACTATTGTAATATTCATATTCACTCTCTAGGTCTTCTTGGGTTTAATGTTATATTGAATTCAACAAAAGTATTTAGATACTTCTTAAAGTAAATTACAGAACTATTTTACCTAGGAGTGCTATGTGACTCTTCCTCTCTTGAAGTTTCTAAACCAAGGCAGAAAATCATTGCTGAGAGCTTAAAGTTTAGCAACAATAGGATTCAGAGGCATGATGAAGGAATTATAACACTGCCAGCTCTTGAAAGTCAGGTTAGAATAACATAATGTCATTCCTCCATTCTTTAGAGTTTTTGAATCTGGGGCCACAGTCCAGTACAGTTGTAGAAAGAAAGGATAAACCAATATGTGGCTTACTGTGTGTATTTATCTTTAGAATTTAATGAAATGTGTCTGTGTTTAGGTAGAAAAGCCATTTTATTCTCAGAATCAGAGTACTTTCTTCCAGAGGAAACTTGCATGCTGAGCACTGTCCTAGAAACCTTCTGTTAGCTTCTGATTTTTTAGGTGTAGTTTGGGTTTTGGGGTTTTTCTTCAGAGCAAACAGTTTTATTTCCTACAAAGTATGATGTAGAAGTAGGAGGGGGTTCTTATGAAATGAATGTGAATCACATGACTATGCTAGTCTTTTTGGAATACATAAACTGAAATAGCTCTCAGTGTAGTCTAAGGAGCAATGTAAAGCTCTGTTCTTTCTCTAATGTGAGAAAATGTCCTCTACAATCTGTGTTTACTTGGGATGCTATTACTTTGGATTATGATTTTTGTATTAACTGCCTTGGATCAATGCAAGAAAGAAATAATTTAGAAATAATTTACTGGATTAGCATCTTATTTGAACGTGAAGGAACAGATTAGTCTTGATTAATATATATCCCATTCAAGTCTAAGGGTGGTATAGACTCAAGTACTCAGAGCTTTATCATAATGAAGTGAATAGAGCAGGAGGAATTAATCTGAAAATACTCAAGATGGTGGCAATTCTTATCAAAGAATACTGAACTGAGAGAGGAGCTGGAGAGGGTGGAAGATGTACATTGTGAAAACAAAGGCAGTTGCTTCATTTCTCAGCTAGGAGCATGTGGGGTAAATCTGAGATCTGCAGAGGATTCCAAATAAAATGCTTATCAGCCTGAACAAGAAGCTTACAAGAAATAAATTCCTTTGGAGATAATTAGGAGCATAATGGAAAGGTGAACACTGAGAATGGAGCAGGGGATTTCTGAGTCTGTAGTCCTGCTGGTGTGTTAATAAATCTGCTCTTCAAGAGCAAATCATTGCTGCACTGTATCAGCTTCGAATGGCTGCAAAAGAAAAGTCTTTTGGAATAAATGTGAACTTGGTATGCTATTTTCTGCAACCTGCAAGAGACAGAAGGCTCCGTTAGACAGCAAGAAAATATTTGCTTCAGGCAGTAAAATCCATTGGGAATATGAGATTTTTTTTTTCCTTTCCTTTGTATCAGTGCTACGTTAAAAACTTTAAGAGAGCCAGTAGTCTGCTTAAAGCACTGTTATTCAGGACAAGAGAGACAAGGACAAATCGTGACTATATTTAGAAAGAGAGGACATAAGGCAATGCTACTTCATCCCCATCTATTGCATACAAAGGCATTTCCTCCTCTGTTTTAAGTCCCCAAGCTGGGGACTTAAATTCCTGGGTGCATATTCTGGGAAAGTGTCTCTGCCTGCTTAATTACTTATGTGATCTTTGGTAAACATATGATGCTGGTATCTCAAGAAAAGAGTCTGTCTCAAGTGGACATCTGCCTTGGCTGGGAATAGCTCTTGCTGCTGAAGTTCTTGGAGAAGGTAAACGGAGCATGATTAAATATTGATGTGCACAGATGTACATGAAGGAGTGAGCCTGTGCTGAAATGGAGTCAAACAAATAGTACAAAAGTACATTTTGTAATGTTTGCAAGTTGCCAGTAAGTTGTGCGTTCCTAAAACTGCAGAATGCATGTTTATTCTGGCTTCCAGAAGGCGAAATAAGTTGCACAACTGACAACACCATCAAGCCTCAAATGCCTACTTTATCTATTACTACTCAAATTGCAACCTTTATTTGAAAAATCATATCATTTTCTATGCTAAGTGTTGTATTGGAAATCCCCTTGCAAAGAATCTAAGAGACACTCTTTGTAGTAGCAGTCTTGAAAGAATAGGTATACCTCCAAGATGTAAGTTATATTTCTGTTTGAAATGGAAATCTATTTTTAATAATAAAATTTCAGAATTTTCTGGGCAAAGTAACTACAGCACAAATGCTTTAAATTGGGTCTATGCTGAAGTGCAGTCTGCTCTGGTTCTAGTCTCACAAACATATTGGAGAAATAGAACTGTTCTTTTAAGCTGAGCATGTGATTCTGCTTCAATGTCGGGTGCAGACCTGGTGCTCCTTGTGCTGTGAGCACAAATGAGCAACAGTGCTACAGGAGAGAGGTTGGTTTAAAATAGCTGCCAGAAAGAGTCAGGCCTTACAAGTGTGCTTCAAATGCTGCAGAGAGCTCTTCTATCTCTCACAGTGAATTTTGTACTTGATGATAAAATTAAAAAAACTAATCAGGGTCCTTTGTGCACTGTAGACAAGCCTGTCTTTAATCACCGCTTTACTTAAAACCAGTGTTAAGCAGAATGCTAACTCATTAACTGCCCCTGCAATTGTGGCTTCTATTAAAAGCAGTATCATGGGTTTCCTGTGTGGAAACCACTGGGTAGTTTTATTCTGAATGCTACAAAACCTTATTATCAAGGATTATAAAGAGAAAATTTCTTATCTTGATAACTCTGCACTGAAAAATTTCCATTGAAATCTAACACTGCATACTTGTGCAGCTTTGGGTGGGGTTTTCTGTGCTGCATGTTTTGAGATAGCAGAGCAGTCCCTGTGTACTTAGCAGAGAGAAAATAGAACAGATGCCACTTCATTCAAAGCCTGCAGAGATAAAGTGTGGCTTTTCCCTTGACTTCACTAGATTTTATTTTCTGTTCTATAGATAGACACTATATCCTGAGAGAGCTGTAATCACTAGTGATTTTTCTTTCAATAGCCACAAGAAGAATGAATTTCCTATTAAAGTGCTATCATCCATTCACCTGGTTTTAGGGTTTTTTTTAGTTCCCTCTTGACACACTTATACAAGAGGGTGGGCAAATACTTTCCCCTGGGCAGCCAAAGGCCTGGCCCTGCATCTAGTTCTCATGGGAGACGTCCTTGGGAAGCCAGCAGTCTCCACTCTGTGCTTGGTAGCAAGCTTACAACTGTATAAACTTTGACCAAAGTGCAAGAAGAATTTGTGAGCAAGATAGCAACTCTAAAATACTGAGCTTGTTCTTTTAAAAGCTCCTTGTGACTACCACAGGCATCTCCATGTGGCTGTTGGACCCAGTGTAGAAAACTCAGACTGTACATGTGGCCTGAAGCCTCGTGGAGAATCACCCTGAACAGTCTAGGTCCCTTGCTATGGCCTGAGCTGAGAAACTGACTCCTCATGTGTCCTCGTTGCTGAAGTGATTAAGCTGACTCCTGCTCTGTGGTGTGTCCTTAACCAGCTTAGCCTTCATCGTGGACTTTCTCATCATGACTAAGAGAATGTCAGAAGCTTGTCCTCTGTTTCCAATGGGTTAAACTTGTTCTACCTTGAGTGAAGTGTTCCCAGCCACAATTCGGAATGAAAATAGCCCTTACTTTGGGCAAAAGAAGTCCTGTGCTCTACTGAGTGACTGGTATTGCAGGTAATGGCTTCCTGTAACTCAGGATGCCGTCTCTGCATTTGAATACTGTCTCTTTCACCACTTTTTGAAGCCTGTAATATCACAGCATGGTTCATGTTAGCCTGTTCTTCTGAGCACAAGAAAAACCCTGAGCTCTTTAAAATCTGATGGAGACCTAGTCTAGGCTGTTTTGTTGAGGGCTCTTGTTAGAAGTCAGACTCTGGTGTATATGTGAATGCTCCCACCTCACTTTACCATGGCATTGCAGGTGAAAGCACTTGCACTACATTTCTCTGAAATCTCCTCTGAAATACTTCCTGAATTTTATCCAGGGGGACACTATTTCCCTCGACACAGGGGCAGTAGGAGAACCACTGAAGTGGAAGTGCAGGTCATGCACATGTCTGACAAGTCAGAAACAGTGACAAGGAAATGAAAAAATGTATGAGCCTGCCTCAACTTAATCTGTGATCGCAGATATTTACCAGTAAGCCAGGGTATCTCCACAGTGCAGCTTAATGACTGCTTAGATCTAATTAATGTGTGTGTAGGTTAAGAGAAAGATTTGAAATAAAAACAGTGAAGCTAAGCTAAGCCTTAAAAAGTGGTCAGTGATGCATTGGAGTGATGAATTTGAAGTGAATTACCTAACTACTGAACCTTTCAGCTTAACAGTGTTGTAGTTGCATCTCTATTTAAAGAAGTTTCTGGTAAGCAGATCAAAGTGCTCATCTTGCCACATTCACGGCTGTTAAAACATTGTTTTCTTACTACTTCCTGTTGAGCAGCACATTGGGGCACAGCAAAGCGTGTGCTGCTTCTCTTGTAGTTTAAACTGTCAGACGCTTGTTAGCATTTACAGAAAATAAGAACACAGGTGCACAGAAAATGGTTGTCTTGTCCCACAAAATGTTGAAAGTCTAGGAAGTGACTGTCCTACATTGGCATGTACATTTTGGCGTTTCTCAAAGGCCAAAGTAGGTGCTCTTCCAGGAATTTTCTTTGAGCATGAGAGTCTTGGACTAAAGTGTCTGTATGAAGGAGGCAGGGCATAGGCAGAACTTCTGTTTCTGTGTGAAAGATGAAAAATGCAGTCATGGACCCCTTTAGGTATTGTGAGTGACCTTACTCTGTCATGCACAAATGCTACAGATGCAAAGGGAGGACTTTGGTTTGAAACTAGATGATCTTTAATGTTCCTTCCAAACCAAACCATTCCATGATTCTATGACAAAATTTTCCAAGAGAATTTTCCCAAGAGAAATGTCATGGCTCATTTCACTAAGCTTCTGGGTTAACAAGGCCATATTCTTTCAAAAGTCCGGCATTGCCAAAACACTGATAGGCTCTAAACAAGGTTTGTTGTGGCTACCTTGAACTAGCAAAATAATCATGTGACTTCAATTTTTGTTTCGTTTATAATCTAGGCTACAAAGTTCTTTTTATTCATGTTCTGTCCTTCATAACTCTTATTTTGAGTTTGGTTAAGAAAGGCGTTTTTCTCTTTTATTAAATGTGCTCCTCAGGAGTATATTCTGTCTTCTTTATTGTGTGTGTGCAGCTCCCAGTTCCATAGTTCATGACTAGGAAAGAGTTGCTCTGTGTGCTGTTGTTGGCACCAACAAATTCTTGCTGGATTGCTTAGTCAGTGTTTGGTTTGTAGCACTATCCAGGGTGATGAAATATGTGCATGCGTGGATTTTCTCTTTTATAATCTAAAGAACAAAATTACTTAATATTTAAAGGTTATAGCCAATTGTGTGATTTGGTTGCTATTTAGGGATTTCTGTTCAGATACTGAGGTAACTGATGCACAAAATAAGATGTTCATCCTTCTGCATCACCACTGATGTACATGTGTGTGTAGGTTCAGTTGTTCATGTCAGGTACGGCCAGGGGGAGCAAAGACATTGTAGCTGAGATGGTAGTTGAATGATTTCAAAGCAGCCAGCAGTGCTGTCCCTCTGTGTTAGCACTACCGAAATAAATGGCATTTCCATCTTGACAACAGGTTGTCATTTATCAGAAAGTGTGCCATAGCTATGTGGTTCATAGAATACTCCTTAGGCCATGCTCTGCAGCTGCTGGAAAGGAAGGTTCTTCTCTGTAGAGCTCAGGAACTTGATGGCAATCCCTCAGCAGAGGAGGCAGGTAGATCAAGCCATTTTCCAACCTTTCCTACACCTCCCTGATAAAGAGGTAGCATCGTTTTAAGTACTATAGGGGGATAGAGAGGAAAAAAGAGTTGGATAAAATGCTTTACCCACACCTCAGTGAGGGAACAAAAAAAGTACCAATATGCCTGAAGCTTGAAAGCAAAGGGAAACAAGCAAGAGAATAGTGTTAGTATTTGATCTTTGTGCACTGAGCTTTATTTTCTTCTCAGTACATAAATAAATGCATGCTTAAAACTCTTCGTCTTTGCTGTGACTCAAGCTTCCTGGATAAAGCATCAGTTTCAAACATTGCTCTGCCCTTTACTTCAAGTGAAAAAATTTTAGGAGATAGAGCACCATACTAAAATTGAGAGGAGTGTAAATTATTTTCTGTCAGTTTTGAAAACAGTCATCCATTTTAGATGAACAGTTACAGGCTGGGTTTTTCAGCTACTTGGGGAGAAAAAAAAGTGGTAATGGCTGACTATTCTGGTTTGTAGCTTTCTCCTACTGAATGCTTTTATTCTGTGTTTGAAACCATGCACATCATGACTTTACATCATGGGACAGACAGTCCACAGAGGGTCACTGGATCACACAGAGATGTCAGGTTCTGATGTGCTTTGCACTAGTTTTGCTGGAGTTGTGCTCAGTTCAGTACCAATAGCAAAACTGGCATGAAAAGAAAAGCTGGATTCTTCTCCATATGTACATGACTGGTTTTCCTTTAACCATTGTAAACTTCCAGTATACATCAAAAGTTTGCACTGATAAAACTGCTGAACAAACATGCAATTTTGGCATCAAAACCCAGAGTTTCTTTCTCCATAACTGGAGGCTAAGGAGGTTCTTTTAAAGACCCTGTTGATAGCTTCTCTTTTTTTCAGCTGGGAGGAAAAAGCTCTGAGACTTCACTAAGTTTTCTCTGTCACTGGTTAAATGTATAATTGGGTGCATGATTCTTAGGCTAATGCTGTGACTTGAAGCTAATTTTTTTCCCTGCTATTATATAATGGAGTTCTGTATTTTAATGTGCCTGCTTATTTTAGGCAATGAAATCCAGAGACAAGCCAAACCAAAAAGAATCTGTACTGAGGTGCTTTTAAAAACCTGGTATTATTACAGGACTGTCTGTCTTTAAAACGTAAACTTCAAAACTCTTCATAAAGTGAAACCAATAAATACTGTGCACCATACAGAGCATGATCATTCACCCAACCTTGAATTAGAATGCACACCTCACCCAGCAGCAGCTCTGTGAGGTTGGTCACAGCCATGATGGAAGGGTAATACCCAGTGAGGAATGCAGATTGGCTTCTGCTGAGTGCAGGTAATTATAGTTTCCTTCACACACTGGGGTAAATTTTTTCTCTTTGCAAACTGATCTATGGTATATATGCAGAGTCTTGGCTCTGCATTTCCTTTGAGCATCACTGTATTTGCAAGTTCAGGTCTCCAATGATTTGCTGAGAGCATTAATTCATGTCTAATTTAGCACTAGAGAAATCTGAAGATTTAATGCATTTATAGATAAATGTGTGCAGGTTTTCAGGAAGGGCATTGTGCTAGTACTTCTAAATTCCTGGAGTGAGGCAGTTCCTATGCTTCCTAACAGACTTGTGTTTTATAACATGACTTATTGTATCAACTCAGCAATGTTTCCCTGTGGCCGTAGAAAGCCTGACAAAGTAATTATGAAATATTATCTGTACTTCTCACTTTGATGCTAGTGTTTTTAAAGATGTCATATAGATGATTTAAATGGTTAAATTTCAGCTTTGGAGAGACAAAGGAGGGAGCAGAGTACTATCAGGCATCTCGATAATGTGTGGCTGACAGTACTTAGAGCACCATTCTTTTATGTCTCTGCTTTTCTGCTGGGACACCTGCTGCTTTGAGCATCCTGGTCCTGTGGTGGGTGAGGGACTCCCCCTGGGCTGAACAGCTGGCAGTTTGCTATGGGAAGGGTACATTTTGAGCACTGTCTTTCCTGACATGACTTGCTTCCCTAGCTGTAGAGCAGAGCTGGAGTGTCTCTCCTGCACTGATTCCCAAAGGAATGCTCTGATGGCAGTGAAGCATGTGATGGGAGACAATTGTGTTGTCTGAGGTTGTCTTACCTCAGATGAGAGACCTGACAACCTTAACAGGGAAAAGAACAGAGGCTTGACTGCATGCATGAGCCTTTCGCAGCCTGTCGCTGATGTCTCCTAATAGAAGCCAGAGGGGACTACGAGCAAATCTTTTAAACTTGGAGAATGCTGACCAGGTTGTGAGGTGTCACCTGTGAAACTGGCATTTCTTAGAGCCAACTAGTTTCTAGAGTGGTCAAAGAGATCCTATCTCACTTCAGGGTTATTTTGTACAGATCAGCCATATCCTTCCCTTCCCTCACCAGCACACCGAGGCTGCCGATTAATTGGCAGCTGCCTTGCTGCAGCTCAGATGAAGATATTTGTTAACCTGGAGTGGAATCAATACCTGTGTTGCTTTATATCCAATGCCTGTGATTTCTGGCAAGCATAATGACTTTTCTGCTAGCTTAACCCTAACTAAGATTTAATTAGAGGATTTTAAAATGGTAAATACATCCATCTGTCCTGTGCAAAGACTTTCTTATGATGATAAGCTGAGCAGCCAGAGCATCAGATCCTACCAGCAGACATCTGTGTTAATTTGGAGAGCTTGTCAAGCTCCTTTCTTTCAGGTCAGCTCTGTTCTCAGCTCTGTACTCATCTTTCTACCTTTCAGAACCTGTCCCATGCCCTCAGTAGGAGCTAGAAGCTTCCCAGTGCCAGTAAATTCTCATACTCTTTGTTACCATTTCCTCTTCCCTTCTCTGTTCAAAGTGTGTCTTATCTAGAAAGCACAGAGCATGGAGCAAAAACAAACCAATTTACATGTTCAGTAAACATCAGGTCAAGATACATAATTCAGTTTACCACAGCAGGGTGGCATTTCTGAGAGAGGTGTTTAAGGTGCAGAAAAGGATTTTTTGGGCTATCAGATACGTGGCTTCTGTTCGGAAAAAAATACTGGGGTTTGTGTTGCTTCATTGAAATAACAAATGAAAAAGCAGAGTGCACTGAGTGCCAAAGCTGTATTTATCTTCATGCCATATTCAGCGCTTTCTCAAGGAAAATATTCTAGCACAGAAATAATGAAAATGCAGACTGAGACAGCAAGTTCCAAAGTCTCTCTGCATGGTTTTCAGCAGCACATTTTGAAGCTGAATTCCTTTGCTCCCAGGAAATTCCTGAGGTTCTGGATACTTGAGTTTAACAATGACTGTTACATCAAAGGTTGAATTGCATCACATGTCTTACTGGAAAGAACAACTGGGTAATACTGCAGGGAAAAGAAGGGCAAGATTCAAGATGAGGAAGAGGTAAAAAATAAAGAAAAATATATAGGTGGAAAACACAGAGCAGAACTCTAATTATTTCAATAAAGGATAGATAGCAAAGGCCCCATGATGTGAGCCACACTTCATTAAAGTAGCCAGAGGTATTGAGCCTCAGATGATGGTGCTAAGCTCTGTGGTGGAGTTCTTGGACAGCACCCTCTGGAAATCTTTGGGAGCCCTGCTGCAAGACCAAAACTGAGCCCTTACATAAGGACTGTGCCAGGTCCGGGGCAATAGGTGATGGAGATATCAACTTTATCCATTTATGTGAAAAAAGTCTGAGGGAGTGTTGAATCTTGCCACTACATCCTTCTTCCCCTCACCTACTCTAAGGAAGTACTGTGCCTCCTGCCAAGGACACAGAGCAGGTTCTAAACAAAGGCAAAAGAGAATAACAAACAAACAAACAAAAACCAACAACCAAAAAAACAACCAAACAAAACAAACCAAACAAATAATCCCAGGGTCTTTTCTGGGTTTAAAAAGGGAGCAGCTGAGGAGGAGTTAATTGCTGCGGGTCACCTTCAGTGCCAGAGATTTAAAGACTCAATCTCAGGCCTCTGAGGAATAACACCTCCTGACCAGGTGTGCTATGGAATTAGGGCAGCAGTACAGGTTACAGATACGCCCCTGAGATTTGGACATTTTTTTTGGGTGGGGGTGAAATTTTGGCTCATGTTGTTTATTAGTTTGTTTCCCTTCTGGTGGGAAAACTCATGGACTAGTACCGCAGTGTATTGCTACCTCAGTGGTGTCAGTGCTGCTTTTTGTGGTTTGTGGTCTTACCACTGTTGTTGTGGACTAGCTGCATTTTCCAAAACTCTTAATAATTTTACATCATTTCATACAACACATTGTCTTTAGAACAATTTCCAGAGCCAGACTCAGAAGAAAGCCATGAAGAGAGAATAGAAGTCTATAGACTTTAAAGGCAACTGAGAAACGACAGAGTTCTTTTTCAGAGTGCATCATTTATAGCACTTTCATGCAAGTGTGCCATCTTCCTTGATTTATGTGTATGTATATTTGGAGTTATTTTCTTCCTATTCCAGAAATTGATTCTCTTTCGTCATGCCTCTGAGCCTATTTACAGCCCGCATGATATTTCATCACTTGCCTGAGTTACAGTGAATACAGTGGAACAAATGCCCAGATGCTCCATTTCCAGAGTATGGAAAGGGCATTTGTGCCTGCCTGTGGAGATGAGGACAGCTGGTTTTGCTGCTGGATAGATCATGCAGGTCTCTGTTTTGGGTATGAGAAAATGGGATGGTGTTTGTGCTGCTTTCTTAGGATGTGTCCTCCCTCATTCTGCACTTGGAAATTTTATCTGAATGTGACTGTTTGCAGTGTTTATGATTCTGAGAAGCCTGATAGGAGTAAGTGGTGTTACAGAAGTGTGCAGCATGGTTTTCATGTGCCTCCAATGTGTTAAACTTACATGCTGGCTGTAAACACTGTGCACCCACAAGCACTTGTGAGAGGTGGTGTCACTCTGCTGCTCAGGACAGCCGTGGACAGAAGCATGGTGAGGCGCCTTCCGAAGCACTTACAAAAGAAGGATAACGTTAGTATTTACCAAGTGGTAGCCTTCCAGAAAGGCGCAGAAATCCCACATTTCCCTCCTTTGGTTATTTACCATGACAGATAATCCTAAAGTTCCCAACTGAACCCATTGAGCACTAATATGATTATTGTCCAGCCACCTTAGAGGGAAGAAGATCTGGCAATTTAAGGAGATGAAGAAGGGTGTGTAGAAAAAGCACTTAGAGATTTCATCCCCAGGCGTAAAAGCACTGTGCTTATAAATAACCTCTGAGAGAATATGAAGAGCACCATCTACTGATGCAGAAGAAAACGAACCATTTGTATGCAAAGCTGTTTTTTTTTCTTTTCCTTCTCCTTAGACAAGTTGTTGGTGGCTTTCTGAATGCAGAATTTAATGTGGATTTTGATTGTCACTAGCAAAATATTTTAACTATTGACTCCCCTTCCTAAGGGTGCTGATAGAGAAGAGGGTGTGTTTGTACATGGTCTGTTCTGAACCTCAGCAATCCCGGCAAAGAAGGGGCCACATTAGCACCCTTGATAGGCATAGATATGCATGCCAAATATATCAGCTGCCTGCCTAATCCTTATTGTCATGGCAGTTGCTTTCAGTATCAGCTTAGAAAAGCCTGTTGAGCTGCCACAGATGTCTCTTCCAGTGCCAACTGCCAAAGTGGTCTCTTTCCAGTGCTAACTACCCTCAGCTTCCTAGCTGAGAGCTGAATGCTTTGTGACAACCTCACCTGACAGCTTTATGTGTCCGTGCTTGGAACATTCCACAACCTGTATGCACTTGACACTGTCATGGTTTGTTGTGCATGGGAGTGCATCATGAAGGTCCTGTTGCTGTCAGCTCCTAGGCAGACCGTGCTGTGCTCACCTGAGAAACCATCTTAAAACGAAATGCACTTTTTGTTCCTCTGGATCTCAGTCAGCCTGACCTGCCCCTCTCTGCTAGGGAGGACTAACTCTAAATTTAATCTTGTTTCCTCATCACTGACTAGTGCTCCATCATCAGGGCCTCTTTTTCAGTGTTAGATTGGGCATGAAGTTGCACCATTCAGAATCTCAAGTTAGTTAATTTAAGTTTGCCTTAAGGGAGCTCTGACAGGAACTATTAGACCTGCACAGATATCTGTGTCTCAGATGTTGTAATCTTTCTATCCTGTTAATGCCTGATGATGTATGAAGAGGGAGTATGGCTTTGCTTCCTTTTTTACAGAAGCACAAGGCTCCCTCTTTTGTTATACACCAGCACCACTTAGTGCTGAAATGTTCCAGAGGTCACTAATAGAAAAATATGTTTTTATATGATCATATTCAGTTTCTGAGTGAAGCCCTCATTTGTGACGCTTTGTATTAGCACTTAACTAGTTTTTGCTCTGTTTGTGCTTTTTCTCCCTCATCTACATCCATTTCATAGAAATTAAAGCATCTTTTCCTACTGGAACAGTATATTTGCAAGTACACAGCTTATTCACTGGAGTCTAGGGTACAGCTCATGTCTTGGGCCACCCCTTCCCAGCCATCAGCCAGTAAGTTCTAAAATTATAGATCCAGAAACTGTTGCACTTAGAAATTTGAAGATTCTGAGCATTCTGCATTTCTAAGTTTTGTAAAATCTAGTAGATATGAACAGATTTAATAAAGTCAGAATATTAACAAGGGAGACAGAATCTTAGAACTAGTTATTCTGTTTGGTGAAAAAACCACAAAAGTGATCTTCAGATTTTCCAAGCTACCAGCTTGGAGTTGGTTTTAGTTTGTTTGGGTTTTTTTTCCCATCCATTAATCAGCTGATTTCTTCTTACCTTGTTTTCCAGAAGCTGAACAATTTGGTGTGTTTAGTTTAGTGCAGATGATTACAGAGAGGGGAAAGGATCTTTTTATCTGCTTGTGTCCATTACCTCTGAACTGAATAAAAAAACATATCTGGAACCATAGTAGCATCTCATTTCCTAGGAGGGAAAGGGACAAGTAAGCCACTGAACCATTCAACTCTTCTGAACACATTCTTCCTAATGTCAGAGGAATGTAAGATTTGGATCAAGCTACTTCCTTACATTGCTCTGAGATATAAACAAAAATGAGCAAAAAGAAATATGTAAGACTTTTATGCATCATAGGCTTATACCAAATGACACTTCTGACACCTTACACATATTTAAATGTGACACTTTGAATACAGGCTTGAGATGTGTCACAGAAAATTATTTCTTTCATTGCCACGGAGAGCATTTGGTGGTCTCTTTCTGAACAAGAAAATGCCAGCTAATGCTTGTTTGCAAACAGTAGTGCCTAAGGCAATCCGGGAGAGGGAGCACAGGACACCCAAGCAGAGCTTCCCCACAGAATAGGCAGCAGAAATTATTGTTTGTGGCACACCAGGTTCTAAATGTTTGGACAAGAATAATATCCCGGTGTTTTGATGGCAGTTTTTTGAGTTCCAATAATCTCCACTGTCCTCTCCAAAACCCTCTACTACACATAGGTACCATAGGCCTGGTACCTATGTGTAGTAGAAAACAACAAAGTACAGAGGTGACAGCTGCAGAAGGACAGCAAGGTCTTTGGGATCAGGGCACAGGGGAAAAGGAGACTCCTCTCATGTAATGTGCCCAGCAGTCATGCGTCAGTGAGGGACTAGGGCCTAAATACCTTCATCTAGCATGAAAATGCATCAGGCTGAGGAAAGTACTGGCTCTTTTTATTTCATTGTGAAGGGAAATATGTTCAAAAATACTGAATAACTTACAATGGAACAGCCCTTATATAATTATTTATTTATACCTGGTTTTGACTATCACATACCCTCTGTTTTTCATACGAGAGTGGGGAAGTGTGGAGATACACCAGTCTAAAAACTTTCTAAGTTTGTTGCAGTTATCTGGCAAAACCTGCCAGGAAAAAAGTATAATTTGCTCTATGCTTAATTTAGCCCACTTTCTTATTTTATTGTAAGACCTCATTGTAGATTCTTGTTCACTCAGCAAGTGAACTGAAAGAAGACTTTGCTGCTTCTTTTTTCTGCACTAAATAATTTGGTGTTAGTAACTAATTTTTCTAGTTAGGAAAATCAAATGGACAATTGGTGGTAATTTCCACAGCTAAAAGAATTTAATATTTCACAACAAAATATATGTAGGACCAGAAGCTGATCTCCAGATTGGATAGAAGATTTTTTGATCTATAATTTTTTTACAATGAGTAGTGCAGCTCTTGAATCTTTGCATATTGACTAGAAAAAACTAATGATATAGTTCAATTTTTGAAACTGTTTCATAATCCTAAAAAATGTGTGTAGGTAAAAAAATAAAGGCACATTTTTGGTAGGCTTTTTTACTGTGTATCTCTTTCTTCAGGTTTGAAGCTCAGGCAGATCTTGCAGCAAAGATGATGTTTCAGGAACAGCAGCATGAAATAATCTACTTCATGACACTTCTCTTCTATAAAATTCAAAGCTGTGTATTTGTCATTTGTTCCATTCCAATGGCTCGCAAAACTTAAAATTTTGTCTTAAAACCTAAACTTTTTCCAGGAATTACCTTTCTTTTATTGTAATCTACTCCTGGGAAGTTTGGGGAACAAGTAGGATAGCGAGACCTTATGTATTGTCTAGGTTTTGATGTTGCTTATTTGTTTAATAGTAATTCTAATGCTTGGGTGGATATTTTCCTTTCTATCTAGAGCCAAAAATGTCTAGATAAAAAGAGCCCTATCTCAAGGAATTCCCAGTTGCACATGAACACATTAAGTTTGTGGAAGACTCACTGCGCTGTCTATTCAGGCACAAAGGTAGGAGGGAGAACAGTGGGTGCCCAGGGAGGCAAGTCAGAGATGAAATCCTGCATCTGGAGTTAATAACTGATCTAAGAGCTGATCACTGGCAGCATGGGGGACAGGTCCCCAGTGCCTGCCCAGGGCTTGCATCAGCACTGGTACCTTACTTAGCCCATATAAACCACTGAGCATTCAACACTGCCACCTCCTCCTGAGCCACTGTGGGGACACGGTCCTGACTTTTGCCTTGTGTGTGCTCTGTGGGGACAGTTTGGCCTTCCCATTGGGTCCGGAAGTGGCACAGCCCTGGTGAACCCAGCCCAGGGCATGCTGGAAGCACAGGTGCTGCAGGGGACACAGCAGGGCTCTGCCAGAGGTGAGTCTGTGGTGCCATTTGCATCTCATGTCTAGCACTAATGACCTTCACAGATGTGTGTACTCGAGATAAAGCCATTCTCTTGTGGTATCAAACTCGACATTAGCCAATTTATATTTACCCAATGACTATAAAAATGGCAAAATGCACCTTTTTTTGTTTGAGTAGCTCATCTAGAAAGCTCACAATTGGAAGTGGTAACATTCACTGTATGAGTTTTCCTCCAAAATGTCACCTTAAATGAGATCTAAAATTTTCATTAAAATTGTTATGATGTTTCATTTTGTACTTGCTTGAGCAAGTATTTCTTGAATACCTTCTTGAATCTCCTTATTCCAAACCAGGTCACCATATGTTTCTTCCCTTAAAAATTGAGGATATATAGTACGTAGTTTTCAGAAAGTCATTTTAAATGGTTGACTTTTTGTTCCCTTTGGGGTCAAAACTATTTGAAACCTTGGACTCCTTCAAAGGTCAAAGTGTATTGTAGCTATGACTAGTCAGATTAATGTGTCACCACAGTGTAACATGTTCTTCTGAGTTTATTATCAAAACAACTTTGAGTGGGTCTACAGAAGAAAATGAGAACACTAAATGGAACAAAGACTGCAGAGACAGAAAGCTATGAAACAAAAATAATACATATATGTAAGGGAAGTGAAAAATTATGTGGCAAGGAGCAGTAATTAGGACAACAAAAGAGATATAGCCTAACAAATAATAGAACTGAAGACATCTGAATGAAAGGACACACTTCTATTAAAAAAGAAGACCCTAAAGCAAAAGGCAAGAAAGGTTTTTTATCACTGTTGAAATGAGACATGAAGAGATGTAGGGAGGGAGAACTGTGGTGAATTCATAAGGAAAGGAAGGTGAGTGGAGGAAGAAAGGGAAAATTTTGTGTTGATGCTTTAGATGGGTTGAATCCTGATCCTCAGAGGCTGGAACATTTCCATCCCTTACTGCAGCAAGCATGTAGAGTAGGTGGTTAGTACCTATGAGATGTGAAGTGACTTGCTGAGGACTTCAGTCAGCTGGTGTCTGCTGCCTCTCCACTGCTCAAGATGCTGCCCACCTCTGCATGCTAATAAATCTCAACAAGCCTGAGGCCCCCCTAATGGAAAATGCCTTTATGGGGACATTAAGTAACATGTGTAGCATTTAGTTCCCAGAGAAAAGCTCTGGGGCTCTCTGTGGGCAAGAATTATCTCAGAAAGGGATTGCTGAACACAACTAGGCAAATTAGAGGAATTAGACAGTGGTTTAGAAGATGAATGACAAAGGTATGACAAAAGGTTATTGACCTTTCATGATATGCATGCAGCAGCTGCACAGTGTTGGCAGCACTGCTGCACAGTGAATTATCCTTTCCTCAGGTCGCTTGCCTGTCTGGCTGATAAGCCCATTTGAACCTTTGCAATTCAATCCAATACAATTCACTAAACCCTCTTTAGATCTTAATTCAGTCCCCTACTCCTATCCCCTATTTCAGCTACATAAGAAATAAGTGAAGCTAAAGCCTATATTTAATTTTCATGCACAAATTAAAGGCTAGATGACTATACTGTGCAGACTTCTTGTAGGAGTAGGTGAGCTGTCCTTTTGATAGTGAAAGCAGTGTGTGGCTGAAGATGTGGTGTCCTGGAAAATTAATTTCCTTGGGAGGGTCTTGGCAGCACGGTTCCAGGCTCCATATTTATATCTCTCAGCCGGTGTCCTGGACCTTAGTGTTTCTCCTTTTAATTCCTGAGTAATTTAGGTCAAGGAAGATAGTGAGAAATCAGCTCCCTTCTGAAGGTCAGGAAGAAAGAGCTCTAAGTAAATCCAGATCAAACTTATTTAGCAGCAGCTACACAAAAGATGTTGGATGTTGCTTGGTGGGTTCATAAACTAACTGCTGGAGCAAATACCAGCAACAACTATACAGAAGAGGGTTATAATGGCAATTCTAGGCTAAAAAATGGATCTAATTCAGAAGTCCTTCACTACCAGGATTTTGAGAAGAAGATAATCCTGCTTCACCCACACTTTTATTTTCAATGTTTGTAATGAAGGAATAAACTGGCTTGTGGTAAAGAGAGCAGGCTCTAGGAGGTCTGGTGACAGGTTACCCCAAATGACTAGAGGAGGGTATAGCAGAGCAAACAATTTGCCCCTGCAGTGAGATATTTTGAGTTCAGGAATGGTGGGATGTGAAATACTAAATACTGAATTCAGGGCAGGTGGTATATATTAAGAAGAATTCAGCCATTATGATATCTCATAATTTGGTCAGTACTGGTAACACAGGACTTAAATATTCTTAAAATAGTTCTGTATGTTCTTTGTAGCTACATTCCAGCTCTGCTCTTCTTGGCTCTAGCACTTGCCTCGTTACTGTGCTGCTGTAAGAGGGAGCACAAAGAGCAAACTTGCTTTTATTGCTAAGTGAACCTGAAATGCTGCTGCATTTGGAAAACCCTTGGGCTTGCTGCTAGAGTTTGTCTGAAGTCCACAGATACATACAAATGGGATGGGGGATGCATACAAATCCCATGAATACTAAAAACCCAGCTAAATCCTAGGGTTTGCACAAATCCATTCCTCAAGTAGTGACAAAGTTTGGAATTTCTCTGACAGAAAGAAATGGTTTATCTGCTCTGCTCCCTTTTTGCTTTGCAAGAAATACCTGTCTTGTAACTGGGAATATAAGTAGGTAACACAACAAATTTCCTCCTGTGTCTTCTTTTATTCCTCTTCATCCAAGGCTGTCCAAAGAATAATTGAAAACCTGGATTGCTATTCAGTATGCACAAATCCTTACTTTTTTGAACATCTAGTTTTTGGAAGCTACTTCAACACACAAGTAGCTTAAAACCTTCCTTAAAACAAAAATTAGCTTACAAGCCAGACAGGTATGTCTGTGGGTTTGGGGTTTCTTTTTTTCTCACTTCTGGCAAAACTACTGCAAATTGGAGAATGCCATATATTGAAAAGGATTGTGAAAAATATTTGGTTTTGATGATCATCTGTCTCCAAAATGAAAAGTCCCATTTCAATATTCTTGCCTACATTTTCAATTTTGGCACAAAATAATTTTATTTCAAAGTTTTTGTGTGCTATGGACTAAAAGTTATTAATGTTTTGGGGAAGCTTTCTTGGACTGAAAAGCAACATTAATATTTTCTTCATATTTACTTATATTTTTGTGGCACCTGGATTTTTTGAAAATCTTCCTGTCCTAAATTGTAGAATTATAGAGTCATTTGAGTTGGAAGGAATTGGGTTTAAAGATCACCTAATCCAACCCCCTTGCAGTAATCAGAGACATCTTCAACTAGATCAGATTGCTCAGAGCCTCGTCCCACCTGACTGCGGGCACTTACAGGGATGGGGCATCTGGGCTACCTGCTCCACTGTTTTACACACACAAAACACAGTGTAATGAAATGCAGTTCTTTCTTTCCAGCAGTTTGTTCATGCCAGCAACACAAGGTTGTTTTACCTAGAGATCCATAAGAACTGTCTCTTGGTCTATTAGCTGTTTTCTTGCTAGATGCTGTGCACTATGTGGAGGCTGTCACGGCTTCTGGTCAAGTGGCTGAGGACATCCAAGAGCAAACCTGCTTGAAAAACAGTCGTGTGGAGTAAAGTCTGTGGCAAGACTCCAACAAGGTCAGGTAAATATGCAAATTCTTGACTGCTTTTACAAATGCTGGCTGATATAAAACTAACAGGAATTACAGGAGCTGATAGCCATTTCTGGTGCTAGTGAAAACCAACACATTATCTTAGCAGAAAGGGGAAGGAAAAGCGGTGATTTGTGGTGTTCAGTAATTCCTGCATACCAATGGTGTCATGGTTTAAGCACAGCTGGTAACTAAGTACCACACAATCTGAGAGTAAGTTTGAGGTTGGTCCATGATCACTGAGCAACTCTCTTGGGTTTTTAGCTGTCTCTAAGAGCACTGATACTTTCATAGAGGTAAGTAAATATTGTTTAAAGTCCAATGAAAAAACCCAGCATCTAATCTACATTGTTAATGAATGAAGGCTTACTGAAAGCCAGCAGCCAAATAGTACTTGACATGAATGGTAAGTCTAAAAAATATACTGCTGTGAGAAGTGCCCACTGGATCAGGTGGGTGGTCAGTACAGCAGGCAAACAATATTTGCTTGAGGTGCTTATCTTAGGATTTCATTATTTTGATTGGAAAGAAGAATTATTGGTGGCTTGTTAAGATAATTTGTATTAAAGCACTTACAGGGAAAGAGAATTTATTTTTTCTTCAGGCCAAAGAATAAACCCCGTGAAATAGACAAAAAACTTCTAAGGAACTTCTAATCAACTTTTGAAAATAAGTCCCTTTACATTCATAAGACTTGGCATTTGCTTTTATTCCAGGCAACTGAAATACTCTGTTGGCTCTGAGACTGGCTTGCAAGTTGCTACATGAAATTAAATTTTAAAGCTCTCAAGAAAAAAAACAAGCAAGGCTTATGCTACTTGCATGCTGTGCTAAGCCAGTGTTTTTCAAAGAAAATGCACTGTGTCTTTAACTTTTCTGACAAGGAAAGGAAGAATAGGAGGAGACAATAATAATTTTTTTTAGTTCAAGGTCATTTATCTTTCACTCTTGGTATTCAGTCTTCGAATATTCATATCCATATATAATAAAGAATCTTTTGGTGGCTGTAAGTGTCATCTGGCAGATTATTTCCCTTGAAGCTGGAAAGAACATGAAGGAAATCTGCAGGTATTTCATGACTTACTTTATAGTTGCATTGGTAAATATACATATATAAAAGACTGAAGTTAGATTTTCTTGTAATTAAGTTATTATGTGTATATTTTAGGCAAGGATGTTAAAGTTCCTGGGATGCCAGAAAGACTAATGCTGTCTCAAAAACTAGATGTAAACATAAGAAACTATCAGTATTACATTGCTCACCAAACATTACTACAAAACATGAAAATAGGAATAAAGGACAAATCTTTTATATATTCCAAATATTGCACAAACTACCCATGTAACTACTTTCTACTTAGTGTTCTGGACTAATGTATCTTTGGATATGCTTATATGTATATGTGTATATGTTCTCACTGTCAGGCTCCCAGAATAATTCAGCAGTTTACAGGCATAACTGTTATAATATTTATGTAAGATATTGTCATTGTTACAATTTATTGTTTTTTCTGCCCAGTAGGCTCCTTTCTTTGAGTGCAGAAAGGATCCTAGAGGAGGAACTTTATTTATCTATCATTGCAGAGTGTCAGATATATAGTAGGTAGGACTAAAAATGATGTGATAACAGGTAAATTCTTTGTCTTCTGGCCTGATACTAAATAAAGGTTTGGGCCTCATGCAGATCATAGGTAATATCTATTAATCTATTTTCAAGTGATATTCTTTTAGGAAAGCACTAAGCTGAAGTACCTTTTACTTACCTTTGTCTTTTTCAGCAGCATAGCTACCTAGCCTATAAATGATACGTCTTATTCCCCTCATGTTTAAACATTTCCTAAAGTTTCAATACACTTATTTCCAAATCTGTTCATCTGAGTCATTGTTCCCTCTCCAGCACTTAGAATGCAAATGCTGTGAAATAGTGTTGCATTAGAAAGTGCTAATTAGCTCAACACGAAGCACGAAAATAAATCTAGTAGGTTATCTCCATCAACCTACTAGATATTTTCCTAATAACTTTCTCATTAATTTAGAAATACATTTTCTAATCTCTCATGGCTGTTTAAATGAGTCCTACAGTAGTTAAATAATATGAAAAGACTGAATTCTTTGCAGATCTCTAAATGGCCACTTGAAGTTATTTAAATCTTACAGCTGCTTTTCTTGGATAATATCTTCTGATAAAGTAAGCCTTTTGAAAGCTCATCTTTCTTCCTTTTGAATATAAAAGGAGATCAAAACAGAGTATTTCATGGGAACACAGTAAAATCCTAAAATATGGAAAATTCCTGCCTCCCATGAATAAACCAGACACTGCAACAGGCTCAGAGGGAAGCGAGTTGAGTTTTGTAGTTTCTGGTTAAGACCCTCGCTGCTTCAGTGGCAGGAAGGAAAAGGTGATTCAGATCCATTCGGCTTAGCCTGACACAAAAAGGGAATTTGTTCCCTTATTTCCAGCATCAGCAGTCAATAGAATACATTCCTGCTTGGATATTTTAGGATTTGAGATGAATTTAGAACTTTTCAACCATTTTTCTAACACTGTCTTGAAATACTGTTTCACATCTTAGTTGAATATCAGAATAACAGAAGAAACTTGAGCCACAGAGAGAGAAAGTTGAGACAATGTATTGTTACCAGTTTAGGGTTGTGTGGTTTATAATGATAAACTGCTAGGACTGTCTTGCAGTTTCCCTGTTTTCAGATTAAAGAAACACTGCAGAGCAGCTTTGTCACACTGAAGTTTCAAGACCAAAGTTTAATAGTGTACTTGCTTTGCATTTGGGTAACAAGACCAGCAAGTGAGAACACAGCATGATGTCCTGCAGTAGCATTGCTGGGTTGTCTCTTGGATCAGATTATCAGGATTTTGGCAAAGCAATGGGACAGGAAATGTGAAAAATACAGCAAAAAAAGAAAGAACCTGTAGGAAGCATTGGAGAGATGATGAGCTTGAGATAATTAATCAAATCTGGCATTGCTGGCAACTGGTCACCTCTGTGCATGAAATCAAATTTTCATTGATTTACACCTGGGAGATACATTTAAGAGGTTTTTAAAAACATATTTTAGAGGGGAGAAAAAAGCAGTTACTCAGTTTTATTTGACTTATTTTCTTCAGCTTAACAAATGGTCTACCAGTTGAACTCAGTTTCTCAAGAGGGTTCAGAAATACTTTGTTGAAGACGCTTTGCTTTATCTCAACCTTTATTTTTTAGATTATGTAGGGACAAAGTAGGAAACATGCATTTTGTCATGACTCAGAGCAGCTGTTGCAGGTGTTGTGCCTTGGAATTTGTGGGATCTTACACTGATTATAGCATGCAAAAATAATTGCTCAGGAAGTCAAGTTATATATGTCCATATGCAAAAAGCCATTGCTCAAATTTAATTGGGTAGGGTTACAAGTGAAAAATGGCCTTCATTAGCATAATGTTATTTTCAGGATACTGGTAAGGATTAGGAGTTTCTCCAGAGATCTTGCAGACCACACTCATCAACGGAAAGCAACAGCAACTCTCACTTCAAGAAAAACTGATTTACATAACTAGCCTTGAGTCACAATGCAGGTTTTATAAATTACTTTGTCAATCTAAAAGATGCTTGCTATTCAAATTATGAAGCCCCTGTGAGTACAGGCACATTTGTCTGAATAGAGAGACCATGAAAACATCAGTAACTCTGGCATAAAACTGATGTATTGTGTAATAATGTTTCACATAGAACCTGGTGCTTCATTTATTATCAATGTCTGTAGCTAGGTTTGGTACAGGTTACAAAAGGAACCCTGAATGCTTCAGTCACATCACAGATGTTAATAAAAGGGCATAATAGAGAGGCTGAGCGAGATGAATTTGGGATATAATGACTCCTTCAAGCCAAATGCTCATGAAGATCAGTGGAGGAGGATGGATGGAAATCTGGGCTTTAGAATTATGCTGAACATCTTCCTACCTATAGCAAACTGACCAATCTGCTGTGGAAGAAGTAAATAGAGATACAAGGCAGATTTCTTACCTGTCTACTTGCACAATTCAAGCTCATTTTAGCAGCTTTGACATATTACTAGTTGCTGGTTTTGAACATTAACTTTCCCTATGTGCAGATCAAAATCACAGGGAACAGTAGGAGTTAAAATCCAGCAGAATGCAGATTTGGTAGGAAAGGTGAAATGGCAGAGAGAGCAGGGTAGGAAAGAAGGGTGAAAGAGACAGGATTCAGGAAAGTCTAAGGATAAATTTAAAGCTTAAATGTAAAGCAACTCATATAACTGAGAGCTGGGGTGCTTTTTTTTTTCCTCTTACAGTAATCCATGTGTGAATTAACAGTGAGTGACTTAGAGAGTAAAGAGTTAAGCCTTCTTGACCACAACCTGGATCTGTGACTCCTCTTACCAAGCCCTAGAGATTTAGTTTTATTTCCTTAAGAGCACTTGGCATGTGTCTGCAGCATGGGAATAAGGTTGCTTCCTGCTAGCCCTGACTTGTGTCATGTGTGAGCCGTTAGATGGGACAAGAGAGACTCATGCATGGGAGGTCAAGGCTGTTTAAGTTGCTAGTCAGGGTGAAAGTCAACTGCAGCCTGGCCACTTTCCTCACTTAATGTACTCTGCTTTGCATCTGAAAGCAGCTGAGACAAAATTAAAGTAAGCAATGCCTCTTGTGAAGGCATTCTAACTGCTCTTGCCTTTTTGTATCTTTAAATATTCCACTCCCTGATCCTTCTTCCTTGCCAAATGCTCTGCTCATGGAAGGGACAAAGGCTTCCAGAGGTGTCCATTACAGCATTATGGCCTTACCTAGAACAATATATCTGCCATTGTTCATGTTGCATTCAGACACAGGAACATCAGCAAGGCTGAAATAGGATTTTTAGTAATATATCTTAATTTTTATAGAAGGCTGTGGAGACACATCTGTGGGCTCCTGTGCTGTATACTTCTAATTAACTACTGGGCACTCACCACTCCATTTGTTAGAAAATACTTATTTATAGAAAAAAAGGGAAGTATCTATATAAACTGCAGAATTCTAGCAAATGTATCAGGTTCCTTTTGAATTGCTTCTGAGATGCAATGATAAATCCTACCTGATATTTTATGCCACTCTCTTTCTAAGGAGAAAACTATTTTTAACAAGAATGTAGGAGAGCATGCAATTTCATTACTTCTCTCCTGAAATCTCAGATTATAGTTAATCCTGTGCTTTTCAGATTTACAGTTTTGATTCTCACAGGACTACAGATCTGCTACTGAAAGCTTTTCTCTCCCACCTATCTCATCTTGATTCCACATGCTGGTTTTCAAGGTGACACACCACTCTTCAAACAGAGGAGGAAGTGGGGAAGGAGGGGAGGGGGGAAAATAATTCCATTTTAAATTGGCGCAAAATGAAATAAAACTTTAAAATGTTACGAAGAAAACATTTAATCTCCCAAAGTATTACAGAGCCAGCACGTCCCCACCTTCTGCATCCCCCTAATCCTATTAGATAACACCAGGAATAAGCAGCTGGTACAATAAAAAATGCCAAATAAATGATTTTGAACTGCTTGAAAGTATGAGGAAAAAAACCCCTAAGATAAAAAGCACTGGGAACGTGACAAGAATATGAGAGTATTCAGCCCCTAGTCTGTGCATAATGGCTGTCACTCAAGTGTGTCTAGTTAAGACTTGCGGAGATATTCATTTCACTGGAGACTTTTTGAGCTGGGTATCATCTTGCATGACATTTTTCATGAATTGTTTCTTTCAGTAGCTTGATGGTATTTCTTTTTTTAGCTAAATGAAGAGCTCTGCAATTTGAAAATGCTCTCAAGGAATATGATCATCTGAGTGCCTACCTTTGCTTTTCAATGTGTCCTGTAATTCACTAGTCAGGAATGAGGAGGCAGTGACGTGCTGCTGCTACCTTCAGATACTCCTTGCAGCAGAATGCTCTGGTAATTGCTGAGGGTTTTGGCTTTTTAATTTGATACCTCTCCATTCATGAAGCGCAAAGTATTTACATAGCTGTCACTTCTGTCTCTCACTCCACAGAGGAAACTAAGGCAGGGAAGAGAGGAATGACTTGCACTCAAGGAGACAATGTTAATGCAGAAATACAGTTTAGGTTTTAGTCCCTTTGTCTTCTCTGGTGAGTTGTTTCTGTCTCCAGTTCTCTAGCAGAGGAGGGTTACTCACTCCCTAACAAAGGAAAGTGTTGAGCCCATACAATGTTCCTTTCAGATGCAAAATGTAGAAAGCTTCCCAGGTATCTAACCCCAAGCCAGTGAACCTACACTTGTAAATCACATCTGTACCAATACAGATTTTCCAAAATGTAGTTAATTTGTGAAGTTTGACTTTTGAAAAGTCAAATGTAACTGTGGACTTCCTACATCCTTATTCCACTGTGGCAGTATGAATAAACTGTATAAAAAATTTCTTAATGGAGTCCCTTTTTAAGGTGAATTAAGGCTTTGGATGAGGTGGTTGGGTTTTTTCCACTCCACTTAGGACATATATGAATGAAGCAAAACAATTACCCATGACTACCCATGGGTGTGACTATGCCAGATGCACAAGTTGGCACAACTGCAGTGCAGACAAGAAACTGCATCTGATGTCCCAGAAGAAGCTTGTGAAGCTTGTGTCTTTTACTCCTAAAAGAAAGTGGCACAACTTTAAGATTGAGATCCAGTCCTAACTTTTTGCATACTTTCTTAAAATTAGGTCAAAATATCAGTCCCAGCTACAAGCAGAGCCCAAATTCAGGAATTAGGGAGGAAAGGGAAGGACAGGTGAAAAGATTCCATTGTTATAATAAGATCTACAGATTAGAAAGGAGTTGAAAATACACACCTGTGACAGGAATTATTTAAAAAATAAATGTGTCTAAACAGCATATGTACACAGCTTTTCTGTAGAAATCCTTTTTGCTTCAGATCACTTTGTTAAAGTTGAATATTAGTAAACAGGGAAGACATTGGCAGAAACTGACACCTCCGCAAGCTCTAAACCAAAATCCATACATATGCCATCACTGTTTGCTGATTGCATGGCATGAGTGTGGCAGTGAATATAGGATTTCATTCCAAGATGTAAACTTTAGAAACTTTGATCAACGAGAAGTCACTTTGAGTGAACTGATGTGTGAAATACATGATTTGTCCACCACCTTGCTACTACCAGGATTTCTAGTAGGCACAGGATGGTTACTAGGTCTCTTACTTGCTCCAAGCCCATGACTAGAGCATGCCTCCATGCCAAAACAGGAGTGTTGTATAGGACTGTAAGGAAACTTGGGAATTGTTCATGGTCTCACTGGGTCTCAGTCTGTGGATAAGCACAGGCTTTCAGTGTCCATGACTGCTATTGTAGATTTGAGGCTTTAAGATCATTGTGAAATTAACATTCTTTCACTGCATGCCAGATCATTGTGGGGGTTTTTCTCTTTTCTTTGCTGGAGAGTCTTCACTTGCCACTCAGAAGATTGCCTTCAAACTTGTTTTCCCCATCATGTTCAGAGATGATGTCTTTAGTTTCAACCTGTGTGTGCTCAGAATATAGGTTTAGTTTCATCTAAACCTATATTAGTGTTGTTTAGGAGCTTCCTGTTCCAGTAGACTTCAAATGCAGCATCACATGGAGACTTGAATATAAAAGCAAGTAGTGCTGATGTGCCATATTTAACACAGGCTGTGCAGAAAATCAGCCTTAAAAGATTTGTATGTGTTGATCTGCTCCTTCTCTAGTTCTTCAGTTAATGTTTCAAAATTATTCCTAGGTCTTCATGGTAGCTTAAAGAATCATTTATATGCTGGTGTAATCGCTTATTAACATTACTGTACTTAAAACCAGCCTCTATTCTAAGCCTAAAACCACTGTTAAGATTGTGGAAGCAGCACTGTTAATATTGTACAGCAGTTGTCAACTACACAGCCTTGGAGTGGGGACAACTCAACTGTTGTCCTACAACAACTAGTTTAACACCACTGGTTTGTGTGCAGGTTAGGGGGAAAATCCTGTTCATTTTGTAATTCATGCAATTTATTCTGTAAAAAGAGTTTTTTAGATGAACCTTCATAAACTAAACCTCTCACATACAAAAATGGTCTAGCTTTGATTAGGCACCAGAGCTGAATACCCATAGTCCCGTTCTATCCATCATCCACTGAAGGAGGTTTGTGTAATCTGCCTTTCTACAGAGCCAGGTGCCATAGAGAGGGGTTTATGCATGTGCACATTACACTGAGATAAGGAAACTATGAAACCCTGCTCAGATTTTAACAAGTGTCAAAGCACTGGAGAAACCTAACTCCAAGCCAGATCATCTTTGTGGGGAAGTCCTTTGACTGGTTCTTGGCTTCTTCAGAGAATGAGAGAGCTATTGCATTTTTCCAAGCTATTCAAGGGCTTAGAGACTTCAAAGTGAAATATTTCAGAGCAAGTTAAGGCTGTGCGTAGTTTAATGTGGGGCTGCAAAGGATACTTCTAAGTACCAGGCAGCACTTGTGGTAAATGAACTGTGAAATACTTTACAGCAGCAAAATACCCACAGCAGTCAGCACACCTTTGTGCTCCTAAGGCTCTGGAGCATTTCTGAAAATCTGAAAATGTTAAATTCAGATTCACCACTTCAAATGTTATAGCCAGAAATAGCCCTAGCCACATTAGTGTATTGATTCAAGAAAACTACCTGTTTCTGCATGTATTTTAGAAAAATAGAAAGAAAAAGAAGAAAAAAAAAAAAAAAAGAAGGCTAGAGATTTCTTGATTTCTTCATCAAAAGCTGAGATCCTACAGAACTGTGTGAGAGGTGACTAATTCATGGATCTTGGGAGGACACACAACTAAGGAAAGCAGTGTAAATTATTTTTCAAATTTATGTGTAATAATCACTACAATGAGTGAAAAGTGTTTTTTTTAGGTTAGGACCTAAATGGGAAGCAGCTGGCTACATGTAGAACAGACCAAAGAACATATTAATACTTCTGCAGAACAGATAAAATTCATTTTATTCTTTTAACGCTTATAGCCAGAACAATCACCACATTCTTGTGCAAGAGGCATGGAAGCAGAAGCAGGTAGAGAAAAGTACTGTGGGGGTCCCAGTTGTTGGTTTCTCTGGGTCTGCATTGAAGGCACTTGAGACAGTAGTTCATGTTTGGACTCAAGTGTTTATTATTTCTTATCAGTAAAACAGTCTCACTAATGTGAGTTCAGCAGCTTTTCATTAGCAAAGCACAAAATGGGTAACAATCTCTTGTTACAAGGTCTTTTAAGACTAAACTATCCAATTAAGAACTGACACCTAGATTATTTTCCCTTTTAACACAATAACTGATCCCAAAGAGCCCACAATGCAGACTTTTCTGCTCAATTACAAAATGCCACCCAAACCATGAAGAAGAAAGAAGAAGCATGAAGAAGAAACCCAGGATGACACCCTGTGCCCTCCATCTTGCTTCCATCCACAACATACTAAAAATCCCAAAACCTAAATTTTTCACCAAGTGATACACCTACACTACTCTCTATAATCTATTTCACACTTTTGTGGATTCTAGTCTATCTTGAAGTCTAGGAAACTTTCTCCATGAATGAGGGTCAAAGTCAGTGCTCCCCTGGGGGTCAGGGCACCCCAGAGCAGAGAAATATTCTCGATGCCCTGGGTTTCCACAGAACACTTCAGCCAACTCATGAGAACTGAGGTTCTATAGTAAACTCTTGCTTTTTTAGTCAAGACAGATATGTTTTCTATGAGTAAAACATTATTTATTTCCTTTTCTCTTTTTAACCAGTAGAATTCTCCCAAATTTGGCATAGTAATTAGTCTGAAAGGACCATGGAATAACAAACATAAACTTTTATCATATTATATTTAATTACATATGTCATACTTCAATTTCATAATTACCTTTCATTTATAAGATCACTTTAATGACTTTTCAATTGTTTTGCAATTAATTTGTTTTAATTTCCATGCTCCTTTATTAGGGATGTCTGCAAATTACTTTGTAGATGAATGAGGAGTGCTGCAGAATGTTCTGCTTCTGTTTCTTTTTCTGAAAAACAAGCTGGTGAAACAGAGTCAAGCATTCAGCATAAATTAAAAACTCACACACATGACATTTGGAAAACAGTTTGTAACTTTAATTTTAGATGTGATGATAGAACTGAATTGATGGCCTAGAAACAATACCCTTGGTGAGTGCTTGAAGCTTATAGAAATCTCCTTGCTGAATGGCTTGAAGTATAGGAGCCCCAGATCTAGACCAGGAGTCCCACCCAGCTCCTGGACTCTCATGATTAAATCGGAATGTGTTTTATTCTTGGTGTTAGGGAAAAAAAAAAACACAACCACCAACAAAAAAATGTAGTGTAAATAGAATTTTAAAAATATTTGAGACAAAGATTTCAAATAGAGGTAAACTACTTTTATTTGCTTGAGCTCTAAAATGGCTTCCCAGAAAAAAAATTGCCTGTCATAGCAGCAGGGATACAGTATGCAGTTATAGAGTAGGAGTTGCTTGTGATGCTACTTCTCCTTTTGAACTGATAAACTAAGTTTTTAATTACTGACGTGCTGTGTCTGTAGGCATCCAATATTTGAGGCTTCAAGGGCTGATTAATATTTTTTTTGACCCATAAAACTGCACATTTTCTCTTACAAACATCCAGGGAGGGGAAAAAAAAGCCACTATTTATTTTCCCAAATGGTGAGAAGGAATCTGCATCCCACTGGTAATAAGTAAACCATTTACTTTGATTATTTCTGTTGTTTGGATTCCTTTATCGCACTGCATTAGTCCTACATGGAATAACAATGCTCACCTGAACTAGAGGAAATAAATAGCAGATGGAAAGGGATAGCAGTTCAACAGTCTATAAAATACGTATGAAAATGATCAAAATTCTCACCAGTTATTAAGGCTTTTTGAAATAGCTGGAGGTTCACTAAGCAGAACCACGTGCTGTGATCTGAAAGAAGCCCTCTTGCACTCAACTTCAGAGGCAGACAGACCAAAAGCCAAGCTGATTAATGGACTCCAAAGACAACAAGAAGTCTTGTTTTGGCACATGAAACTATGGAAGTGTTGCAAATTAGAGATTTCTATTACAAAACTGAATGTCTGGTTCAGAACATTAGCTTTTTGCATAATTGAGATGAATGCAGGTGCGCAAGAGTTCTGGAAGTTTAAATGTGCCTCATCCTCAGAATATAAATGTATAATTTTGCAACTGTTTTTACAAAGATAAAGACTAGATATACCAGTCTTTCCTTTACAAAAGAAAAAAACCCCAAAGTCTGCAGATTTTGGTCATAAAAGGTGTAGTTGAAAATGAAGGATTTTAAGAAAGCAAAGTTAATGTAGAGATTATTTTGAATTCAGATGAAATCAATTCACTGTAATTTCGTATGCATATTAAGTAGAAAGACAATTTGGGGGGGCGGAGGAGGTAGGAGCAAGTGAGACATAGTCAGTTGAAGACTAATGCATCCCACGTTTCACCAATTCAAGGAGAGGAAGGAGCAATCTGGTATGGACTTAGAGCACTGCCTGCCTGCAGCAGGCAGCTGAGCTGCTCAGGAGGAGCCTCGGTGTTCCACATTGATGGAGATGGTTCAGGGACATGCCAGCAGCTGCTATTCAGATTGAGAAAAAGGAGAGCTTGCAGTCCATGAAGGGAGCAGGTTACTCTCCCAAGTACTATAGTTTTACACGTAATAAGGTCTATCTTTTATCTGTTTTCATTGCAGTATCTGGGTACAAAAGTGCATGTATAGGCATGATGTTCTTATGATACAGAGAAGACCTGGCATCCATGTTTTAGAGATAGAAACTGAAATGCAGAATAGTTCTCTGTTCACTCCAGGTGCTAACAAACACCAAAGCTCCACCCTGCTGTACCTCATACAGCAGAATCTCTGAATAGATGAGATAATGGGAGATGATTTTAGATTTTTTAGTTATGCTACCTGTAGCTGAAAGGAAGTTCTATATGTAGGTAGAGTGGGCTGTTTGAAGGGTTTGGAGTAGCTCTGTGAAAGCTGCAGGGAAGAGGAGTCTGATTTATCCTTACTCTAATTTCACCTCTAGTCTTTCCTGCCTAAATCTTGCTCAGCCTCTTCCCACCTGCCCCAACAGATAAATTTCTCTACTGCACTCCTGCAAAAGCACAGAAGAGAAAATAAAAGGTAATGTATAAGCAGTAGAGGCCCTCAGAGCATGTAAAGGATGAAAAAGGTATTGGAAAATTGAGGGACAGCCTGAACCAAACAAATCACTCCTTTAATTTTGCAGAATTTCTGAAGGCTGTTGTTATCCTACAATTGAATGCAAAAGTATATCCTGGCTCCCACTTGTGCCAATAGAAATGGATCTGCAAATTGTTGCCCACGTGAAAGCATTTCACATCAGTGAAGTAGCTATAATTATGTTTTTGTCTTCTAAGCAGAGCTATAAAAAGTCCTTCAGATTAAGGCCCATCCTAGATTGTAGCCATGGGGATTGACTTGCTATTTATTGGATCTCATGGAGCCAGAGATAGGCTGTTTGTGGGGAAAGTGCTTGTTCCAGCTATGGAAAAGGGGATGCATGAACATGGCCATGTCAAGGTTTGCTTTTAGCCCTATGTGTTTTTCATGTGACAAAAGCCTAAAATCCTTTTCAGTTTGAGTCACTGGCTATTTTTGTCACTATTTTAGCAGGTTCCTATCCACTATGGAGTTCTTCATGGGTTTAAAGTTGTGAGTACCAGCAGAAAAAAAGTCTATATTTTTCACTGAATAGCGAAATTATTTCTGTCAAAGTTCTATAACCATCTAAGACCTATAATAGATGTTCTTATCAAACAAATGGCGCCTTTTTTTTTCTTGTCAAGTAAAAAAGTTCTCTAACTATGCTAGTTCTGTAAAGATCACCAAAACAAGAACAAAACAGGTTCCAATTGGAAAGAAGAGTATCCTTCTGCATTTAAAAGTAATTTTCTGTCTGGGATCCTTGTTCTAAACTGTAAAATCCCACTTTGTCTAGGTATGATTCCTAGTGTCAAACACACAGTATACACTCTGAAATTTTAAATTTCTTACTTTCATAGACCAAGCTGTTATGCTTTCCAGCCTGTATTAGCATTAAAAGTGATATCTCCATAAATATCAGTGTGAGTATCAAGGACCATGAAAATAAGCCCTGTGTGATGCAATCCTGCAGTTTTTGTGCATTCTGGTCATGATTCACCAAAGCACTGAGTAGCATATATTTTGTCTTATATGCACCTATTGAACTCAGCAGGGATATTTATGTAGTTAAAGGTAAGGATTCATTTGAGCACTCAGCTGGATTACATTCAGAGCAATTCTCAGCTGTCAAGAACCTGTTTACTGCAAATAAAGTAACAGAACTTGCCAGAGAAAAACACTGATGTGTCACTGTCAAGCACTGCTTTAGTCTTCAGAAACCATCAAAGTAACTAGTTACATAAAACCACGGTTAGTTATGAGCCTTCCTCCAAGGCTATAAATATTTATTTAACAAACAGGGGAGTGTTAATGTACAGAACAGAGCAATGCAACTAAGTAGTTAAATTTTCAGTCTTGAATGCTGGTAAGATAAATTTCAAAGGAAAGACTTCTACACACAGAAATCCAGCTAGTGTTGAGAACACAGAAAATTATTCTAAATAAATGTATATGTATGATCAGATTTGGACCAGTTTCTTGAGAGCTGGATCACAGTTACACAAATGATCACAGTTACCCAAATGTCCCTTCCACCAACTCACCCCACCTACACCTTGCTGGACTTTTTCTGTTAGCATGTCTCTACTAATCAGTAAACTTCTCTTAAAGAACTCATTTTGTCTTTTTTTTTTTTTTTTTTTATTCAGAGAAGCCTACTTCTAGATCTTTTATTCTTGACTTGCATGCAACTCATAGCAAAATTTTTCCTTCATTCTAGAATCATTCTCTTCCTTAAAAAAGTGGAGGGAGAAAGAGTTTTCAGACAAAATATAAGGTAAATATTTTTAATCAACTACTGTGTCAGGTTTGGGGTTTGGTTTTTAGGTTTGGTTTGGTTTTGGTTTTTTAAATGTTGTTTCACTCTAATATTATTTTTATATGATAGATTCCATTAAAAATCAAATATTTTCAGTCCGTCTATTGTTCTCAAAGTTTAGATATACATAGAACAGGATCATTCAACTAGCCTAATGACTGCTACTAATAAATAAACAAGTTTGTGGTATAAGAATCCTGAAAATCTGCCCTTTCACAGAAGAAAACACCCAAATATGCTTAAGAAGAAAAGAATTCAAGTTAAGTTTGCCCCTGTCCATTAGTAATATATAAAAATCACTAATTATACTAATTTTGTTATTAGAATCAATATAATAATGATCAAATGAAAGTTCAGACAGTGTCAACAGGGAAAAAATATATATTTTTAACAAGTATATCAGCCCCATAGCTTCACACTGGTCATGTAAGTTCTTCCAATGAGTTTTAGTTACAAAAAGTACAACAATTCAAAAACAGATTGTGAAAACATTGTTTAACATGGCTATCAAGTTGGAAAAGTGACGCCTCATATATAAACACAAAGTGTAACTTAGCTTTTTTTCTATGAATCTGTTGGTTATGCAGAAAGTACACATATTTTTCAGTTTCTTATGTAGGGATTCTCAGTGGGAAAAAAAAGTGCTAACCACAGAGGCAATGTAAAGCTAAACCATTCTTAGAGAGGCTGGGAAGAGATGGCGGAGAGGAGGAACCTTAACAAAATAAGTAATGAAGTAATGAAATAAGCCCATGGATACCATCCATCTTTAGGTAAATCATTTTAGAACAACCTTTAGCCTTAGGAAGATCATGTTTCATTTAGACATAGAATGAGCCAGCTGCATCAGCAAATCCATCTCTCAAGAGTTACAATTTATTCTGATGTTAAATGTTAGAGCTGCAGGCAATCAAAATTACTGATCAAAATCTGTATTTTTAAAATGTTTGCACTGGGGTGATAAACTTCAGTGAGCTGTAATTGATGTTTCTTGGGGTAAGGAAACAACTGAGTATTATAATGGTCATGGTTTTAGTTGCTTGTGAAGTTCTCTGACTTGATCACAACTTACCTAGCAGATCTGTCCTTCATGTTGAATAACATTACATGGTCTAGCATGTAACCAAAGGTTGTGCTCTGATTCTTTGCTTGTGGGTTTTTTGTTGTTTTTTTTTTTTTTATTCAACAGAACTTCCCCCATTTGCCTCCAGGTTTTAGCAATCCAGAAGGGCTGTCTGTAAGCAAGACCCTTGCAATGGGACTGTCAACATGGCTGCAGTAAGAACACTGCATGGTCCAAAGGGGGATTATTTATTGGAAGCAGCTCCTTCTGAGAATTGAAAGGCTTGAATTTACAGGGGACTGGTAACAAAAAATTACATGGTTATCAAAGGTAAGAGATATGAGCTTCAATTTCATTAATTAATGTTGTCTCTTTTGGACCTCTTGTTCCTCCTTGGAAAAGAAGCTTTGAAGTCTGAGCTGTCAAAAGTTTTCATTCTAAGCGTTGAGGAATGTTTTACTTCTGTAACCAAACCCTAACTTAGCTAACTTAGCTTTATAACAGACTCTTTGAAAGCTTAATCCTCTGAGTTTTGGCAACAATTGTAATGGTTGTCCCATTACAGTGAGTCCCAAAAGAGGGAATAAAGAGTCCAAATGGTCCTGCCTTATTGAGGACATTTTACTATTACACTTGCCTATACCAAATCAAGCTCAAGCTATTAGTCTGATACCTAAACTGCTTGAGCAGGATCTGCGTGCTTAAGGAGAATGACACAGTGCAATGCAAAGTTAAACTGTTAGAGAACTCCTTCTGATGCAAAGGGCTGCCCACTATCTCTGTCACTGAGCTCTTCCTTCAACAAATACATAGATATGAAGAGCAAGCAAAACAGGTCTGATCCTGACTGGTGCCAGAAAGATGATGGTTTGGCACTTCCATTCCAAAAACAAAAAGAGGGGACCATTCCAAGCCATGCTTGGACATGTAACAGCCTACCTTCTCTTAGCACATTCCCCAACATCAGTCTATTGGTTTTGGGGGTCTTTTTGTGTACTATAATTGAACATGTTCTATTAAAAAGCAAGGGTAATTTGTGTAAAGGTCTTGAAAAATTTTAACTGTTGTGTGATTGCAGAAATGGTTTACTGCCACATCTCTCTGTTTTGCTCTATCTGAACTATAATTTCTTTCTGGAGTCAGTCTTTGTCTGCAGCAGGCAGGCTGACAGGCTACACAAAGAGCAAATGGTGCATATTAGACCAGAAATTCCCAATTCTTTACTGATCCAGAGCACATAATCATGGTCAGCCTATGAAGTCATTCTGGGCAACTGGGGAAAGGTTAGGACACCAATAGGGAACACATTCTTGAAGCTGGCAGAACAGGACTGTTAGGAAAGTGTCATGCTAAAACACTGACATAAGGAGCAAATATTTTGAAAAGCACTGGCTTTGTGCCCCAAGCTTGTCAGAGAAATTTCCATGAAGATGCTGTGCCTCTTCTTCCAATCACTGTTTTGCCTGAATGGTGTACGGCAAGATGACCCTTGTGTAACACATAAATGCTGAATTCATTAACCAGCAACATTGCCTGAAAGCTTTTTCTTTGCCTCAGAGCACAAGGGTGGTATCATTTATGGAATTCAAGACTGACAGATGGAATTATTTTGACCTTGGTTACACAAGCAAGGTTACGTGTGGTAGGTAGTCTGATTCTAAGTACAAAGAACATATCTAAAATGCTGGCTAGGGGTACAGAGGTCAAAGGCATTATGAGCCATAAAAGGAAGTCACTTTAAAATGGGCAATAGTGCTTAGCTTGAGAAATCAGAAAGATTCCTAATTTCAGCTCCTTGTTTTCAGTCATGTGCTGTTGAATCCTGTGCCTACAAAGCAAAACGAGCACTAAATAATTTGCTCGAAATGGTTTAAGAATAGCATTTTAGCCTTTCTGGCCAGCATCCTCAGTTTGATGCATAATTTTTCACTTCTCTAAGGAAATACTGTGATTGCTCAAAAGAGATTCTTCATACAAAACAGAGATTGATTTGAAACCTGAGACTGAAGCTGTCTCTGCACAAAAAAATTTGTGTTTTTCCCCCTGAACACCCTGTATAATATACCCAGAATATGGTGCAATCTGAATAGTCCATTTAAACAGAGCCTTTGGTTTTCATCCTTACTGCAATTGGAAACAATCCTATTCTATAGTTTCTATACTTTGACTCCACACTAAATATTATTCAGAAATAAAGATTTATAATTAAGTAATAGAAAATGTATGGGATTGACTAGTATATAGGTAGCACTCAATTGTAGCTGTCTACAATAGGCTTAAAATTATGAAAGTCGTTAAATGTACAATAATAATTATCTTGTAACAGCAGAAAATTACTGAGAACAAATGTTTTAGGGCTTGAGTCCCTTAACTGATGCAAGTTTGCACCATTATTTTAATACGACAGATTACCTCCTGACTTGCAGTGGAATAAAAGAAAAATTTTATTTCCCTCTCCATTGACTAACATTATGACTGGATGTCTATATTGGTGGAGATCTTATGCCTAAATAACAGATTGCCAAATTTGGCAATTACAAGACCTTTCCTTTATTTATTAATACCACCAAAGCTGATATTTTCCCTAAATGATTTGAAGTAACAGCCCAGAAAGCAAAGCAGTATCTGGTGCTACTTCAGCAGTATTTCACAGAGCAGTATAGAGTCAGAAAAAACTTTTTTTGACTGTTGCCTCTTAAAGAGCAGGATATAATATTTGACCAAACAGGATTCCCTTGTGGTTTTGCAAATCCCTGAAGTCTTTAAGTAAAGGTCAGGAACTGATAAACATTCTTTATACATATTTATGACTTTATGCTTCTATATCAGAGTGCAAAGTAATCATATCCTACCTGGGATGTGATTACTGCTCCTGCTAGAGTTGGCCTCCACCAGAAAGCAGGCAGGGCTCTTGTGGCCAGCTGGGAGCATGAATTTTCAGTGCAGGAAGCAAGAGCCACACTGAGTTCTGGGTCAGCCCATGTCATCTGGAGGTGGCCTTCAGCAGACTGAGGTCCACGACTAAAATAACAAAGCACAGAGGAACTGACACCAAATTCAACTTCATTTGCTATACAGCAACACTAAAATCACATTTCAGGAACAAAAGGCCAAACAGCACTAAGACAGCTATTGGCAACCAGCTAATAAAAAAAGATGTTAACACAACAATTTAAAGTGATACTGGAGAGCAGAGCTCCAGTTTCAAAAAGCCGGACTTGCACAAGCACATTCTCATCCCCTTTAACTCTGTCATGTGAGGAACATCACTATGCTAATGGCTTGGGTGTTTCGTTGTGTTTACTCTCAAATGAATAAATGGAAAATCTATATTAAGAAAGTAAACAAGCAAAGGTGAGCCTTGTTTTTTTTCTGTGAACACCTGCAATAAAGATTTAAAAAGATTGATGTAAAACAAAGCACAAGACATAAAATGTGCCAGAAGTATTTGAATAACAAGGAAATTTAAGGAGGTGCAGCAAAAGGCATTGGTGGTTCAATAACATTCCTCAAGATTTGTACTTGTACAGGACCTCTTAAGAGATAAACAAGGAGACACATGAACAGAAAAGAACCAAAATAATTGTTGAGACTCTTGGGGCACAGCAAATAGGCTGGAACTACAAGAGAAACTGTTGACTGGCAGTAACTACATGCACCCAACTAATCCCTTCATATCATAAGTAAAGAAAGGAAAAATGAGATCCAAGTAAAAGCCAAGGGAAACCCCAGGGAAACTCCAAGTTTAAATGCTGAAAGCTTGTACTAAGTGCCTTGGTTCTAGGAGTTTTACACAGCCTGAGCCTATGAAGAGTGTCCTGACAAAATAGAATAAAATGCAGATTTTTCCCTTAGGGAAATATATTAACAGTTGAATTAAGAACAAATATTCCATTGTAACAATTCTAAATTACTTGAAACTGAACAATCAGAAAAAGGAGGAAAATACTCAGGCCCCATGTTCAGGAGCACAGGAGAGTTTAATCAGATGGCTAGGGCAAACATTGCCATTCTCTGCTGTCAGCTAGGAGGGATTACTGTACCCCTATCCAAATCATCCCAAATGGTACACAAAGGCTGCTTTCTGTGTAAACTCCCAGTCTCATTTTGAAGGAGGAAAGCCTACAAAACTTTTCCAAAACAGCCAAAGTGCAAGTAGTGATTTATAACATTGGGCAGATATCAGAGAAGCTTCTTAAAAAGGTATTTAGCTGTTTCCTTGTCTCTGTGCTTGGAGTGTGTGATGAGGCAGATGCAAAGAAAAAGAAAGAAGAAAATTACAGTGCAAATCAGGGCATTAAAAAAATTGAATTTCCAGTAGGAGAATCAGCTAAAAGTTGATATATTTTACTGTGAAGTAGGGCAATGGTTAAATCATTATTGCTTCTCAGAACAAATTTCTGAAATATTCAAATTCCAAACCTTGAAAAAAAAGATATTTTCAAATCTTTGAGCTGAAATGAAAGAGTTTATGTTGGGTTTTTTTCAGTCAAAATCATGAAAGAATCATAAATCTGAACCCTTTAAATAAGTTTTGAATCAAAATCTTTACCACCTTAAACAAGTGGGTTGCAATCAAAAGTGGAACTTCATGGCACAAATGCATAAGAATAAGGCTTTCCCCCTTCAAATCTTCCTCAAAACAACTTTTATCTTTCATAATGACCTTTTATGTTTTCTACTTATTTGGAAGTCAGATTTGTGAATTGTCTTTGAATGTTACTTCTGTTCCCTAGACAAAATATACTCCTCATCTTGGCATAGAACAAGCTTGGGTTTTGTTTTCTGTAATGTAGCAAGAAGACAGATGTGAGCTGGTGTTCTGGAATCAGGACACCATGGTAAAATGGCATTAAATCTGTAAGTAAATCGCATTTGAGAACCAGAAGCAGGTAGACTTTATTGGCAAGTCATCTGTTTTAGCTTCCTGGTATGAATATAATCAATAGATCTTCAGATTTCCAAGGAGCACAGTATAAACTGACAAATGAGATGCAGAATTATTAAAGTGCCACATTTACTGTAAGATGCACCATCAGTTGCTTTATTCTTGTGTTTGAATGAAGAAGTGGGGAATGGGACATGGGACCAAGAAATGCGAATGCTGTTCCATTGAGTAAAACTGCTTTCACTTTGGTTCTTCTCTGGATGTGGACAGTAAAAATATGGTATTCCTTTTGCAAAACAGAAATTAGATTACTTCAGTTTAAGTTCTCATTTAGTTCAAATTTCTAGCTAAACATAGGTCAGAACACAGTCTCATTGACACTGAGGCAAGAAGCAGGCATAAACTGATTTATTGCTGTAATTCTATGCCTACCTTGGTCCATCCATTTCCATAAGACCTATGACAGCTGAAGGGCACATGGTGCCGAGCTGTTGGAGAGGCTTTGTGATCTTCAGAACTCAATCAGTTGTAGTTGCTATTTCTACCATGCTGCTGCTTGTATAGCAGCATATTTACACCACCACAACAAAATACACTTGTTGTGTAAAACATTCCTTTCTAGGCTGTTTGGGGTCACAGTCCAAGCCTGCCAGAGGTACACACTGCACCAGCAGTAACTGGAACCCAATCATTTTCATCCTGCAGAATGGGAACCCAAATGGCCATTGCTACTCTCCCATCTTGCCCTGCCACCAGGTAACACAAGTTTGCTTCAGAGAATGTTCAAGCCCACTTCTGAGGGCAGGGCACTGCTTGGCTCTTCTGGTAAAGTTCCTTGTTGCTATGAAAATTGTCCAAAACAGGCAAATAATCTTGGAGGAACATCGAGTATATTAGAAAAATTAAATGTAGCACTTAAAAACCAGGTTAAAGCTAAAAAGTTTAAAGTTTCCTCACTTTAGCTATTCAAGAATTTACTAATTATATCTTACAGTTGTGTCTTGTTTTCCCACTGAGATCTGAGACACAAAATTATGAGCCAGCATTATTTATTGACAATATTTGTGTAGATCATCCTCACACCATAATGCTCTCTGGTCCCTGATGGCCATTATAAAGAAATTTGGAGTAATTTGTCTATGACTTGATGGAATTCAGTGGTGATCATTATTTCTCCCAGTCCTCTTGCCATCCTTGTTGATGGCTGTGCTAAGAAATCACTAACATCTAGTCTGAATACAGCCTGCACCCACTCTGTAAGGCACTGAACCAATTGACTGTCTTAGGCCCTGTGGCCTTGGCTTAGGCTTCTCCTCGTGTTTACAGCAGTGAAATCATCTTTGTACAAATCTGAAATATTTGACTTGAATTTAGGAAAGATGCATATCTTTGCATCCCAGAGGTGAGGGTAAAACATCTTAGGCCTCTTTGGTATGTGATCACAAAGAATTCTGTCATTTTCACTTGATAACTTGATTCCAACTGCTATGCCTTCATTATAACATTTATTTGTATCTCCTTTTGAAGCATAGTTGGTCACGTAATGATAATATACACCACTACTTTAAAGTATTTATTACAAATAAGAAAGGATTATACAATGCACTGGACTTCTCAGTGGGTTAGAACAGATTAAACTTCTTTGTGAAAACTCTGTTCTTCTCTCATTCTAATTCTGTAGCGCTCTTAGAGACAATATCCAACTGCAGCCCAAATACACAGAATGGTCATACAAAATGCTAAATCTGATCTTTCATCATGACAGCTATCATGCTGCTTTCCATTAAGGAAATAATGTTAGAGGCTTTTATCATTATAATCAGGATGTGACTAAATACCAGTCTCTGATAATACAAAAGATCCCTGTGATCTTGAACTTTCTTTTGGTTTGTTCGCCCCCCACCACCTACACTTGTATTTCTGCAAGTGGCTATTCTGAATAGTAATGTAGATTGGAAAGTTGATTTATACTAGAAAACTTTTAATTTCCAGTCTGGAAGCAGGAAAAAATATTATCTCTATTGATTTAGACTTTGGATAATATATTTCTCCATGCCTTTAATAACATGATGGCTAGCAGTAAATTCACTAGTAGTGACTGATCACACTGATACCCTGCAATTGTGAACACCTGATTAACCCTTCAGTTATGTGCTTCTAATCAGACCTAACAACCTGGCTATAGGTACAGCTACATCCAGAATACATGTTCTGAATAGTAGGGAAGGGGATCTCTAATTGGATAATTCAGATTACTTAAGAAAGAACATCTGAGTAAAACAGCACCACCTGGCTGTATGTGTGGTATTAACTGTGAATACACCAAGGGAGACACTTTATAAAGCACAAGGTTGTGCTGTGACTGAAGAAGTAAATAGGCACTATAAACCCAGCTATTATTGCATGTCTGATATATAAAGGATGGAAGATAGTCACTTGGCAGCTGTGACTTCTTACTCAATTGGCAATGCACTATTTTACAAGGGTTGGTCATTTTAGATTAATCATTATAAAGAGTCACAGTGCCATCTAGAGACTGCAGACAGCTTTCAGAACTGATACTAGAGGAACAGAGAAGGCTTTGTTGTCATACCTAAGTTTAATACATTATGCCTTGAGAACACTGCTTTTCACTGAAACAATAGCTTGCTTTGTGGTTATTAATATCCAGTTTTGATCACGAGCCTACTTCTTGTCTTCATGGAGTTTTTTTTGAAATTCAATCTTTTATATGAAAATGCAAAGAAGACTGGGGCCTGGTGGAGGCAGGCTTAAGCAAAACTAACCAGATAACAAACCTGAGCCCCTGAAGTATTTTTGGCTGAAGTGCAGGTGTGCTGTTATACACCAGAAGGCACTAGGCACTCATGAGATAATCTGAGGGAACTTCAGAGTGAATCCAAGTGACACATGCTTTCCCTTGTTCTGTTTATTGTGGTGGAAGGCAAGGCTCCTGAAAGAAGTATTGTGCACTTCCAGCCTTTCAGGTTAGAGCTGTGTTGGGAAGCCTGTGTGCTCAGTGTTGGCTGTGAAAACACAACCTTCACACCTACAGGAACGAAGGAAGGCTGAGTGGCATGAGTGTCTGAAGAGCATTACCTCTCTCTGCTCCATAATGTGTGGGGGAAAAAACACTTGGCAAAAGCCAGTTACCACAAATACCAAGGTAAACAATCTGGGATTAGCAAACTAGAAAAGCAACACATTCTGATTTTTTTTAATTAAACCAAAGAGATTTAATTAATGTCTTCTAATGACAACAAGCCCCTGTGAATTTTCCTGAGACCTGAAGCAGGAGTTGCAATCTGCCCCTGAAAACAGTCTCCTGCATCTGTGTCAGAAAATTTGGGATTCAGATGGCCCAAGAGGAAAGAGCCAATTTTGGGAGTTGGGTGACATGGTTCATGGCCATAGTTTGTATAATTCAGTCAGGTGTCCAAAATCAGTTGGGTTATGTCTCCTGTTTCTGTGGAGAAGATGCAAACATTTCATTTAATTCCCACTTCTGGGGATTTGGAAACCCAGGGCCCACAGAGGTGCTGTAATTTGTGCTTATACTTTATATTTTTGGTGTCTTGAAGGAGAAAGGAGAGGAAGATTTGGAGGCCTGGAGGCTCTGCAGGTTATTTGGAAAGCCCAGCAATTCCCCAGAACTGGCTATCCCCCATTCCACCCTTCTTAGGGTCTGTAAAGCCATTTCAGAGCTGGGACAATAGCTACCCATAGCCTTTACACTGGATGTTGTTGCACAACTGAATGGGAACTTTGAGAAAAGTTTATCAGGCAGACCCTCTTGCTGAGTCACAAGGTGCAGGATGTATCATCATGCTTTCTAAACTCCTTCTCAGAGAGGAGTTAAGGCGCAGCTGGATCCAGTCCTGTCCCCAGACTTGGTCATTAGTTTATACCTAAAGAATGTATAGGTGAATTAGAACCTCTATCTGAGCTTGTCCTGCAGGATTTAGGATAGCAAACCAGATATTCAGTATTAATAAAATGAACGATTTTTTAAAAAATTGTTAATGATTAGGTAAGAAAGTAAAAATTGAAAAAGTGAAAATGGAAAAGAACAAAACGTCCAAAAGACAAAAGGCTTTAATCAGAATTATTTACAACAAAATAAAACTAAAAATATAGTGTACTTCTTATTAAATCAATATCAGAGCTAGCTTATCAAATATATATTGATGTTACTCACCCATACCAATGGCCATGGGGAATCACTTTCACCCAGCCTTGAGGGGTATCCTTGAGGGGCATCACCATGTAAGAGAAGGATCTTCAGACACCTTAGGGAGGTATGCTAGAAATCCCCCCCATGGAAAAGCTGGACTGGTCTTTTTAAAATGATTGACTGTCAATCATATACAAGTACGTGTTGTGCCTGCTGTGGTGGGCTGACTCTGGCTGGGTGCCAGGTCATCAAGCCACTCCACCACTCCCCTTCCCAGCTGGACAGGGGAGAGGGAATAAGATGGAAAACAACTCATAGATTGAGATAAGGCTGTTTACTAGAGCAAAAGTGAAAGTATGTGAGTGCATAAGCAAAGAGAGGAAAAAAAAAAGTTTATTCTCTACTTCCCATCTGCAAGAGATGTTCAGCCATTTCCCAGGAACCAGGGCTTCAGCAGGTGGAGTGGTTGCTCCAGAAGGCAAACATTGTAAAGAGCAAAAGTTGCTCTCCCGGATCCTCCTCCTTTCCTTAGCTTTTATATCTGAGCTGACACGCTGTGGTGTGGAATATCCCTCTGGTTAATTTGGGTCAGCTCTCCTAGCTGTGTCCCCTCCCAGGATCTTGCCCACCCCCAGCCCCTTGATGGGGGGGCAAGAGGCAGCGCTGATGCTGTGCCAGTGCTGCTCAGCAGTACCCAAAACACCGGTGTGTTATCAACACCTTTCCAGCTACCCATGCAAAGCACAGCACTGTGAGAGCTTCCAAGGGAAAAGGAGCTCCAGCTCAGACCCAATACACCTGCTCAGCAAAATGTGCTTTATTGCTGAAAGAGATATTATCAGCTCTTCGGTTTCTCCTACTCAACACTTCTGGCTTTCACACTCCTCTCAGGGCCTGCACACCTGTACTGGTGCCAGCCTCAGCCAGGAAGCATCTGTCTGGCAGTTGCTCATGATGGGTCTAAACTGAGATTGTTTGGCAAGCATTCTTAACTCCAAAAATCCTCTTCGCTCAGTCCATCATTGCCAACTTGTAAATGAGCCAAAGTTTGAGCTGCTGTACCCTAGCCCAGAGTGTCCTGCTACAGATGCTTGAATACATGACTTCTTTGCATACCATGCAAATTTAAAATCTTCATTTTTCCCTTTTAAGCAGACTGAAAACGGAGTTTGGGTGGCTGACTGATAATAATAGCATACTGTGTGGGTTAAGGAAAAATCACTGGCAGACCTATTGGACACTCATTTCTCCCAAAAGTACATCTTGATGAAGAATTGCTCTTCCCCTGGCAGAGGGAGAGAGACACTGCTTTTTGTTGCTTCAGGAATGGGCACATAAGGATGTTTAGCTATCATACCCTCATCTCCCTATTTTGTTTTTATCTCATGAAAGGGTTTTTTCTCTTTGAGAAATGAAGGTAAAATGGTGCTAGAAGCTTGATGACTATCACAGCCATCCCAGGATTATTTCCTGCAGGAAGAGCCATTGTGCATATCTGCATCCAGTGACCATTAGGCAGGGTAATTCTCAGCCCTCCCTTAGACAGCTCGTGACTGTGTTGGGGCACTGAAGATGGCAGGGCCAAAGGAAGGCCTACCACTGCTTTTTGCTCCTGTGGTTGCTGTGTGGCCCATGGGGCAGCCCTGCTCCTCCTGCACCACCACAGTGCTGTCTCTGAAGAAACCAGGGCAGCCCATGATGAGGTGAGTGTGTAAATCCCTGCCTTGCTCTCTTCTGTACCTGTTCTTTAACATATAAGAGCATTTGCTTTTGAAGTGACACACCTTATACAAGGCTGGAATTGATTAATGAAAATATCAAAATTTGAGGCTGGCCTCAGCATCCTGCTGTAGCCCTCAATCCAGGGAGAAGTCAACACAAAAGGTATGCAGTGTACTGGGACTTATCAATCACCACTGGACACAGGGTGACCATGTACCCATCAGCCTTACTCCTTCCTGAGATGACAAAATGAACCCTCCTTTTCTTTTCTCTCTCTTAACTCAGCTGTGTGAAATGTAAAAAGGGGGAGAATATGACGTGTTCTGACCAAAAATATCGATACAAGGGAGTCCCACAGAAGCCTCTTGAGATTGGTCTCAATTACAGGTCCTATCCCTTCACGGAGTTACTCTAAGAATTGTGATAAAAACCCTCTCTGCTTCTCTTTAGATAGATATAGAGAGATGTGTATTGCCCAAATATAATACGCTAATACAGAGGTGAGATCTCTCTGTTGATTTATATCAGTTACCTTGTTGGTTCCTTCTTAGTTTCTATACATAATTTAATTGCAGTTTAAAATAAATAACTGGACAAATTCTGTAACATAATCCAGAAATCCATTTTCTCACTCACTATGAAAGAAATTTCTCACTTGTTTTGGGGACCTAAAATTTAACAACTGAGTACCTTTCTAAAGCCAAAGTCTACCCCACCTGCTGTTAGCCCAGTATTAGATGTAACCATTGCATATTTGTCTGTAACAAGCTCAGTGAAATGTTATTTTATGAAAGTTGTTACGGAAACCTACAGAGCAGCTCTCAGTTTGAGAAGGCAGTATAATGGATCATGAAGTGACAAACCAGCATGACAGGCCTTCCATATTTTTCAGCAGTAAAACTTCTGAAAAAACTCCTCACTAAAATAAAAAGCCCAGCATGTAGTAAAGAGCACAGGCTGCAGAGCGGAAGGGCCTAATAGGGCTCTCAGAGGGTGTGCAAGAAAACAGATTACTTGATAGTCTGCTGAAAGGTCTGCTGTTAAAAATCACCTTTTAGTATGACACTAATAATCTCCAATTTTGCAAGGAAACTTGTGGATAACATCTGATTTTTCTGTAAATCCAGATGTTCCACTTGCACAGTTTTACAGTCATGTTCAGGACTTTTTCCATGGGGCTGGGGACAGGCTGGCACTCAGGGCCAGGACCAGGCAGTCATCCCTGAGTTACCAGTTTCCTGGTGCACCTTGACTGGAAGCAGCTCCTGGGTCAGGTCACTGTCCCTTGGGAGCACCCAGGACACCCTGCAGCCATGCCAGTCATCCCTTCAGGGCTCTTGGCATTGTGTGTAAAGGGTTTCTGCACTGCAGTTTCTCTCTTTTGGTCCTAATAACAGTTGCAGAACATTTGAAATTTTTTGCATATATGTTAAGTGGTGTCTCATAACAAGTCTTTTCTTCACAGGTGAGTAATAAGGTCCTTGTGAATTCATATCCAAACAGATGTATTCTCTAGATCACAGAAGTGAGGTGTTGAGCTGCAAGTAGGACAGACTCAACAAACAGAACAGGGAAGGCTTCCCACATTTACACTGCCAGTGTGTGAGGTTGCAGAGATGAGCTGAACCACAAATGATTGCATAGTGAGATGTATTTTCCTCCTTTTTAATGGAGCATATCTATACAAATAGATTATAATAGTCTTTATGTAAGCACAAAATCTTACCCCTCTCTCCTCTACAGGAGTTAAATAAGCTTTGTTGATAAACTCTTAGACTTCCAAAGAAAAATTGAAGTGTTTGTGCCGTTAATTTTCATTTCTGCTTCCTCCTTCATGATTATTTTAACCAGTGCAGTGGAGTTATTTTCAGAGGCACCAAGCCAGAGAATCATTGCACTCAGCTTTCATGCTGTGAGATGGAGCATTTGGATTTGAATATGAATTTGATAGTAGCAACAGTAGCAGTGGGAAGCTTTGTCTGGGAAAGGGAGTCAAAATGGAACAGAACTGAGAACTCCATCAGCAAGAGAGTCTGCTATAGCTGTGCTGCAGTAGTTCAAGTCCTTTTTTTTCTCCCTGTTAATCAAGTGAGAGAAAGCATGTTCCTGCCTGGCTCAGCACTTCTAATCTAGGCATGCTGTAAAAACACAAAGCCCTTGATAAATGTTGGCCTCTACTAATTTGTGTCAAAAAGAACAAAGGTTGTCTAACTAGTTTGGGGGTCTACAAGCACTGATTTGGGCTAAACTACAATCTGATTTCATATATTTTCATCTAATTATTTACAAAATAATGAAATCTAGCAGGAGACCAGTTAAGGGTTAGGGAGAATGTTTCTCACAGAGAGAGGGCAGGTGCCTTTGCAGGCCAATAGTAAGCTGCCAAAGTGAAGCTCTTGGGCTCTGAAATCCACAGAAAAGCTGGGAATCCTCACATAGTCTCTACTCAGGTCACTTTTATAAATTGTCCTTGAAAAAGAGAAAAGTTCACCTTTTCATATACAACTGTGCTGGAGAAAATCAAAATTAATTTGATCAGAGAAGATGAAGCAGTGTGGGAAAACCATCCTGCAATGCAGTTCATGGGCTATGTTCACATGAAAGTCATGGTACCTGTACTTCATACTGCCTAATGAATCACTTGTTGTATGATCAGTGCTTGCTGATAAGTCTTTAAACAAAGGTAAATTAAATGGTCTTTAGATATTTTCCCCTTTTTATTATTCTCATCAGCCTTTGATTGTTTTTTTAGGAAAATCAGATTCTATTTCATTCATTAATCTTTTTTTTTTCTAACTCCCTTCCTTTCCCTCCTTTGTTGCTTTTCCTCTGCCCTTCCCATCCTGTGTGGCTGACCTCAGCCACTGACCTGCTGGGTGAGTGTAACCGGCCTTGAGACACCTGCCACTCTTCCCATGGTTTTAGTGACCCTCACTGTAAGGACTCCTTACAGGATCTCACTTATGCTTCCTGCTGCTTATTCTGTGCCCCTTTTGTCTGCCTCTCTCCCTTCTATCCTATGATCTGCTCTGTTGTGATTTCCACTCTCCTTGAGGGATTCCCTTTGCTTCCTTCTGGCTTTCCTTTGAGGAATCACAGAAGATTTTGACTGAGACAACTGGCTAACAGAACCCTTTAAATTAATTGATGCATTCTCTTGGAATCTGGGGCTACCGAGCCAGTTTTCCCTAAAACCATTCTTCCATTATGTTTTCTACCACAAGGCACAACTAAAGGGACACAAAGCTGAATGTCACCTTTGCTGGGGCATCTATAGGTTCCCATATTCAGACTTCATCTGAACTTTGCAGCTTCTGTCTAGCAGGACATGTTTTTTCCTACTGATTTTTACAGATAAGCTTCCTATTCTGGCTGTCCTTTCACAGTATTTATCCTCTTATGTACAAGAACTGTACTCACCTTTGTACAAAAAAGGTGTATCTTACTGTTTCTTTTTCTACATATCCACTAGTAGCCATTTTTGGAAGTGGGATGATGGCTTTTGGCTTAAACCAGATAGGCAGCCTTAGTGCTTTCTTTGCTTTTGACATGCTCCATAAATTCGGCTTTAATCATTTCTCCTGGCCTATTCTTTTGACCCCATTTTTTTAAGTCTGTGACTTAAACTCCTATTTGTGTTTTAGCCTTTAGCTTTAGAAAGTTGATACTTTCAAGCATAAGCTTCTGTATGGGTATTCATGTCTGTCTTGCCCAAGATATGAATCCAAGCCTTGTGTGAACTTGTCCTGTAAACTTCTGAGAGCTGGGACCATCATTTTGTCCTGTGCATGCACTGCACATTCTTGCAGAGCCTGGTTCTCTGATCACCTCTCTGTAGTGCTGCCCAGACCATCAGTAAAGGAAGAGGATTATGTGAAGAAAGTTTGGTAGTTGTGGGATAAAAGTTAAATGCTGGCACCCCAGTGTTTTAGAAAACTATGCAAGAGCCCTCTTAAGTTTGTATGTTGTCATCCTGCTTTTCTTTACATTATTCAGTGCCTAATTGCTACAGGGGATGGGGGGGGGGGGGTGAGAAATAAGTGTTATTTTCAATATTATGCAAAGATGGCACTGTTTGTAGTTATCATGTACACAGCATTCTGAGAGGACACTGTAAGTTAATGACTAGCAAAATATTAGTAATGGTAAAAAGAACTACTAATAAGAGAAAATTCACAAGGTAAAAATGATGCCACTGTTAATATGACTTTAGATGTGAAGGACAGATAAACACCCTGGATGGAGTCTTGTCAAATATTAAGACAAAAGCTCAAACTTTTATAGTGCAGTTGTATGTGATGGAGTATGTAGCGGAAGTACAGAAATGTGATTAAGTGTAAGTGAGGTTTGTCACTTCCTACAGCTTTATTTGCACATTTCTTAACAGGAAGGCAGTACTTTGGGGGCATTATGATGTGAGCTAACTTCTTACTGCATTTCATTAATTGATTTATGTGATATTTGAGACCAATGAATGATGTCTTAGAAGCTGAATTTTCAGGATATATTTTTATATTTTTGTAGAAAAGAACTAAAACGGCTACATTCCTTCTTTCTGCTGCAATTAAATTGTTTTAAAATAAGCATGCCTCATATATAAACTGGACATTCAGTATTGTTTCACTCTAATTCACTCCAAGGGATCTATTAACAAGAGCCTCAGTTACCCTCCTTCAGAGGCAGATCATAACACTTAAATACAAACATTGCAGCTATTATAATCTCAGGGAGTAATTGAATATGGATCACTCTTGTGAGTGAACACAATGTGGTTGCCAGTGAGAAGGAAATTATTGTTTTATGACTCTATCCTGTAAGTAAACATTTAAGCAACATTCTAGATAATTTTTAAGACCAAAACCCACTACTTACACATATTCATGTCTCTTATAAACCTTTTTTAATTGTTTGGCTCTGTAACTTTTTAATTCAAATTTTAGCACAGACAAGTTTGAACTATCATTCTCAGTTCATTTTGAACTACCACCTTAATTTTGAACTACCATTTTCTCTTTACTTGTATTTTAAAAAACGGGCAGTATGTTAAGAGAATTATAAAACAGGTTTTTCCTCCTATGTTTATATTTTGTTAGAAAGCTAATGGGAGAGCTCTGATGCCTTGGGGCTCCACAGACAGCTGTAGCAACAATCTCTAAGTAACAAACACACTAGTTCAATTTTCTTCTTAAATTCACATCATAATGATTTTTCTTTCAGTATCAAGTAAATCTTGCCATCAACAGATACTACTAAAAAATCCCTTTGTGTCCAGCACAGTAAATTGCAAAAGTACAGCCTGGTGTAGATATCATGCTAAAGCTGTAAATTGAAATTAAATGTAAATTTTTGCTGTAACAGTTCTTCTTGCAAAAACATTATTGGTTCTGTTCATAGAGTAAGCCACAGGACTGGGACTGCCCAGAGACTCAACTCAACAAAGAGCTCATATTTAGCTAGAACTCAACTTACTTTCTGTTTTCTTATGTTGTGTCTGTTTTTTTCTTTCTGGCTAGATAACAAATGACCTTCAGCTTCTTGCTTTACTCACAATAGTTTAAACACACTAGTTTTGCTTTTGACCACAGCTTTTATTTAGCCCCAATATCCCACACTGTGCCTGATGACTCACTGAATGTCTGACCCTCACTTGTCACATAGCCTAGCTCCTCCCCAGATTTCCTGTTCTTACAGAAGACACTGTCAAGAGTTTTCCTGTGCTAGAGCTGCAGCCAGGAGACATTGCAGAACCAGAGCTCCAACTGTGCTTGTTAATATGAGGTGTCACTATGAAATAGCCTTGCTAAGTTTTACAATAACAGGAGGAAAAAAAAAAGAAAATTAATCCAGGCAGCTGAATGGCAGAAAACCAATGATCTAAATGGTCAACAAGGGCTTGGCACTGCTGCGAAAATGTTGCATGTCTTGTTTCTCTAGCACATATTTGTGAAGGGAAGAGTGGCTAACTATCCTGCTCTTCTAATCAAAAGACTTGCTTATTTATAGGCATCAAATTTTATAGAAGTAGTAGCCAAAGCGGTGCCAGAGAAAAGTAAAGAGAACAATTGCAAGAAAAGGCGGCTTATGGAAAAAGACTTCCTTCAGAAGTGATTGCAATAACTTCAGAAAGTGTAAGACCGACTAAAGGATGTGCTTGTTTTGATATACAGAAGATTTTTAGGAAGTGAAACTCTGTTTCTTTCCCATGCTATGGTAGAAGCAGGCCAAGAGACAGATTCTCAGGAAAAAGAACTTTGTTTTCCCCCTGTTCTCTGCCATCTGAAACAATAGTCACTGCAAGAGGCTATCCTAGGAACTGTGAAATCTCCCTAAGTGGATGAGAAATAAAAAAAACAAACCCAATTTTATTTTGGAATGGAGTAAAATAACTTTCAGCACAGATTAACAAGAGCTATTGCTTGGTTTGGTGTAGCTAAAATTCCCAAAGGCTCAGCTTGGTGCAACTGCCTCTGCCACCCAAGCCCCACTGCCTTGGGGCATCACTGCTGTTTCAGTTCCCCAAGTCTCTTATCATACATTTAATCAGACTTAAGATCGTCACGTCATATTTCTTACCACTCTTCAGACTTGGCTGAGGAGGCAGACTGGGTATGCAGGTTTGTGTAAGCCAAAAATACTTGCGAGATTTGTTAAGCTGGAAATGTTTGTGTTAGGAAATGTTTGCTCAGAGTTTACATTAGGCTACATTAAGCCCATGGAAATATATTGTTATGTGACCCCTACATGCACTGTAAAGATTCAGTGCTGTGTTGTACAAGTTGTGGTGAGGCTCATGGCGCAGCTTTGTGGTGACTGACCAGGAAATCCCCCACCTGCTAGTTGTTACACAGCATCCATCAACAGGTATCCCAGGCTAGGATCTGCAAGTCCTGTTGTATATTTGTTGTATATTTGTGTGGTTTTGCTCTGGATTAGCCCTCAAACACACACACAACCCCACACCCACACATATATTTTAGTGGCATAAATTTAGTCACATATATTTAGTGACTGACCAGACCATATTTACAGTCTCTCTCCTTTTTCCCTCCCAGACCCCTTTCTCTAGTATATTTCAATGATTTCTGGTTTAAAATCAAGTATTCAATCCTATTCTCAGGTCCATTTGAATATTGCAGAAAGGCGAGGTGAGGTAAAAGGACAATGTTAATTCCTGAATCCTCTCAGGGAGCTGTGGAGACTGACTGAGGAGGAAGGTGATTGGGCCAGTAGGTGGTGACTACTGCTGGAAGGAGACCCCAGCCCCATTTCTCCTCAAGCACTTTCTCCTCCTTAGGATTTTTTTAATCAAACACTCTGCTAAGCAGACAGCAGGTAGCATGTGGTTGTGTTTCACTTTAAGTAAATTCTACATTCAGAGCTGCAAGATCTACCGAAACTATTGTCTCATATTTTTGCACCTAGGTAATGAGACCTTCAGGGAAAAATGTGAAGAACGTCTATTTATTACCTTTTTGAAAGAGGAATTTGCAGTTGTTTCCTATCTACCTTCCTTTCAATGCAAGCAGAGTACCTGCCTGAAGCAGGACAGTGCTGAGCAGTTGCTGCTCTTCATTTGCAGAGCTGGGCTTCTGGAAAAGCCATTCACCTCACAATACCTCATGGAAAATGCTTATTTATACAATGTGTAGGAAAAAAAGCCACAAACAGTTTTAACCTGAGGAAAATACAAATGCATTTGATAAGAAGGAGAATCTTTGTCACATAAGGATGTTTGTTCTTAAGGATGCTTAGAAGACTGGGATATTTCCCTCCCAATATCACTATCCCCATCCCATTGGAGGATAAAATAAGACTTATTCCAAATGCAGCTGTCTGCAGACAGCTGAAACTGGAGGATCTAACTACATAAACAAGTTCATCCCCTTGGTGATCAGGACTTGTTTTATCAGTAACTTGCGGTCACTGCAGGACAGACCTCAGCGACAGCATCACCTTGGACTTGCCATTTCTCGGTTTCTCTCTTGGGATATCTTTTTTCCTTAGGTTTCTACATTCTTTGAGACAAAACAGTACCTTTTTAGAGGTACTTTATTCCTGAAATAACTAAGATACCATCTGGAAATGGTCTTAGTGTGATGCATGATCAACTTGCAGTTAAACACACAAATGTTAATATAAGATTTTTGTGTGTACAAAGTTGTCAGAGAAAAAGCACGAATGTAACAGCTGCATGTAAAACATGGTTGATTTTCCTTACAGTGTTCCATCAGTATTTACCTTGTTTTTTTCACAGTTTTTTTCACTGTGATCAAGATGACAGCAGTCCCTGCATCTTACACTGTTCCTCCATTAAACACCTTGTGTCCTTCTACAGCTTATTTTGATGAATTTTTTTTAAACCTCTGCATGAACAGAGAATTGCCAAATTTTTTCTGGCACATCCTATGTGTTCATGACTGATGCTGATTAAAATATCACGAATACCTCTTTTCTCTTCTCAAAATCACCTGAAAAAAAGATAAGAGTGCTTTTACATAATTTTATCCTCCTATACAGTCCTGACTTATTCCTGAAGCATAGGACCCTATTTTCTGGGCTTTGAGCCACTTTAAACATGAAAGTTAACTTAAAAATGTAACTATACCTCAGTATCAACTTAGTGATTTCATAGTCTAGAGGTGTGATACGTACCCAAAACCTGCTGGTATAATGTGACAAAAGTGTCTTACTTTTTGATGTGGACTGTGACCAGTGTAGACCAACCTTTTCCTGCCTCCACAGAGCTCATGAGCTGTCAAGCTGCAGAGCTAACCCACCTCACTGGGGACAGTTCAGTAAACAACACAGATGAACTCCTGTGTGTCCTTGGCACCTCCAACTTCAGATGTCCACAAGAAGCTGCCTTTGGAATAAGGTTTCTTCTCATGCTAGGCTTCTGACTTGCTGTAGAATTGCTTTGAAGGGCAAGACACATTGTTTTCTTTGGTCCATGGAATTCCCATTTTTTCACGGAAAGATAACAAGAAGAACCTGTGAAGAGTTGCTGAGCAAGAAGAAAAAGAATGGCAGCTATTTAATACGGGAGAGTGAGAGTGTGGAAGGAGCCTTGTGTCTCTGTGTTTTGTAAGTACTCTAATACTGATTTTTTATGAGCTTTCAGTTGGATCCAAAGACAACAATCATCTTCTCTAAAATTAATAGTTCTTCCATGATATTAACAGACTCCAAGGGAGTGTGTCTATGTATTCAAGTAGTGCTGGTTGCTTTAGGTTTCCTTTATAGTGACAAATGAGGGGGTAGCATTTCCAAAAAGCTATTTTATGTAATAGATGATAAATGAACTATAGTCTGGTGATGCTGGTCTCTCTCTGCAGACAATAAGGGCAGCCCAGAGAAAATAACTCAGCCTGCCAAAATATGTTAAGATCCTTACTCAAAGTAACTGCCTCTGTAATGATGAGTAAACAGCATTTTAGCACTGTTGAGACACTGAAAAGTCTCATGGCATGTTACAAAACACCTCCTTCTTTGTAGACTTTCTGTCTGATAAAAACTCAGTCTTGTGTTTCAAAGGAATTTTACCTGATATAAGAACATAGGCTGAGGCTGAAAATTACAAAGTTCTGTCTGAATTTATATGACAAATCCACAGACAAGATGGGCATAGAAAACTGTTACTTCTAGTCCAAAGCTTTAATTACTACAATTAAAATTTTATTATTTTCTTTTTTCTGTGGGGAATAGCACTTTTATTTCCCTTTTTACTCTTTTCATATATAATTGATCTGTTCACAAGTTTAAAAACTAGAATCTAGGTCTTTGTTTGAACCTATGAGGTTTTGAACTCTTGTTGCAGATACATTTGAATGTGACATGAAAACCTTTTAACATCTAGTTAATGAACAAATATGAGAAGATATTTTTGTCAATCACTAAAAATTAATTTGTTATGAAACAAATCAATGGAAAGGGGAGAAAAAGAGAGAGAGAAATGGAGTACTACTGGGTTGGCAGGTAGAAGAAAGCAGATCTTCAAAATAACAGAACGAGTTGAAGAGAAATAGCAAGTTGGGGACAAACAGACCCCTCAGCAAGGCAGCTACAGGAACCTGCTTTCAGTATGGTGTGGAATGGGACAATGCAGGGGCTGAGGGGAGGGCAGGGAGGTGGGAGGGAAGGCACATGTATATCTTGTCAGAAGGGACAAATGGGGAACCTGACACAGAGGAAGAATGACAATGTTAGAACCTGGGTTAGGCCACACCAACACAATTGCTTTTCCTTTCATCTTTTTTTTTTTTTTTTAAGGGCAAAGCAGATTTGCCTTGTGATGTCTTGCAGAAACATTTTGGCCTGTCACATCTGCCTGCCACAATATTCTGTGCCAGCACATGAAAAATCATGACTTCCAGTTTGCTTTTGTGGGTTTTAGTGTTAAAAGCTGATAAAAACTGAAGTGTTTAGTGGATTTGCCTATAATCCTGACATGAACAAATGCCATAGTTAAACTGCGAGAGCAGCAGCAGTGGTACACAGATGGTGGCTTGCACAGGTCAGAGCAAGGCTTGTGTTTAGACAGCACATGGAATAGTATTAGTACACTGGCTGAGAACTGCCCCACAAACTGGGCTGCCTGGCAGTGGTTCACTAGGCAAACTGCCCTAAAACTGGAGGCAACCAACACTGAAATTCTTAGTGATATTCAAAAGCAACTTTTGAATTAGCATTGCATCTCAACACCTTGTTTAGCACCTAACACGGTTTATGTGCAAACTGATAAACCCTTCTCAAATTACCTGATCTGTGAGGAGAGACATTGATCCACTTGCTACAGCAAACAAACTTTCTTGTCCTTTTCTACTGGGATATGTGGGGAAGTGCATTCCTATGGAGGACCTGGGAGGCAGAATGGTGTGACCAGTTCAAATTCATCTCTCTAATTGGGCAAGGTGCATGGCTCTTCCTCCACAGCACAGTCTCTTTCATCTAGAATTATCCCAGGTCTCTGACAGCACTTCACTTCAGACCTAATGGTTTTGCTACTGTTCTCCTTACTGTTCAACATGCCATTTTCCCTCTCACCTCGCTTTTCTTCCAGACCAACATTTTGTTTATTTTTACCCTTTACTTGCTCTTGGTAAGCATTTAGAAGTTAATGAGGAGACAGAAGTTTCCATTTTAGTGGTAGTTTCATTTTCATTTAGTAAGAATTAAAGTACCTGAATAATATCCAGAAAGAAATGTTTTTATATTTGATCAGTAAAGAACAAGTTTCAAAAATGATCAGTTCCTGGTATTTCTTTTTCTCACTTCTCTGTGTCTGTAAGCACTCACATTTGTAAAAGTACTTTTCAGCAAGGAACATGTATATTTCCACAGGTATCTCAAGAAGACAAAGACCAAAATATGCATCCCTATTATACCACTTTTTGAATTAAATTAAACGTATTATAACTGAAAGCCTTATTTTAATTTCAGTTCATAGTAACTTTTTTTGCAGAACAAAGTGTTTATTTTCAGTAACCCTTCACTTTTGTACAAGTGCCCTGAGCCAGGTTTCTGCTCCAAGATTCTCCTTCTCATGACAGTTCACTTCACATATCCACAGCTGAAGTCCTCCTGATGAATGGGCACACAAGTTAAAAAAACTTGTTTTCAGATGCTGCTCCCACCTCTCCCCAACCTCCTCACTTGTTTGTGATGTATATTTTCTTGCAGCTCTGCTACCTTTTTTGATCACAGTCACGATCTCCAGTCCACCTCCTGAATTGCTGCTACTGTGGTATCTGATAAAGCTTTTATTTTTGTTGACAAAATATATCCAAAGACATCAGTAGCCACAGTGTTCAAACACATGCTTATTATAAAAAATAACAATGACTAAAACCTTGGGAAATGCAAAGGAATAATATTATTCTCAGAAGTAGGAGCCATACCATCATTTTCTGGGTGCTAATGACTGGAGGCCATTTTCTGCCTACATCTCTCCAAGAATTCAACAGCCTTCCTGTGACAGAAATACAAAATGAAGGTTAGAGAAGTGAGGAAGATAAGAGAGAGATGAGAAAAGGTGCTGTTTGTGGAATGAAATTATGCTTGTTAAAGGCCTGTGTTAGGCTTAGTTCATATGTTCTTTGAAACTCCTGGTCAGAGTAATCTTGTATTTCAAGATATTAAACCTTCACTCATTTTGTAATCTCTAGGATCTCTTCTCTTTTGCTTTCCCATCTCTGCCTCATTCAATTTTACTGCACTTCTCATGTCTTTAATACTGTTTACAGATATGTCCACTTCGTTAATGTGTTACATATATGATGTTTTTTCACAGCTTTGAGGGCCTCATCTACACTTACCGTATCTTCAGAGAACACCAAGGATATTTTAGAATACAGGTGAGTAACTCTCATTGCATCTCTAAAGATTGCATTAAGGATCATAGATTTAAAAAAACCCATAAATTAAAATATCTTAGATTCATCTATGATCAATGATCTATGATAGTTTTAATCTATTATCGTTTTAGTCTATGATCATAAATTTAAAAAAAATCCATAAACACAATACTATAGAAAATATTTCCAAGTTTGCTCTCTACTCAATTCTTATTGTAGATGACCTCAAAAAGTAGCTCTTGTGTTTGTAGAATTTCCTTATAATTTAAGTGGCTCTATTATTTATTAACCAGCTGTTTTCTCATTTGACCATTTCTTTTTGATAGCACTGATGAAATATCTATTACTTTTCTTACTTCCTCCTGTTTCTTACTTTCTCCTGTTCCTAATTACCTTTTTCTACTTGAAAGCACTGCTAGTGCATGCAGCATTTCATAAGGATCTGGGATATTGAAATGATCTTTTTGATTTAAAGAATCTATAATTCTGTGTGATTGTGAGGCATCTGCAGCGACAATGCCAAATAATGCTGCTTATTCAAGTAAAACAATGGTTTTGCCTGTGCATGAAAGACCCAATTTCCCCTGAAGAATGGTTTACTGACAAAAAATATTCTGTTTTGGACTTTATCCATTCTACTGGGGTTATGCTGTCATTCTTGTCAGCAGGTAACTCAGATATTTTTAGACTTTTTAAACCCATTCTTCCACAAATTTTTGCCAATAGTGTGAAAGAAGAATTCAGTTCTTAAAAATTTTAAATCAGGTTATTTTGGCTCACTAAAATAATTGACTAAAATAATGTATTGATGTGGAAGAGAGGTTGTTTGGGATTTTTTTTAAAGCCAGATTCAGACATGAGCTTTCTTGAGTGCAGCAGGCTGATCCCAACCAGCTAAACACCCCTACAGCTGCTCACTCCCTCCCTCCTTAGTAGGACGGGGTTGGGGGAAGAGAACACAAAGAGCAAAAGTGAGAAAACTCCTGGCCCAGATAAAATACAGTGTAATAGGTAAACAGGTAAAGCAAAGTTGTGCACACAAGCAAAGCAAAGAAGTTTAGCAACTCCTTCCCATCAGGGGGCAGATATTTAGTGACCTCCCGGAAAGTGAAGCCTCAGCACACACATAACCACAAACGTCCTCCCTTTCCCTATGCTTTTATCGCTGAGTACAGTGTCAGATGGGGTAAGATAGGACAGACAGCATCTTGCACACCCCCAGCCTACTCCCCAGGGGAACCAAGAGCAAGAAAGACATCCTTAGTGCTGCACAACACTGTTCAGCAACAGCCAAAATGTGGTGGCTGTGTTATCAGCAATGTTCAGTCACAAATTCAGAGCACAGCACTTTGTAGGCTGCTATGAAGTTTACTCATCCCAGCCAGACCCAGTACACACAGGCATTGGCACCCAGTTCATCCAGGGCTGAATAAAAGATGAAGGATGCAGAAAACCAAAGCAAATAAATGCATGTTTCTTTGTTAGCTAGCAGATTAAGAGAAAGCCCCGTTCTCTTTTAATGACTACTAGTAGGCTGCTCACTGTCTGTCACTGCCCTGAAGTCACAGCACTGTAAAGTCCATGCACAGATCCCCCCCACAGGGCTGAGCTGCAGGAGCAGTTCAGTCCTGTCAGATGAACCCACACTTAAAGAACAGTTTTTTGCACATGACCTTTGCTTGCCAATGCTGATATTTTGTAAAAGTTTGAGTTCTGTTTGTCACCTAGTTATTTAAAGGCAGCATTTTAAGTGAGAACTAAATATGTTATCCCTAAACTTTTACTCTCAGACCAGAGTACAGTGTGTAATGCTGTAATCTTCAACACTCTGCTGTAGTGGATCACTGCAGCACACATCTACACCAATAATTTAACTGATGTTCTTCTTGAAAAAAAAAAGATACTGAGGGAGGTTACTTTTAATGCCATAATCATGGCTCCAAACAGGTCTCCCTAGTGTTTTAAGGACAGTGCAATATTCTGTCACCAAACCTGTTTACAAAACAGCTCCTTGGTAAATAAGAAACAACTTATCATTCTTTTCATTTAGGGAACTCCATGTGAAGGGAACTTGCAAACACATTTTGTTATCCTTTCCTTGCAGACTTTTGAAGGTGTTCCAGAGAGGACCTTCAAAACATTAAAGGACTTAATATACGCTTTTGAAAAGCCAAATCAAGGACTGATAACTAACCTCCGCTACCCGGTGAAGAAACCGAAGGCCTTGCAAAGAAGCCAGAGGTTCAAGTCAGAAATGGACAATGTTTATGATGGTGAGAAACTTAGCTCTGCCTTTGTGGGTTTTTTAAAGGTGACAGCATTGACAGGTTTGTGGTAAATACTTGCTAAACATTGTCTTGCATGGACAGAAGTTTTACCTCCTCCCTTCTCTCTTATGTTCACTGAAATGGTTATTAGCTCACAGGTTACTTACCCTCACAAATGTACAAATTAAAATCACTAGAGATTCACAATGATGAAAAAAGCTGCCTCCAGCTGTCTCGTTCATGGATGTTGATGCTTTTAGGCTGGAGAAGACTGAGAACCAGTTTTACTTAATGTGCTTCTGCCAAGATACCAGGCCCTTGCACTTGGGAGTTGAGGCTGTCATTTACCTTCATTGTCCAGGTCTTAAGATATGTTTATATCAAAACCTTACTCAGTTAGTTCTAAGATGGGCAGGCAAGCAAGCCAGCTTGTGATTTGTATTCAAACATGACTAAGTGATCAGCATATAGCCTTGTGCTCAGGATCACAGCTTTGGAACCAGAGTTCAGCCTCTCATTGCTCTTCTGCTAATTTATGGTCACGACTCCCAGGTGTAGGATGAGGATATGATGCTTCTACCTGACAGAATTATGCAAATGGATACAATAAAGACAGAGGTTCTCATAAAGCTTTAGACTGTGTTGTATAGCCTCATGTCATCCTTACATCCTTGTTTTGAGAAGCATGACTGCAGATACTGTTGATAACTTGCTAGTATCCCTCACACCATTCCTCATGTTCCTGCTGTACAACACTGAGCTGCAGCATCCATCAGGCCATGGGCTGCAAAATAACCCTGAGACTGTTCCATGACCTCTGGCAGAGTGTGCCAAGAGCCCCAGCCAGGAGTAAGGTAAATCCTTTTGCTAAGTACAGATATCATAAAGCAAACAAAACTTTGGAGTCTCCACCCTGCCCTGTGATTTGCATCTCATGCCCAACAGCAGCTCAGCACGGTGGTGTGCGGCAGTGTTATAATCCAGTTATTAAAGTTATTAGAAATGCCTCTGCCCAAATTAAGGTGGAAATGAGACCATATGCCAGTGACAATAGTTTGGGTTTTATTTGATAGTAAATATGAGAGGGAGAGAGAGAAAAAGGAGAGTAAAAAGAAGAGAAAGGAGAAAGAGGTGGGGGGGATAGAAAGAGAGTGACAGAAAATATCACCACTCCATGAATCCCAACAATGTTCCTTTGATCCTCTCAGCTGGTCTTCTTGGTGGTGAAGGTGTCCCCAGAATGCATAGAATCCAATGGCTTAATATACACTCAGGCTAGGTAGGAAAACCCAGGTACCTCCCTGGGGCAGCGAGAGTTTGCCACTGTCTCTTACAACAGACTCTGGGTTTTTTGCATCACGTGCAGTCCTGTGATGCAAGGCTTCAGGAAGGACTCTGGGGGGCACTTCAGGGAGTCTTTGATGGATTAAGGCACTCTCTCAGCTGCCTCTCACGTGAATGCCCCATGGATGTGGCCTTCCCAAGGTTGGGGGTTCCATAGCCAGTTTGTGTAAGGCAGGATGGTTTCACTGCCCCTGAGCAGCAAACAACATGCCAAAACTTCCTCCCCCCACCTCTGCTGGGGGGGAAATCTGTACAAACCTCCTCCCAGAAAAGGGGTCTGACGGCTATGGCCTCCCCCACCTTGAAGCAAGGCAGAGATGATTCTCAGTTCAGCTGCTGGGTTTGGATCACATTCTTTTCTTTGTTTACTTGTTTGTTTCAGGTGACTGAAGAATGGGTTTTCCTTTATCTAATCTCAGTAGTTTGGGTAACTTCAGGGAGGCTTCTTTGGTTGTAACTTCTTTATACAGTTTTTGTTATAATGAGCAGAACTTTATATCAAAGTTCGAGGCATGAACTATTTCAGACTCTGACAGACAGGCCCTCTTTGCTGCAGTTGCTGGGGTTTCACACACAAGAGCAGTACAACTGCTCTGGCCAAGCTCCCCAGCACAGCGTGCACTGCTGCAATTTTGGGGCCTGACCTCCAGCAACCTTGCTGAGGGGAAGCCACAGAGACACATTTCCCATGTCATCAACATTACCTTGTCACCTGTATCACACAGCAAATATGCCATATTTGCTCTAAAAATTTTGTTATGGTTTCTTATCATTGCTGTTGCAGGGAGACAGAAAACATTGCAGTAACATGGATATGTTTTTAGAAATTTTTGGTCCTGCAATAGGAATTTTTCTTGAAGATGAAGAGTGTCCTCATCTGGAATCACAGGGAGGAAAATAAACCCTTATATTTCAATGTCAAAATATAGGTAGGCTTCCATAAATATGGAGGCTTTTTAGAAATAATCAAGCTACTTTGGAATTGTTTTTATTAAATTTTGATTTAAATTTCACTTATACAGCATTCCAAACTTCCCTCTCAGGCTGCATTATTACATGTCCACAGCAGGGGCTTATGGGGCTTAAAGGTCATGCTCTCCGAAACACAGGCACTGCCCAAAGCACAGCAGTGCTCCCTAAAGCAAGCGCGTCCCTCACGTGCTACCAGCAGCTGGCTTTGCTGCACACGTGGAACTGAGCACTCCAGCACAACCAGTGGAACACCTCAAGGGACTGAGATCATGATCCTGGTGGTTGGAGATATTTGAGTTTTGTTTTCTAGCTTAGGAATAGCTTTTCTGAGGGCAGCTGTTTGAAGAGCAATAGGTCTCCGTAGTGGAACTTTGAGTTCCAAGCATTGAATTTCTGCCTTTTTCCTGGCTTCTCAAAAACCACAACCAATCTTACAAAGTGTAAGAGAGAACAGGATTTTTCAGGCTCTCCTCCTTTAGTTGGGATGAGAACTTTTCTCTTGGGTATTTATTTACAGAACAAGGGATGCATTTTGAGAGTCACAGATATCTCAGCTACTGATTTGATTTAGCAAGAATGGATCATTTCTGACATTTGACTGTTTCTCAGGAAGAAGGGGGTAGTATCATGTGAATACAGCTGTTTACAACAGTGCTTCCTGGCTCAGAAAAGGCTTTGCCTTTTCCTGGAGAATCCAGCCCATAGGACAGGGGGCCTAAATGTTGGCCCTGCAATAGCACACTGAGAAACCAAACTGAGTTACTGATACCTGCCCTGCCACAGGCTGTGCTGCACCCACAGCCTTTCAGAAGAGCACCTTGCAATGACATCTTTTTTTATTTGTATTGATTACTTCACAGAAGTTGATGACAGCGATGATTACGTTGATGTCTTACCCTGAAGGATCTGTGCCTGATGGTTTCGGAAGCTGCCATTCCAGGACATGCCCCGGCACAGGGCATCAGCTGGGGAGAGCTTCCAGCTGGGTGTCCTCTGCTCTAGATCTGGAATTACCTTCTCCTTTTGCAGACTGTCAGAGTAGCTTGTGGAGGAATGGCTACATGACAGGGGCCATGCTCTGGACCAAGAATCAGGAGGATGCAGCTAATCTGGGTCCCTGCACCTGCAAAACACTGTGTCCTTGAGCATAGCTGTGGTACAATAACAAGTAGTGAGAGAGACATGAGAAAAGAAAGATGTAACCCCTAGGTATGAGGAAGAGCTGATATTGTAGTATAGCCAATAGATTGCTTAGCTTGCAGAATATGTATGAGCTTATTACTTGTTGTGCATAAAAGTCTGATGCTCTCTTCAATAAACGAAGCTTGCTAAACACTCATATTGAGCGTCCAAGTTTCCCTCACTGCGATAGTAGCTGTATGTTCAGCCAGTAGATCCAGTACAAGCTATTATGCATGTTTGCTCAGCAATAAAAGAAGTACTTTTTGTTACAGACACAAATACACATATGTAGGTATGGGGGAAGGCGTCCATGTATGTGTCTTCTGGTGTTTTTTAGCCAGGAAATTGTCTAAGATGTTGACTGCTAGAGTGAACATTCTGCTAGAAGGCAGCAATATAAATACATTAAATGAATAGGCATAAAGCAGTAATTTATGGCAGAATTGATAGGTGTTGATAAAAATCATATATGACAAAAGACAAAAATGCTGTGTTAAATCCATGCCATAAAAAAATAACCAACCAGAGGAAAATTGTTTGAAATACTTTTAACTTTGAGGAACGGTTCTGGCGATTACAAGAGGGCTACAAGTTGTACATACATGTCAGCATGAACACATCATTTTTTAAATAGATTCTGTACTTATGGAAATACTTACTCCATTTGATTTTCTATTGCCATTAGTTCTGTATTATGTATATGTCTTTTGTTGTTTGTTTGCTTGGTTTTAATGCAAAAATTTGCTTTAATATTAACCCCAATTTTAAATAGTTAATAAATACTTTAGTTCTGAAGGTGGTCTGCAACTAGCAGCCACAGCCAAAATGGGAATGTATGTCCTGAGTCTTCCAGTCACTCCTATAGACTTGCTCACCATTTGAGACTGTGAGGAAGACATTTGTATTTGTTGTATGTTTAAGACCCTTCACAAATTATTTATGTATTTTAATAGGTAATACTAGTTAGATTTTTTTTTCTATTATGTTTCTCTCGCACCATTATTTGTCAAAGGAATTTTAGACCTTTCAGAGCTTTGGACTTCATTATGAATTTAACAGTGCTGCAGAGTTTTTGGCTCCAGGCTCAACTAGTATTTGTAGTATGAAAGAGACAAAAAAAAAAAATAGACTATTAACTAACCCTAGAAATGCCAGGAAGTACTAAAATATATGTCCAAAACGTCATTAATTGAAAAGAAAGTAGTCATCCATGAAAAACGTACTATGGGACATAAACACTCCAGCCCTTGCTCTGTAGAAGCACGTAACTAATTTGCCTCTTCACTTGCAGAATCCTGTAGCCTGTCTGATAGCTGGTTATCACAGGTAACAGACTGAGCAGCTGCTGTGCTGAGACACCCCACCTCCAGCAGCACGGTCCTCAACAAAGCACAGCACTGTAGTTTTTCTGAAATGTAGTTTCTTCTGAAAAGTCTCAGCAGTCCCCCAGGTGCTCACTCAGTCACACTGATGTTCAGCCTTGGGAAAAGGCCGAGCGACAAGGAATCCCAGCCTGTGCCTCATGGTGCCTACTGAGTGACTCTGATGGCTGAACAGAGGGCAAGGGCCGGGCCGTGGTGCCTTTCAGGTGGCACTTGTCAGCGTGTTATGGACTGAGACTTACACCACCAGTCCTGGTGGCTGTAACTCCTGGTCCAGGACTGAGGGTGATTTCAGGCCCACACTCCAGTCACCTCCCCAGCGTTCCCTTGCAGCAGTCATGTGAAAGAGGGGACACAGGATCAAGGACTTAAAAGAGGAAAAAGAGACACAATGACGTTACATTCACATTGCTTGCCTGTCCTTTATGGCAATGTTTAGGACAAACAGCATGGGAAACAGCACAGGAAAATACAGAGGCCGATATAGACGTTCCTACACATATTTGCAGACCTAATATGACAGAAAACAATCAGTGCAATCAATCAGAGTTGAGAAAATATGTTCAAAAGCTTCACACAGCAGCATCTACCTGCCGACATCCAAAGGGTGGATCGGTGAGTGGGTGTTTGTCCATATCGGGGGGTTGAGTAGTGGGGGCGCGGAACTTTTTGTACCTCTTGTACATTCGAACTTCGAGCACATGGTGTAAGGAAGAACATGGTCCAAGAAAGGCATGATCCCGATGTCCCGGAGCACTCCAGCTGCAAGGAGTACGAGGAAAGGTCTCCTGCTGCAGCGCAGGCAGCGGGAGCGGGCGCTGTGCCCGCAGCGGCCTGCGGGGGTCGCTGTGTGAGGGGGATGAGTGGGCCGGGGTCGCGGGGCCCCGGGTTCGGTCCCCACCGTCGCCAGGACACTGCTAAACCTTCTCCCTCCCGCCCGTGGTTCCCTGGCCTCTCTCGCGGGAGGGGGAGGCTGGCATCTGGCCAGGCTTAAGCCCTCCCGAATAGGAGAGGAAAGGATCATGGGTACTAGAAAGACAGCAGGAAGGTGAGGCAGGGCTGCGGGAGCCAGGTGGGAAGCGACAGCACCTCCAATCGGAGGCAGCCCTCCAGAGGCAGGACGACTGGAAGACTCAGCTCCCCACGACCACGCAGAGCTCCGCTTAGGAAAAGCATCCCTCTGGATCGCCCCGACGGCACGTGAGCCCTAAAGCCGCTATCACCGATCCAAGCGCCCGCATTTCCCGGATCCGCAGTCGCCACCTGCCCCAAGCCGTGGCTGCTGCCCGTCCCTGCCTCCCTTAAGCAAGATGGCGGCGGCGGCGACGTCTCCCGTGCTGCCGCGCGGCGGCCGCTCGCGCTCAGTGGTCGCTGCGTCATGATGGCGGCGGCGGCGGCGGGAAATGCGAGTGAGGGCCGAGTGGAGCGTCTGAGGTGCCGGGCCGCCATGGACCCCCCGAGCTGCATGAAGGCCCTGCTCCTCGCAGCCACGGAGTACCGCGCCGCCAAGACGGCGCACAATGCCGCGCTCCTGCAGCGCAGCCTGGAGGTGGGAGCGGCGCCCGTGCCGGGGCGCGGAGGGAGCGGGGCGTGGGGGGTGCTGTGGTATCTGTTATTATAACGTTTTATGGTGTGTTTGTGTTTACAGAGCTGTATTGTGAGTCTATATGCACCCAGGGCAAGCAGATAGCGTGGGTTACAGGGGACTTAATTTTTTATTTATCCCTTAAATTCTGGCCCGCATGAATCGTTTCACAGCTTAAAAAATAGCGTGTGAATGACGAATTGGTCTTGCATCTGGAATTTTCCAGTTCCGTGCTACTAAGGAGTAGTGAAACTGGAGTTTTCACTAAGGAGGTGGACCAGTTCCTTTCCCTGATCTTCAGGTACAGCTTTGTGTACAACTTATGTGGTACAGCTTTGTGTACAACTTTGAATTAATCTCCAAGTTACTTTTTCAAATACAGATTTATTTTAATTGGTATTTATTTTAATTTATTTTAATTGCTTTAATTGTTTATGCGAGAGTTAGTATCTTGCTTTGCTTTCTTCCCTATATCCCTTGCAAGGAGATACAGAGGGAATACACAAAAGCAACATTATGTGTCTCCCATATGCAAAATATAAATCGTGTCTGACTGTATTGGTGTAAAGGTATATAATTTTTGGCCTCTTCTTATGAAGGGTTCTGCTAGCTCAGGTTCCATTTTTTCATTCCAGCCACAGAGTCCTCCCAAAACAGCCCTGACTGCCCCTGCAGATCCTTCCTGCAGAGTGCCACCTTTGGGTCCCTGTCCAGGCCTTTGGAAGGCAGGCTGATGGTGACGTGGTTATTCTTTCAAAATAAATAAACTTGGTACTTTCCAAGCATAAAGGAATGAAAAACAGGTTTTTTTTCCATTTCTGCCTCTTTTTTTCCCCCCAGCACACATGAACATAAATGTCCCAGTACAATGACACTTACATTCTCAGTTTGTCAAGTAGGACAAAATCTATTTCTCGCAATTCTGTGCTTCGACTTCCGTGTCAATTACATTGTTGCAGTTGAGTAAGTAAGGTTTTTCTCCTTTCATCTCCAGGTTATCTCCGGACTGAAGCTTACTCGTTTTTTTGCTTCAAACCAGATTCTACCAAGTGAATGTCTCAGTTGCCTTGTAGAGCTCCTGGAGGACACTAATATAAACCCTTCTCTGGTCTTGTCTGTGGTTACTTTGCTATCACAGCTAGGTAAGGTTTGCATCTGAACTTTTTATCTTTTGTCTGGAAAAGGGAAGATAAGACAGATGCTGTCTTATCTGTCTGTGTTGTGGGTGATTAATGTCTTGGAAGAAGCTTGAGGTGTGAAAGATGAAGTATTTTTCATTGTAGTGGAGTGCTTGGCTAAGCTACCTATTAAGAAGTTTTGCAGTGAGAAGGAGATTTGAAGTCATCCCTCTGAATGACAATGATCATGCTTGTCAGAATTTATCCACTGGGTAGAGTGAGAAATTATTCTCTTGTCCTTTATTTTTGGAGCTGGAAAAGACTACTTTTTTAATTAAGTGAAAAATGTGGCTAGGGTGTGCAAGGATAGGGAGAAGTGGTGTCACATCCTCTGTTGTAATAGCAATCAGTCGGGACTCAGTTTCCTCGTGCAGAGGAAGCCAATTCTTTATTCTCATAACTATTTTTACACAGTTTTCACAGACCTCGTGCTCAACTCTGATGGGCTAGTAGTTTTCTTGCTCCTTAATTCATTGGTTAGAAAGTGCTTGTGTGTGTAGGTGTTAAGACTCTCTCCATCTACAGGTGTTTACATATAGCTTTGGTGGATTGTCATGGGACAGATCTACTGTTTATGCTGGTGCCACTTATTTTTCTCTCTAAGAATAGGTGGCAATGCAAACAAATTCTCATTCTTAGGATTTCTTCACATGGGAACTTAAAAGTTACTGCTAGCTTTAGCTAGAGTAGCAGGGCCTAAGCCATATTTTATAAGACCTTTCTTTTATAACATCTTTTACCTGTCTGCATCTGCAACAATCCTCAACTGACATCACCTCAGGTTGCCTCTCCCACTGGAGTGTTTTCTGGCAGTGTGGGCTCTCCAACAGCCTGGCCTATGTGCATCAAGTTTCCCAACAGCAAAGAGGTTCTACTGCCTTTTGCTTGTGTATTGAAATGCCTTTTTTGTTTTTTTTATTTCCCCCTCTATTTCATGGAAATGGGATTGCAATATCCAGGGAGCTCTGTGCTCAGAGCACAACCTACATATACAGAGAAAAATTATCCCATCATTGCTTAGTTTCTCATCATATATGAGTAGTTATTCAAGATCTGAGTCCTTTGTGACACTCCCTCGTTTATCTTCTGTGATTCATGGAGTTTAAGCCTCTCTGAGCTTCCTTTTATGTTTTTGGAACAATTACTGTGAAATTATATTTGTTATAGGGTTCTGGAAAATTTTAAGAATTAATTCCTCTTCCAAATGATCTATTGCTCTACTTGTTTTGCTACAACTCTGAGGATTGCCTAAGCAGAACTGGCTTCTATTTATTTATTTAACTAATGCTAGATAACCCTATCAGGTTATCAGTTTGAGTCTACCTTTCTACCATAGTGTGAGGCAAGAAACTGAGCTCATTAAGATCTAAGCCTTTGAAGTGCAGGTTTCAAGATCTCAGAAATGAAACTTGGTAGGTAGGAGGCAGACTATTCTTTCAGTGTCCAACCATCTTAAGGAAATGGATTAGTGTTATAATTAACTGTATGTCCAAAGGTGAGGTAGAGAGGCAAGAGCATAGGAGCTGTCATTTATTTGTAATTACCTTTAAAACATGGGTGAAGAACTGCTCAAAGACATTGGCTTCTGCTTCAACTGGTAGCTAATATGACAGTTTGTTCTGCTAATAATTCCCAAATTCCAGCTTCAGACACAGAGACTAGAGAAGCTCTCCAGGACACACACAATCTGACTAGCGTGCTGGCAGGAGTGGTCCATCGAAGTTCTACTAATCTGAGTGACCCAGTCTTATTACAGGTAAAGGAACTAATGCTTCATAATTTTTGGCTACTGTTGCATAATGAACATTATACTTTATGCATATAATAACCCTTCAAAAACTCTATTGGAAATAATGTGTCAAGGGAAAATTGATCTTAGTTGTGTGCTTTATTTGCTGTTTGAGGTGGGTGTGACAGGAATTTAACAATTTATAGAGTTCTTTGTACTCTTTAATCTTACTGGGCTTCTCACGTGCTCTAATCAAAGAGCCCCTAAAAATCCCACAAAGCAAAAATAACAACCAGCCAAAAAAAATGCTGCTTTTTAAAAATTATTTCAAGAAGTCATTGCTTGAGAGCTCAGAAGATTGATTTCCAGTTGAGGTATTTGGCTGTTTCTCCTGACATAAGCCATTTCATAACACAAGCCTGGAGGTCATTTTGTCTAATCAGTACTTTGACAGGTAACTGTGAAGGAGTGAAAGGAAAGTTGTGGCTGCCTGTTTTCATGGGAGGTTTGCAGGGCATGTATGGCCTCCTTTTTTCTGGTCAGTACTATCTGCCAGTGGATGCCAGGCACTGTACTAATCAAAACTTAAGTGAATGTCTGACTATCAGTTTGAACTCACCAATTTTAACCTGTCCTTAAAGTTTGCTTTATTTTTTTCAAATATGCACAGGTTTTCCTCTAAGCTTTCAGTAAGTACTTGCTGTTTGCCTGTTGTCACTTGTCTCTTTCTGAAAAGCAGAAAATTAATTTACTGGTAGTCCTATGGCTCTTGTTATGTGGAAAATAAGTCAGGCATCAAGTAAAGATCTCTATTCCTGTGGTTTGTGTATTTCTCAAAGCACTAGGAGTACCACAAGATCTAGGGATCCAAGTGAATCACCAGTCAATAGGAGAGAATTTGCAGTCACCAGATAGATCCAATCTTAACGCCTTGAAGCTCTTAGATATCTAAATGTTGAGGTTTTGTTTCAACTGCTAACCTCTGCTGTGATTTTTGTCATGTTTGAGTGTATTGACTTTGGTTATGTGCCAGAAGAGTGCTGTATGAAGGACTTTGCTACCTTAGATCTGTTGACAGTCTTTAGAGCAAACCTGTTTTCCTGTAGGCATCCTTTCTACAAGAGCTTGCAAAGTGCTTTTTTGGATTTTGATGAGACTTCTAGACCTTTCAATAGCACAAAGCCTGTTTATCACTGACAGAATGGAGAACTTGCTGGTAAGGCAAAGGTAGAGAATTGAATGTGATGCCTTGAGAGGCTGACCTGGAACAGAGACTAGACAGAGCTAAAAAATAAATAAGGTATTTATTAAAAGGCCTTAAAAGGATATACCTTGGGCAGTACAAGAGCCTGGTCAGGGCTACATCCAAGATGGACCCAAAATGGTCACAAGGTTTCACACTTTTATAAGTTTTGGTCTATTTACATATTGGGGTTAATTACAGCTTCAGGTTATGAAGTCCCATCCTCCATGTTTGGTCTCTTCAGTTCTGTTGTTTATACTCTTGGGCCTGAAGCTGGTAACAGTTGTCCTTGGTTCCCAAGCTGGAAAATGATTGTTTTGTCTGTCTACTCTATGAAGAGAACTTACTAACACTTCAGGCTCAGAGTTACACACTAAGGCAGTACAGAATCTGAAAAATATGAAAGCTAAAACTTAAGGCATCAAATTGGCTGAAAAGGTAACTCCTCTGTCAAAATAAAATCTTAATAATATTTTTTGGGTTTTACTAAGTACATCAGTATGTTAGGACATTACAATGTGCTTGCAGCAGCTTATGTAATTGTTAATGTTAGAGTCTGAAAATTAATTAAGTTGTGGTGTTTTGATATTTGTCTTTTCAGTTTCATCTTTTGTAACATTTCTCCTGAGATGGTGTAGGACAAGCATGTGAACAGCTTTCTGTTTCCTCAGGGTATTCAGTTGCTGCAGAGACTAACCTACAACGTTCCCATCTTTTGTGCTGGTGCCAACATCGATGGATTAATTCTGTTTCTAATGCATCATGTGTAAGTGTGTACTCAGTGTCTTTTCTTATGGGAAACAGCAAGCTAAGTTTCTAAACTTTCTGAAGACTATTAGAGTACTGTACTAACCTGGTCTCCAGAGTGAGAGTCTCAGCTGTGCTCTGACTTATCACTTTCCTTTGAAAACCATGTACTTGTTGCAGATTGTCAAATGCAGTGATTGTGGGACTTTGAGCGATGGAATATTAATTGGCCTCAGCCCACCTCCACACCTGTGGGAGCAGGGAGCTAATAAAGAGAAAAGCCAGGAGGAAATTCATGCTTGTCACTAGGAGCAGACTGTTAGATTAATAAAAATTTGATTCAAGTGCTCTTGTAAGAAATCTAATGAAACTTATAAGTATATTTAATAAACAACCTCTGATAGCAGTGATCTCTGATACTTTGGGTTTGTTCCAGATGTACTCAGTTAAAAGCTGCCCACACTGCATGGATTACAGTCTGAATTTTGCTTTGCATAGTGAAATGGTATCTTATTAAAAAACAAGCTCTTGCCAAGACACAAAACAAAATATAAGTCCCCCAAGCACCCAGCTCTCCCAGCCCCCACCCTGCAATTTCTTGTAATTAAATTCAGGATGCTTCAATGAAATCATCTTTTTGGCTTTTCTTTTAAGTCAATCCACTGAAGATGAGTTAACAATACCGTGTTTAGGACTCCTGGCAAACCTCTGTCGTCACAACTTGTCTATTCAAAGTCAGATAAAATCTTCGGTAAGAGCTTTGCTTTTGTGTCATGATTCTCCAGCTTAAGGGTAAGAGTTAATTGATGCTACTAGGTACCTTAGTACTTCTTTAACACTTTCAGCACTTTAACATTTTCTGCTTATTCTGCCGAAGGGCAGTTGTTTCTCCCATGCTGGAGAAAATAACCAGCAGAACAGGAAGTTGGATATCCTCTATCCTTTGGTACATTGCTGTGTAGTTGCCCTGGCTTGTATTATGTGTTTGGTTTTTGCAACTGTTCTCTGCAGCTGAAAAGTGAATTGAAAATGTGATCATTCTTCCATAGAAAAAACTAAATGTCATTAAAACATAAAGATTATAGGTGGATTTTTGATAAGCAAAAAGGAGATTTGCTTTTCAAAAGATAAATCAATAAAATAGCACTGATCTTCATGTCAGGGTCCTTGAATCCTCAAATACATATACATATCTGAACTGCTTTGTTCCTATGTGTTCATAAATCAGTGCAAACATTTTATTTTTTAGTTCAGAAAGAGAAATTAATCTACATAAAAGCAAATGTTCTGTTTACCTTGGAAGAGGCAGGGGGCAAAAAAAAAGGGAGAAACTATTGTCAGATCTGATCATTAATCAGAGAAGGGATAAGAGTCAATTTTCAGTGATTATTTTCTCTTATGGGCTTTAGCAAAATGACTTTCTCATCTTTCCTTAAAATAATGATGGAATTTCTTCCTTCATTGGTTCTCTGTTGTTTTGGGGTGTTTTTTCTCATTTTTCCTTATACAGGTTGAAAAGAGAATATTAACATCAGTGCCAGTATTGTGCAGCAGAACAATGAAATAGCTTTCCCAGAGAATTGTTACCATACTAACATTTTTTTTGTATTATTCATTATTTGTATGGCTTATGTGTAGATATGTCAAACCTGCAAATTTGATGGGTTTGTAATATCTTTGTTTCTCCTTTTTGCTGTAGAATAATGTGAAGAGTTTCTATCGTACCTTAATAAGTTTCTTGGCCCACAGCAGTTTGACTATGGTTGTGTTTGCACTTTCGGTGTTATCAAGCCTTACCCTAAATGAAGAAGTAGGAGAAAAAGTAAGTGTGTCTTTGAAGTAGTTTCTATTCTTAAGTTGTAGATAAAACCAATTGTCACACTGGCCAAATAAAATCTTAATTCCACCTAGTTTTAATGAGCAAGACACCCAGCAAAGTATGTGCCTATACACAACTTTCTTCTTCCTTCCAGCTCTTTCACGGTCGAAATATCCATCAGACATTTCAGTTAATATTCAATATTGTTGTAAATGGAGATACTCTAACAAGAAAATATTCTGTTGATTTACTCATGGATCTTATGAAGAACCCCAAAGTTGCAGATTATCTTACCAGGTATGGCTTCATTTCCTAAAAGTATTTTTCCTAAGCTCTAGTTCAGTTTCTTTGCTGTATGCTATTTGAATTCTAAACCAAACACTGGGGGAAAAAAATCCCAAGATGCTTTTTGAATGTTGCTAGTTGATTATAATTATAACTGCTATATCTGAACCTAAAGGGTGGCTGGGTTACTAGTTTGACACAGAATTGTGACTTAAAACCTTTTTCTTTCATTGTCACTGAAGGAACATTGAATACTCTGTTCTGTAATGTTTGTAATGTTTTATCTGGATAGTGTTGGTAGTCAGACAACAAGATGAGTAGCTATGCTGCTTTTTACAGTGTTATACAATCTTGAAGTGGAATAGTATAATTGAAATTGCAAGAAGTAATAATTTTATTGGTGGGGGGTTATAGAGTGGTTCTGTGGAGAGCTTGACTAGTAGTTTTGCACATTTTCCACTAGCAGAATTTAGGTGCTGATTTTCAATCTAAATCAAGCAGTAAACATAGCTGAAAAATCATAGCTTATTTTAAGGAATTTGCTTTCATTATTAGTGATAAATAACTTTAAATATTTTTAATGCTTGTGCTGTTAAATTATCAAAAATTTAAATAGAAATTATGTTATCAAAACCGTCACTGTATTTGAAGTGTTTGGGGATAAGAAGAAGAATAGGGCACTTTCATTCATCACTTGGTGTAAATGTCTAAATGTGCTGAAATTTCAGTTTTATAATTTTTTTCTTCTCTATGCATGCTATAGGTACAAGCACTTCACCTCTTGCCTTGGTCAAGTATTAGATCTTCTTCATGGAAGGGATCCTGATTCATCATCTAAGGTATTTATACTTTTTCTGTTAAAGGCTGAGGCTACATTCCTAAACTAGTTTCTCTTCTGTTATTATAAATAGGTTCCTTGTATACAAGGGTTGGTCATAAAATACACTGTCTTCAGGACTCTTAAATGACCTAGAGAATTCACCAGGTTTATATTTTCTAGTTATTCAAAAGGCTGTCAGGTTGAATTTGTAATGTTGGGGTTTTGCCGGATTGTGCGTCTGCTTTCAGGCAACAGATGTAAAGGCAAAAAGCCAACATAAACACCTTTTGTGCTTTGGCTATTAGAAATTTTGGCATCTACCAGGAATGCAGTATATCCCACTTTGCTCTCTAAACCTTGAATTATTACTAAGACTTCAGCTGGTGATCAGGGAACCATGATGCTAGTCCCAAACATGTAGGAATAAGTGTTCTTGCCTTAGCTGAACAAATAGATGCCACTTGTTTAAGCAGTGAACTGTTACATTCAGCTTTGTGTCACTACCACCTTATGTAAATGAAACTGGCTATCTGTCACTAAAGTCTAAAATATGAAATGTGAAAATGTTGGGGCTAAATATATCTGTGAAACAGATCTAGAGCTTTTTTCTATGAATGTGTTACACATCCTAGTTAATAATAGATGCCACTATTTCTCTCTGTGTGGTTTTGCTGTTGTTTATTTGGTTTAGAGAGGCATGTTGACATGGAGCTTTCCAGGATGGTTTTCTCTTTGTGCACGCTCAGAGATGTGCATCCATTCCTGTCTGTTTTTCTCTTTGACGGCTTTCTTCATGCTGAGTGTATACATGTTTGTACTTTTACTATATCACTAGCCAGCAGCCATGTCAGAAGAAAAGAAGGCAATACACTGAATACTGTCACAAGCCTTCACCAGTCCAATGAACTATTTCTGCTGCTGACTTGGCTTTAAAGAAAGAAAATTATTCCTCAAAAAACTCAAGTGCTAAAAGGAGTTGCATAGAACTTGTGTATCTCTTTAGACTTGTGTTATGGGAGCTGCAGTTTTTGTATAAGTTCTTGATTTAAAAGTATTTGAACTCTTCTTCACTTCACACAGATCTTAGAGCTGCTGCTTGCCTTCTGCTCTGTGCTAGAACTGCGTCACATCCTGCGGCAGGCGATACTGGAACCAGCTGGCTTGCCAGTCTCTGCAAACACCAGACTTGTGACTAGCTCAAAGAGTTTTGAACCATCTGTTGCATTGGTGCACTTGTCAAACCAACCATTGGAAGGCTCTGAAGACTGTTCAGGGCTAGCATTGCAACTACTCAAAGAGATTTTTGAGGTACCAAGACTGATAACTGAGTTTAAAGAGCTTCTTAATAGCTCTTATTTTTAAATTATTTTTAAGCAGCTGTTATAGTTTGACTTGAAAAATAGCACATAGAAAAATACCTGTAATAAAGTTCATTGTATAATAGTTATGTTGGAAGAAACATACTTCATAAAACAACCGTTCTTTTAAAGACATGCAGTATTTTAGAAATATGTCTGTGTTGTAAGTGGAAGACAAGGCAGTTTATGAAGTCATGAGGTAGGTAGAACACTATCAGAGTTCCTTTCTAGGACTTAGAGAAATGAGGAAGTTCCTGCTGTTTCTGTTCCCTGTAAACTTCCTCCTCCAGTATGATACTGGTCAGCCATCTTACACCTGAAATAGCAAGAGACTGGGAAAGCAGGAACACAGACTGGTGCAGGAAGGGGTAGAGTAAGCTTGGCTTTCTTGTGTTGTACTTTTCAATATTGACATAAAATGTCTTTACTACAGGATGTTACTGACAATAAGAATGGTAAATCAGCTGAACACTTTATGGATCTTCTGCTGCCTGTTCTTCTTGATCATCTTCAGATGCCAGAACAGATTGTGGATGAGCTATTAGTGAAGAAAAAGTGTGAAAGAATGGTCAAGGCTATTAATGTCCTCTTAAATATCCTTTTAATGTGCTTCTTGGCAACTGATTTATTATTCCTCCACCATGATCTGCTCTAAGATATTAAAAGGCATGTTCACCTTGGGACACTTTATTAGCTTCTAATGACAATATTTGCCCTAATTTTACTTAGGAATGTCATATTGCAAGATCTAAAGTAGCTTTCTAATTGCTGTGAAATTATTTTGTAATACAGTGGTGCAGGATAAAATGTGGCTATTCAACAGAACAGAAGCCCTTTGCGGATCAAAAACAAAGATGAGTGTTTTCCATTGAAATTGTGGGGGAATTTGGGCAGCCATCTTCTTGATCCATATAGTATTGTTGCCTAGCAAAGACAAGTGCAACTCCCAGCCAAATATGATACAAACTTAGATAAGAGAAACTACAAAAAATAACATGGAATTATACAGTTTTAAACTCCTCAGTGAGTCCTTAGTGTCCACAGTAAGTTTAGTAAGGGGACATGACTGCAGGGTGTAGTCCTGCATTTAAGCTGAGTTCTGTGGAGAAGTCTCTGCTGGCTCGCTTCTGGGTAACTGAGTCTTGTATTAGGGACTGCTTGGTCCCTGCCTTTTGTTGACTATGCTTCTTTATGCCATCCATTTGCCTTCACTGTCTGTTTCCAATAAGTGTATGTATTAACTGAAAACTGAAGCTTATTTGATTTGTTAGGCATGAATTAATTGCTTTATGTTGTTGGGTATTACAAGCATTTTTAGAGGCTCTTGTGCTTTGATGCCCTAGCTTTTGTGCCCTAGCCTTATTATTATAAAATACTGCCTTTTGGTGCCAATACCTAGGCATAGGTATATTGAATTTATTCTTAACTCTGCCTACTGCTCTGCAGAGATGACACACTGAAAATGCATGTCTCGAAGGTCCTGACTGCCAGCCAATGCACATGTCTCATAGAACACCAATTTCCTTATTGTGGGATTGATACTGGCTTTGGGACAAAATTGGTGGACTCTAAAATGTGGTGAGCACACATATTTATCTAAAATCTAATTAGGCATGACTAGAATGAGAGTTGTGATATTGTTACAATGGAAAGAATATAGTAGTTGAAAGTACCATTTAAATCAATATTGGTAGTAAATTAAACTTGGTATTTTGTGGAATAAAAAGTAATCTTGTTGGTCAGTTTATTCAGATAATGTTTTTGGCATAAGCTGGAGATCCACTTATGTGGAATAGTGACCTTAAAACCCATGCAGTAGTTCAGGCTGATCCAAGTGAAAGCTTACTAGAACTGCTCATGGCATGTGATTTCTTATTTTGATTTTATGCAACCAGAGATCCAAAATATCACACATCACTATGGGGCGCAACGATTTTCAGTTGTTGCACTGAAAATTAAATGCACACTTCTTTCAGCTCAGTGTTATTATAGGTAAAAGTCAATATAGCTATAAGTTAGCTATAACTTATAGCTTAGCTATAGCTATAACTTACAGCCAGTTTCAATGGCCAAAACCCAGTGAAATATAATTGGACCTATAATTAAACCGTCCTCACTTTCAACTGGAATTGGTGTTTTTGGTCTTCACTGTTGCCATCCCTGACATGCTGGAGAAGCTCAGGCACATGTCCAGGGAAATCAGTATGATCTCTTTGGTTCTAGCATCATTGCCTTGCTAGATATATTTATTTTCTTTGTGAAGGTATTTATTAGGGTTTTTTTAAATTGACTGGATTTGTCAGTGCTGATTTGACATATCTCACTTTTTTTTTCCCCACCCAATTTGGTTTTCTACTTGGATGTTTAAAAGTAAACTTGCTACTGATATTATTTTGAAAACACTTGATCTTATGAGCAGATTGCAGCAGGATGTATCTGGTATGAAGGTCAGCTTCTACAAAATGTTACAGGTATGATTTTAATATGTTCTATGAAGTGTATCTGTGAAATAAAGTGTCACTGCACTACAGTAGTTTTAGTTATAAATGTTTTGCGTGGTTATCTCTGAAGTGGTAAGGCTTCTAGGAAAGTACAGTCCCTTATGCACAATTCCTAAAGATTGTGTCACTATTCTTCTAAAATAACAGTAGTTTGCTTTTACTCTTGTCATTTGTTCTGGTAATGCATATGAAATTATATTTTAGCTGCCTGGTAAGAATGATCCTTTTTAGACTGCATTATGACTGCAGTTTAAAGGTAGCAAACTAGAAAACAATTACCATGGCATTTTTGGGTTTGGTTACTATTAAGTATGTACATCTGATTTGGAGCTTTGCATGGCCAAAACAGTTTCTGGTCAGATGATACCTTAATTTATTACTTTATAGATGGAAAAGCAATCCAGAGAGTCAAACACTTCTTGCTGTTTTGGAGATTCTTCATTCTAGAATGGGAATTGTGTAATTTAATGGGTAACAATGAGTTTTACAGTCCACAATTAATCTTTATAACTTCTGCTAGTGACCTTTTATGTTGAGTTTCAAGCACTTGAAAAGTTGCAGGAATTAACTAGCCTCTTTACCTGTTGAGTTGCCTTTAATGTAAAATGTGATTTCAAATACTCAGAAGTATAGACTACTTTTAAAATCACGTCTTCCGTGGACTTCAGGCTCAGAAACTTAGAAGGGCAAACTTTAAGAAGGTAACTTAAGTTTTGAATAAAGCATTGCTGTGCTCATGGGCCTTGTGATGTTTTGGTAGTTTGTGTTTGTGGGTTTTTTTTTTTGTTGTTGTCTGCTGTGTCTTGTTTTGACCAAACTAATTTATTTTTAGGATCAGCGCTTGATTACACCTTTGACATTTGCTTTAACATCGGACCACGGAGAGCGGGTCCAAGTGGGGCTTAAAATATTGTTTGAGGTTGCACCCTTACCGGATTTTCCTGCCGTAGTGTAAGTATTTTTGTGATACTCTGGTTACATTTGACATTTTTATGAGTTTAGTGATATTCATGTTTTTTTGAGTACTATTTTCAGCTTATCAGACACAGAAACTGTAGAAAAATTGTCTTGTTTCTGCTTTATGTGCACTTACGAGACCACAGTGATCCTGCAGAGGCCAGAGGAAGCCATCGCAATGCTGATGGTGTTCATTTTATGTCAGATCCTAGAGAGCAGAGGAGCAATTGACTCCTGTCCCTGTGCTCATCTCTCTGAAATCTGTGCTTGGAACTTAGGGTGCATCTGACTGTCAGATTTCTCTCTAATGAACTCTGTCAAATGTGTCATTCTTCAGTTCTTAAAGCTTTGCTCACCCTTTTGCAGTATCTTCCAAGAAAGAACAGATTAGGCTAAGGCTCAGGCAGATGGCAGTTTAGGTAGTATTTTAATAAGGTGGTTTAAACAATGGAAAAATTATTGAGAAACTCTGGTGAAGTCCTTATTTCCATAGATGTAATAAAATACAAAAAATTTTCAAATTGTATCACAACCTGGAGTCGAACATGACAGATATCAAGGCAGTGAGAAAGACCATTGCATCTGCAGCAAAAGCCAGACATGAAAATGTATGCTTTTCTGCTGAGTGAAGCAGGGGACCTGTTGACAAAGGACATGGAAAAAGTTGACATACTGAATGTCTTGTTTGGTCTTCACTGATAAGGATTCCCAAAGGCAGAGCAATGTCCCTAAGAGCAATGGGAAAGCCTAGAGGAAGCAAGACGTACTCTGGGCGGCACAGGGTCAGCTTATTGGACATCTAAACTAACTGAGTATACAGAAGTCCAGAAGACCTGACAGGATGTGCCCTTGAGTGCTTAGAGAGTTGCCTGTTGTCATTCCAAGGCCACTCCAGAATGCCTTGGAAAATTCATGGTGACTGGGACAGGTTCCTGAAGACTAGAAGAAAACAAATGTAACTTCTGTCTTCAAGAATAGCAAAGATGATCAGTAGCACCCTGAACTGCACTTGGAAGAGTCCTGATGACAGGGCAAAGGAGGGCATTCCTCTCTGCTCTGCTGTGGTGAGGCCACACCTGTACTGTTGTGTCTAGGCCTGGGCTCTCCAGTGCAGGAGACATACAGACATCCTAGAGTGAGTCTAGTGAAGAGTTTGAGGGATGAGCATGTGTTACACAAGGTGAGACTGCAAGAGCTGAGCTTGCTTACTTTTGGGAAGACTTGCAGGCTTCTTACCAGTGTGTTGAAATGGCTGATAGAAAGGAACAAAAGAGACTGGCACAAGACTTCTCAGTGGTATCCACTGATAGGATAGATGTAGGCACAAACTGAAATATAAGAAAAAACCTTTTAGATTTCTTTAAATATCAGAAAAGAAACCCAACTACTGTAAGGTGAGTCAAACTGGAAAATGTTGCCCAGAGAAGTTGTGGGGTCTTCATCCTTTGAGAGAGTCAAAATTACAAGGCATAGTCCTGGGCAACCTGCTAAGAGCAGGAGAGTTGAACTAGGTGGTGTGTAGATGGGTCTCTTTCAATCTTAATTATTCTATAATTATATGGGTTTGTGGATATAAGAATATTTTTATAGTAGCCAGTAATGAATAGTCTGGCTGAAAGAAGAAGGATCTATAAAATCAAATGTCTGGAACAGTCAAATAAGATGTCTATAAATGCAAGTTAAAAATAAGCTATGCTCGCTTAGGAAGCAATTGAGACAGCACTTCAGTGAAGTGGCTGAGATAGCTTAGTGATTAAGGAATTTATCAAGAGCAAAAAATTTATAATTGGTGCCTCTAAAATCAGCTCTTGATTTATCATTCTTGTTTGAAACATGTTATTGGTACCTGCCTTGAAAATACCAGCCACAAATTACATACAGACAATTGAATATAGGTGCTTTTTTTTCTAAGCTTTTGAGTTCTCTTCCCTATACAAATTTAAACAGATTGCACTTTTATCTGCATACTTAAATTTTGGTTAAAACTTACAAAATCAAATGTGTTGTATGCAATACAGTATTGTGAAATAGAATGGCAGACAAGGAAAAACTGAGGTTTATTGGTTGCACTCTGCCTTTTCTTGATTTAATCTTATTTTGATGCCCAATAAAAATTCTTACTAATGCTTTCTCCATCTTCTTTGATACAAACAGTGGCCTAGTTAATTTGAATAATAACAGGTGAAATAACCTGTTTCTCAGGTGCATAAGAGATATGATCTGTTGCTCAAAAAGAGCTGAGCATTATACCTTTTCTGATGAGATTCTGTATGTCTCTAAAAGTTAGCCATGATACATTTTTTTCCCCTTTTTTCTGTACCTCTGGCCAGTTTGAGCACATGCCCAACACACATCGTTGTAAGTTGTGGTAATGCAAATGTGACTGTACATCTCATCTTCAGTCCTTGCAATGCTATTTGTAGCAGGTTGTGTCATTAACAGCCTCATGTTTATACAGGCTGGGTGAAAGCATTGTAGCAAATAATGCCTACAGACAGCAAGAAATGCAGCACAGAGCAAAGAGAATCCAAATGCAGGCACCTGTGATGAGCACTACTTCAGTGAGGTGTTCTTCATCCTATCCTTCAAGTAATGACTCCAAAGCTTCAAATATCGAGGAATTAATACAAAAACTTCATTCTGGACTAGAGGTTAGTAGAATTTATATACCCTTGTGAAACGTTTGACACTTTTTTTACTGGAAGGGACGGAAATTAAAATCCAAGTGTCAGACTACTGTATGTGGAACAGTCAAGTTTGGTTTAGATTCCTGTCTGTTTGGAATGCGCTCTTTTTACTGAGCTCCTGAGCAGAATTCAGAGATGCTATATTGAGCTACACCTGAAGGTAGGGCTCCTTACTGAGGGCCTTCTCCAGAGGGTCTGCCCACGGTCATCTTAGCTGTCAGATGCAGAGGCAGGAGCCAGGTACAGTCCAACTGCTTAGACTTGCAGGGACACATAGAAGGAACCTCCTCCCTCTGCTTCCTAAGAAATAGCCTGTTATAGAGTAGAGATGCTGTGCTACTTTAGAAAAGTGTGGTGCATCTCTTGTGTGCCTAAACATGCATACTGACATTCCCCTTTGGTTGGCTGTAGCTGACTCTAGCATTTGCAGTTCAGCTTTTGTGGCCTTCTTGGAAAGGTGCTGTTATTATTTCAGAAGGCAGTTTTTACTTCCCTCTGCAGCAACTTGCATTGTGAATGAAACACCCAACCAGCACATACCATGTGCTGCTTTGTGGGGCATCCTGGCAGATACTGAATATATCTCCTCTTTCCCTTTTCTGTTCAAAGCAAGTTACCTGCTTTGTAGCTGCTTTAGACTGAGAGATGGATTGTTGATTCTATTTTCTTTTGGCTTAAAAGAACAGTATGCAAATTGGAAAAAGAAATTGAAAGTTTCTTGGTAACAGTTGATATCTGTATGAGTGGTATTGCCTCCAGCCTTAGCTTTGCAACTCTTATCTCTTTGTTGTAACTGATAAAAGTGAAACTCAGAGAGGTACCAGTTAGCTAGCAGAGAACTACCATCTCAGAGAGATGCCAGAATAACAGTGAAAAAGGTCAGGTGAGTCTTCCTTGGCTTACTTTTTACTCTGCCACCGGATGCTCCCATTGATCGTTCTTTTCAGGACTGCATGACAGTCTGTGGGTGCATTGCTGTGTTCATATTAATGTAAATCAAAGCAAGCACAGGTGCCTACACAGCACTAATGCAGCACCTTCACACTAATGTGACAGATTGTAAACCTGCTTCAATTTTTTGTAGGGTGAAGGTTGTTTATGAATTGTTGAATTATTCTTTTCTTAGACCTTCTAATTAGTAATTCAAAAGCAATATACACATTCACTCTAAAATATCCAGTACTTGAGCTCTGTCTGTGTATTATGTGAAGCTCAAATGCTTGTAAAAACATAATTGAGAAAACACTTTTCATAGTATCACTGTTCAGAGAGAATGAAGGGAATTTCATTCTTAGAGCTTTTCTTGTAGTAATTTCTATCTCCTTTAGATATTTTAAGTTTGCAAGTAGGAAAATAAACTACTTGTTTCATACTTTAGGGACAGAAAAATGAGCTGAGAACTGGAGCTACACAGGGTCTCCTGTTAATTTGCAAAAAGCATTCATACATAGTAGTTCAGGATGCTGCAGGCTTCTGTAGGTGTTCAATGTATGAACAGCTGGCATAGTTTGCACTTGGTTGTGCATCAGCATCTGTGAACAGCTGCTCAGAATGGGTGTTATAGCAGCACTGCCTAAGAGAAAATACCCTGAAATCTAAGTAGCATTTTCACTTGACTCAGGCATATACTTTAATAAACACTTAGGTCTTGTTGTGCCATCCATGGTGCGTTTCCTCTAGTAAGTCACTGGGTTAACACAGTAGGCTCTGTAGGTCCTCAATAGTATCCTTTCCAGTATCCTAGAAAAACTTTCCTGGGCCTTTTCTCCTAATATGTATGTTGAGAAAGCAACAGAGTATAAACAAGGAGTTCTAACCATATGCATTTTGTGCTGTTAATCTTAGGGCAGATTATTTTAGGTGTCCTATGAGGGGCCTGCTAATTCTTCAGCAAAGATTGAACCAAGGGGAATGATTTTAGAATGGTGATTTTATCTTTTTATAGTTCTGGACTGATAGTGTTCTGCAGATGAATCCTATTAAGCCTAACCAGTTTAATTGCTCACAAACTTTCCTCACCCTTTCCAAACTTTAGGAAGGGTGAGGTGGATATCTTTGAGTAGATAGCCTCAGACACAAAAATGTGAATTCAGAAAGTCTAGTGGCAGGGGGAGTTCACAGAACTACTGAGCTCTTTAGTGGCACATTACCTGTTTAAGTAAATTGAAAATTCCAGTATCAGTAATTGGAAAACGTTTTCACAGATGAAGGAGCCCTTGGCTGATATGAGGATATCTGACATAATGGATGTCTATGAGCAGAAGCTCTTGGCGTTAGCAGTAAGTACAGCCTAATGTGCATGGGGATGCTGCAGTTGGTACTTTCAGAAAATGTTAATGAGAAATGTTCTCTCTATATGCAGTCTAAAGAAACGAGGCTGCAGGATCTACTGGAAGTAAAGGCAGTAGCTCTGGCTCAGGCTGAGAGGCTGATGGCTCAGTACCGGTGTCAGAGAGCCCAGGCTGAGTCTGAGGTAAGTAGAGGAACTTCAAGGTAGGACTGAGTAATGATTATCTGGGTAGCTTTAACTGTGATCACATGTGAAAACTATACTGCTTACTGTAAGCTGTGCTTGCAAGTTAAGGCAGTCCTAAATTTCATCATGAAAATCCTGTTTTCCTCTGGCCTGTTCTTTGGCACAGTTTTCTTTAATGTCATTTCTCTTACAGGATGGCAACAAAACCACCCTACTCTGCTTGTTATAATTTGCTAGCCATTAGTGATAATTCAGCAATATTAAAAAGTAATAAACCCACTTACTAGAATTCTCTATCGAATTTGCTGGTATATAAAGAACTGTTTCCTGTTTGTGCCTTTGATTCACTGGTCAGAGATGAACTTTCAAATAAAGCTTGCTTTTGTGGGGTGTGTATTTGGGCTGCACATTGAAAAGTGAGAATAATTTCTATTCTTTAAAGGTTACATTAAAGATTGTGCTACTGGTTACTAAATCCACAGCTAAAATGTATCATCTTTTACTTTGTTCTTCCCTCAGATTGTCTATAAATGGAGCTAAAGGAATTTAGTGAACCAATTAATTTGTAGTTAATATTAGGTGAGGGAATTTATTCTCTTAAGGTAGATGGTGACATTTTGGTGTTAGATCTATGGCCTCAAACATGCCCAATACAACTGGAGAAACAAAATTCCCTTTAATGTATGTGGCTTTTTTTTTTCTTTTTATTTGGGGGTGTCTTTCCACCCCAAGGCAAGAACTCTTGCTGCAATGCTGAAGGATGCAGAACGAAAAAATGAAGAGCTTAACGATTTGTTGAAGGCTCAACAGGTAGAATCTGAAAGAGCACAGACTGATATTGAGCAGCTCTTTCAGCACAACAGGAAATTGCAGGCAGTTGCTGAAGAACATGAAATACTAAAAAAATCCACTCTTGATCTCCTTCAGAGGTAAGGCATGTAGGATCTCTAAACAAATATTTAATATGAAAAGAGTTCTGATGTCCTTTACTGTGCTAGGCACATTAGAAGAGCAACATTACATGCTGTGTCATGTTCTTAAATGAAAAGGTCATTATTTTTTCTTCTGTATGCTTGTCAATAAGGTCTTTCAGGAACTCAAATTTATGTTACATTTACATACTTAAATTTATTAACGTATTAACATTCAGCTTTCAGTGGAATGAGAACTGAATTGTAGGTGCTGAAGGTCCAGTTCAGGAAATAGCACAAGCTTTGTATAAAAAGAGAGTGTTGTTCTCGAAGACACAGAACTAAAAATGCTTAGTTTCTGTTAGCATTATACCATGCTCTCCATATCTCTCTTTGATCTTACAAGCTGTCTTGATGACATGCTTGCAAGAGTTCTGGAGAAACAGCCAATATCAGTGTGTTTGCATAATGTAGGACTTGGTGTTGTTGGTCAAGTCTCTACCAAATTTGACTTAAATTGTGTAAAAATGAGGTATGGGGGAAGGAGACACATTGTGTGTCCTGAATTATTTATAAGCATTATTTCTTTGGGATCTTAAGCTAAAAAGAATATGTGAGACATGCAAAGAACATAAAGATAGAAAATATTTGCAAGCAAAATATTTGCTTTGGAAGAATAAAGGCCTAAGAGAGTTTTGACTTCTCAACTCATGAGCTGACACTAGGTGTCAGCAAGGCAAAGAAACTGATAACATTGAGATCAAGTTCTTTGCTTAATAACAGAAGCAAGCATTATTAGACAATTTTGAAAGCATATTGCTGCCAATAAAGGAGTCATTGAGGGAGGAAAATGTATAAAACTTTTTTCCATTACTAGATTTCTTGAATAAGTGTCTAGTATGGTCACTGTGGAAGTGCCTCCATTTTTGCTTGAATTGTAGGCAGTCATACACTTTGTGAACATGTATTGTCTAATTCATGGGAAATAAATCAGCCTCTGTCTAGGATCTAACAGTTTTAAATTCTCCAAACTAGGAACAAAACTTTCAAATCCTTACAATCTGTTTCTAAAGCAAAAACTTACTTTTTAAAACAACCTTCATACTTCATATATGCTGTTTCTTGAAAGCAATCAATTAACTGACACCACAAGACAAGATTATAGAAGATCATAGGGTACCTTAAAAGATGACTGACATACACAAACTGTTATAGATTAGCTCTTCGCAAATTTCTAAAGGTATTGATAGTTTTGTCAATTCCAAAAAGTTTTCTGCTGGAAGGAGATTGCTTCCTGATCATTAATACTTCAGGATATGTAAGAGATCCTCTGATGCTTGGCTGGTTTGTTTGTTTGTCTGTTTTCTTCTTCCAAGTCAAGCATTGGAACATGCCGCCCAGGGAAGTGGCTGAGTGATCATCCCTGGGGTATCTAAAAGATATGTAGATGGGACATTTAGGGACATGGTTTAGTGGTGGACTTGGCAGTGCTGGATTAATGATCTAAAGGGTCTTTTCTAACCTAAATGATTCTATGATTCTAAGTATGTTGATTTAAAAAGAACAAACCCAAACATCTAACACACTAACAGCCAGCTGTCACCAAAAACCACTAAACTGAACACCCCCTTCCAAAAAACACCTTGCTTGTCACTTGAGTGGGATGATCGCATAGATCATATCAAATATTTTTATTTGGCAAACTATTAAAGTAAAAGCTCTCTTCAAAAGCAATTACATTTCATTTGTAGGTATGAAACAACTGAAAGGCAATATTAAGATCTACAGATTACATGCAATTCACTAAATAAACAAGTGGAAGCAATGATGAAACTAAATGAATCACTCAAGCAGCAGATCAGTTCAGTCTTTTTAAAGCAAGTGAAGCAGTAAAACTAAATAGCACTTTAGTCTCAGTTTTTCAACTGTGCTTTAAGTAACATCTGAGAAGTGAAGTTAGCCAAAAATGCTGGGTTGGTTTATACATTTATTTTTGATGAGAATCTGTAGTACTGACTTAGGTTTATTTTATTTGCTCCTTAATTGGTTGGAGCAATTGGTGAGGGAGTATTGACAGACTTCAGCAATAGTATGAAGAGAAAGATGATGACCCAATTCTCAGGTGCCCATGGGAGAGCATGGAGGTGTTATTTTGGTTGTCGTTGAATTCTTAAATGCTTTTATCATGCAAAAATTTCCTTGTACTTTCTTTTAGCCTGTATGTTTTCTCTTAATATTGTCAAGTTGGAAAAAAAAAACCAAAACAACCAACCCTACTAAATGAACACATTTGAAAGTTACCCTAGAAGTCATTATGGTATTCTGCCTGTGGTATAAAACATCTTTTTTAACTATAAAACTAGTGTTACCTATGTCTTCTTGAAGAGAAATTGTAATTTTTCATTTTTGATAAATAAAATAGAGGCTTAAAATAGAGGTCTGGTGTACCTTTCACCAATGTAACTAAGGGAATATAGGCTCTTGACAGATTTTATTTAATACATAATTTTCAGAAGATGTATTTAAAATATGTTCATAGGCAGGCCTTGAATTCAGTTGAGAAATAAAATGCTGTTCTTGGTTTTACTCGGAAAGTTCACTTCACCCTTCCAGGCTCTTGCCTTGAGAGTAATCAGAGCAGTCCAAATCACTGCCTTGAGTTCTGATTCAGATGGAAAATTTTCATAGTGATACATTAGTTTGCTACTGAGCAAATTTGGCTACTTACATCGAATGGTGCAATATGCAGCTCAGGGTAATTGAGGAGGCACTCTGATGAAAGCCGACCCTTGTTAATGCCAGTCTGCAGGAGCAGTTTATTATATAGATACTCTTGAACTGCCACAGAAATGGAGACACAGGAAATATATGTCCCTCTCTCTTGCTAGAGGCTGCAGCTTAGAAACTGGTAGATAGGAAGTGGATAAACAAGTAAACAAAAGCGACAGCAGATGCCATCTAGGCAAGGCAAGTGGCAAGTAGAATATCCCTTAGAAATTAGTCTGGCTGGTAATGGAAAAAGTAGATTAGCTTCAGAGGGTGTGAAGTGCTCATGTTAGAGCTGTACTACTGGTAGATGCCAGTACCTCTGTATTAAATGAGTGTGGAAACGGAGGATTACCCAAAATAGTGAGAAGTGAGGCAGGCCTGTACAAAAGCTTTGTCACTGTCTTATGGTATGGTCACTTTTGAGTGTTGTGTGACAATCCAGGAGATGTTCAGAATGGTATTTTTTGTGTATAGATACAGGGATAATACCTGAAACAGGTTTAGTAATTGCATTGTCTCTTCAGGAGCATAGTAAGAGCTAAAAGCCCAGCATCCTTAATCACTAATGGCAGGGAATTTTTACTTGCATTGAATGCCAATTTTAGTTCTGCCACAGTATTTTGAATTATCTGTGGCTGTGATCAAAGGCATCAGTTTCTGGCCTTTGTACTCCCAGTATCAGCCTTTTCAGTCGTTCCTACCATGATCACAGAAGGGCAGTGACTGGGTCATGGTGGCATGAAGGAAATGAGATCTATCTCTGCTCACACCATGCACATTCATAGGATGGATGAAGCTCTTGACAGTAACAGGAAATAATACAAAAATCATTTTAGTTTCTTAGGACAGGGAAATGGTGGCATATCTCATTTTAGTCATTAAAATTTATTTCTCTGCACTTTTAGGAATGCTGCACAGTTAGTAGAAAGTGAACATCACAGAAATGAATTACAGCAACAGCTGCAGGAGAGAGATGGCACAATAGCAAGTAAGTTACCTACCTAAAGGTCACTGAAGCTAGAGAAATAACTGTATTAACTAGATATTGTTATTATAGGCTCTAGATAAGCTGCTGTATCTTAATGAGCAACTTGTAAAACTTAAAAGTTGGGCACAGATACATAATTTAATAGTTGAATGAAACAAATACAAATTTTAATCTTTTAGAAAGGATGCATGAAGTTGATTTCCCAGACTTGACTGAATCTCTGCATATTGTATCCCTTCAGGATCTTCTTGCAACATGTCCATTAGAACTATTTTCTGTATGAATTGCAAATTAGAAGAGCTTAATTTAACTCTGCAAATGACTGGAAGCAACCTCTAAAATTTATCAGTAGGTGGCACTACTCAGTAATTCAATTAGCAGCCATGTTGAGTCTAAAAAAATATTAATAAAAAAAGCCCCTTGTTTCCCAGGCCAATGCAGTATCTGTTTTCTAAGTTTGATATCTGATCTTCTAATTTGTTCATTCCCTTAAGCCTTGCAACAGAATATAAATGTTCTGGAAGAAAAAATAAAAACTCAACAGAAAGAAAAAACAGATATGGAACAAACTATCGATATTCTTAGAAAGGAATTAAGTGAAACACAGCAAGCAAGGGAAGAACTGAGTGTCAAGGTAAGGGATTACTTGAGCCTGCATTCCTGAGACTGGAGTTTTAGGTATCTGTTTAATTGATAGAGTTGGTAAATCAGTACTTTGGTAGCTAAGTACCTAAAGACCCTAGAGTAGCTGATGTAGTAGTGGACAAGAACAAATTCTCTCAACTTCAATTGCGTACCTCTTGAGTTTTAAGTCAGGATCAAATTCTAATGAGACTCTGTGTGGCATGGCGTGTGAGTACATAATGTTGTTGGGAAGGGAAAAAAACCCACCAAACCTGTGGCATAATGTTAAATAACAAAATGTAATGAATTCCTCCAGTAGTTTTGACTACTGAAAATGTAGGTCAGCCCTTTCTCACATTGAATTAAGGTACATATGTATGCACCAAAATGCACCTGGGGTTCTTTTGATCATTGAAATTCTAGTAAAAAAACATTTTTATCTCCAAGAAAAGGTGGGTTTTTTTTCAAAAGAGAGATTACTTTGGCTGTACCAAGTCAACAAGATAAAGTTAACAGGAAAAAAACGAAGGAAAAAAACTCACAAAACTAATCCCCCAAGCTTCAGTGCAGCCTTACTTGACTGCAAGTAAGACTCCCTCTAAAATCACAAAGCAGAGATTCATTTTACATGCAAACTGATCAGCAAATGCAAAGTGTGCAGTCTGACAACCAAATTTATTGTGTTTTCATTTCCTGGAAGCAAAAGCTTAATCTCTTCAGGCAATGTATATAGCAAATATTTCTTTTGTTCTCAGTAAATATTTACAGTTGTGGTGCTTGAAATGAAATGTAGATGGTAGCACCATGATAACGAAGGAGTTGGTGCTTTCCCATGGTATCCAACATTTTGCAGTGTGGCACTAGCTGTAATCACTCATGAGCACCAGCCGAGGGAGATTTCTGAAACAAGATTGTAATTTTAAAACTGCTTTTTAAATACTTGTTTAAGTTCACCACCAGGCCACTCAGCTTTCACTGTATTATGTGTTTTTCCATTGGTAATAGAGGAAGCTATAATATTTTGTTTTTTTCTGCAGGCATCTTCTCTGGAAGTTCAAAAATCCCAGTTAGAAGGATGCTTGGCAGAAAAAGAAGCACTCATAAATCTGCAGAAGGAAAAACTGGACATACACGCCAGCGTGATTGCAGCAATTCACAAACTAAGTGATGGCAAGCAAAGTGTAGAAACAGTGAACCTCAGTTTGTAGGGCTCTGTTTCCTGTGCTTTACGAATTCTGTTAAGTGAGCTAAATTATAGGGGTGACCGCCAGCTTTGTACACAGCACATGCAGTTTGGCTGCCTTTTTGCATAATGCAGTTATTGCTTACAAAGGTCAGCAACAAAAAAAAATGTTATCAGAGCTGCTGAATTAAGGGGTTTTGTTGGAGTTTTGCAAAGTCAGTTGTGAAGGTAACTGTCAGTGTAAGGGGTTAAAAACTTTTAGTGTCAAAGTAAATTGGCAGACATGGGTGCTTTCCCTCTAAATGTCTTGGTCATGGGGAAGGGATAAGTGAATGTTGGGAAGGTTTTGTTGTTTGGGTTTTTTTCCTCCTTTTCTACCAGAAAGTGCTCGAGTAAAAAAATTCTAGTAGAGAATGCTAAGCTTGTTAATAACTAAATTGATAAATGCCATTTTGACTTTGTCAAATGGTGGAATGGGAGGGAGAAGACATCAAGCTGCTCACCAGAGTAAGATGGCAATAAGATACATGTCTGCAGAAAATGGTAAATTAATCTTTAGCATTTATGTGACAGAATCCAGAGTATATACATATTGATTCCCCCCCCCCCCCCCCCCCCACTGGAAAAATACATTGTTTCAGTATGCTATTCTAAGCCAAGTGTAGCTGAACTCTGGGTTGCATAGAAAATAAATGCACGAACACATCAAGATATTTTGACAGCATTTCTGTGTTCTTTTGTGGTAGTGTTTTTCCAAATGGTAATGAATAGTGGCTAATGGAACTACCAAATAAATTGATATCTGTTTAAAATTTTATTTAAAAAAGATAATATGTTACTCTTAACTGTAAAAAAAAAAAATGGAGATTTTTATACTTCATTCATGCAAAGAAATACCTATGTAAGGGATTTTGCTGATAGGCATCGTGGTATTACCAGTTCTGTAATCAAAATAGTTCTGCAATAAAGTTCCCAGTGCTGTTTTCATATTCATGTTATGTGCCTTATCCACCACACTATCGGACTTTTTTTCCCTTTCCCCACAGTCTCTCTCATTTAGTGCACGGAGTAGCTGGCACCAGCACAAAAAATAGCTCCACAAGAGTCGATTTTTAATTATCTGAGTCATGTCAGGTTGTCAATTGCATGTTCTACAAGCAGAGACTTTTGTGCTGTCTTAGTTCTGAGTACCTTAACATCTCAATATAGGGGACTCCAGTACTTCTTACCTGAAAGTAGCTGCCTTTTATTCTACATTATCTGGAGAAAGTTTTCCATTTAACATGTGATTCTGTATGGCTTTGTATGTTATTTCATTCATGCCTAAAAATACCCTTAAACGTATATTTATTTTTCTGTACTATGTGTTTTCTCTGCTGTCTATTTCACTTTTGGTGTACTTATTGGGAATAATGACACAGTAAAGGGTTTGGAGTTGATGCTCTTCAATTCATGACCTGTTGTGTGTTGTCTTCATTTTAGCACTCCTCTTTAGTCTAGATTCTACATCCTTTGATCTTTTTCTATTTCCCTGATAGTGGTTTATTTTAGGCTTTCATTTTCCCCTTATTCTCCATCTCTTCACCTCTCTTTCACCACTCATTCCAACTGACAGTGCCTACCATTTGCTTTTCCCTGGTGAAATCTCTTTTATTGAAATTAGGAAGCTGTCTTTGTGTGCTGTTTAGATCTATTAGTAGTAGAGTCTTTTCCACCTCTGGGATAAAACAGTCTGTAGAATGGTACTCTTACTTTTGAATTAAGTCCAACTGATCATCCTCATCCTACATGGAAGATGGAATGGGAAGCTTCACCTGAACCAATTCCCAGCTTTCATTGTCACCCTCACCCCATACTTATTTCTGTTACAAACAAGGCAGAGCTTTGTGGTAGTAGTGTGGCCAAAATATCTGTGCTGAGGTCTTTGTGCTGGCACATGCCAGCATGTCATGTAGGCAAAAAGCCTTTTCCTCCCAACCTTGTGAAACTTCAGCTGGAATTTTCTTAACTGCAGGATGAAGTTAATATCCTGCACAAACAATAGGAATTCAGAACTTTACAAACTGAAAGCATGACCTTGTTGTAGGAAGTAGAAAGTGATCCTAAATGTAAGGGCTGGTAAGAAGGCCTGCTTAAAAAAAGCCATCTAATGAACAGCTGCTGTGATCTTGGACAGATTTTTCAGGAAGTACTTAGTGCTCATGGTGACCAGTAGGATTTATTTAGTGATGGTGTAAGCAAAACATAAAATTCTGAATAAAGAAATTTAGAAACCACTTATGCTACAGATTCAGCAGTGCTGAAAGTGATAGCTGCTGGTCAGGATTTATGCCAGCTCTCTTTTATGTTTACGGTTTTCTTGATCCAAACATGTCCTGACATGTCTAGAATTATCTAGCAGTGCAGTTTTCTGGAATAAGTGAAGGCCAAAAATGGGAGAGACTCCACTGAAATTATGACACCCAGCTTTATAGGTTTGGTTCAACATTCTTGTGAAGATGTAAGAAGAGGTTCTCTGCTCCTTTTTCTTAGAGTTTATTGTTAGCAGCCAAAGATGAGGTATTTTTAGACCAGTACTTATTTCTCAAAAAATGCTTTCAACCTTGCAAAGTTGGTTTATATATAAATAAACTCCTCCGTGCGTTCCCATCTGGTAACTTTTGAAATCTTCAGATTTGTTCACTGAAGCATGCTTCCTTTCTAACTCCCTCACCAATTTCCCTGCTGCAGAGCGCTGAAATTGGGAACAGTCTGCTAGCTTTATGTCCCCAGTGACACATCCTTTTCTCTCTACCCCAGTCCAATCTAAATTGGATCCTTTCCTAGGAGTGCAGAGAAATGAGGGGTAAATAGGCTGAGTGATGCCACACTGGAAGCTGTATAGCTGTTGATGTAAATATCCTGGGAGTTCCAGACCACACCTGACAACAAGGGCCAGGTGCTTCCCCACCTCCTGAATGGCAGTCTGGTTGTTCTGCTCAACTGTATCCAAGAGGGCATCCATGTCAGAGCAGATGTAACAAGGTAATGTGAGTCTCATTTTTATGCCCAGCCTCTGTTTGAATCTGCTGTGCCTGAGGTTCTCATGGTTGCAGTATGTTAAACCTTTCCTGAGGAACAACCTCGTGTCCCTTCTGACATGTTCTTTGACCTGAGATTGCTTGATGCTCTTGGCTGCAGAACTGGTTAGCGGGAAGATTTTGTCTTGTGAATGATTCCTGTAAAGGGCAGTTACTAAGAGCCAGCTGGGTCCATGTATGGGTTTCATGCTCAGCATTACAGTTCAACCTCTCTGTGTTTCTTCTTATGTCTGCATGACTTTGACCACATGACTTTTGAACTGAGCTTTCAGTGGAGTTTGAGTGCAGAAGGTGGAGTTCAGTTTGGGTTGGGATTTTTTATGGCCGTTAGCTTTTTGTCTAAAAACGGGAACTAAGTTATGGGATCCCTTATGTGACATGTTGCTCCCAGTGTATAGTCAGTCTTCCTGACCCATTATTTTTGGGCTGTGTTGGGTGTCGAGCAAACATTGCAGCCACTTTACACTTTGCCAAGAATAGATTTGGCTTGGTTACAGAAGATGTCTTTGGAAATGGAAATATGCAAACTCTTGGTGCTTAACTATTAAAACTTTTGTGGTGTTTGCCCCACTGTCCCAGGAGAAGTGTGTAAGCACATCATTGCATGCTGCATTCCCCTACCAGTATCTTCTGAGCAGGTTTGTGGAGAAAAAAGGGAAAGGAATATAATGAAACTATTGGGGTACAACTTTCTCATTTAGGTAGCCTTATGTATTTTCCATACCTAAGAGACAAAGAAACAAAAAAGAAGGTGTTGGGGGTAAGGCACCTGGCTGTGAGAAAGGTCTGTGGGTTCACCTCCCACAAAACTGAAGTGTGGCAGTGCAGGCTCTGGCCTAGCTTGGAAAATGGACTGCAGGGACAAAAGGCACCACAGGCGAGGCAGGAAGTCTTAATGGCAATAGGAAGTATTCAACCTCTTTGTATCAACTGTGCATCATTGTAAAACTGAATCCAAAGCTGCTGAGACAATGGCTGAGCCTTTGCATGACCTTGAGAAAAGCAGGTAGTGAAACACTTTATTTGGTGCACGGAGGCAGGAAGGAAGAAGGTCCAGAGGATCTTGAAGTATATTTGGGTGTTATCTGAAGTATCTTTTCAGCCAGTACGCAATCTCAGTCCTGAACACAGCATACTGTACAAGTGACAGTAAAGAAGTGACAAGCCAAGGACAGTATGTTACCTGGGAGTGGGAATTGCAGTCTTGTTGCTTAGATGGACTTTGAAAGCACTGGTCGCCTGCAGGGCATTAAAACATCTTTTCCTTCTAAAGCTCTGTGTCAGAAATGATCAGTGTTTGACAAATGTGACGGAGGTGGCTTGCACATTCCTCCTTGCAACATGGCAAGCCTAGGGAGACAGCACAGTTTTGTTTGTTTGTTTGTTTTTCTGAGACATTTCCAGCATTGCTTGTACTCTGGGATAAGGAAAGAAGAGAGTACACAGAAAGGGGAGATTGTGTCACCAGATCCTAAGACAGGAGTGAAAACTCCCAAATTTCTTTGGCTGTATCATAGTTGACTGCAGTTTTCTTTGAAAGTGGTTGGCTTATGTTACAGAGACTCTAGTCCAGGCTGTGAGTTTTCACTGACTAGGCACTGATTAAATTCCAAAGGATCTTGTAGATGTTTGAAAAGGTTATCACTGCATGCAGAACAAGTACCTCATACTGCTGCGATCCCCCTCATAGCAGGGATTGCCAGCCCTTGATTTACCCATATGTAGCTAAGCCTTTACATGAGAGAACAAATACTGTACTGGTTAAATGTTTCTTTAGAGTAACTGAGCTAACAATCTGGCTTAGGTTTTTTACCATGTATTAAGTTATTAAAAACTAATTTTGTAAACAAACAACTCTTGTTTTGACTCAGTTTAACTTCAGAATAATCTGTATGGGTGTATTCTTTGCTTATATTGATACTCAAATATTGAATTTCACCTATGTTTTACACCATAGCCAGGATGTCCTATAAGGAAATATAAGGCTATTGCAATTTAAAAAGCCAGAGGCTACTGATAAGCCTGGTATTAAAAGGAATAAAAATCCAGTGGCGATCAGTTATAATATATTTTGTTTAATCTTGGTTGGAGTGTGGGAACCATCTCTGCTTGCTCATGTGTCATGGTGAGTGCCTTAATTGCTCCTCTTTTTATCCTTTGATGCTAAAGCTGAGGAAAATATCTTTGGTTTATTTTTGTCATGTATCTAGTAATTGGAAGTAAATCAAGTTTTGAAAGAAGCATTTCATTTTCTTGTGCATATTCAGGATGAGATGAAACAAAGTGAATTTTGTTGTGGCTTTCTATGGCAGTGGGAAATCACAGAGTTGTGTTCATTTCAGTATTGGTTGAGTGGTTTGCTTCAACACCAAAAAACTCAGAATATGCTTTGAGGCACTGTGCTATTGCTTTAGCTGTGTTCTGCAAAGACCAAGTACATGCCCTCATGCCTTTCACTATCCAGGGAAGAAGTTGTTTTTTGGGGGAGGAGTGTGTATGAATATGCTGGGAAACAGCATCCTTTCTGGTTAGTGTCTGGCCAAAGCGCTCTGTATTTTTAGGCAAGGTGTGCTTAGATTGCACAGTCTCTGGGCTGGCTGATGTGTGCTACCCTCCCAGATGACTGTTCTCCCCTAGAGAGGTTAACAGGCTGCTCTGCTCTGGAGTGCCATGACAGAGGCTGCCCCTGCCTCTCCCTGCATCAGCAGAGCAGGACTGCAGTGTGTAGCTGCTCAAAGGCCGCTGCTGCTTAGACGGTGCTCAAACACGCAGGAATTGTGCATGAGACTGTCTCAGGGGAGGTTTAGGTTGGATATTAGAAAAAGGTTCTTCCCCCAGAGGGTGGCTCAGCATTGGAACAGGCTCCCCAGGGCAGTGGCTGCCGCACCAGCCTGACAGAGCTCAAGGAGCTTTTGGACAACGCTGTCAGGCACATGGTGTGACTCCTGGGATGTCCTGTGCAGGGCCAGGAGTTGGACTCAGTGATCCTTGAAGGTCCCTTCCAGCTGAGCATATTCAGTGGTTATGTATGTGCAAAGATATGCCTGCCTGTGCTATAGAACCCTAAAATAGAATATGTATTGTGTTGCCTTTCTCAGTCACTCATTTCTGTGGGGTACTTGCTGTTACAGTATCCACATACAATTGCCATCATGGTACCAAGATGCATTGGGGTAAACTGCTGTTTTGGGGCTCCTTATGTGAAAACCTCCATTTGTTATTCCATAGCACTTCACACCTGCATGCACAAGTGTGCTTTCCATTGCTCCAGAGGCTGGTCCTGGTGGCTTTGGCTGCAGCCCTGGCATGCCGTACTTTTATGTGTTTCCTCTTAGCATTTCCATGCAAATTGGGGGTTTCAACCTCTAGCCACATAGGAAATACAACCATGTATTATGGTAGTTGTCTGTCTGAAAGTTGGTGTAAATGGCTTGCTTGCCATCGCACAGGTACTTTGTAGTGAAGCCTCCTGGAATACTAATGCAGCAAGCAATTACTTGCATCTTAAAATCATCTTTCTTTTCCCACTTCTGACTCATACAGAAGGCAGCTTCTGCAACAGAGTGGAAAGGGACAAGCAGGCAGTAGAGTCTCCTTCGCCACCTGACTCTGCCCTCCTCCCCATGCAGACCTATCTCATATGCAGAATGAGGCAGAGCCCCCAGGGGAAAAATAGCATCTAATCACAGCACTGGAAGCAGAGCGCTTATGCACGCAGGTGCTGGTGCGAGGTCACACAGCCTCCAATTTGCGTTCTATTTCTGAAGCCTGGAGTACTCAAATGACATTTTTCCTTCCCTCTTTCCCTCCTGCTCCCAAACCGTGTTTATTATATATCTAACTGCTCAAGGCCTGATGATTCTGTCATCTTTATTCATAAGTTGGTGAGAAGAAAAGATAGAAGCTAGACCTAAGCTACAGTCAGTATTTTATTAGCTTACAGACTCTGCTTACAAGGGAGGCTTGTGAGTGACCATTGCTAGAGGGTGAAAAGCCTTTTGGCTAAACCCGAGCAAGTGCAAGTCCTGAGCTGCAGCTCTCCAGGTGATAACTTTGCTGTTTGTCAGAAGGTAATACTTGTTAAGTCCCCTCTATCTTTCCTTATTATTCTGTTGAGATAAAGCTGACGTTTTATGTAAATAAGTCTAAGAGGGAAAGGGTTTAAAAGTAAAGTCTTAGTGTTTAAATCTGTAAGAATTTTACCACTGTGTGTGATGCATGTAATTAAAAAAACTGTAACACTACAGCCATGTAGTGTAATAGATGGATGTAAGAGTGGGGGTTGCTCCACAACCTAAGAAGCATGGGGCTTGTCTTACTCGAACTAGAGTGTCCCCTACACCGTCACCTCCCCCGAGTTCTTCCATTTCTCAGAACTTAAGGTTGAAAGTAATTAGAGGAGAGATAGAAGGAATGGTCCTAATCTTTGGGAACTATTTTCCATTCACTGAAGTGTGATAACAATTTTAGATCGGGTAGCTGAAATCTGGCATTAGTCTCTGTCTGTTGTTCTGTGATAACATTTTCCTGGGTTTCTCCCAGACTCATTAAACACCATCAGTCCCAGGAAAATCTAACAAGGACATGTACTCAGATGAGAGCTCTGCTGGACTGAAATATTAAACTATGAACATTCATAGCACTGATAGAAACTGGCAATTTTTTGTTGGATAGTTGCACTCATGCTTCACAGCTCAGGGATTCCATGGGCTATTGATGCCAGCTGGGCTTTGGTAAGTTCTGGGCTCAGGCATTTAGGTCAAACCTGTTTTACTGCTGTCTAAAATAGTTGCTTTCCACTATTCATGCATATGGCTAGCTTCCCTTTCATTCAGTAAAGTACTGTGTAGCAATTAAAAATATCACAATAGCTTTAGGCTTTTTCTTGGTCTCTGCATATTATTCTTCTATGCAATGGTCTCTGTAACCTCTAGGGCTTTCTGGGGTAGGAGGTGAGATTTTTTTTTACAGGTGTGCAGTCTAAACGGCCTTATGAATCTTTTAGTGTATATATAAACACCACTATTTACCATAAAGAGCTCAACAACTAAAGTAGTACTTGCTGCATGCCCTTTTGAGGTAATCTTTGCTGCTTGGCTCAGTTCTTTAGAGTACAAGCGTTCTTCCTTCTTTGCAATGTTTTTGTGTCCATAAAGGGCAAGAAAGGATAAGAAAGGATGTGTTTATTTTTACCCGTTTAGAAAGGGATAAAGCTTAGATCAGATCTGGGACTTGAGTTCAGCACTTGAGTAGCAACACTTACAAAGGCTGATGGAGACAAGTGAAATTGGATTTTGTTATCTTGTGTTAAAGGCTCTGGCATGCTCATATCTTTAAAGCATTAAAAGCTAAATGTCCTCAGATTCAATATCCTTTAGGCAGGAGAAATGCTAATGTGAATGTTAGCTACAAGCCTATCTTGCTATGAAACTCCATGTACCCATTGAAAATGTTTTTCCAAGATCTTAAAACTATTAATACCTTGACTAAAAAATTTATTTGGAGATATTACTGCACATTGATGATGCATTTTTAATAACCCTGCCTAGGAAAGAGAGTATTGGCTGGTTTATACAGACTCAAGTGGGTCGATAAGTGTGTAACAGATGCATGTGACATGTTGGAAAACCACTTACAGAGCAATAGCCAAGGTCACTCCTTGTCATGTCTGCAGCGTGTGGCAGAACTGCAGAGCCAGAACTCCCTCTCCTGCTCTTCCAGACAGGAGAAATGTGAACTCCTCTTCACAGAGCCATGCATAAATGAATTGCCTTCAGAAGAGGAGGACTCAGTGGCAGGAGCTGGTTACTATGGCTATATGCATTGCTCACTCTAAATGGAGGAATCAAGCCAACAATCACTGTATACATTAGCTATATTTGTATATGAAGGAAGCTCATAGCCAGCAGCTGTGTGAAGGTGTCGTAATGAAAATCCAACTTGGCTCATGCCAGTCAAGGACTTGGTGACTTTCATGCCTTTAAAGCAGCGCAGACTGAAAGCAGCAAAATCTAGGCACCGTGGGATCAGGTCCTTTGTCCTCCTTAAGCCTTTGTTTTGCTCTACAGAAAAATTTCTTCTTTTCTGTGCCCCTAGTAATCATAGAACAGCCCAGGTAGAAAGGTACCTGGGAAGATCCTCTGGTCCACCCTGTCATGGGAAAGGGAGCCCAGGTGGGATTATACAGCACCTGGTCCAATCTACAGCTTTCCAGCAATGGGGTCTCTCCTCTGTCCCTGGGGTAGAAATGGCAAGTCATGATTCTGGCTTGGAAATTATGGAGGTGCTAGCAAGCCTGGGCTCTGAGATACAGAATATGACTAAAACAACTCCTAACTGTGTTGGCTTCATAGTCCAGCCTGCAGCCAGCTACTTGTTGGGCTGTCATTGGAGCCATTTCCCCTTTCTCAAATGACATTAAAAATCATCAGTGAAGACAAAAGTAGCTGTGGGCAGTGAGACATCTGTAGCACAACCACAACCTTATTTTTGTTGCTTACAAATTTGAATCCCTTTGCCTTTCCTTTTTGAAACTACCCACTGAAGCTAGAGTTTCTGTGGGGTACCTAGCAAATTTTGTTGCAGGGTGGCTGTCAGAGCGAGCCATTGGCTTTTTCATTTATCCAGTGCTGCATAAAAAGGTAAGTATTTGATAAGTGAGGGGTTAAGCCAAGGCTGTTACCACCAAAGGCTTGCTGAAACTCTTGTTCCTGTCTCCAGTGCACAGATTTTCATGCAAGTGGGAGCAGTGGACTTGGGAATGCTCAGGAGGTGATTTATAGCACGCAGCCCAAGCTGATGGAGCACTTCTATTACCTGCTGTCACTTGTAATTCCACTGTTAAGGCTGAAGAGGGTTTTGCACTTCAAACAGGGGCTGGTTCTTTAATCCCAATGGAAAATAGAGCATATTTGCTGCAGATGTAAAAGCTTGCCTTTTAAAAATGAATTTGGTTGTTGCAATCTACAAATATTTTAATTAGCCTGAGTTCAAATTAATTAAAAACTGTCATGTAAAGAATTAAGCACTTGCAGGTTTTACAGAGTTTTGAATGATCTTAATGGAATAAAAAAGACACTTGGAACTTTCCATATAATTAAAAATAATTGAAATCTTCTGCCTGCATGTATATTAATAAATCAGCTAATAATTAAGCTAAGTTATTAGCAGTGGCTGTATTTAATGTTACATCTAGAGTATAGCCTAAAAAAATTTTAACTAGTTTCACCATGAAACTGGAAACAATGCAATTTACCATCATTCTTCTGCAGTGGCTGGGATGTCGCTCATGGGAGAGACAGAGAACACACAGACTTGCACTGGTGGATTAGCTGTGTCACTTAGCTTTAGTCTTGAAAGGTTAAATGGCTTAATGGTTGAATGACTTGCATGTTTCTGCTTGAAATGTCCCCCATGCCACTGAGACCTTGTCTGCTGCTGGGAACAAGGGAGAACCCCAAAGAACATTTGTTGCTGGTAGGATCCCTCCAGCATTTCTTTGTATGTATTATGTGTTCTCCCTTTAGTGAAAAAAATGCCCTAACCGATATTAAAAGCCAAATCTGTGTGGAATGGGCTGCTTTGTGTGAGGCTTCAGTCAGGCAAACCAGGTGCCAGCCCCTTTAGAGTTTGGTGGCTGCTGGTTGTCTTATGCTTCTCTAGTGGCTCTGCCCTTAAAATAGCACTCTGCTCCTCCAGAAGGACAGAAATCTTGTACAGGAACCCCAGCTGGTGCCTCTCATTCAGTCTCCACACAGACATTTTGAAATAAGAACTTCCTGAAAGGGAGGAAAAAAAAAGCCAGATAAAATGAATGAATGCTAGTGCTAGTGATTACTCATTCAAAAAGTCCAGAAAGGTGGAATCAGCTCCAAAAAGTCTCATAGGAATACAAACAGATCCCTTAGTCACAATCTGTCCTCACTGTGCCACAACATGAAGACTTTTTGAAGACTGTAGCTGCATGTTTCTTATTTCAATTCAGTTGGGTTCCTTTTGATCTCATCTCTTAATTTCCTGGATTAGTGATGCTTGGTTGGAGGCTATTGGAGGCAACATCATTGTCATATTCCTAACTGTTATTCTGTCCTTAATATTTTACTTCAAACTGAGTACATAAATGCTGGGTTGGATTTACTTAGACTGGCTGATCAGAAATACCATTGGTGGGGGAGGATGGTATATATCCTCTCTGTATTTGCATTTTTCATATTAATGATCTTTTCTTATCATCAGTTCACACAGAATTTTCAGCTTTTCTTTTATTTAGGGACTCTGATCCTTTATGGCTGGGAAGATATTCTCTTAGCAAGTACTGAAATCCTTTTTTTTTGATATTTGAGATCTCCAAAGAAACTGATAAACATGGCAAGTTCTGAATCTTGTCAATTATGTCAGTGTTTACTATCTTTGGTCAGGTTGCAGCAGCAACCAAGGTGAAGTGTCCACACTTGTTTCATTGAGGGGTTTCTGGGGGGAGGAAGGGGATATCTTTGAAGACATTAATGAATAAAGGAGGAATAAGATTGAAACAAATCTCTGCTAGCTATTCTTTTTTGCCCATATCTGGTTGTCTTGGTTTGTAAAAGTGGAGCCACAAGCAATGAGGTCTGTTCTGCCATGTGCCTTCCCCCATGTCCAAGAAGAGAAAGGTGTGAAGGGAGATCACATGTCACCTCCTAGACCATCTTGTCCTTAGGTGAGGGCAGGGAGGGAAAGGAGGTGATACTGAGGAAAACCAAATGAATTTGCTCAGGTATGGCTGAGTGACTGGTTTAGATTCCCTTGGAATGCCCCCACTCCAAGCAGCCGTGGTGGCTGGCCCCCCGTGCCCCCACACACACGTGCTCCCCGTGCTCGGCTCCTTGCTGCTGGACTGGACAGTGGGACACAGACAGGAACCCCATCCAGTGAGGGAGCACAGGGCCAAAATTCCTTTCTATTGCTAATACCTCTGCACTTCTGATTCTGATAACAGTGGTAGGAGACACTTGCAGGAGATAACAGGATTATGGCAGGCGTTGCTGAGTCCTAGAGCTTGGCTGTTGTGAAGGCACTCAGGCTGCTCTTTTTTCCATGTCATGACTTTATCAGTGATTCGGGGTCAGGGGTGTGGAGTTCATCTCAGCAGAGCCCCATGTGATGTGTCACACATTGTTACTGCTAACAAATAGGCTGTGGTATCAGGAATGGGGAGAGTGTGGAAGGTTCTGTTTCATTTGTCCTTTTGGACCTCCTCCCATAAGCTTCATACTTTTCTTTAAACTGTCATTAAAACACATCTTGAATCTGTGGTCTGAAAGACTGTGTCCTTTCTGGTTAGGGAAATATTTGGGTTTGAACTTTGAACTTCATGCATATGCTATGAAAAAAATCAGGAAGACCTGTCTGCATTGCCTGAGTATGGGACAGAATGGTGCCTACTACTTAAATGTCATTTGGTTTATTATTTCTGGGGAATGGATCTATACATCTGCTTTCTGATTAGTTCTCTTGTTGAAATAAATTCTGCCCATTGGTGTCATACTTTAATGGGCATGCTTTTTACCTGACAAGGTACAGACATCCTGTGTGGCAGTAGAAAACTGTAAGCAGTTCAGGTGTATTCAGGATAGTTTTCCACTTGTTGCAAATAGCTAAAACCCAAGTCTGTGTGTCCAGTGAAGAGTGAGCCAAATCTTCCTTCAGTGTAACTGGAAGTATAAAGGGTATTGCTATCGCCTTTGAATGTATCTACCTATTCTGCTGTGAACAACAGTGCCAATTTGTGCATTGCTCCTTACACGTGCGGGACCTAAAATCTGCTCCTCTAATTCTTCATTCAGAATAAACTGCTTGGGTGAGAAACAACTTGCCATTCACTTTTACACAGGTAAAATTCCTACTTTAAAAACCAAGCAAGTGTGACAAAGATGACCCATGTGGTGAGAAGCCTATCTGCCGACAGAGAAGGGTGGGGCTTGCTCTGAGGGCACTGTCAAATTCTTACAGCCCTATTGCCTGTACTCTTCTCCTGGTCTAACAGCATGACCATGAACACACTGCCTAGTCCTTCTTTGAAGGTAATCTTCTTGTAACTCCACACAGAGAAATAGTGGGAATTGAATGCCTCATTATTTATATGGATGTAGCCCCTACCTTTGCCTCAGTTTCCCTTTCCTAGAAAGATGACAGCAATTCTGGCATCACACCATTTATTTAATTTGACTTTCCTTCTAACCATGATGTCTTGCATATATTGAAGTATGAAGGTGTGTCAGTAACGGATAAAGGTAGGCCTCCAGGCCATGCTGGCAATCCAATGGAAATCACCTGAAATTTAAATCTGCAGTTCTTCTCTGTGGTTCTGGTGCTCATTTGGGTGATGACAACAGAGGAGATTTTTCTGCTCTGGAAAATCCCTGTTCATCAACTGCAGTACAAGAAGAACCAGAGAGCCTACCAGGACCCTATTGCTTGACAGGCAAGAGGCAGAATGATCCAACTCAAAAAATACAGCTTTCTTTTCTTTTCTCTTTTTTTCTTTCTTATTTTTATATAGCATATTTTCACACCCAAAAATAGCCTATATTTTTCTCAAAGTTCTGTGTTAAATACTTTAGTTAGCCTCCTGCTGTAAGTTTGGATCCTCAGAAAAACATCAGGTTGATTTTTAAAACATGATATACATTTTTCTATAGCTGTATAAACAAAAATGTTATTTTGTTGCCCTTGTTGCAGGAGTTATTGTTTGGATCTCACTCTCTTCTCTAGCAGAAGCAAGGCACAGCCACCAGACCTGCAGAAGGGCATCTGGAAAGGTAAGATGGAATGACAGTGTACACCCACAGAGTGGTAAACAGACTTTCAACCAAGATTGTTCCCAAATGCTCTGCTGGTGGAGAGATTTGAATAGATGAACCTGCTAGTGAGAAGTTGCTGTGGGGCATGCTGCATAGATCCAAATCCAAGGTTTTCTGCTGAGTGAGTTTTGGTGAAAATGAATCACTCAACTGGGTTGGCGATCTTGTCAAATGAGTTCTTTAGTGCTTTCATGCTGCTGAGCTACTGGTATTTAAAGTGAAGTTTCAGAGGGGTCCACTGAGGCAGGGCATGTGTTCCATTCCTGTTCAGCATTTTTACAGCAATCTAGCTTTGCATCATCATACTGGATATGTTAATATTTTCTTTCCCTTTTCTTTTCTAGACCATTGGGTGAGACTGAAATGCATATAACTACATACCTAGCAGATATTTTGGCTTTGTGCAAGAAGCCTCAAGTACATGATCTGATATTATTTTGTTCCATCTCCTTCATTATTTTTTTCCTGTAAAGACAAAGTGCGTATTTCAGTTACAAAAGAAAAAAAAAAAAAAGAGAAAGAAATATATATTTGAAATCAACTCAAGTCAATTCTGTTACAACAGAATTGGCTGCTGCTGGGGATCCACTGTGAATCTGAAGAGAATTGTGCCTGTAACTTCACTGGAGATCTCAGCTGCCGTTGTGCTTTTTATCACTGTTATGACAAAATTGGTTGTCCTCTTCAAAGGCAATGCTGGGCTGGTCTCAGTGATGGTGTCTCCATGTGTTTTGGTCTCGGTAGGTAGTGCAACCTTTCTCCAGTGGCATCCATAGGTTCCTCTGGGTGGTCCAGCACAGCCTTTTCTCACCATCCCTCTCTCCTGTAACTCCTGTCATCTCATCACTCCTGGCTCTGCCCTTCTGGAACAGCTCCCCCCTTCCCACCTTGCCCCGTTGTGCCTCTCCAGAAATTACCCCAGTGTCAGACACGATGTGTGCTCGTCACACAAATGCGAGCACTCTGTGCAGAGGAGAGGCTGAGCTCAATGTGCTTGGGGGCTTTGCTGGGGGCAGGATTTCAGCTCCAGCATTGGGGGAGCACAGCAGGGGGAATCTGCCACAGCTCGGCTGTAGTACAGCAGCACTGGCAGGGTCAGTTCTGCCGGTCTCCAAGGAAGAGGCTGTTTTATCAGTTACTGAGCTCTAAGTGTGGAACATCACAGCTGGGAGGGGAGAGGTTTAGAAAATGAACTTGTTTTCACATTTATAAGTCTATATATATATATATATATATGTATAGATATTTATAGATATACACACAGATGTATAAATATATATGCGTGTCTCTCCTATATATACACTTACATGCACACACTAGCCAGTCATATTGCTGATGGAGAGAAGGATGTCATGTCCATTTTTGGAGGTGTTTAAATTCAACTGACAAAAAGTGTCAAATCATTAGGCCATGTGAAAAGCACAGACTTGTGCTTTTTCAGGCAGAAGGTAATACTCCTGGAAATAGATTTTCTTTAAAAACTGGCCTTAATATTTCAAGAAGCTTTGCTGACTGAATTTTCAGCAGAGGAGACCAGCCCAGTGTATGTGTAATTGGAAACAAATAATGTTTTGTTGTTGCTTACAGAATGTAAATGCTGAAAAACTCACACAGTCTCCTTCCTGCAGTGTTTTCCTGCTAAATTAACATCATGCCAATCACATTGGATTTATTCCGTGAGCACTTGCAAAGTTAATAAAGTATCCCCATGACAATTGTTTCACCAATTAAACTGTCTCTGCGTGTTTTAGTGTAGCTTGTAGTTGTCATAAGGTAAACAAAAGATAGCAAACAATCCTTGACTGAAAGTCGAGTTATGACTCATAGAGTTACAGCAGCGAAAAATTGAAAAATCACAAAACATCCTGTGCATGAATATTTTACTTCTTTCCCCCTCAGTCACCTGAAAAATAAGCTTCCACAGCAGCAAAACCAGACAATCAGCAACTACCCCTACCCATACCTGCAGGGCAGGCTCTGAATCCTTGAAGCTGAAATATAAAAAAGCCAAAAAAAAGGCAAGTTGTCTTGCAGGAGCTTGGCACCAGGAGCTGGAATATGTTGTGTCTGAAGACCTAGGAGTATTTTAGGACAGCGCTGCCTATTGAAATGGAAATGTGATTTTCAGGCTGCTTGAGCAGACAGAGTGCATCATAGTCAGAGGCTGAAGTAGGCTAATGAAGTGCCCTGTCTTTGAAGTCAGATTGCATAATACAAACCCCAGAGAGACGCTTAGAAGATTTCTTTTTTGCCTTGCATTGATCAAGACTAAAATACTTCTGCTATTAGTTTCAGAAATGTTTAATGGAATTGGTGGTGGGACTACAGAAATTCCAATGACATGCTATGCAAACAAAAGCTTCATTAATGAATACTCAAAAGATTAACCTGAACTGCCTACATGCATTATTAGTGCTTTTAACCCCCTGCCTTCCCCTGGTGGTTATGGATAATGCAGAGTAGTTTAAGGAGAGGTGGGGGAGGGAAACCCAAAACTCACTAATGGCAATTAGGCTATGTGATAGTTGGGAAAAGGAGGCACTGCAATTCTCAAAACATGCCATTAATCTCTGACCTGATTGGCAGGTTGAGATGCTCAAGATCATTGGAGATAGAAAACTTCCAACAGAGCGCATTGGTGGAGTGTGGGATGCGGTCAAATTTGGAGAAAGAAGAGTGACAAGGCACATGACAAAAGCTTATTTTCCCTCCCTCAGTACATCTTCAGAGCCAAAGAACTGAGACCATTTATTGAACTAGGTTCCCTTTTCATCTTCTGATTTTTCTTATGGCTGTGAGTCACTCTGAGATTGATTTATCAGCACTGTTAATCTGCTCTCAAAAGGCTGTCAGTCTCACTCCCAGAAGCCAAGCTCTCCCATTAAAAACCTGACCTATTTAAACATTCTTAAGATACCGTAATGATTGAATGTCAGCAGGGGAGAGGCAGCAGTGACAGCTCTGAAATGTTTATTGTCCCAGGCCGGACTAGGAGGGGAGTGTGCTGCTGCAGCCTGGAGCACTGTGCTTGGCATGGGATCAGAGGCTGAGGGACAGGCGCTGCCAAGCTGGGAAGATCAGCAACGCTCCTGTGGTTTAGAGGGTTAATGCTCTGAAGTCCCTGCTGACCCCATGCTGCTCAAAACGGGGAGAGGTGTCAGGGGTTTGCATGTTGATAGCAATAGATCACAGATTACAGTGGCTTAAATGCCACTTAAAACATTTTTGGTGGCTTAGGAATTATTTCACGAGTCATATTTGTATGAAAGCAGATGCTTTCCATAGAGAGATTTAAATTTCCGTTCTACTGTCACACCACACAGTAGCTGTCAGCAAAGAATTAATTGAGGAAAAATATTTAAAATTATGTTGCTTCCTTAAAAAGAAAGGAAGGTAAAGAGATGTTCCTGATACCTCTTCAGGCTGCTGGTACATGTGTCCATGGCCAAGCACAAGCACTGCAGCAGGGGGAGCACAAAGGCTGGCAGAGACCTGAAAATCTCCGGTCTAATAATGGGAATCTAGCTGTCATAAACATACTTTCAATGTACTGTTCAGTGCCAATTTTTTCATCCTTAAGAGATGTAGCAGAGTGCAACTATTTTTAAATCTAAGTTTCTCTCCCCCTCCAATTTTGCTTTGGGCCATCAGTGGCTTGAGGAATTAAAACATAATTCTTCACAAGCCAAAATAAATCACTTGTACAGAGTGGGCCTGGCTTTGCTCCAGGTTAAGATGTTAGCACCTTTCATCTCCTGAAACTATTCCCAGATGGATGAACTTTCTAATCCAACTAAGTCATTTTGGTTCTTTCCCATTTGTTTTTTAAATAGATGCTGCAACAGCAGCATGGACCAGTGACCAAAAAAAGCCCCTGTGGAAAACAATAGGTTCTTATTCTTTTTAGATGCATCTTGTAGAATGATAGTCTTTCTGCTTTTTTTATAGAGCAACCCAGAGGATCCTGACTGCAAAGATATTTTCTCCAAGCATCTGTCTCTTAAACTGGTGTCCTTCTCTCTCATTGATCTTGCTTTTCATGAGTGCCAGGTTATTACGGTAAACATTTTATTAAGAGTAGTCTAAAGGCCAGCTTTTGTCAAAACCCAGCTGGCTGGTTGATCTTTTTGTCTAAGAAAATAGAGAGGGTTCATAACTGAGCTTTTTACAGAACCAATATGTCAACTTTTCTATATTAGACCACAATATTGACACCATCTTCTGTCTAGAGCTGATAAATGTTATTGCATTCCTTTCCAATATGTAATATTATTAAAAATAGTTTAGTCACAAGAGCTCCTTATCAAAGACCCTTGTTTCCCTAGAAACAGTGACCAGCATTAACCTTTCTAAAAGTAGCCCCTGCAAAAGAAAATGTCTTTGGTTGTCCCTGTTACAAATTTAATCTAGGGAAAATGTGCTGCAATGTCTGTTTCATATTAAGAGAAAGCAAATAAACTCCAGAAAGGCAGGATTAATGTGCAGCATCCATTCACATCAGGCTAGCAAAGAAAATAAATTGATTGTGTTTGAACCAGTTATCTGTGTCCCTTTCTAAGCAGCACAAGCATTGAAATTGCTTTAGAATTAGCTAGGGAAACAGTTGTTTGCAACCCCAAAAAAGAAAAGGGAGGCGTGGGAGCAAGATTGTAGTGCTCATGCAGGACTGATGAAAGCTGAATATTTGAAGAACAGAGAAGATGTAAGTGATAACAGTGTATTGTAAGAAGATGGCTTCTTCTAAGCAATGTAGGTGGTAAATGAGAATATTGTGTTTGGAAGTAAAGCTCCTGGCTATGTGAGAGAGGAGCAAGAGGGAGAGAGAATCAGCATTTTATATCCTCATGGCTTGAAATAATCATATTCTCAGTCTTCCCAGCAGATTAACAATGTCCATAAAGCTTGGTGATGCTTGTGATTTACCTTGTTTCCAATTATGTGATCAGGAGCATCTGCTTGAGTTTACATAACCACTCACTGTTCACCTCAGCAGCCAAAATCACCACCTCTCTATTCTTTTTTGCCAGATATAAAGCAAAAAGATGGTGATTTAGATCCGACACACATTTGTGCGGCAGGGCACCAAACACTTCTAAAGCAGCAGGCTAGGTGGCAATTCTGGTGTGAGTGTGACAGCCAGTCCAACCCTAGAACGTGACACAAGCTGCTTGTGTTCAGCTGGAGTGCAGGTTCCTTTCACAGATGAATCCAGACCAGGATGGAAAGCTTCATCCCTAGCTCTTATCCCTGTCTCTGCTCCCTAGCAGAGCACTCTTTTCTCTAGTCTGTCTGGAGGTGAGCATGTCTCTAGCACAGCAGTAGTGATTCTCTATCTCTTGGTTGCATTCCCCAAATGCTAAAAATACCAAGTTACCAAAGCGCTCAAATCCTCAGAGCTGCCACATCAGTCTCCTGTCTTTGAGCCTATCACTTCCAGAAATTCCTGTTTCTTACAAACCAACTTTGTCTGTACAACCTGTCCCTGTCCAGTCATCAGCATAACAGCTTTAAAAATAGCAGACTCACTATGCAGACATTTTCCTTCTTGCCTGGTCACAAACCAAGCCACTTGTTCTTGTGGGTATCTAGGAATTCAATGAAGTTGTGGATAAGCTCCCTCCTTGCTTCCTTGGAATTGAGTTTTGTAGAGCACAAATACATTGTCTTCCCTTGTGGCCAACAAGCATTTTCCACAGTATTTATTTTCCTTTCTGCTTTTATATTCAGCTTATGCTAGAACCAAAGGAAACCTATATATCTACCTATGCTGGTAAAAGCAAATCAGTCTGGCAGTGTCAGTTGTTTTGTTACTTATGGGTTGCAATGAAATGAGACCTGAGTTACTCATGGTGCTTGTTTCACGGGAAAAATGAGTTTACAATAAAAAGGCCAGACATTGCCTAAATTGGGACTCATAAATTAGTTTCCTGAAGCAAAGGACTCGCTAAAATTGATGCTTACTTTGTTCTTTATCTGTGATTCACTTTCTGGGCAGACTCAATACATTCTTAGATTTCTTCCCTGTCTCACCTTGTTCATAAACTGGGGAACACCTGTGTATTCCAAACCTGAGCCTATAGTCTTGGCTTTAAAACTCCTGGGGCCCAAAAAGGGGTTTTAAAGCCCTTGGCTGGGATGTGAGAACCCACTTCCTAGCCCTGTTGCTTGAAGGGAATTTGGCTCACATAACCAAATTCCCTTAATAATCACTTATTCCTGGTGCAAAAAGCTTTGATTTTCATATTCCAGAGGAGTCATGTCTGAATAGTCTTAATTTACACACACACACACACCCACACCCACACCCACACACACCCACGAACCCACAGTAATTAAGTTCTGAAGCACTTGGAAAAGCAATACTTGCCCTAGTGAAAACACAGAAGCAGGAAAGGCTTCTTCCATGAAGTCATGGAGCAAGAATGAAAGCATGGTGAGGGGTGGTGGGACCAAGAGTGCCATTCCTCACTGACATTCCTGCCGCCCTTCGTCAGGGCACAGCCACATGTGTCCCCTCCCTGGGCATTGTCTCCTCAGCTGGGATCCAGCAGACAAATATAGGCATGGGGGAAAACTGCAGATGCCTTTAAACAGTTATCAGCAGTGACCTTGAGATAGCAGCATATAAAGCCTGGACCAGGCAGAGTCGTGACACTTTCTGTGTGCTCGCCAGGGTGAGTACCAACCTCTCTCACTTTTAAGTGTGGGTGCTCTGCTCTAACACTGTAACGTGGGTTTGATATGATTAAGGTTTTCATGTGGCTTAAAGTTTTAGCAGTAGTATCAGTAAATATCTAGCCTGTGGTAGTCACTGTAGGATGCTGCTCGAATGGTAGAATAGCAAATATGTGTTTCTTCTCTAACATGAGTGCATTCATTTAACTAGCCAGAATAACCACTTAAGGAAGTGTCAGGTCCCCTGTAATTATGCATCTGAGTGAAATGATTAGCCAGTGCCTGCAAGTCATCTTTTTGCCTTCCCTATCATCTGTGAGAGATGATGGTTTATTTGCAATTTGCAATTTTAAGCAGCTTGTTGGTCCGAGGCATTCTTTAATCCAGCCTGAGTTACAACCCTTGGAGCATTACTGGGCTCCCTTTCCAGGCCAGGCAGTGCCACTGCAGTTGCTATTGCATTATCCCTGCCTGCCCTTAGTGCTACAATCACTTTCAACAGCCCCAGTAAAGACAAAGTCCCTTTTATCCAAGCCTGGATGCACCATCAAATTGTTGGTCCTGGGCATGCCACTTCACTTTATGTAACAGTATAGGCTTTCCACAGGGAGCAGGCATTTTCAAGGCTCTCCTACAGCTGATATACAAGGGCTGGCTCTTTCTGTTGTTGGCTACAACAGATTGAAAGGGAACACCTTTAGCTTTAGCCTTGTCTTTCCCAACTATTCTGCATTTTAAGAATAATCTTGCATCCATAACAAAACAAAATTTCCCACTTCTTGTATCTGCTGATGGAATTGTCTCAATGAATTCTCTGCACTGCAAGGTGTGCACAGCCTGGGCTTCAGCCTCTGCTGTAACTCCAAACACCCAGGCTGCTGAAGGAAAAGGATTCTCTCCCAGCTGCCAGAATGCTGCTTTACACCACAACATACTCGCTGTAGGGTCCACCCTGAACATGAGGGGAAAAAAAGGAAGAGATAAGGAGGTGATAGCTGAGGAACTGTCCCTAGGAGGTCTGCAAATGGAGCCAGGTTGCACAAAAGTGATTCAGAGCACTTTAGTGCATTCTAGGACTTGTGGGAACCTGCCTTGGGTCCTAGAGATTAACACTGGAGGGCCCCTCTGGCATTTGCACATTTAATGTGAAATTACACTTATGTGCTCTAATGATGTTTCTGTTTAAATGTCTGAACTGATGTGATTTCATTGCTCCACTAGAGATGAGACACAGAGAGAGAGAGTCTCTGCCACTGAGTTGTGTCTCCAGCTGGGAATTTTAGCCAGTTCAGATGATGTTAAATAATTGGTGATTCTTGTGCTTATGTATGTGATTAATCTTTAAAAAGATTAAGGTTTAAAAAATTACTTAAAAATCTAGAAAAAAATTAGGCTAGTTCTGAGAAAGAAAATTTTTGGTCTACAGCAACAAGACAGAAGGTATGAAGCTTTTACTGCAGCATCGGGAGAGGGCTGGATGTAACGCTTTGGCAACTCTGCTGTCTTAGGGCTTTATGTTCCCTAGGAGGAACATGCTGAAAAAAAATCTGCCTTGGTTGATGAGGAGTTTTTATCTCTACCAGGATTTTGTTAGAAATAAATTGAATTAAATTTTGAAAGACTACAGTGTCTGTCTTGATAGGGGTCTTGAAAATTTATCCAGCTGGCCAGGATATTGCACAGTAAATAAAATAAGGGAAGAAATTAACCTGAGAGTCACTTATGCAGCTTTAAATGGTAGTCAAATGGTGTCCTGACTTAAAAAACCCAAACAAACAAACAAATAAACAAACAAAAATCTCTGAAATTCTAAAATTGTGTGTGTACACCTTGTAGCAGTGCAACTTCTTTTAGACAAGGGCTGGGAAACATGCTGAGTAGTTTATGTGTGTGTAAGTATTTATGTCTAAGTCTGTAAAAAAATCTCAAAAATAAAGAAAAAAAGAAACCCATCATATCTGTTTGATGATTTTAGAGAGTATAAAACAAATTAATTACTTGGCTGTACAAACACAGCAAATTAGTCTCACTGAGACCCATGTCCCCTGCCCTCTCTTTCATGAAAAAAGGCTCCTAAACACTGTGCCCTTGTCATTTGAGATAACAAGTGTAGGTATTAAACTGGACTGATAAGCTGAAAGCAATCTGAAAACATATGAAGCCCTTGCACCAATTCTTGAGATACACTTGCCCTAAGCCATGCCCTACTGCAAGGAGCTGCCCAGCCTGGTGAATTCAGAGGGAGCAGCACCAGCACAGGACCTCCCAGAGCCGTGTTAGTCCTGTTTTCATTGTCATGCTAATTTCTGAATCGGAGAAGTGCAGGGAGCAGAGCTGTTTCCAGCTCCAGTGCTGACTTTCTGCAGTGAGAGCGTGGGCATACATCCCTGCAGCTTTGCAGCAGTGAAGTCTTGCTCCTTGTTTCCCAGAAAACGCCTGCCTGAGATGGTGCTTTAATCGGCAGAGGGCACAGCCCCAGGGAGACCTGCGGGAGAGCACACCTTTGCTCCAGGCGATTTTGAAAGGGGCCAGAGGAGGCTCCTGCTAAGTGGTTTTTAAAATCACAGCTTCAAGTGGTCCCTCCTGCTCTTAAGCACCATATGTGCCACAAAAAAGAGACAAAATCTTCCTGTGGAGATAACTGCGACCAGTGTTGAGGTTTAGAAGCCTTCAAGACCTGTCTGACTTTTAATAAACTGAGCAAGGAAGGGTTTCACTAAAAGTGCAGTCTAGTCCCAAATCTGTGTTAGGCATTTGTGTTTAACATTAATTATCCCTTTGATCAGCCACCTGCCATGTTATGCTGAGCTTTTTATATTGCCTGACATTGTTCACAGAATAGATGATTGTTTTGTTTTTTCCCCCTCTTTCTTTGGTAGACTGGGTGCCTTTCTTTTTCCTCTGTGAGCTGTGCCACCTTAAACCCTTGCCAAGATGATGGTCGATATGTCAGAGTTTGGGGAGGCTGCTCCCTACCTCCGAAAGAGTGAGAAGGAGCTGATGAAGGCTCAGACCGTGGCCTTCGATGGTGAGTTGCAGACTCACAGCCCTTTGTGCTGCCTGGGGCTGGTTCAGAGGGGTAAGGGTTACATATAAATGGAGTCAAAGAAATGTAGAGCAAAGCAGGATGCAAAGCCTCCGTTGTCACTGCTGTGGTGCTGATGTTGGTTCAACCAAATTTGCGTTCCTTTATTCTGCAAAGCTATTAAAAACTCCCAGACAGTAACAATTACAAACAATCTATGACAAGTGTTTATCTAGATTTAGAAGCAAGGTGTATTGGTACTGCTCTGCTAAAAGGGGAATAACCTCTCTGTCAGCTTTAGAGAAAAACAACAGACATTGATGTTTCTGTGGCCTGACTAGATGTCGTATTTGCTTTGCAGCTTGCATAATAATGTGATGTTAGCTTTTAGTTCCCCCTAATTTATTTTTCATTAAACGAGTTTCTATGAGCCCTGAGGTTTAGTAGTAAGTGTGAATTCATCAACAACTGCAGCCTTTTACTATTCACAACAGTTGCTGTAACTTAAGACCTAAAATCTTGTGCAGCTGCTCCGAACTCTAAAAAGGCACATACATTACTAAATGTGAGTTATTAATATTGCTATTTTTCAACACAATACTCAGAAGAATGAGAAGGAATAAGGTTAAATCTGATAGATGGCAGTTGAGTAATGTGGGTTGGATTCCTTGAACAGTTTGAAATTCTCTGTGTGACTTTTTAGCAAATGCTTTAATTTGGACTTGAATCTCAGTTCCTCCATCTGCACACTGGTGATAATGATTATGGATTTTCCATGGAGGCTGAGGCTTAGCCAGCATTTGTGAAATATTTTGACACCTTGTGCTAGAAGGATCTAGAGGAAGCCGAGCAGTAGTTTCAAAGGAAGACAACATTTGGGAGCCCTATGCCTTCTGCTTCATCACACAGCTTCCCAGCACTGCCAATCTGCTGCAATGCCAGAGGTTTTGTGTCACTTCTGCAGAAAAAGTAGTCCAGCAATCTCACTTAGCTAGGCATGGTGTTGCTGTTTGATGCAAGGCTGTGAACCCTCAGTCTTCTTAATTTCACAGGGAAGAAGAAATGTTGGGTTCCTGATGAAAAGAAAGCTTACGTTGAAGCTGAAATTACAGAAACCAGCGAAGGCAAAGTGACCGTGCAGACAACAGATGGAAGGGTACAAAACTGGTTTTGTCTGATCTGTGACTAACAAGGCCAGAACTGCAAGCTACAGAATTGTTCCTGTTTCAGTTCAGTTGCCTGTTTCATGAGATGGGCTGTGAATGGGAAGGCTCAGTAACTGATGCCAGCTCAGGGTAGGATAACACATGAAAAACCACCAAGGGAAAACCAGCAATGCAGTCATGGGTGGGTGAGCATCAGCCACCGCGCAGCTGGGGGAGGGCTGTGACAGGAGGTTTGCAACCAGCCAGTTCTGGTTTGGTGCACAGAGCTAAAAACCCAGGCTCTAGCCAAATTTCATGGCTTCTTTTGCAGCCTTAGCATTGTACTTCTTACTTTTATCATCTCAGCCTTCCCCCATTCTTCTGATACCTGTGGAAACACACGGTATTGCACACATAGGCAGAGATTGACCCGAAGAGCTTCCCTCTGCTGAGGGAAAAATATATTTTCTTCCATAAGGTGTATGAAGCAACAGAGAATCCCAGTGTCTTCCAGTGTTGCTGTAATTGTTTGTCTTTGCAGACCATGACTATAAAAGAAGATGATGTGCAGACCATGAACCCTCCCAAATTCGACATGATTGAGGACATGTCTATGCTGACCCACCTGAACGAGGCGTCTGTGCTGTACAACCTGAGGAAACGCTACAGCAACTGGATGATCTATGTAAGGGCCACTGCAGGGGTGGATTTAGCGACCTGCATTTCAAGTGCTGACATCGTGTGTGAACATGTTCATTTTACAACTCTGATAAATCACAAAAGTGAGGGTCAACTGAATACAAACACAAAACTGAATGAGTAAGATAGTGCCTGGCTCCTTAGTTTTGCTTGCTTGCCTAGGAAAGGGGTGGTGGGGAACATTTTTTTTTAAGTCAAGGTGGTGGGGAGACCCAGTTTATTTTTCATCTTCTTATATTAATCTATGTCAACGCCAGCCATGGGGATTTCTTTTGCTCCCAGTTAGCTGCATTCAATTGTGTTTTAAATCAGCCAAAGGAATCCATTGGTTTTTCCAGCCAACCCCAGGTCTGTATTTTGGTGTTCATCAGAAGAGTAAATCCAACATTACCCATTTAAATTCTGATTGTCAAACATTTTCTGTGTTTCTCTAATAACCTCTGTATGAACATGTAGGGCCTAAAGCATAGCTTTGTTTGCAGATCAGTATAGGCAGAAAATTAAACTGGCATCTTGCCTTAATCCGTTTACTGGTAGAGGTGGATTCTTTTTCTTTCTAGAAAACAGGACAGGGGATTCATGCCAAGGCCCTTCAGAAGCATGTCCTAATGCTATTTTTAGGGGAAGGGACCTGGATTTCACCTGAAACTTTTAGAACTTAGTTGAATTCAATAATCTATGTGCATATAGTGATTATGCCCATATGATAACTGGGTTTCTTTGAAGATATCTCTCCAAGCTGGGCTAAGTACTTGAAAAGTTACCAGCTGACACCAATTGCCTGGAGTTACAACTCAAAGCTCACTCTTCCTCGGAGTGACCAGGCCCCAGAGAACTGATGTATATCATCCAAAGAGCAACTATAAAGAGATTTTTACCAACTTGGCATCTCCAAAAGCTGAAAAAGGTTCCACAGCTTTGGGGCACAACACTATCATGTGTTTTTTCTCTTTGAACACCCACCAGAAATTGTCTAGAGGTTCTTGCGTACAATTAATAATGGGAGGTTGTTTCTCCTCCTAAAAATGGAGTTCAAACAGGGAAGCTGTGACTTTCCATTGCAATGTCTATTTTCAAGAGGAAATAACTCCCATGGAGCAGCAAGGGACAAAATCAGACACAAGTCTATTTGCTGCTCTTTTGTTTTACTGAAGATGATGTTTCCATTTCAGGTTGACACCTCAAAATCCTTTTTCCCCATTTGAAAGCTGTTCAATATCTGTAGTTTTGGTATGAATTGCAATTAGGAAGTCACTTAGAAGATCAGTAATTTCCGAAACTTAGGAAGTCTGAAATTCAATTCAGAATTCAAGCCTAAATCAGCAGCTGGCAATGCCACATCCTGCTTAGTTAACCAAGACTTTTTGCCTTATCACTTGAATAAATTTTTTCACCCTGGCTTTGTGTTACTCTCTAGACATACTCTGGTTTATTCTGTGTGACCATAAATCCCTACAAGTGGTTGCCTGTCTACAAAGCGGAGGTAGTTGCTGCGTACAAAGGCAAGCGGCGTTCGGAGGCTCCTCCCCACATCTTCTCCATCGCTGACAACGCGTACCACGACATGCTGCGGAGTAAGTGCCACTGCCTGCCTCCACCAGCTCTCTCCTCGTCAGTCAGGCTGCTGTGATTGTGCTGCAGGGAAGTGGGTGAGAGCTTCTGCAGCATGGAACAAACACAAAAATAGTCCACAAGCAACAGGGGCTTGGCAGTCTGTTATGATTTTATATACAAGTGTGTATACATACATTTATTTCAATTCTAAACTGCCCTGCCTGTTCCTGTGGCACTCCTGGTAACCATCTGTCAGATGCACAAATTTAGCTGTCTGAGCTGAGTGAATCCAGAAATGAGGCCAGGTCCCAAAGGTCTGTTAGTGCTTTCCCAAGCTCAAAACCAGCCCTCCAGTCAGTTTGCACTCCGTGTCACGATGCCGGTGAGATGTGTGCATTCACAGGCTGGTGAAGGCCAGCCCTGTGGCTGTCACACTGGCCCTGTCACACTGCTGCTGTGACCCTGACCTGTGGCGGCTGCTGCAGCTCTGGGCACCAATCCATGGCACTGAACTCCAGATTTTCCTGTGAAATTTCCTTGCCCTGATCCTGGCATTACTGGGGAAAAAGGAGTTTATCAGCAGAGGGCACCAGCGATGTGCTCACACCAGGGCCTGCGAGGCAGCAGGATAAATCCAAAAGAGACTTGAGCAGAACACATGGTGCTGACACTTGCTTTTAAAAAAATGAAAAAGTGCCTTTTTGTGAGGGGACAAAAAGCACCGGACAGAGGGAATGTGTGTCTGGCTGCAGAGATGCTCTTTTATCAGATAAGGCTCCTCAATATGTAGCCTGCCATGATGACTGGAATTCTAAAAAGAAAAGAGGAATTTAGGCTTAATGACTTGGGAAGCTGCCATGATTTAGCATTTTCTGAACATGATTAATAATATATTAGGGTTGCAGAGTGTTCTAATAAATGCTTGTTTCTGGTCAGGCAATTAGGCGTGGACAATAGACTGCTTAATTCCAGTAGCATGGCCAGCTGAAGAGGAATATGCATGCATTTTAAGGAACAGCCTGTGAAAAAAAAGAGCAAAATTACTTGGGTTGATCTAGTATTGCAGGAGCAGAAAGATCAGACATGAGCAAAGACACACTCAAGAGTAAGAGAATAAATGTTTTCAGAACAGGAAATTACTTTCTTTATTATAGTTTCCCAGACACAGATGAATGTGTTCAACTGACAGGTATTTAATATCAATTTGAGCAAAACACAAGAGAAGGATTCAGGGCAGGGCTGGAACCCGCACTTCTGGAAATCATTCTAGCCAGTTTTTACCTTTCTGTCTTTGCTTCATGTGATTCTCTCCTGTCCTCGCGTGACTGATTCCGGTACCCTTTTGCAATTATAATAAGTGATTTGTACACCCTACTTAGTTTCTCTTTCTTTTTTCTTTTTTTCCCCTTCATAGATCGGGAGAATCAGTCTATGCTGATCACGTAAGTTCTTCTTTTTTGACTGATTTGAGACTTTGTTGTTGTGAAAAACTTTGAAGAAAAAAACCCTGATAAAATGCAAGTTGACTCTCAAAATCTCAGCTAAATTGCCTGGAACCAAGTAACTGTCAATTTGGCCATCTGATGGTTAACTTGACCTCCATGAGAAAGGAGTAGCTAAAGGTTTGATGGAGTCTGGCCCACTTCTGATCCCCATCTGGTGAACATTCCATATAGGCATGAAAACAACTCAGCAGGCAATTAAAACTGCTCCTTGCAGGATTAGCCTTTCTGTGGCTGTCGTCTTTGGTTGCAGAGGACTCCTGTTCAGTGTGGTTACTCTTGCTGAAAGTTATGTTTCAGAGTGTTGTGTAGATACATCTAAAGAGGGAGAGATGATCAAGGCACAAAAGAGCCTTGATGGTGTGATGTTTACCGGCAAGCATGAAAGGATGGAGACTTGGGTGTCTCTACAAAGTTACAAGTGCTCTTGGGTAATGCTGGCAAATAACTGCAGCTTTCTTCTGCTTTTCCTAGCTCATTAACTGTAGATACGTGTACTCTAGGGAATTAGTCTGGATGTTTGTAATTAAACTTCACGTCCCTAAAAGAAGCTTGGTGTCGGGTGGGTTTGCACAGGACTTCTGAGCTCAGCTGTATGAAGAATGAGTTACTGCTCTCACAGGACTGCACCTCTTCATTCAGTCAGTTTGAGGTATTTCCACAGAAATGGCTGAGCAACAGGCTGCAGGCACCAGAGTCAGAGAGTCTGAGAACAGCCTTGACGGGAGGAGCTGGCTGGACAGGGTTTAAAAGGATGAGTTGCAGCTGTTTGAGCAATGGTTTTGTTTTCTTCTCCTTTCCTCTAGCGGAGAATCCGGCGCTGGCAAGACTGTGAACACAAAACGAGTCATTCAGTACTTTGCCACAGTGGCAGCCCTGGGTGAAACTGGTAAAAAGAATGTAAGTCTGCTGCTGGCTGACTCATTTCAGACTCCCAAGGTTCCCCTCTTTCTTGCGTACGACTAACCACACGAGACTGCAGTACTGAGAGCATGCTGTTCTGAAAGGAGAAAGGCACACATGAACTTACCCCGCTCCAGATGGAGCAGAAACACCACCCCTGGTTCTGGACAGATGCTTGTTGATACCACTTTTTTTTTTTTTTTTCCTCAGGAGTTTCAGTTTTTGTGTGTGCTAAATATCCTTCTGATTGTGTTAAAACTGGTCAAAAGATGAAGAGGCTGTAAAGAATAAGATTTATTTTTTTTCAAATGGAAAATAGTCTTCAAAAAGACTAGGATTATAACTTCTCATCAAAACATCTGTTTCATTGAAAGCCTTTTTGTCCACAAAAAAAGGATTGCTTTCACAAAAGATATTTTTTCAATCAGCTTTTCTGTATTTCTGTTTGGATAAGTGCTGTTCTGCTTATAAGTGCTCTCTAAGGTTACAATGAATACTGCATTCATGCTGCTTTTTATCTTGTGTTTCTATGAGCTTATTTGCTATGAGCTTCATTGCACTTGAAGGGTTCAGTGCTCTTTTGTGGTGAATTAACTGATTCCTGTGAACTGTATTTATAAGGCCAAAATTTCAGCCATGCTTCAAGTCTGTGTGCAGAACTCACGTCATCAAACTCTAATATACATTCTCCTGAGGCCTGCAAGGCTTTTTTAAGAAATGGTTGAGTTGTCCAGAGCCAGCTTCCTGCATGCAATGAGGCTGGTGCTCATTGTGGTGTCTAAAACCTGCTGTGCACATGCAACACTGGTACTCCCATCCCAAGCTTACTGTTTGGACTTCCACTGCAGAAATCTACCTGGTTTTGCTCCAGAGATGTCCTATGATAGACCAAAACACCCACTAAGTGAACAGAGAAAAGAGACTGCTGCTAGGTAGCAAGAATAAAAGAGCATAAATGCAGACAGACAAGTTCTAGGCAATAAGATTGTGCCCCACTTGAACTTTTGGATAATTTTGGGGTAAAAAAGGGTGATGAAAATGCAACCTGACCTGATAAACTACATGAAACATCTTCCAGCTCCAATATCTGGTATTGCGCCATTGTGATGTATGGTGAATGTAAAGTAAAAGCCACACTGCTGGTGTGTTGGTGCCCACAAGATAGCTAACCTTGCTAATTGTTATATTTTATATTGTTCTCTGTGTTAGTATTCACATTCTCTCTCTTTTTTCTCTCCATTGTGTTCCTATTTTGTCAACAGCCAGCTACGAAAACTGGGGTAAGTCATCAGCTTTGCTGTTTTATTTTTGCCTTGCAGAATTGGTGTTGGGCTCTGTCAGATGTGCCATGAGCCTCAGCATTTCACTTTGTGTGGTTCCCGGGTGGATAGGGAACGATCCCTTGGAGCCTTGGCAGGAAAAGTTATCCACTTCCCAAACTGAGCTCTGTGCAAGCAACAGTTAAAGCTTTTCTCATTTCCATGAATCCCGAATGTTAAATCAAATGCATTCTAGTGCTTGTCACTGTCTTCAGTAGCCCTCTCCTACACACATTCCTCATTCCTCAGATGTCCCCACATGCTCCCAGTACACTAGGTGATTTCTCTCACATGCAGATGGCACAAGATATAAATCTACAAAGCCCAACAGTAGGGAGCAGCAGAATATTCGAGGCCTTTTAATGCACTCATAATTGACTGATGGTCTCAGTGTTCTGCCATTCACATTGTGTCACCCCTGGGGTGAAGCTAAATAAATCACTTTGCCACATAGGCTCAGCTCTGTAAGTGAATGCATGGCTGAGCTAGAGCTGACAGCTGATGTGGCCTGTAGGTTTCTCAATAGTATTTCAACCTTCATTTCTAGGGAACCTTGGAGGATCAAATCATTCAAGCAAACCCAGCCCTAGAAGCTTTTGGAAATGCCAAAACCCTGAGAAATGACAATTCCTCACGTTTCGTAAGTCTGCAGCATCATCCAGGGACGTCTTATTCAACAATGGCCAGTTAATAATACCTATGTCGTAATCCTTTCTTAGATTGCATTTTCCCCATTAAAATTATTGGATTTCCAGAGTGGAAGATTAACATAGTAGGATCTAACAAAAACCTGAAGAGAAATAAAGATCAAGCTAGAATAATTGTTTAAACTGTTTACATTGTTTAAAATGAACAGAAGAAAAGCAAAACCCAGTTTTAGAAAGCCTTTTGAACAGCAGTGGTAGATCTTCCTCAGAATTGCGTCTGCATTTTTTTCCTACCCCTTTTTCCACTCGGCTGTCTTTCTCCCTTCCTATAGCAGCTGTACTTTGCCATTAAGTGTCAGAAATACAGCACAGCCCCTGCTCCCTCCCACATCCTCCCCTGTGCCAACCCACCCTGCAGCAGTACTCCTATCCTTGAGCCATTAGGTTTCCCTTTTTGGCTCAGTAAGCTGTCCCTGCTTGTCCCTCCGTGCTGCCATCACCTTGGGACTCTCCTCCTCTCCATTAGGTTGGCAGGAGAGCAATCCTCTTGGGATCTCTGCCTCTGCCACTTTGGGTGACATTGTCTGAGAGGTCCGAAAGGAATGGCATAAGGATGACAAGCCTGAATTTGGAGCCCATGCTTCCCTAACAAATCCTGTTAAAAATTAAATTGGAAGGGGTGGAGAGGACCAGAGGTTGTAAGCATCTGTAAAGCTACACAGTTGTATAAGGAGCTTGTCAACTGGAAGTGAAATTAATTATTTTTGTGTGTTTGAATATAAGAAACTAAATAAAAACTACTAATTTTTTTATGAATTGGGAGAGATGGATATGTAAATGTAATTGGGCAAAGCTGTGTAAAATCACAGCACTCTTCTGACATAAGTAGGTGCATGTAAGTTGGGACTGCAAATGAGGAGAAGCCAAAAAAGGAGCCTGTGTCTCTTAAGCCCAGGCTTAATGCTCTGAGTCCCGCATTACAGTAAACCTGCATCATGCAACTGAAAGCTGTGTGCTTTGCCATATCTTTGCCTGGCAAATAAGTACACTATTATCCTTTCTCCACAAGCAGATTACATAGCTCTATGTATAGATTTAGGCTTGGAAGACAGTAATATCATTGTTTGATATTTTTCATTGAAAATATGCCTGTGCAAAGCCCAAGAGTTTGCATGAATTGATTCTTTGGGCCAAATGATTGCCTTCAAACTGCATTCTTTGTTTCCCTCTGTGTATATTATCTGCACTAATTAGAATATTCTTCTGTGTGAATTAGGGTAAATTTATCCGAATACATTTTGGAACTACAGGCAAGCTGTCATCTGCTGATATTGAGATTTGTAAGCAGCAAACTCTCTCCTTTTAAAAAATACAATTGCTCATCTGAAAGCTGCAAGACCCTTTCTCACTGAATTTTCCTTTGTGTGACTAGATTTATTGGAGAAATCCCGAGTGATTTTCCAGCAACCTGGTGAAAGAGACTATCACATCTTCTACCAGATCCTGTCAGGAAAGAAACCAGAGTTACTAGGTAAGCATTGTGTGGATCCACAGCTTTTAAGATCCTAAAACTGAATAGACAGTGGATAAGGGGTTAGGAGGCAAACCCATGTGCAGAAAGGCCCTTATGCTTCCACTTGATGAATCTGAACTTCCACTGTCAAATACAATCTTTTAGAGATGTTGTTCCAGTGGCAGCAGCAGAGACCATTTTTCTTTTATTACAGATTAATCTAATAATAAGACTCAGGCAGGACTTTTAAAACAGCACTATAAAGGCAAAAAGCGTCACACTGAATTTGTGTAATCCAAGGTCTCAAAACATCTGGAAAATGCTATGCCTCCAAAGCATTTATGGTGATAAAACTTTAATTATCCAGATTTCCACATAGTTTCCTCTTTCTGTCCCAAGTGACAAAACTGACATTCCAGCATGTTGTGTAGCAGGAGAGAATGTTCAAAGCTGCCTGCTGCTGATTATGTGATGATTACCCCTTTCAAGCTTCCTCTGGCTCAGCATGGTCCCACAGACCCGCTGGAGAAGGGTGGAGAGAGGCCGAGATACTTTGAATAAAACCTTCACTGGTTATTTAAGTGACGTAGTTTGCTGACTTTAATTTGTGCTCTGAAGGAACGGATTTTGTAAAATATGTTGGAGGGTCACTTCATTGCTCTTCTACACTCCCACTAAGCCATAGCAATCATAATCTCTTTTGAGGTCTTACTATCCTAACAGTGCGTGGTCAAATCCCTAATACTCTAAGCTTTACGTGGCCTAATTAATGGCAATTACGGGAAAGATTTCAAGGAAGCTTTGCACTGAGATTCCTGTGAGAATCCCTGTGCTGGGAAAATGCTCTGTTTCTCACAAACTCTCTGTGTGCTCCACAACAGCACACACCTTTCTGGCCAGCAGGAACATGTCTGCAGACTCTTGAAGAGGCTGAAACCAGCAGGGCCGTGTGTTTTGTAGACAAGAAATATATGTGCTTGTATATAAACACATCCATATCTAAATATGGATAAGTATTAATATCAATAACTATGGATGAACATAACTATAAAGTCATTTATATCAGAGTGACTACATAGCAAAGTAAGACAAGCTTATAGAGAATAAGATTTCATATAAACATATATTGATAGTCATTTATTTATGATATATGATATATATTTATTGATAGCCACATATTTAGATTTGTAGAGGTGTGTGCCTGCATAAAAAAGATTGAAATCTAGACCAGATCTCAGTCTGGGGAATGTGGGTGAAACTTTCAGTTGATTTAAGGAAGCAGGATTCTGCCTGTACTTTTAGAGGCAGCTAGCTTTGTGGACAACAACTCCGCATTTTGGGGTTTTGATATGAAGGAATGACAATGGACCAAGCCATATTCTGTCTTTTGTTTATCAAAAGCCAAGTGTCTTCTGCAAATGATGCTGGAAGTCACTCTTCTCTTCATCTGTTATAAAAAAGGAGAGCCATGCCCATACTCCCTGTCTTGGATCATGCTAAAATCTTTTTCTCCTCTCTATTTAGATGGGATTTTTTACCCCTAAAAGCATGTGAGGCAAAAAGTAGGACTATGCAGGAAATTATGGACTCAATATGCTGCAATACATGCTCAATAGATGTGTATGCACAGAAGATGCTAATATGCAGTACTTCCATACTTTTTATTCACTTTCTCTACAACTTCAGATTAACATAGTAGAATAGGAGAGTTTCTGGTTTCTGCCCTGCAATTATTAAAATAAAAACAACAAAACAATGCAGTAGTACAGAGACAAATGTAGGGTACATTTGATTTTTCCATCTCCATTTCTGAGGATAACCTGAATGGACAGCAGTTTTGACCTTGGCGGTTCTTTTACAGACATGCTCCTGATCTCTACCAACCCATATGACTACCACTTCTGCTCACAAGGAGTGGTTACAGTGGACAACTTGGACGATGGAGAAGAACTGTTGGCAACAGATGTAAGTCTGTATGGATATGACTTTGGGTTTCCTAGATCAGGGGAGGAAGACTACCGGGAGGAGCTTGACTTCTGTCCCTGAAACTGTTGGACTACAGCAAAAGCAGGATTGGGTCTTAACTACATTCAGACTGTGAAGCACAAGGTCTGGTAAACTGTTACACTTTCGAATCTGGCCTTGCTCCATGTAATGTCCACCTTTTATAATTTTTATATATAAAATGCTAGACAAAGAGAGCTCTCCCCTGGGTCCCTTGCACTGCTGGGTCTTCAGGGTGTTCCAGTGGCTGCTTTGGGTGATAACACCCCTTGGCAGGATAGTTATATCTGCCCTGCAAAGGTAGATTGTGGGACTGCAACCACCACTGCTTTTGAGCAGGAAAGTGACAACATGTCTGTGTTTCCTTTTCTCAGCAAGCCATGGACATCTTGGGATTTGTGCCTGATGAGAAAGCTGGTTCCTACAAGCTCACAGGTGCCATCATGCACTTTGGGAATATGAAATTCAAGCAAAGACCCCGAGAAGAGCAGGCAGAGGCTGATGGCACTGAAAGTAAGAATAACACCTAAAATTGCTCCTCAGCTTCAAAAGTCTAGCATGTACCAGGCACTATGCTGAGGAAGCAGCTGCCTGTTTGCTTTGTTCTTGCACACTCTGATCAGCCAAGAGTGCTGTACTTTTAACAGGCTTATTCAGTGGTGGATAACCTTACTCAGCAGGAGATGAACACAGCCAGACTAACAGGATCAAATGCCATGTTTGAGACCATTTGCACAAAATGGTTGTGAAATCCTGCTGCCTTAACTTTCTCTTTCATGATTACAGGTCCTGCTTCTTTATTTTGTCATATACTTAAAACTGTCTATAACCTGTGTGGAGATATGATCTTTTCCCTAAACCTGAAGAGTTTCTTAAGTGAGATTCTTGCAGCAATTGGGGTATAAAGTAGTCAGATGACCTTCCATAAGGGAGAGTACAGGCATACCTAACACAAATCAGGCCTTTATCCAATTTGTCTTTTGAAGTGAATGTACTTCAAAACCATGTTTTTTTTTAGCTGGCCATGTTTCCATGTAGAAGTTTAAACCAATTGAAACCTTATATCTCCTGACCAGGTGCTGACAAAGCTGCCTACCTAATGGGAATCAACTCCTCTGATTTGATTAAGGGTTTGTTGCACCCTAGAGTGAAAGTTGGCAATGAGTATGTGACCAAAGGTCAAAGTGTTGAACAGGTAAGGAGATAGTTTCATGATATTTGGATACATGTCCTGCAAGCCTAGAGGATTTGCCTGTAACATCTCAGAGAGACAGAGAGCTGCTAGAAATATTAACATGAGCCTCTAGTACCTTTTTTCATTTTATATGCCCAAACTTGGGGAAATACATGGTGAAATTGAGGGAAACCAGGGAAGAGACTGACAAAGGAACACTGTCCAGCACAACTTCTGATAGAATTGTTATTCTGATGTGTTAGCAACACTCCAGGAAACCAGGTGCAGTGAAACCACATGGGGATTGATAGCTAATTCTGAATGAGGATAGTTACCTAGAAGATTTGAGCCGTGGATTATTTATTCACTCATCGCTCATTCATTATTCATGTAATTTTTAATCTCTGTGTGACCTCAATCAGCTAAAGGCAATATCCACTTAAAGTTATCTCCTAATTTAAGGGAAAAGGAGTCCTTGGGTTGCTATGCTGCAGCTGTAGCAATATTATAGAAGATGCTGCAGCGTTTTGGTTACAATAAAAGTTGCTGTTTGAAGACAGCCTGTGGTACAGGCTCAGAAAGTAGAAAACCACTACAGAGAGGTGTATCCTGATGATGCAGATGTGCACAGGCTAAAGAAGATACTTTGGACAGACTTCTCCTATTGCCTGCTCATGCCATAGCATCCCTCAAAAATTAGAAGCAAATGTCAATCAACAACATGAGCATAAACGTCCACCCTTCTCTGGCAGTAGCTCTGGACATCATAGCTGGCTTCTGGCCTGTGAGTTTCTGCTACCTTACTTCCACAGAACTTATAATGGATTAAAACATTTGGAACTTGCTGTCTAGCTGTTCCCAAGATGTACTTCACAAGCACTTTATCATACGTGTTGGTAGACATCCATATATTTAGCAGTTATTTGAATGAAATTCAGCAGAGATAATAAGAGAAACTGTGTTGTATTAACTGTACCTTGGTGATTATACAAAGCATTGGGAAATTTTATTTAAACTGTACACAGACATTGAAATAGTCTACTGCACCAAAATCTTTGTGTTCCCCAGTGAATTTTATTTCCCACTGCGGTGTTCTAAAACATGTATTTTAGGTTCTGTATGCTGTTGGGGCCTTATCTAAGGCAGTGTATGATCGAATGTTCAAATGGCTGGTGGTCCGTATCAACAAGACCTTGGACACTAAGCTGCCAAGACAATTCTTCATTGGAGTCCTGGATATTGCTGGGTTTGAAATCTTTGATGTGAGTATTAATGTGAGGACTGGTTGGAAGGCATAAAAGATGCCAAGAGATAGCTCTTGGTTGGGTGTTTCTCTTTCTAAATGAACAGAAGGCAAAGGGCTGAGAAAGCCATAAGGCAAATAATGTGTTTGATTTTACATGTTTGGTTTTTTTTTCATTAATAGATATAAAAACCACTTGGCTGGACATGCCAATAGCTCCTGGGAACAACATCTCATATGCTTTGGGCTGTAAACAGTTTCCTTCTTGCTGTTCCACCAAGTTAACTGCAATGAAAATGCTTATTTTTTCTCTCTTTCTGCAGTTTAACAGCTTTGAGCAGCTGTGCATCAATTACACTAATGAGAAACTGCAACAGTTTTTCAATCATCACATGTTTGTCCTGGAGCAAGAAGAGTATAAGAAGGAAGGCATTGAGTGGGTATTCATTGACTTTGGCATGGACCTGCAGGCCTGCATTGATCTAATCGAGAAGGTACGTACATGCCAAGGAGCATTCACTGAATACACTGATGGATGTGTCTTCATGGCCCAGTGAACAGAGTAGGATAAACAGCATGACAAGTTTCTTGCCTTTCTACCTGCAATACAGAATCAAAGGAAAATCAGTATTTGTGGCCATTCAGCTTTACCTTTGGAATTCTGCCTTAAAGAGCCAACAGCAGCCAACAAGCTGTAACTGGTAATTTCTATGGCTGTATCATCTTCCCTGGTTTGCACTTTTCTCTTTCTCTGTCCCTGCTGTTCCTCTGTTTAGTCTGCACCACAATATGATTAACATTAAACTCGTCAGCTTTTCAGGGCAAATGCAATTTTTCAGTGCTGTGCCCCATACATCTCCTGTGAGACTCCTCTTTCTCACAGGGGATGTACATGCTGATGTGCAAAGTCCTTTGTGTTCTTTCTACCCTGAAAAGGAAAGAAACCTCTCATCACTTCCTCAGCATGGGATATGCCTTTCCTTTTCCCTTTTTTTGGGAGTATAATGTGGTCCTGGTGGGGACAGCTGTCCTCTGCTGCATAACCTGTCTTTGTTATAATCTCTTTCTGCCATGTTTTATGGCACAGTATCTAACCCTGCTGATCTGTGAGGAACCATGAAATTTTGCATCTTGCATTAGCAGGAAATTTGTAACAGCAGAAGTAGAAAGTCTGATTATTCATTGGTCTTCTATTTGATCACTTTCTTGTCCAAGGGCAGGATATGTGTGCATGATCCTAATCCCTCAAAACAAATCTACCAGTGCTATGAGGTTCATTCATCTCTTCCTGAGACATGAATGATAAAATGCTAGTTGGTCCAGCTGCCCTGAAAGATAAATCAAACTCTTTCTGGAAGCCATCATAAAGCCTCCTAAGGCAGAAGTGACATACTGAACAGTCAAAGGTGACATACTAAATAGTCAATGGGGTGGTTACTGTTTTAACAGAATAGTCAAAAACTTCTTCCTCAGGTTAAGAAGAAATTTTGCAGGCTTAACATTCCATCAGATAAAACTTACAGGCTGCATAGCTACTGAAAGCAGGTAGCCTAAACATTTCCCAACAAAGATGCTCTTAAATCCACAGCCACTGGGAATCCTGTCTATCCTTGAAGAGGAGTGCATGTTCCCAAAAGCCACAGATATGACATTCAAATCCAAACTCTACGACAACCATCTTGGCAAGTCACCCAATTTACAGAAGCCCAGGCCTGATAAGAAAAGGAAATATGAGGCCCACTTTGAACTCCTTCATTATGCTGGTGCAGTAAGTTCCTCTGCTGGCAGGCAAACTTTGTATCAGGGGTCTTTCGGGTGGGGTTTGGCTGTAGCACACAACAAGGGAGGGTGGGAAGGATGAAGAGGGGAAGAAAGGAAAGATGAGGAGTAAAAACAAATATCTACTCACTCTGCACAAGTGTTGCAGCAGAGTAAGATGCCACCAGAATCCAGGACATCGGCTCCTTAGATGTACCAATAGAATGAAATAAATTGAGGAGGGCTAATAGTACTTTTGCTGAAAGTATGCCTTGCTTTGCCTTTATCACTTTTCCTCCAATCTGAGTAAGTCTAGTAATTAAACAGCAGCAGCATCTAACTTTTCACCTTGATTTCCTGGAAAAATGAACTAATTTCTGCTTTAACTCAAGGGACGGTTAAAAAAAAATGATATCACTTTTTACTCATTTAGGACCAGTGTGTCAAAATAGCAAAAGGAAGTGTGGTTAGCTTTGATGTGGTGGTTCAGTTTACAGTTTCACTCTTGATGAGGTGAACGAGAACATAATCCAGTACTGTGATACCTGAGCCAAAACTTGTCCAGTTTTGAAGTTCTGTTTTTAGAGCAGATAGGCAGAAATAATTTGAGAAGGTCACAGGAATTTTTTAATCAAACTACAATAGATAAGAAGCCTGCATAGCAGAGCAGGAATTTACCTGATGATGTTAATTTCAAATTATAATTGAGCATTAAGCTAATTTTGTAATTATTAAAAGAAATGATGCTGATTTTGGTACTTATCTGCAGTTGTTAATGCACTCAGCAGAGAAAATTCGAATTTCTATTCCCTTGTGGTACTGATAATGGAACATATTTTCCCACTAAACAGAGCTGTGGCAGAGTCCTGGAGTTAGTTTGTAATCATTAAGATTCCATTAGAAAACCCTAATTATTCCAGTGTAGAATGCTATTTTGAAGTTAAATTATGACTTGTGTGATTTATACTTCAGCACTTTTTAATAGCGTTCCTGGGACACCAATGCCACATGGTATCTTCGCAGATAACCACATGAGTCCATGAGAAGATGTTAGGGACCAAGTAGTTTGGAAGGAGTGTGTGGAATTCACATGCTAATTATTAGGAAGAGAGGTTTGGGAATTAGGAAGCAGAGAACTGGAGGGGAAGTGACGAAAACCAGGGCAGCTGGTACTGCTTTGAGAACAGCTCTTCACAAAAAGTCATTGGCTTCAAGCTGAACTGCAAAGAAATGCTGGCTGCTCTGAGGGGAACATTGGTAACCTCTGGTTTGTTTTCAATGCCTTGCTGTAGGTTCCCTACAACATCATTGGGTGGCTTGAGAAGAACAAGGACCCACTTAATGAAACCGTAGTAGGCATTTTCCAGAAATCCTCCAACAAGCTCCTGGCAAGCTTGTTTGAAAGCTACGTTGGCGCTGACAGTGGTAAGCAGCTCACATGGGCTTCCTTTGGGTTATGGGATGTGTGCTTGGGAATGAATTTCAGAAACTAAGCAATTCTCTCAACTGCAATTGCCTCAATGCTAGATGGGGCAGTGACTAATTATTTAGATGTGCACAGAAGCTCTAGGAGTTTGCCAGTTATAGGAAGGAGACCATTAACTCAGCTAGGTTGAATGTATAGTACCTCTGAGCAAGGAAAGCTGTGTTGTGAATTATCCAGTGGGAATTTGAGTATGCAAGTGCTCAGATATGCAGTGTTGCACAAAAGATTGTGTACATAAATGCCAATGAAAAAGAACAGCTCTTGTTTCACATGCTATAGTACTCCTTGCTAGCCCCCCCTGAAATAAATAAGAAATACCAAGTTTAAGAGGGAGTTTTGGAATATTTTATTGGATTAGTGGCAAGTACACACTGAAGGTACCAGAACACCATCCCACATTGGCTACTGTAGAAGGCTTTGCCAATATGTCTTCCTTTTTGCTTGCTGCTGTTTTTCTTTTATTTGACAATGTACATTGTACTAATGTACAATGTAATAATGTGTATCTGAGGACATATTTAATCTCTATCCTTTACATAGAACTCTTATATTTGTGAGAAGACAAGTAGCAAACATTCAGAAAATTGATCTTAGGTAAATAACTGGTATTCATTACAAAGATGTAGCTCTTATGCCCTGAAGTTGCAATCACTTACAGCCTGGTTATCAGAAACCCCATTTCAAGAAATGCTCTTGTCATTTATCACATAACACTTCCCTAGAAAGCAAGCAGGCTGAAGACTTCGTAATGGGAATGAGATGAAGCCGAATGTAAATAGCAAACATCCTGCCACGAGCAAATCCTTGCACACTACTAACTGCTTATTTGCCTGTGGGTATTTTGGTCTGTCTGAATACTGCCTTGCTTTTCTTTGGTGTCAGGAGAAAGGAGCAGCCTGTCCAGATTAGCCTTTTCCACTCTCAGCAGTATCACCTTCTGAAGGGGAAAAGCCTGTGGATAATTGCATCAAGCACATTTCACTCTTCACTTCTCCTTTTATGTTGACAGGTGACACAATGACAGATCTCCTGGGAATGATCTAATGGCCCACTGCTTAAGAAAGCTGCAGCAGCTGCTGTACATTTTTGGGTCCTGTCATGAACCTGTGAAACTTTGTAAAGGTCTTGTCAGAAACTAGCATTCCTTGGGAGAACCTGAGTGATTCTGACTCCAAAGCTTTAAGCAAAATTCAGGGGATGCAAAGTTACTATATCTAAAACTATAAATATTTATTTCCCTCTATTCTAGACAAATCTTACTTCCACAAGTTCAGTGTCTGCATAGCAGAGAATCGGTTTCTATACAGTAAAATGTGCAGTACAAATTTTCTGTAAGCACTATTTTTCTCTAAGTTTTTCTTTTTCTACATTATCTCACCCTATGGGGCTTTTAACAAACTACAAATTACTTTTGTTAAAAGTTTTTTTCTGCCATATTCATATTTATGGGCTTTTCTGCATAAGAAATGATGAAGCATAGATCTGAAATGCAAATGCAATCCAGAAAGTTTACAGTGGTCTTTGACAAAATTCTTAACTATGGACAGAGAGTTGCAAATGTGTGATGCATCACACATGATTTTCAGAATGTCTTGTATAAAATTTGAGCAATCAGAGTATTTTAGTCAAATAGAGCAGCACTATTAAAATGGTCTCTTTTCCACACTCTGCCTGCACCCCTTACTGAGATATGGATTGGTTTATGCTTCTTTTTTTCTCCTTAGGTGACCAGGGAGGAGAAAAGAAACGCAAGAAGGGTGCTTCGTTCCAAACAGTGTCCTCATTACACAAGGTTTGCAACCTCTCCACACCTGGTGGTTTGAGTTAAGACAATGAGTTAAGACAAGAATGTTAAGGGCTGTAATGGACAGGAAAAAATTGAAATCCAAGACTGAAATTTGATTTGTGGACAGTTATTGACCTTGGCTAAGGAAATACACTACTATTAAAACTGCATGCCAGGGGCTGCTCCATTTCATCATCTTGGACCAGTCAGGACATTGTTTTTTTTTACTGCATCTGAGAAAGTTTCACAAAATGGAGCCAACAACGTATATCACTTATTTTGTTGCTTACAGCTTCATGCTTGTCTCTGGAACAGGAACTGATTACAAGTAATTTGCTAGTCCTATCTGGTTACTGCTTGTAATTGGATCCTAGGATTAAATCATGGAAAACAAAAGTTGTTGAATGAAGTGGCATAAAGCCTTTTGTTTCCTCAGTTATTCCCTTTTTCCCTTCTTCTGGGACTGTGCTCCTGGTGGAAGCCATCATTAGGAATCATGGCTGAGGGGAAAATTGGGCTATTCGACTTTTTTTACCATTACTACCATTTCTATGGGTAACATTGAGGAAGCTGTAATGCAGGTAAACCTCAGGTTGGGAAGGATGTAGTTGCCCACTAATCATGCCATTTTATCTTGTTTGGAGATACTTCCCATGAAGAGAAATAATGGGAAGTATGATTGGGAAACAGAGATCTGTATCTTACCAGCTGATGAGGTATAAAGGTGGCTGAAGGGGCACTCAGACAATAATTAATAAGCCACAGATAGAAGCCCACTTTCCAGCACACAAGCAGCTGTTAGTACCCAGCTCAGATTGTTGTCCTGACTGGAGTATGAGGACTCTGCAGTTTGCACAGTTGTGCTGATGGCATTGCATTCCACCTCCCATGGTCTCCATTTTCTACTTACTGAACAAAACACTTTCCCCAGAGCCTGGTGATCACTGAACAGTTGGCTTCTTCTGAGCTAGCTTGCTGTCTGTGTGGGACACATCTGATTAAGACCAATAAAGGGAAAATGTTTCACCAGGAGACAAAACCCCAGCCTTTATGAGGAACAGGTGGAAAATGTGGTGCTTTCCACCTTTATGAGGTGGAAAGTGTGAGCTCTTCCCACTGAGTGGGGAAGTGACTAGGCAAAGATGCAGTTGGCTTTACCAAAATGCTCCAGCAAATGATGCTGAGCCTTGCTTGCTGTTCATCTTGGGTTTTGAATTTCTGAGGTTGTAAGTAAAACACATATCTTCTTTGCTAAAACTGATGTGGGATCCTATAATAATGTTTAATCGTACTTTGGTTTATTTGAACACATTTCTCTCTAATAATTTTGGTAAGCTTATAATTTTGTCAGAGAATTTTTAGAAAAATGAGCTTCTTAAATTAACAACCAGCCAACCAAAGAAATAGTGGTTGGAATTCCACTAAACTGCTAAAGCTAATAATGTTTTTAATGTGTTTGTTCTAGGAAAATTTAAATAAGCTGATGACTAACCTAAAATCTACAGCCCCTCACTTTGTACGATGCATTATCCCAAATGAATCAAAAACTCCAGGTAGGAAAAAGACAATGGTCTTAAAATTTTAGAATATTTCACTCTGTCATTTTATTATTTACTTCTGAGTCACCAGATTATACTTAAATACTGTCTGCGCTTTTTACCTAATCCAATCATGTTGCTCTCTCAGGAGATGACATCTCACATTTTCCAATTTCCTTGGGGAAATGAAGATGAAGCCCTGGGGAGAAATTCCTTTTAATTTAGCCTTGTTTTCCCCCTGCAGGGGAAATGGATGCATTCCTTGTTTTGCATCAGCTCCGCTGTAATGGTGTCCTAGAAGGCATCCGCATTTGCCGGAAGGGTTTCCCAAACAGGGTGCTTTATGCTGACTTCAAACAAAGGTAATGCAGAGCTATGACTGTCTCCTGTTCCATTCAAGTTTACCTTCCATTCAGTTTGCCTGACTTGGATGGCAGAATTCTGCTCTTCCTTGTGTCTGTGTAGATACATAGCAGGAGATTACCCTGGGTGTTTTCGTTTGGGTTCTTTAAATTTTGGGGGAAGAGGAAAAAAAACCTAAAATGTAATCTAAGCCAATTTCACACATTTTTCATTTATTATTAACAGGTACCGCATCCTGAATCCAGGAGCAATCCCAGAGGACAAGTTTGTGGATAGCAGAAAAGCTGCTGAAAAACTGATGGCATCTTTAGATGTTGACCATAATCAATATCGTTTTGGGCACACCAAGGTAAACGGAAAAGATTATCATTGTTTATGTAAAGAGAAAAGTGATAGATCTGGTATTTAATTTGCAGAATAGGACACTGCAATTTCTGGTGGTAGTGTTTAATGGAGATTTAATAATAGAAGAAACCAGCAAAATAGCAGCAAAGTGATAGTAAATTCTAAGCTGTGCTAGAGGAAATTCAACTCTCTGGCTCCCACAGAGCTTTTATTAGAGCAATTCTACAAGCAGACACAACACCAGCTGATGCTCCATGCCCCCTAGTAAAACAACAGTTTATTTAGTATAATATAGGTACATTCAAACATAGATGGACCACAAGATCAGCTGCATCTTTTGAAATGAAGCCATGTGGAATTCTCACATGATCCCATTAGTAGGGATTTCTGGGAGTCAGGAGTTGTGGTTCAGCTGACCTACTTAGAACCCTGCCACAGCTGAAAGGCATTGTGGCAATAAAGTAGTTCGGCCTATTCAAAACTGGGGAGATAAAACCCAGTTTTAAAACAACTCTGGAACTGTACAGTGAAGTCCCTTATGCAAGCAGTATTTGGCCCTCTATACTCACCTAGGTTATAATGTGTCAATAAGAATACAGGGTGAATCATTTCAAGGTATTTCAGCAAGGTAGCTGAAATATAGCTCTGATATAAATCCTTCTTTGTGGTGAACTGACATCTATGCATGCACCAGGTGTTCTTCAAGGCTGGTCTCTTGGGCCATCTAGAAGAAATGAGGGATGAGAGACTTGCGAAAATCTTAACGATGATCCAGGCCAGAGCGCGCGGCAGATTGATGCGGATTGAGTTTCAGAAGATAGTGGAGCGCAGGTATGAAGGCATCCCCTTAAATCTTAGCAGATAATAGTAATTACCATTTAATTATAAGTTAAGTAGAGCTATTAATTACAGTCCCTAAGGCTATAGATAACCCTAAATTAAAAGCTTTAAGTGTATGTGTGATAAAAATAATAGCAACTGTATATTAATTGCCTGCAGCTTTGGTGAAAATGAGATTTGGAAATTTTTTGTGTCTCTGAAAATAAAGAGATCTGGAGGAAGTTTCTTGTATCTCTCAGAAGTTAGTAAAGGTTCCTAATATTGCTCAGAAAAAAACTATGAAACTGACTGAGAATGAAAACAAAACCCCTCACTTTTTCAATTCAGGCTAAGATTTAGGGAGTTTTTTTGTTTTCTCTTAAACCAGGGATGCCCTTCTTGTAATCCAGTGGAACATCCGTGCTTTTATGGCTGTCAAGAACTGGCCTTGGATGAAGCTTTTCTTTAAGATCAAGCCTCTCCTGAAGACTGCAGAAACTGAAAAGGAGATGGCCAATATGAAGGAAGAATTCTTGAAACTGAAGGAGGCCCTGGAAAAATCTGAAGCCCGGAGAAAGGAACTTGAGGAAAAGCAAGTCTCTTTAGTTCAGGAAAAAAATGATTTGCTTCTCCAGCTCCAAGCTGTGAGTGCACATATAGATTTATATACTTATTAGACATTGTTTGAAACTCAAAGGTTTACAGACTAGAGTGTTAGTGGGATTTAATAAAAATAAGCTGTTGATACTGTCAGAGCCTTTCCAAAACTCAGAGTGGATAGAAGTTCTTATGTTTTAGCATATAACCTGGTGGGCTAACAGTGCAAATCTTAACAGATTCTGTTCAAGGTACTGTCCACATCAGTAACACATGCAAGTAGTCTTGTATGTGACTAGTCATGCTCACCACTATCTCATCCTTCTCTGTTAATTACTTGTCTTCTGAAATCAAGAGTAGAAAATTTTCCTTGCACTACTTTGTTGCTTTCTATCAGGCTCCCTGACCAGTTACAGGCTAGGGGACAAGTGAGGGAGAAAAAAGGTTAGTCATTGCTGTTCTCTTCCTTGTGCCATACCAGGAGCAAGACACTCTGGCAGATGCCGAGGAACGTTGTGACTTGTTGATTAAATCCAAGATTCAGCTGGAAGCCAAAGTCAAAGAACTGACAGAGAGGGTTGAGGACGAGGAAGAGATGAATTCTGAGCTGACTTCTAAGAAGAGAAAACTGGAAGATGAGTGCTCTGAGCTCAAGAAGGATATTGATGATCTCGAAATAACACTTGCAAAAGTAGAGAAAGAGAAACATGCTACTGAAAACAAGGTACATTCAGAACTTCACCATGTATTCAAAACAGGCTGGGCATGGATTACCTTTGCGAGAAGTGCTACGGGTCTTCTGATGGTTTTTCACTGTTTGTTACATAGGCCACACTGAAGGATCAGTAGATACAGTAATTTGACTTTATGAGGTAAAAATTACCTCTGAGCCTGTTTCCTTTTTTTGAAGTGAGTCTTACTGCACTTCAGCTAATGAATTATACTTATTTGTGGTATTTTTAAAGTAAACAATCTTCTGCTATAGCTATGAACTCCTCCAGATGTCCTCCTTAAAGCCTGTCAATGGAAAAAGCTCATCTCCTGCTCTTCCCAGAGAGATTCAGAAGGTGGAGTCCATCAGTAGGAGTGACTCTGAAAGGAATTTAGTATGTTTGAAATAATGTACTACCCCCACAACAAAAACTGGCAGACATTAACTCCCTTGATGGCAATTTAACTCAAAAAGCCATGAGGTGCTGGGAGGGGAGAGATCCCTTTTTTTCTCTTGTTTTCCTGCTTACAGGTTCAGATCAGATAGTCATTTGAGACTATTCAGACCAGATAGACATTTAATCCCTTCCTTCAAAGTCTTACAAACACATCTTCCTTTCTCATCCAGGTCAAAAATCTGACAGAAGAAATGGCAACACTTGATGAGAATATCAGCAAACTTACCAAGGAGAAAAAGTCCTTGCAGGAATCTCATCAGCAAGTTCTAGATGACCTGCAAGCAGAAGAGGACAAGGTCAACACACTGAGCAAAGCTAAAGTGAAACTGGAACAGCAAGTGGATGATGTAAGCTGGCTCTTCCTTTATGTTTCACAAGGCTTGTTTGACCATCACTTACAGTGGACCTTTCATGAGCCTGAAAGGTTGCAAACCTTTGAAATATATTCCTCTCCTTTCAGAAATGTACTCCTTGTACTGTTTGTAAAAGGTTTAATTACAGGAACACCACCAAAATTGATCTGTGTTCAGCCTTTCAAAGGATTGCAATAACAAGGGAAAATCCTCCCGACTTGCACTTGCAGTGTAACTGGCATGAAGTCAAACAGAACTTTGCTGTTAAGAGAACTGTAATGCTTGCACAAATGTAAAGCATGGACTAACTCTTTTGTTATATTTCTTTAGCCCCATATGCCCACTGGCCGCTAGAAAACAAAGCTTGTAAACTAGGATGCTTGTGCTTAAGTGCTTCTGCTTCACAGCTCACTAGAACTCAGCACTAGCTCACTAGAATGGAGCACAGCCTACATCTGACTGTTGTAAACCATCTGTATTCAATATATTTATTAAGTGACTTTACTTCTAAAGCTCGAGGGATCACTGGAACAAGAGAAGAAAGTGAGGATGGATCTAGAAAGGGCAAAACGCAAACTGGAAGGGGATTTGAAACTGACCCAAGAGAGTGTCATGGACTTGGAAAATGATAAACTGCAGATGGAAGAAAAGCTGAAAAAGTAAGAAGTTGATTATGTTGTACCAAATAAAGCAGCACAGTTACAGTGTCATTTAAGAGCCTTCAGGTGTGTCATCCTGCTCTGATGGTTGCTGAAAGAAAATTCCATTATGAAAATGTGTAGCCAAGGAGGGAGGCAACAAATCTCTTGTGTACATGATACCTGAAACATTAGAATTCATTAAACTTTCCTACATTAAAAAAAGCAACCCAGAAACTTACTAATGTTTTTCATTGCTTAGAGGAGAAAGCTGAAGAAATTCTATAAAGTTGTTAATCCTAACTAACTGTGGTAGTATTGTTAGGAGACCTGACTGTTAAATATGTTTTTCTATTGAGTCTGAAAATAGCGTTGCTTTTGTATGACACAAAGAACCAAAAATATAATTGCTCAAATGCATGCAGAGGCTTGGCTTGGAAACTGCTGCTCAGAGAAAAATGTGTTTTCATGCAAATTGCAATACATGAGAATTGTTTTAATTTTTAGATACGTTAGAAGTTTTATTGAACAACTCTTTAAAAATTTTAAAATCCTAACTTGAAGCTTCAAGGCAAATTGTCACAGTAGGATTTTCCTTTCTGTGCCAGGAAAGAATTCGAAATGAGCCAGCTGAATTCCAAGATAGAAGATGAACAAGCTATAGTGATGCAGCTGCAGAAGAAGATCAAGGAGCTTCAGGTCAGCTTGCTTTTTTATTGTATATCTTAGGACTAGTTTCTCTTTGTGCCTCACTGAAAGACCTTGCAGAAACTTTTCATGGCTAGCTGCAGCTCCTCTTTGAGACATAAAGTGGTACATCTCCATAGCTTCCTAGACAGATCCCTTTTTTCCCTCAGGATGGTTGCTCTATAATATTTCCTCCCAGTAGCAGGACAGATGACCACAGAATGGTAGTGGTTTCAGTTAAGGCAGAAAGGCTCTGGTGTTTTGTTTTAAGCAAATAATATTGTTCCAAACCATGGAGGTGAGAGTAGTTACTGGAGAGGAGCTCAGCAGTGATAAGCATGGATTTGAAATTTAGAGAAAAGGTTAAAAACACACAGAAAATTTTCTATAGAAATTAAAAGCCTGAGGAAATTCAGCACAGTCAAAACACAATGTCTGGACCCAAAAACAACAGCTCCACCTTTTTTGTTAATAAAGAATATTTGTATAACTTGGATGTACAGTGCAGATGGGTGAAAATAATCTTGTAATAAAAAAGACTGCTTCCAATAAATATTCATAATTCCAATATTATTCGTTATATGGTTCTACACACTGCTGTATTGAAACCCTGTCTTAACACTCCTAGAGAGAAATTACTCCAGTCATGGAAGTCTTAAAATGAGAATTTGTTGCTGTTACTCCTACTAGCATGTGACTCCTCACATGTATTTCAGCTGAATGTCAGACCTGTGAACATAAGGTCAATGCATTAGAACTATATGTCTTGAATTAGAACTTGCAGCACAATCTACTGCAAGCAAGATGTGACTCACCATCATTACTGTAGCTCAGGATCTGATTTACTGGCACAAATGGGCAAGTCCATTAACTGCTGAGCTTCTGCAGTGAGGTAAAATGTGGGCTGGCAGAGGGTTTAACAGTTTGTAAGGTGCCTCATGGTCTTCTGATGGGAATAGCACTGACCCAAAGGTGTTCATGTTTCTCTGGCAGGCTCGTATAGAAGAATTAGAAGAGGAGCTGGAAGCAGAAAGAGCTGCTCGAGCCAAGGTGGAAAAGCAGAGATCAGATTTGGCCCGAGAGCTGGAGGAACTGAGTGAGCGGCTTGAGGAGGCTGGGGGAGCCACAGCTGCCCAGCTGGAGATGAACAAGAAGCGTGAGGCAGAGTTCCTGAAGCTGCGGCGGGACCTGGAGGAGGCCACGCTGCACTACGAGGCCACGGCCGCCACACTGAGGAAAAAGCATGCAGACAGTGTGGCCGAGATGGGGGAGCAGCTGGACAACCTGCAGAGGGTCAAGCAGAAACTGGAGAAGGAGAAAAGCGAGCTGAAGATGGAAGTGGATGATCTCTCATCCAACATGGAGCAGATGGTCAAGGGAAAAGTAAGGGTCCTGAGGCTTCCCAAAGCCCCCAAAGTCATGGGTAGCTAAGGCTGGACTGAAGGTTTCCCAGGACACCTGCTATGGCTGAAGTGCTTCAGAAGGTGGTGTCTTGCATCATGTCTCCCTTACCCAGCTGGTGGTACAACCCTTCTTCCCTAGACATGGGACAGCAATTAAGATGGCCTGTCTGAAGCACACTGTCTGAAGTGTTTCAGTCCCAGGCATATTATTTATCCATGCATCTCAGGGCACAAAAACATGCCAAATTAGGCTTCTCCAGGCTGGTGACAACTGGAGTGATGCCATCCAAGTCAGAATATCTCTCCCCCTAAGCAGAGTCCTTTCAGATCCTGCCCTTAGTTCATAGTTTTGATCCATGTTAGCACAGAGTGCAAGCAAAGGCTTGCATGATCGCACAATGCATTTTCACTTCCTACAGCAGAATTGTGGATTTTGTTTCCTGAGTAGATAATCTCAGTAGCTTTCAGAGCACTTGAAATAGATTTCTTTCAGTGCAAGTGAGGAAAAGAAATGTCAGTATTTTCAGAGTTAGAAAGCTGTCATCAAACCCAATTTATGATAAATGGCAATTAAAGCGGAATCAGTAGAGCAATTTTCATTGGAGGTGATTTTCCCATCTAGCAATTATGAAGTGGCTATGCCTGAACTTCATAGCATGTGACCACTGCTGAAGTTCTTGTAGAGCCTTTTTACACTGTTGCTTACATCCAGAACACAGGGAACACAAATGGGGAAGGTGATCTAATGGGAAGTCCCATGTCCTGGGATCGTAGACATGGGGCTGCTCCTCCCTGCTCTACTACTGTGATATTTGTGTCTTTGCGATCTGCCATTCCTCTGAAAGACAAACACACAAAAAATTATACATTTTGAAGGCTAGAGCTTCCAAATAATTGCCTGGAGGCTGCAACTTTCTATGTCTTTTCTCCTGATTCCCATTAGGCCAATGCAGAGAAGCTTTGTCGCACTTATGAAGACCATCTGAACGAGACAAAAACAAAACTGGAGGAAATGACTCGCCTCATGAATGACCTCACTACTCAGAAGACTAAACTCCAGAGTGAGAATGGTATGTGTATGTTCTGCTCAGATAGAGTGTTTCCCAGGAATTTATCAGGGCACCTCTGTAGTGCATCAGTGAGATGCGTTCTGCAATGGCATCTGCTCTGAAGGTGGCAGGATTGGGATTGCTGAGTGGAGCAGTAGCTTTGTGTCTTTTGACATTTCTATCCTCAGTATTCTTATAACCTTGGTGGGGACACCTTGCCTTGGACTGGCTTTTAAAACAAACCTATACCCACATTTATCAGCATACAGTGATACCATCTCATGAGCCAAAATGGATGTGCCAGCTCGGAACCCAGGATGTGCCAGGCTGCCGAGGTATCTATTGTTTCAGGAACAAGGATACGTGCATCTAGAAATACTGGAGGGAAAAGGAGTTGGGCCTGTGTGAATCCCATCTTCCTCAGCCTGACCTTGAGCATTGTACCCTAGAAGATACTCACATATCTTCTAAATACCACATATCCTCTAACTTCTTGCTACCTTTCTGGCCAAAGCAGTATTATTTAATTTCTGCATTCTCATCAGATACCATTGTTCTGTGTATTTGCAAAGACATATTTTTCATTTACTGTTAGTTGTAACTTCTGTGTCTCCTGTAAGACTGTGGTTTTCACCCTGCAGTGACACACTTCCTGTGCCAAATGAAGTTTTTCTTATTTATTCATCTGTTCTGTATACTGGTCTTTGTGAGGTTCTCAGGGTGCTTTGCAGCCCTCTGAAAAGAAGTCTGTGGAAAAGTAATATTAAACAGTGAAAAAAGTAAAACCAGCTACAATCACCCTTGAAAGTAAGCATCAGTCTAGTCTGATCCACAAACTGAAGTAAAATTAATGAATCAAGCTATTAACAGTACAAAAAACCCCAACTGACCAAACAAGAAAACTCAAGTCATTAAACCCACCCAAAAAAAAAAAAGGGAAAAAAAAAGAAAATCTGAGAAAAACCATCCTGGTTTTTCCAAAAGTATCCAAAAGTTACAACTTTGGAAGAAGCTTCACAACAGGTCAATCACAATCACAGTGAGTTCTTTTCCTCAGTAGAATTGAACAGGTGGAACTACTGTTTTTGACTGCAACTTTGTCATTTCATCATCTTGCTCTTTTTTTGTTTGTTTGTTTATTTGTCAAATCTTGTGGCAGGTGAGTTTACTAGACAACTTGAAGAGAAGGAGTCACTGATAAGTCAGCTGTCCCGGGGAAAAACATCCTTTACACAACAGATAGAAGAACTTAAGAGACAGCTAGAAGAGGAAACCAAGGTAATTCTTTATCTGTGTCCTATTCCTTGAAATAGAGTTGCAAAAAGTGTTCATATTCATGTAGCCTAGATAAAATCTGAAATGAGGCATAGGCGTGACAATGATTTCTACTAATTGTACTGATCTAAGTTCCTGCCCCAGACTGAGGCACGTCACAAGAGAAGAGTTTGGGAAAATCATTGGCATACATAAATGCTAAATGAAACTTACCCAGGAGGACAGTCAAAATCTCAGATCTTACATGTTAAAAGTTTGGATTGTTTCTCCAAAGTTGTTAAATTATCCTCAGTCTTGATAGCTTTCTCCTCATGTCACCAGTTAGGGATAACTTCAAACAATTTTCACCTCACTTGACCTGGACTGTCAAAGACAGAGGCAAAAAGGAAAAAAGAAGCTTAAGCTTCCATTTGAATTTCTAGGGGCTGTTTGTTTTGGTTTTGCTCTAGGTAACATTGGAATGTTGTGGCCTTTCTATCCCTGCAGTCCAAAAATGCCCTGGCTCATGCCCTGCAAGCAGCCAGGCATGACTGTGATCTCTTGCGGGAACAGTATGAGGAGGAGCAGGAAGCCAAGGCAGAGCTGCAGCGGGCTCTCTCCAAGGGAAATGCAGAAGTGGCACAGTGGAGAACAAAGTATGAGACTGATGCCATTCAGAGAACTGAGGAGCTGGAAGATGCCAAGTGAGTTATGAGGGCTTCAGCATGCCCTTGACTGGCAGAACTGTGCTCACCAGGTCTTATTGTGTGCTAAGGAAATAGGGTTGGAAAATTTCCTGGTTGGAAAGTCCCTCTGACTCAATGCTGTAATTTGGGGCTGTCCTTCTGTTCTTCTTATTGCTTGGGCAGGTCAATATTTCTGCTGAGTGCTTGTCTCTGGAGCAGGGGCTGTGGATACAGGGGTTAATTTGAGAGCCAACAAAATTAGATAGTCCAAAATTAATTACGTCACATTCTCTTACTTTGCCCCGGCCCAGTACTATGTTTCCTTGGTCTTGACTTCCCTTTCCCACTGGGAGGCTGCCCTGGGAAAGTAGGGCAGAAAGTCATGTTGGTTCACACTGTACAGCTGCTCCCAGTTACCAGGCTCAGGTTGCTGGGCAAGGTCTCTGAACATCACCAAATTCTACCTCTGCACATCTCTGATCTGCAGGATGATCTTACCACACTTTCAGCATATTTTCTTAATGTAGTATCTCCACAATCCTCTTTCTAGGTCATCCTTTCTTTCCAGCACCTCTTCTTGCCAGGACTCCCTATTTTCCCAATCTAAATAGTCTATGAACAAAAGCCCAGGGCATGACCAGCCTCCTAACTGGTGGTTGTCTCATATCTCTTAATTGGAGGAAAATGACACTGTCATTTAGAGGAGGTCTTATAAAAAGTTTACAACCAGCCTGTACTGGTTACAGCTAGTAAGTAGCTAGCTGGTGCCTGAGAGTTCAGGAGTTCAATTTCAAATATTCACAGACACACAACAAAATGTTTTGCCACATACCAGTATTCATAATTTAAGCCATTTTTTCCCATCATAGCCCCTTCTCTCTAGAGGGTCAACTTCCCTTTCTGTTCCTCTTCCCCTTGCCCCATCCATATCCTCCCCCCCTCCCTGTTTTCTCTTTCAGAACTGAATTACTGAGTTACTGCTTTGGTATCAGTTTTTCTGGATAACACAGCCACAGTGACACTTGTTCATTTCCCTGTGTCTTCCCACCTGGTAGGAAGAAGCTCGCTGCTCGCCTGCAAGAGGCTGAGGAAGCAATTGAGGCAGCCAATGCCAAGTGCTCCTCTCTGGAAAAGACAAAGCACAGGCTGCAGAATGAACTGGAAGACATGATGATTGACCTGGAGAAGGCCAACTCAGCAGCTGCCTCGCTGGACAAGAAGCAGCGTGGTTTTGACAAGATCATCAGTGACTGGAAGCAGAAGTACGAGGAGTCACAGGCAGAGCTGGAGGCTTCCCAGAAGGAGGCCCGTGGCCTCAGCACTGAGCTCTTCAAGCTGAAGAATGCCTATGAGGAGACACTGGACCACCTGGAGACTTTGAAAAGGGAAAACAAGAACCTCCAAGGTAGGCTTCAGTCAGGTCCTGCAGCCAGTGCAAGAGCCACATCAGCAGATGGCTGGAGGGATGCAGGTGCCCTGCAGCAGCTGTGAAGAAAGATATTTATCTCATCCTGAGATGAGCTTTCTGATGTCATTTGAGACACTGATGCTGCCAGTGAATGTTTTGCACATGGAGACTGGTATGGCCAGAGCAGAGAAGGCTTCCCTTTGCCTCCCTGTCAATGAAACTCACTGGCAGAGGAGGCAGTCTCAAGGGAGGAACAAGAAAGATGATAGAGGTGCAGTGGATGAAGCCTAAAGAGCAGAGCATGGTGTTCCTAACCTACAGATCACAGATAAAAACTAAATCACTATAGCCGCTTAAAAAAGCATTCACAAGAAAAGCTGTGCCTTCAAGTTGTTCAGGTAAAAAATCTTGCTGTAAGTGAAAGTAAGGCAGGGCTTTTGTACAGAGGAGCCCTTGAGGTAGCAGTTTGAGGCATAGGTCCTCTATTCACACTCCATGAATTGCAGGATGTTCCAAACTCTCTGTTTGCTAAATCCATCCATTTCTCTTCTGTTTCAGAGGAGATTTCTGATCTGACCAATCAGATTAGTGAAGGAAACAAGAGCCTCCATGAAATAGAAAAAATCAAGAAGCAAGTTGAGCAAGAGAAGTCAGAAGTTCAGCTGGCTCTGGAAGAAGCAGAGGTAAGGAAAGAAAGCTCAAGGGAAAAGGAAGAAGGTGTCTTTATCAGGATTTTCCATCATTTTCATCTGCCCTACTTTCCCAGAGCATGTCTTCCTTCCATAGCTCTGAGATATGGAGAATGATTATATACTCTGTCAAAAAGCTTCCCTTGCTGGGAAGAATATATCAGTTCTTGAGGGATCTAAGGGGCACAGTTTACTTTCCTGGACTGTGTGGAATGGCTTTATAAAACTCAGTGATATTAGGAACAAATTGATGATGTATCTTACTCTTAATGTGAAAGAAATGTGTTAATGCAGATTTTCTCCCTTTCTTGTGAATTTGAGCCTCTGGCAGTCACTGCTGATGAGAAAGAATTTCCACATGCCTTTCCCACTAATATGTTGTGGCTCGTGGTCATGATGTGTGTATTTGACTGACCTGCTGCATGTTGGCTGGAGATCAGCAGGGATTTTGTACAGCTTTGTTTTCACAATCCTCATTCTGTTTCCCTATTCTCTTGATGGGAGACTAGCTAAGCTTGTGCTAAGCTTGTGCAGTTCCACCCTTCAGAGAACACCTCCCAGAATATGATGTTCAGTTCTGTGCTTTCATTCCTGTTCAGAGAGCAGCAGGGAGACAGAACGACACTGAACCTGGCTTATGCGAGACCTGAAAGTCAGAGGCCTTGTTATTTCTTTATGGGCTGTTAACTACTGCTTAGTTCTTCACTACTATATATGAGAGATATGTGGGAATAAAGACAGGAACAAATCACTCCTGTTTCACTGACTTGTCTTCATGTTAATTGGAAAGAACGAATAGAGAGTTTTTGCATTTTGTCATACAGAGCTGATGTCTGTTACTTCTTTCCTTGAAGTCATCTTGCCTAATAAGATTATGTAACTGGGAGGTTTCCAACACTTTGTGATTTGCAGAGATTTTTGTGAGCGGGAGGGGATGGATGTGTGGACGCCTTCACTCTCCCAACAACAATCTTGTTTTAGCTTATCTCTGTCCCTTACAAGCCTGTGAATTTCTAGAGAGTATCTGTACAGAGGTGTGGAGCAGGGAACATCTGTTGATGTCAAAACCATGCAGGCAGAGCTGAAGGTGTTGAGGTGTTGTTTGGGTGGTTTTTTGTGAGCTGTGGACTGTTTAACAATTTGTTCTCCAAGGAGCTTGCTGCTCGGTTTTCCAGATGTCAGCTTGCATTAGAAGGCAAATAAATGCGTTGCTTTGCCATGTAAGCTACTTGTGCCCTTGCCTAGAGAGAGAAGGAGGAAACAGGAAGAGAAGTGTGAAGGGATCATGTTTGTGCTGCTGTTTGTAGTTTGGGAAAAAAAAATCAATTCCTGGTTTGCAAGCTCTTGGTGTTTTCTATTTCAGGGAGCTTTGGAACATGAAGAAAGTAAGACCCTTCGTTTTCAGCTTGAACTTTCTCAGGTTAAAGCAGAGTTTGAAAGGAAACTGACAGAAAAGGAGGAAGAAATGGAAAATATAAGGTACTGTGCAGGAAGAAGCATGTTTAAGGAAAAAGTCTGAAAAGACTGGAACTATTCTCAGGCAGTTAAGCATACCACAGGTAGTTATGCCAGCATAGGCAGATACTGTCCGTACCAGAAACCAAGACACCTCTGACTATCTGCCAAAGGCTAGCCCTGCCACATTTCCCTTGCTCACTTCAAATATTCCTGTCAGATCAGTCTCTGACAGTGTGCCATTAAACCCACCGTGCATAACACACTGCAGCTGTAAAAAAACTGGCTGGCATAATCAATTTACAGCAGACCAGGGCCACTACTCTGTATGTTGACAGTATGGAGGTAAGTAGGTCTAGAGATCCACACAGGATCTCCTAATCCTGTGTGGGATGGCTGCCTTCCAAGGAGACCCGCAGGCAAAATCAGCAGTACTTGCCTCAATGGCACTCAAACCCATGTCATCTGAGGGCATTTAGTTAATTTATGCAATTACAGCTACACTGAGTGTGGGAGGATGTGAGGAGCTTGCTATTATGTGTACACCATTTGGGTAAGCAGTGAGAATTGCAGACATGTAGAAAGTGTGAATGAAACAGGAGAGGAACTTGCAGGTAAGATGGATAAATAGGAAAAAATGGAAAGCAATTAGGTGAGAGAAGGATGGGTCTTTTGTCTCTCCTCTCCTACCCAGCAGAAAAGCCAGTCTAAAGAGTTATACCCTTAAGAGGAGGCTGTGCTAGCCTATGTGTTTGTGCAGTTATTCAGCAAACTTCAGCCTTGAATTAGTCAGTGTTGTAATGTCATTATTTCAAGAATCATGTTATTGGATATTGATAGGCTAAAGGGTAGGGAAGGGGAAGTCCAAGGCCCACTATGGCCAGCATACCCAGAGGGACTGATATGTTAATTGCTTCAAAACCAAGAATATTTTGGCCCTTTCACCTTCTGGTGTCCTGCAGATGTTTGGATAGCAGAGATCTCAAGACAAGCTGTGCTACTCAGTGCATTTTGCTTCAGCTTCACAATGAGTGTTCAGAAAACATTCTGTGTTGATTTCTGGGAATCTTGGGCACAGTTCAATATCTTGCTGAAGCAATAAAGCTCTCAAGTTTTATCTTGTTGACTTGGTGATTTCCCAGAATTCCTATACTTTCAGCAGAACTTGGCCAGCAGTGAAATAAATGTTTCCATGTGTGTCATATTCTGCCCTTTGAGCAACTTTCTGGTTGTAAGAGAGAAAAACTTTCATTGTAGGATTTCTCTGTTACAGAATCAAGAAAATTAGGCTGTTTGTATCTGCTTTGTCTTTAAATTGACACTAAGCTGCCTTTCCCAGGGGGACCAGGCTGGTGGGTTTAATCACTTCTAAATTTAGATGTCTGTAACACAGATTTGTATGAATGAATCAATCCCCTTATAATTAGCAGAAGAAAAAAATTTTTGACATCTATTTTAAGACACAATAAATTGTAGCTTTTACTACAATTATTTACATGCCATTTACTATAAAGAGCACCTAGAGCTTAGAACGTAGCAACCTAACTTCAGTTTGATTAATCCCCTCCACTAATGCCTTCAGCAAAAGGCTGAGATGTAAATCATTCCAGGAAATTATTCAGTAAATATTTTACTAAGTGACTGTTGGGCTGGAAGTGCTTCTTGTCAGGTTGAAATCCATACTTGCTTGTGTTTACAAGAGCTCTGAGAGCACTCCTTGCTCCAGTACTGCCAAAGGAAACATAGAGAAGGATTTTAGAGGTGCTTACAGATCAGGAGTTAGCTGAGGGTGTGAAGCACACCTGCCAGTTAGACAGCAGTGAGGCACTGCAAACTATGCATGCTATGTATGTGTGCTACCTATGTCACTAGTCAGAAATACAGTATTTCTGGAGGGGAGACATTTCAGAAAGTAAAGTACTGCTGCAAGTACTTCTGTGTCCCTGAACAGAGAGGAAAATCATTCCATTCACCCTTCATGTCCTTTTCAGGAGAAACCAGCAACGTGCCATAGACACACTGCAGTCCACCCTGGACTCTGAAGCCCGCAGCAGAAACGAGGCCATCCGGCTTAAGAAGAAGATGGAAGGGGACCTCAATGAGATGGAAATCCAGCTCAGCCATGCTAACAGGCATGCTGCAGAAGCAACCAAGTCAGCAAGAGTCTTGCAGACACAAATAAAGGTACTGGTACCCCCCAGGCACCCAGCAGTTCTGATAGGCTGGGTTCCCTTGGTACAGAACAAACCACCAGTGGTGAATGGTAATTAAGAGAGAAACTGCTCCCAGCAATATAAAGGGAAAGCCTTGGTGATCATGTCTAGCATAAGAGAATACTGAAATGTGGATTTCTTCTCAGACATGCATACAAGCTAGACGAGATCCAGTCATAAAACCCTCGCTGGCTGCAGCCTCTTGCAGGGGCAGAAAGCTACAGCATGAGGAACAGAAAACCTGTGATTTTCTTGTGAGCTTGCAAGGCTTTTAAAAGAAGCAGAGAGCAAGTGGGTTGTTCGGAGTACAGGGACTGTGTGTATATTCAGCTTTGTTGTTTGTGTCAACATTTGTAATAGCTTAAAAAAAAAAAAAGTGTTTCTTGCCAAGGCACCTTTTCTGTTGTCTCCTCTTCCAGAACCACCAGTTCTTAGAGGTTTGAGAGCACAGATTTTTTTTTCCTCCATTGCACCACATACCACAAAAGCTATTCAGTTACAGTTTGGAAATAAAATAAAAATATAATAAATTTTAAAAGCACTGAAATTCTTGAGGCTGATCCCAGATAGCTGCTGCAATCTGTGTTTCTCTGATATAAAGACACAGGCTTGAAATGGGGTTGTGTTGCTTTATTTTAGGAGCTTCAGGTGCAGCTGGATGACTCAGGACATGTGAATGAAGATCTGAAGGAGCAGCTGGCAGTCTCTGACAGGAGAAACAACCTTCTCCAGTCAGAGCTGGATGAGCTGAGGGCTTTGCTGGACCAGACTGAACGGGCGAGGAAGCTGGCAGAACATGAACTGCTGGAAGCCACTGAACGTGTGAACCTGCTTCACAGTCAGGTTGGCTTTTCTGTGCCCTCTCCCTCACTGGTTAACCTGAGCCTTCTCTGCTGATCACTGACACTGTTTGTCCATGGCCACCACAAGTCAAACACACCCTGGCATCCCTCCAGAGGCAGAGGAGTTAAGTCACTCTGGGGATGTGCCACCTGACTCCAAGTTAGCTGGAACAGATGATTCATCCAACTGCTTTAAACAGCTTCCAGAAAAATTTGATTTCTTTCATTCTTCCCTGCAGTAAAACCAGTTTCCTTCTTTAGTTAAGCCATATCCTGGACAGTGAGGCGTTTCTCTGGAGAGCAATGCAGGCACTGCTTTTGTGATGTTACTCAGCAGTGAAAACCCAGGGCTGGACTCTCACAACAGAGAAACGATGCAGGGCAGGAAACCACAGGAACCCACCTGCAGCAAAGTACCCTCTGTGCCTGCAGGTCTCCACTGAGATCAGCCTTTGGATGTTGTCCAGTTGGACACTGCCATTTCTAGGGTGCCTAGGCTGTCCTGATTTGACAGCATTTTTACTAAAAACCAAAGCTTCTCTTCACCAAATAATGGTCACAAAGAAATGAAAATGTGCTATAGGCTGGCAATGTTTTGCAGTGTTTTCTCCAGTGTTGTCTCCATTGGTGATACTGTTTTATTCACATCACTGGGTGATTAAGGATCATTAATTTGCCAAAATGAACAGCCTTATTAATTCTTCTATTTCAGCCTATTGCTTATTATTTCATCTGAATCAAAATCTGAATATTTACAGCTTTGAGAGTATTGTTAATATTTCTTCAGTTTGAAACTACCTCTGCTGGTCAAGGCAGCCCTTACCACATACCTGTGTTTCCATTCCCAAATATTGCTCTGAGTAATCCAGAAGAGGCAAAAATCAAGAAGCCTTGGTGTGCTATGGTATTTAGAGGAATTGTCTCTAATCATCACTTTTCCTCCTTTTCCACTATTCATTTGGGGAAAACTTAATAAAAGAACACAAGCCTGATCAATCAAAAGAAGAAGCTGGAGGGTGACATTTCCCAGATGCAGAATGAAGTGGAAGAATCACTCCAGGAGTGCCGGAATGCAGAAGAAAAAGCCAAGAAAGCAATCACAGATGTAAGTAGGCTGGTTCCTTGCTCACTTCTTTTCATACCACAGCATCTACGGACACTATAGTGTAGTGAATGTCATAGGTTTACTTGTAGGCATTGTAAACAAGAACCCTAGTGGTAAAGCACAGGGATAAAGAAAACAAGAAAAAGGGAGAGGTGGAATCTTAAATAAAAGCATTAGAACAGAGAGGGGGAAAAAGGCCTCCAAGGTTTTTCTGTCCTTCCATTTTCTCGGTCCAGGCAAGGTATGCACATGGAAGGTATTCTGTGGCTAGAGTGAATAATCCAAATAAGGGATAATTCAGGACTGATCTTTCACCATTTATTCTAAATCATAATCCAGCAGCATATGGGATTTCCTGTAAAATGTGGTTGTTTTTCAGGCAGCAATGATGGCTGAGGAGCTCAAAAAGGAGCAGGATACTAGTGCTCATTTAGAGAGAATGAAGAAAAACATGGAACAAACCATTAAAGACCTCCAGAAGCGACTGGATGAAGCAGAACAAATAGCTCTGAAAGGTGGCAAGAAGCAGATTCAAAAACTGGAATCCAGAGTAAGTTTGTGATCCAACCTCAGACCACTGCCTTCTGCTTATAGAACTGGCACCACATCGGTAGCCTAGTGCTGCCTGATAAGTTCACAGAAGCCAAGAAGGGGTAGTATGGACACTTTCCTCTGTTTCACAAAATGCAGGTGAGCAGTTCTTGGAGACATGCTTCCCCTTCATTATCCAGCTATGAGCTGCTGACCAGCAGATGAACAAAGGCCTTGATTAAAAAATAATTAAAAGCCCCAGCACTTAAAAACAGCAAAAGTGTCTCCCAATGCTTGCTTTGGTTAAACATTTTTGGCCTTTGCACATGTCTGCACCTCTGACCGATGGTGCAGCTGGAATACTTTTATGAAAAAACAGAGTGCAAAGGTGACATTTTGATCTCTTCCTGAAATTTGACACTATGGAGATACCTAGCATTTCTTGAACTGTGAACCAAATTATGTACTGCTTTACATATATGTAGCATAATGGCAAGGGTTTTTCCTTTTTTGCAGGTTCGTGAGCTGGAGAATGAACTTGAGACTGAACTCCGTCGCAATTCAGACGCCCAAAAAGGAGCCCGCAAATTTGAGAGACGCATAAAGGAGCTGACTTACCAGGTATGCAGTAACCACCAGGCAACTGGCAAGACACATCATCAATAGCCTCAGGGTTATAGTAAAGGAGGATGGATGGCCTCAGTCAGAGCTTTCTGATTGCTGGAAGCTTTAGGCACAGGAGGAATATCTCCCTATGGCTTCCATCACAGAATGCTTTGGGTTGGAAGGGACCTTGGAGATCATCTCATTCCAATGCCCCTGCCATGTGCAGGGACACCTTCCATTACACCAGGCTGCTCAGAGCCCCATCCAACCTGACCTTGAACACTTCCAGGCATGGAGCATCCACAGCTTCTCCAGGCATCCTGTGCCAGTGATCATCATCCTCTTGCCTGATTTGCTGTAACTAATGTTAGAAAGCCTCTGTTGCTGGGATTTGGACATTTTTAGCACAGTATTAATATGGAACAGGCTTCAATGTAGACTGTTTACAATGCAAGGGAAGAAAGAGCCCAGCTCCCTCTCAGCTGTGCTGCTGTTGCTAAAAGGAGCCAGAAGGATTCAGTGGCTCTAATGCCCTGTTCAGAGTAGGGTTGCTGAGTCCCAGGGCTCTATTATTGAGCAGCAGGGTCTAGTCTTGAGCCTCCTGCAGGTTTGCTAACAGCTGCTCATGCTGCTTGGCCTTCAAAAAAGGCCTGCAGCACATAGCACTTACCCTTTTTCTTTGAACAACATTAAGAAGATAAACCCATCCCTCTGCCTTAGGAGATTATTTAGCCTCCTACCTGTTGTTTTACTTTGACTTTTGTATGAGAAGCTGAAGGGTTTTTTTGTTAATGCAGTGTGCAGGCAGAATTAGCTGGTCCCTCTGCTTGTGGAGCATGACAGCTTAAACTAGGCTTTTTTAACCAGAAATGCCTGCAAATCAAACTTCAAATTATGCAAATTACACAGTTCTAGGCTCTCCCGTATCTGCTTCAATATAAAATGACATGCTTTATAATGACAAGCATGCTCCTCACCCCCGAGCAAGGAACTCTGCCTGTGTGTATCTGCACACCTCTAAAAGCGTGTCCACATAGATATCTTCCTTTATATACATTTATATTTATGCATCTATACATGGGAAGGGTAGTCTCAGTTTTCACCCCTACACACACATCTTCAATGATGATGTAGAAATTTGGACATGGCTAGTTTGTGCTTTGAGCTGTAAGTTTCTAAGATATGGCATCCATAATTATTGTATTGTGGTAGATGCTTTAAGCCTTTTTACTTTATCAACACAATTAATGATGTTTTGATACAGTCAGAAGAAGATAAGAAGAATCTTGCCAGGATGCAGGATCTGATTGACAAGCTACAATTAAAAGTGAAGAGTTACAAGCACCAAGCAGAGGAAGCTGTAAGTAACTCTCTGGATCTTTTTACCTCTGAGATATGTATTGTTCTAAACTTACAGTGTTTTATCCATAGAAATTTCTAGTACAAAGACACATTTTGTGCCCATAAATAATTATTTTCATATCTATATAAGCCCTGCATATAAAACTGTATTTATATTATATATAAAGTAAAATATATAGCATATGTGTTGATTGTACTTAAGAAAAAGTATTCCATTTTATCCTAAGATTGCAGTATAATTTGCAAGAGAAGGGGAGGAAGGGAATAAACAGCCCTCAGCCCCTCCTAGCCCCTCAGAAGACACATTGAAAGCCTCTTAGTTCACTTGGAAAATGCCACTAGAAATACCAACTCTGTAAAACAACAGTCTCAGTTCTGCAGGAGGCAAGTGGTGCCCATACAGCTGTTACCTACTCATGCTGAGCACTTTCCATCCCACTTGAAATTAAAAGCTTTGTTTCATGTGGACAGGAGGAAATCAGCTGCACTCTTTTTTCTCAACAGGAAGCTCAAGCCAATCTGTACCTCTCAAAGTACAGAAAACAGCAACATGATCTGGATGATGCTGAAGAGAGGGCTGAAATAGCTGAATCTCAAGTTAATAAGCTGAGGAGCAAGTCAAGAGACATTGGCATGAAAAAGGTATGGTCATATGTATGGGGTAGATGTGAGTGTTTAATACACAATAGTGGGTCCTCTGTATCTGTTATATCTCTGAAAGTAGTGTAGACTAGGATAAATTCTTGGGTTTCTACATTTGTTCTGTTTCACTCTGCCCTTTATTTTAATATTAACTTAACCCTGTAGGACAGCAATCTGACCCTTGGACAAAATATATTTTCTGTATTTTTGTTGTCATTTAACCTCTGTTCTCAGCAGCAGAAGCAGAATTGGTGATTTGGTGGGTTTGTTTTGGGTTTTGGGGTTTCTTTTTGCAAGGGATATTAAAAGACTCCACCTTTTTTTTCCCCTGATGATAGAGATTTCTATGTATGTAATAGAACCTGGGTATTACATTAGATATTTTAACATTGCTCTTTCAACGAACTTGTATTGATTGGAAGAGCTGGATGAAAAGAAAATATTGGTGATTAGTCACTTCGGTGCTGGGAAGTCATTAGTGATTAGAAATATATGTGAAATATATATATGAAATATATATTTGTGGTGTTTTGCACTTGAACTGAATGGTAGCAGAATAATGTTAATGAAACTAGAAGGCACTTAAGAACTTAGTCTGGAACTGAAAGCAAACTTATCTATAGTTGCCTTGTGGCAAACAGGGCAAAAAAGAGTGAGGTTGTTACTTTTAGGAATGATAGAAAGAGGAGCTGGGTCATTGTTAAATCTATTTCATTTGCAAGTTTAATGAACTTCCATGCTTAACATCACATATGTTTTATGGAGTTGATAGCTCCCAAGCTAAGAAAGGGAGAAAATGCCTTTACACTCTTAATTTCTGCTTTTGTATTGGCCTAATGAAATCACCTTTGACAGATATAAATTACTGCTGCTCCACCATCCAGAGCAAAGACACATTAAAACTACCTGAATATCTGGTTCATCACACATTTATGTACAATGGAAGCCGTACTGCAATGGAACCTCGAAAGATTTGCAGCTTTTAAGGATAAAAAATTTCCACAGATTTTTCTAAATTATTCTACCCCTACAGAAAAAAAAAAATCAAAATCACTATAAACTCATTTAAAGATTCACAAAGCCATGGCATCAAACAAACACTCTACACCATGAGAATAATTTATTTTTTCAAAAACTGTTAAGGTTGCTGTTTATTTCCTGGACCTTACTGGTACTCTATTTCTGCTTCAAAAATGCAGAAGTCACAGAAAAGTGGATGCCTGTTTTTACGAGTCAGATGCTGTTTGCGAACACCAACTGCAGCTCTGGCAATGGAGCAGAGTGTTGCCAAAAGATGAGCTCAGTGGTGCACGCAGCGGTGGCAGCTCCACTAGAAGGGTCTTGGGGCAGTGACTGTAGGAGCTGCCAGGAAACACATTCAGGTGGAGACTGTTATCCCAAAAATCACAACATCTCCTTTGGGGAGAGAAGGCCACTGTAGAGACTACTTTAACCCTGCAGCATTAGAAATATCTTGTCTACTGCTATGAGTACCCATTTCCTGGATACTCTGGGGAGTGTGTGTCATTCACAGCACTACCATCAATTAAAAAAGGGTTGTAGAAGTCCTTTGCCATCAAAAGGATCTATATAATCTAGAACAAGGACAGGATACCTGCACTGTTAGCTGGAATAAGATGGCAAGTGTTGGCCAGACTGCTGCTAGTCTATGTCAGATACAAACTGGTAATACCAGGGAACAGAAGCATTAGTGCAGCTTTTGTCACTTACTTGTGACCTTACACTATAACCTCTTGACATTTCTATTTTTAACAGTTGCATACTATCTCAATTGCCTTTCAGGTTCATGAAGAGGAATAAAAAAGTCCAAGCTGACAAATATGAGAAAATACTTGACATAATCAGGCACAACTGAAAGCAGATGTAGAAAAAATAAGCACTTACAGAAATAAACATCAAGTGAAAATCCAAATAGACTGCATAGCGTATTTCATTCATTTATTTGTGTTTTTATTTTGCCAAGCCTTAGGGATCAATAGAAAATTGCATCTCGCCAACAGCCGACTTCATTATGTTGGAACAAATCCTAATTGGCAGATCTCTGACAAAATCAAAACTAAGGGCAAATCCAGTCATGCTGCACAGCCTCATGTATTTCATATGCAGATTGTTAAAGCAGCTGTCCTGGTTTATGAACAGTACTTCTCCCTTCACTCTCTCAAACCACACTGCCACTCTCTTGCTCCCCCTCTCCTTCCTACTCCTGGAATGGAGTTGGGAGTTGAAAGCACAAAAGGTGAAAAACCACAGGCTAAGAACAATTTCCTGGAAACAGCAATGAGATAAGAAAACTAATAGTAACAACAACAATATTAATTTAAAAAAGTATACAAATACAAGTATACATGCAGAAATGCTCACCCTGGGCCCCTCCTTGATGGAACCTGCACAGACAGTCCCTCTCCCCACCCCCACCCCCAATGAAGTGGGTGGCATCAAATAACATTAGGGTTCTGGTCATGTCCCCTCATGGCTATTGCAAAAAAATAGCCCTGTCCTGGCTGGAACCAGGACAGCAGCACAGATTAAACCTGTGGAAGGGACAGCCCTTAAAGATGGGAAAACCCAGCTTCCATTTGTCCTGCTCGTAGGACCCTGAGTTTTGGAGAAGAGAAAGTAAAGATTTCCATATGAACAGTCAATTTGTAAGTTTCTACTACCACCAGTCAAGGGACTTCTTCTCTTTGTCAGCTACAGGACAGGCACAGGAGATGGTGTCAAGGGACACCTCCCTGTGGCTCAGAAATAAAGAATTCTTTTCAATCTTGCCTTTAAACAGGGAACTGGTCCATGGTGGTTTAACACCAGCCAGAAAATTAAACTCCAAATAAGCCACTCGCCTTCCCCCCACCCCTTTCTGGTAAGAGAGAGACAAAAGCAGAGACTGTGGGTTGAGATAATTTACTGAAAGTAAAGAGCAACAATGTTAATAACAGAAGTATACAGGAAGAGATGCTTTACCCATACAAAGGTGTTCACCACCTCAACTTAGTTCCATATGGCTACTGGGACAAAGACAAGATGGCGAACATTTCCCATAGGTCCTGTCCATGTGGTCCCCTGGGACAAGGACAAGATGGCAGCTGTTCTAGTGCTGCCGGCTCCACGTGTTTTTCCAGACCAAGACAAGGTGGCAACCATTCCCACACAACATGTGGCCCCCAGGACAAAAGCAGGTGGGGGAGGCTCCCATAGCTAACATTTCTTATCCCTGAGCCCAAGACAATGGAGAACAATGATGGATAAACCCCCAAAAGCTGGATCGTCCGCGTCACACAGTCCATTTCCCAGACCACTGTGCTAGGCTGTGTTTGGCAGCATTCAGCTTCTCACACCTCAGTCTGCCACTGTTTTGTTCCCCACAGCTGTTCCCACTCGGCCACTTCTCTGCTCCCTCCACCACTGCCAGCCCAGCACGCTCTGCTGGGCTCAGACTTGCCACTGTCGACAGCAGACATGGTCTTCAAAATAAAATATTAAATGAAATAAAAACCAGTAAGCTCTCTTTCCCTCACCCAAAAAAAAAACCCCAACCAACACTCAAAATTTAGGGATTTCTTCTTCTCTGGAGACTTCTTTGTCCCTTTAGGACATCCAATTTTGCATGCTGACTTGTCACAGAACAAGTGGGAGCTTCACAGAAGCCCTGCCTTAGCCTCAGATTTTTGGCAACAGCTTAAATTTAAGAAATCATTCTAGCCCACAGCTTCTAAGAATGGCAGATCAGGTCTATTTATAAAATTAGTTATTTATTGAAAAGATAGGAGGTAACACATGAAAGGTCTTAACCTGAGTTAATTCTGACACAGTATAAAACAAAAGAACTACCAGTAGATTACATAAAACAGTGCATGATATCAAGCTACCTATATTAAAACTAGCAAAAGAAATACTCAGCCTCCAGAGGAATAATTGCAAAGCAGGTGTCCCTGCTCTGAGGAGAAACTCCATGTTTCCAGGAAAATGTGCAGAATATTTCTGCTTTGTGACAGTTTGATATAGCTTATATAGTTTGTAAAGGCAGGTGCCTGTCAGTCAGAATCCCAGTTTGTCTTTCCAGGTGGTAATCCCATGGTGCCAAAATAACTCACTACAAGACAGCTCTGTCTGGTTTGAGTTAACTCACCAGTTAAAAAGCAACAGATAAGCCCATGTGGGGGGTGAGATGCCCTGCTCCATGACTTTTCACATACAAGTATCCATTTACTTTTTTTCCTCCCCATTTGTCTGCTACTGTTGCTCAGAAAACCACATTTCCATGTGGCTCTTACTGTTAACTCAAAGGGGGAATGTGGATGAACTCTTTGTTCTTTTCATTGCCAGTGTCAGTAGTATCTGTGTGCAGAGAGGTATTTTCTTCCTGTACGTCAAGGTGTCCTCTCTTCTTTTTGGTTTGATTTGATTTGATTCTTCTCTTCTTTTTTTCCTAGACAAAATAAAAATACTTATAAGAACTACTGATGTGTAAAATTAATCCTCTAGTGGGGGAACAAGAACAAGACACACTCACCATAAAGATAAGTCAGCATTTTCCATTTTAGTTTTATCTGAGTAAAACAAGCATGCACACAACAGTGCAGAAACATTCCTGGTTTTTCCATCTAGCCCTCCATCAATGTAACCAGAGCTAAATTAACCTGTCAACTGTTCCACTTCCTCTGATTATGATATGTTTGACAGCCCAACAGGCCCCAAGATAACTTAATCTTGCTTAAATTGTTTAGACAACTGCATCTCAAAGTATACTATCATCTCTAAAGCATGTTACAACTGTTTAATAAGCAGCATGCAAGTGAATCTCTGTGTAGAGAGAAACATGAAAAAAGACTGAGGCACAATAATTTCAGTTTTCTTTCTAATGTGCTTTTGCTGTACCTCATGGTACCCATAAAATGCCTCCTGAAGCTTACCAAATTCAGATTGTGACAAAATCTTCAGACAAACATTCAAGGTCTGGATTTAGGTACTTCCCTTCAATTTCAGTTGGAGGTCCATTTTGAGGAGGTGGTCAATGGATTTCAATCTCCCACTGCCAGAATTACCTTTCCCCACTTACTGCTCAGTTCTTTGGACTTTACTCCTGGTGCCCCTTGTCCAGACAGCCCGTTCACATTGGGACTGTCTTCCCTTTTCTTACAACAGAGGATCAGCATAGCAAACACCGCTAACAATGCAGTTGTTTAATCACAACTGTCTAGCTACAGCTATTGATTATCAATTTTTTTAAAGTTGCAAAGTTTGGCTCAACCCTTATTCAAATCTTGAGAGGCTTGGTATCAACAGTATCTTAAAAAATAAATACTCTAATGATTGTACATACCTTGACATAGCAAAGTAGCACTGCTATTGTCACTGCTATTGCCACTGCACCAAGCACTCCTAGCACAATTTTCCCAGCGTTACCTGAATTTTCTTTAAAAATACAAGTACAAAAAAGAAGGGCTGATTATTCAATAAATATATCAAAGCTATGATTTTTTTCTTATTTATAATCTAAAAGGTATGATTTAGGGAGAAAGAAACATTACAAGGAAACTCAGACAAGGACAACAATGTTCAAGTTACTTGACTCATAGTGGTAAGACTTTGAAGTGATACTTTACTGACTTAAGTGTGACTAGATGAAAGCAGATTATTTTACTTAATTGTGCTGATAGCAAATTCCATGTGTGCTCATGGGATAGCATTTGACAACTTCTTAATACAAGACCCATTTAAAACCAATCAACTGCCCAGTGTGCTGGGCACTGTCTCCAGGTACAGTGCTCAGTGCCATTAGCACTACTGATTTACAGCAGAGCAGCTCTGTAAATGTTATCCAGCCTGGATCATAAATTTCATGACTCCTGCTGCAAAATCTTTGCAACTTTAATCTGAAACATTGCCCAGCTCCATAGTGCAACCATGCAATCCAGGTGGACACAAGAAATCTTGAGATGAGTGAGTGATAACCATGGATTCCACAGGAGATCAAAGCCTACCTAGAAGAAACCTCTGCACAGCACCAAACTGTCAAAAGAACTGTACGGCTATTCTACCTCAGGTTGTCTTTCCCCTGCTGTGTCTTGTCCAAAGAATTTGAACAATTCTACATTCCTCTGGAAACTTCCTATGGATGTCTGGATAACAGCTAAAAAATAAGAACTGCTAAAACAGCATTTAATCTAGTCATTGCCTTTAGCTTGACTCTGTAACCACATGCAGACCTATGTTTACATCTTGTAAATTCCTTTAGAAGAGCAGCTTTAAGCTGCAACCCTTCCTTACGCAGGAGAGATGATTGTAAATCTCTTTTTTCCCCTCAAAAGCCTTCTTTCCAGTGGCCCTTGGAAACCCTTCTGATTGCTCAGCAGCTGCTGTGCTATGGCTGCTATCCAACGTGGATAGCCCATTTCCTACTGTCTCCAGCCACTTATCTGCTTTCAGGCTGTGCTGAAAGCCACAAAGGTGCTCATCTGTAGTTATTATCACTTATTCTACCCCCTTTTCTGTTGTCTCTATTTTTCATGTCTTATTTGCTTGGCTTGGTTCAAGTTCTCTTCTTTGTTTAGAAGAGGTCTCCTCTATTAGTTTTCAATCTTTTTGGTGATTGTATGTAATTGTGTGAAATGTCTGTGTGCTACTTTTGTATGTGCTACTGACAATGCAATAACTGTAAGTAAGATTTCACAGCTGGGAATTTACTATAGCTCATAAAAACACAGGCATGCATTTAAACATATATATCCCCAGGCCTAAAAAAGGCCTGCTGTGTAGAATTAAAGCTTTGAAAATAACAACTGTGTGTTCTCAACAAGCTTTCTTCTGCAGCCAAACTTATACCACAAGCTTTGGGCTTCCCATCATCTCTCTGCTACATTTAAAACTATGTTTGCTGTCAGCAGAGCATTTAGGACAGAACTCTGAGAGCCCTGCTGTGTCCCCAGCTATGAAAGCAGTTGGTGGCAACTGAAGGCAGACATTGATTTTGTAACCTTTGCCACAATAAGCTGCTGACTGAAAAAAATAAACTTCTAGTCTTTAAATAAACACATCTTTGGTAACTTTCTTTTTTCCGAGCCAACAAAAATAAAACATCTCTCTTCCACCCAACTGTACCAATCACGCCAAATTACACAAAAATAAGTGCATGTTGCATCAGCATAGCAAGAGCTGGCAAACAGCTGTCACTGCTGTCCCACTACATTCTGACCCAATTCATGTAATGAAGTTTGAATCCATTCACAAAGAAAAGCATCTTCCAGTGGAGCCAATGTCCCTCCTCAAGGGGTACATTCTGAACTCTAGAGCTGTTTCCATGACTAGTTTTTAGCTCATTATTGTAATATTGATTCTTTTTATGTAATGATTATTTTTGAGATTGGTCCTCATCCTCATCCTTTGAAATGGAAGGAGTGGCAACTTACCAACATGCAAAGTTGTCACAGCAAGTTTTGTGTAGAGAGGTGTTGAAATATTGCACAGATATTCCCCACTGTCACTTGCAGTAAGATGATCCAACCTCAGCGAAAAGTCACTTTCGTTAACCTGGACTCGAGGCTGGTGAGAGTGAGATGTGCCATTGAAGGAGGCCAGGACTGAGGTCACTGCATTTCTGTGTAATGTCCAGACAACACTGAAACCGTCAGTGCTTGCAGTGTCAAGGCCATGTTCACAAGGAATTACGGTGCTCTCTCCTTCCACCTTAGGCAGGTGGTCTGAAACAGATAAAGAGCTCTCTGCACTTTTTTTGGAAAATACTGTGAAGGTTATTTAGACATTCTGTGATTTTTTTCTTAGTTTTGATACTACCATGAACAAATAAAAAAACATATTTCACTACTTTGATATTGCATTCAAATATCACAGTATGTTTCTAGAAGCATCTGAAGATTTTAAAAACACACGTATCTTACACAAAAATCTAATTGGTATTGGCAATATTTATGAATATCCTAATTTTTAAAATTGACTATTTTCCCTCAAGTGGGGCTCATAAATAGAAGCGATTCAGTCTAGTCTGTGTAAAACAGCAGGAAATTCCACATGCTGGGAGCAGAGAGAAAATGGAACTGATCAGATAACTGCACACCTGAAGCAAAAGGATAAAACACAACGTAATTTAACTAAAAGAATAAAAAGATTGTATGTAGTAAGAAATAACTTTCAGTTATGGTGAACTTAAGTACGTTACTTGTCCATATTGAACATTTAACAATTAATAAATAGCTTTTAAAAAACAGGAAAGGGAAGGAGAAGGCAGGTAAGTGGAATTAACACCTAATATATAAAATACTAATACAAGACAAATTAACATCATAGCACAACTACGGATTTGACAGCAGGGATTTGACAGCAGTGGTGGCTGGCAGTCAGCTGGAGAGGAAGGTAATAGATTATTTTGACATGGTATAACTACACTTGATTTCTGGGTGGTGGGGGGGTTAATGAACAAAGGTGTGGGGCTGAAAAATCATGAAGACAAAAAAAACAGAATTGTACACTGCTATTATAGAAACAAGAGAACAATTTGTTTTCAAAATATTCTACTGAGGAGTTATATGGATGCAGGGAAATGCAAGTATGTGTGTAATGGAATGTTCCTTTTTCTCTTGTGGATCAGGCATAGATAACAAAAGAGACACAGTGCACTTGGTAGCTACTATGATGCCATACTTGCAACCTTCCATTTTGTAAGCTATTCCATGTAAATTAAAAACTGCACTCTTGTTCTGGAGCTTATGCAGTGGGTTAGGCACTGAGAGTGTCTGGATACACTTTAGGAGGTAATCTGGATGATGGAAGAAGCATCCATGCACATCTCGCAAGAGAACTGCTCTTGCATTGCTCTTCCTTCAATTACAAATATTTCCTAAGAAATAGGAAAGGTTGAAAACCACCAGTTATCTACTCAAAGTGAATTTCCAATGAAATTCAGGAGGAAGACAAAGCAGAGTTGAAATTTCATAGTCCTGCTTTTCCTTAACTAAAAAAACGGGCTGCTGTTCACTAAAATGCAAACTGTTTGCTGCTCTCCATTCTCATGCACCCAGCACTCAGACTGGTACTTAAGGATGCATGTGAAGAGAAGTACAATGAAAGGATCAAGCAGATCATATGCAGCTAGAGCAGCAGGCAAACTTTCACCTCCCTCACAGAACCCACATATTCTCTAAGGTTTCCATTTATTTTGTCCAATGGGCAGAATTCTTTTATTGATAGAGGGTAACGTTTGTTTATTAGGGACCTCTTAAAATGTGAAACTGATATAGAAAAGATGTAAAGAGTAAGAGTAACTTACAGAAGGGTGAGCTAGCCCCTCTCATCCCTACTTCTTGGAAGCAACTGGTATGCTGCTTTGTAATCCTAACAAATGCATTTCAAAGAGAAAGGTATATCCTTTTGCACTGTCCCATATCCATGTTGCCCCACTGCAGAAAGACTGTCTTTAGTTTGACTCTGAAGCCAGCTGTGAAATTCAGTAACAATGCTGAAAGAGATTTCATTCCTACCTTGCATCTTCCATTCAGCGGCCCACACTTCATGATCCAAATGAATATGACAGTAGTAAGTATCTGTCACATTTATAATGTCCTTGTCACTTCTAAGAGAATAGAGAACTCCATTCCTAGTTTCCTCCCAGTCTGTCTCCTGGATGGATATATTGCCCTGTACCCAAGATATAGTTGGTGCTGGATAAGTGAGAAAAGCATAGCACTTCAGTCTCCTTTCTGTGCTTGTCTTTTGGTATTCCAGTGCATAAGAAGAAGGAGCTGTAGATGAAAAAATAATTTAAAAAAATAAATTTTACTACTTACAAAATGGTTTTTAACTTGAAGTGATTACTCTTAAAATACCATTGGGGAGAATGAATATCGCCGAGAACAAAACTTCATCTGTGTTTGATTTCAGAAGAAAGCACAGCTACTTACAAGGCCAAGATTTGTACAGTTCTGAGAAGCCACATTATGTGTACCACATAATTAGCCCTTAGAAATCAAGGTGCTTGCTGTAGGTTATGAAAACAAGTACTGCAAGTACTGCACTAAAATTTTCCAATCCATGTTGCAATATTTCACCAGAGGAAAAAAACTGCTGCATAACACCATCAGGCCCAAAAGGTGCTCTGCTGTGTTGGAAGATTTTGATTCAATGGGAGAAACATAAGGAAATCTGTTGGTGCCATCCCATTTGCGGTGGTGTGATCCAAGGGTTTTTGATGCCTTACTGACCTTTAACATGTAGTTGCACTTCCACTTCTGTTTGATCTTGTGCTGTTCCCACGTAGCAGGTATAAGAGCCCTCATCAGTCATGGTCAGGTTACTAAGTTTCAAGGAGGCATTTCCACTAGGGATGTTCTCATGGAAAAGGTGTGTTCTGAGTCTGTAATGTGGATCTTGTTCTCCCAGCTGATCCTTCTGCAGGTAGTAACTGTGCACATTTTTGTTCTCTATTTTCCAGTGAATTACCTCATCATGCCCAGGTGGGAAACGACAAGGGAGGATGCAATCCTTGGAAAACAGCCCCGTTACTTCTTCCTGTTCTGTAAAACCTAAAGCCCATAAGTACAAATGACTAAGTTTAATCCAGTCTACAAGTATATTTCTGCACCTATTTATCCCTGACAAAAAAATGCTCTTGCAGGTGTGCCAACGTCTCTTTAATGACTTTTCTGTCACATGAATCTCTTGGGACAGCAAGGGTGCCCATTCAGTTTAATCAGGATTACACCACAGAGCTCTGCTCGTTGAACTTCTAATCAGTTTACGCAGGAATCCCAAGTAAGCACTTACATACTCAAATCAGCACACTGCCACCTTACCACCTGAGCTTCAAATGTGTTCCCACACCTTGAACCACATCATTTCCACCTTAGACTTTAAAAGCCTTTTGAGCTGCAGCTTCCTTCATGTTCAAACATTCACAGTGCCATGCTGCAATGCCCCATGTTACCAACCACCCTCACACAGTGCCAAGCAGTTGTACCATCACGGGGAAAAAAGACATGGCTCTGCAACTGATGGGAAGGACGGAACTTCCTGAAACAGCTTTGCCACCACAGACAGGATGAGGAAGCTCTGTCTCAGGCCCTTGAGATAATTAAGGTGTGCATCCCAAAAATTGACACAAGTGGTAACATCTCATTTCTGTCAACATTTAAGTTAGGCCTTGCTAGCATACAAGAGAAATTTAAAATTAATCTTTCAAAAAACTGACTTACTTAGCATCATCACATTGACTTCTTGGCCAAGGCCAGACAACCTGTTAGGCTGGTAGTGAGTGCTCAGGGGCAGCTGCCATCTCAGACATTCTGGTCCCAACTCTAGCTCATCTGGCAGAACAATCTAAATTACTTTTCCTTAGTCTTCTCTATGCAAAGTCAGCCAATTTGATGCAAAGCATTTTCAGTCTGAACTGAAAAGCACTGCCTGCTGAGCCAGTGGGGCAGAAACATTGGCAGGTAACAGTTTGGGGGCTCAATGGCCACAGCCATCCATGCAGCCACCTGACAAGCAGTCTTTGGCTTCAGAAGTGTTTTACATTACCCAAAATTGATTCTTTACCATTAATAAACAGTGTTTGAATTCACTAACTCTTCTTAATAAAAATTAAAAATAATGGTCTTCTTTAGTATTTTTCAGCTACAACCTACCCCAAAGTGTAGCACTGATGTGAAATACACAGATCATGATGCCTGGTATGCTCAGTTCTTTCATTTCTTCATTGGTTCATAGATTCAGGTCAAACTGGCAAAATAAAAGCAGGGGATAAAACCTGTTTAAATGCAGATAAAAGACATATCCGTATATAATTTCCTTTCTACAGCTTGCAAAGGACTATAGGCCTATGTATCATGTTTTTTGTTTGCAACAGACTTGGTACAGATTTTTGACATTTAAGTCATTCATTATGTGATCCTACGCATTACATAGTAGTGGAGGCTCACTCATTACCTTGTAGCTCCTTGCAGATTGATGCTTTATTTTTAATAAATAGAAAGTGTTTACTATCAGTGCTGTTGCAGGGCTAGGGAATATTAATCTTCCTCATTCCTGAACAGGATACCAAGGAAAACTGGTCAAGTCAAATTTGCAAAAGTATGTAAGATATCCCTCGTCAAGCCTGATTTTCTTTACTTTTTAAAATATATTTCTGATTACTGCAACATTTGACTTTCTGGGGTGGAAAATTTGATTGCATTTGCAAATACTACTGGTATAGAGAACTTTTCACACTTTTTACACTTTCAAAAATGCGTGCATGGAAATTTAGGATAGGAATGCAAAGGAGGAGACTCTCTCATCATATCTTCTGTTTTGTCAGACAGCAATGAACTGGAACCTCTCATGCGTAACAGAAAAAGAATAATCTTACTGTAACTATTACCTGAATGGAGGAAGAATGCAGTCTTATCCTAAAATACAGCATACCCCAGTGGAGAAATTACCTCATGAATCAAGTAACTTGAAAAGACTTCAATAGATTTTCCTAGTCCTTTTTTTTTCTCCCCAAAAGGCAGCTATAGGTACCATTTCTAACTGGTTTAGCCAGGCTTGCTAGCCCAACCTTTTAGTATTATGAATAATTTTGACTGGTGTCTGAGACTATATTTGTGGTGGATGTGAATCTTAAATCCTAAAGATTTTTGAGTATTATTTCTTTTGAAAAGGTAGTGTGCTTGTTTTATGTATTCTCACTATTTTTTAGGAGAAAAAAACATAATAAAACAAAAAAACAGAGGCACCAAAACATTAAATCTGAGGCAGAAATAGATGCAATGGTAAAATAAACATTTGATACATAATTTTGTTCCATGTCAGCAACAATTGCCAGTATCTACTTTCTTTACCCCTTGCACTGGCAAGTGGGGCACATCATGTTTTATTGGATTTTTTTGCTTATTTACCTATCACTTCCAGCTTGATCAACAAGATATACTGTGCTTAATGTTTGAATTTCAGAAACTGCAATCAATGCTGTGTTTCCCTTAGTGAGGGATCTGCCATGTTTAATTGACTTGCCACCTTTCACTGGCAGTGATGCTCTGAGAGTAACATGGTTCCAGTGCTACCTCTGTGATGCCTTTGGGGGCTTCATGGACAGTGCACACTGACTCCCACCTTCTAGCTGTGCCCCATAAGCTGCTCCAAAACACAACAGCTATAACTACTTAGCTGAAAATTTTCATGTTCAGCACAAACTGTAGCTTTGGATTTTCCCATTAGAGAAAAACGTATGCCAGTCTGTAGAAAAATCTGAGGAGTGTAGGTTCTGGCCAGTCTTTTCAGCAAGTTCTGGGGTCTTACAGGAATAAAGTGTCTGTATGCTGATAATTAGAGTCACACTGCAAGGTACTGAACAAACATGCAACAAACAAACAATGCCTGTTTGTCACAGATGTAAGTGGGACAACCAAGAAGTCATGCCCTAAGGCTTTGTAGTGAAATACCAATATGAAATAATGTATACAGACAGTGTACAAGTAGAATTAAGTTCACTGGAATCATGTTAGTTACTGATGGTCTAGTTTTCAGGAGAATTATTTCATAGAGAATCACCACAGGCTCAACTGGAAAACAGCTCAGCCAGGATTTCTGAGAGCAAGGCAAGGTGCTAAAATGCATCTCCAAAGACATACAGCTCAAATAATGGTAGGGGGAATGCTGCATTTGCTTTGGCTACTACAGGAAACAAACACTTTGCTTTGTTTTCTCTTTCTTGGGTTAATCAGTGACCAAACTGTATCCAAGTATTTCCCCATTTTTGAACTCTGCAGTCAAGCTGAAACCTGATCAGGGCACTCCTGCAGCCATTGGGATTGGTGGCTGCTCAGTGTACTTTGTGACCTCTTTGAGAGCAGGTATGCATATTGAAATACCCTCCTTTCAAATAAAATTTATTTATTTCTTAGTACAAAGGATTCTGATTTATTCCTTTTCAATGCAACTTAACAATAACACATTTCAAGCATATACACACACTTACGAGGACTGGGAAATACCAGAAGATTTTCATTTTTACCAACAAGCAAACAAGAAAAACAAACAATTTGTAAAATGTAAAATTCTCAAAAAGACATGTTAATCACATACTGCTAAAATCTCCTGCCACAATGATACCAGCTTTCTAGAATTTCCTCACTGAATCTTCAGATTTCCCACAGTAAAACAGAGAAGCCATTCTCTGCCTCCCCACAAGGAAACCCTTACAACTTAAATGCTAACTCCATACTTCAGTTGTTAAGAAATACTCCGAATGGAAGAAAATTTCCACAGTCTCTCTCCCTGTTGATCTTTGCCTCTCTTCAGCTGCACTCTGACCCACCCGCATGGCTCAGGGCTCAAGAAGTTCGCGCAGTCCCCTTAAGGGTAGCAGCTGTTTTTACAATGAGATCTACGATTCGACACACGCAAAGATTTCACACCTTTTATGTTCCCTTCTTCGGGCTTAAAAAACTTTTTCTCTTAACCATTTCTTTTGCCTGGCAAACCCAAAGTTCCTGCAAGCTGTAACGGAGGAAATGAGGAGGAAATGAGGAGGCTTACAGCAGTCACGATGCCGCTCCCAACGCGCTCGGGGATGCAGCGGCAGCGCCAATTCTCCTAGGGGCAGAGCGCAGGAACCCGGCACCGGGAGCGAGGTCAGATCCCTGCGGGCTCAGGAGAAAAAAAACGTAAGGTAAAAGTAATCATGATAAAAAGCTGGTCATCTGAAACAACAGGTAGGTGCCTAGGGCTGCAGGGTTAGGCAATTATTTTCTAACAGTAATTTTCTAACAGTGACTTATTCTCTCTGGACAATTCAAGACTTGTCTGTGCCATCTGGTTTCCAGCAGAACAAAACGACTCAAGCATTTTCGGGAAGAGGGCTTACAAAAAACTCCAAACAAAATGAAGGGAGAAGTGGCAAGAAAGGGTGTGTCCCCTCGAAGACTTTGGTAGTGCTAGGAGTAGACAGGCGAGGTGTGTCCTGCATTCACTGAGTCATTTCGGTCGGAAAAGACCTCAGATCATCGAGTCCAACCTTTGACTGATGAACTTCTCAACTAGATCATGGCATTAAGTGACACGTCCAGTCGTTTCTTGAACACTTTCAGGGATGGTGAGGTACCTGGGCAGTTCATTGCAATGCTTGAAAACCCCTTTAGTGGGGAAATTCCTCCCAATATCCAATCTAAACGTCCGCTGGCACAGCTTGAGGGCGCGTCCTCTTGTCCTGTTACTAGTTAACTGGGACAACAGACCGATCCCCACCGGGCTACAACTTCCTTTCAGGAAGTTCCTGAGCGATTCCTCATGGCAGCTGCACACCCTTCACCAGCTCCTTCTCCCTTCGCTGGACACGCTCCAGCGCCTCAAAGTCTGTCGGTAGTGAGATGTCCAGAACTGGACACAGCACTCGAGGTGCTTCACCAGTGCCAAGCACATTCCCGGGAGACGGAGCTTTCCAACCCGCTGCCTTCCCCACTCCGCCCCAGGGCGCGTCCAGCCGGCACCCGCGGCTAATGCTACAGCTCCTGGCTGTCCAGACTCACTTTGCCGCACCTCCAGCTGCAGAACACCGTACCTCAGTTCGTGAGCTACCGCCGCTGCCCGCTCTGCGCCTGCCCGGAGCGAGCTGTTCTGAAGTTTGTCTTCGGGAAGGAAGAAAAGTTTAAAAGTTCACCAGCTCCGTCAAATGCCTCAAGAGCTGAAAGGTTGACCAGCTCCGTGCGGGTTGGCGGTGTGGCCTCGCCGGCACCGCCCGAGCCCTCAGCGGCGGGCGGGCCCCCCCCCGTCGCTGTGGTTACGAGTCAAGATGGCGGAAGAGGGCGCTCCGGGCCGGCGCGGGGAGCGGGAGCGGAACGAGGAGGGCCCGGCGGAGCGTGGGCCCGGCGCGGCTTTTCACATGTTCGTGCTCATGGAGGACCTGCTGGACAAGCTGAAACTGCTGAGCTACGAGGAGGAGGCGCTACGGCGCCACAACATGCGGCCTCTGTCCAGGTGCTTCTGACTCGCGCCTCGGCCCGAGGGCGCTGGCGTGGCCGTGGGCGGGGGGCAGCGGGAAGGAATTCCTCCGGGCCGTCAGAGCATAGCGAAGGGCCTGCATGGCAGAATACCTGGGAAAACTAGCCAGGAACAAAGCTTCCCGTGTGAGCTGGAAGCTTTCAGAACGCGAGGCCCCGCGAAAGGCTGAGATGCGCTAAGTAAATAGTCCCTTGACCTTTCCTGCTCCCGGCAAGTATTAGGTGTCTACATGCCACGGTACCCGTGCAAAAAGTAATTCTACCTAAATTCTACCTCTTCCGCAGAAAATAGCTCTGCGTAAATTCCAAGTTGTTCAAAATAACTCTAAATATCTTGAATTCAGGATAGCTATTCATGGTGTGTGTATATTTTTTACCCTTTAATCCTTTACAAAGAGGGTCTTGGACCCGTTTTTGGTAAGCCTGGGCTTTCATATCCAGTACATACTTGTTTCACATGTAATGGTTTTTTATGTCTTTCTTTTAAATTATGGTGGAGACAGGAAGTCTGGGAATCAGGGCCAGTGTGATCCCAATATCCACCTGCCCATATAACTTTTAAACTCATTCATCACTTTCAGCCAGGCTCCACTGCAGGGTGTCACAGAATTAAGCTTCTTATAAGCAACAGTTTGCTAAGTTACCCCCTTTTTGGGAAGGAGGCTCAAGTATGAGCACAGTGGCTGTAAATTCTGTAAATTAGGTCTAGCCTGCCGTTGAACTATTGGAATGTTTGGAGCAGGACAGCAGACCTTTGTGTACTTCAGTGAGTAGCTGTATTGGTAAAGGGAAGCATTTCCAGAAGTTCCCAGTATCCAGTATTCATGTAATTTATACTCGGGGGGGTAGTCTGGTTTTATAGACTGAATTCTTATTAGGATCACATAATTGAATTTGGTGTGATCCAAGTCAGATCCAGTTTTCATTGCTCTCCAAAGCAACCCAAAGCACAGTATAGATAAGGACAGGTGGAAGGATCACTTCAAAACATGCTCCTGATCTGAGCTGAATTTGCAAATGTAGGAATACCATCCTCCTGCATTTCTTGAGGAAAGTGTGAAGGGGAGGTGATTTGGGGAATTTGGCAGCCAAGTCTGGTGTTGACTAATAACTTACACAAAGCTGGAAATAAGCAAGCTGGGTGTAGAAAACTTGGTCTGCTGTGGTTATGTGTGAAACCAGGCGTCCTGATTTTTGGTCAGATGGGTTGCTCATTGAGAAAACTGGGTAAAGAAACTGCTCTGTAGCCTGTGCTTACCTATAATGTTGTAAGAGCTCCAGAAACTCACACTACGTACCATTTGCTCCCTTTTGAAACAGGCACTACTTTGCGCTGCCCACCAATCCCGGTGAGCAGTTCTTCATGTTCTGCACGCTTGCCGCTTGGCTGATCAGCAAAGCAGGACATCCCTTCGAGCAGCCGCAGGAGTACGACGACCCCAATGCAGTGATTTCAAATGTGCTCTCCAAGCTGCGGTCCTTTGTGAGTGTCACATGGGCTCTCTTCCCAAGTGTGTTGCAAGCTTCTGCATTCCCTTCAGAAATAACAGCAGTCACACACTGCTCTCCTGCTGGGTCTGGTCCCAAGGACTGGACAGACTTTTCCTAGCTGTAAGTTTGTACTGTGTTACTTAGTTAATTGGAAGTTTACATAGGCTGTACCTACTTGCTATTTTTTTTTAACACTACAGAAATGGTCTTATAAATAATTCCAGTTGGTTTTGTTCTGCAGTCTGTAAAATGGATTTAACCAGGCTTACCTTTTGTAGTACCACATATGTTGCTCATTTATAGTAGCATAATTTTCAGAGATTTCATCTGGAAGGTTTACACGGTTTGTGATCCTGCTCCAGCCAAAGTCAATGACTTAATTTGTAGTGTAGGAAGTGGTTTAGAAGAATGTTTGTGGGGTTTTTTGGTTGTTTTTTTGGTTTTTTTTTGGTTGGTTTTGTTTTGTTTTTTTTAGTTTTGTTTTTGTTTTTTCTTTTTTTTGGTAAGGAGTAAAAGGTTGTACAAACTGCGAGGAACTACTGAGATTTTTTTTTTAATTAAAAAAAAGAAAGGAAAAAAGCTGAACTCCAAAGATCAGGAGACTATATCAGCTGACAAGAAGTATGATCTTATGGAAGATTATACTCTGGTGCAGCTGTGAATGATGTTAAGGACACTGTTCTCTAAAGGAGTTAAACTATATCAAACTACTATGTTTATCCTGCATGACAGCAATAAATTAAAATATTTTATAAGTAAAATATGGAGCAAACAGGACACTGTTGAAAAGTTGGTAGTTAAGTCTCAATACTTGAGTTTCTCTGTAGCTGTTACTATGTTGCCTTGTCACTTGTGTGCTTGACCATCCAGATCCCTTGGGGCTTCTGCCTCTTCTGCTACCTGGGTGTATGGTCTTACCATATGCTTAAAGATTTCTACACTGCATCTTTTCCTTGGCATCGTCTGGTTTTCCTTCTGTTGCTTCACTGGAGCTGCATAGGAGAAGAATGTAAATTGTCATTAATAAAATCTCATACACAAGGGACACTTTTTAGTGTACAAAACTTATCTCCCTTTGAGGAAATTTGGGTTGTTAGGCCATTAGTAAACAGCCTGTCTCTTTTTATTTTAGGGAAGGCCTGTGGATTTTCCTCCCTCAAAATTAAAGACAGGCTGCGGAGAGCAAGTGTGCTACGTTCTTGATTGTTTAGCTGAAGAAGCCTTGAAGCACACTGGGTTTAGCTGGAAAAGGTACAGTACACTTCTAAGCATCCCCCCTAATACATTATTTTCCAGCAAACAGATGTAAGTTGTAGTGGTAAGATAAAACATAGGAATGACTAAAACTGTTTTACTTGACATTTCATGAGATGGTAAATTCAACTAGGCTTGAAGCAGGGTGGCCAGTTAATTCCTAATGCAATTTCACACAACTGGCCTGTTGCCAGCAAGGCTGAGTTTGGACCATTATAGACTTAGCTAATTAAGGTTTAACTGATGACTTTTTTTTGTTATTTCCCTACATATAACTCCTTGTTAATCTGGTATTTGAGTTGAAACATGTAATGTCCGTTTAGGTTCTATCAATCAGTAGTAAATTCCTGGAGTTATGCACAGTATGGTCATGTTACAAGTAGACTAGAGTAATTTTATTTAATCTGAAGGAAATCCTAGGACAAATTAGATGACAGATAACCTCAAATATATGAAAATGTCTTTAAAAGTGTTCTTTTATTCTTTTCCTCCAATGGGTTTTGAAATGGATATAGCAAAGTAATTTCTACCTTGGAAATATTTTACTGTTACTTCTCTTTAGTACACAAATTCCACTGTAGGCTGCAAATAAGCCTGTGGTGACTTGCACTTGAATTTTAAGAGTTAGACCAATAGAGACAAACCCCAAAATTTACTTCCTAGATGACTTTGTAGTGTGAATGTACTGTACTGCCTTTACTTTTAAGACAGTCCAAGATGAACAGGACTTTCAAGGCAGAGTATATATTTATTTAAGTTGCAAAACACTGTCTAGGTATGTTCCATATCATCCATTTTTCACATGAAATGTTTTGTTTGCAGAGGTATGTACAATTTATTGCATTTAAAAGCTCTGCTGTTCTTTGAATTAATTTCAGGCCAGCATACCCAACAGAAGAGCCAGAAGAAGAAGAAATAACAGAAGATGATGCAGAATTAACACTTAGTAAATTGGAAGAGGATATTGCAGTAGGTTTATTTGGCTGGTTTTGATTATATTAGTATTGGTCAACTATGAGGAAATTTTTATTCATTGTTCATTTTGTTTGGCTTTTTTTAAGAAGTATTTTTAATTAGCTGTTCAAGTTTTTTTCCTGCAGCTCTATTCCTGCATTGTCAGATTCTCTGTAGGGTTTTTTTGTGGCTTTTCAGATAAGATTAACTCTTCAAGACAGAGTGTATATTCTTATGTGCAGTAGAATCTAACTATGCATTAAAAACACAGAGATTCAGAATTGTTTCTTTTCTCCTGATAAATCTACTCTTGATGTTAAACTAAAGGGTTAAAATAGGAAAACAGTCAGCTGTCTCCTCTTTTCTGTATCTTGTTGAGGTGTAAGCTGCTTAAATTGGGAAGTGGGGATGAAACAGTTAATTAAAGCATAGTTGAAATCCTTCAAAGAACCTCTGGGTTTGTTCTCAGTATTGTCCTAGGCCATGATTTTCATAACTAACGTGTTCTTTTAGCTCTTTGGAATATATGTGTGTTAATAAAACCACTGAGGTGTTATTCCTTTACTAGGTATTACATTACCAGGCAGTTTATACCAAAAGGATACTCACTTTTTAAAGCCCCTAGTAGTTCTACAGGGATTAATTACATGCCAATGTAATTTTTTCCCTGGTCCATTGTTGCTGCCGGTATATTGATATTAGCTGTATCCATAATTGAATTTAGCAGTATTTCCAGCAATTAAATGTTAATGATGAGGTTCACTGATTGTTCTTTGGTTTTGATTCTTCTGAATAAAAATGATGAAGCTGACAGAGACAAGCCTAGTTCTGTAAATCAGGGATTGCCTGTATTAGGTAGCCAGCAGTAGGCAGTGAGGCTGGGTGTGCAAGAAAATCTGCTCAGTTTGGTTTCTCAGTTCTGATAACCAATCTTGTTCTGGTGGTGTGTTCTTCTAAATGCTGCACAAATATCTATTGTCCGTTTAGCAAAAGACAGTCTTAATTTAGTCTAAATTTCTCGCAGGTATTTAGGGGACTCAGGGTCAGACATGCCAGAAGGAAATAGTAGTCCCTGTTAGTTAAAAACTGGGTAAAATAGAGGAAAGAGAAATAAGCTCCAAGGTTTATTTCAAGGGTAAAATCCTTCAAGTGAGTATTTTATTAGGGTAAAATCCTTCAAGTCAGTCTTGAAGGATTTTACCCTAAGACCTGTGTTATTGCAGCTTTTGTGATTTCTGTAGAAAGGAGGTGGATGGTGAAATTTCACTTTGGTGGAAAAGACAGTCAAGAGGGGGACAAGGGGTATAGGGGTGAAGTGTCTGGGTGATAAAATGGCAGATGAAATACTGTATAGATAAATGAAGGTTAATGCACAGAAAAAGCATTGTTTCCTACGCGTAATGGGCTCTCAGCTGATCATAGTCACAGAAGAAGGGGATTTTGAGACTATAACAGATTTATAGAGTATGTTAACAGAGTGTGTGGTCTCATGGGCAAGAAAAAAACAATTGCCTCAATTTCAGTTGTGTTATTCTGCACATTTAAGATGTGGCATCATTCTGTGACTTCAAATACATAGTACAAACAACATCTTCAAAACTGTGTTGAGGTCCGGTTGTAATTTGGCTTTTGTTTTGATGGGGCTTCATTTTTAAGGTAGAGCTTTAAGAAATACATAAAAAAATACAGTTACCATACAACTATTGACAATGGGCCATTTGATGTCAGAGGCTTTAGGGTTTGGGTTTTGTTGGTTAGTTGGTTTATTTTTGTAATACTGTGGTGCTATGAAGGAAATGTGGGGTAGCTTTGACCTTTCAGCTTGTCCTAGGTATTATGCCTCTTCATAAGCTCCATTTCATAAATTCTCCATGTCTTGTTTTGTTCAGAAATATGGAACTTAATACTCATTGGTTTGTTCTCCTGCAAAATAAAATTATGGAGAAAAATTGTGCAATAATTACTGAAGTCTTGCTTTGAAACTTCTCTTAAGGAAGAAGAGTCAGACAATGAAGAAAATTATATTGACCTGAGTGTTTTAAAGGCACAAACGTACAGATCAGTAAGTTATTATGCATTAGTCCTCTCATGAGAGATTTTTACATCTGTAGCAGCAATTTGTGTCTGTTGGATTTAAATCTAAAAATCCTTGCATAGTCTTTACTTGAAAAAAAACCCATCTGAAATGAATCAGGTATTATATATTAATATTATTTTGAAAGAACAATATGCAGCCAGTTTCTAAACTGATAGGGCTGAAGGGCTGCTGGGAACATTTGCAAGAAAGTTTTTGCAGAGACTTCTAGAGAAACATGGCATTAGTTTCATGAATACATTTAATCCCACATAAATACACCATTTCTGAGATGTATTATAATTTCTTAATATATACATTTAATTGTCTTCAGTTTTAAGTATGATGAGAAGATATACTTTAATTCTAAAGAATTAAAGAAAGCCATTAAAGAAATCTGTTTCATCTGTAGTCTAGATCATTCTGGATATAAATATTTTTCTAATATTAACACTGCAAGCCATTATAGTGATTTCATTGCATAACAATGATATTTTGTGTATAAACTTTGGGATTTTTACACAGAACATGAATGACACTGCAAAGCAAGAAGAGATTTTACAGTCCACAACAGATGCAGCAGAGTGGAATCTGGAAGTGGAACGTGTGCTTCCACAGCTGAAAGTCACAGTCAGGACTGACAATAAGGTATGGAAGAATGGATTTGCTTGTGTACATGTCGTGATTAAAATGTGATTTCAGTCAATGCTGTTTACTTTCCGTTTGCAGTTGTTGTCTTCTGTCATGCAAAGACCTGTGAGTAATAGGCTCTCCAGTGCTACCTTTTCTGAACTTTTGTCACTTGATTTGACCCTAGAAGCAATAATTTTCAGTAAGGTGTTTTTTCAGTATTAAATTTTTTTTCTGCTGCTTACGAGGCACCTTATTTCTATATAATTATTCAGTGGGGATTTTTTCAGTCCTCTGACATTTCCAATATATTCACACTTCTAAAATATTATATCCTCAGTTTAACAACTATTAAAACATCTTCTTGGAGGACAGCTGATGATCTTACCTTTCAACTCTTCTATTTTTTAACCTGATTGTATGGAAGGCTGATTGTATGGGATTCTCTTGGTGAACTTTACATGACAATCAAGTAGGTCTGTACCCTGGTCTAGTCATCCTGAAGTCTCCTAATATTTAGTGAAAATAAGTGATCACTTTTTCAACTGCTTTTGCTCACCATATCCTGGTAACTGTCTCAGGGTGAAATTCATCATGTCTTAGAACTATGTATTTCTCTCCATAGTCTATTTCAAGGAGTCTAGAATGAGCAGCTTAGAAGTAGGTATCCATCTTTGGCAGGTCCAAACCTAGGGCCTGCTCCTGGCATTGCCGTAAGCATTCTTTCCAGGAGCTTGCGTAGCACACACAGATCAGTGCACTATTGAAATTGTTCATTTGCAGTGACCCAGGTAGTTGGGGTGTTGGAGCAATCTGCAGCACTGATACAGCAATACAATACATATACATGAATACAATGAAAGAAATTACCTTGCCAAAAATAGGGGAAACCTTCAACTGTCTGCTGAGCTGCTTGCCTGTCTTACACCATACTGCATTTTTCTGTGTGAAGAATTGCCTGGCTTGAACCACTCTGCTGTGATCCTCAGCAAGCCCATCTGTTGCAGAGAACATGATGCTTGAGTCTCACAGTGAGGAATTAAAACTTAATAAAGACATAGATAAAAAATTAAAGCCACTGTAAGATCTGAGGTTTACTAGCTTCCCGTTAATGCACCATCTCTTTGCCTTAAGGAATATGTCAAAATGAACATAAAAAGAGGATTCTTCTTCTAGCTTCTTTTAGAAATAACTGGAGAGAAATGTTTGGCCTTTTTGTTGTGCCAGAAAACATATTCTGTTTCCTAAGCTGTGCATGTAAACATAGTACCAGGAGAGTATTAATGGTTTAATCAATGGCACTAGAAACTAGAACTTACTGTAAAGTCCTGGACAGAGTTGGGGGTGGGTTGTCTGCCTGTTGTTTTTATTTAAACTCCAAAGTTTGGCAAATTGTGAACAACTGTCACCAGACCAAGAAGAGTCTCCTTCAAACGTGAAACACAACATAAGCACATTATCTCTAGTGACTCATTACCTGGTGTTCAGGGCCAGTTCACAGCACCTTTTCTCAGCCCCCACCCCAGAGTCCATGTATGTGTCCTATGATCTTGAAGCTGGAAATAATTTTCCCTCTTCTAATTGTATCCTGTTACCAAAACCAAGTTTTGGTATTTCTGCCTCTTTTTCTTTCCATTCTTCTTCTGGTAATGGTAATGACTGAAATAGAAGGTAAAGAACAGATAGTCCAGAATTGGTAGGTGTTGGGCATCAAAAGCAGTCATTTTGTCTAAGAACAAGCTGAACTAGTGCAGCTACAACCAATAGTTTTAGTATTTGTGCCCAGAGTGGTTTCTAACAGAAATAGTTCCATGAAAATCAGACTCTAAAAAGCGTAGCTACTATGGTGTCAGTGAGGATGTCAGTGTTTGTTTATGGATCTGAGTGTCACATGTGACATTTAGGAGATTTATAAATGGTGTCACATTGAGCCAGTGCCCCTGGCTATGAACATGGCACTGGCAGGATGATATATGGCAATAGTATAAAAGAGAACTGACCCTGCTTTGCATACATGCCGCTGTTTAGTAACCAGAGAAGGATAAAAATTGTACTTACCTGTGTTTTAATTTGTGATGCCTTTTGTAGGATTGGAGGATTCATGTAGATCAAATGCATCAGCATAAGGATGGAATTGATTCTTCTTTAAAAGAAACTAGGGTATGTCTTGTATGTACAGAATATTTTACTAATCTGTCAGCGTTTTTATTTTTTATTTGATATGCATTAAGGGCTAAATTGATCTTTTTTCCTTCATTGTTTCTTGTGCTATTGCTGTAAAATTAAAAAGGGAAAGATATGACAAGGATCTTTAAGGACAGTGCTGGTAACAGCATACCTTCTGGGAAAGAGTTGTATGTGTGAGGATTAACAGGGCTATCAGGCTCCAGTAATGAATGCATTACCATAAGTGCATCCTGACTACACAGGACAAAATAGAATAATACAATCGGAAAGTGCTGTTAAAACCCCCAAATACTCTCAAATACTGTTGCTAGAGTACCTTACTGACATTGAAACTTGTAATTAATTGAGGAGGGGAGAGTGATGAAGCAGTGAAGACTGAAATATGTGTTTTGGAAGTGGGCAAACCAGAACACATTGGGAATATTTTTTTGTTGGCTAAACACAGTATTTCTGTACTATTTTCCTCTCTGTCTGTAGGCTTCCATAGCCTTTCTTAACTACAGCATCATTTTGATACTCTTTACATATTCTCTGTCAACTGTCAACCCACAGAATGTGATTTTCTAGGGTTACCTTGACAAACTCCATAATGAAATCAGCAGAACACTGGAAAAGATCAATAGCAGGGAAAAGTACATCAACAATCAGTTGGAGCACTTGGTTCAAGAATACCGTTCAGCACAAGCCTTGCTGAGTGAGGTATTGCTGATCTTTTGTTGTTGCCTTGTCCTGTATTAACTTGCTGTTAAGTGAGGGTAGAGGTAAAGACGACATGGAGTGAGCTATCTATGAATTCTGCTGTTGGATATAAAGCAGGGGAAATGTTGATTGGCTGTCAAATTATATTCTTCCTAAGCTAAACTAGCAATTTTTATTCAACTGTTCTGCAGGGGAAAATAGATGGTTTTGCCTGAGTATTATGTATAGCTGTTGCCAGTCTTGAGCAACTAGTAAATTGCTAGTTCTGCTTTCTCTGTGAAGTTCACACATCTGTCAGGAGTGGAATAACTACAGTCTCAGTCCAATATTCATCCCTTAGATTGGGTACTGGTGCTAATGTGCACAAAGCACTCTGATTACTTCTTTGCTACATTTAGTTTTTATGCCAATAGATTGCTGTCTGAGAAGATTTTTCATCCCCTATTTAGGAGGCATTATAGTGTGCCTTTTGGCAAGCCCTCCTGGTTGTGGCCATGGTGACAGTAATGCTAACAGAATTTGACCTCTGCACCTTCTGTTTGCCTTGTTGTTAAGGTATCTTCGAGACAGTAATTTACTGTTGATGAAGTATTATTCTGGATTTCAGTATTCAATCCTTTCTGCATTATGGCAGATTTTCTTCATGTTTATTTCCTCATGTAAATGATTAGAAAGCATAGTTCTTATCAAGTGCGTATTTTTACTATTTACTGCTTTACATTTTTGAATGATAGTCATTGCAGGGGCTGATGTTTCAACCCTGTCCTCATTTGTAAACCTCACTGGGGATTTGTGGGAGAGTTTCTGGAATTGAAACATAAGAGAGCAAGTATTGAAGTTTTCTCTGAACTATCTGCATACACTTCTCCAACTCTGTCATTACAGCCAAGACATGTTTTTTTCCAGGCTAAAGAGAAGTACCAGGAGGGAAGTGGAGGAGTAACTGAAAGGATTAGAGTGCTTTCTGAGGTAAAACACATCTTACTTTAAAACTGTCTTCAGAGAGTTAGCATTTAGTGGTTGCAGTTTAATGAAACCAGTTCTCTCTGATTTGTTCTCATGGTAAAGATTATTTTTTGTTTGGGGGAGGTGATCTAGTCCAGTCCCTAACTTTTAAATACAGGCTGCCGTTGATTTTTAACTTGCGAAATGTGAGCTCAGTTTGTAAATGAAGGTACATGTTCTGTATTTTATAACCTGTACCCCAGAATTTTGGGGGATTAATAAATCATGCCCATAAATTCTTTGGAAGAAGAAAAGCTTAATTCTTATCTTTAGTTAAAATTAACAGTTTGAAATTTTTATCTTCCAGGCACTTAAAAGCAATATTTGACAAAATAGTCATTTTTTTCCATACATCAAATTATCTTATTACCTAAATCTGGTTTTCCTTTATATTGGTGCTCTTACAAATTTAAATAAACATCTGTCTCCTAACACCATGTTGAGTGTTTCATGGCATTTCATTTAGAATTACAGCCTCATTTCCACATACTTCAACTCTTTATCCAATTCACAAATTTTTTAAATGGCTCTGTTTGGATTTTAGAGACCAGCTTTACTTATTAGACAATGAAGCCTCAGGAATAGGTGCATAAAAGGGTCATACAATAAGAATGTGTTAGAAATTGTACAACAAGTTTGAGATGTTTCAGAACAGATAGAACAGTTGAGTTAGAAGGTACCTACAGTGATACCAAGTGCAGCTGCTGTAGGTAATGCAGCAGTTTAATTGAGTTTTCTAGCAAAGATTTCTGAGTGTATGAATTCTGCAGAATTAGATCTGCTTTCTATTTCACTCTCAAGGAAGTAAGTTTGAAAAAGTATTTTGTGATGACTTCAGATTTACAGTGTGCACTTTGGGAGCTGATTGACTGATAAGTAATGGTGAATATGTTACTAGCTGGCATCCTTCAAACTACATAGATGCAGTGGCACATGTCTGAGCTAAACCACACATATTGGATGTTAGTACTGATCTGTTTTCAGGCGTGCAGTCAAGACCTCAGTCAACCTGGCAATACCATTACCAGGCAGGCAGTAGCAATGCAGCACTGATTCCTTTTCATTGCTGAAAAGGCTTATTGAAGCCTTAATGAAGGGCTATTTTCACATTATCACAAGATTACTGAATTATTACCTTGGCTATACTTTAGAATCATATATTTGCTTTTGTTCATTGTCTGTAGTTGCTAGACAGTGTTGAAATGTACTTTTGTTCTTCAAATGTGGATTTTACATACATGTACCTGTGCCAGTGCCAGCAGGCTGGACTGCTGCAACTTCTTATGCTGCAGTGCTGTTTCTCAGGTTTCCAGTGTAACATGCCAAAGTCCTGATGCTTCCAGAAGGGCAGTGGGCATGGTTATTTGATGAAACTTGATCTGTGGGGATATTGGTTCCTTTGTTCATCGATCCAGCATCACACTGAAACACTTATATTGTTGTTTTTTACTGGGGATGCGCAGATTTTTCAGTAACACCATGGTGTTTGGTCAAATTGTTACCCTTTTTCTGTAATTTTTTAACAACATCAGTTCAGTTAAATTAATTTCTGAATGTTTGAACAATCGTTCCTCTTTATGTAACAAGTAAGATGGATTAGTTAATTTTTTTTTAAAAAAGCAGTACTTTCTAAAAATTCAATATTCATCTGGTTTAATTAAGAAAAAAATCTCTTAAGATTACAGAAGCATTAGAGAAAGTAAAGCAGGAAACAGAAGAGAAAGGAAGCAGTATGACTGATGGTGGTAAGTACATTTTTGCTTCATCCTTTTTCTTGGTGACAGTTTTACGATATGTACTTCATTAAAAAGAATTAGAGCAATTGCAAGGAGCAAGATGATGCAGCAGCATCATACTAATGGGAAGGGAGGGGTTAGAAACAAAATGGAAGGCACAAAACATTTTAATAGCTTTTCACAGGTAAGATTTTCACACCCTGCTGAAGGTGTCTTCAGTTCTCCACTAAACCTCAAATCAGCTATGGGGATAAGGCTTTCAGCTGAGCAAAACACATCATTGAAAAACCTGTCTTAATGTTGATGCACATTTTTGAAGCTCTTAGATGTCAAGAAGACAGCAAAATTGTCATTGCCTATTTCTGTCTTTAAAGTGTTTTGCATATTAAAAATGATGTATCAGTACAATCATGTCTTTAGAGTAGAACACCCTTTTGTTCATTCAACTCTTCCATTTTAAGGAGTAAATTACAGCAAACAATGCTTTTGTGTTACATGGCTGACAAGAGTTGTACTGTTTATCTTTTTTGGGACAGCTCCTCTAGTGAAGATTAAACAGGCCTTAACAAAATTGAGGCAAGAAACCATTCAGATGGACATACAGATTGGTGTGATGGAACACACATTGCTGCAGTCAAAGCTGAAAGAGAAATCCAATATGACTAGAGATATGCATGCAACAGTGATTCCAGAAGCCACAGTAGGTGCCTATTAAAATTGGTTGGACCTGACTTGATTGCTCAAGATGCAGTTTTCTACCATTTGCTTTATTGTGAGTTCAGAGGTTTTGTTTATGTTGCGGTAGGAGGATGTTCTTTTTTTCCTGTTCCTTTTGAACAAGATGCTTGTTAAAAGATGCACTTTTTAAAGAAGTAACATGCACACTTTAGACTCAAGAGGGAGCCATGTTTAGTTTTGTGCTGTAAAGATTTACTGCATATCTCTTCCAAATACACGAATAAATTCTTGTTAGTGAAGATGTGTCTATTTCTTTGGAGAATGTTATGTAGTGTGAAAGTCTGTAGAATGATGCTGACACCCTGTAATCTTGATACTCTGCAGTGCTGAAAGGAAATTGCTTGCAAAGGACTTGAAGGTAAAGTGTCTGTCATTACCACTTACATACATTTACAGAAAGTATTTAATTAATTAAGTATTTAATTATTTCAGTGATACTGAAATAGTACAGCATTACCCTCTAACAGGCTAGGTCAAAACTGATATCAGCTGCAAGACTCCTCTGACATCAGCATCAATATCAAAATCTATATAAGACCAAAGAAGGTAAAACGTATTGTTTGGAAATTACTCTTGGCTTTCTAATTTTTTTTCCATGTGCCATCACTTTTTCAGAATCACTTTATATTAGCATTGGGTCAAATGCTGCTTTCATTTATAGTATTTAGAAGAGCTTTGTGGACCAGATTTGGATTATTCTTGTTTTCTGTTCTTGTGTCAGAACACCCACTTTTGATTTCTGTGAAGGAAAAATGTTGCCAAATCTAGTTGAGTAATACAGAACAAGAAGAAAAATGTAGGAGGAAGGAGTTGGGAATGTAATGGCAACAGGGAGCTTGCTTTGTCTTAGTAAATGTGTAGGTAGAGAGTGACTCTAGATGTTAGTGGTAATGAAGGAGTATGGAGCAAAGGAATAACCTTATTAATGTACTAGTACATCCTTTTGTACTAATATCGTTCATGGCTCATGGTTATTCATGAGCCGTGAACAATATAAGGTACAATTCCAGTGGTGTTAAAATCCTCACCGAACTTCTGCAGGCTATTCCATTCATCAAATAATTTCTCTCACTTAAATGTGAGCAGTATTTTGCAGAATCAGGGGACAAGTTCTGTGTCTGAAAGTCAAGATACTTGACACAGTCAGTACTATGAGCCAGTATAAGTTTGTTGTGCTTCAGTATTTCATTTGCCAAAAAAGAAAAAGCCCTAAATCTATGGAATTTTAATAAGTGAAAAGATATCTGTAAATGTCGACTGTTACAATTTACCTGTGCAAACCACTGCTGAAAATCTCTATGAATCACACTGGAAATTGGTTTCCAGCTCCTTTTGCTGCCTACCTATATCCTCCCACATTCAGCTGAAATTAGAAGTTATTATTCATGTTCCCTTTGTTAGGTGCTCTTGCTACTGCATATTTACTTTAACAGTGGCTTTACTTCCACTTAAGATTAGGCAACTCCCATCTGCATTGCCTGCAAAGCAGCTCACTAATGCTTTTGGATTGCAATGTTGTGTTGTATAAATGTTGTTTATGTAAATGCTTTCCGCAAAAAACTCCTCCTTCATGCTAATACAACAAACATGATTAATCAAAAACCTTTCTTTATGAACTGAGCCTCTTAGTCTATTAGAAATGAATCTATTAAGACAAGTATGGCAAAAAACCCTCTAATGTGACAAAAATCTCTGGAAGAAAAGCCTCCTTTGTGCCAAAGTAATTCTAAAATAGCGTGCTAATGATCTGGAATTGATCTACATTATTTTTAATAGTACTGTCTGAAACTGCTGTCATTTAAGTAGAACACTTCTGTTGTTATCACTGGTATCAGTGATACATGGCCTTTAATTGTCATCTGGCAAAGAGTGGAATTGGCCCCTTGAGATAGTAAAAGCACTTGACCCTGCTTTGAAAGCAGCCTTACTGATCCAGCAAGTGCCCACACCATCTTCCTTAAAAGCAGAGCAGAGCTGCCTGTCACAAGCAGCCTGAAAGACCCTTCTACAGAAGCAAAGATCTGTGTAATTAGTCCACAGCTGAATCAGTGCAGGAAGCAGAAGCCACATTAAAATTAAATCACTTGGTTCACATTACGTCCTGCACTGCTCATTAGCTAATGCAGTGTCAGAACAGAAGACCAATAAAACAAAGATATCCCTAAGTTAGTAGGAGGCACACAAAGCTCTTCTATAAAAAGAGTCTCTGTTCATCTGGAGAGGATTTAGGAAAGGACTATTCGCAAGAGTTAACTTTTGTCCTCTTCCAAGGTCTCTTAAAATTTTCAGTTCTCTGGAACATCAGTATGGAGGCATTTTCAGATTTTACCTAGAAGCCAAGTAGAAGCTGGCTGTAGACAGACCCAGAAATTGTGCAGAGAGAGAAAGAAGGAGCTTCATTTGCTCACTTCTGTTAGAGAAGCCATGGGTTTTGTCCTTGCCATGAGGACTGCAACAGTTCAGTCTTGAATGGGGCCCTGGTATAAGCTGACTACTTGGGTTTTGGAAACATGTTGTGGAGGAGGCTTATTAATAGCCAGCTCACTATCTTGCATGTACTCCTTAAAGTTCCAGGAACTCTTGGAGCATATTACTTTTTAGAATTTCTTCAGCTCTGAAATAGCTCTGAACCTCATAACATGACCCAATGTCTTATTTCCCTATCTTTTATCTAGGCTAGGATGTAAGTGCCCTGCTGGGAACTAGAAATAGTTCCCAGTGCTTAGTGCTAGGTACTCTATTAGAGGTGCTGTTTATAGGCCATTTAGGATACCTGAGAGTGATTGATTACATGCATTACCTTTTTACTTTAATAAATATAATACCTCACTCCCCATTCTCTTCTAATGTCAGCAGATAGCATGAATTGCTGTGCTGATAAAAAAATAGCAAAGGGCTATTTTTTTACTGTTTAATCCATTTCTCTCACAGAGAACCTTCTACAGAATTGGCAACTGAAATCACAAGAGTTTAAAAGTGGCTTTCAAGCATATACCGAGAATTCATTGTTTCAGCACTGGGTCAGCTTAATCATTTGAACTTGCATTGCTGAGTGCTGTGCAGGAAACTGGATGAATTCACATGAGTTTGAGAAACCATTGTTATAAACAATTCCCACATCTGGTCAAAATATTCTCACTCCTGTCTGCTGATGGCGTTAAAGGCCTTCTCCTCTTCACCCACCCAAAGGGGGAACTTCAGGGAAAAATTTTTCTTGAAAGGGAAAACCTTTATGCCCACCTACTATTAAACTTTGCCACTTTTTTTGGAGTACAGTTCTACTGTTCACTGTGACATACAAAAAAATGATTAGTATTGCCAATTGTAAGTTACAGTAAGAGCTAGTAAGTCATCTGGGCATGACCTATAAAAAAAACTAAGAGTAAATGAAGAGCCTGTGTGTGAACATTTCCAGCTTCTGTGCTTTTTGAATTTTGCATCCAAATTTTGCATCCTGGGCTTCTCTCCAAGTTTGACAAATGTTAATTAGAAAAAGAAGGAGTTGGTTGATGCTGTGCTGCCACGCTGGCCGCGTGCCCGTGCGGGGATGTCAATGCTGCAGTGTACCCCCACAAGGCAGCTGCACGTGCATGCGCACAGGCCTGTGTGCACGCTGGCCTCTCCCGGGGCTGGCACCAGCAGCAGAACAACATGCCTGTGAAAACCCTGGCCTACTTCCTGCAGCCTCACTGCTTTCCCTTTGCTTGTGGATGGATTCATGTTTTAGGAAATGGTTGGGTGATATCTGGAAAAGATGTGAAATAAAGCTCAGGAAAAGTTAATCAGTATCCATGAGAGTAAAGTAAACAGGATATGAGTGCTGGCTTTTCTGCATGAATACTGCTCATAGGTAGGGACTTTCCACAGAAGGCTTGGAGATAGCAAAGGTTATTTTCATCTGCCATTTCCTCCCTTTGATGTATTTTTTCATTGAGCAAATGCCATTACCAGGGCTTTCTCATGTATAGGCTCATACTTAGCTATTGCTCCAGGGCTTGGTGTTGCTGGAAATGTCTGTCTTTCAGCTTCCTAGTAACAGCCCTACCATTTCACAATTATTCCCACGCAACACTGGAATGTGCAGGGTTGAGAGTAAGTAATGATTTGAATAATGCTAGTCTTTCACTAACTGCTTAGTTTTACTCTGTTCTTTTTCATTCCTGGTCTTAGCAGTTAGGATTGGATGTATTTCAGTACTCCATCCCAGAAGTAGCTGAGATACTCACATGCATCCTGTTGTAAAAATCAACAGAGGTGAATATTTTTAGGTCAGAACAGAATAATTATTTCTAATAATATTCCTCTTGATAATGCACTAATTGCAATTGTTAATTCAGAAATATCTCCTGTTTTTGTGGTTTTCAAAGGATGACAATTCTTCAAATGACACCTTAGTGTTATTCAGTAGTAACACAAAGAAGTGCGTTAATTAAACTGAGAAGTGTTGGCATCCCCTGGACAAAAAGTTTCCCACCCCTCTTCTAGTTTTAGGGCAGGAGTTTCTTGTTGTATCTTGGTAGGGGGGGCTCTTGTAAGGTTTTAGAGAGTTCTCCCTATCCTTCTTCAGCATGGCTTGTCCATGAGCATTTTGCTTCTCTTCAAAGAATTCATTTGGGAAAGAATACAAGCCATTAGTCAGACCAAAAGGGACAGGCTGTTGGTGAAATTTTCCTGGAAATTAGTGCCAAAAAATGGTGCAGAAGGTTTCAAAAGGTGTGACAGCATCTGTTGAACATAATTTCCTTTGTTACAGGAGGTGTTCAAGTTCCTGATATGATGGCAGGAAGGATTTCTGCTGAGTTTATCAAATGCTGTCTAACAACAGTAAAAACAATGAAAACTGTGATCTTAAAAGCGTCACTCATTATTTTGTAGTAATTTGTCCAGCAGCCATTTCACCACAGCTTTCTGTAGAGTGCCTGTAAACTCAAGTAAAACATCCTTGAAGATTTTCATCATCTTCAGCTATATAATATTGACAATGAAGAATAAAAAATACTGTTCTGAGAACACTTTTCCTGGGACAGATGATTATACTCTATGGCAAGGCATGGCAAGTTTGGAGGGTTTTTTCTACAAGTAGTCCAGTCTGCTGATTTTTGTTTGAATAAGGACATCCCTGTTAATATGTTCGGGTTTGTGAGAACTCTTACTGAGAAAAGGAATTGCAGGTAACTGTATTAGAGAAGATAAACAACTGAAAGCCAGTTCAGTTTTCTCTCAGTTGTGAACAGGATTGATAAACAGGTAACAAATTAATGTGGACAGAATGAAAGAGCTTCTTTTAAAAAGCTCTTCTATACTATCTTGGCTTAAATGTACAAAACATGCCTTCGCTTAGTTTTATTCCATTTGCTGCTACTAGTTATCCTTATTTCTGAAGTGCACAGTGTACTCCTCTCTGATGACATCTTCCTCCAAATAATGGGAAGTTTGACAACATGACCTGAACATAATGGATGTGGTCAGTCTATCTGAGCATCTGCTAAGCTGGGTGGAGCTAACTTGGTGTGTCTCTGTAGAGTGCCACCTGTGAGCAGCTACGGCTGACACTGATCCAGTGTGGGTGTCAGGAGATAAGAAACAGGAAGCTGGTCCCACTTCCTGTCAGAGAAACCGCAGCCTCTAGGGTGCTTGTCTCCTATAAGAGACTGCAGAAGGCTGGACAGACTGAATTTGCTAGTACAGCTACATACAGAGCGAAGGTGAACACCATGGTGCTTGTCACCCTTCTGCTAAAAGCCACTAACCAAAACTCAGTGTCCCACTGATTGCTCTAATCAGGAGGAGAAGGAAGTGGTGAAGAAGCCAAGTGATAACTTTTGTGCCTAGAATGAATCAAACAAACAGCAGAAAATAAGACACAGACCCTGCTCACAAATACATGTATTCTTCTATTGATCTCTTAACTAGTTTCTGGGGTCAGGCTAAACATTCTGAGTAAGGATAGGCTTTCCTACCTCACCTGTGTTTTTTCAGATCTTCACCACCTCTCTCTTTTATATGTGCAATAACTTTTATGCCTGAAGCCTCAGAATTTAGGCTGGATCATTTATCTCTGTCTGGTGGACAGACATTTTTATGTTGCACCTTTCAAAACCATCTGCATCTGGAAAAAAGCTTCCTTTTTATCTGCACCACAAAGAGTTGTATTGATACCCAGAGTTTCAAAGCAGTTTAACTTGACCTCTACGAGCATAAGGTAGGAGAAGAAAAGCTTTCATTTGTGAGAAAAAGTTGTTCTGTTCAGTGGTGGAAGAAAAGAAGAAATGGAAAAAGATATGGCCAGACAATGTATCTTCTAGAAAGCTGTAATATTTCCTGCAGCACCCAGATTTTTATGCTGTGCCAACATACTTTGTCTCTAGCACCTGAATTTGCCATCCCTAATTTTAGCAGAAGGATCCCAATATAAAGCTTAAAGAATATAGCAATGAGCAAGACCCATGGCATACAGCAAGATCTTTCAGTGTTCAACAGTAACTAAGTCTGCATTTGAGATGAAGCATGTAATTTATTTTTTAGACACTCTGAATACAAAATACCGGTTTATAAGTGTAAGGGACCTTCTGACAAGCACCAGATAAAGCTTTACTGTGATGAAAAAAATGCAATAATAGTAAAGGGTTATTAAGTCTTTTTATGACAATCCATCCTATATTTCATCCCAGAAAATGCTGATAGCTCCTTTTCACCATGTCTTAAGTGTGCCAGCTCTATTATACAGATCACAATCTTTAAACCATGCTTTGGCAAATGTATCCTTTGTGGTATTTGTGTGATCAATTATGCTTTACTCAGTGCTGTGATTGTTTACAACACACCACAGTCTTCCACTGCATGTGAAGACACATTTATTACAGACAATGGTGCCAGTGCTGATCTGTTCTTATTGGCCATTTCAAAACAAAAGCCAGACAAAAAGGCATCTGTTTTCAGTGGCTGGTCAGGTTAGTACTGAAAGTCTCTTCCTGGTGCTTTTCACCCTATGTTGGAATACAGCTGTCAGTGCTCAGGGACCCCTTTCACTGAGGGCCTAGAAGAGCTGCTGTGGACTCAGACTAATTCTAGCACTGACCTGCCTTTCACAAGCTGTTCAGGCAAATCTTCACACTGAGTCATTAGAGCCCTACAAATGGTATACAGTTAAAACATCCAAGAGTGTCAAAATGAGTCATATTTTTCAAGTGACAGTTGCTAATTTGAGTGACTGTTTTGCATTACACTTACCAGGACATGCAGGAAACAACAGCATTTAAGCTTTCCTGCTGCTTGTGGTTCCTAGCACATGACCAGTTATATCACTGAGCCACACCTTGCTCTTACCCAGAAATCATATTCCCAGGCATACATACCACTTTATCAGAAGGAAGTGACTCTGGACTTCTACAAAAAGTTTGTTTCAGGCAAAGGAGGGGCTTGCTTTCAGTAGCCAGCCTGACTTGCAGACAGTACACCCTCTGCCTTGGAGACAGGTGAAAATGGAACTGAGACTTTACAGGTATCCGCAACATTACCAGCATGTAGAGGGAAGAAGGGCAGAGTTAAGGACATGGTAGAAGTGACCATTCCCATGAATTACAGACTTGGAAGAGAAAAGCTGGGGAACATGAAGAAACAGTTAGACATGCCCATGCAGAAAAACAACCCCAAAAAGAAAATGGTAAGGTTGCAACATGGGAAGAGTCATCAGTAGGTGGAGGAGTATGTCTCTGTCATGAAGAAGGGCAGAAGGGATTTCTGATTTGCAGAGAAAAGCCAGCAAGGAAGAAGATAGCACTGGAATGAGCATATTTGCTGTGAGAGTGAAAAGTGAGAGAAAAGCACACAATCAAAAAAAGGTACAGATCATTGAAGGAGGTGAAAAGAGGTATTGAGGGTGAGGAGGACAGACTGATAAGAAATGGAAGTTCTCTACAGCCTTAAGGTAAACTAACACAAGTCATGGGACATTCCCACCAGGCTGTGCACACAAACACCACAAACAAACAAACAAACCTGTTTACCACAGCTACCTTTGGTGTCCAAAAGCCACAAGAAGAAATTAAATAAGGAGAGGAGAAAAAACAGAGGAGTTAAAAGGTTAGGTGAGGACAAGAGTCTAAGCCACTTCAGAAACAGATACACAAGCAAAGGACATTCTAAACGGAAGAAGAGAAAAGGGGGAGGGGGAAGAAGACAGAAACCAGTGAGCTGAGTATGTGGGAAGAGTGCTGGTTTCCTCATAAACCTCCTTTGTTAGCAGCTCTTCCAGTTCTGGTCTCTGAATAGCTGGAGCAGTTCCCACTGTTCTGCAGGGAGATACTGCATTTTTTTGCTGCAGCCACAATGAAACAGTTAAACGCTGTGTAACTCTTGCAGTAGTACAAGTAAGGCCCTACCCATAACAGCTACAAGCCTGTTTTGTTACAGCCTTGAGGACGAGGGGGAAAAATTCTTAAAGTAACCCTTTCCAGGGCACTGTTTTCCCTCTTGCTTTTTTTTTCTTTCATTATGGAGATGAGCTGCATTGAACTCCTGCTAATTGCTAGATAAACAGGATTTAACTATTTAATGTTGCATGTTTGGTATAATTTTTAACAAGTCATAAGGGAAATTTCAAACAAAACTAAAGCTGTTTTACAGATTTTTTCAGTTGACCCGTGGTACCTCCAGTGAAGTTCCTGTTGGAACACTTCCCTTTTTATTCTTGTTTGCAAGTTCAAATTTGGTGTCAAAGGGAGAACCAACAATTATCACTTCAGGCAGGTTTAAAGACAGTTATAGTTAAACAAAACTTAGTTGAAAAAAGCATCTGTTGGAGACCTGCTCTTTGAGGAGAGCCATAAGCTAAATTTAAAGTTGCTTCCTGTAACTCAGAAAATCAATTTCATCCTTGTTTCTTCTTTTTCCCTACTCCAAACTGAAGACTTGTGATGACAAGTTGGTTGAAAATACTCATGGATAGCTAAACTCAGGTGGAAAAATGTCCACATGGGGAGGCCAAAATACTGTACAAACCAGAGTGTTCCAGCAGAGTTCCAGCTGGGGTTCAGCTGGAGCACTGTCTGTCCCTGGCATCCTGCCCCAGAGCCACAGACCAACCATATGTCTGTGTGCCCTGGGCCTGGGCCAATCTGCCTGGGAAGACTCCTGGCCCCACAGGGATCACCAGGCTGGAGATGGCAGTGCCTTGTGCACTGGCTTTGAAGGCCTCGGCAGCCCCAGCTCTTTAGAGCCACTCAGGCAGGTGTTGATGAAGCCGGTCCAGAGATGGAGCACTCTGCCGGGCAGTTACAGTGGGGAAAAGCAAACATGGCCTGGGACTCAAGCTTTCTTGCTGGGATAAGCTGAGCAAACAAGAAGCTGCTGTGGGTGTGTTCAGCTGCCCATTTTGTTTCCTCATCTGCACGTTTCTATCACTTCTCTGCACGAGTTGCCAATGCACAGCAGTGTGATGAGCCCAAAGAGCTCACAGATCAGGCTGTAAACTAATCTGGTATGAGCCCTCTCTGCCCCCCACGCTATGCAGTCAGCTCAGCAGCCCTGGAGAAGACAAAGAATGGGAAACAGAGGCAAGGAAGGCATTGGGGAATTTTCTGTTGGGAATGCACAACCAGCTTCACAACCAGCTTGCATTGGTGGTCTAGCTGCCACCTGCAATGCCAGTCTGTGATTCTCCATTAGCGGTTATTGGGTCCTACCAGTACTGAAAAGTTTCACCATACAGACAGGCAAACATAATAACTAAAACTAAAATACTCTGCTAATTATCCCAGTAATTCATTTTTCTTTTATTTGAATTTATTCTTGAGAGGTTTTGTCAGAGAAACGAATAAATGATCCTACCTCCGCCTCACAAAAGCTTTTACTTTCAAGACAGAATAGATTCCTTGCTGGTCACTCCTCTCTGGACTCTCATGAATATAATTTTGAAAGACCTTCACGGCTAAATTAAATATTGGGGAAAAGAATGGCAGAATGCCAGCCACTTTATCTCATGCTATTATAATAATAATGCCAGCCACTTTATCTCATACTATTATAATAATAAAGATAATTTGTAATATTATTACCCTTTTATACTCATTTTGGCCTTTTCCCTGTTGTCTTGGAGCATCTCCTTTGTCATTCATTGATTTTATTCTTAATAATAGCATTGCATTGAAGCACAGGGTAGGCTGAGGCTCATGCACATAACCATACAAGAAGTCAGAACAATCACATTCATCCACAATGCTTTTCAGTGTGGTATCTGTTGTCTTCAGTACAAGTTGCATCTCCTCTCTCTCTGCATTGTGGGCTCTAATACATGCAGAAAACAGGAGCTCAGGGAGTCTGAGCTAAAATAGACTGGACATTGAGGACCCAAGAAAGTAAGGACTATTGCATATTTGCCCTTGTCCCCAGGCACCCACATCTGGGCACTGTCACTACAGAACACGGGGCCAAACTGCTTTTAGGGCAGACCCAGAACAGACAGTTCATATATTCTACAGCACCTGAATTTGGCCCAGGTCTCACAGAGTTCTTGCCATCGACTGAAACTTTGTGGCTAGCAAACTACACATCATCACAAATCACGTTGCACAGTCACTGGGGAAACATTCCTCAGTCAGTCTCCCTGTTCAAACATCTTCATGTGCTACTCATAATGCTCTATAGAAGTAGCATAGATGACATTACATGTACATAAAAAGTCTCTAAAAATTAAACACTTGCTAATCTTGTGCTGAAAGGGGTGTATCCATCAAAAGAAAACCAATTCCATTTCATGCAAGCTTATCAAGAAAACATATACAATATGCAACCATTTCACAGCTGCCAAAAGAGATCAGTCTAATTTCTTTTTTTAGCTAGAAGGGGAAATTTAACCAGGCAAAGCTGTTGGAAGCCAAGAAGACTATTTAAAAAAAAAGTAGAAACCATCCACAATGTCATCCAAAGGCAGAAGAGTTTGTCTGTGAAATCAAACATTTGGCCAAGTGACATAGTTGTGACATTAATGTGGCTCCACGTGAGGTATGTCAATTAGTGAATTTATTGGTGGACTGTCTGTAATCCTGAGAACTAAACCTAGAGAAAACATTTTGTACAGTTCTGTTTCTGGTATTTCTCTATCCTTATCTCTCCCATCCTCCCTCCTCTCTATTCCCTTCTCATCCCTCTTCCATACAACAACTGGTTGCATGCTAACAATATTTTCCTTTGTGTCTCTGCAAATACCAATAGATCCAAGCATGTCTTATGGAATTTGAGGCTATCATCTGTTCATATGTACTGGGTTGTCAGCAACTTCCACAAGACAACCATTCTCCTCACCCAGATTTCATTTGCTTAAAAACATCTCAGGAATTCTTACGAATTATTTAACTGTTTCAAATTAGCACCAAAAGAAGCCCACCCACTTGCCTCCACAATTGCACCCAACCTGTATTTGGATGCATTAAGAATAAAATCAATGAATGCCAACCCGCATGCCATTAGAAACCATTCAGGCCAAAGAGACGCCAGATGTTAAAATTTGCCAAAAATAACTACTGAAAAAATGAGACTTTGTAGGGTGGCTGGATTATCCTGCCCAGTTGGAGACTGGAGAGCTGCTGAACCAAGATAGAGGGAGGATAAGGCTGAGAGTGTTGGGGTTGTCCAGCCTAGAGAAAAGAAGGCTCCAGGGAGCTGTTAGAGCAGCCTCCCAGAACCTAAAGGGACCTGCAAGAGAGCTGGAGAGGGACTACTGACAAGGGCAAGTAGTGATAGGACAAGGAGGAATGGCTTTAAACTGAAAGAAGGATTTACATTAGATGTTAGGAAGAAATTATTCGCTGTGAGGGTGGTGAAACACTGGAACAGGCTGCCCAGAGAAGCTGTGGATGTGCCATCCCTGGAATGGTTGAAGGCCAGGTTGGATAGGATTTTGAGCAACATGGTCTAGTGGAAGCTGTCCTTGCATGTGGCAGGGGTGTGATGGGAATTGGAACTAGATGATCTTTAAGGTCCTTTCCAACCCAAATCATTCTGTGATTCTAAGAGCTGCACAGTCCTTGCCTGGGCTCCTCTAAGATGCTTAGTGAAGATGGCACAGACTACTCCTGGGGATGGCATGTGAACTGCCACAGGAAAAGTGGTTCCAGGAGAAGTGATCCATGTCCAGTAGTGGATCCCTATGCAAGTAGTCCTTATAGACACTATGTGAATATGCTTACATTTTTCTGTGTTTGTGGTGCAGTCACTCTTCAGGTCCTTGTGGCTTAATTATCCTCTTGGGACTTCAGTTACTGCCTCTGAGGGGGCTGATATGTCCCTGTCTAGGTATTCCTCAGATGAAAGAAGTGATGTTATTATTACTACAGTATCATCATGCTGCAAATGGACTGCTTGTGCTTGGTTACCTACCACAGATTTAATCCATGGGCATAACAGTCTTTTCTTTGTGTTTTCACAGCCTGGCTCTTCAAAGGAAGACCTTTTGTTTCCATCCAGGATGATAAATGGGTTTTAGCTTGATTTTCTCAGAGGGAAGCTTATGTGATTGTACTGTCTGTCATCTGTCTACACCGATAAGTTTTTAGCCGCTGCAGCCAATTATAATTATTTCCAAAGAAAAAACTGCCAGAGGCAGACATCTTCATGATAATTCTATTTCTATGGATTTTGTGAAAGCAGCAGACTGGGTTGGGGCTAAGGAGGAGGAGGAGGGAGAGAACAAAGCACAAGACCACACTGAAATTGTGCCATGTCAAGGAAGTCTAGGAGGCCTCAGCTGATCTTCAGCCCATCCTGGCTGAAGGCAGCCAGCCAGCCAGTCTGCAGCCCTGGAGAGTCAGTGGGCACGGGTGTCTCTGCAGACATCTCACAAAATGTACCGTTCTTGTCCATGGGTGTGATTTCATAGGGGACATCACTGTGGCTGTGGCTGCGGTGCTGAGCAAGAGCAGGCACAGCCTTTTTTTCTGCTGGCTGTGATGCAGGGATCTTGTTGTGCTGATGCAGGCAGTGGCACTGTGTTGCCCTGGGCCTGTATTTGTAGGCTGCAGAACCTGGGTGGTGGCTGGGCTGGGCTGGGCTGCTAGGTGCCCCCAGGCAGGACAGACAGGCAAAGTGCAAGGCACGGTCAGCATATGCTCCATGCTGTGACTAATTGAACATAATGGGTGCACTACTAACAAAGACTCACTAGTGTGGAGGACAGTGTGTTCTCTGTGCTCAGAGATCTGCCAGCCACTAATGAAAGCTGCTAAGGCCAGCTTTGAAAATGCATTTAGGTGACTGAGCCCGATTTGAGGACAGGTAGAACCTAACTCTCTCTGACATCAAAAGGGACTCTGACTTGCACTGCATGGAAGTCATGTCTTTAAACAGCTTCAAAGCTGTGAACATTTCTCCTTAAATTGAAGAATAGAAGAAATGACCCTCTCTCTGAGTGAATCTGGTGTGAAATGAGAGGTTTTTAGAACCCTTGAGAACCAAGTAACTTAGCTGAACCTTTCCCTGGAATGAGACATACTGCTTCACCATTACAGGATGTTCTTGGAAGGAGCAAAATGCCTAAGATGAAAGCAGATCACCATCTTCACTGCCTAGCTACTGTGACATGTAATTCCTCTTGGCTTGTCAATAACCTGATCCAGTTCTCCAGGTCTTATGTAAGTGGAGGACAGCAGCAGGTAACCCCCAGGTTGTCTGCCTGGCTGTCTCAGCTGCAGCCTGCAGCAGGAGTTCAGTGACCTGGAACAGAAATCTGCTTTCAGAAGCCCTCGTGGCAGGAGAGTTTCACAGGCTGGAGTTTCGCCCCCCTTATCTCGCTGTTAGCTGAACCTTTCCCAGAGCGCTTTCTGTTGAGCAAGAGTGAACAGGATTTCTTGTCTCCCACATCCCCCACTAAGTCACTAATGTCACTAAGTTGCCTGATGAATCCCAGCAGCTACAGCAGCAGCTGAAGAAAGGAAATTGCAAAAAAAATGCATTCAAATATACAACAAGAGTAGAAAGACAGTAAGCGAAGAAGGGGAGGGTTGGGAGCATGAAAGAAGCACTGTTTCCCTAAAACAGTTTGTTTTTAAATGGAGGACAAATGACTGCATTTTAGCCCTACTAAACATCTGTGAAAGGTTAACATTTCTTCACAGCATTGCTTTATTTTTGCCTAAGTCTTCAGCAAGTATTACTCAAAGTTAATTCAGGCTTTGGCCCTTGGGAACTTATTTAATGTGCTAGTGCTTAGAAGTCCATTAATATTTATAAATGTCACTTGAATTCCATTTTTACCTTCTTATCCAGGCAGGAGCACTTGTAAAAAGATTTTTTTCCTATGTTTTTGTTGGGTTTGGTTTTGGTTTGGGCTTTTTTTTTTTTTTTTTTTTTCAGAACCATAGTAAGCTTAGAGTTAAGCCTGTTCTAAAAATGTCATATTCTATACAGCTGTGATACACAATTTTGCTAGCCTGCCTGTGCCCCGAAGAAGGGCCTGAGAGTTAGATGTTAGGCCTGAATAAATGGAGATGGTGTCTATTCTCAGCTCTGCCACTGGCTAATTATGCAACCTTAGTCAGTTCATTTAACCTCGGCACGCTTATGTTTCCAGATCAGAAAGGAAAGGGATAAAAGGCTGCTCTGTGAATCCTTTGTGGAGCCTTAGGGAGAACAAGGTATTTCCCATCACATTGTTGCCTGGCGAGCTCTGGGTGTGGGTGGTTACTTTGTTAGGGTAGGGTACCTGTGGTGAGTGGGTCCGGGAACACAGATGGAAGCCTGGCCACTGCATTTCTTGCCAAGGGAGACAGCCCTCAGAGTCAGTTTGACAAATCACAGCTACTGACACCCTTTGCTTTAGGCACTCAGGCTTTTATGTCACTCTTCAGCAGCTTCCTGCCAGCCACAGCAGCTACTGCCTCCCGTACATTGGCTTTTGTATGTGACTCGTGCCTGTTACAGCTTGCTGACCCCAGAGAGTGATCAATGGCATTCCAAAGAGCTGTAAAACAGTATAAAATGGCAGATCCGTGCCTAGTAGTGGTAATAAAATAAGTTGCCTAATTTAAAGACCAGAAGTGTGCCTTGAAAGTCATAAATGAGAGACTCAGACAGTTTTCAAAATATATGACCTCTCACTTTTGGAGCACTTGGATTTAAACACGGCGTTGCGACAGCAACTGTGCTTTTCACAGCTGCTGAGATGTGTTTCTCTGTGAGCCTCTACAGCATGTACTGCTGGGCAAAACAAGAGCGATGTTAGAAAGTGGTTAAAAGCATGCAGCTCTCGTATTACAGCAGGGGTTGCTCTGTGTTCCTGGTTCAGAACAGAAAGCAGAGCTGCCCAACCTTTGCTTCAGTGGGCATCTGAACTGTCTTGTTCTGCACGGTCCTGCTGCCCAAAACCATCAGCAAGCAGAGGCATTGCAGACATTTCTCAGCAGCAGAAGGCAGAGCATTACAAGACAAATTATTTCAGGTGCACACTTAGCTGGATGGCACAGCAACCTCCAACACAATCAGGGAAACTGCGTGCAAAGAGTTATCTTTGAGGGATTTATGAGACTTGGCTCGGTAGTACAGGAGGCAGCAGCACCTGAGAGAGCAGTGCTCTCCCACGCAAGGCTCCTGGCCCTCCGAAATTTCCCATGTGTGCTGTTTTGCTTCTAGGCCAGTGTGGGTGTGATATGTGTTACCTTAGCAACAGGGACAAGTGTGTGCTGCAGCTGTAGCCTTCTCTTTGCAGCAGGAGAGCATCCCTGGTTTTCTTACAGAAAATGCTGCGCAGCTCCCCACAAAGGGGACCCCGGTGCCTGTGGCTATCAACGTGCTGGCACGCAGGCCAGTTACAGATATGAGCTATGGCTGACGCAGACATGTCTTCCCTACTGCTTCTACCCACTGCTCCAGCTTGTCTCTTCTGGCCTCCAGAGAACATCATCTGAGTCAGTCTGGCAGGAGCAGGATCAGCAGCTTTGTGCCAGCCCCCTCCATCATTTCTCAAGTCAGATGGTTCCCACAGCTCAAGGCTTTTTACTAAACTTGAATGCCGGAGGATGTCTGAGTGCTTTATGAATATCTGGAGGAAACAAACGCGGCAGCCAAGGCATCAGTACCCATTAATCACTTTGGGAGTGATTAATTCGCATGGGGAGAATTTAAGGCCATAGAGACTTAGGAAGCAGGGGGGTGTTTGTGGGGTAGACCCACCCAATAAAGCCAATATAAATGTTGCAAAACCCCATAAATACAGTAAATCTGCATGAGACATAAAACCTATGGAAACTCAGTTTCTCACAGAATTTTGATTCTGCCCTTGCTTTCATCCTCTGTTGAACTTTGGGACTTGTAACAACATTGTAAATATAAACATATCTATAAATGTACATACAGGTCTGTTCCCCAAATATATTTAACAGTCCTTTTTTTAATGCCTCACCAACACGTATGTTTGAGAACAAAGTATGCTTAGATTCAAAATTTTAAGGTAACTCTACATTAAAAGTTCTAAGAAGAGCTACTCCTGGAAAAAAAATCTCGCTGAAACATTTGCTGAAATAGTCAAATGTATGTATTATTGCAAACATAAGAAAAAGGAGCATTTATCCTCGCTTTTAAATTAAGTTCAACAACTGATCACTTACAAGTCCTTCAGTGTTTTTGAACACTTTGTGTTTCACTTGCACTTAGTGCATATGACTACAGCCAGGAGCAAACGTACCCCTGGCAAAGCTGGTCTCCCACAGGCTTTTAGCTATAAGGAGGACGCCCTCAGCCCCCGGCGTCAGCTGACTAAGGGGAAGGGACGGGGCAAACGAAAGCACTCCCTCCGTCTCCTCCCGCCCCCGCCGGGCCGCTGCCCTGCCCACCCCAACGGGGTTTTTGCCCTTCAAAAAAATCAAGATGTTTCGTAATCAACAAAGCGGTGGAAGAGTCACTCTGTCAACGCTTCCCCTTTTATTGGAGCCGGCATCTTCCCCTGGCAGCCATTTTAAGCGGCCCCGAACGCCACGCTGTGCGTGCGGGGAAACGCGATCCACAACACCGCGGCTCCGGAGCTCAGGCGGGCATGGGATATATGTCCTGCTAATCACTTTAAAAAGACACGAAACACCACCAAAAACAAGCCTTATCGCAGCGCAACTCCCGCGGGCTGCTGCGGAGTACCGGGGGGGGGGGGGAAGCGCGGCTGCTAGTGAAGGCGGCCCCGCCCCCCGCGCCAGAAGCGTAGCCAATCAGCGGTGCGAGCGCCCCCCCCCCACCCCCATCCTCCGCCGCCCGCCCGCTGCGGCTCCGCTCGAGCTGCCGCTGTGCCGGGCCGCGCTACTGCCGCCGCTCCGCCATGTGGGTGCTGGCCGCTTCCGTGCTGCTCGGTGCCCTGCGCGCAGGTGAGTGCCCGCCGGGCCCGCCCTCCTGCCTTTCTCTCCCCTTCTCTCCCCTTCCCTCGTCGTCCCGACTGCTCCGACCGCGGCCGCAGCGATCGCCCCGAGGCGCACCCCGTGCAGTCCCGGCGCGAGTACCGCGGCGGTGTCTCCGGCGAGGCCACCGGAGTGCGAGGCGGGTGCGAGGGAAGGGCTGAGCCGCTCTCCGAGCGCGGGAAGAGGAGGCTAGGCTGGCGGTGGCGGCGGACGGGGGCCGGTCCCGGGGCCAGCGGGGCGGAGCGGCCGCCGCCCGTCCTCTGCCGCTCGGTGAGGGGACATGCGGCGCTCCTGCCCGGAACTCCCGGCTGTTCCTGCTGGCAGCCGGCGCGTGTGGGACCGCGGGTCCGCAGTGGCAGGTCGCCATCCTTTGGGAAGGAGCGGGGACACACACACACGCCCGCAATACACGCTGTTATCCAGCCCCCGCCGCTCCCCGCATTGTCCCCGGGGCCGGCGGTGGGCTGCTCCCCTCAGAAGTTGCGGGGGAGAGGAGAGACAGCGTGCCCAGAGCTTTGCTCCTCACCTCCCTGTGCATTAGCGCAGCTCAGCTCCCTGTGCTTTCCTAAACTGGCACGCTGGTCCCCCGCTGCACAGGGTCTAGGGTTAGCGGCGTTTCTTGATCTCTAGTAGGTTTGTGTGCCATCGAAGTGCAGTTGGCATTGCACAGTCTTAAATTCTTATTTCTCTGCCTTGAGAAGAAACTCGGTGGGGGGACAGAGCTAAAAAGATTTCAGCGAGGTGCAGGTGCTGTAGTGTTGTTCTGTCAGTAAGCAACACATCGAAACTTGCGTGTTTAAACCTCATGTCGAAATCCCAGTCTGGGTTCCGGGGTTAGCCGTAGGCTGGTTTAAATATCAAGTGCCCCAGCGTGGTTTGCATGAGGAGCTGAGAAGGGCCGGCTCCCATCAGGTGCAGTGACCACACTTAACCAGTTCTGCCAACTGTGTGCAGCAGTTCTGAATTTGCTCTGCATGTGCAGAGCCTTTCTGTGGCAGCTTCGCAACTGCAAGTTCTTCAGAAGCCCCCACGCTGCGTAGTGTAAGGCTCTAAAATTGCCACCTTCATGTGACACCTCTAAGATGATAATCTACCAGAAAGTTGGAGGCGAAGAGCCCACCCAGTAATCCACTGCCTGCAGGATATGGTAACTGGTGGGAGAGGGTTCTCTTGGTTTCCTCTTAGCACCAGAATTGCTGGGAAGTCGGTCGTGGAAGTACCATCTGCAGGAAGCCGTGGGACTCCCTTTAGTGGGAGAGCAGCCACACAACCTCTTCCGTCTAAGCAGCCGGGTCGCAGAGGACTGAGCCCGCGAAAATGTAAATGTGCTGGCTCTGAAAAAGAAGAAAAATTCCAACAGTTATTATCATGATTTAGTGTGAAACAGATGTGAAATTTATTTCACAAAGAACCATTGAAGGTTTTAATTGTATATGTTTGATTTTTATTAGGGCATAGGTTGAGGTTTGTGTATGGCTCCTTTGTCCTGCCTTTGTTACTTTTATTAGTTTAAAAATTCAACACAGTGAGTAAACCAGAGAATACTTCTTCCTCATTGTGAAATACCGTCATGCATAATATATACAGAGCCAGTTTATTTTAAGCTTTTGTTATTCAGTAGTAATCCAGGAAATAGTGTTAGAATATTAAAGCAATATTTAAAACAGGAGTGGTTTTTTTAGAATGTGATCTGAGACTCTTGATTTGAGGGGAAAAAAATTAAAGAGCTACTGCAAATAGTGACATAACTTTTTTTCCTCTCCTTTTTTTTTTCTTTCTCCCCTTGCCCTTATTAAGTTTAGTTATTAAATACATATCATCATTCTGAGCTGGTTTTATACATATGAGTATAAGTAGTTTCCCTGAAGTCCCTGGAGCTATTCCAGTTCTTAAGTGTCACTGCTTACAGTATTAGGGGATTGTCATATCCTTTCCCATATTTGGTTTTATCAGATGGATGTAGTAAAGCATTTTGAATTATTAATGGCTCTGGGACTTTGGGGAGCAATTACTATGAAGAAAGCTATTAAACTTTGTTATGATTTCATACAAACAAGGAAAAATAGAGAAAATAAAATATTCAAAGCCCTCATAGCTTACATCCAAGCTAGTTTAATTAACCTATTTTTTCTGGTTTCTGATGTAATTTATATACTGCTGTTACAATTTTTGATATTCTTAAGAGCTAGTGAATAAATCTTCATTTCTAATGAAATCTTGGCATAGGGCTGAGGTCTGTCTTGAAACAGTTGTCAGTCAGTACTACTGTTTTAGAACTGTGGTGCCATGTGGGAGGGAGATGGGAAATCCCAGCAATGGTAACGTAATCCTTTGAGGTGTTTATTTTTCCTCACCTGCATTGAATGTGATTGTTAGAGACATTAGTCATGGTGATTTGTAGTACAGGTTGGTGATTTTTACAAATTCTCCATTTTCCATTTTGTTGTGTATGCAGTCAAATACTAGGTAGTAATCTTATTTAATATATGGTATTGTGTGTGCACGTTCTCCACTGGAAAGGAAAAGAGAATTTGCAAGAAGTGATCTAAACCTATGGGTATTTGGCTCCACCTTCAGAGATAAGAGGGAACAAGTGATAAAGCTTTCTTGATTAAGCTGCCCTGCCTGCCTTTCCTCAGAAGTGTAATAATGAGACTTTCTTCCCTGTGTCCTTAATGAGATTTAAAGGGAGCTTGGGTGGAGCTGATGGCTGGACCTCAGTTTATATTGTGTGATCAGCAGCAAAAAACTGAACATGAGTGGCACAGTCTATGGTTAATGTTATCTGTATGTTTTGCAGAAACCAGACGGTATTTCCTCATGTGAAATAGAAGTGTCCAAGTAAATAAATGGCAACCCAAATTTTTTTTTCAAGTGTATGATGGGTTAACATATCTATATATTAAATTATGGTGAGAATGGCTTGAGTTTGTGTAGAATTAGAATTGTGTAGTAAGTAGAATTATAATAATGTCTTTTTTTTCATCTTCTGTTGATCCCTTAAAGCGTGATTCTCTTTTTGTGGTTTCATGGGAGAGTGTGTTTTGTTTTCCCAATTCACTTGTTGTAATTATTTCTTCTTTGTTTTTGAATATTAAGAAATAATTCTGAATGTGTCCATTTTCATTTTTCTTTGTAGGTTCTGCCCAGTTGTTGCTTTCTGGGATGAGTATTGTAGAAAAAAATGACTGTAATGAAACCGTAGTTTTACCTTGTTACGTGACTAATCTAATCCAGAACAATGAAAATGTCATGTTTGTTACATGGACAAGGCAAGGAGTTATAATTTTTTCTTATCATGGAGGAACCAAGATTGTTAATACTCATCCCTCGTTTTCGTCTGCAAAACTTCTATCGCCGTCGGAATTAACCAAGGGTGTGGCCTCGCTGGTGCTTGACAGTGCACAAGCAACTGTTGGAAATTACAGCTGTAAAGTAACAGAATCAAACAGAGAAGGAAAAATAAAAATGCAACTTATAACCAGCTCAGGTGAGTTGCCTGCTATTGTTTCAGAACCTATTGGAAGGGGAAAGCAAACAAATCTTAAGGGAAAGAGAAAATAACGAACATGGCAATGTGATCCTTTAAAGTGAAATATAAAATATGTAGCACCCAGGCCTTCTAACTTGTAAGCTAATATGGCTTATTTAGGTTTATGTTAGAGGGGAGTGCTTCCATGGGAAAGATCTGAACACATTTTTTCATTCTGTAATAATGTCTGAGCATCATTTAGGTCCCATATAGGAAAATTTATGTTTTCCCACATATTTTTTGATTATGAAGATGCTGATATATTCAGCAGTCTCATGTTATTGCGTGACATATTTCTGATCAACTTCATAATACTGGAATGTATACATCCATCACAGTGTTTGCAGAGATCTTTTCTTGGAAGAATTGCTTCTTGCAACCTTTAACTGCTGGAAAACTACAGGTAGAACTAATAGAAATTCTGTTTTAAGAGCTCTAAAACTCAGTCTGAAAGTAGGCAGTTTTCTAGCAAGGTTAAAAATGCTTCTGCTAGATGGCAGCTTGTTGTGGTTTTCTAGCATTAAATGTCATCTTCAAAAGATGGTGTTTAAAGTGATGTTAAAATGAATGAGATTCACTAAATGAATTTCTCATCTAGAGAGCTGTTTTACTTTATCTTGCCAGTCCCAGCCCATGTTCTCCAGCACCTCAGCTGTTGGATAATGGCTTCTGCTGTACCTGTGTTGTCTGTCCAGTGCCATCTGTCCAGATATGACAGTTTCACCGGACATAGGTGTGCCCTGCTCGTCTGTTTTGCACAAGACTTGCCTCTGGAGAGCTGCTCAGAAGCACTGAATATGTTGCATATATGTAGCACATGGAGCCTTACCCACGCACTCCAGAATTTTTTTTTGGTTTTGATATTAGTTTTCGCACTTTACAATAAAATATTTGTGAAGCTCAAACAGATGTTGTTTGTGTCCTCCTGCAGGCATTTGTGTAATTTTCATTTGGATCTAGTTGTTGAGTTAACCATATAACCTGCATAGCAAACGTGATCCTGAAATTGAGAAGGGCACAGCCACTGAAAGGGAAGATGCTAGAATATCATTCTTTTCTTAGAATGCTGCAAAAACAGGGAAGAGGTATACACGGTTTCCGTTTCCTTCATTCTCTTACAGCTTATTCAGACTTTTTTGACTGTTTATGCAATTCAGTGTTACTCTCCAGAAGAGGAAGCAAGGCTTGAGAATGTAGGAGAATCAAGTCCCATTTGCAAGTTTTATTTTCTTTGTGTTTATAATTAAGAAATCGGTATAATGACAACAGAGCAGGAAACTGATATAATTTTTCTAATTTCATTTTCTAGTTGTCAGTTGCGGCGATGAAACATCAAAGGAGAAATATGGTTAGTGAAAAACTCTTAGTTTTGAGGTTGCATTAGGTTTGAGAGTATATGCTAGAAAATGTAAAACTTAGGTTTGAGGGTGAAGGAAAACACAGTTGCTTGCTCTCTCTCTCAGTTCTTCTGCACAACTTTTTGTTGCTTGCTCCTCCTCAGTCTTCTAGAGAAACTCCTGAGACAATAAGCTAATCGAAGAAAGTTTAGTGAGTGAGTTTTGAAAAGGGTTAGTGGATAATGGAAATCCTGTACCAGTCTTCACTGTGTCATTTCTGAGCAATGAATTCATGCTGTCACTACTAGCATGTTCCAATTGATGCTTTAACAAAGATAGTCATACAAGAGGCAGCTATCCTCCATCTCTCTTAAAGAATTCCTGGATTCACCTAGGCAGTGGGTAAGAGCGTGAACACGATTTCTGTGCAAGTGCCCTCGTCTTTGTGCACAGACACACTTTCCTGATCAGGAGAGTGACTGTCAAGTTTTCTGTTTCATTTTCTTTTTCCTCTCTTCATCATCTTTCATCTTTTTTCTTGCTGCTTTTTTGCTTCTCTTCTTTCATCGTCCTTCTTGTTTCTTTTCTTCCTTGCCTTTTTCCCCTGTTTTCTTTCCCTTTACTCTTCTCTTCACTCTTCTTTTCCCAGTCTGGAAGTCTCTCTTCTTAGCTTGGAATTGACTGCCCTATATTGGCTCTCAAAACACTGCTTTATGCCAGGAATACTCTGGTGCTTCATAGTAATCAAAGGGATTACTATGAAGCACCAGAGTAAGGGAAGTATATTTCCAGGAAAATGCTTTCAGCAGTTCCTCTTCCTTGCATGTTGCGTATGTCTGCAGTATTGCAAACTCTTCTGTACAGGAAATTCTTTCAGACTCCAGGACCACACATGATTCTGTGTTGCATGCTGAAGCTCCAGCAGATAGCAGGCTTCTTGGTTGCTTTCTCTTTACGCTGGATGGTGTCAGCTGGAAATGCGGCAGAGGAAGTGAAGTGGCTCTGAGTCTCTGCTTGCAGTTACTTAAATTATTTTCAGTTGCATCAAACAACATTACTGGGATTTGGCTTATCTAGGGAGCGGCCACTGTGCATTACAAGTTACTGTTCAATATTAGTTGCTTTTTCAATATTGCAAATAAAGCAAAAAGCCTTGCATTAAACAATTCAGTGAATTAACCTTGTTTTGGTGAGTGTCATGGTTTGGCGCTGGCACAATGCCAGTTCCCCCATGAATAGATACTCTTCCTGGTGTCTACTGTGAGGTGTGATCAGAAATAGAGCAAAACAGGCTCCAGCTTAGAAATAAAGAAAAAAAAACTTTATTAACTGACAACTATATGTAAAAAGAAACACACACGGAACTCAGAATGAAAACCTTCCAAAAATATTCCTCCTTCCCCCACCAAATTTCCAATACATCACAGTAGGACAAAACCTTGGATTCTCAATTCAGTTACCAGCCCTCAGATCACTAACTCTCAGTCCATCACCACCCTTTAGATAATCAATTCTCAGTTCATCAAGGACAGAGGAGTCCCTCTTGTGCCATAGGCTTCCCCTGGAAACACAGTTGAGACCTCTTATGTTTCCATGTTACACGTGGCACTGCCCGGAGATGATTTGCCATCATGACATCTTCCTTCCATTCCCAGTGCTTTCACCACTGTGCATGGACCAGAGCTGCTTCTAGGGTTCCTCTTTTAAGGATGCTTTGTCCAGTTCCAAAAAAGCACAGTCTCTCATTTTTGGGACACCTGTCCCCTCACAAATTCACCCCCTGGGGTCGAGGGGTCTTGAGAACAGAGATCTTCTTCCTTGAAGACGGAGGGCACCACCATCACCCTCCTCACCCACTGTCTCTGTTCACGCACTCCTTCACATGACATCACTGCACTCTCTTGCCTCCAAGCCATTGCCTCCCCCTAAATGCAGTCTATGTGTAACAGGAAAAATAAATAGTTCTGCCCATGGCTATACAAGAGAAGTCCAGCCAAAGGCCACTCCATCACCTCCTCCCAGCTAGGATTCTTCTCAACTCTTCTGACATCTTTCACTTGCACAAACTTCCATCACACTTGCCCATTTCCTTCTATTTCATCTCTATCTCTCTTGGATCAGCATTTGTAAGGTTTCCATCATCCAAGAAAAGGGTTAAAATCTCGGACTCTGCCTGTCCAGAACTCTCATGACTGCCCGGGCACCTTCTTGCCGCCCACCCCTCCCCCCCCCCCCCTTCAAGCTTTCAAGCTCTCTCTCTCTCTCTCTCTCTCTCTCCCTCCCTCCCTCCCTCTTTCTCTTTCTGGGCCTTCACCTCCCTTCTCTGCCCAAGGCCCTGGCCTACCTCACCCGGCCGCATGGCTGCCCCTCTCCCGCCCAACCCTCAGGTGGGCAGGGGAGCTCTGACCTCTTTCACCCACCAGAACCAAGAGAAAGTTTTCCTGGGAGTTCTCTGCTTTTAACCCCGTGTTCTCAGAGGTGTATCCGTGTCCTCAGTGGCCACACCAGGTGCCAATATTCAAATCCATTGGTTTGACCACCAAACTCCAAAAAATCTCACTTCTTTTTCAAAGCAGGACAGTGAGTTATAAATTAGAAGCAATTTCTCCATTTTCTTGCCTTCAGCTTAATGTTTGCCTTGTATTTCTGTTGTATGCGCTATATCTACCTTCTGTGACCTCTTGTGGGAGGAGGGGAGGGAAAGAGGGAAATTTGTGAACTTAGAAGCTGCCCTTAGGGTATTTAATTGGCATTTAAAATTGTGAGGTATTGCTGCATAATTACATGTTTTTGGAGCAACACAGATACAACTTCTATGTATGGAGAAAAATGCAACAAATGCATCTTAATAAAGATTAGAAATTTCTTTGGAAGCAAATGTGCAGGCAGAGGAATGGTGGAAAGTATAATGTAAGAAATGGAGACTTTGGATTCCACTGAGTGAGCCTAAATAAATATATGAGCAGAGATGCAAGAATTAACTGCATTTTCTAGTTCAGTGGAGATATTTTCAGAATTTTATGTTGGAAGGTGGCTTACAGGGTCTTAAAGCATGGCTGACTGAACAGCCTGTGGCATCCAAAATGCAGGGGGAAAAAATCTAGATGGATGATGTTGGGAGGACTTAAAATTGTTTCACTCTCATTTGGCTAGCTCCTGTATTCCTTACCACACATCCAGATTTCTTCTGGAGTTACTGCCATTGAAAGTAGAATAGAATGGCTGAGGAGGCATCAGATCAGACCTTTCATATCTTCTCTGCTTAGCCTAAATACTGTTTTTTTTCTGATTTACAGAGATTTTTGTCATTCCACAAGTTCAGTAGCTTGTAGTGCCACAAATTAGCACCAGCATATTCTCTGCTCCAGTGGAAGTTAATAGTTCCAGTTTGGAAAATACTGGGATGTCTGGAAGTGCTGAAAAAGTAGGTTGTCACACAGAAAAATACAAAGGTAGAGGACGTAGGTTTCTTAGCCTATTATAATCTTAATGCTGAATTACATATAGTATTGGGCAATCTACAGCATAGCCTAAGAGGAATGATAAATACAAAGCAAATAGGCTCAGTTTTTGTTCTCTTCCTACTATTTTTCTTTGTTTATTTACTAGGATCATGGTTCCTTCTAGTGGAGAGGGCTGTCATCATATCATTGGTGTGCTTACTTGTTATTTTATGTGCAGCTCAGTTAACTGTTATTGGTAAGTATTTACTCTTTAATTCTTTGCAGTTGCTGATTTGTCCTGAAATCACTTCCATGCATAAAGGCATCCATGTAAAATGAAAGGTGATACTCACATCTAAAAGATGTGTGGAAATTGATCCACATAATACACAGAGATGTGGTATGTGTGAAGCTTTTCTTCACAGTTGATTCACCATGACATTATTGAATAATTCAAAAATGTTTCATTATATGGCCATAAAATCAATATGATAGAAGGATGGCGTGCTCTCTTTTTAATGTAACTCTTTTCATTAATCTTTTAGCACTGGCTTAGTTATAATTTAACACTGACATTGGTGCTTTTGTTAAATGTTTTTAGAGGCAGTACATCAATTTACCAGTGACAGACATCCTTAGATGTTCTTTATACACTGTCGTCCAACATCTGTGCAATGCAGAGTGTGCTTTATGGCCTGGTCTTTCAGATGGTGCAATTTGTTACCTCAGTCTTTGAGGTTTTTCAGCCTTTTTCAATTTTTAGACCTCTACAAAGTAAACAAATTAAAAAAAAGAAACATTTCAGCTAAGAGCCAATTCAGTAAGAAATGGAAAGTAATTGCACTCAGAGTGATTTGTAATAATCACATACATATTCAGCTATCTATGTATAACTTCCTTTATTACTTTTTCATGAATCTCTGGAAGTGTTTGTTACTCTTCAAAGGTCTATCCATGGTCCAAGGTTGAAAACTAATACATACTTTAAAAAATTATTTTATCTCTGTATTATTATATTCCTGATTTTCATATTTTATAATGGTATAGGAGCTCTGATCTGTTCGGAACTTGTCATTGCCCTGCTTTCATAGCAGAACTTACAACATTTTTAGGAAAATAATAATTTCATGGAGAAGCACTGTCTTTTTCTAAGAGTAATTTTAGCATGTTTGGATGTTTTTGTACCTGGGCAATTCATTGAAAAGTCTTGGCTTCTGTGAGGAAATGAGGTGTCTTATCTCTAACTTTATAAATATGGGTGTACTTATTGCTTGTTGGGATTTTTTTTGTGTTGGTGCATTTTTTTTTTCTTTAAATTTTACTCTTTTAGGTAACCTGGGAATCCACCAATGGTACTTTATGCCTTTAATTAGGTTTTTAAATTTGGCATTATTCTTCTGTGTACTATTCGTGAATGTTTGTTTTCTTGGTTTTGTGCGTTGGGGGGTGTTGTATTGGTTTGTTTGAGGTGGGTTTTTGGGACTTTTGTTTACATGATTGGCTTTTAGAATTTAAGGTCCTTTGGGGACAGCGGTGATGTGATGTGTCTGAGCTCACACAGTGTCATAAAGAAGAGAATGAAACCTGGAATTTCTAATCCCTCTCTTGACATCCACCCGAGTAACAAATTTACTGTAACATTTAAATATCAGCAGTGCATCTACCTGAATTAACCTGTACCATGTCCCAGAGTTATTCTGATAACATATCAGCTGAATTGCATGAAAGGAGAAAGTAAGAATTTGACTAGAACCCTGATGCCAGGTGTCATTTTTCTGAGTAAGCCATATTAACCATATCAATTAATAAAACAAATTAAATCTTGGGAGTAGATATGGTTGTAAAATTTTAGGAGTTTGAGTTTCTTTATTTAGGGACAGTCCAAGTCATAAATCTGTATTTCAGTGAGAGAATCTGTGTGTCTGATTGTTTTCCTCTCTGTCTCTTTAAGGATTAAAATATGAAATTGAATCTCAGAGGAAAGTGTGCATTATTGTAGCACTTGTCATCTTTGCAGTTGTAGCTGGTGTAGGTGCTGCTCTCTTTATCCAAGGTAAGTGATTAAAATTGCTCTCAATTTAAGGGAATAAGAGCGGAAAAGAATGTCTTCAAATCTGTAGTATGGAAGTTAATACCACCTATTAATTGCCATCTACTAAATTTTTAAATAAAAAGACTATACAGACTACAGCAGAAACAGCATTGGAGTTGTCAGGCCCTCAAGTGATCATAGGAAGATACTGACTCAAAATTTATGTATATTTTCTATCCTACTGCCTTGGTGAATATTAGGGACTAGAGAGTGACTTCTGGTTCGTTCAGTGGGAAATTTGGTGATGCCAATGATTTATGTTTGTTGCTTTATGCGTTTATCCAGCTAACAATTTTGGTTTTACTGATTCCCACATAAATGTTTGCAGATGGCTATACTGCACAGAATCAGGCTGGTCTTGGCCTCATTGTAGTCCCTGCTGTGATTTTGGTACCGCTTCAGTACGTCATGTTTGGAATTGGTGAGTATTTCTTTACTCACTAACACATGGATTAAAGCAAACTGAGCTACTCCCATAATCTACAAAATATTCTAATTTTTATAAACAGGTGCTACAATAGCACGCTGGGTTCATCACATTTATAATATCTTGAAACAAAATGTTTAGCCTGTGTTTGTTGGGCTGAGTTGCTTCACAGAAGATGTAGGAACAGTGAATTTAGGGTAGCACATCTGAGTGATTTCTGCTCACCCTTCTTGGGTTTAGGGAGTGGGTTGGATAATTGGCTGTGAGAATGTGGGTTCCATTTTTTCTAATTGTGGTTTGTTTATTATGTTATATATATATATATATATAAAATTGTATATATACATACAGGAGTCTTGACTTGCAATGACTTGTTGACTTGTTACCATGCTGGTTGGCTGAGCTTAAAATTTAGGAGAATCTGATTTCTACCTTTATGCAATTATGCATAAAGATGTATTTGCAATTATGCAAATAGATGTATTTTACATCTCTGTAGTTAAATTTTATAATTTTATTTCTTTTTTCCCCAGTTTTTGACAGTCTACTGCAGGCAACATTGGCTCTGATAGGTTTAAAACTTCTTGGATTTATAATTGCTGTAGTTGGTTTTGCACTGTGTGTCCCAGGTAAGCGCTTAAGTCTTTTGTGAAAGTGTGCCTTTTACTCTTGTCTACACCTGATGTTTGTTTATTTCTAACACTAAAACTTTGTGAAAATGGCTTTACTACATGGAATGTTAGCTAGTAACTTCTGTAAATGTAGTTTAGGACTACTGTGCTAATACTTTTATGTGGTGAAAGAATAATAGCCTAAAGGAAGTATTACATACATCAGTTTCATGACTGCATTCTGTGAGCATCTGCTTTAAAAAAAAAAAGTTAATTGTTTTAATTTTGCATGTTAGTGTTGATTTTGGGTGACTATTATTGTTATTCCTACTGGGGCCTAGGGTATTTAGAAATTAAATAATAATAATTTTCACATGTTAAGTGATTAAATCAGACATTCCTTGCTAAACTGAGTCCATTAATATTTCAATGAATGCCAAAAACACATTAAGAAGGTAAATGTAGAAACAGTAAACCTGGATTTGTTCTCAGGCTGTTGTAAGCGGGGTTGTGGCCGACACTCTGTTTCATCACTGAACAAACTGTCACTGTGGTGAGGGAACCACCACACACAGTGATGTCTCTTATCCCTGCCTCTGGCCTCCCTTTGTTGCCTCCCTGCCTTCCCCTGTGCCAGAGAACCCCACAGCAGAGAAAAGGGTCAATTTAGGACTAGTTGTCCTTGGCAATATATTTAGTAGGAGAATGCAAGAATGCATATTCGTGTTCCTTGTAGGCAGTTTATGTTCCTGATTTATTGTTTTGTGCAGATACTCTTCATTTTAGTAATTGGTTTGGGGATTTAAGACCTATTTCTCCTTGAAGTGATTTCTAAAGATTTGTTCAATCTGGGTGAAATGACAGCCCTTTCAATAGAGTTTTGATTTGAATTTTATGCTTTTTGTTTAGTATTTACAGAAGTATTTGTAAGTTCTGTAAGTTATAATAGTAAAATAAACTGATGGGAGATTTCTGGTAAAGCATTAATACAAGTATTTTTTTGAGGATGTTTTATAATGCTTGTAAATGCAAAGTGTCCCTAGTTTTTTTCAGGGTATTCTTCGCCAATACATGCATTGTAGTGTTACCTGTATCTCTGAGGAGTTCAGCTCAGTGACCCTGAACTGTCAGAAGAATCAGCTCCTCCTGGGTTGAGCTGACAGATTGTTGTAACAACAACAGTATTGTATTCTGTCATGTAATACAATTACAGGCCAAAACAGTTGGGATTGAAGATGTATCAGCTAAGCAGGATAAATCAGTAAATGCCTCTGTATCATTAAAGAATGTATACAAAAAAAGAAATATGCAGGAGTAGTTCTGGGATAGCTTTGAAAGTGAAATTAAACAAATGCCTGTCTGTATCAGGTTTATTTATTTTACTAAGCAGTTATATCTGAAAATAAGTGTTTGTGCTTTTTTTGTGTCAGTTGACACAGTTCTTTTACTGTGTTTTCCTAGCCTGTCCTCCGTTACATGGGTCTGTTCTGATTGCTGGCTCAGCTATTATGGCTATTGCAAGTTTGCTTAGTCTGGCTTACGTGTTTATTATGGGTAAGTAGCACCTAATATTCTGCATTATTTTTCTTTCAAGTAGACATAATTTATCTGAGCACAAGGTGTGATTTCATAGTTACGTAGTTTTAAAAATTACTGAGAAGTTCTCTGTATGTGTTGGCTTTGTTTCATAAAGTGTGTGGAGAATCTTGAGTTAAGAAACCCACAGTTTATCATCATAAACTGTTTCGAGATCAACACAGCCAGGTTTCTTAAGTAAGAGTGTTTCAGTTGTAGGAGGGATGTTGCTGTTTCAGTTCTGCATTTACACAGTTGGCCAGCTGGATCTTAGAATGAAGAGAGCAAAGGGGTGTAAAGGATTCTGTGGAGTGGGTTGTGGGATGGTGGTGACAAAAGCTTATCAAAACATGGATTTAAAGAAGCAAAAATCTGCCTACCGATTTGCACTAGTTAGAGGTAGGTTAAAAGAAGAGCAATTTGAAGGCACACTTTCATTTTAGTGAACCCTGGTTTTCCTCCTGCTTAATTTTAAAACCCAGGAGAAAAGAATAGCAAGGTGTTGTTTCAGAAACTGATCTATTCATCAGATCTCAAAAAGATGAGAGATTTAAAGATGTGCTAAATAAGCAAAACCCAGCAATGCTGTGTGATTGGAATCCTGGCACACCACAGCATAACATTGCATGGACTCTACAGCTTGGGTCAGAGTGGCTTTGGTTTCAAGCTGTGCACAGGTTCTTCAAACACCTCATTGTTGTCCACCCTCTGTGGACAGAGAACTGTGCAACTGAGGAAATGTTGCTTCCAGGCTCAGGTTGCTGAAGTGTTTACAGTGAGTGCAGTCACAAGTCTGCACTGAACCATGCAGTCTCCCAGGTTAATGTGTGCACACCATGTGTGGGCATGGCCAGAAATAGACCCTGAGACAGGGAGAATCTCCAGTAGAGAAGAAATTAAGGTAGAGTGCCTAATATTTGATATCCAGGTTAAATGAAGATGAGTCAAAAATACGGCAGATGTGAATCAAGCCTTTTAATAATAACAATAAATTTATGTTTTATTGACTTTGGTTTACTTTGATAAACTTGTATAGTATTCAGTGCTGTGTGCTCATGGTCTGCATAAATGTTGCATTTCTGGTTTGATTTTGCTGGCTGAAGAAGTCAAATGTGACTGTTGGGGTAGATTCTAGCATGCCAAAATAAGCACAATGAATAGTGAGTAACCTAATTCACCTTTATAGCTGAGTGCATGAGTGGAGCAATTCAGATGCTGTACATGATAAGATTATTTGTTTCCTAAACAGAAGAGTGCTTAGAGGCTCTAAGATTTCCAGATCATAGAATTAAGTACCTTTGGACAGGGAAGCTGCAATTCTGTGTGTTACAACTCTCTGTTGTAAGTTTTATCAGTAGACAATACCATTTCCAAGGTAACAAGTGACAAGATGAGAGGAAATGGCCTCAAGGTGTGCTGGGGAAGGTTTAGATTGGATATTAGGAAATTTTTTTTCTTTTTTTCTCTGGAAGGGTGGTCAAAGATTGAAACAGGCTGCCCAGGACATGGTGAAATCACGGTCACTGGAAGTGATGTTTAGCCCCTTGGGGGACATGGGTTAGTGGTGGTGATGTTGCTTGGGTTGGGCTTGCTGGTTGCTTGGGCTTGATGTTCTGGGAGGTCTTCTTCAACCTTAACAATTCTATGGTTCTGTGTTTTTATTTGGTTAATTGCAACATTTATTCATCTGCTTGGTCACTTTTTTGTAATTATTTTAGGTTCCAGAATGAAAGATCATCCTCGTCCGGGGGTAAGCTTAAAATTAATAAATTTGGGGTGACTAGATGGCTCAGGGGATTGTAGTGAGATACTGAACCTTTCTTCACTAGTTCGAATTCAGACCAGGTTGGTAGCAAGCAACAGTTCTGGCTGTGTAACGGATGTCTAATGTTGAGTGAGTTGGTGGTCTCCATTGTCCCTATTGAGTGTGTCTGTAGTACTGTAATTGCCACCCTGACATAGGGTTACTCTGAATGTTGTGCCCAGATGGAGTTTCCATTGCTGTCACTGAAAGGTGGTGGAAGTTTGATGTTCTTTTACAATGCACTCTTCCACCTGAATATTTAAAAGCCATTTTGCTCACCTTATTAAAAAGCTTTTTCATTAACATGAGTGTAAAACATCCAGGTGGCTTGTAAGAAAGACTTAAAAAGTTCTTTTCTGTGGTCTTGTACACCAGAAACCTTTGGTATTCTCTTCAGTTCCTGGCTATACAGATGGCATAACCTTGAACTTTTTTCTGATTTTCCTATAATGCCCCATAATTTGATGAGACCCTCTGAAAAGAAAGTGTCTGTCTTTAGGTAACACAGAACAAATTGAAAAATACCTTGTCTTTTTTCTTAAAGAAGGTTTTTCAGTTGGTAGTTTTGAATTGTAGAATAATAATTTTCAAAACCGTAATTTTCACAGACTTACGCAGTGCTTTTGAGTGATCCATGAATGTGAACTGCCTGATTTCTGGTGTTTTCCAGAAGCAAGGAAAAAGGCGCAGCTGTAGAATACCAGTAAAACTTCTTGCAGCAGGGGGATCTGGCAAATACTAACTCATCCCACCTCCTGGATGCCAGCCATCATTTGAGACACATTTTCAGGTCTCCAGTCTAAAGCTTGAGACTCAGCTGTTGAAGGAAGATGGTTTCTAACAGCGAGAGCTGACTGCCGTTAGGACAAGAGATTTTTAGGGTTTTTTTTTTATTATTCCCTTTTGCTCATCCATTTTCATTGTAAGGAATAGTATTTCAGAGGATTAGTCTTTCTTTATGGAAGGAATATAAGTGCACAGAGCTTGAAAAATGGAAGGAAAAGAGGTTAAGAGATGTTATAAAAATGAGCTTAGAAGTGAATTGAAAGTTTGCTTCATTCAAAATGAAATCTTGCCTTTATCTAACATCCTTGTGCTGGTAGAATGGAAGTGAACAGGGCAAGAGGAGGATGGGGTTTTTTTCCTTAACTTAGTTTTGCTTGTAAATAAACTTTGCTTGTAAATGAAAGCATACAAAATAGCATCCTTTGATGGGAACTCTGTTCTCTTTATGAGCTGCTCTCCTCACAAGGTGGTCTTCCATGGCAGCAAAGAATTGAGAAATAAATAGCCACAGCAGCACAGGAATGAACATCATGTTACTCTCTGAATTTGGGACAGGAACTAAATCAAAAGAAGTTTTTAAAACTTAGATGTCATTGGAAACCTCAGCTAGTACAAATATATGCTTTGCAGCTGCAGATAGGTGAGGGCTAGATACAGAGGAATTCAAGTGATATAATTTGTGTTTGTGAACTTAGGGCTGCTAGGGAAATTCCTGGTGGAAACTGGAGTGTGTTAACATGCTGCTTGTTTCCATCAAGGGCTCTTCAGCCTATATTGCTGTGCTTTGAGGCAGTAAATAGGTTTAAAATAATTTTAAGAATACACTTTGATTCTGTGTCATCTAATGACTATGGAAAACTTAATATTGGTGAAGGGCATAATTTTGACACTGGGGCACGCTTAAAAAATTATTATTGAGATTTTCCTGAGTTGGAGGGCGAAAAGGTGTGTTTTTGAAATCTGCCATCTTAACCAAGCACTGATTTTTTTTAGCATTTCTGTAGGTTGCATGTGTTGTTTCTGATGATTGTCTACCAGACTAAATGCACAACTGTCATGTATTTCTTTCTGAGGAGATTCCACTTGATTTGCTTGGCTACTAATTTTCTTTTCTTTTTTAGTTGTGCTGCTTTATTACTAACCATTGATCAAATGACAGAAATTATCAGTTAGGTTTTAGAGATTAAAGTAGTATCTGCATGGCTTCCGCTGTCACCTAGGGGTATCTAATCTGGGTAAACATTACAGTAAGGGAAAACTACTTGGAGAATGCAGCTATTGACTGATAATTTTTTTCCAGACCTTTAGTCATTAATTTGATTAACATTAAGCTTTCTTCATTTTTATAGAATCACTACTTACTGTATATGTCAATTAGAGTAATTTAACTGTGGCCAGCCAGAAGTAAACATGAAGGCTTTTTATACATATATATATTTTTAAATGTTTTGCAGAAAGCTGTAGAAGAACCACTAAATGGTAGGTGATATTCAAGGTTTATCTTCTCATTAAGGGATTAATTATGGATAAAGATAGTTTTAGTTCCCACTACCACCGCACTAAGATGGCAGATCAGTGTGGCAACTTACGTGGCTCTGTGAGTCAGTAAGAGCTTCATGTCTCAATAAAAGGTTGCCTGCAGCTCCACACTCCCTGTTTATGCCACCATGCTTACTAGCCAGAGGCACTGTTTGACTGTTTTAGGACAAATTATCTCACTATTCTATGTCCACCCTCTTTGCTTTGCAAAATGTCCATCTTTTAAGGGAAGAAGAGGGACCTTCTTCTGAAAACTGATGTTAATTCATAAAGATTTATTTGGGTGAAATACTTAATGATCACAGCAAAATCTATCCTTACCACTCTATTCTTTCTGTATTTCCTTGGGTTGGGGCAACTCTCCTGGTGTTGAGAGACTGATAGCACTTAAGGTGAGGGAAATTTACAGTGAAAAAGGGATGACTTTGAATTTTTTTTTTTGCTATTGGCATGCTGAGTAGTAGCAAGTTCTAACCTGAATTTTAGAACTAACATGAATATTAACCTGTAAAGCATTTATTTCTGTTTCACTCATTACTAATCCATCTTCTTGACTTTTAAAGATGCAAAAGGAGTGATGTTAGAATGATGGTAAGTCTAACAGATGCTTGTTTTAATGGCTAAGCATTTGAGGGTTTTGATGTTTAGAGTAACCCAGTGCTATTTCAGTGAAATTTGGAGGACAGGTTTCAGGGCAGGTGCTGTTCTTATTCAAGTTGTATTTAATTGTAAAGAAAGAATACATATATCCTATATCAAACATAGGGGAAGAATGTGTGTTCCTAAACAGTGAAGAGGATGAGTCAGTGAGAGAGCTGTGCAATAGTGTGTTTGTGATCAAATGTGGAAAGTCAAATAGCTTTATGTTTCCTTTTTGCTTGTGGAATACTTAAGATGCATGGGATGGTGGTGGGTTGTTCTATTTGGGTGTGGTTTTGGGTTTTTGGTTGTAGTTTGTTTTGGGGTTTTTGTTGGTGTTTTTGTTTGGTTTTTTGTTTTGTTTTGTTTGTTTGTTTGTTTGTTTTATTGTTGTTGATATGACTAAGCTTTCTCTCTGCATTTTAATTGGTGATCCTCAGCGGATCACCACAGGAAAGTGGTTTAAAATTAACTTTCTCTCCCTCTCCCCCTCTTTAGGTGTTACTTGAATTCTCTGGGTTTTGTTAGATTGTATTCCAATCAGATTTCACTCAATTTATTATTTTTCAGATTGCTCTCACTGAAGAGAGCAATTAGCCTTAAATTTTAGGCTAGATGATAAGGTTTGAAAATTAAAACAGTACTATTGAGTGTTTTCTATTCAGCAGCTGTACTTTTCATGGGAATAGGATAAAAAAAAGCACTTGTTGATGCTGTTGTTATTTAGGTTTCTCCCTGAATACTGAGCAAGCTTGTCATGAGGTATCACTAGACCCTTAGCCTAGTATTTCTGCATTAAATTACAACATTTTGCTACTTGGAAGGAAGGGTAAACTCACTCCAAATCTGTTAGCTCACTTGAAATACTTTTATATCATGCCATTTTTAGGAGGCGTGAATTGACAACAAGCAAATAAATGAGGTACTAGTTAGGTGTAATTGGAAAAAGGTGTACGAGTTTTAGAAACAGGTTTCCTTACAAATACCATGTGCTGTTCAATTTGTGTTACTTATGACTACTACATTTGGTTCATCCAAATATCCCATCTAATTATTTTCTAAACTAATAGGATTACACTTCTACAGTACAAAGGACAAGTGCATTGGTGTCTCATAAACACATTGGTAAATGTATACCAGTTAGTGTAATCTCAGGTGGATGGAGTGGAAGGCAGGGCCTGCTCCAGACTGGTTACTGCTTATTCTTGACAGAGTTGAGACCAGGAAACAAGTAGATATTTGCCAGTCCATTGCATTCAGAGCAGACCAGAAGGGAGATCAGGATGGGCTCTCGGCAGTTGCCTCATCCTGCTGAAAAACAAGGCAGAATTTTGCTTGGAGATGAGTTTTAAATAAGTTGTCTGGTTTTTCTTGGGTTTCATTTAGGTTATGAAAACCTACCCTCTAGTGTTGAGCTGGAGCTTCCAAAAGCACAGAGATTGTCAACTACCTATTTATTTTTAGGGTAGAGGTAGAAGTCTGTCTGTTTTTTCTGCTCTGAAAGATGGCTCCTAACCAGTGACAGAAGGTTTTACAGATGGAAGGCAAATGCTCTGACTCACACGCTGGAGGCAGTAACCTATTGAGCTTTACCTGCTTCTATGTTAACCTTCCCTGGAAAATTCACACACAGACTGAAGCAGGGATGAATCAGATGCTGAAGCTGACCAGCTTACAAAATAGCATGTGAAAGTAAACTAGCATTAGAATATATGGACAGGGTGGGTCAGGCAGCTGAGCCTGTGAGCCACTTCAGCTTACTCAAATTCACGAGTGAAAGCTCCAAAACAGTGTCCACCTTTCTTTTGAGGAGAGGCTGAAACATCACTTGCTGTTAGTAACATCTTTTACCACTATGTGAATGCTAAATGTGCTTTCAATTTTGAAATGAAAAAAAAATAAATCTGTAAGCTGTGACTTGCATAGCATTGCTGTTTTTCCCAAACAATATTTCTTTTTCTTTCTTTTTAAATTCCCAGAACTGCAGAGTTATGTGATGCGTATATAAAAAGTACACCGTTGTTGATACACCGTGGCCTTGAAGATGCACTACTCATCAAGAAGAAATTCAGGACTCTAGTTGTTTTGCATGTGTGGCAAAAGTGCTTTTGATACAAATGACATAATTTTATAGTCACAGCAGCTGTAGCAAGGAACATGTGTGTTTGCCCACATGTGATCTTTATTTTCTTTTGTTATGGTGTATATGGGATGGTTGAGGGTGAGACTATAAAAAGCACTATTTGCCCAGTACAGATTCTCCCTGCAGTAATCCTTAGTGGTATTATTTTCAAAAACTATCATTAGTCACTGCTTTGATAATGGGCTTGCTGAACCCAGAAATTGCAATACCATTTAGACTATTGTTTACTTTATTTGTGTGCATGGACAAAGTATGGTTTATTTGTATGATACAAGCAGGAAGTAGAGATTGTACAAATACATATTTTCTGACATTCAGCAAATTTTTATTAAAGAAATACAAAGTTAGTCACAAAGTTGCATAAGTACAAAGTTTATTCCCAGCTCTCTTGCAATTATTAACAAAGTTCTAATTCCACGAGATGTTAGTATTCCTCTCTGTGGACAGTAGTCATGTGTGCTCTGGTGGCTGATATTTTTGTCCAGTGAGAGGGCTCTCTGTGCCTCCTCTGTATCCTTTGATGAGAAACTGCTCAGCTGTTGGAGCCTAATTCAGCACTGGAATTACAGAGCACAGGAGCTGGTAATCTTAATGCTGAATGTGGTTCTTGTGTGTGTTCATGTTGTGCAGTGTGTGGAATTGGAAGCAATTTCAGGCTTTCTTAACTCAGTGAATTTGTGAAAGTTGCAGATGCTTCATAAAAACAGAAGTTTCCTATTTAGTATATTTTTGACAGTTTAAAACCTTGTTTTCTTGAATGGAAAAGAGCTATATCGTTTCTGGCCCAGGTTTGTGTTGCTGCCATTACATCACAAATACATAAAATAAAAAATTGGAGGAGCTGATGAGGAGTGAGGAAGCTCAGTTTCTGTATATATGTAATGATATGGTTAAAAATCAGTTTACTAGGACTTGCACATTCCATGAGATTCTGCTATGTTTTACAGCTATTTTGAGAGTTGTTCCAATATAGTTGGCTGCTCTTGGACTTTGCGTATGCTTTGTAGAAATCTTGACACTGTTTCCTGTTTGTACTAAGGTACTGTATTTCAAAGGCACACACGGTTTTCTCCTTCTAACAATTTAAAACTTGGTTTGGAAAGCTGTTGCCAAACAGTCACATAATAAAATCCATGTTTTTAAAGATCCTGAGTAATTTGGCAGTTCTCAGAATTGAATGTTACAAACCAAGGTTCATATCCATTTTGTGGGTGCATGTTGCAGGGATTTGGGTCTCTGCACATCGAACTCCGAGTCGCATTAAGAATTTAACAAAGCAAAATTGAGGTGTCGTATTTTACAGTAGGTGCTGTCCTAATCGTCCCTCTCGCCAAGACTGCAGGATTGAGCCATTTAAAGCAAGCTATGGGCCAGCCCTCACTGGGATCAGTGGAACTGGACACAGGGAAGAGGGTCACCCATGCGATAAAATATGGGAGAAACATGTATGGCTCTCATTTACTTTGCCAGTGGGAGTATTCATGTAAGGTTTGAGCTCTAACAGATGAATCTTTTGGTGCAGGTTTTTCCATAATCTCAGTGATACCGAACTAAAGATGGGAGATGGTTCTCCATTACAATTCAATATAAAAATTTTTCTAATTTAGTATTGTGCAGTGCTCCCTGTTTATAACTAGTGATTCCCTCTGTCAAGTTGAAAGTCTTAGCAGCAGAAGAATAAAAAGCCAAATTACCTGGAATTCTGTTGAGGTATTCTGCCTTATAAAAACAATTATGTATAATAGCTTTATGTTAATTTCTCTAAAGCAAACTGCAGCAGAACCCCGCTGTGTCACCGTGGGATCAGGCGGAGCTGTTCCTAGGAATTGTTGAAACCTGAGGAGCTCAGTGGCTGGCTGTGTGCTGCAGAATCGTGGCCCCAGAAATGGGAGAAACCCACCATCCTGTTGCATTAAGGGCTGGATATCTTGTAGGTGGGAATTTAAAAGTGAGTGTTCAAAAAGTCATTGGTACACCTAGCCAGCCCTTTCCCACCAGTAATTTAAACCAAAGTTGTTCATAACTGTATGCTTTCCTTTGTGTGTGTACATATGTGTGTATATATAAATATATAGACATTTTAAATATCTATAGATCTATAGTCTTTACCCAAGAAACTGTTTTTATTTATGAAACATAAAATTATTTTGTAAATATTGTGCTAATATTCTTAAAAAATAAAGTCATTTTAAGTTGTTTTTGCAGGAGATTTTCTTGTTGCTAGCACATTGAACTTCTGTAGCTGCTTCCATAAATTCATAGTCATAGCTGCTCTTCTCCCTGTCTTTATGTATTACTGGATCTACAGGAATGTTATCAGGGTTACATAGGCTGCAGCAGATGATTTTGGGTGTGTTTCTCCTTAGAAAGGTCCAGATGGTGAAGTGAGTGTGTAGGCTGCCTTGTAATGACTTCAATTGTGCTCTCCAACATCAGCCATCAAGTGCTGTCACCCCAGTGTGCTGTGGGAGGAAATGAAGAGTAACAAGCTGCTGCTGCCACTAACTTCAGAAACAGCAGTGCAGCACCTCTCTTCAGTCTGTCTTTGTAGCCCTGCAATGGTATTTCTGTGAGAAGAGGATCCCTTGTGTTACCGCTGAAGCACTGCTGGATGAGTTTTGTATTTCCTGAAGTTGTCTTTAATGTTCATTCGACTGCGGAGAGAGGGAGTTGCAAGTTGTGCCTGGTAGGCTTTCCACTCACGCATCCTCTTCAGTGCAGCTAAGCTGATGGGAACAGTGGAAATTATTGGTAATTCCCTTGTTTGTTCAGGGTGACTTTTAACTGTGGCTGTTAAACTTCAGTGTCTCTACAGAAATGTTTTGTGACTTCTCTAGACACACTTTCCTCTCTAAAGGAGCCATGAACCACAATTTGAGATATTTAAACAGAATTTTAACAGTTCTAGACTTTTCTGTGCAGGGACCCAACTGCAGCGTGAACTGCAAGCTCAGGAAAACTGGTCTTGAAGCTCAGGAAAGCTGCATGCTTGAATTTCGGGGTGAGAGAAATTGTGCTCATCTAAATGTATGCGACTGGAGAATATCTCAACACAGAACCATCAGTGATGCCCAGTACCTGTGATCCAGACTGCTCCAGTCAGTTCAGCTAGGAGAACCAACCCAGATGTGGGCTTCCAGTCCAGAAGCCTTCTGAAAGTGCTTGATCAGAGCTCCACAATTCAGCAGTTGCTACCGAGTTACCTGCCTAAAAGTAGAGGTGGACAGACAGCCTCTGGTTCATTTCCACTTTGCAGAAGAATTTATATTTATTTCCTATGGAAAATAATGTTTTTGTGCTCTAGTGCTCTGTGCCTTTGTCATAGATGCAGCCAATACGGTCTTGGACTTCAGTACCTCCTTGCTTCCTGTATCCTTGAGCATTCTTGCAAAGCTTTCAGGATGAAAAAGTGTGAGCTGGGCTTCCTCTAGTTTCTGTGTTGCTTCCCTACTGTGCCTGCAGCAGAAGCACAGCAGGGGTAGGGCATGGCCTGGGAGGTGCACCCCAAACCCTTCTGCAGTTGGGCTGTGGGAAAAGGACAAGGAGTACTCAAAAAGTACAAGAGAAGGGCAGAACCAGATTATTTTTCAATGAAATGATGAATTAGCAAAAAAAATTTAATACACAAATGTAAATAGCACGGAGACAAGGATCATCTGCTCTGGGGGAGGAAAGCTGCAGTGTTGAAACAAATTTTGGTTTCTTCTGTTCTTTTGCTTTTTTTAAAGACTACAGACAGGAGGCTTTTGAAATTGTTGGGCTGGAGAGTGGGTGCTGTGAAGGGAAGAGAGAGTCTGCCATGAATACAAGTTTGGTGGGAGAATTAAAGAGCATAGGAACTTCAAGTTTGCCAGAAGAGTGTGAACAGTTTCTCCTAACATTGCTAAAATTGGTACTTTTGGACCCTCCAGAGTTATGGGAATAATTTTGTTTCTTCACTGAAAGGGTTGTCAAGCACTGGAACAGGCTCCCCAGGGCAGTGGTGGAGTCATTGGATGTGGCACTCACTGATACAGTTTTGTTGACAGGGTGGTGTTCAGTTAAAACTTGGCCTTGATGATCTTGGAGGTCTTTTCTGACCTTAATAATTCCATTATTCTGTATAGTGCTGCTGTCTGCATGTGACCAAGCAGCTGAGCACGTGGAGGTCCTTGGGGATGTGCAGTTGTCACATGAAGTCAGACTCTACCTCCACACCTCAGTGATGTCCCCTGGGTACAGCAGCTGCTTTGTGCAGAGTAAGGTCTGGCACACCTTCAACTTGAATTAAAGTACTGAATTTTACTGTCATTCACAATTTATGTACCTGCAGATTGTGAAAGATTTTGAAACTCCTCTAGTAATTAGTCTTCCCCCTTTCCTACCCCATCCCACACCCTCCCTGCCTTTCTTTTAAGGCTTCACAATAGGTGGGTGCAGGTTAAACTTGGAATGGTTACCAGACCTGGGGAAAAACAAAGGATACAACATTTTTCAGAATTTGGCTTGAGGGTACTTGTATTTTTTTGCATTAATCTAACTTTCCTTTTTTTCTTCCAGAAGTGCTGCAGGAATTGCTTTTAAAGCAAGAACATTTGGTTGTATTTTTTTCTGTGTGAGAGCAGTATTCTTTAATAAACTAGGTACATGGGAAAGAGGGAAAAAAACCCAACCCAACAAATCAATGGAAATCCACTGTGCTGTTAAACAGAAGGTTCATCCAAGGACAAATGGAAGTTCACACAGCAGTAAGGAGAAAAGGGACCTTTAAGATGAATTCATTGCAATTAATTTCATCTAAGTTTGAGCATAGCCAAACTTAGTTTCCCTGAAGAAAAAGGTGATCAGGTTTCTCTGGCATTTCATACTAATTCATGTCAATGAAAAAGAAAATTCACCTATTGAAGATTAAGTAAAGGCACTGTGTTGTGTGCAGAGCTCTGCCAGGTATGGGAGTTAGCCTAAATAGAACTTGGAAGCTTTGATTTGTCCCACATCAAGAAACACTGAGAATTTAAGGATCATAATAAAATGATATAAATTGTAATTAAAGGAGCCCAGCATGGAAATAGATTCCTTTGTATCCTGCACTGTAATTACAAAACAGGTTTTCAGAAAAAGTCACTCTGTTCCTGGAGTTAAGAATGAATATGGAGCCAGGCACTTACTGTTCTAGGAAGTTTGTGAGGTTTTGGCTGGCACAGATAAACAGGTACCACTGTAGGAACCTAAAATGTCCTCCCTTACCTGGTCTGCAGGTAGGAAAAAAGGGTTTTTTGATAGAGTGAGCAAGCTGAAAACTACTGTGATGTTATTTAATGTGACAGTGTAAAGGTGTGTGGGTTTAAAAGGTGGTTATGGGGAGGAGGGCAATTGTTTTGTCTGTACAGTACCCCTTACCTGCCCTGTCCTCTGATGCTGTGGCCACTGGACGACCTCATCCCAGCAGGAGATTGGGCAGGGAGCACTGGGGCCCTGCTGCCTTTGCCTCTTGTTCCACCCTGGGTGCCTCCTCTGCTGCCACAGCAGCAGCATGGCCACTCCTCCCAGGCTGCAGGGAGAGGGGGACATGCAGCTCCTCTCCTGCCTCCAGCAGGGGCGAAAGAAGCTTCCACGAACAGGATGAGTGGGAAGAGGGGAATGGGTGCTCAGCAGAGCCTTGGAGCAGGGTATTAGATGTGGCACTGGCACCCTACCACCCTTAGAGCTCTGTTTATTTAACAAAGGTGATGCCTTGATGCTACCCTAACTCTGTTAGGTTGCCCTTCACACTGCCCTTTATTCCTCATACCAGTTCTCTGGGAATGATGCAAACCAAATAGTAATGGGCAACTGGGGAATAAAATCACCATTTCCTGAACCATGAGGTAGCTGTTGGCATTTGCAGTGGTGGTACACCAGAACACTAAAGCATAAACAGCTTTAAATGTCTTACTGAACAGGAAACAAAGCTGGTTACAGCATCAATGAGGAAGTGCAACTAACGTGAGATAAAATACGTCATGACTCTGGCAGTCACAGGGAAAGTGACAGAGGAGAATGTGGTTCCTGTCCCCCAAGGCCAGCTAAAGGAGCTAAACCTATTTCATTGGTGACAGTGTGAGCTCTTGACATGCTCTGTGGGTGCACTAATAGTACAGTGCATGTCAAAGGCAAGGAGGGAAAAGATGCTAAAACAAAACAATTGGCTCAAGAGAAAAGCCCTATGCTGAAAGGTACAAGTCACTACTGATTTATTTACCCACCATAGAAAACAGCCCATTTACCATGTGCACTTGGTGAGGGACTGGTCTATGCCTTGAGCCTGCTTTTAATCCAGCTTGCAGCCTGGGGCTCTGAAACCTGAACAAAACAACCTCAGTGCACAGCAGGAACTTCCAGGCCAAGGGCTGGGGAGCAGCAAAGAGAAAGTTCTGGGAGCTCACAAAGCTCACTAGTGAAGAGCAGGGACTGGCAAAAGGAAGGAAGACAGAGAGGCTGCAGCAGTATTTTCTCCATGCTGAGCTGGTTGTGGCAAAAGGGAGGAAGACAGAGAGGCTGCAGCAGTATTTTCTCCATGCTGAGCTGGTTGTGGGGGTGTCACAGCAGTAGCTGTAGCTGGTACAGTTCACCAAATTGTGGGAAAGGCCTTCCCTTGCCTACATGCTGCTCCAACACCTTTAACTTCCCTGGTGCTCTTCCAGCAAGATGCCTTTGGTGAGGCAAACCTCTGTCTTACTTTGATATTTAACCCCTGTTGTGTGCCATCTCCAGTTCAGCTCAGGTTGGTTTCAGCCATCCTGAAGAGGAGAAGTGAGACAAGGTTTTTTGTTGAGTTGCTTCTTAGTAGAAATGCCTTCATTTGGAAAGTGTCCCCCTCCTCCCAGTGAGTGACATGGCAAGTGAGGCAGGGCCCATTGCAAGGCTTGTGCTTCACTTGAATCCCACGGAACTGGAGAGATGCTAAACCCGCAGGACAAAAGGGACTGTGCAGACTGCAAGCTCTGAAAGCATTGCCCTAGAATGGTCATACAAGTTTGAAGACCTGTGAACCTTTTGCTGGAATAGTTCCTAAAGGGAGCTACTTTCTGGATTTATTTTTTAATTTATTTTTTACCTTTGCAAGCCCAGTCAATCTGTGCTAGAATTTATTTTTTAGTAAAGCAAATGCATTTGCTGTTGTAAGCATGTCTTTAGCGTAACATTCCTCAACATGGTGATCTCACAGGTCTGAAAAGAAGCCCAGTGAAAGAGTAGCTTTGTCAAGGGAAATACTTTTACAACCATACATGTAGGTGACAGTCATACCCCACTGGACTCTGAACATCCTGAGGTGCCAAAGTTCCCTCAGTGCCCAAGAGGAACTGATGGCACTTGAGGTCTGCATCATCTACTATCTGGATGTCTTGGAGAGAGCTCTGTGGCCATCTCTTACTGTCTGGATTCCTGAAGGTGTTCTGGTGACCCCAAAGGAAGCAAATCCCAGTTTTGCCAGCAAAGCTCTGAAGATGAGAGGAGGGCTGAGTGTTGTCATTGTGCAGTGACACAAGGGGTGTGGAGGGTGGCAGGGAGCAGAGCTCCACATCCTTCATCTTATTCATGGCTCCCCACACCTGCCACAAGAGGGGTCTTAACAAACTATAATAATGGCCTATCTGATGCAGTAAAAAGTGGCTTTTTGCCACAGCACTAAGGACCTCTCCTTTATAGTGGTGGATCATGCTTCCCTTGTCTGATTATACCAAAGTGGCCTTCTTTTAACTCTGGTGTGTGATCAGGTCACCCAAAATAAATAAAGAAGACCAGTGGAAGGGGTGGGGAAGACAACTGCTTTGAAGGTAGTGCCACCGGGTCATGTGGGTTGTTCAAGGCCAGTGCTCATTCCAGGCTTCTCAGTCCAAGAGAACACCTGGCAAAAGAGGCAGTCCCTCTTCCTGGTTCTGCAGAGTTAATCATTAGTAGGTTTCTCTGCATTCTAGCCTAAAATAGTTAGGGTGGGGGGAGTGCTTTCCCCACTTCCCTTGGGTGCCCCTGCACACAATCATGAGCCTCCAAGAGGTGACTGGTGGATCAGGTTCCTGATTTAGATTTTACTCCCCTTCAGTGGTGTAGTCCCAGACATGTTGTGATTTTGGGACCAGTTAGTGCATTTGAGTCTGAAGTGAACTGTGGAGCCACAGAGAGAGAAAGTCACAAGTTGCATGGAGGAAAAGGAAGAAAAAAGGAATGTGCCAATGGAGGCCCCAGGCCACAGCTGGGTTTTTGGAGCTCTGACTTTGTTTCAGGGCATCCAGGGGTGCCCAGGATAAAAATGACCCTAAGTCCAGGAAAACATGGCCTTGGAGGAAGGACTGGAACTAATAAGTTAATTAAAAAAAAAAAAAAAGGAAAAAAAGAAAAAAGAAAAAAAAGCTGTGGCAGGGCATGAAAGATGCAAGAATCACTTCCCCAGACCTGCAGCAGAGCAGACAAAAAGCTGACTCTACACAGGGATGGAGAGACAAGACCAGACACTTTTAAAACTCCTTTTGTCGGTGCTCATGTTAATGTTTCAACAGCTCAAGAAGAGCAACCAAGGAAAAATTTTCCACCATGGTGGTTTCTTCCCATCCATCTGCACAGGGAGCTGCTGCCACAAGCAGTGCTGTACACACAGGGAGGGACTGAAGCACAAGGGTGGGATGGACTGAACTCCTCACTCAGCAGGCCAGCGCAGCAGAAGGGGCTCCCACACATGCACAGCTCTGGTGACGCAGGACTCAGGGCTGCACTGATGCACCTCTCCATCCCAAAGCCACGCTGCAACCCCATGCCTTTATCTCAGCCTGCAGCGGGTCAGAGACATCTGTAAAAATGGTAATCAGACTGCCAGGATGGATGCTGCTGTTCTGGGAGCTAGGCTGCAGGAAAAACCTCCTGTCAAGATGGGATGGACATGACTACAGCTGGGGAAGTGTGTGAGAAAGGATGCAGTGATAGTCTGAAATAAAGTTTCATGGAAAGGGAAAAAGGCCAAACCACTTGTGATTCCTGGTATGGGCAAGGTGTGCTTTTGGCTGGAAGAAGACTGGGGACTTGAGGACCCATGCATGAGGCCAGATAGCGTTCTGGGTCATGAGAGATCATGGTGATAGTGGTTTGTGGCTCCTTTTCTTGGGTACAGCCTGCAGTTCACAAAAACGCTGTTGTTTCCTGGGAAGCTCTGAAATTCTGTGTGTGTCCTGTGCCAAATGCCAAAAAGGCCAACAGCCATCCTGTGAGGAGGTCAGCATTACATTTTAATGACCAGTCCATGCATTTGGGAGAGCAGGGCCCATCTTGCCTCTAGAGGCTGTTTGTCTTGAATGCTCTTCAAACTGGCATGAATTCTTCTAGTGCAGGGCATTGTATCTACTAAAATAAAGCTAGAAGAGTGCAATTGGGGAAAAATGTCATGATTATTCATAAAGACCCATTAGAAACTGTCTTTAGTGGTTTAATTCTCCCTTAGTGAGTGTGATTGTTGGGTCCATGCTTTGTTTTGATTCAGATGGTATCTGCATCAGAGTGAATCATTTGAACAGAAGCCCCAAGCTTTTGAAATTCTGCCATTTCTTTATGGAAGCAGAAAAATAGAGCCAAAATTTAAATTCAGATGATTAAAATAAGCAGTTTAAAAACACCTGCTTCAAAGTTCTTATTTATTTTAACTTATTAAAGCAAAAAATGCTGAGTAACCAATCAATTCCTGATCTGTCCCATACCCCATCATTGCACATACGCACTACCAAGCTGGTGCTAGACTGGAGAAATGATCCAGATAAACCTTTTAATTTTTAGTTGGAACATGTGAGTGCTTTTTTTCCCCCCTCCATGTTTCCTAGATAGGCTCTGCACCACGCTGTGTCATTTTTCCTAAATGGCAAACCATGGTTCTTTTACAGCTGGCTTGTAGCAGGGGGAGTATTTTGTCTGAGTCACCAGAGCCATCTGGTCTAAGCAAATATTTTAGTGAATGATCTCTCTTTCTTACTTAGACTGCTTTTATTCTTCTGTTTATGTGAAGACAAAGGCAGGGCGGTTTCTCACTGACTCGCTCACCCTCCCTCCACGAGCTGGCATTAAACCATGGCCTCACCCAGCTTCAACACCACCAAACATTACAATGTCTGTGGGCAGATTTTCAAGCTGTGCTTGAACTATGAATTAAAGTTTTAAAAGAAATGTTTTTTGCTTCCTGGGCATTTGCAAACAATTCTCTTCAGTTCCCTGCAGATTGCTCAGGGTGTAAGTACATCATGTGGGGGTGGGGGTTCCTCAAAACATTAACCAGTGTGTGCTTCCTGCAGCACTTGGATATCACTCCAGGTTACAACTAGTTTCCTTGAAACAGCAAGTTCCTTCCTTCATTGCAATGGGGTTTGGGTGGCTTCAGTTTTGTCTCCTTCCCTTGGCTCTCAAATGATGTTTGCCGGTGCTGGTTCAGGGTGGTGTTAGACACTGGCTCTTCACCACCAGCCCTGCCATTCTCACACAACAAATACTTGATGTGATATAAATATCTGATCTGATAAAAACCTTCCATGGAAACAGCATGAGAAAGCCATAGAGCAGTTAGTTGCAAATAACATTTCTTCTGAGCAGCAGTAGACTGGCTGCTGAAAAGCAGCTGTTCCAGAGACTGCTGCATTTATTGAGTTAGCAGTGCTGGAGACCCCATATGTACTGATGCTGTGTGGATGCAGCAGGAAAAGAGCCCAGACTTGCAGCTGAAGACCACTCAGTGACATGGTGCCAGTGGAGACACCACTGCTGCTGGTTTTGCTCAGCCCTTGTGACCTGAGCACACAGACCTAGCTGGGGCCTCTGTCCCTGCTTGCACAGCAGCCACCAGACCCCAGCACACGGAGATGGGAGGGCTCTGGGAATGGGACGGAGAAAATGCTGCTTTTATTTTTATGGGCCGGTGTCTGCCCACAGTTTTATCACTGCTCAAAGCCAGCTCTGCACACAGAGTTTTGGTTTCCCCTTTCTGCAGCACAACCTGCACTTAAAGCTGGGATGTGTTCATGTGTGCACCTGCTGAAGGGTGGCAAGGTTGGACTTTCACCTGTGCTTGCACTCCTTTGCACCCATGGATGACTGACACTGCTCTGGTGGCCCTCCTGGACAGGCCCTGAGCCCAGGCTGGCTCTCCCTAAGGTCCCTCTTCCTCCCCCTCAGCCAGCAAGGCAAAGCAGCATGACAAGGTTACACATGGGTGATTTTTCAAATGACTCATTAGCAAATAATTTCCTGCAATGGACTAAAACAAGAAAGCTGAGTCACTGCCTCTATCGAGGTTTAAGGGGTTTTACACACCACTGGGTGTAGCCTGTCTGTCTGTCCCCATGCACATGCACAGAAGGCTGGAAGATGCCCAAAGGAGGATCCTGTATGTCCTTCTTAGAGCTGGCTTGTGTTTGGTGCATGTCCAGCCTGGAGCTGCCAGCTCATTCCATGCCAGAAAAAAATTAATGCACATGCACCACCTTCCCCCTGCCAGGAGGATCCAACATGAGCCTAAGCATTACTGAGTGCACCAGTTTTGTAGCAAATCTGGCACAATTGGATGGTTGCAAGGGGTCCCTTGGGTCTGAATGGGATTTGTCGCCCCTTGCTGGGTGTTTTGGGTCAGGTCCACTTGCCTGTGATATAACCTGAATAATATCTGGTGTGGACATCAGGAGAGAGCTTGTTGTGGCTTAGCTTGCAACAGCACCCAGTCAGTGTAAATTGTGGATACAGGTAGCTCTGACACCGCAATGTGAGTGTACTCACACAAGTATGTACTGTGCTACATGAAAAGCATCACTGGCTTGCCTGGGTCTGCAGAAGACTGATAACCTATGGGCACACAGTTTGAGAACCACTGAATTTCCTAAATAATTAAAATTAAGAGAAAGCTTTGGATTGGGCTGCATTATTTTTCATGATTCTGCACTGATTTTAGTGTTTCTGGAAGTTGCTCAATAGCGTTTCCCTCTCCTGCCAACACCAGGGTGCCTCCAGGAGTGTCACACCTGGTGTTTGATTTTGCTCTCAGAAGCATGACCCCTAAATCTTGACTGCAGTGTCAAAAAGTGATGAAACTACAGCTGAGCCTCAGAGCTTGGGTTCTTTATGCTGCACATACACTTCAAGTGTTTCGCTCGGGAGAAGCTCCACTTGCACCACCCTTCCTCCACAGGGCTGCTGTGGATATTTGCATTGCCACCAAATGCTGTAGCTGAACTCTACCTGTACCAGCCAGACAAAGCCTTTTCATGTTCAGGCAGGGGTTCAGCCTGGATCACCTCACTGTCTGAAATAAGTCTGGGGAATAGCAATGAGGGTGAAATAAACTGGTTTACATTAACATAAATGGTACCAGCTTAACAGCTCTTGAGAGCTGGAGCAACATAGGTGAGACCTGAGAAATATCCAGCATCTCCCTGGGTTTATGGCAATTTAAACTGACTCTGATAAAAGTTTGATGAGCCAGGTGGAAAGGGTGTGTCATTGCCTTCCTCCCTCCAGTGCTCTGGGTAGAGGAGAGAGATAGTTTACCTTTAATGGCTAGTTATAAAAAAGGAAAAATAAAAGAAAAAGCTGCCTCAAAATTAGATATATTTTGGGAAATGTTTTGCTTGGCAAAGGGAAACCACTGGAGGTGCTCCTAAAGTCAAATGTTTTGGGGAGTGACAGTCCTCTGCAGGGACAGAGCCAGGAACTGGGTTAAACCTCTGCAATAAGATACATCTCCAGGCAGGCAGTAGCAAAGCATGGAAAGGGTAAAATAAAAAAAAATAGCAATAATTAGTTAATTGGGATTATGCCTTTCAGTAACACAGTTACTGACTTAATAGAACCTGTTGGGTTTTATTTCATTAGACCATGAATATTCTCCCTGCTCCAAGTAGGGGATGTGGTTCCTCAGCCAATGTCAATTGAATTGAATTTGCACAGCACAGAAAAGCAGGAGAGCTTTCCAGAAAACTACTCACAGACCCCTTTTTGACCTGATCTGGGAGAAGATTGTGGGGCCAAGAGCAGGTGCCTGGGAGCAGGGAAAAGCAAGCAGCATTGTCCTTCATCCTAAGCGGCTCAGTCAGGAGATCAGTCCTGCTCTACAAGACGCCAGACCTTGCCAGTGCTCACACAGACACCTGGAAAATAGGGATAAGGCTTGGAGCAGGGGCTGGCAGGAGGGGAGGGGAGGGTGGCAACACCCTGCAAGGGTGGGGATTCACACCCAGTGCAGCTCTGCAGTCCCGGCCTTTGAAGGCATAAACCTTTCATCAGAATTACTGAACTCCCACCAGGGATATTTCCCCTTTTCCCCTTCCCTCTTCCTTTTTTTTTTCCACTCAGGCAGACACTTCCACTGTGCTGCAGGGGATCTCCAAAGCCAATCTTCTTCATCACCAGTGTTTTCTCAGAGCTGCTGGCCCAGCCCTGGTGCTTCTGGAAGAAGAAAGCAAAGCACATGGGAAATGGGTGGCAGCCCAGGCTGTCAGCCCTGGGGGGCAGTGGGGTGGCTGCTGGCTTCAGCCTTTGCATCCCTGTGCTCTGCAGTTTCCCTAAGGAAAACACTGAGATTTTTCAAACATTTCAGAGGTATTAGCAAGTTCAACTCCTATTAAAATCAACAGGAACTAGACATGCAGCCAGCTGGGGGAAGAAGAAAAGAAAAAGGACATTAAACAGCCAGCTAAAACTGTAGTGATGAATCAACCATACTGCAGCCCCCAAAGGATGAATCAAGTATATCACTAATCCACACTTTTCAGAGAACTAAAATTTGCCTTAAAAGTCCACGAGTTATGAATACACTGGGTTTTTTTTCAGTAACATGCAAAGCAAGGGAATAATTCAATTACACACAAATACATAGGAATATTTTCTGTTGGCCTTTAAAGGACCTGCTTGTAAAAAGATCTTTTCTGACTGTCATTTACTTATACCAAGGATCTGGAGATTAAGAAAGCAGGGGCCAGGCCAGGCCAATTTCTCATGTGGTGAAACTCCACTGAGTACAAGTGCATTTAGAGTAGGGCAGTGAAAGCATCCCTCCCAGGAAGAACAGGAGTAAGAAATGCCTGGTAGAATTAAATCCCTCTGAGGGCTGCCTGGTGTGCTGCCTTCTGCCACGTGGCTGAGGCTTTTCCACCAATCCTGCCATCTCCTTTATGGTGCCTGTTGAAAAGACCCCACAGCTAATAAAGGAGCAGCAGCTTGCTGTTGGACAATGAGATGTGCATGCCATAAACCCAGAGCTCCCGACAGATGGCTGGATTTCTGTCACTGCTTTCACAGAGGGGTGCTCCAGACCCCTGGCAAAGTGATTCATGGGCTCTGGGTTGAAGGCAGCTCTGGCTTCCTGCAAATCACAGATCTCTGGGTGGATGGTGGAGATGTGGTGTGGGCCAAAACTGGCCTCTGAGCAACAGGGACACCAGGAGAGAAGAGCACCAGCGTGCTGCTGCCACCCTGCCACACCACCATGACTTGCTTACGTGTCCTGGGAGCTTGGCACAGTTAAATCTCATTCACTAAAAGCAGTATAAACACAGTAAGAAACTGCAGAGCTCCCCATCCCTCCTGCTGTGCACAATTGCTGGAGATCCTGGGAGAAAAATCTTCTTCCCAGGCTTCTTCTAGATTTCCCTTCTAAGGGAAGGCTAATAGTGAAAATATTTGGTTTTCCTTTCACATTTGGTTTTCCTTCCCCAAGTCTACCTGAATAAAAAATAATTGCTGAAAATTTGCAGACAAATTTCCTCTCACATGGTATTTTAAATCTCATGGTGTGCCATCAGAACAGGCTCTGTATCAACCATTTACAGCATAGAAAGCTCAAGGGAGTACAATGAGTAAGACATATTAGTGACAAAACCCCTTCTAGTTAGCTAGAGAGAAGTAAGGACCAGAAAAGGTGGAGCACTTTGGTTAAGATTTTTCATCTATGAGCACCACTGACACCGAGGGTTCCTCTCTGTGCCTTGTAGTATCAGGCTTCTAATTAATTTAATTGTCCTTATGATGGGCAATTAAGTTCCAGCCCAAGTGTGTCCTCCACTCTATCTAAATGAAGAGGAAGCTGATGATATACAGTAAGGGGGGGCAGGAGGATGATGATTCCACCCCAAATGGCTCATGGTGCCCAGCTTTATTTATTTAATTTTTTTTTGAAATGACACAGATTTGAAGCTTCCCTTCACAGCAAGAATTTCAACTCCAACCCCCCTGGAGGATCTGACTGCTCATTCCTGGCTGGTCAGGAATGAGCCCCTGCCTCAAAGGGTCTTGTTCAACCTGTGCAGCAGATGGAAACCCATGAGCTGTCAGGATGCTCACACAGTTGAGCTCCAGGACTTGCAGGTGGAAACAGTGCCCATTTTTTGCCCTAAACCAGTTGTTTTAATTGAAGGACCTCTCCATAACCCTGCCAGTCAGATGTCCTGAGACTGTTGAGCTGATAACCAACGCTATTTCCTGAATCCACTGGGTTGGGGCAGCCTGGTGGGTCATCCCCTGCCTCACTCTGCTTTCACCCAAACCAAGTAGCTCCTCACTGCCATTTGTCAGACTTTGTCACTCGAAAGCATTTCTTCGTTCTCTGGGGTGCAAGATCTTGGCTTTGGCAAGCTGGCTCAAACTGTTCACCAAATGGTGCAACAAAAGACAGAAGAGCTCCAGTTTGTGGCTGAAGATGTGGGGTTTACCAAACCACAGCTCTGGAGGAGCCTGGAGCACACCCAAACCTTCCCTCCACAAACCTGGGAGCACCTGCTGCCCTGGGCTTCCTCTGAGGACACCAGGCCCAGCACAAACACAAGGCTCATTTTGTACAAACAGTTCCTGTGATTACCAGCTGGACTAATGTGGAGAGAAAGGCATTTACCTTCCCCAAGTACCTGCAGTAGCCCTTCTTTTTGCTCATCTCATTTGTGCTGGCAAAAAAAATCCTCTGAGCATCCAATTTGCCCTATGGAAAACAAAAAACCAACACCCAAACTGTCAGTCATAAATATGCCCTAATTAGCAATTTTAAAAGGGAAAAAATATACAATACAGACACATGCATATAAAATATGCTTCATAATTGAGACTTCTCCAGTGCTCATTAGTTGCTGAATATAGATGTTGTGGGCTGCTGTACCCACTCAGAGCCACCAGCTTTGCTGCTGCCTACTTCACCAACTGATTTCTCCAGGTGGGATGTGAAAATGAGGCCAATTCCTGGCACAGTCATCTAAGGACATAAGAAGATTATTTGAGGGGGTCAAGGTCCAAGGGAGAAGCCTCACTGCTTAGAAGTGGGAGTGATCTTTTTCCCCCATCATGCAGAAAGCACAGCAAGATGATGCCAGGCCATTGCCTGGATGCAAGTCTCTGGTTCATCTTCTCTGCTGATGCAAAAAAAAAAAGAAAAAAAATTTAAAAACCCATAGATACTTATAAAAAGCACATTTTTTTTTCCCCAGCAGGAGAGGTGCAGATGGTAAGGGACCAAACTGGAGGTTTGTACTTTTCAAGGAGTCATGTGCAGCAGCCTGTGCCTGTCCCCTCTCTCCAAGAAACCCAGCTTGTGATGCAGGGACCAGAGGTGCATAGGTAGGAGCTTGAGCAGGGCTGCACAAATACAAAACTGCAAAAATACTGTCATGTTCACAACTGCCACCATCTACAACACCAGTACCCAGGGAAGATTCCATTATTTTAAATTATGAATAAGGATGGACTAAGGTGTACTTATATGTAGCATGCACACATACAGCCACACAAAAAGCAGCAAAATATGTGAAGGTCAGAACTGAAACAAAAAAAAAAATTATTTTGACTTACAAATGAGAGGTTTATACTGGTTTTGGGAAGCTTTTCTGTACAGGCAGTGCCACCATTTAGACTTTTGCTTCAGGGTGGAATGGGGCAAAACCAGCACCAGAAAATGATGCTGACTGATAAAGGCTGAGTTTTTTAGCAGCTTCATTTCCCCAGATGCTGAAGCTGTTTGTTTCTTAGGATCTTTACTGGGAGGTGGGTTTACTCTGCTCCCCCTGTCCCCTGAGCTGCAGCACAGGAGCAGGGCCATGCACCCACATCCCAGCTGCTGGAGAAGAGCTGACTTGGTCAGGTGAGTGGCCTGACTGAAGCCCCTTGTGCTGCACCAGGGCTGTTGAGGGCAGGATAAAGCACAGGGCAGTGCTCTGTGTCCCCTTGGGGGGTGACACAGCACTAAGGTGGCCTCTGAGCAGCCACAGCTGAGGAAGGGAACGCAGCAGAGAAGGATGTGCTCCTCCTGCAAACACACCAAGGGTGCACCCCCACCAGTTGCATCTGGCTATGAAGTTTTTGAACCACAGAAAAAAATCTGCCAGATGTCAGGAGGGAGGAACTGCCATGAAGAACTTGGTTCCCCATTCAAAGCAAAGCAAACCGAAGTAATGCAGACCCAAACAAGCAGATCAGGTCCGTCTGGGGTGCGAGTGTGTTGCCTGGAGCAGTGTTTCAGCACACACTGCCTGGCTGTGCAGCTGCTGGGCATGGAGGATGCACTGTGTAGGAGAGCACAGAGTGCCCCTGCTGTTACAGGACCTGAGCCTGGCATGAGCATGGAGCTCTGCTGATGTCCATTCCCAGAGGTGAAAACCCAGCAGCATGAGGCTGTCAAGAGAGGCAGAAGCTGCCAGTGACAGTGACAATACTTGCCACTGCTGCTGCTGTCCATGCCAGAGATGTAAAAAGGGTGGTTATGAGTTTAGAAGATATGCAGTGACTCTTCTGTGTCCACACGGTCTCCTCAAGGCTCTGAGGGCTCCTGGCTGCACTCCCTCCTGTGGGGCAGAAACTGCCAGGCTGCTGTCCCAGTGCCTGCCTGGGCCTTGGCTTCTCCAGCAGCAGAGGTGCCAGCTGTGCCCGCAGCAGCCCCGGCTCCCTGCGGTGCACGAGTAAGGAGCACACCACTTGGCTTCAAAACATACAATATACTTTATTGCCTGCTAGATAATCAAAGTGAGGAGTAAACACCATAGCTGGAAAAAGCAGAAAAGGACCAGGAGAAGGAAAAGAATATCCAGTCACCAAACAAGTTATCAGGCAATAAACCATACACAATATAAATAATCTGTTTCTCAAACAACTAAATCTTTATTTTGCTAATGACCATTAATGGTTAATTATCAGTAGTAAAATCTCTGGATTTCCTTTTCTACACAGCATTAGTAGTAAGAAATATATAAGGGACTCTGCAGAAAGCAATACAAAGGAGTTATATACACAGGCACCTTCTGTGGAGCAAGAACAGAACCTCATCTAATAAGGAAGGGCTATCTACAAACCAGAAGACCATGGTAATACAATATTAGCTCAGACTTAGTTTAGCTGCAGCCTTTCCACAAGGTAGGCTAGCAAACTTATGTATACATATATATTTTAATATAGATATATATAGAGATTTATTATTTTAAAAATAATGTGAACTACCTGTAGTTCCTAGACTAATTTTAAAGAGGCAGTGTACCTTTCTGAAGCTTCATTTCAGGAAGTATATTAAAAATGGTATATAAAACACTAGCAGACCCAAGCTCACATATCGAGTCCTGATATCTTCCCTCCGACTTCTTTGTCTAATGTTATAGCTGCCACCTGCATTGACAGCAATGCCTTTAGTCATCTGGATTGCTATTTATGTTGCTGTAATTGCTACCACTAAATTTACTGGATTATAGTGTTAGTAATTGTCGATTATAAATAGCAATAATGCTGCAGTACACTGTCAAAGCCTGCCGCGTTACGAAGATCTAGTCTGTATGTGCATGCAGAAATTTGTTGTTTAATCTAAAAGAACATTTCTCAGTCAAAGTGCTTCCCCTGTCAATCCCACCATGCTTTTCAACCACATGGCAAGGACTCCTCTCTCTTAAGGAGGATGTGATGCCTCTCAGCCCACACCAAGCTCTCAGCAGCCCTTCACACGGCACCCATTCATCTGACTTTGCTTTCAGGACATAACCCTTTCCCTTTCACACAACCAGTGCCCTTAAGGCTAAATATGACTTATTAAAATTAAAACTGACTATTTGAGGAAATACTTTTAACACGTTTTGGTCAAATCTCCAACTGGGCCATGTGAGCCTTGTGCTCCCCACAGCAGGCAGGGAGCAGAGCGCTGTGTGCTGCTGCTGCTGCCCAAGAGCCAAGCCCAAACCGCCAGCAGGGGAGGAGGAAGGGAGAGACATTTGCAGGGAGCACCATAAAGGCCCAGTAAGGCCTAGAGTGCCTTTTGTGCCACCCTTTTCCAATCTGCTCCCTGTTTGCATCTTGGGGTCCACTCGCAAAGGCAAAATGGGAGCACACACATGCAGACAGGCAGTGCCCCTTCCAATGGATTTGCTCCTAAAAACAGGGATGGGGAGGTGAGGCCCCTCTTCTAAGTGGTATCACTTTGCTCTCAGCCCAACCCTCACTGCTCACACGAGATGCCTCATCACTTTTGTTCATGACACAGATGTCACTTAACACACTCCTTGCCTGAGGGTTTCTAGAAGCCTCTTCCCAAATCAGTGACCACACCCTGACGCACAGTTGCTCTGCCTCAGGTACCACACCAGTGTTGAGGGTATCCCCCACAGCCTGCTGCATTTCCTGCCAAACCAGGATCCTACCCGTGTGACTCAGCATAGTCCCACCTGCACAAGTGACCACTCTGTTCCCCTGGGCCCCCCAGCCAGGCAGAAACAACCTCCAGAGCAAGCTCCAACATCTGGACAAAAGCACACACTCAACAGGAGCCATCTTTGATACAGCACAAGAGATATATCAAGTAAAGTGTAGCAACAAACAAATAGTTTCCCCTAATAATTCTGACATTTTGATAGGGGAGCTTAAAAATATGTATTTGAAAGAAGGATGCCCTGATGGAACAGGATGTTTTGCAGTGTGAGGGAAGGAAGGATGGTCTGTACCCAAGAGCACACATAGCATGAGCACTCAGCCCGGCAAACATGTCCTGGCTGAATTGTGCCCTCTGCATCTTTGATTACAAAACAGTGAAGACAGAAAGTTCCTGACTGGGATTTCAAGCGAACTCAGAAGCAATCTTGGCTATCTGAGCAGCAGGTATCCTTCTTTGTCTCATCCAGGTACCCACTGGGAGCAGGCAGGAAAGTACCACAAGAAGAGGAGTGCACACAAAAGCTGGAAACTGAGCTTTATGGCTATATCAGGAGAGACAATGTGTAGGGACACTGTTTAAAACTCAGTCACCTCAGTCTCTGCATCACCACAGAGCATCACTTCACCGTATTTATGCCCTTAGACTTTGCTTTGCCATTGAAACTGTGCAAGCACAACACAAGAGAAATGCCTTTTTTTTTTTTTATTTGGCTAAGAATTTTGTGCATGCAAGGATCAGAGTTATTTTTCAGTTCTGTTAGTAATTCCTCTCCAGTTCTACAGGACTCAAATCACATGCTGATACTCAAGAGCAGGGAAAATGTGGGAAGCATGTTGTTATGCTGGGAGAAAGGGGAAAAAAAGGGCAAATTTTAAGTGAGAAGCAATTACACTGTAAAATCAGGTGAATATTCATCTGTACTGGCTGGTCTTGTGTTTTTCACTACTGAGTAACAGGGTATAATTTGGAAATCATACCCTAGTTGACTCTGGTAGATCTGCTGTATAGTGCAACTTTTTTTTGTCACTTCTGTCTCCACTGTAACTTGTTTTTGCTTATTCCAGGTAAGGTTTCCAGGGCTGAGCAGCACTGAGAAAATCAAGGGGAGCACAAAGGATTAAGGGTCTATGAGAGCAGGAGAAAAACTGTGAAACATGGAGGAAAACACTTTTCCTTCCCCAGGCATCACTAAAGACTACATTGATGGTGAAAGCAAGGACTACTGAACGTACTGGTTAATTTGCAACTGAAGTGCAGCCTGATAGTAATGCACCATATTTCACAGGAGCAAAAACTCCTAGCTCTAAGCCAGGGTGATTATTGGGCTGGGGGAAAATTAATTTCATCCCTCCCACTATAAAAGGGGAAGTTTGGCTTCCCCTTTTATAGTGCCAGTTCTTTCAATCACAAACTTGTTGAAGAAATTGCATTTTCTAAACTGCTCCATTTCCCCCTTTTCCTTTTTAAGCCATTAAATATTTTCTCTCTCAGTGCTTGGAGACTGCCAACTTCTGCAGGAGGTTGTCTGTGGAGATACTGCCCTTCAAAGTCAGTCTTTGGTCAGTACAGGGATTTCATCAAAGGCTCATCCTGAAACTGAACAGACCCGGGTGCCCCATCCATCCAAGCTCCTTGCCATATCCATGCCCCTAACTGGGGCCAGATGTCACCTGGAGCAAACATCTATAGGAAGCCTCAGCTTTGTGTCCTGCCAGTGGTACCACTTGTTTCAGCTCTTCAACACAGCACACAATCCCTGTGCTGCTTTGCTGTGACTCCCTGGGTGTCAGTGCCCAGCTCTGTGACACCACACGGAGCAGCTCAGTGGGATCTTGGGGTACCACAGCAGACAAGAGGCAATGAATGCCTCTGGCAGCAGGGCCCCCTCTGCACTGCCTGCAGCTGCTCCTGCCGAGGCCATGGGGCCATGGCTGTGCAGGGCTGGTGCTCGCAGCCTTGGCAGCCCTGGGGAGCGTTGCTGGCCCTGACCACAGCACTGTGGGGCTACAAAGGGCTGCTGCTGTGCACTGCAGGAGGCACCAGTGCCGGCTGCCATGGGGACCAGGGGGCTTTGCCATTGCCTTTTCCCCCTTGAGCTTCGTGTGGCCACGCAGAAGAGCAGGACTGTGGGGTCCCAGCACATGCCAGCATGGCTGGGGTGATCTCTGCCTGATGCCTGGACCAGGAGAGTGTAAGAGATTTGCCAACCCATTTCTTGCAAGCCTGCAACTTCTGGTGAACACAGCAAAGCCCTGGCACCAGGCACAGGGCACCAGGCACAGCGACCAGGAGTCCAGGCTGAGAGCCTCCTGACGAACCACAACAGGCAGAAAAGGAAGGCAACTGCCCAGCTTGAGGGACATGCTCTACCCTTTGCTTCCCCACTGGGTGCCTATTTCCAGTAATGGGTTCTCAGCATGGACAGTCACCCAGAGACTCCTCAATAAACTGTGTCAATGCCCCGGCTAAACTGGTGCAGAGGTAACAGGGGAGTGCACAGCTCTTGTAACACACCGGCCCCGCTCCATTAGTCTCCAAACTGTTTCAAAATTATTCCACTAGTCCTAGTTTGGAGGTGGAGAGAGTATTGCAGGCACAGCATGGGTCCCTGTTTTAAAGCAGAGACCTGGGCATGTCATGGTCCCTGCACTGCCAACACCACTGCACGCAGCTTTTCCCATGTCTTCAGGGAGAGGCTGCATCAGACCCCAGGCAGGGACCTTGCTGCAAGCACAGGTGATGCCTTTCCAGCAGCATCTCACCAGAGGACAGTAAGGAAAAAGGCTGTTTCCAAGGCAGGAGGCAACAGGGAGAGGACAGCTGTAGGCCAAGGCCATGCTGGCTCTCCAGCCTTTTGCTGTGGCTGGCACAAGCACTGCCTAAAGAAATGGATTATGCTCTCCTTTGGTTTCCTCCTTGTAATATGGCTTTACTGATGGCCTTGTAGTATCTGAAAAGGGTAGCAAGGAAAAAGGATGGCAAGCTGGGTTGGTTTGGGGCTGGGGATTTTTTGGTTTGGCTTTCTGTTTTTTCACTGTCTGAACTCTGTAAAAAAAAAATTGAAGGCAACTACTGGATAGAAAACACAGCATGAGGAGAAAGGTCTCTTTGAACCTTTCTGATATGGCTATTAACCATCAACCTGACACACCATTTGAAGAAAGAGGTTTCTAAAGGCATGGAGGAGTCCTGTAGTGAGCAAATTTGGGCTGGTGATCCTTGAAAATCTTGTCTCAGATTTTATCTGACCATTATTTTTTAGGTTGCATTTATGAAAACAGCTGAAATGCTCCTCAATCTAATGTCATTTGAGGGCACTGTCTTTTTCTCCTATACCCTAAAATTTTGTACTCTAGGCACTGGGGGAATAAATCACCCTCAAAAAGACAGTGAAACACTGGAAAAAACAGCATGGGAAATTGCTGATTCTCCACTATTAGAGGCTTTCAAGGACAAGTTCAACACTCACCCATCCACCCATCAGGTCTGTGCTAAGTATAGCTTAATCTGCCTTGGAAAATGTCTAGCTGATGTCTCCAAGTCCCTTCTGGCCCTGTGACTCTGCACCAAGTAAATAATGCCAAGATCTCATCCTGCCACAACCCGGGATGTGTTTAATATCCTGTCTGGCTGTTTGGTTTTCTGCCTTAGCTTGCTGTTAGTCCAGGAACAGACACAAGCACTTCAGACATCCTATTAAGAGTCAGCTTACACTTTCCTCACTCACCACCAAAACCCTGTCTAATTCTATAATCACTCTGAAAAAAGATGGAAATGGGGAGCAGCAAACAAGGAAGAATATACAGAAATGTCCACTCTGACATTCAAAAGCTGTCACAGAAAGTCCTCCTTCAGCCTTTTTCCATCTTTAAAAATGTTGACCTATCTTCTGACAAGTTGATAATGAACAAGAAAACCCCGCACTGACAAGAACCACTGCCTCTTTTAAATACCCTTCACTGGCTCTTGCCCATGGATTGCATGGCTTGGGCATTCAAGGAGCATCTGGTTTCTAAAATCTGCTACAAGTAGCCCAAATAATTATGTGGTTTACATGAAACATAATTCTGTCTTGAAAAAAAAAAAAAAAAGAAGAAAATTTAAAAAAGTCAAGCTAGGAGCCTGGGCATTTTAAAACAGGTGCTCACAAACATCAAGATGAAAGACCTTTAGGAAATACCAACACTACTGTGATGATGATGTGTGACGCTGTGTTTCACGTAACATGATTGCCCAAAGCTGACCTTCCACCCCCAGCTCCTCTCAGCTGGCTTATGGTGCACAATTAATGCAGCAATGTAACAGCAGTCAACCTACAAGGAGTGAAAGGATGTGAACACACAGCAGCAGCCACACTGGTCTGCCATGCTCACCTACGGATGGCAGTGGGAATCCATCTGTTCACCATTTCTGCAGTAAGCAATTACTTTAGCAACTTAGAAACACAAGCAGAAAATGCAGAATTTGATTTATGGAGGTGCTGGTCTTTCCTTACAGGCCTGTCTGCACCCTGAGTTAATCCGCCCACTCCTATGTATAAATTTCGCATGGATGAAAAAAGATCATCTAGGGACAGATTTAATTGTCAAAATCTGTGGCATCCTTCCCCAGTTCATGTTTCTTGATGAAAGCAGTGCTCAGTAACAATAACAGGAGGGTAAAAAATGTCTTTACAGCAGCAATTACGCCATGTGCACAGAGCCTTGAGACAACCACCATCACAACAGTATTTCAAGGAGACGGATGACGTTTACAACAGCAAGTATCTGGTGCTTCCACTGCCAATCTCTGCCTGTAACAACTCAAACCTGCAGGGAACTGTGCTGCCAACACAACCTCTGCCATGCAAAGTGCCTAGAACAGCTTTCAAACACAAGCAGGTGAAAGACACAGAAATCAAAAGCAACATTTTACAAACTGACAAAACATGCAGGGCAAGAGCCCTTGGCTACGTGAACCCCGCAGGTGCAACTCGAACTGCAGTTGTCTGCAGCACCTGGCAGCTGGCATCCCTTATCCCATCCTTTGGATGCAGTGGGGCTGCTGCACAGCTTTCTGATGGCCAGGGTGCCTTCACTGGAGAGAAAGCCATAATGCTGCATGTCTGATCCCACAGGCTGCCTCCACGTGTGCCTGCTGCCGTAGGTGAGGCTGTATGAGCAAAGTAACTGGAAAAACCAATATTAGGTTTATTTGAAGATTTCTTCTGTAATTATGGAGAAAAAAGTATAATTGTCTGGGTGCTGCCTTTTCCTCCTGTAATAAAGAAATTTAGAAATGTGTTGAGTTTTATTTTGCAAGTTAAGGCTTAGAATGAGTTCTTTTGAATGTTTTATGTCTAATAGGCACTACTGAAGGGGGTTTGGTTTGGCTTAAAAAAAAAAAAAAAAAGTGAACTTAAGCCATGCACTAAAAAATGAACCAGGCCAAATTCCCATAAACTGTGAATCTACTCTCACAATAAATTGCTAGGAGGAGGAAATAATTTATCAGGTTTCAAAAACCTGCTGGGTACCTGGATCTGGCACTGGTGGTGTGCTTTCCCACAGTGCCAGAGGCACAAAAAAGGTCTGGAGAGCCCAGCTTTGCTGCTCTATCCACTTCCCAGCAGGATCCCACCCCCTCTGCCTATCTTTCTGCAGAAGCTGTGTTTGATGCACAGCTATAGCTCAGGAAAACTGTTGTTAAAATACTAATTAAAAAACCACTGCAGGTTTTTTAGAGTTATGCTTGGGAAGGTGTGGGATACTGTCCATCCCACTGAAAATCTGTGGTATGTTTTGCTACTGATGTCTACCAAGTGTTCAGCCTCTCAAAAAAAGAGAGGAGAGAAAGGCAAGATAATTGAAAAGCAAGGTGAAAGATTTGCAAGTGAAGCTTGGTGTTCCCAACTTCCTGCAACAACATAAAGAAAACCATCCAAGGAAGAGATCTCTCTCTACCAAATAGAAAACATTTTCAGTGGGACAAAAGACCCAAGCAGTTCTTTTTAAACAGCTTTTATGCTGTTCATGTCCCTGGTATCTTGATGGAAATGGATTTCCAGCGGCTGAGATTTGTGGGATGGTGGTTTACTGCTGGATACAAATGAATATTCCAGGCACACCACCACATCCTCCCACAAGGACTGTCAGGTGTGACAAGCCAGCACTGCTGAGGGACTCCCATCTATGTCCGAGGCATCAAAAAATTCCATTTGTCACTTTCTATTTATCTTAAGACTGTTGAAATAGCTATATTTGTGGTTTTATTTATCAAAAGTACTAAAAAATTGCTCTTCTTGCAAAGCACACTGAGTATTTTCTGAGTGGTCTAAAAGCCCAGAAATTCCTATTTAAGAATACATTTTTATCTCATCATTAAAGATGCTTTTAAATCCCTGCTGGCAACCCTTAGCCTTTAACTAGAGAACCACCATGTCAAGGTGGAACAGGAAATATCTATTTTTTGGTCTAGGTTCTTTAAATTAGTTGTAGATTATCAGAATCCAGGAATATGAAACTAATGCTTTTATACCGACTCTTGTGTATTATGCTGTTTTCAAGGTTCTCACCCATGAAACATACCATGAGTAAAATCCTCATAAATTAGTTATTTCAAAAATGCAACCCTTCATCCCTAAGTGACTTCCTTGCTGGCATGGTTTTCTGCATGAGAAATAAGTAATTACCTTCACTTTGAAAGATCTCAGAGTTCAATTAACTATGTCCTAAATCTGGTGCACTATGGACAATTACTAGCAAAGATGTTTGGAAAAAAAAATTATGTATCAAGATTTAACAGTCACAAAGCAAATCCTTCCCTCCATTACTTTTCAGTGTAGCACTATGCCTTGTGCCAGCCAAGCACAGTGTATTTACTTAGGACAGCGAGAAGAATTTTCTGAATTACTGATTCAAATAAAGATGAGCACTTGATATTATTTATGATGTACTTGCAGGGAAGCACTCATTAGCAGCACTTACACCACGTGCCAAATACATCTGTCATCTGGGAGTAATGGGATGGTTTCAAACTGCATCACCCCTTAAGCAGCTCACACATTACTTCTAACTGAAGTAATGAAAAGTTACTGCTACAGTCACTCGAGCAAAACACAGCATCCATTCCAAGACACAGACTTAAACTGTAATTTCTGCTCTTTTTTTAGACCACTTGGCAAATCTTGCTCTTGAAATTGGAACCTCTTGAAGACAATGAGTTGTCCATCTGCTGTGATGGTAACTTCCCTACCATCTTAGTTCTGCTAGAAAACTCTGCTCTTCAAAACAAAAGCAAACACAGCCTTGTTGCCACAACCTGTCAATCTCTGTACTGCCTACTGAAACCTGGAAACTCATGAAGGTCCAACTTCATCATTGAGTTCCCAACTGGGTTTGTTTCACTTTGTATTATAAAAATCTATCTCAGCAGCTGCAGGCAAGCACAGAGCCCACACAAAGTTGTCGAGGCACTGACAAACTTTTTGCCATCCTGGAGAGGCTTGTAGCAAAAGAACCTCCCCCTGCCAGAGCCCACCTTCATGACAAACACCACAGCTGGGAGTCCCAAACCAGATGAATCACAAATGTAAAAGGGAATCATCTGTCAAGAGAGAGATGTGCAGTGAATTTGCTTCAAATGACATCACTCTGATGCCAATGGCAATGGCGTGCTGCAGGCTGCCTGAATCGATGACATTGGATTTGCAAGACTGAAAACACACAAACTCCAAAGCCATTACAAAAGTCATTACTGGACATCAAAACCAAAATTATGTATCCTAAACTATTGACAGATTGGCACTATCTGATTTCCAAATTCTCCTTAACTCCTAAAAACAGCAGAGTGTTTTAATAACCCAGTTGTGCTGACCAGGTATTAAGGGAACCCACCCTTAATAGGAAGGAAGGAAACTGATGCTCAGATTGGTCTGACTGAAGCCTGATGGTCTGCTGTAACTGGGAAGCCTTTGGTGGGCCATATATGAAACTTGTACTCCAAAGATGTACTCCAAAAACTTATTTTGGACTGGAATGACACCTCCCAGGACCTCAGGTTTTCTCTTTCCCACCCTTTTTGTTTTCTTAAGTTGGATGTTGTTTGATAGCAACCTGCCTTCTCTTAGTGTGCTGCAATGCTAAGCATGTCATTCTGACTCAACTGGCTTGACTTTTGGGTCTATTTCAATCAGTTCCTCTTGTTTCACAGAATGACAAATAAGCTAAAGTGCTGCTCTATATGGACTACATGTTTTGTATTTTGTACTTCATATAGGCTGGATTTTCAACTGGAATTTCAGCTGGGCTTGCAGCAGTGACACTGTGGGCCAGTGCATTTCTGCTGAACATCTAATAATTCTCCAATCAGAAGACAACCAATAAAGCCTTGATGAAATTTCAAGTATATTTTAAATACAACTGTATTAGAGCTCAATTTCTTACTGTTGCTGTGGTAAGAAAAGTCCACCAAAAAAAAAAAAGAATTTGACACTGGATAGAAGGTAGATGTTGTATCTTACAGGTTTTATTTCAGAAAACAAAACAAAACAGAACTTTGCAGCAGAGATAGGAACGCATCTCATATTTTGTTACAAAGTGCTAGTGTCCTACTGGAGAACTGACAGCCACATGAGCTGGTGTATAGCATGGCTACTGCATGCCCAGGTATACTGTGTGTCTCACTCCATGTTGTCACATTGTAGGAAAAAAAAAGTCTCTCTGAAAGCAGGGTTAGCTGTACATTAAAAAACTCCAGAATGAACAATGAAAGGGACCCAACAATGGTATCAAGGGGAGAATAGCAGTGTCTAGCAAAGCATGGTGCTTGAGTTGGATGATGCCTTTCCATCCTGTGTTTTTCCAGAAGTATTAGTTGAAATTTACCTTACCTGACAGTTAAGAGTCAGTGGAAATGCCATGCAGTTGGAAAAAGCAACCTGAGTGAGAGCTGGGTAACAAACCAGATCTAGATGCACTGAGAATTAGCTGAATTCAGCAGGTTTTTAGTTGGAAGAACCAAATGAAAACAGAGGAGAAAAGATGGGACTTCAAGGAATGAAGACAACTGTTTTAAGGTAATTTAGTAATAAAAAAAGGTGAATAGTGATTTCAAGGTCCCTGACAGGGCATTGGATACTGACAGAAGATGCGTTTCTTAAAATTTCTTCCACTTTTTTTGCTCACTGAATCAGAACTTTCCTTCCCCTTTCCCATGACCTTTACATGGCCTTTAAGGCTGAAGCTTTTCCATTTCTGGTGTTTTTTTGCAGAGATACTGACGCATACCCAGTAAAGGCAGTGCAAAATTGCATACGTTTCTTCTTTCCTGAGTAAATAGCACATAGATAAAAAAAACCCTAAATGTTCCCCTTCTTCTGCTTTTGACTCAGAGACAGATCTGCTCCCACGTGAACAGCCAGTGTCTATTGGCTTCATGAAGTCTGTTCTGGGGTCTTCTGTGATCAAAAAATACATGGCAATCAAGGAGGTTTCAGGCATCCAAAGACAGAAAAAGAGAAGATCTTAAACAGTCTAATTTTCAAGCCTCAAGACTGTAAAATATATGGGCAGAGCAGACTCCTGGTTTAAACAAGTTTCCAAAGTAGTGGGAACCTACTACCTTTAGGTTTAGGCATTGATGTTGCTTGCTACTTATTTCTAAAAGATAAACCATTATTAAGTTCTCTTATGTCCAAAGACTGAAATCATAGCAAGGGCTTCTTCTGTGGGATGACTTCTCTTTTATCTCTGTTATCTCTGTTGACTATCAACAAGCTTCCCAACTGTGCAAAGATAACAAAATCCACAAAAACGAAGTAGATACCTAGGAAGCTCAGAAGAAAAGGCAAGCTTTTCTTCAAAAGCCTAACTGCACTGAGTCCCGGCTCTCTCTGTCCCACAATCTCCAGTTTCATGCAATATAAGTCCGCAGAATTCTAGGGCACCTGAATGGATCTGTGGATCTTCTAAGCAATGTCAACAGTGCTGAGCCAGGCTCGGAAGTTTTAAATAATAAAATGGAAGCTCCCAGTACAGACACATGTATGGAAGAACAACTGGGCAGAAGTTCTTTGCAAAGTAAATGACATCTTCACAGTCATTGTGTAGAAGCTGAGTGGATGATCTGACAGAAAACTACAGCATACAGTTCTGAGGATCCATCCCTGGGTTTTGGCATCTTCCATTTTCTGGTGAAAATGAGCTTGTTTAAATATAAACAACCCAACAAGTTTGTACTGTAGCTAAAAACAAATTCTGCAAATACTGCTAACTCAGCCATATGTTAAAGTAAACAATCATTTGATGGTAAAGCAGGTGAAGTATCAAAGAAGCTCATTTGAATAGTATTTATTTGCAATCATTAGTTTTAAATGGGAAACTGTTTACAGGCACACGCTAGATAACCAAAATAGAATGAACATAAAGAAATCTATTTAAAGGTCCTTATCAAATATTTCAAATATTTTATTAAATCTTTTATTCAGCTTCATTATCACAGTTTGATGTACTTTAGCATGTTATACACATGACTTAACATGTGCACTTAGAAGTATCAAATTAGAGGTTTTTGAGTAAAGTATGACATTCTATAAATGTGCTTACTGACTTAACTACACACAACTAAGAAGGCAGTAGCTCTGTTATACCATTGATGGAGATGAACCATTGTAAGGCATGTTTACACCAAACTTTGGAAAGAATAAAACTATATACTAAGTCGAAATTCAGTGGAAATACATGTGAGAATAGAAGTTGAAGGATTGGGCTCCAAGAAAAAAGATCATAGCAAATCAGTTGTGTTGAAACTGTCAACAGATACTGGTTATTAAAAGCAAGCACTGCTGAGAAAGAAGGTTTTTGTAGATCCAGGTCAACAGGTTCTGTGCTTTTTTCAGATGTGACTTTTGAAATTCACACCTTATGCTGTTTAATGTGAAGAAAAGATACTAAAATCTAGCAAGGAAGTTGGAAAACTATCGTCTGAAAAACTTCAAAGTTGTTTGTTTTATGAGCAAACACAGGAACACTTTAGCGCAGAGTACATGCTGGAAGTCACTGCACTCCACTGTGTGTGTGAGTGTACGTACACACACATGCAGACACAGGCAAGTACATGCCTCTCCTGCTTTTGTTGCCCTCAAAGACCCAACCACTGATTGAAGTACAGCAGTACTGAGGGGCAAACAAGGTTTCAGCTTGGAGCTGAAAAGAGCAGAGGAGCATTACATTTGGGAGCCCAGTCAGTTTTCCTGAACAGATGTGGTTTTTCCAGTGGAGTACAGCGCAGGTCTCCTAGTATATGCTAAACAGCCAAGATTCAGAAACTACAGTATAATTCTTTGGAAGAACTCCATAGATGTTAAGCTATTTGCAGTAGTTTTAAAATTCCACCTCAATGAAGGCCCTAGGTCATGATGACATGCTTCCCCCAGGAACACCATGCAAGCCCAAGCTTAAATCCAAAAGCATAGTGGTCTGTGATCGGGGCTCCCACACTGTCACAATGACAACAACAATGCTGCCCCTTAAGAGGGGTTTCCAGCCTACACCTGGGTGTGTTGCTAAGTGGAGATCTCATGTCAAGTCTTCCTAGATTTCTGCCATCAAAGAATTAGTGGGGGAACATGAAATAGACATTCATCTTATAAGCTTCTTCAAAGTTGTCAATTCAGTACCGAATACTGAGTATATAAATGACTATGGTAGTACTTCGGTGAGACCATAAACCTCACTGTGCCTTTTTCTTGGGGAATTCAGGGGAGGAGACAAGTAACCCTTTCACAGCCTAAATATGTACTTGTTCATGGCACTCAGTGTCCTGAAGGGCCTCAGCATCCTGGCAGCTGTAGTTGACAGTTCAAAAATACATACAGGGTAGGGAGAAGGCCACGAGTATTGCAAAACATGGCAAAGGAGCTCTACAACCTATCAAACAAGCACAGCAAACAAACGGCATCTAATGGATAATGTAGGGTATACAACACCCAAGTTGTACAGTTATGCTTCCTTGCAAAATCAGGACTGTGAACGTAAACTCCAGAAGCTGTTTCAAGAGCAGCATGTAGCTTACTCGACACCTCTGGAAACATCACAAGTCCACCACCCTTCAAGCACTGCATCTTCTGCTCTTACAGAAACTGATCTCACTGAACCAAGCAGAGCTAGTGGGTCCTGCAACCCATAGGACTGTGGCAGAGGCTAAACAAAAATGCTCCAGCAACATAGTTTGGCTACTACTGTATATTCAGCCTTTATGGTGTCTGCGCTATATATATGTTGCTCTTGGAAAATAAAGCACACAGCGATATACAAATGGTATCAATGGCCAAAAAGATTACATGATCATGCCTAAAGGTAAATGGAAGTTAACAAAAGTAGTCTTTTAGGAGAGGTAGCCATATTAGACTCAGCATTCAAAAAAAAAGGGAGTGCACTCCAAAGGGTCAACATACATTATAGTGTCTTGTAGACCCATCATGTTTCTGGTTTCCTACATCATTTTTTTGCAGAATGTACACACCCAGGCACACACAGGTACACGCACACACACACACCCACACACACACACCCCTATATATACACATCTAAATTCTTTTCTAATTCTCCTTTGTTGCCATAATGTTGCCATACTGAGAATAAAGGACAGCTTTCCTTACATGCTCTTAGCTGCCCCATGTCTATAACTTGCTTTCAGTTGGTTCAGTATCTGTACAGTAGCTAAACAGGCAGTGAAAATTAAAATTGTTTCAATTAATATCCTGTTGCAAAAGACAGCATCCAAACTATAAGGCATTCCCTTGTACTGACGTGACTTACAACTCTCTACTTGATACAAACTACAGAATACTCTTCAGCCTTGTGCTACAAAGGCAGCTTTCACCCAAATAATACAGACCAAAGCTGGAATTTAAACACCACAAATCCACACACTTCTACCAGTCCCTTGTTCTTGGTGCCCCTTTCCAACAACGCTTATCACTTTAATTTCAAAGGTCATGCACCAGTGCTATAAAATAGAAACCCAAACTACCAAGAAATCTCTTGCTCCTGACTTTGGGATACCGTATTAGTATAAAAGAGCATTCAGAGAGCTTAAATAAATATATTCTTTTCTGAAATCACAGCACATTCAAGGGGTACTTACTGCCAGAAGCAGAGCATTAAGTAATCTCCATAAATATTTTCAGAATAATTTAGTCAGAAAAGACCTGTAAGATATGAAGTTTTGATTGATTTGGTCTAATACCTGGAAAATAGCCTACTGTGGGGATAAGAATCTGCATCTCAAATGTTCTGCAGAACATATTTCCCATATTTGTATACAGTACTAGAACAATTAAGAAGACATTACAGTAATTTTCTCCCAGCTTCTTAGATCTGTAGCTTCGGCCATGACAATGCATTTCATATGCCTCAGAACTATGAAATACTGAAGATGACAAAATAAATAAAAGCCAAGTAAAACTGGGACAGTACTGCATTTTACACTTGAGACAAGATTCCCCCCTCCCATGGATAAGTCATAGAGGACAACTACAGTAAATGCTTGTCTTTTTTTTTTTTAAAGAAAGATTTATACACAGGTTCAGATCCAGAAAATAATGTGAAATGCATAAATACTGATAGCTTTAGCTAAGTTAAAATGGGTTCAGTAAAGTATGATACAACATATTCAGAATAAACAAAGCAGAAAAGCATCATATTTTGGTTTGCTTGAGATATACATAAGGTGCAACAATTTCTTCTCTAGAGGCATTTGTGGACAATGTGTTAACAGGTAACAGTGTTTGCTGGTATACTGAAGTACACACAATAGCAGTAAGATTTTCCAAAATGAAAGCAGCTGAAATTAATAAAAATTAAAACAAAACAAACAAGGAAAAAAAACCCAACCCCAATACAGTAAGATATTGGTCTGAAGTTTTTGTTGTGCTAACAGACTTTGTTACCTGAAAATACTGATACCCCTTCTAGTAGATTCAGGGAAAATTCTAGCTACTCAAATCAAGACATCACTCATAGAACCAACAAAGGCAAATGCCTAGTGAACTATAAAGCTTTGCAGGATTTCTGCTACTCTCAGTGCCTAATCGCTTAAAAATTAAGCATATCTACAAAAAGGTTTGTAAGTATCTGAAAACAGTCATATCCAGTAAACTGACCCAACCCTACCCCCTCTCTAAGGGAAAGTCAAGGAAAAGCAGATCAAGTAAGATATTAATTAATATAGAAAAAAGTAATTTTCTGTTTCTTTTAAAAAAGGTACCATTAATATACAGAAATATCTCCAGGAACAATATTGAAATTTAAATCGAGGAAGGATGGGGTGCTTTGACAAAAATATATCTACTCTAAAGGTTTCTAGAGAAATAAGTTAGTACCATTGTCAACGTGAACGGCCTGCACTGTAACATATTTGGATTTCAGCTAATTATAAAGTGGTCCAAAACTCCAAAAGCCACCCTGCTGTGACCCACAAGTTTTAAGTCTTTTAAATTTTTCCTGTCTTGTTAAAATAACTTATAAAACTTTAATAAAATCTTATTTAAAATACCACCATAAGCTGCAATAGCATTCTAGGGGCTCTTAGACATTTAGTCACCTGAATTTTTAAAAAAGCCTTTTCACTGACTCATTGGTTTGTAAATTTTGTTGTTCTTCTCTTGTTCCCTTCTTTCACCACATGCATCCTCGATGTTGCTGTTTCAGTGACACTTCCCCAGCTATGTGCCTTTTGTCAGACCTTTAATCCTTTCTTAAAACTCTTGTGGTACACTGTATGTTGTTTCCTGACACTGAACCAGAGACTTTCACTTAACTACAACAATGAAAGGCTAAACCTAGCAAGCATTAATAATTACTGTCCATATGGCTATTACATCAAATTAGTTACAAAATAACCTCAAAACACATTATCAATTCAGTCAAGTATAAATAAGAATGCCTGATAGAATGATGTAAACTTGCATCATTTAAAGACTTAATTCAAAGAACTTCAAACTCAATCTAATACTATCAAAAGTTCAGCCGGTATGACGAAGACTAATAGAAAATTATTGCTGGAGTCCAATTTGGTAAATTGTTGTGCTACAATGCAAAAAGTAGGGAAACATCTTGTGCTATAGAAGAAGTACCCTGTTGAATTTGTAGCTTTAGATCAATTACTAGTGATCATTTTGCATCTATTTGTAGGAATCAATGCTTGGTTAAACAATAGTGTAAGTCAGAATAGTGAAGGTAACAGGCCAAGTGATACACTTGGCCTGCTTTTGGGATGTATTTATGACAGCAAAACACAAAAATTCAACACAAGCAGAGACAGAAACTGGCAGATGGATCTGTTTTGTAGTCTGAATTCAGTCAAACGCTACTCTTCAGTTGTAGTTTAACTGTATACAGCTTTCCACTTTACCAACACAAACTGTAGTTGGCCCTTTATGCAAACTCTGAAGCCGATTTGGACTGTGCATAGTAACTACAACAATGCCAGTGTCTGTAAAATGCAAAAGGTATGTGTATTGGTGTACACTATATCGAAACGTCATGGTTTTAAGTTATTCAGAATTGTGAAATAATACTAAGGTCACTTTTGAAAAACGCATTTGCAGTACTTTTTGTTTACAGGAAAGTTTCACCAAGTCGCTCAGATATCTATGCAAAAATAAAGGAACCCTCCAAGGCATGAAAGACAAGTCAATTATCTGCAATATTTTCTTTTCCATACACCACACCTTTTTCTAATGCACATCATCCTGGTTATTCAAAGCTAAATTAAAAAGAAACAAACCCAAACATAGCCTGTCAGAACTTTTCCCAGTAAACTCTACCACTCCGGTGGCAAATATAAAAGTGCAGAACATCTGGACCACGTGGCTGCCCAAACACCGCTAACAATGGTACATCTGTCCAGGCTGCCTTGAGTTCTCTGGAACAGGTTTTAAATTCATTCTACAATATAAACGTAGGCATAACCTATTAATATAAACCATCTTAGAACTTAAATCTTCATGTACAAAAATGACTAAGAATATCTAATAGTAACTAGTGCAGTGCGTCAGTGTTTTTGTTGTTTTTTTTTTTTTCTTTTTCATTTAGAATAACTAGATATTATATGAAACTAGTTGTCGTACTCTCTGGTTGGTAAAAGAGATGCTGTGTGAGCTAACAGTAAAGGCAGCCTTTTTCACACCAACCACCCGTTTACTGTTTAAAAGCCTTCAATAGAAAGCAAGCTCTGGGATCATTCCACTCCATTTCAGTTCATTAATAGACAGTATCACCCTCCTACATACTGGGTTCCAATTTGAGGACCTGGCCCAAGTTGCTAATGTCTGGCTTCCAGTGAATTCTGGGCCACTCAGAGCAATAAGTACTTTATTGCAGTCTCTAGTTCCATCATATGGACTGACTAGCTTCCCTTGGTAAAGACAAGGCTAGGATATTAGGTAAAGCACAATGTTTTACAATAAAGTGGAGCTTCACTGGTCAGCGCAGGAAATAAGCACTGGAGCCTGAGACATTTCATTTGGCTGTCCATCATGTGGGAGAGGTGTGGCCCTCTGACTTCTGCAAAAGAAGAGAAGAAAAGCCACCCATCAATACTTAGAGCACAGGAGGTGCTGTTATCAGACCAGAAAAGACAGGAAGCAGGGTTTAGCACCCGACACACGGTAACTCCTCACTGCTGCAGGTGCTCACATACTCTGGTTACACCTGCTTTCAGAGGAGTCCCTACAACAGTAATACATACAACAGGACAACCTACATCACAATGAAAAGGCAGGAAAAACCAGATGTGATGGTATTTGACTACACAAAGCAAAATCCAGAGCATGAGAGTAAGTTAAGAGCACACAAGTGCTGTGACTCATTTTGTAAGGGAGCTGCTGCAGCCCTCAGAAGCAGAGCAGATAGTATGTGTGGCAAAAGGTAAATGCACAGAGGCACAGATCATGTTAGTGTGAGTCAACAGACAGCTTTTAAGCAATATGGAAATATACTCATCAGCAGAGTTGCACTGGGATTCCTCCACGTTACTGACTACATCAGCCTAGCACAACTCTTTTATTACTACAGCAGTGTTAATTTAAAAACGATCTCTTGGCACAGGGTATTGTAAAAATAAACTGTACCAGAATTATGTGCTGGAAATCAACATCAGTCATGGTATCAAATGGACTTGGGAGAATTCCTTTGCAGCTTGCCTTTTAAAAATACATACACCAAGCATGTCACTGCCTGTTATTTACTCTCACATTTTTGTTACAGTATTTGTTATTGGTAGCAATGAAAATCTGGGGCCTGCTTCTTATTTACACCAGGAACACTTTACCTCACTCTGGCCAAACTAAGATCCCCAGCAGAAACCCCCAGCAGAGGTACTTCACACAAGGGGAGTGCAATGAAGTGGCCCTGGCACAAAATGCAGCTCAGACTCACAGAGCTTAATCAGGGCATGCACAAGGTAAATGAAGATAAGCAGAAGACTTCAAATGAAAACCACGCTGCCAGAAGGACTCCATGTCCCAAGGCTCTATGAAACTATTAAAAAAAATACATTCAGACACTGAAGAAACACATCAAGCAAACCTCCAATTCTTTTCTTCACATTTCTGGATATTTGCAAATAAAGTGAGTTACAAAAAGTAACAACAGTTGGCAGAGTAGAAAACAGAGAAGCATCTAGCCTGTAAGATTTAGGTTTCTGTTTTGACTTCCATTTGCCAAGTCAGTGAGAGATGTGGCTAACTTTCTACTGGAAGAGTCCTCCCCTGTTGTCATTTCACATTCCTCAGATGATTACCAAATGGCATTTCCAACAGTTGTGGGATATTTGCCCATTTGGTATTTTCAGGCCTTATGAAAGGTGCTGCATTGCCAAAGCTACATAATGACATGACAAAAGATGGCATTCAAAGAGAAAGACCCAAGCACAAAGCTCTGCAAAACATTAGCTCACTTCAACAAGGACAAGAGGAGGACAAGAACTTTAAAGAGGCACAAGGAAGAAAAACCACAGCAGAGCAAATCCTGTTGCTTTTGTGCATTTCTGGTCAGTGTTAATGGCAGTCAATGAAACCACAATGGTGTGAGTGAGAGCAGAGCTTAGCACAGCACTTCCACAAGTTCCATTATGTGGCTTATGATGACAGACAGACTGACTGCAGTGTGAAATAATTTCTCACCCAACACTGCTTAAGCAAGACAACACCTTCTGCAGAGAGGAACCAGCAGATCTATTTCTTTTAGGGTTCCAGAGCTTCTAAAAAGCCTTTGAGCATTTGATGTGCAGCCAGAACACAAAGGACTGGGTTCATCAATGGGGCCCATGAGAGGAACAGTTAATTGAGGTTGTGAATGGTTTAATGAACTGCTGCCTTGAGGAGCAGCAATCATTAGGCAGCCAGCAATCTGTCAAATGGCATCTGCAGAGGCTGTGATGATTTCAAACCGGCCCAATGCTCCCTCAACAAGTTTTCATTGCAGGAGAGGATGGGGTTTCATATCCAGTAAGTTCCATGAAAGAACAACACTGGATAATCAAGAGCCAAGGAGGACCTGCTGTAATTTATTTACTCCCATCACAGGTCTGACCATTCTGTACCGATTCATAAGTAAGTAATTCTCCACCTGATCTGTATGGATGGCCTACTCAATAACTGAGAGGACCAACCTAAGCTACCATGGCTTTCCATCAGCCAGAGTTGTTCTACCCCATGCAATTTTGCAGATGCTTTGCCTTTTACACAGCAAAGCACAGGAGTAAGAATAACTAGTTAGCTTCCCTCAGCCATGTTCAGCACAAAAAAATTATTCTCAAAATGTATTAAATTTTCTCCACCATCTTAGGTTTTAGGCAACTGGAAAATGCAAATCATCATGCAGTAGTTATTTAAATCTGCTATTATCTCACACATAGCATCTGATAATTCTCAATCATTAGGATCTTAAGGAGCATATGAACCTGTTTACATACAAAAATTGGTACGTAAGCTTACTGAGAAGGTTCATTTTACTAACTGCTAAACAGATTACACTGTCATTTAGGTGAAGACTTAATAATACTAAGCAAGTGGGGCAAAGCAGACATTCATAGAAAGCTGTGGAAGGGGAAATGCAGGCCAAATTAAACAGTCTGCTATTCACATGCTTTCTGAACAAGCTGTCAGCCACATGCTATTTACTTAAGACAGCAAGAAGAAAAGAAATCCATACCTGTGTGCGTTTTCCATGGCTGCTACTTCTGCCAGAGCAGCTAAGCTAAAGAATGCAGACACCGCTGGCATATCTGATGTAATACTATGATTTTCTTCTGTCTCTGTGTTTCTGGAGCATTCACTGTTGCAGTCTGCTTCTGCACTTGATGATTTTTGAAGAGTACTTTGTGGCAGCTCTTTTGGCTTCTCCTCTGCAAAGAAAGAAAGTTAAGTATGCAGACATAGTCCATAAATCCACTGCAGCTATTGATATGCTGACTAGTCTGGCTTTAACAGAACCTGTACCTTTAGGATTTTGATTCTGCCAGTGTCATCGGATTCATGCTGTAACCTCTTCTGAATCAAGCTACTGGGTCAGAAGCACAGTACTAAGGTTTATGAAGCAGTTTACTGATTTTGCATTCAACTGAATTTCATCTTTTCGCTCAGGCAAGAGAGCTTTTGTGTATGTTTTAGATACAGCAGTCCTGAAAGATTATCTTACTGGAGAACTCCAGCAGGGACTCTGGCATTACTGGAAACAAATTTTGAAAGGTAACCATTCTCCATTTCTCTCTGCATCAGTTCACAGTTCTTAGAGTGAAATACCCAGGGAGAAAAGATAAATTTGGTCATTCAAATAAAATAAGTTGGCCATTATGGACTCAGTGATTTCCCAGGTGGTTGATAGCTGTATATTAAATAATGACCATTCTAAGCAGGTAAGAAAACAAGCTAATTAAAAAATACTGCCCTGATAGGTTGCTTGTTGCTTGTACCCTCAAACCTTCTCCAACCATTCAGTTTTAATGAAATTTTAATTCCAATTTCCTTACCCAGTGTCCCTGCTGCTGGTGACACTCGTCCATCTGCTGTTCGGACAAGATGTGTGATCTTAGTTTTCCTTGCTTTCCTTTTCTGGCTGCCAACTAAAGGCTCGTGCATCATTGCTGGCTCTGGAGTGTTTAGGGCAGATATAGAAATTTTATTCTTCCAGGCACTCTCACTGGAATTTCTGTCTTCTAATAGTATGGCTGGAAGAGAATAAAAACGCAACTTTAGATGTAGAATAATTCAGCCACTAGCTATGCTCATTTTGCATATATCTGCATAAAACTGTTCCTCACAGGTACTCAAGAGCATAACCCATGGCAAGACATGATCTGAATGCCATAGATGTTTGCAGTGAAGTAACAGAATCCATCTTAAATACAATACTGAAGGTTCGAGTTTCTAATATTTGCCAAGAAAACTGTGAGATTGGCAGCGGCACTTGAGTGAGAGCAGGGTATTGCTCTGTATAAAACATTCTGCAACAGAAGATGCCAGCAAGCAGCTAAGAGACAAAATGTATTTAAGGAACAAGGGTCCTCACATAAGCTTATCTTAGCTCACAGACGGACTGACAAGCAGAATTCAGCAATTCCTGACTAAAACCTAGTGTTACCTCTTTAGTCACTCTACATCAACTCCTCTAAGAAAGAGAAATACTGCCTTTTACAAAATAACAAACACCCAAAGGCTGCAAATAAAAAAGCATAACTGGATCACAGCTGAAGACAAGCATGCTAAAAAATGGAAGTAAGCATGGGATAGAATACCATGACAGAAATACTGCCCATATAAACTCAGAGAATGAGAAAGGAACAGCTTAAATCTTTCTCAGCAGCTCCAGTGTTGATGTCCTGAAGTAGCTTTTCACCCCAAACTGGAACATGATCCCAAATTTTCACTCAAGTAAAGAGTTATTTTAATCTTGTTCAAAAAGAAATTGGTCAGATAGCAATCACAAAACATATTTAAACTTCCAAAGTCTGAGCTCAGTGCCTAGTAGTCAACTGTTTGTAATTTGCATTGAGTCAATAAGCCATTCTGCTGATCCCACAGGGTATCACTAGTACATAAAGGCAATCTGTGACATCCTTTTCCCTCCTGTGATAAAGTGCTATGAAGCCTGCCCCATCTGTGATCACTGTCAGCTAGGGTTAGAAAGAGGCTACAGGTAGCAAATGCTCAGGTAATTTTTTACAGGTGCCTGTCCAACCTGTTTTGAAATTGGGAATACTCATGATACCTGCATCAAGTTCTTGAGGTATTTTTTCCCAGTACATTGCCATCCTGAATGATAACGTATTTTTTCCTAATGCCTGCACATCATCCCTCCTGCTGCATTTTCAACTCATTTTCTTTACTCTCTGTCAGGTTATACCCCATCTCTTTGCAACAGTCCTTGATATATTTTCTACAGCTCTTACTGTGTCTACAGTTAGTTTACTCTTCCCTCCAGTTTCTTTTAATCTTTCTCCCTGTTTTAAAGACTTTTTAAATACACATCTGTCACTTTTTGGGTGGTTTGACCAGCAAAAATTACACACACAGAACTGAAGCCAGAGTGCAAAAAACTGCTCTTTAAGAAGGGCTAAGAACTGAACAATTCCAGTCTCCTGCACTGAGACTGGTGGTGTCACACAGGAGCATCCAGCCCCAGAAACTGTGCACAACAGCCTAACTGTTGGCCTAAGTCTGCATGGCCTTTGCCTTTCACATTAGTTTGAAACTGTTTTGTAGATTTAATGAACTTTCTATATATTTTGCTGGCTTTTTAAACTGTTCATTGTGTGAGAATGTGGACTAGATGAAGAGAATAGCTGTAACACATTTCATCTTGTTAGCAGTTGCCCTTTGCTCTTCTGTTTGAATGGGAAGGACCTTTTAATGTTTTATTGTCTAAGAATACAATCAGATCTAGTACATACATGCACAGACATTTGAAATTTTCCAAACTTTAATTTGTTTATGATTTTAATTCACCTATGTTCTCCTGTAAAATATTTTTGAACTTGTTCATGTTGTTTATTTGGGAAAAAAGCACACAGTTTTAATTAGCATTTTGAAGTGCTTGGCTCTAGCTGCCAACCTCTCCAGAGCATAGCTTTGCCGTAAAACTGATTTTTTTGTAGAGAGTGCTCAAAAGAAAGCACAGGCAAAGATCCACCCTGTAACAATCTAATTAAGTAGAAGCACCAATGGACTGCAAATGTGACTTTCAAGTAACTCAGCTGGGCCAACAGTGAGATTGTGCATCGAGACCAGGATGTTAATTGGAATGTATAATTAAATAGGGAGCCTTCTCTCCAGATTTCTTATTTGGGAATTCATAAGTGTCGATTATATTTTAATGTAATGGTCTGGTTGTAGTCCAACACTATCTGTTAATTCTGATTTGCTCTAATTAGCACTTTGACACTGCTGTCTACTTCTAGCTTGATTGAGTTTATAATGCTTTTAATCTTAGTACTACAAGCCACTATTTTGTTTTTTTTTTACATTTAATAAAAACATTAAGACATGATTTCAAACAATGAACAACATACGATTAAAAGAGACTTGATTTGGTATGCATTTAATTAGATGTGTTGTATGTCAGGTCACTAGAAATTAACTTGATTGATCGCTACAGTTGAGGTTCCCTTTTATATTTTTCTTTCTTATATTGTATGTGTCAAAAAATAAAGAGAAAAAAACCCTTGGAAGGTAAAATAGGGAATAGTGGAAGACATAAGGAGTATATGATGTTGGCATGTTTGACTAAGAAACAGAAGAAAACAGCAGAAGGTGGCTGTAAAAGCTCAGATGCAGTAAGCATATTCTCTCTCCATGTTTTTATATTGTTTTATATTCCCTCTCCCAGGTTTTTATTTTAATCTTTGAAATGAGACTTGAAAGTCATCTACTTTTCTTTTTTCCTCCAGCTCTAAAAGAAGCTCTTTATCACTTCAACATAACATTGCTGCCATACAGTCTTGAAGAAGGAAGGATTGAAGGTGAACAATGAGTATTTTGTGTGTGTGGGCACAGGGTGAATGTTGAAGGGAAGAGCATCTTTTTCTCTTCTCTAGCAGTCTTAGTGGACACTGGGTTTAGAAATAATTTCACTGACTTTTTTATAGAGTATTATTCAAGTAGACATAAAACCTGACTAGGAGATCACACAAAGGCTTGACTGGCGAGACCCTTTGCACTGACCTCTAGAGGAGAAAGGAGTCCATGTTTCAACAACTCTACATCTAAACTATGTGCTCCTGCACCTTCTTCAAGAAGAACAGCACCCCACTGCTTCAAGTGACAAAGGTATATCCATACAGAAGTTCTAAATCAGGACCTGGTTTTGTTCCACAGGAAGGATAGGACTAGCCAGGTTTAATTCCCTGTAATTTTCTTTAATCCATTTGATATCCATTCTGCTTCTACACTGTCCTGCATTCAAGAGCTGTCCCAAGAGGAACTCAGCTAATTTTCAGGGGAACATTGTCTAGACATGAAATGAGGTTCTGCAGTTACTGTGCAGTCCTGCCTCCATGACAGTGGCATGGACAGAACTACTATGCTATCTTTACAAGCAGAGTTGAGAATATGCCATGACGGTGTGGGCCTTCAGGCATGCCTACACCACGGTGGCAGAAATGACTCTGAGAGAGACATATCCAGAAGTCAATGCCAGATGGTTTCCTCAGCTAGGTTTGTTAAAGGTCTGCACGGACAGTTTATCCTATTCTGCAGGCATGCAGAGGACATGTAGTCTTATTTCCCCCCTATCTTTATGAACAAGAAAAACAAAGTCAATTGAACTGACTCACCACACCACAGCTTTTCAGATGAGCTTTCCAGACCAAGCCCCAACAAAACACAGACTTTAAGGAATTTCTTTAGTGATGCCTGTTATATGAAAGAGCTGCAGAAGTTTAACCACACTTAGTGGAGAACAAACGCTCTGTGGGTCTAAACATGCTGGTATCAAGGAAGAAAGGTGGGCTTAAAAGATTTAATTATCTTTATGAAGATAAACAGTGAAAATCTAGGCAGACAGAACATTGCTTCAAGTCATCAGTGTCTACAGAACCACTTTACCAAGGAAGTGATGCCAGACTGACCTGGCAGAAATTCCAGCTCTTCTCACAAGAGGAAACTGCACAATACTGCTTTGGGGCCAGGCAGCACACAGAGATGCAGCAAGGTCTGGGGACTAACAACAGAGATACAAAGCAGCAGATGGTCAAACCAGGTGTAAGAGAGAGCGGCCTGGGTGGGAAGCTCCACTGCAGGAGCCTGTCCTGATCCAGCCCTCCTCCAACCAGAGTGGTTGCCAAAGGCATAGAGCTACTGGTTTCCTCTGGGCTGCAAGTGCCACAAAACAGGGCTCTGATGTGTGTGGGAGAGCTGCTGTAGGAGTAGGCACAGCGACAGGGCTGCTTCACGTGTGAGCTGGTGTTGAGACCAGTGCATGTGTTCATCCTCTCTTCTCCTCTTCCTGTGCCAAGGCCAATGTTACAGCTGGCTGCTACACAGACCACTCAAGAGCCTCAGCACAGCTCACTAAGTGTACCTGCAAAGATGCAATCACTGTGACTCGTTATTTTAAGTAGTGTGTCCTATTGAAAAGCCTTTCTGGTGTGGAAGAAAAATAAAACTCCCAGATGAGTGTTAACTTTCCCAAACAGGCATGGGTCCAGCTGTGCTTCTGTCAGCCTTCCTAAGGAAGAGATGCATCTATTGACAAATTGTATTACTCTGTGCTCTCTGTAGCATTTCACTGGGGTTTAACTGGGCTGTACCCTGCTCTATGAACAGCTGCAAATTCTTAACATGGTGACGTGCACTGGTGCTGCTGTGTACAGTGTGGTCAAAATTCACTCAGATTTTCATATCAGAGACACACGGACAACACAACACAACACAACACAATCACATTAAATCTGCCTCTACTGCACTTACTTTCCTTCATTCCTAACAGATGCACACAGGCACACACACTTTTCAAGATAAAAAAACATGAAGCCAGCATGACCTCTGCTGACAGCAATCCTTCCAAGTGTCTCCTCTGCAGCTATACAAACATACAAGCTCCGTCTTTCTGCAAAATTAACTTCATAAAAACCAAAACTGCACATTAGTTAGACTTGTGACGCACCACAAGTACAGACTAACCACAGAAAAGAGTGGAAGTTTTCATTTATTGTTTGATTCACAAAATGCTCAAATAAATATTATCTGAATTGAAATGAAGATTCTGGGATTCCCATCTTGAATGCTGCAGAATATGAGACAGCTCAGCCACACAGTTAGGGCCTGTTGCCTAGGAACTCTTGGATGGAGGATGAAGATCTGTAGGCAGCATATGAGAGACAGGCTGTCCAGCACTTGCTGAGGCCATGCCCATACTGCCCTTTGCTGATCAACATTTTGGTTTTAGTCTCTAACAGTACATTTCAAAGTAGGCAAGACTCCAAATTTTCTCCCCTCTGTAATTCAGGGGAAAATGCAGTTCCCCATCAATATACAGACATCCATTGCCTTTCCTCTGATGATTATATGTGGGCTGTGTAAGGCTCCTAAGTTCATGTCTTTGCTTTAGTCTTGGGAGGAACTTAACAAGCTGGCTCTGCCCCAGCAAATGCACACACATATCTTTAATGTTTAGAAACTATGACATTATTCACATGCTTAACTTCCAAGGACATGCCTCTGTGCTGTGCTGGAACGAGGCCAGGGTACTCAACACTTGCCAGGGTTGAATCTTTGATCATAGTGCACACTTCACTTTGTATCAAAACAGGCTGGCTTCTTTTAAACAAATGCAGGGTTTGACATTTTGTTTACTCACATTTTTATCTGCAAATTTTAAGGTATTTATATTTTTTACTCTTAATCACCTATTAAATGCTTTCTGTTTCTTTTCCACTAGGAGACTTTAAACACCCATTTTTCTTAATAATTTGTCTATTTCTCTGTAATTTGTCTATTAATAATTCAGGAACAAAGTCTGAATGACGCCAAATAAAAATTATGCTAATGTATGATGCCTTTTTTACACCAACATGGAAGCAAGATAGTTACATATCATAAGCAACTGCCACAACATATTCGTTGTGCAAACACAACATGACAGAGCAAGTAATTTCGAATTATTTGTACCATGGAATGCAGATGAGCAGGCAGAGACTATGTGGGAAAATAGCACATGTGCAACAAAGATGACAGAAAACACAGCACCAGGAAAGGAGAGGAAATTACATGGCAAAGTATTAGGAAAAGATATTAACCATTAAGGTATCTGGGGAAACTGGAGATTAGAACAACAATTTTATTATCTTAGAGATGAACATGGGTGGGGAAGAAACCAGACAAAATTAATGGAGTTAAGTAAGCAGAACTGGAGAGGTTTTTCCTACATTACAGGAACAATGCAGGAGAGAACACCACTGTGGAACAGACGAACAGCCTGGGCATGACTTGAATAGTGTGGGCAACATGATGATAAAAGAAAAAGCGCCCAGGGAAGCAGGCTAAGCTATAATCCTGTACATCCTGTACACTCAAAAATGCCCCTCAAGAGTTGTGAGTTCCTAGTGTGCAGGATTATTATACTATAACAAGAAAAATATTTTAGAGAGCTAACAGTGGATCGCTGGCAGACAAGGTCCAGAACATAACTTAAAAAACTGCAGAAGGTATTTTCAGTATGAAGCAAACAGAAAGCTGGTTTAAGATTTCTACAGAGGCAGGGTTGGATGCTGGTATTATTGAGATCTGGTGCAGAAACAAGCGCCTTACATCCTGACCAGGCTCTTACACCTTGACCAGCTGCAGTCTGCAAAGTTCCAGACAGCAAGAAATCACAGGAATAGTAGATAGGGAGGACATGCAAAAATGCTCTGGCAAAATAATATGGTCACTGATACAGAAGAATGCAGATAAGAGCAACCTAAGGACTACAGAGCTGTGAGCTGTAGAAGATGGAAGTTTTTGGGGCCAACTGCAGAATTGCCCTTGCTTTGTCAGCTCTGCTGCATGGCATCTGGAACAGGGAAACTGTAATTAAAGGGAAATGCCAAGTAAAAACAAAACAGCATCATACTGGAGTAAAGCAATATCAAGTGGAGCCAGAAGGCAATGGAATCACAGCAGACAGGGAAAATAAGGAACCAAAGCAGTCAAAGACTAGATAGCTGAGGTGTCTCTGCCTAGAAGCATTTCCCCAAGACTGAATTGAGAAAGAAGGAAGCTGAAAACCTTAATTAAGAATGCACCAGTACCTGCGTCCGGAACATTAAGCTTCTTTCTTTGCTTAAATTTGCTGACAATTTTGTGGAATAAGTTCTTTTTCTGAGACTGGAATGAACCTACAGACAACATTAATAATACATACTTTTAATCAGAAGCTTGAAAAAGAGTACAACAGTCACACTATGTACTGCACAACCTCCCCTTCCTATAATACAAGTTGCCATTTGACAGGGAAACACAAAACCTGACCTTCTGCCTGAAGGGACTGTGGAGGCTTTCAGCAAGCTGTAGTTCAATCCACCACCTCCTCCCCATGTTTAAGTGCATACAATGCATTTTGGGGAATGAAACCCTTAGGAAAGCCTAGCCATACAATAAAACAGGGGATTTTCTTGCTTACTTAAAAATATACTCTCTTTTGCATGTATACTGGGCTTGGCTGGCAGGAAGTAAACTTAACAGCACTGGAAACACACCCATGGTTTAGTTACTGCTGAGCAGTGTTTACAGATCATCAAGATCTCTCTCATTCTGGCACTCCAGGAATTAGGCTGAAGGTGCTCAAGAGGCTGGGAGGGGACATAGTTGGGACAGCTAACCCACATGGGCCAAGAGGCATTTTGCACCATACTCAGCACAAAACTGTGTTGGGGAAAGTATTTTTTAAAGTTGTCCATTGCTCAGGTTCTGGCTGGACATCAGTTTGCTAGTAGTGAGTGCTGGCTTTGGCATTACTTGTTTCCTCCCTCCAACTTATGAAACTGTCTTCTTCTTGATCCAGTGTAATAGTTTTGCAAAACTACTACACCCATGAAGTATTTTTCCTTGTTTTTGCCCTTCCTATTATCTTCCATATCCCACTGTAGGAGGGAGCAACAGGGTGGAAACATACTTACCAGTCAGGACCAACCCACCACAGGATGCAAGAGCTACAACTGCCTTTCTGGTGACCAGAAATGAGATATACTAAGTGCAAAAGTTAAAGCCTCCAGAGGAGGGAGGTGAGGTTAAGTCCAGCTCACGGTATTGTTCCTACTTTGTCCGTGGAGTCTTTACTAGGAGCAGTCAGAAGACATCTTGTGTGACATTGGACCACAAAATATGCCACTATCAGATGTCATAGCCTTTGCTGCATTAGGGAAGCAGTCAGTGATATCACAGCAACACAGGCATAAGAGATGCATAATCTCCACAATGCAAAGCAAATTTTAGGGAGTTTACAGAAACTGAACTTCAAAATCTTATTTCCAAAGATGCAGTGGACAAGCAATTCTTCAGACTAGTTCAGAACAGACCAGCCCAAACAGAAATGAGATGCTATGCACACGACATGATTTACAGCCTAACAAGCAGGTGTCCTTCCCATCTCTAGCTCACCTGTAACAAGATTCTACCCACCACAAATACTGGCCTTTTCCACTCCTCCTCATCCTTAAAAGTAACCAGACACACACACTGGCTACTGGGACACAACTGCAACCCTACAGGAAATGTGCAATCAGGGTAAATCTACTTATACATCCGCAATTTGCCATCTTAGACTCCATATGCAAAGAAAAAAAACAGTTAAGTGTGTAGCACATGGAAGAAGTATTTAGTCTTATGAAGTGAAAGCCATTCACAGATACTAGGCTGTCTCATTGTCCTAGGTTACAATACAGAGATGTATTCTCTTCCCATCCTCAAAAGCTGTTGAAGTCAGGAGCATTGTTTTTCCTTATCTCCTGCTAATGGGCCCATCAATGCCTTTCCACATGACTCAGAGATAAATCCCTCCAGGAGCCATTTCTGTTTAATGGACCCCACCACATGACTCATAGAACAATATCAGCCCATTGTGAGATGCTTTGCCCAGCAGGGAGGAGCTAAGCATCCCCACCTGGATATAATGTGGGGTTTGGGACAGAGCAGTCAGTCCACTGGATTCCCAGAGGAACAGCCATCTTTTCCACTGGATCTTCAGAGGAAGACTACATCCTTTCTACAGGATCACTACTCCAAAAGAACCACATCTGCCACTCCAGGAGGACTGCAGCCACCAATCCAACTGGACTGCTACCAACACCCTGGCCAACAGGGTGTCTGTCAGGTTGTATTCTGACTTTGTAAGTGTTTTTTTCTTTTCTATTTTTGCATGTATTATGGTTTTCCTTTTCCTTTTTCCTAATAAATTGTATTTCTGACTTAGAGTCTCTCACTGGTTTCGATTTCAAACCAGAACATTGATAAATACTGAAAATTACTGAGAGAAAGCTAAAATCCAGACAGAGGCAGGCATAGAAACTTTAGCATCATGCCCTTGTTGGATTTGTGGCTCACTGCTACTTCTTTTTCAATATAGAAGAAATTAAAACTTTGGAGAAAGATTAATAAACTTCCAAAAATCTAGAAGCCAAACAACAAACCAAATAAAGTCCAAGCAAGAGATCATCTTGGGCAACATCACCTTGAACGTGAACAGCCTTACTAGAACCTGTACAGGTAACACTTGAAAGTACAATAGAAGAGGCCATATTCACTCAAACTTACTGAAGTGTTGTTCTGTAAGTTTTACAAGAGTTTCCTGAGTATCGCAGAGGACTAGTCTAGCGTCAGAGCAACAAAAATGTAAAACAAGGAATGAAAAAGCTCGGAGAGCTTGAGCAAAATCCTAAGTGAAAGAACTAAGCTTTTCTTGATACCAAGCTCAGATACTTCATCCACATCAACAGAAACAAGTCTTTCCACCAGTTCCACAAGAAGACAGAGGTAGGTAACTACATGATCCTTGTGACATTTCTGTTATTATTATTCTTTACTTAGCTGATCAGTGATTTTTTTCAGATGCTTGGAAGAAGCAATATGTTACATATCACCCATGTCTCAATTTCTACATCTCAACCTGCACCATACAAACCACTTCAATCACTATGACAGACAGTGAGCCAGTGTCAGCAACTCTAAGCAGAATAACTGAGATGAAAAACAGAAGATGACAAGCACTGCACACAGGGGGAAACATGTGTCTTTCATCTCTTTTTTTCCCCACATCAAAGGCACCTTTGTCATCAGCCTGTATCTGCAAAATGCCATTTTCCCATATGGAAAATCCAAGGAATTTAGTAGAGTCAAAAGAAAATCTGCCCTGCAGTAAGGAAACCTTCTATTTCCTTCCCTTTTAGCTCGTGTGAGCTCATGCCCAGTGACAGTGAGACAGTGCCCAGTGACACTTAGAATAACCTTTGGCCATAAATGCATTGAAAGAGAAGACGGGCTAATAGCTAAATAAGTCAACAGTTCATACTTGGACTTAACAATGTAAATCTGACTCCACAAGAAACTTCATCCACACCCTTTGCCTTAACAGTCACCATGCTGGAGTTGACAGGATGCCTGGCTGGGCTACACCTGTTTCATGGGGACAACAGGCAAGTATTCCAAGACTTTGAACAAATGCCACTTGTGAACATTCAATCCAGAGAAAACCCATGACTGAAAAAACTAACCTATAAGTCTTGCTGTTAGGCAATGGACCCTAGATGTGCCTTGCTATAGAAAGCTGAAAAAAACCTTTTCATTTTAGTTTACTTGACATTGTTGTACAGCCATCAACTAATCTTGCTCTGTTGGAAATGTTCTATACGGTTATTCCTCTCCGTAGCACTTCAGAAACTGCCACAGGATTTAATCCCTTGCTTGTCCATAAAGCTCACTGAGGCCAGTGGGGATTCTTCCTGGGAATACTTGTTATGGCCAGTGGCAGCTGCCTGGGGAAGCAGCAGGCAAGAAAATGAACCATAACTGCACTTCCTCCAAATTTCTTGGCATAGGCCCTCTTTGCTGTCATAAACTTCCGTGTTTTAAAGGATCTGATCAAATAGAGGACGCTTCAATAAGATCCTAACAAAATCAGGACAAACAGTTTGTACATTTCTGCATCTCTCAGAGGAAGGCACTGTATTTTTAGGTCATGATCCTTGGAACATTACAGCACAAAATCTCCAAGCATCTGAATGCTTTGAACCAAGCCAAAAAAACCCCAGAGCTAAGACCAAGAGGAATGCCACAAAGCAGCATCCGTTTTAAGCTGATGTTTTATTTCTAGTCCTAGAGGCCACAGACAAAAAAGCCAAAAAAAAAAAAAAGTAGACAATCTCTTCCCCAAATAAAAGCACACTGTGCATTCCCCTCTTTGCCTTCCCAAAATGAAAGCTTTAGTGCAGTGCTTGGTGTATAAGTGAGCATTTCTTCAAAGTACAAAGCAGAAATAATGACTCTGCCTGTTGCTCACTTTTGCATACAAGCATATTAGTGACTCACTGCAGACAGCTGACTTCTGCACGGTGGGATGTTTTGGCACATTTGCCATTGGAAAGAAGGAGAAAAAAATAGGAAACAGTCACAGCTCCAGTAAATGTCGGAGCAGGCCATCTGCATGGATTCAGTAGAGCTGTATTCTTCAGCCATTTTGTGGCATTATTATTGTATGTGCACATTCCCAGTTCAGAACACTTGATGTGGATTTTAACAAAGCTTTATAGCTTCTTCAGTCCTATTTCAATTGAAGAAAGACCCCCAGTCTGAATTCTGCTCAGTGGGAGCAGAATTTGGACAATTTGGAAACTCTGGGGAAAAAAAAGTGCCTCTCATTCAAGAAAAGGTTCAAATTTTCCTTCATACATGTGGATGGGAAACACCTTTCATGTTACAGGGTTCCTCACATGTTTTTATGTGAAGGAACTGGCTGAAGTGTGGACTGGACATGACAAGCACAACAGAAGTAGTCAGTGGGCACTGCCCTACTGATTTTCCAGAGCAGGAAAACATCCTGACAAATCTGGTTTGTGGTTAGGTAGCAGATCAAGCCTGTTGTAGGTATAGGCTAGTGACATTTGATAGAGAATCAATCCAGCACAAAATAAAAGTTAAAGCATACAGTTACATTCGGGGGTGGGGTGCAGAGAAACACCCCAAACCCAACAAACAAAAACATTTCTCTGCTTTTATTCACCCAGCATCCTGAGGAAGGTATATAGTGCAGCACTCTAACATATTTTCTAAATTTTACATGTTCAGTAGACACTGTAGACTTCAAAAAATTAAGTAGTTATCTGTGCTGAGTGAAAATGAGTAGATAGTTTATGATCCTGCACACAGTCCTTCAGAAAAAGCAGCATATCATCTCAAGGAGTGTTTACTTAAACATATCCCTACTGATTTTTATTAGTTATTTGGAAACACCCAGAGGCTGAAAACACTTGTAGACACTATTTGTGCTGATCAACTCTTCTAATTACCAGGCAGAGACACACCCAAGGTAAAGCCTCACAGCAGAAACAGCTCCAGACAACACAGTAGTGCAGAGAAGTGTGAAGCTAAGGTCTCCCACATCCACACACAGTCACACCCATAAGATTATATTGACCCTTCATGGTTCATGCCCATTGCATAAAAATGCTTCTTTTGCTTGATTCTAATGGTGTAAAAAAGCAGGACAATTTAGAAGACCCATAACCACACCAAACCAAGCTCTATTATTTTGCATGATATGCAGGTTTCATTTCCTGCAGTACTTGCAGTAGCCTAGCACACACATCTGCTTGTGCTATACTTTTGGAGACCAGGGCTCTCTAAGAGTCTTTATATTCATCCCACTTCACCAGACAACAGCACAACAAGACTGTCAGCACGTCACAAATTAAATTGAGGACTCAGCTTAATAAATGTTTGCCTCAACTGGAACAAACCTTACTTACTAAGCTAGTAAGCTCACCTATATTCACTTTTAGGTCAGATAATTTCAAATCCACAACTCACATCCTAGTTTTACACATCCTAAGAAAATAAAACACATTTAAAATTGACCTACTGCCATCAAATATTTACTTTTTAGCAATCCCTCTTTTCCTGAAGAAAAATGGTTTGCTGGGAAGTTTTTCAACTACCTCTTGAGAGCTGACTCAATCTTGCTTTTCAGGGACTCGGAATGACTGCCACAAAACTGTCAGCTTGCCCAGCTTAAGTGTGTGAATTCAACATTCACTGGAATTAGGAGCAGGTATCACTAGCTCTATCTGGATTTAAGTTTGGGGCTGTGGTTAGATGTTCACTACAGAAGGAGCAGTGTTACTATCCAATATTCCTGCCCTGGGGCTGCTTGTTGCAACCCCACAGCTCAGTTGGTGGAAAAGTTCATGTGACTGTTTACCATCTGCTCAGTGCAAAGTCAGCTGGCTTAATTTAAAGAGCCCTTATTGTCAGCCAGAGGCAAATGCTCCATGACTGTCTCTGCAGGGCTGTGCCAAAGCTACTCATATCAGGCTTGTAACCAGCCTGCAGTTATGTTTTTGACCTTCCCTTGAGACAAGGCTGAATATATTCCAAAGCTCTTTAAGTGATGCTAACAAAGATAAAAACTAAACTCTCCTTTGGGTATGAACCTACCCAAAAGCAGAATGCAGTTCTGGACTACCTGGCTTGAGGCAGAATTCTAGCTCACCTTTCCCAAACAACACAGGGCCTGCAGAATTTTTAAATATACAGACACCTGAACAGGTAAATACTGTAGTGAGAAATCCAGTGAGCTGCTACAACTTCAATTGCTAGATCACTGTAGTTGAGGAGGTTTTCTTCCCAACAGATCTTGCTTAATTACCAGTGTGTTATCATGCTGTAAAGTAATTAATTCATGCTCATTTAAGAAGTTCTGTCAAATACTTATCATAAAACAAAATTAAAGGCAGCTGAAGTCAGAACTAGCTTGGTATTAGCACAAGTCTAATTTTGCAAAGTGGCTGTTCCACATCTAATTACAAAAATCAATACCAAAACTGGCATGCACTAGAAAAGAACAGCTGTTCAATCCTGCACACTGTAATGTGATTATTTGTGAAGCATTCAAAAGGCACAGATCTAATCCAGGGTCACCTGGCTAAAACAGCCATATTAGATCTTAAAACCTGTCACTCAGTGGAACTACCATTGTTGCAGAAAAGAAAACCAACTTCACATTGCAAACTGTGCCTGATGAGGATCCTTTTGAGCATCCTTTTGTCTTGTGGAATTACTGGTATATAATTCCTTCATTTTGTGATGCTTCTATACTGTATATTTGCATCAGTATTTCTGCCACAGTATAAAAGTAGTTTTACCCTACCACACTGTTACTTCTCTACCACCTCTGTGTCACAGGTTTCCTGTATTAAAAAAATAGCCAAGTGTGTCAGGAGTTTCTCCCTCCGTGAGCCTCAGCAATGGAGCTGGGTATGGAATTGTTTTTCATGTCCTCTAACTTGTTTTTAATCACATCAGGACACATATTTGCTCAAAACTTATGACAGAACTATAATCTTGATAGAAGAAAAATTCCAGACGTTTCATTCAAACATCTCTGATATCTTATGTTTTAATTTACAGACACTAAAATTACAGTGAAATTAAAACTAGGCTTAGAAAATATAACCCTTGATCATATGCCCTTTTTCCCCATTTTCTCCTGGGAAAACTTGTCAAATTCACTTACCTCACAAATACTCATGTTTTTGAAAACCTTTCTTGCTATGAGAAATACCTTTAGTGTACAAACTCTACCCCGTTCTACTTATCATGAAAACCAGGAATCAAGATTGAAAATAATCAGCCTGAAAAACTAAACCAGATGAGAACCAACTAACTTCAGTGCTAGGTAATTCTTTGACTTCAGACTTTCCATAGGTTACAGTGAAGTAAGAATGCATAAATTCCTGAGCTTGTAACCGCACTGCCATTGCTTAAGAACTTCCTGCACTTGGCAACTTACCTTTGTTGGATTTTGGTAGTTCACATGAGCCACTTCCAATCTTTCGCTTTTTCCTCGAAACAGATGAATTTTTCCTGTCAAAGGTAATAGGACTGTATTGAGGAAGGCTGTTGAATTTCTTTGCAAATTCTTCTTCCAATTTTGCTAAGCTAAATGGGAAACAAAACCATTCAAATTAAATGTAACTTTCTGGAGAAAAAATATATTGTTTAAGAGCATGTCTGTATACACACACACCTTTCTACACAGAGAGAGGGGAAAATCAGGTAAATTCACACACTGTAAACACCAAACCAGTATATATTAATCCAGCTTTGGAATGAGAATGTGCATTTCTGCTTCTGCATTTGTAACAGTGCAAATTGATTACCTTAGTAGCATATGTTAAAATTAGAAAAAAAATAATCAATGTCATACTGGTGACATTTAGCTCTGTTTGCTGCACAGATTTGTAGATTTGTCTGTTCTGTGAGGGGAGTGAACAAAGACATTAAAACCAATAAATAAACCAATGAAATAACTTCACATAAAAGTTCTTACACCAGAATGAAAACAGCATTTCAAACCAGAAGCAGAATGTCAAACTAATCAATCTCCTGTGGATATTCTGAAACATGAAGCATTGGGGTGGGAATTAGTTTTGTATTTGTTCTGCGTGATTAGATCTTCTCCCCTCGTATTTCATTTGCTGTGAGATGAAAAATGTTACTAGCTTATGCTTTCATGAAAGCCAACACGCCTCATACTGCAGCCTAACCTGAATGACTGTCAGCAGATTAACTACAACTGAAGAAATCCACAGACAAGGTATAATTGTTCATAATAGCCAGAAGAAAACAAAGCACTCAAAAGAGGATGGCACAGCATTTCCAGCTGTAATGACTACACTGGCTTGCATAAGCACTCTGTTCCTGCAAGTTTTTCCAGCCAGGCAGAAGTAGAAACTGTGTTTTAGTAAAAGGCAAGCACACAGTTAGGCAGGTTATAAATAGCACTGTCAATGACAGAGGAACAATGACATCTTCCACATGTTTTTAATTCTCCTTGCTATGAAAAACCTCAACTTGACAGAAGTTGGCATGACTGTTGGAAGGATAGCCCTTTATACACTTGGAAGTATCACAAGAAACATGGTACTTCTCTATGCTTTCTGAAGCAGCACTTCAAACAAATTGCATTCTAAAAGTTTTGGTACACATGAAGATACCTCATTTTTTCTCTGTAATTATTACTTCTCTCAGGAAGCAATTTTCCATCTTAAAATACAGCCTTGGCTCTTTGCAGACCAGGTGCATGGTGGGATTTGTTTGTTTGTGTACATGTTTTATTTTGGTTTTAAATCACTAAGGTCTCTTACGTCAGTAGTGCTTGGTACTGCTACCTTTTTCTCTTCCACACGGATGTTCCCTGACAACCAAAAAACCATCTGATTTTCTGCTCTGACTCAGCTCCTCTCCCACTGTCTGTTCCCACCTGCCTCAGCTCCTGCCCTGAGGGCATGAGGGGCTGCAGCTCTAATTGGGAAGGCCAAACCTCATTTGACAGTGGATGAGCTGCCATCCTTGCTAGTAATTTATAACTTCTGTGACATGCAGGCAGGCAATGGGGAGTGCTGCTATCTCTATGTCAGCGATTAATTATTTAAAGAAATAAAAAATAATCCACACCGTCATGAATTCTAAGAGCCTCTCAGAAGCCTGGTTAGACATGTGTAGCTGAGCTGAGGTGTTCATGCTGCACAGCCTAGTTCTGCCAGGAGACACAGGCAGGTAGAGCCCTGCTTGGCAAAGGAGTGGGGAAAGCACATCTGACCCAGACCATCAGGGAAATATGGGAAGCTACTGATGGGGAAGGTAGGACACAGGGAAAATTATGAAAATGATGTCATTCTGAAGGGGTGAGGACCCTTTCACCAATGCATGTAAAAAATGAGGCTGAAATGTGATGCTGAAGGGAGCAGAGGGAGTTAAGTGGGGCAGGCAGAGGTAAAACCAGCTCTTCAAGTAGCCAGAAGATCAGGTAATGCAATGAAAAGGGATACTGGATACCTTCTCCAGCACTTATGCTTCACACATTCTTAATTCTGCCTTTACAGAGTTCACTAAATAATATTCATTAATGATGCAACTGAATAAAGATGAGAGATTGGAAATACGTATTTTCTCATCCAGCCAGCTAATGAGGGTAGCGTTGAATGAATGATTTAGACAATTTTCCTAGGTACTTTTTGAATAAATAATTTACAACCACTTTTTTTATGCTACAAGATGTGATGAGCTTTCCCACCATTATGTGGGAAAATTTTTCAATCTTTCAACTTAAAATATATCCAAAACTTATACAAAACTCTAAAAATACAAAGTGTTCCATTTTTTCTTAACTAATTTTTCTTGACTATTCCAATAAACAAGACTTGGGGATTTCCACTGATTTAATATCTTTGCTGAAAGTGAGCTGCAATTAGATGTCACATAAAATAGGTTGTGAAAAGGGTACTGCAAACCTGCAAAACCAAACATATTATAATTTTAAGCATGCAACATGGAAAACCTCCCCCTTTTAAATACATTTTCTCATCTGCAAGATTTGCAAGCATGAATGGCAACCCAGATTTAACTACTACCCCTGCAACACTCTGACAAAAATCATTACTTGTATACTAGAAAAGTAATTCTGTGCAGCCTTGCTAAATTTTAATGCATCTATACTCATTAATTGTTTTTAAGATATATTTAATTTCATCATGGTGGACATAAACAGTTTAAATATCTTTTCTCTACAATAGAAAAATGACATTATTTACCATAATTATTTGTCAATATAAGAACATTGTTTACTATTCCTCTGTAAGCAATCTCTCCAAGTGGGCAAAGAGATCTATTCTTTCTAGTCTAATCTGGTTTATGATGATTGAACACCTACACAGAACTTTAAATAGTGCTTGCAAAGTACTCTGAAAAATCTAAGTAACCCTCTTCACTACTTTTTGAGCAGGTAAATACTGTGTGGTTTGTTTAGAACTGAGCAAATAACACCATTCAAATTCACTTACAGTGGTGTAAACCTGGAAAGATCTCAAAGGAATTACTTTGCTATATAAATGACAGGTATTTAGAGTATGACTCAGTTCCACAGGGTTTTTCATTTTTGGAATTGTGATTATTTGTGTGTTAGATGCAGGTCACTTAGCTGCAGTGAGGAGGACTCACTTTTAAATTATTAGGCTGACCTAACTAAAACATCAGTGTTAAGCCACAACTTACCCAAAAACAAACTCTTCCTTTGGCTTAGTCTTTTTCAGTTTTTTGTTCCCACTTGTCCCACTTGGGGAAAAGGCCCAGATTTCTTCATTCCAGCATCCTTCATGATCTGAGGAGTTACCTTTTCCTGAGCTTCTTTTTCCTGTGATGAAGGCAGAAAATTGTTTCTCATCTTTAGAAAAATGTTCCAAAACATAGTAAATGCAAAAGAAACTTGTGTACCCAGGCAGTATGGCAACTTATGAAGCCTGACCTTCTTTAAGGCAGTTACAAAACATTTTTCATTTTAAACTGGGCAATGATGATATTGACAACTATTCTGCATCCCCTCTCCTGTCTTTTCCTGGACTATCTCAAAAGTCAGGATCTCTTAAGGTATAAAGAAGAAAGAGATGAAGAGATATACAGTAATAAGCTTCCCTAAATTACAAACTACTTTTTTTCTTTTCTGACTGTTCTAATTACACATATAAATCTACGAGTTGGAAAAATACACTTCCAGACATTTCACTGAAAGCTTCCAGATATTATCTCAAATTTGTCCTTCCACAGGATAAAGAGTTCTCACTTACTGCCTACAGCAAATCTAACAACCAAAGCAAAACCAGAGCACATTTGCTTCTTGCAGGATTGAGAACTATGCTCACAACCACAAGAGTTGTTTATATAGAAACAAGGTAATGGTTCGGGGTTACATACATCACAAGTCCTGCACACATCTACCAGAAGGCTGACAAATTAAACAACAAAGCCTTCAGCCAAGAATTTAAAACTCAGATCATGAAAGATGAAAATAGAGCAGTTATGAGTCTGTGAGGTAAGCAGGAACACAGATTACAGAAAAGACCTGCCCTGGAACAGGGAGCCCAGCCACTCCACCTGTCCCTAGCATCGCAGGTGACCAGACACAATATTCCCACTGCACACTGCTCAAACTCCAGCTTAAACATGCATTTTTGCTTTTCCTCCCAATCCAGGCAGGCTTTTGCAGTTCACGCTGTAAACAAACACTCAAAGCCACCCACCTCTGTCCACATTAGCGCGCAGAGATGTGAGCATGCCCTCTGACACCAGAGTTTTATAAAGAGCACCTTTGCAAGATCTCTCTGATTTCCTGGAGCCACAGGTTTCTATCTTTTTAACACAGTCACTGTCCTCAGTTTTGATCTGTTCTGGTAAGCTCTGGGGTACCACCTCCTCTGTTGGGGTCAGTGGCTCCACTTTAATGTTATCAGGAGCCTCACATGGTACTTCCTTGCTGGCTTCAATACTAAGGAAATTGGGAGGCTTGGATTCTTTGGTGGTCTCCATTGGTTTCTCCTTTGATGTTTTCTTTTCTTTTGATTTCACTTTTTTCTTTGGTGATTTTGTATCCAACATGCTTCCCTTCACATTTGAGACAGGGCGGTTTTTTTTGCGGGGAGTATCTGCAAGTCTCTCAGCACCCCAGTCCCCCTTGGCCACGGCTTCAATTGTGTACATTACACTTTCAATGTCCGACTCGGAGGACTGCCTCTTTTTACAAGATTTTTTGGGGGTGGATTTTTCATTTGTGTGCCGGTCCAACTTATTTTTTTTCTTTTTCTTCTTTATCTTTTCTGGCTTTAGCCCAAGGATAGTCATGTCACTCATGAAAAGCTCTGGAGAACGGCACATGTGATCCTTTGTGTTATCCTTTCTCTCAAAAGGACTGTTTTCCATTGCAAGACTAGTAAAATCTCTGCATTTTGCAGTTTCTGATTCCTCAGCTTTTGTTTCATCTGGGTTTTGCAATTTTTCTGATTGTTCTACTTTTCTATTACTGGAGTCTTTTACTGTTGTTTTCTCCTGTTCTACTTCCATGTCCTCTGAAACTTCCCCTTCCTCATCTTCCAGTGCTTCCACTTTTGTTTTCCCAGGTTCTTTCACTTTTACTCCTTCTGAAGCAAGGCACATCTAAAATAAGTTTAAAAGCAGTCCCATGAAACAAACATCAACTGTTAACATTACTTACTTATACTAGCAGGAGCATTTAACAGGGAATCTCTCTGGCATTTTAGTTTAGGAAACAAACTGTGCTACAGGACAGTACTGAAAAACAGGCTGAAGACATGCTGAAACTGATGTAATGGGATGAGGGCTAAGTGCTGGAATAAGGCTGGTAGGTTCATTGTTCTAATAGAAAAAGACTCCCAACTGATCTCAGTGGTGTTTCCTTTAAAGCTCTTTATATCATCTGGAAATCCACTGCTAGACAGATTTTCAGAATATCTGAAATGCAACAGAACAGAGTTATCTCTGACTACTGCCACAGACAATCTACTTGGAATCTCACATCCGTTCCCCTTTCAACTTTCAAATGTCCCTGATACAATTCCTTTCTCCATTTTCTAAATGGCCTTGAAGGAGTAAGGGAAAAAATGTTTACTGAATCTCCCTGAGGTTATTTTCTTTTACTTGAATGTGAGAAATTATTTGGAAGGTAGTAAAAAAGCCTTCTGAATCTTTCTTCTCATGTCACAGACTTATTTTGCAAAAAACTGCAAAGCAGCGGTGGTTGCCATGGTTATCTCCTCCTGGAGATAACACTAATGGAAACCAAAATCCTTATACTATCTGAGGAACATCGATATTCAGAAAAAGAACCGTTAGAAGGTCCTCAAACTGCCATGTTCCTGCAGCACTGACTTAGGAGATCCTCTCTGTTTTGTATCACCTGCAAGCTATGCAGACACATCTACAGAAGGTAGTCCTTCACGGCACCAACCAACAGCCCTTGGGAAGACATGCTTTGTTCTTACTGTCCTCTCTCAAAGCCCCCAAGCTGAATTCCCAGTGCAGTTTTGTTTTTAGAACAAATGTCAACCAGTCACCTGGAGCAAAACCAGATGGAGGAGGCTTGCTTTGAACCAGACATCAGAAGGTTCCCGCAGCTTAGCCCACAGGCCATGTGGTCAGTATGGATATACCTCCCCGAGACACATGGGTTCTCTTTAGGTCCATTTTAGATTTCTCAAATTGGCAAGGCTTTTCTTCCTTGCAAACTAAAAAAGTCTCTCATACCAATTTATGTAAGAATATAACACCAATGATTGGGATGTTTTCGTAGCAGGTTTCCAAAATTCTTGCTGCACAAGGTAGAAATTACTGATCTGGTTCAGGACAAGCTGAGCTGAGCACTGTAAAGCACCAGAGCTTGGGCAACACACAGTATCTATTGGGAAGCAGGTTAGACTAGGCAAAGGAGAACTCCACAACTGTGCTGATGTGGGCTCTTGGTACAAAGGTATTTCTGTGACTTTTTTACCACACTGAAATGTTAAGCACAGCCTGTGATTTTCAAAAGCTAAAGTTCAATCTTTAGGATGGAGCTCGCTGGACTAAGACTATTTTGTCAATTCAACATACATTGCATAGCCAATGGATTTTTTCCTTTTATACCTTTGCTTTTTCTGCAGTAGCCAGTAGTACAGAGCTACAGATGTGGCTACAAAAGAAGTGACCTCTGTCTTGTCAGCAAATAAACTTCTAATTAAACAATCTTCAAGACTGGGAAAGCTTAAAAAATTGTTTAGAAACAAAAAAAGGCAAAATTTCAATAAAGTGCCATTGGTTTTAACTGCTCCCAGAAGGAAGATCTGCTGAGAGTACCACAGCAGAACTTCTATGTAAGTTACTGACCTGTTAGTTCTCCTGAAAAATAAAATGGGCATGAAAAGCAAAAATAAATGAAAGCAGCGCATAACCATTAACATGAATTTGTAATGGCAATGTCTGAATTTCATAACACAGTCATCCAGTCCTCTCTCTCAACTATTTGTGTTCCTCAGCTAAGCCCTAAAGACCTCAAAGCCTAAACTAAGAAACCTTGCAGACTTTGGCAATCAATAGCTTTAACTTCTCCATCCCACTGCACCTGGGGCAATTAGTCACCAGTATTTTAGTATTACCTCTGCCAGCTGAAATAATGCTGATGTTCCACACTGTTTTGTTAAATCAGAAGGTCCTGAATGGGATGTACTTGAAGAAATCTATGGAGAGAAAAATCAATACAAATAAAACATTCTTTGATCACTACCAATTCTTTCATGTTTATGACACAGCTTTTCAACAGATTGTTTCCCCTCTTCCCAAAATTCATTAATAAGATTATATACTAAAATAGAAGTATAGACCTGTGCATGCTGGTACGAATAAAAACCCACTCCAACACTGCTCTGGTGGACAACGCCACTGTACACTAAATGATACTTGCACATTTGGGGTTTTTTTTGTCAGGACTCCCTTTGAGGAACAGGATGAACTGAAACACATGCTCTCTCACACAGGAACAGACTCCAGCAGTTAAACAACAATCTACACCAGCATGCAGCCCAGCTGGTGGTGTTTTTAAAGGCTTAGCAGGACACCGGATTCCAAAATTTTTAATTATTTCATTATCACAGGTTAAGGAGGCTATTTCTTTCAGGTTATGATATTGCCTTCTGGTGTCCTATAGGACTCATATAAAAGAGATGCTCTGAACCCAAAGTTAAGTAAAAGCCCTCAAGCCTTTGGTAATATTTAGTATTCCTCAGAATAAAAGAAGGCTGTCATGATTATCCTCCAAGAATCTTTTTCCTGCATCAGGCCATGATCCTCTTCAGTACTTTAGAGTATTTTGTGTCAGTTTTGAAATAGGTGAAAGGAAATTATCTTTTTCTAAACAACTTTAAAGTATCAGTATCAGGATTGGCCACTAGTTTGAAGAAAATGTTGTATTTTTAAGGACATATCCCATCATCTCAGACCAGGCTTATGGGCTTCTTATACCCCCTTCTTTAGGCTGCACAAGAATGTGGAGTTATAAGGGACTGGGGAACCAAAATATTTACACCCTTTTGTCTCTCCCTGAGCCCACAAACTCAGTTTTCATTGCTCTCAATCAACATGGGCCTACGAAGTCAATTGCAGAATTTGGCCTGTCACTGCCATAAAGGAAATAAACAAAAACCAACACTGTCTCTACATCTGGAAGGTGCAGCTCTTCACAGCGCCTCCCAAGCTCTGATCATCAGAGCTCAGGCCTCCACATGCTGCTGACAGCCAGGTGCTGTTAGTGCTCTGCAGTGGCCTCCTTGCCTTGGTGAGGTGATGCTCCACTCCTGCACTGCCTCCCTTACTCTCGTGCCTCCGCACTGAAGGCTAAACACAGCAAGGGACTCAGCAGAGCTGAACAGCAACAACCTCCCAAGCTTCAAATGCAGAGTGGCTCCAACCATTTGTAGAAACTTAGAAATCCTCAGAAGTTTTAGAAAATAATTAAACCCCCTTCTGCATTTTATTTTAATCACCATCTGTGAAATATTGTGAAATATCAAAAAGGAAGGGATAGGGAAGAGGGGTGAAAAAAAAAGAAGATAAAATTGTTTAATCTACATAGCAAAGAGATGAAGGAGGAGCAGAGCAGTGTGGTATGCTGAAGCAGACAGGCTCCCACGCACCAGACACTTGCCATGCCAGCAGCATGAAAACAGTAGTCCCCTCCAGTGCACAACATCTGCAGTTTGGAGTTACAGCAAGCTGTCTGCCAAATCCACTTGCAAACCTAAGACACCCTTGAGGTGATTATGAAATGGTTTATTTGGGATGCTTCATACCAGGGACTGAACTGCATCTGAAAATTCAAGCTGAATCTCTCACATATCATTTATTCAACTACGATCCAACATTAGAGATCTCCAAAACTGGGGAAAAAATAAGAAAAAAATCAATAGCACTGATGTCCTACAAGAGCTAGAGACATGGAGGATGTGCCTAGCACATCTGCTGTGTTTTTCCCTGTTTGAATCAGAGCCTTTAACGTCCATTTTGTGTATTAAATTAGGCTTGCAGGACACCATCTGAGCAATCACTGAGAGATCACGGAAACCTATCCAACACACAATGCCATGCTGCCAGACTTAGCTTCGCTTTTTCTGCCACCTGCAGTACAAACTGTGCACTCCTGTGGACAAGCATCTGTCCTCCTACTAAATTAGGGCTTCACAAGCTTCATGGTCGCATCACAACTTCCAATGCTGACTTCTAAAGATCAGGCTGCACACGGCAATAATCCTTACTCCAGAACAGCACTACTCAGCCTGCTGCTGTCCTGTTAGAGGCCATGTTAGAAACTTCTGGTGTCCCTGAGTAAATCCTACCAGCTCTTCTGCTGGCCCAGAGCTGCAACAGCCAAATACCCTTATGGATCACTGATCACAGTTGGGTGTAATCACCCTTGCACAGGCACTGCTGGCAATAGAGCACATAGCCACAAACTCTGCTACTGCCAGAGACTGCCTGTACAGTAAGGCAGATTTTCTTCCACTCACATAAATTCCTATAAAGCCACAGTCTTGCAAGACTAGAACAAGACATGAAATACTTTCATTTCAATGCTTCCAACCTCTGCCTTTTTCCTGAGAGGGACTGATCTCACCAGCAAGAATATAGGGCTGTCTGCAACTAGAGAGGATCCAGAGAACTATTTTCTTTACTGAAACAGGATGTGAATTTGAAACAAAACTAAAACACCACAACAAAAACCAACAAAAGAAGTGTACAAGTAACATGCTAGCATACTTCCTTATTTGTCTGGAATACAGCATGTATCTTCATCTTTCAATCATCACAAAGAATAGCATCTGCACATCAAACCTCAGAGATTTTTGAGTGAATCATCCATATCAAAGAGAAGACCTCTACAAGGCTATATTTAAGACTCACAGAGAATTTCTAGGACCTTGGGGAAACCCGACCCAGCATTCTTGATTACTGCTGACAGCTGCCAATTTCTGAATTTAATACACTGCATCAACTTCCAACTCTTCATGCAGATTCCTGATGACCTTTCCCTATTCTCAGTCCTAGATTATTAAGCAATGTACCTTCCAATCATCATAACTAAAGCTTTGGTTTTTTAATCCTGGTATCCAGCTCCTCATTAAGAATACTGTTATCTCCTATTTTTGCTGTTCTCCTGAGCATTGTTTTTATTACTGTTATAAAGCAAACTTTCCCAAAAAGAAGTGCAACTTTCTGTGCTGTCTCTAAGAAAATAAGCACATTCACAAGTGTCTAAAAGACTAGGTCCCTGGGACCATAGCCACTGCCTACTTCTCTTGGTATGTCATTATTTACTAATTTATGTTTCTGGAAACACGAAATTTGGTACTAGAGCAAACCTTAAACAATTCATACTTTTTTTGTGGAAAAGTTATACACATCCTCCCCTTCTGACACTAGTGGGTATAACTTTACCTCTGCCAGCTGGAAGAGTGCCGACTTCCCACAGTGCTTTACTGGCTCAGGACTTGGCAACTGGGAAGTGTTTGATGAGATCTAGGTTACAAATGAAGAGAGGAGAAAATATTTCAGTGGCACACAGGAAAGACAGAAAGGGAGGGGAAAAAAGAATGGAAAATAAGAGATTAGTTAAATTTTAGCTCTTTCTGGCAAAAGGCCCTACTTCAGACAGGCAACCCCACCCAAGAAACACTTAACAGATATGTAGAAAACAGAGGAACACAAGCAAATACCACATTCCTTCCTTAGATTATGTTCACGGATACTCGATATTTATAACTGTCCACGGCTAATATTCTGTCATGCTGTGTGTTTTACATAAGTTTTATGTGACAAAGTGAACAAATCATACCTGTGGCTTAAAAATATGCCCTATTAGTTGTTAAGGTTAAATTAAATTCTCCCAGAAGGTCTGGGCAGTATTTCCCATTATTTAGACATAGAAGAGGACCATCTGTCCTCACAGGCAGTTCTTGTTTCACTTTCTTTAGTTATGAAAAAGGCAATAAGACCTATATCTGGAGATTAAATCTAGCCTCCCAAAGAGCTGCTGGTGTGCCAGCACCTTTGATAAGTAAATAACTACCATTACCACTTTAGGGAATTGCTTTTACAGCCAAATTTTTTAAGACCTGCTTTCCAGTGCAGCATTATGAATTCAGAAATGCAAGAAATTTCTGATATGTGACCTTTTTTGGCATAGCATTGCATAGTAGTATTTGACTTAGAAGCCTTTAAAAGCCTTGAGACAAAATCATCCATGTTTCTATGGTATCTCCCTCACTACAAAAATCACATTTAGGACCATGATTACGCAGGTAGTGACAGGACAAGGCCAATGGTTTTAAAGTGAAAAAGGGCAGGTTTATGGCAGATATTACAAAAAATTCCTAACTCAGAGGGTGGTGAGGAACAGGTGGCCCAGAGAAGCTGGTGTTCAGGGCCAGGCTGGATGGGGCTTTGAGAGACGTCATGGAGTGGAAGGTGTCCCTGCATGCGACAGGGGGGCTGGAACAAGATGAGCTTTATAGTCCCTTCCAATTCAAACCATCCTATGGTTCTATGATCTTCCAGATGCAAAAAATATCATGTTTGCCTTTCTCCTTGTAATAAATTCTCTCTTTTGAACTAGGTTATTTGAAGAATTTATCTTTCAATTACCTGTCAAAGAATTTATATTACACTCCCCACCACATCCTCCTCCACCAAAATCCAGGACATCCATTTCACTTAAAGCTATTTAAGTACAGCGAATAATACTCAGATGTGCACCAACAGTAATTTTTAATATTGAACTGAAATATTTCAACATCCTAGTTTTGCTTTGAGACAGTTCAGTGAACCTGCTCAGGACCCCCCTTGACTAAGTGATCTTGTACACTGCACTTCAACTTTTTTATCTTTCTATTTTAACAAATGCTCATCTCAATGATTTTTTTCTGCATAACATGAATGGCAGAAAAAGGCTAGAACAACACCCACACACACTGAATTATAACTTGAGAATATACAGGCATATCTTGCCTCCTGATGCAGAAAGTGAGGAAACAGTAAAGAAATTTTGACAAGACAATAGGTGCTCCTAACAAAATGTGAGATCTTTAGAGTACTAAAAGAAAGAGAGGAAGGAGAAACTTCATCTCAGAAAAAAAACCAAAAACCTTTAAAGAGCTAAGAAAACAAACAGCAAGTGACAGAAGCATGTAACTCATTCTGATGAAGTTATTGGCCAAACATCAGAAGGAAAAGAATGGCTGATCAATTAGCTCTCAGTGAGGTTACAGATCCCATTCCCTGTCTTAAGGACATCTCCCAGATTTAAAAATAATCAGAATCCCCAGTACTACAACCACAAACAGCCCTTTACTGATGTAGAGTTTTAACTGGAGGATCATTAGGATCAAGTTACTATATTTTATTACAATACAGGTGGGGCTTTAGCTATTATATTACATTTTAGTTTGCAAAAGTAGCTGGAACTACTTTTTCATATTCCTTCTAGAACAGGCATTTCATTCCAACACAAACATTTAATAATTTCAGTATGTGGGCAAACAGCAAATACATTTTTCTTTACTTGGGAAGATTACAGCTTTACATATGGAAGTTGGAAGAGAAAACACTCACTAGCTTTTACACTCCAAATTTCAAGGTATTTTGATCAAAAGTTTTGGATTCAAACTTCCTGTTCTGCACAGAAATAAACACAGAGCAAACCTTCTCAAAGTGAGCATGTGAGAATGCAGCATGGACAAAATCCTCCTGAGTCATGCTTTTTATCTTAAATGAAAATAACATGCTGGACTAGCAAAAAAAAAAAAAAAAAATCCACCTTGTTGCATACTGCACATGACTGGTTTTGTTTTTTTCTTTTTAATTACATCACTTTAAGAAAAAATTTAGAAAAGCTGCTGAAAGCAAAGAGTTTGGTGGTTGTGGATTCATTTTATTTTAAAGATGGTTCAACTAGCAATTCTTTTGCTTCCATACCCCAGAAGCCTTTTCTTTAGTAATGAATAAGAGTTTAGGAAAGTAAATCCAAGAGGTACTCATCTTTCAAGGAAGCAATCACTACCATCTGTTCACATTTGCCAAACACAGATGCAGTAAGACCATGAGAGCAAGGGGTCCCATCTGCTCTGCTTCCCTCTCATGGCAAGGAAAGGGACAGTGACCAGTCCCTGTGAGCAGACAGCCTGCAAACAGTCACTGCCCTAAGGAACACAGCCCATTGCTCAGAAATCACAGCCTTTCCATACAGGTTCAAATGAGAAGGACAAAAGTAGGGCCAACTACTCTCAAGGTCAGAAGCATGAGAAAGCCAAAAGCATAACTTGACAACAATCCAAACTTCAAAAAGCTCTTATGAGGATGTCACATCATCTTTGAAGACCTCCAAGGCATTTGCCTGTGCACCCACAGAACCGAATGAAGTCTTGCTTCCAGGATTTTCATCATCTGTTGTGGCAAGTCACTGGGCAGGCCTCATTAGGCATATCCTGAACAGCTTTAATTGACAACTACAGCACTTGGGCTAGACAACCAGATGAAAGATTAACTGAGGCTATAAAGACAAAAAGAATCCCATGCTACTCTACACATAATGAGCTGTTTCTGAGTGACAGGGCACTTGTACTCCTGGGGTAAAGGTGTCTGTTTTAAATGACAAACCTACTCAATGGGATCACTGTCTTCACAAAGAAGCACTTTTACTCACCCTGCTGCAAGGGCGGTGAAGAGAAAGGCAACATATGAGGAACACCCAGCCAGAACCAAAACTGAGCTGGGATGGCTGCCAGAAGTCTCCAGGCACATCAGACCAGAGCACACTTCACATTTCTTCACAGGTCTACTTGGCTACTGGTTAAATAACTACTTTCTCTCCTTCTCTTTTTTCTTTTGTAGCACTGTACATTGCTGACAGCAGCCCACTGCAAATTGCTTGCCATAATTTAGTTCTCGAAATGCAGTAATGCATTCATATAGACAAGATGCAATAAGAAGTGGCACAGTAAGGAATAGGACTTTTGCCAAATTTCACAAAGACAGCCTGTGCAAATGAAAGCCCTTATAGCTGAAAGAGCACAAGCAGCTTTAATAGCAGGGGAGAAAGCTTCAAGAGGTTCTGTAACATGCTCAATACTTTCCCCAGGAGCAACCTAAATTAAATCATCAGGCTACAAGCTAAGAAAAAACACCATTTCTCTACTGCTATAGATAAAAAATGATGTTCATCGCTGTCATTAAGGTTTTGCAGGAAGAATAACCATGGCTAACAAGGTGGGTTTTTAAATTTTTTTCTTTTTTTTTCTCTTGACCAGATTTCTGTCTCCTATTTCCAGCCACAGAACAAAACCAACACCTCCAGACTGCACACACATTTAAATATTTTTACAAGAAAAAGAGATTAACCCTGACTCTAAAACTGTCCTCAGTAAATCCTGATTAACTTTCTAAGCACCTCTTCTACCTAATATTTGATGATTCATAGGTGTACTCCAATGTGCCAAAGCTCACTCAGCATACTGGAATGCAACTAAACACACTATCACATCAGTATGACAATTTTCAGGTTTGTCATTTTGTTTGTTCAGTGAGGAGAGGAAATGATTTTAGGTTCTGTGAAATTCTGAGAGTATGGCTAAGCCAGGTTTTATGTGACAATTTAGGAATGTTGTACTAAATGCAATACATACTCTGTTCAACTCTGCAGATACCCAGAATGACTGAGATTTTTGCAACTAAGTTAGCAGATTCACTTACAGTATTATTCCAGTATTTTGCAATAAAATTAACACAAAATGTTCTCCAGTTTGTATCTTTTAACTTGATTTAAAAGTCTAGCTTCAGCACATAGTTTCATCCTGCTCAATTCTAATTTTCTCAAAAGAGCTTTGCAAATTGACTTCTAACTTTCAAAACTGTGGTTTACAATCATGAAAACACTTTCATGATTAGAGTTATTAACTGTATTGTATCTTTTATAGGAGTGTTTGTAGCCAGGTATTTTTGGGCACCTGAATTAGTAAATTGGTTTGTCTTCCTTGGCCCCCCTAAGAAAAACACCAAGGCCCATTCCAGCCAAGCTAAAAAACCACAGTAGACAATTAGCTCAACATTACACAGAAGGAAGTGTGTGACACACAGAATAACAATCAGGGTATCTTTTAATCCCTTTATGCTCCTCTGCAATAGCACCAGCTCCAATCCCAGCCTTTTCAGGCACACACAAAATGCACCTGTGCCTTGAATGATTCTGCAAGCAGTATCAGACTCCCCCAAATGGGCAAGAAGAGTAAATGTGTGAAAGTCAATTCACAGACGCACATTCAACACATGGGAGAAGAAATTCCTAAAAGCAGCATTTCACAAACTCTAAATCTTCAATATGTGGAGGAAGGCAGAAAAGCTATGTACTTATGGGAACTGATAGGCTTGGTAAGTCGCCACTTAACTGATGCTGTTAAATATCCTTGTGGCTGCTGTGATAAGCTTCCTTTGACCTGCAAGGATTCTCCAAATGATTCCTGCCTCTAGGGCAATCACCATTCTGCCCTGCTGCAGCCTCTTCCACAGACAGTGCAGTGTCATTTCAGAATGTCTTTTAATTGCTGTTTTCCTAGATGTAAATTAAAAGGCCATTTGGATAGTAACTCTGTAGTGGTTCTTTGGGTATGGAAGGCTAGGTAATGTTCACAAGCCCAATACCTCTCAGCTGGTAGAACTGGCCAACATCTCATCCAGTCACTGGTAATTCACCCCACGGTTTTCTTAACACAATACTGTCAGGAAGATATACATCTCCTGATGGGAATCTCTGATAAGACAGGGTGCTCAGCCATTCACTGGCAACTCTTACCGGTTCCTTGCTTCCTCCCATCCTCCCCCACCACATTCAGCCATTGTACCTCAGCAAACTGAAACAATGCAGACTCCTCCGTTTGTTTTACTGCCCCCAGGACTCCAGGCTGTGAGGTGTTGGAAGAGATCTGTCAGGAAAACAATTATGCTTGTATTACCTAACTGTTCAGTTTCAGTATCACACTTCAACATGCTAAATTTATAATCTGTCATAAAAAGATTCCTGGTACTCCAGAGTATGCAAACAAGTTCCAACACACCCTTAGAACAAACAGTATCTGCTTTCCAGGAAACACATAAACAGGTGATCTGTGAAATGGTAATCTTGAATTACTTTTCAGAAGGAAAATCCTTCGTAGAATCTACAAAATAAGCTTTTTTTGAAGGGCTTTTTTTCTGCCTGCTGATATATCAAAGAAGGGCTAGCAACAAATACTTAACACTGTATTGTATTTCACAGTTCAGTGGAAGACCTGAGCCTGCAGAATGGTGGTGATGACAGAGCACAAATTGCTACTTAGTACGGAAGGTAAGCGCGGACAGAAACACAATGTGCGCAGGTATTTTGTGTTACCAGATCTATCCCCCACACTAAGGTAACTGCATTTCATAGTTTAACTTGTGTCAATTAGTTTTGCTGCAAATGACACCTCTGATTAATGTCGGACTTCACTACAAGTATCAATTATTTTGCCACTGACACACATACCTACCATGCACTGGTTAGGTGCACCCTCTCTACAGGATGTTTAACATCCTTGAAAAATAAGACTAGCTAATTTGCATTTCTAATTACTGATCATCAGTAGCCTACTTCTAAACCACATGCTTTAGCAGTGCAGGTGAGCTTGTTTCCTGGCACCCACTAAAAATTTTCTTCAATGGGTAAGGAAAAGCCTGAGGTCAGAAACCCTTAGCAAGGGCACATCTGGCAGCACACAATTCCTGCCTACTACCACATGAGTCTGGCACTTCCCTCCTTCAGCACTGTAAAATGAACTGAAACAATTATGTGAGCTGGTATTTGTCTTACTCTTTAAAAGATTCAGCAGTGAAATTCAATACAAGACATTACTCTACTGACAGTATAAGCACACAGAAGCATATCAGAAATATGGGAAGATGGATGTTGAATCATTACCACAAAAGTGTCGTAAGTGATACTGGAATTAACCAATTCTAAGAAGCATCTAAGTATTGCTTTTCATTGCTGGCACACCAGGCATTTCCTCTTCCTAACAAGAAAAGCCAGCAGGCTGTTTAAGAGCCTAATTACAGGTTATCTACTTCACTCTGGCCATTATCTTTAATCAGAAATAAAGGATCAGTGCTCCAATTTACTTCTAATATATTTGAAAGACTCAGATCTTAAGCTGGAATTCAAGGGCTTGTGCACTGATATTAAAATATCCAACTGAAAAAGAAGTCCCATTTCTTGTGTGCTAGGATTGCAATGCATCTGCTCCCAAAGTGATGATCTTTTAGGGAGGAGTATGAAAGTGCACAAGGCAATGGGTAATAAAGACACACAAGTCGAATTCACAGCTGGTGTGAATACAGGTAATAAAAAGCCCTCACTATGACAAAATTTCTTTCCATATACACTTACTTAAAAACTACCCAGTGTCTTGTAAAATCAGTATCTATACAATTAAATATTTCTGTGTCATGTATTATGATTATTTCAAGAAACAACTGATGCTTGCAGAGGGCTAGAGTTCCTTGCAATTTCATTTTTGTCATGTTATTTACATCTATGAAACCCATTAAGACTTGGATGAAACTCTTCAAAGAAAAAGAGCAATAACACACACACCACAGTTACACTTCTAGCAATAACTGGAGTATGTTGACAAAAATATTGTACACTGCAAAATCAAAGCACACTTGCATAGAGCTGTTTGGTGGTTCTAGAAGAAAATTTTGGAGAGTCAAGAACTAGAATGATTTTTGATGGAGCCAATGACTAAAGCAGCCACACTAGATTAGAAACATCCAAATACAAGTTAAAACCTTAGTTAATAAGTCTCTAGTTTAAAACTAAGTGCAGGAATGACATATCTCCAAATTATAGCTTAAACCAGGTGCTCCATTATTGCACCTGGGTTTCCACCAGGGTCCCAAACACACTCTCTTGCACTTCAAGTCTTACCAACCTGATAAATGATTCAACAGCATAAACCCAAAAATTAGGGAACAAATAAAAACATCAATTTTAGTTAAAGACATTTGATTTTTCTTTCAGCTGGACATCAGATGCTTCTTAAAAGGATTCACTTAGGAAAAAAAACCCTTTTAAAGAAACTCACCTCTGCAAACTGAAACAATGATGACTTCTGACAGGCTTCTGTAGAATTAGATGTATCAGACTGGCAAGTACTGGAGGAAACCTGAAAAAAGGAGAGTGCAGGGTAAGACCTCAAAGGTGCTTCCCTCAAGCTAAAAACAACAGTGAGCACAAGAAACCATTTAAGAGAAGAAGGGCAAGCTAATGTTTCACAGTCCTGGAAAGATTAAATCATATTTACAGATGAAAACATTGTTTAGCACCCATTATAATACATTTGAAAACTGTCTTAGAAAAGAAGACCACAAAAATACCAGGCTTTTCTTCTCCTTTTATGATTCTGAACTTGTCAGAATAGTTTTATACACTAGAATACTCAATGGATTATACTGGACTACACACATAACCATCTTGTATTGGTGATGCTATCAACACTGCTATATCTGTAATTTGTGCTATAATTGAGAGTAAGATTACATAGAAGGTAAAAAAATATTTTGAAGACACAGTTGATGACAGAAATACTAATTAGAAAAATAATCTCCAATCATAACTGCATGAAAATAAGTAGATAAGGGTAGCACAAGCCTAAAATTTCTCTAATCATATACCTAAACATACATTTTAGGGGTGCTTTTGAGAAGCAGTGCAAGAAAGTCATTATAACTGAAAACAAAATACAAACAAATGACTGTTCAAAACCAAAAGCCTTATTTGAATTAACACATCTTAGCCATGGTATTCTTATTAGCTAGAAATGTGTTAATCAAGCATTATTCTGTAAAACAATTCTATCAAATATGGTACATTCATTAAGTGTCACATTTGAGTGTAAAAGATTTACATGTGTAACTCCTAGGAGAATGAAGTACTGTTAGTATAAAATAAGGTATATAACATGGCTTGTAAGAAACAGAAAAAAAGGAAGGAAGCTTTGTGAGATTTGATAAAAAATAACAGGATGGAAATTTTTTCCCTAACAACTTTTTTCCCCTCAAAATTTCAGTTTACTTAACAAATTCAAAATTAAATGTGGGGCTTTTTCTTATTCATTACCTAAGCAAGTAAATCAACAGCTTTTATTGGTGAAAGCACATGAGATTTAGCTACTGACTGCACCTGTTGGTAGTAAGCACAAAGCCCCACAGCTCATGCAGCTTGCCCTGCTGCTGTTTGTCTGAGATCCTGAAGCACTGCAATAACAACAGCAGCATTTGCCTTCAGGAATCTGCTACCCACGCTCCCCTGGAAACACAAAATCCAAGCGTAGCAACCCAGAGGACAAGGGGAAATTCACCAATATGACAATTTGCTTACATATACAAACAAACTTACTTCTTCCCTGCCAGAAACCTCATCAGCAACAGTGACTCCTGTTAAACACTGAGCAGGATGTTTCATCAGTGTACTATGGGAGTACAGCAATCCAAAGGGCTCCAAAGAATGCAATTCTAATGTCTGTCTTCTGCCTTTTTAGTAGGTTGTGCTACTGTTTTCACTGATGTAATGGTTATTACTGACTTTTATCATGTTTCTGTATAGTCTGTTTAAAACATCTGTGCCTCAACAGTAGTCTGGACTACTACTAGAAAAGTATCTGGCTACTTTTGAGAGACCCATCTCCAAAGATCTGAGATTCTGCAAAGGTGCAAATATGTAAGGTTGCTGCTTGCACATCTGAGTATTCACTTGGTTATTTTAGGCCACTGCACTGGTGGGATTCTTAAAAGAATAACCAAATTTTGGACTTGTTTCCCATATTTTCTACAGTTCAACCAGCTCTTTTATACCACTTAGCTCTGAGTTTGGAGCCATTGAGCTATGGACCCCAGGAGCACCATGCTGGAGTGGAAGTCCCCTTCCAAGAGGGGCTATCTGGGCTCAGCCCCCACAACACAGGTGCTGTCAGACACTCAGGATGAGCCTTCTCGCTGCCTTGGAGGGTATGTGCTGCGGGCTGGGCACAGCTTGTACACCTGGTGGTACCAGAACCACTTGCTGTGGGAGGTATGAAGCCCAGTTTTCTACAGGTTTGTGTGTAGAGAACAGATTGCTGGTGCTCAGTAACTCAGTGGAGGTTTTGTGGTTGGAACCACTATGTTTTTCCTATCAATTTCTGCTACTCCTTAAAAAGTTAATGCTGTTGCTTTTACTTGGCAGAGCACTAATTGGACCTTGTTTCTTCTACTCTGCTGCTCCCCAAACACTCTTGACCTGTGGGAAACTTCTTATCTCCACGACTTCTACCATTTGCCAGGCTGAACCTGATCAAAGCATTAAAATAATTACCAGAAGAGCAGATGCACAGATAGTGCCATTTTGTACATCCCATTTCCTGCTCTAATAAAATGTCCTCAACATCCTATTTCTTCCTCCAAGCCTTCTCTTGAGCTGCACTGAGAGATTTTTCACTTCTGATTCACACTTTGCACAGACCCTGCAAAGTCTGTGTAAAACATGTAAGACAGCCTTTTGCTCTCAAAAAGAAGGAAACCACAGGCCTTCCTTTCCCTGCAGGTTACCACAACCTGCTCTGAAACGATCACACGGAACAAGGGTGGAAATCCCTGGGCCGGCCGCGCCCTGACCGCTGCGAGGCGTTAGCGCCGGCAGACAGGCAGGCTTTGGAGGCCGCTCCGGATGTCGGGATTCCTGGGCAGTAACCTACCGAGAGCCCACTAGGTGCTGCTGTAAGGCAAGGAAAGGGCCTGACGGACGAGTACGGGCAATGTGCAGGGAGGCGAACGGGCAAGCAAGGAGCGCTGCTCACCCGGCTTCAGCCTTGCTGCCAATAACCTGCGGCGAGGACTGGGCTTTGCCTGGCACAACCACAGCAGCTGGAGATGATCCGTCAGGCATCTCTGCTCAGGTGTTCAGTAAAATATGCTCACACACCACTGTCTTGTGTAACGGATGAAAGCATTCAAAATGCAGGGGGAAACTCAGTGCATATCCCTTGCCTGTAAGGTCTGTAGCTTCTCTTGCCTATCTGCTTAGTAACGACAGCTGCTGCCTAGAAATCAATCACCCACCACCACTGGATTCTGTCACCAGAAGAGAAGCTCTCTAATCTATTACAAAAATTTGCAAAACCAGGAACATACTGGCCACATACAGAGATTGCAACTGAAGCCTCAAAACAATTTTGTAAATATCACTGTTGTGCCTCTTCCCATCCTCCTGCTGGCTGGTCACTTGGTTACCTGACATCTGGGCTTCTGACAACTTAAAGATTAAACTCCTCACCTGAAAAACCCCTATCCATTCATTTAGCATACACTTGCCAGAACATCAGCAGATGTTGAATACTTTTCATTGGATTAGCAGACCTCAAAGTACAATGTCCTTCACCCTCTCTCAAGTGCTGAGCAAAAGTGTGCCAGTGTTGCCCTTTCCTCTGTTAACAACTTTAAAATTGTAGGAATATGTAAGACTTATGCTTACAAGGCTACCCGAGGGTGGATAATCATACATACCCACAGCAGTCAATATGCATGTGACAGCTAATCCTGTGTCTGGCAGATCCCCAGTTTAAGAATCATATATGTGTACATGTATCTTAAGTGTATACACACACTTTCATGATAATTTAGACTACATGTTATAATTTAGACCACTCTTTAAAATATGGCAGTGTCTGTCCTTTTCTAAAAATTGAAATTGCCAAGGCTTTAGATGTACAATATAAATATATAAATATATATATAAGTATATAAATATATACTCACATATAAAAACAATACATAGATTCTCCATAATAAAGCAACTTCTGAACCTCTTTCACTAACCATACCTCTGTAGTCACCTTAGTATACCATATTCTCTCCCATACGAACACCAACTCTAATACAACACAACTGACTCCTCCTCTCCCCTCAAGAGCAAAGCAGCTTCTCAGCTCTACAATGAATTTTTGAGCTGCTTTCTGAGTCTGTCATACCACCTCCTAGTATGTCCTGCTAACCTCCCAGATGCTGGTTTAAGTGTGAGATCATAAGCATGGAAATCCAACCATAGATTCTCCTAAAGGCATGCAAAGATGACCATCTTACATATCCTCTGTCTACAGGCTTGAGGGTGGGAAGACAGAAGAGCTGTTCAACTATCTAAGTCTGAACAGATTTAGAATCATTACTGCATTTGAGAAACACATGCCCAAGAAATATTTGTTCTGTATTGATTCACCACTGAAACATAAGAAAATAAAGGACAAATGGAAGACGCACCAGGGCTGCCACACAAAAGAAACCAAGAAAGTCTCTCAGCACCTGGACACACAGCTGGAGACTTAACTCCTGCAAACACACAATGAGGAGGACTGAACTTTGTTCATTTGCGTCTCTTTAAGAATACCAATCTCCCCAGTTGATCTGGAGGAGGTATTTTACAAAGGGGACCCTCAAAAAGAATCAGAGGTGTGCAGTTTCCTGGGAAAGTGCACTGTCCCTTAACCACTTCTCAGGTAGGGCAGGACAATTAAAATACGGTAATTCATTATTAAGTATGGGCTACATTATGGCTCATCTCAACTCTAGCAATCCCCCAACTAGTTTTGTCTGGGCTGTATTTATGACAATTATTTTGCTCTACATTTTTGGGGAAAGCAGATTACACAGCTTGCTTCTTTGATGTGGAGGGCCAGGTTTCAAAAGAAGACTACAGGCCCAGAAGAGTAGAGTGTAGTTTATACATAAAGTGAATATTTCATCACAAGTTGTATTGCACACTTCTATTGAGAAAACCAGGATTTATTGAGGCACACAGGAAACATGTCTTTTGCTCAAAATAAGAAAGTTCTGATTAAAAGAACTTTTATGCACTAAAACAATCACACAACATGCTTTTTGATTTGACTCTAAATCTACATGTGGATTTTGTTCCTACACTGCCATCTGAAATCATACTACTGAGGCTCTTGTAGAATCAAGTCACCTCAGCTCTCAAGGTCATAGCAAAGACCTTTTTTAAAGGAATGCAATATCTGTGACTACAATATACCTTCCCTCACATTTAAACATAACAGCATAGTAAAAGCAGCTTGTATGCTCCAAGCTGAGAGACTACAAGTTTGAGAAGGACAGTATAATTTTAGCACAAAATAATGTATTTCTTTTCATTTCTCTGTCAACTTGGCTTGAATGTTTCTTATTTTTCATGCTGCAGCACAGAAGGCCAGTACCCACACAGCACAAACTTCCATGGCTAAAACTGGTGTGCAAAGCATTGAGGAGCCCTGGCAGTACAGAAGCAATACATCTCAAATGCACTACACATGTAGATTAAGCTAATTATTACTTTTCCTCCCAATAAAACCAACAACAACACCAAAAGAGAGTTCCTTCCTAGAGCTAGAGATTTATGGCAGTACTACTTACTATATCCAACAAAGAAGCCACCTTTTGAACAGTTTTCAAAGTTGGCCTAAAAACCAGATTATATTAATCTAAAGAAGGACCAGAGATCTCTGCACTACTGGAGATATACACAAACACTTACCAGATTCCTTTGTAAAAACACATTTGGGATGGCAACTGAACTACAAACTTCTTTTTAGACATAATGATTTAGTGAATAGGAGCAGACTGCAATACTTCAATTACCTGTTAGCACTTGCAGGGTTTCAGAATGTATATACAATGATGCTGACTTTGTAGGAAATTACTTGTTTATTCATCTGTTAGTGACAAGGCCACAGTTGTGTGGCCTTTGCACAGTTGTGTGCCATTGCACAAGCATATAGAATCCCTGCCCAGAAAAGTTTGCAAACCAACTGTTTGTTAACACAGTATTTCAACCCTTTTACCTCTCTTCATAGGCCAGGCTTGACTGGTATGTTCAAGTATCAGCAGAGTTAATACTAAATTATGCTCAACCCACATTCACAGCTGGGATACAAGACACACATTTCATTCCCAGTTGAAGTTACCTGAGGTGTGTCCTGAACTTTTAATTCCTCACTGGTCAAATATTCCGCTTACAAGCTCTTTAGACTGAGAGCTCATGGTAAGGGAGAGAAGAGAGTTCCTTACCTCTTGTGCAGTAAGTGCATGTTCCCCTGCTAGAAGCAGCATACTCAGGCCTCCCATTTGTGTAGGATCTGTTAGAAGAATAAAACGAAGTCTTAAGTTGATTCATTTGCTTGTTTGAAAAACCTACCACTTGCACCACTAAAGACCCAGAAGACTATTTGTCACAGACACTCTCAGCAAGCTGCCATAAAAGGCAGTTCAAGAGAATCACAAATAACCATTTCTGTACCCTCTGGGAAAGCTTTCAAAGCTGTTTGAAGGATTTAATTGGATTTGTGTGCTTAACACCCCATTGCATGGATTTACAATTCTACTGCCAAAGGTTTTATGTACTACAGAGATGAATATCTTTAAAACAGCAACTGCAATGATCTCACACATAAATATACACAAAGATGTTCTAATAATGCTCAGGTTTGTAAGTTGGTGGATGCTCCTACCAAGGAAGCGGTTCCTTCCTTGGCAACTGAACAAATAAAAGGATGGAACAAAACAACACAATCAAGCTCTGAAGCAAAATTTCTATTTTCATTTGTCTATAATTTAGAGCTGTATTTAGTGGTGAAAAGTGCCAGCCTGACAGCTCTGAAGCATGAAGCCAGAACAGCACAAGCACTGGCCAGGCAAGCTGCCTGCCTACTTGTTGCCCTGCCAATACAATACATAATTGAGGAATGTAAAATGGAGATATAAATGTTCTTTCTCCAAGTATTTGGTACTGACAGCTTTTTCCCTCTAGCCTTCCTGCACCTCAGGAGCTCAGAAAATGACAAGAAGTGAAAGCAATAAACTCTGACAGTGCATTACTCATGGAGTAGCTTTTCCACTCAGAACAGTGGTTGCTCTTCATCACTATGAAGACTAATTGTCTGATTTTGGGAGAATGCCTTGGGAGCAATGCAGGCGCCTGATTTAACACTGTCATGTAGAGACAGGGAGACACAGTGGCCAAATGTCTCATGCAACAGCCACAATGTGAGTGGATTTTTTTAATCTTTTCAGCTGACATGGGCCAAACCTGTACCTGTAAACCTCCAAACAGTTTAGGGCTACAGATGATCACAGTCCAATTCATGGGAATACTCATCAATGCTGTTTAATTCAATATCACAGATGCTGCCCAAAGTTTTCCTGCACACAACATCTCTCACTAACATTCCCAAGGTAAGTTTTTCCAATAGTCTTTTAGAAGGGTTTCTATTTAGAAACAGAGGAAAACAATGTAAATAAACCAGGCTCATTCACTACCTCATGGATAGAAGAGTGGCATATTATTAAACAGTACTAAACAGGCATCCTAAATAGCACCTAGCTTCAAACCCAGTATTCAACTGGAATTAACTTTTTCCTTCACCACAATAAACACATAGAACATATGTGTTTTAGAGGCTTTAGGTTTTTTGAAGAAGTTTGCCTTTTTAAATTAAAAAGGAAAAAAACCCCACACTTCTATGAAAAGACAAGGCACTAGCAGAAGTGTAGGATCTAGTAAGAGGAAGAGACACAGAAAATGAGAAAATGTGAAGGGCCAGTAAGTATCTAAACACAATTCATAAGTGAAGTGATCCTATCAGCTACAACACTTTTTGCCATCCAAGCAGCTGATCAGAAACCATTCAGTCCTTCAAACCAGAAGACATCAGAGCAATTAGGAAGTGAAAAGTTAACACATATCTTGAAAGATAATGCCTGAGCAGGCAGTTGATTTGGAGGAGGGAGAGACTGGAAGAGATCTCCAGGTCCTCCATAAACTTACTGAGCCCCATATTAAACAGTAAGGCCTTGGCTGGCTGTTTTCTATTTCTTTACTCCCTTTGGAAGATGTTTGCAGGATAAAAATCTTCTAAGCATTAAGGGCTTTCTTCCAGGTTTTAGCTTAAATATCCTCAAGGCCAGGTAGTACATGTTTTTCTGGTACTCGCATCTCTAAGATTAGTAACTGTTTCCCTAAATGGTATCTCCCTTTTCTGCATTTACAGGACTTTTCCTACTCTTCTTCCACTTGTTTTCTTGGTCTAAACAATTCAAGATCTCCCAATGTCATAAAGCACATCCATCGCCCATAATTTCAGCAATTCCTACAGCTCTCCTCTGCAGTTATCCCAGGTGCAGCTTGTCTTTCTTGTATATGGATGACCAGCAGTGCAACCACATCAGATGAGGGGGGTCCTGAAAACACTGCCTGACAAACTGCAGTATAGCACTTTCTCATGCAGGCATCACCCTGATGACTCCCAGCTGCTCTTTTGTGTTTTATTATCCTTACCTGTTGGTCCTTTTCCCCCTCCCCAGCTTTGGCCATCTCAAGAACACCCAGTTTACAACTGGAAAATTATTGCATTTCTTCTAAATATCTTCTTGGCAGTTTTGGCTTTCTGCCTTTCAATTAAGTAGCTTATCATAAGAGAATAAAGATGGAAGTGTGGTTTAGTGTTTTTCTCCCTAAGTAAGCAAATACTTAAACTGTTTATTTAAATATAAAAATTAGGAGGAAGGAAAAATGACAGATGAATTAGAAACAAAAGTTTAATGTGATGCTTAAACAACTTGAACACTTAAGCTGCAGCTGTAGCAGAGGGTTGGTGCTTAGATGTCTGTTCATGATAAAAACAAAAATCCTTCTACTAAGTTTTTCAATTACAAAATAACTTCACCTAAGGGAAGACAAAATGTACATATCCAAATACTGCCTTTTGCTTATAGTGCCTTCTCACCACAATAATATTCTCTTCTGGCACTAGGAGCTTACTGGTATGTAGAAGAATTTTAAGGGATATTTTACAGAATTTATTCTTAAATCAACAGTACTGGGAAAATAGCACACACATTTGACTTGCAGAATGGCAGGCGATTCGTGACTTTCTCAACAGCTTTTAATATTGATGAAACTTAAAACTATCTCTCTGTTTGGGAATGACATACTTTGTTAGTACTGGGCTGGTTACAGACTCAGCAGGCTGGCTTGTTCATCATTTCTCTGTCAGAGGAAACAACAAACTGAGGAAGTACTAAGCAGGAAGAAGGCCAGCAGGAACTAGCTTCAACCAACTTTTACCTGGGTGCATAATTGAGCTTCTTTCTGAAAAACAAACTGTGTTTCTATAGGGATATAGCCTACTCTAAAAGTGTCTTTCTTCCTTGCCTCACTAAAAAGCATTTTGGCATGGATGGTTTTCTTCTGAAGCAAAAATATGCAAGTACTGTGAATCTCACACATTTGTAGGGCAAAGCTTTTGCAAACAGCAGTGCTCTTTGCCCCACATCCTACACAGGTGAGCCATATCATGAGAAAAACATGCTCAATTACAGCTTCCCAGCTGGATGATCAAGGACACCACTAGTGGGTCTGCAGGTCAGAAGCCCAATGCTGATGCCATACCTCAGTTTCTTGATATAATATAGGTCAGCATAACGAACTTAAATGTGGCATGGTTATTCTTGTAAAGCCAAAAAAAAAGGACAGAAACAGCTTGTATGGGAGTTACAAAAACAAAGTAAGATCTTACTGTCTACATATTAGATTTTCCAAAGTAAAATATAGTACACAAAAAGCAATCAAGACATGATTAGCAATGACCAACAAACAAAACAGATTTCCTGGCATGATTCTAGACTTGTATAAACCCTGTCTTGAGGAAATTACCTGCCTCGAAGATACAAGTGAATCAGTGGCATTTCAAAGGTAAAAGTGTTTTTGAGGTGGTTCAGCTACATTTCAGTTCATCAGATAGTTTACAGCCTGGATTTTAAAGAGATTGTACTGGGGAGAAGAGTGAGAGTTGAATTGAACTATCATCTGAAGTCAAGCAGAGAAGAGCCCAATAAACATATATAGCGTGAACTGGTATATAGTTGACAAAGCAGTAATCCATTTGGCATGGTACACTTGTCATGATGTGGATGCTGCTAACATCTCTGTCAGAAGCTGTCTTTATTTTATAAGGTATTCTTATACCCAAGATATTGCCAACCTTCACTGGCATGAGGATTGGAGCAAGATCCTATGAATTACTACACTCATTGACTCAGCCTGCAGGAAAAAAAAAAACCAACCAAACTATCACAGGTAGCACTAAAGGACTTTTTCAGAAATAAATGGCTCTATAAATAGAACAATGGATTAGTTTCTAATTAATTCTTAATTTCTCTGTCCCCTACTCTGACAGGTGTTGATTCAAGACCTCTGTGCGCAAAAACTTGACATTAGGATAGCCCAGCAGGACCACTGGGGGATGGATGAGAGGTAGATTAAGGCTTGTTACTTTTTCTTTGTGTTAAGTCAATAAATATTTAAGGAGCATAGAAATGACTCTAAAAGCAAAAGCAGAATGGTCTGAAGGGGTTTGTGATTTTTCGAACTGCTCTCCCGTATATCAGAACTATGCAGCATGAAACACTTATTTTGATCACATTTCACAGTTCCTTAAGAGCCAGAAGAAATTTCATTACAGGCATTTTCATAGCACTACACTAAGATATACATGCCTCTTTATTCCTTTTCATTCTTTTAAACTTGCTCCATAAAACCATTTTCTACTCTCCAGCTCACAATCTCTCTAAGCAGAGAAGTCCTATCTGCTACACACCTGTCATAAACCAGGTAGGATATGACACAGTTTCTAATTTTATAACTACTCATGCATCTGAAACTTTAAACAAGCAAAAAAATAAACCAACCAACCAACCAAACAAAAAAGACCCCAAAACACAAAAAACCCCAAGGGAAACAAAAGGAAAAAACAATGGCAGGGAATTTTTTTTTTTTTTTAACATTGACTGCTAGGTTCTTAAGCTTCCAGTATTTAACATTAATGTCCCTGTATTTCAAGGTCATGATTACAACAGTTCTGCTATTTATGGATATCAGTGAGAGATTATCTGCTTTTCACCTGCTCAGGCACTCCACCTATACTTCTTCACATGTTTCTTTTATTTTTTTTCCAAATGTTTAGAAGTTTAGAATTTGCTCCTCTGAGATACAATGGGCAAAAGAGCACATTTAAGTGAAATTAAATTATGCTTCCCTTGATGAAAATACAAAAGTGTTAGTCCCACTAAAACATTAATCTACAAGATTATCATATATAACTTGAGACACCCATAATTTTTTTTTTTTGCAAAGAGTAAATTACTTAAAAGAGTACAGCGTTCTATGACAGAGAAACAGAATGCACACAATCAGCACTTTCCTTTTTAACCAGAGTAACCAGAGAATGGAAGTCTCTGACAGCAGATAAACTGGAATAAAAAAATCAATCAAATCTGGGCCCTACAGAGGTTAAGAGTTAGGATGCCTCACATCTTGAAAATAAATCATGCACTACGGAAAATTTTAGAAAACTGATACACAGAGGTTTAACTATAGTTTTGGCAAACTACTCTGGGACACTACAGGACCATGTGTAGGAAAGAAATCAGGTATCCCAATTCAGTTTCAATACCACATCCCCAGAGCTACAGCTGAGTACCATGGATGGGAATCTCACCTGCCATCCCAAAGTTAAGTTGTGGCATTTCTTCACTTTTGGTTACTTTCCTTGGGCTAGGTAAGTCTTTTGCAGAGTCTGATGCAATGGCCCATAGCTTTTTCCTGTTTGTAACACTGGATGCCTGGGTTTTCACAGGTTTGTTGGTTGTGGGGCACCACTTGTACCCTGGGTTTGCTTTCATAAATGCATCCTTGTACTAGAAAAGAAAAGAGAAATTACCAGTCATTACATGATACTCTACACAGGGCAACCAGAGCACACTGCATGTAAGAGGATTTAATACAGTAACTAATCCTTAAATATCTTGATTTTTTAACAGTTTAATCACATGCTTAGAGTCCAACCACCAACACAATTTGCTAAGAAGAAGTATTAAGATAAGGAGAGTTGTATCTAAAAAGCGGGTTTTCTCTTTCCTCTCCTGAGGGTTTATTACCCAGAGCAGGCTGAAGTTCTGATCCTGCCAACTGCTCCCCAGTGCTTGTATGCTCGTGCTCTGAGAAACAGGTACTTTAATTCTTTGCAGGTTTTCTTTCTAGTTTGAACTAAATAAAAACCCACATTTAGCAATAAATGCAGCATGATGCCTTAACTTGCACTAATTCTCGAATAGTTCTGTATTTTAGAATATGAGTATATGCTTTCCCAAACCAGGCACCAAAACCAAATTGCAACCAGTATAATGTCATATTCAGTGTCCTGTGATAACACCATCCCAGTGTTCCTTCCAAAATGTACCGCGCTGTATTGGCTGCATAAAACAAACTGTGACCATCTAAAACACTCTTTGGCCTTGAGCACCCAGCACACATCTCAGTTGCTTGCTGTGTTTTTAGTATGAGGCAGCAAAACAAAGGAAGCCAAACTACACATGGGCAGTGGGAGAAAGGGTTTGGATCCCACAGTTTGGGAGGTGGGGGAAAGGACCAGGATCTATTTTATTCACAAAACACCAAACATTAAACCAAGATTTTTGAACGTTAACAGTAAAAAAAAAGACCGCATTTCAGTATTTTACATCTGCTGCTATGCAAAGTTGAGAACTGGCAAATCAGAGGAACATGCCACACATTCCAGCTGCAGATGTTTGCCTAACAACTGATAGGGGTGTACAGCACTTGCTGCTGTGGGAGCCTACCCAGCCAGTACCAGTGCTCAGCACAGGGAGAAGGAACCCAACACCCCTTCATGGCTGGGTAGCTCCCAGGGGCAGCACAAGACCAAAAGAGCGACTTTGTGCTTGGAAGCACACGGCAGGGCAGATGCAGGAAGTTTGTTCTGTGATTACACGTTCCCACCCACACAGCTGCCATCAGTCCTGGTCATGGCATAGAGAAGCACCTATGTTTCATGCACATGCATGCACAGAAACATAGAGAGGAAAAACAATCCCTTGGGCATCAGATACAGAAATAGCACTGAAAGCCTTGTCCTCTGCTAGAGCCACTACAGTGTTTTCCCAGCTGAACAGTCTGCCTTGTGGCAGGGTCACCATTGCATGTTTACTGCTTTCTTTCATTTCTATCTTCACCTTTGAGCTGGCACTTGCTACCTCCAGACTGTAGCAGAGATAAAAACGTTTCAGTTTACAAGAAACACGGCACTGTGTGAACCCTGCTGTGGGAAGTCCTGTATTATAGGAATGGCTATAAATAATAAAAATCTGCAGGGATCAGTGACCCACATACATGCTGTATTTTCTGAATAGGGTGTATGTATTAAATCTGCAAAGTAAGGACTGCGACACTGCTCGCCTCACTCCTTTTCCCTTTCCCTCGGTTTGCTTTGGGAGCTCAGTACACCACAAAAATAGCCTGGTGGAGGGAAGGGATAGGAAGGGGAGGGTAAGGGAAGAGGAGGAAAGGAAATACACGACAAAGCAGCTTTGCCTTCCATTGTTAAAGCCACAGCCCACTCACAAATCATGTTACCAGCCTGCAGAGTGAAAAGCATAGAGTCGCTAGCAATGAGCTACATAAGCTCTTCATATCAGCAATGCTGCTTTGAGTAATTGAATTATTCTATTGAGTAATTTGACAAGCCGACAGGCTGCCCATCAAATGAGAACTAGGACGCATGCCATTTGTGAGATGAAGCTGCAATAAGCTTTTAATCAGTTTTCAACAAGAGTAATTCAAGTGAGCTGGTCTATTAATGTCTTTTTTTTTCTCTGCAAAGCCAAGAAGTGAACATTAACTGCAGTTTCTGAAGGCAAAGGAGCAAACCGAGGGAGGACAACTCATTGGAACTGTTCAGTTTCAACACATAAAATAAAAAAAAAGAGAATATTTAAAAAGTTAAACAATGGCCAAGAAGTACTTTACATAAATGCATACAGGGGCCTGATCTAAATCTTAAAAACCCTCTTGGTATTGACTTTTGTGACTACTAGACCAAGGCCCAAAACAAACAGATTTTGCTTACCAGGTCATGAGAAGATAAATTAAATGAGCTACAAAGTAACAAGAAAAAGTCAAAGGCAATAGTGTAATCTACTGCTTTCCTCCCTTTCACCCACTGTGCAACTTAACACAGCAGTCTAAGCAGATGTCTAAAATTGATTAAAAAAGCCCCAAAACCCAAGCAAACCAAACCAACCAAAGAAAACTACAAAAAAACCCAACCCAAACATAAGTACCTAACCTGGAATGAAAGATACCACCTTGCTTTCCACAACAAATGGCAGGGACTGCCCAGCAGTCATGTTCTGAAGTTTCAGGTAAGAAATAGAACAAGAAGTGTTTGTGGGATTGGTCTGATGCCTTATTTCTGTTTTGTGAAAGCCTGGAGAATGTTATGTTATGCAGCAGGACTGGTGCCCCTTCAGAACTGAGTATAAAACTCCCCAAGATGCTTTCATCACCAAATAAAAAAAGATTTGCTTCCTCTATTTGTGGTAGGAACAGGAGCTCACAAGTGGATTTCAACTACACCTCAGGCTAGCTGTTAGCACGTGTTTAATTTTAAATGCATGCTATTAATGTCACATGAATCCCAGAGACCTAACATTAAAAAAAATTCCCTAGAAAATACAGCAGTTCATTTTTCACTCCTGAAGGATGCAGGGTTTGCATTACACATGTTATAGTCCATACATCAGCCACTGGCCTTGCCGAACTCCAGCCAGCAAGCCAGGACAATTGTCCCCTCCTACCCTGAGGAGCTGCCAAAGCAGTGGCACCACAAGGCCAGCAAGCTCCCAGTGTGGCTGACTGGACCTGAGACACCACTGGCCAAGGACCAGCAGGGAGAAGTGTTCAGCTCAGCCACTGAATGGCAGCAGGATCACACAATCAGCAAGGTTGGAAAAGACCTCTGAGATCACTGAGTTCAGCCTACAGACCAACACGCTGTGCCAGCTACACCACAGCACTCAGAGCCATGTCCAGCCTTTCCTTAAACACTTTCAGGGTTGGTGACTCCACCACCCTCTGGGTCAGTCCACTCCAATGTCTAATCACATTTATCAGGCTGCTCCCTACGGGAAACAACCCTGACTACCTGGATCTTGCTGCTGCAAAGACATATTTAAAAACGAAGTGTCTTCTAGCAAGGGAATAGGGCTTGAACAGTAACAATCTCATCAGATACTTCCTAAGGCAGCTGAACACTCCCAGGAAGTCCTGTAAGAGTTAACAGAAGAACACCACCCTTATTACCGAAGTGAATAAAAATGCTGGTGCATATTTATGAGTGGCCAGATTAATTTCTCTCAGTGAAGGAAAATGCTAAAACATACAGCAACACTTCTGGTTCCCCTTTTGAGTATGTATCAACTACTGGGCTTATATCCTAGACAGTGAAACTTTCAAATTTAAGCTTATCTAGGAAGCCTGCAGGGTAGAAATAGAAAGCCTACTAATAAAGTAACACCAGCAAAAGCAGACATCAAGCTCTGCAGGTGCACCACCAGGTCTCCAGGGCAGTTGTTGCTAAAAGAGACCAGAAACCACAAGATGGAAAATAGAGGGAATGCGGGGCCAGTTTTTCCTGATAATGAAGGTAACCCAAGGTACCTTACCTACTAGGAAACTTCTCATAACTCCAGCCAGCAAAAAGTTTGGGTGCCTCACTATCTCCCAAAATGATGCATCTTGCATACAGCTACACATATATAAGTAAATATACAAGTGCCTTTACATGCATACTGCTGAGGTAATATCACTGCTAGTCTTAAGCAAGCAAGAAGCTGAAAGCTTCTTGCATGGCACGTGATCTAACCTAAATGATTTTGGGAGCTATAGCAACAAGTAGTAAAAAAACATTCTAGAGACTGTAGAAGAGCAGGGACTGTAGCCACTGCAGGAAGGACCACATCTGTAAGGCCCACATGTATCTCTGCAGGAGTGGTTTGGATGCTCAGGGTATACAAGAAACATTGTAGGGTTAGCAGACATGACAGAGGGTTTCCTGGAAGATGTGTGTCCAGCCAGGACAGTGGCTACAGGCTGTGCAGTGAAAGTCAAAGGACACTGAAAAGCTACATTTAAGCAACAGAAGATTACTCACTGTATCTTAAATCTCAGTGAGCTTATACAGGTACTCAAACAGAAGACCATTGGTACAATGGTATTTTTATTTTCTTTCAAAGACACTCACCTTGATTTCTAAATAAATTCTCTTTAGGAAAAAGCAAAGTACCAACAGGTGGTTCTCACTACAGTTGACATTAACCTCTTTTTGACAGTCTCAGCAGTAAGCCTACCTATAGGTGAACTTGTTCAACCTGCTCTATGTGAACCTGCTTGAGCAGTGGGTTGGACAAGATGATCTCCAGAAGCCCCCCTTCCAACCCCAACCATTCTGTGGTTCTGTGAAAAGCAAGTGTTACAATAAAAGTACCAATCCTGGCACACAGAATAGGCTTGTTTTGAAGAAGGCCCAAATGGATTCAACAGCACATTATAGCTGCTCATTATTGCTGTAACATACACTGTTTAAAGAATAAAAATTATATGCTATCTCTCTTCTAGTTCATAGTCTTAGTACTACTTATAATGATGTAAACTACTTAGATTTATTGTTCTGCTTTGATGTTGAATATTCAATTTGTTCTTCATGCCAAAAAAAAATCACTACAAGAACAATGATTTCTATAACAATATGATTAATGGTTTCAGATCTGTCACTTCATACAGAAGTTCTGCAATTATTTTCCTTCTTAATGAACAAGTTTCCTTCAGCAAGATAAAAGGCTAAGAAAAACAGTCGCATTGGGTTTGTTTCTTCCAAAAATTATTTCTTTATTCTCATCTTTCCTTTCTCTGCATTTGTACTGAATCTTCTAATTGCCCTTTCTCCAGACATTTAGAGAAATATCGCTAATTCGTGAGCAGGGAATGCAGAATGAAACTGGAATAGTTGGACAAAGCTGAGAGTCAAGTGTTTCTATATTGTGTCCCAGATGAGAAACTACAGAGGTCCTACAGACCCCGCTTAAAAAGGACCTGCCATGCTAAACACTTTGTTTTTCTTGTGGACCTTTCCATGTTTACATGAGTTACTGAACAATCAGACCTAACAGCCTGTTAACAGTAGCAGACACTTCAGATCCCAGGGCAGGCATGGGTCATATCAATCATTTCACAGCCATCTATACTTCCCACAGTGTGTTAGCAAAAAAATACTCAAAAAAAGGAGAGAGATTTTTTTCCTTCTCACTGCTGTTCCTTTATTTTTATTAAGATTGAATTCAAAGGTTACCCACAATCTGTATCATACAGGTAGTCACAGGGATCTGTTTTGGGGCCAGGTTATCAGCCTAATTAATTGGCTGTGTTTTTCTCACTCTACTATCAATAACCACAGCCTTCTTGGCAACAGCTTATCAAGAAAGCTATTTCTTAAAAAGGCTCATTTGAATTTTAAGTTCACATAAATATAGTTTGTGAAATACAGGGATAAATCTCCTTTCCTTGCTCCTGGTTAACGTACTCTGATTAGGCACTGCTCTCTGACTTGGTATTGGGCTCACTAAATCTTGCTTAATCAGAAACTGGTTAATGGGGAATGTACTTCAAGAAACACTAGTAATTTTTTAATTCATTAGCATCAAAGGTAAAAAGGGACTACATTTCTTGACTGTGCCATTGGTTTGGTCCACCAGTAGCTGTCATCACCGACTGAGAATGCACAGGTAAGTATCACTAGTCAGCTGACACGGAACTGTATGTTAGTGTTTACAATGGTCACTATCCTTGTGTTAATGCTTGTACTGCAGAAATTATCAGGCCATACAATCACAAAGTCCATATAATTGTAACAATGACTACTGGAACCAGGTTAGTTTGTGTAAACAGAACAATTGCTTTCCCTTCTGGTCCAAAGGATCAAGTGAATTAAAGCAAGAAAAGGAGCTGCTCTGGGCACCATAATCCTATGGTGAAGCTGAGGAACAGAGAGAAGAGAAAGATCCCACAGAAAACATTCAATACACAGAGAAAAAGAAGACAATACGTAATGAACTCCCTTTACATCGACCATTCAGACAGAACATACCTCCTTGGCCATGTCAGTGTATTTCTGTTTTTCTTTTGGATCTAGAACAGACCACCAATCTGCCAAGATCTTGGTTGCGCCACGATTATCGAGGCGAGGATGTTCTTTCCGCACAAGAGAGCGGTGGCGTTTGCAGAACAAGAGAAACGCATTCATTGGTCGGCGAGCTCGTTGCTCTGAGGACTCGTCATCTTCAGTCTCATCAGCATCCTGCTCTAAACCATCAGGGCCAAGGAGCGGCACCTGGCAGAACCGAAAGGGAAGGGGTGTAAGCTCAGTTATCTGCGTTTTGCACAAAGACTGAGACTGTGTGCGCTGTATGGGAGTGAGGGAGAGGCACACGGATGCACACAGCTGTCTCCAAAGGCCATCCGTTGCATCCAGACAGTGCAGAGTTCCACATCAAACCTCCTCACCTGATGGTCCCAGGTTCATTCATGCTCTCTGCAAGACTTAACGCCAACTTCCAAGTGGAAAAATTTCTAAGCTGAGGACCATTCTCTACTAACAGTGCTAAAGGGGTTGGAGGGACAAGATCCTTCCTACTCTCCTTCTGACAACCTAGAAATCATCTAAGTGGGATGAGGCAACCAGAGCTACCTTGGACCTTGATTATTCATGTTCACAACTACAGAGCACACAAGGAGAAACAAGTTAACAGTTTGTTAGTTTGTCCATTGTTTTTCCCCATCTCCTGCTGCTTACTGCTCAACCTGAGAGCAGCACAGCAGTGCAGCCACCACAAAGCTGTCCAGCAGAGGCAGAAGGCACATCTCAAGAGAGCGCTGCCAAAATGTGCTTTCTCCACTTACAGGCCAGCTTAGTATTCCTACAAGGGAGGAGCCATAGAACTTACTGCATGAGACAAAAAAACACCTCCTACCTAACGGCGACGCTGCTGTTTTATACCATGTGTGAAAGGACCTGTAAGATCAACAGAAAGCACCATCAGAGAATCAGGCTCTTGTTTACCCTTGTCAAGGTCACCCTCTCAGTGTATGGCTCAAGGCAGTCTCCTCAACACTGACCTTTCCATTCCTGCCTTAGGAAGGCACCAAGGAGATACAGATATGAATGCCATCCTGACATGATGGAATCATCACGTCTGCATAAACAGTTCCCACTTCTTGTTACAGAGAATGACTCTAACTGGAAAAGTGTGAGGTGCCAAATGGCATTAAAAAAGGGTAAGGTCAGTGTCATTGAACAATACCAAAATACCAAGTGTCAAACCAGAGACAGATTACTTCCACTGTGCACTCAGTACTCTGGAAGATAAATTGAATTTCACATGCAAAGATAGTAAAAATTGTAGACAGCTTTCTCCTTCTTTTTCCCTTTTTAATCTTTGCAGTTTTAATCTTAAACAAAGAAGAATGAAAACTTTTAGTTTGGTATGCTCTTTAGAGCCACTAGAAGCAGATACCAGGCACAAGCCAAAGTCATGTCTAAAATAAGCAATTAAAAAAAAAAAAAAAAAGAACATCAAAAACCCACTTTGAGCAATCAAGATTAGGATGTGCAACACATTATTAAAACAAAGCCGATAATACTATTCCAATCTACAAAAATTTGTCCACTATTTTAAAGGCATGATTAACAACTCACTTTCTTGCCTTTACAACCTTATGGGCACCGCATTGCATCACTTTTTATTGGCTGTTTCTTCACAGAAGAGAACAAGACAACACAAAATATAGAACACAGCTAGGGAGAATCTGATCCACCATTAACCATCTTGGGTGAAAGCATCCAATTAAATCTACCTTATCAATATCTTCCTCTTCTTCTTCCTCTTCTTCCTCTTCAGAGAAGTCAAGGAGTTTCTTGGCCAGCAGGGGATGCCACTGAAGACACTTCCTTTTTGGTCGCTTCCCAGTTCCTTCACCTTCTGTTGAGTGATCCTTATTCCTACTACTGCCTTTCATTACTGTGACCTGTCATGCAAAAATATGGATAAATTCACAACAAACCCTCAGGCATAAATGACCATCAAACCAGTGGCAAATATATGAGGCACCCATGCAAGACTCTCAGAATTTTCTGGCAAGATATTAGATAGAGATTTATTCCAATTATTGATATAAGCATGGATGTACTTTATGCATTCTTAACACTTCCACGTAATGCCTAAAGTAACTACCAATACACAATTTAAGAGCATGAAGTAAGGATGTCAGCTAAGCCAGCTCTCAAATGTGCCCCTGTCTGAAGGATGGCAGAGAAGTCCTTCACTAGCCAAGTGAGTGACTCCACAGCTCTCTCACACATATATCCATTGCAGCTTTTCATATTTTGCCACTACAAATGTCAACGTCAGGACATCCCTCTTTCTCACAGTGGAACATATCACCAACCACTCATATGTTAATGCACTTATATACACCAGTATTGATACAGAGCCCCACGATACTATGAGCTAAGGATTTGTCCAGTGCCATTAAAAGGTGCAACAGGGAAATCTGAGTCCCTAAGATAAGTGAATTTTAATAAACAGATTTGAAGCAAACAACCAGAGATAGTTATGCTGACATTTTCAAAGTACTGCACAGGAAACAAAAACCATGTGCTGAGCCAAGTGCATGCAGAAGACAAATCATATTTAGTTGTGGGTGTGTCCATATCTAAAAAATACCTCAGAACTACATCTTAATAAAAATTCATGCTTAACGCATGCAAAGTATCAGTTTAAGGGTTGACTTAAGAGATGTGCTACCCAACTAAAGGACAAATTAATATATATAAACAAATAAAACCAGCACATTACATCAAAGTATTGAAGCACACAGCAAGTGCTGCTAGCACAGAGCCTGGTCCCTTGTAGCCTTCTGTTAGCATAGTGCAGTATCAGTGGCAATCCTGACAGGAGCATGGCTAGCTTTCCAAGAAAATAACACAAACATCAAAACATACTTAAGAGTGGTTAGCCAGATACATCTTATCCAATAAAGCCAATAAATTTGATGTAGTCTTACATGAGTTTCTCACCAGCAGGATAAAGCACCAGCATAAGCCCTGGTCCCATAGGCAAAGCCAGAAGAGGCTGTGTTGCTCACCCTCAGGAAAAGGGCACAGAAAGAATCAAACCTTCTAATTGCAAGGCCACAGTGCATTTTAGGATGCTGCTTTCTGTAAGATGCCTGGTGAAACACTAATGTTTCAGCCTGCAGGGCCACACAAGAAAGCTGCCACACTGGCACTTAGACCAGCTGCCCGAGCCACTGTGCCACCTCTGGGGCAAATGCCCCCCAAGAACCATCTTGCACTGCTCCAGCCACATTCCTACATTTAGTGAGCACTAGTTCTGGTTTTGGATGATCTCTTCCAGGTGTTTCTTGTTGGTTAACTTCACCGGCATTTTGGCAGTGTGTCCTTGCTAGCACCAGAAACGTCCATAAGCGGCTGCTTCCCCTGCAGACTTCAGGAGTGCAGAAAGCTAAAGGACCTTCAGACACTACTTACTGTGTCTGAAGTAAGCAGATGTGCTTACTGGAGGAACAACTGAAGCCTGAAGGGAGGAGGTTCACAAATTTTAACCTACATTTTAAAATAGCATTTTCCTGGACGTATATTGAAGTTTGTTAGGTCTTCCCCACTTGTCAGCAGTATCTGCCCCCCTACTCATTAGGGAAATGCTGTAACTTTGTAGTAACTTTGTCCCATTAAGTGACATACTTTGGTATCCACATCTGCCTAGAAAAACATTTAAACTTTGATTTCGTCTCATGCACTCCTCTGTTCATCTTCTGTAACCAGCTTCTGTAGGTTACAGGGAGTTTTATACAGCACATAACCATGCACCATTTTACCTAAATTTTCATCCATGACTTGCAAAAAACAGATCCAAATACATGAACCATTTTGTCTTAAAAAACCCCATTAAAGTGTGGAAAATGAAGCCACAATCCAGTATCAGGAAATGTATGTTTGAAATTGTTTTTATCCCACTGTGACCTCTGCAATGTACCACACTGCACTGTGCTCTCCATCTGTCTCTCTTCCTAAAGTGCTGAACCACCATTTGCTTTTGTTTGGGGTATTTTCACACACAAATCATGAGTTAATGTTCAAGCAGGAACTTCAGCTCCTGTGGGCAGCAGAGATTCGTTCAGAGATTGTTAAGTGATACAGATCTGCCTATTACTGCAGTCAATAAAGCATGTGGCCTATTTCTGAGCAGGATAAATACACTACAGTAGTACAGGGAGAGCTACTCCAGCCCTCACCACTCACATACTCATGTACATGAGGTAATCATATGGCTTCTGTCTACAATCAGTCCTAAGTATGATGAGTACTACTAGTAGCCTCCTATCTTGTTAGTGTGAAACTAAATTAACATTTGAGAAGTGCTCCATGATCCTTCTTTACAAAGCTCATCTGAAGTCTCAGGGCTATTTCAACAACAGTACCACCTTTAGAGCTGGCACCTCTCTGCCTGCTGCCCTTAAAAGGATGAGTAGGGGAAGACTTCACAGGACTTAGGTGTATTTTACATGTGCTCTCCATCACCCCTGAGACCCTGCCTATGCTCCGTGCTGAGTTTGGCGAGGCAGCACAGAGCCAGGCAACAGTCACCTTGCAAATTCCTACCTTACACCTCTTCACCACAGCTAAGCTCACAAATAATTTTTGTTTTCCTTGCATGAAGGCCAGGTATTAAACTCTCATCACTAAAATTAATTGATCAAAGCTCATTAGTGCTAAAATTAAAATGTACACTCAGCTTCAGGAATTCAAGGGATGTTCATTAGGTTGTTTTAATAAATTGTGAATCATTTTACAAGACAAGAGTCATTTAAATCCTAGCTGTCATGCAAGCACTATTTACCACAGAAAAATAGTCACTCTTTCTGCTTAGGAAAGAATCTCTGCAATGGTCAACAACAAAACCTCTCCTGATTTTGACACCACTGATGGAAGGACTGAGACAACAGATAGACTTCAAACTTTATGTTTACATCATGGCCTGGAAGTCCCTCACTTCTTAAGTATGTCAAGTTATATACTCTACCCTCTATGCCTGCTCTTCTTTCCTCTAAGTAGGAAGTAATTAATAACAAACACATAGAATAATTTCCTTCCCTTTAAGGTGGGTCATATTCTATTTTTACATACTTTTGCATTTTCAAATCCTCTTTCCCCATATCTATTTATTCAGGTCCCCGTAAGTTCTGACCTACATTCCAGGGAGAGAGAGATTTCAGAGACTTCTCAGAGACTTTTTTTGGTGCACTTTTTGCTGATGCCCCTCTGTCAAATATAGGATGGGCATAATGAAAAATGTTCTAATTCTTTATTACATCACATGTGACTTTTCCTGTTAAAAATGGATGCCAACATAGTGTATAAACTTGTTTTCTCTGGATTGCTTCACCTTTTACTTTACTATGCCTGCACTTCATGGGCATTTGTCTCCTAACTGTTGATATATTAACATACTCACATAATTAGAGAGAAATCCATAAAAGAATCCAGGCAAATGCAAATTACAGCTAACATGGCCATTTTCCTTTTGGCAAGATGTAGCAGAATGCGTGTATGATTATGATTAAACGACAGTGAAAGTTTTACTGGAATTATTTACTTCGTGAATGGCAAAACATCAATGGAATCCAGTTACCTGACTCTTAAGATTCTATTTATTTATCTGATTTTTTTTTCCCCTTGACACATCGTCAATAGCATGTTAGCTGCTTGTTTTATATGATAGACTGGAAGCTGGCAAACAGAAGCAAGCAAAAATACCACCTGTTTCTCTTTCAGGGATCCTCAAGTGCTGGAAAGCATCTCTACCAGCATGCTTTAAAAAAAAGAGCTAGACTTGGACCCTACAAGAACTAAAGCACACATTTAAGCTTGGCAATTGAGAAGGTCCATAGAAAGTCACACAATAAGCCATGTGCAGTCACAGAATAAGCCAAATCTTTGAGAGATTTGGGCTTAAAAGTAGAGAAGATACCCAACACCTGATGTGAAAAGTTTGCAATAATTGGAATTTATGAACAAGAACACAAAAAAAAAAAGAGTAATTTCTTCTACAGATATCAGTAAAAATATAATGTATCTTTTAAGGCAGATGTAATGGCTTTTATAAGTTTGCAAGGGTAAAAATTATTAAAACCAGGCAACAAGATTTTACAAGTTACTTCTCAGCTTAAGGATGACAAAAATGAAGTGACAGCCACTAGGGAGAAAGTAGGAATATTTCAACAAGACAAGACAAAGGTATGGACAGCTTTCCTTAAAATAAGCCACATATGCTTTATAATGTCACCAGAGGATACCTGTCAAGGCTGACATTCATGATCCATCGACAGCAAGATACCTTCAGGGTGACATTCTACATTTACTTTTAGTGCATATACAGATCAAACATTACAGAAATATTACATCAGTACAAAAAAGTTAAGAATTTTCTTTTGTGTGTGTGTGTATGTGTGTGCTGGCTGTCCTTCTGGTCCTAGAAACATTAATCAAAGAATCACACTCTTCTTGGATGTCTTATAAATATGTATAGCTAATACAGCTTCAGAGGAAAAAAAATATTCTTTAAGAAAAGAGGTGGATGGAGGGAAAGCAGAGAAGAAAACATTTAGCTTTTACTGCCTCTGTTTCTATTTCAAAAACATAACTGTTTACAAGTCTTAATTTTTTAAAACGTTCATTAATAACAAGCATTTGATTACATAAGTTTTATTTTTTTTCTGCTATCTTCCTCTGTTATTTATAAAAGCTTATATACACAGGTGACCAAGTACTAATTCAGCAATATGAATTTTGGGATTATCTCATCCCAGTGTTGATCAGCCACTGAGAATGCTGCATGTGCTAAATAAGCTACACTTGATAAACTACATTCATAAACACCAAAATCCTTATAAAGGTCTTCAAAAGCAGCCAAGTGCTCTAAGGCACATGTTGTAATACAGGTTAGAAAGAAATGCAAGACCTGCAAAAGCAGAACTCCATGGATTGTGACTATGGTATGTTCCCTGTTGAAAGATTCTCCATAGAACAACATCTGAGCTTCAGCAACTTTCACTTCCATGAGGACAGTGGAAACAAATTTCAGATTTCCTGTTACCTTAAAAAAACCCCCACATTTCCTGGAGGCCAGCTGGGCTCTTGGTTGACTCAATGAAGATTACTGGTACAAAGGAGCAAAGGCAGAGTTTCAAGTGGATTTTCCACACTTTCTGCTCTGTTTTACACTATCTAAGTTCTCTACTACACGATAAAAACAAATGTTAATAAGAAAAGAGAGGAGTGGACTATGACACTAATAGCTTGTTGTTTTGGGGACTACTGAGTCAGTGACTTGAACTGTTTCAATAAAGAAGCAGGAGACTGGGAAATGAGTTCATGTTCTCAGCAGTCTAGTGGGCTGAAGAGGTATTTGAATTTTCACATGAAAGCAAAAGGAGATTGTGGCTGGAAAATAAACCTACACAAATAGAAAGTGTGCTGTTTTGTTTTTTTTTTTTAAATAAGTTTCTTTTAGCTCTGGAATAAATCAACCAGAATATTTCTATAATGTAAGACAAAAACTAGTTGGCACTAATTGCTGACCATTCAGTGAATATACTCTTTATTGCTTCACAGCAGAAAGCCATTAATGAGCTTTCTAATTTTCAGAGATGTGATGGTTTAATGGGGGACATGCTGAGACTCAATGGGGTCCTGTTTGCCAGTGGAGGTTTGGGAGAGACTGTCACCACATGAAACACTTAGCAACACAGCTACAAGTGTTAGTTAATTTTTAATGACATACTCTTCCATCTTCAGAAATTATTTGAAACTGTTCCTTATTCTCAATCTCAGATTTCAGTTGCTTGCTTTCTTTGTTCTCTAATACAAAAAATTAAACCCCAAGATCACAGAAAAATGTCAACAGCATTTTTTTAAATTTTGGGGGGTTTTTTAAGTATCCATTTCATACCTGCCAAAGAGGAAGAAAAGCAACATATTACCCAAGTCAATAGAGTTTAAACTTCAACTCTACTCTTTCTCTTTTCCTTCAGACATGCGAAAAAAGAAATATTTTCTTTGGCATTTTTTAATGCAAAGAAATCAAGCAAGCTTTGTCTAGTATGAAAAACACTCTATGTTAAACAACTGCACTCATTGTAGCACCTTTTGCCTCTGTGAAGTGGCTCACTGGTGCAAATGAAGGGAAAGAATCGATGGAAGAGCTTGCCTTGCAGAAAAAAGTCTGGGGCTGCAAATCACTAACATCTTTACTCAAACAGAAGCATATTAACAGGAGCCTAGAGTCACTTAGGTAAAAGCAGCTGTCTGAAGACTCAGGTCTTAACCATAACAGGACTTTTTGTTGTCTTCAATTTAAGTTACAGTAGGACATTTGGTATTGTAGGACTCATTTCAGACTTCAGCAACTGCAGAGGCAGGAACACAAGAACCAGAAACCCAGTAAGTCACAGGCTACAGCTATGCTTACTTCACCAAGCAAGGCTCCAGTGACACACTGCTAGCTGAAATGTCTGGGTCACGAAGTGCAGAAGACAAGCATTTGTTATGGTAACATCCACCTTTCTGAACACCAGGTGCTAACCACCCTGCATGCCAAAGGATCACCAGCAGGTCTGCCTACAACTCTGTGCATCTGCTGGAACAAGGCACCTGGATTATTAGCCTAATAACTTCCTTTGCCTGGAGCTCCTGGAGAGCAGGTAGGGGGTTCTCTCCTTGCATGCTCTGTGCAGTGCTAATGCAAAGGAACCACAAACCAGGGAGCAGGGCAAGGCCTCCTGCACATGTAGGTGAAGTCACTCACCCAGAAGAGGGACACACTGGCTCACCTGCACTACTAAACTTGGCTCTGCTCCTAGATGAAGGAGAGGCAACCCACAGAGCCTGCATATTTTGGCAATCCTTTTGCTCCAATGCAGCTTTTCTTTTTGGTTCTACATTTGCTGCCACAACAGGTGAGAGCACCAAGGAACCTGGGAAGGTGAACAGAATAAATGCCTGAAATTCAAAACACAGAGGCAGCAGAGCCCAACCTACTTTGCAATACTTCCTCCCACAAGAGAGGAGATAATAACAACAACTGCTTCAGAGCCCTCTACTGATACCAGAGTAATTTATCAGCAGAGCACTTTTCACAGAATAGACTGTAAAGAGCAACCACCTCTCAGACAAGAGATGAGTGCTTGTCTGCAGAGCACCACAGACCATAGCAACAGCACAATCCAAAAAAACACTGACTTTCAGCAAGTTTGAGCTGCGAGAGAACACCATGAAAAATTTGCTTTGTGTTCCTGTCTAAGCAAGACTACCTGGGCCTGCATGGGGAGCTGCTTTTCTAGAAAGACAGCTGTCATTCCTGCATTCCCCATTATTTCAATGTTGCAAAATGAAAATCCTTGTGATTTGTCACCAGGATCACCAGGAGTTCTAGCTCCCTAGCTTTTGCAAGTCACTAAATGCTTAATCTCAGCATAAAGAGTTTTTAAAGCCAGTGAGCTCACAGGCAAAATGGTCACACAAAACACTTAATGAATTTCAGTGCATAGACATTCTCATCAGATCATTCCCAGGAGGGCATCTGCAGTTCAGCAACAGCTTCCTCACTGAAGGGCCTATCAGGTAAGAAATCAAAGTCAAATTGGAATTTTATGTGAAGCAGAATGGTGGCCTGGAGTTCTGCTCACAGCCTTTGGAGGATGAGACCCTATGAATGAAAGAAAAAAAAGTAAAAAAGTACATGTTCTAGACTTGCCACTCCCAAAGCTCTGTTTTTATCTGTGATTAGCAGGCATACAAATTGCTGTAGGGTGCAGTCATGGCAGAAACACAGCCAAGTGCTTTTGTGCAGTGCAGAGCAGCACAAAGAGGAGACGTTCCTGCAGCAGACATCGCAGGGGGGGCTGAATGGTAAAATTGTTCAACTCTCCTTTTCACCTCTTGTTGATTGTGTCCCACTATCTTCTACAAAACCAGGACAGTGCAGCTGTGTCCATCACTACTGTAACCCATTCTAAGTTTTACCATGTGCCTAACGGAGCTTTCATAATAAAATTCACTCATAATTACCACCAGTGTCAGGGGAACCATATACAGCTGTATGAGCAAATGAAAGAATTACTCCCTTAATACATATTTAATAGGCCATAAAATATCCCTGTACAACCCCATATTATATTTTGTCTACTTCTGCTGTCTTCAATTCAAGTGCAATAGGCTAAGGCAGTTACCTAAACATTCCCTTGTACAGCTACTATCCACTACTCCTATGGAAAAAGAATCAAATTAATGGCTACAGAAAGTATTTACTCAGCTTTGTGTATCTCCAATATAAAGCCCATAAATCATGATAATGTAACTCTTATGCATCTCAGAAACAACCATAAAGACACACAAGAATTTCAAATAAAAGGGGCTTGTGCCATGTTCACTAACAGAAATACCGCAAGACTGACTTGATAATAAATTCTAGGCTACTAAAATATTTTATTCAGTATCAAATTGTCACAATCACCTTTCATCCTCTTCCCTTACCAAGGGAGTAAAGTGTGTAAAGCCAAAAATGAGAAGTGAACCTTTGCGAGTCTGCTTCCTCTGTGAACCCCTCCCTACCAAACTGTGAGTTGATTTCCAAACTATTGACCGGATTTAAACCAGCAACACTTTGTCAAAATACATTGTATCTCACATTAGGCATAACCCAAGTAGGTAAACAGAATGCCAAGAAGAGTGGAATTTTGCTAAAACAAATGGCTACAAATCTCTTCTCACAAACAAGAGGAAATGGCCTCAAGTTTAGATTGGATATAAGGAAAAACTTTCCCATCAAAAGGGTTGTCAAGCATTGGAACAGGCTGCTCAGAGATCTGGTTGAGTCAGCACCCCAGGAGGTCTTTTAAAAGACATGTAGATGTGACATTTAGGGACATGGCTTAATGGTGGATGTCAATGATTTTCAAGGTTTTTTCCTACCTAAGCAATTCTGTGATTCCTTTAAAAGTAAGTGGAAATCAAACTAATTTGCACACATTTATCAGTTATATTTGTATTTATCATCTTGCTAAAGGCAGCATTTTAAGACTCAGGAATGAGCTTTTAATTCAGACTAGATTCCTTAATGCAGTGGTTTAGTCTGATCACAGAAAGAGATGCTAAAGGAACTTTAATTCTAGTTTCAGAAGTATCACTGTCTCTCAGAACTATGCAATACACATGAAAATGCTTTGGGTCTATGAACACTTGTAATGATTTTGAAAGCAAATGTATTATATTAATACGCAATTTTCAAGTGCCATCTAGTGGTTATTTTTTATTTCACGTTGGAATTTAAAAATAAACCTTCCCTTTTCCTTATCCTTAAAAATTTTAAAAAGTTCGTTATTTCTATTACTTCCTGTTATTTTATAATGTGACTCTTGACCGTGCAATGGTAAATAGATGCTTGAATTAAGCCTAAGTTTGAGCATTCTGATGAACTGAATTTGGGCCAGAAAACAGCTGATTTCAGAACTAAAGGATTGCAAGAGAAAGGGGAAAAAATCCCCAACCTTATCCCTCTTACCCATGGAAACAAGGTACAAATGTCAGTTCATTATATAGAGCTTTTTCAGTACAACTCAATGACTTCTTATCATGAGAAAATTCTGACTTGTTAGAAGTCTGTAAATAACTAGGGTGACAAATCAATTCTGATTGGTTTGATTCTAAACACACAAGAAAATCCTGGAGAAAATGCATGTTCTAAGCATTCCTTACACTGGATAAAGTAAAAAATCCACAGTACCAGATCAAAAAGTTTCTGCTTTACACTCAACCCAACCTGTGATATTATACAGGCCCAAAACTTAAAATACTCAGCAAAATCTGACTACATAGTAGTCTCACAATGGGAACAATTACTTCATGTCTTCTGTGTCTCATCTCAAATATCCTCTTATTCTCCAAGTATGAGGAATCAGGCTCACCAGCTATCTCAAAAAATGGCTAAATGTGCACATGCAGTAGTGTGCCCAAGACAGCATCAAACCGCCCATGTGTGCCATGCAGACAACCTGTGTGATACACGCAGAGCATATCAAATCCTGAATTTAATATGTCTGGAAAGACACCTGTATGTGCTTCCATTCCACCTGGAAAATTGTGGAAGACTGTGTCAGGCAGCCAACCAATCAAGGAAAGTATCTGGGCTTCTTCATAATGAACCTCAGAGCCTAAAAGTAAGATGGTTCTATTTCTGTAATATACTTTCGCAGAGCTACAGTAACACACATATTATTTTGTGCTCACCTATGGCTATAGAAAAAGTATTAGAATTCAGAGTCTGAGATAGAGCCAAAGTTAAAAACCTATCATAACCAAACATCATCTTTGTTATTATTCTACTGAAAGACTTGTTAGCTGTGGCAGAAACAAATTCTCTGGGGAAAAAAAAGTAAAAATGCTTCAATCTTATTAATTCTGTCTTGAATTCAAAGCACTTTAATAAAAGGTGTGAACATTGCTATCTTCCTGACTTTTGCAGTTTGGAAAGATTCTAACAGAGATGAAAAATCTTAGACAAAAGGTCAGAAACAAATTCATGGGAAAAGAGCTTTTCCAGTTCCTTGCTCCCTTCTGCTGTCTCTCCCTTCCAGAAAACAAATAAATTGAAAAGAAAACTTTCACATTCAGCAACCTTTTTGTGTGCTTGTTCCATGGGTAATCGCAGAGACATTACACCTGCCCAGCAAGGCCCACTTTGGATGCAGCTCCAGGCAGGTGTCCCCAGAGCCATGGAGCTCAGAGGATGCAGTGGAGTGACAGGCAGCTCATGCACCTGGCAGGGCCACCCTGCTGCCTCTGCACCCCACAGCCTCTGCTCAGCAGCCTCATCGAGCCAGCAGTGTCATCCTACCACGGCACTGACGGCAAGGAGCTTGCTGGGCAACCCCATCTGCTTGTGCGAGCTGGCACTCCAATGCACAGCCCTGGGAGCACCTCACTCGAGATCCCAGCCCTGGCTCCCACTCCTCAAACTGCTGAACCTCTCTGATCCAGGGCTCATCCAACAGCCTCAGTGTAATAACCCACCTACAGGCCTTGGAAAATTTACAGAATAGACCAACTACCCCTGGGCAAATGGATAAGAAGCAACACAAAGATCTGGAGATGCAGGAAATCACAAAGCTGCCCCTGAACACAAGAACAGGACATACATATGCAATGGCTGAAACAGTAAAAAAAAAATTACATAACACACAGATGAAAGGAATAAACAATGTTACTTAAAAAACCCTCAGAAGGTAGAATGTTATCTTATTCCATGTATAACCTCAATAAAGCAGCCCCAGCTATTTAGCACATTAAACTCCCCTTTAAACACCTATCAAAATAATCAAAATAATTTAAAGTTCTATAGTTCCATTATCCCATTGCCTAAATCAATGTACTCAGCTAATTCAGTTAATCCATTAAAAGGGCATGGAAATTTTGGCCTACACTGCTCCAGGTTCTTTCTAGGATGAGAGTACTTTGTGTATTCCCCCAGGTGTCTCCCACCTAAGAGCCCATGTGTTAAAATGATACAAGCTAAGTTAGCAAAGCAGTTCCCCCAGGATGCTACACACCACCAGTAAGTCTACTGCTCTTTTTGCTGGTGAAATGTGAGCTAAAATTCTGCATGGAGATTTACAGTGCTTTTTTACAGAAAAGGTCTAAAGATCAAACCCACACAACTTATAAATTTTTAAAAAAGTAGTTTTACTTTCATACCATAATTTTAAAAATTGCTTTAATTCAGAGCTACATATATACCAATATGAGCTAGAAAGCCCTATATAATGGAAAACAATGTCTAAGTGTGTAACTGAGCAGGCCTGAATTTCACTGATGGCAATTCACTGTAGCTTTATGGCCATATTCTCCTGAAGCTATGTGGATGTTGAGTATGAATGATTTCAAATTCCTGAAGAAAACAAGATACCAAGAAAATGTGTTCTTTGCCAGGGAGGTAGCTTGATGCTAGAAGACATTTGAGAGTTTTTCCCTAACAATCTCGCAAATAAGCTTTGAACTAAACCATCAAAAGTAAGCAGGGCTGTAGACAATGCTCCCATTCTCAAGCATATGCATGCTCATATGCAAAAATGCATCACCACCTCGAGTTCTGCTGAACATAACAGTCTCTTTTAAGGAGAAAGAGACTTGGCTTATTTTTAATTCATAGAAAAAACAATCACAGGATTCAGCAACGTCCACTTCTGAAGATCTAAAGCTAGAAATGTGACATAAGCTGCATGTGAAAGATTTAGGAACAAAAATACTTTTGCATTGTTCCTCTTAAAATACCATAATACAGTTATTAATTCAAGAAAAGCACTATTATTTCCAGAAAAGGGCAATATTAAATACTAAATTCAGCAGCTGGGGGTCTCTAGTCCTGCTCAAGGCAGACCTAGCTTCAAAGCTGAACCACAGTGCTCGGGACCTCACTCAGGGATAGAGATTCCACCACCTCTTTCACCACTCTCACAATGGAGGGTATTTTTCCTTATTTTTCCTTATGCTTAACCCAAACTTCCCCACCTGAAACTTCTGACAATTACCTCATGCCTGTCCTTTCACTAGACATCTCTAAAAGGAATCAAACTTCTGCTTCTTCATAATGATCCTACAGGGAGTTGGAGTCAACTGGAGTATCCCCTCAGCCTTCTCAGGTGGAACACAAGGAGCTCTCACAGCCTCTCCTGGTATGTCACACGCTCTGACCCAACCCCCTGAGTGGTCCTCGACAGTGCTCCCTGCAGTCACTCTATATGGGTATTCAGTCTCAGGAGCTCAGAGCAGAAAACCCTTCTCTCAACCTGCTGTCTACACTCCTGCTCATACAGCCCAGCCTACAGTTTGCTTTTGTGGCTACAGGGTCTTGCTGCTCAATTCTAGTCAACTTACAGCCCATTATGATCACCAGATCTTCTCTGCAAAGCTGTTTTCTGCCTTTCTTTTTGTTAAACTTCTTGGGTTCCTGCTAGCCCACATCAACTTTCTCAAGTTCCTCTGAATGGCAGCTCCTGTAATCCACTACTTCCACCAATTCGGTGTCACCTTTGATTTGCTGAGAGTGCACTCCAACTTGTCATTTGTACCACCAATGAAAATATTAAGCACTGGCACCAGTATCAGCCCCCAAGGAACACCACCAATAACTCTCTGCCAGTTCAATGCTGGCACAGCCAGTTTTTCCACACACTGCAGTCTATCCAACAATCCATCTAGGGAGAATTCATTTGGCTCCAGGGATGCTAATGAAAGTGTCAAAAAACTTGGTACCATCAAAGTAAACAAGGTCCTCTGCTCCTCCTTTGCCAACATCTTTCTCTCTCCACCACTTCTTCACACTCAGGAAGAATTTGCCCACGGTAAACTCCTGTTTAGCTGTTTCCTGTCCTATTCTTGCTCTTCATGTATCTAGAAACAACTTCCAGGAGGACCAGTGCTGCAGTCCTCTCAGTGACCAGGCTGAGGTCAGTCAGCCTGCTGTTTCCCAGATGTTTCTTAGTGCCTTAGAGCACAATGAAACACCTCAGAGTCTGATTTCTTCTGCCTGCATGATCCACAAGAATGATAACTCTGTTTCATTTGACCTGCGGTGACCTGAGATTACAACCATGCAACCTGTTTGCTAGCAATTCCAAATGCAGAAGAGCTGGAAATACTGGTATCTGGAGAACAAGCAGCACAGCTAGTTTGTCTCAACCCTTCCTGTTCCTTTCAAGAAGCTACCCAATACTACAAAATGAAACTTGCAAACACCTCCCACTTAAAAAAATTTAAAAATCCATGAAATCTAAACACAGCAAGGTATTTTAATTGTGTTTGAAAATAAGAGTCCAATTTAGTCCAAGCTTTCCTCTACATTCCAAAGTTTTAAAAAGCCTGGTTTTCAATAGGGGGAAGCACAAGAAGTTACTGTGATTCTAAGGCAAGCTTTAAAAAAACCTCAGCAAGCAAGACAAGAAGAAGAAGCAAGTGAGCTTCCTCATCAAATAATGTGTGGCGCCTAATGAACAAAACCTAAAATCCAGATGTTTGCCATCCTGAGAGGTCTGCAATGGACTGGTTATTCACAAGTCTATTGTTCTAGGCTGAAGTGTTTAAACACAAACAAGTTTTCCCTGAAAGTCTAGGTCCCTGATGAGCTGGTAAGCAATTGGACGAACAACCACATATAATTTGCTCGCAAAACCTTACCAGAATCAGTGAAGATTCCAAATTATGTCAATAAGTTTGGATAGAACTTTCCTATCTAATTTTTAAAATAACTTGCTCTGTTTGCCACAGTTTGCAGTTTGGGAGAAAACAGGTGGAAGGCCTTTGCAATACTCTAGAATTGCCATAGGATACATTAATTTGGCAGCCATCTCTGGGGTGCATGGGTCTTTCACAAGCCTTGAATGGTGACACAAAGAATCTCACTGCAAGAGACTCATCAGCCCACTCAAGAATCAAACAGTGGAAATCACCTGAGACAGTTCCTGCTATGAGTAGTCTAGGTCTGCACTGAAACCTCCGCAGGAAGCAGGGAGAGATTTTTATTTTCTTTTTAAAGATATTTTAACTGGAGGGGCACTTTGGAACAGAAAAAGCTCTCAAACATGGCTGTGGATCCTTGCTTATTAAAGGCTGGGCCTTAATGAAGCCCTCTCAGAATGGGTGGATTTCATGCATATGTGAACTTGAACACATACCCGTCATCAAGCAGCAACACAGAAACACTTTGTCTTCATCTCCTGATGCCCATTCACAATGTAATACTACTCACATTGCTGGACCCTTTTTGTCATTTAATAAACAAACTGAAAAAAACCCAAACCTCATTAATAAAAAGTTTTTAAAATATGAGCCAACAAACCACAACCCGTTTAGGCTCTCATCACTCTCAAAAAATTATCTCCATGTGTATCCAACATTTTCAAAAGACTGGGGAAACAGACGGGTTTCTCCTGAATACTCTGGGTATCAATGGCAGGCTTCTGTACACATGCAAATACTTGTTATGCAGTTTACTATTCCTTGTGCTCTTGGAACGAGTACATCCTATCACCTATGGTCATTATCTGTGACCTGAGTTCCTCTGCTGACATAAATTGCAATGATGTGGTGAAGGAAAGAAGACTTATCTGTGGATGTGCCAGGTTATTTGATCAACCCTACCTTCTTCACACTACTATATGAACTCAGAAGAGAGACTCCTGTAGCTCAGTGGGTTTTAAGGACCTATTTTTCCATGATCAATGTTAACACTATCCTGAACTCTTGATGTTTGGGATGTTCATGAAGTTACAAACTAACACTGCAGAGAGCTTAAAAATTTCCTCCAGATAGGAAAATTTTTTCTCTGGAACATGAAAAATGGAAGATGAACTCACATGTCTGTGCTTCAACATCTTTTCTGTTTTCATTGCATCAGATTAAATGACTCATCCCTAAAACCAGATTTGTGAAAACTGGCTCTTGGTAACTCTTCCTGATGTTGGCATTAAATACCTCAGTTTGCTTTATATCACAGTTAAATTGTAACAAGTCAAACATTTGGCTAAAGCTTAGGAAGTGCAAATGAGTTCTCATCATTGTAAACATTCTTAGTACAAGGGCAAAGTCAGCTCAGAGGAAAAAGTACACCACTTCCACAGTCAATTATCTTTAATTCACACTTCCAGCACACAGGCCTATCCCTGCAGGAGAAATCCAGAGACAGCAAAGGCAGATTCCCAAAACGTAAAGGCAAAGTATTCAATATAAAACATTTACAGGCTGAAAGAAAAAGAAGGATGCCTCAGGACCACCCACGGCAGCAACAGCAACTTCCAGTACAACACAACCAGCCAGAGGGATGATTTAAGGAAAAAAAGCAAAAGAAAAAGAACTGTAGGAAAACATTTGACGTAGGCATTCCTAAGAAACACTGAGGTCTGGAAGGAGAGCACTAACACATAAAACACAGGTTGCCTCTGCTGCCAAGTCCCATAGTCTGTGATTCAGCTCTTTGAGTGCATATGAAGATGTGTGAGTGAATATGAAAAGTGTGGAAAACATCTGCCTTTTAATTTGGAGATTTGTTGTCAGTTATTCATTTTTAATAATGCCTTATATACCTCAAAAATACTGAGTAAAACTGTAAACCAAAGAGCAGTAGTCAAAAACAATGTTGCCACAACTAGAGGATATTGGCTTGTATTCTTTCGTTAGATCTCCTTTTGGCAAGATTTTCTGGAGAACCCCCAAGAAAGTACCAGAGGCCCATAAAAACTGAAAGGAGAAGTTCTTTTAGTAAAATGGATTATTTAAACTTTGGGTTCTCATTTTGTTTTTATTATTACCTATTTAAAACTCACATTTTTTAACCAACAGTCAAAGAAAAAGTGGCTTCATGAAAAAAACTCCAACATTCTGGCTGCAGCTGAGTGGTGAAAACTGCTCCTGTAGTTCTCCAGCAGAGAAAAACCAAAACAATAAACTTCCAGCCAACATAAAAAAGCCACTTCACAAGTAAGACACACCTCAAACAAGATTGGATAGTTAAGATTACAGGTAGGCTTTATGGGTTTTATCTTCCTATCTTTATAACCACAGAGAAACAAAGATGGAAATACTGTTTTTCTTAGTTCTTTTGATCACTACTGGGAATCTTTGCTGATTGAATAACACATATAGAATGCAGTACTTGTGAATGCCTCCAAACTTTCAATGAGCATTACAAACTGTATTATTATGCTTATGCAGATATTCCTAGATGGAAATACAGATATAAGTTTAGACAAGACATATCTACATCTAAATATGTATACATGTCAGGTCATAAACCCAAGGTTTTCCATCCAGCTGCTCTTCTATAGGAGAAGTGGCAGCTGTGCCCGCAGACAAGACAAAATATAGTTTACTGAAATAGAACTATCAATACAAAACTATTCATGTAAAAAGAGTAATTGCTGATGAAACTCCTTCCTGTACATTTAAGGAATGAATCTTTTTGAATAGAGAAGAATTTTCCATTTTTTTCTGTTGAGGGGTACAGCAATGTCATTGAGGTTTATCTTTTTAATAACGATTTGCTGTACAGTCAGTTTTCAATGAAGGAATTGATCATGTCCAAGTAATTGTAAATGATACAATGAAGTCAAAGATCACAGGATAGCTCTTATTTGCCGTAAATTTGGTTTACTCAAATGTGGCAAATCTGCTTTCAGTTTTTCTTGAAAGCTGATCAGACTCCCTTTTCTGTTTGCATTAGGAACCACAGCAGAGAGATTTAAACTACAGAGCAGAACAGTAACAGCCACCTTCCACCTTTTCACTTTCCTGCAGTGAACTCACTTGTTGCAGAAGGAAAACTATTTGCCCATCAACCCTCCCTCCAACCTTGCCTTGCTCAGAACATTCACCCACCGCCTGGAACAGAGGGGAGCAGAAGCCAGATAGACACGACACTGACCACCCAGTGCTGATGAATTAAGAATAATGAGCAGCCCACAATGCACCCAAACACTAACAGCCAAGTCTCCTTACTCCTGCTGTGACCTTATGAAGGCAGCTTTCTTTGAAAACACCCTGGTCAAGCAGCTGCCATCTCAGCATTCCTTTGATCACACTACCCCATGGCAGGTGAGTGGCTTTGTCACCCACATCTCTGCCTGCAGCTACCACGGGACAAAACACCCTGTTAGAGACACCAGGAGAGCTGAACAGAATCTCGGGCCCTTCCCTTCCCTGCATGAGGGACTGCAGGAAGCCGAGTGTGGGCAAACCTCCAACGTCCAAGAGGGACATCTGTGCAGCAGGGCTGACAAGTGCTTCCAGCTACAGCATCAACCTCGAGGCACTGCGGTTTTTTTATGCTGCAGATTCCTTTCCTCACTACATAACTCAGTGCTCTTCCTACGTCACTGAAGTCAGCAGAGATTTCACTTGAAAAAGACTCAGCTGTCTGCAGAGCAATGCCAAGCTTGGGGCCATACGTGGCCCTGTTTGCTCCACAATGCCCACTCTCAGCGCACTGCCAGCCTCCTCTCCAATGGCTTAAAGCTAGGGCCTCTGCACACCTTCCATCTGCAAGGCTCACACCTGCAGCAGTGGTGAACTGACTCCAAAGCAGCCTAAAATCATCAGGAGAGAAGATGCATAATAAATAAGCAAAAAAACCCAAAAAAACCCCACCCCCAAACAAAAAAGGCCTTAAAGACTAACTCCTTCTAGTTATTATTTAGATGCTCACTCTGAGACTGATACACGAGTGTCTGTGGAAAGGGGGGATGTGACAGCAGCTATATTGGACAGCATGGACAAGATTATAAACAAGCTGAGTGTGGTAATCATCACACACAAAAACCCAGACCCACAAAACCATTTCTCTGGAGAAAAAAAGCAATCAAACCAAACAAAAATCCTAGGTTACTTTTCTCCTCTCTGTCTTGTTTTGCTAAGAAAGCCCAAAAGTCTCTACTATGATACCAGAAAAACTATATACCAAGCTTAGACTCAAAGCTAATTTAAATCAGCATGCATGAGAGGTAGGAATACAGACCATTACTGAACTACTGACACCTTTGTATTCAAAGGGTTTTCTTATTCAACCTCAGACAATTGGAGACTGTGCCTTCCGTGCTTCATGGAAAAGCACCCTTCACAATGCAGATAATGACCTACAATACCTATACCAGGTTATGGAAATAAAATCTTATAGAAAGAGAAAGATCCAGAAAGAGGAAAAGCAAACTGACAGCTTACATAATGTTCGAAAACCTCTACTGAATGACTCCATGCCTTCATTCTGGAGCAACTAGCTCTTCACCACAAGGAGTCCCCAGCAAAGCCAAAGATAAATAAAATAGGCAAGTCAGGATAAATAAAATAAATACATTCAGGTTTGTAATTTCACATTTTGTAGACTCTAACTGAGCATCCTGTATGCACTGTTAACACTTTGAATGGATGTTCAATAAAGAAAGACTGACTTCACTGGTTTTTTAAGTGCTATCCGAAAAAGTTCTAACGCAGTTCTTATTGCTTTGCACAATAAAAACATACTGAAATGCAGTGTTTTAAAATGGTCTCACTGGAGAAAGTATAAAATAAGTAATTAGCCAGAAATCAGACTTTCTACTCTGTTGTATTATACATACAGTGAAATTACTAAATTGGAACAACAGAAATTACTAAATTGGGATACAGTTTAACATGTACAACTTTTGCATTTTCTACCTCTATCAAATTTGGTTTTTTTTACTGTATACACATATTTACAAGAGCCAGGAGAGGGGAATTTCACCCTTGGAGAGAGAGACTCTTCTGAATTATGAATTGCTTTATGACATTAAATCCTAACAAGATGCATCTCAGAAGACCACTTATGCTGGAGCCTGCTAGAGCTCAGTGTTAAGACGCACTATATGCAAGTTCTGTATCAGATTAGAAAGCAATTACATCACTCAGTGAGTGTTTGTTATCTGACATTTTGTTTTCTCTGGACTACCTGTGTCACACAACTTTTCAAACACCATTACAAAACTTCACATCAGCAAAGAGAATTTTCTACTTTTTAGGCTACGGAAGTTATCTTACATATACAACAACAAGCCCTTATTTACACAGGAACGGTTAACTAAAATTAACTCACATGTTTTCAGTTCTTACTTCAGGCAGACTTGTTTACTCTCAGATAGCTTAGGCTTGTTCCTCAACACCACAAAGCTCAGAGGATGCCAGGGAAATACAGCTGTACCAAATGGTGGAATTTACATCTGTGGCATGTGACTGTCAGTGTCTCACAAAAACCAGGCTGATTTCTGATCAAAGAATCCACAAAGCCGAAGCCTCATAAGACAAATAATTTAGAGAGTTCACTACTTTGATTTAGGTTAAACGGATTTATGAGCTTAGAAACAGGACTAAGTTACTGTAATTTGAGCAGCTGAGCCGTGTAGCTGACTATACATGCGCACTTTGGCCTACAGCAAAAGGCAGGTCAAGCACATTTTTCCCTTATGAAAGTCAAATGATAGGAGATTTGAATGGAGAAAATTCCAAGAAAGGGGATTTATGGAGTCTACTCACTTCACCTCACCACTGGGACAACAGCACTCCCAGCAGAAGCTGCAGACACCCAATCAACAAAACATCCCTATCCCTGTGATCTGCTGCAAGGTCCATCCCATGGGAGCACCAGACTGCTGTTCACACCATAACATTCACCAGGTGTCCACATTCCAGAGAGGACTGACCATCCGGAATTCTCCAAATGTGAAAACTCTGCATGGTGTGTCCCACCACATGCCTGGCCATGTACCCAACACAACAGCTAGCTCTTCATGCATCTCTCATGATGACACAAAGAGGGACACAGCAGCACCTGCTAAGTGACTGCAGTGGGCTGCTCACTGCCATAGGAACAGACAGCTCTCCTACTACAGCTGGAGTTTGAGATACAGGGCTGCAGATCAGCGACATGTTACACAGCCTGTTTGTTCATGACTGAATGCACTGTTAAAAGGCTCAGACACATCATCAGATGATGGCCACATACTAATGATCCATCTCATCCTAACTCAACAAAGTTGTTGCCAGTAGTCAAAAGCAAACAAGGATTATCTGGAATTCTGTGTGTGCCCTGCACACCTCAACTTATGTTTAAAGGAGAATGGTGCAATACTGGATTGGCTGAGATTTAAATTAAGACAATATTAAGATAAAAGTTACAAGCTTGAGTTGCAGGAAAATGGGGAAGCAGGCCTCTTCCTGAACAGAGAGAGACAGTATTAGATGCCATAACTAACCAGCACAATCTTGAATCTTGTTACCTATTTTAAGTCACAGGCCACAACCCCAGCAAGGCCACCTTCTTCAGCTGACTACACCAATTCACAGTACCTACAGGATCTAGGAACTAGTAGATCTAAGTTATCAATGAACTCCTTGTGCCCCCGAGCTCTAAAACCATTACCTCTGGCTTGACGGGAGTGAAATTTACCCATCTTCTTCCCCCATCAGGAAACTTGGATGAATGGCAACTGCTGCTAAATCCAATCCATCAATCTCTAGCAAAGAGATTATTCCTGGGGAAGACATTATAGTCTGGAAATGCTGCAAGCTAGAGAGGCCTGCTCAAGTCTGGAGCCAAGGGCTCAGAAGTCTCCCAGGACCCAAGCAGGCACCTTCCCCATGGGAAATAGAAGTGCCACAGAGACACAAGTAACTGTGAACTGCACGGCCACTCCCAAGGCTCATCAGGATGCTCCTCACCTGTTTGCTTAGCCTGAAAGCAATGACCAAGCCTGCTAGTGCTTCAAAGTAGATCAAGTTTGAGAAATGCCATCAAACATGGGAACTGCAAGCAGACCTGCAGGTGTATCCCTGTAGCTCACCACAGCAACAGAAGAGGCTCAGGTTCATGTACTGGCTCACTAAGAGCCACTGGTGCATCAACATAATCCCAGGAAAAAGCTTTTGTCAGGAGAGAGTTGTACAATAACAAAACTTCCTATGTTTCACATATGGTTTTCAAATACTCAAGCAACAAAATCCTTGACCTAAGCATCTCACAGCTTAAAAAGAGTATCTGACACAGAAGCCAATCTCCAACTGGAAAATGTTCTCAAAGAAACCAGAGATCTGAGAACTATCTTGACTCAGCACAGTATGTTTTATGATATTGGGAATAGCTCAGAATTACGGAAATCAGAAAATGCAGTTCCCCCAAACTCTTAGGGGCTTATCCACACGGACTGTCTGAAAATCAAACACAGAGTATATAATTAAGGAAAGTGAAATGCTCTTCACCATCACTCCCCTCCCCCTCAATGGATCCCAAGCCTTGCCTGCTAACTCCTAAGATACTCTAAATCTAAGAGGGTGAGGGATAAAAAAGAAAAAAAAAAGGCAAAAAAGGGGAAGTAACAAAGGCATAGCAACACATCTGAATACCTACTGACATGTTCATGGATCTATCGGAATTAGGACAGATTGTTGCTACGTACTTTACACTACACTAGAAAAAGAGTGAGAAAGGACTGAGAAGAAAGTGGGTTTATCCCGAGTTTCAAAAGAAATCTTTCCTCCTTTCTCCACAGCTTCTCCCTTTGGGGAGAACATGATCATTAATGAAAAAGCTGCTCAGATACCTAATTGATAATGAATTTCAAAAGAAAAACCTTGAGCTTCATAGGTTAACTCTCTCATGAAATAGAATTTCTCTTTAAAGCAAAGCTTGGCATAAGGGATACTAATTCCTAATATTATCCATATAACCAGAAGTTACTTTCGCTTGCAGGTTGATATAGCTCGGACATGTTTACAAACACAGCCATATGATGGAAGTTGAAAAACCACTCATATTTCCATATGTGTATTCCTGGGTTCTTTCAGACTATTCTCAACTCCTGGGCCCAGTCTCTTTGCTCTGCCAAATTTCCCCAAGCCAGCCTATGGAGCTGCTCCCAGAGACGCAGGACTCTTGCAGTTGACACTGCACAAGTCTGCCTGTACACTGGGCATAACAGAGCCACAGAATCAAGCCATTCCCTTAGGTGTTGGACTTGATGATCCTTGTGGGTCCCTCCCAGCCCAGAATGCTCAGGGCAAAGTTTGACAGAACCACGAAGATACAAAGAGAAAAACATTGGAAAGGGCTCAGATTTTACTTCCATAAGCTCAGCGCCTGGAGGGGAAATTTTCAAGCCTCCTATTTAATATGCAAGATGAAAAATATATATAGTAAAAACCTTCATATATGTGTTATCTTATATATATATACACACACAAACATATAACCCTGAACAAACAAGAGACCACAAAAGAAGGAAATGTAAGCTTTCTGTGAAATCTTTCATGCTCCTACTTTATACTTCACAAGATGCATTTTCTTGTTAAATTTTCCTTCTTATTTGCAACAGCACCCTACATGTTATTAAAATATACATATATATATTCAGCATGGACACACATATAACCCTTTTATTATTCTGAACCATTTCAAAATCTCACCTGGATTTATTTAACTACATACAGCCAGCGGAATGTTCCAAAATAAAAATTCTGCATTGACAACCTGCTATCTACTAATAAATAGAGGAAGTGTATGAACACAGGAGAAAACACATGTTTTCTCCTAATGAACTGCATTAGGAGAAAACATCCTTTCCCTCAATAGGCATTCCCAGAAGTAGTGATGCAAACCTGACATTTCCTGACTCAGTAGACAGGCTCCCTGTCAGCGCTGTGTTTAAGGACAGAAAGAGTCCTGTTAGCTGCCAGTGCTATTCCCGAGCCAGCAGAACAACAAGCGGATAAACAGATCACAGCCCCAGCTCTGCATCACCAAAGCTGCCCACCAGGTTTTGTCTGCAAGACCAGTTTCTGCGCATGTGACCCATTTCCCTTTCTCCCACACTGAGCCCAACAGGATAGCAGAGCTGCCAGACAAGGCAGAATCAGGCCTAAAATTAACTTTATCAATCACAGTAAAACCATAGGAAGAACCCAATTAACTCTGCTCCCCCAGGCTGAATTGTGCAGGACAAACAATGCACATTCCTACCATTCTTCCAGCTTTTGCATTCAGCAGCTTTGTCACAGAAACCCTATAACCAGCCCGCAGCCAAACCTGGTTTTTGGTTTTTTTTTTAAACACTATTTTTGCCAGGAATTCCTGAACATTCTCTTCCACCTCCCACCAGTGTACTTCTGTAGTTACTACTAGCCACCTTCAAGCCACATTTCTAGTTTTGCAGAAGCATTTTGGTGGAATGGACAGACAGGTGTCCAAAACCACTGCAGCATTCCTATGTCTGAAACTTTAACCACAGCATTTAATAGCCTAAAGTAACTGTGATTCCAGGTGGTTATTGCTTGGGAGTACAATATATCTTTCAAGGTCTGCCATGTTCATCTCAATGGGACTCTTATCTTGATCCGATTTTCTTTTAATGCCAAAAATAAATTGGAAATTAATACACTCTCATAACAGAAAGAAAAAAACCAACACTATAAATCTTCTCCATTGTTTTGTTTTAAAATAATCTGACAGATTTCAGTATTAAAAAATTAAAGCTCTTTTACAAAAGAGTGGGAAACAGTACAGTGAAGAGAAAAATGATGACTATTAATTCATCTTAATCCTACAGAACACTATTAGATACTGAATGATGATGCATGAGGAGAAGAAGGAAAGAAACATAAAAAATGTTAAAATTTCTCTGAACAAAATATTGAAGCAAAAAGCAAACAACATCCAGAACACCAAATCAGAAAACCCCCACTCCAAAAACCGCAGCACAGCAAAATACTCAACATTAAAATACATTTTTTCTAAATTGCCCTGTCAGCTTTTAAAATCAACTGGAATGGCTACATCTATTTTCACACCTTGTGATTAACCAAATTATAAAAGGTAATCTAAATAATGGGCACAGGGTATTAAAAATATCTATGTTTATAAAACATCTATATCTAGCCACCTTCCATTTAGCATTAATAAATTATTTTACCCCCAAATATGCTGTTCCAGTATCAGTCAACAGCTTTGCAGTCTCTTCTTTAATGGTGTACAAAAATAAAATCTCAGAACTATTTTTCTAAGAAGTTGTCTTCAACTTTTATTGGATTGACTCCCAACAGAAGTCCTAAAGTAGAAAAAAATGTGAAAAACCTACACCCTAGGCACTTGAGAATGTGGAAAAGCACAGAAATGTGTACAAATATAAGGCAGAAAAAATATTTTACTAGTTAGTGCAGATAAGACTTGTTTTAAAGAAGTTCTACACTTATCCAAATTATTGTGTGCATTTTAGAAGACTTCATGCATACCCTCTATCAGGCTTTCCATTAAAGCCATCCACACTGAGAGCAGCAGGATTAACCCGTACAGAAAGGTTACAATCAACGTAAATGACAAGAAAAGAAAACAATTCTTCCCCAAATGTACCTGGTACATTTGTATCCATATACATTTTCAGTGTCTCAGCTCTGGCAGAGTCAATAGTCATATTAAAAAACACCACCTGAGTGAGATTTCTCTTTCAAACTAATTGGAAGGAAAAAAGGGACTCTCACAGTAAGGCTGCATCTTTCACAACCCCTGCTCCAGTCCAATTTTGTTTCAAAATGGGAAGCACTGCATTTAAATTCAAGAAAATAAAGATATACTAGGTATGATTGCAAGTCCACAAAGATGTATTTGAAACTAGACTTACAAGAGCTGGTTTCAGGTAAAAATAATCCTAGCTGGTTTGGTTGCTTTATCTCAGGAATACATCATTAAAACTATACTATGGTACCAAGTTTTACAAATAGATTACATAAACTTGCTATAAATGTGTGGATTTGTGATGCTTTTGGATATTTGATAATTTTGATCGGAGTGTGCCTTCAGTACATTTACATTCCTATCCTTCCTCTTCAGATTCATGGAAATTATGTAGAAGAGGCAAAAGCAAGGTAGCCCTCATATAAATTTGGGTGCAACAACAAGGAAGTGTGCTAGGATGGGAGCTTCATCCTTCTGTGGATCAGGTAGCAGTTTGCTGGCAAGAAGACAGGTAGCCCATATGCTTACATAGGACCTCATGGCTTTCCCAAAAGCTATTAACTACCCTGTGAAGAGTCACAATAATGCAGTATACAAGAAGCATTAGGTGTCAGGTAGGGATTACTATTCCCCAGTGCCAAGTCATATATTTGTTTCTGTACTATACAGCAGAAAGCAGGTTTAAATTCACTGTAGAAACAGCTGTTTATGATGTAAAAAATTCATCGCTTAGGTACTCAAAATTGGTTGCACCATAACAGTAAGTGACCAATTACAAACCACTTGAAAACAAATCAAATTTACAAAGGGTGAAAAACAGCCTTGTTTTTTTTTTTATGAAGTGCTGATGTCTTAGGTGCCTACTTGCTTTGTGCAATCACTTAGAGGTGCAAGTATTTATATTAATATGTGGTAACTGAAAGCATCTGTAAGAGTATGTAAGTACTTTCTCCCCACCTCATAAAAGGCATTTACAGATGCCACAGAGCTGTTTTTTAAACAACATTATTACCAGGAATGCTGACAGAAAACCAAAGCCACCTGAAACGGCTGAAGCACAGCATTGCTTCCCCCTCCATCAAGAAGACACAGACCAACTCAACCATTATCATCCATCAGCCCTGCATCTATCCCTCAGTGTGAGTTCCAACACCACGAGCATCCCAAGTGTATTAAAGAAAACAGAATAATCATGACTGCCTTGGGAGATTGATGTAGCAGCTGGTCATGACCCTGGCCAATGATTTCAGTCATTACTGCTTCTTTATTAAGAGTTTCAAAAAAGTTACTTTTACTCTAAAATAGAGTCAAGCTACTTAGGAATTGATACTGTTTCCTAAAATCTGTCCTTCAGTCCTTGTGAGCATGTAAGAAGGACTGGAGTACCTGTGATGTCTTCATAGGGTGGCAAATATGCCAGTGGAGCCCCAGAAGATGCCCATCCTTCTGGAGCAATATCTGGACAGTAGTCAGACCACCAGGATGGGCACCTGATAGCCAAGGAAAGGAAAGTGAATGCCACCCTTCCCAGCAGTGCATTTACACCCTGCCTCCCCACTTCCTGTTGTCACCAACTCGTGAGCATTAATATTTGGGCTCCATTTCAAATACACAAGTCAGCCCTGAGGTCAACAGAAGGAAGTTCTGGTGGAGAAGCTATGCCTACATGTAAATATTCTCAAGATCAAGACTTAAGAGCTGTGGCCTCTGACCTCCCACTTGCTGCAGCACTCCTGCAGACCTTGTGAAATTTTCATGACTGGGATGCACATGGAAGTCCCTTGTCATACAAGCTGACTTTTTTATAGAATCTGACTTTCAGCAAAAGGTGCAAGCCAAAAATAGTAAGTATTATTAGCAATATTATAAAAAGGATAAAGACCATAGGATGAAGAACAGATTAATTTTGTCTTGAAAAAAAAATCTGGAAAGCAAACTTTTTTTCCCCTGACACAGCCTCTGATTAAGGGTAGAAAGTAAGGGAAAACTGGCTGTAAAAATCCTGATTTCATAGAGGTTGCTCCAGAGGACTAGAGTCAGAGGGGAACACAGCACACTCTTAAATATCACATCTTGGTGTGCAGCCAGAAGATAGATATGCAGAAGCCAAAACATAGCATGCTAGGAGTTGCCTAAAGGCAGCTCTAACAGGGATGAGTTTCAAAGTGCTTCCAAAACTCCTTTTCCTTTAGGAGAAACTACCTTTGCTCTATGGGCCAATCACAGGTAGCAAACCACGCAGCTGGGCAAGCTGTTATCCCTGCAGCCCAAATGGAAATTGATTAACTTTTCTTTAGGGGTGCTCACTGAAGAATACAAGCCTGCACGTTAAGACCGGGCAGGGCTGCGAAGGCTCTTTGGTGGTTTTTGTAGTGAAGAACGGCATTTCTGTCCTAACATGAGGTGGTAATACCCAAATCCTTTTCCTAAAGCACATGTGTTCCGAGCACATTGCATGTCAACGTGCTTGTATCATCTCATAATTACCTGTAATTAATATACAATCATTTCCAGACTTAAATGTAGTTAACCATTAACTTGTATTTGTAGACTGTATTTGCTGAACAGCATGATATTTTCCTTCATTCCTCAATGCTATGTAATCATGGAGTTACAGACCTTATCAGAATGCTCAACTAAAACAGCTTTTGTGGGGGTGGAAAGAAAAGCCACAAATATCTTGTTATTATTTAAACTTTTAAAAATAAAAACGACAGTTTTAAATAAAATTTTACCAGGAAATGAAATAATTTAATATGGGACTACTTACTTACTCCAAACCCCAGTTTCAGTCCTTGTGCCTACACCTGCATAGGAAAAAGTGACATCAAGGCAACTCTTCAAGTTTCCACCTGGATTTCCTTACTATGCCTGATCTGTGTACGTACATGCCTATTAGACAAAATAAGAGCATACTTTGAGTCTCCAACTTAGCATAAATGTAATTAAGTTGGTTCTTACGTAATAAAAATGTATTGTTATCATATTTTAAAGCCTTTGCAGTAATATTCAGTTGTGAAAAAAGGAAAATACAACAATAATACAATGTAAAGAACACTATTTAGTATTTTTACCCATTCTAGCAGTGCAGATAGTCAACAGCAGAACATCAAGGATGATTGGAAAACCATTGTATTGACAAAATTATGCATATTCAATTGCTGGCTGTTTGGGGGATTTTTGGGGGGGGAAGGGTTGGTTTTCTGCTGCTAGGCTTTTTTTAGATTTAGGTTAGGGTCTAATAAAAAATTTGTAATTAAGAGCACCTAACAGGTTTCTACAATCACATCTATAGATGTTGCTCTGTAGTCTATCCCAAAGTGAAGTGCTACAGATCTCTATCAAAGTAAGTGCCTGATGCAGAAATATACCACAAGATAAATAGAGATAGCCCATCAATCACCTAGATGGGAGAGCTATTAAAAACAAATAAATATCTAGCACTGCATTAGATGTCTGGTTTCCTGCTTCTTTACAACTGAGAGGGAAAAACAGTAACACTTCCAGAATCCAGAATAAGTTTCAACTATTTACCATCTGCATCCCACTTTCAGATGGGATCTGCCCATCTCAGGCTGTGAAACCTCTGACACAGATAGTCCATCTCTATGGAGACTTGATCTACAACTTTCATCTGCCCAATAAGGGCTTGGCCAGTGGGAGGTGTTACTTTTATGTCTCTGGTACCACCTCATGTAGAGTTTCTGCCACAACTCAGTTAGGGAATCAAGCCTTATTAAATTAATACAGATTCTTTATCCCCTCCTTAATTCACATGCAAAAAATTATGTGGTATCTTATCCAGTGTGATACATTGGCACAAGCCATAAATTACCTGGAAATACAAGGCTGGAAAGGAGATAGACTGAGATTATGACTGACTTCTCAGGAGTCCAAATAAACCAGTGAAATTAGCACTGGTATCATCCTAAAATGAGGTATTAGTACTAATAGCTGCAATTTAAGCATTTCAGCAGTCTTTTTCCATAGGTTTCCCATTGTGATCTAGGAAGGGTAAAGAAGATGGCAGGACTTTGGTCACCATGGCTGGGGAGAATACTTGTGCACCGTCGGGTGCCCTACGCAGCTGGTACACAATGCACTGGAACAGGCTTTGACGCCAAATCCAATTCTCAGCAGTACAAAAAGCATTCTCCTCAAAGCAGCTTTGGGAGGATGAGGAAATCTAATCCTAGAGGGAACCCTGGTGCCCATGTACAATAGAAATCCCACCCACAACAAAACAATTTTCTGGATGCACATCAAAGAATATACCCTCTTCAGAGTGAACACTAAATAAACTCAAATCACAACTGAGTCAATATTGACACTAGAAAATGAAACCTGACTTCTAAAACTGATGCTGGGAAAGACTCCAGGTGACAGAAACTTCATGAGAGCACTAGTGCAATGTTCCCTGTGCTTCACATGATGGTAATACAGGTATAAAACTTTGCAAAATACAATGTTAGGGCATGAAGATATCCCGAGGTTTTGCAGGACAAATTAAAAGTTTTAGGAGCTCTTGTTTTAAGACTCATTCATTTTAGAGTTATGTAATTCAATGCATGAATGAAAAAGACAAACTTTCTGCAAACAGTCCTCAACAGTGTTTCCAGTTCCCAGTTAAATCTTGCTTCATAATCAAATGCTTGTATTTGAGGAGAAAATAGGAACAGGTAAGAAATATATGAAGCTTTCCTTCTTAACCCTAAATGTAGTAAGTTACTTAATTAGAACTGCCACACAACTTGGCTTCAAACAAAATTCTCTTCTTTTAGAAGTTTCTCAGACGCTGAAAGAGTTTGTTTCGAGTTCAGGTTTTCTTTTTTTTTCTTCCCTTCCCTAAATAAACACAGTGCAATGCTCATTATCTGTGATGGTCTCAGTCCAGAGAATGGTCTCAGCCTGACCATTCTCAGGACTCCCTTCCTGGAGTCTTTCTACAACAAGACATAACATTACAAAGCATGTTGCCTATTAACCATTCTGAACACTGACTATGCTAAGGGCTGGGACAAAAAAAAATCAGAGGGACTGGCTATTCCATCACCAGATCACAGTCAGTGCACAGGGCAGGCAGGCAAGCACACTAACAGTCTTCAGGGAAACATCAGTGCCTTGCTCAGCCTTTTCCCTGATGCTTGACTCAGCTTAGCCACTTCAGGAAGGAAGCTGAACATAAAATATGCCCCCATCCCTTGTGCTCCCAACTGCTGCAGCAGCCCAGCTAATTCCTGAAATGCCATATGTGCTCAGAACTGATAACCTGTACATCCCAGCATGTCACTTGGGGCCCGGAGTACGAGAAGAGGGACAAGGCAGAGGCTGGGGGAGATAGGACCCATACACATGCACACACATGAATGCCTCTCCCTTTACACAGCACTAAATAAAATTAAGCCGCTCGTGTCATTTCCACTGCCAGCTTAGCTCAAGCATGGTAAATTTCCAATTCAGCTCATTCACCTCACTTTGATCCATGCTACACATGCTGCCTTCTATTCATATCTACAACCATCACTGACAGCAGCAGAAAAAGCATAAATCCAACAATAAAACACTTTTCAGAGTGAGAATCTAGTGGGAAATACAGGATTAGGTATTTTTTCCTTTAATTTTTTAATTTACATTTTATTAGCCTGATCTTAACATGGTGCAGGCCTGATCTTAACATGGTGCAGCACAGTTTTATTTCTCTTGCAGCACATAAGAGATCAGTGCACTAAACACACCCAAACCAAGTAAGCTTAAATAGATGGCCATTAGCTTTGCTCCTGACCTTGCCCCTAAATCTTCCTCCTTGGCCTTTCAATTAAACTACACAAGGCATCTCCTTAGAACATAGCTTTTAAGTAAACAGATAAAAACATGGAAATCTCAGAAAGCAAGTTAAACAGAACACTTAGCGTAACAAAATAATGACACAGCAACAAGACAGATGGAAATTATTTAAGCAAATGCCAAAACCCAGTTTCTTTTTTCAATATTTCTCCTCTTCAATTCTGTCATAGTTTATTTACAAATGATTAGTGTAAATTACAGGTTATGCTGTTTCCCTTTAGACCAGTACAAAACTTACAAAAGCTTTTAAACACAATCTCAAAAACAGGGTCTTGGGGCAGAAAACAAGGTAGGGAGGAAAGGAAGAATGCCTGTGTGTATGTGTCAAGGTATGCATATTTGGAAAGCAAGAGACAAGAGATGTTTGCATATATTCATACAAAGAACTGTATTACATACATATCCTACAAGCATAAATAGAAAGAAACTGAAAATCTCATCCAACGGCTGCTTTTATATCATGTCTTTTTGAAACATCCAACTCCAATATGCCACTGAGTAAACATAACCCTCAAAAGAAACATGGTTTGGGTCAAGAAAATTCTAGTCCTGGTTTGCAAAGACTCAATCCAGAATTGCATTTTTGGAAGCTAATTCAGAAGAAGTTTTGGACTTACCAACAGGTCTTCTGCATTTAAGAGAGAAAAAACTTTAGCTGAAGAAAACTTCCGAACATGACACTCTTACTGTGCATTAAGTTTAAAAACAAAATTAGCTTACCACAAACACTGAAGCACTCAGACTTCACAGCCTCAAAGAATACTATAATACCTTCAGAGATCAAGCCCTAGATGAGGACCAAGTCTTATTGCTATGAGATTCTTGGCTTAAAAAAACAGCTTTGAATTTTAAAAAATCAGCCAGGAGCACTATTGTTTTATTCAGCACATACTTTGCACCAGGAACTGGTCACATTTAATGGCAACTAGTGATTCATTATTACATCTCAGAAATAAAAACAGGTGTGAGGAAACACACAGAGCAACATCAGAACCACCTCACCCCCTAATTACCTTGATAAAGGGACTATACACTTACTACAGACACTGGCAGATAGATGTTTATGCAACTCTCTCTAAATGACAGGAAGATTAAATAATCCTGAGCATCATAAGGTGAGTGGACCCTCTACATATGCAACAAAATTTGTAGCAAGTTTGTGGGAATTCTGTCTAGGCCTTAACTGCAGTAGAGTCTATTTACATTTTTCCCAGCCTAACAGGATTTGTCTTGCCCATCTACAAGATGCAAAGAAGTGGCAAAGACAACATTATGTTGCTGCTGGTTTGCGTAGAGTGTTCAGTGAGTTTTCTTTCCATGAAAGCTTGCCAAGTAAGAGCCAGAACTCCTCACCCAGGAGTCACTTCCAGTCTAGTCAACAAGTAATACCACTTGTAAAATTAACTTCTTCACATGTTTACTGCCTCAGTGAATCCAGCCTGACCTTATGAAATTGAGAACCCTTGTTTTGAAAATGCAAACTTAATTAACAAACATGCCAAATTAGTGATTGTAGAGTTTTATTACCCTGAAGTACTTCAACTCAAACTAAAAACCACATTAAGAGTTCCATCAGTTGGGAGATACATAACCCGTTAATTTTGATGCAACTCTCTCAGACAGGACCCAGAAGAGCCCCTCCTTCCTGCACCAGTTCTTCAGACTTCTTTTCAGCTCTGAGTTTATCCACCAGCAGGCTGAAGGAGTCATCTAGTGGCCACAAACAATTCCTGCAGCCTCACCAGCTTCTGTAGTCCAGCTGCCAGGGCAAGACAAGGTTTTTTACTACTTAAAGCACACAAGCACAGACAAGAGTCCACTGCAGGTCCAGTATCTGAACCATGGCATGGTCCTTGCAGCCTTGCTCATGATGTTCCCTGTTGATGTTCCTTAGAGCACTCTAGATGCTAGTTTCCCACCTCCAGCCCATGTCAGGGCCAAAACCAAGTTCTCTCCTTATGCTTGGGAGGAGACATGGCTGTATTATTTCTAACCCTTGTGCAGCTGCCCATTCCTCTTCAGGGGTGGGCAAACCTTTTCTGAGTAAAGTTGCTACCCCTGGGAAGCACTAGTTCAGGTGACATGGATTAAACTGCTAAGCAGCAGCAGGGCAAGCCAAAGGATCTTCCTTGGCCCACATCCCTCCCCTGCCAGAAACCCACTATGTAGGCTTGGACAAAGCACATGGGTACTTAGCTAGGGTCTCTCAGCCATAGGAAAACCAGCTATCTAGTAACATGCAAAATAAAGAACCATAATAGATTAAAGAGGTATCTGAAGTATGAGTTAAAATAACACTTTGATAAACAGTATTAACATCTATAAAAATCTTATTAAGCTTCATAAATATTTGTAATGTGCTATCAGTTCTCTGTACAACCTCCAGCCAGGTACGCTACAGAAATTTGGGAGTAGAATTTTTTATGAAAACATCAAATATTCATTCTTCAAATGAATGGCCATTTCAACTACGTAAGAAAGTGAAAAACTGGCACTGATTTTTCATAACAACACCCTGGTTTCAAAACAAACTCAGATCCATTTCTTTTACTGTGCGTTAATCTGCGTTACCTGTTGAATGACTGAATTGCAGACACCTAAACACACCTTAGGCAGAAATGTCTTATGCTTTTTTTTGTTCCTGGAAATCTTTTTTGCTGCCACACTAATGCCAGACCTCTAGAAGAACATGTTGCTACTCTTCCTTCACAGACAAGGAGCTGCTATTTGCATACTTTCTCTTGGGATGTTTGCACTGTTGATCAGAGGTGAATCTGATACAGTGAGTATCAAGTGCTAATCATCACACACAACTTTCACACCATTTTATAATATGCCCCTTACACCCTGCCATGCGGTTTAACATCCTATAACTTAATCCCAGCAGCAGCAGCTTCCCCTCCCCACCCCCAAAAAAGGAACCACAGATTCTCCAAACCTTTCAAGGAAGCCAAAAGGCTTCCTTAAATTCATACTTAACCTTCCTGTGAGTCAGAGCTTCCACCTGCCTCAATCACCTCAGTCACAAAGGTGTCACCTAGCTTCTTCCATCAATCCTATGCAACAATCAGGTACAACAAGTGAAAAATGCTATAAAATGTAAATTATCATTCTGGTGTGGTTAAGGAGCCCCAACCTACTTCAATCCACAGTTGAAGATGGAAAACAGTGGTACCACACTATACAAAGATGTGAAAGAAATAAAATTATCCTTGCAAGCCTTAATGTCAGAATTAAAGAGAGAAGATTCCTTCAAAATGGTGAGGGCATGAGCAGCAGCTAAGTGATGATTAAAGCTCTGATCCCACCAGGCAAAACCTTCACCTTGCTTTACATGTCTAACAAGTGTTGGTCAGATTCACCCTATGTGGAGGACCTGCAGAAAGACGGACTCTAAATCATATTTATTTCTCCAAGATGGGGGACATCTTATCCTTTTAGGTCAGTAAATCACCAAGAGCTATTTCTTGCTACTCACTGCTCAGCAGTCCAGTCACAGAGGTAGCTGAAAGTGAGAAAACAGTTCTGCAGCACTCAGAGGTTTGTACAGACACTACCCAGATTCATTTCTCTAGTTAAACAGGCCTAATTTGTATTATCAACAAAAGTAATATCAATATTTTTTAGCCTTAATTAGCCAGAATCATATGACAGATAAGGCCACTTTTAAGACATTGACTTTAATTGGATTTTTACTTAGACACAAATTTAATTCACTTCAAGTTTATTTCTTTATGTATTTTAAAAATAAGATACTCTTTGGTAACAACAGTGAAAGTGTGGGTTCACTACTGGTCTAACACAGCATGCCAAAAAATGTCACTGGTGAAATCAGTCGCAGACAGTACCAGAGGTCTACTCATGTCTACTGTGTTAGGCCAAGTCTCATTGCCTTGTCTCATGTTTTCAGTAAACTGCAAGAGTGAATAGGGATCAGGAATAGACACCAAAGCTCATTTTGTCCTGTTACCACAGCAAAGATGCACATACTTTTTCTATTACATACATATTCATACCTAAGTGTCTACAAGTGTAGGTATGTGTACACACTTTTTTGCAGGTACATGCAAGATAAAAGTGAACACCACACAGTAGGCCTGTACTGTGCAAAGGTGATGTGCAGAAAACAAAATTACAGGCAGACTTGGAAATGCAAGAAATTGCAAAATACCACAGCTACTCTTTAAGCCCCTCACTCTGTGCATTAACATTAAAATGGGAAGCTCCTTCTGAACCTTTTACTACTTCTTAATATTCAGATCAGCCAAAGCATGGTACTTTGTACAAAACTTTGTTAGTGCTGCAAATACAGACTTTGGCATACCTCCTTTTGATAAATGGTTTATGATATTGACCAGGCTTCTACCACCCCAAAAGACAGCCATAATATGCCTTTTCTAGAGGTCTTACCACACACAGACTACCTGGGAACTTTGGTTAGCTGGGTAGCTGCCTGCCCCCTTGCTCCCCACCAGGTTTGACAAAGGGAGCATATTATACTCCTTAATCATGTTCAAGAGATGGCACAATGTTCAAGAATTAATTTTTTCTAGGTATAAATCAAGGAGGCTGACCATCTTAAAACAAACACACTATTGACTGAAGCCTAAGCATCTCCACAGCCTCTATTTCCACCTTAATTACTCAGCAGAAATGTGTTAAAAGAGTTATCAGTCAACTGAAGATGTCTTTCTCTAAGGACCTGCAGGACAAGCTGAAATACCTCTTAGAACTGCCAAGAGCAAAGGATTTATCTGCTTTTATGCGCATTTGTCAACTCATACTGCAGAAAATATAGTCACAAGCAAAAGTGTAAACTGATGAAATATTTAGAGTATATTCACTTCTTATGAAAGCTCACCCGGAAAGTACCTACTTTTCCTCTGCCTAACCACCACTTCAACACATTAATTTGGATTTCTTGTCTCACTAGAGGTCCACCAGAAAGCAGATGTCAGTACCTGCAGCAAACATCTCCAGGTGCAGCTTCAGAATTCACAGAGCAGGGACTCCAGTCAGACATTCAGTGAAAGCTCAGCATCTAATTCAGAAAACCTCTACCAGAGTCTTATTCCTGTGATCATTTTGAATAAACCATGAGCCCCGCTACAGATGGGAAGGCCTCAGCCGTGTTGTTCGAATATACCATTGTTTTTTTGCAAATGGGGCCTGGCTAGCTGCCTGCTTTACTGGAGCCTTGAAGAGAGAAAGAAATACCTGAAATCTAGTAACACTTTACTGCTCCTGACTAGCAAGAACCTGCTTCTTGAGTGAGTTGCACCAAATTCTGTCTACTGAGATTTTGTCCATGCAAAATGGGCCCATGTGGAATTTGCCTGCATTTTTACCCAAAAAACTTCCAGGTGTTTATACACCTGATTGCTACTTCCAAGTTACTCCATACATTAACAAGCATTAGTTACAAAAATAAAGTTATTTAGTTACATATGGAACAGTTACAGCTACATTAGTACAATTTTAAATTTAAAACACCCTTATATATTCTGTAGCTAGCAGGGAACAGGAAAACTCAAATTATTTTCATTTCTACAGACAGTTTAATTTTTAAATTAGTTTGAGAAAAATATTTTGTTTGAATATCTGCATAAAGCTATCCCTTTAATTTGAAAGTATTTTGACCTCCTGATATCATAAAAAGCACTTTACTGTGCAGTAGTGAGTTAACAGATAAAAAGGGGTGGACACATTTTGAGTAACTTTCCCCTGCAGCAAATCCTCCTCCTCTTCAGGTGAAATGCACAGGTTTTTCTGGTAGCACCTTCTGTGGCTGCTTTTGAGAAAAGAAGCAATCTGTAGAGCATTACAAAAGCCATGCCCTTCCACACTCAAGTTTCACATCTAAAGAATCTCAGATGCTGCCATGGTTTCAACTCAGCCTAGCTGGCCATCAGGGAAGACTGTCCCAAAGCAGCACATGACCCCAGCTCCCTGCAAAGTCCCTCCACTGCTGTGCCCGTGCTTCCCAGCGAGGCTCTCCCAGCATCGTCCCGCACAGAAGTCCAAGGAGAAGGGTCCAAGCTGCTGCTGTTACACCACGTCCATGAGGAGGGTGGACACAGCACTGTGAGAAGGTGCTGCAGCAGGGGCAGTGCCCCTGAAAGTGCACAGAAGCTGTGTACTTACAGATGATGGCCCAGCTGCATCAATTCTAGAGCATTTAAGGTGCCTTGTATTGTGCCATAACTTGGCTACCAAAGAAAGCATTATTTTTGTGGTTTACTCTTCATACTCTTTACTCACAACAAAAACTGAGAATCTTATTTTTCCCTCTGAAAGAAAGATATAACCAAACCAAGTAGCCAATTTTATAATTTTTTGTTGTGTTTGCATTTCTAGGTCATCATTTCAGTGCTTTTGGCTTTATAAAAGCTGTGCAAGCTTGACAGGGATATTAAAGTAAGTTTTCTTTCTCATCCTAAAACTATCAGTCCGCTTGTTACTTTCTGACAATTATAATTTTTGGTTTGTATAAAGTTTTCAATTAACAGTGTAATTTTTCAGCTTAAGGTACCCCAAAATATTACTTAAAAATCTGAACACTCAATATGCCACTTTTTCTAAGGCTTTCAGTTTACTTTCATTGGGCAAGGGAAGGAGCAGAGACAATATTTTCAACTGTAAACTCTACCATCTGAGCAATTTCCAAGCAAAGTAAACATTCATCCTTTTATCCCTTGTCAAAATCCACTATCATGGATTTCTGTACTTGCATGAAGTCTCCCAGAAAGTAACAAGACCCCAAACAAAATGCATGCGTACACATTAGCAAATCTCAGAACAGGAACTTTACCTTGGCATATAACATTCAACTTCCCTCGCCAAAACACAGCCCCAGTGAATGAATGCTGAATACCTGTTGTTGGTTTTGCCAGCACCCGACATATGACAAAAGCTTGAAAGCTACTAACAAAAACTTCCTGTATGCCACAAATAATGTCTGAGCAACTAATATCACCCTGCCACTTAAAAAACAAACAAAAAAATATCAGAATATCAGCCAGAGAAATGTACACTTTTTACAGGCCACTTGAGGATCTGCTCTCTTCAGGTAGTTCACCACAACTGAAAATCTCAAGAGTAACTGATGAAATTAACACATTACAGCATCAACTTCAGAAAGGATCACAGGAGAAAGATAAAAACAGCATCACAATTAAGACATGTTATCTTCAGCATCACTAACTAACTGATGCTATCTGCTCTGGAAACTATCCAGACTGCAAAATCATCTTTAGAAGATACATATAAGTCCCTAGTAGAAGAAATAGACAGTAGTGCTCTATTTCTGGAGATATATCCTCCTCCTCTTGCACTTTACTTAGCCTGCCCTTAAGGCTCTAGCTTGACAAGCAGCAAGCATAGGCCAGCTCTGAAACCAAAATGAGTTGTGTCCCCTGTCCTGCTTTTCTACTACACACTCTGGGACCCCTTTTTAGGGGGCAACAGAACTGTTCAGTTCTTAAGTCTGATTCACAATACATTAGCTGATCTACCAAGTAGTGGTCAGTTCTATCCTTAGGTAGAAAAAGTTAAGCTAATAAAAACCATTAATTTTAGCTATGACCATTCCTCCAGTCCAGTTCATTATACAACAAAAACACTAGCGTGGCCCCAAGATGCAAGGACTGATTCTTTCAGTAATAGTGCTGCCATTTAAATATGTTGACTTACTATTACTTCTGTAAAATATGTTTTATTCCACTTCTTTGTCAGGGAGCTGTAATTCAAATAATGTCTGTATCTTCTACCTACGATGAAGATGGTGGTCAACATTACACATGCTGGAGGTGAAAAAAAATACTCTGGGAACTATTCCCTTCACTGTTCATGCCTACAAATACAGAGCACTTATTAGTACCCTTGTGATCTCTCCAATGAGGAAGCACCTGGCTTGAAGACACAACTTCTTATCCCCCTTTGATGGATTCCAAAATACATTAACCAATTTCTACAAGCCAAGAGAAAACTAGGTTGCCAAAGTATGACACAGAAGCAGCAAATGCTTTGACTCTAGCTGTCTGAAGCAGAAAAATCAGTTTTAAGAACCAAATGTAGAGCCACTGGTAGGAACCCTTAATTGATACAGGTCAGATTTTTTTATAGCAGCCTCCTATCAATTATAACTGAGATGCTGAAAATAGGTACAAACTAAATAAAACAGCAAAAAGGTCCAATAGCTGTTGGGCTTGATGCTTCACATTATGCTGAGGTACTCAGTGCTACAGAGTTTCTTTACTGGCAGAATGCAAGTAAAAAGGCAGTAACTTTGGCAAATCAGGGTTGATACTTGGACCCACAATGGAAATGGAAATCTACAGCATAAGCACATTTACCACACATTTCTTGTTAAGACATCAGCATGTAGAATTATCTTTAGATTCAACACACTGAAACAAATGGGCTTGTGTTGTCTTTTTAACACCCTGATAAAATGTCATAAATAGCACATAAAATGTCTTTAGCTACTATTTTATCCCTCAGAGTAATGATGTAACACAGGGTTAATTTCTTGAGCACAAGTCTAAACCAAGTAGTAGATTTAGCAGCAATGAATTTAGAGATTGCAAAGAGGCAAAACCATGTGGTGCAGTATACCCAGCACATGAAAACAAATATAAAACATGCAAGGCCACACATGACTAGAAATTTTATTATTACCTCCTATACAATGCTCCTCCACCAATACTCAAGTGGAAGCCACAGACTGGGCTATAAAAGTGATTTGTTGCTTTCATTTAGGCCTTACACCTTTACCCACAAAGCTGTTCAACTGCAAGCAGTAAGTGTGAGCCAGTAATACAACACCCTTATGACTTCTACTTGCCCTGAAACTTGAAGAATCACAGAAGCATACAATCACAGAACCATTGGGGCTGGAAGGGACCTTGAAGATCATCTGGCTCCAACCCCTCTGCCACAGGCAGGGACACCTTCTAGTTGAAGGTGTCCCTAAGAGTTCCATTCCATGTGCTCTTGAACACCTCCAGGGATAGGTCAACATCTCAGGGCAACCTGTGCCAGTGCCTCACCACCCTCACAGTGAAAAATTTCTTCCTAATATCTAGTCCAAACCTACCCTTCTTTAGCTTAAGGCCATGCTCCTTTGTTCTATCACTACATTACCTTTTAAAAAGTCTCTCTCCAGCCTTCTTGAAAGACCCCTTAAAGTATAAGGCTGCTGGTAAGAAGCAGAGCAAATTTCCACCAAGGAAAAATGGCAAGTTAGTCATCATCAAGAATATTACCAGAAATCAACCCCCAATTTCTAATTTACTGTACCTCTCTCATTTTTCACCACAATGCATCAAACTTTAAAACACATGCTTCTCCAGAATGGCTTTCAGCAAGGCTACTGGAGAACTTCACTGTAAGATCTAATAAAGGGTTCCACGTCTTTCATTTTATAGAACAATCAATAAATTAAACTTCTCAGAACAGAAAACAGCTACTCAAATCACACACCCTTGTCTGGATCATGAGCACAAGCAGTTCTGGTTAGGCCCCAGATGATCCTGATCAAGGTCTTTGATTTGTTACTACTGTCCCCTGTCATCTGGGAAGCAGCTCAGACCTTGAGACAGTGCCCTGTAGCTGTGGTGGCATCATCCAGCATTAGGCTGGCCCACCACAGCTGCGTGTTTGAGTGGCTTCCCATGAGGAGTCCTCTGCGAAATCACTCAGAGCATCATGGCCAGAGCAAACAAAGTCGTCCCATTAATCTGTTAACAGGCACTAGTAAAAAAAAAGAACCACAGCAAAAGCAGAATATGACAATACAAAGTACTTGTCTAACCTACCACCAGTTACAGATTAGCAATTTTAGAACTTATATTTGGGGGAATACAGAGAATGATGCTCATCTGTTTGAAAAGCTGAAATTTAATTAATGAACCTGTGATATTTACATTCTCCATTCTGTAAAGAAAAATAATTTTAAAAATCCAATGCAACAATGTAAGAAGACACCTTTCCATAGAAATTGTCCACCTGTTGCATCTGAGATCATTACAAACACTTTTCTCTAAACCAACCTGGCTTCCTTTCTGAAGGATGCTTGGCAACTGTAAAAAGCATTTTTTCTTTTTTGCTCTTTATAATTTTATTTCCATGTTATAACGTCACATCACTCCCTCAAATACATCACACTGTTCTAGATCCACAGTTATTACTAAACCACTGTAAGGTCTCTTCTCTTGCATTACTCAATCCATCCAGAAGTTCTGAAATAACGTAAGTGGGTTTGTAAAGTTGTTTAGAGTAAACTTTACCTTTATCATCTGTCCTTTATGGCTGTATTTGTGTCATACCTATTAATACTTTTCAGTGACAAAAACCAGATACTTACAAACTATGAACTTTTATTGACTACAGATCTTTGCTACAGCAGAATACATCATTTCCTGAGTATACTCCATTACAGTATTAGTAGGAGTAAAACCATCTAATTGGAGACGGTAACAACATAATTGCTCGTCTCTTGTTATTGACCCGGGCTAGGCTGTGACTTTTGGTTCCTCCTTCAACAACTGCCCGGACCCACGCGAGGTAGGAGCGGCACTCACCTCCTCTGCCGTCCCGCTCACAGAGCTGGCACAGCAGCGTTCGCGGCGCAGCGCTCTGCCATCCTGCCCACTGCCCTGGCGCTCGGCAACACAGCACGACCACCGCGACACACCGCTCCTCCAGCCCGGCGTTCGCCTGTCACAAACAGAGCCCGCAGCCACACTCAGACATTAACTCCAGCCCGATGAAAATAACTCTTTCGGGGGAGGAGTAACAGCGCTGTTCCGAGGGAAACGAAAAGCAGGAAGCTGATCTCACAGCGCGGGGAGCACGGACGGGGCGGAGCGGAGGCACGGAGCGAGGAAAAGTGGAGCAAAGACTCGCTGCTTATAGCTTGGCTTTGGCAGTATGACCAACCAGCACCGCATTACTGAAATACCAGCGCCGGGGCTGACACGGACGCCAGCACCCCCTCGCCAGGAGCGCAGGCCCGCGGCAGCCCCGCGCAGCGCACTCGCCGCACAGGTACCGGCCCTGCGCAAGCGGCCCCCACACGCCGCCCGCCCTGCTGCCCCACAGCCCCCGCCCCGCAGAGGCCCTGGATGCTTCCCTGCTCGCCCCCGGTGCTTCCCTGCTCGCCCCGGCCCGGGTGAGGGCTGCCGTGGGCGCCGAGCCCGCTATCACGCGTGAGCCGGTTTGAAAGGGCATGTCCTGCGGGACGGACTCAACGCTCCTGCTCTGCAACTGCGGGAACTCCTCCGGCGTGCTAAAAGCAACAGATTATGGCATCTTCTGAAAGACTGAACTGCCGCGTCTAGCGCGTAAATAACTTCTTCTGATGAAGTTTAAAGAAAAAGGTAGGGATTCTTTAGGAAAGCAGCTTCAAGAACTGAGAGGCTTTTCATTCTAAAACTCAAACTGACTCCAAGCAGGGCTTAACCTCGACAGCATCTCCCACCCTTTAAGAGCTTTCTCTACCTCCACGGGGCTCCCGTTCCCACGGGAAGGCAGCCCACGGAAGCTCGCTCCCTGCGGGAGCTGGCAACGCCGGGAAGGCTGGTGCTGCCGTCCTGGCCTGTGCCAGAGTCGGGCTGCTTCTGCTGCTTGCCTGACCCCCACATTCCTCAGCAGTAAGGCTGGTTTGGGTCATTAGGACAGCGTTACAAAATCCCCGCAGAAAACAGTGATATATAGCATTCTAAATAAACGTGAGCTTGGAAAACAAAAGCAAAAAAAAACACAAGGGAGGGTTAACTGACTACCGTGAGAGCCATCAGCAAATGTTTCAAAGTAATAATTAAAATTCGTAACAGGAAACAGCATGGCAGTGGATGTTTGTAACACTCGCACGGCTAGGATCTGACCTATACCTCTCAGCCAAAAGGAGACAATCCCCATGCATTTAGGGCTTTTCTAATGAGGCGGTGGAGGTAAGCAGGGACACTGCATGGCTTTTAGTTGTCTTGCCCTCTTTCAGGTCTTAATGTTTTGTCCCATTAGCTCTATATGGCAAGATGCAGGGTGTTTTGGACTGGTAGGTACAGAGCAGATACAGGGCCAAAATGAAACAGTAAATCAGTTTAAGTGAAATTCTTACACTTGCAAAAATCACATCTGATGGGATTATATTATAATACATAATACTATATATTATATACTACATTATACTGACAGGAAAACAGAAAACAGAGGCAAGGTGGCCAACCAATTTTATTTTTACCACTTCTTTCATGTATTTTCTCTCGTCTGCTCAGTATAGGAACCTGTAGCATGTCTAACTCCCATTTGGAAGATTCCATTCCAGATTATGAAACTCAACAACTTCTAAGAAAGTATTTAATGACTCCTTTTAAATTCACTGAGGCTTGTTCACTTTTTGACACTGTTTCAAAGTTATGTCCTATACTCAGTCTGTAGACAAATCCATACTGAGCTAGAAGCACAATCACACCTCTCTCCTGGCCTCTCTCCAAAGCCTGTGGCCTTCATTTCCAGGAGTGGACAGACAGGACCCGTGCCTTTGTCCCAAGGCTTCCCAGATCACAGCCTGCCTGTGGTGACTGCAGTTACACTGAATCCTCAGGCTGTAAGCTGAAGGTCACTGATGCAGACATACATCCCCATCTCCAGGCTCCTCCGATGGAGCAGTCAGCTCCGACCGAGCGGATGCAAAGCCTCATTGGAGCGGGATCTTCAGGTGCTGCAGCAACATCACAACAGCCACAAGGAGACTAAAGGCAGCCTCAATCTCAGCATGCAGGCTAGGCTAGCCAGCAGATAAGCAGCAACAAACCACATCCTATCCACCTTAATATCAATGCCATTTCTGCACTAGTGTCCCTGTAGTTTGGCAGCTTTAACCCTTTTCAATCATAAACTGAGACACTAGTTTTACTCCCATGAGTACTTAATGATTCTTTTTGGGGGAAACTATTAGCACTGGAGAGATATACAGCTGCTTCCTTACTAAGGAAACATACATCTTAAAGCCAGAACTGTATCAAAACTGCAAATGTGATTTACACACCCAGCAAAACAGATTTAATGAGCATTTAAGCCAAGAAACCACAAAACCTGCATGGAATATTGTGCTGCGGTGGTATTTGGACCAACAAGAGACAAGGTGAAAATACAGGTAAGAGCTCTTATTAGTAAAGAAGAGAAACAGTAAAGATACTCCCAAAGTATCTGTGTTTTCTGATACAATTATTGTTACATAAATACCTGGGTTTCTCTTCAAATCAAAACCAACAATTGTACCGCATTACTCACAGCACTGGGAGTCCAGAACACTTGAGATAAATGAGCTCACAAGCCCGCCACCAATCTCAGAGTTATTCTGTGTATTTCAGAGAAGCTGTTTCCTACCTGCTGTATAGAAGAGATGCTACAGCAATGAGCGCTGTTTTCCCTCTGCTTCTCAATTTGATGCTTAGTTTTGAAAGGGCACTTCTTAGTCCTCACCAACACTGGTCAGGTAAGTATTGCTACAGTGTACACTACAGCCTCCTTCCTCCCCTCTACTTTTTCACTTCAGGTACACAGGTACACCTGAAAGTAATTGACTAGATACAGACGAGCAGTCTCTGGCACTCCTGACACGATAAACGCGGACAATTTATTTCAGCAACCTCAAAAGCAACAGAAGCATCTTTTTTTTTCCCTAAAAGAAGTACTTCTAGTAGCAAATAAATATAATTGACCATTGTTATGAGGTTAACTAACAGATCACTTAAGGCATATCTTTAAAAACTAGGTACATATTCAGTCTTTACTTGGTAACAAAATAAAACTTTCTCACATCTTTTTAAGTAACCTGCTATTTATTTTGCACATGACTTTAAACTATTCTGAAAGACCCTCCTCTACCAGCCCACTTCAGTCTTTTATTTTTAAAGGCACTTCATTCTTAAGATGACAGGTCATACAAAGAAAAAGCTGGAAAAACAGGCTAAAGTATTGCATTGTTTTCAGTACAAAAAGCTCCATTTCTTTAACCCTGCCTTTCTATGCAAGAAACTTCCTTGAGAAACAAGAGTAGCATCTGCTTGTACTTCGAGTAATTACTCTCTGCTCATTTGTCTCTTCTAAGTCTCCTTGACTGAGGTCAAGAAAAGAACAAGTACATTTTAAAATCAAAGTTTACCATTTCAGTATGATTTCACAGCCAGGACTCTTAAAAGTCATGTTATGCCACCATTGTTTCCAAAGCAAAACAGTTTGTGCTTAACAGTACCAAACAGTTAGACTTCTGTCATTATCTTTGCTGACTAGTGTTATTACCCTGTCCAGAGGTCTCCCACTGCAGCACAGATACAGCAGTACATGAGAAGGTTTTAACACTGCACTCATTACTTCCTACAGGTCTGCCAAAGAAACTAAGAAGATGAGTCTGTTGGTAGGCTTACATTCGTTGTTTCAGGCATCCATATATCTACAGAACAATGTTTTAATGTCTTTAAAGCAATTTTGGAAAAGATGAAAACCCACTAAATTGTGTCAGCTTTTTTCTTGCAGGGAGATCCAAATTTTTTTAAAGCTTGAAAATGGTCAAATGGAACCATCCTTTAGCTACTAGATAAAAATCTACCTCACAAGAAGGCATAAGAAAGGAAGAAGCAAGCACTAAATGTGTGGGTATGAACACGCTTAGAAGTCCAAGCACCTTCAGTTAACTGCTTTAAAACTAACTTGATACTTTGTATTGCTTAAATTACAGCTGTCAAAATAAATTTCTATGTGACGATTTCTCACCTCTCATTCCCTACATTAATGACAGGTGGAGATTAGGCACCAAACTGTGTCCAGATTTATTTAAAACAAGACGAGCCAGGGGTAGTTTGATCACACATTTATTCCATCAGTTTATCTATCTTGTCCTGAACTGACATGACATCTTCTCCTGGCTTGTTGCTTGGGTACCTATTGAGCATTAAAATCACTTACTAGTGACCAGGATGGAGAAGATTTGGTCAAAGAAGATAGAAAAAGTAACACTGATTAATCTTGCCTGGGTGAAGGCTTTCTCCTGCTATATAGCAAGGAAATACTGCAGCTCACACCTGTGTTGTGAGCAGCAAACAACAAAATTAATGAAACAAATATATATCTTGAGAGTATACTTAATACACTCCAACTTAACCTGGAAGTGACTATCAGTGAAGACATCCAAACAATTCTCCAATCAAATCTGCAATTTCAGTCTACTATTGTAAGCCCACCTCCAGTAAAATTCAGATCTGAACTGTGCTCACATATACATAGAGAATATTGCAGCAATACTAATAAAGTAGCATCTCCATTGAAGCTCCACATTTTATTCCAATTCCATGAAGAAATACAATTTTAATTACTAAATTTAAACAAAGTCACTATTCACCTCAAAACAGATGCAATCTCCCAATCCAATGTTTATATAATACTGAAATACCACACAATTAACATAACACTAAACAGATACATTAATTGATAAAACATTCCAGAAAACTGACAATTTGTGTATTCAGAAATAGCAGAATAACCATTTTTATGATTCCTGGATCTCAGCACTTCTAAGAAGTTGTATCCAATATTTTCACATATGTACATGGACATGGTGGTGCTTTCTGAGCTATGCAGTACATTAACAGCACATTTCCATAATAGATAGCCACTGCCCTGTTACCTACTACACATACCCACATATCTCAAACGTCAGAAAAACTTCAGGTACAAACATCATATCTAAATAATGCACAAAATACCCAAGCCAAAAATCCTGCCAACAAGCAGCATGCTGTCTCTTCTTATCCCTCCCCCACACTGTTATCCTGAGAAGTTAAATCCCAGGTCTTCTCTGCTATAGGTGGAAGGTACTCAGATACTACATACAGTGTGGCAGAATAAAATCCTATTACTGTTGCCCCCTTTTTAGAATTATGAGAACAAGTTACTGACAAATTTACAGATGCAGAAGTTTACTTCTCACAATGTAAATTCACATATTACTTGCAGCAAAAAACCACCAACACATTACCAGTACCAAAATTTCTTAAAATTAGGAGGGTTTTGTCTAGTTTTGACTTTAAGAATAATGACAGCTGTTCTCCATGAGGTTAAAATGCAATCCCAAGTTTCAAAAAGAAACTTCCATTAGTATAATCTTCTCTATTTTCTAGTTTTATCAGAAACAATTTATTAGGACATACACTTCTGATTTCCAAAACAACCCAGTTTTCTTCTTAGATGTACTGCTGCAATATTTTCTAAACATATGCTTAAAAGAAGTATGCAAAGACTCAAAGAGCAGTTGAAAAGAAAACTATTTCACTCTGCTAATTTACATCAAGTTTTATAGTTCCTATCCTCCCTCCTAAATGGAAAACTAATTGTGGCAAAACATCAAGCCCAATTAGAAACAGCCACTACACACAACTATTTATTTGAAATTTCCTTTAGAGTATGTATAATTGCTTTTACAGAATCCTCCAGTATTTGGGCCAAATCTTGTCATCTTTTCTGCAGAGGAAAAAAAGCCCCACACTCCCTCCACTTTCACATATCATTCATTAAGTACTTCACTGAATTCAAATCCTAATATATATAAAAATCAATCTTTCAAATTTAACTTATTTTAATGAAATGCTGAAAATCCCTTACAAAAGCTTGAGTTCTGCTTTCAGGATATATTTGCAATTTTCTTCAGCTTTCAGTATTATCTTGCACATTAGAAAGGCCAAGTTGGGCATCCATTTGTATATTAAGACAGTGATCAAGTGCCATGTGAAACCTGAACACCCGAACTACAGCTCAGATTTTTGGAGCTTGATCCCACTGGTGTCACTTCTGTCAGAATTCTGAAGTTTAGCTTTGTTTGGGGATGTAATCTGTGACCTTTAGATTTCCTTTTACATTTAAGGCCCAACAGCCCGACAGACCTCTGTAGGCACTGGAAAAAGTTGGAGAACAAAGTGGGCAAGATTCAGAAAACAGGGAAGTGACTTAAAGAAATATATTTTGTCTGCATCTGTGGACAGCTGGCAGCTGCACCAGCCACAGCAGGAGATGAGATCAGTCTCTGTGGCAGCACTGAGTGAGAGGGAGCAAGCATGGAGGAGAGGTCAGGTCCCTGCAGGTGGGTTGCCATCCCATTCCTGGCATATTCAGGTTATATTTTCCTCCATAAACATGCTTGCTGGAAAAGTGAGCAGGGCAGCAAAAGCAGCAGGGAAATAATTTTCATTCAGTTTTACTTAAGAGCAAACCCTGCCTGACCTTTAGTTGTCCTTATGCTGCTTTAACCTACGGCTGCTCTCCCATCTCCACAGCCTCCCCTGCCACCCCTGCCCTCTGGCAGAAAGAGCCCACCCTGCCCCAGGGTGCCTGCAGGGGTACATCAGCACACAAGATGGTTTTGGAAACAGCTGGCCTGGCACAGCCATCCCTGGGAAGCAGAGCTGCAGGAGGATGGCTGGCCCCAGCCAAGGCCACACAGCTGTGAGCAAGGACAGGGGACTCCTCTCTGGAAACATGAGGAAGAGGGGGTTATGCCAGCATGAATGCACCATATAAATGCACCATATGAATGCACCATATGAATGCAGTAGCCAACATGAAAATCCAGCAAAAAAAGAAAAATTTTCAACTATCCCTAGGAATTTCTGCTGCTTATTGTTTCTTATAACAGAGCAAAATATCTGCTGTAACATCCCTTGTGATGATGTCTGCTCTTGTCTAACAACCTGACACCGAAGCCAGATGTGAATCCGTGACTATTAAATGGTCTCCTCTAAAAGCTTCTCTATGTTTTGTCCGCATACCATCTAAAACTAAATGAGAAATTCTTCTCATTCAATTAAAAGGTGTTATTTTATCCCCTGGTCCGTGGTTTTCTCCACAGTGTTTGTGTGGGACTCAGGGTTAAAAGAAGTTTTTACTACACAACACTTCAAGACAATACAAAAATACAGATTACCAAAAGTAAAAATTTGTATTTTACTTCAAAAATGCAACTCCTCCCCTAAAAAAATTCCCCAAACCAATTTATTTTTCTACATTCTAGCTTCACTCACCAGAAGTTAATGAAGTATGCAAAGTGATATTGCACATAGAAATACAGCAGATCTCTTCATCAAGAAAAATCATACAGGATGCTTGCACTGAAGTCTAAAATACATGTGTGGAACACCACAGAAGAGGGTGGGTCTCTTCCTGCCACTCCAGTATGGATGCAAGGAACACAGATTCCAATCTACATGTTAGAAAGCTGCCCGTATAAATACAATACAGTAACAGCATTAACATATACAAGCACTTGGTTTTTGGTTTTTTTGTTTTTAACTTTGACAGGAAGAAAAGGTTTAAGATAGGCTACTCTTTAGCAAAGGAGCTTTACAGACCCCAACCCAACATATGTCCTTGTTCTATGTGCAGAAAAGCCACTATACTTTTCAAGGTACAACATTGGCTTGACAGTCATACACACTGTCCTATTCCTGCACTTGTCCAGCACTCCTTAAGTTAAACACAGGTTCACAGTAAGAGCTTTTTATACAAAAAACATCATGCTGTCAAGTGCAGTTGCTGCAGAGACCCACTGATACTTTTCCACCACTGCACTTTGAACTGCAACAGAGCAGTACAATGGCCCATAGGAGACCAAAAACTCCAAGATGCTGTTATTAAACTCTAGAGAAGTCATCAGCTGCATCCCTGCATCTCTCAACTAGCTGATCACCATTGCTGCTCTTTGGGACCCTGGTATAGCCCAGGAAAAGTCAGGAGAACAAAAGCAACTGTTAGCTTTGGTGCTGAAAACACCTGAGCAAGGGTAAGTGTGCTCCTCTAGAAGCAAGAGACTGTAGTAACAAGTGATTTGGTGTAGTTCAACATCTTCTCCAACATTTACATTTATATTAAAGTGATTCCAGTATTACAATTTCATCTTTTGCTTGGGTGAACATGTGGCCTGTGAATTTAACAGCATCACTTGTAAACCAATGCACAAAGATGAACTCCTTATCAAGAGATACCTATGCAAATCTCCAGCACACTAATTGTTCTATCATTTTTTTAATGTTACTTTTTCTACCAGAGAGTGGAGGGAGGGTTGGGGAGAATGTTAAACACAGCCTTGATACTAAATGGGTTGGAAAACACTAGGTACTTTAGAGAAACAGAGGTAACTCGGTCTCAGCGCTGAGACCTTAGTGCTTACTTCTGTATTTCCCATACATTACCAAGGACTCCAGTTTTCAATAACAGCTTCTTTACAGAAGGGCAGAAAAACAGGGCAAAAATTCTACCCCAAGCACCAAAGGCAGTAAGCTCATCCTCCCCTGCTTCCCTCACTCCTATAAAACCCAAGAACAAGCCCTCTAATAAGCAGATCTTACCCCCAACTAGTTTTCACTTTCAACAACAACATAACTTATTATCCAAATAAATACCCAGTTAATTGAATAATCATTTCCCAAGAGAAAGTACTGTTTTCAACATCCAGTGCTCGAAAAGAAATCCACAAACAGGATTTGCAACCTCCTAGCACCAGGATAGTTGTTACCAAAGCCTAACCAGATCTTGCCTCTTGAAGCAATGTCCAGGACATGTCCTTGTCTCATCAGCACCAATTGTCAGTGACTGGCCCCAGAGACTCAGTAGTTTGGTAGCTCCTAGAAACAGCAACCTGATTTAAACCAACAAATCAAGTACCAGGAACTCCAAGCGCAGCAGCACAGCCCCACTCCGCATGATCTAACCTCCCCTTACTCAATGCAAGTTCAACTAGCACATAACAGAGCTCCATGCTATCACTGCCAAACCACTGCCAAACCCCTACTGATACTTGTTCTGCCTTATTGAAAGAACCCTTGGGTGACCACAAAACCACGTAGAGACATACTCTTAAGATTTGACATGACGCTGGGTTTTATCAACATGTATTTTTAAATGCTACATTTGAGCAAGGTGTTCCCAAAAATTTCATAATGAAGACTCTCTCCACTTTTTCTTCATAAGACCCTGCATGCTGCACAGCCAACTCTCTAGACCTCAAATCAGACTTGGGAGGGATGCATAGAACTCTTGGCTTAGTTCTAAACAGGCAGTATATATTTGCCCATTTGTCTGGCTAGACTCTTTCTTGAGCTGGGCATTTACCAGAGGCAAGTGATACCCTGCATTCCCAAGCTGGTCAGAGAACAGAGGGCACTCAGCACTTCAGCAGGGAATCTGGCAGATGGGGCAACTCCAATTGTCCCTGAATTAACCAAACTCAGCAAACAGTTGAGGCATTTAAGACAGGATTTGGTAGATAGGGAGGGAAGACCCTGGGCTTTCTTTCAAATTAGAGGCAAATGAAAGGTGGGACAATTGAAAATCACAGAATTTTCACTTGAAACTATAAGTATCATCTGACTGCAGCCACTAAAATTACTCAGGTTAGCTCTAAACCCAAAGGTTTTTCTAAATTTCAAGCATTCCTGCAAATAGGTTTATAAAAATAAATGTTCCTGAAGCTCACGTATTTTGGCAGGACAATGGTTTATGCTATGTCTTTGTGGCAGCTGCTGAGAATGCTCATCTCTATCTCATCCCATCACCCCTGTCACTAGTGAGGTGTAGGTATTTTACGGGACAACACACTAGTGCAATAGGTCTGTAAGTCAAAAACATTTAAAATCAATTGTGTAGCAAGTTCCTTTCATCAATACTATTTCATATCAGGCATGGAAGGATTCTCACTTCATTGACCTTATACAGCTACTACAGATATCCCCATAACACAGGTTTAGAAACTTTCTCTACAGCATAATGACAAGCAATTGACACGGAGTGGCATGGAATTTTAAATTTCTTATGAGAGTTGAATTATCTGTAGTAGTATCTGTCTGCTGATTAAGAAAGCTACCTAATTTTAGGTAGCTGTTTCACCTAGTCCTACTGAACTGCACTGTTTCTATTGAATCTGTTGATTTGCATTGTTTCTGTTGAATGTTTCGTCTTAGTCCTACTGAATTGCACTGTCTGTCCACATAAGCAGCACTGTTCACATTCCCACAAATAACCTGGTTAATGTACATATTTGTCCTCTCACTCAAAAAAACCTCAAAAATGCACATCAGCTGATTTAAAATAAAATCTCTAAACACAAATCACGAGATTCACAAGTCTCAAACCAACACTTTGTGGTCCACTCAATCAGAGATAACCATTTCATCTTACTACTGTTTCTTTCAGTGTTACTTCTGCCAACTAAAACCCTCCAGTCCATGGATTTCTAAGGCAGTCCAAAGAGGTTTTTTAAAAACAAGACTTGGAACTCAAAGTGCAAGGTTAAGCAAGCATGGGGATATAACCACAGGTCTTAAATCATGCTTTTGAGGAGACATACTTGATTAACCCCCTTGCTCTTTTTGCTGTGCTTTACATCCTGATCACAGAATGTTTCAGGAAAGTGCTGGCCCATCAACAGGTATATGGAAATAAAAGCGAGAAAAGCAGAATAAGAATTCCAGCAGCCTAAATAAAGATTGGGGCACTGGGAAAAGAAAAACAAAATTTCAGCCTTATGTCCTATATACTAGCCAATACTGTCTCACTAGTTACGATAAGCTATTATTGCCAATAATCCCCTAACTCTTTTAGTGACATTTTGATTCTTCAGTTTCCAAAGTAAAATATCTCTGCAGCCTCACTGAAGCAGCAGAGAATTCTTTTGCTTCTGCAGTTCCTCAGCCCTTTGTCCCACCTCATGATCAGCATTCCTACAGTGTCAATGTGAATGTGTAAGTTGGAGATGCTCACTGTCAATTTGTTAAACTGGGAATGTCAATTATCACCAAGTTCCTGAATGGATTCACCCATTCTCCATTTACAGTGACAATGCACGTTATAAGCAAATTACCACCACTTACTGAAAATAAAGTTCCTGTTTTGTTGACCAAGTAAGAATGCTTGAATTTTCTGTCTGGAAGTAAGATTCTTGAGGACAGAATCTTATTAATTTGCCAAAAATATTCACAAGTCTAAGAAGCACAAAGGTGGAGTTTTGAAATGTTGGCCTAACCGGCTTATGATCTGAATGCATGCCACTAGCAAAATGAGTTTATTATCTTTCTTTTCCTTTAGATCACATAATGGTCTATTATAGAACAGTTAGCTCCTGCCACCTTGTGGGACTTCATGGGTTTCCCTGAAAGTTTGGATCATCAGTAAACTAGTGAGTTAAAACAAATAAATGTTTGGGAGTTACTTTTCTTGCGATTCACCCTGGTGAATGTTGAAATAAGAGAGAAATATTTATGTAGAGGGTATGCCATTTTGAATATTTCCGGTTAATTATCCCTAGCATTGTTTATATAGTCGAACTGCTGGATTTAGTAATCTTATAGAGGGTGTTTTAAATATTTAAATATCTGTCAAGAATCCTAAGTTTTGGAAGCTGATGTGTACAAGTTTAAAATAACATTATGATCAAATACTTGTCACCACTAGCAAATTTCACATATTCAAAATAGATTCCACACAGAAATAATACAAATTTAGACCAAAAATCCTTGCATTCAGGTGCAATTTTGAAACCAAATAACAACCTCAGTCTTATGAAGAATTACATATATGCTTAACTTTTTATAAGGTGATAACATGTCTAGTTCTCCCGAAAGACCCTATTCCATGTATTGACTTTTTAATTGCAATTTGGCTTCCTGTTTTACGTTTTTCCTCTCCTCGTCCAGCCACCTCTATCATACATGGCCAACTTAATGAATGAGTCAAGTTCTCCAAAGAAGAATAAGACAGTTGGAATAGAAAGACTTTTCCACCACAGTAACAAGAAGGTGAAGATGCATGGATCCTCATCCTCGCATCTCACATGTTGCCTTCTGCCCCTCTGACAGGCAATTTCTCACACCTACTTTGTGGAGATGCAAAAGACAACAGCAGCTGCAGTCACTGGGAAGGGATGAGTTTCCCTTTTTATTTAAGCCAAACCTCTGCTATCCCAAATAGCAAAACTGAAAGAGCACAGAGGATTGCAGATGATGTGACTCCATGAACCTAATCAACAACCTCAAAAAACCTGTTCCTGTCTGTTCTTGGGGAGTCAAGTGATTTGTTACAGATGAACAAGAATGTAAGACCACTTGGGGAGCACTTCTTCCCCCCTACCATCCCACAACTGCTTTAGTGAACTTGGGAGATCTATCATGCTGCGTACTTGAGGCTAACTGTAGCAAACTTAGCTCCTTGGAACTTCCTTCTGCTAGAGAAAAACTGTCAACAGACTTGAAACAGGAACAGTTCTTCCTCATGTCAAAAGCAAATCATGTCTACTAAAGGCCTTTAGTAGTTCATAAATGGACTCAAGAACAGTAATTACAGATCCACAGCAAAAGCAAATGCAGCAAGAGTATCTTTTTTAATCCATAAACAGAATGAATTTTTGCTCAAGACTGAAACAATAACAAAATGTCAGGCTATAAATCAACTGGCACAGCATACCTGAAGAATATAAATTGTATGTTCTAAATAAAAAGTTTCAGAATCTCACTAGCTTCCCTGGTAACTTCAGAAGTGAGGTTGTCTCTGACAGCCATCATATCCCCTCACACACAACCCCTTATCTCTTATATATTTTTAAGGTCCTAGTAACAACATAATTAACTTACAAGGCAAAGCTCATAGGTGTTCACAACAATCTCTGACCACACCTCTGCTCCAACAATGAGAATCTTTCCCAGACTGAGGTATGTCAGTGTCCTGACTGTCTGGAAGGCACCAAAATGCTCCTCTCACAGCTGTCCTTACCCATCCCAATCTCCACTACAGGAAATTCAGACAGACAAACTGGTAAGGAGCTCTAGAAGAGTCATCAATCTGGATGACAAGGGAATCAGAACCACAGAGCACATTCTACCTAACCCCAACACAGCCAGCACCTTGCAAGGACAGGACAGGCATCACTATTCTCTACCTCACTGTGAACATTAGGAATATAGACACCTCCTTACCCAGAGCTTATTTGCTTCAGATTTTTCCCTGCTCTGGAGCGCCCTGATGTTATGCCAGTCTCACTGTAACCGCAGACATGTATCTAAGAGCCACCTTCAGTCCCTGGCTACAGAGAAAAAGAAAAAGCATGCTCTAGCAACATAGTGGATCAGATCCAACACTCACTGCAGGTCTCAATAACACCGTAGTGCAAAAGAAGTAAATACTAGGACCTTGTAAGAAATTTCATTTTGATGCAAGTGAATCATATTCTGACACATCCTTGTATTTTCATTTTATTTCTCACGAGTCCTATATTCTGCAGTGCTACTAGTCCAGCAGGAAGAACCCTGAGCTAACTTTCTGCATGTCTGCAAGCCCATGGCAGTCTAACTGGAGTACCAGAGAGTCGAGCTAGTACCTTATTCTTCAGGACGCTTTGAAACCAGTGGAAGCATAAACACACTTCTCATACTCTGACTAGACATGCTCCCCTTGCTAAGTGTAAGTCAGTTGGACCTGACAATACAGGACTCCCAAGTAGCAGCAGACTGAAAAGTACCTGATGATTTTTCAGAACTTCCTGAAAGTATTGCACAGTATTCTGAACACCAGCAGCAAAAACTGACCGGCATCAACTTCACTTAAAGTTGTGAGTTCTCCAAGGAGACAGAAACATCTGCTCCAGGTCAAGGAAGAGTCACGACATGGCTTGAGCCTGGTTCCCATCTGAAGCACTATTGCCTAGCTGTCAGGATAAGATTTGTTTTACATTTTCTCAGAATATTTATTTTTCTACAAAAACATTATTTGGCTTTTGCAAACTTTTATTGAGGGAACTTTCCAAGAAGTTACATAAATTAATTACTTTATTCATGTACTTACTGGAGAAAGAAGTATTTAAAAACAAACAAAAACCCACAAAACAAACCAAACACTACTGGGCCACTTGCTCCTTCTGTTTTTTATTTTACGTATATTCCTATTGATCTACTTTCCCTGTCAACTGTTTAGCTTTACATTTCAAGGACAAAAGAGGAAAGTTCTGAATCTAATTATCTTATTTCTTGAGAAACACCTCTAAAAATCACCCAGGTTACAGACTTTACCAACTTCTGCACATAGCCTGCTTTATGAGATTTCCAAGAGGAACCTCACTGCTACATAAACTGGAATACACAATGAGATCCATCTACACCATTGCTTAATTGATACCAAGCCACAAGAGCTTACCCAGAACTGTGCACGTGCCCAAGGATCTGTGCCAAAAGGTCTCAGAGCAGGATCAGGCCCCTGTAAGATTAGCTGCATGTGCAGCTTCAATCCTGCAACTGCAATAGCTCAAGGAGACTGCTATGACAGAGTCATTGCAGGATTGGGCTCTAAAATAATCAAGTATATAAAGATCTTTGTGCTCTCCACAACTGAAGCACAATTCTTAAAAATGAATGGACAAAAAACTTTTGTATTTGTGAAATAAAAATCAATTCTTTAGACAACAAGCAGGACCAGCATTCTTCAGGACAAGCTCCTTAAAATCTATAGGCTGTTTTCCCATATTTTGTTTTGTTGGCTTTTTTTTTTAATTTGTTTTTCAGTTGTTTTGGGTTTTTTTTTCTTGCAGACAGAATTACTAGAATAATGCTGCAAGGCCCCTGTCCTAAACATAAACCCAAGAGATGAAAAGACTCAGTCCAAAAGATGCAAATTTGATAATATTTAAAAAAAAAGGTGAGTAGTTAAAAAACCTGATAGCACTAGCTAGAACTGTAGAACAAGGATGGGAGATAACTTCCTTGGGATCTACAGATTCACAGTATAGCATACAGATAGTTAAATTTGAAATCAGAAGGTGAACAAGATATTAAGAGTTTTCTGTAAATCAGATTCTGGTATGCTCAAGACTGTCTACCAACTGAGAAAACAGACCCTAGGTGCACACAAGTCCACAGTTCTGAACTGTACTAGCCTAAGAAATGAAAGCACAAGATCCATGGATTCTCAGTTCTAAATTGTTTTGAAAGACAGTCATTAGATGTGCTTGTTACTGACCCAATACTAAACTATAAGTTCAAACTTGGCACCTGAATTACAAAGTACGCTGCAAAACCCCACACTGCCACAATGCTGATTTCATTCCAGGCCACTTGTGCCAATCCTTACAGCAACAAGCTCTGGCTGAAGAGCTGAACTGAACACACCGAAATATGTAAGTAGAGACAAAGCCTGACTTTACGAAGTCATTCTGAGCAATAGGATACTTTAGCTCATTCTAAGAACAAGCACAAATATGTTTCTATCACCTTCACACATCTTGTACAGCAAACAAAACATGCCTATGCATCCTTGCAAAAGTCATTTGCATTAGAAAGCATTAGGAAGAACAGAGGGCAATATTCACACAGCACTACATTAAGAAGAGACCTTGGCTTGGAAGAACAGAAGGCCAGGCCCAAAAGCTCTGACCTGCAAGGATTTTCCTATCGGGCAGCACAAGCTCTTAGATGTGGAGGAAGAATCCTGAATCGAATTTGGATGCGAACAGATTGCTCTAGTCTAAGTTCACAAGTACTCAACCAGGAAGCTAGAAATCAACACGTAACACTTCATCACCATTTTTTCACCAACCAATAGAGGAAAGTAATATGCACAGGGCAGATATTTTAGTAATAAAGAGGTAGTTGGTGCAGTAAGTTTAACGGTCATGTAAAAACTTGCAGGAAGTTTAGGAATTCCATACTTCATTCTACCACCAGTCATCTTGATCTTACCTGAATATCCCTGAGTCTACTCTGCAGACTGCAAAATGGGGGTGGGTAGCACTGGTTCTGAAATGTTTGTAAAATGCAGTTAGTTGATGCCTACAAAAGCACACAATAGAAGAATAAAATGTTATTACACCCTAAAAACATGCTGTTTAATGGAATACGTAATATATAAATGACAACACTACCTGTGTTCTAAAGTACACACTCTTAAAAGGTTTGTTATATACCTGCTTAGAAAGTGAATTGTTTTGATTCTCCAGTAGGGTGGACCTGAAGTCTATCTCTCCAGAGGAAGAAGCAGAGAAAGATCTTTTTCTAGATCTTCACAATCAACAAGCCTCAGTGTAAAATTTTCCCCATGTATTATCACACAACTACAATTAATGCAACTGCCATTTTATCCTGACAGAGCTAACAAAAAAAAACCAACCGACAAATGTGGACAACTCTTCTCGACTTTCTGCCCTGCTACTCACTAACTAGTTCTTCTTTCAGGAACTGGACAACACTTGACACGGGCAGAAGCTATCACCACCCCACATTTGCAAATGGTGAAACTGCTTTATTTGGTCTCCATAGCTGAAAGGCTATGTAGCATACTCCACCTTTATTCTAAGGCTACTGTATACTTTCAATCACATTTGTAAAACTGGAAAATTCATGCCAATCACCAGATTTACCAGACACTGGTAGAGTATACATGATCCTTTAAGATCTCAATGAGATCCACAAATTCTGACTTTTAAGAGAATCTTTATTTCCACTGAAGTCTGTAACAAAGTTCTCACTGAACTCAGCATGACAGTGCTTACACCTAATGGGGTGCAGCTCCTGGGCAACAGCACAGCTCTTTTTTGGATGGGAGATAGGTGAAATCAAACATATGGTAAGCTGCCCCCATCACTTTTGGTGTGTGGGAGAAGTACTTGGGGAAGCAACAGAATCTGTTTTGCAGACAGTGCACAACATGTATGATACTTTGCAAAGGACATTCCTCTGCAGTTCACCTTACACAAACTTCAAGTGCTCAGGCTAAGACAGTGCACCTGTTTTTCCACTCCCTCTGTGCTTGGCTACAGCCACCACAAAAGCAGACTGCTTGGCAGAGACTACTTTGGTTCAGCACTTGCAGAAATGCTTCTGGTTCCTCAGTTTAAAATTGTTCCAAAAAAAAGACTGGCCCATCATCTAAATATGGACTGCCGGTTGATTATTTCACTAAGTTCATCCATCTGACTAACTCTCAAAAGAAAAAGGTAGAAAGTGAGTTTTGATTGTCACCATCACCATCACCCACTGCCACCTCTTCCCCTGGCCCTCAGTAAAAAGTAGAAAGGAGTGAGGGTGTCTCATTCTTCTGATCAAGTGCTACTGATGTAGTTTCAGCAATGTTTTAAACACACACGTCTCTTAACTGGTTTTGCCACAATCCCCCAGACTAACATGACCAAATTCTGTTCAGCAGCCTCAGTGGAATTGCACAAGTTCATATCAACTCTGATTTCAGACCAAAGTGAATTTTATACCCAGATTTTGTAGCCTGACCAGTAGCCCATTCCAGTGTAACCTAGCAGGAGAACACTGTTAAGCACATGCAGATTAACAGGTTTCTCTGAGACATTTCAGACAGAACATTGTCAAAGATACAAATTCTCCTGATAAAATCTTGGCTCCAATATTTATTTTCTGAAAGGAACGAAAGCCTCAACATTTGATGCGTCTATAAGGAGAGGGGAGGAAGAAGCAAGTTAGGACAAGAATAATTCAATCCTATGAAAATGCAGTAATTATAACATTGTAGAATCACAGAATGGTTTGGGTTGGAAGGGACCTTAAAGGTCATCTAATTCCAACTCCCCAACCATGGGCAGGACACAGTCATCTAGACCAGGTTGCTCAAGCCCCATCCAGCCTGGCCTTGGACAATGAGGGATGGGGAAGCCAGTGCAGTCATCCCATCACAGTAAAGAATTTCTTCCTAATATGTAATCTAAATCTACTCTTTTTCAGTTTGAAGCCATTCCCCCTTGTCCTGTCACAACCTGCTCTCATGAGAAGTCCCTCTCCATCTCTCTCATAGGCCACATGAGGTACTGGAAAGCTGCTACAAGGTCTCCCTGGAGCCATGTCTTCCTCAAGTCAAAAAATCCCAACTCTCCCTGCCTGTTCTCATAGGAAAGGTGCTGCAGCCCTCTGATCAAATGCATACCCCTCCTCTGGACTTGCTCCAACAGGTCCATGACTTTATTATACTGGGGATCCCAGAGCTGGATGCAGTTCTCCAGGTGGAGTGCCACAAGAACAGCATGGTGGGTGAGAAGTGAAAAAAGCATTTTGTTGGAACACTTATGTTAAAAAAAAGCTAATTGTTTTAGAGCAGTTAAAAACATGAATGCTTCAGTAATAAACAACTCCTATCAAAAAAGTTACCTAAATATATGACTATGCTATTTTCATACAGATCTTGAATCAAATGTATGTGAAAATGAAAATGACGACCCTTTCAGGATGAGTGATTCATCTTACTTTGGCTTGTTCTCTTAAGAGTAAGAAATAGTCAGTAATTTTCCTGTTTTAATTTTTTAAGGAATGTTTTCTTTTTATTTCTTTATAAAAACTGACCATTTTAAATGTTTGCAACCTGCAATAGCATTTTGACCTTTGCTCCAATTTTCCTCTGATTTCTATTCAGCTTTCTAATCTTATCATATTTAGTTCTACTAGACCACAATAACTGCTGAGACTTTGAATACCCTATACATTGATACAAAAGAAAATAGAAAACCAGGACAAAGACAGGATCATGAAACCTATGTTTCCACCAGAGAGTGAAGGCCATAAAACCACTTCTTGAAGTGTGTAATTCCTCCTTTTTGGGAGGCAAGGGCAAAACTGCATTTGTACACAGTTTGTGTAACTGCACTACCAGGCCTCAGGCCCACTGCATTTCTGAGCACACCTCTTCTCTTACCGGAGGTCTAACTCTGCATTCCTTAATGGTCACAAATACTGCTACACAGTTCCCCTGCTGCAGAAAAAATGCATGGAGCTGCAGAGTCAATACACGTTATCAAGCTTTTTGACTGCACGGATGCTATTAATATTTTGGTAGGGTGGGGGGTAGAATTTGTGTCAGCCACAGAGCTGCTATGGCATACATACCAATTTCTTTTTCCTTATTTCTTTTCCCTCTAACACATTATCAATACATGCAGCATCCAGTAACAACCTGGTTTCATGTTTTGCTTTCTCTGACCAGCAGTGCTAGATTCCTTCCTGGATGTTGTCAAGTGCCACCTCAACCATTAAAGTCACAATCACATACCACATAATCAAATGGGAAGCTTGTAACAGCAATTTTAAAATAATTAATTTTTTAATATTAAGTATGTATCTGTGTAAACAGAGATCTGTTGATCTCTATCTTTTAGAAGCTACAGAGGGGTCTAGCATGCACAACAACAACAACAAAATATGACCACAGTGTTACCTAGTGAGCCACTCTGCATTCCTTAATGGCAGAAGATACTGCCCAAGGCATCTGCTATTACAAACAGGAACCAGATAATAGATGCTAAAGTCGTCTAAAAAAATATATTCTGCTTAACAGAAACAGATACTGTTACAAATGAACTCTTTCTGAACAAAGAAATCATATCAGCATTTCAGATGTTATTGTTGCTAGATGTAATTTAACAAAAAAAAATCTAATTGCAATTTGCCTTTAAATTACAAACCAATGCTAAATTCCACTGTAATATTATGTAACTCAGTTTATATTAAAATAAATTGCAAATGTTTGCAAAACTGTAAACAAAGCTCAAACACTCAACAGGTAAGTCTTCCTTGAAGTACCAAGAACAAGTATTAGGTTTAGAACTAAGTTACCTGAAACTAATACTTTCCATTGCATCTGCAGAGTCTTTGCTCCATAAGTCACTTAATGGCACTTCCTGTAAAGCCGGGAAACTAACTGCAAATTGAAAGAGTAAGATTATTTGTTTTCCTTCTCTTCTGAGAAAACAAAGAAGTTTGAGTTCTGTTAGTTCTAAAAGCTTGCATTCACTTAAGCAGAATTAGTTACCTTACTAGGGATAATATTTTAGTTTTATTTTAAGTGCAAAATCTATTTGCATTTATTTGTGTGTTTGTGCATGAGTGTAATTTTATTAAGTAGGACATTTTTAAAGGCCACAATCAAAAAAAGGCATAATTTGTCATGTCCTAAATAAAAACTTTCTTAACAGTTGCAATCTAGATAAATGCACATAGGCCATGAAATCACTTAGAATTAGAAACTGTGTAGAGGCATACAGTGCATGCTCTGAAATAACAAAAAAATGTAGTGCCTAATTTAGTGTAAAGGATAAATTGGGCAACATATTTTAATGGCGTCTACCAATGGAGACTGCTCCTGAAAAAACAAAAATACCAAAGCAAAATGAGATGACAAGCACCAATTTAACCCATGTGTTTATTGAGCGCAATCCTGCTTTAAATCAGTTCAGTAGGTATAACTGGAATGTCAAGGCAGCAGACACGGGAGTGTACGTAGAGAGGGGCTCACAATGGCCAAGAATAGGAGGCATGAAACCTCCCCTGCTTTCAGTGTGCCTGCCCCCACTCTCTCCTTCAGCCCTACTCAATCTCTGCAAAGCCTGTTAGAGCTCCACAAAACACCATCCCCCACTCAAAGATATTTTTTTCCCCCTCTAGGATCCTTGAATAAGAGAACACATACTGTCCCCACTGTAGATCTGAACTGTGCCCTTCTCTCATGTAACCCACTGCATGGGGATGTCTGTGATGACAACCTCACCTCCCATTTTGATTTCCTTCTTTCTGTGAAGAGTAACAGCAAACGTCAAATGCAGCCCTGTTTCCATCCAGAAAAGCAAGGCTGCACACAGAAACCAGATCAGCCGCGGCAGAGAAACCAGCAGAACGCTTCTTAGACAAAACACAGTATCTGGTCAGTTTTCTCAGGTGCTTCCCTCAGTGCACTGCAGCATCCTCTCACTCACTTCGGCCCCATCAGCACATGGCGCAGCGAAACAGAAAGCTTGACAGGGACATCCTCGAGAGTCCACTTCACTATATAAATAAATAATCCATTTCCTCTAGACATCTCTCTCAGGAGGGCAGGATCTTCCTTTGCTGATTAAAAACCAGGAAGACGTCACAGGCGCACAGACCCAAAAGCTTTGTTTGGAGCTCCCACCTGAGCAACAGGCCCACCCTGAGTAGCAGCAAACAAAGTGATTTCAAAATCGGCAACTGAGTATCCAGATCCCTTCAACAGCTTCCTCCAAAGGACTCTGAAGGACCAAACTATGGCAAGGGCGCTCACACTGTGGCAGATTTTATCGGGGTCACTTTCAACCATGGACTTTATTTACCCTCTGCTGCTTTGGTACACTGTGCTGAGGCGAGACAGACAAACACAAGCACATACAAGAGATGCAACGGAAATACTCAACACTCAAAAATTATTTAACACACACACACAAATGGGCAATTTTCTCATATTAATGGACATCTCATGGTAATAAGAAATAGACAAATTCCACCATGACACTTAGTTATCTGTAATTTACTTTCCTTATTTAAGGTCTTCCACACTAAGAAATAAAGTTAAAAACTTCCTTTCCTTGCTCTACTTCTGACACTTGTGCATTTTATTTAGTCCAACCATTTTAGAAGAATGGCACTGGAGCTTCTGTTTACTCTGTCAGCACTAAAACACATTTTTAATCAATACAACAGAGGAAGTAAATTGTGAATAATTGTCTGCATTAATATATTTGCTACCAGCTTTGTCATTCTTTAATTTGCACACACCAAATTTCCCCCTATAAACACCTCTGTTTCTCCAAAAGCAGCTGGAAATTAATTATGCTGGTTTTATTTTCTTATTAATTCATATGCTATAGTTCTGTAATCAGTGCAGGATCATGCTGCAATTTTGCATACTTGTTTCAAAATACATTATGAGCACTTGATGATTGATGTTTAACACAATGTATGAAAGAGCATCTCAAACAAATTAGAGGGAATACAAATAAAGAAACTTAAATAAGAAAAAGAATTACACATATATCCAAACAAAAGCTAGACCCTGGAACTCACAAGTTTGCAGCATGGAACACTGACTGATTAGAACTGAGCTAGGCAAGAAGTTTACACTACTCCACATGAAATTTGGATATAAAGAAACCTTTTGGAAAGAGAAAGAACAGCTGAAGATAGCTTTACCAAAGAAGTGGAGGTGAAAGTGGTACTTCTTTCCAAATCTATCATCTCTGCCCATTGATTTGAAGTACATCAGAATGCTTTCTTTCCCTAGACAGACAGCCAACTTGTGAAGCAAACATACTTGAACAAAATGGCTTACGTGCCAGAAGACTTATCATCTACCAAATGGCATTCTCACACATGCTCTTCCACTTTCTTCTCATTTACAGGAACTCTGCATGTTTCAGCAATGTCTCTCTCTATTCCCAGCTCACCATCAGGTCAGGGATGGCCTAGAAGTTTGTGAGTACAACAGGTGCCAGTCCCTGGCAGGACTATCTGCACATCAATAACTAAGGATAATGTGAAATCTGCATCTTTCCTGAGGAATTACAGGCCACCAGAACTTCAGCCAGCAAACCTGCAAAAGGGTGCACATTGCTGATGATGCAGGTCTGGTTCTGGCTTTTTGTTCAGGAATTCACCTGTACAATTGTAACTGCAGGATCAGGCTCGTCAGCCATGAGGTTCAGAGAAACTGATGCTCCTGTACTTCCCCCATAAGTCAGCATGATGTTGCCAACTGTAGTTCACTGTAGGCAGGATGTGGCTCAAAGACCACCACTTAAGGAAAGCAAACCCAAACACAGCCACCCACAAAAATGAAATGAAGTAAGAAATCAAGTCCTCCCTCAGTCCTTCCATTCTCATCTAATGTTTTCTTTATCCAGCTTCACCTTCAAATTTCTCTTGAAGTCTCTCTTAAACATTGCTTTGCCAACCACAAAACAATGCATTCTCTCACATACACAAACAAAAACTTAGAATTATTTGTTTCATAGAAGAACACACAGGCTGCAGAGGGAAGATGTACCATTCTACTGCAAGAGACGTAATCCTAACTATTACTGTGTGACATGCTTTCCCCACTCCCACTGGTGGGTACCTCTTGACTGTGCAAGGCATGAGTACAAATGAAAAACAAAATATTCAAAACAAAAAGATGGACAACTTCTAACAAGATTTAAGTTTAAAAGTCCTTATGTAGCCAGCAGAAAAAACATATTGGGGACTGAAGTGAAAGGTATTGATTGAAAGCCATCAAACACTGAAACATTGCCTGACACTATGCAGCACAGTACAGTCACCAATCCTTTACCCAGCTCACCAGTGCACAGGGCCAGGCTTAAGACTTCCTCACTTGAATCCTGCAACAGGCCAGCTCAGTTCTCAGGAACAGAACCGAGTAGCAGGCCTTCAATGCATGTGCCTAGTCCTGCCTTGGGGACCCTGGGGTTTCAGAAGCACAGGACAAAGCCCCTCCCAGGAGTGAGGGTGGCAGAAATCTTCTTGTTCCTACACCTGTGTAAGAAGAGAGCGATCCCACAGCCGGGAAGCAGTTAGGGGCATTCCACAATATCTCAAAGCAGACAATTTGCTACACACATAATGCCTTTCAGAAAGAAAACATGATAAACCCTCAAACAAAACACCACACAGCCAGAGGGAAGACACCTTCCCACTTTCCCTCAGAAAGGGAAGGTGTAGACAGGGCTTGATAAGCTTCTTGTCAAGAGAGCTTCCACTTGCATTAAGTTCCATAGATCCCATGTTGTGCTAGTCCACTGAATTATTTTTATCTTTGCTGAATGAGGCTCTGTGACATTAAGGGTCAATAAAATGCTGCTTCTTACTTTCAGCATTTGCTACATTTTATAAAATGTCTTATTTAGAGACACCCACGTGAAAGATTTCTGACAATAAAAATTCCATGCTTCCTAAGCAACTGATTTTCTTAGTGTAGCCTCATAAAATCCTGTTAACTTTCCTTTCCCTCGCTAAAAATTGAAATGTTGTTGTACTAGGTTTCTTTGTACTCAGATATGCCTGAAGCCAGTTTATTTTCACATGCTGAATTGTCCACGCTCATAAGGACTTGCTATTACATTATGCATTTGTGTGCTATAAAGGAAAAACACCAACACTGGAAAGTGTCAAAACCATGTTTTTCCTCTTTGTTGATTAATTTTTTAGGTAATTAAATTTATTAGAAATAATAAAACACTGCTACCATTGTGAAAACACTACAAATAGGTCTACACACAGGCATTAAGTAAAGTGTGCTTTACTCCTCAAATACACCTCCAATTTTTACATCAAATTTTTATTTTGAGTAACAAAACACCGGTAAACAGCAAATGTGAAAATCTTACATATGTTTACCATTTCTAGAAATAAAACTACAGTAAGCAAGTTACTCTACTACAATACTCCCAGAGTGCCAAAGTAGTTGCTTCTGTCAATTCCATGTTTTATAAGAAAATCAGTTGTCATTTTACATTAGATTATGAATATGAAAAAATAATTTAATTGTGAAGAACTATTTCACATTAATCACATTTTAAAAACATCACTATGAAGAATCATTTTCTTCCTTGCATTAACTTTACCAAGTTAGTATTAAATAAATAGGGGTAATAAATACTGCAATAAACAGCAGTTTAAATACCATGTTTACTGGCAAAAGCTCTTAAGTAAGCTCTCCTCCTACTTTACACTGTCTTGTCAATAAATATAACCAAATTGTAAGTCAGTAACTTCACAACATTCTGAAGGTGGGATTTTTTTTAAACAGCATTATGAATGAAAGTGGAGTATTGGCAGAAGATGTCCAAGTGGCACAGAATTCAGTGAGTCTACTCACATCTCAAGAGAAGCACTTATCAGGAAAGTTTCAGAGCAAGGGGAAGGACACAAAACTAAGGAGTCAGATGCAGATTTTATTCCATTCCCTGCTACTGCTAACCTGCTAAGTGACTGCAGGAAAGCCTACGCTCCTTCGCAGCTTTTTATCTCAGATGTCTAAAACTGGGAAAAAAATGATTGTTCCTGATCTTGAGGTGTGTGATTACAGTATGGCTTGTGTACTTCACCAAACAGGACAGAAGTACATAAATAAGGCAAGGCCTACAATTGCCAATTATTAATAATATCACTATTCTTGAGAAAATAACATGTGCTTTTTTTCTTTTTCAAGCAATGCAAAACAGCAGCCCATCAAGCCATTTTTAAATTCAGAGTAATCCTTAGGCTGGTTCAGATATTACCCTTTCCAAAACTACCCAAAATGGTAGGAGTCTTTTGTGAAATTCCCATGTCCACCAGGACCACACTCACCCCATTACTCTCAGACAGAAACACTGTATCATTAGTGATCTTCAAAAAAACCAAAACCAAAATAATAAAAAGGAAGTAAGTCCTAATAATCTTTTGACATGAAACTGAAGAAAAAGGCTTCTGGCAATAATACTCCAGGAAAGGGATGGTACAAGGAAAAGAAATAACACTACAGAAGTTAGAAAGATGACTTTAACCTATTTCTTTTCAAGAATATTTTGAAATACATATGATAATAAGTTCAATCCAGCTTTATAGACCCCTAAAAAATAATGAAAACATAAATTTTGAAGTTTACAGTAAGCTACAACAGTATCTATACTGCTTTGAAAAACTTAAATCACTCATGAAAACTGTTCCAATATAGAGGTGCCATATGATTTAATGATAGAGGGAAGTACTGTCACTCTCCATTTAGAAGTGACCAAGGGACAGAAGGCTATGCTTCTAAAAGTAAAAACCTTGGAAGCCATCAGCAGGCCAAAGCTGTGCTGCTGATTCCACTGGTGGCCACAGCAGGCCATCATCATGACAGGGCACATGAAGTCCAACTTGGGTCCAAAATTTGGAAAGCAGCTTCTGGTTTTGACTACATCACTTGCCAGAGCTCACAGAGACACCCTGCAACACACTCAAAAAATAAAATGAGAGTTTTACTTCAGCTCCTATTTTAATTTATAGTACCTTCCTCCACCAAGGAACCGCCTTCGGATAAAGAGGGGGATCTGAGCACTACACAAGCCATGTACTGTTGAAAGAGAAGCAGCGTCCCACCTCCCAGGCATCCAAATTTCACTGCAGGTGTATTTACAAACTTCACATCACAGCAGTGCCTTGCACACCACAGGTCTCATCAACCTTACCTGCACCTTTTCCACCACCGCATGCGGTGGAAGAGCACCTCAGCCCAGCTCATTCAGTCAAGTTCTCCTCTCTTCACACCACTCTTTCCCCAACTCTGTGCCAGAGGACTGCCCTGCCTAATGCCATGTTCATGAGCTCCAGAGACACTGCGCATCCTCAGCCCCTAGACCATGAGTGGCAGCAACCTGGAAGAACTTTAAGCTCTGAATGTGGGCAATCATACCAGTGAATTTAACAAGACTTGTCATCTGCTTCAAGATATTCACATGCTTACAGGATTGCCAATTACAGAACCACTAATTTACGAACAAAGTGTATTAAGAGTATTCCGGATGAACAGGAAAAACATTAGTTATAAAATAATGGCATGATTACCTCTGATATTTTATGTGGAAAACTGACATTTAATGTCTTTAATTATTCACACAACAGCTATGAAAGAGAAAGGTTTTCTTCCTTGAAGGGAAAAATAAACATGGACAAATTCCTCTCACCATCACTCCTACACTCCTTTCCTAAATAAACCTCCTGCAGAAGCCAATGGAAGTTTTGCAGGCAATAAGCTTACAGCAAGCAGCCCCCAAAAAACTCCAAAGGGTCAAGGGCAAGCGTCTTAAATACTCTGAGTTTACCTCCACACAGAAACCAGTTACGTTTCCGCTAAATTACATGCCTGCTTGACATGGTTTAGCAGCTTGCTGTGTCAAGAGGGACAGTAGTGTGCAACAAACTTTTGAGAGCTTGGGCCAATTTTTGAAACATCCACAAGGCCCCCTGCAAAGCAGCTCATCACCTTCTATCTTGTGACACACCAGCCCTGCAACGGCACTCACCAAGCAAACCAGAACTCCTGTATGTCAGGACTGAATGACTAAAATCCAGCCATGAACAGTTACTTTAGTGAGAATGTGTAACAAAAGAAATCTTCCCTTTCACCAAAATAAAAACTCTCTAAAGTAAACAGAGATTTCTAGTCATGGACAAACCTAACAACACCTCTATTCTCACCTTAACTAGGCACATTATTTTCATTGCCTTTTTTTTTAAGCTACAAGGAAACTTATTTCTTCTCTTCCTCCAAAGCTCCTATTATGCTTTTTTGGTAAAAATGGTACCTTACCCTTTTCTTTGTTCAAGCCAGTTCAACATCAGGTGAGACATACATTTAGCACAATGCACAAAACCAAGGTCCCCCAAGTGTGGGAAGATTATGATCACCACTTCACTGCCAGATCGACATTCCATGCATCCGAAAGACTTCATAACAAAACTAAAACCAGATAGTGACTCAAGACCTGAGTCAAGGTCTCTGAGCTATTCTTGTTCAGTATCCTTTACTATTACTTGAAATAAATAAAATGTCCATAGCACTTACAGCACTCTCATGTGGCTCTTAACTGAAAACACAGAAAATTAAGCTCAGAAATCAGACCATTTGTATTCAGCCCTGATCAACATTTTGAAGCCTATCTGCCAGTTTTGAATTTCCACAAGCATTTTTACTTAGAAAAAACTTGCAAAAATTACTCTTCACAGAACACAATCCTTGTCAGTAATACTATAAAACCAAAAGCAATATTCTCCTATGCAACTAGTTTGTCACAAAAAAATTCAGTAATTGAATTTGGTGTTTATACTCTGAGACCTGCACATACTAACCACATCGCATACAAAATCCAAAAACCTGAAATTTGAGTGTAAATCTGCAGGAACTGGAGAACAGCAGAATTCTCCCTTCAAACCAACTGCCCACAGTGGTTACCCCAGCCTTAACACTAGCTTTGTGGTTATAATATCATACCAGAACAGCTGCTCCCAACAGCCCCCTTCAAGTCAGCATGTTTGGGACCGTCATTTATCCTATGTCTGCTATACACTGCCTGCAAAAGGTCAGGAGTATGTTGTTAATCATTTGCATTTATGAGTACTAAGCTTACCCCAAATACATGTCCTGTCTTGTTTTTAATTATGTGCAGAATAGTACCAAGAAGATATGCTACCTCCCACTTCCCATTTTGGGCCAAATGCAGGTCAGTGACAGCATGGGCAATTGTATGAGAAGTGCTCCAAATGCCACTCATTTTATGCCATTTTTAAATGCGACCCCAAAAGTTTAGAACCTCTTCTTTAAACTACCACTTCTACTTCAGCTTAAAAGGTGTCAAACCCCTCAAAAGTTATCATAACTTTTCCCAGCATGCAGATTAAAAAAAAATTGCTGTGTACCTGAAAATGTAGGAATACTAGTAAATTAGTCACTAAGATACATATTTTAAATTGATTGGTATCTGCATTCATCAATGCCAAAAGTAAAAACAGTGATACAGAATGAGCATGGATGGAACTCTAATTAGCTCTCAGTTTACGTGTTAAAACTGAAGAAACTCCTGTTGCATCAGCATTACAGTTCTGCTAAACTTGTCATTGATTCTCGACCTTCAGAGTTTTCTAATTACCTATTCAGTTTACATTCTCAAACTTTTCTATCACTGAATTTTAAAAGGACTTTACATGCTCATTACATTTTCGACCTGTCTGTTACACTTTGCATATTCTAATGTTACTTTGGTCTAAAACTTTTGCCCTAAGTCAATCAGCTGGTTGTCTTTACAAAGTTTAAGGGAAAAAACCACCACTAAAAAAAAAATAAGCAAAGAGAGCTCCAAATATGCACAACCTTTTAATTTCCAGGTTACTTGGAGGAACCCCTACATACAAACTTTGTATTCTAGCAGTAGCTATTAGCACCTGGAGAAGACATGTTTTCTGAGGTGCTAAAACCAGAACAAGCATCTTCCTCATATAAAGTGGCAGCATGAGGACCTCTATCTTATCAACAACAACCAAGTTCTTTTTTCATGTGTACAGTTCACATACTTACCCAGAAAGGCAAATGGAAATTACAGACAGACGAAGATGAAGCTGTCTCAAAGTCTTTGTCATGTGATAGTGACCTATAAAGTATCAAATAAAGGCACATCATCAGCACACCATGATTTTACAATATTGCAACTCACCACATCGCCAACAAGAGGAGAGATCCCAAAACTTGAAACTTGCTTCCTCCTCACCCCCATCCCAGCTAAGCTGTCATTAAAACAAGATGACAGTCGCAGGAAACCGTAAGGAGCAAACAAAAGATGCACCGTGTCTTTAGAGGGCATTAGGAGTGGGCAAATGGAGCAAATCATCTGAGTGTGCATCAGCAGGGTGGGTTGTTCTTCCTCTGTCTCTCTCTCTCTCACACGGATGCATGTTTATGAGCGCGCACAGACCCACATACATACACACAGAGATGCATCACGTAATTATTTACACGCACACACAGTGATACTCGCATGTACTATCAAAATAAAAGGCAGAAAGTTGACCACCATCTGCAAGGAGGCATACATAACAATAACCCCCGGGAACTTACACAAGTGAGCGATCAATCCCCGCGCGTGGATAAGCCAAACAACGCAAAAATTAACAAGAAGAATAAGCCGCCAGACCGCAGGTACGAGAACGACCAGGGGAAAAAGACAGACAGACAGAGCGACGGACGAAGGCTGCAAGGCTGGAGCACAGTTTCAGGTAATGCCCGCTGCCCCCCGGCAGAGCCCAGCCGAGCCGCCCGGAGTGCTGCGGCCGCCCAGCCGCCCCTCCGCCACCGCAGCCCGCGGGGAGCGACCCCCGGCCGCCGCGGGGGGAGCGGCGCTCGCAGCCGCCGCCCGCCCTCCGCCCACCCTCGCCCGTGCAAAGTGTAGGGCCACCGGAATCCGGGCTCCGGGGTGGGGTGGAAAGAAAAGGTATTAAATATGGAGAAAGATCGCCGTGACCCAGGGTTTTCCCGTCTCCCCTCCTCGCCCCCCGCCCCCGGTCACCATCAAGTTTGCATCCTAGTTACAAAATGTCGATCTTGAAGGCTGACAAGACACAGGGAGAGGGGGAGAGAACGAGAGAGAGGGAGAGAGTGAGTGAGAGAGAGAGACGAGAGAGTCCATCTTGCTTTGAGGGGGGAGGAGAGGAGCAATAATGCAGCGCATAAATCTCACCCTCCCGGGGGAAAAGTCTGCACAACACCTTTGGGGGCGGGCGGGCGCGCAGGGAAGGGGCGGCGGCGCGGGGGGCTCCCCGGCCCTCCCAGCTGCCCTCCCCGGCGGGCTCCGGCGAGGCAGGCTGGCAGCAAACACCTCCCTGCTGCTCCCCTCCTCCTCCCCGCGGGCCCGGGCGATGATCCCGCTGCTGCCGCCGCCGCTGCCACCGGGGAGGAGGTGCCGCCGCCGGGAGAGCCCACATGGAGACCGGCACCCCGTCCCTGCCCCGGCGGCCGAGCCGGGCCCCTCCGCCGCCCCGCCGGGTTGCGGGACTTGGACGTGTCACCAGCAGGACGGGCAATGGTTTCGGCGCCCCAGGCCCGAGTGACCACCGCCGGCCTGGCGGCGCCCCGGCCTCCCCGCACACACTCACCTCCGCAGAAAACTTTTAACCGCGGGCCTTCCCCGGAAAAAGTGGCGAATCCGCCCCGCACACGGTTAAAGCCCCGCGGCCCCCCGGCTCGGCTGGCGGCGAGCGGGGGAGACCCGGGCACGGTCCTTCCCCGCCCCGGCGGGGAGGGAGGGAGGAGGCAGCAGGCAGGGAGGGAGGGGGCGGGCAGCCGCCTGCCGGTGCCTCTCGCCCCGCCGCCGTGCATGTCGCCTCGGCGGCTCTCGCATCGCTTCGTTTTACCTTCCTCATTCAGCGGCGGCAGCGGGCTGCCACCGATATTCCTAACGCAAACCTGCTGCCGTGCGGCGCCCGGGATTAACGCGACTGCCTCCTTCTCCCTTGCCTCCAACCCTTCCTTCCCCGTCCTCCTCCTCCTCCTCGCAAACCCACACTGGATCGGCTGTCCTCACATCCATGCAAGTTTCATACATTGCAAATAAACCCGAGAGGAGGAAGAGCGAAGCGCCTGGCGGGGAGCGGGGGAGGAGGAGGAGGAGGGCTGCTTTCTGTAATTTACCAGCGACCCGATCTCGCAGCAGCAAATAACAGCCGAGCACCCATCCGGCTCCCGGCGGCCGAGAGAGACCCTCCCGAGGCAGCCGCCCCCTCCCCAAGGCGCCCCTCGCCAAGTTTTCTGTCATCGCGACCACCCAATGTCACAACTTACCTTCAGAAATAGGACTTCGCGCGGCCGAGGCCTGCCGCCACCTCCCCCCGGCCCCCGCCCGCCTTCCTCCCTCCCTCCCTTCCTCCCTCTCCACCTTAAACTTATTGACACAACATAATCCCGCATCCACGCGAAACTCCGGCAGGGCCGCCCGCCAGCCCGCCCCCCCGCTGCCCACCGGGGCCGCCGCCGCCCCGGGTGCATCGCCGATGACTACCGGAAAACGCACAGCCCAACTCTCCGGCCGAGCCCGGCCGCCGCTGTTGTTGTCGGGGTCGGCGCCGGGGTTTTTCCTCCCGCTCCCCGTGCGGCCGCTGGATCGGCTGCTTCCCCCTCTCCGGTTTTATATCCCCCCCGCCCTTTCTCCCGGCGGCGCGGAGCCCCCCAGGCCGGCGGCAGCCGATACCGATCCGCGCACTCTCCCCCGCGCCTCGCCGCCCCTCGGGATGAAGTTTCGTTTCTGTCTGCCGCGATTTCCCTGTCAAGTCCCCCCGGAGGAACGCACCGAGCGGCGGCCGGTGGCCATCCCTCCTCCTCCTCGCCCTCCTTCCCCTTCCTCTCTCCGCCGCTGCTCTTGCCTCTCTCTGTGGCGGCGAGAGGTGCCTGGTTTCAAACGCAGCCTGGCACTGGCTGGCCTACCCCCGCCGCCTCTCGGGCTCAGCTCGCTGGTGTTTTAAATGCCCTGCGCTGTACCGCGATCCACTTGGCCCCCTCCCCGTCACATACCCCCGGTCACCCCTACCCTGCCGGCCGGGCGGAGGGCTGGCGGCACCAACCCACCCGTCCTCCGCTGCCCAAACTTTCAAAACGAAGGCAGGGCTGGCAAGAGGGAGGAAAAGTGACTGGGAGCCGCGGCAGCCGCCGCGCCGGGCAGGGGAAGCTCCGCGCCTCCCTCCCGTCCGCCAGCGCCGCAGGAGGGGTGCGGGGGGCTGCGCCGCCACTGGGGCGCGGAGCGTAAAGCGTGGGGCGAGGGCACCCCTTTCCCTATCTCTCCCTCCCTGCCGCTGCCCATCTCCGCCCGCCTGCCCGGTGCGGGTCTGCTAGCGGGGGCACTCACCTCGGCGGGGTGCGCACCGCGCCGCTGGGCCGGACGCGGCTCGCAGCGCAGCCCCTCCGCCTCGGCGCCCGCGGAACGCGGCTCCACACAGAGCCATGCAACCCGGGCAGCGCCACAACACTCCCCGCGATATAAGGCGCCCCGCCATTGGCCGGCGCGCTGAGCGACGGGCCCGCCGGCCACTCAGCGCTGCCGTTACACCCGCGGCCCGCGAGGGAGCCGCCGGCGCACACACTGCCCGCACACACACACAAAGATCGCCGCGCTGCCCCTCGCAGGGTTCGCGGAGCCCCCGGCGGTGGTGCCGGAGCGGGGTAGGGAGCGGGGGCCGCCCGGGGCAGCGCGGAGCCGTGGCGGCCACAGCGCCGGCAGCCACTGTCCATTGGCCGCTCGGGCAGCGCCGCGAGAGTAAACTACGTCTGCCCTGGGCAGTGCCGCGGGGTAGCGGGGTGCGGGCTCGGCCCGGCCCGGCGCACCCCGAGCAGCCTCCCGATAACTTACTCGGCCGAGTTGGGCGAGTTTCATTCAGAGGCCACGGCACGGCGAGCCAGAAGTTGCGGGAGGCAGCAGCGCATCCGCGCAGCCCCTGCTGGGGCAGTAAACACGGGCAGGCACCCCCGCGGCCCGCGGGCGGACGGGCCGGGCCGGCGCTGCCCCCTGACCCGGCGAGGGGGATTCAGGCAGCGGCGCCGCGCGGGGATACGGCGGAGCTCCGGGCGGTGCCCCCTGCCGTAGGAATCCTCGCCCAGGCGTGGCGGAGAGGCCCTCACCGGGCCAGCATCGACAGCACGGCCGGCTTCACATCGGCTTCCCATAGAGATCGCTCTGTTGGCAGAACTAGCCGAGTATAACGCTGGGGTCCGCGCCACGCTCCGTGTCCTGCCCGGTCCTCTGCCCTGCACTCGCGGACCGTACCTAACACATGGATGTGAAATTCATTTGAGAATTTCTGTGGCTGACGGGCTGATATGCACAAAGCGACAGTGTGAGGCCAGCAGCTTTTGTGTGGCTGCATGGCGATTGTGCTGATGGGTGTTGGAAGTGTAGTCCAACTTTCTGGGAGAAGCTCCCTACCACCACAGAAATGAAACACAGTGTGGAAGCATACAGCGTACACTGACCCTGTGTATTAAAGTTCGCGAGGGCTTGAATATATGCAACGTGAGACCCTCATGGTTTTTACACAGAAGACACATGGCATTTATTCTTAGAGTTAGGAAGAACTAATTTTTTTGTGTGGCTCTGTCTCTAGGCAGGATGCTGACTTCCAGTCAGCAATTGTGATATTAAAAAATAGTTCTAATAAGAAAATAATAGTTAAGTTTATTTAATAATAAATTAAGAAATAATAGTTTATTTAATAATAAATTAAGAAATAATAGTCATAATAACAACGGAAATGTAGTCATTTTTTTTCCAATAGGAAAGCAATGTTTGTGTTTCATTTTGACTTTACACATCCAAGGATGTTGCAGAGTTTATTCCATATGTTCTTAGTCCTGTGCTTTTTTCCAATGTAATATGGTTAATTTCAGCATCTTTCCATGGCTTGTCTACTCTTCGGTTCTTCCCCAACCCCTTTTCTCAGTATGGCAGAATTATGTTAAATAACCGTGAAATAATATTTCTTATGTCTGAATAATGCAGTGCAGTAAAGTATAAGCTCATATTGAAAAACTAAATTGTATCCATGTTTCTGAAAAAGCATTTTAAATTAGCCTGCACATTTTTTCTTAAGATGTGACAAAAGTATTGTAAATGCCCCACCCTCTTGTTTATTGTAAGCAGGGGTGTGTTTGTCAGTGCCTGAATAATATAAAAAGAACAGCATAAACATATTCTTGTAATTAATGCATTCTACTTCAGTATTTCATTTTCATTGCTAAGAAGGCAGAGCTGACCATCTATCCACTGGAAGTCAGGTGCATGTCAGGTGTCAGAGGCTGGGACACTGGCAAGTGAAGGCACACACATTTCATTAGTCACATATAAAAAGGTTGGCCTAATTTTTAGGCAGAGCTTCCTCCTATCATTTCCAGATTGTGCAGTACTTTGCAGTAGTGGGTAAGCAGCATCTTTTCTGTATGCATAAACAGTTGCTGGCAAGAGTAAGAGGCCTAATGCAGATAGTTAAAACTTCCATGGTGTAGTTTCTTACATGTCAGTATTAGTGCTATTAGTGTCCTGGATTCTTTTAGCCATATTAATAACACCACACCATGGAGCCTCTCATACCTCTTCATTGCTAAAATCCTGTCAAAGCAGGTAATTACTGAGCAATATAAGTGATGTAGGCACTTGACAGTATACATGAACCTCATTTTAAAGGTTGTTTTATTTTGTTGTTAACAGATCTCTCTATTACACTTGATACCTTTGCTGGCTCTTTCAGAAAAGAGGCCAAGATAAGGACACCTTGCATGTAATGTAGTTTTTTACAGCTGTACAAAATGGATATACAATGCTCCTAAGTAGAACAATTGTGTTTTGTGTCTGCTTCATACAGTTACAAATGGCTTGTGAGTTAGTTGCACGGCAGGCCACCTATTAGGTCCGTAGAAGCACAAGGATTTTTTCACCCTCTAAGAGAGATGAGTAAGCTGAGGTATGCTAGTATGTTCAGAAAACAGAATGTTTGCATTTCCACTGCCTTTGATTTATTCTGTCCATAGTGAAAGAGAGAACTGTATTTTCTTGGGTTGTCAATACAGGACCTTTTGCCAACACTGAAGTCATGAAGAGAAGAGAGGGAGAGGATAGTAAATATTTCTGGGTTTCTATTTTTTTTGTATATGATTTCAAGCAAATTAATCTCTTTTTATGCCCACTTGGAGATACTTTTGGCTTTCATCAGCCACTGTTATCAAGAGTTTTGAGGTGTTAGCAAGTGTCTCTGAGGAATTTTTCAAGGGACAGCAAGACAGCAAGTGCTGAAATTTTTTTAGTTGCTTGCTGATTAGTATTTTAGAACTCCACACAAGTTGCATTTCTAGATTTTTCTGCAAAAACTTGTGTCATCAGATGGGACTTTTCTGTCACTTGTGTGTAATTCGTATTAGTTTTTGAGAGTGATGCCCTGACCCTACCTTGTGGCAGGCTCACATGGGCTGCTGTGCACAGCCAGCCTGCACTAAAGTCAGTGCAGTTCAGCTCAGATAAAGCATTCGCTCTGTTGCATGCACAGTGGGATTTGGGACAAGTTGCACGTCCATGGAATTTGTGTGAGTTCATCTGGGTTTGCCTGCTTTGCGCTCAACTGGCAGCAGAGTATCCCCCTCTCAACTGCATGTCCCCTCCTAATTAACCCATGGCACACCATGAAAGACGTGTCTGTGGTCTATCAAGAGAGAAAAAATATTTCCATTCACTTTGTTCTTATTTAGGGATAACAGGAAAAAATAGTAGTATTAAAATAAATAATAGCAATTTATACCATATATGTATATTTTTAACTCCCCTCCTTTGTGACCTGCCATGGAGCTCAGTAGTGTTGGGGAGGGAACCGAGTTGGATCCTTAATTACCATCTTCTCTTCTTCTCCTGCCCAGGGCAGAATCTACCTGCTGCCTGTGGAACTGACCTGTCCACTGGTAGCTCTTCTGGACTGAGGTAGATGTGTGTTCCATGGCCAGTGTAAATTTATTCCCATAATAAAAAGGAAGCTTGGACTAGCCAGCTGCAGCCTGAGCCTGCAGGCCCTGGATCCCTTTGAGCTGCTACCATGGCTGACTACAAGTGACGGTTGTCATGTGAGCGGGGAAGGAAGGCCATAAGGCAACTCTGGGAGCATATGCTTTATCTGCGTTAAGCTTTGCACACAGCCTGGGGAGAAGCATGGGGAAGAAAGGGTGAGGCAGATGCAGCCTTATGGAGCATGTCCCACCTCTGTTGTTTTTTTTCTTGTGGCCTATGCCCACCCACAGTCCATGGAATAGCATGGCATCCTCCAGGTTAAAAAACACTGGAGAAGGACAATGCATTAGTGGGCCTATTTTCCTTCCCAATGCACTTGTATAACATGGTAACATTAATAGCAATTTATGTGCAAGCAGTGAAGGGAGGAAGCATTTTAGCTGAACTAAAGCTGCAGAATATTCACTGCAGAGTAGGAACAGAGCCACAGGATCAGTGCAGGACAGCCATTCTTCAAGAAGCACACTTCTAGGAAGTCTATTGTTCCAACCTCAGCTCCACTTTCAGTTTCTTGAGAACTCAACAGAAGTTTGTTGCAGTCAAAGAAAGGGCCAACTTGTTCTGTTGGTTTCTCTGTACGAGGACAGTTATACTCTATTTCTTTGTTCCTATTCCTTACCTCTGTTCTTTCACAACATTAAAATAATCAGGGTACTTTCTTCATAATTTTGAGATTCTGCTTCTGAGTGTTGTTTTTCTATACTAGTGCATCTAGTTATCTAATTCCTACTGTCTCCTATCAAGTGGTTTGTTTGGGTTTTTTTTAATGCCTCTTTTTACTGGAGGAGCATTAGTAACTGCAACCCTTTAACAGAACCAGACATTAAGAGCATTAGATCCTACAAGCAACCTCTGGCCTAAGCTGCTACCACTTTCATTTGACAAATTAGACACAAGAGTAGGAAGGAGAACAGACAGGTGAATGACCTACCAGGAGTCGCACACTTTGGAAGCAGCAAAGTCAAAAATCAAATCTGAGCTTCTAAATTCCAGTGCATTGTTGCATCCATTTCTTTCTCTGCTGCTCTGAGATTTCTTTCATAGTGCCTCCCTTTATTAGAAAAATATAACGACAACTTGAGGAACAATTTACCATTTTTTCCTGTTTCAGAAGGAATGAATAATAGGCTAGCCAGAACATCCACATCCATTTGAGTCTATCATCTTTGTAAAAACCTCCATCTGACCCTGGAAGACATATAGGTATATGTTAAAATAATATATATTAGCTAACCATTTTAGTGTACATGAAGTATACAATGTCGAGAATAGTGAAGCAATTGTCTGCTAATTGCTAAACTCAGTAGATTTTTCTTGTCTTTATACAAGTATATTGCAGTACAAAAATATGTAAATCAGGTCAGACCTGCCTGCCTGATGTTGTGTAGCCTTTTGAGTTAGTCTAGTGCAAGCAAGTCAGTTTCCATAGCCAATGACATACGAAAGCAGTGGGTCTGTCATTCACACTCAGTAACATGGGATTCCTTCCCTGTTAAAAGTGCGGCCAAGGCATAGCAGCTTTCCCACAATGCCACACTTCCAATTTCAACAATTCTGCTTTAATCCTCATGTAAACTGCAATAATATTTAACTGCTTTGAGCATAAAATGTAATTGGAACTCATATTTCAATTTTAGATTGTTTGCCCCTTATTACATTTTAGTGCCATCAAGTAGGTTTTTTCTTCTTCCACCCATGGGTCTCTTTTTCATATTTCTGCTTCTGGTATTATTCAAATATTTATTGTTTTTGCTTATTATTCCTTTTCTAAAAATGTTCATGGTGTTTTAAAGAAACTACATCTTTGTTCTAGTGTCTTTCTTCAACCTCCAGAGTACCACCAGAGACCTCAACGCTACCTCACAAATATGTATTTACTTCTGTCTAGAAGAATGAGGACAATCAAGGAGCAAAAACTTCTTAGCCTGGTAGCGCCACTGCTTAGCTGAAGAGGATGTTGTTGAGTCTGTGCTTGACAAGTGCCAAGTGCCTGTAGTGATTCAAGTGAATGAGCAGCATCCACTAGGTCCGAGCATGAATCCTTGTAGCTTGGTGAGCTTCCCAGACGCTTGTCTCACTGCCCCACTGCCACGCCTGGAGTTATGCTCATTCTGAGACCACAGCATGCTTTTTTGGCCACACAGTGTTGCTACCATTTGTAAAGTAAACAAAGCAAGTGACCATTTGACCCTGAATAACAAGAGCATGCATTAGTCATTGTACTACTCAAAGACAAGATATTTGACTCTTGTTATATCTAGGGAAATACAGAGCACTGCAAATGTAGCATTATGGATCTTGTTCATCTCTGCAAGAGAGAGGAAAGAGGCAGAGATCAAAATTTTATTCCTTCAGGTGGTGGCTATGTGACACAGTGAAGACAGTGGACACCGTGAAGAAGTCCTGGCTCAGCTCCTAACAAAGAGAAAAAATCACCCAATCCAGAGGAATGCAAAGACAAGGATCCACATCTGGTGTTTCCTTTTAGAAGCATTGCTTTTGGAATTAAAATTTTCAGCTTTAAAGAAAGATGTTGGGTGGGGGGCAAAACTGGATGGATCTTGAGGCCTTCTAGAGAAAAAAAAGGAAGGAATAAAAATTCATGTCTTGGACTAGTGACACCTACTATAAATATTCTTACAGGATCAAGGCTGTGCCCTGCTTCAGTGCATCCAGGTGAGAGGCCTTGTGAGAGGAAATTAAATCAGAACGTTGCATTGTTTCTGTCCCACTAGGTTCAAATGGAGAAGAAGGTGAAACTTTAGAAGGGCACTTTCTCCTGCTCCTCCCTGTTCCAACATGAGAATTGTTGGCAGACCAGCCTGTAAGAACTAGCTCTTTTGGAAATATATGATGTGCCTTCCTGTGTGCCTTCTTAATGGGGCTTTTTCCTGAAGTCAGCAGGTTCCTGTGGCTTTCCCCAGTGCCAAGTGCTGCAGTAAGGAAGATACTTTACTCTAGAAAGCAGGCAAATTCCACACTGTCTTTCTGTCAGCCCTACTTGGTTTAGCCCTCAAACACTGGTGCTAGATGTGCATTTCCCCCGTTCTGATTGTCTGCAGCTCTAGCTCAAGTGCTTGATTGTGTTGAAATCTCTGTATCACTAAGAAGTTAAATCCTTCACTGGTTGTAAGGCTGTGTCTCTTTATAATTTTGTAAATGTAAGTGGAGCTGATCCATATGTTAAATTTTAACTCCATCAGCAAAAAACCAGTTTGATAGTACTAGGCCATTTCTTTTCAAATTGTGAGTTTTGTAAGTTGCTGGTTTGGAGGGGTTATATTTATGTCTGTGAAGGGAAGGGGAGGTAGAAGTACCTATATCTGCATGCAAAAGTTTAAATTTTCAAATGATTTCAAATTTAGGCATTTTCATGTTTCAAATTTTAAAAAAATCCTTAAAAATGCTCCAACCAGAAACATAGCATTTTCATGGCCTTCAATGTCAATTTTTAACAAAAAATTTTGAAAAATAATCAGTCCAGGATATCACAAGTGATCTGTTGTCTTTTTTTTTTTAACTTCTAGCACTTTGAAAAATCAGTGGTTTTTGTTGCCATGTCTGCATTTTTTTCAAACTGAAAATTTGAAAATTTGCCTAGTGGAAGGCATGCAGAGATCTATGGTGAGATTTATGGTCTGTGATGAACTGGGTGTTCATAAAGAAACCTTAAATCTGTGCCTCTATTGAAGTCCTACTGAGAAGAACTCAAGTCATGCATGCTCAGCAGTGCTCAGATTAATAATTTTTTCCCCTTCATTCTTAAATTTCCACATGACCGTTGCTTCCACTTCACTTTTTCTGCACATATTAAAACCTTATTTTTAAAATTACTAGAGCTCCTTACGTTAAAACCTAGGTCCCGGGTAAAGGAAGGTTTATATATCTTCTGTTGACTTTGAGGGAACTGTTCATGCATATGGGCTTAAGCCTATGCATGATCTTGGTTCTTCCAAAAAGATCTGCCCAGAAACAAGTGACTTTGTCCTCAAAGGTCTGTCACTTCTTCATCTTTGTTGTGAGGCTGGAGCTTTGTGTTGCGACACACTTCTTGCTTCAAAACTTTACAGCTGGTGAGCAAAATCCTGGCAGTGTGAAAAGCAGTGATAGAGCTCATTCACTGCTGCAGAATCTTCTCTTGCTATCATGAGTTTGTAAATACTTGCCAGGATCTCTTATTTTGCAATACAGATGGCAACAGCTAGAGAGAAGACCTGGTCTGAGATTTCTCATTCAGCCAGTGTTACATACCAAATTTTTGTTAATGGAAAGAATTGGGGATTTAGTTTGTGTAACATTTGCTTATATAGCTTTAAGTTTATTATCATTTTTCTCGTTGTGCTTCTGAGTGCTTGTATGCAGTGCTCTCTTTGCTTTCACTATTTCATAAATAAGCCTGAAATAAGATGCTGAATTGTCCACAAAGGTGAAGCCTCTCCCTGGCTGCCCCCAGAAACTCAAAGGCAAAGAAGCAATGCTGTGTGAACCCATTCTAAGAGGGCTGCTGTACTAAACCCTGAAAAAGTTCTTGGAAAGGATCACATTCATGTCAATCAATGCAGAGCAGTCCCTGAACTCTGCGCTTCTGCTGGCATTGGTACAATTTAGATCTCAGCATCTTTGTATCCTCACATGCAGGTGTAACAGGCATGTGTAGATGAGTGGAGCAGAAGCTGTGACCATGCACCCTCTTCTGTTTCCTTTCCTTACCACACAGAGTGTTGACTGCTGTGGGAAGTGTTAGTTCCTTAAGGAAAAATCCTGCTTGCATTTTATATCATACTTGACAGGAACCCCTGCACCTTACAATTTCATTAGAAATTTTTCTTATTTCTTATGCAACATGTGCCAAGCAGAACGTTTATCTTTGTTGAATTGTTTGAATTTGCTATCAAAATAAGTAAATAAAAACATTAAGTGTAAATGACATTTCCCTATGGACATTCTCATAAAAACAAACAAACAAACAAACAAATGTGCAAACAAACAAAAAGCAAATAAAACCCAAGCAGCTGTCTGGCAAGAGGAAAATTGTATGGGTAAAAATATCTGCTTGCTTGATTCCACATGCAGCTGTTTTTCAGGGAATGGAAATGCTTCATTGTGGAGGCCTCTAACCTCATACAGGCAGAACCTGATTACACGAGGCTGGATTGTGGAGCTGTAATATGTGTTGGCAAGCACTTTCTCAGCAGGTACAATGACATAAGTAAATGCCCACCAGCACAGAAAAGGTCCTCACAGTTCCACCTGCCTGTTGATATACTTACAGAGCTAATACTGGACTGAACTCCATTGTACACACAAGTTAACAAGCAGAAAGAGCTAAATACATGGAAATGGGGTAAGCATGCAGGTCTGAATACAGATTATTGCTGGGGTAAATTCAGTTACACAAAACATACATTCTTCCAGCATGTTTGTTGGGTTCATCCCATACACACAGGGCTGAACATGACCAAAATAAAACATTTTTTTCTAATTTTGTGCCTTTCAAAATAGGAAAGTGCATGGATTAAACCCAAATATGTCCCTGAGGATTCAAACATTTTATTGGCAAACCTATTTCCAGAATGTTTTATCATGTTTTTGAAATGGGGCAGGGAAAACAAAGACACCATTAAGATATGGTGTACACAAACAGAAATGTGGACTGAAACTATTGGACATCAGTTGTGGTTGGAAAAAAACTTACTGGGAGCTAGGACAAGAATAACTTCAGCTATCTGCTAGTTTAATAATTTGAGATGTCTTACAATAATGAATTCTTGAATGGAGTATCACCAATCCAAATGAACTGGCAGCAATGGCCTCAAATCAGTGCCAGGTGGGAGAGCCTTGTTCCACGGGTGCCTCCCTGACCTGCTTTGAATGTCAGTGTCTCTACATGGTTCAGCACCAGGGTACAGCACATACCTGGGAGGCTTGGGCTTGCATGGCCCTTGCTAGCAGAATGGCTGGAGAATAAGACCTCTCCTAACATTCAGGTTAGGCCAAGTCTGTCTGTAGTCCTGTAAGAAAGCAGCTTTTAGGAAAATGAGAGTGCAAGGGCCACCATATGTCAAAACCCTGTTATTGAAGTAAGTAGTTCGTTGCTAGGTTTTTTTATAGTTCTTCTTTTGCAAGTGTTGCCTCTGTATTAACTTGGTTTGATTTCTGATCAGAAGCATTGCCCTCCAAGGGAAAAAGTCTTGCTGACTGTTGATATGTTGTGTTTTCTGCTGAGTTGTTCCATCACAGTAGGAAAGGCTGGAACGCCCCTTGTCCTCCAAGACACATTCAAGTAGGAATATGGGGCACACTCTTGTATTATTGAATCAACTTTTATTATTTTCACCACTTTCACTTCCCGATCTTTTCTCTGCATTGGTTTTTTACCATGGTCATGCTTGGGTGGAAATTGTCCATTGTTTTTCCCACATATTTGTTTTATTGCTTTTCTTATTTCAGAATCTCTATTTATGCCAAGCACAGCCTCTGCCATGCTTTCAATCAAGGAAAAATGAGTTTATTCACATTTATACTCCTTTATGATTTGGGGCCATTAACAGATAGAGAATCCTTCCTCAAAAGTAGCTTTTATATAATCAACTGCGATGGTTTAATGAAAAGGCCCAAAAACTTTTTAGGCATTTTCCTGTTACCATGAATAGTGATGCAGTTTCTGTGAGGGTAGTATTAGATTTTGGCTAAAAAATTGCATGGTTGTTACCTTCCCTGTTACTGTTCATCACCTTCCCAAAAAAAGGCCTAGCTGGTAAAATCTTGTTGTTTTTGTTGGAATACAACCTCTCATTTAAAATATTGCTTTGACCTCTTGTTGTCCAGCTTTGTTCAGAGCTTTTACAATGTCACTGAAGAAAGTCCAGAGTGTGATTTTGTCAGATTGTTATCCCTGCAAAGATATCTGTAGGGGTAGCCTGCTTTCCTTGTGGCAGTAACCAAATACATATGTTGACAATGGAACTAATTTCTTTCTTTTTCAGAACTTCTGTGTGCTTTGAGAAATTTTGTGTATCGCTTGCTAATCAATTTTATGGTGAACAGGTATGTGTGTTTGTGTGAAAAAAGAGGGGAATAATATCCCACAGTATTCAAAAGTTTCAGTATAGTAACTGTCCTAGACCACTTTTGGACTCCTTAATGTATGATGTAATATTTTAGCATTATAATAAGACAACGGCCAATTTCTTTAGGTGTTCTTTTAGAAGCCCTCATTTTCTTGCTGTCCATGGATTCAGAGATAATACAAACAAAGATGCTAGCACAGGCTGTTTCACCACTTAGCCTTTCACAGCACATGGCACTTGATAATAGTATCCTGTTGATCTTTGTCCTCTGTATTAGGCTCTGTAAAAAGCTGTTAGGAAACAGTTTTAGTGCTGGGGACTGATGAAGGCATAGGATGCTGCTGTGTCTTTGTTTCAACCACAGATTTTATGGAAGTATTGAAGGATTATTTCTTATCTCTGGCTAAATCTAAGGTTTCATTCCCCAATGCTAACAAAATAACACCTTTCTTTAGTATAATGCATACATGCCTTCACAAACATTTTAAAAACAGTCATCCATCATGTGTTGTAACAGAAAACTAACCATCAAGAAACAGACTTCCTAGCTTATTCTCCGAGGCTGGAATTTAATTATGCAGAGGAACCAAACAAGGTTTATGTACCATCCTAGTACATAAGGATGTACGTTTGTGCTGACTTTTTACACACGGGTAAACTCTACCACAAAGAAACAATTTTTGGAGTACCATAGTCAATTAAATTTTGTCTGTAGGAACCCTGTCAGTATTGTGTATGGAAGATAGAAGATTTGCAGAGTGGATTTTTATGCCCACTGGGCCTGGCTGATGCCCAGCTGAAGTCAGGGGAACTTTTGCAACTCCTTCCAAAATCAACAGAATGGCTCCTTCACTCACTCCCTATTTCTCTTGCTAAGCCAGTTTTCTAATATTTTCAGGCACTCATACTCTCCAGCTTGCAATCCCCACAAGGTTGGGTTTCATAACAAAAGGCATCCCTCATTCTTTTAAATCTGAATAGACAGAAGAGAGCAAGGTGAGTAATATTTTTTTCCTTGCTAATCTTTTTGGGATGCTGAAGGTATGCCAAAGATTACTTGAGGTTTCCATGGATAAGGTGTGAATGAAGACTGCAGCAGTTTGAAGTGGTGTGAAGCAAAGCAGTGTGTTGGTTTTGTAGGTTTTTCTTCTTAATTCACTGGAAAGCAGCATTACCTTGGTACCACTCCCTCAGTTATTTGCATTTTAGCAGTGAGTGTCACCTACTTAAAAATACTTAATATTGTCCTCAGTAAATGACCTCTTGTAGTCCAAAGCAATGTGTTGTTCCAGAAAGGTTCCTATCTCCTTATAGAGAGCTTACAGCACTTTGCAGACCCAACACAGAGCCCTTGAAGTAAACAGGAAGTCTCCCAGTTACCTCAAGGGTTTAGATAGGGCACCCTGTGGACTGCACAAGACAGGTAACACCATCAAAAGCACCTAATAACTACTGACAGTCAGTAGGTCTTCATCTCCAAATCACTTGGATGACTCTGAAAATATTTATCCCAGGGCTGGCTGCATTCTCAGCAGTACAAAACAAATAAATGGTACTCAATGATAAGCATAAAAATTCTTCTAAGTACAAAAATATTTCTGTTTAGGATAATTATAATTTTATGCTTTTCCTTTTTTTTGGTCAATATCTTTGTAAGCATCCCTTTAGTCATAGTATTTTTGTAAAGTACCAATATGTACTATGTGTCAAAATAAAATATTTATTGAATACATTTACTTTGTGTCTGTTGAGTTATGAGAGGACTCTGAAGTGCTTCTTTGTTGCACCTGTTGAGGCCATTTTACATTCTCTCTTGGCTGGAGTCAATGAAAATTTGAAGCCTCACAGTTCTGCAAAAAGAAATCCTTGAAGAGAACTTGAATTGAAATTGAACACAAGCATTCACTGTTGCTGGCACTCCAGGAACAAGAACAGAACCACTTAAATCCTCAAGGTGTGGACAGTTGTCTCTATCAGACCCAGCCCTCATTTGTGTGTGGGATAATATGAAACAGTACTGCAGACTGATGGGTCAGCTTGTCCAAAGATGCCTGAGGTGATCTATGGCTTTCCTGATGTCCCCAGAGGAGGCAAAGCCCAGGGATTGGTTTCTTTGCTTCTCTCTTTCTTGCAAGGAGAAAGAGTGTGAGACAGTGGAGGATGGAGACTCTCACACCATGACCTGCATCTCCCAAGCACTAAAATGTTTTTTTAGATGACTGTGACATTACTGAAGGTATGGACCCCTATGACCTCTGAGAAGAAAAGGGAATGTACCTTTCCCCAGCTTTCAGGAAGCTTGCATGGTAGCTAAGAAACTGAAGAAAATTCAGGCATTGGCAGAAGTTCAAAAAATCAGCCTTCAGTCCCCACAACTGGTCCTTTCTGTCAGAGAAATTTACTCTGGGGCAAGGAGCTGGTCTGCAGACATGGACAGCAGCAGATACTCATACTGGGTTTATTTCATAGACAGTGGTAGGTTGATGACAGCTCATCAGAAAGCAGGCGAGGGACCCTCCCAGAGCCTCAATGTCCAAGTAAGCACCACCATAGTGGACATGGGCATTGGCAGCTCAGACCTTGGCTTCATGTTCAACTCCCCCTTGAGATGCCTGGTGCTGCAGCTATTGCCATCTTCTGGGGCTGCTTCACAAGATTCTCTCAGTCCTCACTCCATGGCTTTCCCCGAGTATCTGTTAAAAGAGGTGAAGGACAAACAAAGGCATTGTTATCCAGTTATGTGCTGTAATTCACATAAAAATGTTGAACTTTGGGCACAGTTTTTTGAGGAGAATCTATGAATGACTAACTAGGCCTGTGTACAGATTCATAACGAAAGGGTTTGTGAATGGGGAGATTAAGTTGCATTGTAGCTCTCTTTGTTAAGTGATTGGGTCCTTTAAATACATAAGCAATAGATTATAAGGCCTAGAACAAATAAAATTAGGTGGTGATTCACTTTAGGCTAGATATCCTTCAGCTCTTACTATAAGTGGTGAAGAGACCTACAGGCTCCCCTTGGACCTGCACCCACTCTGGATTTCTTTTGGTGGTTGCTCAGCTCCCCTTACTGTCTACATACAGAATCTGATGAGAGTGTCTTTTGTCAGAGTTATGTACGTGCTTGAAGTGAGTGGTGTCACAGTTCCATTTAGCTTTCCTGTATGAAGATTTAGAAGAACAGAGAACCTAAAAAATGCTAATTTCCTGCCTACCATATTTAAATTTCCTATCTACTGGATTTAAATTAAGCATACAGGGATGACTGCCTCAAATAATCTAATTTATACAGTACAAGCACATTCTTCAACCCAAGACCTAATTCAACAACTACTTTATTTCCTCACCCTGTTACAATCATTGCAACCATCAATACAATGCAATTATGCTAAATCCAACACAGGACACTAGTTACTTTTACTGATACAGTGGGATATTGACTGCCAGAGAATAGGAGTGAAGGTCTATCAAACAGAAGAGAGCAAATAACAACTGGTCCTTCAAATTATAATTCTAATTTCTGAAAAAAAAAAGAAATATCAACCCTTTCTTTTATCTTTTCGTATCATATCAAACAGAAAGAGGTCTTGACATTCTTTGAAAGCTGCTCTGAAGCTTCCACATGAGTTATGCAAAAAGAGATGCAGCTGACACATAAAAATTCTTTAAAAACAATTCTGCAACTGTGGCTAGATCCATTGGGATTGAATAAGGCAGTCTTTAATTATAGCACCCCTGAAAAGCTATGGATAGGCAGAATGTTTCCAGAGTTTGGCTGGACTTTGAAAGCTGTTTGTGAAGACAACCCTTTCATGTGTTTTAAGTGGGATTTAGCCTGTTACAGGGATGAGCTTATGCAGTTGCCTGTATGATCAGAACCAAAGTCCCTGCTTGATTTTGAAAAGATTTAACGTATGCACACACTTTGCAGGCAGAGACCTAATATTGAAATAAATACATCTCTGTGAGGTGTAAACTCAAGTTAAGCTTGTCCACAAGCTTTTGCAAGAAGGGTCTGATGCTGTGAATATGTGCAGGAAATCTGTTTAGTACCTCCTCAGTTTACTTCAATCAGGAACCATGTTAAAAAGTCTATCTGCATTGCTGTAGAATTATACTGTAAGCTGTATAAAAAATAACATTTTCTGGCAAAAAAATTCCTGTTGTTTTAGCAGATTCTTCTTCCTTGACAGAAAATGTATTGATCTGATCCTGGTAAAGTGAATGTAGTACTCAACAGAACAGTTCCTGCCATATAATTTTGATGCTCATAAGGTTGTGTCATATTTCATATGAAAAGACTCTGTCAACTTCCACTGACTGTTGAATCTTAAAATGATTCATCCACACAAATATATTTTTCAGGAAAGCTTCTGAAGCAGAAAACTGATTTCATTGCAAAATAACAATTTAATTAAACATATGTTTATTTTAGAAGTATGTACATCTCTATATATGTTTATTTTCTCTTTTTTAATTTTTGTGGCTCCTATGGAAATACAATGTTTAACATAATATGGAAAAAGAAATTGACTGGAAATAATATATTTTGAAGAATAAACTTGTAAAAGCATCTATTTCTTTATTGTAACTTTACTGTTTACTTATAACTAAAGAAAGTTATTATGTGAAATAGTTATAATTGTCAACATTTCTCACTTCTGAATCATTCAAACTTTATATTTCCAATAATCTCAGTCCAAGTTTTATCTTCAGATTTTCATCTCAGAATACCTGAATCGTTTTGCCAGCCAGATTTCCCATATACCAATGTAAAATTTGATTTCTATTCCTGCCTTTTACAATTTCTCTTGCTCTTCATGGGAGGAACCATCCATAATAAACTAGGAGGGGAGAGACTGGTTCGACTGCCAGCAAATAAAGCTTTTCCAGTTAGTTCCATGAAGTTAGAGGTTTCAGCTTCAAGACATAATTACAGGTAAGGATGGCTGTGTTGAAAGGTTGTTGGTGTTAGGCCATTGGCTTCAGTGGGGACACATTTCTTCCTCAAATGTTCAATTTCAGCAATGTTTTAAAGTATTTGTGTGATTAGATGTATACAGACATGCACACACAAGAGGTTCCTCTCACTCATGTTTAATATGGAAGAACACTTGGTATGCCCAAAGTAAGAGTGCATGAAGATGGTATTCCTTGGTTGTTTTTGTATTTCTAAATACAGATATAACTTGCAATGAAATATTCACCTGTTTTCACACAGATTAAAAAAAACCCCCAAAATTAAAACCTTTTTCACAAAGAAAAAGAGTTTCCTCAGCTTGTCTCTGACTGTGTTGTCAGGACCACTGTCTCACTCATGTGTGATGTTATATTTTCCCATGAAGCTTGATAGGATCTAAACATAGAAACTTTAATTCATTTCTTAGTCCTACACCAGTCAGTATTTTAGAAACTTACGGTCAAATTTACTATTGAGTGTTACAAAGGTCATTGTTTCATAAAGCCACAATTTCTCTAGAATAGTTTTATTGCTATTTTAAAATCTTCTAGCTATTAAGCTAAGCTTACAATTTGGTGACCTGCTGCATGTTCACATGTTGTAGTACTCAATTTAAAACCTGTGCAGACTGGAGGTGAGTGCAATTCTAATGTGCCAATCCAAGTGAGACCAATTTGGAAAACTTTTCCTAGAAAAACCAAAATCATAGAATAACTCAGTTTGGGAGTGACCTCAAAAATGTAGGCATGTTTTTATGTCTGCTCTTAAAGAACAAAAGAAGGCCAAGCACAAGTATTGTATGTCACTTAAATATCTTGACATTGTTAAATTGGATTTAAAGTGGTGTAGAGACCTTGAAACAATCTGATTGACTTCACCTTTGCTGACACTGACACTGAGCTATGGATTTTCAAAATGAAGCATCATAAACATCTGCAAAGCATGAAGACCTGAAAAATTTAGCAGACATTTTCCATGAAATGTCTGCAGATTGAGACAAAAAATATCCTGTACTTATTGGTGCACAGACAGTCTAATGGTGATGCAGTAGCTGGATGAAACTAGACCCACCACATTGATATGGATTCTAATCAATAATAAGATGGAGCAGAGAAATATATCCCAATACTGACTGAGCCCTTCACTATATCATTTTGGTTGCCATTTAGAGTCCATGATAAAGAATTTCAGTTCATAGATACAAAAACCTTTCAAGAGAGTGATGCTACAAATGAGTCACCTCAGAAGCACTGACATAAAAAAAAGATACTCCTCCCCTAGATATAACTTTTGAGGTTTCTTCCTTATTTAAGGGCTATTTTCCCTGCCATCATTCTAATTAGTGCCAAGCAAAAGTGCTCTGTTGCCCAAGAGGAAGGCAGTAGCTTTTTGCTGAGTGCAGTTGCTGAAAGCAGCTTCCAGTCCCATTGAGTAGTTACATGTTGTCTCCACAGACTTGCTAGGTCATGGATGCTCTTTGACTATGTTCTTTTATTTTCAGTTGCTAAATCAGTTAAAAGAAGGAATGATATAACACTGTCCTAAGATCACTATTCCAAGTGAGCAATTGCTGCTGTAGTTGCCATAGGGATACTGAATGAATGCAGATGAGGTAGGAGATATCCAGAAGGCTCTGTGAACATGAGTTTCCCTTCAGCAGCCCAGTGTGACCAAAAGATGGGAGATTTCTGCAATTCCATAACGCTGGGCTGAAATGGCCCTCTGGCTGTCAATGTGCTCCTTTGGCCAGAGACGTGGTCACCTTGCTCACCATTAATAGTGGAACTTGGCCTCTTAGGTGGTTTTGAAAACATTACCACAAGCTTCCTAGGAGCAATACTTAGAAACAGCTACTTGCTGTGAAGACTAAAATACCACCAATACTGCATTTGTAATAAATCCACCAAGGAGAAGAGTGGAAGCTGCATACATATGAGACCAAGTGGTGTATTTGGGGACCAATAGAATCTAATTTTAATAAACTAATATTTGCAGAGCAATAGCTGCTCAACAGAGGAAGGAGCTATTGCATAGAAGGTGTTCAACACTATGACAAACTATCTTTCCATGCATAAGAACTGATAAGTGAGCTGCCTCTCAGTTCAACTTGTTGATGGCAAGGGGTGAAAGTGGTCAGCTGCATACACAATGGTGATAATTTTTAGTGTAGCTGTGTATTTGCTTCTATTCCAAATAGGACTGAATCAAGGCACTAGTTATTATGAAAATAGCCTGTAAATGCAATTACTGACTTGCCTAAATAGCCTCAGAAAACACTGGTGAACTTACATGATAACTTCATGACACACACCGGCACTCACAAACTCTACCTTTGGAGCACCATTTGCTCCCCACCTGCTCATGGAAAGAGATAGATCTTACAGCCTTGGGCTCCTCAGATCTATGCTTTCCACTGGAAGCTGCAGAGGAAGACTGATGATATTTATGATGAAAAGAATCAACTCTGCCCTCAGGTGCATATTCACAGTTGTATGTAAGGTCTGAGTTAAGTACTACATTAGTTGGTTAAAAAATACACAAATAAATACAGACTCAGATTGTACATTTTTGACATGGACACAGGTCTTAATTATTATGGCATGACTAGAGCCTTGTCTATTCTGAATGGATGTATTTCAGTTGTCTCCAGAGAAATTGTAGTGGTTTGCTTCAGGTCACTTAGACTATCAGCTCAGACTTTCAGCTCCCAAAATGCAAATTTGTGCTGGGAAAAAACCACTCTGGCTGGGTGTAGGCTGCAAATCTAATGCTATTTCAAAGTGGTGTTATCCCAAGCACTGTTCATTGGATGTATTAACAGAGTAAGATACTCTTGTAAGGATTATCTCTTGATGGTATACCCAAGTTTGAGCCAGGATAATTAATTTGAAAAAATGATAGGTAGGAATGGGATTTTATGAGAACAGGTGTAAACATTCCCCTACTAAATGGAATGAATTAGCAGCCAAAAGGTAATCAGAAGATATGTGGTTCACTGATAAATACACAAAATCTAACATGTCTTGCTCAAGAGTGAACTAGATGGCAGTAGTTTCTCTATTCCCACTCACCACAATACTGTCTGTCCCTCCTATTCACAGCACCTCTAAGCTTAAAGCTCTGCAACTTCTAAAATGTCCTCCCCTTCCTCATTTTTAGGTATTTTATGGTATTATTAACACAATGAATTAGTACCTTTCAAAGCTGTCTGATGGAGGTTAATTAATCCCTTTTAAACCACTCAAGACTTAATTGAAATAAACAAACATTATCATATCTATCTTTCAGCCGAAGGAAATGAATCACAGAAAAGTTAAGTTGCTTCTAAAGTCATAAAACAAGTAGTAGGCAAATCAGGAGGAGAGGTAAGCAGCCCTGGACTTCAAGACTCCCACTGTAATGATTACATTAGCCTGACTTCCTAGAACCAGTATGTCTGAATGAGATAATTTTATTCAAAAGAGTTCTCAATTATAGTCACATTTAGGCTTGATTCCAGTATTGCTGTAGCCAGTGGGGAAACAGCAGCAGAAGATTTTCTTGCTAATGTATCCTTTTCAGTGAAAGGGAAGACTACTGTGAGACAGTGTGGGTGAAATAATTTTCCTAATGGGGTATTTTTTTAATGTTAGCAGGTGTTAGTATTATAAGCTTGCAAGAAAAGCCAGGTGCTGTCTTCCAGTCTGATCTCACCTTCCTTGTAAACGAGCCTTTAACATAGCTCTGATTTCCGAGGTCAGGCACAGCTCCCTCCAGCCACTCTCTGGGCTGCCCAGCCCGGCTGCATCCATGGACATGCAGAACAGACCGGATGCAAGAAGGGTCACTTGGCCCTTCCTTGCTGTTGCTGCGGAGCCTCCCCTGCTTCCCAGTGCTTGGTGAGGCCAGACAGGTCACAGAGGAGAGCTGCTGTCACGCATGGGTGATGATGCAGCTCCTGCCTGGGGACTGATGGAGGGGAGAAGGTCTCCGAGATCCGGTGGGTGTTGCAAGTGACCCCAGCCAGCAGCAAGCAGCGTGTGCTGCATGTTCTTCAGGGACAGTGGCCTCTGCAGGATTTAGGCAGAGTACCTAGGCTCAAACCAACCTTGGGGCTCCACAATAAACTGAAATAACATGGGCAACAGCTTTCTGAGAGATGCTGAACATACCCTCCATCACCCCAAGGAACAAAACCATACCAAGGCAGGTCTACCAGGCCTTCCTCCTGCTCTCTCCCCGAGGCAATGGGATAACCATCTGTGCACCTCTCTGATATGTCAGCACTAAACACCCAGTTTGTACATGACACCCAGTTTGTAAATGGCTTTATCTGCCATTCTGTACACAGCCTATTGACACATGACAGTGGCAGCAGGACCGCAGTGACTTTCCTGATTTCTCCTGTGTATTCCTGGTTTCCACTGGCACAAGAGAAATGGATCATTGCTAGGCAGCTTTTTACAGAGTGACTGGACCAGCAGTGGAAGGGGAAAGAGCTCACATTTAATTTCTGCTTGAAAAACATCAGTGATAAAAAGGCCTTGTGCTAAACTTCTGTGATGGTAGACTTTCAGCCTGCTGAGAGTAGTTTAGACCAGACAATTGAATAACTCTTACTATTAAGAGCAGATTTAAAATTTCTTAATCAATGCAATCATACACACAAAAATTTCAGTGTAGCTGTAATCCTCATTAGCACATGACACTATGCCTAATTTCACCTGCAATTACGTGGATAGACCATGTAATTACGCCACATAATTACTTGTGCATTTTACAAATGAAGTTGTGTGTCTGCAGCTCAAGAAGATGCAGCTCTTTCATGTCAACCAAAGTCTTCTGGTGTATTTTCTACCATATATGTGTTCTTGTTATTTAAAAGAAGTTGAAAAAAGTCAACCAAGAGTGCAAGAAAAAAAGTAAACTTTTTGGTTTAGGCAGTGAATTTTGCTTTAGGAAGTTAGGATCAATTGATGGAATTTATTGGCAGAAGCTTGTTTAGAATCTGTAAACTATTATAAATTAAACTTGTTGTGGTTGATATCTATCAAACCTCTTAATATGCTCTAGGCTCTCACTGAAGGCATAAAGAGATGAACAAATAGGAAATTCCCAGGCAGGAAAGAAAGCCAGGCCATGTTCTCAACTGTATCTAAATCTACTCAGTGTAGCAAATAGCAGGAATTACACTGGTGTCAGTTATAATTCCCAAATACATTGTGATAATCTGTTTCAGTCTCCACATAGGTTTACAATAGAGACCTTATCATAGTTTACACTATGGAAAAGCAAGACTACCTCTAGAGGCCAGCTGTGTCAACTCTGGCTGCTGGACTCCTGCCCAGGTTGTATAGGCAGTGCAGATATCACCCATATGGACAAAAGGCCTGTTAGGCCATTGCCTTGTATCTTACCCTGCCCTCTAATAGTATTTGTTCAAAGAGAAGCGGGTATAAAATGCCACAGGTCTGACTGCACTGGTTGGCAGTCCCATGTAGGGAGTGAGAGGAGAGCCTTACTGGTGCTGCATTAATTTTTCATTAAAAAAAAAAATCTCAAAGAGAACTATATTAAAAATATATTTCATATGACCTCACTCAAAAAGTTTTATTCTGGGTTAGCATATTTTAATCATTTTATTGTTTCTTCAACAAGAAGAAAGCAGTTTTATAACAAAAGCAGCTAGAGAAAAGAATTCTGTTGGAATAAAACCTGCCAAGAAGAAATGCAGTCATTCAGTAATGCCATGAAACAAAGTCAAATTCACACCATGTTTTCCTCATCCCAAACACAAAGTATGTGCCAAAACAAATTTAGGTGCTTAATATGCTCACCAGTAGTGCCAGGTCAGCTTTATTTTTAGTTAGTAACATAGCCATTAAGTTCCTACAAAACAAAGCCCGTTGCAGCAAGTGCAAGCTCAGCCCTAAACACATGGGACAAAAGGTAAGGTAAATGGAGAGGGAAGCCACCTACAGATCTCTAATCCCAATGACTGCCTCAGCCTTTAGAAAATTAGGCAGTTCTAATGGGTGCACTTTCCCTGGAAGGTGTGAGTAGCCCAGTTGTTCCTTCTAATGGTTGCAGGTAGCTGCATCTTGCTCTCTATTGGGGGTGAGGATATTTGGACAAGATAAAGGGAGAAAATATACAAAGGAAATGCCCAGAGACAGAAATTGCAATACCTTGTCTATACGCTGTGACAGTTAATGTCAGTCTAGAAATCTTAATATTTGGCTTTGTGTATGGGCTCTTGGTAGCCCATTAAAGAAGAATGAAGAAAGGTGAACCACCATCATTAGTTTTCTCTTGGGTGCTAAATCAGACCAGAGTCAGCTGAAACCAAAACTTCTTTTATTAAAAGGATGTTGTGGGAGTCTTAACTAGTCAGTACATTCTCAAAAATATTGGTAACATATTTGTAGAGACATAAAAATCTTAGGCAAAGTATTTTGCCATTTTTTGGTGAACTTATGCTTATGAATTTATACTTATGCTTCAGAATTACTGTGTAATTTTGCTGCTAATTTCAATTGCAATTTGCTTTTTTTTTTAATAGCCAAGGCTGATATTTTAAAAGGCATTTGGAGTGTTTACTTCTTAAACAGCTTCTAAAACATATCCAAGCTCCTGTTTTTTCTTGTAGAAATAAGAGTTTTCAGTATCATACTAGATAAAGTTTACTGGATTTAAAGTTTAAGTCTCCTGTCACTAAATCTGTGGCAAAGTGACAAGATCTATTTCATGCAGTAATTTAAATTTGTAGATCTCAAAGCCCTTGAAGAAAGGGGCTGTAATCATCAACACTGATGATCACTGCTGATGGGGAACCTCAAGAGATAAAGGGATTCAGTGAAGGTCATCCAGCATGCCAAGACCTGAACTGCACCCTGCTCTGCTTGGAGCTAGGCCAGCACTCGATCCCATGGGTGCTGCTGCTTTCACAAGCTGATATATATATTTTTTTTTTGCTTCAGGTAGTTTGGAGCTAAGAGTGCAACATTCAGTCAGAGTGCATGCACATCCTCCCCACCCTGTCCCATGCTGTCTTTTTTCCTCTCCTCCCATTTACTGTGTCTGTGATAATTTTTTTTTACAAGGATTTGCTGGAAGTGGTGGTTGCTAATGGAAAGTACTCTGAAGACTGTAACAAGCAAAAGCCATCATTTGAGTTTAACTGATGTATTCATCACCTTGCTTTGCATAGAATTCCTTGTGTCTAGCTTTCTTCTATCATGGGCAAACAGGTAATACCATCTCTTTTATAAATGTATCATTTTACCAGATAGTTTTCCTTTCCTCATCTTCCTCCTGGAGGGTTCCTCCAGAGCCTTTCTGATGCAGGAGGTACAAACTGTCTGTTGTCAGCTTACTCATAGCTGACAAAAATCCAAAACTAGACCTCGTGTTTCCATGCCAGCATTACCCTTTGGGTTAAACATGCTCCTAAGTTATACGTATCTCTGAATATATGCTCCCCACAAGCCTAAGTTTGCTATACTGGGAAAGAGGAGATATATAATGTGTTAGTCTAATGAATGCAGGGCAAAAACCTAATTTCCTTCTGCTTCCTTTATCTCTAGCTAAATACTATTTAGATGGCTTAAGTGAGATATGTAGTGGTGGCTCTGTTGTGCTGTGCGTGGACTGCTTAGATCTCCATGAGAGATGGCAAAAGGGAGATGTTGCAGGAGTTTGGGATTATCATGATTGTCATCCTACTCTCTGATTAGGATTTTTTCAGGCTGAATCGGTGTCCTTCCTACACCGCTCTGACACAAGAATGGATCCCTGTCTCCCCTGGATTGCCCTCTGTGGGTCATCACAGTAGTTAAATGCCACAGCCCCTTTTATAGGCTGCTCAGTGGAGGCTCTCTGAAGCTAACTTGGAGATCCTGCTGCCTTGAGATGCTCCAGATGCATTCTGAGAATAATCTCCAGTCATTTATCTCTCCTTTTTCTCTGGATGGCCTAAGAGCCTGTGAAGATATCTGCTATGCCATTTTTTACAAATTCAGTGTATCTTATTAGATATAGTATTTTCTTTTCTTTGAGAAATTTGCTTTTGAAGTTATTTTTTTTTCTATCTATGCCTTTGATGGATTTCTAGCTCTCTTTCTTCTTCTGCACTGAGATAGAGGTAAATTTTGCACCGAGTGTCTGCAATTCTGCATTGGAGAACTGTATACTTTTTCCTGACCACATTCTATGCAAACAGGTGAATATATCTTCCTTATTTCTTATTCCACTGGACATTTCCTTGACATTGCAATGCTGACGATGTGATTTACTTCTTGTATTCCTTCTGCCTTCTAATAGCATGTCTGAGTCACAAGGGAAGGAGTCTCCAGTCTGCTCTTTGAAATAACTGGCTATTCACCTCATGGTGTTGCTGAGCTCTCCTCCCATCTTCTTTGGACTCCGCCATCAATTCAGTTTGGATACTTCAAAACACAAGTATTGAACTACAGAGTTCATGACTATATGAGCTCTGTCCCAGCAAATTGTTAAGAAGTTACAGATAAACAGAAAATTTTGCTAAATTAGAATTTGCCTAAAGAGAAATTCAGAGTTCACAAAATGGTGAATCACAGGAAAACATAGATAGGCCTGCCTTCTTCTTCCGAAGAGGCCGGGAATTATTAAAGAGCAAATGTATTTTAGAATTTTTATGCTTTCCAGCATAAATTCCTTCCACCTAGTATACAAATCCAAGCCATCATTTGTCCGACTAACCCATAATCAGATCCTTGGTAGATGGAGATTTGTTTTTGCTCTTTTTTTTCAATTTATTTTTTAGCAGCATTACTAAGAGGAAGAATGAAAAAAAGAAAAAAAAGGTAAAAGGAAAAACACATGTAAGAAGCAATTTTAAAAATACCTCCAACCATCAAAAGATACATGTTGCTCTTAACAGTAAAGAATATTTGGGGATGAATAAAAAAAGTTTTTGGAAAGCCACACTGCTGTTATGACAAGGTTATCAATCTGAGGGAGGACCTATCTAATATTATATAGATATCTGTGGTGTAGGTATCTCAGCTGTAGGTATCCGCAGCTTAATAAGTCATTCCAGGCTTCCTCTGAGTCCACAGAGGGCAAAACAAGCACGCTGAGGCTGTGATTCATTGCATCTACTGTAGGTCTAAAATAGGTGATATAAATCACATCTTGTAAGTACCTGATTCCTTCCACTGACTGTAAAGAAAAACTAGTCTAGATGTAGGGATCTATATCTTGTAGGCCTTTGAAGATACATGGAGTGGGTGTCAGGTCAGACTCACAATGTGTTTAAGTACAAGGAGATTCAAAAAGAAAATCTGGGGGCAAGAAAAGCAATCAAATACAGGCAAGAAATGTTAGAACAGGTAGCTGAAGACATGATCAGGTTGATCACAGATTAGTCAGAAAAAACACATAAGTTGCAAGGCATTGCAGCTTGGACCATCTGACCGTACAAAATGAGTATGATGGACATACTGAAGAGACAGAAGAAGAGCGTTAGTAAAAGACTACAAAACAAGCATCTCCCTAATTTAGTCCATGTCCATACATTCCTTCATACCTACAGCCATACTTTTACCTTGTTGTTTGTGTGTTTAGCAAGAATTAACTAAAGTCTGAATTTGATCCTTTCGGACTAAATTTTGCATCTCCACTGAATCCACAGCTGATCCAATGCAAGTTAAACCACCTCACATCTAAATGGATTTAAAATGTTCTGATATTAGTGAAGACACAGTTTTTCATCTGTGTAAATGCCCCATGGTCAATTTTTGCCTTGACATAGGTTCTTTCCTCATTTGTTCTCCAAAAGTGGTTCTGCTTCTCTTAGGGTGGTGGAACCAGAGAGGTCCCTTTGGAAGGGAGACCAGCAAGAAGGTGTTGATGTATGTGTCACACGGTCATAGAGTTCACCACTGAATTTAGCCCCGAGTCTGAACAAAGAAATGGGTTATTAACTTTGGAATTGTCTTGCAATTTACTATTTCACAGATAATAACCTTAGCAGGGTTCTGGAAATATTAATGCAAACTACCAGACTGTTTTTAAATGTCTTCAGATCATCTGCACAGATGTCATGTAACATACAAGTTCAAGGAAGCTTGCATTTATCTTGAGATTTAACTTGTTTTTGCCCAAAAAGTAAAAGCAGTCACAATTTTAGTCAAGATTTAGTCAAGATTTTTTTCAAGAAAATAATAAACTCAGTCTTAATTTGTGTTTCTGTTTGGACTGATGGCTGTTTATTGTGTGTTATTTTCTTTAAAACCTCTCAAGGAATTTCATAATTCCAGAATGGCTTTTTTTATTGACACCCATTTTCCCAGACTACTCTTTTCTTCATGATTTGGCTACAGTTCTACATAATTTATTTTTATTGACAGTGAGAGTACTCCATTTGTTTGACTTTTTCAAACATTAGCTGCTATATATGTTGTTTAAACTGTCAGTGTTTCCTCATATTCTCATTAAATCATCCCATTCACCTCTCTAGGAAAAGGCAAGTCAGATCTGGCATTTGTTGCTCTCAAGGAGAAAAAGAGGGGAAATGGTAGCTTGACCTCACTGGAATTGCTTTTTCTGACTTACAGCTGTGAGTACTGAGGATTTAGGGAAGATGGGCAAGGGCACCCACCCTCCATGTTATTGTTCCAAGGCTTCTTACAGAAAAATAATGATGTAACCTTTAATAAAAATTATTTCTTATCAGTCTTTTCCATGATTCACCATTGAGCTACAGTAGAACACTGTCAAGCTTTGGGCATCTTCTAGAGCATTTGTGATTCAAGGATTTCCAAGCAAGGAAATCCTGAGGAAAAGCAAGGTATTCTGAGGACGTGGGATAAGCAGCCAGTGACAACAGATGAATGGCTGCCTGTGATTTTGGTGGATGGGGTTTGGTGTCCACAATGGTTCCCTCTTTCTCAAACTCAAACCTCTAGCTGGAATCCAGAAAATTGGATCTGGCTCTTCAGGGAAGAAGGAAGGGCAGCTTTAGAAAAACAGGGTAGGTTTATCAGCTGTAGATAACAGTGATTTTTTCTTTTATTTTTCAACATTCTTGTTCATGAGGCCACCACGAGCTCTTATTAGGCACAGACCAGTGGGCATGGGACAATTAATTAAGAGTCTCAGAAAGTTCACCTCATCCCATTTACCAACCACTCTGATCACCACACATAGCTTTCTACTGGGAAAAGCTGTAAATTATTAAAAATGAAGAAAACAGTTGAGTTTTGAGGTTTTATCACTAGAAATTAGATTGCATTTTTCTTTAGTTAAAAGTTACTGAAAATAATAATTGGTTTTATGTTGCTCAGATACTTACTACCAAGAGAATTGTTTCTTGCAGATAAGGTATCAATTACTTGATGATTTTTGCTCCTTTTAAATCAGCAACTGATAAGCATATTAGATGCAGAATCAGAGGAAGCCTTAAAGATATGATCTATATCCTACATACCTGCGCCTTACCCAAATAGAGAAAATAAAAAAAAATCCCAAGAAAAGAATATGCACAATGAGAAATAAGATCTATATTTTACTGTCTGTTTTATGTCTCTGTTATCTTGATTAGTTTGAGGAACTAGAGCTACCATGATTCCTCTTGTGTTTTCTATATTTTTTTCTATTCTCCATCTGAGAATGATGCACTGGGAATGCAGCCTGGACCTACATTTCATGCAAATTAATATAGCTCACTGAAATCAACAGAGCTAGAATGCTCTAAGCTGCTAAGGATCTTTTCATACATCTTATTTATATATTTTCAGGACAGACATAATATTTTAGTTCATATTAAAGTGTAGAGTTCATCATAGCACTAATCTCTAAGACACAGGCCTGCCTATCTTCTGTGATAAAGGAATTACATTTCTTCTGTTGTGATGATAAAAATCTACTGTTCTCAGGAAGATGACTTGCTGGAACCTAAATAAATTGATCATACCCTACTCTATGGTAGGAATTGAAGTGATGTGACTGCTGACCTAACCAGCAAAAGAGATCTCTTGGTGTTATTGCAGTTAAGATAGCAAGACTGCTGGTGCCACTTGGTGGATAGTGTTGGTTTATTATGTGTGTGTGGGATTGACCCTGGCTGGGTGCCAGATGCCCACCAAAGCACTATCACTCCCCTCCTGAACAGGGGAAAGAAAATAAAAGGAAGGGCTCATGGGTCAAGATAGGGACAGGGTGAGATCACTTAGCTCTTACCATCATGGGTAAAACAGACTTGACTTGTGGAAAATCAAACCTTAAGATACCTTCCCCCTAGCCCTCCTTTCTTCCCAGCCTCAACTTCACTCTTGATTTTCTATACCTATAGCTCCCCCTCTACCAAAATATTGTCCCACAAAGCCAATACAATGCTGTGATGGAAAAAAAAAGAATTACAATTTTGTTATTGTTATTGTGGCCATGAAAAATATGTGGGTCAAGTATGGGGTACTAATAAATTGCCACAATATGTATTGTAAAAAAATGTAATAATTTCCAGTAGACAGATTTCAGCCCTGTCACAAGATTTAACCCAGTCCACTGTCTGCTCCTGATTTTTCCTGAAGCCTGTCAAACATGGAGAGGGAACAATGTTCCCAGCTCAGAGGTTTGGTATCTCTCAGCCTTCTTCCTTCTACCCTCTTTCTCAGGGACCTCAAACTGTATTAACAAGGCACAGATATGCTAAATGACCAAAACAGAGGTGTTGCCTTATTCATGTGGTTGACTGTGGAGCTATGCCAAATTGCTTGTTGGGGACTGTATGACATGCTCCTCAAGTGTTGGGAAAGCATGGGATCAGGAACACTGGACAGAATTTCTGCTTATTTGATGGAAGAGTGAGGTATGATCTGTTGAGGTCAAAAGACTGAAGAATGTTGATGCAAAGAAATGGTTCTCAGGCAGTGGCTTACAGGCATCATTGTGCCTTAAAACTGGGACTAAGAGCAAAGTATAAATTGCCTGTGGCACATCACCTACTCAGCAGTTTTACCCATGGCCAAGTCACAGGTCTCTAGCTTAACCAGTAAATATTCAGCCTCTTTTGAAGAGGCTGTGAACATAATTTATGAAATTATCACTTTTCAAATAAATATTTATTTCTTTTTAGGCTCCTGAGTGCACTTTCTCTTTTTATTGATATTACTTCACACTTCTAATGTGTGAAATATTTCCAGCTGTAATTACAAAGTGGAACATTTCTTTGTTTTTCTGTCAGAGTTTTATGGTCTGGATAGCATTTAGCTGTAGCGAGTGTCTGCCATTTCTGTTTGTTATTTACTGTGTATGTTACAACAGGAGAGTGTGAGAACTGGACAGCTAATACATCAGATAGATTTGCCAGAAGGGCACGTAAAAAGCTTTGCTCCAGGCGATTGTTGAGGACTTCTCCAAGTCACCGCTGCCAAGGAACAAAGTCAGGATCCCTGAGTGCACAGTGCAAGCTGCCATGGATAGAGCCACATCATTGAGCAGGGAGGTGAAAGCACCGGCAACAGGCTGCTAGAAAGGTGGAGGAAGAGGGACTCTGAAATAATTTAGGGTTTTCTTGCTAAGCCATACTTTGAGAAATACAGAGTCAGAAAAGTTGCTTTGCCCTGCAGGGCAATCCTGAGGGACAGCTATGGAAAAGGGACTTGGAGAAGGCCACACAGGTAAATTGTTTTGCCTGGCATGAACCTGCATTTACCAGTAGACGTGGGAATGAAATGTAGCTCCTCATATTCTTAGCTCAGCACATTACTCAGTGACACTGTCCTATTTGATCAGCTTTCCAAAATGGCTGTGCTCACCCCACCGTCCCCAGCCCCCAATGAAGTAACAAGCCACCTACGATATTTTTTCTGCCCTAGTTTCTTTAAAAAAAAAAATCACAACACCGCCAACCACTTTTGCACAGCAGTCTCGGTCGTCTTTCACTACGCTGGTCTATCCAGCCTGTTATTTAAGTTCTCCCTGAAAAAAATCCCACCACTTTCTTCCACAGTGCCCACACAAAGTGAGTCAATGTTCTTTCCCATTCATCTCGGAGAGACCAGGATTGCATCCAACATATTTTCTCAAAAAAAAGACAAAAAGGAAGAAGCATGGGTAAAACCACCAGGACATTCATATAAATCAGCTGAATAGTTGCACAACTGTGTTTCTACAACCCTTAATCTTCCACATTCACACCCCCCCCTACTATCAAACATACCATGTGGACCAGGATCGTAACTATTAACTAACTCTGTGCATAACAGAATATTCAAAATCCCAAACATAGTAGCAACTTTTTTACCCATGGTGATTATGCTTCTCTTCCTGAGACAGGTTACCCAGTTAGAGTAAGAAAGTTCCCCTCTCCATTGCTATAGAAGTCTATGTCCTGGGTGGTGATTCCATCTCTGCACAGCTGTCAGAGTACAGGCCTCATGGACTCAGGCAGCAACACAAAAGCTTAATTTCTGTGATACAGATCTCATTTCTTTCTGTATTGTGCTTTCTGGATGTTGCATGTCAGCAAGTTTCAGACCTCAGCCAGACTTTAACAGCCCTGGTGTGTCTTCATGGGGTTTCTGAAACGTAGAAGCAGCAGTTATCCCTCTTCTACACCTAGGATGTTCTTTGTGCCTCTTCCTTCAGAAAACTAGAAGAAAAAGCAGAAGCATCTTTGTAACATGGCATGGGAACTCTGAGGAGTAGCTTCTGTGAGCCCCATTGCTCATGGAGCCATTGCTCCATGGTTGGCAGCAGGATGCTGGTTGTGGGGAGCATCTATGTGGAGTGTGACCTGCCTGGTGTCGTGGCTCCAAGTGCTGGAGGGGGAAAGGCATCTGTGCTGTGCCCAGCACAAGAGGGAGCTTGGCACATACTGTTTGGCACACTACAGCTCTCTAACCTCCTCAGCACATAGCTGCTGGCTGAATAGCATTTCTGAAAAAAAAGGCCCAAAACAAAAAAACAAAAAAAAAAAACCAAAAACCAAACAAACAAAAAAAAAACCACAAAAAACCAAACAAAACCAAATCACACCCAATGACCCAACAAGCTGCTTATTTATAAGTTTATAAAATTAATGAATTTCAGGTGTCCAACTTTTCTTATAAAATACATTCAGATTAAAAGGAATGTCAGTGTAAACATGGAGATGACAAAGTAGGCTGTTTCCCATCACACTGTTCAGAAAACTTACATTCCATTAAATTCTGCAAAACCCTTTCTGTAGAAAGCCCCTGTGAAGATGTGAAGATGTTGTTTCTTCCAGTTTCTGAGTAATTATTGTTGGTAATAAATTTCAGCTTCTCTGAAAATAAGTTAAATTGCACAAGTGATTTCAGTGAGACTGAGATTTGGACTCATGGTCTGGACAGCACTGGTTTTGACAGACATAGCTTTCCTGGTATTCCAAGAACAGTGTTGTTGTTGAGGTTTTCACAATTCAGAATAATATAATGCCAATTGCTTAAAAAAAGCTTAAAGCTGAAAATGATTTACTATTTTTAAAACAATTACTCTGACCACTTGCCTTTGTATTAAGTCATAAAGACAAAATAAATGTGAACCATTCTTCTACTGTCAACAGTTAGAGAGACTGTATCTGAATATGCGTAAAGTTATACCAAGGTACAAGATATGCTCATGAAAACACAGAATGCAAAAATATTATGCTAACTGATCATTTCTGCAGTTAAGGACATATTGTTGGATTTTCAGAGTCAATGTGCATGTGTTAAATGAATCAATGTACCACTGCTCTGTAAAATTCACCTCTGTGCAGAGGGCCCCATGCAACACTTCTGGTGTGTTTTAGTTTTGCAGAGGTCTCCAACTGAGCAGGAAGGAAGATTTCATCCTCTCCCAGAAGAGACTTTAGGAGTGATCACCAATAAAAGAGTGAGAAAACTCACTTTATGTAGTATCTAGCCCTACAGCAAGCCAGGGAAGAAATGGTTTAAGATTAAACAGGTCAGGTTTTAGCTCCTCTGAACTGCCAGCTGGCTTCACCCACTGGAGTACTCCGAGCTTTGCACTGGATCTGTACATTGGGTTAGCACTGAAGTGTGAGTGAATCACAGGGAAATGAAAAGCCACAACTTAAAAACAGAAGGAAGGAGTCCTGCCAAACAGGAATAATTGGCTGCAGGCATCAGCTTTCCCCAGTCTCCGGCTCATTCATTTCTGCAGAATGGCTCTACAAAAGCATCAACATAAATTTGACATTCGTATTGAAAACCACCTCTAGGTGGAAGTGTTGACCCTGCAGACAGAGATGAGATCATAAATATCTATGTGGCAGGAGTGATGGCAACATTTTTTTTTTAGAACTACTTCCTCTGATATTTTGCTTGAAACTGTAATTAGATGAGGTGCCTTGAGATTTATACACCTGTGAGCAGGTTGCAAAGCTCACTGAAGCCAGGAATTCTTTTCTCTCTGGGCCCTGATCCAGTGACTATGGTTCAAAGAAGCACTTCAAAGGACATTAGCCTGGGTGAATGCAGCAGCAAAGGTGCATTTTTGGTTTTGAACACATGCTTATGTGCAGTCCCCAGACTCTGTGCTTGCCATCTTGATCATGTTTTGATTGACATTGCAGCCTAAACCTGTGCTTCTCAGCTTATTCAGTGCCACAGAAAGTTTTGATTTTACCTGGACAAAACAAGAATATAGTTCCTATTTTCTCTTTCCCTCTTTAGAGAACAAATTGCAAACTCCTGACTCCATATTTGAGTAAGTCATTCAAAGCATGAGTCTTGTACTTCAACTGCTGCAGATTTTAAGTGCTATGTAAGACTAGATGCTGTTTCTATTACTGCTTTGTAGAGTGAAGGTATGATTCCGAAGGGATCAGAAACCATCCTTCTCAGACTGATTTCTGCACAGATCTGAGAGTAAGATGGACTGTTCAGTTCACTTTTCCAGGTGATTGTGACACTTCTTCCTTTCTTTTCAGATACCCCACCTGCCCCTTGCCCTCTTAATGCTTTAATAATGGTAAATAATTTCAGAAACTTTTCATTTTCTTTATTTATCTTTCTGTTTCTGTTTTATACTGAAACCTGATAAGGGCTTCTTTTGGGTTGGGCCAACATTTTCATAAACAGCCGAATGACACTGGAGTACAGCTAAGCACTCTTTATCCATAGGTATATTTTATTTATTGTCAAACCCAGTGTTTATATCAACTGTACATGTCTCATTTACCATTTATCATGCAGCAAAGAGTCTGGAAGGGAGATGAGACTATTGCTGGTACATCTTAGAACTCTGTGATCACAGCTTGTACCTACCTACAGGGACAGTGCTTCAGCTCCACTTTCTACCTGAGTGAATTTGCTTGTGTCTCTTACCCATCTGATGAGTGGCATAAATGCTGTACTACCAGGTAACCTAAGTGCAGCCTTAGTGCTCACTACTGGTAGCTCTGTTCCTCACTGTCTGAAATAATCCTTCTAATTGGAGAGCAAGGTTAAGCTGAGAGCAAGGTTAAACTGAAAGTGAAATACCAACAGAATAACTTTGGATGTGCATTCATGGCTAGCTAGTAAAGCTTGTGCCAAATGCTTTGAGTGTTGCCTGAGCCTCTAGGAAGGGTTGTGCCATTAATGCAGCACCTAATGCAGTTACTAGTTACTAGTATTTGTTACTGCACACTAATGCAGTAACTAGTGCTTCTACTAGCTACTCCTCACCAGCATAGTTACTCCTCACTAGCTTCTAGTGAAGGACGGTTTAGTTTTCTTATCATCACCATCAGGTCATGTCCTAAAACAAGCTTCCCAAATGCCATTGAGTTGTCCTGTAAAGGTGTTTGTGTGCATGCAAACAACCAAGTCAATGAGAGAATTGACTTCCTTCCACACTGAAATGAGGCCTTAATTAATTTGTTCTTTGGAGGGAAGTGGCCAAAAGAGGAAGAGAGAGAGCTAAGCCAGAAAGCAGATGTTCTCAGAGACTGGTCAGCTCTCCAAAGAGAGATGGGAGTTGCTGGACCCAAAATAAATACTCTGTAGCCCACCAGTAAAGAGGGATATATAATGATTATGTATTTTATATCTTTATATCTATTCTTATGTATGCATAGATAAGTGTGTAAGTATACTCACTGTGTATCTCTCTCTCTCTCTCTCTCTCTGGATTGGCACAAACATAAAGCTTATTTCCTTAGTCAATATAAGCCTAGATCTATTACAAAGCCTCAGCCATTTCATGAACAGCTTTATACTTTCCATGATAATATAACCAGCTGTGATGGTTCATGGGACAGGGAGATTGTGTTATTTGGCTGAGCTCAGCTCTCTCTGCCAGGAGAAACGAGGAAAGTTCATGATTGGTGAACTCCACATACCAGCTTGTCCCAGTGAACTTCTCACTGAGATTGCCCACTGGTCCTGTTAGAGTCAAATGTGGATGCCTCACACAAGAATGGAGCTAGGAAAGAATTTTTATCACCTCCACTACAAAGAAAACTAACAATGTTTAATAGAGGCACTTATTTTTAAGAAATTAAGAACTAGATGACCAGCAGAAAAATAAAGTTCTTCTTAATAATGGGTTTCCTTCCAGGCACAAGCCTTTGCACTCTGTTTTATACAAAACATGTCATTTTCTCATAATTTCCTCAAGTATCAAGTACAAGGAAATGGCTTTTTGTTCATAGGGTAGCTCACTGATTGATTATGTGTTCATACAGGGTCAAAGTCTCATCTTCTTTATACCACTGTAAATTGCATGAATTGCCAAAATCTTTATTGAGGAATTTCACTTCACTTTACTGTTAATCTTTGCTATCATTAAAATATTTGGACTAGTCACCACAGATTTCTTGTAGCTAGTCTGGAAATTTCAACCTTTTTTTTATCTGGTTAGCTAAATGGTCAAGAAAGAAGCTCAAAGATGCAGCTGCACACTTGGGTTTGTGCTTTGGATGCCGGTGTCTTTTTGCACTCTCTTTATTAGGGAAAAAAATCTAAATGGCAGAGCACTGTATCCTGCAAGCATTTCATTCCACCCACACAGTTCTTTTTCTTTAAAACAGTGGCTTATTCCCAACTGGAAAGGCAGCAGTCTAGCTAGAAGACAGGTTATGTTCAAGAGAGAAAGGAAGGAGGTAGCTGAATCATAGCAATTTAGCTCCGGCTGGGTAGATGTAAATCCAGCCACTGGTTGCTGCTATCACAGGCATAGTATGATTTTGGATACAGGGAATGGCATATTGTTCTGGGTAATGAAGGCTAGAGGTCAGAGCAGGCTATGCATTTGCCTTTATTGCTAGCACTCCAGCAGGTGCAATATTCATTGCCTCTGTTCTGTGCACAGCCATCTCTAGCATTACTAATGAAATGTCAAATCATATTTTTATTTACTTCCTTTCTTCATCACCTGCAAATAGCCACATTGACAATCCCCAAACCAATCATTTGCGGGTTTCTAAGGATGCCATCAGTAAAAGTCAGTCATCAGTAAGGAGCAACGCTTTCTGGAAATAAAATAAATAGGTTCATTTAAGGCTTTTCATAAAACAAATGTTGCAACAAAATTAATTTGTCCAGCATTAGTCATCACCCTTTCAGCATGTTAATACTGTTTCTTCTGGAAGAAACCGGATTTTTGAGGGGTTGAAAATATCCTCTGTTACACTCAGCACTCACAAAGGGCAGAAAAGGCACACTTCTGAATGTGTCATATTAACATGCTTCACTGTCCTGCATGTCCAAGTCATGCAGGCTGGTTCTGGTCATAGATCAGTTGTTATTATTTTCCCATGAGTAGCTACTTACACCTACTGTCTTGTCAGAATCTTTGCTGCAACAGGCAGGAGGATGGCTCTTTTTTGTGTTGATCTGCCCCAGAACCAGGCAGCTTCTAAGGAACATAAACCATCTAAGAAGAATGGTAATCATGGTGGGTGACTCCTTTCTGAGGGGAACAGAGGGCCCCATATGTTGACCAGACCCACCCTACAGGGAGGTCTGCTGCCTCCCTGGGGCCTGGGCACAGGATATCACTGAGAGACTGCCTGGGCTGATTCAGATTATTACCCACTGCTGATACTCCAGGCTGGCAGTGATGAGATTGGAAAGAGGAGTGTCAGGACAATTAAAAGGGACTTTAGGGCACTGGATCAAGTGGTTGATAGGGCAGGAGCACAGTCTTCAGTTCCTTTGGTGGCTGAGAAAAACTGTGAAAAGAATAGGAAAGCCCACATTATCAACAAGTGGCTCAAGGGTTGGTGTCATCAGCAGAATTTTGGATTCTTCAATCAAGGAGCAACGTTTATGGCACCTGGCCTGCTAGAACTCCATCTTTCTGTAAGGGAAGAAGGTTTTTAGCTCATGAACTGGCAGAACTTGTTGAGAGGGCTTTAAACGAGATTTGAAGAGGAAAGGGGATACAGCTGGGCTGTCTGGAAGCAGGCCCAAGGGTGGTAAGCCAGAGTCAGGGGGTGAAATCAGCAGCCCAGCTGAGTTGCATGTACACTGATGCACACAGCATGGGTAACAAACAAGAAGAGCTGGAGGCCATGGTTCAGCAGCAGAACTGTGATGTAGTTGCCACCACAGAAATGTGGTGGAATGGCTCACATGGCTGGATTGTTGCACTGGATGGCTACAAGCTCTTCAGAACAGACAGGAGAGAGAGAAGAGGTATAGGGGTGGCCCTTTATGTTAGGGAGACCTTGAATGCCGTAGCTATTGAAACTAATGATGATGAAGCTGAGTGTCTATGGGTGAGAATTAAGGGGAAGGCAAAAAAGGCTGATATCCTACTGGGAGTCTGTTATTGTCCACCCAACCAGGAAGAAGAGGTGGACAACTCATTCTATAAGCAACTGGAGAATGTTTCAGGATCATCGGCCTTTATTCTGGTAGGTGATTTTAACCTGCTGGACATTTGCTGGGAACTTAATACAGATGAAAAAAGGCAGTCCAAGAAATTTTTAGAGTGTGTGGAGGACATCTTTTTGTCACAGCTGGTGAGCGAGCCTGCCAGGAGAGGGACTATGTTGGATCTGTTGTTTGCAAATAGAGATGGGCTGGTGGGAGATGTGGTGGTTGGAGGTCACTTGGGACACAGCGATCGTGAAATTATAGAGTTCTCGTTATTTGGTGAAATCAGGAGGAACATCAATAATACTCTTACACCGGACTTCCAGAGGGCAGACTTTGGCCTATTCAGGAGACTTAGTCAGAGAGTTCCTTAAGAAGCAGCCCTTAAAAGCAAAGGAGTTCAGGAAAGGTGGGCATGCTTCACAACAGAGGTCTTGAGGGCACAGGAACAGACTCTCCCTGTGTGCTGAAAAGACAAGTCAATGAGACAAATGTCCAGCCTAGATGGGCAAGGAGGATTTGGAGGAACTTAGGAATAAAAAGAGGATGTATCATCTTTGGAAGGAGGGTCAGGTCTCTCAGGAAGTATTTAAGAGGACTACTAGAGCACGCAGGAAAAAAATTAAGGAGGCCAAAGCTCAGTTTGAACTTAAAATGGTGACTTTTGTAAAGGATAATAAAAAATGTTTTTACAAATATATTAATGGTAAAAATAAGGGTAAGACCAACCTTTGTTCTTTATTAGATGCAGAAGGGAACTTAGTAATTGCAGATTAGGAGAAGGCAGAAGTCCTTAACACCTTCTTAGCCTCAGTTTTTAGTGGGAAGATAACTTGCCTTCAGGACAACTGTCCTCTTGGGTTGGTTGATGGTATCAGGGAGCAGAATGGTCCCCCTGTTAGCCAGGAGGAGGCAGTCAGAGAACTGCTGAGCTGTTTGGATATTCATAAATCTATGGGACCAGATAGGATCCATCCCAGGGTGATGAGGAAGCTGGTAGATGGGCTTGCAAAGCCACTCTCCATCATTTACCAACAGTCCTGGCTCACTGGTGAGGTTCCAGATGACTGGACACTGGCCAATATGACACCCATTCACAAAAATGGTGGGAAGGAGAATCCTGGTAATTATAGGCCAGTCAGCCTGACCTCAGTACTTGGTAAGGTTATGGAACAGTTTGTACTGAGTGTCATCATGCAGGATGGCCAGGATATCAGACCCAGTCAACATGGGTTTAGGAGGGGTAGGTCATGCTTGACCAACCTCGTCTCCTTTTATGACCAGGTCACCTGCCTGGTGGATGCAGGAAAGGCTGTGGATGTTGTGTACCTGGACTTCAGCAAGGCCTTTGACACTGTCTCCCACAGCACACTCCTGGAAAAGCTGGCAGCCCATGGCTTGGACAGGAGCACTCTGTGCTGGGTTAGGAACTGGCTGGATGGCCGGGCCTAGAGAGTGATGGTGAATGGTGCCACATCCATCTGGGGGCCAGTCAGCAGTGGTGTTCCCCAGAAGTCTGTGCTGGGGCCAGTTCTGTTCAATATCTTTATTGACAACAGGGATGAAAGTGTTGAGCCTTTCATTAGTAGATTTGTAGATGACATTAAGCGGGGAGCATGTGTTGATCTGTAGGAAGGTAGGAGGGCTCTGCAGAGAGACTTGGCATGGTTGGATGGATGGGCAAAGTCCAACAGGATGAAATTTAGTAAGTCCAAGCGCTGAGTCCTGCATTTTGACCACAATAACGCCCTGCAATCTATAGGCTGTTACAGGCTGGGGACGTTGTGGCTGGACAGTGCCCAGGCAGAAAGGGACCTGGGGTTGCTGGCTGACATGAACATGAGCCAGCAGTGAGCCCTGGTGGCCAAGAAGGCCAATGGCTCCTGGCCTGTGTCAGGAACAGTGTGGCCAGCAGGAGCAGGGAGGTCATCCTTCCCCTGTACTTGGCACTGGTGAGGCCACACCTTGAGGGCTGTGTCCAGTTCTGGCCCCTCAGTTTGGGAAGGACCTTGAGTCGCTTGAGCGCGTCCAGAGGAGGCAACGAGGCTGGTGAGGGGCTGGGAACACAAACCCTGTGAGGAGTGACTGAGGGAGCTGGGGTTGTTCAGCCTGGAGAAAAGGAGACTCAGAGGTGACCTTATCACTCTCAACAACTTCCTGAAAGGTGGGTGTGGGGGTTGGTCTCTTCCACCAGGCAGCAATTGACAGAACCAGAGGACACAGTCTCAAGCTGCATCAAGGGAAATATAGTTTAGATATTAGGAAAAAGTTTTTTACAGAAAGAGTGATAAAGTACTGGAATGGTTTGCCTGGGGGAGGAGGTGGAGTCACCACCCCTGGATGTGTTTACAAAAGGACTGAGCATGGCACTTGTTGCCATGGTTTGGTTGAGGTGTTAGAGCATGGGTTGGACTTGATGATCTTGTAGGTCTCTTCCAACCTTGTCGTTCTGAGATCCATGTGTGTCTCTTCAAGAAGGTGGTAGAGCCCCCATCACCGGAGTTTTTCAAGATGTGACAGCTCAGAGTGCTAGATAATCCTATTTATGCTCCCTTTCCCTCAAAAGACTGGACCAGATGACCTTTCAGGGTCCCTTCCAACTTGGGCTGTTCTGTAATTCTGGGATTGTGAGATTTGGTCCAAGTGTACCATTGCACCAGAAACCTTCCAAGAGAAGCAGTATTTGGTCAGTTTCATACCCAGACTAAGTTTCTTGTGTGATGCAGGCTGTGTTAACGGAGGTGTGGAAATGGATAAACAGAGGAATCTCCTCTAGGCTTATTGCCTCAGACTCCTTCCTTCTGTTCCTTTCCTCTGGAGTTTGGCTTTTGCTTTTCATGTTGAGAGGTTTTTAGGGAAGAGAGTGTTTTGATTGCAGAGAGTTGCTTGGGAGGCAGAAATTGCTGGTTTAGGGCTCTTGGTTACTCCATGGGAGAGCTAGGTTTGTGCTGTCTATGGGTAGCAGTGAACTCACCAGTAGTTATCTCCAGTAGCTGAGACATGGTCTTCTTGACATTGAATCATGTGTACTCATAGGGATGGAAGTTTACTTTGAGCTCTTGGGTAGGACATGTTGTTTTTCCCATAATTTTGCCCCAAATGTACATTTTCCAACAGACTCATCACAATGGGTGGTGTTTGGGGCTCTTGTTTCCTTTGCAGATATGGGACATGAGAAAGGCAATGTTTTCTCCCAGGATGAAAGCAATCTGTCTGTGCCTACAGGTCTCTCTTTGATTACAATTAATTAATCACAAGTACATGTTAGAATTGTGCCAAGAATGCTCTGATCAGAGAAGCACCCAGTCAAAGGACAGAAACATAGAGAAAATTTAGAGGAAAGCCAGGCATTATGTTATACTTTGGGGAGGAGCTGTTGCAAGAGCAAATAATATCTTGATCTTCTCAGGGGGCATATTTTTGGAAGCCTACAGAGAATGTCCACCAGGATTAGAAAAGTGCTTCATAGTTTCTGCTGAAGAGGATATTTGTCCTCCCAGCTTTTTCTTCAACACCTGTTGTTTTTCCAACCTATGCCAATCTAGCTCCTGATCAGAATTAATGTGGTAGGTAGGAGAGAAACAACAACTTTCTGTCAAAGTATGCTGAGGAAGTTCACCTCAGTTATATTTCAAAGCATCTCAAATTTTTGAATGAAGTACTGGTTCCTTAAAAGCTTTTAGACACATTTATGTTTGGGGTTTTTTCATTCTGTTCAAGAACATGTAGAACATGGATGATGTTGGATGCTTGTATTCCTCTGGTCTTTCAGTTTCGCTGTCCTGGAAATAGAGTTTTGCTAGGTGGACACGTGAGGAAGGGGAAGCAAAACTTTGATTAATAACCCACTTCATTGTGACTGGTTGGAGAAGGATGGTTTGAGGCTTGCCTACAGCTCCAGCTCAGAAGAAACGTGTTCTCTTCTTTGAGATCAAAGCATTAGTCTCATAGCTGATAATTTTAAATTTAGTCTTGTGAGGGCTTTAAAGATTTATATAGATTATCTGTATGTCCTTTTGGGCACAAAATTTCACAATCATTGACCTAAACTGCCTTCAAAGTCACTATGCTGTTCCTCAGCACTGCAGAGACATTTTATGAACTCTGAGTTGTCCTCTGATTGGCACATCCCAGTTTGCTTAGGAAGAGACTTAACTACAATAGAGACTTAAGCACTTATGCCCAAGTGCAGACCTGTAACTGCCTGCCCTTGCTCTGAGCACCTGTCCTGGAAAGTTATCAGCAATAGCAACCTCTCACAAAGTCCCTGAGATTCTTCTGAACATGGAAACTCTTCTTCTAAGAAGGATTGGAAAAGGTCATGGTGCACTTTTCAGAGAGAAAGAAGGTCAGTAAACTGATATTTGGCAAGTTGCAATTTCTGTGGAAATGTGACACCTAAAACACGTTCCATGGTGTTTCAAGACTTTTTTCTTCCAATGATTTTACTCTTCATTAGACAGCTAAACAAATTTCAGTCTCTGTATCCTAGCACATTAAATAGTTACTAAGAAGAAGCACAATAGGAAACACTAACATACCTGACAACTGCACTTACTGTGCAAGTTCCTGTATCTGCATGCTCAGATTCATCCAAAATCTGGATCCTCTTTGTACAGACCTCAAGGCTTTATTGATGGACTGCAGCTAACCTGTTAGCTCACAGAGACAATCAGCATCAATGTCTACAATGCACTTGCTCCCCTTTGAGAAGTGTCTTGCCTAAAGCTTAAAAAACTGAACAAGTGACATCAACTGACCTTACTTTCTCCAAGTCAGAAGTTTCATGTCCTACACGTCCCATGGATGGAAAATGAAATAGAATGATAAAACATTAGAGTGATGACCTTTTCATGACAGAAATACTGAAGTTTGAAGTTGGTCTTTTTCTACAATCAGAGGACCAGAATGAATTTCAAAATCTTATATTGAAACAAATATCAGTGTTTGAGACAGTATTTAAATCTTCTGGTTATCTTAGAAAGAAAAATAAAAAAAGGAAACTTATTTTTCCTCAAAGTGCTTGTATGCAGCTCCATTCCTAACATATGATTCCATCAAATTTCAACAGCATAGCATGATGGGAAAGTGGAAATCAGTTGTCAGTCATTCCTCCTGATGAATACATCTGTATTACCTTACACCGGACTTCTTAAGTGACAAAACTTTGGTGGGTCAAAGGATTGCTTGCTGTGTGGGAGACAACAAAAAATTCAACATTGCACTTCTACTTCGATGCATTATTTGATACTAAGGACTCTATTGCAGAGAGTGTCTCCCTCTTGGGACAGTGGGGAGGGAAGCTTTTCTTTCATGCTTCTTCTCAGGAGAACCAGTTTGGTTGGAACAGCTGCTAAAATTATTAATCCACCAACTGACAGGTCATATGATTTCAGAGACTGGTTATTATTCATGTGCAATGTGCTGTTTTTTCTTTCTCTATGCTCTGGGTTATGCATATCTGACATCAGTACTGCAGCTGTATTACACTGAATGCTTTATATTTTAAGGCCTCACTTCAAATTACTGAAAAAAAAAGAGATCTCTCTCATGTATGTTGGAAAGGGAGAAAGGCTGTGGCCCTATATCAGCTCTGATGAGGTTTTACCTGTTATTCAGGCTCCCTATGCTCTGGTCAGCAGCAGACTGCTTATACGTTATCCATTGTATTTTTATCTATCAGATTAGTGCAACCCTTTATTCCAAGGACTCAAGAATTTCAAGGTGTTCCACAGACTAGCCATGGTTGGACACATCCACTCTATGGCTGCCTGTCTTGAATGGAACTGAGACGTTCATGTCTTCAGTATCATGAAATGCAGAGATTCTGTAACACTGGTCAGGGTAACACTCTCTGGACGTGTGGTGTCTGGAGATGGCCGTCCTTCTTCCTTGGGGGTCGTGAGTACAGTAGTGCTGGGTCTGACAGGATGGTTGAGGAAGGCAAGACAATGGCATATTAACCACCCCAACAAAAGGGACAAAGAGCTTTCCTGAGCACCAAGGGGAGATGTGAGTACATCGCATTGACAGTGCAGTCTTCGCACGAGGATTTTGGTACTTTTGGCTAGGAATTCTGGGAAGTTTCAGAGGCAGGCTTGGTCTGTGCTAATGTATAAATCTGGATAGTATAGAGAGGAGACAGATTGATATTTGTTTGTACCATTTATATTCTGGTCATTACAGGGCTCAAAAATCCTCTTCCTCGGCATGAGTGACAGAGGCAGTCAGGAATGCATAGCTTGTTCTGTAGTACAATGTTGACCACCTGACAGGTTGAAATGTGGGGGAATGTCTACTCTTTTCCTAGAGCACATAACCAGAGCCACTGTGGGAGACGTGCTGGGCTGGATGCATCACCGGGTGTTCTACATGGGCAGCTGTGGTGTCCCTCTGAGAGGCAGCATGCACTGCACTCTGCCATTCAGTGTCCCCTCCTTCCTTCCTCTGGGAACATCTTCACAGCCTGTCACAAGGGTGACCAAGAGAAAACCAGATGAATCACTAAAGAGACCTCTGAGTTCTTGAAAAAGAAGTGGCTTTTAAAAATACTGAGCTATTAAGTAGCCGCACCCTATGCATTTCAGGCAGAGTTCAACTTTTAACCATTCCAAGATAGCCCTGCAAGGCAAACACAACACTATTTCCTCCATACTTCACAAGGAAGGAAATTACAGCACAAGTGACATAGTTGAAGTTTCAAGCTAGGTGTATATCAGAGGAGGGATTAGTATTTATGCTCCTAACTACCAAAACTAGTGTTTTGCTCATCAAGGCAACAATGCCTCCAAGGCTTTGTGTTGCAGAATGAACAAAGCTAATGCAACTTTAATAATGTGTATGTATATTTTATGCCTTCGCCATAAGGACATGGGTTCCTTAGGCTATATGATTTTGACATATAGTTGAAAGTGGTGCAGATGTAATGCAATGAGATGGTCATGTCATAAAACCTGTAACAGAGGAGTTTTTCCCTCACAGTGCATCTGATTCCTTTCTTAGCATCTAGTACCTGGATTTGGGGTGGGGATGTTCTTATTTACCTGGATCTGATTTTCTTGAGCTTAAACAAATGTTGATTTTGCTGCCATGCTAGTTTCTTCCCATTTTTTATATCAAAGGTCCTGACTTCTGAACAAATTATACATACTGAAATATGCCAGTCCTTCCTGCTCTGTAACTCTAAGTAAATATGTTTACAATAGACTGGTTTTTTGTTTGTTTGTTTTGTTTTTTTTTTTGGGGGGGGAGGTGGGGGGGGGGGCGGGTTTGTTGTTTTTTTTTTTTCTTCCTGGCCTGATTGGGGCACAAAGAGGAACTTACATATATTATTTTTATCTTCTGAGAAAAATGTAGCTTGAGATTTTTTGAGAAGAGGTTATTCTTTCCCCTTCAACGTATGGAGGGAGTTAGGTATCAAAGAGTGTGTGTACATAGATATAAAAGGGAATGTACCCTAATTTCTGCTGCCAGTGTGGGTCAGACCTGCTTAACACTGGATGTAAAAATGTGTAATGGCTAGAGAAATATCAACGGGTGGATAAAATAATCTGTGTGCAGTAAAAACAGGGGAGTTGCCTTTAAATTCAGGAGCCGAGTTTCCAAATACAGTTTGCTGGAAAAACACCATCCGATTTGGCACTGGTTCTCCAGTGGAGAGCTGTATGTGAAATGGGAGGTACAGCAGGGCTCGGGAGCCATGCGTATCTCTCTCTACCTAGATACAGAGAATGAGATTTCCAAAACGGAGCCCTCAGGGATGCCGGGCTAGGGCAGAAGGTTTGTCAGCCCGCAGAGCTTTCTGCCGGCGTGGGATCGCCCTGTCGCTAGCATTACATGCGGGGAAGAAATTTTCCTTTCCCTGACTCATGGGTAGGGATAGGGGCCATCTAGTGGGGAGAGAAATTCACAGCTGAGAGTTATCTCCCATTTCAGTTCCCGGTCTCGCTGCCTCCCTAGTACAGCCTCTGCGTGCCGGCACAAGAGTTAGAGGTAAATAATTCTCCTCTATTTCAGGAAGAAACAGTAAAAGTCAAGTCAGTGCAAAATAAGCAGCGATACTTACACTAACGGCATTCAGATTGCACTAGTATCAGGACACCTTCGCAGAGATCATGAACTGGTTTTGTTCCTTTGCTTCAGACGAAGTGCCCTGATGATGTGAAAATAAAGCCAGATTATTATGTGTGCCCCTTCAATATTTCTGTGTCACATCACTTCAGTAAACTACTTGCATTTAGTCCAGGACCTAAAGTGTCAGCTTAGCTTATAAAAGCTGTTTCCTAAGTTTACAAATGGGTTTCTGCTGAGTTGTCCTTAAGAGGTACAGGGAACTAACATACATCACATAAAGATATGCATTTGTTTTTTATCAAAGCCTGAGTCTTTACTTCTATTTCTTTTTAAGTCTGAAGGTGCCTAGAAGGCTGCTCTATGCTAAATATGAGTTCATTTTCAATTTCTAAAATAGCTTGTCCCCACCCAGCACCCTCTACCCCTCCATTTGATGAGCTCCTATAATAAACTCACTGAAACTTGTTCCAAAAGGCAGTGCTTTCATAGGAACAGTACTCAGTCTCATGCAACAAAGATCTATATTAAGATCCATAGATTGAATCTAGATAAAATGCAGTCACTGTAACTGCTGACAGCAAGAAGATCTCCCCTGCCTTGCTGAGATGAGACACCCATTGCAGGTGGATCCATGTCCCAGGTGCTTTGCCTTGAATACAGTTGTATGGAAGAAATAGTGCTGCTGGGAGGCAGGGAAGGAAGGCATTTCTGTTTCAGGTGCCACGCAGTAAAAAAATCTACCACAATTTATTTGCACAAACAGTTATTTTCTCCCCTCCAGTTGCTATGATCATTAGCGTGCATAATCAGCTTTCATGACTGGGCCCTGCTGCTGGAGTACAAGGCTGACATTGGCCACAGTCTGAAACCTTAGAAGGGGACAATTGTAGCTTTGCTGCCAGTGTAAAGCTAGTCCCAAAATGTGCATTCCTCCACCTCCATCTCCTGTCTTCCTACCTGCTCCTAGGTGAGAGGCTGAGAAGCATCTCTGAGAAGCTCCTTCAAGTACAGGAGCCAGGGGTCAAAATATCCTGTTTCCTGGAGCTGGAGAGAACTCATCATCCAGGGGAAGCAAAGCCCTGGCAGTCTGGATCTTGGGCCTGCTTGGGTCGTGGAGAAACTTTCCTTGGACTGCTAAGAGAATAAAACTACTCACATAGGATGGTGGGAGATACCTGAATTAGTGTTATCTCTGGAAGGGTAAAATAATTTTTGGTTGTGCTGCTGAGACTCTGGTAGGGTGTGTGGGCTTCCCACGCAGTGGGCAGCCTCCTGTGTGCTGGTTTGACACTCCAGCCTGCAATGAATGCAATCTGTAGCATCAAGGTCACCTTGGAGAAAATAATAGAGCTGGACAGATGAGGATGTTCCCTGACAACATGAATGTATTGGGTGGTGATGCCATTTCTAAGAAAAGTCTTGCCCAGCTCTTGCTTTCCACTGAACACTGAAGCCATATAGGATTTGAATAAGGCTCTTGAGCATTTCCCCACTGGCATTGTCCCAGCAGTGCTCTGAAGTAGGAGCAAAATCCAACATGAGCCACCAGGTGAGCAGTTTTGATAAGACTTGATTGAGCCTACCAAATCCCCCCAAAAGGAATTAACTTTTGATAGCACAGTTTTTCTCCCACAATACTTGATTCTTATGGCAATTAATGCTGCTGATTATAGGCAATTGTATGATGTAAATATATGCTTCAAAGTACCAGATTTTGAGGTAATATTTCCTAATTAATTTTACTGTTCATGAGGGGGGATGGAATGTAGTGAAAACCAAGGAAGCTGGTATTTGATGCCCTGCTGTTATCACAGTCTTTCACAGTTTCAGAGACAGTGTCAGACCATTTAGATCAGTGAGTTCTGCTGCATGGGAAGTCCCCTGTGAACTGGTTCCCTCACAGCCTCTCTCACTTTCATGGCTCACTGGGGTTCTAGCGAACATAAGCCCTGTCTAACAGGGTCATGTATTCAGAAACTTTCCAAGTGAATTCCTGAAAAGTATCTAGTAGATGTGTTATACTTGTCTGTATATTAGCTTGACCTTATTGCTTATTTCTGACTTCACAATATTTCCTGAATATTTTCAGCAAATCAAATTATGCAAAGTGCTGGAAATGAAAGCAAATCTGAATGAAGTACAATCCCTGGTTTCAAAAATTCATAAATTCCTTAAGAGCTTGTGTAATACAAAATATGTGTGTGTCAATCCCTTAGGCTACAATATATTTGCCTAGACTTTGGTGCATTTATGTTTCTGGAAGTGGAACAGTGATTTTCTGCTGTAGAAATGACCACACAGCCTTTAAATGCATCACTTGCATCACTGCTGACACCACTAGACTCACATTCTGATGGACTAACATCTCTTAGGAGCTAAACTGCATGTCCAAGTTACTCATGCCGGAGTTGTAGGTCCTGTGAGAAAATAACACCTTTTCCCTCTTGACTGCATTGACATCAATGGCCTGCCCCCCAGGAAGCTTCGACAAAGCGTCCTCTGGGACAGCAGAAAGGAGGCAGGAGATACTCTTTCACCTTCAGCTGTCCCCAAAGCTGTGTGATACAGCTGCAGCCAGTGCAGCACAGTTTCCCAGGATGGAGGCAGAGGGAGTTGTGGCTGTGGAGATGGTGACAGCAGCAGATGAGACCTGTCCTGCTGGCAGCTGCAGGACCCGTGCTGCTGAGGGGTGCAGGCAGGGCCCTGGGGCCTTGCTGGGCTTCCACAGACATCCTGCCTTAGGTGAAGGTCCTGAGGCCATGGCGGGGACCAGAGCTGGCTGAGGGCACCGGCCTGGCCTACTGCTGCATTCATGTCTCCTCCCGGCTTCCCAAGAGGCCGTGCCACCCACAGCCCACCAGCCAGGCCCCACAGCTGCCCCTGCCTCAATGGATCCCGGGCAGCCCGTGCCCCCCGCCATGCGCCCGCGGCCCGGCCTTGTAACTCCATTACCTCACTGTGCTGCAGGGCTTGAATGCTGCAATTGTTCCCATCTCGCAAAGGCGGCATCAAAAACAAGGAATTTAACAGGGAAGGCCTGGCCCAAGTTTAGTTTTTATAACTCCAGTTCAATTTAGTTTTTATAACTCCAGTTCAATTTTTCCTTTTTTTTTTTTTTTTAATTAAGATTTTATTGAAATGCTCAGAGAGGCAGGAAAGCCATCTCTGGGCTTTGCATAAAACCCTGACCACCTCCCTTGTCAGGGTTTGATCAAGATCCCTCATTGATTTTCTCAATCTCTCTGCCTGCATGCTTTAGTTGGTGCAAAAGTGAAATTGTCATTGTTTTTACCATGTCATTGTTTTTACCATGCCATGTTAAAAAACGGCCCAATAAACTGGTGGGGGGAATCCTAATTATGCTGGCATGAGCATAATTTAATTCAGATTGCTATAACAACAACCAGTGTCCATGCTCTCTGTAATCATGTTAAGGCCTATACACAAAATAATTAGCATCTTTATGTTTGGTAAATAGAGGTCCACTCTAGGTCAGCCTCAATGAGGACATGGCATTGTTAGAAGGCTAGGCCTTTTACAGCTTGTGCAGAATAGGCATTTGCAAATAAAATGCTGCTGGAAGGGACAAAAGGAGGGCTTGATTATCCAGGAAGCACCTCCACTTGCCTCTTACCCGGTTTTTATTCCTCCTTCAGAGGAAAAATAATAATTCCTTTATTCAAGCTCAGGATTCAAAGGAAACTGCATATAATAGACACACTCACTGCTCAGTTTCCTTTTCTCAGACAAGCTTGATTCAACAGGCCATTGGAAAGAAAAGCCAAGGCTGTATTCCTGCAGCCCTGAATCTGACAAAAGGCAGGGGTGTTTGTTTATTTATTAAAAGTTTCTATGGTCTTTTGGCCTGGAACAGACCTGCTAGAATTTCAAGTGGTTCAGAAAAGTCAGAGGACGATTCCACAGGTAAGCAAGAGTTTTGGTCCAAAGTACCCCAGCCATTTCTGTATTTATATTTCTAGTGAGTTTGCATGGACAGGTTTTGGTAGCAGGGGGGCTACAGGGGTGGCTCCTGTGAGAAGCTGCCAGAAGCTTCCTCCCTGTCCAGCAGAGCCAGTCCCTGATGGCTCTGAGACAGATGTGCCCCTGGCCAGGGCTGGGCCAATTAGAAATAGTGGTAACACCTCTGTGATAAAAGATTTGAGAGCAAGAAGAAAAAGTTACTGAACAGAAGTACTTGTGACCAGGGAAGAGCAGAGTGAGAATATGTGAGAGGAACAACAGGCCCCAAGGTCAGTGCAGAAGGAGGGGCAGGAGGGGCTCCAGGCACTGGAGCTGGGATTCCCCTGCAGCCCCTGGTGCAGCCCATGGTGAGGCAGCTGTGCCCTGCAGCCCATGGGGATCCACAGGGATGCAGAGATCCACCTGCAGCCCGGGAAGGAGACCCAGGCCAGAGCAAGTGGATGCCTGAGAGAGGGCTGTGGGTCCGTGGGAGACCCAGGCTGGAACAGGGTCCTGGCAGGCACCTGCAGGCCTGTGAAGAGAGGAACCCACACCAGAGCAGGTTTCCTGGTAGGACTTGTGCCCAGTGGGGGACCCGAGCTGGAGCAGGCTGTGCCTGAAGGATTGCACCCATGGAAGAGTGACCCATGCAGCAGCAGTTTGGGGAGGACTGTTGCCTGTGAGAAGGACCCCCTAGAGGAGGGGAAGGACTCCTCTCCCTGAGCAGCAGCAGAAATATGTGATGAACTGACCATAACCCCCATTCCCTGTCTCCCTGTGCTGCAGGTGGGGAGGAGCTAGAGCTGGGAAGGAGGGAGGTGTGGAGGGAAGGTGTTTTTAAGATTTATTTCACTTCTCATTACCCTACTCTGATTTTGTTAGTAACAAATTCAATTAATATCCCCAAGCTGAGTTTGTTGTGCCCAGATTGATTTGGTGAATGATCTCTCTCTGTCCTTATCTCAACCCATGAACTCTGTGTTATATTTGGTCTTGCCTGTCCAGTTGCAGAGGGGAGTGACAGAGAGGCTTTCTCGGTGCCTGGTGTCCATTGTTGTTATTTACATCTATTTATTTAGAAGCAATTGGCGCTTTCCAATGAAAAATGACCCTACTTTATATTTGTACAAAAAGGAGTTACTGCACTTCACTTTTCCAGTATTTTGTAACAGTGCCACAAAAATGCTTATCCTTCTAGCTTGACCCCAAAGTTGAGATGGCATCTCAAACATTTTACCTTGCAGTTTTTTACAAGCAGAAAATGTTAGCTAATAACATCAAGAAAGTGTAATCAATTAAATTGCTTGAAGTTCTCTGGAAACCCTCACAGAAACCTACACTGAGGTCCATTAGACATATTATTGAAATTTCAGCTGTGTCTAATCATTCTGCTATGCATGTGGGTTTCAGTGCAACAAATTTGGTCTGCTCCAAATTAAGAGACAACTCATTCAGTCAGATGGAATTGTATGTGTTTACATCAACAACCTGTAGATCAGCCTGGCATGTGGACACTGTTGAGTGTAGAGCTCAGGATATTTTAACAGCATTTGCTATGGGTTTCTCTAGATCATGGAAAAAGCTCTTTTCCTTTAGGAAGGACAAGTGCACTTCACCCCACACAGGTTCTCTCTCTTTCCTGTGCCATGTTCCTGAAGCAGTGAAGTTCCTTGGGAAATTTTAAGCATACTCCCCTTATCATTAGGCTTTATACCTCTCTGTTTTATTTTTAAAATATTTTAAAATTTTAATAATATTTTAAAAATATTTTATTTTTTTAAATTATTAGTATTTTTTGGAGTAGTTAGTCTCTAGTCTCCTATTGTTGGTAATTTCACCCTAAGTATAATACTGAATGCAGTCAGAGGCATTATGATGGCTGGGCAGTGCTTACTTCCTCTAGGGACACTCTTTCTATAGAACAACCTTAAGAAACCTCCCTATGAAACTATGCCTGTCCAACCAGCACTGTGTTCCTTTGCTGCTTTCTGAAAGTTAGTGAAAGCCAGCAGGTCAAGGGAGGTGACCCTGCCCCTGCACTGAGCCCTAGTGAGGCCACACCTGGAGTGCTGTGCCCAGTTCTGAGCTTCTCAGGACAAGAGAGACAAGGAGCTCCTGGAGAGAGTCCAGCAGAGGACATAAAGATTATTTGGGGTCTGGAGCATCTCTTATGAGGACAGACTGCAGGAGCTGGGCCTGTTTAATCCAGAGAAGAGGAGACTGAGAGGGGATCTCAATAACACATGTAAATATCCCAAAGGTGGGTGTCAGGAAGGTGGTGCCAGACTCCTTTGAGTGGTGCCCAGTGACAGGACAAGGAGCAATGGCCACAAACTGAAATACAAGAAGTTTCACCCCAGCATGGGAAAGAACTTCTTTTTGTTGAGAGTGGCAGAACATTGGAACTAGTTGTCCAGGGAGGTCATTGAGTCTCCCTCTCTGGAGACATTCAAAACTCACCTAGACAAGTTCCTCTGTAACCTGCTCTAGGGGGAGGGGAGTGGACAGGACTATTTCCAGAGATCCCTTCCATCACTAAAAATTCAGTGGTTCTGTGAAAGTTTTTGGACAAATGTAAACTTTTTAAAGTGTGTGTAAAAGAATCATTTGGGGCATTTCCATGCAAGATGGGACAATGCTTCCTCAACCAAATTAGAAAAGGCTCAAATTTCACTTTCAAGTTACGCCGCATAAAAAAAACCCCCAAACTCAACCACAAAAAAACCCCAAAAGAAAACCAAACCCCCCCCCAAAAAAAAAAAACCCAACCAAAAACTAGAAGAGGCTATAAAAAAGGGAAATTGTGTTTTGTTTTGCCAGATTATACTCTTTTTTTTTTTTTAATCTTATCTCAATTTGTTTTGAATGCAAAAGGGTTCCCTTTTGAGTTCTCAGAAAAAAATTCTTTTCCTGATTTGTTTTTTCTTTGCTATGAAACAAACCCCAACAAACCCTAGTTATTCATTCACTCCCCGGTCCGATATTTGTCCCGTGCGCGCTCCCGGTAGCGGCGCTGCTGTGAACGCGCAGCGCAGCCCAGCGCTGCAGGTGCCGCGGCGGCCGCCAGAGGGCAGCGCGGGCGCGGCGCTGGGCCGGGCCTTGCACAGCGCCGGCCGGAGAAATCCCGCGGTGCGGAATGCGGTCCGGCTCCGAGCCGCGATCCCCGCCGGGGCTGCCTCGCATCCCGCTCGGATGCGGGCATGCCCAGGCAACAGCCCGTGGTTGGCGGAATTCCGGTAAAACCCTCCGAGGAAAAGCGCCCGTGGGACTGAGGGGGTTAAGTGCGGGGCACTGCCGCACCTGCAGAAGTCAGGGTTTGAAATTTGGGTGTGCGAATGGATCTCCCCGGTTGCTGTCTCTCTGAAAGAGGAGGATTGCAGGTGGTGGAATACACTTACCAGTAGCAAATCTGACATGATTGGTGCTATTTCCCTTTTTGTGGCTGGAGTGCTTCTGTAACATTTAAACTGACAAACTAAAGAGGAGGTAATTTTTTTTTTTTTAATTTGATTCTTTCTTCTAGTTATATGTAATTTCAGAGTCCACATCTCTTCTTGATCTCCCACCCTGCAGAGATGTCCTTGACTCCTTGGGGTTGCTGATAGCAGTGACAAAAGCGCTGTGCCAAGACCGGGGGGTTTTCCCAGACCTGCTTTCATGCCTGTAGGGTTTTGCAGATCAAATTAATTCAGAAGAGTGAAGTCAGAACGAAAGTCACCCCTACACAAACCCGTTGCTTACTGCTTGCTTCAAAAATCCCATTCTGCAATATTTGGTGATTTACTCACAACATCCAGAGGTGGGGATGAGCCAGATCTGAAAGACAGATGTTGTGGAAGAGGCACTATCCCAGGGGAATTACTATGAAGCTTCCTATAGGCATTGCTTTGTAATTTTTTAGGAATGTGGTCAAGTGTCCTTGTTCACCACTCTGTGGTGTGGTCAGGACTCATTACCAGCTATACTCCTGCGGTCCTCCCCACTCTGCTGTATAGCAATCAGAGCTGCTGTTGTTCTTGTTGTACTGTACTGGGCCTGAAAGTGGCACCTCTTTTTGGGGTTACAGCTAGCTACAACGCTTTTGTGGAAATGCAAATGTGTCACAGTTTAGTGAAGGCTTAGTGAAGTGGAAGGTTTTTGTCAGTGCCGCATACTGCAGTGTCTTCCAGGTTTCAGCAGGAAGGGGTTTATCACATGTGGGACTCCCCAGGCAGGACTGCCTGGGGCAGGAGGATGATGCATGAGGGATGGCATCCAGCACTTCAGCTGAAAACCAGAGATGCTCTGAAAACAACCTACTGAAAAATGTCCATTTCACAAAGGAATACTTGGAGACTTGGTTTGGCTACAAGTGAGAATGTGTGCAAATCTGGAGAGTTGTCATGTCCTTCTCTGTCCCCATGACTCTCTGGAGCCTGTGACACCAGGCCTGGTGCAAAGAAAGGGCAATCCTGCCTTCTCTGCCTGCTGGGGATCTGACGTAGCATGACAGAAGGGTGGGAGAGCAGCACTTCACAGCTCCTCTCTACCTGGCAGAGTGGCAGGATTTCTGCTGATGATTTGTTCTGTGTGTCACCATGAAAAACTATTTGCAGCTCTCCTTACACTTCCTTACATCTTCCAACAGAATAAGCATTCTTCTACTTTCCTGTAATGCTCAAAACTGCAGGCAGCAATGGCTGAAGTAGTTCACCACTATCCTCCTGCAAAAGGCAGGAATGCAAATTACATGTACAAGTCTGGTCAGAAAAGAGCCCGTCAGCCTGGTTTAGATGTCAGTGATCACTTTTGTACCATTTACCGATAATCTGCTTTCAGAAATGTTTGGAAGAGTGCTATTATCATACTGACTCTTACTGCTCCTCTATTTATTATCTTTTCCCCTGAATGACTAAAATAAACATTTCAGAAAAAGGTGTAAAAAGATCTATTGTGGAGAATTACTCCTTTTGCTTTAGTTGCCATTTGAAGAACTTTCTTTACAATGACTGAAAGTTACAGGAATGTATATGACTTCAGAAGGGATTTGCCTCTTTTTATGTATATTTTTTTCTTTTCTTATGTAGGAAAAGTTTGTTGAAGCTCTGCTGAAATTCTTTATTTCATTCTATCTCCAGCTCTCACCGTGTCCCATAGGCAAATCAAGAAAAAGCTTTGCCAGGCTCATTTCACAGATGCTCTCCCATTTTTCTGTTGCAAGAATTAAAGACAAAACTGCTCACTCTTCCCTTAATCATTTACTGTTTTCTGCAGCTGTCACACTGCCTCCAGCTCAGCGGTCCTACTGCCAAGATCTCCATGTGGGAAACTCACAGCGATCCTTTACTCATTCTCACGGTTTGCCTTCAGACTTCACCCGCAGGAGGAGCAGGGGCCGGTGCAGGGCTCGCAGAGGCAGACCGGCATGTGGCACAGGGCTTGTCCCCGGAGAAGGGCACGGCAGCGCCAGAGCCCCGGGTCATGCGGGAGCGCAGCCTGCCGGGAAGCGCAGCCTGCTGCTCGGCGGGACGCGGCTCTCCCGGCTTGGCTCTCCCGTGCTCGCAGAGGTGGAGATTATCCTATTTTAAAGCAGGAGAGGATGTTTTTCGTCCTGTACAAATCATGCCCGAGGACACATGGCAAAGCCGTTCGTTGTCCACCCTCCCCCACTTCCTCAGACGCCAGTCGTGAGGTGTCTTCTCCTGTGTAATTAGGTTAAGTAGCTCTTGCAGAATGAGTTAAGAGCAGATACAGAGCTAGAGCATGGAGACACCTAAGGTTGGTTAAGGTTATTAGGCTCCAGCAGCGTTGCTGCAGGAGAAATGCTTCCCTCATATTTTTTCCCAGCAAATCCTTGTGGATTGCCTTTAAAGACAGAAAATTTTGTGTTAGAGGAGCGAGAAAGCTGCTTTCAGGAATCAGCAGACTCTCTTTGTTGCTCAGAGGAGAGAGTGATGTTTCCCTGCAGGTCTGTATTCTGGTTCTTCTGCCTAATACAGTTCCTTTCCTTTAATTTATGTGCTTGCAAATGTGCCTTACTGCAGCTTCAAAACAAAAATCTCTTTACAGTGCGTATGTATATGTGCACAAACATGCATGCACTTCAGTGACACATTGCCTGCTTCTAGTGCATATATATGGAACAATTCCAAAAAGACAGGCATTCCTCTCTTTGGAAAAGACCTCCTGAAAGCTTGTTTTAGATGATACTGATCTCAGTTTTTAAATTGATGAGCTCTGAGCAGAAAGTGCTGCTAATGTGGCACTGGCTGGGTTGCCAGGATGTAAATTCCTCACTATCATGGTGCTTGTTGGCAGCTGAACAGGGCAACTCTAAAATACAGCATTGAGCAGATCAGGCTCCAGAAGCAAGGTCCCTGGTGATTTCTTCCACTTGTAGTAGAATGAACATTTTGCCTTTCTGCAGAAATCCCCTTCAGGCTCTGTCTCACATGTCTGAGTGAGAATGTGATTCCCAGCTGCAGCCAGTGCAGTGTGAGAGAAAGCACAACAGAACTGCACACCCAGAATAAACCTGTGTCCAGTGATTTCAATCCCTGCTTCATCCCACAGGGCATTCAAACAGTCTTGTGGCTGGCTGTTTGAAGGGGGAAACATGTTTGCTTTGGGTTGAAATGTAGAAGTCATGTGCCTAAAGATGTTCCTGCCAGATGTTAATCTGAGATGTTACTCAGGTATTAGTGACTATAACCAATTGGGGGTACAATAAAGCCTGTGAAAGACCCAGTCTGTACTGGGAGGAAAGTCTCTCTGTTTAGTGAGGGCACACTCCTGGGGCAGAAGAGGCTGGTGTATCTTAGGGGCACCTCATAAAATACCCTGATGCTCTCTACAACTGAGCAATGAGCTGCAATAACGTTTTACCAGGACTTGAGAATTTCCATGCTGGCTCCTCTGCCCTCCCATTTTGACAACCAAACGAGAATTAAAGTTCACTCATGAATTTCAATGATGAGCCCACCCATCTCATTTTGAAGAGGTTACAGTGAATTAGATTAGCAGAGGGACAAGGTAAAGAGAGGCTTACAACTGTAATTAAGTGAACAAGGAACTTAAAAAAGGAAGATTATGGGAGGTTTGTGTTTGAGTGGAAATAGGCCATGACTGCTGATGCAGCACCACACTTCATGCTTTACATTCAGGAGAGTCAACCTCAGCTGGCACCTTTTGTGCCACCACACTGAGCCTAATCATTTGTCCAAAGCTTAAAACTGGCCAATCCTTTTGGTGCTTTATGGTGGACATGCCATGGAGCTGGCAAGGGGAAATACTGAGCTGTGTGAAAGGGCAGAAGTGGAGGCTTTGGAAAGTCTAACAGTGTTTAAGAAGAAGTGGCAGTGGGAAGGTATTTTCTGCACTGGGGATACTGAGCAATACTTCCTGCTGGTTGCAGCTCAGTATCTGAATAAATAGATTAATTTCAATTTTTTTCTGTATGAGCACATGGTTATCAGTAAAGCATGGGGAGGAGGGAATGAAAACTCTCCCATGGAAAGTGAATGCATTGGTTGCTTTCATATTCAAAGTGTTTAAAAACAGTATCCTTAAGCTTTCTAAATATCTGAGAATCAACATAGCATAAAAAAATCTCTGCATACTTTGATTAAAAATCATAAAGTTGAAAGCATGTAGGCAAGAAAGAAAATAAACAATGAGAAGTGGGCAATGAAAGCAAAAGAGTGACAGGATGAAGCAAAGGGTAAAAGACAGGCCAAGTGTTGGAGCTGGTTCTGTAACAAAAGTCCAGTTTCTGAAATAATGAGCTAATACTTAGGTCTTTTCTGCTTGGGAGCTTCTGTTTCTCTTAATTTGGAAACATTTAAATAGCTGTGGCATAGTCATGAAAATGTTTATAAATCCAAAGCTTCATAAGTCTACAGGAGATGTAAGTCATTTGTCATCTGCTATTTGCTAGTCTCTTATAAAAATGTCAGTCATCCAAGCAGGGTTTGGCTGGGACAGCCAAATTCAGATAGGAAATACTTAATAGGGACAAATTCAGGAACTGACAGCCAAGACAATCTGCTTTCTTTGAACACATGTTTTTTCTTAAGAGAGGCCACGGTGACCTAATGTCTGGCCATTATAGATCTCAGTGACATGGCAAGAGGCCTCCCTTGACTTAAACAGGGTTTACCATACCTTGCAGTGTGTCTGGAGTTCCTACCTTGTCTTGCTGCTGCTTTGGCCCTTTTATTCAAAGTGCACCTGGGCAATGGCAAAATGTTCCTTAGGGAGAAAAAAGGCAAAACAGCAATTCCTTTATCTCATGAGTGAAAATAGTGATACAACACTCTCTCCTCTCCCTGCTGCCTTCATCTCTCATGTGATGCTTTTTGCAGCAAAATCTCTGAAAAAAAACTACGAAGGGCATTTTCCTCCTTCACAGTGTGTTTGAAACCAAAGTCAAAGCCAGGGTACCACTTTGTTTGGAGCACATGGAGCTTGGCAGCAGCATTCCAGCACAGGACAGGGGCACATGGTGCCAGCCTGGTACCTCTGCTGGGCCATGAGGCTTGGGTATGCCTTGTGCCTGTCACCAGCCATATCCATAGCAGTCACACACAGCACTGCAGTGTCTCAGACCTGGCCAGATTGCACTTGTTCACATCCCATACACAACCTTGGGCTCCTGCAGTCCCAGGACAGGACACATGGAATCCATTAGGATGGGAAAAGAAAATGTTGAGTTGTGAGCTGTAATACCACCAAAGACACATTGTCTTTTCAGAGCTGTTGCTGGGTTTTGTTAGTCTGTAAATAATTTAAAGCAACAGGAGCTCAGCATGACAGCTGATGGACTCCAGTACTTCCTCTCTGCTTTATACATGGGATCTTTCTGACACAAATGCAGGTGCTACCCCAGTGGTCTTGCTTTCCAGCACAAATTCCATTTTTGACTGATTGAGTTACATGCTGTGGTTTATCCAGGTTTCAGAAGGTGGGGCATGGGTGGAGGATAAGGTGGAAGGTCTCAGGAACCCTTTTGCTTTATTATAGAGAAAGTGTAGTATCTTACTTTCACAGCTCAGTGTGGGTTCCCACAGCAACACTTTCAATAATACTTGCAAATCCCTGCGTCCTCATGTAGTCAAGCAAAATTTATATTATAATATTTTGCCATGGAAGTATACTAGCAGTAATTGCTGTTAAATGAGGTGGGAACATTTAAAAATAATTATTTCTGTGGGGTGAAAAACCCAAGCAAAAAGATCTTTTTGTGGCCTAAGACCTTGCACAGTATGGAGAAATGCTCTAAATAATAAGCTGACAGAGATGTTCATCTGTTACAGAGCTATTCTCCTTTCCCCAGCTGCAAACCCATGTGTGTGAGACTCTGAGGAGCAGCATGGGTTACCAATGCCTGGCTGATGCTCTCTGTGCAGGGATGAGAGTAAAGTATTGTGATAAAAACCACTGTAGACAAGAAAAATTACTGAACACTTCTTATGCTCCTACCTTCTCAGTGAGTATTTTTGAGAATTTCTTGCTGACTGTAGAAAAATATATAGAAAGTAATTCTCATTTTGTACTAATTTTCATTGCACTGCTTATTTGGAAAAAGACAATCAGATTTTTTTCTTTAAAGATCACTAGTAGTGGTTTTTAGCACCAGACAGTTACACTTGTACATCAGGACCACAGCACATTAGGTCTGGGGTGACCTGATTCCAATGGTGTGGTCCAGGCTATAAAGAGCAACAGACTTTGCTGGGAGGCCACATGTGGTATGAGTTTTGTAGAAACTGAATTTCCTCATTCACACTAACTTGGAGTAAAAGTACATAATGTTCTGGCTAGACAACATGGGAAGAAAAATAACTAACAATTGTCTTCTCTTGGATGGCCAATTTACTACCTTTAGGAATGACAGAAACAAACAAACAAACAAACAAACAAACAAACAAACAAACAAACAAACAAATGTGTTTGGTACTTTCCTCAGTACCATTCTTGGACTTCTGCCTGAATCCTCCCAGTCTGGATAACTCCTGCTGGCACTCCAGGAAGTATTTGCCCATGTGGTGCATCTGAATTGCTGCTGATGAGATGTTGAGATAAGATATGCAGCAATATCCCCAAGAGATTAGAAATAACTTTGCTCTACTGCTACTTAATCACCCTTGAATTCTTCTTATGTGAGGCATAATGAAATAAACTAATTTTTGAAGGAGATTAAGCATTATAAAAGCAAAATTATCCATTTGTGTGTGTTTGTAAACATGAAGGTAGATCACTTTCATTTGCCATTTTTCAGTGATAAGATCTGTGGTAGTTGGAGCATTAAAGCACCACAGGTAATATGATCATAGGAAATTATCTATTCCCTACTTACCCAGGTCAGAATGTCATTCCTAGCAGATAGTTTGCCTACAGACCTGCAAAAACTTGATTTTGAGACTTCAAAGCTCTTTCAGGCAGCTTCTTCACATCTTTAATAATCTCCACCAGTTACTCCACCAGTCAAAGAGAACAAGAAATATTTTTCTCATGCCACAAATATTTGGGAGATGTGGTGGGTTGACTTCAGCCAAACAAATCAGCAGCCACTTGTACACCCTCCCCGCTGGGAAGGGGAGAAAACAAGGAAGAATGAGAGTGATAAAATGTGTAGGTTGAGGCCAAGATAGGGAGATCACTTGTTGCCTGCAGTTACTGTTACAGGCAGAAGAAGCAGGACTTGGGAAATTAATTTATTGACAATTAACATAAACATTAAATTACTTTTCCAGGTGTCACGAAACAAAGCAGTCAGACATTTCAATAGTTTGGGGAAAGGCTTTTCCTTTGTTTTTCCAGTCTCACCTTCACTCCAGACACCTCTTTCATTTCTTGCCTTCATTCCCTTTGCTATTGCTGCAGGTTACACTCACTCCCTTTCATGAGGCAATACAGGAGCTTGGGGTCTGAGCACAATAGTTTCTTTCTACCATTCATTGTTTCTCATTCTTTTCTTCTCCTGCTCCTTCCTTATTATGCTTTTATTATCCTCCAAAAGGGTGCTTCATGGGCTACAGTACCTGCTGTGCCATGAATTATCCATGGGCCGCAGTCACTTTTGGGGGGTGTTACCAGTTCTGTCATGCAGTGCCTGAGACTTCTCTGCCTTTTCTTCCATCTTTCTCAGCTTTTACCAGCCTTCATTAAACATGCTTTCACAGAAGTGCCTTGGTCAGTTCAGAGGAGCCACCCTCGGGCCCTGCGGTGGTACCACAGTCAGACCTGGCTGCTCCTCACTGGAGCTGCCCCTCAAGCTGCCAACAGCTTGCAGAGCACACCCAAGAGAGATGAGTTCAACGATTTCGCACTCCCAGACTGAATGAAGTAGACTTTGATGTTTTGGTGCACAAGACAGCAGAAAGTGAGACTCACTCATGCTGAAACTGCCAAGAACAGGTTGGCTGCTGTCACAGAGCAGAGATGCCCACTTGAGTGTCTCAATTCTCAAACATCTTAACCTGCAGGCTACCTATGCTTGGGCTGTTGGGGTGGAAAAAGGTGCTGGAGACAGGAGTGGTTTTTATCTCTTGATCACAGGTCATCACTGCTAATATATCAACATTTTCCAAAGGAAAACATCTTTTTCAAAAAATCCTGGTCCATTTTCTGAGCATGTTTTTGAAGGAATCAACATAGCAATTCCCACAGGACAATGTTGCTGATCTATCTCCACTGATGAAGGACAGGGCAAGTAAATCATGAAACAAGAGTGCCACTTCAATCTCAAGGTCTGCCTACAAGCAGTAGGGATGATGGCAGAACTTTGTTAAGGCTTTTCAGGATGATTGAAGGATTTTGATTTGCATTGCTTTATTGGAATGGTGAAGAACAGTTCTTACCCCATGAAAGCATATTCCTGATGACATACTCCTCTCAAGGACTTTTTGACAGTTTTAAACACAAATATTCTGGCCCTTAGCTGGTGTACATTGGTGTAGGCCCACTGCAGCCAGCACATCTCTATGAAGACATGAACCGTGTGTTATAAGTGGAAATAATGCTAAAATAAAATTGTTTTAATGGCTCTGATACTCATCTAAAGGCATGCAGATTTTTTTTGACATAAGTACTCTAATTTTACTGGAGTTGTTACAGTAAGAGGACCTCAGTCTCACATCTTTTACTTGTAGGTAGAAGTGGCATTTGATTACATGTATTGTAATGATGGATGAAGCAAATACATGCCAATTTCAATCCCCAGGGTAATATATTACTCTTGGGAAAGCAATGCAATATTAGAAAAGTATGATTTTTATAAGCCTATAATTACATTTTTGCACAGCTCTATTTCCCCAGGGTTGAATTCACATTTATTGGATTACCAAAGTAATTCAGAGCAATGTCACAGTTATGGGATAAATTCCAGGTGGCCAAGGCTACTTCAGGAGAGGGAACTATTTGATTATCTACTTTGAACCCCCAGAAACTTTAGAAAGACTCCAAAGTTGAAGTACCAACTTTTCTATTTCCCTTTACTTGAATAGGTCCTCACTGTGATACTATAAGCAGACTGTACAAAAAGTTTGCCATTTCATGAAAAGAAATCTTCAAAGTATCAGAAGTTTGACAGTGAGCCCTTTATGGCTTAAAAATCTTTATAGATTCATCACAAAGTTCTAGGAAATATGGGATTGGTATTTTTGCTTTCTCCCTCTAAGTCTTATAAGGTTTATGTGAATTGGCCTCAACTTCTGATATGCTCTACCTTATTTTTCTTACTTCAAATCTCTTTCTTATCTAGGTCTGTGGTTTGATATCAATACAGAATTAAATCCAAAGGACACATTTTCCAAACTCCCAAAATGTTTAAACACCACAATATTCAAACATCATATCTGTGAAAGTGTATCTTTATCTTAGGAACCAGAAAGCTGCATTGCTCAGCAGCACACCCTGAGATACTGAGGATGCTGTAAAGAAATAAATCTGCATCTCTAGATTGTGTAAACATAACTCTATCCTTACTGCTATACAATTCTTTGAAATTTAATTTGCAGTCATCCACAGAATACGCAATGATCCAAATTAATTTGTCTATAGATCATTGTGAAAGAGACAGCAGTGCTTGATGCAGTTCAGCACACAAAATGAGATGCCTCAAAAAGCTGGCAGTTAGAAATACAAAGGAAGTAGCTGAGAAGCTGGAAGGACTGACTGTTTTGTTTTCTTTTTTAATGTCTTTTTTTCTCTTTTTAATTGATGGCATTAGCTTGCATCTCAAAGGAGTCACAGCCCAGATGAGTCATTGGCAAAAGGAGGGAATGGTACAGTGGAGAAATGAGTCTGCCTTTCCAGCAGATATTGCAGGCTACACTAAACTAGTGGGTGAGATCCTTCACTGGTTAAAGGGCTGTCCACAGAATGAACATGCAACAGGGCATGTCATTGGGAAGAACACAGGCTGTGCTACAGCTCTCAGGAGGCTTTCCTGCTGCCCCCTACAAGCTGAGCATTCCTGCAGGCGCAGGTGGAGAGCCAGGGATGCAGTCTGCAGCTAGGATGTTGGAGAGTGCTGGGAGGGACATATTGCACTGGGACCTCTAGAGAGCATGCCCCTGTGCCCAGCAACCCAGAGGTGAAAGCAGGGGATGTCTGGAGGGGCAGGAGCTTGTGGCAGTTAAAAGCAGCCATCAGCCTGCAGTGGAAGGCAGGGAGTGTGAGTGTAGTGAGGGCAGAGGAGAAGAAAACATGGGTCGGTGCTAAACATGCATGGCTGCCAGCAGTGCTGCAATGCTCATGTTGCTGAGCACATTCAGGATAAGCAACATCTTGTAAGGTTCTGCAAGTTTCTGCTCCAGGAGGAGGAGAACAAAGCCCAACCCATTACATAAATCTCTTCAGAATATGTCAGGCACAGAGATTGTGAGCAATATACACAATTTGACCTTGAAACTGCTACCAGATCCTCTAACTAAAGCATACTCCTGGCAGTTAGCTGCAGTGAGACCTGCAGTTAGATGAAGTGGGATCAACGCCTTAAGGATGATGCAGATGCTCACACAACACACTGACAAGGTGCATCTCATTACCATTGAAGTGCCAACAGTAAATGCCTGTATTTCTGCTGCTAAAAGGATGCCCTCCTGCATTTCTTATCACTTATTTGAATGACTGTAGTTATATTCTAAGACGCTATCCCAGTGTCATGTTGTAAAAAGTCAGCTGCCTTTGGAATAAAAGGAGAGTGACAGTTTGCATTACTGTCATTATTAAAGCAGGGATACAAGCAAAACGACAGACTGGAAGGGTAGTTAAGGCCTCTCCAAATGGCCTTGGAGGCAGATAAAAAGGCTTTAAAAGAGATCCCTGGGGAACTGTGCTTGTATACAACAGAAAAGGAAAACTGTACAGATCTAGTCTCATGACATAATACCACAACTTTGCCCTGAAATAGTCATCTCAAAATCTCCAGTTCAATTCATGCAAAGCTGTGTGTGAAAAGCTCTATAATGCAAACAATTACTGTGTTCTGTGAGATCTCCCTTTTCACCCAGGGAAGTCAAAGCTGAATGAATCATGAACAAAATCTGGAAATTCCCTAAGTATATGTATCATCAGCAGGCCCAGTCACAAACCATCTGGACACTGTTGATGATTAACCCTCTCTGGTCAGGAAGCACTCTCCTCGAGTCAGCTCCTGGTGTTCCTTTGGTAAGACTTCATGAGTCTGAAACCCTGAATCTAAGGAAAGATGCATCCAAAATATTGTTTGCAGCCTGTCTCAGAGAAGAGCATTGATTTGTCCTGCAGGTATGAAGAGGGATGGAAGGATTTGGCCACTTCAGCAAAGTGATGGAGAAATGTAGAGGGAAGTAGAGCTGAAGAGCTGTAGAGAAAGGAAAAAGGAAAATGGAAAAGGGCTGTTTAAGCTGGAGAGCAATGCTGGGATGAGGACAAATAGATACCTGTGATGTAGCTGTACCTAGACCAGGAACTGGAAGATACCTAACTTTCTTTGTTCTCTGCTGCTAGTTACTCTGAAGTTATAATCTGATACTCTGGGAAGGGCATTACAGGGGTTTTTGCTCATTACTGCAGGGGACTACTCTGCCCTTTGCTACTAATCCTATCTGCTGTGTCAAAATATCTACATTTGAAAAAGATGGTGATTGAAATAATGATGCAGACTTCTGAGTTTCTACAAGAAACCTGGGACTTTCTTGGGTGTGCCCATGTCTTGTAACACACAGAAGTAAGATGGTGAGCAAAGGAGAGAAGTGCTAGTTTGAAGTACTGCAATGCATGTATTTGACTTACGAAGAAATTTTTATTTTGACGATGTACTTACCGTTGAGGTCTCACCTTACCTTACTTCCAGGACAGAAGCAAAATTATTATCTGCTGTTCCTGGAAATCTGCACTTAGAGGATCAGGACAGTGATTAAAGAAAGTGAAATTTAGCAATAACACCCCAACTGATGGTCAGCATATCAGTTTTCATAACCTCTCAGGATAGTTGGACAAATGTCTCTGTCTGGCTGCAGTTGCTGGGTCTTCCTCCAATGTGTGTTTTGAGCAAGGACAAGCAGCAGCTCAAAATCTCACTTTTGACAGGTAAAGGGCAGCCCATAAATTTAAGCCTGGGAAATGTGAATAAAATTGCTTCTGGTCTGCAACTTTGACTGAAAATGAGGTGTTGTTTCAGCTCTTGTTTCTTGGTCTGAAAGTGTCTGCAATCTATGGCGGATTCCAGGGTTATAATGAGGCTACAAAATCATCCTGGCAACAGCCCCTGTCCATTTTAGAGGAAAGCATTTTAATGAGACAGATCTGAATAATTTTTTTCAGGGAACACTTGCTGACTGGCCAGCAGCAGAAATCATGAAACAATAAGCATTGGCATCATGACCACAACCTTCTCCCCCTCTGCTGAAACACAGAGCTATAAATGTCACCCCTGTGGAGTTGTCCTTACCAGTCTGTGTGAGAAACGGGTCCCTAAGGAGCAGCATTGCTGTTCACCTATGTAAATTCTCACAGGCAAAAGCGAGGGATGCTGGCTGTGTGACACTGTACCATAGTCACTGGCAGGCTCAGAAGGCTTTGGAAGCACTGTGTTTTCACAGGAAACTCTATTTTTCTTTTCACAGGCTGTTTGAACAAAAATAGAATTAACTTATGGCCTCCAATTTTTTCCCACATCTAGGAAAAGCAGCGTCAGGCTTCCTAGAGGAGCATGCGCAGCCTGCAAATGTCACAACTCCTATCATAAAACAGGGAGGTTGCTTTCCTGTCTTCCCATATGTCTTTATTAATGCAAACAGGAGGTGCATTCAGCAAGTTAAACTGAAAAAGAAGAGTCACTATCCCAGACTACTGTAATGTGTGGAATTGCTTTTTAAGAGCCTATGCAGCCATAGAGTTTGATTCAAAGAACACTTCTGACTTTGAAGACCATTGAACAGGGACCATAAAGGTAGAATTATAGAAGTCCTTCAAACAAAAATATCAAGTTGTCCTCTTTGAGTATTGGATGGTATCTAAGAGTTTTCCCTCCTTTTTCTCTCCCCAGTCATTTTCATGAATCTAGCAAAAATAGGTTTGTGCATTGGTGTGCAAAAGGCAAACTTCCCAGTAACATAAATCCAAATCCAAATGGATGACAAAGTTGTGGCTGTAAAAATTTAACAGAGTTTATAAAAGTGCCATAACAGGAAGGCATAATTTCTGCTCTCAGTCTTTCATTGGGGAATCCAAGCTGGATGCAGGCGTTGGATTGTGAATTGCCTTCAGGCCTTGCTAAGAGCAATGTTGGCTGAAGGGGAAGAGCCTGGTTGTCAGGATTAGGATATGTGCATGTCCAGGCCAAGGTGGACAAAGCATGCAGGTGGCTAAACCCAGCTGCAGAAATGCCTCCAGTAAGCTGCAGCAACTGGAGAGCTTCCACTTTCCATTGTAGCAGTACTCCACAGAAGTTACACTACCAGCAGCTGTGACTTTGCAGCATTAATGGCGTGGAAAGAAAACTCCATCAAAAAACATGGGGTCCATATGTGACAGGCCCCATAGTACAAGCAAAGATATGCTTATAGATTCTCTGTGCAGGGTCAAAGTACTGTGAGCTCCAAAAGCTGATTTGTTTTATGAGCTAATCTTATAGACCATATTACCCCTACCTACCAACCTTGCTTTTTTAATATCCTTTTATCACTGCTAATACAACATGTCTAATAACAGGCTACCTTTAAGAAACCTAGGCATATAATGGTTTGGGGCCTTCCAGTGAAGTCTGTTCTTTTTCTGTATTACCAGCAACACATGCCATTCAGCACAGCTGAATTTCCTTTTTCAGTTATTCAGTCAGGAAGTAATACAATAACAAGTGATGTATAGGATAATTTCTGTGTGCTTGAACTAAACAAATTGTAAACATCTAATTAATGGGGAATTGTTCTCTCTATCAATACCGAAGCCTGGAAAGGGCCAGGGTAATGTCCTCTCTCTTACTCTTATTTCCTTAACCTTTTCTTAAAATTCTGTGCATATTAATTTCCTAAAGGAAGATGTATGAGAAAATGGGACGTTTGTGAAAATTCCAGTTTACAAACCCCCCCAAAAGAGAAAGATTCTGCCTTGACTCAGGTAATTTTTTTCATTCTGTTTCCCTTCCCAGATTTCCTCCACTTGAGAAGTGTTTCAATTATTAAAAAAAAAAAAAAAGAAAAAAAAAAGAAGGAGAATTTCCCGCTGAAAAGTCTGGCTGGGAAAAGATGCTAGAGGCATTTCAAACTGAACCACTGAACCACAAATAGGTAGCTAGGAAAAAGCAAAGGCAACATTCCAGCAATTTACAGAATGAGGAAAAAGTCTTACTAATAGAGAGATGGGCTATGCTCTTTTGGGAGGTGTATTGCAGTAACTGTATTTAAAAATATGCTCCATACGGAACACAGGAAGACTTACTAATGTGATCTGCTGCCCAGCTAATTCTACAAGCAAACAACCTGAGGATGGATACTTCAGTTAAGGGTTGATTTTTCTGCCTTCGGAAGGGAATGGGATTATCTACAGTCTTGAAATTACACACGTGCAGAAGGGCTTTTCCACACGCGGTGGGGACGCAACAGCTGAAGCCACCTGGAATGACAAACACTTCCAACAGCGCCTTGCTTTGTCAAGCACAGCTCCAGAAAGCCCGAATGACAGCACGGTAACAGAGAGCCAGCAGGCTGAGAGGTGAGCTGCACGCCGAGAAGAAGGTACAAATTCTGGGGGGGACATCCGCATCCTCCCGGCCGCTGTTCCACGGGCCCTCCGGCCCTCCCGGCCCCGGCAGGCTCGGGCTCCCCCGCCTCACTCCGCGGTCGGGGTCTGGCAGCGGCGGGGGAGGCTCCGCTGGCCCTGCCGAGCCCGAGGAAAACTGCCCAGCGCCCCGCCCGGACCGCGACCGCCACCGGCAGCAGCGACACAGCCGGGGCTGGGTGTCCCCAGCCGGGACAGCCGGGCTCAAACCTCCGAGAATGGGATTAGGGACAGCGAGTGCAACCAAAATGGGTACGGGGTGCTGCTTCCCTCTAGGGGTGATGCATCCAGCCCACTACAAAGCATAATGTAATGTCCTTAGCGAGCTGAGGTTTCTATAGCAGAAATCTACCACATTTAAAAGAAAATAAAAATTTTCCAGATTTAATGCCTTGTTGGGAATAAGCGGCATCGATATTATGACTTTCTGTGAGGAGGAAACTCACAGAAAGTGTAACTGTGTAACTTTGCAAACACCTTACAAAGGGGACAGTTATGCTCCTTTCATGTGTCAAAAAAGATAATCAAAGTCAGGAAAAGTAGACTAAAAATCTGCTGACTTCTTAATTTCATTCTTATTATACATGGAAACATATTTATACATTGGATAACAGATGTCCAGAACTTATTTCGTTGCTTCATTCATCTTTGCCTTTGATGGCAATACAACTGGCTTTGATGGTGTTTGCCCAAGTTCTGCCAGCCCCCTCAGGTGGCACAGCAAGCTCACACTGGGACCAGCACTGTTGCTGTTGCAAGACACAACATCAAGCCCCAGTTGTGCCAGGGATTTTATTGAAATCTAGCAGGGGACAAACTGTGAGACAGCTTTGCTTTTCTAGCTGAATTTGAATTTTTTTTTTTTAAATTATGTGCCTGGTTGACATGTTTTTCCTTATGAAGTTCTCCAGAAGCCAAACTTTACTTTCTCCAGATTGCTCACCAGATTGCTCATCCCTTTCAAGCCTTGTACTTCTGCATGACCTTGACAGGAAAATTTTGCGCCACACTTCTAGAAAAAATAATTTGATCTTTAAGAGATTTAAGTTTCCTGTCTCTTTTCTGCACATCTTTCTAGCTATCATCAAGTTGTTAACTAATTACATGAATTTTGACGGTGTTTCATCCTACTTCCCTAATGGTTTGAGCTGCTCTATTAAATCAGCTCATCCTTGTAGACTTTGCCTCTGTTGCAGAAAACCTTAGTGCTTTGTACAGCCTTGCCTTGCTAAAAGGGCATCCCTTGGTCGTGTTTGCCCCATTGCTACAAACATCCCCTCAGCGGCCTGGGACAGGCCATTGATTCACAGGGAATTCATCACTTCCCTCCCAAAGCAAACCAGAATTTACTGACCACTCACCTGACATCAAACCAGCTCTTTCCAGGCAAGCAGCTTCCTGAGACACCCCTGGGAATAAGAAGGAGGAATGGCCATGGGGTGCAGCATTCCAGGCTAGAGGCTGAACCTGTCACCCCTCCTGCCTTCTGGGAGCCCTGACCCAAAATGAACTAAACCCACTATTCCCCCCAGCATGAAGAAAGAGGTTTGGCTGCTCAGGGTCACAGTGGGTGCCTGGAATGATTTGGGGGGTGTGGGGGAAGAGTTGGAGCTGTTGAAAAATAAATAAATGTCAAAGCCAACAAGAATGGAGCGATCCAGAAAGGAAATGGGAAGCTGTTACCTGATGGGCTGAAGATGTTGAACAGCAATGAGATGATTCACCCATGGTCAGGGTGGCATGGTGAGTATGTGAGGTGCTGGTGTGGCAGCAGTCCCAAATTTGGGGTAACAGTGCTTTACCAGCTTTACCACACAACTCTGTGCAGCTCATCTAATTACCCTGTGTTAATTTTCCCCTGCCTACAAAATAAGGGTGATATTGTATGGAATGACTACATTGAAAAAAAAATGAAAGAGAAGATATGTAGACATCTGTTGCCTGGAATAGAGCAAATATGGGAGAAAACCTTAGAGAAATATGAGGGAGGGCTGCCTGCCTCAGTGGGAACTGAAAGGGGGACAGCAGAAAAGCAGGAAAATGCTGTCCCTACATTTGCAATCTGATTTTTATAACTGCAGGTATTTTTTAAAGGACATGGGGAAGAGAGGAGAGGGGAAAGCTTTAGACTCCAGTGAAACATTGTTAAGAACTTTTGCTGTTTACAAATAATGAATTCAGTGTGAAAACAAATAAAATGAACTTTTAAAAATTGTTGTTGTTGACAGACTTTACTGCAGCTTTACCATCAGGCTGAAAAAACATTGTTCTGAAGCACTCTGGCTTTATGCTTATTTTATACAACTGCAGATGTTTTACAGACACTTTGGCCATTTTACAACTGATCTGTATAGACACTGAAAGATGAACATGTTAAGCATTAAAAAGAGTTTAGAGTTCAAGTCTTGTTTAGAGTCCATGATCTGAGCTTTCAGAAAAGGAGTGCACAAGCACGAGGAGGGTGAGCATGAAATTGTGCTGAATTACCTTTTAGCAAGCTGATCTTGTGTTCCCCTGAAATTGATTCCCTAATGCTGGATGCATTGCATACCATGTGGACTGAATATGCAACATCACTCTTGGGATTCTCATGATCTATGGATAATTTTGGGTGTCTGTCAGCTTTGACTTTAGTGCAAAATGAGCAAGAAACTACTGCAGAGACAATCCAAGAAAGGAAGGGACAAGTGTGTACATGAACAGGGGAGAAGTTACCTACCCAGTGCAATTGGCTTCACAGGGAGATGCATGGGAGGACTGGAGAGCCATAAAATTTACATTTGAAAAAAATTCTGTGAGGTTTTTACATGCACAAGGAAGGAAAATGGCAGCAACTGAAATGCAGGTGTCAGGAAATGAAAAGATGTGCACAATGTCACATCTGATAATGGTATCTTTTTATCAATATGGTCCCCAAATGACAGTAAAGAGGTTATTCCACTGGAGAGTGCAATAAGATCAGAGGGACCCTATGTAAGGGGAGATCTAATTGGAAAAATGAGGCTCTAGCTCTTGGTCACATCATTAACTGTGGCAAACACTGAAGAAAAGCCAAAAAGTAATATCTATTTAAAAAAGAGCAAAAAATAAAAAGAACTCAGGCACAGAATATGCAGAAAGCAGAGGCATCACCAAATCATCTTACAAGAAGCACTAAGAATGAGACTAGTTTGCTCTGGAAACTAGGATATATTGGAAACGTGGACCCAGGGGCCAAATGGTACTGCAGCTGTCAAAGATGAATGGATGCTCAAAGGCTGCATCTTAGATGCATCAGATGCTTTCATCTCAAAAGCAAGATTGTCAAACCTAGGAAGAGAGCAGAGAGCAGAACACACCAGCTCAGTGTCCTCACAGGCTCAGCAGTCAGTGTGCATTGGAAACCAGGGGTATGGAAAGTAATTGCTGGATAGGACTAAGACCTAATAGCAGGGTTATAAAGTGAATTGTAGATTTCTCTTTGGTAATTGCAAGCGTTGCTGAATAAATAAAAACTCTGCATGGAAAACAATGCTGTTGAGACATAGGCATTAGCTGTTCTTGATTTATTTTTCCTGCTTCACTGTAACAAACAGTCTTTTGATTTAAAGACAATCCTTTTCATCTTGCATCCTGTTTTTGATGGTGGTCAAAAACTAAAAGTGAGAGTAAAGCCTGAGAGTCAAATCCTCTTCTGGTGAGAGGATATGTCTTCTAGTTCTGAGAAATGGGGTATGACTTCTGGTTCTAAGAAAGGAAACCTCGCCACAGAGTTTATAATCAGCCTGTTGGAAAAATGCACTGCAGCACCAGAAACTGACATCAGCAGGTAATGACAGAATCTGTTTTGGATCTTTAGATGCATGACGGTGACAGAGAGAGTGGTCTTCCCTCCCTCCTTCTTTAAATTACTTATTTCTTCTAAGGAAGCTGAGTCAGCCAGTCCAGAAATATGACAGAGACTGATCACATCAAACCACTGCTAGCAAAGACAGACTGAAATAAGTGACGAGGAAAACCTCAGTCCAAAATCGAAAAGCTTTTTTACAAGATTGATGGGCCATATGTAAAACTTGTCACATGAAAAAACAGTTTATCTTCCAACTTCTCTGTCCCGTAAACAGGTAGTATTCTGTTAACTTTCTTCAGTAGCAGGGATGAATGATGAATGGAACAGGAAAACCCTGTAGGTAACTATGTAACCAATAAGTGCCTTAAGGATTGGTGCCATTAGCACAATTTTGGTTTTTTTGAACATGGGGCAATTTTTACAGCACCAGATCTGCTAGACTCTTATCCTTCATCTCTCTTGCAAGGGCAAAAGGATTCTCACCCCCGAGGTGGCAAGGCTGGTTGAGAGGGCTTTAAAGGGGGAATGGGATGAAACCAGGCCCTCCAGAGATGAGCCCAATGGTTGTAAGTCAGGGGTGAAATCAGTGGCCCAGCTGAAGTGCATGTACACTGATGCACACAGCATGGGTAACAAACAAGAGGAGCTGGAAGGCATTGTACAGCAGGAAAGCCATGACACCATCACTGTCATGGAAACATGGTGGGATGACTCACATGGCTGGAGCACTGCGCTGGATGTCTACAAGAGACAGGAGAGGGAGAAGAGGTGGAGGGGTGGCTCTTTGTGTTAGGGAGGCTCTCAACACCATGGAAATTGAGGTTAATGATGATAAAGTTGGTGCCTATGGGCAAGAATCAGGGGGAAGGCCAACAAGGCTGACAACCTGGTGAAAGTCTGTTATAGACAACCCAGGTCTGTAGGATGAAGGGGTGTATGTATTATTATTCTATAAGAAGCTGGAGGATATTTCAAGGTCACCAGCCCTTGTTCTTGTAGGTGACTTCAACCTGCCAGATATCTGCGGGGAACTCAACATAGCAGAGAAGAGGCAGTCCAGAAGGTTCTTAGAGTGTGTGGAGGACAACTTCTTGTGACAGCTGGTGAGCGAGCCTGCCAGGGGAGGGACTATGCACACCTGCTGTTTGCAAAGAGATGGGCTGGTGGGAGATGTGGGGTTGGAGGCCCTCTGGGGCACAGTGATAGAGTTCTCAATATTTGGTGAAGCAAGGAGGGGTATCAATAAATCTTTCACACTGGACTTCCGGGGAGCAGACTTTGACCTATTCAAGAGACTTATTTGGAGAGTTCCTTGGAAAGCAGCCCTTTAAAACAAAGGGGTCCAGGAAGGATGAACGTGCTTCAAAACAGAAATCATGAAGGTGCAGGAACAGACTGTCCTGATGTTTTGGAAGGTGAGCTGGTGGGGAAAATGACCAGGCTGTAGGAGCTCAGGGTAAAAACGAGAGTGCATCACGTTAGGAAAATGGGGCAGGCAATTCAGGAAGTGTTTAAGGATGTCATTAGGTCATGAAGAAAGAAAATTAGAAAGGTGAAAGCATAATTAGAACTTAACCTGGCAACTTCTGTAAAGGAGAATGAAAAATGTTTTTAAAAATATATTAAGGGCCAAAGAAAGGGCAAATAAAACCTCCATTCTTTATTGGACATGGGGGGAAATATAATTACTAGAAATGTGGAAAAGGCAGAGATACTTAACACCTTTCCCTCAGTTTTCAACAAAAAGATGTTATCCTCAGGACAGCTGTCCTGGGCTGGTAGATGGTGTCAGGGAGCAGAGTAGCCCTGCTGTTATCCAGGAAGAAGCAGTCAGAGACCTGCTGAGCCACTTAGATGCTCTCAAATCTATGGGACCAGATGGGATCCATCCCAGGGTGATGAGGAAGCTGGTAGATGGGCTTGCAAAGCCGTTCTCCATCATTTACCATCAGTCCTGGCTCACTGGGGAGGTCCCAGTGAGTGGAAGCTCACTGGATGACTGGAAGCTGGCCAGTGTGACACCCACCCACAAGAAGGGCCAGTAGGAGCATCTGGGAAACCCCAGGATTGTTAGCCTGACCCCAGTGCCTGGCAAGGTTATGGGACAGGTCATCTTTAGTATGATCACACAGCACCTACAGGGCTCAGACCAGCCAGAATGAATTTTGGGGCAGGTCCTGTGGCATAGGTAAAGAGCTGTGACCTGTGCTGTCTCTCTGGCCTTGGTTTGGTGGTAGGATTGCTAATTCTGCAACATATTCATTTGTACAGTTGATACAAGGTACCTCATATTCTTCCTTACTTTTTAGTAGGAAACTTTTTACCGTTTCATAGCCTGGTGCAAAATCTCTTCAACTTTTCCTCTGAAAAATGAGCAAAATTCTCCAAAGCAGAAAGATTTCCTTTTCATAAGCCTCACAACCAAAGAAACAAAACTCCAGCCTCAGTTTTTCAGGGTCTTGTCTTTTCACTCAGAACATCCGTTTCTAGGTTGCAAATTGCCCCTTCTAAAATATGCAATAGACAGCAGGGAAGGAGGCTGCAGCCATGGCCTCTCCAGGGCAGGGAACTGTAAATGAGCAGTGGTTTATTCTTGTATGTTACCTTTTATGCTTGCTTTTCATTTAGCTGAACAATACTTCTCCATTATTGGGATAGCACATATGACACATCCACTTTCATGCAAATACATTTCTAGGTGTAAAATGTCAAGTAGGAACTTGTGTGCTCTTGTAATTTCTGCAAGAAATCCTTTACTGAGTATTTTTGATAAAGAGCATATTTTTCTCACTGGAGATAGGACCAGTAAATAGCAAACCCTCTACTTTCCTTCTCTTCAATGCCTTCAAAGTCCTTTTCCCCAACCTTTATTAGCTAAAAGCCTTCCTTTTGTCAGGGATCATTAAACCAGCTGAGGCCATTAAGTCAGTTCTGCACACATACAAACCTTGGTGATGGCATCATGGTTTGCAGAGGCCCAGGGGTTATCTTGATGCAGCAAAAGCCATTGGTATAGGCAAGCAATTTTCTTCATATCCTGCAACAACTTTCCTGTAGTAGTGTGAGATGTCAGTGTCAGGTGGCTGATATAATTACAGCAGGTTACTGTGGGCTGCTGAGGCTAAGCTTTCCTCCCATGTAGTTAAAAGACACTTTCCCCCTTCTTCTCTGCAAAAGGGAGAGCTCTCCTTCAGTTAATGGGAGGTTGGATGTCTTGAGGGGAGATACATCTCCCATCTCTTGTGCAGCATTAAGTCTGACAAGCAGACTGGGGTGCTGAAATAAGGGAAGCACGTGCTGCTCTTTTCTGAATTTGAAGAGAGCATGCGGGAATACAGAAAATAAACTTATAAATAGCACTTGACAGCACAAGGGTAAAAAATAATGAAGATCTTTCATTCTTTAAGATGCCACTGTACATATTCAGAAGGGACCAAACATATATTTTAAATTATGAAGAAGATCATCAGGGTTACTTTATGGTAGAATTAAGCTAGCTCAGTAGTTAGCAATAAATAAGGTGAAGAAAGTCTTAATTGCTTTTCATGTGAAAATCACCATTTGTAATCAGTTTTGTATTTCACAGAAAGAAGATGGTGCTGGTGTGCAATGAGCTGTATGAGCTGGAGATTTCAGTTTGACAGGTAGAGTGGCTACTTAAATTACAGGAAGGGAGAAATTCTCTAGACTTGGGAACCCAGTGGTAGTGCTCCTGTGTGGGCCATTTTCAAAGCAACAGATATGGCCTCAAGCACAGAATAATGACAGCAGTCAGAGAGCTCCTTCCCACCCCCAGCTAGTCCTGTATGTCACTATGGTGTTTGCTAACAACCTCAAACCTTTTCTGTTTAAGGATGCCTTTCTCCACTTCATTACTTCTGTTCTCAGGTTATATTCCCTAAGCAGTAACCTATTACACAATCTCTAGCTCCCTGAAACATGTTACTTTAAATACCTGAGTGCATTCAAGGAGAAGGGAAAGGAGAAACTTATATTCTTTTTGGCTATATTTTAATGTATTCTTAGGTAGATTTTATCCCACCCTAGGTAGCACTCCTGACCATCATCACTTCTTTTATACTAAATTTCCTTTTATCACTGCTGCCTGGGGCAACTCAGTTTGGCTTCTGCCTTGATTGGGTGGTATGACTGCAGGGTTAACCAAGCTTGGTAGACCAGATCCTGCCCTTGAACCTCTTCCTTGAAAGTTCAGACAGTTAAAGTAAAATAAAAGGTCAGTGTGTGAGTTTGGAGATGTCAAGTCAAAGGCAACAGGGGTGACATGGGATTTACTCACTTCCTTTCAAGTGGTAGTGTGAAGGCAGTGGTGGAAGGATGTGTGTCGGTCCAGCCCTCCTGACAAATTGTGTGACCCAGGCTCCAGAAGCAGCTTTTTCATTTATTCAATACTTGTGTAAACTATAGACATAGTGTAGGGAACAAAACCAAGCAGGCTGTCCTCTCCCTTCTCATCTGAATATCCTAACTGATAGGCTGGAATGTCACATTTCCCTTTGTGCTGCCTTTTTTCTTAATCCACTCAAGATTCTCTGGGGTACAGGCAGGATCCTATTTAACATCGCTGTGAAACAACAGCCTATTTCACATCATTTTGCATCAGCATAATAACCAGAAAAAGACTCCTGTGAGTTCTAAAGAACCTTAAAAGCATGATTTAGAAAAAAAAAATGTATCTTAGCATCTGATGATGGAGATCATCAGATCTGCACTCCACTTAGCTACATTTTCATACCTTGATTGCTCCTCCTGCAGTAGGTGCCATGCAATATGGGAAAAAATGGTGTGGTGGAAAAGCTAAGGACTGGGTTCAGGCTGCATTTGAGAGGCCTTACAACCTTGTGCCCCAGAATCATACTGCCTGTGTTTGCACAGTGGTGCCTTGCTTGTAGGAACCAGTGTCATGGCTGTGTTTGTGGCTGTACTCACAGGTGGTGGGTCTGACCTTGAAGACACATCCATCAAGGCTCCATAGAGCTGTGCACACCTGGGTTGGATTTTCAGGCCACCTGAGTGCCTAATGGGCCAGGTGCACAGCTCCTGTGGATCTCTTTGGATGCATGTACACGAATGACTTTGAATGCATGCAGCAGTGAGGGAGCACAGCAAGATCTGAGGTAAAATAGGAGAAAAGGAGACAGGGGATGTCTGAGGTGGTGTTATGGCATTCATTAAAGCAGAAGAGCTCACAGGAAAAAATGTCCTGAAAAACCTAGAACTTGAGTTTGGCCTCACTAGTGAGCCTAAATAGTGTGCTGTTTTCCTCCATAGAGATTTGCTGTCATCTACACCAGTTGGAAGCATAAATTTCATAAATTTCTCATCCTCAAACACTGCCAAGTACACTGAAAAAAATGTCCTGGCAGCTGGAAAAAGGTTTCCAAAAAGAAACAGAATGTTTTCTTCTAAATATCCTCATTTTAAAGGGGTCTGTCACAGCAACCAACTTCCATCACCCTCCACTACTATTTTGTAGCTGCTAAGTGCCACCAAGGCCACCAAGGCATGGGCCAGGAGGGGAGAGACAAGAAAGTGATGACCAAAGGGAAGGGCAGCTGTGTGTCCCCAAGGCCCTTCAGAACACAGGGACAGTTGGACAGCTGAAGCTGCCTCCTCACAGACACTGCTGAAACTGCTCTGAGGTCTTCGTGTCCTGCCTCATGCTGCTGGTGTGGTAGAATGGGTGGCAATGAATCTCAGATGAGTTTACACTGTGATTGCAGATTTGGCTAGAGAGGAAGAATTAATCTCCACATATAGGAAATTTGTTTTATTTTTCCCTTTCTCATCCCAGTTTTCTCTTTCTCCCCTTGTCCACAAGCCTGCAGTGCTGAACTGGCAACATCTCCTGCCTTCCTCCTGCAGTGAATCACCATCTCTCAAACACAACAACGGATGCTGACTCCTCTGCCTGATTGTTTAGGGAAGATGCCGTACTTGGGAGACAAAAAACTCATCTCCACCTGGAGAGGTGCAAAAGCCCTTCTGAAGGGATGATGAAGAGCAGTGCCTGGGATCAGTGGCATAGGGAACTGTCACAAACAAGTCAGTTGCCTTCAAAATGTTGTAAAAAATAACCCCAAATTGAGCATCTGTTTGAGCTGATGAATCAGCTCGGCACTCGGATCACAGATGTGGTTATTGCCATGGGCCTCTGGTCCTCTTTTCTTTCTCTCCTGAATTTGCAACCAGTCCCAGTGATGTGGTAGAGTGGTGAGTGATAGAAATCAAACTGTTCCTTCAAATGGTTTGTGCCAGGTTGAAGTGGGGTTGGGGCCATGATGGTTACAGGGATTCAGAGCCTCACACCTTTAACATCCTTTGCAGATGCCTGTATTTGCATGTACTGATCTGATGCAGCATATCAGAAGCTTAGACAAAAAACTGAACAGTGTGGCCATGACTCATACCTGAGGTAAAAACAGGATAGGCATGCAAAATATCTGCATAAATTTACCTTTGAAAATTCATGCAACTGTCTTTTGAAGCATTTACAGGAGCTGACTGTCTCAAAGTGTGTTTGTAATTGGTTTTTTCGGGACATAGATACTTCTTAACCTCAATGCCCTGAAAACAGAGCAGCACAAGTAATTTCTGGGGCTGTTGTTTTTCCTTGATGGTCCCCAGGGTACATGAAAGAACCTGTGTGTTATTTTCCCTCAAGCTAGTGGCAGACATTAGAAAATTGAATTTAACAATCCAATATGCCAGGCATAAATATGCTTTGCATATCTCACACCAAACCTAAATGAAAGGAAGTTCTGAGTAGGCAGATAGCTATTTTTCAATTATATGGGACAAATGTGCCATTTCTGATAGCTTTGTCAGTAAAAAGCAAGAGCTGGAAATGCCAAGCTGTTTAGTGAAGCAGGATCAACATTCCTAATACTTCACGGGATCACTAATAGCTTTTGCATCTTTCAAGACAATCAGCCTTGATTGTTCCTCTGGATGCATTCCTCCAAAATTCATCCTACTAAATTCATCCTACTAATTGCAGTATTTCAGAGCTGATATGTGTAAATAATAGCAAAGACTGTAAGCCTAGGGACTTTGAAAAGATCGTCCTGTTACCTTAGTGTTGTCAGATTTTTTGTGGCAAAGCTGTTTACAAAATATACAAGCTACAAATCAAAGGAATGTGATGTACTCTTCTTTTATTCAGGAAACTTAGTACAAGAAAGATGAAAATATGTTTGCGAAGTTTACTATCCAAGGTGATGAGATAATGTGTACATGATGGTGAATATTCTAGAGACAATTTTTTGCATCTGTGAAACAGTTTTTCAGAGCCCCAAGAGTAATATTCCACCTTCAGAAATTTACAGGCAGATGAAAAAAGAAGCAGAGGTTGTCTATTGCAGACATGCCTTAGAATGCTGCACACAGAAATTTTTCTTTCTGTATTTAACTTTCCCTTCAGTGATTTAACATTGCAAATAAAAGCAGTTAAAGATCTTGTGCAAACACAGTCAGTGTTCTCACAGAAAAGGACCAGCACTATAATGAAGTGATCTCTCCAAGGAGTTAAACAGCAAGAATACTAAGTTACTTTTTTCAAGAAATTTTTCTGTTTGCATGTGCTTCATTTAAGACAGATGGAAAGTGTGTCAAATTCAGTACCTGGGACTTGGGACATAAAAAGAAATTGGCACATTTTAAACTTGTTTTCAAATTATTCTAGATAACTTTTGGTTTGTTCTTATTAGGAAAGGATTGAGTTTTTAAAATCACAGTTGTTCTTTATTTAGCGGCACAAGAAATAAAATATAGAAATGATAAGAGCAATCAAGCACAAAGTTGTATTTCTGCTGCAGTTTCCCCAGTATCTTGAATCAGTGTTCATGTTGAAGTTTAGTTATTTTGGGAGAGTCCAGGATCCTTCTGGGAGATCCAGGGTCTGTTCCTGAACTCTGGAGGCCTTCCAGCCCAGCCATGGCTGGCCAGTAGCATCTCTACTGCCCCAGCATGGGAAGGTCTGAGAGTATCCCTGATGATGCCTTCTTCCTCTCTCCTGACATGCTCCCTAGTTCTTTGTGTGAAGCTACATATCACCACTGCAATGCCTTTGTTTGTTGCCAGCTCTCTAATCCATAGACAGAAAAGAAAAAAGATTTGTGCCACAATTCTGCTGTTGGAATACAGTTGCAAAGACAAACGTTTTTGCATCTGGGACAGCCAAGACATACTTTTGTTAGCAACTACATGAAGAAAATATAGCTGCTTCCTAATTTACCAGCCTAATTTACCAGCCACTATCTTTGCGTTGTCCTTGCTCAGATTTGCAAAGACTCCCAGCAGATTCCTTCTGCTGAAAGGTCCTACTCCAAACAAATTAAACACGCACCCAGTTTTACACTATCTGACTAAGGTATTACAAGGAATAGTGTAGTGTTTACAGTGTAAGTTTTGATGGCTTCACCAAAAAAAAAAAAAAAAAAAAAGCACCCTGCACAATATCTTTAAGGTTTTAAACAACAAAACCCTTGCCCTGGAAGTGTCTTTGCATACGGATCTCAAGCATCATACAAATAAAAAAATTCACCTCTTTTTGAGAATTTTTCCTTGTAGAAAGAAAGCAGAGAGGTAAGACAGTGATGTGCCAAGCTAAGCAACCACTAGACAATATCCTGATCATACAGAAAACTAATACTGTGAGAGTGATTGTCCAAGTGTCATTCTGTCCCTGGAGAGACATGACTGTAGGCTGCACTGATTGAAAGCTGCAGCCACACTCCTGTTGTAGACAGGTCCTTATAAAGTTTGCAGAGGAAATCTCACAAAGACATGGTCCCCTGGCAAACATGCCCAGCACCACCCACCACTCTTCCTGCCTCCCTAACTTGTCACTTAAAACCCCAAAATTGGCCCACCAGAGCTCCCCATTCCCCTCTGGTTTACTGAAATTTGTTAGGACCTGTTCTTGGTGTACCATGGAGCTTGATTAACTAGTGGAATGACATGATACCCCAAAAGCCATTAGGCTAACCTAAAAAAGAATGATTTTTCCCAGATATAAAGTTATTCTTCACAGTCTTTTGGAAAATAAAGTCATGTCTGAAATAGGCATTGCTCCATGCCACCTTTCTTTATGACAAGCTGCAATTACTTCATATTCCTCCTTGGTATCTGAACAGCAGCTAGAATCACTGGCTCTCCTCAACTTACTCCCACAGAAAATGTCAGCAGGATCTAATTATCAGAATGAAATGAATTTGCACTGATGCCTGCTTTCTTATCTGCATAATAGTTGAGCTAGGCATTCTTATTATCTCAGTTATGAGTTTGCACATTTTGTTATCTCCCTGGAAAAGGTGTTCAGATGTATGTACCCCCTGTTTGACTAAACTTAAAGAAATCAAGCCTTAGGTGAAAACACTGAGGAACATGTTGGTATGGAGTGAAGGACTTCTTGTGATTCCTCATTTTTTTTTAAGGATTTCTCCTTCATCTGAAACATGACAGGTTCTGGTTCTGCAACTCTTTGAGCAGGCATCCAGTGCCCCTATGAACTTCAGCTTTGTCTTACATATTCCTGTGGGAATGGCCTAATGTTCTGTATCTGAAAGAAATGTGGTTGTCTGATTGTGCTGCAAAGGTATGCAGGACACAGAGAACCATCAACCCAAAGTGCACATCAATCAGTTTCCTACACTTGGGCAGGGTCAGTTCTCTGTTTGGAAGGTCCAGAACATATGAAGTAACTTTTATACATCCTCTGTTAATGCCACTGCTGAGCACGGAGTTTAATGAGTGCCTGTGGCAAAGATATCTAAAAAGAGCTTAAAGTAGCTGCTGAGTCAAAGACCACCAGAGAACCAAAAAATGTACAGGAAAGAAAATGTCAGAATAGTCTTAAGAGGATGGAGAGTTCCTTCATGCCTAAAACAATTGCAACAGGATTGATCAGGCACTAATTTCAAAGTAGCAGATGGCCTGAGCTGAGCTCAGCCTGTTCTGTCTGTCCTGCTCATAATGATGAGCATACGTTTTAGCCCTCTGACCTGCACCCTGTTCAAAGATTTTAAGCTGGGGACAGATTGACACTGTGATCATTCATTCTTTATAACTCCAACCAGAAAGCCTCTCCCCTCCCAACCCACTGCCAGCCCCCAAGAGCAGCAATATTAACAAATTTGGATGGAACTCTGTTGATCCAGACTAAGAATTGGGATGTGAAAGGCTCCTTTCCACCATTTATCTGACTCTCTTAGACTTCAGGTTGAATAAGAACCTGAAGCTCTCCTTTTCCAGTGCTGAGGTTACCAAGTATCCATAATCTCTTCCTTGCCAGGAGGAGACAGCTCCCTGTCTCAGGACAGAAGGAAAACCAGCCTCATGCTTCTGGCACTGACCGAGGAATATTGCAGAATGAGAACCAGCTTCATGTCACCAACCCCAGTTTTTCACCAGTGCCACGCATTCCTCTCTCTGTCTATGTCCTGGCACAGCCTGGAGAACAATACTTGAATCTTCTAAATACTCATGTGAGTTTTCAGCTCCCTTTGGTTCATAGATGTGTGTAACCACTGAGGGGGAGGGTTTGTGACCTACCTATATCTCAGACCTAGGCAGAAGTGAGGAACAAAAAGGCATGTTTAGTGTAAGAAATGATCTGGGGAAAAAATACCAGCTCAATAGCACTTGGAAAACAGCAAAGTATATAAATAACTTGACAATTCAGGTGTCTGTATCCTCTAAATAAATCTGTATCTGCCGTGAAAACATACTTCATGCTAAGCCAACAAACTGATGAAAACACAAATCTTGCAGGGCTTAAAGTTAGATAGAGGCACTGAAGATCACTATCAATTTTAGCATTCATAGCAAATGCACAGAAGATGCTGATTTTGAATATTGTGGCTTCATTCTGCAGATTCACTTCAAATGGATTATCAGTAGTTGTATAAGCACATGTAAGTGCCTGGAGTTCAGATATTAGACAATAGCTGTATTGTGTAGTGAAGTTACATTATTTTATTGGAGTTTTTGTCTAGCATTTCATTTAGCCAGAGAATTACTGACTGATCCTTTGTACCTAACATTTCTTTGGATGCAAAAGGATGCTTCAAAAAAATCTGACAATTTATACTGTACGCCAAATATCAAAGATCAAGGACTTATATATTATATCAAGTGATTAAATACAGCAGATGAGAAAGTTAAATATTAAATTCTCCCCCACTCAATTGCCTGTGACTTCCCTCAGCTGGTACAACTCTTCAAATAAGCTGCATTTTTTTCTTCAGCACCAACACCATTTTTTATATCCAATATTGAACTACTTAACATAATATACAGTCCTTGATCTTTGATACTTGTTCTGAGAAGTACCAATGGAAGTACTAGTGAATTTGATGAGGCGAGATGTGTTGCAGTCAGCTCCTAAGAAGCATTGTTTTTCAGAGCAGCTGTGGTGTGTGGGGCTATAAGCCAGACAACTGAAATGTAACAACTTGCCAAGCACAGTGCTCTACCTAACAGCTTAAAGTACCTACGTGTTGTGCAGTGTGGTATTACTTTCCCTCCTCCAAGAACTTGGATAGATTATAAAGTTGTTATGTATTCCAGCTACCAATTACTTTCTGTCACTGTTTAATTCTGAAACAGGAAATGTGTTAAATGCTCATCTCAATTTTCCCTAAGAGGAGAAGAAAAAGCCCAGCTCCTGCTGTGGACACTAGACATTACAGGAGTAGGCATAACATTTTTGGGCACTAGGAGTGTGCTGGGAATTCCACCTGGCTGGGGTGGGTGGGCCATGGGCACTCTCTAACCTAAGCCATCCATGATCCTGTCCCTGTGTACAGGTGGCTGGAGTTGGAGCCAGGGCTTAGAGATGGATAAGGAGGTGAACAGATTGTTTTTTCTGTTTGATTTTTATTAAAGTGGCATCACAGCATTTCCTTTGCACATAGAGAAAGAGAGTAGCTGGGCAGCCTTCCAGGATATGAATGGATGTTATAAGGCAGCTGGAGAAGGGCACGCAGTGATAGAAAAAGGGGCATGGCTTCAAGTGGAAAAAAGGTAGGTTTAGATTAGATATTAGGAAGAAATTATTTACTGTGAGGGTGGTGAGACACTGGAAAAGATTGCCCAGGAAGGTTGTGGCTATGCCATCCTCGGAAATGTTCAAGGCCAAGCTGGAAGGGACTATGGGGTTGGAACTACATGATCTTTAATATTCCTTTCTATCCAAACCATTCTACGATTCAACAGCAACATCCCACTCTGTCGGATGCGGGCTTAGCTCTTTTCCCTCTCAGGAATGCCCCCAGCAGGGATTCCCACCTTGGTCCCTGAAATCTGTGCTACCGAGTAACTCTCCAGCAAGCGACTCCCGGCATTCGGGGCCAGCTCTGAGCCCTGGCACCCGAGAGGGCGCAGCGCTGCTGCACTGTCCCCGTGTGCCGGCCCTGGGTCGCTGCTGCGCCGCCGGGAGCGCCGCGCGGCTGCGCTGCCATCCCCGCCGCGCCCGCCAGGTGGCAGCGTCCGCCCGCGCACGGGGCCGGCTCCGTGAGGCGCCCGCGGGACAGCGCGGCCGGGCCGGGATGGAGCGGGGACAGCGCGGCCGGGCCGGGATGGAGCGGGGACAGAGCGGCCGGGCCGGGATGGAGAGGGGACAGAGCGGCCGGGCCGGGATGGAGAGGGGACAGCGCGGCCGGGCCGGGATGGAGCGGGGACAGCGCGGCCGGGCCGGGATGGAGCGGGGACAGTGCGGCCGGGCCGGGATGGAGCGGGGACAGAGCGGCCGGGCCGGGATGGAGCGGGGACAGCGCGGCCGGGCCGCCACGGCCGCCAGGTGCGGAGGGCAGCTTCCTTGTCAAAGTGCCGTGCCCGAGGTCAGCAGCTGTGGAGGTATTGGCTGCCCAGAAAATAGCTTTAGTTTTTCAACCACAGCATCTGGTATCGGGATCATGACCATTTTAAGCCACGTCACTCCCATTCCCACGAGCAGCAACCAAAGGAGGAGGCAGGACAGGAAAGGGGGCTGGGGGGGAAATGCTTCTTTAGTTTCTTACCCCCTTAACTCCTCTTCATTTTGTCTCCAAAATTTCTGAAACTGCCTTCTCACCTCAAACATTTTTATGTAATTATTTGTTCATTCATTGTCGTCTTTAAATTCCAGGGTATTTTGAAAGATTCAGAGTTTTCTGCTGAGACCTAGTCCTTATTAGAATGAACGATAGGGAATCAGGAAAATCGTTACAAAACAAGGAGGAAAACCTGACAGTTTTCTTTTCCTTACCTGCTTGTGCTCTCCCTCATTTCATCCTGTTAGAGCAGAGCTCTCTCTGTTAGAGAGAGGCCCTTGGGTAGAGCATGCCAGCATGCTAAATGGGGGGCCCACAGCTGTGGGGGTCAGACAAATTTTACCTCAAAACTGTTTTCTAAATGAAGATTTGTAGCAAAAAAAAAAGCAATGCTCAAATATTGAGTCTTTCACTTCAAAGGAAAATTCTGAAGTAAGTAAAAGCACACCACCAAAGTGAGTGGGAACCAGCCAGCAAATCAGCATTCAAGGCAGTGTAAGGCAAAGCATGAAAAAAGTGGCCACGTTATGGTGAAAAATCCAAGAACAGCCTGAGACAGCAAGAGGACTCTCAGGGCAGTGCAAGACCTGGGGGCAAAGTGTTGCAGCAGCCTCACAGGAGAGGGTTGAGGCTCATAGGGTGACCACATGGTGCTAAAACATGAGAGGCCACTTTAGGTGTGGCCCAGATTGATAAGGAGGCTCTTGAGTGCCTGCCTGGATTTGCCTGAAGCAGGTAACCATTGGGTATGTGACTTGAAAGCATTAGTAGCAGAACTGTAGCATGTGTACGTGCTTTTAATATAAGGTTTATTTACTAGGTATTGAACAGTGTCTCAGTCAAAGCTGTTTCCTGGGTAGTGCAAACCTGTGACTGCCTCGTGCAAAAAATAGTGGAAAATGATCCACCATTTTAGTTCTGGTAGTGCATCCACTGTGTACCAAGGAGATAATTTTGGTTTAATTGCAATTTTGTGCCTAGAAGAAATGAATTAACAAGTTTGATTATTTGTACTTGATAAAATTTTAAACTGTGCATATTAATTCCCAGGATTTAATTCTATTAATGTAACCTCCGCCCCCCTTTTTTTTTTAATTTTACTTTCCATAGCTTCTTATCTTTCAATGTAATTTACTTAATAAAGCTTATAAGTTCAGCAGTAATATCAAATTTGTCTTCAGCTAAATAAGAAGAAATCCAGCAGAACTATGGTAAATTTGATATGATTCATTTTTAGCCTGCTTTTGCTGTTTCTTTTTGTCTTTTGAAAATAAGGGTCCTGTAGTAGGGTAAGTTTAATTTTGTTTTCCAACACCACGCATACTACAGCTTGCCCTGCAACCTTTAATGGCTGGGCAAGTCCACTTTAACCTTTGAATAAAAGTAGATGGTTTTTGGTCCCTTTGGATTTCCTACCCTACCACAAACAGGTCTGCAGTTGGCTGTGGATGGTGTATTGAACATGGGCTCCCATCTGGGCTCCTCAGGGTGCATTGGCTGAGGTTCCCAGTGGGTACATGCTGCCAAGTCCTGTTTTTTCATAACTTTGCCACTCAAGAAAATTCAAAAAAGGTGAAGCAAATACCAGTGAATGCAACAGTACCGTACTTACATCTTGATAACAATAATTTGAAGTATATTCCGAGTGCTGGCAGGAAAGATGAAAGCAAACTTCATTTAGGTGTGTGAAAGAGCTGCAAGTGTTGATTGCTGGCACGAATAATGCAGTTCTATATAAACGTTTGATCCTGCAAGCTTTTATAATGCTGTGAACAAATCTTTCCTGATGAATGATGACTCAGAACAGAGCTTTTCACTTGGCATTTGATAATTCATTTCAATTGCAGCAGAAAATAATTGTTCTATTCAAGCATACCAGGATGTACTTACTCTGTCCCTAATGAGCACATTAAAGCAGGCAACTCATCCCTGTCTGATTTTAGCACAGGCCACAAACTTTATGACTGACTCATTATTCAGTCAACTCTCAGTCCTAAAGAATAAAACTCCAATGAGTTGCGATGGTCTTAAAACTGTATTTTCCTTTTTCATAAGTCACTCAGGTATTCACTGACTTGTTGCAAAGATCTATGAATCTTTGGGAATACTACTGGTGAGCCTCATGTACTCTGTATTTTGCTTGAAAAGCTTAAAAATGGAGCAATATGATCTTGATTATGGACCAGGGTGACTAAAGAAAAATAAATCAGTTTATATTTTGTCTACAGTCAGAATGTGTCTTAAATAGTTCAAATGTAGGCAGAGTTTTCAAAAAAATGTGGATGCCTCAGAAAAACATGTCCTACCATACTTGGTATGCTGGTATTGCCTTTGAGACTGCAAGGACCATTTAGCATTGCTTTCAGGGAGGCATGAGTCATCAACAATGTCAAAAGACATGTATCTCTTGGGTAAGAAACAGCTGTGCTGCCTTGGTGACCCATATCTCACTCAGGGAATATAAGAGAGGTTTGCTTTCCAGAGTATCCTTCTTGGGTTTGTTTCCATGAGGAAAGACAGAACTGGACCTTTGGGTTACTCAGCTTGTTGGGGGCAGGGAGGTCTAGTAAAGAAGTGAGTCAGCCCTTGATAAAACTATCAGGTTTCAGAAAATTATTTTTTTCAGAAAATGGTTTCTAAATCCTACAGAATAGCAGCAGAAAAATTGGTAGGTGTATCATACAGTGTGGAAAATTTGTGTTCTTAATTCTCACTGGGGCACTCTGGCTGTCTTCAGGGAAGGTGAATGAACACACCGAAATGTCTCTATAGTAATGAAAGAAAACTCATTGTGCCACTGGAGATTGAAGCTGCATGGCCCCGTGGGTAATAAATTGCTACTATTCAGGCTCATGAGCGCATCAAGCCGATGCAGAGCACTCTAATGACCATTATAACTGACTGCAGTGAAAAAGACTGTTATTTAAGTACATTTCAAAATGTACTGTAAATTGGGCGAAGGTACAGCTGCACTTATGCACTGAGACAGCCTCCGGTTTTATTCGGTCTGACAGACTGTGCTCTTTTGAATTTAGGTTTCATCTGTGTGAGCTGAATGCTCTTATGGCCTCTGTTGGAAAGGGAAGCAGCAAAGCCAGGGAGAATGGGTCCTGATCACAGAACTTCTAGTTGGAAAATGCAGGTTTGGATGAAAGCAAGGCAGGAGAGGGGAGGGTCCAGCCACTACTCGCCATTCATTCATGCTTCCCTTCCCTAAAAACACCTACTTGTACCTCGCACCAAATGTGACCCCTCTGAAGGCAGTGTTTCTGAGTGAACCTAAGCAGGATCTTGACACCAAGAGTCAGTGCTTCACAGACCTTTACAGAGCCAGAGGGAACCAGTTTCTTTGCTTTATATGACCTTCTGGACCTCACAGTCCAGACTCCCCTCCACACTGTGCCTGTGTCAGGTTTGTTTGATTGGTGTCTACTTCTACCCCACTTCATAAGTTACTTGATTTACAGAACATGAAGCTTCTTAGTTGTGCCATATGGACAGTGAAATTTATGGCATACTGTCAGTGAGTGTGATACAGCCTTTAATTGGGATTTCCAGCTTGAGATCCATCAGTATCTCTCATCTTATGCATTTTATGGCTGGGTCCTTCACAGTCAACTTTGCTTTTTGTCTGTTTGGCTCTTTTGGGGCTAGTTGAGTCTTTTTTTGGAGGGTAAGAGGTGGTGTGTGATGTATTCTTTTTTTAAATCTGAAGAGATCTTGTGGATACTGTGCTGTCATGCAATATGGCCTCTTAAATCAGTTTATCACCTGGCAGGTACATTGTGATCAAGGAATGGAGACAAGCAGCTTGCAGTAAGCAAGCAGCCACCAACATTTGGGCAGCTAACACTGCAAAGAATCGTCTGTATGAGCCTCATGTTCAGCACATGGGGTCAGACCTGTGCTTCCCAGGAACCAACCAATCCCACAACAGTGTAGTAAATAAAGGTGCACATCTTAGCTAATGAATTAGCCATGGAGAAAATAAAGCACACAAATTACAGTCAACTGCTTATAATTGTGACCTTCCTAGAGAATGACTGAGTCAGGATTAAAGAATTATTGCATGGGTGTTTGCTGACACAATTTGGTTGCTAAATAAATTTCCAGTAATTGGTGGCAATCACTCCAGGCTTTGTCAGGCAAAATGGAGACTTTTTTTTGGGTGAAGCCTGTGAAAGTCAGCGGAAAGATGAATGTCCAAAAGACAGATCAGTTTTCAAAGGATGTGGTCTATGGTCTGCATGAAGGCTGAGGTGAGGACCTCATCCAAATCCTGAGTGTGTCCAGAGCATCAGAGACTCCTAACTCTAAAGAGATAGGAATGAACTAAAAGGTTTTTTTCCCAATTGCTGAGTTTCCAAAGATTATCGAGAAGTTGCACAGAAATAGTTCATTAATTCTCAATCTCTTGTTTTTTTCTTTTTCATATCTGTGAATAACAAGATCATTTATATCACCGGTCAGATGATTAAAGTTAATTGGCATTTATTAATAGGTCAATATCTTTATTAATTTTGAATGTGGTATAAGCAATTCTAAAAAGTGGGTTTTTTTTCCTTTTTCAAATGCTTGGTATAATCTCTGCACCATTCAAGGAATTCAAGGAAGTAGCTGACATTATGCTGGACATGTAATGTGAAAAAAAAAGATGTGACCAGGCATTTTCTTCCTAAGTTAACATTCTGCTGCATTTCTTTTATTCTGTCTATTTTTGACCGTTTTTGAAAAAGCATGACAGCTGAATATCTTGAACCAGCTGAGAGCATTTGTGTATAGACATGAAGCTAAAGATCAGAAGTTTTGATGTGTAACAGCTGTAGAGGAAATAGGTGCTAAATGCTGTGAAGCCTGCCCAGATTAGGCTCCTTCAGGTAGACAGCTAGCTGGAAATAGTAGCACATCTGTATGAGACAGTTCAGTGATTGCACTGAACAAAAAATATCTTTTGTCTTTGCAAATTTCCAGCTTACAAAAGCAAAAAAAACCCTCCCAAAATCCCATAAAAGCCAAAACAACAACAGTAACAACAACAATAAAAGTAGAGATGCCTCCATTACCATGTAATAAAATCTCAGTCAATTGAAGCCATTTCCTTAATGTATTTGGAATGCTTGGTACATTCATTTCCCACCTGGTCCAATGGTCACTGATTCTTCTTGAGACATTTTATTGGTCCATTGCTTCAAAATGCCTAAAATTCCTATACCTTCAATTTTAGCTGGGCTAAAATCAATTTGTCCCATGCTTTGACACTATGTTTGAACACCTGCCATCTAGTGACTATGTTGATGGGGTGGGAACATGGTTAGGCAAAAAGAAAGTCACAAGAGAAAGATTAAACATAGTTAAAATTATTGTAAATATTCTGTGGCATTAAGATTTCAGAGCTGTGAGGAGTCTATATTGGTGGATATTGTTTTATAAGTTGTGTTGTTTTAACTCACTTTGTGACCTGATTCTGAAGGAAATTTCTTAATTAATGTTCTACATATTTGACAATAAAGTTCAAAGGAATCAAGAAGTACTTAAAGTATAGAATTAAAAATAGCTCAATTTCTGAAATATCTGATACTGGTTGAATATACATATTCTATCTACGTTTAATTAAATTTCTTTTTAAAATATCCCCTCGTTTCAAGAATTAGGTCAGTTACTACAAATACCTTGGCTCATTTAAACAGTTCTGAATATTACCATTATGAAAACTGACTTTTACAATATTTATAATTTCACCTATTTTTGGTTTTCAGGGAAATAAAAAATTCCTTATGCTTCTAAAACAGTGATAATAAAATAAAACACCTTATTTGTGGAGTCAAGTCAGCCAGAAACTTGCAGTTGCCTGTAACAGTAAGGTAGAAAGGTGGTCATTGACTTTAGTGTGATCTCTATCAGGCTTTTGTGCATCCCTTTCTGTGAAAACAGTTTCCTATGACTCTCAGGAGCATTTAAATAGACCAAAATTAGTTGTGCTTTTTTTAAAAGAAAGGACTCAGCCTTTGCATTGCACAGTCAAATAATTCTGCTGAAACCAATGAGACTCTCTGAGGGTTTTAGCTTGCTGCAGCTGAAAATTGGTTCTGAGTCTGCAGTATTAGAGACTCAGGCATCATAGGCACTGAGTGAAAGCTAAAGCTGTAAGTGTGGAAATCATATAGCACTTTGGGCATTTCCCCTTGATGCTCCACACTGGAAGTGCACACCTCCCTCCTCCGAGTATGGGGAGAACTGAGCTACCAGCACCTGGGTTAAATACCTAAATATACTTAATGCCAACAGTGTGAATAAACTTCCACTTCTAGTGCAACCCTCTAGTCTTTTCCATGTTTTCCTAAGAGAAGGAAGGCATGCAGCTGGGAGAAGCACACCTGTCTGAAAAGGCACAGGAACTGTGTGGGTCCCCACCTGGGAGAAGTGGCACAGTGATGCTCCCATTGACTGCTCCAGCCATCTGGCCTGCCTGTGAAATGGGGGTGGTCTCCCCAGACATGCAGAAGCAGTTGGCACAAGACTGACTTCCAGGTCAGGCTTCTGAGCTTAGGATATAAATACAGCTGCCACTGACTTCAAATGCTGGTGGACTGAAAGGTGCAGAAGGTTAAGGCAACAGTTAGGCAGGGGTCATTCAGTCCAGGCAGAGCCACATGCTGTTGGATCAAAACAAGTAAGGTACACACTGAAACCCCTCATGTAATTTTTCCAAGGCATCAGTGAAGACCACAGAAATCTGAAAAGTAAAATACCAGTTGGCAGCTGCTAGACATGAAAGTGAGACACAGTTTAGGATGATGTAGCATATTCCTGAAATTGTCACTGCTCATGTTTTGACAGCATTACAAAGGAAATAATTTTCCCAGTTTTGAAATATGCATTTGAACGTCTGTTCCATTAAACACACATCAGTATGTTGCCACCTGTTCCAGTCATGCTTGAAAATGAATGGTATGCAGAGATAATACACCTGCCTGGCCTTGTAAATGTTCTGCAGGGAAAAATCAAAATTAGGTAATGTAAGTCAAATTTGGATGGATAGTCCTGTTACAGTCAACGTTAAATCCAGTGCTCTTAATTACTTTGTTGCCTGAATTGGAAACCCTTCAAATAATGAGGAGGGGAAATAAAGCTTCTTGACAGTTAAGAGCCAAGGGATATAATTTTGTTGCAAGGCCCATCAGTTACCCACAGATGACAGCAAATCCCCATACAGATCAATCAGAGAGGTGATATAAAATGGAGGCAAATGTTGGCACACACACTTTTCAAAGATATTAAAGCTAATGTTGACATGGCTAAAGATAAAGCAAGCAGAGATGCCATTGAGATGCCACTGAAATCAGTACAAATCTTCAATTTACACAGGAATGTGATGTAGCTATTAAAAAATTGGAAAGAAAAGATACCAATTAAGTACAAAAAAGGGGTTAACTTTAAGCATATACTAATGCTTTTGACGTATCTGCTAAAGTACTTTAAAAAACAGCTTATTTGCTGTCTGAAAACTGGGACTCTTAAAATAGCAAAAACCTTTGCAAAAACCTTTGTCTGAGGGAACCTCACTCTGGCATCCATGCAGAGCAGATGCAGGCTTATGGTGTGCTTTAAACCTCAGGGTAGAAATTTCTGCCTAGGAAGTTTTCCTGCATAAATATATAAGACATTGAAGCTGTGGGTATCTCTGCTAGAATGACTGTGAAGTGCTGTAAATCAGCAAGAGATGAGAGGATAATATGCACATCTCATGCACTCATTTCTGCCTGTTGGGCTCTTACATGGTGTTTACTTGTGAAGAATCACTGCCAAATGAGTCTGCTCCAAACAGGCTCTTGGACAGTTGTCCCACCAGGGCATTTCATTACCCATCATGTTTAAGGAGGGATGAGTGACTGCAAGGACTCACTGTGCAGTTTACCAAGCTTGCATGTGGCTTTTCTAGCTAGGAGCTGTGTGAAATTCAGAAACACTTCTTTCTTCTCCGATTTTTTTCTTCTGAGAAACAAGGGTTTACAGCCCTGCAGCCAGAAAGTCAGTGGACTGCTTGTAAATCTCTAATGAACTTGCAGTTGCAAAGGCTACCTGTTTGTCACAAATTAGGTGCACACTACATGGCAGGTAGCTCAAATACTTTATATGTCACATATGTATATGTATATGTATCTCCCATGCAAGTAAATCAAATCTGGGCAGAAAGTCATGTTTTATAACTGGTTAATATTCCTTTTGCAAGCTTTTCCCCTGAGCAAGCTGTCACTGGACTGCAAGAGGCCAGCTTCACTCTCTAGATATTTCAGCTAGGAGCCTCACTGATCTGACCAGAAACTGGCTATGAGCCACGTCACTGAAACCCAGCTACTGCTGCAACTTTGTCTGAATTCAAGGATCACCAGTTCTGGATTCAGTAAATTATTGCTCACCAGTTAGGATGTTAAACATAGTGTCACAGGCAAATACCAAGATAATTACACAGGGAGGCTCTCATACTATATAACTAGGAGCTAATTTAGGCTCCCAAGTCACTTACAGAGTCTGCAAAGAAACACTGATTCCCTCAAAGGAGAATTCAAAGCTTCAAAATTAAATATCTATGAGAATTTAAAATAATTGATGTGAGCATAGCAACTCTCCTCCATGCTTTGTAATTCCTCTTGTACTTTAACTGGTCATGAAATTTCTCACAACCTCCTTGTAAAAAGCTGTTGTGTGATCTTGCAGAAGGCTGACAGACCTCCCTTGAACCCCACAGTACAGTACAGTACAGTAGAGAAGGCTGCTTGTGCCCCAATGGTCATCCCTTGGTAGCAGGGTAACTCTACTATTAAACACAGTTCCAGATTGATTCCTGACTGAATTTATTTGTGGTTCCCAACTGAAATTATGGTATTGGCTTTATATAAAATGCCACTGACATCAAGTTCTTGAATTGTCCCATAATTCTGAGATGTCTAACACATTATTAATATCTTTTTTATTCCAGGCTCTGGTTTGTGAGGCTCCTATACGTGATGTGTGTATCATGCATCACTCACTCACTGTATTGTCCTATGAGTTTACACTGCAGCAAGGCCTGACACATATGATAAATTAAAAAACATTCAGCAGTGTTAATCCCTACATTGTGCTCAGTTCTTGAAGGGCCTGATCAGCTTGATACTTTTCTGACAGATGTCAATGACAGAATGTTCAGTTAAGTGGGATGTGGTGAGACAGGGTTTCTGTCATATAAACAATCACCATAAATACATGTATCGAGTAGAATCATAGAAAAGAGAGCTGGAAAGGACCTTAAAATGTCTTGCAGAGCAGGCCAGATACCCTGATGGATATTTCTCTAACCTCTTCTTTAAGAACCCCACAGATGGACCTTCCCCACGTGGGCTATTCACTGTCTTTACTGCCCTTAACTGAGTCAATGTGCCACCTAATATCTTGCCAGAATCTTTTTTTGCTGCAGATAAGGCCTGATGGTATCTGTCTTATTCATCATGGATGCAGAAAACATAAGCCTCCCTTTTTTGCAGCAAGCTTTTCTGTATTTGAAAATCATTGTTATATCTCTGCTTCATTTTCTCTTCCATAGATTGCACAGTACCAATTAGTTCAATCTTTCTTTGTAGCTTGTGTTTTTAGTTCTCTGATCATTCTCACACTGCATAATAAGAGTTTTGTGAAAGAAAAAAAGGAATCAGAATTGCTTTACTTATTATTACTTCAATTAATTATTCAATCACAATGCATTTTATTTGAGTTATTTCTAGTCTAACTTTACTTTTGATGCTTAATAACGTGTACACAGATATATCCCTATGGATTTTGCTTCTGGGTTATGTTGGCTCACAGTCTTTGTGAGTTGCATGTCAGGAAATAACAGAAGTCTCCAAGCCAAACAGACATGCTCTCAGGGCTGAGAAATACAGACATCCTCTCTTTCTTGCTATGTGGTAGCTAACGCTCCCCTGATAAGAGCAGATGCTTGTCTGAAATTGTGTATCTGCTACCAACATACAAGTCCACTGCAGAAGTGTGAACAGCTTCAGTCTGGCTGTCCTTCCTCATCCTGTTGAGCACAGCCACAATCTCTGGGGCTTCTGCAGCTTCTGTTGCACATACCTGACAGCCTGGTTACCCCTCTGGTCCCTGCTTTTTCCCACAGACCCGTGGCTGACCACCACGGACTCAGTGACTGCAGCATAATGAGTGGGGGGGCGCTGAATTCAGATTACACAGCTGTCCTTAGTGCCAGCCTTCCTTGTCTAACAAAGCTGCCATCCAAACAGGCTTCCTCTGGACATGGGTTGAAGGAGGGAGTTTCCATGTACTGCCCATGATATGCAGGTCCATGCTGAATAACATTTCTGAAGTGTTTCTGTACATTCTGTTTCTGACCTAGCAGAAGTTTTCTTTAAATGGAAGCTTAAGTGACACTCTTACCACAGTTTGCCAAATCAAAATACAATGGTAGTCCCAAGGAGCTGTTACCAGAAAGAAGCTTCAGTTCTTGACTCTTCCAGTTGAGTAGCATATAAAAATAAAGCTACTGAAGTCCAATAGAACACAGAAATAATGTTATTCTTATATATCATATATGATACATATGTGAAGACCTAGTGAGTGCAGTGCTTCCATTGATATGTTTTTGGGAAAATACTCTGTCTGCAATGAAGGCAGGAAGAAACTTTGAAACACGTCTACCAAAACCAACAGACCTAAGTAAAGGAAATAATGATTCTCATTAGCGTGAGTGCTATATAGAGGGATTTCTGACAATCAAAGAGTTATTCAAATAGAAAAAATAAAAAACTTTCCAAACAACCCATTCCCTAAAGAGGTGCTTTCTTCATTTTCACTCAAATTCTGTAAGGAAGAAAGAAACAGAAGATCAAAGCAGCTAGAAAGCTGTGTAATTGAGGGGAGAAAGGAAGGGAACAGTACCAGAGGGAAAGAGATGTGGAACAAAAGAAACTCACTCAAAGAAAGGAGAACAAAGAATATCCACTCCTAACCCAAACCCTAACCCTAATGTAACCCTAACCCAAACCCTACCCCTAACCTAACCCTAATGTAACCCTAACCATAATCCTAACCCTAACTCTAACCCTAACCCTAACGTAACTCTAACCCTAACCCTACCCCTAACCCTACCCCTAACCCTAACTGTAACCCTAACCTAACCCTAACCCCTAACCCTAACCAAATCCAAAAAAAAGGAGAGAAAGGCTGGCATCAAAAGGGGTTTTCAGCCTCAGAAAGCAGCAAGCAGCCAGGCACTGCAGGTGGTATCAACAACAAATCCAGTCTGCAGAGAGAGATTCGCTTGCAGGACATGCTACTGGTGTAGGAGTTAGGAGAGAAAGTGTGATTTTTACAAAACTTCAGAGGGATTCTTTGAGCATGAAGATTCAAGCTGTTTTCCAGTTGCTGAATGAAGCTCAGTGATCTGTTTCACCTTTTGTGTTTCTCTTTTTTGACTGACCTGTTATTTGTGGACTCCTGCTTCAGTGAGCTATAATAATTAAAATAGATTGAGTTTTTAATTAAAGGTATAATGAATTTGGATTTTACTCACAGAGAAAAATGTTCTATGTGGAAAGTTGATATTTTTATATAAGAATATAATGCCTCTGCTAGAACACCCTTTTGAGGGAGACACAACTAAAGAAATGGGATATGATAAGAATTTTGTGGACTGTTCTAGTCTCCTTTTTTGCCCATAAAATAAATTATGTATTAACATCTTTGGTTTTCCTGGGTTGTCCAACTCCTAATATCCCCCAAAGGATGCTCAACATCCTAATGCACCCAAAAGTGATGTCACATATGTGAATCACTGTCACCAGAATCAGTTATTCATAATCTGTCACACACATGCTTTCTTTTGTTACTTTTGGTCTTGCCCCTACACAGGCACTCTTTTGAGGCCTGACCATTTCCAGTTTGGAAAGAGGCTGCCTTTGGCATGCACAGGCAGGAGCCTGGGGACCCAGCACCCAGTGTCACCATGGGGGGAGCAGGGCAACAGGGGCAGCACACGACAAACCCACTGCATCCCTCCAGCCCTTGCCAGGTTCCACCCCAGTGCACCTGCTCTCCAATGCTGATCCGTCTGTGAGCAAAATTACAGACCAAACATGGTCTGTGGAGGAGGAGATTTCATTTTCCCAGAGACATTCATCCCTTTGAATGTTCCCCATTTCCAAGCTCAGTTCTTCAGAGCTGTTCACAGTTGCTCTGAGAGCTGCAGAAGGAATAAAGCCCATGGACAAGGCCAGGTTGGATGGGGCTCTGAGCAACCTGGCCTAGTGGAAATGTCCCTGCCTACTGCAGGGGGGCTGGAACTGAGTGATCTTGAAGGTCCCTTCCAACCCAAACATACATTCTATGACTGTATGACTTTCCAGTGGATGTGTTTCTGTTGCTTGAGTCATTTTTTTCAACAAGACAGTTGTTGCCCTTCAGCATTTAGTGGCTCCTTTAGTTAGGACTAATCTCAGCTGTTATAAAATCAGCCCCACTCTCCCTCACAGCTTTCCTTCCACAGCGGAGTTGGTGATAAAACGTGGGGTGGTGCTGTGCAGATGGATCTATGAGCACTGAAAGTGGGTAGAGAAACAATGCAATTGCTTGAGCCTGCTCCCATACCTCTGCCAGTGGCTATTTTATGAGAAGGGAAGAAATTAATTTACTTAGGAGCCACCACTCCTCTCTGAGATTTGACAGTTTGAAAGTCACAGAGAGTGGAATGGCAAAGCAAAAAGTCACACACAAACTGGGTTGTTTTCATAAGAAACCAAGATAGAAAATGTGCCCAAAGTATGTTCAGGTACTGCACTGACCTTGAGCTCTTTCACTTCATTAATTCTATGATTTTATCACTACACTTTTGAATTAAAAAAAATTCTCTTCCCCCTTCCTGTGAAAACATTCCTGTCCCTCCCTCTCCCGCCCCTCACCAATCTCCCTCTTTCTTTCAACTCTCATAATCCTTGGTGTGATAATGGCTAAGGAAATGGTTTCAGACAAAAGTCTGGTATTTTAATTTTGATAACCTTCCTGAGCAGCAAGGTTTGTGTGGGATGGAGATTAATGAAAGCCAGGCACAATGCACCCTTGTCACTAGGTAGAGTGAGAAGCACATAACCCTCAGGGAAGCAAGTGGTTCAGAAGGGGAGTAAGTAATAACATATTTTAATTTTTCATGCATCCCTACTCTTTAATGGAAGGACACTCCAAATGGCAAGCAAAGAGAAAATGGAAAGGAAGCAGCAACCTTACCTTTGGATGGCTGAGAGGAGAAGGGGCCTGGGGGCCCCTGCCAGCAGCAATAATTGGGCCTGACCCAGGACCTGCTGTAGCAAGTGGATGTTTTTTTCTGTACATTTTTATCATCTATCCTAAGGAGCCAAGTAAGCTTCACAGTTCCATAATCCCCAAATCCATGTGGTGCCCACTTTTGTCAGTAGCAGAGGCAGAGAGGGGAGATGATGGTGGGGCAGAGCCCTGGGCAGCCCTTGAGGGGCTGGCAGAACCCTGAGAGGCACCATGGTTATGAACCTAGGCTCAGAACCTGCCCAGCCAGGGCTGCAGCTCCCTGGCCAAGACAGGCAGCTCACCTGCCTGGCAGAAGGAGATTTCCTGCTCCCTGGGCCATTCTCTGCTTCCATGTCCTAGTCAGCTGGCAGGCATTGCCTCAAGCCCCTAAAGTTGCTGAGGAACCTACTCATTTTCCTTTCAGCCCCATGGCTCATCAGGAAGCACCAAACCCATCTCACAAGAGATTCTTCTGCAGGAAGCCCTTTCTGAAGACTTGCACATCATTTCCTGATGCATGGAGGTAAACACCTGCTGCTATTTACCACTGCATTTCCCAGTTAGACATTTGCCAGGGAGTCCATCTCCATTCTGTGGCAAGGCACATCCCAGGTATGTTCCTTCAAATAGGGCAGGGCAGGATAAATGCAGGAAGGGCTACTCCTGCTTGATGAGGGTGGAGGCTGAGCCATGTATGTCTTCAGGACAGCTGCATACCCAGATGATCAGCCCACCACTCCCTCCCTCACAGACTTTCTGATCTCACAGGTGGCCTCTACCAAGACATGGTGTAGATGTGGCCAGAAAAATGAAGATTTAGCTACTTCCTTGTGTTTTAACCACAAAGTTAAACCTCTCAAAAGTTGGCCCATATCCTATACTATGGTGGAACTTAAATAAACCTATAGTACATTTGATGCTTGAATTATTTTTAACTCTTTGAGTGTGGTTGTTGGCCTTTGCTAATCTCCCAGCACCTCACTCAAATTGTATCAGAATGAGTAATTACTGAAGTAATCATGGATAATTAGCTCACTTCTTGACTTTTTGTCTCATGAAATAAGCTTCTAAAAATAATTTCTGAAGTGTTTCTTGAATGATGACAATGCTCTATCATTTCTGAATGAATCTGTAGCTCAAGAGAGTTGCTAGAATGAGGAGGGCAGGGGAAAGGCTGCCTGGAAGCATGGAGGAGACAGGGTGAATGTTTGAAAACATGCAAGTGCAGTACATGTGCATAACAAAAATGATAAACTGAAATAAAAAAAGAAAATTATGAATTCACATGGGACAGCTTAAAGCTGTTACCCATCATGATGCCTTCCTGTCGCTGTTTGCATGAGAAAGCTACAAGAAGTGAAAGCAGAAGTGAAAACAGCATGGCCAGACTGTAATTCCCCATTCAGTTCAGTGCAGCTGGCAGATCTGGGCTTCTGAGAGAAAGGACAGCATTTAGATGGTGAGAGGGACCACCCCGACATACAGCACAGAATATGAGTAAGAATTATTGAGTAGGTCAGACAATCTGGGGATCAGTCTGTTTTCATTAATTACTAGTTCACCTGTGAGCCTTTCAGTTTCCATAAGAGCTGCTCACTTGCCAGTCCTGTCACTTTTATGTTTGTTGTTGCACTCCTACAACCCACACCTGTGCAACCAGCTCCATATGAATTTGGTGACAGCATCCTCAGGACTCTCCCCTTCCTGGCTGCATAGAAGGCCTGTCCTTGAGTCCCAGCTCCTTGCCTGCAGTCTCACTCTGGATGCACCTCAGACAAGTTTCAACATCTTGTGCTGTGTTTTTTTACTTTTAGCTGTACTCATGCATCGACCCCTCTTTTACCTGTTTGCTTGCTGTTTTGTCGACCTTGTGTGTTCAGTTTGGTAAAACTGTGGCTGGATTTGAGCTGTAAAATCCTAACCAGAAAGCGCAAGAAACTGCTTCTTTCCACACATGCACATGAATAATCATAACAGACAAAAAATTATTCACCTCATTTCACATTCTAATAAACAAAAGCAACACCTACGCCACGGACCCATATTACATTTATCCTGTTTTCCTCAAGGTTTTTTTAGCATCAGAGTTTCAGGGGCAGAGCAGACACTCACTGCTAAGAGTGCATCTTGTTTTGGAAATTTTGCCATGTTCTGGATTCCCCTCAGACACCTTGAAACTCTCCCTTATATCCAAAATATTACATACTATCAAAGAATTCATCTCGCAGCAGCAGATAGTTTCCGGACAACATGTTTTTGATGAAAGATCACACTCTGTTCATTTGTAACCCTTTGGTTGCTAGAGGATTCATCTGTTTTGTAACAACACAGGGGATTGTGAGAGATCTTGTGCATAGGCATTAAAATTGTCTGCTGTAACTAATGGCTACCATGATAAGCACTGCAGAATGCAATAAATCTCACCCTAACTGTTGTAAATGTAAATGTTGTCCCTGCTCTTCCTTTTAAAGCCGTTTCCCAGCTTTACTTTTCTTAGGAATCTTTTTCTGATTTGCAGCTTAAGTTTTCTCATAGGCAGGATGCGCCTGTTCTTTTTTACCAGCTTCATCCGTTCCTTTTCAGAGTTATTCTGCCTCCCCTGAGCTGGGAGTTACTGGATTGATCGACAGAGGGCAATAGTATCTCACTCCAGCTTCCAGTTCTCCTTCCTGCTTCTCTTTCCCCTCCCCTTTGAGTATCTGCAGCCATCATTCGCTTTTCCTACTTCCAAACTTTCGCCTTTGACCAGTGAAGGAGGGTGCCTCCAGCAGTTACAGGGGGAACAAGAATCTGTGTTTTTCTGCAAAGTCTGGCACAGTGCTCAGCCCAAGGGCTTCTCTGTGCCCAGGGCAGTGATGGTGCTGAATGTTGGCATAGACCCTGAAAGCAATTCCACAAATCACAGTCCGAGGGTTGTTAAAACCCAATGCATCCATTTTTTTCTACAGAAGTAGAAACTTGCAGGAAAGGCAGACAATAATGTCCTGGGCTGGCCATGGTGGTCAGCATTCCTGCTGCCAGGGTATGCATCTCCCTGTACACTGGGCAGTTGCTGAGGATGCTGCTGGAAGTGATTCCAAAACCTGTGAGCATGGATCCTTTGTCCAAGGACTGCAGTGAGCTGATGGCAGCAGACTTAGATTCACTCCATCCACACAAGCATCCACTGGAAAGTACACAGGGCTCCCCAAACAGGAAAGGTTTGAAAGGATCTCTCTCTCTCTCAAGTTTAACCCCTAGTGGAAGTTGTTGCTCCCATTTAATTTTCAGTCAAATATCTGCACTTGTCTGAAAACAGTTTGTCATATGAAAATACTTCTCTTCCTTCTGTGTGGAATGCAGGAGGTATTTGCTTATATGTACAACTGTCTCCCTGAAATGGGAAAAATCAATGGTGAGTATAGCAATCACTGTATGTTCTAGCCAAAAGTGAGTACGACACCTTTAGGAAAATATGTTAGGGATTGTACAGTGCAAGTAAATACTCTTTTGAGCTAGACTGCAGCTTTAAGCCCTGGACTTAGAAAATCTTTCTCTGTTCATGTTACGGACTGAGAGTTGCCTGATTGAAGTTGCTCAGGGCTGTTCATGCTTCAGGACATTGAGCATGCAGGGAAGGCTTGGAGGGGCTGGGGGCTCACACATACAGACAGCAATGGGCTAGATGTATGCTCCCTCAAGGGCAGACAAGGGAATAATAACTAAATAGTTATTAAAATAACTAAAAAGTAACTAAAATAACTAAGTAAACTAATAACTCTGCCTCTGTGACAAGGATCTTTTTCTCTAGGAATGCACCCCTATGGTCTTCTGGTTGATGGATTTTCTCTGCTCAGACTCCAGGAAAACTGAAGGGCAACTACTCCTCAGCATCTGGCTATATGATTAGCATGGTATTTACTGCAATAAATGTAGGCTGCCCTGCAGCCATTTTATACCTGTAGCCTGGACCTGTCCTCCTGAGAACAGGAGAGAGGCCAGAGGAGGTCAGAGTAGAGCTTCATCTAGCCCAGCATCCCAGCTCTGCTCTTACCTACTGGGCAGTTCACAGAGAATGTGTGTGAGGGAAAGGGCCAGTATGAAATGACTCACATCTGGCAATGAACATCAGACACTGTTCACACACCCTCTGGCAAGGCAGGTATGTCCAAACTGAGTTCAACATCCTGTGATAGTAAGTTGTACAGTTTTCCTCAGAGTCACAAATCATCCTTTCACTGCTATTCTCTTATTACAGAAAGCTAATAATATCTTACTCTATCTTCCCTGAAGTCCACTGTCTTAGTTTGAGGAGACCAGAGGTAAGATTTTGCCTGTTTTCCATTTTACAAACCAATTCCCTCTGTGGCTTCTACCTGTCTTGCCTTGCATCTGCCCTTCACTGTAACGTTGCCAGATTTTATGCATGTGATCGAATATTCCCATCTTTCTTCCTCTTCTGAAGTGACAGTGTCTGCCGGTCCTTGGGAGGAAACCACCCACCACATTTGTGCCAGCATCCATGGAAAATTTGCAGGCAGGGATGGCTTGCAGTTTTCTTTTATGGCTATCATTGTTCAGATGGAGTTTCCCTGCAAGTCTTGTTGAGCTTGATTAGACTGGAGTAGAAGAAATCAACTTCCCCAGCAACCTGAAAACAGCAAGGCACATAAAAGAACCCTCAGCTCTGCCCAGCTATTAAAGGAGCACTGAAAGACTTCAGAAATATTTCTGAGGCTTTTTCTTGCACTTTTTGGACAGATTTCACAGTTCCTCCCTGTGATGCAGGTGAACTCTGAAGATGTTAAGTGACTAAGGCTGCCATTTTTGGTCAATAAAAAAGGTGTTTATTTGTCTTCTTGACAAATGCACATCAGCATCCTCATTATTAGAAAAGAAAAAAGGTGGACCTGATAGTCATGAGGTAGTCATGTTATATATAATACTCTTATTACTGTTGGCCTTAAAATACTTTAGCATGACAAGATTAGAGCCAGTGTCATCCTTTTTTATTTAAATTTAATTTACACAAAATAATGTTCTTCTTGCTCCATTTCTTCCAATTCCCTCTCTTTTCCTCCCCTGTTCATTTTTCTTTATAATTTTAAAGTTAGTCCATTCACCAATGTCACCCCCTTCCACAGTCCCACATTTCACCTTTGCAAAACACAGCAAAAAGCCAGCCATTTATTCTGCTTGCCATTTGTAGCAATTAAAAATAGGATTTTGCAAATGGAGTTGCAGTCATTAAGCAGATGCCATTCAAAGCTTGTGCAGAGACAGACAAAAGTTATTGATCTTCACTGTTTGGTTTTTGTTTCCTCCTGCACCACTGTTACCTACCCTTCTAGAACAAGTGTATAACACAGCATGTTTTTCTTTGTACCATTTTTACCCTTCCTTGACCCCACTGGCCTTTTTTAGCTGGTTCAGAGTGGCTTTGGAGGTGAGTGTGTAACTCTGATGGGTGGGACTCTGGCATGTGGTTTAGCTCCTGTAGGCCTAATGTGGGTGGGGGACAGTAAATGGGTGGTGGGATATGGAACACTGCATTAAATCACACACACTCCCATCAGTAGCTGGCACTAGCTGAAGCTGCCCTGCCCCAAGGCCAGCTGAGAAACTCCCTCACTTGGCTTTAATCATTGCCTAACCACTACTGCAGAAAAATGGTTTTACCAAAACCCACATTTTTTGACTCTTTGTGTCCTTCCTTCCCTCCCCTTGCTCTCCTCTGCTTAGGGGGCAGTGCCTGCTCCCACACATCCAAATGCCCTTAGGAAAAAAAGTCACAGTAAAATCTTCAGTGACTCTGCACATGCAGCTAGAGACAGCGAGAGTGGTAGTTTTAGGTGTCCCTAAACTCATCTGTGTTGGTGAGCATCCCAAGAACTCACCTTTTGCCAGCCCATTAATGCACTGCAACACCAGGCTCTCTAGCCCTCTGGAAATCTCATATAAAAATTAGAGATTTCACAATAAACTCCATGTTTCTGACAGAAACATCATCAGCTCCTGTTATAAAAATAACAGACACCCCAAATATTTAATACAAAGAATTCATGTCTGGAAACTCAGGTCATGAGGCAGCCAAGCATGACTGGTGTTGGGTGTAACAGAAGTTAGTGCTGAAGCTGTACAAGTAATATATTAATTCACACATATATGGCTGATTATGTATTATTACTACAATTAAGGAATATTGCCAGTGGAATACAATGTTATGACAATGTAATGTTCTCTAAACTACCCTCTTGGCAGATATAAAAAATAAATGGAAAATCTGGAGACAAAAAGGCTGTGAGTTGCAGAGTGGATGAATTTGGCCCACCTTCTTTGGTAATGTAGAACAGTTGGCTCTGGAATGTGGTGCTGGATCACTTGTTTGTTCAACAACATCACCTGTCTGTGACAACAATTAAAACTCATCCATAGTCCCAGTCTCAGTAACTTGCACCATCACTACCCAAAAGAGCAAAACCTGCTGCAGTTAACAAGGATGTTTCCTTTTAAAAAGTCTTTTTCCTTCATGCAACATCTTTTGGTTCACTAAAGCAGGAATTAAAAGCAAAAGAAACACTTTCATGTGGGTTTTAATGTGGCGGTACTGAATAATCATGTTTAAAAATTAACCATATGCATTTGTCAAGTGTTATGTTTAAATAACCAGTGCTCCAAAAGGCATTAATTATCAGGGTTATGTGAAACTGTCATCATGGCCCAGCACAGTGCCTCAAGGGTCAAGGCTGCCTGACAAGTGTGAGAAAAGCCACTGCTGTGAGCCAGAAATGAGTCTGGAGCACTGAAATAAACTAAGCACAGCTGGATAGACTTATCTTTTTGTGGTAGGTCTGTGCCCAGGTGGATGACAGCACTGGAGATTCTTCAAGAAAGGAAAGGAAAAAGGAAATAAAGAATAATTGCATTGAGGTTTGGCTACCTACACAACACTTCCTCACCTGAGCTAAGCCAGTAACTTCTGGAGAAACTGCATAGTGTAGAGTGAGGCTGATTTACACTGGGCATAAAACTGGCCATTAAAATCCTTGTGTCCTAGAAAATGCCTTCTCTTAACTAGCTCAATTTACGGAGACAGGTGAGTGTATAAGGGTAGAGAGTGGATGTAAAAAAGCAGCAATGGGCCCCTACTGGCTTCTAACAGCAGAATTATCTTAATAGTTATTAAATGAGGTGAAAATAAGCTGAGGGGAAGCATGAGAGGAAAATTCAGGGGCAAGTGGCAGGGCTCAGTGAGCTGCATCATTAAGATGCTGCAAGAGATAGAGGACAAACATCTGCAGATCACAAATATATTTCCCAGTTCAGAACTGCAGAGAGGTTTGCCAATCTTCCTCTTCTCCTGTGCTCAGAGTTCCTTTAGAATAAAATCATTATAAAACCTTCTGAGAAGGCCAGTGCAAAAGAAAATCTACCCCAAGGCCTTGCTTAGGTAGAGCTATACCTTTTAACAGCTTAATAATGATATAGTCTGGTGGACAATTATATTCTGTGCTTAAGGAAAACTCATGCTACAAAGGAGCCTTAAAAAAAAAAAAAAAAGAGGAACCAATTTTTAGGATCTCCAAATGGCAAAAGAAACTGCATAGATAATATGTATTTCTATAAATCCATTTTCCTCATTGTTTTATTCCTATTTGTTTTATCCTTAGTGTGCAATTTAGATGTGTCTAATAGATAGCAAAGCTGCATGAGAGCGCTGCTACTGAGTAGGCTAAGCTAAATGCTTAAATCCTTAAGCACTAAGTGCTGCTGAGTTCTGCAATTGGGCTGACAAGGGTGGTACCATTAACTCAAATCATTTGTCCCACGACAAATGATTAGGGGAACTTCCCTTTGGAAGCTCTCTGGCTTTTTTTTTTTTTTACTCCCAGACTCCAGTCTCAGAGAAAAGCCTGGGTCTTTCTGGCTGGTTTTGCAGATGGGTCAGTCATCGCCTCACGAATGTGTGCTTGCAGCAGGTCATCAGGATTTATGGTGTGATCCTTGACCACCTTTCCCATGGCTCTCTCCTAAGTCAGATCAGTACATTCATACAGGAGAGGAATAACCTACTCTTGCAGGACAGTAACTTCACCTCACCTTGTAGGTCACTTGCAATACTCCTGTCACTACTATGCAGTAATATTTGCACATGAAATACACAGCAGCACCCCCCTCTGTTTCAGATCAGGGGCCATTTCCAGAAGATGTGGACATGTCAGCCCTGAGGAGTGGGAAGGGAGGCGAGTGCGTGATGTGCACAAAACACATGGCTCAAGGGGTTTTGCTGCCTGGAATTTCTTTTCTTTTAACCCAACTTCACGTGGTCAGAGAAACTGCTTCACCTGGTGGTGTGAAGGTGGGAGAAGAGAGGCAGCCTCTTCATCTTAAGCAGCCTTTTTCACCTTTCTAGATGGCAGGCCAGAAAGTATGGCAAAGGAACCTTCTGCTCTGACTTAGACCATCCTGCTGGCTTGCAGTAAAAAGCTGTGTCCATTCCTTCCCCAAAGGAATGTGGCAATGCCTCTCAGAGACTGTCCCTTGTGCCAGCACAGCAAGCAGAGAGGACACATAAGGCTGTGTGCTGTAAAGAGAAAGCTGTGATCCAGGTAAAGCCAGTGGCCATTCTGCAACTTCCAGCTGACATTTGGTCTGAACATCCCTGCAGGATGGGTGTGCTCTCAAAAGTTGTCTTCAACAGAGGTGATTTGCACTCTGAGAAAGGCCTGAACTGTAATGTTGCAATACAACATGAAATGAACGACACTCACATGCTGAGATGTCCAAGGCAAAAAAAGAGCCCGTTTATTTCCCGACCTCGATATTTATAGAATTCCAAAAGTGACCATGGATTGGAGGATGAAATTGCCACCCCTCCAACCACACTGGTCAAACCAACAGTCCATCAATTCTCTCCTCCTCCAGAAAGGAATGCAAAACAATCATTATTTACATGAAAAGTGTGTGAGAAACTCTATTACAAAAATATAAACATCAGAAGGCTTAGAAGAACTTTAGAAGAACAGGGCAACACTGTAATGCTCTGAGAGCTGTGTTTTGAACTGTGTTTGAGAAGCCTGTGTTTTGAACAGCCTCTGAAGATGCCACAGAAAACAAAGTCTTTGCCAACATAGTCATGTCCAAATTGAACTCAGTTTGTACAGTCTCTTGGTACAGGATCAAATCTGCGAAATCAGACACCAAACTGCGTGAATTATCATGACTGAATTCCATCTACACATAAGGGCATTTTTTCATTATGAACAGCAAGCTTCTTTTTCTTTCTCTGCTATTAGCTGGGAACAATCAGTCTTCCTGATGACCCTCTAAAAACTGAAAAGATCAAATATATTCAAACTGTTTAAAAAATTGCATGTCCTTAGGAACAAAAATGAGAGGCTATGACACTGCTGTAGAGCTTGCAGTGAGTTGGTGTGAAACCAGGTTGTTTTAAAGGACTTGCAGCTGCCTATTAACAATGAGTAAGAAGTCCTGGGGAGATGGGACTGGAGGCGGGCCAGAAAAAGAGGAGAAAGATGCTAAGCAAGAGCATTTTCACTCCCTCACTTGTGAGAAATGGGCTGACAGCAAAAAAAATTTCTAACAAAGAGGTAAATGTTTTGAAAATGCTTTTAAAATGTTTCTTAATAGTAACTCTTCCAGCCTCTAGAATGATTGTGATCTGCTTTTAACAGGTGGGCTGTAGCGAAAGTGTTTTAAATACCCCAGGAAAGCATTTAAACACACACCAAATTTTAAGCCAGGATGAGGCTATATTGAACAGTATGGGGCAGATTTGTGCTACTCAGTGGTGTGGAGACTCAAGGTTTCTGCTGAAAAGTTGTCAGTGTATTGTGGAAAAACAAATTCTAAGCCAGAATTATCACCTCTGTCTGGGATGTCTGTGTGCTGTAGACACACATACACATTTTCTATGCAGAATTATTCTAATTTATATCTTGATACTTCATGAGAAGGGCGCCTATATTTTTTTCTAGGGATCTCACTGGTTGTAGAGGGGTTAAAAATTATTTGTCACTTGTGAAGGATAAATTCTTGTGGCTATATTTGAAAATCACTTTGCATAAACGCTTCTGCTTCAGACCTGAAGAAGGCCCTGTTTGATTTTTCAAAGAAACTATATTGGTTTCGTAAAACCCATTACTTTTTCCTACAAACCTTCTCACCCAGTGTAATATGGGAATAACTGCAGAGGGAAAAAATTAGCATAAATATCCATGTATTTTATATATTAGAAAGACATGCTATTTTCATGAATGGATAAATTTGCTACAGTTCCCCTGATTGGGGTGGATGAGACTGAAGTCTCACAAGTGGGGACTGAAAATGCCAGAGAGCTGCCTCAGGAAATGGTGGAGGGGCATTACAGCAAATGACTGCAAACAAGCTGGCTAAGTGAAACCAGTTATTTCACAAAGCCAGGGCTGGGCAGAGAGCCACAGGAACCAGACATTTTCCTGGATCACCTTGTGTGTCAATGGCAACAAGAACAAAAAAGGCCATCATTGGCAAGAATCTGATACACATTAAAAGTATGGATTGGTTTTCACTTATTTTCAGGAAATTAACATTAAAAATTAGCTAGTTTTACTGCATGCCATGGAAAGCCCAAATGCAAGTCTAACCCAAATCAAAAAATCTGTGTCAATCAAAACAACATGAAGGGGAAAGAAATCTATCATGGTGGCATCTGTCAGAACCTCAGGGTTTTAATGACTGATCTGAATGGCTCTGGATAAAGGGATTAGTTGATTAATTTTGTTATTCGTTGATTATGGGGCCTTTTTAATATGATGGATATTCTAAAAACAAAACACAATCTAAACCCTTCATTTTGCATTATAAATATAAACTAAAGTCTGGTAAAGCCTGTGAGAGCATTTGCAGGGCTGTCAAACCACATGGATTAACTTTGGGATGTGGGAGAAAGAAAAAAGGAAAAGCTATTTCTAGATGACAAAGAAGATTATTCAAGTATTCTCTTTTCCCCCATTGTGCTGGGGAGAAGAAAATACAGTCAGGCCATATTCTGTATTGCAGTCTTCACATGAATTTTCATGCTCAGTTAAGTAATGGGACCTTCCACAAAACCCCTCACTAACATTCCCTTTTTGGGGTGGCTGATGACAAGAAATCCAGAACTGGCTAGGGAAAATCACTGCAGCAGGCTGCAGAGCTGAGGTTGTTACCTGAGAAATACATTTGCTTTCTCTTTTTGACCAAATTATTTACAGCTGAAGAGCTCATTTTACTTGTATTTTTCTGTGAAGCGGATAATATTCAATCACCTGCTGAGTTATAGTCTAAAAAACAGTAGGTCTTCATTATCCAGGGCAGTGAACTCAATTGTCTCATGCAAAGGAGTTGAACACCCATTGACTACAGCAAGCTCAGTTCATACAATGCTGGAAAATGGTCTTTGTTTTACAAGAATTGAAAAGTGATTAAGCACTTGACTATTATAATGCATTCACATGAATTCCTGTCATGCTGCAGTCTCCCATTGCAAATACTTGTTTTGTCAATTATCTCAACTGGAATAACACAGGAACAGCTCAGATGTGGCATATGAGGTTAACTTCTCCTATTTATTTTCAAAATGTTTTAAACTCACTCATTTTTCTCTAGAAATTGCAGGTAGAATGTGTTCTTTCTCAATAAACTTTCAACACTTACACTCAGGTTTTCAGTGAATATTATTTCATTTGGGGAACAGCAAGATATGAATGCAGCTCACTGCTACAGAAAGAATATGACATTTTTCCTTCACATCTCTTACATTTCTTCCAATGAACCTTCATATTACCAGTGATGATGAATAATATATTAATTTAGGAAAAAATCATATTTAAAATATTTAGATCCCTTATAATGCATTATGGTATTATGCAAGGTGATGAAATAAATATTACATTTTGAGGTATTATGATGGCTCCTGGCAGGGCAGGACGTCTAAGTTAATATTTTGCCCTACTCTTTATTGGTCTACCTGAGGAACTTTATGTCCTTTGCTAAGCATAAATTTTTGTTCAGTGCTAGCAGCTTAGATATCAGTTCTAGGTTTGCTCACCTGTAGTTTGGATTATTCTTCAGAAGAACTATAGCATCAAGAACAGGAAGTTTCAGACATTGAAGTCCTCTGAAGCTGAAAGTTATTCTGCTTGTATTCTCTGAACCTTGATGCTCATGGTTCTTTCCTTTCCAATGGCAACAGAGGTGCTTCCTCTGAGCTGCACCCATCTGACATCTGAGTTTGAGAGCTGAAAGGATCTTTGTAGCCACAGAGGTACTGCTTGAACCTCTAACACATTTTCAGACATTTCTACATCATCTTCTATGGGTGGTGCCTGAAAAAATGAAGCCTAGTACACATTTGAGTACATGTAGTAGTGGTTGAATAGCAAAAAAAGGAAGAAGAACCAAGACACTCATATATAAGTGATATACAGGCATATAAAGCATATGAGTTTTATGTAGGTGTATACAAAACATGTACCTTTATATAATACTATGGATTTATTGTATATTAGATGGTGTATACAATATGCTATAGACTATCTACAGTCATGGAATAAATTGTTATTACTATTTGGATAACTGTTCTGCAGAGATCCTGTCTGACCTGCAGAAACTTCAGAGTAAGGACAACATTTCCTGATCTGGTTGGAAGGGCACAAGTAAAATGAGCAGCTGGTCCTAATGATTTCATTTGCAATGTCATGGATAGCATTTGCCAGAAAATGTCAGAAGGAGGTTCATAGTATTTCATCTCTGTGTTTTGCCTTAGGCCTTATCTATGGAAATGATCACTAGTGTATACCCAATTAATTTTTTTAAGGTTTGACAGTTTGTAGTACCAGGGAGAAAACCATGTTAACACTGAGGCACTAGGATAGAAGAAAATTGACTGACAGAAAGACAGCTCTTTGGCTGGCAGTGCAGGGCCACAGTCAGTGGTTGCTAACAGTCCCCAAACTACAACGGGAAGATTTTGTCAACACAGTGTCAAAGCAGTGTCTTCAGGGACAAAAGTACTTTATTTGTGGGAACAAAAGAATCTCTTTTCTGTTAATATGGAAGAAGAAAGGACAACTAAATCAGAGCTCTGTTTTGAAAGAGAAAACTTCAGTCTGGAACCGCCCAATAATGCATGAAATCAGTAATTAAAAAAGGAAAAAGTTATTTAAACCTTATGTTAACCTTGAACAGGCAGAACAAGTGGAGGAAGGGCACACACTTGTGCACACACTGTGCCTTTGTTAAAAGCAAAAGTCATTAATCTGTTTTTAGTTGGGTAGAATATTTCTTGTTGATTCAGATATGTCTGTTGTGTTTTCAAGAGCTATTTGGATGCTTGGATGCCTCCATCCTTCTGAACATCAGAGACAGAATGAGAGGCACCCTGAACTGGCTGGTTAAGATGGAACTTTCTCATGGTTGTCACTGATGTCTGGACTTGGGCTGAGTTAGGCTCACATGTAAACTGTTGCTACTTTAAACTATTTTTTTATTTAAAATTGTTTTCTTGCTGCAATATGAACAATGAATACTGTTGTTTCAATAATTATGGCTGGCCACTGCATACTGCTGATTCTCAAAGGGGAACCACCAAACTTGCCAAAGGGTAAAAGCAGTGGGAATACATGGAAAGTTTTAATTGGATTCTCATTGAAGAGGAGGGGAATTATGCAATTAGGCATGGAAAGCATAAATGTAAGGCAGTTCCAGGCAGTCTACATGCAGAAACCAATAAAAAAAAAAGGCAATTAACCCTACAACTGTTATATGGAGGGACAAACATAAATTCCTGTAAGAGAGAAGTCACACTTCTGATGACCAAGTCATTCACCTGACCCTCCCCATCCTGGAACAAAACAACCACCTCTTCTTCTGAGAAGTTGTAAGCAATCAGCCCTTTTAAAACAAGAACATTTGGTCCCCTTCATCTCACTTGTGTTGCTGGAGAAGGTCATGGATTTGCTGTGAAATCAGTAACTCTGGACACCTTCTCCCCACTGCTCCTCACAGAGAGCTCTGAAGGGAGAAGAAGGGAATCTGTAGTCCAGTGGCAGAGGCCAGTGGCACAACAGCTGTAGGATGGAGGTGATCATGGGTTGTTCATAGAGAAAGTCATTCTGCCAGCACTCAGGCTTTTAAAAGAGTTGGAAAGTTCGGCCTGAAAACTCTGAGTGAGGGAGAAGTGAAAGACAAGGATATCAGTGTGATAGGACTTGAAAGACCTTTTTTTTTGTTTTTTTTTTTTTTTCAAGCTAAGAAATATTGTTTCCTTCTGGGACCCCAGAAGGTGCAGATACAGCAAAAGCAGAGATACTTTTCTTCTAATTGTGCAGGCACTGGGGATAATAGTAATTAGTTCATCTACTGCAGAAATGTAAAGTCTCCTGGCTGGAACTCAGGCACACTGACTCATGCCTTGGAGGAGATTAAGTATTGTTTTAATTCAAATCCCTACGGGGAAGACAGGTGGACAGAATGTAATTACTAGGACACTGAGAATAACTATCTACCTCTAAAAAAACTGTATTATAGTCAGTAATATCTGTGAGCAAACAGGATCTTGTTTTTTCATCTGCAAGTTGCATGTAAATAAATTCATAAATTTCTCAAGTGTCCTGTATATGTATGAAAAGGGCAATTTTTGGAATGAAGATTGAAATTTCAGAGACAGCTCTTGCTGTCATGTAAAGAAGTAATTGCTAACCTGTGACAGGGATCATCTTTTAATATCTCGAGACAGCAGCCCTCAAAACTTGTTGTATAAATCTTTATCCCAGTTGTTTTGAAGGGATCTATACTGGATTGTCTTATTCATGCCTCCTCCATTAGTACAAGACTGAATTTTGCTATACCTAAATCATTCCTGGTAAATTTAGCACAAGGGTTCCTTTCACAGCTGAAGAACTTAATTTTTTTCTGATTTATTATTGAAACAGCTCCTGTCCTGTAGCAGAGTTTGATAAAAGCAGAATAAAAAAATGGGCAAGCAAGATGGTCAGCTTGTCAGTCATGATTATAGTTTGTCTGATCATACTGATGTTTGCAATATGTTTGATGGCAGCTCTTCAGGATGTTGAGCATGAAGTGAAAAGGTAGGAAGTGAAAACCAGCAAATTTCAAACAGCCTAAATGCAAATAATTGTCCTAAACATCAAAACCTAAAAAGGAAATATCTTAGCAAACTTTTCTAGTTTCTCAGACTTCTATTTTGCATTACTGGGAATGGTGCACACACATTGAAAAGCATTGTATAGCCAAGAAAATATAAATTAACTTCAAAATTTCTCAGAAAACCATGTACATAAGTGCTTTGGACAATGAAAAAAGTGGCAACTGTATCATCCATGAAAGAAATAGGCAAGTGTGGCTGGGTATGTAGGGCCAGACAAATCAAACTATTCCAAAGTTGCTGAAACAGGACCTCACAAATCTACAGACTGATCAGTAAAAAATCCAGTTAACATGGACTCAGTCACGTCTGTGGATGAGAAGAACAGGGGTCTCTGAAATCCAGTGGAAGTTTTGTTATTGTGACTTCAGCATTAAACTTATTTGTGGAAATAGGAAATGCTTAAAACTGACAGATGATTTATGACAGAATTGATGGAAAATTTGACCTGGATTTGAAAGGCATCCTTTCATTGTTACTTAGCTTATACACACTTGCCTCTTTTAAGGAAGACAGTGTACATTTTTTCAGTAGGTCACAGTCCAAGGGTGAGATGTATATGTACAAAATAGCTGAAAGGACTCTGAGTGGGTGAAGAAACTTAGAAATTGAGACCTCTTAGTGAGGAGGAGAAGCTGTTAGTTCAGTGTACTGTGAACCACCTCCAATTTCCACTCTCTTATTTCTTTAAGTAGAAGCTTTCTTTTCTATTTCGGAGTTTAAAAGAAAATATAATAACACTGGTTAAGTGGTCTGGAGGAAAAATGCCCTATTCTGTCCTAAAAGTTGCTGTAGTGAGACTGTCTCCCACAGGCTACACAGCATCTGCATCTGGTGCTGAATAATGAAAAAGGGCTTATTTTAAATTAAAAAATTTTCTTATGAGAAAGCTTTATCTAAAATTTTAAAAGTGGGCAAAAACATTTTCACATCTATGCTGATCCTTGCATAAGTCCGCATTCTGTGTGGCATTTAAGCTCATCTTTACTTGTTTAGCTAGATAAGGACTGCAGGTTTTGTGTTCTTTCTAAATATCATATTATATGCATGAGCTTACTTTTTGTGATTCATATTCCCTGTAAAATAAATTACAAACCTTCAGATGGGATTTAGTGTGGATTTCAGAGGTAAATGTGTATATGTTTTTATAGAGTTGGTTTATATATATCTCTGTATAAATATATTTATTTTATTATAAACCCTATTATTTGTGGTCCATAAAAAATTCTAGTCAAACCCAAGATTTTGGTTTTGTCCAGAAATCATTGATCACAAGTGATACTATATGTGCTCTGACTGATGAAATGCATGACAGAAGTAATCCTCTCTAGGAAGAAAGGACCTAACTTTGTGGTCTCTCTATTGCACATTAAAGGACAGGACATGAAGTTATTTTCTTCCAAAGCCTATAAACTCTTTCATGATTTATCTTTTTTTTTTTTTTTTTTTTTTTTTTTTTGGCAAGGCTATTCTGTTTCTGACTGGAAAATTATCCTTGGTTTGAGGAAAAAAAAGAAAGCATAATCTGTATAAAATATTGACAAGTTATTTTTATCCCTTCTTCTGGAATAATGGCATGAACTAATTTTGCTTCCCTTCCTTGACCAAAGGTCATCACTTTTCAATCTCAAGGGAAAACCAGTAAATTGCAGTTTAAATTCACCATTGACACGAGGCAATGATGTGGATTCAAATGTATGTACCCTGTAGGTCACACTGCAGTTGTGCACTATGCTCTGTTTAACTATTCTGGGTCATGTGGAATGACCCAGAGGAGCAGCTGTATATCTGAAAGTCTCAGTTCCTCCTTTGCTCCCTCTACTTCTGCAGTTCTACTTCATCCTTGTGTCTGTGGGAGCACTGCTTGCTCTGCAGTCTTACCAAAGCTCATTGCCCCTCACTGGTGTGCAGTTTCGGGCAGGGGTTTAGGACTAAATGGTAATGTGACCCTGCTTGTTTATCCAGTGCTGACTGCCAGGTTCCAAGGGTCCTGCTCTCACTAAGCTCATGGATGGGGTCTGGTCCAGGAGCTAAACTCATCATTCACAGACAGAGGGAAGCAGCCTGTTGCTCTCCTCTGCTGACACCCCTGATACCAGCAGGCGGTAAAAGAAAGGTGAGTGGTGATGCTCACCCCAAGGAGGGGTCTCTAAAACACATTATAGGTCTGTAGAGCACATCAGCAAGGACATAGGTTAAAGATGAGCTGTAATTTCAAACTTCTAAAAGCTATGTATTTAGCTTGAGTTTGTTGGAGCCCTCACAATCAACAGCCAATGCTGTTTAACAATGTTCAATTATTCATCCCACCATTCTTGGAAAGGTGCCTAAACCAGAATTTTTAACAAGCAACCAATACACCTTCCTCCCAACTGGCTCTAGCGGAATCCAGAGTGATGATGATGACCCTTCAGGCAGAAGTTTAACATGCTCTGTTTACAAGTTGAGTTCCCTTCAAAGCACCTTCCTCCTAGATAATTATATTTTTCACAGTCCATTAAAGTATGTGTATGTATTTAAGGGGGAGGGGTGACAATGGTAAGTAGTGACTGGGAACAGTAGGGGAGGCAGGAAGTAAAATGTTAAGATTCCAGTGCTGAATGTAGACAAGGGAGACACTGAAGGTGTCAGAGAGATGTGGCTCAGGGCAAGTGTGAACTGTCACAATCAAAGACGGCAGAGAGAAGATGGACACCCATGAAGGCTCCTTGTCAATGACTAGGTTTGGAGAGTGGGAACCAAAGCAGGGACAAAGGTACAACATCATCACAGGAGAAAGTCCTGCATCATCTTAACAGGATGTTAAGTAAACCTCAGGGAATCTGGCTTGCTGCAGTAGAAGTCAGGGGAGAAGCTGATTGTGATAAGGTGAAAAGTTGAAAATGTTTGAACAAAAGCACTGTTAGAGTGGGAAAGGGGGACAGGTTAGGTACAAAAGTGAACAGATAGAATCAGAAAGGTCCAGATTCTAGGTGGATATACAGATTAAAGGAGAGAGCTGGGTTAAAGATAAAATAGAGAGCAAAAACTTGAATAAATTTCCTTAACATCTGTTTGTGCATGGAATCTATGGTGTGACATATAATGAGCACTTTAATTAAGAGAAGGGGGAGAGCTGAAGTGAAGGATATCAAATCTGGGAGGGGTACATTGCTGCAGCTGGATGGAGCTTTCACAAGCTAGTGGCCAGCCCTGGTGCTATCGCTCCAAGCAAAGTCTTTTAATCCAGTGGAAGGCAAATCTTTCTCAAAGTTCGATGGGAGCAGGTTGAGGCCATGTGTTGATGGATAAAAACTTAATGTGTGACCTGACAGCCACAATCACCTGTAGTAAGAGGAAAATACAGGACTAGTCTCATATGGTAGTGTTTCACAGCCAACTGCTGCAAGCACAAATGCATGCATGAAATGTTGAGCTGGTGAGAGTCCAGGTGACAAATGAAGTCGCTTGTGTGCCATATCAGTGCCATAACAAAAAAGGAACTAGAGAGATGTGTTTAAAACCAAAATCTAAGTCTCCACCTAAACAACACCTTCTTAGGATCAAACAGGATTTCCCACTCATTAACAGCCAGAAGTTTTGTATGTCTGTCACTGCTTTCTCAGTGCAATAAGCCTATGATTATCAGTCTGCAATAATGCGTACTTCCCCTGGGAAGATCAATCTTGTTTAGGAAGGAAAGAGTGCTACAGAGTCATAGGAGAAATTCTTATCCAAAAAAATGTCCTGTGCTCTGAATTTAGTCAGGACGACAGCAAAGAGGAATGAATCAAATATACAGTGTATGAAGCACCAGTTCAACTGCCAAGTGTAAAACCATGAGTAATGTCCTATCTGTTATCAACTGATTCATTCAGGGAATTTTCAATGTGTTTTAAACCCAAGATAACTTTCCCAGCCAGTATCAGAGCAATGGCATTTCTCCTGATGACCTCAGATTTAGTTTGATAAGCCATCACATAAAGCAACTGTGGAAGAAAAACCAGACCTGAACACAGATTTATGAAAAAGCAAACTTTAGCGTCAGTATTGCAATCTTGTTCCTTATGCTCACAATAGAATCTATACATTGACGGCAATTTCTTTAACTATAATATACATTTTAACAGCAGCTTGTGTGTCAGGCTTTGGAAGGTCAGACTTCAGACATTTTGGAGTTTATCACTTGGATGTTCTTATCCAGCATTTTGATAAGAGAGCAAGGTCCTCTGCTAAAGGAAGGAAAGACAACTGATCCAATAAGTCTTAGCAGCAGCAAAGATAGCTTCATGGTACTTGATTTATGTTCCTGTGAGGCACAGGTAGTGGGCTAGGCTGGGAGGTTGGATGGTTGTCTGCATGCATTTGTCTCAACTAAGAAGCAAACTCCACCTCACTGAAAATGGCTCTGTGTGTGGTGGCTTAAATTTTTAATGCCTTAGTGAACAGGAGACACCCAGGCTGAAGACAGCCAGCTCTCTTTCACTGGTGTGGCTGAGGGCTCTCTTTCAGGTGAGTGCCAGAGCACTCCCCACACCTTTGGGTAGATGCTGCACAGCAAGGAAAGTGGTAAATGCAGATCTACTGGAAAACACCATGCAGGCCTGGATGGGGTGGCCTGGGTTTGGCAGGCAGGAAGCAGAGGAGGGAGAAATGCCCCTCAGTTGCAGGGCTGCATCAGCAGTCACAAACAGCCCCTGAGTTCACCCACTGCCTCCCTAGCTCCCTGTTGCTGCAGAACATTTTGCTTTGGCTGTGCATAGAGTCTGGAACTGACATCAGACAGGGTTTGCACATAGACAAGAGGAACCAGGGCAATATATTATAAGTGGGAACACAGAGGAGAAGAGCAAGAGAATTTGATGTTTATGCCTCCAGGCAGGGGCAATAGATAATTTTGATGAGTAGTTGTAATCAGACAGCAAAACTAAGCTGTGACCAGTAATTTGATGGTATGGTAAAATGTTTTGGTGATAGAGGAGAGTTGGGGCCTGCAATCAATCACTCCATAAACAGAGGCAAGTCTGGAAACTGATCAGGACTTTTTGCAGATTGTCAGAGATTTAACCAAAGACAAGAAAGAATTCTTTACTCATTTGGTGTGATTAACTGCAGGCTCATGTATTGTCTGCTGCAAAGAATATCTGTGACTGTGAAAGATCATTGCTGGTGAGGCGCACACAAAATGTCAGCTGCTGCTTTTAGGGAATTGAGCAAGATGTATTGCCTGGTGATAATTAACTATCCATCAATAAATGATAAGTGCTCCAGGAAATCAACACAAGAAAGAAGTTGTTCAAAGGAGAAAAGCAAGTCATTAGAAGGAGAAAACGTACTGGAATGTCTACAGGAAATAGATAGCACATCAAAAAGCTCAGATCTGATACACATGAAGGTGGTGGAGGGTTGGTAGGAAGACGTCAGAATTGCAAGCATCTGGCTGGAGGCTGCAAAATGAAAAAGTGATGAAAAGAAAACTTCCAAAATAGGCCAGGTTCATTGCACTACTCTAATGAAACTTGACACAGAATCTGTCCCTGTTGCACCAGGCTGACTGTCAGCAGAAATTTAAAGATAACATCTGCCAGCAGAGACAAAAAACCCCAACATTTCACTTTTCCAGACAGACCAATCAGCTCCAGTAGTCTGAACCTCAAACCCTGCCAGACGCTTGTGGGGCTTCTCCAGCTAGGCAGGAGCATTTACTAGCAGATGCCCTCCCAGTCTTCTGACAACACTGAACCTCCACTAGCCATGGAGGAACTCAGTGTTTTAGTGGATTTCCTGTGTCCAGACACATAAGGCTTACTCCATGACCTTTGTTCTCTTTGTGAATGTGCTCACACAAGGTTGAAATAGCCTTCAGTGTCTTCTTTTCTTCTACATTGTTCCTTCTGTGCCTTTGGTGAGCATCTTTCAGCACTAAACAATTACAGCAAGTTATATTAACTGACAGGATGGTAAGAAAGGTGAATGAACCTCCATGTTTAATGTAACATAAAGCTGTGGGGAGGAAAGTGCCCACAATGATTAATCTGTCTTGGGTTTACTTGGGTTATGTGGGCTACATGGGTTTAGATTGCAGGAACTGAGTTTTGGGCCCTCAGTTCCACAATGGCAAAGCTCTTTGCAGGTGGAGATGAATTTCCCAAATGTGACAGCAAAGACATGAGAGAAGGAGACAGTGCCTAAAGTGTTGTGTTTGAATAAAACTTCTTCTGCCAAAAAAAGGAAAGTTCAGGTGCAGGATTTCTAAGTTTTGCAGTTATTTCCAGACCCTGTTTATGCTGCAGTCATTAGAGGTAAGAGGAAGCCAGGAGGAAGTCATTATAAGTACAGGAATCACGATCCTGATGTTTGTTAATGATATTTTTCTAGCTATGGTGAGGATTAAAGAATGGCTGAAAACAGAGACATGGTCTGCCTGGGCATAGAAATTGGAGCTGCTTGTCCACGTCACAAAGCTCCTTCTCTTTTCTGTCCAGCTAACCAGTGTTTTCCAGCTCCCCCTTGTGCCATGATGATCACATAAGGGACATGTGGGAACCTGAATTATTGATGGAAACAAAGACCTTAAAGAGAAATTAGATAAATCTTTGGAAAGTCAGGGTTTAATAATCCTGCTGCCTGTGGAATGGCTCATTTTTCAAGCACTTACATTTTTGAAGACAATACCTAGTTGGAGGTTTTGAGATGAGTCTGGGCTACCTGGGAGTAGCAAAGGTGAAAACCAGCTCTCTATTATACTGTTACAAAGACAAAGCAGGACAACAAACAGCAGAGACTGCAAACACAGAATGAGGGAAGAAGGGGGAAAGAGGAATCTATGTGATGGTGATTTATTAACATTGCAACCCATCAGCAGAACCAGAGTTCTGATAATAGGATGTGTGTTATTTCTGGACCAGCCATGCAGATTTTATTGTTGGAAATCACCGTGTTTCCTGGCTTTGGTGTAATTCTGAACTCAAGTGTCGAAAGCCTAAGGAGGGCTAGTACTTAAGAAAAAGCCCTTAAAGCAAGGGTTTCCTGTGAGTGACAGCCTAGGGCTTCCCCAGGGCTGGACTGAATTAAATCTTCCCACCCCTCTTGCTCAGAAGCTGTCTTGGTGGTTGAACAGCTGGAGTTGCATTTGCAGACCTCTCTCCTGATGGCCTTGTTGGTGTTTGCAGCAAGCTGGCAGCACAGCTGTCCTGAGGGCACCCGGCCTAGGGTCTACCACCAGTCCCAGGGGGGAATTTTGCTGCCCTCAAGCCTTGCTCCTTGGCAGGTTATTTTTTTGGAGTGGACTAAGGCTAACAGTATTGCCAAACCTCATTCCTGCCTTTCGTCATACCCTCTGCCTGTGCAAGGCAGTCTCATCCACTGCTCATTGCATGGCTGCCTGGCTGCTTGAGCTCTCTGGGAATTTCCAAGGCAAAACCCCACCCTGGCTACTGTCAACCAAAGTTTAAAGACAGCAGATCTCAGTATAGAAATGGCCATCATCTCCTGTGTATGTCATGGTAAATACACGGTCTTCTGAAGGGTTTATTTGTTACCAGGTTTTAACCATGCTAGGTGAAAGGCATTGTGAAGTTATTTTCTATTCCCTGTAAAAAGTGCCAGCTTATTTCATTTTACAAATGTCGATGAGAGATCAGCCTGAATTAAGTTTGTTTTAGCTGTTAAATCACATTTTTCAATTGTTTAAATAGTTCAGACAGAATTTGCACAGTAACATTTTAGCTTTTTATAGCTGTCAAGAAGTAACACAAATAATTACCACCTTCCCTGGTGGGTTTTATCTGATTAAAGTGACATGTCTGCTTATGCAAGATATTTGAATAGAGACATTCAATAAAGTCAGTAATGTTTAATTTCCCCTCTCCTCCTATTTTTTTTCTTTTTTAAGTTACATTTCATATTTATATAAAAATCTTGTTTTAAGGTTTGGGATATTTTTCTTAATAGGCTTTACATAATGGAGCAATTTGGCAGCAAATTTTATGTGCTTGTAATGAAATATTTCCTCACACTACAGCAAGGTGCTAATGTATCTTGCTCATGCTAAGGAGTACAACATCTGTCTGAAATAACTGCTGTGGAAATACCTCTGGAGTAAGGAGTGAGCCAAGGTGGAAGCCAGAATTTTCCCCAGGTTGCAACTGGGAACTGATTGAAGGAAGGAGAAATTAATTGGAAGCTGCCAGTGGTGTCAAGGGCTTGGTGAACTTGCATAGAAAAAGTCTTTTGTAGCATGTTTTGCTGATACAAAATTCCCTAGGACTATATATCCTTGAATACAACTTCTCACTCTTTCATCCATTACCTGGCTTCATATACAGAAACATTTCTTGCAAAAGGCTCAGTGCCTGGGTCAGCTTTCAATGTTGGGTTCATTGGCACATAGGCACTAAAACTGAGATGTGTAGATTCCAGTCACAGTTTAAAGTCTTTTAGGCAGTGAATTTTCAGGTTTTGTGGTGTAGAATTTGCACCACACTCCTGCGTGAAACAGCAATTCAAACATCTCTCCTAATTAGTCTCTGAGGCATGTGTTTAAGTGGCCAGATCAGGTTGCCATGGTGGTATTTTTGACTACAAAGTATCTCTCATGTTATGAACACCAGGAAGGAAAGATGAGGTTTTTAGAGTTCCAAGCAATATACAATAGCTGTGAGACCCATACTTTCTGTTAGTCCTAGCTGGTGTTTGTATGCATGCTTTAGCAAGCACTGGCTGGTATATCTTGTCTTAGACAACAAGGCAGATGGTAGACTTGATGCTTGCCCCAGGGAGCCTTGAGTCTCAAATTCCCTTACAGAGGGCAGCTTTGGCAAGGTGAGACAGAAAAAGCCCGTCTGCAGGGCTGCAGGAGCCAAGGCCACCCCTCTCTGTGCAATGGGGAGATGCCCACAGGGCTGGTGCTGCTGGTGTCGGGGGTCCCTGGAGCCCCCTCTCCCATGGCAGGGGCCTGAGGGCCATTTCCTGTGTCCCTCTTCTTTAAGCTGATGTAAAATACTGCCTAGCTCTCATTTTTCTAGCCTGCTATTAAAATACCCACCAGCTCCCCAGCTCCTTTTGTGCATCAGTTCCTCTTTTTTTATGGTTTAGGTTTAGATGTGACATTTCCCTTGGTTTTGTGAGACTGCTGAAGGTATTTTGCTCTATTTTAGAGCTGTCAGTGGGCTGCATTTAGATTTCTGTGCAGATTACATGAGACGAGTGAGGTTGAATGGTTTATAGCTCCTTTCCTCCCTAGTGCTGCCCTGTGCTCTGAGTCCTATAAGCCAACACATTGACATTTTGCCCATAAAAATGATGCTATGAAATTCAGCTTCTTATATTACTTATATTACTCCATAGTTACTAATGTTCATTGATTTCTACTAAAAATCCTTCACAAGTACTAAAAAACTATATGGAATGACACAAACATCCAGAGCAAAAATGGAAAATAGCATTTATTTTTATTAACACTGGATTTCCTTGAATCTGATCACTGAGGCCAGCTTAAGCTGTTTCAGAATATATCTAAAAAAGGACCACTCAAAGGGGGTTTAGGTATGATTCAATCCTACTTTAAGAACACTTTTCCCTGTCAGCATAATATGAAGTAGTCTTGGCTTCAATGAGAACCTTCCCCTACTCTTGCAGAGACTCTGGACACTGAGGACAGGGCAAACATAGATTTATTTACCATGGATTTTAACTCTCTACATCAAAATGCTCCTCATTAGCCTGCCCTAGTAATTCTCCCCAACTGAAGAGAGATTCCAAGAAGGCTTCAGTGCAGCACTATAATAAGCAACTGCAGAATTGTTTATCATTCCTGATGGCAAAGATTAAAAAACTCACCATTTATTTCAAATAGATAAGTATGACACCTTAACAATTCTGTCTTTTCCTTACTGCAGACATTTCCATTTCAAGGCCTGACAATATTAAGGAAGAGATTTATTGGAGTGCATCACACAGCCTGAATCCCTTGGAGTCAAGGTATTTATAACGATGTAAAAGTGACAGTGTCAGCAGTGATTTAAATCATTTAGTCTCTATGATAAACACTATGTTGCCCTAAAATTTAAGGGATGCACTGAGAACGTAAGTCACTCAGAATAAAAACCAAAGTCAGTGGCAAATGATTTGGGTTTGCCAAACCCATCGTGACACAAAATGAAAGACTGAATGAGAGAGGCTAACAATGAAGTCATAATATCCACGAGATACATATATCCTCATGATACTTCATAAGCCCACGAGATAAAGACAGATGTCCTGTGTGAATGCAGTACCTACCTTTATACCTGAAGAAGTCAGCACTGAATTTATCAGCAAAAAGCTAGAGTAGAACAATATAAAGTACAGACAAGATGTTTGATGCTTGCCTAACAGCAACTGCTCAGATCATCATTTTGCATAATGAAAGTTTGATGTAGATCAGCTCTTGATCAATGTGTTAGATGTACCCTGGGATATATTAAAAAGCAAGATATGGAGATGGAGAAAAAAAGAAAAATCAGACTTCCACCCTCAACTTCTGTATTTTTATCAAAGTAGAGAGAAATGCAAGGGAATGAGGGAAAGCTGGAGCTGTCACTCAAGATGGCTGAAAGAGAATAAGAGAATTGATTTAAGAGTGAACAGGGAAATTAGCAATGATGCAAAAAAATTTTAAAAGGAAATGTTGTGGTCTCAGGAACCATGGAGACAGATCTAAACTCAGAAGTCTTCTTTAGAGGCTTAAAGAGAGGAGTCACTGGGAAAACAAGCAGTTAGGTCTCCAATTTGGCAAACAAGGTACAAGCAGGTTCTTCTGTCCATCAGGAGCTGGGAGAGCACGGGAAGAACAGGGAAGTGAAGAAGTATCCTCAGCAGCTTGAGAGACCTATTGGCCAAGCTATGCCATAATCAGTCTGTCCCGTATTTTTTTCTATTCCCTTGGACTTAATTCCTCAAATTTCCTTCCCTCCTTTCTAGCTAAGCTTGTCACTGTCAACACCATCTAAACAAATCATGGTGCTCCTCAGGGTGCATGTCATCTACTCAAAACACACACTACCAAAATTGTTCAGTGTAAAAAGCCCTCACCAAGAAAATTCTGGTTTCTAAGTTGTAATCTTTAAAATGTGTTGATGCTCATTTCTGTTCACTTTTCAAAGAGGGTCAGAAGAAAAAATACTTCATGAACTAACAAGCTATGGGAAATTTTGTTACTATGAGGTTTGTCAGAAAATTTCTTTTCACTTATATGATCCTTCCAAGTTCTTCAAGCTTGAAGTGCCTTTCTTTTCAGCAAATTAGGAATTAAACTGAGTTCACCTTGGAAAGTTAATTTTCCATAAATTTTGTATGCAGCTGCATAAAGTCTGATGGAACATGCCCTTCAGCAATTTTTGTTTTCCAGCCAGTCCATGATGGTTCAGAAAAAAAAAACCAACAAACAAAAACCAACCAACCAACCAAAAAAAACAAACCCCACCAAGAGAATAAAACCACTACAAGAGTGATAAAAAAGTTATTTAGAAATGTACTTTTAACATGGAGCTGGATGTTGTAAGATTCAGAATAAGTAGCCATTTTTCCTCAGCCTTTTAGATTCAAACACACACTTCAAAAAAATTGAAAACTGTTGGTTGAATTTGGCACGAAGTCAGTGTGGACAGGAGCAATATAAGAGCAACAAATGGCTGTAGGAAAGCTATCCTCAGTGCATTTTCATTATCCTTGAGTAGATATATGAGTGCTTGTGTAAGCCTGCAGTGCATTTCCTCTGTCTAAAGCATGTTTCCTCAGAGTCTGGCTGCAGGAGCCTCATCCTGCCCTGCAGGGATCACTGAGTCAGGGGCAGAGTACAGACTGAGAAGCTGTGTGGGTGAGCATGAGTCAGCTCCAGTGGCTAAACAAAGTAACTTTCTTCATCTCCCCCAAAATATCCAAAAATCACAATCCATCTCTAGGTTGTAGCACATTGTTGTGGTTGAATTGTTTGGAAAACACAGCAGCAGTGGCTTCGCTCATGAGGACTGCACTCAGAACACAGCAGAGGAGTCTTTTTGGTTTTGTATGGCCATAAACAGGAAATAGGAGCTCAGCTTTCATGGTGTAGTCCAGAAAATACTTACCCTGTGATAAATAAATATATCTATGTATTTATATAAAATATATAACTCCATGGAAGTGAGGTTTAAGGACCCTTCTAACCCTTAACATTCTATGAGTCTATGGTTCTATACAGGCTTCAACAGAGAAGAAAAATTCCCTTTAATAAGATTTTCTGCCACAGTGAATAACATAAATATGATGTAGACATGTTTGCAAACCAAAAATCCCAGCTTTTGACAAATTTCTTTAACTATTATGAAACTATTTTAGTTATTAAAAAATTATTCACTGCCTTGAGCAACATTTGGTAGAAAAATATGTAAGAAGTTTTGTGTTTGTTTTTAAAAAGCATTGAATTGTTATATTTCAGTGTATCTCAGATGAAATGCTATGATTTTCCTCTTTAAAAATATTGGTTCAAATATCTAATGGAAGGTTTGCGAGGCACAGAATGAAAATTCAGCAGTCAGAAAAAGCTCTGGTGGAGACAGAAGTGGAGCCTAAGTCTAAACTGGGCCTAAGTCTTGAGCTTTGTGCCCATCACTGGTACCCAAGAAGAGCAACCAAGAAACACTAAGAAGAAAAAACTGTGATGGGAAGCACCATCAGTTCCCAATGCTTTTGTCCTCCCGTCAGTGGGCTATAAGACTTCTGAGTGGTCAGTGTCCTGCTGTAGCCTGGAAATCCTCAGTTACTTATGGATCTGACAGAAGAGATTCATTTGCTGATACAGTCTGCAGCACCTCTATCCTGCTCCTGTTCACACCATGACATGAGAAACAGGTTTTTTCACGCTCCTTTATGTGTGTCACTCTTTACAATTGTCTTACAGGTGAGAGCAGAGCCTGTGATCCTGTGGGTAAATGGGGTCCTCTGAATTACTTCTAGCTCCTGCTTTCACGTAGGAAACACAAAAAACCCCTTTCCTTTCCAAGATATTGTATGCCATGGAAAACATGTGCAGAGAGGAGTAAAAATTTTAAATAAGACAACTAAAGATTTTCTATTGCCCAGTGAGAAATGACAGACTCTCATTTACATCCTGTATGATGTTGCTATCTGAGTTTCTGTGTGTTTGGAGCAAAGACAGCTGCATTTTGCATCTGTAATTCCCTAGCAGGCTGCTTTAGCTTCTTTTTGCTTTTGCATTACTTCCTTAAGACACTTCCTGCTTTTTCCTTCTGGCAGCACATTTGTTGATGCTTCAGAGCCCAGAGATTGGACCTCTGGCTTTGGCTGATGGCACTGGTTTGAGTGTGCAGCAGTGGAACAGCCTGAGCCTGCTTTGCAGAGGTGGCTGTATGGGGCTGCTCACCAGCTAGGGTCAGCAGCCAGGGCATGCACAGGCTACTGAGACAAACCTGCCTTTGCACTTCTTCCTGGCCAGTGTAACCCTGTTTATTTGAATTGACTCTTGAATGGCAGGCAGTCAAAACACATTCAAGCATTTTGCACTATGGGACCACCCTTTCTCCTTCTCCTTTGTGATTTTGAAAGGGAACTTCACAGCTGAAATTAGACTCTGAAAGAAATTCTCAGGCCACCAAGGGTTGCAGTGGGAATTGGATGCTTATGGGGTCTCAAATGGAGATCTCTGAGCTCTGTACCTCTCTCTAAATACTATCTCTGTTTAAAAATCTGACTCATGCAGCTTTATTTTTCAGGGCAGATGGAGAAGGACAGAAAAGAGATTACTTTTAGACCTAGCTTATCCTGAGGTGATAGCTCGCTGAAATGCCAGCACTATTGATGTATTGACATAATTAAAGACGTCTGCTGAAATGTCACCGCCGCTGCCCAGCGATCTGATGGACGGCTCCGGCTGGGGGATGTTCTTAAACAGCACAGACAAATTGCTGGGATGCTCATGTCCCCCTGCTTCACAAGTGATGGAAATCTACTGAAGGCAAGGAGGGCTAGTGAGTCCTACACAAATGATTACTCTCGGTCTCTAATTGTCCTAACTGTCTTTAATATGGAGTGATTTCGCATGAACTTTCCCCACAACTCCCAATTTTTGGCACGTTCTACTGCCTGCACTTGTTTTTTTGGCCCTGATTAAGCAATACACATGGATTCCTTCCAGCAAATGGCTGACAAAGGACACTCTTGTCCTTGTCTCTTTGTTTCAATTTGGATTTTATTTATTTACTGAAGGTACAGAAACCTGCTCACTGACACTTAAAAAATCTCTCACTCCTCAAAGATGATAATGGGATTTCTTCCTCAACTTGAATTACACCTTGCATTACTGTTCTGCCATTGGAAGGCTGACAGAAACTGGCCCAACATTTCTAATAAGAATGTCCAACCAAATACCAGAAAGTACACAAAGCTCAATATTCATTTTGGGAAAAGTAGGTCATGAATCTCTCCTCTGGACATGCTGCAGATCTATCTTAAAAGGTAAAAACGGTAGGGAAAATAATGGACAAAAAAGAGCCCTTAGCTCTTACCCTGGCAAGAAATGTTCCAGGAAATTAAAATCTTTTAACTGCTGCTGCTTGTCAAAGACTTCATGAAAAAGAAATGGAAGACAGTCACCAAAAGAAACTTGAGATGAGTAGTGGAAGCCCCTTCTTATTTTCTTTTTCCTTTCCTCTTCAAGGGAATTGCTTTCACCAAGCAGTGCAAAATATTAGGGCACATGCAGACAGCATTCTCCTGGAATTTGTGACAAACTGCTGCTGAGCAGTGTTAGATTCCACTATTATGTGCAAGAACTAGTTTTGGAGATAGTTTCTAATATTGCAGGCCAGTATTGCAAAAAAAATTGAGGCATTTCAACTGTCAGTGTCATTAAATATTACACTTTCTTGTATTACTGTTATTTGTTGAGGCTGCCCCATTTTTTTTCCTAAGCTTTTATTTTTTAGAAATGTAACCTCTTGCCCAGACCCACAAACCTCAGGATGAAACGTGCAGATTTTTCTTCCCTCAAAAGCAGTACACTATTTAAGTTTTGTTTTAACTATTAACTATTTAAGTTTTAGTTTAAACTACTTTCTCTTGTAGTTCTGGGTGAAATATTCCATCTTTCATTTAAAAAACCCCAGAGGTGCAAGTGGAGTTCCTCCCTACTTCCACTGTATGGCAGTGATTCTCAGGAATGACCTAAGATGAATGACCTGTTGTGACAGACATCATCAAACACATACTGAGTGACTGTGTCTACCATAAAGATTATTTTCTAGATGGAGAAGATGCATAAAGGGCAGCCAAAGGAAAGTATTGTTAACTATATTTCACAGATAAGGAAACAAGACAGAAATGTTAAAGCCTAAAACTCCTCAGATGCATTGAAATCACTGGGAGCATTGTGGATTATTGCTTGAATAAAGCAACATAACCTCTGTCACACGGGAAGCCTTTGGCAAAGAACTGAACAGAGATATTGCAGAACATGTGCCAGAGATCAAGAGTCAAGCTTTATTTTTGAGGAAGAAAATATAAAAGGATGTAAACATTTCTGTCCATAGGATATTGTGCTGACACAGACAAATAAACAATTAGAAGGATAAAAGTTATTCTAGAAAGTTGCTTGGCAAAAGACTTTTTCTGACAAGCTTTGGTGAGGCATCTGTCCAAGTAGGCAGAAAATTAACTTGTTTGTCTGGGAATTTTTTAATCTGTCCTGGATCTTATAGGAATCACTGGTGCCATGAAAGAGCAGACTGGAAGAATGCTGGTAGGTTTGCTTCCAAGCCCATTCACAGGAGGGCTGAAGTATGGAGGGACCTCTGGAACTCATCTGGTCCAATCACCCTGCTCAAGCAGGGTCACCTGGCTCCAGTCGCCCAGAACCATGTCCAGAGGGCTTTTGAAGGGCTCTCTCCAAGGAGAGAGATTCCACAGCCTCTCTGCACAACCTTGCCAGTGCTCGGTCACTCTCACAGGCAGAAAGTGTTTCCCGATGTTCAGAGGGAGCCTCCTGTGTTTCAATTTATGCCCATCATCTCTTCCTGTCACTGAACACCACCAAAAATAGCTTGGCTCTGTCCTCTTTGCACCCTCCCCTCAGGTATTTATATGCTTGAGGACCAATAGGTTGAATACTTGAAATTATTCAATATGTGTATCTTTACATACATATGCAGCTGTTTGGAAAGACCCAGGTTTGCCTCTTTTTTCTTTTTTTTGTTTTTTTCATTTGTTTGTTTTGGGTTTATTAAATTATTTTGGAGTGGTATAATTTCTTTTTTCAGTGGGAAAGAGGTTTTCTGGGCCAGTCTCCCAAAGCACTTCACTACAATTTTAGATAATCAAATAGATTAATATTTAAATGCTACATTATGTTAAAAATCTGACTTCGATCCTGTTGTATGAAGCTCTCACACAAATATATTCCAGACTGAGAGCAGATTAGAACATGTAGTATGCAATGACATGCAAGTTATAGCGGAACATTTAAAACAGACAATGCCAGTTTCTCAAACTTGAAAGAAAACAGACCATTAAATTATTCCATGGGATTATCCTGTAATTTGCCTCTCCTCTTTCAGTTTAATGTTCTCCTTTTAGATAGCTTTAGTAAATTTACATTTGATGGGTATCAGCTGTTCTGTTATTACCTTTACCAGGATTTGATTATCTCCCACAACACTTTTCCAGTCCAGATGTTTTTTTTGATTCCACTGTTAAAATGTCTTGGACATCTGGAATCAAAATGGCATAAGAAACAGAAAACATACAAATAAAACACATAATCTCTGAAACTTTGAACTAGAGTTTATTTCATAGAGTTGTTTTTTTTTTCTTTTGTTAGGTGGTAAAGGGGAAATGAAATTTGAAATACTGAGGAAATCCTGCATGGAAGAAATGAAAAAAGACATTTTCTTGAACAATATATAATTACAACTAGATCCAGTAAAACAAAATACTGTTTCTATGCAGTGTGTGTGAGTACAGTGACAAATCCAAGACAGAACATACTTGGTTACTTGCTGTATCTGTATGACTCTGGGTAATGCCCACTGCTGCCTTTTCAGACAGTTATAACCACTGGCCATGAAGCAGGATCTAAATGAAGTCTGAATCCTCTTCTGAATACAGTATTCATTTCCTGTAAGAGGCAATGAGTAAAACACAAGTTTTACTGAATGTGAGGCTCTGTTTAGATTTTAAAACAAGAATACAGAACTAGCAAATTAAACTGAGGTTTGTTTATTACAAACAGGTTGCATACCTTAACTCTTCCCAAAGGATTGCCTAACTACAGATCCTAAAATCAGAGATACACACTAAGACACAGTCTACTTGAGTAGACTATAGCCAAACAACTTATAGCATAATATAAAGAAAGAAATAGTCATAAAGCAAAGCATGAATAAACCCTTTTTAATAATTACTATGGTATTGACACAGGGCTTATAGGCAAGCATAAATGGCCTTTACCTCTTTATCTCTCCCTCTTTTTTTTTTTTTTTCTTTTTTCCCCTGTGGCTTTTATTACTTTTTCTGCTGATGTTCTAGGAACATAACTTTGAACCACTGATATCTAACATAAATTACTCTTCCCTTAGTTACTCTAGACACAACGGGCAGACAGAAGCCATCTAAAAGACTAAAAGCCATCTGTTTTGGGAAGAGTGCAGAAGATGGACCAGAGATTATGAGCACAGTAATAGAAATAGGAACTATAGAAATGTTGTGAGTAGAAATGAAATTGATAGGTCCAAGGAACCATAAGGAATAAAGATAAATCCTTTTTCATAATGGACCAAAGTCTAGATCACAGCCAGTGCTAGTGCCACTGGCTGTGGAAGGGAAAAGCAAAGTCAGCACCTCCAACCTCCACTTTGCTATCCAATCTTGATTTGTTCAGTGTTCATAAACCTCAGCTGCAAAATGTTTACAAAGATTGAAACAATTCTTGTTCAAAAAATTATTGCACTGGAAATTCATGAAGGGCTGGCTTATAGCTCACAGAGGGAAATTTCAGCAGCAAGAAAATACATCATCCATACTCATCTACTGTGTGATACCTTTTTCAGTTTAGGTTATTTGGGTCATAGGTTCACAGGATGTTATATAACATAGCTTTTATACACCTTTCTTCTCATCTTTAATTCCCAATAAGAAATGACTATCATCCCTGTGCCAAACTCAGTGAAGAAGTTTATATAGAAAAATAATATGAGAAAAATACTTAATATTTAGCTTTCTGCAAATCACTCTAGCAGCTGAATTAAAGAAGCCAACATCCCACAGCCAGGGATTTTGCACAGATCACCTACATGTGCTAACATAGGCTTCAGATCAGAAAAGAGCAAAGGTTTGCAAGGTTGCAAAATGTTAAGATGCAGGAAAAATGCACGTATGTGCTTTTGTGAGTCTCTGCAGGGTATAGACATTTAGATAAAAGAGAATGTATTTAGGAGAATTAATTATTTCCTACAAGGTGAAAGAAAAAATTTTAGACACCTCATAGGAAAGAGTGAATTGTACATCAGAGAAGGTGAGGAAGTTTGTGACAAGGCAGCTCAAGATAAGAGGATGAGGAGCAAGGGGACTCTAACCCACAATTTTTGTGCTTCTAATATTGCATTGCTCCTTCCAAAACCCAAATTATGGTGGAAGAAGGAGCTCACTGTTGTGGCTTAAATTTGAAAGCATAAGAACAATTGGACATTGAAGAAAGTACTGATGTTTTGGCTGCCCTTTGACTTCCTCTGAAAAAGAACAGGAACCATTCTTTCACTCAAAGACACATCCTTGAGGTTTTTTTCTGTGACATCAGAGATCAGAAATCACTATTGGATTCCTATGCTTTCAGCACCTGTTTCTGTGTTTCAGGGAAGCTCAGCTAGCCAATTTCTTTATCCATTTCTTTCTTTTTATTTGTAGTTGGTGTTTCCTATTGCCTGAAGTAGAGGTCATACCCATCAATTCATCCCTTTGTTATTATTTGTGAACATAAGAAAGAATAATTGATGGCATTGGTGTATAATTCTACATGTAACAATTTCCTGAGGGTTAAAGGCTTTTCTCTCTGGTGTTCTGGAGATCAAAGAAGAAAAATTCCATAAGCTCATGTCATAATTGAAAACACACTACTTTCAATATAGGTTATAGCACACAGAGGAATGAATGTCTTTAATTCAGGTAAACCCAGCCTTGCAGTCCCCCTTTTTCACTGTTACTGTCCGTTAGCCACCAATTTGAAAACAGAAGAGAAATGATTTGATTTCATATCCAAATAGCTGAGCAGAAACCATTTCCTCCAGCACAGCTTTTACATTTATATTTAAATGAACTGCCTGTGGCTGGGAAGTTCTGCCTCATTTAGAGACAGGAGTTAAAAAGACCTACTGTGAGACATGGGGCAAAGCAGAATTAAGAGATCTGGATGAATTTCACATGTCTCAGAACTAAAAAAAAATACACCTCTTGTTCATGTGTGCTGAGGCTGAGTTCAGAGAAAGGGTGGCCCAGGGTTAGTCTGGTGTCATGTATGGAGCTCGGCCACCACAGTGGCCTGTAGCTGGCCCAGGACTGAGGGACTGCCAGGATACACTTGCTTGTATGTAACTTGGTGTGACTCTATGAAATACCAGGTCGCACTCCTTGCAGCTCATGCTACAAACATGGCCTGTGGGAAACTTTGGAGAATGATGGGAAATAGCTGAGAGGTCATCCAGCAAGTAAAGGACAAATGAACTAACTTTGGATTCAAAGTAATGGACTGGAGACCTTTCCCTTCTCCTTTCTCTACAAAGATTAGCAAAGAGTTGTTAGCTTGAACACCAATTCAGTAACATTAGCATATTGTGCTTGGCCCTTCCTCAGATATTTTCTTCTTTACAAACTGATTTACAAACAGGGGCTAATTATTCTTTATAACACACTTCCAAGGGGAGAAAATAACAATCTTTCCTCTCTTTACAGTAAAGGAAACTCAGGTATTGCAATTATTTGCCCAGTGCCTGTCAGAATACTAACTTGAGAGAAAGAAGATGAGCTAGCAGTGATCATGGCCCTACCAAACTGTGAATGAAAGTGACCTCCTGCCAGGCAGGACCTGCTGTATAGCTTCAGTTCTGTTCTTTTCCCACAGGGATGCTGGTGCTCTCAGTATATGACAAGGCACTGTCATTTCACAGGAGGTAGAATGACAATATATAACTAAAGAGTAACGCAGGAGGGAAAGGTCAGGATGGGGCAGAGCCCCTCTGGAAAAGTCTTTCAGTCTCACTTTGTGTATGCTTCATCTCCAGGTGTTAAAACATGGAGGTTTCTGCTCATATCTTGTAGTCACTCCTTGCATCAGGTCTCTGGTTCCCCAGCCAATTTTCCCAGTCAAGTGTTAGGAAAAGTACCAAGTGCTGAGCACTCCTGCTGCAGACTAAATGCAGTTCCTCTGCCTCGGCAGGCGGCTGCTCACGCTGAGCCCTGCAGGGGAATAGGTTGCATGAGCACCGAGAGGTGCAGAGAAAGAAAATGCCAAGAGAAATTTAATTGAGTGGGGAAAACATTGCCTTTCTGGCTGCTTCTGAAGGTGCTCCTGCTCTATTTTATTGGTGAAAAGAAAAAGCTGTATGAAGGCGAAAGTTTTCAGGGAACTGGAACAAAAGGTAGGCAAAAACTGAGTGATCACCAAGCCTTCTGCTTTGAGTTGCAAGAGGAGTGAGGCAAAGGGATAGATCCCTCCAAGATAAAATCTCTCTTGCTGCTAGTTTTATGTGTTAAAATGGACAGGAAACTTATGGCTCTGTGCAACTGGCTCACTTGAAGAAGTAAAGCTTACTGGCATCTAAGTGGGAGAGAAGGCAGGAGCAATGACAGAGTTTGTTGAGGGGGTTGCATGCCTGCCACTGTATTTGTCAGCCCTCCAGGAAATCTTCCCACTGGTGTTTCACACTACTAGAAGTTCCAAGATAGTGGTCATGGAAAAAGGAAGCTGGAGTTGCTATTTTCTTTACTGCTTTTTCCTCCTTCTGTTCAAAATCTTCATTTAAAATGAAAACCACATATATAGGCTTTATTTATATGTATTTCTAAACATACATGGTTTTAATTATATATATACATAAGGAAAAGAAAGATAAGGAAAAGGACAAAAAACAATGCTAAAATAAATTTAACAGAAAATACGCTGTGTTCTGTAAAATGTAATTCAGAATTTATAAATTGCTTATAGTTATCTTCCCCTCAGCTGTTCTTCTCACCTCTTTCTTCATGAATTTCTATTAATTTCTGCCCATCACCAGTGACTAACAATTATTGGCACTGCTATTTGCATTACCTACCTTCAGATAGCTCAGGGCAACATCCATTTCTTTTTACTCATACTGATGTAATACAACTTCAAAAGAATACAATTACAACAGTTACCAATGGCTGAACTGCAGAAGATCAGAGACAAGTTTTCATTTTCTTCCATTAAAATGTCATTAAAGTTTGTTATTTTCTATGTAACACTCACCCTAGGCAAGGTCTAAGCAGAAAGCCTAGACTCTAATTTAAGAATTTTCCCCTTAGCCAGTAGAGTAAGTATTACAGGAGATATTCTTCCTGATGCTGGTTGTGCAAATTTATTTTGGTGGAAGTTAACAACAGCACCAATTGATAAACAAAATTGATAAGCAGCAAGGCCTTGACCTTTGAAAATATATTTCAAACTTCAAACAAATTACTTGCCAATTTATTTGGAGCAAATTCCTTTCATGTCCTAGTGAGTCTGTCCTCTGTCCCTTTAATTTTAGTCTGTTAGCCCCTGTGGGCAAACTTGAGCATGCATGTCATTACAACTATTCTTCTGCAGAATAGGTTGACTCCATTTAAAACGTTCATCACTCTAATGGTGCTCCAGGAGAAGTGATTTGCAATGAAAGGCTTGTGAGAGTGTCTAGCAACTGAAAAGGCAAAAGGAAGTATATTCCGAAGACAGTGTATTTTGTCCTCAGCTTCATTCCTTCCCTTACCTATCTTTTGAACCCAAAAGGGAGGTGAGCCCAAATGGTGCTGAGGATGTTCAAGGTGCCCCATACTGAAACAAGTGCCCCATTCATATGGGTGTCTGTCCCTATCAAAGGGAAGGCTAATGCCATCACCATTCATTAGCCATCAGAAATTCAACTGGTGGAATAGGTACTAGAAAAGGGACAACATTACTGCCACATCCAAGGAGCTGCTAGTCAGGGCTGAGGACACACTGTCTTTTGCAGTCAGCATCAGTGTCATTTCTGTGGAAAGTTGATTAAATCTGGGATGCTAAAGCTAGCAATGTGTTTTTCAGATGGCATCTGGTGGCACAGTGTAATAGACTATATTATTTGCTACATCATTGCTCATGAAATATTGTTAGCAGGGTGCAGATCATTCTTCCATTAACACCCTGTGAAGTCACCTTGAATCCCACGTTTCCAGAACAGTGGAAAAGACTTCTATTTCACAGCTGAAAAATAAGCCATTTGGATGCTTTTAAAGTGCCTAGTACAGAATTTAGCTATTTCAACAATGCTCTCTTACCTATCACAATTTTTCAGCTTTAAGATCTCATCTGGAAGAGATGCAAATATCACTCCAGTTGGTTTGAACAAGTGGGATACCTGAAGTTAATATGACCCTTTGTGTCTTTGGTGATAGTTCTCCAAGGAGACATTTTTAAAGGTATGTACCACACATAGATCATTATATATATTATATCAATCTATTCTCTATTTAATCCTGCTGGGATGTGGAAGAAAATGTTTAATTCTCATTATTTGTTGCAGCTCCAAGACATCAATCACATGCATATTACTATCTATACCAGAGAAACAAACCCTTGAAATTACTTAGTTGCTGAAGTAATCCATTTAGAGAATCTTCCTACCCATCCAGTTTGGAAACTAGTGGCCAGGTAGACTGACAGCTTTGAACTCTGATGTCTGCTGTGAGAGTTCATGGATAATATAACGATGATTTATTAGTCCAGAATTGTCTGGAATTGCAACACTGTTTCCTCCTGCTGCCTCTCTCTCCTACCCAGACAACATTTACACAGTCTTATATTGAATTTTAACTTGCCCTTACTAGTGGTGGGCAGAGTTAAATGAGGGTAGTTCACATTTCTCTGAGCTATTGTGTATGTCTGCTGTAGATGCAGCAAGATGGTGCTCCTCTGGTTTAGAGAGGTTTCCTTTGCACTTAAAAACTTAATTTTTAGAGTATGAAAAATTAATGTTGTCGGAAACTGATGGCCCTCTAGAGGTGAGTGTGCTAGAACTTAGTTCACAGTGGTGTCTAATTTCCAGGAGAGAGAGAGAAGTAACCCTGCAATAATTTTACTACTCCGCACTGCTCTATGTTTCACTAAGAACTAGAGACAAGAACAAGAACAAGGTCAAATAAAAAGAGTCAAATATTGAACAGAGGAATGAAAAAAGAAGGGGTTTCTTTGAACAGAACTACAGGAAACCTTGGAAGCCTTCCCTTCATACAGAAAAAGAAGTTCACACCTTTTGAAGTTCAAACGATGTCAAGAATCAAATCTGAACTTTGATATCAACTGCGGGACACAATGAGTAAAAAAGAATGTCCATTACTCCAGATTTTTCTATAATTTCTGCTCAGTTTTCATTAGCTGATCTTTTTTTGACCTTTTTTCTTGATGGAAATTACCAAGTGAAACCCTTGGGACAGCCAGCATAAGCCACACAACTAACAACTGGCTGTTCTGATGTCACTCATTCAACTGATGGAGGCACTAGGACCAGCCCCATATACTTTGCAAAGCATTCACTAAGGAGTAAAAGGTGATACTGAGAAGAGTCAGGGCTTCTGCAGTCAAAGATCGGCCACATGAAAGCACAAAGTGTTATCAGCAGTCTAGAATACATGGTCTAGCAGCAGAAAAAAAGACTAAAAGAAAGAAAGTGGCCCAATTTAATTGATTACAACAGTGGGAAGATGTCACAGTAAGCCTTCACATATGTAAAAAACTACCACAAGTGAGACTAAGACAAGATATAATGGGTTTAAACTACAGCAAGGGAGGTTAATAAAGAAAATGAGTGCATTGGAATGTAAACAGTAGAGACACACTTGAATGATTTTCTCGGGAAAACTGAACACTCTGTGTAAAAGCTGTTTATAAACGAAAAGTTTGCCAACATCTGTTAGAAATCCTGGTAAGTCTGTGAGAAGGGCCAGATGACTGCTTTTAGATCTTGTTTATTGCCCTTTATTACATCTTTATTGCCCTTGGACATTATATTCCTCCTAGATTACCCACTACACATTCCTTGAAAGCTTGGCTAAGTTACCTTACCCTCTCTAGATGTTCTAGCTAAAGCAATGTATGTGGAACCTGCCATTACCTTTTGTTCACACATTTTTCTGCTGAGGACAGCTGATTACGTCCACAGCCTCTTTTAGTGCTACCAGAAAATGGGAAGCATAGAAAGATATTCGAGGAGAGGCTCAGGTGGCTAAATGAGAGTGCTTAGTCTCATTTTACACCGGAGATCTGTTTCTAGAGCACCCTCCCTGGTCTTGAGCTGCCACTCCAGAAGGGCACAGGTCATATCTGTGTGCCCTGCATCAGTACTCAGACACTTAAGGGCACCTTTAAGGGCACACCTCAGCATGGGAATTCCACACTTAGCCTTTTGGTAGTTGCAAATTATAGTTAAAAAATCTGTTTCTCTAGAGCAACAACTACTGTCCTACACATGTTCTGACATTATGGATGGTGAGACAGCCCTGATTCAGCACACTGTACAGTAATATGCAGAGCAGGCAAAAAGTAACACCTGGTCAGGTCAAAAATGGAACCAGCTGAATGCTTCTCTCTGTAGGTGCAAAAAGAAGCCAAAACTCCATAGGAAACTAGATCTAAACATTTTTGCTATTCATACTCCCTCCTCCAGGCAGCACATTCCTTTGTTTGCACATATTAGCTACCGATCTGATGAATAATCCTGCTGAAATCAGTGAGATTATTCCAATTGATTCATTTGGAGTCCTAATTACTGTGACTTAGTCACACTCACTTTAGTAAGTGCAGGACAGAGTTTGTCTCTGCCTTTGCACAGGTGTTGTCAGGAGGATTTTGCAGAAGCAGGGCTGGTGCTTGCAGGTTTTCTCATTTGTTATCAGAATGAAATGTGGTGCTTCCATCTTCTGTGTGTCTTCCATCTTCTAGCTTCTGTGTCTTCATGATGTTATTCTTGGTAACATCCTAAATTAGGTATTAATTTTCTTTATCTATTTTTTATTTGAGGCTCTATTTTTCTAAATATTCCAAATAGAATGAGTGAGTCATGAGTACCTGAGTTTAAAGCTTTCCATTGTATGAGCTGCAGATCTATGTCGGTATTTAGTTATACAAGAAAAATAAATATTCTCCACTGTGTGTAGTGATGCAAAGCCGTTGAAGCATTTTTAGTGTTGCCTTCAATGGGAGCATGATTAAAATTCTTATAAGCATTCATTAAAACCTCAAAATACCTGTTGAAGTCTGTGATAATTAGTTCAATTAAAATGGTATTCTGAAAACCAACTGCAGTAATGACAGCCTGCCATTTGGTGATTCTGTAGCAGTAGCTCCAAACTTTACTCAATTTGCATGCTGAAAGCAGAGGCTGTAGTCTTCCTTTCCTTAGGGATAATTGTGAATATAAGCTAATGAGCAATCCCCAGCACTAGCAGGCTTCACAGCTCCAGTAAATACACTGAGATAGATTTGTGAGCTGGATTTGCGAGCACGGGCGGGTGGAGCTGGGGCAGCTGTGCCAGCCGCCTCCTTTTCTCGCCCGTCAGCATCCCAGGCTCCAAAGGGAGCTCCTGAACTGCGCAGGAAGCAGCTCCCACATGGCCAGGCTTGGAGGGAGGGATGCTGCCAAACCCAGCACTGGCTGCACCGTGTTGACACCCAGGTCAGCCCCTGCTGCTTAGAAGAAGAACAGAACCAACTTGCCCAGCTCATGAAGAGGGACTTGCCCAAGGCAGAAAGCATTATCCCACCAGATTTCCCTGGCGTTTCTGGCTCAGTGAATGCTGGAGTGGTGTTGCTGCAGGAGGAATCTCTGAAGGTGTCTGATTACTGTGAGCTGGGGATGCAGCAGTGCAGAAATTTATCATCTTTGCCACTGCTCTCAAAAAGGAGCGGGCTGAACAGACTCAGAGCACAGATTTTCAGCCTCCAAAAGCCAGGATTAACAGCAGCTAGGCTTTGCCTTTACAGGATGGTTCTGTGCAATCCAACCTTCCCTGCCCCTCCAAAAAAGATTTTTCCAGTAATAAAGCAACTGTCAATAGAAGCTGATGTTCTCTCATTTGTTCCAATGGATATGGTACACTTTTCTTATTTTACTGTGCTTTTACTGCACTTTCACCTGATTATCAACTTCAATGGATTGGTGACTAGCTTCAGAAAAATCCAGTCTGTTTTGGTGAAGCTTTTGACTTAAAAAATTTTCAAGTCTGATGTGAAATCTGTGCAAAACTGAAACATCTTGTGTTTGGATCAGGGAAATTCATTTAAGTCTGCCAAGTTTTGCTGTGCAAAATTGGATTATTCCATACCTAATGTGCAGTGAAAATTCACAGTTGGAACACACAGAAGCACAGCCAAAGCATGCAATAAAAAGAACTGTAGGTCTCCTATATGCTAAAATGAAACAATATTTTGGATGCTCTAATCTAACATTGGAGAATTTAGTAATCATTGCATATAATTTACGTTTTTTTTTTTTTTTTAGCTTAGGATCTCATTACATGACATAAATGTACTGTGTTTCTAGTTCATATTTCAGTCACTTTTCTTCTGCTTTCTATAAAACCTTACTTCTCAAAGATCTCTAAAATATGGAGTTTTCATCAGCTGATTCTCTTGTTGTTTGAAAAGGTTAATAATTCATTTCCTTCTCAGCTAAGCGGTCTCATTTTCAGCTTGTTGTAAAAGCAAAAAGGAAGTTCAAGTTTAGAGATGTGCAATCTAGGAAAGAATGAGTCTTAAAAATTAATTGAAAACATAAACCTTTTGTCACTTCCACCTTACAAAAATGAGAATAATTTAGCATGCTGGGACTGGAAAGATCAATCTCTTCTTAATGGAACCAAAAAATATCTGAGAACAAACAAAACCAGAGGGACAAGAGTAAAGATTGTTGGGATGGCAGAGAAGTTGGGTGCAGCCAGTTACAAGGACTTCTCTGGCACTGTGCTATCCCATAGATCACTGTGATGATGAGAGGAAAGAAGAAAATAAGCCCAGGAAAGATTAAGGTAGAATAAAGTCTAGAAGGCTGAATGTGAAGAACATGCATCAGATTGTAAGTACAGATCAACTGTAATAAATCCAAATGTGGGCAGCTTCAAGGGAAACTGTTCTACAATTATTTTTTTATTTTCTTTCTGTAAAGTCTCATTTGCTGAAAGCTCCTCAGCAGGACTAGCAGTAATATCAGTCCATTAATAACTCCTAAAGCAGTGAAATATTTTTTTGCTGCAGTGTCTGTAAATGATGAAGAAGCTCCATATGTGTAAGCGGTTCTCTAACACTAAACCGAGAGTTCAGGGAATGAAAGGAACTTCCTTATCATGTTTGACAAACATTGTTTTTCATTTGGTTTTTGCATTTTTTTTCTTCTGATCTTTTTAAAATTATGATATATTTAGGGCTCTCCAAGACAAAAATACAGATCTCTCTTTTTAAAGTGGTCTACATTTTTCAACACCATCACCTCAGTGCTTTCAAACTTAAAAATCACAGCTGATACTTCTCACAGTGCCTTATTAGGAGATTTATTGTCCTTGTTTCTGGTCTCTGGCAACCTGCTGCTGATTGTTAATCACAACTAGTTTCTATTGGTCTTCCAGAGGAACCTGCAGGTGCTATCTCCCTTCAGGTTCACTTCTCACTTCCCCTTTACTGGCTTCTTTCTGATCATCCTCTTTAAAATTCAAAGCATGCACAGGGCAAAGTCATGGAGCTTTAATCTTGGTTGGAAGTTAGTCCTGGATCCATCACAACTGACACTTGAGGTAATTTGACATTGAAAAAAAGAGTTATCCTAGGCCCCAATTCTCATAGCACTGCTGAAGCTGAGCAGTAAATAATGAACTGTACCATCTAATTGAATTAGGCATTAGTGCTCCAGGAGCACTTTTTGAGAATAAGCTTATGAAACCATCAGTGAACAGTAACGAACAACCCAGAATTGAGCTTCAAGCTGGACAACATTGATATTTTAGCTGGGCTCCTCAGGAAACACTCAGCCTTCTTGTAGATCTTGCTTGACCTAAACAGTGCTTAAACTTCTCTTAATTACTTCAGCTTACAGCTTCTTAATATGTTTAATTGCTAATCAACTAGACACCTCCTGGATGCTGCTCACTCTGACTTAAAAAAAATTAAATAAAGAAAGCATAATTCAATAACTGCTAAATAATCTGTTATAATGTTACTACAACAGTTTCTTTGTAAGTTACTAATCACAATTATGCAAATGTTAATTAAGGTTATTAGTGCTCAGTTTCTATTGACTGGGGAAAAACTAATTCCTAGGCAGAACCAGCTGTATCATGTTGCCTTAGAAAAATTGTAAGTCTCTACACTTATGGAAATAAGAAACCAAGACCCTTATGGTACATTATAGTCATTGTACAGAGAACGTACATTTTCTGGAGAACTGTCCTTCCATACCATTTCCCTTTTCTATTTATATCCTTTAATTTCACTTCCTAGCAAAGAGTAGGACCTTTCCAAATAACAATAATGCAGTAATGGGATGGGGAGGATGAAAAGATCGAAGGAAATGAGAGTTTCCGTCTGGGCTGAGCAGTGGGTGTTAGACAGGGTAAGTTCAACCCTGCTTTAACAAATTCCACGCTCCAGGATCCAGACAGGTTGTAACAAGCTGAATACCACATGCCCCTTTCATATTTCTGAGGGTGCCTCTCAAATCATTCCCTTACACTAAACTGTTCCTCATTTTAGCTAGGTTTGATGCCCCTTTTAAATGCTGAAGAAAGTGTAAAAGCATTGTGCGTAGTAAGGAGTCATGAATCTCAGTAAGATCAACAAAAATATGGAGAGACTAATACATCACACAGTGTGCAGTATCCACAGGTCAGAAAAAAAATAGCAAAAACCACTGATGTTTTGCAAACAGTCATATAGAAATATTTGTAGGAGTAGTAAAGAAAAAAGGTGGAGTAATGCAAGTGGAAGGAAAAAGGTACAAAAATGTCATTTAATTCCTTGCCTCAGTGGCACACACTGTCATCTCACTGGAGACCTGTGACTCAGGTTGCCCAGCAAGTGGATTAAAAATGTCTTAAAATTCCAGCAGCAGGTTAGATGGGTAAAATGAACTGTTAAGGTCCTGGAAAGTGCACGGGTATGCTCACTTACAAGCACAAGCCATTTTTCAACATTACTGGAAGGTAAGCAGAAGCATCAAGCAAAGCCTACAATTAAGGCCAGAGTGAAATGCTGCAGCACGTGGCCCTCTTGAGAGAGACTGATTTTAGAGCCAGCAAGGGCAGGCACATCTAGTGTCCTTTGCTCTGTGCTTCCTGGCATCACCCAGCTCCTCTCTGAGCTGCTGCAGAGGTTTCTCCTAGCACACCCTCCTGCTTTGCATCAGGGCATGTTTCAGTCTCAGCACAGGCACTGTGCATGGGGCAGAGGCTGCCCAGGCTGAGCTGAACATGGTTTGAGCTTAGGCTTTCTAACTGAAGCCTTTGGATGTGCTGCTGGGACAGTCATGCTAAAAAATTGGCAGCCACTGATGGAGGTTTAGCAGAACAGCAGCTTGCTGTCAGGGATGATGCCAGCTGCCTCGAGGACCATGCAGAGTTAGCCAATGGGGCAGGTTTAGACAGACAAAACAAGAGTGGTGTGATGGGATGAGGTTTTCTCCTCTTTAAACCTACATTTGCCAGCTGACTAAATACTCATCACTCAAGTGAGATCTTGTTTTTCTTCCCAGGCAGAGCTTATTGCAATCCCCATGTGTCACAGTGAAGATCCCACTTGGCACTGGGAAATGAGAGGCAGAGATAGGACAAGTAACCTGTACCTGTCCCAGTCATGTGCTTCTGGACACATCTGACAACAACTGCTCCCTTCAGAGGATTAGAATGAAGCTGCTGCAAGTGGGAACTAAATCCTGTCTGTATGCCACCCAGAGTGACAGAGGCAATTCCTTCCTTCCTTCCTTCCTTCCTTCCTTCCTTCCTTCCTTCCTTCCTTCCTTCCTTCCTTCCTTCCTTCCTTCCTTCCTTCCTTCCTTCCTTCCTTCCTTCCTTCCTTCCTTCCTTCCTTCCTTCCTTCCTTCCTTCCTTCCTTCCTTCCTTCCTTCCTTCCTTCCTTCCTTCCTTCCTTCCTTCCTTCCTTCCTTCCTTCCTTCCTTCCTTCCTTCCTTCCTTCCTTCCTTCCTCCCTCCCTCCCTCCCTCCCTCCCTCCCTCCCTCCCTCCCCCCCATTTCTGCTTTTGCTGTAAATGTCTCAATGAAAGAGCAGAAGCATAGCCAGAGTTTTCACAGTGATGTCAGAGCATTATTGTGGTAATACACAAAATAACCAAGCCTTACTTTCCTTATTGAAAAATACCAAATGAAGAGGCAGAAACACATTCATGGCCTCTGTCTTGCAGTAGTGATTCAGTCTCTTAATCAAGGGCTGTTGCCAGAGCTGCAAACTGTCCTAATTTAAATCTGGTCTGTTGCTACCATTGTCCTTTAGATGAGACTGCCCTGCCCAGAGACAAATGTAGTCCTTTTCTCTGACCTCCAGACATTCTTCCTTCTTGGAGTAGTTTTGGATGTTATGTACATAAGCTCACATCTTTAATAAATATGTTTAATTTAACCTCAAGTCCCCAAGTTCTGGGGTGTCTGCAGATTCTCTGTTACCTACTGACTGTATTTTAAAAGCATGTCCAAAGTATCAAAATCTATCAATCTCTTAGGACATTCAATTTGCCACATTTGTCAAAACAAAATGCACATATAAGCACACCTCTTGAGGTGAAGAATATCTAGGAGAGTTGCAACCAGGCAAGCTCCAGTTTCTACTGAGTAAATGCTGTAATTTCTTTTGAAGAGCCAGGTGATTTGAAATAATGAACCACTAAGTTTTGCACTAAATTGACTATCCATTTTTGTCCTGCTGGTTAATGTTGCATTCTGTGATTATCTAGTTTCATCCTCTCATTTTGGCCAAACCAGAATAATTCTAGCACAAACCATAGCATCTCTATTCATCAAAGGTCAGAGTGTTTAATTGTGGCTGGTCACTGGAAAGCATTTAATTCTGAGAAGGGGAAGACCAGCTCCATGTATGCTGCATCAATGTTCTCCTCCACCATCTTAACTGCAGTTCTAATTTCCCACTCAGTGCATTCATAGAAAGAGCTCTTAATCCTGCCTCCTGGCCTTTCTAGTCACTCTTTTCCCCTTAGCCCCTCAGTTTACACAAACTACCAAGTGAGAAAGTGCCTTAGTCAGAGCCAATAAAGCTGTTGTAGGAAGCAGACAGCAACACAGTCCACGTCCCTGAAGAGAATGAAACAGCGCCCAGTGGCATTGGAGTGACAGCTCTGGCACAAGGCCGAGAGGGAGCACAGCACTCTTCTGCAAACCCACACCAGTGTAACTCAGCTCTGAGTTGCAGTGACCATGACAGAAATACAAGGACGGCTTCTTTGGCTTCCTTGACATTGAGAAGATCCAAAAGCTCATATTTTACCGCTTTATGATTGTAGCTACTTCAGCCCAACTACGTAAGACGCCTGCCTTTGAAGAAAGAAGGACAAGGTTTCTTTTCAGCTTTTAAAGACTGGCATGTATGCAGCTCTTTTTTCTGGTGCAAGCAAGAGAATCTGGTACTATCCCAAGACAGTGATTTTCTGAGACATGAGTTAACAACCTGGTAGAGAACCCCTATTATTCCATTTTAAATTAATGACATGACATAGGCTGCCTACCAACTTTCAAATTTTGGCCTGTTAAATTTCCAGAGCATGTTTAATATAAATAATCAATTAATGAATAACATGAAAGTTCTGTTCTATATTTTGAACATAACCTTTTGTAACCTATCATTTACTAATAATTAAGAGCAAACAGTTCATTGTGATAGGATCCAAAGTGCTGTAACCTAATCAGTCCTCTTGATTGCTTTATATTTTAATGTAGAGGCATTAGTCTTTCCCTGAAAAGAGCAGTCCAAAAGATGAGATGTATAAAGAAGGGCATGGAAAAAATAGAATAACAAAGAAAAATAATAATAATCCTAATAGATACTTCCACAGCAGTAGGAATCAACAACAACAACAACAAATCTTCAAGTAACAATGCTCATATGAAACTGCTTTTATAGAAGCTAAGTCTCAAAATTCCTTCCAGAGACACACAAATGCTGCCCTTTGCTTCATCAGGAAGCATAAAGTGACACCTATTTTAATCCACATGGTAAAAAGCCAGCAGACTTGGCAGCCACCACTATGTTCACAATACACTGTCTAGAACTTCATGACTCAACTCGGGGTATAAGATTCAGCTCCTGAAGCAGGAGCTCAGATCCCTGTTTTTAGCTGGAAGTTGCCAGCACAGTTGTGATGACACAGAGCTGAACTGCATTTTCCAAACTGGCAAGTTAAAAAGAAAAAAAACACCATTGGTGAGCAAATTCAATACAGCAGGAAAGGAAAAACTAGATCTTTATAACCAGTTCCCCACTGCTTATATTACAAAACTAGTGAAAAGCCACTTTCCAAATGTAACTGCAGACCTGAGTGTTTTATCTTTGATCCAGCTGCAGCACACACTGGCGGTAAGGACCTGACCTTGAGCTGGGTCCTGTGGTGGGCAAAGTTTAGAGCAGGGCTGGAGCAGACTGGCAGGTGAGCTGTGTCAGCTCTGGCCCCTGCTCTCACCACTGCTTTTCTCTCCAGCTGGTGCATGGTCCCCTGGCAGTGCCCCAGAGCACGCTTGTGAGCAGAGGACTGCCCTCTGACATGTCATCACTTTTACCTATAGGAAAAGAAATCTCATAGACATTCTCCCCTGCAAAGAGAAACCCTGTAGGGAGAAAGAGAAGCTTTTCACTTCCAGTGTGAAGGGAAGAAAAGTCCAAGATGAACTTTGCCATGTGGACTGAATGCTGAATTAGGCAAACATGCAGCTGGAGAGCAATTGTGAGTGAGCTGGCTCCTTGGGACTGATCTGACAGGGTCACAGGAGATAGGGGGACTGATCAGACAGGTGAGGTTTGGCTAAGGTTATTCAGGAGGTCTGAATAACCTTAGTTACTCAGTTACTCAGTGACTCTGCCAGAAACAGAATTTAAGGCTGCCCTTCTCCTGTCTAACACTGTTGATTTTTCAACTAAATCCCTCTGCCCATTCTGCAAATAAACCCTGTCTTTTCCTCTGCCTTGTATGCACTCCTGCCTGCTCCTACTTAAAAATCAAACCAGATGATTCAGAGGACCATGAATAAGAGAATGCAAATTAATGGTCCTCAAAGAACAAGAAGTGTGTGCACAGAGCATTCATATGAGCAAGAGGAGTAAAGTAACACAGAATTTGTAAAAGAGAGATTTTTATCTTGAATATTGGTGAGCAATGCCTCTAAGAGCATGATGCTGGGATCTATATTGCCTCTTTCTATTTTTATCTTGTTCCCCCCTTTTCACTTCTAGTCTTCACAGATCTTTGACTTTTGCCCAATAAGAATTGTTTTGTGTAACTTTGCTTGAAGACTTGGGGGAAATGAATAAAACACTTAAGCGCTTTTGTGTGAACAAGTCTCATGTCCTTCCTATTATCTGATTTATGAACAAAACTCCACAATTTCATACCCACCCTTTTACTTTGTACCTTATCTCTGAGCTCTTCTCCTTGCCCACCTTGCAGGGCATGCATGTGTTTCCATCACATGTCTGCACCGTGAGCTGTGCAATGATTCCCCACGTCACATCAGTGTTCCTGGAGCAGAGCTGCAATGTTTATGTTAACTGCAGCACTTCCACAGAACACAGCTCTTTACCTAAGATTCCCGGGGGGGCTGTCAGCTGCCAAGGATCTTCCTGAAAGAAAGAGGAGCTGAGAGAAACCTGATTGACTTTTGATCGGATAGCATATGGTGCTGAGGAGAACAAAGAGGCCGTATTGACATTTACCAAATTAAATGGTTAAGTAGGCTGGAGCAGGGCTGATGCTGATGGCAGACTTACAGCAACAGCCCACTGGGCACTGCTGTTTGCAAAACATGCACTGAAGTTTGGACACTCCTCGCATCAGTGGTGTGAGGGAAAATGAAAAGATAGCAGATGGCAGATTGGCAGTTTGTAGGGAGATACAGCCTGGCTCGTCTTACTGTTTTGCCATAACTAAATCAATATTTTATTCCCTTGTTCCCTGGCTTGTTTGGTGTGTCATAAAAAGAGTTGCTGTACAGATTTCAGCTGTTGGCCTGCTAAGTGGGCTCTGGTCAGCAGCAGGCACTGCCCTTGTTAAACTTCATCACTTGGGAAAGGAGTTGTCAACAGCTGTACCCAACTGCAAATCTTCTGTATCAGCACTTTGGAAAACATTTGCAATTTCAACAGAAACACCAGCAGAAGGAAAGAAAAGCTTTTTATTTTTTTCATCAGTTTGGTTTATGGAAGACAAGCAAACATGCCAGCAACTGAGATGGCTTTACTGCTTGATAGGATAGGCCAGCAACGGTGAGATGGCAGAAGTTTCCTCAAGCTCTCCAATCCCACTCTCTCTTCCTTTATGCTGAGTCTTTTAACACCAATATTTGACTTTATTTTAAGGAAGCCAAGTCTTCAATCTCACCATGCTCTGTTTCAACTTGCATACTGCAAGTTAGAGTGAACCTTTTTGGGGCCCCTACTTGACCAATACTCAGTGTCACACACATGGCTTATGTTTTCCTTTATCTCCCTCTAACAGGTTCACTGTGCTCATCTTTCAAAGACCACAAACCTCTTGGAGGGCCAGCATGTCAGTACTGGGCGACCATTTATTGAAATTGTCCTTAGGGTTCAGTAAGGCTTTGCAGTTTGAAGCACAGCTGATGGCTTTGTGCCAAAATTCAGAGATTTGCCTTTCGTTCCTCTGCCTGGGCCCAAGGCATTCAAAGTTGTGGGTGAAATTACCCTGAAAATCTGAAGTCAGTCAGCAGCAAAGGGTAGATTAGATCACAAAAAAAGCCTAAGATAGGAAAATACCAGTTTTCTTTGCATAGGAAAATTTCAGAATCAGGATGTGGAAGATGTTTTCAGGCATAACAACAGTTATTAGAATAACAGCCTGCATGCTGTACAGATAAAACATATTACTATAATAAAAGTCAAGAAAAACATATCCATGTGAATGATGGTTTTGCTGGGTTTGCGGCTAACCTGAAGAATCTCACATTAATTTTTATTTGGGTTGTCCTAAACCAGAAATTATGACTACTTTCTTCAACAACCACAGTCACCAACCTGGAAATATAGTGTTGGGCTGAATAAAAGTTTTATTTTTTTTTACTTACATAATTTTTTCTTTAGAGGTTTTACTCTGGTTTATTGTTGTTGATATTTTCCCTCTTATTTAGGTTTTGAACAAATAGATCCATTAGAGAACAAGAGCCTTTTTTTTAAAGAAATCTTTGAACTGTTTAATTCTCCATCTATGTTTCCATCCAAAACTGTTTTCTAACAGATTCAAATGAGTTTTGGCATCTACAAAATTGAATTTCCTGAACAATTTTGGATCACACCCCAGTTAAGTTTCTCCCAAATCTGATCAAAATCTCCAGCTAAGGCTTACTCTTGGTAAAAAAACAGTGAGACAGCAAAGACCTTGGGGTGACAGCAAAGAAAGATTTTCGGATTTTGTATGATGTATCCTTACATCAAAGAGTCATTGCATGTTTGTGTTTTTTTCCATTAATTCATTCGCTTTCTGTGTTTGAGATTAATATTACCTTTGTTCATTTTGAGGGGATGGGGGTGGATTTGTGACTCAGGATTCAAGCCCTTGGAACATTAACTGTAAATTAAAACAGATGCTTTCCTGAAGATAACACAATCAAATCAATATGGAGCCAAAGGAGCCCCTCACATGATGAAAGCTGGTTTTAAAGTACTGTAAGGCTTTTTTTGCTGTTCAGTCCATCAATTTCCTTTTCCTGCTCTGCTCTGATACAGGACAAGTTGAAGCCACTGACCCTTTTTGCAGAGACCAACATGGAAAGCTCCCCACGAGACCAAAAAGGAGACAAATCAGGCCAAAGGAGACAGATCAGTGGGGGGTTTATGTCAGTGTGGGATAAGGTTAAATTGGTTTTAGCTGTGTTTTATTGTTCTGTGTTGCAAACTACAGTCAGATTCTCAAGTGAAGAGCTCAGAACCAACATAAACACTGATAAGTGGGGACCCAGGGTGGCTCACAGGTACCACAGGTACCAGCAGTGTCAGAGGGGTCTGTTCCACACTTCCTGGAGCACCCCAAAAAGCCACATGCCGCCTCACTTCAAAGCCTTTTTGTTTTTTTTTTTTCTTCCCCACATTCTGCTTCAAAGAAATCAGGCTTTGTGCTGTGGCCACTCTGCAGACCAGCAACCTCCTGGCAGGATTGGGCCTCACCTTGGGCTGCAGAATTGCAGGGACAGCTGCCCTTGAAAGCACAGGGTCACAGATTCCAGCAGGGAGAAAATTTCAGGCAGAAGTAGCATTAATGCTTACTCTTTGTCATCAGATTACAGGATAACTTCTAATGCATTTTTTATTTTGAAAGTAAATGTCTGACCTCGTGTTTTCAGGGAAACTCTGCAAGATATCACTCCTGAAAGCTCAGGAATAAGGTAACAACACAAAAAGAACAGATTCTTTACAGTTTAAAGAAGTTTAACTCACAACTCTTAAGGCAATCTATAACCACAGGGATCAAGATAGTATTGAAATGATCAGAGTGAAAATAATTTCCTCTGTTTTAGCTTTCCTATCTATTTTTATCTCTTCCTGGTTTGACTTAATTATTTTTGTTTTCCCCCTTCCTCTAACTAGCTAAGCATTGAATTCTTTTCCCCTGGGCTTAGCTCTTAGTATTTACAGGCTGACTGTCTCAGTACTAACTGTGTAGGTTGTTTATTCTTGACTTTGAAAGGACATTTTTCAGTACCTTTATGAGTAAGCAAATAGTAAAATTAAAAACACCCCAAACACAAAGTTTGCTGCTGCTGAATGAAACATCTTTATATTCTGTAAAATCCTGCTTTTTAGAGTAAGTAAAGTCTTTAGAACTTGATGGACATAAGTAGAGATTCTTACTGCTAATAGAATTCATTGTTATGATTGCAGAGATAAGTTCTATTTAAAAAAAGAGAAATTTAAAAAGGGTTCATCTGAATTTAAATTTTTGAAAATATGTATGTTTTTAGTAGGAAAAAAGTCTATGGAACCATAGAGGCTTTTCTAAATGTTCTTTTTGTTTTGTTTTGTTTTTTAGCAAATGGATTCAAGTTTTCAATTTAAGATCTTGATTTGCTGAGCAATGTTTTCAGAAAAAAACAAAACCAAAATGTATTTTCTGCTTCTCATTTTAGATTTTATTCCCTTTCCCTTCATGCTTGATTTAGTCATAATTGCATCTAGGTTTAAACAGTACAAAACTTTCTTTATTATTGCAGAAGTTAGTTACCTCACTTAGCTACCTTTGAGTGTGATCAAACATTATATCCATGGCAACCCATACTGGCAGCTGCCTCCCCACATTAGCTCTCCAGCTTGGCACTCAGATCCATATCAATATATTTACAAGCTGAGTCATGAGAGAAAAATATTTATGGAAGTCCTATTCTGCAATGTAAATGTAAGGTGCTGTGCCCAGAGCTGCCCCTTGCAGAGACCATGGACAGCATGGTGTATTCTCTTTAGCTAGCTGACATTGTAGAGAGCCTTTTGTATAGAAGGATATTGGGGTTAAAATACCCCATAAAATAAGGATTCATATTAGGAAGAAACATTGCCAAATGTGCATGCAATTTATGTGAGAGCTTTCTGGACACAGGCATGTGGGACAATCCTGTCCTTCAGTAAGCTGGATTTTAACAAAATAAAGGCCACACAACCTACAACGACTTTATTTGCAATCTTGGCTGTTCTTTACCTGGCAAATCCTAGATTTTTGCATTTTAACTAAGACTAACTGGTAAGTTTTGATGTTTCAAACATTATTGTCTCTTTGTTCCTAGGATACTACAAACCCCAACAGAATTGAAAAAAAATTGCAAAGCTCTAAAAGCCAAAGAGCAGATCACACATTTTGCCTGAAGCTACAGAATCTACTTCCACAGCAAAGAAACAGCAGAAAAGAGAAGATCTTTTTTTTTTTAAGATCTTGACAAATGAAGATGTACACTAATCTGAAGGATGCACAATCAATGTGGATGGAAATGCAACAGAGTCCATTTTCAAGGAAGGAATGGGTGGATCTTCTTTGAAGTGTAAGATAATGCAATAATCTTTCTTTTTAGTATTATTAAAATTATTTACAAGGTACACTAATTATTCCTTCTTATAATCTTCTAGAGTTTATTCCTTAGTAAGCTATCATGCTGGCCTGAAAATTTCCTAGTAGAAGTGTGTCTTTGAGAAGATTCAGAGTGAGGGAAATATTAAATTGTCTTCTAGATTTTTTCTGAAAAGATGTTTCCATTTATTTGCTGTATTGTGGACACAGTGACAAAATGCTTGCTGAAGATTAACACATGCCTTCCAGGACAACAAAAAGGGTTACACCTCTACTGTATTTTGATGGCAAACATATGATACTTCAGTTTGAGGTGGTTGCAAGAAATAGAATCTGTGGTGAGATCTCTGCTTTTGATTTGTACTCTTCTCCTTCCTTGTTTTAACATGGGGCAAACAGAGACTGTCCTTCAAATGAGAAAGACAAGATCTGGCTTGACCCCCAGTACAAAGAGTTACACATCCCTCACAGCAGTGTGATTCATGAAAATAAACTCCCCTGGATCCCCATCTGCCATACATTATCCAGCAGCAACTTGTCCTTGAAATGAACTAAGCAGAGATTTCCATCTGGCCAGTGACCAATTAGTCAGTTTGCCTGGTGGCCTTTTGTCTTCTGATTGCTTTTAAATGAAGTCTCCAAAATCTGTATTTTTCTGGGTAGGAAACATCTGAAATCACTTTCCAAAGAGAGCTTGGCACCTCCCCATTATTATACCCATTGTGCAATTTAAATTACATAATCTCACTTATTGTATCATCTATTTGATCTGCAGCCCTACTTTATCCATGCAGCCACTCCTCTGGAAACAAAGAGATCTCCCATTCCTTTTGAGACTGAACTAAAACTGCTGTCCCCAGGAGCACTTCTCCTGGATCCCAATGCCCAGCAATCTACAATGTACAGAGGCAGCCTGTCACCATTTCTAAGAGACAGGAAGGAAGAATTTTAAAACTCAACTTTTTTTCTTAATTTTAGACATCATATGATGGTAGATCTGAGTATATCAGTAAGGTTGAACTTGCAATCCAGTCCCAGAAGTCATAAGAGCTTTATTTTTGCTTGGAGATCCAAGCCAAAATAAGCTGGATCGACTGCTTCTATTGTTAATAAATACATAGTAAAGCATACACAACTTGTTTCAAATGAGACCAGTTCTTAAAAGTGTTTTAATTTTTTTCAGCCTTACCCCCTGATAAAACAACCAATAGGGTGAATAGTGTCTATCAATGCCTGCATTCAAAGACATACAAATGGTTAAAAACTGGCATTAAAAATAGCAAAGTTTGCTGAACACAGTTTGCAGTGTAGAATTTGGTAAGATGCCTTAAATGTTTATGTAACTGTAATCTGTAAAGGAGTTATCTTAGTTTTAGATAAGGTTTTTTTATATTATGATGCTGCCTTACCAATTTACCTTTTGTTTAAAATATTCATCTTAGTTTCTTGTAAAATTATTTCATATTACATCATCCTAAACTAGCACCCCACTCTCTATAAGAAAAATCAAACATATATCCTTTAAAAGGATATATAACATGCCAATATTATAATTTCTAACCTCTTACAGACTGGAAATGGGAAAAAACCCAACCAACATGGTTGATTACTTACAGTTCTTCTCCCTTTATGGTCACAGGATTGATGAGACTGCCTTTTGGTCCTTTGTAAACTTTTCTATGATGGTGCAGAAGTATAACCTAGTCTGCATCTTTCCCAGGGCTCACAGACACCACCCTACACCCAAGAAGATTTGGAATGCAGTTGTTGCTCTGTGTAAAGCTCCACACCACCCCTTGCACTACATGGTGAGTAAACACAACACATTTTTCCTTAGCTGAAAGCTGACATACAACAAAACCAGACATCCATCTGAGATGTCTTCAGGGTTTGCAAGTGACCAAGGGTCACTGCATTAACACATTTTAATTAGATGTTTTCTGAAGGAAGTTCTATGTTGTCAGGAATTCAGGTTTCAAAGTCTCAGCATCAAAGCAAAAGAACTTGCATTACCAGAATGACGAATAAATATCACTGAAGCATTCCCTAACAATAATGAAAGGGCTGATAGCTGAGAAATAGTGAGCCAAATTCACTTAGCTCAGAAGGCCTCAAGAAATTGGTGTAATTTGTTAGCTCATAGCTACATGAGTGGAAAACTAAATGTAATGCTTGATAGCAAGAGTTACTTCCACACAGAAGACAATGGAAATCAAAAAGGGGTTCCTGGAGCCAGGAGATATGAGCAAAGATTGGAGTTTAGCTATATCAAAGGGCATAGTCTGAAAGGGAGAAAAAGTAAATAAGGATGTAGAAAATGTCCTGATATACCAAACAGTTTCTATTGAATTCCAAAAGAAATAGAAGTTGGCATAGTCCATTATCTAGAAAAACCCCACATTTTTAGTTCAAATGCAGCTATTTTTCACAAGGTCAAAAAGACTTAAATCTACTAGGAACGAAATATGAACAAAAAATAGACTAGCTGAAATTGCATTCTGAATTTATTCATCATTCATTTGATCACAGATGGCATATAGCTCAGCAAGGATCTGATTATGTGATAAATGGTTGGTTACTGGTGTAGCAGCAGAAGATACACAGTACAAAAGAAAGTGCACTTTTACCATATCGCTCCTGAAAGTTGATTTTATCAGTGTACAAAGTGTAACAGGAGAAGGGCTGGTGTTAGGATCAGTAACTTCCCAGAAAACCTTAAAATATTGCAGGTCCTGCCAGAATTAAGATAACAGCAATTATTAGTGACTACTGAACTAACTTCATTAGTTCCTCACCTTGAAAAAGGATGGCACTGATGCCACTCTTCAGATGAGGTGTAAAACTGATCTCATCTTGTCCTCAATTAAACCACTGGGGGGTTTAATCCAATGGGGGATTCAGTCCCAAAATCTTGACCCAAGTGCCTCCTGGAACACTTCAGACAACCCAGTATTAATTTCAGCTTTATTCCTGCTGCAATGTGCCCCCTGGCAGGCAGCACTTTGCAGTCCCAGAGGAGCTGTGTTTCAGCAAAGCTTGAAGTCATTCTTAAGGAGACAAGTGAAGTTTTACAAGGCATGCAGGAATGAGATCTTTGAGGATGAAAGATGTCATATGATTCTGTTGGTAGAGAGGGAGAGACTCAGAGAGTTCAGTCCAAATAGTGATCCTCTGACCTGACCATTCTCTGCTCTGCTGCTTCTTCTTTCAGTGTATTTTCTGCTCATTGACCCCCATAACTGAGGGGGAGTGAAAACAAAAATTGGGTAAGACTAAATCAATATGTTGAATTTCTCCCTGTAACAGGACTTATTATTTATCCAAGAGAAATGAAGAGAGAGAAAAATGGGGGAATCAATTGTTTTTAAGCCACGAGTATGATGAGTTGACCTCAGCTATATTTCTAACCTAGCTGGTTTTTATAGGTGTGCTGTCAAGTGGGGACACAGCTTCAGTGTGCCTGGAGGGGAAATGAGGTTAGCAGGACAGCAGGCCTCTGATGCAGTGCCTCCTAGACTCTCAAAAATCTATGCCAGACGTATGCAGCTGTTAATGCAGCTACTTCTGGTAGTGAGTTGTTCTGCGGGCTCTTCAAATCCTGAATTAAAATTGTTGTTGCTGATATCCTGGGCAACTATGGCAGCACGGAGCTCAGGACCCATTTGAAAAACAGGCCAGGTTTTTGGGCACCTGGGCTTCCCATCAGCCCCCATGTTCACTGCTAAATGGACTTGAAGGGTCCATTACACAGTCACACAATAAGCAGCAACACACAGCAGATACAGCCTGTGAAAGCAAAAGTATGAGCACTGGAATTTATGGTGGGGGTGACTCCAAGGTACTCAAAGTCATACCTACTCCAAGGATGGTTTTGGCTTTGCATCTTTATGGGTTTTTTGAACTATAGAGTATGATCTCTTTCTGTCTTCTCCAGCCCCAAATTACTTGTAGTTATTTTCACAGGTTATAATTGTTAAAATTATCACCACTGATGACTTGCACCTTCTGGACAGTGTTCACAGATTTATAAGTTAAAAAAATATTTAAAAACCTCAATTGTGTTTAAACAAATAAGCTCTGTGGAGGCATAATGAGGGAACCGCACCAGCTCTCTGCAGCCTTCCTCTTTTTCTCTCCATATGACACAAAATTCATGTTATTCCTAAGGCCCACAGAGGCAATAACACACATCATTATCTAGTTGCACTTCTAGCTGAAAGAAGAAATATAGAAGGTTTCCACAACAGAAAAATGCAGTCAAATCTTTTAGGTTCCTTCCAGAAACTCAGTCTCTTTGAATAAAGATGATAGATGTGATCAGAGTACAGGATGAATGGGGATAGCAGTGTATCACCTTCTGGCTCCTGCCCACTGCTTTGCTCCTGTGAGTAGGCTGGAGAGGGAAAATATGCAGAGAGTTGCCTTTGATTTTATGCTTTCTCATCAATGCAGGAACCCCAGCTGGGAAGCTACAGGCAGCACAAAACCAAGCAAACCAGAGAACCTTGTCTTTATGCAAATGTTTAAAACTAGTCATGCTGTTGCCATATGAAACAACACCCTGACATTTAAAAGCTAAGGAAAGTATTTTATTGTGATCACCAAACAAAATAAGGCATTCAGCCTAGAAAAAAGTTTGATGTCTGATGTTCTAGATTCTCAGGCAATCCTTATGATAAAGATTGGTACTTCTCACCACAGCACATTGCAAGCAGTGTTTAGATCTGTGGTACATTTTTACAAAAATGATACTTATCATACATCTGTACAGTGAATAAAGTTTAAAGACATGGTCTGAAGAGAAACCCAGAATATTTCAAAAAAAGAAGAAGCCCCAGAGCTACTTTTGCTGTAGAGGAGCATTTCTAGTAAATCACATCTCACTACTGATCAAAGTTCCACCATCTGGAGTTCACCGAAGTGGCATCTGGCATTCCAACAACTTTAGGAAATATGCTGGAGCTATAATAATAAAACTGAATATCCTGGTTTTAAATAGGCAGTTTCTCCAGCTGATCTTTTTAAGAGATAGGCTCTTGTTTCAGCGGAAGTCTTGGCACAGAAGTGCTGATACTTGGTGAAATTCTGTGGCTGAGGTTGCACTGGAGGTCCACAGGCTGAACATAATTCTTCCTTCTGGCTTTAAAATTGTGGCTGAAGAATTTCAACTAAGTACTTTAAATGTATAAATATAGAGGATCCTCCTATTGCCCAAGGCCATGGGCACCTCCTAAGCATAACTGAACCCCATTAAGGCATGAGCTATCTCTGAGAGTGCCAACTTTCTATTTTTTACTGAACACAGAGTCTGCACTCCTAAGTTATTCACAATTAGGCAGAATGCATTTGCGTCTCTGACTATGCATACTATATAAAAGACATGATCTTAATTAAGCATTGCTCAACCTACTGAATTAGGATCCTTTCTATATCTCTGCAATTTACAATTAGGCTAATTAGGTCCCTGATAAAAAAATTTATTGATGCTAAACCTTCAAAAGTGTGTAGATACCTGATGTTCTCAGGTATATACAATCCTGTCTGACAGCAATATGGGCTATCCAAAGGTCTTCCACACATCCAAGACTTCCTCTTCCTCAGTCTTGTCAGAGGTAAGTTACCCAGAAGCTGCTTCTGCCCATGCAGCACAACAAGATCCAAAAAGCAGATTTTTACTCATCTGATGAGCTTAGGGGTGCTCTGATGTGTAGTAATGAAAAACAAAACCACATGCATTACTTACATTTTATAGCACAGCTATAAAAAGGGAGAAATATGAATTGACCTGCCCCTTCTTTCTTTTAAGCAATAGATTAGTGGCTAAAGTCACCACAAAGAAGGCATGTGATTACTCTGGGAGGCTGATTCCATTTTCTAGAACCAAATAAGACTAGGCTAGGCTTAAATGAATTAAGTGAAAATAGTCTATTTATACTGAGAATCTTTTGTTATTTGGATTTCTTTACACTACAAGAGGAGGTGCCTGGTTGTAGCATTTCAATAATTGCAAATGATCATACATAAAAACCGTATTTTACCAAGTTATCTTTTTTTACAGTCCTGTTTTTCAGCAATCCTTCCCCCCAGAAAAAGTGTTCCATGCATTACACAGGTTTTTTAACAACTTTTGTTCAGAATGTATTACTTCTGTGTTTCTTATGTCTCTTTTGGAATCACACCTCGGCTTGTCAGTGATCCATGAATTAAACTGACAGGGATTGCAGCAGTACCAGTTCTACTGACCACAATGTATCTCTTCTATGGATGATGTCAGTTGTAAAAATACAATTAGCTATTTATAACCAAACTCCCAATGTTTCATAAATAAGTGCATTTCCTCCACAAATTTGAATAAACATTTTCATAAGCCTGGTATATTTACAATTCCTTTGAGAAAATCTCAGTGCTAGCTGGACTGAGCCTCAGTGTGGTACTGTGCATTCAAATACATACTGGAGTTTCACAACAGCCATCAAGCATTACTTGTATTTGAGTACTAGCAAGAAAGGTTCTGCTTCTGTATTTTAAGTTCAATGTATAGTAGTATATTAAACCTTAAAATAGGAAAACTAAGTTTTATGTGAGCCTTCAGTAAATTTTTTTGGTAATGGCAATATCACAAACTAATTTTAGTAGCTTGAATGTGACATTGAATGTGCGCAATGATTTTTTCCCTTGTCATTTTTCTTTCAATCTCTCTCTTTAACCTTTCCTACTTCTCTTCTCTTTACCTTCCCTAACACATGCACTCTACTCTTGTCATTGTGAAGCAGAAGACATTTCTGCAACTTTTTATCCTGAATGTAAGAAGAATGTAAAAGTACTCTGCAAAGTGAATAGTTTTACTTTCAGTGATTAGCCCACTGCAACACAGTCAGTCTGATTTGACCACCATTGGGATAAAAATTACAATGCCATTTAACAACACACACGCTTCTGGATTGTTTCTTAAGTTGATGTCAGCAGCTTGTGTGCAGGATTCTTCCTGTGCAGGAAGAGATCTGTAGGTGAACTATGCAGATGTAATTTCCCAATGCACAGACAACTACCCAAACTGGAATTTTGCCAGGACATGAGGATCAGTGTGTTTACAAAATGAAGTTCCCAAAAAGTATTTGGATTATTTTTAAAAATATCATCCTAAAGACAACAAAACCCCAGAACTACTGGAAATCATGGAACCTCCTCGGGCATTTTCCAGCACCAACCATTCCCTGGTCTCACTTGTGATGGGATCTTTTCCTCACAGCAGGGTGTGCAGAGGAAAATTCTGCATTACAACCCTGCCTTCCTTCTGAGAGCAATTCCCTTGCATGAGGAGGAAACAGTGTCCATTCTTTATATTTTTTTAATAAAATGTTTTCCTCTACTTCCTATTCCACTGCAAACTTATGGCAATAAAAAGCACGTTTAAACTTCTTCAGTTACATTTTTCTGGTTTGTGTTTCTTTTCTTCTGATCTTTTTTGCTTTCATCTGCTGACTTTATTATACCAATTTTGCTGCCACAGATGTTTTTTCCCCTTTTCTTTTAATGGATATGGCATTGAAAAGAAATGCTTCTGGCATTCTGCCCACAGCCAGTACTTTTTGGTGTCTCCTTTCCCCCCTACCATCTATTCAAGTGACATGCAATGAATTTTGCAATACTATTCAATGCTGACAGCTCTTTGTCAGCAGAAAGTTCCTACTCAGCATTGGTGGTACCCATGGTGGTATTCCTACCATGAAAGTGGTATCCTTGGCCATCTCATCAGCCAAGGCAAATTGTCACATCTTCATTGATTTTCCTGAAATCAGCAGAGCTTAACAATTTAATTTAGCTGGATAAATGGACTGCTGAATTCCCAAAGTACACCCAGAGACTAAGACTGGGAGGCTTTTTATAACTTTAGCAACAGCAGCAAAACCAAAAGTTCATCCTAAGTTTCCTTCTCACCACCCTTTTAAAATTTCCCATGAAGTTTTTTCCATTTTGGGCTCTGGTTGGCACCAGTAAGAGTCACCTTCTTTTCTTTCAGGCTTGCTCAGCAGCCCTGTGTGACAAGGGTTTAGAAGAGATGCTTCTGTAAACACGTCCAGCATCTTGCAGCCCCAGGCAGACAGCAGCTGTGCAGTGTGGCTGGCACAGGACCAAAGAAGGGATAATGCAGGGCCCTGATGCAGACAGCTGCCACATCCTGTATCTTAATTTCCCTCATCTTAACTGAATGGTAGTGGACCCTTTTAATAGGGGGACATTTGATAGTAGCAGCTGCTCAGTCCCTGTGCCATTCAGAAAGTACAGCAGGAAAGGACAAGGAAAGAGCTCTGTGATAACCACTCCTGCTTAGCACTGCAAGGCTTTGACAGAGAAATATAAGTATCAACATTTCAAAATATCTTCCCTGTTCCTCTGGAAGCTGAAAATTACTGAAGATGGTCAAAACTAAGGCTGAAAGTAGAGAGAAGTCTGGCAAATCTTTCCATCCTAAAATATTGGAGACTATCATTAATCTAATTTGACAACTAATTCCTAGAAGAGCAGATAGTACACTATGCACCCTGCATAACTTTAACGGCAGGCCAAAATCACAGCTGTATGACATCTATGTTACTTGTAAATTCAAAGGATTTCTCTTTTCTTTAGGTTCTCCCCAGCTCTAAATTGCAGTTGCATGTTCAAATTTAAAGCTTCCTTACCTTTAAATTTCTGAGAGACCAAAATCCGAGCTGCTGGTTTTAGTTTAATCTTTAATCTCAGAAGGAACTACACCAATGTGTGAAGAATCACATATTGCTCATACATCAAGCCCTCCTGAACAGCATATCATCTAGATGTGATATATAACACCCTTTTCCTGTAAATTTCCAGGTGTTTCTCAGATCTTACAGGTAGAAACACCAGAACTTCACAAGGAAAGCAGTTTGCCTGAGATCATGTCAGTGTTTACAGAGTTGTTTCCTCACTTCTATTCTGATTGTTACAAAAAAAAAAAAAAAAAGAAAAGCAGGTGAAGCCCTATTGCTTTTTCTTCCTCTATTACATTTTCCCTGTAATGAGACATTTTGGTCTAGTTTCCTTTTTACATATGACCCCCAAGTCCTTCCAATTTGGAGGGGTTATTGTCAATTTTAACAACCACATTACTGCATATTTGGCTGACCACAAGCTACATTAGATGTAGTTTTATATGACTTTCATTAGATGCTTTCAGATATACTAAGTTTTATTGCCACATGGAAACACAAAATAGATATGAGGGCTATATGAGGTTCTGTTTCTTGGTTTGTGAGACCAGCACAAGAGTTCACTTATAGTCCTTTACAATGGTGTTCACCAGTGGTCTGCTCTACTCCCCAACCTTGCTATTGGCTTCAGTGCTTTCAACAACCTCTTGATGCATCCAAGAAATTCTTGGGAGCAATAACATGAAAAGGGAACTTATACGGTATGTTCATGACAATGTTATGAGAAATATGTTTGCTTCTAAATAATCTCTATCAAAATCGTCCTATTTAAAAAATAGTTGCTCTATGTCTGCTTGCTTCACTTGAGGTGGAAAGTTACAAGGAAAGATGACTCATTCCTTGAACCCAAAACTGACACGAAAAAGAAAGATGCTCAAAAGAAAAAAAAAAAAGAGAGAGAGAGACAGAAATTGCTAAGCTTGTAAACTTTGGAAAAATAATCTAAACCCCATGGCTGGACAGAATGACGTATGTCTGGGTATGTAGCCATCAGTCAGAACACTTATCCAGGAACACTCCCTAATATCAAAGTCCAGACAACTGGGACATCACAGCTCAGTCAGGGTATTCTAATTTTCTTACCAGCAGCATGTTGCTGGAGTTGCCACCAGCTGCTGTGGTGAACCAGTTCCAATCCCTGTGCTCACATGGATCCACCACAGCTCCTTTCTCACATGGCGCTCACAAGGCAGTGGCCTCACTGTCACTCTGAGTCTTGCCAGAAGTGTCAAACAAAAGCATCAGGGTATTTACTACCTGTTCCTGAAAGGCCTGATCTGGAATCAGAAAAACATATTATGAACCAGACTATTGAAATTGGGATAAATTACTTTATCTGTTCTTTCATAAGGAAATACACTGAAAATAATTTTCTCTTTCACCTAAGTAACTTAACGAAGTTATTAGTGGACTGCTATTTCCATTTCATTCTCTGACTGTTTCTCACTAATGTGACTTCCAACAGCACCTAATTCACCTTTTTCTAAGTATCCTTCTCTTGCTTTAGCTTCTTCATTAAAGCCAACTATTTCTGTTTGTTCTAAAGGTCTCAGCACAGACTGTGGCACTAATTATTTTTTCTCACAGTCAAGTAATGACTGTAACCTAAAATTTACACTTGCCCCCTCCTCATCAAAGCTGATAAATTTTCCTTGGTACTTAGTATTGTTGAAGGCTGAAAAGACTTCCACTAGGTTTTCAATCTATGGCAATAATATATGTGATAAAACAGAAATCTCACAGTAAACCAAGGATTTCCTAGCCATAGGCCTTAAATATTCTAAGATGAACACAGATGGTAACTGTAGAGGTCCCAGGAGCTCAGGAGGGAAACCAATCTGATATGGGATAATTAAATTATTTTTAAGTTTCTCAAGTGCTTTGGGAATCCCTATATGTTACCAAATACTCCCCACACACTGGTTTCTACTTTCTCTAAATTAGTTAAATTTGCAAAACTTAAAAAGCTATCACATCATCCAATTTGGAATGGTCTACTCATCTGTCCTTGCTAAAAAAGCAACACAGAAATTAGTTTGAAATAGTGCTGTTGATACCTAAATAACATGGCCCAATTTTGCAAAACATTACAAAGCTCTGGCTGGAGAATTCATGTGTGATTAACGCCTCAGCTGTGCACCACTGGCCTTCTGTTGACAGTAGTTAAGGAGTATTTTCCATTTATTTCAGGTGGCAACAAATTCTACTTTTAGGGAACAATATATATGCTGTTTAGTTCCATATAGTTGTATCCTGGAACACCAGGAACATAGTCACACAATGTAAACTCATTTATTTCTTTAATGCAAATGTTTTCTAATTCTATCTCCACAGATAACATAGAAATATTTTCTCTTTTGTCTGTGAGTCTACGTAATTCTAATGTAAATTCTATATTCAAAGACACATTACTGCAGTTCCACAGTTAATACAAATTACATTTCCATTAGTGTTTTGGTGCTTCTCTTCATTTAATTCTTAAACAAATTAGTGATTTCAAAACCAATTGCACTCCAACCATTAGTAATAGATGGTATGGGCTTCATGAGGCTCTGCTTATTTGAGCTTTCTAGGAGGGATTACAGCAAAGCAAAATAAAACAGTGAATGGCATGGCATAAGGAACAGTTTTATATGAATAATAATGAGTAGGAGTAGTTAAATTCATTGCTTTTTTCCTTTGCAAGTTACATACAGCAACTTATTCTGCTGTTTTTGTTTTGCTTGTGCACTGCAACAGCCAATCTTTGGCTTTATTTCATAAGTACTCCTGCACCTCCAGTATCACCTATTATTTCTGGGTTTGAATAAATCTCAGGTCTCAAAATAACCACTTAAATAAAGCCACTGTATTCTGTGTAGTAATAGTGTCCTGGAAACCCTTGTTTTGTTTTTTTACAAGTGTTCCCCTACTAAGAGACTCTATGTATATTGAAAATTCAGCACAGCTTCTCTCAAAGTCATCCCGTCTGTTCAAGTCTTAAATTGCATTTTCCAAAATATTTGTAAGCCTGGTTTCCAGTGAAACTTCCATTCCAGTGATTATCAGTTTGATTTGGTTTGCTCAGCTCTAATGACTGTGACTACTTACAGAATGTAAGCATTTGTTAAACCTCCAGTATCATCAAACCACCATTTAAAATGCTTCTTTCAAAAGAGCTACCACTTAATTCCACAGAGTGACTCCAGTCTGCCCTTGTATCAGTAGAGATCTGATGAATGGCACATGGAAAGGCAGGATTTAAATCAATGTCCTTCAATTGCTAAGGATGATTACAAGTTCATGGTGGCACTGGCTGCTTTTCCTAATACCTATATGGACTTTAAAAAAATCTAGGGTCCAAGAAAGGAAAGATAGGAAAAAAAAGAAGAAATCTGGTGGAACCAGTCTGTTATTTATGTGAAGTCTGTTTTGTTTTCCTTGCCAGGAAGTTTTGTGATGCCAGGTCACAATCATGTAGGATTTGGAGGGACTATTACTATAAGTGATGATACTGAAACCACCACTGCTGGTGGCTTTAGGAGGAAAACGAATGATTTTTCAGGGAGCCTTTGTTTTCTTGCCTTTTCCTATATGCAGAAACAAGAACCACCTTTGAAATGGGGTTTTTATCATTCCTATTAGGACAGTCAAATGACTAGGAGAGAAAAAGAAAATTTTTTTTTTCACTTTCTAAAGAAAGCTTTACCACTACTATGAGAGATTCAGCTCTGACTTTATTTCACATTGCTTTTTCCAGTGATAACCCAAGGGTTTATTCTTAGTGTCTCTATTTTTAATTTTTTTAAGCAATTATAGCAACAAGAAAATATAATTCCATTGAAGTGAAAAAATAATGCAGTCTGAGAACCACTAAAAACATCCATCTAGATGAGCAGCAATAAAAATCAGACATTTACATATTAATATTTTGCCATCAGAAAAAGAAAAGAGAATGAGATAAGACTTAAAAAAGAAGTCCTTAAAACCAGAAGTTATCTAATTGCTTATTTTACCTGGAGGTAGAACAATCTCTTTCTAGCTATCACATAGTAATGAGAAGTCATTATCTTGAACTCGTCTTTAATTAACATCAATCCTGATTAGTCAAAATATATTAGGCTTTTTGTCTGTTACCATAGTATTTGAATCTCCGGTAAAGGAGGTATTCAATCAGACATTATCATTTGCAAACCACTTCTGTGGCATTATTACTTTACCATGTTTTGTGGATTCTTTGTCCATTTTTGAAAAGCAAAATCTTTTGTTGATCAACCCTTTCTTAGCTGGAGCAGATCCTGGCATGCCAGGTTTTTGCATGTTGTAGGTCAGTGTAATGACAGAAGTCCAATGTTCAGAGTAACTGGTGTTGTGCTATTTTGAATCTTGAGGTTAGCCAAGCTGGTAATATTGAAATTTCAGATTAGAGAAAGTACATGAAAAAAAGATGTTTAAATTATATAAGCCACTGACTGTGTAGAGGAATGAACAAATGAAGTTTGCTTCCACATCACCTTCTTAACAGCACAGTACATTCAGAGACATCTGTGCGTAAGGTAGAGTGCAGGCCAAGGACTACATGATTTGGGTGTAGGAGTAAAGTACAAGAGAAGACATATGAACCATTCCTCATTTTGCTTGACTTTTTTTCCTGCTGGCATATCTATCCATACTCTTTTGTTTGTTGATTCTTACCTTAGTTGTTATTAATAAGTGCTATCAGTTCTTGGAGAAAACAACAACCGGAGAATAATTTCCTGAATCTGATGAAATTTAACAGCGAATAACATTTTAGGAAGAGAATTCAACAGGCAGGTCAACAATCATTATGAATAAGATTTTTTTTCTACGAAGTTCCACAGGGGTTTGGTGTAGTCTCTATTGAACCATATAAGCAGACCACCAGCCTACGAGGTGCTCTGTGGGAGCAGAGCAAGGCCAGTGGGAAATTCAGGTGTCCCACTGAAGACACAAGGTGTCAGAGAGCCAGGCCATCCCGAGCAGCCACTGGGGCTGGGAATGCTGCGGTCTTGGATGCCTTCCAGCTGGAACAGGCTTATGTGAAGCACAGCCCACCTATTGGCATTGTGGCATTATTGTTCAAGCTGAAAGTAGTTGTTTTTTGACCTGCTTGTGCATGGGACACAATAAAGGGGCAGAGCTGATCTTGGGATCACAGACTTTTGCACTCTCCCCAATTAATGGCCATGCAGAAGGGCTTCTTACCTCTGCTGTGAGCAGAAGAATTTTGAGAAGCTCTAGTCAGTTAGCATGGAGTGATAATAACTCTGAAAGGATTGCTATGTTTAGTTTGGCTACAATTTACTCTTAAAGGCGTTATTGCCATGAGATCATGGAGGTACAACATGTTCATGTTGGCTTTCTGCCACTCAGGGATTTCCCTTCCCCTAATCATAAGGCTGGTGCCCACTCACGGGGACCCTCTGCAGCTACACAGTCTATGGGCCAGTTTTATCACTAAATGAGCAGATGTGGAAGAGAGCTCCACTTTGGTTAAAAATACTACCCCCTGCAAAATGTTTACAATGCTTTACTTCAAGTTACAGATACAGACTAACAGCACTTCAGAAATATATTATTGACTACATGCACGCTAGTTTTGCAGGGAAAAAACCCACAAGAATCTTTCCAGTTATTATAGGACAGGCATTTTAGCTTTACTACATTTCCAAGCAGGGAATAAGGGGTTCAGTCAAAGAGGAATTACAAGACTAAAATCTCTAGCAGTGCTTTGAAAATTGAGACAGACACAAGCCTCTAGTGAGCCTAATGAAGTATCAGAGTAAAAAAATGATTTAGCTTCCTGAAAACAGTGCTTTTGTTTTCTATTTAAAGTAGGAAATCAAAGGCACGTCTCTAGCATTTTATTCTGTGAGGCAGCCAAAAAAAAGGATTTGCTTTCAAGCCAGAAAAGTGAATATGGAGATAAAGTAACACTTTTGAGAACCTTTTATATGACTTTCTCTTTGGTTGAAACACTTGAAATATAGAAGTAGAGTGCTGCCACACTCTTTCAGGAGGAAAAGGATATAAAATTACTTCAGTGTCTTGTGATGTGATTTGGGAATATAGCACCACACAAATTTTTCAGTTTAACTAGAAGATTAAAGAATGGGACATGGTCACAGCGAGTATTTTGCTTGCTGCATTTTCTATATGTAAATATGTGAACAGTCCTGCTTCAGCAATTAAATACTACCCATCTGGTTTTTTGAACTTGGAGTGATAACTCCTAGTAAATCTATTACAAATGTTCCAACCCAAAGAACCATAAAACAGCCTGAAGTAGGAAAAACTAGAATTGAATTTGTCCTTATTCTGTATTGGAGAGCCCAGCATCTAGATGGTTCTGGTCTCCAACAAATCCAAGCCTCCTCTCTAAGTTTGCTGTTTACCTTCACCCTGCTCTCAACATCTCATTAGGATGCACACATGCCCAAGCCCTTTCTTATTGACCATCCCTTTTAGTGCCTTAGTGTACTTGCATTATTTCCTACAGTTTTATTTGAACTGCAAACACAACCATGGGCAACCCTGTATGAGGAATCACCAAAAAGCAGAGATATTGACACAAGTGAGTTTGCCATTTTTCTCCTTGTAATATGTGTTTGAATTTCCAGTGAGATGTGGATATTAAATCAGATGTAGAGCACCACAATGGCAAAGAGTCAGCCTGTCAACCTACATGGCTGCTTCAGGACCTTTCCACATAGCACCCTCATTTGCTGAGACAGATTTTTTTCCTCTGAGGACAACTAACAACAACAAAAATATCAATGTCAAGAAAAAAAATTAACCAAAACCCCAAAACAAGATGCAAGCAATGCACAAAAGTACCTTCAGACTCAGTGCACACTGAAACTAAATGTTCTGAATTCTCCACTGAGTGCTGGTTCTCATTAGTGTAGCTGTAAATGTATTCTGCTGTGTCAATGAACCCTTGGTAGAACTTGCTGAGAGTAGCGACAGAAATGACGGCTTTGAACAAATCTAATGATTTCATTTGTAGGAGCCAGTCCTCCTCACCTGACAGCTGTCCTTGCAGACCATCAGGTACCGAATCACTGCTTCCACACTGACCTGAAGCTAGTGAAGACTGGTTTTTCTAATACCACAAGCAGCTGATTTTCTCATCTGCTCCATGCTAGAGCCCAACACACCCTCTCTAGACAGCATGGGTCATTCTACATGTAATCCTTTTAAAAAGGGAACAAACGGTAGTGGAAATCAGAGTTGGTAAATGCTTATTCCCCAGAAAATTCTTGCTGTCTATTCACTGTGACTTTTATGATTCCTTTCTCAGACTTCTCTGTAAATCCCTTAAACTTTCTCAGTTCAAAACAATCTGTACCACTGTCTGTGCCCTGCAGCCTGGTGTCTTCCCCACCAAAGAGCTGCTCCTCTTTGGAATAGATATATTCACTAGAATACAGAAAATGTAGGAGGTGTTTGTCTGAAGTCAGATGAATTGCTATGGTACAAAATCAGGATCAGGGTAGTGCTAATCTCCTTATGCTATATATGGTAATTTAATAAACTAGCTGTTAACTAGACCTCTTTATTTAAAGCTGAGTCTTCCTCTGTTTGGGATAGGCCTAGCTTCTTGTGAGTCAATAAAGTTCTACTGCTTTGACTCCATGCTGAGGACTTAGTAAAAATGCGGAATGATCCTATAGCTACTCTACCATAGGTGGCAGACTTGAAATGTGAGGAACTGGTAGGCTGCATTTGGATGTTTTGGACCTGGATAGAACAAAACCCTGTTGACCTTGTCACCCACTAGTCCTACCACTTCTGTTGAGGGAGATACTGTGATGGTTCCCGACCCACAAAGTAGGAATAATTAGGATTCCACTGTTTCCATTTTAAATATCTTTAAACAGCGACTTCCTTTAGGTAAAATCAAATTTATTTTATGAAATTGTGGTTCTTGCATCCTGTTGTTAGGTTCTGTTTTTCAAAATGAGCTTGCTTGTAACTCGGTAAGAAAGTATTTTTTGTGCTTTTTAGATTTGTTCACTGTTCCTCTCCTCACAAGCCCCCTAGGGTTTAGGCTATCTGGTGTAAATAATTTCATGTATTTTTCACCTAGCTGGTTTTTCTTGTTTCTCTGTGTGTTAGTCATTTAAATGTTACAGAAATATCACAATGCTTCTGTTAGATTTTGTAGAGGTGAAAATCCATTTTTTCAACCAAAATTCGTTCTTGTGTTCTTTCTGCATTTATTCAACTTTACCCATTAAGCTGCAGAAAAACGGTTGGAGTTTCTTGCAGTGAAAGAAACAAACAAGGCTGCTGCAAAGAAAACAGGATGCTCCCCTTTCAGAAAGCTCTTTAGAAAGCTCTGGCTATCCCTGTAAGCACGATCTGAGCTGAACCCTGGTGACAGGGTAAGCTTCGAACATCGCCTGTCACAATCACTTGTCACAGACTTGTTCAGGTGTTAAAACAGTATCTTCATGAGCAGACACATTAAAATCAATCACTCTTGTGGGAGCAAGTCCCTTCTCAGCATGAACTGTAACTCCACTATTCTGAAGAATTTTGACTTTGATGACTGATTTATTTTTCTCAATTAGGAAAAAAATAGCTGTCAGCATCTATGCTTACTGACAGACAAAGCAGTGCAAAGAATTTTAAAGAGAAGCATCCTTGGCAATTGTACCTACTAAAAATAAGTAGTGCTTTACAATGCCATTAATTACTGTAATTACAGTGCCTTAAGTGAAGCTTGCAATGGGCGGGAAGCGTTTGAGCATTTTGCTTTGTGCAAAGCACAGCTACGGGAAATTTAGTTTTCACAATGGATATTTTCTCCCAGATGCCCGAGCATAAATTTCATCAACATTAATATGAATTCCAAACCCCATATCCAAGTGCAAAGGATCTCAGGATGCTTTTGTACTCTCAGGGTCTAAACTATAATTTCAACCATTAAGAAGCACCACTTAGCATTAAATTTGCTAATGTTATATTATGGTTCTGGCAATTCTATACAAGACGCATTACAAGCTCAGTGAAGACTAAATTGTGGCACTGAATAAACACTTTAAATAATGAAGCAGAAATAAACACTTAGAATTAATTTAAGCATTTTTCTTTAATTTTTTTTTTTTAGAAAACAAAACCAAGCAAGATTTGAAAAACTCAAATCATACCATATCAGTAAAAATCAAGTGTATTGCTTAGAGATACCCGTAGGAACAAACTCTATCTGCACAATGTATTTCCCATCCTCTAAATGTTGTTTGGATCAGGTTTTAACTGTGGCAGTTCCTGTCTGTGGTATCACATGGGGTATTTTGCCAATAAAAACCAAGTCAGGTACTAGATCAACACTGATGACAGATTTTAAAAACCCTGTTCTCATGAAAAAACACCCTGAGAAACAGCAAGCAAACACACCTGGCAAGTCTTTGTGTACATAAACTAGGGAACTTTTATCAGCATTGTTTCCAGTTAATCCTTACTGAGATAAAATTACTCTGTTGTGTTACTATGAGACATTTCCGCCACCACCTGCACTTGAAGAGGCTGCTTTATCCTTGGGTTCCCCAAAAGAACCAGCCCAGCCACCGGGTGTCCTGTACAGCCTGATGGAAAAATCTCCATTTGATAGCATTTGTTCCTCCAGCCATATATATTCCACCCAAATGGTTGTGTCAACATGTACCAAATTATAGACATATTAGCTTTTCAAGCCAAATTTATGCTTTGCTATGAAAACAGGTGCAACTGCAAATATTTTTCATTAGAAATGTAATTAATATGCATAAACTTGTTTGCCAAGCAATTTGCAAATGAATCAAGAATTAAATTAAAAGCAGACATCTCTTGCCTCCCCCCTCCCTTTCATTGTCTGAATAAAAAGAATTTAGAGAAGTTTTCTAGGAAAATTTTTGGAGTAAATTTTGTTTTGACTTAAGCTTGACATTGTTTCAGACTTTTCTTCATTATTAGATAGCAAAGATGAGGTAGTAGAAGGATTTATTTCTAAAACTGATTTTCTCCTGCAGTTAGAATTCCCTGATAATATGACGGATAGACTGTCATGAAGTATGAAATCTACTGTGTTAGATATGAAATAGAGATTAAACAAGGACTACTCTTCACAGAGCTCCCTACCATTCCAAAGAGCGTATCCCTATAGAGAAATCTTAAAGTGACTCAACTGCTTACAGCAGAGAAGAATCATTATAAATCACATTTGCAGAATCACAGAACCACAGAATAAGCTGAGTTGGAAGGGACCCTCAAAGATCTTTGACTCCTTTGAAGCCCTGCAAAAGACCATCCCCAAGAGTCACAGCAGGTGCCCAAGAGCATTGTCCAAATGCTTCTTGAACTCTGTCAGGCTAATGAGATCCTGACTATGAAAGATATTCCCTATTCACAAATATTTGCTCAGTTATTCTGCTCAGTCAGTGTGCCTTTGTTCACTGTGTTGAGTTTGGCCATGTAAATTACATGGTATGGCTCCTGGTCCATGGCTGGAGGGCTGGATCCCTTTAAAAGCAGAGTGACAGAGAGCAACTAATGAATAACCAGGACTGGCTCAAGCTTCTGTGACCTCTTGGCAAGATGGAGCCAGTACTAAGCTGCTCTGTTCTCAGAAAGGGCACAAAAGGGATAGACCTGGGAAAGAAGGAGGGAAGGAAGGACACTGAAAAGACTTCCTTACTGGGATGGCTAAGGAAGCAGGTGGATGGAATTGGATCACCAATTACTACTTCTAGAAAAAGACCTTTCCTTGGGAGTAGTGGCCATGCCACAAACCCTGATCTTGGCTTTGCAGGGCTGTGTGGTAGGTAAAGCAGGTGGTGTGGCTCTGACCCACATTCCGCCCCACGCAGAAGCTTGACTTACCCATACCTAGTGCCACTTGCTGAAACCATTCTTCCAGGAACAGTATTTGGATAAATAATTTGTGCTAATGTCCTCCATGCCTTTGCAATTCAGACAGCTAACAATTGCCATCAGTCATGAGTAATGGGAGACCACATATTAATTCAAACCAAATGTGGTTGTGGGTTTGGGTTCTTTAAAGAAGACTTATAAGTCGTTCCTTCCCACTGTTTTTATACTATTGGAATGATTAATCTCTTTTCCATGATCTATTCCAACCTTGGCTATTATGGACACACATTTGAATAGGGTGAAAAACTGTTCCAAATAGAATTACCTCTGGACTGAGAACAAGACTGCACCACTAAGCAGCCCTTGCATAGTTTCATCTTGGTTAACTAGCACAGACATGCTGTAACTCTGGGAGACAAAAAGTTGCACATTTTTGTTCTGGTCTCCCAAGTTTTTCAGTTTTTCCTGAATACATATAGATATGTCTACCACAAGAAACACAGCTTGATACGATCTCATTTTTCCTCCTATTACATAATGAATTAGAAAATAAATTTTTTGAAAGGGTAGACTGGAGATCACTCTTTTGCTGCCATATCACGGCACCAACAGAGTTTTTCCCCCAGCTTAGTTTACTTTGATCATGTGTCTCAAACCTTCGTAAGAAATTGGCAATTTCTGTTGCTCCTCAGTAGAAAATGATGGTAGGTAGTGAATGAAAGTGAAGATGAAAAAGCTCAAGCTAAACCATTATTATTAGCCCAAAAGTGATACGTTTACACAAAACATCATGGTTCTGTACCAAATGGATTTTTGTAGAGCATGAAATAGAATAAAATTAGCTTCAAAATTGTATGAAACTATTTCTTCAGTTGAAATGTAAAATCCATAGATTTTGATGATTTGGAAATAATTGTGCAGATCTTAATGCCTCCATTCCTATGAAAATCAGTTTATTGTTCTTCTGGCATCCCATCCAACGGAACTAATTTTAAATGAAGGGTTGAAGCATGAATTCAAATGAAAAACGATGCCACATGTAGGAAAAATATAAACTGATTTTTTTTCTTTCTGTCATCATCAGTGACAGTCAAACTGCCCAGTACTTTAAATTAATGTCCACCTCTGAACTACTCAGGTAGTGAACAAATCATATTATCTGTCTACATCAGTTCACCAATAGATTAAAAGATTCATTATTTGATACTCTGCCTTCTCCATTAATTATTTAATGTTTGTAAAGCATTTTGGAATGAAAGGAGCTATCTAAGCAACACTATTATCATTACACACTTCAGGGCAGATAAAGAATAAACTAATGAAAGTCTGCAGTAAGAAGAAAATGGACAAAATTTAAATGAGGTGTATTCTGCAGGGACTGGGAAGGTGACCAGGTGGCAAATGGAAGTTCAGATAGGACTAAATCATTACATTGTGATGCTGAGATTTGTTGAATGCCCAGCATGGAAATAAATTGGTGATCTTAATCCATATCCTTAAGGACAAGTCTCTCCTTTGTATCAAGTCATCATCTTTTAATAGACTCTCTGTAACTGAGAAAAAAGCACCTCTGCAAAGTGTGCAGGGGACAGCATACTGAAGCACCTTCTTCCTGTTCCTGATTCAATACTGCAATAGAGGTTTTCTGTTTCCAGGGCTATGTGATTAGTTCTTTCTAATACCACTGGCAACTTAAAAGGAAAAAAAAAAAAGCCCTTTTTTCTCCTTTTTGAAACAGGCAGTGAATATGTTTCTTAAATTCTATAAAGGATGGACATTATGAGCCTCTGGAGCACTCAAAAGTCACAGAAAAAATAGTGAGGCTATTAATAAAACAAGAAAAGAGGCAGAATTATGGTGTCCTCTGTAGTTTGTGCATCTTCTGGTATTGTCCTTATCAACTTCTGTTCATTAAATCTTTAAAAACAGCTACAATATCTTATGTTATATAGAGCACATTTCTTAATAGGATCAGAATCACAAAATACTAGAAAAAGTGGGCAGAAGAAAGTAGGACCTTACCAGAGAGGGGGTGAGGTCAGAAGTTGAGCAGAAACAGAAACAGGTAATCAAACTTGAGTGAATGAGAGAGCTTGTGTTGGGAGTGGGCTTTGGCACAGAAATGTTGAGCAAGTGTAAGCATTGTTCACATTTATTTTCTATCTCTACCTCTCTTACTATCCTCATACCTGAAGAGCTCTTTTTTTCTGCTCAACACCTGCTAGTGTTTGTAAGTAAAAATGACATTCAAAATTACATTCAATTTTTTAAGCACCAGTGGATAGCTTTCTTCTTTTTTTTTTTTTTTTAATGTAATGCTCTGTGATTTTGGATCTAAGGGAAGCTGCAGTGGGTAGAACAGACATGCTTGATGAAAATTAGGGTCCTTGAAAAAAAGCCAATGTGAAATACTTATCAAAATAGTTTAAAACATGATACTGCACCTTAAAAACTCAATTATGCCCCTTTATGCAGGCAAAGAGAAATGTATGCAGAGCCTGGTTCCTGGTTAGAGTGCTCTCAGCTAGCAGATCTGGGTTCGTTTCACCTAGGCACTTATCAGAAGCATTTCATGCATAGTCCCACACACCCTAGACTTCCTCCTGTCAACGGACAGGGCTGTGTAATTCCTAAGACTGTCCCTTTTACCCCAGATTTCTCCTGGCAATAAAGCTTCCAATACAGGAACTTCAGTTATGAAATGGAGGGAAGGTAGGATGACTCCAGGACCTGAGACAAGCGTGGAACATCACTGCCTCATCAGAGAAGTGATGGATGGAGAACCAAGGCTCCACCTCTCTCCTGTGTCTCTAGGGGGAGCAGACTCAGCTGCATTGCTGTGGGACATTCCCACAGCCATTTCCACAGGCTCCCCTGATTGAGGGATCTCCACTAGGAACCTGCTATGGCCATTCTTAGCCCCCCAAAATGAGCAAGGTGAGTGAGAAAATGCCACAAGCTTCACACCATCAAAGCAAAGTCCCTGGTCACTCTGGGACATCCAGGACACTCCTTTGGGCTCAGCTGTTCTGGCAGGGCTGCTTCCCTCTCTTCTTGGTTGGCACTATGTCATCAGCTACACGTTAGGCTGGGTTTTTACTAGAGGAAGACCCAAAAATTGTCAAGACTGCTCAGGTGAAGTTTAAGCTTAGGCATATAACGTAGAGATGAAATTTATATGAATAATCCCATTTTTACATTGCTATTTTCCTTTTAAAATGAAAAGCATTTTCCAGATTTTCTGGTTTCAGAAGCTGAGAGAGAGGTTTCAGTATTTTGCTATAGCTCTTTGTGAGTTTCTTCTATTACTTTTAAAAGAGTTAAAGAGGATGTTAATAAGGTATTTTAGGAAGTAGACATGCTGCCAGTAGTTTGTTTGTAGTTAGTAGTTTGTGGTTGAATCCAGCTTTACTACTTTCCTTCCAGCCCTCATGAGGCTTAGTTCATCACTTGGTAATTTACTTTTTAACAGCCTTTAATTGTCATTTAATACCTAAAACTCTATTTACACACAACTGCTGAGCTGCTACTAACCACCACCTCTTTTTGATTAACACAGTTCAGTCTGTAAGATTGGTAATTATGTGTTTAGCAAGAAGGACTGAACAAAGAAGTGCTCAAACCCAGAACTAAAACCCCTTCCTTTTATTACCTCTTTTTTTGGTTCTGCTTTTATGTCATTTTGCCTCTAGACTTTTGCTCCCTTCTGTGGTTACTTTAGTGCCTTACTGCTACTACTTGTGTAGACAGCATATCTGGAACTCCAGTTTTCACAATTTCCTTCCATAAAATACACTACTGCTCCCTTCCTGAAAACAAAATCTTAAGAGGGGAATAAATGTTAATGATGAAATCCCATAGGCAATTCTGTCATTGCTGATTCTAATAGATCTAATGTTGACTTTACAGTCATACAAACTCTGGGAAGAGGTTTGATGACCTCTTTCTTCCTGAGAGTTTTTGAAAAAAAAAAAACCAACCAAACAAAAAAAACCACCAACAAACTTCAGAGAAAATCCACTGGTTGCTCTACTCTCAATACATACATGTGCCCTGTTCAAAGAACATTGCTCGTTATTCGTGACTTCTGGAGACCTGGGTTTAAAATCGGTGCTTAAAAATGTCTTTCTTGCATTTCATTTTTCCAAGGATTTATATCCTTCTGATACTTTGCTCTGCATTCTATGTTTCTCTATACATTAGGTGGCAAAGAGAACCAGGGAATTATAAGGAATATTTTTGCCAAAGCTTCTCATGGAGTATGTGAAATGGCTCTTTCAAGAAATCGTATCTCAGCCTTTCATACAGGAAAAATTTATCAGATTAGGGTGTCAAAGTTAATGACAGAGAACTTGGATGATCTGAGGGGTTTTCACTCTACATTCATACACTCCTAACTGTTCAACAATTTTGCCTTATTTTATCTGAAGAAGGAATAATAAGTATTTTCTAATCATTCAAACCAAGCTTAAGGAGGGCCTGATCAGCCAAACTTTGGATGTATTTAATCAATGTGAATATTAAATTATTATATTTATATATATAGTTTGTCAATACTATCTGCACAGTATTTAAAAAAATTCTTGCAGTACCAGTACTCAGGAGATGTAGAGATTAGACTCTGACCTATCTGCCTTGACAAAAGATATACACTTTCCATCTTGTTGCTGAAGAATGTTTTTCTGAAGTCAGAGCCAAGACACACCCTTGGACCAAGCAAAACTTCCATGGCCAGTGAAGGTTTGGTAATTTAATCTGATATTTTGTCTGACTTCCAGGAGGTTGATCAGGAACAGTTTGCCAGTATTCTTGGCACAAAACACAGGAAAATTCATGTTTGGATTCTATACCATTTGCTTTGTCAAGGGAAGATAGCTGAGGAAACATGCCAATGTTAAAAAAAACCCCAAATTATTAGCAAAATCATGGAAGAGATAGGCATGAGTGATAAGTGAAGAGAAAACCACTTTTCAGAGATAACCTAATACTTTAAAAAGCAGCTGAAGTCAAATTTATTTTAGTCTTTCCCTAATGATCTAATATACAGATGTCAGCCAAAACTGGGACAAGAAACAGCAGGACCAGTTGCACAGGCCCTACGCTGTAATGAAAATAAACAGATTTTAATGCACAGATAGATTGTATTAAGAGATAGATTCATGTTTATTAGAAGGTAATCAGGAGAGCTGCAGAAATCAACCGAGGTTTCCTTTAAAAGCACTGGATGTTTTCATTGCTCTGTGATTTGTGTACCATACATTCAGATCAAATCTATGCTTTTGCAGAAACTCACTGTGAAAAAATTACATAGTATCTCCAACATGAAGTACTAGACAACAACATTAGGGTTGAAAGTCAAATGCTCAGCAGCTGCAAAAAGCCAAAAAAAGGGTTGGAAGGGCAGCATCAGTAGGATTCCTTTCTATGTATATGCTCATTTTGAAAAGGAATTCCCATAAAACTTTAAAATGGCATTGAAAAAATTTCCTCCTCTTTGAACTGGTAGTTCAAGCTGCTGAAAATTCTACTCAGTAACTCTAGCTGATGTATGTGCTCAACATGACAATGTTAAGTGTCAGTCCACAGGATTGCATCTGAATTATAGGCAATTAGGGAAATCAAAGGTACTACTATAATAAAATGAAGTGCTGAGAAATCTCAGCTACAATCCTACCTACTGGTCCTGCATCTGATACAGTCTATTTCTTTATTGTGTACTTCTCAGTGCTGTGGCAAGGATTAAGAGTACTTTATGTGAACCAAAGTGTAACCAGCTGTCACCAGATTGCATTTTCTTTGTTCCCTCCTTCCAGCAACAACTGACTTCAATTCTTAAATAAAAAAAATCAGAAAAGTTGGAAGAAGACTCCGATGTAATTATTTTCATAGGCTGCTCTTGTTTCTAAGAAACAGTATTTGACTACTGTTAAATCATAGATTGTGTAAAAACATGCTCAATATATCTACAGGCTGCTGACAAGGGAACAGGTAGAAAAGACAAAAGAGAGGGAACTGAGGTGGCCACCCTTCCTCATCATCCTACATCCCGTTCTGGTGCTCGCTCTGCGGCCACAGGAGCTGGATAAATACCAGCTAGCCACTCCCTTTGTGACCGGAGGGGGCCACAAGATCAGCCACTCCCGGGCTCTCCTTGGGGAACCTCTGGGTAGTGGTGCCGTTTGCGGCGTGGGTGGCACAGACGAGAGCATGCTGCAAAGTCCCGTAGCAAAGGAAGGTGAGAGTGAACACTTGTGTAGATGTCACGGAAACTTCACTCCCAGAGGAGATCAGGGAGAAGCATCAGAAAGGAGGGGTCTGGGGAGGCACTTATAAAGGAGTGGGCATGATAGGAGGAGACATAAAGCAACCAATAGGCAAAGGCCAGGGGAGGAGTGTGAAACACAGTTGAACCTATGAGGATTACACAGGGGAGGGAAGAAGCCCCGGAGGCAAATCATGTATCGGGTTAAGGATGATTGACACCAAAAGTTCTCGAAATAAAGGGGGGGGGGGTGGTTACAATGACAGGCAGGGGAAGTGGGCAGCACCATGAGGGTGGAAAGAAACTTATAAGGGCATAGGGGGAGGAACAAAGGATCAATCACTTTGAGGGGCAAGCCACTGGTGGAACAAACAGGTGGTAAACGACTTGGGGAGAAACCATTCTGAGAGGATGACATTGGGGGAAATGAGGATCGAACCATTTCTTAAACTATACAAAGGATACCTAACTTTACAACAGAATCAACATAAATATTTTAAAAACACATGATGCCACACCGTTCCTCCTTCCACTTCACTAATTTGCTTTGACTGTTGTAGTGGTGCATGTTTCTTGTAATATTTCTTTTGACTGTTGTTGTGTTTTGTTCATTTTGTTTAAATGGCTTGTTCCTACCTACCCCCTTGCAGTTGGTTTAGTCCAGCACGGTTTCCTCCCCTTTCCCCATCTGTCAGTCCAAGTACCTACCCCTTATTCCCGATACTTCCATGTCTGTCATTGTAACCTTCCCCTGTCAGGTAGTGTAAACCAAGCCTCTCCTTCCAGAACCTTCTGTGTCATTGATATGACCCCTGAGTTCCCATTGGTTCTGGGAAGGTGCTCTCCTCCCCTCATAGTCCTCATTGCTTGTGAGATTATATATCCCCGCCCTGTGCTCTGCATTGGGTGATGCAGTGTATCCACCCCTAAGACCTCCTCCCTTTATAAGCTATTGCATGAGTACCAAAGGTGCTTAGTTGTTTCTGACCAGCTTTGGGGAGGAAGTCCTTTTGGAGACTCACACAAAGGACCTCTCTCACTCCTTTGTCTCTACTCTCGGTCGGGATCTGCCCGTGCTGGTCAGTGATGGGCAGGGAGCAGCCCCTCGGTGGGGTGGCTCCAGGGCAGAAGGTGAGTCAGCCTGACACAGCTTTCTCCCAGAGACTGGACACTGAGGCAGACTGTTGTCTGAAGGGTGGGAGTGGTGCTCAGTCTCTACCTCTGGTTAAGTCTTGGCTTCCTTGACCCAAAATACTTTTGCTTAACAAAAACCACTTAACTATTTACAAAAAATCTGATACTGTTCCTGCTGTTAAGCAAATGTTTCATAGACAAACAAGAAAGCAAAAAGAATAATTTATTTAAGTTTGTTTTATATTCAGAAGGCATTTGTAATTTCTGCTACATAGTGCATTTCATTTATCCCCCTTTTTTACCTTTAAGTTTTCTAGATGAAGGCCAGCCTTAGTTGTTGTCAGTTTTTGCCCTATAGATTATTTATAATGCTTCCTCTATATCATTTTTTTACATGGTGTTTTCTAAGTAAGTTTAAAGACGTTTTAAAACTGTGAAGGGAATGAAGAAAAACTGTTACGGTGTTGTATTTCAGACTTTGAGGATCCATATTTTATCCCATCACCTTTTTTTCCTTTTCTTTCTACTCTTCTGTTTCTAATTTCCTTCTCCTACTCCTGTCTGAATAAACTGTTGTGCCTGGAGCACTCCAAACAGTATTTTTGCACTTCATTGTGCTGTAAGCCTGTGGGGTGGAGAGTCAGACCATCCTCCCCAGGGCACATCCCTTCAGCACTGCTCTACAGCCACACTGAATCCCAGCTCTGATTCTCTCCCTGCAGTACATCATGTGAAACGTGGAAACACCACTTAGTCTGTCCTAAAAACAGGATCAAAATCAACCACAAACCCCAACAAAAGGACCAAGGACTCACTCAACAAGGTTCTTCTGAAAATAAAGGCTTCAGAGACTGGGTGAGTCCATTCTCACCCATGGAACTCTAGGTCTTCAGATTTTATGACTTTCCAGTATTTGTAGTACCTTACTGGTTAACGGTGACACCAGATAGGCGTCATCACAAAGAAATTAGTAAGTCTTCTTGCTGATGATGCGCAAGAAGAATCAAGAGCTCAGCTAGCTCTTCTCACCTTTTTCCTCTTCTTTGGAACACTCCTCCAATAGTGAAAATTTATTTTAATTATGCATGTGCAAAGAACTGCTAGTTTTACCTAACGCTTCATTTCAAAATTTTCTAACTTTTGCACAATTTAGCTATAATTTCAATATAACTGCAGAGTGTGTTAGCGAAGGAGAAAATGTTGCATTAAAATTACAGGTTAGATAGCTGAGGAGTAGTGTGCAATTGAGAAGGTGGCATTGGTATCCATTATTTGATTATTTCCTTGCCAGCACACATATACACAAGAATAATTGGTAGTTTAATGAAATAATCATATTCATGCAATCTGTTTAAAATACAATAACTTAATAATACCAGCCATATAAAATTTTACAATGTAAGTGAATTAGTTCTGGAAGAGTCTGTAGAAGACATTAAATTTTAATCAAGTAATTATCTAATGAGATGTTACACAATACATTTTCACCTGCTAGCAGTAAAGTGAGAAACAGAACAAAAAAAGATAAACTTTCTCCAAAATGATAAAAAGTTTCAACTCTGCATTACAAAATAGTATCAATGTCTAATCGCTGTTTTAGATTCAAACATTTTATGCAAGACTTTTGATCGTTTTGTCCCATAATTTGTACATGTAAGTTCACCAGAACTTCTCTAAAAACTCTAAGAGCATTATGTGAGCTGTAAAATATGTCTGAAAATACCATTAATACATTAAGGTATGTAAGTATAAACTGAGGCACAAAGAAGTTGCCTAGAATCATCAATTTCTGAAGAGCATCTATTGCTTTCAGTAATTCATGGCATGGAGCGGTGGCCGGATGATAAAGGTGCCCAGGCTAGGGAAGCAAGTGTCCAGCCAACCTCCAGCCAATCGAGCACTGCCCAGGCGCGAAGCCCAGACCCTGTGCTCAAGCGGTGTTGTGCTTCAGGGCAGATGGCCGCGGGCAGAAACTCCAAAGCCGCAGGGCGCTGAAGAAAAGGCGACTCAGATCTTCGTAGGTTAGGAGGTTTTATTGGAAGGGGTGTTGATGAGTCGGGGAGCTGAAGTCTGAGCCCTGAGGCAGGGAAAAACCTCAGGTTTTATAGGGAATAGGCGGGGTTGGGAACAACAAATCAGAAGAGGGGTACAAAAGATACATTGAGGACTGACAGCAGCATACAACCAACGGGAGACAGTTGCGGGTGGGGCCCTGGCCCCTGAACCAATCACCCAACACCCCAGCCAGAAGCTTCTGGAAAAAGAGGCAGGGGTGCCGGATGACAGGCAGGCGGCCAGGGGAGGGGAACAAACGAGATACATTGGGGTAACCAGGACAACGTGGGAGGGGTACAGGGATTGACACTTGCTGGAAACTTCGGGCAGAACCATTTAACACAACAATGGGGGAAAACTGAACAAACATAGAACAAACCACAACAATGGCAGAAATCAATATTTGATTTTTACACTTTGCATATTTGCATCTTTGTGTCCCTACACTGTTCTGTGTATTCGTTCCTTCAACTGATTTTTTTTTAAACATGCATATGAGTACCTAAAAATGCATGAACATAATTTCACAGTGTGCAGGTGAAATTGCACCTGCAGTGAGAGCACTGGCTTTGAGCAGTGGGCTGTAAGCCGTATCCCATACGTGTCCTGGTGCCTTGCTCTCTCCTGCATGGCTCTGAGCAGTACCCACACACACATCCTGCCAGAAGGCAGTGCTGTGCACCACTGTGCTGCCTCTGCATGGGGCAGGGTTCGTTTTCTTCCCAGTGGCTGCTGTGGGGCTGTGTTTTGTGTTTGTGCTGAGCACAGGGCTGATAACGCAGAGATGTTTTTGTTATTGCTGGGCAGGGCTTGCACAGAGCCAAGGCCTTTTCTGCTTTGCTACTGCCACGTGCTGAGAGGGCTGGGGGTGAATGGGAGTTTGGGAGGAGACACAGCCAGGACAGGTGACCCCAGCTGACCACAGGGATATTCCAGACCATTTGGCATCATGCTATGTATAAAAAGTGAGGTGAAGAAGGAATAGGGGGGGACATTTGGAGTGATGGTGTTTGTCTTCCCAAGTAAACATTACCTGTGATGGGGCCCTGCTTTCCTGGAGATGGCTGAGCACCTGCCTGCCATGGAAATCAGGGAATTATTATGATTACAGTTATTATTTCCTTGTTTTGCTTTGTTTGGTGTGGCTTTTGTGGTATTAAACTGCCTTTAATTTAACCAACAAGTTTTCTAGTTTTTACCATTCCACTTCTCACCTCAATCCCACTGGTGGGGAGGGAGGGAAGGGCTGTGTGGGACTTGGTCACTGCCTGGGGTAAACTATTGCAATTACATATAAATAAATTGTACTGGTACTATTCATAAGTCTTTGATGAGACATCTGACTGCTTTAGTTGGCTTTATTCTTGCAAAACTACCATTCTGAAGTAGTTCATTCAAAATCTCATCTGAAATTTTTAACACCAGTCACATAGTTCAGCTCGGTGGAACCTGGCTCAAGGTGCTGACACCCTCTTGCTGGCCCAAACTATTCGTGAGAGTCTCTTCCTCAGGGTGCCTGGAGATCAGCTCTCAATTCATGTTTCCCTGTAACACCTGTGTCCATAAATAGTTGTGTACAGTGTCCTCAGTCAAATGCCATACAAAAATGTCTTGGTATTTCATGTTCAATGTGAGCATGAAAGAAATATGCAATAAAGCTGTAAAGTCAGGATAATCTGGAACAATGAAACTGGTTATGTTTTGCCAGTGATCTGTAGTGATCTAATTTCTGTAAAGAGATCTAACCCTTGAAAAACACTTCTCATCAGACCTTTAAGAGAGAGATCAGTAGAGAAAAATCCCCAGCCCATACAGAATATTTCACCCCATGAAGGGTGAGTATTACATTTCTCTCATGAGCATAAAAGCTCCATAAGTCATGACTGTGAAGGCATGGATGAATTATGAAGGTCTTTTGCTTTAGTAAAAGAAGCAGGATCAGCATTTGTACACAGGACATTCTATTTATTCTACGTATTTCTTGATCTGTTCATTTAGAATTGTTTAAAACTGTCAGTTCTACCAGTAAAGAAATGATCATAGAGAAAAATAGATCAAATTCATTAGAAACACACAAAATGGGTTTCTACAGGTGATCATAAATAATGTTGATTTCTGCAAATGGTTCTCAATTCCATATTTCAAAGAATGACAGGCATTCACAAGACTATGTTGTTTCATTCGGTGCTGCTCATTTGCACCAAATGAGATGGGACCTCAGAAACTAAATAATTGTGAGACTGTGCCATCAGGATTGGAGATTGCAGAAAAACAGAGCTTTTGTCTTCAGAAAGTCTATTTCATCTTTAGTTCTTACAGATAGAAGGAGCAAATAATAATGTCTTTCTGAGAATAAAATGTTACAAAGTGTGTCAACTGAAAGAAAAATCCTGTAAAGGTACATTAAGGGTTGGGTCCTCAATGTTTTCCATGATAGTGCAAGGTCTCCTGTGGCCTCATGGCAGCTGTAGTTCAAAGTTCCTCACATTCTTCCTTTCCACGCTCTCTTTTCAGAGTCCCTTTGCAGTCTGTTAAGGATTGGGCACACCCCAACACACCTTGATTTTCCCTGTGCTTCACTGATCTGCTCTCTGGAGTGATGGGATTCTGTTGACCTTCTTTCCATTCATCTCACTGAAAATCTTGAAGTTCATCTTTTCCCACAGAAAACTTTTAGCAGGCATATTTTTCATCTCCAAAGTTTGTACCAGAGTCTGCCCAAATGTAAGTGGGAAGATACATCAATGTTATGAGGCAAGACAAGGAAAGAAGAGCAGGGAAAGTGAAGACCATGCCATTATAAGGCTAATAAAGAAGTCCCTGAAAAGTTTTAAAAATAGAAAAATGGTTTTGCTGCATCTATGCTTCAGTGTTTCATCGGACATTACCAAATAAATTTCAGTGAGACACTAGAAGGAACACTTTTGCCTCGAACATTTTTAAAATTTTTATACTAACTCTGGTTGACGTACCCCTTTCAGAATAATTTTCAAGTTTTTGGTTTTTAATATTGACATGCAGTCATTGCAAGCCCTTCTCTTCTAACTCTCCAGATGACATGAACTTAGGCCAACTCAATGCTATTAATGGGTTTATCCTTTTTTACAGATTTTTCCAGCCACCTATCTAACCCTTCTGTCCTAGTGAAAAAATGCAAGTATCTGTTTAGCAGGAGAATGAAGTGTCACCACAGCCCCTGCAGGAAATGGCAGTCACTGTCCAGTTCCAGCTAAGCATATGCAATGTGAGGAGGGAGTATTGTTTTGCCTGTCCATCTATAGAATCTAGTCCCTGAAGTGAGATGACAATAAAAAATCTTTCGCAGAGAATTTCCACAGCTGATGATATAAAAACATAGTGCTGAAAATATGATACTGTAGCATAGACACTAATTACCTTATTCTTTGATTTTCTTCATCCTCAGGGTCTTCCCATCCAACTTGAAACTCTGCTCAAGTCTAATCCAAAACTGGTGTCAGGCTGGCTTATTAGCTTTCAGTAAGTGTGAATCCCTCTTTATATCAGACAAGCCTAAATTGGAACCTCACTCGAGGAACTGTAATAGACAGGCTGACACTGTTCGTTCTTTTTTTTTTTTTCCTCCTTTTCAATCAACCAAACAACTGGTAATTTTATAATCTGGTATCTCTCTATTCACATTAGATCAAAGTGAATACATGCAGCTGCAAAATTCTGTATGCTCTCATATATAATGAAAAAATAACCGCCTAAACCCCAAATCAAGTCCTGGTCCCCCACCCCCCCCCCCCCCCCCAAAAAAGAAGAAACCCAACCAAAAAAAAGAAACCAAAAAAAGTATCCCCAAACCCACCCCATCCTCGAAACAGCTCCAGTAAGAAGCCCAATATAATGACAAGTGAAGGCAACATGTGCTTGTGTGAGCATAAGCTTTTGAGATGTCTGTCAATTTTGGGATCAATTATGTTGTTCAAGGAGAAGAGTCTATTTGAAGACCCCCATTTGATGCCTGTACCTCTTGTGCAGAATTGACTCTACTCCTTCACCCCACCGTACAGAGACAGATCACTGTCAATGATCACATATCCAGTTGGGTGGCTTTGTCTCCTTCCTCTTTCTCATGGGCTGTTCCAGATCATAGTGTTTGCTATTAAAAGGAAGTTGTTTTATTTTCTTAATTGGGTTATTGTCCTCCCAGAACTTCAAGGAAACAAGAAAGAACCATTGAAAATTTTGCCACAGGCCCTCAGTTGGGTAATAATTTGCCTTGACTCCATGATTCTCAGAAGGCTCCCCTTCGGAACGGCGCTTGCTTATCGCTTAGGACTGACTGACCCATGTTCAGCTGCTGTTCACATGGACCCTGCTCCCCTTTGGAATGGTGCTCGCCTATCGCTTAGGACTGACTGACGCCATACAGGTGGACCGAACTGGTCCTTCAATCCAAACACCATCACCAATGGCTAATTAAGAAACCACCCTCTGGTAAACAAATCTCCATAACACATTCCACATGTTCACAACAACAGGTGCAGCAAGTGAAGATAAGAATTGTTTATCATTCTTCTCTCTGATCTTCTCACAGCCTTCCCCCAGGGCAATGCCTGGGAAAATTATGCCTGTTGCTCTCTTTGGCCAAAGAGCTGCAGCCACAGAAGATATTTTGTAAAAGTTCAGAACTTCATTTTGATTCTACAAACATCATCAGTAACTGCAATTTACCTTCTGAACTGAATCCTCCAGCCTGTAAACGAGTTTTAAAGCACACAAATATACTAGTTAATGAAAAAAAAATAACATAGGTAATTCAGATTTCACATGGAGAATGAGGTGCATACTGTTAGCAGCATAAGAATGAGCTAAGTCTTTTAAACTGCTTTTTAAACTCAGATGCAACCAAAGCCCAAGAAAGCATCTAGTCTGCCCACAACTCATTTAGCACAAATCCTGACACACGGAAAAGCATCACCTGCAGATTACAGGAAAATAATGTGGTTAAATTTGGTCTCAAAATAAGGAAATTCTTCAGGTAGCTAGAGGAAAAATTAGAGACAGGCAGGTGAGGCATTAGTTAGAAACTGAAACCAGATAATAAAAAGGTGATCTAGAAACAAAAGGTACATAGTTCAGATTATAAAATAAATAAATATTTACATACCCCCAAAGACTCATCTAGAAGAATGGTGTTTGACAGCAATGGACAAATATTACCTGAAAAACTTTAGGTTGGTTAACATTCCTGCCATGTGCCATTTATGGCAGAATGAATTGCTATAAACAAAGCTAAATCTGTCCTGAGTCTTTTGGTGTATGCTGAAGCCCAAAGAAACTCTGTTCTAACTAGTGCTATGTTCCTAACAATACTTGTGGGCTCTGCAAAGCTGTAAATCACTGAAGCAGAGCAGGTTTGGCTGATGCCTCTCCTTTTTTCAAGGGTAGCCTCCATTCAAAAGAATGAGAAGGCGAGTCTGGCAGTACAGTGACACTTGGCTATGCCTCCTGTGGGTTCTTGATGGCCAGAAGGCTTCAGCCATCAATGGTAAATTCTTTCCTTGTCACATGGCATTTTCAGATAACTCTAGAGTCTGTTTCAAGGATACAAGCCATATAAAGAATTATTTTATAAGTAAGAAGTGCAGAAGCTGTGAGGTATTTTTGACCACTGTGATAAAGTGATCTCCGGTCCTTGTTTCATAATTTGTTTGCCTTATACACCACAGCATTTATGGATAAAAAGACAAGTAATTACATTTTCTCTGCTCATTTTATTTGTTGATCATCTGCCTAGTTGCTCCTAAATTCTGAAATGGGCTGTAGGGACACAGCCCTGTTGCCATACTGTAGCACAACTGAGAGCTGCAAAACCACATCCTAGCAAAATACTCAGAGGCTCTGCTTTCCCTGCAGTGCTATGACTTGCAAGCTTCTTCCTGGAGAGGAAGAGAGCTTAACACGTTTCAGGATCCTGACAAATACAGCTACAGGAGGAATGCTAAATATTTGCAAACCTTATTCTTGGGCTCACTGTTAAACAACAGGCACCATACAAAGTGTTACAAATCTGTTACAGACTCAGATATCCCTGGTCATTTTGAAATATTTTCTCAGGTTTCTCCATGCTTCTCCTCCTTGCTGGCTCAGGTTGAAAAGCCAGATGTCTGGCAGGAATGACCACAGTGACAGGGAGAGCTCCTGCTCTCTGATCCAGTTTGCTGCAGTTGACTGATTAGGGTCTTGGATTTGTTTCCTAGTTTTTGAGAGTTTCCACTGTGATCTTTCCAGGATGCTACCAGACTGAAAAATTTTATGCTGAACACAGATGTGCATGTTGTATTTTTAGCAGAAGATTAATTAATTAATATGGTTTATGTAAATTTAGAAGCTGTTTAGAAGGCTTCATTCTCAGCACAGTATTCAATATTTGCCTAATATCTTGTCAGACAGTAATTATATTTCCAGATAGGAATTTATACTCAACTGTAGCAAAATATTTCTTACCATTAATTCTGCCAGAAACAGAAAAGATTAACTGTGCTATGCCTGAAATGGATTATTTAGCATTGCACAGGCAATTAGTATGAAAATACTTGTATCCTCTGAAAAATGCATGGAGTAAAAAGGATTATAATTCCATTAAGTATAACAAGATGAAACTAGTTTAAGAAAAAAAAAAAAAAGAAGGAAATAAGGCCTTTAACTAGTGACTAATAAAAAAATTAAAAGCATAAACAGATTTTTTTTGATTCTTAGAGACAAACAAAGCATTTAAAAAAAGTCATCTTGGCCATCCTTCCGATGCTGTAGAATACTTTTGATCTGGTCTATAACTATCCTAGTGACATTCTTCAACACCTGTAACTGGCCTTTATTATAATAACTTGTATCAAATCAGTTGCATATTCCATGTCAGGAAGTCAGAGTTACATGTATAACAGGTTATACAGGTTCAAAATCTCTCTCTCTCTCTCTCATATATATATATATATATATGAAACTGGTTATACAGTAATATAGATATATATACCTGGTTATACAAGTTCAAAATTTCTGAATATTTTGTTTCCAGGCCTGTGCTATTGCAAATATTCTGGAGTCAAAGTTCACTGCAGTTCTACAAATGGTTCATCATTCCTATGGTATTCTTTATTGTGGAAACATCAAAATCCTGGCTGCTGTGCACTTCTCACTCAGTTAATATGAACTTTTCCTAATCAGAAGAAGAAATGAGAAAACAGGTAGCAAAATCCCAAATTGTTTATCTAGTCTTTTACAGATACAAACCAAATAAATCAAATAATTTAAGGGCCTTTAAGGAGATACTTTGCCAATTCAAAGCACTGATTTCTTTCTTTCTTTTGCTTTTAAAAGCCCATAAGAACAATTATGCTTGAGCCATATAGGCTCTGTGCAGCTGCACAGCTTGCATGAAATGATACACTTAACCCACCTTCTCTTCCCAGCTCACTGCATGAGAGTTAATTCCATAATAGCTTCTTCTGTACATCATAAAAGCAGTATAGCTGATCTCCAAACTGGCATGTCAATTAATGTTTACAGCTGCCAAAAAATGAACTGTAGGTTTAATTCACACAGTAAAATGGAATAAACGCAGGCCAGGGAACTGTGATGTCCCAGTACACTTCTGATACCCCTATTATGATTTTTCTGCAAGTTCACTTGATACTTTTTATTTGTTTATGCCTGTAATAGGGCTGAAACCCAACTGTTGAGGTTGTCTTATTCCAGTGCTCTGTGCTCCCTGGTGCTATTCCTCTATATCACCAGGCAAAAGCATCTTGTCCTTGTCTGTGTAATCTATCATTTTGTTTTGACTCATTTGTCTCTGCCTTCTTGGAAGACAGTGTCCTTTTAATCACACTCTGATGCAACAAGCTTTCCAGTAAGAAATTCTTAAACCTTCAAAGAGCTAGTTAACTACTGCCACCCCAGAAGTATCTCAGCTTCAGTGGCCTAATTTTGGTTTCCATAAACTTTGTGGAAAAACTTGTTTTCTGTGGAAGAAAGACCTTCTTACACCTTTAGGATGTGTCCAGTGACGTGATGGATTAGATCCCCACATCTGCAGCTGTCTCCAGAAGAGCCAATAAATCTGTGAAGCACGATGTGGCACAGGGCTAAAATAAAAGCCGTAAGTGTTACAGACATCTTTTTGTAGCACCACTGCCTCGCAGAAGAGGGAATTGGTTCAGGTGCAGCATCAAATGGAGGCACACACCCATCAGGTGAGGTCTAGTTCCAGTTTTGGAGCCAGATTTTTGGATGCTAGCTCAGAGGTCTCTGCAGCGTGTCCCATTTGTTTCCTCTGTATATACCTTAATGTAAGGACACAAGAAATCTAACTGGTTTTCAACTTTGGGGACTTTTACACTTATCCTGATGGTCTGTGAGAGATGAAGGAGACTTGGTAAAGGATTAACTTCACCACCTTATTTTTTAAAGTAATGTACTTTCTCCTGCAAAAATTAGCATCAGCATTAAAATACAAAATGTTTGAAAAAAGTTACATAAAAATTATTGTTAAACTGTAAAACTATCCTCCTTGAATATCACCTTGATCAGATAGTTGTGCAGAACTAGGAAGGCTAAGAATGAATGAATCATCTTGTTCTTAGCTCTGCATTAGTAATTTGATGCCTCCATATAGCAGCTCACCTGCATATTAAAGACGTGAAGGGGCTTCCAGTTTTTGCAGCCTGTCTCAGGAGAGAGAAGTGGTGCAGAAGCAGCAATTGAAAACAGAAATTTATGTGAAGAAAAGAAAGGATTTACTATCTCTATTTAGGGCTTGGAAGAGGTAAAACCTAATGTTTAAATTTGATGGTGAGCTAAAATCAAATGGAGAAGGAATATGGTCAGTCACCTGCTTCAGTTCATAATCTTAATATACTGATTTCCTTTCAGCTTTTCTTTCACCACCATTCTCCTTTACTTCTTTGGAAGAGGGTCTCTCCTTTGCAAAATCACTCAGAGCCTCTCATTTCCATGTTTCCCAGAGGAAGACACCTCACACAAATATTCCCTCTAATTTTGATCCAAAACAAGATCCTACACACAGCAATGCCTGTTCCTTTGGTAGTCTATAGCTAGGCACATTCCTAACAATGATTAGGTTTGTAGGACACAGGGAAAAGTAGCAGTGTAAAATCTATTCCTACTTCAAGCAATTTCTCTTGCAGAACAAACGAATGAAATGTTGCTCTGATTGCAAATCCAGAAGAGTTTTGCTGAATTTGGCAAACATGAAGTATGTGAATAAGAGACTAAATTGGCTCTGGAAGGGTTGGCACATAGGGCAGGTGCATGGAAATCACAGTGTTTGAAGTCAGAATGCAATCTTCTTACAAAGGTGACCCTGTGCATGAGGGGCTCCATAACAGCTCTCCAGTGTCTGGGATGAGATAAAAGTGAAAATACTATCTGAAAATGCAGAACTGACAGATACATGAGAAACGTGATTAACAGCTCTGAAAGGTGACAGCAACGCCCATAAATGTTCCAGTTCTTTCCTGCCACAGTGCCTTTGCAGTGAGGGACTCATTTAATTTCTGAACACATTCAACAACTTTATCTATAGAGAGATTAAAACATGTAATTGTTCAATTGCGAAGTTAAATTTGTATTTTTGTTTCAAAACACTTACTAAAGCCAAAAGTAGCATTTCCTGCTTCCACCTTAATGAACTAGTGACAATTTTTCCACACCATTTAGGTTATAACCCTTTTATACAACCAGTTATTCTAGCTGATGGGAAGCAAAGAAGACTCCAGTTCATCCATATCTTTCTGGTGTAACTGCCTCTCTCAAGCTTTAGATCTGTGCAGAAACCCTAAAGAGAAACTTTCACAAAAGTAAATTGAGTGTCTTAACTCCTTCTTCATCTACATGAACAAGATGCACATAAAAACTTTCAACACCTGATGGTACATTGTGTAAGAGTAGACAGCAGACTTGAGGGCAGGTGAATCTGCAAAATAATTCTTGTTTCTGTACAGCAAGTCAGAAGCACAACTTTCACCACTCCCAGCAACGTCCAGCAGACCATGAGACTAACGTGGCTCTGAGCAGGGTCTTCTTCCTTTTGGGATTCCATTTTTCTGTTAGTTCCAGAGGAAAAATGACCTAATGTTCTCCTGGGATTAAATCATGGTTTACTAAGTTTAAAAAGATGGAATTGCCCCCGACATGAATAGATGTAAGCTGCACAATATTTTAATACACTTCTGAACAGTTGTATGAGTAGCATCATTGAATTCAGTGAGATTACTCATTCCAGGAAGGACTCAGGTAGCACAGTAGGAGGTTACAGATTTAGTTCATCACTTTTAAGGCTGTAGATTAGAGAATGACACAGTTAATATGCTTTAGCCTGACGTTCTGGTGATTAAAAAGACACATATTTAAGCAGAAATAATCAAAGGAAGTACTCCTAATTAGAAATTTCTGTGACTATCAATAAATTGTTTGGAGATTCTTTGTCAGTGAGAAGTGTTACATAAATGTAAATTTCTTTCATGGTATTAATATTATTTATCTATTTAATTGAAAAAACCCTAATATATTTTATTGTATTTTGATTAGTAAAATACTTAATATGAAGGGCCAAATATTTCCTTGTTGAAAGCTTTTGAAACTCACAGCACAAATTAATCTGGCCCTAATACCTAAAATACACTAGATTTGCTCAGCACAGAAAGAGGAGACCATGGGTGACCTACTTGCTGCCCACAATGTCCTCATATGGACAAGCAGAGAGGGAAGTGCCCATCTCTTCTCTGGTGTCCAGTGATAGGACATGAGACAACAGATTAGAGTTGCTTCAGGGGAAGTTCAGATGGGATATTAGGAAAAAGTTCTTCACTGTTAAAAATGGTCAAGCACTGGAACAAGCTCCCCAGGGAAGTGGTTAAGGCTCCAAGCCTATCAGTGTTCAAAAAGTGTTTGAACAATGCTCACAGATACAAGGTTTAACATTTTGGTTGCCCTGTACAGAAACAGCATTTGTGGGCTTGATGATCCTTGTGGGTCCCTTCCAAGTCAGTCTGTTCTGTGATTCTGTGGCCCCAAATATCTGTTACCTGTTAACTGAAAACAGAAAGCAATGCCATTTTAGCTTAAGAAATACAATTTTCTTGCAAAATCCAAAATCTCTGCCTTCCTCACACTTACATATCTCACGTCCCTTTCTACTCATGGTTTATTTTCAAGTACCATTTCTGTAATTTAATTTTTAGAAGGGTTTTTAAAAGCTTTGTCTTGTTTTCTCATATTAGTTGACTCAACTCCATGAAAAAATTATCACCAACAGGTTTTCTGCAGGAAAATGCTTTCTTATAAGACCTTTTTAGGAAGGTCTGTTTTTTTTAGAAGGGCGGAAAATAGCTAAGATAAATATATTAAACAAAAATAAACCCCAAATCCCACTGAACAGCAGGAGTGAAAGTTTAGACCATTTTTTGCTTATTTCAAAAAGCAAAAAATTATTTAAATTATTAAAATAAAATTATTTTATTCCAAGCCCCTTATTTAAAAGGGGCTTGGAATAAAAATGTCTGATGTGGAGGGAGAAGTGACTGTTTCAAAACAGTATCAAGATATAGAAGCATAGCATTGCATGTTCTGCTTGGTAGTAATATTCAATCACTGCTAATACTTTTCTGCATTTACTTTATGAAGTCAGTAACTTGTGTTATGAGCCTCCCAGCTTAGCTATAAGTAGTTTCAGACATTTGAAACAGGACTGAGGAGTAGTGCAGAAGGAGAAGTGAATGTTCCAGGAAGGCCTGAGCAGGTCAACAAGGAGCTAAGGCACCCTAATCACTTTGATTACCAGATTCTGCAGAGCCTCATACATGAGAGGAGAGCTCCACACTATGAAATGTGAAACATCTAAGCAGCGTTTGCAGTGAGTGAAACACCTGTGCCTTGCTTTCAGAAGGACTCTCCAGGGTGATAGGATGTGAGGCAGAAATCTGTCACTCAGCTCAAATGGCAAGGAGAAGGGTGGCAGGGTGAGATAAACCTGGATCACCAAATGGACACTGGAGACCACTAGGGAGACATTTGATGCTGGCTGTACCCTGCAGGGCTGATTGCCACAGCAAGCTCCTTGTTCTGGCTGAACATGAGGAAATTTAAAAGTTACTGGTTTTCTGGAACCGGTAATTGCCTTGGTGCTTTCAGAAGAAAAGATACTTCTTATCTACAAAGGAAACAGCAGAAATGACAGCCAGATGCAGGCCAAGGTATAAGGGTTACTGCAAGACATCCTTTGCCTGTGACACTGGGTAGATCTTCCACAAGCTGGCACTCTCCATGGAATGTATGTCCTACTTATCACATACTTTCCCTGCTTAGGGATTATTAAGAGTTCTTCAAAACACCTTGAGATGAGATTTGAATAAGGAGAGAGCAGTGCATTGCTGCAGAGGATGGAGGGACTGGTTTCAATTCAAGAACATGTTAAAGAAAGTGTAAAGAAGAGCTGAATGGAGGAGAGGAACTATTTTGGAGCACCTACTGTGTATTTGCTAGCATTGTGCACGGAAAAACTCTTTCACATCAGACACCACTCTCCCTGATGTCTGCTTTCATGTTCCATGGTGTTATGTAGATGTTGTAAACCAGAACATCAGAGGTGACACCAATGTCCTGAAAAAATAGACATACAATCTAGTATCATAGATTGTATATCTAATCATAGTTCTAGCAGCACTGGTTAGACTAACTGAAATCAGAAACAGAACTCTCCATGAGGATGCAGCAACACACATGCATATATATATTTAATGTCAATATCCACACTCTAGATTTGAAACTCAAGCCTGAAACTGTACATTCTTTGAGTATGTATCATAAATGTAATATGTTGCTATTTAAAAATTAAGAGCTATGGCAGCAAATACACAAGTAAAAGTGGCATAGAGCTTTTATTGTTGCATTTATGCATTGAGGGAGTAAGGTAGTGATGAATGTTCTTTGGATGATGCTTATTGCTGTTTACAGTAATAACAAACTACCATTTAAATGCTAATAATTGCAGTGAAGATTGTCTTGAAGGAACAGAATGTCCCAAGGGACATTCAGAGATTAAATTAGATCTGGACTGACAACAAATTACCATTGTCTCTTTGAAAAGAATCACCAAAACATTTAAGGATGAATTTGCTGAATTCAATAAACAATTGATAGGTGATTTCTTTATATAATGACAACTGATTATATACTAAGTTATCTGATGGTCCTAAAAAAGGTGAAATGGTGACAAGTACTAACAATACAATACATTGGCAGCATTCATTTCCAATCCTAAAACCAGATTCAGGATCCTTACTGCTTAGAAAACACTGTATTGCATTACATTATGAAGTCTGATCTTGATTTTACAGCCTAGATATATTAGAAAAATATTTTTGTAATTTCAAGTGCTTTGGATTAGTTTCTTTACTACACATTCCTAATTCACTGATCATTTATAACTGCTCTAAAATCCCCAGTAATGCTTTGAATTATCGTCTTCTACCTGCTTTACTAAATCACCTGGCTTTTAAAGCTGAATTGGAGATGGCTCCTTCACAAGGTCCAATTCAAGGCACTGATTGTACCAGGGAAGCCACAAATTCAGGCATCAAAGTAATCAAAGTAACACTTTTAGCATCAACTTTATTCAAGAACATAAACCCGCTTGAAACTGGTCAGATAAAGGCTGGCTGAACGAGTTGTGAGGACTTTCTCTCTTTGCCTTAGCCTGCCTCAGGCTGGCTCTGTTTGCTCTCCCCTGAGTAAGCAGCCATTCTCTCCTGGTCCCTGCCCAGACACACCTACAAAATTATAAATTTGATTTTGCTGCAGTTCCTCTCATTTTTTTGCATTTTAGGGAGACTCTTCCTTTCTTTACCATGTGCAAGATGTTCCATACTCTACTACTATCCCTCCTTTCATAGAAACATATCTTGAATCAGCAAAGTTTTCACCAAACCCACTAATTCTTGAATTTATACAATTTGGTTCATAACAGAAACTCAGAGTGTTCTGCATGGCAACAGCATTATACTGCACTATGCTGTGCTTCAGTAACTTTTTGGTTGATTTTATTTCCCTGCCTACTTCTGCAATTAATTCAACAGTACTGGCTGGGTATAAAATCTTATTACATACATAATAATTACATTTTTCCCTGTGTTAAGACAAGCATACATCTCTATCTTTCACCAACTGCTATAATAGTAATAAGGAGAAATGTAACAACTCCTCAGGTCTACTGCTATGTAAAATGTAGACCTGTTCTTGCCCACAGAAGCTGTTTTAGGAGAAAGGAAAATCCTAGGAACCTCTCTCCCTATGGAATATTCTGACCTGCATGCAGAAATTACCTGCAAAATCTAAGCCTTCAGTAGAGAAAATATAAGTTCTTTGTTGAATAAATGACTGTAGGCAGTTTCTGTGATACTGGAGCTGAACAGCAAATAAAACACAGAGAGTGAGATAGTGAAATAATAAAAAAAAAAAGAATAAAGCTTAAAGAAATTACAAATAATTATCTGAATAGAAAACAAGAAAAGAACTGGGAAACTAAAAAGCTCCTAGTTGCTAAATTTTTGGATTTTCTAAGCAGTTTTTTCTCTAGGACTCAGACAATTAAAAGTTTTTAAAAGCTCTTTGGAAAATATGTAGTACTGAGCATCTATGCTGAGCAAGGCAAGAGAATTCCTATGCATAAATCTAGAAATAAGGATATATGGGCAGCAACATCTGCCCGTTATCTGGAATAGGATAAGACTCAAAACAAAAACCAGCAAAAACAGCAGGAGATGTTAGCTATAAAAGCAATACAATCCTGATTTTTTCCTGACTAAGGGAAAGACATCATTTAACTTCATTGGGTCTAGGATCTGGCACTAAGTCCTATTATACAGGCCAGATGTAAGGAATTTATTCCCCTTAGGAGAAAGCAGGAGAAGCAGATGGCTGTTTCTAGCAAACACATTGCAAGCCATAGGAAGAGCCTGTCTGTATTTCCTGTGAGAACTAAAATTTCACTAAAAATAAGAACATCTTTAAAACCAATACATTCCTTTAATGGCTCAGAAAACAATAACCTACTTATTATCTCATCATGCCTAAAGGTATTAAACAGTGTATGCTGGATTTGTTCCTTTGCTTCCTAATTTTTCCTGTACTTTAGATGGTGGATGGTGTCAACTTTTGTACTGCTGTACCCTAGTTTAGTTTTAATATCTCAGTGTTGTAGTGCTCATCCTGCAGGGCACGTTTAACTTTAAGTGGGTAAGTCTCATTTAATTCAATGGCCAATTGTGTGCTCAGATAACTTACTGAATCTAAGCCATTTGCATTCACCACTAAAAAGTAAGAAGAAGTTACCCTTCTCTCATTTGGAGCCTGAATGCTCAGGTGTAACTCAGCAAAAAGGATGATATTTGGAAATACGGTGCTTGCACTGCTGCATTACCCTTTTCACCTTTCACTAAACAGAGGTTGGAAAATCCCTACTCAACAAAATAATGTGCCTTGAATCTTGACGTCTTTTTTGTTTTCCTCCTTGTCACACTAAACAGTTTGTGAATATTGTTTGCATTAAGGCAGCACCTTAGAGTGTTCATCAGTGCCAAAACTGTGTTGGAGAGAACTTGAAGGTACAGAAGGTACTCATCCCTTCTGTATTTGCTGTATGAAGCCACTTCAATGGCAGTGCCCAGGATGTGTGCTGACAGCAGAGTGTGACTGAGAACAACCCCTTGTCATGCAGGGGTTCCTGGGGTAACCCACAGGCTGATGCATTCAGGTGCAGCCTGTGACCGGACTGCAAGAAGGATCTTGGCACTTTCAGGGAACATATATTTTATCCAAGGGTGTACTGCTGCTAAAATAATAGCAAAGGGGATACTGGGAATTGCCAGCCCTGGCAATCGTGATTCATTATAAAAAAAGTCCAAGGAATGTATTGCTTTTTGAAATTGTGCTGCTGTATAATACCCTCTTGAAGCCAGCTAAAGTGAGATCTAATTTAAGGCATGTCACTGCATCCTTTCTTTACATTGTTCTCTGTAGGTGTTACAGCAAGAGTTACAAAAGATAACAAGTTACCATCATATTTTTCTTATGACTAACAGTATGGCTTAAGGAAAAAGGAAGGAAACCTTAACTCTGATATTTTTTTTCCCTGAGGCTTAGAAAAAACAACCAACCCTGTAAATGCTATTTTCATTGCCTTGAGTTTTATATCCTTTATACCTAAATCAAAAGGAAAATGTTACATTGTGCAAATAGGATTTCAGTGGCCGCATTAGGAAATTGTCCTCTTTCAAGTTATGCCAGGGGAGGTTTAGATTGGATATTAAGAAAAATTTCTTCACTGAAAGGGTTGTCAAGCATTGGAACAGGCTGCTCAGGGAAGTGGCTGAGTCATCATCCCTGGGGTATCTAGAAGAAGTGTAGATGTGGTGCTTAGGGATGTGGTTTAGTGATGGACTTGGCAGTGCTGAGTTAGCAGCTGGACTCAATGATCTTAAGGGTCTTTTCCAATCTAAACAATTCTATAATTCTACATACGGATCTACAGCAGAAAAGACAGCTCAAGGTCCATCTGCTGTGCCTGGGACTATTTAGATATAGCTCTATGTGTCCCTCCTTTCCTGCAGGATCTGATGCAAAGGACAAAATGGGTTTGGTAACCCTCAGGCAGTGTTTCTCATGAAATGTGTCAGACCAGAATTAGTTAATCCTTAAGTGGATAAGGATGATTCATTATCTTATCATGGTTAGGTCACAGTGTAAAATCAGTCTGTAAAACCAGCTATGTTATGTTGAAGTCCATTCATTTAGCCTAATTTCAGAATCTTAATTTTCCCTTAGTGCTGTTAAATTTTCATGACTGGTTGTCATCTTGAGAAAGGCTTTACTCCAGCCATGGGACCAAATGATGTTACTTTCTCACTTATTCAATCACACATGCTGATGGACTCAGCAAGAAACTTACATGTGACAGTAAGGAAGACTTGCAGAGTCTGGCTCCTCCTCAGCATAACAAAACTCATGAAATCACCTCATCAAAGAGCCATGGGCTGCTGCCAATGAAGTGAAGGGGAGGCTTGATGCTGGGATTAAACAAGAATGTACATTATGCTTCTAAGAAGTTGAGGACAGTGAACAGCACAAGGCCAAAGTTTACCACTTGTTCCATTCTTCATAAACAAAGCTACAGCTCAAAGAGGACTCAGGAAGACACTAATTGGCTGTGTTCTGAGATAAGGTTATTTCAAGGCTTCTTTTTGTATTTAATTTTCTTTTACCTTTCTGAAAAACAGTGCATTTCCAGATGAATTCCCCATACTTGGTCTCAGTCCTAGAATGATTGGCTTTTTTAGTGAAATAGACTAAAATCTCATCACCTATTTTGATTTATAGGCGAGTAAAATAGTTCCCAATTGCTTAAATAGTGATTTTTGGTTTTTTCTGTAAAAGATTACTTAGATTCAACTGAAATTGCAAAGTAATCCCTTCTATATGACTGCTGTGGACTGAGAAATCTCCTAGCTACTGAAGGGTGGTGCAGGACAAGGAAAGGATAAAGTTATATGAGTCTGTAGTTGTAGCATTGAGTTTATGATCAATAGAAATATGTCATTTATTTTACACCTAGATTTTTAGGATTGCAAACTATTGAAGCCACGTAAGAATGTGTAGCATTGGCATTAGGTTTCTCTTATGGACTGGCTTTAACCTCATTGAAACTGGTGTTTTTATTTAGAATAAGAAAGAAGTTAGATACATTTTTCTTTTCAAAGGTGGATGCAAGTCTGCTGGGAAAAAGGAAAACTGACATTAGGGAGAGCATTTCAGAGTATTACTTCATGTGAAGGAAAGTGTGAGAAATACTAAAAATGGAGCAACAGTGAGAAAGAGGAGACTAAAATGAAAGCCTACCCAGACTCTAATGATACCAGTCTAAAGCAGAAAATGTAAGCCAGGTTGCTGACTAAAGGAGTTGACTCTGTGGTCTGGAAAAGTGTCTTTGGGATTTTTGGATTAATCTCATTTTAAAGACATGCATTTGTGGACTTAAAAAAGAAACAGAAGAAGAGACAGTCTACCCCAAAGAACAGAAAATCAGTTATGGAGAAAACTAGCTGACCCCCAGTTTCTTCTCCAGCTGGAATAATTTAGCAGAAGGTCAGGAACTGTAGGGTTTGAGTTGGACACAACTTTGATCATGAAGCTCTAGAAGGACAGTGAAGACTTTGTCTAGAAAGACAACATCTAAACAGAATTTCCTTTCTATTGCTGTGTCATGATCACAATTTAAAAGATTACAAATGTAGGAAATTAAAATGTAGATGTTTCACAATAGTCATGACTCTACCAATCTAAATAGAAATGTTATGATTCATATTGTTAAGTGTCCATGTTACTCACAAATGCTGATCTCTGACAACTCTGCTGAGAGGGAAGCAATTAAATTGGAACTTGTCTTTAGTAAGTAAGCATCCTATCATCTCTAGAATAGTTAAAATTAAACATTTCTACATTTCCATTTTTGTATGTTTATCTAGCAATGGATTTCAATACATTTCACAGAGAGCAACTTGTTTTTATTACCTTACGACTCTAAAGAGAAAGAAACATGAATACAACCTTGATTAGGAGTATTGCAAATAGCCAATTATTTTTTATTACTTTCACTCACTGTAGTCAAGCTAAATTAATGTTCCGAGATAAGAGACTTGACTAGACAAGGAGGGAGGGAGAGAATGGTGTGAACGACCTTCAAGGTGAGGCAGATTGTACTGTGAGGAGTAGGATAAGGTAAAGCAGTGAGTGAAATGGGAGGGGGAAGGGAAAAAAGAAGTGAAAAATAAAATACTCAGAGAATCAGAGCAACAGGCAAAAGAGAACTCAGCAGCTGCATTTTAAATGGATTAGAGGTCAAAGTTCACTTAACTGTAGTAAGAAAATGTAATCTGCTAGGGAGAGAGGATGGTTGGAGCCACTTTTTCATCCTGTAATTGCTCTGAGTATTGGAGACAGAAGCATAGATTGTCATTGAAGAAAGTCATTCACAGAATAGCTTCCCAAGATACTCATGCAGACAAAACCCTCCTTTTATATTCCTAAAAGGTACAGGAAAGGGAATACAAACAAAAATGGTACAGGTATTTCCCTGTTACCAGCTGTGATAGAAATCACAGAACTAAGTATATCCAATGTTTCCTGGATATTCATGCAAGAATTTTGATACAAAGAAGAAAAAATATGTTTGGATTTTTCCAAAGCAGGATTTTTCTTTCATTCTGGTAGAATCCAGGAAGCTCTGCAATCACGAGTCAAGAACTGAGCTGTACTGTGCAATAAAGGGTCATGTACATAGGGTGCCCTTCACCCTCCTTAACCAATATCTTCTGGCACTTTTACCTCCCCCTGATCAAGAGATGGAGAAGCTCTTGCCTATGACACCCAGACATTAAATTCTCACATCCAGGAAAAATACATTTACTTCCTCTATTCAGCAGGGAAATTCTTCTTCAATATAAGACACCTTACTGCTCTTTCATATATATCTAAATTTCAGATCATGCTCATCTGCATATGGATAGATAGAATGTACATATATGTGTTTGCAAGCATCATCCAAGTAGCAAATTATCTTACTAGAAGGTTCACTTTATTTGTATTATCTCCTATTTTTCTAGTTATGCAGCTTTACTGAATTATTATCAGAAATTATTAGAGTCTACAAGATTAAGACATGGGCTTTGGTCAGAAGGGTACAAGTCTTCATGACTTTATGAGAGCTCTTGACATTTTTATTAGATTCAGGTTGGGTGTTAAGGTTAAAATCATATAATAATATTGATTTGATTTCATTTTAGAGCAAAATTTGTTGCAATTTTTTTTAATTTATGAGAAAAGCTTAAACCTATGAAATCAGTAGGGTTTAAATGTTCTAAAATGAGAAGGGCAAGTAAATCCCTGCTATGTACCCGTCACTTACTGCTTCTAAAATGTGGTCAGCATATGGAAGAGTGCATACAAGTGTATGTATTTTAACTTAGCACCATTTTTGAGCTTGGTTTGTGTTGACAAATCCTTGTGATTGACAATACTAACACTGAACCCTGCAACAAAAGTTGAATAGCTCAAATTTTATGTAGAAACGTAGAAAGGACATCTCAAAGAAGAAAGTGGCATCTATTATGTCATGCGGGGTTTTGCTTGTTCTTGTCAGTTTTGCTAAAGAACATGAAAGTAGAAAAATTTTGTCTTATGATCACTGCAAAACATTTTGTGCAATTTTTCCTTTGTTGGCTTTATAAGGAGACTGAAAGTGCATCCACTGAATATAATGCTTCAGATAGAGATCTGCTGCTCTCTTGTCATATCTTAGTGATTTTGAACAAGCTCTTCTTTCAGATGTAGATCAGAGAAGCAAGTAGGTGGTTGAAGAGGAAAAAAGGAAAAGCAAGACACCCTTTCAAGTTTTTGTGGTGAGGACTCAGCACTGATGAAAGATTTCTACTGTTTAGATCATGCGACCTCCTGGTGTTTGAACTTTTTGAGTTCTGAGAATCCTGTACTTGCTATGTCAGGGAGCATTTTCCTCCCACTGACCCTTCTGTGCTGGGATTCAAATGTGGATTACATCTTTCTTATTAAGACAAAAATGTACATTGTCTTTCTGATTAGCTGATTTACTGTATGATTTGCATACAGAAATTGTTCTAAGAAGAATAGCCATATTGCACTAAATGGAGAAGCCAAATTTGAACAAACAATATAGTATATTAAAAAAATAATTTAGTTTATGAAGAATTGATAAATAATTGATAATTAATTAATTAAATCTGTGGCATTTAAAAAAATAAGTCTTAGTTACCTTTTATATTATTATGCTTTCATGTCACTACACTTCTAATTTCTCCAGAGGAAAACCCCAAATTATCCCACAGAAAAGGTCTCAAAATATTTCCTTCTAGGTCTCCTAGAACATCTCCTTCTAGAAGGAAATCACTTTTTCCTGAAGAACCTCATCTCATTTTATCCTTGCAAGACAAGCAAACTAAATTTGAAAGCTCCTTTTAGCATCCATAAAAATCTGTAAGACCCTTTCAGTTTTAGAAGCCTTTGAAGTTAATATTCTATTCCATTCCATTCTATTCTATTCTTTTCTATTCTATTCTATTCTATTCTAATTTCAGAGTCAATTGGAGAAAAGGCCTCAATGAAGAATTAAATCAAATACAATCAAATTAAATCAAATAGAAAACTAGATACCATACTGATTACCAGTTCTGAAAAATACCACGAGGTATATTACCCCTTGTTTTTGCCTGCTTGGTCAGCTGCAATCTCTTCTCAGCTCTCTGACTGCAATTTCCCTGTTTAGCCATTTAAGAGAGGTCAGAATATCATGGCTTGATTCAGTGCTTTGCTCCTGCCCCAGGGTATCCCCACTGATCTCTAGTTGCTGCTGTAGAAGGATATGGGTAACCAATGGGTTGGTTTTAGGGTTTTTGTTGGTTTTTCAATTTTTTTTTCTTAAAACAAGCATCAAACGAGCATCAAACATGCTAGTCCTTTCCAGGCATCTTTTTGATACCTTATGGTGCCTGAGCACAAGATGCCTCTGCTCAGGTAACTGAATTGAGGCCTAAGTGTCAGACAACAATTATTTTTCTTCCAAGCCCAACATCCTAAGAGTGCTGCTCTAACAGCACATGAGGCTGTTCCCATGGGGTTGACGTCTTAGATTATAACAGGTTCATCTGATTAGATGATCATCAAACTCTCAGAAACTGGCAGAAATTAAAGCTTTACTTTTGCCTGGAAAGTGGTAACTATTCCTGGAAATCTCTACCAAAAGTACAATTCAGCTTTACAACTGCACCAACATGTTAAAGCAAACAGAGGGAGAAGTTGCTTTTCCACCATTAACTGTCCTTTACAACCTCATTGCTCAGCTTTAATATGAGCGGATCCCATGCAGAGAATGAATCCAGAAGGATTAGATGAAGGAGAACCACTTTTATGAGCTCTAACTTCATCAAATGCTTATCTGTAGTGAATTACTCTACACCTCTTAAAAATAAAAGTAAATATCCAAATGCTATAGCTTGTTCTTTTTATGTTCTTTCTAAATTATTTTCATCTGTTTTAATTCTGTGTAATATTATTAACCTTAATTGATATTATTATAGTGGAATTCACCCCATCACATATCAGTACGACTAAGGGTGGAAATAGGACCAGGTTATTTTCTTAAACGTATGGGTTTTTCAACAAAAATGTCTTATGATGCCTAAAATACTTGCCTGTAAAGCCAGCTGTGGTCTGGGCTGCATCCAAAGCAGCATGGCCAGCAGATTGAGGGAGGTGACTCTGCCCCTCTGCTCCACTCTTGTGAAACCCTACCTGGAGAACTGCATCCAGCTCTGGCATCCCAGCACAGACCTCTACACATGGACCTGTTGGAATTAATCCAGAGGAGGGCCATGAAGATAGTTAGAGGGATGGATGACATCTACTATGAGGAAAGACTGAAAGAATTAAGATTGTTCAGCCCACAGAAGAGAAAGTTACTGGGAGATCTTATCACAGCCATTCAGTACTTGAAAGGGGCCTGTAAGAACCATGGGGACAAACTTTGGAGCAGGGCCTGTTGTGATGAAACAAGGGGTGATGGTTTTAAGATAAAGGAGGGTTAATTTAGACTGTGTACAAGAAATAAGATTTGTTTTTTTTTTTTTTAATGAGGGTGGTAAAACACTGAAACAGGTTGTCCAGAGAGGTGGTTGATGCCCCTTTCTTGGTAACACTCAAGATAGGTTGAAAGGGGCTCTGAGAAACCTGGCTTAGTGGAAGATGCCCCTGCTCTTTGGAGAGATTTTGAACTAGATGACCTTTAAAAGGTCCCTTCCAACCCAAACTATTCTATGACACTATACACAAGAGATGGCAAACAGTTCCTCATATTTCAGCAACTAAAGAGTCAGCCTTGGTAGCTGGGAGAAAAAAAGATCCCAAAGGCTTAAAAAGCACAGCAAGGACAGAGAAGGGTTTTCATGACAACACTGACAAAGTTACAGAAGTCAGGAATCAAGGGACACAGTATACCAAATGTTTTAATATTGTCCATTAGAAAGAGTCAAGCAACTGGTCTCCATGGCTCCACTGAGAACACCTGTCCGCATAGAAAACCTTCAAATCAAATACTACTGCCTTTCCATCTGAAACCTGAAACAATGCTATTTTTTATTTTAAAATGAAAGTTTTATTTTGAAGGAGAAAGATTATTTCTCTGTGTGGTTCTAAAAAGAGAAGGATCTGGGCTCAGAAGATTTCATTGTTCTTTACTACTTGGCCATAGAAAAACCAGCTGCCTCTCATACTGGCAAATCAGCTAATCAGTGTGAAATAGCAATTGTTTTAAATGGATAATTGACTACAGGTGCAATGAATTACACATCCATTTTGGGATCCAAAGACATAAAAAATTGTGGGTGTTGTGTTGTTTTGTTGGTGGTTTTTGTTGTTGTTTGGATGGAGGTGGATTTATTTTGGTTGGTTGGTTGTGGGAGGGGTTTTGTGTGGGGTTTTGTTTGTTTGTAATTTTGTTTTTATATAAAACTTTCCTTTTTTAGGTAGCCATCTTTTGGAAACTGCAATTGCTGGAACAACCTTAAAGATTCCCTTAAGAGAAACACTCTGCAACACTATAGGGAACAATAACATCAAAGCATCTGTTTCTTTTATATTAGTCTGAAGAAAAAGAAGGGAGTCAGTTCTGAGGGAGAAAGAGGAAGATGCAGGTATATGCTCCAAAACCTACACAGTCATGGGGTATTTTTATTGACCTCTGTAACAAAACAATCATAGAGAAGCACCCTCAAATCCTATGCTACACTGTATTTCTAAATTATATAACCTATAGCCCTTTCTTGAGGATTCATGTACTGTGCTGTGAGGTGATAAAGAAGCTAACCAAATCAAATAAGTTAAGTGAGAACAACAAACACTGCATAGAAAAAGTCCAAATACGAGCTAGAGTACTACCTGCTAGATGATATACACCAATCAAGCTCTCTGAAGAGCTGAATCATTTGTCACAAGAGGTTTCAAAATTGCTCTGCAAATTACACATTTAAGAATAAACATCCCCTGCTTTGAAACATATGGTATATTTAGGATGCTACACAGCATCTGTTCAGTTTCACAACAAAACCTCACACCACAGTTCCATGATAGGAGGTAAAACAGAAGCTCCATTCCCAGAAACAACAGAATCAGGAAAAATCTCATCTCCACAGCTGAAACTAGTAGGGAAGTCTTCTCCTGCCTTTGTTGAAGAGATATCATGAAAATCTGAGCACTGATTACTTTATCAAAACCTTGAGAAATAGTTATCTTTGCTTAATGAAATCCATGTAACTGGTATATTCCAGCTGTGCCGGCTGCTTAGGGAATTGCCAACAACATACTGGATAAGACATGCTATTTGAGATCTGAGCAAAACTCTCTATCAGAGGAAGACCACTACTTTCCTCCAATCTCCTAATCTTTGATTTTCCTTGGGCTTTCCTTCCTCAGAAGCAGTTTGCAGGGCTGAGTCTCTGACAATTAGCAAAATCACATACTCACATTAACAGCTTAATTTCACAGTGGTTTTTACCATTCTATTCTTTCTGTCCTATTCTTCTGCCCCTCCTCCTCTAGAACATCAGTCAGAGAATGTGTTTATCTCTCCCCTCCTTTCCTAGGGTCAGCCTGGTGCTGTTTTTTCCTTTAAACTTCAGAATAAGCATGGGAAGTTACTGTGAGCTAAGGTCTGTTGTACCGAGCCCATCTGTAGGGTGAGCCTCACCTGGGCACTGGGTGAAGCAATAGGCAGGCAGTTTCTCCCCTTTCTTATCAGATTTTGATCTACTAAACTTCTGATGTGAAGGGTGAGCATATGGTGAGATAAATACATGGATTAATACCAGAACATCCAACATCATATGAAACAAGCAGACTGCTTCAGTATCCTGTCTCTAACAGTGACCCTACGTAAACAGCCAAAGAAGAGAAAGGTCAATGATGTGTAATATTTCTCCTGAGTATTCTTCCAGCCATCAGCTATACTCAGGTTAGGGATTTCCTGATCTTCCTACTATTTGTCTAGCTAATGACCCTCAAACTGTTTCTCTCTCAAGTTCTCATCCACTCTCCCCTTGAAACCCAGTATCACATATCTTGTAATAAAAGTTTATTTGGGAGGAAATTGCACCACCCTATTACTTGTTGCCTTAAGAACCAAGTTGAACAGAGCATTTCCTTTCCTTTCCTATGGCTTGAAAGGGTATAACACTGTTAAGGTGAAAGGAACCATGTTGTTTTTCACATTGGTGAGATTCTTAAGGTGTCCATCTAGTGATGAAAGAAAAAAGTGGGAGGGGAAGAATTTGGAAGGAAGAAAAAGTGATAATAGGAAGAAGAAAATAACAGATGGGAAGAGAGTTTTCTGAGCTGAACATTTTAGTTAGAAAGATAAAGGATAGTACAAATATCTGGACTGTCTTTTGGGTTTAATACGGTAGAGTAAGAGTGAAAAAGAACTCTCATTAAAGTCTTCAAAGAAAGGTTATTCCCTATAGTGTAAAAGGCACTGATATGCATGCCTCCTATTAACTCTAATGGGGACTAGACATGCAAATCTTCTTAGAGAACTCCCACTGAGTTTTGTGCATAAATCCTGCAAGAAACGGTAGGTTAATAGGCCTGTGGGTATAAAACAATTGCATGCTTATTAACCTCCAGAGCTTTTCTTGAAAACAACTCTGATGACTACTGTGTTTTTTGGTAGAATCATGGCAACATAGCTATGTTGAATTGCCCCTGTGCTGTTATGTAAAAGGTGGTGCTTACAGCTGATAAACCACACAGCAGAGGATTTAGTCACAACTGGTCATTGACTAAATTATGTCCTACACTGGTCACTCAGATTGTTCAATAAGTTGATGCACTTGGTACTTTTTCCTCAAAATCAAGTATATATACAGGTATTAATATATATTTATGAAAAAAATATTACTTATCTCTGTCATGCCTAAGCCTTATTTGATACTTATAAATAATCATTGAGACTGGATATGTGTCACTGCAGTGTCCTCCTTCAAATAATGCATCTTAATATTTGGAAAGTAATGCTCCACATCCTTGGTGGTGTGAAGCCAAAGATCACCTGAAAGTAGCACCAGTCTGTGCTACTTCCTTAGCTACTACCTATTAGCACCAGAAACTCTTTGATGGGTTCCTCACTGAGATTCCACTTTCTCTGTAGGCCATGGAGTGCATTCCTTAAGCTGCTGATGATTACATCTTAAATAGCAAGAGTGCTTCATACTCCTATGCCACCTTCAACTTGAAAAGATGAATTGAAGTACTAGCCAGTAATTTTTAGTCTCTGACACTTGTTGGAAATAGGAAACTGCTTTTACACTCAATTTAGAGAATATAAGTTCTCAGGGGTTAATAATCTTGTACAGTACTGCTCAGGATGTTTAGTCATGGAGCCTTGTAGACCATGTGAGTTGATTTACCCATTTCTCTGTCTATGTTCATGGTTTTATTTTGATCTTCTGTTTGATATTTAACTATGCAGGGGTTTTGCCTGTCACAAATGACCAATGAGTCTTGCATTTTCCTGGTCACCTCACAGACTTGGTGCTGCTTGGCCTGCTTAGGAAGTCACTGTTTCATGGGAAATAAGAAGGTCCCAGAAATCAACGATTACAGCTGAATCCACAAAGACAAGCTTTAAGCAACAAAAAAAGCTAATAAGCTGGATTCTGCCTTGGTTTATATTCTTGTGTCTGTGTATTTTGTGACTAAGAGTATCATCAAGAGTAGTGTATTATCAAGATAACTAAATGATGACCCTCTCACTGTAATTTTCACAAAACTAGATACAGAAGAGAAAACAATGAAGAGAATTCAGGACATTTAGGCTGAATACCACTTCAATTTTCTAGCAGTGAGGAGTGTTGGATCTTTTGCAGAGAAGATTTCTCTCCTATCTAGGACAATTGTGCAGAAAGAAAAACAGGAAAGTAAAAGAGCAAGGGTATGAACTTTCTTTTGCTGGATGGGAACCATGCTGGTTGTTCACTGTAGCATCTAGTAGTTTCCTAATCTCTACTGCTTCTGCAGCCACTAGATTGCTGCTGAATTTGATAATGGAATGTCACAACTGAGAATAAACATAAATGTTGACTTTTTTCTTCAAGAGCAGCCAAGAGTCAGCCAAGAGCTCCAGACCACAGCAGATGGCTTGGAACAGAAGGTGACAAACTACACAATATCCCCAGGAAATCAGGCTGCAATCTGCTAGGTCTGTGGTGTCACAGGGCATGGGTCTTTCGGGCTTTGGGACATGTTCCCCTTGTTGTCCCTGAAACTGCATGCTCTGATCAGAGCTTAGCAGGAGTCAAGTGCCAGGCTGAAAACACTGCTGCCTTTATTTGCAATCAGCTTTAATGCAAAAAACCATCATTTTGACTCATTATTCCCAAAGCTGTTGAGGCTTCTATGCCTTCTAGTGTGCTTGCAGTTAACAGCACCACAATTTATAGTTTTTCTTTGAGTACCTCCACACTCCCATCCACTGTCGGAAGATGCTTAATGAAAGTCATTTCTGCAGAAGATAAGAACCACTTTTTCTTTACAGGGGCTTTAAATTGTAATGGTATATTAAACCACAACTATGGATTGGAAGGGAAAAAAACCCACAACAACATGATTAGGCATTGAAACACTCAGTAAAACTGTTACTTATAATGAGTAAGAAGATGAAGATGTACAAATAAAAGCACAGCATGTTTTCTTTGAGAGTCCTTATTAATGAGAGGGACTGTGGGGCTTCAGTATTAAACAGCCGATGAACAGCAGCCATTTACATCCAAACGAATTGATCCTAGCAAGATTAGCAGAGCTGGGGGACAGATTTCAAGCCTCTCATTACTTTATATGGAGACAGATCTTAGATAGGATTGCCTCCTTCAACAGTGTGATCCCTGAATAGTGTCTGAGAGGCAATTCCTTTGCACGCTGGGTTTTCATGGAGGCCAAGGGTGCTGAAGGGAAATGGGCACTTTGATCCCGCTGATCTGCGATAGGGCTGAAGCATCCATCTTTCATCAATTTTTGAATAAGCCCATTTTTTCTTTCCCTGGGAGGAGCTAGTATGAATGCATTTGTTGGTTGTCATACCACTGGGAACCATACGGAGAGTCTTTAAATAGTTGGAAATACTTGAATGGTACATTTAAATTATATTTGGAGATTTTCTTTTTACAACATTGTTATGCATCAGAATCAGGAATTTTCCACCAGAACCGGGAATAGCTTTTTATGGAAAGCTGCCAACCTCCTGACACGTCTCTAGAAAAAGATAAGTGAAGCAAGAAAATGAAGAGATGTTTCAGTGTTGATGGGGTTTTCCTGATTTTTTTTTTTTTAAGGTGTATATATAGAATGAAAACTGTGGAAAAGATAGACCAAAATAAGACTATGGCAGTTAAGTTTTCAACTCTAAAACCTTAAAATTTTTATGGTCACCCTACATGTCCCCTTTTGAACTAAGAACCATAATATTAATCTTTGCAGGAGATTCACATAGATGGTTTGTGGGAAGCTGAATGGGCCTTGGATGCAAAAATATATTTATGTTTTCTGGTCTGCGTAGGAGGACCCAGTAATTCTTTTCTATTTAATGAGCATATTCACTTAAAACATGCTGACTGCTTTTGGATTCATACCTAATAGACACTCTACCAGTTTCATCAAATCCAAAATGAAATGTACAATTTAGAAAGCCAAATAGAGCAATGAAATATGTGATTTTTTAATAGAAAATGGTGATTTAAGAGCCTCAGTTCTGTTCATCTTCATGGAATTTTATTTGTAACATACAGTCTGAAGTCATTGTTTTCTAAATGCACTGTTCATGTAGAAAGCCATTTAATGTATGCAGCTTAGCCAATAGTGTTTCTCTAACTTAAGTGCACAATAATATATGCAGAGCCAAAAACCAGGAAGTTTAAAGCACTGTAGACATTTTGGAACCATTGCATTGCCCCTTAGGAAACTGCAGGACTGTCTTAACTGGCCAAAATAACAGGGAAGAGAACAGGCAAGGAAACCTCATAGTCAAGTTTCCTGGGATCTCTACAGAGAGATTTTCTTACACTATGGTTTAGAACTATAATTGCAATACACCATAGGAGTGAAAAATGGGCACCTTTGTCTTAGTACCAAATATTCAAGAGGATTTGCTTTTTAAAATGAACTTCAATCCAAAAATTTCAAGGTTCTGTTTTCTCCTTTCCCCTTTTACATCCTCAATTTGAGCTATTTGAATTGACTGTATCCTATCTCTCTGATCAGGTTAATAAATTTGATAAACTGCGCTTATATTTCAGGAGGATATTCCTAAGGCTACTTTACCTTTTTTGTTTGTTTGTTTGTTTTCTTTTTTGTTTTCTTTTCCCCTCTGAAGGTCTCTGTTATCAGTCTCTGGCTGTAGAAGACACAGGACTACTTTTCTGTTACTTGCCTTTCCATATGAGCTACTACATAGACATATGCTAGTGTGTTGTGATCTAAACCTATTTCAGTCAAAAGAATTTTAACTGTGAGCCAAAGCTATCCTGCCACCTATGTTTTTAATAGCCATTCAAGGGGAAAATTAGAAAGAAAAAAGATGAAGAGATGAGGCAAAGTCAATATAAGCAAATTTAAAGAATTTCTAGCAAAGGAGTAAAAGCACTAGAGATTCAGGAAAAGAGTAAACCCTTAAGACATACCAAGATAAAAAAGCTAATAGGAGAAGCAAAGGAGGAAATGTCAGCTCTGCAAGGTCAAGGGTTATCTCACTGCCAGGAGCTCTGCAGACTGACTCTTCCCCACATGCCAAGTGCCTGACCTGCCAAGAAACTGTGCATGATTGATTGAGTGATAAATATATTAATGCTCAGCATAGCAGCATGTTCCTCTCAGATCATTACTGGGAGCATTAGCAAAAGTTAGGTATTTGCCATGTTATCATGGTGGACTTTAAAGTGTATCATCCTGCTGCCAAATCTCCAAGCCTTGACTAAAGTGCCCACATAAAAGTTACCCACAGACATGAGGGTTACAGTGTGACTGAAAGAAGTAATCCTTTCTCCTTAAATGTTTAGTCAACTGCATTCCATACTCATGTTTCTCTTTGCACAGTCTACTGTGAAAACAGAGGCACTGGGTTGACAGAAACAATTTAATGGTAAGGTATCTCATTTGAGAGAATTGTTACCCTTTTTCTTGTCCCAAAGAGATATTTGAGAATCTCCTTATAAAGAGATAGAGAAATTGGCTCATTAAAAAAGGGAATTATCAGAAGAGGTTCACTACAGTCTGCCAGAAGAATATGAATACTGTCATAAGAATATGAGAATGAATTGATGAGGACATCAAGACAAGAAGCCAGTCTGAAGTAATATAATCTATAATCCATAAAATATTTTGAAAGCATTCTTTATGCAAAGTTAAACAGAACAGGCCTAGTTTCTGGACTAAAAGTCAGAATAATAGTCTGTATATAAAGCTGACTGCTGAACTGAAAGGCATTTGTAAATAGCGGTAAATCTCATTTTTTAATGGGGAGTGATGATCTCTACCAAAATGGAGTAGCAGGCCTGGTTTTACTCAGCAGTTTTAGTGTATTAACTGTGTGAATTGAGAAACAGGTTTATACACTGCTTCTATGCAAAAGGAACATCATCAATCTTATTCAATTATATAAATACTAACACTTTACTGTAATTGTACCATAAACCACAAAATTGCCTGCTAAAGGTTAAAAGCATTAGACAGATTGACAAGATTTTTCTCATTGCTTTTCAGACTAGTGTAATAAGTTTTACCTTTTCAAAAACAGAGACCTGATTGCAGCTGTGGCTCCCTAGCACCTTCAGAATTTGTGCTTCTGAGCTCCTGAAGCTTGTGATAAGTTAAGGAACATATGAGGAATAGGGGCTAAGCTTAAATCTTTTAAAATTAAAGCAAATTGTTGAAAGTTCTTTTGGCTTCCAAATTCTTATATGTATAAATGTTTGCTCTCTGATAATTGTTAGGTTGTAATTAAATCTTCCAGGTTATAAAGGAGATTAAGAGAGACAGACAATGCACTGTGTTACAGCACTGATGTTTCAAGGAAGGCCATAACACAGAGATGTCTCTGTGAACTTGTTGTTTGCTCACAGGGGCTCTTTTGAATAGAATTGTAAGTAATTTTTACCCATGGGAACATCTCCTTTATCCATGCAAAGTCCATGTGCTCTGTGTCACTGGAGATGGATCACTCTTCCCATGAGCTCAGGATGCTCTACTGAGCAAGCTTGACAATTTCCATTCTGCTATTTTTCTTTCTAGAGAGGGAAGATCCATGGAGGTCATACAACTGGGAATAGCTTTGAAGAAGGGACGAAGCTGCTTCACTTTCCTCTTCTCCTCTTTCTGCAGGTGCTCTTACATTGGCTCAGCTTTGAAGGGAGTTGCAGTGAGGAGAAGAGGTGAGAGAGGAACTGTGTATTTAGGCAACAGGGCCATGGCAACAAGAAAAGAAAACCAAAATTGTTACCCTTGGGCAATTCCAGGATAATTAAAGGCTGTAGGCAAGTCCAAGTGGGTGCAGAGAAATCAGTAAAATACTTGGTTAATTCATTACTTATTCTGAATCCACTTGTTCAAAAATTTAGAAGTTATTCAGAATTTCTTTTTCAGAAGGGTGCCAATCTTGGGTAGCATTAGAGCAACAAACATGATACCAACAAACAGAATAAAAATAATTTTATAGGCGGATATAATGGACATTTTATTGTACTATTTTTGCAGCTTTAGATGCTATACAACTGACAGCTTAGATGATCGCTAGTCTCAAAAGCTGACAGAAATTGTGTGCAAGGGAAGAGTAGACAAAATCAAGATAGTTCACTTTGATGTAAACTCAGTGGTCTCAGTAAAGTTTGAAATGAAGAGTTGCCCACAGCCCAGAAAATCACAGTCTCCAGGAAAATACTGGACATCACACAAGGGCACTCAAGGCCTATTTGGAGTTGAAGACTCCAATTCCCTCTGATGACAGATGTAAATCATTCAAATTTTTAATCGGAATAGGATGCTGTCTGAGAATGAAAAATGTAATTGGTAAAGAAGGATGGAACAGTGAACAGTACTTGTTGTCTAGGTAATCAAGGACATAGTTCTGCCAGCTGAGCCACTGAAAGTGAAGTGAACACAATCTCTCACTAATTTAAAGTCCAATTCCATTGTGGAGCAATTAATTTCTCAGTTCACAAAGAAAAGGTTGACACTCAGTTCCCAGCAGAGAAGGGAGCATGATTTAATCTTGCCTTGCAAAATTCTTCTCACCCGTTCAACCAAGGGAGTTTGTTTCTTGGCAGACATGCAACTATCATTAGTTTTTAATTATCAGTATAAATGGCAAACAAGCATAGATGGTGCTTGGGATACACCATTTCCCTGTGTGATTTGCATGGCTGCTTTAATCTCATTTATTATTACATATTGGTGCACAACATTGTGTTTTTGGAGTGGATTTCCAAAGCATGGATCCTGAGGATACAGGATGCAAGGATACTTGGGTGGTATTGAGTACTGGCCTAACTGAGTATGGACCAGCAACCTGCAAGAGGGCAGGGATGGGGAGACTGCATAAAACAGAAAACCATCCTTGTAAACAGGCAGCTGATGCTGAGAGGACAGGGCAAACCAGGGAGACAATAAGGTGGCCTGTTGGGCCATCTATTCCCAGGTGTTAGCAATGTGGTGAATAAAACAGGAAGAATTTGATGTCATAGAATGTGGATGAAACTGCCACTACTACAGGAACATGAGAGCCTAATCTGTAGGACTGGCAGGTTAGTACTGAGCATGACCAGGAACTACAGGCAAGGAAAACATGGAGAAAGGGCTTCAAAACATATGTGGAAATGATTGCTCTAAGGTCACATTGGAGACAGGAGTCAGAATTTCAAGAAGTTATGAAAGAGGAAGAAAAAGAAAGAGAGGAGTATTTCCCAGTGGCAGCCTATTACAGATTTTTAGCTGGAAGCAGAAAATTGATTTTTTTTGGGACCAGAATAAAATATACAAAGCCATGCATTGATAAGAACAGGTAATCAGCAGTTAGCACATCATATTTTCTAGGCTGGTACTGTAAAGCAAGAACAATCCATAACTTTGCTGGGATGCATGGTTATATATACATATCTGTATCTCCAAGCAGTCAATTTTCTTCTCTGCAAAACAGAGGAGCATTTAGTTTCAACCATCTCTGCAAAAGCCATCTGCAGTTCATCAAACAGATTCTGCACTTAAGAATGCCCTAGTTCCCAAATCACCCAACAGTGGAGTGCACAGCAGTGCTTCACACAGTGGGGCAGCAGCAGCCCTGGTACTTCTGCCCTACACTAAGTGTAGGGTAGAAGCTTTTCTGAACACATCTACCTGCTGCAAGACTGAACGTATACACATTTGCCAAAAAGAACACGTATGCCTATTTAGCTTAATCATGAGGCCAAAATGGCTTTTGGGATCCCCTGAAGCTCCAAGTTAAACAGAAATGAAACATTGTGGGGAAGTATAGTACTAAGAGAAATAGCTATTTATTTCTGCCCCCACTCATACTGGGGAGGACTAGCTGAAAAGTCTGAACATTTGTAAAGTATTGCAAAAGGCAACTGCAAAGTAAAAGGATGGTATGAATGAGGAAAGTAAGGATCAATGGATTTAAACAAAAATAAGTTCAAAAACTGTTGGGAAAATTTTTTCTAAGAATATAATCCAAAGGATAAGGGTGTACTATAGAGAGCTGGCAGTACTGAGAGACACTTTAATAAAGACACAGTGATGAAGTATCCCAATACAGATGAAAGATAAGAAGCAGTGTAAGAGAATATTACAGCTGTATCACAGGATCATTACAGATCTGAATATCAAAAAGGCACTACAAAAAAAGGCAGAAACAAGATATATAGCTGCATTTGACTATAAAGGAATAACCCAACATGAAAATATACAATTTAAAAAAAATACTGCACAAGAGAAAGCTAGCAAAAGACAGAATAAAGTAAGCAAAGCATGTGAGAAGCACAGGGAGGCAAAGGAGAATACAAACCCCATGCCTAATGGGAAAGAAAGCAACCAACAGCTGCTGTGAAGAAGATTGGGTTGATATTGCCTTTTGCTTTATCTTCAAGTAAAAGGTGAAGAACATTTAGATGAATTAGATATATTTACATGAGTGATGTATGGTGAAATCCATCCATACTTAAAAAACAGTTTTAAAGCAGTCAGCATCAAAAAGTCATGAAGCATGGTGAGACCCCGAGGGACTGAAAGAGGAAAACAAAAACCTGGGAGAACATAAGAAAACTACAAAATAATTAAAATACTTTTTTTAGAAGAATTCTGAAGCAAATGGCTAAATGCTTGTTTCAAAACCTGAATTTTGTAAAGTGGTGAGAAACATTCCATTGGAGTGGTCCAAAGCAAATTTTGTGAAACCTTTACTTTTCCTTTGTTTTAGTTTGTTTTATTTTACTTTAGCAGAATGTCTGTCTGAAGAGCTCAGGAAAAAACAGTGACATATGAAGCCTATTGTCAGTAGGATTTCTGCCACTACTACGAACATATGAGGAATACATGATCCTAGTGTGGATGGGTGGTGCTGAGAAAAAAAATCAACCACAACAAAACCCAACACTCGGAAGAACTGTTCTCTTAACATTGTAAAAGTGGGGCAGATCAGGGGTGACCTTTTCAGGAAGATTTTTGCAAATAATATCCTAAATTTTGCCCTTTATGGCATTTTTCTCATAGAATGAAGAACAGCATTTGTGGAAGGCATCGGACTAGAGGGATGACAGGACTGGAATGCTAAGTGGTCTTTGTACAGTGGATAAATATCTGAAATCTGCAAGACACCCTAGAGACAAGAAGGGAGGACTGCATTTAGGAAAGAGGAACCAAATGCTTGAATAAAAGCTGGGAATAACTGACCATGCTGCTGATAAGGACTTTCAGTGTTACAGACCACAAAGCAAATATGTGATGCTGTTGCAATCAATAAATAAATTTATACATTTCATGTAGATTTATAAAATACAGAGGGCTATTGTTGATGTGCATTTCAGTGCATAAATGGCTCTCTATATTAAAAGATTGGAACAATGTGGCTTAGCTTCCAGCAGAGGAGAGCTAAGGGAGACCTAAGGGAAACACCAGGAAGGTGAGTGACAGGCAGGAACTGGTTATCAGAAGAGGATGAAAAATGGTCTTTATTGTATGCTTTTGATAAATCAATAAGACAAACAACTTGTGAGAGAAGGTCATGGCATAACAGGGTCCTGACTCTCTGTGGAAATGTAGAAAAGATTATTTCTCAGGGGCCTTTCAAGTCTTCTGTCTTCTGTGATTCTAGACTTATGTGAGAACAGGGCCCTCACTAGAATTTCTTTGAAAGACAAATTTAGGCTCCTTTGAAAAAATGAATTTTAAAAGTACTTTATGTAGGCCTTGGCTAAAGAGCCATCTAAGCAATAGTTTGGGAGTTTTATCTTTCAGCAGGTCAGGATTTCAGCCAAAGGCATCTTTGCTGCTTTTGTCTGTTTGAACTCAGGAGTCAGTAACCCGGAGTTGTGTGCAGAATGAAAGAAGGAATGGGCCCACAAAATTCTGGGTTTGGCTGTTTTTGGAAAAACAATAATATCTGCTATGAGCCTGGGGATGGTCCAGGTGAGCAGAAACAGAACCATATAGATGCCCTTGAGAAAAGGACATTGCAACATTCAACAGATCTCTGGAAGTGCATGCTCAGAAATGCAGTGTTTCTTTTCACTGGCATACACCTATAGGCTAGTTTTCTGCCACACATCTTTATTAATCTAGCCAATAAAATTGATTCTGATAATCCTTTCCTCAGTTTAAAATTGGGTGTGTTCTGAGGTGATGGCCTTTAGCACCTTTCATTTTCAGACCTCTGTGGTTCCAGCTCTTGCTAGAAATGCCAAAGTATGATGGAAAGATACATTATCATTAGTATTTCATCTTGCTGAAGGATGTTTTCCATTGTTGTTATTATCATATAAATTAGAACTTCGATGCCATGCAAGACTAATAATGCCATAAAAAATTTATTCTAGTACTCTTTAAAAATATTGATTTAAAAGAACAATAAAATCTGATTTTTGTCTGCTGCTTCAAAGCATTGTTTGGTTCTTTCTAAATATCAAGCAGCAGAAAGTTAAAAACCTTCATATAATGAATGAAGCAAAAGATACAAAGATATTGTCACAAAATTTTCCATCATAGAGAGAAATATCAGAGAAGAATATTGATTTACTGTTTGGTAGAGTTTGGTGGGGTTTTTTGTTTGTTTGTTTTTTATTTTAAATACTTGGAAAAGTCTTTAATTTTAACCTAATTTTAACAAGTTTCTAGAATGACAGTGGAACAAGGCTTTTGTGAAAGGTCTTATGCTTATATAAGACCATAACCTAGGTAGTACACGGAGCTTTAGGACACCCTGTACCATGTCAGAAATTCTTTTTAGCTATAACTCTGATCTGTCAAGAAATGAAGTTGCCTAGTCACATTTCTTTAAGAAATTGCTCTAGTAGGGTAATTTTGCACCAACATGATCTATGACAGATCAAGTGTCACCTGTTGTCCTCACCTGCTTAACTTTATTCAAATTAGGCATCTTCTGTCCTTCCACAGCCAGCATAAAGCTGGCATAAAGCTTTAAGCCCACATAAGCTCTTGCTAATTTGGCAGCAATGTGACAGAAATTCAACACTGAATCTGGATCAAAAATTGTGCTGCTGAGCGATTCATTCATGCACATACCTGGCATCAACAATCAGAGACACATGGCTTAAGAAGAAGGCCAGCAGTGTGTGAACTAGATAGAGTCAAAAGGAAAAGAGATGTAAGCAGTTTCATACCCAAAAGGTGGCAGTACTGGAAAACAGGATGGGATGCCAGTTACGGGATCATGCAGAGGCTGATGGGAAGAGGCATATGGCACATGATGTCAATCAGCAACATCATACAGGGATGTCTCCTTGTGTAGAGCACTACACAGACAGTGGTGTGGACAGAGAAAGTGGTGTTGCCCAAGAAGCCACCTGAGAATTTCCATAGAGGGTTGAATATAGTTTGGCAAACAATTCCCACAAATTCTTAGCTCCACATAGGCACCACTGGAGACCGCTGGTAAGGACCTTTCCTTTCAAATAAAAACAGGATGCTCTTGGGCAAAACAACTGGTAAAGTGATGTATTATGCAGCAATTTGTCTCCTGCATTCAGGGCTGCTGAGACATGATAAAAAGACTTACTGTGCTCCTTTTGCAAACCCTGAGAGCTTCACTGATCTGCACACATCACACAGAGCTGTTCTTGGCTACATGGGACTTTGCAAAGCCGTGATAAAATGAGTACATTAAGGCACAAAAAGATGTGTCCCTCTTTACCATAGGACCTGAGCACTGATATCTAATATTTATCCTCACAGCACTCCTGGGATATAGCACCTGAGGCAGAGATGGGTAGAAGTTATATGTTCAAAGGTACTTAAGAAACTGCCTAGCTCTTTAGGCTAGGTAGAAGTTGTATGTTCAAAGGTACTTAAGAAACTGCCTAGCTCTTTAGGCTGGTCTTTTTTGAGGTCCTAGATCTAAAATTTAGATGCCACAGTCAGTGTAAAAACTTTCTTCTGGCAACTAGGGCTTCAGGTTAGATTACACAGTCTCAAATCTTCCCTCCGGCTACTTCTCAAAGATTTGTGATACTTTAAAAGCTATGCAAGTTTTTCAAGTTGACACATACAAAACTGGCAAGATACTGAAGACAAAACGTAGCTAATCATGAGCCATTTGGAGCTCTAGATCAGAACCTGGAGGATATCAAGGAAGATTGGTGCCCTGGGCTTGAGGCTGCAGCAGACGGAGAGAGAGGAGAAGGAGAAGGTGCAGGCTGTTCCATGAAGATGGCTTTATTTGGGGAGGTCCGTGAAGGGTCTCTGCTCTTCTTTCTCAACTAATGGGACACAGTATGCTTCTTTTATAGGGTTGGAAAGGATCCAAGCTTGACCAATGGGTAAGGGGTTAACATGACATTGCCTTATAGGGTTACAGAGATAGGTTAGGGTGGAGGACAGGGAAACAGGAATTTTCTTTTGCTGTTTCAGCATTTCTATTGTTCATATTCTCCATGGTGCTTTTCCTAAATCTATGGGGTTTACTACAGACTGGGACTTCAGAGATGCATGAAATGGAGGCTGAAGGGATTAATGGTGAAATCTTTTGCATTTCAGCTTCAAACTTGTGTGTTGTCTCTTCCAACCCTATCTATTCCATGGTTCTGTGATCACTGATCTAAGAAGCATAGAATGATTTGTGTTGGAAAGGACCTTTAAAGATCATCTAGTCCAAGAAGTCAGATCGAACCTAATATTTCCAAGTATTTAATTGAAGACTCCTGAAAAGAAGAAGTAAAAGGCAGCAACATGGTAATGTAGGAACTGTCAGACTGAACAGTTAAAAGTGTGTGCTAAATCAAGTAGAGCAGAATTCTGAAGATGTCTCATATGAAACTGTTAAGCACTGATCTTCAGTCAAATTAGCCTGTGTTGAGCCTTGTGTTGCCATGAGCAAGGCAACACGAATAGCCATGAATAGCTTTCTTTCTAAAAGACAGCTCCATACTTTTCTGAAGAACCTTATTAGAGGTAACAGCCTTAGCATCAGCTGTACTGGCCTGCCTATGAGATCAGTGTGATGCTGTTCAGAAATGCTACTTCAATTATCCAAAGCTAGAGAGCCTCATTGAGTCAGTCTTGCATGCAGGATACCAAGCTCTGCTTCACTGCAGAAGAGTGCCGTGGTAATGCCGTGGCCCATTTGATCTGAGGGCACTTACAGTAATTCCTCCTTGTGTTCAGCAGTATGCACACACTGTATTGCAGTATAAATATGCCACCATGAGCTGGATAAATTACACAGTCAGAAAAGAACACTAAGATTTCTTAGTTCCAGGCTTTGCCACTCTCTCTGCTGCGCTACTGTCCAGCATGCACAGGGGGGATGGACAGGCTTCAAACACAAACACAAACACACATCCTTGGAGCCATGTGGGGAGAATTTAGACATGAACATTGAAGCATGGCATGATCACAAGGGCAAGAGAAGTCACAGCAAAGTAAGGTCCTTTCAGTAGCCCCATTCCCCCCCTGCTGCAGTACCCAGATCTCAGCAGCAACTAAAGCCTGAACGTGGCAGTGCAAAAGGAGCACATTTCTACAGAGGAAATAGAAAAGTAAAGCAACACCCTGACAGCTCATAAACCCAGTGCTTATGTATTTTACTGAATTGAAATAATTTTTATAGGCAGGGATGGTTATTCCTTGACACTTGTTCGTACGTAAAGTTCTCATCTACTGTTCTTTCTGATTTACTGTGCATGCATGACCTTCTCTCTAAGCTTGGCAGTAAATATTCTGTTTATTTTCTTGAATAAAAGGGAAGGACCAAGCCCAAGGCTGAAAAGTCAGTATAAGAGAATCAAATTTATTCAGAGAGTGTGCACAAGGATGTAGTAGATAAAAACAATGCTTTAGGGTGAGAGCATATGAAACACAGCAGAGAGGAGAGGTTTTTTGTTGCTATTTTATATTCAGTCAGTTTTCCTGCTAGAAGCCAGCTAGTTACTGTCCCAGTCTTGCTCAGATGCTGCTCACATATGCAATCACTGGCAATCCCAACCCTAAATGCTCCCATGAAAATACTGACAGATGCTTAAGCCTTTACCAACCTGCTAACCTACTGGCAAAATAAGCCCAGAAGTGTGTAATATGACATCTTATGGATTTTCAGGTGCTTTTGCCTTCATTTCTTAAGACTTTGGCAGAGAGGATGACACGGGAGCAACACTACCCTGCCCTGTTTGGGATGGAAAAAATGAGGAGAGGTTGCATTGCTGTGAAAGGGAGCAGAATTTTCGTGGCACCACTACACCTCTCCCGGCCGAGCAGCACTAGGTGGCACTGGTGGTATTCACACACGTTTTCATCTGCCTTTCGATTTCCAAAAGGAATCCATTGGTACCTTTAGACTTTCAGCAAGCAAGAATGCAGTGGAAAACAACTCAAGTATTTCTCTCACTGGTTTATGAGCCAAAGATTTTTTTAAAAAAACCCTTTTTTCATATTCATTGAGGCTGAAGAAGGACTAATGACACTCTCAGTGCTGCATCTTTAGCTTGTTAAACTCACTTACATGGTATTTAAAGATAACAGACTAACTGATAGAAATACTATGTTGCACATAATGTTGCATTTATAATAATTGATTACACTGCTGTATTACATGTGAGAAGTGCCAAAGGGCTTGATTCTGTGATGGCAAGCTATCAGTGCTGATTGATGGCATCAATACCCTTACTTTAAAGTGTATTTAGACTTATTTGAAAGTGCTTACACTACGCTGGGGTTAGCAGCATCACAAATTATCCTTTTCTAAACTGACCTTAGAAATTCCCTAAAGGTTGCTTGTCAGTATGTTTACTGGCTTACAAATTTAAGGAAACAAACACAGAACGAAGTAGCAATTAAAGGAAAAGGAAATGGTTTTTCTTGGAGATTATGCATTAAAGCAAATTGAGGCACAGCTTAAGAACTGTACAAGAGAAATCCTTTGGGTGTGACCAGAGAAATCAAAACACCAGCAAGAAACTGCCATCAAGTAAGCAAGCTTTTTAATGGAGGTCAGAGCTCAACCATCTTGGTTTTATATTAACTTCTTGCTCTGAGTTCTGGGGGGAAAACCCAAAGCACAAGCAAGGGTAATTTGAAGAAAGAAGAGAGTTTATTTATCTAAAGAACATAAAGTAATTGAGCCTTTTTCTTTACAAATGTAGTAAAAATTGCTCTTTCCAGTCAAAGCACTTGCACAGCAGTACTGGTTTAATCCTGTGAAATCTTTCTTAGCAATGGTAATTTGAGCACAGGGTTTATCTCTGCATGACTTACAACTACCTATCCTTGTGGTGTTCTGCTTCTACCCTGTAGAAACCACAGAGCCCTACCACAGTCCTTCCTCCCACCGCTGACAGCCTGGTGCTAGCAATTCCTAACCTCATTTTTGAGGGATGTGCAGGTAGAAGACGTGCAGGGAAGGAAAACACCTTGAAGCACTTTTTGTAAATCCCTACTGGAATATTTAATTTCCTTTAACATGAAAACTGAATGAAAGGGACAGTTTAGTGACCCATCAAAAGGCCCTCCTCTTCCTTCTCCTGATGTGATCAGGCTGGAAGGTTCTCTGAGATACTGGCTCTCTAAACATGCAGGTGTGGAGTTGAACTTCTCATCCAACCTTTAAGTTGTCTTTTCTTCTTTTGCACGTTTCTGCAAAATCCCAAACCACCCAAGGCTTAGGGAATTCAGACACTCTTCTTCCTTTAGAGAAAATATAAAAAAAAATAAGAGATGGAGACTCTAATCTTCCAAAACCTATTCTGAGTCAAAATAAACAGAAAATGGACACAAAACATAGATTTACAGTTACTTCCCTAGCACATCTGCAAACCAAGATTCTTCATGTGAAAGATCATCTAATATCACATCTTTCCAAGCTCTCTGTCTGCCAACAGTCAGTAACTCTGAAAATAAAGCTAGCCAGTTTGAAAATTTTACTCTTTGTAATTTCTAGGTTCACTGTCACCTCTTTTCAAGTCTTTTCCCTTGCCTGTCTTCAAGTTTCTGTGTTCTTGCTTAACAGGAGAGCGTACAGAAATTGGAGCCACACTTTTATTGGAGGCATGTAGTGAAAAGAACATACTGGGACATGCTCTTTTTTCCCCCATAAGGGAGTTCAAACTCGAGTTTTTAGTTCAAGCTCTAGTTCTTCAGCATAAGGGAGTTCAAACATCAGGACAGGTGCCTAGAGAAGTTTGGGAAGCTCGAAATTTGGAGATACTCAAAACTCAATTGATCAAGATATTGACCCTGCTCTAGCTGAGCTGGTTGGGGGCTGAACTAAATGACCAGTTGGGGGCTGGACTAAAGGACCTCCAGAGGTCTTTAAGAGTCAAAATTTTCCCATTATTCTAAATTTGAGTCACACTTGTTAATATAAGCTATATCATATGCTGCAGAAATATTTTAAATTTATGATTCTTCTGTATCTGTGTGTAGACACATTTTTCTGCCACATTCTGTTGTACTTAGCTAAGGATTATTTAGGAGAGCAGTAAAAAATTGGCTGACTTGATCTATTCTTTTCCTACTTCTTTCAGTAATAGCTAAAAAATTATATTCATGCTACCTAAGGGTATGCTCAGTTATAGGAGCAGAATTGATCAATACTTGAACTGAAAACTGCTGGGAAACTGCCTCAGTGTAAGATGCAGCACTTATGCTTTTCCTTCAGCAGCAGGCCTGCAGTGCCAGAGACCAGTTCTTGACACTGGAGGAGGGGCACCAGGAATAGTGCCTGTGTCTGTCTTGTTACCAGAGAACACCTCAAAGCTTCTTGAGTGCAAATGGTTTAATATTGGTGCCCTGGCCAATGTTAAGCACAGGTTGTTATTGCAGGTACTTCCCATCCTACCCTTACCTTCTGTTGGGTTCCAGGTAGCCAGAGCCTTCTTCCCCAAAGTGGAAAGACCTTAGATTTTCTCTTTAGACTTTGAGCAGAAAAACCCCAAACCAAACCAACCAAAAAGCCAATCAGGAAATCCCTCTCCATGGTTCTTTTACAGGTGGCAGTCACATGCAAGTCCTCTGGCAGAGGCAAGGGATCTGAAGGAATGTGAACTCATGGCTGCACCTCAGCTGTTACCCATTCCCACCTCACCTTCTGCCTTGTGTCCCTTGTGTCTTGGACTGTTGGGGAAGCAGTGCAGTGTACATCTTGTGCAATGCACTGAAGTCACTCAGGGGAGCTGTGCTGGTCTTAAAGCTGCTTTTGGCAACCCATAAGGCCTGAAAAGGCCTGAGAGCAACAATGCTTCAACCTTTAAATGAGAACCAAGTAAACCATTACAAAGATGTACTGCAGTACAGCTGAGAACCATTGTTCTTCAGAAAAGTGATGCAAAAAATCCTTCTCCCTTTAGTCCTGCTCTTCAAACACTTCTTTGTCCAGCATTGTGATTTCTTTTGCTATATCTTACATGATATGACAGAAACAGAGATGACAGCCCAGCCCTAGAAAGTGAAATCAGTTTCCTGAAGAACATGCCTCAACTGACTTATTATGATTATAAATCATGGAAATTCACTGATTGCTGCAAATGAGGAAAATACAGTAAGCTTCCACCGAAGGGATACAGTAGCTATAAACAGGCCAGCACAAGCAAATAAATGCACCCTGAGATAAGCGTTCTGAAAGCAATAGAGCCAGGAAGATATGAGAGGGACTAATCATTCACAGACAACAAACTATTTTATTTGGTCCATAATGAGGCATTTGAGAGTGTTTTAAAGTTTCAGATTGTCACTGAGTGAACTATTCTCCTATTAATCTGTTAGAGAATTGGTAAACAGCCACAAAAGGAGCAGCACATGCCTACAGCATTAGAGGGAAAATTGCCTGCAGATTATAGTAAAACTGTTTTCCAAAGGCTGGAAGAACACCCGAGAATACTACCTGTGCTGATAACACTATCTCTGCAAAGGAGAAAATGCTTAACAATTATCTACAACACTAAGAATGGCCATATTTTTCTGAGTGCTTCTATAAAATCAGCCAGGGACCAGGTTTATGAGGTACAAAGCATTCAGGTAGAGAATTACCAAAAGAAAAAACCCCAAATTATTAATTTTGCCTGAGGAATGTTTGGGATATGGAAAGAAATGGAAGCTTTCTACATTTTATGCAGGATTTTTTTTTTATTTTATTTTGAACCTCATCCCTCCTCCATACCCTTCTCCATGTCCAGGCACTTAAGGGGTGTGCCTTTTCAGGGAGGAGGTAGATTGTCTGCTGTTATGTGGGTCAGTATGTCACACTACATCAGACAGGCTATATTATCCACAAGGCATTTTAATGAGTCTGTATTTTGTTCTCTTTTCCTTGCACCATGTTGCAGAAGGTCTCTGCCAGCAAAAAATCTGGGGGGGGGCAGGGAAGGGTTCTCCTGAAAAACACTTTAAAAATATTGTCTCTGTCACACCAAGACTCACACAATTATTACAGACACACTGCATAGGGACTGCTCAAGGCCCAAGTAATGAGACTGGATTGCTGAAAGGGAAGCCTGTCTGGATACATTACACTCGGGAAGGGGGGAACAGGAGGTTATTTTTTCCACAAAAAAATAATTGGTGTCTTTGGACTTTGAGCAGCCATCACTAAGACACTGTTTACCCAAAATATATTTTGGTTCATATCTTGTGCTTGAAGTATTTCAAAACAAAAGAGAATAAAATTTTGATGGCAAAAAAGATGTTAGAGTTAATATAGATAGATTATATTTTAAGATTGGAACAAACAACAGACAAACACAGAGAGATGGCAAAAACCTGATGTGCAGTTTAAAAGTCTCTGGATAGAAACACAAATGTAAAGAAATAACCCAGTTTTCCTCTAAGTGATTGAAGAAAGAATGCAGATAGATGCCCATGACTTACAGGTCAGTATATCTCCATCTGCACAGGAAGGAAGTATACAAAGATGTATGGGAATTGTGAATAGGGTGGGTGGAAGAGTCTATATCCTTACTAGCTGCTGAAACTGCTAATACAGAAAAAAAACAATGGCAATGTGAAGGAATAGAAAAATATCAAAGAGTGGATACAGGCATACTCAAAAGAGCCAGAGAGAACATAGAAGAAATGGCTTTAAGTGAGCTGTCAGACCCTACTTTTACTTTAAGGTATATTAGTCATGGCAGGCAAGTCAAATGCATTCAGGACCTAATCTGTAAGTGATAAGAATGAGTAGAAAAAGAGTTTCCATTTGCATCTGTAGGCATGAAAATTCTTAAACGCTTTGATATATAAGAGAAGTATAGATAACACAGATCACAAAGTTTTAGTGACATTTGTAAAAAAAGAAAAAGAAGACACACATTTCTAATATATGTGAACTACTTTTTTCGGGTGCTGTTCAATGGTTTTCACACTTGGAAAACATGCAATGATACCCAATGTTTTGTCTGTAGCTTTCAGAGTCAAAATTCAGCAAAAAAAGTAGTCTGATAATGTGTCAGAAAACATCTAAAGAGGCATCCAAAGTTTGATTATACTCCTTTGTTTGTTCAAAAAACCAAAATACGCCACAAAATATTTTGGATTCGGGATGATAGCATGCTCTTTTAGGTACAAAGAAAGGCAACTAAAAGGCAACAATGGAGGAGTCAGAGAATCTGCTTTATGAGGGAAGACTGAAAAGATAGAAACCCTTCAATCTGAATTAAAAATTAAAAATGACAACAGGGTGAATAAGATTAAAGCTGATTAAATAATTCAGGTGGTGGATCCTGCAATACTAACTACTAACACACAGTAGAATCCTGAAGGCTGTATTGCCACTGTTGGAGGTAGAGTCTGGGCAGGAGGTCAGCCTGAGTGGGGCATCTCTGTGGTGTTGAACTGGTTCTTCTAATAATAGATAGATGCAATTAGGAAAACAACAAACACCCTTTATGTTTCTGTCTCTTTTTCTTCTCTTATTATTTCCTCTGCTGTTTGTATCAGCACTTATATTAAAGAATTATCACTATAAACACTCCCAATGATTTCTTATTGTGATTATCAAATCATTTTCTTTGTAGTTATGAATTCATATCAGATCCACCTCTTCTTGTTCCCATTCTCCCCTGTGTGTATCCCATTGTTCAAAACCCCATCCTCTCACATGGCAAAAGTGGCATGAAAGGATGCTAAACCAGAAAAGTTTCCCACTGGTTTTTGTTTTTTTCTCTTTACCCAGAGACTTTCACTTCCAGAGAGATATTAGAGTGCAACTTCTCTCAGTCCAGAAGTGCAGTCAGCTCAAAGACAGACTGCTGCAAATGTTTAATCATTCCCAACAGCACTAATCAGTAGGTAAGGGCAGGAGGTTAAGAAGGATACTATGTTGGAATAAAATGAACAAACCCTTTCCAAAGGTCTTGTATTTCTTCAAAGTAGTCATGGAGAAGACAAAAAAAATGGCAGACATATATAAAATGCAAGCATTGGAGAAGGCAATCAGAAAGGGTACCTCATGTGTGATAGAATTACAGAGGGGAAAGGTGAATGGATTGTTTGGCAGCCAACTTTGCTGAAAACAAGGAAACTTGGGGCTCTGGAGCCCTTTAGCCAGTGCTACCTGTGGTAACAGTTTGGTTTAAGGAAGATTTTATTCATAATTTAACAATTAATCCTTGATGAGACCCTGGCAAGGCAGATGGCTTTTTAAGCTGTGGTATAGAAAAAGCTGTTCTTCAGTAAGAGCAACAATCCATGAAGCTACTGCACATTTCCCAATCTACCCTATGTTACTTTTTAGCAAGACTGCTTTTTTGTGTAATTCTTGTGTTTATTTTGTGATTCTTTCTCCCTCTCTTTTTTTTTTTTCCAGAAAATTAATTTTTTCAGTAAGACAGAATCAGAATAAAAGTCTCTAAACCCTTCTGTTCTCAGGGCAAGGAATTAGAAAATGTGTTTTCCTGGGAAAATCAGGGGAAAAAAAGACTGGATTGTGGATTCTGTGGAAAGAAAAATCAATACAAAATGATTTTTAAAAAGTGTTTAAAAGGCACAAATGCTTATTTCCTTATTGCAGACATGTGCTATAAATAGAAATAACTAAGACACCAATCCCTCCTCTGGCCCAAGCCAGCTGTACCTATATGTGCACAAAGGAGGTTCCTTGTTCCTTAACTTTCTTCTTTAGCTGTTATGGCCATCTGCACATCTAACTTGGCAATAAGAACTGAAGCCAGTAGAACTTCACAGATTCCTGCTAAAATGCAAAGCTTTTTATTTTGTTGGAATGACTGCTATTTTGTAGTGCTATAATGTTTATTGTTATATTTCTGTGAGAAATTCCAGAGGCCTGGACTTATATAAAAGAACATGTCAGGACAGTTAGACATTGTGCTCAGCATCACTCTCATGAAGTCCAATAGCTCTTAGTTGCATTTACTTTCTTGATCAGGATGTAAAAAAATGGTTAATGCCTGATAGGCAGAACAGTTCTACATGGAGCCAGTTCATGTTACATGAACCATGGTAGAGTTTAGGGTTCCTAAAGCATTCCCTATATGGGAATTCCCTGATTAGCAGACAGAATATTCAAATAAAATAGAACCATTTAATACATTTTAGAAGAAATAAAACCATACTGTCCACTGATCATTGGTCAAGGACAGTTTCTAATGAGTCCAGTGGATAGGGCAAGCTGTCCCAAAATTTATACTAAGCAAATTAACTCCTGAAGCTGGCAAATACAGCAAGCTCTGTTGAGGAGTTGGGCTAATCTTCTTGGCATGTTGCTGTGCTAACCCAGCTGTGATCCTGCATCCAGCCAGCAATCTCTGCCCTGCTTCACTCTGCACTGATACCAGCTTGCTCAGGCTGAGTCAAGACCCCTTCATCATGCTCCATTACACAGCTGGAATGATGCCTCCCATCTCTCCCATATAATGAGAAGTCATGCTGTGCCACTGGCTTTGTCAGAAGCTGAAAAGAAAGCCAGCTTCTGCATCATTTCCAGGCCTTTTGGAGCCCTGCTAACCAGTCCACTGGGAGTTTCAACAACCTTGGCAGCTTATGGACCAGTATGGATGAGTTGCTACTGAACAGGTATGTCTTGCTTAACTCTCCGAAGGACCAGGGAGCAGCATACAAGATTTGTGCCCCGTGTCTCTTTAGCAAGAGAGACAAATACGCCTCTATATCTGTCTGTAACCCTGTCTAGGGGTTACAAGGAGGTCAGATGAATACAGATGGATACATGTAAGCTCATGAGTCACTCAGGTCTGATCTGTTCTTATCAGAGAAATAGAAGTTAGATAGTAAGCAGCACAGAATCCACTGGCAGATGGTTACCTCCCAGCTTTTCCCTTCCATCCACAGACACATCAGAGCACTCAAACATCTGAAGAGCAATTTCCTCCTTGAGAAGTTTGCAATACATTGATTTGTTTCTATGCTGGTACAATCCCTAGGATCCAGCCTAAGGTTAGTATGTATAGATTCCTTTAAGATCTTTATTTATACTTTCTCCCTCTTCTCTGTCCTTTACAGATTCCTGTTTCTGCCTGGCCCTGTGCAAGGCATGAACAAATGCACTGTTCAAGGTGAAGCAAGGGCCAGAGTAGGGCAGGGACAATCAGAGCTGCATTCCTGCCACAGCAAGGTGCGAGCCCTGCAGATGGAACCTGTCAGACTCCAAAAGGCTGCAGTGACAACAGATATATTTTCTTTAAAGAAAAGGCATGAAAAATATTTTACACTTTCAGTTACAACCAGGTGAAGTTAAATGCATGGGAGGGTGCTACTTGGAATCTGTATTTCTCCAGACTTACACATTCTGATCCCCAGCTTGATTTGATCAGTCTTCAGATTCACCATTCAGATTACAGAAATGCTCAGTCAGGACTGCACCAAAAGCAGAAGATTCCAAGGGATTATGTAATACAATTTATATTATACAATAATACTATTGTATAATGTCATTATTATTCACTACATTTAGAGAAGTTTGGAAAACTGGCAGCCTTTAGGTTTGTCTTCTACTTGCTATTGAACAGAAAGTGGTATCAAGAATGTAATTTTAGTTGCAGTTTTCCTTCTCACAATTCTAAGCAAAGACAAAACTTCAGAAATGCAAGGTTCATTACTTAGATTTCCTCAGCAAAATTAGAAAACATGATTCCTATAAGTTAACTTATATCATCCACAACTATTAATGGGAATTCACTTCTAGTATTGTTCAGCTCCTCTATCTGATTAGCCCTTGCTAAAATAATTTCTGTTCTTGGTCATGCAGAAAGAGTTTTCACCACTGGCATATAGGCATTTTCATAGCTTTTGGGATTTGGGGGTTGTGTTTGTCGAGAGGCTTTGGGCATTTTCTATAGTTTCTGTGAGTGAATGCTGAAATTATGTGTTTGAGTAATTTTTTTGTGGAGTAACAATTTTATAAGCCCTTTAAAAAGCTCCTTGTTTGTGATGCTTATACTCGTTTGGGCAGACAGACTATTAAAGAAGAAGAGTTACTGATCTCAGAAGAAATTTTTTCCTGTTAACTGTGCACTTCATTTTACCTTTTCCTCTCCAGCAGTCACTGCACCCCAAAGCAGTAGTTTGTCATCTTTATGTGGTTCATATGAGAATTGTTCTTTGGGGAGAAAGCAAAGCAAGGGGAAAGATAAAGAATTAATCCCAGATCAATCGCACTAATTTTGAAGGGGTTTGATATATGAGCCACAAACATTTCTGTCTGATGGGCTCCATGCTGATCCAGTTCCTCATGTCAGAACAAGCTGCAAACTTGCTGTGCTGGCTGCACCTTGAAGCTCCCAGAACAAGCACAGGAGAGCTGCAGGAATTTGCCACAGATATCTTTCCTGTGCCAGTGGGAGTCACACAAGACTTCTGCAGACAGCTTATACTGCACCCAAGGAAACCAGGAACAGCATATCAAAGGAAATAACACCAAATTCCTCTTACACTATTTCTTTCCTCTTTAGGAATGATATTTATGAAGGAACTATTATTTTTCTCCTGTTTCTTCTCTGCATACTCTATGGTCTGCACAACACATCTCCAGTCAAGGACTTGCTTTGTTCTTTGAGCAGGCGTTTGCTTAGTGACTTCTGCAATTCTCTTCAGTTTAGTTGAGATAGCACCTGCTAGTCTAAAAGATCAATTAAAATACAATTGTGAAAAAAAAATCCCAGCATCCCAGAATGAGGTGTGTTAGACTGTGGAATAGTCTCCTGGGGATGTGGTGGAAATGACTTTGCTTGGAACTTATAATACCACTGAAACAAAACACTCAAAATGATAAAGTAAAGAGGAATTGAGGTTTTTTCCATGGACTAATTGGGATTTAGCAGACATGGTAGGCCAGTGCAGGCATTTTTGTTTCTTTTTTTTCCTTCCCTCCTGCCTATAACTATGTGTAAACAAGGAAGGAACAATTTATTTATTAAAAAATAAAAAGGTTAATCAAAAATCCACAGAAAATAACTTATTTTAGGGAATACATTTTTCCATGGTTTAATTGAAACTACTGTTCACTGCATTTCTGCAACATGTTCAAAGTCACCATATACTACCTTTGTTATGGATTAAGCCTTATTTGCTTTAAGGAAGCATCTTCTTTGAAGTGGATATTTTCCAGACTTTAAGTAACATAACTTGCTTTCATTATGTTAAAGCACACATTCTTTTTCTGAGCTGGTAAGCATTAGCTCTTTGTTTGACTTACTTATTACTTGTCACTGTTTCCTCATCCACAAACTACATTAGATTTAAGTTTGCACTAGCAAAACCCATACTGCAATTTAATGCAACCCCATGGGACATGCCCTAATATCTGTCCATCCAAGAATGCTATGTCCTTCTACCTCTTCATATAAATCACAATGAAACAAGAATTATGGAATATACCTGTAAACTCAAATAGTCCTGTAAATATGAAGGAAGGGACTTTAATGCTACTTTAAACATGAAAGTAATGTTAGATGTCTACAGTACATCAGGAAAAGTCAGGCTTTAACAGTCTCTTTAATTTGCCCAGGTAAAATGTGATAAATCATATATACATAATTTGAAAGTAAAGCCAGAGTAAAATTCTATTTAAATGCAAGTGGATACTTATGGAAGGTATTGCATTCCTCTACCTCTAATTTATACTGTTATATAAGAGAAAAATCAAAGTGAATCTTGGGAGGGCCAAGTCCTTCCATGTATTTTTTTTTTCTATTGCAAGTACACTACAGTCCACTGAACAAGGTGAGACTGTCACAGCTGCAGTGTCTGGCATTTACTTGTGAAAAAAATGGAAGTGTTAGATGAAGAAGAACATAGATCCAAGCCTAGAACTGTAGATACAGAGCTCATGTCTGTAACACAGTGAACTAACCCAAGAGTTTTCAAATACAGATGACAATGGCTAGCTGAATAAAATGATTTACATCTGATTTTATAGCTGATTTCAGACTGTGCTTGTCTTTAATCTCGGGTGGAAGGTTATTGGAGCCTCTGGGAAATAAAGTAAATAAATATGAGAGGGAGCAGATATTTAAGTGCTTAGCTCTGGGCCTGTAAATACGACAGGAATGGAACATCTGGGATACCTGGATTTGTTCTTTTAAGAGTTGGCTGAAAAGGAGATCTCTTTGCTCTTCCCATTGATTCAGTTTCAAGAACATATCATTGGATGAATTTATTTCTGGGTTAATCAGTTAATATTTGATATGAATATCTGTCATGAATATCTGTGATGAACTTGCACATCCTAGAGATGAATTAAGGAGGCCTGGATCAGTCACAACAATGCAACAGTCATCTTTTAATAACTGATCCCCTGTACATGTGGAACTAACAAACCTGCACAAGTGGTAGGTCAAATTCCCTATTCCCCATCTAAGGATAATTTTAAGGTTTTTAATCACTCTTCTTAAGCCTGAGCTTCACATTTGGTTTGACTTCAAGCTCCCTACTGTATCTGGTCTTCTTGTGGGCTTTTCGTTTTTATTTTCATTTGGTTTCAACAGATGTTATTTACTGCAATTTCACTCTGCTTTGGAGAGGATTTATCATTGAGATGTATTTTCATTTTAGTGCACAAATACATTAAATCCAGGCATGAAGCCTGACCAAAATGGCTGGAAAGTGACATTGAAATTAAGGCTATAGTGCTGCTTCTCTAATCTGCTGAGCAGTTTATATAAATGCAGTTTAAATAAAATGAGTCTGCAAACAGAAAAGCTTAAAGGATATTAAATCCTGGCTTTATAAATCATGGTCAAGCTAGCAGGAACCACCCCATAGTGTGTAATCTTTCTCTTTCATGTAACAAGGATACCTCACAAACTTTCTGGAGTAAACTTAATTAAAGCCAGTGGAGAGAAAATGCAAAAGGGGAATGGTAATAGATTTTACTTCAGAAATCAAGTGTGTTTACATATCTATCTATCTATATATCTATCTATCTATCATCTGTGGGCTAGAGGTATGTCTCCCTAGTCTCAGTGGGAGAAAGCTTAATTTATTTTTTTTTTCCCCTAGAATATTTACACTCACACACACAATCATGGTGAGCAGAGAGAAGGTGGGGATGAGTAGACCCTTCCCTTTTCCTGGGAGAGAAAAGCTCACTGCATAATAAGGGTTTTTGAAAGGACAGAATATGCTACACATGTTGGCAATGAGTTTGTCAGTGTTTCTTACATTTCTATACAGCTGTAATCCATGCATTTAATAAAATATTGATATCTATTTCCACAATTCTATCGTGCAGCAAAAAATCTTAATGGGATCTAAATTAAACACTTCTGCAATGGGTTGGAGACTGCATGTCATTTCTTGCCCTGGTAGAAAAGCTTTGTGCAATCCCATCTGCTGTTCCAAATGCCAGACTTCAGAAATATCACTATATGGGAGGGCTGTTGTAGAGAAGCACTTGCTATTTTATTTGAGATTCTGTTTAGCCTGGTAAAACATCCCCTATCTGTTTGTATCGCTGAGCTGCTGCTGAGCCACAGGCCCAAGTCTAATCTCAGATTGATGAAATGCATCCAACATGACATTTGACTCAAAACTGCTCATAAATAATAATAATACTACTTTACATTTATATAACCCTTTTCAGCAAGAGCTCTCCCAAAGGGCCTTTTTGACCTCCAATTTATCTATTGTGACTCTCAGTGAATTAGAGACAAGCATAATTCTCTCTACTCCACTACCACATACAACGTGGCAATAGCTGTGAGACAAATTACATTTGAGATGAGAATCCAGTCATTTTAGGTAGGTGATGCTCAATAATCCGTCCCAGAAGAGATCACCTGTAACATTATCAGTGTCTCAGTGGTTCAGACAGCTGTCAACTGTATAAAAAGCTCCCTGCTCGATAACTATTGCCCCCTTTCTTCCAAATCTGGCATCTCTAACCCTCAATTATCTACACAGACCTTAGCTTGACTGTATTTACTCCAGAAAAAAAAAAAAAAAGAGAATACTTTTAAGTGCAAGAATGTACAATTCATTGTTTACCAAAACCAGAAGTTTCATGAATTTTAAAAAAGTAGGTTCCTGGAACTATTCTGAATTTAAGGTGTTTGTGCCTCAATCCTAACAAAAATATGTGGAAACATTCAAATATACCACCATGACACTGTCACATTAAAAAGGTTGTGTAGGTCATATCAAAACAGGGCTTTGTTCTGCTTGTAGTCAGGATTTTTTTCCACTTCACCTTCCGAGAATATATTTTCAAAGGCATCAAGGCATCAAACAATGCAGATAGGGATTTTCAGATTCATGTGCTGTGTCTATTGCAGCTTGAAGCTTAAATCCCATGAATAAAATTGCCTTGGATGAATCCTGAAGGCTGGCTTTAGCAATCTGCCAAAGCACAGCACCTATCTACATATCTTAAAAACTCACTGTGAGACATTTTCTCCCTGCTCATGCTGAGAGCAGAGGTACAGCTCCTATTGCCTTCCAAAGGAACAGAATTTAGTGAATGGGGCACTTTTACTTCTGTGTAAAACTTCCTTTTTTGATTAATAAAGAGTACAATGTTTTTTAAAATAATTTTCAATTACTTAGGTTATTTTAAAATATCTTTGAGGCTTAAAGACTATGCCAAAGACAGCTAATGACAAAGGTTACAATAACACATGGAATACATGGTAATGACCAACTTGGAACTTGAAACTCTTAGCAAGATACAAGAGATCCAAACATAAATTCCTGTTCTCACCTTGCAGTGGGAGCTCAAGTGTTTTAGCAATTTTGGTGTGATTTTTTATCATTTGGCTTTATTTTAAAATTTTAAAGATGCTTCTTATTAATTCATTTTAGCTCTATTCCCAAGGCAATTCCCACAATACCATTATATATCACCTTGTTCTTGCAAAAAGGCTAATGTGATCAGCAATTATCAAAAGTAAACAGGATGCTGATTTTATCATACATTACACATTTAATCAATAGTGCAAGAAAAAGTCTAATGAACCAGTGAGTTTCTTTATATATTGTAACTGATCTTTATATATTGTTCTGTCCTTTTCTGTGTTTCTCACCTGGTAGTACTCTTGTCCCCAAACCAAAACCATTTCCCACTTCTGTTTTGTGTCTGCACGCCCCCACTGGAAAACTCAGATATGCATTTGCTATACAAGGACAGCAGTTTTGAAATCTGTATTTGAAACTAGACTAGAGACAGGTAGAATTAAAAATCTTACAATGCTCCAGCTTTAAGAGGAGATAAACCATAAACTCACAGTCAAGTTATATGCATTCTATCCACAGTCTTTGCAATCTGGCACCTGATAACCTTTAGGTTTTAGTTTGATAAGTCAGTGACTGATCTTGTAACCTAAATGTGACCTACTCATTTCTACCTTCCTTACCTGTGAAGTAATCACAGAAAAATGTGATTGAGAGCAGCCCTTACGAGAAGGACTTGGGGGTGCTGGTGGGTGAAAAGATCAACATGACCCAGCAATGTGCACTCATAGCCCAGAAAGCCAAACATCTCCTGGCCTGCATCCAAAGCAGGGGACAGCAGGCTGAGAGAGTTGGGGCTGTTCAAGCTGGAGAAGAGAAGACTCTGAGGAGACCTTAGAGCACCTTCCAGTACCTGAAGGGAACCTACAAGAGATCTGGAGTGGGACATTTTACAAGTGGGCATGAAATGAAAGGGCAAGACAGAGTGGCTTTAAACTGAAAGAGAGTAAGTTGAGATTAGATATTAGAAAGAAATTCTTTACTGTAAGAGTGGTGAGACATTGTAACAAGCTACCCAGAGAAGCTGTGGATGCCCCATCCCTGGAAGTGTCTGAGTCTGGTCTAGTGGAAGGTGTCCCTGCCCATGGCAGGTGAACTGCAAACTAGATGATCTTTAATGCCCTTTACAACATAAACCATTCTATGATTCTATGAAAAATAAAGCACTTTTAATAAAAAAGTCTTCAGACCTCTGTTCAAGCCAGAAGGAATTTTGATAGTTGTGATTTTATGGACTGTAGACTAAGGTAGCAGAATTATGTTGATTTTCTTACAGGGGATAGAAATAAAGAGAAATGAAAGCAGATGGATCTGCCCTAGCAGTGAACCATTGGATACAATACTTTGCTTCAGTGAGTATCCAAATGATTTTCAGGTAGTTTGGCGCATAGGTAATTTATGTGCTTCCTTCTCTGCCTGCTATTTAGAAGCTGTTTCTCAAGAAGGGATTGTTCTCCGAACTGTTCATCTTTGCATGCACTATTTCATTCTTAACTCTTCTAATATTCTTCTTAAGGTTAACTTAGTGAAGTGAATTCAATATACTTTTTTGTTGCACTCAGAGACTCTGCCTGTGGCTGGGGTCAAACCCAAAACCTGCAAAGGAGCTCCTAGGTGATGGCTTGCTTGATGACTGCATGTATCACACTACAGAGGCTGTCCCAGCCATGAGACCTTTGCCATCACTAAGCAGAAGCAGCAGTGTCCCTGCAAAGGCAATGGTGCCTTTTGATCATAAATTATAATTTTGACCAAATATAAAGATTCTTCCTTAGGCAAATACAAAAACTGGCTCTTAGATAAAGCACATTTTATTTAATATTTTGGAGTATAAACCAGAAGTCTGAAGCACAAATAACCATCTCAGACAAGCTGTATTTGAAGACTCTGTGTTAAAACATGCAGCTTGAATACCCCATTTTCCTGACCCCACAAACAGATAGAAAAACAGCCCTGGTTTCTACAAAAATTCTTACTTTTGTAGTCCTCACTGAGACATTTTAAAAACTGTCAATACATTTAACAGTTCTCCCTTTCCCTTGGTGAGGATGTCTAGGATAGAGAAGCAATACTATTCTTATTGACAGATACAAAATCTTTAGAGGAGGCAGCTGGAAAAACAAAGATTCTACATCCACAAGAGGACTTTAGTACCCAGAAATCATAGTGTTGAACTAAATAACCAGGATCCCTATATAAAAATGTCTCAAACAATTAAGAATTGTGCAAAATACATGTGCTTCAGTGCCTACAACTATCCAAGGTTAAAAAGCAAACAAAACCAAACAAACTATATAACCCCACCCTCAAATAGTTAAACGAGCCAAATGTGTATAAAAATTGAACCATTATAAGGAATTTCCAGGTATCACCAGCTTATCTATCTGGGTTAAGCTAAAAAAATACACAAACTTGTATCTTTGGAGATTCCCAAATCTTTTAGGATCATCTGAATGGCTACATAAGAGCTGAAACAAGTACATTTACAGAACAGCATAAATCTTGGCAAAACACTGCATAGTAGTTCAATTATCCTGCTTCAGGGAAATTTAATTTAATTGCTGGAATGCAATCACTTCCGATAAGGTTTGATACGAGCACCATTTATTGTCGGTAAATGTATCTTCACCAGATGTTCTTTCTACAACAGCTAAATAAAATTGATAGTCACCCACTTCAAATAGTAAACTATTTGTTGCTCCTATAATTTGTAAACCATCTAGCCAGAGGTCAGTAACTTATTTTATCAAGAAAAATAAAGATTATAGCTTCCTTAAAAAAACCCTATCACTAGTTTTTATTATTGCAGAGTTCATTTTCTGTATGCACAGTTTCTCCTAATTCAGTACTTCATTAGTGTGTGGCCCACTTCCTACAGACTACTCTGCTGTGCCATTTCCTGAAGGATGAAATGAAGTCCAGCATCTCATCTCATGGATATTTGAATGACCTTTTCCAAAATTTGACATTTAAAGGATATTGGGAAATTGCTGTAGTGGATCGACTCCAGCTGAACACCAGGCACCGACCAAAGCCTCTCTGTCACTTCCCTCTGCAACTGGACAGGACAGAGAAGATGTAACAAAGGGCTCATGGGTTGAGATAAGAACTGGGAGAGATCACTCACCAAATACCATCGCAGGTGAAAGAGACTTAAATTAGAGATATTAATTGAATTTATTACTAACAAAATCAGAGCAGGATAATAAGAACCAAAAATAGACCTTAAAAACACCTTCCCTCCACCCTCCCTCCTTCCCAGCTCAACCTCCTACCCTCAACAGCACAGGGAGACAGGGAATGGGGATTATGGTCAGTTCATCACATATTTCTGCTGCTGCTCAGGGAGAGGAGTCCTTCCCCTCCTCCAGGGGGTCCTTCTCACAGGCAACAGTCCTCCCCAAACTGCTGCTGCATGGGTCACTCTTCCATGGGTGCAATCCTTCAGGCACAGCCTGCTCCAGCTCGGGTCCCCCACTGGGCACAAGTCCTACCAGGAAACCTGCTCTGGTGTGGGTTCCTCTCTTCACAGGCCTGCAGGTGCCTGCCAGGACCCTGTTCCAGCCTGGGTCTCCCACGGACCCACAGCCCTCTCTCAGGCATCCACTTGCTCTGGCCTGGGTCTCCTTCCCGGGCTGCAGGTGGATCTCTGCATCCCTGTGGATCCCCATGGGCTGCAGGGCACAGCTGCCTCACCATGGGCTGCACCAGGGGCTGCAGGGGAATCCCAGCTCCAGTGCCTGGAGCCCCTCCTGCCCCTCCTTCTGCACTGACCTTGGGGCCTGTTGTTCCTCTCACATATTCTCACTCTGCTCTTCCCTGGTCACAAGTACTTCTGTGCAGTAACTTTTTCTTCTTGCTCTCAAATCTTTTATCACAGAGGTGTTACCACTATTTCTAATTGGCCCAGCCCTGGCCAGGGGCACATCTGTCTCAGCCATCAGGGATTGGCTCTGCTGGACAGGGAGGAAGCTTCTGGCAGCTTCTCACAGGAGCCACCCCTGTAGCCCCCCTGCTACCAAAGCCTGTCCATGCAAACTCAATATGCTCTAACATTTGAAGAATTCCAGAAATGCAGCTGGACATAGTTTTTCATGTTTTCATTGTGCAAAGACAACCTTGAAGACAAACAATGTACAGCTCCTGCAGTCTCCTAACTCTGCAGGTTTGAGAGTGTAACTAGAGCTCCTGCAGACTTCCCCCCCCATGGCTGATGCTAAATGAGGCAGGTAGGACAGCCATTCTTATGCACTAGCATGTTTTAATATTCTCTGTTTAAGCAAATAAGTACTTAGAGGTTCTGACTTACAGCATGGTGACATTTGGAATGTACAAAGCAAGGAATGCAGTACAGTCCCAATACTGGAGCTATTTATACTCTATAATTGATTGACAAATTCTATCACAGGTAATTTGTATTTGTGAAATTGCATAATAGACCCAAGTGTTTTTTTAGATGTTAAGCCTATCTAGTGCAATCACACTGTAGTGAATGTATCTATTGTTAGCATTAGCACTGAGAATTTAAAACTGGAATAAATTTTTGGTACCTAGGGAAATTTACATATGCAAATTTAAGGAGCAAAAATCCCCAACCTATCAGTATTGAAGTTTTCTTGTTTTCTATGCTAAAACCTCCTTAAAATAATTAATCTTCTGTAGGGGCACAGTTTAGCAGATGTGCTATTTTGGAAATAGACCTTGAAGCTTTGTAAGCCTGTAAAATTTGCAAATAGATGAGAACAAACCCTTAGTAAATGAGATAAGGTAATAAAGTATGTACTCTTTAACTAATTGTAGACATAACGCCTAAAGATCTTGTGAAATAACTTCTGTTATGCCAGGTATTAATATAAATTAGCTCAGCTGTGAGCATGGTCTCTTCTTAAAAGCTGAATAGATTTGCCATGACATTACTTTAAAAACCTTTCGAGATACTCTGTGGATAATGATGAATATTGAATGAATTTCCATAACATTAAACTACATGGAAACATTTGATGCCTAGTTGAATTCCCTGTTTTGTCCCCACCAAATTTCATTCATAACTCATGTATCTTCAGCTGAAATACCAGTGCACACACCATAACCATCCTTTTCCTAAATAGTCGCTGGCTTATCAGAAGAGAGGACTGGACTCTGCAAGTGAAATTTTCCAAAATTTTAATTTCCAAAAATTTCCAAATTTACAAAATTTCCAAAAATAAACCCAAGTGAATCTGTGTGAATATGACACCTGTTCTTTGTCCAAGGATTCATAAAAGCCTATTACCTCAAAACAAGAATGTGCTGCTGGGAGCAGAAGCAAGGAAGTCTAGAATTGGTAGATTTCCACATCTCCAATTCCAATGCACAGTGACAGCTGTTAGAAAGTTGACACCTTTCAGTATTTTCTACAAAGCTATTCTCTTCACAGTTTAAGAAAAACCTGGGCTATCTTGTATAGCACTGTGTAGAAGCACCTGACACTCTTGACTACAATACAGTCTTCACATACATGGAAGAAAATTTCATTTGTGTCCCAGAGGGTTTTCTGATCACAGCCATCAACATCATCTGATCTGACATCAGACAAAAAAAAACTCTCTTCAGAACAAAATACTTTACCTACTGACAGCTATACCTGAGCCACGGATACCTGAGCTCACTTATGGTCTCTAGAGAAATGGAGAGTTGCATGCACAGAACCATGGTAAGCATGACAGTGCTGCACAAATACAGGAGGATAAAGGGTGATTCCAACCCTGTGCTTCTGTGTCTCACAATAATCTTACTCCAGTTCCTATTTCCCCTTACAGAAGGGACCTATGGAGCATCCAGAAACTAAGGAAGTGTGGGAAAGCAGGTCACATACAGGGTTCAAGGCCATGAATCCCACCTATGAGAAATCCCACAAAGCAAGACTGGAACTGGAAATAATAAATCTGCTTCTCAAAAAGGGTGCTGCTGCTGTTGCCTGTAATTCTCAAAGCTGATGAAGAGATTTATGAGCTCCAGTGAGTTCCACAACCTGCGCAAGCTAACTTATCTCTGGCTGCAATTTAACCCAACTTTAATAGCTCCCAGGCCCTCAATAACAGTTTGATCTGAACTGGAGCTTCTCAAGTGCTTTATTCTATCCCACGTTATAAAAGTTTTCTCCTTAAGGATATTTCCAACACAAATCCTGCTTTTGTTTATCATGTCTGAACCTGTAGCAGCAGTAATAACAAATATGGATCAGGGAAGCTCTGGAAATGCATCTCTCAAGTTGTTTGGAGTTTGTCATCACCAGAATAAAACTAAGACAGGTTGCTGGCAACAATTTCTCTTTCAGGAAATCTATTACCTTAGCCCGTGTTAACAGGAACAGTCAGATTAGCAGGGAGCATTAATCAATCCCCACTAGTACTACATATGCTATTTCCTAAAAGGCAAGACATACCTTTTGGATAAGATTTTGCAAACACAGCTAGCATAGAGTACAGTGAGAGACAGGTACAAAAAGGCATAAAGATTTTGTCTCACTGCGAAATGAGCTTTACCTCAGCTACTTTGACTGGATATCAGTTAACAAGAACATCCTTTCCCCAAAGACATGTTTGGCTTTGTGGCTTTTATAATGGACTTGAGGTAATTGCCTACTTTGTATTTTTTATACCTTTTAAATCCTAATTATTTTTTACAGCGTCAATAGTCAAAATGCCCAGGGTTCAATACAAGTTGCCACAACATCCCATGGAGGGGCCACAGTGAGCAATGATTTTGCAAACTTCTCCTTTACCAGTCTTCTCAAGATAGGTCATTGGAATTTTACCTGACTGCCTAAGTGATTCAAAGGGTCTTTAGACCAGTCATTTACCAGAAGGCATCCAAAATAAATTACATAAATTTTATGCTTGGTGCTAGATCTAACTGGAAAGCAAAATTTGTTTCCAGTTTCTGATTGCTGAAAATAGCTACAATTAAAAGATAAACAGTCAGAGGGGTAAGAGAGGGTTAGTTTTGGTTGATTGATTTTTTAGGTTTTTTTTTAAACAGAAGGACAAAACTCCTAATAGTCTTCACAAATAATCCAGGAAAATTGAGAATGTCTACGCATAGAATGACACTTGAAAATAGTTTTCTTAGTGCATCTTTATAGGAGTGATTCAGAATATCAACTCATTTGAGATTCCTACATATTGTTTTCTTTCTTAACTGCTAAAATCCAAGTCTTTACAAATGATGATTTCTTTAACATTTGTAGATACAAACCTATTAAGAGTAATCTTTAAACTAATATGTTAACCACATTGTCCTTTTACCTTCTGATATTCAATTATGCTCTCAACCTATCAGGAAAATCTCTTACAGCACAGAACTTGTTCCAGCAAGTACTAGAAACCATCTTTGACAATATGAGTTTTCACTGTTATTCCTGTCAGTGCTAAACAAAAGAACACTATCAACAGGCTGACCTGTAAACCAGAGGATCTTGGCTTGTGGCATACAAACTACCCAGTATCTGCAAAACAGCAGAAAGTATTTAAAGGGGCTGAGGAGAAGGGGAGAGCACTTTAGAAGAAGAAATACTCCTAACCATTAAATGAAGGAAAGAATTTAAAAGAAGAGAAAATACAAGTACTGGATGACTATTTAAAATTTAGTCTAATTTTTATCTGACTGAATGTAAATGTGCCAAGCCATGTACACCACAGTCTACAAAAAGAACAGTTAATTATTCAATCTTGCATGAGTGCAAATGCAACCTTGACCTTCTGAGGTTTTTCTACAGGATTTATCTATTCAGGCAGCATAATCTTTATTATTGCTGAAGGGTTTAATATTTTCACATTGCTTTGATACCCAGTGGAGCGTAAAAACACAGGTATTCCATGAAGATCTTTGTAGAATCACCTTCCAAACAGAATAACTCTAAGTTATCTTGGAAAGTTTTGGTTTTTTATTTAAGAGATCACAAAATTCTAAATATGCATTGGCACACACACACACAAAAACCCAGGTAAGACTGGTGTTTGCTTTTAGCCTAGTTTGATGAAACTCAGTTGTGAGTATGTGTGTATTTTTATCTGCTTCTCTCATCCAACTAAGTAACTCCTAAGCCAATTTCAGCAACACTGAACAGAGAGTAAAGGTCTTTGAAGTAGGTCTCAATATTCTGGATGTCAAATTTTCCACAAAATTACTGGAAACAGGTAGCTAGGTAGAGATGAAAGGCCATCCCTTGCCTGAACTGAGTTACAGTGTGACCTCAATTCATACTAAGCCTCAGGGTATTTACAGAGGCTAGAGAATTGCTGAGTGTCCCAACATGAGAAAAGTTTCCATCTGCAGTCATATTTTTATTAAATGTGACACAAGAATGCTATCACAGGACTTCAAACCACTGAGAACCAGACCTTAGTACTGCCACTGGCCAAGAAAACACTTTTTACTTCAGAAGTGTTAGACACTCACATGAGTGATAAAATCTCCCCAAAGAGCCACAGAAAACCATTGGTCTTATCACAATACAAACACTTTTTTGTCCCTGAATCCAAAATTTGAGAACTTCAGTAGGATGCCACATCTCATACAGGGAGGCTGAAAACCATGTAGATACTGGTATTCATGTTCATGTTCATGCATTGCCCTTTCAGCTGCTTGGCTCTTGTTATGACTCTGTGGAAAAGAGCTATGATGAACTTAACAGCTTTTCTTATTTTTATTTTTTCTCTTGAACTTTTTTCTTTTAAAGACAGCTAAGATAGATTTTAAGCCCAGCACAGCTGCTCAAAATCATACCCAGCTACCAGTAGCACCAGCTGCAGTACAGACTTACAACCCTCCTTCTGCCAGGAATGCCCACCACACCAAGATAGGAAAACATGAATTTGACTTTTTGACTTTAAGAATATTGACTTTAAGAAACCCAGGTAATTCAAAGTATTTAGGCAATTTCTTCTTGCTGAAACAGAAGAAAAAGGTGCCTTGATCTTTTAAAAAGTGCAGGTTTTCAAATTTTTTTTCTGTACTTCCTAATCTTCCTGGCTAGTTAAGTAAAATGCAGCACAAAATAGACCTTGTAAAAAGACAGGAGACGTATGATGTTCTCAGAGAGGGGAGTTGCTTGCAGAGGATATTGGATGTTTGAAAAGAGAAAAGGGTTTTAGTGACTATTGTTTTTTATTTATCTCTGATTATACTTGCACTTTTTTTAGAACTTGCTCTGCCTTCTCCTGTTCTGCAGTTCAGATGCTGACATGAGTAAGGAAACTATGCAGAGCTAAATCAGCCATTTGTTGTCTAGCATTCCTTGGGATATAAAGGTTCCCTTCCTTTCGTCAGAATATAAGAATTACTACTTGAATGAACTACCTCAACAATGTTTCCAATCTTTTTTATTTTATCAGTAATTTTCAAGTCTCCTGGAATATATTTTTTTGTTTAATACCTTATCAATGATTTCGATGAGTAGATTGAATGCACCCTCAGTCATTTTTCAGCCAACAAGTTGGGCAGGATTTTTGATCTACTTGAGAGTAGGAAGTCTCTTCAAAGGGATTTGGATTTGGAGCAGAGGTATGAGGTTCACAAAGTCAAAGTGCCAGGTCCTCCACTTGGGTCATTTCACCCTCATGTGATTCTTCAGGCTTCAGAAAGAATGGAAAGCAAGCCAATGGAAAAGGACCTGGAAGTTCTGGTTGACAGTTTCTGAACATGAGCCAGCATGTGCCCAGGTGGGAAAGAAGGCCAATGGCATCCTGGCCTGTATCAGAAATAATGTGGCTAGCAAGACTAGGGAAAAGTGTGGTAGGCCACATCTTGAATCCTGTGCCAGTTCTGGGCCCCTCTCTACAAGAAGGACATTGAGGTGCTGGAGCATTTCCTGAGAAGGGCAATGGAGCTGTGGAAGGGTCTGGAGCACACGTCCCGTCAGAAGCACCCGAGGGAGCTGGGGATGTTCAGCCTGGAGGTTGAGGGGCAGCCCTTGTCACTTTCTATTCAAATCCTTGAAGGGAGGATGTAGCCGGTTGGGGGTTGGTCTCTTTGCTCAGGTAGGAAGTAATTGGACAAGGGGAAAGACATGCTTCAAGCTGAGCCACAAGGTTTAGAATGGATACTGGAAAAAGTCAAGCATTCAAACAGGCTGTCCAGGAAAGTGGTTGAATCACCATTCCTAGAGATATTCCAAAGATGGGTAGTCATGGTGCTTTGGGGCACGGTTTAGTGGTGAGCTTGGCAGTGCTGGCTTAACTGTTGGGCTTTATGGTCTTAAGGGTCTTTTCAAACCAAAATGCTTTTATGTATACCAGTCAAAGAGCCAGCCCAAATGACATCTCTATACAGGCCTGTAACATAAGAGCACCTTGAGTTTTTCTCTAAGTATAAAATTGCAAAATTGATCCTGCACCCTACTATGCTCCTTTGACCTGCACTCCATCCCCTGTTTTCCCCTATAGTCTTAGCATAAGAATCTACAAGGGAACTACAGGTCTGACTCCAGCTGTGCCCGTGTAACAGAAGTGGTAATCCCATTATGCAACTGTAATCACTGTCAGCCATGAGTGTCATTAGTCACTTTCATGACACTAAAGGAGGTAAAAAAATCTGAAGAAATAATATCTCCATAATATTAAAAGGCACATGGTCTGCCCTACTGTCCTCACTTTGCCTTCCTAGCCTGGGGTCATTATGTAAAAGCAACAATATATTTTAACTAGCACTGGACAAGGCCCTTAGCATTATAAGTCTCTGAGCATTTTACCTGTGCTGGTTGCTGGCAAACCTTTTGCTGCTTGTACTTTCTCATCACTCTTATGCTGCCAGTGTTTAATAATGTTCAGTGAGATCCAGAGATTCCAGTCAGCAGTGCTCAACAGCACTGAGCATAACGAGTGATTAACTCAGGGCATAGATCTTTTGGTAATGGAAGCTGTGTAAAAACTTAGGTAATTTGTTTATGGAAAGATGTTGACTTGGCAGTATGTGATTAAAGTACTTGCTAGGCCACAAGTAGCATCACAAAAGTAATTAAAAGCAAGAAAACAACTGATTCTATTTGGTCAAAATGGAGCTTTTGGGACATCACTGCAATAAAAATCAGGAAGCCAAACAATCAATAGCTCTAGTAAAATATTTTTGAAAACTTTTGTCTTTCTGAGTAAGACAGTTTTAATCCCTTCTCACTGGGCATCACTCTTGGGAAATTTAATTAGCTCTGGACAGCTGCCTAATGTTTACATGAAGTTTAACCGTGCTGGCTTCTACCACAATTTTTATCAGTGCTCCTTATTTCGCCTGCTTTTTTTTAATGTAGACTCACAACTTACAGCCTTCTCCCTATTGTAATTCTTTTTTCTCACTGAAAAATTTTCCTCCAAGGCCAATTCCCTTACTATTGCATTCCCACCTCAAATTCCTTGTGCTTTCCTTGACATCTATTGGTCACATGGACAGGACAAAGAAAAAGTAAGGATGAAGGGTAACATTTGGAAGCTGGTAATTAACAAGAAATTTATAACGCAGTATAAAGTAATGTGTCATAATGCTAACTGCCACTTTTAAAAACTTGCCTACAAGTGGAAAGAACAATAATAAAAGGTGGGATTAGTGCTAAATGCTTATGTTCTGTGCACAGGGAAAGAAGGATTACATCACACTAGAATTAAAAAAAACCCAGAGAATTCAGCAGTTGGATTTGTTAATTCTGAAAGGTACTATCGCAAAGAGGGGAAGCAAAAAGTACAGTTGAGGGTTGGTGTTTTGCCCTCTATTTAACAAATGGCCAAGATACCTCACATCAGCTTGCAAACCTATTTGGAGCAAAGTGAAGGATATACTCCAGTTTCACCATGGAACTCACCATGACTTGGGAGGAGTCCAGAAGAAGGTTCTCTGGGAAAGTGAATCTTGAGTACGCATCCATCCTAAAACAAGTCAGGTGGACAATAACATTATCTTTTTTTTCACATCCTTAATACACTTCCTAATTAAAGACTCTTTAAGAATCTAACAGGCTAAATTAGAACATTGCAATTCCATTTTCTAAAAAAATGCTTTAATTTAAATAATAGCATAGAAAAACAGAAGTCTCAACTCAAGGATAAGGCTGGTTGTGATTCGATCTCCCCTATTCTTCGTCAAGTTGTTGAAGTTTTACCCTATAGACAGAGGCAGAAAAACCATCATCTCGCTCCATATCCCTTCTTGGACATTACTAGAGCAGGTTTAGTCTGGGACAGAAGTGTAGGAACAGGTTACCTGGCTGCAGAGAAAGAAAGGATCAACAGAGCTTCTGGCTTTTCAGATAAAAGGACCATAACCAAAGAGGGAAGCTTCTGAAGGCTTATCTGTATTTCTAATCTGGAACTGATGGCTTTAATTTGGTTGTTGAGGTTGGGGAAATTGTGAGTTCAGGACAGAAAATTCTCTACATCTGTGCCCTGCTTCTGGTTTGGGAAACTGATTAGTAGGCTTGAAAGACAGCTAAGGCTATCACAGCTGCAGAATAAAAAATAACGTAAGCTAGTTAGGAGTATTTATCTTCCAAAAAGGCAGGACAGATAATAGAGCTTCACCACACAACAGAAGGCCTTTCACAGTGAAATATTGTCAGCTCACTTCTGTGGCAGCATGAACACAAACTGCAGGGTGTGGAACAAGTTGCAGTAAGCTGGTGAAAAAGGCAATTAGTGGGAGCGGAAAACTCCAGGCTATTTCCCTTCTTCCCACACATTATTTTAAGAAAGCACCACTGCATGACACATAACTCCCCTTGCTACCTACTTTAATCTATACTCAAGGAACATTAAGCAGGTAAGGCAGGGTAATGCTGCTCACCCAGCAGAAACTAAGTAAAGATGGACAGGGAAGATTCATTCATTGTCTCTTCCAAAAAAAGAACCAGAGGATGTCAAAAAAAGCTTGACTAGGGTGTCAAGTTCAAAACATGTATGTTTGTCATATAATGCCCAGGTAATCTTCCTGACATGGAATGCTACTAATGCTACTGATAAAAAAAAAAGATAGAAGATTACCTGTGTTCAAAAAGTAATTTGGCCAAAAAAAAAAAAAAAAAAAAAAAAAAAAGAAAGAAGAAGACAGAAAATAAGACGATCCCCCATTTTTTTCACGTTAATGACACTTGGAAAACTCAGTTTTTTAGAGCTGAACTAAAAATTTCTAAATTACTATCTTAGCCAGAAAACACAGAAAAAAACATTGCAGAAATAATGTTGGCAAGCCTGCAGAAAAAAAATACTAGATGCCTGTAAAATGAGTAGATATTGGTTTTATTCCCTAATACATGAAATGCAGTATTGCATACTGACTTGTCTTTTGTGTTGTTTTGGCTTTGTGATTAAACTGCTGAGACTTTACATGCAGTCATATATTTAGCAAATATAGTAAATTGAGTGAAGAGGTCAGCAGGTAGACAGCAAAAGGAGTCAATCATATATCCAAGGATAAATTCTCATATATAAAACAACATGCAGTGAGATCCTTTCATCTGGCTGAACTACAGTAACTACTCTGCTAATCCCATCAAATTCCATTTTATGTACTTCACTGCAAAACACTTGGCCTCAGACACAGTCTAAAACTCTGTTGGAGATACAGTGTCTCTCAATGGCCATGCTTACATGCCATATGTGCTTTTCTTCTCTAAAGACATTCGCCACAACCATGTGGATGGGCTGGCTACAGAAACCTACCTAGGATCTGCTTATGTTCTATTTTCACTTTGTTGTTGATGCTGCGTTTGTGTTCAGTCAAGATACAATGAAGGAGTTAGCCTAATTTCCTGCAGAAGCAGCCACAGTGTTTCACCCTGGCAGAGTGTGTGCCTTGGCACCAAAATTATAGAACAAGGAGGAGGGTTTAAAGACGACCAGTTCCTACAGGTTTCTTACAAGACAGAGCAGAGAAGAAGGAAGACTGGGATTAGAATTTTTGGAAGTTCACTCCTCTTTTTTTACCTTTTCAGGCAATCCCACAGCCACATCCCATGTCAACCCAGAGTTTGTCAATACTCTGCAGAAGAGAGCTAATAGGGAAAACAGAGGAAAATGTTCTTGGTTTTTACAGAGACAGCAGAATACCTTTGCATATTTCAGTCAAAAACCCCACATTTAATCAAGACACATAATTTATGAGATTTCTTCATCCTATCGCCTAGAGAATTTCTTGGTTTGTTTTCCACAGAAAATGAGTGGAGTGCTCTGTTTCTTCTGCTTCTGGTTCTCTTTTTCCCCCTACAGTAATAATCTTAGCCAGCTCCTTCCTTTGCTTTTCCATTGGACAGTGAACAGTTTGGCTTTCAGATGTATTTAGTATTCTGCTGAATGCTTTCTTCTCTACTGCATCCTAAACCTCTTCTTAAAACTTTGTCACCTTTTCTTCTGAGGTGAAGCACCACTGCATAAGATGAAGAACTTGGTATATTTTAAAATCAGTGAAGGATATTTTTGTGCTAGGTATTATTACAAACCGTATTTCTGCAGTATGATATTTCCTCATACATTTACTTCCCTCACTCTCTAATGGCAATAAGATCACAACTACAAACTTGAATTTCATCCACTTGTCTTATCTGGGCTCTTCTTTCCTTGCAGCTATCACTGTCTCTGACAAAACACTGGCTTGTACACCTGTGTACAGCTTAAAACTAATAAATGTTCCATTTACTTTCTGGGTAAGAGCTCATTTATCTTCTACTGAAATCTTGCCCATTGCTTTTGTGAAGGTTTGCCTTTCATAAATGGTGCTGGAGACGTCCTCTTACCCAAGTTTTTCATGGTTAGCCAGTGTTTGCAAATTTGTGGAAGTCAAGGTAACACAGCAGAATGTTTGGATGCTTTCCAGAGTGTGTGGCTTTTTGTTCCTTGTCCCAGTCCAGACAGCTCTGCATGTTGTTTTTGTGAATTCAAGACTTGAAGCTTTAATTCCCTTTTTCCCCACATCTCCTTTCTGGGCTTTTGCAATGACCCCAATGTCAGAACATTGTTCTCCTCTCAGTTCTGCACTTGTGATTGCCATTCCCTGTCTGAAGGTTAATGCTGGTTTCCTGAAGTCTCTCTTTTGAAATTTTTCCTTAAAGCCAATCATAGGAACTGATCAGGATCTCATGCAGTCCCTTGCAAATTGACAAGTAGTCTCTTTAGCCTCAGAAGAGAAACGTGCTTTTCTATAGGATCCCTTTCTTTGTCTACTCAGTTTAAAATCTGTCTCTCATATGGATCACTTTTACCTTGAGTGCAGAACTCACTCCTCAAATTTCTGTGATGTGGAATATCCATTCGTCATCTCTGTCTGAGTTAACCATAAGATATTATAAATATAAGTTATCTGTTGTCATAAGGATGAGGCTATATTCTGTTTGTTTTCCTTGTCGTTGGCTCCTACAACTCTTAGTACTATTTGAGCGTATTCCCATCACCATCCACATTTCCAGGTGTTTCAGAGAGGCAGATTGCTAACAGTAGTTCCTTAGTTCGGTTCTATTAGTACTCAACAATCACTGAGAGCCAAATAATTTATCAGAGAGCCATTTATTTAATGGTGCAAGCTCTGACCTCTTAATTACACACATCTTTACTCCATGCAACTGCCTCTTTACCACCAAAACATCTTATAGGCATGATTATTACAGACATGGGAAAAACAAGGCAGTCCATGGAAGATTTGTGAGGAGAAAGAGGATTCATAAGGGACTACTTGAGAGAGAAGACATGAAAACAAAGTTAGGTCCAGAAGGGAGCAATAACCTGAAAAAGGAGAAGAAAAGTGTAAACAAGAGGCTCACTTAGTTTTGCTTCACAGCCCCCAATGTACCATGGACCATTCAAGAAAAATGTCACAGAAAAGTCTAAGTATTTCCCCTGCAATATGCAGCAGTCTTAAGAGAAAAGAGGATTTTTTTTTTCCTTTAAAATCCAAGAAGCAGTATGAAGAGGCTCTTCACATCCCCTGGTCACCAGCATGAATTCCAGCTGATAAACTTAATTTGACCTAATGATGTGAAATAAAAGTAAGACTTTCTGTTACAGCCCTTATACGTGCCAAAAATTAAGTCACTTGACTTATGTTCCCTACACTAGGTAATGCCAGTGCATTATTGGAAGAAAATTACTGAGACCATTAAAAATGTGAGGATTTTAATCCTCCTAAAAAAAGGACCCACATGATAATATGGACAGAGATTGCACTGCACTTTTGGTCTGGCTTTCAGATGTTAGTTCTTGCTTTACCTCCTGTGTGTCTGATGGAGCATTGCCAGCTCTCCCAGATTTGTACAGCCAAGTGATTTGGACCCCTGGGGTAGGAGCAATTCAGCTTCCTGACAATGTCAAGCATTTTTCTTTTCCTTGGTAGCTCCCATATGATGATTAATTTTATGTTCCTTGCTATTTCTCCAATAAACACAGTAATTAATTACATATATTTTAGTCTTAGGACCAAGCTTACTCTCTCCCCTCCCAGAATCATTCTACATGCATTAGCCAGTGTAATTTCCCTACTCAGTTTGGCACCTGTATTTAACAAACAATAAGCACAGGATGAGATGACCTTAAAACATGATTGAACTCAGCATGCAGCCCATAAGAAATATGGGTGCGTGTGTGTATTGAGGGATTTCAAAAGCCTTGAAGTAGTTCGTTTAGATGCGGGCAGCATAAACTCCTTGTTTTGAAAATACTTTTTTTCATTACTATTATCAATTCCAAGGAGCTCTTTGGTTTTCCACTTTTCAGTTGGAATCCTATTCATATTCACATTAATTTGATTTAAAGTTGACATAAAATGAAGGAAAAAGCTCAAACAGAATTCATATTCCCTTTATCTCTGCACCAAAAATAAGAAGGATGAAGTTGAGCAAACTATTTCCTTTTGGATCAAAATAATTTCTACTTCATTTCTCTCCAGCTGCCCTTCTCAGCTCCAGGGGTTTTGAGCAGTGCAGCACCAAATCAATGCCTCTCTTATTATTCCATCATTACCTGAGTGTGCCCCTACGTGGGTGCTTCCCAGTTTCCTTTGCCAGCCTGCCAGAGTGAGTCCACTCTCCTTTCCCAGGACAGCTGCAGAGTTCCTCTTGGACAAGATTTGTTGTGATGAAGGGGAAGGAGAGGGAATGAACAGGACCCATTTTTTTCCCAGTGAAATGAAAGCAGAGCTGCTTGCTTGAGCCTCCATTTGTCTGCCCATGTAAGTGCCTCCAATTCTGAGAGAACAGAGATGAACCTTCTGCTTGCTTCTTGCAAGAGTGCTTCATCAGATTGTCCTCTCCAGGACACAGAGAGAGAGAGAGAGGGGATTGCATGGGGTGATACAAGCTGAGACATGGCTGAGACTTCTGGTTAGGGAGCAGTCAGCTCACAAACTGAAATTTTCAGCGCTGCACTTACAGAAGACAAAACAAGGATTTTTACTTGCCAGTGGTGCTTCACTCATCCAACTGCTCTGTGGACCAGCACAATCAGCCACCTAACAGAGATACCCTATAAAGGTGAAGCAAAATTTCAGTGCAAGACTTGGGGATACATTAAAGTGGTTGCTGATGGCAGAGTTTACTGAAGGGTGAACTGTCATGGGTACAGATTTCATGATACATGCTGAAAAAGCAACTTTTTAAATGCACCTTTCATCCAGAAAGGGAGTTCCTATAACCTGAATTTAGAGATGACCTACACCCAAAGACTTATGCTGAAAAACTGCTCAAATTCTTCTGCACCAAGAACATATCCATTTTCCAAACTGATTAATTGAGACAACAGCCAATTCCTTTGGATCAGCCAATTCAAGTTTTCACCAACTGGAGCTATTTAGCTGTGCTCTCAATTTTTTAAAACTAGCATGTGGAAAAGCATATTAAAAACTAACTACTCCCAAAGTCACCATTATTGTCCAAAATATGTTTTGTTTAGGAAATTTAATCAGGCTTTGTTCACAGCAAATGGGAAAAAATCTGCTCTTTCTGCAGTGCTGAGAGCTCCTTTGTGCGTAAAGTACAAAGAAGGAAGAATTGCACATCAAATTGCAACTAGATAAGGCATATCTTGTGATGAGAAAATGTGACAGAATTTGGTGGATTGTTGGATTTTAACATCACTACTTTTATGGAAAATGGCACGTGGGGCTTTCATAACCATGAAGATTCAATGCTCATTTGAGCAATCACACCTCTCACAGCATGCTTGTTCCCTGACATTTATGCTAGTAGCTGTCTCTCAGCAGCCCCCTCATTGCAAATCTCTAATGCCACTTCTTGTGTCATTTAATTTCCCTGTGAAGGCCTTCTACTCACCGCCTTGCCACACTATTTTGCTCACAGTTTCTGATGAAACCACAGCCAAGATAATATCAAACACAGCATAAAATGAAGAGAGGGAAAGCATTTAGTCCTTCAAAATTCATTGAAATTTGCTGACCCACAAAGAAGGACATTTTGATAAAATACTTCCTCAGAAAAAAATATTTCTCCTCAAGTGAGTTGAGGTGTCGTACTTAGACAAATAAAAATCTTGACACTGTTTCTTGGAATACAAAATACTGTAATTCCCATTTCAGGATACAGAGGTTGAAAATATTCTGTAGATGAATACCAATCCCTGCTAATACTTGAACCTTGGAGAGGTCATTAACTGGCAGTCTCTGAATGAAGCCAGGAGGCTGTAAGCAGTTTTTGGCACAGATGATAGAAAGGACAAGTTTCAGCTGTTGGCTACTTTTTTTCCCCCTTTCCCCAAATGATACTGCAATTACAAGGAATTTTTTTGAGAATGTGGAACTAATCAAAAGAGGGAAACCATGAGGAGAATGGAAATGAGGAAGAACAATTTAGGAGCAGAAAATAGAAATCTCAAAGGGAATGCAGCAGATGGACTTCAGGGAAAAAAAATAATTAAATTATATTTTAGGAGTATTACTGATGCCTGATGAGGAAAAGGGTTAATTAGCAGATAAGGGAAGAATTTTGCAAAACTGCTTTGGCTGAAGAATAGAAAACTTCAACAGAAGCAATTGAGAGATAAACAGACCACATTCCCGGAGAAAGGTGAAACAGCAAAGCCTCCGGAGATGTCAGGCACTGAGAGGCTCTTACTGTACAGCTGATACCAACAAACTGTCAGCTCAGGCAGCACGGCTTCTCTGCATGAAAAAGCAGCTTCTGTAAGAGCTGTCTGAGGGATAAAAAGAACAGAGCTACTGCTGTAACAAACTCAGCATGTTGTTTGCATTTTCTGGTAAAATCCATTAGCAGACTTTAAAAGTCAGAAGCAAAGACCTCTCCATGCCCCCTAACTGTAGATGCCTGGTGTGTCAGTAGATCCGTTTTGTTGGCAAGGTGATGCACCAGACAAATCTGTTCACTGACTAAGGGTGTTTCCATCCCAAAACACCTTGGTGATATTCATGGGGTGGGTATTTGTATTGGGGGCGACTGGGGCATAGGATCAACAAGTGAGAGGGATGCCACAGAACAATTTCTTGTGAACCATCGTGTCCCTTTAGCTACAAATAACTTTCTGTGTGAAAGCCCTCCAACATTCACCTTTACCTGCCCTGTAGGAGGGGAGAATCTAGAAGGAAAAAAGAACATATTGAAAACAAACTAAACCCGCCGCGCCCTCGCTCCCTGCCCGGCGCCTGCTGCTGATAAGAAATTCCCGAGGCAGGGCGCACAGCCTCTTGCCAGGGTCCAGGGCAGCAGTCATTACGAGCCTTGAGCAGCAGCACCGCGGGAGGTTCGGGAGGATCCCGGCTCCCGGCTCCCTGTTCCCTGTTCCCTGTTCCCTGTTCCCTGCTCCCGGCTCCCAGGTCCCTGTTCCCGGCTCCCCTCCCCCGGCCGCGGGCGGGAGCGGCCGGCGGGGGGCGCTCCGAGCCCGCGGCGCGCAGGGAAGCGGGGCGGAGGAAGGTCAGCAGCATCCCCCTCCTCCTCCAGCTTCTGGCAGGTCTGCTGTTCTTCCAACGGAAATAGTAAGGTCCCCGATGAAACTGGCCGCAGGACCTAAACCTAGGAAATAATGCAGGAGGGAAAAAACTAGAAAATATGACATCTAAATATTGCAGGGCTTTGTTTTTTTTTTTGTTTTAAATAGAAAAGCAATAGCACAATATAATTTCATTAGCAACTGGATATCAGAGGCGTCCCGGCTTGTTTCCAAGTGCTTCTTGGCTGCCGAAATGAAACATTTACAGAATTTATTAGCCTACTATTAAGTCTTGAATTCTGCAACAAACCCTTATTCTCTCCACCCTCTATCCAAAACCTGCCAAGAAATCCTTGTGTACACATCCAGTGAGGCCCCAGAAACAAGTCCTTCTATTTTCTGTGAGCTTAATTTTTTTGCACAATGTGAGAGGTTGAAGATACTGCTTGCCAGGTGTTGTAGACAATTTCCTGTTGTGCCTCTATAAAACACCACACCGATTCTACCAAAGAGACTGCATCGCTTACAGTTTAACACCTTTCTTTTTCCTTTGTTAAACAGTATTTCCTGTTGCACAGTAATGTGGGTTCTCTCACAGAACTCATCACTCAATACTTAATCACTCAATACTGCATGAGCACATCATCTTTTCTCCTTCATCTTCTCCCTTGAAGAGGTTTTACCCTCCATGCCTCCTGTACTGCCACTCACAACTCACAAATCTGACTCTACCTCAGGCTCCTTCCATGCAACAAAGCCTGCATTTGCATCACTGCCCCTCTTCCTGCTGCTGGCCCTTCTCCTGCTGCCTGACCTTTCCAGGCAGGCACAGCTGGTCACCCTGATTTATTATTCCCTAACTGTGCTCACTCGGGCATATGGGGTCCGACTACAGAGGGAGGCTGTGACACCAAACTTCAGCTGGAAAGGTGACATTTAGCAGAGGCCATGGGCCTCAAAGCATGGCACATCCTTCTGTTGCCACCTGCTGTTGCATCCCTGTCTGAGCTCCTGGTTTAGTGATGCTTTCCTTCATGCAACCAGGCACAGCATTCTCATTTCTCTGAGACACCATTAGACACTTCCTTGTTTAAACTAATAGAGTAACTAGTTTGTGAATAACTAAGGGGCTAAAAACTCTGCTTAATTACCTCAGGAACCCTTTTTTGCTTCCTCAGGCATGAACTTTGAGCGGTTCCATTGAATGGAAGGAGATACTTAAGGCAACTGAACGTCTGTTTGAATGCCTCATTGAACTGGAGATGTGAGCCTGCTCCTGTTGAGCAGGTGTTCCACATCAGAGCTGTGCTAATGGGCACTTTTGGTAGCATCCACCGAAAAATACTGAGGCTGACCTGGCCTGGATGTACTTTAGGTCTCCAGCTGCAGCATTTTCACATGGCAAATGAAGACATTCATTTAAAAAGAAGCATCCATAGTGGTCAGAGACCACTTTTCTGACTAATTCTAAGACAATCTCTCCATTGTCTGTTCAGTATCTTTTCCCACCTGAAGAGACTCCTCCAAAGAACAGAAAACCAAACTCCAAACAAACTACAAAAGGTCCAAAAGACAAGATCTGCAAAGAAATATTTGATAAATTGGGTGGGTTTGATGTAGAGAAGAGAAAACTAAAAGAAAACTTCCAACTGTGTGCCTTCCTTGACATCTTTCTTAAAGAAATTCCTAAGCAGCATCACAGACCACCACTCAGATAGGATTCAGACATGATGTTGATCATGTAGAGGACACCCTGATCCTCTGCCTTATTCCCAAACTCCTTTCCTCTTATGTACACATTAATACACAGAAACTTTGGATATTCTACAGGTGGTTCACTATTTTTCTCCTTGTCGACACTGTTACCATACTATTCTATCTTCTCTCTCAGTTTTAAGCCTGTGTTCATCTTGCTTCAAATAGAAAGAAAATAAGCTATTCTCCATGTCCCTGGTGAATCAAAAAGAACCAAGTAAATTGCTGTAATGCAGATGTAGGATAGGCAGTCTGAAAACCTTACTAATACTTATGGGTAGGAAAACAGGAGAATAGTTCACCCAAGCAAACTATGGAGTCTCCCTCCTCTGACATGTTTCAAAGCAGGCTACAGGCTACAAAACAATCTGTCAGAACTGAGAGCTCTCGCACATTGCCTTAGGCTTGGGATGATGCCTAGGAAAATCACAAGTACCCTGTGTGCTGTGTCTGCTGAAAGGCAAGGCAAGGAAGAAAACATGTTTGGCAAAAAGAAAGGGAAGTACTGCGTAAATGGTGCTATAGTCACACTAAAGAGAAGAATTCAACTTACGTCACTGTCATTCTACTTATCAGAAACACTTAGTGTACTTAAGCATACAATACCTAGCATAGTAATTCCCTAAATTTATAAATTAACTTGTTGAAATGCTATTGCTTTTACATCTGTGTCTGAAACTGATTTCCACCATGACTAGAGCTCTGTAGTAACTTTTCTTTTACCTTTGTTTGATTTTTTAATAATGCATTCTTAAAGAAAGGGAATATTATATGCAATAATGAATTAAAGTAAAAGAAGAAAAAAAGCTATTGTAAATCAGGACATCATGTCTCTTTTTAACCATAAGAGATGAAAAGAAGTGAGAGTGTAACAAACATCAAAAAATGAAAGCATGCAGTAAAAATGAAAAAATATCAATGAAACCTAAAATACATTTTTAAAATCTGTACAGCACTGGTAATAATTTCAGTAATGATGTGACCTTTTGTTGCCTTCTAATAAACACAAAATTCTGGATTAAGGTGTGATAGAATAATATCAAGGATATAAAGGAGAGGCAGCATTTTACACCAAATAATGGTGAGTGCGTCTCTACTGAGAAGCAGAGAATTTTTGACCCTCTGTTTTGCTGCACCATGTGAAATTCAAACCAACCAGATGATCCCATCTGAACCTGGAACTAGTTTCTTCTAGATGACTATCTGTGCAAGTATCCAAATACGCCTCCAAAGTGCCTGAAGATAAAATACAAGTAATGGGAGGTGACTCTAAATTGCTTGGACTGAGAGTGAGCCAACTCTTCTTCAAAATTTATTTCCTGGAAGGATTCCAGACTTATTTTCAATTAAAACAAGAATGAAACAACTTTTGCTGTACTTGCTCTTCAGAGACTCCTCTTCCTCAAACTGCAGCTCTCGGGCATGTGACTTCATTTAAAAAAATGAAACACTTTTAGGCCATCTGCGTTTTTCTGCATAGCAAGCAGCCTTATGTAATCCTGTTCTGCTGACCTCTCTCCTGCTGCAAGGCCTGTCTGCAGAGCCATTGCATTAGGAGGAAATGGCGAGAGGCCTTTTGGAATACTCTCTCCCCGAGCACCGTCATAAATCAGCCCAACTCCTACACTTTTGGGCACTGCATCCATTGTTGTGTCTGACATAAGGCCACCCCCCTCCCCCCCCCCCCCAGGCCCTAAAGCACATGTCCTGATCTTGCCTTCTCAGCAGAGGATTTGTGGGAGGGGATGAGAAATTCCAAAATACGAATTCTTTCGGAAATCAGCGTCATCCAGTGTTGGTGATGTGTCCCCTTGGCTTATCGGATGAACAGCCCACAGCACGTCATCCTAAACTTTACCACAATTAGTCATGAAGTTAATCCAGGACTGGGAGAAGGGCAGTGGCTGCATTGTTGGAAGGACAGCTAAATGAGAACATATGTGCTACTGAGAAACAGCTACAGCTACGTCCTCACTCCTAACTACGTTGTGAAACAAGGCTGACACAGCCTCAAAACTATTAATTTCCTGTCTTGGTGATAAACTTCAGTACCCTGCTTTAGACTGAATTTCTCCATGCCTTCTAGACCCTCTTACCAGTTTTCTAAACAAACATTTTCTGGTTTGTTTAAGCTAAAACTGAGAATATAGATGTATATATATAAAAAGGTGCTATTACATTGTGCAGTGTATATTCATCCTTGCTACCACATTTCCTTGGATATTCTTCAACAATGCCTGTGATCCAAGCATGTGGCCATTTAATTTGCAGCAGCAAAGCCAGCAAAAAAGCAGGCCAATTGCTTCTGTTCCTTAGTTTACCTAATTTTGAGACAGGCGCATTAAAGGCCTTTCACCTGAAATTCATTCTGACAATTGAAGACTGACCAGTGTTTGTTTCCATTTGGGAAGGATATTAGTTCTTCACAGAGGTGGAGACCCTACTCTTGTATGAGAGTTTGAACTACAGTCAAAAGGCAGATATTTCCTTACTGCTGTTTCTGATACATTTGTTCACTGATTTCTACCAGTGCACCTCTTTTCATCATATACTCTAACTCATACAAGTATTGAAAAGCAGTGTTTTGTGCTGTAAATAACTGTTTGCAGACTTGAACTATGTCTATAACACTTGGATGGAAAGCAACACCTGCTTGAAACATCAGCATTGATGTATTATGCCATCTTGACTGTGGTCTTATTCTTGTTATTATTATATGGATAAAAATAAAGGAAAAGTAACATTTTTCTGTCAGTGTAAGCAGCTGATTTTAAGCAATAGCCTGTAGGACAACAGGCAAAACAGAGAGAGCCAGAGCTCCTTGTACAGGATGATGGGCAGGTTTCCCACCAGAAACAGCTTCTTTCTGGTACTGTTGAAAGGATTCTTAGGACTGCCCCAGCCAGGGCTCAAGGAGAGCCAGCAGGATGGTGGGCTGTACACTAGATACACTAGATGGCCTCTATGCTAGAGTAGCCTCAGGTTCTGGTGACAGTGAGGTTATTTTCTGTCACTGTCTACCCTTTAAGATTACACTCTTTCTATCCAGCTCCACCCCTTCGTTTCCAGCAGTTTGAAATTGCAACCAACAGGCCACTATTTAAACACCTGGCTACCGACCATTCTTTGTCCCCAGTAGGACACTTCAGAGGGCAGCAGGAAATATTTCCTTGCTGATTGATTACTCTGGAGGTAAAATGCTCTCTAGGTGAGGATTGGCAACAAATTCCCCTTCCCATGAGACTATTTAGAAGATGAAAAGGAGAGTAAGAGGTCCTAGAGAAAGAAGGATGGGGTTAATAAGTACCACAGGTAGCCCACACAGGTCATAGCTGCTCTTGCTTTACCTGCAGACTTACCAAAAAGTGGCATTTTGTGAGTTTTGCTTCACAGCAGTGGGAAGATGGAGACCCAAATGACCAGAGGCTAAAATTAATAGGAATTCTCAAAATGCCATCTCAGTGTTTCCATTTGCTGTCAGTAAACCCAAAAACCAGCACCGTAGCCATTCCCTCTTTCTGTTTGCTAATCTTTGCTGTAGGAATACAAATAATATTTTTGAAATAAAAGCCATGAAACACTAGAATCATAAAGCAGGTTTTACACATTGTCTCTTAGGATGTACCTGCACAAAAAATACAAAGTACAGACTGCTGATCCAGCCTGTGTACCTGGAACAGTGAAGCTTTTCCCTGTTTCTTAGCCCATTCCAAATGGCATTTGCTATTTTTTCATTGCAAATTGCATGGCTACATCTAAGATAGAGGATATTTAAGTACCACAATTACTTACATAGGAATACGGCCATTTCTCCTTGGTGTGGAACCTTTCAATTGAATCAGGAGGCCTTCCTGATGATTCAGTGCATCTCCACTATAAAAACATGGGCTTTATAAAAGCAATTTTGAAAAAGAGTTGGTATTTTGTAAGAAGTCATGTTAGATAATAATAAAGATCATTTCAGAACATGAAATCTATTACTCTTCCACAGGAGAATTATTGTGGATTGACAGCCTTATAATTAGGCAGAATTTCATTTTACAACTAAAATATCACATTATCAACCACACAAAAGGAGAAGAAACACTGAATTTTTAAGTTCACTCTTACCATCTCTATTTCTGACTTTTTAGTGTGCCTACCACCACATCACTAACAGGCAAAGCACTAATGGCATTAACAAAATTATCTGGCAAAAGAATGATTTTTTGCTGGTATATATTACATAGGCTTTTTCCTCAGAACAGGTTTTTGGACACATATTCTAGCATCTGTGATCTTTTAGGTAATCATAGGATGAAAGTGCTTATCTGAGAGATGAGGTTTCTTTCTTTGAACTCTTAGGCAGCTGAAATGAATAATACCTTAATCCTTTGGCTACTTCATTTGTAACTGCTTGGCAATTGTGAAAGGGTACATTCCTGCTAAAGGATTAATTTAGTTCCTGCATGAGAATTTTCAGCACATACCACATATGCATTAGCCCTTCTCAAAAGAAGGTGACTCAGTTTCATCTAACACATTAGGAATGTGAACCTTCCCTGCTTCTGATTAAATTCTGAGAACTGAGTACAAGCAAATAGCATTTCCACAGCCCTTGCTGATTTTAATAGTATCTCTCCTGAAACTGCAGGTGAGGGAATGTTCATTTTCAGACCACTGCCTATAATACCAAAGATGAATAAAATTGCAGGTTTGCAAAAAATGCCAGAGATAAACAAAATTATATGTTTACCTTAAAATAGGCCATCATTGCACTTTTCCAGCCAAACCTCACCTGTGAAATCAGGTGAAAAATAGCTGGTTTCCCAACACATATTTTCATTGCCTTTTTTTTTCTGACCACTCAAAATCTCTGCGGACATATATGAAAGAATAAAAGACTGTACAAATTGCTGACCCCTTAATATTAGTCTGAAGGGAAGAGATACAAATAAACACCAGAAAAAGAGATAAGCAGTGACCATTTTTCAAGATGCCTGAGGCTAACGAATTCTGGAAAGATGCAAGGTCATGTCACCAGGCAGAGTATTGAACCAATTAGAAAATGACTCACCAAAATTTAATGGAAGCATCGTTCAAATCTGTACTGAAATTTAAATATATAGTGGAAAAGTCACATACTGCCATTCATTGTGCAATGATCTGTGTTTACAGAATCCTCCAGGGCTGGCATGTCTGAGCCATAAGTAACATATTCCTCCAGCTCTAGACTGTACTCCTGTCATCAGGATCTAAAGGCAGACAAATCTAGCAGAGTTCTGCTGAAAGTTGAAATAATTCTGTAAACTGAGTTTTTATCTGAGCTTCAGTTGTGATGTTCTAGTTTCTGTGCATCTACCAGTGCTTGACTGGCTCCTTGGAACTTTGAGGCAGTATATGTATTTATGAATAACGTTTTGATGCATTTTTGAACTTAGCACCTCCATCATATAGCATTCAGTTACAAATGATAGTATAATAATTGACATTTTTATGATGTCAGCTAGTATTCAATTTCCATAAATCCTTGATTTCCGATACCAAGCTAATGCACTCATGAAATGCCTAAAATAAATTTTACTTATCTTAAACCCATGGTAGTTAGATACTTGAATTTGCTGTTGAATCATCATATTTTATTTGCATGTGCTGCATCAAAGGTTAATACTTTTTCATTTGAGTAGACATATTGGAGATGGGTGCCAATAATTCAAGAGTAACTGATGTGTCTGCCTGCAAATTCACAGATTTCATATAGATCTTGTCTGTTATAATGTGACTCATTCTTCTGCCCATGATCATTTGTATGCAGTGACATTTGTGATTTAATTTTACAAATCAAACTTAAAGCATCAGTACAGTTCAGTTTTTTTGGCATGATAATTGGACAGTATATTATTGAACGTTAGGGTCCGTTCCCATTCCCTTTCAGCTCCCACTCCCCTTCAGTTCTCAGCAATGCAATCTATATTTATATGATGCTAAAAGAATTGTTGATATCAACTGCCTCCATCTGTTGTACAATGAGATGCTGAAGAGGCAAGCAAACTCATGGGTGATGCAGGGAGTGGAGCTCTTGGGACACAGGTTTGGATCTCAGCTCTTTCCTGTTCTGTTTAAATGGTTTATATTGTCTGTGTCTCAGATAACTGCCTATCAAATAGTAGCTCTGTTTGTCTCATGTGTAAAGGCAGAGATAGGGACCACTCATCCTGCTGGTTTATACATACTGTCCAACACAGCAGGTCTCAATCTTATTTGGAGCCTCCAAGCATGACTGGATATAAATACAGTGAAAGGCCATAGAGAATTCTGTATTGATTCACTCATTAAAATATTTCAAATGTTAGTAGCAAGAAGCCTCTTAACAGGGACCAGAAGTGTTATCCCAGATTCTGAAGTTCTTCCATATATTATTTTTTTTGCTATGGTATTTGCATCCTGCTTCCTGTTTGATGACAGTCTGGTCTCAAGAATTTCCTCTCCACAGACCTGTTTTCAAAACACAAGACTGCCCCATACTCTTGCTGTCCATTGTGTGACATGATACTGAATTCTGGGATCATCTTAGAGAGAGGAGCATTAAAGAAATTTCTCCTTCAGGAGAATTGTTTAGGTTGGTTTGGATTTTTTAGTTTGGGGTTTTGTATTTTGTTTGGTTAGTTTTGTTTGTTATTTACCTGAGATAATTTCCTTTTTTGCTCATGTTAGGGCTTGTTTAGGGTTGGAAATGTGAGGGACAAAATTAATAAACATACTTTTTAAGCTAAATTTATGAGTGAAGTGGGTAATCACTGAGAATGCAAATTTAATTCAAGGCCATAGAGGAATTTTTGAGTATATTAGTGTAACCTAGGGGATGAGTACAAACTTCACACGTTTCTGGACATTTTCTCACCTCTGAATTTTTAAGAGTATGTTTTACTATATTTTCCTTGAGGAATACTGTTTCTTTTGATTTCTCTCAGTCTGCATTCCATATGGTGACAGTAAATGATGCATCCTGATCTCAGCAGCTGCAAAGTTGATGGGTGTGAAAGGAACTTGCCACCTTCAGTCCTTGCTCCTCATGGTGCCAAAAAGAGACCCACAGCTACTAGTTTTCAAGACAGCAGAGGTGGCATGAGCTGGACTATCTGATAACAGGTCTGGTCAGAGGCATTCTGGGTGTGAAGACTTTGGGTCAGAAGATGCTAAATAATATCTCAAGGAAAAATTTAAATTTTTGCAACAACACCAAAGAAATGCTGGCATCCCGAACGTGACAATGTTTTTCTTCAAACAGCAAACTCAAATACAGAGTCAAAAGTTTCATTTCCTCAGTGGGAGACTCTTTGTGTTGGGTACATATATCTTGAATCACTAAAATCCCTCAGCCTGTAATTAATTAGCTCAAGTAGCTTTGATGTTTACAGAGAGAGAAGCAGTGGAGATTGCCTGCAAGGCTCAAAACTCTCAGAAGCTTACAGGCTTCTTCTGGCAGGCAGGGGTTTAATAGCACTACACACTGCAAAACAGCTCAGCCAGGGTTGTATTTGATTATTGCTCGCCTGCTGTGGAAGGTGGAAGTTCTCTGAATGTGAGTGTCTGGGCCTCTGATCAACTTTTGTAAATGTGAGGATGAGGTGGGGGAGATTTGACATGGAGAACTTGTCCCTTGTCGGGGAGGGCTTGAGTCAGAACTTCCTGTGCTCGTGGGACTGCTTTCACTTTGGTGTGTGAATGTTCCAGGTATTGCAGATTACAAACAGTAGCTGCTGAGATGAAAAGAAAACTATTGATTGAAGGGAGAGTGAGAGCAGATGGAGGGCTCCTTCCTGAATAGAAAGAATTAAGAGAGAAAAAAAATAAGGAGTAGGGGCAAAGAGAGGAAAAAAAAAATTGACAGAGCAGTATATCACACATGTACCACAGAAAAGAGATTCCGTGTACTCCAAGGTTAGCAATGTCTGACTCTGCACTTCAGATCAGTTTTACTCAAACCATGTGTGCTGTTGGCCGTGTATTTTACGTGTGTTCAATTACAGGGGTTATCTGTTCTCTGCAGGGGTTATCAATAGGGGTTATCCAATCCTTCAGGTTAATTCTTCACTTAGTCATCTACTGATACAGAGCAAATGCCAAATGCTTTAAAGGAAATGGCAATAGTAGGAATTAGCTCATATCATTCCTATTGTGCACTAGAATTGTTTTTTTTATAGTTGTTGCTGTGTAAATGTTTCCAAATTGGCTTGTGGCCCAGAGACAAGAGAAACACAAAACATTTTCTCTGGTATCTTTGTCATGTTTATTTTCTTCCCTTATTTAAATGGGGATGTTCTTTTTGCCCTAAGGTTACAAAGTAGCAGATGCTTTTCAAGCTCTCCAAGACTATAGTAAAAATCACACAACTTTTTAAAATACAAAAATGCTATAAAAGCTAAATATTTCTAGGGTTTGCATAAGAAATCATAGTCTAAATCAGATAACTCAGGAAAAACAGAATCACAAAACACTTAAAGCTTAAAAAGATATCCTTGAAATACATAGTAAGGAGATGTGATTTATCAAATAAATTTGAGAAAGCTGTTCTGTTTCCTAGTGTTCCACAAAACTAGGAAAATGCTAGGTTTATTTATCTAGTAAATAACTTGGTAAAAATACTCACTTAGCTCTTGCAATTGTACCCAATATCCGTTCAACTCAAGCTCTGATTCTAGATATGTTTCTCTTAATTATATTTTTTAGTTACATCTCCAGATGCTCAGTGACTGGATGCTTTTCCCAGTGGCTACAACTGCATCAGATGCCAACAACCAAGAGAATATTTTTCCTACAATGCTCAATGCCCTGAGGTTCGAACCCATATCATTAAAAATGGTGGGAATTTTGCCAATGATTCCAAGTGGTGCAGAAGTACATCTACCGTTGAAATCTGCATAAATGTTCCACCTCTAGTCAAAATATTCAATAACTTCACAGAGCTTTTGGTGAAGTTTCCTGTAAACAGTTCTCTAAATTACAGCTTCTGGGGCTTTGTTGAACCAAACTGAAAGGAAAAACATTCAACAGAAGCAGGGCAGCTAGAAAAATGCACAAACCATAGCAATGTTTTTTGGCTCTGTTGCATTATGCACATAAATTTGCAGACATACATATACCAGTTAATCAATCACCTCCAGTCAAAAATGTCAGGGTATCATAAATGATATTGTACCATCAGCCTGTGTTCAGGCAATTTCTTTTCACTCTATTATAACTTTTCATCTTGAGCCAATATTAAATTCCATTTGTCACAATAGGTGTCAGTAGCTATACCATTTTCAGTAGCATCTTCTAGATAAAACACCCCAATGTCTCTCTGCAGCACCATTAGCAGTATTGACTGCTCTATTTTCTCTCAATAGAAAGCCCCTCACAGATACCTTATTGTGGAAAAGGCATCCTCAGCAGGGCCAAACATCATTTGAGTGATATTTGAAGGAGAAGAGATTAAATACTTAGTAAGAGTTATGAACAAGGCTCAATGCCATTTTCATTTAGGGACTTGGATCATTAAAGGGACGTGCTTTTCCTTGTTGGTGATGTTTTATTGTCATTTAAGTGGGCTCCTGCCATGCAAATGGATGGAAAGTTATTAATACTTTGGCTAAAAACCCCTCCAACAATTTGTCATTCAACTCTGAACAACAGAACCACTGACAGAAGCAGTGAGGTGATAGAAGATATTGGGAGAGGACAGCTGACTTTCTGTCATTTATCTTGTCTCCTTTTGAGAAGCCATGCTGGGACACAGGGTATGCAGTTTGTGCCCAAGGGATTATCTCAGACCATCATTTAGAGATAATGAAGGAATGCTCTTGTTCTTCTGCTGTAAATATAAGGAACATTAGCAAGTGCCAGGGAGTACAGTCTGGCTGTTAAAGCAAAAGACAAAGGGCAGCTGCTCTTTGCTTTACAGCTGCTTGTATTATTATCTCAGCTGAGTCATATTAAAGAAGGTAGGAGTGGAATGGTAGGCAGAGGTGGAGATCAGAACATCTATTTGTTCTTAATTAAGTATCATCTTATTCTCCCTCCCAGTCTGCCAGTAACATTAAGGGAAAATAATGGCATTTGATACCTCACCGGAGAATTACCTGAACATTTTTGCTCTTGGAAGTCACTGCATACTGCTATTAGTGGGTCTTTTTGGATAAATTATTCAGCTCCTGAGTAGAGTATGTGACAGAAAATTATTTTCTAGTACCTTCCACTATGCTGATTTTAGTCGTGGAAAGGTTCTGTTGCCCTGAAAGAACATTTGTATTGCTGCAATCAGGGAGAGAAAATTCATATGATATATCCTGACCTCAATGTCCAGGCAGCTTACAAGCAGAGCTTCCTTTCTGACCTCTGGGAGTAAAACTTCCTTAACAGAAAAAAACATAAACTGATCTCAAAACAGACAGTGACAGAAATTTGGATGGCAAGGGGAAACTGAAGAGGATTTTTTTAGCTATTATGAAGTCACTATTCCTGACTTCCACTGCCAAAATGTGGAGGTTTGGGACCACATCTCTTCCAGTTTTTGATCAATTTGTGGCCAGATAACTCACTCATGTTTTTATGGCATTTTCACATGCAGATAAAACCAAGAAGCTTGGGCAAGTAAGTTATTAAATTTAAGTGCTGCAAATGGTTTGCTTACTTTCAGAATTGTATAGTATTGCTTCTTCATAAAAACAGATTAATTTCTCTCTATTTAATAAATTACTAAACTACCATCCTCTCAAGTGAGGCTAATCTCTGATTTAAGGGAATGCTTCTTCCCTTACAAACCGGTGTATTTCACAAATATTCCACAAAAAGTGGAAGTAACAAAAATGTTACATGGGAGCAGAGGGGAGCAGACCCATCTGTACCCATGGGGGGGAGTCCTAAAAAGAAGCACAGTGGAAGAACAATTTTGAAGTTCTTTTGTTAATGATCTCGTGAGCTAAGTTCTATTCATCAAACAGCTGCATGCTACAACCAGGTACAATGTAACATGCATGTGACTCTTAGCAGATATGCTAACAGTAATTTTCCAAGGTATGTAAATTTAGATATGAACACTGAATGAGTCCCACTGGCAGCTGTCACTAAAAACAGAGCTCTGCCAGAGTTTTCTTACCCTTCCCTGCCACTATTTCCAACTTTTGAGTTATATTTCTCCTGACTTCGTGGAAAATTGACTGTATTGGGTGCAAGAAAAATTGCAAAACTATTCTCTAAGAATACACAGAGATCATTTTTACTCTATTCATATGATGACTCATGTCCTTTTTGAAGATTGATGTTTAATGACTACAGCATGACTATAGGAGTTATCTCCAGCAGCTAGATATGACATTTTTTTGTGACACGTGTTTGATATTTGCTTTACGGACATATTTGCTTTCAGTGAGACAAATCTTCAGATCAGGCAGAACTGTATCAACTCACAGACTAACCTAGGACAAAACTCCCTTGCTGTGCTTCACAGCCACCTGTAGAATTGCAGCACTGTGCAGTTAAGGATACGTGTTCCTGAGGCTTGTGGAACTTTGTCTATGCTTAGATTCAAGCACCACATTTAAAGCACTTGTCCACCATCTCTGCCAATGTGATTTTGCATGTGAAATGACCTTAGAGACACCTGCAAAGCTTGTTCTCTCAGCAGCTAGTTTATAACCTTAGCTGAGCCTGAAAATTCTTCATTAGCCCCTGCTTTGCCTTCTGCCTCTCAAAAATAAATAGTAAGTATTGAAGGGCAAGAAAGACACATACCATGTGTGCTCCTCTTGTGTTTGCGCTGGGTTTCCCTCCAGGTCCCCTTCTTCCTGTCTTCTTTCATCCTCTCCTCATGTTCTCTGAAACTACATGACTAGAAAGGTCAAATGTTATCAACTTCCTCAGTTTGTTGGAGGCTGTTTAAAAAGTTCCTTTCCAAAGCTCTGTAAAAATTCAGCCCCTTTCACATTATTTTTCTTATTTCTCACAAAACCCAGATGACACTCAGGAAAGGAAGAAAGCACACTGACTGAATTTAAAAGTGTGCTGCTAATATTTCTTGCTCTGTGGAAAGGCAATCTCCCTCAGCACACTGGAAAATGTCCAAACTAATAACTGTAATTAATAGCTAGAGTAATCACATCCCATGCAGTGGCAGCATGTGACCCCTCATAAGCATGAATATTTTTTCCTTCTGGCACCTACCAAGAGAAAGAAATATTATTGTGCTGGCACAGGAAGCTAAGAGAGACTGAGCCACTGGACTTCAGGCCCTGAGGACAACCACAGCAGCACCAGGATCTGCTGCTGGCCTTGTGACACACTGGGTTATGTCACCCCATGGCAGCCAAAGCCCTGATCTACCCAGCTTGCAGCTTACTGGGAAGTACACCAGGTCAAGGGGTAATAGTTTTAAATTGAATGAGGGTCAATTTAGATTAGATACAAGAAGGTTTTCTACAGTGAAGATGGTAAAACACTGGAACTCATTGCCCAGAGAGGTGGTAGATGCCTCATCCTTGCAGACATTCTGGACAAGGCTCTGAGCACCCTGGTCTAGTTGAAGATGTCCCTGTTCATTGCAGGGGGATTGGACTGGAAGGCCCTTAAATGTCCATTTAAATTCAAACCCTCACCCCCTCTTCTTGCAAGAGCAACACGCAGCACTGCAAGGTCTCTGTGCTTCCATAATTCAGAGTAATTGGGACCATATCCACATGCAGTCCTTCCTCAGGGCATCTCCTGCCCCAGGGGTATGAACTATGGTACAGCTGCTGATGTTAGACCAAGGACATGGATCACAAGGACCCAAAGAGTGAAGATTAAAAGAAAATTATTTTTGTCCCAAAGAAGCGGGCACTTTCTTGATTCCTGACCACAGAGTGCGCATTTTATGCACCAGTGCAATAGCGCAAGGCCAGTTGTGGAAAATAGCCTCAGGGAGGGTCCCTGAAGAACAGGAGAAATTCAAAAACAAAGCAAACTATTCATTTATAGCAGTTACAAAGGCTGTGAAATTATGCTTTATCCTTCTTACACATTTCACTTAATAGAAAAACAGTCAGTCCAAACAAAGTCCAGCCTTATAAACACAAGGACACACAAGGTTCAGTTGTGTAAACATAAGCAATCCAAGCTTGATACTGCTCCCAGTTAAGTGACTTGAGGGGTGAGAAACCAAACAAACAGAGCACCCAACTCAGAATGCAGAGCAGTAGCTGGTGCCCAGTCCTGTGCCTAACGCTCTCATCATGCAAAACAAAATGCAGTTACATGGGATGCCATTAAATGAGACATCCTTTTGACCTGCTTTTTGTGAACGAGAATACATAAGCTTTATACTTGAAAAAAAAAGAATGGTGGTGTCATCTAGGTAGCTTGTTGACCTTTATGCATGATCTGTTTATGACATGTCTGTACTTTCCAATCCTCCCTTGACTTTCTTTCTTCTATCACTGTGAAAAGTTTTTGTTCATTTATTTATTTGCTTTCATCCATTTTTGGTATATATTGTTTTTCAGAAGTACACTGAAAAATAAAAGCTAAGAAAAAAATTGTATCTACAACCCTCTTATGCAAAAGGTAGACTTCTTCAAGGATTTGCTTCCATACAGCCTTTTAGTTTTGTCTGAAGGTCTCTTTTCCATTTATTCATGCCAGTAATCTATGAAGAAAAATTCATTGCCTGATTTCTATTTATAAAACCATGCATATTCTGGTCTAGTGCTGAAGATTAAATAGAGTGGGGACAGATCTAAATTGTTGCCGTAATCTGTTGATTGACATCATGACAAATCACCTTGCAGATATTGGACTATGAGCTGATATACATGTGTGCATGTGGAGTGTGGCAAGAATTTGCACTGTTTTAATGGAGTTAATGGATGGATTTACTACAAGTTTTGCACCTTTAATTCCACAGGGCAATTTTTTTTTTATAATGTTTTATGTATTTTTCTGTATGAAGTGTTTCCTATTTCTGGATGCAAGCTCAAGGTCATCAAATCTCCAGAGGTAGCAATGGAGCAAAAAGCAAACACAAAGCTCTTTGCCATTCTTAAACCCACTTCTTTCTAGTACAGGAAACACAAGCTTAACTGTTCACACTCAACCTATTTTAGGACAACAGGAATTATCCGTGTGCTGCTTCTGCCTGTATATTGTGGAAAGATATTCAAGTACTGGAACAGATTTCTGGGAAGCTGCAGATTCAACTTTGCTGTATCCTGATAGAAAAAAAACACCTTTCAGATACAGGGGCTTGAGATAACATCTTCATTTCCAATCTGGATTTTCCCAGCTCTTCTATATTGCATCCACACAAAACTAAACTGCTGGGGCATTCTTGAGGCAGGATGGTATCCTCTAAGAAAACTGGTATTACAGTCTATGGCAGCTTCAAATCTGCAACCTGTAAGCCTCTTTATTTTACCAGAGTTATGAAACCTGCTCCTCTGGGATGTTTTGTACCCCTTCACTTGTGCCAAAAGAAAAGGGGTTAATACTCTTTCCTTCAAACTTAGCATTGACTCAGTTGAAAGAGTAATCTCTGAACAGAAATTGTGCTTGCAGCCTCTCTCGCATGGGGAAAACTTCAAATTAATAAAAACATATGAAATGAGAGGTTTTGAGAAAATCTATAACCAGAGGAACATCTCTAATAACCTGTTTTGGCTCCTAAGGTATCTCTGGAGAGCTGGTTTAGACCAAGACCTTTGGAAATACAAGGAAACTATTTCCCACAGGAAAAAGTAATGAAGAGAAATACAGTTGCTATTCCATTCTTTAGCTTGCAGAATAAAAAGTTTCAGATAAACAGACTTTTTCACATCCCCAAGGAAAGAAGAAGTCACAGATGCAGGCATGATGAGGTTTGTACTTTACTTGTAAAAGCAAAAAATTTCAACTTGGTAACATTCTGAGCAACAGGCTTATGCAGTCATATGCTGGAGCACATTAACATGCAGAAAGCATTGAAGAAAATATAAGCCTGTTTCCTCTGCTGACATATATACAAGTGTAAAAGGGTGCCATGCACAATCTTCACAAGATACATGCCCTGTTTCTCAGGGCTTAGCCAAGAACACAGATCAAGCATAGCCTCAGAATGATAAATGGTGGCAAAAGGTGAATATAATTTTATTCCTTAGAAATGAAAACCAGTGATTTACAGTGTTATGCTTTGGATATGGAGCCAGGACATCTCCTATCAATCATTCAGACTAAAACTATCACTTTGATGTGGCTGGAGACAGACAGATCTGCTGGAAACATTGGCAAAGTTTCCTACATGAGAAGTTAGAAATTCAGGAGCACTGAAAGCCCTGAGCCTATACAGCAGAATGACTGGTAATGAAGCCACCAGACAAACATTTGGCACCCAGAGGTCAAAATTTTTGTCCAGTGTAGTAGAGGAGCTACACTGATTAGGTCCTCAGCTACTCAATAAAATCCATTTTTTGATAATACAAAAATTGCGTGGTATCTTTTTATGTTTATTTACTTTCCAACATGATGTTACAAAATTTTAAACAGTGTAGAAACAATATGGGCCAAAATAATTTACTAGGATAGCTTCAAGTTTATAAGTTCATAAATTTTCCAAAAACTACATCAAATGAACCTAAATCACAACATTTTAATACTTGAATTTTAACGTAGTTTGAAAAATTTGCTGACTGCTTCACTTCCTACTTTCAATCCCTTAACTAGGTGCTGTTGATGAGCGCTATGTAATACAAACAGAGGTGTAGAGCTGTGAAAAGCTGAGCTTTATTTAACCAAATACAAGGCCAATATTATATACTTGAAGTGCATAGAAGAGTTACAGCAAGGAAAGCTAGTCTGGTGAGATGCTGAGCTGAGCTTGGGAAGGAAGTTGCACTGAGGGATCCCCTTACTGAATGAAAAATTCAAGGTATTCCAAGGCAGCTTACTCCTCACTGAAGGAGAGATAAATAATGACTTTCTTAACAACAATCCTACAGGCTTTGATTCCTCTAAAGCTGCTCCACCTCAAGACAGCTTTAAGGAGAGGAAAAACCAGGGCTTAGAAAGCATTTAAGTCACCTTCCTGCCAGGGACCCACAACTCCATCAGCTTCCATGCTAGCCAAGGATGAGGCTTACTTGGGAGTATACAATATGCACTTGTATACTTGGGAGTATACAAGATGCACTACCCACACCTTCCCTTCTGCCTCATAAGATGCGATAGGCTGGCCATAAATAGATATGCTTTATCCAAATGTGTGCACAGCTTTGAAGTGTAAACTACATTTCATTTTGGGGGTGGGGGTAAGAGAAGCATCAAATATGTTAGCTTGCCAACTGTAAATTAAAACAAAAGAAAAAAAAACCATCAGTTGCCCTCATGCACTTTTCCCAGAACTGTGAGATTTAGTACACCAAGATTTTAACATCTCAGTTAGAAAAATGAGAAAGATACAGCAGAACATATGGCATGAAGAAGGTTTTAAACGGCAGAATTTGAAAATGGTTTGCAAGATGCTCCATAAATATTCCAACCCCAAACACAAGCTGTTTTGCAGCAGACTCTTGATGGAAGTTTATGCACACAATAAAGTGCTACTTTTCTTAGCTCACAAATGGCCTGCTCTGGTGACATTGAATGGCGTGATGCAGAGTTAACCTGCCTGCAGGTGAAGCTCAGAATCAGGCAGGTTTGGCCAGGCAGTGTCATTGTTGTTGTTCCTACTGGAAATAGGGGACAATATTCAGTGGACAATATTCAGTGACAACAAGGATTCTCATTGCATCTATCAGCCCTAAGGATAAGCTCTCAGGAAGAACAAAATCTATGCATTTTATAGCCTATATTTCTCCAGCATTCAGAGATGCACTGCTGTCCATACAATTCAGGACCTATTTCAGCAGAAGCCACAACACATATTTTCAAATTAAGTCAACAAGAGACAGGAATTCACATAAAATCTAGGACCATTCAAGCTCTTAGTGCTGAATGTCACTGAGAAGGTTTGCTGATATATGAAGTACTGCAGAATACTACCACCAAAGGAAACTTAGAGTCCTTTGGGGCACACTGTAAATTTTCATGTGAGTTGTCACAAATGCACCTACTGTTAACAAATGAGATTTTCAATACATTTTCATCTATTGATCCAAACCCAATCCACTTTCTTTGAATGGATTGAAAATGTAAGTGTGTGGCTGAAAGATTCACAAACTGAAATCTCAAAACCAGATTTTTCAGTCAAGCCAGGATTGTGATCCAAGAGATCATTTTCTCTCTGAGTTCCCTTGTTTGGATCTGCTTTTGGGTGGTACTCAACACACAGCTCATAAAATTCAACACAGTAGGTAGCATACTGTTTTATTGTGAATGTTTTGTTTCACCTGCAAGGCATCTCTTAAATGCTAGTCTGTGAGGGACTCATTTGCTCTCATCTGCACAAGCCTCCAGCTGGTAGCCCTGCAGTAAAGCCACAACCTTCCTATTTCATGATTCTTACTTCAAATCTGTTTGTGCATTGGAGAGATGCTGGCAGGAAAAAAGAGTTGGACAAAGGTGTCTTGACAAGGACTCAGACAACCAAGGCTGTGATGTGCCTCTGAACTGCTTCTCTTCAAGGCCCTGTAAAGCATGGATGCTTCTTCCTAGGGAAAAATAATACAGTACACTGGGATCATCTCTTTTAAGCTGCTGATATAACTTAGGTGCAAAATATACAACATAGACTCTTACTTCTTTTAAAAGAGAGGATGCCAATGCCTTTACAGATGACCATCCTGCCTAGAGGCAATGGGCCATATTTACTATTATTCACTTGCAATATTGTAAAGGTAGTTGGAAACCCTAGAGAAAATAAACCATTTGTGAGGGCTGGGAGGAAAATGAATTAATGTATATGGCAGAACAGGTAAAATGGAGGAAGAGGGGAAGTGGAGAGCAATTGTGGACAAAGATGCAGTCAAAAATTACTTTCAAAAAACCAAATGCTTATGCATAAATACTCATACTGCAGAGTGCTGTCTCTGCCAACAAACACAATGCCTTACAGGAAGTGGGGGTGCTGCAGGATAAATGTAGAGCCCACCAGGTCCTCCTTGCATAATCAGAATCACCCATCTTCCAGAGGGTTCAACTGGTAGGTTGTATCAGGGTTGTGGACCAATATGAAGGTGGACAGCCATGGAGGCACACTGCCCTGGGTTTCAGACTCCAATCCTTCTCTGTACCAGCATCCCAACACAAAATCTTTCCACAAGCCACCTGAGACCTATCTAGAGATCAGGTGGAAACTTTCCATCTGCCATTCCTATTGAAAGACTGTTTAAGGATTTGCTACACTGAAGGTTAGATAACTCCTCTTCACTTTTAACCTTAATGCAATTACACATGATTTATACATCCTTCTTCTCCCCCTCTCATGCAGTGCTGTACTTACTTAGGGTAATCAAGCTCCTCTCATCCTTCATTAGATTAGCCAAGTCAATACTTATAGATTTCCATTCCCCATATTATTCAGGTAGCTTCCACTTGGTCAAGGTTTATTTAATCTTACCTGGCCATGCAGAGCACTGCACACAATATTCTAGATGATGCCTTAGCTGAGTCTCACACAATTTAATAAATTTTTACCCTCTGTTGACAGTATCTTGAAATTGCCCCTGCTTTCACCCTTTTTTCTGCTCTCTAATGCTTGTGGTACATAGTCATCCTGTGACCGAGCAGGCTTGTTTCTCCCTCATCATGCTGGTTTGAACCCAGCTGAAGGCAACCCTGTTGACAGCTGAGGGTTTTGTTCTGAATTTAAATGTGTCTAACCTTACACACTATCCTGGACTGAGTATTCATCTTCATTCTATTTCTTCTCTTGTCCTCAAGGTCATCCAGTTCTCAGAGTATAGCACTCCAATCCTACATTTCATTGATGGCCCCTCCTTGGGCTGTGTCATCTCTGCAGTCTATTTGCTCCTTCCTCATTTTGTGACAGGTTTATTGGTGAAAATACTAAGTAGCATTGGTTTAGAAACCTATCTTTAAAAAACCCTACTAATAGCATCCTTCCAGCTTAAATGTTTTCCTTAATAAACTGTGTAATCTCCCCACTAGAGCAGATACTTTAGCAGTGTACAGTTCTTAGAAAAATCCATATCTTCCTCACCAGAATACTTAATTTCATGTTCTGTAATCTGTCAAATTCTCTCCTATGGGTTAAGTAATACTCTCTGAATTTCCTTTGCCTAAAATTCAGGCGCATTACTGTAAAAAAACCAAACCAAAACAAAACATAAACATATGTTATTAGTCTGTGTTTGTCCTTTAATGTATTTGGGTTGCATTTGATACTGTTTTCCTTTATGTGTACATACTCTATTATTCTTCCCTTCAAAACGAGTACAAAGCCAATACATACAAATGCACTTAGACAGGTCTGCAAGTTTTTAGATTGCTTTTTCCTTTTATGTCAATCTCTAATACTGGCAATACTTTTGCTGTTCTCTCTTTATAGAAGCCCACTATGGCTTTGTTCCACTGTAGAAGATCCTTGTGCTAGATATCCGTTTTTCATATGCCAGTGCCTTCTAAGGTGAAAAGTCCCTGTGATCTGGAGTGAACTAAGACCACAAAATTAGGTTTTCATATCTTAGTTGTGGACATTTCCATTTCTTTCTTTCCATTAGCCATCTTCTCTATCATTCATTCTCTTTCCCCAAAATTCAACTTCAAAGGAAATGAAGAAAAATATTTAACATGGGAAGTTATATCCTCTTTAATTCTATCCCCATCCTCATTTCACAGTGCTTCCATTTTTTTTCATGTTCTTTTTATTTTCATGGTTGAAAAAACTTTCACAATTTGCTTAAATTTCCTGTCTCAGCTTGACTTTTGGCAGTTATCATTTTACCCCTGCTCTTTCTGACCTCTCAAATGCAGCTTTAGCACTAGTTCTGACATATGTTCTCACTATGCTCTTACATATGGGTGATTTCTCTCTTCATCTAAATTCCTTACTTAATAAACACTAAAACTGATTGAATTCTAAAACTGCAGAGAAGTCATGAATATTTTCATAAATAAACCCACCACATTACTATTTATGAAATTGTGGTATTTGATAGTGAGAAACATATGCTGATCAATAAATAAGAATGGCAGTCTTTCTTAAAAGATCAAGAAATACAAATATTTGGAATGAGAAATTATATAAACCTTTTTCTTCCCTGAAAATTAAAACTCTATTTTCCAAAGTATGGTTACAATACCTTAAAGTAAAAAAAAAAACCAAAAAACCAAAAAACCAACAAAAAACCCCAACACACAGCTGCATCTAATAAAGATTTTCAATCATGCATTGCACAGTCAGTTTTAAAAAGCAAAGCTTCCAAATTTGAAGACAGGAAATGGAGCATATCTGAACTACTTACAAAATAGATAGTTGAATTAAACCCTTAAATGATAAAATGAGTGAGGAAAGAGTATAAATAAATTTTTAAGAATATATTAGTGAGCATGCTGAGTAGATTAGGCAAAGGATTAATATGGTAACCTATGACATTTTCTATTATGTTTTCTTCAGAAAGTGGTACAGTGTCTGGTCTATGAAGTTTTTCTCATTGTCACCTTTTTTCTCATTGTCACTTTTTCTCATTGTCACCATCTATGCTTCAAAAAGAGTCAGGGGAATGAGCCATGACCAACCTTATTCTTTTTTTCTTCTACATGGCAACTGTACCTTCAGGTTGCTTTCCAGTGAGTGAGTGGCAGTCGTTCCTGTGCAAGGCAGGGGCTGGTGGTGTGCAGACACTGATGGATTGGAACCAGGGCTACAAATCACAGAATCTCTGCCTCAGACCTGCACCTTGGCTTCTCACTGAGCAACGTGATCCAACAGTTAGATGGAAGCTGGAAAGTAGATGTTGGCAAGGGGTTGTGCTTATCATGAAACATGGTAAGAGTGCAACAACAGCTTAGGGGATTAATTTGAAACAGAAGCTTCTCCCTTCAATGAGGGAATGATTTAGCATTAAACAAACAGTTGCCTTAGTAACTAATGTATTTCCCTTTCCCTCCTTTCACTTTGAACATAATCATCTCTGAACTCAGTTTTTCATCACCTTTTTTGTTTGCTTAACCGGTCTTCTTCAAGTGTCAGACAGCCAATTAGCTTGCAGTGAAATATAAGTCTATTTCCTTTTTATGAACTGCCCTAAAATGCAAAACATATTCCAGGATCTTCTCCTCAGTTTACCAGGCTTTGAGTACTAAAGAGCGATATTTTATATCTAAGCTGACAAGTCTATTTCTGATAGAAACAGGAATAATGGATGCCATATATTCATCAGAACTACATGTCTCCAGTAGTCTTTCTGAATATTACTTTTTAAGAAATGTGTCATCCAGGATGAATAAACTCTAGTGTTTCTCTTGATGTTTACCTGTTCCTATATAGAGGGTCAAACATACTGCCAATGAGAACCAAACAACTTTAAAAAGAAGGAAGAGGGGATTCACTGTACATGTTTAAAGTCTGTATTGTCTATCTGACTTCTGTAGCAGAGTTTGATGCACAGTTGAGCAAAATAAAGGGATTAATCTGTCTCTTAAATCTTGACATACATTTTAGATTGAGCTAGAACAATGATATTTAACAGAGTCAAGGATTCCTGTATATCCAGTTTAGATATAACCAGAGAGAATAAACTTGCAAGTATCTCCAGAGTTAGTCCAGCCTCTTCTGGAGATGGCATCATAAAGCAAAAATCTATAGAGTAACCATTACATAAATAATGTATCTATTTACTTATAAGTTCCAGGAGGAAATAATATCCATACTTTTCCAAAACTGATCCATCTTCTGTAGGATGTATAGAATTTAGGTGTAGTTTATATGGTTTTCTGAGGTCTTGGAAAAACAAAAAATGTGGATATCATTGTTCTGAGTACCCCAAAATCCCAACACACATTTTTTGCCTTGACTTTCATGAAGCAAGCTAAGAGCAGCTAAGTATTGAGCTTCTCCCCCCATGGAGTGTTGTCACTAGTGATGATCATGAGACTCAAGCTTCAGGTTCAGCCACACAAGAAATCCAGAACAGGCAAAACGCTGCCTGGTATCCAGCCTGTGGTCCTTGCTCCCATTTCCCATAGCAATGAGTCTGTCTTTTTCTGAATGAGATTTAAGCCTGAATTTGCCTGGAATTATGCATTGAGGAATCCCATGAGATCTGTCTATTCTGTCCCAATTACAAACTTACGAATTTATACAGAAAGCAGGTGCACATTTTCCGGGGTCTATTAGGCTTTTCTGCAGCCTTGGCACATGCACCATCCCTAATACAAAGAGATATAGTGTGAAATCTCAAAACAAACCCTACTATTTCCATGATTTTAACTGCTATTACTGTAGTCAGTGAAATATGCCCAGTGACATGAAGCAAAAAGATAGAAAGCTGAAAGAAAAACCTCACTATTTCAGAAAAGAAACTCTCCCCATGCCTAGATACAAGGGATAGTTGATGCCTTGGGTTGGAGGAGAAGGAGGCCAGGTCAGGTATCTGAGTGAGAAGTAGGGCACTGAAGTTACAATCCAATGATCTTTTCCATGTGGAAAATCCAGTGCTGTTAAATTGATGTTCTATGGACAGAAATTGATTCATTAGATTTTTCTGATGTTTCAGTAAGAGTATACTCATCAATCTTTTAAACCATTTATAACCCCAGAGATATACAGTCAAATTTATCATGTTCTGCCATAGGAGACGCTTGTGTACAAGCTGCAACCTTTAAGAGGAGAAATTACCATTAAGAAATTGCTCCATCTAAAACTGCCAATATTTTTACTATAACCAGTGGTGATGGAAAAGCAGAACAAGCAGATCTGTGTCAGATTCTGTAGAAGGAGAATGAGAGATTAAAAATTAGTCTGCATCTGATTTTCTTACCTTTTTTCCCCCACTGTAGTCTCAATGTGTTTGATACACTTTAATGTTAGACCCTTATTTGGGAAAAAGAATACAAACAGGAAATAATTCACTGATTACACTCTGACATAAGGGTAAAATGACACTGAACACTACACAGTCATTGTGGAGAGGTTAAGACTCAATTATTTAAGCAGAGAGCTTGTAAAAAGACTTAACTACTGAAAAATGCCTTTTTACTTCTTACATAAATTGAGATTAATTATAATGCCCAGCTGACAGAATATTAGAATGAGTTGAAAAAAAAGATCAGATTCATTTCTTGTGTGTTGAAGCTATTAGCTTAAAATAGTCTGTAATTGATTTTGGTCTGATGGTGAAAGCAGGTTGCCATTTTTTAAAATGGATTGTGTAAATTTGGCCAGACAGTATTAAGATGAGACCAGACTCTGAGAGGGTCAATCAAGGTAAGTTTCTCTGCTAGACAGTTACTCAGCCATTTTGGACAGCTTCATGTATAGAATTCCATCCCTCAATTATCTAAAATCTATTACAGTTAAAACTGTGATCATGAGAAACAAAATCAGAACGGTTGCAGCTTGACATAAAATCAGTACTGGAAAAGAAGACTGCTCCAATACTAGTAAATGGGCTTGGTGGCTTTCAACTAATGTGTCTTACAAAGAAGGGTATGTAACAGTTCCACCCATCATGAAAATAATTTTTCCTACGTGGCTGGTGGGTAAGTTTCATATTATGAATCAGTGGCATTTTACCCATCTGTTTGTACTTAATGAGAACGTGACATCTTGGATTTCATGTGAGCTCACTGAAATTAAGGGAGTATAGCTTTAACTAAACCCACAGGATCAGGATTTATTAACAAGAAGAGATTTTGAGGGGATTTTTCATGAAAGATTTTGCTATTTTGTTACCTCGCTGCTTCCAGGACAGGAATGAAGATCAACTATTTCAAAATTCTCAAAGGAAAATGTTCAATGACTAAAATATTTAGAGTCAATTTATTTCTAGATTATTATACTGTAGTATGATACAGAAATAAAATACAAATTAATTTCTGGGGAAAATCTAAACAGAGATTCTATTATAAGACTGCATTACAGTGATGTGTACCCAACTCAACAAATTTATTCATTTTCATTAGAAGTTGCATGATGGAATTGTGTCCCAGTGGCTTTTTTGAGCCAAGTTTTGTTATATCATATTTACAGAGAGACAACAAATGAAGATTGAATATTTTTTGAGTGTTGAAATGCCAGTGATTTTGACAGATATGCAAGCACTGGAAGAGATATTTGGAGCAGCTATTAATATATGATTAACAAATAACTAGAATTGACAGCTGAGCTAATATGAATGCATATTTAGATGTATTTATTTTTACACATTCATGGGATATATTTGTGCAAGAGACAGAACAACAGCAAGTTAAAAGTTATTGATAGAAACAGACTGTAAGCAAAGTAAGAGGCACTGCAGAGTAACCCTCCCCATCATGAGAAGGAGGATAAGAAGAAACAACTTTTATTCCCTGTCACTCATAATGATTAAAGCTCTTTTCTCTGAAGCAGGCAATGCTGGCTGCCCTCATACAGAGTCCTGGAATGAGAACAGCTGCTGTGAATAAGACAGGGTAAGATTTTTAGACCCTCAGGGAGGCATGTGCTTGGAAGCAGCAGTATTATACAGGGTGTATAAATATAAATGAAAAAGCTCTGGTAGGGTGGAGTTCTGCCAACAAGCAGGAGCAAGAAAGAAATTACTGGCAGTGGGGTGGGGCAGGAACCCAGGCTATCAATAGAAATGGGAATGAGATATTAGAGGCCTGGAGAACTGGCTGGAGTTTCTCCAGACCTAACCCAGCATACTTCACTGTCCTTACATCTTCTGTAGGTGCTGGGGCAGTAAACATGCCAGATGGAAAGGCAGAAAGGACTGGAGTCAAACACAGATATTGACTTAAAGGAGGTTTTATAGCCATTTTCTTGGATAGCAGCTGTTCAGCTACCTTCCTGTGTCATTTGAGAAAGCTTGCAGAGTCAGTCCCTGAGACAGCAAACTGTGCTTCTGCTTTGGTTTGTGTTGAAAAAAAAACACGGCCGCATCCTCTGCTTGCAATGTTTAGGAGAACAACAGCTGTGCACTTCCACAGCTCTTTGAAAGGATGAGTCTTTCCAGTGTGCTGTTATTGGTTCTTTTCATTCATCAAATATAAGTACAGCTTTCAGGGAGCGCCAGTATTTTGCATACAAAATAATGTCAAGTGTAACCTACTAATATAACCACCAAAACTCTCCTATTCATGCAATTTCTGCTTTGAACAGTCTAAGGAGATAAAGAAAAGTGAGACTTCACAAGACTCATCATTTAACCAGTGCTCCATCTCTTTATTTCATCTTATCTCTTTCCTATTTAAAAATGAAGTTCACATGTTCTGTCTAAACACAACAAAAGGAGGTTAGAATTCCTAATTATCAGTAATGATACACAATCTAAAATAAGACCTGTAGCTCTGATATGCTCTGTAAGGTGAATGCAGGTAACTCAACAATAAAAGGGAAAGAGGGATAAAGAAGTCTAAGGAGAAAAAAGAACAAAAACCAGTAGTGCCAGCATAACTTTATATTCAGTTCCAAGCCAGGATCATATAAGAAGCAATTATTTTCACTACACTCAAAATCCTCATGTTGAAGATTACTTCAGTACAGGCTACAGAGTATTTAATAAAGAAAGGCTTGAAAGCCCACAGGGTATAAAAGCTTTTGTATGATTTGAAGAGACATGACAAACATGCTCATCAGGATTATTTTCTCAAAAACTGAATTTTTTAAGCATATATGATATGCCAATAAAAGCCTCTAATATCTTCCACCTTTCTTAGAAAATCTGGCTGATGTTCATGTCCTCTGTATATTCATTAATCCAGAGCTTTAGGACAGGAGGCAAAGGATATTGTAGCCATCTTCAAAGCTACAAGTCTGTGTAGTTGTAATAGATGGCAGAGTTAGAGCTCAGACCTGCTCAAACATGATAAGCAGAACAACCAAAATACTGAACATAGCAAACAATTGTGCCTCTGTTGACTGAAGACTATTGACTGTTTTTATCATTTTGTAAATTAGGCTTCTTAAACATATAAATCTGGACAAAAATAAATTTTATTACCAGCAACTATAGACATGACATTGGTATATTACATATACCAATTTTTAAATGCAAGCCCTTTGATTCTTGGGAAGGGTCCTTCTACATCTTGATTTAAGCTTCAGATTGTAACTCTACCCCACTCACACAGCCTTGAGAGAGCAAACTGAAAGGTACTATGCCAGGTAGAACAGAGCCTCCCTGTTGAGGGGCAGTCATGAATTCTATCTCCTGGTATCAAAAACAAGGCAAAAGCTCGAGGTCAGACAAGATGGGCCAGGCTGGGGCACACCAGGAGAAACGTGGTGCCATTCAGTACAGTTGGGTTTCCCTGTGCCATCAGCTGGCTCCTCAGATATGAATTCCTACTGTTTTCTTGAGAGCTTGGGCTTGCTCTACACAGGTGGCCAGAGAAAGTGCTTCAGCCCTACGTGGGCCTGGCAAGAATTAAAGAGGCTTGTAAATAACAGGTGTTTTGAGATATATCAGACTGCCCAATACACCTCTCTGCTGTCACATGGGACCAAACACACCTATGCCAGTCCTGAAAGTTATTGTTCCAACAGGAGAACCCATACTGGACATTGAACACAGGCATCCAATGCAGGGACAAACAACCTCCCCTCCTGTCAGAAGTCTTACTCTGGCAGCTTTTCTTGTTGTAGGGCAAAATTTGTTAGCAGCTGGCTTCTGTGGATGAGCACTACAGAGAAATTGATTGTTATGATGCTTTTTCGTAACATTCAGCATATCCAAGATATTTTAAAAATGGTGGGGATGCATTTTATTGTGTTTACAGCCTTTCCTCTGCTGCCATGAGGGTCAGAAACTGCTTGCACTTTCTAAAAGCAAGCAGAATGAAATTTAGTATATTTGCAAGAGTACCTGCTCACATGATTCCCTCTCCTGTATTTTGCCTTTTACAAGTAGTATATTACGTCAGTACAAGACAAAACCAAATCAGACATCATTTCAACATATGCCAGCAGTATATTAAACTATATAGGAGCAAAGAACATTACTGCTGTTTCAATAAGAAATTAATGAAGGCCCTCAGTTATTTTTGTGAAAACTAGGCACCAGAAAAACAATTGCCAGAGCTGTTTTCCTTCTTTAAAACAAATGAAATATACTATTATTTCCTGAATATCCTGCCAGCTTCTTGGTCAGGAAAAAAAATCCAGTCCCACAGAAATTAGGCAGCATTTCATACTGTGAGAGAAGAACAAGTGAATTAATCACTGAATGTGAACCAGCTTGTGTATATAATAACTTCTGGTGGTCCACTGGTCTGCCTGTACAGCTTTGAATGATGATCTTGCTACTTAGCCCCATTCAGGTGCTGGTCTCTCCTGTGCAAGCTAAGAGCCAGTCACTGCTGAGATAAAAACAGTCCTGTGGATTTTGAACTGAAACATACACAACAGAGATAGCAAAATGAGTTCTTATACTGAGGAAGCCACTGCTTGCATGATCAGGTAAAAACCTAGGTGTGGTTTAACAACCTGCGTGTGCCTTTCCTGCCAGGAGCAGGAAACATTGCTAATGCAAAAGGAAAACATGGAAGATGGCAGGTTCTGGAAAATCCTCCGTCTGCCTTTTCAAGTGGTTCCAGCTTCTCATTAATATTAAACATAATTCTGAGTTGTGTTTCAAAAGCATTTTTTAAACAAATTGTCTTAGGGAGTAGACATCCACTTTCCCAACCTCGGTTTGATGCCCTGCAGAGAAAATAGTGCAGCGCTACTGCCAGTTCAGAAGAAGCAATGCCATAAAGGAAATAATGCACACTTTTAATCTCCCAAACATCCTATTTTTCTGCAACTATTTAAAATTTTAATATAAACTGCCGAAAATGCCCTGAATGTGTGGCTTGCTTTCCTGTGATCTCACCAGGTCCCTCTCATTATAATCACAGAAAAAGCAGTTTAACTGCATTCAGTGAATTTCAGTTTCTCAGCTCCCACAGCGGAATCTATATTAATATGCAGCAGCAAAAATGGCAAAGCACAGAATTCTATTTATCCAGGGGTGTTTGGCTGGAAGAAGGAACTAAGTTTGATAATGAACTCCTGAGCCTGGTTCTTTACAGGGTGCACACTACATGCCAGGCTCAATACATGACTAAAACTGAACTGAAAAATTCAGTCCATTTGCCCTCTGTACTGCAACCATGACTAACAACATCATTGAATGAAAAATGCAGTGCTGATTCAGTCACAGCTGGAAAACTGTGGCCCTGTGATGAGCACAGACTGGTGGGTACTCAGGAGAAAGGGAAAAGATCATTAAAGAGATGGCACAATTGTCTTAGAATGACTGGGAAAGCTAAGTGGCACTTGGCTAGGCTAGCATGGAACAGGGGCAAGTTTATTGAAAGCCCTCACTTGAACTCTCCATTGTAAAAGGCCTTTGCTGGGAGGGTGTCTCAGGGCAACAATGCTCCAGAGGCAGTTCCAGTCAGAGTATGTGTGGATCTTATTTCACAGATCTTATTTCACCAGCAGATTTACCAGCAACAGTGTAAACTGATTTCTTCAGTAGTACTGTGAGAAAGAAAAAGTACCTAAGGAAAATGCTGAGGGTCTGAAATTTAATGATATCTTTAAATTATCCAGGTCCAATTGATGAAATCTGGAAGAGCTCACTCAAACATCCGAGACATTGTATGCTGGTGTGACTGAAACACTTACGGAAAAATGAAATTCACTTTCATGGATCTTCCAATGCCCAAAAGTAAATAGTATTGGAGTTACTCAAAATTTTTCATGCTTCTGAAGAGGCTGCTATTTGCTGTTTTGCACAGAAGGGAATATGACAGATGTTATCCAGTACAAGTGCTGTAGCCAAATACTGGAGTATTTAGGAAAAAAGGGGAACAATTTACAAGTAACTGACAGAAGTTCAACACCAACTTTCTTGTGGTAACAAGTACAAAGGAGAAGAGATCAATTCTACATAAGGGAAGTATAGAGGCTAATTTATAACAGTAATTAGGTCTGAGAACAAATGCAATACGCCTGAACTCCAAACAAGGAGCAGCCCTACCCAAGATACCTTCAGGTAAGGTTTCACTGACTGCTGAACTGTGAGGGAGAGGTGCCAAGTTCATGTTCCAGTCAGTCTCTAGAAGACTCAGCCTGGCTTTGACCACATCATTTTAAAAAAAACCAAACCAAAACCATGGGTTCAGCTGACATCCATCTGAGCATCACCTTGTTTCTGAGGTGTAGCAACAGGGTTGGCCTGTACCAAAATTTAATAATTGCCTTTTTCTTTCAGCATCTAGTCACAAGCATAAATGTCTAAAACAATTCAGGAACAAAATTTCTCTTAACAAGGCAGTATTTATCCCTTCAGTACCATCATTAAAAACAAAGTACATAGCATGCAGAGCTCAAAGTAGGCATAGTTGCCAAAATAGAAAAAACTCATGGGGAAGGGGCTTTACCCTGGCTTTTACACAATCCTTATCTGTCAGACCACATGATCTGATGCTAGTGGTATGTCTGCTACATTAATCAATATAGATATCATTCTGTAAGGGTCAGCTGTCATCATGGGGCAGGTACACTGGATGCATAACATCCTGAGGCAGGATCTGAGGCAGGGCTCGTGGCACTGTGCAAGAGACTGGCTACTACTCTCCCTTCAAAATCTGAGACAAAATTACTTTTCAAAGGTTACATGTGGCAAGACAGCACTTGTGTTTAAGGACTGTCTTTCTGATCACATTTGGATTTATTTCCCCCTCCTTCTATCTCTATACATTTACAAGTTCTCTCACCTGGTAGTTCTTCCAAGTGCAATAAATGAGGCTTCCTTGCATGCTTTTTTTTGTGTGCCACTCAGCTCTGATTAGTAGATATCATTTCCCCTCCTTTTTGCCAACTTCATATCCCTTTTTTTTTCAGTTATGGTACACAATACACATTTATACACAATGTCCTCTTTGTAAGTTTTCATCTTCAACGTCTCACCAGAAGACAAAGAAATTTCTCACTTAATTTCTATTTTGACAGTTCTTTCCCATCTTTCACTACAAGATCTTCACCTTTATCGCTGTTGCAATTCCTATTTGTTTGCCACTGGAAAGATTCCTGCATTCAGTAAGTTAATATTGACTGACATCTGCAGAGCAGATAATCTTTATTTTTGAAGCATGTATATATTATGCATAACTCATTCCACATAATTATACAGAGTGCTCTCATTTCTGGAAATGACTGCTCTTTGTGTTCTGTGTGGAAGTAATAAGATACATTACAACAGGTTTGACTGACTGCAGAAACAGCATGGTATACAATGTACTGATAAACTTACAAGAAATCCTTCTCAAACGATTTCTCATTTAAGTTACTGGGAAACAAGTTATGCAGACAGAAGAGACTGTTTCAGCACAGTGCCCACTGATGTCGCTCCATTAAGAATGGAGGATTTTGCACTGTCTAGATCTCTCATGTCCTTTTTCCTATATTTCATAACCTGCCCTCCCCAGCTGCCTGTCCAGCTTTGACCATTCAGTCACCTTACTCTTATCTCATATACCATTTTCCATGTTCCCTATATAAGGGAACAACCTCTAAAACGTGATCCATAAGAATATTCCCTAGTCTTTCTCTGGTAAAAAAAGTCCCCAAGAAGAATTACATTAGAAATTAGTCAGCTGGTAAGCTATTGTGTTCCTTTGATGTTTTGAAAAAATAAATAGCAGAATTAAAATGAGCTGTGAGTTATGTCCTCCACAAGCAGGCTGCCTGCCAGAGGAAGGTTCAGCAGAAAGGTGTTGCGGCATCCTCGTTTTGTGGGCTCAGGGGCAGACCGGGAGGCTGTGCACACCCACACCCAGCTGGCACAGGCACAGCAGGAGCCATGTGGCTGTAGATGTGTTCATGCCATGCTGACATGTCCCCAGGCCTTCTCATGTCACTGGGGCAGCTCACAGCTCCAAGCTTCTGGCTGGTTGCACGTCTGGCTCTCAGCTTGGACACACTCTGCTAACAGCCTTGCCTTTCTCTTCCAGAGGAAAATACTGGGATGCCTCAATTCCCCAACAGTAATGCTACTGTCCAGAGGGGACGATGTTGATGATCTGAAATTGTGACAGCTCCATTCCCTCTCGCTGCTGAAATTGTTTTGATCCTGCATCTATCTGGGGCTCTTACTGACAGCACACTTACCCTGACAGACATTTTGCGGTGTCCAACAAGCCTGAAGTCCAGAAGCATTACTAAGCAAATTCCACAAAACATGGAAATCCTTCCTTTCACCACATGCCAGGAGCTTTCTTCTGGCTGACCCCAGCTTTGCACCAGATAACCCAAAGATTAGTTCACAGAGACATCCAAATGATTTCTATCATGAATCTCTAGGCTGCTTTGGGACTACAACTGCTGTAAATCCTCAAACCTGACTCAGCAGTAAGAGTATATTGTCACTCATTGCTTGTATTCTTTTGCAGCCTTGACCTGCAAATATGACGATATAATCTTTTCCTCTAATGCCACTGCCATCCCTAAAGTGCTCATGGCTCCTCACTCTTTACGCATGCAGCCCAGGCATATTTACAAACAAATCAAATGCAAAAGTGCTTTGTTTTGAAAGCTGTTTCTGCAAACTGTAGTTTTTCAAGTGAGCACACCATAGAGTGGTGTGCTCTGTCAGAATCAAGATTCATAATGCCTCAGCACAAAACACAACATCATTGCTGTTGCAGCTTGATGCAACACCTTATTCAGCCAAGAAATTACATAGAAAAGTTTGAAAAAGTCTTTGCTGAAGACAACTAAGTTGACATCCATGTCTTAATGAAACAAATTCACCAAATTGCAGTTAAATACATCCTCAATCTTTCTGCTCTCCTCAGCAATTCCACAATTTATTACCTATGACAATTTACCTTAACCTACCCTTAACTTTATGACCCCAAGGTGATGTAAATACCATGTTTCATATACATTTTTACTTGAGCAAGGCTTGGCTCCTCATCTCTCCATCAATTTCTCTAGATCTGACCAACGTAAAAATAAAGGAAATGCATAGCAGAGAACCCTCTACAAAGCACTCTGCAGAGGAGGCACTAAAGTGTCAAAAGAAAGACTAACACATTTGCCTAGAACACCATTTAGGGAATGACATATTGATGTATTTCGATAGCAATGAATATCACACTCCATACAACTTCATCCTTACTATTCCCAGGAAATGAACAGATTTTCTGCAGTATTTGTACTGGTATAAAATAAACCATTTTTCATGTAGTAATCAAAGATCTGATAGGAGAAGGAGTGTGAAGACAAAGATCTCCAAGAACTGACTTGTACCTGAAACCACCAGTAGAAACTATGAGAGTTACTCAATAAGCCTCTTGGTTAAACAAGACTTATCTTTCAAAGTATCTTCTAAGCATTGCTTTGATCATTCTTACTCGGCACAGACACCACAGATCCCTAATAAGCAGCAGAAACAAATCAGAAATCTTTCAGTTTTTTTTTTTCTTTTCTTTAGAAAGATCCCACCCCAGCCAGCTGTGTCCTCTTCCACAGAACAGCTCCTTTGCTCCCATTTCTCTCCAGAGACCTACATGGACTCAAGCCAAAGCACAGATCCTCCTGCTACTTTCTCCTCCCCCCCACAGAGAAAGCTAATCGATATTTTCAGCCTTGTTTCTCTTTCTGCTCCACTGCCATACCAGAATGCATTGGCTATTAGCCCATTTCCTGTTAGCCACAGCTTTATCTAGTGAACCTGCTCTGTTTGAATGCTTCAGGCATCCATTTACTGTGAGACCTTGGGACATCCCTTCAGTCCAGACTCCAACTGCTACACACTGCCTCCGAGTTAGTAGTGGCTGAAATGTGCCATTTGTAGCTCTAAACTACATCGGCATGAAGCGCAGTGCTAAATTGTAGCCCTAAATGAACATGGCGTCCAGTCACAGCTTTTGGGGCTAAATATCAGAGATTATGTTATTTGATCACCTCCTTCAAAGTGATGCATCTCTGCTAGATGTGTCCACTCCAAGCAAGAAGGACTGGAAACTCATCACTTTTTACATGGGAATCTCCACTCATTCAGTGAGAGGAGGGTTGGTTGGTCCAGAAGTTATGGTGCTGGCTGCCAGGGTGTTAGGAATCACCCTAAGAAGCCCTGGGTAAGTCAGTGGTCGGAACATGTCTGATATCCCTGACTCTAAATGGGGTAGGATGCCTTTCTCACAGCTGGGACATGACTTGGAGCTGGGTTCATTCCCTTCAATTTACTAATCAAAAAGTGCAAGAAATAACAGCTTAGCTGTGATCTATAAATATCCTGATATTTACACTGGGTGCTCAGAATTTTTTGTATTAAAAATTCACATGTACCTAGTACCAGAGGGGAGGAATTAATTCATGTTCTGTGTTTACACAATGCTTAACACACTCACCAAAACCTAAATGCAAATAAATTAAATGGATGAATCAAAATTAATACTCTAGAGTAAGATAAAAACTTAGATAGTTTCAGGCCACAGGAGACCACTGAGGACCTTTCCCTAATGACCTCCTTCCCAGAGATGATAATTCTGTTAATTTTTTTATAAAAAGAGAAAGAAACAGAGAGAGAAGAAATCAAATCTAAATAGAGCAGAACTCTTTGCAAGTCACACATATTTGGCTATTTCCTCCAATAAGAAGCATCTCAAATCTCTCTTTAAATAGGTCAGGAATGTGTTGGCTGCACCTGAAAGTTTCAGTGACTATGAAGGCTTTAAAATCTGTTGTTAATCCTTAAAGAGAACTCATGCAAAGTTAATTCGTACTCTTGAATCGTTGTGTCTAAATTATTACTTAGTATTAAATATTTGAAGTGAAAGATTTTCAAGGACTGTTGCAACTTTGGAGGAGTATTAGGCTGAATTCACTTGAAACCTTCCTGGGAACAAATAATCTGCTTTCTGATTATGAACAAAGTATTCTTTTTTTTTTTTTCTGTCAGCAGTTTTGTATTTTGCTGTTATCTCCAGTTAGGCACACACAATTACCCACACATGGAACAACACTGAAATTAAGGAAGGGAAGTTAACTCAAGTATGTCTGACAAACCCAAACACAATAGCTCAGTGTACAAAAAACTATAAAATTAAGCTATCTTTACAAGTCTGAATAAGTGTAATTTAATGAAATTTACAGGAAGCCAAGAAAACAGTGTTTTCCAACAGTCAATGTAAAACCATAACAAAGCCAGTTTCAGATGAACACAACATTCCTTTTGGGCTCTACCAATAATCTATTTTTCATATGACCATTATCAAAGGCTGAACAGATAAGGGCAAATACATTTATTACTAAATCAAAGAAGAAACAACCTTCCAGGATTTATTTTATTAAATGCAGGAGAATGCATTTAAAGGCTGAAAAGATTCTAACCAATATCCCTACTTTTCCTGAATTTTCTATTTATTTAAAGATACAGTATTAAAAAAATCTATGTAGTGTTTTACACTTGTCACACATGAAGTTCTTCATTTTCTGCAATAAAATATTTATTCTAGAAGCCCTTTCAATGAGATGTTAAACTCAGTTGCTGTTCTCATTCTGGTAAACTTGAATTTCAGAAATAATTGAAATCTGAAATGGGTCCTTGAAACAAAAGGTGTTTGTATAAATATAAGGATGCAATTACTGAGATAACTAGAAATGCAAGAAATTTATGTACATAATGAATCTCCTGAAGGAAGCATGATTTTCTTCTTCTTTCTCTCCCCAGCTCCACAGCACTGAAATGCACAGTTCTTTTTGCAAAAGAGACTCTCCCTAGTTCAAGTTTTAAGAGAATTTAAAGGTCTAAGCAGAAAGCTAAAAATTGTAAAGTTATTTCCCAAGTTGTTCCACCATAGCTAGCAATTTGTCAGGCAGTCACTCATCTACAGGTGTTCCTGACTAGAATCATGTAGACCACCCTACTTTAATATAATGGGCTTGAAATCAATAGGCCCACAAATTACCTAGAAAACAGGTAAAAATAACTTGCCTTCAGGCACCTCTCTAGGAAGAATTCTTGAAGGGGTAGTATGAGCTTTCCCTGAAGTGCTGCACTGAAGTCCGTGAAGGAGCACACTATCTTTTATAAAGGGATTTAAGTAACGCTGCTAACAGTGCCCAAAAGGTTTAGTGTTTCTCTGAGACCTAGGGATTAAAACAAGTTAAGGCATGATTTCAAGTTCACAGCTTGTTGTTTGCTATCTCCTGTGCCTTCTCTGTATCAGCTCATTTCCACTCGAGTAGTACGTCAGAACATTCCTCTGTTATTTTGACAAAGTACACAGGGCAGGTACAGGAGAGGCTGTTGCTGTCAGGGCAAATTGCTAAGCAGCTCATCTCATCAGTGGCACTGAACTTGCCTACAAGGCAATGCTGCTCCTTGCCCATGGCATTATTGTAGGTGCCTCAGGTACTGCTGGTTATCATTTTCCCTTGACATTCCTTGCCTCACCATCAGATAAAAGACCCTCCTTCTTTGACTAAGCCTTTTGTCAATTCTGCTTTCTCGGGTTGACTCCATCTTCCTTCACTTGTGCTAGAAGTGACTGTGAGTTGCACTCAGGCAGTTCCTCGTGCTTGGTGCAGAAGGTCACCCTTGGCACGTGGTCTGCTTAAGAAATTGGCAGTACAGAGATACAGACAGCTGGCCCCGCTTTTCTGCACAGTAGCTGAATTTCACTTGGGCAGAAGCCATTCTCTTCCTTTGCAAAAGCCTGTTTGAGGGCTTTAAACGAATATTTCCAGTTTGCATGCCCAGAGGTTGTAATAACTATGCTCTTCATTATTATGGAAAATGAGCTTTCTCTGTTGGAGAACCATGCTCTTTACGAAGGTCAGAACCCACCTGGATGGCAAAAAAGGACGTCATAAGCATTCACGAGAGAGCAGCAATAGCAATGCAGAAGCTGCTCTTTTATCCTAGGTGGTAATGTGTTATTTCAGAAGGCATTATTACCTCACAATAACTCTACTTTCATTGTGTATAATGATTAATGGTAATTGCTTTTGTACTTCAGTATTTTTCAGAGACCACTTTGGCTTCCAATGAATACATTAGTACCTCATTGCTGTAAACACCCTCCTCACAACTTGGCCTATAACACAGAATTAGATTACAAAGCAGTCAAGATGGATATTTTTTCCGTGTTTTGATTTTTCTGGGAGATAAGTTTTTTGCTCTGATGTGAAGAAGAAAATTGTTCAAGAGCTTCCACTTTAATCTAGCCATGAGTGGCATTCTGAGTCTTCCTAATGCGTCTACAATTCTAATTCTCTGTTAGATTGGCTTAGTGTTAGGACTGTGATCAAAGAATACATTTTCTTCTGCATTCCTAGGCTTTTCCAGTAATGTAAAATGCCAGTTTGTGGGATGGAAAAATAGGAAAGATTCCTTTTCTGGTTTCCACAGGAACCATTTTATCCCTAGATACTACATCATCTCACTTCCTCAAATATCCTTTATGGGATGACCTGCATTAAAAATTCTTGCTTTTAGAAACTTCAGTTGGAGGAGCTTATAACTCTCACTCTTACTCTCTCTTTTGCTTCCTCAATTCTCCTTTATTTTTAAATACTCTCTTACCCCCACTGTAAACTTAGTGTAAGGATAGGGAATTACAGCAAAAGATTGCCTAGGGAGATTTTGGGGTCTCCCTCATTAGGGTTCTTTAAAAAGAGATTAGATAGTATCTGTCAGAAATAATTTCTGTTTTGCTTATCCTGCCTTAAGGCAGAAGGACACATGTTGTTATGACTGTCAACAGGATTTCTGTACCAACACCACCTAAGGATTTATGAAAAGAGCAATCTCATATTTCTTTAGGTAAAGGAATTATGTTTTTGGTCTCCAAGACATTGCAGCAGTTCACATTACTGTGCTACAGATAGCACTAAAATCTTGGATAAAACAGTAAAGCAGTTATTTTTAAGAATTAACTTTGATAGCACCAACTACATAAGTTTGAAATGCTCCTATGCTCAAAGGACGTGTTCAAAGTTAATGAATTATTCTAGTCTTATTTAAGACCATCTCAGACCTTATTTAAGGTTCTACTAAAGGATGAAAATGGGATTATATGGGTCTCAAGGTCTTCCTTTGATGATGTGGTTTCCTTCTGTGTTAGCAGCCCACCAAGCCTCCTTCAAAATACTACCATGGGACTGATGGCATATAACTGGTGTGGTGATCATGTGCAAAGTAAGAATTTCATATGAAACACACTGGAGAGTAATTACTACTCTATAATGTCAGCTTGATACTATAGCATAGACACAATTTGTGTCAAATTAAATTCTAATCTTTCCATAGCAACCATATTATCAGAACCAGTTCTTGCTATTAAAAAATATTGACCCCATGGTCCTTGATAAACAAAACCAGTCTTAAATTCAGGAGTGAAAAGCTGTTTCCATCTTCAAATTTCCTACTTACTTCAAATCAAGACATTAACTGAGGGATGTGACTCAGTGAAGCTGTTGGCTCATTGCACAAGAAATTATCTTTTGCTGCTGCTTTACCAAGAACAAGTCACACTGTAAAACTTGATGCAAAGCAAGTAAATAGACCTTGGTTTAGATAGCAAAATTCCTTACCTGAAATTTCTACTGAAGGGAGCAATAGACTCAGGCATTAATGCTACACACACATGCACTTTTACAGAAGGGATCTACAGTTTGGGCCTCTAAGAACTACATAAAGGGTTAGAGTTTTCCACAACCCTGTGGAAAGCTTCTCTGTAACTCTCTCTGCAGATGGAAAAACATCCCCATACAGCAAAGAAACAAGACCCTAACAATGGCATTTCAATCATAACGCCTAAAGTTATTCAGAGACCGAGATCTTGAAATTCTCAATATCATGTGAGGCTGCTAGTAATAATTTATGCATTTACTTACTATTAGTCTGATGATAGTAATTTTCTGAAACAGAGACTCAGAATTAGGCACAAGTGATTTGCAATAATGATATCTTCAAAGCTTGTCTGGACTTTCAGTGGAGACTGAAAATTGAAATCGGAGATTTGTGCTGCTTTCTCCAACATCACCGAAATGATATCCAATTGTTCTGTACTAACCCATGTTTCTTAATCTTCAACTTTCACATATTTCTTCTCTCTTGTCATTACTTTTCATGTAAATAAATTCAGAAGGTCTCCCTTTGATTCTGTCTCAGGAGGCAAAGAGCAACAACACTAACATTTTTTGTGAAAAAGAATTCTTCTCATGAACTCAAGGCAATTGCAGAGTTAAATTTAGGACGATATTAATGAATATTCCCCAGTACTTCCATTCATCCATGCATTTTCAATACCCACTTTCATTTTATTTTTTCAGATCCAAAGCTAGATAGAGTGTATGGAATCCAATGTATCATGTTTGAAAGGTTGAAGGGCAGATGGGATTTATTCCACAGCAGCTAATTGGGATCCCTGCTTTTGGACTTCACCTGCATCCTTCTGCCAATATAATTCTTTATGTCATACTGGTAAAGTCATCTGAATGTCAGGAGAGAATAATTTGCTTCCCCAAGATTAAAGCAGTGAACACATCAATTTAATCCAGAATTTTGGGAGACAGTCTACTAATCATCAACAAGGAAAAAGAGTTATGCACTAATAAGAGTTTTCTAATTGCTAAGCAAAAGATGGGGGGGAAAAAGACTATTCCAGTTTGGCAGGTTTGCAAATAACTCCTGGTAAGAACAAACAAAATGTTTCTGCTGCTCCTATTATTGCTTCACTTCAACACATCAACCTTGCATTGTCAACAGGAATAATTCAGCTGAGCCTTAGAAATGGGACTCTGAATCCATACAACTACCAGGAAACCCTCTCCTTGTGCTTTATGACAGTAACCACATTGCTCTGGTGCTTTATCAGGGAAATATATGTGGTATCAGAGCCTTGAACTTTGAATCAAACAGGTTTTTAGTGCTGTCTACACTGAAGCTGATGGCATCTTGCATTAGCATGGCTGGTTGGGATATACAAGCTGCCAGGTCTGGTGGCTCACAGGAAGTCCTCTGACTGTTCCTCACTGCTGTTTTGTAGGAATAACAAATGGCCTACAATACAGGAATGCTCAGTATTGTAACGGGAGTGATTCTCAGAATTTTGGAAGTTCCAATGAGACTTTTTTTTATCACTCTGTACTGCTAAGATTACACTTCCTTTCCTTATTAATATTGCTCACAGAAATCCTTGCCTCCTTCAGCCTCACTTCACTCTTTCACCCCACTGGCAGATCTGCACCAGCAGAGTAAAACCACTCTCTCTGCACAATAACATGCTAATGCCTGACACATCGTCTGTCTTCTCACTCACAGCATATTCTTCACAACAGCCTGAGTAGCCTTTGATGAGAAAAAAAATAGACAGGCCTTCGATTGTTTTCTGAGCCATTGTGTATTCCAAATTATTTATTGACAGATATTTTCATACCTGAGGATCCCATATTACTTAGCTTATTCAACCATAAATTACAGCAAAATTTTTTTTTCCCTTGAAGGGTTTCCTTGATGTAGCAGAAGAGAGGACTTTTAGAATTAGGAGCCAGCCTAGCACTCATGAAAGTCACAGATCAATGGAGGTGGTGTGAAACAGCCTGGCACTGTACAAAAGCACCAGCCTGCTCTGCTGCTGCATCTCAATTATGCTGCGTGACACACCTGCTGTCCTAGCCCTGCTTTTCCCTTGAGGCAAGCCTGCTAATGTGCTGATTTATATGGTGTGTAACAGGGGATTTGGAACAGAGGCCTAAGAGACTCCTTTTCACCTGGTGCCTTATTAAGGATTTGAGCCCACTTTGCTAGAGATGAAAAGCCAGTGGGCATAAGGCATTTGTGTCATTTAATTCTCAATAGGCAGTCAGTTAGTGAATAATGGTCTTGCAATGACTTTGTTCGGTCATTTCCTTTAACAGATGTTCCTTTGTGAAGCTGCTATCCCATAACAGTTTTTGTGTGTTTTGTTTGTGCATTAACGATACACATTGAGGAGCTATTTATTCCTTTGTCATTAAACAAAATCAAATTAATTACATGTTAATAATAAGAAGGCAACAAGTACATATTTTGCATTTCTACAATATTTCTGTGGATTTAACGTTCTCCTAGTTTCAGAAGTAAACTGTCTGCAGAAGAGAGAGCTCTTACTGTTTTGTTAATGATAAGAGAGACAAAGAAAGGTTTGGCTGCAATTCTGAAAACTCCTAAACCTCCCCACAATCACAGACTCACAGAACAGCTGAAGCTGGCAGGCGCCTAAAGAGATTGTCTAGTCTAACTCTCCTGCTGAAAAAAGGGTAAGGTGGAAAATGTCATTCAGGACCATTTCCACGTGAGTTTTGACTATCTCCAAGAATGGAGACTCCACAAACTCTCTGGAGAATTTGTTCTAGTGTACAATACCAATGGAAAAGCCTTTTTCTAATGTTTAAATGAAATTTCTCATATTTCAATTTGTGGCCATTGCTTTTTTGCCCTTTCACTGAGCACCACTGAGAAGAGTTTAGTTCTGATTTCTTTTTTCCCCTTCCCAACAGGCATTTAAGCACATTGATTAAAATAAACACAAGGTTAAATAATCTCAATTTTTACAGGTTCTCCTCACATAAAAGGTACTGCAGTCCCCAAGTCATCTTAGAGGACTTCAGTGAACTCACCTCCAGTATCTCTGTTGTACAGGGCAACCCAGAAACAGACACAGCAGTGCAGATGGGGTCTCACCAAGGCTGGGTAGGGGGAAAACATCACCTCCTTCAACCTGCTTGTGACACTCTTCCTCATGCAGACCACACTGCTGATCACATTCACCTTGGTGCTCACCAGGCCCTCCGTGTCTTTTTCTGCAAAGCTTCTTTAACACATCTCCAGCACACACACACGTGATTGTTACACTGACACATGGGGGTATTACTCCCAAGGTGCAAAACTGAGCATCCTTTGCTTGAACTCTATGAGGTTCTTCTCTGCCCATTTCCCCAGCTTGTCAGGTCCATCTGAATGGGAGACAATTATCTCATGTACCAACACCTCCTGGTTTTGTAGTGTCAGCAGACTTGCTGAGCTTACACTCTACCCCATTATCCAGGTGGTTAATGAAGTCCTTGAGAAGCACCAGTCCCTGAGGCACAGCACTAGTGATTGGTCTCTGGCTGTACTTCAAGCTAGAGACCAATACTCACAACCCTTTGAACCTCATATTTCAACTAGATTTAGGAAGGATGGTCAGACATCACTCCCCACTTCATATATCTGACAACTCCAAACACCTCTGTTCTTTTTATGTTAGGAAATGGTTTCCAGGACTATTTGCTACCTTATTATAAACTTTCAGGGACAGATATGAGGCTGGATCCTCATTCTTGTAATTCATGAAGACTCAAGGGATATCTGCATTCTTCAACCTTCAGGAATCTCACCAAATTGCCATGACTTTTCAAAGACTTTTGAAAGAGTAAGTGTGGCCTCACAATGACATTGGACCACACTCTCAGCATTCACGGGCACATTTTCTCAGCTCCTATGGGCTTATGTATGTCCAAATTGTTTAAATGTTCCCTATCCTGATCCTCCTTTAGCAGATAGTAATCTTCCTTGCTCCAGACTTCCTTAATGATTTCAACAACTTGGGATTCCTGAAGGCAAGACAAACAAAATATTGAGCACCTCAGTCTTTTCATATTCCTTGTCAAAAGGCCCTTACCCATTTAACACTGGGACCGTGTTTTGTCTAGTTTTTATTTCACTGCTGATCTACTGGTAGAAGTCTTTCTTGTTGCGCTTCCTGTCCTTCATCAGATTCAATTCTGGGTGGACTTTAACATTCCTTATCCAAGTCCTGCATATTTGGACACTGTCTCTGTATTGTTCTCAAGTCCTCTTGTCCCTGCTTATATTTTATATACTGTGAAGTGCTGCATATCATCATATCTTAAGGAATGTTGATAAGAACTAAAGGTATTTAGACAACTTCATTGGGCAGTTTCCTTAGCCACTTGGGATGGGATTTACTCCGTCCAGTTTTAATGACCAGAAAGACACATCCAGTCTTAAGTAATTGTCCCCTGATTAAACTTCAAGTGATGAATAATCTCTTGGAGGTGACCATCTCTCTCAACTGAGTATAGAAGCCCTGACTATTTATATAAAGTTTAGACTATGTGTCTAATTTTCAGATTACTAAAACAAATTCCATGCCTCAAACTCTACCATCCCTTATTGAGCAGTCAGTAAAACAATAAGTAGGTGCATATTTATATTTAAGTGTGTGTGCACTAACATGTACAAGAGCTGGAAAACCAAATTCCATGGTCCTTATTTCTATAAACTTTGGAAAAGTAAGACTGCAACCACAGTATACTGCTGCACTAGAGATGGAGCCATATGCAGAGTTCTTCTGTTTCTTCTTAAACAGAAAAACATGACATTTCATAAAACTGCAACCTTCCACTGTACAGGAGTCATTTTTGCTTAGTAGTGGTGAAGAATACAGAATATTGAAGCCAGTGAAAACAATAATGCCAGACAGTCATGCTGTCAATGAATTATATGGACTTAGATTTTTCAAACTTCTTGGAAGTAAGGTTGCTACATCTGCAGCGTTCACCTGGCTCAACATTTAATATTCTTGCAACATAAAAAAGCTGAGTGCTGTGTCTCTAGTTTTGTTTGCCCTTCATTTGCAACCTACTTTCCTAGGTCAAGAAAATCTCTGATAGAAATGCAGCTACACAGTTACATAAGAATGTTGCAGGCAAAGCTGGTTTAACTCTGGGAACAGGTGTAAGAGTCTTTAGCAAGCACGTTATTGGAATAGGCAGAATTTGCTGACAGCTCCATGGCTTTCAGAAGCTGTGCCACAGTGACTTCAGAAGGTCGTGTGCTGAATCAGATGCAGAGCTCACACTATACTATTGGGGTTTCAGCATCCACACCCCTCTGCTTCACCTCTGGCACAGACAAATACTTTGCTTGTATCAGAAGGCCAGGGAACCGCTTTTCACAGGGCTTCAGGAGTAACCTTTAAATATTTTCAGATTTAGCTACGTAAAAGTCAGCAAGAGACTGGGAAAAAGCCCCATCACTGGACAGTGCACAGGACTGGAAGAGCTCAACATTTTGAGTCCAATATTATACTGTTGAAGATTTGCTTAACAGCTTCTCCAGGGATAAGGCATTTTTTATTGTTAAAAGAAATTGTCATGTTTCTTTCTTTGATATAAAATTTGAATAACATGTAGTTGAAACAAAAATTTTATCAGTAGTGATTAAGTTATAATGAAACCACAGTGAATAAAACATTTAAGTTATTCAGAATTCAAATGTGTCTGTCAGGATGTGAGAGGTAATATGCTTTCAAAATCCCAAGGCTTTGCATGAGTACAAGCAATCTGCAAAGAAAACAAAGTATTTTCATTAGCTATTGATTTTTGTTCTCTAAGGGCCGTTAATGCTGTACATTTGGACAGTACAGGATGGTGCCTATAGTTTAAACAACCCAAGAACTTTCCTGAATAATCTCAATTTATCCAATTTGCTCTCTCTTGGTTTGAGCCCTGGGTATAACAACAGGCTTCAAAGCCTGCTGTTAAGTGCTAACATAAAGCCTTGAAACTTGAGATTGTCTCTTCCAGATATTTTAAATGTGCGAGCTTGACAAAGATCTTAATGGAGCTGGGATTTTGCATTTGCCACATTCTCCTGTCTGGGAAGGCAGATAACACAGAAGTACAGCTCGAGCACCAGGCAGGGGCACAGCCTATTTCAGAGGAAATTGTAATAAAAGATGGCTTTGGCTTATCATTCCCCACAGGCTGTTGTGCTTAGCTGCTGCTCTTCAGGTCTCAAGGTCTGTGAAAGCATGACACTGCTGTGGTGACAGCCCATCATCTTGGTGCCTGTCATCATGGTGCGGGTGTTGGGCAGCCTCAGAACCTCACACCTGCTGTGGTGATGCTTCTCCTGAGCTGAACCCAGGGCCCAGAGCAGCAGCTGCAGCCCAGTGCTGCTCTCAGCCCCCCATCGGGCAGGTCTGGGCTGGGCACAGGCTGGCAGCTGCCCCAGGACAGAGCTGTGAGGTCAGCTCAGTGACCAGCCCTGCCACAAGGCCGTGCACCCTCACTTCAGGCCTGGGGAACAGAATGCTGGGATCCAGCTTAGGCTCTAAAGTGAAGTGACCTTCCTCCCCAGCCTTCTGTGCCATGAGAGGAGGGAGGCAGGCTCCTGTGGGAGAGCTGTGGCAGGAGCATAACAGAGTGCCCAAGGAGAAGCCTTTCCCTCCTCACTCACATCACAGCGCTAACACAGACTGGATTGCTGGCACGGCACCTTGGCTTGGTGAGCACAGTTAAGCTCACACTCCATTCAAGGACTTGGGCAGGTCTGCAGAGCAATTCATTCACCCAGTCAAGTTTCAGAAAAGCATTTGGAAAATTCTGTTTTCCTATATTTTAGCAAGATAAGAAAGAAGAGTTGAATTTTCAGGGATTTTGCATAAAAAGACAAAGAACTGAGGCACTGAAAGTGATATTTAGATAAAATGCCAAGCAGGCATGTAACCCTGAGAGCTTCTTTTCTTCATCTCTAACTGGGTGTTAATGCTCAAATCCACATTTGTGTTTTACAGACACCGTTTCCTGCAATTACTCTTTTTACATAGGATCACAGATTGAAAGGTGGAGCACTTCAGTACGCCCACATTTCTGTACACTGCATATCTGCAACTGGCTTTCAAACCAGCAGTAGTTTTGGATCTGATCTGGGGGCTTTGCTGCTCCCAAGGGAGGTAGCAGGGCTTGACCTGCAATTGGGAATTTTATGCCCACAGCTTGGCCTCTGAAAATTAAAGACCGCAAAGCTGAGCTCCTCCCATCTCCCTTTACAAACTCTCTCTTTTCAATTCCCACTCAGTGAGATCACCACTTTCTGAAAACTGAGATGTGATAAATATCCTGCAGCACAAAAGTTGAATTTTTAAATATCAGGCTGTCCAGATACTTGGGAGCAAATCCTATATATAAAATATATTATTCCTATATATAAATTATGTATATATATACATAATCCTATAAATGAAATACATTCATTCTGGTGCTAGGTAACACCTTTTAGTGATCCCAGAGCATCTACCCATCACTATGCCTATGCTTATAGCAGTTCAAGGAGGCCATTTAATAGGTCAGACAGATCATGTGTACTGACAGATCATATGTTCTCTGGAATACAACAGTAAAAAAATATGTAGGCACACAAGTTTATACCCAAAAAGGGAGGGACATAAAAAATGACAGCTAAAAGCAGTAAGATAAAAGTGTCACTCATGTACATACTACCTACTGTTTTACACTGTCCTGCTCACTACTTGTAATTTCAGCCTTTTTTATTTCACACCATGAAAATTATGGGTCCTTACACTAGATTTCTAATGATTTAAAGTGGGATCCAGATTATAAGCAATATCTAATACACATTGTTGCTGAAGTTGACCTCCACAGTCGTGGCACTCTCTTAATACATTACCCCTAGTGTAACTTAAATCTGCTCTAAATTAAGCTGGCTGGGAGAGTTTGGGAAAAAAGTAATTCCCTACAGTAGACAAAACCAAAACATTACTGCTGGCCAAACCACCCACATACCCTTTTTTCAAAGAAATTGTTTGCCCTGATGTCTTCTGTGAGAGACAAAGCAACAATTTACTTAAATTTCCTAACTGTGTTTCCTTTGGGAGCATCATGGTGTCTTATGTTGTACATAAGCACCTTCTGCACTAGGATATAATTCAGCCCATGCATTCTCCCCACTTCTCTCATCCATGCTGCAGGGCATTCATGGTGCTGGGGCACAGCTTTGGCAGATGGCATTGCACCTCTGAGCTCTGCAAGCTGAGGTCACAGAATTCACAGTTACTAGGTTGGAAGAGACATTGAAGATCATGGAGTCCAACCCTAACACCTCAATGAAACCACTGAGTGCCACATCCAGTCTTTTCACCATCCAGGGATGGTGACTCCACCACCTCCTCGGGTGGTGTAAGGTCCCTTCCTTTCACTTGCCCACAGTTACATTTCCATTTGTGCTGACATGTACATCTGCAATTGAAGAAAGGGAAAGCTTTTCATTCTTGAGTTTTGCTGCATATCTGCCTTAAAGTGATCTAAAGGAGTGGACATCATATCCTTTATAAGAATTAAAATAAAGTTACATTCATCTACTTGTTGCTTTTTTCTTTTTTCCCCCTGTTTGATAATCCAGGAGTATCAGTATTTATCTTCTTTATGCTGCCACAGTTCCCCTTAGATTGTCAGTTCCTCCATCATTGCATTAAAGGTCAGGATGGAAATCACTTTCTCTAAGGTATTTCTTCTTAGAGAGGTTAATTAAAAAGAATGATGGGCCAGATACTCCACTGCCTTCTGTTTTGCACAGTCATTTGGAGACATGGATCCATTCACAACTCAGACAGGGATTCACAGCTCCGCAGACATCCTCCAGTGTGGACCACCAGGCTATATAAATATATGGGGCAGGACAGAGGAGACAACTACTGAAGCAATGTTTAAATACTTAAAAATCACCTGTAGTTGCCTGACTGACACAAAGGCATTGGCAGGCAGCCTGATCACTGAAACAGCTCAGAGGAGGAGGGCATATGAGCTCAGCAGGGATTTCAGCTTTTGGGATTCTTAGCTCTTGTAAATTCATTTCAGTGAGGAAGGGGACCATGACTTTAAAATGTTCCGCCTCAAAGACACAACCTACTTCTTCTAAATCTGCCCCTCAGATTATTAGGTAGAGCAAGAAAACACTACCAGCTCAGAATCCCTGCCTCATTTGATATCAGTACTAGCATATCATGAAAGTTTAAATGGCCATACAGTTCATTGGAGGTGGAGAATCAAACTAAAATCAATTTTACCACTCATATTAATTTGGCTTCACTTGCATGCTTTCTCTGTCATCCTTCCACTTCTCCAGTCATCCATAAATTTTCAGGTGAAACAAGACCTGAATTTTAAGGGCAAGGTTCATGTAGGAAAAAAACCAAAACAAAGTGAAATAGCAAACCACTGTTTTAAAGAAGGAACATAAAGGAAGCACGGGCCTGGGCTGGACAACATTTTCCAAAAAGTGTCTTTGTTAGGAAAGCTGTTTTTCACCTAACTTAAATATTTCTACAGTCAAGACCTTAAAGTCAAAATATTTTTCTTTAAAAATGTTTTCTGATATATCAACCATATTGTAGTTATTAGTTCATATCCTCATTTTTCTGAATTACCTGTACACTCTAATTCTCATCATTACTAATGTGAAAATCACCCTGGAAGCAGTAGACTGGCCAGGGAATCTAGTTTAGAGAAGGCAAAGGAAGAGGAAGTACCCAGGGATACAGCACCCAAGGTGTTCTGACACCTTTTTCAAATAGCAATATAGAAAAACCAATCAAACCACAAAGGTCTAGGATATGAGTGTTCCCTTTCTCCTGTGGGCTTCTGTTTCTCCGATTGCCTCCAGAGGCACTCTCTGTTCCTCAGCAGTGCTCTGTAGAAAGCTCTTTAGAAATCCTACTGATTTAGCAGAAGCTGCAATCACTAATGGCACATTTTTCTATCTTCATGGATGAGCAGTGGGCAGCAGGAGAAGTGGGGATGTGATTCCATTCCCGGTGTTGTTCTCACTGGCTCATCACTTTACACCTGCCAGAAAGCTCAGTGAATTTCTCAAAGGGGTAATGCAAGGATTGGTTATTTTTATAAACTGCTTTATGACCACCATTACCTAGATGCTACAGAAACTGCACATAAAAGAGCTCAACCTTGAATGAGAGGTGAGGTAAAAGGAAAAAATAAGAGTGCTACAAGAGGAAAAGCTATTAATAGAATGAATCTGATAATCACACCGGTCACCACACCCTTATTCATATTCTTCATTTCTCTGGGTGAGATTCTGTATCTCTTACTTCTGTGGGACAGCAAACACAGCTACACTGGGAAGCATAACTTCCTGAGAAAGCTGCAGCTCTCTGTGAGGGGATCAAGAGTCAGTCCCCCAACAAGAGGATTGTTATGATGAAAGAGTACCTTTTTTTCTGTGAGGGCAAGATGCATTCTAGAGTGGAGTAGAAGCCTAACCCTGAGTAAATATAACCAGACTTCAGCAAAATATGGTGCCAAGAGCACTCTCCAGAACAGGATCAAAGAAAATATGAAAAATAAACTGCAATCACTAATACCACCTTACTCTTTATTATTTAAAAACTTTCAGCACCTGCAAGAAAAGAGAAAAAAATGGCAACGTTGCTACTCTTACTGTTCCCAAGGAATTACAGAACCATGGTTTCCAGGTAAAAATTACTTTTTGTGAAGTCTGATACATTTTAAAATACTTTGTAACAATTCATTGCATAATTCAAATGGCCCCTACAGTACAAACAGCCAACATATTTATGCTAGCAGGACTGTCAGTGCATTTTTGTTATAAGAAGCTTGGAGGTCTGCTACAAATAATCTCCAAAGAGTAACTCTAATTAGTGGCTAAAGTTGGCATATTTCCTGCTATCTGAAATTGGATCAGAGAGTTAGGCTGAGATGAAAAAGCCCTATTAACTCCCTAGGCTTCCAGTTTCTGTTTATTGGTGGAAATTAATGTTTTGAACTTTATCAAGCATTATCTAAAGAAGTCTGGAGTCAGTGGTAACAGAGTGATTCAGGAGAGACTTTACTGCCAGCTTCTATTGAAGTACCATAGGCACTCTACATAAATATCCACATGAAAACTTTATTTAATGGTTACATGAAGCTGAACAATAGTCAGGAAAGATGGTCGAGTGGCCAGCATGCCAGGCTGGCAATTATAAGGAGTGGGAGACATTCCTTGCTCCAAGGTACTATTTAATCATTTCTGCATGACCTAGAAAAATTCTCTTTGGGGGAGGGTGAAAGTAGAGGAGATTAACCGAAGGTTGACAACAGTTAAGCAAATCTTTATTTTTCCTACAGCTTGTGGAAACAGAGAGGCTCATTCAGACAAAGCAGCCCAGCTTTTTGGTGTTCAGTGACTGGAGTTAGCCTTTGAAGAGATCCATTTGTCATCTGTAAAACAGGAATAGCACTGCCCCACCTCGTGGGGACTTTAGACAAATGGATACTTTCCTCTGCTTCCCAGAGACCTCAGCCCGCCCTGGACAGGCACATCAGAAGCAAACACCATAACTCTCTCCACATGGCTCTGCAGCTTCCCTGGGGCCTTTGGTGCTGAGACAGGGCTTTGCAATTCTCTTTGCCTTCCACACAACTTCAGCAACTCTAAGGTTTGCCATGGCTACATGTTCCTCTCCTGCACAGCTTGGAAAATATTAAAATGTATAAGCTCCTTTTAAACACCGGGACAGGGAAGGGACAGGTACAAAGACAGCAGAAAGGAAGGCACAAGGAATCATCCTCTTGGAAGTATATTTGAACCTCAGTTCTTAGAACTTCTAAACAAGCAAGATATTTTTCAAATTGTATTTTGCTCTGCCAAACACATGGGAAAGGAGGCAATTTTTACATCCTGAGGCTAAGCACCAAAAGCCAATGTCATTCTAGAGTTAATATGTAGACAAAGGAGGAAATATTATTAGGTCAGGCTACTTTTGTTCAGACAGAGAAATAGAGAATTTAGGCTATCTCTTATTTCTGGTAATCAGCCTGAGCAGAGAAATCAATGTCTTAAGCTCTTAATAGCTACAGAAACAAATACTAAAGTTCGGCTTATGTTTCAAAAGAAAGTTGTGGTTTAAAGCAATCCATTATCCTACCCAGGATGTGGAATTTTTCTGCAAAATCCAACAAAAATTTACAATTTAAAATCTGCAGTGAAACGGAATCTTCACAGACAGATTTCTGAGGGTACCTTCACCCCCTCCTCCACACCACAAAGTGTACCACCCAAACCCTTGCATTGACAAGTTGAGATTACCCTTCTCCATCTTTGCTTTCTAGTATGAGTGGTTTTTTACACTCTTTGAAGTGTAAAAAGAGGATATTTTCCTCCTAAGAGAACAGACAGGATTTGTCTAAAACCATTTTAAGGGAAACTGGAAGAATCTACCTCCTTAGGCCTGTGTTCACAGCAAAACCAACATAAGTGAACTGCTGTCTCAGGAATGGATCCTATCCAAACAAAGAGCCCTTTGCTTAAAACCTGACAATGGTCAAAAGCCAAGTTGGTGGCAGCCAAGAAGCCAGGGGTCAAAATTCAACTGAGCGCAATTTATTCTCCTGGCCACCCAAATACCATACTGGAGGGAGCACAGGCAAAATCCTGTTGCATACAACCAGAGTTGCAGTACTCCCCTAAAGGTTCATTCCCAGGAAATTTAAGCAATTTCAGAAAATTTCTCTCAGTCCCTTCCAGCAAACAGCAGTGCATCACAGCAGGGGAAGCAGCAGGTGCATCTCTAAAGTCTCGTGATTGAATAGAGGTATGTGCAGGGTGAACAAGGCAACAGGGCTGAGTTCCAAGGCGGAAGTCTGCAGAAGCAGGCTCACTTCTATCACCATAACATTATGAAACTAAAGCAGAGCTACTTTATACTGCCAGCAGAGCAATGAGTGAATCAAATGAGCCTCCAGCAACTAACTGCCATAGGAATTTTACTTGCAGAGTGCAGTACTTTGGAGAAAAGAGTTTGTACATTTGCTATGAATTTCACATGTCTCTGTGGATGCTATCCGTATGCTGTATTTATGGGGAACTAAGTAATCCATTGGGTAGGAAGACCTAGACACTGGCAGGGTTGCCCAGAAATGTGAGATCAAGCAATCAAGAATCCCTCCCCTGGTCTGTTGAGGGAAGCAATGGGCCTTCAGCCAACAGAATGTGTTTGTCTTTGGACATGCTCTGCAAAAATACACTAAAGGTGAGGGCTTAAATACTCAGGTTGAGATAGTGTCAATTAAAGCAGCAATATTCTCCACTCCACCAAACAGTGATGGGAACTGTTTAACAAAGGAGAATTCTTCAGCAAAAAGGACTAATTTCTTGCTAGAAGGCAACATGGAGAGGCTCGGTCTCCCCTGCAAATTTAAACTAAACCTGGGGACAAGACCAGAGTCATTGGATGCTTAATATAGATTTGTAATATTTTGCATTTTAACCCTGTGGTTGTTTATTTTGCTAAACCTCTTCCTTTAGTATATGGTTCTGTTGTCCCCAAAGTGTGTAATGAGGTGACGCCCACCAGCAAACTGTGGACAGTTTGGGAGACCGAAGAAATGACCTCAAGTTGAATAGAATGCCTGCAAGTTTCAATGTCATGGGGATATGTGATAAGGAGACCTAGAACTATTAAAAAGATGTGTCTTTATGTAGAAACAGGAAATTAATGCCTACAGAATAATGTACTTTGAACTAATCACAACAGCCTGGAGAAGATTAAAGAAAAACAATGAAACCTGTCTTTAACACAGATGATATATGCTTTTACTAAAGGACATGTTACTATTTTGAACTAGTTTTCCAGCTGCAGTTAATAAGTTCTGGGTTCAGCTCCATTTGTGAGAATACAAAGCAGCTCTTTATGATATCTCCACCCTAGAAATTGCCTCACTTTGGTTTCCCCACGACTGCAGTAGCCCCAAGGGAATCTTCAGCTTACTGGACATTTTTGTTATTTGACCTCTAAGATTTAGTAGAATGACATAAAGGAGATGTGACATCTCTGAGATGTTACCCCAGTATTTCCAGAACCAGGGTAAATGAATCAGGCCAGCCTGTACTCTCTGTGCTGGGAAGGCTGCTCCACAATACTCCAAGATCTTTTCCTTTGCTGAGCATTTCCTGGTGTCCTTGACAAAAAACATGTCTACAACTCCAGCACATTGGAAAAGTTCCCAACAGCTTGTGGGCACTGCATGCTCCATGCCCAGCCCATATTGCCCAGCCTGTGCAAGTGGAGCTTCCAGAGGAGCTCATGTGTTTGGGCACCTGCTCTCTTGGGTGTGCCCCAGTCCTTCTTGCACTCAATGTGCCAGTGAAGGGAGTCTAGAGACCTCAGAGCTGCCCTAAAAATCAGTATAGCCACAGCAGCATGCCAATTTCTAAACTTCCCATGATGAGTCTGCTGGATTCTCTAACGTGAAATGCACAATAACAACCAACTCCAAAGTGAGTGAGTGGCAAAGACCCCCTTTGGCAAACAGGTGTATCTTCTTCTCCATTCACACATGCCACCTTTCCATTAGTATATTCAGCTAAATAAGGTGTTTATTCTGTTTTATAAATGGTTAGCTCTTCCCCAGCTCTAGAGAGGGTAGTTGTGTTTAGTGCTGTTGTTTTTTAATGTATACATTGTAATTTATTTTTGATGGGAGCATTAGGAAATACACCTTGTGTTTGAAGGAGAAGAGACTGAATCTCATGGTGGTTTTAAAGGAATGTTGTTCCCTGCCTCTGGCAGCTGCACCAAGTATTCCTGATCCTGACTCTTCCATGAAGCTTATCTGAAAAGAAATAGCACAGGTCTGGATCTAAAATTGTCTTGAAACATACAGAACAAAATTTTAGAGCACAGTGAAAGTATAAATTAAGAAATTTTGTTGAAAATGCAACAAAACAATTCAACAGATTTCAAGTCCAGTAGATACCCCTGCATGCTACCATCTTAAGTCCCACTGTAGTATTTGAATTGGGTGTGAATATTACTTCCAGCATGCAAGCTGTTATCTACACCTCTCTGAGTCTCCTGTTACTGAAGAGGGAGCACAGTGCATGTATGAATCTAGTTTGCCATCCTTCACCGATCACTAATGTAATTACACAACTCTCTTATAGTGCTGTGCTGGCACCTTATTCTGTGCAATATAAAGAAAGAAGCTAAGTCCAAGTTATTATAGACTGCATTGAATAAAGATTTGGAGTACCTGAGACAAATTGAAGGAATAATGTGTAAGGATTGCAGAATATTGAAATTTTTCTCTAAGGCACTCAAGACTTTGGACTCAAGGGGAAGAAGAGATAGGGGAGCCTTTTTACAGAAGGTGGTAATGAGAAATCACACATTAAGTTATGGAAAGCTGTCCATTTTTTTCTGTACAAAGATGTGGTGGCCAGGTTCTGGAGAGTACTAAGGAGTCACTAGAGACCAAGGAATAGCAGAGCTAGAGATATAATATTGCCAGCACCAGTGTTTGTGCAAAGCTTCATAGTCATGGATTGATGCAAGTGACACAATTGGATAATTTTTTAAAATGTAGAGAGTATTGCTTTTCATAAAAGCATTTTTCCCCATGTTTCATTGCAGTGCTACAGATGAATAGAAGTAAGGTACATCATCTCCTGCTGTATCTCAGTTTTTTTGCGAAAGACTTATAAGAACCAATTCTCTGCTTGTAACACAGGTAAAATTAAATTTCTCAGTTATTTATTTAAATCATGTAAACATCTGAAGAAAGGCATTGCCAAAAGAGGTTTCCATTTCTGTGCACTAAATATTTTGACTATTCTTAAGCTTAGCAGTAAATCCAAGGTCAAGATCAGCACTCGCAAATTCCACAGAGCAACACAAGCAGAAATTATGAACCATACCTTGTTGGAACTGCTGGAGGTCAGGTCTGAATGAAGCATTTGCATTTGGCAAGAGATGTTTGTCACTGACTTTGTAAAGGTTTGTTTCAGCAGAATTTTCCATGCTGTTTTCATGATGGAATAGTCCCATTAACATAATCATTCAGTATCACTTTATCTGATCCATTCTTTACTACAGTCTTTATATCCCTGTATGATCCAAATGTTCATATGTACATGATGCCAATCTCATTAACTTCTACATCTCATGAGATTCTGCATAAAACTAATGTCTCATACTGACATTGCCTTGAACAAATAAAGTGCAAGGGAAAAGATTGATGCTTTCTCTGTGGTTTAATACCACCCAGACAAGTGCAGCAGGTGGATTTATGGCTAACCCCATACACACGTATCCTAAGAAAGCACAGCAGTGAAGTTTCCAGTGTTAATGTAAAGCTTGTGGAATGTGCTTAACAGACTGGTTTGGCCAGATGTTGAAACAACTTCATCGGCTTCTTCACCTCAGTGCTAATGCACTTCTGATAAAAACCAGCACAAACATAGAGTAAGACTCACCCAAGTTCACCTAAGGTATGCTCTCCAGTTGACTTAACTCCTCCTTGAAAGGTAAATGGTGTACATTAATCTCACCCCAAAATAGCAACATAGGATTCTAAGTTTGGTACTGTAATGGCTGTCAGAGCACATCAGGTCACCGCAGAGTCAGTGAAGAATAGTAGTGGTTTGTCAGTACAATAGAGAGAAAACAGTGGGCAAAGAAAATGCTAATAACTCAGCTATAACCATTGTCTCTGGTTCAAGGAACCACTGTTACAATCAAATATCTTTTCTGTTTTGTAGTGCAAATGTTAGGAGAGTAAATATTAAGAGTTATTAGGGACTCTGTCCAACTGTATGGATGCTTCTATGGGGAAAAATCCAGCTTTTGTCAGATTGCCTACTTTTGCTTCTGCTCCATGGCACAAATGTCATATGAGACAAATAGAAAAAGGTTCAAGGACTGGACTGAATCTTTCTGACTGCCAAAGTACTTGCAACACACTGCAACATCTGTACTTTTCCTGGATCAAACTTCACCAATATTACAGAATCTGCTTCTGGAACTGGCTGAACAGCACAGCTGATGTAGCCAGACCAGAACTCCAGATCACACTCCCAGATCGGCCTGTTGGCTCAGCTTTTTGACAGCAGTGCAGGAAACTGGTGATTATTTTTGTCATTAAAAGAAATGCAGATGGTATATAGCTGGAGCACTGCTATGAAGTTCCAGCCTATGGCCCTTCTAACCTGGCAGCCAGGAACCACCATATCCCCACAGCACTCAGAAGTAATTTGTTGTTTATATTATCACAAGTCACATTCTGTCCCTTAAAAAAATTTTATTCAAGGACTCTACAACTGATACAGCTAGGAAAATGCTAATTTTAGTGTAGTTAGTAAACAGAGGTCTGATTCAGCTTTCCTCAATACTGGATGCTGAACAGGATTTTGCCATCAGAAAGATGAAAGGATACAACAAACACTGGACTGGTCTCCACTGGGAAATAAATGGATGGTAAGGAACAGGCTTGACCAGAGAGCCTGGCTGAGCATCTTGGAATGTGTTACTGGCAGTTTGTTATGTAGAGGAGAATTAAAAAGTTTTTACCATGGTGGACTGACACTGGCCAGGAGCCAAGCAACCACACAGCCTCTAACTCACCCCACCGTGTTCATTGGGATTGGGGACAAAACAGGAAGAACAAAAGCCAGGAAACTCATAGGTCAAGTTAAAGACAGTAAAATAGCTGAAGGAAAGAAGAAATTAAGCAAATCACAATTGAAAGGCAATAACTCACCGACTTCCACAAGCAGACTGATGGCCCAGCCAGTCCCTGAGCAATGGCCACCTGGGAAGAGAAAGCTCTCACCTCCTTCTTGCTCTACCCCAGCTTTTATTGCTGAACATGTTATATGGTCAAGGTTATCCCTTTGGTCAATTCAGGTTGGCTGTCCTGCTGTGTCCCTTCCCAACCATCAGCCTACTCGTTGGTGGAGCAGGAGAACACAAGCTGTGAAACTGCTCAAACATTGGTTAGCCATAGCCAAAATACTGGTGGGTTATCAACACTGTTTTAGCCACAAATTCTAAATGCAGAACTATAGAGGCTGATATGAAGAAAGTTATCTCCTGCCCAGCCAGACCCAATACATCAACTTAGGCAAAACCAATTCCCCAGGACTCCTCTTAACTTTTAGCTTGAATTAAAAAAAGGAAGAAAATCAATGTCTTCCCTGGTAACACGGTGGGTAAAGCTGTTTTCCAGACAAATGGGCAATTTGGGAATGATATTACCTCACAATTCATCAGATTGGCATAGCATATCAAAGTGCTAATCCATCATTTCCTGATTGCATTAAGATATGCAGGAATTTGGGATCAAGCAGGAGTATGCTGTATACAATAATTGAGGATGTTTGGAACTGTACCCTCAACAAAATATCACTCACTCTAACTGGGATACAATCGAGGACTATTGGTTTATTCCTAACCAGCATAATTTTTTTTACATGGCTGTGTAAGATACATTATCTAGAGTACAGGATGTCTGGTTTGGCATCCAGGCCTCTGGACTATGTCTCTTTTGGGACAAAGCAGTGTTACTTGCTGTATGATACAGTGTTGTATCATAGCTACTCCTACATTTAATTGCACAGCATTATATAATGAAAATTGGTCTTCAGGCTTTATACTAGTTGTCACTTATTAATCAAATAATTTGAAACACCAGTGTAAAACCTGCTAAAATCAAGTAGTTATGATTGTGGGAATAAAGCTCTTCAGACCAGGAATCCAGGACATCCAAAGGGAAAGAAGGGTGCTGCATAAAATAATAATGACTATAGTATGTGTGGGAGAGATAATTAAATAATGGGCTCCTGTTTCATCAGGCAGGATAATTAAAAACAAAGTCAAGGAATTCAGGTTCTGTAGATTGCTCAATGGTGCAAGATCACAGCCATAGGCAGAAGATTAAAAAATACAAAATTTCCACAAGAGGAGATATAATTTCTGGTTGATACATATCTTAAAGTCATCAGAGTACCAAGAAGCTGAAAACAGACCATAAAACTGAACTTGACAGACAAACCACTTCAAGACAACAAACTTTTTGATAAGAAAGTAATTTTTGTTGTTTTTGACCACAAAAACATTTATTTTCTAGTGCAGCTAACTCAGGACAAAACAAAGGCATTACAGCTGCCCCAAAAGAGAATATTGAGGTCCCTCCTACATTGCGTGGTGAGAACTCAGGTACTCATTTTTCTAATTTCAGATCTGTTACAGTTTTACAGAGTAATCATGTCGATATCATTGCAGAGCAAATTAAAGTGACAGACCCCTTCCCAGATCATCATGGGGAATTTTGCAATATGCAAAACATTTGAAACATACAAAAGCCATGGCATTCATCCCCAGCATGAATGATCTTCTTCATGGTGGCAATTTTTGCCCTTCTCCTGAGGTCGAAAAGGAAGGAGGGTATCAACACAGCTACTCTTGACACAGCATTTTATAACAGAGTCCATTGCTCTTCTTGATTCCAGGGTAAGATTCACTGAAGAACCTGGGGACCGAGGTATGCCCAGAATTATCTGGAGAACATTTAAATCTTCTCTGTGCATGACACATGAAAGGCATCATAAGAGAAGGGCTGGTGCAACAGATCTGGGTGGATCCAGGGAACACAATCCTTTACACTGAGAAAGCTACCCAACCAGGTGTTTTTCTTGAAGTGGTGATGACATTGATTAGAGAAGGAGAAGGCTGGTTCAGTGCTCAGTCTGTGGGCTTGCAAGCATGTTCTTTCCACTTATCCTTGTCCCAGGAATGGAGGCTTCAAGGAGGAAAAAAAGAATGCCTGGAGGAAATAGAGAAAAACTCTCACTCTCCTTGTATACAGTATTAAAAATGTTGTGAAGTATTAATTCTGTTGGTCTTAAACTTAACAAGTATTATAAAGATTAAGAAAATAATTTTTGGTTGAAAGAAAGCAACAATGCATTCTTTAGTTCTTTTTTCAAAGTCAATGTTGAAGGCAAAACCTTGGAAATGTAAGCAGGGCATCTCACCAGCTCAATTGAATAAAAGATCAGCAGAGGAAAAACTGTGTGAAGTAATTCTCCACCAGAACTCAATCTGCATTCAAACTCAATTTATAGATGAATGAATGATGGAAACCAGCTTAGGGCAAGCAAGCTCCAATCACCATCATTATTATTATATGAGAAAATACCACCACAGCACTCAAAATACTCACTAAAAATAACACCTTGGGCCCAATTCTTCCTTTACAATAATTTTGTGTTTATGCAATTTAAATCTGTGAAAGATGCATTGAATTTCATGACCACCTACAAAGAAAACAGTATCTTATTTGAAGGACATGCTTGAATTTCAAGATCCAGGAGTTCCAATGCTGACCCAGCACAAGACAACCGGTTTGCTCTTGAAAATGTATTTAAACAAAGGGAAGTATCCTTTATCTACTCTCTATCCTGTTATTAGATTTAAAAACGCTATGCTTAGTCTCTAGCAAAATCATAATCATGTACATGCATTTTTAAATTATAATTAATCTATCTGTTATTTTGGATCTAAAAGGATCCAGAAACATGTATGGGGCTGCCTAAAGCTGGAAAGGTTAAAACATAATACAGAATGCAGATGACAGATGCAAAATATTTAATGCAAGGGAAGTTTTGGTGATAGCAAAGTCAGGTCTGCCATAACTTGTAACAGACATGGCAGGACAGAATGGGTTTCAAATTTGAGGCAGCATTTATCAGGGAAAACTGAACTTCTGGTCCCTGGGATTGGAACACGGGACAAGCCAGCTATTGAGATGGCCAGAATAATATAGCATTGTTCTCATTAAATACAGATCAAAACAATTTTTTTTCCTAGTAAATCTAAAACATGTACCACATAGTTCTTAACGAATATTCCACACATGGAGTTTGCTATATTGCAGCATCTGACTTAACTGTCACCTGCCTAAATATTCAGAACATGTTTGCCTTTGCATATCAATGGTAGAACTGATGTAACGAAACAGTCCAACTTACAGATGCAGGCATACTGAAAAACTCATTTATATAGACATACTTCTCCCCCAAACTGCACAACATATTCAGTGTTTATGATGAGCATTGCTCAGACAGCATTCCTGAGCAGTCCCAGTAACTCTCATCGTGTGCTCGTAGCTGCCACAGAGCCATCTGCTTCCTGACCGAATGCTTCCCAGGCCACAGGCAGCCCCCAATGCTCTGATTCAAACGTAGAAATATTCGCACCAGCATTCACAGATGGAAATATGTTGGCAGGAGTATCTATAACACTTCCCTTCCTCGGAACTAAAACTTTTCAGGAAATAAATCTGTTGTGGTAAGAGAAAAGGGGTCAGGCATTCTGTAAAGCAATTTATGTGAGTGTATACTTGAAAACCTTCCATTTTTAAAATGATACTCACCCACCTTTAATCACAGTCATTCCACTTCAAAGAGGGGAAAAATAGTCACAGTAAAACCTTCTTCTTTTCACATACCTCTCTGTCACATCTCTCACTCCCAGGGCTTTTCCACCTAATAACTCTCAAACCATGCCATCCTCAAACAAATCATAAAACCTAAACAAACAGAGTTAATCTATTGAAATCTTAAAAGGTTGTAATATCATAAAAGGCCTGTACAGATCTAATACCACAGTGATGTCAAAAGCTGAGTTCATCCAAGGCCCCCAAGCCTGTTTATTTGTAACAGTTGTCCATTGCATTTCACATCCCTTTGTTTCTTCCTTTATTTGTGTGTCAAATGCCTTTGATGAAAGAGGTAACTAAATATTTCCAAAGCTACTTGTGGTTAGTATTATGGTTTTATTAAAGTCAATAATGCAATAACAAAGCTCAACTGTCAGACTACCTCCCACCCCACTTTTCCCTCTCTTTTCCTTTTAATTGAAAAACAAAATAGGGAGAGGACCTAGTTTCAGCTTTGCCCTTCAAGATCAGGTGCACAGTGCACTTTGAATTCAGTTTGCACTCACAGCACACATGCACACAGCTGTCGTCCCACTTCCATAGCAAAAGCAGATTAAGCTCAGAACAGCAAGTGCCCCTGACCTTGAGAATTATCAGTACTGATACAACACTTAGTGTGCAGACATATGCAGGAAGTTAAATCATTAGACTCTGTTCCTCACAGTTATTGTTGTATCTTCTGGAAAACCCAAAGAACACTATTTTTAAAACTGTATAGGTTCAGGGTCAAAACGTCCTTGCACAAAACTCTTAACTAATGGTTCTACTCTCTTGCAGGTACTTAATACTTTGGTGGGTTTCTTTTACTGAGAAAAAACTTGGAAAGGACAGGAGAAGACTTGGAAATTATATAATTTATGATATCTGCGTAAAACCATAATCAGATATACAATGCAGAGTATGGTGGTTAATATATACACTGAACAAATTTAAGTTACAGCTCCCAGGCAGGTCCGTACTCAGTAATAAGTTCCTAAGAAAAGGAGCTAATAGCTGGTGTAGAGAAATTCAAGGAAGCCTTTTTCAAATTTTCATGCTTCCCTTTCAGAAACATTTCTATATGCTTGGGGCCAAAGAATATTTTAAAAATTAAATCTTAACAAGTAAAAGCACTCTTGCCTTTGAGAAGACAGTGAAGGGAAAGGAAGATACACATTCATATGAAGCACAGAGGTGTGTCCAGCCAAAGTTCAGGACAGGTCTTGGTTCCTGTCTTCAGCAGCTTCTCCTGGCTTCTTTGTGTTTATTATAGTTTATAATAGATGTGATCTAGCTGTTAATAAGGCAGAGAATAAATGAGCTACAGGACTGTAGCTTTTCCAGTTTTCTCACAGAATTGTAAATTAAATGTTTCTCTTTATGCTGCACATCCTGAGAGGATAAGGGAATGATAAGGCAAAGTTTTCCATTTCCATTAGAAACCACTTCTTTTTATCATCTATGGTTTCAGAGAAAATGGTCTCACAAATGTATTTCAAAAGCACCCTATAGATTGAGAAACTGTGGAGGAAGGAAATCCAAAGAGTTTTATTGTGTATAACCCCACAGTATGGGGCTGGTGGCAAGGAGGGGAAGAGAAGCATCTCACAGTGTGACAGGTGATGGAGCTGGCAGTGTGACCTGACTTTGAAGATTGCCTGCAAACAACAACCTTCATTTCATGTGCTGCTATTTCAGATGCAAAGGATGATACTTCAGGTGACAACACTGCTTATGATGCCACTCAGGCAGAAAAGAGAGGACTGCTCACAAGAGCTAGATTTACATCAGGCATGGTTTGTATCATTCAAACTACCTGTACATCATTCATGGTGGTTCAGGCTACCAAAGGGGAACTCAAAAAGCTAAAATTTAAAACACCAAACCTTTTGTGCTATGCAGCAGGGTTACAGCAATGTGTAATTCCTTCTGTTTGGAGAGAGAACTCGACTTTCATAAGCCTGGGAAACCAATAAAGCAGAAGTGTTCCAAATAGATGTTACAGAAAAATGCTCAAAGACAGTGCAGAAAAGAGACAAAGAAGGGGCAGATTGTGATGGCCAATTCAGTCTCTCTGTATACAGAGGTGTTATTTGCTAGCAATAGCTTTATTAATGGCACTATCAATCTCTCATTCAACATAACAGAGTATTTTTTGCCACAATATCCCACTCTACTGAGATGTATCAGGGGAAGCTGTATCAGTGACTGGCATGCTAAATTGGGCTGTCACACTGACATGCTTGGCACAGGATGAAATGTCTGTGCTAGAAGCTGCAGAAGCTGCAAGTGGAGCTGTGTTCACATCACCAACAGATAAAGCACACTAGAGCTGAGAGCAAGGCACCAAATCAAGCTGAACCTGCTCTGCTGGGCTTGCTCACTTGGTCCCAGAAGCATTCCTGGTCAGGGCCAGCAGCAGAGGTGTAAAAAAGCACTTGGTAGCATTATGGGGAGGCATGGTGTGTGGGAGGGAAAGGACCAGGGCAGACCAGAAGCCAGCAGGAGCTATTTCAGACAGCAGGAGTGGGACACTGGCTTGAGGACAGCAAGCATGAACAGAGCAGAAAGTTGAGGCAGTCACAACTGTGGATATTGCTCTGAGGGATTTGGGAAGCTGCAGTCAATTAATTTATCCCATCAGCTGCTATTGCTGTAAGAGCCACACCAAGGGTGGCCACTATGGAGAGTTTGGGCAGGAGTTTGCCAGTATGGACACAGCCCACAGCTCTGTCATATCTCTCTATAATGAAGCATTTCATGGATGCCAAGACAGTTCAAAGAGCACATACTCTGAAACCAGGATTCCCAGCTGTGTTTCCCAGCAAACTGCCCCATGAGTAAGACTCACTCACAATTAGTTATGGTGGCAGCCAGCATTGCATTGCACCTAGTGAGACACGTGCAGTAACTGAATGTGACATGCCACCATAACAGATCCAACCAGAGCATTCCAGAAGAAAAAGTGCTCCAATCTGAGGGGCTTAAAGAGGCACTAAAGAATTTATGAAGGATGAAATTTAACTTCAGGGAAGGTGATGAAATTATCAGCCATACCAAGAGCAAACACAGAGCCAAAAGGCAGGATCCTGTGCTACTGACAGACAACCTTGTTGGGAGTCTCAATACATTCATCTTCTCAATTGAAGCTGAGCTGACCTGATTTGATCACATTAGTACTGCCTGACAAAAAAAAAAAAAATCAAGAAAAGAAAAATTTTAAACATTTTGAAGTGATTGAGATCTTTTACATTAACAATTATTGGTAATTGAAATTAGTGAGTAAAAGCTGGTTTAAGTTTTTAATCAGAACTTTCTTTTATATTTTTGATAGAGATATATATTTTTAAAAGATGTTTAGTTTCCTTTAAATGTTTTCAAATTTTCAAAAGTGCTCTTTCCTTCACAAACCCCCAGCTGTGTTTTCAGTGAAAGGCCAAAAATGCTTTCTGGATTAAAAACAACATCTCTGCCCTTCCTTCCTCACCATCCCATACTGTCTTACTTTAACTTGTCCTGCTATTAGAAGGACTAAGAGTCTGATTCAGTGATGGTTGACTTGACTTTAAGGAGAGCTGAAAGCACTCAGTTCTCTGTGGAAATGAGTCAATGCCTCACAGTGTAAGTAGAGTGGAGCCATGCCTTTATTCCAGCTTGCTACCTGCAGGGAGGAGGATGCATGGCCAGCAGCACTGGGCAACTGCTGTTAATTTTCTGCATGAGGAGCAGTAGCATTACAGAGTCTCTGGCTTGAACTGGGCAACAGAGTGTTTTTTTCTGATGTAAGACTGGCCTGGTAGGACTCAGCCACCATCCAAATCAATGCCCTGCCAGGCTCCTTGGCTCAGTGCTGGCAAATGCACCCCATGCTTTTGGCACACGTAAATGTTCCCCTGCAACTCAGCAGAATCAGGTTCTGTTCCTCCCCTACAGAAGGCTTCCTTGGAGTCCCTGAGACAGTCACATAAGGACAGAGTTTTAAATATATTTAAATTTTTACAATTGTAATGCTTTTCTATATGATACCAACTGTGCATGGACAGATCAAAGCACTCAGAAAGATATTTACGCCAGCAATGCAAGGAAAGGCAAAATGTGTGACCAAGACAAATGCATAGAAGTTATGAGGTGTTCAAATAATAAAAAACACAGGCCATAGAAAGCACAGCAGGTTCTGCTCTGTAATTCAATCCCTTGCTAGAGAAAAGCTAAAGAATTTTAATTAAAAAAAATATATCTCTTAAGTATGTAAACATCCTTACCTACTTTCTATGGGTTTGCACCTTCTGTTTGGGATTCCTTCTCCTCCACTGCAATAACCTGAGCCTCACACATAATACCTGCCAGGAAAGAAATGCCGTATGCTGTGGGTTATCTGTAAATACAGGAATGCACATTGGCAGAGCAGTGTGTTTGTGCTAAATGATTAGTAAGCTTATACAATTGCCAAATTTTCCTCTCATTTCCCATACTCCGGGAAGCATTTGGATAGACTTTCTCTTGCTGATGCCAGTTTATAAGGACTTAATTATCTTTAAGACAATTTCAAATTTGCCTGAAATGGGGAGAGATGGGTGTAAACCACAACCCTCTGGGCCTAAATCATCTAACAAGGGGCACTAGATATTACCCATTGGTATGTCTGATATACAAATGCACTGCATTACATTTTGAGAGCTATGCAGACCAGAAAAGAGGAAAGTAAAGCCACCATCACATTCCCAACCATGGTCCATGGAAGTGCTAGCTTTTGGCTGTCAAAATGTCTCAAGAAAATTTTCCTCTTCAACGTGAAATGTCACAGCACAACCAGTATACACACAAGAATAGAACCTTGTGTTTGCATAGAAACCCAAGACATTACTGGAGCTGAACTGAGCCTCCCTTTTTAGTCTCAGTGTCACAGGTGCTTCCAAACAAATTAAATTAATTAATTTAGGGAGGAGATATGTACATTGGGACTGCACAGACTCTCCTCTCTCACATTACATGGAGTGCACAGCAATAATGTGGGAGAAGAGGGACAGAAGAGCACAAAGAAAAACTGTTTAGTCCTTCCATGGTCCATTCAGTATTTTGTGGAAGTTACTGAGAGCCTGAACCTAGCCTTGGCCCTGACAGCAAATGGAAGGCATCAAGGGAGATGACATACAAAAGGAGAATTACTGGGTAGTGCAGCAGTAGCAGGTACTCAGAAACCATATGGAGTACAAGGATGTTCTTGTCTCATTAAGAAAATCACATGTTTGAAAGAAGCCTAAGGAGGACACTATCAATTCTGAGTTGGCACAGGCAATCACTCTCAAAAGGAGGATTGCTTCAGCTCTCACAGAAGCACAGAGCTTGGCATTAAATGAATGCTTCCATTTTCCTCCTGTCTTTGGAGCTGGGATGTGCTCTCTTGGAGGGCAAATCCCTGAAGCTTCCTCAGTGCTCACCTGTATCCTTGAGCTTATACAGGCCTCCTGCACAGTAACACCATCCATTTAATTCAGCTGCAGCATGTAAAGCTCCCACTGGGGATAGGGCCACTCAGTGCATTGCAGGAGTCAGTCAGGAGCTTCCCCAGCCCAGCTTCCATTCCAGGCTGACAATAAAAATCCAACTGCTCGGGCACAGCTGCAGCAGCAGGGTCCCTTTTACTGAGCTTGCCTCTGATACGCCAAGCCCTGCTGAGCCTGTGGAAATCAGGTTTACAATAGCAACTGCAGCCATTAGCTTCCTCTTTTGTGACTCCCAGCATTATTATGCTGTTTGCGAACTTCAGCTCAAATGACCAGACTATAGGCTGGGAGAGATGAGACTTAGCAGAAAAGCACATGCACACACTGACACACAAAGTGTGACAAACCCCAATGGCAAGGTTGTGCTAATAGCTTGTTATTTAGTGACATAAAATCACTGCTAAAATAATACAGGCAGCCTAAACCTCTAGAAGCCCTTTGAAAGAGATGACAGACACACTCAAAAAAAAAAAAGCCTCTTTCACAACATTCCACAGGGCAGCTAAACACACATGGGAAACAAAACTAACTCTAAGAAAACAAGTACCTTACTGCCATAAAAAATAGGCCTCTTTTGCTCATGTATGATGCACAAGGAGGGGGTAAAGCACTTTTCTCACAGAGGGAAAAGGACTGAAGTGGGCTTTGGAAAAGTTTTGCTTTAAATTGGAATTCTAAAAGCAGCTCTTGGAAGAAGTTGTTTTTTATACTCTCCCCTATGCCTAAAAGGAGAGCCTACTACTTTCAGCCCAAGTCTTGACCAGGACATCAGGAAGCACAGCAGCAAAAATGAAACTGAATACATGTATCTAAAAATCTTGTTTCACATTTGAAAACTGAGCGGACCATGGACATGTAATGTTAACTGGTATGATTGCACTTGTATTATTTTCTAGTGTGGACACAGGTTTAGTGCTCCAAAGGCATGTAGCAGACCTCTGTGCATATGGAAATAGAGCCTGTGTGGAGGATGCAAATCCTGCTGAGGCTGTTAATGTCCAGACTGGCTCATTATTTTAGGCACCAAATTGTGTTTATGTGGCCCTAACTGCATGCAGAGCTGGTGCAGATGTGGGAGCAGTTTGGTAATGTCCATGTGAAAACATGCAGAGTACAATACAGACATTCTGTGCTGCTCTGTGTGGAGCCAGCTAAGGCTCAGAGCTGGCCCTGGCTGACTCCATGCAGCTCTCCATACAATGCTGTCCAGCATGCACAGGATGGATTACCACATGTACAGCCCCATCTCTGCATCACTATCCTTTACAAGGACAAAAGCTGCCTCCAGGCATTAGTGCCTGTAAACCCTTACAGATGGGTGCACACTGAGTAGTACAAAGATATCAGAGCTGATTTGCGTGAGTCCCCCTTCATTCAGAAACAAAAGTACCAAAGATTCCATGACCCAGGATGTTCTTGCTCCCATTGCTGCATATGATGACAGCCATGCAGGGGACACGAAGATGCCATTAATTCATACACATCCATGCTAACAGCGCAGCTGTTGAAGAGACACAAGCAATGCTGTCAGAGGAGCTGAGTCAATTTACATCTTCCTAGGTTCATTATCCGAGGGAATACACTAGAGAGGGGTGGCAGGGATGATTGCAGTCACAACCAATCTGTTCCCACGGAGCCAAAGTACAGCATCTGATTTGGCAGGGCAAATAACCAACTGACCCACTAACACCCCTGTTTAAAAGAGTTTGGCTTTGTAAGCAAGGGAGAGAGACAGATCAGCATACACCACACTTCACTTTATGGCTGCAAATTGTCTTGGATGACTATTTGTTTATATAAATAATTTACTTGTGTATCCCACCAGGAAGACACCTGAGCCCCAGATCATCTGCTAATGCTGGCCTTAATGATCCACGTCCAGCACATGGGTACCACCGTTCCCATCCTGCTCCCCCAGCCCTCCAATAAGGCCCTCACCCATCTGTGCAGGAGAGATTAAATGATCAAGGACTAACAATGGCAACCTATCAGTCTGAAAACAGTTCTCATGGGATCTGACAGGCTTCCTCAGGGCAAACACTCTGCAGATGAGGCCTCGCTAGAGAGACCTACAGTCCCTGGCTGCTAATGCAGGTGGCTGAATTTATTTGTAATTAAAATGTTGGTCCAGTCAACTTAGACTCTTCTTGCAATTGTTTGAGTGATAGACTCGTGAATGATAGACTCATTCACAAATATAACCCTAGACATTTTACTCTTCAAGGATTGAAAGACTTCAGAAGGCAACAAACCTATTTTGATTCATGAAGCTAAAGGGATGTTTTATTGAGGCTTTAGAGCTCATTCCTGTGAACTAAACCACAATCATGTATCTTTTTTAAGTGATGAGCCTAAGCCTCAGTAAAAACCTCAACTTTGAAAGCTTTAAAAACTTCCAAATTAGGCTGAAGTCTAACCTTGTAAAGATGTGTATTTAGACCAAGTACTTTTTAATGCACCACAAGTAACAGATGTTCTTGACTGATGTGTTTCTATCTTCTCTTAGTGCTAGGACAGGCACCATGAGCTTTGAATACAAAAGTAGAGATTTTATTTCATCAGGAATATGACAGCTGCTTCGTACACATTGCCTAACATATAATTTTAAAGAAAAACTATGAAAATTGAAATACTTAAAGGTTGTCAAAATGTAGTTTGACTCCATCTGAAAAGCGTATGTTTGTTGCCACTGCATGTCCCAGAAATTCTGTATCACACAGCCCAGTACTCCAGGAATGGCACTTTAATTTTCATAACACATTACCATCTACTAGTGAGAAATTTGTGCTACACCATACTTTATTATCTTAGACTCTAAATACTACATCATTCTCTAAGGGCCTGTTTCTTCAGCTGTGCCTGTTGGTACCCTTTCCTCACACATTTTGTTCCATTAAGGCCTGTGGGTTTAATTTTATGGATAAAAGTTTGCAAGATGAACCTAGATTACTACAGTGATGACTACTCACACATGGAGAGCTCAGAGTATTTACAAAATAGTCCAAGCTGAACATAATGACAGTCAAATGTTTATCACTGCTGGAACAGAGGAGTGCACTTTTCTATGGCTAAACAATTTTGCACTCCAGGACAGAGAGTGAAGAAATATTTACCAGCACAACATGCGTGCAGCCTGTGTATACAGCAGACCTGCAAACACACCACATGCAAAGATACTAAATGTCAACATTTCAGCCTCCAGCAGGTGCTTGTCTTCAAAACTAAATATATTGGTAACCTTTCTGCCAGATATATTTGGCAGAAAGCTCTGTGTTCAAATATAGGCTCCTCTGGAGCCTCAAGAGTGGCTCCTCTAAATATTAACTAACGTCAGGAATGTAGAAAAATGTAAACAGCTTCCTTAGCCACTTTAGGCTGCTACTGCTTTCCCTTTGGAAATAGTAAGTGTGGATGCAGAAGAAAAAGAAATAGTTAAAAATTGTGAAGGCAGAGGAAAGAAGTACTACCTGATGGTGGAAAACTAAAAAACCCCAGTATTTTCATTTTTATGTGTCAACACCAATGAACACCAAATACCTGTTTTTCAAGTATTCCTGACTGTATTCCCTAGCTTTGTTTTCCTCACAAGTCTTTGGTTGCTTGACAAATGTAAACACCTTTTTATTTGCTAGTGCTGCCCCTTCTCTGTATGCCAGATTGCTAACCACCTCATAGTTTGTTGGCAAACACTAGCAACATTCATTCAAGTCAGGTCTATGCCCACCTTCTCAGAAAAGCTCTTGTCCTGCATTTCTGGAATATTTTATTACATCGTGACATTTTTACCATGTGCTCTATCAGTCAGAAGATAGGAATCAGTTCTCTCTGTAGTAGGTGAGAGGATGTGCCCTCTTTTAAATTCTCTCATCTCTTCCTACCTTGCTACTCTCATGAATGCTGCCTTCACACAGTCCTTCAGTAATCTTTTCTAAATATTCTTCTGTACCTCTCATGAGGTAGAGCCAGGTTTTAATTCTCCTGAACAGCAGTAGAGCCAGGTTTTAATTCTCCTGATCAAAAAACTTCTTGTAGCACAGATAAACAAGAAAGATTAATCAGATTCATATCAAACATCAGTTCTGTTGTGGTCAACAGGGAGGTTCATTAGCATTCACAATCCTGGTGTACAAGTCACACCACAGTTAATAATCAGTGCTACATGTGGGTTGCCCTTGACACCTTACAAGACAAAATTGAGCTAAACTGATGCAACATCTTCACTCACAATGCTCTCTGTGCATTACCTCTGATACCACACAACAAAATTACTATTAGTCACATCTTATTCACCCATATGTCTGAAATGTATGGGAGGTGCCATTTCAGCTAAAAATCACTCATAAGCTCCCTTCTGTCTGCTTCACCTACAGATGGGGTCCAAAACACAGGCATACATGTGGGCATGACTGGAAATCCAGTACCAGTTTAGCAGAGAGAATGTGAAATAGTAATGCAGCATTCTCCTTAGAGGTGTATCAATAAACACTGCTTCAGATGCTCCATGGGGGTATCTGACTTCACGGTGTGTGAGACAAGGCATCAATACCCAATTTACAGCAAGGAGGTAGAAGCTCAGAAAATTTTCTGGTGGAGCAAGAAATCCTCTACTTCCCCAGTATGTGACCTACTGTGCTGCCAGTACCTGCAGAAGAAAATTTAAGAAATATATTTGAAAAGCAGATACTTAACCCAGATACACATTCACAGAGTGAAGATCTCAGATTTCAGTGCTTAAACTGACTGTCCCAGAGACATTACAGAGATCCCTCTAGACTTGGAATAAAATGGGGCCTTTTCAGCTAGTGACAGACAGGGTTGTACAGCTGTGTGTGCTACATATGTGCTTCTGCCCTGAACCCTCTGTACAGTTTAGAACAAAAAGAAGACCTCTTTCAATAATGATAATTATATCAGCTCATTCTATAAGTTAAAAAAGTCCTGAGAGCCTTGGGCAGCTGAAGTAATAATACATTATACTGAGCATTAATATTCCAAGAAAATAAAAAAGTTCAGAAATGTGGTTACTTTTTTGTTTCCAGTTTTCAACAAAGAACAATAGGCTATTTCTCACTTGGCAGTCATGAGTTATAACTCCTTAGTCATGGAGGAAAACCCAGTCCATCAAATTTCTTGATGATTCAGGCAGACCTACATATATTTTTCTTCACTTAAACATTTTGACAGGTGATCAGATTAATTTCATTTTATATCTTCTTCCTCCCCATCAAGGCTCTAAAACCAATGTTAAGGCAAAAAAGCATGACACTTCACAAATCCCACTTTTTGCTGTTTGGTAAATAACTCCTATGTGACTGCTTTTTCTTTTCTAGAGAGTCCTCATCTTTCACAGCTTTTGCATCCAACGAGGATCTGTAGTTCTGTAGTTCATCTAACCATATATCTGCATGCTGCAGCCTCTGTTAGTTTGTCATCCCTCCAATACATAAAATATACTAGTCTCCACTTTTTCCTACAAGTGCCTAGGGACCCAGCACATGTGTTTTGTTTGTGGTTTTAATAAAAAAGGGTTCCCCAGAATAAGGGATATTCAGAAGATGCTACAGATGAGGGAACTAAAAATATAAAGCCAAAATAATGGGAATGCATTTCACCAGGATTTTAAAACACACAAGGAAAAAAAAAAAGCTGTATCTCAGCAGAGCTTCCATTACCACCCACTGGTGTGGAACTTCTGGAGGCTACAGAGCACTATGCTCTAGGACAAAAGGAAACAGAAGGTTAGTGTGCCAAGCTCAGGTGACCAGCAACTACCCTCAGGGTATCAGGAAACGAGATCTTCTCTTTTCAGCCTGCCATGAACCTTCTTTTCAGCCCCACAGCTACTCAGCTTGCACATTACAGCACACACTTTTTTTTTGTAAAGCAAATAAAGCAGTACCTTTTTGAAATGCTTTGGGTAGAAAATGTTAGATATGTCTTGTTTATAGGCCATACAACTAATCTGACATCCCTATCAGGTTGTACCCTTTGGAGTGCAAAGTCACCGGCCTACATAAACACTGTAGACCTACATGTACATTGGGGCAGCTCTTCTTGGTGACGTGCAGGAAGGGGTGGTTTTGCCCTGCAAATACAGCAGTGATCAGATCTATACCGACAGTCTGAGAAAAGGTCAGGGCTCAAACTTCCTCTAGGAGTTTCTACTGTTTCCAGAGGTTCTCATAAATTTGTCTTGATTTGTTGGGGGAAAGCAGAATCTCAGGGTCATTTTTTTTGTGAATTCAGAGAGTAAATGTACTTTTATTTCCAGAAGAGACAACACAGTCATCTGTCCCATTAACTATTACCCCCTGAATTCGCTTAATATTGAGATTTTTTCACTCCCCAAATCCACTTTTTTCATTTTTATCTGTTCTTCCCTCAAGCACAACCCTCCACAGGAGCAGCATAATGGATTCATGGTTAGTGTGGTAGATACAATCTCATTTTTGCCCATGATGGTATAATGAAGCTCACCAGGGTGATTAATTTATCTTCTTCTTGATATATTTGCTCATGTCAACTCCAGGAAAGATTCTGTCAGTCAGGTTAAGGTTAACACTAGAGTGTCAACTCTTCAAAGCTTTAACTACATCAGATATGATACAGACATGACATGGGCATGATTTTCATCTGTCTGACTCAAGGAAAGCGAAAATCAGGTGTGGGAGGCTTACTTTCTTCCCCTGCGCTTGTATCTCTGTTCGGTCTTTCTCACATACTTTCAGATAATCTGTGGTTATGCTGTGACAACTGAGAATGCATGTGTTTCTCAGATCCTCTTTAAATTGCCAATGAGAAATTTTTTTGTCCCAACACACCCCTTGATCTCAGAATGAAAAAACATTAGAATGGTTGAAGTGTGAAGAGTGACATAAATGATTTACAATGCTTTGCAGGCATACCCAATGCAAGAGCTACCATTCTCTCTAAAAGTGAATAAACTTCCCACTTTAATGTGGCAGGATTTGTACAACTAAGAGAAAAAATATTAAAAACAATATTAAAAATATATACCTCTGCTTTCCCCAGGCATAAACATCCTCTGTCTTCTTATCTGTGTTTCAAACCTTTGGCTTTAGCTCGTTAGACTCCTAACATTGATATAGTTGGAGGTGATGTATAGAGGAGAGAGGAAGAACAGCAGAGGCAGAATTCTCAAACACCTTCTGGGCCTGATTTAAAGTAGGTGGCAATCATGGGAGGCATCAGCTAGGAAAAGCTGCTACTTCAGCTGCTGCAGACACAAGGGTCAGTAAGATGAAGAGGCAGACAGCAAGACAGAGGCACATGGGAGATGGAACACTTATGTGAGTGCAAGACAGAGATCATGGAAAAACACTCTCACAAATAAAGCTATACCTTTCCACAAATCCCGTCTCTGTCTCTCCCTCAGCAGCTCTTATCTCCAGTCTCACACAAATCAAGCTGGGGTCTGGAGACTGCAGATATTTGGTCACCCTTCAGGTAGCAACACTAAAAAACATGTCTTCTCTTCCCCAGTATTTCCAATTTGTTTTTTCCTGCTGCTGGAAACCACTCCCTCAAAGTTACAAAGTGTGTGTCACAAACTCACACTGTTCTGCTGGGAGACCTGCTTCACAGGAACTTCTCCTAATCCACCTCAGAAAAAAACAAGTTAGCTTAAAATGTTAACTGGGTGGTTTGCCAAACTTAGCTAATATTCTCTGACTGTTTGGTTTAAGGAGTGCTCACACTAATCACTGGGCTAGAGGCAGTAATTTCACATTTTGTGGGTAATGATGAGAAGCCTGAGGCAAATACCCAGATAGTTGGGATGGGACTGAAAGGAAGTATGTTTTTATTTTTGTCTTCATGCAGAGATAAGGTTTAACGTCTTTGAGATATATTTAACAGGCCATGGTCAGCTACTCAACAGATTCTAATGTAAAAACTTCAAACCACAACTGAGATTAACACAAAAATGCTCTCTAAAAATCATAGACTAAAATGTATTTGCTACATTTGTTAATTATAATTAACATACCACTTTCTTTATTTTAACAGAGGCCAAGACTGTCTTCTTCACTAAATCCCAGGGTCCCACACAGCCTCTCCAGCTGAATCTTGCATGACCATCTGCCATAATTCCTCACACTACTTTGGCTAAACATATAATGCATTAATCACAGTAAATGTACAGCTTAACTCAGTCTTATCGTGGTACCTTCACTCTCACAAAGTTTGTCCCTTTCTGGGAGATGACAGTAGAGACAAAACTTTGGAATGGATTGTTATAAATCCAGAGTTAGGAAGAAAACAAAGATCTCAAATTCAGAATGACACCAGAAGAACCTTGAAAACCACATTTTATAGACACATTTCATCAACCATGAAGGAATAAGACATGATTCTCTTTGCCAAAGACAGCACATTACAGAACAAAAAGAGAAGACTATAAAGACCCTCTCTTGGATCACTTTGACACTGTCCTTACCACAACAAGCAGTGAAAAATACAGATGTATCTGCAATTACTGAAAAATTCAACAAGAACAAACTTGGTAAAACTAGAATTTTAACCACAGTAACACATATTGAAACTGTCTCCCCCATCACCTCTGTTGATAAAAATGGTCAAACTTTATGTATGTCTCAAAAGAAGTCAGTAGCACCTCACCATCTTCTGGGTCACCAGCACTATGCCCAGCATGGTGTAAAACAGCCATTCTTTCTATATTAAGACAGAATTAGAGTTGGTTTAGTGGCTGGTGAAGGCTGCTAAGACTTCTGATTATGCTGCCCTAGAGAGCACAGGAGGTTTTGCGGGAAGTAGACGCTGATTCTATTTCAGTTTCCTGCAGAACAAGACACCACAGCTGCACTGTCATTATGCAGGGTAGGGTCCCAGCTCTAAATAATGCTTTGAGTTAAATCATGGGGCTTTTCTTGGGGTTTTTTTTTTGTTTGTTTGTTTTTTAATCTGTCTGATCTTGTATAGGCAATTTCAAGGAAAGAAAAACCTGGCTTAAAAATGTTTTTTCTATTTTGGAAATTGTGAGGTCAAGGCATTTCTTCAAACATGCAAAAGAGGAATTACATCTTTCCCCCCTCAGGAACTGTGGCCACTGAAACATGCATTATAAAAATCAAAATATCGACAGTATTGAGAACTGGAACAGAATTTTCAGGTTTGAGTCTCATCTAAGCTCTCAACTGAAAACCAAAATAATTGTTGATAAAATAGAAAATTAAAACTTTTAACACAAATGTTTAACTAGAAATAAGGTTGGTTTTGGTTTTGGGTTTTTTTTAAGGGATTTTTTTTCCGATGCAGTACTTTAAAATGCAATTAGCACATATGGGATGAAAATGCACTTTGTGTCCAGGATTTTGGTGAGGGTTTTTCTGTCTAAGAGAAATCTTAGCTGAAGTCTCCTTGTCAGTTAATTATTTCCAGGTAACTGTTTCAGATCTGAGCTATCCCAAATGTCACACCGGAGCTGTCAGTTCTCATTAGATTATTACTAATAAAGAACCAAATGGCAAAAATAGAAGGTGAGATCAGCACAAGTCACCGCTTCAAATGACTCAGGGAACACTTGACCTTGAGACTGATTCCCTCTCTTTGTCACACGGATCCTTAATTTCTCCTCTCCCAAGCACAGATAAGTGCCTGGTTTGTTCCTGGCGTTCGGGGAATTGGTGCTGCCGTGTGCCAGGGGCTCCCAGGGCCCCGTCCTGCTGGGCAGAGCAGCTGGGAGGGGCAGCAGCCATCGCTCCATCACTTCTTGCTGGGCGCCTCCCCATAGCTCTGCTACTCACCTTGCCTTGGTCCTGACACTGCAGCCCAGACACGCTCTCGGCATGCCCGGGCTCAGGCAGCCCTGGGTTACGCCCTCAGGTGTGTGTGGATACCGAGAGCCTGAGCAGGCGATAACACCCGGAGGAGCTGGCAGGGCAGGAACCTGACCGGGGGCAGGGCTGCTGTGGCTGCGGACAGCCAGTCCACACCATGGCCTGCCTGGGCAAAGCTCCAGATGCTGCTGAGAGACGTCGTGGAGTCGAATGAGGAATGCCCTTAGCTTACTACTGACACGAGTGAGGGCTGCCCAAACCTGCCTCTTCATTCAAAAGTTATTTTCTCACCCCTTTGTAAAGATATGACAACTTTAAAACTATTTTTAAAAATAAATAAATAAAGTAGACAGATGGCGAGACCTCAGCAAACCAGGGATCAGGTTCAAGTAAAGTTAGTATGCACTGGTGCTTTCAGTGGGAAATTCACAACTAATCACTTTGCCCAACCTGAACAATTGTATGCAAAGACTGGCTATTTTAATTACCTTATTGATTATTTCCCTAACCTGTCATTCTGAAATCTCAAAATGAAACACAACAAATTGGAGGAAAAGATGCAATTTGTTCTTCTCAAACATATCTGTATGAAAAATGACTTCCTGAATATCACAGCTCTAACAAGCACAGCTAGGTGCACATTTGTGTGGCTATTCATAAGTTTTCATTAACCTGCAATCTTCTGCACACGTGTATTGTACGAAAATACTAAGTACAATGAAAAGCTGGTACTGTGGGTTTATGAAACTTCTAGAATAGCATACAAGCAGACTTGATATGCAGCTCAAGTAATGCAGTCCCTGACCCAGGAAAGCACTCCAACACATGCTTTATGTTAAGTCTGTGAATATTGTTACTGAAAGCAAATGAGACCACTTGGTGTTGGAAGTGTTTTGCTGGATTAAAGCCTAAAGGAAGAGGGGAACTACACAAAAGACTTTTTATGACAAATAAGAGGGAGAATTCTCAGCAGTACCATCAGAAACAAAAAATGACTGGACACCTTCTCCACTGGTTACTAGGATATCTAGCTTCCATTTACTTGTGCCACATAAACTGCAAATTCCCAGGAGTAAAAAAAAAATAAAACCCAAAACAGTTAAGGGAAAAATTGGGAAGCTATTTTCCTTTAAGTCATGATGAATACTCTGTAACTTCAAGACAAAAACTTATTTTTGCAACGTATCAGTACAATCTTAGATTACATTTATAGATGCCTGGAAAACTATGTTTGTAAAGGAAATACCCTCACCAGTTATAGGAAGCATTATAACAGGGAAGGGCTTACCAAAAAAAAGGGATTAAGACCTGATTTTTCTAAAGCAAATGATCTTGTATATTACCTTGGTACTACATCGGCATCTTGGGAAAAATAAAAATTTGTCCAAAGTCACACAGTGGTAGGTTCATGCAAAAACCATGAGTGAGGGTAAGTTGCTAGAATACTGAGCAGCTAAACCTGGGAGAGGAGGTCACAGGGCTGTAGCAAAAGAGTGTGATTTTAGTGCACCTCAGAGCAGCGAAATGGTTCTGGTGCCCTGAAATGCAATATCCTATCTCTTTTCTTCAAAGATGAGTAGACCTGCACTCTCCCTCCCACCCCGAGACAGAGGTAGATGTCAGCAGTCAAGCAAAACAACATATCAACATGGCTATTCAAAAATGAAGAGGGAAGTGTGGAAAAAGATCACTCTTCATGTACTCGGCTTCACTGTTACTCTGCCACCTCGGTCACCATGAGTGAATTGAGAGCATGACTATAACATTGATTATACCCAAGGAAATGATTCTGCAAACAGTGGCCTTGTGTCAACAGTTTTTAGATTTTCTGTGCTGAATCACAAAGGGTTGGCGTGCATACATGGTGTGCAAAATAGCAAAGATATTTTGACCAATTTGATGGTTAACCCCAGTAAAAGTTGCTCATCCTAAATAGAATCTTGCTAGAAACACTCATGCCTTGTCCTGTCAAAGTGTTCATTCACTGAACTACTGAATGTTTGCAGGTTTTGTGTAACTTTGCACAGATACATTCAATATTTTATTTCTCTGCTCTGATGCCCTGAAATATAGTTGTGTCTTATCATTTCACTCCAAGGTAAAAGCCCCAGGCTGCTGTCAGAGAACCTCAGAGACATAAGTCTTTGACCTAGATGGAAGCAGTAGACAGTGTAGTGGCAGCCCACCTCAACAGCATGTTGTCTGGGAAAAAAAAATCAGCCTTATCAAGAATAAAGAAAACTTCTATTTGAATTTGGAAAAATGAAAACTGTATTTTCTTAAGCTAGTTTGGGAGGTTTCTCTCCTCACCTCCTTTCCATAGCCTAGTAGTAAGATTACTTTCATTGAGAAGATTTATTCAATTTTGCATCAGAGTGTATTATGGTTTCCAGTTGGTCATTTTCAGAATATAAAGGAAATTTGGCAGCGAGTGGTTTCCAGTAGCTCGGGATGTGTGTTTGTACAACCTGTACACTTCTGACGTATCTTTCACCCAGCTGAGGGGAGTATCCTGCACACAGCAATACCCACCCCTCGTGAGAAACCCAACCACAGAACATCTCAACACACGCACTTGGGACTCTCTTAGCCTCAGATACTAGTCTCAAAATAATCATACTGAAAACGATAACTTTATGAATGTCAAAGATTGCTTCCCTTGAGGCTTCTCAGTTCCTTCCTCTCAGACTATTTTCCTTCCTTCATACTCATGTCTTTCTCACCTACCTCTCCCCTTTCTCTTCTTTCAACTCTCCTGGCTAATTTATTCTTTCACATTTTTCTGTTCTTCTCTTCCATTTTACTTAATCCTTCAGTAAAGAAGGATTATCAATCCCTGCCATTTGTGTATATGTCTCCAAAGAGACATTTGCCTGGGACTTGATTAAGGTATGTCTCTCTTAAAATTTATACTGACACATAAAAAGAGCAAAGAGGTTACAAACTTACAAGAAATTATTAAATCTTTTTTGAAGGTCTTTCTCAGAGACTCATCATCACTTTTTTAACAGTTAGGACACCAATTAATCAAAAGCATCTTAATTCCTGTGATTTTGGGGAAAAAAACCAAAATACCTTAATGCAATTATTCTTGGGAGCAAAAGTGATCAATTTGAGTAAGGGTGGATAAACATAATGGGTTGGGCTTTGTTTTTTATGTATAAATTTTTACATAAAATTGGTTCTCAGAACTGTTCTCTTACTGTCCATCTTTTCCATGTGTTGTGTGAATGCCTCTGTATTTTGAGAACTTTTTCACATCAGTTTTTCTTGAAGAAAGAAATCAGACATACTTTACTGCTTAGCTATCCTGTTGAGTCCAAACAAACAGTCCTATTACATGACATCACCCTTACTAACCTTTAAGTAATTCCACCTACACAATACTCCTTCAGCAGCACTTGCACACAGTGCTGCTGAAATGGAACATCAAAAAAAAACAAAATCAGAAAATGTTGCCAGTTGGATTGAGTCATCTGTACTTGTGAACATCTCGTGAACTTTAATGCCACTCCAAGCTGAAATGTTAACCTGCACAAGTGTAAAACTGCACAAGCACTTAAATCTCTTCATATAAATATGTCCTTGCCCTCCCAAAACTACTTACACGACTGCAGTCACATTATGACTACATCATAAAAAAACTGAACAAGTAATGAAACAGCAGTGGTTCACTTACACAGAAAAATTGTAAGAGAAGGTAGATCAGGTCACATTTTTGCAAAGTGAGTTACCTAGGCACCACTCCACAGATGCAATATTAAAACTAAGATAAGTATGACACATTGGTTCCTCACATCACAGCTGCTGGATGTTGGTATCTCCATCTTTGCTGCCTAGAAGCTATCTGCTGGTTAGTGTCAAACTACTCAAGAAGAGGTGTGTATGCTCACCAAAAATGAGGTGGAAAGTTTATCTTTCTTTTGCCATTGACTTAGTGGAAGGTGTCTGCAGAAGACTCTTAAGATGCCTCTCCCACTGCTGCAGCCACTGCCTTTTGGGCAAACTCTACTTTTATAGAACTTAATGAACATATTCTTAGCTAAAAATGAGACTTCACTATTCCTTCAGCTTTGAAATACAGTACAAACATGAAAGGATATGTTCTAACATAAGAGTACAAACATTTATATTCCTGCTCTTATGCTGGCTTCTTACACAAGAAAAAAAATCAAACAGCAAAATCCCCAAATGTGGTAACTTTACTTACTTTAAATAAATAACTTCTTTAAATAAATTAAAATACAGGCAGTTTTCTCAAATTCTGTAGTGGGCTGGATTTTTTCACACAAAATGATATGTGCTAACTTTAGTATCCTAGAACACTATTAAAGAAAAATAACACATAGATGAGAAATCAGTGGTTTCTTCATTTGAGAAATATCAGAGTACTGAAAAAGTAGCTTTCTCAGTTGGGGTGGGGGGTGGGGGAGGGAAGCAGGGGGAGGAGAGAAAAGTGTTTTCAGGGTTTTTTTTTTAATCTTTTTTCTCATCTGTGTTTTGTTTTGCACACAGAAGATTTTTAATACTTCCATGACAGCTCTCAAAGCCCAATGTATTTTGCCATTGAAAGCCTGACAGGACACCATAAAGATGCTCTTTCTACACCACTGGCTGGTGAAGAAGAGCACATCAATGATAGAAATTCACAACTACCATTTCACTATTGGGTTATCTCAAGCTTTTCCCAACTCTCCAATCTTCACTTACCTGGCAACCAGTCAGTTTACAGGACATTTATATGGCTCTCATTTCTGGAATATCTGGGGGCCCAGATGTACAGAGACAGTTAAACTTCAAAGATGGACATTGGGTGTTTGTCGGTTGGATTTTTTGCAATGTTATAAATATCTAAAGAAGTTTATATTTTCACTTTTAGGAATTTCAGTGTGTCCCTATTCCTAAATATTTTATTGATTAGCTACTTGAATACATAGCTATCGATCTTGTTACTCTTAACCAGTCTAACCTCAACTTAAACACATCCTTCACATACTGCACTCTTCCTGTCAATGACTTTGTAAGTATTTAGCCAGTATTTGTTAAGACTTGTATTTGAAGTTGATACAAGTTTCTGCAGTTTCTGAAGCCATTCTGAGCATGGGTTACTGTTTCTCAAAATGCCTCTGAATGCATGTTTACACTGCAAGTCAAGCCAAGTTTGAAGTGGTTTTCCAGGTCAAACTTGTTCACTCTGTTGTTTATATGTGAGTATACACCAGGGTACAGACTGAGGACAAGAAGTCTCAGGAACTCCTTGAGGTGGAGCCTGAAAACTGACAGCGGGGTCATACAGGATGACCTTTTTGTTCCTGGTGATATGGGTAAATCATCCCAGGACCAAGCAGGCTCATCCTATTCTATCCTAAGCTCTTCCCAAGCACAGTCTTAACATTCTGTGTCCAAGCTGCAGCCAGTCAGCAGGGCTGAAATAAGAGCCAGCAATGCAGAATCGCACAGGCCACAGAAGTCACCACGATTAACCTCCTCTAAGTATGCTCTTAATCTCCCAACTCATTTAAAACTAAACAACTTAAAGAGAACAATAAATCAAGGCAAAAGTCCTTCAACATTCTCATCAGAGTTTTAAAGTTATAAGAACAAAATTCAGACAGAAGAGATGATACCTAGGAGGAGCTCCACATAGAAAATTACCTTGCTAAAACTAAATCCACAGCATGTGCTCCCTTTAGACAAGCTGCCTTAGCTCTTCTGCACACATACACACTGAGCAGAGAGCAGAACTTTCCCCTTCCCCTGTTTTAATACATGCCCCTTAAATTTGGTTTGTAAATGTCCTTTGCATCAGTCCTCCTTGTTAGCTGCTGGTAACAAAGATAAAATACAAGGATAGAGTGAGTGTCCAGTGTTCTCCAGGAATACCTGTTTCCACTTACTCTTGTCAGACATGAATGTGCAGCACCAGTATTGGACATTCCAGCGACTGCCAGCTGTGTGAGCTGTACCAAGCAGCTCAGGGAAGAGCTCATGGAGACAAACAAGGATGAGTATATTAACTCCCTCTCACACATCCTAGCATGAAATTCAATGAACAGAGCTTGAGGCACAGTGCTGTAAACATTACATCTTTAAAGGCAAAGGGAAAAATCCAAGAACATTTTTTGGAGAACAAGAAAAATCAGGCATGTGCCCACTCTGTGGGGGTAGCCAGATGCCTGATGGTAATTACTGCAGACTCTTTCATCTAAATACACTGCAGGAAAGGAAAAGATTAAAACTATTTTACTTCATCTCTCTTATTTCAAAAACATATGTGCAAGGGGCATGGGATGAAATGCAAAATATTAATAATAAGATCCCCACTCAGACTGTTCACAAGACATTAAAAATCCCACAAAATAAAACAAACCAACCGAACAAAACACCCCAGTCTCTTCTCACCTGCCCCTTTGATTAATATGTTTGGCACTCTTTTCCAGGCAAGGATCCTTGACAATTCCTACAAATTTATTTAGGAATTTAAGTCTTCGAATTGAGCACTGCATGGTAGGTGCCACCTCACCCCACCCCCCTGAAAAAAGACAAAGACAAACAGGAAGACAGGGCAAAGAAATGAACTGTCTTAATCTGATTTTAGCCTCCTCTCTCTCATCTATCACATTTTTTTCATCTCATGGGTTTCCTTTTACAAATTCTCCCCTTATTACAGTGCTTCAGATCAGAGCTGTCTACCACAGCTGGATTTTAAACACCATCATCCCAGCAAGGTTAAGCATGTTTTAGGAAGCCTCTCATTTTAGGCAAGATGGGTTAATTATGAGGATGTTTACAGTGTTATTCATTCATTTCAAGAACATCCAGTACATAGAGTTTTCTCCTGGAGGGAGAAAGTCTGCAAGAGAAATCCAGATAATGCAGCACTTTTTGGCTGTTGAGAAAGGCTTAAGGCCACGTGCTGCTCTATTACTTCCATACAGATACTGTTTTCAATTGGAACAAACACACAAACATCCACAGAATTTAACTCCTCACTCTTCTGTTGACAGATTCTCTCCAGACTTGTGTGACTGATGTAAGCCAGACAGAGTCCTAGAGGTAATGCTCCTCCTGCTAAAGTTATTTGTTTTAACTTTTAAACAACTGTGTTAACAGAATCCACAAAATTGCAGATACAGAAACACATGCTTTCTGAAATACATCAAAAAAATGCTAATCTGTTAGTCAGCATGAATCATTACAACAGCAGTTTCCCAAAAAGTGTTTTAGGAATGGGGGGAAAATCTCATTGGTTTTTAAGCAGGAAAATGAGGTGAGTAGCACCAGATATTATAAATGTACAAAAGACAAAAACATGTCTCATTCCTTGTCTCTTGGGCACATAATCACATTATCACAACTTGACAAGCACAGTAACAATTTTGTATTAGACTTCTGTAGAGCTGTTCATGTGGTTTGTAAATTACCTGTAGCTTTGCAGCAGACTGAAATTCAGAGAGGCTGAAAAGAGTAAGTAGGGACATTGCTAGACTGGCAATATCCCTAGGTACTAGAACAAAGGCAAAAGATACTAGAAGATATGGTAACTGTCAATAGTTACACACAATATCACAGTCTTGTATGACCTGCATAGATTGAAAACAACTGTTGGACAAGACTAAATAGAGAGTGGGTACCCATGATGTTCTTTGGATTGATATTATTCTTACCTCTTTTCCTATGACTTAGGTATCCTGAATATTTGATTACATCAGAAAGATGAATTGGCTGCATATACCCAAAAGAATTTAAAAAATCAGAAAGAAAATTTTAAAAACTTGCAAATTCTGTCACAGGAGCTGCTCACTGGAGAGAAGTCCATGTGGCACAAACCTAGCCCTGGAATTTAAGACTGGTTCATTCACTGACCGATGGATTCAGATCGATAAAAACCTGCCAACTTTGTCTGTTCATTGAAATGGGATGGAAAGTAAATACAGCTGGAAATCATTATGCTTTTGGATTTTATTTTTAACTTCTTTTTGTTTGCTGAGTGTGTTTGGCATAAATATTACCATTTAGAAACAGAACAAGTCTTAATAAACATTCTTATACATCCTTCTACAGTTTCCTAATTGACCCCTGTGGAGCATTCACTGGCACACTAGTCTGTCTACGTTTCATGGAGTTTCCACCATTTTCTTTGAAAATAATCCTATATCTAATACCTAAAATATACAACCTGGAACAGGCTGGGTCGCAACCTGTCTGCCCTTCTTATTTAGCCTGTTTTCTTTTTCCATCCTGTTCCTCCCAGGAGAGGAGACTGAGATGCTGAAATTCCTGTTATGAAAAAGGTCGGGACTTGCTGATCACCTAAATCTTCCTCCTCATAACACTGGCTGCTATTCAGCCAAAATGCTTCCTACCTCCAGATTTGTCTCACATGCCCACACTGATTCCTCTCATTTGTCTTCATCTGGCACTTAAGCCAGCTGCTGCTTAGCCAAGTTAGGTGCATTACACATTTTCAACCTTCTTTGTAAGCAATCATGTCAGCCCCTCTAATCATCTGTGTTGCTGTGTGCTGAATTTCCTCTGATGTACCTGTATTGGAGCATCACGAGCTTCCAGGAACAGTATCTGAAACTGCATCATAATCTTGTGCAGGTTTTGAATGGCGCTTGGTCAAAGTATGGAACAAGAAGAGATGCAATTTAAATTTCAAGCAGCAAATTACCTCAGCAGTTGCATTCAAGGTGCTCACAATTCCATGCCACAACATGCATATCTGAACCCAAAATACCCTTTGAGAGAGGACCTGGGGATGGAATTGATCAATGCAACAGAGCACCTTAGGCTCAGGGAATAACAGAGGGTAAGAGGTCCTGTTAAAGATCAATAAAGGAATATCTGTAAGATCTGGCACCCACCAATAGATCTCAGCTATTGCAGTACCACCAGACTTTGAGGCTCTCCACCATCTTCACCCTGTAATAGACTCAATGCAGCAGGTAGGCTGCCTTCTCTCCTTTAAGTGATGCTTCCAGTAAGTCTTAAGAAGGTGATGGGGGTATGTCTCCAATTCCAGCAAAGGAGCATGGACACAATAAAAGTATGGGTCATGCTTTAAAGTCCACAGTTCATAAAAAAAGACTGAATTTCCTCCCCTCAAACCCTATTTTCAGCCTCTTCTTTAGATTTCATTAGAAGACTGAATACTTTGTTTGGTTAATGACAGTGAAATTACATCACTGAATTACTGAGAATAAAAGACCATCTTAGCTGGTGTATGATGAAGAGCACATACATACACTGAGATTATTTTCTCTGCTCCAACAGTAAAAATAATTTTTTAAAACCAGCTTAAATTGAACACAAAAGCAAAGGAATCTTGTCATTGGGAGCATGTATATGCTGGCCTCAGGAGATTCTCATCTCAAATAATGTCACTGCAACTCAGAGATGACAATAAAACAAGAATTGGTATATAAATCATGTCGGTTTATGATAATAGCAGCTTTCTTGCCAAAAGGTGACTCTTAATTTTCTCTACCATTCTGCTTGTGAATGTGCTCACTTCTCCAAACAAGAAAACTAAACCAACATGGGTGTCAGAGTGTTCCCTGTCAGGAACCACACCCCACATCCTTGGTGATTTTCAGCTGGCTTATGCTAGTGTAAATATGGGATAAGAGTGCCAAACCTGGTCTCAGAGCCAGATCCTCAGTGAATATAAACTAAGACTTCAACCAACTGCTGTGACTGAGAATAGAACTCAGTCAGCAAATAGCTTTCTATTATGCTTTACAGAGCTCTGCCACAGAGCCCCACTAAGCCCTGGTTAATATGGGACTTTATTTTCCATACCTGTGGAAAAAGCCCCTCAGCATGAAACACATATGGGCAGATGTCAACCATTCAGTGCTTATTATTCAATGGCATGACAAGGAAGACCAGGTTTATACAGCTCTGGCTGGAATTGCTAGATAAGCTAGACTAAAACTAATCATTACTAATATCATGTTGTGTTAATTGGTTGCACGAGCACATGAATTTCACAGTCAACACCAATTCCGTTCTATTTTGAGTTAGCTTTATCCCAGATCTACTTTGTTCCAAAATATTCTGATATTAGAACATTTTATCATAGCACTGTAATGCCATTTATTGCATTTTTCTTGCAAAAAAGAAAAGGAATATGACCTTCACACAGGAGCTGCTAAACTGTCACAGTAGTTCTGGGACACTGCCCAATGGAAACATTTCCTATCAGTGGAAAAATAGCAGAGGAAAGCTGACACACCTCACCAGCTCTTTCAGAGAACTGTGACGTCTCCCAGCACACACATCCACAAGACCATTAACACAGACCTCCTGATGTGAGCTTGCCTTGTCCTTTGTCCCCCCACAACAAGACTGACTGTCCTGACTGTCCTCTCTACGCTCCACACTTCTTTTAGGAAATGTTACTCCTAGGCTTGGAAGGAGGTGAGGGTATTGTAGATATTGCAGGCCGAGAAGGCACCTCTTCCAGCCTCTGCTCTGCAGGGGCTTCCAAGGAGAAGATAACTGTCAAGGACTCTTAACACTTTCTCCACTGATAGCTTTTTCCTGCCTGGTTGCCCCTGAATAGAGGAGATAAGCTTCCCTAGGACCCATAGCAGTTGTGTTAAGAGACCTGGGCTCCACAGCTCTGTGAAACTCCCAGGGACATCCTAGGGTAGGTAGAAGGGGAACCTCCTTTGTCATTCAGTGGGTAAGCAGGCACAAATCCCTAGGGCTGTGATTTATACAGACACACCTCCCACACCTGTGGGAAACCACAGATTGCTCTTCACCACTTGGCTGATTCCTTGTGTCCTCTCTTCTCTTTCCACATTAGCTGACAACAAGCTTTGATCAATAACTTGGGTGCCTAAGATGATACAGTAGAGCTTTGTGATTTATTGCTTTCCATTCCTCTCTGTTTCCCCCGCACTATTTTGATCTCTACTTTTCTAGGTACTTACTTTTCACCCGTTCTTCTCCCTAGTTACGGGACAGCCAGATTAGAGCAAATTACCATCTTTTCACAGATTATATTATTTGGGTCACATAAATACTGGAAGAATTATTTTAATGGCAGAAAATATGGTTTATGTTGTCTTTCTATGAGTTCTCTAGAATTTTTACTGTTTTTGAGGGGGCAAGATAGGGGTAGACAACAAGCAATTTCAGATTAGTGGTGATTTTTACACTTAAAATCTGTTTTATACGATTCATTAGGACCTGTCTGATATCTAATGAATAGACTTGGAGAAGTGGAAGGACAGTCTGAGGAACTTCATCATCCTTCTGTGGCCTCTGAGGGCAGGTCAGATCCAGAGACTTAGTATCTGATGTGGATGGTCTGCGTTCAAGGATCAGACACCTGGGAACTCTCTGCTGCCCTGTCAACCACAGGCAGGCACACAATTTATTTATGAGTTTTCACTCCTGCTTCCAAGATTACCCTCTCTTTTCCTTCACTTCATCCTTCTGCTGAACAATATCTAAGACTGTCTGTCTTTTACTGGAGGCCCATGTGAGCAGCTTTCTCCCAAAGTTCTCTTCTCTTCTACTGAGTGTCTCTCAGTTCAACATTGCTCTGAAGCCTCTTCACTCTTCAAAAAAATGCTTAATATTTTTGTTTGCCAAAGGCTTTGTGAGTCATAGAGAACATGACTCCTGTGGTATACACAAAGTTCAAGACTGAGGTTACTTAGTCTATAAGAGGAAAGCTCTCGGGCAGTGGAAACAATAGTATGTCCAGATGCCAGACCTCCCTCAGCAGACACTGTCCCAAAACCCCTGCATGCAAAACAGGTCACATTTCAGCCTCCTGGTCGAAGACAGCATGGTTCAATTTAGAGACAATATTTATGGCTATACAGCTCTTCTCTCATAACTAAGAAGTTAGCTAAGAAGTTAATCAAGAGTGTAATTTTTTGCTTAACCACATGTTGCTATAGGTTCAAGGCATGTCAGGGTTGCATGAGTTTTTTCTTGGGAAGCAGTGGAAGTCCAGGGGAATATCAATATGAATATCAAGGGAGGCATTTATTTTGTTACACAAATTCATGTGATAAGATCACACCAGCTGTTTACTGTCAGGATCACTTACAGCATGAGGCCCTGACTGCAGCAGTCATGAGACATGGTTGTTCCTTACAGAAATTTCAAGACAAAAAATGCAGTAGTATATTTTGCTACCAGAAATACCAATATAGAGTGTTTTCTTCCCATTTTTCTCAGTCTGGTTTCCTGAACATCAACAGGAAAATATTAGCTGAAGTACTGGGTAAGGCATTGGGTTGGTTATGATGCCTTGTACATATTTAGTGAAGATAGTTTTCTATGGACATACTTTAATTTTGCAACCAAGAGATTATGCTTACTTCGGCATAAACCAAAATTAAAGAAAAGAGATCAGCTCTTTTCCAGTAAGCTTTAAACTGGTTTCCTCTATAATATAATTTTAACATCTTTTTGGAATAAATGCCAATGAGACTCGCAGAGAAAGCTTTAAAGGCAAATGAGCAAAAAGTCACTGCTGAATATTCTACATTTAAAAGCATGTATTTTAGCAAAGTGTATTAAAAAAAAGATCAATGAGAACTTTTTAGAGGGGGGAGATCCCACAAATGCAAAAGGCCTCCACAACCCTATTGCAAAATACCCCATGAGCAAAGTGGATCAAGGCTAAATGGCTTTATTCTGAACTCTCCCTTGTCTTTGCATGGACGTGGCTATAGCAGCAACATGGCAATTCCACCTACATAAAGCCCATTCTGGAAATTGTAGAAGCTGTGATAATTGTGGTCTCCAGGCCTGTTTGTGGATCTGCCAGGGCAGATGGGACCTGAAAGGCACCAGTTAAATCTTATTTTGGATTAACATGTGATCAAAAATTAAGGATCCTTGTGGCATCTCCTGTGGACACAATGTACCTGTTTCCCTCTGGACAATTTGTGATGGGGCAAAGCTCTGCCATTCCCTTTTGTTCTGTTTCTGCTATGGAATAGATCTGCAAGCTTGGAAGATTGTTTGGGTTTGTGGTGCTGGTGGTGTTTTTCCCCTCCTGTAATTTAAGGGGAAAGCCAGACAAGATGCAAGTTTTCTCTAAATTGGAACCATGGGCTTAGCACATTACAGGCTCTGTTCTCTTCCCCCCCAATATGCCACTCTGCTCCTCTCCCTACTCCCACAAACATATCTGTGTTTTGCTTAATTATTTAGTAAATAGCATTGATTAGATTAAGATAGTGTCTCTCACAGTAATTTTTTTATTTGCTGTTATGGTCCTTTAATGTAAGAAAAAAGTTCCTTTTTATACTCTTCTTGTCATGCTAGCAACAAGCCAAGTGCTGAAAGTGATTTGAAGACAACTAATCAGTCCCAAATTCACCTCAACTTCTCTTTTTTCTGATTTATATCTGACCTGTTCTTAAAAAATTCTGAGAGAGACTTCATAACCTTTGCAGCTGATCTATTCTGGGAATTCACTTCTTATTAGAAGTTTTTTTTCACAACAGTGCAATTGAAGCCCATTTTTTTCCTGCTCTACCTAGGCTAGACTGCATGAGAAAAATATTCCTTTTCTCTTTACAGCAGCATATATGTAAAGTTACTTTGCCCCCATCCTTTCTGACACTGCACTTTATTGTCTAGACTGAGTCACTCCACTCTTTCAAACCCTCTGCATGGAGCATTTCTTCAAGAGGAAAAGATTTTAGAAAGTATCAGTTGTTGGCCATCTGACATTTGGGAATGTTTTAAACACCTCTCTAGCTAGCAAGTATAATTGTCATCAACAAAATTAGCAAATGACTGGAACAATCAGCAAGACTTTCCCACATGGGAATATAAAGCCTCTATTGACATGGTTGAATTGGTTACTCTATGTCTTTGTTCAGTAAAGACAGCTTCAGAACCCACTCTTATCTACAGATTTTTTGCACTTATCAGTAATTCTGTTTTCAAAACAAAATCAAGACAAAGACACAGCTTTTAGACTTTCTGAGCCTGTTAGATTTGGCATCTTTGCATCCCAGTGTCTGTAAGTAAGCTGTGTTACTGCTTGACTTGGATTACATATCAGATAGCAGTAGCTCTACAATATGAAAAAAACACAAGTTTTTAGAGCCCTACAGCACAAGCACAGCAATACCAGATCAATCTCTAGCTTAGAAGTAGTCCTGGATTCTTCAGAAAACAGTAAGTTTGATCTTGGCAGCATCCATGAATAGCATGTACTGTGATCTCCAGTTGGCAAGAGACTCAATCCCATCTGGACAAATGCTGATCTGGCTTTCTCTCTTCTTATCAAAACTCCAGCACAGTGACCTGGCATGAAGCCACAGTCCTTGAGAAACTCCAGCTATGAGAAGAATCCCCTGGGTCTCTCCAGCAAGGCAGCCACCAGGAACGCATTAAAACTTTTACACACTGCCATGGCTTCCTTCAAAGCTTCCTTCACTGTCTTCAAAGTGGTTCACAGCCTGGAGTGGCACTGACAACTGCCTTGCAGTTTCAGATGAAAAACAGAGGAGAACAATAGGTACAGGATAACTAGACATCATTGTGTATTTATGCATACAGGTACACTGTGCCTTCAATAGGCTGTAGTCCCCCTGAGGAGAAAAAACCCACCACTCTTCCCAGCTTATATCAGTCAGTGACTTTGAGAGTGAATAATTTTCTCTGCATGTGTTTCCATCAGCCTCCTAGCAAGTGCATTTCTGATCTCCTCTGATCCAGGATGTCTCCACTTATAATTGCAATCTTTTAGAGTAGTAGTGGGATAATTGTGCACCCTCACCTTCCCATGGCAATTATGAGAAACACCTTTTCACTCCTTGTCTCCGGCAGAGTCATATCAGGTGACTGCTGTATGCTTTCTCCTTTTGGAAACTAACATCCCATAATATTTTGATGCACAAATTACACAAGTTGAGTGTATAGCGAGGAAATTTCAAAATAGCATGGTTTTTAATAAGGTGCAGACAGATATTGGTTGCTTCTGTTTTAAGGGCTATCTTATGAATTCATTCTGAATTGCTCCCTTTGTTATAGAAAAAAGGACACAGGCAAGTAAGAAAAAACATTTATTTCACTTACTTTCCTTCTGCAGGAAGCTCCCACTTTGCTACTGAAATCCTTCAGAGGCGAGTGCTTATGACAAAATAACCTGCCTAATGAAGCAATCTGGGTGAAGAATACTAGAAAATAGTCTAGAGGAAAATAAAGAACATATATGTTCTGGCTTATCTTAATTTTTGGACAACAGCCTCAATAAAACTGCAATCTCACAATGAAGCACATTCCAAAGGGTTCTGCTAAGACTGAGTATGCCTCAAAAGATACTAATGTCTCTTGGAAAATATTCTGGTTTAGAGAAATTACAGTTCTACTATATTTTTCTTAAGTTTCTCTTCTTTTTCTTCTCTTCCATGAAAAACTCCAAGGTTTTTCTTGAATGAAATCATCTGCTCCTGTGGTTTAAAGAATAACTGAAATTAAAATGCTTGGATTATGAAAAGCTGTCAGTCCTGTAGTTGGGATTTGCTCTTAAAAACACTATCTGGGCTCTTTAACAGTCAGCAAGATCCAGAAGTGGAAGAGATTCATGGTCAATGAAGTGATTTTCAGCCTGGTAAAAAATACTTCTACTTCCCACCATATAGAATTTGGGGTTGACAGTGTTTGCATGAGAAGAAAAAGCCCAGCATAACCAGTTTATACACCCACCATTCCATCTCCTAAAGGTCCACTGGAAACAGGAAAAGAAATGCTCCTAGCACCTCCTCTTCCTCCCTGGCAAGTCTTTTGTGGATCACAGTGCTATTGGCAAATTTTGGTAAGACAGCTCCACGTTTTACCCTTTGGGGTCATTATTCCCTCACAATGTTAAACCAGCCTCTGACTGTGCTCTCTCTGGAGGCCCATGTAGAAAAAAGCTTTTCTTCTCCTGTGACAGAAGGCTACAAAAGAAAGAGGGTTTTGTTTGTTATAGGGTTGCTTTTGCAATTTGTCTATTTCATGAAAAGAAACAAAATTAGAGTTTGGCAATCAATTAGAACACTCTGTCAGCATGCAAAGCACTTCACAACAGACCAAGACTCCTGTTCCTAGGATTACCAGCATGGCTAGGGTAATGGAAAAATGTGGTTATGGAGGTAAGATTAGCACAAGAAAACATCTGATGCATAGGAATATTTTTAATTATATATATTTTAAAGTCTTTTCTATTAATAAAACTTATTGAAATGCTTATAAATTATGCTTCATATTATTTTATATGTCCCTTTTCTTTATGGGTTTGAGAGCTTAAAAAGAACCAAGACAGGGCACAACAGATGATCATGTTTCTGCCTTCACAGGAACATGCTGTCTTAGAACTGTAAGACCTCAGAGATCCCACTTACTTGTATCCTAAATGAAATCAGCTTGCAATGAGCCTTATTTCTCCACATCACAGCTATTAGAGTTTGTAACCAGATGGACAAAACTTGTTTAATAAATTCTTTATTACAAATCCTCTGGCCAAGCTTTTCTCAAGGTGAGCCTGCACTTCATCATTGTTCAGGCTGCAGTAACACAGTGCTGCTAACTTTACAGTAATTAGCTCAGAATCTTACCACGGTAGCCATGGCAGACTGAGCCATGGGTCTAAAACCCAAGTTCAATTAACCCATGCAGTTTTCCATGCTACTGCATTGAACAGGTAATGTGGCAACAGAAAGCTTTTGTGAGTAGGTCTACACTGATTCCAAACTTAGCAGGATAGTTTGGACATATTCTGGACTAGCCTTCATTGTTCCCAAACACAGTCCTTAAAGAAGACTGGAGAGCACACCATTTATAATTTAATTACACATCCATGGAGGTCATGCAGAACTCTTTTAGGTACCATCAATGGGAAATCTCAGTTAATAATTTATTGGTGGGGGGGGTTCAGACTTTTCTCCATACATAAAGACCTTTCTTGATCTTTTGTAGAGAATGGAACTACAAAATGTGACCCGAATATCTCTCCACATGTCTCCTCTGACAGCTTTCAAGTGCTGGCAAGGAAATGTAAGCTCATCTTCTTGCTCCCTGGGACAATGTTATATTGTCACAGCAGGAAGCAGATGGGATCTCTAGTGAATATTTTAGGGGTCAGTGCATAGAAATGCAGCTCCTGAGCAAACTCTTTAGCATAACAACATGTGGCATTCATGTCAGAGTCTGCTGTTCGCAAGGGTGGAATCTAACTGTAAAGTTAAACTATGCTTTGATTGTTTCTGTAGGTTCTTAAAATTATATGCTTTGGCAGCTAAGACTCAACTTAACCTGGGAAAGTTCTAAAGGAAAGGGTCTCTCACCTTGTTTGTCTTGCTCTTTCCAGGCAAGCCCTTACAAAGTTGTGGTTCTAAATGAAAGTGATTTCCAAGGCTGTGGGGCTCTAAGGAATCATTTGAAACAATTCACAATGAAAAATGGTTCAGACAAACACTAATTGAAATATTCAGAAACAGATTAAGGCATGGGGAACCAACTGCCTGAATCCTGAGCTTTTGCAGCCACTAGTAAATAGCCCAGTTAAAAAGACCTTGGACAAAGACACTTTATGCATAGCCAAAGGACCATGCCAGCCATCAAGCAAACCCTTAAAGCACAGCCATTATCTGGTTCGATTATCATTCTTTTAATTGAGAAAAAGAAATCTATAAAGTTACAATAATCAAATGAAGAACATACTAAACTTTATGAAGAAGGACAGAAGTCTATACTTGCATACATCATTGATTTCCGTGCACCCCAGAAAGGTTGAGGCATCTACTGATGATGCCTGAGAGAACTATAGCTTATAACCACACCATAAGGGTCATACCCTTACCCCACACTCTTTCTTCTCTGCACTACTGTTGTGTCCTATCACAAGGGAAGGGTTTTCCTGCCACAAAAGCAGTATAAAAGTAATAGAGTTCCTACCTAAGAACAGCTGCAGTGGCTGTGGTAGGAGATGGAGAAGAGTTTGAACATGGAATATTTGAGAACAGAGTACAGGGGTGATGTTCCATCTAATGTGAGATAAACAGAATTTCTTGGATGCTCTAAAATATACCAAGAACTGATGCAATTTCTATGCTGTCCCAGGAAGAGGAGAACAAAAAGATAATCCCTCCTCTGAAGCACATTGGCTCTTGTACTGTACTTCTTAAACTCTGGGATTTGGCTTCAAGTCTTAAGCTGCACCAAGGGAAGTTTAGGCTAGACATTAGAAAAAAATTCTTTACAGAAACAGTGATTGGGCCTTGGAATGAGCTGTCCATTCACACCTTCCAGGGTGAAGGTGGAGTGGTGGAGTCACTGTCCCTGGTGGTGTTTAAGACTGGATGTGGCGCTCAATGTCACGGTTTAGTTGAAGAGGTGGTGTTAGGTCATAGGTTGGGCTTGATTATCTCCAAAGTCTTTTCTGACCTAATTGATCCTGTGATTCTGTGGGGTCTGTGTGGGACATTCAGACTGGCATGCAGGTTTGTCCTGATGTATCCGACTCTGCTAAAATTGGGAAATCATCCATTCAACATGTAGTGTCTCTTAGAATGGATTGGTGATTTGCAGCCATAGGGATCCCAAAGCTTTTGTGAGGTACAAAGCCTTGAACAATGATTCCTGTGGTGATGCTTTCTTCAAGGGCCAAAGTCTCGAAAGCTCAATTGATCCTTGAAATAGAAATTATAATATCATAAAATGAACAACCTTTTGCCATAACTGAGCCAATTCAAATGAAATGACAGTATCTTTAAGCATTTCTTTTAGACTTTCAACTTTTTATATCATAGGGCCAAAAAAAATCTCTTTGTGAGAAAATGAGAAAATGCTTTTGTCTGTGATGCCTCTGATGGTTGCATTCAAAGCCTCTAAAGATCAATAGCAAAGATGATTAAGGAGATGGCTGCTGTGTTTGATTTTTTTCCTGAGGAAAGGGAAATCTTGTAGACTTGAATGGGCATTTCTGCCACTATTTAACAAAGAAATTGTGACAAAGTTGACTTCAGCGTGCCTCAAGCACAGATGACAGTTGTACCTTATGGCTGAGGACAGAATTCAACCCCTCAAAAATAACTACTCTAAGAACAATATGCAGCCCTCCCCCAGATTTTTCTCCTCCTTCTTTTCTGGTTGGTGCGGCAAGTTCTTCAAAATACAGTGCTTTAAAAAAACACTGAGGTGGTCTTTTTGGGTAAAAGTCCAGTCAGCCCTCTTACAGCTTGTCAGGCTCTTCATAGAGGATGAACAGAGGAGACTATGGGGAAGAGAATTGCCAAGAATGAGGATTTCCCCCAAATTTCAGAAAGTAACTTGGGTAGGTAGTGGTGTTGTTCACCTGTATTTTCTTCTAGAATTTCATCATGGGAAAAATCAAAACACCAATATACAATATATCAATATATAAACATCAAGTTGTTGCACAGTGTGACATATCTAGAAGGGATGAATTTTATATTAGTTGAACATGCCTGCAATCAGAAAACTGAGATAGCACCAGCAACTGGTGATGGAAATGCATGTCTTTGAAACAAAAAAAGCAAAACAGCAGGTCAGATATCTCCACTGTGACCTTGGAAAGGTGAGCATAGGTTGAAGGACAGCTTTCCAGATCCCTGAAGCCTTAGCTGACACCTAGCAGCTCTTCAAATCATACAGGAACACATTCACCCACAGTTAACCTGGGAAAATCACCCTCTCATTTGATTTAATGATCTATCAGATTTCTCAATATCATTTTTTCCCTTCTGATTTTTGTTGCGTCTCCTTTCTCTGGGTGAACAAACCTTGTTGAGCCTGCTATCCCACAGAACAGGTTGTAACAAAGCTCCCAGGAGTCTCACCTCCCATTTAAGGCTGCTCCCACTGTGTTCATGTAGCCATAACACAATCTATAAGGGCCACCACATAGACAAAGCCATACATGAGTCATAAAAGAGGGCAGAAAGTAAAACAGGAAATCACCAAAGGAGCAGAGAACAAAGCAGCAGAAAGTCATAGAGTATTACATGATTTATATGATGGAGTAAGAAAGATGCAGCTCCTGTACCCATTTCTCAATTCCTACCATTACTTCTACTGCAGCAGCAGCAGCACAGTCTGATCCAAACCAGGACTCTCTGGTCCTCATGAAGATAGCCAGCACACTCTCAGGAAATGTGGCCCCAAGGAATTCCTATGGGGAGAAAAAACCAAAAGGCTCTCTGATAAGAGCTGGCTAGAAAATAAGATTGAAATATGAACAAGGCCATCATGAATATTCATTGTAAGTAAGTGGGATTACATGCAAGGAAATGCCTGATTCTAACATAAATCTTTCATCTTACCCCAGATTGCTGTGGGTTTTGACAAACTGCCTAGTAAAAACGGGTTAGATAATTTCTCTTTTTATTACAGGAATTCCCTATGCTTCTTGAACTGTATATCCAGAGAGATCTACATTTTTACACTTTCAAACTTCCCAGAAAATAACCCACTTCAACTAATTTATATGCAATTTCTGTCTCACCAATATGCCACCCAGCACTCTCATCTCACTGCAGAGCACACTCTTGATGATCCTTTTCCAAAAGCAAGCAGGAACAGCAATTTTTGGCACATGAGCTTTTACTCAGACCCATCTGTACCACTCTACCTACCAACTGGATGGTGACAAAAGGTAAACGTTAGAAAGAAATGAGATAGCTGGCAAAAAAGCCATAGGCAATAGCTGAGAAAGATCTTCTTCATTTGCATGCATCTGACCTCACTGCCATTCACAACTGATTTACATCAACTGCCATGGTCAACACTTAATTCACAGCGAAAGCCACTGGTAGTTTCACTTCATTAATATTGACATCTGAACTCTGTAGCTACAGTGGATTACTATTAATAATTATTTATGACCAGCAACTTGCACAGAGCATGCTGCCCAGTGCTGGGAGTCAGGTGCTGAATTTCCAGCATCAATTCACAAGCTGTCCACCCCTGCAGCCATGCAATGGGCTGCTTTACCTCACCTCTCTCACACCACCAGTGACACTTGTCCTACCATCAGTGCAGTGTGTTTTCACATGTAAAACTCACACTTCCTTCATGCTTCTGGGTAGGGTAGGAAGATATAGCATATTAATAATATTCCTTCTTTGATGAAAAATAGCAGAGGAAGTGAAAAAAGCTAGATGGTAACAGTAAAGGTCAAGACAGTAAATATGCGGGTCAAAAATATTTTATTAGTCTAGGTTTGGATTCAGAAAGACATCTAGAAGTCCAGCTCAGATGTCTAACTAGCAGAATTCCACTTTTCCTCTGTATTTACAGGTCTACTGAAGTTTTATGTAGGGTACAAGGTCCTTAACCTTCCCCTCCAGCAGTGAGAGGAGTTGAAACTTTAAATTCATACACATACTGATGTGTTTGGCTAAATTAAAGCCACAGCACTCAATTCCTTTCAGGGTCAAGTCAATGTGTACCATGAAGCACCTCCAATCTACCAGTGCACAAGAACCCCATGAGCAATACAGCCCTGTGTGACTAATAAAGTAATGAAGTGACAGCGCAGGCGGGTGTGGGTTTGTACCAAATCAGATCTCACAGTTTCCAGGTATTTTTACTCAGGTCAGACCAGACTGGCAGTGTCCCACGCAGCCCTCCACAGCTCACAGGTGGAAAAAGTGAACCAGCTCCCTTCATACCCACAGTACAAACTGGCTCTCCTGTGCCAGTGACTGCTGCTGCACTTTGCCAGACTACACTTGTGCCACTGACTTGGTAATTTCTAAATAGCTGCAGTTAAGTGTGTGGAATTACTGCCTAGTCTCATCACCTTCTTGCTCCTTCTTGCTTTATTTTAGCTTGATTTCTCCCCCAAAACTGGGTAACCCAGAGATGCTGACAGGAATGGCCTAGTAAAACAGAAAGGGAAAAAATCGGAGCCTTGGAACTAATGAGATGCCTAGGAGAATGAAATCCTCAGGACACTTTACAGTTCCACAGGTTATTATTTTTCTCATTCTATTCTTACACTTTCTTTCAGATGGAGAAAGTCCTCAACCACAGGGTCACAAAACAATAAGCTTCCGCTTGGTTTTAACATATTTTCTTACATAAACTTTAGGCAAATATAGGATTATTTCCCTGTAGCAGCACACATTTTCTTCCTTCAGTGCTACATGCATTGAATAGAGCTTAACCATTTTCTGTGAAAAAGTATCCTTTCCTAGAAGAGAAGTTCAGCACATCTTGATTATTTCAGTTTTTACATGACAATACAAAAGCTGAGCAAGTTGGTATCATTGCACCTGATTTCTAAAGCTTCAAGAAAGAGTAATCCCTTTATTTGAAAGTGCTTGATTTTTAGAAGATTACAGAGGCTTGCAGTGCCACCATCACTACTTTGTGATATATACACAAACCCAAAAGAAAGAAAACTTCAGCCTGTTCAATATTTTGCAATTTTAAAATAGTTTTTAGTGCAAACTTAGGAACTGTTGCTTCTGCCATCAAAATTTGCAAAATGCAACTAAAAAAAAGAAAAATAATTTTAAAATGCATGTCAATGTTTTTGGTCTCTTACTCTATTCGGAAGAATTCCTCACTCTTACAACTCTGTTAAGCAAATCTAAAGGAAGGCAATAATGTATTTGTACAGAAACCTTCTTTGAATTCTACTGAGAAACAAAATCCTGGTAAGAGTGATATTACTAGCAAAGCAAATGTTTAATTCAGAAGAATAAAAAAGAAATTTAAAAAAATTTACTAGTCATCCTATACTTGAGTGTATGGCTGCATTTAGCAATATGTACCCTTATGCACATTTCTTTCCCCCTTAGCATATACTTTTGAGCTCTGAAAACAGCCTTCAGTGGCATGAGAAAACACTCAAACATAGAGATAAAAACAATCATGTTAGTCTTTAGTCTAGAAAGTTTTCTAGAACTCCATCATTAAATTCATTAAATACAAGATATAAAATATTTAGATAGAATGAGACATGTTTCTTGATGAGTGCTCAGGAAGGAATCTCCTTAGAGTCATAGTGGTTTATAGTGGTTGCAATTAGAAACTGAAATTGTAGTCTAGCAGAAATTAAAGCTTTCTGAATTTTATTTTTCTTCTGAATCTGAAAGAAAAACCTCATTTTTTCTAAATTTAAGAAAAAATTAATCTAACTTGATCTCCTTTGGGCTTTTCAAAAGGTTTTCCTCTGATTAAATTTAGAAGTTTTTCCTATATGTTTTTCTTACTGTATAATACAATACAAAATAGATTGCAAAGAAAAGAAAAATGTCGAAGCAAACAAGACACAAACTTACTGACATTTGCTTTACAATTTCTTTACATCCAATTGCACTGAAAATGGCACGTTTCAGTTAAACAGCATGTTCCAACAGGAAAATGTCTTTTCAGCTAATTTTTCCAGAGCCTCAGTTCCTTTCATGAACACATTTTGGATGACAAGGAAAGTAATTTACTGGAAGTTTGAAAAATTTCTCTTTTTAAGAAGAATTTAAGAATTCTGTCTCCTTGCCTCTCTGCTTTTTCACAGGAGGAGAGCTGCTTCAAAATCACTGTGTTTTTAAAAGCCAGAATTAACTCTTATTCCACCATACCTCAAGCAATGAAATCTGGTTTCCTATCATTCTTTGTCCTGCGATTGGATTCTCTCGTGTGTAAGGAGGTGAAAACTGACTGATGAGTTTCCTATTGTTTACCTGTCTGTAGCATGTACTGGGAGAAAAACTCTGGCATCCCATGGAAAACAGGAAACATTGCAGGCTTTCCCTCAGTGGAAGTAGTAATTGAGTCTCTTCCCTGAATTTAGTCTTCTATTTCCCTAAAATATTTGGGAAATGTGGATGTTTTGGACCTCTAGTGCTCTGTCATATTTGGCTGAAAGTGCTCTGACATTGCGAGGCACACACACAGATAGAATTGTTTGTTGTGTGGTGTAAAAGCATCATCTCTTTAGAGCACAAAATGAAAATTGTAATAGTTGCCTGTATGTGACATTGTTGAAAGATCCTTGCACTCTTTTGCAGCCATATTCAGACAAGGAACTGTCTATGTTGAGACAATTAGCAATCTGATGAGCAATTTACATATGAAAAGTACTACATAAATCCCAACATCATTATCGTTAAGAGCAGAGTAATAATTACAACTAAGATTGCCTGCATAGTTTTATTCCCAGTTTAGGGGAATTAATTTTTTTTTCCCAAACACTCTGAAGTCTACCTAGTCTGATCCTACCCTCCTTCCTCTGGCGAAGTCCACTTTTGTGAGATTGATTTAATGTATTTTTCCCCTGCTGTCTGCTTGGTTCTGGTCTTGTGAAAGACTCAATTAAAAGAATTCAGCTGTTGTTGGAAGAATTTGCTGTGGTGAGTGCAGCCGAGAGCTGCACATATTGGGGTTTAAGAAGAGCTTTCACTGACAAAAAATGAAACAGAAAAAACATAGAACAGAACAGAAAAAAAATATAACCTGCAGCCTGCCCTTCCAAAATAATATCTTCTAGCCTTTTTTCAGAGGGCAGAGTATTCTTCCCTATACAAAGGTAATTTGCATTGCAAGCATAACAGGAAATGAAATAACCTCAAAATACAAATCAGGACTATATCCAGTATGCAAATCAACATCTTTATGAGCTGCAATAATGAGGAACAAGCAAATTAGTGTCATTTCAAACTACCTTTTAATTCTTTCTGCATTCTCTTAGCATCAACAGATAAACAGGTTAAAGATCTTCCTAATTGCCACATACAGCACCACAGTCAGTGTATACATATGACTCTTATGACTTAAAAATAGCAAATAGTCACTATATACACCATTTAACACACAGAGGCTACTTGATTCTGATCTCACTCCTGTGTAAACTGGAATTTAACCTAGCCATGTACAGGTAATTTTCCTCACAGAGATGTAAAGCTGGTGAAAACAACATGCTCACCAAACCAACACCACTAGTAAATGGCATACACAATTTAAAAATGAAGTTATCAAAACTCGGTAATTTTGTTAAATCAAACAGAGTGGTCATGAACTATCTTTTAAGTCTTTAACCAGGCACTTGAGCCTTTTGCATTGTGACACACAAAATTCAGGCTACAGGTTCATTTGATTTCTGCCATGTGCATGAGGTACCATGCACCAACAGCTGGTTATCATCTGATCACATGGAGCTTTTCGTTGTAGCAAAGTCAAGTCTACCCCAGCTTCTGCCCAGGTAGGGCCAGACTGCTCCCGCTTTCTTTCAGTTCCTTGTTGAGAATCAGATTTTTTCGGTGGAGTAGATGACAAGGTCTTACCCTGTGCCCACCAGGTCGTGTGTCCCAGTGCTTAACTAATGTCAATGCCAGCTGTTGGTATGAAGGGTGTCCTTGTTGGGAAAACATAGGAAAAGCTGCTATTTTGCTGCTCACCTATATTATTTTAAGCTTTACACAGAAACAGTGGATCTTGGAGATGAAGGTTTGCAAGCTGCTAGAGAATTAAATTGCTCTCTAAATGCAGAATTTAGAGTCAGTTCTTGAACCAGACTCACTCCCTATGAACAATTTGGAGCTCATGTTACTGCGAAAGTGTTTGCATTTTCTTGGTGATCACTCCTTTTCCAGGAACACTCCCTGAGTACACATTCAAAAAATACATTACTATCACTCAGACTCTCCCTTGCTGGTTTTGTCCATCATTAGGAAGCCAGCTCAGAGTTCTGGCATTGCTTAGCACACAGACAAAGTGCTACAAGAAAGGACAACAGTGTCACATTTAGGACACTTCAGTGTAATGGGTCTTGTAAGAGGGGCACTGGGCATTCCTCAGGCAGACAGCCTGTCAGATCTATTCTTGGTTCTTGAGAAGTTCCTGGATGGTAGCTGAGATTCAGCTGCAAAATCATGCTGAGGCATTAAGGCTGGCCAACAGAGCAGCTTTCCATCAGCACAGAAATAAAATCATACTTTGTAAAGCCCCATCTACAAAGTTCAGTGCAAGTGTAGAGGTTAACAAAATAAATATAGTGGTTTTAGAGTTGCAAATTGACTAAAAAGCACACAATGTGTTTAGGAAGGGTGGTGTTTGATACTCAGTTTTAAAGCCAGTTTTAGACATCTTAAGGAAACCATGTACTCGTTCTTAGAATTTAAGAGGAGGTAGATTGAGAAGGACTGACAACTGTATTTCTCTTTTTATGGAAAGGCAAAGCATGCATAGAGCTGCTTTTCCATCCTTCCACATACTCTATGGTAATATGCAGGAAAAGAAAAAAAAAGAAAAGGCAAGGGAAAAGGAAAAGGAAAAGGAAAAGGAAAAGGAAAAGGAAAAGGAAAAGGAAAAGGAAAAGGAAAAGGAAAAGGAAAAGGAAGGAAAAGAAAAAGAAAAGAAAAGAAAAGAAAAGAAAAGAAAAGAAAAGAAAAGAAAAGAAAAGAAAAGAAAAGAAAAGAAAAGAAAAGAAAAGAAAAGAAAAGAAAAGAAAAGAAAAGAAAAGAAAAGAAAAGAAAAGAAAAGAAAAGAAAAGAAGCCTACTCAGCCCTGATCCTGCAAGCCTCTGGCCAGATGCAGAATGTGTCACCATGCTTCCCAAAGCAAAACATGCCTCTTCTGTTAAGTACTGTCACAAAGGGTTCTTGTGTGCTCTGCAAACCTGTAACACACCAATGGAAAACATTGCTCAAGTCACCTACTCTCAAGAAAAAGGTGTAAAAATTCAGTAGCATCATGCAGTGTGAGATGTCTGCATGTGGGTATTTCAGGTTTACAGCACTTTATTTGGCCATAGGCCCAATAGAATGAGCCAGTTATCTCCTTGCCTAAAAAGCCATACTTTCCCTACCATGGGAAAATTAAAGGAAGAGAGAATTTTGAGACAATGGCAAACTTTAATTATGAGTCTCCGAGGTTATAATTATTACTATTCTACTGCTCATTTTAAATTATTTTGAGTAAACCTGTTAATTTTAATATTTTTTACATCAGAACTTTTCAATCCAGGTTATAATGTGAAGTAATATGTGTCAACATAACAATCTTAACATCTAACACCAAGGATAGATAAAGCAACACTGGCACTGCTAATTTTAAGTGTCTTAAGTGGTTTATAAGGTTTAATATAGAGAAGATTGTGAAAATACTAGGTTTAAGCACCCAAGGGACCTTGGGGAAGAACCAAGAACTGTGACCTTTTAGATGTCTGAGTTTGCAGACACAATTATTTGAGTGGTTTTCTTTCTCTTTCACGCCTTTGGGTTTTGTGTGTTTGGGGTTTTGGGGGTTTTTGTCTGCTTCTGTCTCAAATTTGAATTAAGACAAGCTTCCCAAACACTACTGCTTGGAGTTTGTAGCAGACACTCCTGAGAACTCCTCTGATATCTCAGCAATAGTTTTACATGTAGTTTGAAAATTTGTTTCTACAATGTCCTACAGTCAGCTGCAGCTATTAAAGACTCCTTCATAGATATGATGACCATCAGTAACCTTATATTCTACTGCTTGGTGTCAGTGCTTTTCTCAGGCCTGACAGGAAGTATTGTTCAACAGTTCTGGGCAAGTCAGTTTTGCTTCTCTATTTTAATGTTTTATTATGCATTTTGCCGTTGCATCTAAGCTCAGGCCCAAGTCTAGCTGCCTGACACCCCCACAGATTTTTATTGCCTCCTTCCACAGTTCACATGTTTTTAAGAAGTTCTTATTTTATCTCCTTAATTAGAAAACACATCTGAAAACATCATAGTTAACCCAGAAAAGCTAAAGAAAAGAGAGCAGTGAAGTTATGGATTAAGTATTGAAATCAATTGCTTTCTTGACCTGTTTTCCCAGGTGCCTCCAACCTCCTTTTAATTAACAGAATGTTCTTTCTGAGCAGTGCCTGCACTGAAGACCCCTCAGCCACCTGGGAAGTGCAGCCAGCTACTACAACAGCCAAGTAACTTGCAGGAGCTGCAAGCAAAGCTCCTGAGGCTGGCCTCTCCACTCCACAGACAACATGCCAACCAGGGACCTTGTCACACGTCCTCTTACTCAGGCCAAACACTTGAAAGTCAGGGTTGCACATATGCTCTGCCTGCTTCCAGAGATGACACCCCTAATGGACTAAGCTTGAAATAGGCTCATCAAGGCAAGAATGAAACTCCTAGCAAGTTTGGGGGATATAAATACTCAAACACAGGCCATTAGGAACAAATCTCATAGGTATCAACTCAGAAACTTTAGCTTTTTCTACCTGACAGAGGAAATTAAAATGCCAATAAGGATATGAGACAACATAGAATAGAGCAACTCTCAATACATTTATTTCTCACTGATAAATTGGATAGCCTTCATGTAATTGCCATTTTGGTGCATTTTATTGAAAAGTGGGTTCCACAGAGTGCTAAGCAACTATGCCTATTGCTTTTCTGTACCTGAGCTTCTCTGAAACCCACTGAGCTTGAGCACAATTTTAAGTGCCTTACTACTCAGGACAAGAATGTTTAGCACTCCTTTCTTTTATAGATGCACATTTAAACTTGTCTGCTATTTATGGATCATCTCTCTCAGCTTGGCAATGACTGACAAGAAAATGATAAAATGAGGAAATGTAACTTGACATTTATTCAGTGTAAATACTTTTCAAAGCTACAGCCTCACTGTTTTCTTTCTTTGTGTAAATAATTTGAACTACTGTAAGCAATGATAGTGGATGACTGGAGACAGAATCCTTCAAAGTCCAGTAGACTGAAAGATACCACAAGTAATGATGTATTTTCTTTTCAATTGCCTCCATCTATTTTCAAATGGTTCTGTTCACGCTGGCCTAATTGGCAGCTTACTAAAAAGCAATGAGATATATACAACATTTGTGCAAGCAATACAGCTTCCACACAGACTAAAATACTGGTACTGCTGTATACCTACACATTAAACCAAGCCAAATTTTTGTGCAGATTGGCCTCTGATCTATGGAGGTTTGTGAGGTTTAAATTTTAATGATACATGCTCACACTTATGACCTGAAGAACAAGAGATTTTAAATTTCTAGCACAGTGGGTTACAGTGCAACAAGAGCTGCCTTTCATAAAGTATGGCTCTCCATAGAAATGTTTGGATTCATGAGGTAAGGCTTGTATCTTAATAGTTCCAGATAGAGCTGAGGGTTTTCCCCAAAATGCTGGATATTGAGGAAGATCAGACCATACTCAAAGAACCTTGATTTCTGTTCCATTTTGAATTTTTGTAAAATGCTGTATCCCTTTTGCTGAACTCCTGTAGGTGGTAGTGTTGGTATAATACCTTATGAAAAATTATTGAGGCCTCTTGGGACACTGCCCAACCCTCCAGAAGACTTCATTCCAAGCCATGCTGGCTTACTGCCAGGTTATACTTCCTCTAAGGATGGTACTCCTTGTTCTTAAGACATATAAATAAATAATTAAATTACTTTAATATCCATATTTTCTCAAGAAATAGTGACACCTGTAGTGTCAGATCGGGTACAGAGGAGAATACAGACTCTAAAACTAGGAGAGTCCCCATTAAACTGTTATTCTTGAAGTTTAGCTTACATTTCTTAAAATAATGAACAAATAATGTTACTTCTTTTTCTACCTTAATCTTCTACCTTTGGCTGAACAAGCAAAAACCCACAAGAGGAGGTTTCACCTAGATTTTCCACAGCATTTTTATATAAATTTTAAAAAATCCCAAAACTTTTAACTTAAAAAAAAAAAAATTTGAAGCACAGAAAAACAAAAGTAAAGGCTTTACTCAAAAGCAGATGCAATGCATCTTGATGGAAAAGATAATTTACAAATTGATAGTTTTGTTCTTTGCTCATACAACTCCAGATACTAGATGTTGAATCAAACACACAGAAAAAGCTTTCCTCTAGAAATGCAAAGATTCTCTTTTTTATTCTGCCATAAAACTCCTTGGTAATAATTGTACATATGTCAAATAGAACTAAGCTTCCAGTCTGGGTCATGGAAACAATAAAAGAGGTTCTTCCAAAGGGTAGGTAACAACTGGTGATTCAAACAACTGCTGATTCAAACAACTGCTGTCCAGATGGAAAAGGGCTTTAAAATTCCTTATCCACTTACCAAGAGAGGGCTAACAAGAAAACATCTCTGATAATAAACCAACCTCAAAAAGCCCTCTTGAAACTTTAACAGGGTTGGTCTGAGACACTTGCATGTGAACAAATGAAACTGTGGCTGAGGAAGCGCTTGGAAGGCAGCAGTCCAGCAGACTGTGCATCAGCACCTCCGGCTGACAGGCAGCTTTGCTGTGAGGATTTCAGCTCAGCCCAGGTCTCTTGTTCTTGTCATGCCCACTTACTCTCCGGGCAGCAGCAATAAAACAAATGCCACTTCAGGCCTGCTCTGGATTTGTCTATCTTCAGTGAGCCCCGCAAGGGCTGCAGACCACTCTTTACATGAATGATAGTGGCTGCTTGCTCTTCTTACCAGTGCAAGTAATAGTGGCTCCTGCATCTTGACAATGACTTGTTTCTGCTAAATTTTGTTTGAATTTAGCAGGAAAGTAGATTTCAGTTGCCCCCCTCCCCCACCCGCTTTCATCTTCCCCCCTTCCCCATCATTTTGGGCAAATTCAACTGAACTGTTAAATGTCAAACACAGTAAAGATAAGGCAGTTCCACTGAGTGGCAGAATTAATCAAATGTCTTAGTTTCACAAGATTAGGCTGGCAAGTCTCTGTTAAAAAGCCCACACAGTAAATTTAGAGCTTCTCTTTCCTTCTACCAATGAAATAATCTGCTTGACAACATGGTATCTCTGCCAGAATAATCCAAGAATGAAGAACTGCCCTCAGATACATCTCCTTCAGATCCGAAGATACACAGTACAAAAATGAAGACAAAGATGAATAACTACAAGAAGCTAAAAATCATTATTATATAAATCATTATTTTGGGAAGTATTAAGCAACTGCTAGACTTCCAAAATTCTAGAAAAAGACTGCAGAGTCCATCTCTTGTAGCTCATCTATGGTTTTGAAAAATCTAGTCCTTGAATGTTACTTGATAGAGTGAAGTACAAAGACTACAAATCTGGAAGCAAAGTGAGCTTAAAGGTTAGAATTAGGCACCTATCTCTGCTTGCCTGCCTCTCCAAATAAAGTTCAGTATTGAAGATTTCTGCAACTTTTGCATACATTTTCAGAAGCAAAGCTAGCACTCCCCCTGCTTTGAAGTGACACATTCCTCCTTTTAATACGAGGTTATGGCTTACGAAACCTTGCCCTTTTTAACCAATAGATCAGATCTGATTGGTGGTGATTCAAAATTATCTTTTCTGACAGAGGGTTTCACAGAGAGTGTAAAATAATTGGTCTAGTGCTCAGAGACCTGACACGGACGTCACAAATGGCTCTCGTTAGCTGAGCCATCTGAGCCATGGGGTCCTAACTACCCTTCTGCATTACTGACAGAGCTTCCCCACCAGAAGCAGAAAAGAGCATTCAGAGAAATGTTATTCTGTGCTTACCCTGAAGGTTATTGATATAGAAAGCCCTAACTTCAAATCTACAAGACAGAGTCTCCTGAGGTGAATTGGTATTCAGTAAATACTACCAAGCCTCTGCTGGAAAAGTGAAACTTGGATGGCCATTCCTTGAGATACTTGTAACGAATTCCTTTCACCCTAGATTGACATACTGCCTAGGAAAGGTTATAAAACACATGGTTGTTGCTATTAGTACTGAACTCCTGTGCTTCCAAGTCTTTCTGGGAAGCTTTAGACTACTCATTATGAAAAAAACCCAAAGAAACCATTCAGCAATACCTCTGTCATAACCTTAGTCTTCTAAAGAAACAAATTAAATTATAGTTCAAATATAAGCCAAACAAATCGCTTGAAATCTGAATTAAAGAATATCATACTTCTATCACCAAAGCTGTTAGACACTTGCCATTATCCTTCTGTCTCATTGAGTTTTCCCTGTCTTAAAAAGCATAAGACTGTGTGAAATACAAGGAATGGCAGAATAGCAGGAAAATAATATCCACAGATATAGTCATGCATTCCCAGTTGTAATTTGTTCTGGCCTCCTTCATTCCCCTCTTGCTATTTTTCCAGGAACTTGAAGATGAGTGTTTACTACACATGGAAACACTGAGCTTCTGTTATTTGCAGGAATGGTCACAGACTGTGTGCAGAAAGAAGTTATGCCCAAGGAAGGCAATATGCTAAAAATCTCAAAAAGCATATATCCAGGTAAGGAAGAGGCTCAGCCTAGTGTTAGGCAAACTACTAGTAGTGTTTGTTAGGTTAAACTAAAGAGTGGATGACTACAAGATTTATTGAACAAACAATCCATCTTTATTGATTTGCAGGTACAATAAACAAATTGCTTTTACAAATTGAGTGCATACCTATTAGTAGGATCACTTACTCAGAATTAAACTGGGGAGGGAATGCAAGTTAAAAAAAACAAAACACAGCATAAGCAGAGTCACCTAGGTAGAAAATGTTTCCAGCAGGCAATTTTCATAACCAATTCTCAGTTGCTAAACAAGTGGTGCATACTTCATGCATATTCATGCAACCAATGTGTTGCATGACAAATATAATCAAGTCTAGGAAAGAGAGAATGCAAGAGTTGAAAGTATTAAGGGAACTAGTAAAGGAAAGCAAATCACTTTTTTCTCTGGTCTGCTGGTTTGAAACCAATCTGTATTAGCAGGCATGAAGTTGTAAACGTCCAACATCTGACTGTGAACCAGTCCATGGGAAATCAGCTGGCAGACTTCTTCCTGTCCTACTAAATGCCAAAGCCTGTGAATGCCTGCACAGAACTGACTCCTGAGCTCCTAGAAACCATGGATGCAACAATTAGAATCAGCACAGCAAAATATGAGCATCCACAACTATTGTTTATTTTACTCAAGGATGTAATCAGCTCCTTTCTGCAGAGTTTACTTGTCTGGTCTAACCGTAATTTTCTTGTTATTACAGAATTGCTGTCATGTTTTGAATGCTAATGTCTGGCCAGTTTCTTATTAGGGATCCAAAATAATATTAATCTCTCTATTTCAGAAACATTAAGGCTAAAAACCTGAAAACCTGAACTAGAGAAAGATGTTATCCTCTTCCACATGCAGGAATGAAAAAATGTTATAATGTCTAACATTAGAAACTCTTAGAACTTTTCCAAAAAAAGAATGTTTAAATTTTGCTCTAAAATATTGAATTTTTCCTTTCATGCAAGTGTTAACTGGATAGATTCTTCATAAACTTTGTGAACATATTTGAGGGGCTTGGATCCAGTTTCGAAATAGCTATAAATTACTATAACTTGGCACCAATCTTTCATAAAGACAGATGATATGTACAAATTTTTTTCTGCAATAATCATAAAAGAAATATTTTATTTAAATGGCAGCCACAATCTAAAGGTTGCAGTTTCTATGTTAAAGACACTTCCCAAGTTGGGTCTGAATTTGACTTCGTATGCAGTGAGTCAGGGAAGCTCTACATGAGCATCAGTTATGGCCCAGTTTTGATGTCCTTTGAGCACTAAAGAGCAGAGCATGCTAAGTGCTACCAGTTCTCATCATTTCAGCCTTGACTAATAATTTCTCAGAGGAAGTAAACCACAGCTTCACTATAACTCTGTATTTCATGACACTTTGGAACAAATTTCCAAGACCTGCTTTCAATGAGAAAAGATGGGGATCTAGAATTAGCAACACTTACAAAACCAAGTTTCCCAGCTTCTTGATACCATAAAACAGCAGGAATGATAAATTGCACTTACATTTTAGCTAGTCTTTACTGCAAAGACCGTCTTGGCATGTTGAGAGGAAAAACAGAAAACCTCACTCTTCCAGTACCAGCTGAACTGAATTCATTGAGCTCAAGACAAAGTTATTTTTCCTTGCTCTGTCTTCTGGCAGTATCCTCCTTTCTGTGAAGGAAAAGACCCAAACAAATCAGTGGTGTATCTACAGACTATACACTTGTAAACTTGCCAAAAAGCTGAAATACAAAGTCTTGTTAATTTGGAAAGCAATTCAGCCCCAAAGCATTTGGATTAAATTCCACAAAATGTTATTTTTGAGTTGCAAGACTCACCTGGCTGAAGAGCAGTGGTTCCTGTAGCACAGGCTCAGGTATTCCATGGTGGTCTTGAGTTTGGTGATTTTGTTTTATTTTGAGTTTTTTCATGGAAATTATTAGTCTATTTTGAGATTCACCCTGCTTCTTCAGATGCCTAAGCCCCGGTGAGGCTTAGGGCTGCCAGAAAGGTCAAAGTCATTTTGACCTCCAAATCCTGCTGCTGCTAAGCACAGGTTGCAGCACCAACAGCTTCCTGTCCTCCCACCTTTTTTTCCTGGAGAGGGAATGCAGACACATGCTGCAAACTAAAGAGTTGATGGCAAAATGATTTCATCTACAACAGCAATATTTGACCAGCTCATGGAGACCAAGTCAGTACAGGCCCCTTCTGTGGAGGTCTCAGAATCAATTTTTAAAGTATTTCACTGTTGATGATAGCTGAAGCTGAGATGTCAGCATCCTTATGATTAAAAGTAGTATTGCAAGTGCTCTCATGCACCAGTAATCTCTAAACTAATTTAGCCATGTCAGTAGCATTTTCATATTGGAAGTGGCTGGCCTTATTTACAGACTTATCATTTCCAAGGTAACAGCTGAATTCAACCGCTATTAGACCTTCCCACAAACATCTCATGGCATAGGTGTGGAGGACTCAGAGGTCAGAATTGAGAAGGAGCTGCCATCTGTCTTTAATTCTCCCACAATGTGATGAGAATTTTTGAAGACAATTTGGAGAATTTCTTTGGAGAATTAAGTCTTAAATTTCTTTGGAGAATTAAAAATTAAATTTCTTTGTAGACTTTGGAGAATTAAATCTTTACACACAAATAGAGACAACAGCCCCTCGGTGCTCCCTTACTTGTATTGCTGTCTCTGCTCAGAGAGGGCTGTAAGAGAAGCATATGTAGTATCAAGATGTAAATGCATTAAAATGATTGCTCCATAACCCCATATCATAGGAAATAGTCTATCTGATTGTACAGATTCAAGTGCTTTGATATGAGCCACCAGGGGCTGTGAGCCTAAAGACAATCTGTGTGCCTAAAGACAATCTGTGTGCCAAGCCATTTGAGTTTGTGTTTTGTTTGATTTTTCCATCCTTTTATCTTTAATATACCTACCTTTAGCTCCTTGAGTCTGCATCGTGCAGGAAGTGTCTGAAGCAGGGTGAGGCCTCACCAGCTGAGTAAGACTGAAAGCCTCTGTGTAGAAGGGGAAGATGAGCTGTAAAGGCATCAAATTTGTACCTGGATTGGAACATTCTTATCTGAAGATGGCAGGCTTGGTGGGGAGCACTGAAAAGCCTGACTGTCACACTGCCATCATAGTGAGTGAGGAGACATTTTTCTATTAACTGAGGTGCCGGAGATCTTGAAAATAGTCTCAGCATTTGAAATATATGGGACAATGCTGACATATGCTGAGTTTAGTACTGTACTAAAATTTATTTTAGCACATCTTCCAAAGAATGCAGTAAGGGCAGTTGGAGGATTGGCAACCTCTGCCAGTACAGCTCTGTTGGAAGAGCTGAGGAACTTCCTGAGTACTTTTGTCTAAAACAAACAAGAGGCTTTCCAGGAAGTTCTGAGTAATCATCTGACCTTGTGTGTAACTTAACAGCTACAGAGAGGAAAAAACTACCCTGAGATGGAGAGACAAACATTTAAGTAAACAAGAAAATGCACAGGCCTGCTTGAGGAAATTAAGAAAGAACAGATTGGAACATGCTGCAGGAATTTTAGCAGAGAGCAACCAATCCAGTGAGACTCCTGAGAGAGCTGCATAGAGTGAAATGTCATAAAGACAGCCTACTGACTCCACACCGGGGATTTCCTCTGGAACCTGCCTTCATCTCCAGAGTTTAAAGATCTCTCTGTCTTTCTGCAGGCCTCTTACTGCTTTCCCCAGCTAAACAGCTTCTGTCTTTAGAGATGATGGGGCATCAATATTCTCTACATGAGACCACAAGTGGCCTCATAATACAGAAAAATGAAGAGCCCCTGCAACCTTCATGCTTTATTCAGGGATCCCATCCACAGAAATCAAGTCAACTACTGATAGCAGTACTACTCTGTAGGCAGCTTTTCTACTTGAGCCAAATTAATCATAACAATGGTATGGCTTTTCCAGTTAGGCAATCCTGCTTTTTAGGTTTTGATTCTCCTGCACTAGGAAGCTTCAAAGAGACTGAAAATAAAGAGCAAGTCAAAAGAAAAAAGGAGATGAGAAGTTGCACAGAAAACAAGCTTTTACATGCCTGTGAGCAGATGCTGTGGGAATCTTAACACTGAATACCTCTCCAATTCAATTACAAGTATAATGTCAATTTTTGTTTGTTTTATGTATGTGCATGCACATAAATACATTCCAACAAGTGTCTATTCATATGCTACAGCTCTTAATACTTAAAATGTTTTTGCAGTCGTGCAAATATGTCTATACACCAGAGGAAATAGAATTAAGTCCCTGGAAATTTAAGGAGGGTGGCGCACAAACACACACACACACAGAGCTGTTGCTCTATCATTACATGAATCACAATAGCAACATTGTAGGTTAGGAATAGGTTTAGGGCCATAGATATCACAGCATCCAGTCTTTTCTGAAGCCATCTCTACCACTGTCCCGAAACCAACAATATTGCATTATAGACACCTTGGTTGAAGCCTTAACTTATGCAATGTAGATACCACAGCTCACTGGGTTGCCCTGCAAAAGATTTGTCATGCTTTAAGCTAAATTTGCGTTGTGTGCAAAAAATCGGAGCACACACCCTGTCTCTGAGATAACCTTCCTTAACCTTTCATATCAGCGCAGCAGTGTTTTAGTGGTTCCTCATATCCAACACAATCCACTGAAGGATAAGAACAAGAGATGAAAGAAAGAGTGGATTACAAAGAGGAATTTAAATAGTCATGTTCTGGCTTTGTTAGAAGTAAGTATTTGTGTTGGTGCAGATGTCTAAAAATACATTTTTTTACTTTTAAGTGGTAAACACCATCACTGATTTCTTTTCCAGTCTGTACAATTTTTGAGATAAACTGATTCTGAAGTATACATTGTCCCTGGTTCTACAGTGCCCATGAACACAGTTTTTGGGTGGACCATGGGGCCTGTTTACTTTTAGACTTTTAAAACTAAGATTGAAAACAGATGGATGGATGACTTTCCCAGCCCCCTCTTTTTCTGCAGAAGAAAAAATAAACAAAAAGAAAAAAAGAAATGATGATTTCTTTAGAGCAAACACCAAAACATTTGAGACAAAAGAAGTTTTATTTCAGACTCCTCACCAGGACCAAGCTTATAATCTGCAAAACATTCAGTCCTGATGTGCTGAGGAGGAGGAAGGGACAGCTGTGTGTCAGCATCAGTCTTCTCTGTGAAAACACAAACCTAATTCTGTGCCCTTTGATTTGGAGAGTGATAAACAGTAGAATGACTCAAGACACCTCTTTTTTCCACAACAGCTTAAAAAAAAAAAATAGCAGCAGAAAATAGTTTCAACTTGTAAGAAAACTAACACCTCAGCAGACACAAGCATTTGCTAAATGTAACACTGGTCTTTCTGTTCCTTCAGTTTCCACTGAAGTGTTTCCAGTTGTATTTGGGTTTCTGCTCACACAAATATCCTCCTTTTGCACAAGTCAGATTCTAGTCACATGCATCATACTGGGGAGGATAAACTTCACGGTAAGCTTGATTTTAATCTTATGAATACTGGTGTAAGAGAATAATCAAGTGCAGTGATGTAGCTCCACTGCAAAAGAAGAGAAAGATGTCCAGTCAGACTCTAGCTCCTAAGTCCTCTGCTATAATTAGAATTTTTCTAATTTGAAAAATGAACAGCTAGCCAGGTACTCAAGACTATGCTTAAAGTTACAAGCAAAGGAAAAATATTTTTAAATTTTGTTTTTTTACAGAATCTAAACAAATATAGTAAGTTTTTATTATTAATACATTTCTGTACAATACATTCACCATTGATAGGTCAAGTTGGAGAAAATCCATTGAAACAGACTGAAAAACAATGATAAGATAATTATTCTTCTCCTTTTTAACTCTGGAGTTGGAATACCAACATGTGTGACATCGCAGTAGGAGCAGATTATGATCTGCAAATACCTTCACCCACCAGAAGCAAACACCTCCCTCGATGCACACAGGAAACAGGAGCTCATGGCATTGACCCAGCATTAGGGGGACTTAAAGCTACACTTGGTGTCAGGGCAGAGCAAGAACTACTGTTCACAATGTGACCCTGTGATCCCCCAGCTTCCACTGCATCCCTACATGGCAATCAGTATGAGCCAGGGGTACTGTCCTGGTCTAAGCACCACTAATACATACACCTTTCCTCAGAAAAGTCTGCTGCATCATTATTCTAGAGAATGGAGACTGGAGCAATCTCTGAAGAACAAATGCATCAAAGCTATTGAGAGCGCAAAAACCTTGAATTTCATCTGGGAATTTCATCATTCAAGGATTGTGAAGCATTCCAGTACACTAATCACACACTGCAATAGCTGTGCAAAGTATAAAGCATGACAATGTTCATTGTACAGGATGAACCAGACACACAGAAGATAAAGGCAACATTCTCAAAAATGGCTAATAATTTTGGAAATCATGGGGATTTGGAGTATTCTAACTGAAAATCTCTTCATAAGTAAAGTACAATCTGCTTTGATACCTTTTGTTCCAATAGCATTTTTAAAAGTTCACAGCACTTCCAAGAAAAAAGAAAAAGATTTTTCAGATGTTGAGACCTTCAAAAGAAATGGACATGCTTTGAAGTGTTAACCTTGTGACTGCACTAAGAACATGTGCTGAGCCACTGACAGAGTGGGAAAGAAATTTCTGGATACTCACTGCTTAGGGAGCTAAAGAGTTGTGCTTTCCCCTCTTGCCCCCTTCGGTAGGCATATGGATTTTATCTGTCATCTAAGCTACCAACCCTATAACCCAGCAGCTGACCTCCAGCCACCAGGCAAACTTTGAGGCTGCATTAGAAATTGGGTGCATAGTTTTGTCACTCTGATTTAGTGTGGTAGTACAGAATGTAGATAACAGACACTGCATTGTTTTTCTTCTCAAAAGGTAATGTCTCTCAAATATACTTTCAAAAAGTCTATGCATAAGCAAGTGCATGTCTGCAACATAGGCCATGCCCAAAGTCTGCCTTGGCCTTTTCACTCCTATTGCTTTAGACATCTATTTCTATATGAACAGGCTATGAATAGGGGAGAAATACACAGGCTGGTAGACAATCCCCTGTAGCCCAAGGAAACATCTGCCGTTAAGTAAAATGCTGCTACAGACTGCACAAGACAAAGCTATTAATTCCTAAAAAATGAGCTTGCAGGTCTTACATTTAATGGACACTTTTACCAGAGCATGAACCACAAACACAACCCATAGCAATAACTGTTCACAGTCCATTAGGAAAGAATGGCCGAAGTTCAATTTTTTTTCAGCATATGTTCAGATTCTTTTTAACTATGCTCACTGTTAGGGCCAAATTTATTAGGACAGTGTGAGAATTTTGTATAATGAATAAGTGCCCCACAGCTTAAACCTTCACATAAATGAGTTTAACACTGATGAAAATGAACCTTGACAACTTTTCTGTATCCTCTGAAAAAATGGCCTGAGACAAAGCTGTATGAAGAAAAATAGGACACCTGATAACCCAAGTACAAGCAATGACTTTGCCTTGGCACAATCTGAGTACACACTGGAAAAGCAAGACCATGCAAACTAATACTACCTAAGGGATCACTCCATCACATGCTGGCCACTTACACAGGGTCAGCTCCTGAAAAATGTCTCCCATTTTATATTTACCCTGAAAATCAGAATAGAACACAGCTGCACACAAAGACTTTCAATGAAAAACAGTTAGTAAAGAGCCTACCTCTCTAATTATTTGAAAAGAAAAAAAAAAAAAAAAACAAACAAAAACCACAGCTTCTGTCTTTTGCCTCTTCTTCATTTCCATTGAGCCTCAGGCCTCAGTGGTTTCTCCAGGGGCAGTAAATGCCACTCTATTAGGGCAAAGCTTTTGGCTAGTGATGAGGGAGGTTTACCTAGTGGGAAATCCAATGTGCAGAACTACTTTCATCACCCGTGGTTGTGCTGGAGGTGAATGTTTACTGGAGAAGCATCTGGCCAACTGGCATAAGCAGTAGATGGAAAATTCCTTTATAGGGGTGGGAGGAAAGACAACAGTGAATTAGGTGAAAGTCGTAGCAGACAGCCCTGTCTCTACTATAATGGTCCTGGGTGTAACATATGGTATGAGAAGGGATTTGCCTTCCTCCAGAACACCCTGCAGGCTGTTGGGAATACAAGCAGCAGAGCTGAGAGTCCTGGCTGCTCTCTTCATCTACACAGATGCCCACCTCTGCGGTCAGAGTTCACACACAGCTCACCTGCTGTGTCAGGTCCATGATTTGTGTTAAGCAGCCTTTGTCACTAATGTCACCAAGCTGTCAGTTCTGAAAGAGATGAACGTTTCCCACCAGCGGCTCATAACTGTCTTCACTGTGAGTTTCCCTGGGTGACCCCTCATCCAAAACAGATGAATTTCAATTCAGTTTAACAGCTGACAAAAATCACAGCGTGCAGTAGTAAGGCTGCAATGACACTAAGGAACTGAATAGCAGGCTAACATGATATGATCACATCCTCACATTTCTTGTTTTTCCTGTGCTGCAAAACTAAAATCTCACCCTACACTTCAAATATGAAACATTGCTCCCACTGTCCTGCATGTCCTTCTTATTTCCACATAACTGGAGACAAAATCTCACTAAAATATCAGAATTTCTAATTAATTGAAATCTGTTAGCATTTTCTATCTTCTCTGTGTAAACATCAACAACTATACACGGCTGCAGAAAATGAAGATACTCCTACCTCCTACTGATCATTTAGATCACAAGCTCTCTCAGAGATAGCACAGCTTTTGTACAAAGTGCAGCACTCAGCTCAACAGGATTCAGATCCCGACATAGACCTCCCACAAGTGTAAATGAGACTTCATGCAGAATTAAACAAAAGCTGTGAAGAGGAAAAGGAGCAGGCAACATTTCATCTTCCTAATAAGCAATATCCCAACATAAAACTGCTGCAGTATAACCAAATATATCCTGTTCCATTAAGATAGGCACTTAAAAACCACCAATTGTCAAAGACACCAATTTCCAGACAACTGAGCTTCCATAATTCTGAGGTTCATTTTACAGATTTTTTTTTCCATGATCCTGACTGTTTTGTTGTTGGCTTACAATCCACCATCTGCTTCTCAAGTGGTAAATTGAATTTCAAAAGCAAAACAAACCAAGAGATGGTAGATTTTGGAGTCTGCACCTGTACTGGTTCATTGAACAAACTATTTTCTCTTCCTATAGCACTACACCTTTAGGACATGCTTCATCTCATTAAAAGCATAAAGTCAACTCTTTAACCAAAACATGCTTGAGGAAGGCAGTTGAAGTCTGAGAAATATTTAAACATTCTAGGTCCTGTCATTTTGAATCTCATACAATGCAGAAGAAGCTGAGATACATCATATATATATTTTCCACTCTCAGTACTGTGAATAAACTCATTGTAGGTCATTACACACAAAACTGCACAACTCAATTTTGCTGTTTAAAGTATGGAATTGCAAAGAAGTGTTAAATCAGTTCTAGGGTATTTAAAAGTTCTATCAATTTTGAATGAAATTTCTTACTTAGCATCAGATGAGGTCATTTTCCTAAGCATGCTTTGACTCCCTTTCCCGAAACTAGATGTGCAGTGTAAATCTGACAGATCATCTCAAAACATCAGAAGCATTTAGAGTTATCATCAACATTGAAATAATGGATCATATCCAGAAACTTAAACAGCAGTTTTAGTGATCTGTGTAGCAATCTTCATTTCCCATTACTGGAAATAGAGATGCAATGACGTTAAGCCCCTCAGTGAAGGTCACCCAGCACATTTTCTGCATCCCCTCCTACTCATCTTTTTGATCACTCTGAAGCACAGATAAACAATAGTCTAGGTCATGGTGCTTGGCCCACTTGAAAACGTGCCTACTACAACGCACACTTCAGCTGAGGCATCTGGGATCTGAGACCTTGGTAAGAAGCAAACTCTCCAAACAGGAAGCCCCAGGGAGGGGGAGTGAAGCAACCTAGGCTCCAGTCCAAACTTCTCAGCCTGGTGCTCACTGATTCATTTAACATCCTGTCACTGCCAGCACCCTTCAAAACTCACAGAAGGGCCTTCTGTGGGCTCTTCATCTGTCACACGCAGGCATTGGTACTTTTGGTCACCACATAACACCTTCAAACTGGAGCACGGAGGGCCAACTACTAATAACTTGGCACAAACAAATGGAATTGTTTCAGGTAGGTAGAAAAGACAATAATCTATATCAACATGGGTGGCATAAGCCCATTTCCCTGACACAGCTCCCACTTAGAACCCTTAGCAATAGCCTAGTCTTTTTTCACAGCTGTGTGCTTTTTACTTTGAATTTCTGTGACAACAATTTTATAAATTCCCAGCCAGGTAGACTATAATAGAGTGATAACTTGCTAAAATAATTTATTTTTGCACTGTTAGCTAGCTACAGTATTATCAACTTTCATTGCTTCCTTGGTGATGCTTAGATTGTTAGATAAGGCAGCACCAATCCTTTTTATATCTGGTTTTCTACCCAGAATGGGCCATACTTGATTGTTGTCTAGCCAAGCATGCTTGGAAATTGTAATATCAGTTGTCCAAAGGGGCAAAGTGAAAGAGTACACAAACTCGTAATTTAGATCAAGGAATACACAGGTGACAGTGCAACTAGTTTTGAGGTTTTTTTCTGACTTGAAAAGTTTATAACAACGGTTAGATGCTCTGCAAAGGATACAATTATTTTCAGCATCTGAAGACCTGACTCAGCAGAATAAACTTAATAAAGCAGGTTTAAAACAAATACATCACAGGTGCCATTAGTTCACAAAAACAGAGCCATGCAATGACCCTGCTATTATCTGTACACTGAGAACTATTACCATGAAAGTCTGACAGAAGAACATAATAGGAATAATATACCCATCTGCTGGGTTTTGTCAATACTAAAATTATTTTCTGGCTATTTTCTTGTCCTCCTTACAAGCAAAAACCTTTGAAATATAAACATTTTGGCTTTTGAATTCTGTGTGTGTATTTTTTGAAACTGAAAAACTAAATTATCAGGGAATTATGCCTCTAGATCCTTGTAAAGCCAGTATTATTTTTTTACAGGCTAAGTATCGGAGTGATGCTGAGAAAATACAGATGTGAACATTAAGCACTTCTTCCCGTCATAACTGCCCAACTGAATGAGTTTTGCTACAGATGAGGGAGATGAAAACTCAAAAGAGGCTACTTCAAGACATTTTCCAAAGGCCTTTAGTGCAATTAGAACCATACACAAGCCACTTTCTTTATCATGTTCTCCTTTCCAAGGAAGTCCTTGCATTCATTAGGAACCCCCCCTAGCACTTTACAGTATTTGTTTGTTAACCCCTCAGGATGTTCCAGGAAGAGATTATCATTATTTATGGTCTGTTTATTTCTTTCTAAATCTGGCAAATGAATAAAAAATGATACAGGGTAGCTGGCTGACTGCTACCATTGAGGACCTTTTTGCTTTGGTCAAAAGGTACAAAACAGATTAACCAGTGAAAGAGGGAAGAGGAAGAATGTTTCTGATAAATTCAGTCACTGAATCTGCAATTAAGGAAGCTCAGCTTCACATTTGTCCTCATTTCTATGCACAAATGCCTTTCTGATGCAAACAAGTTCTGTTTCTCCCAGTTCACCCAAACTCATCTCACTACAGTATGGTCTTTGATGGACACAGGCTTATTTGGTCCCTGGCTTTTCTGATCCAATAGGATCTTCTTCATACCTGCTGGGCTGCCCTACACCTGTACCCATCTTCCGCAAATTTGTAATTCCCAAGATACTTCTTTCTACTTAAACACACACAAGCCATTTTTAAGAATGTTTCCTTTTATTTTGGTAAGGGTGAGGGCTTTTTGTTTGTTTGTTTCTTTTGATTTTGATTCTCTTTAAAGCCTAAAGCTGAAATAAAGAAGGGGCTGTCACTCCAGGCCAGCCCAACCAGCAACATTTGGTGCTCTGGAATCACAGGGTACCCCATAGGTGAGACATGAGTCATTGACTCATGAGCCTTGCTCTGAGCTGTGCTGCTTTCTGGCTTCCATCAGCAGAGCTCCACTGTGGGGGTTCAGCCTCCTTGGTTTTGTCATCCATACCCCTTGTTTAAAGTGAACACCTTCACCCCCACAGGCTGAGACCCCTAGGCTTGAGGAAAATTGCCAGCACTCCTGGAAGGTAAATTTTACTGCCTGACACTTCAGGAGACAGCTTTGAAGGGCAAACCTCTACAAATTGCTGTAAGAGAATCCTCAGTTCTTCTGTGTCCCTGTGATTCATCAGTCAGCAGAGGAAGCCCGAGAGACACGCTGTCTTCTGAGGGGTCTCCCCTTTCCCTACTGATGATCCTGACTTTGCAGTGTGTCTGCAGCAAGCTTGTGTGTGGAAATTGTACAGACATGACATAAATCACTTCAGATTTTCTAGCAATTATGTGACCCCAAGGCAACATATTCAGTAAATTAAAAATAAATTACGTGATGGCCTGATGTGACTTCAGCAGACCTCATATCAGACCCAGCCTGAGGGAGGAATGTGCCTTCTAGACTTTTCATAACGACTGTCCTGCAACAACGAGTCAATTATCTGCAGATACTGTGTGTTTAGAAGACATAAACCAAGACCAGCTGATTTAGAAAACTTTAAAACAGACTTGAAAATGCACCTCTAGGGCCTCACTTACACCAGAGTGCAGTACATAAGTCCAGGTGACACCACTGCTTTACAGCAGCTCTGAGGGGACACAAAGGATGGTACTGTAAAATCACTCAGGAGTTTGAGGATGGCCATATTACCTATGTGAGAACTCACAAATGAGGAGTCACACTCCAGAACACTTCCAGTCACGCTCTCAAATGTGAATGTTCAGTTCATCTCCATATCTGGTTTCTCAAACCAAGTGAGAGCTTCTTAAAAAGTAGACAGCTGTAGAACAGATGTGATGACTGAGTTCTGGAACTGAGATTTGCATGCAAAGTCTGCCCATAGCACTATTCCTCTTCTCATGCTTGCATCTGGGCAGAAGAAAAAAATCCACGAATCTGCATCATACACCTACTCATCTTTAGTATGCATATATAAACATACAGCTGTATTTTGATTTCACAGAAAAGCCAGAAAACAAAGGATTATAAATTCATATGCTTTCTTTTTTTTTTTTTCTCAAGATAGCTGACAGAGCCCCAGAAGAATATGTCTGCATCTTCTAATAACTTTTGGCTGGTGGGGTAGTTTATACAAAGCTGAAAATAAATACGGTTCAGCTTCCTCTGAATATAGATAGATGTCAGCTCCAATTCTTGTTTATTTATGAAACCTTTCTTAAAAATTATTATGGAGACTTTTTCAAATGTGCTGCTTCTCTCTGTTTCTAAGCTTTTAGAGAGGTAGCTAAGTTTAAAGGGATTAGAGTCAAAATACATGCTTTATTTTCTAAAAGTGTCTAGCCGATGCACAGAAGAAAGTTTATTTTCATTTTCTTGATGACAGGTATAACATATCTTCATACATATGGCAAGCTAAACACTACTACTTTGAAATACATCTCATTTTAACTCTGGAAAAGCTCTATTAATTCTTCCCATTATCTCTATACACAAGTTGCCACCATAGGTGTCAATTAGTAACTTATACTGTTTCCCTCTTTTTTTTTTTGAAATGTCAATCATTTTTTATCTCATTAAACCTTAGAAACAGTGGGGATGAAACCTTTTCTGGGTCATACTCTTGGAACATACTCTTCTAGCTGAACTAGAACTCTCCTTTTAGCCCAAGCTCCATGTCATTTGAAATTTCTTTTCAGAAAATGGAGACCAAAAATGAACATACAAAACTTGATATGGTCCATTCAGTACAGTGAAAAGTGGAAAAATTAACCTCTTTTCCCTGGAAGAACTTGCTTTTTATCTCTACTATACAATACAGTCTGTATTCAATATAATTGAACTGAAAATTCATTCCGTTTAAACAGTAGTTGTCCCCTTTCATTTCTTTCAGGCTAGTCCACAGAGAAGTCTCTGATTCACTTGCATTTTATATTTTCACCTTCATCACAGCACCTAATTTAATTTTGTCCTGTGTTCTCTATATCGTGGCTCTTCAACCTCTCTAGTCCTATCACAGGGCTTTCTTTGAAGGCCAACATCTCACACTAAATCCACTGACAAAAACCAATCAAATATTCTCATCTTCTCCTGTGCCCTGTGGCTACATTGTCAAGGCACTGGTGAAACTCAGCCCTGTTCTGGGAAGCAGTAGGTATTGAGTGCCTCAAAGAAACACAGTAGAGAAGATGATGAGAAGCAGTACCTTGGAATGAGGTGGCCTTAGGAGATGGCTTTTTAGAAGATGGCTTGCAGTCAGCAAGACTCATGCACACACCAGGTTAAGTCACTAGGTTTGGCCGCTACTTCATGATGAGGAAATTATTGCAATTGGTAACAGTTTAAGATTAAAATTCCCTGAAAAAAATATGGAGAAAATTGCCAGAATGTTTCACCTCACATTTGGATAATCCCTCTTGCTTCTTCCCAGTGCAGTGATATTAGGACTAAAAATAGGCCTTGCACAAGTTGTGCCCGGGAAGATCACAAAAGATTTCTGTAATAGGGCGTGGAAAATTCCTACCCACAGGACACATGCAAAAAAATTACATTAGCAATCAAGTCTATGAATCAATTCAATTCAAATGCTTCTGAGTGGAGGAATCCTTCAAGCCCACATGTATAAAGCTTTGAAGTAAAACCTACAAATAAAAGTTACAGCAACCAAATAGCTAACAGCTCTATGGTGTCTCCAATAAGCATGAACTCATACTACTTTTTTTTCCAGATGGTGTAGTTCTTAGTCTTTGCTAGGAGCAAAAAGCAATTTTCCACCAGCTGGCCAAGGAGGGAGAAAAATCGAGATGGATAAATTTGACTTTCTACACAAGTGGGCTCAAATCAATTCTTACCTTTCCTATCAACAGTTTTCACAAGTGTTTGAAGGAGATGAGGGAATGGAGGCCATGAAACCAATAAGAGGGAGGAAATGGTTTCACAGCTTGCAAAAAAAAAAGGCTGTCCTTGTTGAAGGGACAAAAGAGGTGTTTTGTTGCCTTAGATGTTTAAAGTTTCTTAGAACAAGCAGGCATTAAACTCATCAGAACAATACCCAGCCCTGGTCTTCCTCTCAAGAATGGGCTAGTGAAACACCAACACTCCACGGTGACTTCAGCTTTCTCCTGGATGCAAAAATGCCTGACACTACATTGTACCAGAAGGCAGTTCTGCTGTGAACATTTTTAAGTGAAACTGGTTTTGATCAACACTCTTTTTTTGTTTCAAAATCCCTTCCTCACAAGCCATTACCTTTACTTTTCTGCCTGGCTACATGCCTCAGCATCTACCTGGCTCTCATTCCTTCTCTCCACCCTCCCTTTAAAAAGAAAATAATTTTTCCCTCTGCATTACTATGTCAATGCCTTGGTATTGGAATTAGAATCTGTTATTTTAAGTGCTGGGCAAAGAAACATTTGCCCAGAGTTGCTCAGGAGAGCCAGTCCACAGAAAGTTGGCACAGCTTGAGAGTTCAACCAGAAACTGGACTTCAGGCTGTCAAACTTGCTGCTCAGGCCCCTCTCCAACTCAGCAAAAGGATACAAGCAACCCATCTGAAAACCCTCTCCCTGAAAACTCAGAAACATGGATTGCAGTGAGGCAGAATAAAGCATAGCAGAGCAATGGAAGAAAACAGTGAAATGTCTGGAGAAGTGGAAAATTCTCAGCCACACCAAAGTCCCTCTGAAATCTGGGCAAGCTGAGAAGACATAAGGAGCTGGTTAGTTTGCCTGCTCTTTCTACAATTTAATGAACTTAAAGGGCAAGGCTAATTTAGATCATTAGAGTAAGTGTCCTGATGGGGTCTGATGCCTTCAGGAAGCTGCCTGTGCAGGGTGTTGTTCCACCTGAAGAGACAGGTAGGAAAGATTAAAAGTGAACCAGCTGGTTGTGACCCCTCCCTCAGCCATATGCCAACAGGAATTTTCCATCTCTAAGAGCTTCAAGCCTTTCTGTCCAAAAAAGCCTTTCTATCCAAAGTAGAAGAAGACTCCATCAGCAAGACAAAGAAGAGAGAAAGAGAGGAAGAGGGCAGGAAGGGAGGAGAAAAGAGAGTCTGGGACAGCAAAACTACTATTCTTCTGTGGTTCTGGCAGAATGTAACGCTGATGAATGTGCACCCTACCACAGCTGAACCAGAGTCACACACCTCTACAGCTGCCTGATGGATTATTGTCAGTTGGCACTGGTTAGATTGGTGTCTCCCTTGCGCCAATTAAGATCACTGTGATATTAATTTATGCAAAGATGAACCCAGCTTTCCCATACTTATAGCTCTGTACTAACACCTGTTGTGTCTTTATGAACAGGGGCTGTGCAGGGCAGAGATTAACTTAACAGACCCTAGCACAGTAAAGCCCTTATCCCTGGCCATTATCACCACTAAATATCAGAAAAATAGATTATACTTTCTTTCCTGCACAGACTTACTACCTACTGCCTGAGGCAAAAGAGAGGCTGGTCTCTCTGTTCAGTTGTAACATGAGACCTCAGCAATTTTCATTTTAAGAGAGCGGACTGAGCTTAAATAACAACAGTATCTTTTGGAAGACAAGGGAAAAACCAAAGCAAGCCAATCCAAACAACAAACCCAAAACAAAAGCCCCTACCAAAATCAAACCCAACACACGTAGACAAAGAAAAAGGCTCTTGATTTCAATTACAGCCTTGGTCCCAACATTCCTAATGATATAGGCGTTCACCTAATTTACAAGTAAGATCAGACCTCGAACTGATGAAATAGACTGTGGTCCAGGTTTATGAACCTCAGTTGTGGACTGAGACATGGTCATGCTTCCATGGCCTTTGCTTATATAAAACACCAAACTTGTGGGTGCTGTGCCACCAAGAAAAGTGTGTGCACGAGGCAATGTAAACTGCTGGGGTATTGAGTTTTTTCTCCCTTCACCGCCATTTTAACAGCTTCACCATGCCACCCTCAAGGGAAGAGAAGCAACTCTTGCTCTCTCCTTCACCTCTTCTGTTTATTTTTGTGATATCCTCTATTGCAAGAGGTTCTTTATCCTTGTGGCAGTAAAATGAGACATTGCCCGTATGGCTGAAAGCTTTAATCTGCCAATACCTTTATGAATTACAGAAAATGATGGTATTCTGCTTTTAATGTTGTTGAAAGCAGAACATGCCATAAAGGTTGAACAAGGTAATCACAAACTGCACAAGCCAGGGAAAATTTTCAACTCTTTGGAGACCAAAATGGGTAACCTTACAAAACTAATCAAGCAAATGGAGAATCTGATGATAGGTTCTCTTTTTCACATGAAAAAGAGTAAAAGCCTACAAACATTTTGTTGCTATAGGAAAATATAGAACATATTGTCATTTTGCTTGTAGAGTGAAAAAGCTAAAGATTTGGATTTCTGAAACTAGCCAAAGAATTCAATCAATCCAACTAGGGTTCATGAACAATAGTAAGAAAATATTTCTCTTAAAGTAGGGAGCTGAGACTTGCTGGTTTCTGAGACAAATGACAGAGTGGCAACCCTGATTCAATCACAGATGCATCCATTCAAATTCTAAAGTCTATAAAAACTGCAATATTTTTCAGCAGCTATAAGGTGAGCTGTCAGTTGACAGTCATCAAGCAACTAACAATATTCAGAACACATCACAGGTCTGTATTATTCTTCACTCTATGCTAAGGCATCATTAACATGATCTGGTACTTATACAAACAGAAAAACAACATGTAAAAGGAGGAGTTGAAAAGGTTGTGCTCTTATTTTCTACTATATTTGATATTAGAATTCTTTCTTTGTCCTTTTGGCAACTGGACACAAGAAAGAAAACTGAGCAGAAATACAAACATTAATGACAGAAGAAATGTTGGTGATGCCAGTTAGTCTAAGCCCATTTAAAAGTTTCTCTAGCTCTTTACAAGCTGTTAAAATGCTATATTTTTGCCACCAGGAGTGAGTCAAAGCAGTAAAGTTCTCCACCAGTACATACATCATTCATTAGAAACATAACAGAAAAAGCTGCCACTCTTTCAAAGAAAAGAATACTACATTAGGAAACCTACTTAAAAAGCATGAATCCTTTCCACGAGTATCTGTCAATCTAAGATGTATAGATCTGAAGCAATTCAGTACATTTATCCAGGAACAAATCTCAGGAACAAAAGCTTTTCCAAAAAGCACATATGGTTATCTATGATGGAAGTAGGCCACTGCACCAGACAGTCTTCTCCTGCCACCTCTCAAAATGAACTATTGTGACTCAGTTGACAAGGAATCTCTGTACTCATACAGAATAGTATGCTTATTTCTATTTTGCTTTGGAAAAGACAATTCTCTTTAATTTTGGTTTCATTCCAAATTCAAAGTCTCTCTTGAAACAGAACCTCAACCCTTCAGACATTTCTGACAGCAAGCACTATAGAACAGCATTTGCACGCTGCAGTTTCATTTTTCCTGTGCCTGCCGTCTTTATGCTACTGAGTGCCTGCAGTCCTTTTCTTCTCTGACTACTGAAGGCTTAAAACCACGTGTTTAAATGACTTGCTGAAATAAGGCCAGAGAGAATGAGTAATTATGATTCTCTTCTTCCCTCCCATTTTGCCACTGTACTATTAACATGTAATTAGGAGTCTAATTTTTAGTTAGGTGTTTAAAAAACCCTGAAGCAAAGGGTTTTAAATTATTAACGAGCCATTTTTTAAAAGGCAAACTGAAATAAGCGTACCCTCCTCTTCATATATTTAATGACCATAATGGTTTAACACATTATTCTTCAATTACTAAGGACAGGCTTGCAGAGAAAGGCAGTATTTTCTCTAATTAGAGGTACTAAATTTCCCTTATAGCCATGGTGGTCCACAGCTATGAAAACTGCCTTCACTAAGTGCCAGTCTTAAACTGCACACAGGAGGACATTTTTTAAATGAAGGAATGTATCATCATGCCTCTACTTGTGCTTTTCCACTGTTGGTGCCAGAGTTACTTCTTGTTAGAAAGATCTTCATATCAAATACTTATTTATTAAGGCACTTATTAAATATATATGTGATAGAAAAACAGGTCAATTAAAAAAAATGCATGCAATCATAAGAGGCTGTTGCTTGTTTGATATCCTGTAACGATTTTGGCAGCTAAATCATCTTTAGAGTCTAGTGGCAACAGGGAATTTCATCATCAAGAGGAGGCCTGCAAAGTCAACTGAGTCTGGCTTAGCAGGACTTAGGGCCCACCAAGGACAATGATCCATGAAGTGGAAAATACTTGAGCTTGTGAGCACAGCTGTTGTGGGCTGCATGACTTCACATGCTCAGAAGGTTTGCTCTTTGTTTCAAGCACATCACAATTCTTTCTCTCAATCCATCCAAACCCATGCAGGGCTTCTTGCAAAGTCCTACCAGCTTGGATTAGGTTAATAGAACCTCACTTCTTCTTAAGGACACCACTTGCAGATAGACAGCAGATACCAACTCTCATTAACAGGGGATGCAGAACTTCTAATAAAATGCAGAATTAGCACCCTTTTGTATGTTTTGAGGCTGAATCCACACACAGAGCTCGTCCTGCACCCTGATGCCATACTCAAAAATAAAGACAAAACAAAATCTTTGCTTTTCCAGCGTCTCTTCAGATTTGTGCTTAAGACAACACCCAGGGTACCAAATTTGTAAGTGTGCCAAAATATCAGCTTTCAGTTAAGACGTGAGGTGTTAGCAGCAAGTAAAGGTAAACTTTGAAGCCTGCCTTTGCCTGAACTGATGGAACAGTGTCAGCAGGTATGAGAAAGGGTATGCTACTGATTATAGGCAAACCAGAGCAGAATGTACTACTCTGGAAACGCAGAAAATGGAAAAATGAATAAAGTACCGTGTACACACCCAGAGTGGTTGGAAACAACCAGCCTAAGTCCAGGTATTATTGACAGTCACATGGCACCAAGCCCAGCTTAACAGATAAAATTTTCAGTGCTCCTTTCAGGCCCCAACCAGTGACCCCATATGGCACACTACTGGGTGAACTTACTGTATCAGATATCCTCTATCTTTAAGAATATAGTCTGCCTCCTTTTACAGCATCTGCACAACTTCTGGTGATCAATAACATGGCCCTTGCATGGGTTCTGCAAGGCCACTATTTTCATATCTCTGAGGCCCTGACAACACATTCCCTTGAGTTTCTCTACACACAGCAATTAAATAAATAGAAAATAGCATCTATTTTTAGCCATAACAACTACTGGAACTTACTGAAGAAGACACATTAGCATTAAACCCCTGCTAAGGTAAGAGGAAGATCCCTCTGTTTATCAGCTATTCCAAGTTCAGACCACATATAAGCTATCCAAGAAGGATCAGGAAGATTTTTATCATGATCAGCCTATGGAACCAGATGTATAAATCAGCTTAATCTTCTTACTCTCTGGATTGCAGAATGTATAACTGCATATATTAGGGGACTTTCTGATTTCATTGTCACTCTTGCATCTAGCAGCATGTTTCTTCAAGTCTTCCATTCACTTACAGTGCCCTATGACCAAAAAGGGCCTTTCAATCACTCTTACAGCTGGTTGTGTTCTTAGAAGAAATAAAAACCCAAGTAAACTTCTTCAGTCAAGCAAACTCAAGAACTAATTGTTAAGGTAATACACTATGCCACAAAATTTATGAGGAAACCACACATTAGAGCTCCCAAAGCAATATAAAAAGTAATTTTAAAAGGTTTATTAGCCAATATGTATAGTTCATTATGGGAACTGATTCTGAAACCATCTTTGGCATACCCGCCACACGATTCCACAGGGGCCTATCCTACGTACAGGACTACTTGATGCTTTCCTTAATAAACTGGCTGATGAAAAGACAGTAAGATTATTAATTTTGCAGGTACATCAAGCTGGGAGTGATTGCCAGTGTGCTGGAGGATACAAATAGAATTCAAAATGATCCTGGAAAAAAAAGCGAAAGAGAAGTCTGAAAAAAAAGGAGAATTAAATTCAACTGAAAAAATGCAGGTTAGCATGCTGAGGCAAAGAAAAACAACTAGACAAATGCCCAGTGAGAAGAAATGGGGTAAAAGGGCACTGGTCTAAGTTTCTGAGCTAAAGGATCTCCCACTCCAGATGGCTCAGAACACCTAACACCCTCCCTCATTGCCCTAAAAAGGCAGAAGCAAACTAAACCTCAAGTAATGCAAGGTAGATCAGCAGTCATTCTTACCTGCTCAATTACACTTGAAAACACTAGGTTGTCAACAAGATCAGGCAAGGGAAACGCCTCAAGTTACAGTCTTTGGTTGTGAAAGATTCAGAGGTTAAAATACAGTTGTTCTCATTTTCCTTAGAAGTATATTGGAAAGCCTGCCATTTTCAAAAACATTCACCCAGAGATCAAGACTTCAAAGTGCACTTAATAGCTAATCCCCACAGATCTCCCACAGAGAAAATTCTAAGAAGTTATGTAGCAGGAATAAAGAAACAATGGCCAGCATAGACAAATTCTCTTCTGGATCTTAGTATACGAAGAGAGCTAAGCATGTGATAAAAAGATGAGGTATCACTCAAGGACAGGGGTTTCAATTTTTATTTTCTTCCAATTATGTTTAAATTATATTAAAACCACTATGATTTTAGCTTTTTCCCTTTTTGTATTAAAAAAGAGGACCATAAGTAAAGCAACCTGGCTTGCATACTGATTTATTCTGCATGGTGACACAATTCCAGAAAAGAACTGGGATTCCTAGTAAACAGGAATTAAGGATAGAGTGATGATCTATTCCTCTCATTGCGTGGGTGTTTGAGATCAGCACCAGATGTCATTTCTCTTCCCTACTCCCATACCTCAGCACCACATAACACACAAAGGAGTAACTTAACCCTCTCCCGCCTTGCTCCCAGAAAAGTAGCTCATTCCACATGCACGTCCTAAATCTTGTTCTTGGAAAAATGAACTGGGAAAATATTAAGCATTAACCATTAGACATTTTAATTCTCTCTCTCCTTTTATTTACAGCTGCCAGGGATTTATAAGGAGACTCTCTGGCACACCCCTCCAGCAGAGCACTATCTGGCTCATGTAATGATGGATAAGATGCCCCCACCTCAGGCCCAGACCCGCCCTCCTCCCCCATTAGTGCTGTAGTGCTATCCTGCTCTCTTTACTTTCAGTTCATTCTAATGTAAAATATCCTCAATAACACTATTTTTCCCCTTAATCAAATGACAGGAAATAAAGTCACTAATTTTTCAGAAGTCTGGAAAATCACACTTGTCATCTTCTCACAAAGAATTCTTTTTCCTGAAATCAATGCCAAGTAATTCCTGGGCACATAAGAACAGAAGCTTGTTGGGATTAATATGTGAAAGTAATATGATGTTTAAAAATTTAGTTAGAGAACACTGTCATTTCTGTAAATTTTTCCTGAAGTCCTTGATTATCAACATTTATGTTGATGCAATTAAGGATAAACACTCTTGAGGGTTTTGCTGACAGAAATATGAGCTGTTTAAGCAAATTACTCCCCAAAAGCACAGATTTCAGTGGTGGGTTTTTATCTTACAGTTGTTTTATCTTGGCACCAGTCAACCACTCACCATTTTCTGCCAGCTTCTCTGATCCAGAGTGTCTGCCCTCAGGTTTTGGCAAAGCAAAAATATGTGTAACACTAAAATTCACTGGAAATCACAAAACTGTGTTGTCAGCTTTGAAAGGTTACTATTGTATAACAGTTGAAGGAGTTACACTATTTTAGGATGTTGCTTTGGCCTCAGTTGAGCAAAATTTTCATTCCAAGCAACAGCTGCTTCTTCATTTCCTTAAATGAAGAGCGCATCTTTCTAAATATATTCAGCAAAATCATAAAAGTAAAAGTGAGCAAAGACATAAATCTTTTCAGGGCCACATCATCCATACAATATTGATCCAAGCTCAGGTTCCTGGCTAAGGGGCAGGAAGTCTAAGCTATATATGTACACCTGGGGGCACAAAAAGTGGGAGGCTTATTACAGTGGTTACTAAAGTTCATCATTCTTCTACAAACCATGAGTCATGCTTGAAGCTGAATTTTATTACAGACAGGAGTCTAGTCAAATAGTAAAAGGTATGATGCAAGCCAGCTATTTGACTTCTACCAATTCTAATCTTACAGAGTAAAGGGGGAAAACCTAATTTCTCCAAAGCACTGGTTCTTAATGACATAACAGGCATCACTAGAAATTCTTTAAGTAATGGTCCCAGGCCTGTCCTCCCTTTCAATTCCCCAGCACAATTTTAACAAAGGATGCAGCAGGCACAACATTTGGACCCAAGTAGATCTTTGGGGAAATGGACACTCTCCTTATTCTGCTGACTGGCACATGCAAATAAAACTTTCAGCTCTCCAAAAATGTTAACATTTGCCTCTAATCCGATATATTCTGGTAGTTTACTCCAGTCAAGAAATGTGCATCTACAGTAAATTCATAGCAATGTGGCACTTAGTCATGCAAACGTGGAACTGAGATCACTAAAAGACCTAAACACTTTCCCAATGTTAGGCTGACAAGTCAACCATCCTTTTTATATTTTATAACAAGCAACCAAAACAAAAACTCAGCCTTTTTTATAGAAACAAGAGTGCATCTACAAATATAACCTAGAATACTTAAAGAAACAGTCTTATTCAAGCACTTCCCCAGTTTGTCATCTCACAGACTCAGCATCTCAGTTCTTCAGACTGTGTTATAAAGAAAGCCAGGGAGTTGTAACTAAAATGAAACTAAGGATGGATTTAGGAGCTGAGCTGTAGGAAATAATGCTGTTGCAATTTATAACATTATTTTACAGAGCAGTCATCCTTGGAGAACAGCAGGAAAAAATACATGAATATATCTCAATGGTGTCATCTCATGCTTTGGCATCCAAGGTTGAGCACCTCATTTTTAAGTTGTCTGAGTTATGCATGAGAACATTGTGCTGACCACACTGTGGGGTTGGCAGTCTCCCACAGAGGGCTAGTGTAAGCACCTGAAGCTAAAACCTCCCAGTAACCTCTTCCAGAACCCTACACCAAAACCTGCATTAAAGCTCTAAAGCAACTTCAGCTGCTTTAGAGTAACAGTTCACAATTTTGTACATCACAACCCTTCAAAGGGCAAGCATTGCTTTAACATGTTATATATTTTGTGTTTCACAGCAGGGTTTAACTACTGTAGTCAATGAACTTTCCAAGAAAGCTCTTAATATTTCTCTGAATATTTAAATTTGTGACTTCCGTTGCAGCTCAACACAGTGGAGTATAAGAATTCAGTATTTCAACACTGTTTGGGGCTCAGTTTTGTCAGAAATTAATTTGGAATTGCATATGCTGTAGTCCAATAGCCGTGTTATTTAAACTCCATTGGTCATTATGCTCTTTTAGCAATATGCAATTCCTAGGTGGCCACTGCAGAGCCTGGGGCTTGGATCCCAGTAACTGTGATGCAGTTTAACAATGCAAAGTATCCTGCTGCTAATGCGCTCAGCTTGATGTTCAAAATACAAGCAAATGTGTAGAGGAAAAATGGGCAAAAACCACTTAGGTAAAATAGAGAAACAAGGCAGGGTTCTGTGTTTGGCCTTAGATAGGAGCCAAACCTTAGAGCTTCAACTGCAATTTTGTTGCTCATTTCTGTCCCAGTGTTCATGGTTTACTTTCATGGATCTCTATCCCTGCTGATTCAATTGCAGAAAGGAAATGAGGCCTTCAAATGAGAGGACACAGAAGGAATTATATCCTGGTTACCACTCTGCCAGCTTTGTTTCTTTCCAGTGGTTCCATGCTCTTTACCAAAGCCAGGATGTTTGTTACCACAGAGCTGCAATATCTATCTTAATATTCCAAGAGATCACAACTAAGACTTTTACTGCCATACTTTACTTTAAAGAGAGGGCCTAAACACAAAGATCTAGTCATCAGAAAAAGAGTTAATAGTGTAGGGACTATGTTTCTACGACAGAGGAAGCAAGCTCCCATAAAATGAATGTGACACACTGTACAAACAACATTATGCTCACTTGTTAGTCACATTTGTAAGATTCCTTGTGTTAGTAGGAAATTTTGTGGCTTGCCAACAGTAGATATTTCCAAAAGGTCTCTCCTCCCAAGTCCTAGAAGCACACAGACACACACACTCAGAACTGAGTAATTCGTCCAGTGATGTTTTTCATTAATTTCATCTTTAAAAAGGCTCATGACAAATGGTACTGGAGCAGAATGTAAGAGTTACAGCTGTGAGGAACATTCTGGTAATTCTGATAAATTCATACACTATATTCACAACAAGACAATGGGCAGTAAACAAAAGTTTTTAAGGAAAGGGAAGGAAGACAAAACAGTCACATACTGTGTGCATATTTATTTCTTGAAATGTTAAAAATAAAAAGTGAGAAATTGACAGAAGTGCTCAGGCAATTACATAATACCATTAAAGTGGTTGTGTGTGTAAAGGGTGAAATGAGAAGGCAACATCAGTGAAATTAACAAAGAACTGGTGTAAATGCTGGGAGGCTCTAGTCATCAATGGTTTATGCTGAGAATCCAAAATGTCCTTTAAGGTTCAGAATCCAAAAAAATCTACTAGAGGTACTTAAAGGTAACTGTATAGACACCAAAGCTGTAACTCAATGTGTGAATTCAAAGCCTTTTGCCTACTCAAACACTTGTGAAACAGCTGGAGGTAAAACTTGTAGTCAGTCATTGCTCTTGTCCTATAAGAAATTCTGAGGGTTTTTTTGGATGGATTAGAGCAGAAACTTGAAAGAGAAAAGGTGAAAATACAGAATATGTCTGGAAACACACAAATAAAAATATTCTAGCATTTCAAAATTGACTAAACCAGTTTTTTAAAATCAAACAGAAAATATATGATCTCAGATAACTGAACACAAATCCCCTTCACCAAATCTACTGCACTAGGTCTGAAATTATAGTTTGATGATATTTGCCCATTTCTTCTGCCTGAGTCATTGGATAGGGCTTCTGCATATACATGAAAGGACAGACGAGGGCAAGGCTGAGGTAGAAACAAAGTGTCATGCCTACTGCAGTTCAGAGAGAAAGCCCAAACCAAGCTTACCAGGACTTTCAAGATAACAGAACTCTTCCTATGTGCTAACGCTGGAGACCAGTTTGGTACCAAACTCCAGTTTTCTGTGATTTGTGAAACCACATGCTCAGATTTCAGTCAGACCAAAATATTTCCCTCCAGCTTTCACAGCACAGAGTGAGTTTCTTAAATGCAGGATTTGAGAAAATTATTGCTAAATATTTTCTCCAGCTTCAAAATTTCAGTATGCAAAAACCCTCAGAAATTTTCCAGCCAGGTATAAATTGAAGTTACAGTATCTAATCCCACTATAACTTAAAAATATGGTAGTGTAAATGAAGCACAATCCATAAAAACCTAATGTTTTGTCATTTTAAATTGTCCTTTTATTCTCAAAGTAACAGTTGTAAGCATATTAAAGTTTAAATTATAATTAATGTTCCAAGAAATATAGTCAATTGTGTAGCTCATCTAAACTTTATCAGATCTTTTACAATGAGTTAATGTGCTGTTAGTGAATCTCTTCAACATGAATTTGATCATAAAAATGATGGTCTTTACAAGATCTGAAGCTACTCTAGCTTATTCTAATTAACATAAAATCTGCTTAAAGCTTCTGCCACACAAAACCCTTTACAGTTTATTGTGGTTCATGTTGTTTGAAATGCAGTGACTGAAGACTAGAAAAGGAGAACATGAATAAAGTTTTAATCACAAAACTTTGAACATCCTTTTATCACAGAACTGAGATATTTGTGTGCCCTGGCCTAGACACTGCATTGCTGTGGACTTCCAGAATTCTTCTCTATCTACATGCATTTATCTTATCCATTGAAATTCTACAGGTCAAGGATATGACCAATAGTCATGATATGATTGTATGACAGCCCCTGCAAGGTTGTGCATTCCTGAGTCTTTCCATTTGGCTTTACTCCATGACAATCTTGCTTGCTCTTTCCCCACCTTCATTGTGCTTTAAATTCCGAATAAGCTGTGTACTAACTGGGGTATCTCTTCAAACAGTCAAGAATTTAACCAGTGACTGAAGGGGCATAGCTCCAATTTTCTCTCTCATGGCCTGCTGCATCCCATGTAGAGTACATTGAGATCTGTCCCTAACTTTAAAGTGAAAGTGATCTGGGTTATTCATATCCTTGAACTGTTCCTTTTTCTCATTGACAGTTGCCTTGCAAAGTAATGGACAGGCTAAGTCAGGGCCTCAATGCACTGCTGCAATGCTCCATATCCAGCGATCCAATGCTGATCCAAACTCTCCCCCCCTCTTTCTGACAGTATTCCCCCACAAATTAGTAAGCTTGAGTTTTGATTCCTGCATATGTTTGTCAAGACTGTAATCACAACTCATTAAAGTAAGCTGTTTGTTGAGACTCTGTGAAGATTAAACCATTAAATAGCAAACAAAGCCAGATGACCAATAGTAAGCATTTCAATAAGGATCTGAATTCCCACTATGAATAGCTCAATCAGGCACTGTTTGTGTAAAGTACTGCTTGTAGGCTTCCAAATTACTAATATTTTTGAAGCTATCCCAAAAATGGACTCAAATCTGCTGTATCATTTTCAGTTAAAAGCTTCTTCTTTTTTTAATATAAAAAAACCATTTTTGCTCTTTATTCAAGAATTCCATTGATGAAAAGGACATGTTGTGAATTACAGACTTCAGTAAAAAATTTGTGAAGGTCCTCAATGGAGGAATAGTATGAAGAGGGAAAAAAAGATTAAATACTACAAATACATTTTAGATATAATCCAACACTGATTAAAAACTGCAGAAAGATCTACCTTATGGGCACCTTTTCATTTTGATCTCAGATGGAACAAATTTATTCCATTTAATTATGCAACCGAAAGCATACTATCTCAAAGTACTTGGTTTATAGCCCAAATTCCCAAGCCACTAACAGATTTGTGAAGTATTATCAAGCCTTGGCTACAGTTTCTATCCATTCATTAGTTTGCTGTGGTAATTTGTATGCAGCTACTAAGAAAAAGCACTAGATGCTCTTGAAGTGGCATTCAGACATAAACAGAGGTCAGAAATAATTGGTAAATATGAAGGCTGTGCAGAAAGCATCACTAGGAGAGAAGGTGTGAAGTGATAGAAAACCACCCATTTACAACATTCATCAAAGCAGTACCCTAAAAAGTACAAAGAAAGTAATTCATCTTGGTAAGAACATGAAGTGAGAAGAATGCAAAGTAAATATCAATAAGCTAAACTGTGATTACAAAATTTGGACCTTGGAAAATAGCCTGTTTGAGAAATAATGTATATCAGAGCATGACTTCTGCTAAAATCTGGAATAAAGATTTACAAATCAGTCACATAAATCAGTCCGCTTTTATTAATAAAATAGATATTTACATCCAACATATAAAGTATTGAGTTTCAAACCATCTGTATGACAGTAATGCTACTTATAAATCAGGCACATGAACAATCCATTATTTTCTACACTTATAAATCAGTCTTACTCTCAAAGCACTTGCCTGACTGGAAAATCACTCTCTTGATTCATAGATCAGGTGCCACCAGACAAATATATTACTGAGACGAATCATATATCTTTTGACCACTGGGCCCATTTCATAAATCAAAAACTCCATATATACCAAGTGTTCATAAATGCTCAATTATGAACAATTTAGCAACCCAATACCAATACAGAATTCCTTAACACACACATAGGCACACACACACACTCTCAAAACTTTAAAGCCATAGAGACAAAATTTACTTGGTTGGGTCGTTTTTTAAAGCTAAAACTTCACTGCATTCCCTGTTCTAATTGCCACTGTGTAATCCATCAGGATTTCGTTTATTTACAACTAGAAATCAATTTAAGGTTTTGAGGTTTGTAAAGTAGGGCGAGGCAGAGAAAGGAGGGAAATACTGAGAAAAGTTCTTTTTTCTGCTTTTTTATACAATCACACAAAACTGGAAGTAAAAATCTCTGCTACCTCATTCTAAACACACTTGTGGATTTTCTTTACCATTGTCCCACACCTTTCTCTGAACTTTTGTATGAAATATATTTACATTTTTTAAATTTATCATTATGAATGTGTTACATCATTAAAAGAATTTATTTAGCAACTACTGCATTCCAAAATATTTCATTTCATACAAATTAAATATAAGGGGCATAAATTTCTCTCAGGTTAAAAGAGGATGCGGTATGACAAACTTTACTTCTGTGAGATTCTCAGCAGAAAGGTGAAAAGCAGTTCTTAAATTGAAGAGGTCTCATTTAAATTGCATCCATTTAGTAGAATGCAGCTGCTATTGAGTCCAAGTAATTTCTAACTAGTTCATAAATACTGGCTGGGATGATGATTGTAGAAATATTTACAATAAGACAGGATAATAAAACCAAGCAAATGCTTTTATTGTATATTATGGAAATAAGTAAACGTGTCATTTGAAGATGTCTACTTGAAGTTTATCATAGTAATTCCCACAGAGAATTCCATCAGAAAAAATATTTATATAAATCAAAACATTGTGTTTTAAAAACACAAATAAAATTTGTAATTAAAAAGAAACTGATCTTATGAATCTAGAAGAAACAATAAAACATTTTAGCTTGAGGTAAATGGTATGCTTTGGCATCCTTTGAAATTATTTTTTTCCAACCCGACTTGACCATTAAACTGGATAACTTATTACTCATACCAACTTTTTATCACACTGATATCCTCCAGATGAAAGGCACAGATGCTGTTATGGTTATTGAAATAGGTAAATCAGGTCTCCTTTGTGATAGAGGTAAAGCTAAGAACCAGGTTTTGCCTTTTCAGCATTTAGTGCTGCAATGAGTGTGTTGGAGACCGTAAAATGGAGATGTTCCTATAAGGGCCACCTCTGCAAGAGCATGAAGCAACTCCTGTTGCCTGTGTTATGCAGTCTGTAGGTACTGGAAGGCAGACACAGAATGGAGCACTAAGTTCACAGACAGTGGGAGAATGAGTAGGTAACAGGAAAGATGAGAAATATAGCTGAGAAATAAGGATTCACAAAAGAACCTCCCTTTAAAAACAGCCAGTGTGTTTGCCTCTATACAGAGTTTCTCAGATTTAAGGAAAACATCTGCATACCATGGAACAGAATTATTCCACAGCAGGCTGTAGTAAAATAAACTTAACCATGTACCAGCTGGCAGTAATAATAGTTAGTAATTAACTAATGCATTTCTCTGAAGTGCTCAAGAGTAAGAGTTGAGGTTCTGCATGCAGTTTCTGCTGTTATTACAATGGCTTGGGAAGAAGCCTTTTCCAGGCTAATAGTTAAGGTAAGGACTAGTGCAAGCTTTTGACCACATTATAGACAAAACTGTATTTTACTTCTCAGAGATAAGCAAAACCATGGCCCCACTCTGCATTTGGCTCTGCCAGCTGGAAGTGAGGGGGGTCATAACCAGTGGATAAAAAGCAGCCATACTTTCCCTCAGATTTCTTTCCTGACCAACATCATTAACTCATTTCAGTGGAGTCATTAAGAGGGTACAGTGTGGAGACACAGGAAGGACAGAGCCACAGGAAATATCTAGTATCTGTCTATGCTGGTGTGAAAAAAAATAGGCCTGGTTAACCCTACAAGCAATGGGTTGGAAGATTTTTATTTTAAAAAAACTCTGGCTGACAAATTTGAGGGAAATCCTCATTAGTATGTGAATAGTTAATTGACTAAACTTTGCTTTTTCCTACAACACCTATTTACTTATAATCCAATGTAAGCAATATTCTCTTGATAATTTTGGATAAGTTTGTAAAGCTTACATAAGAGTACATATTAAATTATTAATAGTTTTGGAAAATACATAAGAAACGTAAAATGGTGGGCTGCTGTGGGTTCAGATTTAGCTAGAATATTTTATTACAATATATTTGGCATTATATAATAAACTTTTATCTAATAAAGGTGTATATTCAGGAAACATTAGGAGAATGTTATGCTTGCCACTGGTTCTTGATAGATATTTAAGTCTACATGACAGTTTTGGAGGGCACTACATTCTAGTCCAAAATCAAATATCTCTGTGTTTCATAACAGTTTCAACTTGCTGTAGACAAGTTGTACTTGCTGTAGGATGCAAGTTTTTGCCAAATGTATAACTGGAGCTACATTTGCTTACATAGGTGCTGCAGTTCTAATTCATTAATTCACAGCAGTCTGCAGTACCTTGAATACAAAAGACAATTCAAAGAAAAAAACTTTCACCCAGTTAAGTACATCACAGGAATTCTAAGTCTGAACAAATGACCTTTTTCCTCCTGGCAGGTATATTTCCATGCATCTTGTAAGCTAGTCTAGTCCTATCCAGGCACAAATCCAATTTCCTTCTATCTTCAACACTTTGAAGTTTTTGTTCACACTCTGCTGATAAGAGGGGTCAGGATTCTGAGACCTTAGGAAGATTGATCTATAATGATTTTCTGTACAGAGACATTTGAATAGGACAAAGTACTGAAGATGGTCTATGACCCTCCCAAAGTCCTCTTGGGAAGCAAGTTGAATTTACTGCATCTCCAGCATCGCAGACCTCCACACAAAGTATCTCTCACTGTTGCTGTCCAACATGCAGGAAACAGCAGCCTAGCACAGGTTGCCTGAGAAGCTGCCCACAAATTCAACATTTGCAGTGTAGTCTGTCAGCAGGAGACCTTGACCTAAAGGCCACAGGTCAACAGATCTCAGAAGTGAAAAGCACGACTTCTATGTCCATTGCCATGGTGTTTCCTGCAAGTGCCATTCAAAACTGGTCCATGGTATATCGGTAAGCCAAAATTTACTCAGCACCTACCACTAATCAGAGTGGTTTTTAGAGTGTTAAGTGTAGAAAGCTCAAGAGGAACATTCACTTAAAAAAAAAAAATTCTTTTCCCCTTAGAGCCATCATACAGCTACTGCCTTTCGTAAACTCCCCCTGCCCCCCCAAATTAATGAAACACAATGGTTTACCAGAGGACTGCATAGTTTGCCTGCACAGGAATGATTTTCACATTTATGAAAAAGTCTACAAATATTGACAGATGAAAAGTCTGAAACAAAGAGATATTTTACTATTATTAGTCTGAAATTGGATTATACATGCCAGTTATTGTAGCAAGAACCACCCTAAATGATAGTCTCTCTCAAAGTAAGGAGAACAAATGTCAAAAGTGTGAAGGTCTTGAAAGGTTGGAAATTTGCTTGGGGAAGTATGAAGTAAAAAAATAAAACAGAGGGAATATATAATGTGAAAATTCAGACCGGGATATTTCAGTCTGGATTGTCTATAAGAAGACATTTTAATCTGGGCTACCCAGGGATGGGGTGGAGTCACCATCCCTGGAGTTGTTTAAGAAAAATCTGGATGTGGCACTCAGTGCCATGATGTAGTTAACAAGGTGGTCTTTGGTCATGGGCTGGACTTGATGCTCTCAAAGGTCTTTTCCAGCCTAGTTGATTCTATGATTCCATGATGTCCAGTTGCAGACTAAGTAAGAAGAGGGGTTTCAGATGGTTCAAGTGCTGGCCTGAACACATTTTGTATTAAAAATCCCAAAACATAATTAAGTGTATTTATCAAATTGTTCACTAAAATGACACCATAAAGCAGAAAAAAGAATTAGAAATTGCATCTGATTTCCCAGAGAATAAGGGTGAGACATTAGCAATATTAGTATGATCTCAGAATTTTCCTTAAAAGTGAAAGATGACAATGGCAGCAACCACTGTCAACTTTCTGTATCAGCACTGTGAAAGAGCCAATTAGGCCACCTGCTCTTAGAATGCAGCTTCTAAAGACCCACCATTATGTCGATGATGATTTAGGACCAGAGGAGCATGAAATGCATCAGGTTTCACAAACATCTAATTCCTTTGGTCAGAGCAAGATGCTAACAAAGAAATAGATTCTAGGCAAATGTTTGTGCAGCAATTCAGCATTGTATGCACAGAAAATAAGACAGCAATGAGAGTTAATTCCTCCAGGGCTCTTTGTACAGCATTTCATTGTATGTAACAGAGTTTCCAGCTAGGAAGAGATCACTCTGTTTTCAACCAACAAAAGATAATAGTGATTTTATATGAACAACAAAATTCAATGAGAGGCCTTGTTTCAGGATTCAATCATACTGTACCATTAGTGTGGCTATGCTATTCTCCAGCAGTAGAGTGACAAACCAGGTTCCTGTAAATATACCCTATGTTAATGCTTCCACAAAGGTAAAATTAGATAGTGGAAAGCACAGGTTAGTCCTGGAACATGTAAATTCCAGAGGGATTTAAAGAGAAAATTATACAAATTTGCTAAGGAGGTATACTTTAAAAAGATTGTGAAATATCTGAAAGAAGCTGCAAGTTTTAACTTGTACTGGTCTGAAACTTAGTCTGAAACAAGTCTTGTTTTTTGGGCCAGAAAAAAAGACCACTTAATCTCCAAAACCAGCAGTTCCCTAAGAGAAAACACTACAGATATCTACCCCTAAAAAGACACAAGCAATCAACTCTAAGAACATTAAAAATATAAATCTGTAATGCATCAGCCCACCACTGTGAAGGATGGTTTTTCTGACCAAGATACCATAGGACCTGGAATGATTAAAGCTTGATTTTTTTCCAACAAATTAATCAAGAGATTTGCTGTTGAATTCAAGAGAAGAACCAAAGCTTTAGACAAATGACAGAAAGATAATCATACCACCTGTGGCTTTTGGGAGCCTCATATATACTTGTTTGGCTATTGGGAGCATCATATATACTTGTTTCTTTTGATCTGTTTCTCTTCTAACTGAACTGTGTCAAAATCCACTTTATCTTCCTTTATCCACATCCTTTGTTTCCTAAAGCGATTGTACAATTTCACTTTTCCTAGAGACTGTAAATTTTCCTTCCTAAACATGTATCAGTTAAAGCAAATTAAGGCCTTTAAGCTAAAGAAGGTTCAAACCAATGAGGAGCAGTTAAAGCTCAGGCTGATATTTTGAATTTTAAAATCAATGCCAGATGACCAAGCATATTGAATTCTTCACACAAGTCTTAAGAGGCTGTATAAAATTTTTAAAAGCCTAAATTAATGGTCTGATAAACCTCATTTGTTAATGCAAGAAAGATTGGAGTTTCAGGGTGATTTACTGAACATGTGGGTTTTTAAAGAACATAGAACATTGTGCAGAATGATTCAGCAATTTCAGTAAGAATCATTCACAGCCAGTGTTGGAAACCTTGTCAAACAATCTGTGCTTCTTTTTTATGATTTAGAAGTGGTAGATGTTTCTTGGAACTAATAATGGGAGATGTATTTTCACTTCTTATTCATTAGTTCAAACTTCTCTTAGATCGTTAATAAAAGGGGGAAAAAATAATCTGAAGTATCTTTTGATGAGCTAGAGGGCTTTAAAATTATTAGCCCATTAATTTTCACAATAAACGTAAAAGATTCGGTAACCATTATCATCCTTTACAGACTGTAAGTGGAGAAAAGTGGAAGGACTTATTGAAGGTCACACACTAACTGAGCAAGACAATGAGAGACTTCTCCAGCCACAGCTTCAACAGACCAAAGATCCAACAGCCAATTTTAGGTATTAATCCATTTGCTCTGTAATTCATCAGAAATATTGACATTAAACCCCATCCAAAGTGCTCATTCTCAACTACAGGGCGAGAAAAAGGCTTGGGTCTACCTATTCCAACTACCCAAATGATACAATTGGTGTCACCAAATAAAGAAACACTTGAGCCCCTATAGCATTAAATGATGTGAACTGTCACAGCTGTGAAGTCATGAAGAGGCAGTCTGAATCTGAGCTTTCTTAATCTGTGTTTTACTTTAAAAAAATAAAATCAAAAAGCTCAAAGTTTTTAGACAATATAAGAGGAATTCTATTATATTCTATTAAAAATTGAACTGAGAATATGGGGGAACTAGGAGAGTAAGTTCATTAGGCAAAGCATACTAATGTTAATAGAATTTTGGACTGAATTTTCTGGCAAACATTGTTATTGCAAAAATAGTGTGGGAATTTTGCTAACCACAACTGGTCAGAGGGATTCTGGTTCACACTTCATACAAAGACAATTTGTCATCACCAGGAATTTCTTTAACAGTCAGGAAGAAAAAATCCAAAAAGCCAATAAAACTTTTAGAAAGGCAGGATCTTCTAATTAACTGACACAATGGTGACATTCCATGGAAAAATGGCACTTCCCGTAAGTTCTCAGTCATTTACTTGTTAGTGGAAATTTAATCTAGGCTACAAAAGAGTTTCCACAAGGGTTTTAGTCTGAAAGTATTCAAATTTCAAATACTCCCAGAATTTTGTATCTCTGCTTCAGATAAAAGAAAAATAATTTCTAAATCAAACAAAAATCCCCACAAACTTTAAAAATTATATATTCTTTGGAAAGGTATTCTGGAAAACCTATTTCAAAATTTTCCTTGGAAAGGAATTTTTGCAAATTTACTTCAAAATTGCTATCATCACTGAGAACTCTAGTGAATCTTGCTGAATCTCTCCTTCAAGTTCAACTTATCAAAATAGACCACAAGTGTTTTGAAACGTGGAGACTGGGCTTTAATAGAACAATACACTCAAAACATGAAATAGATATATGTAAAAAAATCTCAATATAGACATAATCTAACCAGATATGCCTGTCTTCTAGTAGGAAGGATCCCTTGTTTTCAGGAGTATTCCCTTTCAAGCCATCAGTTCATTGGGAGTTTTGTGCTGTAAAGTTCTCTTGGGGACTCTGAAATAGATTTTTTTCTCATCTCTGAGGCCTGGTTTTTGCTCCCCTTGCTTTTCTTCCACCAGCCTCCCTGCTCCTGACACCTGCTCTGATCTGGGTACGACATCTTTGCATGACACAGGAACATCTTTCCTTCCTTGGTTTTCTTCTCATGCCTGAAAGGGGCATTTCTGTGCCAAGGAGGCTTACTGAACTCTAGGGAAGGAGATATCTCCCTTCCTTGCAGCCTTTTCTAACGGAGTAATTTGCAAATGTGTTTTTGTGTGGTCTTAAAAATACTTTCTTTTCTCCTACCACTATAATTTGAAGAAAACAGTCCTAGCATTTATGCACTCATGTTCTGTCCATGGGTTTTTGAGAACGTTATGGAAAAGTGGATATGTGTCATTACCAGACTATTGCCACGTTATGAATCAAGCTTAAATATAACAGAAGCCTGGCTGCCAAACCACATATGGTTTATCCAGGGTATTTGGATAAAACTGAGGTCAAATGATCAGCAGTCAAGGGAAGATGGAATTACAGACATTGTTTATAAATGGAGTTTTGGATAACTGGGAATTTCCTATATGTAACCATGCATTAGTCACTCAGTGTTACTAAATATCTACATTCACTCTTGTGCAGCAGTTCTCTAAAACTGGATGTCGAAAGAATAGGTGCTCCCTCCAGACTTGAACAGGTGTTTTATTGTTCCAGCCAATCAGACTTGCCAGAACAAAAAAATAGCAAGAATCAAATAGCCAGATGAGCTGGTAACAAGCAAAACTAACTTTGCATTAATATTTAAGTTTGATGAAATTTCTTAGAGCCAAAGCACTGGGGACAGTGGTGGAGACAAGAACTTTTCCCATGACATAAGGTGTCCACTATTTATTTCCCCTTTTTACCTTACACCTATAGAAGGTTTCAAATTAGGACAATGTACAGGAAGGGAATGTAAGAAGAGATCCTATTTGTGAGAGGTGGAAAAGGCAAAGCTGAAAGTCTGCAGCAGAAGAAGAATCCAAATATGAGTGCCCTAAATTTATTAGTGCATACTCTCACCTATCTAAAGCCTATTCCAAAACACAGATATTACCATTACTATTTCCAGATGTTTAAAAATAAAAGAAAAGCCCAGTGAGCCCTGCCTGGATACACAGAAGTATCTTACATTAAAAGGAACCAGACAATAAAAGAGTCACATTTTGATTCTTCTCTTTGCAGTCAATGTTTTCATGGAATCATACAGAAGAGGTTTGGCTACAACACCACTTCTTTTCCCCATCTCAGCCCCCTTAGATGCAGAAATATCTCTTTCTACATGTGGCTGTGCATCTAAAACCCAGCAGTATGGGCTAGCTGCCCAAGTAACCATTTCCTATCTCCTATACGGGAAACTCTACACACAATAAAGAGTCCCAAAGACTAGACCCCAAACAGGCATCACCAGTTTGACCATGTAGACTGAAATGTTAGCATGTCAGTTGATATCAGAATGTCACGTCCATTTCAAACTGTTCTACATTTATGACATGCACACTAAAAAAAAAATCAACATTTTAAAAGTTAGCCTGCTATGCTATACATTGTTTTAACCTTTTTTTAAAACCTCTCTTACTATCTTGAATGAGCCCATAATAAGAATTTCTATCTAGTAGCTACAAGCTAGATCAGAAGAAAAATCCCTGATGTAGGTAGGATGACTCTGATGGGGTGGGATTTCTTATCTCTTGGCCTCTAAGAATTTGCAGTGCTGCCAACTCTGTAAACTATTCAGTCCACTCACAGGCACACACTGGGACTCAGCAATTGAAAGAAAAATGCGGACACCTGTTCATTATTAAAAGTAAGGAAAACACATTTCTTTGTTGCATTTATAATTTTATCCTCAAATGCTATAATTTAGCATAATTTCCATGAGACTTTCAATGGGATTCTGGTTCCTACAGTGGTCATATTTCAATTTCATAGACTTCCACAAAAAAAAAAAAAAAAAGAAGAAAAAATAAATTTAACATTTTTTTAAATTTTTAAAAATTGTAGAAGTTCATCAAGAAATTTTTTAGTCCAACCTCCTTGACCAAAGCAGAGTAAACTCAGTTAAGTTTGATAAGATGAAGTCTAACTGGACATGGGACATCTCCAAGGATGCAGATTCAACACACTGCTGGGAACTAAACCAGTGGAAAGCCACTCTGTCAGAAAACAAGCTGGGTTATTTCTACTGGGCTCAAATGGAATTGCCTGTATTACAGTTCACACCCTCTTGGCCTTTCACAGGACACCACTGTGAAGAATCTGCCTCCATCTTCTTTCTCCGTCCAAGAGCTATTATTAATGCACAATGATAAGATACAAACAAGGTTAAATAATCCCAAATTTTGCATCTTCTCCTTAAATGACTGATGCCCTTGTCCCTTAATCAGCATTGGGGACCTTTAGGAGACTCACTGCTGTATGTCCTTGTCTCTCTTTTACTGGGGAGCACAGAAACAGACACAGCACTCCAGGTGGTCTCACAAGGGCTGGGTAGAGGGAAAGCATCACCTCCTTTAACCTGCTTGTGACACTCCTCCTAATGCAACCCACAATGCTGTTTGCCTTGCTCAGCCTGTCAATATTTCTCTGAAAAGAAACACAATTATTTTGTCTATCAACAATTCCTCCCAGTTTTGTATGATCTGTGACTTCCTGAGTGTACACTCTGCTCCATCAAGATATTAAACAGTATTGACCTTTAGGGTACACCACTAGTGACTGATCTCCAGCTGCAACCTTATGCCTTTGACCACAAGTCTTTGAGCCTTACGATTCAAGCAGATTTCAATTTATCTCCCAATTCACTTTCTTATCTGGTTCATACTTCATCAGTTTGTGTATGAGGATGTTTTGTAAGACAGTGTTGAAAGCATTACTAAAGTGAAGATAAGCATCCACTGATCATCTGCTTGCATCACACCCTCACCAACCACAACCACTTCATGCAGAAGGCTGTAATACAATTCAGGAAAAATCTTCCCTTCATAAATCCATGTTGACTAATCCAATCCTCTACTTATTCTTGCTGTGTTTGGAAATGGTTTCCAGAATTATTTGCTCCATACCTTCCCAGGGATCAAGGTAAACTTGACCAGCCTTTAGCTTCCCAGCTTTTTCTTCATTCTCTTCTTAAAGACAGGTGCATCTTGTACTCGTTTCCAGTCCTCAGGAACCTTCCCCTACCAGCACAGCCTTCCAAGATGCAAAGTGGCTGTACAATGATATCAGCCAATTTCCTCAGCATACAGGGGTGTATCCCATCCAGACACCTGGATTTGTGCCTGACAAGGGTACTTTAAAATTCCCTAACCTGATTCTCATCCCCTAAGCTAAGTCTTCCTTCTTCTAGACTTTCCAACCCATCTCAAGAGCCTTTGTGAAGACAGCTCTTACTAGTAGAGATCAAAGCAAATAAGGCATTGAGCATGTCAGTCTTTTCCATGCCATTTGTCATCAAGTCTCCTTCCCCATTCAGTGCTGAGCCCATGTTTTTCTTGGTCTTTCCTGTGCTGCTGATAGACCTGTAGGAAGCTCTTTTTACTTTTAAGTCCCTTACTAGATAGAATGCTACATTGGTTCTGGCATTCCTAACCCTGTCCCTGTATATTTGGTTGTACTCCTCCTGGGTCACTTGACCTTTTGAATCCTGTGTATACTTCTTTTTTGTATCTAATTTCATCAGAATATCATTGTTCATCCACACAAGTCTCCTACCACCTTTGCTTCAATTTCCTGCATGTTGGGTTGAACTACTCTTGAACTTGGAGGATGCAACCCTTAAGAGGAAAACAAAAACAAACCACCCAAGCAGTGGTCTTGGACTTGTACCCCACAGTATTCTTCCAGGAGACTCCTAAAGGGGACAAAATCTGTTCTTCTAAAGTCCAGGGATTGTAATCCTACTATATGCCTTGTTCTATTTTCTCAGGAGCTTGAATTCCAGCATCCTGTGCTCAGTGTGCCCAAGGTTGCCCCTACCTTCATAGTTTTTGCAAGTTCTTTCTCACTTGTGTCAGGCCAAGCAAAGAGCGACCCTTTGTCTCAGCAGCTGCAGCAGGAAGTTACCATGAACGCACTCCAGAAACCTTCTCTGCTTGTGCCCTTCTTCATTCACCTCTCAGCAGATTCCAGGCTGGTTAAAGTTCCCATGAAGATCAAGGCCTGGAACATGAGGCTTATTTCAGTGCCTACTTTTAGACTGCTTGTCCAGATAAAAAATGCAAACATTTTCATTGACAGGCAAACAGGGTATTATTCAGTATTGAAAAGGTTTTTTGCTTTACATCTTCAGCACCTTTTATCTGTGGTTCACACAACACTCTCCATGCCTTAAGGCATGCCTATGGAAACAGACATTTCCAAGTATTTCTACTCACACTTCAGATGGAGCACAGAGTGTAACGTGTTACCTCCAAGTATTGCACAAAACATGGAGGTGAGCGTGGTGGGTACTTAGTGGGAAGCAATTATTAAAATAGCCTAGCTGAGGAATTACCTTTCAAAGAGCACACTACTCAAAAAATGTATGTGACTTTCAGATGTGAAAAATGAACTAGGTGTCAGGCATATCAAATGTCTCTTCCATTTCACTTGCCACTCTCACTTTCATTTTCTAAGCAGTAGAGGCTGTAGCAGTGTGGGTGGGGAAAATAACTGAATAAAGAATATACCAGATCTCTCATAATGAATCTTTAACTTGAGTTATGGGCACAGACATACTCATAGGTTGTTTGGAAAGTTTATTCTAGTCAGCCTTCATGAGCACCCAAAGACACCCATTGCTTTGGAGCAGATGGAAGATTGGCTGTCACACTTTCCTGCCAGATGAATAGATGTGAGTGTATCACTAGTGCTAAGGCTTCCCCTGCCTTAGCAGTATTTCACTCCCAAAGCAGTTGGGTAACTGTCATTTAATAATTTTGTCTAAAAAGATATGACAGGACGAGGAAGTGTGAAGGTCATGAGGTATAAGACTGACCCATTGTCCAAAAAACCCAGCAAGTCCTCCTTCCTCCACCCACCCTTTCTTAGTTCCCCCTAGCCTTCCAAGGCTTTAGTATTAGAAACAAGTACCTGTAACAGAGGTTGCATCAACACCTCCCCAAACTTCTGTATTAATTTCTTTCTATCACTTGTCTTTCTACTTCACCCTGCTCTAAGCTACAAAGCATTCACTTTCTGTCTCTACTTTGGTCCTTTTTTGCCAGGGCAGACTGCAGGACAATCATCGCCTTTGAGTACGTTGAAGCCTTCTTGTTCAGACAGTTTTCTGTGGGCAGGACCCTTCATTTAAGGCCTCTTCAGAACCAAACATGGTAAGATGGGATATCAAGCCTTGCACATCACAGAAGTCTGAATATAATCTGAAAATCATTACTTCAATCAAGAGATTAAAATTAAGTTTCATTCACTTTGTTGTCTCAGAGAAAAAGCTTTTCACACTTCTGCTGCCTGCTTTCTATCTTTGATCTGAATAATGTAGTAGGGTTGCACCCTTTGTTGCACTTCTTAAGCTCACAAGTTCTCCTCTGTGTCCCAGTAATGGACAGTGAAGATTTCAGAAGTATTATCTTATTGCACACATGCAGTACCATGAAGAACTTCACTGGTGCATGAAGCAGGCAAGTGAAGATTACTCTTGCCAAACAGTACCAATATCAAAAGTGTTACAGCAAAGAGAAAAATTTTTTCATTTTCCAAGGTTATAACTCTAAAAAAGGAAAGAAACAAAGGGAGCAGAATGTTCCCCCCAACCACTCCCCACCACTTAAAATCTGATGTACCAAAACTGATTATTAAGCCCCTGGGCCGTTATATGGTTTATATATTCTCTCTTACTGCTGAGAGCAAAGGTCTATTTTAAAATAAAAATGTACTTCCTTCTCCAAAGTTATGTTTGCTCTAAGATACCAGGGAGGCACCCATAGTTTTATTCTAGCACTTGTCAGAATTCATTATCTTGTGCTAGCTCTTCTGTCATACCCTGTGTCACATATGTACAGAGAGACAGCAATAAATAATTGCAAGAATTTTAATGCCCTGATGCCTAAAGTTTGGCTATTGCATGCATTTAGGGTGCCTGACTTGGGGACTAACTTTGGGGATTCTTTTTCCTATAGTCTCAGCAGCTTGTAATTGTCAGAATCTTGACAGAAGGGTTTATGGATAGTACCAAGAGAACTGGTGAGAGGCCACATATCAGGAATCAAACACAAATTTGTGTCATCTTGATTTCTAGCATACTTACAAGTTCAAACTCTTATATTACAGAGGGGAAAAACAAACAAACAAACAAACAAACAAATTAAAGATTTACCAAGACATAGAGAAATCCAGAGCTATTTATTGTCCCAGTATGGTTGGCTTGGATTTAAATCCATAGCTCGATCTACCAAATGGACAACTGCCTTTAAGCCAAGAAAAGTGTTGCCATGTCTTAGTGTGGTGCATTAGGTCAAAACAGAATGACCTATTGAGCAGATATGAGCTGATTTCAAAACTTACAGTTATTTGGCAGTGGTGACTCATTGCATTATTTTTATGTTTTGATTAGATGATGTAGTGGCAGTGATCTCCTAAGTAGATGCAAGTGCAGCAGGGCAGGCATGGTGTATGCACAGGCACATGACTTAGGCTTGCAGTTCCAAAAGAGCTCTCACTTTTGTGTAGCTGAGCAAAGCATGTGTTGAGTACCACCTCCCTTGGAGGGCAATTTTTCTCCAAAATCTTCGACTGGCATATTTGTCCTCCTTCTTCCCCCCAAACTTTCTCCCTCTGCTTCTTCTGCTGTTGCAAGAATTTCATCTCCTTTCCTCTCCCATCCTGTCATAAGCCTTGTTAAGAGCTCTTCCAGGGCTCTTAAAGCACTATGCAAATAAGACAGCAGGGTCAGAAACAGGAGCAAGTCCTCAGAAAGCTTTGGACATATCCATTATTTCTCTCCTCAACATACAGAATAAGAAAATAAGAATGGTTTGGTATTGCAACCCTTTGTCAGCTGTGTCAGTGACCCCATTCCACCAACACAGTGCTGCACAAGGGCCTTCCCCGTTCCAGTTTTCATTGTCAAAACAACTGATGTCCAAATTTAAGCTGCACATGAGCAATACCCATAGAGCCAGTAGTGCCACTGTTCTGCCCAGAGCCAGCTTGGTGCACCTCCTCATTTTCCTGATCTCTTGAAGAATACAGTGCTGATGGAAGAATAAAATAAAATTTCTCTCTTGATTATTCAAGATCCCAAAGTCTAGTGGGCACATTTCTCTTCCATCCAATTTTCCTGTACATAAATTCCAATGAGAGTCCAGAAAACAACAAAAAATTTACTTTCATTACCTCCACTTATGAGGCCAACCCTCTATTAATATGGAGAACAGCAATGGCAGGCACAAACAGTTACTATGTGAGAGAACCAGCACTATTTTTGCTTATGATTAAATTCATGGCTACTATACCTCCATGTGGCCTAAGACTTCCAAGTGTTTCTTTTGGGGGGATTATAGCCTTTGGTTTTTTTGCTTGCTTTTTTTTAATATGTGGCTGTTTCTTAGTTTGGGCTTTTTCTTTTTGGGGGGGGGGTATGACTGTTAGTTTGTCATACAAGAAGCATTTCAGAAGGTAGGGATCCTGAAGCTAATGATGCAAGTGTTTGTTGGTTTTGTTTTTTTTTTTCATTCTGTCTCCTCTGCACAAACCAGGACTATCCACGTACTTCCACCCACTTTTAAAGAAAGGGAGATAGTCTGGCAGCTCTGAAACACTTCCCACACTAATGTACAACCAGAAAAAGAGCAGCTCCAATAGGACACATGGTGTCAAAAGCCAGAAAATGTATCTGAAATAATTATACATGTCTTTGGAAAAAAAATTTAAAAACCAAAACACTTTGCCACTATATTGATGTAGACAAGGCTTATCACACTCCATTTTTTTTGCTTCATGTATACCTTCCTGCTCAACCTGCTTCAGTTTGTTCCCCTGTTCCTCCTTGAGGCTTTCATGTCACCGCCTCTCTAGACTTGTGTTGCCTAAAGCTGAATTACCACAGAGATTCAACAGGAACCAAACTCAAAGCCCTATAATGAGCTACTTGCAGCTGTTACTAAATCCACCATATTTGCTGCTCCTTGCTGCCCACTCCCCCACCCCCCTGCTTTGCCTTAGTAAAAACAATTTCAGATTCTGTAAGGTATTAAATGCTTGACTGCAGTATGTTGAGTTAGAAGAATCAAAGACAGCAATAGCCAGTGGCTCTACAAAGAAATAAAACTGTCAAGTCAAGCGAGGAAATACAGACTTATCAAAATGATTTCTGAATCTTTTTGAAAAGATTCTTTTTCCATCTTCTACTCATGCTGCCTCAGGCACCTCACTGGAGTCTAAAGATGGAACAGAAAGCTCGACCCACTTTGGCTGTCAAAAACATACACAATAATCCTCCTCACCACCTAAAGTCCTTTCCTTTAAAAATTGCAGACAGCTGAGAAAAGATACAAATTAAAACAACAAAAAAAATTGGGGTATGTTGGTTTTTGGTTTTTGTTTATTTTTAAAATTAAATATCTACTTTATGGCACTATGGAAATCAGGAGTAATTTACTCTTTTATCCATAGCTATAGCTCAGCATTAATACCACTAATAAAGAGATGGTCATTAAATTTTATCCAGTTAAGAGAAGTTAAGAGGGTTTTGAAATCAATAGGGCCAAATTCTGCTCTCTGATACGCACCAGTGAAAATGTGTTATACATTACTCCATCCATAGATACACCTAATTTCCAGTTGTACAAAGGATGAAATTTGACCATAAATCTTTAAGAATCTCTGAGATATTAGAAAGCCAAAATAAAAAAAATTAAAATACAGTTTGCTTCATGAAAAAATGCACAGTTGGTAGTGTTGCTAAAATGACCTTAACAAATGATACATTTAATGCTATGCTTTTGATTTTCAGCAGTTAGAACATTATTATAGAATAGTATGGTGCCTTTGTTCCACTCCTGCCTGTATAAGCTATTTATTACATGGCCTCAGGCAAGATGCTCACAATATCCAATTTGTTCTAAAAGCAGTACAGAACCTTCCCATTTGCTTTAGTAGAGCTAGTTTGGGCTTTTTCCCTCTTTTAGCTTCAGTTTATGGATCAATAAAATAGGTATTTACTGATTTCATGCATGTTCGAACTGCAAAATAAAGGCCTAGGTAAAATTACCACTGATCATTACAGCTACATGGAGTTTTTTACAGTGCTCTGAAAATGATAAAGGAGAGTGGTGTTTGTACAGCACAGTGTTACTAACTCTCTCTAATTTCAGTTTGTGATTGCACATGTGTTCATAAAAGCAGTACAGATACCTACGGATCCTGTAGATTTATTACAGGTAATAGAAGCCCGTGGTCTCCTCTTACATATCTCAGGCAGAAAGAAGGGGTCATGAAAAATATGTGTATTGTTCTATCCCATCAGTTTTATTATCTTAAAAGGGTGTCTGTTTTGAAAATTTATTCTTTAAAAAGATGAAAGTTGTTTCCAAATGTAAAGACATGGACAGTGCTAAGTAGCTTCAACACCTAGTGTCTCTTGGTGCACAGAGACTCCAGGAGAGACCTTGAAACTAGATCCTCTAGCTCTCTTGGTTTCACCAAGGCTGTCAAAAAAGGCTGGGAAAAGGCTGGGAAAAATGGAAAAGGGCTGCAGGAAATTAAAGAATTAAAGATGACCCAAAAATACCTGAAAAGCACATGGGCATTCATTCAAACAAAAAGAATTATTTGTGCCACCTCCAGTTGTTCAGGGGCATTTCTCAGGAGTTTATCAGCTCAGTAATGGCTGTTTCAAACTTTACATCAGCATCAGACATACCCAAGAAATGGATGGCTAAGGTGCCATTACTCTCACCAATGATTTGCTGTGGGATTCGTGCCACAGCACAAAATGCCAGTACCTCCTTACAGGTACATCTGTGTCTGATTCACTGACCCTGTACACTGCCCATACTATCCCTCATGATAATTTTTTTTTTTGGGGGGGGGGGAGTAGTTTGTTTTGGGGGGTGTCTTTTAACACCAGAGATAAGCAAACAATAACTAAATCCTTTTCTTTTGGTGGCAGCTGGGAGAGAGAGGAGAAGAAAGTAATGACTAACCTTCCCTGCAGCAGTTAAATCTACACTGCAATTGGCAGGCAGCTTTAGAGCGGGTGTTCTCTTAGAGTGCAAAGTCCTAATACTGCACTTGATTTCCTACAGGTGCTACCACAACATGACTCATAAGAGCAAGCAGGATAAAAGTTCAAAAGATACTAAATGAATTTTTAGTTGAAGGAATAAGTATCAGGACACACTGGATTTTCTAACCTTTATTGGAAGTAAGACAGTATTCAGCAAAAATTCACCTAACTAAATATTTTTGTGTACCTATAAAGTAGAAGAAATTAGAGGGTCTCTGGAGAAAAGCTTGAAAGTATGAATGCAATAAAGAAAAAACATAGTAAAAACAGATAGTTTTTCCAATATGGACATAGATTGGACTCTTTATTTCTTAATCTAGATTTCATGAACTTGTGAAGTTTTAATTACAGCAGAGTTTAAAGCTGTGATCTATCCTTTATAGTTATTGCAGTGGAGCTTTTGTTGTTGTTTATTAAAATAAGTTAAATTTTGTGTAAGTGTACCATTTGTGATGTGCCATTTTTAAGTAACTGTTCCTTTCATAGGATATAAATCAAAATCCTCTAAATTACTAGAAGTTACAGTTTCAAGAAGATGACTTTAAAGAAATAGTTTCAGTTTTTAATGCATCAGCCAGTCAGCAGCATTTAGAAACAGTTTCATTTCAACAGCATACACTGACCAAGAAAAGTGGCTAATATGGATGGAGATGTATTTGCTTGTACAAGTCATTTCAAACCTGGATGACTAAGGTTAAAAATGGCATAGCCAGGTTTTCCCTAAAGTCTAGGAAGCCTAGGAGTTTTACCACTGACTCTCCTAGTGGCAAGTTAAGAGGAATTCCAAGTGATCTTTGCAACCCCACCTCTGCATTCAGAACACTACACTATTCCTACTCAGACATTAATCTGTCCAAAGTTCGAGGTGTTTTGATTCCTATCATTGTTCATCCCTACATTTCATGAGGCTGACTACACAGGGAAACAGTGGGAAGACCTCTGTAAAGGAAATAAAACAGTTACTATACCTTGGGAACTACATTGTCATTTAATGAATAATTGTGCCATGAAATATTCCCACCAGAATATATTACCCTGCAGCACAGATGAGACTGGAGAGAAAAAATGGGCACCTTAAACATTCATTAGTAGAACCAGCTGCTCTTTTGTCAAAGCCAGCAGAAACAATGGTAGTGTGAATAACAGCCCTCCCAGTCCTGCAACATGAATACACACACATATATATGTGAACATCCAAAAATAATGTCCCCTTGAGTTTTATGCCAAACCCACAGACATGTATCTAGTGCTAGGTAACAGTTCAGTTTTAAAGAGGATGAGGGAATTTCCTATGGGAGAATAATCTCCAGATAGTCATTCACAAAATCAGTCATTAGCTCTAAAGAAAGTTCACCTTCCAGGTTTAAAATTAATATGGGAATGTGAAACCAAAAGACAATGATTGGAAATGACATCTAATTAGTCTAGAAATTATGGTTCCACCTGGTATTTCACCATCAGATCTGCACACTCTAAGCCCTCTTGTCAATATATAGTTCATGACTGAGCCTGAAAGTACGTGCTCAGCACCAAAGACAAAATGCAGTGAACAGGCCTGGGAGTGGAAAGTACCATGTCAGGAGCAAGTATGCAGCTGTATTTTTGACATCCATTACTATAATTTAATGGGAAAGCTGTGCTGCTAAGTTCTGTATTCAGGTGTGGTTTTTTGGTTTTTTTTTTTTTTTTTTGGGATTTATTTCCTTCTCTTAATTAAAAAAAAAAAAGGCTTACTAGAGAGACATCTCATTGACTGGTATTTAAAACACTGAAAACATGTTTTTTGATCAAAAATTTAACTCTACAGACTACAATCACTATCAGTGGCAAAAGCAAAGACTGCTAAACCTGAATTTTAACAGGTTGGAACAAGATAATATGGAACTACTACTTAACCAGAGTAGCATTTCTTGACAGAACAGCAATGGTAGGAAGCAGAAGCTACTGAAGGTGTTTATAAGGGATAGTCGATGTACCTATTGCAGTCTTAAGAAGCTGGTTCTATTCAGCTGCCTCAGACACAGCCCTTGTAAGTGTCCAGGCACAGATTCCAAATTCTCTTCCTGCCACTAGCTGTAATTATACCAATGCATCACCTCATTATGTCTATTTAATGGTTTGACACATCGTATCCTGGGACTAATGCACCTATTTGCTCTAAGTACAGAATAGCATATCCCAGTATGTGCTACTGGTCTGCAACCCTGCTTGAATTTACAATTGTCAGTTCTCCCAGGCTTAACAAAAAGTGTTTTAAAGGATGCACATCCTAAATTATTCCCTCTCCTTAGGACCTAACATCTGCTTCTGCTGTGATCAATCACAGCAAAACCAACAAATCAAAATAGGTTGCAGCTGATGTTCAGCATATCAAGCAGCTACTTATCATAAGATATGCATTACCAGTGGGGAGGATGATTATTCCCATATTATAGATATGGAAACGAGACTCCGTGCTCACCACTTTATGTAGGTAGCAACATCCACACAGTTCCAGAATCTTCCCTTGTTATCCCAGTGCATGAACTTGTATTGCTATAGCAGCATTAGCCTTGGGCAACCAAGACAAGCTCCTGAGTAGAGTTTCCTTTGTGCACACGTTGCTAGCAAGTAATTTATAAAGCATTTATTTGTACTGATACAACCAGGTCATTTTATTTTTCTGCAAAATGGCACCTTTCTTCCAAGACTCCTGCCTCTCCTTCTGTCTGACATGACTCTTAGGGCAAGGCAAGAACTGAAAATCTTTGTTAAGGGCACACACACACAGCTGCACAGAAGCTTGTTACTGAAGTTTATCCCAGAGAAAGGAAAATTAAACAAACTACAAGAAAAAATTCATTTTTACTTGCAAAGATTTGCATGTACACATTGATTCCTAAGGACTACTTTAGAAATTAACCACAAATTCTTTATGCATCAGCACTCCCTGAGATTGAGTACTCTACAAAATGAAGGGATTTAAAAAAGAAGCACTTCAATGTCTTGAATACACACTGACACAATAGATCAAGCTAAACATAAAAGACATATATTATTACCCTTTAAATTATGTTAATCAAACAATACTCCCTCTAACCAATGCTCATTGTTACAGTCTGATAAAACCACAATCCTTTTTCTCAAGTCTCTACTCATTCATACAAATGGAAGAAAGGATTTGTCACTGGAACCCTTGGAAATCAGTCATTTTTAGGCTACTGAAGTTACTATCCTTCCCTTAATTTTTTAATGGCAGCTTTTTTTTTTAAATGGCAACTTTTTTTTTTAAATGTTATACAAACTGAAAGCAAACTGAAAGCAAACTGGATCCTCTATAAGAACTAAGCAGCTATGTGAAAGTCACCTATTGCTCCAGAAGCATTGCCACTCACAGCTCACAACTCAGTTGGTGAGGTTTTTGCTTGCATTTAAGTTATTTAAGCATGTTGTATCCCCCATAACCCGAAATCTTTGAAAACAGCTTATATAAAGACAATGAAACCAGTTTGTCTACTAATGAAATAACTGCTGTTCACATTTATGTATAAAGATACAATTATCTGATACTTTGAAAAGGATAAATTCTAGCATGCTAGCTTTTCCATATTCTATTAAAATTTTTTTTAAATGTTAAAAGCATCAACAACAGTGATCATGACTTTTTTCTTTCCAAAACAAAATAATTCTTGTTCAAATTTTAAAAAAGCTTTTGAAAATATCAAGATTTATCACTTCCAATCAGCATATTCCAAAATTAGCAAGATACAAGGAATCTGATAGAACAATACTTTAATCCTAGATACTTTAGGAATGAAGGTGTTTCAAAATAAAATTCTTATAAATTACACATCTCATGTATTTTTCAAGATCTCACACATTTTTCAAGGTGTAACTTCAACTAGTCACTTTTGGTTTTGACTATATGTTCTAAACTTCCTTTACCATGTCAAAGAAGAATCATTTATAATTGATAAAACCAAAAAGAAAATGTGATAATCCTCCTTGGCATTGTTTAAAAAAAAATCAGTGCTTCATAGGTCTGAAATATTAGATATATAATTAGAGAAAGACAGGCAAACCAAAATTATACACAAGAATTTTCACCCTACAGGGAGAGTAGTTCAATGACATAATAAAGTACCTTAACCACTTAGTTCAGAAAAGAAATTGCAAAGAACATGACAAAAATTCAGCATTTTGTAAACTTGAATTTGCTCTACATTTTCCCCCACTCACTTTAGTATGGGGAAAGAATAAACCACCCTGAGTCCATTTCACCATGGAAGGAAACCCACAATACAACCACCTTAAGCCTCAAATTCCAGTGGAGTTAACAATCCCCTCACTTTCACATTTCCTAAGACCCTTCCTAGGTGTCAAAGCTCAGACAGCTAGCCCCAGTGGGCTCCACTGAACAAGGGTGGGGCCAGGACGCCTTGTGGAATAGGCTCTTCTACTTGGCTTCAGTGCAATCAAGCTTGACCAATCAACTCTTGCCACCAAAATAAGTAACCCTGGAAAGGGTCTTAGTGGTTAAAGCTGACATGAATAACTAGCACAAAAAGGAAGCCAGAAGTCATATCTCTGCTAGTCAATTTCATAATGAAAATTTGCCTTGAGCCTAAACTCAGTCTCTGGTAAATAAGAGCCCTTAAAAGCAAAATTATAGTCATGGATTTTTCTTTGTCTAGTAATAACAGAAAAAGAAAACACCAATAAGAATTATTTTTTCTGACATTTCTCTCATTTAGATTTGCTTTTCTGAGATCAATGCTCTGGGACTGGGAATACTCTTGGCATTCATATACTGCAGAACTAGAGATCTACTTAGAGAAAAATAAAAGAAACAGCAAGGAAAAACATGAAGTTAGTAGGAAAAATATTTCACTAAAGTTAGAAACAAGAAAAAAAAATTGCAAAATCAAATAGCCAGTCTGTAGAAATAGGATACCGATCTATTTATATAAATTTCTAAAGCTGATCTTGGGGTAGATTCAGCTGAGGAAAACAGGAGCAGGTGGCAGATTACTGCAAACATGGTACATTCTAGGCCAATTGTGAAAAAAAAAATTTAAAAACTGACTCTCACCTAAATATAGTGCCCCGTTTAAGTGTTTTACAGTTCTTCTGATGCGGGGAGTATATCACAAAACATACTAAAATTCACTTAGCTGCTGAAGTGCATAAAAGACAGTAGTTTGAATATGCCTTCGTTAGAATAACATCAGCAAGAGGTGGAACTGCAGGGTGATCTAAAGCGCCTCTAAAACAAAACGTGCTTGCCTGCTCTCCAATCAAACTTTTGTTTGGATTTTCTCCCAAGAGAATGATTAATATTTGCATGAGTTTGACAAGCACTCATACTACTTCTGGACTATTTCAATATAAGAAACAATAAGAATGTATAGCTAGGAGGAGGGACTTGAAGAAATTCTTTTGGTCTGCTCTCTCTGAAAGTCTTCCTCTCTACCTTCCTGCTAGAACCTACACAATAACTTCTTTGTTGGTCTATTACAGTATCTAAAACAGCTCAGAGAGTGATTAGTTTGCCTGTGAATCTCACCTAGAATGTACCTTCCACAGCAGAGCAAAAAAGGAATAAGACTGCAGTCAGACTCCCTGCTTTCTGCAGTGGCCCCAGATGGAAGTCATCATTTAAGCTACAGTGGTGGCCTCTGTTGTTTTGTGGCCTCTGTTGTTTTATGGCCTCTGGGCAACTCTCAGTGCTAGAAAAGCTCTGGTGCCTGTAACAAGCTGGCAGAGTATGTACAAAAATGGGCTGTAATATAGGACATAGTGTCTGGTTTGAAAAGGAGAGGTCAGGTCCTCAGCTTACACATTGATTGTACAGGCTGCATTCATTGGTGTTGGATTTTGGATGGTTTTACAAATTTTTAAACAAGATGTAGGACATGGGAAAATGCAGTATCAGTATTATCCAATAAATCAAACCAAGAGGGATGATTTCTGTAATACAAAAACTCTATATATGTAATCTTATTTTGTTTCAAAGAATATCAAGGAAGTTAGAAATGGCACAAAGGTCTAAAGCTGAACCAAATTTGGAAATCTTTTGCATAATAATGAACAAAGGCATCTGCAGTTTCATTCTTCTCAGTGACATAGCAACTACTTCGAGAAAAAATATAAGTTTTAACTTTCTTGGCTTTTGTCTTTAATGCAGCTAGCCTAAAAATTAACAGCTCTGCAAACAAAAAGCAGGTAGCTTTGATTTTGTCAAGGGAGAGAATTTTTTTTTTGTGAGCCTTACATAAATCACAGACATACTAACTCTGGTTTGGTACATTTAACAGTTCTCATCATGAAGTATTCTACTTTACATTTCTAAATGCATGAATCCAAATATTTTCTAATTCTTTTCTGAAATCAGCTTACATATTTTGTTGCTATTTTATCTATTGACCACCAATGCTACATTTCCCAATACACAGCTGTTGGCCCTACATCAGCAATCCAAATCAAACTTCCCTACTTTATGCTACCCTAAATCTTTGTTCACTGGTGTTTAAAGGTGATGTTCAGAATCTCAGTGGTATCTGTGCATTACTTTCCAAATTAGATGATTAAACAGAGCTGACATGGTAACAGAGACCTTTTAAAAGCTGACTCCATGACCTCCAGCCACGGTATTTATTTAGGTTGCATATCAATTATACATTTATAAACTTTTAAACTCCCAGGTGCTGAACCACCCATTATTCAGGCCAACAACCTGGATCAAAGTTATGGCTTTTATTTGCTTATGTGCTTGTATTTTTGTCAGGCCATGTGAAGTTTGGCTGGCTTGGGAGCACCTCACTCTTAGACTGCAGCTGAAATCCTTGTGGTTCATCTGGGTTTAGAAGCTGAGGTGGTCAGTATCCAAGTACAGATACAGTTTAAAATTTTCTGTCCCTACTCATTTACATTTTCCTGAAATTAGCTGCTCTTTTGCCATCTCTTCAGATACATCTCTATCATGTTTCTTCATTCATAAACCATGAGGATAAATTAAAGCCCCTTTCCTCAAATCTGTGAGTATCCTACCTTTGATTTGAGTGAAAAGTACAGACCCTAATAACTTGAGGTAAGCAGTTTTCCTTTGTACAGTACAATCTCATTTCCCTTTTAAAGCTCTACAAGGAAGTAATCAAAAAAGGTACCTGAGGTATCAGCTACTTTGAGCCTGGAGCATACCATAGTTACGAAGTTATGATTTAGTACAAATATAATAACATAATGGGAAATCAGAATCAGTAAGGTTGGAAAAGATCCTCAAGATCATCAAGTCCAATCTTTGACTGAAGACCACCTTGTCAACAAAACCATGGCACTAAGTGTCATGTCTGGTTGTTTCTCAAACACTTCCAGGAATGGTGATTCCCCCCTGTCCTGGGCAACTCTTTCCAATGCCTTTCAGGGAAGAAATTCTCCCTGATGTCTGAACTGAACCTCCCTTGGTGCAGTTTAAGTACATTTCCAGTTGTCCTGTTACTAGTTGCCTGGGAGAAGAGGCCAACCCTCACCTGGCAACAACATTCCAGGAAGTTGTAGAGAGTGTTAAGGTCCCCTGTGAGCCTCCTTTTCTCCAGGCTAAACACCCCCAGCTCCCTCAGGATTTGTGCTCCTGACCCTTCACCAGCTCCATTGCCCAAAAACTTTAAACTACTTTAAAAAGCTTTAACTTACAAGAAAGTTAGTTTGTGTAAACTCAGGTTGCATCACTGAATCAGTGACAGTGACATGGACTGGCGCCATTTCAGGGCATCAGTCACGGTTTTTGTTGGCACTGTCTCCAGCTCCACAAGCGTGAAAGAGAGAAGCGCATCCTTCTGCTTTGTTTTTGGCTTAGGGCAATGAATGTTGCTGAAAGGAATTTTTTCCTTTTGGCTGTTACTCCTGGATGGCACTATTCCAGCACAAGGCAAAATAGCTTTGTGTGCCTTTGTGGGTGTGGAGGAGTTATGCTAACACAACTATGCTAACACTATACAGGGCAGCCCTAGGTATAGGCTTTTTTGCTGCATTCACAGCAAGGGGTAGGAAGAGAGCTTTTGTAACACAATAATTTATCTTATGAGTTTCCTTAAAAAATATTTTTATGTTTTGGCCTTTCAAATGATCAAACCTTTCTTGTCTGTTAGGCCTCCACAGATACACAAGCACAAACATCCACCTTGAATTCAGCAGCTACAAGTTCTGCCCATCTCAAAAAAGAGCTTTCTGAAAATCTGGCAGACGCTGGAAGAAAAGGCACGTCATATTAATGAGAAATTACATCTAGCTTGCTTATGTTATTACCACGCTTGTTTTGTTGAGAATAGTAGTGTCTTTTTTTATCCTAATTTCAAGGACAGCTTTTGCATATGCAGGCATTTCTCTATAAGTAACACAGGGCTCAGGAAGACATCGCTCATAACATTTTGCATCTTTCATCCCAGTTACAGTAAAATAGGAGTTTTCACAGTCCAGTCCTACTGAGGACAGCTTGAACTCTTTCACTAGTTCTAGTTTGAAGAGTTTGGTTGCAAACTAACAGTAATTTCAACTTTTGAGACCCTGAAAACTGTATGGATGCACCCTAACCTTAGTGCATTTGTTTACTAAGGGGATGGAGGGGGGGGTCAATGGAAAAGAGAAGGGGGGGAAAAAAAAAAAAGCAAGTTCCTGGTTCTTCCTGCACCAGAATTTGGAGTATATTAGTGCCTTACTGCCTTAATTCATTCACCTACTTCTTTCTCTAAGGACATCTATGTCCCTGTTTATTTTGCCTCCTCTATAGGCACGGAAAAGTTCCCTTGTCTCTAACAAAAATAGCCCTAAATCACAGCAGGGAAAAGCCAGAGCTTAAGCTCTTTCCCGTAATTTCCCACTACAGCTCCTTTTATTCTTTATGAGTCATAATCACTTATTACTTCAGTTGCCCTCCAGCTCCTGTAAGTCATGCAAAAAACTTCCCAAAGTTACACTTAGGTCATTTGCTGATATCATAGAGACTTTAACAACCATTTTAAGCATCCATTTGCTTGATCCAATGTGCATATCAACATAAAAAGGACTGCTGGTGGATTTACAAAAAATAAGTTTAAATTAAAAAGCAGTGTGTTCTATTTGGACATTTCATCAAATAAGTAACATTTAGTAGCAACCAGACTGCAAAAGAAAGGCAAGACAAAATGGCTCATGACATTAGCATGGCTTTCATCTTATTTATATTATCAAGGGGACAATTGAGGACCCACATTCTGCAACAATTTAAATGCTTGGCACTACTCACCTCATTTTGTGGCAATAAAATGGGATTCCCATACTATTTATGGGGAACACAGCCACACTCAAAACACAATAGCCTGTGGTACAGTACTGAATACTGAAATTCTTCTGATCAGGTAGCACTGAATTCAGCTGAGGAGGGAGAAGAATGAGCATCCTTGGATAATTGTGTATCACATCTGTCTAAACAAGGATCCCTCCCCTGGGCTCTTTCAAGAAAGGAAAGTCAGGTTTTGGCCTGAAGCAACTGTTTATAGAGACAGGCTGGGAACGAGTTCTTTTTAACCCAGAGTCCATTTTAACAACTTTAAAGCTAAAGAAATCTTTGGCTGTTCTGCTGAATCACATTCCATGAGGAAAAAACATTGTTCATATCAAAATTAAAAGGATGTAAAAAATGAGTAAATAAAAACCTATAAACTTCATAATATCTCCTTTTAATGGAGAAAGGGAGTGAGAGAGTGCATGGGGCTGCAGATACAAGGGCAAGATAACTTCCAAAAATTGATTGAATTGCTACAGAACTACTTTATATAGGGTATTCTTGTCACAGCAAACTGTTTGGAGCCACCACAAACTAGACATGCAGAGTTGACATTTAGCATGCTTCTGCAGGCTTCTAGTGTGGTGAGCCAGCCATGCTGAGAGCAGAGTTTGAGACTTAAGATATGATGAGCATCACAAAATTTCTGCCCTGTAAGGTACATGGCTTAGGAAATATGGGCTATTTACCCACCTGACTCTCAACCTCTCTGCTGGGTCAAATTTCTTTGTTTCAGAACAGACATTCCTAGGCAGCACTAGGCAACTCAGCTACCACAGAGTTTTGGTTGAAGCTGCCATTTTAAATAATCAGTTTCAAGAATGAACTGGCTTCTCAGAGCACAGATGACTACATCAGGCAGTAAAAAAACATGTAATAAAATCAGGAGAGAAAATGCTGCTCCTTGTACAAATAGGCAAGAATCTACTTTTTTTTTTTCCCAAGTCGCACAAGGTTCTGTACTGTGAGAAGATGTCGTATGACTCCTAAGTAAGAGAGAATGGTTCATAGGTTGCTATTTCCTTCCTCTTACCCCACAAATTAGCCACTTACTACTGAAAGTGCAGTAGTGTCCTTTGTAGTGGACAGAATGATATGGTCCTTAGTAATTTTTAAACGGGGAATACCAAAACCATGGAGTCACTGTCTGACAAAAGATGATTCAGGGGGATTTTTTAAAATCTTTTAAATCTATTTTTAAAAATCCTTTGAGTTTAGGGCAAAGAAGAGATATTAAAAGGGTTGAGAGAGAAAAAGGATTTCAGAACCTACCCAGAATGAAATATATTTGCAGGGATGTTGCTCAAAACCTGCTGTACTAAAGAATGGCATGGCATTTCAGTAAATTAAATCTTCAATATATTCTTTTAATTACATTGATGGAATGGATTCTGACAGAAAACTTTAATTTTCAAGGCTTTTTTTAATCAATACTGCTTGATATACATTTTAAAAACAAAGTCAAACTTGAAAAACAGTAAACACTGAATTAGAATTGAAGTGGCAGTCTAATATAAAATGTATCTATGCAGGTTTTGTAAATAACTACTGATAAATAAGTGGCAATATAAGTCACTACGTTCTTTCACTAATTAAAACCTAACATAGCTTAGAAATGAGCCTTTGAAACTCCATCTTGGCTTGAATGTTTTGTTTTATAGAGACAATGATAAAATATTCCTTCTGTTTGATTTGCTTTCTATTCTGTTACTGATGCAGCTTGATCCATAAATTTTCAGATTAGGAGCAGCCTAACATCTCTAGATACACAGAAGTGCCATGAAAAACATATAAAGCTCTTAAACTTGAATGTTCCAGGAAATAGGAGTAACAGTCCCTACTAGCAAAAACTTGTTGCTCAACAAGAAAGAACTAATTTCCTTATAGGGTTCTGCAAGTAACTACTTTTTCAAGGAGGTAAAGCTTTTCAAACTGGCAAATGACATACTTGCTCTCAAGGCTAGGAGCTCTGTCTGGAACAAAAAAAAAGTCCAGGCTCAGAGTACTAATAGCATTATTGCTTCCTGTTCCTGTAAATGTCACAGAGGAACCAAAGCATACTCATTGACCAAAAAAAGGGAATAGAAATATACACCACATGGAAATTAACCACACTACTGGACAATTCCAAACCCTTAAGAGTTTCAGAAATTACTCAGTTTTCTACACAAATGGAAGTTTTATTTTTTTATGCTCAGAATGAGTCATTAAGAGCTGGAATACATACAAGGATACTTCCGATAGACTAATATAGATAATAATGAAAGACCTCAAGAAGGAACAGGATTACTGTAAAACCTCAATTTCTCCTTTCTTTACCTATCATTCCCCAGGAGCTCTTAAACTCATAAATATTGGTAAAATGGGTTCAACTGCATTTTTTATTAAATAAATGAAATATTTGCATAGCACCATAAGCATAAATATGGTACTATCTGTTCACTATCTAAGTCCAAAATTGAAGAACCTGCACTTAAATAAAAGTGAAATAATTAGGTCTAACGTGTATAAAAATATGCTAATATCTATACCAATATTTAAATGTCTCCCAGTCCTCAGCAGCTTACAGTCAAAGTGACTGCACATTTACTTATTGCAAAGGAGTTGAAGTGCTGACAGGTATGTAGGTATAGACAGGTACTTGGTGACTTGTTTATGCTGTAGCTTCATTCACAAGCACTAGAGACTTGTACAGTGTCATGACATATTTAAGAGGATTAATATATTTTTGACTTGTTTGTTACAATTCAAAAAACTAAATTAATGAGCCCAACTCCCACCATTACTTGGGATAAATAGGCACCTAACTTCACTGTCAAAATTAAGTATGACATTACTTCCCAGGACTGCCACCAACAATTATATTCTAATAAAATTAGCTTTTAGATAAGCGCATCAACACTTGCATACAAAGCATTCCTACACACGGGTCACTAGTTCCAATCTGAAAGAAAAAGCTACTGTATATAAAATTGGTGGTCAGTGTTCAGTTTCAAGTGAGTGGTGGCTGCTATGACAATGCAGCCAGAATATTTTGCATAACCTTAGAAAATAGTCCAAGGATTGTGTCAATACTGACACCAAGTTCTCCACATTCCTCAGTAAGTTGTCCCCAAAGGGAGAAGTATAGCTTCTGGAACACTCTCAAGAAAATGCAACTGCAGCTGTTATATCTGCTCTGTGAATAACCAGAGGTTGAATTTCAGCAACTAGGTCTGTCAGCAGCATTAAAATTAAACTGCAGCAAAACAAAAAGAAGCCCTTTGTTAGCAGCTTCACAAAGAGTACTAAAGACTGCACAAAGATTCTAAATCGTCCTGATATTTTTCTTGTTAACATACAAAGGACATGCACCAATGCCTTAAATTCCCATTCTCTTTTTGTGAGTACATAGAAATATGAGTTTGTTCCTGCTGTCATTTTAATGCCAGCTACAGAGTTAAAAAAACTAAGGGAGGGAAGAGGGGAAAGGAAGGTTTGCAGTTAATTCCATCCTTATATACAAACTTGTACTTCTCTTCCTGCTTAAATATGGAAGTCCTTTTATACACAGCATACTTCCTTACAACATTCCCAAAGAAGAGACAAAGAGACATTTTTATAATGGAAAAGGATCCATTATAGTTTCTAGGCCCTATTATGCTTAAGATGACACTGGGGCAGCATGTCCTTGAAAGAAGCAAAGACTTTAGCATTGGAAATTATTTTCCATGTTGTAGTTTTGGGTTTGGTGGTATGGGATGCCAAGTTCTTTCACTCACTCCTGTCATACAGACACACACTTCTTTTACTGGATGACCAGGAGAGATTGGCAACACTCAATTCACTGTAAATCACATTGACATATTAATCTTCAACATGAGCAATCTAGCAAAATGCTAGAGCTATGTTCACCACATGTTCCTAATTTTCTTGTTTCCTCTAGATGTCAATCCTGCAAACACATCAGTGATTTCCTGTGTCAAAGTTGCCCAGTCTAAGCTTATGTACATGGTTGGAGTATATAACATAAAATTGTTATATAAGTTTTTAGCTTGTAACACCCATGACTTTCCACCCATAACACATCCATGACTTTCTATAAACAACCTAACAGAAAGGATGCAATAGGGGCTTCTAACTCCTACTTGTCCAGGGATCCTGAGGCCCTCTTAAAGCTTACCAAAGGCATATTTCAAAATAAGTCAAGACTCTCATGAAGCCACATTGCCAGACGGATGAATTTTTTTAGAACATGAATATAAAATGACTATAATCTTTACAAGCAATACTGACCAACATATGTGGTCAAAGAAACCGTAAGATTTCCACAGCTGTCAGATATTTTAAGGTTTTCAGTTTCCAAATAACCACATGTATATTATTTGTAAATGTTTTATAATATGAGTTACACTTATTTTCAGTAGATTACTGTTACCAATTTCTATCATTCAAGATCATAACTCACATTTGCAGAGATTGGATTTCCATAAGCAATTAAGAGTTTTTAAATATTTTAAATATTTGCTTGCAAAACTGTAAATACCTATCCTGAAAATTATGAATCCATGATGAAATAGCTTCCAGCAGGTAGCAGTTTGACCCAAGTACTTGGTGGCTCAATTCATGGAGAAAACCAGGCACATTTCAAAAGCACATAAATAAATTACAGAAATCAAAATACAAACAGGAGGACATGCTTGGGCATTGAAAGCATGCTTTGAATCTCTAGTAGAGTAAAAATATGTTCCTATGCAGCTGCTACCATTTCCTGCTTCTGAAAAGAAATCCTCTATTCATTAATGGTCTATGTAATGTGGATTACAGATCCTGGGAGGCTTATTTGAAAGTAGACTGGCCAGAAGGCAGTCCAAAATTTTTATCTGAGATGCTTACCAAACTTAAAATTTATAGTGCTAATTGTCCAAAAAGGAGAAAAGAGAGAAGGGGTTATTAATCCCATTCCTGCTGCTGGTTGATGCAGACTCTCACTCAGTGCAACAGGGGCTAAGAACTCAGGTGTAGAGACAGTCTATTAACAATACAAACAGCAATAGCATAGAAGACAAACTTTTACAAATAGGTCACTAAAGGAAAATAATGTCCTAAATTAATATATTTATGAATACACAAGTAAAATGTATGCTTTAATACAATATACCTCCTTTTAACTGAACCATGTTCATGGGTTATGCTGCACTTAACACATCTCTTGCAAACCATTACTCACTTGACAGAAAAAGTTTTTTGGGAGAGTGTATAGATGAGAATGATTTGATACTTGCTGGGGTTGACCCAGGCTAGATGCCAGGTACCCATGAAAGCTGCTCACTCATCTCCTCTGCAGCTGGGCAGAGGAGGGAAAATTTAACAAAAGGTCCACAGGTTGAGATAAGGACCAAGAGGCATCACTCATTAAATACCATCCTACATCACCCATAAAATACAAAACAGGCTCAGCTTAGATATGTAAAGTGAATTTATTACTCACAAAATCAAAGCAGGATAATAAGAAGTAAAACAATCCCTTAAAAATGCCTTCCCTCCACCCCTCCCTCCTTCCCAGCTCTACCTCCTGCCCTAGCAGAAGACAGGGAATGGGGGTTATGGTCAGTTCATCACCTGAAGCTTCTCCTGCTTCTCAGGGAGAGGAGTTGTTCCTCTGCTGGTTCATGGGATCCCTCCCATGGGAGACGGTTCTCCATGAACTTCTCTGACCTGGCTCAATCTCACAAGCAACAGCCCTCCCAAAACTGCTGCAACCAGAGTCTTTCCCATGGGCAACAGCCCTCCCAAAACTGCTGTGGTGTGGGTCACTCTTCCATGGGGTGCAGTCCCTCAAGGACAGGCTGCTCCAGCCTGGGAGCCAGGGCTTCTCTCTCCAGGGGTCTCCCACAGGATCACAGCTTCCTCCTGTGATGGTCTGGCATGAGGCTGCTCCACAGGCTGTGGGTGGATCTCTGCATGCCCTGTGGATCCCCACAGCCTGCAGGGGCACAGCTGCTTCACCGTGGCCTGCAGGGGAATCTCAGCTCCAGCACCTGGAGCATCTCCTGCCCCTTCTCCTTCACTGACCTTGGTGTCTGCACAGTTCTTTGTCTCGCATATTCTCATCTGCTCTTCTCTGACTGGAATTAAAACTGCATCCCAAACTTCATTTTGATTTCTTCTTAAATCTGTTCTCACAGAGGCATTACCATAATCTCTAATTGGCCCAGCCTTGCTCAGCAGCATGTCCATCTTCAGAGCCATCAAGGATTGGCTCTACCAGACATGGTGGAAGCTTCCAGAAACTTCTCACAGAAGCCATCCCTAGAACCAAAAACCAAGCCATGCAAACCCAAAAGAGTGCAAACGAACTTCATGTCAATTGCCCTCAGTATTTCCATCTACACTTGGAGAGTCTGTATGTTAGCTTTCAAATTAAATGCAAGGTGAAAAAATACCTCCAAAACAAAACCCAAAAAACCCCAAGATAAAACTAATATAATGACCACTCTGTTTCTACCTCCAAGTCTGGTTCTATTTTACATTTTTTCAGTTGTTGTCCTGGCAGATTTTTATGCCTTATGGAAAACAAAAAAAAAAACCAAAAAAAAAAAAAAAAACCAAAAAAAAACAAACAAAAAAAACCCCAAAAAAAACCAAGAAAAAACAAAACAAACCAAAGCACTTTTAACTGCAGGTAAGACTAGGTGCTTAAGAAAAGTTTTTCTGCAAATGCCAGTAGTCTCTCAGAAATGCCCATTTTGATGTAACTGGAGACAGCCAGCATCATCCAAAGTAAATTCACAAAAAATGCACACACATGCACAAAATAAATACAAAAGTGAGTCTCACATCCTAAAAGAGGAAAGTAGACAAATATCTGGTAGAGGACTTAAACAGAGTAAAGATTAAAATTCTGCCCCAAGATGGAAATACAGCAAACTACACATAACAGAGGCTACTGACTAATGCATTTTTCTTACTGCAGTGAATAAATACTACACTGAAAGCCTCTTAACATTAGGAAAAATGCTGATCTTTTGTTAGTAATCAGATTAAGAGGCTTTTTTGAAAGCTTTCATTAAATGTCATACAGCTGTGACTTGTATCCACTGATAGAGCACTTCACAAGTAGACCTTGTGTTGTATTACAGAAGCTACTTTTGCTCCAGAATTCCTAAATCTTTTGGTCCTTCTGCCTTGAAAACTTGGTAGCTTTGCTCTGTTTCTCTTGAGATCTCCAGAATGGGTCATTGGTGAATGCACTGCAATTAACTGCTGCAAAATTTCTTGCATGCTGATGATGATGCCAAGCAAGCAAAGACTCCATCAACTGCTCAGGAAGGCAGGTTTTTGGAGGTGAGGAGTCTTGAATAGGGACCTAATCCAGGCAGACTGTCTCTCCACCTAAACAGAACACCTCAAAGGACTGTTTGCTGAGCAATGCAAAGATTTCAACACACTATTGGAGTTAAAAAACCAAAATTGCAGGTTCTTTTGCTACATGCTTGCAGAGACGCTCCAACTCCTTAGAAAGATAAAGAGGGCTTCTGTATAGTGAATTCAAAATTCTATGTAGTGAATTCCCAAATTTAAACAGGACATTTTTGTGTGCAAAAGTTAATGTGCAATGAAATGCCCACATGGTGTTAAAGCCCTGGCACGTGGGGTAAAGAGGAAATAATGATTCTGCTTATCAAATTATGAATAAACCACCTAATAAGAAAAATACGCCACATATGCACTCTCTTAATCTGTATTTTCAACAGCAGCCAAACTCAGACCTGAAACAGGATCAGAGGTGTTTCAGATCTGCTGGGGCCAAGCTCTTAGACTGTCATTTTTAGATTTTGGGTCAAATGATAAAATTAATGATTTTTTGTTTTTATAAGCTTTCTGCTCTCTTCATCTGACTCAAAATCAGATCAATAAGATATTCCTCTTCTACTCTGGTTTTGCCTCAAATTTAACTGTCTGTGTATAGCTTGGACTCCAAACCATGTTGAATTCTAGGGAACCAAAACTTGCCTAAAATTCTCTGATTCTGTCCCACTATTCTCATAAAGCAAAAGGTGCTTAGCATTTTAACAGTTATTTCTTGTTCCAGTATTCCCCAGACTGATGCAGGTTGTGCTTAATAATAAGAAAGCAAAAGACAACTTCTGCACAAGGTTTGCTAGTTATGTTACATATGCTGTATTTTATTACAGAATATTTTAAATGAAAATTTAAATCTGTAAGAAGTTTCAGGGGCTGTACTTTTGAACATTTAGTCTGACTGTCCTTGCTCAAGCAGAACAGTCCTTCATATTTTCTTTTTGTGAGCAGAGCAATTGCAGGACTGGAATAAAAACTGGCAAAGCAGAATGATTAGTGGTGGATGTTCCTGCTGCTGTTGCTTAGGGGTTGTCCCCGTCACATCTGAATAAGCCCTCTAAAACTTGATGTTTGCCTTTTTGCAGCAAAGGAAGTGATCAAATTAACCACAGACCATTTGTTTCTCTTGCTGTCAACTCATTGCATTTCTTACTGATGTCTAAATATATTGTAGGGTGGACTTTTTTTTCGCTTATTAGAGATTATTGTCTGCATGTCTAATTAGGTATTCTACCACTAAGATAATCAATGCAAAGATGTAATTTTTCTTCTGCAATTATCTCTTATGTCAGTTATGCAACCTGAAATATCTCTGCAAAATAGGTAATTCAGCACTTGTTTTGGACCCTTCAGAGGATCTAAAAAAGACAACCAAAAAGAAAAGAATCAAAATCATTGGCTCATTTGAAAATAATAAGCTGAGAGTCAGTTCTTTTAAGAGGACATTAAAAATCAAGACCGAATTATGTTCTGAAAAATAAAACTGTAATGTAACAACAGAGGCTCCATGAAGAACACAACTGTCTGTGAAACCAGAGGAAAGAAACCTAATTTAAATAAACCACATTACTATCCTTTAGCAAAGCAGCTTGTGTAAGAATCTCCATTGCATTTAATAAACATCATGACCTTTGATTTTCTTCAGTCCAGTTCCTGTTTATGTAGCTTATGACCTGGTTACTTATCAGTTCGGAGAAAAAGAGGGTCCTTTTATAATTTGTCTAACCAAGTGTTGTCCTCAAGCACAGAGGAACAGAGTATTTTTCTGACTGGTTGCCCTTTTTTCAGAATAGATGGGTTGGAAGAAGACAGTAAGAGACAGCTTAGTTTCACTTCTGCTTTCTGCTGACATTAAGAGAGACAATGCAGAGGTTGAGAACAGCAGTAAAGGTTACAGGTGAAGTAAGAGGCAATTCACCAGGCTGCAGGAAGGAAGCTACAGGAATTCTGACTCATAGGTGTGTCTGACTCAGTGTTTCTTGTGACAGCAGCTGGGAGAGGTGGTTAAACTATGCATTTCCCTTTGTTTGGGCTATGATTTCAGAACACAACCAGTTGTGGACATCAGCATCATTATGACATCTCTCTTCCAGCTGCAGCAGGACAATTTGCAAGCACCAGAACTGCATTTTAAACCCTTAAAAAGTGTATTGGATAACAGGGAAAAAAACCCCATCTCTCCTCCAAGCCTGAGCGTTATAATTTAAAATTCAGTGAAAGAAATACTTGATGTTAATAGCATTTGTGAACAACCCATGGTTATACTTTCCAGTTGTATAAAGACCCATCCTATTTTCACTGATTTTGCATTCCAAATGACTTCCCAACTATTACTTCACACCTAACATTGCTCTTAAATACTAAATTTCATTCACAAGACCATGTGCTTCTTTCATGGAGATAATTACCACATGCATTGCAGTGTCATTCCCTCTGAAGTGAACCATCAATACACTTGGGAACTTGTTGAACTGAGTCATTTCCACTTTTGCTGTGCACTACATATAGTATAGCCTTATTTTCTGGCTGTAGCTGAAAGCAGATTTTTAAATGTTACTGTGTGGGATTCTTGTAATCTTTCCTAAAGGACAGGATTTCGAGAACTACAACCTTCCTCTTAGAAGCTGCAAACTAACAAAAGGGTTCTCCTAGAACAATAAAAGCCAAATGATTACAACCATTATACTCCATTTCCTACACATAAGACAGAGTTAAATTGTTCACATTACAAAAGAAAGGCTCTGCATTTCAATCTTTAGGATCCTTCTGAAACATTAAGGGATACTTTTTCTTTTTTTCCATGGACCTCCATTTAGTTCAAAACTGAACCAGAACTATTACACATATAAATATTTGAAACCCTTTATGGCTTCATCTAAAACCTAACATGAGAGAAGAAAAATGTTGGGCCATTCATTACAAAGGACTTCTGTCATCAAAGGGGCACGAGTCCATCTTGAACAACAAATCCACCTTTAACTGACAGGTAGACAAGAACACTCTCAAATACTTAGTGACAATCAAGCATAATAAATTTGTCCTTCCCCTTTTCCTCTCTATGTTAATGTACCAGACAGCATAAGTATTGTCATGCTCTCTCAAGGCAGGGAACTGCCTCTTAAATGTTACTGGAGGAAAAGCCTTTTTTTCAAATTAGGAATTGTTTGCTGCATATTTTTTTTTTTTTAGGAGAGTCATACGAACACACAGGAAATACATCTGCACCAAATGAAAATATCCGCTCCTGGACCTGGGCGTGATGCCAAAACAAAGCATCAGAACTTGGACTGAGAATCTGAAACCGAAGCAGAAGCAGAGATGCCCACTAACAGTGGTATTGCATGTCCTGTAAGGAACAGCACTTCACTCTTAAAAGTAATGCTATTTGCATACTGAAGAATGACAGTTAATCAAAATTTTGCCCTGCTATATGTCATGCAGTCCAACCAAAAAAAGATTTCAGAGTCTCATGAACAATCTGATTACATACAGTAGGACATTAAACAGAGACACCATAAAAATAATACTGAAACTACTGTGGAAAAGAATTCTCTGGACAAAGAAGTAGCAAACACTGATGAGCTGAGCTTTACCCACAAGTACTAGTGACTTATTACAAAATAGCTGCATTGGGACATTTAAACCACTTCCCCAACCCCCTCCCTCCCCTCCACTTCTAGCTGTCTGTTACTAGTTGGAAAGAGACTCTCCCTTCTACTTCCCTGCTTGGCATTTAGCACCATTCTCCACCCACACAGCCTACTCAACATGGCACCCACACTGGAAATTTTGCGCTTTTCAACTCCTGTTTTCCATCTGTATCAAATTCCACAACATTACAGCTGCAATTCCAGAAGTCAGCTAAATTTATTGTCTTCATGCCTGCTCTGCTGCTCAAGCTCATTCTCCTCTTTCTTCTTTTGCCCTCCTATTAAGCAAGCTAGACAATTTAAACACCAGCATACCCCATGGAGGTTAAAAGTTAAACAACATACAAAATGCATCATTTGAAAAAATAAACAGAGCAAAAACAACTGAAAAAGTGAATGCTGGTTAGTTCCTGCATTCAACTTTTACTGAAGTTCAGATTTCATAAAGCAGGTGTCCCAAAGCTTTTAAGGAAGTTTACAGCTCTGAAACATATACTGCAGAATTTCCTCTAATATGGAAATGTGCTTTATCCTTTATCTGTAGGTGTCATTTAAAACAAAAAAGATAATTGAAATCAGAGATAGCAGTTTAGTTTGGTATGTAAACAGCAAGAAAAAGCAGCACTCTCAGGACCATCTTTTGTTCTATTCCTGCACCAACTAGCAGACACTATGCTGCTAAACTACAAAACCGAGCACCTCTCCGATTCCCCACCATCTGCCTTTATATATAATCTAGTTCAGGGAACAGAGAGCTCAGCACTTCTGTGCTATGACATGGGAGGCTAGACAGGAAGACAACAGATAAAGTAGAAGTAATATCCTCCCCAGAACACTTCTTCAGAAAACCACAGCTGGAACCAGGTAGGGACCATTTAAACTCTGTTTTTTGTGGGGTAATTATTTTTTGTCACCTTTGAAGAAGATGGATAAACAGAAGCCAAATACAGTGCATAACTAATTCCCTTTTCTATCTTATTTGTCCTTCCAAGCTTTCCAGTTACCGATATGCAAGGTTAAAGGAAGAGAGCTCATGAATCTGTGTGGGCAGTAGGAGCTAAGATTACAAGTGAACCACTGTATTTGCTTTTCTGTGATACACCCAATGCCACTATCGCACTGTAAGCGGAGGCCTCTGGGGAGCAGAGAAGAAAAGGGCATAGAAGAAAAAAACAACAGTGGTAGAAACAAAGGGCAGACCTTATTTCTATACCTTTTTCAATATTTCAAAGTGGATTTAGATTTTCTTTTAAGTTTTCCTCCAAATTGTTTAATTCTTATTGCTTTGTCCATCATCCATTTCTTTGAAAAAGTTTTCTTTGATGGGCAATTATTTCCCTCTTGTCCCTTGCATAGTCATGTAAAATAGGTTTTACTAAAATAATGAATAAGAGAAACTTAAGAAAGAGAAGTCTTAAGAGAAACTTAAGACTCAAGATCTTAGTTAACTGTGGAGTTTACAAGAAAAAAAAAGGTTCTTCGCATATGAGAAAATGAGATGCACTTTAAACATGATATTTTCTGATCAGTGTAAAAATTAGGCATGATCACATGACTATCTGAAGTCATTGTGGAGAAGACTGGGCAAATACAGGAATACACCACCCTCAGGATAGAAGCCTCCTAACTTTAACGAAGTAAAACTCTGCGTAATGATGATTTCCATCCTTACATGATTTGTATATTTGTGAAAAAAGGTTTACTCACCTTTTGATGAGTAAAGGTCCTGATTTCAAACATTGATTTACATCAATGGTTTGAAGTCTGTAAGAGGGTTTTTCAGAATTTCATTTTAATGATGAATATAGTTGAGTTCTCATGCCAGTGTAATGTAGAGCAAGGACCCCCTATCAATTTCATTTAAGGGTTTATGACACTAATAGTCACTGTTGGTCTGGATTTGTTCCCACTTCGTTTTATTTTCCTCCCCCACTCACCCTTTTGTAATAGCTATGACTGCCATGACTATTTAAAAAGACAATTTTTTTTTCTGTTACATCAGAGGTACATGGAAAAAATGAAACTGACTCATTTTTTGGATGGGTAAACTTCATGCCAAAAAGAGAAAAAACTCAGAGAAATTTGACCAGTTGTATTTTTAGGCAGTCCCCACTGTCCACTTTAAAAACAAAATCCATTGAGAACTATAACCAAGTTGCATTTAAGCAAGCTCATCTATGGAAAAAACTGTGAAACCAAACATATCCTCTTTAACAGGACAAAGTTCTGCCTGTATGATTAAGATGTGAGAAGTTGCCCAGGTTTACTTTTCTGGTTTTCACACACAGACATATATACACACGCAGACAGAGAGCCCCCAAACAATTTCCCGCAAAGTCATGTACATTTTGCAAGTATCCATTCTTACATTTATGCTGCTAACCACTCTTGAAAAATGACCCTTATTTTAGCACTTGGACAAAGATGAAGCTTAAGCCTACATAAGTACATTAAATATGAGAGAATGAATACGGCACTAAACAGAGAAAGTGATTAAGTACAACTGAAGATATAAATCCAAAAAACCAAGGAAACTTGACAATTTAGAAGACAATCTGGAGAGCCAAATTTTACATTTTGGTTTAAACCAGGACAGTCCCACTGATGTCACTTTACTCTAAACTTCTCCTGAAAAAGGCTCAATATACTTTAAAAATAAGACTACTATTTAAAAAAAAGGCATTGAGAACACGTAAAATTAAATATCTCAGACTCATGGTGTTTATATGCTTCATGCAAAACAGTGGCACATTAGTCAAAATTAGTGCCAATGGTTTTCCTGTTGACTCTACAAGCTTGTTATTCTGAAAAATATCATCAGCTGAGTGAAAACCAAATCTACCTAATGTCCTTCTACAAGCCTGTACTAACATCTCCTAAAAGAACACTACTGCATTTTCCTACTGTTTTTTGGGCTAATCAGACATTATTATTTCCAAGATTATATAAAAATCCCACTAAAATACAATAAAATTGCACAAGCAAGATCCAAACAAGGTTTCATATAATTGTTTGTGGATACACCACTTCATAGAAGAGCTGTAGCTGCAGCTAATTGATTAGATTCTACATCAATGCCAAAATTATGACTAATTCTTATCCTACTTTTTATTCATAAGCAGCTTATAGAGACTATTTTAATATTTTAAATTTTGGCTGGCAGGCCCAATTAAAAAAAAACAAAACCAAGTCTCATGACATTTTTGTGTTCCACTCAGCGAAAGAAGGAATTACAGTCAATTATTCACAAAGAATATCAAAGATTTTGAGCTCAAAACTCTCTTCCCAGGCACTCCTTCCAGTATTCAGTCAAGTTTCACTATTTCAGCAAAGGAGCATTCTTTCAAAGGAAGCTGCAACTTCTGCAATGCCAAGCAGAGCAGCCACTCAAATTAAAAATGCAGAAAGCTTGAGTAGGCATCAACATATAGTATCTTGTAAGAGAAGCTGAACTGACTAACAGGTAAGCTATGCAAGTAATTGAGAATAGATCAAGTGCTACTTGCACAGGCAGTGAAGAACACGTTTCTTTCTTACAAAAATAAATATCTTTGTAAAGTAACACTTAGTAAATACCACTTAGTTTTAGCTGTGGTACCTACCAGGAAAGTTTCAGAAACTCTGGAAAGCGTGATAAACAAATGCATTTCATTTAAACATCAAGTCTGAACTCTCAACTCTTCCAAAATCATCAACACATGAGAGACCTTTATATAAAATCCCAGGGTGATGTTTGCATAGTGTCAGTGAAACCAAGGCATTTAACTACAGCCACAAGCCTGTATTTTTAAACAGATTTCAATCTCAACTTATTGCTTACAGCATATTTTCTCTGATTGCTTTCTGATTATTTTACCTCATCTTTGTTTCCTTTCCTCCTCCTTCAGAGGTCATTGATAGAACTGCACATGAAGATAACAGCCTTCTGCTAGTTCTGCCCTTACACAGTAACACAAGAGGACCTGCAACTGAACACATTTTCCATTTATATAATCATTACATTCTTTGAAGATATTTAAAAGGTTTTATTTACTGCCCAAATTATTTTATTTCTGAGCAGGTTATATGCTGTATCTCTGCTTTTTGGCTCTGCCAACTATACTATTCACAGGCTTTGTGGCTCAGTAATCAGGTTGAATAGAGTTAAAAAATGCAATTGGCATGATTTAGCCAAATGGAAAGAAAAAAAAATACAGAAGCCCAATGAGTAAAAGGAAGTAAGTCCATGAGAAAATATTTTCAGCTTTGAACAAAGGAAAAAAAAAAGAGAGAGATGCACATTATGATTTTTTCCTTTTACAAAGTGTTCCACATTTTTAAAATATTTGAACTGGCATGCACTCTGTCACACACACCACAGTACCTACCATGTTCTGCTTTTTAAAAGTGCAGATCTGCCTGTTTCTATAAAAGTCACAACCACCTATCATTTCATTGCCGGTAAGTTAAAGTAGATATTCCACATGGGCAGGAGATACTGCACTAGAACAGGAACAGACACTCCACAGAACTGTAGACTTTATTATGTCACGGGGCTGTGCAAGATTATGAAATTGGGTTGAAAAGCCTTGCAAGTGAGATCTCTTTGAGCTTAAGAGTGGCAGAATGTACATTTATTCAGGGTCTGCAAAGTGAATTACTCCTGCCATTACACTGCTCTAGCTGACACAGAGTTATGAAGAAGAAAGGCAGTAAGAATTCCCACGCATCCCTAGAAGTTGCTTTGAGATTGTACAAAAAAGGGCACAAAATTACTTCTGTTTGTCACCAAAAGGAAAAAGCTCTCTGAATACATTAGGTTGTCTGCTTTACAGCACTCATCTCCTTCAGAAGACGACTTTTAAGATGAATGAAAAGATGAGTCTTTGGATATGCTGAGCCAAGCTTCAACCAATCTTTCTAGCATATGGACTTTTTTCCCTGGAAGTTGTACACTCTCTTCAGTCGTGTTAGACAGTGAAGCCAGACAGCAAAGTGGCAATTATGTCATATCCTCACAAACTGTGGGCACAGTCTTGCTGAGGCTCTGACAGAAGAAGTCCAATTTATATAGCATCAAAGAACTGAGGAGTTAATGAATCCATATTATTCTCCTTCAATTTGACAATATTTAAATATGCTACACATGAAAAATAAACAGCCCAAGGCATATACCTATGGAAAAAGTGAAGTATTTGGTTAAAACCAACTTCAGAAAACCAGGCACAAGCAGAGGAAAGTATTCAAGGGTTTTAGAATTAGCAGGCAACTCTGCACCTCAATGCACCTTCAAAAAGAGAAACCTTCACATTCAGTAAATTTTCCATTATCAAATATCTACTTTTATGAGATCAGCCTGCCTTTTCAAGGATTCCTGAATAGACACTTAATCAGATCACTACTTTCCTCTCAAAATTCTGGGTGCATTGCCTATAGGGAAAAAGAAAACCCATGCAAAATATTTCCAAGACACAGGGCTTTCCTACCTCCTCCAAACTTTCTTTTCAAGTTTTGGACAAAACCACCAAATATTAAAAATTCAGTTTCTGATATTCCTTCAAACCAGGACTGAATAAAACATTACACACTGTCCACACTGCTGGCATATAAGAATATTAACAATATTTATTGTGAAAAATAGCATTCATATTCTCTTTTCATAAAGAGAAAGGCACCAAAAAAGGCAAACTCGAAAACTAGGGACAATATAGGTAATATTATTGCCTTTTAGTCATATCTACATAGAAAAACTGAAGAGAAATTTTCACTTAATATTGCAGACTGAGTACCAACCATGTACTGTACCTGTGCCAAAATTATACAGCTGTTGAGAGATACAAGGCTTTAATCATAAATATTTCATTCCTTAAAAAGTGAGCACTGTGACATGGTCTGGCTAATTCACAGAAAAGCATGATAAAACCTATGAGCAGCATGGATTACTGGTGGGTATGTAGAAAAATTGTATTGGAGTGTTCATCACCAGTTCTGATGAAGTAAGAGTTTGAGAAGAACTGAACTACATAAGAAGACATTTTTTGTTATCCCCTGTAGTACTACACTATTTCAAGAAAAGCTGTAAAATATCAGACCCTTTTAAAAAGCCAAGAATAATAGAAAGGAAAGAGGAAAATACTGGCACAACAGGCTTGTAAGCCAGTATAGCTGGTTTTGCATTTACCAGAAAGTGAATGGTAACTGAACAAAATAAAAACACAGGGAAATAAATCTGCAGAGCAAAAAAACCAAAACCCAGACTGAAATAAAATCACATTCCTAGTAATTAAAACTACTTTTGTGCAGCTTGGTACAAGGGTCACAATGTTCTGCTGGACAATTCCTGACTATCTAAACAATGCGGGCATCCATGTAGAACTAGATACATTGGAAACTTGACAGGAAAATTAAAGAAATTCAACCAAATAGGTTAATTCAAGCTTCACTTCATTATTAGTTTTACTTTGACCTTTTTATATTTCCATGGACACAACATGCCTTAATCTGAATCTTAATGGAAACAAATGTTATACTCTCCCACATAACAGAATTAATAGAATAATGCAAAAGCACATTTCAATGTAGTTTTCACTGTTGTTCACAATATGACTTCTTGATGCAATAAAATATTTTCAAAAGGAAAAAAATCACTTATTGCTCTCCCCAGAAGTCTGATTCACTGGTTTTCCTTTTCCTCTTAGGGAAAAAAAAAAGTCTTGAAAAAGTCTTGTGACGAAGTAGAAAAATAGTCACCACTTGCACTCTGAAGAGTGAGCAATTGATGCAAAAATCTTATCAGCTCACTCTGAGAATAACCAAATGCTCTGAAGTATGCAGCAAATTATCAGAAGTACCAAATGCAGTTTGTGTTACAAAACAGCCCATACAAAAGGTCAAAAATTACTCAGTTCTATTAAAACAGTGACTTGCCTTACAAAATACATGATTTACTTTTCAGTGTGGAAAAAATTATTTTAAATTAAGGTAAGTAAGAAGAGGGAAAAAAACCCCAACTTGTTTATTCTACTAAAGACAAAAGTTTCCTGCCATTGCTCACAAACAAAATATCAGCAGAACTTGAGGCACACAGGAAACACAAGATACACCACAAATTCACAGGCAAGGAGTCAAACAGATTATAGTACAAAAAGTTGTCTTGTTTTAGAAGGATGAACAAAAATACTGGAAGTGACAATGTAGAAAAAGAAATTTAAGCAAATAAATCATCGCACTTAAGCTATGATTTGCTAGCACTGAATAACTCCCATATTTAAGATGCTATCTTACTCAACTGAAAACATGGTTTTCTGAAGGAAAAACCTCTATGACAGTGTCTCACCTGACTATTTCAATTAAAGCCACTAGCAATGTAGTTCAAATCTCCACTAACTGAGCTTATTCTGACTTGCAGAAGCACAGAATAGACACAGGCTTGTTTCCTGTCAAAGCGCAACTCCTACTCCAGAGAAAGATGGCAATGAAAAGTCCGTGGGAGTATTTTACAACCTCTTACCACAAGCTGAAAATCTTAAAAATTTTGGCAAAAAAAGAGCTATTTGAATGGAAAACCTCCTAATTATCAAGTCAAGCAAGAAAACCCAGTTGTACTTTGGCAAGACATCAAAAAGGATGTTGGAGTTAAAGATTGTTTTATCAGACCAAGATTGGGAAGAACTAAGATCATGGCACTCAGAAGGAACAGGGGGATAATTAAAAAAAAAAAAAAAAAGAAAAAATAGATATAGCCATTGTTTTTTATGCTATTGCACAGATGGAGCAAATTCAAGAAGTAGTACTAAAATGACAGGACTTAGTTAAAGCCTTCGCACCTGCTCTGGCAGATGGATGCAATTAATAACAGAAAAGAAACAGAAGAACACTCCCTGAGGGGTAGGTTGTTTTAAAATTAAGCTGACACACTTTTTTAATACAATATATTAAGGCGGAGATGTGTTTTGAAGTGGGCTGTCTAGTTTACAGCAAACGAACTCATTAGTGAGGTGTGCAAACAAACACAGGCCTGGCCCCACAATTAGTTTTCATACTCATTCTGCAAACAGAGAACACATTTTTAATTACTCGTAGTCAGGCAAATGGATGGGCTGTATTTTGCAAGGGAAACAATATCGTACTTAAGTAGATTTGCTCCTAGGGTAAAGGAAAGATTTGAAAACATGAGCACAAGAGACTCAGTCAGTTAAATTCTTGCCCTTTAAAGACTTCACTCCTTGAGAAGACAGTTGAAAACAAGTTCATTATTTGCAGCCCAACCAAAATGAACAAAGATGAAACATCTCCTGTTATACTGTGCATATGCATGTGTGTATATTTATATGCATACAAACTCCAACAATATCTGTCTAGTTACTGCAGCCACAATGATCTAGGCGCACCATTAAGTGTGGCAGTAGTTATTAAGATACTGCTGGGTAGTTCTGGCCCATGTCAGCATTTGTTTTCCCAAACAAATCGCAGGGAGGCTCAGGGTTAGCACAGGTGAAGGATCACTCCTTGGATGTGGGGGTGTGAGGGGGTGGTGAGGCTGGTGTAGTTTCAGGAAGGATGGTGGCGACCACCCCTGTGCCAGCCTACCTGGCCTCAGGGCCCAAGAATAATGCCTGGCCCTTTTTATATACAGGTATAGGCAGAGCTAAATTTAGCTGGTCTTGCCACATCAAGGATAAAAAAAAGATTTAATTACTCAGCAGGGGAAACTAATACAGCAACACTGTATTATCATCAGTTGTACTGCAATGGCCTGCCAGAGTAATGACAGAACTTTACAGCGTACAGAACTTGGAAAGGCAGCCTTTTTTTATTTAGTTTCTTGCAGTAGTTCAACAACAAAGTGGGTTAAACTATTACACTATTCACATTTCATGTGTGAAAAGAACATATTTTCACTTCTAGAAACTAGTAACAAATATTTTTAAAAAGCAAGCTTGAGTACTTGATGACTATGAAAAACATAAGTAAATAGCCAAAAAATAATAGTAGCCAAATTAACTAATTATAATCTGTCAACAAACTGCCACTCTCGTCACTAACTTTCTCCAAGTATTTACCCACTAAGGCAGGAAAAACATCTATTATTATTATACCAACTTATATTATCAGTAAGAGAATACTGAGGGTCACAGGTGATTCATTTTGCTTTCTGTCTCTCAGTTTGTTACAATAAATCCCAGGTAAGTACATTGCATTCTATTTTAAAAATTATCCATGATGCTGGTTTACAGCTTATAAACCCTTTTTTGGATTTGTTTTAGATCTAAATATCCTAGCATTCTTGAGGGCACTGCAAAATAATAACATGGAACGATTTTGCATTTACTCCACTTTAATATTCTTAATAACTGTTACAGGTGATTATGCAGAATACAGGAGAGAAGGGTAGCATAAGATATTGTATGTATCTAGAATGGGCTAGCCAAAATGTGTTTAAGCAAATAGTCCTGGAACTTATCTGTTGTTACAATAATTATATTTTCCCTTTTTTGGTTGTTTTGTTTGTTTGGGTTGTGGTGCAAGGGTTTCTTGTTTGCTGGTTTTGTTTGTTTGATGTTTTTAAGAACAGATAAAGGTAAGGCACCAAAATACCAGTATGTTCCAGTGGCCCTTGAAGCTTCAGTTTCCTTGCATAGGGAAAGCTGCATAGGGACCAGCTGCATTTTGCTGGGGCACTGCACATCCTGGGAAGAGGATGACCTTGTCAGAGCCTAGCCATTAAACCACTGCTTGACCCTGCACCACAGGACACTACACCCCCATGAACAGCTGCCTTTTCATCACATCGTACATATTCAGTGTAAACACCAAGAGATAAATTTGGAAGTTTAAGGATGCTGGGATACCCAGGATATTGTGTTACAATTAGCAAGAAGTCACTTCACATTCAGTTTTTTTAATGGAGGGCTTAAGCTTTACAAGCATTGCTACCATATCCCTTAACTCAGCATATTATGTACTGTATGAACCTTATTGATGTTGCTATAAATAGAACCTCCATCTGTCTCCTCATTGCTTTTATGTTTCAGTATATTTGGGTACAAAACCACTTGTACCACAGCAACAAACACACAAATGACAAAAGCTCCCAAACCACATGCATTGACTGACTGCAGAAAATCAGTAATATTTTAATAGCTGGTGAACAAAGAAAACCAAACCAAAACATCTCTCTTGCTTCCAATGTCTGTCAATTGCTCTTTGATGGAATGGAATTCATTCAAGAGCACCAAGATAAAGTTTCATTCATAAGACAGTCTACTAACTCCAGAAGAATGAGAGACACCAAGAAAGTAAAAAAACAACCAAAAAAACTTCCACAAAAACAAAAACCCAACAAAACCCAAAACAGTTAACAGATAGGAAAATACTACAATGAACAAATGCAAATGTTAGCTTAATCTTTTATATCTTTTTTCTCACTACCAAGCAGCTGGATTTTTCAAGAAGTCACATGATTTTGCTTTTCAGTAAAATGCTTGGACGTAAAATCCCCACTTTACAAAGAAGGACTTAAGAAAGTTTAATTCAAGGCTTCTTTTACATTGTCTCGATTCCTTCATCATATCCTGACTCCCAATCACCTTTACTCCACAATTTTCACTACAAAAATTTACCAAATCCTGGATGACATTCTAATGTTGTCATCATTACATGACTCATTAGTACCTTGATTAGGCTGAGGATCAGTCTCATGTAATATATGAATCTCAAAATCTGACACCTCAGACTTACTGTGCTTTATTCTGTAGTGTTTTCATAGAGATATTAAATCACAGATCCAAACTGTAACATTCTTCAGTATAATAACAAGTAGAATCAACATTTAGTTGGAGAACTTGTAAATAAAAGAGATCTGTGGAGTCATTTTAACTGTATATACAAAAGTTTTGGACCTTAGACACCAAACTTACACATGTACCTTACATGTAGCCCAAACAGAAAGATGCTCTTTCCTGGAGATTTTAAGTACCTGACCAAGGTTTCTGCATTGAAACACCTTGTGGTCTCTCAGTGGATCTATACATAGCAGGTTAGCTTCCTATTTTAGCCTATCAGAGAGCCTGAAGCTGGGGAGTAGGAATACCTGGACATTAACACAGTGCTGCTGGCCTGTATTAAAATATTCCAGGTGGCCAGTGCCTTCAGCCACCACCTTTAATCCTTATAGACCCCAAAGACCCTGTGGGCAAGCTCAGTCTTTATGTGCTAACTGCTAACAAGACATGCCCTGAACTTCAAACACAGCAGCTGTTTGCTTCACTCCTCCCAGCCTCACCTCAGCTGTATTCTGTCAAACAGCCTTGTCACTCTGTATGCTTGAAGCCACATCAGCAGTGCTGTGTCCTCTCGTCCCTCCACAGCACAGCCCACAGAATCCTGATCCATCTTTAACAGCCTTGAAGCTGCAGCCATAGGTATCCCTTCCACCTGCTCTCCCAGCTGGCTTGCTTCCAATGTACTCACATGACCCTCCGAGGACTGCAATTCCCAGAACATCTGTACTTACTGTACAGCACAGGCAATGAGACAACACTGCTTGAAAGCCACTCACTTTCCCCATGGAGCTGGCTACTCCCTTAGCAATGCAGCAGGGCTGCAGAGGGCTGCAGGGAACCAAGCTGCTCGCTCCTGCTGGCCCTGCACTCGGATGAACTGCAAGATACCATGACTCAGCCCCAGACGGCTACCAAGAGCTCACAGATCACAGCTCTTGGCAGAGTGTGGGATATGAAGGGAATGACATAACAACAATGACAACAAAGCAATCGAGAACAGGAACCAGGGACTTTACAGGTTCTGAAAAAGCGTCAGCTCCTCTGCTCTTTTCACAACCAAATGAGAGATAGCAACAGAGTAAGCAGTCACTGTCAACTTAATCTTACGAAAGCTGAGCTCCAAAGAAAAAAGGGATAGGGACATCAGCCAGAGAGGTTTTAAACCAACACAGGGAAGAGGGTAATTTACAGAGACTACAATAAAATGAGAAGCTTCCAACCCACTTAAGGCAAGTAACTGCCAATTCATATTTAAAAGCTATAGAGGAACAACCTTTGAGGAAGATATTATTGATAGGATTTTATTGTTTTATGTGTTCAAAAGAATAACATGACACATTTTAAATCAACAGGAAGATACCTGCGCTAAAAATACCTATAAATTAAAATATGAATAAAAGCGACACTGAAATACTCTACGAGTTTTTCTGTTTTTCCTGACTCCTACTTTAATAAAAAAGTCAAATCCAAGAAAAAGTAGGGAAAGAACCAAAAAAAGAACAAACCATTAAAAAGAAAATCTTTGGAAAGAAAACTACTCAATTTGAAGATACTTTGAAAACCAAAACTTAACCCCTCTAATACAATTTGCTAAGTGTTACATTTTTGTTTCCTTTTACTTCAGCTCATTAGAAGATTAACCCTTGCAAAGTATAATTGTTCTCTGTACTATCTTCAAAAGGATCTGAAGTCAAGTGTCTTGCATCCTATGCAGGTAAGCCTCACTCTTTGCAGCATTCTATCAGTTGACTTTTATTTACCATATCCTCAGGGGAAGTGCTGAAGTGCTCTTATCAAAATAATGGCATCTAAAAGGGCTTTTTAAACCAGAAAGTGCTTACATTTTTCCCTCACCACCTTTTGGTTGGAACTCTCCAGCCCATTCCCAGGCATGGAAATATGGAAATCTCAGCACTTGCTTAACAGCAAAACTCCCTCACTCTCAAAAAAAAAAAAAAACAAAAAAACAACAACAAAACAAGAAAAGAAACCAGACAGAGGAAAAAAAATTTCTTCTTCTCTGTGGCCACAAGAAAAACCCCAGCGAACTCCCAAAAGCGCGAAGGGGAAACGCCAAGGCAGCGCGCTCCAAAAAGCGGAGATCTAGCAGTTGTCAGCACGCTCAGCACGCCGGGGTCCCACGGCCTCACCGGGGAGGGAGGGAGGGAGGGACACGCTGCCCATGGAGACCGCACAGCCAGGGACAATGTCTGCGTCCCCACGAAGGCAATCCCCACCCGGCCGCCGCCACCACCCCAGAGGCCTCAGGCTGCCCGTCAGCCGGCGGGACCAGGTGGCACCAGAGGCCCCCTCGCTCAACCCGATCCCGGCCAGCTCCGCTACCGCTCCCTCCCCTGCCGGTCGCTGCTTCCCGCCCCCTCCCCATCCCGAGCCCGCTCCCGGCCGCTGCCCCGCCCTGTGCCTGCACCCACGCCCATTTGCTAGATGCAGAGTCAATCAAGAAGATCTGCCCTTGCGATTGGCTGTCGTGTAGCAGCGGTCCCACCCCCGGGCAGAGGGCCGCGCTGGCGGCGCGGCGCGCAGGCGCGCACGCAGTGTTGTCCCGGGGGTGGGCATGTTCCGAGGAGAGGAGCGGCCGCCAGCGCGCCGCGGGGAGGGGGCGGGCGCGGCTGAAGGAGCGGGGCCGCCGCCGCCGGGGAGCCAGCCTCACTTCCTAGGAGTGCGGGGAGACCACAGCCTGCCGGGGGCTGCGAGCGGTGCCGCAGACAGACCTGTGCGTGTGCATCTCTCTCTCTTTCTCTCTCTCTCTGTCTCTTTTGCATGTGCCTGTAGGACTCTCCACACACGCGCGCACATTCCCACCCACCCGCCGGGCGGGCTGGGCTGGGGTACGGGAGGGCGATGCGGGCGGCAGGGCAGGAGTTCTCCACGCTTCCCCCTGAGGTAGCGCTCACTCGCCCGCCGCCAGCAGCAGCCGCACGGGGCAGAGTCCTGCGGGGCGGCCGGCGCGGAGCGGAGCGGGACGGGCGCGGGCGGCGGGGCGGGATGCGCTCCGCCTGCCTCCCGCGGCACTGAAGCCGCCGCGGCCGGAGGGAGGAGAGTCTCGTCCGGAGAGACGCTTCTCCTGCGCTCCGCTCCGCCGCGGGGGTCGAGGAACCACCTCCCTGCCGCCGCCCGCTCCCGGCTCTGCCGGCGGCCGCTCTCGCCCTTGGCACCCGGCCGTGCGGTGCCGGTCCCTGCGTGTGCCGGGAGCCGGGTCCGTGTGCGCGCCGCTGCCCCCGCCTGCCCTGCGGTGCCTGCCTGCTGCCCGCGCTGCCTTCCTCTGCTCCCTCCTCCCGCTCCTGCCCCCGCTCCGCCGCGGCCTCTTTTGTTGTGCCGTGCCGGGCATGTGCCCGCGGCCGGGGCGCAGGGACGGGCAGGGGCGCGGCGCGGAGCCGGGCGCGGGTGTGTTCCCCCCCTCCCGACTGTCGGTGTTGACAATAAATCCGGGATCGCTTCTGCCAACGTAAACCCGGGCCAGGTGGGTTTACGCTGTTTGTCATGAAAAGTTAAGCTTGTTCCTAAACATGCCCTGATCTTGCCCTTTCCTGCCCGTGAAGAAGGAAGCGTTGCCTCGCAGGCTGCGGCGGGCTCTATGACAAGATGTTTTCGGAGCACCTTGTGAGCCTGTGTTTCTCTGTCGTTGCGGCCAGCTTGGCTCCCAGATGGCCAATTCCCTCAACGGCCGGAACCCGCGCAAGGGACGGATCCTGGGCTTCATCGATGCCATTCAGGATGCTGTGGGCCCCCCCAAACAGGCAGCTGCTGACCGCAGGACTGTGGAGAAGACCTGGAAACTTATGGACAAAGTGGTGGGTGTCTCTGTGCGTCCGTGTATACACAGAATAAAGAGTGGGGCTATTTAAATAGGTACACAGGGGCAAACAGCTTCTTCCTGCAGCTTTAAGTGCTGTGCTGCATGTGCCTCGGGGAGTAAGGGGACTTATGTTTTAGGTTATTTAAGTATCATTTGTCTTTTTTTTTTTTTTTTCCAGTGGCCTCTGGCTATGTTTTTTTAAATCTTGGTTTGTGGAAGGAAAACAAATGTGTGTGTTTGCCTTAGGCTATTGTTATTTTCAGATCCTTTAAAATGACTCAAAGTTGAAGAGCTGTCCTAACCAAAAGCTGCTTAACTTAGACTTGTAATCACATATTCTGTGCGTTTCATGTTGTGTCACACTGTTAGTCTGCAAACAAGACCTCTGAAATATTAAACTTCAGTTAAGCTAATTGTCCTGTGAGATATGTTGGTGATGGCAACATAGATGTGTTTGTGCTTTTAGGAATGTGCGTGGGGACTGGGGGATGTCACTCTTGTCAGTTTAGTAAACAGATTAGTATGGCATGCCTAACTTTTTAAGTATGTGTTGTGCATTTTAATGACTTATAAGTACATCTACTATTAATTTTGAAACTAGAAATATACTGTTCTGAAACTCATTTTTCAGGAAGTGGGGGGATGGACTTTAGCTCTTATGTTTCTCCTCACTAACCTAATACATTTTGTTTAGTATTCTTTGAAATGACAGCTTGTATCATAATAGATTATCTACGAGAGTGCTTTACCAGTGGTAGGAAGAGTTTGATTGTAACATGGCTGGCTGTTCAGGAGACGCAGGCACTCTGCTTTGCACGCTGGGTGATACTTGAAAGCTTCCTCTTGGAACTGCTGAGCAGTGAGGATTGCTACCTGTTGGCCTTGGGTCTGTATGGTGATACAGTTACCACTTTTTAACTCTGATTCTCTGTGATTTAGTGCAACTCTTTGCTTTCCCTGTGGCTCTTGTGAAATAAGATGTTCAACATTTCTTGACATTTATAATTAGTTATACTGGCAGGGTGGAGACTAATGTAGTATGCCTTTACAAGTGTTTAAGTATTTTTTAAAGTTCTTGTAGGCTCTTTATTGATGCTACAAGAATAGTATCTGTATTTCCACGGTGTTTGCGGGCAGCAATTATAAACTGAAACCCCAGGTTTAATATCACAAAGACTTTGTTGTAATTTTCCTGTCAATGGTCAGGATGCTGTTAACAGTGAGTTCTCTTGTGTTAAGGACTGCAAGTATAAATACTCGAAAGTAGGTACTCTTTTCAGTAGGAGGAAGTTTTCAGCTTGGGAACTAGGAATCTGGTTTGTTGTTCAAACCACGTGGGGAATGCAGAGCTCTGATTTCTCTGTGTCAGGCCATTTACAGATCTTTACAGATATAGTAAGGTTATACCCTAATTTATTTGTAAAATCACAATTACCAGAAAGTCTTTATTCCATTGCTTGGACTTCTGGATTGCTTTCACTCATCCAATACATGATAACTGTACTTGTCACAGCCCATCAGAATAGCCAGGAAGGCCTGTTTGGTAGAAGACACTGGAAGGGCTGGGCACTGTGCTTCCTTTTTCATTTTACTGTATAAGTGTCCTCAATTTGGATCTTTAATGTATCCTCTTTAAGCTGCTCTCAGTTAATCAAATTTTATTTCCAAATTGTATTAAAGTATACCAGACAGGATGATGTCATAGTGTGAGAATGCTCAAGCTTGTTGGTTGTGATTTTAGCATTTGGTACTTGTACTGAAAGGATGTGTTTGAGCAAATTTAATATGCTGGCAAACAGATTTAAATCTCATAGCCTTGTGTGGCAGCAGGCACAGGAAGGTCATTTTTTCCTCCATCTAGATCAAACCAAGGGATTAAAATCAGAAATAGAAACCTGCTCAGTCAACTGTTGTTTTAAATCCAATTTCTGGAGTGTGTGTCCTATGACTGATTTCTGTGGTGGGTGACTGATCAAATTAATACCTAGCAAAGGCAGAAGTTCTGCCAAGTCAGTAGGGTGCTATCCATAGTAAGGTTGTGGCTTGGAGGCCTATTTTACTTGTTGTAATAACAGTTATTATGCTTGTTTATTCTTTAACTATAGTAGCTATGATAATCATCTTATGGCTGTAGTAAGGTAGCTGAAGTTTTCCCCCAATCTAATGATGTTAAGAAAATGAATAATGGAAACAAAGCAAAGCTTGTATCTTGACCAAACACTGAAAAAAGAGCAGCCTTAAAAACTAGTGGTAGAGGTCAATAATTTCTGGTTTGCATTTTTTTCTTCTTTAAAATTGCTATATTCTACCTTTCCTTCATTTCTTTCTGTAATTTTGATGTCTGGCAGATGAGGTTTTCTGTATTAATTACTTGTTTTCAACAATAAGGGATTAACAAAACATTCCTACCCTATGAGAACTGTACAGTGAGAGTAGTTTTGTGGTATATGCAAAAATTCTGGCTACCTAGACACCATGCAAACTTCTTTGTGTACAATTGGTTATGTGTCCTGCTTTCAAATTGTTCAGATTTCATGATAATGTCAACTTTCCATGGGCTGATACTTTAGGTTGGAATAGGCGGAATATTGCAGTTCTGTTTGGGTGCTTTCTCTTTAAACTTTTATTATCAGTGTGAAGATAATAATGGATTTTGAAAAAGAGTTCTTTAGCAGGACAGGATGTTTGAATAATGCTCCTGCTTAGAGCCTTGTTTGTAAAAGTTACTATAAGCAACATTCTTGCAGGGAATGAAAAACATAATCTGCATGTAGATAATCAATGAATGTAAATTGCTATCTGTCCATATATCTTTCCTTTTTATACTTCATACACCAGGATCTATACTTTTTGTGGTTTATTGGTATGTCTTATGCAAATTTACAGTATTACCTGCATTATTGAAAGGAAAACAATATTAAGCATCAATGTCAAGTTTCTCTACTGCTTTTTTCATAGGTAAACAATAGCTTTATCATTAAGAACCAAGAATACTTCAATTTCTGTGCAGTGCTAAAGATAATATTTCTTTTAGGGTTTAGAAGGCTATCCTTGCTTTTCAATGCTTGCATATATCTCTGGACTTGCAGGAAGCAAATTACTGTTTTTAAAACACCATGTATGTTTTATCCTGTAAATAAATAAAAAATGAATATTGTTAACAAATAACTCAGGTTTTCCTTTAAACTGTGCATAAATTACATGAGCTTTTGTTTTTCTGAGTTTGTAAACCTGATGGCTTTTAAAACCTAGACCCTAGTCATGTATTACTATTAGAGAATAATGGTATGTTGAGACCAGCTTTGGGAGAGAATTACTACTATGTAAGCATTGGAGTAGTTAGGTCTGTTTACTGCTTGGTCTGTTTAGAGTAGTCAGTACTATTTTTTTTCACGCTTCATTCCTGTGGGATTAAAGCTGGTAAAATCATGATAAATTCTGAACGGGATTTTTTTTTTAAAACAGGTGTATTTCATCAACTTTTAATCACTTTTCATTCCTCCTATGCATTGGGCCTGAAAATAATTAAATTTTCTACTATGAAGATTAACAATATTGACTAAACTATTTGGGTGCACTGTCACGGCCCACCAGTTGCTTGACTCTGACTGTATAAATGTTGATGGCATTGATTTGCTATTTAGTAATTATTTAAGAGCAAACTAGAGTGCTTCTCCAAAGCTTATACTATTGACTTAGTGAGTAAAAGCTGTGTTACCTCTGCAGCTTAGTATTGTGGTTTTCTTTAAATTAACATCTGTCAGCATCTGAGTATACAGAGCATGGTAGTTGAAACTGAGTGTATTGGTTATCCTTTGCAAAACTTCATGTAATTGATTCTATGGTCAAAGTTGGTAGGAAATCTTATGTCCTGTGTATGCTGCTTATGGAAAAGGAATACAAAGTTAAACAGAGAAACAGAAACAGAAGCTTCTCTCTTTCTAATTGGAAAGAAGTAAAATTACCCTCCAAAGTCAACTCTCCTTGTGTGTCTGTGGCATCAGCATTCTTATTGTTTATTCTTCCACTATGGAAACATATGGGTCAGTTGCAGTGTGGTAGCTGTTAAACAAGCACTTACTGTATTCTCAGGAAAAAGGATTGGTGTTTGGGTCACCTCTACATATATTCTGACGAGAGCTTTTTTTCCTATGGAAAATGAAATGCATTGCGGTTATGGTAACTTCAGGCAGGAAGAAATCTGTGTCAAAGAAGCATAATGTTCAAACTTGGGCCATTTTCATTATTAGCCCCTCCTGATTAAGTTTTTCAGAATTCATTGTTGTTGCATTGGATGTTGTGGATTGCTGGAGAATTGTTATGGTATCTTAACTGCAGAGCTACCTTTATGCTGTCTGTGGTGTGTCAAGGCGTTTTCTAATTCTTTGACTGTTTTGTGCAGCATGGCAGAAGAGCTTGTTCAGTTGGCCAGTTTGGAAGTGTAGTTTTGGAAGTGTGTGAGCATTGATGCTCCAATTGTTCTGACCCATTCATTGCAGCTGAAAACAGTGTTTAGCGGATGTCCTAGTCATTAGATACTTACTCTGTTTTAGCTGAGTTACTTTCCTTGTATTGTCTTTGACTAGCCTTAGGTGTTTAAACAGATTGTGTTAAGGCTGCTGTCCTTTGCTTGAACAAGGGTCCTTTTGTCAAACGAGTCAGGGGCTTTCAACTTTGCTTTAAATAAATTCTGATCAAATAGAACATAGTTTTTAGCAAGAAATTATTGTCTGTGTACAATCGGCCTCCATTACTCTCATCTCCGATGATGCTATGAAAAAATGCCTTTTAATGTAAGACAAATATCTTCAAGTTTTGAGTAGTGGCATTTATTTTGGTTAGGGGTGGGCGAGAAGGGGAGAGGGGGTTAATATTTTTCTGTAAGGGAACTAGAGGTAAATTGTCTGGAAGTTCCAGAGTTAACTGTTTCAAAATCAGTTTCTGGTAGATTAAGGTAATGCCTCAGTTTTCACAGAGTTGCAATCTTATTGTTTCTGTGGTTCTGGATTAAGTACTTGGATTTTCCCTGAGTGTGAGCTACTGAAAGGAGCTTAATTTTGTCTCAGTTTGCCTCAATGAGAGATATTTTTTACTAACTTGCTTACTGCCTTTCATTTTTTACCACTGAGTGCTTGCTAAATATATACATGCTTACTTCCAGTCATAACAATACAAAAATCACACAGTGATATGATTCATGTCCGCTCCTAATGTGTTGGTGAGAGTTGCCTTGTAGAGTGCAATGTAGATTTCTTTATTTTAGCGGTGTTGGGTTTTTTTTGTGTTTGTTTGTTTTGAGTTCTGTTTTCTTTTGAAGAAAGCTCTTGGCAAATCCTTTGCGTCAGCAGGTGTCTTTTCTTACTGCTTACTTTTAATTGTGAACTGCTGTGGTATGTGTCAGGACATCCTGACTGGAAACCATATGGTTTACCAACCATCTCCTTACAGACTTACTTCCTTTGAAGCCTTGTATGCTCTGTAAAGTGAAGGAAACCTTATACCACTTCAGTGGATCTCTAATTTGAACATTACTATTAGTATTTTTTTTTCAATTATAATGCATAAAGCTAATGGTGTTGAAGAATTTTTGTGTGCTTTACTTAAAAGCTTGTTCTAAAATGGAAGGTTCTGGTACTGTGCTGTATTTATCTCTCCAAATTCAGCAGAAAGTGTAGCCTTGTAAACTATCTTGTATGTAATGATGTGAGACTGAAGAAAACTTTCAAGAAGTTCTGGAAGATAATATAGTTCTTCCTTATAACTGGATATTCTTTTTGTATAGCTGAATGGGCTGACTGTTGAAAATACAGCAACCAGCATAAGCAAATTGCTTTTTCTTGTTTTAATATTTTAATGGTGTTTCTAATATATATGAAATCACTTATATTCTGCTTGTTGGCACATCTGATCAAAAAGATAGGCTTCAGAAAGGTAATTAATTCTTTGTTCATGAGATTTAAGTTAGGGTAAATACGTAATTCAGAATGATTGCAGCCTTCTCTGCTTGTGGTCTGCTCTCATTGCTGACTTTTTTCTCTGAATAAACATTTTGATCTTTCAGATGTTTTTTTCCCTTGTGCTTGTTACTTCAGAGAGTTGTAAGGCTTGATCAGTGACAGATTTGTGTCACCTGTAGTTGGTCTTGTGAAGAATGTCAGTCTAGTTTCAAGTTTTCACTAAACCAGAAATCACAATGAACTCAAAGTTCAGAGGAAAAAAGAATCTGGTTTTCATAAAGATTTTCACTTCTGTATTTGGGATTCCAGTTCTTCTTACGCTTCTGCTAAAAGAAATTCCTGGATGTCTCTGCATGGATGATTTTCAGGTCTAGCTACACATGTAAGATTCTTTGCCCATGTTTCTGACATCTCCGTAGAGAATTCTACCTGTCAGCCTAACTTCAGTCCTTTTCTGATCTTGCAAGAATGCTATCATAGCCAATCTTTATTCTTGGAAAATACTGCTTTAGACATTTTCTAACCCACAACTGGGGCCCTGTTGTCCCTTTTTTAAATCCTGATGACCTTATCTATATCACATAAAATAGAAACAAGTTATTTTCAGTTTCAAAGCTCTTGCAGTTGTGGATTGCAGTTTCAGACTTCATTACTGGTCAAGAGATGATCAAATATGCTTTAGGTTTTTTTCTGTTTCCTTCCAGTGCATTCTCAACTTTAAGGAGTTCCTTTGTAAGCCATTAAATTATTTGAGAGCTTGCTGTGGAACTTTGCAGTTTATGTCTAGAAATACCAAACTGCTGGTGTTCAGTCTCTGAACCATTCTTCACCATGTTGAACAGCTCATGTATTCATATTTGCCTGCTTCCTTTTTTTCTTCCCCTACTGAGATGTAAATTTCTCTGGGATAAGGATGTTCTACAACATGTCAGAAGGCTTTCTTTAAAAACTTCTAAGTGCTTGTCTTTTGTCCACTCTATCTCTACTTTTCTAACTGACTGCCTGTTACCTCAGTCTAATTGCCTGGTTGTGTTCTTGCACTGTATGTTTCAGACCTGTTTGCTTTGCTGTTTGGGGTGCATGAAGGTCTGGTAGTGGCAGCAGTCTTAATGCAGTGAATTTCTTAATGGTGTAGATGTAGAAATTACAGGAGAGGTCAGCAATAGTGATAGGGCTCTGAGTAGAGAGGTTGAGTGTTACAGGATACAGGTTTGTTCCCCTCTCTCCCAGAAAAGCTCAAGGATGCATTTTTTCCAAGTTGATAGATTAGTAGGAATAGGAATCTCCTTTCAGCAGTATTAAGATGTTTTTATTGCCTCATTAGTTACCTCAAAAGAATGTCAAAGTCAGTAATATATAATGTGGCAATCTCCAAATGATCCCTATAAAACTTTTATACCACATGGTCTTAATTTCTTGATAAGTATTTGCATATGTACAGCTGCACACACATCTAGATTGTGTCCCTATGCAATGCTTTAGCTGAGCTTGAGTAGCTCAGTGCATCAGCAGTCAAAAACTACCTGTTAGTTTTAGTCTCTTTTTCTTCTAGAACAGAGCATTACAGAACAAACTATCAGAAAATGTAGATAGCTCAGAAACAATTCTAATCTTGTTATGTTAAGGATGTGTAGGAAACAAAGAGTACCTTTCTCTTCCAGTAACATTTCCAGTGGAAACTAGATTCAAATAAAGGTATTCTATTAGCCTAAACTTATTCTTTGAGTAATATATATTTTATTACTATTTGTGCCATTTGGGATCACAATGATTCCAAGTCCATTGAGATGTTTTCTTCTATTTGGCTTAAGTCGCAAAGTTTTAGTAGTGGAGACACTACAGGGATAGTTTTGCTGAGGCACTGCCAGAAGATTCCCTCCTGTCCAGTAGAGCAGCCAGCTCCAAGATGGATCTGCTGATGGCCATTGGCAACAGTGGTGCTTCTGGGGTAATGTCTTAAAGAAGGGGGAGAAAAGCTTCTGTGCAGAAGGAAATTGCAACCGGGGAAGAGGGGAGTGAGAATATGTGAGAGAAACACCTCTGCAGCCATGCAGCTCAGTGAAGGAGGGGGGGAGGTGTTTTGGGTGCTGGAGCAGAGATTCCCCCTCAGCCCATGGTGGTGGCCGTGCAGGTCCACAGTGGAGCCAACATTCACTGTAAGCCATGGAGGACCCCATGACACAGCAGGCTGATGTGGGCTGTGATACCCTAAGGAACCTGTGCTAGAACAGGCTCTTGGCAGGACCTGTGGTCCCATGGAGAGGAGACCCCACACTGGAGCAGGTTTCCTGGCAGAATTTGTGTCCCTGCAGAGGACCCATGCTGGAGCAGTCTGTTCCTGAAGGACTACACCCTATGGAGGGGATATGTTCTAGAGGAGTTTGTGAAGAACTGGATATGTTCTAGAGGAGTTTGTGAAGAACTGGTCTGTGAGGAGGACTCATGCTGGTGAAGTTCAAAGATGACTGTCTCCTGTGGGAGGGACCCCTGTCTGGAGCAAGGGAAGAGTGTGAGGAGTTCCCCCTCTGAGGAGGGAGGAGTGGCAGAGAGAAGGAGTGATGAACTGACCACAGCCCCCGTTCACTCTACTACTGTGGGGGAGGAGGTAGAGTGGAACATAAAATTAGGTCCCGGAAGGAGGGAGTGGTGGGTGGAATGTGTTTTTAAGGCTTGGTTTTATTAATCAAATGAATTAAGTTCCCTGAGTCGAGGCTAAGTATCTTAATATTAAGTACCTGTGACAGTGTTTGGTGAATGATCTCTCCCTCTCCTTGTCTTGACATACGAGTCTTTCGTTGTGGGTAGGGGAATGAGAAAGAAGCTGTGGTGGGCACCTCCTCACCCAGCCAAAAGCCAAGCGCTGAACTTCTGTTCCAGCCAGGAGCTGGAAAACAATGACTTTATAATATTTTTGTTTCCTGGTTTACAATATCTGTTTTTGAGTGACCCAAAGTCTGTCTGTTGTAGGTAATAACTTTTGAAGCACTATCACAGTTCAGACCATTTTCTTATGTGCAGAGCTTTCAAAATTAAATTTCCCTAGGGTCTCAGAGGCTATATTGTTGGATAAAGAGACCCAGTAGATGACAAAGTAATTTATGTCAGTTCTTAGTAGATACTTAAACACCTGTAGCTAAGTTAACCTGCAGAAAACAGATCCGTTTGAAAGTACTGCTCTTGGCATTTTTGCATGCTGTGTTTTGATATGCTCCTTAGCATATATTAGACAGGAAAAGACATACTTTCAGGGCAAACTCACAAAACATGTAGGTAAGCTTGTTTGCTTTTTATAGATGTGACAAGATTAAGTAAAATTTTGCCTCTTTTGACATTAGAGAGGCAAAATTTCAAACCACGACAGAGACTATGTTGGAATTTCACAGAATATAAATGAAATAGGATTTAATTCTTTGGGACTGGAGGCTAGAGAAGTATGTTATACCTGATAAATTGGAAAATATCAGATCAGTTTTTGTCTCAATGGTTTTCTTGTCTTTTACATGCTCTTTTTTTTGCTTATAGGTAAGATTGTGCCAAAACCCAAAGCTTCAACTCAAAAACAGCCCACCTTACATACTTGACATTCTACCTGATACTTACCAACATTTGCGACTTATACTGAGCAAATATGATGACAACCAGAAACTTGCACAACTCAGCGAGAATGAGTATTTTAAAATCTACATTGACAGCCTTATGAAAAAATCCAAACGGGCCATAAGACTCTTTAAAGAAGGAAAGGAAAGAATGTATGAAGAGCAGTCACAGGACAGGTAAGTTAAATACTTAAATGTGAAGTAGATCATTTGGTCTGTGTGCATTCTTAACACTGTTGTCTGCAGTCATTGTGTTTTGACATTTTTAATTATTCAAAGAGCAGAAATATTTATTGCTTGGATTCATTGACCCTGCAGTTCAATCAGTAATTTGCTGGATTTGTTTCACTGTATGCTCTAATCTGTTGCTTTGTGACCTTTAAAACCAAGTGCATTTCCTTCATAAAACATTCATTTCATTGTAATTACTTATTCACAGGGCTTACAGTATGTAGTTTTTCCTGTGGTAGAGAGAGTGACTGTTCACTTGGATTGAGCATGATGTCCCTCCCTACCCTAGATCCTTAAACTTTGGGAGCCATGATGAATATTGACTTAGAGTTTTCACAAGTGATGGAATGAAGCAAAACAATATTCACTTTTTTCAGATATTATGTGATTTTATGGTGAGGTAATGATAATGTTAGTTTCATGCTGTGAAACCTTTTCAGAAATCTAATGGATTCTTGATTTGCAATGGTTCAGTTTTAATAAAAGGAATTTATGTCCACTTTATCTGCACTCTTGGTGGTAACTGAAGAAGTTTTTAATATTTGATTTGATTGCCTAATATTTTAAAAAATAGTATCTCAGGAAATTCCGTGCAAGATCTGCAATCTTGTTTTGGGAAGAGAGGGATACAACGCTGTTGTGGCCATTAGTCTTTACCTTGTGTGATATTACTGTAAATCTATGCAAATGAAGGAGACATTGCTCTTTCTGAAGTCTCCTCTTTTTAAAGGAGATCGTGGGGAATGAGATTACAAGTGAATGGAGGATTGAATTCCTGCTCTTCTGTCTGTCTGCACTTGAGCTCTGAGGCAGGCATGGTGACAGTGTAGTTTTACAGCTGGTGAAATTGTTGGTAGAAGTAGTGAAATGTCTACATTCTTGTAAATGTCACTGCTGTTATGTTTGAATTGTCCATATGTTCCTTCCAGATCTTTGGCAATGATTATAGCTACTCAGTCTACTGTGGTAGTCTTTTGGGCTTGGTAGGGTGTCTGAAATTTGCTTGACACCTAAGGACTTTTTTTGTAACATCAGAACTGTCCAGGTGTGAATATACTTAGCAAAAATGCTCCAAGAGGAGCAAAATACACTATTTAAGGTATTTTAGTGATCAGTAAAGATTTTGATGAATGAATGTTTTTTGTGTTTGAATTTGTAGGTGTGTAAAGCCACGTTTTCACTGTAGATGCATTCTTACCAGAACTCTTGAAAGATTTATCACTGAGCCTATTGCTGCCTATTTTAGGTATCCCATTTGGTGTATGAAGAATGACAGAAGTCATTGTGCTTCAAAGGAAATATGAACTTGTTATGACAAGGGAAATTTGACAGAAGTAGTTTGATTATATAAGCGGGTTTTATTGACTTACCTGTGTTGTATGAAACCTTAATCTAGTTACAGGTTTGCTTAAAGTTAGCAAAAATTAAAGCAAATTTGAGTGTCGCTTTTTAAAACTACTTGCTGTGAGCTCTGTACAGTCATTCAGGCAGTATGTTAGTAACTCTAGTTGCTAGAGTTGCTTTTTTCCAGTTACCCATTTCTTTTCCTGTGTTAGGGTAACAGTGATGATAGAAGGACATTTTTTGTGAAGCACAGGTGTGCTTTCTTTGAAGAAGGTGTAGTTGTCTATTTGGGTCATTCTTGTGAGATGGTTGGAGAGGAAGGATTTTAAAACAAATCATACTAACGAAGTGCACTGAATCATAATTATTATTTCAGGCTTTTAAAATCAGTATTTCAGAAGGTGACAGCTATCTTATTTTGCCTAACTGATGGAGTTCAGGAGCATAATAGAAATGTTTTTCTTATGTTCAAATTGTTAGCAGTGTTTCCTGTACAGATTGCAATCTGACTTAAAACAAAAAAATTGTAAGCATCACTTCATTAGATCATGACCCATGTCGTTCCAAGTAAGTGTATTTCTTTATGATTTCAGTGCATCTTCTTTCATCTACTGGTGATGCTTTATCTGTATGTATGTCCTAGTTTTAAGTTGAATTAAGGTGTCCTTGCTTGCTGAGCCATATGATGCAGTATCTGAGCCCTGCTAAGCAGTGCTTCAATATACTTGATCCTGCTAATTCTTCGTAACTTAGCAAAAGAAGTTTTTATTGTGTTTTCTTTGCTTCCAAATATGCTTGCATTGACCTTATTTGTTAGCATTATAGTGTAATTGTAGCAGTGATCATTTTAAGATTGTGTTTTTGAAGATGCTTCCAAAATGACTGTCAAATTGTAGTCAATTTGTAGTAGAATTATTGGGAAATAGTCAGTTTTAAAAAAAGGGTAAGGCAAATGTTGGCACCTGGACAGTTCCTGTGGTTTTCATTCTTACTCTGTTTTGGTTTCTGGATAAAAGGGCATCATGGAAAAGAGAAAAGCTTCATTCTTCATAAATCTGATTGGTATCATTTTAGCCTATTAGCATTATTGACTAATCTTCATTTCGATAGTGATGGTACATTTCGGAACCAGTGCCAATATGCATGTGATTTTATTTGTGTGATGACACAAAAATTACTCTATTGTGAATAATTTATCATAAATTTTAGTTTTCAAGATCCTTTGGATGAAACAAGTTAGAGAAGCAGCACTAATGCAGTGTAAGCTTTTGTGTCAGCCATTTGTACATAATCTGACTGCCACAGTATCTTGTTTCCATATCAAACACATATGATAGCCATTTAAGAGTAGTTGGTACTGCCATTCTGTACTCTGTTGGATGAGTCTCGCTAAGGGAAAATAGGGTTTGCAAGTTTGTTTCTTGTGTTTAACTGCTTCATTTTCTGAGTATGGTGTCTTCTACAAAATTATGTCCTTTTTAGTCTTCTTCTTAATGAAATAAGATATAATGTCCAGTAAGTTCTGTAAACTGTACTAGATCTAGATCGCACAGAAGTCTTTCTGTGAATGAAGTAATTTTCCTTTTTGTCACAGATTTTACTTTTTGAAAGGTTATTAACGCAAGCTTATTAGAATTACTGGTTCAGACTCATCTACTCTTAAAAGGCTTTCTGTGTCTTTGAAGGTTTTGGGGTTGTCTTTTCTTCTTTGCATTGCTTTTCTTTTTGCCCTTTGTTTATTGGGAAGTAAACTAAAGCTGGAAAGCATCATTTCAGTGAAGTCCAAACTTCCTTCCCTTTTGCTGTATTCCAGAATTAGGCATTCAGAAAAAATAAAAACTCTGTTGAATGGCAGTTTTTGAGATAAATGTGTTATCCAGGTGTAGAAATCAAGCACAGAAGTTATAATAATAAGAGTATAGGAGGAATAAAGTGGCACTGGGGAGATTACATTTGGATTCATTCAAGGTGCTGGACATAGTCCTCACTTCTTACTAATGGAGACAAGTGGGATTTCCTGTAAATCATTTCCTTAGAAGAATGTCTTTAAATGGAACTTATTTTCTGACTTTTAATATTGCTCACCTTCTGCTATAGGCCCTTTATATGAGGAGAGGCAGAAAAGTATAAAACCAGGGTGTATACTTGTTTTTAATAATCTCTTAAAATGCTCCTTGGTTCAGCCAGAATTGGTTGGCTGTTTGTTTTAAAGTGGTATTCCAGAAATGGAAGATTAGATATTTCTAAAGTAGTGGATGGTACAGATGAAGATGTCAAGAGGAGAAGACCTGTGGTGATTTTGTGGTCAGTGTAGGAAGATGTGTGTGAAGGAAATGTCAGAGTCAAAGAAGTCCTTCAAGATGATCATAACACCATTTCTGTTTCTGTCTAGAAAGTCTTACTAAATTCTCTTGTGCATCTGGGCATTTGGTGTCTTGATTCAAATTATGTGTTTCTATATTGTACAGCTTGTTTAAATGTTGGTGGAGAATTCTTATAGTCTCTCAAGTCTCCTAAGGAGGTCTTGTACCTGCAATTCAAATGATAGATCAAGTTCTCCTTTGTTACTGTTCATGGGTGTTACTGGGTTTATGGAGTATTCCATTCCTCATCCTTAAGTCCGTGTTGACTGCTGTGATCAGTTATGGTTCTTGGATCAAGTCCTTGAACTGGTGCATTAAAGTACACAATGTTCTTTCTGCTGCAGAAATTTCTCACCTAACCCTAACCCTAACTTCTGTCCTGTGGTGTGAGGTAACTTACTCTGCTTCCTTGAATTACCTCCGCTTATATCACAACCTTGCTGTTTTATTTATAGGAATTTAGGAAGTTTATAACTTAGCTAGCTTCACAACTTGTTTGTGTCTCCAGGCAGAGCAGGTTTTGTTGATTGTGGGAAGGATCAGGAAGAGTAATGTTTTAATTCAGGATGATTTTGTTTGGAGAAGTTAAGATTGTTTTGGCTGATGTTTTTTTGTTTGACAAATAGAATGTACAGATTCAGAAAAGGATGTTGTTAGTGGCTCTTTTCATAGAGCCAGTTTTGGCTTTTGGTGGACATCATATAGATAACTTGGTAATTGTTGAATAAAAGTTATGGGCTCTTTGGTATCCTGTGATTTGTTCTGTTTTCCAAGCATATTATGTAGTTTTTGGTCTCCAGTAAATTCCTCTAAGCCAAGTATACCATCAGTCTGTTGCTTAATATGATATAAAAATCCCTAAACTTAAACTGTCAATACATTTTAGAGATGTAATATATTGACCATTCTACTCTAATCTTGCTGAAGCTGAGAGAAAGGAATCTAGTATTTGGTTTTTTTCCCTCTTGTATTTATTTACCTGTATTTTTAGATCATTCCTTCACTAGATTTTTAGTAGAAGAAGTTACCTTACTCTGCTTGAAAGTCTTCTGGAGTGTTGGCCCATTGCTCCTGTGTGTCCCTAGAAAAAGGAGGGCACCTTTTCTTTAAATGTATAATGTATGATAAGGTAATTGGGAATGGAACTTGGCTACAATAAATAGCCTCTAACAAAGAGGCTTCTTCTGAGGAAAAGTGAGTGCATGACTGATTAGATGGGGCTGCATAGGAGGAGGAAATGCAATGAATTTTTTATTTTTAAGCTTTTATGTTATGGTGATAATTTCCACCTTCTTCTCCCCTCCTGTTCCTTAGATGGGATGTAAAACCAAACAGCTTTAATAAACTCTTTGGTGTACCTGACCCACATGAGTAGTTGAGCTTCAGTGCAGTTTTGGTGGAGCACAAGCTGTTTGCTATTTTTGGTTATAGTTTAAATTAAAAAAGGAATGTTACACAAACACACTTTTCAGACAAAGAGGCTCTTGTTGCAGAGGGCAGGTGAGAACGCGTGGAGGTTACAAATGGTAGAGCAGTATTATGACAGCTTGTTCTCAGCATAAATGCAAACAGGCTGTGTGACTGCAGTTGTTGTATGGCCGTATTTGAATTTTAGATTTTTTTTTTTATCATCTTTAGTGCTTGGGGGTGGGTATTGTCAAATGAGAACAAAGGAAGTATTAGTACCAGAGTTACTTAGAGGCAACTATTTATTCAGATTGCAGAGCAAGACAAGGATTTCTAAAACCACAAAAGATCCTAATGAAAAAATAATGGCTTGTAAATTCTTATAATTGATTTAGAGCCTTGATTCATATCTAGTTGTGTAGACGAGAGATATGTGCACATTTTTTTTACTTTTTACTCTTATAAAATCAAACAGCATTTTTTATTATTATTTATGCCTTATGAAAATGTGCATGATGCTCTTGCCAAATTTTAAGGTGCCATACCATTTATACCCATTTTGGGCAGGTGTGAAAGCTCTCAAAAAGCACAGTTAGGGGAATCAGTCCTGTCGGCTTTCCATATATTAGTTTCCTTTATGATAAAGCTAATGATAGTTCTGCTGCTAAGATTATACAAAATGACTGTTGCAAAATGACTGACATAATTTTCTGTATGATTTCAATTTCTCTTTAGAGCATAATATGGGATGGCACAATGAACTGGGGGAAGTAGGTGGTTTTCTGAACATACAGTTCTTTTGGTCAGAGATGTCTGAAAATACTTCATTGCAGTGAGGATACCAGAACCCATTTCTGGTCTGCAACAGTTCTGTGTCTCACATCCCTTCTCCATACTTGCCTGCAGGGTCTATATAGGGAGCAGCTGTGCTTGTGGAGGCAGACACCATGGTCACCAACTATAAATAGAGCTGTGTTCTTAGGTACGATACAGCCCAAGTTAGCAACTTTGGGAACTTTCTGAGGAGCAGGCAGCGCTGACTCCTGAATTTAGCATGTAGTGACAAAGTCTCCTGTAATGGACCTGAATGCATCTTTCATCAATCACTTTTCTATGTGCATTTGATTTTTAGAAAATGTGGTCTCTGCTTCTCTATCTCCAGAAGTATTCTATATTTAGTGATAAGGTATTTGTTTTAGGATGCCTTCAACACTAGCCTGCATGATGGAAGCTACTTGCCATGCAAGCAGGAACACAAGGAAGATTATAGGAGAAAGGATCCATTTTTATGAATTGTATGCCTAAACTTGTAAGCACATAATTTTATTTTTAGGCTATAAAAAGAAATGGTTTCCTTTTCTTAATTTTCTGTGGCATTGTTTTCCATCAAAAATTAGAAACATGAAAGAATAAAAGTCTGCTTTTATTCTATAAAAGATGAAGAAAAGATTGGGAATAATCACTTTCAAGTGCTACACTTGCTGTTTAGAAAAATAAAAGCTCTTTGAAAGTTAAGTAAAGCCAGTTTGTAAAATCCAACGTGCTGTAGTGGTAATCCTTTGTCCAAGGAATGCTTGATCAAAAAACCAGCCTAGAAGACATGCTTGCTATGTATCAAACCTATAGTAAAGACATTTTCATTAACCTGTAAAGATTAAGAAATAACCTTCATCTGAAAAAGTAGCAGTATATGTTTTGATTAACACAGTTGAAGTTTTAGTTCAAAACAAAAATGACAGAGTGGGATATTGATGGAAAAGCTGATGGATGGAACTACTGTATTCCATTCATTGAAATCTGGCATGCTAGGTGATATTTTGACATTTTGATAATGTCATGGAATTTAAAAAATACTTTGTGATCATTTGACTTAAATTTTTTTTCTTCCTATTCTGTTCTTTGCTTCAATATTAATAAAGTTAATTTACTTGAATCATACTAAAAATAACAGAGTTAATATAACTATTTAGCAAGTCTTTTTATCAGTGGCTGCACATTTGCAAGCTAACTTTGTCTTTACAGATTGTGCAATAATACTGTGCATGCTCTAGAATGAGACAAAGCTTTAATATGCTTAATTTGTATTGGAGGAACAAGGATTTGTTGTTAAAAATGTAGGTTTGCTGTTGTATGCACAAAACAGTTTTGTTGCTTGCATGATGAATATGTTGGCATGTTTCATTTTTTATACTGAGCAATTCCAAATAATTTTAAAGCATATTCTCTTGAGTTTAGGAATATAATTTGCTTGATTTGAAAGAAAATGTGATATTTACACAAAAAAAAAAGACTGCAATGAACAAAGCTGTTAAAAAAAACCCAAATAAGCAGGATGAGTAATCCATGCAAAGGGCGAAGAGTAAACTCTGAAAAGAAGTACATCTTCTTTTCAGAAGATAGTGCAGATGGAAAAAGAAGTCAGTAAGTGAATTTACGTGAGGGATAAAACTTTCTGAGCAAGCAACCAGGTGACTGTCATCAGTTTCTAGTTAATAATGTAGATGACTAAAAACATTTTTAATCTTTCTGCTTGAGTGCAACCAAGGTATTCATTATTGAAATGTTTTTATATTTGTCTCTAGGATATGATGAAACAGTGAATACTTTCAGCATCATTTGCTCAGATTTCATATGGGAATTAAGGAGCAGTCTTGTCTCATAATGGAAAATTTTCCCCATATTCTCTTTCATTATGTAATGTTTAACATTGTGTGAAGTGAAATACATATTGAACATTGTATTAATTTTATTGTATTTATATCTTGCAAATATCTTGGCAGATCAGAAAATTGGTGAGGAAGTAATTGGTTCTTTATTTTAGTATATTTGGTCACAATAATTATTACTTTACTTCTTCTGGTGTATCCAATGTAGAGGTAGATTTAACTGTATTTCTTCGTACTATGTAAAACAATAAACTAAAGGGGAAACATAGAAGTAGCAGATGCCTAAGAAACACATTTCTGGGGGATACAATGAAAGATTATAGTACATGCTAGCATATGGATTGAGCTAAATTTAATTTCTGTATGAATGAGGTTGTTGTGATGTTTCTGTAAGAGGACTTTCCTTTATGATTCTTGAATGGTCAAACAGTGGAGATGAAATTTCAGTATGGTATCTGATGCATTGTATAGATCAGGACTCCACTGGGGACCTGGACAGCCCTCCTGATGAGCTAGTCTTCAGCTGATTTTTGGCAAGCTCTGACTCTACACTGGGAGAAAAAATTTGGGGAAAAATAATGAAATTTAATTTTTTTCTTCTATTTGATACCACTTGTGGGAGAGTTCACAAAACATATCCTTGCTTTCCTGTAAGATAAATCAGTGAAACTATATGGCTTTGAAATTTGAAGCAACAATAAAAAAGGAAATTTTTCCTACAATCTGTAGCAAAAATGTGTCAAGATTACCTTATTTATTCCACAATTCTTACTCAAAGTTATCACTAATAGTAATTTGAGCCTTACTTTGTTTTGTCTGTGGTACTGAATAAATGTGTCTTTAGAAATAAAATCCACAACCATACCTCATTTTAAATATTAGCCCCAGTTTTGCATCTACCTTGCCCAATGCAAATATCTCCTGGTGGGCAGGAATACTGAATAATAAGGTGTGGAAGTCCTATCAACTCCTGATTAGCTGCTCTCTCTGTCTCCTGAGCTCCAATACACTATATTGCACTGCGTCTGTTTATCTTGATATGACCAACAGTGGAGAATATCAAGACTCTTGAGAAAGTACTTGACATATTGCAGGATTGGATCAGACAAGGGGTACTGATGGCAGAAAGAGAAGGATCCGTGGGCTTGTTTATGAGCGAGTAAAATAAGGGTCTCTTGAAAATGCTGAATAATTATATCTGGGGCCCAGTGTTCACCTTTTTTCTTAATGTCTGTTGACTAACTTATGTTCTTGGTTTAAGAAAGATATTCCTCAGTTAAGTGTTTCCACAAACCACATGCTACCACTTGCTCCCGTCATTTTCCTCTGTCCCTCCCTGCTGCAGCAGGTTGGAGAGGAGAACTGGAGGCACAAAAGGCACAGATAGAACAATTTACTGGAAGCTGCAATGAGATAAGAAAATGAGCAGGAGCAGTAATCATGTTAATAACAAAAGCTTACAAAAGGGAGAGTGTGGAGCTGATCCATCCCAGCTGGCCATGCCCCCCATCCCAGCTACTGTAAGAATGAACCCTGTCCACAACCAGGACACACATTCAAAGAAGTGAAACCTACTTACTTAGTGGAGAATCTGTGATCATTCCCTAGCTTGTGTAGAGGATTATTCTGTGACAAATTCTAGTCTTGGTTACAGTAAAAACAAAGAAACATTTTAATCATCTTAGTTGTTTCGTGTCTGTGTCTGTGTGTGTGTGTGTGCTAGGCCTCAGTAATGTTCTGAAGGCTTTTACTAAAGTCTTTTTCCTGAAAAAATCTCAAACACCTTAATTGCCTCTATATCAGAAATCTTGCTACTTTTAAAGAGGTGATAAGTTCATTTGTTAGTTACCCTGCTTAAAATAGTACATTTTGGGAATTACAGTACTGTTTAAGAAATGACTGCATGAGAAAAAATTTGCCTCCTGTTACAAGTTTAAGGGCATTAATGTAAGACAGACAAATGTATTAGCGTCTGTTTTCAAATTGTTCCAATGGAAAATGGTCCTTAGCCAACAGAATATTTTGTGAACTCATTTTGGAGTTGATTCTGAGTCATGAATGTCTGTCATGGGAAGTGTGAAATGCAGGATCAGTAATAAAACGTTTTGTACCCAAGAAGATTTATTAGAACAATGCTCATTTTTTTTTTTTTTAAAGCAGTCATTAATTGGTGAGACCTGACAGGTGCATATCCTAGAGTAGGCCTTTAGTTCTAACTGCTCTCCAGTGGGAGAATGTGAAAAGACAAACACCTTCAGATGTTTTTCATGTCAGCATTTTGAAAAGTTTATGGGGCTTTAGAGAATAAGTCATTGTGTAACTTGTAAAAAATTAAATTATCATGTTACCAGATTAGTTGAAGGTTTAGTACTAAAATCCCTGAGCACCATTCTTATTTTTGGAGAACACTTAGTTTTGAGAGAATAAAAATTATTTCTTTAAAGTCAAAGTTAAAAGTTTCAGCAAATATGGTGTGTAAGCCTTCCATCAGCACACTTAGGGTAGAGCTGTGTAAGTTGTATTTAATACTCTATAAATGTCAGGCATGTTAAAAGAAGATATAATGCCACAAATAGAGCCTGAAAATATTTCTGTTTGTTCAAATATACAGCCTGTTGTGAAAATCCTGAAGTGGAGAACCTGTGTTCCAACTGTTGTTTGTCATTAAAAATGATGACAGTCTCTGTTAAGAACATCTGCTTGCCTAATGTGCCAGCAATAAAGGAGATGTCTATGTTATGTTAACTTAGCTTGTTCTTGTCTCTTCATTTCTAAGTATTTGCTTTTAAAATACTGGAAAAAAAACCTAATGTTTTTGAAATGAAATATTGTTCTAGCCCTCAGCTCTGAAACCCTATAATAGGAAAAGCACATATTCAGTTGCTAGATCAACTCAATAATGCTGAGTTGGTCATAATGAATAGGCTGTCTCTGTATTTTTTGTTCTGAGTTTGAACAGCTATGCTTTATGTCTAGTTAAGTTATTTTTTACTGGTTGCCTGAGTCATAGTAGGTCACTTAGATGTAAGTATTATGCCATTTAATTTACAGTACAGCAGTTCCAGGTTTTTCTAGAATTAAGAGTAGCATTTACAGTTGCATGCTTTTTGGTTATAGCAGCAGATTAATGGTGGGAGATAGGAGTGCTGATAAAGGCTTGTGTGTGTTCTAGCTTCATAAGAATTTTTAATCCACTTCATAAGTGCATCTTACTGACAGCTCATTCCCAGTGGCCAATGCTCCAGTGGTTTTACAGCTTAATGATACATATTCTGTGCTGAAATTGGGAAGATACAGAAGATGTGGCACATATAGCCAATTTTTTTTTGTCTTGCTTAGAAACTCATATGTCAGCAGGCTGAAATCCTCTCCTCCAGTATTTTTTTTAAATGTGCTTCTTTAATATGGCAGACTGGAAGATTGTATTGTACTATTTTGTTCAGATCTCTGCACATCCTTTTTACTCTTTAATTCATAGCTGTAACAAATATACAAAGATTAAAAGGAAAAAAAGAAAAAAGAGCCACACAAACCCAAAAGTATGTAGCATCCTGTTCATGTGTTTCCTTTTACTGTTAATCCCTATAATTAATGCCCTATGAGGAATGGGGCTCTAATCACTTACAGAGCACAGCCATGCAAGAAGGCAGTGCTCCTCTGGGGGGTGTTCAGCAGGATGGAGCAGGGTGACCCAGTCAGTGCCCAGCTGTCCTCCAGTCTGTGCTTATGTGGGTTCATTAACTACACCCATGAATGACTGGCAGGCTTGGAATGATTGCCTGAAAGGAATCCTGCCTTATGAAGTGCCACTGAGGAAGACTTGCTTTCTCTCATTTTTCCACTTCCATTGGGAGGAAGAAAGAAGAATGGGGGTGCGAAGCTGTTCTGTGAGGATCATGGATCTTGGCAGTCACTTTGGAATAATCTTTAATGAACCTCAATGCCAGGAAGAGAAGTGTTTGAATACCACATACCAGTTTTTTAGTGGCTCAAGAGGAATAAGAATACAAAATGCTTTTCTGAAAGTGCAAAAGGTTTTTTCAGGGTTTTCATTTGTTTGTACTGCATGAATTTAGTGTTATTGATGCTAAACTGTCATGAACAACCTAAAAGATAAACGTAGTTTTATAATCCTCCAATATATCTTTAAATGAATTTGGAGGACAGATTTTTGGATGTTGTTCTAAAAATCAGTTCTTTGTTTAATGATTTCTGAGAATGCAGTTTACTATTGGAGTGAATTACTGAAAGGACTTTTGACATATCTTCTCAAAACTTATAAGCCCAGTGCATCCAGTCTACTGGAAAGGGTAATATTAGTGAAATAAACTAGCTTATGTTTACTCAGAGTAAACAAAGCAACAAAAAAGAGGAAAACCCATCTCTTAGATTCTGTTTTAACATGGTAAAAGTGTCTAGGGGCTAAATACTTCAAACATAATGGAACAGAAGAGTCATATCTGTTACACCAGTTTGAGGCACCTGTTGGGAAAAAGAGCCATGTAAATGTGCTGTTGCTTTGTTTATTTGTGCTTTGTTTTCAAGTGATGTTGTAGTGTGCAGAAAGTCTTTCCAGGGCAGTCTTTTCCTTGTGCAGTTATTTGTTCACACTTGTTTTAAGCCTGTTAAAGAGTTCTGTTTGCCATGTACTTGATGTATCTAAATAAACTAGGAGGGGGCAATGACAAGTAAACCTTAGAGTAAAATCAGTTGATGGCTGTGAAGATGTTTAAGTTGTGGATATTCATGGATATGCAATTTAAGATACCTGTCACATCCTTCTATATCCTTGTGGAACATCAGTTCCGTGCATGCCAGCCATTTGCTGTATTAACAGCAGGAAGAGTATTTGTCACTGGAAAATTGGTATATGGGTAAGAATTGCCAAGAAAAGGAAAAAAAAAGTCTCAACGATGTTTCATGTTCTTTTTTACCTTTATGTATACTTGTGTCTCTCTCTTATAGCTTTGCTGTGTGGTAGCCTTTCTTGTTTTTGTTTCTGAAAGCTTAGCTAAGAATTTGAAGTGAATGTAAATGGAAAGGTAGTGCTCATTTTAGTATAGCTCCCATATATTCTATTCCTGGATTTTCAATTTGCTTTGTGTAACAGCAGATGGTCCATCTATTGTTTCATTGTTCTTTGGGGAGTCTGACCCTCCATAGTGGGTGTGTGCTTTAGTGGAAAAAGAACAAGTGAAGTAGGGTTTTTTGTGATGGATATAACTCACTTTATTAAACTGTTGATGACCTCTGCAATACTAGCTCTTAAGATTTATTTTTATTTGAATGCTTGCTATTGTGTGTAAATTCTGTCATCAAGGTGGTTTTTTCTTTGTTGAAGTGTCTAGGGAAATTTTGATTCAAAAGGGTTGTTCACTGCTGTAAGTGCTGTTTTATGAAATGGCATAATTTTACCATATGCCTTGGGTTTTGTTTGAGATACTATGAATAAGCAGTGTGAGTGCTTTCAAAGAGGCATTCCTGCTGTCCCACATCAACCATGTGGGCTTTCAGCTAAGCTTCCCAGGAAGTCAGCAACATATGTGTACACAATGTGTGTATTATATTGGCGCCCACTCACAGTGTTAAAGATGTGTCAGCATTTCCAGAATAGCTCTCTATTTTGAGAGCCTTGTTTTAGCCTGCATGTGAAAGTTGTCTGTGATGGAACTTTACACAAAGTGTCAGCCATTGTAGTTTTCAAGTGTGACTTTTTGCCAGGTGAATATAAGCTGAATTAAATTACTGTATGCAAATTGAATGGAATACATCTAGAGGTCTAGTGTCATGATAGACTCTTAACTCTGAAGCAGTACCTTATCATTAAGTGTCCTGAAGCTATAGTGGATGCCACTATTTTTGAGGAATTGTAAGGGATTTGTGGTAAAAAAAGATGGCCTTGGGTTTGGGCTTGTGACTGTTGTCTAAGCTGAACAGCAGTTATGTTTTTCTAGTAATCGTGTTTGAGTATGGGCAACCTCCAGTTTCACTGAATTTCTTTCAGCTGATTGAGGTTCTATCACTGTAATAGTCTATAATTAATTGGTGTCTCCCTTATTTGTCAAATGAGACTGTTTTTAATATACTGAGAAACGGGGTAAGTCTGTAGCATGTTTAAACTGTGACAGTATTTATACTGTGTTCCCCCAAGTTACAATATTTTCTTGCTGGAAGCCTTTGCCTAATTAAGAAACCATCTTGTTTCATACACTCAGCAGGGCAAGCCATGGGACAGGACATGCTGATTCTATAGCATGTGGGTGGCTGTGTAGGAGCAGAGTTCACATTGGATGTTGAAACAGGCAGACTTCAAACATTTCAGTTTGTGTGCAGGAACAATAGCTTTCTCCTATAGTTTCAGAAGCTACATGCTGTAGAAAATTGTTATGTTATAGCTTGGGATTTACTTATGTGTGATTGTATTTGCTGGACCGAAGTTATATTTTAAATGAATGTGTTTTCAGCCCTCTTTAGCTGAATGCCATCTACAACCCTCCATATAAATGTCAAATGGTTTCATCTGAGCAACAAGACAAGGGTTCAACAAGACAAGCCTGCAGTTTGAAGATAAGCAAAGCAATGTTCTTCCACATTTTGAAATCTGAGTTGAGAACCAACACCCCTGGAAAGAGCTGCTCTGTGCATCCCTGATAGGAAAGATTGGTGGGTGGGACATTGCTGTAAAAACACTGCTCTTGTGCAGCTCTGCACATCCAGTGGTCCCACATTTCTGCAGTGGTAGATTATTCTAATTATTGTTTCATATGGAATGAATCCTGTTTGTGACTTACTTGAACCTCTTGAGAGGAGATAGATGTGCAATACATCAGGTAATATGCATAGTGACAGCAAGTATGCAAATTGCTGACCTCAATTTTTTGTGCCTCCCTTAGGGAACACCTGTTAATATTGATAAAGGAATATTGTATTGACAGAAACCTGAGACTTTCTGTTCTGAAACCCTGTCTGTGTACTCCCACCAACTAACCATAACCCCTCCCCAAACTTCGAAGTATCTTCTGGAACCTGAAACTTTGACTGCAAAGGACAATGAGTCCAGATGTTGCAAGAACTGATCCTCTGTAAGCTGGAGAGGTTAAACCCTGAAGCAAGCACTAGTGTAACCTTTTGAACCTTTTTGGGAGTGGGTGGAGTTTGCAGGGGAAATAATGACCCAGGTGATGACCTGGTCTTTGATGTAATCAGGTAACCAGCAGGGTTCATAACACATTTATGTGTTGGGTATGCAATCCAACTGCCCTTCTGTTAGATGAATCACTGTAGTCTGAGTTCCTTTTAACGTTAGTCCAAGAGAATTGCATGTCTAGAATGAAGTCTACAGGTCACTAAGGCATTAAATCTTGTGTAAAGATCTAATTTAGAGTGCAATAGATGTGCATAGATGGCCAGCCACTACTGTGTCCTGCAGTAAATAGCTTTGCAAGATGATGGCCGTAATTTGTGATTAGAAGGTCTGTGTCCTATTTTCTCCATCTGCAAAATGTGATTGTTTACTTAATTTATTCATGCTTGTAAGTGCTTCTGTCTTTTTAGCATCTGGCTGCACTGATGTCGGATTAAATTCCTATGGCTGATGCCTAAGCTCATATTTGCATGTTTCCTCTGAATGATCCACATCAGAGATAGAGGGAACTTACACAAGCGTCAGACAAAATCAAAATTTCTTTAGGCATTTACTTTTTAAGATACCATCTAATAATACTTGAAACAGTGATGGGAGCATATGCAAGTCTGAGTGTTTGATGATATTCTGGAAGTTTGAGAGTAATTTAAGTTTCATATAGATTTGATTCTGCTTAATAAAGTGTACTTGATAACATTCTAGTTTTATGTATCCTTTTGGAGTTTTTCATAAAGACCGTACACTTTCTGGGTTTAATATTACAAAATTAATTTTCATTTGTAACAGCATGCTCCTTTCAAGAGTAAATAGATGGACGATAAAATGCACACCAATCATGATAACAGAAAAAGGTGTTTGAATTGCCTTGGATTAGTCATATTTCTTATTTTGCAACTACTTTCATTTCTGTGTAAGTCCTACATACCCTGGAGCTCCCACTGTAATGGTTCTGCCTCATTTTCATAATTAGCATTCCCTTCCCACTGCAGTGTTGCTAAAATGTCCCTAGGGTTCCTTCTTCCACAAGGCTTGATTCCCCAGTGAATTTAGGATGAATGTATGGCCCTCTGGGGAGAAAAAAATAATATAGTCAGCAGATAGAGCTGTCCATGACTGCAGTGTTATAACATAGTTTTACACTGACAGCTGAGTTTTTATATACTCTTTACCTTATAATGTCAAGAACTAAGCAGTAATAATGCTGTCCCATCAAGGACCATTCAAACAATCACATGCACTTAAATAGATACTCTTTCATCTTTGAATAATTAGAGAACATTTCTATTTTGCCAGTCCAGCAAATGTTCACCAGACCTTCACAAAAAGCTTACTTTATTCTTTTTGATGTTGTTAATGTTTGAATGGCAGTTTTATTTGTACAGTATTTTAACTCTTCAAAGTGGTCTTACAAAGGCTAGTTAGATTTTTATGTTCAGAGGGATTTATTTTCAAACAACCATACTTTAGCTTTTTAGCTTAGATACTTGATTACACTGAGAGCTTTGCTTTGCTTCACAATTCAGTGTACTCTGTCTAGTATAATTTGTTTGAAGAAATCTGCCCATGAACCATTAGAGGATAAGTACTGCCTGAACTTGTGCTTTCCAAGTTAAATAGTGGAAACCTTTCCTCACTGTTCTGTTCCCATTCTGTTCACAACAAATTATTAATAAGATTTTAGCTGCAAATTAATTTGAAATTTGGTTTGCAAATTGTGGGGCAAAGCAATGGAACAGAGATGAGTGTTAAAAGAAGACCAATTTACTTCTTCTCATTAAGTAAGTGGACTGAATTTGGTGCAGTCACAGTTAGGATATATTACACTGGGCTTTGTGTTGCTCTTGTAACAGTCTTAAAAAGTGTTAGGTATGGCCAGAGAGGATAAAAGCTTGCAGAGGAAGAGTTAAGGAGAGGCAAGATACATGAAATCCTGACTGACCCACACTTGAACCTGGTATCTTTGTGTCCTGTGACTTTTTGGCAAATCAGTAAGCATGACATGAATAACACTCTTCTGTTTTTTGTTATAACATTTAGTAGCACATGGTTGGCTTAGTTTGTGTAAAAGCAAATGACCCCTCAGATTTCTCTCTCTTTGAATCTCTTTTTATGGATAGAGGTGTAGGCTAACTAGAGTAGTTAGTCAAATTTATTAGGAGTTCATGAGAAAAACACACAAAATGCACATGTCTTAATTTCCCCTGGCTATATGTGACCTCAGAGTTTTGTTCCTGAAAAATCAACATTTAGTCAATATCTCTCTCCAAGGAGTGCTTCAAGTGTGTAATTTAATTTGATTCCATTTGGTTTATGGTACCTACTTAATCTGGAATTTGTGGCCAAATTGAAGACTGAACTTAGTTTATGTACCTCTCTTAAATCAAAGCTAGTTGGAGGGTTCAAGTGTTCTTTGCAGTGAAGAATGAAGCAAGATTTATTAGACAGCTGAATGTCTATTCAAATCTGATTTACCCACCAGTGAGTTCTAATTTGTTGTGTGTTCATTTCAACTTAAAGTGATTTAATTAAAGTGCTTTGGTTTCATTTTTTCTGTCCCTTTCTGTAAGTTTTAAAGGAAATGCTGAACAATGGCTGCTGTCCAGAAATCTGAATTGTGAGACCCAAAACTGCTGATTCTTCTGCTCCTGCCACCACTTCTTCCAAAACCAGTTTGTTGTTAGTGTTGTGTGCTTTTGGATGTCAGTACATCTTCTGATTTACAGGATAAAATGTGCTCATTTTCAGGGCAAAGGCTGCCTCAGTAATATATCTGAAGAATACAATGCATCACAATTTGTCAACACTCAGTTTTGTTTCTGTGAAAGGTGGTATAATCCCAATGTATTTGAGTTAGTGAAGTTATCCTCTTTGTGTAATACTGATGTAGGGATCAAATTAAGGATGAAAGAAGTCAAGCTTTTGCTTCTGTCATATGGAAGTGTTTCGAATTGGAGTGCATGGAGAAGTAACTCCAGCTGACTCAAAATATATCAAAACAGAGAGTTGCATTCTATGGTCTTTATTATATTACTTTTCTCACTGTTGGAGTTGCAACTGCTCTAAATTTTAATATCTGACTTACCAAAATAGTTTTATAATACTAAGGTTTTTTTGTCAAAGAAACCCCTCCTGTTTAATTTCTGCATCATTATTTTAATAAATTTCTATGATAAGACAGTTTATATCAAAGTTAATATATGTTTTCATTCTGTCTAAAACTTGACAAAAGATGAATGCACTTTAAGACATTTTTTTAAAGCATTATTTTAAAATGATTGTTGTATTGTGTTTCTGAAAGTTGATACAGAATAATATCTAGTAATGTTCTAATGTGTAGATAAAGACTTGGAAGCATTTGATTCCCACCCTCACATGCCAGTAGTTTATATATTTTACACAAAGACCAACCTGTTAGTGTTATGTGGGAAATAGGTACAAGTGGGATTTTGGCCATATTCCTGAATTTTATATGGTATTTAGTTCTTAATACAAAAGTGCTTTTAGATTTTTCTTCTACTAGAAATTGTGGAAATTGAGATACAGAGAGGTGTGAAACCAATTTTCCTAGGATTATGTAGCTTGTTCAGAGCAGTGCCAGGAAGAGTGTCTCCAGCTCTTCAGGCTCTTCCCTTGATTTCTTTATTATATCATGCTAAAGATTTTTCTGTTCCATATTTTTATTAAAAAGGGGAGGATACTTAAGAAGATATTTGCTTTTGTTAAACTCCTTTCTGATCTAGGGATTTGCTGTAAGACCAGGACGATCTTTCCTGGAAAAACTAGCACATTCGATGTAGAGTTACTAGGACAAATTTGCTTTTTATGCAGATAGCTACCAAGCTGGATTAAAAACTCTTTAGACATTGCCTGGCATCAAGCATATACACAGTGGATATAATGAATAATAGCAGAACCACATTACATAACTAAATTTCCATGAAATGTTAGATTTTTCTGATTATGTTTATTGAGCAAAGCTGGAGTAAGTTAACTTAATCAGTTGTAACTGTTTCTTTTTAACTGCTTGAAAATGGGAGAGTGGACTTAGTTTCTGCTACAGTAACAGGAAATAGAGCATTTTTGAGTTAGTTAAATGTAGTACAGGTAAGATGCAATGCAATGATTTGCAACAGCATGTGAAAAAGGTGCCAAGTTGTGCAGTAGGCATCAATGACTCACTCATTTTTAGACCTACATTAATATTACCACTCTTGTATCTAAGTATTCAGAAGTCTGTGATGAGAAAGTGGAGGTTTTAAAGCTAAATCGAATGGTTTTTATTTCCAAAGGTCACTGAATTTTGTCTTCAGCTATAGTGAATGAAGAAATGCTGTTCTCAAAGAGATCTTGCCCTTAGAACAGAAGTGGTTCTCCTGGAGCTGGCTGTTGTTGCTGTGCCTGCCTGAGTGCAGGGAATGCTGCAGCGTCTCATGTCCAGTGTCTCCATTTTCAGTACAGAAATGTTCTCAAGCTGGAACTCTTGAGCAGAGGTAGTCTTCCAGGACACAGTTGACAACACACAGAAACTAGTTTTAAACTTCAGTTCACACAGCTTGGGAGTTGGGCTTTGTGGGAATCTTATCTCTTACTCCTTTTTGAGTTGATATTTGTTTAGTTAGTTTTCTATAATGGAAATTCAGTCTTTTTCTGAAAAATGATGTTGGCATTGAACAGTCACCTCCTCAGTTTTATTTCTTGTTAGACTTGGATTTCCAAGTGGGCATGCTGATCTTAGGATTTGCATAACTGAAGTTGGAAGGGACCTCTGGAGATCATATGGTTCAAGAGATGGACTTGCTCTGCTCAAGCAAGGCCACCTGAAGCCAGTTGTTCAGAGACAAGGGGAGAGAAATAATTAATTTTTTCACAAGTTCGTGGGAAGGTCTGTGTCCTTTATTTTGGTTCTTGCAGAGAGCAGTCATAGCTATGTATAAATAATTGTCCTAAAATATAATCTGTTTTAATGTTGTAGCAGCTGACATCAGATAGATTTTTTTTTCTTTTTTTTTTTTTTCTGTAATAGACTCTGGTTTCAGTTTAATACTTACTGAGTATGTATCACATAGACTCATGTGAGTGAAGTTAACAGGATGTAGTCTATTGACAACAGAGATTTCCAGTCCCTTTCTCCCCCGCCACCTTTTTTTTCTTTCCTTCTTTGGAGGAGGAAAGCTGTGGGGAGCTTTGGGATATGGATACATCTGATGCTGCCTTTGCTGAACTATGATCCACTGCATGTGTTTAATAGATATCAGCTGGATGACAGTAGAACTGCAAACAGACTGGGTAAAGCACACAGAGCCACACAGACAAATTTGGTTGTAAATGACTGGAGGAGACCTCCCTGCACACTTGAGTTTGGGTAAGGTGACATATGAGAATGGGGTAATGTTGGCACAGAGGAGGAATGTAGTGTGAGAGAAGGTTCACTGAAAAAGGTGTTCCCTGGTGATGAGGAAGTGGCTAAGGCATCTTGAGTTCTATTCAGTCTTTAAGCTACAAAAATTGTTGAGCTAACACAATTCCATTTTGGAGGGAAGAAAGCAGCTAACATGATGCAAGGGTAATTGATTTTGTCTGCTAATTTATGTGTATGTTTTATACAGAAGGACATGTACAGTTGAGCTGCAAAGAAGCAGATTGTAGATGGAGGACGAAAGCCTTACCAAAATTATGTAAATAGGTAAAAACTCAATAGAATTCTCTTATTTTTCTTTTTCAGCCATGCAGTAAGCATAGACTATTACACCTGTTAAAGCTAAAAACAGCATGTGACTTTCAAAATAAAAGAACACAGAGCAAGGTCTTTGAGACAGAGCCACATGGCTTTCCCACCCCTAAGCTGAATAGGGAAGAACCATGGAAGCAACCTGTGGTCTAGGTATGTTTCAAGAGAGACCACTGTTAGTAATGTTTAGGTATAAGTAAGAAAAGGTAGAGTTACAGAAAGTCTGGGGAAATCCTATGGCATTTCATGGAAAGGTATGTCTGAGGATGGGAGACTAGTGCCTGGAAGTTTTTCATTTTAAGTGGCCTGTTCATGTTGAAGGTGAATGTGGCCCTTCTAAAGTTGTACCTCAAAACTCATCAACCATGCAGATTCTTAAGCTGCAGCATTTAGTTATGCTTAGAAAATCAGAATATTAATTTGCTAGGCTATAAATATAACACAGTGAGGGACTGACATTTTAAGGCTCAGGATGTATTCTGATGTGTAAGACATGCTTATTTCTTTGAAGAGCTGCTAATGAACTCAGGTCTCCAATTCACATGTACTTCTACTGATTGGAAATAACTCCAAAGATATTCTTCATCAGTCCCTTATTTTGGCTCCCAAAGGTTTAGTTTATCATACTGTGTTCTGAAGGGAAGTTTATAATACAAACAAGTCATCAAGGAAAGGTAACTAAAGACTAGCTACCTGAGCTGCTCCTTTATGCCTGCTGACATAAGGAGAGTCCGCTAGATTACAAACAGTGAAATTGTAGCCTCAGTAACACAATTTACATGCACGAGTTTGTTAGCAAAATGTGTATTCCTCAGTAAAACACAGAAAGCTGGCTTTAAATTTTGACAGGCACATAGAGATTTAAATTTGAGATGCTTCTCTTCCACTCTGCATATTGTCTCTTTTTAATACAGCAAGTATTGTAACTCCTTGGGGTTTTAGTCCTCTGCTGAGTAACTTCTTTGTATTTGATAAAAGGTGTCATAATTTCTGGCCAACATTTGGAAATACTGCTATTTGTGCTTAGGCCACACAATTGCCAGATGTGTGTATGGTTCAGTTCTCTACATGAACATTATTATCACGCCCTGCCTTGTGTGTTTAGTTGTCTTTCTAATTTACCACATTTAGAATTTGAAAGCAAAGACATAAACTAGTCTTTGGATAAGTAATATGTGTGTAGAGGGAACTAAGTTTTTTATGAAGAAGAATGTATAATGTTACATAAGGTTCCTCTTTATATATTTTGGGTTTGGGTCTTGTAAAAATGAATATAATGCTTCCAGATCACCTTAAAAATTACTTGTAGATACCATGTGTGAAGTTTTTCTAGAACCATATAAGAATAAAATATGAGATTGCCTTCTGTTAAAAAAAAAGTGTGCAGAACATTAGCTTTTGAAGATAGTTAAAATTTCAAATGTAAATGTTCTGTTTATTTTTTTCCATAAAATATTTCAGTCACATTGTATAACTTTTGCCAATGAAAAGCTCTATTATTTTGAATAATCATTACTCTCAATCTGATGCTGCTGTTGAATTTAATTTTATAGTCTAATGTTTAAAAATATTTATATCTATGTTCCTTCTTGTCATAGTGTTATATTTTGTGTTTTTACTGTAAATGTTATGTCTATGGCATTCAAAGTAAGCTGTTCTGTAGGGTGAAATAATTTTAAATGCCCTATGATGAAACATAACTCTTCTAGCAATAGTGTGCAGTTCTAGTTTTATGCTTCTTAAACTTGGCGACTTCAACATATGAAACTTTAATATATTGAAACTTTTCATGACTCCTTTAATACAGGTATTTTTTTTGAAGTTTCTTATGGTTCAGTCAATATAGGATTTTATTGACACTGCAGCTCCCAGGAACACTTCTTTAAGAATTCAGTGGGTCCTTCACTGAATTTGCTTGCTGTTGGAGCCATACCCCTAGCCACCATGTTTGCTGGTACAGCAGGCTTCTGAAAGTGCTTTTCCTGTGGGCTACAGTAAGCAGAGCAGTCTTGTAAGCAGGCTGTGAGGGAATCCATGCCTTAAAACATAAGGTAAATTAAACCAGTGAGGATTGATCTGTGTGTGTCAGTGCCATCCCCACTGTGGGGTAAGAGGCTGTGGAAGCTGGGGTGCAGCCCCTGCTCCAGCACCCCCAGCTGCAGGAAAGCTGTGCCTCCCCCAGGTGGTTTTCTGTGTCATCCTAACACTGTCTACAGCATCTTTTCCATAACTGCTTACCTTAATTCACATTTTTTGCATTTTCACTGTTTATTACACTTTGGCTTTTGCAGTCTGCCATTCATGTTTTGGGCTGTGAAAGGCACATAGTCAGTGTATAGAATCCCTAACAGTTATGCCCTTCAGTGCAGAGTGAAGGCCAGCTTTCATGAAACTGGGAAGTCTGCTCTGTGGATGCCAAAGTTGTGCCAAGCAGCAGCACAGAGCACGTCAGTTCAACAACATCTACTGCCAGAGAGCTCAAAGAATGACTGTCCTCCTGCTTCTGCTGAAAATAGTAGGCAGGTTTATACCTCACTGTAACAGCTGTTCATCTCTATGTATAGTGCCAGTAAAAAGAAATATTTGTCATGGTCTGCTTCCTCCCTGTGAGATGTTTGGACGAATTCTGCTAGCACAGCAGTCTGAACTACATTTCAAATACTGTTGATTAAATCTTGCCTTGACAGGGGCAGCCCCTTATTGAGCTGTTACTGACTGTGTGCTGAGCAGGAGCCTCTCCATAGTTCCAAACTTCCTGTCCCCTGCAAGACAAAAGTCAATGGACTGCAGTGTACAGGAAGGTATTCAGGGGCTATTGCATTATAGAAGTCTTACATACGGAGGAATTTTGTAGGTTTCTAACTGCTTAAGAGAGATATTTAAGCTTAAATTAGTGAAACTTTCTAAGGCTTTTGGTTTCTTTTACCCATACCAAATGTAGGATGAAACTTTGTAAGCTGTAGAAATTTAACCTTTTGATCCCTGTTTCACTTCTAGACCAGCTTTCTTATGTCTGTTAAGCTGATTAGTTTTTCTTTGTGTTTATAAGGAAATGTTACTGGAACTCTGTGACTGTATCCTGAGTACAATTCTGTCAGGATGTTTGCTGTGTCCTTGCTTGACTAGCATATTGTTTTGAGCATCAGGCATGCAAATAACCAGCTGAGTCTTTATAAACACAGTTAGTTGCTTCCAAAAGGGATGCTTCTATTTTGCTTCAAAGTTAAGGATGTGCTTTGCTAAATCTGGTGTTTAAAGCAAGGAACATTTTCTGAAAATTGAGATACCAATCATATGACATGTACTGATGAAGATTGAGCAATTAATTTGAGAGTACTCAGGCATGAGTTTGTTTGTAATAGTGAATGACAATCAAAGTGAAATGAGGCTATTTGATATAATTAATTTTCCATATATAAACATTGTTTAAAGTTTCCTACATGGTCTTACTTTGCTCTGGTATTCTTCTATACTGTTACCCTGTTCTCAGATTTTTAATGTAAATGAAAATGTATATTTTGAAACTTCCAGGTCTTTCACAGACTGACCTGGGATCAGGATAAACTAAAATACCAATAGATATTTGCACCTTATTAAATTAAATGAGGCATTATCTTCTTGGTATTGCATCAGCTTTGTTCTTAGATCACTGTCACAGTGTAATACTAGTGATCATGCATTTAGTCCTGGAATTAATGAGTCATGTGATTCCTTACATAATTATTTATGTTGAATTGAATCTATAAAATAAAAAAAGGATTGCAGAATGGTTGAAGTTGTAAGGGACCTCTGGAGCTCATCTGTTCAACACCCTGCTCAGGAAGGGCCACTTAGAGCCAGTTGCCCACAACTATGTCCAGGTGGCTTTTGTCTGTCTCCAGGGATGGAGACCCTACCACCTCCCTAGCAACCTGTGGCAGTGCCTCATTGCTTACCCTCACAGGAAAAAAGTGTTTCCTGATGTTGCGAGAGAACCTCCTGTGTTTCAGTCTGTATCGATTGCTTTGAGCTCATATCTCTCCTCCTTGCATCCTTCATTTAGGGATTTTTACACATTGATGGGATTTCACCTGAGCCTTGTCTTCTCCACTCTAAATAATCTTGGCTGTCTCATGTGAAATGCTCCAGTCCCTCAATCTTCATGGCCCCTTGCTGAACTTCTTGCAGTTGTTCTGTCTCTCTTGTAGTGGGGAGCCCAGGGCTGGATGCTGAGCAGAGAGGATCACTGGATGGTAGCACTCCTCCTAATGCAAGACAGCGTGGCATTGGCCTTCTTGGCTGCAAGGGCCTGCTCCTGGCTTGTGTTCAGCCTCGTGTCCAGCAGGACATCACATCCTTTTCTGAAAGCTGCCTTCCAGCTGCACGGCCCCCAGCATGTACTGACTGCTGCATGGGGTAGTGTCTCCTCAGGTGCAGAGCTTGGCATTTCTCCTGCTAAACTGCCTGAGGTTCCTGAAAGCCCATGGAAGCCCATGGAGCCCAGGTCCTCTTCATGGAAGCACAACCCTCTGGTGTATCAGCCACTTGTGCCAGTTTTTGTCTTGTCTGCAGTCTTGTGTCCTTATTTGAAAGCCTTTAGATCTTCCTGTTCTGGTTTGTACAGAGCCTGACAAACAAAGACCTCAGTTTTGACTGGGGCCTCTCTGTGCTAAATTAACAGAAATAATAATGTCTTCATAAAACAGAAGCGATGATAAGCACACAAATTGATGTTCAGTGCAATCTTCCTCTAGTGATTGCGCTAGTGACAGGAACTGGACAGCAGAAGAAACTCTTTTTGCTGAAACAGGAGAATGAAGTAAAACTTGTGCTGATATAGAAGCAGAAGTTGATTTGCAAGATAGTCTGAGATATTTACCAAAGTATTTCCAGTTTATTCAGGGAAACTTTTGGCCACTAGATAAAGTATTTTTTTGTGTTGGGGTTCTTTGGGAGCACTCTTTTTGCAACACTGTCCCTGCTGAGTTATTTTATGGTGGGTGAAATTTTTTTAAAGCATTTGATTTTGATTTAGCTTTCTGAATTATATTGTTGTCTAATAAATCTTTTAAGAAACATTTGTGTTTGTAATAGAAAATTACAGCTACTTGCAGTTTCTGTAAATATTTCTGGCTAGTCAAACAAAAACATCAGTCAGTTAAACTGAGAATTGTTTTTAAATAATCAGGAAGGAATTTTTCACCCAGAGGGTGGCTGGGGAACAGGCTCCCTGGGGAATTTCACAGCACCAGCCTGACAGAGTTCAGGAAGCATTTGGATAATGCTCTCAGGCAGAGGGTGTGACTCTTGGAGTGTCCTGCACAGGACCAGGAGTTGGCCTCGATGACTCTGATGGGTCCCTCCCAACTCAGTATTTCCTATGATTCTATGGTTCTGTGTGATAAACCAAAATTGTACTGTTATGTGAGGAATATGAGTTACATCCATGACTTGAAGCACATGCACTAAATGGGAGAGCCAAGTTGGATCTCTTAAGTACAGTGGTCTGCCTCATTAGGCTTTCTTCAATATTATACTAATATTTCAAATTACTAGTATTGTGGAAAAAGGAGAAAAATTACATTATTTTGGTCTCTATAGGAAGGACACAATTTCAGGATCAGTATTTATATAACCTGATGACTGAGTTTTAAGTAAAGAGGTAGACCTGAGCTCAACATACTGAAGTGACATTTGAAGCAATGGCAGTATTTTTTTTCGTTTTTTAGTGCAATATTTTATGGTTTTGATTATTATTGTATAACCAGTAATGTATTTGCAATACTTCTCTATCTATTTATGTTCTGATTCCACAAATACAGTCCAGTGAAGTCTGTTATTGCTCGTTGCTTTTATAGACTCTGTGCTAAAACAATGAGAACTTTGAAAAGTATAAAACCACTGAAGGTATGATACCAAGTATTTAAACTTTAAGAAAAGCAAGCATAACTACTTTAGTTGTCCTTATGAATTTGGTACAAAAGATTGGAAATATGTCCCACTTCTTTCAGGAGACGAGATTTTTATTCTGATGATCTGCATGATAAAATTCCTCAGGACCACTTTTGTATACATGCATATGGATATGGTTTTCATTTATATCGTATTCAGGATTATATGTCAATGCACACTATTTCCATAACCTCAATGTTTCAATAAATTCAGAATTATTTTGGTGTTTTTAATTTTACTTATACGTTGTGTAATCTGAAACTTCTTTCTGCCTACTTGCCTTATTCATGACTGAATATTAAATTCTTAATTTCTACTATGGCACTGGTAAAACCGATCACAGTAGTGTCCAAGTGCTTTGCAGTAATAATTTTATTCAAGGTATTTGCTGGTGGATAGCTCTTAGTGGGAAAATTGAAAGAGTAATGGTGAAGTTAAGCAGCCATTAATTTTGTTAGTCTGATTGAAATATCTCTCAAAGTTTCCACATCTATGTCAGGTCAGTCAGGAGTTTGATAATCACAGAGAGCTTCATGAATACTGGGTGAGTTTCAAAGTTTCAGGTTTTGTGTCCTGAAAGAGCAGGAATCTGGTCAGTTCTGCCCTGCTATGCTGTTGCACAATTGAAACAACTTTCCTTTTTCTTAATTTTAGATTAGTAACTTCAGAAGTGGCTCAAAAATTGTGTCCTTTGTTTAGCCCTGCTTTAATTTAGGGTGACTTTTTGTTTTCTGATGTAAGCATGTGAGAAAGGGAAAAATGGCCTGAACTTAGACAAAGCTTCTACAAAAGTCTTGTTTAACTCTTGTTTAAGTAGAGCACTGTTGTAACCTAAATAGAGCTCGGGAGGTGCTTCTGGGAGCATCTTTAATGTTCATCTTGCATTTGAAATAGTGAAATTGTTTATAGACCTCTGAGTTATAGTGCAAAGAATATTTTTGTCTCATTAATTGCTTAGCCAAATGGCAGAAAAACGTGTATGTCTTTAATATGGAGATCCCTCAGGAGTTCCAAGTAAGGAAGTAGGAGAAACAGAAGGTGCTCCAACTGCTAGGAGGTGCATTTTTTTACTACATTCATGTGAATTTGTACAATATGTTCTGAAATGCAATTGTTATGATGCCTGAGTGCAGGACTGTATCTTTACCTTTGCTGATTGACTGTGGGGAGATGCAATGCTGGTTTTATAAAAGCTGTCTCTGCTGGAGTCCACTTTCCATATCGCAGCTCACAGACAACTTTGCTGCTGCTGGCTGTTGAGGAGTGTCCTCTTTAATTTCTCTCCCCTTTCAGGCAGTGCCTTTAAATTCAGTTTTCCAACTGATTTTTTTTCCAGCAGTGATTTTTTGCTTCAGGAAGGGAAAGCTCAAGCTGCCTGAGCAGTTGAACTTCGTGGTACTTATGATACTACTCTCTGTGTTTATACAGTCATGGACAACTGGTACATATCATTTCTACTCATACTACTGGGAGCTTTATCATGAAGTATTTAATCTTTTTAACACAAAAGGGGAAGATAAATCCGCAAAATCAGTCTAAAATAGTGTGCCTAAATATGGGCAAAAAACCCTTTTCTGATATTACCGACAAATGTGGTACATGCAGAGAGAGCAAAAGCTTTCAGTGTTTCATAGAAGTGCATCTTCTCACATATACAATGACCATTCACTAAAATATTACTTACTATCTTCTAAAGAAATGCATTTATAGTATGTTTGTGTAGGAGGAGCTATTTTTGTATGCTCTGGGTTTTTAATTTTCTAGGTAATGCTATCATCAGTTACATCTTCTCTATGTGCTCGCTGGTCACAATGCAAAGGATTTTAAGCTTTTGGAGGAGCAGGTAAAAGCCTAATAATTTGTGAAAAATATTAGAATGAGGAGGAAAAGATCTCTCATTTGGGTTAATATAAAAATTAATCTAACTGCTAGACAGAATAGCTTAAAAAAGACAGATTGTCATGAATAAAAAATAAAAAAAACTACCTTCCATCTTTCTACCAGATTAATTCTGAAATAGGCTGCATTAATTATATTAATCATCACCATCATAAACAAAATATTAACCTATTTGTTAGACAGCCTTTGCCTTCTCTGTTTTCTGTCTTGCAAGAATTCTGAACTACTTTATTATAAAAATGAATGAAATTTTGAATTACTGATAGGTGTTTTTTTAATCACAGTTAAAATCCCATGATATTTAATCATTTCTTTAAAATGAATTGCAGCCAAAATTGAGATGAAGCTGACAGCTTTCTGTGTCTAGAGATGTAATTTGGAATGAAAACTAAGCCCCATCTCAAGGTATGAAAATGTCAAACACTGTATTAGAAGCAGGCAAAATAAAATTCCACACCTTGTATTTGTTCCTTAGAGAAAATGCTTGCTACTAGTGCCATAAATAATGGACTTGATAATTTTAGGGAAAGTAAGTATTCAGAAAAAAACCATTTCTTTTTCTTTGCCTGCAGCAAATTAATTAATGAATGAATGAACTGGTGAGTGATGTTTCTGAGGGACTCCCAGTAAAAGATGGGTAGAGCAGCACTGTGAACTTCTGAGATGTTTAATCAGGTAGAAAAAAAAAAGGCAGGAGAGGAGTGGCAGGGTATTTGTGGGAAAGAAAATTTTATCTATTAAAGTAACCACGTGAAGTACCCAAAAAATGTCATAATGATCTTAACATATTGTGAAATATCTTAACAGTTACAAAAATGGTTTTGGATTTTTCAGTGTTTCCACATCATGGCAAAAGCTGCTGCTGTGACATTCCTGCGGCCAGCTTGCAGTACTTGTTATCATTTGAGAGACTCAGTTCAGATCCAAGGAGCATCCATGCTATGTCCTATGTAGTGAAAAGTTCCAAAAGCTAGTGGCAGTGGAGATGTTCAGTAGCAAAAGAAATAAAAGGATTACTGATAGAAACTACTAACAGAAAAGTGTGAAAGTGCTGAAAATTGTTCCTTTACTTGATGTTACCTTATTACTCTGATAAATGTTTGTCAGGACTTTCTTGAATGTTTGCATATTAATCAAATGTAATCAACCTGTAGTAGTTTTCAATGCAAACAAATACATGATTATTTTATACTTTTGATGTTGGTAGTTTTCACATACTTACTGCTAAGCACTGAAGTAAGAGGTTTTCATTATTTCTCGGTTCGTAGATTGTTATTCTTGGAACTGTCGCCGGTAGCCTGATGTTTTTACTGTCTCATCTTATTTGTAAAAGTACTATGATGTGAAGAAACTTACTGAAAGAAAGTGTTACAGTTAATGCATAATAAAACATTTTAGGAGTGATGGTACAATTGTATTTCTTTTCTTATCTTCCATGCTTAAAAGGTGGCAAATATTAGTTCTTAAAAATTGTGTCAAACAAATGGTGAGTTTTCTGACCTTCAGAATATTGCTTCAGGAAATGTGATAGTACAGTTGAAAATCCAATTTCGAATTCAGTCTTGTCTTCCTATAGTCTCATGCTTCTATTTATCATTTGGAAGAAAAAAAAACCAAACAGAAACTTTACAAAGTATTTTTAGGAATCCCCTTGTCCTGAAAAGCTTCCTTATTAACTGAAACAATAATTCATTCATTTTAACCAAATTTTGGCTACCTAGTTAAAAAAAATGAACAAAAAACCCAAACCTCTAAGGTCTCACACGTACAGGAAGCTTTCTAATGCTAATAGAAAGTTTAGTGCTCTAGGTAAAAATTAATTCTCTGTTTGGAGTGTGTTTTATGAAATAGTTTATTTGCCAACACCAAAATGTGCCAAAACAGATGTTTGCAAGGAACAAGTTGTGCCAAGATACCATTTCTGAAAAGCAGTGATAGTAGAAATCAATTAAGCATTTTCAGGAGTGTGTTTAAACCAGCCATGACTGTGTTGACTTTTCTTCTGCCTTCCCTTTCCTCCTGAAGTCATAAAAATACCTGAACCGTGAGCTGATGTTATGTCTCAGCAAAAAGAGTCAAGTTCCAGTGTTTGATATTATTTGGCAGGTTTTTGCTATAGTAGTTTTAAACTGTTTTTAAGCAGTTGCAGTAGCCCTTTGGTAGCTTTGCTTGAGTTGTAAAAGTGAGTAATCTAACTTGGATTAATTGTTTAACAAATTTAATGAGATGAGTATGCTGTGTTGTTATATGCTCTGTACAGTCTTTATTTATAAATTTTCAATTTAATTTGGCTAAAATGAAAGCAAATATCTTCAATGTGAAATATTTTGCATAGAAAAAAATATGTAGAAATTTTAAAGTATTATTAACCATTTAATCTTTCCTTGGAAGAAAACTGTATTATAGAGATAGACATAGCTAGAATTCAAGGTCGTAACATTGATAAATTTTCATTAAGAAAAGTAGTACTGCTTTGTAGTATTGTTTTTAAATATGTACTTTATTAATAGAAAACAAAGAAAAACATGCTTGAAAATTGTTTAGGCAAAAATCGCTGGGGCTCCTTTAGATGTTCTGGGTAAGAGCTGTGAGCTCTGGATGTGAATCAGATGTGGACTAATTCAGAAGGTCATCTTTGATACTTTGTTAATATGTATTCTGCTCAAAGGAAATGCTGTAATGTACAGTTGTAAGCATGTCTAATATAGTGCAAATTCTGTGGAAGACTTTTCATAGGCATTCTAATACTTCGAATATGGCTAAATATTCCCTCCACTTTTCTTTTTTCCTTTTTTTGGTTCGAATGAATGGTCATCCTCAGGGCTCTGAAGGGCTCTTTTGAAAAATGTGTATATTTTGTCCATGATTATATTTGCTCACTCGGTGAATAGTGCACTCTTTCTGATTACGTGCTGTCTACTGTTTCACAATAAAGCTAAATGATCAGTGTTTTGAAAGCAAAACTAAGTGGTGCTCATTCATGTGTTAAGAGAGACTTAGCTGTTGTGTGGTTGAACTTGTTGACATTTCTGACAGTGTAGTCTGACTTCTTGGTCATTGCACTGGAATGGAAAAATAAACTTAGGCCAAAACAAATTGAGAAAAAATTATAACTAGTTAATAATAGAGGTACAGAGAGAAAGAAGATGGACTGAGAGAAATTTTAAATTTTATCCTTTTGATGGCAGAGATGCTGGAAAGGAATAAATAATAAAATAATTGGAAAATGTTACTTAAGAAAAGTGTCAAAGCATTGGCACATATAGAGAATGTCTCCTTACAAAAGTGTTTGAAGAAAAAAGTTTTATTTAAACTGATCTGCTGTTTTGTTTTTTTTTGTTTCATGAGTGTGTAACTTCTCTCAGTGCCCTTCCTGGTGTGTGTTATCTCCTCATCTGTTTGCCCAGCCTACTCTGCCAGATTGTGTAATCTTTCCACATGCCAGTTCACAAACCCTCATTCCTGAGACATCTATAAAATAATTCCATCATTAACTCCTTCTTGGTTGCAGAATACAGTCCTTAATTTATCACTTACAAATATTTTCCCTGATTTTCTCTTTCCCCTTACTCAGTGACTGTCAAGCTGCAAGCAGGGTAGCAAAAAAACCCCATGAAATTTATGTGGCTTTTTAATTAATTGCCTCTTAATCTGCTAGTTTGCACTTCAGCCAAGTGGAAGGATAATTATGCTTTTGAAGGGGACCTCTATGGTGTTTTGATTGAACTTTTTTTACATAAGACCTGTGGTCATTATCATCAAATGAGAAAAAATCTGGCAGTGTATTTGCAGATGCAGTGACTAACCTGCCTTGCTTAGGAGAGTCTGGGCACGGATACACCACACCTGTTGTAGTGGTTATTTTTTTACTAAGGCCACTGTAGGAGACAGAAAAGAGCAGCATGAGTGTCTTATGGTCTGTCATACCTATCTTTCAATTTTATGGTGGTACACACTGGGGAGGACACTGGGCCTTATTTTTGGGGTATCTATAGAGAAACTGGGTGCATAGAGCAGCTTGAGAGATGTTTTTGTAATGGTCCGGAATTGAAAAGGTCGGTTTCCTTGCCTTCAAATTTTCTTACTGCTTTCTGTCTGAACTCAAGCCAAGCCACAAAACCATGCTTGGGCTCTCTGCCCATTCTAGGCTTTACCTTAATAATGTTAAATTTAAAGAAAATTTTGTAGATGCCAAACAGATTGCTCTTTATAAGTAGAATGGGAAAATGAAAATATATGAAACATGTTTGAAATACTTGAAATCAGAAATTAAAACTTTATCTAAAATGACAGGTGAAGATATCAAGACTGGGCTCAGCTGTTATTAAGAACTTTAAGCTGTTTAAGCAAATAGGTGGGGAAGGATCTAAGTTATGTGAATAATATACTGTGCTAGTGTCAGATCAAGAGTAGTTGCTTCATTTACTGCAGGGTCTTTGGCAAATAGGTGAGGGTTTATTTTTCCCATGGCAAAAATAGTTCAGATGAAGTTACGGATTAGGAGGTGGCAAAAAAGCTTTTTCAGAGTATCAGAACTTTAGTTCTTAAACTGCTGTTTCAAATACCAGCGGTGTGGTCTGGCTCAAACAGCGGGGCAGGTGCCTTTTTCTTTCTCAGCCAGTGATTTTTAATGTGTAGAGAAAGGTCCTGGAATCCTGGTTTTCAGCCTCCATCCAGTTTTACCTTAGCCTCTTAGGCCACCTTTGGTACACTTGCTTTGACTTTCTGTTGGCCCATTTCCTGTTTGTAAAACTAGATCTTTGGCAGGGCAGGGCAACACTTCTTAATTCTATAGAGGGTACTGATAGAAAGAACTGGTTTTGCATCCTAAGAATTTTCATTTGTTGAGTATTAATATGTTATAGATAACAGTATAACAGAGCATGCATCATGCTAATTGATTTTTATCTAGAGAATGTGGTTTCCATTGGCTTAATTTGCTGTATGTAATTCACAATAGTGACTTATTTTTAAAGCACTTAAATGCGATGCATCTTTTTAGGGCTGGATGGAACTTAAAAGGCCTTCATGGGCTTGCTTGTACAGATCATATTCAGTAATAGTTTGCTACTGTGTTTTTATTAATGAATGAGGACCTACAAAATATATATTTCTCTAAGTGTTTTATCTCCTGTTGGAAACTGAAAATGTATTCAGAATTATTTATCAGCTCCAGAGGTGAAATGTCTGCTTAGTAAAATAAACATGAATAAGCTGCTTTCTGTAGCATGTGGTGTGGGATACCCTTTTCCTGCTTTTGCAAAATGATTCTGCTCCTGATGATGATAGTTTCATTCCTGTTCATGGATGAGGAAATCAGAAAGAGATTTGTAAACTAGTGCACAAGATAAGTGAAGGGAGTGTTGGACATTTTGGTTTTGCTGTACTGTTGTTTTTGGGGTTTTTTTTTCCAGACAGGAAGGGAAGAGAATGGGAAATTATATTTGGGTGGGGAATGTGTCTTTTCAGTACCTCTTGTTCCAGTGGTGAGATAAAGCTTCCAAGCAGTTTTCCATTTGCTGTGTGTTTGTATTATCAGAATTGCATTTTGATTGATGTTCTTACTCACTTTGTCTCCACTTTCTGCTCTTTATAAAAAGTAAAAACAATAATAAAACCCCTCATGATTCTTATCTTATTTTGCTGCTTGGTAAAGGTGAACTCTGGAGCTTTTCTGTTTACTGCATTTACTCTGTTTACTCTGGTCATTTGTGTAAGACACGTGCTAACCCTTTCCTTACCCAGATTGTAACTGATCCACCTTAAGATGCACAAGAATATGTGTGTAGCACTAGAGGAACAACAGTCTTGATTTGTGAAATTTGAAAAGGTAGCTAGGCATTCTTTGCTTCAATGTTAATCATCCAGAGAAGGGATAAAAAGGTAAAATTACAGTTTTTATCTATATTTGATGATTACAAAAGTAAATTACAGTCAAATATTATAGTGTTAGTGCAAGAGTCAGTGGGAAGTCAGGAAAGTAACCTTTTTTTTTTCCATTGGAATATAAGCAAAAAGACTTGCTAACTCTCCAAAAACATTTAAAATACTACTTTTGGCACCAAAGTATCTACATAGGTCTATATATCATATGGCTTTAGGCTGGTCAATTAACCCAGCAAGTCTTTTTTCTCCATTACTTCAACTCATATATACAAAGTTGCTCCTGCTTTCTATTTTCACTTCCCACCTTGACTTGGCAATGTTTCACATGTGCTGGATGCAAAGTAGGAAGTGCTAGACATATGACTTCTCTTAGCCATTGGAGAATGTATTAATTTTTCTCCCTCCAAAAGAGAGAAAAAAGACAACAACCTCTGTAAGGCAAGAGCAACTCAAAGATTTTAAATAGAGAGCAAAAACCATCCCAAATATAGAATTTTACAGGAAAATCATAAATGAATAAGTAAAATGCTTTTAAACTGAATGCACAAACCGATATAGACCAGAATGGCTCTAAGCATGTGTCAAAATTTCCATTAGATACCTCTGTTTTGAGGGATTTTGCCACTTGCTACTTAAATTATAGGGGAAAATAATTAGCTCATATTTTTTGCTGAAAAAACATGTAAAAATGAAAAACTAATTTGGTGTTCTTAGTATTATGCTGGAAAATACAAGACCCAATACAGGCACCCAAACCAACCCCTGCTTCCCAACACAAAAAAACCCTCAAACCAAACAACTTAAAATCCAGACCTTTATTCCCAGTAAGATCTGTAATTGGGCTGTTACACAGGGACAAAACCCCTTTTACATCAGCCGAGAAGCTCAATTGCAAAACTGCACCCTGAAGTATAACGGCATTAAATGATTTCCTGTGTGGCATGAGCAAAAAAATAAAAAAAAAAAAAAAAAAAAAAAATTGCAGCCAGACCCAAATATTGTTTTGAAACTTTAATACCACCTGAAAAATCATGTGTGGAAGAATCATCACATAGAGTTTTGATGCATTTTTTTCTGGTGGCTTTGTGAAGTTTCTCCATGCAGAAAAGAGTCTGGTAGTTGTGTTCTTACTTTGCACAGAGGATGTGTTGCATCCTACCTGCTTGAATTCTGACTGTATCTAATTGGGTAGAAATTGGAACAGATTTCTCACAAGAGATTCGACACCAGTCTTACATTTAGGAAGTTCTATGGTTTTGCCCCTGCTAGAGGACAGATTTTCCCCTATAAGTTTCATTTGAGCGAAAGTGTAATATTTTTAATGGGAGAGTTCAGCTGAACAAAGTAGATACAAAAATTCCATACTTTAAAATAGGAAAAGAAGCTTCAAGTGGTCTCAACAAGTATCAGTTCTTCATAAGGTTACTTTCATCTTACAGGTAATCTTAGAGTATGTAGCATTGTTCTTTAATTCTTTAGCATTTGGGCTGTGTTTTGTTTTAAACATACTATGCTCAACTTTAAACAAAATATGCAACTTCTTATCTATATGGAAAGGGGAAATTCTTTCATACAAACTCTCATGATTTTATATTTGACTACTTTTATGTAAAAAGAAGGGGAGTGCTGAAAGTTCTGGTGGACTTCATGACGTTTTATGTTTCTCCCTTTTAAGGGCCTGTCTCTTTTTAAAGCAAAATTTAATGCCATATAAACTCTAGAATATCTCAACCTTTATCAAAATCTGATGTTTGCTTTCTGGATTTGATATTCTCATGCATAACATCTTTAGATACTTTGCTTTAGATAAAATCTATAGATGTAATTGTATTTATAGTTCTGTATATTTGTGTCATAGTTATGTTCTGGGATAAAAAAGTGTTTTCAACAGCTGCTGAAATGGCTTTTGCTTTTGAGAGTGAATATTCAGGTTTTTGCACTGTAAAATTTCTGGTACATTTTCATTAGCAAACATGTATGCTGTATTGTTTCTTGCCTTCTATTTAAAAACTTGGTCTGTTCTTCCTTTGCTCTTTTTCTCTTGAGTACATATGCTGGTATTCACAACTGACATATTTTCTTCAACAGAAATGAACATTACAGAAGTTTGAGTTGAATTACTATTAACCTTTTCCTGCAGGTTAACTCTGGTATTTTTCAGCTTCCTTTTTAATTGATCAGGCCCTTTTACAGTTGCTGAGTTTCACTGTTGTCTGTGAGCCTTAAAAATGTTCCTTAAGAGCTGGATCCCTGGTGACTACTTTACCCTAGATTTCCACTCTAACACTGATGGCCATTTTTGTGTTCATTAATAAAATGGGCCCCTGCTCATTGTGTGATCCCCAGGACTCATGGTATGGTATGACATGGGTGTCTAGAAAGACATGCCTTCCTCTAAAGACAGGGAGAGCTGATCCACTGGGCCTGCTGGGAATGGTCTCCCACGGCAGCTGTTGCCCGAATGGTATCTGAGCTGCGTGGCACAAGGCTGGGACAACCATGGCAAGGCACCTGCCTGCAGCTAGGAGTGCTCCTGCCCTCATCCTGCTTTATTTCCTATTACAAGGAAATACACACTAGCCAGTGTAGTGGGGGGGGGGGGGGGGGGTTGAACTCTTGTTAAAAATGTATCTTTGCCTTTACTTTCTCCTACAATAGGGGAAGCAAACATTGGCCATGCATCTGCTGTAGAATATAGCAAAGACTGTTCAAACTGCTCATTTTAACACCCTAGTTAAAACAAATTCTTACTGTCTTGCAGCATGTTGTCGAGCAGAGGTTCATGAGCCCCGTAGTTAAGTTATTTACATAATAATGGTCTTTTGTGAAAGAAGCAGCAAAGACTGTGTGGAGTTGAGGGCTCACCTGGAACCGGTTGTCCTCCCTGTGTGAGGAGCACTGCCCAAGCTGGGTCCTTTCTTAAGGCAAGCAGGTAGCAACAATGGATCTGCTGCCTGATCCTGCCTTTTCTTTGAGTTGCTTTGGCTGCACAGAGCATGAGAATAATTTATGGTTAGTGCAAGGGAAAGCTTTTCATTCCTGAGGTGACAAAATATGTAATCTCAATCAAGGTATGTAAATGTATTATTGGTGTCTGATTGTAATATGTCATGCACCTAAGAAGTCTTAATTGCAACTGAGATCATGAAAGGAAGTATGGGACTGGGGGCAACACTCAAAATGTGTCTGGAGTCTGAGCGTCTTAACGAACAAATGTCCACTTCAGTTTGTTTGCAGTGTTGTAGAGGAAGTGGTCTGCTGTTGTTATATCATAGATACACAGAATGCTTTAGGTTGCAAAACACCTCTAAGGTCATCCAGTTCAACGTTTAACCCAGCACCACCTTTTAAGCTAACTGCCAATTACTTATATATATATATTTTTTTTTTTTCACACGTGTGTGTATCTCAATGCCCTGTGGTACCAAAAGGCATATAGGACAGAACTAGTTTATTAGTTATATAGATAGCTGATACTTGCCTCACTCCTACTTGTAGCTGAAAAATACCTTTCAAATCAGCTGAATAAATGTTAAAAATAATGCAAGTAATCTAAAGAAAATACCAAAGGGCAAAGGTGAATGTGGTAGACTAGGCAGATAATATAAAGTTAGGAATAGAAGAGAATGTTATTTTTGTTATGTAATGTGCTAATGTGACATTTACCACACAGAAACAGCACACTGTTTTTATGACATGGGTTTCAGGTAAATCCCACCATATATTGCATATATTCTTGGTATTATGATTTGTATGAATTTTGTAATAAAAGGATCACCTTATCCAGTGTAATGAAGGAGAACTAATATCATTTTTGTTCTGAACTAATATTATGTCTTTTGTTCTCTGCTGAAGAGATGTTTTGCCAAGCTGCACTGTATCCAGAGGGCAAATTATGGTGTGCAAGGGGCAGTGAGTGCCCCAAGGGTTTTCCAGAACAAACACACTTATTCTGAAGGGCTTTCAGGAAGCCAAATCCCTCCCCTCTCCACAAGCTGAAACTTTTTCGGACATGGAGAAAAAGAATCCCAGGAAACCTGTATGAATAGTGAAGTTTGGATGAGGAATTCTTAAATTGAGGAAAGATTTTTTGTCTTGGTTTTCAGCTTTCTTGTCATTATCTTTAGAGGGACCTTGTTACTCTTTCAGTATATTATAATAGAAGCTAATCATTATAAAAGTCAGTAGTTAAGAATTAATAATTAGGAAAAGGATTTATTACTTGTTGTCAGAAGACAGATAATAAATTGTGGAGTAATTCTTCTTGTAACCTCTCTTTTTAATCCTTGTTATACACTGGGCAAGATTTCAGTTGATAGTGCTGGCTGCTGCAGGCTGTAGTCGTCTATGAAAAGAGGGTTTCTGGCTTTTGTTTGAATCTACATAGATGGCTTTGCTGTTGAGAGAGTGGTGGGGGATGAGCTAATGAGCTGATGGAAAGCTGTGAGATATTTGCTTCACATAAAACTCTGGCAGAGGCAGGGTATCTGCAACAAAGTTCTTTGTCAAACAAAAACAGTATAACCCTTGCCTGAGGTTGCCTCATAGTTCAGCTCATTAAAATTAGAGATCTCTGTTTGGATTAGGAATTTATAATACAGTAACTAATGCAGATTAACTCATAGATACAAGACACATTCTTAATACTAGAGATGAAGTGTTTGTCCTTTATCACTTAACCTGATTGACTTAGAGCTCTTGTGGCTAAAATAGTGTCACTTTGTTAAAAACGCCAATCACTTGTTTTTAAAATTTTTAAAAGTTTAATAGTAATAAAATGGTTATAAAAATAGTAATACAATTAGAGTAATAATAATTTGGACAAATTGAATTAGGACAATATGAGACAATAAATACAAAGAGTTAGGGATGTCCAGGTACCTCTTTCAGGGCATCAGGAGCCCGAAAAAGGACACACATTAACAAAGGACTAACCCTTAAAAGCAATAGCCTGTTGCATATTCATACACTTCATAGATGATGCATAAATTCCATTCAAACACAGGATTCTGTCGGGTCATTGTCAACTTCTTCCTCCAATCCTAACAGCGCGCCTTCGAGGCGGGAAGAAGTTCCTTTCTTCTGATAAGAGGGCCATAAATTCTTCTCTGAAAGATTAAGGTGTCTTGTGGCTGCTATCTCAGTGCGAATCCTTTCTTTTAAAAAAAGTATCCTACATAGCATCGTTTCTATTTTAAGAATTTTTATAACCTAAAACTACATTTAACACAGTACTTAAGAGAATTAATACAGCATTACTTTTTAACACAACACATATAATATTAATTTTAATATTTGCGAAAAGCCAATCATAAAATACATGCATTTTTCACAACTTTAAGTTCTGGAGCTGGGAGAAAGTCCTTGTAGTCTGAGAAATGCTGAGTGATTGCCTTTGGACTAATGCTTCAGTGACACATATTGGTGTTTGTAAGTCCTATAACAGCAACTCATATGGTGATTTATCTTTGGTGTCTTCCCATTATCTCCTAAATTTGCAGGTTGAAAGGGTCTCAACTTTATGGTGTCACAGAATGCTGTCAGCTGTAAGTCAAGTTTTATAAAAGCTTCTTTCTAGTGTTTACCTGACAAATATCTGATCCAAAGCCTTTTCAAATCTTTAATTTTTAGACAAAAAAAAATATGTCTGGGTTTGTTTTGACAGAGAAAGTTGTTGATCAAGCAAAGGGAAATTTCTGGTTTATCATAAGTGGACATATTTGCAGTTCTGTAGGTTTGTGAGATAGTGTACATCTAAGCATAAATGCATATGGTTGTATTATTTTTTAAAGCAAGGGCAGTCTTTTTCTATGACAGTCTGGGGAAAAAGCATAATTTTAGATCAAAGGCATTTAGTGCTGTTTCTTCCTCTTTTTTTTTTTTTCTTTTCTTCTTTCTGTTTTTTTCCTTTTCCCCCCAAATGTTGTTGTAGCTTCTCAGTGAGCTTTCCTTTCAGGAATTTTCAAAAATAAGCACTCAGAAAGCTAGGTAGAATTTAGGCCATCTACTCTGAATATAGCACCAGAGTTATAGTGGGATGAACATTGTTTTCAGCCAAGGCTTGTTTACAGCAGGATCCACTGAGTTCTGTGGATTGACTGTGAAATTACTTCAGTACAGCTTGAAAGCTCAGGTTTCCCTTGTACCAGTGGGGTGGATGTTTTTATTGAATGCTTCCAGGATCTCCTGCTCTGGCTCCCTCTCTCCACCCACAGCTTTGATGATAAAAATAATGCTGTGTTTAAATACCCATTGTTGAGGGCTTGACTGTGAGTTGTATGAGGATGAAATGGTGGAATAGGATCATGGCATTGAATGTGTTGGCCCTGAGCCACAGGTAAGCAGAACCTATGTACTTACTTGCAGCTGTACAGAGTTGGAGTTGATGTTTTACACTTGTTGGTGGTTAATTTGCACAGACACAAGTGTGGAAAGCTAAAACAGCACGTGACAGGCTCAAATCCCCAGCCTGCAGCAAAACGTCTGTGACCTCCCAGCACCTGCCCAGAGGGTCATGCCTGTTTCAGAGATTCTCTGCAGTGTTAATGTTCTCCATTTTGACTGATTAAACTTTGTAGTTGAGGGCTCAGCTTTGGTCTGCAGGAAAAACAGTCCCCCCTCTTGAACACATTCCTATCACTTAATTGTCATTCAAATTTACCATTAAGTGAGCTGACAGTTTAGGTAAGAAATTATTTATTTAGTATTGCCCATTCTTCCAAAAGAAGCTGTGTTGTCCCTTTAAGGCATTTTCCTTAAACATACTGTTAAAAACATTTAAGGGAAACTAAAGTAGGCTCTTCAGAATTAAATAATTTAAAAACATTTTCTTATTTCCACAGTTGTGATTCTTTGGGTAATGTTACAAATTGAAACTGCTGCCTAGCACAGTCTGAATCCAAAATTATTCAAATTATTCCTAACACATACTAAGGGCTTGCTTTTGGAAAGAAATAGCTTTCATATTCTCCTAAGAGAGTTATGTACAACTAGTGTGAGATGTTGATGAACTGCTCAATGTTAGTACATTGTTGCTGTTATTACTAGACTCTGCAGCCGGACTGTAGAAAAAGCAAGAAGTGGAGAAATCAAATTGAGAGTTATTCTTCACATATTTGTGCATTTTGACTGAAATAATTTTTTCAGATATACTGAGGTCTTAGCTATTGAAATTGAAACTTGCTATGCCTTCTTAATCATGAATCTTCTGTTACTAGCAAGGGAGCCTGCTGTGAATCATATGTGCAATTAAGGTGACTAAACCTGGAGGAAAATGTGAACTATAAAGTTCTGAAGGAAGAATTAGAGACATAAATTTTGTGCTTTTCATTTCTACCTTTTCATCCTTTTCTCATTTTCAGCTTTCAAAGGGTTTTATTTTATCCTCCTTTAATCCCCACTTTTTAAAAATATATATTTTTCTAATGTCCTTCTCATTTTCTCCTTTTGAGGTTTTTCTCTCAATACCTCCTCTAGATCTCTTGACCTTTTAATTAACATCACTTATGGCAAAAGTAAAGTTTCTTCTGGCTAGCTTATCTTTTAATATTCTGGATTTAAGCAATGAGTCACTATGACATACTAGCCAGGCCTTTTAATCCTCAAGCTCTCAAGAGAAGTCTTTGGGAATTTTTGTGTCAGAATATTAACATAGGGTAAGGTTCTTTCTCTTTCTAAATGCTTACCAGTGGGCTTAGACTGGTATGAGCGCATGAATGCAACACACTGGATATTTCATATTTTGCGTCAGTCTTTTCCATGGATGCACATTCTGTAAGAGAATGCTCCATGGCAGATACTACTTTATCTTCTGTACTAAAGGGGGGTCTCTCCCTGTGGGGTTGTGGAATGTGGCTTGGTGGGTGGGAAACAAGAAGCTCCAGGATAGCTATTCGGCCTTTGCCTTCTCTGTTTCCCCTTTCCTGTCTGTCTCTCACAGTCTTCCCTTTCTCTTCTCTGGGAGCCAGATGAAAAATTTGCTTTTAGCCATTAGGGAATAGGAGGAGTGAAGGAGTACTGTGGGACTTCTGGTGGAAACTGGTGTACAGGACGTTGCTTTTTCTGGGAAGCTGTCCAGGGACAGGGCAGGCTGTGTGGGGATTTAGGGCACAAAAACTTCCAAGGACTCTGTCTTTTTGCTGATACAGATTGAGATGTTTTTCAAGTTGGCTGCACAAGCTTTTCCAGCATTATATCTCTTGTAGTTAGGTGTAATTGTTCTTTTTTTGGTAATGATCCTTTTTCAGTCACTAGAGGATAGAGGCGTTGTAGTTTGTTTGACTGTAAGAGCCAACAATAGCTATTGATCACAAGTATTTCTTATAGTAACTCAGATATGGCTTATTACAGCAATAGTATTTGTCATTCACTTCATATCAGATGTCTTTTATGTGGGATGAAAACTGCTAATATGGGTGAAAGGTCCTCCAACACCAAGTACGCCACACTGAGTGAAGCTCTTTGTCAAGGATATTTCAAACTGTGCCAAACATCAGCAGGCTACCTGCTGTGGTACCTGGTGCTCTGAGCTTCCCAGAGGTGGAAGGAATGCAGTTTTATTTTTCCAGTTCTGTTTCCCTTCAGATCTAAACAGTTGTTTCTCATTATTCATAGTATCAAAGAGTGATTAAATACATGGTGTACTTTGGTAGTTAATGCTCCTTTCCTATCCCAGGATGGCTGATCTGAAAAAACAGAAGTGAGAATATGTTTTTGACTGTGAATATGTTAGTCCAATGGCTCTTAAGAGTATATTTATATATTTAATTTAGCTGCAGCATTCAAGTAATTAGAGAAATTGAAGTGTTGGGAACGTAAACAACACTAAAGATAGTATAATTTCATACAATCTTAATATAAGTATTTTCAGGTGGTGATGATATTTAGTGCAGTGATTTTAAGGACGACTCATGAAAAAAAAGGGTGATTAGAAATTTGTAGCTGAATGTCTTAATATCCAGAGATTTTTGTATGTTTCAATTTCCATCTCCTGCTCTTACTTGCTTTGGTAGCAAGAGCTGGAATGCTTCGGTGTTTGAGGGAAGACCAGTATTGTCTTTAGGTTTACATTCCAGTCTTTGAGGGAAGACCAGTATTGTCTTTAGGTTTACATTCCTGTTTCAAAGCAATTTGTTTTCAGAGACTGATGGATTGTTCCAGGAATCCATAATTGCATAAAGTGTTTACTTTTGCAAGTAGCAAAGTGAGCTGTCTTGCTAGGCAAAACTGCACAAGTGTTGTCTCAGGGGAGTAAACTCTTAAGGTGTGACTCCTGGAACCTTCATGCCTTAAAAACTATTTTTACCAGAAGGAATTTTAGTGTATTTTGTGTTTAGTTGTGATTCTATTTATGTGTATTGTTTTAATAGAATGTAGCAGTAAGTAAAACATAACAGATTTTCACATTGGTGCTCAGAATTTGGAAGTTTCCACTGCAGCTGTGGTGTAGTAACCTTTTCTCTTTGGACACTTGCCCTCTATGAGCCTCTTCATCTAATTTTAGGAATGCTGTCTTACTTGGCTTTCACTGTTGAAACTGATTATCTTGGAAGACATCTGTGTTTCAATTTCACCACCAGCCCTCTTAACACTACTCACGTCTCCAGTGTTGGCAAGTACCCTTGTAGGTTCTTGTTGCAGCTATCATTGTAAAGCACAGAACAGGGCTCTGCTCCTGACCAAGCCTGGTACTTCTCTCAATCTTTGCCTCAAGCAGTGCTGCTCCACCACCTGCCCTTTCTGCTGCCAGATGATGCCAGGCCACCCTCCTGGTGAAGCATGTAGCCATGCTCATGCTAGAGGCTGTGATTTGGGCAACTTCAACTTTCTAATCTCAGTTATGGGAGTGAAAAAGGATGATTGTCAACAGTAGAATGCTTTCATTCACCAAGGCATCCAAAATTAATTTATGAATGATCAGGTATTAGAAGTTCTGTGCAATCAAATTGTATGAGTGAAATGAGTGAACTTAAGATCTTTGGGGGTAACCTATGAACCGTGTGCTTTAGTTCTTAAGTTCTGTCTTGCTTTTAAGACAGAGGATAATATGAATCATTATAGTCATTCTTACTTTCAGTGGTGAGCATAAGGAGATAGCTAAGAAAGAATAAATGGGCCAAACAAGTATAATTTAGTATGTTTCCCTAGTACTCCCTCAGCCTTTGGCCGTTTTTAGCCAAGGGATTTCCTGAGCCTGTTGTGCATTGTTACTCTAGTAACCTTCAGTGAAGCAGCTCTTCCTGGTGTTTTCCCAGCTTCCCCTCAAACCTATTTAAACTTGGCTCCTCAGTATCCTTAGGCAGCAGCTTCTGTGCATTAGGGATTTTTTGATCTTGCTTCCTGTCACCTTCACTAAATGTTCTAGTTACTGTCAGTCCTCATCCATCTTCCTTATGTCATTTTCAGTTTGTAGATCTCTTATCTGAGTTCCTTTGTGGTTACTCATCCAGTGTGAAGAGTCCCACCACACTTCATTCCTCCTCAGTTTGTATCCACTTCTTACCTTTGGTAACCTCACTTGGTTTTCAGTGTATCTCTTTTATCTCTGTTTCTTATATGTCTGGTTTGATAGCAGGCAACTGCATGGTGGCATAATTATGTTTTCTGGGTTTCTTTCCTCTCTTATTTTGCTAATAGTTCATGATATTTGATATGGGTTTTTATTGCTGATGAGCACTGAGCAGATATTTTTATGGAATTACCTATCATAATTGAAAATTTTGCTTCTGATTGACAACGGACAGCTCAGAGCCTGCCATTTTCTACATCAGGTCAAGATTTTTTGTTCAAATACATTATGCCTTCACATATATTGAACTACATCTGCTGTTTTTGTTGTGCAGTCACTTTGCAGCTATTTGCAGTTATCTGTCAGCCTTATAGCCTTTGAATAGCTTCATGTAAAAAAAAATAATAAGCAGATCAGGGTATAAATTTCTTCATGGTTATTGTACTTTAGACCAAAAAAAGGAAAGTAATTTTTTGCAAATAACATCTCAATCTTTTTCATTCTGTTCTCTTCCTTTGCTTTTCATGGGAGATAAGGAGTGAAGAGGCAAAATGGTTTATTTTGATTTGTATGGACAGCTTCTGTTTGGAGATTTGACATCAGTACTTCCTGAAGGCAAGGATTCTGTCTCTGTTTACTTGAAAAACACACCTGTCTGTCTAGCTATATCCTTGTGGGTTTTAGTGCTTGCTTTTACTGTCCAAATTACTGATGAAAATATTTCAGCCAGCTTTACTTTTTTTCTAGTTAGTGTGAAATCACCCATCTTATAAAATCTGTTAGACTTTGACCAAGGTCTGTGCTGTATTCCGTTGATGCCAGATTATTCCTAACTGTCCTGTTGGATACACACTGACCTGATCCTCAAGGGCCATAAGTGTGTATAGCATCATTTCAAGTGGCATTTTGGAACCAAGGATTTGATGTTTCTCTCTCTGCTATTCTGTACAGATAAAGTTCCTAACACAATGTGGCAGCAATGTATCTGGATTTAAATGGTTTAGATGTGCTCCTCATATGCAGGAGGACAGGTGATTGAGTGCCTCAGGGTGTATGTGAAGGGGAATAGGTTGTTTACTGTTTTGGCCAGAGATGGTAGTTTTCTTCTCTCAATGCAAGTCACTTTACAATTTCTCAGTCAGTCAATAAAAGCCCAGTGATTATTCTGAGACCCACATACAGTTTCAGGACTTCATATATCTTATTTTGTATATTTTTGTGCCATATGCATTTGTGTGACACTGCTTAGCTATGGGACACAGATTTCTGTTACCTGAATGTTGCAAACTAGCAGCATCTCAGTTCTAAGTAATGTTTAAATTATTTTCAGTGAATGATTTCAGGTGGATTTGATTAGAGTGCATCTAATGGAAATTTTTATTATATGTTTGATAGGAATTCAATAATTTGAGACGTGGTTTGAAGGCTGATTATTATATTTTGATGTGTTATGTAGCTTTCACTTGAATTTCCATTTTGAATAAATATAATGTGGTCTAAAATACTCTTAGAATGCTTTGATGACAACACTTAGAATGCTGTAATGAGAGTGTCTGCCTATGTGGAATGTGATTTCAGGGCTTAGGGTCAAAATTCCTATATATTTGTAGGTTTATAAAAAATGTATTTTTTTTAAAGTGTAGAATTGGAGAGTTTCTCTACTCATTTAATGACGACACTTTTGACTTAAAGCTACATGGGATGAAGAGGGTTAGTTTTTGTAAAACAATTCTGCTTTTGATGAGAGGCTTCTATCACTGTCACAGAGCAAATAAATAGAAGTGATGATGCACAAGAGGCTCAAAAAGTAAAATCCAAGGACTTTTTCTGAAGTTGAATTCTAGGGCAAAATGTGCAGCTCAGTATTTTCTCTTGATCAAGTCTCAGAAGCAGCTCAGCTAGGAAAATTCCTTTTTGGCCAGGCTCTTTGGAATGCTGGGACAGCTTGTTGTCCTGCACTCAGTGGAAACCATGTGTGACACAGCAGGTACTCCTCTGCAGGTTACAGCACTTTTAAAAATACAGCAGTTTTGATGCTTCTATATGCTCCTAATGCAATAAAATGGATGTTATTTTAAAACTTCTCTTTAGATCCCTTATCTGCATTTGAAGATCTGATCAGTAAAAATACTGCTGTACTTCTTACCACTCATATAAACAAAAACAAAATCATAACTAAAAGGTAAGGTCTCAAAAGAATTGCCAGGAATAAGATTCTGTGTGTGACCATGCTTGATCCCCTTTGGGTTTGTACATTTTGACTGTCTCTAAATCAGTGTGAGGTTTTTTTATTCCATGGCTCTGTTGCCTGGCTAGACCTGAATGCATAGAGGAGATGTTCACTTAGATACCAACTGCAAAATTATTTGTTTAAGGAGATTTATTAAACACCAAGTGCATTTGTTCCTGGTGTTTAATACATCTCCTTATAGTTTAATTTCTTCATGATGTTTAAACTTTTCTGTAAAAGTGTTGGCTTTTTCTCGTGGGCTTTCCTATGCTGCTCTGCATTATCATACCTTGTAAAATAAAATTTCTCTGAGTACAATGTTGCCATCTATTTCTTTCCATCTCCTTTGTCTATCTTTTGTCTTTGCTCTTGAATCAAACATCATATCTTTCTTACTGAGTTCATTGTATGCTTTGCTAAGAGAAATGGAGAATAATATTTTTATTCTATCTATCTTCTTTTGTGTTAAAAGCCCCCTATGTAAGAATTAGATCTGTGTCTCACAGCTGCAGGCTAGCTCAAACTTAGGTTTTGTCCTGCAGGTGTTTCATATGTTTAGTCGAGTAACATGGGCTCAAAATTCAGAGCTGAGAATTTTGAATTTTGGGCCCTCTTGGATAAATATGATTTCCCTCAGTTTCACCATTTAGCCAAACTTGTGTCAGTCTCACCAAGAATACTGGGAGGCACATAGGATCCAAGGGCCATTTCCTGTTAAATATCAAAAATGGATTTAGGTACTTGAGAATTATATAAGTGGGAAAAAATGCATATGGATATTAGTTTGCCAAAAGTCCTTAAAGTCAGAAAGAAATATTTACTAGTCCTGCTTTGAAATATGGCTAAATTGTGTTGCAGATTTCCACACTCATTTAGTGTCATGAGCAGTAGGCCTGAAAAATTTCAGATTCACTCTCTAACAGTCATAAATATTTGTCTTCTCAAAAAGATATACTGTTGCAAAATTCAGTAGGTTTTGAATGTAAAGTACTTTTTGCCTGTTGCTAAGAATGTTCATGAATCTCTTTTTAGTTTATTTTACTTAGAAAACATCATAACAGCATGTTTTAAGGTGAGACCATAGTCTGAATAAAAATCCCTGGAAGGAGAAGCCTGAGTCCATGTTCTGGACTATTTCTGTGTAGGAAATGAGCACACTGCAGACCAGTGAAGTGAAGCATCATCCGTTGTTTGCTGCTCAGATGGGAGGCAGACCTGCACAGGAAGAGGATTGCTCCGGGTGCTGCATGGCACACGTGCACCTCAGAACCAAGAACCCACCTAGTTTCCCGAGCTTTTGCATGATAGCAAAGTAGATGAAGCATGACACAGAACTAAACCACTTTCCTTTGCTCATGCTCGATTACTGTCGGGGGATAAGCATTTAGCCACATCAGTACCTCCTTGTGCCAGCCCTGGCCTTTGGCTGCTGTGTTGGCTATGGCAGGATTTGTGGAAATTCAGCCTCTTATCCCTTCTGGAGGCACTTGAGTTGGTCCATGCAGCAGGGTCCCTTTTTGCACACAGCTTTGCTTGGCTGGCACAGATGTGCTCTATCCATGGCACAAATAATCTTCAAACCAAGTGGTCCTTACAAGAATTATGAGGAAGATGGTTATATGGGAAAGTATTAACACCTTTTCATAGTATCAGTTATACTTCCAGTAAGTACATGGGTAGTATGAATAATAGTAGTGACCTCACTTTGCCTTGCAATTCAAGGTGTTTACTGGCCTAATCGGGTACCAAAAAATTATACCAACCACACCTCTGTCTTTAAGGCTGCTTATTTTAGACAAGTGTTGTTGTGAATGTCCCTTCCACTTAAAGGCTTTGGAAGATGGTGAAAGGGTGCTAATTCAGTCTTCTATGTTTCACATTAATTCATTCATGTTTTTAACAAGTTTTCTGTATTTCTGCGTTCAGTGAATTATTTCAGCTTTTCGAAGACTTAGTTTACTGTTGTTCCTGGAGAATTCTGTGATAACTTCAGTTTCATTTATACATACAGATATGAGACTTTAGACTTAAGTCAGTGTTCAGTTAAATAATATTGGACCATTATACACAAAGATGTCTATGGGAGGAGGTTGGTGAAAGGAAACAGTGCTTGAACAACATGTTGTTACTGAGGAGTGGAGCCATAGTGCAAAAGCAACGGACTGTTAAAAAGTAGAGATAAAACTAAACAGCCAGTGCCCAGCTGGGTTTTTAAATCTGTGTACGTGTTCGATTAGGGACGTTAAATCATGTATTTTGTATGGATGATCTAGTAGGTCCATTGAAAGTCTTGGTAGTAAAATCAATAAGTCTGTTAGCTCTTAGTTTATGTTGCTACTTAAAATGTCATAGGATTGACTATCCTTCACAAAGTATTTGTACTTGTAAATATTCAGATCAGTATTATACAAATTGCTTTCAGAGTAGCATTCTCTAGAGGGATTTTTTTTTGTAACCTCTATCCTTCTGCATAACTAATTAGAGATAATAATTATGAGCAAAATTATTAAATCTTTAGCTTGTCAACATACCTCTTTATTTTTGATGACTCACAATTTGCTTTACGCAGACTGTGTTTCCTTTGTTACTTGTTACTCCTGCCAGCACTCCTTAGGTTTTCATTTCATGGTTTTATTTGTTACCTCATATTCCAGAGGGCTAGTGAGGAAAGAAATTAAAATGGTTTAGGAGTACCTTGAGACATTTATCTGTGTGGCTAAATGCTCCTTGGACAGAACTGGAAGTAATGAAAATTTCAAAACTTGGATTGTAAAGCCTAAAGCCCAGCTTACAAGAGCTGTTCATGGTTGCTGCTGTATGGAGCATCTGTTTAACAAAAAGCAAACATAATCCTTGGATAGAACTTTGCTGAAAAGATGTTGGTGGCACAGTGGCATGCCAGTTCTCAAATGAAAGAGCGGTGAGTAGACAGACTCATGAGTTTGTGGAGTGTTACAGATTGGCAAAAACCCTGGCCTTCTTCCTTCCTCTGTGTTTATATTTCACTTCTTTACTAAGATGTTGTATATAAGTTAATTCTTGGTTTTTGTATAAATTGGGCAATAAATACCTGCTAAAAAAGCAATGACAGCTGATAAGCAGTTTCACAAGATGAAATGGCCTTCTTCCATTTTAATATCTTTTTTAAAATATGAGAGCAAAAGGAACCAGGCTGCTGGTGAAAGTTAGTGTATCAATGTAAAATGATTTCTAAGCAAAGGAAAAGATGGAGAAAAATTCAAAGTGACATTGGAATCAGCTTTTTGTTTTCCAGATCATCCTTGCCCAGTCTTTACCCAAAGTCTGCCATTTATTCCTTTTGGTATCCATTGTGAATAGTACAGACTTGTACCATATTCCTTGTATCTGTCACAAAAAAACTGATGAAGAGCCATTCAAGGAAGGATGCTGCTTTCCTTCCCATAATAAAACCAGCTCCTCCAGGACTCAAAGAAATATAATAGTTGCCTCCAGTTAGTTTCTTACAATTTTTACTAGTTTTTGGGGGTTTTTTTTGTTTGGTTTTTTTTGCTTAATATATTATAAATTCAGTTATTGGCTGAATCTTGCCATGTTTAAGGCAGATTTTTAGGTTTTGTTTGTGGAGCAGCTTACAGATCAAAGTTTAGTTATATGTGTTCCTTCCATGAGTCAGTGGCACAAGTAGGAAATAGAGCTCATGATTATTCTTAGTCCCAGGGACATTTCATCCCAAGAATAGGCTCATATACTTTGGTCCCTGAACAATATCCTGTCCTTATATAGCTTTTAAAAATAATCATTGCACAGAAGCAGAGTTGATCTGATTTCCAAATATGATGGTAGGCATTTTTTATCTCTTCAAGCTTGTTGACAGGAACTTTTGTGTTTCCTTTGCTTCCTCTAAAGTGTTAAGGAATACTCCATTGTTCAGATTTTTTGACTGCATTCTGCACCTGTAGATTTCTAAAAAAGAAGTGTTGGGGTTTTTGTTTTGTTGCCTTTTTTTCTTGTGGAAATGTTATTGTATTTTTTGGGGGGGGGATTTTTTTTTGTTGTGGGATTGTTTTTGTTGTTTTTTTTTTTTTTTTTTTTTTTTTAAAGCAGGTTATTTTACTAATTCTTTTTCCTATGTTTCCTGTCTCTGAGAAGGGAAGTTCTATAAGAGGAAGGGGGATGAATGAGTCAGGGTTGTACTGGATTATCAAGAGTGAACCACTGTCAGCATGTATAATTTTTAGTCTTTTCCCTATGTCTTCTGGAGATCCTAAAAAATTCACATATTTCTTCAGATTTTTTTCTCTTCTGTATTTTGTCCTGGACTTAGTGCATTCCTATTTGAATCACTTACCAGTAGCTAATGGCAGAAGTATCATCTGTCAAGGGGTTTTATGAGCAGCTATGATTGTTCTCATGGTGGCAAAATAAAAATGGGAAATAATTTGCAAAGAGCTTTTTTTACACAATGGAAATCTGAGTCACAAAACATAAATTCTGAACTCTGTGAGAGTGGAGTAACAGAGCTCAGAACATAGGTCTTCATTTCCCTCTTTTGTACCTGAATCACAAGACTGTATTCTGTTCCTTTGGATTAGTAACATGTATTTTGTAGAATCCTTGTGTTTTACCACAATCAAGCATATGGATCAGAGATCTGTTTTGAATAGAACTAATTAAGTGAAATGAGCTCTGTACATATGCTTTGGATTTTGAACCTTTAATATTTGGGGGGGATGGATTTTTAGAAGTCAAAATAAACAATTCACCTTATGAAATTCATATTTCAAACTTACTTTCATCTTAGTTCCTATGCAGTTATGATTTGCAGTTTTGCCAGCTAAGAGAGCTGTCTTTGTATGATTATTCTATAAAATGATTATAGAGGAATTATCTGTTATTTAGGAGTAGTTTGGTGAACTTTTGTGAAAGTTCTATCTGGAAAATATTCTTAGCTGCCAAATAGATTTTATTCTAGCTCTAAAGACTGTTTTTCCTTGTCAGGTATTGAGTTATATATTATGAGTTGGAAAGTTGGTGTATTGCTTATTACAGCAGGTGATGGTTTAGGAAAGTGTATCAATGTGGATGCAGAAAGATGAAACACTTACTAGATGCAATGAAGAAGGAAATCCAGCAATAACCTAATTTTTGGAATGACATAAATAACTGCAGAGATATTCATTCATACTTCTTTTCCAGACTGGAAGGGTTTTTTTCAGAAATATTTGTAGTTGTAAAAGGTAGTTTGTTTTTTTTTTTTCATGGGTATAGTAATACATGGGCATGAAAGCAGAAATTATATGTACATGTAGTATGTAGGTAGATATAAACATTTTCAAGCTTTTGCAGGAGTAACAACTATTTATTGATAAAATGACTTTGTCTTGGTTATTGTCTGTAACATCCAATAATTCTGAAGGACCAGGGCACAGATGGATGCTTTGCTTTGTGTATTTATGCACAGGCTGTATCTGCTGTGTGTTTTGTTCAGACCTCTCCAAGTTTGGAGCTCTCTGAGCATTTTGTTCTGTTCATCCATGTCCTGCAGTAAATGCAGGGCTCAGGTGTTCCTTCCATCTCAAAATTAAAGCCAGTGGCAGAAAGGAAGTGACACTGCCTAATTCCCTGTCCAGTCCTGTTTGCTGGACTATACTGCCTTCCAGCAAGTAAAATGAACTTCATGCAGTGATTACAAAGTTGACACAGCCAAAACCTGTCGATGCTATTGCATGTTGATCAGGCTTTACTTAATTTTTCAGTAGATCCAGAAGGGCAGGACTGCTTTCAGACTTCCTACTACTCAGTTGCTGCTGTTTTGGTTTGGCTGGGATGTCGTAGTATCTCCATTATCAAGCCCTGTTTTAACATTGCATATGAGTGATATTTAAAAAGTCCTTCAATTTTCAAATCAAATCTTTGCAGTATTCTCTAGCCTGACCTCACTCCTGACAGTTGAAGAGAAAATTGATTCAGAATATAGTAATTTGCTGAGAAGTGAAGAAATCCAAAATTCTTGTCTTGAGGCTTTGATCTCTATTTAGAAATCTTGCTGATGAGGTATAACTTCAAAAGACATTCATTTTGAAATTTAAAAAATGCATCTTTCTCATTAACCAAAAGATGCTTACTGATTCAGTAGATCTTTACAAGTTTATGTGAAATAAAAATTCAGTATTTAATCTTTGTATCTTAGGTGTTCTGGGGTCTGACCGTGTTGGTTCTTCAGTAAATCTGTCATGGGCAAAGATGGCTGGCAACAAACCATAGACTATGACTGACAAAACGGTACTTTAGAAATCAAGTTCTCCAAGGGATTTGGCCTGTATGGTATTAGTTTGACTCAGTGAAAGGAAGGTAGCAAAAATCTAAGCTTGAATTATAGGAAATCATCAGCTAGGAGGTGTTGAGTATGTCGCAAGTAATATGGATGAGACCTACACTGTGTGTTACATAAAATGCTGTTGACATAACATCATTTAGTGTTAAAATATTGTTATATTTTACCACAGTAGCTATTACATACTGGCAAATGATCATCTTGGTTCACTTTAGTATAAAGCAGTGTTGTTTGATTTTTAATTTCACAAAATTAAGGTTTTTCTCATCAGCATGAAATCCCTTCTCTGCAGAGATAAAATGTCTGTGCTCTGTTCCACAGCTCAGGAAAGAAGTTCCACCTCTAACCAGCCCCAGGTTGCCAGCAAAAGTATATTATAATTTTAAACCCTCAAGGCTGGCTGCTGAGGCATTAAAACCACTATTTGTGTATAATTTGGATGGTGTTATTTTGAGCTGTAGCTCCAATGTGATCCCTTAGGATATCTCTCCTGCTGGAATCCAGTGAGTCACAGGGTCTCTGGAGCATATCTCTATCTGCTCAGCTCTTCTGCTCCACCAGGCTGCCAGTGCAATTGTCCCCTCGCCACTGCATCAGTCTTTGCTGTGACCTGGAGAAGAAAGCCTTTGTTACTGCAAGAGATGCAGACTGGATTCTTTACAATCTCATGGTGGCAATGAGACCTAAAATAGGTGCTCAGATCGAATGGTTCTTTGGCTTCCATTAGAGTTATTCACTAAATTGCCAAACCTTGATGGTTTTAGTTGTTGTTTTTTCAAATTAATACCTTATCTTAAACTTATGAATGGAAAGTAAGATGGAAAAACTTATAAATGGAGAGTAAGATGGAAAATTTTTGACACTGGTTCATCCTTCATATGGGAGAAGGAAGGGAGCCATCCTAAGTTGAAAAATGCATCTACACAGACTGCCAGGTCTGATAAAGTGGAGTACATGCTTCCTGAGGTGTCCTGGGAAAGCCCTCCCCAAGACAGGAAAAGTACATTGCTGAAATGGATAGACATCTTCAGGCAAGTGAAATGCCCAGAGAGGGGGAGTCACTGGCCCACCCCAGTGCCATCATCTCTGCACCATAATTGTTGAAAACCGTTTCTGAAATCAGTGAGCTTTGTAACTTTGCCTCAAGAAGGGACTGAGATCTGGTATCACATAAGCATATCTGAGCAAAAATGGTGCAATATGTGCTTTGTGGTTCTAAAGAAAAAAATATGTAAGTGAAAAAATGAGGCATGATTTATCATGACTTTTTGATACCAAAGAAGGACTTGAGATAATGATCTCATAGAGCAAGAATCAAAATTAAAGAGAGAAAACCAGATGTCCTGCATATAAATTACCAGGAGTTTGTCATCTCTTGCTGTTTGTACATCCTGTGATATATGTTCAAGCACAAACAAGCTTCTAGTTGGTTTCAAATTTCACCTTTGCCATCAGATAAAAAGAAGCTGTCTCAGATGTTAAAATATTTTTTTTCTTGTTTATACAAATGCAAACAAAAAATAGTTTTACTTTTTTCCTTTCCTTATGATTTTGTATACTGGAACAGAAGTGTCCTGATGCACGTAGTGACTGATGCTGTTCTAAGAGGGAAGGAAGAGGCTTTGTGATTTAGATGGAGCCATTTGGGAGCGCGTCTCTCCTGTGCATTTGATACCCACATCCTAGCAGCTGCTGGCCATGTTCTGGCCATGTCCTGTGCAGCTGTGCCCAGCAGGCAGTGCCTCTGCAGGGACAGACACACACTGCCCTCCGGCCAAGGGAGTGCCCAGATGGCACCTCTGTGTGATTTCATCCCTTAACTCACCGCAGGGCTCAAGCCTCAGGGATCCAGCAAGCTCACTAGGTGAATTTGTACCTGAAAAGAGCCCCTGCAGCACAGCACATTAATGTGGGACACTGCTCTGCCAGGCAAGGCAGAGCTCTGCTCAAACTTGCTCTGAGTCGTGTTCCCATCTGTCCCAAGTACAGAAAGCTTCTTGTTAAATTTTGGTCTAGGGCAGACCGAGGAAGCCACATAAAAAAAGCTGTTGCTTGCTCCTCTGCATCAGGCTTGAGTTCTGAGGAGTAAAATAATAAAGAATACATGGGTGTAATTAAAATACAAAGGAAATAGGAAGGGGGGATAGCAAGGAACTATTGAGCATCATAATTATAGACATCTGATTTTGCTGAAGGAATTAGAGGACTGAATGACTTAGCCCTATAGCCATTCTTAATCTTGAGGGAAAGGAGAGTGTATTCATCAGGGATTACTTTGTTTGTTTTAAATTACTTATGTTTTCACAACAACTTTATCATCATTTTCTTGGTAGTAAAACCTGTAGAAAATCTGCAACACAGCTTCCACAGAAATCTCTATTATAAAGTTCACAAATGTAGTTGAAATAATTACCACCTCACTGCTAAACTGAGCATTCTTTTAGGAAGACCGCAGGAAATATGTTCAACTACAATGAGTGTCAAATCTTAATATTTCCATGTGTCAAGGAACTTAAGAATAAGTTTGAATTTATTTAAAATACTGTCTTTAAACAGACTGTAAATTACATGATTGATAAGCATTTTAAGCATGTGTGGTTTTCATTAAATTGCTTGACTTATTTTTAAATAATACCTGAGATGGTTAAAGCTGAACTGGCTTGACATACATAGGACTCTTCAAACACACTAAAATAGTCCAGTAGAATCCACAAGAATACAAATCCTTCATCACAAACTGCTCGGTCTCCTCTATTTTGTATATTGGCTTGGGAAATGGCCCTTTTTTTCCTGCAAGGAGCATCAAGGAATCTCCAGGCAGAAACTCTCATAAAGTTTCCTTCTTCTTTCTTTTCTCCTTTTCTGACCATTTCCCACAGATTTTTCTGTACAAAAGGATTATTTGCATCTAAGGATTTTTTGTTCTTTGCACTATACTAGATGGGATTTCTGTGTCAAAAGCCAAGTAATGTTTGATTAACTGATACAAGCCTGGAAAATGTATGGAAATGAGACAATAGCAAAAAAACTTGATTTTTTTTTTTGTTTTGTTTACAACAAGTGATATATAATTTTATATAGTTTATCATATATATGGTTTATAATATATATTTTTTATCATTTATAATATGCTAGTGAAAGCAAGTTTTTAACTAGAAAGCATTTGAAAGGAGAGCAAGAAGTAGATACACTAAGAGAAAACTGAAAAAAATAAAAATAATATAACTATCATAGGAAAAAGGAGTAAATCTATTTCTATGCCATGTTTATATTTCTAGAAACCTGGAATGAAACAGGTTTGTTGTCACATACAAAACTCTAATTTTATACTTTTGAGTGTGGGGTAGTTTTTTGTTTTCTTTGTTGGTTGGGTTTTTTTTAAATGTATAAGCTGTCTAATTAGTATCAATTCTTGGTTCTGCAATGGGTTAATGAAACACACAAACATAATGCACAAGAAGTGTATCTGAATATGCAGTTGAGAACTCAAATTTGTTCTGTTTCCAAAAAGAAACAGTTTTTTTTTTTATATTATGGTTTTATATTCCTGGAGACTTGTGATAAATATGTCCTCAGAAGTCCATGGAAACACAAACCACTGATTTGTATTTCTTTGTGTTTTCAGTTGAAAGCTCAGTGTTTTTTCTTGTGTCACACAGTGATTGTTATACAAATACATGGGATTTGTGAAATACTGAAAGATTGATTAAATTTATTAAATTCAAAGGATTTCATGTGATTTTTTCCCTATTATATCTGCAGGAGAAACCTTACAAAGCTGTCTCTCATCTTCAGCCACATGTTAGCAGAAATCAAGGCTATTTTTCCAAATGGACAATTCCAGGGTGATAACTTCCGCATCACCAAAGCCGATGCTGCAGATTTCTGGAGAAAATTCTTTGGAGATAAGTAAGTGACTTTTGTAAACTCCTCAATTATTTCTAAACATAAGCATTAAATGAATGAACTTTTCACAAATCCAAATAAGGATTGGTGGGTGTTTTGAAGATAATTTTTATCTAGGTCTTTAAATTGGCTGAAATTGCTGAGTTCATCGTTAGTGGGTTTTTCTTTTTCCAATGCTGTAATTTGCTCAAAGGTAGTTTTGTCAAGGGTGCTTAAGTTCAGTCTTACTGCAAGAAGTTTATTTGTTCCATTATAGGGTGAAGATAGTATATTGCTTTCATGAAGTATATGGCAAATAATGTCCTTTCATATTAAATATATATATATATATATTCTACAAATGAAAACTCTAAAGTCTGAATTAGGAACTTGATCTTAGTTTCATGGACAGTATGTTTCTTTACCTTTGTAACTAGAACAGTATGTGGTGGAATGAAGTGTGTGAAATGTAGATATGTGATTTAATCCATACAGGAAATGCAGCAGTGAAAATGTAAAAGTAGGCATATGTGGGATTTTTGGTTTGTTTCTGGGAAAAAAAAAATTCATTTAGAATAAACATGTAAGCTAGTAGAAGATGTGCAGCTTGTTCACTTTCTCATGTGTAATGTTTTTAAATGTAACAGTGACATAAGAGGCATAGGTTGGTGTATTTTTCATTATAACAGAGCAGTCATTATGGTATCAGCTCTGGTATCTTGCACAATGTAGGCAGAATAATTTCTGCAACAATCTGTTGCATCTTCTGAGCATAAACAGCTCTATAAAGTAAGTAATTTTTTATTTAGAATACCAGCATAGTAGGTTGGCACTTCCACAAATCAATTCTGTTCAGTGTGAATTTGCAAGTTTCACTTCCATGGGGTTTTTTTTGTTAGTCTAAACACACTCACTGTCAGCTTTCCTCTTTCTGGGTTCATGGTGGTGTTTTCTGGTGATTTCTTTCCCATGTAAGTAATGTCAGAGTGTGATGAAGTTGCTGTATCAGTCCTCTGTTTTGTTATAGAAAAGGAATTTAACCATGTTCCGTGTTACCCATTTTAATGTGAATATAATTTTCAAAATAACTTCAAAAGTTCAGCTAAATTTTTCTGAAGGTTTAACTTAAGTGACATGAAGGGCTCTCTATCAGACAAGGCTTTTCAAAAACATGTCAGTCAAGAAAAGAAAAACAGGATTCTTTGATAAAATGACTAATGATCATGTTCAGTACAGCTATTTTTTCTTCCTCTTTTTCCCCTTTTGCTTAGGAACTCTCAGAATTTAAATTTCCTTGTGGTACTTCTCTTTTCCTGTTGGGCTCTGTCCTTGAATGACCTTTAGCAGATGTCTTGATTGCAAATTGCATTTCTGTCGTTGGGATTTACAGCTCTCCTCCTCTGCAAGCTGCTGTTTCTTTTTATCATTTCATCTGAGCCAGTTTCCTCAGCTCCCCTATTCTCTGTGCTGTCTCTTTGGGATTCTCCACTGACTTCTGCTGTCTGTGGGAGCTTCAAGAGATTTCCTTAAAGTTTCCTTCCAATGGTCCAGTCCTGCCAGTTTCCATTGGGAGATGACACAATAGGTAGGTGTTTGAGGTGTCAGACAGTGGGATACTATAACACATCAGTAAGTTTTTATCAGAACAGGGCTGGTAAGGAGAATCTTTCAACTGCATGGCTTCATCTGAACAACTCAGCTCTGCCCTTGTCTTTTTCTTGCACATACTTAATCTCACTCATCTCCTGGACCTCTTATTTCTAAAACCTTACATGGCCCAGAGTTCTTGCCGTGCCTTTTCTAGGTTTTGGTTTTTTTCCTGCTTATTTAAATTTCTGTATAGAATGCAACTTTAAATATGAACCTGCAGTACAAGGTTCATATTACAAACCTTCTGACCATCTCTGCTCTCCCCTGTGTACTTTGATAGGGGTTTTTTTGTTTTGGTTTTTTTTTTTTGTTTGGTTGGTTTGTTTTTAGGTAGAGTGACTGAATGTATGGGTTTTGTTGGCTTTTTACGTCACACATCAATTCATCCAAAATGTCTAAGAATCAAGGCAGTTTGGTGACCTGCAGTTAAACACATATGTATCTTTGGTTTTGTAGTATAGCCTGAAGTTTTTTTTGAGTTATTTCTGGTCAGATGCTTTACTTTCAGACCAAGTAAATAAGCACATTTACTGGTGTTCCCAGCTCCTCTCCAATAAAGGGAAGCTGGTTTTGATGCTTGTGTTCTAAGCAAGGAGCAGTAGATCTGTGCTTGGCAGCCTTGCCATTACCTCAGGTTTAGTTAACTGGGCTTAAGTAACTATAAAACATGTAACAGCATATATGTCAAACAAACAGACTAGAAAAAAGTTTATTTGGCATTATGCTTAATCTCTGTTAAACAGAATGCCTGAAGCTTTTTAAACATTAATTATTTTCTAATCATTTTAGAAATATATGGCAGATATATCTGCAAGCCACATCCTTTACAAAGGACCTGTTGTGACAATTTAGTTTGCAAATATGCTGGTATCACTTCCCTAAACGCAAAGCCTGCATAAAGGTTTTGCAAATGACTCATAATGCTTTTCTCTAACCTAAAGGTAGGCCCCTGGGTCTTTCTGACCCCCAAGTCTACTTAGGCAGTGCAGGGAGGAACTTGATTGTGTGTTCCCTGGCTGTAGCTCTGTTTATAGGGCAAGCCTGGACCCCTCACTTGTTGCTGAACAGCAGCCCTTACTTTGGGTTACTGACTAACGCTGCTCAAGATTAGAGCACAAATAAAAAATTGTGCTGGATCTTGGATTCTGATGGTAAACTGTAAACAAAAAATATTTCTATTGCAGTTTGATCTGATTGGAAGGAGGGAATTGGAAGTATTAGATTCATTCATGATTTTTTTCAACATAGTATTATCATAAAAACTTTCCTGTTTCTAAACATAATGAATTGAATGCTTTTTTTATCAAATCAGCTTTTTGCACTCATTTCTTTCTGAAATTTTTTAATTTTTAATTTGAAATATTTTAAATAGCAAGAAGGTCACCAATAGTAATTTATATTTTTAAGCTGACTGTTTGGCTTTCAGGTTTTGTAAATGTGACCTACACTTCCTTTTACAGAAAGAAATATGTTGCATTTCGCTAGTTTGCTGAAGAGTGAAATCCAATACATACAGTTTTCATGAGTCCAGTTTGTACTTTAAAAAAAAAAAAAAAAAAATTGCTTTTTTTACTGCTCTTTTCCAGCGAATGGGGAACGTTTAATTTTGTTGGTTATGTTTGTCTGTCTGAGCACTTGCTGCAAAATTGTGCAGCTGCAACTAAATTTATTTATCCTGTTACTAGTAAGTGTCACAGTCTGCAATCTTTCTTTTTGCGTTTAGAGCTGGTCAAGTGTAAATTCGTGTGGCTTCAAACTCATGAGCAGAATAAATGGTTGGGCTCTTTGGATCATACATCTAGCTGCTCTTTGGATTTCTCTTGAAAACACTGTGTGTAGAACTGAGTGTACAGTGTGTACACTGTGTGTACACTGAGTGTAGAACTCAGCAAGCAATTTGAATGGCTCCCACAGAGCAAAGTGCTGAGATAACCACATATTCTTGGCCTTCAAATACGTTCTCAGCTTTCACTTTTATGGTACACCCCTAAAAAACTTTTAGACAGTGCCAGCAGTTGGAGAAGCTCATCTGGGAGAGAATGCTTTGTGAGAGCAGCAGATATATCAATAATGTAAATCATCAGCCCTCACACAGGCAGAAAGTGTAAAAGGAGCACACAGTCAGGGCCTTTAAAATTGTGGGGTTTTTCCACTATTGTACATTTCAGAGGAGAATGGGAGACCTTGGAAGTTATAGGATGTTTGGAAGGGATCTGGAGACACAATGTGGGGTTTAGGAGCGTATAGGGAGGATTGATAAATCAAGGTGGGAGATAATGAGATTTTGATTGTCTAGGTGGAAGGAGAAGCTAATGAAGAAGGATAAAGTGAAAGTATTGATTTCTCTGCAAGGACGAAGTAAAACATGTATCCAAATTAGGGGGTAGGTGTGGGGGTCAGCAGTATTCAATAGAAGGCCCCAGATTATTTTGGTGCTTGGATTTTGTCAAGGAAGCTGACAGAGAAAAGATATCAGGGAGATGGGGAATAGACTGTTTGGATTTGCTTTCTGAAAACAAAAATCAGGAATGAGTGAGAACATTCCAAAGGCTGAATACCTGGAATAGGTTGTCTCTGGCATTTTCACAGGCTACGTGGAAAAAGAGAGCCTCTTAAAGAATAAGAAGGAGCTGACTGAAAGAGAACTAAGAAATAAATTGGCACAAGCTTTATCCATAGCAGAAAGAACTTGAAGTGTCAAAGCAGGAAAGTGGTGAAGTTGAGCAGATGTGATTTTTTTTGAATGTGTAGTGATTGCTGGAGTACAATGATTGGAGCAAGTGGTTTCAGTGGAGTGAATCTTCACCCCTGGTTCACCATTATAGTTGTGCTGAAGCAAGTGCTAGTTACATGTATGGCTAAGCAGTAATGTTCAGTGCAACTGTGAAATTGTAAGGCATGTAATCAGCAGTTATATTTGTTTACAGATACTTTAGTAACCCCCCCAATGGGTTGTAAATATGCATATAAAACAAAATCTGATAGCATCTTCATTACCAACATTTTATTACTACATAATGCTTGATGAGAATTTCTCTTGATTTCTCACTCGTTTTAATAGCACCTTACATCTTCTACAGTTGTTTGGTTTTTTTTTCTGAGTAGAAATGTACAAAATGCTACAGGGAGCAAGCCTGAGCTGAGAAGGAGAGTAGGCAAGATGACCTAACAGATCTTTCAGCTTCTGAATTTGAAAACTACAGAAGTCATGCAGGGCTTGGTAACTATTAAAATTTGTTACGCAAATTTGTGATTTGTGGCTGTCTTCATGTTGCAGAATGAATCAGCAGCAAAATGTCAATATTCTTAGATTTTAATTTTTTCCATAGTTCTGCCATTCATTTAACTTTTAAGCTTTTTGTTCTTTATTGTGGAACTTTTAAAATGTTAAAGCATTTTTATTATCATTTTCAGGTAAATTGATTTCCCACCTTTTAGTTGCTGAGGAAATAGAAATTCTTTCACTGTTGGTATCAAAGACATTACTATTTTAATATTCCTGTACTTATTTCCAGATGAGGCCTGACATGTATTTTTTTTTTTTTGAATTTATGAAAAATGTGGCTATTGATTTCTCTACAGCAGTTAAATAGTGCATTTCAAATTGATATTCTAAACTTTGAGTAGCTGTGGTTCTGCTGTGGTCAGTGCTTTTTGGCTCAGGATCGAGCAGACACAGCCTCAGTGGTTTGGGTTCACAGAAGAAGCAGTAAAACAGGCAGACCACAATGCACAACTTATCTGACAGTTAAAATTTTTTAGTTCAGTTTTCAAGTTCAAGAGACCTCAGATAAGCTAAGTTTTCACACCTTGTTAACCCCCTCAATTTATCACTTGATTTTTTGATCTTGCTGCTGATAGTGCCCAAGAGCCCCATTACTGCCTAAACAGACTGAAGAGTTGGTCCTGGCCCAAAGAGCTTCAAATCTGAGTATGAACTGAAGTGTAAAGGGAAGCCAAAGACAGAGATGAAAGCAGAAGGGGCAGTGATACAAATGCCATCACCTTCATCACTGTCAAGACAGGTGTTCTAGCAACTTTTAAAGAGGAGGAGAGGAACAGAAATGGGGCTTTTGGAGTGTGCTTCCTTCTTCAGCTGAGCAGTAGCACAACCTTATTGATAAACTTGTTTAAACTTGAGCTAGAAACAAAAGGTACTCTTCTCTGGGTGCTCTGGAGACAGGAATCTTTCTAGACCTCTTTCTTACAAATGCCAAGATGAAAAAGTTTGAATAAGGCAACAGGTAATGTTATAAAGAAGAGCAAGTCAGTAGAAAGTTGCAAGACAGGATTAGAAAATGGAAAAGAGCAGTCTTCACAGCTGTCCTGGGTAACTAAGAATAAGGTAAAATGACATGTAGAAAAGATAAAAGAAAGTTCTGATCCTTGGCACACGAGATTATGAGACAGAACATATTCTCCTTGGATAGGCAGAAGAGGCAACGTTTTAATTATAAAAGGATGTGCAAAAGCATGAGTGTGCTTTGGGTTTGTGGTTAGAAATCAGAATTGAAAATACAGAGAAGTGTATCCCTTTGGGGACACTTGGGGAATACAGAGTTCCTGTATGTCTTAAGGAACTTGCTGTCTCTCTAGCAATGTCCAGTTGCACAGCTTTGGAAGTGGCCATTTTTAGGTGGTATATTTTCTCAATTTCATAAGGCTGATTTTCTCTCTTTTACCTTCTCTGTTCTCATTAGATTCATCTGTATTTGTTGGAATGATGTCACTATTTAGCAATTGTACTGGCACAATATGGCAGAATTCCTTTTTACCCTTAGGACTCAACTTCTCAAGCCTTCTGTGTGTCAATTATTTCCTTTGCAGTTCAGAAGCAGTGGAAACGTGGCCTTTCGCTTAAAACTGAAGCAGCAGTCTTAAGAAAATGCTGTTTTCAGTGGTGATAAGTCAAAATCCACATTGCTCACTGCAGATTTACAAAGAATGTTGTTTTTATCTGGGTCGGTATTTGCTTGAATATTTTTGAGATTGCTCTGGAAACAGTAATGGCCTTTTCATGGTGCATTTTTTGGCAGCATTTGAGAGAGTTGCTTGCAGACAAAAATGTTCACTGTAAGTGTAAGTTATACAGGTACATGTTTACCTCCCTAGACATTCTTGTGGTCTGCTCTGGTTCAAATGGAAGCAGTGTCACTTGACATTCCAGGATAGCTGGATCTCTGCAGTTTTACACAAGCACTGTACTCTTCATGCTCGGGAAATATATGCTTCATCTCCAGGTTTATTTTAATGTACTTTCTTTTTAACAATGTAACAACATTTGGGGAGTTTAAGAAAATCCCATGTACACATGATCAGGACAGGAGTGAAGAGAGGACCTAAATTCCTCTGCTAAATTGCTTGCAAATCACATGATAGACGCTAATCCTTTTCCTTTAAGCATATGGAACTTGTGTGGGTGGTGTTTAAAACACTGTATTTGAGATTATAGAGTCATACTTTGCTTTGATGTGTGCCAACAATAGTAAATAGATACCATCCTATATAGCAGTGTTTTTAAAATCTTATGTTTCAGTTAGAACACTTTAAAATTCATTGTTTTTTCAAATATGATGTACTATTGCAGAAGAAAGGGAGAGAAATAGTGTCATTTAGAGAGGCCTGTGGAGAAATGGCCTTTTTTAGTATTTTTGAAAGGAGAAATGGCTTATTTTATGGTTTTTGACAGGACTCTTTAAAAAACAATCCCAGGGTAAATACCAAGATCCAGATAGTTTAGTTGGTTTAAGAGATGCACAGAAAGCCTCTTAAGGAAATATTTTTCAGGATAATTTGTTTTATTTTGTTTTCTTTCCTTGAATTGTCATGGGCTTGCTTCTACTCTAATGATGAGGAAAGGTGGTACAAGGACATGTTGTGTATAAATCCTTTCCTAAAAGATTGGCAGGTAGAGATTTGGATTTCCTTGGAAAAGGTCCTTCTATTCTTTTACTGCTGTACATCATGTACACTGTGGCTTTCTTCATATTTTTGTTTCCTTCTAAAATTATCTCTCTGAAGAGTTTTGAGCTGATAGAGGGTTGCAATAAATTAACATGGAACACAGTAACAGTATGTACGTGTAATTTAGTCTGATTTTTCTTTTCCTCAAATTGTATTATAAAAAGAGAAATTGTTACCAAAGTTCTGGGTATATCTGTTTGTAATGTGTGCATATGCAGTAGTGCTGTAAAATTTGGGCATCAAACATTTGAGGGAAGTGCAGTCACTGTTTAGTGCCATCCTCTCCTGTGAGAGACTCCCCAGAACATTGTCTCAGCTGGAGTCAGTCATGGGCACTTCTACAAGGGATAGCTTATGTAACTACAATTAAATACCTGAAATTCTGAGACCTGCACTTCCTCAGCCTAATTCTGTAGACAAGTAATGTTACCAGGATGTCAAATCACATCTTTCTGATGGGCTGAGGCAGAGCTGACTGACTCATCTCCTAGACAAGTGTCCACAGGTTCAGCCTAATAGCATGAGGCATGTGGAGAATATCTGCCAGCCTCTAGCACAAGGTATCATTAGGACATGATGCAACAAATATTACAAAGATCCCTGAAAATATTTATAGGAGATTCCTTCTGTGGTTCAGGAGCTGAATGTGGCAGGCAGTGGTTTCATTGCAAACAGGATTTTATTTTTTTCTTTCTATAAGGACAGGTGTTTTATACATGTAAACATATGCATATATTTAAATAACAATCTAAACATGCTATTAACTAGGACAGTCCCAATCTCAACCTTGATCCTGTTCTCTTTTCCCTTCCACTGCCTCTGCCACCAACCAAACCCCAAATTAAAATAACTCTTTAGACTCAGTCATGAACAGGTGCCTTCAAAGGCTGTATATCCCCTAAAACACAAGAAAGCAGGAGCAGTGAAATGTTAATTCAGACAGAAACTCAACTTGCCAGCCATCTCTGAAAGCTTCTTTCATGCTTGTGACCCCTCCCAGATTTGTACCAGAGGATGTGTTTCTCAGGGTGCCTGAAAGGTCACTGGGTTTCAGTGGTGTAGGAGCAGGTGGGGAGGACACTGCACAAACCTTCCCCTTGAGAAGACTCAGTAACACCTGCATTTAGTGGGTGCGTGCTGTCTGCAAGGTCTCAAAGAGCTCAGCATATGTGTGGGCAAACTGGAGAGAGACACTGGGGGTGAAATAATTAATCCCTGGTGCTGTTTCAAAGTATTTAGGAATGATAACTCTATAAAATAGCTGCTGAGAAAAAGGAGTTAACAGGTTTCAACAACCAATTCACACCTTTATTTAAAGAAAGCAGAAGATAAAAGACCTATCCCACAAAACTGCAGAGAAAAAAGGCTTGCTGAATTTAGTGTATTTTAAATTTGGGCCACCACTATTCCAAGCACTTGTTCTTGGAGAAATCCCAAAAAAAAACTTCACATGTTATTTCATTAGCTAATCACTCATTTTCCAGCATCTGGTTTCTGTCTTAGTCAAAGTACTAGCCAACAGAGCCCTAAAAAGATACTCTTCTGAAGCCTTTTGTTTTCTGTGTTGCTGGTGGAGTTTTGGGGGTGCAAGGTGTTAGTGAATAGATAGCCAAAGATCCTACTTATTAATTGCATCTAGGAAACTGTCTTGTGCAAGGCATGAATAACCAGTTGTTAAGGTGTAGTATGGCTGTGATCATATCTGATAAATGCTCTATTGTTTTTTTGTTTTAGGGTTATTGTCTTAACCTTTAAAAAAAACTCAAAGCAATAAAATTAATACCTTCCTGCAAAGAAAACCCTAACAAATTACAATCAAACAAAAAGCTCACAAAGCCCACAGCCAACCCTGAAATTTTCTAACCCCATTTCAGCATGATCCCAGTGCTGTAACCATTTAGGGTGGCTTATAAAGAGAATCAGAAAACATTTTGGAGCCATGGTTACAGGAGCTAAATAAGCAGTAGGTGCTTGATCTAAGACAACTTTAACGCCACAAAAGCACCGACTTTTCTATTTTTTTGGTCTGAATTTAATGCAATGTTTTATTCTGTCTTTACCCTAATGAAAATTTGATCAGCATTCTTTCATAAATGGCATCTGATGTGGTATCTCTCTTCAGCTCTTTGTGGTTTCCTGTTTTTCATATACAGATGAAAGTATCTGCTGAGATCTATTAAACTTCTCATTTTGTCATTTATGACTTTCTCAGTACAAGCCTGCATGTAACAAATGCATTTCTTTGCACTTAAAAATGCAGTGAATATCTTATGCAATAGAAATACAGGGCTGTATCTTTAGTTAAACTTAAAATTACTGCTTGTTTTAATTTAGGATAACTGCATAGTATTTGTTACACACGACAAACGTAATGCAGTTGGTTTCCCCCCATCATACTAAGTAATTTATATTTCTGCATGAGAAAATACTTAGAAAAACTAAGGCAGTTTGAACTAATAAAATTTACAGGAAATATTACTGAGTTTGTGAGGCCTGTGTCTTTTGTTGATTTAGCAGTTATTAACAAAATATTACTGTGAACGTGTGAGATCTTGTCCTGAATAATTATGCATTGATTATATTTTGGTTAATTAAAATGTTTTTTAAATATCATATAATATGATCTCAATGTGTGGCAGAACATTTTTAAGAGTTGTTAAGGCTTGGCAAAATTTTGATTTTACCCTAATGACACAAGAAGAATTGCTGTTATTGAGAGTGCTAAGATAGAGCACATTAAAGTGATCAACCTCATGCCAGTTTCCAAATACACATACTTGGCTGGTAAAATAACTAACCTGCATTATCTTCAACTGTGCAAATAAAAACTGAATCTGACAGAACATGGCTTTCTGTGTTAGGAAGGATAATTCTAATTTCCTGTCTATTAAAGTTAATGTAACTGTCATGGCTTATGACAGGGCTTGGACCACTCCTAGTGGTATCTGGTTGATTGCTGTCATGTTACTTGACCACTGTTCAAGAGCTTTAGCTATAGCAAAAATCACATAATTGGAGATATTAAATTGATGCTTATCATTCTGGGAAGGGAGGCTGTGAAGAAAGGATTTCTTTTACAAGCATAGAATAGGTCCTTTACATTATCTCTGAAAGGATGTGAGATTGTTTGCAACACTTGCTTAGTAGGGTATTTTGGTTTCTGCACCGTTCTTTTTGTGGTACTCCTAAAGAAACTTGAATATTTATCATTTGAAATAAATGACATTCAGCTGTATTTAAAGGAAGGTAAGCCATTCTTGTATTTGCTTAGGCTGCTTTCAGAAAACTTAATTTGAAGGAGTGTTTTTCCTCCATACAGAAACCAAATTAATGTTACAGTTCACTCCTTTAAAAGTTCAGTTTTGATGTCTAAATGAGGTATCAAGTCTTAAATATGTTATTTCATTGAATTTATTCTTTCTACCTATTTAACAGAACTATAGTGCCATGGAAGGTGTTCAGGCAGTGCCTTCATGAAGTTCATCAGATTAGCTCTGGTTTGGAAGCAATGGCTCTTAAATCTACTATTGACTTGACCTGCAATGACTACATTTCAATTTTTGAATTTGATATCTTCACTAGATTATTTCAGGTAAGATTTGAAAATTATAGATAATTGTGTGAATTTGAGATGCTTAGTGTCCTGAGGCAAGGAAGCAGATTTTTTTAAAAAAACTGAAAGAACTAAAACATTGCGGTTTAGAAATAAATTGTGCATTTCTTCTAGTCCTTCAGAGGTGTTAGAGGCAGCAACACACACATCTGAAAAACTGAAAGCATCCAGCAACACCTGCTTCATTTCTGCACGCATCTAGTGTTATTACAATAGCTGTTTACTACTTACTTATTTTTCACTATTTTTAAATACATTCCTAGAAATGTAGACCTCCTGATAATCAGTTTTAGTTGTGTTTTTTTTGTGCATTTGTTTCTATATATATGAGGTGTTTCTGCAAACTCATGAGGACAGTTATACACTACTTTCTTTTAGGCTAAAAATAGGCCTAACTCTTTTCTTTATTAACATATTTTTACTATTAATGCTTATTTACAACAAGGAACTATATTTGGGAATAGCATTAATTGTATTACTATTTATCTGAAATAAGCTTTTAATGTATGTTATGTGTCTATTTTAACCTCATGTCTCTTCTACAGAACATACTTTAGCTATTTTAGTTAATATAGAAGACTGTACTGGTTTGCGTACATATTAGATGTACTGTTTCTGAAATTTATCACTTTGAATATTTCTTTTGTATATAGAAACCATTGAGATACACAAAGATTTATTTGATAATTTATTTTCTTTACCATGTACAGTGGTAAACCAGTTCAGTCTTCTATATTAACATGTTGCACTAGCAAAGGTTTAGACTGGACATTAGGAAAAGTGTCTTCGCTGAAAGGATTATCAAGCATTTGGGGACATGATTTAGGGGGGGACTTGGCAGTGCTGGGTTAACAGTTGGACTCGATGATTTTTAAGGTCTTTTTCCAACCTATATTATCATTATTCTTTAGCCAGATGGGGATATGTTCAAATTATCAACTTTACTTCAAACCCTGGGTTGATGTTTGTTCTGTTTTCCACATTGCCCTGTGCTAATTGTTGCTTAGATGTCCTCATTTTGCTGTTATGGGAAAGGGTGCCATTATGAAGTTAATAGTAAAATCTGGCAGGAGGGGATTAATGATTTTAGTATATAGAGTTTTGATTTTGATTATCTCTTCTCCATTCTGAGTCAAAACATTGTCACAGTTGCAAATGTTAATGGTGTCAGTAATCTCTTTTTAACTGAACCACAAATATTGGTCACTTATTTTCTTTGTGAGGCCACTGCTGGTTTGATTCATTTCTGTGCCTTGTGCTAGAAGAAGGGGATCAGCAGTATAGATACATGTGAAGAGAGATGACTGGTAAGGGTTAACTTTTAATTCAGCAAAGAAGCAGAGAGATATGTCTTGCCAAGCAGATTAGGTGCAAAAGCTTCGTAACTGTTGAACTGAACTTGCACTGAACTTGGTCTGAGAACTTCTCCCAGGAGGTTACATTTTACTTCTCTAGTTTTTAAACAGCTTCTGTAACTATGTGTGCATACACCCACTGAGAGAAAATCCCAATTAAGTAATCAAAATACTGTTTTGCCAACTGTGGGTTATGTTACAGAAAAGCTGCATTTGTAATGGTGTTTATTCACAAAAGAAAGCACGACTCAGCTTTATGGAGATCCTGTGAAAGTGAAGTTGCTCCCCCTGCCTCCCCATTGTATGTATGCACAGCTTTAAATGCTGTGTTCCCTGACCAGAGGGAAGCTTAGCACAGCAGAATATCTGGATGCTCTGCAGGAATTTCAATTTGTTACTTTAACATGTCCTTTGGTGTGAAAATACTTCCACTGAAGAGAAAGGGAACAAATCTTGTCCCATTTAGCACTTCTGCTCTGGTACGACTCTGCTCAGAAGGCAAGCTATGGATTCTTGCCTTTGAATGATTTGGGTTGGAAGAGACCCTAAAGATTATCTTGTTCCAACCTCCCTGCCATGGGTAAGGACACACTTCATCTACACCACGTTGCTCAGAGCTCCTCTAGCTGCAATGTTGTGGATCAGCTTCCCTGGGCAACCTGTAGCAGTGCCTTCATTACACTTCAACTGAAGAATTTCTTCCAAATATCCAGTCTAAACCTATAGTTCAAAACCATTCCTCCTCGTCTTATCACTCCAAGCCTTGTAAGGTCCCTCTCCAGCTCTCCTGTAGACCCCTTTAGGTACTGGGATGCTGCTCCAGGTTTCCCCAGAGCCTTCTCTTCTCCAGGCTGAATAATCCCAACTCTCACAGCCTGTCTTTATAGGAGAGGTGCTCCATCCACCTGATCATCCTGCTGTCCCTCCTCTGGACTTGCTCTAGCAGGTCCATGTCCTTCCTGTGCTGAGGGCTGAAGAGCTGGATGAAGCTGTTTGGGGGGGGGTCTCATGAGAGTTGATGAGATGGAGAATCCTCTCCCTTGCCCTGCTGGCCATACTGCTCTGGGTGCAGCCCAGGACACATCTGGTTTTCTGTGCTGAGAGTGCACCTTGCTGGGTTGTGTCCAGCCTCTCATCCAGCAGCACGCCCAAGTCCTGCTCATCAGGGCTGCTCTCAATCCATTCTCCACTCAGCCTGTACTTGTGCTTGGGATTGCTCAATCCCTATGCAGGACCTTGCACTTGGCCTTGTTGAATTTGTTGAAGGAGCTGACAGGATGCAGCGTTGAATCTAGGACTGGAATTATCTTATTTTTCCCTCCTTGCGTTTGGAGAATTTAAGGTTTCTTATGACCTTTGTGCTGAAACCTGTCTTCTATTCCACAAGTACAACTTGATGAGGTATTAATTTTAAAATGAACAGGTATTCATCTGTGTTTAGGTAGTGGCTAGGGTTTGCCTGGGAAATGTAACACTCTTAAGCAGAACTGTTAGGATAATCTGCTCAAGCATGTCACACTAGCATTTCATCTCTGCCTGATTAGCCCTTAGAAGTTCTTTTAAAGGGAATTTGCAGCGCACATAATAACACAAGACTCTTGTCTTGTGTCACTTAACTTCACCTGCCTTGATCTTCTGAGAAATAGATTAAAAATCTGCAAACCAATCAGAGTCAGTTTATTGACTTCCCAAATGCTGGCAATGGACATTTTTATATCTATATTAATCCACTACTTTAAAAAATCATTCTTCACTTACAGTAATGGACTATTCCATATTCTTTTAAGTGATAGCATATCAGGCATGTTTCACTGAGTTTTCTGAAGCTTTTACATTCAGGTTAGCAAATATTCAGGTGAAGTATCAGTATTTGTTTTGTTTTCTGGCTTTAATGCCATTATGGTGACTGAAGAAATCAAGAAGTAGAGGATAAAAAAAGGAATGACAGCTCAAATTAGCAGCTTTATTATGATTCATTTGTTAATGTTACTTATCATTAACTATCAAGTCGTCTCAGGCTTAATTGTGTTTTTTATTAAAACATCATGGAGTCATACTTTCCAGGTTCTAACTAAATATGATGTTAAATATTTTATGTAGCTATGAATAGAAGGTCTCCTAAATCCAGGGTCTTCAAAATCTCTATCCAAAAAGTTGTGCTTGGTGTTCTTTGGATATATAGGACAGTCCTTTGTACCATTCAAACATAAAGCAAAAGTATGTATTTTTCAGCTGAAGCTAAAACACTTCAGGTGTTTCTGACTCACAAACTTGAGTTTTATTAGAAATACAGAATTACCTGGCTTAGTCCCTTTACTTGTTTGTCTTCTCTTTGTAGCCATGGGGCTCAATCTTAAGGAATTGGAACTTCTTAGCTGTGACACATCCTGGATATATGGCATTCCTGACGTATGATGAAGTGAAAGCAAGGCTGCAGAAATACAGCACTAAACCTGGGAGGTGAGAGGTTTCACTGTATATTGCTTTCCAAATAAACTTGCTCTCTCAGAACCTACATAATTATGCCGGGTTCATACTTCTATTTTGCATATTTTTGCATTTTATTTAACACCCACTGACGCACTGAAGAAGCAAAGCAAAAAAATATCATATTAGCACACCAAAGTCTTAATATGTAAAAATAAAGAGAAAGAAATTGAAAATAAATTGCTTTTTCTTTCTTCTTCTGAATCAGGTAAAACCAGCAATACATTCTTGAAAAGCATATTTCAAAATATAATTTGATGTTCAAAATTGACATTGAATTTTGCTTAATAGTAAAGCAAGAATCATCTTAACATCTTTCATGGTAACATTCAAGCTATAAATTTAATCTGTGCTTTTGTGTTCCTTTTGTGTTTCATATCTTTCTTTTTCCTTTGCCTGTATCATTCTATGTCATAAACTCTTCACCTAGAAAAGCAATCAGTCAGATTAAAGATCATGACATGTAGAGTTTTTAAATACTTTTGATGTGGTGCTGTGCATAGTAAATTAGTTAAACTGAGCTTTTACCACTATGTCACTGTTGTCCTGGGTTTTTTCTTCACTTGGGAGAAAAAGAAAATCAATAATGGATTTAATCCTATATTACTTACCATTTATTTTGCTAGTTTTATCTTACAATTATGAAGCTTTTTCCCTAATTCTCCTTGTTGAAGCTTCTGCAGAAGCACATAGTTAAAGTGCATTGCTTTTAAACTTGTTAATGAAGTCTACCAACAGTTATACCCACATTCTGTACTTTGTTCCTTTCAATTTTCAGCAAATAGTATACTGTATCTTAAGTTACCCTAGTAGTCAAGTTCATACATACAAAAATCTTGTGGTTCCAACAGAAAACTGCTGATTTTTAGCTTGATACTCATGGACACTACTACATAAGTCAAATAAATAGGTTGATTTTGAGAGCATTTGATACATTTAGTATTTTCTCTGTTATTGATCTTGATGCTGTGATAGAAAAATTACCCCATGTAGCTTTTATGTTCCTTGTAAATAGCCAGTTTTAAGGTTGCTTTCTATTGCATATCAGCAAATTACTTTCTGAGTTGCTTAGGTGAAATGCTGGAATGGGAAACAGGGGCTGTGAAGTGAAATTTCTTCTTTAATCTGACTAAAATGTCCTGCAAATTGCAAGATTCTGTTCAGATGAATAGTTAGTACTTCAGTGTAATGTGGGCCCTACTGAAGGTTGTAAGAGCTCTGTCAATCTTCAGAGAGGCTTAGATGTCTCATATTAGTTTGGAATGAAATAAAATATTGATGTGTAATTAAGAAAAGCTGCTCTAAAATACAGAATTGAATTTGTGGTCTTTCACTGTGAGATGCTTTTCTCAGTGAGGTTTTGCATGTGAAATGGTGTCTGACATGAAAGGGAGGAGAAATTTTAGTATGAAGCTCTATACATGCCCAATCCTGTTGCTTGTAATCTTCCTTGTTTTCTGATTGTGCTCTCTGTCTACATTATGTATACTCTCACCTATCACCTGTAACACAGAGAAGTATTTAAATCTAAGTCCAATTGTGTAGTTAATATTTGATTTTTCTGAAACAGAAGTGGTATTTCTTTTGTTCACCTCCACAGGCTCTCAAGAAATTACCATTTTCTAGTAGAGCAGGTTTTATCATTCATCTTTCCTGTTTCTGTTGCACTTAAAGAGGCTTTATATTTTTCCATCCACTTGTTCAGGTGATTGGCCTGAACATGCACAATAGGTGTCTGTTGTAGTTATGGAGACTGGATCATATCATATAGTCCTATGGAAGAGGTCTATGGACATATCTGAGTGAAACTGCTCAGGGTGAATGTGCAGCTTTCACTCTGAGAACTAAAAGAGAAGCAGATGAAAAGCAGAGGGTAGGCAGCTACTCTTATTTTATTTCTGCCCATGAGAAACTGACAGTGTAGAAGAGACTTAAATTTGTAGAAGAGATTTAAAATTCTAGAAAGAACATGGTAGAATTGGGAATCTTACCTAAATGTTCAGGGACCTAATTCAGTGTCTGAACCAGAGGCCATAATTGCTATCTTCACTTCTTTTGCTGAACTCTGAATTACACTGACTTTTCATTCATCCTGTTTTTATCAAGCTACATTTTCAGACTGAGTTGCACTCGCCTAGGCCAGTGGGCCATTGGCTATGTGACTGGAGATGGGAACATACTGCAGACCATACCTCACAATAAGCCTCTGTTTCAAGCTTTGATTGATGGCAGCCGGGAAGGATTGTAAGTACCAATTCTTACAGCTACCATGGCTATGAAATCCTCATCTGCTTGTTCCCTATATGCTTATATGGGTAGTTAAAGATGTTTAAAACCGAGAAACTGCATATGGTGGTTAGCATTCTTTCAGAGTTTAAGGACCATTTATTTAATTCATTTAAAAAACGCTTGTTTCTAGTTAATTCCATTAACCAGGGTTACTGAAAGTTAACCAAAGTCATATCTCGTAGCAAATAAATTCCTTGAGAAATTAAAATGTGACAGCTGTTGCATTGATCCCTCCTTCCCCCCACACCCCCCCAAGAGTCCCAAATGCACTTAAGCTTATTGAACAGTTACTACTTCCAGTTACTCATGTGTCCAAATGTGGACAATGATTTGAAAGCTATGTAATTGCTTTTTTATATATTGTGCAGCCAGAACATTTTCCACATTTTAATAGTTTACTGAAAAGATTTATAACTATTAGAGAATGTAAGTTTATAGGGAGACGTAGTACATTTTTGCTAGGTTGGCTGAAGTAACAGAAAAATATTTGGTGTCAGAATCTTTTCACTGGAATACGTTTTGGTATAGCCAATGTAAATATATATAATGTGAAAGAAAAAGGAAAGGCAATTGATCAATCCCCAAAAGAAAAAAAAAGATTGATAATTCTTTTGCAGTCTTGTAATTTTTCTCAGTCCTACACAGTCTCGTATTTTTTTTTTCAGGTGTGATGATTTCATACCTGTAATAAAAACACACATATTGGTAGTGTTTCTCTCTGACAAAAACTAAGCAAACAAAAGCTGGAGCTGAGAATATTTTATGCTGAGTGATATTTTTGTACCTTATAACTTTTTCAGAATGTGACTTAAAAATATATGACCTTCAAAGAACTGTTTCTTAGTTACAGGTAACATAAACCTGAGTACAGAAATCTTAGGGTTGCTGTAATATCATTTAACCTATTGTTAATTTCCCACATAATTGAATTGAATGAACCCTCATTTAACCTATTGTTCATTTCCCACACAATTGAAATGCTCCCATTGGTTCTTGCCTAATGTCCAGTGTGCATCAGAAGTTCTCAGTGTAGATTCTTGTCATATTATACAGAGATATGCACAAATATATTATTGTGACATATATAATATTATATATATATATAACATAATACAGATACACACAGTGTGTTACCTTCTTTTCTGCAGCTTTACTTGAAATAGTCTAAAGAGTCCTGAGCATGATGCTCCCAGTGGGAAACCATTAGGAAGTATGAGTTCACTTTGAAACAAGGATCTGAAATAATACTCTTTTGGGCTACCCCTAGAAGGTTATCTGCTAATCAAAGCTCAGATGCATGCTAGTGGTAGCTATCCAAGTGATGTCAAAATCTTTCCTCTGCTTTTATAAATACACTTGAGCATGTGTCAAAATGAATATGTAGCAGTTCAGTTGCACTCAAAAGATAAAATAGATGGCTGAGGAAAGATGATTTATTTTAGTTAATGTCTACTGTAACTAAATTCTGCCCCCTTGAAATTTTTTAAGTATGATTTAGCCAATAAAGCTAAAGAAATGTGCATATTTATAACAGTCTTCTTGTGATGCAGCTATCTGTTCCCTGATGGACGAAGTTATAATCCTGATTTGACAGGATTATGTGAGCCCACACCACATGATCACATAAAAGTCACACAGGTATGTTGACAGAGTTTTGAGTTACTTTGTAATCGTCACTTCCCTTAGTATCTCATCTACAGTAATAATAAGCTTTTATTAAAATGTGAGTAATAAGTTCATAAGAGAGAAAATATGCTGTTGATAGAAGGGCTTTGGGGAGGAAAAGGATAATAATCCTTTAAACTGTAGAGTGGATGGTGATGCAGATGGCATGTCTTGAAATGTTTTCTTTATTGTGAGCCTTTTCCAAGTGAGAAGTGTTTCAAACAGCTACTAAAGATTTTTCCGATATTTATGTAACAGATTTATGTAGCTCGTTTTTTATGCGCTAATAACAAAGGGGAATACAGAAACAAAATCAGGATCAAATAGTAGTTTTGAAGCCTGAATAGGAATGGTATAGTTGGTTGGCAAGTCCAGGAGGAAAAGTTCATACATCACAAAAATACCTGTTCCAGGGTATCCAGTTTTCTCCTTTCTTCTTTGTCTATGGTGCAAATTGAAAGAGAGATCAGGGAAAACAGCAGAAGTAAGTAAATGCCTAAACAGAGTCACTTTGCAGAGAATTGCAGAGAAAATTAGAATATATAGTTGTGTTTGTAGTCTTGTTAAGTGATGATGTGATTAATTCTGCAAATATTTGATTGTCAAGTAGTAGGAAATAACCACCCCAAGACAAATACTTGATTAAAAATGGTGCTGAAATTAACACTAGAAGGTTAAAGAATACTGTGTAGAACATTTTTCCTGATGAAAACATCTGGAAGACTTGAGGATATGTTCAAAGAAAGACTTGATACAAGTACTGCTGTTCCAGATGGTCTTCTGTTTCTTCAAATCAAACTGGATGACCTGCTGAATCTTCTGTATTTCTGGGTGCTCTATGTGCATTCCACTCCAGAAGTATTTTAGAAAATAAATATTCTTTACTATCTATGATATTATCAGAAATACCAGTACAAATATATCTGTTTTGTAAGTAAGAGAATTCCTAAAAACAGTTACCTGAAGACAACCTGAATACTTCCACTTCTCTGACATCCATCTTTTCCCTCCAGTCTTAAGATAATAATGAAAGAGTAATGGAGATTTATCAGGTATTTGTGTAGTGCAGAGTAATGCTTCAGCCCATATCTTCACTTTTTCTCAAAGAAATAAGAAGCAGCACATAGTCAATGAATACCTTGTTCTTCACAAGCCAATCATGTTTTATTTTGAATCTACTGAATGAATCAAGTTATTTCTGCACATGTATTTATGAGGACATTATTAGCTAATTCTGATGATAATTCCAAAGAGTCTGAATTATGTGAGTCTGCCTTAAATAATATATAACTGAAGAGGTTTAAAGTTGTCAGTATACCTCCCTGAATGATGAAGAGATGGTATGAAAGTGGCTGCAGGGCTAGATTGCTGCAGATGGATTCCTTGCTAGAGCTCCACCATAAGCATCTTTAGTACACTGACTACAGCTGCAGATACAAGCTCTCTCTTTTGTTTTCTCTTTTTCTTAGCCTCATGTCCCCTCACTTCACTTAGCAGTAGCTGCTTCTTTTCCCATGATCTGGATGGTACTTACTTTAGGCTTTCAAAATTTGGTTTTTCAAGGTTAAAAAAGCTTATTTCAATCCAAATGCATTTAACTGTCAGTTACCCAACAATAACTATTTCTAGAAAACTGTTCTGGACTTGAGCTTTGTCTATTATTTATTTCTTCTAATGGTGGTGTTCTACCTACCTGTCAGTCTTGTAAGTATGCAAAGTACTGAATAATCTGTGCATGACTGTTGCCAAGTTATCCTGCAGGGTGTTCTTGCCATACTTCCTTTACAGGGATTGTGTACTTTAATATACTGCTATACAACATCCTTGCTGTAGGTAAAAAAAGCCCTCTTGCTTGTCCATTTCCAATCCAATGATCTTCATACTCCTAAATTCATATCTAGAAATTAAAATCCCAGTTTTGTTCCCTTTCTTCACTTAATGTTTCACTTAATATGTTCATTTCCTTCCTTTGGTTCCATTCGCAACCCAAGAAAAGTAGGATTTGTGCCTTGCATAGCAGTTACATATAACAAGTCTGTACGAAATCTAATAGGCACAGATATTTTTAACACATTTTGGTATGTATTGTAGTATATCACAGTTTGGAAGAAGCAAAAATGTAAGCTGTTTCAGTAACCTTAGTGTGGCTTTTAGACAGATCAGTAGCAAGAGCTTCCTTGATTAATAAGTAAAGCAGACTTGAAAACAGGGCATTCTTTGTGAACAAATCATTGGAAAGAAATAATTGTTTGACTTTCTTTTGTTACAGGAGCAGTATGAATTGTACTGTGAAATGGGTTCCACTTTTCAACTGTGTAAAATCTGTGCAGAGAATGACAAGGACGTGAAGATAGAGCCTTGTGGACACCTTATGTGCACTTCTTGTCTTACAGCCTGGCAGGTACTGTCATAGTTTAGTTGGTGGGGAGGGGATGGATTTCTGTTACCTTTGTGTTTACAATGTGGGTATATGTTTACTTTTCCAGGTGCAAGGATGTATATATTTAAAATTATAAATGTCCTCATTTTTCAAACCAGAACTCTGTGAAAAATAAAGCTCCAGGAGTCTTTGCAGTCTGGACTCATAGTCTTGCCAAGGCCATTTGCTGACTGCTGCTGAGTGGAAACTATTTCCTGAGTCCAGCACCTACTCAGACAGTAGAAGCTGGGTATTTGGTGCCAATTCAGTCTGGGAATGGATAACTGACTAGACAGCATTTTATAAGGAGAAGGGATGTCTTTGATGAGAGAAGGATCCACTCAGTAGTGGAGGTCATGAATTGACCTGTGGAAAATTAAGCTTTTAGGATGCCTGTGTTTCATATTAATAGCATGCAAAGCACTGGAACACCTAGATAACTTTAGATGGTTGTTGGACTAAGAGATTGAATGGAGGGGAAACTCCCTTCTCTCAAAGTCATTTATAGAACATCCAAAAAAAACTCTGAGATTTCCTGGTGACCCAGATTGGTGTGTTTTGTCCATCTTGTTCATGGATTCACCAGTTTTTGGGAAAAGGGAGAATGGGCACCCTTAGTTCAGGGTAGTTGACCTAAAAAGCGATGTCTAAAGCTGAGGTCATTCCTCTTTACAATGTGCATCATCCCTGCCCCTTCTTTCGTATCTATATTTTATGGGGAGAAGTAAGGTTCATCCACTTCTCAGAGAGGACTTTGTTCCACTCTTAATAATCAGTCTTTGCTTACAAATGTAGCGAGAAGAGTAAAAAGAATCCTTGAGTCTAGTCCATTTTGGACCAGTTTTTAAATTAGTTCATCCTCCATCAATGTGTTTTCACTCTTACATTTGTGGCATGTTTTCAAGTACTATAATTTTCCTTTTCTAATTAGGACATTTTCTACCTAATTAAGAAAGCCTCAGTGGTGAACCAACACAATATATCAGAAGTATAATTTGAGTTTTTCTTCCATTAGCAATAAAGGTTTCTTGAAAATTAAGTACTCTCAGTGTCCAATTTTGTGTTCTTTGTGAAATTTGAGTTTGATGTTCCAAACACAAATCTTTCAAATTGGCCATAGGTCAGAAATTCGTAGGAAATTCCATTTGAGGCATAACCACAAAAGGATATTTATTTCACTACTAAGCAGCTGCTGAGCTGGAACAATGTTTCTCATTTCAGGAGTACCCTTTCTCTATTCTTTCAAGTTTCATTCTGAATGACAGACTTAGAGGTCTGACCACATAAATCATTGACTTAAAAAACTCTGAAAAATTCCGAGGTGTGTAGTTTTGTTTGCTTGTTCATTTGTTTTTTGGCTGAGCTGACAGGGCTAAGCAGAAGGACTGAAATCTTTGTGCTTCTGATTGTTGGGTGGTGTGGTAGGAGCAGTCTTAGGCCAGTGATGTGCTCTGATTCTGGAGGCTTGAGAAGCTGAGGTCCCCAGTACTTGGCTGTGGAACAGGAATTCAGGAAGAAAATCACAAAGCATTTTAGGCTCAGAAGACTGACATGTTTGAATGCACCAGGTTTCATCAGAACATAGCTACCAGCTGTAATTGGTCAGGTACATTTCAGACTTCATTACAAATTTAACTTTTGTATAATTAGTGAGGCAATGAAGAGGTATTACACTGTAACAGCATCAGCTGTTGTGAGCTTCTGGTGGGTTGTTTAATTGGCAGCATAATGGCTCGTTAAGCATGCCTCAGGAGATGCAATACAGATGTTTTCACTGAGCAGAAAAAAACTGAGTAAGCAGCATCTGATCTGCATAGAATACTAAGGATGATTGAGCTGTTCACCTTTATGGGGCTCAGTCTCTCAAATAAGACTTGGTTTACTTGTTTCCTTTTTTGTATTACACAACAGGAATAAAATGTCATTTTATACTACAGAAATCTATTGTCTGAAAACTATATGTTTTCTAAAAGCATATGGGCATATAGGCTGTATTGTAAGGTTAATAATGTTCTAAATAACCTTTCTGAGGGCATGGACAGGTGTGTGTATTAATATAGACATCTCATGTATATAATCATACTGCTGAATATGAGTCTGATGATGTGTTTGGTTACAAAGGCTTTTCCGAAGAAAGGATGGAAACTGCTAGTGCAGAACACAGGTACAAGGAAGCCTTGAAAACTAAAAGCTCTGTGCCTCATTGATAAGGGGTTTTCTTTAAGAAAATGAAGCTCTAAGGAGTTGCACAGAGTGAGGGAGGACTTTTGTTCACTTGACTGTGGCTACTTGAGTAGGACTATATGAAGATGTTTTTTGAGGTACTGAAGTTGACTAGTTAGTGTACTTATGGTGCTGAAAGTAGAGTAGATGTGTCTTTCCATACAAAATGAAAATCCAGTACTAATCCTGCAAGTGACGTCAGGAGACAATAATTTATGCTTATATGACCTTGTGATACAGCTCATCCAAAAACTGTAAAATCATCTGTCAGTTTAGTAAGACTGGCAACTGTCAAGATAAAAATAATTCTAGAAAAAAGTTAATGTTGTTTTTGCATCTGAGAAATCAAAAACCAGTGCTTGCTTGGTTATATTTCAGTATAAGTAGTAAGTAGTTTTTTAGAATTAATTTTGGTGTTCATATTTCTTTAGCTGTCTGTGTACCTGACTGCAAATACTACACCATGTGATTTCTGATTTCACTTTGAATTATCTTGAACTTTCAAAGCTTCATGGTTCTTCTGGGTGTGGGTTTGTTTTTGGTTTTATTTGTTTGGTGGTGGGTTTTTATTTTTTTTTTTTTTTATAATTCAAATCTATGTTGTGCTTCTTGATGGAAATATTTCTATAAGTCCTTGAAAGACCTCTCTAGTTTTTGTTCATTAGTAGTCTGAATCTCAAGCCTTTTTTTTTATTTCTTATGAGAAAAAATACAGTTCTGAAATAAGTTAAAGGGATTGAATATGGCTGCTTGAAAATTATTGAACACATACCACTTTAAAATTAAAATTCAAGTAGTTCTTTTTTTCTGGCAATATTGTGAATATAATTTCATATTTTATATAATTTATTGAAAATGTAGTTAAGTCCTGATTTTTTATGTAAATGTGAAGAAAACTGTTTGTAGCTTTAGGTGCTCTGAATACTGGCAATGCTGCAGCTGTGATGGACTGAATATGTTTTTTCCAAGAAGAGCTGCATGCCATAAAGCTTGCCTGCATTTTCTAATATCAAATGAAAAAGACATACTTTATGGTTAATATAAAAGGTATATAATAAAATGCATTATCTCTGTCTACACACCTCACCTTCTTTCTCTTGAAGAAATAGCAAAATGTATGCCTGAAAGGAAACATGTTACTTCCTGACCTGTAATATTAAGACTGATTTAGTGCTTTGTAGAGATAATAGCTACATTTTGATTAGTCATTTTTAAGTGAAGCTCAGTCTATTGAAGAGAGAAAGCTTTAAATGTGCAGTCATTTTAAGATTTACTATCGTTAAATATTTGTTAATCTGTTTCCTGTTTACTCCAGTCCTTCTTTACAAGCTTTTAAAGACTGGTTGAGGATGTTACTGTGTACAAGGTATAAGTCCTACTTTTAAAATTATTGCTGGTTTTGGTTTTTTTTTTTTTTTTTTAATTTATCTACGTTTTTGTCTTATTGTAGGAATCAGATGGCCAAGGCTGCCCTTTCTGCCGCTGTGAAATCAAAGGGACTGAGCCAATCATTGTGGATCCTTTTGATCCCAGGGATGAGAATTCCAGGTGCTGCAGTATTATGGATAGCTTTAGTATGCCTATGTTGGACTTGGATGATGATGATGATAGAGAGGAGTCTCTAATGATGAATCGTTTGGCTTCAGTCCGAAAGGTAACTTCTCAAACTCTGCACAACAGCTAAACCCAGACGTTTGTAAACAAAGCTGCCTGTAACTTTAAACAGGGAGAGGTTGCGCTTCATGCTTTACCTCACAGCATCTCATTGAACAGTTGTTGGGTTGAAAAAACAAAATGTGTCAATACAAATGCATTAAAACTGAAGTTGAATTGGAGAGAGAAAATATTCCAGATTCTCGGCTGATGTGAACTGAGATCGTTTATAATGGGCAAAGCGTGAGTTTGCACCAGCTGAAACTCTCATCCAAACTGCTGTATGGACAATTCCCTGAGCTTTTATTTGTAAAGAACAAAAAATTTCCTATATGCATTTGTTTTCTGCACATGTGTGTACACATGTTTTAGGATTAAAGTTGAGTTTCTAAACAATTTTCAATATTATTACTTTATAAAAGTGAACTCGACATCTAATTCATACTGCACACAAGTAGCTTTTAGTTAAGTTTCATGTGAGTTGTCTATGATTTTTTTTTTCTGTAATTTTTAGTATTAGGTACTCTTACTGGGAAAAGTATTTTTGAGATTATCCGTAGTGACTGTGTGTTTTGGAATGTTTTTTGTCCTGAAAGGGCTCTGTGTAAAATTCTGAGATCTTTGTTGCAAGAGATTTTATTACAGATAAATAAGCACTATCATTGACAGAAGTTTATTTTATGGTGATAGTTTTTACTACTCTATTTTAGCCTGGAATAGATATTGTCAGAGGCTATGCAACACTGATTTTGATAGAGCATTTACTAGATTTTTCCTTATACTAAGGTCATCTAGATTGAATTGTTGTCTTGGAATTAATTTTTGAACATTTTACTTTTCCATTTCCTTATCATTGTGTTTGTTTAAAAAAAAAAAAGTGTTCTTTACCCTCATATCTGAGAATATCTGTCAGTTAATATACATGCTTCTGATATCCTTCCTAACCTCTTAAGGCTTATGAATCATTCTTGTGTTGTGTATGTAATACAACATGCTCTACCCTTGGGAACAGTTTATCCTTCCTGCCTGGACTTAAATTGCAGTCTGCAGCATGACCTCTGTGAGATAGCCTTGAATTGATGGGCTTTTATAACGCTATCACTTCCATGATAAGGCAAAAACGCATTATGCCTTTATCAAAAGAAGGAACAATAGGTTTACTATAAGACATCTTCTTTTAGGTATCCACCAAGTGCTTGAGTGCTTTTGGGCCTTGCTATTTTTCTTCATTGATTTCATTGTTCAATGAAAGAAATCTTCACTGTGCCACCCTCTTGAAGTCTATTTGAAATTGTTGAATTATTGTGTCATTTGGTGATTTTTAGCTGCTGTTTTCTTAAAATTGTTACCATTGATTTTGCAGTGATGGTCTTAACCATACCACCTGTGTGTAATATGGCATTGTTTATATATACTTTTTGTTAGCAATGTCTTCATTAGACTTGCCTATTTCTTTAACCATTCTTTATTTTTCCTGCTAATCAGTGTATCTTTGGAACCTGCTTAAAGAAATTATATTTTTCTCAGTGACATTATGTAGAACTTTACTCTTTGTGAAATTTTCTTTTGTTTGTCATCAACGCTGTTCATATGAACAGGATGCTGCATAATGATGGTATTGTAGTAACGAAGTTTTTTAAATTATGGAAATTAGGTGGCAAAGATAATACTTTAGCTCTTGCAGCCAACCTGCTGGCACTGTTGTAGCTTTGTAGTCTCAGTGAACAAATTTTTCAATTCTTACTTTATTGCATGGACTGTGGTAAGATTTCTCAACATAAATCTGTTAATCCTTGAAAATCAAATGGGCTATATTTGTGTCAAATCACCTGGCTGACCATTCTAAGAAAAATCTGGCTAGTAGTGAGCTGGACTGTGAAACTGATTAGAAGAGAAGAGTTTCAGGGACATGAAGCTCTGATGAAAGTGACTGTTGGGCTTCACAAAGCATTGTGGAAATACTCAATCAGATACCAGAAAAATACCATTTCTGCAGCTTATCACTCCTATCCCTGAACTGTACTCTAAAACTTCTAAGAGGTGTCTGAAGTCTCTGAAAGATCTCAGACTTGAAACTGCTTTAAGAAAAAAAATAATAATGAAGCTCCTTAAAGGAATTCCTTAAAGGAATTAGTAAGTGGATACACATTAAGAAAAATGAATAGTTCTTGCTCGGTGTTGTGTATGAGTCAGCAGTAGCAGCAGATCAACAGAGGCTTTGGAGAAATCTACTGCAGTTAGGCTGTTTATCTGCCTCATCAATCAGCTTGTTTTTTTTATTTCCAAATTGTCTTCAGATATTTCTTAATGAAAGAAAGAGGAGGAGTGGTGCCAAAAGCCTCTGTTAATTGTTTCCTCACCGAGAAATTTCAGCCCTGTAGTATCAGATTAGCTAATGCAGTTATTGCCCAAAATGTTCCTCTTCTCAGCTTTTGTTCTAGTAAAGCACAACATTATGAAATGCACATTAATAAAAATGGAGATTACAGGCTCAGGTAAATATTGAAAATAGCTTTTTTTTTATTTTTAATTTTTAAAGAGGGCATTTGAGTGTCTAGTAGGGCATGTTAGTTATTCTATGATGTTTAATGTTTAATTGTCCTAATAAATGAAGAGTTCTCTGTCACTTTTATTAGTACAAGGCATAATTTGATTTCTTTTAAAAACAAAGAAAGAAAATAAGGAAAATGGATAGTGCAGGAGTTCTTGCTAAGAGCAAATAATTTTGAATTCATAAGTGTTTAAGGTAATTTTTTGATCCAAATAATATCCCATGAAAACACAGAGGAGGGCTCTACCAGTATAGGAGACTATGAGGTTTTCAGTACCTTAAAGTGAATTAACATTGTTTATAAACACTTCAGTCTAAAAGTAGATGAAGTTACCCCATCTGGGGTGTTACTGTCTTCTCTGAAAAGAATTTCCTAGATATCTGAATGTGCAAAACCCTGATTGTTTGACTGATTCACACAGTACTTTAAAATAATGATAGGAAATTGTCAAGGCTGAAAGACAGTTTGCCATGACTAGGCTTCTTCCAGCAGGTGAGTTAGGTCAAATTTGGTAAATTGTGACAAAAGACCTAGGCTCTCAATATATGGGAAGAGACTGTTTCCACTCATTTCCATATTATTAAGTCGACTTTTTTCTGGTAATGGGAGAAGGCGTGTATTACATAGTAATAAAGTTTTTAATTTAATTGTATAAAATATAAAAATATGTAAAATAAGTCTTGAAATATGTATCCATATATTCCTTCAGCAGTACCTGGACTGATATATACATATCACTTCCTACATAATGGTCCACCTGTTTGGTGGAATTTGTTAAGATCATGTCACTCAACAGGAGTGACTTACTTAACTGATTACTTACTAGTATTTGCAGGGTATAAATTCTGGGAGGCAGTGTGCCTCCCCTAATTACGGATTCCCTTGGCAGTGTGCTGTTGACTCTCTGAGACCTCACTGCCTCTCCCTCCTTCACATGCATTTTCTTGGGCCAACAAAGATGAAGGGAATAAATCTGTTGATTTAAAAACATGTTTACAGTCATCAGTGTTAAGTGATGTAAATTTATATCCTCATTTAAGGTTTTAAGCTAAGATAATACAGCTCTTCCTAGGTCACAGCTTATCTTAACAAGAAATAACAAATATGTGAGTTACTCTCACCTGATTATAAATAAAGAAACTTCAGAGAACTACTTCTCTGGTGTAGGTCTGCTGGGATCCTCTTAGATGTCTCATGCAGTTTGAGTTCGCTCCAAAGACATTAACAGGCAGGGTAGTATTCCTCAATGAATCAATCGTTAAGATTTATGTTGAGAATGCTTTTCATATTCACCTATCTGGCATAAAGGTATTTGAAAACTCCTGATTGAATAGCTTGGCTGTTAATATCTCCATCAGAAAAAAAAATTGACTGGAAATTGTAATCAGTGTTGGAAGCAGGCTTTTTCTTGAATTCACAACTGCTAGGGGCAAACTGATACCAGTGTATCCCAGTACCAAATACGTCTGATGGAAAAACACAAGTGTGGTCCCTTCTGCAGTACAACTGCAAAGTAAGTCACAGCTGCTTTTCCCTTGGCAGCAGTCACGCCAACCAGATGAAGTCCATGTTGTTACAAAGGAGTCTGTGTTCTTCTCCTTAATTACATCTTTATTGCACAGGTCTCTGTGTGGTGCAGCAGAGCCCCTCTGTACACTGAAGGTCTGTCTTCTGTCACTGCCAGTTCATTTGAGCTAGTTTGTGTCTTAATCACTTGCTTGTTTTAGCTTTTTGTCACTGCTCTCTCTCATTGCAGATTTTTTCCCAGCATATAGATAACATACAAAAACCTCCAGTAGGTGACAAACAGGAATTTTAGGAGAGTAGAGTGCCAAAAAGAGCAGATATTAGTGTGTCTGTTAATGCTTTGGTATCCATGTGAGATGCAGCCATCTTGTTGGCCTAGCTGTCACTCATCAAATGATGCAGCTGGACAGGTTGGATGGGGGTTGACTGAAAAATACGGGATTTTAATATTGGGAATATGATGGAAATCTGATACTGAATGCCAAGGAAAACCTGTTTGCTGATGTGGAATATTTGGTTTTGTTTTATTTTTAGTATCAGTGGATCCAACAAAGAATTATTTGTCCCAGCAAAGCTTTTGCTCTTACTTCAGCATCAAGTGGTGATACAGATTAAGCTTCATTGTAGGGGGAAAAAAAGCTGCTTTTGCTTGCAGCTATTTAACTTTTTTTTTAATTGTGCCTGATAAGTTACTCTTTAACTTGTTGGCCGTAATCAATTCCCTTTTTGAAATCTGTGGGGGTCACAGCATGTTCTGTTGGCATTGTGGCTGTACTATAGTGTAGTAGTCCAGGGGACCAAAATAACTTAGCTATTTTGAAATAAGACATAAGGCATGGATATAATCCTAAATTCAAGTCCTCTCACACACTTACTACTTCGAAAATTTTCCATGTAGTTTTGTTAGTTGTGGTTTACTGTCTGTGGAATGTCATAGAGATAGCCAAATACCAAGCTAATATATGGAACTAGAAGTTTATCACATGAATTAAATTGCTTGCTTCATTGGGTTTAAAAGCATGTCAGGGTTTAAGTATCTTGAACTTTTAAATTAATGAGTTTTAAATGTGAATATTCTATGATTTTTGTCTCTGCAAAAGCTAGACTGTTGTTGCAGCAGGAGAAAAGAAGTCTGACATGGATGGAACCAGTGAGCACACTGAGGGAAGAGGGCATCATTTAGCCGAGTGATTTTTTTAGAGCAGAACTGTGTAAGAGAAGTTTGCCAGATAGAAACAGGGATGTTCTTAAAATGATATCACAACAGTGCTGTTCACTTAGCTGGGATTTGTACAATTCCAGGCAGTCTCCTATTTGAGACTCTCAGGTTGCTCTCTCAGGAAATTGTGTTAATTAGTTTGATGATGCGACAATTAGAACATCCTAAATTCCGAACAAATGTTTCCTGTCCAATAATTGGTTTTTAGTATTTCCTATATTTCTTGCTCTTTGTTTCCTACTCCTATCACATATATGATTGCTGTTCTGGAACAATTCCCTGCTGGCTGAAATGCATTATGTTGTGCAATACCATAAAATGCTGAGACTTAACTATATCACTTTCATTTATTTTAAATAATTGAATCTTTTTGGAGGCGTGACCTGCTTATTTGGTTCTATTTCAGATAATTTGGGAAGCAAATTCATTTTGTGTCTGCTGAAGTCAATCCTTTGAGTATATTGTATTGCACAGTTCTTGGCTTTCAGGAATGCTTTATGGAGTTGTAACTAAACTTTGAAAACTAATGCTATAAAATGATACAATGTTTATTATGCTGTTTAACTGATAGATGCCTTCTGATAAGGAAAATGAATTGACATTCGGTTTATAGTAATTCTATAATTACAGTTGCTCAGGCATGCTTACAAGATACATATCTTGCTTAGTTATTCAGCATTCCCTAATGTTGAGAGGCTAAATGCTTTGGTAATTTATGTGCTTATCTTTATGGTCTTCCAGTCAAGGACAGGGTCATTCACCAGTTAAAGGAAACAAAGAAAATTTAAAGACTATTCAAAGCATTTAATATGAATATTGAGACAACCTCTTCATTGAAGGGAGAAACTGAGAAACTTCTGGTAGCCATGAAGACCACAAATCTTAAACTGCTCTGTCTCTTGAATTTGAATGTTTAGTTGTGACATTGAGCTTGCACATGTCAATGAAGTGGGGAAGACTCTAAATAGCAACAAAAAAATCATCCTGATGATGGAGTTGCACATCACCCTTCTAGCTTTCAACATCTTCTCACTCCCCTCCTGCTTTTTTGTGCACTGTTGACAGTAATACTGTGGTGGCTTCTATTTTTGAAGGAAATGTGGTAGCAATCCCTGTTGTATAGAATGGGATATTAAACTAAGCTGTAGTACAGAGCATTGATAAGGATCCGTGCTCTAGATCCTTTTCCTCACTCTGCTTTTGAATTTATGAAGTTTCCAGTTTCTTAACATAATGATTGTGTGCAAAGAAAGGTAGTGTTGCTTATTTGTTTTCTGTTAAAGAACTTTCTACTCTCCTCCCAGTTATCACTGTGGGATGTTTAGCATTCATGAGAAAAAGCTCATGAAGAGAGGGGGAAGTTTATCCAAGGGGTTTAGGCCAAAGATGGGTGTTTTTTTTGCCTCTGTAGGCAAGCTGTGATATGAGAACAGTGGGATGCCTCAGTGTACTAGTGGCCCAAAGCTGATCATTGGTGGGAATGTCCTCCAGCTACTTGTGTCTACTCTTGGGGAAAGCACAGAACAGCACAGACATTCAGGTTTATTACAGTGCACTGATACTCATACAGTGAGTTCATAGAAATAACTTGAACAAACACCTGAGCTGTGTTTGTTAGAACTGAGCCAGATGAGGGGTAGGGACGAGTTGCAAAATTGGGTGGAGTCCTATATTGAGAGTTGAAATCAAGTTCTGAGAATTTGAAAGGACAGGTCAAGGAAAAAAGAAATCATAATTTGTCCCTGGAGAGGGAAGTTAAATGTTTGTGTTGCTAGTTCAGTATTTGCTTAAATGATTAAATTGTTCTAAAATTAATTTTATAATCCCTTCATTTTTTTCCTGATTTTGCTTCTTTCCTTAATATCTTGCTGGTGACTTTGATTGGTAAATTTTCAGAAGACATACATTCTGTTTTGTATGGAAGTATGATTTGAAAATGGGCAGTAGGCAGTAACAGGCAATATCATGGATGTCCAGCATTTCAAAGTAATTTGTAGAACTTTAGATTGAGTACTCTCTATTGATAAAAAAGTCAACAAGGGTAGCAGTGCTATAATAGAATTTATGATATTTTTTCCCTTGTGTTTGGCAGTGATCGTTAGGTTTTTATACAAATTACTGGAATATATATTCTTTTATTTTCATCACAAGTTAACACGAGTCTTAATTTTGAGACAGAATGACTTGTAGACTTCTTTTTCAGTAACTATAAGATGAGCTCTACTGTCCAGATGTCCATTATGAAAAATGACTATTATAATTGACTCTTAGTAAGTATCTGATAAGTATCAAGTGTTTTAGTTGGGGAATGGAAGTTGTATACTTGATCATCAGGTAAAAGATAATTTTATTTTTTCTCTCCGGAAGTGCAATGACAGGCAGAATTCACCAGTGACTTCCCCAGGATCTTCCCCTCTTGCACAAAGAAGAAAACCACTTCCAGACCCCCTGCAAATCCCTCATCTTAGTCTTCCTCCTGTCCCTCCCCGTCTGGATCTGATTCAGAAGGGAGTAGCACGGTCACCGTGTGCCAGCCCAACCGGGTCACCAAAAGTAAGTGTTACTGAGCCATTATTTCTGGATATAAGAATTCCGAGAAATTGCATTTGCTTTTTTTTCCAAGGTGAGCTTCTTGGTTTTTTTGTAAAGTGGACTGTTTCAAACCTTTCCATGGATATTGCTTTTTCAGGATTTTGCTCTGCCCAAAAGAACTTTAATTCCTTCTAGTTTAAACAAATTTTAGATTAGACCCATATTAATGAAGTCTCTTCTTTTTCCATAGTACCTTATATAGTTAAATATTTCTGGCTGCATGTATTAGTCAAAAATGACTTCAATTTGTCTGATGATTATATTTTACTTGGTTATGGTCAGAATTTGAAAGATGTTGCAGTAATGGATCAGTTCTGTAACAAACTCTGATTAATGAAAATAAATAGAAGCTAAAGTTTCCTGAAAATAGATTTAAAGGTCATTATCTCATTAAAATTATAAGTTTTCCTTTCATGATGATTTATGTTCAATTTCCACAGTGTCCTTACAAGAAAAATATGTGCAGATACACTGCTTTCAAATCCTTAAATGGCATATAATAGGACTCAAATTTCAAGGGAAATAATAATGGCTCTATAGCCAATAAGCTTGTATGCCATGTTTTGTAAAACTAGCGATACTAAAGATTCAATAATTTTTTGAATAGATAAGCATGAACAAGAACAAATACTGTTTGCTACTCTCTGTAACAAGTTGATTGTCTTATAATAACTGCTGTATAGAGAGAGTGAATTAGATTAAAATTTTTCATTTTTATATGATTAATTCAAATTCAAGTTCAGGACATAACTTGAAACATATGTACTCGTAATAATCCAGTTTGAAGTAGCTTGCTTTTTTTGTCAGGTTTTTACTTTAAGGTTGAAAATCAATATATTTTTAGTATTTTAGTGGCTTACAATTTAGAAGAAAAAATAGAAGTTTGAATAGTTTCTTTAATCTTCTCTCTTAACTTCTTATATTATGCAAAGGAATTATAACACAGTGAGGACATACACCAAACATATCCTACATCCATTAAAAACTAGTTCTATAATAGGGGTTTTTTGCAGGGTTCTTGGCTTAAAAAAGAAATTAAACCAGGAATAGCATTCATGCTGCTTTGAAATTTGAAAATGCTTTGAAATTTGAAAAAGCATTTTCAATGCTTTTTCAAATTTCAACGTGAAACTTTTCCTGGAAAAAAAATTGTGGGGTGCAAGGGAAACAGGATGGGGGCAACAAAGAATAATCTCATACATTAAAAGATTTTATATTTAAGAGAAAAAAGATCATTTAGTCCTGCCAAAACTACACCTTCAGGAAAAAAACACCCATAACTTTTCTATTTTGTTCAAGTTAAAAACTATAATTTATAACTATAAGGTATAACAAAAAATCTAGATCAGGGCAATTTTTTCCTGTGTTAACAGTGAAAATAACTATTTTACTTGACTAGCAAGTGAGTTAAACAGTTCTTTATTTAGTTTACTTCCTTTTAATATACATAAGCCTGTAGGTAGAATAACTTTATTTTCAATTCAAGTCACGTGTTGAGGAACGGCTTGAAGAATAGTGCTGGGCTAGCCAATGAAGTGGTAGCAAATGCTGTTCTTACTAAAAAGTTCAGTGACCTCCATTTCTTTAAGTGGTAATAATATGCAGGGTTACCAAAATTATACATTCCCAGGAAAATAATCTTCCCTGTATTTCTTATGGTAGCTATAGATAAAACATTTGTAAAGACCTGGCCCAACTATTACTTTGTAAATTGCCATTTGTAATTCAGTCATAATGAGAATGTTTTGGTTTTGTCAGATTTGTGCTCGGATTTGTGCAGCTATGAGGTTTTTGTCCTGATAACCTGAGTTTCAGCTTTTTAGTATTAGCGTACATAATTTTAGACCACATTTAACCATTTATGATATAATTCAATTCTTAGAAACCAAGTATTCTGACAAATGTTGCTTGCAGATAAGCTAATTGCAAGTAAAACTACTAACTAATTAAGCTGCTACCTGAAAAACTGAACTGCAATTCAAACAGATTCAGCACTCAGACACAGTGCATATCATGTAAAGATTGGAGTCATCCCTAGGTATATAAATAAAAATGAAATAATTCTTTCTTCTTCCCCTTGCTCTCTAATCATTGCTTTTTGTGCTCATTTGCTGTCAGCAAGTTATTCCTCTGGGAATAACTTTTATTTTGTTTGGGGTTTTGGGTTTCTCTTCCACATCAGGAAGCCTGTTTTGCCCAAACACTCCACAGAATTCATTTCAGAAGATGAGTAAGTGATTCACATGATCAAAGCAAAGGATACTGGAAAAAACTATGGGTCAAATAAATCTGCCTGAGTTAGCTGTCATTTCTGCTTTCCACTCCTTGCTTGGGTTACTCATGCAACATCAGAAATGGGGGCATGCTCTCTGAAGGACCAGGTTGGCTGCAGAATGCTGGCAAGGCCTGCATTTAACCTCCTGCCAACTACTGCTGTGAGGCCAAGAAATTATCTCAGAAATTATGAATCCACACTTTGTCACTGAATCAAACACGGGCAGGAGACCTTTCTCCTTTTCAAAGCCTTTTTTAAAAGTCATCAGTTCGGGAGAACCAATGGGTCCGCGGTCATACCGCCGCTGCTCCCAGGAGTGACTCAGAGAAGGAGAATGAGTGCAGCTTCGTGCGCTGGTCTGTGGGCAGAGCTGGGAGTTTCCCCCTCAGAGAGCATCGAGACGCCGCCTATTTTTTAAGTAAACATTCGACCTCCTCTGTCTAGCCGACATACTGAGGTTAGGGTGAGTGGTAAAAAGGGTCTTAGCAGATACTAGATTCTGTTCCTCACATCTAGACATCACTTTGATTCATCAATTTTGTGTTGGTTCATTGTTTTAGGGGTTTTTGGTTAGGTTTCGTGCAGGGTTTCTCCCATTGCATGCCGGTTCCGATGGCATTTGCATGCTAACTCCAAGGTCTCCTCCTCTTCACCGTCTGGGTGCCATTCTCCGGGAAGCAGCGGGGCGACGTCCGGGCTAAGGGGGAATTCTTAACCATGAAGGACAGGTCGTTAACAAAAACCACAGGTGATTACAATAACAAGCAGTTAGAACTCCACACTGGCAGCAACTGGCCCAACCTGTGAACTCTGCAGCCTTTTAAAAAAATGGACAGCTGTTCTACTCATAACAGTCACGAGCAACATTCATGCCTCCGCGTAACTTTCCTTTTTTTGTAACTTCCTGTGTCTTTCAGTCTTCTCCCTGCATGGTGAGGAAGCAGGACAAGCCTTTGCCAGCGCCGCCACCTCCCCTGCGAGACCCTCCTCCGCCGCCGCCGGAGCGGCCTCCGCCGCTGCTGCCGGAGAGCCGGGCAGCCCGGCACCTGCACCAGGCCGAGGGCCTGCCCGCCAGGGAGCAGCCCGTGCCCCTCGAGGGCTGGTGCCCCAGGGATGTGTTTGGCACCAGCCAGCTGGCGGGCTGCCGAGGCGGGGGCGACGCCTCCCCCAAGGCAGGCCTGACCGCCATCGCAAACGTGAACGGGAGGCACGGCCGCGTCAGCTCGGAGCAGGGATTCATCAGGAAGCACAGGCGTCACGAGCTGCCCGCTGAAAGCGCCAAGGTATTTCCAGTGAATCCTAAATTCACACCCTGCCGCAGCATTGTCTTGCACTGGCAAACACACTGTTTATATTGGCCAGTGCTGGTTTGTGGTTTCTGAATCTTTTCTGTTGATGCTTAAGAATAAGCTGCTCATAAATTATTTGTTAAGTGCTGTAGTTTATAAAGCAACAGTACATGAGGGTCTGAGTTACAATTTTCACATAAAACCGTCAAAAAATATCTTTGAGAGAATATTCTAGATTTGCTATATTCTTCTAGCAAATTATCGTTATAACAATGTATCCCTGTATGCTGTAATAATACAGCATCTCAAGTCCACTTTGGAACTGTCATATGCCAAAACTGTGTGTGCATTTTCTGATGGAATAGTAGATGATCCACTTATCTCTGTTGTAGATGAGGTGAATTCTGGCATTTAGCAGCTTCAGGCCATGAAGCTGCTAAATGCAAAGCCATTTACAGCTGGTCAGACTTAGCTTTGAAAAGAGATCAAATGGTGATGTCCTAAGAAAAAATTCCTAGTTCAGCTCTAATCATTTTTATCAAAGCAGCTCAGTAATTTATTCATAGAGATTATTAACTCAAAGCTCCTCTTTTTGTTTTTTTGAAGACTACACAGCTTGTGCAAGACTACATAGCTCTTGCTTAGACTGATGGATTTGTGGTTAAGCCATGGTAGTTAGAAATCTTTATTTTTGCATCTATTTTCTTTTTCCAAGACCACAAGCTATTTAGCCTTTCTATCTCCAGTTAATTTTTTTTTTTTCTGGTATGTGCATGTATATGGCAAGTATCTTCCCATATATATATATATAGATGGAGGTTTTGGTTATTTTGAAAGTACATTTCTGAAATTGAACTACTATAAATAAGAGGGGTTGACATATGTGATGAAAGGTACTCAAGTCATCTATGATGTTACTTATAATTAAATTATTATTATATAGTTCTTTTCTCAGCATTGAGACAAAGCACCAAAATTTTACTTAGAACTAGGCTGTTGTTTAAATGCTGCAGGTTTTCTGTTGATTTTAAAAGGATACTGGATTTTTATCTTCAACTGTACCTTCATGTAGCATTCTTGTTGTGGTCTAGCACAATACTGAAGCTGATGGAATGAATACTTCTCAAATTAGAATACCAAGTCAGTGTGGAAGTGTAGTCTGGAGGAGATACATATGTAGATCTTTAACCAAGTGCTGCTTGAACTGTCATCTTCAGGTTGTAGATCTGAACCGTTCAATTAGAGGAAGCGACCCTGAATTACCATCTCAGGCTATATTTACATTCATGAGGGAAACATGGAATGAATTTTCTTCCCTGATTCATATATCAATTGTAATATAAACGTTTTGCTATTGGTAGAAGCCAAGAATTGGAAAGACAATCCTGTGGGTAGAGGATGGATTCTGGCAGGCGCTGTATCACCATTTTAATAATTAATATGTTCAGCATAATGTGCCCGTTGCTTTGCCATTACACTTCATCTCTCTCACTTTGCAATCTTGAAATCTTAATTTTCCCCCAAGCAGTTCAGCTGTAACTGAGTGTCTGTCTAGTAACTGTCGCATGAAACTTCTTTTGGTGAGGTTTTAAACTAATATGTTCTATAGCTCCAAAATGGGGTGAAACAGGCCTCAGAGTCACTTCAGAGACAGCTCTGTGGTGTGAACTCCTGGGAAAGCCTTTACCCACAGGCTTCTCAAGGTCTATTGTATAATACCTAGTTGATGAATATCCATGGTGATAGGAGGAGATACTCATTGTAATATTTGTGTGACTTTTAGGTTTTTTCAAATGGTCATCTGATAAATGAAGAATATGATGTCCCTCCACGGCTTTCACCCCCTCTTCCAGCTGGCTCTGTCATCCCTAGTATAAAGTAAGTTAACTTCATCTATAAAAGAAAAGTGCTAGCTAATGTTAGGTAATAGAACTGACTCTCTGGTGCTAAAAGAAAAAATGGGGAAAAGAAAGAAACTAACTAATACAACTTTTTATGCGTTCCATGAATTTTAATGTGCTTTGACAAAGGAAGCATAAATGGTATTGATTAAGTGGGAACAGTCCTAATGTTAATTGGGCACAGCATGTTTGTATAGGGAGAGAGAGTAAATTGTGGCAGATCTTGCTCTCAGGAATTTGGCACTGAGAGCAGATACTGTCTAGTTTGGCTTCTATTACTACAGGAGAAGTGTGGTCAGAGCTATTTATCACAGGAGATGACAGATTCTAGGGAAAGTGCTAGGGCTAAAAAATGTGTTCTGTCACTGTTCTGCTCCTAATCTAGTCAGGCTTTCTGGGCTTTCAGTACATGGAGCTTTATCCAAGGTTCACACTATCATCTCCTATTTGTTGTGGCTAAAAAACAAGCAACCAAAACCAAACCATTTTATATAATTTTAAATATGATCAACGTTTCTGAGTTCCAGAACATGGGAAGATTTGTCATTCCAACTGCAGACTACTATTAGTCTTCCAGCAAAATGACTGTTCATTTTTTAGATAAAGATGTTGCTGTCATAACAAGTATCTTCAGACTCTGAATGACACAGGATTTTGTACAGAACAAGATATATTTAAAGCTGAAAGCTTGGAAGTCTTGTAATGTGGTCTGTCCTTATTTTGTGTTTTCGTAAGGAAATTGGATCATATCACAATAATGCTATTCTACTTCTTTCCAATGTTCTGCTTGTGATTCTTGCTGTTAAATAATATAATTGAACAGTCAGTTCATATTAGTCCTGAGAACTTTCTTATTCCATTTTTGTGTTCAGTTAGCTTTAATACAGAAGACAAATACATTTCAGCATTTATTAATATGCTGGGTTTTTTCTCACCAAGCACTACAATAAAGGTGCAGTGGAGCATTGACTTTTTTATTTAGAAGCCTATTTTCAGGTGGAGCAATTGCTGAGGTTCTCCGTGCCTGTTTTCAGTTCAGAAGAAAATTTTAGCCTGTTATCCAGACATACCTGTAATTAAAAGTTGGGATGTAACCTGATTGAGGTAGGGTCTCAGAGGAGTACCAGGTGGATGCCTCATGTAATCAGTTGCCTTCTAGTCTGCTTATTTCGTAACACAATGAAAATCTGAAGAGGGAAATATTCTTATTTCTGTGTGTCATGGCATAGAAAAGCATCCTACTTCATGAGAATCCCATTTTTTCACTCAGATACTTGCAGATGTAGCTGAGAACCAAAGTACAGTGTACACACAGAGCATTGGAAAGTCCACACAATATTGTCACAATATGTACAGCCACAAAATCCATGTCAGGCCAATCCAAAGCTAGAATGTGTGACTTCTGTTTGGTCAAAAGAAATTCTTTTATTAACCAAAGATTTCTGAATACAAAACTGATGAATTCCAGGAAGAAGAAAAAAAATCTTCATTTGTGAAAACCAAACTCCATTGATTTTTGAGGAAAAAATTAACTTTTGTTTCTGTTTTGTCCTTACACATTTTAAAAATTGCATGGGCAGTTTTAGATTTTGATTTTTTTTAAAGCATAAAATTATCGAGACACAACATTAGGAGTAAGAAGTTCAAATTATCTAATTACTAAAATACCACATGGAATGGCTGTTAAAAATTGGTCATAAAGTTCTTTCTTTAAACACTAATATATCTATTTTCAATTTATTTAAAATGAAGTTTTTGTCACCACTCGGAAATATGCCGGTAATCTATAATATTGTGTGACAGTATGTAGATGGAAAAACTGGGGAGGAGGGGGAAAAAAATCTTTAAAAACAGCAATTTCCACCAACCACAATTGCTTTCAAAAATGTAACTGAAATAATATCTAGCATGATTTATTTGGAAACGTCAGAGAGAATATTTTTACAGTCTATTTTTCCTCCTGTTGAAGTGACTGCACTCAGCACTCATAAATGTTGAACTGTACTTGATTCAAAATTCTCTGCTTTTCACAACTGTGCTACTCCAATTAATCTGAGCAAGTTGCTCATTTTTTTCATGCTCTCCAATCTGTGCAGTGTGGTGGATTGAGAGCTGGTTTGCTTCATATAGCTCCAAGGCATTCTGTTCTTTCTACTTGTTATTATCCGTCTGTAATTCCAAACATTTGACTGAAGGATACATTGATAATGTATGAAATGTCTTATTCTAAATAACAAGGAGGCAAAATTACTCTTATTTGAAATTTCACAATTCTATAATGTCCCTACTTTAATTGTTTAATCAGCTTTTACTGAATATAATGTTACAAATATGACCTTTTTTTTCTTAAAAAGCTACCTTAATAGAAAAGCACTGGAGGTTTTTGTTGGGGTTTTTTATTTTTCCTGGAAACAGTGCTAATTTTTTTTGTTTTACTAAAGTAGTTATTATAAACTGTGCCTCAGTAATGAAATATTGGACTCTTGCTAACTGAACATCTGATTTTAATTTTCCACTCAGCCCCTATGTTTTTGACTAAACATGTGAAAATAGTTATTTTTGATTGGACTTCTGTAATTATGTCAGACTTTTTTAGCAGTTTTGATCAAGTTGCTATTTTATTCCTGAAACGACATCTATAACTCTTATGTCAAAGATACAGAGTGATTCTTCCCCAAAACTTCAAAATTTTCAAGTAGTGTTTGTTTCATTCCAGTGAGTAGCTCCCATTTTGCTACATCAGTAGCAGACTCTGTCTCCAAAGTACCATAAACCACAGTGATATTTTGCGTGAGGAAGCATCCATTTTTTGAGTATGTAATGATGCATCCAATTCCAAGCCCCTTCTGTAGTCTGTGAATATATTAGGAATATTTAGTTGCCTTGAGGCAGTTGAGGGAAAAGTAGCACCGAAAGGTGTTTCTCCTCTTGCTGTCTGTCCCATCTTGCTAACAAAATTTTGAAGGTGAAGTCATAGTCCCATTAAGGCCGAGCGTGGCTTGGAATTCATGTCTCCCTTGAGATCAGCCTTTGGCATGGCGCTTCCCAGTGACAGAAGGAGCAGGGCTTAGGGGCACGTTCCAGACATGTGAGAGGACACGACGTGTCCTTACTCACAGCTTGACAGGCCAGTGAAAGCATGATTGTCCTCTGCATCACTAAGCCCTGCTAAACACCTTTTGTCCTGAATTAACTTTTATTCAGTGCTTTTGATAAGTGCAAACAGGCTGAGTCTTGCGACTGCCTATTTGGTACTCTAATTCTTTACAATACTCTGCTATGTTGTGCTTGCTTCACGTAGTTGTTTAACTCTTAGAAGGACAGCTGTCCTTTGCTCTATGCATTCTCAGTGGCAAAAAGTCGGTATCCTTGCAAGTGTGTTTGTCATGGTGCTCTTGTTGCCTTATATGTAGTAGACATATTAAGGATGTTTGGGCTAAAGAAAAGTATTTTCAGTATTATCTGAAGTATTATCAAGTATTATTCAGTATTATCAAGTACCTAACAGCTGAAGATAAACCATTATTTTTCTAATCTCCTTAGGTGCCCTGGTCCTTCAGCAAATTCTCTGTCTGATAAATCAAGGGAACACCCAGATGATGATGAATACAAAATTCCTTCTTCACATCCTGTAATACTGAGCTCACAACCACCTCATGGTCATAATATAAAACCTCTTGCTCGGTAAGGTGATTTAGCAGCCTTGAAAAAAATTTATTTACAAAAACTCTGCTTTTTCCAAAATTAACTGGATTCTGTAATGATGGTTAAGACTGCTTTCCTCCTAAGCTGGGATTACCCATGCTTCTGTTTCATTTGGCCACTGCCACAGATACAAACCTATGAAATTCACATCATTGAATCTCTCTTGTGTCAGAACTGGGTATTTTTTGCCTTTGGATACCATTTCTGCAGTTGGGGTCCTTTTTTTTCCCCTTACATTGAGGTTTTCAAAACTGACCAGGAGATACAAGCCCTAAAAAATCTCTTTCCAATTTAATTTTAAGGAGAATTGTGTGACTGAAATTTCCAGTCAGCTTTGAAATTCTTAGCCTTTCACATTTTATAGAATTCAATTTAAAAGTAATGCAGTACTGAAAAGTATGTGAACTGGCAGCTGTATGTACATACTTTGATTCTTTTTTTTTCCCAATGTATAATGTGTCTTTTTAGCTTTTTGAGCCCGTTTGGCAGTATATTTTTTTATGCTTCTCAGAAATAGAACCTTTTTAAATACAGGTGGAGTATGTCTCCTTAGCTTTAAATATATTCTGAAACAATCCCTCCAAACTTTCACCGTTCAGAATTACTAATGGGTTATGACATGGAAACTTGGAGCAAGGGACGTGGCAGCTGAAGGCGGTGACATTCCTGCTGAACTTTGCTCCTTAAAAAGATATGAATGGCTGGAATTAAAACAATAAGTCTGGGGTCACTGGGGGGGAAAAGGGCAAATGTTTTACTGGTCTTGTAGGTCACAAGTATGGTATTAAAATCAAGTATTGGTCTAAAAAATTTAGACCTTCCTGTGATTAAAAAATTCTGTGACATATTGCCATTTTTTCCCACTCACTGTCAGAATATGTTGAGGACCCACTATGAATAAAGCTCAACATATCCCTCACCTCAAAATTAGCCAATAATGATTTTTAGACCTTTTAAGTCATAACTTAAAGCAGCTGGAGAAAAGCTTATAATATGATCATTCTTTGCATGCAGGTTAAATATTCTCTATTAGAAATCCTGATCCAGGCTTCACTGCATAGACATGAATATTATACAGTTGCCAAAGCCTAATGAACTTCAGGACTTAAAGTCTCTGTATGAGACTTAAAACAAACACACAAAAAAAGCAATTATAAATAAAACTATGTTGGCTGAGCAAAAAAAAGGGAAACAAGAAGAAAAATTCCAAGCAAGAAGAAAAAAATTCCATTTTTTCCTATGCCATTTTAATGGGATCATGTTGTGCTTTTGTGTGAGAATGATGCAAATAGATTCAAACTGAAAGGTTCTTGAGAAAATAAGCAGCTGGAGGAATGGAATCTTACAATTTTTATTTTACAGAAAAAAATAATTGAGTGCCTTCTGTTGGCTGGTACAGAATTTTACCAGACCCTTGGAATTATTAATTGAGGATATAGATAGAAAGATCATTTCCAGGTTTTCTCCAATTTTACTATGTGTGTGGTGGGGCTTTTTACATGAATTAAGGACTTGCCACAGATAAAATGCCTTGGTTTGCTATTCAAGTTGCTCCATGATTAAAACCACCAACTCCTCTTATTATACATTCTGATAAAAAATTTAACTTAAACCATTCTCTTAGGCATTAAAGAAGTAGTCTGGTGTTCCACATGCTTAAAATGTCTTCTTTTAGCTAATGTCACTGCTTAGATGTGAGAGCTGAGATAAAGTTTTCAAGAAGAAATCTGTTTCCTGGTTGATGTTGTGTTCTTTTAATGCGTTTCATTAAGTAACATGGGAAGGATGTTTTGTTTCAATGAAACTTAGCTTCTCTTTATTGTTCATCAAAGCTGTTACCAACTTTTTTTTTAATGTTATAAATTTTTAGTACATTTCATTTTTTTCCCCTAGTGTCACTTTCTCATATCTCTTTCCAACTTAACTTCTTGGATAGTACTCGGAGTCTTCAGTAAGCTAAAGAGCTTAAAAATTTTGTCAGAATGTTTTGTAGATTAGAATTATGTAACTGTTCCATCCTACTCCCAAACTGGTGTTACCTTTTCTCTCTTTTACCTGTAGATATGACAGTGCTAAAAATATTTCAAGAATAATACAAAAAATGATTCACAGTCTTACTCTCTGGCAGATCATTGAATTGTCTGGTTTGTTACTGCTGAACATCAGTTCAGGAATAAGAAATAAAAACAAAGAATTTCAGCATTACTAATTAGGCTATTATTAGAAGAATGTTACATTATTCTGTCTTTTCTTAAGAAAGTCTTTTTTCCAAAAAGGGAAAGGACAGAATGCTTGCTTATTAGTACTCATTTGATGTCCTTTTTTCTGGTGTTTTCTGTTAATGTAAACAGGCATTTCAGCATTGTTTGTAAACTGATCACTTGGTTGGGCTCATGGTAGACTGATTACTTCTGAAGTGGTGCCATGTTAAGTTACCTTGCTGCCTGTGGCTAGTTACATTATTGAAAATGCATAATTCATTAAAACTAGAGTAGAAGATATTCTTAATTACTTAGTGTATATTGCAAGGAGTCAAAGGAAGTGTTGCATCTACTGCATTTGAAAGATTGAACCAATCTAATGTCAAAGAAAGAAACAACACTTCCTCTGCCACTTCTCTGGGGGAATTAATTTGTAGCAAAAGATCTCTTACCATTAGGGGCTTTTGTTTGTTTTTAAATCTTGCAATTATTCTTACATTTATTTCATTACTCCTAGTTGTAACTCTTGGGATCACAAATGCAATTCACTTCCTCTTTCCTGTTTATAAGGAATCTTTTAAAAGATTCCAGACCCTTATTAATTCTTCCTTTCCATTTGGCCAAAGCTGATAGGTTTATTAGTACTGTTAGTAGAAACCCCAAATCTGAAATTTTTGCTGTATATCACTCTAGTAGATTTCCCAGTGTTTAATAATAATAGTGCATGGTGGGATGGGATTTTTATCTTTAATCTGGAGTTACTTAGCATGGTGGCCTTTTTCCAAGGAAAATCTCTGGTTCTTTCTGAATATGCAGGGCCCAGAGTTACAGTGACAGGAGCAATTTCCTGGCTCTTTTGTATTTTTAAACAATATTTAAGATTATGATAAGGTTTGTTCAATGTTTTTCCCTGCCATATTTGAACAAAATCCTTTTACAAAAATAATCTCCAATATTTTCAACAAGATTGTAGGCACTCTTTAATGTTTGGTTGGGTAATTTTCATTTTAATTTGATACTGTTGCTAAGTTTTGAGGGCAGAATATGCATCCATTTAAAAAAAAATAAACTGTGGTAGAAGTATCAGCAAGGCTCAATTTTTGATAGAGAAATGAATACGTTCCTGTAAAACTGCTTCGGCTAGTTCAGTTTTGGAGGTTTTTACTGGGGTTTTTTAATGTTTGGCAAAGTTGAGTCAAAAATTATTATTAATGTGTATTGTGGTGTTCTATTTGGATTATTTTATGTTTCTTGTGTTTTGTTTAATGGTTTTTCTGGTGTGCTTTGGTGTGGATAATTACATTATAAAATCCACATTTCCCTTTTCTCATAATTCTGCTAGGGAAAATTCAGCATCTGTGAAGGTGAACTAATATTGAGCCTGTGATGTAACTGTGTGAATAAAGTAATGACCTGAGCTCTGAAGTGAGGACTGTGTTTAATGTTAGTTCTTCCCCTAGCTTGTATTGCAGCCTGTGTTATTTTAAGCCATGTCAGTACGTCACCAAGAAAGCAGTATGATCCTTCAGAGAAGTTTTAAAGAGGGTTAACCAGTATCTGCTCTTAACATCTAAAAATGTAAATTTTAAAATTGATGCAGCTTATTGTCGCTGATTCGTTTCCATATGGTGAACTGCCAGGTACTGCTCATTCAGGGAATTAATTAATGCTTGGCTAAATGGTTGATTGCTTCCTGCTTAATGTCTGTCTTCAGGGTGTGTGAGAATGGCCAATGTGCGAATGGAACCCACGGTGCTACTTCCGAGATAAAGAAATCAAAACATCCAGAGTCAGGTACAGTTTTTGGTTTTTTTCTTGTTTGCTGACAAGATTTACTCTGTGCTGCCCTAGGGGTGCAGCAGGAAAACATTCACTTCTTGTGGTTGTGTCATTCAGGAGATGTCTATGATGCACCTACTGTTCCGGTACCTTTGCCTCCTGCACGGCCTCCTGCCAGAGACAACCCCAAACACAGCTCTTTGCTCAACAGGACACCCTCCGATTATGATCTTCTGGTGCCCCCTTTAGGTTGCAGACTTTTTGCTGATTACATGTAATGGTTAACACTGCCCAGATGAGCTAAATGCCATGTTTACTGAAAAACAACCATTGTTGAGTAGGTTAGGAGTACCAAACAGGCTATGAGCTAAATATTACAGCTGTCAGTCAATATTTTGTGTCATTTGGAGTCTGTTTGTAAGGCCTCACTTGAGACAGACAAAAAGATATACTACGTTTGTATTCCAGCTATACAGAAAAGTAAAAACCATTTTCCCTAAAATAAATTTTAATTGTCTCTTACTAAGAAGTTTGAGCATTGCAATTTAATGCAGTAGTGGAGCATTTTTCCTACTGTAGCTCAAATAATTCCATTTATTTTATCAAATACAAAGAAGAATGCCAAAAAGATGGTATTTGAGTAAAAAACCATAACCACTAAATTAAATCAATAAGTTAATTTCTGGGATTTTTTTCCCCCATCAGGGGACAGTTCAAAACTCACTGCAGTCTACAGGCACCAAAAGCTCTTTTTTCCAACCCCGATTTCTCTTCTCCTACACAAAATTCAGTGATCTCTGCATATATATTGGTGCTATGCTTGGGGACCACCCACGCTATCATTGACAAACTCGGCTGCATGGTTGTGTCTCTATGTGTCAGCATCCAAATTTCTGGTTCCATAAAACCTTTTGAACATTTTATGCTCTCTCTGGTCCCTGAAGTGTTCCTGAGATGCAGGAGAAATGAAGGCAAAATAACACATAAAAATCACGGTGCTTGATAACTCCTGCTTGCAGCACCTTTATAAGAGGTGCATTCTTTTGCCAAGCTCTGGAAAATTCCGTTTATATCTGGAGTCAGAGCTTCTGAACAGTAGATAGAGATAATACACAGTATAAATGTAGCAGGTTGAGTGCAGTCAGCTTTGGTGTTTGTATATAAATACACTTGCTTAGCCACTGAAATACAGCTGTTATTCTACCCTGATACTCTGTGAAGCCTTCATTGTAGTACACTCTTGGCAATTGAGCCACTAAAAGCAATCTCTCCTTCCATCCCAGCAAAGAAACTGAGCACTGCAAAAGGTCATTCAGAGCATGTTTTAGAAGAAGACTGTGGGTATTAACAGTCAGGTTTACAATTTCATTACTGGAGTCACTGAACTGCTTAGATGAATTGTAGGAGTAAAGGCCTCAGCAGCCAGAGAAAAATAAAGTTTAAGCTTTATTCTTTATTCTGCAGTTCTTAATGAAGTTTTGCTTATCTAATAATTCATTTCTATTCTGCAGGTGAAGATGCATTTGATAACTCACCCCCCTCACTCCCACCACCACCACCACCTGCTCGGCACAGCATGATTGAGCACACAAAACCTGCTGGCTCAGGGAGCCGACCCTCATCAGGACATGAACTGTTCCTTCATTCTGGTAGGAATACAGGGGAAACAGCGTGTTTCATTTTATTTTCCTTTACTTCAGAAGTTTATCTGTTCAGTGTTAAAGTTGTCACCAGGCCTCAGAAGTCATTATACAAAATATTAAAAAAAATCAAAATTTTAAATGGTGGAGGTGAAGCGACTCAGAAAATATAAAGACTTCACTTTTCATTATCACAAAGTCATAAAATGAGGTCAATATGTCTATATCAGGGTAGAAATTTTGTAAATTGTAGTTTGTTTTAAATAGTAAAACATAATTCATGAGGGATATTTTCAAGTTGAAACTTTGAAAGAAGTTATAAAATAAGAGAAAAGAATATTCTGCTTTGTTAGAACTGTTGTAAAAGTTTGCTACTTAACTATATTGTGAATACAGTTGCTAAGTCCTAGGGTTCATAACCTTTTTGCTAAGTTAGGTTTTCACCTATCTTTCCCTGTAAATGACTGTGATACAATCAGTCTGGTATTTTGCTTATAAAAGGTATGAAAACTGTGTTTACAATTCATGATTTTTGTGTTTGAGTTGAAAAGAGTCTTATTTTTAGGTTAATGAAGTTGAATAGATTTGCTGATTATGATACAGATTACAGTAGGATTTTTGTGGGTTATAGCACATGTCTGTGAAGTGATTTTTAATTTTTTTTTTCCTCTGTGGAAGCTTTCAAAGGATGTTGGTGTCTTTAAGTTTACCTTTTCTGTGAATATTTTCAGGGATGATCTGCTTTGTGCTGGGGTTAGATGTTGTATTCCCCCTCTCTGTTTTTCTTAGAAGCTCTGTGGAGAGGGATAAAATGAAATGTTTTGGTGGTGGTTTCATAGGTGATGGTTTCACAGAATGCGAATGACAAGCAGTCATGTGCAGCTGCATGATGGCCTGACAGGTTCTCTGGTGTTTGGCTGACCTGTGTGAGTGGAACTCCCTGTGGAGGGAAAGGGAGCTACTTTAGGTTGAAGTGCAGTGACCTTTTATGGAATGTTTTTATTATGTATGTTTTCCTGTCAGTCAAGGCCTGACACTGAGTAATTTGCCAAAGCTTTGTGTATTTTGTAATGCAAATTCAACTCAGTGTGTTACTTTCTCATCTAAGTTGCTGAATGCATCCAGGTGAAAAGACTTAGCATGCTACAGAATTTAAAGGTTGATGTTCATAAGTACAGCGTTGTTTTATCTTGTACACTTCAAAAGAAAAACAACTTCAGCAGTCTAGTCAGAATGGGTGCCTCAATTGTATCATCTGATGCAGAAATACACACTGCACCATTCAGTTCTGATGGGAATGGAGAGGAAAAATAGTACCCCTCACACACAGATGCACACAAGCTCCATCTGCCTGTGCCCAGTGTCCAGAAACATGCAGAGTTTTACATGTTTAAGTGTAACTTCCAAATAATCTAAGAATGTCACCGATAGTGTTAAAAAACATTTAATAGCTTTAAAATAAATACCTGGAATATGTATCTAAAGCCATATATTGTTCTTCACATTTGCATAAGGAATACAATCGTGCAGCAGCAGTTCTCATTAATCTTAGCAATGTATTGCATCTAGTTAGGCATGCATAGTTGTGTGAATTGGTCTTTTTTTATTCATATGGTACTTCTAAAGCCATATTACTCACTTTGCATCTTGTCACATAATCTGTTCTAGAAGATTTATGATGAGTTTTTGATGATTGGTTTCCATACAAGTCTTGAGGGTGATTTCTCAGCTATCCATCAGAGCCTGTCAGATTAGAATAATAATCTCATCATCAACACCAGTGAAAAGTTGTTCTCACATACAAAACAAATACTCTGCAAGCACTGAGTCCAGAGCAGAAGCCAGATCTAGGATGGATCTCCAGTTGCTCAGCAGCATCTTTGGTAGCCAAAGAAGAAAGAAAAGAAGTGGACAATATATCAAAATTCTTACTTACCTAATTTTTCAAATTCTGTCCCTGTAATATTTACCCACAGCTGGGACTGTATGAATAGGAAATCAGCCCTGCAGTCTTTGTGAACTGCAAAGCATAGAAGTGTAATGAAGCTCTAAGCAAACTGAATAGCTGGGATGTTTCTAATTGTGCTGCTTCAGGCACTGCAACCTCTTCGATGCTTTGCCAGGCACAATCCCAGCAGCATCAGGGTTGGGTGGTGTGCCTCATGGATGTGAGGAGAAGAGACCACAGTCAGTGCAGGACAGACCACCTTTGAGCTGTGCTCCTGTGTTTGTCACTTCAGATCATATTTACACGTGTACTGTGAATGCTGAATTTGGAATTTTATGTGCATATGCTGTCAGAGGACATCTCTGGATTCATGGTTTCTCTGCATGATGGGAGGCTACTCTAATCCTACCATCTATGCTTGAGCCCTCCCTCAAACAGTAATTCTGATTATTCTAAGACACTTTTTAAATTCTTTTATCACAGATCCCCATTTTGACTCAGTAACTGGTCATGTTCCTTTGCCACCTGCTCGGAGAGCACCTGGAGAAAATGTCAAAACAAATAGGACATCTCAAGACTATGATCAACTTCCTCCATCTTCAGGTAAGGCAGAAAACTTTTCTTGTAGAAAAATACAATTCTGTGAAGAATATAACTTTCATCCATAAAGTCCAATGAGTTTTTTGTCGTTCTGCTCAACAAATTGCAATGGTAATGTTGCTTTACAAAAGAATGAAATCATCAAAGGGTAACAGACTTAAGTTGTGCAATAGAGGTAGAAGTGGCTACTTGTTGTGTGTAGGTGTATATACTATAGCATCCATTTTACTAGCTGCCAAACTGAATGCTTATGTCAGTTATAGTGTTCCTTATTTTTTGAGAAAGGCAGAGATTTTCCTGACACCTTTCAATCTCATAAGGGATCAGAAGTACTGAAAGGAGCACAAGCATCTGATTTCCATCTGTTTTATTTCTCCTAAACAAAAAACTAGTAGTTTAACTTTCTAAAGTATTATCATTTTCTGTCTTTTTTGTTAATATGTTTGTCTGAATTTCTAAGAAGCTTTTAAGATGTTTCTTAATAAAAGAGCAAGAATCAAAACCACTTAAAATTCAGTCTTCCTTTTCAATGGAACAGGTACAGTAGAAACAATTCCTCTGCCAAAGAAATTTTGGTTATGGTTTACAGGTAACAAAAATAGTAAATTGAAAGGAAATCTACTAAGTGGATAAAAACAACAACAGTATTACCTGTACTTCAAAGTACCTTCACCAATTTTTAGACAATTTTTTTTTCTTTAGGATGTGTATGGTACTTGGGGAAGGGGGAGGATTGGCCCAACTGCAATCTTTTCCTGTATGAAGAAACCACACAAAGAAAAAACCAAGGCATGTTTTGTACCATTAATCATTCTCCAGATAGATAAAATTTTGTGTAGAGACTTTTTATGCATAAAGAAAAGGACTTTTCTCTAATCTTTCAGTTGAAATAATCACCATTGTTCAAATAAAGCATTCCCAAGTGGAAAAAAAAAAAAACAACTATTTTTTAATAGTAGTTGGTAGTTGCAGTCTCCTTCTCAGAAATACAGATTTTCATACTGCTGAGGTATAGCGGGGAAAAAGAGTACGTTCTTCCAGCTGAAATGGTGGAAAATTTCTGTAGCTCTCTTCAGGCTATTATTTTTTTAATGAATAGCATAACTGTGAATTAGTGTGATGCCTTTGATAAATACTATCTCTTTTGGGAGGGTATCTTTACAAGTATAGCTGTTTCTCTTTTTGTTTCCAATTGTTGGAAGAAAAGAGTTATAATGCTTTATAAGTGGCATTGTGAGGGATTTGTCTTTAAACGCTCAGTCAATCTATTCAGGGTGTTTTGAGTTCTCTTATAATGCAAATTATGACAATGATGTAACTACTTTTAAAGCTATGGAGTTTTCCTGCAATTCTTGCACTTCTGTGGTAGAACCATTTTTAATTTTCCTAAATTACTGCGAGATACTTGCTAGTTAAGAACTTGGAGTTTTCTGGTGCTACTTAATACTTTTCGATCTGTTTCCCACGGCTATCTTCTAAAACGCTCACGTGTCAGCTTTTGCTATAAATATCATTCTAAATCAGCATGATATGCAGCAAGATATTCCATTTAATTTCAATTAGATGAAAACTATGTGATAGATCATGTCATTCTCTTAATTGGAAAGTTGTTTTTACAGTGTCAGTAATTCCAAAGGACAGAACTGATGAGCTGCAGGATGAACAGGTTCACCTTCATCTATGATTTAAAAAGACAATGTAGAGAGTGTAACTGTATTCAGAACTTTGCTTTTGCATTTATTCTGAACTAATCAGCTCACTTAAGAAATTATTCATTTCAGTGCTTTTGTAAGGTAATTCTCTGAACTAGCTGAAAAAGAAATGGAGTTCACTCTAAAATCTAATTATTATTTAGCTACTGGGTTCCTAGAGTAGCATGGGCAGTGCTTTAACTTCCCTGCTTCACTTTCACTGTTTTTAAGATTGCTGTAGTGATGTTTAACTGAATCCTTAAAGTCTACCGAGTAATTTAGTCTAATTCAGATACCCAGTATTGAACACTTCAGAAATAGTACCCAGCCATGCAACCCACTCCCCCAAAGGCATGGTTTCTCCAACTTCTTATATACAACTGTTTAAAATTAGTACAAAAAGAGCGAGAAAAGGAAATAGGACTTGGGGGTGCTGTGGATGAGAGGCTGGACATGAGCTGGCAACATGTGCTCAGAGCCCAGAAAGCCAAAAGGATTGCATCCTGCTGTCCTGCATCCAAAGCAGTATGGCTAGCAAGGCAAAGGAGGGAATTTGGCACCTCTGCTGTTGTGAGACCTACCTGGAGAAATGCATCCAGCATAAGAAAGACATGGACCTGCTGGAGTGAGTCCAGAGAAGAGCACCAAGGTGATAAGAGGGATGGAGCACCTCTCCTGTGAGGAAAGCCTGAGACAATTTGAATTGTTCAGTCTGGAGAAGGGAAGGCTTTGGGGTGACCTAATTGTGGCATTCCAGTACATGAGGGGAGTGTAGAACAAGCAGGAGACTTTTTACAAGATCAGGCAGTGAGAGGACAAGGGAGAACTGAAGGAGATTGGATGAGGTATCAGGAAGAAGTCCTTTACTGTGAGGATGCTGAGGCCCTGGTTCAGGTTGTCCAGAGAAGCCTCATCCCTGGCAGTGTTCAAGGCCAGATTGGATGTAGCTCTGAGCAGTCTGGTCTAGTGGAAGGTGTCCCTGCCCATGGCAGGGGGTGCAGGATTAAAATATCTTTAAGGTCCTTTCCAACCCAACCCATTCTATTATTCTATGATATTGCTAATAATTAGAGTATTTTACCTAAACACAGCCAATAATAAGAGGGAAAGGAAGAAGAAAATTAAGCCTCTAATTGATGTCTGCTCTATTTTGCTAACTTAGCTATTCTGTAAGATACAGATTCAAATGATTGGTTAATATATTTGCCTGCTGCCTATTCATTCTCTCAGTTGGCCTTATGAAGACGCTTGCAAATTTGGATTCCTTTTACAAGAATATTGTTCCAGGGTTTATTTCAGTTAACACTAGAGGAAATAATGTAATCCACAGTATTGCAAAGTACAAAGATCATGCCTAACAGCTTGATGGAGCAGCATGTGCAGTGGGTCCTTCCCTCACCTTCTCCCTGTTCTCTGAGTTCCTTAGAGTACATGTCCCCTGGGTGTGCTTTGTTCCTGTACCCCACTTAGGTGAGGTGTAGCTGCTTGCTACTGTTCCACAGAGGGCCTTCACAGCAAGCCTTGGTCACCTGCTCCTCTGATGCTCCTCAGGCTGTTGGTGAAAGACTGAGCAATCCAGGAGAAGCAGTGAGGGAAGAAAAGAAGGGCATTTCCCAGCAGAGAGGAACAGACAGTTGGCATTGTTACAAACAGACTTCTCCCACTGTGCCATAGAGCTCTCACCACTTCCCTGTGCTTTTTAAATACCTACTAAATGAGCCTGTGTCTGCTTTTGTACTAACCCCTTACCTAAGGGTTCAATCTAGTGCTGAATTACAGAACTGGGAGCGGTGGAAGAAGCTGCTCATGGTAGAAACTGCTAATTGAATTGCACAGTTAGAAAATCTATTTGGATTCTTAGACATCTGTGGTGGCTGAAACATCAGAGGATGGGAGGTAGGGAAGCAAAGTTCTGCTTAATACCTCTATCTCAGTGTCCAGATGGACATGCAGCTTAGGCTTAGGATCTTTAAGCTCAGGATCCAATATGATACCCAGCTTTAGCTGAAATTTTATATGGATGTGAAGATATTGAAAGAGATGTCAGCATTTAAAAAAATAATAATGGGAATTGAGAGCGCTGAAGATCTCAGAGTATCTGTGCTATAGAGAGATGTTGCTGTAGTGAGAATAAAATGCCTGTGCTTCAAATCTGCTGACAGAATTAAAAATGACCTTTCTAAATGATGTGACTGCTTAATAAGGTTTGTTGGAAAGCCTTAGTGAAGTGAAGATTTTAAACATGAAATAACTTCAGTTTTAAGCCTTTATTAGGCTGAGTCAAGCAAAAATATCCTCATGTAACACAAGCACAGGGAAGGATCTGATTTATGCATAAGGAATTTCTTCTGTACTTCAAGCCCAGGGGAAAATGCAAAGTTTGTAAATTTAATTTTGTTTCATACTGTATAGAAATGAAGTTCATAATGGAATGTACATATTAAAACAGCTTGAAAGTTTGTGAAAGAAAAATTACTGGTTTTAAATAATGTGCCATTATTCTAAAGATAAAGAATATTATTCTTTTGCAGTCTTGAGTTTACTAAAATAAGTGAAGTGAGAAATTTGTACTTGTTTCTGATTCAGTTTTATAGTGATTAACCACATTTCCTGAGCTATAGTTAATTTCTCAGACAAGTGTTTCATGGATCTTCCACACCTTCATAGCAGGTTTGGATCTGCTTCAGAATGTTTATAATTTACATAATTCTTTTTATCTTCAGAGAGAAAAAAATCAAAACAAATATAAAGTAGCCCTTAGTAGCTGTAGGTCTCAGCCCCTTACTGTAAATGTTTAATCAAATTTCTTTCATCCGTTTGTCTGTGGAATATCACCATCTTTCTAAAGGTAATATTAACTCTCTGAGTTAAGAAGTGAAATTAAATTTTATAGCAACATGCATCCAAATTGATGGAAAAACTAACTTGAAAGGAAAATACACCTGCATTAAACATGCTCTTGTGTGAACTGCTTTTATTTATCTGAAGTGTTTAATGCACTTGGTTGAATTATAGTTCTCTCTGTCCAGTGTTATGATAAGGTTACAACAGGAATACTGGATATATAACATTTCTTCCATGCCTAAAGAACAGTCTCTGAAGTACTTAACACTGGAAAATGCCACTGCTCTCAGTGTAAGTAAACAGGAAGTATCACAGCCAGAAATTCATCTAATTTATCTATCAAAGTCACTGTTGATAGGACTTGTTAAAACCATTTTTGAAGGATTAAAGACTTTTTAATTTTTTAGATGCTTTGCTCTTGAAAGTGTTTTCTGTACTGTGCCTGCTTGTATTTAAGCTTCTTATTGTGGAATCAGTGAGGATAAAGGCGTTTCAGTAAAGTACCAAGTTTACTTGAGCACAGAACTCTTGACTCTGTGAAGATTAGCAAGTTTGAATATTAGCTTTTTTTCACCAGCACATCATGATTCTTAGTCACCAGCATTAACTGTGAAGGTAACCTTTCCATAGAAGATAAGAAACCAGGAGATACTCCCATAGGGGCACTGGAGAGAAAGGAACGTGTTCTGTTCTCATCATGGGGAGTAATAGGGCTGGAGGTCTTTTGGAGAAACCACGTACTTATGTACTTATGTTTAGCTGCTGTGCATGACATGAGTAGCAATTGAATGAACAGAATTTAGAAAGTGGACCAATAAGGATTTTTCTCCTTTAGGTGTATTTGTCTGAATTCCTCTTCGACACAACTTAGGGTCTTCAATAAAATTGTAATCCAGTTTGGGTTTTGCTCATTTGTTTGTTTTGTAGGGTTTTTTTTCCTTGGGCTTTTTATTTGTTTGTGGGTTTTTTATTAGTTTGTTTTGTTGCTTTGTTTTTTAACTCAGATATTCTCAAATTGTGGGTTGAGAGTGGAAAGCCTTTAAGAGTTTGACTGGCTGTTTTCACTCTTTCTCCTGTTCCATCATACTTTCTTTTTGTTTCAACTTTCAATAATCCAAATTGTAAATTGCATGTTCCTATATTATTATTATTAAAATAGTATATTGCTACGTTATTTCCATTTTGGACATTCTTGAGAATATCAGCTTCTGTCAAAATTTTAAAATGAGCTATATTGGTAAACTAAAATATTTCTTCAATTTCCTTTAGAATTTTACTCTTAAAACAGCTTCATGGGGTTTCACCAGCCCCAATTATAACACAGTCTTAGGCCAATTTATAATGATTTTTATCTCTTTTATTTGAAACAGATGGTTCACAAGCACCAGCCAGGCCCCCTAAACCACTTCCTCGGAGAACTGCACCAGAAATGCATCACAGGAAAGCATACAGCTCTGACAGTTCCATGGAAAATGTGGATGCAAAAATTGCAAAACTTATGGGAGAGGGCTATTCCTTTGAAGAAGTCAAGAGGGCACTTGAAATTGCCCAGAATAATGTTGATGTGGCCCGCAGTATTTTAAGAGAGTTTGTCTGTTTTCCTCCACCAGTCTCCCCGCGTCTCAATCTATAGCAGCATCAAGATTTTCTTGGAGCATATGAATTCTGCAGATACACATGTGGATTGGGGAATGAGAGGAAGAACAGAATGGAATATTTTTATTCATCCTTAGCAGAAGGGTGTTTGTTTCCAGCCGTTTATCAAAGGCTCCTGGCTGCTCTGATCAAGACTTATAAATATGCTGAGGCTTATGTATTTTTGCTAGCCATACTTTTTTAAATCAGGGTTGAACTTACAAAATAATTTAAAAAAAGTTTACTTCCCTAGAACTTTTAATCTGTGAAATGCTTTTTCTTGTTTACAAGTTGGCAAGTTACAGTTTTCTAGTTTGTGCCTGTACTATGTCCTGTTCATATTCCCTTGTACTTGTGGTCAGTTCTGCTGTAGCATTCCCAACAGTTTCCATGCTGACCACTCCATTAACTAAATCATCACTTTCCAGGAGTTCTGTTTTTCTTTTGGTCTTTTTTTTTTTCTTTAACAAGATGCTTTAATTGTTTTTTGCATTTCAGCTCATCAAATGCAAAAAGTATGTGGCCTTCACTACTGATTTTTTTTTTCTTCTGAGATTCCTTTGCTTTTGAGAGAGGAGATATCTGAATGTAAAATACATTATTCTGTGAACTGCCTTTTTAAAGGTATTTTGACAGTAATGTTGGGCAGCTTTCTGTTTAACAAGAATTCCATGACCTGAAGTCTCAAGGTCTTTATATACAGTTTCCACAAAAAAATCCCAACCAACAAATAAAACACTTCATGCAGCAGTGATACTGAGTTCTCACGTGTAAAATCTCTTTCAAAATTGAGTATTTGATTGCAGATGTTTAAAAAAATCCAAATGCACATGATAATACTGTGTTTTGATTACACACTAATGGCACCAATTCTTCATGGCAAGACTAAAAGGAATCTTTTTCAATTATATTAAAGGTATTCAGATGAATTCCAGTTCTAGATTCAGTAAAGTAGAATGCGTTTAATGTTTTGTTTGAGTGATTATCCTGTGGTTCATTGTGGCTTGGATCAGTTTGTATTAACTTGGAAACTTTAAATCTTTGATGCACTGTTAATTCCTAATGCTACTGTAGCAATATTTTTTGCAAAGTTTTTTAATAACCTCCTCCCTCCCCTGTACACTTCATAATCCTCAAGGATGTGTTGAACACCCAAATTCATTCAGTCACTTTCCAGCTGCTTAGTTGGAAATATATTTTTGCTTTACTTGATTAGTGATACTCCAAACTTTGACATTTTATTTTTGAGCCCAAATTGATGTAAGCCAATTTTTAAATCTTCCCGATTTTAAAAAAAGAGAGAGAAGACAATTCTATTCTGAGTATGTTCAAGTTGAGTCCAAATATTTCCAGAAAAATTCTTAAGACTGCTGCTTTCTTGGTTTTTTTTAGGAAACTTTGAAATTTTTCTTCTAATAGTATTGAACAAATAAAAAAAAAAACACGTGGTATTTAGAATATTTTTCTCATTTTGATAAGTGATGAGTATATGAAAATTTTCAGTGTGCCAGGCTGGGTGTGAGGTATATATTAATTATTCCCTTTCAGCTGTTAGTGTTCTCTTTCACTCTGAACAAGTGCTAGAATTTATATCACTTACAGGATCAGATTTCATCAGCCAGTGTGTTTGTTGTAAAGATGTTTTGAAGACAGCACATGGCTGAACTGCAGGATTTGAAGTAACTGAGAACACCCGTTGGAAATTACTCTGCTATTTTAAAGTCCCATTGTTTCATGAAAAAATTTGTTCTTAAAACTAATTTAATTATTTTGTAGCATCACAAAGCATAATATGGATATTGTCAATCTGTGTCAGTGATAAAAGGATGATCAGGAGAATACAGGGAAGAGCTGCTGCAGCATTTGGATATGAGCAAATGCTACTGAGTTTGTACATCTTCCTGTAATTGTTCATTCCTCAAGTACAGCTTAGGAAAAGTTTTGGTGTAAGTTATATTCTGGGCTTTTGGCTCAAGTTAATCTCTTTCCTCTGTTTTGGGAGAAAGTTTTGTAAAGTATGGAACCCTCTTGCTCATTTGGTTTGTTTGCAACATCACTGTAGCATTTTAGCTAGCTGTAAATTGAAAATGATTCAGGCTATTAAATTATACACTCTGGTTGTACTGGAATTACTGAAATGAGGTTCTAGCATAACTGCCAGCATAGCAATGATGAAAAAAAGAGCACATTACAAGGACGAACAAACAATCTGCAGATTGAGTTTTGAAATTTTGAATTGTAATGAAGAACTCATTTTCTCCTTTTTATGCAGCAGCTTAGTATAAATTACATCCTTATATTTCAGTTAGAGGCTGGAACTGCTGCCTGATAGATTAAGGTTTTTAAAGTTTTCCTTCTTTCTGGTTGTGACCACCAGTGACACTTTTTCTTTATTATGTGTTAAAAAACCAAACTTGATTAGCAGTATTTTGAGTGGTAACTTGAAAAGATTTCCATTAATCTTTAAATGAGTGTGCTAATAGCACTTCTAAATAGTGGAAAGTGCAGACTGTTTCAAACCTGTTCTGGTTAAAGTCAAACAGCAAAATTGCTTTGCTAGAGTGTTGATGTTTACTCTGCAGGAATTAATAGGCTTAAAATAAATTAATCTGGCTGCAGTCTAGTTCTCTGAAGACATAGTTCTCTAAACATATTTTTAACCTTTGAAAGACTTAAGGGTTTGAGCCTGGCAGTGTGTTATGCACTTACATAACTTCAAGGAAGACTGATTTGAATGAGAGTGCTTGGGTGAACAAAGTTGGTTAAACTCAGAAACATTTGAAGTCTTTAGACCATCCTTGTGTTGTCTGTTGGCCTCACCTTTTCTCTCCTTTTAGGTAAGTTACTGCATTTTAAGCAAATTGGCTGAATCAGAAGTTGGGCAGAGCAAGTGGACATCAGCAGCACAGATTTTTGCCAAAGGCTATGTGTAGGAAAAATTTAAATTGTGATAAAGGAAACTAATATAATTAGCCATGTTAATGGCTTGTCTGGAACCCTAAAATGGCCACTGGTAAAATTTGTTAATGTCCAGTATCTCAAGAGTGCATCTGGCACAGTTTTTTTACAATGTGAATTTAGGAAATTTTGTACCAGGATCATTTCTTCTGTTGTACTTCTCTCATTTTCAGCTTGAAGCTTTACTTTGCACTGACAACTCTGACCTGAAATTTGTGTCTTAAATATTGACAAATTTTGAAGAAAATGAACACCATATTCAAAGCACATTCAGGTGCTACCTGATGACCTGGAATATAGCGCTTTTAGGAGTGACTTCTTGAAAAAGGACTTCAGCAGTTTCCATTTTGAAGGATTTTCTTTCAAATAACTATTTTATCTGAAAATGCCTTTTATAAACTTGTCTAATGTGGCACATTTAGTGATGTGTTCAATTAATTTATATTTTATTCAACATTCTTTTTAAATTTTGGTTATTATGTATGCTCAAGTTCTTTATCTGTTCATGTAAGGTATTTTATAAAATTAATGTTAAGAGAATGTTGGGTTGGTCCATGATTTTTCAAGACTCTGTCTCTGTTACTGAATATTACCACTTTTCATATGATGCTTTAGCAACATAACCTGTCCTGTGTCGGGGCCTTAAAAAACATTGTTTTGTAAGCCACAAAAATGAGGCCTTGCTCTAAAATAAGGTGAATCATTGCTTTGAGACATGTACTTTTCATCCCCATACATTACCTCATTTCTAAATTTCAGTAGTAAAAGTTAATAAATTGGCAGTAATTTTGGAATGTGCATGTAATAGTTGTATAGCAGAAAGATGGTAACCATTAAATATTTAGAATCCAAAGTGGTGAACACATAGTCCGACTGTATATTAATTTGCAGGATTTTTTTTCCTGAAGAAAATTACTGTAACTGACACTGATACTTTTTTAATATCCTGTGCATTTACATTCTCAAGCATTGTACTCTTAATGTCAAAAATATTTTAGCTGTGTAAAACATTTTTTTCTCTATTACTGTATCCCAGCATTCTGGAAAAAGTTTAGAAAATCGAACCCCTCTACTATGCATGACAACGCAAGTGTTGCTGTTTAAACCTCAGCACCGTTCCCAGCACTTGGATTAGACCTTCAGTGCTGAGATTTTCATGGTACTTCCTTCAGTGTGTTAAATCCTTGTCCACTGTGTATGTCACTAATCACATTGCTAATTAGGGAATTTACCTGTTTGGAATGCTTGTCTTTAGTACTACAGGTGCCCATTTCTGTCATTTTTACTCTTATGTGAAAGTTAGGTGTTATTTTATTGTGTTACAATCAAATTTTAGCAGCTGGGTGCTCTAGGAATGTTTCAGGAATTTTTGTTTGATACACCCCGCCATTATTCTGTGTGAGATACCTGCCTCCATTTACCAGTTTCAGTAAGTTTCCATCAGGAAATTTAGATTTTAAAACACTGTGTGTTACTGTGGCATATAAACATTCCATTTGGCCTTAGATGATCTCATGTCTAGCAGTGGAAATTCTTATTCAGAATGAATGCTAATTCCCAATTCTTACTCTTAAATCAAAAAATAAATCTTAAATTTGTGAAACTTAATTGCATAAACATCCTCAACATTGTAAGGAACTTAGATGATTCAGAACTGTGACGAGATTCTTGCTTCATAGACCTGCCAGAATTAAAACCATAAACCCATTGAATAGTGATCTTCTCACTGTGAAGCTACTTGCATCTGTCTGGATCTGTGCAGGAATCAGCCAGTCCAACTACAACAGTACTTCTTGGAAAACAGCATCTTTTATTGCAGTAAGTGCCACAGTAGCCAGCAGGATGGGAGATGAGCAGGTAACTAGGCGGAAGGAGATAATTTTGTAATAATGATCCAAGCCCCTCTCTGCTGTTGCCGTGTAAATTTAGTTAGTGTGAATTGCCTGGAGATCTAGGGCACAGAAAGGAGTGTTTGTTTATGATTTTTCCAGTTCTCGGTTACTGTGTTCTTCTCCAGGGGAGTGTCCTTCTCTGAGGACAGTGTGTCTTATTTAGAAGGCACAGTGTTTAGGAGCAGGATGCCAGGGTTTTAGCAGCAGAGGGAAGTGTGAAATAGCATTCTGCTCACACAGTGTTTGCATGCTAGCAAAACAACCAAAAGCTTTATAAGGATTCCAGTGGAGACACCTCTGTTTTCAAGCTCATTATCTTGGCTTTTGAAGGATGTGTGTTTGTACGCTGAGATGTGCGTGCTGGTCTGGTGGAGCGTGGAGGAGAGAAGAACACCAGGTGATGCCAGCCTGGGGAGTTCAGACCATGTGGTAATCATGTTACAAAACACCTGCTCTTTTGGGTAGCTGAATCTGCACAGTAGTCAAGCTACTACAGTCAGCCATGTCCTACAAGGCAAGTTTTTTTGTCCCTGTGTAGCTGGGGGGTGCATACATTTACTCCAAAACAGAGAGCTTGGCTTCTGTGCATCTGTGTAGTGATCAGGGCACTGAAAGTAATATCTGCTCCCTAGTTCTCATTAGACCACAATGCAGAAAGTGCCCTTGGAGAACACTTTAATTTGCTAATGGAGTGTCATTGAATTTCAAATTCTTTACAAACATTAGTAAATTTACATTACTAGCCTTTCAGAAATACATGAAGGTAGTGGCTGGTAGTTTTTTTGAAGCTATTAATTTGCTTGAACATGTGATTCAAGTGTTTCCTCTTGTTTAAATTTTTGTTACCAATTTATTGTGATCCATATGAAATTCTTGAGCTTTAATTTAAAAGCTTTTATTCTCTTTTCACTATGGCTGTTGTCAGTAGTACCTTTATTACCTAGGCTCATGCACTAAAATTTAAATTATCCTGCTCTCCTACATCCCAGCTTGAGCCATGTTCAGCCTGACCTTTGTCCTACAACAGATGCGTTACTGTGCATTCTCATCTGCTCCCCCTAAGTCTGTTTTTATCTTCTCCCATCCCAAATCTCTTCAGTGACATCAATCACCAGCACATCCTTCCTCTCCATAATGACAGACACTACAGTTTCCTATCTCAGCTTGCAACCACATCAGTATTTTTTTCTGAGGTCCCTCATAAAGTGTTTTGCTGGCCTTGTCTGTCTCAGTGATTATACAGATCCCCTGCTCTGTATCTGAATGGCCTATGAGCATGGTCATCCAAAATGGATTGAGAATTCTGTGAGAAAGCCTATTTTCTTTATTATCACTGGGTTTTTTGTTTTTTTTTTTTTTTTTCCTGTTCCCTTCTTGACCTGGAAGACCACTCTTGTATTTTATGATTTACTTTCAGGGATGAAGATGAAATCTACTTCTTACTTCAGCAGATCCCAATTTTGCTTCTGATATGTGAAAAGAAATTAGCAGATGACATCTGCTAGTAGCAGTCCTTCTATTTGAGATTAATTGTGTCTAAATATATAAGGAGTTAAGTAGTTTGTCCAATGAATTTGGTTTGTATCTTGAAAACTCACAAAGACATTTACTTACTTTTAGTACTTATTGAGGAGCAGGTAGAAGGGATGAATTTTATAATTTTATAAGATGTGTCAGTGAAATTGGAAACTTACTTGCAGATAAAGGTAATTGATTGCCATTAATGATTGGGATAAAAGATTGATCTTTGAAATCAAAGAATATTATACAGCTTGAAAGTTCTCACACAGAGAAAGTAAAAGCACTATATCTGAATTATTCCACCAATGGCCTCCAAAAGACTTCCTCATTTGTCAGGTAACCTTGCCCATAAGTTGCCTGTGTTGATGACAATTTTGTAGCTTTTTAGGTGAACCAGAGGTAGAAGGTTTGTGGGTTTGCATGCTGCTGCCTGGGAAGAATACACATTATAGTTTTCCCAAATTCTAACAATTGGGTCTCAAAGAAGTGTAGATTGCCTGCCTGGTTGAGATCCTCCAGAGACAAGACAGCTGGATGGTGAGGGAAGTGTTGAGAATGTTCAGCCTGGCTGAGCAAGGAGGTGCTAGAACTGTGATTATCCTGGGGGAGCAGGAATATTGTGTAGTGGAAGTAGGAGTCAAGGGAATCAGATGAGAAAAGATCTGACATTTGGTGCAATTAAGTGTTTCAGAGTGGAGGGGGGAATTTTGAGTTGTAGTGTACAAGGGTGTGCTTTAGTGGGGGAAATTTACTTGCCACTCTTGGGGCAGAACACAGCTACATGAAAAGGGCCTTATGTTCCTGCATGTATCATTCCAGAGTGATCTGTGCCATAGTTATTGCCCTTATTTTAGTGTTTGCCCTCACACCACTACTCCTCACACACCATATCACCCCCACCCTTGCAGTGGTCTGTGGCACAGCGCTGAAATTCTTTGTGGCAGTCTGCTCAGTCAGTTCTCATAGAGACATATTTTACCTGTGATTTGAAGTGAGGTTTCCAGGCCCTTCAAGGCTTTGTGTTTTGAGATTTAGCTTAAGCAAGAAAACTATTAGCAATCAACAAACCTTGCTTGGAGTTACACAGACTTGTCTTCATGCATTGGCATCCTTTCCTTTGATGTGTTAGTGTTGCTGAGTAAACAGTCTCCAAGATCACTCCCAAGATTACAGAGCCTTGATTGTATCTGTGCTCTGTTTTTAGGATACTGGCTGACCAGGGCATTGCTGCAGGCTGTGAACCTGCCATCAGACTGGCTCTTGGTTGCCTTTTTACCTTTTTATCCACATTCCAAAACAATTTGTAAAGGTCCGGGACAAAATTAAAACTGACTGTGGCTTCATGCCAAGATATTGTGGATATGCTTTACACTTTTTGTAGCTGTGTAACTTGCTGTATTCCTGTGTGGTGTCACAAGCATAATGCTGTAAAACTCCACCTATCCTGAACCCCTTGCCATTCCTATGCCTGTTCAGTGGTTGCTGTACTCTGCCTCATGAAGTGCACTCATTTCTCTGATGGGGTGCACAAGACAAAGGCTCATTCCTTGCTGGTGATGAGCACAGCAGTGTGGAATAACAGCTCATATGCAGACTCCTGTTGATGTACCAACTACCTTAGCAGTGTGGATTGATTTCCCTTGGTTGGTTGAGCTGAAGTTTATTTTTCAGTGATCTGCCCTATGGGACCTTGTATTATTGATACTTTATCATTGTTGTATTTGAGTTTTCTCTGTTACAGCAGTATTATGCCTCTTGGGGCTTCCTGGTCTCCCTTTCAAGACAGTAGCAAAGTCTGTCAGGAGAGCTGTGTGAGATGTATGGAGTGAGTCTAGTTGCCTGACTTGTTAGTAGCATGTTTGTGGGAGAAAAGGAATTTCAGGAGAAGCATTTTTTAATCTATTTATTTATTTAGAGAATAGGTTTTATGGTGGAGAAGTTTTTATTTTCAGTTTCTGGAAGCTATTGCATTTGCCTTTATAAACAGAAAGGTGCTAGGACTCAGCAGTGTCTTTGAGGGAGCTGCATATACTCCAACGATTTTCTTTTGTTTATTTGTTTCTTGGTTAATAAACAAGTAGGAAAACTTCTGCTTCCTATACTTTCTGAAATTATGCCAACTTACTGGTGCTTATTCAGCACTGTTTGAACAAGAGCTTGTTGTTAATCTTTAATTGGCACGCCAGTGACAATAGGATAAAAAGGTTTCTCAGAGGAAATGGGAAGAAATGATGTGACAAAGGTATCTGCAAAGGAAGAAAATAAAAAAAAAAAAAGAAAATCCCTTTATGGGGAAAAAATTGCAGGAAAAAATAAAAGAAGGAAGACAGAAGAGGGTTCAACTTTCTCCATAACTAAATAGGAAGTGTAAATACCATCATCAGCTAAAACACAAATGGTGGCAGGTAATACATCTTAATAATTCCATTTAATGCTGCTTTAAATTAACAAGTCTCAGAAAGAATGGGCCTTTCTTTTGTCTTTATATTCTAATGAAAATGTGTTTAGTTGATGTCTAAGTTTAGAAAAGATTCACGGAATTAGGTGGTTTGAAATTGATAGTGAGAAAGTCGCCAAGTCTTACAAATGAATGATTAAGCAAAGAAAACTTTGTCATTTGGCAGTTTTGTATCCGAGCCCAATTTGTTAATCTGTTAAATCTGGAAAGTGTTGAGACCTTACAGGTTACTTTGAAATGAGAGATTGTGGGGTTTTTTCCTCAGAATTGAAATCTGTGTTTCACTTTTCAGTGCAGTTTGTGGAAATAATTTTCCAGCTACAGAGCAGTCATGCTGTGACTATGCTTTATGCTCATGACTGGCAATAAATCATACAGCCATCAAGCATGCTGAAAATTGTTATTGCCCAGATATAATGAAATTATCTGGGGGGCAATTGTGATACCTCAGTTTCAGGTGGTCCAGTTTCAAAAGTGACTTCCTTGTCATCCAACATATTTTAAGATTTCTCAGTGCACTTAAAACTACCTGTGCACCCAAGATCCATTGCTGCTTTTTAAACCTATTTATCCAGAGAAACTCTGGCCTTGGTAAGTGTTCTAATATGTAGAAGGCAGAAGGAAATAGGAATTGAGGGAGGTGCCCTCTTTCTACTTCTATGTTTCTATAATTTATCTCTCTAAACTGCAGAGGTTTAGTGAGATCTCTTTGCAAGGTTTTTATTTTATGTAATACTAGTAAAACTTGTGTGAGTTCTGTCACTCAAGAAATACAGTTTGTGTGTATATCACTCTGTTTAAATACAGAAACACATCTAGAGACTGCAGACATTTGTGAGCCAGGCCAGTAGGGCAGTTTAGGGGAGTACAAAGGAGAGCACTGCTTCTGCATTTCTGTAAGAAACTTGGGAACAAACTGGACAATACTTCATTTGCATGTCTACTGAATAACATGTAGTGGGAGAGACACTCCCAGAGAACCAGCCTATAATAAGCTAGGAAATGCTTGCCTGATCTCTGGGCTGCATGTCAGCTACTTTGAAGCTGCAGCGGCAGTGGGCTTTCTTGGGCTGGAGAATAAGAAGGGGAAAGTTCTTAAGACTTTGGCACTTTTTTGCATTCTACATTTACATCAATGAATTGAGCCTTATTCAAACCAGGGGATCAGTTTTACAAAGCCATATCCTGACAAGAGGAAATGTTGCTAGGACTGGCCTTTGAGTTTAGAGAGGAGCTGGACTTTGAGACTGAACCTAAAAATACCAGATAAAGACAATGACAGGATATTTGGTTGTCTGGGTTTGAGGGGGAGGGGTCTGACAATTATTTTCAAATAATTTAAGATAAGATTTAATTCCTTTAAATTCTGTTGACTAAAATCCATGGTTTCTCTTCCCTTCCCCATTGTGAGGAGGAGACTGTGTTTATTTATGAAAGCCCTATCAGATTAATTCAAGGGGAAGAAGGGGGCAAGAGGTGCCACAAGAATAGTTTTTAAAATGCTTTGAAAGCTATTTTAGGAATGGTGATGCCAGAACTCACATACATAGAGAGAGGCATCCTTTGGATGTAAAGCAATATCCTGTGGCAAGCAGTAAGAAATGAAAATGGTTTATGTCTCTAAGAAACAATCTCAGTAATTTTGCTGATGTTTTGTTTATGCTGTAAGAGCATATTGTTTCTCGAGAAGCATAGTTGTAGCTTAATTGTATGATAATTGGAATTTAAATACACATCATAAGTGTAGCTCATTTATTTGTGCTCTTGATAGTTGGCACAATGCTGGAGATGGCAAACTGGAAGCTGCAAAACACCTACTCCTTCTCATCTCTAGAGAGTAAGAAATTTCCCCTTTCTACAGCTGGATTGTGAGCATTGGCAGATAGGCCAGTCTGATGGAACAAAGCAGTGCAGGCTCAGTTTTGTTGTGTTCCCAAGATCTATTATGTGGTGATTTTTTGTCATTTTGCAAATACAAGAACTTGATCGGTTCAGTTTAAAGGGAGAGTCAAACCATTATTGGTTCAGCAGGAGATGTCATGATAAGTTCAGGGAGTAGGTGAAAATAATGGCATTTGCAATTTACAATTATTTTTTTGCCATTGTGTCCCTCTGCCAAGGGACAGAACTTCTCATCATGTGAGTGTCTGCAATTTGTTCCCTTTCTCCCTTAACTATTCTTTCTCTTTTTCTTGAATAAGCTCTCTTCTGTTTATCCAGAATTTCTGTGTGTGATGCAAGTAGGTCTGTTGAGATTGGGCAAGGTAATGTTTGAAACTGAAGGATTGATTTAGATTAGATTATTGGTTATTTACAGTGAGGGTGGTGAGACACTGGAACAGGTTGCTGTGAGAGGTGGTGAATGCCCCAACCCTGGAAACACTGAGGGCCAGGTTGGATGGGGCTCTGAACATCCTGCTCTGGTGGAAGGTGTCCCTGCTTATTGCAGGAGGGATTGGACTAGGTAGCATTTAAAGGCCCCTTCCAACCAATTCTATGATTCTGTGATTAAGGCCATATAAGGGAGGAAAGTTTCATGTAGAAGCAGATCCAAAGAAGTCTGTATTATGGTTAAGGAGCCCTGGTCAAGCAGTTTGGACTCCAGCTCTTGGTGTGCATTTCTGTTTCTTAGGCTTCTATCAAAATACTGAAGTCAGTAAAGGTTGAATTCTATGTGACTCACTTCTATTGATTTAAAAATTAAATCAATAGAAATGTAGTACATATGCCAAAACCCTTCATGATTTGAAATGAAAGGCAATTAAAAGATGATGATCTGGGCCGAAGTCATTAGAAGAGATTTATGTTCTAATTAATCTACATATCTTGTTTCTATTAAGCTTCTTCCTGATATAATAAAACCAACTTTGTTATTCCGCTCTGACCTTTCCTCAACCAAATTTCCACTGCCTCAAAGTCAGGAGTCTAACTGCTCAGAGGTTTTTTCTTCCTGTCCACCTCAGAACACACGGAGCTCCATGTAGAAGAAACTATCAGGATGTTGACATTAAATGCAGTGATTTTGGCATGACTTTTTTTTTCATATTTGGGAGATAAGAAAAAACATGGAAATTAAAGACATATTGCTGTCATTCTTGCTATTTATCTGATCCTGGACAAAAATGTTGTTAGAGTTACTTAGATGCTGGAAAAGTGGAAAACACAGAATAGAAAAGCAAGCCTTCTACCAATAATTTTGTCCCTAATGTGAAGCAAAAACATAATATACATACATATATATATATATATTAAAATATATAAATTTCCTATTGAAATGTAAAATAGGAATAAGACAAAGGAAAATTGAGGAAATAGCCATATAGGGGAGTACAAGCAAACAACTATTTTGACAGGTACCATTTCTTTTATACGGGCAATTGTGAAAGGTAGCATAGGAACTTCAACCAAGCAAAGTTATGTATAGTGTTGAGGTATCCTTGTAGATATTGGTAAAATGCAATTAGATTTAATTTGCAAACACCTGAAATATGGCAGTGGGGGAAGCCTGCATACCTTTTTAAACCTAATTAGAACATCCATTTTCTCTTCCCATCCCATCAATAAAAGCACATGCCCATTTTTGAATTTTGCTCTTACAACTCTCTTAGAGTGTTTGGCTGGTACTCTCACCTCAACTTATTCAGTCTCAGGCATTATATTTTCTCTTGATTCATCTCATAAACTTCCCTCATCCATTCTATTTGCTTATTATGATACAATTCCTCTATTATTAAGATTTTCCTCAGAAATTTTGAAATCCTGTCTTCCCACCCTTGCTGGCTATTGCAGCCTTAGTACCACAGCTGCCAAGAGCCTGTGCCCATCTCTTCAAGATGCTGACATGTCACACTGTGAACTCTCTCCTCCTTTACAATTTTTGTTGCCCAGGGACATTCAGTGACAGAAACACTCTGCTTCTTTCTTGCCCCTTCTGTCTTCCACAGTGAGCAAATGTCTCATTAGCAGCTGTTCATTAGCTGTTCCCTGGCTGTTTGTGCCAGCCTGAAGTACCTGGCCAGCTCTCTAAGTGGCTTTAAGTGCAGTCAGCCCTTGTCTGCACAAAGCATGGATGCTGAGTTGAGACCATTAAGCTTTTAACTGTGTCAGTGGTTTGTCTTTTTTCTTGGCTGGAATCATACTTGTCTGTGTTTCCATAGTTCTGTTGCCTTTGCAGCGTGATCCTGAATGGTAACTCCTAATCCTAATCCATAGGAAAAAGGGGCTTGGAACAAAGCCCTGTGAGAAATGACTGAGGGAGCTGGGGTTGTTTAGCGTGGAGAAAAGGAGACTCAGGGGTGACCTTATCACTCTCAACAACTTCCTGAAAGGTGGCTGTAGCCAGGTGGGGGCTGCTCTCTCTCTCCTGTCAGCAATGGACAGAACCAGAGGACCCAGTCTCAAGCTACGTCAAGGGAAATCCAGGTTGGATATCAGGAGAAAGTTTTTTACAGAAAGAGTGATAAAGTACTGGAATGGTCTGCCCAGGGAGGTGGTGGAGTCACCATCCCTGGATGTGTTTAAAAAAGACTGGATGTGGCACTCAATGCCATGGTTTAGTTGAGGTGTTGGGACATGGGTTGGACTTGATCTTGACGGTCTCTTCCAACCTTGTCATTCTGTGAGTCTGTGGATGCGCTGGGGCTGTGAACATGTGGGATCTCTTAAGGCAAACTCTTGTGGGGGAGGAAGGCACACAGTGGGGGCAGTGGTACAGCTGCTGAGGGCTTGGGCTCCACAATCAGTGTATCAGGCCATTGCTGCTCTGTGCTGCCTCCAGATAATGGCTGCTGTTTGAAACAGTGCTGATGTGATTGCTGCTGTCAGCCCAACGTGCCCTGGTTCCCTGTAAAACTTTTTTTTTCTTTTTTTTTTCTTCTTTTTTTTTTTTTTTTTTTGTGAAAATGCTGATATTAGCATGTCCTGTGGGTTGTATGAAGTGTGCTATGCTAGCCAGGAAAGCTGTGGTGGTAGCTGTCTTCCTGAGGTGAGTCAGAAGATGCAAATGAAAGAAACTCATCTACAGTTCTCTGCAAACTCTGTTAACAACATATACCTTCACTTTCAAACAGGAGCCCACTGAATTGGGTATATAATATCCATTTCAAGTGTGTAAGAGCTTGCAGATTGCAGCAGTGCAGAGAAATGATGTTAAAGGGAACTGGATTAATTTTATAGACTGGGAAAATAATAGGTTTTCTGACTTTTTTTTCCCCTACAATTTTTTATCCACTTTTTAGCAAATCTTAAGTTTTATAATGAAATGGGGCATTTTTGTGTGCTTTGAAATGATCCAGTTTCTGCCTTCTGCTGGTTTGTAACTCCACAGGGGAGTATTTAAGCTGCTCAAGGCTGTTTGAAAACATTGTTTAATGATGTGCCACCTCTTTCATGGGATATCTGCAGTATTTTAGGGATTTTTTAACATTTTTGTTTATTATTTGGCTGTAGGGGGAGTCTTGACTCTGCCCTGGAAACGAAGAATTTACTGTAAATGTGCTTTGATTGAAGTTCTGCAGCTGCTGTGGTTTCTCTGGTGCAGAAAGTGCTGTGTGCACCCCGGGGGCTGTCAGTCCTGACAACACACTGCTCATGTCTCTGCACATTCATTTGCTGCCATCTTCTTAGAGAGTCTGTGGGCCAAGCAAAAAAAAAACTTGGATACTTTCCTCCTCCTTTTGTCTAATTACCTGTGCCAATCACATGCTGAAGGAAGACTGGAAGTTACATCTCTACCAATCCATGACCATGAGATCAAAACCAAATTGGAGACCAGTGACCAAGTAAGGTGGAAAGGAGGTAGAATCGCAGTAACAGTGAAGACAGAGGATAAAATGATGGTACATATATGAAGGCATTGGGATAGATTGATAGCAATTTAGATGTTTGAAGGAATTTAATGACAGGAAAAAAAGACTTTTGCAGGAAGACTGATTTTGGGATTTTTGCTTCACTTTCTATCAGGTGAAAAATGAGCTGCTGGGAGCTTTCCAGGATAGAGATGAGACAAAAAATAAACAGGTGGAAGGCAGAGGAAGGGGGAGAGTAGAAAGAATCTTCCTGCCTGTGGTTGGGTTTGGTAGTAAAAGAAGAAACAAGAGGAGTCCAGGAACTACTTGACAGGGGATACACAGCTCTTCTGAAAACAGTTTTGGTGATGGAGTATGGACTGTCTAGTGAACTTAAACTATGCAGAGGCATGCTCCTTCCAAACTTTTACTGCCTGCCTTAGTTGCTGACTCAGTACTGATGAAGCATCTACAATGCTTGTCTGCAAACATGTGGGCTCTTGCTTCAGCACTGCCTTCATTCCATTTTTTCAGCTTTCTCTCTGTGAAGACTTTCTCATTAGAGTTTAGAATTAGTTCAGTATATGGATAGTGATTTCTCCACTTCAGAGCTGTTTGACCAAAGTCTTAGTTGAAAGCCTGTGCCCTATAAATCAAGGGGCCTAGCTGTGTTGTCTGCTGTAGGAGCTTGCTGCCTAGGCTGAGTTCATCAGACCTGCACAGCTCTGTGTGTGTGTACTCAGCCTTGCTCCGGGCTTTTCTGAAACTCCCACTTCCCTGCACATTCAGTCCATCCCTCTGTGCCTGGGAACAGGAGAACACAAAGGACAGACACATCCTCCTGATGTGAGGAAGATGTGATGTCAGGGTGGTAAAGCCTGAAGTAGTACAGCTGCTGTGCATGCAATCTTGTGCAGCAAACACAGGAGAAATGGACTTTCTGCAGGGTTGCTTGCATGCCCAAGGCAGCCCCTCCATGCCTCTGCCATGGCTGCAGCAGAGGGCAGGGAGGGGAGCTGTGGGAACAGGGACAGCACAGGCACAGGAGGGGGAGCAGTGCTGCTGCAGGGTGGATGTTATCTGTGGGCTTGTGGCTCATACTCACATCACCCGTGCTCTAGTGCTGTTCAACAGGACCCTGGAGGGGTGGAAACAACACCAAACAATGCTAGACAAGGTTTTAGTCTGAGACACTGCAGGCTTGGCTTCCAGAGTTGCCAACCTCTCCTGTCTCCTCCTGAGCCTGAGTTGCTGCATCACAGGCTCATTTATAAACGGGTGTCACATTACAGGAGAAAGTTTGATTCATCATAAATGGCAGCTCTGTGTCTCAGCAGATATTTTCTGAGTGTAGTGAGCCTAAATCAAGGCAGTGTGGATTAAACTGTCCCTCTGATTTCCTAGCTCACTTTCAGAGGATGTTTGTCAATCTAAAGCCCTTTCACAGCCTGGAAAATACTGTCTTTTAATAAAAGTCCTTTGAAATCCTTATCCATTATCTTGGCATCTTGTAGAAGGTACAATTATGTCCCAAAGTTTGGTTGACCAAGCCTTGTTCAATGGATGACAGCTTCCAATCCTCTTCAGTAAATAATGGTTCCATTTCTGTAAGGTTTTTTTTCTTGTCCTCTATTTGATATCTCAGGCCAGGGAACAGTGTATATTCCTACTAATCTGAGTTTAAATGAAGCAGACAGCTAACTTTGATTTGCTTCTGTTCCTTCTCATCAGACAAACTGGCTTGCATTAATCATTTTAATAAAAATGGCATTAAAATTATCAAGTTTTAAAAAGACACATGACCCACCAAGTTACAAGTATGCATATTAATTACAGCTTGTCAAAATTTTAGCAAAAGCTCAAAGGAATCACAGTTTTCCCTGCATGTTGGCTTTAATTTGGAAAGCTCCCCATAACGCAAGATGTATCCCATCCTGGTACAGTTCTCTAATCACAGTATGCTTTAATTTTGATGGATGACCCCCAAATGCTTTAAATCCACTAAGATTTGCAGTAATTAGAATTTTTAAAAATACTTTGTTTCCTGAACTATCCATGGTGACATCCATCTATTGTCACATAGATTTCTCATGTCATTACTCATTCTCCTTGAAAAAAAAACCGAAAAAAAATCAAGTAATTTGTATTGAGGGCTTAGTTTTGCTACTACATGGTGGAGGGAGCATGTTTTCATTTATCTCTTTTTAGTCACTGCTCCCTGTTTGAGTGATTGTGCTCTGAAGAGGTGCACATTTTTCAGAAATGTTGGAAGTCCTTCCCCTCCCATCCCAGTCTCCAAGTAGTAGCATTGTCCCAACAAGAGAGCCAGAAAGTCACTTCATCCATTCTGAGTGCTTGCCAATGGAAACTCAAGCATAAGGTAGAATTCACCAGGCTTTTGTTTTCCTCTGTTTCACGCTTCCCTCTCCATTTTCTTTTTATTGTAATGTTTCACCTTACAATGTTTGTGATATAATATATAATGCTTGCATACACAATTCTAGTGTATATTTTCAGTGCAGAATATTTATTTATTTAGTGGTTGTACAAAACAAGACAAAGTGTTGGGATGTTAACCTCCTGTCACCTCCCCCAGACTCCAAGCAAGGTTTTTCTCTCTTCCTGAGTCATGATTCCTTGTCTGACCTTTGCAGAGCAGCATATCCTTTCTCAGTCGTGTTCCACAGCGTTGCTGATGGTTTGCTGCTGTTTGCTCAGCTGCTTGTGCTGTCCTGTGCTGTTTTCTCTTCCACCAGCCTCTACTTTATATCTAGTCAGAATTTGCATGTTTAGTCTGTTTTTTGCTTTCGAAGATTTCTCTCCTCTCATTTCCTGCTTTGGTGGTTTCAGATAATTCCTTTATTTTCCGAAGTGCATTTCCCCCTCCTTCGCTCTTTGCCACCTGCATCCCTTGGCTCGCTGATGTGTCTGATGAGGCGTTCCCTCCCATCTTCCCATCAGAGCCTCTCTGAGCGAAGTTTGCTCCTTGTCCCTGCCCCCGGCCATCTCCTGGCAGCCAGAGCAGTGCCGAAGGGAGGATGCTTCCCCCGTGCTGCCGTGCAAAGCCTGCCCTGCAGTGCCCCTCAGTGCAGGGAGAGGCAGGGGAGCAGGGGAAGCACATCTGGGAACAGCTGCCAGCCGCAGGGGAAGCAGCAGCAGCCTTGTCCCATGGCAGAGGGGGGCTGGGGGAGCAGGCTGTGATCCAGCACATGCCTCTTTCTGACGGGCACCGGTGAGGGAAGCCTGCAGCTCCATCAGACATTGGGACTGATGTGAGAGATGCTCAGTGTAGCTCAAAGTGCCATCTATGGAGGTCCTCTTGCCTTTCCACAAGCATGGTGTTTGCTGGGCTTTTCCCTCATTCATGGCTGGTTTTACCCTTTCTTTCAGAGGTGACAAATCCCCAGCCCAGCGAAACAAGACAGCAGGTCTGTACCACCACTTGCCAGGGTCTGGATTTAGGCAGGGAGCCCAGGAGGGTCCTGGCTTGACTAACTAGGGGAGAAAAATGTTTCCTTTCTGGGCCAGCTAATAATCAGGTCATATTAACAAGTAAAATTTAATTAGGCTTCTGATTAGGAAAGAGTAAGCCAGAAGTTTGAAGCTTGTTGTGTCAACAGAACAGATTAGCTTGAGTCTGGTGCTCTGCTTTCAATAAGGAACTGTTAATAGAATAATGGTTAGTGTCTGACTTCCTCATGAGATTCTGACCAGGATACAGGGCTTTGGGCAGTTGCTAAGTATCACAGGATATGCACTGGGACTTCGTAAACAGCCAGACAGAAGGCTACCAAATCATGCAGTTACAATAAACAATGATAAGGGAGTAGGGAAATCTCTGACTTTAATGAATTAGGTGAAACTTGCATGTTGGGAAAATACCAGTAGGTTGCTGTCATTTGCCTGAGTGACCAGTTGGAAAGGCAGATGTCCTGCTGAGGGGCCCTGAACTCACTGTTGTACAAGGCCTTATTTGCAGAATAGCTCTGTTCAAAAAGTTCTGAACAATTCTGACAATTGACCCTTTTTACTGGAAAGCATTGAGATCATGTCACCCACAGTTTGGGAGTGGGCTCATGGCATGCAAGGAGAAACTGCCAACATGGTGTGACCTGGAATGGTAATGGCATTTGGGTTCTAACTGGGAACAGATTTTAGAAGGAGAAAATAAATAATGTTTGTATATTTTTTATTGTGCCTGGCTACTTTCAGGCAGCTCTGAGAAATGGCCAGCAGATCATCACATACTAAAGCATTGCTGTTTTGTCATACAAACTGGTGTCACAGAAAATCAGGGAACCGACTGTTAAAACCATATTGTAAATGCCTAACATTTAGATATATAAATAATGCTTAGCCTACTTTCCTCATCAGGATAGGATCCAGTGACAGTGTGATTAATCATGGGCTGTTCAGCATCAGTAGGGGGAAATGAAACCTATTAATGCTGCCGTGTTCTCCAGGCACTGAGGCTGTGCTGGGAGGAAATGATCTCTGATGTGAGGGAAGACAGACTCCTAATTCCACACACAAAATTCCACCTGCTGTCAAGAATGATTAGAGATCAGAATGGTATCTGAGGGTATCTGTGGTGATTGCTTGATCTTTGTGGCTAATGAAGTTAACTGTCCACAGTCAGACCCCCATTAAAGATTTGTGTGGTGTTTTATGTTGTGCCTAAAATGCTCCCCTGTCCCAGATATGTAGGAGCAGGACAGCTGCTCCCTTGGAGGATGCTTGCTCTCCCTGCCTCAGACACCAGCAGTGTGAGGGGGTGCACATTGCTCTCAGCCCAGAGCAGCAAGCTTTGCTTCTGCTTGTTACTTCAGACACTGGGGACACTTTTGGATGCTGCCATCATCACCACCAGCATTAATGATGCTCTTCAACTTTAATTGGGAGCAAGGGGATGGGAACAAAGCAATGTTTCTTCTACATCTTTGAACTTCAGCACAGTGGATTTCAATAAAGACATCTCCTGTTCTACATTATAACCAGGCTACATTTGTTGACTACAGAAATTATTCATTTCACTACAACCTCTATGGATTTTGCCCTTCCTCAGATCACTTTGAGTTAACCTATGGGGAGGGGGAGCAGATGTCCTGCAGGAATGCCAGGTCTTGGATTCTGATGTGTCTGCAGGAAAGCTGTAGATTGTCTGAAGGACACACTAAGGGCAATGCACTGTGATCCATCAGCTAAGAGAGAGCAGGATGGTGATGATGTGAACAGAAACACAGTGACAAGTTGCTGTCACATGCACACTGCTCATGCAGATGACAGGGAAGTGCTTGCACTTAACTGGATCCAGGTAGTGGTATCAAGGCTCCCATATGGAGTGATTTGTCTTAGAGGCCAGATAAGCTAAAAATAACCAGGCAGCTGTAGGGGAGTTTGTCTTGCCAGGTCCCCCTCAGTTAGGGAACTGTATTAGTAAAGCTGAGATTGCTTCATTACTGTCATTGAACCCACTGAATTTGGGTACAAATGTAGCAGCACTGGGACCAGGGGAGAAGCAGTAATCAGAAATGTTAATTTGGGAGGGGAATGGCTAAAGGAAAGGAGGTGCAAGGGGAACAAAAAAGGTTCAGAAGTGGAGAAATGGAAAGTAAGATAAAAATCAAGTAAAAAACAGAGAAGGACAGATTTTCCAGCAGTAAGAGTACGAGATTTTACAGATGTTAGTGTTGCTGTCCTACTGGCCTAACTGGCCACCAGGATGCCAGAGGGAACCCTTGGGACAACTCACTCTCCTGCCAGCCAGGCCTCCTTTGGAAAGGACTGGTGTAGGGGGTCAGAGCCAAGAGGGTTAAATTGCACCTTAATGTTCAATGCTGTGGGTAGGGAAGGTGATGTTGATTTCAGTAGTAGTTATGTGTAATTAATAGGATTTAGCATTGATAAATGATAGCTTTGTAGCTGTGTGTAATTGCAAGCAAAATAATGTAAATTGGAAACAGTTGTCTGTTTATTAGTTAATTAAACTGTTTTATTATTCATTAGTAATAGGTTGGTTAATCAGTAAGAATTACAGTCCCTATCAGTTCTATCTCCAGCCTGCAATATAAAGGAGGAAAGCCAGACCCTAAGGCAAAAATCCAGCATGTGATTCTTCTGAAACTGGACCTTGGATGGCTGCATCTCTGTGGAACCCAAAGGGATAAGAAAGTATTGTAAACATGTTAAACACCAGTCTGGTTACTCTTCCACTTAGACTGTCTTCCACAGTAATCTACAATCCTCGAGGTGATGTATTTATTGTAAAAGTTCTTTCATTCCCATTTTTAGCTCATTAGTTCCTACATGGTCAAAATCGTTCCAATCTCTCAAATGCCCACGTAAATATTTTGGTTCTGCTACTTTCAGCTTATGGCTCCTCTTTTGGAACAGGGGGGTTGGCAAATTTTTGTTTGGAACTCTATAATCATTTTTTCAAATCTCTCTGTCATTGCAGATGGGATGGTTTGTTTCATTTTTTTCTGAGTAGCCTTTTATTTCTTCTTCCTGTGAAACATTATTTAGTCTCCTTTGGGTAAAATTCTCATTCCTGTTTTAAATTCATTTGATGGTTTTCTAATGATTTTGGGTCAGCTTTAATGCCTTATGAATAATTTCATTATTTGTTCCATCTTGTTTCCTGGGTTCCTGACAGCTCCTCTCTCACTACCTCTGTCCTGATGTGCAAGTTTCTGAATTAGCCAGAATTTAAAGTTTTCCCCATGTAGATGAGCATCAGTAATACACAATTGGGTACTATTTGTGATACCTTCACACCAAAGTTCTTTTAAGGATGGTGGAAGCAGAAGCTGTTTTACCCCTTAGAAATTCTGTCACCTTTGCTGTTTACCACAGCCACGATCACTGTTTCTTTGGCCATGTCTCTGCCCTGTGCCCAGCCAGCAACAAATGGCCATGCCTCATATTTCAAGTGGGTTTACTAGGAATGCTGAGTAATGCATTTTACGCTGGATTACTTATTACATTTGTGTTTTGTGCCAAGATCTAGTTGGATGAAAGAAGTGAGTGCATTGAAACACCATTTGAGAGGATTATTGGTTAATAACACCTTGAAATGCAGTTGAATGTTTTTCCTCGTGTAAATTTATGCAAATGTTTTTCCACTGAAGGTGGAAGTATTATAATAAAGGCAGTACTAGGTATATTGAGGAAGCTGAGCTATTTGGGTTTAGTTACCCCATCTCTTAGAGTTGAAGATACTCATCTGTCCACTCTAATTATTTCCACAGAAGTTTTTGTTTTTCTTTCTTCTCAGTTCCTCTCTGAGCTGAATTGTACTGATTGAAGAAATGCAGATGTTTAAAAGGTTCTCTTGGTACCTGCTGCTATGTTGAAACTGGATTAGTGCTTCAGCCAGTCCTACTCCAGCAGCTACTGCTGTTCAGCCATTTGACCTTCCTTAAAACTCAGTGAGCAAATGCAACCTGCTTAATGCCAACTCTCTGCACACCTTCTGCAATGGTTGCAGTTCCTTTCGGCATTTCCATCCTGCTGCAACTGGAATTAGATGGATTTATTAATTGTTGAGTTTACCTCTGCCCAATACTGTAGGCTGTTCCCTCTCTGGAGCTACATGGAGAGTTTTGGTGGCTTCCTCTGTTAGAGCTAAAGATGACCACTAAGGGTAGCAGCTTTGTAAAGGATTGCTCTGACTGCTGTGAGCCCCAGATCCCTTCTTGTTGATAGCTGTTAGCACCTTTTAGCTCATGTTAGTGCAGAGAAGCATAAACATGATGAGGAGAGAGCAGATGTTTGAATAAGTGCTCTAGGGACAGCACTTGAGAAAGAATTAGGATGAGCAGTGCTCTTGTCCAAGGGCTGCATCCTTGGAGGATGCTGCTGACCACAGCAACATTCCTACCTCAGATTCTTTTTTGCCCTTTTTATTTTTGAAGATTTGCACTTGGAAAAGTATTTAGCTTTCATTTAAGGTAACTTTTAGTGAGTTATGCTCCTATTTGCTGGCAGTTTCACTCTTCCCTTTTCTCCCACACCCCTTTTTGAAGGACCAAACAATTGACTTTTCAGTCAGAGGCAGAGTGAGAGGAGTTGGTCCACAAATATGACATTCTTAAAAGTTTCTGACTACTGATGACTTTTGTTGCCAAACTTGTATTTCTTATCCCTGCATTGAATACATGTAAAAATTTCAGTGAAAAACTCTGCTTTTCAACTGTTGTTCCTGATGTGGTTTGGATTGGGAAAATCTGGGATGCAGTGCTGTGCAGAAGAGAAACAGCAAACCTGGACTGCACTGCACAGTGGATTATTTCAAGTACAGTGAGTGGGGGAAGAAAGACATTGCACTTAGAATAGATACTACACTTGACAAAAAAGCCTGAGTATTCCACACACTGCTAATCTTGCTAGCTTTAGTTTTTATCAGAAAGTCTGTCTGAGCTGATTTCCATATCCTGTTTCTTGCTGTTTAGTAAGTGTTGTTTCTGTTTAGTTAGTAACACTTTGGCCAGTTGTGTTTGTTGTGTGTGTTTACTTCCCTAAATTCATGGAAATGAGTGTTATCTTTTCTTATTTGGAGTAATAATACCAGATAAAGCTTTTATATCAACATGAATAAAACCAAATTAGTGAAGATATTTTGTCTATTATGAGGGCTTTATTTGAGCCTTTAATTAATTTCATTTCCTGAATTTAGATTCAACTATATGTTCTTCCTTTTAAATGTATTCTGCTGTCCAGGCTAGAATAGCTCTTGTGACAGATGCAGATATTAATGAAAACTCTTGATCTGGTGTGTAGACCTTATTGAACACTTACAACACAACCTGAATTTGTAGTTGCTTTCCAGCCCTGGAAAAATCAAACTGACATCAGAGATGTGCCCATTCAGTCACTTAACTCCTCTGGTGAGAATCTCAAGAGGCAGGGGGGAGAATGGATTAGGATGAAGTGAGTTTGATTTGAGGGAAGCATTGTTCTGGGTTTGTAGTTGGTCTCTTTTAACAAAAGCTTTATTATATAGCTTATTATATAATTATTGCTCTGTTACTATATTCTATATCACTCTATAATTATTCTATTATATTGTAGAATATATCTGAGTGAAATTGAACATAGGTTTGTATTGAAAGAGGGATTCCTTTTTACTAGAAAAACTAAATGAGTAGAAGTCACTATATTTAAATATGATTTAATTTGTTACTTTTTAGAGCAATAGGATGTTCCTTCCTTCCCTCCACTCTCTCAAGTTAAGGGCTGGGTCTCATGAAATAAATGCTTTCATCATAACTACATGTATTGAATATAGGAAAAAAGATCACATTCTTAAACCAAAGACTTGTGCTGGCATTCCAGTACCTAATGATATTTATTTAACATCATTTTTAATGCTGTGAGTGACAGGAAAAGGGTTAGACGAGAAAAAAGGGCACAGTGGTGTGCCTGGATATCTGTTACAGAATTACAGTTGAGCTTTTGGAGCGTGGGTTAGATTTTTGTTCAATTTTCCCAAAACAGGGAAACTCCAGGGGACTCCAAAACTATGGATGCAACCACATAGAAGCCCAAGCAGAGGAAGCTTGGTATGTTTCTACCTTTTTTCCTGTTTCACAGTCTATTTCATGTCTCTAGTTGTGTTAAATTGCTGATATTTACTGGGTGTCCTGCAAATGAAGAACTGATGGTGAGGGCAGCAGAGAATCAATCTGTACGGGAGATGTGGCAATGAGCACAGGGAACAGACTCTGACAGAGGCCTTGGCTGTAACACCTGGTGGAGCATGAGAAGAGGCAAAACATCTGGGGGTAAACAAGGGGTGGGTGAGTGATGACAGAGGCACATCACTGTTTTCTCACTAAGAAACAAAATTTCCTAACAATTTGTCAGGCTCTACCTTTTCAAGCTGAAATTCATTACTACATCAAAGTGAATGCCTCGCTACTAACAGAATAAATGTCTCTATTTAGAATGTAAATGAGAAAAATGTATGAATTACAGGACATTTTAAGACTTGTGAGAGGCTGGGTGGATGGAGTTAGTCTTATTTTAGAAATTGGCTTTGACATAATTTGATAATAAGTAATAGGCTTAGTTTCTGATTCTCTAATAACTTGAAAAGCAGCAAATCTTTGCTGAATGTGTGAGCTGCATTACACATAAATGCAAGGCAAGGGGTGTATGTGGGGGGTTGGCTGCTTGGTTTGTTTGCAGCCTGGCTGCCTCCCTTCCTACAATGCTCTCCCTCCCTGGCAGACCACTGGGAGAAAGGGCTGAAGTGAGCCTGTATGCCAGCTTGAGGATGTTATCCTTTTCCAGAAGATCTTGGGAGCCCTTCAGGGGTTAGAAGCACATAACTGGAAGTTTTGTACCTCCTGTGCTCCCCTGGCTCCTTCTGCCTGGAGGAGAAACCTGCCTGAAAATGCTGTATTGGATGATTCTTGGAAACAAACACCTGAACGCAGATGCGTTCTTGTCAAAAGGAAACCCAGAAAACATTTGCACAGATGTGGTTGACACAGGAGGTCATGATCTCATTTCATATGTCACTGCTTAATCTTAGCTGAGATAATTACAGACATATGGCTGTCTAAATATGAAGTCAACAGGAAGATATCCAGCTACATGTGGTACTAGGAGTAAATCAGATTTAACTGCAACAGCCAGCAGCTGAGGCTATTAGGTGAATATCGGATATTCCCTGGCAAAATTTATCACTAAAAAAAGGACAACAAATTTAGATTTATTGATTCTTTGTATGTCTTTGTGGCCTGGTACCAGTATAGATAAAACTCACACTAGTCTCTCGTAATGTTCAAATAATGACCAATATAGAATTTAGAGTTACTTATTTGTGTATTTTTTCCAAGGCATGACAGGATGAAAACCCTGTGTCCAGAAAAAGTTGTAACATATTGCCTAAACCGTCTGGGTTGATGCTGGCAAATCCTGGAAAACACCCAGACAATGAGGTGTGGATGGTTTGTTCCCCTGGCCAGCAGCTGGGTCAGTGCTGTCCCTTGCTTGGGCTCTGAGCCAGCCCCAGCAGCACAGCAGCAGGAGGTGCAGTAAAGCCCTCCAGCAGAGGGTGGTCTGTAGTACTCAGAACCAGTACAAAATGTCCCTGATGCTTTTCCTTTTATAGTGCTGACCCCAATTATTTTTTTTTCTTTCTTTCCAGAAAGTCTCATCTTGTGGCCACACCATTATGACATTTCTGTAGCTCATATCCACTGCAGCACAGCTATAGCTTTGACATTATTGCTTCAGAGGACTCCCAGAGTTACTTGGGAAGCCCATATTTTGGCAGGATAGTGCCTTTGCAGCATGCAGTGAAACCCCCTGGTTGTTCCAAGCTCAGTGGCAGTTTCCTGCACAGCCATGAACAGACACCACTAATTACATTATTTCCTGACTGTAAAGCAAGAGGATGGGCTCTCCTCTATTGCCTCCTGTCATGCTTTAAACCATTTGTGAGCAGGGATTTGTTTTTCCTCCTGTGTGTAGTAAACTGAGGTTGAACTCTTGTGGTGTCCTTGCTCAGATTTGAACAGGGTCCCCCCAAATTCACTGCTAGGGTAATTATTTGTCCAGGTCCCAAGCAGAGACCTGCATGACGAGCTTTGGCAAGGCTTTGTGCACCAGCTTGTGCTGAGAAAGTGCTTGTGCTCCCCAGGTGCTGTGGGCCAGGAGAAGCCCCACAAGCCCACATCCATCACCCCATGACCTTTCCTGGGAGCCAGACTCCACAGGGGTGTATTTGCAGGACCACAGGCAGCAGCTCGAGCTCTGGGTGTGCACCTTCCCTTGGGCTCACGTGTGTTCTTGTAAACTGAGATTTCACACAAGCCAGTGAAGACATACTTCAGTTTTATTGTTGTTTAGGCATGGATAGAAACATTAATTCTTTTGCACTCTTGGTTCTTGAAACTTGCCTATAGTGAACTCGGAGCAGTGAAAAACCCAGCTCCTCGGATTGACGATTTAAAGTGCATAGGAGATCAAGCAGAATCCCAAAAGGCGAGGAGTTGTTTATATTCCTTTTTCTGTAGCTGTGAAAGTTGAAGGACTTTGTTTTCTTCTCGTTTGCCCTATATTCCCCTGACAGTGGTATGAAAATTTTCAGCCCTTCCCTATGCTTTCCCTTTGAAGTTTTCCCTATCTTTGGAAGATTCCTCTCTGTATTTAAGAATTATTTGTAGTGATATAAACAAAGAGAGGCAGTAGATGCACACTCCTTCACAGGACTCTGGTACAATGTTTCCCGTTCAGAGTCATGCCCACTGAATTTGTTTTTACTTTTACAAAACAAGTGTATCACTTGGCAGTGTTCTTGCACCAAAAGAAAAAGATATATTTATATATAAAGTAACTTTTTGTGTGTTCACGTTTTATTTTCGAAAAACAGGTGTTTAAAAATTTTAGAATTTTTTTAACAAAATTCTAAAAAGAAAAAAATCACAATATTTACAGAGATAACAGAATGGCTTAGCCATGCAAAACAAATTACTTTGGTTTTTCCCCCATTTTACTTTGGTTTAAATATTGACCAAGATTATAATTTTTTTTCTTTTTGCCAAATAAAACAGTAACAAATTAAAGTTTAGAGGCATATAACAGGATTTCCCTCTAATATTTTATACAGCATAGAGTTTATAGGACATCTTATGTATTTAATCCATGCCAATGCACTACAGGAAGCTTTTATTAAGACATCAGTCACTACTGCCCAGACATTTAACATTTTACAAATTTACAAGTAACAGTGTTTTCTGCCCCCTAAATAATGCAAAAGTGGCAAAATACATTTCCTAACGTCCATCTTTTTCTTTTATTTATTTATTTATTTTTGCCTACCAGTCTATAAAAACTTACTTTTTCCCTGGATATTTGTAAATGGAAACCTGATGTTCTGCTTACTTCTACTGTTCCTCTCCATCAAAGCTGCCTGTTACCTGCTTCCAGTAACTAACTTCCCAGATAAGATGAAACTTATCTCCCTTAAGTACAACTTTCTATTGGCCATTCACCCTAAAACCTTTTCTTATCAAGTACCATTCTAAAAATTCCCTCAAGCAAAAAACATGTTTATAAAGTTACAAACTTGAATGTAACTAAAGATACATAGACATTTCATTGTTACAATTATATGTACTGTTTGATAAATTAGGTACCAGTTAAAAACACTAAAATTATCTCAAGGTGCATTCAATATCTGTAGCATAGTTAACAAAAACACACAAAAAATATATATATATATATATTCTATTTTTGTGGGAAAAAAATGCAGCTTTGATATGATCACTTTTTAAAAAAAGTTTCCAATTCTGACTGGTATCTCTCTGAAAAGAAGAAAAGGTACAGTACTTTAAGGCAGCGAATAACATAAAGGAATCAAAACTAATCCAGAATTCCAGTTCCTTATCCTAATGCTAACATGAAAGACGACTGATAACCATCAATAAAATGCATGTCTTGCTCTAGAAGAAAAGGATTTTTTAGCCACCAGCTGTATGTAGGCTAGGAATTTTTCATAGTGTTCCTTACTATGTCTACAGACTTCTTCAGGGAAACTCTTTATTCCCCTTCTAGCTTGTTTAGCTTTGCATGGTTTTTTAAATGTTCACTTTCTTTAACAATTTAGTGTATTCTTGTCACAGCTGTCACCCTTCTGCTTTACCATGATTTCAAAGAATGAAAAAGGAGTTTGACATTTTCTTTAAGACAATCTTACACTCTAGGTACTTGCTACAAAGCAGAGGCTTCACTGATTACAACCAGAATCAGACATGTACCTGCTCAAAGGGTGTCATAAAAACAATTGAAATAAAACCATTACACTATACATCAGATTAACAGCAACTCCCAGAACAAAGCCTTACAGTGTATAAAAATAGCTACGTAAAAAATTTACATAAAGGCAAACAAAAAGAAATCTTCAGTGCAGACATTTACAAAAAAATATTTCAAACAGAACACAACATGGTGACCTATTATCATGGCTGTTGCCAAAATTAGTTTGTGGGGTTTTTTTAGCTTGAGATAATTGTGTCTAAAATCCTTTGAAAACCTGGTAGTATGATCTGCTTAATACTTGAACCATGAATAGCTGTCACTTCTTTGTATATGTTTAAATACAATCCACGTTCATGCTTCAATTGGTCTATATGTATTCTCTGAAAATATGAAAGATAAAGACAGTTAAATATTTTAAAATATGTTAACCATCATAACTACTCAGTATCTATGCTGTAAATAAACAGCTACATGAAAAGTACTTTCTTCTGCAGCTCAGTAAAGTAAACACTTTCTTTCATGACAAGAATCACTGTTGCAGTACTGTTCACAGCAAATCCAGTATGTTTGTCTGGTAAGTAATGGATTTATGTTCATTTCAGTTATGCAGATCTACTGATCTGAAGGAATACAGAGTAGAAGATGGCACCAAAGGCACATCGGGTGTTTACGCTGCAACTTTTTCAAAATCCAAACTGACTTGTTTTCCATCTTTAAATCCTTCCTAGGACATCATTTTGGTATTCCCAATTCCCTTTGCCAAACTAGTAAAACAGTGATATTGTTGGTAAAGTGCCTACAGCAATGCTGCATCTCTTTATACACTATGTAATTGCTCTGTATAATCCATTACATTCTAAATACTTAACACAAAACTTGTGGCTTGCATTAGAAAATTTCAGACAATACGGACATATTGAAATTATTGACAGTTGCATTCATTTAAAGAAGAAACCTTGTTATATAAATATGAAATATCATAATGCCACATAATTCCATATGCTTTAAACCCCTGCTACCTCAAGAAGGTATCCAGTGCTATTTACTTAAGATCACTGAAAATCAGGGCTGTCTACAGCTTTCCTGTGAAGGAGCTTACAATGCAAGCAACCCTGAATATGTAATACTCTCATTTTTAAGACTATTTGATGACTAACTCAACAAACCTCTATGGTTAGCTGTTTCCAGACTCTTGTATTAACACAGTGTTAATTTTAAATGACCTAAACTGGCCAGAAAAATGGTCTGAACCCTCCTTTGGGTACTAGGAGGAGAGGTGCAGCAGTGGTGTATGTATGTGTGAGCACAGGGTGGTGCTCTTGGTGCTCTGCAGTGCTCCTGCAATTCCCCACAGAACTTGGGCATTGGCCAGACCATTTGTAAACAGTTTACTTCATACAGATCCCAGTGGGGGAAACTTTCAAACCTGTTACTAATGTAAAGAGACACACAGTGTCTCTTTCCAGGATAAAACTGATCATAGTACAGGTGTGTGAAATCTAGACTAAGAGAATTGTTTTTTTCTAAGGGAAGGAAGTTTCATGACTTTATATTAATGATGGAAAAAGTGACCAAGGACTTGGAAACTGTTGCCTTCAGTAAGGGAAGAAGTTCCTGTAAATATTTCAAGTCATAACTTGAAATCTTCTGAATTCTATCTAAACATACTCTTCATATAAACACATACATACACACGAACTGTGGTACAGTATAAAATTTGTATTTTCATTTCCTCAAGAACATGCATTAAAATAAAGCCACGTATCAAGTTCCATCTGAATGTCAGACTTCTTTTTATATTTGTATATGAATTTCTGAATTCTTAACTGGCCAAAAGCTTGAGTCTGTCTGTCCTAAAACTACACCACAAAATCACCCCACTGCCTCACCTCTGGAAGGTGAGCACCAGACCAAGCTAGAGCTTTGATCACCAGAGAGAAATGGTGGACAAAGAGATTTTAATGCTGCAATATGAAACGCTTACCTGGAATGATGACTGACACATTTTCTCTTAAGTTTCAGATTTATGATTGTTTTCCTCTAGTTTTTTGTTTTCTTCTATATTTCCAAGATCTTTGTCTACATGTTTTGATGCTGTCCTACAATGTAAAGGAAGGTCAATTTTTTGCATGTCTACAGCCTTTTGTTCCATACTCATATTAATGACACTGCCTCCTCCCCTCACAGTGAACAGAAAATTTTGACAGTTCTGTCCTGAGCAGAGCAACAGGTTTGCATATGTCTGTAAATAGACCAGTGACACCAGATCTCCCACTGCTGTGAGTACCACAGGAAATATTACAGCAGGACTCTGTGTGTTGATCTACCTCTTGAGGAAATCAGAATTATTCTGAGCTAGCAGACATTCAGTAAGGTTAAACCAGTTGTGGAGATCCATGTTTCTTGACAAAGTAACTGTGCAGCTTGTTTCAATAAACACGAGTCTACTTTAAGGCATACTAAAGCGTTACAAGTGTGGCTGAAATATCTTGATCAACACAGCAATCTTTTGTGTATTTGTAGTAAATGACTTCAGAGCCCGTGCCAAACGGAAGCTCTTCAAATGTGAAGAAATTCATGAAAATTCTGGCACCACTGAAAAAAAAAATCTAACTCTCACTTGTAGGTCTGTGTTAGCTATGACTGACAGGCTTTGGGTAAAGATGAGATTGTGTAAATGTTTGAGGGGGGGAAAAAAGGAGGTATGCCTCATTTAAAATAGCAGGTCTTAATGCAAGTAGTGGCGATGAATTAATGAGTTAAGTGCTTAGTTTAGCTTAGCACAATAAAACCACTATGCCATTCATTTAATCTGTGAGAAGCCTCACTGTCTGCCAAGGTGAAAGATTCCTGCAGTGCTGTGATAACATTTTGAAGGCCCCAGTTTTTAAAATGTAAATGGGCAAATATGTTTGAGTGGGACAAAGTAAATCCCTTGTGTCAAAGCAGATTATCGTATCCGTATTTTCTCGGTAGATAATTTGCTTCCCCTACAGAAAAGTATGGTCCGCTGTGACAGACTGGTGCATATGCTCACCCTTGCTTCAGGGCACAGACCCGGAGTGACGCTGACTCGCAGAGTACAATGAAGACACAGGCTGGGCAGTGGGACACGTCACGCTGACACCATGCAGGAACGCACGGAGCGGAGCGGGATTGTTGCTGGAGGGGCGCTCCCGAGCACATCCTCCATCTGAGCAAAGGCTGCACCCACTCCTGCCCTGGGCTAAGGACCCTGAGCAGCGCTGCTGGGGCAGCGAAGCTTCGTTCTTGGCTCTGAAAAGCTCCTGGGGCAGCGCACATGCACCTAACACCTCCCCAGCTCTGGGAGCGATACTGAAATGCTGCTCTCCATCGTGGGGAGGATGGGATTCTGGATCCCAAATCCCACAGGCTGCACTGAAAGGGACCCCTCTGAAATCTTTTCAGTTTTAGAGGAGGTCATTTCCTGAGGGGCCACAAGTTTTAATATTTTAAAGCTGCATTATCTTTTGCTGTTGGTTTAGGGTGCCTCTTTTATGTCTGTCTGGACTGTGACTGACAGGAAGGTATCATGCTGAAAGCCCATTTACTGCAAAGATCTGAGCTCCTCTTCATTACTGGCAAATTTAATTTTAAAAGTGCTGAGATAGTATTACAAAGTAACTTGTTCTACAGTGGTAAATTTCTATTGCACAGTAACACTCTATTTTCCCTGGTATTCAAAACCTGAAACACATGACATGAGTAAAAGGGAAGGATATGAAATGCAATGAAGAAGAAAATTCAATGCTTCGGTAGGGACTGACCTTCTGTGGGCTCAATAACCTTTCACAAATCTCTTTATTCCTAACAAAAAAGAAACAACCCCTCAAAAAATCCCTTGAAAACTAAAAAAGTTTATAATTTAAAACATGTTTGGTTTAGGTTGAGCAGATAATTTGGCTTGTTCATGTGGCTAAGGAGTCTTTTCCATAAATAAGTCTCACAAAATCAGACACAATAGGGGAAGAGATGAAAAGCTGAAAGAATCTGGACTCAGGCAATTACCTGAGCTGAAGTGAGTTGGATGTGAGAAAGCAGTACCATGCACATCTGTCCTCATATAACTGCTAATGTCTGCTCTTGGAGACTGGATAGACTATTGGCATGGCTCACTGGGATCCTTTTTTTTGGCCTCTTGTCACCAGTTTTACAGTGCCCAAATCAGACTGAATCTCATATGACCTGACTCTTAACAGCAGAGAGAACTGTCTCGTCTTTGATTAGGTTAAAAGCATTCAATGACTAACATCAGGAGATCCTGCAATGAGATCAGGTTCTGATTTTTAAAGTAATCTATTTTAATTTATATTCAGTCAAATCAAATGTCACCTTTATTTCCCTAAAGCCACACTGGGCAAAAATGGGAGACTTAAAGGGCAACACTAACTTTGAAAGAGGCAGGTGCTCCAGAACTCTTTTGGAGGATGTTACAAACCACTTGCTTGAAACGAGAGCAGCAGCAGTTTTTCATGTCTGACAATCAGATGGATTTCGATTCTCAATGCCTGAGACTGAAATGCAGCCATTTATTTATGATGGTTCAGTGATCCTGCTGACCTGTTTTTTTGTTCCCCAAATGCTATTACCAAGACAGAATTACCACCTCAGCACAAACAATGCTGCAGCCTTTTTTAGTGCTATCTAAACTGTGTCATTAAGAGAGGCAGGAGTTATTTTGCTTGGAGGTGTGGTCCCCAGGCAGGGCTTTGCCAACAGCAGAGGAGCAGCAGCCCCTGGCACGGCACCAGTCCCAGGGCTCGACAGACGTGCTTGGGTTTGTAACAGAAATGTCTCAAAACATGGGTTCCATCACTTTCTGAGGTGACTTCAGGCACAGGACAAGTGGTCCTTGTCCAGCTTAACATTCAACAGCAGTTGTTCCTTTTAATGCACTTTTTCTGTGCATTAACTCCTGCCAGCTTGCTCCATCTGCAACTCAAGATCGACTTCCTCATAATATTTGAGTAGCTGGGTAATGGAGTCTGAACATATAGAAATAGTCCCAAGGATTTGCCCAAAAGGGAAGACAGCTCACTTTACCCAGACCTGGAGCACTATCACACTGTTATTATCTACAGCTCCACAAAAAAAGCCCACACCTTTGATAGTGTTGTTCTGAAGAGTGAGAAGTTGGTTGTATAAATATGAGCTTACTCGCTCTTCTTTTTTTTTTTTTCCCTTTAAACTAATTTGTAAATCATGGATCATTCTGAGCTCTTACTAAAATTATTACTCGTATTTAATATTTATCTATGCTTGCTCTTCAGGAAAATCATTATCCTCAGGGAATCCTAATCAAAATCTCTCTGTAAGTAGTACCAAAGTGAGATTTTTAGCATTCTTTGGAGTGTGTGTGCTGTGAGGCCACTATTTTCATGGATCTTGTTCAGATACTGTTCATAACATTGTTTGTAATATGAAGACCATTTTCCATGATAATTGTTCTGCCAGCTGCAGTGTAAATACAGACTACATATAGGTGACCCAAAAATTGCTGTATGGTTTTAATTTCTGATCTCTTTTAATCTCACAAGTCTAGGCCTTGCCCTCAACACTATTTAAGGAAGAAAGTGTGCAGTGCTGTTTGTCCTTGTTACCCAATCTTGTGGTAATGACAGGTAAGATATACACATCTGTGTAGTTCTGGGTGCTAAACCAAGGGCCATGAATTTCCTTAAAGCTACACTCAACAGCACTGTTGCAGATGATTTTCTAGGAGCAAATGGTTTTATACATCCCAATCTGGACTGGCTGCAACCTCCTTATTTACTCCAATCTTGCTTTCCACTTCCTCCAATTATTTTTAAATGTCCATCAGTAGGAAAACCACAGAGATATTAGAAAAATATTCCAGTCATCAAGAAATGGGTGACTGTTTTTAATTTGTGTCACTTTTGTATTAGATTTGCATTATGAGCTGACACTTTCAGAGATATTTGGTAACTATGTCTTTTCTCTGAAAGGGAACTGAGTGAAAACCAATACAAATGCTGAGTCTTGTTAAAACATTGTGAGTTTCTTACATCTTTGGCCCACTACATCTGACTCATATGCTTGTTTGATATGAAGTATCAGAAAAGCAGAACTTTTAAGTTTCAAGTGTTCACTTTCAGAGATGCCAATAACCTTTGTCATTACTGTGACCTAAAAAACATTCTAAGAGTTCGATGTGCTCTGAGTGTGAACAACTTTAAGACTGCTGCTGTGATTCAGCTGGCTCAGCAGAAATGATGTTCACTGGATGTTGAACCAGTTTAGTGTTGATCTAGCCTTATGTGACTTGAGATTTGGGCACCTCCCAACTACAGGGAAAAAAATGGGGCCAAGGTCCAACTACAAGCCAACTTCCATGACTAGAGAGCAGGGGACAGGGTGTTGAGTGCACTATTTTCTTTCTGAATCTTTCATTTCTGCTGTACCTCAGCTTTTTCTGGCAAGGTGAAAATTTCATATACAAAGCATTTGCCTAATGTGGGTGTCCTGCAATCTCTTAACTGACGCTTGACACAAAAAATTTACAAATATTCTAAAGTGCTGAGTTATATTCTCTTCAGTATAGATTAGTTTACAACATCCTTTTTGGAAAAAGGAGAAATCTGCAGAGAACAACTGTTTGGCCTTCTGCTCAGATGAAGGAGAAACAAGGCATGCTGGGGTAGGTAGCCTCAACTCTTTATTCAAGAGGAGGCTGGATGCAGGATGTGGAATACAGATGAGTCTCTGATTTATGGGATAATATTCACACTGAAAAGAATATGTGGCAATAATCAGCTTTTCCATCAAGTGAAGCTGGGGCAGTGAGTAACTGTACAAGTGATTTATTGTGAATATACTCCAAGGCTACAAGTATAATTCCTACTTAGTGTGGATGACAAGACAATAGAAGATTATACAAACCACAACACCAATAACAAAAAAAGTAATGTTTTTCTTGCCTCGGCAGACTTGGAAAGTTCTGTGCTGCTGCCTTCTCAGACTTTCCTTTGGCGTCACTTTGGGGATAGAGATTAGGTGAGTTACTGGTCAAGGGTGGGTTCAAAAGATAACTGCTACCTGCTGGCCTGGATGGAGATGGGGGGGTTCTGTCCAGAGGTGTAAGTTGCTTTTTGCAAGGTCTACTTTGATTGCTAGGCTATGATTCATAAAGAAAACTTTGTCAGAATAGGTACTGACATTCTGCTTGCTCCTGCAAATATGGTGTGCAGAAAACAGGGAGGATAGCAACAGATCAATTTAAAAATATACAGAGAACAGGAAATTGTCAATGATGATACATCAATTAAGGGGTTTGCAAGCCAGCAACCATGTGTCAAATACAGAGACTATTGTTTAACTATAAAGGCATTTTTGTTTCCAGTGAACCTGTCTAATCAATTCTAGGTCTAACTTTTCCTCTAAGCTTTAGGAAGAGAAGCTGAGCATGAGGAAAAGAATTGGTGTCCATTTAGATTATGCCATATCCTATCTTTGAAACAGAAAAAATTGTTGTAATTCATAATATCATCTCACGCTATATTCTATGATTCCTGTCAGCTCTCCCCACACTACTCAGTGGTGCAAGAAGAGATATTTTACCTTCTCTGCCCTCAAACCACCTCATCCAAAGAAACCCAAAGCAATGTACCACAGGTTCATGACTCCACATTCACACATTCGAAAAGGAATGACAAAGTTATCTTAGACATTATTGCAACAGTAGCAAAGTGTGGGAGGAAGAGCACTATGTTGTTACTTTTAATATTTTACAAAAAAAAGCATAAGCTTTGGGAAAAAAAAACAAACAAAAAAAAACATATAGTATCCAAGTGTGGTTCTGTGCATGGGTAATTTATAACAATTCTATATTTGGAAAACTTCAAAAACCTGATCAGTTATGGTTGAGCCAAAGTCTTTATATATTATCCAAAAAAAAGAGCATTTCTTAGCAGATGGAGAATTCCTTGTTGTACTTTCACATCAGTGAAAACACATTTGTTCACAGTAAAATCCCACCAGTATATTTTAGGTTTCATTTGGTTCAATTTTAATGGAAGATCATACTAAAACCAACTGAACTTTAGGACTGCTTTTACACCTGTACTGATTGGAGCAGGTTATGCACAGCCACTTAACCTCCCCTGCTCAGAAGCAGCTGTGAGAGCTGTCAGACAGCAAGGCTGCTTCTGACTGCCCTCAGCTCTCCCTGGAGATAAAGGTATGGGGGCAAGAACAAATGGGGCACACAGTAATAGCCAGCCTCAAAAGGATGGAGCAAAATGGTCACTTCTTGACACCTTCCCTACTATTTTCAGAAGTGAGCCTCTGTGACAAGGAAGAAAGTTGAAAATGGAAAATGCTGTTCTATGCCTATGATGTATAAAACCTGGACTGGGATGAGAGCTCCTAGATTTTTTCAGCAACAGAAGCTCTATTTTTACCAATTTTATTTCAGAAACCTCAAAGAAACAAGTAAGGATCTCTCCTCTCCCTGAGATGGTTGAGTCTTATTCTGTGTGTTATTCCATTTTCAAAGGAAACAAGGTAGCCAATTTCTAAATGAAGGCAGTTTCTAGCAGCAGTACAGCCAGACAGACTTCCACACATCAAGTTCCACAATTAAGTACTATATTTAGATGCAAGAGTCAGCACAGACTTGGCTGTCAGGAAACAGGACCTCATTACTACTATGATCTATGAAAATCTCAGAACCCCACCTCCAGGAGATGAGTCCCATTAAGCATTAGGACAAGCCAATCAGAGGTGCCAAGTTTCCTTTTGCTATCAAGTGCACCTACTGTAACAGCTTTTCCCCACTCCAGAAAGCTGGAATGCTGTCGAGGAAGGAAAACAAGTAAACATACATCTCTTTGTATCACTGTTCTTTTTCCAGCTTAGTATAAAATTTTCAAAAAATTCTTACTTTGATTTCTTCACATAGAGCCAGTAGACAACACCTGCAATCAGAGCAACCAGCAGAAGACCGACCACAATTCCCACTATTAGCTTTGCCTGGTCATTAACCTTTTCACTATTGTCATCTGAAGCAAAGAAGAAAAGTTAATGAGATGACCTATGATAAAGTAAAGCATTGCAACATTTCTAAAGAATTTTCACCAGAAACAGAAAAAGGGATTAGAAAGTTAAAAAAAGGAATAAAAAAAAGAGAGAGGAAACCATACATACCACCTCTGTCCTCTGGCTCGTCATATTCTGGAATACTTACTGAAATGAAAAATGTTAAAATTGAATTAAAGACAACACAGACCTAAAAATCACCTTCAATTACCTATCTATAGCAATAACAGAAACTGCAACAGTGTTTTCCAAGCAAGATATTTAATCCCATCTTTAAATAGAAGTCTTTCCTTTGTAATTATACTATATACATTAGAAGAATCTTACTCTAAACCTGTAATATTCAAGTCAGAAATATTTCTGACTGAGAATTTCTGTCCTACCTTTCCATAGCTTCTCACTACCTTTCATCATGATATATTATTGAAGCCCAGTATGGCTGATTTCTATTGTGAGTCAAGTCATACCAATAAACTGTAATTTAGGGACTAAGAGATATTGTTAATTTTGTAATAAATAAATATCTCTGTCTAGTAAATGAAGTATTACTTTGCAGTATTTTATACTATTATGTTGTACTATTATTTTGTAATATTGTTTACTTTTGTAGCTAGCCAAGAAAGTCATGAAGACTAAGTGGCTTATTATAGAAAGCTATCAATAAATTTTATGTACTACTGATCCAGAGTGGATTTACAATTGCTTGACTTAAGACAAAAAGGTTAAATATCTTAGTGTTAACATTACTATGCAGTCCTACTCTTCATTTGAGTGTGATGTATGGGTACTTTATGAGAAACTGTAACTTTAAAGAAATTATCTTTAGAGGACACTCACTAGCAGAGACGTTCATGGAGGTCACAGTCCTTTCTAGCTCATTTTCTGCAATGCAAGTTAAAGTTACATTTTCCTCAGGAGCAATTACAATTTTACTGGAAAATTTCCCATTAACATATTTTGTCTCCTCTGTCTGAAAAGGTGAAAAATGAAGATTAGTATCATTTAAAAACACAAAGAGCAATACACGCATCACTTGTATTACACAGTGAAAATGGTCAGAGGGAAATAACTTTCAACTAATATTTCAGTTTTCCAAACAATAGCAAGAGAAATACTACATTGTTTTATTAAATGATAATGTGAATATTTGAAAGAAAAAGCCAAAATATCCAGTTATAGATAGCATAGTTTGTGCTGTAAGACCAATGATAAAAAAGTTTTTTTCTGAAAAATTAACAACATTCTGTAATTGCTTTTAGTTCAAGTACTTAAAAAAATATTCCAAGTGAAAAAATTCTTAAAATTTCAAACTTCTAAGGTATAATTTTTTCCATCTTGCTGTTTCTCATTTATGTCACTCTAAGGGGAATAATTGTTCCAAGTTTTCCAGTTCCCAGCTTTCCACGCTATTTCCCCACCAAGCATTATTTTGCCAAGCTACATGTGTCTAGTAGCACCTACAGTATCTGTACTGTAATATCAATGTGTTGTTCCTTAAATTTGCTGCACATCATTCTTGGATTAATGCAACACCTAGAGAAAATTATTTGCAATCATTTATATAGCTTCAAGACAATTCCTGTCCTATACCTGCAAGTAAATGGACCAATTTTGTCAGCTACACATAATTTCTGTAGCTCAAAGCAAAACCTAATGAAATGTAATGGAATCTCCAGGAGCACTCTACATTCTCCTTCCAGCCACTGACTGTGGAGAGGTCTCATTTATTTCTCCTGCTAAGGCAAAATCTGGCAATGCTTTTCATGGGATTTGGTAATCCATATAAAAATACTTCAGTTTGCATATTTTCCAGGTATTTTCCCTGCTATATATGAGTTCTTCTTGTTTATCCCTCAGGATGAATGCATAATCGTTCTGTTTCCAGTGAGAAACAACAGGTATAACCATACAAAAACAACCACAAATATTAGGATAAAAGCTGAAAAGCACATAAAGAACTATAATGAATGTAATTTCTGATTCACAGATGTCAAATTTCATTACATTTCACTCAGTTAATGCCTACATCAAGTGCCCATTTGCTTTCTAAAGTAAGTTCTACAGTTCCATCATTATTTGCAAATTCTTTATGCAATGGCAAAATCAGCACATTACCCAGATAAAATGACTAAGTACCTTCAATTAAAAAAATGCATATTTCATTTGTAACCTTTTCTTTTTCCTTCCAGCTTCAGCTTGTAGCCAGTGGATCTCCTTTGCTACCACCTGTTCTATTCAAAAAGGCTTTATCATAAAAAAAATCATCCATGTAAGTACGTGGTAGCTACAGCTACCACTTAACCTTCTCCTACATAAACAAAAAAGACTTTTCTTCAATCTCACTACCTCAAAAATGTTCCTTGATTTTAATTTGCACTTCCTATACAGTAGTTTTTGGTGAATAAAGTAATAAGAAAGATACTTGCTTTATTTAGGATGCTTCCGCTGCCCGTAACTGTCCACTGCACTGCTGGCTTGGGGAAACCTTCCACATGGCAGATAATTGTCTTAGACATTTTATTTGTGTTGGTTTTCTTGGTCATTTTGATTTGAGGTTTTCCTACAAGAACAGTATAACAGTTAACCATTTTATTTAAAATTAACAATTAATAATTGTAACCATCTGCTTGCTTACCTTCCACAATAAGTTTAAGTGTCTGTCTTTTCCTCAGTCCTTCGACCTCCTGTAGAGTAGTTTCACAGACATAGTTTCCAGCATCTTGATACTGAAGACTTGAAAATGATGGACTTGTTTGCATTCTGGTATTGTCCTGATAAAGTCAGGAGTTAGAAATGACAGAGATGGACTCACAATAAATTAACCCCTTAATGACTACTATCAACACAAGTTTTCACATGCTTTGGAAAATTAGAGCCTCACTTTTTTAAGCTGTTTCCCCATTAATAAGTACATTTGAATATACAACATGAAAAGTGGAAACTGATGGAGATTTATAGACGCCATCTCCTTTCTTCTTGAACAATTTTGCTTTTAAATCAAGAGCACAGATGGGATCAGTTATTAGCTCTGAGCTTTTCTAGTAGGTTGGCCAAGACCATGAGTGATAAAACATTTGAGACACAGGTAACTCTCCTCTAGGCCAGGCTTATGAGATCAATATATGCTCATAAACAACCATTAAGCTTCATTACTATAAGTTTCAAGCACTACAGGTTTTGTATAAAGCCACCTCTTCAATAGCTACATTTTTCACCATCTAACCTTTCAACCCTTGCCCTTTTGTTATGTTTATCAGAACCAAGACCAAGCAAACCTCTGAAAAAATGCACCAAAATTACGCTAAATGGGCTTTTCTTCTTAGAATAACCTTATTCTCAAAGGGCCTTGTATAGACCATTTCACAGAAGTTGTATTTGTGTTACAATATGCCTTAATTCTCTCCATTTGGAAGCTGAGCTGATAATTACAGTAACTGATTTTCAGTCATCAATGTGAGTAGATCTCATTTTAACCACATGCGTAAGACCCATTTTAACAATATTCTTTAAAAAGCTCAATGAACAACTTCCTTCCTTCCTTCCTTCAAAAACACTGAAGTAGCAGCAGTAACATAAAGAGGTGAACACCCAGATGAAGTGTGAAATAGATGAATTACTGACCTTTATCCAAAACACAGTTGCATTTCTACTAGAAGAAATTGTGCATGACACAGGCAGGGCCTCTCCAATCTGTTTTGTGACTTCTCCACTAGGAGTAAGCTGCAAATCCAGATCTGGGATAGAAAGAACATTTGTAAAAAGTTAATCTCAGAAAGCCTGGCCCATTTCAGAGGCTTATCAAGAAAAGAAAATGTGACTAATTGCACTCATTAAATTCAAGATTTCATTTCTTCAATAAAATTCAAGTCAATTTTACAAGGAAGGGAGATGAGAGAATTTTTCTAAAAACAGGCATTGCAGAACATTCATATTTTTGCTGTAATTATAGGCTAAAAGGAAAAGCAAAACCTCACTAATCACTAGACAAATGGATACTTTTTTCCACCTTGTTCTGCTGAAAGAATGACAGAGTAGGCACAATAAGCTGAAGAAGTACTTCACATAACAGTATGTGCACCTCAGAAAGGGATGCACGGAATGCTGTGAGGGTAGCTTACTATGGGCCAGGTAGAAATGCATCTTCAGGGGAGGACTAGTGCAGGTGGGGACAGGTTATCCTACATAATAATTGTGGAGAGAATAGCAAGGGTCAAGGGGTGCCTTTCTTTGGTGTGATAAAACTAGAGGACTTTCACCCTCAGAATATGAAGGGGATGAAGAAGGTCAAAGAGGGTGTATGAGACATGATACTGATTGAAGGAGTGAGAAGTCTAAATTACAGGGTTGGGGAACTGCACATGAAGCCCTTTATTTGTTCTTATTTGTGACTTAAAATGCCACTTTTGTGTACCTCGAAAAAGAGTCCAAGCTCTGCCTGACATATTTAAGCTCAAGGGAAATTGCAGTCAGGGACAGCTGTGTTTGACACAAGGCAGGGTGAAAGCCAGTAACAGAAACATCAGGAGACATTGCTCTGGATTTTTCTTGTTTAAGGATTTGGTGGGCTGGTCATTTAAAAAAAAAAAAAATTAATCCTACAGTGAAAGAAAAGCAGAGTTTGCCAATCTTTATTTTGCTTCCCCTCTGACAGTGCCTTGCTTGTAAGCCAAGCTGCCTGACTGAATGACTATCACAGATGTGCGCACACACACAAACACATGCAGTCAAAAGCACGTGACTTCATCTCACCATGACTTCATCTCACATATAGTACTTGCTGGAAAGGGGCTGCAAAGCCTCCTTTTGGCTTTTAAGCAGAGCTTAAAAAAACACTTGAGACAAAAATAACAGTGGAGGAAAGTGAGTTTTCCTTAACAAAACAGTGAACTTCACTACTGGCTTCATTCAGTGGTTACCCTGGGAACACCATCGTAATTAAAGGTGGAACTTGAGGGAACAACTAGGGCTCAGCCTGTACTACGGGTCTGCAGCATTATTATCTGTATTACAAGCCCAATGTCTTTTCTGAGAGGTCACAAGAACTGTACTTTCATCTGTGAATGAGTCAAAAATCTTGATGAGATAAAATGGCATCTTGTTTCTGTATTCCTATGGGGATTTCCTATCCTCCCTCCTGAAACCAGTAAATGGAATCCAACTATTCTCCTGTGGCTTCCAGAAGAAAAAAAAAAGAAATAAAATAACAAGACTCCTCCAGTGAGCAGTATATAGATTTCGATAGTGTATGGGATGTGTTTCTTCTAAAACACATTCCATCAGGGCAGAGGGTGGCTGAAGAAAAAGCTATTATTTTTTTTCCCTCAAGAATTTCATTCTACATGTACTTAAACCTTTTGATACGTACTTAAACCTTTTGTTCTTTGAAGTAAGATAGCACCTCAAACCTAAGAGATCACCAAAGGCCATTCAGAAGGCATTCCTCTTATATTTCCCATAGGAAGCAAAAATTCATGGAAGTTTTTGCCTTCATCTCACACAAGCCTGACACTGAGCCCAGAGAAATCCTTCAGCCCAGTCTTCCTGCAGGGTAGACTGACTGTGCCCTGCTGGCCCCTTTGTGTGGTGCAACTGGGACTACAATCCCTCCCACACTGCTCTTGGTTGCTATAGCAGTTCAGGAAAATGTAGAGGGCATGAGATGAGCTACATATTTCAGAGCAGTGTTTATATGACTTACAAGGCAAGACAGAATTAAGCAACTGTTTAACATAGGATCCCCTCTAGAAGCTCTACGTGAACAACTTGATTTAGCTTAATTTTCTGCCAGTTTATCTGTAAGGTCCACAAAGTAATGTGATGTAGTTATCTTAACCTCTCTACTTAATAAATAATCTCACTTTGGTACAGAAGTATGAGGAGAAAACATTTTCTTGCATATAGAAGATTATCAAAACCAAATTGTTGTCTCCATTGCAAGAAAAACTTTTCCGAGAGAATTTTCTGTACATTTCATGTTTGGCTTTGAAATGTTCTTCAGAAACAAGCTCCTCATCAGGCACCATTTTCAGTATATGCTAGCTCTTAATGTGGTCTCATTTGAAGTCTTGCATTGATTTCAGTGCTGTCTTTGCATACCAAGTAGGGCAGGGAAGAGACAAACAGTGCATTCTGCACGTATCACCACATCATGCGAGAGAGGTATGGAGTTAAAGCGGGCAAGACTGGAGCACACGTTTCCGTTTGGAAGCTGTGGCACATCTAGGACACACTCCCAGCATTTAAAGGAGGCCTCTGATGGAATACTGTGCTGCATTTGGGAAAACTATGCAGGCACTTGTTTGTTGTCTAAACTCCATAAATAAACTAGCAGACAACTGGAAACTTCTCCTAGTATCTTGAGAATAGATTTTTCCATGCAACATTCAAAAGGTGACTTCCCCTGTATTTTCAATGGCTTTACTGAAAGACAAGACAAGTCAAGATAAGGCTATAAAAACATCTATAAAGAAATACAAATGCTATACTCCTAAGACCTTAAATTTACTGGATGGCTTGCAGAACACATTTTAGCAGAAAGGAAAGCATCACAAAGAGGAAGTTCCACAGACCTACTTATTCCACACTAGGTTTTATGTGCAGAAACAATTACAGAATCATAGAATGCTTGGGCTGGAAGAGACCTAAAAGATCCTCGGCTTCCAACCCCTCTGCCATGGCCAGGAACACCAACACTAGACCAAGCTAGACCAAATCCCCACAGCAACAGATAATGAAATGGCACTGTGGGTTGAAAGTTGCTTCTTTATAGCTGAGGGAAGAAATACTTGTCCTCTTCTGCTGGGTGCTTTCTTTGCCTTACCCAGGGTGTGCTTCTACACCTCTGTAAGTGGCTGTAAACAGCTTTTGCCCTGGTCCCCTGCCTGCCAGTTTTGCTCATCTGACCCTGGGCAAACTCACTGAAGAAACAGAGCTGGCAGAGAATTTACAACCTCTGTGAAAAACCACAAATCCACAACATCAATCCTGCTCTGTTGCTGCCTCTGTAGAGGGACAAATCATGCCAGCCATGAGCACTCAGTTCTGCTGGACTTTAAATTGGGACCTGGCTGCACAGATCCTGCTCTGAAGGCCAAGAGCTCAGGTTGTACAGTCTGTCCTTTATGTTCCATGGATAAGGCAGGGAATCTTTCATCCCCCCTCGATTTCCTTCATAAATAATTTCCCTAAGCATTACGGGTAACTCTGATGCTTCAATGTCAATTTTCAGCATTCTGTAAGTCTCATAATTTACAGTCAACTTGGAAAAATGGAGCTTGGTATTATCTACAAAAAATATTTAAGGATTATGGCATAATAATGTATTTTGATACCAGCAAGAAACTTTCCCTACATAGACACCAAAATAAATCAGTGCCATTATAATGCTTAATAAAATTGGTTTGGGAAAAGACACTACAGTTGAAATTTAACAAATTACTAGAAATAGTTTCTCTAATTTAAATTAATTTTAAATTAATTTAAATATTAAAATTAATTAATTAATTATCTTAAAAGGATTTTAATTAATATTCTATTGCCTGCTTTTTGTTGTGCTTGTGGTTGTGTTTTTTAAGAAGAAAATAAAAAAATCTAAAATGCTGAGATTGGATGTGAAGAAATGAAAAGCCCTGACTCCTAACCAAGTTTTTTTAGTGTGCCACCACAGAGAGGAATATTCATCCATATAAAAGGTGAGCAACAGAACAAAAGAGGGAGAAAAGGTAGGAGTTGATAAGCATTAGTAAGTAGTATCTGAAGGACAAACTGCAGAAATGCTTCAGACCAGCATCAGAAAAGACAATGAAGTACCTTAAGGATGGTGCATGGTCCGGACATTCAGGAATTACAGAACTACTCCAGGCCACTGCACCTCATTTAGAAAAAAGGCTTTATTGCAGATAGAGGTATTTTGGAAAAAAAATGAACTCTAAGTCAAGTGAAGTAGTAGGGTACTGGAGTGCAGCTCTGAGTTCTGAGTAGCTGTATTAGCTGCCAGCACTGGGAAGATTCATGTCTAGAAATTACATGTTTCTCTGGCATAGCAAAGCTCTTTGAATATGCGGACAAAATGGAAGACACAGGAAAATAGGCTTGTTAAAAATAACTTTGAGCTGAGAAAGCCATTTTTTAGAGTAATTATTTACGAAAGTAAAAGTAGACATGCAACAGACTTGGAGAAAAATCAAAGGGTTGGTTATACCACAGCAAAGGAACCTTTGCTATCCAGCAGTGAAGAGGCAGCAGCACAGAGACCTTTTCAGGTTTTACATGCCCAACTCTTGGCAGAAGAGGTGGGCAGGGTAACAATGGATGATCTTATTAAAGGCAAAATATTCATTAAATATAATAGCGTAATTAATCATGTGTAGTGTAATTAATCAATAATCACCAATATATTATGCATGTATTGTACCACTTCCATGAAAAAAAAAATTCAAAACCAAGTATAGAAACATGAAGTTTGTTTTAATGTAAAATATAACTACAGTGGAAGCCTTTAAACTTCATTATCCTTCAGATCCCTCTGAACCTGTCAACTACTGTTGATACTGTGAAGACTACAGACAATCAATGTTTTTAGGGGAAAACTTCTACCCCTGGCGTGAGTTCTATTTAACAGCCTCTGATAGTATAGCAGAATTTGAGAGAGTTCTTGCTCTTGACTTCTGCATAAAGAGGTCAAAAGCAGCTACTGCTTCAATGGTTCAACCAGTTCAATGGCTGCTTTCAAAGTGTTGCTGATAGTGTGACTAAACAGTATCCAGCTAAAGAAAATTTACTGAGCTCTGTAGCTCTCATGATGCTGGAAAAAGTAAAAAAACCCAACCTTTCCTATGTGAACTTCCTAAGTTACTTTTCTAGGCTCCTTACACATTAACCTCATTAAGGGAATGGGAACTTAACTACGAAGAATGACCTTCAGTGATATTCCTGTGGATTAGTTTCCATGTTTGTCTACATCCTAAGGCACAGCTGGAAGAAAGTAATTTGCCCTATATACGTTCACATGAGCAAAAGATAAAATAACAAAATTCTCACCATATGTGATGGTGTAATAGAACCAAACACTATCCAAAGTTACGGGAAGTGAAAGGATCCAGCCAATGAATTGAGAAAGTCAAGATTTTCAAACAGAAATATATTAGAATAAATAGAAATGACTGGACACACTTTTAAACCAACACTTGACCTGTAGGTAACTGCACTAAGCTGCATACACAAAGCAGAGAAACCATCCCAGGAGGTCCAAGATCAGTTTGAATCCTACCTAGGAGTGCAAAATGCAATTACTTACAGTGCACAGTGATGGTGGTCGAGTCCATCATGCTTTTGTCAGTCAGAGAGCACTTGTATTCTCCTGTTGCATTTCGTCTCACATCTGTCATTACGTAAGTATCTGAGCTTCTTATACCTTCTGTTTCTCCCTGTAGGTGGAAAACAATACATTTACTGTACATGGGCCTGCTAAACCCACTAATTTTTGTTGAGGATTTTTTTTTTTATTATAAGGATGGTGAAATACTCCAAAGCATGTATAGACATGGCATCATTGAAATGTAATTACCTATTAATTAAAATAACATTTACTTCCTGCATGATAACATTATTTTAAAAAACAGCTACAATCAAGAGCTTACTCTTTTAATTGAATGACTAACTCATTTTAAGAGGATGTTACAATACAAAATTTAAAAGTTTAGCCAAAAAAAAAACCAGTTTACTAACAAGTATTGCAGAAATCAAAACAACAAAACAAATTGTATTTCTAAGTCTGGTTCTGATATATTCAGCTTAGGATAAATCACGAACTGAATTGTACTGCATTGCATGTTTTTGAACAGCACAAGCACACTGGTGTTTTGAATTAGCCAGCAAATGCTGCTTTACCGCTGTCCAGTTCCCCAGTTTCCCCCTGATTACAATCTTAGATCAGCTTTGAAACAAGCATAGAATGATACCCTAATTCCTATCTCTGAACCCAGAAAGAGATTTATAATACCTGTGAGCCTTTCAAAGAGATCACCCACTGCAACTCTCCTTGAGAGGAAAGACCAGTATCAGGCAGCAGGGAGCCCACAGATAAGACAAACTCGGGTGTTTAGCTCACTCACTGTGATAGCAGAGCAAGGAGAGATACCAGACACTTTTTCACTGGCATTTAGTGACTTTCTAGGATGACTCACTGAATCTAAATGGCTGTTCTGAGATAAGGACTTCAGCTCCTAGCTCCCTTGCTCTCTCCAACAATTCAAACATGCCAGGAGTCCAGAGTAGTGATGATTATGTTCAGAGGGTGACATGCTGGGTTTGAAATATCTGAAAGGACACCACTTCTTTTGGCTACTCGCAAGAGCAGCTCTGCTCAGAGCTGCAGCAGGAACAAATAAGGCATATAAAACAGGAGTGGGAAGCAGGACATGGGAACAAGGACCAGGAGTCTTAGAATATAAAGCCACATCTGTCTGTGGATTTCACCAGTACTAAGAAGATTAATGGTAACAAAGCCTTTATTTTTCTCAGTCTGTGTCTTAAGCATTTTACAGATTTGTTCTTCTGTGCTGTCATACACATTATTTTTTGTGTTGTTAAGCCACCAAACAATTAACTGAAGAAAACAAATTGCACAAAGATTAATCTGTGAAAGTCCAAAAAATAGCTGAATTAATTTGCTGTACTTTCACTGCTGGATCTGTGTTATGACACCAGATGAGATGGTTTTCTTTAAGATGCCAAACTGCTGTAATCAAAACAGTTTAATAAAATACCTGATAATGGGAAATAAAACCTTGTAATTTTTAGTAGGTCTAAACTCCTGCAAAATTTGGGTGGGCTGGGGGGAAGGAGAGTTTTTTCAAAAATATTTTGGCAACTGAGGTGAGGTGTTCTCAGAGTGTGATATAATGGTCAATATATAATTCTGCGTTTGTTGCATGGAATTCCTTTCTTCATTTGTTACAAAACCACGGTAGACACTGACATGTAGCAATGTCTGCAGGAAGGAATGATACAGAATATTTCACTAGGCAGCGACAGCAAGGCAGGACTTACTGGAATGTAAAACAGGAACTCCTGTGGAGGAGGATTGCCATTTCCTGAGCACTTCAGAGTGATGTTATCGCCCTCTTTAATGGTACTACTTTGTGGCAGCACTTGAATAGTCACCTTCTCTGTTGGGTCTGTGAAAATAATGTACATATTTAATAGCTTCAGCGTAATCATACAGCAACACTATGCATACGATATTCACTGCCCAAGAAAATGCAATTTTATCATCCCGCAGCTGAAAATATTTGCATGTGTAGATCTTTTTATAAAAGAACCTGAAGTTAATCACACTTTCTATATTCTTGCCAATTAAGTGCAAAGAACTCATATGACATAAAATTCATTTTTATTCTCCAAAATACCTGTAACTGAAACAGCAATGATTACAACTATGTCATGTGCTTTAAAGCAAAAGAAATCCTGATTAGTATGAACCATTTCATGGTATGATTTCATTATGAGGGATTAACTTGTCCTCTGCAAAATTCCCTATTTGGAGGACCGCAGCAATCAGAAAAACAACTGAAGCTCTCAACACCATGTATTAGTACTAGATAATAGCCTTCTGGCATTAAAAAGAAATAAATATGAACTAAGCAACTATGTTCAGCCTATTCTATATGCTGATCACTAGAGGCTTTCAGAAAGATAAATCTGGTGAACATAATAGGACCCTTAGCATAGTCAACAGAACACTAAATGTAACATACTTCTGTCATGTTCACTGAAGTTGAACTATAACTTACATTTTACTTTCATAATTTTTTTAAAGCAGAGTATTCTTTAGCAGATGCTATTATTTCTAAGCAGAGGCCTAAACATAATTTTTAGAAAACAAAGTAAAATGAACGAAATTAAAATAATATGGGCAGATAACTCTCACTATTCTAATGTCAAAGGATAAATAAAATTCCATCAAAGATGCCAGTCGTGCATTAAGATACAGCACAGCGCATCTTATTAGACACTAAAAAAGTCTCCCCAGCAGAGAAAGCCCTGGCTGACAGGTGATTTTGTGTGTTTAATGAAGCGTGTGCTGCACAGCCCTCCCACCCTCCAGGCACTCCTCACGTCAGTCTCCTGCAGTGGCGTTTCTCAGCACCAGGAGCTGCCTTCCACTGCAGCCCCGAGAGCCCTAACCCAGCCCAGCTCCTCACCCTCCCCAGGGCTGGATTCCAACCTGCCACAGCCTCCCTCCTTCAGAGCCTGCCTCCCTTCCCATGGAAGCACCAACATGACCAAACAAGCTTCTACCTCAGCACCTTCAGAGCTGAAGCACAACTTTGCCTGCTTGGAAAAGGGAAGTGCAGCGTCCCTGCTGGTGTGGAATACAAGAGATGCAATGAGGTAGCTGGCCAGGAATGCCATGCATGCCCCTCTTGGTAACTGCTGGGCCAAAAAACTCAGTGTCAGGGGCTGCTGCAACATGTCTTTCCTTCAGTCAAGTTTATGTTAAGGTAAAGTTATCATGAAGAATGTCTAGATATATCCTGGAATTGCTTAGGCTTTGTCTTGGGATTGAAATGGGAGGAATTAATAAAGAGAAAGACTTTAACTTAGAACATTTTTTTCCCCACAGAGATAAACAGAACTGGATTAATAATGGACACAGTTAAACAAAAATTACATTCTTGCAAACCACCAGGCTTTTCTCTAGAAATATCCTATCCTTCTATCTACAGTAATCAACCAAGAGCAAATTTTAATTTAATTTGCTAAACTAGAAAAAAACCCCAAGCATACAGAAGCAAAGCCCACTTTAACTGCTGTCTGAGAGGAAGAGGCCATTCTTCTGAGGGCAGCCTGAGAACAGGAAGATGGTGCCCAGTGCCATGCAGAGTGGCGCCTGGTATGAATAATGTACTCCCCTGCTTTCACTAAGAAACAGGAGCAGCCTGGTGAAGGCACCTCTTGCCTCTCAGTGGCACACATGCCTGACTTGGCCCATCTTACTTGGTGCTTTTGCAAATCTGAGATTCTGCTTTCTACAACAGCAAAATTCCAGGAGCCAGCACCAAAAGGCAGCCATTTAGTAAATGAATGCTGCTATCCAGAGCTGCCCCAGCCACTGTGCCATTTCAAAGAAAACACCAATGCTGGAGTGTGAAGTGTCCTTGACTCTAATCTGTTATGTAAAGCAGTTTATCCATAACAAAACAAGCACCTAACAGCAGGGCATGACTGGGAAGCCTGCCTGACAAACATTATCTTTTTACACTGATTAATGCTGAGCAGAATGCTACATAACTGGAGTCTAGATGATTAAATAGCTGAGATAATATCTAAGTGTCCAGCTCCAAGACTCCTCTCCCAGTACTCCTTGCTTTCAGTAGCTTCTTTGCTTGCAGCTGCAAAAGCAAGCATGTAACTGCTGCTATCTGAGCTAAATTATCCTAATCCAAGTAACATCCAACACAGCAAGAGCTAATTCACTCTTTTTCTCATACTAGGTTACAGTGGCTGGCTTCTTCCAGGATGTGAACTAGCTATTAAACACTTGAGTACTAAAGACTGCATAAACTCAATGCAAAAGATAAAGTAAAAAACCAAAACAAGCAACAAAACATTTCTTAGATCCTGACTGAATAGAGATATCTTAAAAAAAAAAATCTTCTGAAGGCATAATTCTAATCACACTCTCCCCATTTCTTTAGGAGAAATGGATAAATTGCAAGGAATGAGCAGCAAGTCTTTATGATTTGGTTCTATTGCTTTAGGGATGCAAAATATCAGTTTTGACAGTCAACCTAAAATAAAAAAGGCTGAACGACTTCCATTTCTTAAGCATCAAGTCTGCCATTTTTTAAATCTGCATTATATTTGACTCATTAAAAAAAATCACAATTATTGAGAAACTACTTAGGGAACACTGAACTAAACTAAAAAAGCAAAATGAAATCAGATGGGTCATTACCATCAACTAACAGCAGTCATGAAATGCATCTGTTGAAGCTTGGACATCTATTAATAAAGAATTTCATAAATTAATTTGGAGATGCATTTATGCAGAGTAAGGAAGTGAAGTTACAGCAGGTGAGAATACTCAGAAAGAAAACTGTAACTCCACACTCCAAAGCCAAAGTTCATACCTGAGGCCTCTCCAGGACTGAAGAATGTGCCTGTCTCCCAATATTTGATAATTAGCAACACACTGCTGGAATTAATTAAATTGTGTGTTACTAGACCAGGACTAGAAGAGCTAGTTTATCAAACATTAAATCTTTATACAGAGGGCACACTACACGTGGCCAGTGACCATCCCAGAGCCACACAGGCTTTTTTTCCCTTCATATTGGCTAGTTCTTACTTGCAAGTGCATGTAGTACACACACCACAGAAATCTGGAACAGCCTTACCCTCAACAGGTGAAGTGGCCCCAGTGCATGAAAGCAGAGGGGAAATGAGGACAGCACAGCATCTCTTGGCAAATAATAGCAACAAATGCTTTCTGGTCCTTACATTTCTTTCCTGGGAACATCTGCCATGCACAGCAAGAGTTATTCATGGTGATGGGGCTCCACAAATGACAGAAAACACCATGGTGAAATTTCGTACCCAGCTTTAAAAAGCACAACAACAAAAAAACCCAAACAAACGAACAAAAAAACCCAAACAAACAAAAAAAAGAGAGAAATGTCTCTAGCTTTAAATTGATAGGATAGGTGTTGGCAGGCTTGAAATGCCTATGGGTAACAGCTGTCCCAGAGGTTTCCCAGAGGTTTTCTTCTTTGGTTGTGCTGCCTGTTGACTTCAGATGAAACCAAAGACCAGCTGCTCCAAGGTTTGGTTTTATTTGATCAAGGTCAAAACAGATCCTCTACCCTGCAGCTCAACAAACTTTACCTGTAGAGGAAAAGCAGCTATTGCCTAGGCAGAACACACATGGCACTTCCAGCCCATGGCCTTTGTTTTCAAGGCAGTGGTGCACCCACACTACTTGGAGAAATTGAGTGCCTTATTGTCTTTGTTTGCAGTTGGATTACACAGTTGTCATACAGCACATTGCTAGGACACAGATGCTTGACTGTACACTTAGACCCTATAATTCCCAAAACAGGGACTCATCTTTTATAAGATGAGGTACTAGAAGTGTGCAGAGAGGTAATACTCAACTGGACATATTGTCTGTCTCCTGTTCCTCTACATCCTGCTGTGACCTGCTGCCTTCTACAGTCCTTCAGAAGTGTCATTTTACACGACTTTGAAAGGTCTCTTCCCCTGGTCTCTAAGTGCTGCCACCTCCTCTGATCTTTCCTTGCCAACAGCCTGTTTTGTTTATTCAAAGGAACATTATGATTTCCACATCCGTCGGTAACACAGTAAGAAAACCGCTTTAGAATTCAGTCCAGTTAGAAGCAATTATTTGTACATATTTTTTACTCAAAAGTCTACCAATATTCAAATTATACATTTTAAATGTAAAACACAGCATCTTACAGCTGTAGAGAAGCATTTTGTGAAAGGTAGACAGCCAGCATTAACTGCTTGGTGCTGACTCTGAAGAGATGAAAAATATTTGAGTTTACTAAAAACTGTATTGTGTATTTACTGCATATTTCAGGGGACACAGAACCACTTTTATCAACCACTATAACTTCTCTTAAAATTCTCAAAAGCCTATTTCACTGTAGCTTTTTATGGGTATCACTTTTTTCTTGTCAATGAAACCTTGATATTCATTATTCCATTGCTAGGAAAAATGAAATCTCAGGTAAATCTGAAGATAATAAAAATTACCTTGGCAATGTACTCAGACCTTCTTGATGCAAATCAGTTTTGAAGAAACCATTTCAATAGCCAAGCACTCTCTAATTTTGTAAACTGTTTCTGATTTTGCTTTCCCCTGCCCTGGAGGTAGATTTTGTACAGCAAAAGATGCTTTTTGATAACTTACAGTGAACATCAAAGACAACTGGTTCAGACTGTATTGTTTTCTGGCCAGATGGTCCATAGTAAGTCACAATGCAAGAGAACTTGGCATTTACATCTTCCTTTGTTGGCATGTACTGAAGAGACGATGTCATGGTGAAGAGTCCGGTTGTTCTGTCCACCATCTTTTGCAGATTTATGACCACAACTGAAAAGGAAATAATGTTTCAGAGTCACACACACAGGATTTGAAACCTTTTTCCTGTATGTTGTTGCCTGTTCTGCATTTGAGATCAGGCTGCAAACAAACATGTTACCCAAGAGATTGTACACTTTTCTTCCAGTACTGCCACTGAAGTATACCAGGAACATTTTACCAACAACATACTCCTAACCTACCTAATATTTTAAATCAAATCTAAACAAAAAACTAGTTGCAAACTGGTGGGTTTTTTAATACAAATCAGCCTAATTTGTAAGACAGAAAGAAAGCCTCAAAAATGATGGCAAAAAATTTAGGATCAAATTTATTTTTTAATTATTCTCAAATTTATAAGGAAGGAAAAATATTGTAGCCCTATTGGTCTATCAAAGTTGAAAAGAAGGGAAAAAAATAGTTATCCTTACATATCCTGGAAAATAATTAGTTGTATAAGATGATGGTGTGTGTAGTCCAATACACAATATTGTACATGTATGAAAATGAGACAGTTAATACCTTATAAGAAGTTGGAAATCAGATACAGGTTTTTATTAGTTACATAGGCTCAAAAACAGCTTTGGGATATCATTAATAAGGGCAATTCTCCTCCCTATGATGTGTACTTAAAACTGGAACTAAAAGAGAAAGATTATGTGGTGTAGCTTGGGTACTCTGAAAGGCCTGAACATCTCCCTCCAGCTGTATCTTTCCATAGGAGCAGTTTTTCTCAAAGGAAGAATACATTGGAATAAGGCAGAGCAACCCTTATAAACACTTCATGCATACAGCCCTGTGTGGATCCAGGGACATTGGCCATTCCCAGCACATACCACCATCGACGGGCTGCAGAACTCTCCCATTTTTGTACCACGTGACGTTGCCCTCGGGATAGCTGTCCCTTGAAATGCACTCCCCGAGCTGCAAAGCAGACAGGAATTAGCCACTTGCTTTCTCCACTAGGCTTTGACATAATTCTGGTTTTACTTACACCATTTTGGGTCAAAAGTTCTAGAAAGTTCAAATTCTTATCCTTAACTGCTTTTCTTAAATACGGCACATCGAATCAGTGAGGTATGATTTGGAAGAGGGTGGTGGGTCTGAGATCAGGGTGGCCCTTGTTTGCAGATCAGGCAGGAATAAACAGAGTAGTGGCAAGGAACTGCTCTGTGCTCAGCTACAGACTCACAGACAGGTGTTCATTCACCCCTTGGAGCCATCACCTCTGTCTGGGCTGTAAAGGGACTTCAGGCAGCTGTTGGGAACATAACTGTGAGGGAGAATGCTGCTCTTACCATTTGTAGCTTCTCTGTTTCTAAGAGGTTTGCTTGATGTAAGATTTCTGGTGGAGAGGGTTGTTCTAAAACATAAATAGGATAAAAGTACTGGTTGAAGGGAGCACAAACAGCTGTTTGAAAATCAAAAAAAATACTAAAAATATGTGGACTTTTGAAATGAAACAGAATAATCTAGCCTGATACAGTCTTACCTACATTTCCCCATTAAAAGAAGAAAGCGTGAAGTATTTTTATTTCAATATTAGCAAAAAAAAAAACAAAAAAAAAAAAACAAGAGCAAACTCTCACTTTAAATGTTTCACACCTTCCATAATGAATTCCATGTACTCTGACAATACATCTTTTAGCCAGACAGACTAGTTCACCACCCAGGAGGAGAGAACCTGATCTGATCTATTGATTTATAGGATACACATGCTGGAGAAGGAGCCAGTAGCACAGAAACTGTAGCCAGAAAAAAGCAGCTTTCCTGCAGATATTACTGTAGCTGAGCTGTCAACATTATAAAGGAACAAATTCAACCTAATCATTCTTCTAATGTTTATTTTTCCTAACTGGGATTATTACATTTAAGAAATTCAGATGATAGAGAAAAGTGTAATTATTTTAACTGATTCTGTGTTAGTTATGACTCTCTTAAAAAAAATAAACTCTTTTCCAGTGCCAGTTAGTCTTCTTACTTACTTTTATTATGGTAGATGGATCTCTTAGCTTGCCAAAGTGGAGGATCTATCAGTGTTTCCATCATAAAAGACTACTTTCTAGGGACTATATAACTTGTCTCTTAAAACAGTTTGGCCTGAAGCCTGGAATGCAAATTTTTATCTCCAAAAGAGACAGTTTTCCCCACAATTTTAAAAGAAGAGGGGAAGAGTGAAGGGAAAAAATAAATCAATGTCTATACAGTCAAGGAAAGGCTCTACACCCTATCTGTACTGCTTAAACAAGCATACTTTTCCAGACTGAAACATTCTTAACCATGCCAGTTTACAGAACCCTTTCCCCAAATCAAGCTTCCTATGAAATACTGCATGTCTGTTGGTAATTCCAGCCCTAAGTGAACTTCACCACTGTCTTGCCAAAGTCTCTACACACACTGCTGAAGCTGCTGATGTGCAGATGCCCTGCTCCTGTTGTCACAGAGGTAGCAAGCCTGTGTGGTTTTTTCCCAATAATCCATTTTACTTGTGTGCGTGTTTACGTGCAAATGCACAAATAATTTCACTTGAATGACCACCCCAGGATGGAACAAAATCAGATCAAAAGGGAAATGAAAGTGAATAAAAGAAGCTATTCATCTGACATCTTTCAAAAAACTTTTGCTTGTGGCAAAAAACAAAACCAAACAAAAGACACAGTCAAAGCTATACACTAGGACCATCATATTTTCTTCAAAGGACTAATAAAGATTTTTATTTTTAGGAGATATACACATGTTTATTTCTCTTTTGTTAGCTTTAAAGGAAAAAGGTGGATCTTTTCCATATATGAACCTATCAAGGAAAAATTATTTTCACATCAATTCAAGAAAACATGGTTTTACAAAACCATCAACAGGCCTTCTGGGTCAGATTTTTGAGTCCCATAAACAGGGGTAGTTGCCTGCCTGTCCCAGTCACCAGCTGATCAAGCCACGACACCTTCCCCCACCTCAGCCTTGCTTCCTTTTGTCTCTCATCTCCCCCAGGCCAGGTTGGAGAAGACCCCAGTTTTGGTGTGTTGGACACCCCTGCCCCGCAGTGATCCTGGGAGGGGAAGGGAGGCCTCCCTGCTCTGCAGCTGCTGAGTGGGGCTCTCCCCATTCTGGGTGCCCTGTGACTGAGCAGGTGTTCCAGTTGAGAGGCTGCCACCTGCTCTCTGTGAGCAGCCTCCAAAGGAAACGCTGCTGCCAGATCCCCGCAGCCGCTGCACGTGCACCAAGGTAATTCACTGTAAAACACCCGCTTGGCATTTACCAGCTCAGCGTCTGAAGCGAGGGAAAAAATTTAAACTTGGCAGCAAACCTCACTTTGGTGGGTTTGCAACTTCAGCATGCTGCTTATCTCTCAGCTTAAGAGCTTGCCAGAGTACTTTGCAACTCTATATAGCCTTATAATAGAGGGGAAAAAGAGTTCACTGCCTACAAAAGCCAAGCGCCAGTGCAGCAGGACAGCAGCTCCCGTCTGCTGGGCTGCCCTGCTTTGGAAACTGGCTGTTTAATTCACAAAAAAGTTGCTGACAGGATCCATCTGGAAAGCTGGTAGTGCTTGTTTGAGTAGTCAGTGAGAGAGACTAGCAGGTGGTACCTGCACATTGAGCCATTTCAGCTCCTCAGTCCTGAGACAATCAGGTAGCACAGCTGAGGACAGAACAAGCTCCAGCAAAACCCAGAATCAGTCATGATTTCTGGGATGCAGCTGAGTTTCAGGTGCATGAGATTCTGGTTTATGAGGGTCACACTGCAGCAGCCTAGCTCTGTACCTGTTGCTCCATGAGTTAGAAACTCCCCTCATTAAATAAATGAAGCTTGCCAGCTACTCTTAATTCTTCTGCAATTAAAGCAAGCAAGTGAGCAACTAAAAATGAGAACTTAAAAACCAGACTCAAGAAAATTAAATGCAAAGAAATGTTAAGAGAACCGTAAATAAAGTTGTGAATGCAAAGCAAAGAAACACAAAGGTAATTTTTCTTGAAGCGCTAAGTTGGCCATATTACATGCGTGGCATCCTCCCTTCTTATCTTCCTTAGTAAATAGAAGCTTCCTCTATTAGAATTAATGCACGGAATAAACCAGACAAGCTGTGCTCCATGGCTGAGTTAGCATTGTGTTAATGCTTAGTAGAGTACACAGTAATTCAAGCAGTTAGTGTTTCATTTTACCATATACCACTGCCTCATCTACATATTTACTACTGTGCAATAAGTAAACATGATAATTCTTTATCATTTCCTCTGAAGCACTGTGTTTACTATGCGTGCTCTGAGCACACTCCTCCCTGTTGTCATTAATTCAATTGTTCTTGCAGTCAAATTGAAAGTGAAACGAGGGAATTACTATTGGCTCCTAATCTTGCTTTAAACTCATTTATGTGACTGACAGCATAGATATCATTAAGGACTCCCTGGCACCTTCTACCTGAGAAAAGCAAAAGGCTGCCCTTCCAAACATGAATTTGTGTTCTTCAAGCACAGTGTGATCTCTTTGAAACTGCCCATACTCACAGTCAGCATGTTCCCACAACAGACTTACTCTGACTGTACAAATCTGTGCCTGAAGGGCAACAAAGGCCAAAAGCCATATAAAAACATGAAGCTAAGGAAGATAAGACACTGCAGTCACAGCCCTGTGTCTCTCAAAAGCCACAACGGATACCCCCCTAGGCTGACTCGGGGTTTGATGGATTACACTCCTGCTCTGAATCAGCACCAGGAAGGGACCAGGCTTGTGTGAGCTCTGAGCTGGGCTGTGCCTCACAGGGCTGGGGTTTGCACTGCAGACCAGCCTTGCCATCAAGCTGTGGTGAGAGCAAACACTAATGAACCTTGCTGTGCTCTAGGAGAGAACAGCAGACTGGTACTTCCCCTTCCTACCATCCAGCAGGGGACAAAACAAGCATTTGGGGCTGGTGGATGACTTTCCAGCCTCTTGCTCTCTCCCTCACAGTGTGTGCTGTTGCACAGTAGCTGCTCAGAGCCGCTTCAAACCTCCCCCCTGAAATAATCCTACAGACCGCACACAGTTAATGTTTCCCTCCTGCAGAAAAATTTGCTCTGAGAACAAATGGAAAATAATCAATGCTAATTTTACATTTTTCATTTCCAAGGCCAAATGACATCACATAAGTGAGTCATTATCAAAGCCTAAAATTCTCTTTGAGCCAGCACTTATCATGAATAAACTGCAAGTGCAGGCAGTCCTGTTACATAAATGCCACCAGTAGATTACATTTTTGAAAGCTGCAGAAATTTGCTAGTCTTAGTAATTTACTGAGCCAAACTTACTTTCTTGGCTTTAATCCTGCCTTAAACAAAAGTTTCTGCAATTTATGATTCAGATGCTGATGAATGTTAATGGTAGTAACAACTAGATTTACTTACTGAAAACTTTGACTATCGTCGGCTCTTCGGAAACATCATCTTCTGTAACTAGCATACATACAAATCTCTTTTCATCACTGATTCTTGCATTCTTGATGGATAATGTATAGTTTTCTGAGAGACTCAACCTGTCCTTGTAGTCTGGCACATCATCATACTGTACATTTTTTTTTGTTGATGATCTGAAGGCAATAAATACTGGAGATCCATTTGGCATTTCCTATAATAAAAGGATAAACACCTATATTTTGCATAAACACTCATTTAAAAGTTCCTGAAAGTTTGCAATTGGTACAAACATATAATTAAAAAAAAATCTGCAAACTATCAGATGGCTTTTTTTTTCCTGATTAATTTCTGCTATACACAGAAGAAATTCAGTGTAATAAGATCTAGTTTAAGATTGCCACAGTACACATTGAGAATATCATCAGTAGAAATTATTTCAATCCTTTGGCTCAATCTCAGCATAGCAAAGGGCTTTTTCTGATAAAAGGTGGTGGTTTTGGAAGCACTTGCCAAAAATTTGTCTGTATGAAAAAGTATTTGAAATAAAAGCATGTGCGAGCTAGTCTCAACAGCTCCAATTTCCTTTTTTTCATTATTGTTTCACATATTCCCACTGTTTATTGGGGATACTTAGACTTCATTTCAAATGCAGGATTTAGTCAGGCATAACTGTCTATTTTATTTTAAATTAGTTCTTACCTTTTTTTTTCCCTTTGTCTTTAAAGAACCCAAGAGCTTGTAGATGAGAATACACATACAATCAAATATTGCTAATTGCAAAGTATTGTTTTCTAGACATCCTTCTTATGCAGCTGCCATCCCAAGAAGGAATACAAATTTGATAGCCTTGCACAAATCCTTCATATTAAAAAATATAATTATTATGAGGGACAAAGTTAGAGGTGCAGTTCTGCAGGATTTGATTCCTTCCTCCTTACACAAACACATGAACAGAGCAGGGACAGACAGTGTCTGCCTTTATTTAAAGAGAGGTGAAACACTGATTCTATCTTTATGTTCAGTATTGTGCCGGGCACTGGAGAAGGTTTTAATTCTCTTTTATCCCTTATACCTTGCAGCACTGATGTTAGTAGTGTTCCCAGCACAACATCTCAGCTGGACTGCACACTCCACAAAGCCCACAAAAAATGATGATGCTGTGACAAGATGAGTGGTGTCAGAGCTGGGCAGGGAGCAGGAGGCATCAGCTATCAGCTGCTTGTGAAGTTTAAATTCCCTTACAGCCTTTCTCCCTCTCCTACTTTTAACTCTTGGATTTGTCTAATGTTTGTCACACATAAAACACTGTCTTGACTCAATACTCCTGACAAGAGCTTGGCTGTCAAGTGCAAATGAGCTCCTAACTTCTGCAGCCCACCCAGCTGCAAGCACACACAGGGAGACATTGAAGTGAGCAGCAGCTGCCATGGTTCAACTCTCCCAGTGCCTCCAGGTTCCCACCAAGAACACAAATTGCTCCTCACAATGCAGCAGAGGAGAAAACAGAGTTCATCCTTCTTCCAGTGAAATAATCACCTGATTAAAAACCTAATCCAACCCTCTCTGTTGCCATGCTGTGAGCTGCCCTGGGAGAAAAGGTACCACTTTCTCTTGGTTGTGTGGGCTGTCAACAATTTCATACAACAGCAACTTAGATAGGCTTCTTTGTATGTTAGGTTTCGCGTCCCTTTCCATTCAGAAGAAGCTGCAACATCTCCACTGGCTGCTTGGTACTTGTCCAACACAGACAATCCAAATGCAATGGAAAGAGATAATGCATTTTGTTTTTTTCAGAATATCCTTGCATCTTCAGAGAGACAGACTTGTGTCTTCCCCGGAAAAGTCAGCAGACTGAAAAAGATACTGAAAAATGTAGGCACTCCATCTTCTGAATGCTCATGTGAAACAGTTTTACTGTCCCTTTTTGAGGAAACACTCTCCCCAAACTTTTGACTTCATTTCCTGAAAAGTGTTTGCAGGAAAAGAATTATTGAGTGGATGTGGGCGACAAAAGCTGCAAACCTGAAGATAAAAAGGAAGGAGCTAGGGGAGAATAGGACACCCTCCAACACTGGCAGATCTTTCTCCTATAAAAAATAGGCTGGTGGATGCCATTTGCGAAAAGAGAGAGAACTATATAATTTTAAATCCACTAGAAATTATCTATTATTGCAGGTGCATTTGATTTGAGAAAAAGAAATTTAGATGAAATTCACAGAGGCAGGAAAACCATTTGTCTCAGTACAGTTTGAAAAGCAAAAGGGGTTTGAAATCCCAGCATTTTTATCCAGAAATGGTTCCAGGTTTCCTTTACTTTGATATGCTGATCCTCCTTATGACCTGGGATAGTGATCCTATACAGGAGAAATTCATCCTGTGGTGCTCCTGCAGGCTGACCAGCACACACCTAGAGAACACACATCTTTTTGCCCCTGTTCCCTGCCAGAAATGGCAGAGTGAAACCACCAGCAGCGCTCCCAAGGTCAGCTCTGCTCTCTTCTCTGCTGTGCATTGAGCACAACAAAGCCTGAAACAGATCCCTGTGACTGTCAGATCAACCACAGACAGGGACAGTGCTTTTTCCCAGGGATGGAGCACGCTCTGCTCCAGGCAGCCGACTTCAAAAGTGTTCAAATGTACAGCGATGGCTCTTGTCAAGTGAGCAAGACACCACGGCGTAACATGCCAGATCTCTAACACAGGTTGGCAGAGAACTCCTGAATAATTATTTCTCTTGAACAATGAGATTAATTCCTCAGACCTCTAATCTACACTTGGCAGAAATTATACCGCTTGGAATCTTGCAGTCTTACAAACACAGGAATAAATGGCTTCATATGTGAGGCAGAAATCCTAATGTTTGGAATCTTAAAATCTCTCTAACACACATACAAAAAATACACATCATCTTATAACAGCTCTAATAAATATAAAGATAAGATATACTTACATATTTCCATTTTCCAAACATAAGACCATCTGGTACTTCTAGAGGACAAGGCATAGTAATAGTGTCTCCATATATTGCATTTACTGTGTACAATCCCAGAGCTAGAGGAGAAACAGAAGAGAGGAAACAATTTTAAGTGTTTTCTTGAATTCCCATTGATAGCTAATATTTGGTTCATCCCTGTTGTAACAGCAGCTCCTTTGCAAATGGTTATTTTCCAGCATGTAGGATTTATCCTCCAACCTATAACAAAACAGAATTCCTATCACTAAATTTGTTAAGTGAGTTTTATGACCTTTTTGGACCCATGCTTCCTGCAAGAGTCAATGGGAGCCAAGCGGATTTCCAAATAGGACTGCACATGCTCAATCAGATGAATATCTACACTACAGTCAGGATTGTCTCAAACTTAAAATGTACAAAGGGAAAATCCCTAAACCTTTATTTCCTTCATCTGAAAAAATATCCTGGAGAGGTTCCATTGCAACACAATATTGTGAGGAAGCCAGCAAAGAAATTATACTCTGAGTGCTACATAACATTTAAAACATAGGAAATGATGACAGAAATGGGAATGATGATATTAAAATATGTTCACTAAAACCTGGAGGGGGGGGGGTGGAAAAACCAAGCAAAAAAACCCCAAGAAAAACTAGCCTGCACATTTAGATTTTGCAAAAATGAAGTGAAATGCTTCAATGAATTATTTAAAAGTAGCTCTTTTGGAAACCTCAGCACAATGTTATTGTGCTAATGCATATAAATTTACAGAATAAAACTGACCCACTTATTTTCATTGTCTGAAACATGTGAGTTGAACAAAAACAACAGACCCTAAAGTGATGAAGTGATGAAATGCAAGGAAGCTTAAAGGGGAAGGTGTTACAAATTGGTGCATTTGCTACAATGCAACTTTGCTCCTCCTTTTCTTAGCTGCCTCTTGTTTGCTGCTCCTTGTACTGGAGACAGGTTTTGCTTCTAGTGCTTGCCCAGAGAGTGTGCTGGCTGTCTGCTCTCAGCTACACATCTGCAACTTCTGTCTCATTCTTTGCCCAGAGATTCAGGATCTCCCCCTTTGCTGTCTCTTCATTGGCAACTATAGCTTAAGGGCTTGCTGCCAAAGGAACTGTATTTAAGAGAGTGAAGTAAGATGCTGGTGATGTAGTCAGGTGTTTCTGAGGAAAATCATCCATTCTTCTAGAAACATTAATTTTTGGGAGATTCAGCCCTTCCTTTCTATAGCTAGGAAAAGAAACATGTACCTCCAAAGACCTGAGCCACAGACCCCTTTGCTTTTCCCAAGTCCTATGGCTGCTGCCTGGAGGATCTGACAATTCTATAGAGTGCATAGATGCACTCAATAGGAAGGTTTTTCCAAGGTATTGTTTTTTGTTTTACAGAAAATCATGCCTTTTCAAAGAGGCAAACACTGAATTCTTTGCCTGCAATTTAAACTAGAAAGACCCCAGAGCATTTTTCTTGCGTGAGGACTTCAGAGCTCACTGTTAACATCAGCTTGTATTTATCACGTGTATCAGAGTGACAAATGAGGCTGTGGGGCTTTCGCTGTATGATATTGAACAAAGAATCAGTATTGCAAAATCTTTCCTTAGAGAAGCTACAGTCTGGATGGCACCACATCATCAAGGCAGAAAAGCAGCCTGGAGCTTAATGGACTAAAGGAACACAGGAGATAACAGGCACCACTACTTGCACTTCTCTTAAACTTTCTTTCCTTCACTTGCCTCCCTTTCAACTAAAGCACTGGTAATCTTTCTGATTCTTGCTTAATTAGTCACAAACATGCTTTAGATGCATTATTCACACTGTAAGGACTGGATACTCTAATTTTCTATCTGGTTCATGGAGACCAGCTGCTTTCCAAATGACAATAACAGTCATTCCACTAGGTGGTGCTGAGTAAGAGCAATCTTAAAAAAAAAAATGCAAAAAGATCAGATAACTTCAATTTCATGGAAACAGAAGCAATATTTTACAATATCAAGCTACATATGGAAGTAAAATTCAAAGCTGGAATAAATTGTTCCCTTGGTCCTTCTTGCACTCATCTTCATTCTGATCACCAGGAGGGGGGCAATCCTAATTTTCATTTTTTTGCTAGAGCTAAGAAAAGCTGTCCTTTTTGTCCTTTTTTGATTGTCTCCCATGGGAGCAAAATTACAACAGACTTGCAAATATATATTGAATTAGTAAACTGGTTAGTACCTGTTCATATTCCAGCTAAGTGTCATTTAGTAATTTGAAATCTGTAATAGCATTTGGCATCACATGGATAACCAACAACCGCTCCTCTGATATGAGATAATCTTTGGTATTAGGGGAAATACTCCCTGTCATTAGAGGAAAACAAAATGACCCCCTAGGATCTGAAATGCTGCTCTCTTCTAGACACCCATTTAGCCGCTGCAGAATTGCTAAGGTAGCAAGTATACACTACTGAAGTCTCAACAAACAGCCTCATGAGGGTGGATGCAAACGTTTCTGGAGAAACTCTACAGCATTCAGAGTAGGTAACTGGTGATTGGCCTGATAAAGGGAAAGACTGACTTCTGATTTTAGAACTCTTTCAGCTGAAAGGCATTTCTTAAAATGGACAAATTCATGACTTGACATAAATTCTGCCTATACTAAAATCACACATTTTTCTATGAATTTGTTAACACCGAACCAGAAAGACAGAGGTTTTGCTTTGAATATGAACAGTCCTTGCAAGAATGAAAAAAGTCCTCCTGCAAAATATTCTTGTCCCACTTCTGTAGAAACAGATCTAGCACATCGAAGGAGTGGAAATTAATTGAATAACTGCAAATTTTCACCACAGTAACTGCAGTAATCTCCACGAAATGACCCTACCAACCTACACATTTAAGAAAAAAAACCAAACACTTCAACAGAATTGGAAATGTCTCTCTCTGTTGCTATTAGACATATTTGTAAAATGGTGGGATGAAGAAGAGAAGAAAATGATAGCTTAATGATATAACACTGCTTACCACCAACCATCATATTGTCAGGCCTCTTTACATAATTTCCAGCTCACTCCAAGAAAAAGAAAATGAAAGCAGGATCTACAAATACGTAACAAATTGCTCCATGCCCTAACACGGTGCAGGGTCAATGTCAGGGCCCTCATTTCTCATTAACTCTGCAGGAGGGCACAAAGGCGGCCGTGGGGAATTGCACTACGTCACCAGACACCATGGCCTGCCTCGCTCTATTTCTGGTGCACCTTTCTGTGGCTAATTAAGAGCTCAGCCAGCCTCCCTACGTGATTTTCAGATGTTGTCTTCTAAAACTGAGCTAGTGCTGTGAATAACACCACTAATTCAGAGGCAGGATCTTGTCTCACGTACACCCAGAGCAGCTCTACCTGCTAGGTCTGAACTACACCTATATAACTTTCCTTCCATTTCTTTACATACATAAGAGGCTTGAGAAGGCTGAGATTTACTTCATTTCCCTCTCTTTGATCCAGTGCTGAAGAAACTCTGAGCCAGATGAGACCTTTCCACACAGGTTAGAACATGGAAGAAAGCAGCAGCTTCATGAGGTATGACGGCTCAGAGAAAGATCCCGGCAGGACACTGGTAAATTGAGATGCTTTTAATTGGAGTACTTTCCATGTCCCTGTGGCAGTGCTAACTGCATCCTTCTTTGTCCTGATCTCTGCCTGTTTTTCATAATGCAAGAAACAAACAGTACCCACATCTTCAAGGGACAAAACAAAAATCTTGAACAGAAGCTTAAATGCAGAGAAGGTGCTGTTGTTATTTTAGATCCTCACCAAAAGTATGAGGCAGGTCATACTTTAGAGCAATTATTACTTTTAAATCAAGAGGATCATATAGGAGGAATGCATAGAAGGTGAGTTAAAAGAAAAAAGAGATTAGGAAGGTGATGTTTCCCCAAGGGAAATAACAAAAGCAGCCATGTTTTCCACCTCTACCTTCCGTTCGCAATATTAAAACAACTTCTTGCCACAAACACATCTTGTAAGTGCTTAGGAGTAGTATTTTTGGGACAAATGTAAGACAGAACAAGAGCTGCTCAAACACCCTCTAGATGCAAGCCCCACGTGAGACCATGAGCCTGTATCTGAAAGCTGACTAGCACAGGCACTGCCCAGGACTCGGCACTGCCATGCACAGCAGGGGAAGTCTGGGGAGCTGAACCTCCCTCAGCACCTTGGCATTCACTGATTTACATGATGTTTTACATCTACAAAAATGTCCTGTATTTTCCTTTGCACTTAATTTTTTACTGCTGATGCTTCTGCCCTGGCAGATTCAGCAGGTGCTGCTTTTTATTACACTTTCTGGACCCAAGGAGCAAAGTCTCATTACTAGAGAACAGCAGGACATGTTGGCTGCTCTGGTTCTTTGCAGCAATCAGCAGCATAAAGCAGGGGAGGTCAATTAGCAGCCTCTGCAATGGCAGTGTCCAAACTCAAGAGCTGTTATGTCTATTTAGCACCTACCTCAGAAACTGTAGTTAACTATTTTGGAAACTCTACATTAGGATTAACACTCCAAATCTTTTCTCCAGGTAGCCCAGACTAGCCTGTACTGAATATAATCTGTGAGGTTATGAAGCTTTGCTTCATTAAATAAATATTTTATTAAGTTGCTATTTTTCTTTCTGCCCTCCACTTCCAAAAGGTATTTCAGCTATATAGGCACACACATGGGTCCTACTGGGCACCCACTTAGCTACCAGCATAAATGGCTGGTACTGACCTAAATGATTTCTTTTAGGAAACATCAGTGTTTCACAAAACCATTACATGTTCTTAAGATTGGGATGGCACCTTTTAGAATCACAGAGGTTGGAAAAGACCCTTTAGATCATTGAGTCCGACTATAAACCTAATGCTGCCAGGCCCACCACTCAACTATGTCCCTAAGCCTTTTAAAGACCTTCAGGGATGATGACTCAACCACTTTCCTGGGCAGCCTGTTGCAGGGCATGACAATCCTCTTGGTAAAGACATCTTTCCTAACAGCCAATCTAAATGTCCCCTGCTGCAACCTAAGGCCACTTCTGACTCCCATCTCACTACAATCTACATTTAGGTAGCTGTAGAGAGTGACAAGCCTCCTAGTTTCCAGACTAAACAGCTCAGCTCTCTCAGCCACTCATCACAGGACTCATTCTCTATACCCTTCACCAGCTTAATCACTCCTCATTGAACATGTTTTTATTAAAAGTAATTTTATTTTTGTTTTTTTAAAGACAAAGCAGTATATATGAATGACAGCTGGGTGTTGGTACAATACAAAAATGTATTAGAAAAAACCTCTCCTGCTTTGGAGAAAAAAAATAAATTAGGAGAGTTTACAAAATCACAGACTGATTGAGGTTGGAAGGGACATCTGGAGGCAACTGGTCCAACCACCCTGCTCAAGCAGGGCAATCTACAGCCCTGACCTACAGCTGTCCAGGACCCCATCCAGATGGCTTTTGCACATCTCCAAGGAAGAAGACACCACAGCCTCCCTGGGCAGCCTGCGCCAGTGCTCAGTCACCCTCACAGGAAAGGTGTTTCCTGATGTTCAGAGTAACAGACTCTGCTTCAGATTGTGCCCACTGCATCTTGTCTTATCACTGGGCATCACTGAGAAGATCCTGTCTATGTGTTCTTTGTATCCTCCCTTCAGTATTTGTACACACTGGGGAGACTCCCCTGTGCCTTCCCCTCTCGAGGCTGAGCAGTCCCAGCTCTCTCAGCTTTATCCTACAGGGGAGGTGATCCAGTGGCCATTCCCTGGACTCTCTCCAGAATGCCCATGTCTCTCATACAACAGGGCTCAGAAAGGGACATACTGCTCCAGGTGTGGCCCCACTAGCTCTGAGCAGAGGGGAAGGATCACCTCCCACAGCCTGCTGGCAGTACTTCCCTAATGCAGCTCGGACTCTCAATAGCCATCTTTGTGCAAGGGTACATCACTGGCTCCTGTTCAGCTCTGTGTCTTCCAAATGATCCTCTCTCCAGAGCTGCTTTCCATGCTGTGTGGACTCCTCAGGTAGGGCTCAACTTCTAACTACTCCTTCTCCCTCTCTTTTCATTGCCTGGCAAAGTCACTTTTTCAGTAAGTCATTTAGTAGGCTTTCAAGACTTTCACAATAGCGGAAGAAGACCATATGCAGCAAACATGTCACGCACCTTTTATTTCACCACCTGTGCCTGATAAAATCAGTCGAAAAACACAACAAAACCTATAATTTTTTGTTTTTTATTTTTTTTTGCTGAGCCACAACAGCCGGGGAGGCAAACAGCACCCAGCTGCCATTTTCTCAACAAGCTCATCCTTGTGATCCAGCCCGCTCTGCTGAGAACAAGCCTCTCCACATGAGCTACAACAGGCAGTCCTATGCACAGCTCACACAGTGCTCATTAATTTTCTGACATAGCACAGAAAACACAAGATACACTCCAGGATGTCAAAATACTGTTAAAGCAAGTAAAAAAAAAAAGCGCTCATGTTATCAAAACTCACATGTAAGACGTCCCTCATTTCAGCTAGGTGGGTATAATAATTTGTATGCTGGGCATGAAAATAGGGAAGCAGGGCAAACATTTCCAAGAAAATTCAAACAGTGATTATCTTCACGGTACAAATATGATTAAAAACAATGGTGCATGTGTTTGTTAATATGTTATCTGATACAGGTTATAGAAACAATGTATTATTCCTTATCTCAACCTATTCAAATAGTGAAATAAACCCACACAAGAGCAACTAGCTCATCAAAAGGACCATTAGTTACAAAGAATCATCAAAAGTATCCAAGAGGGAAACTAATTGTACATAAACATATACATGAGTATTTAATGCACCAAACACTTTTAAAGCAACATAACAGAACTTGCTGAAGGGTCTCTTACACTTTATCACAGTATTCCTTTAATTAGTTTTAACCCTGAATAATATTAGAGCCCAGGCAATTTTAACACCAAAGGAAAAAAAAATCCTTTTTCAACTTATAAGCACTGATGGAACAGACAGCAATTACCCTTCAGAATACAGACTGCTAACTTGAGCTCTTTGAAGCTGTGAAGTTAACTTGCACATTTGGGACTGGTTTTGGTTTGTTTTGGGTTTTTTTTTTTTTTTGGTGGGGGGAAGGGGAAGAGGGAAGAAAAGGGAGAAGACCCAGCTGAAAACCTGGTTGTGACTCTGGAAGATGCTGAGCTGCTTTTGACAAGCTTGTCAGATAAACACTTCCTTAACTCCAGTGACACAAGCAGCCAAACCCACACATAGAGGAGCACTTATGTACTTAACACTGATCTTGGCAAGTACTTCAGCAGGCTAGAGAAATGGGGCTTGGCACCCAACAACATTAAGGCACTGGACAGTGCACACCATGAAACAGGCAAGCTATTTAAAGCTAAAGAGATACTGAAAGCATCAGAGAGTAGGCATTAGATGCCAGCAGAATTCAGCTATCATTACCCTACACAAGCATTAAGTGTGTTCAAAAAACAATTTTTCTCCATGAATGAGGAAAAAATCCTGAAGGAAACACGTCAGCTCTTCAGAAGTCATCTTTCTTGTGAATACTAACAATTATGCCTTTCTAATACTGTAAAAACCAAGTGTTTTCTTTATCAGTACAAAGAAATGAGCTATAATTAGAAACTCGCTGAGATAACTTGTCCCATCTGACCAAGGCTACACGGGCTCTACCAAATAAATCAGTGAAGAAATCCTCAGCCCACTTCTTCAAGAGGACTGAGGTCATTGCATGCTTCTCACTGGTTCTTTCCTCTGTAGTTCAGCCAATCTTGAATGGCAGGGATGGACAGTTTTCCTACACATGCATATGATTTGGCTTTCTGTGGAACCTTAAGAGTGAGCTCTAGGCTTAGCCTCCATGAGTTTAGGTCCAAAATCTCATGGAGCACTTGAACCACAATTTTAAAAGTCCTACATGGTGACCATACAGAGCTCTGAGTACTGTGTGCCTGTTCACAAACCAAACTACTCAACTGTTTTTTATTTTACTGAGAGCTACTTCTGTTCCAAGATCTCAAAATATCCAGCTGTTTCAGTATTTTGGTCACTTTTTTTCCCATTTCCCAAACCAGAAAACAGCTTTCTATCTCTGTGCTCCTTTTCTGTATGATTTTCATGCAGCCTGATTTGAAACTACATTAGCAGAAGCTTTTGGGAAGATTGAGGGAAATTTCTCTGCAACACAGAGGTTTTAGAAAGTTACGTCCTTCCAAGAGCAGATGGTTGTGTGGTGGATACTACAGTGCATAGTTTACAGGGATTATCATCACTGCAGGTTTTACCCTAGTGAGGTTCACACTGAGCATTTCCCTGAACATCTTCTGTCATCATCATTGCTAAAGCACTATGCTAGAGAACATACAGAAAAAAAGCTTTTCATTTTGAATGTACCCAAACACCTAGATTGCATCTAAATAATGATGACTAATAATCTTTTGTCAGCTTAGTAACTTCAAATATTACATATAAAGCAATAACCATGACATTTTCCAGATCATAATCACTAAAAGTTTCTAGAATTTTTGATAGGTATGCAAAAGAAATTTGCACATAGTTATACTCCTTTAAAACGTGAATGGCCATCATAAAATGCATTATCATTGTCATTTAAAGTAAAACAGATACTGCTTTCAAGTCAGCACAGCTTTCAAATGACATAAAAGAGCTGTTTCTAGCATTACCCTCTGCAAAGCTGGAGACTAAATGAGCAGTTCAAAGCTCAGTAACTGATGCAAAATGCTACTGCAAAATGAACTACTTGTGTCAGCACATCAACCTTCCTACCGTACCACCTCAGCCTCGCTCCGGTGCCCAGCTCCATGAAGACAAGGGAAACTGTTAAGTCCAACGGCTCTGAAATAGGACCAGAAAAGCTCCACTTTTTAATCCTCTCCCTTTTAAAGCAGGAAGGCTCCAAAATCTGCTAAAGAACTGCAAGGAAAACCCATGAAAGTCACCAATGCCTTTGTAGCACATGGGCTTTGTTACAGCAAGACTTTCCTTCCGAAGAAGAAGACCTAAGCTTCCTTTCCCAAACCATCACTCCAAAACATCACCTGTGATTTCAGTGGCCTTCTAATCACACTATTTTATGGAAGCCCTAGCTTTTGGCTCAGAATTATCTAATGCTGTTTCTGGATTCAGTGCTAATCCCAAATCAGTTATATTTGTGGATTTAAATTTTCAAGTCCTTTGAGTAAATCTTACAGATTTAAAAGAAGTTACATATATAGCAATGTTGCTGTAAATAGAAAAAAAAATGCAGTGTAATTTCAAGCAAATATTTACAAATTAGACTTAAGGAACATGCAACTACCAACTAAGAAATGCTTGAATTAGCATAACACTAACAAAGACGACATTTCCACACGATCCAGGTGGAACCATATCAGAAGACATGCCCAACATTGGCAAATTGGGGTCAGCATCAGAAAACCCAGCTATGTCTTTTACCAATAGAAAAAAAGTTCTTTCCCACAGCCAATGCTGCAACTGAAAGACCACAGTTAATGACTTACTTTTGTGCAGTTTTTTACAAAACATTGCTTAGGATAGTTCCCATAATTCAGAGGAAGAGATAAAATCACTAATGTGTCTTACAAATACTTCTGCTCAAGATGTAGCCATGACTAAAGGAACTATGACCAATCTTTTTTTTTTAACACACTAAACATTTGAGAATAGTTTATTAAAATAGTTACTGACATATGGTGTGATTTTTTATGAGTGGTCAGGCACATCTGCCAGGCAAGTGAGTTATAGCTTACTAAAGTCTGATGATACAAGCTATCTGCCAAGAGATGAGAAGCAAATGTGACTCAGAGAACAGTTTCTGAGTCAATGCTGCAAAGAATTTTTACTTTAAAGGCTATACCTAATTAGGCAAAATGGGATCAACAAAGCCTTTGTGGCTTTGTGAAACTTCTCACTGTTTCTGAGGTTAGCCCCTGGCTGCTCCTGAAGCATACTTCTGATGTGCTTCTCACTAGCACTTCTAAAGCACTTCTCCTTTTGTTAAAACTACTCAAATTGGTTTTTATTTTCTCATTATGCTAGTCAGCAATGCTGATGTGTATCCAATAACTTGAAGGGACTTAAAAGTTTCTACTAAGTAAAATAAAACCTGCAGCTCAAAAACAATTGCCTAAGAATCACCATTATATTCTTCCATGAATCCCTTTTTCCCTATTAAAAAAGCCAATAGACAGCATACTAAAAAAAGATCCTGTGCCTCTTGTTTCTTCATGATTTAATATTGATAGTATAGAGTATACTGAACTTCTTGCTAGTGAAGCTTAGTAGCAACTTATATTTAAAAAAATATGAGCTTTCCAAAACATATATATATATTGTATACTTATTCAAGCTTGAACAAGTCTCAGGAACAAAATCAAAGTACCATAAAGGAAATAATATTGCAAAGTATGAGGGAAGAAAAATATCATTGACCACTCTAGTTAAAAGTAAATAAATGCAGTGGACAAAAAATTAGGAATTAGGGGAAAAAGAAGGCAAGTAACACAAAAAATTAGAAAAGGGATATAGTTAAATTAATGCCACCAGAGTCCTCGTATGCAAAGAAAACTCAACAGCAAACAACTTTCCTCCTCTTCTAAGCACTTTCCTCCTGTGAGTAGTGTCCTTTCTGCCCACAGTCAGAAGGAACAAGCACTTACTTACCTTCTACCCTCTAAGGTCTTTCCAAGCTGAAAATCAGTGCCTGCCAGGTTCCAGAAATGTAATTTTTTTTTTAATCATGCCTGTTGTCCCTCTACTTCAAATAATGATCTGCTTTGTCAAGGAACCCTAAAACACAGGAAGAGGCCAGATCTCTCCTATTGACTGTTCCAGGCCTGCAAATGTACCTCTCTCCATCATCTGCACTGTGGGTGCACCCAGGCCTCTCTTCACTCATGCAAATCCACCCTAAGGTGTCCCCAGCCTCTGCCACTATAGGCTCACTATCTGCTGTATATTCATCTCTGCAACAAACAGTGTTCCCAGCAAGCAGAGAAGACCCCATGGGGAGAAGCCATCATTTTTTCCTTCTCTTTATCAGTGCTCTGAAACATATGCAAAAGATTCAGCTGTATTCCTATACACTCCAATAAGTAAGAAGTAAAACATTTGGTGAATATAAGTTTGATAGGGGACTCACAGAGGGGCACTGACACTTTGCAAAGATGGACATCCAAAATTGCACATCCAATACTGTATATCACAGAAAAGTGTTTTTCCTCCCTGCTCTTCATCAAGGCTGTAGGGTCCACAGCTCATTAACAATGTCCTGCCACATTTGCCTTACTGCAGTCACACTTTTACCAGACCTGCTGCTTGCTGGCTTTAGCAGTTATTCCCAAAGAAATCAGCTAGACTTCATGACAGAGGAAATAACAACCTGTGACCAAAATGTGTATAAAGTGTACAGACTAATTTTTTCAGTGAATGAACTTCATTTACTTCTGGTGAAAACCATACACTAATCACCTCAAAACAAAAAACCCAAACAAACAAACAAAGGCCAAAGCCTTACAGAAGATACAACTTCAGAGGGCACAGATGAAGGACAGATTTATCCTTCCATGACATGAGTGGGTGAGAAAAGCTGTACATGCTTTCAAGAGAACTTGCTGGACAGACACACCCTGCAGCTGACAATGGGCTTTTGGCTGCTCTTTTTTCCAGCTGCTTTCCCTACTGATAAGGGAGAGGACAGAGCAGGGCAGGTGAGATGAATGTAGCCTCGCCAAATCATTTTGTTACCTGGAAACGAGAGCTATCACTTCACTGATAGCACAACAACGGAGGTGTGGAAGGGAAAAAGCTCATTGAAAGTATAATGCTATAAATCCTTATGGTTTATGCTAAACTAAGTGACTGAGAGCTCCTCTGTGGCTCTCTTTAGATTTAATGGGCTCCTCACAGACAGTTTTTTAAATTTCATGGATGCCTGTAGCCAGCCTTGGTATTGGCAACAGCCTCCTGCCTTAGGAGGAAGAGCTGAAGCAGATGTGCACTTTCACCAGCAGGAGAAATCAACACCACCTTAATTTCTGAAAGTTTGTCCTTGCCTGCCTTTCTTAACCAGTACACTGAAAACTCACAGGTGTGCCAAGAGCAAAAATTGCAAGCCATATATAAAACCAAATATATAAACACAAAGTTTATACAGACTCTTATTCAATGGAGAAATGCAGACACATGGATATGGAGGCATCTGAGGCTCGTGTGACTCCAGTGCCCATTATGTCCACCTGTGGACATTACTGACATGTGTGAGGGTAGGAAATGCTGCCAAGTATCACCTTCTGCTTCCACCTCATATGAATTTACATTTCTATGTGCATATACAAACTAGCATCTGATGTGCTATCACTTTTCTGTTTTGCAAGAATTGCTTATTTTTTTTACAAAAAAACCCTCAAACCATTGCTTAATATAATTCTGCATATAGAAAACAATGCTGGAGAGGAGCACAAAACAGCAGCTCAAATCTGGTGGATGCAGTCACAGCTTACAGTGGATTTCCAATATAATATAACATTGGAAGATATAGGTACTGTCCAGTTACTGAACAACTTGCTCTAAGTCTCAGCTGCCCTCTGGAGAAAACCATGAAAGGTTAGAATATGCAAAGCATGATTCCTATTAATGCTTTAAATTAATATAGGAGTTACTTCCTAGAATTTTAATACCTAGTTATTGCCTTCTGCAAATACAGTGCTGCTGAAAAGCAGCAGGATACATTGCAAAGAAAGCCTGTATGTTGACCCAAAAAGGGAGTTACTTTCAGTGTGTGAAAACAGAAGCCACAAAGAAGTTTAATCTTTCAAATATTTATGCACATATTTATCTTCACTAATAAGTAGTGGCAGAGTATGAGGATGAAGGCACGAGACATCAGCATAGCTACTAGAAATCTGTTGTGTTGACTTGGCTTCCCCCACTACTATAATAAATCTCGTGGTAGCATCCTGAAAGTCCAGGACCCCATTTGTAAGACAATACAGAGACACAATCCAATGATTTCTCAGGAATCCAGCCCAGACCAACCTTATGTAGACCACTTTAGGACCCCCATGGAGTCACTACTACTTCCAGAGCATGACCCCAGCTCAACGGAACCCCCAACTCCAGCTTTGTGCCTATGCCACCAATAAAACCTGCTATGTGGTTTGCAGGAAGAGAGAAACTTTGACTGCCTGGGTAATACACCATGCTGGCTTTAGGGAATGTGTTTTCTGCACACACCTCACATCAACACAGTCCAGTACACTGAACAGCAGTATCAGAAAGGATAGCAACTGCACAGGCTCTGGTGCTTGTAATTTCAGATTTTGATCTGAATGGCCAAGTGCACAACAATTCCTGCAGAGTAGCCCACCTCAGATGCACGGCTTTCAGTGCAGAGTGGCTGCATTTATGCTGTCACTGAAACTCTCTGTAAACACCAATCTTGGTGTGCTTCCTCTATATACCTGTCAGAAAGTCTGCAGAGAAGGCAGCCGTGTTTTAGTCAGCATGACAGCTGTTACGATGCATCATGCTCCTGTAAACTGCCTTAATGCCCAACTGCGCTTTTAAGTACATTTGAACATCTTACTTTGACCTACACATGTGGGCCATAATTACCAATTTCCCTGTCAAGGTACTGCTGCTGCTGCCCATATCACCACTTGGCCCTGAGCAGGAGCATAGAGGATGGGTCTCCTGAGTTATTTTGATTTGTGGCAGGAGCTTTTACCTGTACAGTGCCAGTTATCCATTTTTTGACACTACTTATGTACTCAGAATGACCATTTTGCAGCCATTGTAGACAAGGTGCTTGCTATGTAGGCCATATGTGGGCAAAGCACCCAAGCTACTGCAACTCTGGGCGAAAGCTGATCCTGTCCTGAAGATCAGAACCTTCATGTGCACCTTTAGGCTGCAGTGCTGTGAAGTGAGGTACTTCACTTCTCTCCTAAGAGCACTGCTGTGTTTCCTGCAGAGGAACAGCATTCACACTGTGGGGACTGCTTCGGCTCTTGCTCAGTTGAAAGCATCCCTGAGTCAGTCAGTTGCAAGCTGTCCTGCTGTCCTGTGGAGATAAAGCCATCATGCCTGAGGGGATTCCTAGAGCACCCATCACATAGAGAGAGCCTTCCCAAACCGCCACTCTGTACCAAGGGGAATAAAAACCATGCTGGGTACCTGGCAGAAAACATTCCTGAAAGGCAAAAACAATCTTACAACTACTTCAAGCCATCTCTGACCATCTGGAGGGGTGGTAGGATGGCTCAGTGGGTCAAAGAATCTGACCCCCAAAGGAAAAAACTTTGTCTTCTTTGAGGATGCAGAACATCTTTAATCATCTCCAGCTTCTGTAAAAACATGCACTAATTAGCAAAAATATTTTAAAAAATGCTCCTATACACAATAATTCTAAAGACAACCTGAAAACTAATTAATAGTTCTGGAGTCCTTTTTTTTTCCCCTCTTTCTGGAGCACCATCTGGTGCCCTTCCTAAAATACCAAGGCTAGAGAATTATTTATGTGAGCTTTGACCACGTCTGAACAGCTCACAGAATGATGTATGTTTTTAATGCCCTGATACTGACAACAAGCCTTTTTTCTCTAAATTAATGGGAAACAAGTGTTGCACAGTGAAGATAAAAGTGACTTTGTGAAGTTTTTTTTTCTTTAGAAGTTGCCTTTTGTAATAGATTAGAGTCTTTGCAGAAATGTCAGTGTCAGCTTGTCTGACCAAAGGGAGGGATGCCATGGCACATGTGCCATGGGTTGTGTGTGCATGGTGGGAATTGATGGGATATCAGGTTGGTCTTAATAAGGTCACAAAAAACAAACAAAAACAACCGATGCCTACCCAGCCCCACCACGTGCAGAAACAAAACCCTAGATCAACCCAGGTCACCCTCCAGCAAAAGAGTATCTGCCTTTAGCCTCTCACAGGAACAAATCACCTTTTTAGGCTGATCAGTTTAACTTTTTAAATATGTTTTTCTTTTCATAAATGCATTTGATATGCAAACTCACACTGAAAAGCAGATGTTCACAGCCTAAACCAAGCCACAGAACTACAGAATGGTTTGGGATGGAAGGGACCTTCAAGATCTTCTAGTTCCAACCCCCATGCCAGGGGCAGGGTCACCATCCCCAAGACCAGATTGCTCAAAGCCCTGGCTTTGCACACTTCCAGGGATGGGGCAAAGAAGAGTGAAAGGCTGGGTTTGGAGACCCAATACAGGTGTTGGGAGTACCAGACCCCATGGAGCAGGGCTGCAGTGCAGCCCCTGCTCACCAGCTGGTCCCCAGGCATCCCCCCTTCTGGAAAGCAGCATGGGGACCTCTGAGCAGAAACCCACAGCTTTTGCACCAAAGGGCTGAGAACCTGCACCTTTGGAAACAGGGCTCAGGTACTTGAAAGTACCTGTTAAAAACAGTCAATAAGAAAGCCTAAACTGTCCATTTACAGATCCCTGTACTCACCAGAAAATCTCAAAGCACTTTCTCCTGGACATAACTGCTTTTACCCTTATTTTGGAACAGCACAGAAAATCTCCCCAGACACGTGGTGTGGAGAGCTGCCAGCTGTGGCAGAGCTGGGATGGGGAGAAGCAGTGACAAACAGTTGGCACAAAGCAGCTTTAAACTGGGTGACAGACCACCAGGCTGCAGAGCTGTAAGTGTTTCATTTTAAACCCTCAGCATTATCCTGAAGTACTGTTTAATAAGCATCATGCCTCTGCTTTGAGGGGGAAATACCAGAAAGTCCCTGGGAGAAGCTTCACACCTGAACTCGCCTTCTGTGCACCACCAGCTGCTGCAAGAATTATTTTTCCTCTCTAGATAGTCCATATAAACACCTGAAACTGGCTGCTACAGTATTGGAATTAGTCCAACATAAGATAAATATCCATCATAGACATTAAAAAAAACAACAAAACATACCTTCAATATATTAAGTGCTCTAAAATCAAAACAAGGTACCTTAAATCAAGCTGAATGCATCTGAGTAGGTTTTCATTATCTAGATTTATCTTAGGTACATGTCATTTCTGTCTCATTAAATTGCAATATAAATTGTATGCATAAAAATATTAAACATTTTTTCTTCTCAAAATGACTAAAATGTGATAAAAGCCCACACAATACTTTCCCTTGCCTTGATGTTTGCAAGAGAGTACCATATGGCTTGTGTGAATCCCTCAACAAGAGTTTTCCTGAATTCAAAACTAATTTGATTTGGCAGCTCCTTCTTTAGAAAAATGTAATTCCCTTAACATGTTTTAAATTATATTCTAGTTAATAAAGCATTATTTTCTTATTTGAAGTACAAGCAAGCTTTTACACATTTTTTATTTTCACCATAAAGGTAAATTCTTCAACTTTCAGAACTGGCAGGAGTATTTTTTCCAAACAATCTTCTCTGCACATCAACAATAAAGTAATATTTCATAATTGTCTCCATGCATCCCCTGTATCTCAACATATTAGGGCATGCCAAAGATCCAGAGTATATGGTAATCTTTTTCTTAAACAACTGTGTATGCTAAGAAAGAAAATCAAGCTTTATTTAAACCCATTTTCTTCTATAGGGGAAGGTGCAGCACAAAGTTCTCATGATTGGCAAAGGGCAGGCAGGCAGCATTTGACAGGAGGAATACTCTGAGCTGGGGTGCTACAACAGACCATTCTTCCTATGACTTGTCTTCTAGAACAACCAAAGTAATTAAATCAGCAACTAAAGGTTTTTCTGAACAGATCTGCTTACAGGCCATGTGGTATAGTAGTCCGGTTTTGTCCTGGATTTCTCACCAGGATGAAATCACTTTATTTTTCAGGATAGATGCAATAGCTATAAATAGAAATTGCTATTTAGTTACACTTCAGAGTACAAAGTAGTTTATCATAGGTTGCTTCTATGGGCCTAAAGAACCCTGGACTACAGGTTTTAGTAGGATAAACTTTCCTTACAGCTGTGTTACAGTTTTTTCTTTACAGCAAAGGAAAATGAAGCTTGAGTGACTGCTGCTCACAGGTACCCCCACAACAAGACAATGAGTTAAGAAGCTGACAATTTCCACTCCAGTTTCACAGGAATGTAATAAGTACTTCACATCAAAAGTATCAGGAAGACAGGGAAGAGGGAAAAATAAATTAATAAATAAAAGATTGTGGTCAGGTGAGAAAAAGACTGCAAATAAGCTTAAATTGCCAGGTTGCCAGAGCATCCATCCTGTGCAGAAGTTTGCACAGAGAAGACAAGTTTCCACAGGACCTTCCACCAACTTTGCTTGGGGACACACAGATGGGCATGAAGTCAAGGGACAAACAGCCATCATTAGGCCTGCTGCCCCTCATTTCTTTAGTTACATCTCCACACCTTTATATTCAGTAATTTCTGTGGCTGAGGGTGACCTGCACCAGGCTGAACAGATAAGGCTCAGCAGAAGCAGGCACCTGGGAACACAAGTCCCAGAATAATGGAGAGATGGCAGGAGGACACAAGAAAACATCAACCCCTTCCCTGCTATCTGAACAAGTAATCAGCTGAAATGATCCTTAACAAGGTGTGCTGTAGTTGTAGACCTGGTTTTCTATCTCCAGCCATTAAGGGATAGAGGTATACTGTTCTAGGAGTAGCCTCGCTTCATTAAAACCATTATTTGAAAAGCAGGAAAACAAGAGGGAAAAAAAGTCTTCATCCCCCAAAACCAAAATTCAGGCAATTCAGAGGATGCAGCAGATTTTCTGTATCAAAGCACAGTCATAACTAAGCTTACAGAAGCAATTCTAATTAGGCAGGAAATGAAGAACAGTTCATTTCAGACTGGCTGAAAGAACAGTAGATTGATTTAAATCAAATCACTGATTTTAATCACGGATTTAAATCAACCAAGCAGGACACCTTGATTTAGCTCATCAACTTTAATCTTGTACTTTTTACTTTTTTCCTAATGAAAGCTCATTCATTTTGTTAAGATAATGTGGGGAATTGTGAAAAGAACACACTTCGTGTTAAAATGGCTTAAAATCTTTATTCTCACTCAACATTAATGACTTGTGACTTCAAAGCTTGAACTGGCTATTTTTTTAACAGTTAAAAAGCATAGCTTTTAAAATTCATTCACATTTTAAGGCTCATGAAACACACTGTAAATTATTTTAGAGATTGTAATAAATCTAGGTCTTGATAAATGAAAACATTTTTGCTTAGGTATCTTCTAAAACAGTCTGGGTAAAGCAACTCCAATTCGAGACACCACAGATTTTAATCCATTTCTGTGAAAGAACATTAGAGCCCAATAGAAGATAACACGTTCTGTAATTTAGGCACACCTATTAAAAGTATAAAACCTGACATTGTGCAACATTCTCTTAAAAAATTTAAAAGCTGTCAAGATACCTTTGCAACTGTGTTAATACAAAAAATATGAGGAAAATGGTGCTGAGATCACAACGATGAACTGCTCAGAGTACTTTGAATATGAGATAGAAATCCCAATTAAATGCTACGCTAGGAAAAGAAAAAAAAAGCTTCATAATTTATGAGGGAAAAAATTCTGAAGGTAGTATCAGCAAAAAAGGAAGAGGACATGTAGGGACAACCTTGTGCTGGAAAAGAGCTGGAGGTGACAGAAGAGCAGAACAGATTTCATGTGTAGGTACATGTAATACAATGTGGCAGCAGAATAGAGAACAGCAAAGTGTATTAATAAGTATGAAGAGAGACATTAAAATGAACTAAAGGGATGTTTCAGGAGAGTGGACTGAGAGACACATTATTACTAGTACACCTAAATGTTACCAGTGTCCAGCATTGGTGTTTCATTCAATATTGCTTCCTTTTTTTCCCTTTAGAGGCTTGACAGAGAGGAAAGTCGTAAGAAAACACTCATTTGGTACCAGTGCACACCAAGACATACCTCTCCGTATATAACCCAGCAAACCAAACATAGAGTTACATCAGCTAATAAATACAAGACAAAAGCACAGAGAGCTTGTAGCTGAGCAGTATCTCATTTTAATTGTCGATACAATTCTGACTGTTTCTGTTAGGGAAAAGCTACAGATGAAAAATATCAACTCCTAATCTTTATGAGCTACTATTTAAACCTCCACCAGGGTGCTGGGGCTCTGCTAAAAATGAGCAATGAAAAAATGGTGATGCTTTTTTCATTAATCCTGCCCCCAGCAAGACTCAGAGCTGCCTATTTCCCTGTCAATGTCTTAAGCACCTTTCCCTTCTCTCCTTAGCTCCGCAAAGCTCTGAAAGAAAGATGGGGATGGAGCCCACCTCGAACCATTCTGAGCCAAAGCAGACCTAAACAAAACTTACAATCCCTTCCAAAAAAGATTAAGTATGTTTGATTTGCTCATATTCTACCTCAGAAATCTCTGAGGATAATTTTCCCACTTACTGACAATGTTCTTGAGTAAGAAAAGATTTACATTTGATTTTGAAGTGTTAAGGTACTTTTCCTTACAAACTATGGGGACCTGCAGCACAAAGTGTCAATCTGCTAGCCAAGGCAGATGCAGTGATTCTGCTTTTAGTTTTCTTTGACATGGCAAAGAAAAGGACTTTTTAAGCACCACTTGAGAGCACACAAGTGATAAGAACAGTCAATCCAGAGTGAACATTCAGAAGAAAAATAGACAAAACCAAGCTACCGTGGGCAAATGATGGAGATTTAAGAAAAACTTCAGACTGCTGGCATTTGGCATACATGTCAGATAAATTAAAGTACAGCTTTAACAGCAATGCGGAATTTCCTCTGCTTTATAATTAGGAGCTTCAGCTACTTAGTTTTGTTCATTTGCTTTGGAGGTAATATTTCAAGGCCCAAGCTACATAACCTGTGCACTCTTGGTAATTGAAGTTACCTACCTGCAGCTCCAAGAAGCTAAAAGCAGAACACAGCTGCAGGTGGATTTGCTGGGTACCACAGTCTTGGAGAGCTGACCACTACAAGTACGTGCAACAGAGCAGGTTCCACCACCTTAAATAGTTACACCCTTCACATAACAGCACCTAACTGTGCCAAAAGAAACACTCAGCAAAAGCAAGGACATGATGCCAGTTAAGAGTGAAAGGGGTAGCACCAGGAAATAAAATCAGCTGCATTAACTAACAACAGAGCCAGCGTATTAGTCTCTAAGCATCTATTGCATGCTGTCTTCTCTCCCCTCCATCCCAGTAGGATTACCTAGTGCAGTTTACACCATGGACCAAACGTGCTTTTGAAAGGTGTATTTGTTAATGTCACCTCACCCTCCAGCGTTAAAAACCAATTTTATGCAATTTGGTGTGGATTGCTAAACCTTGGCCCCCCTTTCCAGCAGAGGGGAGGGAGAGAGGGGGCAGAAAAGCTCTCTCAATGTCAGCACTTAACTTTCTCCTTTCAAGTCTTCACATCTGCACCTTTTAAATTTACAGATTTTAAGTGAAAGTAATACCCAATACCCTCAAAATTCTGTAAAACAAAACCCCATACTTTCTATGCTTAGAGAGCTTCCATAAATCACACTATTAGAGCTGGACTTTGAAACTGGTTCAAATGCTATTTCAGGGCACTGAAGATGCCTCATGAGGTATTTTATCATCTATCTCATCTTAAACATAAATTTATCACTCAAAAAAAAAAAGGTGTCAGAATATACACCTACACTGCTTATAGACCTCAGCTGGTATAAGCCCCCCTAACCAGAGGAAAGCTGCACTGTCTTACAGACAATGAATACATCTTTCAATTAATGTGCATATGTTTCAAAAATCACTAAGCTTGTGAAATTTAAATAGTAAAGAGAAAAAAAAAATCAAACTTTTTGGTAATCAACAGACCCCCCCCAAAGACAGAGAGCATCTATTTAGCAAAATAATAGCTATCCCAGCTGGTTTTGGCACACCTAGCTGGGTACACCTATGCCAGCTGCTGCAGTCAGATGCAAATCAAGGACAGACTTTTACCTGTTTTCCATCACAGCCAGAATTGCTATGCTTAGTCACTTATCATAACAGAAACACATGCTTAGGAATAATTACTAAAAAACTCCTTACTCTGTACTTTTCACCACATTTCACTGTGGAGATTAATCAAAGCATAAAACCTAATGATAGGTTAAACCTTGGACTTAGCTGTTTTCAGAAGGACACTGGCTATGTGCTGACTCACCTGCTTTCTTACCTCTTCTGTATTTCTTCTATTCATCTATCAAAGAAACAATCCTATTCTTGTCTTGTGGAAACAGCCACTGGAGAGAAGTGAATCATATTTTAACAAGAAGCCTTTTGGCTCTGTTCTATTCAAAGGAGCCATACATTCAAGATAACACTGAGGCAGTTTTCTTTTCTACCTAACTTCACATTGTCATTTTTGTGAAGAACACATTTAAGCAGGCGTCTTCAGTCCGATGGCTTTTTGAGCCTAGGTAAATTGTTGGGTTTTTTAAAATGTCTACACTCTATGCATTAGTATTTTACATTAAGAAAAAACCCCAGTCTTCAAAACAATTATTTCCTTAGAATTACAGTCCATCACCTTAACTTGTGGTTTGTCTTCCACTGAACACAGAATGCAGCATTTCTTATTTTCATTGTTTACACAGGACATGCCATCTTAAACAGAGTTTACATTTACTGCTTCTGTGATAGCAGTTGCTTTTCAATGAGTGTATAAAATTATTTCCATTAACAACCTGTTTTTCTGGTTTAAAAAAAAAATCACATGAAATAAGTTGTAAAAATGTGAAATTTTGTTAAAACACTGATTATTCCTAGTAACAAAAGAGAAAAACAAAGCCAAAAGAAAGTTCAATTAGAGATTATTAGCATTACAGCGGGTATTTCAGGCCAAACATTAACATTTTGATAGCTAAATAAAAATATTTCTGATTATAAGATTTACACTTGGAGGTAAAAAATAAGTGCATGTACAATCTTTTTGAGAAATTGATATTCTAGCTATCAATTTTTTGAGGGATAATTTTAAAGTTTATACCTGACACGAGCTGGAGGTAACACATCTGGTTTTAAAGGTACATTGTAAATAATAAGTTCAACAGTTCACAGATATATATGATATATTTCTTGTTTTTGAATAATTTAAATACATCAAACAGAGACTTTCTTCCATGGTTACAAAATTTTAGATGATCACTTTCCTGTTAAAAAATACAAACAAACAAAAGCCCTGCCAAACAGCAAAAAAAAACCCCAAAGCTTCAAACTTGAAATTTTGGCACATTTCAGTACTAATGGGCTGGAAACCTAACCTGGAAACCTAGGTATATTCTGTAACCTGCTTTTGCTAATGTTGAAAAACCACATTTGTGACCAGGTCATGACTTTTCCTCCCCCTGCCCCAAGTCTAAAGCAAGAAAAGGGATCCAGTTCAGCTCTTCTAATGCAACCAGTCTGGCAAGTGGAAATTCTAATTTGCTAAGAATTTTACACAGTTCTGCAGAACCCTACATATAGCAAAGCAGAAGCCTACAGAGATGTTAAATCTGTCATCTATTAGGATTCGACCTCTACGTCATTCTTTCACCTCCATATGTATGAAGGACAATAAGTACCAATGAAGGACAAATAAAATAATTTGAAATATTCAAGTCAGCAGATTAAGATGGGACTTATCAAAATATTAAGAAACTGTAATATGCACTCAACTAAAAAAGAAATTAGATAGAGATTTTACACTTCAGGTTTCTGGAAAGAGAAAGTGGGTTACATGTAGGGTATGTATGTACCTACACACCTGCTTATGTCTGTGCTCATTCAGACTATCAGTATGGACAGATTTCACAAAATCTTCTTTCCAATCTCACACTCATATTTAACTGAAACATCAAACAAATAAAAAAGAACCACCAAGCCAAGTTAGTGAACTCATTACAGCTTCTGGAGATTTCAGCCTTCAAGTTCCCTTTAAGTGCATGAAGAGAAGATAAAACACAATAGCTGTGGCTTGGGTTCTGATTTCAGCTGCTGCTGCTGCATAGATCACTGAAATTTAAAAGTTATTCCAGGTTTCATACTACAGCAATAATACTACAAATAAAATGTGGCTCTACATTTTTAATGTCATCATGTATATTTTTAAATCACAGTGGAAAATTTTGTTCTGGCCACCAGAAAAAAACACTGAAAGCTGATTATTTCAAATCTCCATGTCCTTGCTTCCCTCCCTGCTCAAGCTAGTCAACCAGCACAGCATTATCTTTCATGCTGCATCTAAATTTATTCTCTTAAACACACCAGTCAGCTTTCATGTAAAGCAGGGTGCAAGACTTTATGTAAACCAAATAGCTTAATTTGAATAATTTACTGCTAGGAAAATTATATGTTCTGTGTCTAGAGTAACAAGCAACAGTATCAACCAACCTGTGAGTATTAGAGAAAGGAAGGTCTTTTGGCTAAAGCTCTGAATAAAGAACAAGGACACATGTATTCTTGTTCTGCCACTAAAAAATTAAACTTTGTACATCAGGCAAATTGCTTTCAAACCTTTAACCAGCTCTATAGTACTTTGTGATAATATTACATTGTGAAAAAAAAAAAGATTTTGTGAGTATAGTTAAATGATCCAACACCTGACTACTGATACGCAGTTCAGGTTTTCATTAAATATGTAGTTTCAAACTCTGCTAGGTTAAATGCTGAGGGTACATAACAAATGATGACAAGCTATTCTGATTTAAAGGCAAGTACTTGTATTTCATTGATGCAAAACAATTACTGTATTTTCTATATCATTAGAGTTGCAGTACCCAAGGCACCATAAAGCCTAAATAGGGAGGCAATTCAAAGCAATAACTGCCTTCCTGTGGCTGTTTCCTTTCTTGATTTAAGCACGTTCATATCTAGCCCAGGTGCCCAAGTAGGCAGATGGAAGTTGGACAGCTATTCTCTTACCTGGCACTTTCCTCTGATGTACAAAGGGCACGTAGATAGTTTGTTAATGCATGTTGGCTTTACCTGCAGGCTGAACTTGTCCTGTAACATCCTTGTAGATCAAAATGATCTCTAGAACAGGCTGAGTTTCAAACTTACACAGTAAACAACCTGTTAATGCCCACATCCTTTAACAAAAGAAACCTTGACAAAAACACCACAATTTTGCCCAAAGGTTTCACTTGCCTTCAGTCTTACCCAAGCAACTCACAGAACTCTCTGTTGAGTTCCTTTCAGGCTAATGAATTCCTTGTTTCACAACAAACTCAAAGAGAGCTAAGTGATTTTGCTGACTTTTGCCCAGACAGGCCTAAACAATCAGGTTTGAGGCAGAACAGCTCAGGAAGCCCACCGAGGCACATTGAGTTTTACCTAACACTTTGTTACTGGATTACAGCACATGTGCTCCCTTGGCTGACTTGCATTTCCCCTCTAGGGATGGGTACTACAGGAGTAGCTGGCTCTCAAGTAACCACAAAAACTGCTATTTAATCCAGCTTCTACAGGCTTTGCAAAATAACCCCTCTCAATGCACAGTTCGTATAAAAAAATACACCTATTTCCACATGAAAATCTGAAATTAGTCTAATAGTGACACCTTTGTGAGCCTTTTGTGGGGTTTTATGACACACCAGCCTTATATATCTGGGGAATAAGTAAACTGAACAAACACAGTAATAATTTTTCAAATTATTCTTAAAGACATTCTATATGTATTGTAAGTTGAAATATGAATTTATAAAGTGCTTCTGAGATTCTAACCTCCAGGTTTAATTGCGTGAATAAAAATAAATGTTATCATTTGGCACCCAACTGTGAAAACAAACCCACCATTTTCTGTTTTGGAAAAACAAAACATATTTTGCTTTCAGCTTGTTTTTCATGAAACGTAAAGTGGGAAGAAGCAGCTTTAAACTGCTGCTTTTAAGTGTCACTTGGAGGCACGGCTACTTAGAAAATTAAACCCATAATACATTGTACTACAAATGCAACTCCAGGTCTCTTGGGCATTAACCTCATGTTCTAAACACAATTTAATTTGGCTCTGCTGCCTGTCAGAAAATTGAGAAGAGAAAGCAAGACTTTTCCAGCACAGCACAGGGATCAGTCCTTCTAAGAACTTGCTATTCCACTATACTCAAAATCACTGTGTGCAAATACCAGAATTACTCCTTTTCACTTTCTATTTTCTGTTCAAAAATTATTTGACAGCAAAAAGCAGTCAGTGCAGAAAGTATTAAAACACACATCTAATCTACTTGATTTTAGAGATGTTAGCATATTTTTATCTGGTATGACAGATTTGCAATCTTCCATAGTGTTCAGATACCACAGTTTCTATCTGCATTTCAAGTGTTGGCATTATTAGGGCTTCTATTACCATGGTATGAAGCAACCTGAAGACTCAGCCTGCACTGTACCAGGTGCTGCACACCTCTGGAGGCAGAGTGCCACACACCCTTGCAAAACAAGCAAGGCAGAAGCACAAAATGAAAGGCAAAACATTTATTATTATCTTCCACTTTTCCTCCCCACTTCCCTGCCCTCAAAGAAGTCACAGGAACAGGATCCGGTGAGCAGACACTGATGTGCTTTGGAGGTGAGAAGCTGGACCGTGGAGCTGGGAATGCCACTGCAGAACAGGTCACACCTGCTGCTCACCAGCAGCCTCAGCTGCACACAGAAAGCTGGAAACCTCTGTCTTTGAGATGATTTTCTCAAATCCCAGCCTGAAATTGCAGAAGGGGGCAGACCTGTCTCTAACTAAGGGCCAGAGACTGAAATCAACTTCTCCAGTAAGATTAACCTAGGAATTCAATTGTAAATATGCCATTGCTGTGGTACCTTGGTTGGTCTGTTTTAAATGGTGAAAAGGCAGGACATGAGAGGGGCTGAGGACAAGGACAGCTGGCATCCTAGGGACTGTACATTTCACAGATTCAAGAGATCTTAAAACCTGTTAAGTCCTGGGCTCGCAGCCACAAGCTCTGTGAGCACAATAAAGGCCAGCTCTGGAGGAGTCCACACAACAGACACTAAGAGAAATAGCTTTTTCATGCTTTTCCAGGTCTGGCTTACAAAAATGACATTTCTCTGTAAGTTCTCCTGTTAGCAAATCCCCATGGATGCTGCTACCAAGGGCTGATGGAAAATGAAGCATGAGGAAGGAAGCAGAGTCTGCATCTGTTGGTGCAGGATGATCAGCCATAAGCAAGAGATGCATTGTTTGCTCCACAGGCCTGAACACTCACCACTTACCACATAACCTCATGTTTTTCATCTGAAAAGTGTACAGCTGATAAAGCTGCTCCTGGACAGTAACCTTCTTATTTTTAATAGGGAGGAAGAAATAAAAGTAGCAGAAACTACAGAACAATAAGCCTTGATAAGCAACAGATATTTTACTTGTTAAAAATTATTATAGAACATTTATAAATCAGGGACCTTCTCAAGAAAGTTAATCAGAGATATATTTCTTTATGAGCAAGACAGCACAGATATTAACATGGATTTAGAGAATCAGGATTGCTTTTTGAGTGATCAAGGTGACATAATGGAGAAATCTGATTTCCTGAATTGCCCCTTAGTTACACCCTGAGAAAATATCCAACTTGGCATCCCAAGGCTAAGCACAACCAATTGCACTGCTTCTTATGATTATTATGTCTCTACACAGCATGAGATCCCCCCAAAATTCTGTTATTATGGGTAAGTGAAATTCTGCAATCTCGTACAAATCTATAAAACGCTCTATTCTTCATATCAGTACTACAATTATATATTTGTAGATTAAAAAAACCCCGACAAATCAAACCTAATATCCCAAATCTACCCCAACTCAGCAAATTCAGAGCTGTAAACTGTCAAAGAAACAATTTTTTTCTTATTATTTATATCTCCGAATATATCCTAAGAGAAAAGCTACCAAAATCCTTCTATACCTTTAGAAATGTAATTTTTTGAATCAAAGGAACAAGGATTCGTAATAAGGTATCTAAAGTTTAAGGTGACATCAGGAAAATCCCCAGTATAACAGAATCAACAAGACATGTTGTTGATAGCTGCAATCCCCACACTCCCCTCCCTCTTCTCTTTGCTGCCAAGTTGCAGAGAAGTGTAGAGCACCAAGTGTTCCCTCTTTGTGTACATAAAATAAAAGTTCAGGATGTAACTCAGCCCACACTTCCCCAGCTAGAAACTAACCTGACTTGGACTTGTCTCCATCTGGAAGAAACACGTGACAGGACATTATGGGGGGAAAAATTGCACAGACCCAACCCTGGTGCTTTTTCACTAACACCAGTTCTTCCCACATAATCTCATGGCACTCTAAATACTGAGTGCTATAAAGGCATTGTGTAAATATGCTTTGGGTTTTTTTGTTGTTAAACACATGTCAAATCATCCATATCACATTGAAAAACTGTTTTCTGGTCCTTTTAAAGGAAGAAAGTAATAAATTATTTATTCACTCTGCTTAGTGGGATACCCTGTAATGTGTCCAGGACCTCCATTAATGCTCCCAGTTCTCTTCTGGTTTTCCCCTCATTACCTGCAGGCCTAAAATGCAAACAGCACTGTGCTCTAAAACACTTGCTCTTGCCAAGTACAGGAGCAGAACTCACAGTTTTTCTGGTATTCATCACTTATAGCTTTGTCTTATGTGGGGTTTTTAGAGGAGGTGGGAATACAGACCAGCACAAGCAGAAAGTCAGCCAAAAGATACATCTTTAGGAATGGCCAGCTCTGGGTAGGTGTGTATCCACCATGCCCCTGAACACCCTGCAGAATCACAGGCTCATAACAAAGTCTGGGTTGAAGGGGGTTTGGAAATCATCCAGTGCAACCTTCTGTTTAATGGAGAATCCAGATCTGGTTATGCATGTTATATCCTGTCAAGCCAATTCTTAACTATTTACAGTGAAATACTACGTTTTTATCTAATCCTCTTCAAATCATGTAACAAGGGTAAGAAGAACATGCAAATACCAAATAGGTGTTGACTTTAATGGACACCTTTCATTTTGACTGATTTTTGTATATTAAGTTTTCCCTTCAAGGAATGATCACTTCTAATACAATTTCAAGACAGAAAGCAAATGCAAGATTTAAAGTGGCTCGTAAATCACCCAATATCCTCTAACTCTAACATCCAAATCACCCAATACCCTTTAGAGTTTTGTAATAACATGGAGATAACAAACAATAAAAATGCAGTTCCAGAGACTTTATCAAAGCATCCTAGAGACCTTCTACTCCAGTTGCCATCTGGTGTAAAACCCAAGCCACAATATTGTTTTCCAGCTAGGGACAGAAAGAAGCTGGTGAGCGGTTTTGTAATTATTGTGTGACAGTACTAGAATACCTTGTTTGTGTTGGACTTGGGCCTGTCTAAACCTTGCTGATATCAATCAGCTTCACTGAGTGCTGGATCAGATCCACACCTGAGAATTTAAGCGATTTAATTAAAGCTTTGTCAATCTCAAAGTTTGTTCAAGAAGCATCTTGCCATTAACAGAAGTGGACAGGTTGTTCTTTTAAACTTGTAAGGCTCTCCCTTGAGGACCACAGCAAACATTTTAGGTCCTTGATCTACAGCTAAGGTTAATCTGTTTTAAGAATGTCCTAATCAGCGAAGATGTGCTGGATATTGACAAGAAAGAAAGCAGAACAGAGCCTTGATTAACTGAAGGGCAAATTAAATTTTCAGCTGAATCCTGGGACACTGAAAAAAGAACAGGTGGAAGAAGGAGGAAAATTTGTCTCCTGAAGAATAGCGAAAGATCTGAAACTCTAAGTCTCTGTGCAGATAACTACAAGAGAGGCATTTGGACAAAGAAGAATTACAATCAATCAAAACTGGAAGGCTCAAAGGGTGGTTCCATTAAGAAACTCAATATCAGATTAAGACCACAGGGAAGAAAGATCCTCTGAATGTGAGTTTTATTAAAAGGAGTATTTTAAGAAAAAAAAGAAGAGAAAGAAATGTGACTTCAAGTTGTGAAAGAAGGCTTCCTGCCTGCCCTGAACTCTGCACCTGATTGCTAAAATAGGTGCTATTTGCCCTTTCAATAGCCACCTCTGTGGATTTTAGCGAAGATTTTTTGTGGAAAACCAGGATCACCACCTACTCGTTAGGAAGAATTACACCAGTATTGTAAGATATGCCTGAACCACCAGTCTCCAAAAGACATCAGCAGCTGCTGAGAGGACACTTCATCTCTTGAGGCTGTGATTAACTATCCTGCATCTGATGCTGGGAAGCAAAAGTAACAGACTCTGCAGCCAAAATATGAACTCAAGAACTTAACAGCTCATCATCAAAGAAATCATTCTCTAGAACATATGCAGACCATTCATGTGTATGGGGAAATGTTAAGAAGTAACATTTCTTGCAACATAAATTGCAACAAATCAAGGGAAACACATCACCAAAAGAATTATGAGGAAAAAAATTGCTGATTTACTATTTAAGTAATGTCACTCTAGACAGTTCTGAAATTTGCTGTTCTTGTTAGTCAAAGTTCCTCTCATAAAGTATCACTGAAAGAAGCATAGCACTGAGGAAAAAAAACCCAGTACATAAGGTGAGGAAGCAGAAACAACTGAATAACAAGAGGTTAGATAGAAAAAAACTTAAACTGATTCATTTTTAACTGAATTGAAACACTGGCAAAATTAACATGGCCCATCAAAATTGTTTTATGTGACATTAAAAAAAAAAATCAAAGAACATTGAAAAAAATTAAGAATCCTAATTTCTTCTGACTCTATTAAATCACAAAATACTTTGTGGATCTTAAGCTTCCTAATCTGTAAGGAGACTTTTGGTACTATAAGCCATTAAAAAATTCTTTGTTTTCTTAGAAAATTATCAAGACCAGTATCTTTTGTATATCTCTTCAAACTGTGGTTTAGTAAGTAGGGCTTTCTGAATGTATTGCCCATAGTCTTAGTAATGTCAAAATCCTCTTTGTATTTTAGCATACAAATTTATTTTGATTCATGAACAGTCCTTGAGCCGAGTAAAAATTTGCTTCTACCAGTACCTGAAGCATACAGAAAACCTACCAAAAAAATGCAGCTGAATACACTACCACTAACATTCCTGGCTTATCTATTCATGCTGTAAAATTTCAATTTCAGCTCCTCAGTAACTCCCACTCTCCTTTTAAAGGTAAGTATTATCAGGGCTAAGTTTGCTTTTCAAAAATTGGACTAATTTTTTTGTATGCTGATGTAAAGCCTACCAAGCATTTGTTACAAAAACAGAGTCCTAAAGTCATAAACTCAGGATATTTATCTCACTGTATTTTTGTTACCCCCAACAGAACCATCTACAGTCATTCTCTGACTCTAAGAAAAATTAATAAATCAGTAAACTCAGGTAAAATTGATTTCACCTAACTATAATTGCATTCAGTGTGGGGTTTTATGCCTCTTCAGCATCACCTTTATGCTCAGATGAGGGAAAATGGCATTTCTAGGGAACTAACAAAGAAGAGTCTTGCTCACAGTGAAACATGCCCTTCTGACCATGAGCAGATGCTGTTTAGACAGCTGACTCAGATGTACACCTGCCCAAGTGGTCAGATAAACTCCTGTGATTACTGTACTCAAAATATTTGGGAAAAAAAATTCCAAACAGCCAACAGTATTTTTAAGGAAGTTATTAACAGAAGCTGACAGTCAGATATTCTGTGCATAAGCCTGCAACTGTTCCAGCGCTGCCTTGGAGAGGAACATTTTCAAACCCAAAGCTACCAGCAGTCCCCCCCAGAGAGCAGGGGTACCCAGTAAAATCCATGCTGGCCACTGCTGCAGGTCTACATGGGCAGATCTCCCCCCTTAGGTGGGACTTAAGTCACTTAAGTGACTCTGGATACCTCAGGAAGTCCCAACACACAAAATAACTATATAGCAAAATAGAGCCTCAAGAACTGTTCAGATATCAATCAAGATTTTTTTTCATATGGTTGCAAAAAAAAAGCATCCTCATTTCTATCACACTGGTACAAATACTCATGATTTTGCAGTCACCAGTTTGCAAGATGAAATGCTGAATAAGCAGTTTCAGTATTTTACAATTTTTGCAGACAAAAAGTAAAGGTTTTCTAGTAAAAATGCTGACATTAACTCGCTCTAAGCATTACCAATATTTTTAAAGTTAGAGAACCAGAGAAAAAAACAATATTTGCAAAATCATGTAATAGATCAGTGCTGAGAGCATTACTTTTCACAGATACCATAAGTGATGGATTTCTTTCCCCAAAGACTGGAAGATATTTCCCAGACACTGCATACAGAGAGAACACTGCACAGGCATTTAATCTAGTCTCTAGTAATAAAACATTCAAAATGTTTAGAGGATGTAACCATGACACCAATGTATGAAACTTTATTTCATAGAGACGTTGATATTGAGCAAACTACATATCAAGATTCCCTAGATACCTCAATTAAAAACCTACAGAATTTTTAAATGATATCACCATTACCATAAATCACCAAGATTAAAAAAGCATGCAATGGTTTATGGTACTTCTTCAAATTAATTTAATAGCTTCAATTAATAATAACTAGGATTTTAAGTTTTCTTGTTAGCAACTGGCAAACTGATTCCTTAGCAAACTTTTTTGACCTGTAAAATAAGTAAATAAATGTATATGAGAAAAAAAGCTGCTTATAGTTTTAAGACTGCAACAATTGAAATTGTGAGCTGATTTTTCAAGTCCGTTCCTGTGAGAGAGATAGGTCTTTTTTTTGTTAATCCTTTCTTCTACTTTGTACTCTCCAACACAAAGAAAAAAGAGAGGTCGAAAGATACAATAAATTCACAGGATGGACACAGAGTTTCTATTTCAAGGGAAGAATCCAAAATTTTTCTCACTTGTTTTCAGACAAAATTTATCTAGGAATATTTTGTTGAAACTAGCCACAACATAGATAAATATTTATCTATTTATTTCTAGCTACCATCCCAAGCAGCACAGCAATCCTCCCTATGCTCTCCCTTAAGCATTTTAAGCTGCTATTCCTTATTTTTCACAGAGCTGTTGGCTCTTTATGATTTCATCATGATCTTCTCTTGATGATCTAAACTCACTTTCTGATACCCATAATTTTTAAAGTTTCCTGGCATTTCTTCAAGGAAGTCTCTGGTCAGAATCACTTAGGATGAGCTTATCTCCCACAGTAATGAAGAGCTGAGGGAATTTTCTTTGAGACACAGCCAAGAAACTTCTAGTTTCAAAGTTTAAACACGCCACTGTTGATTGTAATATGGCCTTTGCTGCAGACTGTGCTACCACACCTGAGCACATTTGTTTTGCCAGTGAATCAGTATTACTTTGCACTTGGGGGAGAGATGATGGGGGAAAGGACCTGCAATTTTGACTATCCAGCCATCCTGCCTCCTCAGGATATCAGTATTAGATATTTGGATGGATACCTATCTGCTCCACTGAACAGGGAAATTAGCTGGTATCTACTGATCTGGAGGACATGTACAGGGATTTCATTTTCACATCTATCTGCACAGACTGACTGACTGCTGTCACTGTTAGGGTAAATACAGACTTTATTAACCACTATGTGGCCCTTCACAGGGAAGGATAAATGCTGCCATTCTTCTTCTTTGTGAGATCACAAAACTAACAGACAGAAATTATGATTATCCTCTACAACCACGGATAACTTATGTGGTACCATGTGTTTCTAATGATAAAGAATAATACTGACATGAAAATGGATTTAACACATCCTGACCTATGTCTGCATTTTCTTCCCACAGCAAAAGAAATAACAATTGAGTAGGATTCTTTATAGTATAATCTGTACTACCATGCAAGAATCAAGGTTGGAAAAGAGCAGAGTTGGTGCAGATTATATCAACATAGTGTATTAAAGTTCTCTGGACACGTACTACCTCCAGAGTTTTATTTCATTCTTCCCTAAATCTTTGCAGTCATTTTGTGAGAATTGAGTGCAAGCCAAGAGCAAACAAATCCTTGTTACAAGCCATGTTTTACATCCCTTCTGCAGTCAGGATGAAAGCTGTCTTTGTAAGGTACATGACAACAGACAGTAAAGGTTTAGCGGTGTGACTTTACCCTGGATTGCTTTCATTGCCATATTCAGACTTTAAATTCAGGAGATGAGGTGCAGGAATAAGAGCAGTGTCTCCCAGAAGGGTTAGATGCACAAAGGAGAGCTGGCTTTTTCTTCTATGCTTTTAGGCAATTCTCCTGAGTACAGAACAGAAGATAATCACAAAGGCTGACAGACTGGGATACAGTGGGTTTGAATAGGCTTTTATTTTTTGTTGTATAGATAACTGTTTTAAGTCAATTCTTCATGGTCATCAAAATTAAACATTTTATTTCAAACTCAAGATAAACATGCTTTTGAACATAAAATGAGAGCCAACACACCAGGGGCTACCTCTGCCACTCCCTGCCCTTCAATTCCAGTACCATGGGAAATGCTAAAGGAAATCAGAGGAGGGAAGAGACAGTACAGAGATTTGGAACACAGCTGTCTTCTCATGTCATAAGAACTCTGGACTAAAAGTCTTCTAACTTTATGGAGCAACTTAAAAAATTATTTGGAGGCACTTTTAAGTGTACTGGTTGCTCCTTCAGAGATCCCAAAAAAACAAATTAAGAGTGCATACTTACTGGCTCACCAACAGGGATTACTTTTCTCATGCAGGACAACCTGAATGATCAGTGCTCCAAGAGCAGCTGTCAGAAAGCCCTGAAGGTCTCCTGCTGGTGAACTTCAAAAGCATAACTAATCCTGCCTGATTCTGGTAGGAAGTATTCACCCTCCCAGCTCTGCTGGGGAGGAGATAAAGGAAAAGCAATAGGTCACAGAAGCATCAAGCACTTCAGAGGGAGTCCTGTGTTTCCTGTATCGTTTTCCAGCCCTTCATAGCATACTGATTTACCTGCTACATCTTCTCTTCAGAGGATCCCAGGCCATATTTCTTCATCATAAAGTTTCTAAGATTAGAGTGAGAGAGGCAAGAAAAAACCAAACAGCTCATCTGGCCACCTGCCCTCTTCCTCCTGCACTCTGCCCTCCCCAAGCAACAAACCAGACACACTGAACAAAATGAAAGCCACTAAGCTTTCTGTGGATGTCTCTGTTCCACCCACCAAAAGCACATATACACATTCAAAGCAGAGGACAGGGCCAGAGGTTTCACCTGATCTAGAAACTGGCTCTGGAGAGATTCATCTTAATTAATTACATCCTGCTTTATAAATCCAGCAGACAACGTAACACATGTGCTATGCTGGTTTCAACAATGCTGGAGAAAATGAAGTAGCTGACAAAGGGGAAAAAATTGCCTTTTCAACCTTTTGCCATTTGAAATTAATTGCAAAACATGTACCAGTGTACTGTAAAAAAGCTGAAGTCAATATAAAAATTTGCAAAAGTAAGGACCCTCATGTATTTGATATATACTTAATATGATTTTATTTTGAAATAACAATGAATTTTTTTTAAATTAACCAGTTTACAGGCATTTTTGCTATGTATACATAGGCTACCTAGAAAAGCAGTATTACCATTTCTGGTTTTCAAGCACAAAAGCTGAACAAAATAAAAAGAAAAATCAACTCTTTAGTGTAGATTTGAGCTTAGAGAGCCTGGAGTTCATAGCCAGCAGAGTAATGAATTTGGCAACCAAACGTGGAACTTGGAAGTCATATCAGCCCTCATTTCAAGGTGGTTATGTGCAGGGTCTCCAGCCTGACAGATATTTCAGGTCACATCCCACATCAGTGGGATGAGCAAGCAGGAAGGGAGGTGCAGCTGAAGCACCTTGTGAGTGCCAAGCTCTGCACCAAGAGGAGACAGCAGCTCTTGGCAACCCAGGCATCCCCAGCTCTTCCCATTTCCAAAGCAGCTGGAAGAGGAATGCAAATGGTGACTCTAAGTAATCAGCAAAAGCTAAGTGCTAAGGAAGTTACTTCACAGACTGACATTTTTAAGGTGAATGGGACCTGACCACTCTGCATTAGTTTCAGCAGCTATCAGGTTCTTTAACTTCACACTCTGTTTCAAATAGAGTAAGTCAGTCATTGCTTTCTAAAAGGGCCTAATTAGTCAGCTCAGAGTGTGTGAAACTTCATTTCAGAATGAAAAATGACATCCCAGAATACTTAGTTAACCTAAGTTAACTAGTCACATACTGCCTAGATCAAAGGCCAGGAACTTGAGAACACAGCTTATATATTCATGATAAACTACAGATCTCTGAAAGCAAGGCTGGTGGAAGACTCTGGACAATACATGCCCATGTGGCAATAAATCCATTTATGGTGCCAAATTAGTTTTCCAATTTACACTGCAGTGTTCTCAGGAAATCTTGCTCCAGTTGTTCAAAATCATCATGATCCAGCTTGAGCAGATGTTTAGCAATGAAGCAAGACACTCGGTACCTTATTTTGATGTTGAACTCAGATAAGAATGAGATTAAGCAACTGAAGCACAGAATTTCCTCAAATACCCCTGAACAATAAGGTAAAAAATAATGGCATATTTAGAGAAGGCTGAGTACTATTGTCTTTACTGATTCTATTTCTAATTGTAATTGTCATCAGCTTCTCAGGAAGAATGTAAAATAACAAAGGTTTCAGGAGTGGAAATTGAACAAAGGAAAAACTACAGATTTCTAAATAAAATTTGTAAAGCTTTCTAGCAGACAGACTTTTAAACTATGCCCTCTAAATAATTGTTGTCCCAAGATATAGTGCAATAACAGAAGTCTCTGGTCATGAACCCACAGGGCAAAAAAATCCAGCAAGGAAACAGGCACTTCAGCACACTTTTTCTCCTTAGAAGGCCAAAGTACACAACACCTGCCAACATAATTGCTTGTTTCAATAAAAATACTTAGATGATCTATTTTTCAGTGAAAGTAAAGGTTTTTAAAGATCCCTGCAGACTAAATTTATCAAAAGACCTTCATGATTTTCCTTATATTGATGTTTTCATAAAATGTTGTTGGATTGAGATTCAAAGAACTCATTGCTGTCTAGGAGCAACATCACATATACACATATAAAATACACATTCACATATAAAATAGAGGCCACACTGAGCAAAGATGAACAATTTGGAACATTCTCCTAACAAAACACAACCGTCTTACCAAAGTATACGCTGCATGCATGAGTTGCTCACTTTGTCTGCTTTAAACGATTGAAGCGACCTAGCCTAAGTCACTCCTCTGCAAAATGCACAATTGAGAAATGATTCTTAGCAAATGGGGTGGGGGAATGCTGAATGGGAAGTCTTAGTGCTCTGCATGTGTCATTCATACTAAACTGCCTTTTTATGAAAGTGGACTTGTCTGTACTTGAGAATTCAAGAGTCACATTACATGTCTGCAGAGACCCTGGGAGGTTTGGTTACAAAAGCCAGACATGGTATTGTGTATTCCCTGATGACAAGAAGTCAGCAGAGCCTATTACATCACTTCAAAGTGGTCAAGCAAAGGCAGGAAACCCCCTGACGTTATCTGATAAATTGTTTTGTAAGTTAGTTTGGCACCAGCGTGTCTGGTATCCAATACTTATGATACACAGCCTAGCAAGTACATGCTATTAGATTCCTGCTATTTTGTGTCAACAAGAAATGTATGCTGTGACAAAGACCTTTGTAGTGAAGTATGGGAGGAGAGAAAAGTCAGAGGGGAACACTACATTTCCCAAATAAGTAAGGAAACCAATGAATTGTGCTAGGATTGACTATTGCTAACAAGCTACCATTAGGGAGAGAACCTCACAGTTCAGAGCAACTCCAAGCATATCACATTTCACTACCAATACCTAGTTTTCAAACACAATTCATTGTTGGACAAGCCCCCCAACCAGGGTATCAAAAGATCTTTTTTTTCTTTTATGATACATTTCAAGCAATCTTCAGGCATATCCAATATCAAGACTATGACTGAAGAAGGGAAGCAAAGGAAAGACAATAATCCAGAGAGTGACCTATTTCACAGAATCATCACAGAGTAATTCAAGTTGAACAGGATCCCAAGAGGTCTCTAGCCCAGCTCCTCTGCTAAAACCAGAGTCAGCCATAAGATTGCATGAGACTCCTCAAGGCTTTATGTGGGCAGATCATAGAATCATAAAAGCCCCTCCTCTGTGGCAGGCTCCTCATCACAACTGCTCCAGTTTACCCACATCTGTCTTTTGTCTACAGGCCCAAAATCAGGAGCAGTATTCCTGATGTGGTCCAGGACTACCAGTTCAAGGGAGTAGCTGCTTCACTTGACCTGGTGCTCTTCTCTGTTGGTGCAGACCCAGACAGCATCTGCTGTCTGCTTCAAGGGCACGCTGCAAGCTTGGGGGCAGCTCATCTGTTGAGACCTCTGGGCGATCCCAGTGAAAACTCAAGGAAAAAAGGTTCTGAAGACTTGGGCTGCCTGAGGAGTTCTTACCTGTGTGCACTGTCACTCAATCTGTCCTGTCCAGCAGCAGGCCAGCATTTTCCTTGCTTATTCTTTTACTGCCCATCCAGTGGCAGAAGATTGCCTTGTGGTCCTCAGCATCCCTTTCCACTTTCAGCTCCAGGTGAGCTTTGGCTTTCCTAACACAATCACTGTGTGCCATGGCAACAATTCTGAATCCCTTCTTCGCAGCCTGCTGCTGCTCCCACCTCCCCATCCTGCCCACTCAAAATGAAGCTCGGTTCTTATCTACCTACTTTTTTTGTTGACTAAGAGGCAGAATGCTCAAGAAAAGGAAGGAAAATATCAGCATGAAGAACTTGCCAGATAACTTGAAATTCTCTCACAATCTTGAGCTCCATCATTTCATGGTTGATTCAGTCATTGATTACACCACCATTTTCTATTTGTTCATGAGCTACAGATCAGGAAAATATTACCCCTAGCTGGCCCATTAGTGTAAGTGTTAACAAAAAAAGTAATTCCAAGTCCATTTCAATATCAATTTTAAGGTATTAAGTCTGGTATAAATGGTGGATTTTGTGAAAAAATGGATTTAAAGTGCCTCTAGACTTTGAAGTCTCTTAGTACTCAAATGATTTGGTTTGCCTACTTTGCTCAGTCATAAACTTGGGACAGTAAGAATTCAGATGTAGAGTTGCATTTGATACCAGTGGTCACTGTACCCAGACTTATGGCAGTAATAAGCCTTTCAATGTCTGGAGATTATTCCAACTATTAGAAAGATAATATAATATGAACTTCCAGGCTAAGAAATAGTTCTCTATTGAAGCTTATGGCAAAGCACAGGAAAATAAAGCTTGAGCTGAAAAATACTCCCATCAGTATTTTAGCTCTTTTTACTTAGTTTATCTAAAGCAACCAGATGCGTGCAATGAATAAAAATGTCTATTTTGCAGCATTTCAGCCAGTATGAGAAAAATATACACTTGAGGACACAAATATTGGCAGAAGGAATCCTCTGCCTGAATTTGGATATATGGTAGTTTTGTAGGTCATGCTAAACTTCAAAGAACAAATATAAAAATTGCCCAATTCTTCTTTTTAATAAACAGCACTTTTGAACAAGAAAGGCTAAAGGAGACTATTTTTTTCACAGTTAAAGCACTCTATAACTACTTCTACTATTAGCAAAAGGCTTCCCCCCACCCCCATGTCTAGACAGCAGTTTTTTATGTGACAGAGACCAAGCAGCCCAACCTAGCTGTCAGGCAGTAGAAGTAGCATCAGTCTTTTTTAGCAGTGTCCTCCATGATACTTTTTTTTGGATGAGGCTTCCATTTAACATATTCAGCTGTATCTGATGTAGATGACTGTCTGCTAGGACGAAGACAGATGGCCCCTGTATATTATCCTGTAGGGGAGTTGCATTGATTTTGCAATACCACCTATTCACTGTTTCAGTTCACAGTCTGGCATTTTTGTCAGTACTGGCAGTTATTTCTCATTCTCCCTCTGAGAAGAACCCCCATCTATCATCCTGCTGGATGAAAGCCACAATAGGTTTTGCTCATCTACAATAAACACTGTCATATATGGAGCCTGGTGTCCTATTGAAACAGAGCTTATGTAAACATGGTGAGCTGTGTACGTGTCCATCCATCAGTTGAGCCCTAATTATTTGGCCTGAAAATATCTTGGAGTTGATACACAGCCACCAGCCTCAAGGTTCTTCAGTACTTACAATTTTCTCATTTAACAGAGATAAGGACTATAAGGAAGCCCATACTTAATTTAATTTCTTCCCCTTCGGATAAATTAATTCATCTGGCTGATTCTCCTTGGATGTGGGTCAGGGTTATTGTGGATATGACCTCAAGGATTCAGGAGTTTGAGAAGGCAGAAGGGAGGTATGAGATAGGCAATACAATACAGAGACTTTCTTCTGCCTGCAGATGAGCATGTAGACTTGGCAATACATGTTAACCACAATATTCTAACCAATATGGTCAAGATGAACAGTAGCAAGTCCTGAGCTGTACTTTCTGGGAGAGACTGCCCTTGACAAATATAATCAGAAAATTTTTGTAAGAGAGGTCTATGGAAAGGGGATGTGATATTTATTTAGCATATCTCCAAGTTAATTCAACCTTCAAATCTATTTTCTCAAAGATTTCATTGACCCACGCTCTTGCAATCCCACATTGTGTCCAAGTGGTCTGGCCAACATACCTTGTGTGCGACATTGATTCCAATGAAACATCCTGTATTATCATTCCTACATAAATGATTGAGGTAACGCTTGTTATGGCACTGTCCTTTGCTTCCAAGTGTTGCTTACTTCAGCCTTCATAAATCTTGGGACAGGTTGCTGTTTGCTGGCTATTTCTCCTTGTTTATTTGAAATATGTTTGTTTTTCCTTCATGAGATCACAGGAAGAAAAAAAAAATCACATAGATGATACTCTGCAAACCTTGCTGTCATCATCCTGTTGCCAGCAGAAGACACTGTGCTCTGAGTATTCATCTACGTTGAGGTCTCAGCCTTCTGGTCTGGACATAAATCACGTTCTTCAATGTTACTACCAGGAATGGTGTCCTGGGAGCAGTAGTGTCTCAGACTACTCTGTGTCTGCTGTTAGCAAGACAGGCTTTTCTTACAATCCTCATCCTGCTCTTTCTTTTGGTGCTCCCACAAAAACACAAACTTGTATAAACAGCTCTTTCACTGGTATAACATTCATACAGTCTTCATAAATGTAACTAAATTCAAAGTATTAAGACCAAAATGTACAATTTTCCTTTCAAGTTCACATAACTGTTACAAATAACCAAGACTTGCCACTGTTAAAATCAGGCTTTGTTACATTTTTGTTATTTTAAGGGTGTGAATAAGTTGTAAGTGAGCCAAGGCTTAACTTGGACTAACAGCTTCTTTGAAAAATCCCAGAACTAGAACCTGCCTCTTCACGCTCTCCTGAACACCTGTAGAAGAACTTCAAAATCTCCTTCCATCCCTGGAAGCATTCAAGGGATGATTCTTTGAGCAGTATGTCTCTTGGAAGGTCCCCCTGCCCACAGCAAGGGGTTGGAATGAGATCATCTTTAAGGTCCCTTCCAACCCAAACCATTTTGAGTCTATGATACAATCCAATATCCAAAAGGCATCAGTACCTGTGTTTATGTTATTATCTGCAGTGCCAAGACAAAACCCCTCCATGCTTACTTGATGGGCAGGTGTTTAGAAAAGGCAAAAAATCAGTCCTCCCATTGTCTTTCTGAATGAAACACACAACCACTAGCTGTACACACTAGCTACACATAGCTGTATTAGTACATAAACATGTCATTATCAGTACACTTGCAAAGACTTATGATAATGTTTAAGGCACAAAAACTTCACAGCATTTACATGACATGGTTTCCATGTTTCTTGCCCAGTGCTTACAATTGCCTATAGAACTTGTACCTAGACCCCAAAAAGCTGATTAGTTCAATTAAGCTAAAAAAAAAAAATAAAAAAAAAAATAAAGCATATCTCAACCTTCACTTGACATTAACAAAAGTGTTCACATGGCACAGTTCCTGGCTTTCCAAGCCAGCAGAGCCTCTGCAACACAACTGATTAATTAAAGAGCTCTGAGAAGTTAACACTGAAGGTTACTGATTAATTGCATGTTAGAGCTGCCTAATCAAGTACCCAAGGCAATAAACAAATACAAAGATATATTATACACTGATTAACACAATTATTTATAGTTTTACTTTTAACTGGTTGCCTGCCATACAGCAGTCTGAATAAACCTGAATAAACACTGGGGAGGGTGATCAGGATCACTTACTGTATTTTCCCAGCTGGCTATTAGGGCTGTTTTCCCTGGAAGTGAAACATATGATTATGAATCCTTCTTCATGCATGGTCATCACATGGGTAGCCACACCACAATAATTTATCATGTATTTCTGAGTGCTACTGGTTGCTATGTGTGTCTCCAAGGGCTGAAATTCAGCATTGCAAACAGCTGCTAACCATCATTAAGAAAAAGTAAGCAAGCTGCTCTAAATGCTACAGCCCTATTTGAGGACAAGATTTACACCTAGAGATGATCAACAGCTCTTTCTCTTATTCACATTCAGATCTAATGGGAAATTTTTCATTTCAGACATCTTTTCTTCTATGTATGAATTTCCAGTCCCAGACTGCAATACTTCTTTGTCTCGTAAGGCTATTTTCATGGCCTCCTCTAAATCTATCATGTAACTCCTTTCTTCATATCAAGAGATGAATACTAAAGTGTGTCCTCACTCCATAGTTCCCATGTTATCCATATATATAACACAAAATAAAACATTTCCTTGCAAGCACTGGGACAAGTTTATTCACTGTTAGGGATGTTATTTTGAAGGAAAAGCTGCAGGAAGGTTCCTGAAAGAAGAAAACTCTGGAATGACTCCTTTCCCCCCAAGTCAATGAAAACAACTTTGTCTCCTGCAGAAATGTCATCAGTTCTCCTCTAAGATATGCCAATTCTGTCTGATTCATACCAAGAAGCCAATGAACAGACTCTGCCTCTTTTGTGTTCACCGTCCACCTCTCTACTCCGAAGAAGAAAAACAAGAATAAAAATGAAAGAAAAATCTGTCCCTCACAAAAGGCAACCATTACTGAGCAAGTCATTCCCTGATACTTCCCCCAGAACTCTCATTATGCCACACAAAGTTTTATTAGCCCCTTTAATGGGCAGAGCCCTTTGTTAGCCTGCTCTTAATATAGTCAGCAGTCCAAGTACAAATGTTCATTCTTGTCCTGTACGACACTTTTGCTATAAGCCCCTTATACCTATTCAGTATGACCACAATCAAATCTGCCATTAAATTACTTTCCAGCTATGAGGGACAGATCAAACTTTCCTTCTGTAACTAAATAGCCCCATTTCCCATCTAGTTTACACTGGTTTTAAAAACTTCCTAACACAAGACTGGTGTAAGACAAGAGGCTCAAGCCCATTGTGCCAGCTAATCCCATGTCCTCTAATTACACACATTTGACTGCTTGCAACAAGATCCACAGCCAATCATGAAATTCCCTTTTTCCATCTAGTTGGTGTTCATGAGATCTGACGGCTCTGGCGCACTCATCTTCCTACATCCTCAGATAACTACTCTTTGAAGTTGTTCAGGGGAGATGAAAATATAATAGCCTCAGAAAGGGTTGATCAGCATGAAATAAAAGAGAAGGTCAAAAGCTGATTGATGCAACCACTAAAATTGTAATATTAAGATTCAGTCAATTTACATTGTTAAAAGGCACAATTTTCATACTAGTACCATTTATTTTTTCCATATTAAAATTACCATTAGAATTTCTCTTTAACCTTTTTTTGTTTTTTTGAAATCTGGTTGCAATTACAATCAATCAAGAACAAACCAACCCATTCCTTATCTCCTGAATTATGGATCCTGTGACATAAGTGTAAATTATACATTCAAAAATCTGTCTGTCCTTGTTTCCAAAAGTGGTTAATTACATAACATTTTAGAGTTGTCTTTTGGAAGGCTAATTTTCATAAGAATCTTTAAATGTACAACAGGTTTTTTTTTTCCTTCAGAAACAATTTCTGCCCAGCAAAAAAGAACAGAGGGAAAGTCTTAAGAATATTGAGCTTCATTCACCTATTTACCAATCCTTTAAATATTAACTTCATGCATCAACACCATTTCTCTAACCAGGAACTCTTAAACCCACTGTTTAACCCATGTAAACACAGATCTCTTCAGCACCCTGGGCTTCCAAATGTTAAATGACAGCATGTGTCCCCTCATGAAGTTTTAGATCAAACTTGAATCTGAAGCACCTGTTCTACATGTGCCACACATACAAGCAATATGCTAAAGCAGGCACTGGACCTTCAGTAACTGTTATCATTCACTGAATAAACCAACAGGCAGGCAACAGCTGCTTGTGAAATCTGTTGAGTGGCCATCACTCTTAAAACAGAAATATATCAATCCTCAGCCATTAAAAAAATAGATCTCACTGTATGTTTGCTAAAAGTACAGATTCAGAGATTATATGGGGGGTTTTCCTTATTTTCTCTCATATACTGGTACTTAGTCTCTACTGTATTGCAAGTTTAACTGGTTTTGTCAATTTTGACAGAGAAAGGTAAGCTAATTCCATAGTAAGCAAACACACTTACTTCTTCCTTTAATCATATAACAATTTTAATTCCAGTTCATTGTTAATTATCTCCCAGATTTTTGTGACCAATAAAACTCTCCACCAACTTCTTCCACTTTTTCCCTGACACTGTGTTGCAACAAAATTTCCTCACATAGTTTACACCTACTTTGTCATAGAGTATTCCAAAACTAACTGGAGGCAAACATTCCAACCATTCACACAACCAAAGCTCTTTAGAAAACCTCTACCAGTATGCCCTGTAGCTGATAGAAGTTCTCCTAGCATGCCAAATCAATAACATCCCAAAACACTCGGGTAAGAGTTCACAGCTTCAGCAAATTACACCCAGGTACTGCTGAAGGGAAAACCTGCAGTCAGGAGACTTTGTTAAGAGAAGAGCTCTTTCCTCTGTCAGTACAACCCTGGAAAGTGTGTCAGATAGGGCTCATTTCTATTTCAAATGTCTAGTGACACTTAGTAGTTTCAAAGCACTTTTTAAGGGCTCGTTTCCTAGAAGCCATTCACTTCCAGAAAAAAAAATAGTGAAATAATTGAATGAGTACATTTTACACAGACAACTGCAAATCTCTGTATATTTTTACTATTCTGGGGTAGAGAATCACCCTGAGCTCTTGAACTGACTTGTTTATCCTGACCTCACACAAGTTCCCCCAGCAAACCTGCCTGGAAAAACCCTTAACAAGAAACAAATTTGGTGCTCATTTTATGATGCATAGGAGAGAGATGTGCACTAAGTTTTAAGCTGCTCCACATTTAATATCAGAAAAGTTTATTATCCCTGTAGCACATAATCAGGGAAAAAAAGTAGGTAAAATAATCCCCTGCTTAGAGGTTTGTATTAAGAAGATGGCAATGGTATTTAAGAATCAACACAAGGCACACTGCATAAGTAATCTCAACAATCTTAACAGCACACACAGGCTCCTCACAATCCTCACCTGAGAAACAGCAATGAGGTTGTCACTGTTCTCCAACAAAACCATACCTTCTTAACAGCCTCCAATGGCAAAGCCCAAATATTATATCTGAGAAACATTCATGATGACATTTACATGCATCAGAGGGAAGAATTTTGTGGAAGGCTGTTTATGCTAAAGTATTTAGGTTTTGACATTTCCATGCTGAAATTTCAAAAGAGCATACCTGTGGGTGTTTTTGATAAATTATATATCATAAAGACAAGAGAGTTATTAAGGAAAAAGATATTGGTGAGCAAAAGATTTTTGTTTTTCATTAACCAAAAATGACGTGAAATGTAAAATTATTGAAATCAGTGTACTGTAACCTAGAACTAACCCCATAACCTTCCTCCTGCAACAAAAGATCTAATTATACACCTTGCTATGAAATTTAGTTAAAATACCCTTTGAACACAAGATTAACTTCAGAGCTATGCTTACTGTGTCACCGCTACATCGCACCTGTGCAAGTGCTGAGTGCTCTAATTAAAGGTTTATAGGATGTATGACTCAGAGAGTAACCATCTGAACTCCATATAGGTGATCAGGACAATTACTCTTGTGCAACAGCACTTAACACAATGCTAAAAGCACACAGAATTTAAGTGCACCATTTCAGTTGTCTTCTGTCCAAGCAGTGGGGCTACTGTCAGGGAAAACAGAAAATCAGTGAGCTTTTTCAGCTTTTTTGCTCCCCTCCCATTCTTCTAATGCTGGTGCTAGACCCTCACTACAAGCTAGAAAGCATTTGCAATTTGTAAAATAACCTGTAAACAAACAAGGAGAGCAGAAAAATCCAAACAACATGGCATCTTCTGCAATGGAGGACTGAAATCATGACAAAAATCCTCCTGTTGTCAATGTAATTTATTTCATTTTCAATTTTAAACCAAGTGTTAGTGAGTGAGAAACTTCCGTTGATCAGGGAATCTTTTGCAAGCCTCCTAAATGCCCTAGATAAGAGGCATGTTTGTGAGCAAACTGCTGCTTGAACCTTTAGAAATCTCAACTTTGTCTTTTTTCCTTTTTTATGTTCAGAGGACTGTATACTGATGGGTTTGTACAAGCTAAAAAATACCCAAACGTTGCCATTGCAAACAGAAAAGCTCAGATATCTTTGTATTCAAATGTCGGCCAGGTGAGCAAAGCAGCGCAGGGCCAGAGGCTCCCCATTCCCACCAACCCTTGGGCAGCTTCACACGTGCTCCAGCAAAGCACAGGCACAGTTCAGGCACAGCTCCCCCAGCCAGGCTCTGCTCCCAGCAGGATGTTTGGCTGGTGGATGTACACTCCATGCTCTACCCCCTGCCCTTTTCCTTGGCCTATGGATGTGGACACAGAAGGGAGGCAGGGAGACCACAGATTACAGCAATAACCCTAATGGGGATCAGGTGGGAAAAGCAGGAACACAGTAGGAAACAACACATCCTAGCAAAAGGAGGTGAATAAAAAAGATGAGGAAATGCTGCATGACAGAGCTCAAATATATAGTCTTTGAGACTAAAAATCATTAAAAGGCCTCCCCCCTTCTCCATGTCTTCACATTAATGCTTTAACCCCACTTGAAGAAAAAAAAAAAAAAAGATGACGATCTTACAGATTTTTACTCATAAAAGTATGATCCATCTGGGTCTTTGAGCTTTATGTGAACAAGAAATAGCTCCAGCTCTGGTTGGTTCAGACTTGGGATGGGAAGAGTTAATAAAGAAAAAAATTGGGAATTGTAGACGCATTGAACTAATTTTTTTTTTTTTGTAATAAACCATAAACTAAACCTGCAAATTTCTTTGCAATTTAAATTGCTGCTTTGTCAATGCAGCAGTGAACATCTTAGCAGGACCACTTTATCCTTTGTGAATTCCCATAAATCTGACTTATCAAACTTCCAGACTTAGCATAAATTAATATGGAGCAGATTTACAGGCTTAAGAGACTTTTTTCCCCCAATTTTTAGATACTTGATAATAACTGCACTACACTTTTTAGTACATGACATTTTTATGGGGTTTTTACATCATAATTAAAAAAAGAAAAAAAAAAAAGGAAATGCAAAATCTTCTCTGGGCTGGACTGAAAACTCCTAAGTATCAAAAGAGCTAAGCAACCTAAAATTTAATCTGTGACTCCACATTTTTAGAATTATATAAAAATTGCTAGCATGTTCTCACACTCAGCTCATATATTACTGCCTTTACCTGTTTAATGCTTCCAGTTTAATGTTATCTTGCTTGAGTGCTTCTTTTGGTAGCTCTACTAATTACTGCACACTTTTTAACAAGGGAACCACAAAAACAGATTCACAGCCTTATCAAACAGAAGGAATACTCAGGCCTACTTTAATTTGAATAATATGGGAGAAAAAAATCCCAAATCTTCTTACCTGTCTTTCTTAACAAACCACACACTTTTATATACTTGCGATTAGCCAACTGCAATCACACAAAATTACAGTGACTAAACACAAACGTGAAAATTCCAAACTAGGAAAGTTCTCTCCTAGTGCTTGGAATAGCCCATTATGCAATAATTCTCATTTCTAATATTACATAGGAAAGAACTCAGACTCTGTTCAAAGCAGTAATATGAATATATATTTAAAGTTTTATCATGCTAACTTGCACGAACTCAAATCATTAAGAAGCTGACAGGAATTTCCTGAGCAAGTTCTGCATCACAAAACCTACTGCTAACTAGGAATTTTAGTTTTGCTCCAATCTTAAGATTATATTAAACAAATGGCTTAGCCATTTAAAGTTCTATGCCAGGCTTCTTGTGAAGTCAAGTAAAGTTGAATGGCATTTCACTATGGTTACCATGAAAAAGAAAAGATCTATTGTTAGAAACACACAACCAATTCAAATAGATGGTTACTCACAGCCATTTGTAGCTACAGTAAAAATTCAGAGCTCCTTTTCAGAAAGTCAGACCCTGTTTAAATGGTGGTTTTGCTTCTGTTTTTGTGGACGGTTCTCAACATGTGGCAGGATCCTGAATTTATTTACAGCTCACTAAATTAATTTGAAAACTGCTTAGGATAGAAAAGTTAGAGGGGAAAAAGAGTGGCATTCTATTGAGTTGGAAGCCCAGTAACAGTATTTGAGAGTTTGCTTCCCTTTTCTGTGTGACAAGTGCATCCCCCACTAGGCATATTTTGCTCCAGCCCTCCTGATTTGAGCCAATAGAGGACAGAAAGGCTGCCAGTTTTTTGTGTGCCAGAAAAGCTGCTTCAAAGTAAGAGAAAGTGTTTATCTCCTGGTCTCCACCACCAAATTTGCCAGATTCTAGACACACTCATGTTCAGAGATAAAAAAAAAAAAAAATCCCTGTTATTTACTGCTACCCTGCCCTTCAGAAGGGCTAATGAGTTCTGCAGTCACCATCAGCCACACAGCTGTACATGCTGCAAGGCAGGCAACAACAATGACTACTAAATGAAGACTGATGACATTCTGAGGGGAACATTTCCAAGAAAAATTTCCCTAATCAAATTAAGCATTGTGCACATAGATGAGATTTTATTTTTAATCACTCGTTACTGTTTGCATTCGAAACCCCACATTGCTGCACAGCCTTAGAGAAGTAGAGCAACTTGTAGTTACTTGGATGCACTAGAAGAATAGGGACAAAGCATGTCAGGTCACAAATATTCTTCAGGGTTGTCAGAATCACTACTTGCATTACCTCTCTCTCCTTTTCTGAAAGAAAAACCAACAAAACCAAAACCAAACAAAAAGGCCCAATGAAAACACAAAATATCAAAGAAATACAATAGAATTGTTGTGGCTTTCAGCACATTCTGTCCAAGAAAGCCAGCAGGCTCTTTTAATATTGTCAGTCTCGATTTCACTTGTTTATCTTGTGTATATATGTGCTAATAAAAATACTGGAAATAATGGCAAAAGTAACTAGAATCAGACTGAAGTTTCACTGGTGTGTACTTAAAAAAAAAAATCAACCCCTTAGGCACAAGTATCACCTTGTTAGTTAGATGTTATGTGAATTTTTTCATGCCTTGATAATTTTAAAGTCATTCACCAGCCAGGCAGGACTGGCCACTGCAATGCCTGTGCAGTCTGATACAGACACCAAGGGATCACACCACGAGTCTGCCAGAAGGCTGCCAGTGGATGCCTGTAATCTTCTCCTCCCCCTTGATTTTTCACTGACTGGTTTTTAAGGTTTGAAGTGCTTTCATTCACAGCACACAGTATATGTTACATATCCACACACCACTGGCCATTTCCTCTATTAAATATATATATATTTCTCCTTTTGTAATAAAAGAGGAGAAACTGTCTACTGAGAAAAAGAAATACATTTCACTGTTTTGGTCATTGGTCAGAAAAGATCCATTCTGATTTTACCAAGCTAAGATGGTACTAGAGAATTCAAAATGCATTTATAGCCTAAGCATACACCATTTTTAGCAAGCTATAAAACTTAACCTTTATAGAATATGAATAGTGCTTCACAATAGCTTTTAAAAGGGCTATTAAAACTTCACACTTCCCATAAAAAACAGCCTAATGCTCTTGATCCTGACATCACCTTTATACAACGTATTTCTTCTGCTACTCAACTGTGAGAAAAAAAACCAACCTACATTCTGAAGATTACCTCTTTAGACCTTCAAAAAGTAATCTAAAAAATTCCTGAATCTGAAGTCTGCAAAAAGATTTTAGTGGGGTTTCTGATTTTGTGAAAAGGTTTTTTTCCAACTTTCAGGTGGCAGAGAAAGAAATATCCTCTCATTACTTCAAGGGTTTGTAACAGCATCCAAAAATTAGCTTTTGCATAACCACTGAGAAGAAAACAGAAGAAATTAACAGGCATTTCTTCTGCTACAACTGTGGGCTAGACTTCTAAAAGCTCTTTGTTTATAAAGCAAAGCCAAAAAAATTCACTGACACTGAACCAATAAATCAGAAAACCACAGCAATCTGTTAATCTAACACTGGCTACAATGAAATGTTCATTTTTTAGGTCAAAACACATTTCTTTATGGGAACATAAGGGTCCTTGGACTCACCTAGGGGCAATAAAGCCTCCACAATTTATCGTCAGTGTAGTAAGTGATCAACCTTTTCTCTCCACAAAGTAACTTAAAAAAAAAAAAAAAAGACAAAGGGCTCATGTCCCAGCAGAAATCTTATGCCATATTCATTCAACCATGTTTCACACCACAGCCATAATCCACATTTCAGCAACAAGAACAGGATGTGTTCTGGCAAAACAGAAGGTTTGAAAGAGGAGGTATGGCCAGGCAGTAACTGCTGCATGCTTTAATAATTCTTCACACAGAAGCCAGTTCTAGGAATAAAGACTCTCCCAACAAAATTTACTAAATGAAAGAAAAGCTAAAACACACACACACAAAAAAAAACAACAACAACAAAACAAACCAAACTAAAGAAAACAACCGCCACCAAAAAAACCACAAAAAACAAAACAAACCCCAAGCAAACCCAAAACAATATTCACTAATTTTTTTTCAGGCTCATTATAAATACCACCAAGCAGAATACAGGTACAAGCATGCACTTTTTATTTCTCCCTCAACTCTTGAGTTCAGCTTCTTTGGCTGACAGCAGCAAGTGTCAGCACATCACAGCAGCAAGCCCAGCTGTGAGACCAGAAAATCACCGAAAGCCATGACCCCCTCAGTCCTTCTTGTTGACAATGCTTCTTCGATATGAAAATTATTTCTTCTCGGGGCTGAGATACTTCCTAGGATTTGACACATGCAAGTGCCTCTTCCCCTGCAGTGGACACTTCTGAATATACATGGAATGTATATTCAGATCTGAATATACATGGAATGTATATTCAGTGCACAGATCTTCCTGCCTACCCTGCAAGTTGGGTACTGGCAAAGGGGATTTAGAGACACATCTCCAACTCCACAAAAAACCAGATCACTGCAAACAGCAGCCACACTAATTCTGAGCTGAGCACCTTTATCTGCTTTTTGAAGTGACTTATTTTGTATTTGCTCACATTTTATGTCTCATTTGTAGCATATTAACTTTCATTTTCATGGAAGAGTCTGATTTTTTTGAGTTTCTGGGTTAGACAGCTGAAGTCCAAAAGTCCTCATCCACATAGATACCACACATATATATTCCTTTTAGCAGGCTAATCTCTAAACCATTAGTGTCACATGTGGTCTCTGCCAGTTTGACCACTGTATCTCTGTCCTTTACTTCCATGTTTCTCCCACACAAGGTGGGAGTAGGAAAAAGGCAGTAAGACAGCTCTTTTTACTTGTAACAGTCTCTGCCCACACAACCATATCAACACAATTAATAATCTCAGTATTCAAGTAAGATTTCCCAAAAAACTCTTGCAATCATATTAAACACAAAAGATCTCCAGTTTTAGCCCTTCATGTTTTAAGCTCCATTTCAGAGATTATTTTAATCCCTGTGATCAGAGGGCTGGAGCAGCTCTCCTACCAAGACAGGCTGAGAGAGCTGGGCCTGTTCAGCTTGGAGGAGAGAAAGCTCTGGGGAGACCTTACAGCACAAGAGAGCTGAGAGGGACCTTTCACATGCAGTGATGGGACAAGGGGGAATGGCTTCCAACTGAAAGAAAGGAGAGTTGGGTTCTTTTCTGTGATGGTGGTAAGGCCCTGGCACAGGTTTCCCGGAGGAGTTGTGGGTGCCCCATCCCTGGAAGTGACCAGCCAGGCTGGATGGGGCTCAGAGCAATCTGGTCTAGTGAAAGATGTGCTGCCCATGGAGGGCTTGGAACTAGATCCCCTTTAAGGTCTTTTCCAACCCAAACAATTCTATGCTTTCAGGACCTTGACATAGTTTTGGAAGTCTGGCACATTAACATTACACTTGCTTTACAGCCATACGTGATTTCACTATATATCTTGCCTTTCCATTATCCCTTGAATATTTACTGCAGTGTAAGAAAATATATTGTAACTAAATTTATCACCTAGCTCCAAAAACTGGAAAGTCATATAGCTCATATTATAGCCTAATGTCTGAACATAAAATAGAGATATTTAGGATTTTTTTTGATAGCCTAATTTGATGCTTTTCTTAAACTGTGGGAAAAACAAAAAATATCCACCCTGCTGTATAATTTTTACTCATGAAGAGTGATATTTACCACTTCCCAGGAAAGTTTATATATAATTTTTAAAAATATTTTTACATTTTTTTCAGATTTATCTTTGGATTTGTCTTTATTATGTAAAACAGAAAACCATATCAAGCCAGCAAAACCCACTAAATTGAATAGACAAGCTACAATAAACCAGTCTTGCACTTCAAGACCACACGTCCTCTGCTTTAAGAGAAATACTAAATGCACAGGGTGTCACTGTCTGCCATTGCAGGAAACTAGCTTTCAAAAGCAAGGAGGATGAGATTTCAGCAGGACCAATCATCTTTGGCTGCTTTGTATTTTATCATCTTGCCACCAATTTCCTTCTGCTGGGGAGAAATGAATACAAAAGCAAGACTTTCTACTTATCTATCTTCCACATTGCTCTAGCTTGTGAAAAACAAGAGATTTGATTGCTAACTCCAAAGTCAAACTTTAAACTCCAGAGCAGGAAGCCTTACAGTCACCTTGTAACACCATTGCTTGGGCTTAGGTTAGTTGTTTGGGTTGTTTATTTCTTACGGGTTTGTATTTTGGATTTTTTGTTGTAAATCCAAAAGAAATAACTTCCTCTGTAATTTATTATGTCACTAAAACAGCCAGAGTCAGCTAACAGTTAGTAGAAATAATATATGATAACAAATATTTTGCCTAAGTTACAGGCAGGCAAACCTGAAGCTAGCATGAGTCTCATTATAATTCCATTTTTGGAAGCTAAGTCCAGCTGTGCATCATTCCAAAGGATTATGCATATTCCTTATTAAAATCTATTAGTGGATAGGATATTTCTTTTCCCTCCTTCATTTTATCACTGCATTTACTCTGTGTAGGCAGTGGCAAGAGACGATTCATGTTAAAAAACAGAAAACCATTCATTCTGATTTCCTAATTACAAGGGAGTAGACCCTGGCTGTTTTGAACTATCTCTTTGTTTTGGTTCACATGTGCATTAAATGAGTAACCTTTCCTGCAGCTAAGTGAGAAATAGCAGGGCATTGCTTTCCTGGCACTCTGAAAAATGACTGCTTGCTGTCAGTAATACTGAGGACAAAGTAACTGGTGAATTCACAGAATATCAGAGCAAAACCATTCAGGATCATTCTACTCACAAGATGCTGGTTGGGAATCTATATTCTTCCAGGGTCTTTTTCTGTCTTTCACTGTCTCAAATATTTCCCCCCCTTAAAAGATAAGCAGATACGGCAACACTGTATCCTTATATTTACGGGGGAAAAAAACTGAAAGAAAAACCCACAACAACAACAACAGAGTAGGCAGCCTCTCAGGTACTGCACATCCTCCAGTCCAGCCTCCTTCCTGCCAGTCATGCAGCCACCCTCTCTCTTATTATTACTTCACTGCTCTGCTTCCTTAGGGTCTAGTTACTCACCAGAAAAGGCAACAATTTCAAGTGTGTGGTGGGGAAAGTTGGATGTGTGAGAAAAGAAGTGCAGGTCTTTTCCCAAAACAGTCACTGACACACTGGAAATACCACTTTTGGTTTCTTCACTCAATTCAGAAGCTTGCAAGGAATCAAACTTTCCTGATTACTTAGATCCTATCTATCTGTCCTACAAAAATGCTGTGATCTACGCCTGAAATCAGGAGATCTGACATTGGTAAGAGAATATAGGAAACCACATCATACTGACTTTTCATGTGGTATTTTTCACCATTCTCACATACCTTTCTTTCTCATCTACATCTTTTGTCTCCCACTACATTACTTTTTCTACTGAGTTTACACTCTATAAAACAGTTAATTTCATCTCTTAATGCTGCTGATAATTTAAAACATAAAAAATTACTTTTAATAATACAGTCAGAGCAATTAAATTATGGCCTACTTTTGACATGCAATAAAAAGTGGTTATACATATACCCTCAAAGTTCTTTTATGTTCTATGTCTCAAAAAAAAAATCCCCAAACTTTGTACCTCCATCTATGTGAATGCTTCAATTTTCAGTGAACAGGAGGTAACAGGGAAAAAAGCCAGACAAAAAAACCAATGAGGGGTGTGGGTCACCTTGGACACTGCAACATCAAGGACAGTGAGATAAACTGTGTCCTAACTTGTCAGGTATTGATTCTTAGATCAAAGGCATCCTTGTTTGGATTGTTCCTTTCAATCAGCTGTAGATGATGGATATATTCTTGCATGCATGCAAACTAACAGAAAAAGAAAATTCTGATGATGAATAGAATATAAACAGCATCATCTGAACTAGTTCAGTTCTGCACAGCTATAAAAAAGCCATGTATAAACAGACATGACTAAGTCTTCAGAATGAAAGTCCAACACTTTCATGCGCCTTAACAAATATCCATCAAGTTTTCTATCCACATCCATCTTGCTTTATTCACTACATTTTGACAGTTCAGTAATTTTCTCCACTAATATAATGTTTTGTTCCAAAAACCCCACCATATCTGTACTTAGAATCTGATACCAGATGAATAAACTAACCTTCTAAAATTAAGAGGTGGAGAAAACACTGTGTCAATTATCACAGCTTTAGTCAAGACAATGACACATTACAGCTCATAACCAAGTCAACAGCTCTGCTCCCTCTGTCACTGTGTTCATTTGCAAAGCAAATTTTGACAAGGATGAACACTGGCAGGCTGAGCAGAGTGGAGAGATGCTACGGTGCTGCCATCAGAACAAAGGAGAACACCACATGGGAAGATCTGGGATTGCTTTAGGATTAGAATAAGAGAAATGGGATGAAAGTTATAAAAATCCAAGCATCTCACGAGTGCTGTTCAAGTACACCAGCCCAGGTATGACAGATAATGACACAGCAACTATGGTCTGACAGCTCAACAGAAACAAAAACCTAAATTATACCTGAGGACAAAGTATTGATGTCACTGTACAACAACCACAGTGAAGCCTCAACTCAACAGCTCATTGCTGTTAAAAGTATTTTCAAGACCTGATTTAACTTGAACAAGTAAAAAGACTGTTTACTTGCAAGAAGAAAGACTCTTTCACATGAGGGAAGACTAAGAGAGGCTACTTTATTATCTAGACATACTGGAGAGAGAAGTGTTTGAGCTACAGTTCAAATACTGCCACATGCATTATTACTGCATTTTGACAAGCTAAAGTTTTCTTCCCTTCTGAATGGAAGAAGCAATGACAGAAAACAATTTTTAAAGGGAAGCAGTCAATTCATAAGTGGAATTTATATTATCATCTGCAACTATGTGGGCACAGACTCAGTGATGCAAGATGCCCCTTCCAGTCTTGAATGTGCACCTCTGTCTTAGTAACATCACTATAAATCTTCCCAAAGGAAATCCCAGTGTGGGTATAAACCACTTTCTTCACCCAAATGTGCCATGCCCTTTAGCCCAAAATTAGCAGTTAACACCTGAACTGGAAATGCAAGACTCCTCTGAGCCTACCTCAATTTTCTAGTCTGCTGAATTTTTAAACAAATTCCCCTATAATGAGCTTCTAGCTGCCTAACCCCTTATACATTTAATATAGATCTCTCAAGGAGTTCCTCTCACCCTCTGCATCCTCCCTGCTCTCCTTGTGTTTTTACCATTTTCTTGCTTAAAATACTGATTTGTCCCTGCTGAAGTTACTGGCCCTTACAACACGCTGTAAGCCCAGAACTTGAGGTAGAAGCCTTAGAAGGCTCCAGGAGCACCAGATGTGCCTGGTACCCTCACACTTCTCCATTCAGCACCAGGGATGCACCACCAGCGAATGTGCAGATGCATCTTTGGTCATACTTCACACTCTGCCTTCTCTTCCCCCTCTCCTGTCCTTCATTCTGCATCCTCCAATACATTTCTTTCAGAAATGTTTCTGAAGTGATGTTTTAGGAGTGACACACCACAGCTTTTCCAGCATTTAATAAGCTGGTTTAATAGCAAGTACTTATTTGCCTGTGTCTCCCACCTGCAATTTCTTAGCACTAATGCTGATGTTGCCAAGCTCTAAGGTTCCTCCACATAAAAGTGGTATTAAACGAACTTCTAAATTACAGATCTTCTCCTACATGTTCTAAATATATACTTCTTTTGCTCAGTTGGAGTAAATTTTAACTAATTTGATTCTGCAGATTTGGGCTTGTCAGTGCATTAATTCTGTTTAAATCACATCTCTTACCAGATACTCCTGTTTTTCAAGACTACCAGCATATCAAAACTGTTACTCTTCAGTGCAAAGAGTACTGGACATCTCCAACACTCCTGAAACAAAGTCCTAATTAGTCTGGTAATTCTAGATTTTATTTTGGTACAGAAAAGAACTAACACACCCCAACAATATTTTTTAAATTCAAACATAATTTTTAATAAGAAACCTAGAACTTGGACTTGTAAATGTGTCTGGAGGCTACAGTAAGGAAGAATATACCTGCATACCATCTTGTAATTGAGCATCCAATTGAAAGTTTCTACTTACTCATTCAAATGCAGATTAAAGTAGCTAAAGAACAAATGCCCAGTCTGAGACACAAATTCAATTATAACAAGTCAGTCACTGAATTCTTAATATAGATGCTTTCCTGTACTTATATTTACATTTTAATCTAGACAGAAGAAAGAACAACGACCCTGGTGAGGTATATGCAGATTAAACTTCATGGTTAGGTATATGACAAATTAAAACAAGCCAAATAAAATAGACCAACAGGAGCTCTGGGAATTTTTTTTAACTTTTAGAGACAGATATGACAATTTTAATCACTTTTTGTGAAGATTTTTCCTCTGAGTGAAAGAACTGTAACTACAGACATCGACCCAGAGATTTGATCTCAGACTGGTATTCCTGGCATGACCACAGGTAGATTAAAGGACAGAAGAGATTGTTCATCTGAACCATGACACCTTATACTCAACTTAAAAGCACTTTTGCTTCTATAAACCTTTCACATTTCAACTAATTAAGAGTTGAGGCTATTTGAATAATTACTCCTGCAGACATCCAGCTCAAAAGGCTTTGGGAGGCTTGTTCCACGCACAGGACTGAGCAGCTTCCAGCAATTCCACACACTGACCCACCCTGGCAGGTAAACTCCCCACCCAAGGGCTCCAACCACTCAGAAGTGCAACCCACATCTCCCAGTTTTTGTAGCAGATGCCCACACTGGGCAAGACCAGGCAGTTCCTTCCCACAGGTTATGTGGCTGGTTGTGGTGGGCTCACCTTCCCTGGGTACCAGGTCACTCCCCAGCCCAGCTGGAGAGAGAAAATACTACTGAAGGTCAAGGGTTGAGGTGAGGGCAGGCAAAAATTACTCACCAGTTGCCTCCACAGGCAAAATGGACTTGATTTGAGGAAAATTAATCTCATGTATTGCAAGTCAAATCAGAGTAGGATAATAAGAAAATAATAACAAATCTTAAAACACCTTGCCCCTACCCTTCCTTTCTTTTTTACCTTACCTTTACTTGTGAATTCTTCCCCTATCCCCACAGTGGCACAGGGGGATGGGAAATGGTCAGTTCATGTTGTTCCTGCTGCTCCTTCCTCCTTAGGGGAAGGACTCTGTATACTCTTCCCCTGCTCCATACCACAGGAGACAGTTCTTTATGAACTTCTGTATGTGAGACCTTCATACAGGTTCTTCACAAACACCTCCAGGGTGGGTCCCTTCCATGGGGTGCAGTCCTTCAGGAACAGACTGCTCCAGTGTGAATCCCCCACAGGGTAACAAGTCCTGCCAGCAAACCTGCTCCAGTGTGGGCTTTCCACAGGGTCCCAGCTTCCTTTGGGCTCTGCTCTGCTGTGGGGACCTCCACAGACTGCAGGTGGATCTCTGTTTCACTAGGGACGTCCCTGGGCTGCAGAAGCACAGCTGTCACACCACAAACTGCAGGGGAGCCTCAGCTCCAGTGCCTGGAGCACCTCCTGCCCCTCCCCTTCTCTGCCCTTGGTGTCTGCAGAGCTTTTTCTGTCACATATTCTCACTCCTCTCTCCTGCTGAATCTCCACTGTGCAGATTCTGCTCCCTCCTTAAATATATTATTCCATAGGTACTGCCACCATCACTGATGAGCTCCATGGCTGTATGGGAGGTTTCTGGCATCTTCTCACAGAAGTCACCCCTTTACCTCCACCAAGACCAAAAGCTAGCCCTGCAAACCCAACATGCTGGTTCAGAGAAAGCCAGCCTTCTGCAGGGAATACTTCTCATCCTCTCCAACCCACATCTCACAGATGTGTGCCTCAGCACTACAGATCCAATCTGTTCATAAACCCAGTGACTGACAGCGGAGCCAGGATTGTGTGCCTTGACAGTAACAAGCCTTGCTAACTCAGTAGCTTAAGTAATCCATTTTTGCCCTCATAAAAATCTGTGAACCTTGTTCAGTGCCATGTGCTCAGAGGCCAGTATGTTTCACACAATCCCCAAAAAGATGCTGTGATCTTGTGCTGGAAGCATACAGGTATCAGGTCATTTTGTTTCAGAAAAGCAGCCAGATCAAAACCAAAATAGATACACCTCTTCCCATCACACACACATACATATTCATCTTACTCCTGTTTACAGTGTTATTCAGACATTGAATTTAAAGGACTCTGTGGTCTCAGCTGACCTTTGTGGTCTCAGCCTAATGTTACAGTTTGGCTGAATTTCAGGGTCAAAGGTTGTACCTAAAACAGAAAAGCAGAGATAGAGTTCATGACAGAATTGAAATGGATCATATCTGATGATCCACTGTGACCCTAAGTTTAGCTTTACATCATCTAAAAATCTACCCATAGACCTGGGTAAAAGTTAAACAGGTAAGCACAGCCTTCCACTTAGCCCATCACCATCAACTCCAAACTGAATACAAATAAACTCAACTCCATACTAAATACAAGTTTTAATAAATTGTACTCTGATGGAAGAATTTTATATGGTCCAGAATTCCTGTTGAACAGTTAGATATACCTTATCCTATAAACTTTTATTTATCTAACTAGCAGTTCCAAGAATGTACTTTTTTTTTTAGGTATCTTCTCCTGCTCTCCATACTTCATTCATTTGCATCAACAACCTCCTCCTTACTTCTGTCCTTCAGTCACAAAACTTCCTGTAAAATAATTTGCAATTTTCCCATAGCTCCATGATCTACTCACACCTTTTTGGCATTAAAAAAGCAGTAGAAACAATTGCAGTGCTGTGACAGATGAAATTTGAAGAGGAGAGGAGAAAGAGATTTAGTTTGTTGCATTGTGTCTTTCGCTCGGGTGCTTTCTGGAGAATTAAAGTGTGCATTAAGCTAAGCATAACACTTCTGAAAGCACACAATGACTCATAAAGGTCTCCTGTGCATAGCTTTATATTTTTTCCCCAACAATATTTAGTGTAACTTGCAAACATCAATAAAGAACATGGCACCTAAGACTATCTAACACACCTACTTAAGGCACAATATTGGCACTTACAAACTATCCTAGTAAAACTTCTGAAGGGCAAAACTAAAACAGGAACTCAGAAGTGAAGTACAGCAATCAATCTTACACCAACACACCAAGCTTTCACAGCCACCAAGACATGTTCTTGCATGTATTAGAAGAGATAGGCTACTCTGCTTTCTGCTCTAAGCACTAAAAATCCTAGAGGGGAGATTTCATGCCAGACTAGAAGAGAGCAAAAATGTATAATTTAAAGTAATTTTGTGTTTAAAATACACCAGGACAGAACTTCACAAGTTTAATGTTTTAATAAAGAAGTTACATTCACACACAGTGGATATTGGGCCACAGGGATCTCTGGCAGAACTGCCACCTTGTAACAGCACAGAACTAGTTTGTCAGCATTAGGAATAATCAGGGTCTTCCCTGTTTATTTAGCACATTTAATAATAGTAAAAACAAAGAAATCTGGCTATTTGCAATGGTGAAACTTAACCAACCCGTATGTATGAGTTATTCCACCTTGAAAATTCACACTGCTGAAAAAATTCAAATGCTTTCTAAGATGAGCAAAAGAAATTAAGGCAAAGCAAGCAAAACCTCAGCAGGATAGGTGATTTGATTTCAGTTGACAGAAGCTACACATCAGCTACCTTCCACTAAGGACACCACTGCTACACTAAACAAGCCCTGCAATTTGACATCAAAGGAGTTTTGAAAGAATAGTACATTACTTGCTGAAATCACTGTTCTTCTTCACTTCCTGACATTTTACAGCAACTGCCAAAGGGACATGAGAGACTTCAGCATTAGTCAAATAAGAATCTGAGGGAAAAAAATTTCTGTTCTGCTCATATGGACAACTTGATTGGAAGAGCTGCTAAAGTGACCTTCCAAGTGATGAGGTGTAATCAGGATGCTCCACTTTCAAAGCATGTAAATGAATTAAAGCCAGAGAAGGTACTGGACAGCTGCCTTAGTGCTTCAACACCCAAAGGTGTTTTTGAAACCAGCTACAAAGGGACATATAGTCCATCTTGGAAGTAATTCTCTTAAGAGGACAATTCAAGAGCACACAATTAGCTGGAAACTGCATCCTGAGAGTAGTCTGGTGTGCTTCTTCATTACCCTGGCTGATGAGGCAAGGGAATATGAGAGCTGTACTGAAGTGGGAATAAAACAGCCAAGACTGTCAGGGACTGGGACAGGAGAAAAGGAAGAGAGGAAAATGAAAAAAACAGTCAGGCACCAGTTTCCTCAAACTGTGGAAAAGAGCAAAAAGTCTGAAGTACAGATCTGCTGTAAAGATAAGTATTTTCAAAGCAGTAGCTCCAGCTTCAGAAACAAGTCACTTGGCAGAAGGAAAAATGTTCAGGAAGTTGAGAAACAAACAGCCCATGCTGGTGCAGAAACCACTGCTGTACAGCACAGTATGCTCTCCTTCATCAAGTTTCAATTCAAAACATTATCTAACTTCTATTTCCAATATTAAAATGCTGGCAGTAATATCAAATAATCAAGTGGTATCTATATTTCCTTATTTTAAGGAAATCAGTCACATTTTATGAGAATACAGTGATCCACTCACACCACTATCAATTCCTTCTGTAGGATGTTTCTACAGTGCAATAACTGAACACAGAGCACAAAGAAAAAAAGGCATGTGTAGAAGTACATGTTAATCTGCAGGCACCAGCTTATGAAAACCTCTGCTACAGTTTATTTTCCTTGCATTTGAACTCAAACAGCTTTTGAGAACTAAAGCAAAACAAAGAACTGGAATGTAGTAACAGAGAATTTAAAACACATTCAGTCAACCCTGCCCAAGGCCCACATTAAAGTTTGAAAAAGAAAATAATTCTATGCTTTCTTAGTGAGACAAAAAAAAAAAGAAAAGAATTGCCAACTAAATGCTTTATGTCCTTATTTTAAAATTAAAAAATACCCCTTTAATAACTGAACAACACAAGAAATTTATAATGAAAAATGGGCTTTAATAATATTCACTACACACAGAATCAAAAGGGTTTATTGGTAATAAAAGCCTTAATTACAGACTCAATTATTGATAGACATAAATGAAGTACAGTTATATCATTTTTATAAGCTGTGCAAAATATAAAACAAAAACCAAAGAAACCATTCCTAGGCTTTATTATTTCATGTTAGTAAGAGGGTTGTGGGGTTTTTTTTGTTGTTGTTGTTTGGGGGGGAGGGTGTTTTGGTTTTTTTTGTTTTTTTAATTTACAAAAAAAAAAAAAAAAATTCCACAACAGCCCTCATTCCCTCTCCTTTTCCTTTACCTTTCACTCCATCCAATTTCTTTTCCATCTCCATCCAATTTCTCTTTTCATGCAGTAACAGAGTCCTTCTCAGGCTACTTAAATTCTTTCATTTTTCCATTTTAGATGATGACAGGAATGAGTTCCACTGAGCATTCCTGGCCAGAAGCCAGCTAGGCAGCCACTGCTCCCCCAGGCACCCTGCAGCAGCACTGCCTCAGGTGCAGCATCAGCATTTGATAGAGGGACAATCCCACCCGGCCAGGATGAGCTGGTGATGGCAACAAACCACAGTTTCACTCAAACACCCTCCTCTCATCTCTGCAAAGGGCAGAGCTCACTCTTACATCCCTCTCCTGTCCACACAAGACTTTGAGAAGGTGTCTTGCAGTTCTCCAACCCCTTTTGTATGGCACAGGTACCTCTGAACTGATGTTCCACAAGGTAGCAACAAAACTAGAAGGAAAACTGCCTTGCTGACAATGCAACAGAGCAACACCACCATAAATCAGCTCCTAGCACATCACCACAGCTACATCCTTCCACACCAGAGTGCTGTGCTCATTCCAGGATCCTTGCACAGCCCCAGGCACACTTAGCACCCCAGAAAAACACTGCCAAAATACACCTACCCTGCAATCAACCCCCTGCTCATGAAAGAGCTGGTTAAACCATCTGTGTGATCTGGATTCCCTAATTTGTGCAGAATTTGGGGCAACTTGAGAAGATGCATGATCTTGGAGAACAGAAAAATAGCCCCACTAAACACACATAAAGGCTTGACAGAGAATCGTGCCAATCAGGCCAGAGGAGGTTGCTATTCTTAGCATTGCTTCTAGTTAAATAAAGACTTCTGAGTTAAATAAAACTATCAAGTGTACCTAAGAAATTCTTTCATTTTCACTGCTGCTTCAACTTGCAGCTGGCAGTTGAGTTTCTCAGTGAGATCCTGGGAAGAAGAAAAGAAAATTCTACAAACTTAAAATGACTGGACATTGCCAGAGATTCAAATGTTATGTATCACTTTTAAAAACAGAGGTGCAGTCAGAACACTAAGTCAATTAACAAAAATATAATACGGAAACAGAAAATGCATTTAATGAGAGTCTGACTAATGCCAATTAAATGCTCTTTGAAAAAAAGAGGATGCCTGTGATACATTATGATTCAGAAACTAACTGGTCTACGTAAGCTAGCCTTGAACGAGAAATAACAAATTGTTGTGTTAAATAACTATAAAATTAACACAGACCAAGAATGTTTTTTCTTAACTTAAAAATGAGGAAAAACTCAACTGGTAACACTTAGCAATATCAGGAGATTTTACCATGCTCATGGAGAAATAAAGAAAAAATACAAGACACCCAATTTTGTCGCAGACATCTTTTCACTAAAAATCCTTTCTTAGGATTTTTTCCCTTCTGAGAAGCTGAGGCCTCAGAAACAAAATGTAAACAATGGTTATCTGCTGCTGTGGAATGCAACAGGTGGATTTTTGATTGGCCCATCTTGGATGTTTATAATTAATGGCCAATCAAGGCCGAGCTATCTCGGACAGAGTCGGAGAGAGTTGCCTTTTGTTATCATTCCATTCTATTCTTAGCTAGCCTTCTGAAAGGAAACCTTTCCTTCTATTCTTTTAGTATAGTTATAATGTAATGTATAGATATCATAAAATAATAAATCAAGCCTTCTGAAATATGGACTCAGATCCTCATCTCTTCCCTCATCCTGAAAACCCCTGTGAACACTGTCACACAGTTTCATCAAAATTAATTTTATCTTGAGTAAAATAACCAAGAAGTACAAATAAATCAAATAATCTGGCTAGGGTAGCAACTTGATCCAATGATTTTGGATAACTGCAGTTTCAGATACTAGGAACTTAAAAAAAAAAAAAAAAAAGAAAAAAACCCCAGGGATTATATTGGACAAAAGATTTTTAAAAAAGATTTCAGTGAAGTAAGCTATGCAGAGGTATGCAACTCTGAAAGGATATGCTGCCATCCGGCAAAAAAACAGAATCAAAGCCTGCATGAGCTTTCAGAAATACCATCATAGAAGAGTCAATAATCAAACACCAATTATAGAACATTTGTACAAAAATAAAGGAGGTACCTCAAAAATAAGAACATGAAAGGTTGCATATAAACAGCAAACACTGTTCTTAAAGACTGACAATTTTATGGCATAATGCACTCACAGCCTGTCACCAGCAGCAAATAACTTCTCCACACAAAGAATTCAAATCCTTGTTGAGAACATTGGAGGAAAATAAAATCACGAAAAAAAGGAAATTTATCCTTTGTTACCCTCCCACTTATCTGCAAATTCTGAACAATGATGTGGCTGAACTAACCACGCAGGGATGCAAGCATTCTTTAAACTCAAAAAGCTAAAAGTAAAGTAACTTATGCTTACAAGTGAAAAAAAAGGCCTTTGACTAATGAGAAAATGCACACCATCATCTTTGTTGTGGGATGAATGTAAATTGAGCTTAGAAATTGAAGGGCTTGACCCTCATCTTTTGGAAGCCACTTTAAAAGACTTCGGGAAAGAAACATTTCTCCCTCATCTCCCTAAAATGCAGCATGTAGAAACACATTGAGATAATGCATAGGCATTCAATGAAAATTATTACAGCTCCTAACCTTTGCTAACAAGTTTCAGGGCTAGGTAATTGATTATAAAAATGAAACTGCATTTACTATTTGCTAACTTCTGATAAGCAGCAGCTATATAATTGATTCTCCCTTTCAGTATGCAACCAATTGCACTGGTATGAAAGACTGTATGTAGAACACTGGGATTTTATTTAACAGTTTGTCTCATTGCCTACTTTCCCCTCTATGAATAAAGACTGAACTAAAATTGCCATAAAAAAATGATGTGGACTACTTCAGTGTATTTAGTGTTATTACTGGGTAAATGGCCTGAGACAAAATGAGATGCAAGGTTATCTTAAGTTACTACTTTTCTGGGAGGAAATCTAGGAGTCAGAAGCAATCATTAGTTATTGTTCCACAACTCTCCCAAGAAGATCTGTCACGGAAATCTGGCAAATCTCATAACCCTGTGTTTCTGTATCTCCAAGGCATAGTTTGGTAGACAAATTCTGATTAATTAGCTGCATCAGAATAGTTTGCTAATATAAACATAGCTCTCATCAGCATGTGTATTCCTGGCAGCATAACAGTTCTCCCTTCCTCCTCTCCCTTGCTTCGCTTTTGACAGTGCAGTCTGCTCATGTAGCACATCTATGCTCACACCTGGGCTGGTGTAGAAGCACTGGGGAAATATGCATTATATTCTTTGAGCAAAGTCTGTTGGACAGCTAGCCCTGAGAACTCTACCTAATACTTATCTGATGTGTTTTGTCTCTAGATTGTCCCAAAACTCCTAAAGCTTGTGTTTAATGACCCACAGGGAGAAAAGAGCAGTGTTCTTTACCCCTCTGCATAATCACCTGCTGGCCTAGAGCACAAGGCTCTCCCCATGGTCACTCACACAAATAGGTCAAGGCAAAGGACTTTGAATCCTCATCACGTTCACTTCTGACTGAATGGTTCCAGAAATTCTGCAGAGAGCTCCTAGGTGTTATTTGAGACCACAGATGAGCCTGTGATTAAGAGTCACGGTGTCATGCTATCGTAGGCATAGTAAAAGAAAGACAAAAAAAATACTTGCTTAAGCCCATTCTTTCTTTAGACTGAGCACAAGTTCAAGTAAAAAGCCCCATGCCTAGAGATCAGTCATCCACTGACATGCCTGACCACTGCAAAGGGAACAGAGCACATGCTGGTCTTCAATAACTCCCACATTATCTCAGTAAATTTTCTATAGGTCTTGCTTCCTATCACAGCTGTATGCACTGAAAACCAAGATTTTACAGCATTTTATTTATGTCTAGACAACTTTTTAAGTATTTAAATCTCTTACAGCTAGTCACAGTGATCCTTCCTTCACTCACATTTTACAATTTTCCAGCATAAAGAAAATGGATGTCCAGGATCTGGAACATCCTAAATGATCATTATTCACAACAATCTAATAAAATATGCTTCACTGAAACTTAATATTGAAAAAAATACAAGCTGAAATTAAAACTACTCTGGGAGTTTATTTTAAATAGCAATAACAATAAAGCACTACAACATCTTGTTGAAAAGTGGGACAAAACCAACACATGAATGGGACCATAACTGAATTAGTCTACACTGCAAAATAAACAAGTAATCATCACAGGATTCGATAGCCATGCATTTAAACATATCCTAATCCCAAAACTAATAAGAAGGCATAACTATAAAAATAGATCTCTCCTGTTAAGTCTCATAAAAGTCACAAAACTGCAAATCTGCTCTAAAGGATTTTCTCACATTTTAATTAACTATCATAAAAATATTGTGATGAGATAATCTCAGTTTATATAGAAGCATTTTCTCCATTTAAAATTACGCTCAAGAAAGCTTAGTAAGCTGCCTATTCCCTGCTGACAGGCACAAAAAAAAATTATCCATTCTTATATATTCATTTTATAGATGGGAAAACCATGTGTGTGCAATTTAAAAACGAAGGCTTTAAAAAGTCAGTCAAAGAGGTGAACTTACATCAAACTTGGGAAGACTGAACTAGACCAATTCCCTACCTGAACTATTTCTCTGCAAGTCATGATAGCTCAACATGCCCTGCAAGGATCAGAAAGACACTGTGACTCACAGACAGTATCCAGCATCTTAACAGCCTCTACACCATCACTTTGGGTTTATTGTATCCTCCCATGCCCCCTCTGCATGGGTCCTGATATTTCTATTCTAAACATTAGGTCCTTAAGAATCTAATTAAATACTCAAATAATTTCAAGCTGGGTGTTCAAACCTGTGCCAGATCATGACCCAAAACCATTGTTTTAGCCTAATTTCTGTATGTGGTGACCAAGCAAAGCTACTGTTATAGGTCTACAGCACCTGTCAACTACCACAAGCTGCTTCTCCCCACCTCGGTCCAGATACAGCATGAACAGGCTTAGACCAGAAAAGTGGCTATCTTGCAATTTCAGTAGCAGTGGGTCATACATCTGTATTTAATACAATATCCTTGTTAAACAACTAATGTTACATTTCTTCAGAACTGGTAACAATGCACTGTAAGAACACGGGCTGCTTCCTTCCAGGAGTGAAAATTTCTTGACCATCTGGAATGCCCCCAGTGTAAGGTGAGAGTCACTCCACAGAACATCTGATGGCCCAACAGGACAGACACAGACATTTAGGCCTGTCAGTGATTATGCTCAGCACATGACACCCTTTCTCTGGCACATTACGTCATGCACCAAGTCTCTTACAATGACTAGAAGAAAACATTCAGGGTTTTTTCCTCTGCTCAAAAACCCTGTCAGTATGAAGATCTTTTCAGTTTATCCATCCTGCCCCTAGATGGAGGAGGGAGGCTGTCTAGAAAGGGTGAGTTAGTCCAGGTGGTTGCCCTGTGAGCACAGGCCCGTGTGCGCAGTGCAGGAATGTGTCATCTTTGCCAAGCCCCTGTGGGAAGCAGAGATGGCTTCCTGAGACAGGAAATAACGCTGAACCACGTGGCTGACAAAAGAGGAACAACAGGGTGACGTGGCAGCAACACGATCTTTATCAAGAGGGACATCCTGCTGAATTACTGCAGGTGACAGGAAAGGCTGTGACTGTCAAACCCAGGGGAGCACGTGGAGATACAGACAGGGGAGGCCAGGCACTGCCTATCTTGAAATTGGGTTCCCCCCTGCTCCTCTCTCTCAAAATACTCTGCTCAGGGGCTCTCCTCAACCCCACCACTTTCCAGAATGCTTTCTGCTCTCCTGTCACAACTTGTTTCACTCGCAAGCCCAAATCCATCTGCAGTGGGTCACTTCTGTGCAGAGGGCTTCCTCCCCCACCCACGCAAGGGGAAGAGGCAGCACACGTTGGCTGTGCCAGGGCCCTCTGCTTCCTTCCCCCTGACACGTCCTGCCTGCTCTCCCACCCCAGGCTCTCCACCACCAACACACTTCCCACCGTCTCTGCAGCAGCTGGGACTGTGCCAAGCCAAAACCAAAAGCTGGGCTCCCCTCAGACTCAGCCAACCATGCTCCAAAACCCCACCCACACGACACACTAACCCCACACACACCAGCTACAGCTCCTCCTGTCCCCACGCTGTCTGTCCCTTCTGTCCCAGCTTCCCAAATGACACTGTATCCTTCCCAGTCTCTGCGGCAGACCTCTTACCATGATTTTGCCATAATATTTTTTTTCACGGGCTTTAGGGATATACCTGGTTGAATATGTTGGAAGTAAGTTCTTTGCCTTTAATTTGGCTCTGCCACTCTGCAGAAATGCTGATCTGTGTCTTTGGCCCACTACTGACAGCAAACTTCTCTCTCCAGTCATAAATATTTGCTTACAGAACAGCAGCAGAAAAGTGAACTTTTAAGTATGCACATTAATACATCCTGTCAAAGATCCAAAGTGCTGCTGTTGCAATCCTGGATACTCCAGCTTTAATTGTTCTCACCTCCAAAGCCTTCACTCTCCAAAGCCTACAAAACATAGAGGCATACTATGTCAATGACACAGTGAAGTTAAGCAAACAATATGCTAGCAAAAAAAAAGTATTTTCTATTTCTCAGCCTGAAATGTTCTCAAACAGCTTTTGATGTTCAAGTGGTATTTATAAATCCAAAACACCTCTATTATGTTCTTTTGTTTCTTTAAACAAGAAATTCAGATCTTTTCTCTTAAATTTCAGCTGCCAAAAGAATAAAAATTGGTGGGTAAGAACTTAAGTAATCTTTGCATCTTTTTCCCTTTCCTATGATTTAGAGAAGTCAGGTTCAGACTCCCCTAAAAATAAAATGGCAGTAAAGAACAGCTTTAGCTTCCAACTCGCTATACAAAAGTTTGAACCTCCACTCATATGTCATCAGTAGATGAGATCACATGTGGCAATATACAAAATACAGCACCTAGAAGGCATAGTTGAAGCCACACAAGGGTTCAATCCAAGGCTAAATCACGGATGCTCCTCAGCTGCAGCAGTAGCTGGTGGTACAGGCTGACACTGTCAGGCTCCCTCCAGAGTCACAAACCACTCAGCCTAGTCCCTCCCTGCAACAGAGGGAAACAGTGTCTCACAGGAATTGCTACTCCTGATGCAAATAGGGACCTCCTTGAGCTTTCTGACCTGGACCTGTGCTATTCCAGACCTGATCACAAGACAATCTCCCTGTTCCAAGCCTTGCATGGCAGAGTTCAGCCACCCTGACACTGGGAGAGCTCTTCAACATGCAATTCACCTGCTATATCTGCAAATATAATTTGTACAAGATTAAGCATTCTAGACTCACCAACAGCTTGTTTGCAATAGAAATTACCAATGATGTGCATCCATTGCAGAAGTAGACCATACAAAATTACCCAGCCTTGCAGTAGCAACCAAAGCGTTACCAAGCAGCCAAAGGCCGTAAAGTGTCCATTATGTTTGAAATATAGTTCAAGTAAATGCCATAAGAAACATACATAATTTTTTCACCACTAAATTACCAGAGATCACTCAAATCCTTTCAGATGAAATGCACACTGTAGTGCTTCCACTCTGACTTAAGAATCCAAGAGTGCTGACATGTCCAAGGGGAAAGTGGCTCTCCTAAGCCACTGTCAGTCCCAGTTTACAACAGCTTCTACAACTATCCCTGTTTGAAAAGCCTGGCATATGGTGCCACTTTTTTCAGAGAATACTCATCAATTTCCTCTTCCATTAAATTAGATTTAAAAAACAAAACAAAAACAAAACAAAAAAACCCCAACACAACAAAACAACCAACCAAAAAAAAACCCTCAAAAAACCCCCATCCAAACCTGAATCCACATCCAGTCCTCATTGTTCCCTGATCACAAGGAATTCAAGAAACTCTGGTCTTTTTTTTTTTTAACTTTCAAGTTGCTGTTGAGGAAGATAATGGAAAACTGTAGAGCTTAGCAGATGGAAGATTTAGGTCATAACCTCACACCTGGAATTAAGCCTTAATAAAACTTTTGGTTTTGTAGTAGCTATCCCTCCCTAATGACAGAGTAACAGCTCAGCTCTAAAGAAGGAAAAGAAAATGCAAAAAGCATAACTAGAAGTGACTTAAAAGCCAGCTAAAAAAACCCTTTCAAACATCATGAAAAGTTTTAACAAAAAAATAAAGGTTTTCATTGAAATAGTCCCTTTTAAGTTTCTATTTTTAAATAACAAGGTCCCTCAAGTTTTATGTAGAGTTTATCACGCTGTCACAGAACTTGCAGTCTGTGAACCACCAACTTCCTTGTGTGGTTATGAAAAAAAAAATCAATCTGTACTGTACAGTATGTCCAAAAAAGTGCATGAAGATTTCTGTAGCCTCATGAAATTTTTACATATTTTGAAAATATGTACTGTACAGTATGTCCAAAGAAAAAAAAGCATGAATTCTCTGTTGCATGAAGAGAGCCTCCTCAAAAGAAGTCAAGGTCCCCACATGCTCAGCGCTCTGCTCTCTCACACTTCGATGAACAGCCTTCCAGAACAATTGCTGCTGGTTACGGATGATGACACCTCACAGGAAGACCAGAAATCAGTTGAAACGCAAGTAAAAGCAATCTGTGGATGTTACTTTTGTGAGTTGGAATCCATACCTAAAACAAGGCATCCTACCATACCAAGAGGGCTAAGGTTTTAGCCCTTTACATACACAAATCTTCCAGTGTGAAACTCATATGTGGCCTTCAGGAGTAACCATAAACTATAAGAATAAATAATTTTGAGAAACAATTTGAATGTATTACTTCTGTCCAGAAAAATTAACAACCTCTTGGACTGAGCCATCGACATCAGTCTTCAAAACTACTCCCACCTTTAAAAAAAAATGGACTGAGAATTCCAGCTAGAAATTATTCACCTGCCTCTCCTCCTTCTCTGGAGGCAAACATCGCTCCTCCCAACACCCACTTCTTTCTGGACAAAGCTGCTGGCAGCTCACACTCAGCCATTCAGCATTCACTACAGAAACACACTGTGTTATTCATTCCTCTATGCCCTGTGCCACTGATGCAATGGAAAGACAGCCAAAGACTGTGAGCATACTGGGTGTGCTGAAGCCCATCTTTCCTTATCACTGCTGTACTTGCAGATGGACATAATGATGAAAAAGTGACCCACAGAGGGCTTCGTGCACCATTCAGAGCAGAAGAAAAGTGTTTCTAAAGTAAGCAGATAGATCTCTGCAGCAGGTCAGAGTAGTAAGCATGCCGCCAGCAAAAGATGGGAATTTCTCATGTGCGAGAGGAATAGAGATCTTTCCCCTCTTACATAGCAGAAATGAAACAGCCACCACAGACCTAAAAGTGACAACCACTACAGGGAGTTCTTGCCAGCTGGCTCCTGAGCTCCATGCTGTCCAAGAGGAACTCCCAAGCTCCCCACACTGAGCTGTGCTGCCCTGGTGGCTGCAGCAGCCCTCCAAGGCCCCCTTGGCAGGATGATAAAGCCAGCAGGCTCTGCAGAGCCTAAAACTGCCAGCATGCTCCAATACCCAGCTACGTTCCCACAAGACCTCCAAAAAAACTACAATTCTCATTTCCCTGCTCCTATCCCTTTGGCTCTCAGACAGACACAAAGCATCTCTTTAGCCCCTCTGATACACCAACAGTTTTACACATAGACCAGAAAGTTTGCCTTCCTTCTGGCTGCAGATACCCAGGGCTTAAAGCTCTTTCAAGATAAGGAAAGAACTTTCTTATGGAGCGGGCAATACATTACGTTAGGATGCATAGAAGATGCCAAAATATTCTGTGAATCTACCAAGGAATGGTTAACCTGCCTCTATATCCACAGTAGTCACCTTTGCAACATATCACTTATTTCCCACTATCTCAAAGTTTTAGACTACTCCCCCTGCTGCCCCCAGAAGCTGTGCAGAAGTTTTGGATTTAACATCCCAGGGTACTTAAAGTGACAAAAAATGACCCACAGACACAAGGGAGTCTGGACAAAATGCCAGAAACCTGACCCTTACCAAGTCTGCAGGTGAGCTTCCAGAAAGCACACTCCAAGATTCATATAGACACTTTGGAATTTGCTGCTGTGGGGCACCTCACATTAACTGGGGTTAAATCTTGAAGGTAAAGGACTTAAACTTCAAAGCTGAAACAGAACATGTTGCATCATTCAACAGCAGCATGATGTGCAAGGTCAAGCAGAACCATGGAAGAGTCATCCTTCCAAAAGTCCTGTTACAGAAACCATGTCAAGAGCTAAACTACTGGAGCAAACCATTTTCTGAAAGTCTTAAATATTTAACAAAACAAAAAATATTGGGGAAAAAAAGTGCAAAATACAAATTCATGCAATGCAAAGCAGCTGTCAGTATTTACTCATACATTGGTGGCTGTTTCAAATGACAGGACTCCATTATTTACTGTAATTACTAGAATTACTAGCAGTAAAACTCTGCATTACTAAGTTCTTGCAGAAAAACAACAGTAAGAAACATAATTCATTCAAACTGGAAGCTGCTGGGACACTCATAACACTGATTTTCTTATTGCTTCTGTGTGTAGGCTGAGTTCAAGGTTAGCAGCAAGTTGTGCAGCAGTTTGAAAACTGAAGAGTAATATCAAAAATTCTTGACAAAAATCTCAGTCATGAATTATATTTGGAAAAATTATCCCCTCGCTAACCTTTAAAGCTGTCAAGTGTAAGATGCAAATGTTTTCTGGATTTATATCACCAGTTGTCAGGGCACTACTTTGCTGTCAAGTGTCAGAAATTTCCACCTTCCCCAGTTTTAGAAAGTAAATCGCATACTGGGGTGTCCCTGTGTGGATTTTAAAATAATACATGCCCTATCATCCTCTCCATATGCAAGCATGATGTGCTGTATCAAGAATGAAGAAATTGATTCAGCATTCTTCTCTCTTCTGAAGTTACATGGCTACACTGCAGTTTCCCAAATCCTGCCTGAATATTCCATTTGTCCTTTCCCTGTTCCATGTGTGGTTTTGTAGACAAAGGCCACTGAATTCACCTCTACTCTCCAGAACAACGAGAATAAACAAACCTTTCACCATCCAGATTTTATCTGAATGAGTCAGAGTCCACTTTGCTAAACACACACTGCTTTGTACATTTCATGAAATAAAATTACATGGCGAAACTGATAAATGCATAGATTAATACTCCAGCTATCTCATCAACTGAAAAATCATTCAGAAGCTGCAATTAAAAGAAACAGCATCTCACAAATAATTTTGAGATCTCATAGTTGCCTTCAATTGCCCATTTTTAAGTGTATTTCAACCCATGTATTCTCTGTAAGGTATCCAGTTACAGACGATTAAGTGAACACTTACCATTCCACCCCAGAGATAAACTGTGCCAACCCTCTAAAACAGGAGCCTTAGGAATTCTTCCTGGTCAGCATGAAAAATTCACTCAGCTCAACAGTGAGTTCTCAAAAAGTAAATGCTTACATTTTCTAAAAATAACAAGCAAACAAAAACACCCAAACAAACTCAGAACCCACCCCATCAAAACTTCACATTAAAAAGCCAAACCAACAAAACCGTGAAATAAGTCAGTTTTCTATAAAATGCCACACTTAAATCAAGCTGTATACAAACTACATCTATTTTGTTCTCCAATATCTATGGATATTTTCTTTAGTTAAATTGGAAAAAAATTGATTAAAAAATGCAACTTCTGCAGCATACAAAATGATAACAGGCATTTGTCTGGGATTCATCTGATTGAAGAATAATGCTGAGTTCATTACAAGCTTACTTGAAGGTGACCCAAAGAGTATTTTTTTAGAATTCCTGTTCTTTATTGAGACTTCACTATTAGTTTCAAAACCATCTGATCAGAAATATTATTTAAAAAATTGAAGTATTCAAGAAAAATATAAAGTCCTAAGTTTACAGAGCAGTTATCAACTTTCTGAATGTATGCTTTTCTGTGTTAGAGACATGGAAGGGGTTAAAAGCACACACCTAAGCTGGCTTCTTGAACAATGACCACGTTTACAGAATGGCATACATATTCCACTTTTCCTTAAAATAAAAAAAATCCTGGAAGAACTTACTGAAAAAAACAGACATTTTTAAACAAATGCCCTACCTAACATTTTACTGGAAGTTCTAACTTTCCTCCCAGCACTAAGTCTGGTACAATAATTTCCTTATCCTGTTTGTAGCCTATTTCATGCCACACCACTCTTGGCCCATTTGATCCATGGAAATACCCTCTATTTATTCTGATTCTTTTTGGGCTTCTCCATGATTCTCACCAGCTGCTTCCCTTGACAAGAAAGTGTCACTTAAAAACCTGATTCGGTAGTGTATCCATCTGAAACACCAAAAGCCTTGTAGCAAAAGAGAACTATCTCTAATTGAGTCATCTTTTGGGGTTTGCCTCGTATGTGATTTAGATTTGGCCTTCCTTCCCCTTCATGCAACAGGAAGCCCATGATGAAAGTTAGATGCTTTCAGTAACAAAGCCTAGCATGATAAAATACTGTGGAGAAACAAAGACTTTTAATATAACTTTCTGGCTGAAGCCAGAGGTCTGGGAAAAGCTGAGACACGCTGCTTCTAACAGTAAGGTAGCAGAGCTCCCTCTATTGAATTAGCTGCCAATATCTCTTCAAAGCTTTAAAGATGCCAACTGTGGTCAGAATCAATGTTCTAATAAAAACCTAAAACCTGGCAGCCTGGGCAGCTGGGACCCGTCATGTACACTGTATGCAAGAGACAGCTAAGGGAAGGGGAAAGCCACCACACAGAGCCCATGACACATGCCAAAGTGTCACTGCCTGCCAGGGCACCAGCCCTGGGGACTTCTGCTATCCTTGGCTGCTGTTTGAGAGTTTTCCATCAGGTCCCAAAGATTAACGATGCCAGGGCATACTACAGATGGCGCTACCACAGCACAAAACACAAGAGCACAGGTTGAGCTTTTGAAGTTTTTCTTCACAACAGGGGTGTGAAGAAAACAGAGTACACAACAGAGTACCCCCTAAACAAAATATATGGATATACAGACTGCTGAAACACTTATTAAATCACCAACTTCACTTTTTACTTCTTATCAAGGGAATGGCTTAGTATTTCCACTGCTGTTGAAAGCACTTTGAATGCTTTCTACCCAAACGTTATAGAACTGTTCTAACCCCTGATAACCTCTAAAAATCATACCCTGCAGGTGCTCTTTTTCTCTACACTCTTTTATCAATTTCTCCCATTTTTTAACTCCCAAAAGAAGCATATCTATTATCAACAATAAAAATACTAGTTCAGAAGAAGCAGCACTGTTTTAACAAGCAAATATTTATTTGCCTTTCTGGAGACCTATATCCATGATAAAAAAAGCAATTTGATCTTAAGCTAGGCAGAAATTCCTCAAAAGAGCCAATACTGTGGAGCAGTAGATTAACATCCACTGGTGTAGGAATGATTGTGATTCAAGCCATCCTCAATAAAACACACTGGGAAAGACAAAGGAAACAAAAGCAGAGAAGAAAAAAAAAAGGAAGAAACTTGATCTGATCACTGCCAGCAGTGGATTGTCAGATTACAAGGTGCATTGCAATCTCCTCTCTAAATGATGAGATTCATTTTCTAGTGTATTAATGGCAGAAATGTACAGCCTCCTTTAATATTCATCCTGTTCCCATTAAAGAAAATATACCGAGATAAAGAACATGTAGGTCAAAACCTTGTCTTCTGGGAAGATAACACTCAACCATTTAATATTAAGGGGAGTTGTTAATATTCAGGTTTTCCTGGAAAAATCACGTTCTGCTTAAGTAATTTCTAATTATCACTCACAGCATTTACAGTTCCTTAAGAGTCTCTCATTTGAGCATCAGTGAATGGAAGCATAACTATTTTTCTTGAATACAGAGGAACTTGAGAGAAATCAGAATATTGCAACAGGTCTTCAATTCTCTTACAAACATGGCCTTGCAGTTTACACGCTTTTCAATAAAAAAATGACTGTGTTACCAGAGGAAAAAGCTGCACACCAGCCAACTAAGAGGAGCCCTGAGTAGCACTGAAGACAGAGCCTGAAGATTAGAAGGTTTTAGACATGGTAAAAATCTATGTATAAAGTCAAGCCTCCTATCAGAGCTGGCAGAACTAACCAAGACCATACTACGACACCATACTATTACAGATGTGGAGAAACAGTTTCAACAATCAGCATGGTAGTATTAAAAAGCCACAAAACTCCCATATGTGAAACAGCAATGGAATAACCACTGGAGATCAGACCTGGAGCCAGCTTATTTGTGATCATCATGTTATGGTCATAGAGTACAGATCACAAGAAGGGAAGACTGAATATTGACAATCTAGTGTTAGTAAGACTGAATATTGATAATCTAGTGTAAGGAGATCCAATTACAAATTAGAGCTCCTAGAAACTAAGCCCATTCAGTCTCCCCAGGGTTACTAGGCTCAAAGTGCATACAGAGAGGTGGGGCTCCTCTGTAATCAGTTTTCTACAAGCAACCTGCTCTAAATACTCTCCAGAAAGTCCTCTGGTGGTAGGAACCTAAAAAAGCCCATGATAGTGTGTCACGTATGAGCAGCCAATATATTAAAGCTATTGCTGCTACAGAAATGCTCGTTTTCATATGGCTTAGAGGGATCTCCTATGGAATCAGGTATGATACCACGGAAATCTGCAGTGAGCACTTTTACCTCTTAAGACTATAAAGCCCATGGCTTAAGTAAGATACTTGCAAGAAAATAGAGTTTTAGCCTAATCATACAGATGTAATTTGCATTATGTAAAACACTTATCCTATTTTATTTTCCCCTTTATGTATCATCTTGCATAAATATTTAGAGATTCTGTTCCCCAAAAATTTCTGCTGGCAATAAGTCAACAAATGAATTCTACTACAAAGAAGATAATATATAAACCCAGGATAAATAATTTTAACAACCCAGGCTACTTTCAGGAAGAAGAATGGATGGTATTGCAAGAAAGGGGATTACTCTTACAGAGGTTGGAGAGTGAAAATAAAATATCCTGAAATTAAATATGACTTGTGACAGATATAGTTATTTCATGAACATAACAACATATATTTTCTTCTACAAAAATCACCTGGCTGAAATTTCAAGTATTTACAGACCTGGATGATTTCTGTTGTTGCCCTCTGCCTTCTCAGTGCTACAAACCCAACAGTAGAGGGGAGAGCACAAGAAAAGTAGTTTATGTTGGAAGACTTTCACATCAAAAAAACCAAACCCCTAAATATATCAAATGCTTCCCAAAGCAATCAATCTAACAATTAAAACTCACTTAGGACTGAGTCTGGTTACCTGTATGTTAGGCCACAAATACATGGCACACTGAAGCATATACACGTGGTGCAGATGTTTTCTGACTTCAGTTTCAGAAAACCCATGTGAACTCCAGATCTTAATACAGAAATCCAGTTTCCTTTGCTCAAAGTCATACCAGATATAGCAGGGAAAAAACGCAGTCAGAAGTGAGAACACAATGAGCGTCATGAATGAAATGACATGTTTCAGTCTCACTAGGCTTAGGCAATACTGGCAATATGTAACAAGCCTAGTAATAAAAGGAGAGACTAAGAGCTTCGTTGTTGTAATCCACCAAAAAGCAGGGGGAGGGGGAAAGGTCATAATTAGCTCCTGATTAAAAGTTTATTTTCTTTTCACATACAGCCATTCCTCTGGAGATGTATGAGATTATAATCCATTTTCTCACTTATTCTGACCTAGAGTCAGTCTCTTACTGCCAAATGTGTACTTGGACCCCCTCTCTCTTTTTAAGATGGGTATCTTCCTAAGCAGTTTATTCTGTGAAGAAACAAAACCAAGTTTTCTCATATGCTTTTAATACCTCATCTACTGCTTTCCATATCCCAAGCTCAAATGGAACTCCCAAAAGCCGAGCACCATGATGGAGTAATACATCCATAATTTGTTAAAAAAAGTAGCTATCATCTAAAATAGATGAGTTAGCAAGGGGGAAGAACCAGTAAAACTACAGTAATATCAAGACCTTTCCATAGCTATTTTTGCATGTAAGTATCTTTTAATCTTTTATATTCCTCAGAATAAACAGAGAAGTAGAGGCTTAAATCTACTACTGGGCTTTCCAGGCATTTCCAGTACTGTAGGGAAAGTTTGTAAGCTGAGGTGGGGCTGGTTTCTCCCCACACACATTTCCTTACGGTTAGTCTGAGCTTCTCCTTGACGGGCAAGGAAGGAATGAAGAGCAGAAAGAACAAGTTAAATGGTTTTGCTGACAGCCTATTAAGATCGTAGGTAGTCAAGTGACATTTTTTTTATAGAGCTCCATCAACACAACCTTTGAGATAAAATATTTTATGGTTTCACATTTTCTTCAAATGGAAAATGTAGACAGACACACAATCATCAAGATCGTTTTGTATCTACTCGGCTAAATCTCTCCACGGAGGCAAAGTCTTGCTTCTTAGAAGCTGAGGTGCTTATCCCTCTGATAATCCACATGCCTTCAAGATTTCCTAAAATGAACTATCTTTCCTCAAGACTTTCTCTGCATCACAGCAACCAGTATTCTTTGTAAGCTCTGCCACCAGGACTGGTATTTATTATGTCCAACAGTGATTATACCCTGTGTTTGCCAAAGCAAAAGCCAAGCAGCACAGCCTGACACACGGCTTACGGTTCCAATATTGCTGTTGATTCTGTCTGGAGCTTTTTTACTATTCTATTTGAAATTACAGATTCAGCAGGCTTGCTTTACTGTTGTAGCTAGTTTTCAGTTTTCCACTTGGAGCTTGTAACACACAAATGAAATACACATAAATCCAACATAAATACACCTAGTGAAAAAGGTCTGCTCTTCTCTTTCATTTCGCCAAAACCATACTGGCCGTAAATGGTTAACTGGAGAGCACGTAACAACCAGGCAGAAGCCAGGAATGAAAAACCACCAGCAGCTCCAACACTTCTGCAAACCCTCCGTTGTTGCAAAGGCACATAGAGGCAAAGCCATTTCTTAAAGCAATACAAAATTTTACCACAGGCTGACGCTCTTTCTACAAGAATAATGAGACGGTCCCCGCACTGAATGCAGAACTCCTCACTTCACAGCTTTTCCCTCAGACTTCACTTTCACGCTCAATATTTACAAAACAAAGCCTACAAACACCTCATAGCCAAAATATTCCCAGAACAATTAGGATATTTAGCACTCTCTGCGCCTTCCTACTTCCCCAGCGCCTCTCTTCTGGAGCGGTTTTACGGGCGGAGCGGGGAAGCGAAGTTACCCACGCGATCCCGATCAGCCGGAGCAGCCTCAGGCACGCAGCGCTGCCCCAGGGGCTGCCCGAGCCGGGGGCACCGACAGCGGGGCTGCCCCCGCCGCGCCCGGCTGCCGGCGAGTGCCCGCCGCGCTTCCGGCTCCCAGCGGCAGCGGAAAGCGGCGGGAGGCCGCCGGTCCCGCGTTGTGCCCGCACGGCCCCGGGCGGCACTGAAGGCGCGGAGGGCAGAAGCGGCTGAAGCGCCGAAGTTGCAGGCGGCTCGCTGCACAGACGTGCCGCTCAGCCTGGAAGTGAAAGCGGCACCGCACCGGGGCTCGGCTGCCGCTCCCGCGGGGGCAGCGCTGCCCGGCGGCCGCTGACAACGCCTTGGAGAGACCCCACCGCCGCTTCCCACGGGGAAAGATGAGACCAGCGCGTCTCGATCCCCCTCATCGCTGGGGCAGCTCCTGCCTTTCCCGCAGGAGAGACGGCATCCGCCGGCGCACCCTCGGAGGGTAGGAGAGGACCGCTCTCCTCCAGAAGCGCAGCGGGGTGCGGCGGGCACCACCGGCCGGGAGCGGCCCCCGGCGAGCAGAGAGCCCGCGGTAGGTGCTGGGGCGCTCCGGGAGCGGCGGGCGGGCACCGCCACCTGCGCCCCGGCCTCCCCTCCACCAAGTTAGGCGCGGCCGGGACGGCGCGGCCGTGGCCACCGCTTCCCGCGGGCGGGCGCTCACCTGGGGGCAGGCAGAGAGCGGCGAGCAGGAGGCAGAGCAGGGGCGGCAGCGGGCGGCGGCGGCAGGAGGCGCAGGCGGCGGCGGCGGGGGGCTCCATCATCCCGCCTGCCCGCGGCGGGACCGGGAGGCGGCGGCGGAGCGGGGCGGCGCGCCCGCGGGGGCTCTTCCCTCTCGCACCGGAGCGCGGCAGCGACTTCTCCCTCGTCGAGGCCGGGAAGAAGCAGCGGCAGCTCTCTCCCGGCGGCGGGAGCAGCGGTAACTTCCCGGGCGCGGGCGGCGGGGCGGCTGCTCTCCCTCTCGGCGCGCAGCGAGGAACCACTCCGCACCGGAGCAGGTGGCGGCTCCCTTCTGGCAGCCGAGCGGCGCTCCAGGACTGAGCGCAGCGGCGGGAGAGGCGGAGCCGGGCGGCGGCGGCGGCGAGGCTGGCCCGGCCCCCGAGCCCCCGCCCCGCCCGGAGCGCGGCGCGCAGGCGGGGGGAGCCCCGCGGGCAGCCCCGCCGCCGCCCCGCCCGCTGCAGCCGCCCCGGGCGCCCGGGACCTGCGGGCCCCCAGCCCCGCGATGTGCCGCTGCCTCCGGGGCGGCGCTGTGCAGGCGAGGGGGCCGCGGCTGGCAGGCATGCGGGACAAGCCGATCCCCCATTCCCCTACTCCTGCTTCGCTTCTGCTCGGTGCATGGGCTGTTTTCTCGTACTGTGTTCAGGATGCGTGTTGGTTACGAGTATTGCAAATCTATAGCTAGAAAATAATGAAATAATAATGATAATGCTCGTTCTGTTTGGTGTATAGAAACGTGATTGTTCCTCCTCTGAGCCAAAATAAGGAACAAAAGGGAAAAAATTAAAAAGCAAAGATAATAACGATCAGCTTAATCTGATTTAATGGACATAGCAGAGGACTGGATAACAGGAGAGAAGCTCACAACACTGTGGTTGCATGAAGAAATGCACTGCAGGGTGAAGAGGGATCTTTCGTCACTTGTGGAAGTCGGCTGCCCTAAAGGTGAAAAAGATTCCTCATCAAAGTAATGTAATCCAGAAGCAGCGCTTTCATGCACAGTGCTCTATTCTCCTCCTGTTTCGGTCTGAGTAAGCAGTGCTGTTTCACTGAGAGGGAAATAAGCACGCTGGAGCCGCACAGCAAGTTTCTCAGCTAACAGTTCTGCATGATCAACGTGTAGCCCACGCAGTCATGTGAAGTAGACCTGATGTCCAAAATCTGAAATATGAATAATGCACGTAGTTTGGTCTTTCCAGAGGGACTTTCTAGTAGTGAAATCCAAAGTGTCAAGTGCTCTATCTAACTTCACCATGTGATGATTTGAATTCTTGGACGGGAACTTCCCCAAAACTCCGGAAAATGAAAGACAAACTTAGCCAGTCTGTTGTGGTATTTTCAAAACAATTTTCTTGAAGTCTAACAACTAAAAATACTTAAACATTACAGTGATACAGAGTATGTGTAGAAAAACACAGCCTGTGTACTTTTTTGCGTATCATGCTTGTTTTTTGTAAAGAGGGGTAAGGAATATTTGGCTTTTAAAACTTTAAGTCCAAAGTGTTGTCTTCACTTCAAAAAGTCCTTCTGTTCTTCCACATTATTATCATTATCTTTCATATTGTGTACAGTGTGCCATGCAATCAGTTTTAAAAATACTTTACTTTCCAGGCTTACTGCTCAGCAGAGCTCTGTCGTCCTTTGTTTTCTCAGCAGATTTCTCTTTATGGGTGTATTACTAAACAGATTAAAAAAAATACTACTTTTAAGATCAATAATCTTCTTGTTTTCCTGTAGAAACAAATTAGTGTTTCCCATTCAGTGTTTGGTTGGTTTGTTGTTTTTTTTTTCTCTTGCATGTTTAGAAGTTGTAGGGTAATCATTAGTAGGGAAATTTCATATTTCTCTTGCTGTCAAACCTGGAGACCTCCTCAAAATCTTGAGAGAGATTCTCAATAGAATTGCACTGAGATGACCATCTAAGGCAGTTTAATCTTTTATAACTTCCTACTTTGGTTTTGTTTTTTTTTTTTTTTTTTTTTTTAATTTCTAGAGCTTTTAATAGTATGTGCTGATTTTGCAACAACTTGGGCTCCATTACAAATTAAGGACCTAATCCTCTCTCCTGCATTGATATGGGCAAGCTTGTTGAAGTGTAAGAGGCCAACTCTAGAAATGGTCTGAGCTTAAATAAATGTAAGAAAAGGCTTATAGGCCAGAATTCACTCTGGGTTTAGTACCCGTTTGCTTTTTTTTTTCCAACATGGCAATAGTGAGATCAATTTGTATAAATGCAAACACATGGTTTGCTGGTTTAGGGAATTAAATAATGCCCAAGTACCTTGTTTTCAAAGCAGATGATTAACTGCTGCCTCATTTGCATCAACATAATGAGTAGTATATGTTCTCTCTCACTGGGAGAAGGGATAAGGAAGTCTTTCTGAATATTGTAAATAATTTTCAATGGCATGGTGTAGAGACTAAAAGGCAAGCTATAGAACTATACATTTCAGGCAGGGAAAACATATAGAGTAATTTTTCAATTTATGCTTAAGATAGTACTGTGAAAAATTATTTGAGGACTGTTTTGCTCTGAAAGTGTTGCCTAAAGTCTGTAAGGAATATGAGAAATGTGAGAGATTACATTAAGGACATAATACTTTAATCAGAAGTATGATTTGTTTAGGGTTTCCCTCACTCCTTTGTCATTTATCTTCAAAGCTGTTTCTACCTTTCACATGAAAGGAGCTCTTTGAATTCTGAGTAAATAGAAAACATCTCAAGCTCAGATTGCTTAAGTGTTTTGATAACTTTACAGGATTTTAAATGTGATTAGAAATTGTTAAGATAATTATTAAAGATATCTTTATATGCAATGTCATTTTAGCTATCCTCAGTTCTGAGACTTTATAATTAATTCTTTTAATGTCTATTAGGTTGATAGAACATAGATTTTTTTTTCCCTACAGATTATTTTCTTGGGCCATGCTCCTCTTCCTATTGAAGTTAATGGGAGCATGAGTGAGGCACTGATCTGCTGGAAAAGCAGCAACTGCCTGGCTTTAAAGTCCAAAATAAATATTTATTTTGAAGAAGTTAAAACACTAGTACAAAAAAATCTGTAGAAAATAACTGTTTTTGAAAATCAATAACAATAATAATACATTGTTAAATGTTTAATCCTATCAAACCATAGATTTTCTATTTATGTGACAAAGTGGATTGAAAGTGTAATCCATTAATAATGGTTGTGCATAATAACAAAGAGTTTTTGTTAAGCTAAAACATCATTTCCCTTTTACAACAGGTACATAAAACACTTTGGAAGCCAATTTCTAACAAGAATAGTAAAGAATAGTGTTTAATAGAGCACAATGCTCCTGATAATTTAATCTGTTGTTAATAGTGAGTGGATGACTGTTAATATTGTTTCAAGGAAACTTTGAGGGCTGGTTTGGCTCAGCACTCAAAATACAATCTGCAAAGTGGAGACCTGTTGTTGAAACTGCCCTTGAACTGTAAGACAAGCATTGAACACAATGTCCAGCCTTGCATTTCTGCAAATCTGATTCTGTTAGTTTGGCTGGGCACTGCTAGGGCAAAGGTGTCAATTCAGAAGAGACTTGCATGGGTTTAGATTGCAAGTCTTCTCTTGTAATTTGTGTTAAAACATGATTCAGCATTATCTAACATCAAGGGTTAAGCATATGTGTAATCCATACTGCTGGTTACAATACAGACACAGGAATTTTTGGTGAATCAGCTGGGACTTGGCTCATGTTTTATGACTCTTGGGAAATCCACAGGGTGCTTCCAGTCCCCTTAGATGCCCTGAATACCTTTAAACACCAGGCTGTGCAAATCTGAGCCAGCGCATGTTGAAGTCAAGCTGAGTCTTTCACTGATTTTGCTTGATTGCACTAGAAGCTGTGGTAGATGAATACTCATGTCTGTCAGGAATTGTTTTGCATTGCTCAGTGTTGGCACATGAGGATAACTGGCAGTGAAGTCTTTCTGAAGTCAATCAGCTGTACATGGTCAAGTACAACTCTAGATTGTAAAGTATTTCAAACAGAACATGCAGGACACATAGAAAATGGTCAAAAACCTGAGCTGGCACAAAAGTGAACTGTGACCACTAGTAGCAAAGAAGAAAGCCTACTTAATTGGGGTTTTTGCAGGTATCTGCAAATTTGTCTTTTGCCTAAGTAAACAAGACCCATATATTTGTAATAAATAAAAAACCCTGACAAATTACAGTATGAATACCTGGAATCAACATTTTCAGTATTTCTTCACTGCAAAAATCATACTACTCATGAACATTAGCAAATGCCTGCCAATGTTGTTATTACAGTAATCAGTATAGCAATTAGGCTCCTGAAACAAACTTATTTTCCTATTACCCATGTCCAGTGCACCTGTTTTTTACATAATTTAACCAGAGGACCAGCACTGTACAAACATTCATTAAAATAACATTACATTTGTATTATATACAAAATACCCAGAACACTTTCAGCTGAGATTAAATTTTCATAAAATACAAGAGGAACATGAGAATAAGGAGTTTGCAGAATAGTTGGTTGTCTTTAAAAGTTTCTGATCTGCCTTAAAAACAAAGATGAAGAAAATAAATTTTTTAGACTATAAGCAGGTTTTTTATGCACAAAATAGACAAGAGTCACATTAGATGATGATGACTGAGAAGTGCGTCAATAGAAAAAGCAATCCAATCCTTTAGGCTGGAGCAGTATATATCAACTTTCCTGGCCACCTACTTGCCTTTTGTGAAAGCTCAATAACCTTTTCCTCTGCCTTTCTCATAAAGGTTTTAGGTAGGTAAAAGTAAGCAGTTTTCAGATTTCAGGTCTCTTTTTTTTTCATTACAAAAGCCACTTATGAGGGCAAAGAATTATTTTTCTGTAGGTATCCAGTGGAATACAGAATTGCAAAGAGTAGCACTCGTAATATATTGGAGAAGTAAAATAGCTATAATACAAAGAATGCGATTATTAGCATTGCTAAAATGCTTAGACTGTTTCCCCTTTTCTCAGCGTCCATGGAACCAAATTCTTTGAATTTTTGTGCTTGACAGTCCCTGAATGTAACATGAAAATACCTTAAAAATATAGGATCTGATGGGCCTCCTGTACTAAGGAGCATCCTTGACAAGACATGCTGCACTCTGCCAGAAATATCCTGCAAGCAGTTCTGCAACACCTGGTTTGCAATGTTGGCGTGCTGTGAAGGAGCAGAAAAGAGCAGAGTGTCATGTGATTTATTAGGATGTCACTGAGCTTCTCTGCCCTGCTGGATGAACTCTTTACACTTACCCACAGCTGGCCTGCCTGTGTGCAGGATGGACTTTCCTGAGTCTCAAGTGATGCAGAACATAGTTCTCAGAGGGGCTCAGCAAGTCCTGGCTTGGGAAGTTGCTTCTTGGGCTGAGGAGCCTTTCCACGGGGCTGTTCACAAAGGAGTGGAGTGCAGTTGGTGTTGGTGCCAGCCTCACCTGGAAGCAGTTCCCCATCTGTTCTCTTGATGTCACTTGTGGCTGAAGCTTGGGCTGGCTTGATTCTTGCAAGGTCAGCTCTGTGATAATCTGCCCCAGCTTCCAAATCTGGGCCTGTGTTACCCAGTTCTGCTCACGTTGCCAAAGCAAGTGCGGACAGCGTCCTGGCAGAGCAACAGAGGAGAATGGAGGCCCGCTCTGGCCAGCAGCCTCCTTTTATCCCTGCTGCATGCTGCCACTCATTATTGCAACATTAAATCATGGCATTTTATAAGGTAGGCACTCAAATAGCTTTCACCTTTGTCCTGCCTTTCATTTGAGGATTTCGGATTATGTGAGAGCATTATGTGCTTGGCAGCCTGTGCCATTGGACAAGATACTGAACCCTAGAGATATGAACAGTTATCCTAATCTGTTTGGAAAACCAATGGTGATTAAAAGAAAGGATTCAGAGTTCCTGAGATTTCACCCTCAGCCTCCCAAACTGAAACTACTCTGTTTATATTTCTGTTGGTTAGAGAAAGGTAATAAAAACAAATGTAAAGATCAGAAGCAGGGCTGGTAGTCAATTCAGTGAAATGCTCCTGCTTGTACTAGTTAGTGTGCTCATGTTTAATTTTCAAACTTAGCCAAGAGGAGAAAAGTAGAGCTAACTCATTCAGAGTATGTTGGGGATTTTCTCCTTTGCATTATGAAAACAGCAGTGAAAGTAAGGATGGAAAGAAACGAGGCATATATTATAGAAAGCTTGAGTGCAAGATATGGAAAAAAACTTTGGTCATTATCCACCTGGAGACCACTTGGTTTTAGGTCTGCTTGTGGCTGAAGAAAATCAGTGAAAATTGAGCAAACCTGTAGGTCTCTGTGGAAGATGGACAGGGCAAAGACAGCTCAGAGCCTTTCATGCCTGCTCACAACTTACTTGGACCAAAGGAAATTTGTTGCCCCTTCTGCAGAAGCAATTTTCTTCCTTTTTTGTCTTGAGTGAACCAAAGAACCTTGTTCAAGTGTTAAAGAATGATGAGTTAGTGTTGAGTAGAGTAGGTGCACCATACTGCAGAGTTCAGATCCTTTGAAGTACTGCTTCTTTGAGAGATACAAATAATAAAGGAGAAATGAGAAAATGAGAGATGGTGATAAAATGAGAATTGGAAAGGAAGGATTAAAATAGAGAGTTAGTACCAGGTTCACACTGGTTTTCAATACTAGGACATTGGATTCTGCACATCCCAAAGCTGGGCAGTTTCCTTGTGTGACAGGTATTGCCTCAGGCCCTAGTAATCAGTTTTTCTTTACACTCTTGATGGTAGTAGCAGACTTTCTCATGCTGCATGACTTTTAACATATGCAGCTTTCATTCATTAACTTAGAGGAGAGGGTCAGCAGGAAATCAATTATGCTTTTTTTTTCTTTTTAATGTAGCCATATGCAGAACCATTAAAATGAATCCACTGTCTGTGTTCCAGCATTGCAATTTCTGCCTTGCAACATTTATTGCAGTGTGTCTGCCCCCAGTTATGCTACATCAGCACTTGTAGATTAGGAAGAGCAATTCCTAGGTAAATGAAAGGAATTGCTTTTTTCCAGTCTGCCAGTTACCCAAGGTAGGAATAGGCCTGCCTCAAGGGATAAAAAGGCCACCAGTTGATCATGTGTTCCTCAGAGCCATGTGGTGTCAGATGCCTGGAAAAAATGTAGTTGATCTCTCATTTAACTGGATACCTGTGTCAAGGCCAGATTTGTAAATCGTTTTTAAATGCTTGAAGATTGAAAGATTTTCAAGACCAGACTCTTAAGATTGCAACACAACTTAGGTGAATAATATTGGAATATCTCCCTTATGTATATAATGCTGGTTCCTCAGAAGGTGATACCTTTTGCCCTTGAAAAGGACACAGTGATTGGGGCTGTTGAAAACAGAGTTAAATTAAATCAGCAGAAAATTGTCAACATGCTTGAAGATGTGGAGGGTTAACACATGAATTACAGAATTAGCCATGTATGAATTATGATTATGATAGAATATGTATATTGCATTAGAGCAAAAAGGCTCTGAAGTGTTTGGACTGTCTTTAAATAGCTTTGCTGTTCTGGAACAAGGAAGAGCTCCTGCTACAGGTAGTTTACAGATGAACTAGATAGGATGAATAAAGTGTGCTTTGAAGGAAAAGAAAATTTTTATTCTTGTGCATCATCCTAGCTCAGCTGAATACAGTACACTGTTGTACGCATTTCTTTTTTTATGTTAAAGGAAAAAAAAAGAAGAAAAAAACCAAATCAAACTTGAAAAAACTTTTGATTTTCAGAAATTACAGTAGGAGTTGTATTTTCATAAAAATGAACTTGTAATTACCTCCAATAAACTGTAGTGATGTCTTAGGGAAGGTGATTTATGGTGTTTTATGTTGGCAGAAGTTATAACCACAGGTTGTTGGATTAGACACCAGTGCTGAGTCACAATTTAGAAGGTAATACCAGTTACTGGTGCATCCCTGTGAGAGAGGCTCAGTGTAGCAGCTGCCCCATGTGTTTCCACTGGCTAAAATAATCAGTGCAATTATAGAAGCAGTGCTGCAAGGGCTTTTTTTTTTTTTTCATGCAGAGTGCTGAGAATTTCTGATAAGGATGGATAACTAATATTTTGGCAATCTATTTAGTAGCAGTCTTCAACTCAAAGGCTGGAAGACAATTGTTATCAGCTGTCTCAGGATCACACTCTGCTCACACTCTGCAAGAGGTGGATTCACAAGCACATTGTAGATTTCAAGGTCAGATTCTCATTCTGTCAGGATGTTTGTAATGGTTCTTAGTTAGAAATGGCAGTCAAAAGGGTTCAAACTTGCCTGGCATCAATGTTCTGAAAGTTTGCAGTTAGTAACAAGAAGGAGAATCTACCTGTTTTGCTTAGAGCTTATCAAGACCTCTCTACGTTTCTGGCTTTCATTTGAGCTAACTTTTTAAGTCTATGACATTTTTCAGAGGGCAATTTGTTCCCTTGGCTCTGCTACCCAGAGTTTTAATTTATTTGCAGACTTGCTGTTCACCCTACTCTGTCATTGTCAAACAGTCTCCCATGTCTCACAGACAAGATGTTTCTGCTTCATCCCATGTTTGGAATGATAGTGTTTCTATTCCTAAATCACCATTACGAATGGTGGGTCCTGGGGATTTCCTGGGGATGTAGTGAATTGATTCCTTGTTTTGCTTTGTTTATATGCATGGCTTTTACTTTCCCTGTTAAACTGTCTTTATCTCACCCTAAAAGTTTTTTCACTTTTACCCTTTTGATTCTCTCACCCATCCCATTGTGGTGAGTGAGCAAGTGGCTGAGTGGCTCTGAGCTGCCTTTCAGGGTTAACCTAAAACAGGTCTTGTTCCTTACAGAATTGTCTCTGACCCATTGCTTGAATTTATCTTCTGTTTTGTACTTTTTAAAATTCACCCTATGCTAAAGATGTTACACAATCACTACAAGTGAACAGGCTTTGTATCACTTTATTAATAGATAATGAAATACACAAAATAGTGGTCATGCCATTTGTTCACCAACAAAATTGTATATTCAAAATGTAGTTCAAGATAAGAAGATTCATCTGTGTAAGGGTGTTTGTTAAGTGTGAGATGTATGCTGAAGAGCCATACTTTTCCCCTGCTGCTCTCTTGTAAGACAGTTATAAAATCTATTTAAACAAACAAACCAAAAAAAAAGGATGCATTAATCACAGTTCTCTGCACCTTGCTCACATTCACTCACCCATTCTTTAAGTCTAAATCTTTCAGCCTTGTTACTTTCTCACACAGATAAAAGGTCAAAACAAAAGAAAGAGGAGTTGGAAATGGGAAGAGAGTGTAGACATTTTGTAAGTCCTTTTGTGGGAGAGATGGGGAAGGAAATTAAAATTTGCTTCAATGAAACAGCACAGCAGTATATGAAATTTCAGTTTTCTGAGAATGGAGGTGAGGTTTTAGAGAGGCATAAATGAAGATTACTGAAGTGAATGCTGCTGTTAGGCAGACAGGTTTCCCCTTTCTTTTGAACCACTGCAACTAATTTTGCATGCATTGTGAGCTTTTTTTTTTTGAAAATCATATCTCTTTGGAGAGAGATGAACCCCTTGAAAAGCAGAACACTCTAAAAGGCAACTAGGAGGACTTGAGCCTATAATTGAGCTCCTACTAAATTAATGTTGCATTGTCAAATGCTACTTGATGACATGGAGGATGGCACAGCCATGTAATTCTTATATTGTATGAACCAAATTCTGAGATCTTAAGAGGTTCTTAGAGATGGCATCTATCTCACTTATAGCTAAGTGGCTCTTAAATTTAAAAAAAAAAGAAGAGAATAATAGTACTTAGAGGCAGCTTCTGTGAAGTGCTCGTCATGCATAGTTCCAACATCACTTTAAGAAAGAATGTCAGTATCATTATTTATATTGAGTTTGATTGGGAAACTGAGACAGGGGATGAAGGGAATTGAATTTCTGAATCAACAAGTCGTCTTTAAAAAACTCAGAAACGGCTACAAAGTCCCATGAATGCTAGTAATACCCTGTAATCTATAACTTGTTTTTTCCTCTGAATGTTTTTGAGAAGAAGCTATCCTTGAGAGAAACTCTTCAAGTGAGCCAGTTCAGTTCTTTGAGAAAGACTAAGAAGTCTGAATTTGAGAATTTTTTTAATCCAATGCCTCTTGGTATTGAATCCTTCATGTCCTTCCCAAAGTATATATGAAGCCTTTGTGGAAGCCATGGATAATCTGGAAAATTGTATTATTAAGAGGCAGGCAGCATGTTGATTTAACTCCTTTGCATTCAAGTCATACACTGCGGTCTTTGTTATTTCAATAGTTGACAACCACAAGGACCAGCATGAAGAGCAGGGAGAAGGCTGAGCCAGAGATGACAGAAGGAGAGCTAATATATTGGCACAGGGGCTTTGCAATGGGTGCATTATCCTCCTGTGACAGCAGATTGCCCTCTCAAGGTATTTGTTCAAAGACATTACTGAAGCTAAGTCCTGCTGAAACATGAAGTTTTAGATAATGTTGGTTAAATGTGATTTGCATCTAAATTACGATGAGGTTTTGGGGTTTTTTTTAATGAAATCATCCTTGGGATCATACATATGCAATCCATAGGATGTGTTATTTAACTGTAAATAAACTGAAGCTAGACAAAGCTATGTGGAAACCATGGGGGCAGAGGGACTTTTCTTGTACAGGTACTCAGGTGACTACTACAGTTAATGTAATAGGCATTATAATTACTTGTTTTTATGAACTTTTCATCATGAGGCCCTAAATTCTGATAACAAGATGGGCAGTACCGTCATTATGGAACATTCATGGAAAAGGTCGATGGAATTACGTGACTCAGTGTGGTTCAGAGTGTTGAGGCTGTTCATGGCTGTAGGAATTGGGTCTTGATTTTTCAGAAAGATGTCATGTTCCCCATGCAGAGCAGCTGCTGTTACTGATGATTCCTACTATTTGAACACATGGAACACAGTAGCAGTGGCTACACGTGAATGTATGTATTTGTATATAAGGGAATTAGTAGATTGGAAATAAGTTTGGAAATACCTTTGCCTTCTGAACAACGGTACATTAGCTTCAGAACTAATCCACTCTTTAACAAGTTGGAAAAATTATTCAGTTGCAGCTGGTAGGAGGCTGAAGAGGAGTGAGAAACAGTTGCAGACACATATTGTATGTCTGCTAACTCACATTCTTGTTTTTGGTCCTTTTTATTCCTAAATTTACAACTATTTTATTTTAGTATAGTAGGTTTGAGGGAAAAAATTGTTAAGCATAATACTTTGCCTACTAAGCTAATCTTTGCATAATTTCTGTCCAGAGCTAATTTATTTTTGTTATTCAAATTTACTCCAATATCATGTTTGAGGGGTCTTAACTCTCTTGTGCAACATATGCAAGCTGATCTTAATAACCAGCCTATTGTGGAGTTTATATATCAGTATGAAATTGAGATTTTTACTTGTCATTTATTTATGTTAAAACTTTCCGTATTGTCAAGAGACACCAGTATTTTTGTATGAATTACTGCTGACCTGAAAAATTGTTTATGCACTTACTTAAGTCCACCCTGTTTGTCTTCAAAGTGAAAGAACAGTCTTGGCTGATTCAGGGCAATAGCTTTTTGAAGAATATGTAGTGTATCTTCATTGCCTTTTAGCCTAGATGCAGCTGGCACAGGCTGCAAATGTCCTTCCTGAAATCCTGTAAGTATGGGTGAGTTAGGCGGCTCTGAGTTCCTGTTATTGCTTCTCTCAGTATCCCACTAGTACCAGCCACTGCTGTTGCAGACACACAGCATACCAGAATTGTCTTCCTTCAGTCATGTTCCTCTTGCTGGCAAGATGCTGTTTCTAGCAGTTCAAGTGGAATTCACTTCCTTTCCAGAGAGGTCCTTTAGGCAGTGCTGTCTGCAGGTCATGAGCAACTTTCAACAGAATTCTTTTGTTACACACGTTGCTCAGTGTGCTTCCCATACTCCCCAGATCATGACCATATTTTCCTGGGTTTTAACCAAGTAAATTTCCTGTTAAACAAGATTATGGCTTAATTAGGATGCAAAGAATTTGATCCAATATTCATTTTGTTAACATTTTTAGATTCATTTTCCTCCCAATTTTCCTATGCTCTTATCTTCTATTTGGAAAAAAATAGTTTGAGTGCAAACAAAGCAAAGGATTTAGATGAGTCTGTGCCCTAGTAACCAACTAAAAACTCCTATTTTCATTGAGATTGAAACTGTGTTTGAACTCTCCACTAATGTTAAATCCATGGTTATCAAACTGTTCCACAATACTGTGGGAGTGAATAAGGCAACTATTTTTTTTTTTTTGAGACATTGCTTGTGATTGCTGGAAAAGAGAGGCATATTAGTAACAACATTCAGAAGATTTATAGCTTGTTTGCTGGTGCATAGGAGAGTAAGTGCAGATTACTGAGGGTTCTCAGTTATGAGGGCTGTGAATTAAAGTTGTTATCCATAATTTATGATTCTCCATGTGCTTCCAGTCTACATTCAGTTAGAGAGAAAACATAAGCAGCGTAGGGAGGAGTAACCTTGAAAGAGGAAGACTTGCTTCATATAATCACCATCTTCATCCTGTCCTTGAAAACAAATACAGAATCTTATAGTTATTTAAATACTTGATTGCTATCTTGCTTTAAGAATTGGAGACCCATTCATTAAAATAGGAAAACTGCAGCGGCCCTCTTGCACAACTTCTGTGCCTTAACCATGGGCTCCTGTGGAAGACTAGAAAAAGCAACAATGAGCCCTGGAAAAACTACCAGCAGTAGAAACAATTTCTTCTATTCTTGCAAGTATTTATATACATTTTTCATAGCTGGTGTTCCTTGGATTTAGTGCACAGGTCAGACCTAGTGCACTTCAAGTGCTTTTCTGAAGTTGGCTATGAGGAAAAGCCCCTAGATGGATAGATATACTTTTGCTTCTTACATCCTGGTACATTTTTCACACTGATACACATGTATGTATTTAGAGAGAGAGAAAACGGTACTTCTTAAAAGAGGAGAAAGAAAATGCCTGTAATTTCTTTAAAACTCAGCTCAGGTGAACTTTATTATTAGAATACATTGTTAATGGTCTACCTTTTAGCCCTTACAGTAGCAGCACATCTGCTTCTCTTCAGCATGTCTTTCATTCCCCCAAATTTTAAATAAGTAGTAGATTAATAATTTATGGAAATTGTTTCCTGTGCATCTTCTTTTTTTCATTGTTTTCAAATTAGCTTTTCTACTCCTGCCCATGTAATGCATGGTGCAAGTTCTGCAGAAAATTATTAACTTCAACCACATATATATGTGTAGGGTGGCTGAATTTGTAGGTAATCATGATGTAATTAGGTTACAGAATTGTTATGTTAGAGTCTGCCTAGGCAGATTGAACCTCACCATTTTTAAAATTGTCATTAATGTTCATAAAAGGAGGATATAACATCTTATTACCTGGAAATAATTTGCATTTATTTCCTAGTTATTAATTCTTAAATTTATAGCACAAAAGTAACAGGAGGAGACCTGTCTGAATATTCTAGATTCTTCTGACACTTATCTGAGAATGGAATAAATCCCCACCAAAAGCAGCATCATTGTAAAATGAGAGGAAATCATTGGGTAGATCAAAACAATAAACCAAAAAGCTTATTTTTTATTGGAAGATTTCCAATGCTGCTATAGCAACTGTTGTAATAATTTGAACCTTGTGATGCACAAAGGAAAGGGGTGGATTTCAGCTGTACTGAGGAGCTCATTGAAAAGAGAACCTTAGACCCATTGCTAATGTATTGCCAAAGGACAGAATTCATCTCCTGAACTCCAGACAAACAGAAGAACTAAGACTCAGTCCTCATGGATGGATTAAGACTCCTCTAGAGCAATTTACCTTGTGTATTTTTTTTAGCACAGTGTAGCCACAGAAGTGTTGACATTGCTCCTTGATTTAGTTGAAATTTTGAAATTAAGTTTCTCACTACCACAGTAGTGAGATTTGTTTGGCAACTTGTTAACGCATTAAAAAAGAAAATAGCTGGGTTTATTATAAAAATGTACTCCTGAGCATCACATATGCACCCTTTGTCCCTGTATTTGTTGCCTTCCTATTTTTTTTCTTGCACTATCTTTCTTTAGCTAATAATATGAAAATATTTATGCATATGCTCATTGTAAGTTTGAAAGTATTCCAGATTTGGCTGCTCAAATGCTTGCAGTTAAGTTCCTGTGTTTGCTGAACCTTTAAGGGCTCCAGTTGTGGTGCCCATATAGTGTTTTGGTGTTTTTTACAGTTGTTTTGGTGTTTTTTACAGTGTTATTGCTGAATATCTGAAGCTATCTAGATATTTGGGTTCCCCCAAATCTAATAGTAATCAGCTTCTTTAAATACCTTAGAAAATCTTCATTTCAATCATTTGGGGCAGAAACATTCTTTTCCCTATTTAACAAAGGAACAGCATGCCAACTTTTGGTTGTGTTTCAGCAGCAGTAATAGCGCTACATGCACTCACTGCTGCTATTTTCATACATATATAAAACCTTTTTGCTTTTACATTATTACTGGAGGACTTGTTCTGTCTGGAGAAGAGAACATTTGGGGAAACATAATAGCTTTATATGGAGAAGCAAGGAGGTGATCAAAATGTTGGAGCCAAATTCCTAGTGGTGGAGCACTGAGGGAGGGCAAGAGGTAGGGGACGGAAGTCTAAACAAGAGAGGCTCAAACTGGATAGAAGAAAAACTTTTTCCCCAAGAGGACAGTAAGGCAGTGAAACAGGTTGCTAAACAAGAATGTTCAGTCTCTGAAGGATTTCAAGACCTGGCTGGACTAAGTTGTGAGAAGGTCTGCTTTCAACAGAGATCCTTTGTTTGACTTCCTGAGGCCACTTACAACTGAACCTTGTTATAATCTTATGAGCAGAAGTTTTTAAATACCAATACTGGAACAGATAAAAATGGCTACTTCACTCAGACTGTGAATGAATTAGTCTAATCAAGCAGTTCTACCTTAACTACAGGACCAAACTCTTCCTTGATACTGTAAATGGGTTTCTTTTTAGCTTCTGAATCATTGTAGTGACACCATATCTAATGGCATGCAGGTACTTGAATATATTTGCTGGAAAGACAGGTTTGATTTTGGTTTTGCTGTCTAGCTGTTGAGAAAGAGGTTGACAATGACTTCATAAACCATAAGAGAGGCAAGTTTAGGATTGCTAAGGTTTTAGCTGTTAATAGATTCTTCAGTTTATGACAACCAGCAAATTTTTTTTGAAAAGCAGAACTTAGTCAATGTCATTTTCAAATGAGAACCTAATGCCTAAGATGTATTGTACTACAATGTTTTTTCCTCATGAGATTTTCTCTAAATCACCTATCATGGTTAAAGACAGATGTAACTTTATTCCATACTCTAAAGCAGCATGTCTTTATATTATACCTTGAAAAAAATCTGCTTCTATTTTTTAATTCAGAAAGCCTCATCAAGATGTGCTTGTTTTTGCCTTAGATAAAAATAAAGAAAGAGAGAGAGAGGGAGAGCAGCTACAGTTTTTTAATTCCTTTTTTTAGAGATTCTGATTTCAACAGCTGCAGAGAGTAATTATTATAAAGACTGTAGTCCCAATTGTTTTGAGTTGATGCTGTAGCCCTACCGTAGCAGATACTCAGCAGATGCAGACTGAAGCACACAACTTGAAACATATGGCAAGATAAAATCTGAAAGCTATGTTAGCTAGCTACCATAAAGATTTTGTGAGGGAAAAGAACTTTAAATCAACCTACACTTTTAAGGGAGGACAGCAAAAACATTTTAGGACAGAAATGATGGTACCTCTCTATCACTTCTGCATCTGTAGCTGAAATCTCTGGAAGAAGACATTACTATGTTTTATTCTAATTGAGAGAAGTTAACAATTTTTTCAAGACTTCCAAATAACACTTATAATCTCAAAGTTCAATTATTGCACATTCTATTATTCCAAATCTTATTACTGTATTGGTATTCCAAAGAAGGTAGAATAAAATTTCAGATTACCAACAAGAAAACAGATTTTAACTCAAATAGATATTATTAGTGAGTAAATCACTGAGAAAATTTCTGACTTTTGGAAATAGTTTAGGTGATTTCCCCTTGAGGCATGATGTAAATAATTTTGACCTGCTTTTTCCCCTGATGGACAAGTTCAGTTTTAATTTCTCTGGTAGAATACATTACTGAAGAGCAATTGCCATTCATTTAGTTTTAAGCATTTCAAGATAGAAACAATTATATCTTAGAAGGCTCATAGAAGGCTTATAAATGTGAATATCTTTATCTATATCTATATCTATATCTATATCTATATCTATCTACATAAATATAGTAAAGAACATTGTCTTGGTTTGGAAAGACAGGTGTCTGCTAAGGAAGGCAGGAGCCTCCCCTGAAATGGAGAATGTAAACCCTCCCCACCCCTCCAAATTGGTATAAATTTTAAATTAAGGGGCTCTCAGGCAAAAATATGGGAGCAGGAAATAACAGTTCTTTAATAGGGAAAGGAAAAAAATAAAAGGATAAAATAAACAATGCAGTACACTAGAACAACACTGACAGAGTCAGAACCCAACCTGACAGCCTGTTGGGTGTTGGTAGCAGTCCAATTGGAAATGTGGCTGCAGTCCTCCTGAAGTATCCGGTGTGGTTCTGTTGGAGCAAGGAGGACTTGTAGAGAAGGATGTATTCTTCCTCTGAAGATCCAGTGGAAGAAGAAGACAGCTGCTGTTCTTCTGGGGAATCCCGTGGAGAAAGCCACGCTGGTGTCTCAAAAACCTCTGGATTGTATCTGGGTAGGAATGCTTGGCTCCTCCCTCTGGACAGAGCATCTCCCAATGGGATGTTATAGTTCTTATCAGTCATGCAGCGACATTCAATAGCCTGTTATCAACAGATGTCCCCTCCCGAGGGAAGTGTGAATGTGGTCACTCAGAGAGATAAGGCAAACTGCCCACTTGACAAAGACAATCTGCCATACAGATGGCAATTGAAAACATCTTGCATTGCAATCTTCAACGAACATATATTTTATCATTAATGCTTATGACACCATAAATCTGAGATTATTCCTTTCACCTGTAGATATATAGCTGCACCACACATGGACATTAAATACATGCACACAGAGTAAGAAACTGCTGTCTGTACTGGTCTGCCTGTCGTCTTGGTTTTCCATTGTCAGCTGCTTCATCCTCTGCCCTGCTAGCCATCATTATCACCCTGATTTTCCATCTTTCACCCTTCTACCACCTATCTTATGTAAAAAGCTTCCCTGAGTTGCCTAGTCATATTGAAGCTGGTCTGATAAGCAGCAGCAGGCATCCTAGAACCACCTTAATATGTGGGTGACATTTTACTGTAAACAATGCATTTATGGCTTTTTTCCATATATTTTGATATAAGTATTTCTTGTTTTTATAAAATATTTACATTAATAACGTCCTGACAAAACATACAGTCCTGGATACAGTACAATATTTTTTCTTGTTTCAATGCTGTTTGTTTATCACACTGATGCTTCTTGAACTGTGTGGGTGTCTAGTGTGTGGTTTGCAGCAACATCTTCCTTTTGCCTATAAGCCTTTAATATGTTTCTGGTTAATGTTAATGGCACATGAGTGGGAAAGATTTCATAATACAATGTACTGTTCATATCTGGGTGTATTAAGTGCCTGAATGCATCTTCTCTTTACTACAACAGTTTTATTTTTATGAGAAAAAAATAATTTTGCTCTCCATTGACCTGTTATCCATTGCACTTTTCAGAAACTTACCCTTAAGAGATAGCAGGGTATGGCTGTGTAGATCTGAAACACACGTTCACATCTTCAGAGATAAGAAACAGCATGCATCATGACCAGCAGATATTTCATATTGGCAAAGAATGATTTTATGTCAGATTGGAAGCTGCTAGATGCTATGAATGACAACGACAGCTCCAGCTATCCCTGGGAAAAAAAGAAAGAAAAAAGGAAATGCATATACACCATGTCAGAAACACTTACAGCATCCTGACTATGCCTGTAAATTCATGTGGAAGGTTCCTCACACCCACTGTTCAGCTGAAAGGTGTACCACAGAATAACTGGCAGAATGGGATGGTATGTGGAAGGTCTTTACTGAAAATGCTGTATTCCATTGCTGCTTCCTCAGCAGACTCCAGATAGACAAGGACTGTGATTGGACTGAGGCATTATGTAATCTTTGACTTAGGTGAAGTATCTGGCTTTTTTAGAAATGTATAGTCAAGGATTTGGATTAATCCCTCTGATGCTCTGCTAAAACTTTATTTTTAACCTGAGCAGGAAGAAAAGCACTTCCAAAAATTTTGTGAAGTACAATGAAATGATCTTTGCAAATATAGGTAGGAAAGAAATAAAGACTCTGCTCTGTGCTTGACTGAGTCCAGAGCTGCCAGTTTGGGTTAAATAAATGTATATGGATCATCATTATTAATATAATTTTTGTAACTATAGCACATTAATTATAATATTATTTAAGGTTACTAGTAGGTATAATACTCTACTATATTTACCAAGAAATCCTTGGTAAATATAGTAGAGTTTGTTAGAAATCTAAATACTGTACAATTTTTTAGGAGGACTAAATCTTGTAAAACAGATGAAAAAGCAGCAAGGGGAAAGAAAAATTAATATGGATTTTTTTATTAATAGTTTGACCCAGATTACCTCATCCATAGAATTTACAGAGTCTGCAGATATCACATCTGACTAAGAGCTCAGTTCAAACTATTGCAGAAGGCTGGAGCAAGTCTTTCATGAAACCACATTCCTACGTGCTACACTTGCTGTGGCTGGGTATTTACTCCATGGTGTTCCAGGGCAGAAAGCTGAATGCAGCACTTCCTATTTTTCACTGCTTGTAATTTGCATCAGCCTTTGAATTTGAGAAGAGGGTCCATGTGTTTCTGAATTGTGCTTTTCTGTTTCTTTTTCTGCTCTCTTGCAATTCTACTTTTGATGTAGCTGCAGGAAGAAAGAAGGGCCTTTGGAATAAGGGTTAGTGCCCCATCCTGTACAACTAACATGATGCACATATCCAGCCCTGGTTCTTGTTCTGGGGAAGTGGGGGCATGGAGTCCCCACCACTTCCACGGATGTTTGACTCGGGGAAGTAATGGTAACTGTGTTGGCCTTTGCTGGATTGAGAGCAATGTGCCACAGTCAGTGAATGCCTGTCAGTTAACATTTTGCACACAGAAACTGTTCAAGAGCAGTGTTCCCTTTCGGAAAGTCTTGCTTTCCTGGTATCTTGGAGAGAAGAAACAAAATTAAAATTAAATTAGAAGTCTTACTGGAAAGGTAATTTCAAGCAATCTATGCATTTTACACATATTTTTAAGTAAGCAAGATTTTTTAAACTTACATAGATAGGTAATATCTATGTTATTTGTGTCCTTGTTTTCACTCATGGTGAGGACAATACAGCCTTGCAGCTCAGACCTCATTTTTAGAAAGAAGTTCAGGCATAGTCTCACCCAATCTAGTCACGTAATCAGCATGCTCTGCAATATTGCTAGTTTAGGGACAGTGAAGTTTATAAATCAGCAAAACTTAGTAGTATAAAGCAATGTATTTTTAAAAGGAAAACACTGCTTATACGGATAATGATTAGGTGAGATGAAAATGATGTTACTCTTAACAAAACAATTTACTGAAACATTTTGAAAATGAAATTGCCAGGAGGCAATTTATTTTGCTTTGAAATAAGGCTCAAAATTGCCTTCTGCCATTGTGATGGCAGGATGAGGGAGGCATATATACAAAACCAGAAATAGATACAGATAAATATATGTACATACACTTACACCTCACCACGTATCCCTATGTGTGCATATATTTGTGCATAGAGATAATGCTTTTCTTTATAACATTGATGTTCAGCTCTTTAAATCTGATACTTGTTGTAATAACAACTCTGTCTTGCAATCTCAAGGCAATTGCAAAAGGGAAGCAAGGCTCTTTTTACAAAAATAATAAAAAGTTCTAAAACATTATACTAAGACAGTCTGAGTAGTAGTGAAGTCAGATTGACAGAGACTCTTCCAAGCTCTATTTCTACATATGGAGCATTTCATGCATCTGGAAAAAGCAAAGAAACCCTTTTGGTTTGCAAGTTGTACTGCAGGGCCTATTCCAGATTGTAGTCTAGAAATTTGATAAATTCATTTTTGAGGTGAGAAAGGCAAAGATGCAGAATGGAGAGTAGAGGACAGAGACCACAAAATTGTAAGCATTTCAGAGGAATACTCCTAAGAGTAAGGTTTTTCAGTCTAGAACTTAACCTCCTATACATTCACCATTGTGTGCTATTCCCTTTCTTATTTTGGCTACATGCACTTCTTGCACAGTTAGTAGTAAATACTGAAATCCTTTAATACTAATTTACCCAGTTTCCTACGTTGTGTCCATAGTTTTCAGACATGCTGAATTTGGCACAGACCTGTGACTTGAAATAATTTCTGAGTATTTTTGAAAGAAACTAAAACATTTATGAAGTGCTTGTACATGCGAAATCACACAAAACATTCCCTGAATGTGCTAAGGATGGGTGAGGAGGCCCCTGACAGAGGAACCTGGGCAATAGAATTGATTGGGGATGGCAGGGACATTTGGCAGCCAACTTCTCTAGCTGTTGTTGAAACCATTATTCCTGCTTTTCCTCACAAAGCTGTGATTTAGGCACTCTCTGAGCATCTCTCAGTGCTAGCATTTTTAAGTTTGCTAAGTGTTTGTATTTGTGGTTCAAATGCTGCCATCTGAGTCTACAGAGTCTGTGATTCCTGTCAGCACTGTTGGCCCTGTTTTTGTGATGTGCCACGGCCACATTTCATCCTTTGTCAGCAGCAGCTCAAAGGAGCAGTCCTCCCTGTTTTCAGCAGTTAGTGCCATCAAAGATTAGAAGATTAGGTACAAAATCAGGACACCAAGAAAGGATCCCTCTGACACTAACTCCTCTGGGGTTCTCCTACATAACACACACACTTGTGCTGGTTGCTTGGATTTATCTACATTTTCTGCAGCTCAAGCACTCTTCTGGGCTAGAAGATTCCATAGCCACACTGTGGGGAAGTGGCTGCTTATGGCATTGTTCCCCTGAAATTAGGACATAAATTTTGGTTAACATGCCCAGGCTGCTCCCTGACAAGTCCGCACAAAGCATCTGTGCCAGCTGAGGATTCTGCCTGCAGCATTTTAGTGATAGGAACAAATGTACCTCACCAAGAAATGACCCTTGGGACAACAGGAATCTGTCAGAACCTCCTAACACAGCTGTTTCTGATGCAGACATCACTTTTTACCTCAGAAAGTGAAGTTCTTTATCAGTTCTTAGGCAGCCTACAAGAGCTTTATGAACTTACCGGAAAAATCCAAAAGTTCTTTGAAGACATGAGCAAAACTGATACTGCACTCAAGGCAATAATTGGGCTCTGTACCAACTCTCTCTTTTATATTGTATTGGAACAGTGAAACACCCTATATGCTAGACTTTGGAGATATTACTTGATTTATTTTTCTCCTATTGTTTTATCAATACTTTTAGCATGGCTTTCTGTTGAAGTATGGAATAGGTCCTCATATTTCAATTCTTTCTGTGGGTCTCTGACTTAAAGTAGAAATAATGCTGGGCTGAGAGACATTTTTAGTAAATTCTATTGCTTTAAAAAAAAAAAAAACAACTGGTTATCTGCTGCCAGCACAGAGCAGATACTAAGAAGAGGTGGACTGAATTTGTAGTAAGTATAGGAAGTCTTTCTTATAGAATCCAATTAGAAGTCTTTGTTGTAACATAAGATTATGTTTACATTATAATTAAGATTACATATAATAAAATTAAATATTTACATATTTAATGTAAATATTTTTTGTCAGTGAGGAAATAGCTTCACTGCCTACTGCACAAAGCACACAGAAATCTGAGCTACTTTTCAACTCTCTTGACTTGGTTAAATGCCTGTACTAGCACAGTTGGATTGCTTCTACACTAGTTCACATATCTGTACAGTATATAGGATTATTCTATAATGCCCCTGAGTTATAGACTGCATGCATGGACACCCCATACCAGATGTATTTCCTGTAGTGTAATAGTTTTCCCATCTGGTCACAAAGATTATTGTGCAGATTTTGATTTTTTTTTCCCCAAATAATGACCAAAATTGTATTGTGACTCAGGAAATTAATACCAGATGAGTTTCATCAAAATACTTGGGAGTTTTTGCCATTAGCATCAGTAGATCTGGAATTCCATCCACTGTGCTTTTTAGTAAAGATACCCTTGGATAAACTGCAAGGGCAAGCATGGGTGTGTCCAGTGGGAGTGCTAAGGAAATCATGCTGCTCAGAAATGAAAGAACAAGAGAGCACACATCTTGCTTCCTTCTAGGAGGCTAGTGAAAAGATCCTTAAAACCTGGGAAACCCCCTGGGAAGTCTTATCCTGGGCTTGTTACAGAGACCATCCTCATTATTAAATTGCCTCCCTTGAAGTAATGTTGAGGATGAATAGAACAAGTTTAATATTTTTCATGGATAAAATTATGTTAAGTATCATATCACTGTCACTGTTGAATGTTTTATTCAACATTGAAATTACTCTAGGTATATGTTTGAGTATGAGCCTTCATTCTAAATAAAAGCTTGCTTTTTGCATGGTTTTCATGTTTTTCTTTGCAAATATCATTTGATGACCTTTTTAAATGGCAAGGCCAAAGCATGAAACACTTCTCTTGTAGCGAAGCCCTTGTAGGACTCTTAAGGCTTACAGAGCCCTTTTTAGTGGCTTTTCAGCAGCTCTGCACATTTTCTGGTGCTTAACTCACTTTTTGAAATCTGAAGAGATAACAATGAGTAACATAAAAGGAGAAAGAGAAACAGGCTGGAGAAATTCTTCAAAGCACAACTCTAAACAAAAGAAATATGGGACCCTTGTCCTGTCCGCTTCACATTCCTGTTGTAACGATTTCAGTTCCTTCTGGCTTCTTTATCTCAGAAAAGAGATAGCGTTGCTTGCTTACCGCACACAAGGGCTGCAGGAAGTAATTGATTTAGACATACAGGCTGCTTTTGAAAGCCTGGAACATTATTAATATGAACCACTGCCTGCCAAAGACATGACCATCTAACCACAGTACCCTCTGTGATTGAGCTTTATGGAATCACTGCAATTACTCCCAACCTGCAAGGATTAAGGGAGCCAGGCACAGCTTTCTATTCAGCAAATTCATTTTCTGCTTTATCCTCAGACTATATCCCTCTTCTTGGTTTTGCTCATCAGCATTCAGCTTTTAGCCAAGGAGCCTGTGGGATCTGCCTGGCTGGCCCAGGGCGAGACTTTAAGGGGCTTCCCAGGTTTTTAGTATCCGTTTGTAACTTACTTGGGGCCAAGGACCCTTCCGCTAGCTGTGTTGTCAGAGCAGGAATTCACACGGCTATTTTTAATGTCTGTAGAGCAGTTGCATGTCCCTGGGGCTCCTGCAGACATTTATCCCTCTTAGGCTTCCTTCCACAAACCACTGTTGGAGCAGCACTTTGGAAATGGCAGCTGTGGCAGGCGCCGATTCACTGTGCTTTAGTCGTGACTGTTGCTTCACGTTTGTAAGTAGCACTGAGGGGTTGTTTTTCCCTAATTGCTTCCAGCTCACCCCTGCACCACAAGAAAATATTTCTGTGCCTTGTTGATCCTCTGGATTGTGCAGATATTGTGCCATTGGCTTTTGTATCATATTTTCTGTGCCTTCGAGCGGTTTTAGTATTTTTCCCTCCTCTCTTTCCTTCTGCTTCAAAGCTCTGCTGTTATGCTTTGCTGGTCAAGTCACATTCCAGAAAGAGTTAGAGTAAGAAATAAGTTGCTGGCAAGGATACTTTCTCTTATATAAAATAAGTATAGCAAGCCAGCATGTTGCTTTAGCTTTCAAATGTACATTTACTCTTAGCAGTAGTTAAAATAGTTTGAGATGGACTATTTCAAATATTTATGGGAATGAATAAAAATATTTTGGTGGGGAAAGCAGTTTAATCAATGTTCTGAATGAAAAATACATTTTATGGTTTTCCTTTGGGAATGTTTTTGCTGTATTTTCTCTTAATCTTAACATTCTGATTTTGCATTGTTTTGTGCCCACTTCTATATTATTGTGTGTGTGCATTTAATAAAGACTTGAATAAATTAAATTTGGTAAGCTTGTGCTACTGCTCCATTAATGTGCTATTATTTTTAAAATTTGTTTTTGGTTAGCAAGAAAAGCCCAAATTGTTATTCTTCAGTCTGAAGGTACAACAGGAGAAGGAACCATGGTGCCATTTCTCATGGACTAGAAGTGCACCAGCACATCTTGACACACAACACTTGGAGAGTATTTTAGATTTACCTCATTCCATTGAAGTCTCCATAAAATTCCTGCCCTTTTCTCCACTAACCAAGACTTTACATTCCAAACGAGCACAATGTTCTGGAAAGGTGACTTGGGGACAGATGTAACTTGGCCATCTCTTAGAGTGCTCTAAGCACTCTAAGAGTGCTTCCATACTCTGGGATGTTTCAGCTCTGATTTTTTTTTCCCATAGTCCAAACAGAGAGGTGCTTTAGGGATTCAGTCACACTCTGTTGTAGTCCACAGTTTTATATTTTTAACCTAAATTCTTTATTTTCACCCAGTTAAGGCTGAAAAATGGACTTTGAAATGGTGAAACACAGTCTAAGCTTTTCTGGGGAAAATATTTCCATCTTTTTTTTATTCTTGTATATATCATATTGAAACTCACACAAAAATCAGAATGAATAGGAAGCAGGAAACAATCCTGAAGCAAAATTCTTGCTTTTGTAATTTCCAGCACAGGTTTTGCTATGCGAGAAGATGTGAAATGTTGTGGCGAACTTCGGTTCTGCTTTATCCCCCCAAATGGCCATCTTAGGCTAGCCCCTTATATAAATCTGGATGAGTTTAATCAGAGCTGAATTTTGCAATGTGTTAACTGAAAAGGCACACTTCTATTCTGTCACTCTAAACATGAACTGCCTTAATTTAAATTTCCATGCATAAAAATCAATTATCTTCAATTTGTCTGCAATTCCGCATGACGATTCAATCCTTTTCAGAAGAATTTCTGGGATTTTATTCAAAATCAAATTATCTGGGTGGATTTTTAATAGGAAGGAAGGGATGGATGTGTGAGGTTTTGACTCTCCAAAGAGTTGTGGGAAGAACTCAGACATTTTGCAATCAAGGTATTATGTTGAAATATTGCAGAGTATTACACTATTTTGGCAACACCTTTATTAAAATGTGCAGTGGCTTTTACAGTCTGCTTAGATATTTGACTGGATTTCAATCTATCAATTCTCTTGGAGTTTTTAATAAAATGTAGGAAAGTTACTTTACTCTTTTCTATATGATTAGGATTTTTTAATTAAAGATTTCTTCAAATTGCTTCTTTGATATTGTTAACACAGCTCTTGTTCTGTGAATCATATAGGTAAGTAAAAGGTAGCATTATTATAATTTTTGGTTACATTTTATTGCAAGTAAATGCTCAGTAGGTTTTTATTTCAATCCGTAGTGCTTAACAGTAACTTCTAGTTAAGCCTGAGTCAGTAAATTTTTTGGGGTGCCTGCTATATTGAAATACAGCATGTAGCCTATGAATTATTTTGAAAATGAAGATGCAAATTTTTTTGGCATTTTGCCTAGGACTTCAGGATCTGATAATTGTTAGTAATTGTAATTGTTTGCATATTTTGTCAAAAGAAATTAAATATAACAGCTTTCACTTGGGAATATACAAATGCTTCAGGAGCTCTTAGCTCTACTCACATTATTTGCTGAAAGTTAAAATTGTGTCTTTTTCAACAGAGGGACTGCAAGTAGCAGAGCAAAATGTGGTGGGTGCTGCTTCCACACATTTTTTTTCAGGTGTTTTTGTCCCTAAATATTCCTTCTCCCACCGCAGTTTTCAGTTCAGACAACAAAAGTGTTTGGCACATGACTTTGGTGACCGTGGCCGCACCCACTTGTGAAGGCAGCAGGAGCCACTTGAGGGCTGATTTCATTGCTCTGCAGTCAGAGTGACTCAAACTGGGGCTCTGCGGGCCAGGGGCAAGGCTCTGTGCCCAAGGTGTTGGAGGCTCAGGTGCCAGTTGTGCATGAGGGCTCTGTGGGGCTCAGCCTGTAAATTACAGGCAGCTCTGCCTCCCCTCCTGGATCTGTGAGCTGAACCGAGGTCAGGTGTTTTTAAACTGATAAAGGAGCTCTTGAGAGAGAAATTACTTGACCATCCGTATGATGAATGGCTGAGGAGAAATCAAGAAAAGCTGAGCTTCAGCTTGGCATCCAGTAAAACACAAATGTACATTTTGTGCCAGACATCTGTGTTTGTTCCAAGAAAAGCCCTAGGAAAGAGGTTCTGGCCTTTTTCCTCCTGGAAGTTATGAAAGAGGCATGAGAGCTCAGTTTGCTTTCTCCTTAGTGTGTACTGTGTTATGTCCTAGGATATTGGAGGCTCTTCAAATTGCAGCAGTGTATTTCCATTCAGACCCTGAGCTTTACTGATCACCAGGTGCACCGTGTGGTTTCCAAACCACTGTGCTAAAGGGCACCCTGGCTGGGATTTCTTGACACACAGAGGGCATGCCCTCATGGCAATGCACTTCAGATAATTTACATATGCAATTATAGTGTTCTCAAGAAATGTGCAATGCTCTCAGTATATCCAATTAAAAGCTCTCAATGAATTCTATAATTCCTTTAAAAATCTACAGGCTTTTGATGTATCACTAGTTCGATGTTCATAAGAATACAGATAAATGTTTCTTTCCCATCCCTTTGTCCTTTGTTCTTTTCTTGATGATCACCCTCTTGTCCTTGTATAAAGAACTCTGGGTTCAATGCTTTGTTTGTTTGCTTGCTTGTTTTACATTTTAAAAAATCCAGATCTTGCCTATTCTGAAAGACATTTCAATAGAATGAGAACACAGTAAAACTCACATCACAGATCAAGAATGTTCGCTTTAAAGCATACTTGAGTTTGTTTTTGCCAGCCTCTTATAAAGTAGAAGAAAAATTGCCTTTGATAAAACAGTCCTTTCTTCAGTTATCTGTTGTAGGAATTCCCAGTTCACATCTCTTTATCATCCAAATGATTGTTCTACTAGAAAGGTTTCAAACTCATCTTTTTACCTTTGTTAACTCCTATTTTATTTCTCATTGATATGAATGGAACCTTGACACCTGGCTTGTGTTTTGGCAGTCTGAGATGATACAATGCCTCAGGACAAATCATGAAAATACTGGAAAAAATTATTTATTTAACCATTTTTAGAGCATCTGTAACAGTTTTCTTCGTCTTGAACACAAAGAACCTAAAGTAAAAATGTGCTAACATAAATCAGGTTGCTAGGAGAGCAGCAAGATTATAATGAAATAACTGCCCTCATGAAAAAGAAAGAAGCATCCTAGTATATTGAAAACGGTGTCAGGACAGAGACAGGAGGAAACAAAGCAGGTGATATCCCTAGGTTTTGGTGGCTTGGAGGTTTTTTTGGTTTTGTGTTGGTTTGTTGTTGATGGTGATGTGTTGGTTGGTTTGTTGGTTGGTTGGTTGGCTGGTTTTGATGTGGCACCTCAGTAGTTTCTGCTTACCTCCAGCAAAAATGATAAATTTGAATAGTGAGGATTCCCCAAATTCTGGCTGGGCTTTTGCAGCCCTCCAAAAGGAGTTCCAAATCAGATTCTGGCTGAAGAGAAGACAGCTTAGCAATAGAAACAAAGCTGTAGCTGAGTGAGCCTTATTTTCCAGTTTTAAAGTAAACCAGGCTATTTCCCCAAACATTCTTAATAAAGTGAAAAGTGGATTTTTTTCAGAAATCATTACACCAGCCCAGATGCTGCTGAGTATATGTGTTTGGTTTGTCACATAAGAAATCAATAGCAATACTGCAGTCATGGGACTGCACAATGTATGAATGTCTGCATTTGTTTTCCAAAATGAAATATTAAAAATAGGAGATGGAGAGTGAGATGAAACATGCCAGTGAGTAATGGGACTGCACTGGAGTTTCATAAAATTGTAACAAGGTTTGATGGACGTTTCAAGTGTTAATTTGAAGGGAAGTTAGATGTGCAGGTTCAAGTGAGCTTGTAGTATTGAAGAAAACTCATGCACTATACTCAGTGTGGAATTACACATCTGCCACCAGGAAGCTGCTACAGAATGAGTCTTTGGTATGAAAGTGCTAACTTTGATGGGGAATTCTGGGAATCCCAGATGGCCATAACCACGCTCATGGGTGTAGGTTGGCTTCTGTATGTCTCCATGTAAAGCAATGCCCAAGACTTCAGTTGCCTCAGAGTAAGCATGTAATACTTCTCTACTATATTCATTACAAATGCAAAGCAGTGCAAAACAAGTGGATGCAGCTTCAGAGTGTTTTATTCAAATGAAACATAACATTTCCTAGGGAAAAAAAAAGTTTTATCTTAAAATTATTATTAGAAATAGTAATGTCAGCAGTATTACCTTCACCTGCATGTGGGATATATGTATTTTAGTCATAAGTTGAAATTTGTCAAAAAGCATATTTGTGTAATGGTTAATAGGGGGTTACATGACAGTAGTTATTTCATTATTTATCTTGAATATTAGCAATTTATTAGACTGTAATAAAGGTACTCAACTTCATCCATTGAAGACTGCAAGTTAGGTCTGTGAAATTTTATCCTTAATGCCTATTAAATGTGCAGAGTTAAAAGAACACAAAAAGAGAAAGCACGCTTAGGATGATATTTCTGAGGATCTAATAATGACAAAAGAAGACTATTCATTAGACAGTATTTAATTTTATCTTCCTTCTGATTCCTTAAAGGTACCTAAGGGGTCTTAATATTATACTTATTTTTTTGGTAAAATGAATGCATATGTGTATGTTGGAGAGTAATTGGTCTTTCCATTATATTATTAGAACAAAAATGTTGACTCCATTTTTTTTCAATGTGGGTAATAGGACCTAACTTCTCTGGAGCAATAAGGAGGGGCAATTTGGAGGGTAATTTCATTCCTTCACAAAGGAATTTTTTAGCTCTACCTGAATTTTGCAGATGGTGACCACAGCATGCAGAAGTAAAGTGATACACCTCAAGGGTGACATTAAAATGGGGAAAATAGGGCAAAAATCACCTGGGTCCCAGCCCATTGCACTGCCCTTTAGACCAGAAAAGAGACATGATTGAGGGTCAGTCTTCTATCAAAAACACTGTGCACTGAAAAAATTGAGTTGTCATGCTGAAAATCTCCAAAGCTGTCTTTTGAACAAAGGCTAAAAATCTGCCATGTTATAAAGTCCCTTTTATAACAAGTAGCCAAAATTTAGTGGTTGTTTGTGCTTGTTTTTATTTTATGAGATTGTGTAACAATGAGAAATTTAAAAACTGAACTTAATTAATATTTATTGCTGGAGTTAGTATTACAATTACCTCACAAGGGCATAGACCAGGGCAGGGAGAAGCCAGGAAAGACTCAGTGCTCAACATCAAAACTTAGTTGTGCTTGTGCCCAGGATCTTGCCATGACCTATGGTACATCTGCTTCTCAGGAGGAAAAGGGAGGAAAACACCTCTGCCATTTCTGAAAGTACTGTGGCTAGGAAAATCAGACACACTTCATTTCCATCTCTATTAAGCTATGTTGACAAACCAGATTATTAGCCATATTTGAAGAGGATTAGTAATTAACTAGGTAGCCTAATTATCAGAACTCCTTTTTCCTCCCAGAAGAAAACAATTATAAGTCTATTTCCACATATTATTTAAAATAAAAATACTTCACAATGACAGATTTTATTGCTTGGCCAGTGGTTTGCAAATGAATCACAGAATACAATACACTGCTGTTTGAAGTTGCATTTGGTGGCTTTTAATAAAATCCCACTGTTTATGCATCAGATGGAGCATAATCTGTTTATTTCCTTTTTCCTGTGCAAAGCGTCACTTTAATGCCAGTCTGCTGAGACTGGCAGAGACTGACAGACACAGTTGCATCATTAGAGCAAAGGTGCCAAAAGGGATGTTTGGCTCTTTCAGAACTCCAGCTCTTCAATCCCTTTTATGCCAGCAGGCAATATTTATTAAATACTCGGAGAACCAATTCAGCCCATTTAAATAACACTGGCAGCATAAACTTGCATGTGGTTAGCAGAGAGAGCTGCTGGTGTGGGAACAGGATGGGGTACAGGAGTCCTTGAGGCTGATTCCCAAGCTGACTGAGGGGAGATGGCATTTCTTTAGCCATGCCTGCATGAATGGGCATAGGCAGATCAGAGCTTGTGTTCCTTTGCCTTGTGTGGATGAAAGCCAGCTCTGGTTCAGAACCTTTGGAGATTTCCTGCCTGGCCGTATGAGGCTGAAGGGCAGAGCTGCTCTCTGTACTGTGAGGGTGCTCCAGGGTATCTGCTGGGGGTCTGGGGTCCTCCTGCAAGTCTCTGCTCAGGTACTGGATAGCACCTTTCCTACCATGCTGCAGAGATTATGTTCCTGTCCCTCCTGTGGTGGAGCTGATGGCACTTTTTACCTCCTGGAGTTCTTGGCTGCCATGCAGTGCTTTTGTATTGATGGGCAGAATCATGCTGGGAATATTTCTCAAGGGCTTGGAAGAGAAATGGCCCTCTGTGTTGCTTCATGTCCTTTAAAACTGTTGCTTTTCACCTTTAAGGATGAGAATGCAACTTGGTGCTGCTCTTGAGGGCATCATTAATCAGGTCTGAGTGAATGCTCATCAGTTTAGTAGATTTATGTGTATTTATTGTCATTGTAACATTTCATGTGCACTTACATCCATTACATGGAGTCTGTACAAACCTAGGCAGATGCAGATTCAAGGCTTGTCAGGTGTATTTTTTCTCTGCTGAGTCAGGGGCAGATTTTACACAGCCAAGTCAGAGAGTCTGGGCCGGTTTTATAAATTCAGATATATTTAATATTGATAGTGTTTGGAATAACAGGTGAGGGCACAAACTGAGCTAAGAATCTGTTTCTGGTCAGCATTGTGCAACTACACAGCAAGAGGAGTTTTACAGTCTAAACAGGTATGTAGAGGTGAAGGTTTGTTTGGGAAAATGCTCAGAATTACAAAGTGATGTGTGCAAGATAGCACAGCAGATTGGATACAGATCTTGGCTTGAACCCGTAACTCCTGCTTTCTGGGACTGTTCCCTTGTTCCTCTCCAGCTCTCCCTGCCAATATAGAGATATTATCCATACATGGACACACAAATGCCACAGCAGACTGTGAAGCCAGATCTCCAGCTCATTAAAATATCAATGCTTTTTCATTATGCCAATAGGGCGATGCTGATTTACCATCTATGAGAACTTGATACCATGTTTATGTTAAAATTTTCTAGTGTTTTTAAGATTCAGAACTCAAGACTTCCAAAATTTCCTTCCTAATTTAGGCATTAAATCTATATGTGGGCTGAGAAGTATATGACCTGATTTTTAATGAGTGATTCCAGTGTAAGCAGTGGTTGCCTGAATCTTTCACAGCTCAAATCACTCACATCACTGCCTACATATGAATGTGGGTGCTTAACTTCAGGCACCTAGTTTTAAAAATTTATCTCAAGTATTGCTTTTGGCTGCTGGAGATTTCAGTGTCCTATTGTCATTGTTCAGTTCAGCCATCTATCCTTCTGGGTCTTCTTTGTTATGGTGTGTATAACTCTTGCATTAATTTGGTGTTGTGTAAACACATAACCGTTGCAAAATTCTGCTTAGTCTTTCCATAGGTTCAGAGTAATAATGGATTTGTTTCTACTTCTGGGTACTGTTGCTAACTTAAATGATTCAGGACAAATCACCTATAAAAGTAAATTGGCAAAAATGCCCTCATTGGATTAAATAAAATGTCCTCAGGTTGGTTCTAATCAAGTGGGGTTTCTTCTAAAGTGGGTGTATTTCTGAGGGTGCTTACTTTCAGCTTGGGTGCCAACATCTTTTAATTTTCAACAGTGCTTTGAAACGACCTCACAAGGTTATATAAGAAGTTTTTACAAGGTGATCTGGAGACTGGAGAACATGTCAGGCTGGTATTTCACTTACATCTAGATGTACTGTGTGACATATTAACGCTGCAGACACATCTGCTATTCCTAAGGGGCTGGGGAAACTTCAGTCTCAGGCAGAGGCAATATGTGGGGTTGACAGAGCAGACAAAGAATCACTGCACGTTACTGTAGCAGGTGAGAGATGGACGCAGGGGAATTGAGCAGGGCTTAGTATGATTCTGCTTGCTGTGCAAAGTAACATAAAGCATGTGGCAGTGTTTTGTGACTTAGAAATAAGGCATAGATAGTGATTCACTAAATACATATTCTGAATATAAAGCAGGGACTATGGCTTAACTTCTGTCACTCTCCCAATAGCTTCAAGTCTGGTTCACAGTGACTATACCTCTATAAGTACTTCCATAATTCTACTGAGCTTGATCTAATCCACAAGACCAAAAGGGTAATTAAAAATATGAAGAGTTCCTAGACAAGTCATAGTTTTATCTAGAAGTTCTGAAACGCTAAATCCAAATAATCTGTAATATTCCCTGGGGTTTTCCATTTGCTTAGTTTTAAAATTCCTAAACAGTTTTTACATGCAGCTGACAGATACGGCAAGGTTTTGGATGCCCATCTTTTATAGTCATGGAGGTATTTAGTGTCATCTGCATTATTTTTAAATAAAGAACTTGCTTCTCCTTTTTGAAAATCTTTTTAGGGTTTTCAGTTCAGTTTGAAATGTAAGTTATCTGAGGTGTAGACTAATCTTTCTGTCCTCTGCCTATGTCATGGTTTCAGATACCCTTAATAACCAACACAATTACAATCTTTACTCCCTTGTTCTCCTCTTGTTCTTATGTAAAACTCTTATTTTGTACCCTATGATTGCAATTTGATTTGACTATTTACTTAGTTTATGCTGATCATTTTCTTCCAACCATGTTCTGTCTTCATTTTTATTTTGTTTCAAAGCTGCCCAGAGTTGAATTTAAGAAAAGACCAGTTAAGAACAGCAAGGTAGTGCCTTATCACCTTATCACATACAGCAAACATAGTTGTTCATTCCAGCAGTTTTGGTGGCCACCAGTTTGGCATTTCTGTATTTGGAAACCACTTCTTGCTAACACGTGAACTCTGGAGTGTCTGTAGGTACAGGCAAAAACAGTTGCCTGAAATAGCAGATTGCTCTGAGCAGTCCTGTGGTGATGACCTCCTGATACTTGGCCTGTACTAGAGCACTGCAAAATCAGGCCAGCTGCAGCTTTAAATGAACTGAAGATTGGTGGTTGATAGGCTGGGGCAGCACCTGTTGTTGGAGGTGAGCACAAGGCTTCTTCTCCCTGTTCCCTGGATACCAAAAAGAGCACCAGAAGCAAATCTGCAGAACTGTAATGCTGGGTCTCTGACCTAGTTCTGTCTTCATCTCTTTTCCTCCCAACAGCTTGGGAATTATGGCTTTGTCTTGACCCAGACACTCATTCTTTTGATGCTATTTTCCTTATACTGCATAGAAGCCCCAAGTTTTAGGAGAAAACTTTTTAAAGCTCCTCAAAACTCAAGAACATAAAAATTGCAGCTATATTCAGTGTAATGAGGCTGTAAATCTTTTGGTCTTTTGAAATCTCCTCTCTCATATTTAAATTCAGCTGAACTACAGTAGCACAGTCTTGCAGCTTTGACAGTTTGCTTTTAAAGTTCACCCGCCCCTGAAAATGTTCTTTCAGGAGCAGCCCAAACCATGACTGTGTCAGCAGGGCTTCATGGGAGGAAGCACTTTCTTTGGGTGCTGTCACATCTGCTATGACTTACTGTACCAGAAATCCCTTCTATGCTGGTATTCTCCAGGGGTATTGTTCTTTCTTCAGAGGTGAAAGCCTCAAAGTCTTCATTCTTACTAATGGTCCAGGGCCTGTTTTCTGTCTCCTAGTCCACATGACATAGCACATTAAGTAATTCTGTTGCCTCAATAAATGAGGCAACATTGACAGGGCTGCAGCTGTGCTGCCTCTTCATGGACCTTATCTGCACTTAATGATGGATTAGTTTTTATTTTTGATATGTGCTAACCTGGCTGTATTTGAAGAATAAGAAGAAAGAATAAGAACATAGCAATAAAGAGATTTTGCTCTGGGTCTGTAGCATCTGTGAGGATATGGCATGTATAGTGTCATGGTATATTAGCTATGAGACACTGGCAAAATGTGGATGGTTTCTCAGTTATGCAAAGTATAAAAATTTTGGTAGAAAAGGAGGGAAAGCAAAGGTGGCTGGTTTTAAGATCATCTGTCTGAAGGCAGCAGGGTAACATTTAATTTCCTAAATTATATTTGATATACCTTCCTGAAAATAAGTCAAAGAATGGATAATTTTCACATTTCATTTAAATTATAGGAAGACCTTGTAAATTAATTTATTGGTAGCCAAGTAAAGTTTAATTACACTATGAAAAGAGAAGGTGGCATCTTTCTCAGTACAGCTCCTCTGTGGGTAACTTTCAGAAAGAGGTTCAGAACATCATTAAATTATAGACTCTAGAGACTGAATTGGCTCTGTGACCATTTATAATCCAATTAAGAGGAAATAAATAGACAAACACACAAACAAATCCCAAGACCCATCTGAATTGTCAACACAGACAAAAAATGCATTAAAGTTTAACTCCGCTAATTTTTTCTTTAATGAAAAGGGTGCACTAAAGTAAATGCCACAAAATTGCTGCTTTTAGCAAACTGTAGGTATTACCATATTTAGGATTTGCAACTTTTTTCTGAAGCCCCTGATAGTCCCCAATATCTTTCCAATCAACTCCTTGTTATTGTCCTTCTGGGGTTTTTTTGTTTTTGCAGAACACAAACAAGAAAATGAAAAACATTGAAACATTTCATCATATGCAGAGGATTTAAAGCTGCTTTGGAGAAATTGCACCTCATTATCTGGAAATACAGCTACTCAGACTGAAAACAGCCCAAGATGATAGAATGCAGCAACTTGTCTATTTAGAAACATAGGAAACTCATTTCCCTAGTGCTCTGTTCTCCATTGGTTCCTCACTGAATACAGAATGAACTTAAAGATTTCTGCCTTATGTTCAAAAGCCTACTGAGGATTTGCCTTTTTTTTTTCCTCTTAGCTGTAATAGGGACCCACTATATTAGGTAGTTTGCGAAGTCATGTGTGGACAGTCCAAACCATGGCACCACTGAGGAAACAAAACAAGAGGACTAGATTGAGTGATAATTTTTGGGCAAATTCACAAAAGAGCTGGGAATGGAGCCAAATCTGTGACATTCGCACTAGTTTCATAGCAGCCAAATCACACTGGCTGCCAGAGCTACTCAAGTAAGCACATCTTTCTCTACAAGCATCATTTTTTATAAGAATTTCTGTCACAATAGTGAAGTTTCTAATCTCAGGACGTGAAACAGGATACTCTTTTATGTCACCTGCAAAACTTGCTTTAGCAAGAAATTAGAATATCAGCCCAGGGAGATCTGTCAGACACATTTGTTCCTTTGATTAAGTTTTCCAACAACATCACATCTTGCCAAATCTCAAAACCAAGAAGCAGAAGAAAGAAGAAGAAAAGATGCAGGGGAAAACATTACTTCCTTAAAGATCATCCAGCTTCTGGACAGCACAGAGCTGAAGGTAATATCCACAACTAGGTTGCTAGAAGGAAACATTTAGTATTGTTAAATATTAGTTCTTGTTCCTACAATGTCTCATCTGGTCATCTTGAAACTCTTTCTCATTCCATCTTCCCCATACTGAAACTTCAACCTGCAAAGACTGCTGTGCACCTTTTGGTTTTACACTTGGTTTTTATATTTGCTGGATGCCTCCACATCTGCACCTGCATGCCCACGTAGGCTGATGGCTGCTCAGAGGCCTCCTTTTGCACACCCAAAGGTTCCCACCTAAACGGGTACACAACGAAACTTGTTTTGCAACTGTGCTTCCAGAATACCTGGGAGATTAGCCTCTTAGATGCCACAGATTTGGACATCAAAGCTTTACTGACCAGGCACTGAGTGTACTTCCCATGTGCTGTGGACTGCACACTCAAATCTTGAGATGCAGCCTTCACCATTGATGTAGGGACTACCTCTATCTACTCTATCTTAGTGAGTACAGAAAAGCATAAATATTTGCCTTCTAAACTACATTTAGGAGGTAGAAGCTTACTTTAATTATGAATGAAGTGCAGCATCTGCACAACTAGGCAGAGTTAGTTTTAAAGGAGTAGACATTTAAATGTGTCTTTCTTTGAAATGTCAAGCTCATTGCTACTTATCTTTTAATTAAGAAGCTACCTATGTTGGCTAGGTGTGTTGATGAGCTTGTACTTCAAAAGAACTGTGATGATAATCCATATTATGAATAAAAACCACATTTGACTGAGACAAAGCTTGAATCACATGAATATGTAACTGTATTGTAACAGATCTGCAAAGAGGTTTGGAGGATTGTACACAGAAGATGAAGTAATTAATTAAGGAATTACATCCACAAGGTGAAAAGTCCCTAAAGATAAGTATGCTGAGAGCTATTTTAAGGAAAGGATCTAGGGTTTCTACACCTGAATAATTTTATGCAAATCTTCAGTGTCAGTGTTTGTGTGTGTGTGGCTGTATTTTCCCTCTTACACAAGTGCTCTCAGTTCTAGAGTCTCAAACCCTTTGTAGCCTCCTCTCCTGTGACCTTTAGGCACATCAGTAGACCAGCAGTCAATGTGCTAAAGGTCACAGGAGAGGACCTTCCAGGTGAGGAAGATCAGGGTGAATGTTTGCTCAGGAAAAGGAAGCTCATTTCTTTCCTGAGCTCTGCTTAAAGACCCCTGTAAGTCACTAAAGCAGCATACATAGAAAATCTAACCCAAGGTCACAGAGAGTACCAGACTGTGGCTTTCTGGAGTTGTGAAATAACCAGTTACCATATTTTAATGTCAATTTGGCACAGGTTGCTCTCATTCTGTGTAATGCTTTCCATTCTTCAGCTGTGAGAAAAAGAGATTAAAAAATGTAGGTGTCCTCTCTTCCTGGATGCTATTTTGAAATATGCTGTTTGTACTTTCACATGATTAAATGCTTGGCTTAAGGTACCTGAAATATCTTGTAATCTGCACACACACAGAGATGGTAATCTCATGTGATACATATAGAAATGTTCTCATTATTGTTTCTATTTTTAATGTCTTCCATTGTGTTACTAGGAAAGATCCAAATTTTTACTAATAACTTGTGTGCTTATTGTAATTATTTTTTAAATGTATGTGTTTGTTTATTTATTTTGATTTTTAGGTGAAAAAAAGATTTCTTTAGTTTCATGATCTGCCTATTATATTCAACATATATTTCCACTCTTTTTTCACAGCAGATAATATCTTTTAGCCACCAAATTAGACTAATTTACCATACTCCTCTATTTTAAATGACATTAATAGGGACTGTGGTTTGTTTTAGACAATAAGCATGTTGACAAGATGATTTTTAGATAATTTGTTTGCCATTTGTAAAGCAAACAGGTAAAAAATAAATAAAAATTAAAAAAAAAACCCCAAAAACGGGATCAATTTCCTGTTTTCCTTTCAGGAATTTCTGGTGAGCTGAAATATTTTATGTTTCTTGTGTAGAAGCCCAGGGAGGGCTTGTGCTTGTTTGGGAAAAAAGGTTTCTCCTGATTCTGAGGTGGAAGAAATACGATAAGAGGGGCAGTGTATCTTGCTTAAATGAAAAAACAAACTAGTAACCAAGCATTGCAATACTAGAAAGCAGGAAAAAATATGCAATTCTTAAAATTAGATCTTTTGAAGATTGGGGACATTAAAATATTTGCCTGTCTTGAGCACTGCTTGTGTCAGATGTGTTTGGAACACTGCTGCTGTTGAAAGTTTTTGATGTTTGGATGTTTGCAGCACATCCAGGTCTGAACTAGGAGGTACTGCTGGGTAATGTGTCCCACACCATCGGGGAAGCTCCACCGCGGTGTGTCCTCAGTGATCCTGTACCTGTAACCAAACCCAAGCTAAATGCTGCTATTAGCAGAAAATTACTGTTGATTATGATCCTTATTTTCACACATTTTTAATGGAAGTTCCTGCCATCATCCAGGATACTTTTTTCACCTGGAATAATAAAACCCCAGGAGTGGGCTGTGAATATGTCATCTCCCTGTATTGAAACCTGCCAATTTCCCTGCATTCCAGGCTGCCAAGTTCCTTGCAGACCTTCTCTCCAAGTGTATCTAATGCCCTCACTAAGTTCTGGTGCTTTTACCACTCATAAGGGTGAAACAATCCATTCTTCAATCTCATCAATGCAGCTTAGATAGCAAAAGGTGAATATTCAAATTGACAGCCACAGTCTGGAATTTTCAGTTGTGTTTCACAAACAAAATGCATGCGTTCAAAACTACTCAAGCATACAAACCAAGCAGCAAAGCAAACCAAGTAGCCACCACTGTAAAATGAGAGCATGAATTCCTGCAGACAAGTGGCTCAGGCATGTTTTGTACAACAGAGTGTCCTACCTAACTGTGTCTGCTCCGAACATGAAACTGAGCTGTGCTACCTCCGAACACTAATTGTAAATGGAGCTATTACAGAGCCAGGGAAGTCATTATGATGGCTCTTTGTCTAAGTCATCTGGCAGCCTGTAAAACATGGTGTTTATGACGGTATTAGAAGGCTCTAAGAGCTATATATCATGCCTGTTGCTCTGGAAAGGCACCTGCTGACTTTTCATATGCCAGCTTGTAAATAGAAGTATGCAGACAACTTGGCTACAAAATCTCCCTTTTATGTTTAATGAAACCCATTTGAGCTTTGGTCTGTGACCCTGAAAATAATAGTTAAATAATTCTTTTAAGGGTGTACAGAAGAAAAAGAAAACCTTTGCTCAATGCATAACTGGTACAAGGACAGAAATTTTTGGGCAAATATTGTTGAAAAGGTCATTCTGTATTTATATGCAAACTACCTTTTGATGCTTTGACCCCAAAAAGCCCTGCTGAACAGAAACACTTCTGCAAGTGTGCATCTAGTGAGAATAGGTGATGCAGAAAGCCAAGATATGCACTCCCTGGCATGCCACCACAGGTGGTTGTTCCAGCCCCCTGTGGAATATTCTTGCCTTTTGGCTCTAAGGTAAATTAGTGCATGGGCTATAGCCTGGCTGCTCTGTACCCCCACCCCCTGCCTGTTACTCTCTGGCACAAAGAAAGCTTGGCTTGATTTTTGCTCTCTGTAAGTGTGCTGCTGGTCTTCTCCCTGTTCTTCTGGCGTTGTGGCAGGATTCAGATGCAAGAGAGCCAACACTTTCTATGCAGCAGAAGTTTTGTAGGAAATGTAGTAAGTGTCCTTGCTCCTGCATTTCATGCAGAGGTGCTTGAGGACATGTATAAATATCTGCAAGGAGTGTTTATGGGATGCATAAAGCTCTGTCCCTGGCTTTCATGCTCACTCATCCTTAACCCCTCTAGAATTAAAAGATATACATAATAAATGATTCATTATGAGATTGTCTCTTGAGATTTTTTAAATCTTCTCAAAGCATAGACAATGTCAATCATATGCAAAGTCTCAAATGGAATTATTTCTCATAATCAACCACTCTTAAGTTTGTATCTCATTTTTACTGTGTCACTTTAAAAAAGATATCTGATTATCTATGCCTGTTTTTTAAATTGAAAGAAAGAAATAATGTATTTTTTAATCCATATTCAGGACTCAGAGATATCAGCTGAACAGCCTCTGGAGTCTCAGGATTTCCAATAAACTTTCATCAACAGAAAATCAATCACTTCAGGGAAAGATACATGTATCCCAGTGGCTGCATGCAAACACAGGAGTGGTAGTGTGTTAAATTAGATGCCTTATCAACTGGCACAGTAAGAATGGTGCTAATCTACATAGTCCATAGCAACAATAGATGTGCCACAGCAAAGTGCACTGTTAAGTTTAATAAATAATATTTTTGAATGTACAACATATTACCAGATCACCTTTGAGAAAAGTAAGTAAAAAGAAAAAAATATCAAACTTTTAAGTCTAATAATGGAAAAGACATCCAGTAATTATCATGGTTCATAGAATCTGAACTGAAAGTTTTAATTTAAATTCTAATACGTATGTGGGGACCCTATTGTTGAAAAATTAATGAAAAGTAGACAAAAAGGATTTTCTAAAACAACATGAGAGACAAGTATGCAGCCTGGTGTCTCTGCAGAATGAAAACATTTTTCTTCTGAAAAACTCAGATATTCTTTTGGCTTAATATATATTTCTGTTCAACCTAAAACCTTTATCATGATTCAAAAGACTGGTACTGATTTGGCAGGATTTTGAACCAAATGTGTAAAAGACTTTATTCCTTTGTAAAACTTTAGTTATTCTGTGAATCTTTAAAGAGCACTGTTTACAGCCAGGTCCTACATCCATCAAGACCTTCATTCACAAAAAACGCACAATGAAGACACTTGTAATTTCATGTCTTCCTGGTGCCAGAACCCATAAAATTGTACTTTTTTTTTTTTTTTAAATAAGCCATAGGAGTTAAGTTTCTCTTTGTGCCCACTCTCCCTGTAGTAAAGCAAAGGTGAAAAATTCCTCTTTGTGTTGTCAAAAAATAAAATAGAAAATTAAAATGAGCATGGGAAAGGCCACCAAATCTGAAAAAGAACTCACTTCAAAACATGTTTCCTTGGAAATTTATGTGTGCATGAAAATAAAGTGTCAGAATGACAATGCATGTGGGCCATTAAATTTCACTGAAGTAATGGTGTTCTAGTCAGAATTATACCTCATTTTTCAGTAGTTCATTTAAGCCTTGGCACTTTAAATAATTAAATCACCAAATAAAGGAACTGAGGTAGGTGTGATTTTCACCAATATTTTAAAAATAATGATTTCTTTTATATTGTATGAGTATGTCAGCGAGCAATGAGCTAAGCACAGCTCAGCCTGCTCTCAGTGCAGACTCAGTTCATACATGCAATGAGAGCAGCACTGAGCTCTGAATCCTTTCAGCAGATGTGGCCTGGAGCCAAGATCCTGGGCAATGCAGGTGCAACTGGAGTACCTGATAATGATTTGGCCCCATGTATGCAAATTGCCAGAACCTAACATTGGCAAGAGGAGAGGAAAGGTTCCACCTGCATTTTGTGTGCCACAAGTGCGGCTCAGTCTCTCTTGACTCACAGTAGCAAGAGTAGCACCATTATAAACCCTGCCAAGATCTTTGTAAAGCCTTCATGCTCTGCTGCAGGGAGGGTGCAGTGCACAGGCTGCTGCCGTTTCCCTTTGGATTAAGCACCTTTGATTCTATTCCAGCAAAGGCAGAATGCAAAAGGGTGGGAGGTGGGAGAGTGCAGCAAGGCCTTAGATCCCTAAGTCTTGTATCTGGATATGTGTTCTGAAGTCATGGAATGACCAGCTTCCATTTCCAGACACATGAGACCGCTTCCAGAGTCTGGAAATTTTAGAGATTAGTTTCAGGGATTTTAGGATTCCTTTGAAAGGACAGTGTATAACCAACTGCAGGTGTTAGATGATGGGTGGAGCATGAAGCATTAATGAAATGGAATGATATTAGAAAACCCCTGTCTTGATAACTGCTGTTCACTAAAAGTCAGACTTTAGTGTGGGGGAGCCACTTTAGTGTGGGGAAACCTTTAACTTAGGGATCATATAGAGGTGATTCACAAGAGTGAAGTGAGACAGGTCTTCTCGTACAATAGAGAAGGGCATCCCAGAAGCTGGTTACTTTTCCACTTTCTCCAGAAGCACAGGTAGGGTATAGAGAAAGAGAAAGACTCATTTCAAAGAAAGTAATGTACTTCCCAGAGTCTGGTAAGCTCCACATCATTCTCCATAGAGACCATTCCCTCAGACACAGATGTTAACTTGCTGTGTTCTGGTTATGTTATTATTATTATTATTATTAATCTTGAAACTCTGGTCTCATCTCTGGTAGATGATTATGTTTTTGACCTGTGATTCACCTATTCACTTCTAGTTTTCTGTGTGATAAGGATGTTGAACAGTTGAACAAATTTCATACCAGAGGTGTCTGAACAGTAGTGGTAGACTAAATAATCTCTGCTAACCACATTTCTATAAAGGCTTTTAAAGCTCATTAGGATCTTTTGGGATAAAAAGCAATTGTAAACTGCAGTTATGATTGTCATCCAGCACTTAGGTGTTATTGGAACAGAATGAAGAAGAAAGAAAAGCTTTATAATGATTACTGACATGAATATGTGATGTGTTGACCTTTGCTAACTAGCACAGTTTCTTTCTCAAGTGTGGAGGTACAGAAATAATATCTGACTTGAGACTTAGAAGATTTCATTTTCATCCTCTAGAGGTACTAGCTTGTATTTCTTATTTACATTTATCGTTAATAAGGACCCAGAAGCACAGCAAGTGAGAAAGTAGTATCCCACAAAATATTCTGCAGTTTCAAAGAATTTTTTTTCTCAATTACACTGAAAATATCAGTTAGACTAGAAATGCTAATTTATTTTATTTTGGAATGCTGAAAAAATTTATTTTAATAATGCTGAAGAATAGTATTATATTGAATCAAATGTCTGAAAAATATTATATAAAGAATATGAAACCTTATAAATTAAAGGTAATAACAAAATTGATAAGTTAAAAAAAATTTACTAAATGCTTCCAACTTTTCAAAACATAAAATTTTAATATGACATAATCAAAGCAAAAGGTGTAACAAGATTCAATTTTATACTTTTCTCTCAAGGTGAGTATGAAAACTGGCGCTGTCTTATTTTAATTCAACATTTCTGAATGCAAAACAGCTTTTGACCATGTATGAATTCTTAAGAAAAAATCATAATAAGTCTTTGCTTGCTTCCCTCACTCCAAGTAACAGTGGATGACTGCCTGCAAAGCATTTCTGGTGGCAGGTCTTAACTGCAGTAGAGGAGACATCTCTCCATGAAGTTCCTGCAGGCTATGGGGCCAGGATCAGAAACTCTGCTTGGCTTAGATGCAGGTCTAAAGGGATGTAGTAATTAAGCTGTTTTTATCCTTAGGTCTTCACTTATACAGAGTTACTGCTAAGCAAAGCTAGAGTGTGGAATCACAGTTGGTGTGGTGTTGTACACAACTCTGCGCTAAGGAAGAAAAAGGAAATGTTTATGTGGCTTTGTCTGGTCATGTGTTTGGAAAACACAAGTACCACACAGAGTGCTATTAGCAGAATGAGAGCATGGAATACTGAGTAAGAGCACAGATACATTTTCTTGTCAGTAAATCCAGCCTTAAGCTGGGTACTCCAAACTACCTCCTTGTATAGATATTTTTATGAGCAATGAGAGAGGTAGCTTACTTAGAAATGTGCTTTCTAAGCTGTTTGGCTCCCAAAGCTATTTTGAAAGCTTAATGTCTTTGAAGAATGGTTCAAGTGCTTCATTCATATTTGCAGCATTAATAAACTTCTCACAGAGCATGATTGTGGAATGGCACGTGTACAAACCAATAACAACTTCCTAACTTGTGCAGCCCTCTCTTTAGCCCTAATTCCCTAAACTCAGGGTTGACACAGGGCCACTGGCAATATTGTCTTGTGGTTTAACATGCCATCCCTCTGCCAGTCTCAAGACAGACTAGCATCAAGCAGCTGCCACCAGCAGCTGTGGACATTCAGCACCTCTGAAAATTAGCTGCAGGGTATCTTAAGTCTGGTATTCCAAAAGTGGTGAATCATAAATTAAAAGGTGCAGTTGCAAACACAACTCTAGTTCTTGAATTTTTCATAAGAATTACTAGAATTAAAGCTTTACAGAGGATAAAAATAAGTGAGAAAAATCAAAAGACTTGCTGTATCCACTTGAAAAGGAGAATCTACATGAATGATACTCACTCTAATTGTTTCAAGTAACATCTTAAAAGCAATGTTGATAATTTTGAAATAATAAAATGATTAGTAAATTATCTGTTAAAGTGAAGCCACGTTGCAAGGCCAACAGTTATGTGGTACTACACTAAACAGCAAAATGAACAAATTTGTTGGTTAAAACAATGAACAGTTGGTTGATAAACCTGCTGGAGACTTGGCAAGAAAAGCTGAACATCAGTAGAAGTTAAATTGGGATGAAAATACAAAAACCAAAAAAATGCAAAAAACTAAGAGTTGAAATGCCTCATTTACCCTATTTCATTTTAGTTTCTTACCTGAGATCTTCCATGCTTGTCACATTTTATAGCTAACATATGTCATTCTGCTCAATAACACAGTTTAAACAAAGAGTGAAACATAGCCCCCTTTCTAAATTTATATTGGTTCTTAATTTGGTGTCAGATATCACAAATAGTATTGCTAGAATCATATTACATATCACAAACTATGCCACACTAGTTGTAAAACAACATGTCCAGGTCTAGGAAACCCTCTTTCCTCTAATCAGGCTTGATAAATAGGAAGTCCTTCAGCCGCTGGACTCAGTGAGATGATATCAAAATCAGTTCATGTCACAGAGATGTCTGAAAGATCTCTGACTCTTCTGCTAAAGACTTCATGGATGGAGCCACATTTGTGGTTTACTTTGGGCTGGATTTGGGGTTAATCTACCCATTCTCCATGCCTAGCAAACTTTCAAATCATGAACAAGTCTGAGAGTATTCAAAGTGGATTTCTTTTGGATGAAACTAAACCAGGACACATGCTCCAGTCATGCTTCAGATGCAATGAGCTCAGTGCATGGGGCAGACCAGAAGTAATTTGAAGCTCTCTAAAGTGCAGCTCGTGCAGATACCAGTTCATAAGCACCAGCTGTTCATGTCTAAAAATCTTCTCTTGCTGGCCTTGCTTTTCTGCTTGGTGAGCAGACATGGTTTGTCTGTCCATCTGCATTGCTGCCTGGACACTGCCCATGGGCCAGGCTGCCTACAGTTCCTGTGCTCTGACTGCAGCATCAAACCCCTTCTGAGATTTTTTTGCTTCTAAGGGTTTTGCAGAGAATAAAATGAGTGTACAACAGCCTTCCCCTGAGCAAGGCAAACTGGAGTCCAAAAAGGGGGTAGAGTTGAGGCTGAGAATCTCTGATCTGGCTCCTTGTGGTCCTGCACTGAGCTTTCAGGACCCACATGTCCACTGGAGCTGGAGCAAGAGAGTAATAGTGATCACTGGTTGGCTGGTGCATATCCCAAAAGACCTAAAAAACATAACATGGTGTTCAGCATGTGTGTTTTTTACAGGATGCACAATAACATAGACTTTGGGGTAGGAGGACTTTTTGGAATGAAAAATTTCGGTTAAAATGGGCCTTCCAGAATAATCACCTTTTTCTGTCTTCTTCTCAGAAAAAGAGTTTTCCATTGACTCATGAAGTTTTATTGTCCCAAAAAGACTAGAGCACTCTATTTGCTTTTAACAAAAACTTTAATGTATTTGTCAAAGCTTACCATTGCTAATAAATATCCATATGGCATCTAAAAAATCCATATGGTATTCCTATATCAGAATCAGCATGTGTAATCCACAGAAAGCATCCATCCAGTCCTTAAAAATGCATCAAGTTCTCTATAAAGAAACAAATAATATACAGATAATATAATTGGCTGTATGGTCCTATGGAATGAGATACTGTTGAGTCCTCCTCTCTGGGTTCTGTCTGAAGGCAGAGGAAGGTGCTTCCCTGACACAGCTTCACACTCCATACTCCAGGGTAAGGAGTGTGCAAAGCCTCCACAGGTACCTGGCCAGTGGAGATGATGATTGTGGCCACTGAGTGATGACTCAGTGCATCTGCTGAACTGCCTTGAATATGCCCTACTCATTTTGTGATTCCTGCTAGCAAAGAGATTTTTCTAGAGGTTTTTCTTATATGCTGGTATTGCATCTTTTTCAGATCTACTGTATCTATGAGCCATTGCTGACCAGTGAAGTTGTGTGTGCTTGAAGAGAAAAATGCCTTTTAAAAATGGACTGTTGGGCTATTTGTGTTCTTACAGCCCATGCAGCAGCAGTGCGTATTTAAAACACAGTGGTGGTCTCTTCTTGGCACCTCTGAATTCTGAGGAATGTGAATTACTGATCTGTTTTGGTTATTTGGTTTCTTTTAGAAAATTAATTCTTGGTTTCCTCGGTGTTTTTTTCTTTTGTAAAATGGTTGCAATTACAGATTGTACTTCCTTCTTAGAAGCCCATTAATACTGATATTTTCATGTTTATTCTCATATCTCACTTGACTGTCAAAAAAGTATTACTTATCAGTACACTTCATTTAGTGCAATGTATGAAACTAGTACTATCTCAGAATAAATACATTATGCCTCATGCATGATATAAAATTTAGAAAGGAATCAACCACTAGAAATAAATGAATAAAAGGGGGGGGGGGGGAAGAGAAGAAAGAAAAGCCATGGACACCCAGAAACCAGATTGATGCAATTTTTTGTAAGCTTAATTGGAAAAAAAAAGGGGGGAAAAAATCAGTTTTCATAAATAATACTCCTTCTGCTTGCATGTTGATATTGTTTAGAGGAGTGTTTATATGACTATTTGACTGGTTACTGGTGTCTTTCATGGCTTTGGAAAGGGAAGTTTGTACACACACTGAAGAAGAAGAAGATAAAAACCAGCAGCCTTATAGGAATATGAGGGCCTCTGCTAGTACTCTCTCAGCCCAAGGAAAATATAAGCAAATGTATGAAAAAAATGTCCAGTGTTTGCAGACTTTTTCTCCATTTCCCATAGAATTAGAGAAGAGTGGGTTAAGAAAGATCTAAAAAGGTCAGACTGTGAAATTTGCAGGCAAAAACATTTGGTAGACCATTCAAAAGGAAGCTAAAAATAAGGGACTAGATTAAAAACAAAACTACTCACAAATTATTTGGAAGAAATGAAATGTTCCTCAGAGCTGTGAGTGTTCTCTGTGCTTTGTGCTTGTGCCCCACGACAGGATGCACCAGAGCCCTGAACACTGCAAAGCAGTCTTACACCAGTGCTTGCCCCTTTCTTTTTTTTTGCAAAGGGAGGTAGATCAGTAAAGCAAGAAGCATCCATGTGGACAACCTATTTCATTGTGTTTAATTGACTTAGTTATTCCAAGGCAGTACAGTGCAGCACTTTCTGATGCAGGACATGCAGAAATTCCTTTTATTTTCAGCCATCATAAAATTAAATAATTTTTTGCTTTTTGACATCATAACAGAAAATGACATGATACTAATATTATTCTCCTGCCATTATTCTACATTGAGTATGCACAAACAGGTAGAGCAAGCTGTAAATCCTCTTTAACCTAAAAAGATCTTTTTCAAATTTCTTATAAGGAATTTCTACTCATAATATTTTTTTCTCAGAACACTGATAGCAAAACCATCACATGATACATATATGTTTGATATTGTTTTGGAATTTGCAATAAGTGGGACTTTCAAAAGCAACCTGGGATGATATCATTCAAATCTTACTGGCATTGCATGTCTGCAAGGACATGACACTTTGGAAAAAAATCCACCTCAGAATCACTTAAGCTGCCACATGACAGTAAATTTAATTTCAAGGAGCATTGTAGAGAAACAAAACACCACAGCCACATGACATAAAACCCTGAAGCTCTACAATGTCTCCCTGTCAGTCCAAGTTGTTAAAAAATACTAAAGGACAGCCTTTGTTTTAGCAGGATTTAGGTCAGAAAGGCATAATTTGTTTGTTTATAGCTGGGGATAAAGCTGAAATGCAGCTCAAGATGTAAGCCCCACATTGCTGGGTCTGATGTTGGTGGTTCTGTATGGCAGTAGGAATGTCAGAGTCCTGGCATTTAGTCCTATGAGAATATGGGCTCGTAGCTGGGCGGGCCTGTGCTGTAGGGGTCCGTTAGAGCAATGGAGAGCTTTACCCTTCTGCAGCAAGAACAGAGGCATCTTGTATCCAAAGCACTGTAGCAGGTTCACCTACTATTTTGCCTATCAAAAAAAAGGAGCTCTTGAGAGCTTTATGGTAGGGTGACATGGGTGAAGTGCCTTTTTCCTGATTTTATTTTGGGTCAAAACAGAAGAATAATGCTGTGACTCCAGTGCTGTTTTACTGTAGATACTCAGTGCATCTTTAGAATTTAATCTACTTTACCGACTACAAAAAGATCACCTAATGCAGTAGAATCATGCCAACTATCAAACAATAATCTGAGCAGTCAGTGAGCTGGAGTATGATCTGCTCTGTTTGTCAAATTTGTGGAGTTAGGGCACTTTCTTGCTTTCTGTCTGCCTATATCCATTGTAATAAATTTGGATTGCGTGTCAATTATTGCAATTTATGACTACCCATCTCTCCATTCTGAATATGTATGTGATTTTAATTTAAGGCTTCCTTGCTGTACAATATTTATTATCAGTTCTCTATTTTAGCCAGCATTGAGATAACTGCTATTTTACACTCTTCTAATGTCTTCTCTTTTCAAGGTCATCAGTTTTGTGACATCGCTGAAAATGAAGTAGGACGTATGGTTCAGTTTAATCAAATTTCATGCTCTGTTGCCTCCTTCTTATGGCCTCTGTGCTAATTGATCAAGTTTTCAATTAAAGTCCTCCATCTTTGTTTTAATTCTTTGTTAAGGTTTTTATTCCATTACATGGTTTCATGAGATCTAACTTGTTACAAGTGCAAACTGTCTCTGCTTTTCCAACTGTCTAGTTACAGTAATTTAGCTATATAGTTATAATTTAGCTATATGGTTCATCTCATATCCCCTTTCTTATTATTAAAACCCTCAGCGGATTAGCTTCATCTGTTGGATTTAGACTTAGAATCCAAAAATTTGGTTCATTTGTCAAGATGAGATTAGTTTACTTCATGAATTGTCATGGCTAAAAATCTCTCTGTATCCCAGCAGTTTCAGCCATCTTGCTTAGCCACAATTAAGCAAATTGCTGCTCCTAAAGAAATATTGAAATGACTCTCACTAATAAATGGGGCCATGTCAGGCATGTGCAGAAAATTCTGCATTATAGAGAGGTTTTCCTAACAAGCAGTGATTCTGTTTTCATTCCTTTATTGTTTTTGTATGGATCAAGACAATGTTAATATGGTAAATGTATATTGCTACGCGAAGTTGTTTACTCATTCTCTAGTTCATAACACCATGTTTCATCCCCTGAGTAATACTATATCAAGTGTTTTTTGAAATCCACTAACATGGTCATTTTTACAAATCAAATAATCTTTTGATTCAAATGTTTTTTAAAAGGCTATAGAAAATGTGCTGGCAGAATCCATATAACTCCTTTTTTTTTTTTTTTTGTGGGAGGCTTTGTTCAATTAAGGACAGTTCATTTCCACCTCTGGACTTCTAACTTCAGTTCTGATGCTTTCAACTCTGATGAAAATATAGACCAGATCATTCTCTGAATAAAACTGCGATAACTGTCAGCAGTCTTAAAAGGTTTATGGTTTACATTCTTTGTGGTATGAAAAAATCTCACTTTATGATAATCTTCAAATAAAGTGTGAAAGCCTATAAAACATTTTACATGCTTCTCTTTAAGATGCAAAATCAGGTTTGCTTTCAATGTCAGCTATCTGAATGTTAAAACAGAGATAATGTGTTGATGAGACTGACTGTAGCAGACCAATTCCAGAGTCACAGTGCTCATATATTTTTGTATGCTGTTTTAGTAAAAAGTCCTGTTTAGTAACACTTCCTCTCACATTGTGTTGAAGAGATGTGCTGTGATTTAAGCCCAGCCAGCAACTGAGCACCATACAACCACTCTCTCACTCACAGGGTCAGGAGAGAACTGGAAGAGCAAGAGTGAAAAAATCCATGGGTTGGGATAAAGACAGCTTCAGAGCAAAAGCTGTGCAGGAGCAAAGCAAAGCAAGGGATTCATTCCCCACTTCTCCTGGGCGGGCAGGCGTGCAGCCATTCCCAGGAAAGCTGGGCTCCATCCTGTGTAGTAGTGACTTGCAAACAAACGCTCCGAATGTCCCCCTTTCTGTCTTCCCCCAGTTTCAATGCTGATCATGGTGCCATATGGTGTGGCATATCCCTTGGGTCAACTGGGATCAGCTGTCCTGGCTGTGAGACTCTTGTGCAGCCCCAGCCCACTCACTGGTGAGGTGGTACAAGCAGCAGAAGAGGCCTTCATCTGTGCAAGCAGCAACAACAACATCTCTGCATTATCAACAGTGTTTTCAGCACAAATTCAAAGCATAGCCCTGTACCAGTTACTGTGGAGAAAAGTAACCCTACCCCAGCCAAAACCAGCACAGTATGCTGCAAACTTCTGTACTTCGGAAATCTTCTTGTCCTTTCATGTTGACTATTCTGGCAGTCACCAGAAGAGAACTTGATATGTTGGGAGGACTTGAGTCTTGGGAATCCAGTAGAATGAGGTAAGACCCTGCTTCTACTGCAGGGGTTGCCAAAACTTCTGCTGATTTCAACATAGTCAATATTCCATCCTCCAACCCAAGAGGAAATCATTCATTTGTAGCATCAAATTCTGTTTGGGATCCATTGGGTTTCTTTGGGCAAGCCCACTGACCACAATAAACAACAGAAGTATCTGTATCAGCAGAAATAGTTCTATTTGTGGAGGGCCTCTTCAGACAACTAAGGCATTTTTTAAGGGGTGGTAAGATTCATCCAGCCTGTAGCTGGCTTTCAACAGTTGTCAAGTACTGAATGGTTGAGAAAATCACAATAACAGAGCAAGTATGCATCGATGCCTCCCAGGCATATTCTCCATGCTTCCAGCAATCCTTGGATATAAACATTGTTTTTGGATTTACTGTCCTTGGTGGAATAATTTCAATGAATTGACCATGTTGCTGTTTGAACTGGTAAGAATAAACATAATTTAGAATAATCTTGGGCAAGAAATTTCTCAGTTTAATTGTGCTGCTTATAAAAATGCCTTCTTTTGTTTGTTTCTTTTCAGCCTGTCATCTGATAATGTCATTTTTTGTCCTTATTTCTTGAGCTGTGAAAAATCAAATAATTTTCTAATGATCTTCTCGATCCTATTGACATTTCTATTAATTTGTGTCACATCTACCCTTGGTTGTCTCTTTTCTCTGCAAAAGAGTCTTAATCTAGTTATTTCTACTTTGGACATTATTCTTGTCTATGTGACAAGAATATAAGGTATTATCTGAATGTTTTCTCACCCTTGTACAGCTTTTCTGACCAGAAAGTCAGAACTGCAGGCAATGTTGAAGTATGGGCACACCATGGGTTTATAAAAAGAAATAATTATATTTGCAGCTTGATTCTCTATTTGTTTCCTGGTATTTCCAAGCATCCCCTTGTGTTTTTCTTGGGCCAAATGATGTTTTTATGGAATCAGCTGCTGTGACTGGGAGCTCTCATTCTGGATGAAGGGCAGATAGTTCAGAGCCTGTCCTTGCACATATCAGGTTAAATTGTGTCTCCTGGTGCATCACTGCATATTTACTGACACTGCATTTTGGCTTTCATGTTTTTCTCCACTACAGTGCCATACTTCTGTGTGCTTTTACAGCATCCTTTCCTTTCCACTCTTCTGAATAATTGAGCATTAACAAATTTATCCTCTCGCTCTTCCCGCCTTTTCTTTTTTGAGTATTTTTGAAAATATTTATTAAAAGCCCTTTAAGAGGAAGCTTGTTGAAAGTCCTTTCACTATGTGGTGAAATGCCTTTGAAAAGGCTTTGTACTCTCCATGCACAATTCCTACAAGTGGAATTACCTCAAATAGGCAAATGCTTTTGCCTGAATGTCTCCACCTTTCACTTCTCCTCCTCAGAACAACAGGTCAATAATGCCTCTCTTTTGCAAGTTATTTTAGGGTTTTGGGGAATAAAGGTCATACACATGCTGGACATTAGTATTTTGTAATCTAGCTATTTCAGTAATGACTTACATGGTGAATGCTTGAAGGGAGCCATAGGAAGAGCACAAGCTGTTCTTTAATTGCATCTGGCAGCCATAATAATTAATAATTGTAAAGCAAACGTTGTCTACATTTGAAATATGCAACTACTACATTGAGAGAAGATTATAATGTCTCTTTGGTTTTGAAAATCCCTCAAAGCCATTATGTTCTTTAATAAGCATATTCTGAAGTGTATTTTCTTATGCAAGTGGGCAATTCAAGAACTGCAGAGATGAATATTCTGCATTATATATTTAAATCAAGATTAAAATAAATTCAAAGACAATTGAAATTATTATTAAACTTATAATAAAGCAAATCCCTGTATCCTTCCCATGATTATTCAACACTGCTTAGCTTGCAAGAAGAAGAGTAAAATAGTCCATTCCCCATCCTAACAAATAAAGATGGCAGCAATAAACCTCTTTTATTGAATGTTTGATTATTTTAAGAAAACCTGCTTGTTTTTTAAAATGTATGTTCTGTTCTCTCTCGACATGGTGAGCCACAGCACATAATAAATTTTAAACCAATTTTGTCTGTGAATGCACACAATCGATTTAAATAGCATTTACTTGCATTGGATTGTTTTAAGAGGACAGTAGCTCAGCAAGTAGGAAACTTTGTGAGCCTCCACTTGGTATCTGTTGAATGCTGCGTCAAACCAAGCTGAAACTGGTCTGGTTTTCTCATCCTAGCCTGAGTAAAATAGAACATTCAGCTATTTCAGAAGCAGATTTGGAACAAGTCTGATGTGTGAGTTGTAACCTGGAGGATGCTCCCCAGCAGCCCTTATGTACCAGATGTAGTAGGGACAGTGTGGGTTGTTTTCAGCTCTTATTTCTTCACCCAGTCACATGTGAGCTGGAAAGTGCTCTATGAGAGCCATCCATAAACACAAACAAAGCTCTCAAGTCTTTGGCAACCATTAGCATCAATATCACCTCTTCTGCAGACACAGCTTGGACAAACTCCTATTTCTTTCTTAGTTTCTTAGTTTCTCCTATTTCTTCGTTTCACCTTTATCTGTGCTATCACTCTGCATTCTGTGTATTCTAGATCATGATAAATCCAACATGCACAGATGAATTTACCTTTGGCTAGAAAACTATAATTTATTTATTTCTTCCCCTTTTCATTGTCCATGCTTCTCTTACCCCTGAGATTCCTACCTCCCTTGCAAAAGAATAACAAAGAGATAATGATTAACCTTTCAGTGCCCTTGTGATCTTTAGGGGTTTGATTAACCATGGTCAGAGTGCACAGCCTGCAAGTCTCAGATGACACAGAATGCAAGGTTGTAACAGCAAGTACCAATCACACCTCTGAATGACTTTGAGTGACTTTGGATGTGGATAGGAAACCCCATTGCATTTAGGGTTAATACTCTCATTTAGCCTAATAAACACATTTGGCACTAGCTACCCTATGTTATCTATTTATGGTGACTCTTTTAAGCTAATTTGCCACTAGTAAACCAGCAGAAGAAACTATGATCCTTCTTGACAGCTGGAGAATATACTTGTAATATCTATTTCAGTGGCCACTGTGGGGAACAGCCTCATAGCTATGTCTTCTTCAATCCAGCTGGCTTCTGCTAAGCTGATGGTTGCTGTATTAAAAAACAAAATTTACTATTCTTAAATTTAGGTTTTATTGAATTTGATCATTCTATTTTTAAAGCTGCACTTCAGTTAATGGTCCAAACAGATCAATATTTATAACCGGAGTTGTGCAAATGAAATACATTAATAAGTAAAATATATACACTTGTACTTTTACATAAAACTTAATTAATCTGATGTGATTTGTAGACTTTTTAATTGAAATTATCAGCTAAGGAAAAGAAAGTCTTTTCCTCTCCTTGAAAGCAAGGAGAATTTCTGGTTATTTCCAAAGAATAGATACCAGATTCTGATTTAGTAGTGCTTTATCATAAGTTAATTAAGCTCAATTTCTTCAAGCAATGACTTCAATTTAATGAAGTGAAAGACCAGTACCATGCCTTTAGGAATTGGTGTCAGTAAAACTGGTCCTTCTGGTAAGGGTTGTCAAAGAGTCAGTTGAAGGTATAGTAACTTCCTCTCAAAAGTGCGATATTGTGCTGTATGTGAGAAAATAAGCCTAACCACTCAAAAGACTGAATGTAACTTGGGTCTGGAGTAAGTTAGGTCAACCCTGGTTCTGCATCCTTTGCATGGTGCTCTTCCAAGATATGTGCAAATTAATCTAGAATAAAATTGCCCTTGATATGTTTGTATAGTCACCCTCTCCATTGAGATATGTCAAGGTCCTCCACAGACTTGCTAAAAGTGTCAGTATACTTTGCAGTCTAAAATAAATCCATATTTACCATATGCATTTATTTTTTTCACGTGTTTGTGGGGAGTTCTTACTCTTTCAGTTAGGCAGACAAGAATAAATTTCTGTCACCTTTCTATTCCTTCTTTATTTTGACTCCTGGAACAAATTTCTCTAATCTGTGGGCTACTTTATTAAGGCCAGAAATAACTGGATCCCAGATGCATCCCTTGCTGTCCCAGATGGTCAGACTTCTCTCTGTATCTTGGGAAAGAGAATTCAGGGACACACAGTGTCAGGTCATCAACCCTGGCTTTATACAGTCAAAAAATCTCCTATCAAATGTAGAGTGTGCTATACACACTTGTGAGGATGAGGATCTGGTCCCATAAATAGGATAAGAGTAAAATATCTCTATTGTATATAACCAGAAGTATGTAAGACCACAGCTCATTTGCTTTTGCATGTAGGGAAACAAACATGTCCTGTTTTTTTCTCCACCTGAGTTGTTAGGTCAAGAACATGACACGAGTAGCTGCCATGTTGTACCTGTCCTTATATACTAGGTGGTCAAATGGATATTCTAAATCACAAGTACAGGTCTCTTCAGGAAGAGATTTAATTTCTTCCTAACTGTTTTAGGTGCTGGTTTGTCCATGTTAAGTTGGTTCCACACACAAATTAAAATTCATTTTCAGCAATAGTTGTCAGCAAGAGAATCCCTCCCTTTTCACCTGCCCTCAAAATCTGTTATTAAAAACAGCTGAACTGCTAATGAAGATGAAACAGATCTCTAAGACCACTTTTGAGAATACGTTTGTCAAGTAGAATTTTAGACAAGCTGTTTCATGAAGGAGTATGCAGGACTTGCTGCTGTAACAAAAAGTCAAAAGTACCCATGTTTGTCTCCTGTCTGTAGACTATCAGTTCCCCAAAAAGGAATATGGACAGCACCCCTTCCCTCCTTGTTTTCCTTTAGCAATAAAGCTCTGGCATTTTATTAACTAATTAAGTTTTAGATTTCCCATGTAGGAAAAAATCTGTTCTGAAGCTCACTCTCAAATTAATTTCTGAAAAAGCCATGTCTGTCATCCTGGTAGAAGGCTGGACAATGTAAGGCTTTTTGCAGTTTTGAATAGTGCAGCTGGCATTGTCAATTCAGTTTAGACAAATTTAAAATACCTGGGGATCTCTGGGGGAAGTTGTTTTGTGGTTCAGTAGGCTTGGCAGGGGTGGCAGTCCTGTCCAGGCTGCCAAATTCCTTTTGCTTACTCAGGGGTAAAGAGATGCCCATGTGTGAAGTGTAGCACTTGATTTAAACTAAAAGAGGGTAGGTGTAGATTAGATATTCAGAAGAAATTCTTTACTGTGAGTGTGGCGAGGCACTGGCAAAGGTTATCTAGAGAAACCTGGGATATCCTATCCCTGGGAATGTTCAAGGCCAGGTTGGCTGGCATTTTGAGCAACCTGTTCTAGTGAAACCTGTCCCTGCTCATTGCAGGGATCTTCAGCCCAAATCATTCTATGATTTTTCCCATCAATGGCTAGATAAATAATAGTTACAGACCAAACTTGGCAAAGAACTTCTCCCCTTGCCAAGATTTGCTTCTAGGACCATCAGCCCTATGCATCCTTCTCTCTGCTTTGTCTCCATTTCTCAGTAAAATACAAAACCAAAAATGTCTGTTCTTGAAATCTTGCAATGTTCAAGATTTCATTTCCAGCTCTTATATTCACTTCAGGAAAGCTTCACTCTGCTGTCTCCACTTTTGATTCCTTATTTCCATTGTATTTAAATCCAGAGAAAAACTGGTTGCACATGTGGATTTCAGTGTGACTCTTAGGTGGCAAATGGAGAAGGGAGGAATGGCATCTGTGTGGTTGGTCCTTCATGACTGTAACTGCTTGTTCCTAGAAATGAGGAACAGGTGCAAGAAATCAAGAGGCATGCAAGGGCCAAAGTCTCCCTGTTCAGTGCAGATTTCAGTGGGAAGTTTGCAGAGAGCTGCAATGAGCTGTTCTGTGCCTGGCTGTCTGTCTTCTGGGATTCTTCATCTCCCCAGGGACATGGGAATCTGACCCTATGGCAAAATTTAGCTTCAGAAATTGAGCTTTTGTAGTTTTGCTTAAGTTTCCACCTTTTCTGTTTGCACAGTACCTGATCTTAATGCAACCCAGTGCTGTATTATCTTTCCCAGCCTACACTCTGACAGCTTTTAAAAGAGGTGTGAATTTTCTCTGTTATGTCTGTGGGATGTGTAATGCCCTACACCTAAAATTCAGCTTACTAGCTCCTGCTCATTTCAGCTAATGGAGAGAGCTAATAAGGTTCTTTTACTGTATGTTCCCAGAATATGTTACATAGCCTGTGTTAAAGTCTCTGCATAATTGTTTGATGCAGGTACTGGAAGAGTGGGAGTGAAAGAACAGGTTAGGAATTTCAGCTTATTTAATGAGCTGTTTCTACCTTTGCCTGACAAAGGAGGTAGAAGGAGAGCCTATATCACAACTCCTTCTTGAAGATCAAGCCACCTACCTTATTGGGGTTTGATTAGTCTGAAATGGACTAGTTTGAAATGGAACCAACATTTCCATTTCTCGTTTCCAAAAATTGTTTTACCTATTTTTTCATGTGATTTTTGCACCACAATGGTGACAGAAAATAGATTGTACTAAAATCCTGAAGTTTATTCCATTTCAAAGTAAAATAAAGATAAGTGACTAATTAGAGACACTTTCTAAAAATGTTTGTTGAAGATGCCATGGATGTCACTGTTGCACAGGATTGTCTCACAGAATTTAAGTCCAAAGGCTCAGAGACACCACCCACATTTCTCATACTGTAAGAACCTGAAGGTTTTTGTTGCCATATTAGACATTCTTGGTCTTCACTTGGACTCCTTGAGGTGTGCTAATAAGTAATATCACAAAACAATAAAAAATGAAATCATGGTTACTGCTGCCCAGAAGTGCTGAGCATGTGTATACTCTTACTGCTACAACCAAAGCAAATCCCAGCCAATGTTATGACTCTCTAATCTAGTTATACTTGGTGTTAATACTGGGAAAAACTCAGGACCCCACAGATTTTTTACCAATGAAGGAAGGGACAGTTTTCCTATTTTCATATCTCTTTTTTCTTCCTAAAGATACCCAACCCAAGAATCAATTGAGTTTTAGCTGACATAGGTTTCAATGTCACCACATATGCTGCAGTAGAGTTTTCTGAGATATGAAGATGTGTTCTTTCTTTTTATTTTGAACAGTTGTACCTTTTATGCAAGGAATTCTCAGATATCCAGACTGAGAAAAAGGGTTGGAGTATCTTATCTACACCTACCAGGAATTTTTTACTTCCAGTCAGTGTTAAGAGCTGAAAAATTGTCTTCAGAGCTCACCTGATTCAGGTCCAGCTGACTGGTAGCCTAAGTAAATAAAGTAATTTCACTTCAAGAGATCTTAGAAGATCTAATTTCATCACAAATGTAAGGATTTCTGAGGGCATGCAGCACTCATATTCTTTTTACATCACCTCTGATCATAATTGCTTTCCAGGAGAATGAGATTTTGTATTTTACTTCTAAGATTTTGTGTTACTTCTATCATGGTTTTGATGATTCAGAATGCAGAGCATGTCTTTGCTCTTGCCTCTTTTTGCTCAGAAATTCCCTTTGTAATCAGCTGCTTACTCTCATTGACTGAAATGGAAGGAAAACACTCCTTGAAAGGAGTTACAGAAAGGAGTAATGGGAAAGGTCAGGTGAATGAATAGATCTCTGGAGCAGAAGCTGGATTGGAGGAACAGGATAAAGCAAGATACAAAGCCAGGACAAGGTGAGCATCCCAAGTGGATCTGGCATTGGCCTGTAGGCTGATGCTGCCCTGTTTCAATTTCCAGACAAGGCACAGTTATTTGGGCAAAGAAATCCCACCAAATCCTGCTGCTGGTAGAGAGGCCTTTTGAATCAAAGGTCTGAGAGATGGTTCTCTCATCCTAAAGGGAGGGACTCAAACCAGGAGCAATGTGCTTTCTGTTCATTCCTGTAGTTCTTTCCCAACCCTAAAAAGCAAGTGAACATTTTCTAGCCAGGCTGAGCATCCTCAGGGTAACGAGCTGACTGACTCAGCCATGTATCAACTTGCAATGTGTATATCCTTGCAATACAACTCCAGAGACATTTGTTTCCTGTGTCGTAAAAGACCAAGGAAACATATCATTATTATTACTATTAGTTTTATTGTCTTGTATTTTAGGCTTCTATAGGGGGACTGTGAATTTTTTTTTTTTTTTTTTTGACGAAGGAACTGGCAAAGAAGATTAAGTGATCTAATAATTTGTAATAATGAGTACTGCATTTGTGGGTACTGCAGGGTGTTATATTATGGCTTTTGGGACCATGCATGCATTTTATAGGGGAATAAATAAATAATAATTTGTGCCTTCAAAATGTAACAGTCTTCAGCAGGGAAGGACAGAGAAATGAAGGTTGATTCAGAAGGGAACTGCTGCTCCAATTTGCCATAATTTTGACAAGAAGAGATCTGTTGAGTGCTTACAGGAGAACAATGTGTAGTTAATACTCCAAGTTAAGTACTGGCTTGACTTTTTTTTCCTCTTTATTCTTGGATCCAATTATGAGCAATCTGCAGAAATAATGAGAAATTATTGCAAGTTTTCCAAATTTCAGACCTTTTTTAAAGTGATAAGAAGAAGCCCTACATTTTAATACATTTATATCTTTTTTCACTTTTCAAATCTGTGTGAACTTCCCTATACAATTCACCTCTGAACTTATGCAGTAAAATCTGATTTATTACTACAAATTATGGCCTAGTGGATATTGATTTACACACACCAAATGATAATATATGCTAAGAGCAGTCCCATTGGGCATACTTGTACAGTAAAATGCAACTTAGATTTTCAAAGTCTGGACTTATAGCAATAAAATGGATTAATTAGAAAGGCTTTATGGAATTTAGGAATTATTAATATCCCCTATTTTGATGGAAACTAGGTTGAATTGTTCATAATGAAAATATTGTTGTAACTTTTGTTGGATATGAGAGCTTGCTATTTACTTTGGATGTTAAAAAAGATTGTAAGTATTCTACCTCCCTTTCTGAGAAGCAGTAATTCACAAGAATAGTCAGTGATACTGCTCACAAAGGGGAGCTGAATCCTCTTCTGGCCTTTAATAATGATAGGTCATATTGTGCCCCTGGCTGTAAAAGAGATCTTCTCACTTCAGGAGGGGCACTTCGGGAGGTACACTGCTGACCACTGGTGTGAAATTCACCTTCCAGCTGGCATAGTTAGCTGTGTAAGAAGTGAGTGCAATTATAAAAATCTTCTTAGGGATTGTTTGTGGCTTTTCCTAGGCATGGAAGGCCCAACCTGTCACACAGGGAATTTCTGGACTTCCAGGATGAGTGTCAGTCTTGATTCTTTGGTCCCAAACTTGCTCTTAAGGCAGAAAATTATAGCTTAATCTATGAAAATTATATTATCATGTTTCCAGTTCACACTAACAAGACATTTGTCCCTCAGTGAAGTTAATAACACAGTTTGAGTAGCAAATCAGTACTCAGCTGCAGCAAATTTTCTTCTCAGGAAAGAACCAAATTATATTCAGGTGTGGTAAAAATTTACAGTCATAAGGTTTGGGTTGGAAGGGATCATCCAGTTTCAAACCCCCTGTCGTGGGCAGGGACACCTCCCACTAGACCAGGTTGCTCCAAGCCCTGTCCAGTCTGGCCTTGAACACTTCCAGGGATGAGGCATCCACAGCTTCTCCAGGTAACCTGTGCCAGTGCCCCACCATGGTAAAAAATGTCTTCTGGGGACAGAAGCTGATGGAAAACCATCCCTGCAGAGGAAAAGGATCCTCTCCTGTCAAAGTCAAGACTGGAGAGGGTAAGGTGCTCTCAGAGTGTGCCTGTCCTACATTTCAGACCTGCAGCAAACTGCTGTAGCAGACATTGTATTACTTGGCTGGGGATCCATGCACTGCTGTCTGAGGGGTGCCTTTAGCAGTGTGGGTGCAGCTTTTGATACTTCTCCTGATTCTGAATTTCAAGTGTATGGAAGGTGTGCTAGCAAAAGTTCTCATTAGCACTATGGAAAACCACTCCAGTTTTGAGAAAAACTATTAACAACTGAGCAGATACAAGGAGTGTCTGCCACTGGTGGCTTTGTGTGATTAATATTTACTTGCTTAACTGGTGCCTCATTGCAGTATTTATCGGTATTTTCAAGAGTACATTGGCATTTTGTGGTTAAAGATTAGTTCACTGCATGGTTGCACTTGCACGTGTCCTTCCCTTTTGAGAATTCCTTGTGGGATGTTAATTTTCCATTTCTAAAATGTTATGTCACATTTTAGGAGAGAAGTATTACACAGGAACTGGTTGATACGGCCTCCAGGTGATGCATTTATCATTTTAAAGTGTAGAGAGCAAGGGCAATATTTGTTGAAAGTGCCAGATAAAAGCTATTGAACAAGAAAACAGCAGTGGAACTTCCAGGGGGGTAGACACACTAGAAATAAAAAGACTTTGTGGCATCTCATACAAAGAACTGAGGGTCCTAGCCATTAGCTAATGCCAGAGTCCATGACTCTTTCCAGGTGTGCAAAGCACAAGGGAGTCAATGGAAATGGATATCACAAAGCAAGAGACAAACGGCCAAACTCGACTCTTCTGTATACTCTGACTCAGAATAATTTCACTCACATCAGGGGAAATATTCCTGTCAGTATTATTAGTAGCACTATTTGACTCAAACTTTGGAAAGCAATGTAAGTCTTTGACATAGTAAACATTCAGTTTTCTGTTTGCCTTCTCCATGTTAATGTTTTAAAGTTTATGCTGTAGTAAATAATACAATAGTACATTTTTATTAAATTGAGGAGACACTTTTACATTCAGTTATTAGCTATTTAGACATTGGTAAATGGGCTGTTCTCAGAGCTGCTGATCTTTGGATATCCTTTTTCTTTCCAAATGCACATTTCAAACCACATACTATTTCCCTTCTTTAAATCTTGCTTTTTCAGCCTTTTTCACCCCCTCATTTTCTGTTTTTTCTTTTTTTTTTTTTTAACTTAACAGAAGATTTTATTTGTATCTGCAGTTTTTCAGTTTGTTTGCTTTTGTTGGGCATGGTATGCATAGTTATTTTATTAATTTTCAGAAGCAGCATTTTTTTATGATTCCTTATGATTCTTTCTCTCTTCCATCAGAACACAGATCTGAATTAGTGGAAAGTAATATATAGGTAATTTTTTTTGGTGGTTTATGTGATCAGTAGAGAGCTAGCACAGAGCCTTCCAGAAACTCTTGGCAGGACCCTGAGATGATCATCACAGACGAGTGGCTGATTGCAGAGCTGAATAAATCTGTGATTACATTACAATATAAGGGCCAGTTTCTGCAACCCCTTATTCATGCAGGCAATCCTAATGGAGGCAAAGTTAAGAAGGAGAAAAAAGATGAAATCATCAGATTCCTTTCAAGCAGAAAAATCATCCTGTGGAGTGAAGGGGTTAATGCCTTGAAGGCTGCCTTTTCCCCCCATTTCCCATCAGTTGTATACAACGTGAAATGAAGAGAATAAATTTAATAGTTTCTAATGGCTTAAGCAAAAGCAACCTCTCTAAAATAGGCCCCAAAAATACTGAAGGTATTGCTGACTCATTCTGCAATTCAGAGAATGTTTCTTCCAGTAATTTATTTAACTTTGAAAGGCAAGTGAAAAGTTTCTTAACCAGGAGTCACTGCTATAGATGGATATTTTAAGGCATATCAATCCGAAGCATTTATTTGGGGGGGAAAAAGTATTCTGATGTTATATTTTTGATGCTATAGAAAGTATAACTGCAATTAACACATTGCTATCATTACCTTTAGCCCAGCTTAAATATGGAGATGTGACATGATGAGTTCAAAAGGTGGAGAAATACATGTTTAAAATGTAGGCACAAGAAAATATATTGGATTGGGCAGCATCCCTCCAACATTGCTTATTTCATTATTGAGAAAAGCATTTAAAAATCTACACTTACAGTTACACTGTGTTTTTTAATAAAGCCTATCCCTATGGAAAGCATTTAAACTTATGCTTGAAGACTCTGGTCAGGTGCACTGATATGAATAGAAAAGGTGCATCCAAACCCATCAAAATGAAAGCAAAATATGGGCTGATGCAAAGCCCACTGATACCTGAAGGGATGTATTTAGAGCATTTCCCAAAAAGAGATCATTCATTTGTTCATTCCACAGCTCTCTAATATATTCCTAGACAAGGGAAGGGCAGTATTCAGGTGAAAAAATATACAGGGGATGCAGTCTATGCCCTACCTGACCTTAGATTTCTCACAGGGATTGGAAAAAGTTTTTGAAGCCCCTTCTATCAGGAGAAGTATCTGTAATTTCCCCTCAGCTTCTTGGTCCTATATTATGGACAATCATGTTTCTCTCCAGGTTCTCTGCACTTCTGGAGACTGCCTCCAGGCAGTCCTAACTGCTACCACCAACCAGCCCCACATGTGGGCTTAAGGGAGAAATTTCAGGGTTGTCTTTGGGGCCCATAACAGGTACTGAATAATCAGGACTGTGTTTACACACTACTTTGCATTTTTGTTCAAATAAGTTCTTCAGAAGTTTTAGGCATTTCTGCAAAGCTACAGCAAAAGTGATGGAGGGAGTGTGAAGAAAGAGCAAGTTTGTTTAAAATTTCTAGCTTTTTAATGGATATAATCTGCATATACAAGTATGGAAAGGTTCCATTTCAGCTGTTAATGATTTTTTTTACTTATCCAGCACACAGCAGAGTTGCCCTGAGTGCATTGAAGAGTATGGCTCAGTATTTCCATTGCTCTTTCATTTGAGAAGCAGGTGAGAAACAATTCCCACCAGAAATTGGTCCAAGGGTTCAAGAGGGATGTGTGTATTCAGGGATTTGTGTACTTATATACCGAAGCCTGCATGTGTTCTCAGTATTGGTCCTGCAAACTCCTGCTGAAAACAATATAAAGCTTCCAGTCTGCTTTTTGAAGAGGCTTTAAAGCAGACTTTTGAACATGCACATCCTGAAGCAATAAAACAATATGAAATGCAGGGGTTCAGGGCTATGGATAGATAAAGGTTTTTTGGACCAGAGTACAAGGAGTTAAACAGCAGTGGCACTTACAGTAGCTTCATGCTGGAATGTTGCAAATCCTGTTGTTTGTCTCAAGTTCTTGCACACAGAGAAGTTATGAGATGCAGTCTGATTCAAAGCTATGTGAGTTAGCTAAGGTCTGGCAGCCTCGGGACTGTGTTTACACACTACTTTGCATTTCTGTTCAAGTAAGTTCTCCTGAAGTTTTAGGCATCCTGCAAAGCTACAGCAAAACTGATGGTATATTTTCCATAGGCTTCCTGTCTCTGTAGAAGAACCAGCTATGCAGCCTATCTAGTGTGAAGGGAATTCTGTCATGAATTGGAAAGGAAGAATGGAAAAATATCCCAGAAATAGTCTGTCCTTTGGGCTGGTGTAATTTTCTGTCACTGGCCAGTAATTGGGCGACGTTCAAGCAGAAATGACTTAGTGCTGTGCTCGATAAAATGTAGTAATCTTGACCAAGGAAATTCATTCAAATATTAATAAAAATGGAAAACTGTGGAATCAAGGGATTTGCAGATGAGTAGGGAGGCTTCATTTTCCTTCCCACAATTTACTGTCCGTCATTGTTGAGGCTCAAATGAACATAAATGGATGCATGGATAAATTACTATTACCACAGCACCTGGCTCTATTTTTCCTGTGAGATGGTAGGAGGAAAATTAATACAGAAACAGCAACCAGGTGAAAGCCACTGTAACAACAGACATTCCTTGTGGTGTGCTGCATCCTAAGCTGATTTTTGCTAAATTACTTGTGTATCACTAGTGTATCACTGAGAGGCATTCATGTCTACTGCATGATTTTGTAAACTCCTGCAGCCTGAAGCACCACAAGACACTCTGAACTCTGCCAGTAAAAGCAGATACATTCTCTATGTAGGGCCATTGCACAAGACTCCTTCCATCTCCCAAAAGACAGCTACCCTGAAAGCCCTCAAGACTTCTAGAGTTCCTGATGTTTCTTCTTGATTTCATCTTTGGGGGGGAGAAAAAGGATGTACAGTTGAATACTGCACTGAAAAGGGAGAGTTGTAAGGGGAAAATATGCTTCTAAATGTATGGAAGGATAAAAATTACCTCCTTTTTTTGTGAGCTCCATGCAACAAATTCAGTCCAGAAATTAGTTGTCCAAATTACCTCTTCCTTTTATCTAATGCAAAAACAGCCACATTCTTAACTAATGTTTCATTTTTGTTTGTAAATGCAATATCATATACTTAATTAGGCCAATAATTATTCACACATTAGTGCAAACTTTTTGAAGTATAATGGTAACTTGTTAAATGTGTAATTATTACTACTGATAATTAGTAACCTTTTTTTTAATGTGCATCACTGGTCACAGAAAATATGTTTGCAGTACTGGATGGTGAAATTCAGGGAAATTTACATCTCACAAAACCTTGGCCTTCCTCAGCTAGAATTTTCCTTGTCTTGGATACTCAGTTATAATCTACATTTTGAATTTCTTGCTATCTTAATAACTTTCTGTTGTTTTTGAAACGGGAAAATTGCATCCTTTGTGCCATTATTATAAAAATTATTATAAACTCTCCTTTGATGCAACTAGTTACATGTGAAATCCCTTGCTTTTCTTTTCCTTGGAAGTTCAAATAGTAGGCATTTGATTCCACAGCTGAAATTCTTTATGAGGAGGTATATATTTAAAGATCCAAGTTTGATGCATATTTTCCCTTTTGCTCCAGAAATTTGAATGACAAAATACTAAAGAAAACTCGAAGATTGAATATTAATTCCTGCTAAACACTTTAGAAGTACTTCCTTAGCCTGACTTATTCATTTTATTACTGTACAAGAATGTGTTACACATAAATTTTAGTGTGTGTGTGTCCATATATATAGGAAGGTACCCATCTACATATGCTCCCTATATATACAATTTATATGACCATTAAGTGCAGAACCATATGTTTTAGCATACTATGGCTTCACTATTATTATGTTTCACTCAGAAGTGAAACATTTCAGAAGCTGAGGTGCATCATGCAATCATAGATGTGGTCTTTTAAAGACTATGGCAGTCTTTAACAGGGTAGTCATGCATTACTTCTCAAATAATACATCCACGTGCAGCTTTATATTTTTAAAGATGTAGTATTTTGAACCTAGAAAATTCTCCAGATTCTCCCCCAGGAGTTTATCTTACATGATTTGAAGTCAGTAAATACATTCTTACTGATTACATGCAGAACTCCACTCCTTAAGCCTGTCCATTCTCTGTGCAATGGAAACTTTTAATGTGGTACTTCAAATCCTGAATTGTCAAACTTTCCCTTCATTATTCCACAGGTATAGTAGTATTTACCTGAGTTTTATTTTGAACCATTTATTCCTTTTTTGAATAAAAATTACTTATGAAAAACTTTTACTGGGACTGCTGATCACTTCCTTTCTGATGTTACAGAAAACTCCTATATTTACTCATCTTTACTCATAGAAAGGGGTCATGGTAAAAAAATTACTATCCAATTTATAGAGGAAGCTAAGTTTTTTATTATTTTTTTACATACATTTTCTAAGGACAATTTTGACTTTAATTTTTATAAAACAGCAACAAGATTTTTCTATATAAAAATGTGTTTATTGGGTTGATTTACCTTAGTCCTTAGTAGAAGTTGTAATTGAACCGTTTCATATTCACAATTCTCTTTTCTGGGATTATCTTCACAGATATAATGTTACTCATATTGTATTTTCCTATAGTCTTCCATTTCACCTAAGGAGAACCTCTTGTATGCCAAAGCCTGAGTATCCAGCTAGAGAGGTCCCAATATTTAAAGCTACCTAGATTCGATAAATAGTATGGACCTCTAGAAAAACACCAGTTATAAATTTTGGATAAATCTTCAAATTTGAATTGCTTATTTGAATGAAATGTAAAGGACCTTAGAGGTGTCATCTAAATACAGTTGTTCCCTAACCAAATTGCAAAGAAGATGAAAGGAAATAAAACCAAGAGAATGATCAAGAAGAGCAATGAAGAGCTAAATAGTTCCCTGTTGCATTAGAGTGGCAATAACTTTTGTCGCTTTGATTTGCAGCTTTGTAAATTGGGAATATCATGGCCGTTTGTGATGTTTACACAGCACTTACCAGATAATTAAAATTGTCTACATGCTAAGTTTTTCAGCCATACGTGGTATTTTAATGGCAATACCCAGACATGCATCTCAAAGCAGCATAAGACCACAATTTTTTCTTACTTCATCTGGGCAAAGAAAGGATGTTTTTTTTTCAGTTTTCCATAACCCATTCTCTTTGCTCTTCTTTGAATGTATGAACTTGGAAGAGCTGTACCTGGAGCCATAATGGAATATTAAATACTGTATGTAACCACTGGCCTGTATTTCTGGGGTTTTTTTCTGGATGTTTTATTTTGTTGTTTTGTTTTTTTTTTTTTTTTCATAAGAGTGATGTGCCAGCAAACAGATAGTAGAACTTCTTTTTAACTCTTTCAGTCTTGCCTGTTCTTTGTCTGGCTTGCTCCTCTGGATGGCATTGTGCTTTAGGAGATTACTGCCTGTGCAAGTTGGCTGGCAGCAGAGCACTCTATCAGCACGCTGAGCCCAAGTTAATATATGCTGCCTCTTAGTAAACCTTGCTAATTTGAGTTCAGCACTGTGCTAACTTTAATTAAATGGCTTCTAATTCAGAGCTGGTTCATACCTTGGCTCCTATCCCCATTCATGGGAAGAGTCAAATTTGTCTGCCCATGGTGATATGACAAATCCCCACAGTTATTACTGAATTCTTTACTGAGTTGGTTCAACTTGGCACTGTGACTATAGTGGCCTGGCTCACCAGATCAGTGGGAATGTTTATTTTCCATCAGATGTTTAGGAAGTCAGGGAAATGTACATTAAAATAGCTCATCCTTTATTCAGAAACATAAAAGAAAATATTGTATCTGTTCCACTTTTTACCTCCAGAAGTTACCAATACAACAAGACAAACTTTCTGATTAAATAATATAAACGTAGGAGAAGAGCAGCCAATAGTGTAATAAAGTTAATAAGAATATATTTTTATTTGGACTGGAAATAAGGTAATTTTCCTAATTCTTTTTCCTTTCAATTATTATAATTTCTGTTTTGTAATAATGATGAAAGCAATTGATATCTGCCAAAAGTAAATGATATGCCAGCTTACCACAAGTTGCTTGTCAAGTCTAGGCAAGTGTAAAAATGCTAAATGTAACATTAATTGATCATTTTAACATACCAGAAGTTCTAAATTGCTCCATACGATAAAAAATTCTCATTTTTGCCATGTTTAGAATATCCTTTTCTAGGGCAACCACTTTACCACTGTTCAATGACCATGCAATGGAAATTAATTTCAAATTCTTTTTCCATCATTGCAAATTATTTTAATTACTTCTGCAAAAGATAATTAGCACAATCATCAGAGGTTAGCAGTTAATTTGGAAATGTTTATTTTGCCAATTTATCCGTTCTTGAAATATCAATATGAAATTATTTTATTTTTTGTTACAAATATATATGAAAGAGTTGTAGTTTATGTGAGTGTTTTCTAGGAGAACCTGTGACCTCATGGTTCATGAGTTAATACATTTGTTCTGGCTATTAAATCTTAACTGAATATTAATGCAACATTTCAAATACTATAATCTGAAGGCTTTTGTAAAAACAATATTTTTTGTATTGTACCATGGGACTGTAGTTATAAAATGAGAAAGCACAATGTGTTCAAAATATTGAAGTTCTTGACCTCCTGCTGAGCATTTAATATCGAAATATACTTAGTTATAGACTTTGAAATTGATGCCCCTTTTCATTCTGGGTTGAATTTGCACCTTTGCTATAGTAATTTCACTTTGCATCTCTGCACATAATTATTTTGAGGCTGATTCAACAGGGGAACAATAAAGACAGACTTCTGCCTGAACATCAGACAGTATTATTTTAATGAAACTTGAAAGTTTGAAGGACTAAAGCAATAAACACTGCAAAATACCCAAACCAGGACTTCAGGCAGTCATTTTTTTTGGTTGTTTGTTACGCTTGCAGTATTTGGAGCTGTATTTCTGTAAAGTGAGGTATAAGTGTAAAACACAGCAAAGGTTTGGCCTCTGTGATCACTCCTGCAGCAGAGTAAGGGGTCCTGCATCCATCACCTACAGCCTCCAAGCACTTGGCTGCTGATAGGGACACCTGAATAAGGAAATGCAGCAAAGGTGTAAGAAAGACTTATATCTTCCTAATCCTAAACTCAGTATCAATGTCTCCTTATGTATTCGTTCTGCTGAGGACTCTTAATAACTCCCAAGGCAAATGGACTCAAGAAGGTGACTGGCTCTTTTCACTGTGCCCTGAATCATCACTGTCATAAGCAGCTACAATCTTTTGCTCTGTGAATGTGAGTATATTTTTATTGTTCATGTCACTGCTGAAGTGCCCTCAAAACATTATTATACTGCATTGGGATAATGAGCATCTCAAGGAGACATTCACAAACTGAGCAGATCTTTAGCCCCTTGGAAAGTGTTGCAATTTGAGCACTTTGAGGACATGCCATTTTAACAACACTCTGAAATTTGGGAGGGTGGTGGTCTCCCAGAAGGCATTTCATTCTGGTGGCTTTCTCATAGAGCAGTTTGCACAGACTGTGCCCACAGGACAGTCAGAACCCAAGTATAGTCCATCTGAGAGATTTGTTGGCATCAGACAAGTTCTTTCCATCAAGTCAAGAACAGTGCATTTGTCATTCATGAAATTTTGGTCCCCTTGAAGCCAATAGGTCCTGCTGTCATCTTGCAGTGTGAAAGGTGTTTAAACTCTGAATCTGCAATAAGATGAGTGCTTGAATCAGAAAGAAATCTGTCAAATTTCACAAAAATTGGTAGTCCTATGGGATTAGTCTGGATTTTTTTTGGGAGGGAGGTTTTCCAAAATACTTAGAAAGTTACTCCCATTTTAGCTGAATCTAGCTACTGAATTTCTTCTTTGTATAACAGCAGATCTCTCCTAATGTCCTTATAATGGTTCTTTTAATACAAGAACAAGAAAAGTGTACACAGAAGTCCAGGTCCAGCTGCTTGGGCACTGTCAATCCATTGACCTCAAGATCTGCTGAAAATTCAAACCATTCACAGTCTTCAAACTTGATGTATAATTAAATTTAAAAATTAATAAAAAGTCTGCCAGTTCAAATCCTCATGCTGCAAACTGACATCAGTAAACTGACATGCCAGCACTGATGTTGCCAGGCTTTCATCAGTCACCAACCTGATCATCTCATGCACTGGCCTACTGATGCCAGAAACACAAAATGCAATTCCAGAGAGTGAAGTTTTTCAGTGCAGTGAAACCAGAGCCTTTCCAATTCTCAACAGATCACTTTCTTAGGACACATCACCTTCTAAAATTTAACTTTGATTTTATGACTTGGCTCACTAAGAGGGCAGAGTGGCCAATGTGATGATGATGGATTTTTATACTTAGTCAGTATCACTTAAGCCTATTGTTAACTCTCTCTCTCCCATCACTTTGGACATTCAGGTTTACTACAAATATTTCTCTGCAAAATATCTTCTTTAGATATTAACAGTTCTAAAGATATTTCACAAAACATGTTTCTAATTTCTTTTTCTTTAGCTTCAGAAATGTTGTAATCAACTTTCTATGGAAAAATAATAGGGGCTACATTAGTTTCAGGTATATCCCAGCAACAACAGCTGTGACATGTTGTGAAAGAGGGACTGGGTTGTTCCATTCACTGCTGGCCTTCATTTGGCCCTCTGACTCATAAGGAGCTTTTGACATAGTTGTTTTCAAATTGCAGTCCTCTTCTTTTCCTTCTTTTCCTTCTTTTCCCAATGCAATTTCTGTACACTTGTCTATTGATTTGCTTCTCTTCAATACTTTTCTTTCTGCATGAATATAGGGGTTTATATTCCTGTCATATTTTCCCTGACTTTGCATTGCTGTCTTCACTGCCCTTCACTTTGTTGAACCCATTTACATCTCTGTAAGGAGTGAGAGAGAAATAGCACCCTTCAGTGCCCCAGTTGCTCATCTCACTGCACAGGTGTAAAAGACAAGATGTGAGATTATCAGGAATTAGGTCTGGCTCAAGCTACTCAGGCATTGAGTTATGCTTGCAGTTTGAGGTTTAGAAAACACGGAAACCATCCATTTTCATTTTAGGCAGTTGTGCAATGGTATGGAATAGCATAAAATCTTACCTTGATCCACAGTCACTACTCATTTCTGTGCTGTAAGAAACTCTGAGCAAACGTGAAATTAAATGCAAGCTTGTAAGCCCTGAATTGGGCAGTATATGGTCTTTGAGATACCAGGTTTTGCTGCAAACAATCCATGCTACTCTGTAAAGCAATTCAGTTTTCTGTAGGCCCCCAGGCATAGGTTAGTACTGCTGGTATGAAATAAGTCACCTCAGCTGGCCATTCTTCTCTCATTAGAAGGGCATTCACTTGCTCCCCTACCAGTTTTTGAGCCGTGCAATTAACAACTTGATAGAAAAGTGGGAGCCCTGTTCACTGTGATGGTTTAGAATCTGGGATCACCCAGCAACTGCCTGGAGAGCACCTGAGGTTTGTGTGGACATGGAGGTTTGGAACCTGAGAGAGAAGAAAATGGACAGCTGAGGAAGGCAATCACCACAACTCTTGGCTGGTAAACCATCTTGCTTGTGCCACCAGATCCTCACATGTGTGTATATTCTGAGATCATTCATTATTTTGAATTCATGTGTTGTTCTGTCCATTTATCCAAGCTTTTATTCACAAATCCAGTTCATTTCAAAGTCTTGGTTTGATGCTGGTTTATTAATAAAGTTATTACACTGAATCACTTGAAAAACGTTGAGAACTTTGCACTCAGACTAAGCTTACACAGTGACTAAAATGGCATGCAAATGTTTTGTCCTGGTTTGAAATTTATCTGCTTTCTGTCTTTGGAGACACACTCAGACCTGGCTCCTATGGAGTTCATGACATCACACAATGGTTGTGGTTGGCAGGGGCCCCTGGAGCTCCCCTGCTTCCACCTCTCTGCTCAAGCAGAGTCATCCAGAGGCTGCTGCCCAGGACTGTGCTTCCCATCCAAGGAGGGAGACTATGCCACTCCTCTGGGTGCCAGTGCTCAGTCACCCTCACAGGAAAAAAGTATTCCCTGATGTTCAGAGAGAATGCCACGTGTCTCCATTTGTGCCCATCACCTCTTGTCCTGTCTCTGGGCACCACAGATAAGATCCTGGCTCTGTCCTTTTTGCACCCTCCCTTCAGGCATTTGTAGACATTGATGAGATTCTCCTGAGCCTTCTTTTTTCAGGGCTAGACAGTCCCAGTTCCCTCAACCTTTCCTCGTAGCAAAGGTGCTCCAGTCCCTTAATCCTCTTTATGGCACTTTACTGGACTGTCTCCAACAGCTCCTAATTCACAGTCACCTACAGATTTTTAGAGTAAAATTTAGCGCTGTGGTTTTTTTGTTTATTTATTTGTTTTAATAATTCTGGCTATTTCAGGAACACTTAAAGTGGAAAAGTAATGAGAAAATAAGAATATCTAATTTACCTTCAATTTCTTTTTTCCTGCTACATCTGCTTCCTGTGGTCTTGTTCTAAGTCATTTAAGAAATGAACAAAGGAACAACTTACATGGGAGATTAATGAGTGTAAGGGACTTTGGTAATATGGTGGTAAGTACAATAGAAATGTTATAAATACCTAAAAAATCAGCACAGAGAAGTATGGGCAAAGCTCCAAATGGTTGTCACTGTTGTAAGATGGAAAATAAAACCCTTAATGGGCAAAACCTCTGCCTTTTATTGGTAAGAAGCACTAAAAGTAGCCATTCTTAGGAGCACTTGTGGTTGACTAGTGCTTGTTATGCTACAGGAGAGGAGTAGTAGTCCTGAGGAAGAGGTTTTTCTTTGTCATATCAGCAGTTTTAAGTAGAGCACACATACTTTATGCTTTCAGGCTTGGTTATATTAGAAGATGTACTGAGCACAGTGCAGAGGACTTTTTTAAAGTAACAGGTGTGCTAGGAATGAATAGTGTGACTAGTGAAATTTTGCTTCTTTCATTTGTAAAAAATTATGGCCACTTTTCACATTTGTACGTTTCCAATCAAAATAGGTGCAAAGTCACCTTTTTTCCCAGAAGTCAGACAGGCCAGAGTGTATAATAGCAATTAAGTTTTGAGTGTGCATATGAGTAATTAATTAGAGCCATGGGGAAACATATGTTTTGGCTTCTTCCTGGAGCCAATTACCACATGCCTGTGTTCTAAGGCAGAATGAGAAGCAGCCCCATGCTGAAATAGGAGTGTGTTGCAAAACAACATTGCAAAGAAGGAAGGAGGTATGTGCTGACCAAGCCAATGGGTACAGTGACAACAAAGGAAAAAAGTATCTAGGAAACTTCTGCAAAAAAAGCTCAAGCTGCCTTCAAGGGACAGCTTCAGATCATACGTGCATACCTTTTTAATTAATGCACAATGCTTAAACATATTCAGCCCATGGTGGAAACTATATATATATATATATACACACACACACACACACACACAAACGCATTTTTGGAATGGAGATAAGTTTTGATGCTTCCATTTTTGCTTTGTTTGAGTTCATATTCCTGTATTTATAGTGTCACTTTAATTCACTCCATGCTCACTCCTGAAATGTGCTTTACATGGTTGCCTTTGCAGCCTCAAAACATCTCCTTCCTCCTGAGAAGGAATCTGAGGAAAACTGAGCAGATGTTTTATTCAGCATCAGTGTTATCATATGCAATGGGATTTTGGCCAGGATGCTTTTAAAGAGTCAGTAAAGATGCAAGTCTGGGCTCACCAGCTGACCCAGGGGCTGGGGTTTACTCCCTTCTGCACTTCCCAAAGACAGCAGAGATTTCCCAATTCTTCCTCACTTTTAGAGGATGCAGAGGTCGTCCCTTTGCCAATCTTTATTCTGCTGGTATTTCATTATCCTTGGAATATTGTCTCCTTGAAAGATGCTCCTTAAAAAAGAAGCAGAGTTGCAGAAGTCAGGTACAGTTATATGTCTTGGTTACATCTGCCATGTCAATTATTTTTCAAGCAGGATTAAGAGAATGTCAGGTCATTGAGAATGTGGACAGAGTTCAGCTGAAGTTTGGTAGCCAAATGCTGGCAGAAACTTCGTGCCATATTCATTGAATATTTGCACAAGCTGGGACTACGTCAGTAACAATGGCACAAATTTGTAAGTTAAATACAGGAATGCCTCCTAGCAAATGACAGAGAGAACTCTGTGATTTACTTCAAACTTAGATATTATCTTACCCAACTCCTGACAGGAAGACGTGGAAAGCACAAAAATGTTTAAAATAAATAAATCCCTTCAGAATTCTTTATGCTTCCATTTCCACTTGCATGAAGACTTCTCACCAAAGACATTGCTGCTCTATGATACTTCTTTCAGACCTAACTGAACAGGATTTAAAAAAAGCTTTAGCATGGCTTTATGGCAAGAATATTCATGAATACAAATCTATAGTTTGCTCACATCTAGCATAATCCAGGTACACATTTTTCCTGTGCATTCATTCATGGAAAATGTAACAAAGATGAAAATCCCATATAGAACCATGGTTTTTATATTTGACCATCTGTGCTTCTTGCTGCCAAGAAAATGTCCTTTGCCTTTGCTCCTATCATTTTACTGACACTCTTGGCAGGTGGGGCTTTTACGACCATTTTATTATTTTACCTACTTTTAGTCCTTGTCTCCCCTCTTCAGGCTGTCTTAGATGGAAGTATTTAAAGAATATGCTCCCCTATTTCCTGCTGCTTTCTTGCAACAGAGCATTCTGTTCACTCATTTTGTTTCTCACCATGACAGATGCTGTCCCCTCTGGCTTTTCTGCTTCCACCTTGTGGCTTGTTACGATTGCTGCTTTAAAAGTGAGCACTCCTCATTCCAGCCCCACTGCCTGTACATTAACTCTGGGAATCTGTTTATCCAGCAGGCAGCCTGCTGAAGTTGAGGATCTCCAGGGATCACCCTGCTGCATTAGCAGTCATCTTCGTGTTTGCTCATGGCAGCTGTGCTGGTTTCAGCCGGAATGTGGCTCTGCCCCCATCTCCCTGCCAAAAAGGGTGGAAACTTAGTCACATCTGAAAGAGCAAACACAAAGAAGGAAAGGAGGACTGGCCACCAGTGTGGAATTGACCCTTATTTCTGTTTCTGGCCTTGTTGAAGGTCTTCTGTTTTTGTGAGCACAACCCACCTGGATAACCCAGAGGAAGCCCAGCTCAGGCAATGACCCAATCTTCCCAGCAAAGTCACTCACAGTCTTTCTGGTGGAGACCTCTCTTCTCCAAAGGAGGGATCTCTGGACATGTCCCAAGCAGCATGTCACTGTCTAACTCCCACACTGCCCTTCCAAGGACAGGCAAGGATGCCTGATGGCTTTGAGGGCTGGCTTTGCTGGTGCTCTGCCCGGGGTCAGCCCAGGTGTGGTAGAGATGAGTCTGACCAAGCTGCACTGGATAGGTCAGTCCTCACCTGGAAGTCTGGTCCTTAAGGTTAAGCTCTGAGCCACCTCCACCCCTTGGCTTTTCATGTGCTAAGTGCTAATCATGTTCTTCAGCTTTCATTTTTACTTCCAAACTCTGTTGGCAGGGCACTGCCTTGTGCATTTTAAGATGAGCCTCAAGAAGGTATTAATATTACTACATGAAGGTGCTGAACATAATCAGGAAAGGCCTTGGCTTTCTTTCAAAGAACAAAAATTCAGTTTTGATCCAAACCTGCAGTTGGTACTTACAAAATCATCATGAAAAAGTTGCCCAAGCTCTGATCCATATACATTCCTGTACTGTTTCTTGGTACATCTGTAATCAGAGGGGCGTAACAAATGGGTAAACAATTTGTCACATCCATAATAAGCTGCACAAAAGAAAAATCAAGATCATGTTCCAAACCCATTTAACAAAAACTCATCAAATTATTTAGTGTAATTGTGGTCTCCTGGATTTTGATTTGTTGACAGACTATATTATTTAATGCACTCAGAAATGAAGAATTGGTATTCCAGTGGCACAATGTATCAGAGCAACATCAAAGACATTTATAGCTTGTGTACTGAGTTGCACATGAGTTTCAGGAAAATATTCTGTTTAAACACACTTAGTTGTGGGTTTTTTTTTTTATATTGAGCATTATCAGGGATAACAATATTTCATTGGAGGCAGATGACTATCCAGAAACATAATTAATCATGATTATTTATGCCATACCTAATTATCAGGAAATAGCCCCAGGGATACACTTCAGTTATATTTCAGAACCTTCAGAGTATAATTACTTTGCTTTGTATTAAATATTCTTTCCATACTCTCGAAGAAGTTTAGAATATATTTATTAAAAATAAGGTCACAAGAATAGAAATAAATAATGTGCAAGCAAGTAATGAAAATATGTGCATTTGGGGAAGTTCTGAGTTATTACGAAGAAGTACAATAATTTAATTCTCTTCATAATTAGGTAAAAGAAATAACTTTCTACTGTATTTTTTAATATGTGAGCACAGTAGCATAACAGCAAGGACTTTAAACCATAGACATTTTAAAATTCTGTTAATGTGGTGCAAAGTGGATTAAAAGTTGAGAAAAAATACAATGCTACCTAAGGGTTTGGATGCGCAAAGACTTTTAATTTGTAAATTTTGAAACCGATTTTTCAGTGAAGACCTTTCATATACTAAGGAGTTTTATAGCTTCTGGTGCTGCTGCAAAAATATTTAGATGCATTTCTATCTTATTATTTATAACCCATTGTGTGTAATTAAAACATTTAACAGGAGTTGTAAAATTAGGTAGGCAATGTACATGAGTGTGTATGTCTATAATTTACATTCCTGGTTGTTAGCAAAGTTGAATACCTTTAAAATGAAGAAAGGATAAAATTCAATATAAGACCTCAAAACATGCACACACTTGTGGACCTAAGCTATAATTTTATTGAAGGGCATACCACACAACAAAGTCATTCTTGTATAAATGAAAACCTGGACCTTTTTTTTTTTATAAAAATAAGGTTTTTTCCCTGTGTTTTATTTTTTTTTTTTATAAAAAAGTCAACAACATATTTTCAGCACCGCTATAGCCAAAGGCTGTTTTTGGGAACATGGTTCTTGCGTAACAGATTTGCAGAACTATGCTGGAATGCATGTCATTATACTGTCTGGGTAAGTAGGCTGGGGCGGAGGGTTAGTTTTGGTGGGGTTTTTTTGGTGGTGGTTTTTTGGGGGTTTTTTTTTGTGGTTTTTTGGTTTTTTTTTTCTTTTGTGCTTGTGTCATGGTTAGGAAATTATGTATGTCCAGGAAGTACATTTAGTAATTTTATTAGCTGGCAGAATATGAGCTCAGAGGAACTCATTCAGTGCAGCATTTTGGTGTGTGCTTGATGTTAACGTTGGAGCTCCTGACCACAATTCAGGTTGGTCACGGTGATGTTGGTGGTTAAACCTGGCTCGTACCAGCAGTGAACTCCTCCCAGGAGCTGCCATGGAGTGAGTGCTGATCTCTGGGGCCTGGCAGGAGCGCTTGAGGGTCTCTGCAGTTTCACTCCTCAGGCCTAATCTTACACAGGTCCCAGGACTTTGGGGTCAGGTTTCACTGAGGCTCCTGTTGATGCTTGTCTGTGATTCAGTGAACCACAGGTGAGGTGCCTTAGCAGCCACATCACTGCTGTACTTAATGGCCAGAGCCTAGTTTTAATGCCCATGTGGTTTGTGACACAGTTTTAAAACCTCTTCAGGGTTTGTCTTTGCAAAAATCTAATTTCAGTGAATTTAGAGGATTATGCTCTTTGTTAAATTATTCAACCTGCTTAAATATTATGAAGGAAAATAAAAGTAGGTATTATTTTAAAATGCTAAGGAGGACTGCTTGATGTTAAAGTTAAAAGTCAGGAATATCCTTTTAACACTGGGCAGACAAATACAGAGATTTGCTAGAATTTAATGTAGAGACAGCTCTCAGATAAAGTCCATTGTAGTTTAATGACAGCACAATGTTTATCTAAAGCAGTGATGAAAAACAATGTGTACACTTGAACTGCGACCCTATTCCTTCTGTGAATAATCTTATGGGAAACTGACTGTTATTTGGTGAAGTATTTCCTTAACAAATATCTGATTTTTTCCCATCTCTTAGCCCAAATTTTTATTTTCTGTTTGCTTCCCAGCCTCAGATGGACTACGTGTTTTGTTGTTGTTTTTTTACCTATTATTTGAAACAGCATTAGCATAGAAGGCAAAGTGTTTTGGTAATTGAACATTCAGTTAATTAAACCAACTAACACTGAATGCCAGTGTTATGAATTGACCGCTTTCCCTTGGCATTTTCTCCCTGTAAATTTATCCATTTCCCTGAGATTTCTGAGCATTACTGTCGAAGTGTGCACTGCTTCTTGATGCTGATGAGCAGAAGCAACCTTCCTTTAATAAGGCACTAAGGTGGAAACAGTGATCTAGTGACTTTTTAGAGAATATTAAAAGTTTCATTTTAATTTATTCCTCCCAGTATACCAGCCTCCAAAGGCAAACCCTAAGAAAAATGCAGCAAAACTTATTTATCTGATGTTGATTCAGTTTACACTGAGGTGAGCTCAGGTACTTCCCTGAGCAAATTCCCTGAAGCTGTGAGTGGTTAAGGTGAGAAGCTATCCATCTCCAAAAGGCTTAGGGGAGCTCAGCTGCCAGCAGCATGTGGGAAATGAAAAGGGAAAAGAAGAAAAGGAGAAAAAAAAAAAAAAAAAAAAGGAAGACTTCTAGGAAAGAGAAAGTGTTTCTTCATATAATCTTAACATGTTATTTTTTCCAGATGGAACCATCTCGTGTTTGTCTAAATACATTCCCTCCATCACATGGCTGGTGTGATCCAAAGCTTCTACATAAATTCCTGGGCTGGGCCAGACACCTCAGCTTTTGCCATATCTTCTTTCCCCAGTCTGAAAGATATTTCTTTCCTCAGCACCCTCCACTGATGTGAAGCGCGTGCCATAGCCTCCAGAAAGCCTCAGTTCAGTTCTGGCTAGAGAGGAATGGAGGGCAGGATAGCTGTGAGGGAGAGACGTTTGCTAAGCTGAGAAAAGTGGACACTGGAGATCTGAATTTTCTCAAGTTTTGATCTGGCATGTTGGGAAAAAGGGGAGAGGTCAGGGCTGCTTTTCCCAAGGACACAATAGAAGAAGGGGATTATTGTTTTATGCATGATGCACACGAAACAATCCACAATCGAAGTTTCTTATGAGATAGACATAGAATGCTTTAGATAAATCTTTTCCTCAAAGAGAAATTCTCAATCTTGTTGTAGTGTTGCTGGTAAGAGCCTATGGCACATCCTCTAGTGTAAACAAATACACACTGCCTTCCACTTCAGATTTCAGAAGAAAACAGGCTTCCCCCCCCCAGAAGCATTGTTTCCCTTTATGTGGAATTGTGAAAGCAGCTTCTGCATTATTAAAAGAAATTATTCCTTGACCATTTATTTTTCTCACTTTCCATTTATTATTTTACACCTTCTCTATCTCCCAAGGTTTTTTTACTGCAGGGGGAAAGATTTGGCTTATGGTGTCCATCATGTCTAATTGATCTCTGTGGTTGTAGACCCTGGAGTGTGACTTCAATGAGAAATACACTCCAAGCATAAGCTGGGAAAATAATCTCCTTTCTTTCAAGAAACTGCAAGCTCAGTAGGGAAAGAACAACAGAATTCTGGCAATTATTCTGCTGTTTGTATACATATTGTTTCCTGGCATTTTATTCCAAATTTTTCTAGAGTGAAAGTCCATCTTTTAGCAACCAGTTCTCTCCTCCAGTCTTGCCAAGCCACAGCAGAATAGAAGAACTATTTTTAAATTGCCATCTAATGAAATTGTTTGAAAACCTATTAAAACATATAAAATTTGGAGATAATTTAAAATTCTTCCTGGAACCTATTTGCAATTGCTGAGGCTCAGAAACAATCCAAGGGAAAACTGCTTTTATATGGTAACAAGTTGGCTATTTCTTACAGCCATTTTAGCCACTGTAGGTAATCTCATATTTGAATATTCAGTGCACAGTAGAGACATCAGTACAGGTATTCACTGCACATCCATCCCAAAGGAAGGAAATAGGGAAGCTTATAGAAATGAGCACCATTGTAGCATTGTTCTGTTTTTCTGCCTTGTCTTAAATTCAACCATGACCTTGGTTTATTTGCACTAGTGCATGGCAGCAATGGCCTTGACCTCCAGACTCATCCCAGTTACCTCAGGTCATTTGGGACAGGAAGAACCTAAAGGTCCCAGAGCTGTGCCCTTTAAAAAAGGCTTAGGTTTCTCTGTATGAATCCTCATTTAGCATGTAGATGTCCTCTGATCCTGTAGGATTTCTGTGTAATTTTAAAGACTTTTCTGTAAGGACTTGGTGATAGACTTTCATGCTTGACCCTATTTCCACTTGCTTGCCAGGCACACCCCCAGTTATCTGGGCACTGCAGGCACCTCAGCTGTGAAGACAGAAGAGAAGAAGTAATCCCTACAAATGGCAGCTGAAAACTTCTTCAGGAAACTTGCAGATAACAGCACCGTGAATATGAAGGTAATTAAGGATGTCCTCTACATCCATGCTACATGTGAGAATATGAAGACACCCATCCGTACCATGACTTTTCTCACCTGATAGCTGGCTTGACTACTTCGCTGAGGTATGGAATATTTTCTTTTTTTCTTTGTAACAGGGGAGGCTCATTTTATGACATCAAAAATATGTGAAGGTATTTTTTTCATTTCAATAACAAAAAACAAGCATACTGAAAAAACCTAGACATTTATATCTGACATCTTTAATAAACCTTTCCCTTTAAAAAATATGTTAAAATGTTAATTTCCATTAAATATTAATTTGGAAATATTTTTCTGGTTTATGTAGAAGGAATAGCAGTCTTTTGTAAAGTTCTCAAACTGGAATCTAAAAATCCTGGTTTGGGTAAAATGAAATATTGTATTAAGTGGGGTTTTTTTGTTATTTTTGAACTGTTTGATTCACTACAAATTGTCATCAAACTGTCAAGAACACCAGCAGCAAGAACATCAAAGACAAGAAGCAGCAGCAGAAGTGTTATCTGCCAAAAGCTGTTTAGACAGGAAGGTGTCTTTATTTCTAATGTGTCTAGGCTAGGTTTTCACTTTCCTTTTTCTTACTTTTTATTCACTCATTAATAGTTGCATATTTTGCAAAAGAACTCTAAATGCTGTTTTTTCTTTTTATTAGCATTAAATGCAGAACAAATCCAATCAATAATTCTGTCTGCTGTTAAATAGGTCTAGACTCTGGGTGCTGTTAACAAAATGAGCATTACAGATTAACAAGTATTTTGGTCACATTGCTTCTTAAATTCAGCTAAAATACAACAGCATTTTGTAGACTTATACTGGACTTTTTTTAAAAAAGAAGAATATACATCATACATGGCTTTTGCTTTTTGTCTTCTGTCTTTTTAGTTTCATATCTTTGCAGGTGTCACACTCTTTATTTTCACATAGCCACTGCAATCATCCATTTTCTGTATTTATTCAGCATTAGATTTCTGTATTTATTAGCATTTAGATACAGGGGGTACTCAGGCAGTCACTGCAATAATTTTGAAGACCTTCATCAAAACCTATTGAAGTCAAGAGAACATCCTACATTGGCCTCAGCAAACATGTTGTTTAGAAAGAAGTTAGAGATGTCAATTGAGCATTTTGATAAAGTCTTTCAAGTGTAAATTCAGTAGCTGCATGTCCCCTTCTCCTCATGTCACTTCATTACATCTCACTGCAAAAGGTCCAAGCAATAGCGAGTGATACATTTCCTTTTATTAGGGAGCAGTGACCAGGAGCTGTGGCTTATGTTTGTTTTGTCCTGACTGTTACCCTCAAAGTCACTGAAATACAGCATGGAAATTAAAATATTGAAAAGCAAATACAATAACTGAATTTCTGCTCTTATTTACTGAAAAGTGAAGCATTCTAGAGGCTGTGCTCCCTTTTGCTGGTGAGAAGCTCTGGTTAGATGTGAGTAAACATTAGAAATATCTTTTGTTTTTAAGCTGAATCTTTATATCTGAGTAATTCTGAAATCTCAAGGGCAGGGAATTTTTCCAATCAAATATATGCATCAGAGAAAAATATTAATCCCACAAACAAGACATGAGATAGCACATCAGTCTGTTTGTACAGACTGACAGCACATCAGACTCCTTTATATGCAATAGTCTTTTCCTGACCCATAAATGTCACTCAAGAGCACAAAGTATTTTCCACTTCCTAAACCACAGAAACTTTATATCCCTATATCTGAAAGCTTTAATTTTATAATTCTATTACAATCTGCATGAAAGACCTGAAAATTCAAAATCCCCAGTGAAAAGGGGTACTTACACAAAGTTTATTGTTAAGTTAGGCATAGCACTATTCTTTTTTATAAAACTGAAGCACTGTGCAGGAATTTGGGCCCTTTTATTTTATCTTGTGTCACACTACTATAGCAAATGATGTTATGTAATTTCTTCTGAAATATGAACTTATTTTGAAACCCAGCCTCAAAGCATTTATTTCTGGAAAAAAAATTAAACTCTCTAATTTTACTGTGTCAGGAAAAGATTTTTTTTTCCAAACTCAAAGCTCTTCTTCAGAATAAGTTTAAGAGACCATCATGTGTTCCCTCAGGTTAATTTCTAGTAGGTTTAGTATTTTGACTGCAAAAGTTTTGCACAGAAGTTGCCTCCATCCTGATCTGGATTTTAAATGCTGCCAGAGTGTAAGTAAGGAATAGTAATAAAGTAAAAGAACTGTAAGCAGAAAAAGTAAGAAAGAAACAAGGCAAGTATGCATTTGCTTTAGTGTAGGCAGCAGCATGCCTCCACACATTCAATTCCCCCGTGGCCAGGTTCCATTTAGCACTTAGACTGCTTTCATACATGTATATGTTTTTCCTGAGCTACCAAATATTTCCTCTTCTCCTTAAGGACGACTTTTAGGTGTAAATGAACATGAAGATAGTGCATGTGAAAGGTGTGCCTTTGAGGGTTGCTGAGCCCTTTGAAACATTTATAAACTAGCTTAGATAAGTAGGGGTGAAAAAGCTACAACAGCAATGTGACACTGGGCAGCAGAGAAGGCTTTGAGGGCCTCCTCTCAAAAGGAAGAGTCAGCTAAAATTCCCTATTGAACTAGTGGGGAAAGAATGCTAACGAGAAAGAACAAACAAATCCTGCCTGGTTTGCCAATGTCCTGATTTATGTACTGCATCAGGACTCCCTCTTTGTTTCCCCTCATCTTTCCAGATCTATTGATGTAAATGAAGAAGATTTCTATAGAGGAAGTGAGCAGCTGGAATTAACCTTGTGCCCATGAATTAAGCAAAAAAACCGCAAAACCAAAAAACCCAAAAACAAAAACCCCAAAAACTAAACCAAAAAAACACCAAAACCCCCAAAAAACCAACCAGACAAAAACACCCCAAATAAAACCAATCAGGAAAAAGATAAAAGAGAAAGTTAGAATGCAAAAAAGACAAGTGAAACAACATATGAAGTCAATTGGTTGATTCAGGTCTTTATTAGCCAGAAACCATAGTGATCATTTAGCTGTTGGTATTTGAAAAGAAACAAACTAGCTCTGTACAGATCAAAGCACCAAGGAAAAAAAAGCAGCAAGGAAAGCAAATTCTGGTATTATCCAGCCAGTTAAAAAGCCTGCCTTATCAGAACATCTACTCAAATCTTGAAACTAGCAGCATTACAAAAGTGGGAATAGGATTATTTTCACATTCAAAAAAGACATAGGTATTTCTGATTGCATGTGACTGCTCCTGCAGGCAGCTGGCAGGGAGCAGACACCACCCAAAAATGTAGTGAGACATCAGCATGACCATGTGGTGCATCAGGCACAGCTGCCTCACGTGGTCCCACGATGTGCTCTGTCATTGTGCCAACTCCACAAGTACTTCTGAGCTGTAAATTGATTTAAAAACACTCATAATGACCTGCTTGCATCAGATCAATCAAAATTCATTACCGAGGTAATAAAGGTGTGTTAGAAACTGTCATGGATTTTCTTAATCACTCCCTTGGATTTCCAGGTCTTTGGTATTCAGACACATTTTCAGCAGCTGAGCACTTCCTAGTAACTGTGTAAAGTGAGTGAGTGGAGGTGGGTCCAGAAAAACCACAAAAATATCACACACCGAATATTCAACAGGCTGCTTCTAGGTTACAGAACAGCTGGTTGAAAACAGACTTGGTGGTGCTATGGTACATAAGAGTGAATATTTAAATGGTGTAGAAAGCCATGCTGAAAAGAGCAGGTCCCTCTGAGAGCATGCTGGTGCCAGGGAGTGCTGGTCTGACCTCAGCACATGGTGCCTGCACACGTAGCATTGACTGATATTGACACAGCAATGCATTTCCTTGCATTTTTCCTGCAGATGGTGATATAGATGCTTTCAGCCCTACCCAAGTCAGTAGAAAAGACCCCAAAACCAAATCTCCCCCACTTTGGTCAGTTTTTCCAGTTCTTCCTTTGAATCCAGTCTGGTCACCTCGCCTTGTTAGTGGCAATTACCAGCAAGCTGCCCGGTTTTACTGAGGTCACAATGCTCACAGAATTAGGACAAGCTATGTTTTTCTTTTTTGGCCTAACACTGAGCTCCCTTCACTAGGCATAGCTGTTTCTAGATGTTAGAGTTAGTACAAGAAACCTGGAGGTGAGAAAAGGAGTCTAGAAATGCTGAGTGATTTTGGGGTGGCACTGAAAAATGTGAAGGAATATGGAAGAAAAGGATAAGATGTAGGGAAGAGTTAGTCTAAGAGAGGGGTGTATAGGAACAAGTAGAGAAGTGTTGTGTGTTTGAGAAGTGTAGAGCTGCATGTTTTTCTGAGAAAAACAGGAAAGATTATATGTATTCAAAGGTCGGGGGTGCATGGTGAGAGCTGGGGAAGGTTTCAATGGCCCAGGGTGGGAGGCTGAGAAAAGACAGCAGGGCAAAGCAGCAGAGGTAAACTCAGTTCCTGGCTCTTCTGTAGGGTCTTGGCATGGAACAAGACACATTGTTTGGTCTTCTTATTACTTTGCCTCTTCTGATGTCCTTATTTTGTGAAGTCTTTGGGCCAAGAAATATGCATCAAAGATTATGAGGCCTTCAAAGGGCTTGAATGCAACAGCAACAGCAGCACAGGTAAGTCTCGTCTATGCAGAGCTCCTGTGGCATCAGGTCAGTGCCTGTCTCTGAGGAGGAGACAGAGGCCCATGGCCCTGGCTAACAGATCTGGAGCTTGTAGCCCAGGCAGCAGATGCTAAGATAATCAGAATGGAAATCTTCAGTTCTGAAGACCTCACCTGGCTATGGAATTCTATAATTAAAATAGGAGAGGATAGGGCATTTAATACCTTTTTCTATCTCTATCCAGTAGGGAAAAGTACATGAGTCTGAGCATGACTTAATTTGGTGGAAAGGGAGTTTGCAATTTTGAGTAGATTCTGGGACAAAGCAGTAATGCCTGGGAGAGAGTTTTACATGTTTAGTGAAGAAAAGACTGCCAAGAAAGGACAGTGTGTCTGAGAGGAGGCAGGGATCAGCCTTTCTATGTCTATGAAAAGGTATCTTGTGAGAAATTTGGTAATTAAGGAGATAGGGTAAGAAAGAGAGTGAAGTGTGGTAGAAAGGGAGTAAGCACAGGGAACCATAAAACAGGAACATGAGAGCAGAAAAAGTTCTCTAAAAGGAGAGAGAAGTGTTGAAAAACACTGGGGGGAAAAAAAAAGAGAAAGAAAAAAGGAAAGATAGGAAAAGAAAAAAAGAACAAATGGCAATTAATTCTGCATTGAATAGAAAAAAATCACCTTAAGGAGAAAATTAATTAGAAGGTATCTGCAAAGATAAAAGATGATGAGAAAAGAAAGAACAGAATAGAATGAAGTAACAAAGAGAAAGAGGGAGAAAAAGTACATGTAAACGAAGATTTTAATTAGCACAAAGGATAAAGATATCTACAGGAAAAAACCATATATATGAAATATCAGACACTCATTTATGTAGGTCCCTTCAGGCTCAGATTTTTATGCCTCTTTTTCACTACTGACATTTTAAAGTTGAACACAGTTCTCTCTTGGTAGTTCTGACCATTTTATTCCCCTTGTGACTATATCATTACTTCAGTAACAGAGAATGATGTAATACACATCTTCTACATTTGTATTTATGGTTTTGCTCATTTTTTATCACTTTTTTCTACTGACACTGATTTCCTCATAAAACTGTTTTTTTTTTGTATCTATACTGACAGTGTGTTTCTGGATGACAACTTTCCTTTTGTCTGGGGAATGTATTTTGGTAGAACTGTTGGTACCCAGTCTCTGTGTATTTGCACTGCAACTCTCAGCATCACTTACCACATGCACCTCTCAAGGAATGACATATCTTTCTAAGGAAACAGCAGTGGTGGAAACTTATTCAGACTACATTTGCCATGAGTTTCTTCATGGGCAATATGTTTTATGAATATTATTGCAGTTATTTTTCCACACAGATGACTCCTATGAATTAGCTTTTGTCAAACAGACACAGAGTCATAAGTTCCCATTTCTGTCCCTGACACTAGCACAATCTGTGAATTTGAACTCTTCATTAAAGAAATTGGATGATAAAATATATCTGTCTCAGAAAGATGTTTAGTTAATGGTGGTAAAATATAATGAAAATCTGAAAGGCCTGAAAGCTTTTTTTTTCTTTTTTTGAAAATCTTGACATGCTGTTTTGTATTGTAGCTTCCTTTGATTCCCTGCTCTTGTTAGGAAAGCTAATGTAATGAGGGAGGCAGAAAGGTGGATAATAATCCTGCCTTTAGCATCTGGATGGCAGTGCAGATTTAAACATAGTTTTAAAAGGGTACCACAAGTTTGCTTTGTGGTTGTTATGCTTTTTCAGGCTTTGAATGAATTTGGTATGCACTATGAAAAAATTCTAAAGTAAACTTTGCATGGAAGGGGTGTAATGAAGGAACGATTTTTCCCCTCTCATTAAACCAAATGGGAAACTTGGGATCATAATTCTGTGAATTTTATATGTTGTAACTTAAGGAATGACCCCAGAATGGGCAGGTGCACTTGCACAGACTTTGGTCTAGCTGGAACAGGAGGAAATACAGTGGAGATGTGGTAGCACTAAATAGGTCCTGGAAACTTTGTCCAGCTCATAGCAAAGCTCGTGTCACCTTGTCTTCACTGCTTGGGCCCTGCACATAATTACATGTGGAGGAGAAGCTGTAACCAGCCATGAACAGAAGATAGGATTTCCAAATGGCCAGGGCATTTACAGTGGACTTCAGTTGTGAGAAGTGCTGAGCATGCATGCTCATGCAATTCCATGCTTTTAACTTGGGGCAGAAGGTTCTGCTCCCTTGGCAGAGTCACCCAAGATCATGGAAATACCTTGGCTGTAAAACATTCTGCCACCACCAGCAACCTTGTTATGTGATGTTGCTGGAGTTTTTTTTCATACAGGTTGAATATTTAAGCCATGCCCTCCAAACCAAGAGGAAGGAGACCCAGGACTGCAGTGAACTTGGACAAAGCTTGCAAGGAATTTTCTGTTCTGAATAGGAGGACCATGGAATGGAGAGTAGATGTGAAGGAAAGTGAAAGCTCCAACCAGGTTGCTCATGGTTCAGGTTCTGAAGCATCGTCAGCCAAAAGAAAAGCCTGGGAATATAATCTTCTGTCAAAGATCTCCCATAACAACATGGTTTCAGGCCTCCTTGCCAAACCACAGTAGATGATTGTCATGTTTGGAAGGGGATAATTTCTTTTCCTACTTGTAGTTTTGTTTTGTGTGGGACTGGTGAGGGAGTCAAATATATTAGAGGGGGAACATGAATGTTCAATCCTGCAGGAGATGGATATTCTTTCTGTCTAGGGCTTAATTACTGACAGCAGTAAGTACTGTTAGATTTGCAAAGAAATATGGACTTGCTTATCATCACCACAGGTAAGATGACACATGAAAGCTACTTGAAGACTGAAGAAGCAATTCTGCATGTCACATAGACAAAATCCTTATACATATACATACACACATAATACCTTCCATTAGGCTAAAGGAAAAAAAAAAATACTGTTTTCCCATTCCTACTCTTCTAACTGTGCAATTATATTTCTGTATAAAGGGAACAGCAAGTAGAGTGAAAAATAAGTGTCGTTGGTTTTACATGTGTACAAACACATTTATTGTGTGTATGTGTATGTATACAAAGGGTTCTACTAAAATAAAGCCAGCCTGGCCAAACTGTTTGTCTTCTCTGGGAGATTTTGTATTAAGTCTTGTGTTCTTACTAGCCTCACAATGATCTCAGATAAGGAAACTGCACCTTTGTGAACAGAACAGAAGAAAATCTATTGTTCTGATGTTTATCTATTTGCATATTTGGAAAGAAGTGTGACCTCATTCTCCATTCGTTGCTCTGTTTTTTTCTTCAGTTATCTCTGAATATATTTTCTTTGACCATCTCTGATGGTCTAATCTTTGATGCAGATTACTTAATCTTAATGAGTGGAAACTCAGTAGTTATTATTAAAACTGTTTAGGCAATGTAAGGTTTCATTTTCTTGTGTAGGCTCCTCATATTCTTAATTGTAGTGATTTTATTCCCTTATGTATCTGTGCTTCCATTATTAACTCCTATTAATAAATTGTATTAATAATGTACCACCCAGTCTGAGCTGAAACACTGCAAAACAAACCAAGACAGGGAGGAAACGGTCTTCATGTTTTGTTTTAAAAGGAACCAGAAGTATTTAATTTAAAAGTAAAGAAAGCCAAAGACAATATTGCACTGGATTCTCCATTTTGCTAACACCTTACTTTTCCTGTCCTACCAAGAAGCACTAAGCATGCTCTGAATATCAGCAGAGAGACCCTGCTTTGGAAGGCTGACACGCCTGTGGCATGAATTGAGCGTTAATGTCAGGCTGCCCTTGCATGCAGAGCAATGCCAAACCTGGAATCCTGACTGTGGGATCTTCAGTTGAAAAAATTGTAATTCTGCCCTGAATTTCTCAAAGTTCACCAGTACCAACTCATAGAGCTGCAAAACATAAACAGCAATTGTATGATAAGGGTCTGCATCAAAGTGTCACTGCTGTGCTGCTGTAGACAAGCAATGCTGCAGCAAGAGGCATCACCGGGGTGGCATCCCCTCACTGCAGCTGAAGTAAAAATGTCACTGCATGTAGGAACCACGCTGTGGAGTCCTCACGCAGTGGGAGGAAAAGATGGGAGGGGAGAGGGGAAAGAAGCCTGGAAGCAGCTACAAACTCACTGCTGTCCAGCCATGACTTAAGCCTCCATCCAAATGTACATGACTGGACATGGAGGCAGAGCTTGCACCATGGGCAAGGAAAGAAGTGCTGGACTTTGTCCTGTGCAGACTGGGGCAGGAAAGAGGCATTGAAGTGTCTAGGTGACAGAGTGGTGGAAGGAAAGCTGTGCATAAACCTTCATCAAGTGTGGACCAAGTCTTTGCTTCACTAGGACGTAAATAATTTTGTAAATAATTGTTTCTAAAATTAATGTTTTGGATTTTTTCCTATATTTGTTTCCTATATTAGTTTTCCAGTTCTAAATATGTAGGTGGACAATTTCAGCATGTTGTCTTTTTTGTAGGGCAAAATTTTTCCCCATGCTTCTTATGAGGGCTTGAGCCTGCATTTCAATTTTAAGTAGCATTTTCTCAACATTCCCTTTCAGCATTGCTGCTGGTGATGCCAGGCAGAGAGAAGCAGGGACTGATCCCATCCTGAATTACTGTGGGGCAGCTGAGAGAGCCCTTGTTGAGCTCAAAGCTCTGCTGACTCCTCTTGCCAGGGGAGGGCCTCCCTGCCGTGTGTCAGGGAGCCTGGACATGTCCTGCAGGATGTGTTATCAGCACAGAGCCTCTGCTTCCACCGCTGGCAGAGCACAGTGAGCTCAGGGATGAGCAAATGCCAGAGTCTGTGCCTGGTGCAGAGATGATCCTCTTGGCTCTCCTACTAAATATTTCATTTGAACCGAGTTCAGGCCTCAGCCACACTGGCTCCAGAGCCCTGAACATAGCCTGCATGAGTGAGATGACAAACTCAGCTCAGCTTAGATTGGCTCAGCTCATGCTTTCCAGATCAGCTCAGCTCACGCCTCCAAGAGAGCACTTGCCACCCCAGCACATTGGGAGTGAGGAATATGCAAGGGACAGCTTGCTAGCTTTAGTGGTGTCCCTAATAAGGCATTTCCTTCTTTTGTGTCAGCTGTTGCTTCTCCTTTTAGGTCTTTTCTCCCTCCCCTACAGCGTTTCTAGTTTGCTTCCTCCTGAGGCTTTAATAAGAAATGAGATTGAGGGAGGCAGAAGTAAGAACAATTGCACAGAATGGATATCAGGTATCTAAATTCCTCTTGTGTAGAAAAGTACTTCTTAGCAAATATGGTCAAAAACAGTTGGTGGAAGTGGCTTTATGTTTGATAGTATCAGCTTGTTATAACTGGGACATTTTGCAGGAAATATTGATTATAATGATATTTCACTTTGAACAAAATGGAAAGTAATGAAGCCACCTTCTCACTTTCTGTAAGGCATCATTTCTCTAATGTTTTGAAATGACAAGCTGAACAGACTGGAACCCCTTGGCTCCATTTTGGAGGGTTTTCACTGCAAATTTTCCTTTTAAATGAAGAATTCTAACTGACAAATGTCAAAATAGAAAGTAACATTTTAATTAAAAACATTTGTAGGGAAGATTCTGAAAATAAACATTCTGTTCTGATCTAATATGGAAAGATTCAAAATCCTGGACTGTCTCTGAGACAGAAATTCTGGCTCCTGCATAGCTCTGATAATATCCAGAGCTGAAGCAAAGCATTGATCCTGGATTCCTTGACCAGTAAAACTGCTTTTGTCTGTGTGTGTGTGTTTTCTGCAGATGGCTTCCATCCCTCTTTATTGTAGCAGTTCCTAATATCAGCCAAAAATATCTGCACAAAAGCCTCTGTTATGTCTCTGGGCTTGAATTCTGGCCAATGTTACATATATGGAGAATAGAAACCCAGTATCTTGAATGGCTATCTTTCGCATTTTACTGACAGAGCCCAAGCTGGATAAAATGCAGTGTGCAAACTGAAATTGAATGAGCCATAAAGTCTGAAATTATTCATTTGGGAAGTATGTTCTGAGCGTCACCGCCACCTTAGAGATCGGGGAAAAATAAATAAAAGCATTTTCTCTTTTGTTATTAGTTTGTATCTTTGCTTACTGAGCTGTGTGCTGAGAAGCCAGAAAGGTCCAGCAAGGGGCAGAGAACATAAAATTTCCATTATGCTGTTGCTCTGTGGCAGCATTTGGTATAGGTGAAGTGCCTTCTAAAAGCAACCTCTGCACAGGGCATGCAAAATATGAAGCAGCTTGCAAACTACATGGCTTTGTCTTTCATTATTGTAGAAATAAAATTTCCTTTCAGACATTGCCACAAAAACAGTGGTTCCAGATGCAGTTTTGTATTACAGACTAGCAACAACAAAGATATGTATTTTTTAGAAGTGCCCTTTTCCATTCCAATAACCCTATTAAATTCTATAGCTATATGTGTTCCTTATTTTAGAATTAATATATCTGAGAAGAGGATTGCTTGTCTGAATCCTCTACAGTGCAAGGGAAGAAAAGGTGTGGATTTCTAGAGTAAGATGTCAGTTGGAGTACTTGGGCTTTTCTAAGCTACATGCATTTTTATAAAACGTCTATCTAGTAGTCACCAATTTCTTTCCATTGCCTGTTGTTCATAGGGCAGGAGAATATACAGCTTGAGAAAACAAAGCTGAAACTATCTATTCATTATTCTACAGATTTTTGCTGCCTTTCCTGACAATATCGAGGGGTTTCCCATGGCATATATCTCAATAACCTCTGCTCAGCCATGCAGGACTGTTCCTGGCAGGTGGGCTGCTCTCAGCAATAGGGCAGCCTGGTCAGCACATAGCTTCCTCAAATGGTTGGGTACCCCAGCAGCAGAGGATGTGGCTGTCCATCAGTGCTCCCCAGACCTCCAAAGCTGTCCTTGCAGTGCTTCTTGCTGGGATGTGGCTAAAGGGTAGACAGGGTTCAGGCATTGCACTGGTGGGCTAGTGATGATTACAGATTACAGCAAACCCTGTGGTATTTGGAGCGTGTGCAAGCTCCAGTTGGGCGATTCTCATCGCTTTTGCTCTGCTGAGCCCAAGGGATCCTGGATCATGCAAAGGACTGCAGAGTTTAAAGTATTTTCATATCTCTGGATTATGTTTGGAGAGAATGGTCTCATGCTGAAAGCTTCAAACCAGCATGGAGGAGAGCAGTTTGGGCCTGGCAGCAGGAGGGGATTTGGCCTTAGAAACACAGATTTGGCCTTAGCCCCAGAGAGAGCCTTGCTCTCTGTCCAAATTGCAGTGCTGCCCTAGTGGGAGCCCACTTACCCCCATCTGGGAGAGGCTGCAGGAAGGAATGGCACAAGACACGTTGTCAGACATAAGGTTTCCAGCACACTTTAGTGACAGGGAATTTTTGTCTGTCATGGGATCAGGCAGCAGCCCCTGTTCCACCCACCTTTATCATTAATGAAACAATGGATGGCATATCTTGCCTGCTATTGTCTGGGTGGCAAATACACATCAGAAAGGGAATGAAAAAGCTTGACTGCTATAATTGTCTCCTATTAGCTTAAACATTTCTCCTTTTTTTCTGCACTTTGATCCAGACTAAAGATAAAGGAATGAGTAAAGATGTTATCTGGGGTTGGTTCACTTCCTTGTTTTGTGGCCTGTTTGTTGTTAAAATTTCTATTTTTTTAAATTGGAAATGCATATTTGTACTACCCAGTATCAATTGTAGTTTTAATGAAAACAAAATCCTTCAATGCTTTTACCGTCGTTTTAATTTCTACCAGTCCCTAGGAAGCTTCCCTCAACAGGCTAAATGCTTAGATTTAAATGACATTTCCTTGTTCACAAAAGCAATGATTTCTTATGTGACTCGTGTCACTGGGAAAAGTGACATAATCTTGGGAGGGATGGGATCTTGTAGGTTAGGTTATATTAGTCTTGGGTTATCACATGAATCTTATTATTCTGTGTAAGTTCCTCATCTTTTTTTTATGATTCCATCATATGCCGTTGAAGACTTTGATGTGCATTCAGAAGCAGATTGAACTGCGGCAGGCAGTTTTCCTCTCTAGCTTCTGCCTTGCCCTTTTCAGGGAAATGTCTGTCCCCACAATATGGACTGTGGGGCTTCTCCTCAATCCATGCGTTTAACTGCCAGGCTTATTAAAGGAGATTTTAATCTGCTTTGATTCATGGCAACATACAGCCCTGTACAATGTGATGGTCAAGAGGTGGCTCAAAAGCCACCCAGTCACCTCAGCCACAGGGACAGCAGCTTTCAGGAGGTGACAGAGTGGACAATGAGAAAGTAGAGATCCTTTCAGCAGCAGGATTTCAATCTGACAGTAAATGTGTGGCAGGATCCTTAAAACCTCCCAAGGAACAAAAGTTACAGGACAACAAAATATTCATATACTTGCTCTCCCATCAATGTAATGCTTCTTTCCCCCACGTGCCTGCAGAAGTCCTTGGTCTGATGACAAGGATGGTGTGGAAAGCTTAAGCCATTGTCCTAGGGTGACAGCCATCTTCAGCTCTTTCTTGAATTTTCCAATAACATTCCAGTATAAAATCCAAAGGAGGAACAGCAGCATTGTCTATCATATGCAGCTTCTGTGAAATTGTGTGACACTAAAGCATAGGAAGGAAAACAAAATCTTGAAAGCTGATAATCCCTGCACGTTGTTGGTTACAGAAAAGCCAGGTTAATCCCAAAATATTGCTGCTGTTTCTGGTGCTGACATACCATCTGCTCTTCTTTATGCTAGACTTGACCGGGCATGAACTTTAAAGCCCTTCTTGGAGATTACACTTATTTGTGTCTTCAGACATTCTACCTTCTTGTAAACACGCTTTTGCTTTTGGTTGTAGAAACCCATTTGCTTTAATGATGTGATAATTAACAGCAGCAGACCCTAGGGGTTGGTTTTTGAATTCTTTCTGGAAGGGTTTTGGTGGTGCCTGTTGTGTGCTCTCAGGTGCAGCAGTGTGTTCTCCTGCTGGTTTGGCAGTGTGTTTGCCTTGTTCCCAAGTGGTAGACAGAACAAAGACCATTTTATTTTGGCAGCTATGAATAGGAATGGGTAAAAAAAGTCTTGCTGCAAACTGGCTAAAGTGCTTAGAGCAGCGGCCCCAAGAGCTGATGGGTAAATCCTCTGCTGTGGGCTGTCTTTTAACAGAAGTTGTACAAGGATAGTACAGTACCATTTCAAACAAGAGCTAATATTAAGCCTAGCCAGACTGCAAGTAACCCAAAAATTACTCTGTTTCTATAGTAGGACACATTTTGAATGCAGCTGCCTGACCAAACTGAAATGCAAGTAAAAAAAAAAATCTTTTGGCTTAAAGGAAGCAAAATTCCTTTCTGAGATCAGTATTGCACCTTGCTTTAGTAAGCATCCTATTTTTGAAATTTTCTATAGCAATAAAGCAATTTATTAATTTATAGCAAAACTCCTTCTAGCAACCCACAACTCAAATTTCCTTTCTCATTACAAGTGTTTATGACAAACACATCTCCCAGGATTTTTCTGTGCATGCAGACAGGAATACAGCTTCCCTAAGTAATGGGATTGCCTGTTTTATGCCACATACACATTTAACACATACATTTGTAATGCAATTATTGATGTAATGGATTAAATATGGAAACTACTAAACCCCAGAAGAAGCTAATTTTCATTCACTGATATGCTAGAAGGATTCATGCAAGCAAGGAGGAACTAGTGCAACAAATAGAAAAAGTAAACTGTGACAGTATTCCTTGATTTATCAAAATTATTGGAATAAGTCTGCATGCCAAAAATAGACCAGGTCAAAGCTGTATGAAACCACAATATTTTAAATAAACATAAATGCAAGTGTGTGCAGAAATTATGTTAAAAGAACAGTTTTAAGATTGCAGTCACTTTACCAAAAAATCAGGAAGTGTCAGAATTACAATGATTGTCAGGAGATAAATGTCCACTCGACTGCGTCTATGTATCATGGCATAGTTTTTAATGACACAGTTGCATATAGATTTTTTCCAAAGGACCATACCTCATTCATCATGCAGGATGGATGCTGCTCACTTAATCAGCAGTTATTCAGTCTCTTGTTTACTCCATATTACACAGATGAGAGGACTCAAGCCTTATTTGCTGCACACTATTCAAACCCTTCTCTAAAGACAGAATTTTCAGTTGCCTCCTGGGCTTTTCTATTGAGCTCATCCCTCATGTGGTATCTGAGCACTTTGCAATGAATGCATTTATTTATTCAAGACCCTTGTGAGAATGAGATATTATTAGCCCTATTTTACAGATTCACAGACAAAATTCTCTTTTTCAGTCTGAGGCACCTATGGCCAGATTTTCAGGTCCTATTGAGCTCAGCTGCAGCTGGAATACTCAGCATTTCAGGAAATCAGGCTCCAGAGTATGAAGTCATATACCCAGAATATAAAACACAGACAATTTCTTTCTGCTTAGAGGAACTTTGCTTTTTGCTGTTCCTGATTTCTTGTCCAATCCTTTCCTTCCCCCTGACCCCTTCCCCTTTCCCTGACTGCTGCCCTCCATCCTCTCAGGCACAATGAGGGGAACCAGGGTCAGGCATGGCCATGGAGATGACTGAATTCAGAAGGTGGACAGCAAGGAGGGGCTCGAAGGAAGGATTTAGAAACTTTGTCTGGGTGGGTAAGCAGTGTTAGAAAAGCAGTGCTCAGCTGGAGTTGATACTTGTGAGGGGTATCAAGGAAAACAATAGAAGCTTCTGTGCTACTTAGTGGTAAAAGGATGAACAAGAAAAACGTGGACCCATTGCTGAATGTGCAGGTGATTTAGTGAAAGGAGACAGCTATCAGGCTGGATATAAGAAAAAATGTTTCCCAGTGAGAACAGTCAGGGGATGGAGCTGGTTGTTGAGAGAGGCTGAGCAGGCTACATCCTTGGAAGTTCTGAAGGAGGTTAAATGGATACAGCCCTGATAAGCTTGATCTGAGTTCTTGACTAACCCTGCTTTCAGCAGGACTTTGGACTAAGGAAATTCCTGGTGTCTTTCCCCCAGAATTACCCTGCAGTTTCATCACCACTCTATTTCACAAGCATGTTTTTCCCAAAAAACAAGTCATCTAAGATTTTACTGTGTTCTTTTTAAAATTTGAACTAAGGTGCTTTTTCAGAAACTTTACAGCAATAATCACACTTTAGTCCTGGGCTGGCTCATGTCCAGCAAGGCAGGCATTTGGCATTTACTTAAATTTTCCCTGCAGTTATGAACAGAGAGATCCTTTTCCTTTTTTGCAATGGGTTACAATGAGGTGAAATTTGGGAATTTTATTTGTGGGAAGAGGAAAATTACATTCCTGACATGAAGACCACAGTTCCTTTAAAATAGGAGGATGAGGGTACTTTTCAAATTGAGATTGGGTGAAGGTGCCACAAAACAAAAAAAAACCAAAACCAACCAACCAATCAACAACAACCCCACAAAAAAAAAAAACCCAAACAAAAAACCAGCAAAAAACAACAAACCCTAACAAACAAACCAAAAAAAACCCACCAAAAAACCTCCCAAAAACCCCCAAAAAACCAACCCAAAAATCAACAGGGGAAAAAATTGTTTTCCTCTAACCTCAGATAAAGACTAATCATATTAACCACAAATAAAAAAAGCCACTAACCACCACCATCACCACTAGTGGAAGGAATACTTTCACTGCATAGTTGTAGCCTCACAAAGTTGTAAGGCATATAGGTATTAACTAGTGTTGAGAAGCATCTTAAAATATATTGTGATCTCCAAGTCACCTAGGACAAGGGGTTTTGAAGGAATCTTTCTGCACATTACTTTCCCATGATAAAGATACAGCAAGCAGGAAACACACTGCCAGAAAAGAATGAGAAATCAAAACCTGCCTCAGCTGTGGTTCTCTTGAGCGCACAGCCTGAAGCATCTCCTTGTTCTCACAGAAATATTTCTGCATATTCTCTTTTTGTGTGCAGTACTGTGGATCAAATAAAAATAAGAAAACTCCTTAAGAATTTTTCCTTCTATAAATGGATTTCAGAAATTTCAAAGTGCATTGCCAATAAAGATGTAGTTTAAAGGTTTGAAAGTACAGAAGATGGCACAAGTGTAAAGTTGTGCCCTATCGATTCCTTGCTCATTTTGTCTCAACCAATAGAATGGTTTTAAGTTTCTGTGAGGGCAGGGGAGATCTTATTTCTGTGTGAGTGCAATTTACTTTAGTTATGTATAAATAAACATACACACACACACAAACAAACACATGTGACTAAGCAGTTACACTAAACTAAGAGAAGGCACATTTACCTGAGGAACACATTAGCGCAGACAGATTTCCATCACTAACTAAGCCAATTTTAAACCCATGAAGGTTCTTCACCCTTCAGGAGATGCAGTGACATAAATATTGCTTCCTTAGTTGGTGCTGAAATCCATATTAGGCAGTTATTTCTTTTCCAGAGTGGAGGTCCCTGCAGAACCAATGTTGCTGCTGGGAAGCTGAAATCCTCCTGTAGTGCCAAAAGCCTTTACATCCCCTCTCCACTCCTCTCCTAACATTACCATTTTTTTAACATGAGCAGTACTCTAAAAGTGGTTGTGCATGTGAGTCCAATGAGATCATTGGGATCTAGATGGGGCTGCTAAACCTCAGCTCCTCAGCAAACACCAAGGCATTCAAGTTGTGAGCAATATAATCTTCACCAACACCCTCAGGTTTTAACATTTACAGCTCTGGTCACCATGAGCAGTGATGATGCCCTTTCTAGCCCACAGGAAATAGGCTGGGAGACCACTTTGTCCCTTTCTGAGATGAGCTCACAATTTCATGCTGGGCCATGCCCTGCAACACGACTGAAGTTCAGCCAGGAGATGAATGAATGAATGCCTAGATGTCACAGCAGGCTTAATCCCTGTAACTTTAATTTCCTTTACCTTTAGAGACTAGCAAAAGGAAGATGTAACTTTTTAAATTTTTTTTTAAAGGAATGAATCCTGTGGCTGTAGGGGATGGCCTTCATTGAAGTAACTTTTTATTTACTTTCAAAAAAAGAAAGCTTTAAGTTTATTGGAATCATTCAGTGAAAAAGCACAGAAAGAACAGGTCATCCTCTTATCTCTCATTTCCTCTGCTTCTTTTCTACCCCCTCATATGGTTTGAAGAAGACTTTTTGACATCTGGCCTTCAATTTGGGGCTGTTTTCGGCACTAATTTTTAGTTTCACTGGGAGCATTTGAACTCTTGAATAGCATTTCTCTTATCTTCACCACACCAAGTAGTTACTGCTACAAAAGGGGTGAGATAGAGAGAGTACTTCCCAGCTGAGGCAACTGCTGCTACTAACTTGCTTTTTGTCCTGAACACTGAGTCATGCATGAGGGTCAAAACAAGATTTATTTTTCTGAGTTAGAAGAAATAAATAAAAATTGAGAACAAACAGACAGTTGTCATTGACAGTCAGTTGGTACCTAGCGAATTATATTCTTTAGTTAGCAAGGATTCATACGTGCACTAAGTAACTTTTTTCCTAAGTACAATTGCTCTTGGAGACATCTGTGATGGTACTATTTCTATAATTATAACCCTCTCTGTATCTTAAGTCTCTTCACTTCCTTCGTGATAATTTTGCATCTTCAGAGAAGGCCAAGGAAAAGATCTCTTTTTCACAAGGAGAAAGGATCACGTGCATCGTGAGTGTCTCACTGATATGTGGCTCCTTAAACCTGTGGCCTCATAGTCAGTTTCTGATTTTGGGTGGGGCACATACAGTTTTTCAGACCTTGCTGATCACTTGGTATGGAAATTTTTCAGGGTTTTTGGTTGTCAAAGTACATTCATTTAAAAGATGAAAGCATTTAATCCACAATTATTTGTTACAATGCTGCTTGCTGTTTGTGGATCCCACTTGGCCCAAGGCAATCAAACCAGGGAGAGGGCTGGTGTGGGATGTTGCTGTGAAGATGAAGGTGCTGGAAAGTCATGTGGCTCTGTGCTCCTGGAGAGCTTATGTTGGGGAAGAGAAAGAAAAATGGCCAGGCTAGAAAGGTTTCTTCAAATGGGAGGTAGATAGCTGAGGAAAGGTTTATAGGTGGAGGCTGTGCAGCGAAGGGAAGTAAGATTCACAGTAGTTTTCAGTGGTAATCTTGTTCTTTGTCTTTGTTCATTCAGAAGAAAAGATGAATAAGGGGCAGGATGGCAGTGAATGCTAGACAAAAGGTAAATCAGTTGTGGCTACTTACTGTACAAACAGACAAGATAATAGATGTTGGAAACATGTCTGTCAAAGCAAAGAAGCCATGGAGAAAGGCCAAGTACAAGTGAGAGTTACCTATTTTCTGAGTTCAATATCCATAACAGGCATTCATGAACAAGCCTAGACTGTTATTTTTAAGGTCTGCAGTACAGTTATTGCACATCACATTGATGCCAGGGCAGAGGTGACTGGGATTTGTAAAGGGACGAAAGTGCACGAGCTCAAGGTGACAACTCAATTGTCTACATCTGTTCAAACATGCTACAAAGGCAAAGAGGATATGAGTGACATCTTTGTAATGTGGTAATCCAAGGCCCCTGTACCAGCTCTTGCAGGTACAGAGAGGCTCTTGGGCCTTTGCTTTGTGGGAAGCATGTGCTACAAGGTGGGATGCTGTGGGAGATGGAAGCCATCCTGTACAGTCAGCAATCCCACAGGTCCCCACAAAAGGCTGTTCTTGGGCAGAGAAGAAAAAAGGTCCTAACCATGCAACAGGGAGGGCAGAAAGCTTGCTTGGGTTTGGGCTCTATCTCCATGCTCCCTCATGCATCAATACAGCTTTTGTGGGATGCATCCCACAGCTTCCACAAAGCCCTTGTCCAGTTTGCCAGCGACAGCTGGCAAAGGGCAGAGGGCTGTTGGGGAGTTACTGCTGCTGCAGACCCTTGATCTGAAGGGAAGTGAGTGAGATGCTGCCCAGAGGGCCTAAAAGGGACTAGCGGTTTATAGAGATGACATTTCACTTTATGGGAAGCAAAAGGAAGGACATGATGTAATCACTTCTGGATATTATCTTAAAGGCTCCTGGACTCTAGTGGAATGTACAAAAACATAGACTGTCAGAAGTGAGGTAGTGGCATTTAAAGTATATAACTGCTGAATCTGGCTGGGGAGCAGACCAGCACTGGCACTTTTTTCTGAAAGCCCTGATGCAAGCTTTAGGATGTTCCTGAAATGGACACTCAGAGAAATAAAGAGCTCAGAAATTATGCTGCTTGGGAGCTTTGATTGGAATAAATTACAATCAGGAACATTATCTTTCATAAAACAAGCTCTTTTTGGTTCAAACCCCTTCTGCTCCTTGTGAAGCATCAGAGAGCAGTAGAATTACTTTGGTGTAAAGTTATTTATTTCCAGACTTCTGGTAGGCTGCAGTGAATTATAGTTACTGAACCAGCTTTTATCTAAGGTTCCTGAAACTGAGCAATTAACTTTCTGACTTTTACACTGAAGCAATTCATGTAAACAGATTGTGGGTATGAAGTAAAATGTTTAGCAAGTCATAAACTGTGAATCAGTTGTTGATTTGTCCTTTTTTTGTTTCTTTTATTTTCTGAGCAAAACATAAATTTTCTGTCTGTAGTGGGACTTTTTTGTTCCTAATGTATTGAAATGTGTGTATCTTTGGGGTGTAGAAGAATCCCCAGAAAGAGTCTCAACCCCTGGCAGTTTACCATAAGGGATGAGATGATGCCTTTAAGGAACAGGCATTTGCGGAATTGTTACAAACAAGATTCCATTGGTTATGATGGATTATAAATTTATAAACAGGAAAATGTTACCTTGCATTTACCACAAACAAGAAAATGTGGCTGTGCACTTAATATGAGGTAGGTCAGGCGATATAAATTAATCTCCTTTCTTATCCTTCCTACTTCAGTGAGTAGCCAAGCCAAGAGGATAAGTAATGTATCTCCTTTGCATGATGATACCTCCAATCCTTTGTCCTTGCTTTGCAGAGCTCAACAGTATTGCCATATAAAGTGTCATCAATATCATAGAAGCTTGTCCCTTTTGAATAGATGGGACACCTTCAGAGTCCCTGAAGATACAGGCCTTGTTTAATTTAGACCTTGGCTCACAACTGCCAGAGCTACCTCGATGGTAACTTCTAGAGAATAGTAATATGCCTATTGACTTCCTCTAAGACTGGTCCTTTCACCCTCCCCAGAAGATATTGCACTATGAAGATTATGGAGCAGAACATGATAGAAAGGACTTCTCTGACTCCTTTGACTGCCTAATAATTAATTATATGACCTCTGTTTAGAAGAAAAGCCAAGCTAATTAATGCATACTTCAATAGATTGTATTGCCTATAATACAACTATGATGTATGATTTAAATTTAGGAAATATGAAGATGGAGTGTGGATAAAATGTTCCATTGTGCACCATCACAAGGATTTTAAGAGCACTTCTTTGCAAATGTCTTCACTCATTCATTTTATGGGACTCTGCATCACTATGTAATCATGTATAATTGCTTGAAAAAACACTTAGACTTCTGGCCCCTTGGGGTGCAACTGAGTCAGAGAGAGACAAAAAAAGGTCAGTGTTTGATGCAAGGTCTGAAATTTTCTGCAGTAGTACAGCATGTTCCCTGGAAGTGGAAGTGTTTCTGCAATGCCTCCCGCAGGAGGGCTCATCCCAGTGGTCTACACCCTACGTACTTTTAATCCAAATTACGTAGCTTTAATCCAAACTTGAAACCTTTTCTGCCACCTATTGCTTTTGCATTATTTTTGTACTGTTATCTGAAAAAAAAAAAGTGCTTCTGATCAATTAGAACTCAGAAATGTCTTCTGTCAAGTTTCTGAAAGCAATTAAAAAAAAATCTTCACAATGTCAAAGGGAGTAAAGCAAATGTTCTTATTTCCATTTTCAATGTAGAGATGTTGAGGAAAAAGTGGAATTAGTTTTCTCTGAGTGCAGGGTTGTTACAGGACTGAGGATGGTCTATTGTTGTTGAATCCTACTTTGGGTTGGACCAACAGCCATGCTCTTAAACTCTCTCAAGAGTTTATACAGTGTCTCCATGGGCAGGTTGGGCATTTTTTCCTTTAGGCACTCATACATGCACAGAATTGACTCTCTGTGATGGTCAGCTGGAGCCTTTTGGCAATTAACTGAATGGTTAGCGTAGGAAGAGAAGATAGGGTCCTTTTTCTTTATGAACCTTTTCACAGGCGCAGACTATCTCATTAGTTAACTTTGTTATTTGACAGTTGTGAAAAGTGTCCTGAGGTCTGAATGACTGCAATTACTACTCACCTTGTTCTCTGTGCCTTGACTCAAATGCCTTTAGGTAATTTGCAAAATCCCGAGATAAAGGCTGATATGCAAACACCATTCCTGAGATAAATGACAACAAATGTTCTGTATGACAGGCTTTATTTGTGAGGCACTCAGATAACACAGTGATTGGTGTCTGGTTAGACAGATGGGGTTTTATTATTTTTCTCTGATCCTTTAAAGTTGGATATTCTATTTTGAAAACTGAATTGACACACGGTCAGACTGCTCAAACCAGGGACTTGAAAGAGGTTGTACCATCTCAGTGTTACAAAGGTGGGCAAAATGCTCAAGAGTGATGAGGGCTAAACTGCATTAGTCTTGAGAAGTGCCAAATGACATACAAAGCCTAGACCATACGAAGTCTAGGCTCAATATGTCCTGTCTGGGTGAGTGAGTAGTTAGAGGTGTGTGTCTCTTGGCTGCAGGTCCCACCAGCCAGCAGTGATCAGGGCTCTGTGTCAGCTTTTGGGCTTTTGCCTTCATTAGGACCCCTGTGCCTGCAGCCCTGCTGAAGTGCTGACCATGGCCATGAGACTGTGCACAGGAACCACCCCGGTAACTGCAGGCAGGGAAGAGCAATTCAACACTCACACCATCCAGCCTGACATCTGGCCAAGTTGTGCATCTGCAGTCCCAAATCAGAGCGCTCCATGCAAATATGAAAACTGTTTCAAGGTCAACTCTTAGTTGTTCACAATCATACTATTCAAGTAAGAGGAGTGGTGAGAATTAGCTGTGTCTCAGATGTAACTGCCTTTTTTCTTCATCCAGTTTTGGAAGACATTTCTCAAGTAGTGTTTCTGTTGTGAATTTGGAGTGATATCCCAAAATGAGGAAGCCACCTCTTAAGTTATTCCTGGTTAATGCTTGGTTTTCTCTCTAGACTAACAGTAACCCCCTATTTATCCCTCTTTCCTTTCTCTGCTCCCACAGAAGAGTCGTCTCTAACTTTGTAGTTGCAAATCCAAATCTGAAATCTATGACAGGATTCTTTCCCTACCAGACTGTGGTTGGCCCTGTAGTGAAGTTCCCAGTTGCATGATTTGAACCATAAAAAATTCTTTCATCCGTGAGTTTTAATGGCCTGAAGATATCCATGGTAGGCCCATGGTGATGAAAATGTTGCAGCCATCATCTGTTTCGGTTTTGGTACGACAGGCAGGGGTGTCGACCTAAATGTGTGTGGGGAAAAAATATGTTTTGCTTGCTAAAATTAAAATAGGATACTAGGACTACGCTCTTCTCTTTTCTCTTCTCTTCTCTTCTCTTCTCTTCTCTTCTCTTCTCTTCTCTTCTCTTCTCTTCTCTTCTCTTCTCTTCTCTTCTCTTCTCTTCTCTTCTCTTCTCTTCTCTTCTCTTCTCTTCTCTTCTCTTCTCTTCTCTTCTCTTCTCTTCTCTTCTCTTCTCTTCTCTCCTCTCCTCTCCTCTCCTCTCCTCTCCTCTCCTCTCCTCCCCTCCCCTCCCCTCCCCTCCTCTCTCCTCCCCTCCCCTCTCCCAAAAAAAGAAGAGTTGAACAGAGATACTTTTTCTATCTCAACGAGACAGCTCCCCCCGCCTTTTTTTTTCTATTAGCCTACAATAATTAATTTAAGCAGAGTGACACGGTTTTAGAGGTCACACCAATGAATTTCAGACAGCTGAGACATGTCTAATTTAGCTGGCCTGTCTACATGGGCCTACTGCACAATCAGTGGAAGCAGAGATGCCTTTGCAGGGGCACCTGAAATATGAGTCACCTCCTGGAGGAGTTGTCTTTCTGGGTTAGTATGTTGAGGCTTATGAACACTCAGTGCTGGTGAGCACCCTAATTTCACCTGAACATGAGCATGCTTCTATGTCTTTCATGCCAGTTATTTTTTCTTTTCTAATCCTCTTCTAACATTTTGATCAAATGAAAAAGCAAACTCTGATAGTTAAGCAATATTGATATACAATATTTCATTTTGCTGCATTTCTCTCTAGTTTTACTGGCTAAAATTATTTGATAAAACCCTGTGAAGAGTTTTTTGTTGCCTTGGAACTCTGTTTTCTAGCAAAGTTACCAGTCTGCTGTCAAAATATTCAAGGTTAAAGCCAACTATAGAATAAAGCAGATAGTTTCTGTTTTCCCCATCATCTTGTTGGACAAACACAAATTCCAGTTTCTCAGGCTGTTAACTTGGCATCTTTTACCAGAGGGGAATTCAGAGAGCATATGAATGTCAGATAAACAGAGGAGTATCTTCCCCTTTTTAGGATGCTGACCACACCTTAGTCAATCTCCTGTGAGGGAAGAGAGCTGAGTGTACGAATGACAAAATGGCAAATGTGCAAACTCCCTCAAGCAGCACTTAAAAATCTGCTTCATCACAGCAGTGTGACACGGACACGAACAGAGGATTGTTCTCTTACTTCAGATTCCAAGCAGCCATCAACTTTACTGCACATTTCTACCTATGTGAATTACAAATTAGTGACAAATACGTTTGAAAGCTAGTCATTACCGCAATCAGTCAATTATTCAAAAGATGTATCAGTGTGATTAGTTGCTCTCAGTTAATTACAGGAACAATAAGTAGCTAATAAAGCAATGCCATTATTCATATAATATGGATTTTCATTGTTTTGGAGATACTAATTTTAAAAGTCCTTTGAATCTATATATTGAGAAAACACCAAAAAATGCTTTTAAAATAACTTTTTTCAGGCTACAGGCAGAGTTTTACTCTCTTGTAGTTCTTTCAGACAAACTTATGCTTCTGCCATCTTCTCAGCAGTGTTGAAAAATAATGAAATGATCTTCAAATGTAGTCTTAGTAGTGAATTGCGTTAAGAAGGTTGAGTGAAGGATGATTAGACCACTTGCTGCTTTTAATCACTTCACTCCTGTCCAAATCTAAACTGATGCCAAAAACTGGCAAAGAAAGATGGGTATGTCAAAGACATTGTATTTCATTCCTATAAAAACACAATTTGCTCTGAAATTACAGATGCAATACTGTAGGATATCATAATTCTCCTACCTAAAATTAGCGCCTGAGGGAGAATGCATAGTGAAGGCACTTTTTAAAACAAGATAGTGTCAGTTGGTTCCTTATATTTTGTATACCCTGTACTTTGTTCTCCGGACCTTAAGCCCAACTTGGTAGATCTTTATAGCTCAGTCATATTCCCAAGTTTGAAAAACTCTCAGAAAAGATGCAGATCCTCATGGGTCCAAAAAAGCCATTGTGACACCCCAAGAGGCATTTGCAAGTTCCACCCAGTGTCCCTGGCTTTCCTCCACAGGGGCAACCTAAGGACAATAATCCAGCCACTAGAGGTGACCTAGATGATGGAGCCACTAGAGATGACCTTTTAGAAGACCTTCCCCTTCTCCCCAACTCTCCCAATATTTTAAAAACTGTATGATTATCTAAGGTTTTTTGGTTTTAATAGTTTCATTTTCATTTCACCTCTCTCTTTACTCTGAAAGTCTCTCTTGATTCCTGTTCCAGTTCTAGCTGCCCTGGGCAACATCTCCATTAATGTACCCTCCACTTATTTATTAAAAGAAAAAAAAATTGAAAAGCCCAGGTAAATCTCAGTAGACTATGATCATCTTTAACTTGGCACAGTCTAGTGGTTAAAGCAATATAATAGAAGGCAGGAATATCTGCACCTGACAAAAATTTCCTCAGAAAATCATATAAGCTCTGTATGGCAGCTCCTTTATATGTAAGGTAAGATTTATACCTGACAAGGTGTTGTGAAACATCTATATATGGCATGCATTATTTTGCCCCTCTTCATTTCTTTATTATGGCTGCTGAATACTAATTACATGACTTAAACTCATGGTTTTGGTGAATCCCCTTTGCATGATTTCAGAACAAAAATCACCCTTCATTAACTGTTTTTCTTTCTCCATTGTACCCAATAAAAACATTAAAGGAACACAGAAGTCCTGTTGTGTTGAACTAGTGGTACCTAGTCCATTAATACTTAATCGTCAAAAACGTAGTGGATATATAGTTTTCAGACTGATTTTAAAAAGGTCTTCTCCAAATAATGAGAAGAATACAAACCCTTGTACATTCAAACTGAAGTTCTTCAATGCATAGATCAAACCACAGCATTGCACTGGATTCTTTGTAAAAATTTGTAAAAGTCTTCAAGTTTCATCTGCATGAAACACTGCAGAAAAGTGAAAATTGTAGGGCTGATTTGAGCATTTTTGGTCATTTTGTCTGGATGGATGTGACACGCTAGCAAAATTGCACTGCCTCTGATTTCACATTACTGCTGTTGTTTTTGTTCCTTCTATTTTCTTTTTTTTATTTCATGAGGCAGGCATGGAAGGACACTGATGGGAGGTATTAGTCAAGGGAAGTGTTACTGCTGCTGTGAAGGTGAAATGTGTGTCACTGCTGAAGAGAGGGACTGATAGATGTGAGTGGATACATCACCATCTCTGGGTAGATGCAAGGTAGAAGAATACAGTGTTGTAGATGATAAACTGTTGTAGACACAGCAACTACATCATTCTCCTTGTACACCAATACAAGGGAAAAGGACTAAATTAATTCTTTTGGAAGCTGATGTACTCAGGATATGGACAAATTGGGGTAGTCAGAACCAAATTACACCCCTCTCGCCATTCCCTTTATACAGCACTTCAGGAATCACCACATTAATGAGACTCAACATCTTCCTCCTGGCTTTACAAAAGTCCTTTTTCAGGCCAAATTTATTATCTTCTCACACTTCTTCCTGCTGGCACACTCCTGAGGCAGAAGTACATCATTGAGTAAACACTAAACTCAGTCAGTGCAGTTGCTGCAAATGCTCATATTTGTCATGACAGTGATTCACTGGGATTTGAAATGATGGCATATTCTCAGCTCCCTGAGCATTTCTCTTCTACAGGCCCTGTGGCCTGACTGAGGCCAGTCTTACTCACTAATCTAACTTCTCTTTGCCCAGAAGGCTTTACACCTGTATGACTAAATGAAATATTAATTTCTTTTTCTGCAAAAGCATACCTTCTTTTGCTGGAAAACAGAAGCAATGCAAAGTGTGATTGGATCAATTTGTTTCAATTACTTTGTGTAATCTTGGATTTAATGTCATTTAGAGAAACTTAAAAGGAATTCTGAATTATTTTTCCTTTCTCTTCCTTCCTACGCTCAGTTTCAACACTGGAAAGAACTAATTTTGTCACTTTCACCAAAAAATTGTGCAAAAATACTTAACCTATTTTAAACGCACTTACATTTATTTTATCAGGAGTTCCTCTTCTTCCAGATGCATTTACAAATACATACAAAACTCCATCCATTTAATATGGACTAGACAAATACAACATAAACTTCATGTGTAAAAGATTCCCTATAAATCAAATCCTTCTTGGATATTAGAATATCCACTCCAAGGAAGAGAAAAGAGAATAATGAGAGTGTGTGACATAAGAACCTGAATAAACAAAAACTCTGGCACGCTAAAAGACGGAAGAATGAGGAGAAAACAAGTCAAAGGCCTCGCTCTTGAAATCTCTCCTAACTGGCAAATCACTTCTATATCAACATGCCATTGCAGCACCATGTGGAGACAGATGCTCCCTAAAGCAGTCAGCCTCCAAACAATTCAGGATATTTCAGGCCAAAGCAAGTAACCTGGCTTCTGCTAGAAAACTACCCAAACTCCAGAACATTTCATGGTAAGCACATCATCTGCTTCCACTTCAAAGCACTATGAAACAGGCAGAAAAAGCTGGAATTTCTACCTTTTTTTTTCAGGCAAGAACTGTATAAAATGTGTGTAATTATTGAATCTTTTAGATTAAAAAAGACCTTTCAGATCATCAAGTACAATCATTAACCCGACACTGCCAAGTCCACCTCTAAACCATGTCCCTAGCACCACTTCTGCCCATCTTTAAAATATTTACAGGCATGGTAACTCCACCACTTTTGTAGGCAGCCTGTTCCAGTGCTTGGAAACCTTTCCTGCAAAGGATTTGTTCCTAATATCTAATCTAAAGCTTCCCCTGGTGTAACCTGTGTCTGCTTCCTCTTATATTGTCACTTCTTACCTGGGAGAAAAGAGCAATCCCCCACCTGACTACAACCTCCTTTCTGGTACTTGTAGACAACAACAAGGTCTTCACTGAGCCTCCTTTTCTCCAGGCTAAACAGCCACAGCTCCCTTAGCTGCTCCTCATTAGATTTGTGCTCCAGACCCTTCACCAGCTCCATTGCCCTGGACCTGCTGGTCACAATATTTTTTAATACAGGTCAGGGTTCCTTCTGGCCTTCTTGCCACCTGAGCACACACTGGCTGACATTCAGCTGCTGTTGACCACTATGCCCAGGTCCTTCTCCTGTAGCCCTGCCTGGAGTTGTTGTGACCCAACACAGCACTTGGCCTTGTTGCACCTCATACAATTGGACTCAGCCCATGGATCCAGCCCTTCCAGATCCCTCTGCAGAGCCTTCCTGCCCTCCAGCACATCAACATTCCCACCTAGCTGGGTGTCATCTGCAAACTGAGAGAGGGTGCACTCAATCCCCTATTCCAGATCATTGATAAAGATATTAAACAGGACTGGCCCCAATACTGATCCCTAGTGCATGCTTCTTGTGACTGTCTGCCAGCTGAAGGCAGCACATTCACACCCCTCTCTGAGCCCAGCCAGACAAATTTTTACCCAGAGAAGAGCATGCCCATCCAAGCCCTGAGCAGCCAGCTTCTCCAGGAGAATGGTGTGCAAGTTGGTGCCAAAAGCTTTGCTGGAGTTCAGGAACATAACATCCACAGCCTTTCTCTTACCCATCAGATGGGTCAGCATGTCATAAAAGGAGATCAGATCAGTCAAGCAGCACCTGCCTTTCACACACCCGTGCTGGCTGGGCCTGATCCCCTGGTTGTCCTGTACATGTATGGGATGGCACTCAGGATGATCTGCTTCATGATCTTCCCCAGCACTGAAGACATGTGGACAACGCTGTAGTTCCCCATATTTTCCTTCCAGTCCTTCTTGTAGATAAATACTACATTTTCTAACTTCTGGTGAACTGGGACTTCCCCAGTTAGCCAGGACTGCTGGGAAATGGCAGAAAGTGGCTTTTCAGCCAGTACCCTCAGTACTCTTGGGTGGATGCTGCCTGGTCTCAAAGATTTGTGCTTGCCTAAGTGGCATATTAAGTTGCTGACCATTTCCTCTTGGATTAAGAAGTCTTCATTCTGCTCTCTTTCCCTCTCTTCCAGCTCACGGGGCCTGAGGAACAACTGTCTTTTATACTAAGACTGAAACAAAGGAGTCATGAAGCGCCCCAGCCTGCTCCTCAGCTTTTGTCCCTATGTTTCCCATGCAGCCAATAATGGATGGTGATCATCCTTAGTTCTCCTTTTGTTGTTAATGTATTTATAGAAATTTTTAAAATTGTCTTCTACAACACTAGCCAGATTAAGTTCTACTTGGGTTTTGAATCTCTCTAATTTTCTCCTGGTATAATCTCATAACATCCTTGCAGACCTCCCATATTCCCTGCCCTTTTTTTTAAAGTGAATGGGTCCCTTCTTTCAAGTTGAATTTTTTTCCTGAGTTCCAGACAAAACTTCCTGTTTAGCCAGCCTTCCCGTTTGGGACTTGGGGGCAGCCTGATCCTGTGCCTTTAAGATTTTCCTCTTGAAGAGTGTCCTGCCTTCCTGGACTCCTTCCCCCTTCAGGACTGCTTCCCAAGGGACTCTGCACACTAGTTTTCTAAAGAGGCCAAAGGCTGACCTTCAGAAATCCAAGGTATTTGATAACTCCTCTCCTTACTTCTCCAAGAATTAAAATTGTGATTACTATGCCCAAGCACCAGCCCTTTTCCGTTCACAACAGGTCCAGTGGGATGCCCTCCCTAGTTGGCTTACTCACCACCTGTGTCAGCTGCATGTAGAACATTTTGCCTGCCTCTTCATCCTGGTTAGGTGGTCTATAACAGACTCCCAACCTGATTTCTGCCTTCTTGGCCTTCCCTCTGATTCCTGCACATAAACATTCAGCCCTATGGCCAACATGACTCATCTCTAACCAACCAAAACACAGGGCTACCCTACCACCCCTCTTTCCTTGCCTATCACAAAATCACAGAATGGTTAAGGTTGGAAGAGGTCACTGAATATCATCTAGTCCAACCTCTCTGCTCAAGCAGGGTTCCCTGGAGCACACTACTCAGAAATATGTTCAGACAATTTTTGAGTATCTCCAGTGAGGGAGACTCCACAGCCTCTCTGGGCAACCTGTTCCAATGCACAGCCACCTGCACAGTGAAACAGCTCATCCTCATGTTCAGGTGGAACCTCCTGTGCTTCAGTTTCTGCCTTTTGCCTCTTGTCCCATTGCTTGGCACCACCAGATCCATCCTCCTGACACCCTGCCTTCAGATACTTAGAGACATTGATGAGGTCCTGCCTCAGTCTACTCCAGACTAAACAATTGTCCCTCCTGAAGAGTTTATAGCCATCCATTGCAGCACTCCAGGCTTGGCCTCAAAGAAAATTACCATTTGATGGAGAGAGCAGAGCATGCTGTAAGCGCTCTTGATCCCTGCTGACTGTGATGTGCCAGATAGCAGAGGAGGAGTGCTCCTCCACATCATCATGGTGAGCACTTGCACAGCAAAGGACAGAATGGCTCCCTCAGCTGAGGGACTGGCATAACTCTAAGTTTGGTAAAACAAATGTGTACTTTTCAAACACAGGACATTTCCTAAGTTGAAGCTGGTCTAGAAGAATTTCAGCAAGCTCTCTGAGTGTGAGACACTTTGGAGACAATTCAGTAGCATTCACAAGCATTGTCTCTCCAAGCTATTTAATTTACTGCTGTCACCTAAATGCTTTAGCAATCCTGGAAATATTTCTTTATGCTGATATATTTTGGCAGCTGTAATAATTAATGTCTGTGGAATAAAAGGTGTGTGTATAAATTGCTGTATATTTTTGTGTAAGTGGCTGCACATGAATGCAACCACAGGCATTTGATAACCATAAAAAAAGTGTGAATGCTGAGTTCAGATCCAATATGCCTATTGATTAAAATGCCAATAACAGCTATGTATTGTAAAAATTAGGGACAGATTGCAAGATTATACATGGAGCACAAAAGGAGATGACTTGTTTAGATTATGTTATTATCTCTAGTGAAAGTAGTCCACATAATTGTTGTGTCAAGTAAGATTTTTACACTGCAAGTTAAAAAAGTGTGGGGGAGCCTGTTAACCCCACTTGTCTGACCTGTTCCTGTCAGAACTATCTTTAGTTGGAGCTTCAGAATGAACAAACCACATAAATTCTATACCCCCTTTCTAACATTATTATCCCCCCTGCTGGTTTAATTTATGTGTTTAATTTTGGTTTGCTGGGTGCAATATGGCTAATTGCTTGAGAACTGTGCAACCTTACAAGTGAAATTTTGCTTTTATAATTTGTAGCACATCAAGTGTAATAATATTCATTTAATTTCTGAAAAAGGTAATTATGCTAATCGAATTATTTGAATAAAAATTCACATAGTATGCAGGATAATGTCCTCTACCTCTTAATTTATACTAATGTAGGTCTGCAAGGAATTTTTAATAATGTACTTCAACCCAGGGCCAGGAAGGGCTAGAAAGAAACAAAGGACTGACAGGTCTTAAATGGACAAAAAGGCTGCAAAGACAGAGGTCTTTGCAGCAAAAGCTGTCAGAAATGATGCAGGTATTGAATTTGGATAGTTGCTGCAAGATGCAGTAAGCAGCCCCTGGTCACGTAGGGGGATGTGGTCTTGCTATGTTTAGCTAACAAGATTAAAGTAAGGGAGGAAAAACAAGGCACTGCAGGTCAGCAACATGCAAGCAGGTCTTGCAAGGTGTAACCCTTGGTGCAGATAACCCAAAAAGTGTGGCACCTGACAAGGGCCAGCACTGTGTGAGACTGACCATGCAGAAGCTGCCGCCCAAAAGGACATGGCACCCAGCTTCTTCCATCACCCTGGAGGAAAGCACAGTGGCAGGAGAGGAACAGCACCTCCCTTAGTCCCAGGGAAATACAATCTGGTTTTAGAGCCATCCACTAGGCAACATTTAGGCATGATGGCTTGGAAATGGCTCATAGGGCACCACACATACTGCGCTCTGATGCCCAGACATCTTCCATGCTGGACAAACTCTGTTTCAGCATTTGGATGGTGAACTCAGAAGCAGTGTTGACCAATAAAGAAGCTTTTAGGGCTGAGAAGGGCCATTTTTTTTTTGAGGGGTGGTGGTGGTGGGGGGGGGTGGTTAGCCAGGGGTTCTGCTAAGATGTAGCCCAGAATAAGCCAACATCTCATCTGACCATCAGCCTGAGAGATGCACATTCAGGCCATTCCATGCCCCCAAGCCACAGCTGAAGCATCCTGAGAGATGCCTTAAGGCTTTTGCTGTTCAAGGATGGACATCAATTTAATTTTCCTGCAGTCATTAGGATTGTTGCTGCATTGGGTGACTGCTTGCAGTGGGGAAGTCATGCCTTCAGCTACACTCTCTTTGCATTCAGCCTTTAGGATCCCTATGCAAATGAGGTGTTAATGCAGCATAGTTTGCTGTATTTTATTTTGGAGGAGATCAATTATCAGTGTGGCCAGATTTAAAAACATGTGATCTCCATCTCTTCCCAGAGTAAAATTGTGTCCCCTGGCTCTTGCACGTGTTGCTCAGTGAGAGGCTGGTGTCTGTCAACATTAAACCACACTAAAATCTCCTGCAGCAGTGCGGAGTTCTTGCTTTTAAAATTGTACTGCTGGGGGTTTCCAATGTTGATTACTGCATTTGTAGCAATTTCCAAGACTTGGAATGAGGAAACTGTTGCAGATCCTCTGGAAATGGCTTAAACAGGGAAACATTATGTGTGAAAGTATCTAAAGGTGGTGACTTTCATACTAGGGTAATATAAAATACTGTGATTAATTCCCAGAGTGTCAGTTCATGTTTTCTCCCTGAATTATTACAGGAGGGTTTTCTTACATGCCATTACTATATTTACAGGTCATAAAAGAGCAGGATTGGCAGCCTAAAAGCTTGAAGAAACTGTTTATCCATGGAAAGGGTGTTGTTATGAGGGGCAAGTTTTGCAAAACTCTGTGTTTCTTCCTTTTACCAGTGCTCTTGCCCTCCTCCTTCTATACTAAGTTAATCATTCACAGAATTGGTGATTTCAAGGTCACAAATAAGGAGACACTTTTTGCAGCTTCTCGTTTTTGCTGGAAAAGAGGGGGTACTGAGGTCAAGCCTATTCATTTCACAAATGCTGGCTGACATTAATATCTGAATGCTTTCTTGATTTCCTTTGTTGGGTACGGGAAATAGCTTTAAAATCTTGTATACCACAATGTGGTAGCTACTGCCTTTTAATGCTGATCCCTATAGGCCATCAATCCCTAACTAGTGTGGCTACTTACTGAAATTGAGATGGTTTCACACTGATTTATAGGTAAAAGATTCCTTGTGTCATGACTAATTCTTCAAGTTGTATGGTTCTGCTTAATTTTTTAAATTTTTAAAATTCATTTGGCCATCAACCACCTCTGATTTTTAGGTAGAAGTCTTCACTGATTTGATTGTGGAGTACTTAAGAACATTACTGGATTATATGGCCATGTGTTTTTATGGAGTTGAGTTACTTAAGGATGTCAGAACATTTGTTTATGAGATTTTTTTTTTGGTTTTGTTTTCCTTTGATAGCTTTAAATACAAAGTGCCTTATAAGTGGGGAAGAACAAGTTTGTATGAAATAAAAATGACTGTGGATCTTCACTGAAAACACATAGGAGGCTATTTTTACTTTCATTGCTGAGTTTTGCAGAATAAACAGATTACAATAAACAGAATACAGAGAGATGATAGCATTATTATTATTATTTATACAGCACCATAAATGTGCATTCTGCTTAACATACAAATAAAAGATATCTCAGGAGATCACTTCAAGTTCAACTCCAGCATAAAGCACAACTTTCTCCGGAACATTTCCTTTTTTCACAGTTGTTAAGAACAAGTGTTTCAGACTGGAGTACATTAAACTGAGGAGCTGAAATCCTTACCTAGGCTCAAAAAGAATGTGATTTGATCATATTGCTTAAGTGTATAGGCCAAACTCACCCTGTGTTAAAAATCCTCCTGACTGCAGGGAAGCCAGGACTGACACAACATTCCCACCAAAGCTGCTGGAATCCAAGAGTGCTCTGAACTTGTGAAAATTAGGAAGATTTTCAATGTTTTTAAAGGTGATGCCTTACTGTAGGGCATAACACCTCACAAAAATTATTGCAATATGTCAAACTCTGTATTAAGCACATTGCTCACAGAGATCAACCAAAATCTTAATAATTAAAAAAAAAATATTCTCTTATTTTTAAAAGAGAATAAACACAGAAATGATTCAGGCCTAGAGAAGCTCTGTGAGAAAGGAAATGTTGGAGACTGAATAAATTTAGAAACCCCACTTGGAGCACTGATCCAGTGATAAGTTGTGTAAGCTCATCTCCTAAGGCGTTGAGAACATGTACATGCACTGCTGTTACCCATAGACATGAGCTGGGAGCCATAGGGGTGAAGGGAAAAGCTCACTCCAGAGGAACAAAATATTCCAAATGAACAGTTTTAAAGGAAAATCAGTGAAAATACTAACCAAGTAGCACAACAAATTAATTGAAAATGGAGCATTAAAAATACTCATTAAAATAAATGTCTATATAGTATAGTATTTACAGATTTCAAAGGGAGGAAAGAATGTTTGTTGGAAGACTTTGTAATTTGCAAGGCAATAAGAGACACTGGCAGGTGCCAGGCTCCTTGGGGATAAATCATGGCCATGCTTCACAAGTCAGGAAGGAATATAAGTTTCAGCGCATCTGCAACTAGGATCTTTGGCAGGATGCAATGTTTTGTGTACCAAAGGGACACATCTCCAGAACAAGTTCTTTCTTATAGAACTTAATTTTTAATGTAAAACTCCATTAATAAAATTGTGGCAGGAAGATTTATCTAACTTTAATGTCTTGACAAACTGGGTAGTGCTTCTAAATAGCCTTTTTTTTGACATTTGTAGAAATTCACCCAATGAAAAAAAAACACTTCATCCCTTTGAGTGAATGAATTGTGCTGCTGTTGGGGCGCTGAACATTTACTGCAGCAATAAGCAATGAGAAATAGTGTCCCAGTAAGAATACCACCTTAATCATACAGCTTTTCATCATGACACAAAGATAAACCAATCCAAAACCTTTCCCCTGAATACAGATATTCAGAGCAGGCTCCCAGAGCCATCTTCATCTGTTGTCCCTGTTTTCTCACACAGATGTCACAGGAATGCTGAGGCTGGAATTTTGCAGTTCCTCTAAACATGAGATAATGCTATTCTTTCTAATCATCACTGTCAAATAGCTAAGAATTCCTTAAGTGCTAGCTAAGCAGTGATGGAGAATAGACTTGGAAACATTCTAAATCTGTACTGGAAAACAGGACTACAACATTTTTCTCTGTGCAAGAGTTTGCTTTGAGCATATGCACTGTCCATATCCTGAACTCTTCATAAACTGCAGCAGTAAACAGAGAGTGCTGCATTACAGTGTTCAAAAAGTCCTCCAGATACTGTGCTTGTCTTTAAGTCATGAACAAAATTGATTTGTGAAGTCTGTATTGAATACTTTATCTTCAAGCAAGAACAGTAAGAACCTGTGGAAGCCTGTTTTTTTAAGGAATGGAAGGAAAAAATGCGAAGTCCTTGCTTCCGACCAAGTAAGACCTGACACAATTTCAAGGACGTGTGAGTGGTAAAAAGACCTTCTAGCACTGCATTATACCCTCAAGTTGCAAAAGTTAGTAGGCTGGAAATGTTCATTGTTCCAAATCTGAATGGATGAAAGGGCCTTTGGTTCTCAAGGATTTGTCCATAACAATTCAGACCACGTTAAAGTTTGGGGATTTGTCCTTTTCTATTAGTTTGACCCAGGGGTTAGAAAACAACTCTACTGGAAAAAATTCTAGACTCCTGCAAATTTAGTAGAACTTTTGTAGTCGGTCATGTCTGGAGTGGGATTTTCTTGATTGTCTAAAGCAACCAGCACAGTCTGAAGAAAGTTCTGTAAAACCAAGAAGAAAATTTCTCTTCCAGATATTAGAAAACACAGACGCCAATTCTGTTGAATTGAAGCCCATCTTTACAGCCCTTCCCAGTGTGATAATTGATTTCAAATAGCTTTTAAAAACAAGGGATGGCATCCAAAAGAAAGGCTCTCTGGTATATCTGGCTGGCATTTATTATTACAATCCAGTTTCTGAGGAAACGTTTTTGGACATAGTCCTTTTTCTTACCTGAAAAATAAGATCAGGAAGATTATAAAGTAATTTGAATGAGGGAAATAGAAATTTGTCTGGATATTTTGTTTTAAAAGTCTCAATCACCAAATAGCCTCTAAATCAACAAATAACCCCTAAAGCTGTGAGAAAGCCTAACAAAAAAATTCTGTTTAAGAGCTAAAGGAAATTCTCTCTTGTCCAAAGGGGTTCAGCTAGTGTCTCAAGGTCTGTTCCAGGTGTTTTTAAATCTGCATGTTTTAAATCTGCTTTACCTTGATAACCCTTCCCAAGACTATCCAGGAAGAGGTTTGGGTGCTCTGAGAATTCAGAAATAAAAAGAACTCTCCAAAGTGATCTTAGTGCTAACTTCAGCTGCCTCTGGCCCTCATCCAGCAAAGCACTTAAATCTGTTCTTCTCTTTGAAATTGGCTTGGCAATGTCAACAGGGCTTCTCACATATCTGCAGTTAAATACCAGCATAAATGATTATTTAGATCTAACCCCTCTGTATCAAGGCTTGAAGTACCCACAGTAGTCACTGTAAGAGAGGGCCCTGTTTCATATTTCTGTTGATCATGTTAACATGTTACTTTTCTCTTTCTACTCACTTGTTTGACTTGCCACACACTGCTCTGGTTCATGCTCCAAAGCTTCTTTGGCCCAAATTAATCCTCCTCAGTCTAAATATCCCCACTCAATCCCTTCAATCACCTCCTTGGTACCCACACATATTTACTGCAATTGCCTGTGTTCATTGCTGGGGAGTGCTGACCTTCAGTGGTGGCAGCAACGCTTTTACTAATTAAAGAACAACTCACCTTCTCTAGCTTTGCCCTTCGATTCCTCCTAGAAATCCTTTTCTCCTTAACAGAAAAACGTCTGGATGATGGAATAAAGCACAGCCGTCTGGTGACCCTTGGTTGCGTAGAAATCTAATAGCTGTCTTGCAAGCTGGAGATCCACCTTGGCTTTCTTTTCTCCTTAGAACTTTGGAAAAGCTAATTGGAAAGCAATCACAGCCCAACACTTAGTAGACTTTCACATTTCAATAGCAAACAATTTTTTCTGTGTTCAAGAGGCACACTCTGGGCAATTTGGTCCCTTTCATAGAAGGTTGGTAGCTTGATCTTGGCTAGAGAAGAAGGCTACAGCATACCACTTTTATTACCTTCTTTATATCAGAATAAATGTTTTATAAAAGTTCAGAAAATAATTTCTTATGTCAGGGAGAAAGAAACTTAGGTCTAGTACTCAAAATGCTTTAATTAGTTTTCCTTGAGTCTGTTTTCTCTGTTATCCCACTACAGCTGAATCAGTTTTATTATCCTGAAGAAATAATTTGCTCTTATTAAGACCAAGTACTCTGTTCAATAATTTAATATGTTACATTCATCTTTAGCATTAAAAGGGCTGAGACAAAGTTCACGGAAATCAATGGAGAGTATGCTAGGGACACCAAATGGCTTTGGATCCTGTTAAGGGAGTTTTAGTCTGAAGAAGCATTTATATTGTGGTTATTATGTGCAGCATTTCTAGCTTGGATATTATTACAGGTGTAATTATGGTAGTCAAGGGCTCTGTGGGGCCAAATGGCAAGTATTTATGCAAGTCCTTTAGCAGGTGGAGCCTTTTTTAGACTGAGTTCTTTGCTTCCATGGTTACACTACTACGAATACCTGCCCTTGTTACCTTAAATTTAGTTTACTTATGGTTACACAAATTGAAGTCACTCCAGTATAGCCAAATTTACTCTCCCTAGACGTTTCTTGTGTTATGGTGATATCATCTCTTAAATCAGAGATATATCTCTGTCTGGTTTTCCTTCATCACTGGCTGGATCACACTACTGCTTGTCAGCAGTCACCCATAACAGACAGTCTTCTCTAGCAGTATTGTCATTTTCACTTACAATCTATTTTCTCCTTTCATTACTCAAAAAGGTTTCAATACTCCTCCTTTTCTGATAGGTAATTTTTGTTCCAGCCACCTGTGTTTCCCTCATGGATCTGTTAATGGCAATAAATTAATCCCTAGATGCATTATAGCATGGTTGAGCACCATTGTATTGACAAGTGAGCCAGAAAAGCCCTTCTAGCTCAGTTCCTCAGAGACTGAATATAAAAAGCCATCCTAGAACATCCTACACTGATATTAGGCAGTATAAAAATCGTGCTGTGTGCTGGAAATATTATTCTCCTCCAACTGATAGTGAAGCCTAATGATTATCAAAGGTATTTTGAAAGCGTCCAGTACACTTGTCAGTCTGAGAATCACAAGCAACTATTTTAATTTCAGGAGAAAAATGAAAATGCCACAATAAGCATCTTAAACATTTATTTAACAGGAGAGAAAGTCCCTTATCATGTTCATTGATATTCAAGAAGGCAAAATCTGATGTCTGTAAGTAATCTTATGTACTCAACTACAGTCCGTTTTGTTATGGTCTTGTATGTCCAGTTGAAATTCCTTCTCCATAATCTACTGGGACATTATCGGCCAGATCCAAAGCTGGGTCAGATCAAGATTAATGGTGGAACTCAATCTTAGAAGCCTTTTGTATTCTAAATGATCCTGGGGTTCTACAAAGGGGCAACTTGAAATGTTTCTCTTTTTTTTCTCTTTTGCCTTGTACACTATTTCAAAATGTAATGAAAATTCCTTAAGACAGGGAATTTTGTGTCCTAATTTTCCATTGCTTTAATTTTTATTTCTTTTTTTTTAAGCTTGTGAGAAATTAGGCTAGAAATAAATAATTTTCTTTAAGTTTTTTCACAAGTATGAAATCCTTAAATTTTTAAGGAATGCTCTGAATCATGTGAGGGAAGCATAGAGTAATCTGGCTACAAGAACTGGTATCTTGAACCCTGTAATTAATTTTAAAGTCATGCTACTGGAGCCCTTCCACCGTCTGTGTTCTCGATGTGTGGACTTCACGAGAAGTAGTGCTACAACCTCTAAATGGAAGGAAAAATGAGGGGACAAATTGAGCAGTTATTAAGAACAGAGCTATTTTCCTGATGAAACATGACTTGTGCTGACAGTGGAGTTTTAAAGTACGCTACAGATTTAATAGTCATAAGTAATATTTCACTGGTGATAAGTGATGCTTGAGAAAGATAAATTTTGAAGGAAAGAAATTCTGCCTGAGTTTGTTCAGACATTTGTGTATCTTTTATTCTTGGATACCTTTACCACAACATCTATAAAGAACCAATGCCTAGACTCTGGGGGCAGCTGAGCTTAATTTCTAAGCCTAATGCATCTATGCCCAAATATATTGGAGTTTTGTCCATAGTCCTTGTACCTTTTTTTTAACTTCAGAACAAAAGGAATGTAAGAATATATTGATATCCTACACAGATTAAGTGAATGACCCCGATACAACCAATTAATAATGTATATTCTCACTTGAAGGGTTAAAGAAGGCAGCTCTTGATTTATAACACTCAAAATACCTGATGGGGAGCATGAGCTCATAAGTCAGAGGAGCATAGGCAGACTTCATGTCTCACTGCCTATTCTTCTTTGGGAGGTTCTGAAATATGATTCAAAAAAGATCTTATCGTGAGTGTATGTAGGTGAAGATAGGACTTATTATGCATTAATTATAATCTACCACAAGCCCATCAGAAGGCTATTGCTGGGCCAAAGAAAAATGCCTCTTTAATGTAATCTTGATGGCATACGAATCTGTATCATAGTTCCTGCTATGTATGTAGGAACAAGTGTATTACTGTATAACTGTATTAAAGTAGCTTTTGCAAAACTTCTCAGCTTTTCCACAGGGTTTTAAAAGCTAATATCAGTGTTGCTGTAATATAAAAGAAAGATTTTGTTCTTACACTTTTTAAATGTGAAGTGCACGTTTGATATTCTTCATACAATACTGGTTTTTAATGAGGTAAAATCTGTACAAAGTGTCTGTTTCTTGATTGATAGAAAAGCAAGAGAAGAAATTAGTATTGTGAGAGAATATTATTTGCTTCTCTTGGCACTATTTTTTGGTCTTCATAGCTGAATCCTTTATTATTTTCATCCTTTCTCTATTGAAATCTTAGGGCAGGGAATACTTGTGGAGCAGGATATACCTCCAAGCACACACAGGTGTACTGAAGAGCCTTATGTATGAGCTCCTGCAGTGATTCTTTAAATCCTTAAGCTAATCTATTGTCCATCTTCTCTATACCCATGTGCTGTTCTTCTTTTTCTCTGTTTTTAAGTTGGACAATTCTATTTTCCGCTTCACTGAAATGAGAGTCAAAAGCCTTTGATTTATACCCCCAGTTCTCTCATTTACAGATAGTACCATTACAGGGATTTTTCACTAGCCATTCTGCTTTCAGGTAAGCTTAGAATTGCTCTGGATCTTGACAGCTGTGCAGCAGCAATAGGCTCAGGAGAGCTGCAAGAATGAGTCATGTGTTCTCCAGTGGCAAGTGGGGAAGAATTTGTATTCTCAAGATGTAAGAGGTGGTTTTCTCCTCTTTTACTTCAAAACAAGACTTATTCCTAGTTGTTCTAGCCAACTAAACTGATCAGCAAAGCCACTAGTTTTAGGTCAAGACAAAAACAAATATGTTTTAAAGTGCAAACAAATGTGTCACCTCCTTTCCAACAGGAGGACAGCCACACTTCTGTCAGTGTTTCTTGTAGGTTGCTTCTCTTCCCTTCATGGCCTGCTGGAAGAACTTGCTGTTACCTGGGGTTCCCAGGAGAAAGTGCGTGCACTCCTTCACTCCCGTGCTCCTTGTCCATCCAACCTCTTTCCATATGCGGTCCCAGGGGTGTGGAGTGCAAGCTGTTCTCTAACAGCTGTACTTATGCTATAAATGTAATTGTAAAAATTTCTTATCCAAAGCCAAGAGCCCTTGGTGAGCCACCTTTTATTAGCAGTGGGCAGCAGAGTGTTTGCAGAAAGGGACAAGTGTCAGGTCGTGCATATGTGGTGAAAATCTCAGAGAGTTGCCCAAATGCTACTGGAAGTTGACAGAAACTAAGCACTTAACAGATCCTTTCTGCTCCAGCACACCTTGTCCTGAGATAGAGATGTACTACACATGCAGGACTCAGTGCTTCTAAGGTGTGGTTTGTTCCTGTTAAAAATGAAAGAAAGAAAGGAGAAAACTCAATGACACTGCTTTCTACTGAGTCTAATGAGATTCCTAGTTCATATTTTTTCCTAGCTAGACTCTTAAATATATTTAGAATATAAACTACAACAGAGAAAATCAAGGGGTTTTATTTCAATTCTCTGACAACCTCTGATTTAAATTCATTGCACTGATACATTTAAAAAAATTAATGTTCCTGTATTTAAAAGGGTTAATAAATGTAGTAAAAGCATTTCTGCTTTACAGATAATGATAGCATTTAACAGCTCCACATGAGTGCCAATATTAATGCTATGCTGAGGTATATGGTGATAAGGAAAGCAAAGTTTTTACTGCTTTTCTTAGATGTTTTTTACAACCAACACTCAGCCAAACTGGGAACAAGATGGCAATGCCACATTCCTTTATGTCCTGCTAGCTGCATGACACCTCTGTTTAATGCACCTACCTCCAGCACACTGAATATATCAGCCTCTTTTAGACACAGCTGCCAGAACTGATGTCAGGAAGGAAAGTGCAAGACCAGGCATAGGCATATCTTTAGGCTGGCAGTCAGAGAAAAAACTCTTTCTGGAAATTTTTTTTAAGGACAATTTATTTTGTAGCATCTCTTTAGGGCAGCAAGAAGGGTCAGAAGTTAAATGAGAGAGCAATTTGTTGACAACATGGGGAAAATGCTGCTAGTGGACTTTGAAGTGGGAAATGTTTCTTAAAAGCAGACCAGATGGAAGTTGATCATTTTGATGCTTGCAGGACACCGAATAGACATATTGTCAATTACCTAAAAGACTGCACAATTTATCAAATATGAGTTGCACAAGAAGTGAAAGAGAAGTTGTCCATATAAGGGAGTTCAATGAACAAGTTAGCCCAGCTGAGTGAAAATCTCTAGCAAGAGATCTTACTTTAAGCATATTTTTGATCTCAGATAAAAGATTACACTACACAGTGGTGTTTTCTCTTGGCCTTGTTTTTAAGCTGGATTTCTCAACGAAATGTTGTTTAAACACTCAGAGTGTCTACTTCTTTTCTGTTATCATGCCTTGCCTTTTAAATCAACTGGTGATTTTTGACAAAGGGTCAGAGGTCTCAGATATGCTCTCTTCCTACTCAACTACTGCATACAGACAGTTTGATAGAGAGCTCCCTGCTAATGTCTTCTTGTTGCAGTAGGAGCACAAACTATATCAGGCACCAGTGAGTCTGTACTGATACAGTGTGTCCTGAGAAACAAAGCCAGAGAAAGGCAGGTTTCATTCTTTGTGCTGCTGATGTTGTTTTATTTTTTCCACAATCTACTAAATTCAGTAGCCAGTTTATGCAAAAAGACTATCATATTTATAAAAGGCCATACATTAACAAACTAATTCATTATTGTTATTATTATTATTGTTAAAAGTATTTGAAAACTTATTATGGTACAGACTTACATACACACCTAAGCATCCAAGGAAGAAATGGGCTGATTAATTTTCTATATCAGTAAAACCTAGCACTTTATTTGCCTAAAATACTGAACTACATGAGACCATTGTACATGATACTATATGGGAAGTAAATGATAGGTGAGCTTGTAATGTTGGCCATGAACCATCAAAAAACTTGAGTCTATGTGGTTTTGACCAAAAAAAATCAAGGTAAGTATCTCAGAAAAGCCTAACAGATAATAAACAGAATGAGGACTCCTTAAACATTAATGCATTTACACGTGGAAGTGGGAAGAAATACATATGAGGGGAAAAAGGGGATAATTTTGTTGTGTCTGAGAGCCACACAATTAGAGATGCGTAAAGCAGCAAGCTGAGATATTAGTGAAAGATATCAAACTTATCAATCTGATCTAGAGACAGTACAAACAAACTAGTTTAGGCAGCATTAGTGCTTAGCAAACTGACCTCTGTGTCTGTGTGTCTGTGAGTGAGCGTGATACACTCAAGAAGTGCCAGATTGGTGTTAACTGCAGGCCAGTTGTTTATAGCTTAGGAAATTCTTAGCATAAGACCAACAAGAAGCCTGTGGGATTATCCATACCAGCACAATCCTTGGGGCATCACAAACATCTTTGCATAAAGCAAGACCAGCTGGCAGAAAGGAAGAATAATTTTCTCTAATATTTGAATTTATTAGCCATAAAGAGAGGCTGACAAGAAATGTAAGGCATGACCGTGTACAACAGGAGGCAGAGGTCAAACAAATGCTGCATATCCTGAATTCCACAGGAAACACCCCTCCAGAGGACAGCAGTTACAATCTTCAGGGACTGTACTGATTAAAATGAAAGAAGAAAATACAAAGACAGGAGCAGGAGCAGAAGCAGTAGCAGAGAAAGCCAACACATTCTGAGCTGGCTACTATCAATCAAGTTAGTACTTTGCCCCTTAATATCTGGAAATTCAGTTTTCCCTCAGCAGAGCTGACTATATGTACTTTCCCAGTCTACTGCAATGGAAAGTTCAATCACCTCCAGAGAGCAAGTTGCAATCCTAAACAAATTATATAATTAAGAAATAATTTTCAGAAAACTGATCTAAGTTGTTTGAGACACAGCCCTATTGAAATTTTTGTCTCTAAGCAGCCTTAGGCTCTCAATGAGGTTTAAGGGATTATTTAAAAATATAGATATTAGAGACCATGTGAATATGCCAAATATTCCACAATGTCTGTCCTAAGGCTACAAACCACCAGGCTATTCTATCTAGCAGAAAGTAATAAAAAAGCCATTAAACTCAGACCTCACTGAAGTCAAATGAAAGAGAGGAAAAACACAAACCCTCCAAATGTTGATGTGTTCAGTGATGTGTTTCAGTGAGTGAAATGACTGAATTTTGTACCCTGTACATTTGTATACTAAAGCACATGTCTAAAAAGAGAGGAAGCATAGGGAAAGAAGGAAAAAAGGAGAGACCTGAGGGACAAAAAAAGAATAGCTTTGTCTGAGGATCTCAAAAGACACAGTGACAAGATCCAGATACAGAGAGCTGAAGGAGCTCTTCAAAGTCACCGTGAGAAAACCACTTTCTACTCAAGACTATGCTGCCCACACATCCACAGTGCATTTTCTCACACACACAGCCCAGACCCTGCAAACTGAGTTGGATGTAGGGCGTATGGGGTGGGGGCAGGTGTGGCAGACTGACAGCCTGAGCACACCAGTGATGAGCAGGAGTTCACCCACCTGCCACTGGCAATATCCTCTGCCCAGGAGGCACTTCACATGAAAGCAAATGAGGTGTTAGCTGACTCAAGCGGTGCAGAGGTCACTGCTGATGAAAGACTAGTGAGCAGGAATTCAGAGGAGCAGCTTGACAGGAATGCAATGGCATGACAGGAGCCAAAGGAGTTGAGCATGCTGCCCGCATCTATTCCTGAAAAACAGAACAGAGGAAGGTGAAGAGGCTCAGCTGCTTTGCATATAACCTAAAGAGAGAGGACTCAGTGAAGGAGGACTGAAGATATCAAAGGAAGGTTTTCCAAAAGTGATGACAGTGGCAATGTGCTTTCTGCTGAGCTTTGTCCCACCATTTGCTGAGGGCATGCAGTCCTAGGGCTGTGCCCTGCAGCTGTGGGCCCACACAGCACCTCATGTGCTGGCATAAGGAGCTCCAAGTGTTTGCAACCACAGCTCATCATGTTATTGTGGGAAGGGAAACCGCTGCTGGAACACATGTGCTCTCTTGAAAGCAGGGAAAGCTGGTGAGAAAGAAGGGTAAGAACAGACTTTTGGGCACACTTTGAAACAAGGCAAAGCTTAGGTCTGCTCAAAACTTTTTTGTCACTTTACTGACAGAAAACAGGATTTTCAGCTAGTTTATATATTCATGAAAAGAACTGATTTCTATAAAAAAGCTTCATATTTTTAGGAAGGGGATTAGGAGAAGATGAAATTTTTCATGCAACTGAAAAGACTACAAACACTTCTTGATTGCACTTAATGTTGTCTCAGTGTAAAGAGCTGCCAAAATTTTCCCTATCACCTCCATGATTGAGTACAGAAATGAACCGCAAGCCAATGAAATCTATTTTAAACAAAGCCTTGTAGTCAGCAGTGCCAAAACACATCTTTATTTTTAAAATAATAAATAACATTGACAAAAATTGCAAAAATAGGAATCATTTTGATGTCATGGCCCAGTTCAGGGAAAATATGTGTCAAATTACCTGAATGACCTTTTGAAAATATTTTGTGCAAAAAAAAAACAAAACAAAGTTGAAATCATATCCTTAGTTAGTGTCAGTGTGTACAGATAAGAAACAAACCACTTGTTCTTAGGTCTGGAAATGAATGCAGGCAATAAATATCAGATCCATTATTTCTCCTTTAACAAGCAGTGCAATATTTCAGCCAAGAAATCTCCAGCCACTCTCAATTGTTGCTAGCAGCCAAATCTAATCTAAAGACTGAGGACATGGAAGAAAGTGGGATACAATTTCTGTCTTATCCTGAAGTCTATACCAAGAATAGCCTTCGCTTGATCCAGAAGAACAGTTTATGGCTCCAGGACTTGAATACCTTCCCTGTTGCTCACTTACATGCTTTTCTTGCAGGAAATCAAGTTCCTGCTGCCAATTATGTTCATCATCATCATCCACAGAGTCTTACTAATCTGAGAGACTTTTGTTAGTCTGAGTGTGCTACCCTGAGCTGGTATTTAACTTCATCCCTGCCAGGTCACAGTATATGGTCAAAGAGCACCCACAACTCTAGGGATATGGAGGGGCAGAAAACTGATGGGTGAATGGGTCAGCTGGAGATGCTTCTTCCCTGCCCCACTGTGCTTTAGTCATGTCTGCCACAGTCAGTTGTGTATGTCAAGGTCTTTTTTCTTGAATAGCACCTTTAATTTCCCAAAGGGTATCTAAAAATACCTAAATAGAGGATTGGTATGAACACTTCAGTTCTGAAATGGAGAGGTCTGTTTTCTATTTTATTTATCAGTTAGATACAAAGCAGTGGAGTGTAACTGCTGTTGCTGTGCTAAGTAGCTCTTACACTGCCCAGCACACACCCCTGTGCTAGAATGATGTTTACTGAGGGGTCAGAAGTAGCAGGCTTCTATAGAAAGACACTGCATTATGTGTGGTTGGAGGTCGGCTCTTGAGTCTCGGAGTTTGGCTCCTTTGAACTCCACTGTTGGGATCTCTTTTACTTTTAGACTTCTCTTTCTGATGGAAAAGTCCAACATCTTAAATCAAGGCTGTATTTCTTTCCTTGCTGAAAAAAAGAAAGTGGGGTTATAGGGGAAGTGTTGTCCTTCCTTGTTTTGAGTCACAGTGGAATAATGCCTCCAAGCAGCCTTTGCTTACTGTGGCTCCCAAATAATGCTGTCAGCAGGACAAGGGGGCCCCAGGAAATAAGACACAAATTTTCTCAGGTGCATGAAATAATTCTTTCATCATTCTCAGCATGTCTTAGAGGTGCTCTTTGTAAAAGTCAAATATTGATTTCTATGTAGATGGATATCCGTGTAGATGGATATCTGTGTAGGCACCCAACTCTTGCAGACAAGCTTCATGAGGTATTTGCTGTCTGAAATGTGAAAGCTGCTTTCAGTTACTTCCCCTTTCCTATTCAGATTTCCTAAAGATTTTAAGTTGTTTGATAAGTTTTTTTTTAATTTTTGTGCCCTTGTGCTTAGATTTGCTAACCCCTCTCAGGCCTGGCTAAGCTGGCTTTGGTTGTACTGCCAATGAGCATTAACATACGTAAGATTACTCAGATACAAAAGTGTTTTCAGAGAAAGAGGCTCTTGCCATCTGATGGCTGTGACAATTTATAGAGACAATTTCTATGTTTTGCATGGGTGAAAATTCCTTAAAAGAATAGGAAAACACAAGAAACACAAGAAAAGGGCATTGTAGTAACACAATGAGCAGAGCTGGTCCTTGCTGAGTTAAACCAAAACTCTGTTAAGAATGAAGTTTGGCAGCTTCATTTTGGTATCTCTTCAGTTGTTTTTGGCATGCTGGCATTGCCTGCAAAGAGTGAAATTTAAGTGAAAAGCCCTGTTTTGTCCTTTTCTGTTCACAGAAGTCCAGCCACTTCCGTGTCTCCATGAAATGATATGAAAAGGAATCCAGCTCTGAGACTTCCTAAGCACAATAAATCTATTTAGCTGTCAGAATACAATGTTCAGAGTCCAGGCCCCAATTTCTGTCTCTGAAATTTCCAGTTACTGAATTAAAGTGACGAGGTCTGTCTGGGTGATGATGCTAATCATCAGGTAAGCTCATTATCTAAGGATGGTGATGCAACACATGGTCCCTTTTTTTCCCCTCTAAGTGGCCTTCTGAAATTTAGAGATTCTCTTTCTTTCATGTGCTTTGGATTTATTCTGTAGAAAGTTAGCTTCTTTGGGGAAAAAAGTCACACTTTTCTCCAGGTGTAGAAGGTATATTTTCATATGCCTATTTCCAGCGTGAAATCTGACAGTGGTTAACTGGGTAGCACCTTGATGGGTCTTGTGTTTTGCCACCCTCACTTTTTACTGTTACTATGATTTCATTTATGTTGCATCCATTGGCCACAAGTCTATGGTCCAGCCTGTGGAACCCAGGGAAAAATAGCTCCTAAAAATCTAGTTTTGGATTCTTCCCAGACTGTCCAGTGGTTCCTATTTGGCTTTCTGCCCTCTGTGTTACTTTTGTGTACTTTTCATTTAAGGGTAAGTATTTGCTTCTACTTTGCAGTGGTTTCCAGCAGATACCTGGGTCTGTTCACTGACGTTTGAATGAGAGAATCCTTTCTGTCTAGAATTATTCCCATTGCTGAGTGCACTGGAATCTACTCCCTGGGTACTTTGCTTTGGCCATATAACAGTTAGTCACTGTATTTTACTCTGGCTGCCTCATTTCTAGGAGCTTGCTTCAGACTCCATTGAGTTTATTGCCTACACTGTGTTAAACCACAGTTCATTATTGTCGTCATTTTATTAAAATAGTCTCTAAGTGCACCAGATTCTGAACACTTGACTGCAATATTCCACGGACATCTACTTTATTTTTTTATTGGTCAAAGCCAACAGTAAAGCTGCCATTAACAGCCAAGCTAACGCCTTTGTGAAGTGCTTCCATGCTTTTTCAGTGCCTGGCAGTTACTTGTTGGCCCTTAAATGCTGTATCTTGGCCCTCGGTGCACATTGCTTTTGCATACCAGAGGTCAAACACACTTCTATTGCACAGGAAACAGCATTAAACTAGCTGAAATCCAGTTCTATATTTAGAGCTTGATACATTCTTTATAAGTTTTGTGTTATCTCTTCTGATCTGAAAAGGAAAGCGATGCATTTGGCCTTTGTGCCATATATTAAACTCTAGAGTGTTAAATAGAAAGGGGAAATGTGTATGAGTTGATAAGTGATCTTTAATATGTAAAACACACTGCTTATGTTCTTCAGATCTATGGGAGAGATACTGTCTGGTTTGTGTGTAGAACAACAATTCAAAAGTGTGTGTATTTTAATACCAAGCTCATAGGGATGCAATACTGAAATGCAGACTCCTGAGAAGTTTACAGCAAAATAGGAAAAAGAGAAACAGCATTTGTGAAGTGGAGGCAAAATACAGAGCATTCTTTTAGCATTTGTGTTCTGTTGATATTTTATTTTTTCATACAGACTGAGTAATAAAACCGTGGAGCATCTGAGACCCTGTCATGCCTTTAAGTTGAGCTTTTCCAGGTAAAGTGGGAAAACATGTGTACAGTAATGTTTATCTTGTGTGTGAATAACTGTTCATGAAGTATAGTCATATTGAAGAATCTCGTTTTAGTGCAAGTGAAGCTCTTTAGATAATCATGTCTGGATATTTTTAATAGCTCTTGGTAATATCTTATCCCCTTCCACTCTAAGTGCCTTTGAAAACCTTCCAAGTGCTCCAGGAAAATGCTTTAGAGCAGAGCTATATGTGTAACAACTTCAGGTATTATCAAGAAAAACTTGGATAAGAAAAGACATTCAAAGCTTATACTTTCCAGTCTTCTACAAATAAGATCCAATGGTTTAACTGCAAAAGTTAGATGGAGGACTAAAAATATGCAACCTTTTTACCAAACCCACTATAAAGGAATTCATTCCATTAGGTTTTTGAGACAAAGTACAACAGCTTAATCATTGGGTATGGCTCGTGAGCTGAGTGTGAGGAAACAAAATCATGGCCTCAATCACACAAACACCATCCAAGTGAATAAACTGGCAAAATCTAGTGTTTGAGGCCCTGGCCTAAGCAAACACAATCAAACTCCTAATGTAAACAAGAAAGTGAAATTTCTTTAATAGGTCAGCAATTAGTTTAATCAAAGAACAGAACCTTATAAGCCTAATTTTGCTTCCATATCTTGTAAAAAAAAATTACAGTCATAATAATAGATTCCTTTCCCTGAGACTGATTTTACAGCAGCTCTGAGTAATTACATACATCTGGTGATAACTTTAAAAACTGCAGTTATAAAAGGAGCTAAACTAAAAACTTCAGATTTTCTGAGCTATAATAGATCAGGTTTTGGAGCCATATCCATTGTGACACTCTTTAAAGGACAAATGCTTCTGCAAATTTGGAAAGACTCAACAATTAATTTATTTATAACATTGTTATTATTCACATCTTAATTTCCAAAATGGTAGAAAAGCACCATGAAACTTTTTGCTGCACACCTCTAATGATGTTCAACCCAAGTGCCACCAGTATTGTACAGTAGAAATTTCGCATCACAGTGAACTTGGCTAGACTGATATTTGACCATCACAGATGAATATTTACAGAAGTTTTCAAAAGTCCCCTCCCCATATATATTTGTATGAAAAGCTAATAAAAAATGTGTAAAGTGTACATTTTTCATCATATAGTTCACAAATCTGTCAAGCACTGTTAGCTGGCTCGTCAAACCCTGACCAATAATCCATCTTCCCTACTCAACTCAAATATTCCTGACATCTTGGTAGTGTCATATAGCTGTCATTTTTCAAGCTATCCATCAAAGAAGAGTTTCCTTCCTTTCCCAAAACAGACATCCCCTCTCCCTCCACCACCCTAAATTTCCAGACAATGTTAGGTACTGGATTAGTGTTTGATAAAGGAATGGGGACCTCAGGAGCCGTGTGCTTCCACCATATCATGAGGGTTTGGCAGTGCTTATGTTGATTCTTTGCTATTTGTCTTGCCATTGTGCTCTAATCTGAATGGCTCACAGTATTTTGGGTACTCAGAACAACTCTGTGAGATAAAGGACAATTCCTCTGTCCCTCCTTTGGCAACTAGATCCGAAATTTGGAACGGCATTTCATACATTTTATGCTGGGTTAGAGGCAACCTGAGAGAAATGGAAGGAGGAGGGATGTTACCAATTTTAAGTGCTCTGACAGTTCTAATGCAACACTAGGTGTGACCTCATTATATTATGAAGCCATGGGACTTGTAGAATCATAATATATTCATTAAGGTTGGAAAAGACCTCTAAGGTTATCGAGTTTAACTATTAACCTAACACTGCTGGGTCCACTCCCAGCAGTGGATGCTGCTTAATCTGTATACCTGGCAGAGAGAGGAAAAGAGTGATCAGAGGCTCCCAAGGGAGCCATCATCAGCTTGCCCAGGCACTCAGTGCTACAGTCTTGAACCATTTCCATCCTCTCTCGGAGAGCTGGGTCCCTGAGGAGACAACAATCTCAGTGTACTGCTAGACCTCCTCCTCTCTTGGCTCACCAAATTATGTTGTACATGTCTTGTGCCTCTCAGCTGTAGGAAATGCATGTGGAGTTGTAAGAGCTGGCATCTCATGGCTAATTAGTCAGATCCCTCATCTGAGAGAGCTGAAACCCAGGTGATAAACCAGGGGCTCCCAGACGAACGTTTCTATTTCTGCTTCAGTTTCCTGTACAACAGTCCTTTGCTGCCAGTGCCCATGATACTAGGGCATTGGCATTGGATACTAGACTTCCCCTGCCACTCCCTGCGTGTTTAGGAAAAGGAGAGGAGAATTTCAGGGAAAGAGCACTTCAGAGCTTAATTTCAGCCCTTGGTACTACTGAGGTATAGGCAGCTTCACGCCAAGCAACACTGGGGATCTCCAGTGGCAGGATTTTCACCACCAGAGCAACTTGACCCTCAAAAGTATCTTCAGCAGCCTTTGGGAAGCATGGAAATCCTGCAGATGATTTTGGGGAAAAAATGATTTGTTTAGGAAAAATACCTCTTGTGGCTCATGGATGTAGTCACACAAAAGCATAATACCATAGCAAAGTGCCTGAGAGCCCAGGCTAGACAGGCCTCTATTTTCTGGCTTGTTTGTATTTTTCTCACTTGAGTACAGATGTGACTGGTTATTTTATATAACTAATTACAGGGCCTTTTTGTTTTTTGTATTTCAAAAAAGTATCAGAAATCATTTGAGGAGGGGAACAGAAAGAAAATCTATATGCCTTTGGGTCTGCTCACTGAATTCAATAGGAGGGACTAGATTTTGCATGTAGAGACAGATTAGCAGGGCAGAATATCTCCCTTAAGATGCACATACACATGCATATGGTACATGCAGTACAGAAAATAAACTTGTCTATATGTCTCTGGTTTTGTATGTTTGGTGATCAAGCATTCAAAAGATCTGTATAAAAATTCAGTCTTTGCCCTTTAACTGACAAGTAATAAACCCATTGTCAAGCCAGGACAAAATTCTTTTGCCATACACTGAACCCCTTCATAGGGTCATGGCTGTGGGTAATAGAATATAATTAAAAACACATTCTAAAATTATTGTTAGGATTTTTCTTCTGAAGTACTTTCCTGAAAAGCCAGTCACCTCACTAGCATCAGTCCAATTACAGGACCCAGAGGGAAGGAAAATTATAAGTAATAATTTTAGAAATAGCCCCAGGATGCATTTTGTGTGCTTCTGAGCCAGGAAAACCCCAAAGGGCATAAGTCTGGAATATAGTAGCTGGCTCATCCCCAGGCAGAGCTGCAGTCTCACTGAAAGCCTGACAGACACACTGCAATGCATATATCACAAAAGTATCACCAGTAACACTTAGCCATTCAGATCTGGTTCTCAAAAATAACTTGATTTCAGGAGAGAAAAACTGGAAGATATTTTTGGGGATAAATACTTTATGTAATTGAGGCTCTGGTTCCATATCCCCTTGGAATGATTTCTTCATGATTATTGTTCAATATAATGACCTTAACCCTGTTCCTTCAATGGCCTAAAGAGAAATATAAGTTTGTAGAATGAGTAGTCATGGTCACAACCAGACTTGCAGAGGCCACAAGATCACAGCTATACATACATTTTTGTAGCTGTGGCTGCTGCAACAGCACTCATTAGGAAGGACTGTAGTGACTTTCATTATGAAAGAGGATATTGTTTAGTGAATGTTTTCTTGATGCTACCAGGCAGGACAAAGCATGCTTGTCTGTTTATGCTTATGCTTTCAGCTCTATTTGACAAGTCAATACGGGAAGAGTTATCTTCCTCCATTTTAATTCTTAACTTTCCTTGCTCCAGTGTGAAGTAGGATGGAGAGGAGAGAAAGAGGCACTTAGCATTTGAGTTTTGGAACCAGCTCTTGTAAATCTCAGCAGCCAGCCGGCAGCTGACATCTCCTAATGAGAATGATCCTTTGCTGTGAACAGCCAAGTTCCTTCTTCTGGGCTCTGCTGCTGCCAGCATTCTGCTACAGAGACTCTCAGGGGCAAAAGATATGTTAGAAAATAGTAGCAGAAAGGGAAATTTTATTGGCTGCAAAGCTGTCAACCCAAATCAGATGTTAACTTCCCTCCTTGCTTTCAATTTATTGGAAATAAGCTAAGGATTTGAAAATGTGACTTTTCAAATCAAATATGATCCTATTTTTTCACTCCCTGTGTTAAAATGTGCCATTATATTAATGCTACCTTGCTTTTAAGTTTCTGAAGTGAAAGAAAAAGTTTTTATTTTTAATAGACTGGAAATGTAAAAACACAAGAGTGATTTGCACCTGCACCTGAAACTTCCTTCTTCTCACTTCCCTCAACACACTCCATTCAAATCCACAAAGGTGTTTTTAACCTTTAGCACGAGCGCTTTTTGTGTGGTCAAATTGTTTTTTCCATGGCCGTAATAATTCTGCCTGCTGTTAAGCTTTCAACATAATAAAGCAGGACATATTCTTTATATGCCTTTTTTTTTGTTGGTTGGTTGGTTGTTTTTTTTTTAATTTTAGATTAAAGAACTAAAGTCAGAGCTCCACAGGGGGCAAGGGGAGAAGTTGTCTGTATAGATACATGCCTCTTGCTTCTTCCATGTGTGGGGCTTCCTTCAGCACTGCTGATCTGGAAGCATGCAGCATGACTTCCCAGAATTTCCATGATGTTTGGAGTTCTCCTTAGGCTTCAGTTGTGGGAAGGAGGTAACTTTCCTGGCAAATTCAGCTTACCTCCTTTTTTTTTCCCAGCAAATTCCAAGTACTGCAGATCTCTGCAGAGAGCAGCCTCTGCCATGGGTGCACATCTCTCAGCTGGAGACTGAAGGTCGATGGATAGTATAATTTATAAACCCTTGTGACCTTTAACCTAATATCTTGGTTGTCTTTATGGGGAGTGTGTAAACCAAAAGGAGTCCACAAATTTTATTTAAGTGCTTGGGTTTGGCAGTCCTGAGCAGACAGGTAGGCAGACATCTGATATTTAAAATACATTATACATAAGAGACAGCCTCAGCTCTGTACACACTGCATAGAGGGAGAAGCTGGCTGGAGGCCCTGTGTTCTCTCTATAAATTGCCAAAGGGAATGAAATTCAGAGTAAATGTTCAGACTTTTTGATTAAATCAATCCATTGCCACTACCTAATTAGTCTTGTGTTCTCTTTTATTGTAGCATGTTACACAACAATAGTGGATACTATAAATGATCTCTATAATCTTCTGGACCTCTAGGTGAAGTAAGGATATCATTATCTTCAAATTTTCCTACTTTTTTTTTTTATTTCAATCAGGTCTTTAATATCTTCTTAAATGTCTTTTATTTTCTATTTACTGTATGAGAAAGTACAGGAACTCATTCTAGAGATGCTTATATATTTGTGAATGATGTAGGTGTGTAGTCAAGGTGAAGTGGATGCCTTGTTAAAATAAAATTGCTGTACAGGGGACCTACCTGTTACAGAAGAAATAGCAAAGAGTAGAGAGTAAGATTCCTATGTACTTTTACTCTTTTACTTCTGTGCCCTTTTCTCTATTAATCAATTTTCCTGCTGGGGAACAGGCCATTGTTTAATTTAGCGATGCAGTCTACTAGTCTTGTTGTCAGAACCTGTGGACAACATTATAAATTAAAATTTCTGTTTGGGGAAATGGTGCAACCGGCCATGGGGTTGCTTCAGGCTCTTCAGGCACGGAAGGAAAATTGAGAAACTAAGTCGTACTCAATCTTTCCCCCTATCTGAGGAGCATAGAAATGTTCTTAAAATTGCCCTCATAAGTTTGTCACACTGAAGAACCAGTAATCAATCCTATATATATTTGGACTGCAAATAGCATGTGCAGGCACTCAGAGCTGCCCAAGTCATCACTTCTTTGGAGGTCTCTGGAGTTGCACAGCCTGTCCACTTTCCTCATCCCCAAAGCATCAGTGAAAAATGCCTGATAAAGTTATAAGCCCATTTAGGTTGGAGGCAGACAGTCATCCTGGCCTAGTGCCCATCACAAAAGTAAATAAGAAAGTCTCCAGAAAATTCCTGGCCATAAAATACACACACAGACACACACACACACTCACTCACTCTTGGAAGAGACAGTCAGACCTTTCAGCCTGTCTATATCAGTTCAGTAGTTTGCAAGAAAATCAGGCAAGGCTCAGAATCAATAGCTGAACACCCAGCTCTGAGACCTTGTGCAGCACTTGCACTTTGCACCTTATGTGAATGGATGTGCTGGGAAAAAAATATTTGCACATGGATCAGATGTCCACAGCCTGGCCTTTCCTGGAGGCACTTCCTGAATGTCCAGCCAGTCACACTGGTAGACAATTTCCACTGCTACTTCTCAAGAGTTAAGGTTTGTATCAAACCAAGTGTGAATTTTCCTCCTAAGAAAGGCTTGGTTTTGCCAAGAGGAGCACTGTGCCATGGCTGCCCAGGTGGGGCACAGCTCCTAGCTGAGCACACTTGGATGTGGCTGTGAGCACAGCTCCTTGAGGAGAAGTTCAGGTCAGCTGCAATGGGACAGCTCAGGCCAGTATCATCTAAAGTGACAGTGACAGCCAAATGGGATTGTGGCAGCAGCGTAGACCGAATCATAAACAACATTTACCAAAAACTAAATAAAGTGGTTGGGCCCACAGGCGATGTGTAAGACAGCATTTGGCAATTGCTCTTTTTAAGGAGGTATATTTTAATGGTATTTTTATATCATGCAGATATTGCAAATATGAATTGCTCACCAGTGAACACTCATCTTGCAAAGATTCCAGCACTAACTTGATCTTACTTTTTCACATAAAAGGAATACATCACTGAAAAAATAGGACTTTCTCACCACATGGTCAGGTTTTAGCAGAAATTAAAATCTTAAATATCTCCTATTTATTGCTCTCTTAACTGATGAAAGAAAGAAACCCTGGAAATATGCCAGTTAGCAACTGGTGTGCAGGAGAGTCTTTTTTAGTTGGTTTCTAAGACAGATCTCTTTAGCTTGGTAACTGTGCTCATGCAGGGTTATCTTGAACAGGAGAGAAAAAAAATTCATTATATCTTTATCATATTATAACTTAAAATTCGTGAGTTTTGGGGTCTCAGCCAGACTGGGGCTTTATTGCATAAGGCCCGGTGCAGACAGGGATTTATGAGCAGTCACAGGCTTTGCACTTTCAGTCTGAACATTTTTTTCTGAAAACTATAGCTGCCTCACAGAGATTACTGCCTGAAAATCTCACTTTATTTTTAAAGGAGTATGTTTCTCACCCACAGTGCCTGGAAATGAAAGTTCTAAATGCTCCAGCACCAGAACACACATAAAAAGACTGTAAAATGAAATTGTCTGCTTTCATGGTGTTAAGTCAGTCCTGTGATTGATTGAGAAAGGAGAGGGTGTCAGGAAGGGAAGGTGTTATTCAAGGTTTCTGAATGCTGGAGTTGGGCAGAATGGCAGGTCATCCTGCTTCTTCCCCATTACAAAATTTAGCAATTTTAAGCAAACACCATTTTAATCAGAACATCTACAGCCAGAATATTGGCCAGTTCTCTGACACCTGCATCTCTGGACTGCTCTGTCATGACATAACAGAATACTGTAACTCAGGGATGTTTCATATGGTAAAAATGTTCAGGGATGTTTCATATGGTAAAAATGCAATTCACATACCCACATAATTGTGTTTTTCTGTTTCTGGTCTTTGTGTGAGCTCTTTCTTCAATGTCCATCCTAGGTTACTTTAGCTTGTGATGCAGTTTTGAGTTGCCACTCACTCAGAACTCACAACAGATCTAGGAAAAACAATTGCAGTTCACCATGAATGAGGAACACTAACATTTCCATCATAATAAAGACACAAATTAGCTTTCATTCACTCATAGTCACCTTCATTTCAGCAGCTTGGTCTTTTGAGTGGACCAGCCTGATGCCAATGAATCACAAAGTTCCTGATGCTTGTTCTCTGCATAATTGCTACCACAGCATTTCTCAGGCATGATGAGACACTATTCCTTTCCTGCTTTGAAGATGAGCCATATTGCTGTTTGCTGGACCTCTTCCTTCAGTATTCAGGCCCCACAGTTCAGAGAAAAACAGCTTACATATGTTTTGCTTTCTGACAGACTCCTTTGGCCCCTGCTCAGAAACCTCTGAGTTATAGCCAGGCACCAAGCCAGGATGGCTTTCGGGTCAGCTGGTATGGACTCTCCATGACTAAGTCAGAGCTGGAGGAGGCTCTGGAGGTTGAAAAGTTATTTTTCACATAAATCCCCTTGTGAGGCTTATCTTGGAGTTAAACTTTGCTATCTGAGCCACAAGGTTAATCCTCTAAATTGGGCTTGAAAAGACAAGATTTGGGCAAATGGAAGGACATAGAAAGCTACAGTTAACAAATGAAATGAAAAAGAGAGAAAACACATGATATGTTCTTTTTCTACAGGTAATTTTTTTTTTAAATGAGGGAAATTTTTGAAAGTTTTAAAGATTTTGCTTACTTTCTTTTTTAAAGAAAACAGAATCATAGTTTATATCTCTAACAAGACCAGTTTTGGAGCTTTTCAGATTTCAGACACCTTCTTCTGTGTTTTTGTTGCTCTTTGTTTGTCTGTTGTGTGGGTGGGTTGTTTGTTTGGTTGGGTTTTTTCCCCCCTCTTTGTCTTTGTGCTGTATTTATTTGATTTTTCACTCATCTTCCTATATTTCCTTCTCGGCTGGAAAGCTAGTACTGCCTGTTGACATCATCAGCCACTTTCTCAAATGTTCACCCCAGACTGTTTTTCAGGGCTCTTTTAGGGTTCTTCATGGGAGCAGGATACTGCAAAGAGCATGAGGCAATTGTGGAGCTGGAGGTGGGAACCCTTCTGTTTGCATGTCAGAATGAAAACTGGGAACACCTAAGACCTGTACAGACAAAGATGGACTGGAAAATATTCTATTCATGTCCATTTGTCCTGAGTTTCTGTTTGTTCTTCAGCATTACATTAGCCATGTTTTTCCTTATTGTCTTTTTGGATCAGCAAAGTAAATATTGATCAGTGGACTTGATTTTTCACTTTGTCTCCTTATGCTCGTAGAACCAGAGTTACAGTGGCCAAGAGGACTATTCTATCACCTAATTCTTGTAGTTTGGTTTAATGAACTTTAGGAATGGCATACTAGATCCTGCCCTGTGTCATGTCATTGATGTTGGATCAGTTTAATGAAAGCACATGAGAAGGGCACAACAGAGCATTCCTTCCTCTGGTATTCACTTCTCTCTGCTGCCATTGAGCAGTTTAGGAACCTCCTGCACTGGAGACTGTGCTCAGTTTAATAGCCACTGCTGAAAGGAAGCTAGATCAGTGCTGGGATCTAAGCAGAAGCCCCCTGGGTTTCAACACACTTAGGTGCATGCTCAGCTCACAGCAAGGGTGGAACCTGCTCTGCTTGTTTGTGAAATGACCTAGGGATCTACAAAGGTCCTCTCTCTTAAATCCATCACCCAGTGTCAAAGTGGGATTACATCCCCTCTGCCACAGCACACCCAGGCAGCTGGTGAGTCATTCCTGTTTGCTCTCACACGGCCACAGGCTGCTCCAGCAGCCTTTTCCCCTTTCATGGGGCAGGGAGTGGCTGTTTGCTCTCCTAGCAGCACGGTCCGGTAGAAAGGGGAGCTGCATGTAAAGAAAGGCATTTATTGTAGCTTGTGTTTGCACTGAAAATTTTGAAAGCAATGCAAACAGGGACATCAAATATGAGCCATATCTCAAATATGGTCTCAAGTCTGACAAGTGTGAGAGAGAGAAGACCTCTACTTTGCTAGATGTTGGTGTTGCTAATAGGACTAACAAAACATCTGCAGTTGTGCAGAGACATCACTTGACCACTCACAAAGTTCTTTTTTTCTTTTTTTGAAAATTTGAAACCGTGCGTGATTTAATCCCTGATTATATCCAGTGTTTGTCCACAGCATGCCAAACTATACATCATGGATGCTTTTTCTTTTTCCTAAAGAAACCATAAAAGATATATGAGAAGCAAGCAAGAACATAAATAATCCAAAATTTAGAAGGCAAAGCCCTTCACTTTGAAGACATGACTGGTAAATGTTAAAAATAGGCTATATAACTATATACCATGTAACTTCCACAGAAGCAGAACAACAGAAAAGCTGAATCATGCTGAAGTTAGAGTGGGACAGGACAAATAATCAAAATGTCAGCAGGAAAATTAATCTCTGTAAAACTCTAGATGTAAACTCTCTGTAAAACTAAGAATCAAAGAAAATATCAGGAGAGAGATCATCTGTAAAAGATATAAGAAATGAAAAATGGAATAATCTCAAAAGGATGGTGGTCTGAGTATACATGATTTGTATTTGTTTGCTTCGGTGACTATAACATTGGTCACAGGGCTCTTCAGTCATGTAGTGAAGCAGATGCTTCCAAAACACACAGCAAATATACATGAATACCTGCTGTTGTGGTTGTCCTAAATAAGTGAAAGACTTGAGAAAGCAGGCTTTGGCTAAATTTGCTCTGTCCCTCATATGTTCTGCCAAGCAGAGCCTCTGTTTCCTTGTGTCAGGATCCTTGAAGGATGCTGCTCATTTTCTTAGCAGGATTAAGGTGCTGTGCATTGCCTGGCATTATTTTCTTCAGAGGACTATGATCCTACACACTGTATATCTCATGATTTTAAAGGAGGAGCATCTGAAATGAGTAACTACTTGGGAATGGGTCTCAGACCTCTTCACTCACAAGACAATCTTCTATGTCAACAAAGTAATTAAGTTTAAAAAAAGAGTGAGTTAAATAGCAAGGGGGCTAAAAGCAATACAGAGAATCTGTTCAATTGAAGATAAAGAGATCAAAGAGAAAGGTACTTTTTGAACTAGAGAGACTTTTGAAAATTATATAGATATTCAAATCTTCTGATATTTCCTTAATTCTTCTTGTAGAACTGATCTGCTTTCAGACAACACTGAAATGCTGCAAACATCCTTTTTGGTTTTGGTGGAAATCTTCATTTTGCAAATTCTGTGTTTAGGTGACCAGATATAGGGAGGCACAAAGAAAAGCATCCTTTGAAAACTTCTCAATTTTACTTAAGATAAGCAGATACAGCTGTGTCCAAATTCTCAGTATAATTTGTACTTTTCTCTACTTTCTACAGGAAATTCCTTGAAAATTTTGAACACTGACGTTATCTAACTGCAAAGGGAAACTCTCCTTGGCTACAGGCAGGATTTTAGGAGTCTGCGCTGCATTTTTCCAAACCTTAACCAAAACTCCACTCATATTCAAATCATGATCAATGAGCAAAGCCAGATCTTTAAAGCAGACAAATGAAGTTTTCTCATCCTAGTTCTCCTTTGCCTCAGTCCTAGGAGGATGCTTGGTCAGCTGTTCCTGAGTTACAGGAAATGCCTTGGCAATTCAGATGTGTCTGTCACAGACTATGAAGAAATTCTGACATATGCAGGCTGCCACTTAAATGTAGAAGAGAGCTGCATCATTGCTGACATCACATGGGAAAAACAGGGTGAATCTGCAAGCCACCATTCTCTTTTGGGACATTCTAGGAGCACTCCCCCATGTCTCAAAATGAAGAGATATGCACTGCAGCCATGGGGCTGCTCACAACCTGCAAGCAATGCACCTCCTCCAGGCACATGCAGGACTGCAGCAAATGCAGCAGATGTGTCTGAGCTTGTTTTTTGTTACAGCCAAGTGCTGTGGGGTCAGAGAAGGAGTTGGCAAACTGCAGAGACATTAAAATCTGTTTTGGGTCTTGTGTTTGTTCATGTTTTACTTGGGCATGCTCAAAGAGTTCTCCCCTCATTTTGTAGCAAGGGCCTCGATTTATAACAACATGGAAAGGCAATCATCTAGACTTGCCCCAGTTGGATTGCACACTGTGGAAAATGTGTTTAATTATGAAAAATTAAAGACAAGGAGGATGTGTTTAGACTAAGAATGTAGACATTTTCTTGGCTAGAAGCAAAGCTGAACAAAATGGGTAAGAATTCTAGATCAGTTGTGAAGGATTTATTTACATTTTTTAAAAAGCTACACATGTTTTCACTTAAAGCTCTTGGGAGGGTCATTTCAAAGACTAGGACTCCTGGCTCTTTGCCTTCATCTCTTCCTCCATTACCCCTGCTTGCAACTTGAACATTAATGCAGAGACTGTGTAAAAGAAAATGCATGTCAGGTGTGACATATCAAGTGACACAGAAGTTCAGTCCCAAGAAAAAGATTTTAAATTGATCAAGTACTGTGAGGCCCTTTAGTAACCCTTTTTGGTGTCTTTTGCAAAGTTCAGGCCACAGGCACTTTTCAGAGAGTTTCTAGACTTGCTGCCAATGAGTATTAAAATGTATAACCATAAGGTGTATTCTTTCTAAGCACTCCAGAATCAAAAAATGAAAATAAATATTCCAACCTTTTTTTCACCATAATTTTTCTTTAAGGCTTTTTTTTGGTGGGTTTTTTTTTTTTTTTGATATTTTGTTGGGGTTTTTTTCTCTTTTGCTTCTGCTTTCTTTACTATATCTTCAACGTGTGTCGCACCTAATCTCCTCTGTAAAGCCTCAATAATCCTAACCCTACCTTCCTGGAACACCAAAACCCAGCAGTACAATTGATCTGCAGGGCCATTAGAGCTATTCATCACAAATGACTCAGCACAGTTTAAACAAGAAGAGAGAACAGATATACATGCCATCCTCAGTGAGATTAAATGCCTGCCCTAATGTTCTGTCTCAGCAATGTAGGCCCCATGACCAATTTTCATGATAACACACGAAAAAAAGTCAGTAGAGGAGAAAACTACAGCAAGTGAAGGGCGTGCTCTGGAATTCTTCAGCCAAATCTTCCTCCTTTAGGAGGGATGATGCTTGTGTCACAGAGCTCTCACTCAGGCTGCAGTTTACCTGTGGAGCAGAGGAAGGGATTACCCTACCTACAGTTTACCTTCCCTAAAGAGCTGTTGTTACTACAGACTCTCCTTAGCCTCTGACTGTAAAGGTCAGAGCTCTTATCCATAGCTGGGAGTCTGGACTGCAAGACAAGGTAGCTGGAAGCTGATTATTGTCTGAGAGCTCTGTGACAGCCAGTGGAAGAATGACCAGGAGGAGGGGGAAGGAGTCACTTTCACATATGTGATTTTGCTAGTGTGACCTTCAGAAAAAAAGTGCAAAATACTCAAAAAAGGCTTTAAAGTCCTTTCTGAGTGTTTTGAAATTTCTGTGCTAATATAATGCTGTATATCAAAAATAAATTCCAACTTTCCTGAGCACCCCTTTGTGCTTCCCTGAGCTGCTTGGCATGTGATGTGTGCAGACTCAAGACGGCCAAAGAGAATTTCACTTGAATTTCAAATAAAATAGCAGGATTCTCAAAGACAAAAACAGGTAAAAACCAGACATTTTGAGCTTGTAATCTTTATGAGATCTCAGAAGATTTGGGGCATCTTTTTAAGCAGCAGACCTTCACCTCTGTACTCATGCATCTGTAGGTGGGGCAGGGAACAGCAGTAAGCAGAACTAGGACAGTGGTTTTGCTGATGATCGTAGTAAATAGAGGTATCTTTGATAACTAAATTCTACACTTCAAGCCCCATGGAGTCAGGTAGCTCAGCCACCCTCAGCCCAAGGATGACTTTTACTAGCAGTGGATTTAGCACTGCTACTGTACCACATAGTGTCATTGGAATTTCCCCTTTAGGAACACAGGGAGGGTCACAGCTTCAATTGCTAAGGAGAAATAATGGCAGTAAGAAGGACCATCATAGCATTGGTTTTGTCAATCCCCTGGATAATCCCAACCTGTGAACTTCCTGTTGCACCTTCAGGAATGTGTAGCTGAGACAGAAAGCAGGCAGTGAATTCCAAAACAGGCAGGTAATCACTTGGCAGGAACTTCTTTGGCTTAAGTTTTGAGCCAGAAAATGGAGATTTTCATGATAGTGGCACACAGACAGAAGATTTCTTGAGGGAAATAAAACTTGTTCTCAATCTCTTCACAGGTGACAACCCCATCTGCTTTTTGCTTTGTACACCACATGCTTATATCAATTATATCTTCAGAAACTAAAAATTTAACATAAAAATAGTTTCCTAGATAGGAGTGGAGAAAAAAGCAATAACTCCACCATTAAATAATGAATAAACTGATTATAAACTGCATCACAGCAAACATTAATGCTCATTATTTGATGCCGCATCAAAAATAGAAATATAAAGAACATTTTTAATTTTGAGAACTAAAGAAAAAAGCAGGAACGATTCCACTGGAAAAATGTAGTATTATTGTTTTCATCCTTGCTTGCTTTGTACTCGACAGGAATCCATTAACATCAAGTAAGGCCTATTTCTAATCCCCTTGCTAAGCCCCAACCCTCGACCCAGGAGAATTGGTATTGAAGCAGAAACATGTCAATCATTTTGGCCAATTAAGCACAATAATAAACATGAAGCAAGGAAAGAAATGTGGGCGGGATTGCCAGGATAAGGAGAGCAGTGCCTACACATTTTGAAAGCTTGTCTCGATTATGAGGTTAGCTCAATGAAAAATCATCTACAGCTTGTCTCCTAGGTCCAGGGGATATTCCTGATCTATAGCTTATTCATTTCCTGTGCTGATGACACATGCATTCAGTATTCGGCAAATGGTAACAGGATTACATTTCACACATATTTCCCTGAGTTTTTGTTTCCTGAGTACTCCCCGTGCTTCTGTAGTATGCTTCAGGCTAACAGCAATTCAAATGATCACTGGGTTTATCTGGGAGCTTGTGAAATAAATCAAGTGCTATTTGCATGCAGCAAGCTTACTAGATATGCTGGTAACAAGGTCTTGGTGATGCTCTCAGCTGACAAGGAGAAAGAAATTTCTGTTTGATTTTTAGCTGTTCTCTAAGCTTATCTTGTAAATGGTAACACATTTTTGTTTGACATCTAAAAGAACAATGTCACTGATTTGCAGAGGGCTTCAAAAGTTATGCTGAATTTTTATTGTTTTTATTGATGACCAACTTTTCCTGCTTCTGCCTGCTCAGTGACCCTTCCACAATAATTGAGTGGACCTGCAGCAGGGATTTATACCAAGCTCTACAGGTAAAGCAAATGACAAGAAACAGAAGCTGTGTGAATGGTCTCTGAAGGCGATGTACATAACCCCCTAAAACGTACAGGCTTACATTGCCATGCAATTAGGAAAGGAAAGGTGAATTCTGAATAAATTTAGTAGCTATAAAATGTAAAAGCATCCAGGGATTAGCTGAAAACCTGGGCTCTCTCTCTCTAGCAGTAGCCCAGCTCTGAGATGATCAGAATTCTGGGTGGAAAAGCCCACGTGCAGTGTGTGTACACATCTGTGGTGTCTCTTGGGGGTCAGAAAGAAAGCAGGAGAAGACAGGGGAAGTCTGGCTTGCTGCCAGCTCACATTTTCATTTTGAACAAATGTGTGTAAAGAGTTTAGACAGAGTCCCTAAAGACACTGTTTATCTGCCAGCTTCAAAGAAAGCCGCCACAGGACTGTGATGAAATCTGGTGCAATTATCCCTTATCCCTTTCAAAGACAAAAAAAACCCCAAAACTCCAAAAAACCTGAAAAAACAACAAGAAAACCCCCAAAATCCATATATATGTGTGTGTGTGTGTGTGTGGTGTGTGTAAAAATGTATAAAACACTTCTTCCTGCTGGAAAAGACTAGGTAGGTGAGTATAGGCTTTTTATTGTAGATAAAGGATAGGTGAGTATGGGTTTTTTTATTGTGGCATAATAAAGCATTTATAATTTCCATTTAGGGGGACTCTGATCTCTCCTTTGCTTTCTAACCATGATTGGTAGGTGGAGGAGCCATTTCATTTGAGGAGCTGATCTGTACTCCCCCAGCCACAGGTCTTGACATGTGTTTATGCAGGCTGGTGTTAGATTAGCTCCCATCCTTGAATTATGTTTTTATTTTCCTTTTTGTCATTCCCTTTGGTTGAAACAGTGTCTGTAAGCACCATATAACCCAAACACTGAGATGGTGAAAAACAGGTTAGGAAAACTATATTCAGGCAAATTCCTGCCACTCTCTCCCTGTCTCCCTAGAAAAATAGCCCATTTCTGGTTATTAATCCTATAATCACCAATGTTTAAGCTAGTGGCTGGCAGGTACTAAATAATCAGAGGAACAAGAAAGATTTTTGGGGATACCAAGTCCCTCCTGCAGGCTGAAAAGTAATATTGTGCTTTGTGATGGTCACAAGAATGTCTGGGTTTTTTCGAGCTGCAAGAGGTGATCTTCATAGCTCACACAATACCCAAATGAAGCTCAGAAAGGATTTATTTATTTTTAACCTCTCTAGCAGTACCACCACTGATGCTGACATTATGCCATTAACTTACTCTTTTGCCTTCCAAAGATGTGCCCTGAACATGTATAGACTAAAAAAGCAATTGAAAATGGCTCAGAAATTAGATAATGCAAACTTTGGGTAAAAAATATAGAGGATAAACAACTGAGGATGTATTCTTGTCATTATCTCTCATAATTTAAACAAGATAAAAATGCCTGTTAGAGACATTTTGCTTTATACACCGGATACCATTCACTATCACCCAGTACCATTATTTGAGTACCCAAGATACTGTCACCCAGTATCCATATCCTCTCAAGGGGATGGATTTATGAAAGCATGCTAAAATGGTTCTTATCTGAGAGCAGGAAACCAGTTGTGCTCCTACTGATATACAGCATTATTCTCGAGGCTGTTCTTACTAGATTGACAAATTCAAGTTTTTCAGTCGTAGCTGCCTGATACTTTGCCTACAGCCCCACATCCACCCATTTTCCTATTTTCCTTTTGTTGCAGAGTAGAGCAGAGGGGATTTAGAGAAACTGAGGCTGGGGGTGCCTAGTTCTGGTGTTCACAGCTCAACATTTAGTGCAGCTCTCGATGACTCTGGACCACCCAAATTCCCCTAAACACAACACATCCACCCATAAACACAGATTAGATTTCCTTAAAAGGTAATCCTTTTTTGACCAGAACATCATGAACTGGTACTTGTTAACATAAGTTCTCCTAGCTTCCCAGACCAATACCAGCAATCAGGCCCATTTCCCACTGCATAGGGCCCACCCTTTTCCCCTCCTCCAATACTCTCACCTCCTTCCTTACAGTAAAATTGAGATGTCCCAATCCTCAGAATATGCCCATGTTTTCATTGATGCACAGCCTCTCTCTGTGACTCCATCATGAACTAGAAGTGCACCCACTTGGTAATCCAGTGTAACCTTTCAGCATTCCTGAGCTCAAGAAAAGGCATCTGCCTTCTTCCACCTCATTACAGGAGTCTCAAATACAAGCAATAATTATCCTCTGGAAATGCCCGCATTTTTTTCCTTGATAAGCATGGGCTGTGTGCCATGGATTCCTGAAGCTCGAGGAAGTAGACTGCATCCTTTGATACTATGATTTAAACATTAAATGTAAGGGCACTGACTATTGTTAGTCTATAAAAATGTCCAAGAATCCTTCAGTTTGTTCTTAAGATATCTGAAAGCTCAATGTTATTTTGCTCTTTTATGTCCAATTATGCATAAATCAATGTCATTGGTGCCTTAGAACATAACTTTTCCCTAGTAGATTAACGTAGATTTCTTTAATAATTGAAAAATATTTAAGTTAATGGATACTTTATTTGCAGTGATAACTTCCTTCTCTAATTCATCCAAATAAGCTCTTTTGTTATAGGGCAAATTTTTTTTAAAATAAGATTCATATGAATTTTGATTTGTGCCCCATCTGCCTCTGGAAGCAATCCACAGACAGATATTCATATTTGGAAACTAGCTTGAGCTGTCTAGTGAATACTTCATGGCACCCACAAGACAATGGCTTCTAAAAGTCATTGGTGTTGGTAGACACTGAGTGTATGACTTTTCTTGGTGAGAGACAGATGAGTAAATGGTTATTGAGAAAGCTCAGAGAAATTTAAAAACAAAACTTGGAAGAAAAATACTTAGCTTCTAGAAGGATCAGTCTGGGACAGTATTAATGGATATATTATCTTTGCAGAATGTTTTTAATAATATATTCCAGCTGGAGGTTCTCTAATTTTTTTTTCTAAAAATGTCATACTTCAGAGGAATGGACAAATGCTGCAGCTGAGGGTGTGTCTTTCAAAATATACTCGCAGAACATGCAAGTATTTCATGCTGACAATGCATGAAAGCCATGGCTGGATGTCAGCCAGTTAAAGGGACAACTCTTTCCTACACCTCTAGAAATGAATTACAATCTAAATAGACCTTCTTCAGACACGATACTGATAAAATTCTTCTAGCAACATCCAAATAAATCAATACAGAGCAAGAAACTCATTGAGCTTCTTCCAGTTGATGGCCATATTCCACCAGAATCACATTTTACATGTAATAGTCACATTAAATTTGACTGATATTTGACTTTACAGCAACAAAAAATAAATATTTTTAAATAGGTATTTTTTAGTCCTTGCAGCCATGCAGATAGGAGTGTACAAAATACTGGATGGCTCTACAAAGGTCAGAAGCTCCCTTTTTTTTTGTTTTATCTTGTGATAGAAGAACTAGGAGGAAATAAAAAAGGTAATAACTGTCAGACTGATAAAAGGGAAAATTCCTATATTTGCTGACCTCAGCAAAACTGAGGGAAAAAAAAGGTACTGAAAGGATTTAGTAATATCTAAAAATAATAGAAATATCAATTTATAATAAAAATATTTATTATAGAAAAAAAATGTCATATTACTTATGGGAAGATTTTCTAAAGAAAATCCTTGTTCCTGCATTAGGCCATTAGCAACTTCCAGTTTTCCTGGGTTACAGACAGATTTCTCTCAAAATCAAAGAGATTGTGTATTTATTTGTAAGTGTTGTAACCTTCAGTGAACACTCTGATGCTGGCTGCTATTGAGCACCCCAAAAGGATACTCATTGCTTTGAAAAAAAAAATGAAAATATTTGGAGTCTTTGACATACTTACTGTATAGACCTTTATGTCTGAGTCAGATCTGTAAGCATTCTTGACAAAATGTTCACTGGAAAAAAGAAAAAGTGCCTGATTTGCTGCATGTTTATTGAACACATTTACACATGACCAGGCTCTCATTCTGGAGTCTGCAGTAGATGGGATATTGGTAGATGTTAATGGTGGTTGTTAATAAGCCAACATGCAAGAAACATTTTCTTCTGCTCTTTGGATCCAGAATCACAATTGCCACTACTTTTGTCAGAAATGGTGGGAAAGGGCCTCGATGGGCTAACAGGATTTTCAGCTCCATATCATTTTAGTTTTTTACAGCTGGTGAAGACAGCCTGAAAGAAAAATCTGTAGGAGGCTTATTTTGTCACTGACTGTGTTGTGTCTCTTTCTTCCAAAAATTGGAAAACTTCACTTTGCAGCATCTTTCACTAGAAGTAACTTAATGCCAGAGTTTAAACAACATGGAAACATTTTACTGGGATCCTTATTCATATTCCTATCTATGACTCTCGGCTGGCAGTTCCTAGCTACATGGATACTTGCATTTTTCATGTATTACTCAGACTTCATACCTTATGAATATGAACAAGAAATTGGCAAAACTTCACATCTTCTAAGACAAAATTCAAGTGTTCTCTTAAAGAAAAAACCCCTGCATTCCAACTTTTAAGTCTAAAATTTCTTTGTGTACTTCCAATGAACTATTTATTTTACTGTCATATGGATAACAAGTGAAGCAGAAAAGATCCCCCAGCTAGGAAATGTTGACAAAATTTTGAAGGTATTAAAGTATGCTGAAACACACATTATTGTGGTAAGACTGAAAAACTAGTCTATGCCTTCAATCCCAGAGCAGTATGGACTTGTACAAGCTCATACTACACACAAGGATATATAGTATTAATGGCACAATAAATGCTTTGTGTTCAGAAACTGGGAAAAGCAGCACCCATGTTGTTAATCATACCCAGTCCCCTCCAGTGCCTGTGGGCTCTGTGATGTCCAAACTAGGAACCTTGTATCTGTACAGGGAGAATTCCACACCACAGAACAGGGTCTGAGATGTGCAGAAGATTGAGCAGGAAACCTTTTAAGAAAGACAACAGGAAAAGGGAAAGCTAAGGTGCATCTTAAATCTTCGTGCTTCCTAAGATTTATGTGAGGTTTCATTCATGATTTACAGCTCTTAACTCTCAGTTGTGAAGATCATAATTTTTCTCTCTTGTATTCAAGGAGGGTAGACAGGATGGCCTGTAGTGAAGAACTTATTGTGCTGGGAGTTTAAAGAGCGGTTCCCACATTACAGGCTGGCAGGAGGGTTAAACAGAGGAGCATCTCACACATATATCTACCAGGGCACAGCTGTAGGGTAGGTGACAAACTCTGCAGCACTGTCAAAAGAAGTGTCCTTGTACCTGTGGCCAGAAGTGAAACACCAGCGCCACATTAATGTTAGGTAATTCTGGGACTTTGTTGTAGAGAAAGCCCTCAGTCTCTCAGCTGATGCCACCCTTCACACAGGTGGTTCTGGCAGAAAGCTCTTTGACACGCAAGAAGCCTTCAAAGCTGTCAACTAAGAGAAATACCCTACTGCCTCACTGAAAATTCAAGGGTCTGGCTGCTGCTAATGGTTATTCAGAGGTTAGGTAACAGAGAGAGCTACAAGGGCAAAGGTGGGGAAAAGGTCCCTTAGAAACAGAGTGCTGAGCATGGACTCTGCTCTGCAGTGTGCTGACCCCCCCTGCACAGACCCATGCAGGAACACAATCACAGCTGTGCACTCTCCATTTCTGGGCTTCTCAGGTAGGCTAGGCAAAAAGTACAAATCAAGCTGTAGGCAGAAGATGTCTATTAAAATCTTCCACATGGAAGAATCATAATTGCCTTTTACACACATGAGCAGGGGCTTGGAGAGACGGGCGCTTTTTCTCAAGGCTTTCAGTTTAACAAAGGATGTGTCTGGAGGATAGTGAGTAAATGATAAAAACTGAGAAGGGAGAAACATGCACTCCTTGTTGGGAAGTTATCAAACCTGTAGAGCCTAGGGGCTCTCTTCAGATGCATGAGCAGCTCCTGCTGAAGACAAGGGAATTGGTGTGCCAGTGTCTGTGAACAGAAGCTGATCCTGGCCCCAGGTACTTTAGAAAGAAGTGTTTTCTTGCCTCTCTCCAAAGAGAAGATACTTCATTCCTCTTTCTAAAGCAAAAAGTAAACATCATCAAACATGTTATTACAGAGAGCCTTGGTGCGGTCCCCCCACCCTCTAGCTTTCCTCTCCCTATGTCCTGGTTATTTAAAGAGTAAGTTAGATGTAGTACACAACTTTAAAGTAACCTTATATGGCATTTTTGCAGCAACAGTAAAAAGCGATCACTTTCTCTGTCAGACAGCCAAGCAACACTTCTGCAATACTTTTTGCGCTGACTTCCAATCCTACAAACATTTGGTCAAAAAGCATGTTTCTGTTACAGTCCCCTTCTCAGCTATGATGTCTGCAGCTTACAACACTCTTTTTCAGTGAAAAACTGACAAAAGCCATCCCTGATTAAGAAAGGAGCAATGAGAAAATCCTAGGGAAGGAATTCAAGCCAATTTTTGCAGCATGTCAAGGCTAATTCAGGTCCTGCAGATTCGAAGTAGGCAATGTGTGCTCTACATGCTTAGTACAGAAACAAGGTGAGTGGGAATAAACTGGCTAGGCCCAAAATGCTCACAAAGGTTCCACTGACACCTTCATGTACTCTGGCATGGAAATATGGCCTTCCTCTATTGCCTTGGCTCTGGCATGATGCCATGATGGGAGAAGGAGGGCAGTGACACCACTGGTAGGAAAGGAACCCAGAACAAAACAAAGCAATTACAGAGGATGCCAGTCCACTGAGGGACATTACATAAGGGCAAAAATAGTTTTTTTAACTCAGATGCTTCTCACCTTCATGAAAAGAACATTTTAGTCACAAAACCCTCCTGCCAAGCAGTTGCAGGTGTTCTCCCTTTTGCATGCACCAGAGAAATGAGCGATAGCAGAACTATACCCCGGACCTTGGAGTGCAGCCCTAAACAGGCAGCTTTTATTCATGGACTTCATTTTCGTCCTAAAGAAAGGTTACACGTCAATTACTGTACACAGTGCACTTCATTGAGAGATTGCTGAGCACTATCAATGAGGCTATAATAGAAGTCTGTACTGCAACAGGAAAATCCAGCAGTTTGACTTAGCTGATGGATGCGTCATCCGTTCCCAATATCCTGACTGCTATTAGAAATTAAAATGTCTCTTCCTTTAACTGCTTTGGACTTCTCATCCATTCTTCTGGGTGAATGTACCATTAAATGTCAGTCTGTAGACATCATTTTGGGGAGGGTGAGTAATAAGCTAAATTGTTCCTATCTGAGTGAGACACATAAATCTGAACACAGGCACATCAATAAATGGCTCAGAAGTCATAAAGACCAAGCAGCTGTAATGCCTCTTGACATTGCAGGGGGCAGTTCTTCCAAAATCTCTGAGGGGGTTAACTGTTCGGGGATGGAGCACACCTTGGTATGGGATTGTTGGCAGAAGGATTGAAAGTGGCCCTGATTTTCTGAAGTAAATGTTGGTAAAGGGAGGTTGCTCTATGTGTTTCACAATAGGCCCTCCTGGACTCTTATACCTTCAAATCCCTGCAAACTGCAGACAGTTTGAGGAGTTTTGGGGAGTTCTGGCAGGGGATCCTGTCAGAACAGGAAGAAAAAATAAATTAAGGGCACAAAGACTTCTTGTCTGACTGCTCTGCCCAAGGTGTCTGGAGTGGGAAGAACTACAATATTTTTCTCCTTACACAACTGATGCGAAAGTGAGGACGGTACATTAGGATTCCTGGGGCATTTTTAATGATATCAGAAGAAATTGTTTAACCTCAAGAGGTTAACATTTAATAACTAGGTTAGAACCTGCTGTTATCCGACTTGTCAGTCTTCTACCACCAAAGAAATATTAAACATCTGTAGAGGCCACCAACTGGGGGGGGAAAAAAGTCATGCCTCAAACATTGGGTAAAAAAAAGTATAAGGAAAACATTTTCAGAAGTATCCTGGGATCATTTAAAACTGAAGAGTTTATAAATGAAGGTTGATACAAAAAAATGAATGTCTAGTGGGATTAAAAATATCTATTGGGAGTTTTGTAGGTGATGTAAGGTATGGGTTTAAAAAACTCTTTTTCAGTCTAGTCTAAAGTTATTTACACATCTTGAAGATTTTTGGCCTTAAGCAGCTGACTCCTTTTTCTCATCTAAATTCACTCAAGTCCCTGGGCATCTAAGGGAGGCTTAGTCTTCTATATAACTAAGGTGCCTTAAAAATTTGCAGGAATTGCTTTTCCTCTGACATGGTTTGAAAGCAAATGGAAATTCGCTATACACTGACATTAAACTAACAAAAAGGAAAGCAGCAGCATGCAGGAAAATGGTGGGGTAAGAGTGTTTGCAGGAGTCTCCAGTTTATGTACAGAGCAGTAATCGGTAAATTAAGGGTTAAAACAGAAACTAGTGTATAAAAATCACAGAGCTGGATGAAGAAGCACTTGAAAAATAGACACAAAAATAAAGCTTGCACCACAGCTCAGACCAAATTAAAGCAGACCCGCAGAGCATCTGGTCTGGAGATGGTGTGCTAGCAGCTGAGTGGCAGCATGTCTCACAGCCTGACAGGCAGGCAGGAGCAGATTTGTCTCGGGCTGGTTTGGAGGCTCTCCTGCTCAGCCTGGCTGGCTGGGGGATACCTGCTCTGCTTGCAGCCTGCAGTGGGGCTGTGCTGCATGCCTGTGATCTCAGACAAGGCTGCCCACGAACAGGAGGCAGGAGAGGCTGTGACAAAGGCTGCAGGGCAGTGGGGAGACAGGTCTGCAGCAGCAGAGCACACAGAGGTGTACCACAGGGGACAGGATGGCAGCAGAGAAGGAGGTGGGTAACACAGGAAACACAGGGGATAGTGCAGGTGTGTAAAGGGGCAGAAAAGTGAGGTCCGAAGCTGGTATGCAAAGTCTCATCTGCCACCGAGCTGGGCAGGCATGAAGTAAACCAGTGCATTATGGTCAATTGCTTACACACCTCCAGGCCAAAAGAGGATGATGTGTCCACCCTTCACACAGTGCTCAGGCCAAGCTGCACCACGTCCCAAGAGAGGGCAGCAGCTGTTTGGACAAAATGAGCACGGATCAATGAACACCCAAACACAGCCAGCAGCCGTGGCAAGGCTAACGGGGTGGTGAACGGCTCCGTGTGTTTGCCAGGAAGGATTGGATCCCCCAACGATGGAGTCACAGTCAGCATGCAGGCCTGACCCTTCAGTGCTGAAGGCAGCAGTAACTTCACCACTGACACCTCTGAGACAGGCACAGGCCAGGTGCCCAGCTCCACTCTCCTCAAGCCCACGTAGCTGAGGCAGCCAGCTACCATTTCTCAAACTCACCCCAGATCAACAGGAAGCAAATTGCCACCACTTGTTTGTTTTCCTTTATTTCAACTACCAAGATTGCTGAAAAGACTTCGATTTTGAAATGTCACAAATGTGTAAGAAAGAAAAATGCATTTATTTTTTATTTTTCTCTGTTTCAGAGATGTGACTGTTCTGAATGTCAGTTCCAAAATGCTCAGTGGCTTATGAGAAATGGAGCTTGCTCTTCTCTGAGTGCCTCATGATGCTGAAAGAGGACAAGCTTACTTTAAACAACTGAAAAAAAGGGAATATTAACAGCAACATAAGTAGAGACTGCATTCACTAATTTGTGAAATCACTTTATCTAGTGCCCCATCTTTATGCTGAATTTCTTCCATGTGGTCTTGCATCATCTCCCTTTCTTATCACCCTGTAAAGGTTCCAGTCCTGCACAGATCTCCACATGTGTCTGTGAAACATGCAGCAGTTGCTTTGGTCTGTCAATGTGATTTAAGTTGTAGTCTTCTAATGTTGGGGCTCTGCTGTTGCTAACACTCCCATGCTTAACTACCTCACAGAGCAGAGTTTAGCACATGTGCAAGAGTTGGCAAGACTGGCTATTTGCTTGAGACACATTATATGAGAGCTATAAATATTTGAAATGTAGCCAAGAACAAGTTTTGAAACTATAAAAGTAACATTAGGGGTGAAATGACAACTTTCATTGTCAAAAGAGCAGTGCTTTATTACAGTTTACTGGATTTTTTATTTCCTCCCTAGAAATTAGTGAACTCTTGGAAGCAAAATATTGCAGAAAGTTGTCTTTAATGTAGAGTCTACATTTTCCTGGAAACAATCATTGTCTTGTTTCAGACACTGAAAGAACCAAACTATACCAGAACACTCAGAGGGTCTTAGCTATGCTTGAGCATAATCTGGAAGTATTATGCTTGTGGCTTAAAAGATAATTATTTTTAAATGCTTCTGTTTCAGCCAGTGTATAAAAATATCAGGAAAATCAGAATGATCCTGGCAAATCAGCTTTATGATGCCTTCTCCATTAAGGTTACTTACTCAAAACCATGCAGAAATTGATTCAAAACAGAACATGCTCCAAGTCATACAACATCTCTGCTTGTCTATACACAACAAATCACATCTTCTGACAAAAGATGATGTATAGGAACTCACAAAAGAGATTGCAGAAAGGAACAATTCACAGAAAACAACATATGCAAATGACAGGAGAAAGGCAAACAAAGCATCTAACACTATAGAAAGGGAAGGAAGGAAAATTATTGAAACAAAGAAGCCCACAACCTATCTGTAAATACATGAAAGAAAACAAGATGATGAGCCAACAGCCACTGAGTATTTCTTAGAGAGACACCATAACAAACAACTCCTTCATTTCAGGAAGATGATAACATGCTTTTCCTTTGTGGTTAGGAAAAATATACACATCATATAATTTAACAATTTTTTTGGTGGGGTATCTCAAGAAGACCACATGAACAAGCGAGGGAAGTATAGAATGGATGAACATATCACAGGGGAGTAATAAAGCTGGTAGGAAAGCTGTATTTGGAGAGAAAACATGAGTGTTTTTTGGACAAGTTATGCTGTGATTCTGGAGTTTTAAAAGTGTTTGTCTGTGATGCAGTGATACTAGTGATACTTAATATTTTCATCAATGACTACTAGGATGGAGATTATTAAAATCTGGCATGGTGACCAAACTAAGTGGACCTGCAAGTGTGTCAGAAAACAAGATAAATCTGGAATGTCCTAGAAGGGGGATAGAACTGGAGTTATAAAAAGAGACTGTAATTCAGTAGGGCCAAGTAGATAGTACATAGAGAGGAATCATCACCATGAATAAATTCAGGCTCAAAAATAACACTATAGATAGCATTTCCACAGAACAGATCTGGGAATCTAAACATTCAACAAGAGTCAGTATTTTCATGCTGTTTTGTAAAAGTTCAATGCTCTATCAGAAGGTATAGCTGGGAATAAGTGAAATAGACTTTGACTTCTATTCAAAATTCCATAGAGCTTCAGCTGAATATTAGAACAACTGTACAGTTTTGGTCAGAGCACCTCAAGAAATGTAGGGATAATGAAAAGGAATGCAATGGAGATCATGAAAAAAACTATAGAAAAGCACATTCTCTAGCACCAGATTGAATGAGTTCTGATTGTAGCAGAGAGCAAAAGCATGGCCGACTCTTCAAAGTCCCCAGCAAGGCAGAAAAGCAGTGACAGGCTTACATTACATCCAGAAATATTCAGGTTATCTGTAATTTAAAAAAAGTTTTAAAATTGAGAGTACTAAAATGACAAAATAGATTTCCTGGAGATGAGTTTTGTTGGAGGTCTTTAGGGACGTGTTAAAAAATATGTGTGATGAAGGAAAAAAATACCACTGGTCTTTCATTCAAGACAAGAAGTAGAATTCTTAAGGGGATATAGAGGCGATAATATTAATTTATTCTCTAAAATGTTTTTAGAAAGCTTATATAAAGAACTGAGTTTGAAACTGTTACTGATGTTTTACTCCTGGAAGAATGTTCAATATATCCATTCAGGAACTAGATCCTCATTTTAACTGGGACTGTGAAGTGAAATATTCCCTTGTGTATCAAAAACTCCAGACAAAGTCATAGAATCTGGATGAGTTTGCAAGATCAGGTCACAACTGGCTCTGCTAATACTTACCAGAAACTGCTGTTTTTGTAAGAGCTTTTGTTGGAATTGCATATAAACAGATCTGTTACCTTGCTCAGTCCAAAATTATGACCTTGGCTGAAGTGATGTTTGCTTGAATCCATTACTGGAAAAGTACATTACAAGAAAAATTGCATGCAGCAATGGCTTGAAAGCAGAGAAGGAGCCAATATGAGGATCACTTTCCTATTCTGGAAATTCTGCCCCAAAAATGAGAGCTTTCAATCATGCAGCTAAAGTATTGAAACCCAAGAAAGACTGAGACAAGATCAGCAGAGTTGTATCAGGAAGAGTTATTATGGAACAAATTCAGTACCAGACTCGATGTATTATGATTTAGTGACATGGCCTCTATGCTGAGCTACGGCCACAAGTGCCAGTCCTGAAGGATGAGCCCAAACCAAGCACACTCAGCATTTCAATGGTGTGGGCCCAGAAGCTGAGCTAACCTCAGATAATCAAACTTGCAGAGGAGAGCTTGGATGGGAAGAGGTGGATCTGACTGCAGGCACTCTCCCCAGATACTTGGTATAACTCCTCATGGTCAAGGGACTGCTATGACAGATAACTGGACATTTGTGTGTAGGAGATGTGAAGCCATTTGCTGAATAATTTATGAAATCATTGTTACTGCTGGCTGAGTGGCATGTCTGAGTAAAAAAAAAAAATCTGAAAAAGCAAAAGGAAAGGATAATTGCAACAGCAGACATTGTGAAGTGATGTGCTGAGTCAATGAAATTAGAAAGAGAAAACATTATTAAATCTCTCTCCTTGATTATGTAGGGCTTTTCCCTTATGATACAGCCCCCAGTGTATTACCAAAGCTTGTTTAAAATAATTCAGTGGCTTCTCGTGGGATGCAACTCTGCTACTCTGCAACTCTGCATTTGTTTTTCTTTTTTTCCTGATATTTCTATCCATTACTTTATGTCCTACTATCTTAGCCCTTGGATGACCTGCACACAAATTCCTTTCCATAAATGAACCTTGCACCTTTCATAAACCCCATACATTGTTGTCACATCGACCTCCCATTTCATTCTGGGTTGGTCAAAGCTTCAATATAATGTTCATTTTTATTTCTGGCAATTTCCTTCTGTAAATCAGTCCCTCCAGTGCCTTAAACACATCTGTTACTTTTCTCTGAACATCTTCCAACCTATCAATATCTTTCTGGAATAGAAGAACCTAGGATTATATCCAGTATTTTAGGAGAATCACTACTTCAGAAGGACTTTTCATTATTAAATCCTGTAAGTAATTGCAAAAAAAAAAAAAAAAAGCTACATTCTAGTAACCCTGAGCCATAAGATATTGGTAGTCTGTTCTGTATGACATGTATAATAACACTGTGTACCTCACACAGGACATAGGTAGGGACAAAAACCCCTGATGCTCAAAGAAAACTGGACATGCTTCATGGTCCTCTGCAGCCTTTTTAACCTGTGAAAATTATAAACACTTCATCTATTTTCTAGTCCAGTTTTTAAATCAGATACTGAATATTGTGGAGACTCTGGGGGGCATTCCCTGGTTTAGGGAGACACAAGAAGCTTCCCTCAAAAAGCTGTTAAGACCCCATTGGCTCCTTCCCCTGTTCCAATGTCCCTCAGCCAGTCCCTCCCAATTTCCCTGTGGTCAATCCTGTTTGCCTGAGAGCACCATTGAACCAGTACCTGGGGGGACACAGAGAAACCTGGACCCTCCACATAAGTGTGCTTGGCACCCTGGACATCTTACCGGGCAGCTGAATTAATCATCTCTGGATATTATGCAAAGGCCTTTTTGCTTCTTTACCTGGGACTTCACTAGCAGCAATGTAGGCTGTAAGAGAATATATGTGGTGGTGAGATTCACTTCTGTGCAGATAACCTGCATGATACTTAAATTTCATTTTGAGACTTGTTTTGAGGTGGCAGATGTTCTAAGAATGGATTGCATGCTTTACACTCACAGTATGTTTACCCCTAATATTAAAAAAAGTTAGTCACCTCTGTGCAAGCAGACCACAGCATATAATAAAGCTGATTTTTAAATTCAATTTTATGGTTCTTTTCTTCCCTCTTTTGTAGCATGTTTCCTGTGGGGTATGGGTTATGTCAGGCACTAGGAAGGAGCAAGCCAGGATGTTGTAATGGGAAGAATATTATACAAGCATCATTCCAGGCCCTTCCTTTTCTATATCACCTTGAACTCATCCTGACCTGGCTCTGGGACCTGTGTTTGGCAGAGCACTTCTGTTTATACACTTCCTTTGATTAGTCAGTCTCATCTACTAGTGATTCTGCCTGAGGTTCCTACTAAACATAGGCAGATACAGAGCATCAGCATAGAGCAGTTCTACCTTTGGGTGCACAGGCCAAGACTTCAGCTAACACTGCTCCCTTCTTTCTCAACCTGATCAAGGATGATGCAGTGCCCCACTTTGCACCCAACTCTAAAAGCAAGTGGCTGATTCTCCAGGAACATTGCCAGGGTGGTTATCTCCTTGTAGGATTTTACTTTCAAGGAAGCAGTGATCAAGCTACTGTTATACAGCTCCTTTGATATGTTGCTGTTCCTTGCTGACAATCAAATTTGAATTCCTGGAAAGAGGAAACTCCATATGCCACCACATGAGCATGCACCATCACATGGTAATTTACAATGTGCCTATTCCTTTCTCTTCATGCTGCTGGTGATCTTTCCCTTTCTTCCTAGGAACAAGAATTAGGGTAAGGCACAAGCCTGATAACTCCTAAGTGATAAATGGCCCAGTCAAAACCCATGACAATGCCTGAGGATCTGGAGGACTCTTGTGTGGAACTATAAGCAGAGACCTTCTGCTGCCTAAGAATCTGTAAAGCAGATTTAGTTGCTTTAAAAAGACAGCTGGACTCTTATCACCTGCTGTGCCTGCATTCTTCCAATCACTGTTGATATAACTTAGATTGGAATCCGAGTCTCTAGTAAAACATTTGAGTGTTTTATTTTGCATTTTATTTTGTTGTGGTTTTTTAAGCACATCAAAGTCATTCATAATTCCCAGAATTTTCTACACTGAACTGTTTGGTTAAGCAAAGACGTTGGTGATGGTGTGAATTATTTATTTATACAGTGTACTTTTAAGTTGGGGCCAACATTAATTTGGCTGGGTCACTGGCATTGTGGATTTAATTGCCATGTAAATATCTACGGCGTCTATGTCTTTAATTAGTGTGCTAAATTCTAAACAATTTATGAATAAAATATACTCATTTTGACATTTTAAAACAGTTATTTTATTAATGAAAAATTTAACAGCGTTATGCCAATTCCCTTGCCTTTTGTTAATTATATGCCTCTCTTGCATTTTCTGATATGTTAATTTTGTTTGGTATAAATATTTGTCCTCATTAAGAAGAATACATTGTCAATGTTGACTCATTTTCTCATTTTTTTGCTCCGAACAGATAACTTAAATGGGACTTCATTTTTTCATCTTGTTACTCTTACTCATTTGTAAGAATCATCTAGCTCTGTTCCATAAAATCCTGTTCACCCAAGGAATGAATGGCCTAGCTTTCTCTACGTGGTATGCATGCCATGTTGAAAAGGATATTGGATAGGATTTAGCAAGCTATGCTTTTTACAAGAGGGAATAAAGAGAGAAGTTTTGCTAAGATACACTGTCCCTTCTGTGAACTTCTGCTGCTAGATTGGCAATTCACACACGATGCGTGCTGAAAGGTTTAAAGTATGTAGATATGGAACAAGGGGCATGAACGGGAGAAGGCTGTGGTGCCAGAGTGCTTCTAGGACCATGGCAGAGCCATAAACTATACAGGAATAGCTATGTCCCTCTGAAAAGCAAGTGCTTTTTTAACCCCACATTCCTGGCTAGGGTAACTCTGACTCCCTTTCCCTCTTAAAGAATAGGAAAGCAAACAACAAAATAAAATTGACATACAGCCACGAGTCTCTTCTGTCACACAGCTTGCTTATTTTTACTTGCACAAGAGCTGATATCGTGCCAAGACCACCAGGGAGGTACAAGGGATGTACTGATGGGGAAGGAGAGAGCTGGGCCAACAGGTGTGAAACGTTCAGAGAAGGCAACAGCAAGTCTGCCTCTGCAAAATGGGAGGGGTGGGAATGGCAGCTACAAATACTTGTTTTAAGAACTAGCTTCATTTTAAAAACATGAAGTCCCCTGTTTTTGTCAGGTGTCTACACAGGTGTTTGACATGAAAGCTGAAAAGGGAGGCCAGGCTGAATGCTGAAGGTAAAGCTTGCTGATGAGAAGGAGACAAAATATTGACCCCTGGCATGATTTGGGATAAGAGTTCAAGAAAAGAGACAGGGGGTCATAGAATATAATCATAGAAACACTAAGGTTCAAAAAGACCTCCAAGAACATTGAGTTTCAGACAGAACACCATGTTGGCAAAAAAACTGTGGCACTTTTTGCTCTTTTTCAGTAATTTCTTGAATGCTTCCATGAATGTTAACTGCATCACTTCCCTGGGTAGTCTGTTTGAATGCTTGACAATCCTTTCAGTGGAGAAATTCTTCCTGAAAGAAAGAAGAAGAAAACTACTTTTAAAAGCAAATGGAAAAAAATAACTATGTAATCATAACTCTGTAATGATTGACTCAATTAATATAGCAAAAAGATGAAAAAGAACAATGAACAATTTTTATGGCCAACAGAAAACCCTGAAGTTGTGTAACTTTTAAGATGCTAGGAAACATTGACAGCTGGGTGAGCACTTATAAACAAATATTGCTTAAGTTCCAAATACTACATTGCTAAGGAGTCATGCTCTTGTTGCATCAGGGGGTAGAAAAGCTGGCATGTGCCTCAGCTCAATGCTGAACAAACAACACCTTAGAGCAGAATATTTTTTTTATGAGCCAGTCACATATAAAATCCACATTAATAGTGACAATGAAAAGCAGATGCTCTGAGTTTATTATACTGCTTTGAATAGACTCCATCAAATATTAAGCCAAATTCAGCTGAGGTTACATGATCTTGTACCTCTTGGCCTCATATAGCTGTTATGAAGGATTCGGTACTTCCACCACTCCTTGTCAGTACATGCAAGGTTTTTGTTTAATTATGCCTTTCCTGTTACAGCTTCTAACCTATGCTAGGTCACAGACAAATGTCAGGACAAGACAAATCAAAAGAAGCAGTCACAGCTGAGGGTCAAAACACAACAGCCACACTGCTAAGGACGCAAAAAAAGTCTGTGGATGTAAAGCTTGACATGATTCCAAGGACACATAAGAGAAAAGCCACTGGAGATTAGAGCTGCTGGGAGTTACAGGCCAACAGCATCAGGGTCAGGAAATCCCCTGAGGTAAATATATTTGGAGGCCTGCACAACGCTCAGGGAGTGTCATGCTTACTTGTCCAGAAGCAGGGAAGGGAGGAAGGAGTGGCCTGAGTCTGGCTCAGGGAGGCTCTGCTCAGGCCAGAAGTGGTGTGCAGGGCATATTCTGCAGGAGTCACCAAGCCAACAGCCACCAGCTGTCCTGTGTGCTTCATGGCTGATGCACCACAGCCCTCACAGCACCCCTGTCACTTGGGTTGGTCAAGATAATGCACCCAGAAAATGGCACCATCTCCCTGGGAGAGGGCAAGTCTCATCCTGATGAAATGGTGAGGTGAAATGGAAATATACTTGGCTGAAAAAGATGTATCACTTCTTGAAATGAGCTGTAAGCTCTAAGATATCTCTGCCTGTGAGAAGTGTGGATGCCAGTGCACTTCCAACTTGAATAGCCCCAGGGCTGGGCTGAAATGTATCCCATAACATGCACTGAGCCTCCCATGTGTGATCCCTGCCTAGCCATAGCAGTAGCTCCACTTGGCAGGCTGGATGTGCATCCATCTCAGAGATGAGGAGCTCTTAACCCACAGTTGCTCTGAAAGTCTGGAGACTCTGTATCCAAGGATAGGTGTGTGTATGCATTCTCTTCATGCTTCACTGACACAGCAGCCATTCTGACCTGAGGAACTGCATGTAAATATCACACCTTGGATCACCCTTTAAATCTGAAATTCAACATCCTCACAGACTCTGTATTGTTGTCTAAGTTATGTGAAAATATTTTTCAGTTTCTACATACCTTTTTCTCCCACAGATATGCTGTAAGTAAGTAAAAATTGTCAGTTTGCCTTTCTACAGAGGTGAGATTGTATATCAAAAGACAGATGAAGAATCTGACCTGCATGTGGATATAGATCCTGGCTGCTGTAAGTCACCTAGAAACATGAAGAACCTCTTCTGACTCCTGAAGTCTTTAGCACATGGATTACTTTCCATTGCAGACAAATTTCACATCATCGGTTGCTTATTTCAGTTGCAGTAAAAATGAGGATTTGAACATAGATTTAAAAGTAATCCGAGAATAATCCACTGAGCTCCTTGCTGAGCCCTCTGCACCTGTTTATACTATTTGAATTTTGCCATTTTTGGACTGTGACCGCGTTCACATTTTCCTTTCTACTTTCATTGTATATTTTTCTATTATGCTACTAATTTAGCATTTTTAGAAGTGCTTGCAGGCTTCCTCTGAAATTATTTGATCACATACATTTGTGGAGTGCTTTAATGTTATCTGCTACTTACTTTTGTAACATGCATTTTATACAACACTCTGATTTGTTTGAACATTAATTTCTTTTGTGGATGGAAGCCAGCATACTGTTTTCACATCACAGATCTGCACTCAATTGTGTAACATTTGGATCAGGAACATTTAGGATTAAATATGTTTTCTAAATGTCTTGAGAAAGCTTAACTTAGGCTCTGCTGCAGCATTCACACTTTTCAGGTAACTTATCTCAGTGCTCTGAACAGCAGGACTTTGAAGACTTCAGCCCGGAAGTGATATGACTAGTTAATCATGCCTCTTTTCTGTGTTTCTTATCATCTACTCTATTTTATTACATTTGAAAATTAAAACAGATTCTGCCAAGAGCAAGTATGTTTGCACATTGCCCTTTGTTTGCACTGACATTTATATATTTGCATACGATTGCCATTCTTTCTTATGTTAAAATCAACTCTGCTTTATTGTGACACTACAGTTTAAGTAAGGGACATCCAACTGTGACTTCAGCACAATAAAGACTGATTGAAGTGCCAGTGATTTCAGCTGTGTTTTGCATTGCAGTTACACTGCTCTACTCAATTGAAGCAAAACAATCCTAAGAAACAGAGACGACAGCATAAAGGTCAATAGTCAAAGATGTGAGCTCTTTAGTGAAATTTACTGCAATAGAAAAAATTACTGATTATATTTGTACATTATATGTGCTTCTCTTTCATTTACTTATTTTTTTAAATGAAGTGAATGATATCCTGGCACAAAGAAATTTCTTTAAAACATTGCATTCTGTTTCCCAAATATTCCTGTAATTGGTTAGGAGACTTGGTTTACGAGGACAGAGATGAACAACACACAGGTATACAGAGAAGGATGCTCTAGGAAATTATAAGCACCCACATTATAGGAAGTCCATTAGCTTTCACCTTCTAAATAATTAAATAGTACACTCATTCACCTTACCTCAAGAAGTGAAAATGGATCTTTTGCAAAGGGCATCCTCATTTACTGGAGAAAACATGTTGTTTCTCCACCAAAAAGCAGAACACGGTTTGAAATGTGCAGTAGAAATTCTAAAGAACCTGTAGAAATCAATCAAATATCATTTAAAATGCACATTCAAAACTAGAATTTTTCATTACACTGACAGTCAATATTTATGCAAGTCAACAAAGTTGTTATCTATAGTTATTTATGGATCGACATCACTCATCAGAGTTTATAATATATTTTTCAATACAATTTCAATGTTTTCTTTAAGGAAAACAATGGCACTTGAAAGTAAAATGTTTGCAGAAATAGCTCCATTTCACTTAGCTGATGAGGGTTTAGAAAGCCAGTTATCTCAGGGCTCTGCCAAATCACACCAAGCAATATTGCAAAGAAATTTCTTTGTTCCAGGACATTTTACTTCATTTAAAAAATGAATAAATGAAAGAGAAGCATGGAGATATAACCAGTAATTTTTCCTTTTGCAGTAAATTTCACTAAACAGCTCACATCTTTGACCATTGACCTTTATCCTGTCATCTCCATTTCTTGGGATTTTTTTGCTTAAATGGAATAAAGCATGTGTAACTTTGTAATACAAAACACAGCTGAAATCAGTGACACTTCAATCAGTCTTTATTCAGCCAAAGCTTTCAGAAACTCTGTTTTTTTTGACTTTGTGGAAGGAATTTTGGAAGCCTAGAAAACTGCAGTCATGTCTCAGATTTCCAGATCACTTAGCCACTTCACTTTATTTTGCAGCTTTTCAGGCTGTTCTTTAATCTTTCAGTATGGCCAAGGTTACAACACAAGTAAAGAAGTGCTGATTATTCATTTTCATAATTAACAGTTCTCAGATTAGATATTTTGTGTTAGCTCTTCATTCAGCAGTTGTAAATATTTTTATTTTCATACCAAAATAAGAACAAACCTTTCATTCTTTCTCAACTTCCTACAACATAAATTCAGAATTTTAAGCTGCTATAATCACAGTACTTTAGAGTTTCGAAGTTTCTAATATTTTTTCTGGAAATGTTTGTAAAACCTTTGAAATGTCCATATTATGGACATTTATGGGGATTATCCTGAAAATTCAGACCAAACACACAAAGTTTTTTAGGTATCCAATAAGGAAGCAAAAAGAGTACCATGTGATTTTGATGCAGGTACTTCGTAAAAAATATTAGCAAGCAGTGAGTAATCAAAATCAAATTGCACAGAATGATATTTCTTTGCATAAATTATTGTCAAAATTATTATTATTATTATTATTATTATTATTATTATTATTATTATTATTATTATTATTATTATTTTCAAAGTATTATACAAGTGGAGTATGAGCTATAATTACAAAATATTGGGTAATTTCCTGCCTGGGTAACTGATAGAGACTAATAATTTGACCAGCCTTAGGAAAATCAGCTACAAATTCTGATCTTTATGCACAGGGCTACACATTCTGAGCATTTAAAGACACAAGGCAACTCAGCTTCAGAAAAGTAAACCCCAAGCCCTGAATGCACAGCACTGAGTCAGCCAGACACTTTATGGATTTGTGTCCCTTTCTCAAGCATGAATGACTGCCAGAGCAGGTGTACAAAACTAAAGGGGCAATAATTTCCTCTGTAACTGCTAGAAAAACATTGATGGAAAGGGTATACAGCAAATAACATTGGTGATGGTTAGTTGTAATCAATTGTACAAACATTGGCTCTATTGGGTGTTCCTGACCACCTCTTGCTGACAAGTGAGACCAGCAGAGCCCTCCTGTAGCACCATCTTAGCTCTGAGCTGAACCGCACAGCTCAGAACCAAACAATTCAATCTATCAAACAGTTCTCTCCCAACGACCAAGGTCTCCCTATCCTACCTGCCAACCTGCTTCACCACCACATTGCTATGTTTTGTTGTTCTGCTTTGTTTTTCCACTGCTTTCCTTGTGACTTAAGAGCTGTGAACAAAACCTGAGTACTCAATCCCTACTAAATTTAAGACTGAAAAAATGTGATGCATGAAAGCATGGTGTCTCTTTTTGATCATTCCTGATACATTTATAATAATTTCTTTATTCAAGGGGTTTAATCGAGGCAAAAACTGTCTTAAAAGTGATAGCACCAGGAAAATTTTAAGATGGCAATATATAGGAAGTCTCTGAAGATAAATATAGCTGAATAAATTGTTCTGTCTATAGCTGTTTCTCACCTGTTTCAGTTTGTAGCTGTAGCTGTAGTGGGGAAAGCCCTGATGCTCCACACTGTCCATTTGGAGACTCTCTAAAAATCCCTATTGATGGAGCTCCAGTTTTGGAAACTGTTAAGAAGCTACCACCCATCTGAAAATCAGTCTGCTCAAAGGTGTTGTTAGACTGACAAAACCTGTGACCTACAAAGCCATTTATGAGCCATGCACACTAATGGTGGCCTACAAACAGTCTTCAGGCTGTCATAATTGCAAATCATTGTGTTGCAAAGAGTGAACAAATAAAGAAACCAGGTTATATTAAGTTACAGCTTTGTTTCTACTCAGAGAAGTAGAGGATGAAGAAGTTATTTATGCATTTACCAATCTATGACCCTGAAACATTATCAATTCTCTTTAAAAATACATCTCAGTACTCAGGTATTTATGGGTGGGTTTTTCTGGGTTTTTTTTTTTGTTTTGTTTTGTTTTTTTTTTTTTGGGGGGGGGGTTTTCTTTGGTTTTTTTTTTGTTTGTTTGTTTTGTTTTTCTTTGTTAACAGGGAAAGAAAAGTTTGATAATTAGCAGTCAAAGTTTCACAGGTCAGATTTTACAGGTTTCTGGGCCAGATTCTGTAGTGAAAGTCATCTCAATGCTTCATTTAAAGAATTCTGTACTTCCACTGAACACAGTAAGACTGCTCATGTGCAAAAAAAAAAAATCAAGCATGTCCTGAAAATGAGCTGGGACAATGTTTCTCTATCTTACCATATTTTGCTCAAGATAGACACCCAGAGAGATTTGCAAATGTGCACAAGCAGAGTGCAGTGATAATTCTTATAAACCTGTCTCTTCTTATTGAATTCTGGAAGGAAATAAAAGCAAGTAATTTACTCCAGATGAACGAACATTCCTAGGTGTCATTAATACACCTTGTTTCCCCTGGAGCACAGATGGAGAAGCACAGGACCTCTGGCATGGATAGGCTGCCCTTACCACTTCTGGCAGAGGGATGTTCCATTCTGCCCCTTCTTGTAGGGCTCAACAAATCACAGACCCCACCTCTGATGACAGCTGAAGGTGTCACTTTCTAAGCTGATGTGTCTGCAGCTGCCTGTTGCATCTCAGACCACACAGGCACCTTATTACCTTAATATTGCACTTTCTCAGTCAGGGAAAAACAAACCTATCTAATAGGCTGAGAAAGCTGAGGGTGTTCAGCCTGGTCAGGAGAAGGTTCTGTGGAGACCTTGCAGCAATCTTCCAGTGCTTGAAAGGGGCCTGCAAGGAAGATGGAGAGGAACTCTTCATCAAACACTGTGGTGATAGGGCAAGGAGTAATGAGTTCAAGCTACAAGAGGGGAGATTTAGGTTTATACAGAAGAAATTCTTCACTATGAGAGTGGTGAGGCACTGGAAGTGGTTGCCCAAAAGAGTTGTGGATGCCGCATCCCTGGATGTTCAAGGCCAGGTTGGATGGGGCTCTGAGCAACCTGGGATAGTGAAAGGTGTCCCAGCCCATGGCAGGGGGTTGGAATGAGTTGATCTTTAAGGTCCTTTCCATTCTAAGGTCTATTTCCATTTTATTATCCCATGACTCTGTGAAACTAAAAAGTGCAGCTTGTTTTATCTGGATCCTAGAGCAGGACACCTTCAGGACAAAGTCAGCTAGATATCCTCAAACATCAACCACTGTCACATTTTTTGTGGCCTCTGAGGAAAACAGGTATGTAGAAAAGCTTTTGAGGACAGTTGTAGGAGGCCTATGAAGAACCACACATAATATCTGTAACTTTTTCCTTGTAAATGAGTGGGGCAGAGCATTTTCAAGGGCCATATCTTTCCACTTCAGCATTACTCCTAAAGAAAATGATGGAGAACAAATTCTGAGCAAGACTGGCAGACTCTCCTTTTTTAATACAAAAAATTTCTTATGAAAGCATTCTCTAGATAATACATCCAAAGAAAGCCCTGAAAATCCTCTGCTACAGAAGTATATCAATAAGAACCAAAAACATACGAGTTAAAAACCAGCCTTACAATGGGAAAGTAGTTCAAATATCTATGCTTTTAGGTAATAATTAAAAGACTCTATTTCTAGTAACAGGGTTATGTAGGCGAAGCAAGTGCTGATTGATGGTGCCAGAAGATCACTTTCATAACAATGTGCAGACTGCAAATGCTGCGTGGAAAACAGTAATTGTTCCAGTACCCAGTTGGTTATGTGCATATTGATATCTAGGTTGCCTGAGTAACCTTAAGACTAAGTACAATGCAGAAGGTAATTCATTATTCACAACTTCTTCAAATATATTACCTCATTCACACGTGTATTTTGAGACTCGGCACTGAACTGTGCTATCCAAAATGTCTATTAGGTCTTGAAACAAGCAACAGACACTCCTGGTGGCTCTAGGAGAGTCTGAGAGCTTGGCAGAGTGGGAATGTGTGTAGCATGCCTCCCTCCACTGCCCTCCCCTTTGTTTCAGTTCTCTTGGGAGCTGGTGTCACCAGGGAGCTCCAGCATTATCTGAGGAGAGGCTTCAGTTCTGACAGATGCAAGGACACACAGCATGGGGGGAAGCAATTTGTATGCAGTTGTATTTATTGACTACAGATCTCAGGTTTGAGGTGGTGACTGCTTTTTTGCTAGATTGTTTTCATGAGAAAGCTGTAGATTGACTGAGAGGAACACAGTCATGCCCCCTTGGAGATCAGTGAGGAAGGTGAGCCTAAGCCCCTGAGGCTGTGAGCTTCTGGAGAAAAAGCTGAGATCTGAACCTCATGCCTGCTTAGCAGGCAGTTTTTTGCCTGTATTCTGTCCCCATCCCATTAAATTCTGAAAGAGCCACACTGAAATCCTGAAGTAATTTTGCAAGGCAAGTTCAGCTTCGGTTGTATGATAGACAATGTTGGTAGCTCAAGGTTGCCCCTGATTTTTACCACACTTGTCCTGAAGAGGCCTTCATTGTACAAAGAAGAAAGATGCTTACTCCAGTTTTAGGGCATAAACTGATTAGGAATCTCTCTTAAAATCAAGTGCTTGACCTGAAACAGCCAAACCCTCCTTGTACTCTGCTCTCAAAAGCATTCTCCCATCTAATGCCTTCCACAGTAGCATTACTGCTCACAGCAATCAGTATTCTGGGGCACAGGCTCTTTCCTTTCTTAATGCAAAGCCTTACTTACTACTTCATTTAGTGGGCTGCATGCTAATGAGAACTGTTTGCAACCTTCACTGTCTGTGAGAAGTCCCAGGGTAGCTCTCCCTAATCCCTGGCTGGTTGGGTGCACTGCACAGGGAACTCTTTGATTGGGGAAAAAACTCAAATGATGCCTTCCCAATGTGCAGTTAAACTGAACTAAATTAACACAATGGATGCTTCATTTTTCACATGAAGTTGTCATTCCTCAGGGACCTTTTCTGCTGGTCTTTAACAAAGATTCAATGTAATCATCAACTTCAGAATCTGGAGGCTGAAAAGCTGAAGCAGCACATACATGGGTACACAGCACCCAGAGTTATACACAGCAGCAGTTTGATGTGTGGCAGTGCCATATGGCTCAATGTGGCCTTTTATTTAAGAGATGTGGCTGCTGTTACTTAGATTACAGCATCACTGTGGTGTGAGAAGGGAGATCAGAATTCCCCTGAATTAGTCACAGTATCTCCAAGGATTTAACCTCTGAGGAGATAAAAATGTCCAGTGCCCTCTGCAAGGTGACATAAAACAGCAAGAGCCCAGAACAGAAACTAACTGCTTTCAGGAGCCTGTTGGATGTAGTCAAAGCAGTATACTCTGTTTTGTACATGGTGCTCTGAGCATTTATACGCAGCCCAGTACACATTCTTTGACAAAACTCGGTCTGGAAATGGTTAATATTTTCAATTAAAATTATTGAAATAGGTTAGTGTTCTTCCAGAACTTCACCTGTACATATATTTCCTCCTGAGAAATGTTGAAGCTTCAGGCTATGTGGATGTGAAACATAACTTAGTATGCACTAGGGAGAGAAATCCTGCATTAGGTTCAGCTCCTGTCTCAACTATGTCTGATTATGTTCCCCAGTTTAAGGCTTGTTACTTGATTTGAAAGCCTGTTACGTCTCAGGAAACTTATACATGTAACTTGTAGCTGCTTTCATAGTTTAAAAGCTGTCATTTCACCTTCTGCACAAAGAAATGCTTTTCCTGTCTATGTCAAAGCGATCCACACAGCTCTCCCACGGAGTTTTGAAAGCGTCTTCTGGTACAGCAACACAGCTTTTATTCTGTGAGAGCAATTTGCTCTGCCATTATATTGTCTGCAGGTATGCAGCTGTATTGTTTTACTGTGTTGATCTAGAAAGGAGCTGGAAAGCTCATAAAACTGGGAAGCAATTGGTTTCCAGCTGAGGCTTTACTTCTACCTAGCCCACTGTGCTCTCCAGGTGAATCCCTGTGGGATTTTGTTAGAGAGGAAAAAGAAAATGCAGTTGTGTCCATACTGGGGCAAATCCAGTATCACTCCAAATCAAGGGTTATATCCTTCTCTGTTTCTTACTGCCTCCTTCTTCCTGGCTCACACTGTTTGTAGGCACAACTCATCCTGTGTCCACATCAGCTGCCTGCAAATCCCATCAGCAGTCCCACATTTCTCTCTATTTACTGTGTTCTCAGAGATACCTCAAAGGTAAATGTGGGCTACTCTTGAAACATGTGTGATGAACATGTGCTGGGCAGAGAAAACATCACCTGCAGAGGGCACAGAATCACATAAGTGGTGCCAACTCACAGCTCTGACATGCAAAGCAGTTTTTCTTAGATGTACCACCAGTGGCAATGTCTCCTCAGGCTTCCCAGCAACAATCATAAATGGGAAGGAGACCAAGGCCACAGGCTGCAAGAGAAAGAGAGCTGAAGGGGAAACTCCTTGCCCAAGAGAGGGTGCAGAGCTGCCCTGCAAACAGAGGTGGCACATCTACGAGCTGCTCACAGCTTGCAAGTACTGAATGAAATGTGTGGAGTTCATGGGGAATTTCTATGGAGTTCCATGCAGTTACAGAGGCATTCTTCCTTAAATCTAAGGGAGTTAATTAGAATAATATATGTCACTTCAGCATGATGACTGATGATCATGCTGTGGAGAAAGGAAAGTTTGCTTGAGAGAAAATGCCATTATCTACCCAAAGCAAACAAAAATGTGGAACTTGGTGTATACTTTTTCAGAGATGTAACAAACATCAATCACAAAAGAGCACAGATTTGTAGTGGCATGCAGTCAGCTGTTCAGCACATTGCCCCACTGCTAAGTATGAAGCCAGAAAATAAGTAGGCAGGTCAGTTCCCGCCTCATTAACACAGTGGGAGGGGGATGGTCTGAAAAATAAGATTGTAAAAACAGCCATAAAAGCTTGTTGGAATCTAAACAATACCCAAGACCCAGCTATGATTCCCTTTCTTTCCCTTATTTCTTTTTGTCTCTTTCAATGCTTCATTTTCAGTTGTTTCTAACTGCTGGTGAGTTCTGCTTTTCCCAACCTTTAAGAATCCCAAAGCACAGAAACAATTTTTTCATTTACTTGAGCTACAGGAGCTTTTTATTTAATCCCCTTCTGGAAAAGTGGGAATTATCTCAGGGTGACTACCTTTTGTATCACTGTGCAGCTCACCTGTGTGAAAGTGGGTGTGCTGAGGTTCAGGTGAGGCAGGTGGATGCAGTCAGAGCACTGCCAGCACCCAACCTAAACTGCTTTGCTTTTATCATACTGCAAAGTGATTATCACCCTTGCAGCCACCATGTTTCTTGGGACTGATGTCTTAGGAGACATTCTTCTATTATTTCATGAAACCACCATCCCTCAGCCCCAGTAAAATATGACTAAATGTGGCTATGTTAAGGTGGGGGTTTTTGTTGTTTTCTTTGCCTTTCTCTAATGCATTAATTTAAAAAAAATCCTTTAATAACAAAAGCTTTAAACAGAAGGCTAAATATGTGGGGAAGGAAAGGTAGTTAAAATGTTTGATAAAAGAGAAAAAAGAAAATGACAATGAAAAAATGAAAAAGTCTCTGTTTCATTCAGAATTTGAGCAGAATTTTTCTCTCCTAGAGATCCATCTATAGCTGCTTTTTACTGTTGGGTTGGGGACAGAATTTAGTATGTGTTGCTTAGATTTTTTTTTAGTTTTCTAATTCAAAAGCAAAAGAAAAGTATTCTGCCCCTCCCTTATACTCACACCATGACTTCTAAATAAGTATTGTTGAAAGGCTTTTCAGGAGGACAGCCCTTTCACACTGCAAACCTTGCATAACCTGCTATGCCATGGTTAGCAATTATACCATGACAAATGAGACAGCAGGTATTTTGTTGCTTGCCTGGGGATGCATCAAAAAACACACACTACAAGGTACTGCAAAAAAAAATCTACTTGTAAAATCCAGGTTTTACCATGGAAAGCAGGCCTGGGTTAAGACAGAGGTAGTCTGGTCTCACTCAAATAGTCACTTAAAAATCTATGGAAATCCTCCTCAAGGGATGCTGACTGGTGTGACAGGCCTGCTTGATATAGCTTGAGCAAGTTTCCTCACAGCTGTTTCCAAATGAACTTTCTGAAATGATATGTTGCAATTTCTCAATAGTCTTTCAACTTGAAGTAAAGTTTTGCTTGGACCAAATCCAATTAATGTTTTTTGAGGGCACCACCTATAAAGCCACCTTTGTGCCACATGGTGCTGGCAAGGGGCTGGGGGCCACTAAGGGATTGTAAGGGCATTAGAGGTCTGTATATATCCATGTATAGCAGAGCACAAGAAAAGACAGACATTATTAGGTTTCACTCCACTCATCTTAAAAGGCAGGGCAGGCTTTTAACTTATTAACAAAATTTTGTTGATAGCTGAAATAATTTAGTGTTTGAGCTTGGAAGCTGTGGTGCATATAGCTCCATGAAATTAAATGCTATTAAAGACACCTAAACACCTCTACAGGCAGAATACTGCAAACAGTTCTGCAAAGCTCCCTACAAAGACCTAGAGGGTGTCTCACAAACCACCCTGAAGATAAAAGAGCGGCTGTGGCTTCCTTGTACGTGCCTGGGAGGCTCACCTGCACCACTACCCCTCGAGGAGGAGCCTGTTGTGCTGATACTGATTTTTGTGTGCACAGGGTGGGGACCCTGACACCCACCCAAAGACAGACTGCCCTACCCAGCCCCAGGGTCCTGCCCTACTTGTGTCCAGCCCGGCCAGTCCCTCCCTCTGGGGCAATGCTGGCAGCTGGATTAGCTGCTCTCCTTGCTGACATGTCTATTTGGGACACTCACTTCCCCCCAACAGGATGGCAGCCCACCACAAGGCTTACAGCATGCAGCGAGGTAAAAATAGCATTCCAGGAGGTGAACACAGCAAAGCCTCAGCCTTCCTGTGCTGTAGCCTCTTCTGATTATTCACTTTCCTCTCCTATATAGCTATAATGACAGCCCATCACATGCCTTTTTTTTTTTTGTTTGGTTTTGGTAGGGAGGTTTAAAGAAAGGTTTTTCACTATAGTTTCAGGTGAGAAAAAATGCCATTTTTTCTCAATACTTTATTTTTAATCACAACAAGCAGAATGATTCTGTAACAATTTCAAATCCCACTGTGGTTAAAACTGATGAAATGGTACAGATGCTTTTTTTTCAAAACATGAGACCGTTCTTTATCAAGGCAGATGGAAACAACTCCAAAGATTACTTATGAAAGGATGCTTCCCTCCTTTAAAAAGCCTTCATTTGCACCAGGGAGTGTAAAACTCATTTCAGAAAAGGTCTGTCCTTCAACAGATGAACCTCTGAGGGGCTAGTACAGCACTGAGTGTAACAAGATGCTGCTTTTCAGTTAGGAACTTCAGATGGTTATTGAAACTGTTAATAAACCCACTAATACCAATTTTGGCAATTTGCAGTCACCACCCAATTTCACACATGATGTCCTAAATGGTATGGCAAATCATGTAATCTTATACAACCTTTATCTCCAGTAATCAGTAATCCCATGTTTTTGTCAGTGTGACCTGTCCAAGGGATCTGAAAGGCTCTCTCCTTTCACCAGGGGTCTGAAAGGCTTTCTCCTCTCACCAAGGAAAAGAATTACAGCTGTTTGTGGAAATCAGTGGTATTTGGTTGAATAAAAGTGCCACGTGTAACTTACCTGTATGCTGCATATGAGACATTGTTAAGGTCTGAAAATTAACAGGGGTAAATTGCTTTTACCTAAATTAATTCTCAGCTACACTAATAGGTTAAATAATTTAACAAGGTCCTAAGTCTGCATGACAGCTTTAATTTAGTGCATAACTTTCCCTCTGTGCTGAAGTAGTTTCGAGGTCAGTTGTATTAAACAAATGCTAGCCTAAAGACAGAGTTAAGCTGTGCAAATAGTTCCCTGAACTGGGAAGCACGTAACCAGCAGATAACTCAGTTATACTTAAACTTTTTATAGATGTTATTTCTTTCATCTCCTGGGCTTTGGAAATTAAACTCCTCACTGTAGCAATCACAATGACATATGTGCAACCCCCATTAGGAGAAAATATTTTCTGAGCTGGGATCTGAGATTGAACTTGCATAAATCAAGGCTTAGGCATTTTTTATCGCCTGCTAATACACGTGCGGGAACACTGTTTTTTAGATTTTGTTCCCTCCATTTCTTCTGAATATATTATTTCTGTGGGAAAGTTGAATTAAGTTTCTTGTCTTTGGCTTTTCTGTTTTCCCTTCAGCTCTATATTGTCATACCTTGCCAGCTAATCTCGCTTTCCTTGTGAATAGCATACCCTACCATTTAGGTAAAAATGGTTTTCAGAAAAAATATGTCCTATGAGATGTTATGACATTTTGTAAAACAACATAATGCAATGTGACTGATGCAGATGGATATGCCCCATAAAGCTGAGAGATTTAGATATGTAGTTTCCCCCCCAAAAAATCACTTCATAATGCAGTTTTATTTAAAATATAACATTGAAATCCTATTTAAACTCCTTCAAATAGATAGAAAATTTATTTAAACTTTTATATAGAAGGGTTTTTACTTGAATGCTTAGAGGTGTTTTACATTCAATGTTTTTTACACCTCAGTATGAAGGGGAAAAAAAAATATACAATATATACGAAAGAACCTGGCTAATGTTTCCTTCCTTACACCCATCCCTGAAGGAAGAGAAATGCTTTAGTGGGATCAATAGTCATAAATCATTACAAGGTATTTGAGGTTTTATTTCATCTACTTTTATTATAATGTCCATGCCATCTGCTGTACATATTGAGCTTATTACTCTAATTCATTTTGCAAGCACCAACCTCTGAGTGAGAGGTGTCAGAGGGCAATTGATTAAGGGATATTTGTTCTGGTACAGCTTTTTCTTTAATTTCTCTCCATAAGGGTTTCAGGTTGAGCAAGTGAGCTGACATGATAGTGGGGCCTCAGGAGATAAATGGGACATGTGACTTTGTGCATTCATAAATATGAGAACATCTTTTACCCTGGTGGTGCTGGGCGGGGCAGTGTGTGTCAGCTGTGGGTTAGTACAAGGCTAAACACATGAGGTTCTTTCTCTTCTTAAAAGCTGAAAGAGGATGGATGTTTGACATAAAAATGATGGCTCAATCTAGGACTCTATCTCCCATTCACTCCTATTATCTCTAGTTAAATGGATTTTATGTGATAACATAGGACAAAGAGGAAAAAAGGAGCCAAGAAAATCTCGAAAGGTCCTGTATTACAGCATGAGATATCAACTCTGTAGTGGGTGAGTATTCACACTGTGTGAACTATGTGTATCTCTACCACTAAGTAAGAGTTGGTTGGTTCTAAACCTTGTAGCCTTAAAGTAGATGTCCTCAAATTCTTGCTTTCCATGTTTGCAACATACCAACATTAAGATACAAGGGTAATAGGTGCTTGAAAAAATCCATTACATGGTCTTCATCAGTTCATCTCCACAGTGTCAAGAAGAAGAAGAAGTGAACAATGTCATCAATATTAGACTTGCTTTGTCACCTTAGAGCAATTAGTCCAAGTATGAGGCCAGTCTGAATATTTAAAAACTAATGCAAAATTTACAACTGCAACTTGAGCTTCATCAATATTTTGATCTATTTATAGTGAACTTGTCCATCATGTCTGAGGTCCTTACACTATGTGTACAACTGAGTAACATTTACACACTTGAACAGTTCAACTGAATTCAATGGAAAACCATGAAAAATCTTATTTAGTGGATACTGGTGCTGTATCCTTTAAATGCAGACAGCCATGCATGAATATGTCAGTCTGAGATTCTCTCTAAAGGTCTGAGATCCTCTCTAAAGGTCAGCATTTTAGCACAAGCTTCCTCGTCTTCACCAAAGTGGACAAAATACAGCTGAGTTCCCTCACTTTGAGCTGTGGCCCTGCATTTTCTGCATGTGTTTTTGAAGGTCTGCATCTCTGACACATGCCATTAGTATCATTCATGTTCAACTTACCTCTAGCTTGTGGCCCCTTTAAGTTCCAGCTACTGCAGGCTTCAAAAGCAAGCCTAGTCACTGTCAAATTGCATTCTGTGTGATCTCTCACATTATTTCCATTGTGCCAGCAAAGTGCCCAGATTGCCATATTTCACTGGGAGAAAGACTGAACATTTCAATTTATTTTGAAAAAAAGTCCTTGGACAGTCTTGGTTTTATGTAAAGTTTTATTTTAGCCAATGAGCACTTTGAACACCAATTCTGCTGATTCTCAAGCACATTACACTGAAGTAAAAAGGCACTCCCTGAAAAGTCTATGTTAAGTTTACTATCAGTGGTACCTCTCAGCTACTTACAGAATCATCTGGCTGAGACCTTTAATGTTATAATACTTTCAAATACCTTGAAGCTGCAATGACTATGTTCTGCTTTTTTTTCATGAAGAAAATGCAACATGACACCCTCCAGCCTGGCTGTGCATCTAGTTTCCTCAGTTCACAGGCTCCTGTTTTCCCTGTTATTAGGCACTTTACAGTTCCAGTGCTAATTGCACAAATGGATTCATTTACAGCAGCACAACAGAAAACAGGGTGACAATGGAGACAGAGAGATTGCAGTAAGGCATTGCAACTGGTGTACTGGTGGACACTGAATAGAAGTGCCAGCTGTGTCTTGTAAAAAGAGGCAACAGAAAAAGAAAATCCCAACAAGGACTTTGTGACTTCAGCTACATTTTGGGGTCTGCAGGGAAGCAAACAGCTAAAAGGATTACTGAGAGCTTCCTACCTACTAGGTCATGCCACTGCCCTGTGTAGAGATACAGGACGCTGTTATTGCTACTGCAGTTTCTACAATGAGGGATTTACTGCTGCATTAAGAACAAAAAAATTTCTTCCCTGTCTTTTACAGAGCCTCAGTATGCCTTTCTGTACCCATATCTTTCCAGTGAGATTGCTCTGCAGCTTACTAAACTTGCAGCTCCAAATCGGCAGCACTAAGAGCAGAGCTGAGTCAGGAATCTTGACTGCTGGGTAACTCTTCTGCTGGAGAGTAAACAAACTCCTTTATAAAATGCAGTCTCAGGAGAGTTCTTCTCCAGTTGGCACAAACTGTGAAGCATATCCTTTTCTTGTAGCACAGGGAGAAAAAGTAATACACTTTTGCTTTAATCTCCCCTTCAGCAATCTAATATATTCTTACAGGCACAGGCAAAGCCACTGTCTACCAGCTGGATCTATCCTGAAGGTTTGCAGGACTGGTGCAGAGATGATGAATGCAGGGCACATGGGAGACAAACCATTTCCTTTCTGGCAGTCTCCACAAATGAGGTCCCACAAAGAGTTTAAAGCCCTCTTCCTCTGGCTGAAGCTAAAGATGCATGTAACTTTGTCACCGTCATGTTCTCTGCCCCTTGTGCAGCTGCCTGCTGTGGGGACCTTGTCTCTTGTGTAGCCTCCTGGAGAGACCTATGGGGCTTACTTTGACTGACACAGATAAATCTTTCTCAGTATTTAAAACTCTGATCTAAAGCTCCATCCCATGGGTCAGCTCCTAGAGCTATAGAGGATTGTATAGGACAGAGACAAATATTCCGAAGTCTCAGCCCAGGGGTTTCAGTAATTTAATAAGGACAAATAAAGCATAGAAAAAATGATTATCAGTAGCATTTTACCAGATTAGCACCTCACATATTGACAGAATTACAGAGTCTAAATGTTGCAGCATGAACATCTTGCTTGTCTATGAGCATGGGCGATACTGCAAACCACGTAGGAGTTAGATTTTAGATGGCTGGGATGCACAGTTAGCTTAAAGAGCCACGGTCATTATTTTTAGACACGGCTGATTAATTTGCTTTACCAAGACTGAAATGTAACATAATGTATATAATGCAATTAGAAAGCTGTGTCTCTATTAATGTTGTGGGCAAAATGCAGAGATAAGCTTCTGAGAAGCAGTAGGACTCTAATAACAATTTACACCTTTATCCTGTCCTGGGAGTTCGTGGACTATAACCTGGAAGTTTGAGCATTTGAGAGGCTTGTGCTCTAATCACTGCATAATTGATTTTCCCTCAAATTCCACACATGAAAGTGTCTTGCTCAGTTTACATGACAGCCTAAAGTGGAACAAGACATGGCTATATGCTGAGGAGCTCAAAGAAGAGGACAAAAAACATGGTAATTGGGTGCCACAGCTGGAAAGAAAATGAAAATTACATTTTCTTCCACATGAGTTTATCTTCTCCCAGAGGAATGGCATGTAAGGCATCCAAGAAGTGTGATGCAGAGGAAGCTGTTTCTGCTCTGGGTTCATCCAAAATGTGATAATTATATCCTATGTTGCTCAGAGAAGTCATTCTTTCCCATTCAGCACCCCTCTATCAAGACCACAGGGTTAACTTCTCATCTTCGTTATGGGCTCTAGCAACAGACACAAAAAATATTTATATTTCTGCAGACTGGTAGCTAGATGTTGTCAGTTCCACACTAGGGTTAAAATTTTGGCCAATTTCTAGTCCTGTACATTGTGTAGAAAAAGTTGTGTTACAAATACAACCACAAAAATATCCAACCCAACCCTCCCAAAAAGCCACCCCAACAAAAAACCTCCTCCAGACAGAGCTTGTTCATAGTTCTCTTTAATAAATTGCATGTGTCTTTTCTTCCTTCAACAGTTTAATTCTCCTTGCTTGTTCCTCATTCACCAAGGGGCAAGCAAGAAGAAACCATATTGGGAAGTTGAGTGTCAAAGTGTGTCAGCTTGCCAATGGATATGTTCAACAGGAGCTAAGAGTATAAGGATCAGAAAACACCAGATTTGGAAAACACGCTACAGACAAATGAAGTAAATCAGCTGAAGAGGCTTAACTATTGTCTAATTGTAGTAGCTATTTATAGAATTGAAGATAAGATTTTATTTCACATGCTTAGCAAATTACAACTAATGGGTCTCTAAAACTTAGGCTCTATTTTATTTTTTGGAACAGTCCCGGAGAGCTGATTAGTGTGTGTGCTTACACAGAAATGCATCAAATAATCTCATTATAGTAATGCAATGTGACTGAGGGGTGATTTCTGCCCAGACTACGTCCTGTGTTTCATTGTAAGTGATCATTTAATAAACAAACAGGAAATAGTGCAAACAAGCAGCAGTGGAGCAGCCACTCATTCATCTACTAAAAACCTATAAATGGCACATGAGCACCCTTATTCTAAAGGATTTTCTAAAGGAGAAATAGAGCCCCTCAGTCTCCATGATCCATTCCACCCTCGGCTCCCTTCTGTGCTAAACCCCAGAAATATCTGGTATCATGATAAAGTTTTCAATAATTGACACAGATGTGTTTGTGTCCTGCACCATTTCAGTTAATGGAGAGCTCCAGGGAGCCAAGATTTTGCTTGTTGTGTATTCATTTATTATTCATTTAAAGAACATGGCCATTTGCCAGTAGGAACTGAAATGAAATCACCACCTTCACGCAGGCAATCCAACAACCCTCCAGTCGCAGTGACATTCAGTTACTAATGGGTTAGTTCAGTTTTAATCCGCTGCCTAGAGATGAATAACATTAATTATTGTAATTGGTAGTGACAGTAATGGGTGCAACATTTCCAGGGCTAATTTACTCTACTTTTGTATCATGCTAATGTGGCTATTCTGCTTCAGCACCTGAGATAACTAAAACCAGTTCAAATGTCTGTCTACTGTACAATGTGGTGTACAGCCTGCACACCCTGAGACTTGCAATGTATGGAGTGGTATAGAGCTGCTGTGCTTAGGCAATTGATGGGACAAACTGGTACTGCAGCATCATGAAATATTCCATGTGAACCCACCACACATCAGCAGGAAATGTTCGGTTTGGCAGCTGAGCCAGGAAAAAAATATTGGTTTGATTAAATAATAATAAAATAAAATTTATTAAAAATAATAAATAATATCCATTTTCAACAGGTGAAAATAGGGACCAGATTAAAGTAGGTAATTTTATTATTATTTTGCACTTTACAGATTCAAAGCAATGGTTTGACCCAAGGTTTCTTACCTTTCAAGTAGGTCTCTCTCTCAGCTGCTAAGTTATTAGTGCGCACTGAAGATGGCCTCCCTCAGGCTGGTTTGCTCAAACTGCTCCACTTTGAAAAGCATACTTAAATATTTGGTGAGGGAGCACAGGCGATTCTGCAGCTGCTGGTCAGAATGCTAAAACATCAGGGACCCAGTTGTTTATCCAAAATGGAATAACATCAACAGGAAGGGTTGAGAACAGCTCTCCATCTCCAGCCCTTTGAACAGGGTGCAAATCTAAGCCTTGGGACGTGTTACTGGAAAAAGAGGTGCTGGGGTGTTAAGATGCCCTTGGGCAGAGAGGGACTTAATCTGTACCTACATCCTACAAGGTAAATGTCCTAAACAGAGGGTTACTGAATAAAACTGAGACTTGATGACCTTAAGAAAGTGCTGAAATCTGAATTGGTTTTGGTGTCTTTTGCTGATAGTTGAAAATTTGAAACACAGTTGAGAACAAATTTGTGTCTCCTTGAAAGCATTCAGAAAAAGATTAACACATAAAATAAAATCTAACTAAATGTATGGACACACATATATGTACACATAAGCAATTACAAAATTGTAGTTATGAGCAGCAAAGACTATCAAAGATGCAAAACAGAGGTAAGAAAATTTCACGTATTTTGCCCGAGTACTATATGCCATCTCAAATATCAGAAGATTAGAAGATGCTTCCATACACAAAAATTAGATTTAAGTCTGTTCTCATGAGGTACATCAAATTAGATTATGCTTTCATATACTGACTGGAAAGAAAAAATGAGAGGTCATGAAACAAACAATCAAAAATAATCCAAAAATATTTTTGTAGTTCATCTGACTGCTTCCAAAGAGGCTTTTATGAAAACAAATCAGTTGCAGAATTACATAAAATTCTTCATCAGTTTTTCAAACTTCTAACTTTTTCCACTGTTTTTTTACTTCAATTTGAAGAAAATTGATACCATTTAAAAAGGCATCCTATTTGAAAAAATATATATACATTCACAGGGTAAGTTGAATTCCTGACTTACACAGAATATCTGAAAGACAACACAGTTCCTACCCAAAGCAAGCATGCCTCACACCTGAAGATTACTGACATTCCCAGTGAAAGACAGCAGTGCATGGGCCAGGACTCTGAACAGACAAAGGGGTTAAGCTGAGGGGTAGATCCCTCCATCTGCTGATGACTCAGAAGGGGCAGGGAGAGGATGGAAAGTGATGATTTGGGTTACCAGGTCCAGCTGGCACGTGTCTTCTGTGCCATGTTAGTATGCTGTCTCCAAAAGATTCAAGCTCCAACTTGTCCCCTCTGGCTGTCCCAGAGTCCCCCTCTTCCAATGCTCAGAAACTTTGCTCTATTACACAGCTAAAAATTATTCATTGCCTGTTTAGACCCATTTGTTCCTGTGCCAGCATTGTCCTTTGGCTTAAATTTCTCTCCTCCGAAGCTGGTGTTTACCCTTGTAATGTATTTATAGGTAGCAATCAGATCCCATCTCAGGTTTCATTTTGCTAGGCTAAAGAGTCCAAGCTTTTCCCAGTTTGCTCTCATAAGACAGGCACTCTATTCCCTCTGTTCTACTCACAGTCCTCCTCCCCACCTGTTCCTGTATCAGTTGTTGTTTCATGGTATGAAGAGACACCCACTTGATGGCTGAGGTCTCCCTCCTTCAGGTGCCACTCTCACAGGAGGTAGGAATGAAGATCCTCATCCCATGGACTGGTGGGGGTCCTTGCTGGCCAGGAGAAGGGTGCAGAACAGGGAGCTGTGCCCAGCAGGTTCAGGTGCCCTGCCCTGCTGTCCACAGTGTGTCTGTGGGTTAGCCTGCAGCTGCACTCCATGGGACACACATTATGGGATGTGCCTGGCACATCCATCATGGGATAAAATGACCCCCACTATGTCAGGCTGGGAGCAATGAGATAGATGTATGCTCCTTGGGAATAACTAAATTAAAAGGATGCATTAATAGGGCTACTGTTCACATTTTCTGACAACATATTTCCTCTGTACTATTTATAAATCTTACATGAAGAATTACTTTTTAGATTCTCATCTGGCATACACTGATGAAGCTTCATTAGTTACAATGAAGCCTATCACTGCACCAGCCAATCAGTGGACTATTTATTAATTAAGTTGTAGAACATGCTTTTGAAGGGGACTTTTTTTTTCCCTCTACATAATCCATCCAACCATATTTCTTCCTTCACTTTCCCATGGAAAAAAATATACTCTTCAGGTTGTTGCCAAAACTTTCATGATTCACTATATTGAAATAAATCTAACTTTCTGGAATTTATGGGCAGGGACGCTAAGCTGAGTCTGATTAATCTAAGATTTGAAGGGCTGCAGCCCAGCTATAACTTTCAGTAAGGAGCTGTAATTACAGGTTAAGTATGGCAAATCCAGACTGCTCAACATTGCTGTATTGATTCCTTTAAACCATTAAATATAGAAGTTCAAATTCACGCACAAAGGCGACATTTTTGAAATCCCAGCAATTTAGGAGGATTATGTTTCTGGAAGTGGTGTGGATGGGAGAACACTTGTCTAACTAATGGTTTCTTTCTGCTGAAGAAACTCAAGACCAGGATGCAAAACCAGGACTTTTATTTTATTTTAAGAGGGATAATGTTGTTTTGGTTTTTTTTTAACTTCCTCCACTGTTTTTAGTCATATTCTGACAAAGGCAGAGAATTATGAGGGGAAGATAGGGTAAAAAAACTCTCACCACAGCCATGAACCCAGTGATGTTCCCAGCTGCCATTCTGCTCAACATTATGATTGCACTGTCAAAAAATCAAGGACTCAAGGACTCAAAAAATCACTTCAATAATTTTCCTTTCTGTGCTTCTCCAGGAGCAGGGAACCTCTCCCTCCTACCATGGAAGCTAAGTAACAGATAGAGGGACTATGATGGGTTGCTGTTTAGCTGAGGTCCCAACCACATTGGAGTATGTAATATGAAAATATGTAATTGGTAAGACCTGGAAGTGTTGTTCCTCAATCAAAATTAGACCTCCCTCAGGATGCTTTCATCTGCTTTGGCTACGTCCCTCTGTCTCATCTCATGCTGGCAGGACCATGGCTTGCATCAGCTGTACACGACCTCCCATCCTGAGGAGGGAGATGTCACAGTTTTGAGTTTCCTACCTTAAGTTATAAGGGGAGGCATGTTGGGCAAAGTGGGGTTGTTTTCAGTGCCCATCTGAGCAAAAATGTGACAAAAAATGCAGCAGGGAACTGGATCAAAGGAGCTGATTTTAGCTTTTTTTTTTCTCCTTTAATTCAGTGACAATTTTGATATTTGTTTGAAAAGATTCTCTAAGATCAGGGTTGTTGTGTCTTTGTGCCTGTAATTGTATTAAAAGTGCCATGCAGCCTTTTCTATAAGCTAGAATACTGGCATTATGTGTCATCTGTGCAAAACACTTATGAGATCTGGTCCATAATTACAGCTTTCCAACATCACAGGAGAACATTTCTCAGACCTACTAATTGTGTTGCCCTTTATGGTCCATCTTATTGATTAAACATCTGTTAGTGTTTTGTTGAAATGAGGATTCACTTGCAATGCAATGTGTCTGGTATATTAAATTCTGTTTAAGTCAGTCCTAACTACAAGTTTGAGATACATGTATTGTAGCTCCTTAATTGTATCGTAGTATTTTTTGCCTCTGTTTTTTGTTTGTACTGTTTGCTGGAGAGCAGGAAATTGTTCTAATGTTTTCTTTACAGCAAAGTCAAATTATATTCCCTTAATTCTTTTGCCATGCTTGAACCATTTCAGGTGGACAAATACTTGGGAAGATTGGAAAATAATAACTTAATACAGACCACTACTGTTTTTTTTCCAATGCCACAATCCAATTACACAGTACATTTTATTTTTTGTGGCAATGCCAGGCAGGGAAACTGATGTATGAAGTGAATAAGGGAAAGGAAAAAAAAAACAACAGACACAAACATACACACCAAAAAGGACTTTTTAATTTGACATTCTTAATTGTAAAGAATTTAAAAAAAAAAAAATTAGTATGCTGGTAACCTCTGGGAAATTAAAAGAGCAGCTCTTTGCTAAGGGATTCCAGAGAAGCAATTCAGAGTCCTTCTCTCTTTCTATTCCATGTGCTTACTAAAATACTAGGACTTCTTTACAAAAGAAATCCAAAATCTGACACAAATTGAGAGGAGAGAGTCTGCTTCACTGCTGTCCAATGTAATTTCAAATTTACTTATCCCTTCTAATCTCATTTGCTGACTGATAAAATCTTGACAGTATTAAAAACTAATCCAAGTCCTATTGCATGATTTTTTTTCCTTCTGCATGTTTTACATATATTGATTGGAGAAATGAAAAAATGCTAATACCCATATGTTGTCACATCAAGCAAATGTGGACCACTTATTTTCCCAAATCACATTATGTCTGGAAGATTTTGCAAAGATCTGTGAGCTCAGCTTGTATTCAGTTTCAAGATGAAATGAACTGACCCAACAAAGAAGGAAAATTAAATTACTTCTACCCATATTTTATCCCTTTGACATTTACTTTCAGTACCCCTCCTTCCATCATCTCCTTCAGTCTGACAGTTCCAGTATCAACACTGAAATGCTGCCTAGCAAGGAAAATACCCCCTTCATTTGTCTTTGATCCACATCTGGGTGAAGTCAAAGAGAGTCTTTCTGCTGAATCAAGGAGATTTGGCCAGGTCCTTTGCCATTTATGTACAAGAATGGAAACCCTACTGCAGCGTTTTAGAGTCTGACTTGAAGGGTAAGAACAGCCTCTTCAGCTTCAGACAGAAACCCCACTTGGATCAAAGAACAAAAATGACCGGTGTCTTGAAGCTTTATCTAAACCCAGTCTCAAGAAAACTGCTGGGAAGATGTGCACTACTGTTACTGACTGCCAAAAAGCAAAATGAACAAGCCAAGGGAAGACAATGAGAATAACAACAACAAAAAGTCGCTCTTGGATTCCCATAACCAACACAATTTTAAAAGAAATGATAGAAAAATTAAGTTACCAGAGCTTGTGACTGTCTGAAGACCAAAGTCTTAGACACGATACTGTTCAGAGTATTTTCTATTCCCAAAAAATAGAGAAAACAAACTCTTCTAATAACATCTATGCCTTTATACCTTTGCAAGGATCTGAACATACTTGTTCCTGACATAACTTTATTACACAAAAAAGTATAGGAGCAGCAAACCCGCTCTACAAGTGTTATTTTGACTTAATGGAGAGTAGATAGCACATTAATATCAATACTGGAAACTTCATCTTTCTTCTGCTGCAAAGCTTTAATCTCACAGTCACTAAGTCAATGATTAAACATTGGTGATTTCAAAACTGCAAGGTCAGAGACATGCAGAGCCATTTCTACATCTAAAAATTAAATCAGACACCTAAACATCATTAAAATAATGTTCTGCAAATGCCTCAAGCCCACTCTATGGGCTTGAGATCATAGATCATCTCCTCAAGACAAGAAAGAAATTCTGTCTCAACTGAACTGGTGACCATACTTCTATCAGTGAGAATTTCATCATCACCTTTATTGCTTGAGAGTGTCCCCTTTGTGTTTCTCAGAGGTTTCTCTTGCCATTCAGATTTGTGAAGACTCCCACTACTGCCTTGTTTTGCTTTCAAACAAAAAAATATGATCTTTTAATTATCTGTTACACTGGGTACCTTAAATTGCATCCAGTGAAGGCTTTGTAGAGGGACTTCTTGGGGCAGACACAGGCTCCATGCTCAGGAAACAGTCAGGGGCAGCTCCCTGTAGCTTCTGCTATGTTATTGTTCCCTGCTTTATGCAATAATGCATTTAGACACTGATCTGGGCAATTATACTCTGTAGAAATCTAAGGGAATGTTTCCAAATAGTTGGGGAAAAGAACCCAGCTAAATATATATGCATATATACATATACATATGTGTATATATATATATATATATATATATATATATATACACACATACACACACACATGCATACTCGTACCATCACATGATCAGCAGCAGGCAGAAAAGAATGGAAATATATAAGTGTAAACTCTTTCGAATCAATTTGATTTTTAATAAAACAACTAACTTATTATTCTAGTAAACAGATATTTTCCTGTTGGAATCTGTGTTCTTAATTACAGATGGTGTAAAAATTAGGAAGAACCTGTTTTTAATACTGAGTCAGTTCTGAGTCCAAAGATGTGGAATAGCAAGAAGGATGCATGTGCATTTCATATGCATTGTGAAGTGCTCCAGCATAGAGGTACACTCAGAAACTATATTTATATCTAGAGGCCAGCTGATGTATTGTTGCTTTGATTTATCCTGCTGAAAAGTTTGTTAAATTTTCCCTTGTGACTCATCTGGTATACAAAGTGTCCAGGGGATGGCTTATGGCTTAAATGCAACCCCACTGAAAAACTTACAACTGCTCTTATGATTAAGTGAACAGCTTTAGCTTTAAATATGAATGTCCCCAGCTTCAGAAAGCATTTAAAATTTGCTTCGGTGTAAGGAACTGAGGGACATCCTCACTCCATCTTTGAGAAAAAAAAACAAAACCCTTGCAATTTTGCATGGTGTAATGGAAGGGTTCCTCGGTCAAGCCTTTTGGAAATCTACCTTTACCGTCTTCAGGAAATATCCTATCAAGACATGGTATGAGAGACAGGGAAAAAAGACAGAAACCAAGGGTTTCATTAAAGGTTTCTGCTGGTCTTGAATGTAGGAAGCAGAAGAAATTGCATAAGTGGCCATTATAGGGCTGTGCCTCACTCTCTCATCTTCCTGTGGGCTGTAAAAACACAGTTGTGATTTATTTTGCTGTTAGAAGGAATATCCTCCACAGTGTGAGTTAAGCACGTCCTGCATGGCTGTCTGCTGGCCCCTGAGTACAAGAAAGTGTCAGCACAGGACACTTCCTGGTGGCTCGAGTGGCAGCTTTCGCGCCCCTTCCAGTGTCCCAGCTGCCCAGAGAAAAGGCTGGGCATCTGCTGGGATTTGGTTTCCTTCCCTCACAGTTCTGCAGAGCTCCTCCCAGAGTTGCCCCAGCGTGTGCTGTTGTGAGTCTCTGTAAACACAGCCTGTGGGTCCTTGGCCAGTTTTGTTTGGGCAAAGCCAGCTATCTCCTGCAACTCTGGGAAAGGATCTGCACAAGGAAGGGTTGAATCTCTTTTCACAGTGAAAGATCTGACATGCCAGAAAAATCGTAAAATTTTGCTACAAAAAGTTGCATGCTTGTTTCATGGTTGTAGAGACAGATTTAACAGACTGAGGACTACAGCTCTAGACTGGAAATGTAACTCAGGCAGCAAAAATGCATTTTGTAATCCTTTTGTTTGAGAATTCTTTTCTTCTGTTTGTTTTGGGTAGCATGTGCTGGATACATGATGCACAATACTTAGGTTAAGTCATGCACAAATTTGTAGAAATTGGATACATTATCTGAAAGAGCAGTCACAAAAGAGAATTATCACAGCACAAGTGAGCATTTGCTCTGGCAGGCAGCTCCTGCAGAAGCTGTATTCAAGATACTTCCCTCCACTTCTGAAACAAATGTCAGTGTATTGGGTAGTGCTCAGTCCTCACCTTTTTACCAGTACAGGTCTCAGAGTAAAACCTTGAGTTTGCTTTCTTAGGCTGAAGCCATGTATTGTTGCCTCAGCAAGCAGTTGAGTCTAATTTCACTTTACATCAAGCAGATCAAAAATTCCATTTGAAAGGTGACAGGCCAGTGCATTAAGCAATTGCACCAGTGCTGGGGTTAAAGTGGATAAATTATATAAGACTAAAGCCTGACACTAAAAACCACCAGCTGGATCAAGGACATTTCTATCCATTCTGGCTCATTAGACTTAGGACAACAAGGTCAGCTATGTTAAATTTAATCACAGGCCTTCCTAGAGGGTATGGTAAATGTATTGGCTAATTTTTCATACCATATCCGAGATAATCTGTCACCCACAGCTTGAGAGGTAGCTTGCTTGTGTTTAAAGTATCCACTCTACTTATGGCCAGTTAAGACAAATCTTTATTGTTTTTCAACCAGGATGAGCCAAATTAATCACAAGCATTTACCTCCTTCCTCCCCTATTAAAAACAAAAGGGTTGTAGTTCATGTATGTTAGCACTCAGCTTGGCATCATCTTTTTAATGGAAAAATAAACTGAGCTGTCTATTCTAAATTGAATCAAGCAAAATAAATAAGCAAACAAGATTTTTCTTTGCTGTAGGTACAGACACTGTGTCCGGAATGAAGAAGGATAATTAATTTGAAACTCTTTCGGGAAAACAGTGTCTTTTTATACTCTGTTTTTAAGGTCCCTAACACAGTGGGAGTCTGTTCTATTACTATAACTTCCATGCACTACAGTAATAAAAATAATAATGCTCTGAGAGTTATTTAATGTTAAGTCTTCTTGGGTGAACTGCATCTCTCCTCCAGAAGGTCCAATGGCCCTTCTGGAACAGAACAGTGTCATACATGAAGAGTGGCATGAGCAACTTCTGGGCTACTGATGCAGCTCTTGGGATGCATTTGACAATAATCAGGTATAAAAGCTAATATGATAAAGTGAAGGTAGTAACTTTCCTCCCTTCTGCTGCCAAACATTGGCAGGATTGCATTTTCAGATTTTCCATTTTTTGGAACAACTGTTTTCCCATTTTTGCTTGTTTGGAAGCAGCCCTTGTGAGACAGTGTTCTGGTCCTAATCACCAAAGGGCATATAAAAGAGGCCCTACCATGGGAAGCACCCACTGCAGCTGTTGCTGCACATGCTGCCTTGATAACAGGATCAGTGATTTAAAGTGAGCCAACTCTATCCTGGGAAATGCTAAGATGATATTGCTGATATTACTTATGATTAATTTAACTGTAAATTCCTGTCTAGAATCTAGAGGCAAACATTAGTCCATTATCTTACTGATATAAATGGCTGTGTCTGAATCTGCTTCCTTAGAAGAAGGGACCCCAGGGTTCCAACAAACTCAAGAGAAAAGGAATAGATTAGGCACACATAAACCTATAACATGTAAATGCTTGAGAAAGGGTCAGCTCCCTTAGTGCTGTGAAGCAGGTCTAAGCTAGGCTGTAGGAAATGCCTCTAAATTGCTTTTCCCTTTGGAAGTGCTGGAAAAACTCTCTAGGAACTTCTGCACTGGCAGACAATTCCAGATGACACCACACTGCTGGAACATCAGAAGGCAATACTTTTAATGCTAAGTTATGGTTTAGCACCAAATTACATGCAGGTGGCTTTATCTTCAGATGGTTCTCAGTGGTGTAGTTGGGCATCACCTCATCAGAGATGTACCAGCTTTTGAAAAGTTGAGCTCAGTTATCAGGAATAGCGTCTGAGATACTGTCTATAATTATTACCCTGAAATTAACCATACATCCTAAATACTCCAGCATAATATCCAGCACTTAGGTAGCTCCTTATGAGTGACAATTTTTCAGTAGCAGTAAGTAAGCCTGGCTATGCATTGCACTGCAATTTTTTGAATTATATACACCAGGATAACTGAGTATTACAATGCCCAACATTGTGATTTTGTAGAACTTGACATTCACTTCAGGCCTCTATTTTCCTGCTGGTGCATAAAGGAAAACAACTTGCTTTAAGTTTGGGTGATTATGCCTTTGTATTTGTATCACTTTTTTCCTGTGCAAGTTCCTACACCACGAAGAAAATGGGAGATAACTTGACCACAAGGAATAAGGAGGCATTTAAAATATACACTCCCTGATTCCCATCATCCATAAATGCAGACACTGGAAGCTGCTTTCTGTTTTCAGCAGAGGAGGGGAGAAGAAATAACATATCCAATTAAAAGAACAGGGCACTCTTTAGGCAGCCAGGACCAGGAAACCTTTTGATGAAAATCTCTGCTGATTTACCAAAGCCACAGCAACAATGCTGATTTATACTGACTGATGAATATCAGACATGAGTTAGAATTTTTTACCCAGACCATCTGTTACAAGGTCTTTATGCTTAAAGTTTCCTGGGGTTCTTTAATGACCAATAGTCAATGTGTTCATGGATTTTATGCCTACTCCAAAGGACAACACACTACATGCTTTGTAGAATATGGATATTCCTAATCTCATGCTGAGGTATGATTCTTTACAGATTTGGCAGAGTATTGATGCATTTCACTGAATAATCAACAAGTATTCTTTAAGCACTTTAACATCCACTGTCCAAAATCTTATTTTATTATGAAATCTCTGATCCATTTATGAGTTCTGCAGATGAAGACACACCAATTTTAATTTATGTACAAAAAGCCATGCATAACCAACTCAGTTTTAAACACTAAAAAGTGGATTAAAACCTTTTTCTTTAGACTTATTGAAAGGCTGTTGAATGGGTACCATAATTTTATACTAATGAAGGCATTTTACTATTCAGGATAGTTTCCATGTCAAGTTCTATGACAGATTTGAGCTGATGCACGAAAAGAATTTGAAGTACACTTAATTTCATATAAAGTGTCATTATGGCTCTGGGGTATTGTGTCTTGCACACAGCACAACCATAATATCCTGGTTAAGGCTCTTAAAAGTATCTATGATGAAGTGGACAGATAATCTGTCTTTCTCTCTGGAATGCCTGTTTTAATTTGCAAATCTGAGGAACTAATAAATTACTATAGCATTACTTGCAAGTAATTAGCACATATGCCCCTTGTTTATTTTGGATTGAGGGCACTAAGTTCATAACTACGTATTTGTTACTTTACAAATTCTAGTGGTCTAGATTAGTCATCAGCTGGTTGGAAATGGAGAGTAGGGCTCCTAAATGCTCTGTCACCTGATTCAGTTCAGTCCATAATGAAACATCCCTGCAATCTGAAGACTTGTTCATGACTCACACAAAATGGATCGATGGTGTCAGTTCACTGCTTGGTAGGAATGTGTCCAGATCCACTGTCACGATCATTATGGTCCATCTGATGAGTGAATTTCACTCCAGCCTGAAGAGAATCTGTGTGTCTGCAGATGTGGCACCTCCTTCATACTCAGTCACTGGCAGCCACTGCACTGGTGTCTTATGGACCTTTTCCTTTTCTCTCAAAATCAAACATGTACAATAGATATTTTTAATGGAACAGAGCCAAATCTAGTCTAACAAGTCTTTTTAAAAAGGCATGGATGGGAGGCACCAGATAATATGATGGAAAGAATGCACTTTCTCCCCTTTACCTCCCCATTGTGGGACCTGACATGGAGGCTGAGACAAGTGGTTTATATGCCTTCCATCATTCGTGCAACCCTTTGAAAATGCATGAATGCTTTTCATGGAAGCTTGAGAGAAAATATTTAAGAAGAGAACTGTATCCAGAAGAAAAACCCAGTACGGGGTTGTGTTCAAAGACTTCAGAGCACTGGGACAAGCTTCATTACGTGAGGATTGTCATGGCCAATCCAATTATCTGGTCACTGACATAACATCTGAATTGTCAGCATTGGGTAAACTCATGGAGTATCTCAAAAGGGAAGGTTGTGACCCAGCAAACACAAAGGTGGTGTTTTTCTTACACACAGCAAGACATTTAAGGCATATTAGCAATGCCTTGTTGTTGATAAGTCAGTACAATTCCTATTAATATTCTGTCTACTTTTAGAATAAGAATAACTTTCCAGGTCTATTGTTCCACAGCTTTGTGTTTAGGACATGCAGATCCTCTGGCCTGTAAAGGAAAGACTCATGTCCTTTGTATCTTACTAATGAATTCTCACTGAGTTTAATGGGGCAGAGCCTCACTGGTGTTAAATCAACACAGCAAGATTATTCTTTACTAAATAAAGTGCTCTGACATGTAGGACAATGAGGATTAGCTGGGAGGAGGGAGAAGAACACAGATAGAGTAACTTCAAGAGCATCAGAAAAATACCCCAAAAAACTAATGAATATAATTTTTTCAGAATAATGACTGGTGCATGTTCCTTTCCCTAATGTTTTCTTAACTTTCTTGATGCCTTTCAAGGAGACAGAAAGGGAAATAGAAAGCACTCCCACATCCATCTCTGCATGTAAAGAGCAGTTTTCTGGAAGGCCATTAGGATGGCCCATGGCAGTGTGAACATCCTGTGTTAATTTAAAAGCTCAGTTGGTGATCTGAAGGCAAACTTAAGGCCACTCCAAATAAAGTGTGAGCATGTGTATTTGTACAGTGAAAATAGTCAGGGGTTTGTGTCAACAGCATTTTGCTTGATAGATCCTACACAACCTAAGCACTATGACTAGTCCTTATTATGCCTTAAATTTCCTTGCTTTCTGTTTTCTTAGGAGAATTTTTCCTTTATGGAATATTATTTTTGAGTTCTAATTTTCAAAGGCCCTCACTGTGAGGAGTTTGTCTCTGCTAACACAATTGTGGGGGGCCTTTGGCTTTTATTTAACATTCCAGATAGATTTCTGGGGCATCACTTTAAGGGTAGAATCCCCCCAGGAAAAACAAATAATCCTTTTTTTCCCTTTAACATTTGTTATGTGCTTTTTACTTCCAACCAAGTAGACACATTTAGCAACCATCACTGGCTACCTCTGTCAGCAACTCCTCCACTCCCCCACTTCCAAACAGAGAAAGTACAAAAAACAGACTTAACTTCAGAGGTGGCAGTGGAGGGGGAGAACAGCACAAGGAGTGAGGAACGGTCATGACTGTTATTGCCAAAACACAAGAATTCAAACCAGTGCTCAATGAAAATAAACAGACTGTTGAAAAAGAAGGTGAAAAGTGAATCAAAGTTCTGCTGCCGCAGGGAAAATAATCTCACCATTTCCTTCATCATCCCATGCTCTCCTCAGGACAGCACTGAGGCAGGTATGTTTGTCCTTACTGAGAACATCTAAACATGTGCTTAGAGATCAGCAGGCGTGCAACTTAACTAAAGGCATTCCTTTGAACTGCGGCCCATACGTAAATGTCTTTAAAATTCTTTTACTGTTTCATCTTTTTTTCTCATTAGCCGTTTTAGGAGACAATGTCCTCTTTGACACTTAATCCCTCCTATTTGCTGCTTATCCTGGTTACCTGTGGAAAACTCACCTGTGTGCCTGACTGTCCTCCCCTGACCACACAAACATGGCTCAGATGTCTGACCTGCTAATGTAATTCCACTGTCTGACTGTGACTTTCCCTTACTGTGCACCAAGGGCCACCCAGCTGCATTTACTGAAGGGTGAGGGACTGTAAAAACAATAAAAAAAAGCCACATAAACCAAGTGCAAATACAAGCTCCAGCCTCTCTTTACCACTTGCACCCTGCATAATTACTTGCACCACCACATCATTAAATGCACAGAATTAACACTGTTTCTGCGAGCTTTACTCTGAATCACTTTGCAGAGATGCAAGTGACAAAGTAAGCTATAAGGCTGTGAAAATACAATAATCATGAAGCCTTGGTCTATTCCTGTTGTCTGCTGCACATTACTCTTCTTTGGCAGAACCACTCTGATTTGCAGCGGGGTGAGCAAGATGCTGGCTGGAAAAGCAGCAGGTATGACTGGCAGGCAGGTGGGCACCCCTCTGCAGCTGGCAGTGCTGCCCCCTCCCCAAACTGCTGCAGGAGCAGAAATCTGTGCTCCAAGGATGGCAGAGTGGTCTTCATTACCTGGAGCTGAAGTAAGACTTAAAGATGAATTAGTGGGCAGCAGACCCCCAACAGATGCTTCAAGAGCATTGCATTTATTTGCAGAGTGGTAACAGGGTTTGGGCAGGATCACTGGTGTTTTTTTCTCTGGTGTCTTTGGACATGCAGCCACACCCTGGTTACGTGTGACACAACTCTGGCAAGTCTGTTCAGAAGTTTCCTTTTCACAGACAGCAGAAGGGTGCAGTAGGACAAGGTACTATTCTACCACATTTCCCCTGCTATGTCTTGTTTTCCACCTTGAAATTCTGAGGTAAAGCAAATGGGGCCCTTTTTTTTTTTGGTTTCTGGACACTCAGTGATGTTTGCTAAACATCAGGAAACATGGGTCTCTCTTAACTTATGCATCTAGGCAGGTCAGCTCAGCTCTAAAGGCATATGCAGTCAGAACAACACACCCATGTTCAGTGAGCTGTACCCAGTGGGCCCAGAAGTTCACCAGTAGTGTGGGAGGAGAGTCTTGTAGTTCTCCTCAGGAAAGTCCAGAAAAAACCAGAATATTTAGGCTGTGGCACTACAAGGGCCACTGTGCTTGCAAACCCTGTGCCAAAGTGGTGCAGCAGGGCAGCCCCTGCAAGCTGGGAATACTGTGGGAATGCTGCTCCTCTTGCTTTGGAGAGCCATGTTCTGGAAGCTTTCCTTTCTTCCTTAAGAAGAGCCTTATGATACTTTGCAATCACACTATACACAGAAATGTGGTTTATTTGAGATCAGTTGAATTACAGCTTATATTGGCTGTAACAAAATCAGATACACACTTAAAACATCCTTGTGTGGGTGTTTGACCTGAAAACAATAAAGCAATAAAAAAACTCAAACTAAAAAAAACCTACCTGCATCATCAAGTTGTAGAAAAATGAAGCCAGCAGGTAAAGAACATTGCTCATGGGGGAGCATCATGGGGGATGATCACAAAATCTGCCAGCATCAAGCACTGCATTGTGCTGACACCCCTGCATCAAGCTTGCTCTCAGTGGACTCAGCCAAAGAACTGCAATTGCTCAGATGTCCTTAAACTTTGGCTTGCACTACCAAGAAAAAGTAGAACCTTCATTGAGTGTAGGGTATATTTGGGTCTGAAAATCCTGCCTTGTAGGTCAGCCTCTAACTGAAGGAAAACCATAAATACTCTAACTCCATTTCATCTCACGGAGCCTAAACGCCTTCAAGGATCTATTCAATATTTGTAGCATTTAGCAGAGAAGAGGTGTAAACAAATAGTCAAATCAAGATGAGGCAATTTTAAATGAAATGTGTCACTAATCACCACCCCCTGACAAAGTCATTGGATGTGCAACCCATTTTACAAAACTTTACCCAAAATTATTTGAAAATTTCACATATGCATCCAAGGACAGCTAGTCAGAAACTGTGGTCAGGACCTTCACATCCTGTCTTCAGGGCCAAGCATACAGAATTTGATAAACTAGGATACAGGCAGTGATAATAGTTGGCATAAAATATCATGTGAGTTGGTCTTTGGAGGCTTTCATAATTTTTTAATCAGGTTGGTTTTATTTCCCTGTTTTCCCTTTAAAGTCCTGGCTTTGTTGCTTTCTGAGCTGGAAATCCATAAAGTTTGCTCATCAACACTATATTTCAGAAAGTAAGTACATTTTCAGAAAGTCTTTCTGCTTTCACGACATAAAGCCTTTAAGTTTTTCCCTGGGAACCATATTTGTAGCAGATAACTTGGCAACAGACACTGTCTTGGTCTGATCCTTATAAGGCTTTAATCAGAATGATTTTTGAAAACATGGATTAAGCTTCATCTATGCTATAAAGAAACCATTTTTCATTAAACCATTTTCAACCAAACTGCATTCATGCAGGACACTAAATCATGCAAACAGAATATAAATCACTTAGCAATTCTATAAATCATGTTGGTCACTGATAAAAGAAAAAAAAAAGAAAAATAAAAAGATTAAAGTATTCATTTAAAAATGAACTAAAGAAAAAAAATTACACTTCCTGCATTTCCATTGCCTAATGCAGCCACATTTAACTGGGGTGAAACCTATGTAAGGCAGAAGATTTTCAAAACTGATGTAAACATTTCTAGCAGTGGCCAGGAATTTTAGGACAAAAATTTTCTTTTCCCTTCACATACAATGAAAAAAATCCAGTCATCTGTCAAAACTGAAGCTGATTGATAGCAATGGTTTGATCTTAACAAGTCTCTCAGCTTAAAAAAACTGCAAAAGGACCATTGAATGATGAAGGATGGCTGTTTTGACATTTTAAAAGTGAAAAGTTTTATTTTCTAATTGAAGGAAACAAGCAAAAACCCCACATTCCTTTTGTACTAAAAAGAGGCAACTGCTTTGAAAGGTCACAATCTAAATAAACTCTTTGAACATTATTAAAGTAAAATATTTAGCTTGGCCCCATCCTGATTTTATTTTGGAAATTTTCATCCAAGTTTAAAAAGGACCTTTCATCCCTGGTTGGACATAAGAAAAATACTGGATTTCTTGAGAACCCTGACAGGGTGAGAAAGCTCATCCCCATCCAGGTTCAGTATTTCTCTTGTGTGCCAGTTTCACTGGGAGGGTGCTCAAGGCCATCTCTTTCTTGACTCTTAAGAGGGCTGAAAAGTAGGAAGGAAGTTATTGCAGGCTTTAATTCTCAGGAGACCAGAGACAGGCAGGTGAGATCCCAACCACAGGAAGTCACATCCTCAGCTTGGGTCAGCCAGAGTAGGACATGGCTCGTGTAGGGGTCAGGCCTTATCTAGACCCTTGGAGTACTGGCACAAGCATCTCTCTGCTCACAAATCATGCCCTGTGTCTAAATGCAAATTTGAACTCTGATGACTGCAGTGATACCTGTGCTGGCCACTGTTTTGCTAAGCTGGTGGGGTTTTTTTCCCATTAATGTACCTCTTGAGTCCATTTTACAGAAAAACTAACAAGTCAGCCACTGCTTTACCATAGGACCCATTAGCAGCAGGCATTTAAAACTGCAGACCATTTACTTTACCTGTATCAACCAGCCCTGCTTGTATCAATCACCAGAGCATCACAGACATCGGCAGGACTGCACGGATTTATATGATCTGAGGATCTGCCTTCTCACCTTTGCTGGGGTATTTGCAGTAATTCAGTCTTGATTCTGAGAGTGGTTACTTGCAGCTGGACCCCCTTGTAGAGCCCCAGTGAAATAAAATTAGGGGAAGCAATTTTTGAGGCGATTTAAGGCCATTAACATAACAAAAAGTGATTAACATTGTTTGTGTGATTTACTGCCCTGGATGAGCACTGTTTGGTTGAAAATTACTTACTCAAAAATGCTTTTACATACAGCTGGGTGAAGACTTAATCCATGCTTTCAAAAACACTGATTTTAGCCAAATATGGAGACATTGTGCTCATCACCAAAGTAATGGCCCAAGGTATTCTGAGGAAGGAACATGTCTCATTTCAGGTCTAGCCCTGAAACCACCCACAGGCTATGACAGTGTCAGAGCATTCCTGAGTAACATGCTCCATTTCTGCAATGAAGTTTCATTCTTACAGGAGGCTGTTTGCAATGTAGAAACAGACCCACATCCAACAATTTGTGGAATCACTGCAGCTTATCAGTGTTCTCCCTTCTCTGCCCCAGTGGTCTGCCTTCCTCAGCCTTTCCAACACAAGGAAACTTACTTTGAAGCATATCTACATTAATGTCTCCCTACCAAAGAGAGAGAAAATTCCTCATGTGGCAGAGGCAATATTTGCAATGCTCCCTAATCCAAATACTGTTTTCTGACAGTGTCTCTCTGCCACTCTTTCTTAAACAGGTTCAAGAGGGGTGTGCAGAAGAAACCTTGGAAAAGCTGCTTCTAATAGCTTAGGTTGTGTACCTAAATTAAAAACCATCTCATTCAACAATTCTGTGGCTGAGATTTGTTTGCTCCCACTGCCAGATGCAACTTAGTGGCACCTGCTCACCTTCTGGTTTGGAACTGAGCTGGCAACACCTGTTCTGATTTAATTTGATGGAGGTAAATCACTGCAAGTCCCCCAGCATCAAGGATCCATTATCAGTAACTGCATTATCTGCCCCATACTGAACATTTGCTCTGAACACACTTACAGGTAGATAAGCAAAATATTACCAAGCATTTCAGGAAGCAGTTGCCAATCTAAATTTTTCCCTCTCTAGGAGCACCTAGCTGTGTGAGTGGGAGGGAGGAAAAGTGAGTTTACCATCAGGCTTTTGAAAGTTGTGGATGAATGCAGATAATAAAACTGAATTAATGGAGGAGGACGTACAGATCTACTCAAGGGGATTTCTGCAGGAGGTGGAGGACTTATTTTGGACTGCAAGAATAGAAATATCCTTAACAGTTGCAGTTGTAAGAGAGAGCTGGTGTGGTTTGCAAAAGAGGATATACAGCCAGAGCTGAATAAGTGGGAACAGGAATTGGTTTCTTTGGGTTGTGGGCAATGTGAGGCATACAGCCATGCATCTCACTGTTTTTGCATCAGTGAGTTGCAGGACCATTGTTATCCCCTGGCTACTGCTGGGATTCTTGCTGGGATTTCAGGAATTCATAAAACATAATGAGGGAAATAAACCCTCTTTTGGCAGAGTAGAAAAAATAGATCCAAAAGGTCTGTTGAAAGGAAATGCAGATTTCATGTGAGAAGCACAGCCACAGCTTTAGAAGTAATTTCCTTTTTGAGTTTCCCAAAGTCTGTAACAATGCATTAGCAAGCCGAGTGAGGATTGCCTTCTCCTAACCAAGCATTTTCCAAGCAGTAATGACTCAGTGCACTGCTGCTTTTCCCTCTTCCTCACATCTCCCAGCCCCAGGAATGTTCAAAGTCCTTTCAGAGCCAAGTACATTGCAGTTCCCACCTTAACCTGTTCACTGGCAAACCCTGCCTCATGTTCTGCTTCAAACCCCATCCCAAGACCAAACAACTGACCTTGAAAGTACGAAGCAGAGGTGACTATCAGAGATTTGTCTCTCTGGGAAGCTCAGAACAGCATCCACAGGCACGCTGCACTGCTGGCTTTTAGCATAATCCCTAGGCATTAATTTCACTCCTGTTTCTACACCAGCCTCAAAGCCTTCATCTGCATTTCAACATAATAGGGGACAGGGATATTTTCCTTGCTGTTTACTACTTTCCATTTGACTTGACTACCACCCTCTTTTAAATTTTTTTTCTTTCTCATCAGCTCAATTTTGCAATGCTCAACAGTGAAATTGCAGCTAAACATAGTTGGCATAAGGGAGAACTACCTTGGAGGCATTAAGAGAGAGCAAAAGCCTGCATCAGCTTTTGCACAGGCACAGCAGCTGACATATGGCACAATGCAACAAGCAACCAGACCCAGAGCTATCTGGCAGTGACCTGCACATCTGCTGGCATAGGAACTGAGGCCTTGGGGCACAGTTCAAACTGAGTTAGTGTGAATGAGAAAAAGCAGCTTCCCCATTCTTTCTTATGGTACATCCATCTGTTGCACAGTTTATTATTGGGAATGGGGTTGTAACTATGACAAGACCCTGTGTTTTAAAGAACTCCAAAATTACATTGTAGGATTTTTTTCTAATGCTGGATTAAATTTAATTTGTGTTCAAGTGAAAAAGTTTTCTGTTTTATATTTTATTTTATTATCATTTCCTCCTAATTAATAATCTGAAAGTTCTTTCTGGGGTTCCACAAAAGTTACACCCAAACACTTTGTTCTGTGTTTCTAGAAAAAATATTGCTTCAACAAACCCTTACCCTGAGAAACACCAGACTGAAACAGTGGGTTTTGGAAGTAGAGTGGGGAATGGGGAGTAGATAGGCAAATTCTGGTTGTAAAAGAATGGGGATTAGGATTTAGCAGTGTCCCGTAGGTGTAGAGTAAAAGGGAGGGGAAACATCAAGGTAATGCATCTAAAGAGCATGGATGAGGATTATGAATGAGGTACATGTTTTTTGCCACAATGAAGTGACTGGCAATAGTATCTAGAAAGGCAGAGTATCTAGAAAGGCAGACATTAGGGAGGGAGGGAGGCAGAAGGGAGAAAGTAATTTGAAATGCACTGCCATAGAGGTCTGATATGCTCCAGGATATCATGAAGTGGATGTGGGTGAAGGGCTGTTGAGATTCCAGTGGAGAGCAAGAGGTAAGGCCACAGAAGAGGAGGAATAGAGAGGAGGACAGGCATATTGTGGGAAAAGGCTGTGGGAGGACAAGGATTTGAGCAGAAAAATGTATCTGTCAGTACTGAAAGTGGTAAAGAAGTTCAAGGATGAAATAACCCAAACGTGTTGACCTCAGAGCACAAATACATAAAGGGATCTTCTTGGTGCCTGGCTTGTATCACCAGGAGATATTATTCAGTCACGAGTTTTTCATCACAAAAGGGTTGATACTGCAACATATATTTTCCAGTTATCACATATGATTGAATGACAAGTAACACCTCCCTCCCATGCTGAAAGAAGCTGCAACCAGTAGTCACAGTGTTACTCCATCCCCCTCTGAAACTGTAGTTCTCTTTCTCACACAGTTCAGAGCTGGCTGGCTTGTGGTTTCTCCACAGTGGCTTTGAGTTTGTTTTTTTTCCTTTTCTTATTTATTTGGAAATAAAGGCCACTGACTTTGGCAGCATGCTTTAGGCAGGTTCCTCTTTTCTCTAGAGGTCTTCTCTAGTTCATACTGGGAAGCACATAATAACTGAAAGCAGGATAACACAGCACCTGAGAACTCCCTTGTGACAGGACAATAATGACGCAAGTGGAGGAAGCCACCGGGAATTTTGCAGGGTAAGTCCTAGAAGCAGAATGAAGTAAGGGGAGTTGCTACTTTGACAAGCATGAAATAACTTGAAAGATGCAGAAATTTCCAACATTGGGAACAATGGGTTCCCAGAGGTGAGCAATTCATAGCTGAAAGAAAGAATTCAGGAAGAAGAGAATAATTTCCTTTGGGAGGTATTTTCAGTGAAATTGGCCCAACTTCATAAAATCCAGGAAGCTAAGGGTTTTTTCCTGCAACAAATATCTGTCACACCAAACTGGCCAGAGCTAAGATCAGGTAAGAAGTTTATGTGCTAGGAGAAATATTCTGTGCTGAGAAGTCAGCTTACTTTTAGGCCTCAAAGAATGGCAAAAAAAAAAATGTACCTTAGTGGTGATTAGCCAATACATTGGTTTTTTTGGACTATTTCAGGAAGACCCAAGTCAGTTTTCAGGCAATTTTTGGCTGTTAGCCCTGCTATTTGTAAGTGAACAGAAAGAAAAGAGAATAGAGAGTCTGCCATCTAATGAAAAGAGAAAAGAAAATCCAGGGGACTAACAAGTAAAAGCCACTGACCACCATGTAAATCCCAACTCTGAAATGTGAAAGTTCACAGTCACTCCAGAAGATTATGCAGAAAATCCTTTGAGTCTTCCAAGGAAGAAGGGTGTGTTAATCATCACTTCTGTCTTACACACACACACGCATGCACAAATTTGCAAACTAATACAGGTTTTATACATACACACTTCTGTTTCTTTGGACCAAAACTGGTATAAATGGTAACAAACACTTAATACTTCAATGCAGAAGTGTGCCCATGTGCAGTGCTGAGCTATAGCACCCTTCAGTGCAGTGCTGGTCAGACAGAGATATCATGAGCATCACTTACTGCTCAGGGCCTGAGGGAAGAGTCCATAACTCAGGAGTGCAGAGGCTCTGCCTTTATCAATAACACCAAGCACTTGTAGAGGTCAGAGTGTTTCCCTGTCCTTCTCAGAGCTGTAAGAAGGTGAAAAACCATAGTACCAATTTAGAGAGGTGTAATTACACACAAATGTTGCCACATAGGAAATAATTGCTGGATATCTGGATAAGAGGCCGGTTCAGTTCACTAGGTCATGTGTTTTACATATCCATCAGGCTTTCCTCCGCGAGTTTGTAAAGACAAGCTGGTGCAGAATCCCCAAACCATCCCAGTGTCCTCAGTGATGACAAGAAGGGGTACATATTTCCATTTAATTACAGTCTGTTTCTTTCTGTGATGCTGGGACCCTGGCTAAAAGAATAAAATGCTTTATACCTTCTCCAAAACAAACAATTGAGAGAGTCTGGAAAAGCTCTAATGGAAGTGTCTCATTGAAGGCTCTGAATTCCCATGTTATAAATACATAATTTCATAGTGATCACATACATTACATAATATAAATTTCTTCTACATCAGGTAAAGAAAGTTATTCCCATTATCAACCGCTGAAATCTGATTTGATTTTTACAACACAATTCTCTCCAGGGTGAGCAAAATCAGTTTGGCTTTCTAGAGAATACAATTATAGGCTTCAAGCAAAAGAGCTTAGAGAAGGCTTCAACAGTCTGTCTTTGTAAATTATACTCTGAGGTTTGTGTTTTTCTCTCTATTTGATGGGGTGAAGGGATTGTATAGAATAGGCCTCAAAGAAAACACTCCAGTAAAAAAAAAAACAATCCAGGAAAAGTTTGGTTTGATTTGGAGAGCAGGTATGTGCAGACTTGAAAAGTGGCAGGCAAAAAAACTGGTGAGATTTAGGGAAATGTGAGACAATGAGGGAATGATCCAGCTATTTTGGTGGGCTCCAGCCAGTATGGTACAATGCACTCTGGAAATGACAGTGCATGTGTCTGTTTCCTGATGACTGTATTTGATTCTGAAGCTGATAGAAAAGAAACAGATACAGCTACCAAGAGGCTGGGCCACTGCACAGGCTGGCACGATTTACAATATTAATATATCTATACAGAGAAGTTTACTCATTCAGCAGAATCATCCTTTTCTTGATTACTTCTGTCTCTATCCAGGTTTTTCTAATAATTTTTGCCTCTTTTAATTGCACTCACTCTTCTCTGACCCAGGCTGACCTGCTATATTTGAAGAAGGAACACCCCTACATCTTTTTTGCACTTGTACCATAAAGCCTAACAGGCATCTTTATTAGAAATCTAAGACATCATTAAAGTGCTTTTTCTCATATTGCCAGTTATAACGGGGAACACAAAATGTGTATTGCATTATTTAGTTTTGAGCTGACTTCTCTGCAGCAAGCAGGGGGGGACAGGGAAGCAAGCAAAGGAATAAAAGCAAAAAAAAATTTTCCATAGCTGGAATGTCTTCAGACACCTGCTTCATGTTTCTAGTGATGTGTTCCTTCCAGCCCTCTAATATCTGCTAGTCTAGAAACAATATCCACATCAACCAAATGATCTATTTATTCTCTAACCATAAATTATCAGATGAGACCCTCAGATGTGTCTCAACCTTTACACTTCACATCCACAGTCTTTATCAATGCTATTCTAAAGGGCAGGCATATTTGATTTAATAGTCTTTTTACTTTTCCCTTCATTTTTCTGTCTTTCGTGACTTAAACAATCAATCTTCTCTCTTTTCTCACATCTTTTTACTTGAGAACTTCTATTTTTATTCTTGCTCTTGACTGCATCTCTTTTGTCTGTAACAACCTGTCAGCAAATAGCATTTTCTGTGTTGACACAGCTCTTTCCCTTCTGATGGCAGAGCAAAGGCATTAGTGTAACTTAGCTCTGCCCTGGAGTCAGAGGAAGGGGATTTTGCCTCCAGGGCAGTAACTGGGAGACAGATAAACTGCTCAGAGGAACTGTGACTGCTGCTCTTTCACTGGTCCCTCAGGATGCCTCCCTGAATCCCTGGTCCTCAGAATGACCCCTGCATTTGGGAGTGAAGGTTTGGATGACGCTGCAGGATTGCCAGTGAAGATGGAGGTGCAGATGGAGGTGAAGATGTCTTCTCCAACATGGCAGTAACACTTCCTCTCTGGTACTTGCTTGAACAAACACAAATTTAATTTCTGTCAGAAATGCCCCTGTGAGTAGGGACTATCTATCACTGCTGATCATGAGAAGTGAGATCCCAGAGCTACTCCCCAATTCAAAGCCCATCATGATACAACTGGTAGAGGCCATCCTTGCAGCTTGTTGGAAATGAGACTGTGCTCACCTCTGACCCCACCTTCCCTTCCTCTCTGGCCTTACACAGAAAATGGCCCATAGAGAAATTCCTTGGGGCTCTGAAATGCTGAATGGCTCTTCCTGCACTGGTCACCTTCACTCTGTGTCATGGTGAACCAGTGCAGCACTGAGTGATGGAGAGCTTTTTCTTTCATAAGGCATTGGAGATATTTCTCACATGGAAAGTTGAGAAATATGAGTTCACCCCTCCCTCTTTTGTCTGTGCTTTCTTCCCCCCGCAAAAAAGGGTCATTTCTGCAGCCTCTGCAGTCAGAAGGGATTTTATTGTGGAGCTCATCAGTCACAGTATGGCTTATAAACACAAAATGCCAGCACAGATCTGTCAAGTCTCTTCCTTGCTGCATGACACTTACCTCTCTGTTCCCTTCCTGCCAGTCCCCTGCCTTTTCCACTCTCCCTTGTCTCCAGGCCAGCAAGTCACTCACTGCCAGTGCTGTGCCAAAGCACTTCTCCAAGTGCAGCTTCCCTCTGTGGCAGCTTTACCCAGTGTCACCCTGCCTCTCCTGCTGTCACCTGAGGAGGGGCATTAACAGCAGGTCACCCACACCAGCACACACTGCTGGAGGCAGAGAGGAGGATAAAATCATCCCAGAGGACTCCCCAGGCTGCCCCCCACTCTCTGGGTAGCAAAAGATTTGTCAGGCTCCCTTTGGCTTAAATCTACATAGAGTATTTCAGTAGTCACAAGGATGTCCCACAGCAAGGAGTGGTGTTTTAATAAAGGTGCCTCCTGCTCCTGGGCACCAGTCTATAGGGCAAGAAAAGGGGGCTGTTTACCCCGTGTGGGCAAGTCTGCCCCACACACTCCGTGCCAGGGAGTCATCAGACATCATAGCAAAGCCTGTTCAGTAACAGGTCTTCAAGAATACTCATAGTTTGTGCTTCAGAGCTCTACAGGGGAGGGTGTTTCAACACAAACCCCCACACAGCTTCATAATACATGACAGAACTTTATTTGAACACTGGTTGTTCCCATGAGTGGATGCAATCCGGGTGAGAATGTGGAAATCCCTTTCCTCCAGCAGCCTCTGCTCTGCTGGGACATGTCCCAAACCACAGAGTGGGATGCAGTGCTATGAAGAGGGAGAATGGCCATCACTTTCTCAGCTTGCTGTGGGCACATCTTTACCTGTCTGCCCACACCTCGAGTCAAGCAGCAGTGGGAAGCCTCTCCCCATATTGCACAGGTGCTGTTGTAGGAGGCACTGGGAGGACACAGTTAACCTCTTTCTTGCATTTTCTCTTCTTCACTTCCCCAGATAAACTGACACCTGATTTATGCAGAAAAACTAGGAAAGAACAGAAATCAAAATGCATAAGCACAGGCAGGTTTTTCTCAGAGGATACCCATGATTCTTTGGAAAACTGAATTTATGTCAAAACCCCCACTTGCTCTCACTGTCCACAGATCAAATTTCACACAGTTTCATCTCCAAACTTTTTAAAATTTTTTTTTGGTGTGTGTAAGTCTATCTTTCTGACATCCTGTTGAACAGCGAGCACTTCTTTTAAATACAACATCACAGCCACTCCAAGCCAATGTGGGATCCTCTGTCACACCTGGAAATGTGGAAAGGGCCACCAGTGATTCCCTGTGACCCACTCCTGTGTTCTGCATTTTACACAGGAAAGGTTTGTGCCAAGGAGAGGGAATGTCGGGAACCATAGAAATGGTTACACAGCAGGTTAAACAGGAAATCCAGCTCCTGCTGATGAGGATATACTCAGCATGGAGAGGTCGTTCACTTCTGAAGGAAACAAAGAAAGCTGTCTGAACAATCACAGTGTATCTTGGGAAACTTCCCAGAAGTTTCACTGATGTTCCACTCATCTCAGACTCTTAGCAAATCTAACTTAAATATGTTAAATACCTTAAACACTAGAACTAAGCTACATCCCAAAAAAATATTTCTACCACAATCTCCTTAATATATCTCTAACAATAGATTTCACATAGAAAAAATTAAGTTAAACTTTTCTGTCCTACTCCTATTCAGTTCAGACTCCTCCGCTTCCCAGGGGAAGCAAACAGCTTCGGTTCCTCCAAGAATATCTGAACTGAAAAAGCTCTCCTGTCTCACCACAGACATCAGGTAAGGCTCCCATCCTCACTGACTTCGAAAGCTTCTTCTTATGACTTCAGGAATGAGAAACTGGTATTCATGTTAGGTCTAACAGACCTATATTCTTCTGTAAAAATAAAGAAATGTAGCTACCATTTAGTAATGGCGTGACTTTGCAAATAAATTCATGTAACTAAATCTGTCTGGATTCCCAAACCATGCATAAAATGATGCAAAAATAGAATGCAAATTTGCAAAGATCAGAGAAAGCACATTTCTCTCATTCTTATTCAGATCTCCATGTATACATCAGTAGATTACCTTATACATCATACATGGTGTTTTAGTTCATTTATAATAACAACAAAAAAAAGCTCTTTAAATATTTTCTCAACTGTTAAGTGGGTTTTCTTTCTTTAGTGCAAATAATTAAGTATTGAAGATGTAGTGATCTATTTGATACAGAGAGAATAAAGTATTTGAAGAATTTTAAATAAGAAAAATAAACCCTATATGAACTCACTACTGTTCACTTATGAAATGTTTGAAATTTAAGGCTGATATTTTAGCCCTATCCCCAAAAAGTCTTCTAGTTAATAGCTATGCATATTTATATAATTTAAATTAGTTACTTTCATTCTCTCATATTGTTCTATGAATATAGGATAAACTTAGGAACTAGAGAGATTAAAACTTATGAAAATAAGACTCAGAAACACAGAAATGTTAAGGTTGGATCTGGCAATCATCCCTGCCAAGGCAAGGTCACCTAGAACAGGAAGCTGTCCTAGTGGGTTTGGAGTGTGTCCAGAGAGGAAGACTCCACAACCTGCCTGAGCAGTCTGTTCCATTGTTCACCCAGCCTCAGCATAAAGTTCTTCCTCATGTTGAGGTGAAACTTTGTGTTTTAGTTTATGGCCATTGCTCCTTGTCCTGTCACTGGGCACCACTGACTTTAATTATTCTGTCATCACCTTCTTGACAAATGCCTTTGGGATGTTTATAGGAACTGATGACATCCCCTCCCAGCCTTCCCTTCTCTGGACTAAACAGGCCCAGCTCCCTCAGTCTCTGATCATAAGAGAGGTGCTCCAGACCCCAAATAATCTTTGTAGCGTCCTCTGCACCCTCTCTACCAGCTCCTTCTTCTTGTATTTAGACTGGAAGTTTGTTCCTTAGTCCATCTGAAGTACTAAGGCACATAATGTTTTGTCAGATTATAGTGCACTGTATTTCTTCCTATTTCAGTAACAATAAAATGATTGGATGAAAAAAGAGAATTTTCTCTACAACTTCTCTGTAACTAACTGTGTAGCCTAATCACATTTTTTTGGTATGTAATATAAAGGGGATTTAGACCCTACAGAAACATAGTGATAGACAAAAAAGCAGAATTTGGTATTGGCTGGTACCTATTATAGACATCAATTCAACCCATCACTAAAACATGCCAATTTTAGCACTGGCTAAAGCCCTACAGGGCTTAACCACATGCTTAACTTATGCATTTTGCTGCATTAAAACTTGGACTAAGTAGTAATCACTGTATTTTACTTTGACTTGTTGCTGTTAATATTGATTAATGTACTTGTCATTGCCTCCAGTCCCAGTGTGCTGGACTGTGGCCTTAAATATTACTCTAAAACTAGAAATGCCACTGAAGTGCTTTAGTATGTTCTTCTTAAATAGAGATACATAAATATCCTAATTCTTCCTAACTTCTTCATTGAGATTGCCCATTTGAATTTTTAGCTGCAGTTTTCCAACTTCTTCTAAAAACCCTCCACAGTAAATGCATCCTTGGGGTGCTGTGGAGGAACCAAAGCAGGCCAGGATATTACAACCAGGCTGGAGCACAACAATAGGCACCAAAGGAAAGGTGGAAACACAACATCAAAGCCAAATGGTAGAGAAAGCAGCTGAGAAGAGAGAAATGGTCTGGGAAATGGTTGTATAAAGTACTCACAGAACCAGTAAAATAAGCTGAGCTTCCCAAGCCACCAAGTTCAAGAGACTTTGCAAGTAAAATGCATAAAACCAGTCCCAAAGGCAGGTCATCGGGTGCAACAAGATGAAAGCTCTTCAGAGATGTTTTATTTCCTAAGATCTTTCTCTCATCCATATATCCATACATCAGATTTTGTGTGAGAAATATATTTTCACAATAGGGTAGTTTCAGGCCTTTCTCTGTCCTAGAATTTTGCAAGATGCCAGGTCAAGTGTGTGCACCCTCTGCTCTCCCCCTCCTTTTTCTCCCCACTCCCTGTTTAAGCTGGGGCTACATCTGCTTCCAAAGGAAGGAGGCGTATTTCAAATCTCCAGGAAACAGGAGATTATCACAGCTCTGGTTTTCTCCAAAATTCAGATAATTGACTAATGAACTTTTCCTCTCTGCTCATTTGCAGCAGCAGGAGGAGATGGAGGTAATTATGACACTTGCAACTGAAGGTTCAGTACTGTGTGGTTACAACAAGCCAAAGGCTAGGAAAAGGCATGCACATTACATGACATTTTTAAGAGTCTGCCAAGCCACAGGAATGAAAGGGGTATCAGCGACAAGTCCCCACAAAGCTGTGCTGTTTGCAGTCTTCTACTTTCACACGCTGCAGCACAGAAACCACAGTAATGGATTCCCCAGGTAATTCCTGCCTCTGCATCCGAGCCTCCCTGTGAGCTCAGGTTCAGAGAGAGCTGCATATCCCTGTGTGTCTGATCTGGTCTGCCTCAGCACACACTCAGTGGTTTTGTCCCCCACCTCACAACCAAGGTTGGAAGCAGACTGAGTGCTTCCAGATGCACTGTTTGCAATGTCCGGGTCACAGTGACTTCCTTTGCATAAAAGCAAGCAGAGTTTTCTTTGGGGAAGGGACTTCTGGGGATAATTCAGTGAGAACTGGAGTCACATGTTTTTCCCACTGATCCCAAGTCACTGTTTCATATACATATGCCTTCCTTCCTTCCTTCCTTCCTTCCTTCCTTCCTTCCTTCCTTCCTTCCTTCCTTCCTTCCTTCCTTCCTTCCTTCCTTCCTTCCTTCCTTCCTTCCTTCCTTCCTTCCTTCCTTCCTTCCTTCCTTCCTTCCTTCCTTCCTTCCTTCCTTCCTTCCTTCCTTCCTTCCTTCCTTCCTTCCACAGAGTTGCAAACAAGCACCTCATTCTCTTCTGACAGCCACAGAAATCCACTGACATGACAGAAACTGTGGTTCAGCTCTGTTCCCTCAAAGGGAACTTGAGCCCAAGTGGGGAACTCAGAGGCACAGCTCTCCAACATCCAGGAAAAACATCCACTGCCCTTTATTTCCAGAGGGTGCTATAATTTCAGCTTGTGTGCTCTGAAATCCCTGGCACTAAGGGGATTAAATGAAGCTTCAACTTGTGGGTGCACTCAATTTATTCAGTAATCAATCATCCTAAAACATTCCAAGCGAAAAGGATGGTATAATTTGTAACTAAGACCACAAGAAAGGGAAACAAAATCAATATTAGAATATAACCTAGTATGGACAAGGGTTTCTAGCACAGGATTACGAATGAGATAAATACAAACATTTAGAAAACAATTACACAGAATGTTAAATGATCCTGGGATGATCAATGTTAAAAGAACTGCTGTACATGAAGACAAAAGCCAAACATGAACCACAAGAAATAAACAGCAGAGAATGGGAATGTTTGTGTTTTGCTTTAAAACTATGTTTCCAAAAGTTTATAACATCTATAAAACCATCTAGAATGTCTATAAACCCACTGAAATGTACATAAAACCACTACATATTTGCTCAATATATTTCAATAGTTTTAAAATTGTTCCTTGCAGCTTTAGAAGTGTGAGGCTTTCCAAAGGAAGTGGTTGCCAAACCTGATGCTTCAGACAAAGAGACCCATTATTCAGTGGGATACTTCCTTTACTATCAGGTGAGTTAATCTTTGTAACTTTGTCTATAAAGAACAGCTGAAAATTTGTTATTTTTAAATTGTTTTTGGTATGTGTTATTTTTCTAATTTCAATTAATTATCTCAAAGCACAGTCAACTTAGAAGAGTGCCTTCGAAAATTCCTACACCTCAGTGCTATACTACTGAGCAAAGTTTAACTAGATGATTTTTTAAGGGAGCCAATTAACGCTCAGATTCCCCCCAAAAATAACTAATCCATCTTTTTATTTCACCCCTCTGAGAAAACTCTACATTGCAAGTCTGCACTCAATACCCTGGTGCACATCAAGGATCCCTGGCCAGAAAAGACTTTGAAGCCATGCAGGCCTGATTTTGAAGTATTATTTGCCTGTTCTTGGGAAAGAAGCCACCCCTTGTTCTACTCCTTATCAACAGGTAGGGAACAAACGAGCAAAGATGAATTAGAGTGCAGCTTCAAATAAGTGACTGTGAACAATGACACTTCAGGTGAGTGTCTTGAAGTGAGACTGGGGATGGGTTTGAGGCCCATTAGGGGAGATACAGTCTGAGCTACTCTGGACGAAAAACAGGACAGAAAAGATGAAGAAAAGGAAAGGTGTTTCAAAGGAAAATGCTGCCTTTTGTTAAAGAAAAAAAAAGAAAAACAACCAACACATTGCACAAAATCAGAAAATTTTGCAGTGTGCAATTTTTAGTAATAACACACCATTTACCGCCATGAGTTGGTACTGGACTTCTTTTCTGTTTCCTTAAATCAACATATTTTGTCCACAACCAGCTAGAATGGAATTTTTTGATACAGGTTTTATGTCTGGCATCTGTGTAATTCTGCTCTGACCTAATGTGTCTGTACAGGGATTGCACTAAAATGGTATTAGATGGCAGAAAATTAAGTTTCCAAGAAGCAGAAATAGAAAAAAAAATTCAATTTGGTGGAAAGTGAAATGGAGAAATAAAAGTAAGAAATGGTGTGAAGGCATAAATTTACCAAGAAAGCACAACCTAAATTAGCTTCACCTGAAGTAGTGTATGACCTTGGAATTTAGCCTCCCACAAGCTTGAAGAGGGTCTGGCTCTGTCTTCCCCTGCTTCTGTCTTCTCCTACTCTGCAGCTTTGCAGCATCAGCTGTGTTCCAAGCCAGAGGCTGTCCATATGCTGGTATTTCAATCCCATCTCTTCAGAAATGCTGTCTCTTCTCCACAATGACCTTCAACTTTTTTTCTGTAAGGACTTCTGTGCTGTACAGATATTTGCCAGTCGGCAAATTGCTGCTGTCGGGCTACAAAACTCAAATGTCTGAAAGGAATTAACCAGGGCAGGAAAGAAGCAAGAAATGGAAGAAGTGTATTTAAACAGCAAGGTGCATAGAAGAGTTGAGAAAAATAAGATGGGTTTTTGCCAGATCTCATATAGGAAAGCAAGAATGTCAACAATTTAAAAGGCAGGACAGACTCAATAATAGCACTGAAAGGACAGATTTTGAAATTCTGCTTCAGGATACATTCTGCACAAAACAATCCTTTGGTCACAAAAATAGCTGAAAGATCTGAAAAACACTTTCCAAACTCTGGCAATGTGATGAATTGCTGATAAATGGTCTTCAGCTCTAAAATGGTCCACTCCAAATTTGGAGTCCCTTAAATCCTAAAGAAGGGGATATGAAAATTGAAGCCCAGATTTCTTTCTTCACCTTTAGAACAAAAATCCCATGAAATCATGATTTGACTTCAAAGAATAACCCCTTTATCAGCAACCACAAGATATATGCAACTAGCCCAACTGTTTAGCCAGCACTTTGTGATGCCAGCCATCCTGGATGAATTGTAAATAGAAAGAAATGGGCACTGCCAGAAGGCACATTGTCCCACCTCAGTAAAAATGCACCTGCAGGAAGAAACTCATCCCATGCTGCCTAATGCCCAAGGCCCAGGTGCTTAGCTTAGATAAGACACGTTTAGACATTTCATTTCTTCACCCTCCAAAAGCTGTCCCATCTTTTCTTGGGATTTGGCCTGGTTTCTCTGCAGGTCTAAATTTTCTCTTTTCAATGAATGAAAAATCAGTGAAGTTCACTTTGGTTTTGCTTGGAATGATTCACAAAGCAGGCAGCAGTATCAATGCCTGGCCAGAGAGATCAGAGCAATGTTTTACCCCAGCTCTTGGTACAGAGCTGGAGGAGAGCAGAGACAAAGCAAAAAACCACAGATCCCAGTTATCCTACTGAGAGGAGCTGAGATGAAGCAGTGGAGGACTGGGAAAACTGGGGCACAGTAGGTTTAGACACTGACCTTACCTGGGTCCTGCTGCAATGGGAAAATGGGAGAAAGGCACAGCCCACTGCATTAGTTGCTGGACATCTCAGCATCATGAGAAATCTGCCTTTGGCATCTTCCTCTTCTCTTCCCCCTCCTCTCACCTCATGATTTACTTTCTGGAAGTATTATGAGAATTGCTGCTAACCCTTTACCTAGCTTAGGTTAGCTGTACTTGAATTTTGCATGTTATTTACTGATGACCTTCACTTCAGAAGAGACCTGCTTTTTGTAGCCTTGTTGTGTAAAGACTGACAGCAACCTTCATCAGAGGATAATTTCCAAATGAGGAAAGTATCCACGTGGGACTGTCAGAAGCACTGAATTGATTTGTGCCTGTACCACAGGTCAGATTTAAACCCATTTTTCTTGAAGACAAACTAGACTGATTTATCCTCATGGGCCTTACCCTCCACTCTACAAGCCTCAAAACCCAGAAAGAAATGATGTATGTGCAGTTAGTACACCCATATCATGTGAGGGCAATTGATTCAATTACATTATAGCTACTGGAAACAAAACAGCCATATGGTGAGCTTTCTTCCCAAAGTAATGGATGCTTCACAGGCACAGCTCTGAACCCAGTTAGCTCCCTGCATGGATGCTGCCCCCTAGGCAGGCTTCCCTAGGGAAAGCTTTCCCTGAGCCATGGGAAAAATCCAAGTTCAGGCTGGTTAAAATAAGTATCTAAATCTCAATACACTTCTCTAATGCTTTATCTGAACTACCCAGAACTCCTGAGTGTGCAAAAAAAAACATTGATAATTTTATAAGGAAAGGATTTGTGTGTGTATATGCACATATGTACTTGCTTTTCATTATCTCTTAATTCTGGAAGAGCAAGAAATAGATTGAGATGAAAAGCAGTAACTGTAATCTGTTTTTCTTCATGTGCTATGCACAATGTTGGCTCTGAAGACATAAAAAATTCAATCATGAGCCAAATCTGGCCTTAAATCGATCAAGCTCTGCCGGCTTCAATGGAGCAATTGCAGAGACGAACTCCAGCCGCTGCTCTGAGCCCACCCATTTTCACACCCTCCCTGCTTTCCAGCAGCCTGTCTGGGCTGCCAGCTCGAGATGAGAAATGCAAAGGTTCAGAGATATCTACAAAATTTGCATATGAGGTAGCGTAGGGGAATTCAGCATAGCTTTTGAAACAAAAAGAAAAAAAGGAACAAAACAAATGAGCTTCCCCTTTTCCTTATAAAGGGAAGACTTAGTTGGAGAAATTTTGTTCTGAGCATTTCAGCATCAAGCCAGGACTGTCTTACCGGGCTCAGATTTTCTACATATGAGCAAAACTCCCTGTGGTTCAGAAAAGCCCCATTATTAAAGGTAGCTCTGGGAATAGGTATGAGTTGTTACTAATGAATTAAAAATGTGACAGCAGCTTTGGGATTTTTGTGGTTTTCCTGCTCTTTGGTTCTGACCATGAAAAGCCTACTAGGGAGAGCAGTTAACCTCAGAACGGGCAATATTTACTTGTACTTCCCAATACTTAAGACAGGAAATGCCTTAAATGTTGCAAATACTGAGGTTATAAAACTGTAAATGTTTGCCTGTCAGAGGCACCTGACAAATTTTTACAACCCTCAGCTGCACACAGGCAGAGAGAGTCACCCCAGCACTCGGATTTTCCCCCATTTTACTCCTTTCCCCCCATTTTACAGAGAGATTCATGAAAACCAGATGTTATTGTGCATTTTGGTTTCAAGGTTGCTGCCCTACCAGCGCTTGTAAAATTGTGATTTGGATTTCACAGAATCCTTTATTTATTTATTTTATTATTTTTCTTATTGATGGAAAGGGAAATATCTCAATTTATGTTTTGTTTGCTAGATAAAGGCTCGAGACTGTTCTTCAAATATTTAAAGAGAAAAATTCATCAAGTAACTTTTGAGAAGATTGATTTAAATAATTCATTTTTACAGAATGATATAAATCCGTGGAGTACGGAAGATGTCAGGACACAGTGAATGCCCCAGAAGCCTCTAAACACCATTTTCCCCCAGGATACTGTAAAAAAATGGCAGAGGATTCTTCCTACCTGGTTTCATTGTTTGCTTACTGGCTTGGGTGTTTCCATGCCCATTCTTGCACAGCCATCCCAGAAGTGCAATTCAAGTCTGGTTTTGGGCTTGGTTGGCCCAGCCTGGCCCAGCCCTGGGCGGTGTCACCGGGCACTGGGGGTCCCAGAGCAGCCCTGCCCCAGGACTGTAGCCACCCCCCAAAAGCACCTCACCCACCCCACACCAGCCAGCAGGCCCAAGGGGAGAAACAGAGCCCTGACAGCAATCAGAACTGGGGACAAAAACCTCCACATGGGAAACATGGGATAAAAGGTAATGCCTCACCACATGTACGTTTTGGATGGAAAGGAGGCCTTCCTCCACATTCTAAAGGCTGTGGTACCATTGAGGAGATGTTTGGCTGTTTTTACACGGCAACACCTTGTTCACATGCCCTAAATATGACCATATGCAGGGTGAGGGGCTGGCACAGATTGCCCAGAAAACCTGTGGATGCCCCATTCCTGGAAGTGTTCAAGGGGAAGTCCCCCTGGAGGGGGATCTGAGCAGCCTGGTCTGGTGGGTGGCATTCTTGCCCCTTCTAGTTACAGCAGGGGTGCTGTAACTAGAGGATCCTTAAGGTCCCTCCCAACCCCAAGCATCCTGTGATCTATGACATGCTCATAGAGATCTTATTCTCATGTAGTTTACCCAGTAATGCTGTTCAACTGCATGTGAGGACAGAACCCCAAGTCCTGTGTTCAAGGAATGAAAAGACATCACTAGACATCACTATTTACCACCATACAAAGGAGAGGAGAATCATATGTTAGGAATTTGTTTCTATGATTTTGTCCTGTAGCCTCTCTGTAAAACATTCTTGTGTCAGGGGAGAAATTCCCCTCGGGGATTTAAATCAGCACAGCCATCCCTAAATCAAACAAATCTGATAACCTGGGACATTGTTTCTGCCAAGAGCCACTGTAACAGTGAACAAGGAAGTTTCTAGACTTCTCTTTTAACAGTGAAGTGTTAGGAGTGTAGTCACAAACCACCTCTGAGTCTAGTGTTGCACTGGGAAAAGGGGCTGGGGTGTCAAGACAGAGACTGCCACCCTCTCTCCCTCTGGATTTCATGTGATTATTCCAGCAGCTGCCTGCTGCTGGAATGCCTCCTGATGCTCCACTGCTGCAGTGGGATGTGTACTGGCTGGGCATCCTTTATCTTGCTGTCTTTCAGCTTTGATTCATCCAGGTGGACAAATAATGAATTTAGTACAGTTTCCTTGAGTCCAAAATAATGCTACTTTTACAGTTACTTCTGTCATAGGGGTAGATTTTTAATAATGTTCCACCTGAAGCATAAACTTACATGTTTTTAAATACATATATCCACCAAAATGTCCCTCAAAATTTTAGATTATTTCTGTCTTTTCCCAAGATCTGCAAGGGTATCAAAACTAAAATTCATAGTATTGCCAAATTATATGTCAGTTGATAATATTTTTGGAGTTTGGAAAAAAAAAACCCAAAAAACATAATCCTCCAAAGAAGTAAAAATAACCTGGTTAGAGGGAAAAGGGAGAATGCTCTAATCTGACCCATTATCAGTTAGATTACTCCATTGCTCAAAACCATGTTAATTATGATTTATATACACATCACCTTTTGCTATAGTTCAGGATTTTAAAAAAATGGACATCCTCTTTAGGCTCTTAGATACAATCCCTATATAGCAGGCTTGCGACTTTTTCAAGACTTAACAAAATGTACAAAATATTGTGAATAACTGCATATGTGTAAGACCTTTTCTAAGCCTTAAAAAAAAAATCAAAGTGGTTCCATAACCCACTGTCATTAGAAACCCTACTGTAAAGATTTTTAATGAGTCAAGTTGAGATTAATTTAAATATTCATTCTGAATTTGTGAGTTTTGTCTCCTTTCCACAGCCTCTTGTCACTTAACATAGCAGGAGCTGCCAGCCTTGGGTATCCTCTGTCTTACACGTGATATTCCTTAAGATTCACTCCTGTGTCTCCAGAAAGTTAAAAAGGGAGCAGCTTCAGGAAATGCCACGTGTAGCACTACTGTGTGCTGGAAAGGTGTAGCAGTCTCTACAAACTATCCTGTGTGCTCAGCTCACCACAGTCCCACTGGTGAACTTTCATCAAACACTATGATCCTTAAGGCTGCAAGGCAGCGGGACAGTTTCCTTAGCACCCAAGGAATTTTCTACCCAAACAAGCCAGGATCCATATATCGTAGTATCTTTCTTTTTATACCAGTTAATGTTAAATACTTCAGAGGAAAGTGTAAACAATGATCTTGATTTAGCAAAATAACATCTGCTTTGCTTTAAATGTTTAAGACCTCTGGCTTCTGCCTTCATTAAAGGAATATCACAACCTGAGTAGCACTTCAAACATATGTTACATATGTAAAATACATATATACATTAAAACATACATGTCTTGACTCCACATTACTGGAATGCATTTTTATCTTGCATGCAAAAAGTTTCAGGAGGACTGAATTCTGTGCCTAAAGCTAGGTAGGAATTTGAGTGCTTCCTTGGCAAAGGATAAATAAGAGCACATAATTGAATGCACTGGTCAATCAGGTTATGTTGATATGACTAAATAAAAGCCAGCCAAGAACAGATCTTGGGCCCCAGGGGCAGAAAGCTGCCCTTTCTGTGGCAGATTTGTCTTGGAAACAAATATTTGGAATAGTTCAAAGGGGAGCCAGGGGATGAGCTGGCTAACAAAGCAGCAGGGACAACAAGAGTGCAGGCTCTCCCTCCCTGAGCACTTGTCCTTTGTGGTACAGACATACCCTCAGGATCCTATGCCCCAGTTCTCATACCAATTTTCTGTTCAGGTAGCTCCACAGATTTCACTTCTGTTATTACTGTCTACCCCAGTGCACACCCCTCAAAGGCCTTAATAATTTTCTTACTTATGTAATGTTAAATCCCAGGGAAAGATTTTTTTTTTCAGGTCAGAGTTCTAATGCCATGAGGCAAATATGTTTGTATATCCTGGGAATGTAAAGACTTTGCATTACTGATGACGTGCCTATTTTTGTTAATCCAGGTCTTTCATCAGTACCTGGGACTGGTCTGTTCCACCTTACTTATGTTCTGGAAATGTCTGTTGTTGTATGCTTTGATTTGTTGTCAGATGACAAAAACAGACTTTAACAAAATTTTCTTTGAGAACAAGAGTGAATCAGAGCTGTAATTGGACGTTCATAAAAATATCATCTTTAGAATCTTATGGTTCTCTCACCGATTTGATCAACTAGTTTACCTCAAAGGGCAATTAACAGCTGAAATGTCACAGACTTTGTGAACCATTCTGAATATCTTAAACCAAAGATTTTTCTTATGGCACAGTGTGGGTACTGGTGTAAAAAAAGCCTATAAATTGCTGGAATTTTAAACAAATATCATTATTTTTGGAATCAAATTCCAGACCTCCAACTGTTCGACTTGACGGGTTTGTCTTTAAAATTTCTGTATTTGCTTTAAAATGTTTGACTTCTGTAATCAGTGGATAAAACAACAAGAAGACTAATGTAAAGAAAGAAGCAATGGTGGAAGTTAATATCTAAGTACCATGTATTTTTTTTTCTCCTCACACAGTTCTATTTTATAAGTTAAAGTATCTTTAGTCAGTCAGAGTTTGATTCTTTTTCATAAGATAATATGAGTGCTTTATATGATGCAGCTACACCAAGTTCCTTTTGCTTGATATTTCATAAAGAGTTCAGATCTCAAAGGCAAGAGAAAAAATATAAACATAATGACAAGTTATGTTATATGACAATTCAAGCTACAATTTGAAACAGAAGTTTTCATTTTTGTTTGTAGATATAAATGAGAAAGTGGTCCCCTTCCCCATGTTCAGGAACCTGCAGATCCTTATCATAGCAGTAGGCTAATCAGCACTTTTAATCAATATTTTTACTGTTTTTGCTGAATGTGAAAAAAATAAGGCTGAGTTACAGAATGAAGCATATTTTACAATTTATTATTTAAAGATGCAAGTGTCTATGGGAAAAGGACTGGAACATGTCAGAGAAAGAAGACTTAATTATATATATTACATTTCAGAGGTCCTTTCAGCCCATAGCTCAACAGTTTCTAGCTACTCAGTCAGTCACTTATTTTTAGATCTAAATTTCTCTCCATTACACATGAAACAGTTATCTAATTTATAAGGTACTCCATCAAAACTTCCAGTTCTTAACCATGAGGCAACAGAAAGCATAAAATGTGTTAACTAAAGGACTTCCCAGGCAGTTTTGAGGTCCATATTTTCTAGTATTCTGACTCCTTTATTCTACTCCCTCTCTTTTCTTTTCAGCTTTACTGTGATTTTATATATAGGACAGAGCCTGACAATAACTTGTGTTTAATAGAATCATGGAATGTCTTGGGTTGAAAAGGATCTTAGAGATCACCTACTTCCAACCCCCTGCCGTGGGCAGGGACATCTCCCACCTGACCAGGCTGCTCAAAGCCCCATCCATCCTGGCCTTGAACACTTCCAGGGTTGGGGCATTCACAGCTTCTCTGTGCTGTGGCCTGTTCCAGAGCCTCACCACCCTCACAGTAAAGAATTTCCTCCTAGCAGCTCATGTAAATCTCGCCTTTTAGTTTAAAACTACTGCCCTTTGTTTTATCATTTTATAGCCTTGTAAAAAGTCCCTCTCCAGCTCTCCTGTAGGTCCCTTCAGGTACTGGAAGGCTTCTTAAGGTCTCCCCAGAGTCTTCTCTTCTCCAGGCAGAACAAATCCAGCTCCCTCAGCCTGTCTTGGCAGGAGGGGTGCTCCACACTTCTAGAGTATTTAAGGTTATAGAGGGAAAGAAAAAAAAAATAAAACAAACAACACACAGCCCCAGGAGAGCTCAGGAGCACTGGCAGCAGAGGCCTCCTTGGCCAGAGCTGCTCAGGAGCACAGTGAGCCCTGCAAGAAAGGCAGCAGCTGCCTTGGATACCTCAGCGCACATGGGAAAAGTGCCCAAACTACTGTGCAGTGGCCCTGTACATGCAGAGTTTGGCCAGGGACAGGTTGGAAAGCAGAGCTGCTTCTTGTGCTCAGCCTCATGGCCATCCTGGGACGCTGCCAAACCCAGTGGTTCCCTCTGCCCCAGGCACAGCTCCCACTTGCTGCTGCTTTCTCAGGGCACCAACTGGCTCCTGGAAGGGCTCTCCCAAAGGGTCCTCGTCCCCTTCAGGCCACCACAGCCACTTATCAGTAAGATTACAAATATGGGGCCATGGTGCAGTCTTTTCTCTGGATGAAAAATTAGCTCGAGACTTTACTTTCCTGTGCATTGCATTCACCACCACCATGTTCCCAGGTGGAAAACTGCTGTATAAACTGTGCTTCCCTTTCCCCTTGCTGATGTACCCCCTCGAGAAATATAAAGCCCTTGGACTTGTGCCAATTCTCTGACAATCTCACCTTTGCTTTACATGGACTGGGAACTATACACTAGATGGTGTGATCAAGACCTGAAAATTGCTGCCTTAAATCTAATGCAGTGTCCAGCACACACGTAGAATATTTAATGCTTTTAACAAAAATACAAAGGCAAATTCTTCTCTGCAAAGCTAAGGCATGTGTGTCCTATTTGGCAATTACATTACCTTTCTCTAGCAGATCAGCTTTCATCCTTTAAAGCTCTTTAAAATAACACAGGAATACCAATTATAATATTGTAAATAGTATTGCTCAGCTCTCTTTTCAGCAGAGGAAATAAAAGAGCCCATCTTGTAAAAATGGCTCCTTATCACTGTATTTCCTTTGTGACTTTCCACACATTACACTTATCTTTAAACAGGAAAAAAGGTATTCAGTCTTGTAAAATCAATTAGGATTTTAAGCAATGCAGTAATCTTCTACTTCCTTTCATGCCCTTTAAAAATATCCAAGCTTTCCTAACTTGCTTCAGCTAGCAAGCCCCAATCCGAATCTTCATGCCACATGAGAGTAACTTAGCTGGCTGTTAACTGGATTTATGAAACAGCATTTTGTGAAGAAATTCTCTGCCTCATACAACAAAATAATTTTCAAGCTAGTCAGTAGCACTCATAGATCCAACTTAGGCAATATCTTATGTATTCATTCCCTCGGCAAAAAGAAACATCCCTGCAAATGTCAGTTTTTTAATCTGAATTTTAAAAAAAATCATAAAGAGGGGAAAATATGACTTAAACTTTGTAGAAACAAACAAAAAAAAATTACTACTTTTCCCAGGTTATTTATACATCTCCTTTCTTCCTGTAAATACTTCTCAGTTAATTTAAAGAGTGAGCATACTTCTGGCATAGCTGTCAGTTCCTCTTAGTCAGCCTTGTTAAGAGGAAACTTAGTGTCAGGAGGTGTGCTTCATATCAGCTGACATACTTTCTATCTGAGTTTACATCCTTCACTAAACAGTAGAAATGAGCTCAGTGATCTTCTATGCCTTTCCTAGCTTTTATTATAAGGAAGGGTGGAATAAATTTGTAGCATCCTCTTCCCACCCTATTTTTAAGCTAGTAAGGTTGAACACATATCTGAGGAATGTGTGCAGACCCTGGCTGCAGAACCAGGGAGGGAGGATGGGAGTCCTGGGCTACACCTGGTGGAAGAAGGTGGCAGAGCAGGGTGCAGCCAGGTCCAGTCCTTCAGTCCTTCTGGTAGACTGCTTTGAAAAGGAGGAAGATCTCATCCAACAGCAGCAGGCAATCACACCTCGTGATGAGAAGGGGCCTCACCACGCCACAGCTCTGCTGTGCACTGCTTCTTCAGGGCTGTTTGCCAGAGGGCAACCCAACAGGGAGTAAATACACTGTCCCTACTCCAAGCTGCCCAAATACACCGGCACAAATGCCTTCCTTCCAAAGGACTTGGTGTGGGTGGAGGTGTGCACAGCAAGTTGCTCCTTCTCCCCATATCACAAGGGCTCTAATTCTCTAGGTAACTGAAGAGGATTCCTGCAAATATTAGTGGTCTTGCTGTGTTTTACTTATGCACCACTTAAATTCCATTTAAATCTGCTGCTTGTTACTTTAGGCACAGAATCAGGCAGATAAGTCCATCAAGCAGATGCTACTGACATTTTCCATTTTGAGAGCTGGATGATAATAACAAGCAGAGGCGCCTATGCTGCTGTGAGTAAACATTTTAAAAGCAGCTTCACAAATGCCACCATCTTTCAGCACCTAATAAACAGTTTAGGAGGATGTTGTTGAAGCTGCCAAAAGGGGTTTTTAAACTGGAGTGTCTCACAGGAGTCAAGCACACAACTTGCACTTGAAACGCCTGTCTCACCTTGCAGATGGATAAGAGAGGCAGACTACCACTGACAGATAAACAGGGCTTGGCACAAGGATACTTGGGAAGCAGGGACAAAAAGAGATGGTACATGACCAACACAAGGCATGCCTGGAAGAACTGCCAGTTCCAGGTGCTGCAAAATGGGATTTTTGGCAGACTTGTCTGATCAAGCCAGGCAAGGCAGAGGCTCAACAGTCTGAAGCCTGCTTTCCCTCCCTCCTCCCCTTACATTACCCACCCCCTACTCTGCTGACTGGCCTATGGAAATCCTTTTCAGGTACCACTTCAGTAGGCAAGAAGTCTCCTGGCAATCTCTTGGAAGCACAGGCAACATGATGCTGTCTAATCAAGGGCAGAAACCTCCACCAGGTAGCAGGGCACTGGCAGGTTCCTCTGCCCATTTGAGAAATATCTTGGTTCCAAACTATCTAGTTTCAGTGCAAGGGAGAGGTCATGATGTCTATGAGCACAGAGAAGGAAGGCCACTTAGTCATGAGACTCCACCTGGAGGGCTGCATCCAGCTCTGGGATCCCAGCAAAAGAAGGACATTGACATCATGGAGTGAGTCCAGTGGAGGGCCATGGTAATGATTGGAGGGATAGAGCACCTCTCCTATGAAGAAAGGCTGAGAAAATTGGGATTTTTCAGCCTGGAGAAGAGAAAGTTTCAGAGTGACCTTTAGGCCTCCAAGAACATGAAGAGAGTTTCTACAAGAAAGATGGGGAGAGACTTTTGGGGAGAGCATCTAGTGATAGGTCCAGAGGTAATGGATTCAAATTGGAAGAGAGTAGGTTTGCATGAGAAATCAGGAAGAAATTATTTACTGTGAGGGTGATGAGGCACTGGAACATATTGCCCAGAGAAGCTGTGGATGCCCTATCCCTGGAGGTGTTCAAGGCCAGTTTGGATGGGTCTCTGAGCAACCTGGTCTAGTGGAGGATGTCCCTGGCCATGGCAGATGAGTGGGAACTCAATGATTTTTAAGGTCACTTTCAACCCAAGCCTTCTATTCATCTATGAGTACTCCTTTGGTTTAGCACTTGTGCATCAATAGAGACCTGTTATCATGAAAAGAACGGTGTCTTTGTAAGATGAGGTTATGATTAATTTTATTGATGTGTGAGTGAGAAAGAATAAATTAGTTCCAAGTGCTTTGAGACAAAAAACCACTATGTGTTTCCAAAGGAAACTTGGGAAAATAAACTTTACAAAACAACAGGCAAGGTTAATATGAGTTTGGAGTTTGAAGCTGAATATTACATTTGACACTCTGGTATTTGAATTGAGGCCAAACTTTGATTATTCCATCGATCAGTTCATTAAAACTAGTAACTTGAAACCTGGTGCTATGTGCTATGCAGGACGTCAGAAGATACTGTCTAAGCCAAGAAGCAGAAAAGGTTATTGCATCTTGAATCCTCATTCCAGGTTTGTGCTGTGGTGGTGCCATTTATAAAGGCAGCAGCAATGCCACATTTCAACAGAGCTGGAGTTACACATGACTGTGAATATTGTTGACTCATTCTGGGTCCTTGGAGATTAACATTTTGGAAACTACAGACATGTAGAAGATATAGTATATGTTATATGGAACAAGGCTGTGCTTGCAAGATTTCAAACCCAATTATGCAGACACAAGAGGTTTAGATAAACTTTTCAGATTGTATCAAATGAACTTTTGGTTGCTTATCTGAACTGACCCTCTGAAGGCGTTTGGGATTATTCTTAATGTCGTTGTTATTGCTGGAAATAACAGCAAGTTAAGAATTTAGTTTTAACTTTTGCACTTCTTGAAGATCGTTTGCCTGATTTTACAAGGGGAGAAACAGATTCCAAACTCTGCCCATTTTCATTGGTATTTCATTACATCTCGACAACTACAGTGAACAGTGTCTTTCCAATGCACAGAAATCACAATTTGAGACATAGAGCTACACTAGAACCTTTGTGAATTGAACTATGAATTTTTTTTTCTTGCTTTTTTCAAAAGAATTTATTAAGATAAAGCCTCTTCAAACAAGATTTTAGTTGCAGGGACCCAATAACCTTGGTTCATGGCTTTGCCGGGTTTTATTCGTTACAGGTCAGAAACGTCATATAACTCTGTGCTGTACAGGAAGAGCATCTGGTCAGTACTGGAAAGCATGAAGTTGAGATATTTCTCGTTTGCATACTCTGCCTTTTAACCTGGATCCATAGCTGCAAGGCCACTCATCATTAATTTAACTGTACCTAGAGATGGGGCTTTTTGTGAGTGGAGGGGAAGCAGTGATCTCTGGATTTCATCTCTCCCAGTCACTTCCCCTTCTCTGCCATTTAAGCCCTGCAGGAGTGGGAGGTCACAGCAGGGCTGAGACAGCAGTGACACCAGCCCCTGTCAGGCCTCAGGAAGGGCCTTTGATGTGAACTGCAGGCTCAGGCCATCAAGAAGTGGGAGTGCCAAAGATGAGAACTTGGGAAATAGGAAGTGGGCAGGGGCAGAGAGATGTGATGTAGCAAGAAGTGGTAAAGCTACTGAGAAAGAAAATCAGGCAGGTGAGTCTTCCTAGAAAGTAAAGGTTATGTGACAGTAAGGTTGGGGGATGCATCAACACAGGGCCACCTTCCTGTTCAGCAGATGTTTTCTGGTCAGGCTGCCAGGGGAAAGACCAGGCATGCACAGCTGTCAGGCACACATCCTCTTTTTCTGATTTTAGAAATGCATGATTTCAGCCTGTGTTGCACTCAGGCACAGGACCTCAACATGGGACTGCCCTGCAGTTTGCATGGAGCTTTGTATTCTAGATAGAAATTTTCTTTCTGGAGAGTTTGGGCTACCCTTTACAGCTACTTATTAGCTGGTAAATAAAAAACCCAATATCAGAAACTTAATGCTAAAACTGTTCATAGTATTGACAGAAACAGAGACTTACAGCCTTGGACCTTCCAGAATCTTCCTCAGGATCACCCTTGGACAAGATTGACTACAGCCCTTTCTAACTGTGGTTGCTGGGCTCTTTGCTCTCCTGCCAAATGGTAAAAACCCAACTCCACAGTTGTTCTGGTTTTCCAAGTGAGGAGGAAATTCTTTCTGCCACTGAGATTTCAAAAGCAAAAAAAATATATATATCATCTCATTACCAAAGTAGGTTATCGAAAAAGTTATAAGACATGAAAAAGTAAATGACTGAATCCTATAGGTACTCTAAGCTGCTGTAAACTACAGAGCATATGGACAGAGCATATGGCTGAATTTACCACATCAGTGCTAATACCTATTTTAAAACAATACAAGAGCTCTCCAATACTGGATTTCAACTAAGTAACCAAATTTCCCAAGGGTGACTATGTGCAATACACATACTAATATACATACATGTGGTGACCCTCCACAGGGTGTTATTGGACCATCAGAATGATGGCCGTTCATTTGGCTGTCTCAGCAATAACAAACTACTCTGGGTTAGTTACTGTACTTGAAATATAATGTGGAAATGCAAATACACTCAGTCTTGGAAAGCTCTTGATTACCAAAACCGTCCTATTCAACCATAAAAGCAATCTTTGGGCCTCCAGAAGCCAAAGCACAGATAAATCTACTTTAAGTCTATGGGGCAAAAATACTTACACTTCAGAAAATAAAAATTCAGAAATGCTTCTACTCTCAGCACTCTGCCATGTGCTAATGCCACCATGTTCATAGTGTTCACAGTTCACAGATCTAAGTGTCAGCAACTAAACATAAGGCTTACACGTGATGCTGCATTATTTACAGTAATCAGTGCTGCACAGGAAAATCATGGCCCATAGCTACAATTACACCTGTCACTCTCATCTGGATAAAACTGACATCTTGTCACTACTACCCGTCAGACTTCACAAAAAGGTAAAACTTGTTTTTCTTAAGAGGAAGGGGAAAAAAAATTAACCTCACGGTGGTTTAACAAGTGCTCACATGTTGGCTGCTGGTTTGCATGTGCCTGCACAGCTCCTGCCAGGTCCTCCTCTTTCACAAGAGGCAGCATCCCAGCACAGCATGGCATGGTTGGGCTTGCAGTGCTCCAGACAGCACTGGAGACTGTGGGCAGGAGGCTGCTGGGGAAAGGGATCTCTACAGGCAGCTGTCAGCCCTGTTGCTCTAATACCAATGCAAGGTTTGGGCTTGGTTAGTATCAGTATGTTTAAGAATGTAAATCCCCTCCCTGACTTGTGACTGTAATGAGAAATTCCCATCAGTAGCTCAAACTGAGAATCATTCATTTGTGATCAGTCAGTAAATCAATGCCGAGACAGCTAAAATAAATCAGAATATCTATTTCCCAGAAATTTGAAGTAACTCTATTGGTTTTGATGGCTAAATACACACAATAGAATTAATTTCAATTAATATTTTTGATCTTCTCTCTAGAAATCTTGATATTGGTGAAGGCTCAGAAGTAGAAAGATATCAAGATTGTCATTTTCTTTTAGAGAGAAAAGGAGTGTTGACACAAGCTGAAAGGGTGTGGCCCTATATAAAGAAGATGGTGCCAGACTTTTTTCAGTTGTGCCCCGTGACAGGACAAGGAACAATGGCCACAAACTAAAACACAAAAGTTTCATTTCAGGAGGAACTTTTTGATATTGAGGGTGGCAGAACACTCAGGGAGATCATGGAGTCTCCCTCTCTGGAGATGTTCAAAACTGAATTCTTTCCTGTGTCACCTCTTCCAGGTGACCTTGCCTTGGCAAGGGACTTGCACTCAATGAGCTGCAGAGGTCCCTGCAGCTCATTGACTGAAAGTCCCCTGCCAAGGCAAAACTAACAATTCTGTGATTCTGATGAATCACAACCCCACATTATTTCTCAACCCCACAGCTCAGACAATAGCAGTGACAAACTTTTTTTCTCATTTGGTCAGACTCTGGCACCTGCAAGGCCTGTATCATCACAATACAGTGTAAAATCCAGAATAATCATATAGACCATCTCCCTTCCACTTCCTCCTTTCTTTGAAATGGAGAGACAAAGTACTTTGTAGAGTCTGCTCCATTCTCTCTCACTGTTCCTGGGTCATGCACAGAACATACCTCACTAAAACTGAGGGCCTGGCCATCACCAGGCAAGCAAATGGCTGGACATCACCACATGAACACAGTCCTGCTGCTCCTTAATTCTCTCGCCCCATCAACCCTTTATCTTCTCCCATGTTTCATGTGGCGTGTCCTCCTTGGGCTCTTCCCGTAACTTTGCTGGTGCTGATGAGAAGCAGCCTTGGACCAGCTCAGCTGTTTACAGTTACATTTACAGTTACTGGCTGCAGCACCACACGGAGTCTTAGTGTGTGACAAAGGCTGTGGATCTTTTCCTCCAGAAGGGAGTATGGGGCAGATGGTGGAACACATTGTTTTCAACCTCTGTAGAGCTGCAATGAAAATTTTGTTTCCATCTTTTTGGGAAACATAACCAAAGGCATTTTTTCTGAAAGAAATCTCTTTTACAGACTTTTTCAAATTGCGAGCGAGGGCGTATCTCTCAGTGAGCAGCTTTATCTTTGGGAAATCCACCCAAAGCCCAGAAGAACCAGCTGGAGCTTTGCATGAGGGCTCCCATTGTGTGGGATGCACACAACAGCTGATACCAAAGCTGGGATTTCAGGAAAGAAACTATAGGAAGATGCAAAGCAGTCAGCTTGTTCTCAGACAGAAACCAGGAACTGCCAATAGCTTTGCAGGCTCCAGAACCTCCTCCTTGTGGGCTAGCTCACTCTGGGGTGGTGCCTCAGCTGACCAGCCATCAGAACTGCCTCAACCACAGCCTCCTCAGGCTTGTGTGCCATACACTTGCAGCTGCTGCTCCAAGCAATTTCAAACAGTGCATAGCCTTTAAAAGCCAACCCTGAGCTGAAACAGCATTGAAATCTGTAAGTACCTGCTGACTTAAGAGACCTGCCAAAAGGAGGGCTATTGGATTTATGATGACCCCAGCGCAGGGAAGAATGATGCTCATCTGACTCCATGATATCAGAAGGCTAATTAATTATTTTATTATACTATAATATATTAAAGAGATAGATATTATATTATGCTTATTTCTAACTTCTTCTAACTAACTGAAGAACTCGTGGCTGTCAGCTGACAGTACCGACCCACACATGTGGATCCAGTTGGTCACCTCAGGTAAACATTCTCCAGAATACATTCTACTTGTGCACAAACACAGGAGCAGCAAATGAGAGAAGAATTGTTTTGATCACTCTTTTCTCTGCTTCTCTCTCCATTCAGAGGGTATGTGAATACCACAGAGGACTGCCAGGAAGTACCTTGATAAATGACAAATTCTGGAGCAGTTACTGTTTTTAACAGTTTCCAATTAAGGCAGGTGTAACTGACAGTGAAACCTTAATGCAAGAATTTGAAGCACTTTGCCTGAAAGTGAACAAGGTGTGGTTGTGAACAAGGTGTGGTTGAAAACAAGCAGGTGCCAGAAGAGAGACAGAAGAGCTCAAAACTGTCTTGAGGTGGAACACAGGGTTTCCAACATGACCTGCACCCTCACTGGGCACTGCTCACTGCATGTGGGGCTCACGTGCCCCAAACCCTCCTGTTGTGTCACACACTTTGAGAGACCAGAGGTGTTTCTGAAAGGGGGCTGCCTTGGCAAGGAATCCTGCCTTAAGCTTCTCCTAGCACACATCTGGCTGATGCTGATATTGGCCAGCAGGCAAGGTCAAGCTTAGGGCACAGGGCCACCTCGACCTTGATGGCACCTGCTCTGAGCAGCACTGTGGGCTGTCTGTATCTCTATGCAAAGAGCTGTGTCAGGAGACAACAGATTTCATTCTCCTCAAATCTGGTCCCTGGCTGTTTTTGGATCTGACATGGCCTAAATGGCCAGATGACTCAAAATGCACGAAGCTGTGGTTTAGAATTTGAAATAACTTTCAGACTTTTCCTGTTCAGAAGGGCAGTGCAATCCAGCTTGAGGCCAGTGAATGATGTGACAGAGGATTTCATACTACAGGCAAGAAGCAAGCAGGGAAAAATATGCAAAATCAAAGGCAGATTCCACAATAAGCAGAAGATGAATTTGCAGACAACTGTAGAGAAAATCAACAGCCAAACCTATGCCCAGTATTCAGGAAGAAAATAAGATTAGGATATTTTCCAAAACAAGTGAAAATGTTCTGTCTGGTGGCAAAGCAAAACTCTTTTGGACCAAACAAGGCAGAGATGTACTTGTTTTGATATGAGAATTTACCTCTTGTTGTTAAGAGAAAGCATTAGAAGAAGAACCTGACACAAAAATAGAGATTATCATATCTATTTTATCTAGATATAATATTCTTGACATAGTAACAGTTGCCAATGTGCTAAATTTACTAGATATTAATTTTTAGCAGTAAAAAAAAAAAGATTGAACAAGGAAATGCTCATTATCAGCCACCCAAGTATTTAGTAGGAAAAAAAAGTGAAGCAATGCAGAATACTGAGTCAGATTCATATCTGCATTTCATAGTGCTGTGGAACCATATTGATGAAGGCAGTTTGTCACTTCTTTTTCTTCCATGAGAAGCAGATAGAAAACCTGCCTACACTGTTGAAACCAATGTCAGAATTACCAGGGGCATGCAGATGAATAGAGACAGGCAGAACAAAACCAATTAATATGAGAGTCAGCACTCTGACCACACCAAATGAGGCAGTGTTTCTTGATAGTTGAAAACAAATAGATATGAACAGCAAAAACATTACCAGATATTAGAGGAGGTTGCCTTGCTCTATCAAACATAAAGAACATCTTCTTCCCATCCAAGTTGGATTTGTTTTCTTTGTTCACTTAAAATATCTTGGACCATATCTTAAACCATAGCAAATTTAGATAGCTGAGCCCTACAACAGGATCGTAGACTCAAATTCAGCAGGTATGAATTTGAGCAGTGAAATATAAGTTCAGATGCTCATATCCAGAACTAATCCACTTATCTCTACCTGGCCACAGGGATGGTGATACTCAAGAGGACTCAATAAACTACAGGCACTTCAGGGATTATTTGAGCATTGCTATTTATATGGATTTGAAGCAGAGTTTAAAAATGTACTCAGGCTGATGAACTGTTCTTATTTCTGACTGTCTCTTTAAAAAGCCCTAACTTTGAACAGACTAAACCTGTTTATTGTATTACACACAAATTCACATTGCACTGACACAATTGGTTATAAACCAGGCACTGAAAGAAACCAGCCTCCTTCAGGCTACTTACCCCTGAACCACAGCTGAACTGGACACTTAAAACCTGCATGCTAGTCCAGCAGGGAATTGGTGATGCAAGCCTTGACCCTGCTCCCCATCTCAGCACCTTCCTTGTAGGCTGCAGTGGAGCCTCTTGCACCCCCCTCCTCACAGCAGCCCCGAGCTGTGCCTGCCCCTGCCAACACAGCTGGTGTTTCAGCAGCTGCAGTTGGATTCTGGGTGGAGAGCACAGAGAAAAGATAACAAGGAATAATCTCAGTGATTATGTGAGATGGAGAAGGCATTCCCTTAAATAACCTCCTCTGCTGAAGTTATCAGAGCATGCCTTTCTAATGTTGGCTAATGCCAGGTTAAGTTCAGTAGGTTGCAGCCACATAGTTTGTTCAAGATTTGTCCTTAATTGAAAAGCAAGCCTGGGGAATGCAGCTACATGTAGTATCTAATAGGAAAGCACATCCATCTCAAAAGACACTTTTCAAAGAGGCACATACAATCTTGTTAAAAGCAGGAACCCAAATGGCCATTTGCTCCATCATACACCAGCAGCAGGTATGGCAGGAAAGGGAACAGCTGCTTAGTTGCTTCTGTGATCTATTTTGTCTGGATGTTTGCATGCTTGGGAGTGTGCACTGGCCCTTTTGCAGATCTCAGATGAATCACTCTGCTAATGGACTAGCAAGTGCATGGATAACATTATCAGTGATGCAGACCATGGTTCCTATATTGCCTTAATATGCCTCCAAACCAATCTGGTAAATTACTTCCATTATAGGATTTAGATAGTATCCCATTACAGATCAAGCTTTTGGTTTAAGTGTCATTTCTTTGAAAGACATATTTGGTGTCAAGGTCTGCTTGGAGGTTTCAGAAGAAACTGAACAGAGCCCCAGACTTCCCAACCCATCCCATAAAATGTTCTCACTAACTAGCAGTCCAAGGGCCAAACCAAAAAAGCCAGGAGATTGACAAGAATAAAGTCGTTAACAGAAGAGTGCCAGATAAATGGTTTTTCACCAAAGTCTGCCCCTGGAGTCCTGTAGACATGCAAGTCTATTGGTCATCTATTGCAAATTTTTTCTAGGCTGTATTGGCTAACTCTAAAATTAAAGGCACTATCACTATTAGACTCAGTCAAGAAAAATAATTCCATTTATAGCCTGCTATTAAAGAAACTGGCTTCTCATTACCTTTCTAGCAGGTTAACTCCTTCAGATGCTTCAGTGAACCTAGAGCCTATCCTAGCTGTCAAAGTACAGCCAGTCTATGCTGCGTTTATTATTGCATATTTCTCTTTCTTGCTCTGAAAGTAGATCTAAATAACATATTTTTCCACTTTTACATGAAAAAAAATAATCCTGCTGCATATCCAAACTATGAAAATGATTGTATTTGTATTAGAAAGTATAAAAGTTCTTCCCTTTTTTTAAACAAAACTAAGACATTTGTGTCTAGTCTATGCTTTTTTTCCATGAGTTTCTATTAAACAGTTTTACTTTGTAGTAAATAAAAAGAGGCATTTCATTTTGGCAAAGTCCTGGCAAATTAAAATTAAAGTGACATGGCATATTACAGGGGCTTGCCAATATTAATGATCTTTACGTGATAATTTATTCCATATTTAGTGTTTAATGTTTGAAGAATTTAATACAGCTAAAGCATATGGTGCTGTTTTATTCAAACGATAAACTATGTAATCATTAAAAATATATGGAAATGTAAACATCGTGTCAGGGTTCAGTGTTTCAGAAAGGAGCTGTTAATCCTCGCAAACAGTTTCACTATAATAAGAAGCCAAATCAATTAATGATTTTGTTTCCTTATGTATTTACTTGGTATTATGCTTCCATTTAGAGTAATTAATTTGGTTATACTTGAAATTTATATATATTTACATTTCTAAATTATTATAATGGAATGTGTCGTTCTCATTTTGATTTGATAAGAAAAAAAAGATTCACAAAATCTGTTTAATTGCTAAGCTGGGAGCTCAGATCAATCTCCATTCCACTTGAGGATTGAAAGCACAAAGCTTCTGGCTCTACAGCAGCTTTGTCAGCCTTGGCAATTTGCATTATGTTACCCGTGATAGTATGCACAAGGATCCATTGCCACGAATGCAATTTAAGAAAGCACTTTAAGTTCTTTTTATTCCTTTTCAGGGTTTTCAGGCAGCTGGAATGCCTTTTTTCCGTTTGCTATAGAGATTCTTTATTATTTGTATTTAACCAAATAAATAGACATCTTGAAAAGTAATAAACGAGTTGGGTTTCCAAGAAAAATTTCTCAGGGTTTTTCATGCAAAGAGGAAAAGCAAGAGGGATTTTGCTGGAACATGCAAGGTGAGCTGCTTTGGAGACAAGAGTCTCTGTTGAGCAGAGAAACAGGCAAAGTCAGGGCTTTTCACAGGCACCTGCCTGTTCCTATCAGTGTGGCACTACCTTGGACCACTCCTAAGTGTGAGCTGGCTGCTGAGGATCCATGCTCTATGCACTTCATGAGAGCACTCCTGTAACACTGTGATGTTCCAGATATGGGTCTTGCAGGAAGATGGAGACATTTGAGGGTGATCTCTGCACTGATCATTATGCAGGGCTAGACACCATTCAGCATTAGGCAAACATGGCTCCATCTTTATTGAGGTCAAGATTTTATCCACAGAGAACATTTAGAAGAAACCAGATACAAGGATTAACCAATATCCACTCATCTCCACACTAATGTGGATGCAACACCCTCTAACTATTTCATCAGGTTACCTGAGGGTTTGATGTTGTGGAGTTTGCTCTCTACAAATCTGATTTCTGTTTCCTTACTGACTGGGTTCTGGCAACTCAGGCTGACCAGCAGAAGAAGCAAAATGTTCCAAATATTTTTGCTGTTCAGACAGTGAGTAATCCCAGAAAACAGACAATCCTTATCTGTTGCCTTTGGGCAGAAAATTACTGATAATGGTACACTCAGGAGTTTGCTCCAAGGTACAAGGAGAACAAGGCATTAACTTGCAGCTTAGCCAGGGCCTGCAAAGTTAGCTAAGCTCTCACCATCACTGTGGAAGGTCTCTGTTCACAAATGAATGATGTTCCTTAAAAGAACAGATTTTACCACCAGGAAGACAGGGAAATCTGTATGTCTTTCTAAGAAATCACACAGATTCTGCTTTGATCCAAAAGGAAAACTCAAATTTGGGATGGCTAAGTGAAAATTTAAAACTGAAAACTGAAAACCAATCAAAACTAACTTTAAACTCCATACTGGGTAACCTACATGAAAAGGTAGCAGTCTTCTGTCTTCTGCAAGTCAGCCTCAATGATCTAGCTTACTTTTCTAACTTTAAAGTCTCTGAGACTGGGTTTGTGTTGCCCCATTTTGTTGTCAATTGTTTGTCCTCAACATTATGCAGATTCATCATGAAAATTTCTTTCTGCCAGTCATTTAATTTGTCCCAGCCATTGCCCCTGCCTGTGTGACTGACATTTATTGCCTGGTGTCTGGTGAGAAGGGCTGGGGCTGGGAGCCAGGAGACCTGGTGTCTATAGCTGATGTTACTATCTTGAGTAAGTTGCTTCATCTCTTCTATTGCATTCACTTAATCACCGTCATCATCTTCAACTGAGCTCATTGAAGGGACTCTATTATTGCAACTGTTACACCCAATACAACGAGGCTTGAGTTATTTTCAGAGAACGCTGCAATACAAGACTTTGAATTATTAGGTAGAATATCTGACCTAAAGTATTTGGCAGCTACAACCACAGAGCTGAATGTCACACCACCCAGGTCTTTTCTCCACCCACTCAGCCATGTAGGTAAGCAAAACTTTTGCTGCCTATTCAGAAAAAAATGTGCCTCACCCACCATGCTGCAGAAATTGAGTGGAATGGGTGGTTCATTCTGCAGCTTTTTTGATCATTATAATTTTTTCATTAGTCTTATCCAAAGTCTGATGCCAATGCCTGGTGGCTTGTAAATTCTCTTCACTTCCTTTCTAAGTAGCAGAGTGTTCTCCTAGTTCTCCTAACTCAGTTACGTTCTCCTGTTGGAACTATGGAAAGCATATAGCAAAGTTGACAGAGGAATACTCAAATCCTGTTATTTACACAAATTTACATTATGTAAATACCCTAGATGATCCCTTTTCCTCTTGATACCTCCAAATAGTGCCTAGTTTTACCTCTGATATTACTGAGAAAAATTAGAATGAATATTTAATAAGGACAAAGAAACTAATTTGGAAAATGTGAGGAGTGTCCAATGCAATTCCTTTCATGCAGAATCAAACTTTAGCCAGAAGTCTATTACAAGTGTGATGTGGTTAAATAGATGTTTTATGTCCCTTAGCCATTAATGCTAAAAGTCCCAGAAGGAACTACAGGACATTTTGTGAGAATGCCTGTAGCAAAGGCATCAGATTGTTCTTTTACAGATCAAAGGTAGGAGCATCCTAACATTTGAAACTGAAATCATGTAGGAATTCACACACCTCTTGGGACTACTGCATTTATTTCACAGGGGCTACAGAGAAATAAAATACTCCAAGTCCTCTAAATCCTTGTGCTAATCCATTTCCATTCCTAGTGTAACAAAATGTTCAGACTTCCCCAAATGATCTAAATATTACAAGGACCATTTATTATTTACTGAGCTCTAACTGTGCCCTTGACACTTGGTGATTCATGAAGACCTCTCTACTTAGAGGAGTCTCTGAGGCAGGAACTGAGACCTGCTGGAAAATCATGGGCAGGAGGGGGTCAGAGAGTTCCTCTCTGCTGCTGTTCCTGCACCACCCTTAGCCTGGGTGTTGAATCCATTATTGAGCAAGTTATCTCTATAGTGTGTCCCACGGGTGTGAAGTTCCATGCCTCTAGCAGGTACTGTGGGGAGAAACCAGGCTCTCCCCCTTCCTGGCACCATGAGTCTGTCACCTCCCCTAGGCTTTCATGAATCCCAAAGCAAATACAGGATACAGCCCCTAATTTTCTTCACAGTCCTCAAAAGTACCATGCATTTTTTGGAGAACTTCTTGGAGTGTTACAGAGGTAGGTGTGCAAAGGTAGGTGTGCAGAGGTAGGTAGGCGTTCCACTGAAGAAGGAACTTTGAGTAGTCGCTCCTTTTCTGCATCCTAATTCAAAATTTTGAGGTGATTTTCACCCTGTTGTAATTCTGTAGCAAGCATAACTTAATTATTTTGCCAATTATAATATCAGGGAATATAACAACCATTACGTGAATGGGTGTTGAATCAGTGCATTTTCCTCTCCACAGTAAGCAACAGGAAAGAGAGAGGAAAATGTATTAACTGAGAAAAATCCAATAAACATAATGCTACCTACAGATATGTGCTATTTGATCTCATGAAAGGATTTTATGCTTCTGCTCACTTGGCAATATCAGATATCATCTCACTGAAGGAAGCAGAGACTCCAATGTGCAAGTCCAATAACAGGAAAATAATGTTTTTATTTTAATCTCTGCATGTAAACAAAATGTCTTTCTTGATAATTCTTAAATGCTTGGAGGAAAGAATAGTAAGGTTTTAACACATTTTAGGTTAGACACAAGTGGAAAATGCTGCCATTGACTTCAGTCTGAACTATTCACACAGGTCTGTGAGCTTCTCTAGGACACACCAAATCTATTTGTATAGACCTTCCCCCAGTGGCATTAGAGCTTAGATAGGGAGTTACCAGCTATTGCCATACAGAGAACGAGAATTTCTCTTCATGATTTCAATTAAAATTCATCTGTTGGGGAAAGCCAAAGGGCTGACAAATTCCCTCCCAAAATCTAATGTTTCAGTCCCAGGAAGTATGAATAATGAGTTGGTCAGAAGCTGTGCTGGAAAATGAGAAGGGGTAAAAAAACCCCCATATCAGCTTTTATTTTCCTCTCTACCCTTCTGCCTGAGGGGGACAGGAGGCAGAAAAGTGGAGGGCTATGACCTTTAGAAAATAAACTAATTTAAAAGCCCCAACAAAATTCAAAAGAACTAGTGCTTTAGTTCAAGAGGCAAATGTTTGCACCAAATCTGCAGTTACACACTACTCCACAATGCTAGATGTTCTTTCATTACAATCAGTTGTTACAGCTACCTGTGGTATTGATTATGTTAATAATCAGGTAACATTTTGAAGACGAAATATTATATTATATTTTCTAACAGTGATTAGTACATTGATTGTGATCAGCTATACAACTTCAGAGATATTAAAGTGGTGTTTGATTGTTCAACACAGCATTTTAAATGTTGGCAACTATTTAGGACATCAGTGAGCCTGAGCTGGAAATTGCACATTTTCTAAATAAAAAAAAATCAACATTCATTTACTAATCACATAGAAGTTCCTTCATTCTTTTTACTGGAACTGAAGCCCACAGCACATATGCATGTCTAAATCTTTTTATGAATAGCATCCACATTTATGGTGATGTCCTCTAACACCTGAATATGTATTGAAGGTGAATATTCATTACTAATATTATTCTTTGACACAGGAAAAGATACCCTAAGAGCCATGTATTACAGAGTTCATATCTAGACACTACCGAAGTGAAGCGGAAGGGTCCTTTTATTCAGGGATTTAATGCAAATCCCAAATTGGGAACTTTGCAAATTATGATTTTTTTCATTATTTTAGTTTTTGTTCACATTTTCACTTCAGAGATCCAAAATAAGAGGTGACTAGAGTGTTCTTAAGAAACTTTTACTGGAGCTGGAAATATCCACTTGCACAAGGTAACATAGATACATAAGGCTATCAAACATTATTTTTTTAGGAACTGCACCTGGATTGTACATGTGTTTCTCTCATGAAAAATGGCTGACACAAGGAACATTTTGTGATAAATCAGAATCAGGAATTTACCTATATTTAGCACTGATAAACCAGTAGAACCTTATTTTTAGTGTTTACAAAAGGCAAGAAAAAGATCTGCTGTCACATTGCAAACACCACCTATTTCACATACTTGCAGCTAGCTCTGTTGGGGCAGGTATAACCAGTTTTATCTTTTTTATACACAGACACATCAGGCATCCCTAAAAAGATGAGGAAATCATGATAAAAGAACCATCTCTAACTCTATTTTCAAAAGAATAAGTTCATAGTTCTGTAACCCAGGGTGTCTCCTCATTATGGAGTAAAAAATGTCTATGCTAAATCGAATAAAAACGGCTATGCTAAATGAGTCTCACCTTTTTACAGAACACACTATTATGCTTCTCTTGCAGTTGCTTCTTCTTCTTGGCCACATTTAACACAGTGACAACTGTTTCATAGCCCAGATTCACAATGCAAAGTTTTAACAATTGCTGTATGGGTCTCAACAGACAAATTTCAGGAAACTGGAAAATGTCTTTCTCTTTTAAGCCTGATTACATCTCTTGCCCTGAATAACACAAGGTCTCAGAATACACATGGTGTTTCAAGGGAGACACAGACCAGCAGCAATTAAGGAGAGAAAGTTGGACAGGCTCAGCCAGAAAAGCCTGTCTGGCAAAGCAGAACCACAGTCCACACAATTTCTGGAAATCATCAAATAACTGCCCTGATTTAGGAGCAGTTCCTCCTTCTTGGTGGTATCTTCCTCTTCAGCCTCAGTAGCACTTTGAATGGTGAATGGGATGGAAGAGTCTCTGGGACATAGGAAATGACAAGGAGGTGACACTGGCATGGATCTCTGGACTTTTGAAAATCACTAGGCTGACACCAGCCACCAAGTAAGGACAAAGGATGATACTTAGATAAAATTTTACGCCTTTAACAACCTGTCCCCATGCATAGCATGTAAATCTGTCCTCTCTCACATCCTCCCTAAAACTGGCAGTTCTTTGTAGACCTGAAAAGGAAAACGTGGGGAGTAGATTATCTCAAAAACCTGTCCTAGCTATGCAGCAAGAGACAGAATGAGCCATCTTGTAGGGTTTCAACTGTTGCAAAACAAAAATACACCACGAATACATTTAATAAATTAGTAAAATAGTGATCCTTGTCCCCAAACATAATAAAGTGACATAAAGACATAAAAGTGTATTTGCAGAAAAACTCAACACTGAATTCAGCCTGAGGTCTTAGGTGTTTTTGAAAGTTCTCAGTACCCATGCACTGAAAAACACTCAACTGTAAGATCAAGACAAACTTCCCCACTGAAAACAGCTCAAGCTGGTGCAGAAGATGGCAAAGGGAATACTGTTTAAAACGTATTTCAGGAAGAATTACTTTTGTTGTTATGCACTGGTATGAAGCAACAAGAGTCCTCTCTGCTTGTGCAGCATTTTGTGAAGACTCAAATTGCTTTTTAAGCTGGTCTCAGCAGCCTTTGCCAGGAGATGTTAATCAGTCCTTAGCTGTTCCACTGTATGCTGGTAGAAAACATAACCATGACTAGATGAAAACAAACCTGCTCCACTGGCAGCTTGCACTCCTGTAATGCTGCAAGGACAGGTAACAGGCATCTCTTGCATCCACACATTTTCTTTGCTCTGAATAAGTTTCTTACAATCTTTGCATACACTAAAAATGTGTGATGAAGTTCAGAGCTAATATTTGAGAACCAGTGGATGCTTCCTACCACCTGTTCTCTTCCTTTTGACAGAATCAACACCACTATAAATATTCGAGATCTTTACATAAGAAAAGTACCCCAAAAAAGCAACAATTAAGCCCCTGTTATACACAGTGGTAGACTGAAATTTTTGAAGGTTCAGCACTCCCTCATGAATCTGCTTGGTGCTTGTTTTGGGTTGGAAATGTTGCTGGGGGCATGTATTCTATTGCCATCTGTTAGAGGTGGGGCAGTTATAGTCTGTTAATTGGGCCACCTGCTAAAACCAGGTGGGGCAGTTTTCTTTATCTCTTCCATTACCAATCCTCCCTCTGGGGAGATATCTTCTGTTAATGGGCATTCTGGTAATGACATTGAGTGTCACTGCATGAGTGGTAGAATTACATCATCCCACTGTGAGCTGCTCCACCCAGGGGGAGGAGCCAAGCATCCTACCTGGATATAATCTGAGATTTGGAACACCACAAGCAGTCTTTCACCACTGCATTCTCAGAGGAGCAGCTTTCTTTTCCACTGGATTCTCAGAGGAAGACCAGACCCATTTACACCACCACTGGACCTTCAGAGGAAAACTACACTCTTCTATAGGCTCACTGCTCCAACAGAACCATATCTGCCACTCCAGGAGGACTGCAGCCACAGTTCCAATTGGACTGCTACCAACACCCTGACCAACAGGGTGTCAGGTTGTATTCTGACTCTGTAAATGTTGTCTTGTATAAGTGTATTTTTATTTTATTTTTATTCTTCCCCTAATAAAAGAACTGTTATTCCTACTCCCATATATTTCCCTTAATTTCAAAATTATAATAATTTGGAGGGAGGGGGTTTGCATTCTACATTTCAAGGGAAGCTCTTGCCTTCTGAAAAGACAGAAGACACCTGTCTTTTCAAACCAAGACAGTGTTTTAGTGTTGAAAAGCCATCCAAGGGCTCCTTTTGTTTTCTTCTCCCAGTCACCACATCTTTGTTATGCCAAATACTCCTCAATACACAGCAATAGCATGGAGACTGCTTTCCTCAGAGAGATGCAGGCAAGCTGCTCTGCTAAGAGAGGACTAAAATGTAACATGGCTTCACCGTGGAGTGGGACAACCCAGTCCCTCTTGGAGGAGCCCATGGCCAATGTCAGGGTGGCTGGCTCCAGTATCTACTATGAATGGTGAGGTGGTGGGCCCAGACATGGCCCATGCCAAGCCTGGTGTCAACACCCTGGCCTGGCCTCAGGGGGCCTTGAGATCCATCTCAGCACTGTGTGATCATGGAGGGTTTCCAGATGGTAACTCTGAAACAGCCACCAGGCTGAAACACCACTGTCCACACCGTACAAAAGGCACCAGACTGTTTCTGTAAGAACAATAAAGAAATTATGCCTCAAGACTGTAGAAGTGTCACAGCCCAGTGGCCTGCACTGGAGGGCTGGACAAAACCCTCACCAATGTTGCTCCTCTTGGATGCTGCAAGGTCTTCGCTGCTGTATCACCCCTACTGCTGACAAGGTGCTGGCATGCATTGGCTCCTCTCAGAAGGTCCCATCAGCTTGGCCACAACAGTAGTATTTGTTTAAATTATACCAGATCCAGGTAAATTTTCTAGTTTAGTTACACACAGACATCAGTAAATGGGAGAGGTAGCTGCTGGGTGCTGGGGATTTAAAGCATAGAAGAAAGGAAAATGTGGAAAGCCACCATCACTCACTTATGATTTCCTTATCTCTTCTCTCTGCTTTTTTGTAAACCACAAAGAAAGCAAATCCTGCAGGAAACAATGATAGAGGGAAGTTTGGAGGACATTTGTACTGTGTAACCACAGTGTACCAACCATCCAGGAGACTGCACAAACTATGTGCTCAAACAGCACAATTGGTTTTTTTTTCTGAACACACGTCAAAGTCAGCTGTTGCCTGCTGACAAAATTTCTAGCAGTAAGCTTTCTGATATAAAGATGTCACACTAAAGTCACTGGTTATTTAACCTTCTTCTGCTGGGGGCTAAAGCCATACTGCAAAGTGGGAAAACATAACAGAGGCAGAAAAAGTGCATGATGATTTACTGAAAAAATGATAGAGGCATGAGAAACTCATAAGTATGGTAACTACTTTACTCCATATGGCTCAAACAGTGTTAATGTTTGGGATTATATCTCATAAAAATTTATGCAAATCATATCAAGGATTTTCTTCCCAAGCTACTTCTTAATAAACAAAGATTTTCAAAAGCATTTTCTGCTGGGCTAAACTCCACTTCCATCCAAACCACTACCACTCCAGTGGCTGCGATACGAGCCAAATCCCACTCACCAACAAATCAAAGCTTTATTTACTAAATGCAGGGGGCTAACACTTGTATCTTTGCAGCCACTTGAAATCATAGCTGCTGTGGCTATGATTCAATGAAGTCAGAACTTTCCAAGCTATACAGAACCTCAAGTAAGAGACAGTTCAACACAAATTATCCCTTCATATGAAAGACTTATAAAATCCTGGTTACAAATGCTTAGGTAAAGGTATCAGTTTGACACTAGTGCATTGGGGAACCAAAAATAAAGAAATCAGAGAAATCAAACACCAGAGAGGGAAGAAGAAAAAAAGAAGCTAACAAAATACTCTGGACATGCTTTGCATTCCTTTTTCAAATCAGAAACATTTGTTGCTCCTGCAGCAGCAGGCTCATCAGCTTGGACTGCAAGCCTTCTTTGCAATGGTGAGACAGGACTATCAGAGTTAAGGAGGAGAGATAACCCATGAAAATGGAATTCATCAAGTAAACAACAAAACCATAAGAGGACTAAACTTATTTCAGCCTGGAGGACCCTACTAACAAGGTTCATCTTATCTCTATAGTCCTAATAAAAGCACAAAAAGACAACTTATTCTTTTTCAGTAGACACTGAAATCACTCAAAATAAATGGTGGTTTGGTTGGAGACAGAGCTATTGTGGATCATAATTACATAGAAAGAAAAGGGATATGTCTACCATGAAAGCTTTCTATGCTGAGCTAAATGCAATGGTGAAGATAATTACTTTGTACCTCAGTCTTTTCCACAAAGACAAAAATCTTACCAAGCTGGAATTTGATTCTGCAATTTTTAATATCCTTTAAGACAACTCATTTCCTCCTGCTACCTGCCACCAGTCAGTAGTTGCAGAATTTTTAAACAAATTACTTAGCAGAACATAGTCACTAAAAAATTACCCTTTTTATTTTTCTTTCTTTTCTTTTCCCATCTTTCCTTTTCACTACTAATATCACAAGTAACACTAAATATAGAATCATAGAACAGTTTGGGTTGAAAGGAACTTTAAAATTCATCTAGTGCAGCACCCTTGCAATGAACAAGGACTTTTTCAGTTTGATTAGGGTACTCAGAGCTTCCTCCAACCTGACCTTGAATGTTTTCAGGGATGGGGCATCTGCCACCTCTCTGGGCAACCTGTTCCAGTATTTCACCACCCTCATTAAAAAAAAAAAAAAATTCTTCATATCTAGTTTTAATCTTTTAGTTTACAACCATTACCCCTTGCCCTGTAGCAACAGGCTGTGCGCTAAAATGTTTAAGTGTGGAAAGACTGCAGTAAGGTCTCCCTGGATGTTTCCCTTCTCCAGGCTGAACTACCCCAATTCTTTCACACTTTTCTCATAGGAGAGGTGCTCCACCCCTCTGATCACTTTTGTCTAGACCTGCTCCAACCGGTCTTTCTTGTACTGACCTCTAACTGGAAAAATAATGATGGGGAGAACTGAAAAATCATATTTGGTGAGAAAGGGAGGAGTCCGGTGTGTGCTTCTCCTTATGTTTACTTTTGACAAAATCCTGTACAATTAATTTGCAGAGGTTTCTTTTTTCCTTTTTTTTTTTTTTTTTTTTTGTAGTGGGCATTTTATTGTGATTGAAGTTGAATACAATAATAACAGTAATAGTCCTTTCCATTGCTCCCTATCCTGAAATAATTTACTTACTTCTCTTCAAAATAGGAAGCTCTGGTGCATCAAGGAAAAGAAATTTTTCTTTAATCTTTTGGTTAACAAGGGTTGACATTGAATGATGCACATGAGAGCAGCTGAGGTCAGGGACCCAAGGCATCTTTAGAGAGGCATCTGGCACAGACACTGCCCACCAGCTCTTCACTCACAGAAAGCTACCTAGTACACAATTAAAGGCATTTCCCAACACCCATTACTTCAACACTACAGACCAAAGTCTTGGAAAGCTTTACTCCAAGACAAAACATATCCAAGAATCTTCTGATGATTTATTGATGTGCTTTATTTGTCATTTGGAAAATTAAAATATGACTTGGTACACAATCCTGGAAAGGACCTTCCTAGGCATAAACTATAGGACAACAAAGACAAAAGATCTTTGCAGCTGGATCTCACTATTTTAGCTGGGCATCCCAAGGAAGCAAGACCCACATAGTCACAAGAAAAGATGTATATGTGTATATATGAATGCCTGTGGACTTAAAAAATTATGTGCATCTATTCCTTTTTTCCTTCCCTTTTCATCCTCCTTGTAATCTTTGATACTTAATTTCTAATACAGTTTTTTGGAGGACTGAAGCTCATGGTGATACTGATCCTGAAAATCTTAGATATACTGATCCCCTAAAATGAAATGAAAAAAGGGTTTGGGTAATGAGAAATGATCTTATGGAACCTCTACTGAGGGGAAGGTGGTAGTGGGATGTCAGTGAATATTAAGTACAGAACCACAGAATCATCAGGTTTCTTCAAGCCCATCTAGCCCAACTATCACTCCAGCCATTATCACCCCTGAACCATATCCCCAAGTGCCACATCCAGACACATCTTGAACACTTCCAGAGACAGTGACTCCATCACCTCCATGGGAAACTTATTTTAATGCCTAACCACAATTCCAGTGAAAAAATATTTTCTAATATCTAATCTAAACCTCTCCTGGTGCAATTTAAGGCCATTTCCCCTTGTCCTTTTGCTTAATACATGGCAGAAGAATCCAACCCCCACCTTGCTACACACTCCTTTCAGGCAGTTGAAGAGAGTAATAAGGTCCCCCCTGAGCCTCTTCTTCTCAAAGAAAAACAAACCCAGCTCCCCCAGCTGCTCTCATAGGACCTGTGCTCCAGACCCTTCACCAGCTCTGTTTTACTTCTCTGGACATGCTTCAGAATCTCAATGTCCTTTTTGGAGTGGCCCAAAATTGAACACAGTACTTGAGGTACAGCCTCAGCAGTGCTGAGTACAGCAGGATAGTCCCTCCTGTAGTCCTGCTGGCTTCACTATTGCTGACACAGGCCAAGATGCCACTGGCCACCCGGGCACACACTGTCATGCATCTAGATGGCTGTCAACCAGCATCCCCAAGGCCCTTTCTGCTGAGCAGCTCTCTTTTCCTCCAGCTTGTAGAGCTCATGGGGTTGCTGCAGCCCAGGTGCAAGACCTGGTATTTCACCACCTTGAACCTCATGCAGATGCCCACAGCCCATTGATCCACTGCATCAAGATTACTCTGTAATGCCTTCCTATCCTCAAGCAGATCAATACCTCATCTAAGCTGGTGTCATCTGTGAATTCAGTGAGGATGCAGTCTCCCCTCATCCAAATCTCAGTAAAGATGTTAAACAGTTCTGGTCCCAATACTGGCCCTGGGGAATACCACCAGTGTCCAGTTGCCAACTGGATTTAGTTCCATTCAAAACCAGAGGCCCAGCCGCCCAGCCAGTTTTGCACCCAGCAAAGACTGCACCTGCCCAGTCATGAGCAGCCAGTTTCTCCACTGAATCTACACAGGATATCCTCCTTGAGATAAAAATTTGAAGAAATCTTTTGTTCTGTTGTTGCAGCTGCCTTTTTTTTTTTTCTTCTAACTGCTAGCAGTCCTGATGAATGGCCTCTCTTTTAGTGAGTGTGCACCCACTGATGAGTAGAATTGACCTCAGGAGCACTAAGTACTTGAGCAGTGTGACCTAGGATGCAGGTAAGTAGACTGAGAAGTTCCCATGAACATGTTACTTGCTCAACAGCTGGCTAAAACCTATCAGTTTCCATGTAACTGATGCAGGAATGGTTTGGTCCACTGCTGTAGAAGATTTTGAAACAACAGTTTTATCATGAGCCACAAATGGCAGCAGAACGTGGACTGACTTTTTAAAAGTGTGTTTGAAACAGGAGCCCAGGTTTTGTTTGGATACAGAACTAACGTCCCCACCTGACCACTCTACTGGACCACCACTGGAGCACCATTCCCATAGAGGGATGGCAATTGCTGCACACCTCAGGCATGCCTGGCTATGCTGCCCAGATGGATTCTCTCTTTTGTCCCTGTGCACAGCATGTGGAGCAGAAAAGGTGGCTCATATGCTTGGTCCTGATTCTCCCCTTCCCTCTTTAGGCTGTACTCTACAGCTAAACAAGAAGAGGAATTAAGTCAGCAGCTAATGACTGTCAGCCTGGGAGAAAAGGGGAATTGGAAAGCAATTCACGCTTGAGGACACAGACATAAATTACTCAAATTACTCCAGGTAAGCCACACACAGCATGTCAGCAGCTCCACAGGATCTGCCTTCATGCTTCTTCTACCCTGCCACAGCCTGTGGCAAAGGTTCATTTATCCCTTTGTCCCTGCAACTTTCTGAAGCACAAATACCTTCAAGAACTGTCTCCCTGGAACGATTCCACTTAAACAACATCTGTAGCCCTGGAAGAAACCTTACCATGGTCTCTTTCTCTCCTTAAAGCTGGATCTATTATGGGCTTTCATACAGTACCTACTTTCCTTGTACTCTCATAATACAGGCTTTTACTGTCAGTAACTAATGCATTAGCAGGGAATGAGAGTAATTCAGCTCTATGTGTTTCTCTATTTACATCCATTTCTTTACAGAGAACACAATATTCCCATTTGAAAGGAAAAAGGTAAAGGGTTTTCAGGGAAAGAGTGTTTCAGCTATTTCATTTTGCCATTACTGCAGAAGCCTCCTGCTATTCTAAGGACATATGTGCAATATCCTGACTAACCTGTTTCAAATGTTTCTTTATTGAGCTACAGCATGATCATGACAACAAGGGCTTCTGGCCCACTTTACAGACAGATAAATAAAGACAAAGAAAACAGACGGTAGAACTTAGAGTTCAGGTTTAGACTTCAATGCTTGCAAACAACTGTGAAATGTGCTTTTCTGAAATAACACACACAGTACAAGAAGTGGCTCTTAATTACAGGTGTGTCGTCCAAGACCCACATATTTGTGACTGTTGTGTCTTATGATAAAATTAAACAATACAGCTTCAGGGGAATCATCTGTTGAATATTTTTGCTGCTTAAAGAATACCTGCAGGGCAAGAAGCCTTGAAGGAAAGAAGCCTTTTCATATCAGAGCTACTGAAAACTGAGTGTTTAACACATATTTTATAGTTTTAAACCACTGCTTTATATTTCTCATTTGTAAAACAAATAAGCCCAGTTTATACTGCTGCAGGTGATCTAAGAGTCTGTTCTAGAAAACACATTTAAGCAGCTAATATGCAGTTACACTGGGAGTCATTGGGAATTGGCCAAACTTCTTCCAGTTTTTCTTTCCTTTTTTTGGTGCTTTTATTGTTGTTGTTGTTTGTGTGTTTGTGGTTTTGGGTTTTGTTTGTTTGCTTTGGTGGGTTTTGTAAGTTTATTTGTTTAATTATTTAATGGTTTTGTTTGTTTTTTTGGTTGGGGGCTTTTTGTTGTCTAAGAAAAATGCAAGAGGGCTTTGGTTTTTTGTTTTTAGGAGTTTGAATAAGGTATTTTTTTACACAAAGAATCTGTTTTCATCAAACTTTACTCTCTGTCCTGTTAGGAAAATGCCTTTATTTGCAAGCCTTGAGAACAGTTCTCCAGCTCAGGGACTATACGTAGTGAGGCAGCCTCTGGTATGATGAAGTCCTGATGCCAGCTGGATGACATTTTAATAGAAACAGTAACAAACAGCACAGTGAAGTCTCAGCCCAGTTCTAGGTCTCTCTTGCCTTTTTCTTCTCATTCCATTTTTTTTTATCCAGACTATGTAACTGGGTTTGATTTTAAATGATGAAGGCCTCTTGAAGGGTTTTCACTAAGCTTTCCTTGCTGCTGGATTAACAGGATACTCAGATACATTTTTTTTCTTGTAACACTAAGTATCCTGTCACTTTTAATTCCTATTCCAAATTGACCTATTCCAAGAGCGTTAGTTCAAGAACAGTTTGATAGGAGTGAACATTTTACATTGTCTTTGACAGACATTTCATTGTAAGTACAATGCAACATTCACTACTACAGAAACAAACAAATCATGATCCTTAGGCACCATGGCTACTTCATGTAACAGAAGGAACTTTCAGAAGGGCAGAAAGGTTTCATGAACTGGAAGTGACACTGTAGAAAGGGCATAAGCAGAGTGAAGAAAGTTTAATGAAAAATATGGCAGTTCAGGATTAAAGGGCAGGCAGAGGTGAAACTATTTCAATGCAAGCTACTGCTTTCTGTTCATCAGATTTTGACTAGGCAAGCCTGAACTCTTTGCAAATATCTGTTGTTCCTTGGGCAGAAAAAATATATTAACTTCATTTCCCAATAATATTTTCCCACACACATGGGGGAAAATACATGGCTTTTTCCTTATTCCTGGAGTAAAAAATATAACTCCTCAGCAATTGCCTCTGGGCTGCTGTTTTTTTTCCAGCTGCATCCAGGGTTATTGCCAATGCTCTTTTTACCACTGAAAAAATTGCAATGATTCCAAAGTGTATGATGCTCCTACAGAAGACATTGAATAACTAATTATTAAACAATATTAAAGGAATATAAGAAAACCAAGAAAGGAAATTTATGAGTGGGTATCTCACTAAATGGAAAGTCTTAAAGCAGGAATTCTCCCCCACTTCATTGTACGTTTTGTGCAGTCGTTTGTGAATCCTCACTTCCACTCCTTTGCTGGGCAGTTCCTCTCTACTGAACGTCAGAGCCTTTCTTCCCGTGCTGCTACTGAGATGTGCTTTCCTACCTCCAGCTCTAACCCTCTCTGCATGTCTCTCAAGTTTCCTTCCCAAAAGAAACCCTTCTCTTCATAATGTGAAGTTAGATAGGATGTGTTTCATCCTCTACAGACTATTCTTATCCTTTCTGCTTGCCAGAAAAAAGTTTCACTGGGGAATATTTGACACTACACTACTTAACTGCCAGCTGTTACTGCAGCTCTTTAGTGGGTCCAACGACTGAGCCCATTTTTCACTCCCAGCACAATTTCCCAGCCGAGCCGCCGAGGAGAGGTGTGAGGCTGTGCCTGTGACTCCCTGCTGTTCCCTTCTCCCACGGGGAGGGAGAAGACTCCAGTCACCAAGGATGTCAATCAAGTGTTAAATGCACAATAGCAAAGCATTCTTTTAAGCCAGACATCTATTTAATAACGCTTACTCCTTGCTCAAAATTGCAGACAAACCTGTCCATAATCAGATAACACGAAGAAGACGGTGACAGATGGCTGGTGACGTGTGTACCTGCCCTCTTCCCCCATCTGTGGCCCACTCCCTGTGGTCTGCAAGTGTCTGTGTGAGGCAGCCTCCGCACACTTCACACTCCCGGGCAGGCTGGGTGTGTGTCAGCACTGAGTGCAGCCTGCTGGATGAAGCACAAAAGCCATTATCAGCACTTTGTGTGCTCTCCTTGGCCACATGGATCACTCACAGGTGTTGAACAATTTGACAGGTGGCAGTTGCATAACTTTGGAGACAATTTTTGGTAACACTACTGAAAATCTATATTTTAACTTCTTTTCTGGGTTGCTGAATAAAGAAGATTCTGCCATAGAATTACCTTTGAGAGCATTGCCATAACTATACTAAAATTACAAAAATAAATAAAAATCTGCAAACCTTTCCTCAATTTCAAAAACTAGAAAACATACTGATGTTTACAGGTGTTCTCAAGGAATCATGATTCTTGATGGTACACTACACAAGAATAAAGCCTGATGCTTACAAACTGTATCTGTCAGGCAGTGCATCTGATTTCTTCAAGTAGCCATGTCAGACCAACACTGCATCTGAGATGTTCAGGTTGTTAATTGGCAATAAATAGAGACACACTATTTAAAACACTTTTGATTAATGCAAGCCCAGATAAATATGATTTGGCAGATTTATTAGTGCCCAATATTATATTGTGACCAAAGAATGATTAGCCAGGACCCTAGACAGGCTGAAGACATATGATCTGATATGGCAGTCTTTTTCTGAATCTATCAATAGATTATTTTTGGTATATGTGTGTTTGTTAAATGCTTGTGTAAATTTTTAGATTGATATCCCTGAAATATGAAACTTTATCTTTAAAACTGGGAACAGACTGAGTCTTTTTTTATAATGCTATACTGTACCTTAAACAAGGCTCGTGGGCTTATTGCTAAGGACAGGACAGAAGAGGGACTTGGTGCTTATTCACCAAGGAGACAGCTCCAAAATCTGTGGGGATATTTCTTTGCAATATCGAAAATATGACAATATCCGTGATGTGCTTCACGTATTTGGTGTGTTTATGCTGAGAAAAGAAATTTTCATTTTTAAAATATCAAATACAAACTTTTCATGCTGCACACCTTTGCTTTACATTCTAATTAATCCAGAAGAATTATGTATTCTTATCAGATTATTTTAGTGAAAACACTAGGGTTAAAACAGCACAAAGCAAGTTCTCCCAAGGTAAAGAAGAGAGAACTTGAGAAATTTCTTTCCCCTACACCCCTGCCTTGTTCCTTGCATAGGGAATCTGTGTAGAACTTGCTTTAAATTTAGAGAAGCTTTTCAAATTCACATTTGGACAATAGCCTGACCCAGGAAAGTGAAAATTGGCAGATAAACTATTCAGAATATACAGAGGAAAGGGAAATTTGACTGTCTGCAGAAATGGAGAGCAAAGGAGAGGCAAGACTAAAAAGTAGCTGACAAAAGACCCTTGGAATGTTTAGTGAGAATCTAAATTTTTGGAGCAATCCTGAAGCCTAAGAAGCATGTGTTACACTGCCATAAGTAACACGACTGCTGCTGAGTTCTCGACAGAGCTGTAATAGAAAGTGAAATGTAGCAGGGGCAGAGGGCATTATGGTTATTTTCTTTCATTATTTCCTGCTTTCTTAAATTCTTATTAGGAAATTAATAAACACATATGGTTTTCAGAACAAATTCAGGCACTAGGAACTTCTAGAGTACTTTTTTTATTACTAATGGTAATTATGCCTACAGGTGAAGTAACAGCTGAGTGACTCGAGATAACCTGCTGTTTAATTTAATCAAAGGTGTTGTTAATCCTTAACAAGACCTATAGAAAAAGCAAAAAGATAATTTACCCTATGACTGGATGATGAAGAATGCAAATAGTTTATTTCCTAACACCAAATATACACTAAAAGTTTATGAGGAGAGAAAGAGGAAAGAGAGAATCAATAAGGACATTTGAAGGCATGTTGATTTTTTTTTCCTTAAATTTTGTGCATGTTCTTAAATCATTGCCATAATTTAGAGGACTCATAGATGCTACAAATTAGTCAAGACAGACACTTGCACACAGTAGAACACATAATACACATCAGGATGAGGCAAAACTCCATCTACCAACATTAAATCCTAGGAAGCTGGGCTGAGAATTTTTTATTTCTGCTGTTCCAAAGCCAGAAACTTGCAGAAATAAACTCTTGTAGAACTTGGGAAACAAAAGCAGCTGGAGAGATTTCTTCATCTTTTGTGTATTCTGTCTTCATTGATGTCCAAACTATTGGAAATTTGAGTCTAGATAATAATTTCATAAGTTAGACCAAAAGTGGAATTTAATAAAGGTCTGGTAGATTTCAAGCCCCTCTTGAGCACTGATGTTCCTGAAAAAAAGAATGTAGGAACCCTGGCTTATTGATAAGACAACTCAGTGTTACAACTTGATTCTTCAATTCATGAAAATATCAAGAGTTAATGCACCAGCTCTGCTGTCAGAGCAAGAGTTACAATCTCTCCTGCCCATACCTTTCTCTTCGTTGTTTGATTTCCACAGCTCTCAGCTTAAGGTTAACAAAGGAAATAAAAGGAATGAGACAAACAAAACCAGTCTCAGCCTGTGTTCTGCAGTGATCAGCAAACTCAGTATCCTCACATGCCCCAGAAATCTCCTGAGATGACTCACAGCTCTCTTGGCTATAGGGAAGCCTGGGAAGCTCTTCACTTTCTGGCAGCATGGGCCATCTCCCAGTTGTCATAACTCCTAACAGTGGCTGCTTTAGTCTTGGGGGAGAGGTTACATTTGCTATGTGTAGCCTGTAAAATAAACTCTCAGCCATGGTGCTTGATTGCCCAACAGCTCAGGTGCCATGTGGCTCTGTTTCCCTCACCAGGGAAACCTGAGCTCACCAGGGATACTTCCCCAGCTCCATCCCTGTCCTTGGGCAGAGGCATGGCACAAAGGGAAAGGCTGTGATGTGCCTACACTCACACAGCAGGTGAGTGGCAAACACAAGACCACAGTAATTTTCTACCTGAGGTATCCTTCTTTCAGAGTCCAGTCCAACCCAGAAAGTCAAAGAATTAACACATGTGGCAAACTTTCACTTAGAGAGCCTGTTACATGAAATTTCTGTTACATAAAAAGCTAATTAAGGTTAAACATTCCTCTGTGTAGGAAGACTTATTAAGTCATTCAGTCTTTGGAGGAGCAGGATTGGTTTCCACAGGCCTCTTGAGTTATTTTGCTCAAACTACTTTCACAAGTCACAGGTTTTAGTAGTTCCTTTGCAAGATATTTCAATCTTCCTTTTGAAAACTCTGACCTGACTTTTGGCTTAAATGTATCTCCACTTGAGTTTTACATCCCCACGTCTCTTAATCATGCTTGGGTACTCTTCTTTCATTCCTGGATGTTTCCACACTTCAAATATTTTTAGTCTATTATAACTTCATTTCTCCTTAGCTATTACCTAGCAATACATTAGATAATTAAATCATGACAATATTTTGTCTGAGTTCTTTCATTCCACTCCCTGGATTTGCTGCTTCCTACTGAACTCCCTCCAGTTTGTTCCTCTCAAAAGACCCAAATGGATTCAGCAGGCAAACACACTCAACATACAATATGCTACTGCTTTATCACATTTTCCTTTCTATACCCCTCCTATTTTTACATGCTTCTGAAAATAAGATCCTTTTTTGGCATTTGAGCAAAATAACCAGTTGTGTTTAGCAGCTAGTCCAATCCTTTTCACACAACACATTGTTGAGCTCCCAAGAGGCATAAAGGAAAGTGCATTTATGTGCCCAGTGATAAAACTGAGCTCTTTTGAAAAATCAGTGCCACCACGGCAGTATTTGAAACAAACTGAGACCTGCCACCTTCACTTGGAGAGCAAGGATGGGAGGTGATCTTTAAGTACCATGAGTAACCCACTAGTGAAGCCTGGAGCACAATGGAAGATTGCACATAGGGTTATTTCAATGCAGGGTGAGAATAACAGTGAACGTGATGGCCAGGATGGGCCAGGAGCTTTGGGAGCACCCTCCCTTCTCCTTTCTCCCTTCTCCCTTCCCACGCAGTGAGAGCTCCCCCAGCTGGGCCTGCTCCTGCCCGCTGCCCTGGGGAGGAGGGCTGCTCCCAATTCTTCCCGAAGAGGGAAAAGAGGGGATTTCAGCTGGGGCATGTCATTCCTTCCTGGCACAAGTAAAACTTTGATGCCACAGAAGCTAAATGCACTGGGAAAATGGTGTGTGCTGCGTTTCTGCAGAGAAAAGAATGTATGCTTTGGGAAAAGCGTTCAGCCAACATTTATAAGCAAGCTGTTTGACATAAGGTGGGGGTTCCCTCCTTCACCTTCAAAGTTCTGCTAGATGAGTGACACTTGGAAAAGACTAAATGAGGAGAAAATCACTTTCATGGCACACTCTCCACTTTTGCCTTGCTTGTGGGGACAGACCAAATGTCCCAAGCAAGTCCTTGACCATGGCAGCAAGCACCAGAAGTCACAGGATCACTGTCTGGAGATGTGACAGGGGGACAAGTGATGGGTACCCACATCTTGCCACCAGCCTCGGGCCCCAGGGACAGCCTGAGAAGAGTCCTTCCTTAGCCCTGGCCTGAGACAGGACAACAGTGCCATCAAACTCTCGAGTGTCACCACACAAATAAAGGGCACAGGCTTTACTCTCTCAAGCACCTTCAGGACAAGTCTGCCTGGGCTGGGTGCCTGCTGCTGCAGCAGCTGCATTTCAGTGTTCAAAACAAAGCTTTCCCTAAGTGCTTGCTGTGGCTCGAGTCTGCCTGTCCTTTATCGTGGTCCTTTTGAAACGCTGGTATTTTCCAAAGGAAAAGAAAACACCCTGTGCTATCTGGAATTTTCCATGGTTACACTTTGCCCAGAGGTGACTTGTCCCTCCAGGGAAACTTTTAGCATTGTGTATATTTTTTTTTTATTCTGTTGTTTGTATCTGCAGAGGCAGGCAGATAAATGAAGAGACAAATAAATGAAAGAATAACCTGAGATTTTTATCAGCACAAGGATGACTCAATGATCAGGACAAGTGCTCTGGAAAGTTTTAGACTTTTGTTAGTTGAAGATTGCTGAAATTCCAGAATAACCAGGGGGTCATCCTTCATTCTTTCTCACAGACAAAAATGTAATTTAAGAGAGGGGTGTGACTGGAAATACCTAAAGGAATGCCATGTTTAATTTTGAGATCCTGTTGAACTGTGCTTTCATAAAGAGCTAAACATTCAAGTAACCAACCGTTTGAGGATGTTTTTTGTCAACATTTAGAAAAGTGCACAAATATTATTAGTTTCAAAAAATTGAATCCCACTGTTAATGTTTAAATATACTATTTAGCTGTAATCACTGTTTTGTGGGTTGCCACTTTCCTGAACTTTTGAATCCCTAAGGAGCATGCACCTTCTTTGAAAGTGTGTTGATTCCTTCTAGAAGCACCTCTAAACCCACTTTCCTTACTACTCTGTAATTTCAATATTGGGCATTGAGTGTATTTCAGTGTTATTGTAAAATTGCACACACAAGCTGAGATAATATAACTTCTAAACAATATGATTACTCACACTGAACCTACATGCACACAGAATCTGAAGAAGGGCTGGGGGCCTGGTTCATCAAGATGAACAAGACCATCTTGTCATAAATGTACTTTTATTGTGAGGTGATTTCTGTGTGAACAATTTAATTACTTGCTTGAGCAATAAAATTCCCACAACAGTAAAACCTGTCCAACTTACCCCTTTCTCACTTGATTAACCTGATGAAACTCAAGACACCTGTTTCAAACTAACCTATTTTTATAGAGTGATTATCAGAGAACTTGACACTTTGCCACCATTTTGGCATCATATTGCCAAGATATAAGACAATCCCCTCCCAAAATGCCTTTCATTCTGTGTGACTGATACATTTGCCTGGAGCTATTATCAGGAAGAATGCACAACATCTTGTCAAAAGGCAGAATATTTTTTTTCAAAAGAGACATGGTCTCATGGGGGGAAAAAGAGAAGGAAAGTACACTGATCATCTATATGCAGGGTGTAAGGGGCTAAATGATATTGTTATTGATCTACTTGGGTTAGGAAATAAGGAGACACATATAAGCCTTTTCATGTCTGTGCTTTGCTGATCTGTACAATGTTTCTTCTGGGACACACATGAAAAGCAAAGTTCAATGGTCTATCCTAAATTAATCTTTTATTTTATAAATATTAAATTAATATTCCCATTATTTGTAATACCCAAGGTGCCAATGGTCTGTAGGCATCTTCCAAAGCATTGCATTACACCCTAATGAGGAAAAAGTTGCTGAAAACCAGGAAAGAGATGTTGTTTCATCTTTGTTTCTTGAAAAATAGTACAAGCCTTGTGGCATGGGATTTAGAGCATCAACCCATCTGCTCTGGTGGTTCAATTCACTCACCTATTGAGACCAAATTCTTAGTTTAGGGAATTTCAAATAAAATTAACCTCCTGCTTCTCTGGCATGCCATCTGGGGATCACTTTTCTCCTCTGCAGTGGGGGAGAACTCATTATGTGAGTTACCCTTCAGGGCTTGCTCTGTGCTGCCTGTGAAGTAGCACTGGAGTGACAGGGAGACATTTGCACAAGCCCTTCAGTGGTGCTGTCCCAGCAGCAGATTTGCTGCAAGTAGGAGGCTTGCTGAATTACAATGGAGTAGCAGTTTATGCCATTATATTAAGAATTCAAAGTAAACTCTTTAATATAAAAAAAATCCTTATTGAATCCTTATACTCCAGCTGTTGATTATCTCCGAGCCTGGTAGCAGCAGGTACTATTTACCAGAAATCCTGAAGAATTCCTGCCAAAGGAGAAGATAACAAGATAACCAGGCCAGAAATGAGATACTCTGCACTTCACTCCTCCACAGGCGGATATCCTAACACAAACTGTTGATTTCCTGCTTCTGGTATGCAGAGGTTGGATCTGACTTTCTCAAAGCAAATTCAGCTTTCTTGACAGATTAGTGACAGGTGGGGAGATTAAATTTCTCTGTTTATCCATGCAGAGGTGCACCATGGACAACCCCACACACAGTTATGTACATCATCCCTGACTGAAGGAAGTGCCTACTGGGCAGCAAAGATAACTCTGCCTCAGCACTCAGCTCTTCACCCACCTCTAAGTGCTGGGTAAAACTTCACTACAGCCAGTCCTGTAGGGTGAAAGGGAGAGCCTGGTAACACCATTAGTGTTGATGCAGCCTAACCTCTAAACTGTTTCAACCAAAACAAGGTTTACCACCAAAATCATATTTTCACAATGTCTATCCTTGGACATTTTCAGGCATAGAAATGCTATCACAAATCATAATTATTTTTAAGAACAGGTTTGGCCCTCAGCCACAAACCCTCTTTAAGCAAAGCTGACGCTCTGATGCAGTAACCAATTGGTATCAGTGGAAACAAAACTAACCTAGTATCCAAGATAGAAAAATGTTCTGTTGTCCATCACAAGTATGCTGATGCACCAGTCCTTCATGTCAAGCACAATTAACACTGTATGAGGGGGAGTAATTGAATGATTTCAGCTCTCTGGAGGAAACAGTATTGACAACGTTTTCTTTCAGACATTCCACCTTCCCAAAAGACACCTCAGATTATACTATGTATTAAATCTCATTCCTTAGGGTCAGTGTAGCACATGAACAGAAGAAACACAGCTTATTGCCAACTTTCTGCATACATCATTTGCAATTTTGTTCCATGGGCACTTGCCGACTGAAGCAATCTCAATAATAAAGGTGAAAATATATATTCCTGAAAGACTATTATATGGAATGACATAGAATGCAATAGCCTATAGCCAGAAAGAAATGATGACTTTAAATGAATGAAAGCAGTTCTGCTTATGTGGTGACAGGAGGATACTGTCTTTTAAAAAAATATATATCTGTAATGAAAGCTAAGCTCTTATTATGTATAAAGCAGCTGCAGAGAAAGTGATAGCATTAAAGGCATTAGAACAAAGATTATCTGTTCTCTGTAATTAAATCCTTTTCCCTTCTCTATACCAGATGACTCCTAAGGTCACATGAGCACAATTCAAGCATCACCCTTGAAACTAGCCTGAAGAGGTTGTAGGCACTCACTGGAAAGCCCTCAACCTACAGGGATTTAATTATTCAGTAGTTTCTATCCTGCCTTTTCTCTGTGTGAGTGGAAACCTGCAACATCGATCCAAAACATGTCTGGGAACAGTTTGATTTTGATCATCTTCTGCTTCCTTCACACCTTTGCCAGTGAGCTGTCATATATTTGAGATGCCAACACATAAATATCACTTCCTTGCCGGAGTGGGCAGATATTCCTCTCTTAGTTCAAATAGCTGAATCATATAAAAGTACAAAATGTTGGGGTTTGGTTTCTGAAGTGGGAATATCGAATTTACAGAGTGAGTGCAGTGCAAGGCTGTTTTATTCCTGAGTCAAGGGGACAAAGGAGTGTGTCCACAGATCCATGGCAAACACAGATATTCTTCAATGGCCTTTTATCAGTGTGGCATCAGTCTCTTCATGCTCCCCCAGTCAGCTTCACTGCTCGTGTAGCACCATCTCACCTGCTGCTTACCTAATACCTTCCTGTTAGGAGCAGTCACATAGGTTTAAAAACAAAGGTTTTGCACGATCCAGGAGGAGGGTAGGAGGGACTTCTGCTAGTTCAAACTGTGAGCCACATCAGTGGTGATTAAAGAAAGAAAAATAAAAGGAAAAAAATAATCACTGGTGCTCCTTTATTTAAGAGAGCTGGTGGTCTCAGCCTGGTAACAAGGGAAAAATCCATTCACGTGGTTGCCCTCAGCCTGCTAAGAGGCAGGAATGCTGAACTTACCTTTTCTCTACCTAGGGTCTCTTTAGGTTAGAGATGGAGGTGAAAAGAAGATAATGAAGGAGTCAGACCTGAATTGTATCTCATCCCTTTACAATCAGAAAAATCAAAGGCTGACCCAGGCCACAGTCCTTCCACTCCAACCATTCTCCTCCTAGACAAAGTAGCCTCCCTCTAGTACAGTTTTAAAGAAAGCAAGCTCTGACATTTATAATCTATTTTACTTTGTAATCACACACATTCTTCAGCTTGCAAGGCAAGCTTGTCCCTTCTTAGTACCTAGCACTGAAAGAAGAAAAAAATAGGGGAAAATTGACTTTGGCCAAACAACAGTTTGAAGAAAGTCAGATAAGAAATGCCTCTCTTTTTCTCTTACACAGACAAAACAGGAGTGTAAATTAATATGCACTGCTGAAGCCAAGACTGAAGGAAAGATTGTAGCCTCTGTAATTCATCAGAGAGCCATGGCAGTGCTAGTGCTGAGAGGGCACAGAAAATCAAGAACCCCAGTTACTGACTGAAACCCACTGTCATCTGTAGCCAGAAGTCAGACTAGACTGGAAGCAGGCAAGAATGCACCAGCCTTTGTATTTCAATTGAAGTTCATTTCTGCCCCTTGGTCTCATTTTACTTTACTTGACCTCCTAGCTTGCTCTTTCCACTATCACTCTCCCTGTATTCTGAGGGATGCAGCAAGCTCCCCAAGTGATCATCACCTCCATGAGCTTTCAGGATTGCCCAGACCTTTGTTCTGCTTTCCAATGAGTGCAATTTACTGCATGTCCCAACAGCACTGCGCTTCAGTAGGAGATAAACACATGGAAGGGAAGCCAGAGCAACACATAAATCTGTGAGGTTACTGAAACCACCCCACTGGAGATAACCCTGATGAACTGGAGAGAGTCAGAGCCAGAGTAAATAGTGAAATTCCAGAGAGCCCAGGCCCCTTACTTCAGTCAGTGACCCACACAACAAACATGAGAAATGCTTGTTCTTAACCTGAATTTTCTACCCAAGCTTACAAACACTCTGGTCTTTACAAAACTCAGTAGTATTTACTTTCATAGTTCTGTTAGGTTCCTTTTTGTTGAGCAGCTAAAGGATATTCTGAAAAACATCCAAATATGTAAATCAACAAGAGGAAAAAACACTGCAAGGGCACATAGTGGTAATACCAGGAGGTAATGGCTTCAAACTGAAAGACTATATGTTTAGATTGGATATTAGGAGACAATTCTTTACTGTGAACATGGTGGGGCACTGGCAGAGCTGACTGAGGTTGGGCAGGGTAGCTGTGGATGCCCCATCCTGGAATTATTCAAGGCAAGGTTAGGTGGGGCTCTGACCACCTGATCTAGTGGAAGGTGTCCCTGCCCATGGCAGGGGCTTGAACTAGATGCCAGAATTTTAACCTCCCTTCCAACCCAAACCATTCCATGAATCTGTGAAACAAAGTTTTACATATCAAGTTGTGGGTGTACAAATACAGCTTCCCTGTACTACTGTTCATACTTCACAGGGAAAAAGACAGCTCAGCCCCTCTCTGTTGAATGTCATGGTAACATCAGGCCAAGTCAACAAAATCTCTTACAGCTGTAATATAGGTGAATGCTTGCTTACAGTCCCCCCCGCTTACAGGTCTGTATTATCTCTGAGAGGGTTTAGATATAAATATTTTAGATGGATTTTCTTTCTTTCTTTCTTTCTTTCTTTCTTTCTTTCTTTCTTTCTTTCTTTCTTTCTTTCTTTCTTTCTTTCTTTCTTTCTTTTCTTTCTTTCTTTCTTTTTCTTTCTTTCTTTCTTTTTCTTTTGAGGGGTACATTCAAGAGCAGACAAGAAAGCATGTTCTTTATTACAGAGGCTTATGACTCACTGCAGGTATTGAAAGCTGAAGCAAACAGGGGTGGCTAAGACAGCTTTCTTGTACTCTTTTGACGAGGGCATGGTAAAATCTGGCATTCAAACTATTTAATCCACTAGCTGGTGTCTGACACTTCAGCACAGTGTATGAGTAAATTATATACTTACAAAATATGGATTTAACAAGGGTTTATTCCTTAACCAATTGAATTACAGGTCAATTTATGCCTCAGAGAATGAAGGCATATTTGTACATTTTTTATCCTACCTAAAGCAATAGACTATATTTTATCTAAACATAAGTTGCTTGTGGGATCCTACCTTTTCACTCTTCTTAATACTATCTGGCAGCATATACTACATGTTGCAAACATGTCATATTAAAAAAAAAAAAAAAAAAAAAAGAAAACAAAAACAAAACAAAAAACCAAAAAACCCTCACCCCACAAACCAAAATTTTCTGATGACTTAATTTTAAAATAATTATTACTTAATAATTATTTAATTATATAATTAAAAATAATTAATATATTATTAATTATTTGCATTTTAACATTAATACATTTTATTAGCACTAACATCCTTTAGGAGGAGTGAGGAGTACATGTTTGCATGAAGGCTGAAAAAAGTAGGTTTCTTTAGTTTTAAGAAGAAATGTCAAAATCATATGCTATTTATTTCAACTCCTTAACAGATGCATATAGAGAAGGCAGAGTCAGATTCTTCGCAAAGCATTTCTAGGATGGGAAGTAACAGTTCTAAGTTGCAAAGAAGGCAATTTCAATCAGATGGGGGCAGTCACACTGAGAGTGTTTTAAGACTGGAGGAGGTACCTGTGAGCTTGTGGAAATTCTAGTCTCAGAGATATTTAGCCCACCCCAGCTGGAGGAGGCCATGATCTAGTTTGGCCCTTCTTTGGGCAGGATGACCTCCAGCAGTCCCTTCACCACCCAAATTTTCCTATGACCCTGCTTCCCTGCCTTACTTTAGTTCACATTAGAGTAGATTCTTATGTGGATTCTTGTAGTGGACTTGGATCAGTATTAAATCTCTCAACATAATAGAAACTCTATGTGGAGTAAACACCAACTGCACGAGCATTCTCCTAGAGCTTACTCCATGACATGCACCTCAAAGTTTGCAAGTTCATTCAAAAGTATAGATATTAATTTTCTGTGGCCAAAAATCTCCTGACCAACAAAACAAAAAAAATCACTCCAGATATTATAATCAGAAGGACATTTCTGGGAAAGCCTGAATCCTCCTATCTTCAGAGTACAACTTCCAAGTTTGTACACAAATAAGAAGCCTTGCCTGTGGTAGGCAAGTGGGGTGGGCAGCTGCTCAGTGTCAGATTGATGAGAATGCTTTGGTGCATTGAGGGCTTTCAACCTGCTTTTTAGGAGGCATTAAATGGTTGAAGGTTGAAAAGATTTAAATATAGTCAAGCTGAGAAGCACCAGAGAAATATTTTTTTATCAATATAAATCAATATATTTCTTTACGCATACTAGTTCATTTACCTTCATGTTAATATAGACATTTAAATGTTGTCTTGGTCAGACACACAGTAAAATTAATTTTATATTTTCCACAGCCAAGCTACCTCCCCATAGTGATGAACCTTTTAGTTTCCTACCTTGGTAAATTTCTAGTGACATACACTTTCCTTTGCCCTCCTTGCCAGCTCATCCACTACCCTCCAATCCCTGATCTTCACCTTCTGATTTTCTGTGGGATAGATATTTATAGCACATGACACATTTCCACAGTTTCTCTCTGTCCACTTATGTTACTGTACTCTGTCTTCATAAGTATCCTACCCTGTCTCCCTGTTTTTCCTCTTTATTTGTCATTGATGTTTTCATTTCATTTGCGTAATTTAGGGTCCTTTTTACTTTCACCCTCTACACGTGTTTTCATTTTCCTTCTATTGTGATTAAAATTTCATTTTAATGCAAATTTTAAAGCAAAATATTGTTATTTCCAAATGCTACATGCACACTTACATTTGAAAAGACAAAACCACTTCTCACTCATTACCTTTTGTTCCAGGTTTTCCCACCTTGCTATGATTGTTTCTTTCTTCCTGTGGATTAATCTCTCATTTATTTCTTTAATGCTCTTTTCTTTAACAGCATAACTGTTTTCCTTTGATGGTACATTAAGCTTCTTTTCTTTATCAACATTTAAAGCTTGATTGATTTTTGACTCCTTTTGTCACTATTTTCTTTGAATACCTTATTTATTCCTTTCCACTCTCGGTCTGCTGTTTTATTCCACCACCATCCTTAGGAATATGTCTCAAAGATAATGCTAAAGGAAGCAACTTTTTCTTAGGGGCCCAAATGCAGTTATGTCCTTCATATGTGCTAAATATTAAAATTAGAGTCTGGGATGCCACTAATTTGAACTTTGAATGTGCAAACAAAGAGGAGGTGGTAAAGACTGCAATTTAGACTCAGCAGTCTGAAGGCAGAAGCCCTATTTTCCTTTTCCCTTGGCCGGGCCATAATTAAAATTCAGTAGAAGAGTACAGGTATTCTGTCTAATGGAGTCTACAGGTCTGAAGTCAATTCATTGAAAAATTATGTTTGTGACCTTTCATTCTGTCATGAGAAGCCACCACACTCCTTTTTCCATGAAGTACTGTCAAACATGGATGTTTTATCAACTTAACTCTGAAAACTGGAAACCAGAAGCTCTGGAATTTAAATATCACCTGATAAATATTAAGACTGATAAAAATATAAGTTTGCTTATTTGACCACAGCCTGCAACCTGATTTTGCATGTCCTGAAGTATATGATTACATCTAGTAAGCAAATGAAGTTACAAGATATACAAGAAGTGGTTTCTAAAGAAGTAAGAAGGTATGGAAGATTTAAAGTAATAGTTCTGCTCTTGATAGTAATTGCTCCAGGCCTAGCAATTCCTCACAGACAATTCAATTAAATGCTGACAGAAACACAAATAGAGCTCACACGGTCTTCTACTTCTTGCAGCATTGCACTGATGTCATCTTATCTGGAAGTTACTGTGAAAGGGTGTTCTTACTGAGCACGTAACTACTAAATAATGCAGGGGTGTCCAAAGCAATTAGAAATACAATGACCCTGTGTTCCAAAACTTGAGTTTCCCAGCCTCCTGTTGTACCTGGCAATCTCATACTGGATAAAATACATCTTTGCATTGCAAACATTTGATGGCTTTTGCATTTCTCCCTTTTGGGTTTATGCTGGCATTCCTGAAGAGTTTCTTGTGGCAACTGAAATAGAATACACTTCTTCTTGCTGAAATTAGCAGCAATGAATCACCTGAACTGAATTTTTTCAGTGCCTAATTAGCTTATTTGTTCTAATCTCCTGTTATTGCACAGATATTTGCCTTTCTGAATCTAATCTTTTCAACAAATATCATTCAGTTACCACTTGTCTTTCCTGACTTAATGATAGGGTACAGTGTTACATATATGCATGTAAAAAATATCAAGCACAGTTTTGAGATGCCAGTGTTTTTCATGGTAACAATTGTTTGCGAAGCAAGGAAAAACAACATTGTAGAGACACACAAAAAAATCACATGAAAATATAAAGTATTATAATTTATAATAAATTGACACAGCGTGAAATTTGGGCTAGTTTGAAGTTTGTGGTAGAAAATTTCAAAGCAACAATACCCGTAATTATTTTTATAATAATACAGACAGAAAACTTATAAACTGCACTAGGATAGGGGAAAATTTGAAAATATTTCTTCAAATATTAATAACAAGCAACTCAAGGAAAAACTTCAATCATATCAAAACAGAGCCTTATAAAATGAGGTTAAGCTCAAAAAAAATCAAAAGCTGTCACCATATGGAAGTGCCCACTTAAGCCTCTTGAACAGCTTTAACTGAACGGCTGTCAGTGATATTGTTGCAGAACAGTATTCAGTAACCTGCTGACGTAATTAATGCATGTTTGTGTTTATAATCTCAGACTAGGAAAATGTGCCTTTCAGAGACTCATTAAAAGTATTTGCAGGTGCTCAGCAGCCCCACACAGCAAAACCTGAGATGTTCATGGCCCCAGTGCACTGGGTGAGTGCTGTGTAAAACAACCAGCAGCAGTTTCTGGGGCGCGTGAAGCACTTGTACTCAGAGTACCTAAGATGTTTTAAAACACAAGAAATCCATGTCTATATCTTAATAAGTCCTGGTGCCAAACTGGTTACTGCCCATGGTCTCTTTGTGACTGATTCCAAATGTATAGAAATAAAGAAGCTTTTTCCTATCAAAACAGTTTTGTTGTTTTCTGCTGGTGTCATAAATTTTCGTATGAATACCCCTGTTGAAACATTACCGCAAGGTCCTGCAGCACCGCAAGAATATTTAATGAAACAAATTCCAGCAAATGCTGGCCATAAAAACAACTTGCACAATAACCCACAATTCAACCAAGCAAAAATAGTGGTATCATAATGGTTTAATTTGAGTCTAAGCTTCACTGAAATTTCTTGATGTGCTTTGCAGTCCAGCCATTTCTTGGATGACTTTGATGAGAAATCTGTCCTTACATCAACCCTTTCTCATTACCTGAAGCTTTTTTTTTATGCTCTTTCATAACTAAGACTGTATCTAGCTATGTTTACCTTTCCTAATGTTTCACTTGCTTTAAAAAAATAAAAAAGTACCAGCAATCCAAGCTGGTTTTATTTTTTTGTAACTCTCAGCAAGTTCTAATAAAGTAAATTGAGCAATATTCTCAGTTTATTGTATTGATAAACAGACTGTAAAGTGTTTTATGATATGGTACTTCTCGTATGAAAGACACTAGACTAACATAAATTGCAATTGTAACTGTAAAGTACTAAAATATATTTTCCCTCCAGGGCTCTCTAGTATATTTGGCTGAAAAAAATAAAATAAAATAAAATAGACTTGTTTATTGTGTATATTTTTTGGAGTGTAATTAAATGTCTCTATGGTTTCCACTCAGAAACAAAGTCCTATTTCCCTGCTCAAAGCAGTCTAAAGGCCTACAAATAACTTTACAGAGCTGCCTTCTTTGAAATTGCAGCACTTTCTTTAACACTCTCTCCAATCTGTGTCCAGAGCAGTGCATATCTCAGCACTTTCAGCCCAGCCATTTCCAGGCCATGGTAATAGCCATTATTTAAAAAAACCCCATCAGATTCCTGAGACAATATTTCCTACTCTCCCAGTGATAAACTCACTGTAATCTGATTAACTGTCTGTAATCTGGACTGATGCAAAAATTGCCATTCTCCCCTAAACTGGTGTCAAGTCAATTTTTTGTTGCGATTCCTTTAGATCTCATCCAAAGTGAGTATCAAACAAGAAGGTATCTTCCCCACCCAGGATTAGGCCTTGTCTGTGTGGCAACTGCTGTACACTAAGGGATGAAAAGCAGCCAGCAGACCATGCCCCTCCATCAGTGGTGGCCAAAGATGGCCCTATGGACTGGTAAAGCACAGGGGCTCTGTGCCTCTCCAGCCAAGGCACAGGTCCTGCGGCCCCAGATCACTGCAGCTCTGCAACATCCACAGTGAAACTGAGGACAAACCATCCTCAGTGGCTTTGCTGCAGAAACACAGAAATTTGCAGGGATGTGATAATGTAGTTACATACTCCAGACAGGTCTCTCTCTGTGCTCTTTGCACAGAGCATTTTGAAGCCCAGCTCTTCAAAGACATCAGGACCTACTCTGATCCTTCTTACAGTGTTCACCAGCAGTGAAATTACTGAAGTGCCTGGAACTGCTGCAGGGTGGTGAGAACAAACAGTGTGGATCAGAGCAGTATCCTGAACCATGGGTAGTAGTCTTTGTTCAGTAAATACAACTCCTCCAGTATGTCCTTGCTTTAACACCACTTCTCACCCAGACCTCCCATTAAGAAGCAAGTGCTAATGGAACTATTGTAATCCTTCTTCAGACAAAAAGCAGCAGTTGAAATAATGGATAACTGGGGAAAGAACACTCACAGAAAAGTCAGAGGACAGGTAATGGATTTTTGGAATAAAGGTGGAGGTGTGATACTTAAAAAAAAAAATAACATCCTCCTCTAATTTTGTCTTCCTTTAATAAAATGCTAATAAATCCATTACCTGTTTTAAGGTTTAGAGCAGCTGCATAATGAATCTGCCTTACATACATAAATACACAAGAAAGTGCAAATTCGACATTACACTTCAACAGCTTGTGCTCCACTCTAAATGAGATGGAGAATTACACAAGCACAAAACCACTCCCTAGAGTAGCTGAATGGAGCTGGTGGAGTAAAAGCTGAAACAGTCACAGTTAACTCCTGATACATGTTCAAGCACACAATGTTAAGCCCTTCTCCTGACATAGGCTTTCATAAGCTTTAATTATCTTTACAGAAAATTTCAGATGGGATTTCTCTCGGTTTCAATTGAACAACTTGACAAAAAAGGGGAAAAAGTACGTCCCCAGTCACATATGACAGAGCAGCTTGCTTCACTGTGGCTTTCTCTAGATCATAAAAATCTCTATGATTTTATATTATAATAATTATAATTCAGGACTAATTTAGATGTTTGGAACACTAGTATTCCTAAATCTCTCTTGAGCAGTGATGCATCTTGGATCTGACCATACCTTCCTAATTTGAAACCACTATTTGCATTCTCCAGTTCTGACTCTTGCCTAAGCCTTTCTTAATGTTCTTCAAAGATGCATTTTTGTTTCTCCAAGAGCATCTTAACATGTGAAAACCTCATTGCTGAATATAGCATAAGGCAAATATTTAGTGTTGTCTCATTAAGTCATTTTTCAACCAGAGAATCATCCTTCGTGGCTTGTATGCTCAAGAGGTAGAATTTGCCACATATCCGTGTCTCTATGTACTCATCATTACACTATATTTGCTCAAAAGATCCAACATCTTCTATCCTAGACTTTCTGGAAAGGCCGTGTATTATGATAAAGCAAAACTGATAAGACAACAGAATTTAAGGCTTGTACAGCTGATCCTACGCCTTTGTGATGAAGCTGGAATAGCAGTAGTAATAATAGCACTACAGAATGATTTTCTCACCCAAACCCTGGGGAACTTTTGAAGAGGAAGAAAAGAAACAAAAACACAACACAAGCAAGCACATATCACAAAAGTGTGCAAAATCTCAGGCAAGGATAGAATTCAGTCTTGATTAATATGTAACTGGTCCAAGCTGTAAGATGGGCCAGGGTAAGTGTTCCCACTCTTGTGTTGCCTTTGAATAAAAATCCAACATTTGACAAGCAGGACCTCTCACCACTAGCCTGAAGGGAGAAAGAGGGAACACAATTCTTCAGCATTCTAGCACTGCGTGCACCTGATTTTGCACTCTATAGACCCCCAGCGAGGAAGAAATGAAGACAGATCCTCAGAAGGTAGATCCTTCTCTTTTCTTCCACCTAGACACACCTATAGGGAAGACCCAAAGGAGAAGAGATATCCTGTCACAGTAGGTTTTGTCCTTAATAAGTTAAGATGGTGCTATATTGTGTTGACATCCCCAAAGAACTTATTTTTTTAGAATTTTTCCCTTTAAGATTTCTTGATAAATCTGTTGGTTAGTGTATATAAAATCAATGTGATCCCCGAAGTCTCCAGTCTGCAGATCACTGCCTTTAATAATGCACATCCTTTCTGGTTTGTGTGTTCTTTTTTCTCTGGGATTTGTACTGAGTGGTTTTGATGTTTCTTCTCTGTAGTCATGACAGAGGATGCATCAAACTTTAACTTAAGCATCTTGTACTTGGGAAACAGATACACGCCCTCGATGAAGACCTTATGTACACTTTCGGAGATGTGAAGACCTGTCTTCTATCACCATGTCATCAGTTGAAGCATGACACAGTCCAAAAGCAAGCAGGTACATTGCCTATACCAAGTTGAAGGAGCACGTGGTTCCTCTGTACCCAGCACAACTAAAGAAGCCTAGTCTGCCGTCTCTGTAGATTCCCAGGTGTCAGACAAAGGATGTGTCTTTTTTAGTTGGCTCCTCAGAGAGCGACTCTCTTCTTTTCTTGGACCCTATTTGTGTAGGACTTAGAAAGTGCTCCAAGGTCTTTTCTCATCTGTGAAACTGAATTGAATTTTGCCACTTGTTTTGCAGGTTGCCTGGCAGGGAAGAGGACAAAAGTATGGCTGAGTGTGCTCATTGCCTTACAAGATCAGGCTAAAAATCCTGATAGCTGGGGAGATGTGGAAAAGGAACCAAGAGGCCAGTAAACTACCCAAGCACCAAATAATTATTGAGAAGATTTTTAGTCGTTTGCCTCCAAATTCCACTTGACAGTACAAACTTGAGCAAACAGCATTTCTGCAGATTTGCACAAAAATACAAACATAGCCTTTTCCCCTCAGAATTCATGTCTGAGGAAACACAGAATTATGCATCAGAAAGTAAGGGATCACATGCCTTCATTAAGTGACTTGATTGGTAAGTATTGCTCAGTAGGAATAATTCTAAATTTATCCCCAATGCATATAGTTGCATGACAATTCTTCTTCCCATTGCTGGAGCTTCTAGGGAAAAGATGTGAAAAGCAGAAGGTGATCATCTGCAGAAGGAAGTTGAAAAGAAATTCCAAATGAAGATGCTGTTCCAGATCACAACTGATGGCTTCTCTTTTCCTGCCTTGGCCTGGCCCTTGCAAGAAGAGAGGGTTAAGCTTTAGCTGAGGTTAGTGAACAGCTGCCGGGAGAAGTTGCCTGAGGGGCATGAGTAAAAATTCCACAGGACAATTCTCCAGTGAGACTTTAGGTCCTAGCACAGAACCCTGTATCTGTAGTAACTGGATTCCAGATTGACAAATTCTTTGTATGTGCTGCCATTCTGGTGCCTTCAGTGGGAAACTACTGAAAGATGAAGTTAGGACTGTGTTTCAGTGTTTACATCCATAGAGACCTGTGACGGTGTTCACAGGGGTCTCAGGTTGAGGGAAGAGACGAGGATTTGACTCCATGTTTCAGAAGACTTGATTTATTATTTTATTATATATATTACATTAAAACTATATTAAAAGAATAGAAGAAAGGATTTCCCCATAGGGGCTAGCTAAGAATAGAATAGGAAAGAAATGATAACAAAGGCCTGTGTCTCAGACTGTCTGTCGAAGCCAGCTGACTGTGATTGGCCATTAACCAGAAACAACCAACATGGGCCAATCACAGATCCACCTGTTGCATTCCACAGCAGCAGATAGTCAATGTTTGCATTTTGGTCCTGAGGCCTCTCAGCTTCTCAGGAGGAAAAATCCTAAGGAAACGATTTTCCATAAAAGATGTCTGCGACAGAGACCTACATAGCTGGTTGTGAGGATGGATTAAGTCAATGTAAAGAGCTCTTCTGAGCAAGATTTCCTTTGTTTTGCAAATGAAGGTATCTGTTAGAGCTGATCAGAGTGTAAACATGACAAACTCAGTGGGACTCTTAACTTGAGATTTCAGACACAAAGATGACTTATGGTACAAAGATGGGGGTATGTAACTTGGCGACAGAGGAGTTAAGGTTTTGACCTGGTGCTCTAAGCTCGTGTTGGAGGCATTGTGTATCATGAGATTTTAAGAGCATGGCTAAGTAGAAGCTTTGTTTGCTTTCCTTGGCTTTTTTTGTTGCCCTCTGGGTCATATAGTCTCCTTGGCAAAAGAGGGAGGGAGATTGTCTGGTTTCTGAAGACCAACCACAGCTCCAGCTGTAAAGGGATTAAGCATGACTGCAGGAAGAGACAAGCCTGCTGCACAGTTTCAAAACTATTTTCAGTTGAACAGGTATTTTTACAATTAAATTTTATGAACAGAATGGGCCTTGAATGTAGACTGGAAAAATAAAACTCTTTATCTAGGTTTAGGGCAACACTGGAAGAGGTTGTGAATCAGAGCCAAAGCCTTTGCAAGAATGTTGCCTATCCCTGGAAATAGAAGAAATTTTTGTTGCACATTTGAGGGGGAGAAGAGGCAGGGAATGTAAATCCTCTTTGAAATGTCATGTTTTTTTACTCTTTGCAATAAAAATAACTTTAATGGTTCTATTTTTCCATTTAATCCCAAGTTTCTAATTGCCTAAATACCAATTTTAGTCTCTACAACAGACAAACTGGAGGATGCTCTGAAGTTTGCTGTCTCACCTGCTTGTTCCAGTGAAATGCAGTTGGCCAGTATGAAATAAGATTACTATTATTTTTAAAGAACACTATTATTTTTAAAGTCAACATGATTCAGTGGAGTTATTTCCATGTTAGCTACAGGGAAAGACAAGATCAAATGCAACTGAACAGCTTCTGAAATAGATACTTCCATGTAATTACAAGCTTTATGTTCAGTCACTGCTTTTAATACTATTGCACAAATATGATTAGGATTCAAGTCCTGAAGTTACCCCATATTTACTCCCTGCCTACCTCTTGGTTGTCTTGAGGATAAAGTATGCTGCCTGGGACAGACCTAACTGGGGGAAGCCCAACAGAAATTAAAAGAGGAGAAAATGTTGTAGGGGAGAAAAAGTTGTAGAAGATACATTGATGTATCCAGCCATTTCCTCTCTTGCTCTGTTTCTCAAGTTTCTCTGGATTGGCTTCTTGCTGGGCAGTGGAAAGGATAAACCTGGCTAAGGTAAATGTCCTCTCAGAAGGACGCTGATAGCTCTCTTCATTTCGACCAAACTGAACCTTCAGCCCTCCTGCCAGGCTTCTGCCTCTGAGTCAGTACCTGACTCTTAAAATCTCCCTGCAGTTAATCAAAGACATCTTCACTTTCTCAAAAAGTTGGTATAAAAATGAGGAGACAAATTTCCCCTTCAGCAGTTCCAAGTCATTAGACTTTTCACATTACTTACCTGTCTAATCATCCAACCCTTCATCTCTGGGGAGTTCAAAATAATGCCCAAATCACAAGTAATGAAAATTGAGTTCCTAATCTCACATCTTGCCAGCAATCCCTCAAAACAGATGATGCTGCCCTTATGATCCTGATAAAAAATAAAAGCAGGTTCTCCCAAACTTATTTCCCTTCCTTTGATTATCTCCACATCAAGCTGAGAAGACAGAATTAAGGATTGTACAAAGGTAGAGTTAATGGGAATAAAACTACACATAGCTGAAGCATGTTCTCATTCTCCATATCTTTAAGCATACGAGTTATCATGGAATGTAAAAATAAATAATGCATATTAAGGGTATTGACCTGAATTCTAATCACATTTCAGAACAGTATTAAGACCAGTGATGAAGCATAAATCTCACTATTACAAACCAGACCTCAATTTGCTTTCTATGAGTCACATTTTTTTAAGCAGTGTAATAATACCTTTGATTATACAAACTGAGAAGAGACACTTGGTAACAAAGAAAATCCTCACAAAGTCCATTTTTATTTCAACAATGGAATGAAGGCTGTACCTCTATAAAATCTATCTTGAGTTTTCAAAATTCAAAATTTAACTAAGTAGGCAAGTATCACTTTATGCAATATCATTGGGAAAACATACTCTTAATTTTTTAATGACTGACTGGCCCACACATAGTAATCTCTTTCTTTCAATATTATAGAGGTTTCCCAGATGAAACTGAGCAGAATATATATAGTATTATCAGTTCTTTATTGCTACAAAACATTACAGAGTTTAGAGGCTTGGACTTCTGATTTACTGTTCTAAACATGGCAGAGTCAGCCACTTTAATTTTTTTGTCAAAATTTCATTCTTGTGTAGTATATGGTAGAGATAATTCATGCTATTAATGTATAAAATATTGTAAAATCCAAGCTATGTCTTTTGACCACCCCAGCCAGGAGCAGAGTCTTATTTTCATTCAATTAGTTCCCAGACAATGTTAAGATAATATCAAGTTTATTAATGTAAGAATGGAACCTTCCTGGGCTGACTTCCCTGGAATGTCCGGGTGCTCCAGAGTGATCTGCACCTCGAAGATTGCATCTACTACCAGCGCCACCCTTTACATGTGAATGCCGACTTCTCCAGAGTGCTCTGACAACATGCAGACACCTGGAACCGGACTTCTGTCTATTCCTGCACATGTATGGCCCCAGTTCTGCATGTGAAGAGACACAAAGGAACATTCAGTCATTTCTGCCTGAGGCAGAATAAACTGTATATGAGCTCCTTGCGCAAAGCAGTGGGTGTGAACTGAAGGGGAGACTCAGACATTTTGGCGGTCAGATCCAGGTTCACCCAGCGCCGATCCCGGGGTTGACATTGCCTTGGCTGTGGTGGTTTTTTTTTCTCGAAATTCTGTTTTGCTGACAATCTAATAAATCATTGTTACATTTTCTTATAAATTTGGCTTTCAATTTGATCATTTATAACACTTGGAAATCTCGGTTTGGCTAGCTCATAACTGCAAATTTTTCACTCTTGTTCTCCACCTGCCTATTTTCAACGGGTTCTGTCCACACAAAACTTTTTGCATGAAAGGACAGAAGGATTCAAGAGAAGGAAAAGTGCCAGCAGAGTATTATCTCCTTCTACATATACTTGTGCTTTCTGACTGCCAATAAGAAGGCCTATTATACCTTGCTTTTGTCTACTGTGTTATGCCTAGCATTCCAAGGCAATAAGAGGGGAGAAGGATAGCTTTGCTCATTGCCTTTTCATAATTACAAAGTCTTTAAAGTAACTCCTTTCAGATAAACATAGGTAGACAATGGCTAGCATTCAGTGAAACTGATGAATACTACACTGAATGCAAAATGTATATAGAGTAACAAAGAGAAAAATGTGGCGCTTCACACTGAAGCCTTCACATGCCTTCAGGCCTTTTATGTTACTTTCTGTCTTCCTCGCTGAATATACATAACTTCACAAAGATCTTTTCAAAGAGCTGCCAAAGAGGCAATTCACGTTTTTATGGTAAGAGAGAACAAAATGTTTAATTCTGGTGTTAAATGGATTCACCCCTTCCCCTGGGACACCACACTTTTCTTTAAATACATTATTTTTTTGAGAATATATATTTTGATTTGAACAGCCACATTTTGCTTTATTTGAGTCAAAACTGATTATTGAGGTTGCTAGCCACACATGAAAACAGTCAGGGGAAAACATCCCATCCTATACCTCTAAAGGTTTTGTTTCACTGTGTTTGAAAGGAAGGCTCTTTGTAGTTAATACCATTATTTTTCTTTTCCAAGACCAGACCTTTAATTGCACCATAATTTCTCTTATCAACACATCTGTATCCAACTGTGCTAACACTTTACTCACCTTGAACTTTTTTTTGTTTGCTTTGTGAACATTTCTTTGTGGTTCTAAACAACATAAATTTGGTTTCCTCATCAAGAAGCTCATTTAGCTGCAGCTTGATTGCAAGTAATTTGCTGTAAATGTCTCCGTCTTTTAATTGTTTGTGCCTTTTTCTAATCTATAAACTGTAACTTCAGGCAGGTCATTTCTGTCTCACCATTTCCTCTTTGGAAAGGCATGTCTAATAACTCACCTCATATCCTGTGGCTTTAGGCATCTGAAATCCTATGAACAGAAGGGATAGACCATTGATTCAACTCCAAGTTCATTTGGAAAAAACCCTCCATAAAATCTCCTTTTTAAGAAATAGGAAAATAAAACTTCATCCATGAAATTTAGCTTGGTGGAAAGTAAATGTGCATCAGCATTGGTACAGAACTGACTCCCAGTTCTGTTTCCACAGAGTTTCCTTGTGACCTCCAAGAGACATGAAATTCTAAGTGCCAATTTGGGTACTGCTACAATCCTTGAGTTAATCAGAGTCCAATGAATTTTATTATCACAGTTCTGCATTGGCACCATTTCCCCTACTGGAGACAGAATTCATGATCTCATTAGAGTCTCTGGTCTAAGTCAAGCCAATGCATAAGGCAGCTTTGCTGCCTTTTTTTTTTTTTTTTTTTTTTTAAGTAATCTCATTAGAAGTTCTACCAAATATGGTATCCATATCAAATCTCTTTAATTCCTCCCACCTAATCCCCTTTACCCCCAAAGTGTAACATAAATGTATTAGTCAGATTAGCAGCACATTCAGGAATAATCCCTTCCAAAACAAGAGACCTATGTGTATTTTTCCTGATCCACAAACTTTTGTTTGTATTAATTATTCTAAAGCTGACTGACAGTGTGAATAATACTCTTCCCCCCTCTTGCCTGAATAGCAATTAAGGAATTTGCATTTTTTGCATCTTTTTCTTACAAAATAAGATATTTTCTGGGCATTTTCTGTTTTGAGCAAGTGCCTGCTCTGACTTTAGCTGAAGTCTGTGGCCAAGCTCACAAATGAATGTTTTCATCTCTATCTTAACTTTACAGCACTTGCATAAAGCACAAAACAGACGCAGGAGTATCGCAGCCCTGGGATGGAGAAAGAATGCCAAGCACAGTAGCTTTCTTTCTCTAAAAGTTCCTTAGATGTATTTTCCCACATGATCTCAAGACCATAGTTAGCTACTGCACTTGCCTAGTAGGGACTATGGATTCCACCCAGAGGAGTGCTGTAAGCAAAAAGAATGAGAAGCATTTTCTTATGGTGGTGCTAAAAATTTAGATAGCTTTTTTCAGTGCCTTGAAAAAATTTCATTTCCATTGTTTAAGCCACTGAAAATACTGTTGTGAAGATCACATTCATGCAGCCAAACTCACACAAATGCCAACAAAAAGCTTTTAACCAGACTGTGACAGCTTTCTTTGAGAGACTCAGCAGATGTGTGCTCATATACTCAGAGGAAAGTGCACTCCACACACATGTGCATGTATTGTCCTTTCTGAGTTCTCTTGTCTATTTTGCGTGTTTTCTTGGTGAATAAATGAAGGGAAGCAACGTGACTAGACAGGCTGCACGTTTTATCAACATTGCAAATATTCAGCTAGTTTAAGATATATTGTCTGAGAAGTTCTATTTCGTAAGCTAAGTGGCTGATGGCTTCTTGTATGACTCTGTAAATTATTAAAGCACTCCTGAAACTCTTCCATTCTTCTTCAAAACCTTTTCTTTCCATACTGGAAGCCTCATGAGTTTATTACACTTCAGTTAACTATGGGGACACTTCCCTCTGGCAAAGCCAAACTGTCATGAAGGAATGCCAAGGTCCCTCAAACTGAAAAAAAAAAAAAGTTAAAAAACATTTTATACCAGAGAAAGAGGTTAATTTTATATTAAAACTCTTACTTTCCCACACATATTTGCATGTACACATGCCTGGAACAAGGAAGCAATTTCCAATTGCCTGATTCCAGTTAAGAAAAGAAAACAGACAGCTTCTGCCTAAAAGACTCAGAATGCCAAGCCCCATTTTCAAATGTGATCTAACTCTTGGGAACCTAAAGGACACAGGAGTTAACAGGACTTATCTGCTAAAACACTTCTAAATAAGTACCACTAGCATAACATTTCTGGATGTCCCTTGGGGACAAAGCAGTGCAAGTGCCATTTGGAGACTTTATCATAGACTCCCAGATCTCATTTGCAGGGGGACGCATGATCTTCCATCAAGTGAAAATTCTGTATCACTTACAAAAAGTCCTTTGGGCTCCTTTACTCCCGATTTCTATCGCAGCTACTGAAATGCTGGGATGGCTCAGAATGCAGAAGAAGATATATAGAACACTAAAAATATTGATTCTAGGAGTAAAGTATCAAGTCTTTGGATTGATGAGGCAGATATGGTTAATAACAGGAAAGACACCAAGAAAATGCCACTAACCTGCTGAGTGGGAATGGTATAATACACCACGGCCATATGGACTCAAGTGAGTAATTACATATGAGTAACCCATCTGATCTTTCATGTAGCCAGGCTTTTATCTCAGATAGTCCCTTTTCCTCTGCTATTACAGCTTTTTGTTCTAATGAAGAACATCCTCCCCATTCACCACCCTTATCATGTCTAAGTAATCATTATACACAGATACAGAAGTGGCTGAACTCCTCAAAGCAGAGACATGCTGGGAAACTGTAAAACCTCCTTTTTGCAAAGCCAGGACAACCTGTACAGACTCACTTCTTACCAGCAGTTAATTCAAATATGTCTGGTTTTACTGGGAACTCCACAAATTTTATCATGATTCACATAGTTAAGAGAGTGAAAGAGTGCATTAAAAAAAAAGAAAAAAACAAAACAAATCCACTTTTCCTTCTCTTAGAATGACACATTTCATTAAAAGCACAGAAAGAAAGAAAGAAGTAGACTTGTATTTGATCATTACATCAACAGACTCACTGGTTAGCTCAAGGGAAGAGGAAGACTGTTGGACTATATAGGAGTAGTATTTTGAAAATACAGAGTATAATTCCCATAGCAAAGGCATAATATCTCAGCATGAATTTCCCTCTTGTCTTTATATCTGGATTGAAAACTCAGAAACAGCTTTAAATGTGAAATGAGTGTTTAGCTCTCGGATTATACACAAGAGGCAGAGGCAAGAAGAACAGAATAGCAGAGCTATGATCCGAAAAACATAATTGTGACTGGGAAATAAGAAGGTAGGTTGTGTTTTCCAGGAGAAGGTGACAAAATTCTACTCTTGTTAGCTTTGTGGAGATTCATAAAAAGTACAGAAAGGTTCGCTAACGTTGACTTCAGGCATTTCTATGTCAATCATTTTGTTTAAAGAAACAAAAGAGGAATGGCCAAGTCAGAGTAGGGGGACATTTAAACAAGTGAAGAGATGCACTTGTTAATGTGAAGTGGGGACAAAACTGGAATAATTCCAGGTTGACCTGAGTAAGAGGAAATTTCCCTAATATGAAAAGGAGCTTGAAAACAGGCATCACTACTGCCAGTAATAGCTTCCTTGTGGTTAATATTTTAATATTCACAGGAGCAATTCCAGCGTAGCCCTTCCTAAAGGGTGCTACAGAAACATGAGGGATTACAGTTTCATACCACATGTGATATCAAACCATAGCCTCCTGGGAGACTTTACAACATGTGAGAAGCTCAAACTGTGCAATAAAGAACCTGACACACCTCAGACCAGCGTTGCCTTCTGGCTGTAGACACAGATATTCAGGCTTGCAGGAGTGTCTGTTATGTCCATTTATAAACTGATTATACCATGCTGACACCAATATATTTAAGATGATTTGCTTGATTCCTATAAGGAAGTAAATTTACTCACTTGCTCGTGTCTGATGTTGAAGGTTTTCTTAACCCACACGCAGGAATCAGTTGGACATAGTAAATCTGACAGAAAGAAAATTTTCCCAAAATACTAGCCAGGGAGTTCCAGCCACACCAACAGATCTCTCACAAACTCCTCCTCTGTGGCTCTGGAAAGAGATATTTGCTTAGACTGAAGGCAAAGATGGGCAAAATTCCACTCTGTGGTCCAAAGCATAATTTTTCGAGAATTTGCATGAGATGAAAGTTTGCCATGCTTTTAGGGAAAGAAAAATGTCAACTGCTTGACTAAAAAAATGATCTCATTGCAGCAAACACTCATTGCTTTCTTTTTCTATACACAGGAAAATTAATCTGCTTTATACACAAAAAAGGGCATTAAGAAAATGTATTTTTTCATTTCTCTGAAGGTGTAAGTTCCCCATGGAAAACAGTTTTTTTAGGTTCTCAAAATCTTAGGACTAATTTTTTTCTCAGTTGGTAGCTTGTAGCCATATTAACCCCATTAAAATTTCTTGTTCTGCTCCAGACTGACACTGGAGTATCTCTGGCAGACAAAGACTAGTACCTGCACCTGGGATTAGTTCCATTTACCCTGTGCAGCAACAAAAGCTCTTGCTTCTTGGGAAGGCAGGAGTCAGTCTTCTGATTTGCTATGAAGTTATTAATGTTGCTTGATATTTGCTGTGACAGCTACTCTGTACCCTCTTTAATCATCTTCATCATGGTTCACAGCTCTTTTTTCCCTTCATTTCACTTTTGCCTACGCTTCTTAGGGAAAATTGCAACATACAACTTGATAAATCTTTCAGCCTTCCATGTATTTTGCCCCTTTGTCTTAACTTTCAAAAACTGTTTCACATTTTTTTCCTAGTCTTCAATAAGAGAACAAAGAAATATTCCAGATGAAATACTACTGAAATACTATTTTGAAAATATTCTGACTTTCATGGGAGAAAATTAGTGTGTAGCTCACATCCACTCAACAAGAAATTTGGTTATGCATTAAAAGAGCTCCTTCAATCCCTTGAGAAGACTTTTAAAAATTGTATTATGAATATTAGTTGCCTGTCTTTATTGTATTTATCTGCCTTTCCTTTGAAGTTAATGATACTACTTAGAGGAGCAACCTCTGCTACACAAGAGCTTCCTCCTCTCATGATACTTTTTTGAACCATTTCCCACTTTGTCACCTGTATGCCATTTCCCAGGACTCATTGTTCTCTGTGAAGCTGTAGGTGTGTCTGCCTTGTCTGCTGCCAGTCAGTCTCCCACTTCTGCCTGCCAGGGTGCAATGCACGACTACAGATTCCCTGAGGAATCTGCCATTCAGAGCTCCCCCAACAGTCCTGTTCCCTCAGCTGCTGCCAGAACAGGAGTACAACTTGGTTTGGAAATCCATGGTCCAGTTTGGAGATTGAAGAAATCTGCACCAGTTTAGGGGATTCATGAAAAAAAATTAACCAAAGAACACCCCACCCTAAAAATAAAATTCAACAAAAACAGGAAGAGAGAAAAATCCTCTAATTATCTGTCAGGCATGTGGAAAATACTATTGTACTTAAAATTTTACAAACAGAAAGCCCTGACTTCAAATTCTTGGGATCAAAATTCTGCTTCTCTCAATCACATTAAATGCATTCTTTTCATGTCAGTAGATTGTATCCATCACAGAAAAGAAACATCTCTTGGTATCTGGTGGTTTCAAAGTCTGATGATTATGATCGAAGTTTAGCATCTCAGTGCCTTACAGGGAAAATCCATTTAGAAATATAACGGGGGAAGCACGAGCAGAACTGCTCCACTTTGATTTCCAGCTAGGGTATATCTAGGAACTGAAAACATGCAAGTGTGGTCTTTTCCTTGTTTTTCATGGACTGTAATATTCATGAGAAAGTCTTAAGGTGGCTGCTTGCCCCACACACATACCCTTTATATTTCCACTCAGATAAAAACAACATTTAGCATTTAGAGTGGAAATGCAGAGCTTTTATAAGGTGACTTTCTCTCTTTCAGTAAAATCTCCACATCCAGCTCTACCCTGGTGCACATGACAACAGTCTCCAGTTCAGCTGCTGCAACATCAAAACCCACCCGAGACCCTGCAATCTCCCAAACACCACTCTGTATCACAGCATCTGACTCTTTCTAATTAATTTTCTTTGTTGTATGGAGAGCATCCAGGAGCAAATTGTTCTGATGAGACAGATAAAACATCAAAGGATGTTTTAGAATGAGTTTTAAAATGTGGCACGTTGACAGTGCTGCAGCCTGAAGCCGAACAGCATTCAAGCAGCCTGTGCCAGGAAGAGCCGATCCTTGGGGCCTCGTCAGGTGTTAGAGCCCTGCCTCAGCAGCTCATCCTTGCAGGGCAGCAAGAGCTTGGTCTGCACTTTGGTCTCCATAGTTCTGCCTCCTTAGCTGAGGCTGCTGACAGGAATGCAAGTTCTCTCAGTGGAAGGCAAAGGGGTCACATGTGAGGTGATAGAAAATGATCCCCTGATCTTGTACCTTCCCCCTCTAAATTCCATTCCTCTATCCCTTGCTCGCTCTCACTAATTTCAAATAAGTCCAAAGTGGCCATCAGACAGTAATGAGTTTTAGCAAATGGCAGGGTGGATGAATTTGAACTCCTAACCCAAGAATTAAAAAGCTCCATGTATAGTTATCTGTGCATTTAGAGTTTGTCTGTGTCTCACTAAGAGCACAACAGATAGCTCTGATTTCTGATTAGGTCCTTCCACTTCACAAAAATATCTACCTCAGCCAGAAACAGGAGGCACTCAAGCCCCACAACCTGATGCTTAAGTTTTTTCTCTAGCCTTACAGAACAAGAAAGGAATGTAGGCATCCATAAGACCAACTCAAGTCACTATAATTTTTTTCCCTTAAAAATATTGCTCACAAGATAAACAATAAAAAATGTAACAAAACTAAAAGCAAAGGAGAGTGAGAGATTAAGGCAGTACATAGGGACATATTCATTGGGCTTCAAGTGACTTCCACAGATGCACAAGAGCTGTCATTAACAGGACTCCTCTCTGAAATAAGATCTAGGAAAAAAGTGGACAGAAAACAAAAAAAATGTGGGCAACTTTTTAAACTGTGTTTTAAACTATCTGAAAAGGAATCAGAGGCAGAGAAGAAAAATGTCTGAGAGAAACACAGGAAACAGGTAAGAAATAAACAGTGCTCAAGATGCTAGAAAAGAAAAAAGCAAGGTCACAGTGGCATGTGTAGAGATGCAAAAAGAAGATGAAGCTCTGTGGGGAAAGCTGCTGGAAACTACAACACAGATAAGACAAAGCAGCCTGGCACAAAACAGGAGCCCTCATGCCCTGCAAAACAACATATTCCTTCCCCATCTCCTGTGCACCCAACACTGAGGGACTAATTTCAGTTCCCAACTTTGCTTGCAGAGAGGCAGAAAATTGTATGCAAAATGACTGTGTGCCCTGTAGAATTAACAGCAAGTATCAAGACAAAATTTTCTCCTGTCCCTGACTGTCAGCACTTTTCTGGGATGGAGGTCCATGGTACTATGATTACAAAACTTGTTGATAGGGGTACAAAGGAAGCTCTTGGAGGTCAAACACCACCCTTGGAAATGGAGCGACAAGTTTACCAGACTAACAATGTTGTTTTCTGTGTTTGACCTTAAACAAAACATGAAGCTTGCAGAGTAAAAGAAAAGCAGAGCTATAAACATGAACTGAAACAAGTTTTTCAAAGTTCTATTTAAAATATAAACACGAAAAGTTTGTATTTTAACAGAAAATCACATATGAACAGAAAAAAACCCATCCAAACCTAAAATCTGCCATTAGAACTACAATGGGAGATGTATTCAGAAAAGATATATTGCCTATCACTAAGTATTTCTATAATTCAAGCCAAGTAACTGAAATGATCAGCCAGTCCAGCCTGGCTGGAAAAGCTATTTTCCTGTGTTAGAACTCAGGTTTTATTTTATGTTATTTTCAGTAGTGTAGATGGAATGAGATGAAGAGATTAGGTTTCACCTATACTGCAATAAAGGTCTGTGGACAGAATTTATCTCCAGATCAGAGCTCAGGGCCAGACTTGGAGGCACGATGTGCAGTCAGTGAGCACAGTGACTTTGGTGGCCATCACCACAAATGCCAGCAGCACAACCAGCACCTCTCAGCATTTGGCCTTATGCACAGAGGTCTGAAATTAACTTCTGGTCAGATGGTTCTCTCCCAAGGATAGATGGAGTTTCACTGAAAACATTGTCATATGCTGTGTGAGATTATACTCTTAACATGTTCTGTTATCCTGGTGTGTTAGAATCCTTTGCAGTGAGGTAAACATCACATACCTGAAATAAAAATACCTGAGAGATCCAGACAGAACCAATATGAGGGAAAATAGGTATTTGTAAGGAGTTCTTGAAAATGAGATTTTCTGTCCTGTGTTTTGATTATGTTTTTCCCTTCCAAATGGGGACAAAATTCCAAATTTTCCTCATTTTTTCCCTTCACCTGCAATTTTCAAAACTTTTCAATTCAATGTTGACTGAATAGTGTAACTTTCAACATACATTTCAAAGCACATTTCAAAAAATCAAAGGTCATTACAAAGTAAAACTTAAGAAAACTTTGTAAAAACATCTTCAAAGCTTCCTATTGGAAATAATGACACTTCAGCATAATTGACACAGTGCTAGATTTTGTGAAGTCAAAATGGAAAGATGTTTTTGAAGTGAGTTTGGAAGTTGGCTGTAATATTCTCTCTAAATTTGAAATAACTAAAAATACAGTGATCTTTTGATCACATGACCCAGTTAGCCTGGTAACAACATGAGACATTCCTCAGGATTTCCCTTCCAGATAAAAGAGTTTGCTGCCAAAAGCTGAGCTCAGGATTGTCACCTCCATGTCCCTGTGAGATGACGGGACCTGCCCAAGGCCATGGTGAAAGAGCTGAAGGTAGGTAAGATTCTAATTTTGCAATCAGACCATGGTTTTTCTCAATGGGAAGCAGTGGAAGAGAAAAACAACTAGTTGTCCACATAGTTTAGAAGGAACCTGAAAGTCTCACTATGATGACAGCAGTTTTTTCTGGGAATATTGCATGAAACTGGCAACACATCATCACATGATAGGGATAATGTCCCTGTTTCAGAGACTTTGCAGCTTGCAATTTGGACATGCTTAATGGAGTAATTTGCCTTATGACCACGAGGCTGACCAGAGGGGCCAGAATGGCAGACAGGACTAGTTGCTGGCCTGGTTTTTGTTGTTTACCCATTTCCAGCACAAATTTACTTACTACCACCACCCTGTTGGTTACAAAGGCTGCAAGTACTGTTTGGCTCTTTTCCCCTTTTCAAACCTGGAAATGTATTCCACATCTATGTCCTCCCAGCCCTACTCTGCAGCGTTCTGTTTATATGATAATGGTGAGATAGCACTTTCTTTTCACAAGCTAGAAGCCAGGTTTCTTTTCCATTCATCCATTATAGAGCGAGAATAAGAGAATGAATACTCTCATATCCATTATAGATATCAAGAGACTGAATCTACCTTTTTATTCCAAGAGCTAGAGATGACTACATAGCTCATGAATTACAAAGTAATTTTGAGACACAACAGCAGCAGAAACAGTAGTAGCGTTTGGCACAATGTACCGCACAGATGTGGTATCCAGAGATTGAAAAGGAAAGGGAATTTCTGTCTATTTACCCATCCATCTCGTTACTGTGTGGCTTTTACTTCCAATGTGGGAAAATAAAATCTTTTGCATGCTATTTTTTCCATGCATACTCTAGTTAAATGCTGTTGATTTATGAAGCCTATATCAGTGGCATAAAATATAAGTATGTCACAGAATTTGAAGAGGTATGTTCAGACAAATATGCTGGAATACCTGCATCTGTGAAATAAGATGCATAGTAAAAATATAATAAATATGTTGTTACCATAAATTAAAGCTGTAAAGATTTTTTTTCTTACTTGCTGGCAAAGGGAGCTATCTCTCCAGTGTCAAGATTGAACTGCAGGGCACTAATAAAACATGACACAAATAACAAATAAATTTCCTCTGTATTGAATGGCTTGAGATTTATTGAGGTCTCTTATACCAAGATCTATCGGGAGTTGTATAATCCAACATATAAAATTTATAGCTAGGAGATAAAATGTGGATAAAATAACCATTGCCTTACAATATTATTTCAACTCTTGCATCTAATTTGAATATTGTTTTAGACAAAACATGAAGTTTTGGTGGGAAAAGGCATTTCCACTGAGTGAAAGTCATGACAGTACTTTGAAACTGAATTATGAAGAGAGAGTACATCAAGTTTTCCTGACATTTTACAAGTACATAGATTTACATATAAACTAGTGATCAGCTCTCTTTAAGTTACATAGGGGTTTTAGTCATTTGTACACATGTATTTTTTTTCCAGTTTTCTACAGATTTCTACTCCTCTTAACACATAGTTTAGGCATCCTATCTTGACTAATTTAAACTGTATGGAGCAGATCCTCAGCTGGAGACACAGCACAGTGTTGCATTGATTTATGCCATCTTAAAATCTGGCCAAGTTCAGCTCTGAAAATAAAGAGCTGACTAACCTGATTGCATGGATACAAGGGTGAGTACAGAGTGTAGCTATGTTTTCATTCATGGTAGTGTCAGTTCAGAGATAAAGCAATGACTTCCATGTTGGCTTGAATGTAAGCCAGCAGGAGGAAAAAACAGTTCATTTTTTGGACCTAATCTTACCTCTGCTTGATTCTGTGTTGGTGAAACTGCACTGACATAAAACTGTGATCACTCCCTATTTATACACAGAAACAGCAATGACTTCACATTTTATTCTACTGTTCCATTTTGCAGGATTTGCCATGGTGGATGTCACATTTTTCAAAACTTCATTAGCCTTGATACTGTCAATTTAACTGAAAAATAAACTACCCATTTTTCAATAGGAATAACATAATTTTTCAAGAAAATTCCCATATGGAATATTTGGGTATGGGAGATTGCTACCAACAAACCTGAGTATTTTACTAAGAATGTTTTTCAGGAAAGAAGAAAGACCCTTCTTTCCTGTAAATTTAAAGCATGTCTCTCTATTCTCTGATTTTCAGCTATTTTCTTTTTAAGAGATCCTGAAAAACACTGTCACCCACTGAAGAGGCCAATCTTCCTCTGCAACATAAATTATTTTTGAAAGGGTCCCACATTAAGATAAGGTGCACTGGAAATCCAGACCTTCCTCTTTGGAAGCCCAAAGAAGCTGAACAGTTGCAGTGATGGTGCAACCTCCCTCTGTGCTATTAGACCACCATTTAAACACAGTTTTAGTGTCAATTTCCAGGAAGTGAGAAGTAGAGAAAACAGCCTCAAGTTGTGACAGGGGAGGTGTAATTTGGCTATCAGGAAAAGCTTTTTAATGGAAAGGGTTGTCTCGCACTGGAACAAACTGCCCTGGGAAGTAGTGGAATCACCATCCCTGGAGGTATTTAAAAGATGTGGTACTAGGGGACACAGTTTAGTGGTGGACTCAGCAGTGCTGGGCTGATGGTTGGACATGATGATTTTAGAGGTCTTTTCCAACCTAAATGATCCTATGATCCTCTTCTGTCCACTTGGGTTAACAACATCAAATAGCTGTTTGCCTGAATATTTATTTATCAGAAAGTTGACACCTACTCCAGATTATTTAGCAAAGAACTACCAGCAGCTGTCAGAGGTAATGGTGTGTTTAGTGTTTACCTTGAAAACAGATGCAATCATTGACCTTGAGGTGAAAGGCTCAGCAACTTCCTCCTAAGACTTCTCAGCCCTTTTGATTACACAGTTAAGGAAAACATCTAAGTGAGTTTCTTTACAGAAACTGTCCCAGAGATTTAATGGCTAATGCTTTCTCTGAATTTTTTTTACTACTCTAACCTTTCTCCTCTTACAGGCTTAGGGAACCAGCCCTTCTGAGTGCTATCAATTAGTATAAAACTCTCCTTTCTGCACGTACATCCAGGCACTTATTTTTAGTTTGTGAGTTCGTGGGTTGCTTAGCAGATACATGATTCCATACCTGTTAAAACACTGGATTGAAAAGTTCAATCTCAATTCTGTTTTTCTTCCTGAAAAAAGCATGTGTGGAATGCAGGTGATTCTAACCCAGCCACACACACCAAAGTCATGTCCTCTGGTGAGGTCAGAGGTGCAGAGGCCTTTTTTGCCTTTTAGGTCTTTGATAATGATCTAGTGTAATATGGCAATATTCATCTTTCTGACAAAGATATTGACCTTATCTGTTTGGTGCCTGATTTATCTGTTTAATAGTTGCCCCATGTGCAGAACAGTGCAAGGACAATTTGGCAAAAAATCTGCCACAAAATCAACCCTCCACTTTTGGATTAAATGCCCACACTACAGGGGAATGGTTTGCCCACAGTATTCCCTGGGAATGGTCAGCCCACAGTATTCCCTGGTGATGGCCCAAATAGTGTCAGCCATGTGTTAGAAGTAAGCTTTTCTACCTCAAGGGCAATAATTTGGGCTAGGACAAAGGGTAGACCATGATGGTTAATGGATGTGGATGGTTTTGGCAACTGGGGTGCCTCCTGTCATTCCATGTGTGAGTGCATTTTGCTGCCTCTATTTTGTTTTGCCTTTTAATTTATCTGTCTGTAAAGTGGGTTTGGTACTTATACTTACCTGACCATAAGGAGCAGTGTTTAGACCTAATGAATACAGGCTTTTTGAACTCCCTGGATGAAAGAAACTACATAAGTGCAAATTATCCTCTTGTCTATCCTCTCTGAAGTCTAACCTACTTTGATGTGATTGTGATCTATGTCACTTGTAGTGTGCATTATAGGAGGGGTTATCACAGCAATGAATGTAACTATAAAGCTTTGAATAACATGAAGTAACTCATGAATGTCTAAGTTCAAACACAGGATGGAAATTATTATTTTAGGCATAGTTCCAGCCTTTGGTTAAAGTATCTTTAATTTTTAAATTACTTGCTCTCCATTTACAACTTTCATATCTTCCTTCACTCATTAGAGGCCAGACCCTCACTGGAATAGATTATTAGTACTTTGCTGACACCAATAGAACCTTTGTGATTTGTACTTCACTGGAACCTGGGCCAATGAGGGGTATCCAAAACACACAGCCTGGGGCTGTGCTCCATTGAGTTGGTCAGGAAAAGTAATGTGAACAAAAGGTACCAAATATGAAAGAAGAAATTTTTAAATTTTATACTCTTGCACTTATAGGGTAACTGTATAAGTTAATTAAACCATCTCTCAATTTGCACCACCATTCACTTTTGACCTGTGCACTAGGAATGCCTAATCTAAATATTTGAGAAATAATTCCCATAATTTTTCCTCTGCAGCTGACCCCATATAAGCCAGTAATGCAAGCAGGTGAGCAGGTTTACTCACATATATGACTATCTCAATTCCCTTGCTGCACTCTGTTCAGTTAGTGCCGAAACACCACATTCCTGTGGGCTTCTCTCAGCAGGAAATATATTGATTTCTGTTGAAGGGTTTCTACTAGGAGAAAACAAAACAAAAGCTTCCATTTTTCTAGTCCTGCAGTGAAGATTTAATGGGGAACAGAGTTTCCAGAAGGGGAAAAGGAAGGAAAAAAGAGGGAAGAAAAGAGGGAGAAGCTAAAACATTCAGAAAATTTACAGGATGCACAGAGAGAAGGATGGATATCAGAAAGGTAATTTTTCAGTTTCACCTCTCCTAGAAGTTCATTCGCTTGGAAGAACTGAGGTCCCAGCAAACTACTACCATAGATCTCTCGCAGGCAATGTGCAGGAAATTTTGGTTTTTAAAATCTCCAAAACATTGATTCAAACTCCCCAAATTCCTTCATGAGTACATAGCATCCCTACATGCACCTTCCCACACAGTGAATACTACATGTAGGAATGCAGGAAGCAAGAGGAGGAGAATAGCAGCTGGAGCTAGAAGACCAAACCCCGTTCAGCAGCTCAGCTGGGTGTTCCTTCTCACTCCTGGTTTCCAAGCAATAGTTCATTCACTAAAACCATTCTGCCCAATGCTCTGTCTTGTAATTATTTTTCAAAATAGGTTCTCAAAATTCTTCCCTTGATGGAAATCATGGGAAGGCAAAATATACCTACAGATTCATGCATTTGCCCTATTTGCTGCTCTTTGTTTCCAACTAACCTCCTTCCACCTTCATTTTAAACAGGAAGGACTTGCACTTCATCCCTGTAGAATCAATGGCAAAACCATAACTGGTTTCAGTGGAACAAATGCTTTCAATTGTAACAAAATAATGATGATACTTACTATTTTATTAAACTGTTGCATTTCATCCCCTTATGAAGCATTTCCTCCCTATCTTTTTTGTTGCTCTGAATGACTAATTTAATCAGCTTAATATATAATTAAACACATTCTGAAACACATAAATTATTTCCCTTGATATTCCTACATTTGAAACTAATTTTTTCATTGCCAAAATATTTCTTTGCCATCGATTCTTTTTGTATTATCATTACATTTAGCCTTAGATTGTGTAAAAAGCATGACACACCTGATTTTAGGAAAAATAAGACTCAGCCAATGATAAAAACAATTTTTTATTTTTTTCAGAGTCGTTCATGAGGGGATGAAGGATAATTTTCCAGGATAGTCTCAGTTCTGATTACAATAAGAGGCACTTCAAGTGTTCAGCCCTTGGGTTTCAATGTGCACTCTAAGGACTGCACTTTGCAGGCGCAGACCCTGACATACCTATTTTCTGAAGTGAATTAATAAAAAAGCACCTTTTTTTGGTAGTCCAGATAAGAGTGAAGGATTCTGAAGCCCAGACAATTTTCCCCCTTTCACTGATACCCATTCTCAGGATTTGTAAGCAGAGGCTGGTGGGGTCACAACAGGTAACAGACACGAGGCTTTTCTTCAAGAAGCACAATTCAGTGAGTGGGTTTTTCATACACTCTCCTATTCCTGACCACTTCTGTCTAGGCTATCAGAATAATTAACCTAATTTATACATCTGTAAGAGCCATCCTACCACAAGCAGTGACACAAATAGCCTTGAACAGTGCCCGTTCTGCAGGGAACTGGCAGCATTTGATGCTTCTGAAAATCAGACCACTTGTTCTGATACCTAGAGGCCAAAGAAAGAGTTCTGAATATGTAAGACCTTGACTGTGACTCACTATTTTGTCACCTTCTGCAATGCCACACAGGGATGCAATTAAAGCCTAGTAATGTTGGTTTGTATTTTTTTTAAAGGTGATTTGATGAGTCTAAACCCTTTCTAGATAAAGTGATAACATTTGCTTCATCAGACAGAGGGGCTAGGCTTGTGTTGCTTTGCATGAGCATATTTTGCATCTCTGCTAGCTGGCTATTAATTGTGCTAACCATTTTGTGTAATATTAGGGCAAAAAGGCACTCCTCCTGATATGCCATTTAGGTTAAATGCATTCTCCTTCTGTTCAACTTGTCTGATACTGTACTGTTAAGCCAAGAACTTATCTAAGTAAAAAGATTAAACATATCTCTGAGGAATGCACAAGATCATTACAGTTGAATCATGAGGTTAAAGTGTTGCACTGAGGTTGCAAAATATCAGATAAAGAAGAGATTGAAAGGATAAATCCTGACTCATTTAGCATAGTTGCCCTATTCCACCTGCTAATGAAATTGGTATGTAAAGTGCATTGAAAAAGGGCTCTGCATGTTAGAGGTTTCAGTACAAGTTACACTGCATTCTGCTATGGAAAATGATGGCTTATTGTAATCATTCTTTAGGCTTGTTTTTCACTTGGGATCAGAGGAATGTAATTCAAACATAAAGAGAGTTGCCAATAATTCATTCTCAAAGAGCCCTATAAAGATATGTGGCCAATACTGTGGCCTCTTTCAGGAAAAATAATGGTCAGACATTTTGCATGAAATTATCATTTCATTAATGTACCGATCGTTCCAAATGCTTTCAGACTTAAGTATGAATTAAACAGTATCATATTCATCTTAGAGCTGTAGATGCAAGCCTCATCACCTGCCATACCATTACATTTTATTCCCCTCTGGAAACAGACTCGTGCTTTTAATATCTGAGCATTAGGAGGCCAGTGAAGAAAAGCACTTCATCACGTAGCAGGTCTAGGGTGGGCGAGCACTAACCCTCTTCACTGGTGGGTACTTCAAAAGCAAGCAGGCCAATTTTAAAATAATTAAGAAGACATTGTAAGGTGAGACTGCACCAAAGAGTAATTATACTGCACTGTTACTGGATAATATTGGGGAAACAGGGATGTTTTCCGGACTTTCCTAGCAAGTTTGCATGCATAAGGTAAATGTAATATCACTTTAAGACAATGCATTCTACACATGGGGAATATAGACTGACATTACCTTAAAATTTAGGATGGTATTTTTTTAGTCAGTCAGAAATGAAGGTTCTCTGCCACATTTTGCATTATGCAAGTCATATATGACAATACTTACATCTTAAACTGCCAGAGGCACCCAAAGGTAGGGTTTTAAACAGATGTCAGGCTGAAGGTGTATTGAAAAATGATCACCAAAATAGTATAATTTAGACTTTAAGTACGGGCCTTAAATGCTATCCAAATGAAATTCCCATGACCTCATGGCTGTGACCTTTGAATCTCTTAGAAGGGGATGAAGATTTCAGTGAACTGTTGATAGCTGTGTTAGAATTGTTTGTAGGATCATGTGAAAACTGTATTTTGTATGAAGGCTGATCGGATCTCATCATGCAGCTCTGCTGAATCTGTGGTTTCCAAGTTTATCTGCTATAACAGGCTCTAACCACAGCCAAGGTGGGCAGGAGCCTAAATTCTACACCCAATTCTGCCACAGGTTACTACTCATAGTGCTAAACACTGAAAATCAAGTAGTTCCCCAGACAGGAAGAATAATGAGCCTCATTTCCTGTAAATTTATGGCTCATGGCTAATTGGATTTGGCTGTAGGGAAGATGAAAGAGCCACCTGAAGTTTTCCTTGCAGCTGTAGCTTCTCTGCAGGCTTTTTCCTGAGTGGATGGATTTTTGGATGTCTATTAAGGATTGAACAGTTTCTGCTTCCTCTTTCTCACTTGTCAAAGGCACACTTTTTTCCTGTGCTCACACACCTATTTTCACATAACTAATTGTTGCAATTATGTTCCTATAGTCTACTCACATCAAATTTGATTAAATTGGACTGTAGGTCAGAATATCCTAAAGCACACTTGATCCAAGCTCAGAAGTCTTGCTTCTATAAAAAAGATAACCAGCTTTTGGAGGCCAATTGAGTTTTACAGAGTAAACTCATTGTCCCACACCAGAGCCAAGGTGTCACAAGCTCAGAAAAAAATGCAAGTGAAAGTCAGGCAAGTAGCACTGGAATCATAATCACTAGAGTCAGGACACAAATTTGCAGCATTCAGCAGAGCTGTAGAGCTTGAGGTAGAGATTTCTGCCTGAAAATGTGACAGTTTCTCAACATTCATAACCAGCAGTCTTCACTTGGGCTCAGGTTCTGTCTTATTGTTCTGTTTATATCCTAGGGAATATTTTCATTAAATAGAAATCATCATTATTTCCTGGAAAATAGAAGACTGGCAAGCCGCCATTCCCCTCACTTCATACCAACCAGGAACTATGAGAGAGATGCTGCCATGGCTTTTCAGAGAGGTTACACAGAAGGCAATGAGGGAAAAGATCTCCCTTTCTCTTCTCCTTCTCTAGCTCTCCAAAGCTTACACTTCTCAAGTTGACTCCTGAGCCTTCTCCTCCTCTCTGCTTCCTCCCTCAGTGAATTAATTGCCTTTCCCATGTCTTAGACTCTTTTTCTGCTCAATAAAGTCAGTGTTAGCCTAACCCAAACAACACCTGCAGCTATCCTGATGGGTACTAGAAATCTGCAGGGTGTGTTATTAGTTGAATTTTATAGGTGGGAAAATTAAGATGGAGAAAATTTAAGTGACCTGGTCTGACAGAAAACATGGTTTGATGACTTCATATGAGCCTTACATGACAGCACACACCAAAACAGAAAGGTTTCTGCAAGTCTTATTGTGCAAAATATAAGAGTTTGTCTTGGTTATAGAAAGGCAACATCAACTTCTGATGGCAGGGCTGTTGCTTGCTTAAGAGGTTTCTCCAACTCTGATCCAGCCTCCCTGTTCAAAGTCCTTTAGCAATCTCTATTCACTATGATCTGGAAAGTCCAGCACAACTTACAGCTAGCTGGCAGAATGCTTTGTGAGGGAGTCTTGAGCTCTGAGATTGCTGAAAAATCTTCTAAGGGCTTTCATATCTGTGGATGGATGAGGAAACGGCAGCAGAGAGCAAAGGGATGGGAAGAACATGAGATCTTCCAAAAAGTGTCTTTGACTGGAGATTTCAGAGTACAGGAAGAAAGAAAAGGTTCGGTTATTTCTGGAGGGTTTTTTCCCCAAAAAAATTAGAGGTGAATCAAACAAGTACTTTCAGCCATTTTCACAGATGAAAACTCCCAACCAAAAATATACATGAAAAAGGAAGAAATGAATAAATGCAAGCAAAAAATTCCTAAGCCAGCAAAACTCCCGAAACATCAGTTTAATATGCTCCACATGTGAAATATTTATATGCATTTAAAACCAGATAAAATTTCACAGTGGTTGTCTTATGTAACCACAAGGTTGCATTAACAAGTCTGAAGGTGACAAAAGCATGAATGAATGTGGTAAGCTCTTTATGCATGAAAGAAACAAGGCCAACAAAGACCTCAGAAAAAAAGAAAAAATAACTTCACTTTATTTTGCTTTTCAGGCACCCAAGGCTGTGGACTATCTGACTGTATATTTTTTACAGTGCTGGGTTTGCATTAAATTCTGAAAATAAAGCAGGGATTTGCCTCTTTGCATGTCATAGCCATAATTTAAGGGGTAGAGAAGGAATGTTTTAACAGAGAAAATGAAAATATTATTTTATAAGCAGTATAGCTACAAGGCAATATGGGAAACAAAGCAATTAAAGTAGGAACTATGGATAGTTCCATAGAAAATAAAACACATCTAACATAAGAGTCACAGCAACTTAATGTGGGCTTATCTAATTGTTTAATGACTTAAATATGTCTGTGTTTAAACATATTCAAGCTGGAGAGACACAAGTGTATACAGACTGATTTAGAGAGGTCTGTACAGGCTTCTTTTGTTTTGCTGTTATTGTTATCATTGGGCCTTTAGAGAGAATCCTGTCCAAGATGCTTTCCTGTGTCTGCTCCTCACAATGATATGAAACAGACCTGACCTTAGCCAAAGTTGAAGCACATGTGATAATGTTTTTCATGGAAATTACAGTTAGTAAATGTTTGGCAAACAGGATCCATGGTGCTGCTTCCTGAGGCCAGCCTCCTCTCCACTGAGCAAGCCAGATCACATAACTCCTTCATGGCTCTTACTGACATGCAGTAAGTATCTCACATAAATGCATTCAGGCCTCAACTTCCAGTACTCCATTTCCAACACCTGATTCTAAGCCTAAACCATTATTCACAGCCAAATGATGCCACCTTGTCCTCTGTCTACGTTTTTTTCCTTTGGTGGCTTGCACTTCGCTTCATGATGATAAAGAGCAACCAGATCCTTCTTAGACTATCCTGCTAGTCTTTTAATCCTTTTAAGACAACTCTTCAGCCTTTCAGTGATCTAAACACTTTTCTTTTGTCTGTTTTATGTGCCCAGCTTCAGTTCAGTTCATCTTCTAGAATAAGAAACTTACTCCATTAGCAGCATCTCTCTGTCAGTGCCTTGTGCCTTGAACAATGGATCTAAAATTTTTCTTGGCTTCACTGCAAGCATCCTCCCAACATACCTCTGCAGCACAGCTGCCTTCCTTGTGTTTGAAAAGCACTAGTCATCTTCTTCACCTATGAATTAATAACTACATGCAGATTTTTACTAAATTCCAGGTGCCAATACCAGGATGACAACAAGTACATGTCTACAACCCAAACAGCCATAATTTCACTTACTACAAAATATTCTCTCAGACCATGATCCTCTGATACAGTGAAAAATAAGGAACATTAATCTGTACTATCCAAACCTATGATATGAAATATTCAACACATAATACCCATGTATCATTAAAGGGAGTACTGTGAGGCTGCTTTGGATACCAAATTGGTCTCCAATTATAATTTTCTCTTCTATTTTTTTTCACATCAGGGACCAGCAGGAAACCAATGAATGGCAGCTAAGCAATGAGAAGAATAAAAGCACTTGAAAGCAAAAATCATCAAGTCAATAATAATGCTGTTCCTATTATTGAGGGAAAACATAAGTGTTGTATAAATGAGCCTTATGCCTCTGTATGTCAGTCCATAAATATGTAGTTCTGAAGACAGAAATCAATATTAAGTAATTCACTGCAACAGATTTAATTAGATAACAATTCCTGAAATCCTTTCACCCTCCCTCCTTGACAAAAATTTACATTCCTTTCTTGCATATATGATTCTTGTCACACTAAAGAATTTTCAGTGGAGTAAATATAATCCTTAGAATTGCAACAATGAAATATGCAAAAGAGAGAAGAAAGGAAGGTTCCTTTGCAATGCCGATCATACTAACTGCTTTTGTAGCTAAAAGCTTGGTTGGGAATATTTCAAGGTATAATTTTCAAGTTAGAAAGTGATGAGCATCCTGTAGGAGCTTGGAAAAAGAGGGAGGTCGAATCAAAGGATGCTGAAAACATAACCTAATACATAAGAATATTGTAAATTTAAACATGAAAATGGATCAGCTTCCCTTCATTTGAAATGGGAAGTTTCCTGAATATGTATTTAAAAGAGAAATAAACCCAACCATCACAGCAGAACACTAGTATTCACTAATGAACACTGGATGTTAAGGAGAAAAATAATACCTAATGTATGATAAAGGTCTAAGATATATATATATACCTTGCTCTAAAGTCCACTGAGTCTGTTATGGGGATACTCTGTATCAACTTGGAAAGACTTTGGATTACACCCAATTTGTACTGAAGCAAAGGCAGACTCACAGAAAATATCAAGAGTTCAAGTGTCTGTACCTTTCCAATAATGTTAGCTAAGAAGGGGATTCAAAGAGATGCAAGAAATTCCATCCTGCAGTCATCCTTTTTCAAAAGGCTCTGAGGATCTTTGCCCCTTTTTCTGGCAAGAATGAAAATATGTTATATTTTCCGCCCACAACAAAATGATCATCATCCCCACTGGTCTAAGGCATGATTTGAGTTCTGAGGAAGTACTTGTTCTTTCTTCCCCTGCTACAGTTCATCAGGTGGGTAATTCTCACTACTAAAAGTCAGAGCCACAGGATGTCCTCTCAACACAGGTAGAAAGAATGAAAGCTTCACAACATGTAGGAAGGTTAGGCCTCCTCATTTATTTTGGGCTGTTTGGTGGATTGCCACTGAGTCCCTGTTACCTAAAAATTGCCCACCAGCTTTCAGGTTTTATGTTTTTTTTTCCCCCCCAAACCTCTATTTTAAATAAATAGTCTCTATAGCAACTGTTTTGCATCCTGCTGCATCTAAAGGATAGGGACAAAAGGGATGCAGTAGATTTCAAGGGATGTTTTAATTTCCAAAAGTCCTAAACACTTCCTAAACAGCAAATGTACAATTTCTATGTATAATTTGTATATACTAAAATTTCTGGAATTCACACAGATTCCTGTGACCTCCCACAAAATGCCTTATTTGAGATTCCTGACAGGACCTGGCCCAGCAAGCATGGTGAACTGTGCTCCCATCCTCCACAAAGCTAAACCCCAGAGTTTGGTCCCAAAATAATCTCAGTGAATAGTCATGTTTGTCCTTCAAACTCCACTCTATCCAGGACCACGCTGGAAACAAGCACGAGCTTTTAGGCCAAAATGTCTCAGAGGTAAAGCATTATTTCTTTTCCAATGTGGTGGCATTACACTGAAGTGTGTACCATTCATTTCCCACAATGAAGAACAAAGATAATGAACAATGACTTTGAAATTAATATGCAGTAACAATAAAGCAGTTGCTTAAAGTAAGTCATTCAAAATTATTTTGTTTCTAGTTTATAACAAAGAAATATTCAGCCTAAAGATTTCCTCTTTACAAAAGCACTCTTCTCCAAAACTGCCATTTTGCCTTCACCTTGGCAATGTTTACTTTTTAGCTGCAGCTCTGGAAAATTAATCAGTGCATGCTTTTGCATTTTAGGCTAATTTAAATGAAAGCAATACTAGATTGTATTATACCTCCTTAAAATACTATTGTAAGAGACAGCCTGGGGAACCACTCCTCAGCTGCTTTAGAACAATGCACAATTCTGTTTAACTTCCAAAGCAGCGAAGAATGCTGGTTTATCATAACTGCTTGGAAGGTTGCCATGCCACAACCTAATTCTTTTCTTTATTATTGCAATTTCCTACTTCTGAAACTCAGAGGACGGATACCCAGTGGACTGGGGAGAATATTTTCTGATTCTGACACCTTTGAGAAAATCAAGCTATGCCGTTTGCTTATCACTCATCGAACATGGAAAAGCTCAGGCAATGCATGCACACTCTAATAATTGTGCAGTGCCTTTGGATGTAAGCCTCTGTGATATATAGCTGCATAATGGGTGCTGAGAAGGTTCTTTGAGCAGAGAAATATGCTGCGTGCAGCTAAAACACCATGTTTTGTGGGTCTGCAAGAGTGTATGCTCTCCAAAAACCCACAAAGCATTTCCTTCAGTTTAACATTCATAATCACATACTTTAGAAGTAGTTCCACGTACAAATTACATGCAGAGTTTATCTGTAGAGGTAACTGAAAAAGAGAATAATCTTTGGGATGAATAGGCATCGGTTATTTTTACAATAAGGCAGATTTCTGGTGACTGAAATGTTTATTTGAATTTCAAAGATTAGAGAAGAGCAGTTGCTCCAGATGAAGCTACTGATAAACTACCTTGTAATCTTAATTTCATGAAAATACAAGCTATGTTTCATAACATTTATGTAAGTTTGCTTTCATTCTGTTGAACAACACTGCAAGTATTTAGTTCCTGATGGAGATACAGTATTGTAGAAAATATCTTGGCAATGTCAAGACCAATTTTGATGGCCAGGCAGAAAAGCAAAGCCACAGAGGCTGGGCAGCATCACACCTGACCCACAGACTAAGGTGGTTTTATCTCATGACAACCAGAAGGGAATTAATTGACTATGACCCCATGGGAGAGGGGAAATATGATTAATAAACTCCTTACTTGACTAGGAAACTGTGGGCACTCAGACCTTCTCAAGACTAGGTGTACTGTGTTTTCAAGAACACTAGCAATGGAAATTCCTAGCTATGCTCAATAAGCCTTTGGATATTTTGTCCTCTAGACGATAGAGATCTTCATGTTAAGAAAAACAATACTGAAATGGATGAAAATATTTCTGCTTTTGGTGGAATGGAGCACCTTCATTTAAAGAATGTTTTATTTTTTTTTTCCCGAGGCCTGATTCACTCTAGTATTTGAATACCAGAAGGCTTTGGACTTCCAAGGGTTTGTTGTTTTTTAGCTTTTCAATAATATCCATGATGACAGTATAATACTTCAGATTTTGAGAAAAAAAACCACAAACAACAAAACACATGAATTAGGTTCTTTCTCTTTCTTTTTTCTCTTAGATATCCATTTGTCTCCATGAGTAACAAAATCTACAGGAGAAGCTGGATCAGGCATTTCTTTCAATTTCAACTAAGAGAATAAAAAATAAAAGAAAGAAAAAGAACAAAAAAAGAACCCCAAAATGGTGAGCACTATTGTTGCTGATGAAAAATCTTTTACCTTTAAAAAAGGCCACAAAATCCTGTGATCTCCAGGATCTTTAAAGATCGCCTGTGATCTTTACTCAGTCAAAATTCCTATTAAAGGCAATAGGAATTTTGCCTAATGAAAGAGAAAAAGCTTTCCCCCCAGAACGTCAGTATTTTACAGAAATGTTTCAAAATCTGCAGTTGTAATAAGGTCATCTAGAAACACTTCTGGAATAGTTACACACTTTTCCATAATAGCATTGCAGCCAATATTTGTACAAAAGAAGACATGAATCAAGCTAAAATTACCCTCAAGATGACTTTAAAATTCTGAAATCAATATTTAGTTTAGGAATTAATGAAGCTAAATTACTTAAATTAATTAATTAAACCTAATGGATTTAGCTTAAACTTTAGAAGAACTGTAAGAAAGGAATCTTTGGCAGGCGGAACTTGTCTTCTGTGTTTTTAGATTACTACATAACTTGTCATGCCTGAATCTCTCCAGGCTGCCTATACTGTGACTAGGAAATACCTAATAGTTACAGAAAGGATTCAAGGACAAGTGTTTTGTTTTTTCTCCCCTCAGTGATTCTTTACATGCCCTCCAGTAAACTCCTTAATTTCAGCATATGTATTTGTTTAAATAGGAAAAGTTACACCCCAAAAAATAATCCAAACTTGCAAAAAGTGCTGCAAAATGTAATTATTATTTAAACATGCTCAGTGATCCATAGGTGACAGAGTCTAAGTACAGTGTGACTGTTACACCTTGGATTGGTGTATGACCATGAAAATAAAACTCCCTTTACTGCACACCAGATAAATTAGTCTGAGGAAAGTGGACACCTGTAGCTCAGATGCCCATCAGCCCCTGCAGCTGGGCTAAACAGGCCTTTGCATGTGTGCACACATTCCAACACCCAGCTATAGACTGTTACTCTGACTGTTCCCAAGTATTCTCATTTCACTGAGCAGGTTCCAGCAATCAGATGGATTAATGACATGTTGCTTCATAACACCAAGTCAAGTGTTCCTCCTCATGAAAAGATAAAGTAAAATAAACCACTCCACTAACAAGATTCATTAAGGAGGAAAGCAGCCTGATTCAACAGAGATGCAGCGCAGCGCACCTGCTGCACAGCCTGCCTACAGCTCCAGCTGCAGGAGGGGAGGAGGGAGAAAGTGCTGGATGTCATCCAGCACTGCCTGCCCCCACACACTGTGCTATCCCTTGGAGAACATCCTAGGATGCACAACAAATCCCTGCAAAAGACTGTATGCTAACTTTTGTTTCCTAAATTGCAAAAGGTCTTGCTGTCAAGGAAACATGAAGTTAACTAATGCATTTTTCAGGCCTTCTCATGTTGTTATGTCTCACTTCCTCTCTCCTTCCCCAACACAAGCTGCCAGAAAGAGCAAAAGCACAAACTTCATAAGCACCAAGCTAATGATCTGAGCCCAAAAAGCGATTAGAATCCTCAGGTCAATTTGGTGAACCCTGTGGATGCTCATCTCTTAGCTCAAAGTTTCAGCAGCTCACAGACTCAACCTCCAGAACACCATCAGCTGCAAGCCTCTTTTAGCCAATCTCCCATGACATCTTATTTTGGTATCTGCAGTGCATTATCACTGCATCTTTACACCTGTCAACCCCACCCATACCTTTATCATGGTTATCACTAGTGACATAAAAATTATGGGAAATTGCTTCAAAAAGCAGGCAGACATAAACAGGTGGCACAGGTATATTTTGTTATTGTTTTTGGTAAAGAAACAAATGCAAATTCAGAACAGGACTTACTATTTATGCTTCCTTTCTGTTTGTCTTATAATATGGCTATTTGCACTGTTTCTGTCACAGGTTGCAATAGAAGCAACTGAATGTCATGCTCCTACTGAAGCTGCAGAAGCTTTGATTTCTCTGAGCCTGGGATTACATCTTCTTTTTGTATTCTCTTATCCTACTGATTTCAGTTCTGAGCTGATGCATCTCTAGATGTCATGGCATGCTTTGTAGTGACAAAGTTGTGAACAAAGTACTCAATGGCAGGTAATCTATGTGCTTCCAACACCACAAGTATCAGTTACTTTTTCATACTCTGTTTCTTATAGCAGATTGCTCTGATGGCTCTTAGCAAACATCAGGGCCGGGATTGAAGAATATGGTGAGTGTTTAATTCTAAAAATGACAAATCAAGAAGTCCTAAAATAAAAAATCTGGAAAGAGACCTTTCCAAGCCTGTGTGGCTGCTACAGCTAACACTAGCTATTCTGCCTCAGAGCACTTCAGGATAGAACAGATTTTGTTTCAATGTGAAATGCTTGAAGTTTTCCTATAGGGTGCAGTCATTGCTGTTTCATGTGTTAGGGACTGAATCTGGGCTTAATTACAAATTCAGTAATCTGAGCAGCACTCTATAATCATGTACTGAGTAAGAGAAAAAAATATATGAATGCCCTGTGTGTTAAGATAGAGATCTTTATGTGGGGCAAGATAAAGAAATGATGGTTTCCTCCCTAGCAAACTGGCAAGGCCAGTGCAGTGCTGACACAGGCAGGCATGGCACTAGTGACACTTGAGCAGGATGTTGCACTGAGCAGCCACATCTTCAGACATTTGTGAGGAGGAAATGAAGGGAGAAGCTGTTCCAGCAGGAGGGGCAGCGTGCAAAGCTGGATGAGGAGACAAAGAAAGCAGTCAGATAGGAAGTGAAGGAAAACTCGTGTGCAAGGGAGGGGTGTAGAAGTGGCAAAGAGAGGACAGAGCCGACTGTAGCTGCAGCCCACTCTCTCTGAGCAGCCCACGGGAATGTGTGACCAGACAAAGTTCCCAAAAACAGAGAGGGGCAGGATCTGTCACACAGGCTACTCGTACACTTGCTGGAACCCTGGAGCTGCATGCTTCACTGGAAGTGCTACTTCTGCTTCAGCCCACACATCTGCGTGCTGTTGATGAAGATTTCTATTCTCTGTGAAGTCATAGCAGGCCTCAGCATTAATAATACCCGGCCTGAACTCGTGCCCTTTTAAGCCGAGCTGTCAGGAGGGGGCTGCAGTAATGCCAACCAGAGCTGACATGGAAGTGACAGGGCACAATGGCCCCATTATCCAGAGCACTTGCACTTGTCCCACACTGGGGGAAAATCCCCTGAACGATGTCAAGACCTTTTAAATGTCAGGCTTTCCCAGCTCTGGGCACTTGTGCCTTAAAGCTCCTAAAAGAGCAGCGGAATCTGGACTGCAAAGAGTCACTGCAGGCTTTTTACAGAGGAAAGCCAGCAGGGGCAAACAAAAAGAAGAAAAATGTGCCTGAGAAAAGAGATTTTTGTATCAATCTGTGAGATTTTGCCTGGTAATTAACTCAGAAAACATGGAATTGTTGAAAACAGTTGATCTGAGGTTTCCTTGGGAGAGGGGGAACAGATTGAAAGTAGTGGTGTTGAGGAGTATTTATTAACAAGTCTCTTTCAAATTGAAGGGCAAATAGCCAATGAAATCTGACTTGTGAATTTAATAAGGTTTTCTCAGCATATGGTACCACTCAGGGGACATGAAAAAGACATTTTTGTTACATATGTACGTGTGACTGGCAAGGAAGCTGCAATGAGAAGACTGAAGCAAAAATAGATGTTTCTTGTAAATATATTTGAGCACAGGAAATGAAGCAACAAAGAATCTGTCCAAACATCCATTAGTGATAATACTAATTCTTGAGAATTTTGAGCTGCACGACTTGCAATGTGAATGCTCTGAACTCCCTGTAGAAGAAATAGGAATGTGCAAAATAGCAAACAAGAAATGAATAGAACCTTTTTTTTTAAAAAAAAAAAGTCACTTGTGCAAAATATTATTAATTGCAGGTCAAGACTTTGGGGAAAAATAATAATTCACAATAAAGTGATTTACTATGTATGGACTCATCCAATGTCCATGCTCCAAAACTCCTGCAGACTTCACAGGGTGCCCGCCCCCAAACTGTTGGATCCTTTTTGTTCTTCGATCCACAATTGCAAATTTTAAAAACTTAACTGAGAAGTACAGAAAACTCATGAACTGCAAATAGAGAAGAAAGTTGTCCCACGTGAACTTGGAAATATTCCTAGCATTCCCATTCTACGCTTGAAAAAATTTCAATGGGCTTTGACTCAAGCCTTTGAACATGGGGATTGTATTATGAAGAACAGAATTTTTCAGCAAATCAGTTCTTTTGCTCTAATATCCTAGGAGAATATTATACTTCCAGAGTACTAGAAGATCCTTGTGCTAGGTACTTCACTTTTGGTAACAATAGTAAATTCCTTGAAAGGAAAGAATCTTTTATTAACTACCCATCTCATGCTGTGGACACTTACACTCACTTGGCAGAGTACAGGACTGTTTAAATTGCAGCATTCTGCCCAGGTGAGCTAGATATTGGCAAAAGTAGTGCAATGTTTGGGCAATGTTTGGGCAATCTTCCAACAGATATTGTATTTCTCTATTAACAATCCAAAAATGTCACATGTAAACCCATGACACCTACAGGTAAAATGATGCACTATTTTGTGCTGTCACATGTGTCTTTGCTCCTTCTACCAGGTGTGAACTCACATGGAACCAGATGGGATTCAGACTTCCCTGGTTCTGTTGAATGAGGATACCTACGTCGCATGGGAGAAAAATTATAAAAATTTTAAGTTGTACATGGTACCATTCTTTCATGGTCTGATACCTTTTAATTTTGTATCAAAGATGGAAAGGTAAAGGGAAGGAAAGCTAGAAGCTGTATCTGAAGCAAGTTCTGCTGGTCTGATGGCTTTTTGCCTTCCAAAAGCAGCCATGCTGTTTGACCAAAAATTCAGCCCACACAAAATTACAACACCAAAAGAAAAGCCTCATGAATTACTGTTCACAAAACATGTCTATTACAATCATGTTTTAAAGTACTCAGATCATTCTTAAAGACTAAGAAAAGGAAAGAAAGGGGAAAAAAAGGAAAAAATAAAATAAATATCAGAAGAATATCTTTAAGTAGTCCTGCACCCAACAGAGACTATTCAAGAATTCTCTTAATCTTTTTTTAGAGGTGCCAAGTAATTCTTACAAGTTCATTTGCACTGCCTTATTTATATTTTATTATTTTCTTCTCTTTAATAAAATTTGGATGTAATTTCAGATTCTGATGTGACTGCTGGTAGCCTTTGCCTTATGGTCCCTTCTTTTCTTCTTACATTTGATCTCTTCCTTCAGCAAAGGTGCTACATTTGATGATCAAATATCTGAGTAGGGTGACTGCCCATTATTTTACAGCTTTGCAGGCTGGCATTCACTTAAAAAACTCCAGGGTGAAAGATAGAAAGGTGATCCTTTCTTTGCAGTGCTCCTAGCAAATAAGCATTAATCTAGTTTGAAGATCTCATTATTTAAGTCAAGATCTGCTTTTAGTTCTAGGCACATACATGCGAAATGTTCTTAGCAATGTCTTATGATTCTTGCTGATGTCCACTAAGAGGCCATGAGTCTCCTAAAAATGTATTCATTATTCACTAGTATTCAGTGAGATTCATCACCTGTCTGCTGCATTGCCTGCATGCTGTTCCTTGTGCAGAGCCAAGCTTTGAATTTCCAATTGCTTTTACTAAACATGGGTCAGAGTATTAATTTCAGCTTCTTGACTGGCCAAGTGTAGCCTGTAAAAGAACCAATTTGAGCAAACCCTAATGACCGAGTGAGAAAAATCAAACAAACCCTTCCAAGGATCACTTTGCAATACTGACTTGATATTATTCACTGCTGCGAAGAATAGTCCTGCTTTGACCACACACACACACAAAAAGGCACCAATACAGTAAAAAAGAATTTGCTTAAAAACCACAGTAAACACTAACAGAATGTTGGGTTTGTGTGTAATGACCCAGCTGTCCTTATTGCCATGGCTGCAAGTTCTGCCTGCCTGCTGGCTGCAGAATGATGGGATCGGTGGGATATCAAGAGCCTGACGTTGCTGCTAATCGGCATCGCTGGGAGCAGGATGGATACAGCAGAGCCTGCCTTCCTCCCCAGCTGGGCTCCCACGGCAGAGCTGGAGATACAGCAGGAGGAGAGGCATCTTTGGGAAGGCATGGGGGTTGTGAGGGTTCGGGGTCAGCTGAAATCCTGTCAGAGAGCCCTTCCTGTGGGTTCTGTACCCAAAAGCTGTGGGAGCAGCTGGAGCAGCTGTTGGAGGGGGAGGCTGAGTGCCCAGAGCCTCACGCTCTGCTGCACCACTCCTCACAGGGCTCATGCTTCAAGAGTATCAGTAACTGGTGTGTATTTTTACAGGTGTGACACTGCACCTCCAGTGAACACACCCTGTAGGGTGAAATTCCTCTGTGGCTAAGAATTGCAGGACTGACAACTGCAACTTCTTCATCTCCTTTCTTGTCTTTTCTCATGGTACTTTCCTTTTGCTGCCACTGCAGGCTTTTGCTAGGGTGTGGCAGAAGCTAATTTGCTAAACCAGCAACCTTAAGTTTCAAACAAATCTTAAAATAACTCCAAAACATTTATAAACTTTAAAAGAATGCAGAAAGGAGAAGCCTGAGGAGAGTAAACAAAAGTGCCTGGTTTGATAGTCATGATGAAAACACCCCATAAATAATTACAACACAGCTTGGGCAGCTGTCCCCCCAAGACAGTCACATACTTGCTGTTCTAAATGAAATAAAATCTACTTTTTTTTTTTTGCTCTTTTAAAGAATATGTTTCTGTAACACTTATAAAACTAGAGCAGAGCTACCCTTAGTGTTGGGGTGCCAGGTCTCCACTGCTTTTTACCCTTCCTGGCTAAAAAAAAAAAGGGTTAAAAAAAGGTGAATTTTTTTTCTTGGAAAGTAACTTTAAACTTGTGTATGTTGAATATCTGCTGACAGGAAACTTTAAATTCCTACTGGCACATGTGTGGGCCCTAAGTACTCACTTGTCCATCCAATTAGTGGGAGGAGAAAAAAAGGGAAAGAAAATGTTCAACTTCAAGTTCTTCAATCGAACTTAACAACCCAATTCAGTACTACAATATTTGTAATCAGTGAAAACAATAACTATTTTTTATTGAACACTTCTGAATAATGAATAAATTTAAGAAATTTGTAATCTGTTTTCTAAGAAGAAAAGCAGGCTAAATTAATTGAATAAATTATTCATTGTAAATTATGGGCTGAAGTCTACTACTGTGCCCTTGTATATATACATTAATTTTCTGGCATCTCTGCTGAGCTTGCTAACAAGGATACCAATTAGTAACAATGGCACTGGTGATTTTATTTTAGCTTTACTTGTCTCTGCATTTCCTGGTTTTGTTTGGTACCAAAAGCAGGTCTTACTATAAGCACACAGATTTTTCCATCTCAAACAAAATAAGAAAATACTCCCATCTAAAAAAATAACAGCAAATGGACAACTTGTCTGAGCTTTAAAGCTTGGTCCTTCAGTAAGAAGTCTAAATCCATTTCAGCAATTGCCCACACTTTCGTATAAGTATGGGGAATAAGCCTTCCAGTGCTCACAGTTGTGGCTTATCTCTAGTTAAGAAACAGAAAAGAGACAACTGACCCCAGCAACAGAGAGACTTTAAACTTAAGGTATGCAAAATAAATCTTATTTTATAGCAAATACTTATCCTTGTGTAGTGATTTGGAAAAATACATGTTACACATCTGACTTGGGTAAACAAGTCAAAGTCAGTCAAAGAAAAATCCATCTGGGGATTCACAAGAGACTCTCTGGCATGGAACTCAGGGACAGAAAGTACAACACAAAGGATTCAGCCAAACCCATAGGGGACTTTTTAATTAAATTCAAGCAACTCAAAAGTTTGAGGCAGCACTGAACTACACAACTGGTGGAATAATTTGATCAGGTTTTATATGTCTACAATATAGGTCTCTGTCAGTGACAGCTCACTGCTTTTACAGCTCAGCTTTTAGTGCAGTTTCTCCTCATTCAGGTGCCCGCATAGGTTGAGGTGAGCTCCTGGCCAGCCTCTTTCTCTCCATGGATTGCACAGTGAAGCAGGGTGGTCACTAACTCAGGTGAAGTCAGCCACAATGTGGATGTCTGGCTGACCACAGCCACTTCTGCCCCAGGGTGTAATTGGAGATGGAGGAGGAACTGTTCTGTTAACACCTGTGAACAGATGCTGAACATGAATTGGTCATTCTTGGACAACAGTGTCTCTAGTTTTAGGAAAACAATGATGAAATGAACAAAGAATGAGCAAGACAGCTAAAGCCCCAGTACCTACTGCCTTCCTCTAAACCCAAACTGAGATATTTTCCTATGCCCTACGCTAGGACTATGGACATATTTCTTGCCATGTGATTCAAGGCACTGAGATAACCAAAGTTTACACAAACTGGAAGGATTGAACATGGCAGATATTAGTCACAAAATGACTCCATCTAAAAATTACAGATGACTCAGGTAGTGCATGGATCTTAAATATATCTCTGCCATTGCTATTTTTCACAAACGTTCTCTTCTTGTCTGTATATCCCTTTGCAGTCAGCTGGAATAGCACCTCTGGAAAACTCAGAATTTCTGAAGAACAATGATCTTTTTGTTAAGGGTTAAAGTAGTAACTAGTAGTATCTCATTTGATAGTAGCACTATCAAATGAGAACAAAACTTCCTCATTAATGAAACTCTTGATTACCAAAGCAAAAACCTATGCTAGGGATATGCTGTTATTTGGCTCCTATTACTTTGACTTTCCTTAAGGTCTTGAAATCCCTCACTGACTGTTTCTTTAGAGAGAAAGGGGAACTTGGAGATGTGGTAGCAGTGCACATTCTGCTCATTCTCAGGGAGAAGTAAGCATGAAGGTTCACCTGAGTCTAAAAAATCACCAGGTGACACTGGTTTTGAGAGAAAACCCTAATGTCACACTGTTAAATAGGACTGAGAACTTGGGTGTGTGACCACTTGGGCTCTGTATCATCCAGGGATTTTCTATCAATCCATTGTGTCTATCAAGCCACTTCTGGGATTAATTGCTATATGTTTCTGCTTAGCCCTGGGGAATCACACTGGCAGAGAGTTGTTGCAAGGGGAATGGAATGGAAAATGATCTTGAAGTTCTTTTCTATCAAATGCTTTGCATGGATGGACACACTCATTAGAGGTATTGGCTAGGGGTGGATGTGTGCAGGAAAGAGCATCCCAAGACCTACAGAGATAGAAGGAGATTGCTTTATTTTCCGTACAGCATAACCTGTGATTTCCTAGATCATTATTCAGCTTGGTTTCTGTGGCCGTGTAAAAATTAAAGAGAACCAGTATGCCTCAGTAAAGGGTGAATGCCAGGTTGTCTTTGTTTCCTGCTTACACAGTCTCTTATTTCCTTGTTAGATGCCCCCAGTGACAGCAGAGCTGACATTGTCACAGTTTACATCACATAGACAAGCTGTTACAAGCCAAAAGAAAGCTGATTCTTTCCTACATTCGTGTTGATTTTCAGTATAATTAATCCCTGTGGTATAAGTGGCGTGGGACTGGATTTTGTTCCTTCTTTTTAAATTTAGCTCCTACCCTTGCTGAAAAATCATAGTCTTATTTTAGTTTCCTTTAATTTGGCAGTCCAATAAATAGTGAAGATGGTATTCTGCATGGTTCATCATTCATCTCTATAAATCTTGTTCCAAAGAATAGTAAACATCACAGTTTTTACTGTATGAGAAGTAATAAATATTACAAAACCAGAGGATTATCATTCTGCAGATTATCTGGAGCAAAACAAACAATTTCAAATTCACTTTATCCACTTGTAATTATTCTTTCAGGCTTTTAAATCTTACTCATCTCTTCACCCAGCTATTTCTCATATACTAAACTTACTGGAAAATAACTAACAGGAACTAAAAAAGCAATATTTATACATTTCACTAATTATAACTACAAGAGAGGGAGAGAGCAGCTCATTAAATGACAAATCTGTGAAAGACTTTAAAGACAATGAAGAGGGACAATGCTTGCAAATTGATGAATAAGTGGAACCCTACATTTACAAGATTTTCACATTTTTTTGTAAATACAAAGCAATAGTTTTTTCCACTGAATTATGAAATTTCCAGAACCCTAATATTAACAGACTTAGTGAGAAAATGTTTTTTTTTTAATATAAAACATTAATTTAATCATAGAATCATTAAGGTTGGAAAAGGCCTCCGAGATCAGAGTCCAACCTTTAACCAAGCACCATGTCAACAAAACTATGGCATTATGTGCCACATCCACTCATTTTTTGAATACTTCCAGGGATGGGGACTCCACCACTTTGCTGGGCAGCCTGTCCCAATGCTTGACAACCCTTTCAGTGAAAAATTCTTCCTGATGTCCAACCTGAATCTCCCCTTGCACAGCTTGAACCTATCTCTGATTATCCTAGAGGGTTTCCTCCGGCTCAGGATATTCAGTTGCTGGGAAGAGTGCTCAGTGTTGGCTCAGTTCAATGTCATGTTTAGTGCATATGGCCAGGGGAAAGTGATACAGTAAGTAATACAGTTTGATCTGAGAGGTTAAAGCCATCCACCCATTGGGAACCTGAACTAAATGTGCCCTGTTATACCAAGGAAGGACAAATTGAACTAATCTCTGCAGGAGATATTCAGCACCTTTGGGAAAAGCAAAGCATTTTAATTCTCTTGCCCAAGTATGTTTGGGAGCTTAAAATAAGTTTCCATAACCTGGCCAAGATGTCTGAAAACACATACAAGGTTTCTAGAAATTTCCATCCAGAATCAGCAGTCCTGACCTTTGAAAGTCTCCAAAATTTCCACCTATCCCTTGCTGCTGAGTTTTAATTGGTCTGCCTCATTTGTGACATGTATTCAGAGGTATTGCCCTTTGTCAACCTGTTGCATTTAATGGTTCTCTCTTGAAAATAATTTGTGTGATTTTTTACCCTTCCAACAAAGCACTAGAAAAAAAGAAGCAGAGTTTGTAAAACATGATCTGACATTTCTGGAAACTGCACAGTACACTTGTCCTACAGTCCCCTCCCCAGTAACCTCATTCAGCAAGACAGCCTCCCAGGTAGCTGCTGTGACTCCATTGCAACCAGTTCTGCTCTGAATTTTGCATGTATTGAAAACCTGACTCATGGCAGGTTTCACTGCTGCTACCAATGTCCACACTCACAGTGTGAATGCCTACTAAAAGAACGCAACATATCAGATTCCCACAGCTCACATCAACACAGAGGCAGAAGTTTCACAGCAGTCACCAAGAGGAAGGAAGTCCTCCTATAGGGAACAAGAACACCCAGCCATGTTACTAGCACAGTGTACACGTGTCTGAAAATAACCCTAGCCAAGACACGCATATACAAATGAGATTTTGCACTGTTTCAGTCAATGGCAGAAAGAAAAGAATATTTGCTTCAGCAGAATTAAAAGGAAGACCAAAAAAGCTACCCTGACAATATAAACATGATGTTTAATTTTGTTTAGTTTATTTAGGCCTTACTAGCCTATCTAAGCAAAATTGCCTTAATTTGTCTTTAATTTTCTAAGCAAAATTCCATTCCTTTCCTCGGCTTATAGTACTTTCTGATCACAGTATGAATGTGTCTATTGCTTTGGTCAGGACAAAAAGAGCTACCAGAAAATAACATCAATGCCACCACTTGTTTAGTTGTGACTGCTTCCATCAAAGTTTCTTCAAACAGACATCTGTTGGGGGAAGTTCAGGAGGGGTACAGTGCCAAACACTCTGCTGACAGTATCATGACCTTAGTACTATTTTCTGAGATATAACCCTACAGCTTTGATTCAACTGCCACTTTTTGTTTGTTTGTTTGTATGTTTGTTTTCCCAAAGAACTTGCAAAATTCTTTCTCTCTTTTGGAAAAAAACCCCAGGTAATCAGATGTATAGGTAACCAAGACCAAATACTAGAAATAGTTGAGAAGCTGTACGTAACATTTCGATAGCCACCCACACTCACTGGTCTCATCCTTGTCTATCTCAAAATCAATATACAAATGCTGAAAAAAAGAAATCACAAATAGCCTAGTAAAAAATAAGGGTAAAACAGCAGGCCAAGAAAGACATTCTAGTTTTCACTGCTAAGGCACACCAGTGATTCTCCTGTGAAAATAGACCTGTTCCTAAACATTGTGTTGGAAAGTGTGACCATTTCCATTAACATATTCAGATTAATGAAAGACAAAAGAAAAGAAGATTTTTCCAGTCAAAGAAGGACACAGCACTGATTATCGGAATTTGTAACTTTCTGGTTGATATGTTTTTAATCGACTGCTTGCACTAGGGCATGAAGTAGAATTTGTGGATATTTCTCAAGTGTATATAAGAGCTTGCTATTCAAAAACTCTGGGTGTACAGTGGGATTATTTTCTTTTTGGAAAGACACATTATAAAACTTTCTGAGGCCACAGACCAGGACAGTTTTTTTTTTCTACAACCATATTATGGCTCTAACTTCACTACCTGAATAACTGTTCTAGTTTCTGCTATTTATAAGCCTCATTGTTCACTGCATTACTTTAGCACAAGTTGCCTTGACAAATGCAGAGGGAATTATTCTGAGAAGGTGTTAGCAGGACCATCCAAGTGTGAAAAATATATTAAATAAAAGCATTATTGAAATAAATATACAAGATGAAAAGCTACAATAGTGCCTACCTCACCGACAGATTAATAGCTCAGTGTTTAAAGGCAGAAAAACAAGAGTGGGGAAGAACAGCTGATGGGTTGCAAGATGCCATGCTTGAACCTTTCTGTGCCCTGGACTCATATAACTCCTGTTTCCAGGCTGTACTAAGTGATGCATTGCCTTCTGAAGAAAGTGATTACTTTTCACTTACAAAACTGCCTAGGAACTCAAGCCTCTTATCTCGAGCATATAATGTTTTGAGTCCTACAGCCTGCCAGGTTTACAGGTCTTAGCTCTACCATCAAGCCTTACCCTGAATTTACTCTGCTTAATTTGGTCCCCAGCATTCCAGAATGATTCCTTCCTACATGATTGCTTGTAAATGAGTGCAAGCATTTGTCTCCACATTGTTGGCATTGGAGAAAAAACCTCTAACTTGTTTTGTGTGCAGATTTTGTGCCAATTTGTATCTTGACCTCCCCCTAAGAAACATAGGGAAGGAGGTTAGTCTAAACACCAATAAGGAAATGTTCTAGAAATAAGCCTGAGTGTATTTCCTGAGATGTGTAAAGTTTGCTGATGTTTTCACTCAATTCTGGCAAGAATTGACCTAAGTAAAACCTATGCTGTAAAAGGGATATGTAATAACAATAACATTTTAGTTGGGTTTTTTTTCTTCTTTTTTTTTTTTTTTTTTTTTTAGGGGAGACAGTTCATATTGTCATTCACAGCACTCAAATGGCTCTGTAAGAGACTCAGGTTCAAACTCTTTATCTAGTGAGTTGAAGTATGCAGGCAGAGCTCTAAAAAGAAGCCTAAATACTCACCTCAAAACAGGCAGTACCCCTGAAAGCAGTAATGATGGCAGAATAATGTAGAATAAGAATTTGAATCTGAGTTTCTGACACTGCAGAACCCAACTTCAAATGAATATTTTCTTTTAAGGTATCCAAAAGTTTTATGGGTGGGCAAAGCAATTTCTTCTCCAGACTAGGTAAAAGCTGACACAGCTCTCGGGCTTAGAACATCTACTTGCAGGAGAACAAAAAGGAACTGGAAGGCTTCTACCAGCAATGACCTTGCAATACCCCCTGCAGATGTGCAGGTCAATATGGTTCAATATCACAGTCTCTAATGGATTTTGTTGTTTCAAAGCAAGAGCTGTAAAGACATTTACTATTTGGCTGAGAGCCTCGGTATCTAATTGTCCCAAAAATGGTAAATGGCAAAATTTACAGGTCTACATGAAACATCTCAAAGATATCCAAATATGACGCAAATTTGGTGAGAAAGAAACATACCTTGGTGTAAATATACCAGCAGCAATGGTATTTAAAAAAGAAACGAAACACGCTAGCAACCAAAAAAAGCCCAAGTCCAAGCAAATTAAAAGATAAGGCATGGGGAAAAATTACCAGACCTTACACTCATAGAGATGGCATTAATTCTGTAAAATTAATTAATTATTTGAGCAGAAGAAAATTGCATATTAAGGCATACAGACTGTGAGGGGACTAAAAGGGTGAGACTGAGCTGGGTATTTCACCATTGAACTTCTTTCCCAATAATAATAGCAGGAAAAAATGCAGGTTTCCGGAGCATCAACCATATTGTTAATTAGCAGGATAATTTATTCTGCCTCTAATGATGGCTTATTCTGCTCTGGCTGACAGGACAAGAAAACAGGAAGGGCATTTGGAAACCTTATGAAAAATAATCACAGTTTTAGGGCATTTGTACTTGAAAAATGTTCAACTGTTGATGGATTAAAACACACACACAACTTCTATAAACATTTGAAGAATAATAGATGGAAGCAAAATAGGTAATAAAAGAGTGAAAGATTTTGTTTATAGACTTGACTGGTTGACTAGGGTATAATTATAGGACCTGCTTCCAATCCATCCTATGTAGAATAATTGGTGTGTATAGGAGAGAGATTTTTCTCATAATAAATGGATCTCCTCATGATGGGGCAGAATGATATTGGTGTGAATACACTAGAATGACAGCCTAATTTAACAGCAGTGATGCTGGAGGATGGACGTTATTAACTTCAGCACTTCTGAATGTTCTACTCGTAGGCACATCTTACTTTCACACAGAAGGAGCAAAAGGTAAAAGGAGTGGCAGTCTTATAGATCAGAAGCTTTAAGGGAGTTAATTAGATTGCTCTAATCTTTCAGCTGTACCACTGCCAAGCTGTTCTAGGTGCTGCAGAAAGAAATGTGTCCAGCAAAACTGATCGTGTTTGTTTGCAGAACGACCTTAAATTTGGAGAATGCCCTTACTTGCTCTTCCCCCAGAGCTGAGCCAGCCAAGGCAGCTGAGAGTAACAGAGAGTGCAAACACCCCTCATGTTGCTCTGCTCCACCACCTTGGGTGTGTCCCCTGCCAAGCCCAGGGTCGCTCCCTGCCAAGCCTGGGGAGCTGCTCTGCTTCCCTCCAGCACACTTCAGGTTCCTGTGCCAGATGAGCTGTGCGGAGCTAGGCCTGGCTACAGAAGAGGTACCAAAGTTGATTACAGGTCTTGAGTAAAAGAATCTTTATTCCTGGCCTTAGGGGATTTTTAAAAATTCCCTCTGAGGTTCTGAAGGTTTGTGTTCAATCCACTTGCTTCTGTCAGCATTGACCTGGTGTCTATGGAGCATCCTTGATGAATTTCGTACTCCAAACAGAATTAGAGCAGTACTGATATGCTCTGAGTTAGTCGCAACTCAGCATTTGCCATCATTATATGTTGAGAATATTCTCATGGACAGGCTTGGTGAAAAGCTATCCCCATTGACCCCACCCACACTCCCACAAATCTGTTGGGTACCGAGGCCCTGGAGATGGTTCTTCCAGCTAAGGAGAGCGGCAGATCAGATTTCCAGTACTGCCATCACTAATAGGTGGTTTCGTTTGTTTTTTTCTGGAAACAGTGAGTAAGTGAAAATTGAATCAGACTGTTAGATCTGGGCTGCGCAAAAGTGAACAGAACCCTAGACTAGGAGTTACTGTAAGGTACTGGGTTGTACAGCATACTGGGTAGCCCTCTTGGTTTTTTGGTTTCCTGCTGTATGACAGAGTCAATTTTGCCTCTTAGGTTTTTCAGACCAAAGAAATAGAAACCATCATTACTATATTCACTGAAAAGTTAGCAGACACAAGGACTTAAAGAAATCCAAAAGTTCACTGTTCTGCAGTGTGCAATAAATAATACTACTGCTACAACTACTGACAATTAGTTGCTGAGCTGAGAGTTGCAAATACTTACTTCAGGGTGATATACTATCATTTACACCTATGAGCAGTGGAAACAAATAACAGGATATCTCTGTGGAAAAGTCATTTAAAAATATAAGCTGTACAGAAGAAAATCTGATGAATTATTTATGTGACACACTAAAGACATAAAAATGCTCAGACATAATTTATTTCTTTTTGTTAAATATCTGTAATTTCATTTTAGAGGTCTTCATCCCCTACTTCCAGTGCTGGGTTGACAAATCCTCCAATGGTTGGCACAGACCAAAGCTATAACTTATATTTTAGTTAAGTATTTCAAGATACTTGCTCCAATTTAAATTTATTAAGAATAATTAAAAGTGTATGTCGAAAGCTAGAGGACATAAAACACACCACAGCTCAGTCACAAGCCTTGCCAAAAGTTAAATAAAAATATTCTCTTCCACCAGTTTTTCAAGGAATAAGAGCCAAATCTATCTCTGGAGCAAGTACACTGAGGTCAACAAGGTGGCACAGGGAATACATTTGGCCAATGCCACCTGGCATGTGGCCTTCTAGGGATCATTCTGATTTATTGACAGTTTGGCCATGTTACTGTCTTCAGTCTCTCAAGTGCATCATTTCTATTCTGTAATGGAATGAATAAAGGATACTTTTCTCCACTGTGCCATCCCACTCACACCAGCAGAAAACCAGCAAGGCATGATGGACCACAAAGCCTTGCAGAAGGTAAAGCAAGTAAGATTTTAGCCAGGGGATCTTCTCTTTTCCCTGTATCCCACTGGTTTTACTTCCTTGTTTGCAAAAAAACCAACAAAATTTATATTGACATGACTGGTAGCTTCAGGCAAACTCTTGGCTCTGGTCTATAAGAAGGTCAGGTACATGGGTGGACATGTCACTTTGCAGCCCAGTCTTTGCTGCAGAAATGCCAGAACTGCTCATGGTACAGCTCCTGAGCCACAGTAGCTTACAGTGTGCCATCTTGAGACAACACAAAATCAGTGATCATTCAGTGCACTGACAAGTGACAGGGATAGCTGACACAGCACACAGTGCAACCAAGGAGATTCCCAAGACAGCACTTCCTTATTTTAGAACAGTGTTTGCTGCCTTGTTAACCTTAAACATCACTTAACCTTAAACACTCCTCCCTGAAGGCAAACACCCAGATCATTTCTTTCCCATGTATTTGTCTTTTTCCATGGATACTGCACTGTGGTTGGCTGGAGGGGGTGCATGGCACCACGTGGCTTTCAGGAATGGCCACAAACAAGGATGCTCCACCTCTTGCTCACACACAGAGTGGCTGTAGGCAGCCAAGCCACAAAAGCTTTTGTAGACATGAGCAGCAGGCAAGCCCAGTCTCAAGGAGAGTCTCACTCCAACTCATAACATTCTTTTGGCTACCCACCAAAAGTCACTCTGAAACTTACTCTCTGTTTAGAAACAGGTGAATTAGAAAAGTATTTTATAAATTCAGGTCAACAAAATGGGTTAGAAATCGGTTTTCAGGTAGCCTAAGGTGGATTTTACCTGGCTGATGCTTAAGCACATTATGGCATACTTCTTAACTCTCCCCAAGAAACAAACTCCTTACCTAAAGTTTCACCTGTTCACTGCATACTGTATTTCTGAAGTAGATTAAAGTCCATAACACATGAGTAAAGTCTTAGTTGCATGAAAACTGTTTTTAGCTGTCTTTGAGTCACATGAATGTGGGTGAGAGAGAAAAGGACTTATGTTCTGAAAAGCCTCACCAAGAAATATTCTTGATTCAAAAGCCTACATATTAGCCTTTCACAACAAAGAGAATATCAAGTTCAATCTAATGAAAAGTAGGAAGACACCTAAAAATTAAGGATGAGGTAAGTTAAAACTGTAAAAATCACACATTGAACTATTTTTGTACAGGTTATTCTCTTCCTTGCCTCAGCATCTTCTGTAGTTGATCTCGGAGTAATCTGCAACATTGCCAAACAACTTTGCCAATGGTGTTTACAGTGAAGGTGCTCAGATTGCCTCTGAAAAATTGTGTATAGGCATGTTGCCATTGATACCTGTTCTCATATCTTTCTTCCCACACCACCTCTAATACCAGAAATAAACTGGAAAGAGTTATGGATAAAAAAATGAGAAACCTAGAGCAACACATAAATACAACAGGAAATGCAAAAAGAGATAGCAGCTGACTCTCCAGTGCTTCATAATCTATATAGTCATTTAGATCTATGCAACAAGATCTGAAAATCCAGCTGTGCTCTTTCAATTACACTGTCATCAATAATAAAAAATCTGCATTCAGGATTTATCTTGTAGTTTTGTTGGCAATACATGAAACAGCAATGTACAGCTTGTTTTGCCCTTCTATCAAGCATTCATAAAATGCAAAATCTGAAGCACGGGCTCAAAGAAGAAATATTTTTCAAATAAAAAGCACCTTTTAAAACATCTTTCTGAGGTGAAAGTTGTTTGTTTTTTGTCCTTTTTGTGTTTCAATTGTTTAGATAAGTAAAAACGACAACAGGCTACAATAATCATTGTAAGTACTACTGGTAAAGAAAGTCCATGAGTATTGCTGTACATACAAAAACAACCACAGCAATGGGAGTCATGGTTACTGCTCATGAAAGATTTTGATTAACTGTGAGGCACATTTCCCAAATACATATTATCAGAGTTCTGCAGAAGAAATGCACAAAGATCATGGCTTGAACAAAGGGCTAACATGAATACACCAGCAGGTGGGAATGGGGAAAAGACAACTGCCTGTAAATATGCCAAGGTACAGAGAGTGACTTGGGAAAGAAATGAACCTGTAGCATGATTCAGATTAAATGGGCTGAATACAACAGAAGTTGCCTAGAAAAAGAATATCTACTGGAAGCTAGAGAAAGAGAAGCTATTTGCACAGCCAACGGAATAGGTTAAGCAAATGTCAGTTGTGTCAAGTGCCATTGAGTTAAGACCCAAGAGAGGATGGCAGGGTTAACTTCTGCTAACGGGCAGGAGGATGGAGGCTGGGGCAGGTTACCACAGTGGACATGAGTCAGCTACACTGACCTACCATTGTGTACCTCCATGACCCAGAATCGTAGGTTTCAACTGCAGTATGAGCATGGTAGGAAGGTTCAAACTCACTGATAACCAGGGAGAGTTGATCATACTCATCCCCAGTCCCTCTGGAAGGGCACTCCAGGACACGTCCTACTCTTCAAATTACACACTGAGGAAAAAAGCATGGCCTTGCTGTGATGTAAACATGGGTGGTCCATAAGACTCCTGTGCAACCTTTGCAGTTTCTCTCCCGCTTTGGTTGCAATATCCTCCAGATATAAGTACCTTCCTCTCTCCACAGTTGAAGGAATTGCTTTAATAATGTACTAAATTCACTTGGTTATGAAAATTCTTGTAATATTTTGTGACCATGGTTAGCAATTAAATACCCTTTGAGACAGATGCCACTTCAGTGAAGTGCTTTTTGCCCCTCTAATTTCCTCTGCAGTTGTAGGAATATATGGCAAATCTTGAGTTTCACCTGCATGTTCCCTGCGTGCAGTTGTCACGCTTTATGTTAATATTCTTTTACTGGTGAGTAGAATGGCATGCAAGAGTCAGTTATTATTAATGAAAACTGGTATTATGCATCCCTTATCAAAGAGAATCACAGTTAATCACTTAATGATCATAAAGGCTGAAGAGACATTTGCACAGAGAGATGCAATAGACTTACAAAGAATTGAACAGAAAGGAAAAAGCAGAAATAATCAAAATTATATTTGCTTTGAAGGGAGAACCATTTCAATTGCATTGATTGAACAGTGGATTTCAAGAGAATTATGTTGTGCATGATAGTCAGCCTGATTGAATCGTCTTGTAATATTCGACTTAGCTTATAATATTTAATGTTATAAGAGCATCCGGAAATTTTCAATTGACAAAGTTGCTTGGAAGCCCACGTACTAGCTGAAATGCTAAATATAAATATATTATAAACCAATGAATGGAAATAAACTTTAAAATCCATTTAATAGCTCTTTTTTGAGCACTATAAATATCCTGTGGTTCTCAGTTGGGGGTTTGAAAAACAGCTGATCCACAATTTACCAAATTTTACCTTCAGTTTATCACAAGGAAACTTCATTGCTTGTTAGACACAAATTTATTTGAAGTTTCCTTTAAAAATAAACCAGTCTGACAGTCAAAGTTAACAGGGTGGGAACCTTATAAACAAATAAAGGAATTTACTGGAATTACAGATTCTTTGTGTTTCAAGATTAAGTAAAAAACTATCTCTGTTTAAGATAACACTGGATTTTAAAACAGAATATAGAGAAAATTGAGATGATGCCTTTAAAAATATCATGGCTTTATCAGTCTTTGTCTTCTATGAAAATACAGGAAGTTGCCAGGGTACTGCATGAAAGGGATATGCTAACCCCTGCTTTTTCTCTTGTGTTATTTCTGAGATACTTCAAAAAGGCAGCTTCCTCAGGATAGCTTAATGACTAGAGAACAGCAAAGTAGTACAGAAAGTTCTGGATGATTTTGGCATTAGAGATCATGCAGGCAAGGCATAATGATCCCTGGCTAGTTCATGTTTTTAGATTTAGAAATGCAACTTCTAGGCAATTTTTCAAAATATAAGTAGTAAATAAAATAAACATCTTAAAAGAACATAAGGCTTGGTACTCTTCTAGAAAACTATTAACTGAAGGGGAAAAAGGACTCAGGATATTCTTTCTCAATGAGTTCATCCTCGTATTCTGCACTGGTTTTGGAACTGTCTCCACAGACTCTTGTGCCTATGCTGGACCCCTTACAGACACTTCAGGTTGCTTATATGACAATATTTTACCTGAATCCTCAGCACTGTAGGAAGGGGTGCAACTTCTGACTCTTCCTCCTCCCCAAATCTGGGGGATCCTTGAAAGCACAGGGGACTCAGCATTGCATTATGAGTGATACATTCTCGTGAGAGAAAAATGTTTTCCTCTCTGTCCCTGTTTTTTGTTCCTTAAGTCTTTAAAACTCTCTATTTAGTGGGGCCTGCGCTGTGGTACTGTTAAGGCAGAGCCCAAGCCTCTGGCTGAATCATGAAGTCCAAAATAACACTGGTCAGCATGGAATTGAAGCTTTGGTGTGTTGTGTTCCCACCTCACCCACACTGCTGGGTTGTTGCATCACCCAGGGCAAGCTCAGCTCTCTGCATGTATGAAATGATGCAGACAACAACACGTATCCATCTCACAGGGGTGCTGCACGGGCTGATTAATTAATGAGCACTTAGTTCCCACATTTTGGGAAACTTGGATGTAGCCTGCTCTCTAAGACAAATTTGGGGGATGTGTTATTGCTTTCCAGACTATTTCAGTTTAATTTCCCTTCAGTATTGCATAGCACCATACCCAAAATATGAGAAAGGGAAGAGTCAGTTTAGCAGCCCCTTCTACAGAATCCATTATGACACACAGCTTCTCTTTGCTCAACCAGTAGGAGTATATTTTATAACTTCATCACACACTCATTCTTTTGTTGCTGTTGCTTGGTAGGTTTTTTAAATATATTGAGAATTTATGACGGTAAAAATAAATGACTTATCAACCACTTATAAATCTTACAGGCAAGGAAACACTTTCAGAGACCTAGGCAAAATACACTGGTACAGATAAGAAAATGTAGGTGTATATTCAAAGATGTCATTAAAAGAAACTAAAAAGGAAACCTTCAAGAAATTTCAATCTCAATCCCTCTCACAGAATATCCTACTGCACATCCTACAACTCCCTCATGCATAGGTAAGAAAGGAGACCTTTGAGTAAGATACATTGTCCATGAACTCTTCACAAACGATCAGTAAAAGTTATTTAGCACAGATGTTGCTGTAATTGTGAGATACTGGGAAAATCAATGTTTAATGGCAGACTCCCAACTCCACCCTGGCAATGCTCTTCAGTTAACATCACCAGGCTAGAATTTAAAACATGTAGAACAAATTTGGCTGAGTCCTCCAAAGTTGTTATCATCATTCAAAATATCCCGTGTTGTTTTGATCTCCATGTCACCGAGAGATAAATAGATCATGATTTATATCCATGTACTTCCAACCTATACTATCCACTGCCAGTTTGGGGACAATAATTTTGTGAAGTGATGTGAATACCTATAACATTATTCTTTGGGTAGGAAGCATCTTTTTGTTGTGTTCATACATTATGTATCACAGTGCATGTTTTTTCAATATGAGGAATTGTCCTAAATGTTAAGAATCTCAGTCAGGCATTATTAATGAAATACATAATCAAAATGCTTCTGAAAAAGGCAAGTACAGAAGCAAGCACAGAGAAATAAGTGTAAAGGTGAAAAATCTGCGAAAACATTGCCAGTGTAGCATTCTACTCATACCAATTCTGCATGAAGGATGAAGATGTTTATAACACAGGTGACATAATGCATTCTTTGTTTTATTTAACCTAAATAGGAAAAGATCCTCAATGCTATCCAATTTGTTTCACTTCATTGTCATACATGGTCTCCCTGTTGTTCTTGCCTAAACAATATGCATGTAGGAAAGATATATACAGGAAATATAATTTTGTAACCTTATTGACATTCTTACATGGCATAGAGGAGTCTTACCAAAAATTCACAGATGTACACGCCACACAAAGGGATAAAATGTAATTTGTAGGCATTATTGGCTGATCTGCCCCCATTTTTATATTCAACCCAGGATAGGAACTCCATCTGCTGCAGATGCTAGCTACAGGGGTTTTGCAATATCAGCTTTCAAGGTAGGGAGGCATCTAGAGTACACCTAAAGGGCAGGCTAAGAGAGAAAGTTACAAGGGTGGTTGAGTTGCCCCCCAGGGCTTTAAGTGGATCAGCCATCCAGCTGCAGAACTGCATGACATATTCCATCTGAATTAACAACACTTAAAACCTGCATAATCAGGAGAGCACAGAGAGGAAATGTCCTCTGCAAAGCTTCACCTTTTTTTGGTATTCACATTCAGAAAAAATCTGTTTTTCACAGAGGGACTAGGATCCTGATCTCTCTGCTCCTTTATCCCCTTGTGTTCCCTGTAGAGAAGCGTCAAATATGTGTGACCTGTCTGTCTGACCTTAATTCTGCTGAATCCCTCTCCTTTTTGCTCTCTGTTCCCAGTGAATTAAAGAGCATGCTGGAAAAATGCTGGTGCTATTGACTAGGATTTCTATCTGCTGCCTGGAAATCTTGTGGCCTTACCTATTGCAACAAAGGTGGTCTCTGCTGTCACATGCACATGGAGGTACACAGGGCAAAAAGGAGAAAAGATAGACAGAACTGAAAAAGTGCTTCAGCTATCAAATCAGCAGCTGTAGTACTGAACCTCATGGGCCCCCACTCTACAGAGTGCACCACGATGTTTTTACAACCTGGAACTTGAGCACCTTCCAACGCACTACGGCACAAAGTGACTAATGTCTGCCGGGTGCTTTGCATTTTCTCTCTCACACCCACGCCCACGCACACATGCACAGACTGCGTGACTTCAGAGAAAACCAAACCTGTCAAGGCAGAATGTCTAAAAACTGAGTAAAAATGAACTTGGGCACATCTTGATTGGTGACCAGATTTTATGGATTAATGAAGCCGCCACTGTGACTGTAGAGACACATAACATGTTATGCACACTTTTTTGGGAGGGTCTAAGACATTTCTAAAGGTGAGACAAAACTCCAGACTGTTTCTGCTGCTGGGAAGGTTAAATTCCTCAGTAGATAACAGTCATTGGTATAAAATGTAGTGAAAAGACGTATAAGGAAAATATGCCAGTAATACAATGCTTTGCATGTGGAACCTATTCCCACAATTAATGTCTTATTCCAAAAGGTACTTTTCTGACCTTTGGGGAGTGTTCAAGAACTAAGATGTATTTCAGCGGGCACAGATTTTTTTAGTGTCTGGATGTCACAAAAATATCTGGGTCAATTAGGGCAAAAATTTACAGTTAGGAAATTGCTAGTTGCTGACCTCTTCCCCGATGGAACTATTTGTATGGATAGGTATAACTTTCTTGTCCATTTTTGGAGTAATGGATTAACCAATGATGCACTTTCAAAAATTCATCCAACCTTGCCAGAATGTTTCCTCTAACAAATAATCTGCACACAATCATTAAAGCTGTGGAAGAAAACACAAATTTTTGAACAGTAATTTTCCTTTGTCACAACTAGACCTCAGTGGAATGGGTTCATGCAAAATTCTTCAAATGTTTTAGGGTGCCCACATTCAGTAGGATTCAAAAGAAAGGGAAAAAATTATTTCCTTAGCAGTGAAAAGAAAAAACGCTACAGATCTTTTAGCTGCTCTCACACACTGAGCAGTGCCTTACCAGCTGCCAGGATGAAAGCTTAGCACAAGTTCCTAAAGGGGCAAGCAGCTACACAGTGTGACTGCTGATTACGCCTTCCCCAGACAGCCTCTGCATGGAAACCTTATTAAAACAGGATTATGTTGAGGCTGCATTCCCTGGGTATCCCTAGGGCTGAGTTTGTGCAGTAAAAGCTGTAGTTCATGGCAGGAGTAAACCATAGACTGAGGCACACACCAGATAGCCTTCACCCTGACCTTTAATCATAAAAATTCCAGCCAGAACATTTAGTTTGGAAATATGGGTGCCTATTACCAGATACCTACTGGTACTTTGTACTATTTGCTTTCTTTCTGCAGTTGACTTGTCTGAGTTGGACTCATGGTGCCCAACAAGCATCCCCATCCCAGTGGCTGAAGCAGCAGCACTGTGAGGACTGGCACTGCTCACAGCAGTGGCCCCACTGGTGTCAGGGGCCTTCTGGAGCCTGCAGGCAGCATAAGCAGCCATGCCACAGCATAGGCAAGTGAAGAGACCCCATAAAGCTCTGTCCTGACTGAAATACACTGAACCTGTCAATAAATAGGCTTTCACTTCTGGTGTCCACAAATGTCTCCAGTAAATGGCATGTCTCCTTGCTTTTAGGTTAAAACTGAATCCTTGGCAATAGGGGAATTTTACAAAGTTTCTAGTTTCTCAGAGAAACTCATTAAGTTAAGCCACAAAAAGTTAAAACTCTTGCAAGGAAAAAACCAACCCAACACAATTGGAATTTTCCCTACTTTTAGTACACCCAGGCATATTGTAAGGAACAACAAGATTTTACAATTTTTATTCCCTTCTGTCCCAAATGAAACAAAAAGATTGAGGAAAAGAGAGTAAAAGAGGAAAAAAGCCCCCGTATTTCCTCCCCCCACCCCCTTCCCCCTCTGCCCTGCCCAGTTCAGAAAGACTTCTTTATTTGTGGAGGGAGAAGAAAAAAAATGGCAATGCCAAACCCCATGAAATTAGAGGACACTTTTGAATTAAGATGGTAGGTAGGACTGTGATGGTGCTTCTGTCCTGCACTATTAAAGAGTGTTTTGGGAAGCTGCTTCTACGTACTGCTTCTGAGGAAGGAGCCCTATTGTCCAGAGGACTCCAAAATTTCTTTAAATATCTTATATTTGAATCCAAGTTCTGGCAAGGTTCAAATGTACTTATCTTTCAGAACCTGATAGGAATATATCCTAAAATTCACAAAACCACATAATCTCTATATGTGAAAAAGACCTTGTATATTTTCTTTTCCTGTGGAAATATGCCATGTGTTTAATTCTTCTCAAGTCTCTTTCTGAATATTTCAAGGGATAAAGTTTTACTACATCCCTTGGGATATTGTTAGACTCATAAATGTCAGTGTCAGGAAGTTTTTTGAAGATATACCACATGAACTTTCAATTGAGTTGACTCCATCCCTCCCTCTACTATGCCAAGAAATTCTTTAAATCATGGATACACTCTTCAATGTTTGTTTGTTCTCCATTTTCAAGTCTGCCATTGCCAAAGCAAATTACAGCTACTCACCCCAACTTTACATCATAGAGTAATCCCTCCAGTCCCCTCAGTCTTCTCAATGATTTATTTTTAATAGTTTTTGTTAGTAGTGTGCAGGGAGGTTATATGTCCTTCAGCTGTTTTCTCTTTGAACAGAACACCAGTCCCTACAATTACAGCGTAGTATGACAGAGTTTTAACTCTTTTCCAAAAATAAAAAAAACCAACATATTTTTTCCCTTCTGTCTGTTAAATTTAATTGCACTTGCAACTACTAGTGAGAAGCCAGATTGACATGTTATTGTTATTGTTATTATTATTATTATTATTATTATTATTATTATTATTATTATTATTATTATTATTATTATTATTTCTGCACTGCTTATTTGCAGGCACAAATTATTTCAGTAACTTTTGCACTGCAAAATACAGAACTCCTCACTGCTGATGCGACTGAGCTCAGACCAAAAGGTTCAAAATGTCATTTCTAACCACCGCAGACTTCTCTTATGTTCCCTATGCCGAGGGGCAAAACAACCATTACAATTTTCTACCTGCTCTGTGCACTCTTCTGATAGGAACAAACCCTGCTTCCTGACCCATAACAGAAGTAGTATCAAAACTGCATCTCAAACAGACACACTGATATGTTCACTTTGGAGTTTGATCCTTAAAAATAAATGTCCAGTCTGAACTGAACAATTGCTCTGCTCAAAACCCATGGACTTTCTATCTTACATTCCTGAAACAATGCTAGAAATTCCTTTCCACTATTAACCTAATGCACAGCACCATGGTTCCATGTGCTCTGCAAGAGTGCAAATACTGCAAAGTTTAGCAAGTTCACTTACAAAATCCAGAATAACATTAAATGAGTGAAGACACTGCAGTAAAGAGGTGATTTGTGTACCTGAGCTTCAATACTTCTAAATGAGTAAACCACAATGTCTTTGAACATTTTAAAATATTGTAAAAATTCTGTGAGGAAAATGGAAGCACCTGAGTGAACACAATTACACCAGTTGAACATGTAACTTCTAGAAACTTGAAAACTCAAGGAAAGAAAGTTCAGTCAACTGTCCATTTTATTCAAGAATTGGTCTAGAAGCAAACTATAGGTATCCATATGTGCATTCCAATAAAAAACATCCCCATATCTTTGGTCTGCTTCTATTATTATGTATTCTGTCTTGGAAAGACCCCACTATTGGATCACCTCTTCCCAAACCAGTCACAGCATCAAAACAGTAATTTCATAATAAGATGAATTTTCTTCTTTGCCAAAGGCAGACATGACATTTTCAAGATGTTGCTGAGTAGGGGAGTAAAAGAACTATGTATGATGCTGCGAAAAGGGAGAGGAAAAAATGGTCCTTACGGGAAAAATAGACATCAAAAGCAGGTTTCCTGAATTTCAGCGGCAAATCCCATCCCATCCCATCCCATCCCATCCCATCCCATCCCATCCCATCCCATCCCATCCCATCCCATCCCATCCACTGGCCAGGTCCAATTAACCTATCCTTGAAACCCCATATTATGCTTTACTATTAATTAGTTACTTATCAATTCTTATTTGAGATTGCCCTGCAGACACCCAGGTTCACACTTATTCAGATAAGTTTTGAAACACAAGCCCAGCAGTACATTTGAAGCCCCTCCTCCCATACATCTGCTGTGTCCAGCTTTCTGGCACTGATGCAATATTTGCCTCGACACAGTAAGGGTTTCAGAAGGTATAAGCCTAAATGAGTTCAAACTCTAACAATATACATTTTAATACTCCTCCAGGCACATTCTTGGACACTTTTTCTTATCAAATCTAAGCATCTCCATGGAATGTTTACTTAATGACCTTAGTATTAGCATCAAGAGATTAATCAGTCAGCTGTAAACAACTCCAGACTGTCCCCAGGAGTTTAAATTTTATCAGAGAAACTAACTATAATGAACAATAGAAAATTGTTTGGGTTATATTCTAAAAGGCCCAGAATAAAAAAATACTTTAGTGGGGAAAAAAATCTAATCCCAAATGTAGCCAACCATGTTCATTTTGTAACTTTAGCATCTCATTTAGCTTATACCACTGATAGATTGGTATGTCACTCATTATTTTCTGCCTTCTCATCCAAATACCAAGATAGCTAATTTACTTTAGAAGAGTTTTTATTTATGGCTCTCTCCCACCCTGCTTTAATTTCAGGGGGTGGGACCAGTAATGTTTTTTTAATGGTTTTGTTTTAATGGACTACAGGATTTGTTGTAAGGTCACTGACCACACTGACAGGAGAGAAAAGACCGTGAATCTGTATTATTTTCAGGTCACTGAGTGACTAGGAGAGAATGGGTTGTGACTGGGAAGTGCCAGCTTTCATTATTCTGCATTGGTCTGCATGACCTTTCATTTCCACTGTCCTTTCCTACCTCTGCTGTAACAGCCTCCTCTATTTTCAGCTTTTCTCTGTAGTATCCCTTTTGGGTTGTAAACTCCTCATTCCAATGCAAAGCACTGTTGGGAGTCGGAAGCAGTTTGTTCAGGGCTGGTTGTGTGTCAGGCCTCTCCCCAGTTCTGCTCCCAAGCCCATCTCTCCAGTTGTCATGGATAATTTATCCAGCAGGGCTGTGACACACTGCAGTTCCAGCCCGTGGCAAGCATCCATAAGGCTCAGGCTAACCCTGGGTGAACAAAAACAGCTCACACAGTTGCCTCCAAGTGCTGTATTCACTAACCCATATAAGTACAACCTATTTTTTCAAATAATATGATGCTCAGCTATTGTGAAGTTTGTTTTTTAATATAATGTTGTGCCCATAAGTGCTCTGCCTAAAATAGAGAATGACCTAGCAGCAACAACAGAAAACACAGTGGTCTGGCATTAGGAGACAGTCATGTGCAAGAGATGATGTCCTGCCTCTGGGCTTACAGAAAATGCCCTACTCCTAAAACCTTTTATCCATCACTACAGTTCTGCTGAGCAGCTGCTTTTTCTGTAGTACTGCCAGTCTCCAGTCTGCACAGGGCAGGTGTTGCAAAGCACGCAAACTCCAAGATCACTTGATAAATAACAGAGAAAAACGAGGAAAATTTAGACATGAAAGAATAGAATAAATGAAAAAAGGATGGCATTTGAAGCAGGATGAGGATCATAGAAAAAGAAATTAGGGAACTGAAAAGGAGGAAAGAAGATTGAATATTGCTTCAAAATATTCTTGCAAAAATATTTCACTCTTTACTCTTTATTTATTTGAAGTAGTCTTCCTTCATCTCCAGTACCAATGATTTTTCCTGCCCTAACCAGAGTTATACCAGAAGACAATGCAATAATATTCCTGTTTCCTAATTCATAAAATTCTGAAACATTATAAAGGCAGAAGATAGTCTGAAACACAGACATAGCTGGCATTTGGGGTAGGGAGAAGGGTATGAAAGAAAATATAAGCAATATCAACAAATATTTGAACAAAGACCTTTTGCCTCCTTCTTTGGAAACACTGTAGAGTGTCAGAGAAAAAATAATGGGTAAGGTGCATCACATGTCCAAGTCTCTTTAGTGTTTTTTTGTTTAAAAAACCCCAAAAAATAAAAAAAAAAACAACTCCAAACACAGAGATTGAGAGCTATTACCTGGAAAAATCAACCTCAAGACTTCCAAACTATTCTCAAGCAAGAGCCAGTTCTCAGACCTCAGCACTACTTGCAGTTTACTGTCCACCTTGTCATCAATTCATTCAAAGATAAAAGAGGCATCGCTCTGGGAACCATTTAGCAATCTCCTAAAAAATCTGAAAACCTGTTCTTACCCTGAAACATGGTAACTGTACCTACTAACTTGTATCTTTAGAGAGTAAGAGGGGCATTAACCTGTATAGGTGAGACAGAGCACACTGGAAAATTTGGTTTTTTCTAAGTGTGAGATGACACAGTAATTATGAGGACAGGTGATTGCCAAGTATAAATAGTCTGGCCTGGCATGCATAGGGCTTACAGCAGCAGAAGAATCACAGGCCCAAGGCTTTTGGGCCGTAGGTAAGACAAGGTAATCATCCAGGGGCTGAGTCAATATAAGGGCTCACATCACAAAGTTTTATTGTTGCAAATCATTGATTGCTTACACACAACACTATTTACTTTCATTCCACACGTTCATCACCACACCTGTCATTGGTGAATTGGTTCATGTTTTTAAGATGCTCACATATTACATTACAGCCACTCCATTTCCCACTAACAGCAATTCTACATAATTCATCACTGTCACTTCAGGCAGTGTTCCGTAGCTGACTTGACCTGAAAAAAGAAAGGCAATAAAGATGTACAGCAGTGTGGCTCTTTGAAATCTAGTGTGTCAAGCCCTGTGGCAACATGCTTTTAGTTCTGAATTTCTTTAGTGAACTCCAGCTCAAGATGATTCTTCAGTGCAAGGCGGAGGAGGAGGAGAGGTTTCTGTCCCAGTTGCCAGTGATTAAAGTCACCAGTCTGCGAGTGACTGTTACACAGAGGGAGAGCTAATTCCTACATGGCGGGCTCATGGTTTTGAAGCATTTTAGAAATTCTGTGCAGCTCAGACACATGACCTTCTGCATCCACCAGGTAGGCTCTGTTTAAAAGGAGGCACATATTTGCCAGTGCAAACAGAAATTGGACCAGCCCAAACATCAGGCACCCATCTGTACACTTGGGGTTTGACAGCCTGCAACACAATCACATTTTCAAGTGCAGCTATTGGGTACTAAAACATTATCATTTCAACCCAGTCACTGCAGCAGATCAGAGTGTTATAAAGCAGCTCTTCATTTCTGTGATTCTGTACAAAGTCAGTCAGACTTTGCATGGATCAGTGTAAACCCATGAAAAGAAAACAACAAAAGCAAACTGTAGGCAAGAAAATACTATTATGTTTCAAACAGCAATACCCAGAATAAAGTAAATTCTCAAGTACATGAGAGAGATGGTTGGAGTACCTGTGCCTATTTCCTTCTTTCCTGTTTTATGAGACTGCTCATTTCTTCCAGAAGTAAGAGTGCACTTATTTCAAAGCTCAATGCAGCCACAAAAAGACCTCACCAGAATACATTAAAGATGTTTTTTGGTCTCTTGCATGACAGTTTATATTATTATTGAAGCAATGAGGAACCAGTGATGTGGAAAAAGTGCATACAGAATCTAACATAAACTCACCCACATTTTAGGCAAACCATGTTAACCAAAACAATGCCCATTGAGGCTTTTAGGTTTAATTCATGACAGGAGGCAATCATTCTTGTCTTTCATTTTAACTAGCAAGGAAAAAAAAACAAAAAACCCTAAGCTTCTGATGAATCTAGCTAAAACTATCACAGCAAGCAAAGAGGATGACTCACAGAGAAAATGCAAATAATTCACTACTGGAAGATACAAAGCAAAGCAGCAGCTGAAGTCATGTCCTGCTAAGATATAAACCGTCCTGTCCTGGATGTTAGGATAGAAAACTTACAAGTTCAGCCCAGGAAATGAAAAATTGGTCAGGTAAGACTCAGGTTAGAGTACACACCCAGACAGGATTTGATTTCACAGTCTGACATGCACAGAGGGGAATCAGTGCCTCTTAGAATGAGACATCTGCCCAGGAACAGCAGTTGGAGAATGTTTCCCTGATACAGGTAAATAATGCCCACTGCCTGGAGTTCAATAGTGCAGTGGGGCAGAGTTTGGTAATTTCAAACAAGTTTGGATGACTTAGCAACACGTAACAATAACAACACATTTGATTACACTTGCCTTAACTTCAAAAATTTTCAGTATTTGGTCAGTTAGAGAATCAGTAGTGCAGAAAGAAAAATAAGGTTTCCATGGGAAGAGAAATATTATCATCCCTCACTCCTGTCAGTTAGATAATCCAAAAGTCACTTTAACTGCCTGGTTCTAACCTTAAAAAGCATCACATTCCCTTGGGTGTTATTCAACACATCAATTCCTCATGCTGGAAAGACTGAGCAACTGATTTAGTTCCCATCACAACTATTCCAACACTGCATGCCTGACGAAGACATCACCAAGAATAAGTGAATGGGTAAATAATTGTCCAGTCCTGAACTTCCATGGGTATTAAAAAAGAGGATTACTTGGAAGAATGAGCAAATTGCTCTGCTCTGTGTTGTTATCTCCCTCCTAGACACCTGGCAGAGAGTTTTGTGCCTACCAAAGATAGTGAACCTTCAAGCTGGGATTGATAGACCTTCCCACAGCCTTACAAACCTACCTGTGCTGAAGCCTTGACTCTTTTCTAGGTATAGAAATCTGACCTGGGAAAAGACTGTGGAGGTGGTTGGGCATAAGATTTTATTCTGTACAGACTGTGAGGACATGACATTAAGTACAACTCTAAATGGAATAAAGGTCTTTCAGGGCTGAGGAGTTCAAGAGCTGAGTTCTCTGGCTCTGAATCTTTTTGTGGTTCAAAGACTTTTGTGGCCTGAATCAAAACCTTTCTGAGGTAGAGCAATATCTCATCGAAGGGATTTTGCTCATAATTTCTGATAGAAGATAAAGAAAAAAATCCCCACCCCATGGCTGCTTTCCCCATCTCCAAAGTGCACATAATTGGAGACAAGGGGGGGGGGGGGGGGGGGGAAGCACTGTAGAGAGGCAGTGAAGAACCTTTTGCAGTGCCTTTCTTCTGACTTCTTCTCCAGACCTCCCGCTTCTGTGACAGCAAACACTGCTGGTTAGCCTTTTTACAGAAAATTCACAGCCCAGGACTCTAATATTTAATTTCCCAGTACAATATACAAGTCTTTGAGTGCTGGAGGAAATCCCCTTCCAAACACAAAATGAAAAGAGACACAGAAATCTGATTAAATAAAAACTGAGTATCAACATGGTCCCAATGTAGTATCTGAAAAAAAATTAAAAATTCTCCATCAAAAAGATGGAGTAAAGAAGATAAAAGTTTCCTTTTCCTCCCCCTTTTCACTGAAAGAGTTTGTTTTCCTTTGCATAATAACTTCATTGGAAAAAAGTGAATTGTGGCCAAAGTTCTCTAATAGCAAAAGTAGTTTGATTCAATTTTATTTCTGATGTTCAACTTCCATTCCTTCTCTGGCCCTCATATCCAGTCACCATGGCAACAAAAGTGCAGAAAAATCCTTTGCCCATTTGATAATCACTTAATCATTTAACAACAAAACAGATTGGGAATGTGAAAGTGAAGTAATGGGAAACACCAAAAGGAAAATAAGCTCTGCTATCAAAAAAAAGTCATATTCCTCAACCAAAAAAAAACCAAAAAACCTTAAAAATGAAAGGAGAAGGAGCAGAGGTAAAGAGAAATATGTGTACCTCACTGAGAGTAGATTTAAGCTTCTCAGTGGTCTCCTTCACACACCATAGTGTCTTTTATTTTCTCCCCATGGGAGTCTGCATGCTGTCTGAAATGTCCTTCCAGTAGCTGAAAAAAAATCCAGAGAAAAATTCAGATCTGTGTTGTGAGTTCAAAAGATGAGCAAAAATGTTCCTAACCAGTAGAAAACACACTCTGGAGTTTGTCTTACTTCTTCCTTTATATCTAAAAAGGAGTTGTGTTGACTCACAAGTGTATTTTTTGTAGGAAATCTCTGAAATGCCAGCACAATCCATTGGGAGGATGCCCTGGCAAAGGTCTCTGTCACCTTTAAGTGACAGGGCTTATGTTCCCCTGATGATGACAGCAGAGTGGTTGAGCAGCTGCTAGCCTCCATCAGAAGCCCCAAGAAAGAAAACACCACTACAGGCAATTTCCCATCAGGTTGGAACCTCTTTTCCAGCAGACAGAAATTTCCTGCAACATGTCCTTGCCCCTAACATGTGCACAAGACAAAGTCCAGTTCAGCTCAGAACACAGGGGCAGTGCCCTCTTTGTCCCTGCTGAAGCTCTCTGTGGGGAAGAGCTGCAGGATAGATGACACATGGAAGTGTGGCCATCAAAAGAGCTTGTAGGCAGCTAGACAGAGGCATTGCAGTGGCAAAACTCCAGTGGCCAAACAACTACAGGAGAAAGACACAATGCTGGATCTCATTCCCAGCACAAGCCCTTAAAATCCACACACAGTACATACTGCTCTTATCAATACCCCACATGTGAATTAAATGATTAATTAATTTTTTAAAAAATTTAATATAGTAACCCTTTCCCCCCACAAAATACCTCCCAAAAAACTCACTCAGCAAACATTCTATTTATCAGAAAATCCAGGTCAGCTTTCTGCCCATCAGGCTTATATATGGACATGGAAGCTAGCAAGGTAAGTGATTTACTTTATTCTTTTCCCTCACACTGAGATGCAAACCTGCATATATCCTGACAACATTTCATTAAGCAATTTGTTAGCTGTTTGAGTTAACTCCAGGGGAAGGGAAATTATTGTTAAATCTTTGCACTAAAAGTCAACAGCTCCTGTGTCAGTGGTAGCACATTTGATATGGGAAACTGCAAATGATCAAATGTTCTTGATTTACCCTTGGCAAAATGTTGCATCCCAACGAAGGTGGTGAGAAGAGGGAAGAAATTTGTGTGACAATCTTGGCTATTCATGCCTGCCCTAGAAGAGCAGTTCTGCTCTTCAGTGGATATTATTGCAAGTACCTTATGAAAAATATCTTCTGAGTATGCCTGTAACAGAGAAATTTTTACAAGGCATTGAGCTGATAAGCCCTAATATTTTAAAAATAATTGCTATTTCTCAGATAGGAATAATGTATCTTCAGGCTTTTTAAATTATTTGTAATGATTTCTCTGAGGTGACACATCAATGTGGCATCTCAGCAATTATCCAAACAAGTCTGTTAGGTAGAAAAAGCTGCATTATTCCCACTGCAAAGAAAGGGAACAGCACGCTACAAATTTGTCCTTCAAAACTAACATATATGAAGGTCACTAGTACTAAGAAAGGAGGCTTGAATCTTGCAGTCCTTTCACCAAAAATGTACCCACCTCCCTTTTTTTGTTTAATGGAGGAAAAGCGAGCATCCATCCTCCTCAGATCTTATCCCAAAAGAGGTGTCTTAATATATGCTTTCTCTTTCAATCAGGGGACTTTGAATGCAGGTCAATGAATATAGATAACTTTGACAACCCATTGCACAATAAATGGCAACATCAAGTAGGAAAACTCCAGAATTAAGAATCTTTGGATTTATCTCCCAGCCTCAAGTAAACAGGCCAAGAAGACTTTTGTTTTTGTAGTGTCTCTAGATTTGCCTTGCTTCGCACTCACTCTTCTTTTCCTCTGCAACCCAAGGACGTGGCACATCTAAATTCTTGTCATACATATGGAAGTGAGAGCAATGGCAGATACAGATCCATGGGAATTTTCAACCTGACCTGCAGTTCCTGCTCATATTTATGTAACATTGCTGTGCATAAGGGCTTCTAACACTGCTTACTTCAGTACCTATTCCTGACCTAAGGCAGAGAGCTACAGCACAAGCTTAGATAGAGGAGCTGTGTTATATCTAAAATAAAAATAACCCTACAAGTATCTTTCTCCTACAAGCCCCCACATGTTTCACACTTCCACAACTCATCCAAGAATTTAAACTAAAAATTTTCTCAATTGTTCCAAAACGCCAGGACACTGCCACCAGCACATTAATAATCAGTTTTATGCCAGTCTGGACCGAAACCTAATTGATAACTTCCCAAGGTAGTCAAGCTATAGTGCAATTTGAGGGTTGAAATTTCCTGTTACAGCCTGATGTACACTTCCTGTAGTGACAGCCAGCCAAGCAATACTCCAAATAAAAAACAAGGTGGGAGGCACTGGGCTGAGTACTGACATTTTCATACACCATGGCAGTGTGGCAATTCAGGCTGGGATCACCAGTGTTAGCAAGAGAACACAATGCGTTTCATTGTAATATGCAGACATTCCCTACCTTTCCTTGCACACACACAGGTATCTGTTTAGTCATTAGAATCTCTCCTCTATTTTTTTTTCCTTTGATGATTGCCTCCTATGCTCTCAGACATCTTAATTTAAGTCCTCACAAATGCAGGAATTTAACAGTTAGCACATTGAAACACCCTTATTACTGAAAAGGAGCTGGCTGTATTGTAACACAGCTGCTTACCATTTCAGTGGGATAAAACAAAATAATTAAGAGCAAAGGATTCCTGATATTTAACTAGCTATGTACTTAAATAGCTCACTACTGGTATTTTATAGTTAGACTATTACCTACTAAAATATAATCAGTCATTTCAAGTATATAGTATTCCTACCTATAATTGAAAATGACTCTTCAGCATTTAAACCCCAAATTAATTTGAGATCCCATGGCATGAAAATAATTTTGATGCAGAGCACTACCCACTCAGAAATGCAGCTACTTTATGAGTGATCCACTCCACAATGGGTTAGATTATGGAACAGGCAGCCAGAGAGAAAACATGGAGCAGGTGAAAAACTTAATAATAATTTATGAATAATTTGCCTTTTATATAACATCACACTAATTACACATCAAGTTGATTCTCAAAGGTGAGGAACAAAGCTCCAGTATTTATAGTCACATAATTTTTCAGAGGAAGTTTTATTTAAAAAGAGTTGCAACAAAATTGGCAGTATTTGATCTCTTACTATATAAAGAAATCCTACACCTGTATATGTTGATATGTCAGAGACATTTAGAAATAAAAGATAAAGGTAAAAAATGCACTTTGTTCTCATTCCTTTTCGGTTAGGCAGGTTTTCAGAGAAAACTTTTCCAGTTTTATGGATCATGGCTGTGACAGATGAAACGTCTGTGTAGAATTTATTTTTCTTGCAGAAATAACATTCTACCAGTTTTGCCAGGAGATGGCAAGTTTTATGGGCTTATTTCAATTGAAAACATCTGCACTAGATAATATATGCTGCTGGGTCACATGTTAAATAACACTACTATATGTGACTGCATAGAACGGCTGTTTTGCATCTTCTTTATAATGGTTTGTAACTAAGCATAATTGTCTTGGATCATTAATGGAAGTTGCTGTAACATTAACCCTTAATGCTTTTAAACTTAGTTTTTCAGTTACATAGGGCCTGATTCAGTTACATGTTTGATACGAGCCATTTCCAGGAATACAACTTGGGAGGTACTTCTATTATAATTATAACTCAAGTTCAAAAGGCACTCTCAAAGCACCTGCTTGCCTCCTAAAATCTCAGATGGCCACAGAGTTGTTTTTTTTTTTTATATGAGAATTTCAAAATGATCCAGCTTTCTGTTTCTAAACATATCAGCCTAAAGGGCTCCTTGCCAAAACTGTGTGCACCTTCTTTGAACTGATGGTGTCTGGAGAGTTGTCTAACCCAGTTTTGAAAACCTGAGTTGCTAGAGCAGCCTGGATGGTGGATGAAATCTGCAAAAATTGGTGGAAGATTGATACAAAGCAAGGATTTCACGACCACTTCAGTTTCACGACCATCAGCATCACAACTTGCATCTTTCCAGGTAGGCAACTGAACCTTATTTGATCCTCAGTAATTGTAGCTTTCCAGACAGTTTTTTTAACAATTGACTTAAATTCTGACAGGCCTGAAGATCTCAGTATTTGGGCTTAATTTGAAGCTAGTCCATGGTGGAATTCCAATAAATAGTTAGCATGAGTCTCATCACATTAAGACTCCCTAGGGTTGAGTAAATAATAGAGAAGGAAAATATGAAATAGGAGACAATCTTTCATACTTCACTTGTCCTCAGACTTTTAAAATTTCACAATTCTAGTAATACCAATTAGCGGGTTGTTGAAAAACAAATCTTTCTGCCTCCCCAGTCCTCTCTCACTTATGAACTAAATCTGGAAGTGCTTTTCTAGATAAGAGTTACATCAATATAAGACTGGTGCATTTGGCCCTCTCCCCAAGAATTTGTAACATTGTAATCCAACAGATTCCATTGCATGATAAAAGATTATTGGGCTAGAAAAAAAATGAAAACATCTTTGAAAGCAATGTGCCTCCTATAAACACTTGGCCACGTGTTGTGGGAAGATGTTTTAAAAAAGCATGTCTTCTACAACACACACTGCTAACCAGGAATCTTCTCATCATGATCTATGCACAGCTGGTTTTCTTCTGTTAAATGAAGGCATCGATGATTCAATCCACAATCATTTGCTTTTTGGGAAGTCTCTCCTGGAGCTGATAAAGGCTAATGATTAGGAATTATTTCAGATAGGCCTATGCAATGTCCCTGCCAGGCTGCAGGGATAGAGAGAATGGATTGTCCTTTGCTTCATCAGTCTAGATCGGTCCTGTTCTAACAATTACAGGAACGAAAGGTGCCGAACAATGAAACGAGGCATATTATTGTACCAGATGGTCCATTTTAGAACAATTCACATACAGGTCTAGAATAAGAGGCAGCTTCAATATTCACTAAAAGCATTTTCAGACTGTTCCAATAGTTTCAGTCCAGTTTCCTTCTTTTGATTGGAACTGCAGAATTTTTATGTTAGTTGCTTTTGGGATTTAATCTCATTTGTTTAACGGCATTTTAACTTCCACTAGCAAGGGTTTATTCATTTATTTTGACATTTATATGGGCTACAGTTGCATTTGTTTCACTATCCCAATATCTATCACAATGGAACTCACCAAGATTTTTTCTTAGCAATCTCACTTTGTAATTGGAGGTATTACATCCAGTCTTCTAAGCAAACTGGCAGAAATGCAGTGGTTACACGTAAATAACTTTTTGTGCATTTCCAAGCTAGCAAGCTGTGAATTCCAAATCCAACAAGTTTTCACATGTTTTTTAACTCAGTGAATTACTTCTAGTAACTTCATGGTATCTATTTCAATTCTAAGCAACAAAAATAGTTTTGTTTAGGACTCACAGCATGGTTCTCCATTTCCTCCCTCCTCCCAAGTCACTGTGTATTAAATGATATTGCCTTTATATTCAACAATATAACAATATGATAACACAACCTGTCATACAATGGGATGAGAAATACTGGAAAAAATTTCATAATTTTTTTTTCATGTTGAGTACTTGCTACTATTTGGCTTCATCCTAATTCCAAGTTTGAGCAGAACATATAAATAATTCCAGCTCCTTCAGGATAGCCCTCATTAAAACAGATAGACCATTTGCAGAATCACATCCCCATACTATTTCTAAGCCATCTGTTGCTGGGATATTTTGCTTAATGCATTCTTTGTGGTGAAAGAATGTGCATGTATCTCCTGTTCCCTTTCTTCTTATCAGTTGATTCAATAAGAAATTTGAGTGGCCTGTAAGCAGGGCAGTAAAACAATGTTCTGTATTAATGCTAGCTGGGAATGAGATTTCCTGTAACATTTGCATGCTCCCTGAGATGAACCAAATATGCAAAGAATTACAGGCCAAGCCCAGGGACAAGTGCAATTAACCTGATTTAACAAGAATGATTACAGAGAGGGAGACGTCTCTCTGATAATGGCACAAAAATGTTCTGTGTGTATTTTAACACAGCTGCCATCTAAATTCGCAAATGCCATGGAATAACTAGGGATGAGAAAAAGGTTGATGTTTGTCTCTGAGAGGGACAAACAAGCTGTCATAATAAAGCATGAAGTCAGCAGAGATGTTGTCTGAACTATCATGGGCTGGACCATGACAAGGAAAGGACAACACAATTTATTGGGAATCAAATGCAATTCTACTAACAACATTTTGGCACTGAGTATGGACCTTTAACCACATCACACTGATTTAAGAGGAATAAATTGCACCACCTAATTAAAAAGAAGAGAGATAATACTAAAGGACAGAGGCAGGGTTAAAGCTGACATTGGAGAACTGTAATTTGCAACAAAAATCTGGAAATCAACATCCTGCTGGCAAGACATCCAATGAAATGAATGAGGTGACAAATCCATGCGTTGTCAAGAGGGCGCCTGTACATCAGCTTGTGTTAGAGTATACTATTTTATTGAAACAAGTTTCCAGGATTAGGTACAAAGTCAGAAAGTTCAATAAACGTTTTGTTGGCTCATGAAAACTGAAACTTTTTGCAAGCAAAGAATTCAGTTTCTACAAGGATCCTCACTCCTAAAAGCTGTTTCTTTATTATTATTTTTACTGTAGAGATATTCTAGTTCAAAAAGACTGCCTTGAAATACTGAAGCACTTGGAAGCTTGATGTGAAAAAGATACTGTGCTGTGAGTTCCTAGGAAGTTAAGACAAAATTCTGCTGACCAAGTCCTTTCCCCTGCCCAGGTTAGTAATTTAGAAACATTTTTGAGAACTTCAGTACTGTTCAGAATAAGAATTAGTCTGAAACCTTTTGGGACAGGAAGCCCACTTTTGTTTTCTTTTACTAAGGATATTCCGCTGTTGCCAGAAAGTCTGTTTTCACACACAATTGTTTTTCTTCACAGTCCGCAAGTGACTAAACACTGCACAGCTCTGTCAGAACTGGTTTGAAACAGAACCATCTGAACAGAGCTGCTGCTAACATTTCAGAGTAGTATAGAAACTAGTTCTCTTGCACAAATTTAGGTGTTGTTTCTATTTTTTCTTTTTAATAGAAAACAAATCATAAATAGGTCAAGGAAATAGCCAGGACCTTTAAAAACTTCTCATGAGAAAATGAAGCAGAGGGAGAAAATGTTCTTGTTCAGGAACAGCAAGCTCAGGGTAGCAAGAATGGATAAGAAGTCAAGTTCAGATAATGAACAGATATTGCTCCTCCTGCCTGTGTTGAATCTCCTTTCCAAGATTTATCCATGGAAGGCTTTCCTATAGTAAGCACAAAATCAGTCAATACTGGGCTGGAAAGGACCCAAACAGTCGATCTGGTAAAATCCCTCTCTCTGGGTAGCATTGACTCCACCTGCATGGTCCTCCTGGCAGCTGCTCCAATGTGCAGCAACTAAATAACCCATTTCCTTCAATATGTTCCAATTAATGCTTTTCTTCACTTTTCCCTGGATCATCTTCTCCTGATTCAAATCTCTGGTGAACCACAACACCCAGGATTAGACTGAAGGTTTTGCTATTGCCTCATCAGTTGAAGATAGGATGGCAGAACTACACCACGAGTACACGATGTAACAAATATGACCCTTGCTTACATCTTTAGTATAGTGTTGTTTGTTTTTTCTTTTTGTACCAAAGTGCCATGTTTATTGTGCCATTAACTACAGCCCTTAATTTCTTTTCCCTTGTAACAGGCCAGTGATAATGGGTACAACTAGGAGACAGAATCTGATCCCCCAAAACTTCTGTTGACAGTACCTGTGAAATAAAAAGGTGAAAGGATGGATTAATTTTCAGGTGTCTGGTATAGCAGCAATGTGATCTTCTCTTGAACAGAACAGGTTAACTACAAAGTTACTGGGTTGCAGAAAAATGGAAATCCCCAAGATATAATTTTTTTGTAAATCACTTTTCAGAGAATAACAGTGACAAAAAAGAATTTATAGGGGTAGTAATTTTGTCCTTGATAGCATAATTGCCATTACTATCCTGATTCCTGAAGGGTCTGACTTTACAGCGGTACTGAGCAGTTGCAGCTTTCATTGATCTCCGGTGGAGCTGTAAATGATCAGGACTTTTGAAAAATCCATATCCACAGTGATTCAATTCTTACAAAAAAATACTACCCTTTTTAATATAACTTAAAAGTTATTTATTTCCCACAATAGGTATTTCCAATACAATTCCCCAATAAATAATAAATCACAGACAGAACATCCTTCAAAACATTTTCAAAATATTTGATATCTAAGAAATGCTTTGCATGTCTAGAAAAGGCCTAGGTTTTTTAATCTTTTGGAGAGTTGCTTTCTAGTGTCAACAGTCAAAGATTTGTTCTTGGATGCAAGCTCTCTCTGTGTATGTATCTTGGCAGAGCTTAGTAGATAATAGCATGCAGTCTGAACCTGCTAGAGCCCTCAGTTTTTAAAAATCACTGGGTCTCAGGAGGCTGTGCAATACCCTGAAGCAGGCACCATATGCAAGAGGTTTTAACACTAGAACTATTTATGAACTTCAAAATGGTATTTTTTAAATAGTTTTAATATTTTAAACCAGCTATCAGGAAATAATTCCCCCCTCTACTCTGCTGAGCAGATTGCTTCTGAAGTCATATTATTTTCTGTATTCAAGAAATTAAAGTTTGGATCTAAACAGCTGCTGCTTTTGTTTTGCATTTGGAGGGATAGGATGAGGACAGCGAAGTGACATTCTGACGCAGGAGAATTAAACATGCCTAACTCCTTCATTGGCAAAACTGTCATGGTGCTACTAACTCCAAAGGAAGAAAGTAAAGCAGAAATGAAAGCAATAGGCCATCATTTGAATAATGCACATTTGAATGAATAATTAGGCACAAATCAACAGGAGCAAGCAAATGTAAACACCAAAGGGGACCTCAGTGGAGTCTTAAATCAACACGATCATACAAAAGAGGTTGCACGAACACAATATAAAAATATATTTGCATATTTTACATACTCCCATTTCAAAAAAATGTACCATGATAGATGATTTATAACAATTTATTTGATCAATAAGATGAGATTTTGTTTGTTATAAAGTTACCAATTCCTCACAGAAAATGTTCTCAGACCAGATGCACACTCTGTTCACCATTCTGCAAGTAAGTCTATTGGACTGAAGCATTTTAGCAGATTCAACTTTTTGATGGCTTTTTCTTTCCTTAGGTGGGAAGGTTGTGTTTGTTTTTTCCATAATTAAAATGTGCTGGTATTCAAGACAAGTTGCTTAAACTATGTCATATTTCTCGTAGTTCAACATCAATAATGAATAATCTCAAGGCAAACAGTCCTCAAAAACACCCTTAAGGGGTAAGTTATTCATTGAAAACATTCAGAGATTACTGACAAATAAAAATGGCATTCACAGAAATCAGGACTAATTCATGAATGATTCACAAGCAAAAGAAACAGCGGAATTCATAATTATTATTCTTTACTTCAATAGTTCAACCACAAAGAAAAAATAACCCTAAATGAATGAAAAGTAGTGACCTGAGTTCCTTACCAAATAACCACAAGACACTGTATAATAGTTTGCAGTATTTTAGGAAAAATAAGACTAAGGATATTACCAGATACATTGCAAATTGTAACCTGTCAAGTAAGCTGATTGATATGCTTTTGCTCCACACTAAATTGTTCTATATTTGCATTCTGTGCATTGTTTTCTGTTGGGACCTCAAACACATAGTTTTTAAAATAAGGTTTGGAACAGAATTAAAGACTGACTAAATCTTTGGGAATATAAAGGAAAACCTTTTGAACAAGAACAATAACTAATTCAAAATGTTCCAAAATGCACCCTAGCACTGATCTTTCCTAAAATTGAAAAAAAAAAAAAAGAAATAAACATTGGGACTTTAACATTAATTTTACATTTTACTTATTTATGATAAGGAATGCAATTTAAAATAATAATTTAAAAAATCAGAGTGCTTTCCTTCACAAAATAAATAAAAAATCTGTCACATTGATCAGCTTAAAAGAAAAAAATTGAAATCTTAGAATTTTCTTCAGATTAGAACTGTACTCAGCAAATGCACTTATATGAATAACAGAGTCTATAGAAATGCCACACAATTTGTGTTGCTATTAAAAATTCAATTTTTAAATTCTTGTCCACTTTAAATTTAGTTGAAATCATCAAAAAAGTTGAAAGAAGTCGAAATAGAGAGAGATAAATAAGAGAAAAACAAGGAATATTTTCTGTTGCAGTGTGATGCAATATCCTGTTTCAGCTATCCCAGTCCTTTCCCAGGTGCGCCAATACCTTCTCCCTTCCCCTCCCCTTGCCTCCTGCTGAGAGCTGTCTGTCAATCTTGGCAATCCAGAAAGGGCGTGGTCTGATTGGCAAAAGTTCCAAAGATGCTTCTCAGCCCTGGGGTCATTGGGCTACCTGGGTGCCACTTGTCTCCTGAGCCTTCCCCCCTCCTACCTGGTTGGTGGCACACCTACCCCTTCCCTCCCCCTGTCCCCGGGGCTTAAAAGGACACTGGGACCATGCGGTCGGGATTCTGTTGGAGCTGTTACAAGAGTCAGAGACCTTTGACCCTGGAATAAAGCTCTGGATTAAACCCTCCAGCAGAATGCATCTCCTTTTCTCCTTCACTGTCACCTAAAGCCTTTCCACCAGAGGTAAAACTGAGTTCCTGCTTGTCTGAACTTGTTCCAAGTGCCAGCTGCCACTTCCAGCCAGCCAAAGGTGTCTCTGAGGAGAAATACCATAGTTGCTGCCTCTGGTCCAGCAGCAAGGGTCAGACGAGCCCAGGCACGTTCCACCCAATAGTATTGGGAACATATTCCAATAATTTTCCTCCAGGAAACAGATATTAAAGATGCTAATTTATTTCAAAACACACATTTTCTCTTTCTAACTAATTCTAATAATACTTCTTCTTATGCCATCCCTTCCCCCATCATTACTACTCTTTGGAGTAATATTGTAACACAGAGTGTTGGTTTTGGATGGGGCAGGGTTAACTTTCCTCCCAGTGGCTGCTGTGGGGCTGTGTTTTGTGTTTGTGCTGAGCACAGGGCTGATAACGCAGAGATGTTTTTGTTATTGCTGGGCAGGGCTTGCACAGAGCCAAGGCCTTTTCTGCTTTGCCACTGCCACGTGCTGAGAGGGCTGGGGGTGGATGGGAGTTTGGAGGAGACACAGCCAGGACAGGTGACCCCAGCTGACCACAGGGATATTCCAGACCATTTGGCATCATGCTATGTATAAAAAGTGGGGCGAAGAAGGAATAGGGGGGGGGACATTTGGAGTGATGGTGTTTGTCTTCCCAAGTAAACATTACCTGTGATGGGGCCCTGCTCTCCTGGAGATGGCTGAGCACCTGCCTGCCATGGGAAGCACGGAGTTAATTCCTTGTTTCTTGTTTGTGTGCATGTCTTTTGTTTTCCCTATTAAAGTACTTTTATCTCAACCCACGAGTAATCTCACTTTTACTCTTCAAGTTCTCTCCTCAGTCCCATGGGTGGGGAGTGAGCAAGTGGCTGTGTGAAGCTTGGTTGACACAACAGTTATACAACATTTTTTCTTTCTCTCTTCATCTTTCTATTATCAACCATCAGAGTCACTACACTTCACATTTTTAGTATCAATCTCTATTCCAGAAGTGCTTTGTGAAAACCCAATAACACTTAGTGTTCTGTGTTCCCAAAACCTCAATAAACTCTGTCTTAATTCCTGGGGAGACTGCCAAGCCTGCAGGTGCCTACAATATTTTCAAGGAAAATGAAATGAAGGCATCTTAAATGAAATTGTTTGAATTTTCAATTGGAGTAGAAACAGTTAATACTGAAGGCTGACTCCTTCCTAAGGAAATACTGTAGGGCAGTTGAAACAAGGTGTTTAAGAATTTTTTGTGATTTGCTTGTGGCAGCTCAGCCTTCAAGTTCACCAATTTTTTCAGCTTTTATATGTCTTAATATAGAATCAGTATCCTTTCCATCCAGAAAAGTTGTTTTATAATAAAGAAAAAGCATAACCGTAGTAGACCTGGCATTGCCATGAGCTCCAGTCTTCTATGGTGAAGTTTCAAAAATTAATCTGAAAACAAAAACTGGGCAAAATGCAAAGTCAAGCCTCTGCAAAGCTTGGGATCGTTCTGATGCAGAATAAGAGCATTGAACTAACTTCAAGAAATGAAATGCATTCAGAAATGTCAAGAGGTGCCATTTTGACATATTCAGTTAAAACATCTAACTTTTTTAGAAATAAGTGGTTTGGTTACTCAGTAGCATTTCAGCAATAAATTTCATCTTCTTATTCTCTCAGTCTAGTTGTCTTCTGCTTCCATTGCAGGCTGACAGACAGGCATTAGGACCAAATTAATCCATCAACAGCACACACTACCTAAGGTGAGTCATATGATTCAAAAAATACATTACTGAATATGTGTTTGACCAAAAACTCAGCTCATAAAAGAATGCAAGTTCTAGAAAGGTAAAATTTATTTCTGGCAAAATGCTATTTTATATTATATTTATTTAATATTGATCTGAAGGAAAATAGTTTAGATCACTGTCAAAACAAAATCAATACTCATATTCAGGTCAACTAACATAAAATAAAATAGCAATTTTAATTTTAATTCTCCATCAGAAAAGTATGACACCTAAAAAATGTTATCCTACTATTTTTCCTGCCTTGGAAATTACACTTCACAGTGGAATATAATTTTAGTGAAAAATTCCGAACTACCTCGAGCCAAAATCCATGTTCAGGTACTTGAATATGTTTCTTGATTTTTACAGAAGCAGAATTCTCTGTGCTTCTACCAGCATAGGATCATACATAGTATTTGAGACATTCCTATTCATTAGCCTGATGTCCTGCATAGCCCAGTTAATAGAGATGCCCTGAATTAGGTTAGATTTGGGTTAAAAAACAAATTGCAAGGATTAAAAATTCACCACACTTTTTGGTTACAGTAAGTTCTTCCGAAGGTTAAATAACCTCACTGCTAAATATTTGTACCTGATTTCTAGTCTAAATATATCCCATTTCCAGACATCAGCTCTCCTTATACATTCATGTGCAAAGCTGATGAGCTCTTAATTATGACATTGCTGTTCCCCGTGTAGTTAGTTACAAACTGTGATTAAGTCCCCCCCGTAGCCCTGTCTTTGTTAGGGTAAACAGATTGTGCCCGCTGGAGTCTGACCATAACGTGTGTTTTGAGTGCTTTATTCATTCTTGTGGCTGTTCTTTGATGAGAGCATACTGCTGCTGGCAGACTGAATGCACTGGGTCCATAATTTGGTCACAATTTTGCACATGAGGCCAGCTGCAGTGCCCATGGAGCTTAACAGGAAGCTTCCACTCAGATGCACGGAGTTTCGATCAGCAGCGCACAGTTCATGCTCTTTTGGGGAGCAGAGCCAGCTGGGTACTGCCTGCTTCTCAGAATCTCTGCTTGTCAGAGTGACTCAGATACGTACAAGCTTCTTTTTCCCAGCCCGGCAGTCGAAGAAGGAGTCAGGATTCTTTTGTTCTCGTTCTCAAAGTTGTTTGTTATTTCTTATCTATAACATTCTTTCTCCGACCCACCGTGGTCTGTGTGGCAGGTCAGGTCGAGGCACTCTGCCTGCCCCCGGGGTGGTGTTTTCTTTTCATACTAAAAACTACATATGCATTATTTACCATAACTTCCCAATACCTATCACCTGTGTTAGACAGTGAGTTTCTAGTGCCACCATCACAGCAGAAGATGGAGGCCAAGAAGAAGATGGAGAAAGACTGGACACGCCCAGATTCTTCCAGCTTGCCTCCTGAACCCCCATTCTAAAAACACCAAAAATCTATTTTTCTAACTAACTAACTATTATTCTACTTAAAATCTCTTGACTTGTAATCCTTCATACAAAGATTGGTAATTTTTTCCATAGGTCAAGATCAAAGGCACAGGGGTCTTGGGCTCTGTGCCAAGGTCTCTGAGCCCCCTGGCAGGGTCTCGAGTCCTCCAGGGCAGAGGAATTTCCAGGGTTCTGACACCTGCTCACCTGCCTGCCTTCCACCTCCTCTCTCCTTTCTCTCCCCCTCCCTCTTAAGATGTTCTCTGCATCCATTTAGGCACACTGAGACTTTGCCCTTAACAGCATTCCCATTAAGTCAAAACAAAAGGAATACAAAATGTATAAACTAAGCCATGTCTAATGTACAGCTTGTGAGTGCTCTTTTTGTTGCTGTGATTTAAATGGAAGGATTTGAAATTCAGAACTGAGAATCTCTCTCCTGCCAGATTCCTTTTTGGGGAACCAATTGGTGTTCATTATCTAAATGTTTTTGACAATCAAAAGTTCAACATTACTTTGGTGATAGAAGTATTTGATAGATAGATATAGATAGAATAGAAGTATTCAATAGTTATTTAAAGATCTTTAACATGGCTATGCAGTTTCTGAGACAGATAACAAAAGATTCAGTAAAAAAAAAGTCTTATGCTTTTGGCACAAACATTTCATCTCAAAGTTCTGCAGTTTCAATGACTGATTCCTTGAAATGCAGTCAAAGTTCATTCACGTAATTTTCATTCAAGGCACTGACAGCTGTATTGCTGTTTTCTTTCTGGATTTTATAGTGCTTTTCTAAAACAGACTTCAAAGAAATGGAATTATTAGCCTGTTTGTGTTTGACAAGAACTCATTTGTTACCAGTCAAGAAGACACTTTCACTGGCCAAATGGTAACAGCCTAAGACAGACTTTGTCAAAAATCCTCATTGCAGGGAACAACCCATTTGATAGAGAGGAACATTTCAGATATTTTTTGGTTGGTGAGACAGCCAGCTTCCGAAACAAATAAAATTATATAAAGTTTCTCACCAAATATGCCATTTTAACCCAAAATCTGGATGTCTCTTCATCACAGGGACAAAAAATACAGTATTTTCTCTTCCAAGTTTTGAGAATTTTTTTTTCTTTGAAAAAACATTGCAGCAGTTTTCACACCAAGTGTCATGAGACACACGTGCTTATCTGCCTGGGGTGAGTAAACTAGATGAGCAATCTGATTCCTTCGAGCCCTGGTCCCTGCAGGAAGCTTTGCACAATTCTGTCGCTTTTCCACAAGTCAGAGATTTTCCATCAGCATTTTTTTTCTGCTGGTTGCTGGAACATGCTTTTTGAAGTAAACTGAGTCTTTGAATCCTTTCCTGTTGTCTGAAAGCTCTGCAGCAGCTGAGCTGTTCATCATGAAGCAATATGAGTAACTTCACCTGTATTTGTAATCCAGTATGTTAACATGACATCTCTTAAGGGCTAAGGGTAACTGCCAGTCAAACACCTAATTGAGTCTAATGATCACACAGGCATTAAGAGATCTCATTAAGTCAACCCTGAGGGTTTTTATTTTACATTCATTTCTCAATGTATCAAAATGAAAATTGTTTTTCCATAAAGCAATACATTCTCACCATTTCATGCTTAGATATCCTTATTGATTGTGCATTTTTTTTCAAACAAAACAGCACCATCCAATCTCTTTGAAGTACTCTTTGTGGCCAGGTTACCTTGGCAATAGAGCTATGTGGAAAAAGAAAGTCTTCTCTCTCAGAGAATTTTCATATTTTGAAATCTGTTTGCCTACAGAAGCAAGTCCCATCCACAAAAAGAAACAGAGCCTTGACATTCTATCAGTAAGTGAAGTAACCTATCAGTTTTTCAATAACCCTGAGATCACAAATGAAACATCAATTAGGTTGTTTTTTTTTTGGCAGACTGCTGGGAAGGAGAGAGAGAAACTGGCAAGAAAATACTCTTTGCTTCAAGAAAACCTTATTGGTGATAAATTTTAGCTTCAGAAAATGAGACAATTCTGACACAAGTTTTTTAGTCATGGTTTGCCACCTAGCTCCACTTGGCAACTCATCAAGTTGAAAGGGCACTTATTGAATACTTAGATGGTTTTAATTTTCTCTGTAGCATTTTAGATTTTAGTCAGCATCTCTACTTGTCAGACTCCACAACAAATAGCACAAATATAAAACCATCTCTGGAAGAAGCACATTAATATTAAGAACTACTATGCAAAATGTATACATAGCAGGAATGAAGAAGCCATATCATGACATCCCTTTTTAAGATTAAAAAACTCCCAAAACCCCATGCTTAGCTTAAGCAGTCATTAAAACTAAGGTTATTTTGTGAAATTGGAGAACTGATACTCCATTCTTTCGTAAAAAATTAAAATATAACCATTTGCTTAAAGACTACAATTCAAAATTCTACTTACTTTACTTACTTTTAACATTCTAAGTGTGCTGGCTTAGCTTGCGAAAATTTTAGTGTGTCCTCCCCAGTTCTGTTCTACCTCTGTTCTATGGTGTAGACAGAGCACTCATCCAGAAGTTGATTTAACTGGGTTATTCACCTACCCGGACAGATCCAGACAGATGCACTTACTCAGTCAAGACATTGCCTTGCACAACAAAAATTGTCCTATATAGTCAATAGAAAAGGCTTCTGTAATAAAGTAAGAAAGGCCTAAGTTGTGTTATATTAATGCATATCTACATGTAAACATCAGGATCAATAACGTCTACTAAATTCTCTGCCACAAAAAAAAAAAAAAAAAAAAAAAAAAAAAAAAAAAAAAAATCAAAACCCCCTTAAAAACTTCATGTCTGGGAGGACAGGGGACAGAGAAGGATCTGCTTTCAGCTGTATGGCCCTTAAGATAAGAAGGGCATGGACTGTTGGATTAAGTCTGCAGGAAGCCACAAAGCTGGTCAGAGGGTTGGAGCACCTCTCCTGTGAAGACAGGCTGAGAGCTGGGGATCCTCAGCCTAGAGAAGAGAAGGCTCCAGGGAGACCTTAAGGGCCATACAGAAGAGCTGAGAGAGACTTTTGATAAGGACATAGAATAATAGCACAAGAGGGTAGGTTTAAGTAGGGTATTAGGAGGAAATTCTTTACTGTGGGGGTGGCGAGTGCCCCTGTGGTGAGTGCCCCTGTGGTGTGTGTCCCTGCCCACCGTGACAGGGAAGGGGAAGGGGTGGGGGGGTTTGTTAGAATTAGAGGATCTTTAAAGTCCCTTCCAGCTCAAAGCATTCTAGAGTCTATGACCTATAGTCAGTCAAGGTGAAAAATCTTTAAACGTGCTTACACATGAGGATCCAGCTGTCAAGTAAGTATCCTACATAAAACCTCCCTTCTCACCCCCCAGCCTGGGTGGCCAAAACACAAGTTCAAATTTTTCAGTCAACTTCTGAAACTCAGCAGGAGGCACAGACATTGATTTACACCTATAAACCTTATGTAAATTGTGTAAACCTGGGTTATACAAAACCAGATTGAACTCACCTGGTGACTTTCCTTCAGCCAGCTGGATTTTTTCAGTAAAAGCTGTTCTGCTAACTTATTCCAGAGAATATGAATGAACTGAGATGATTCTGAGTCCAAACAGCCCAGAATTGCAACCATGGCTTTGATAATGTGAAATTCATAATGGTCAACTTGTTTTCAGAAATATCCACAGTACTGCTCCAGAGATGCAAGACATGACAGAATATTTTGGAAAAAATTTTTGTATATGCTGCTATTCTGTAATATTTACTTCAGCAATCATCAGCACAAGTGAGCCTTACCTTATGATGGACTGATGGCAAGTATAAAAACAACAAATTTGTTTAAAACATCAGTAAAGAGAAAGAATACATTTAAAATGAAAATTTATTTCTCAGTTAACATTCAAAGGAAGAAAAATTACATTTACTGAAGAAGAGAGAAACAAAAGTAATGGAGTATGTTGTAGTCTGTGGAAAAAAACTTGCTGGGTACCTAATCCAGGAAGAAAATATTAAATCTCAGCTGAGTCAGGGTTTATATAGAACAGTCAAACATGGAGGATTAGAAAAAATATGAGAAAACACCGTCTTGTTAATGTTGCAGAACAGATGTATGTGCACTATTCTAAACAGTAAGGAGTGACACCAAAAAGTAAATCAATCACAATATGTTTTTAGTTTAATTTTCTTGGTAGTCAAGACATACAAACACAGATACCATGAAGATGAATGCCAGCTAGGAATGAGAGCTGCAGATCTGTATACTGTTCAGATGAGTATCACTGCTCAGACAGTCTCCTGAGGAAAAAAGGATGTCTAAAATAAAGATATTCTTCTCCTTTAAAAGTTCACTGGTTGATGGGGTTTCTGTGGGTGGATAAACAGTTTCTCATGGTCTAGTGAATTAAGCCATTTTGGCATGAGGGCAAAAATCAGAATTCTGCTGATTTGTCTTTCTGGCTTTGAAGGTGTTTCCTGTGGTCAAGAATTATACAAGTGACATCACCACATTGGGGTGTAAGAAAATGTTTAAGTAGCACACAAAATCTTCAGCTCACTTGCCCAAAGTCATGCAGAAAATCCGAGAGAGAGCTAAGGCCAAATACCTATATCCTAATTTACTCATTAATACACCTTGCCATCTGAAAATTCTATAATCAGTATTAGTTATCCAGTTAAATACTTTTTTTGTCTTACCCAGAAGTGACCTTGCATGCATTTTGGTGCCAAATGTATTGTTACCAACATCAGTTTTGTTATTAAGATGATGAACTGCTTTTGCTGTTTTGTGAAAATGAGATGAAACTGGTACATTCCAATTAGATACTGCAACTAATACCATCTCATTAACTAAGGCTAGTTAAATCCTATAGTTTGAATATATAGCTGATGAAATAATTTGTTAAATAAATAATTATGTAATTAAAGCAGAGTCATACATAATATAATAATGTCTGAATAAAGTCTCAGACATTTTAGCATTATTATGTGAGTAAATGGCTTGATGTTTTTGCTACCTGCTCAGTCACCACATCTTCCTGATTTTTTCATTGTGTTTTACAAGTAACAAAATACCTCACAAAAGAGACTATTCTAGAAAACTCACAAGAACTGCTTATTCAGTGCCCAAGCATGATGTGTAGGCAAGGTAGAAACCTAGTGTAGCTGGACTATATGAGCAACTTGCAGCCTGTAATGTGAATTATTATCCCATTTTAAAGCCAGGAAACTGAAGCCACCGAGAACATGAAAAAAGCCCTTACAGCCACTCATTTCAAGATATCCATTGTGTGGCTGGTTTTGTCTCCTTACTTTCCCACTTTACAGTAGATATAGGAAACTGGAGAAACTCTCCTGAGCAGCAACATTGCAAAAGTATGCAGAAAGTCTGAGGCAAGGGAAGAGAGTGAATCCAAGTTCTTAAAGAACTGAACTGATGCTTTATTTTTGCCAGCTGTAAGCTCTCATCCAGAACGAACATTTACCTATGGATGCAGTTAGTGTTTGATTGTATGTGTGTGTCAAAGACTGGAAATAGAAATTAAAATAGGTAGAAAAAAAGCACAGTTGCATTTGTGACATAACTTAAAGCACATGAGCTTACCTTCAAGCACATGAGCTCAAGAGCTTACCTTCCCCACCTTTTCCTTCTCCATCTACTCACAAATCCTCTTCTGTAGTCAAACAAACAAGAACGGGACTAGGTCCAAGATATTCTCATTCCGAGGGAAAGTTTATCATCACTAGGCTGAGGAGTTGATAATGCTGATTCTCCCATTAGCTCACTAAAATTACAGTTATATCAAGCAATATGAAACAACTCCAAAGAGAAAATTTGAGGGCCCCTTCATTTCACAACACGTGTAGGCAGAGTTACGGAGTTCTCCTTCTAGGAATATAACATGGTCTTGAACACTGGACCAGAAAATGAAGGAACAATGTAGGCATGGAGCCATAGAGGTATTGTATAACTGAAGAAATTGCAGAGGATGAGGACAGTACTTTCTCATCTTTGGGAGAAAGTTCAAATTTTCCTCAGGTTTAGCCTGGCACATGTAATTCCCATAAAATCATTTTATGCAGTCATGTTCTTGCTTGTCAATTTTTCTCTTCACGACTGCTTGGAGGTGGTCAATTTCTGCCAAATTTGACAGGGTAACAGTGGTTTCAAAAGTATTGAGTTCCTACAGGTTTTGTGCAGATGAGCAACAGAGCTGCAGCACACTGGCCCTTCTCACTGAGGGAGGAGCAGCAGTCTGAGCTCTCTTGTGGGATACCCATGCACAGAGAGGGGATACCAAAGGCCCTGCTGTGCAAAAGGCCACAAAGGAGCTTGCTCAAGCTGGGGGAAAGCAAGCTGCCAGCACTGAGTCTTCACACTGAAACTGTTTTACAAGAAGTGCTCAGGTCTCACCTGGGTCCCAGAGCTGGGATCTCCAGGTGGAGTCAGGGAGCTGCCGGCAGGCAGAGCAAGGCCCTGCAGTCCCAAAGAAGAGAGGGGTTTGACACACTACTCCTCAGGAACAGCATTTTGCTATCTTTGCTTTAGAGGCAGGTGGCAAGACAGTAAAGGTAGAAGGAAAAAAGGAAGCAGATAAGCAAATTAGCTCCAGAAAAATAGTGATGTAATCCCCACTGGACAGACTATCATAATATGTCGTTAAAAACTGCTGGGAGGTTTAAGGGAATTAATTAGTTTAGAGTTTCTATAAATATATTCTTGAGTGACAGGTGTTCTGGTATCCATATGCAGAGCTGACTGCCCAAATACAATTGCAAAGCCACCCGCCGGGAAAAAAAATCATGTTTATCTGCTGAGAAAATAGATATGTTGCACCAATCTGTTCTTCTAAGAGAAGCACACATGGCAAACCTCTTAACTCTGTCATGTCCATGTAATTACAGAGTGAAATGTGGAAATAGGAAGAGCTAATATCCCTGCACAGAGGCTGAGAATGTACTTTTTTCCCCCCCTGACACTTTTGGTATTGATTTTTTCCACCTAAAAAACAGTGATAAATAATTTACTTGCTCATCATAAGACACTGAAGAACAGATTGCACTTTCTACAGTTACTTCAGTTTTTCAGTGATGTGAGTGTGAAGTGATTCAGATCTCTTCTCAAATATTTGCAAGTCCTTCCCCTTGGTGAAGTCTTTATATTTGAAGTTCTTTATGTTTGTATATTCTTTTGACTTGGACTCAGTATTCCAAATTTAAACTAAACTAGAGTTCAAAATTCTAGCCTTTAGCATTTAAGCCTGAAAATATAAACAATTAATGCAAAAATTAAACAATTACAATGCAAAAGCCTGCATTCCCCTGTACTGGGGGGAATATAAATCCATTCACTTGATTACAGAACCACAGAATAACTGAGGCTGGACAAGGTCTTTGGAGATCTTCCTGTCCAGATACCCCTGCTCACACAGCATCAGTCAGAGGGAGGCTTCACAGCTTCTCTGGACACCGCTTCCACTGTTTAGTGAAAATATTTTGGTTTTTATTTTTCCAAATATATATCCACTTGGAGTAAAAAAAGAAGTGTTCTTTTGCTAAAAGAATATTAATTACCAGCAAAAAGAACAATAGTTTGCTTGCTATGAACTGTATCTAAAGCATGCTCAGTTGGATAGCGGAACTCAGAGTGACTGTACTGCTTTCCATCTTGCAAATTTGTTAATAATCCAGTAACAAATTTTGGAAAGTACAAGGACAATACCTGTCCCTACACATTACACAAGCTGTAGAAAGAACTTTCCAACCATCTGACCAAGAGGTGAACTGCAGAAAGTAGCAAATGTTTCCTGACTGGTGATCTTCACCAAAGCCAGCAGCTTTCAGTTTTTATCACTTGTCTTAATCACTCTTGCAACATTCTCTGCTGCCAGCTTGACTTTTTGTAGGGAGTTGAATACATACAGAGGGCAGTGCAAGGAAGCTGGGCTAGTACTGAACTGTAGAAATGCTTGTAATAAACAACACCTATTCATTTCTATTTAAAGAGAAAGTAGTCTTCCAAACAAAGTAAGTCAAGATATGACTGCACTGGCATGTCATCCTCCCAGGCTTCCTTCTCACATGGTTTGGTTTCCTTAGGTTCCCTCAGGGCAGGGCTGCAAGGTAGGCTGAACCACCATCTGAGTCACAGGAATCCAGCCCTGGGCCCACATCTTTTGATAAACATAAATCCAGCCAGCTCTGCATAAAAGACCTCTCCATGACACTCCTATGAGAACCTCTTTCTTCTTTGCAGAGCAAAGGAACCCATCTCTGACAAATATTACCCATGCAATAGACTGTCTTAGCTGCTCTCTCTGCATCATGCTACTTTCCTTTCCATCCAACTGAGCTACTCTGTTCTGAACATGGTGCTTGGAGGCCACCTCCCAGAGGAAACCCCCTGCTAGGAGGCACTGTGCTTTACAGGGCTTCCTTCACAACATATGAAACACATTTCTCTGGTAACGACTGATGTGACCTTTTCTGGGGGTTGAAGGAAATCATAGATAATTAAGATTAAGCTAGGCTGAGGTAATATCAATTTATCACCCCAGAGAAATCAAAATGCATATTTAATGAAAGAGTATTTGCCCTGATGCTGAGATCATAAGAAAACAGACCTTGGAAATCCATGGAAACCAGTCTCTAACTCTCATTGGCCTGTACCTGTGTTTTGTAGCTAAGAGGCAGCCTTGTCCAGTTTCATCACTTCCCTTACCATTAATACAGGTCCCGCAGGCCCCACAAAATTTATTTTTAATTAAAATAACAAAAAATACTTATCTTTGGCTCCAGGCTTCTACAGCACCTTTGAAGAGTGTTCTGTTTTGAGCTCCTTTCTACAAGAAAGCAATGGTAGTGCTGCAGCATGTCCAGACAAGCACAATGGAGCTGGTGGAGGTTCTGGAGCACAGGTTCTATGAGAAGCAGTTGAGGGAGCTGGACGAGGAGAAAGCTCTGGAACTTTCTCTCTCCCTCACCCTTTGGAGAGGGAGCTCTGGAGGAGAAAGATGTCTCAGGGAGACCTTATTTCTCTCTGCAACTCCTCTGAAAGGAGGTGGTAGCCTGGTGAGGGTTGGTTTCTTCTCCCAGATATAGCAAGTGACAGGATAAGAAACAGCTTAAGGTTGTGCCAGGGTACTTTTAGATTGAATATTAGCAAACATTTCTTCACCAAAAGAGCTGTCAGGCACTGGAATAGGCTGCCTGGGGAGACAGCTGTGTCACCATTGCTGCAGGTCTCTAAAAGCTGTGTATGTATTGTGCAAGGGGACAGGGTGGAGTGGTGGGCTTGGCAATGGTATGTTTACAGTTGGACTTAATGATCTTAAAAGCCTTTTCCAACCTAAAAGTTCCATAATTATATGGATTTATACAATAAAACAAAATCCAGCACCATTAATCCAGTCATTTCAGTGGGAATCGAACAATGTATAGATGCTATTTTCTGTCCCATGATTCCTATGAGAAGTTTATTCTCGGCTTTCTCCAAATATTCTTCAAATAGCTGGCTTCGAAATCAGCCTGAAAATTCACCACAGAAAGGCAAATTTTCATCTCAGGCCAGGCAGCAATTTCAGTTTGTTCTTGCACAATGAGAAAGCTCCAGTTTAATGATTACAGCTTCTACAGCTTAGCCCATAGGAGAAATTTTCCAACGTACCAAGTCTCATTTCAGAGCTAGCAACTTCAATTTCAGCTCAAAGTGCCCACAGCTTCCAGAGCACTGGGATCACATTTGCCCATGCAAAATATTTCCCATAATAAATAGCTGCATTCCTCATTTGCAATGATTTCCAAATGATCTAAAATGATGGCCCTTTTGTGAAGGCGAATGCAAACATTTAGCATTAAAATGACAGAAGCAGAGGTAAATGCACTAAGGGCCAAATCCAAGAGGAAAGGCTGCAGTCTTCTAGGCAGCTGATGATGGTAGGGTGGCAGGCACAACAGGAGAATAGAAATGGCAGGAGGTACTGCTTGCACTGCAGAAACATTACTGTAAACTATTTCCACTGAGTACAAGCTCTACTTGTACTTGACTTGCTACTGTAGGGGGAAAGTCACTACACTTTTAAATAGACATAAGGTGAAAGGGTTGGAGGACAACCTTTTTCTCCTTTTTGTTGGAGGAAGATTAACCTTTGCAAGGCCGCTTTAACCAAATATTATGCAAAGTCCTAAGCAGAATGAGCACTCTCATTTCCATCAGAATCTAGGCAATTTTTCATTCTCATGACTTCCTCTACTGCCCTTGAGGAACGGCATTCAGAAGTCCCAAGGTAGCTTTTAAAATCCATTGCCCAGGAATTTAAACTTGCAAAATACATGTTTTTACAGCACTCAAAAAGCCCAGACTCTCCTGAATATTTATATATAAAGATACCACCCAAGTATGCTCAGATGGGAAAAAAATGGCATTTGAAGTCCCTTTATCTTGTCAGAACACAAACTAGACTGACAGTTGATTTCTACAGCATTATTAATTTATATTTATTAGCACAGAGTTCAAAAAATTAATATTTTATAGCAAAGAGGAAGAAATATCCCTTCTCATTATACCCTGACCACGCTGATATTGTCATGGTTATTACTGCAAATTTAAGAATAACAGCAACAACAAAAGCTTGAACACTGTAACTGTGTTTTTCCAAGGCTGTAGATTATTCTCTCTGTTGCCAATAACATGACAGAGCCTTAGAGAATAGACTCGGGAAACTTGCTTATGGGCAATTTCTATGTATCTTTTAACTTCCCTCTCACATTCCCTTCCAGGTGGTTTCTTTCTGTCCTCATGGTGTATCCTTTTATACCATTCCCCTCTTTCTTACTTTGCATGTCTTTCCAGATCTTACTGTGCACCAGTAAGCATCTGTGGCAGGTAACTTGCCAAACAGAAGTTCTTCCATCCAGAGGTAGAGTTTTTCCCAGAGTCACAGGCACAACAAATACAGAGAAAACCTTCTTTGATTAACTGCAAGTCTCACAGCAAACAATGTATGATAGCTGCTGAAGGACAAACCAACCTGAATCTGTAGGAATGATAAAAGCCAGGATGTCCCTTCTGATAATTTTTTTTTCTACTTCTAGTATTTCTCACTTGAGGTCAGCCATCACATCTGCAATAAAGTAATGAAGTCTCACTCTTTTTCTGTATAGTGATCTTAGGCTGTCATAGACAAATAAATGTGGGAGAAAAGATATAATTTTTACATTTATAAGAGGAATAAATTTATTCTCTGCATGTAGTAATTAGTGGTGCAAATGGTCAGTAAGCAATACTTCCATACCTTAATAAAATAAAATCTTTGGTTAATTAGGAGATTAAAACACATAATGAATATGTGAACTCTGCCAACTGTTCTAATAGAGGCCGTCAGCTCATTTATATTGTTAATTGAACAATTAGTATTGCTGAATTGTAAACCCACAGGAGATAAGAATGGAGAACATGTTCCTGGGACATTGCATCACTCTGCTGGCATCAAATATCTGTGACCACAGGAGATTCCACTGCCCTCCAGCGTCTTTCAACAACACAGGTGGACTTCAACCATTAGGGAGAGAAATTTGAGTGCATAAATGTTTGCATTTTGGTGAGTCTAATTACAGTCCACTTCTTCAGCAATCTCCCAGCACATGAAGAATGACAGGTAAGCAAACATAGGAAAAAAAGATGGAATAGTCAAGAGGAATAATGTACCATGTCCAGAACAGTCAGGCATCAAAGACACCCCTATCCATGCCTTCTTTTTAGTTGGCAGAAAATAACACTGTCCCTGAGACTACTCAAGTTTTTGTGCATATATATACACATACACATACATATATGTGGCAGTGGTATGTTTACAGTTGGACTTAATACATGCCTATGACTATTTAGTGCACAGATTTTAAGCAACTTGCTGAAATGCAATACTTCTGAACTTGCTGCTTACTGCAGAAAGAAAAATAATAAAAATGCTTAGAGAAGAAGCAGCAGATTTAGAACAGCTGCTGACTGATGGCACACAAGAGGGACTCTGCAGGGAGAAGTTTCTACTGGGTTTCTATCAGCCTAGAATAATGCATGTGTTGGACTGAAGAGATTCATCTATAAATAGGATCAGTCTTTCTTCTGCACTGATCAGCAGACATAGGCCTAACCAAGGAATTTAAGTGGATGATGCATCCAGCAAAAACAGAAAGAGAATTTTTTTCTCTAAATTGAGTAGAAAAAATGCTCAGGAACAAGTAACTCATATAAAAAGAGTTACTGCTGAAGTGTTGCTAAGATCAGAACCTGTGTCGAACTTTTAATTTGTCATCACAGTCCATGTTGGGCACATAAATTAAAGTCATCTAGGAGCTAATTGAACTAATTCTCTACTTTGTTCTTGATGTTATATACTGGGAATGCCAGTTTGATCTAAAAAATAATACATTCTTTTGATGCTCTGTCAATAAAGCATCACCACACCACTGGAGAACCATGAATGGAGATGTGTTTCCTTCTTAGCATGAAGGCAAAAAAAAGGAGAAGGAAGGAGGAGGAGTGACACGGTCTCTCTTGTCTTGTGACATGGACCTTGTGACTAGCTGTTCAATGCTTCAGTTCCAGTGACTTAGTAAAGCCACCACTGAGACTTTTCACCTGAGCCAAATGTGAGTTATTGATGTCCTCTTCAGAGGACGGTGTCTGGTAATTTTAGACAAGCCTGCAATCTCTGTTTTACTGCACTACTGCATCTGTGTTGATAATCCACTCTTGCCTGAGCATCATTTTCCTGAAAAGAATAATAATATTTTATTTTCTGTGCTCTGTATCTCTCATGTTACACAGGATTAACGTCACCTATTACCATGATGATTACCATGATGGCAGCTGCTTAACAGAACACAGTTATAGACGAGTTCAGGAAATTAAAATTATACTGGGTCAAACTGGGACTCTGTTACACCTAATGAAACAACCCAGAACTTACTCTGGACTGAGACAAATTTAAACAATGGAGTCTTCAAAACCACTGCACGAAAAATTGCAAAACAAACTGTAAGCAAGTGGAACACCATTGTCCGTGGTACAAAGTGCTCTATCTGCCTCTTCCTTAAAGCATTGATAATGTTTTCATATATCTGTTTCTGGGAGATCTCACATCAAACTACTTAAGTACACAGGTAACTGAAGGCTAACTGGGACTTGCTCAGAAATAATTGCTATGCTTTAACATTAAAAACATTGAATGATTTTTCAGTGGCAGGGTGTGTGAAATTCAGAGTTGTTAACCATTTGGCGCACCATGCTTAAGTTGAGGGAAGCAAATCCCAAACAGAACTATGTATCCATGGAGAATGTACATCATTGTCACAGGATATTGTGCATTTTTAAAAAAGTTCACACGATTTCAAAACAGCAGTTAGACAAATTCATGGAACAAAAACCCAACAAGTGCTATTCAGTACTGAAGTGAGTTCCTCTGCACGGTGGTACCTGGCCTGGAGATAGCAGTTATCTGTGAATGTATACCAGGGAGTTACTGAAACAGGTTTGTGCCAATTTTCATTTTTTTCCTAAATATCCAGTTAATCACTGATAGTGACAGGATCCTGGACGTTGATCTGACTCACACAGCCGCTCCTCTGCCTTTCCAGGAGAATTCTGCACTTATTGTTACAGACATAGAACATTTAGTGTTTACAGCTGATACAAGGTATGCAAAACCTTATAAAACTAGGCACCATTAGGGAAAATGCCCTAATCACTAAGTCGATATTCACCTCTACAGTAGTTAAATTTGTCACTGTATTTTAAGGGAAGAAAAGCTTGCAAGTCTAGAGCAACAAGTGCTGATTACTGTACTGTTAATGATGCACACCATATTACTACGTTTCTACCTTACCGCACTTTAACTAAAGCCATACTTTAGAAAAATTTCAAAATTTTTATTTCTCTTCATTTCTCTTATGGTGTATTGAAAAACTCTATATATAAGAATTTAAACCAGTGTCTAAAGAGAGAAACAGATAGCGAGTTTCATGCTGCATTGAAACTTCAAATTTTTCCTCCCAGCCTCTGACAATAAGGGGTTCAGAACGATTATTGTTTTGCTTCATTGATATCTTTAATGTCAGTACACACTGAAAATTTTACTTGTCATGTGAACAGTTGTATTATTCTCTTGTGAAAGAAGACCTAAACCCTAATGTCAAAGTAAAGTAATCATGACTATCTTTATTCATGCACACAGCTGTGATGCATTTGTGAGAATTATCTGCATTAGTATTAGTCAGTATGGGTTTAAATGTTGAGATGATCAGTGATTAAATCTACAATTACACAAAGGTAACACTCAGTGTTTTACACTTCCCCATACTGAGTAAATACTAGAAAAAAAATTATATGCACTGAAAAGTTCAAGAGCCCTTGGAAGCCAAAAAAATGTAAAGTATACCAGTCTTTTAGCTAGTCTGTTAAAAAAAATCGATCTTTATGACTTCTGAAAATTGATATGTATTAGTTATGAGTCTTATGTGGTTTCTTCAATTGCTTTTTGTAAAATTTGCCAAGTTTTTTTTAATAACCGAAGCTGTGTATTTCATGTTAAAATTAGAAACTCTTCCTTTGTGGCCTTTTCAACTTAATTATACATCACAATAGTTTCTGATTTTAGAGCTATCACAGATTTAACCTCTAATCTCTCTTTATTACCAGCTAACTCTTTACTATCTAGCATAATAATGAAAATACTAGACAAAGAAACAGCATCTCCAAAGTTTCCAGCTCAAAAGCATTAAAGTAGCTCTTTTCTTCTTAAAATTCATTGCTAGATTTGACAGTATGTATGGGCTTTATTTGAAAACTGGCCTTTCAACATTGCAATGCCTTTTGAGTAGAGTTGGACACAATCAGACACCTTTAGTTGCACCTAAATCTGGTATTACCTTCATTTATATAAACCTGGAATAAATCCAGTAAAGTGGTTATATAAAGTGGTTGTATAGAATAAAGGCAATGTAAGATAGCAGCAATTCCTCCTCAGCCCTCCCACCTGTTTTGTACCTTTTGAGACTGACTTCACTCTTTCCCCATTGTATGGCAGCCCTCCATGTGCTTGACAACTGTGTTGGTGCTTTTTTTGGTGTTTTTCTCACACACCTTTGCCATGAGAGCCATGGCTGCACCAGGGAGCCATCAGTAAAGAAAGGAAGCAGGCTGGGCACCTGAGGTCTAAATTTCCATTGTATAAATAAATGTCAGGTGGGAGGTTACCAGCCAAATAAATTGCATATGGTTCAGCTAAATCCATTATACCTGGAAGAGAAATAATTATTGACAGAACCTTTCTCTGAAGCATCTGGGGAGGCACTGGCGTGCTGCTGTCCCCATGAGCCTTTATTTTGGCCAACAAAGGAGAAGCAGTGTGTTACTGGAAGGTTTTGAGAATGGCTACAGAGGAGTGATCTTCCAAGAGGCCAGAAATGCCCTTTGCCATGAACCAGTGGCAAGCCCACTCCTTCAGCCTGCTGTGCTTGTCACCTTGTATTACAGTTGTCTCCTGGCAAGCAGAACACAAGAATGTGAACCACTGTGGTCTGGTATACCAGCTAGGTTTTCTGACTACCACTGAGTTGCACAAAAGCTTGGTACACAGTGTTTTGCTTTAATTTATTTGCTTCTCTTTGTTCTTAATTACTTGTTTTGGGAGAGGATGTATTTCCTGCACTTTGATTTCCACGGGTAATTGTGTGTCATGTCTCCCAAGCAGCCAGGCACCACCAGGGTGCCTCTCTGCCTTCTCTCTCACCAGGAAGGGCTGACACCCTTCTGCTGAGTCTTTCCTGCAGTCACCAGGCAGCTGCTAAGAGGGACCTGCAGATCCTTCATCAGACACATCCAGCTGCAACGGACAGGGAACTGAGGCACTCATCTTTGACTTTCTGATCTGCTCACCTTAAGCACCTAAACCATATATATCTGTTATATATATATATATATATATATATATATATGTATATATGTATACACATACCATACATTACAGTTCCATATAACCATATATAGACCATATATTACAGTTCCACAGTGCCTTGAGGTTCCAATTTTGCCTGTGGATGATACAATATGAATATTAAAGTTTTCCGATCACCTGCCAGCAGTGTTCTCTGGAGTACCCTTGTCCCTTCTCAACCAGCAATTACAGAAGTTTTCTTTTGCAAAATGTTAATACAAAACAGAAGTTTTGTATTGTAAAATATCAACATCTCTTAAAGAAATACTGTGCTCCAGCAAGGCCATCCATCAGGGACGTGAAAAGTGAAGTCTCTTCCTTTTTTCCAGGTAGGAGGGGATGACTGAAAGGAAGTTCCCTGCAAAAAGCACTCTAATATGTACTTCAAAATAACCTAGATTTGATGAGTTTCTGAATGTGATCCAAATAGCTGATATAATTAGCAAAATCAAATAAGCTCCCATTCTCCAAGTCTGAAACAGAAATTATGGAAAATAATGAAATTTTCCTGCCTTCTGTGTAAGCCAGGCTTCTGTTTCCTCTCTTTCCTCATAATAATACCTGTTGGTGCACTAAAAGCTCATATTTCTCCTTACAATGTTTGTCTCAGAACTAAGAGCAGTCTGAGGGGTTTCTACTAAAGAGAGTGTGTGCACATTAGATAATGATGTCAAGAAGAGGCCAGCTGGACAGCTGGAATGGATTTTAATACTACTGACACAGAATTTCATTTTATTTATTGCATGTTTAATCCCACTGGCATACCTAAAACAATAAAGAGACATTTTTATTTTTCTAACAGATAAATACATCACATTATTACTGCAGTCTAAGCCAAGTGAGGTATAAAATCAGGTTATTCAAGGTTATCCAGCAAGAATCTCCTTTTCATGTTATCTACCTGTTTTGCAAAATCTTATAGCTAAGGAATGGTTGATGTTTGATGAAAATTCTCTACACAGACATTCTTTCTAGCAGGACTATTTTTCATCCATTTTTTACAGACAGCATTAATAAAATTGTGGAAAATCTGTTGGCTTAACATTTTCTAGCCTTTAGGTGGATTTACCTGTGATTCATGCAGTTCAGGAAGTCAGGAGAAGGACAGCCTATTTTGAGAGAATGTTCATCTGAGCATTTTTCAGGAAAACTTGAGAAAGACAAATTTTCCTTACTGCCATATATATACTTCTGTGCACAATCAACAAACATTTTGTTCTGAGCTTTGGTGATGAATGTTCCCAAGGCACTCTTCAAAACATCAGGGTTTTCCTCCACATGTCCTTGGGCAAATGGTTGATCAAATGTCTTCTCACTGAGGGTGGTGACATTCGGGTTGTCTGGTTGCTAACTGCTGCCTGAAAATCAGCTGCCTTTCACTTGTGGCAGGCACACCCAGAGATTCTGAGAAACATTGTCTATTGGGATAGAAAAGCACTGAAGGAGCATTGGATCAACTTTTTACAAAAAAAATGGCCGAAGGAACACTCAGGCCATACTGTAGAGAGAAATACTCCTCAGCTCCATGTTCTCTTGCCAGTGCAATGTCAAACAAGTCAAGTCTGGCTTGAAACAAACACTGTGTTGTCTGCTGAGATGCTCTGAGGAACTTCTCAGGGGTAGGGATGTCCATCAGGAGCTCACACAAATGAGCTTGCCCTCCCCCAGCAACTTGCCATTAATCCTCCTTCTTTGCTGCCACTGCAGGACTTACTGCAGTAAAACCATCATCCGAGCCTCTTCTGGGAGCATGTCTGACGCAGAGACAAAAACAAAACCCAGGAATATTCCAGGCTAGCAGCACCAGGTAACTGAAATTCAAGGCAAACACCTCTCAGGACTTCCACAAATAGATTTCAGTCCTCTGCCTACCCCTCTGGTTTCTAAAAACCCCGTTTCTCATAATCTCTCACACAATTTTTTTTTCCAAGGGAAGCAAGAATCTACTGTTACCTGCCTTGTACAAATGGGAATTGATGATGTGAGAAACTTGCTTAGAATCAAGCATCAGCGTTGAGACAGAGGAAACAATAGAACACATAACTCCAGAATCACATATTTTCATCCCAAACCTTAGGAAATCATTCCTTCCCTTACATTAGTAGTTCAGCATAGGTGTAATGGATAATTACTTCTTGAGTAGGGTGAAACCATGCAGCAGCACACCCTGCTCTCCTCCTGACTCTCACACAAGCTTATTGGTAGTGACTGAGTTCAATACCAAGACAGAAAGCTTTGAAAATAGGGGTCCCTGTCTGGATTTTGTGCCCTTCTCAGCATAACTCCACATATCCCAGCTGCACTGACATCCAGAGCACACTACATCACACCAGCACTCAGCAGTGTTTTATTTTCCTTGCTTCTGAGCTGGAGTGCGTGATGGGAAAATCAGTTCTCTCCCAAGATGCCAGTTAATTCTTACTTTCCAAAGTGTCCTTACTTTCCTACTATGCTTATTTGGGTAATCACACTTCACCCCTGGGGCACAGATTTGGAGTGTGCAATTCAAGCTGTGTTATGTTGTATTATGATGCAATGTAATACAGGATAAATTCTTGCTTCCTCTGGGATACTGCATTTTGAGGCATACTACTGCTAACACATAGGTTTCTAAAACACAACTAATGACAAAATCATGAAATCATAAGGTACTGATTCAAACTTGGTAAAGGATAAAAAAATAGAGCAAAAAATTATAAATACTGTAGACAGTTTCAAATATAAAGCTTTTTGACAAGTATTTCTTGAACTTTGGATGTCCTTTGGACTTTAATAAAGCCAATTCTAAAGATAAAAAATAAAATACAGACTCTTCCCCCTGCCTAGTCTGCTATTTTGGCATAGTATCCAATTTCAGTATCTCTAACAAAAGCTTAATTAGACTCACAATTACAGATGTGGGACATCTACTCCCACCACATTTTAAGTTGAAGCTTTAAGACCCATTTTCTTCAGCCTACTGCAACTGCTTTTATTTTGCAGAAAGCTTTCTCCTTTGTTCAAAATCTTCAACTGTTTATAAATGTTTAACTATAAGGCAATACAAAAAAGCTGCAAATTAATCTATATAAAAAGGAAAATCAGAGATAAAAAAAGAGCTGCATGTATTCTAAGTTGATAACAAGAATAATCAAAAAACCCCAAAACCTACACTCCCAGTTGGCTATTGGAAATTAAATCACTTTAAAACAGGTCTCATTACACAGGGATTCCTCCTGGGCCTTTTGTAAATTTTTTCCCTTGGTATTTATCAGTGGACAGAATCACTGTTGAGATGGATGGCATGTATTCACCAATACCCATGTACCCAAGCATACATTGGGTAATTGGCTTCTGTCACATTACTGCATTTAACTTCAGAACCCCATGTTGTTGTAATGGGAATAAATGAATGGCTGCTATGGAGGATAAACACTGCTGCTTGGTAAGAAAATTGCTCAAAATTGGACCGGCCTGAATCAACTATACACTGAGCTTTAGTTTCACTAATTTCTTAGTGTGGTTTAACATCAGGCTGTCACCACCAGTACACTGAAAACATGGTACCTGTGGTACTCACACAGGAAATTATCAATGGGTTCCATCTCAGCCGGACACCTGTCAATCTCCCAGCTTCTCACTGAAGACTTAGAGGCTGAAAACAGAGGGCAGATAGGCATTTACTAACAAAGGCAGGCAGAGGTAGAATTAGCCCCACTATACTCAGCAGGCCTTCTTCTCTGACCCTTGCCAAAGTATACCTGCTGATGTGCTGCTTTGCCCATGGTGCATTATACACTGCTCTGTGTAAATGGGCTCATCTCTTAGCCCACCACATAGCATTTATTTGATAAAATAAAATTCTACAGAAAAGTCAAAAATAGTTTTGGACCCCTCTGGTTCCTACTGTGTGCAGTTCTGAAGGACAAATTTTCAGGTTACTATTTTTGCAAGCCTTAGCTGCGTTGTCTGGATCACCTAGTTTACATCACATGGTGCAGGGAAATTAAATATCCAAAAATTCATCAAAGGCTGAGGGCACACAAATGTCTTCTAAGTTCCTCTCCTGCTGTTGCTCAGGGACAGAGTAAAGAGATGTTTCTGTCTGTGGCATCTGGCTTGTCTGGCAATCTGAATCAAATGCCTTGAATCTGCAAATCTTCAGCTTTTGAAAGAAGTAAACATTGGATTTTAATGAGACTGAAATAAACAGATTGAGGAAATGCTAAACTGTAGTCTTGGTCCTTGAAGGAACCCAGGGGAGTAGCAACAGGAACCCATGAGTGAGGTAAAAAATTACAGCAAGCTAACATCAAGCAATCCAAGATAAAATAAATGTATTCCTATCAAATGAAACCTGTGTGAGGTGCATCTCTCTGCTGGATACAATGTCAAAATGTCTACTTTTTCCATCCAAAGACTGACTGACATGTGAAGGCAAATGCTGTGTTTCTCCAGCTGTCTGGGCTACTGAGAAACAGAGGCAGCAGACACTTGGACAAAGGATCACTTTTATTTATGAAGTCAAAATTTCTATACTTCATAATATCTATCCCAAATCCAACTGGACTAAATTTGCTAAAAATTTCTCCTTGTAACTATAGGAATTTAATTTATATTACGAAACATTTACTGTCAACAGTGAAGCCTCTTTGTATAAAAAGACTAGTTATGAAAATATATATATTCATATGACATAATTAGATATATGAATAGATATATGAGTGGGTTACTTTCTTTTCTCCATCCATGTGAACAGGCAGGATGAGCCATTTAAGATAGATTAAAAATTATGTTCTTTTTTTGGCAAATGACAGAATCTCTCCAAAATTCCCCAAGGTTTTGACTGATTCACTTAATTGCTTTGTCTTATTTTTTTTAATTTGTTGAGTGAGAATATTGAAGTACATACTGCAATTCTCTCTTAAAAAGCTAGCACTATATTAAATTCCTGACAAACCTAAGCAACATCCTTGAAACCAAAGGCTAGCTTCTCCCATCCATTTCTCAACTTTTTCACTACAGTTTTTTTAGATGATGATACACTCTTAAATTTCCTTGTTGTTTGCCATTCACATAGGGAAATGGTAAACACATAGATCATATATATGTTAGCTATAATTTCATCCCCAAAGATTCATTACCTGAGAAATTCAAAAGTGATCACAAACCTAAGATTAGAGAAACTCAATGATTCTAGTGAAGAACTTCAAAGTATTTTAGGTGTCTTGAATTACTTGTGTTTCACATATGTAGTCCTTTTGGGGAAGTTTACAGAATATGTTAGGTAACAAACCAACTCAGTAGGTCATTGGCAATCCTGCAGATACCACACTCAACTGAAAGGAGTTACTATGGGAATTAGCAGAATTTGGTTCAGTATTTCTACAACATTTGAAACTGAAGAATGCTACATGGACACTTAATATTACCCATGGTAATAAGGAACCTTGACAGCCCCAGCTCAGCATATCACTGAAGTATGTGCTTAAAGCTAGGCATGTTCTTTGGATGTGAGGGGTGATTGCAGGTCCCAAGCAGTTGTGCAGTGCTGTGTATGCATGGAGGGAAAATATCCTTCCTGACCCCCCGTGGGCAATCATCTCAGCTCCTGAAGCATGAAATTAGAGTGGCCTTATCTTTGCTTGCATACTGTAACTACAAATGTTATTAGCGATCATAAATTTAACAAGCCCTATTTTAAAATCCATCCGCAGCATTATTGCATGACTTTTGAAGACAGTCCTTTTCGAGAACTTACAACTTTTTCCCTTACATCTTTTAATTTCATTTGAGTGAACTGGGGAAGGGAGGTCACCGTCAAACCTGCTGAAATGCAAATATTAACAGTAGTGCTTAGCTCCATTTCTGCCACCTTAGAACAAACAGAAACTTGCCAATGGGTAGAAATAATAGCATTAAAATAAATACCACTCTGTCCCTCCCTGGAGTCTATGAAAAATCTTTACACCTCAGGCAAAAGAATCCTCAGATCCCAAATTTTGAAATGTTCTGGTCTAGTTGAAGTTTGTACCACTTAGATACATAACCACAGTTTGCTTCTTTATTTATCCCTTCTTTTAATGAGAAAGCCCCACCACTGCTCAGCAGAAATGATTGATCACCAGACAGAGAAATCACCAATACAGGCAAAGATAATTGGCTGTATTTGAATGACAGCAGAAAGAGCAGTGAAGGTTAACTTTACTCTTCAGAGAGAGATTCTTTGCAAGTATTCCTACTACTTGGAAACAGAGAAAAGGTGAATGGCAGTGCTGCTTACCACACAAGGAAAACCCATCTCTTATGCACAATGAGCAACATGTGTTTTTCAGTCCAGATGACTTTGTACTATAGCCTGAGGAAAAACAACAAAGTCACAGTGAAAACAAACCCTTCAAAACCTGGGGTGGGGCAGAGTATATTTCTCACTTGACCTTTCTTGAAACCCTTCCTCCAGCAGATGAGCTCCCACTGAGACTTAAACCATGAACAGCAGACAAGCAGATGTTAATAGCATCTTCACTGAAACACTGTGCTGGTCCAGAACTCCTGCTGAAAATGCTACTGGGCTTTATCCTCCCTCCTGTAGGCATCTGTGCTAAGGCAGGCGTTCTGAAAGGATTACAATTTTGCTGCAGGCTCATGAAATAGAGAAACCAGAGCTGTGAGGAAGAAAGACCTTTACTGAACTTCTCTCCAAAAAGCTTATTTAACTGTCAGATGGGAAAAGGCTGGTCTATCTTTTCCTTCTTGCTTCCAAGCCTTTTCAATACTCTGTGATTTACATTGCATTCAAACCTTCAGCACTGTTCACCCTCTTGGCAAACACCCCCTTCAATTGCATTCCCAATCTCCATTAAAGTAAAACCAGTATATCAGAAACCTACTGAAGCAGCTGACTCCAAATATCTACAACAGCAAAAAAAAAAAAAAATCAACCCAAAAACCAAAAAAAAACCCACCATCCAAACAAAAAAAACCCAAAACAAACAAACAAATAAAACCCACAAAAAAACAAAAACAAAAACAAAGCAAAAGAAAACCCCAAAAAAGCAAATCAAAAACACTGGTAAAAACCACCTGCAATTAACAGAAATAAAGATAAAGAGAAAAAAAAATAAAGTGTTCATGGGAAAAAGCATCCATAAAAATAAAGAAAAAGGATAACTGAAAATTTTAATAATTTCTATGGGATTTCTAATTCATGTGTATTGGATAAGGTGGTAAGTGTTGAAGAAAATGAGTACTTGCACCAAAATACCGTTAAAATTAACTGTCATAGCAGAGGAAACAGATTAAGTAGAAAAGCACATACAGAACCTCTCTGCAGTTCTGCTGGATCAACCTCCTGGTCAAGGAACATGGAACAGACATGAGTGCATGTCATGATTTTCTATGCCTTGGACTGGAAGTTTAATAATTTCTTTTAAAAATATAATACTATATGGGTTTTTTTCCTTCAAGGGAGAATGACTTTCTAATGTGAAGAAAATACAGGTGCAACAATGGCTCCGAAATGTGCCAAAATGAGGTCTCCAGTTGGTAAATAGGTGACAGCTTTTCTTGTCTTAATTTACCCTTTTGCTGGAGCTTCTGAACATTATTCCAAAATAAATGCATTTTAAATGTATGGTTGAATTTAGGAGGAAACTGCTATTGCATCTGCTTTTTTTTTTCTTCTGCTCTTCCTTGCTCCTAATTGCTTCAAATGCTTTTGAGCTGCAAGGCTTTTTACATTAATGGCTGCGCCCATTCAGCTGAATTCAAAATCCTCTTTACTATGAACACTGAAGGACAACACAGCAACACTAAAACCACCTAGATAGTTTATTTTATTCAAGCACCAGCTACATTAACATGTGAAAGACATTACTTCATGTGTTTGAACACTTAAGAAAAGAAAGAAAGATGGGGTCATGCAGGAAGATCTGACTGGAAAGGAAGATGCCCACTGCTTTGTGTGAAAGCATGATGTCGACCAAAGAGACATCAGACTGGCAAATCTAAAAACTATACATCCTTTGTGCTAGCTTCTAAGCATCACAAAGCACCTCTCTGCAACCTTTCCTGACATATTAAGAGCTCTTTTGAAGCTTTAGTGCTTTACAGCACACCCTGAAGTGACCTATACTGTTATGATATTATGATCATTACTACTTCTAATGCTAATAATGGGATTTATGATATTATTACACGGAGGCCACAGGAGGAGAGGTCTCTTCCTCAGAGCCAAACTGCATCTAGAGGTGTGAAGGAAATACAGAAGCATGCTGTATCTTGTGCTGTTTTGTCCCACTGGAGTTCATTTAGTTGGCTACTGGGACTAACACTAGTACACAGCCTGGCAGGTGATGATGGGGCCCATCTGTGGCTGGAAAATGGGACTGCTCAGATCAGGAAGGCTGCTGGCCTGATGTCTGGTGGAGGTTCAAAGCCTAAATTAGGTCTTGAGGCAATACTTCTATCCTTGATGTAGTGGGGAAATGAATATGACTCTAATTTGGAGACAAGGCATCAGGGTTATGAAGGTGACACTTACATGCTGTTTTACACAGAGGTGCACTGTAGCCATTATATTTTCTGAAAAATCCTTTCCTTAGGATTTTTTCTCTCCTGAGAAGCTGAGAGGCCTCAGGAACAAAATATAAACAATGGTTATCTACTGCTGTGGAATGCAACAGGTGCATCTGTGATTGGTCTCATGTGGTTGTTTCTAATTAATGGCCAATCACAGTCAGCTGGCTCGGACTCTGTCTGAGACACAAGCTTTTCTTTCCTTTTCTATTCTTATCTAGCCTTCTGATGAAATCCTTTCTTCTTTTAGTATAGTTTTAATATAATATATATCATAAAATAATAAATCAAGTCTGCTGAAACATGGAGTCAGATCCTTGTCTCTTCCCTCATCCTAAGACCCCTGCGAACACCATCACAGTGCACAAAAAATCACCTTCAAAAAATTAATATGCTGAGAGATTTTTTCCTTTTTTTTTTCCTTTTAGTCAACTGTATATCACCCAAGAGTAAAAAACCAAATATATGACAAAATAAAAATGGAAAAAAGGCTTGATGAGGAATAGGCATATTCCCTCTTTTTTCTCCCATATCTACAGAAGACCTCAGCAGGATGGAATGCACTGGATGTAGCTTGTGATTTGAACCATAAATGTCCAACAAATATGAACTTAAACATAAAAGGAGGTATTCAATATGAAGCAAAGTGGCCTTTGTCTCCCTCTGTCCTTTATAATTTGAGGAAGACATAATTTCCTTTGGAATGCAGTCTACCTGACCCTAGTGCTCTGACCAGTAGACCAACAGAAGTTGGTCTGCTGCTGTTGCACAGAGCTCTTCTGAGGTTGCCTTGATGAGTCTTCAAGCCTGAGAATGAAATGGTTAAACTTCTTTGGCTTTCTAGGTGCTTGTCCTTTTCTTTCCTGCTGCAGACTAGCTGACCACTTTTCAAAGGTGAGCCCAGGAAGGCAGAGCATGTGGAAGGGAAGGGTGGGAGGATTGGTCTCCAAGCATTCCCACAAGTTGCTTCTTTTCAAAGGTTTTCTTGTTGAGCACAGAACACAACAAATTCCCCCACAAATACTTACAGAGCCACCTTATTTAAGCTTTTATTTCATTTGTTTGTTTCTTCAAAAAGACTGACATTATTATGGGAAAGAACATTGAGAGAACAAGCGAAATTTAAACAACATCCTGCTCTGAAACATTCTGGTTACGGCAGAGAGCATCTGTGCCACTGTATTTTAAATAGGCTTTTGGAAGAGAAGTAGCTTTGACAAGATGTTAATTTAGTCCTTTTGACTCCCTCACTTCAAAGTGAATCTATCTGCAAATTCTCAGAGGAAACAAAGTTTTGCTGAAAAATGCCAAATTCTTGACCCTGACCTATTTTGTTTGCAATAACAGGGGTGATACAAACTTCTGCCAGAGGAAAGTAGTGTTTCTAGGATGTCAAATAGATTCATCCCTGTTTCTGAGTCCCTGGGAACCCTGCCTGGCAATTTCTGTCATCAGCTGAAGAATAAGGTTGTTCTCAGTTTGCCTTGTTTTTAATTGGCCTTCAACTGGCAAGAACTGTCTGAAAAATGAACAAACAAACATACAAAATCTCGCCAAATGAGTAAATAAACCAACCTCAACCAACCAACTAACCAAAAATAAAACCTCTCACTAGCAAGCAAAAAACCAGTCCCCTCACAAATATAGGGAAAGCAAAACCTCCTTTTTGTGAGGTGACCTTGATTTCTTTCTCAGTAAAGAAAATACAACTACACTGTCCACACTGAATGTTACTGATCTGAGATCACTTGGGCTTTATCTACACAACGGATTTACACACATTTTCCCACTGAGCAGGAGGCAGCAGCAATAGAGATTGCAGTGAATAAGTTCTGGAGGCACGACCTATATTTTGTCTTTCCAAATGACTTATCGGCTTTTCAGATGTTAGAATACATTTCTTGGGAAAGAGAATGGAGGAAAAATCACTGATATTTCCACCTCCACTAAATCCAGGCCGATGCTTCACTTGGGAAAAATTGGTGGAAACACACTGAAAGCAATGAATTAATGTTTATTCACAACTAACCTGAGGATCTGTATTTTCCTACATGAACACAAACCCACAGAGGGAGGAGGACCAGGCAACAACCAACACTAGATGGATTTTTTCATTTCCTGAGTTTGGCAGTATGTTACACATCCCTGGAACAGATTTGCCACTGGCCTAACACTTCCCTACATATACAATATTTCAGAGGATGCTACTGAAGTCTTTGCCTTTACTAATTTAAATATTTGCCCATTTCACAAATCTCAACTCAGTTTCTCGTACTTCACTGCCTCACCACTCTATGGCACACAGCAGCATATTCTATATGAAAAATACCAATCCTGCAAACTGGCAGATGCAGAAAAGTTCTATGTTAAATTATTTTTTCTTAAAATTGAGTTAATCCAGCCCCTAACTTTCATTGACTCAAATTTTTGCAGCCTTGCAATGGCATCTATCCCCAGGTTAGTTTCCACTGTTTATCTGTAGAGTGTAAGTTTCTTCTCTGATAGTACTTGTGCTGCTCTGATGATTTCTGAGCAATTCTTGCTCTTGGACTCAGCACTGTTATGACACACTGCAAAAGTAACAGTGAAATTAGCACTCATATTTTATGACTTCTGAAAGCTTCCTCACTTGAGTTGCTCAAAGGAAAGACTTCTCTTTTCTGCTTGTAATGACATGAATGAGAAAAGAAACAAAATTGGCCACAGCTACTCAGTGGCTGATTAACAAAATACCTGCTGCTCTGGCATGCTTGAAGGCTAGTAATTCAATTTAAAGGTACACATTAGAAGCACATGTTACAGCTGATTCTGTGCACTTTTAAGTGGCTTAACTACCAGGTTTCCAGAGAGGAGGTGGAACTCTTGCTGAGGTGTTCACTCAGTACAGAACAACACGCTACGACAGACTGTCAGTTATCCAGAATGAACTGGAGTTGTACAGTACCCTTTTTTCTCAATGTTGTTTTATAATCAAAACCATTCCCCTTGTTCTCATATCCATCCCACCAAGTACTAATGGAAGCAAACTTACAGCAGAAGATTTCATAATTCAAACAAATTTTAAAAAATGGACAAAGCATTACTCATTTCTGACATTCACCAAAATTTCTGTTCCAAAACTCCGCTAATAATATCCTTTTAAGAAAAAAAAAAGTCTATCATAATTTAGCCATCAGTAACAATATCACAGTCTTGCTTGTTATCTCATTAACCTGGTGTTCCTCATGCTTCTTTTCATAAACACTACTGAAGAGAGTTATTATAACCTGGCTGTTCATTTAATTGCTTTAAAAATCATGATGATCAGAGCAGTCTAAATAATTTTTGGCAGCAGATTCCAAGCTTTCTAACAGACTGCTTTCCACCTGGTTTCACTTCAAGATTCATAATTTCCCTGTGGCTGGCAACCCCCACTGTTGCAGCTGCATTTCTGTCAGGGTCACAAGCTCAGCTGGGGCACAGACATCTTACACAAGGAACTGTGGTGACTTGACCAGATCATTAAATCCAGATTTTTTTCCCCTCACATTTTTTTGTCTGTCCAGGAAATTCAACATAGCAGAAAAAGACAGGGGCTCTGCATTTTAAGTGACTTGCGAGATGTGTTTATTTTTCCTTAGAGTAAGAGATCTCCACTTGTGGGAAGCTGCAGAAGTTCCACCAGCCAAGACTTTCAGGATCAGCTGGAAGCAGAAATGGAAAAATGTAACATCTTTCATTATTTCCTCAGAACTATGTGTAGACTATGTGAGAGAATTTTATCCATCTACCAAAATCTGGAAACACCAGGAAATCTTGGTTTCAAGTTTTCTGGGCATCAAGCTTAATATATTTGATATATAAGAAAAAAAATTACATGCAAAAAGGCATTCTTAATCTATTTCTAAATTGAACTTAAGCTAACACCACAGTTCCTTTAATTTTTAAATTTTACATCTGGAAGCAACACATACAGAATGTTACAGATTAATAGAAGTTTGTTCAGCTTCACCACAATCCTGGAATCTGTAAAGTCAGAATATTTGCTCTGAAATTTTGTAGCATCCATATGGTATGACCTCCAAACTCTGTGGCATATAGAGACCTGAACTGTAATTAATAAGACAGTATTGTACACAGCAGTGTCAATTACTTTGAAATGTTCCAGATGCAAAAGTAAGTCAGAGCTTGTGTTTTTCTCTGACTATCTAAATAAAATTACTTATATAGGAGCATGTAGCTGGCTGTGGATTATAAATCAAAGAATCCTGAAATCTACAATTATGCCTCTGCAAACAAGGTTTGCTGGTGGATGTAGTAAAGAGATGTAGCTTTTCAAAATGTGGATGCAAGCCACTTCCCCAGATCTAAATATCAAAGGTTAAGGGAACTCTGCACCTTCAGTATAAATACATATCTGAATATATGTAACAGACACTGCAGTGGAACTCATCCAAATAACAGCACAAACACTCCTTTGAATGATAAGGAATCCAAAGGCAAGTACAAACTTTCTAAGATGTTCTGTAAGTGAGCAGTTATTTCAAAGGAGGTTGAAGGTGTTCAATAGCCTTGAAAAATCACAGACCAAATTGTGCAGAGCACATAGCAATACAGGCGCTGGTATTATTACTCTTTTCCTCAAGAGTTTTGAGAGAATCCCCAGCAGAGGCTGTTTCAGATTCCAGCCAATATTTCAGGCTCCAGCCCAAACAATTGTACTAGTTACACAAGCCACTTTCCCAAAAATGCATTACTAGTCAATAATTTTGCACTTACAGATACACATCTTCTACTCTTTAAAAGCATTGTTAGTGGAATTGAAGGGGTTTCAGGAGGGAAACATAGCTTCCAGTATTTTACACATAAAAATATTAAATAAACATTGAAGTTTAATGATAAATTTATACCATTCTTTTTTTGGCATCCGTTAAAAACTAACCTGAGCACTTCTTCCAATCAAAGCATGTCCCTTCAGAGCTCTCCAATTCACCTGAAGCTTCCCAGTGTGTCAGAACTTGCATCCTCTGAACAACTGCAAGTGTTTGCAATGCCATTTCCTTATTTCACAGTCTTCTGTGAGGTGACAGAAACAATTCCAAAGACTTTACTGCCATTAGAAGTGATGACTGTCAAGGACACAGAACTGCTCAAAGCTAGAAAAGGAAGGAAGCAGAAGGAACAACCCCCAGTAAGATGTTTCCCCCAAAATGAGCATAAAAGCAGAAAATTCAGGCTTCAGATTGGAATAATTCCTTGTCTCTTCTAAATCTTTAGATAAGCCAAGCTCTTGCTAATGATCAAATTGAAAATAAGGGGATAGCAGTCTCCTAAGCCAGGTGTGCCAGCAAAGTGCCAATGGTCAAGGACAATAAATACCCACCCACTGTGTATTCTTGCTTTCTCTCCTACTACTTTAGTCTGGTTGTGGGCTGCCACTCACACCAGCACTTTCCATGCATCATCCTTTAGTGACATGTTGAATTTTGACTGTACTTTCCAGAAATGAGAGGCCACATATGAACACAGAATTAGGGTTTAAATGGAAATCATTTTACAGCTCTAATTACATGGCATGTTTGGCACAGCCATCAATAATGAATGCTTGCTTAGTTACTCATAGAATTATTATTCGAGCAAGTGGGTTTTAGTACTTCCAAATAAGTTTTTAAAAATCAAATCCATCTTACCTGGTATTTTTTAACACAGGAATTAACAGACCAAGCCATCAAATGTTTACATGATGAGGCTTTTATCCTATGAAAAGAACAATAATCCAAACAGTTCAATGTATCATTCCATAAAAGTCAGAATGTTAAGTGCTGTTGAACCAGATTAAAAGTTGGGTTGAAAATCACCTTTCTACTCCCAAGTAATAATAACGGCAAAATCCAAAGCTATAGTTTTTTTTCTTGCTCATTTAAAATCAGAAAACATACATTTATAGATATTTCTAGCAAGCATGGTAAACTGAATAGAATACAAAATATGCTAAGTAGAATAGCATGATAAAAATGCTTTACTGAATTCAAGACATTTTAGAGCATGGATCTTGACCATCTTTTTGTTTTACATATGGACTTAACCCACCTCTTCCACATGAAGTAATGCAAGCAGTCTTTTTGTGGGGAAAAGTAGAAATATACTAACTTTGCTGTGTGACTTGAAAGATGTATTTCATTATGCAGATGTCTTTTTCCTTACAGGCTTTAAAGTCCCAGCAAGGTTATCAGAGATCTTTAAACACATAAGTCCTTCATTCAGCTTTTTAAATTTCTGGCTTATTTCCTGATGCAGGAATTGGCTACAGTAATTCAGGTACAAATGAAACTGCCAAGAGGCAGCTGCACTCTGTGTACTCAGCCAAATACATACTCTGACTCCAGCTTTTTACTGTTATGATTTTGTTTCACAACATCAATAAGGCATTTCAGCTGTAATGGTCTTTAGGGATTATTACTGAACTTCTTGGGTGGTTATAGCTACTCAGCCTCTGGCTCTGTGACTCCACACAGGCTGAGCAGAATTGTGCAGCATTCTTTGTAGGTATTCATTTACATGGATCACACCACACACTGCTGGCTAAGGCAGGCAGCCCACAAAAGCAAGTTTGCTCCTTGTCTCAGCCCAAGAAGAGACTGGATGCAGACACCATGCCTTACACTCCCATGAAATCTCCTGTCATGCAGTATTGTCCCATCCCCCTGGGCCATCACAAGAGGGAATCAATTCATAAACTGCTGAAATCACTCTCAAAGGAACATTTTTTTGCTTATGTTTGACTATAGTCCTAGAGAGGAAGATGGAAGGTGACTGACTACTCTTAGAGTTTTCTGAATGTAGATGTTGCAAACAAAAGAAAGCAGATGCATTTTTTGCATAGATAGGATTTAAGTATCTCATACTTTAAACGGATGAGAAGTTTGTTAAAGAAATTTCTATGCTTAACCTTCCTTTGGACAGGGAGTACTGGATCATTCCAAATTGGGCAATTTTAAATCAGAATTGCTGAATGGCAAACAAAGTCCTTCTTTAAATGAAAGGTATTCAGAAATCATAGGCTTGTTCCAATGCATCTGTTCTCTAAACTGTTTGAAGGTGAAAGCCATCTTAAAGGCAGTCTAACTCATGCTCACAGCCAGATGAAACTATTGCTGTTTCACCACTTCTGCATGTTTTATCAGGTTCATTTACATGACTCCACTTGGCTGAAATGTGTTTAAAGAACCTATTGGATTTAAGTATTTAAACTATTAACAATTTACTAGAAGCATCCTTCAATTGGTTTCTCATTCTCAGTGCACTTCTGGAAGCTTTCTCACATCTGTGTAAATTAAATTCATTTTATCAGAAATTCAGCATTGACCATTTTAGCCTGATCACCTGGAAGTCATGTAGCAGCAGAATAATCTTAAAGGGTCATATGTGTGTCAATGAGATGAGCCTGTGGTTTTACAAAATGATTCCATGCTCCGATTTATCCCAGCTGCAGAGAAACCAGGTTATTTTTTTCTTTCTCAGCTTGGTTCTGCCCACGAGAGAGAATCTCTATCTTGCATTCTCTTATCTTCAGATAAATAAGATGAGGTATTCCTCAGGCAGAACAAATAGGAATTAGATCTCTACAAGATGACATACTGCTGCAGCCAGATTGAGCCCAAGCCCTTTCAAAAAATCCTCATGAAATTCCCTGTTTACTTCTAAGTCTCTGTCCTACCTCTGGGCTTTGTTTTGTCTACAATCTTCTGTGATTTTTTGTTGTTGGTGTTGCTATTGTTATGGAAGTGTGATAACTGAAGGGAGCACATCTCCCCTTTCTTCACCCAAAACTGTTGCTGTAAATTTCCAAGACTACAAATATAATAGAAATTAAACTGCTTGTGGCAAGACAACAGTTTTCATTTTCCATTTTCCCACAGTTTCATTGTGAGTTTTCACACAGGCTTGTCAACAGGCCAGTATAGGTAGGCCTATTTATAGGTAGATACAACAGATAGTATAAATTATGTAACCTCTAGAATTGGCTTTGATATGCTTACCACACAAAATAAAATAAAATTAAATTAAATAATGGAGAAAGAGCATTCTTTTGAAAGACATCAGTTTAGCATTAGTACTATCTGTCTTTAATGTGGTTTGCAGGTAGCTTAGTCAGAAAAAAATGGGAGTTCCAAGTGCTTTCTTTTCAGAAAAAAAAGCTGAAAATCAAATGGGGCAAATCTTTCTGGGAAAATAGTTGCAAGCTTGTGAAATCGATCAGAAATTGATCAATCATAATAACAACAATATTGTAAATGTCAATCTTTTTTTTTTTAAGTGGCTTGAAAAGATACTGTTTCCTTAGTTCTGTTGTACAAAACCAAACAGAAACAATCTGATGGAGCTCACACACTTGTAACTTGCAGAACAAAAAATAGGAAAATGTTGAAACAAATTTTATTCTTAGTTTTCCCCTAAATAGAAAGAATTTCAGATGTGAGATTTCTCATTCTACTTCAGTTCCATCCTATGTAACTTCACTGGAAGAAATGCTCTCCAGTCAGATGTCTGAGACAAATCAAGTGACACAATGCCAAAAACATCACTGTACTCTGACCCTCAGGGCAGGTACAGCCCAGGGAGTTTTTCTGCAAGAAAGTCCAAGATACATCAGCCCAAGTGGTAACGCAAAGGTCTAACAGGGAAAATTGATACACACACTATGGATCTTTCCAGTCTTGAGAGGGTAGCTGAAATTCTGAAATATCTCAGAGAAGAGCTTGTTCAACTTCCTCTGAGCCATTGATATGACATCCCCATCAACACATGGCACTGAGGCAGGACAAGGTCTGTGCTCAGGACCAAGGCACTGAGTTGTAGCTCTACAATCACTCAGATCCAACTGCCCCAAGTTACATGACAAAGCCAACGTGCTGAGAGAAGATGGCAAAAGGACTTAGACCCTGGCCCTGTACCTGGTCTGTTATAAACTTTACTGTTGTCCCTATTGCTTTTTCTTACACCAACCAGGTACCTCCTGATTTCATTACTCCAGATTCACACTTCATCACAATCAGCAGCGGAAAAGTTGATTATCACACTGTAAACAAACTTATCTTTAAGAGAAGTTGATTTTCTTAAAAGTGAAATCAAACACTTTTGATTAAACTATTCTTATCTCAGCATACAAATAGTTTTTTAGAACTATTGTTCAGATTCTTTTTCTAAAGAATACAGACCAGTACACTAAGGAAAAAAACCCACATGTATCTCAGCAACAAATTTGGAGGAGGTTGCAATTAAAAGGACTACAGAAATTAAATTTTGTTTACTTATATAATATAAAAATGCATCAAGCAATGGGAACAATCAGACTTTGGTACTGCAGGATTCTCTCCTAAAAATGTTAAAGACAGAAGCACAAAAAATGTGTGAATTTTCTTGTGGCCTATCCTTGTGTTAGATAATCACAAAGAACATAAGCCTCATATTCTAATTTGACATGAGCATATCTGACTGGGCAGATTATACCAAGGGAATGAATGAATAACAGACATCCTCACCATCCTAAATCTGATCTTGTGCCATAGCACAGTGAGCTTAAGTAAAATCTACAAATATTCAGGACACATAAAAAAACCAAATTAATATGGAACCCAGAAAACAATAGCAATGCAATAATTCTACCCAGCTATCTTCATTTTCTCTAGCTTTAGCTTCTATCAGAGCCTCCTTAGGTGCTCTGCTGTGCTCATTTTTGTTAAGAACTTGTGTCAGAGTTGGGATTCCAGAAAATGAGAAAGATTATTCTTACATAGGCCTCACAGCACTGCTGGGTGAAAGCTCTGACAGGAATGACTCTGTCCCTGAAGGACCCAATTGCAATCAGGCAGAGCTCCAAGGCAGCAGGAGACCTAACAGAATGAGTGCACACCACAGTTATGCAAGAGGGCTTTGTTCCTGGAAAGGTAAAGCTGTGACAATGCCCAAATTGCTCTAGGACAGCAGCCAGAAACTGCACCAGTAGAAACACCTGCAGGGTCGTATAAGAATATTGAAATGGGAGGGGAAATAATAGATGTAGATGTGGCTGGGGGTGTCTCTACTACCTGGCATCTCTCTACCTTTTTACATGTAGGTACTTGGAGGCAATTAGCAGCCATCAGTTAGCAGGTGGCAAAGAAGAGGTGAGGGGCTTGGGAAGAGGCAGTCAGATCCCAGCACTGCAGATGTAGCTGCTGGAGCTGCAGGGACATTCTAAGACTCTTTTGACACTTTGTCCCTGCCACCATGATCACCTGTTTGCTGCAATCTCCTCGGCAGGCCACCACTTTTACCCCAGCCAGAGCCTTGTTCTCCTCGTTCAGCTGCTTCTCTTCCTGTTTCTTACAAATGATCCTCTCTTGGGGAGCAGCTACTTCAGCTGTTCCCTGGATCCCTCCTCTCCTTCCTTTGCCTTCACATCCCTCTCTATGAAGTCTTTGCATGTCACTCTGCAAGTCAAGCATTATCCTCTTCCCTAAGTTGCTTCTCTTTAATTCTCCTTCAGCTGCTCCAGGACATAGCATTTAGTCCAGGTTTCTAAGGTACCAAGGTGGACAATGGCCCCCTGAAATCCCACTGACCTCCCAGGTTTACAGAATGTCTCTCCCTGGTGATGTTACAGGACATCTTTTCTTAGTATTTTTAGTATTGTGAAATATTAAACTGCTGCCACCCACCACCACTGCCCAGCCTTCTGTTAATGTGCATTAGGAGAACACATAAATATCACTAACAAGACTTTGTGAGTGAATGTGAGGGGTTAAAAAAAAGCTACTTAGTTTTGTGGAAAACATATTTCTGGCTATTTTACTAAACAGGCAAAAGCCTTCTTTCTTCTTCACATACTAAGCTGCCCATGTGCTACAGAACACATGCACAGCAGTTTCACATGCTATTTTTAAATGTTATAAATAGTTCTCTTAAAATACAAATTGATGCAACCAAATGGCATGGCCTAATAACAAAATGGAGAAAGATCAAGAGTAAAATGCCACATACAGAGGTACATAATCACACACTCTTGTGTCATGTCAAATCATTCTAAATATAACTTCATGATGATGTTAAGAGAGGCACTGACAGGAGATGGAAGAACCTGGGGATGTGTAGATAAAAGGAAGAAGTTCACAACTTCTCTGCCAGAAATGCTGGGACATGAAGTGGGAGGTAGCATATACACACATGCAACTATGCAGGAGGAAAACTGCAATACCACTGGGATGTACAGTGAACTCTGTTTAAGGCTTTGAAGGCATCAGTACAAATTCACTGTCAATCTGCCTCCATGTAGCCTGTCAGTGCACAGAAACGGGACTAGATACGAGATGAACAAATGGAGCACACACAACACATTCAGGGGCTTTTTAATCCAGATGTCCACCAGCCAGAAACCCTCTGGTGTCCACTGGTACCTGTTGGCAAGGCTTTTTCTTACCTTCAAGTGGCCAATCCCCCATCCAATAACAAAAGCAGTACCTCATAGCTACTTAGCCTGTTGTGCTGTCCCTCCAAGGCAGGCTTTTAGTGACAGAAGTCTTAACACCTTCCTCAGCTCTGCTTCTGGCATCTCACCCAGGTACTTGTTGATTCATGTGATATCTTTCCACTCATCATCTTTCGTGTTGGTAATACGAACCAACACGTAATTTAATCTGTCCCTCCATGCCTGATACCTCTCTTAGTCCCTCTGTCACCAAAGCCCACTGTGACTGGTGGTCCACAGTTCCATTTTGCTTCTTCCTGTATGACTTTTGCCACAAGTTTCTCTGTTTATTCTTGGCTAGCAAAGGTGCTTCCTCTGCTGGCCTTAGCATCCAGAGGGCACTGGGAGCCTCATGCTCTCTCCCAGTGCTTTTCCATAGTGAACACAAGTGTTTCCTTTCCTCCTCTTCTTCACACACTCTGCCACTGTCAGTCTCAAGTTCACTCCTAGGAACATGGAGGCTTCAAATCTGACAAGCAGGGTTGAAACCAGACTAAAGTGCCAGGGTTCTCAGCCTCTTACTTGCTAATTTTTATTTTATAAAAAAAAACCACTCTACCTTCAGACTAGACAAACCATTCTGCAAATGAACATGAGTACTGCAAGTTTTTCTTAGTGCTTTTAGCTAGGCCATGCCATGACTCATTTTCTGTAGCTTGTAACACTTGTGAATCAGTACATTTCATTTTCTGAAGTCATACCAGAGACTTGATCCTGGGTGAGTTTAATCTCTTTGGGGAATATTCGGCTTTTATGTAAATGTTCAGATGATAAACAAAGGCTTAGGAGGCATCATTTGTGTGTGTAAGTGATGGCATTGCTTCCCAGTTACACTACACAGTAACTTCATAACGAATGTTTAATTCACTGGAGCACTGGCAAATGTTTTACATTGTTTTTCTGTAGCTATTTCCACTGGGTTTTGATATTTTTCTTATCTGTCCTATTTACTAATACTTCTGGTTTGCCCAGAGGCATCTATTGGAAACATTAAAAGTTAGGATCCAACCGCATATTAGTCTATGAATGAAATGTTTTCCTTGAGCTGGAAATGTTTTGAATTCAGTACAATTTCTAATCATCATCTGGCACAAGAAGCAGCAGTCAACACAATCTAATTGTGTGCCAGAATTGTTTGCAGGAAAGTTATAAATACTAGTAAAGATTAAGCTTAACAATAAAAATTATATGACATAAAAATAAATAATGGTCTGCTGCCTTTAAGGGCTAAGGCAGTAATTTTGTAAAAAATAAACATAAATGCCATCAAGAACATTCTGAAAATACTAGTAATAAACACATAAATCATGAAAAAATCAGAATAACTGAGAACTCTCACAGAAGAGGAGCTAGATGTTCCGAGGGCATTTTCAGCGGATTTCAAATTCTTAAAGTACTAGTTATTAATTTAAATCCATTCATGTCCAAACTATGAATGACTGAACCGAGAGAATTATCTACAGCAATCAATTAATACAAGTAAATTTCTCTGCTTTGAACTGTCCATAAATCATTATTTACAGTGTATGAATCATCATTTAATCGTTTAGAAATACATGTTTTATGCATTATATGAGCCAATGGAATGCTTGCAAATTATTTGCTGTTCCTAACTTGTTGTTTGTGCAGTGAATTTTAACATAGTTGTGCTGTACAAAGTACAGCAGTATTTTCACAAGTTTTGCCATCCATTCTGTGTGATTTAAAATAAACTTCTATCAGCCAGTTGGAAAAAAAAATAGAAAATTTCATGCTGAAAGCTGATTGCAGCTGCTGTCAGAATACTATTCCATCCAGAGATGAGCACATGCCTGGATAGACATAATTCTTGTAATAAATGCTACTCTTTCATAACATGGAAAGAAATCCTATGCCTACAGTTGCACCAAGATTGTAAGGCAGCTATTGTTCAATGCCACATACCATATAATTGAAAACCTGTAAAAATCTAGATATATTTACAGGGATTTTCCTGGAGAAGTAGGTGCTAAAGATCAGGATTTGCACACTGTAGGCTTAAAAACAGAATAGTCGTGAGGAACTCGTCGCGAGACATGCGACACAGCTTCTCAGAAAGTGTTGAAGAGGGATGATTACAGATTTCCTGATGAAAAAACTGCATGGGCTGCTGCCAGTGAGTTCAGGGGAACCTATGTATTTGCAAATAATTGGACTACTCCCTGAAAACCTCCTTTGTCTAAACAGTACCCAAAACATCCACTTTACATCTTCATAATATCGGTCCTTCATTGAATCTAACATTTCCATAACTAACCAGCTGGTCACCCAATTCATGGAAGGAAACCCCTGTTAGAGGAGAGGACAGCTGCAAAGCCTGTGAACTGTCTCAAAGACCATCCTGAACAGTGGGATGGTTTAGTCTGTAAGTAAGTTTTATAGTTCTGTTCCTGGATTATTTTCTTTAATTTTGATTTTTTTTTCCTGGTAGCTCTAAAGTGTAAAAATACATACATGTTAAAAAAAAAATAAATAGAGAGGGAAGTAATTGGAACAGAACTCAACAAATATTTATGAAAAAATACCTTGATATGAATGTGTCCAAGGCATCTTCTTATCTATGGATGTGCTGGTAAATCAAGGTATTTGATTGGTAAATCAAGGTATGTGAAGGTGTGATCAACAGAGGCCAAAGAGATAGCAGAGACCTTCTAAGACAATTTTAAGTTCCTATCTGAAGGGACTGCTGGTTGAATAGATTTTTCCATCAGTTGCCTGTTCACCATCATCATGGTTTAAACCCAGCCAGCAACCAATGCCACCATCCACTCACTTGCTCCTCCAGTGGGATGAAAGAAAACATTGGAAAAGTAAAAGAAAATTTGTAGGTTGAGATAAAGATAGTTTAACAGGTAAAGCAAAAGTGGTGCACAAACAAAGCAAAATGAAGAATTCTTTCATCACTTCCCATGGGCAGGCAGGTGTTCAGTTATTTGCAGAAGAGTGGCGCTCCATCACGAGTAACAGGGACTTGGGGAAATTACTGTCATCACTCCAAATGTCTCCCCTGCTTCTTCCCTACACTTTACATGATGAGCATGATGTCAGACAGTGTGGGATATCCCACTGATCAGTTGTGGTCAGCTATTCCATCTGTGTCCCCTCAGAACTCCCTGAGCACCCTCAGCCTACTCACTGGTGGGGCAAGGAGCAGAAAAAGTCTTGACATTGTACAAGTCCTGCTCAGCTGTACAACATCCCTGTTTTAATAACACTATTTCCAGCACAAATCCAAAACATAGTCCCATACTAGCTTCTGGGAGGAAAATTACCCTACCCCAGTCAAAACCAGGCCAGGTATAGAAGTAGTTGCCTCACTGAAATTAACAAAATGTGCTCATATCAGCTAAATTAGAATTTCACTCCAATGACTTAACAGCCTATGTGAATATTTTTGTCTTGGTCCAGCTCCCAGAGTGTGGATGATAGAAGTGTTGTAAGAAACCAAAACCAGCTTGAAATTTAAGTTTCTTTGGTTTTTGTTACAAATTCACAAATCAGTTTATTTTCCCAGAGAAAAGGACAAGTGCAAAGCAAAAATAGATTCTTGCTGAGAAAGCACAGCTTAACTATTAAAAATGTAGCGATGTAACAGCAAAAAAAAAAAAAAAAAAAGTCGCAACCCAAACCTAATCTTAAAGACCACATACCAAAATAAGTTAAATTTTGCAAAGAATTGTGTTGGATGAAATCACAATTAAAATATGACCCATCATAACAATTTTCAGGAATTGTTGAAAGAATCCAGTAGATATAACTGGATTCTGAATTAGGCTTACAGTAACTGTGGGACATTAATTTTGACAAAGATGCAGTTCCCCCTGTCACAATCGAGACGCATTATTGGAGCAGTTTGTGAAAGCTGAACATTTATTATTTGAATCACATTAATTTTATCAGAAAAGGCAGATATTTTCTTCAAAGTCAAAATGGCACCCCTGCTGAGCATTCAGATCTTAAAAAAACCCCTCTAGAACTGAGCTTAAAAGGAAAAATGCAAAGAGTGCTACACACAGGTCCTTGAAATACACCTCAATACACCACTCTTCCCCATGCTATCACAAAATCCTTTTGATAGGTGATTGTAAGGGAAAGGTAATCTTAGTGACATGCTTAGGAGGGAAAATGTGACTTGGCTGCCTGGAACATGAAAGAATGCCACAAATTAGATCTAGTCAAGTAGTACAAAAAGTCGTTCATTAACATAGACACAAAAAGAAAGTACCAAGTTAGCGCTATCATTATTCAAGGAGGTCAAAATTAGTCCTTCATGTACATTCAGATCATCAGCAATTTATTTGCAAGAACTTCCATGAATCTTAAAAAACCCCAGAATTTTAGCACCAGTAATTATCTTGAAAAACTTCATGAAATGTGCATTTTTATTCAACACTCAGCCTATTTTAATTCTTCCAATGAGGAAGTATTTTGTGCCAGCTACTGAACAATCCCACTGTGCCAGTGATGACCAAAGGCTAGTCAGGGATGTAAAACAAAGAACTGATTCTTGCCCACTACTACCTATCTTTGCCTCAGTGGTCACTACACATCATCTGTAATACAAACAAGTAATTTTCATACAGCAAATGAAAATTGTTTGACTCAAATTCTCAAACAATATTTGTTTGACTAGGGGATAAGAATTATCACACTGGATTAAAATATTGACTAGTCTAATTGATAACCCAGTTCTACAAGGAATCAAAATGATTCTCAGTAACAGAGAAAAGCTTACTGCAGACGAAGCTCTGCAGCTCACTGGACAGCTTGTGTGCTGGTGGGCGTTTCTCCACCTTGAAATTTTTTTTTCTGCCTAAAACAAACCTGGAAGCTGTCATGATCCTTAGTAGGTCTTTTGTATTTAAAGACATGTACTTAATAAAGGCAAATGGATTTTGAAAATGGCAAATAAATGGATAAAGCCCTATGAATTTTTTTTAACAGCAGGCAAACACCAACAGATTCAAATGTGAGTTGATGAGATAAAAGTGTCTACAATGAGAGCATGTAATTCGTGGTATATGGGTCTGCTGAAATGACTGTGGCCTACTCATCAGCAAGGAGTAACTCACGAAAGAGAGATTCCAAGGATTGAGAAACATGAATCGACAGAAAAAAACCTGTTGAAATCAAACTGATTTTCAATTAAAAAAAGAAGGAAAGTATTAGAGTAGAAGACAAAAGTGGAAGTTATGCATTCATTATATGTGTTAATTTGCTTACTAAATGGCTAAGAGAAAAGGCGGAATTGCCAGACTATAATCTCCTTTTATAAAATATGATTATAATGGGTGGTAGAAGTCAGTCTTACTAACATCCAGCCAGATCCAGGACAGGTCCACTGAGCTGGACCAGTGCACTTCAGAGCTGAGATTCCAGCAAAGCCACCAAAGCCTTCCCCACATGGATCATCTCCCCTGCACTGAGTGGGGCTGGAGGTGGATTAGATGGATCAAATAAATATTCATGGAGTATAGGCAAGTAAGTAGAACAGAGGTGTTCTGGTTTTCCTGTGTTATCTTCACCTTTGTGAAAATGGGTCTCCTCTAAGCCTTTGGATATCCTTAGGATAATAAGATCAGGAAACTCATGAGGCTAAAGAGTCACATCAACCAAGAGTGATGCCAAAGATGATCTTGCAGTCAGCAAAGAGGTGTAATAGCCAGCAAGTGTAATCATTTACATTGTTCCTGAAAATTCTGATAGAACAGGCCATTTTCTGGCAAGGGGATGGGTGTAGGACACAACTTCCATAGGGCAGCCCCAGCACTGTGACTCTATCCAGTAGCATGGCCATCCATAATGGGACACAGATACCAAGGAGGTGAATCTGGGTCACCTTTGTGAGGAAACTGGGGAGCCACTGGTGAACTGTGCAAATGATGTGAGCTTCTGGGAGAGTAAAACATCCCTACACCTTCTGAACATGAAAATATTTTTGAAAAACCTGTGCAGAAGAAGTACTGATGAAAGAGGGAAAAAACCCAAAAGAGCAATAATCCACATCTCAAGTTTTCCAGTAGGTTTTTCAGCAGGAGGAGGTTATCGGATTGGCTATTAGCACAGGGCCCATTTCTTCCAGAATTTATTTTCTAGGATGCATATTGAGGGCTCATTATTCCACTTCAGTATATTTTTGAGCTGTGGGTGCTCTGCATGATTAACAAAGACAAATATCATATTTTACCAAGGTTTATTCCACTCTAGGCAATTGGATTTAGTCCATAACAGAGAAAATCAAATACAGGATTAGGAAATGCCATTTTTTTCTCAAATACAAGCTTGTCAACCTATGGAATTTGTGTAAAAATATATTTAACTGGATATTTGTAGGATGTTTGAACACAGAATGGTATTTTTCCTTTTTTTTTATTAAATGTAATACTTGTCAGAGCAAGTAGTTAATAGTGTTGGCAGAAGACATGGAGTGCACAAGAAGTCATTGAACTGTGTAATAAAGACACCTTGGTCACCACCACACCTTTATAAATGTTACCTTTTTTTGGGTCTTTTAAGTGCACTCAGGATTTCACCTCTCAATAGCAGGACTCTGGCATGGGATGTTCTTGAGAGGCAATGACAGGGACAGGGCCTCTCATAATAATGACACGTGATTTTCATACAACTGGCATTGCCTGTGGTCGAAGCCAGATTTTTTCCCTAAAACTGGAAATACATGCAGATTTAGAACATAACATCATAAACTTGTGCATGACCTTGATGTCCATAGTCTGTATATGGACAGATTATGAAATTTGTCTTATCAAGACATCACTAAACACAAAAAGCATTTAAAAGTTGTAAACACCCAATTTATGTTAAAATGTATTTGTTGCCTGTTTCTAGAAATACCCAGATTTGCTCTAGCATTTTGGCCTGCAGCACACACAGTCCTGACAAAGATACAAAAATTTAGATATTCTTTTCTGCTAATATCTCCCAAGTTTCACAAATTATTTCTTGTACTGGCATTTGATGAAAGGCAGATGTGACAGAGCCACTTTTATATCCCACTGTGTGCCATGACCTAGCATTACAGAAGGATGTGTGGTACATCCATTCCTCCCCTTCTCTGCAAACACATTACAAAACATCAGTTGGTATGAAAATCTTGATAGCACCTGCTGTTGGGTAGAAATTCTTTTTTTTATTTCTTGTTGGCATGGTTTACCTATGCAAAAAATATATATTTTTACAACTTATGGGGCTGAATATGGTTACTTGCCTTTAAAGAGGGAATCCTTTGTTATAGTCAACTAGTAAAGGACAACCACTGTAAGAAGAAGTCAGTTCTGGACATTGCTCCTGCAGTCATTCACCATTTTGTTCTGTATGGTGGCACAGTTTTCACACCAGTCACGGGTGGATTCTACCCTTTATCCAGAGTTTCATAACACCTTGTGGAGCACAGAATCTCCAAAGAGGAGATGAGGACTAAGTTTAAATTGGATCAAGATCAAGAGGAAGAGAAGAAAATTTAACCCTCCAGATCCTGTTCAGGTTTGCTCACAAAAAGGCTGTGGAATAACAGGGACTGGAAAGAGATGTGGGCAGCACCATCTGTTCCTGTTTTTTAAATTAAAAAGGGAGATTCCCTGATGTAGGCACCAAGAAAAGGGTGTGAGAATCTACTTTACAGAGAGGATTTAATTTTGTTGCTCTTGGTGGAGAAGGGATCCCATTTGGCTCTGCACAATTCAAACCTCAGCCCTGTGTTATAATTTCCCATCAGTCCAACCCAAATCACTCCCTGGCTGAAGGTGCTGAATTCAGCTTGGTAGTACCTGTGTCCCCTCATGGGCCACGTACTCGTCTCAACACCAAGGAAGAGCCCTGTGCTACAGAAGACCTGCAGTGTCTCACACAGTTCTGCTTTGTTTGCTGTGACCCCCAGCAGGGCCATGTCCTCTGCACCTTCTGGGATGCCACTCCAAAGCTTTGGAGAGTGGTTTTGGGGCCACTGACTGCTGTCATTGCCACCGAGGAGCCACTGCACAGCACAGAGCAGCCAGTGCACAACGCTGAGCTGGAATTACACACAGCCCTTGCAAGAGCTCTGTGGGAGCCTGGCTGTCCCTCACCCAGCCACGGCAGGAGGGAGCACCCGCCTGTCCTCACTGAGGTGACACCGTGAGACCCCCCTGTCCTACTGAGGTGACAGTCTCAGACCCACCCGTCCTCACTGAGGGGATTTCGGAATCTCTGCTGATCAGAGTGACCCTGAGATGCGTATGAGTCTCTTTTCCCAGCCTGGTGCTCAAAGGAGTCAGAGCTCTTCAGTTCTCAGTCTCAAGGTTGTTTATTTTTCCTTATCTATAAAATATTTTCTCCTGTCTAGCTGAGGTCCATTCAGTAAGACAGTAAGAGGCACTCTGCCTGCCCCCAGGGCGGTGTTATGTCTTTATACTAAAAGCTACCTATACAATGTTTACAATTACTTTCCAATACCTATCAGCTATGTTAGACAGTGAGCTTCTACTCCAAACCAATGTAAAAGTGACAACATCACAGCAGAAGATGGACGCCAAGAAGGAGAAAAGCTGGACACACCCATATTCCTCCATCTTGCCCCCTGAAGCCCCATTCTAAAAACCCCAAAATCTACTTTTTCACCCTGTGATAAATTCACTATCATTCTACTTAAACTTTTGGCTTATAATCCTTCATATAAAGCTTGGTAATTGTTTTTTCCAAGGGCTCAATCAAAGGCACAGGGGTCTTGGTGTCTGTGCCAAGATCTCTGAGCCCCCTGAGCAGGGTCTCGAGCCCTCCAGGGCAGCCAGAGAAATTTCCTGGGTTCCCACAAGGGGACACTCTCAGACCTGCCTGTCCTCACTGAGGGGACACTCTCAGACCTGTCCATCCACTCCACTGGTCACAGGACCAAGTCTCAGTCAGGCGATCAGGACCAGTTGCGGTTTGTTCTTCAGACATTCCCCTGTTGGTGTAAACATCTGCTGCCCTCAGCTTTGACAGCAGAAAAGTGGCTGTTACCCACCCAACCACGGAAATTGTCAACACTTTAGCTGCCTGTGCCTCTACCAGTTTCAAAATAATGGCAAGAGCTGCAGCAATTTTTTTACTATCATATGCCAACAACTGCTTTGCTTTGTGCTGTTCCCATGTTTCCCTCTGCCCACTTCAAGAGGCTGAAGAGGTAAAGAGAACAGTCTGCCCCCAATGACAGCAGTGGTAACAATCATTATTACACCCACAGTCACAAAAAAATGAAGGTTTTCATAGAAAGCTGCTGCCTGCCATGTAAATTAGTTACTCACTATTCACCAATCTTGTTAGTTAACAAATGCTCAGTGTTTTATTAGCTCCCTTGACAGCTGCTCCAGGGAAAAAATTTCCTTTGAGACTGACACAATGAAGCTGGCATTTCTGCTCATTTTGCATATGCTACCAAAGGGCTTAACCTCCCCAAATTCCTGCCAGAATAAGCCTGAAAGTCCTGGCTTTTGTCAGAAGAGAGTAAAATACTACAAAAAGAGGGTCAGGAATGGTTAACCTCAATCTTTAACACTCTTTAGTTATCAGCAGTAGACATGTTCTCTAGAAGTTAGAGCACATTTTACTGTATATCAAGATATCATTATAAATTTTATTTAAATTTCCACTAATAAAAGAAAGAAGCACAGCTTCCAAGACGGAGAAGAAGGAGCTTGACTTTCACACATGACACTGTATCACACTTTTAAAAACAAGACAATCTGCTCCCTCTCCTGAAATCTAGCAAGCAGCACAAAATCACAGGCTAGTTCAGACTACTTGCATAATTTGATATTAACTCTTAGAGTTCCCGGATTGAAATGCAATATTCTCTCTTACAAATGCATCATTTTCCCCCACACTTTTTTTACCCCTAGGACTCAAAGAAATGGATCAATTATTATTGATAGATTATTTTCTTTTCACTACATTTTCTCCTTCAATAGCATTTTTTAATTTTATTTATGAGTTCTTTATCAGTAAAAAAAGCCTTTAACTGTATTAAAACCTTAAAACAGTTGTCATTTTTTTACAATAATGTTTCCCTTTATTTATCTGAAACAATATTTTATCTTCAGTCAAATAACATTCGTTGAAATATAGCTATGATGCACACCCTTCTGAGGTGAACTAATAATGACAAACTTCCTGCACATATACCTTAAACCTGCAGATCAGCAGACCTGCAATGTATTGGTCTGACAAGTAAACAAAATTATGAAGGTAGAAAATACATTTTTATATTAAAAACTATCCTCCCAGTATTCTAGGTTACTTCTTTTATGTTACCATCCCTTGTTTTAAAGCCTCATCTTCTATATTCGACCTCTTTCAAGGATATAGCATGAGAAAGAGAAGTTATGTATTTACTGAGAAAAAAGAGATATGTTGTATACTCTTACCTTAAAGTCTGATATAAGTTCTTCTGGAGGCAGTTGACTTGATAGCAACTGTATTCGTGGTAACCCAAAACCCTTAGCCTTTAGTAACCACTGCTTTCATTACTAGGGCTGAAGTTTCATGTATTTTTTTACTATATGGGACAATAAATGCTTCAACCAGTCGATTTTCTCTATATTAAGCTATGACTAAATTACCCAGCTTAAAAATTGATCTTCTCTCAGCAGAATGAGAGTAGATGCCAATGCTCATTTACATGGCAGTCATGAGATCATGAGTTTGACTTAGCTAAATTTTTCTGAAGCCTGAATTAAAAACAAAGCTGTTAGACAAGTGATTAGATAAAATCACAATCACGGATTAGAAAGACCATCAGCTTTATATTGCTTTTCCTCCATTCTTTTGTAAGAATGTGATCAGAGAGAAAACAGATAGGTGGAGAAAGGACAAGTACAGAACATGACCAGTTACAGAACATGACCTGCGCATGTGCTAAAGACAAGATATTTGACGGCTTGCAGAGAAAATGTTAAATTCATGCAGGCTTTACATAAATTTTAAAATTTTAGAGTACTCTTTCTGGAGATTCAGATTACATACCCCCTTGTTAAAATTTATGGTTAACAAAAATACAGGAAAAATTGACAACACAATTTCTCTCTTCTAATGCTGTAGACTATGCCTGTACACCAAAATGGAGCTGTGATTGCAAAACAGTGCAACACTCTCATGTAAACTTTATTCTTACAATTAAAACACAAAGAAAGTAGGCAGTTAAAGACAGATTCCTTGAATTCTTGCACCAAAAGCTTAAATTTATGCCTCCAGTGTTAATGCCAGAGCATTAGTTAAAGTGATTCTGTGTAGACACAATCTGACCCTCTGCAAAATGGAAACTGAAGAACACTAAGTTTGCAGGGTTTTTTGATGATGGCAGCAGACACAGTGGAAAGGTACAAGGAGGATGCTAAGAGTTAGTTCTAAGATTTTCAGCTTAGGTTCATACTGTAACATGCCAGTTACACAGCCTGGACAGCAGCACTTGAAAATGTTACTGTCCAGCTGGTGACATTCTTATTGGAGATGTGCTTCTGTTGTTTTTAGGTTATGATCAGACATTCTCAGATAAGTAAAGCTGGATTAAGAGAAATCAGAGAGGCCAAGGTAATAATGAAAATAAGGTAATTTGGGAAAACTAACGCAGAGGTATATATAAAGTTTCACCAAAAACACAAGACCAAGAGAAGTACTACTACTAATAATAATCCAAAAGAGGAATCAAAGGGATGGTCAAAATAGGTGAACCATACAGATATGTTGATTGATGGACAGAGGTACAAGGAGGGTACAGAACAATCCACAAACACAACTTAGTGGTTAAGTGGGTGTCAGTGAAATTCAGAAACCAATGTTCAGCAAGTGGAATTTGTTGCCTTGCTTCATGGTGAATGCTTTAGAGTTCATGTGTTGGCTGACAGTTATGTCACAAGGTGTGTGATGAAGCCATGACAAAGTGGAGGGACTTGCTGGGGACACCAAGGAAGAGGGAGGCCACCTGCATGAAGTGGAAAAGAGAAAAACTGCCAAGGAAAGCAACAGGAAAGAGTGGGCATCTGGAAACTATTGCCAGGGAAAAAATTGAAGGACTGGCATTATTTTGTAGAAGGCTGGTAGGGTAGCCCTGCAAGTGTGTGAAAATATGAAAATGAGAAAAAAGGTCACAGAAGAAGGGTAACACACTATTCTCAGTGGGTTAGGGTTAGGACAAGCAATACCAGACTTAATTTCTAGCGACTGAGTTTTAGATAAATGAGGACAATGGGAATATGGAGTTATGGAGGTTTTGGAGTTTCCCTCGGGGGACTTCTAAAGAGGAGATGAGACAAAAAAAAATAAAAATCAAAGGAATACTTCCCTCTCAGAAGCATTGATATAGAGTCAAGGGATGCCTGCAGAACAGGAATCCCAAGGTTTGCACTCTATTCTGGTCACATAATTCACATATGCAAGCTGGACAAAATCTGAAAATCAGGAGATTGCTGCTGTTAATTTGTCCTTGAACAACTGCAAAGTTTCTGTACAAATTTTCAAAGACATTACATACAGCAAAATCCTCTCACAGCTACATTGCTAAGGATTGGGTTAGTAGCCAGAGGAAGCATTTTTGGCTCCACAACACAACCTCTGTTTGCTCATGAGGAAGTCAGTTCATCTGTCCATATCTGTGAAGTGAGGAATGTGTCATTTACCTCATTCACACAATAGATGGGAGAAGGTTATCAAACTGTTGCACATGCCTGACTAGTGTGAGTGAGAAATGGCAAAACATACACACCAGGTGCCATTTTGCTGCACATAAAAACACATGGTCATTTGTCCTGGTTCAGGGAAAATTTGGGAGAGAACCCCCAAAGGGGCTCCTCTAGGAAAGCAGATTCAATTGGCCCCTCCCCCGGACCGGTTCAGGAGAAAACACCTCCTTGGAGAAAAGTGGAAAAAAACTGTTTATTAAACAATAAAACCTAAAAATATTAATCAATAAAACCCCTTGCTACTCCAAAAGAGATGACAAACTCAGAAAGTCCCCTCCCCAGGTTGCAGCTCAGCTCACTCAGTCTCTTATCTGTCCCTCAGGTGCTGGAAATGTTGCGGGCCAGGCCTGGCCTGGTGGGCCACAGGTGTGAGCTGCCGGTGCTCCCCTGGGTGTTCAGTCCAGAGCAGGTTTGAACAGGTCCAAAGAAAAAGGAAAAAGGAAAACCCCACAGTCCAGGGAACTTCTTTGCCTCAGCTAAACTAACTAAAAGCAAAGGAGAGCTCTGTCCCGCTGTCTGTCCATCTGCAGACAACACAGTCCAGGAGCAGGAATGTGGAGGGGTGAGTGCAGTGTGTGAAAACAAACTGCTCACTTCTTCTCTCCCCCCTTCACTCTCTGGAACAAGTCTTAAAGGTGCAAAATTTATTATTAAGCATAAAGAGAACAAGGTGACTGGGGATAAAAAGCATCATATAGTCAACCTAGGACACCATTGTTGGAAGACTGATCTTGGACTAATACAGACACAGCCATGGGAACAGTTTGCACATAAAAACACTGAACAGTAGACCTTACAATATTAATGCAACTCTGCATGTTGGTTTCCTGTGCTTAAGACTTTATTTTCATGAATATGTAAATTTCATTAAGAACTATTCAGACCCCAGTGTCTGGGGGGTGGGGAGGGGAGGAGAGAAGAGCATCACGTGTAAGGCTGCCAGCTGCCCTGCAGTCTGCACGGAGATGAGATGAGGTCACTGAGTATGTACACAGGGAGAAAAAACGGAGGAAATACTGGATCAGCAGGTGATTAAAGGACACAAAGAAAATCAGGATAACGGCACTGAACCGTACATGTGTCAATATCAAACTGCACCTTCAGAGAAAAAGCCAAAATATTTATCCTGAATTAAACCCAACTGGAGCAAGGGTTACATTAAACAGTAAATCTGTTCTTTTCAAAGGAGATTTTAAAACAATAACTTCATGTGCAAATCACAAAAGGGTCTCCTCCCTTGTGTGGTCGAGCTATTACTGTAAAGCTGCTCTCCTCAATTCAAGATTAAAATTCCTTTTATCTTTGCCTAGATCTCATCTGCAGTATATTTAACAGAATCAGACATTGAAAGTGACTCACTAACAATTAGGCTTCTGCTTTTGAACAGAGAACTCTTTGAATGTGTATGCAGTAGGAATGTTTTGGGGTTGTTCTTTCTTGCAAGATGAAATTTTTAAAAAGATATGTTTCTCTGAAAGAAAAGGCAAGAAAATCATTCAGTGGCAAAAAAAAAAAAAAAGGTGTTTGTATTTCAACTGTACAGAGGGATAATAATGTTCACTACAGAATGTCAAAAGCAGCATCACTGAAAAATTAGATTGGAACAGTGAATTGTATGCAACCTAATTATATGAACAAAGTTACAAAAATCCAGAAGCTTAACAGCTGTTCCATATCTGAGCTGTGGTAAACAGAGCCTCAGCAATCTCTGCCTGAGCCATTCAAGCACCAGACAAATTTCAAAGCTACTTCAGTTGTTTATAGGCTAAAAGCACCAAAAAAAGTAAAAAATCCAGATCCATTTTCCCAGTCTTCCCAACATGGTTAAATATACAGTAAAAAACAACCCAAAACCCTACTTATGCCCTCTCTCTGATTCTTCACTTCTCATGAACAAAACCCTCTCTGCTTGGACCCAGAGCCCTGTGCTGATGCAGCCACAGACACTTAGGATAAAGCAGCACCACAGGCAGCTACCCTGGGACTCAGAGCAGCAGGAAGGGAAGAAAGAGCAAGCCTGACCCATCCTGACCAGGACAGCCTTTCTCCCCCAAGCCAGAGCTGCTGTAAGGATTATCTGTATGGTTTACCCAGCCATATGGGGAAAAACTGCAGCACAGAGGTGCTCCTGAGTATTTTCCAAAAACACTCAAAAGTTTATCATGTTGAGAGTAAAGACTTGCTCACAAAAATTTTTCTAAATCTTCCATGGGAAAATAAAAACCATCTTCTTCTAACCTTGTGGTACAGTCAGATAAGTAAAAAATTACAAGGAGATTATGTGTTGCAGTATGTCAGCTTCCTAAGGAAAATTCCAAAACCTGCCAATATGTGTGAGTAAGAGAAATGTGGGAGCAGTGGAGACCAGAACCTCCTGTCCTGGGTTCAGGTGCCATTGAGCTTGCAAGACAGTACCCTGCTAGACTCAGAGATTGGAGAGAAGATTCTCCAGTTCTCCCAAGGGAGATGGGCTCCCTAATTAACCCAGTTTACCCATCCCCAGGAATCTAGATGATGACAGAAATCCAGAAATTATTACTCAGGGCTCCTATACTGAATTATTACAATTGCTCTAGAAGAATTATTTTTTTTTTTTGTTCCTGAGGATACAGATTTGATTCCTTTGCAATTTTTTTTAACATCAGGGAAAAAGATAAGGTCCATGACTAATAAAATAGGATTCAGACTCCTGATATTCTCTTTCCTTTGGAACTTTATCTATAGGCATAATCCAACTGAGCATCTAATTACCTTTTCAACTGTTTATTGAACAAGCTTCTTTTTTTTTACTGATTTATATACATTAAATTCTCTGTTCTGTTTCATTGCTCTTCTGGTTTTCCCACTTCCTATCAGTCTAACCTATACATTGTTTTTTTGAGCTGAAAGCCCTTGGGAAAGAAAAGAGCTTGTCTTTCACAAATATATTTTGCTGACTAATAAACAGTTTTATTCATTTTCTGTGGCTTTTGGTAAACACAGTGCCCAACTAAAAATTACACTGTTCTTAATTTTACCACTGATAGATTTTTACAACTTGCAAAAGCAAGTTTAATCTTGATTAAATAGAGTGTGTTCAAGTATAGATAAGATGCAATCAACTACAACTGGCTGACTGATTAGGTGAAAAAAATAGGGGAGAGGCTGGCTCACTTTGAATCTTTTTCTTTTTATTAAGAGTACTTTCAATACTGTATAAACATCCAACTTTTCAGAGAAATTAGAAATCAGAAAATAGAAAACAACCCCCTACTCAAGAAAAATTCAGCACAGATTTCTAGTAAACACAACAGCTAGTTAAAAAAAATTAAGTCTCAAGTTTATGTACAGAACAAGTGTTCTTTGTAACTAAGTTTCCAACACCCTATCCACAAAAAACTGTCAATTCCAGCCTACTTTTGTGATGACAGCTACAGCTTACCTATAGTTTATATAACTCAGAAACAATCATAATGCTTTTTTCCAGGCATCATTCATTCCTTACCATGCATTACTTTTCCCCCCAGCCTGGGAACAGGATGACAAAGACAATAGACATCTAATGAAACAACCGTTGCTGCAATGCAATGGCATTGCAATGGCATAACTGAGATTAAAATATACAGTCCCCAGCTGACTCTCACACATGAGAATAAACAATCACCCTGGACTGATGACTGGTTTAGGACAACCATCCCCACTCAAGGCTCTGAGGAATATTATGGGATAGTTTTTATACCACACTCAAGACTGTTGCAACTCCATGAGTAGAAATTGTGGCTTTTGTAAACTTAGAAGAGACTCATTCTATGCTGAAAAAACACAGAATTTATAATGAACTTCAGCAGTAAGCACACATACTCAAGCAGGAAGGAAGCTCTCCCGTGTAATGAGAAAAATATGCCTACTGCAAAGTTTTCCTATTAATAAATATGTATTTTAAAAAATCAAAAGTCTGTTGCAGCTTAGACAAATATTTGTGGTGTTTCCAGACACAATGGTAGTCTTATATACTCAGATTGTTCCAGAGACATTTTAGTCATTGTTTGGAAACATTTCTGAGCAAATTTGCAAAGTGGTGAATAGGATGAGGATCTTCATGGCCGAAAGGAAAATGCCAGTCTTTTCCCAACACTCTTTCAAGTGATCTCAAGATTTGTTGAGTCACTGCAGGAAAGTATTGTCTTTTGACTTCTGCATGCCCCTCAGGAAATCGCTGTGCTACAGACAAGAGGTGTTTTTTCTGGTGAGCATTTTCAGTGTCAAATCACAGATACAGCCAGACAATTCCAGCACTTTAAAAGCACATTTTTCCAATCTCTTAAAATATGCATTAATTAGTGATTATTAATATAATTAATTAGATAATTACAGTACATTGCAGACTGTTATCATTTTAGATGATGGTGAGTAGCAATATCACATTGTTTTATTCTCTTTAATTACTCTTCTTACTGTTTCTTAACTGGATGGTGCCCTTAGACATTGCATTGAATATGGGGGAAAGCATAAACTGTTTTTACTCCAGAAGCAGCCCTCAGAGGCACCAGCACTCAGAAAACCCTCATGTTCCTCCTGCAAAAGACTGCTGGCAGCAGGGAGGCTGCCTGGGGCACCAAAATTAAAAGCCAATTGGTTTGGACTGGGGTAGACAAGGGAAAAGGATGTGTTTATTCCTCCTTTAAGCCTCTTTGGATATTTGCTTGTAAGCGCCTTGGTGATTCCCTCCCACTGAGCAGAATTTGTTCATGTGTTACCTGGCTGTGCAGATTCCAGGAAGAAACTTGACTCCTCCATCCCTCCTGCAAAGCTGGGCTAGGGACAAGATATACCAGCCTCAAATTAACTAGTTGTTTACTATTATTATTATTATTATTATTATTATTATTATTATTATTATTATTATTATTATTGCATTTATTTATTTATTCTTTATTATTATTAACAAGAGTTTCCCTTTTCCAGAGGGACTCCTGGCAGTGTGAACTGAGTCATAAGTGATAATAAGTGATATTTGCAGAGATCCTGGTATAACAGTTCAGCAGTCAGTCACACCTGCTGGGAGCTGTGAGTTCTGTGGTAAGGAGCACCACAGTGGCATCAGACACAGGAGGGCAGCCACGGGCACAGACTGCATCCTGTTCCACTGCCTCAAGTTTGGGCTACATTCCTCTAATATAAGTTTTCTTCACAGAGTTCACAGATGACATCTGAAGGAAAATCCACATTTCACAACTGAAACAAATTTCTAGGTGGTTTCCTGAATCTCTTAAAAGATATTACATACGTAACTATGAAATATCCAGCGGTCCAGAAAAGAAAATCAAAGGCATCCCAAAATTAGACTTGCTTCTATCCCACTGCATCAGTAAAAGTGAATAGCACACAAACCAATTTGTAGCTTTACTGTTCTAGCTTTCCATACATTTCTCCATATGATAAAAAATCTTGTCACAAACATTTTTTTATTTAAAAAAAAATTTTGGCTATATGTGAGTTTAATAAGTAATGTAAAATGGGCAGGCAGGTGGCCTTGAGTCAAGTTCCCTTGAAAGAAATTGCGACAGTGGTATATAGGACAAAAAATTGTTCTCAGTCTATGAGAAGGTACAAAAAACTTACAAGAAAATTGGGCATTTGGAGCCACCGTGAATGGAACCAGCTGTGATTGATCCAGGAGGATCCAGCTAACCCAGTAGCTTATTAGCAATAACAAGAATTCATAGAAATATTAAAAAGTATCATTACTAAAAGCAAATGACCTGTGGAAGCAGAAAGATTAATCAATAAGACTGATTCCCAAATAAAAGTCAGTGGTCTTTATGTGGGCTCTTTTTAATCTTTCTGCCCATTTGAGTTCCTGATAAATTAAAATTGTTACCACAAAAATATGTCTCATACCTGCAGCATCCAGAATTGTCCCAGAGCTCTTCAGAATTCCAGAATTTCATGATCTTTCAAAGTCCCTGAAGAAAAAAGGAACAAAAAAGAAGTGATAGAAAAATCTAAAACTGGACTGGAATGATTCTGAGGAGAGTCTGACAGAAGACCTCAGGGCACCCCACACAGTCTCTGATGGGAGCAGGTTGAAGAGGTGTTTTTCTGTATGATTTCATTCTCATTTCAGAAGGCAAGGACTCTCAGCAATGACATTAAGAAGCTGTAAGACAGCAGAGCAACATCCTAAGCCATGTCAAGTGTTTTCCATACTATCACACAGAATAAACATAGGACCAACTTCAATCCAAAATCCACTGGGTTGTAGCTGTGTCACTGGCTATTTGGACAGCATTTTCAGAGCAGCCAGACTTCCTGCTTGATCTTCTCCATCAATGATATGGAGGCAGATAAGGGTCCAAGATCTAGACCAAATACAATTGGGCTAACAGCAGCCAAGGGCTCTGTTTCAGAGCACTATGTGAGATTTCCTGGCTTTTAACCAAGAGCATTTTAGTCAGTGGAGTTAGAGAAACTCAGTATTTTCTATCTGGTTCCCAGTTCTCCCTGACAGATTTTATTTGTGCTTGCAGTATTGATGATACATCACACACTTGTACCGTGACATCCCAACGGTGGTCACTTAAATCACTGTTAGATCTCACAGAAGATTACTTCTCTCTGAGTGGGGCATTGACATTTCCTTGTTAAAGACTCTCACCCTTAGGGGAGTTTCTGTCACCAGAGCTATTAACAGTAATCTGGATCTAAATACTGTGCTGTATTACCTGCATCCAGATGGCATAAAAATGGAAATTCCGGTAAGATTGAGACTTGACCTTTGGATGAGAACCATTCTTTCTCTGGTTACTGCCTGAGGTACTCTGAGATGTTTCTCTTCAAGCATAAAAGCAAAATGGTGACTTATGATTAACATGAGAGAAAAAGAGCTTGCCCACAACTTTATGACAGGGGAAGTCAATTTCTGTGCCATTATTCCAATAAATCACAATGTTACTACCTACTCATCCTTTCATGGGTAACAGATAGCTGGGTGTTACTCCTGCACTCCTGTTTCATCCTCCTCTCCCTAACATTTTATTTTACATATAAATAAATAAATAAAATATGTCTCTGTGTATATATATGTGATTAATGGATATTTCATATGGCACATCCTGTACATTTTAGAGTTCTAAAATGCATATGCTGTAGTAAAGATAATCCCTTTTCAGTGAAATATTTTATCTTTGATTTAGAGGTAAAGCTTCTGTTACACATTTAGAACAATTTGCTAGGGAGATAAAACTCATCCTTCTTTGAAATGACAGCAGAAAGCATATGTGCCACTTCATTACTACTTCAATACTCTTTTTTGAGGGGTAACCAGCAGCAGAGGTATTACAGCAGTTTTCTGCACAGGGTAGAAGTGGCAAGGACCTCTTATGAATGCAGGTATGCCTTTCTTGTAATCCCCAGTCTTGCTGTCTCAGGCTGTGCTTTAATTTCCCTGGTGGGCTGAGTTGCAAGTGAATTTGGCTTGAAGGAAAGACTAAGAGAATGTAAGTATGAATAAGGTTGTATTTTTTTAGTAAGTGGAGCCATCTGTTGCCACATCTAGAAAAATACTGTCTGTATGGAAGTTACTGTTGATGATGCTACAAAAGAGTCTCATCCACTTCTTTGGTGACATACGATGTTATAAGTTTAATATATTGGTTGTCTGGATTGAATTTGTAGAGGGGATAGGATTTCATTTGAGGGAAAAAGGGCATCCTCACATGTTGCTGCACATCAGGAGCTTCTTCCCACAGAAATTCTTGCAAGTCTTTTCATAGGCTCCAGCAGCTGCACTTCAGTCCAAATTAGGGTACAAAATTTTATTCCATTACAGGAAAAACTTCTACCAAGTGTATTCAATAAGAGTTTGCCTTACGAGAAGCCAAAAAGGCCAAACTTATGCTGATGTTGCTGCTGCTGCTGATCTGTCAAAGTTATGAATATGCCATTAGTCACATCTGCAGGCACCATCTGAGACTTGGTATTGCACTGCCATATAAAAGGAATCAAAACATGTCTGAAGGTATTGCTCAAGATAAGTCTTCTAACAATTTCAATGCATTTTTGAGGGGGTAAGATGACCATTTGGGGTTTTTTTGATTTATCCATATCAAAATAACAAAGAATCAGCCAAAAATCTGAAAGCTTGTTCTAATAATAAAATATTTAATTTGGCCTTGTTGGATAAAATGTTCATGCTTTAATATTTTATTTATAGACCTGGAATCAAAGATCTTCTAACTAAAGAAATGTAACATATTTTTTTATTATTGCAAATACCTTGCACAAGTAACAGTATAAAGTCTTAATAACAATGACTGTATAATCAAATCACTTTCTTTTTCTTTTTCAGCTATTACAAGTCTCCATTTAGCAAAGGAAATTCAAATATCTAAAAATATGGCCTGTTATATCTGAACTAATTACACAGTTCATGCTTGATGTTTTCAATCCATTTTATTCATTTAGGTTCAGGCCAATTAGAATTCAGTTAATTTTCCTGAACATCATCTTCTATTTGATATCACCAGGACCATATAACTGTGATTATCTAGTGGTAAAAACAATTTTTTGATTAATCATCACAGATAAGAGAAACAAATTCAAATGTAAGTTGTTTTCTGACACTCCTTCATTTTATTGAAGAGAAGCATGTGAAGTCAATTAAATGTATTTAGGCCATTTATCTAGTTAATGTGATTTTCAAAGACCATTTGGTGTATGTGATAATATATAATCAATATAGCCTGCAAGAGCCAGTTGAAGCTCTGTACAACACAATTGAGGAGGTCACAGGGATATGCAAGTGTTGGTTTGATTTGGTTTAGCATTTAATGATGTACATCAGTACATCAGCACACCTACCTTGAAGCCAGCTTCACCAGAAAATGTTGTTTTCAGAGCCCTGAAAATAACATCAATGCCTTCTGCTAGATTCAGCAGTAACCGTGTTACTGCTGAACTGTGTTCAAACTGCAAAAGTTTGAAAAAAAAATGGAGAGAATATTTAGTCCCTCCTCTCAGAACAGGGGATGGTGGTATTAAGACAGCTCATGAGAACTCATTGAATCTTGTAAGAAGAGTTAATAAAAAATCTGAAATTTACTATCAAGTTCATGAGTACATTATCTACTAAGTGACTCTCACAAAAGCTAGTCAATTCTTCCCATTAGAGGTGCAATTTTACAAGGGGCTACTCATCTGACCCATTTAAACACATCAGTCTTGTTCCTTTCCTCTTCTTTATTTTCATGGTGCCATTTTAGAGCTTTACACACCCTCACTGCTCAAAAACTCTGGTGTCTTTTGTGAAGCCAAATTTTTGGTGGAACAGAAATTTGTCAGAAATTAAGGACCTGCCAGGTTACAAATCTGGACAACACATTCTGCTGGATCATATTAAATAAAGACATTTGCCAAAAAGATGGAGGAGACTAATGTAGTGTCAAGCTCATTAATGTTGGACTAGCACTGAAGATGGATATTGTCATGTTCAACCTTGTATTAGCAGCATCCATTATTCAATAAATTATTAAATTAATAGACAGATGGTAACAATGGGTGTATGTCCTCATTTAATTAATTGATGAGAAGGAACCGAACTTATGGTCATCTTATGTCTATAGATTTAATAATTTATAGAATAATAATTTATCGATTCCCCCCTATTTCTACAGGAGATAGAATTCTATTTCAATGACCATCCATTCTTGTCGGAAGCTGTTATTACCAGGCTCTCTGGTGGCTGCACATGAACTAATTGCAAGATGGACTAATCCTTCTGCAGCTTCATTCTAAATGCTGGGACTGGAAGGCATTAAAAAAAAAATCCCACCAAAAACCCCTCACTACTGAAATAGGCTTACAGCAGCACAGTCACAAAATTGACCTCTAAAAATGAATGGATAAAGGGAGTAAATGATGTTATGTTTCATGAGTTTGAATAGAACTCATTTGGCTCTTATTGATAAATTGAGCTTTTCTAATTGAATAAAGTGCAAATTTTAAAAAAATATAGTTTTGATAGGCATTATCACAAGTGGAATAAAAACGCTTTTCTAATTAAAAATATTCTTTTTATATTTGATCCTGTGGGTTACATCACAATATACTTTGAAATGGCATCAAATATGCAAAATGGGAAATACTCATTGCAATTATTCATATATAATAGCCATTTTCCTACTTCTGAATTTTATTATTCAAGTTATGATAGGTTCACTGAAGACAAATGACACCTCTTCTGTCTTTCACTTTCTAGAACAGTCTGAAAACCTAGCTAAAATTTACACTATTTTTGATTTAATTATACATTTGGCCTGTACTATTTTTGGCAGTTATTTTGGCCATATCTTAAGTGATAAGATTTTGCTGGTTGCCAGTTTCAGACTACTTCTATGAATCTGTAGGGACAAAACAAGCCGGAAGACTGAATGAAAATGTTGGTTTTGTGTCCACATATACAGTCCCTCCAGAAATAATATCACAACAGCACTCTGAAATTTCCTCAGAAAAAGGATCCCAACTTTTTTGAAACTTTCAAAAAGAAAAAAATTCCTTTTCCAAAGAAAGAAGGAAAGATGGATTCCCTATGATATTTGGGGGTGATTTAGGCCTAACCAAAGAAGAGAAGCCTGGCATGGCATGGCTAAGGGATATTCCATGAGATATCGTAATTTAGACTGAGCCTTGCTATTATTCACCAGGAGAAAGTTTAATTAAGACTTGGGTGGATTTTATAACAAATTTAGATCCCAGTTTAAGTAACTGGAAGTATGCTCTTTTAATAGGAAGACACTAGGTGTTAAGCAATGCTAAGGCCAGTCAGAAAGCAGACAAGGATAGTAGAAGAAACCTTATTATATTTCCCTTCACTGCAACTAATTTCTGAACAAAAATGGTGCTCAGCTGGAGTAACTACAGGAGACTCCACAAAAAGAGCAGTTAAAAGCTTAACAGTAGAACTGAAACTCTCCAGAAGCATGGAAGCAAGTGAAAAGTACTTAAATGTTGCTTCTCTCTTTGTCTTCAAGCAGTGGGAAAAAGCAGAAAAGAAAAAGGAGTGGTGTTATTTCTGACAATAATTGACTCTGAAGCTCTTGATGATTTTAGTAGTTTTCAGTTAACTTTCAGAAGAAGCTGTATTGAAACTGTCTTACAGAAATTTGAACTGCATTCCATATAAAGGGAGAGGTGAGAGACAGGTTCTAAATGAAAAATACTCTAAGTATAGAAAACTGTCTTACAATTTTACAGGTTTTAACAGACTTCTTTGTAGGAAACTCAGCCACTGTTGGGATGGATATAAGATAAAACCCCTATGGTGGAAGCCCCAGAATCATGTTTTGGCACAGCCAAGTGCAATCAGGTTTGTAATAGTAGTAGTTAAAAAGAACTTAAATTTCTATAAGTCTACAAATGGTGATTAGTGACAAAAAGCAGGAGCCAAAGCAATACTACGCATTTAAAATAGAAAAACAAATAAAAAAACCCCATCATAAAACTGCAATAACAATAAAACTTCAAAGAAGCAAAGAAAATGGTAAATAGAATATGAATAACCAATGAGGCCTCTTTTAATTTCAGGTCAAGAAAGGTTTCTAGTGTAATTAATGAAATAAAAGAAAAAGTATTTGTAAAAGCTACAGGTAGGAAGGAATGACCATATAAAAGAGAGAGATGATCTTACCTTCATGAATCAGTAGGTGAACAAAACAGAAGGATAAAAAAGCACCTTCCCACTCCCCTAGACAAAACCACAATTTAATATAAACAACACTTGGCCAAATAGGATCACGTCTTCCATCTCAGCAGGGAAGTTAAGTATTGCCAGGAAGGCTATCCAAAATACATGAGAATTTTAAGGCTTTTTTCCCATAAGTGTCCAGCTTTCCAGGTTTCTAGGAAAATTCATTTATATTCAAAGTCACAAAAAAGGGGAAAAGTAATTAAAATTTCAATCATTTGATAGTTTCCATCTCATACTTTATCAACAATATTATGCTTTTTACTTACTAGGTTTGATTATTTTGAGAGTCAGTTGACTTTTTTGAAGTGCATACTGAAGAAAACATGTTAAGTTTAGAAAGATATAAAACTAATTTACAAGTATTTTGTCTTAAACAAAAGGTTATCAACATGGGTACCACCAAGAAAAAATTAATAAAAATAAACTCAACTAAAAAACCCAAACAAAAAAATTAAAAATTTTTAAAATGTTTGTAGATTTGCTGTTACTGTTGATTAACACAAAAACAACCAACACCCACCCACCTCTATTTCTCCCAACTCCTCCATCCTCACAGGATAAAAACCCAGCAAAACTAAGCGACAGACAAAGAGAATAAAAATGCTCAACCAGCTACCCAAATACTATCAAGAGTTTCCCTGGAGTAATATTGTCCCTCTCTGCAAAGAGGTAGATGCTGCAGATAAAGAAATAATTGTGCATCTGAAATTCCCTTACAGTGTTATTGCTACAACTTATCTCCACATCTGACCACAGCACATGGTTAAATGGGCATTAATTTACAGAGAAGAAAGATTTAGACATGTCACCACAGCTAGCTGCTATTGCCCATCTGAAGTATTGACAAAAAAGACTTTCAATCTGTATTAGAGTTTTGCAAAAAGCCTGAAGAAGGCAAACTCTACCATATATTTGGGTCACACAATTGCAGAGCAATAATAAAGTGCAGGCCTCTGCTGATACTCTCTTCCCCAAAATGGATTGTACTAGATGTTCACAGCATAGTCCCTAAAGACATGAAACAGAAAATACCTTGGAAAAAAATCCCAGTTGGATTTGGGATCCCAGAAACTGCCACAGCATTTTTGGCAACACTATAAAAAGCAATGGTCAGGAACACAAGTGGAAGTAAAAAAGAAAGCCTGTGGGAGTTTGTGAGATTTTCATCACAGCCCTAGAGTTAACAAAAAGGCATTTTTTTCCAAATTCCAATGACAGACACAAAAGGACAGAAAGCTGACTTGTTCCAGGCAAACAAACAGCAACCACAGCAGGCTGGGTCAACTGGGCCAGGACACAGGACAGCCAGAAATAATAGTCTTAGTGCTTCTTGACAGTACTGTACATAATATTTTAAGAAAGACTCACAAGCCTGCTAAAGCACACAGAATCCCACAAAATAATCAAACTTTCATCATAAGTGTGATGAATACAGAGGTTACAAAGACTAGAAATTCTGTATCATGTGTTTCACTGGGAAAGAAAACTCATATTTTTAGGCATGTGCTAGTTGGAAAGGCTGATGTGCAGACCCAGGTGACACCACAATACATGGTGAGAAAGTTGATATGAATTTAACTGGATTCTGAGAGGGGCACCAACAGAGCTTTGGGGTCCATTTCAGGAAAATAAAGTACTTCCTTTTACTTTTGGTGAAGAAAACTTAAAAGACTTGCTTAATAGTAACTGATTAGTCCTAATGACTTCAAATTATCTTAAACCAAAAATCAAATAATTTCTGGCTTATAAGTAGGAAAAAGAAACCTCTATCAAAAATATTTTACTGAGCATAGAACCATAGATGTTCAAGTAGCAGGATAACAGCACCCTGAATGTTGGTTTCTCTTGGTGAAACAGTTGCAAATGCTATACAATAGTTGCTAGAAGTTATTATTTTGACTTCTCTTTTCCTGCTTTTTTGGTGGTGGTGATACCTTAAGTTTTAGCTTTCATATTATCCAGATTCTGTACTGCACTAGTATGTAACTCTGAACTTTATATAAAGTGTTAGCAAGTTCTCCTCACAGTTTTGTTAGACAAAATAATCCCTTTCCAGCCTGAAAACCAAGGACACCATTGCAACTTCAGGCCCAAAAAATATAAACAGCAGCAAATTGAGGAGAGCAACCTGGGAGGATGGGACTTCATAACCTGAAGCTGTAATGGGACAATTAACCCCAATATGTAAATGGGCCAAAACTTATAAAAGTGTCAAAACATGTGACCTGTTTTCCAACATGGGTATAACCTTGGCCAGGCTATTGTACTGCCCAAGGTGTATCCCTTGAAGGCCTTTTTAACAAATATCTACTTTATTCCTTTAACACTGTCTAGCCTCTGTTCTAGGTAGCCTCTCAAGGCATCAGTGGGTTTTGTTCTGAATGTCCATTTCACTATTAAACATAAACATGGAGTGTCCCAAGAAAAATGAAACACACTCGAAGCTGTTTGAAGGTCATTTAGATGAAGTGTGTGATACTCTAATCTTCACCAAGTTAAAACCTTCTGATTTAAGGCTGCTAGCAATAGCATGAAATAAACACATGCAAGTTATGAACCATTCAGAAAGATTTTTTAAAAGGAAAAAAACCAAATATGAAATCCAAATGAATTAACTTTCCTTGTAAGTAGTAGTGTATATCCTGCATTATTAAGTATGCAATTACTGGGTAATGAGGCACAACTGTAAAATATTTAAACTGTTTTACAATAATTCTAGTTTGGGAAAACAGCAATATTTCTGACAATTCTAGCATTGTTAGCATGATGAGGTAATTCTCCAACAGATGTTTGGAAATGGCTATCATACAATTGTCAGAAGGTTCTTTTCTCTTTGTGGAAAAAAAGGGCAAAATTTCTAAAAGTGCCTGAACTAGTTAGAAGTATAAATTTTGCTTTGAAAGACAGGACATGCACAGTGACTACAATGAAATGTGATTTTGAATGCTGGTCTCTGTACAAAACTGAGACAGAATTTCTTCACCAACTACACTGAATACATTTGAGCTGCTCCTCAGACAAAGTCCATCAGAAAACATGGACAACTTTTCCCAAACAATAAATGTTTTTAACTGAAATTTTTTAAGCAGAGCTGGCATATAAATGAAAGGTCACTAGCAATTACATTTTTATACCTCAACATTATAATTCTGTTCCTATTTTGAAAAAGCAAGCTGTGAAACAAAGACAAGGTACTAGTCTTATGTTCTGGCTCCACAAGCCCATGTAACACCATAAATTTCAGCCAGTACTGATCTTTTCTATGGTTAATAATTTCTTCTGTTTCTTCTGTTACAATGATAGTACTTAGAGTATATGTCTAAATTCTGTCTGAGACATGACTTCTTTCTCTAACAAAATCTGTGTGGGAAAAGGAAACAGCTCTCATTACCTCAACTCTAGCTGTATGGTGGTCCCAATCAGAATTTAGCTACAGAGTTTAGAAAGGAAAGACTATAAAGGTGAAAAGCGCCAGTACGATCCTCAGAGATGTATAGTAAAACCCACTCAGAACTAGAAGCACAAAGCTCCAGATAAGGAACCTACTTTAATGTCCAGTCATTCCATTGGCCTTCTTGGCCAGCAGGGCACACACTGGCTCATGTTGACCCACTGTTGACCAGCACCCCAAGGTCCTTTTCTGCCAGGCTTCTCTGGATTGCTGTGACCCAAGTGCAGGACCAGGCTCTTGGCCTTGTACCTCACACCACTGGCCTTGACCAGTGATCCAGCCTGTCCAAATCCCTTCTGCAGAGCCCTCCTGCCCTCCAGCAAACCAGTACTCCCACCCACCTTGGCATTGTGAACTGACCAAGGCTGCACTCGATCCTCACATCCAAAGCATCAATAACAATCTCAGACAGGAATGATGCCAACCCTACAACAGCTGCATGCTGCAGAATGGACATACTTCATGTGAGGGCTACAGAAGGGGAGAAATCACATATTGTTCACTTGTGGCCCCTTTAGAAGCCTGGAGAAGATTGATACTCTTTGAAAGAATTCCTATATGGTCACATAAGAAAATAAATATTAGCTGCTCTGGAATAATCTGAAGATGGAGGAGGAAGACATTTGACAGGGAGTACTGATGCCTTAAGTTTTAGCTTTTATATTTTTCAGATCCTACACAGCTTTAGTGTGTAACTCTGAACTTCATATAGTGTGTTAATAAGCTCTTTTGAAGTTTGGTCAGACAAAACAATCCCTCCATGCCTGAGAACCAAGGTCATCATCATGGCCTTGGGCCCCAAAAAGTATAAACAAAGGTGAATTGGGGAGGAGCAAGCTGGGGGAACGTGACTTCATTATCTGAAGCTGTAACTGGACAATTAACCTCTGATATGCAATTAGACCAAACTTGTATCTGTGTGAAAAACTTGTGACTGTCATCCATCTTGGGTGTAGCCTCTGTGAGGCTTTTGTGGTCCCCTAGGTGTGCCTGTTAAAGGCCTTTAATAAATACCTACTTTATTCTCTAACTCTGTCTAGCCTCTGTTCTAGGTAGCCAGTCCAAGGTACACATCAGTACCAGAGCACATCAGGAACATAACAAAAATGATGAGAACTGTGAAAGAATCCAATAGACTTCTTGTAAAGTGCAGAACCTCTTAGAGATAAAATTCTCTGGGTAAAATATGAAACTTTTTTCACTTTCCCTGCATTAATAATTCAAAAAGAAATAGTAGGTTTTGGACAAACACTCATTGTCCCCCCTACAAATCAAATATATTCTGCTTTTGCTACCTACAACACAAATAACATGTAGGTAATGTGAATCCTGGATGACCAAATCACTAAACCAGATGTAACACACTGTGTCTTGGTGCTGCCACAACATGGAAAAAGCCTTTATATAGAAAATCAAGATTAAGGAAAATGAATCATCTCAGGGAAGTCACCCACAGAACAGTTTAAGATATTTAAGGCATTTGATGAATGCTGATATCTTTCCACAAATAATTATGAACAATTAGCTACCACATTGTCATTCTGTTTGCAGGTAAAGCTTTTAGGTCTTGGAGACACTAGGACCTGCACAATGTGTTATTTCCCAGCACTGCAACTATTACATTCAAATGACATATTGCTGCTCCTGGGAAATATGACTTGGAGGTATTTTATAGCTACATGTTCAGGCTAGAAACAAGTAAGCGTTTGAGGCTTTGTTTGGGAACAGTGGCACAAAAAACTGTGAATAAAACTGTGACATTTCATTGGGATGGGTATGGATATCAAATCCTTAGTGGACATGTGCATGGACTATTGTCTGTATTGTCATATACTACATATATATGACAATATAGGCAATGTATACACACAGACACAGAGTAGCATCAAAATAACTGAATGAGAAAAACCTATGAAGAAATAACTCTGAAATCCTTGAAGAAAGCCAGTCCTTACTCAGAGATCCCATTCAATCTCAAACCTTCACTTTCTATTCTCCAGGCAGCTGACTCATAATTCCAGTTACTCGCGGTCTGGCACAGGAAGGTGAGGAGCAGATGGCCAAATTTACAAAACATGATTTATCCCACCAGCACACCCTATTTTTCCTTTTCAATATCCATCTTGCCCATCCTCCATGCTCTGTGACTATGAAGAGACACTGAAGATATCAAACTAATGTTTAAGAATTATCCCTTCACTGTTCTACTCATGGTATTTGAAACTAACCTGCACCAGCTACTGCAAAAATCTTTTACCCTGCCTGAATATCAACAAGGCTAGTGACTGCTTCCTGGACCATGCCCTGGACTACGTCCTTAAAATGATTTTACCTCATTTGTGATGACAGAAACATTTCAACATCCTTCATACAAGATGCTGTAATTAGCCACAAACAGGAAGAGAGACTGTTGGGTATTTCTAGGTCTGAAATTCTCTTGGACTACTATTACCAAAAAGGGGAGAGGTGTGAAGTTGAGACAGGACTTTGCTGTTGCTCTTGTTACCAGGACCATTACTCAAATAAATCAAAAATTGCTGCTGGTATCTTGCAGTGAGGATTCAAGAATAACACTTCTGGGTTTTTTTATCAGAAATATAATTTCAGTGAAGAAAGAGATCAAAACACAAAGTGCAAGACAGAGTTTATGAGGGGAGTAACATCAGTCCTGCTCATCATTTGCTGGACAATGATGGAGACAGGATCCTGAAGTAGTAAGAGTGCTGGCCTTTGGCAGCATTACAAGCAAAATGACATCTGAAAGAACTTTGAAAAGTTTATCTTTTGCTGCTTATAACTCATACCAGAATACACAAAGAGCCAAATCCTAACAAAACACCAGTAGGAAAGTCTTAGAATACATTGTTCCTAAGCAGACAACTACAATTTTTATGGTGTGGCAGAGACAATTCCACACTCTTGGACAAGCTGCTGGATACTCAGAGAGACATCTGAGTATCCAGCATAATAATAATAATCCAGTAATAAAGAGAGACAAATAATTGCTAATGTTTAAACACGTTCTAGCCCTTGTATAAAATACAACAAAATCAACTCTAAGTGTCCCACTATCCGTTCAATAAAGTTATTTCTTTTCTTTCCAATCAATTCTTTCCATATCCACATGGAACTGAGCTTCCAAGCTCAGTCTTACTCACAATACAACATCTGCTTTTTTATACACCTCTATACCTATAATTGGCATGCTTTCAAGCTCCTAGTCTTTTCTTGAAGTAGAGGTTAATCTTCCTTAGAAGCTTAGCTTTTATTATTGGAAGCTTGCCTTTTATTCCTGTTTAATTTTGTTCAAGAAAGTTCTTTTGCATTTCACAAAAGTGTTTCATGAAACTGCTTTGGAAATCAAGTGATGATGCTCAGAGCATACTACATTTTAACTACAGAAAGACCTTCTTTTTTTTTCTGAAAAAAGCTCAATTGTTTTTGCCTTTTAGACAGCAGTTTTCAAAATGTCAAAAATTGTTTCTATCCTGTCCTGATTTTATCTGGGATACTGTTAATTTTCTTCCTAGGAGCTGCTGTAATCTGTAATAGAGTGTCTTGGATTTAGAATGAGAAAAAGTTGATAACACACTGATGTTTTTAGCTGATGCTAAGTAGTGCTTACACTAAATTGGAGCCTTTTCTGCTTCTCCCATGGCCCCACCAGCCAGTGAGTTGAGGGGAACAAGAAGCTGGGAAAGGACACAGAGGGGACAACTGGCCACAACTGGCCAAAGGGATATCCCACACCATGGGATTTTTTTGCTCAAGGAAAGTTGGCTAAGGGGGGCACTGCTGGGGAACTATCTGGGCATCAGTTGGCAGGGAATTAGTAATTGCATTGTGCATCACTTGTATTCTATATTCTATTATTATTATCATAATCATCATCATCATTATAGTCTCTTCTTTTTCACTCCTATTAAATTGTCTTTATCTCAAAACAAGAATTTTACTCTTTTTCCTCAGATTCTCTCCCTCATCCCATCAAGGCTGTATGGTGATTAGCTCTCTGCTGGGTTAAACTATGACTATTGCTTATTGCTACAGGAGCACAGGAGAGATGGTACATAAGTGTCTAGGTAAAGCCTTACTGACTTTTATAAACATAAACAGATGCAGCAGTACAAGCATTTGTAGCTCTTTTCTCTAAATTTAGAATGAATGTAATAAATGCAATAAATTCATAAATGTCAGGGGTTCATTTAGTGAACAGGAAACTGTTACTCTGATTTGTGGATCCCAGGCAAATTCACATCAACCATTCTGAAATTGAATAACACAGGACAAGTTATTAGTTTAAATTCAAGCCAGAGCTAAATTCATATAAATTGTTCTGAAATTTTTGAATGTTAGCTTGAAAAAGAAATTCTCACATTTTGTTTCATGCTGGTGATCCTGGTTGTCAGATTTAGTGAGTGATTAGCAATACAGAGCATGAAAAGAGCACAGGAGTACAAAGGAAGGTGAAGACATGCTACCTGATTAAACCCCCAAACATTGTAGAGCCAGGATGTCACCCAACAGCCAGACTGGATAACCAGGCTGACTGAGAGGAAAATACCATTAATGTAAAGGAAAAAAAAAAAAAGAAAAAAGGCTTTCTCATCTGCTGCAGACTAGGTCTGCTTATGGAGTGGTATTAATGGAATAGTAGAGAAGCAGACCTGAGCAATTTGGATGCTGTTTGTGTAGCTGAATGGGAGACATCAAGCCTGTACGAATCAGTTCCCTGGGCAGCGTGCAGACAGGAGAACTTTCACTTCCCTCTACAAGCAGGAAGGCTGAGCTATTCTTTGAGTACATAATAAAAGCAGAGACACTGACATGCCAAACACGTCCAAAGGCCTTAGCTGAGGTGATTACTGTAGCTAGCCTTTCACCCTTGTCTGGGCTTAAAGAGTCTCAATGTGTGTAAGTTCAGTTATTAAACTGATAACCTATAAAATGGTAGCTTATAAAATTTGTAACACAATATGGAAGAAACTTTTATATATATTCACTTTCAATGGGATCTATTAAAAACATAGGTCTTAGAAATCTTTTAAATCTATTTAAAATCACATAAAACCTCTTACAAAGGTATCACTTTTACCCCTCTAATGCATAGATAGGAGTGCAAAGAATATAACATCCAGGTAAACTGATGTAGAAACAGCTGACTGGTAAATTCACATCTGGTATCTTGACTTTGTGTTGGGGAGAAGGACAAAAAATGAAGAAAAAAATTCTGATTATCTAATAGAATACAGAGATGAGGTTGGAGTTCACAAGGCAGAAGTTCACAGATTTCTATTCTCTTTCCCTACAGGTAAAAACATTACCAGCATATTGGGGTTCTGAAAGATTTTTCTCCAAGAGTGTACAACCTGCACTAACAATCAATATAAACTCAGGCTCACTACACATTTGAACATGAGATGTGCTTTGGCATTGGAAGATAGCCATCCAATTTAAGAGTATACATTGCAGGCATTATGAAAAATATTTTTAACGGGAAAAAGTTAATTTGTGGAGTAAATGCAATGTAGACAAGCAAAATACAAGCATCTTATTTTCCTCTTTCTAAGCCTACAGGTGCTATACAGCACACCAGGAATGCAGGGAGCCAAAATGCTGAGGGGAGGTTAGAAATAAATACAACCAAAATTGGCTGTGCTTCTGACGAACAGCCCACTACTCACCCCTGGAAAGCAGAAGTGGTCTTAAGCTCCATTGGAACTAAATCACATGAGATCCATTATTCCACCTGAAACACAAAGCATGTGTTAGCTCTAAATAATTCGTATGAAATCTGAACTATATAATTCATTCTATATGGCTTCCTTCCCTGGGGATTTTTATTTCATTAACGAAAAACAAAACTCTTGTTTTAAAAAGAATACACTGTTCAGCACTTCCACTTGAAAAATGCCTTGATCTTAAAGAAAGCAGCCTCATCAGTTTAATGACTGTTTGTTGATTATTTGCCATTAAAATGGACAAAAAAATATGGCTCTGTAAGAGGCAATCTAACCTTTCAATTAAAATACACCTTCTTGTCACTCCCCCATCTTGGTCTTTCTATTCCATTCCATTTTAGATATTTATTATTTACCGCCTTTCTGCTCTTATCTGAAAGCTTTTACCAAGGCACAGTCTGAAGAAAAACAAAGCCTGGTTTCATCCCAGGTGCATGAGGGGACTGTGACAAATGGTCCCATTGCCTCACTCTCTGTCTCATCACAATTATCAGAAAGGAAGACTGTCACAGCAGCCTATGAACTGAAGAGGGGACATTAGCATCACATTTTGTGCCTCTGTTTCTCCTGTAGACCAATTGCCCTGATGGAAAACACTTCCATCAGAGACGAGTAGCTCAGTACTGCTCTCTGCTGCTTGTTCTAGCTTTTGCAGCCACAGCTTTAAATGTCATTGAGCAGAGAAATCCATCAGGTGTAGGGGAAAAAGCAGATGATCACTTCAAGTGCTTCATTCTATGGTTAAATTAAATTCAAGCCCTCTTCCCATTTACTCCTTCTCCCATCCTTACCTGAGATTTGCTTCCTGAACTGCCTCCCCTTTGAATTCTAGACAGGAATAAAGGCCTATTTTTCAAAATTTGGTACTTGATCTCATACAATATTCAAACTACCTTGCATTCACCTTTTCAAAGGAGAATGCACACTGTAAAGAACACACCAGGCATTATTTGTCACTTCCACACATTAGTGCACTGTGGCTGACTGCAAATAAGTCAAGCTGGTTTGTTTCTAAAGCAAATGGAAATATGGGGAAGTGGTGGGAGGAGGGATGGAGAGGGAGGGGAAGGGGCAGGGGCATTTAATAGCTCCCAAAAAGAGAAGGGAACATTTGAAAACAGTTGGAAAATATAGCTGGCTCAATCCTTCTTCTTAGCATGTTTTGGCTAAGAAGGCATCACTTGGGGCCATGAGCTACTGTGGTTTAAGAAGACACCAGAGAAGATGCATTCAGTCTTGCAGTAGGTCTGCAAATGCAACTGGGCAATTGCCAGTACAGAGCAGGAATACAAGAGGAGATAGAACCATAGAATTCTCAGTCTCATCTTAACTACTGCTCCAGGGACAGCCACAGCAGAATGGGAAAAGTTGCTCAGCTCCACTTCAAGAGTCTCAACACAACATATCTTGTCTAGAGCACTGGTTAAGAGAGCACATCATATATGGCCATAAAGGGCAAAAGAATGGAAGCTGGTGCCCAGCCTAATGGAGGTCTGTAGCTTTAGCTAGCACCAATAGAAAACTTTAATCAAACACCCTGGCTACCACTGAAGCAGACAGTTCTGCTGTTAAAAGATTTACAGCTATTAACAACACACAAGAGTACAATATGTTGGAAAGTGTTATTGAGGGAACATTTGAGAAGGGGTTTCAAAAATGAGACATATGCACATTTAGCCTAATATGCTGTAGTAGCAAGTGTGAGAAAATGTCAAGAAGGTTACTGAATACTGCAGATCATCCTCTTCCTGTAGACATAACTACGCTGAAGTGCTCATATCAATGGTTTCAGAATTGTCTCAGCTGGAACAGGAAGGCAGACCTGATCACGCAGTGATTTGAACATCCTTTGCCTGATGTGCTTCCAAAGGAGCCTGACCTTGTTAGGCAGGGAACTGCAGGCAACTAAGACATCAGAGAAATTGCTGGCAGTAACAGGAGGCTAAAAACTTGGGTAGGGAGGATCATCTTGAAGCAACTAGACTTAAGAGCTCCAGTTTCAGAGGCAGCTCTTTGACCTGTGTGAAATCCATGCCTGTGAAATGGGGATACCATCTTTTTATCTTTCTACTTAGAGCACACAACCTCATTAAAGTGAGAACCACACAAGAACACACCAGTTAACTGCAACTGGAATCACACAAAGGTGCAACACTTGTCACTACATATGGCTTGTTTTCTGGCATCAGTCTTTGTTTCCAGACCCCAGTAAACGTAAAGCTCAAGAGTAAACTGAGAAAAGTTCCTTCTGTAATGACTGCACTGTGTTAGGGAAAGGAAAACCCAAAACCATCTTAGGCTGTCAAGGATTTAAAACTCAATTAATAAGTCATAATAAGTACTGGATTTATATCTTCATCATGCAAGGGTCGTGCAACAATTTATGGACTAGGATGGATTGGATTTTTCAGGTAGGTTTTTGTTTTGCTCTGAGGCAGGCTTCAGCTCAAGCGCCTGAGACCTTCCAGTTTGCTCTGGGGAGCAGGATTAGTCTCACATACTGATTTTGAATTCCATTTCCAGCTTTCTGGCTGTTGCTACATGTGGCTATGAGAAATGCTTTCTTGAGGTTAATGCCTACAGCCTAGACCATTCAATTCCTCTTAATGCAACTTTCATTGCTTCAGTGCTTAGGGGATGAAGAGGATCTTGTTATTGTTTTAATTTTGCACCTAGAATCAACATGTATTTCCACACTTATAACAAGAACAAAATAACAGCAAGAAAATTAAGACATGCTGCAAAGGGACAGCTGTTTGGCCCTAATTTATAAATGCAAGTTTTGTCATCACTCTAACTGGAAATCTAAATAATATGAGATAGTCATTAAACATGGTTCTTATTATGCAGCAATAGGTAACCTTCCCAAAAAGAGAGGCACTGTCCAGTGTCTTATTAATGGTGTTCTGATGCTGGTGCCCTGCTATCCATGCCTGAGTATGAAAAATGACTCCTCACCTTAGAATTCACAACACTTCAATACAGAAGAAGTTTAGCATGATTGTACCATGGTCAGGTGCTTAAATAAGTCAGATTTCTTATCAGAGTTTGCATGGGAGGAAAATGGAAAATGTGGTAGAAAATTTTAAGCTACTGATTTTATTTGCAGCATAACTACACGGACCTCTGGACAAAGCAGTTTTGTGGAATCCAGATTGGTAACACTAGGCTGAAGGGAAGATCAGCCTGAAATAGCTTGGAGATCACCAGTTGCCTCTTGGGAACATTAATCTAGATGAAGCAGATATGCTGTGGCTGCACTAACAATGAAATTATTAGAGATAGTGATTCATTTCCTCTTTTTCCTTTTTAGTACCATCTGGCAGTGTGAATACGAGACCAGAAGTAAAAAATGCAGTTTTGTTCAGCCTGACAAAAGCTGGCTACCATGAAGTGTTTAGAGAAAGGTACTTCATTGCTTTACAACCATTACTTACCTAGGATGTTTTCCAAAGGCTTATGTATAAAAGAAAATGTTAGTTTACAAGGCATTTAGTTTACAAGGATCCCTTTCCAATTCCAAATTAAAAAAAGGGGAAAAGGGGTAATTGCATGAGCTGAGCCACTCCACACCCATCTGTCAGGGCTTGCCATACCAGTTCTCTGGAAGTTCACAGGGAGTCAGTGACTTTCCCATTTAAGCAGGTACAAGCATTCACTCATTCATTCATTCATTCATTCATTCATTCATTCATTCATTCATTCATTCATTTCTGTTTGAAGGCTGTTACAAAGAAAGGACTGGCCCTAGAGCCTTTCCTTACTAGGAAGAAAGCAGAGAATATGCTTTTCCCCTCATTCATTGTTCACAAGACTGATTTGGACTAGCTGTTGAATCTTAAACCAGTAAATTTTTAAACCATTGCCTTCTTGAGAAGGTCTCCATTTCCTACAGCGCACACCTTGAAATAATACCCAATATGACACGCAGTACCATCCCAGGAGGAAGAATATGCTTTGCCCTTGCCTAGCTTTCTGAAGAGAGGATGCTGCTTGAAGCAGCCCTGAAGCACTAAACCAGCAGGAAGAACCCCAGAAAACACACAAACTGTTCTTCACACCTCTGTGTAGGTGTTAGATACACAAAGGCATTCATTAATGCTAGTGGAATACATGTTATCTTTCAATTATTTCAACTGTCAGGATCTTTAGGGAGGTTTTAATAAAAGTTTCAAAGCATCTCAAAAAATCACTAGATTTAATTTTCCACCATATCCAAACTGCAAAGGTCCTTAAAACAGTTCTAAACTTTGCAAACAGCTACAACTCGGTTCTAACACAAAATACTCAGGATGTTAAATGACACAGATGTACTTACCTATTTCATCATTTACAAAGCAAAGCACTTAAAGCCCAAGCAGTGAATATTAAAAGCCATAATAAATTTTACATTGCCTACATAACAAACATCCATTATTCATATATTATTCACATTTACATAAAAGGAATGCATTTTTCATCATTACAGGATAACCTTTACTCTGACCTGTGGATTTTCTCCATGTATTTGTTGAACTAGTTTTAGTTTCTAAATATTTTATATTAAGTGTTACATGGGAAATACTATCATTCATTAACTTTCTGAACTGACAATTTTAATTAGTTTTTCCAGAGGATAGCATTGAACATACAGTTTCATAAAGTGTATAACAGTGTTGATTTATGGAAAAATTATGCATCTCTATTTGCATTTGGGAATGATTAAAATATTATTAATGTGTAGATACATCTTTTAAGTTTGTATTGGGATTAGAGCTGAAGGTTAGTTATGAAAATAAGCTTTTAATCCTTCAAAAACCCTGACTCTGCATTGGAGCTATAAGTCAAATGCTAAGGAATCTTAATATTCCTTGCAGTCTTCCACTGGATCAGATACCTGTATAGTCAAACACAAAGGCTCCTTTCTCCCAGGCAGTCATACATGTGCTTACAGCTGCACAAATATGTGGATCAGGATTAACACTGATGCTACAAGATTAAATTTTTTTCTTAGTAAGCACAGGAAAGTAGGGTCAAAAGGGATCTCCTTGGTCATCTTTCTTCCTGCTTACAGCAGTGTAAAATATTTGCATCTTGATTACATCATGCAGAGGCCATAAAGCTGATGATGTTGTTAAGTATTCATCAATTTAATTCTCATTGCTTGTGTTGCCTAAGTACTTCAACATACTAATATAATTTGGCTATTCCACTGCTTCTAATACAGATTGGATGACATAAAAAACTTGCCCACAAATCAGCATTCATCTTTTAATTATTTGCAATGCTTAATTGTGCTAATGAGATTAAAAGAACCCACTGAGTTAAATATGCAAAATATTTAGAGGATTACAGCCACAGTATCCATCCTAATTCTTGGAAATGAATGCAGATCCACACAACCCCCAAATTTAAATTCATCTATAGTTTTGGTTAGTCAAACTCTAGATCCTGACTCTGTTGAGACAGCACATGATCCCCTAACATTTACCAGCCTTATTTCAACACAGTGCTTACAGTAGTGCAGTACTTTTAATAATGGGTGGTTTCTGGCAGTATATTTCTTTTCTGGCATTTTTTTCATGTAAGTTTGTCCATGCTGAAGCCATAGCTCCGTTCTTTATTCTCATTTGTCTTTGCTTGCTGATGAGAATTCTGAATGTAAGAGAGGAAGTTGAAGGGGAAAATAGGAAAAAAATCAATTAAGGGACAGCAAAAATGCCCTGAATGAAAGGTGTAAAAAGATGCAAGTCAATACAAGAGAAACCTATCAATTTCCTTATTGTGACTGTATTAGAAAACTGCGGCTTCTGCTTGCCAAGAGCATGAAATCAGTCATTCTTTCCTTTATCATTATAGATTATGGTGACATGACTTAGGTATGGTAAGAGGAGAGATCTAATTACCAACTGATGAGTCATGCTATACAATTTTAGTTGTAATCAGTCATGTTCTAAACAGAATTCGACTTGCATGCTGGTAATTATCCACTGTGGATGGAAAGATGTGATGATTTATTTTTCAAACTGGCAGTGTCATCTGATATATTACAAAAAAGCTACAAAAAGAAGTAACTGTCTAACAAAATATTTAAACTGCATGAAAAATATCTACATTTCTACAGGTATCACAACCCCAGATTTCAGTCCTGAATGTTAATAGTCATCTCACAGTCCACCATTTCCTACATGAGCCCACAATGCCTTTTCCCAGTATGTCCCCTCACATTTTATACTGAATTTAATATGCAATTCTATTACCCAGTCCTTCAGTCTTGCAAAATCCTTCACCTGTTCTTCACCTTATCCTTGTCCTGACAAAACTTTGTATCCTCACCACCGCTCATCCCTTTCTCTGTCTTCTGAGAATACGATTGCCACAACGTGCAACAGACAGCCATGCAAAACTCTTTTCTGTTGACTTTCATTCCCATCTTTAACTGATTATTGATCCATGATAATTTATCTTACACATTGCCATCCATTTTCTTACAAACCTTTGCCAAAAGCCCCTTAAAATTTAAGTAGGCTTTACTAATAAATTCATTCTTATGTATGTTTGTAGTCCCTTCAAAGGAGGCCAAGAGGCTTATAAAGCTGAACTTTAAAGGAGTCATGATGACTCTTCTCAAGTAGGTCATGCATTTCCATGTTTGCATTCATCATTTATAGTTTTCACTAATTAGCCTTTGAAAATTATCAAGCTTAGAGGCCCCCTATACTGCTGCAAAGACTGGCAATATTTTTCAGTCTTCTGGTACAAAAGAAATTTAAGCCTTCCCAGTGGTGTTACTGAATCCACTAACTCACCTGCAATCACCTTGCATTGCAAATACCAACTGATTCTAGTTTTCTGTTTGTTACTTGGCTATTTGATCCCTTGGTGCATTTTTCCCTTACCTTTTCTGACTGCTCAAACTTAATTCAATCCTCTGATGATTTCTCCCCTCAACCCCCCATACAGTGTTCTGATATTTGATTCAAACTTGGGCTCTATGAAGTCAACAAATGAAAAATGTTCCAAAGAAAACAGGCCACAACTGAAAATATGAAGTTTAAATACTGTAAGTAGACTATGCAGCAGATATGGCCACCTCATTTGTTTTCTGTAAGACTTGTGCTAACTCTGATAAATGCTGAGTAGCATTTATCACCCAAACCTACCAGCAGATAGAGGTAGAATGGCCCCAAACACCTTGAGGCCTCCACATAATGCAACATTTGTTTAAAGACCTTACCTGCAAACTAAGGGCCCCTGGATTATGACCCTGGTAATGTTGGGTCATACACTGGAGCCCTTATGGAGTGAAGCAACTGGATTTGTCAAGGAAACTCAGCCACAAGTAGACAGAAATTCACCTGCAAGGCAGCCTGGAGGAACAGACTGGAGAGAAGAGGCTTTGTCAAACCAATCACAGCTCTGAACAGAAGCACAAACATATGCTTCAGACACCCCCGTTTGGCTAAATCCTGCAAATGGGGATGCTGGTCTCCCTCAGAGCCTGTAAAGAGAATATGTTTGGCTCAGTGCCTAACTTCTACATTATTATTAGGAGAGATAGATTCTAACTTCTGTGATTCAGATTCTCCTTCATAAAACATGGGGATCAGAGTCCTGCCCTATACCTCAGGGGGAAAAACACATTAAATATTTTAAAATGCTCCAATATAGCTCCTGGAATAGAGCTCTCAAAATTAATGCCTTACAGGGAATTCAGAGAATTCAGAGCAATTAGTTTTGTTAATTGCTGTATTTTGTAATTTCATGCACATTTCAGGAAGTTTCTTGTTCAGCTCTGTTGAAGAATATTTTAAGTTATCTAAGCCAGCTTAGACAAGGACCCTGCTCTAAAATCTAGACTGAAAATGCTATGAAAATTATAGTGTTTGGGTACTTTGGCATTTTATACCAATTTTACACTAGATGTTCATAAAGAGAATGTGTGTGACAAAATGGAATGTAATGAAAGTTTTTTTGATATTGGAGAAGTTTAAGATATAGCTGGAGACTCAGGCTGATTTTTATTTTATCATATAAATTTGATCTCCTATAATAAATATAAAGTTATTATAGAGTTTATAAAATAGGTATTATTATTTACTTAATGGCCCATAACAACTTCCACAGAGAATTTATATTTCACAGATCATTGACTTGATAGATTGTGACAGCTCTTCCAAAGATGTTCTGGTCTACTGGGTCATTCCAGATAGCATGAACAGACAGTAAATCTCTGTCCTAAATATCCCAGTAACATTTTGTTCAAAACATTTAAGTGAATGGGATCAAATCTGTTTGAAACATTTATTTTATTTTTAAAAGACAAACCAGCATGAGGCACATTACAGACTATTTGCTAGCAAGTGCTTGAAAACGATGTTGCAAATTATACAAATGTGCTTTTACGTATGCACTGTTGAAAAAAAGCACACACGTCACAGAAGATAGAGGAAGAAATAAGCCTGATTCAGAGAACTTACACTGTAAATCCTCATATCCCTGTTGGTTTTGTACACAGCAGTAAATAACCTCTCTGGATTTTGATTATTACAAGATATTTAGTCCCAGCCCTGAAGACTACACATAACTTTCCTCCCATTAATTGCCCATTGCTTTCACAGAAATTGTTTGCACAGGTACTACTTTTTCTTGCATGATTTCAGACTAGTTTTGGGAGGCACAGAAATCCTTTAGCAAATGAGAAGGAGAACATTGAGCAGAAAGGCTGTAGTAATCATGAAGCATCAATTCTAGACAAGGTGTAAAATTTTTAGATCTCTTAGACTCTCTAAAATAAAGATGAACATTACTGATGCCCTCTTAGGATCCAGAAACTGGCTGAAAAAAGCCTTTATTTTCCCTTTGAACATCACAAAAAATAAATAATTCTTCCAGCTGCTATCCCATCTTGTCAAAAGTGGACAACCTAAACTAGAAGCTGTTTGCTAAAGTAAGCCATAAAGAAAACAGTGAGATCTTGAATTCTAATGCCAAGAATGGCACCTGTCAGCCACTGATTTAAATTCCAAAACCTCAATTACTACTTCCAGATCAGATCTACTACAACAACCCACAACAGAAGCATGCCAACAAAGCACCAGATAGAAAGATATGGGGGAGGGAAGATATTTTAAAAAAAGTCAGTAAGCAATGGTAGGCAAAAAAGAGGGCAACATTTTGACTTGAGTAGGCTTAGATCCAGGAGAGCAGAGATTTAGCACTTGGCCTAAGGCTGCTACTGATTTCCTCAGAATAGCTCTCCAGCAGACACTACGGAAGAGCAAATCAGTTTAGAGGCATCTAACCAATCTCTTCCTACAAAGGATGAAAAGAGGGTGACTCTAAACCAGCTGCTTCTTGGGAGTAGAGAAATTCTAGGGCAACAGACACACTATTAATAACAGAAATGGTAACAGAAGGATGTGGAAATTGTAGGCTGATATATAAATATAAAGGTCAACTGTTTAACAGTAGAGGAAAGCATCTCCTCTGTTGAAAAATACCTGCTGTCTATTGCTGTCTCTCATAATGAAGCCCTATCATGGCACAACCAAAAAAAAAAAAAAAAAAAAGAAATTTCAGTATGTTTATGTTGGCAAGGTACCAGCTAACTTAAAATTTGTTCAGATTAAATTAACCAGCAAACATGCGGTGGAACAGGCTGATGTACCCATGATTCACATCTGGACATTTGGCAGCAACATCCGTCTGGCGAGCAACTGTACTTTTATACAGATTATGGTGCCATGACCAGCACTCTTCCTTCCCTATCTGCCTTTTCAAAAGCAGAGCTGACCCCCAGTCATCTCCATGCAGGCAATACATGCTGGTGATGCAGCAGCTTGCATGTGGACCTAAGCAGGCAGAGCTGCTTCCTAGAACCCTAAGAGAGGCAGTGACATCTTGAAAATATAAGAATTCTTCTCCACCTTTTTTCCCAACAATTTCTCACTGTTAAACCCTCAGAAAGCTGCATGCAGTGTGGGCTGACATTATCTACCGTTGCTCTTGGCCTTATGGCTGGCACAAGGTCCATCTTCAACTGCTGGCTTTCTGCAGAGTTCCCACTCTGGTGCAAAGCATTTCACACTGAGGCACCGCAGCACTCAGATTTTGGAAGAAGAAGAGGGTGTACCAATTTCAAACTCTGCATTTGAATTTACTGTTGAGAGGCTGATGATGCTTTGTGCAGAATACTTCTATTGTGTACCTAACAAAGCAAGCATCATGCTTCTACTAGTCAGTTATATGGCTCACAAAGCTCTATCACGTGCATGGAAAACAGTATTAACAGTTTTTAGTCTTACTCTATTTTTGGTATTGTTGACCATATGCTTTGAGACCATATCACAGGTCAATGTATTTACAGACAGGACCTAGGTAAGCAGGTAGAAAAAAGAGATGAAAGAAGATTTTGGTGCAATTACCAACTTAAAAATACCAAATTTTAGCCTTTCTCCTCTTTGAAAATTATGAAATAAGAATGCACCAAGCTTTCATATTAGAAATGGAGAGACACAAGTACCTTCTCTGCATTCTTTTACCCAGGATAATAGATAACAGCCTGAGGTGTTAGAGTGGCTGATTGGATAATTTTCTCCATACTTTACCAAAATCCCACTTGTATTGTCTTTTACACTTTTGGCCAAGAGCTATGACTACTGCTTATTTTCCTGGGCAACTGAGATGACTTTTACACTGTGAGCCTGTCAGGGCTCACTTTGGGCAGCATATGGGATTTGGCAAAAATAAACTGAGTAGCCCCATCACAGACACTTGGGACAGTATGATAACAGGGAGGTGATTCATTTACAGAAATTGATTTATGCAGGAGGTTTTGTCCTTGGTTTTATCTAAGGAATGCTTCATGGCTGGATTTCATGTTTCTGAAATGTGATCATTATTCAGCATTTATTGTGTATAAAAGGAGCTGCATAGTTTGTAGGTTAGTAACTATTGACCATCATGTTTATCTTGAAAGAGTGCTCTTCAGTAAAACTGATTATTCATATATGCTATGGATTGGATGCCTGAAATCTAATAAATACCAAAAGATAAAAGTCTTCCAGTGGCTCTGCAAAGGTGAGTGGGATGCTGGGCAACAGACAGATCTACAAAATTCTAGAAAAGAGTCCCAGTAAGGGCAACGCTATACTTTACTGAATTCTGGGCTTTCTGCTGGAAGATTACCACAAAGATCCAATCCAACACATGTTGTGGGTTTTTTCTGTTTATAACCCAGAAAAATAAAATTTAATTTTACTATCAGATCCACAAATAAACGTCTGCATGTGTTGTGGCACATTTGTGACACAGACATTTGTTGCTGTGAAGGGTGATCTATCCAGATCCTGGTCTGATGTTACTATGGTTAATCTGCAGCTGGGATTTCCCCACAATCTCAGCTGTGGGGCACATTTCTGTACACTCTCCTGGTTACTTTTCTAGGGCCAGTTTTCAAACCTGAAATTTTTGGAGCAATAAAGTTCTGGGACATGTTACGAACATGTGTCCCACATGTGTCAGTCCTTCCCTCACCTGTCAGGCATCAGAGAGTGCAGCCCCTCCTGTGCCTGCTGCCATCCAGGTTTCTGTGAAAGGCTCGTCCCTGGTGTAACAGTGTCACTAGCAGGCCAGACACGAGGAGGACAGCAGGATGACTGACATTGCCTCTGTTTTCTGTAGCTCTTTCTAATGTTATTACTGGATTAGCAGCTGTCCCCAGGCACCACACATCTCTGCTGGAACAGCTATTTTTAAGTACCTCGGCAAACATCTCCCCTTTCTTCCTAAATTAACTATAGGAAAAGCAAAATAGTGGTTTTACATCCCAACAACAAATAAGAAGCCTAGAAACTGCTGAAAAATATTCTTTTTCATTTTATTTAATTAAGCTTGTCCCTATCAAGATTCCTGATACTCATTTTTTAGGTTTCCCTTCCTAAGCAAAAACCTGTTACAACATTTATATAACAAGAAGACAAATATTTGTTAGGCATGTAGTTAATCACTTAAATTCATTACTTCAGCCTCCCCCAAAAATTTTTTAAGCAATGATCCTCTTTTTTTGTTCTGCAAGTTTTGATCTGGGATTATTTTGAACTAACATGTGTTATCTCCTCATGAGAAAAAGTAATAACAAATGCAATTTCACAGTTGTCCATAAAGGTAAACTCTGTACTCATTGCCTGAACGTGTGCCACTTCTAAAATTTTGTCAGAATGAGAAGTAAATAAATTTCATATCTAAAAATTATCCTTTCTTTGCCTTGCTCTGTGTTAATGTTTTGTAGAAGGAAGATTTCAGATGATCATCACGTAGTCTATTTAGCAATTACATACTATTTTTGTGAATGTCTGAATTCTTTTTAATTTGCTCTAAACATTTCATCTTTGCACAGATTTTACACTGTAAAACCATAGAAAACAAAGAAAAAAGAATGGAATAGGAGATTATAGGAATTAAAAAAAAAAAGGAAAAAATGTGCAGGACTACTGCACATGGGAGCAGGTTATAGCTGTCAAAACCTTTCCTTTTTGAAAACTGTGTCCAAAGAGTGAAAATGCACATGGATTACTTTCATAGCCATTATGTTGCCAGAAAAGCACCTAAAGGAGGAAAGCTCTGTGGCAGAGATGAAATTCCATGCAAAAAGGTGTTGGAGAAGCACTGGCATGAAAGAGAGCACTGTGTATGGAAACAAATGGTCACGTTATGCATGATTAGAAGGATTGTCTGCTGGCTCAGGCACTAGGCTGGGATCAGAAGATCTTGGTTGGGTTTCCAGTTTTGCAATAGTCCTTGTCTGACCTTGAGATAGGGAATCTGTCTGTTCAATCCATCCTTTCTATCAGAGAGTGATAGTGGAACACTATTTCATCTGTTTTGACTCTAGGCTTGCTGAGGTAGGAGCTGTCTCCTACTTTGTGGTTGTACAATGGCTTTAGTGCACTTGGGCTTCTGATCTGGGATTTTTAAGCTCTAGTTATGAGGATAAAGCTTATTTAGGAGATAGGGGTTTTTTATTGCAGCTGTCAGTTGTGCTTGACTAGTTCATATCAGTCTTTGGGGTTTTGCTTATCTGTTAATTTAATGCAGTGTGCTTAGAAATCTGGGAAATAGATACCTGAAATAACCTACCCAAAACGATTCTGTAGCCAGGTAGGTGTTGTTCTGGAAAAAGAGACCAAGTGATAGAACAAGAAGAAATTGCCTCAAGTGGTGCCAGGGGAGGTTTATACTGTGTACCAGAAAATATTACATCATCAAAAGGACTGTCAAGAATTGGAACAGGATGCCAAGGAGAGTGGTTGAGTCACCATCACTGGAGGTATTTAAAAGAGGTGTAGATATGGCACTTATTTACAGTTTAGTGATGGACTTGGCAGTATAAGGTTAATGGCTGGACTCAATCTTAAGGGTCTTTTCCAATCTTAGGGATTCTGTGATTACATGATTCTCTGTTTACTTTTCTTTAGTCCAGTTTGAACTCTGGTTTGTCCCTGTGTAAATTCAGTGAATCTCCAGAAGTATCTGAAGTCCACCCTGATACCGCCCCTCAATAAAACAGTAAGTTTACCACAACTTTTTTTGGATAACAAAAAGAGGAAAATGAACACTGTTCTTCTTGTTGGACTTAAAACCCTGTGATGGGCAGTGTCCATTTCAGTTGATTACAGATCACTTCCACGTCTTGTGAGCTGTTGTGAAAAAGATTGTCTTCTCTCACAGGGACTGGGGACAGACCATGGCTATGAGGAATGCTTCGTGTCCACACCGTCCAGTGCAGCCTTCTGCAAGAGGAAAAAAGATTCCTGCAACAGAGAGCAGCTGCTTGGGCTCTGGGGAACATTTTTCCAGTAGGATAGGTGAGGGCAAGCCAAGAATAAGAAAGCCTGAAGGGCATCTGAGGCAGACACAGAGGAGTTTGCTGAAATAAGCCAGCCAGGGGGCTGGGGTGTCACAGGAAGATCATCCTTGGGACACAGAGGGGGGTGAACAGCATTTTTGCAACCTAAAAGCTGAACACTACTGCACTGGGAATCAGTCTGAAAGAAAGACTGCTCCATCAGGACAAAAATAGAAGAGCATGGAGCAGTTTTGTTCATAAACCTCTTATTTGAATTTCAGTTTACTCTAAGCTTTTTCAGTACCAAAAAGAGTTCAGAGTTATGATGCAGTGTGTCTACCATGTGCAGTCCTGCTAAACCCTGTATTCTGACATTCAAAACCCTTTCCACTGTGTGAGTGCTTACTTCAAGGAAATGGTCCAAAGAATCCACTGAACCCTCTCCAAGCTCAGGAACCTATAAAGAGCTGTCTTGTCAAAATTGTGATTAAAGTAAAGAGTTTGAAAGAAGACATGTCATAGGAAATGGAACTGAATTGCTAACCCTTGGGTACCCACAGCCTCTGCAGTGTACAGGACCTAGCTGCAAAGAAAATAGCTAAAAGAACATTCAGGCTGACCTGCAATAAAGACTATTCAAGATATTTTGATGTTGCATGGGTAGTTTTTTGAAAGTTTGGAAATTAAATCAAAAAACTAGTTTGAAAAAACCAGTAAAATCACCAAAAGAGACAACTATATCAGACACAGAGAATTAAGTCATCTGCTAATAAATTCAGGTTAAAGTTATCGCTATTGAAACCACAAATTCCTTTCACATTCCTCTATTATTGGAAACATTTTAAGCTTTATTCTTTTAGCTTTTTAGGCAGTTACTTATCTGGGCTTTGGGAGCCACATAATTAATTGGAAGGATTTGAACCTATATCTTGCATCTCCCAGGAGTGTGCCCATAACCATTATTCTGAGGTGGTTTTCTCTTGTTTCCTGCTGTTACTTTGCCAGCTTGTGTAAAATGCTAAAAAAGTCATTGAGAAGGAAAGAAATAACCAGGTGGTGAGAACGACTTTACGAGTCTGAAGGATGGGACATGGATCAGTAATAATACAAAAGATCTAGAAGCCTGTGGAAAGATAAGGCACTCACCTGAAAGTTAAGAACTTTGGATTCTGTTTCCTTGTGAAATAAAGTAACTAAATCATGAAAACAAAACAAAACAAACAAACAAAAAAACCAAAACAAAAACAACCAAAACAAAACACACACACACACAAACCCCAAAGCCAAACAAATAAAAATAAAAGAGAACATCAACACTTGCTTCAAGTTTTGAATTTTTCATATTAAATAAAAAAAGATGAAAAACAAAACTAAATATTTCTAGTAGAAGCAATAGCATCATGGACAGCAAAATGTCTGAACTGGAAAACTTATAAATAAGAGCTGAGGTAATTTGGCCTGTTCAGCCTGAAGATGAGACTGAGGGGTGGCTTTGTTCAGGTCTCATCTGCCCTAAGGAGGACAGCAAGGGGGAAGTTCTGATCTCCCCTCTCTGGTGACCAGCAGAGCACACAAGGAAAGGGATTGAAGGTGCCTCATGGATGTGCCTTCACTGAGAGAATTTGGTCACTGGAATGGCCTCCCAGGGAAGAGGCCATGGCACCAAGCCTGTCAGAGTTCAGGGAGTGTCTGGATGATGCTCTTAGTCACATGGTTTAGTTTTAGGTAGTTCTGTGAGGAACAGGGAGTTGTACTTGATGATCCTAATGGTTCCCTCCTAGCTCAAGATATTCTGTGATTATATGATGCTGTCTATGATCTACAGTTTCTTTAAAGTTTTGTATAATCCAATAGTTCACTTCTTCATGCTACACAATTATGTCTATTAATTACATTCAACTTGTTAATAAGAAGAGTTAAATTATTTCCAGGCCCATGTAGGAAGTGGGTCATTTGTCTTAGCAAATGAACCATTAGATAAGATAAAAGGATCAATGTTTCACAATATTGATACAAAACCAAAATTAAACCTTTTGGACAAAATTATTCTGGTTTTAGAAGTTTCTGCTGAGCAGAAAGTCTCTGTAGAGATGGGAAGACAGAGAAATGACTGACTATAATCTGGAATTAAAAGATATTACAGACAACATTGTATTATCAGACTATCTTTCCACATAAAGATTTCTACAGAATATAATGTAAAAACAGATGAGTAACTCCCAACAATACAATAAAATTGTGATCTCAGTAATTCTTTTTTAAATTCTGTACCTGTTAATGATAGACAAGGAGAGGCAGAAAGAGATGCAAGAAATGAGGAAGGCCAAATCGTTATTGCAAAGTAGAAAGAGCTTTATATAATACAGACTCAGAAGAGAACCGGACAATGTTATTTTTTCAGAGATCCTATGGAGCATCTAATTGTGTTACTTTCATTTAATTTCTTAGGGGGGGAAGAAAAAAGCACGTTGAAATGTTAGAAATAAAAAGAAAATCTAACTTAAAAATATTATCATAGATTGCCCTTTACAGTTCAATTCTCAGCACACAATAATCTTATTTCCGTGAACAAGATACTAGGCAGGAACAATTACATAAAATATCTAGTTTTTAGTCAAAATTCCAAGAGTACAATGAAGACAGACACGGAGAGCACTTTCTGCTCCAATCAAAATTAGTGATAAGAGAACTGGCTTGAGGCCATCCGGCCATGAAAACGGTAGAGAAAGTGTTCCCTTTCTCATCAGGTCTAGTGAGGAAAATATCTTCTAGAGAGACTGGGAACAAGTGGTGAATTGCCAACATGGAAACACTGGTCTAGCAAATGGACTTGATGACATTACAGTGTGACCCATCAATTAAACTTATGCCTCATCTTTTAAGTCTATAACACACAGACTGCCAGGAGGACCAGACGCTTCCTTCTGTTAGTCCATACAGAAAAAAATTAGCTGAATCTATTTGAACTGCATGTGTGTAGTTTCTTCCTGTCTTAGGACAACATTCTTCAATTACCATGAAGGATGAAAGAACTTTTAATATGAGAAGTTGTCAGCTGGATGAAGCTTAGAAGACACCTCTTTATCAAAACCAGACTTTTCAAGACAATTTCAAGTACGGTTACAAATATCAAGAGAGAGTTTCATAAAGGAATTGTCTTATCCCAAAGTACTATGACTATAGCTGTCTGCAGTTCTGAAATACAAACTAGTACAACTTGACTCTTTTCAATGAAAATATTTAGCACAGCTCATATTTCTTGGGTTATACACTACTTTTGCATTGACATGCTCTGGATGAGAATTGGAAATATTTCTACTGATTATAGTGCTCATGCTTTTACTTTTTCAGAAATGTACCAGGAGCATTTACTAGTGCTTAGAAGAGCCTCTGCACAGATCTGAAGAAAAATCACCTGAATGTTGCTCTGTTTTAGCTTGCCTCTTTTATTTTAACCTGTCACTGTATTGTATAAAAATTCAATACTCACGTGATAAATTTTGCTTTAAAATATTTCTATTACCTTCAATAAGACTGATAACAATTTGTTTTTCCAGTACCAGATATCCATCAAGTACTTTGTTTAGATAGATACATACATCAAATAACTGTTATATTAAAGAGCTAAGCCATCTGTTAGTGGCTGACAACACAACAGAACCATAATCACATAATAAAAAATACTGCAAAAAATGACAGATCTGAATCTGCAATGCAAGCACAAGGTACAGAAAAAACTGCTGCAGAATAAAACAGAACAACAAGTTTACTAAAATCACAATCCTTGTTTGAACAGAATAACAGCAAAGTTCTGGCTCCAAATGTAGGTCTGCCCCTAAACATCAGCTGGTGGAGGGATGGAGATCCCCAGACAGCCTCTGGAAAGGTATGTGACACAAAGTGGATTAATGGTTCAAAGGCACAGAGTGCCTTAATGATTCCCAGGGTTCTGTACACACCAGATAACTTTCTGGTTTTGAAGGACACAATTTTCCATTGATCAAAATTAATCAGAAAAATATTTGCAACATCATTTCATAAAATTATGTAATTTTGACTTTAAATATTTTTTTCCCCACAAAATGCTGAACAATCTCAAAACTATCAAATAATTTTCATGGAAAGTAAAAAAAGAACTGTGTGACACCCTGAAAATGCAGTCTTATGAATAACAATGATTCAAACGGTGCCAAAGGAATATTCCCAAGCAAGCAGCCTTCCCTTTCAGCAGTAATTCCATATCCAGCAATAATATCCATGATGGATAAAGCTTTTCAGGAAAAAAAACTGTAATTACCCAGCTTTACTTCTAAGTAAGGAAATAAAAGAGGGTTCACAAAGACACCCAAGAAAGCACAGACAAATTCACTAAAAGGCAGGGAATTCCTCACACATTAAAATGTGTGCATTAGCATTCATAAAGGGGCTCTCGTCTGAAGCTTTGAAGAAGAACCTTTCAACACCTAAAGTGCAGGGCATATATTTGTGCCTAACTGAACTTATTGGAATTAAACTCTTCATGATCTCTTTATATTAAATTTAAATTTTAAAAAAGGGCAAACACAAACAGAACACCCCTTTAAAAAAAAAAAAAGGAAAAATATACCACCAAACAAACCATCAAGCAGAAAATGCTACTAAAACAGTGCTCATTCCTGGACAGTTCTGCCCAAGGACAGTAAGGAATACCACTCACCAAGGGTGCCAACACACTTGTTTGGTGCCATGCTGTGCCATGCTGTGCCATGCTGTGCCATGCTGTGCCATGCTGCACACATGGGTGCATTTGGATCTCATCTGTCCCACATTTGGCAAACCTTCTGCTTGGTCTCTCCTTCCACTTGTGCCAAGATGCTCACCAGTCTGTAGAGAAAAAATCACAAGCATTAAATGTGGAGCCATCAGAGCTCCTCTAAAATGCCAGTAGTGCTGCTTTGAAATACCTGGCAATAATGGAGATCTTTGAAACCCAGACCTCTGTGCAGCTTGCCCAGCTTGTTCCACCCAGAGTTAATCTACAGGACGCACTGTGTAGTCACAAAGTGTCAGATATTCACAAAAATAATATGTAATTGTTAAGTAGACTATGTGATGATCATCTGAAATCTTCCTTCTGCAAAACAATAAAACAGTTTCTTGAGAAAAAAAAAAAAGGCAGTTCTTGGCAAAATGCATTTTTTTTGGTGGCATGTTCTCTATTTTTTTAACAATGACCGGAAGGTTCTGCTGGTCCAAAGCAAATTTTGTAGTGAAATTAAACAAAACAAACCACAAAAATAACCTCCAAGACCCAACCTTAATGCCAAACAATAAAAGGAGGATTTCAGGGCGTTCACTGATTAACCCATTCTGCTCACTTGGAGCCCAGACTTGGGTGCACACTGAGCCCTTGGGCATTCCTTTGTTTTCTTCTTGTAGGAACAAATGTGGAAGCATCATTCTTTAGCCCCTACAGAATTGTTCTGCTGTCCAGCCAACATCAAATTAACTATGGTGAACTGCAGTGCTCTACCTATTTTTGGAAGGAGCCAACATCCAAATCTATTTAATCTGGAAATGTATGCAAATGAAGAAATTTGCATGGGGCAATCACTAAAATTGTAATTGAAAAAGGAAGAAAAGAAAGCATTAGTTTGCTATAATTTAATGGATATATATGTGGTTAATCCTTTCAAGCTCACATACATTAACTTCACAATGCTGTCTAATGCACCTTTTCTCTTTTATGAAACCCTAACACACATGAAAAGGACAAGTTTTGTAGGACCTGGCTCAAAGTTTTAAGGTTTCCTACTGGTTAGGAAGAAGCAACTGTTGGGATGCAGCAACGTATTTCACTTTGTCTTTTAAAATTAAAGCAGACACAACAAAAATAATTAAAGTAACTTTCACAGGCAGAATATTTTTAAAATATTTGAATAACATTTGCATTGAACTACTAAATTTCTCACAGTGTAAATTCATATCAAGCATGCCAAGAAAAGACAGCAAAAGCAGTGACAGAAAAATCTTTTACAATACCGCCTCACCTCCAAGCCTGGAGAAGCATCTTCTGTGAGAATAAAAGAGAAGAAATACTCAATGACTAGTTCTGGATGCTAAAAAGAGTAGTCCCCAAACTTTTCAGAAAACACCAGTGATGTTCAAATTAGAGCCATTTAGATTTTTTTTTGTTTGTTTTGTATGCAGCATGCTATGAACCAAATGGAGAGCACGTCTCTCACATAAGTAACAGCCATCACTCGTGACATTTTGTTCCCTCCCAACAGTTCTAGTTTCTAAACATGAGCCTCTGATGAAAGGCTGGCCTCCAGCAGCAATGCTCCAAGCCGTGTTGTTCCTTCACAGCCTTCAATTTATATTCAAGTCACGAACATGACACTCCTTTTGTTAGCTTTTGATTGTCATCTTCTGTTTTCAGCATTAATTCCCATAACAAAAATTGTCATTGTGATAGGTGCTGTGGAAATCAGTAAGATTAATAAGTAGTTGGTATAATATCTAAATACTCTCCCCTATCAAATTGAGTATGTTGCTGAATTTGTGCTATGTTGAACAGCTGACAGTAGAAATAGTTATAATAGATCACTTTGACAACTTTAGATTTACATAATGGATTCATCCACTTTGCAGATTGGGTTTGTGCACATTCTCTCAGCATGCAAAACATGCCTATTACCTTTAAAACATTTGCTTTGAATTGTATATGCTGCTACATAAAATATACATTTTTTGTGGTCTGTAGACTTAAATATGTATTTTAAGAGACATGTATTAGTATGTTTATATGTCATGTGCAAACAAAGTAAATTAATGCACCTGCACTAAAGTTCATGCACCTCTTTAGTGAGTTTATCACATTTTCATTTAATTCACATGAGCTGACTTTTTTCCTTTTTTAAATTCTTGTCTCCGTTTTTCAGATTTGGAAAACATAATTAGTAGCAAATAAAGACACTGCAGAAACTGTGCCTGGAAAACTTATACCTTTTCCAGTCTGCTTACAACATATCACAAAGGTATTTATTGCCAAAAAATAATCAAGGATTAGTTCATTATAGTTCCAGTACAATTCCATGGATACAAAGAGCAAAAGTAGCAGGAGAGGCTGAAAAGGGCCCAGTGTCCAATAGAAGATAATCCCCTCCACAAAGACAGACACTGGGGAGGAGGCCATGCTGCCTTCTGAGGTCTCCTCATCTGGGAGTATGTTTGGAACAGTGCTGCAGGGGCCTGAACTGGGCACATTCTGCTCAGTGATCAGACCAAGAGACATTCAATACCACTAAAACTCTGGGTATGTGTGCTGTGTGACTTTGGAAAGAGGTCTGCACGTCTTCCCAGCAGGACACACAGCTCTGAAGAAACATAATTTCAGTAAGTATCGGGGTCTTAAAAGAACATTTCTGCTTTGCCATCACACAAACTGACTCCCAGCCCAGGGACAGCCTGACAAGTGCCTCACTCAAGGTGAGGTACTCCTAATCCCCAAGCCAGTGGTCTTCAGCCTTGCAGGATGGGCAGCTCTGGAACAAACCCACTGGGCAAACTCTCTGAGGTCCAAGAACATGGGATTTCAGCATACAGCTCCAAAAGAGCTCAGTGAGCCTTTGGACCATCTCTAACATTCTCCTACAAATGTCTTGGCTGATGGGTTTTTGTCAGATTTGCTGTAGTAACAGGACATAGGGAATTTAGATTGCTGTACACTCTGGAAACCTGAGGATCAGCCTCTGACAAAATAATCTGAACTTTTTGTCCATGAGAAGTTCCAAAAGTGAAATTTACTGTGAACTTCAAAACCTTCTTCTTGGCTAGGAATAATATTGTATCATTTATTATACATGAATATCACAAAAGAATTAATTTCTTTACTTCTACTACTATTTTAGACATCTATTTCTGAAAAGACAAAGGTTATTTTTTACTTGGGAATGATATAAGTACCTCACTATACGTTTTTTCCCATCAATGCTTCAAAAAGGTGGAAAAATGCTAGCATTTATATTTCCCAGGGTAACAAGTTACTCAAGGCAAAATAGGCAGGCTGTCACAAAGAAACCAACTGAAGACAGGTAGTTTTGAATTGCACAGATCGAGACATTTAGACTCTGTCACATCACCTTAAATATTATACTGAATTATGAGCATGAGATCATGTATGAGCTGCTGTTGCTTTGCATGGTTTGAAGAATGTGAATAATTTTCAAATTAACAGATGTACTTTAAGATAATTAGAGAATCAGATAACCCTTGGTTTAAATGTATTAACATTCTTTTTGCACAGTGGAATATATTGCCATCATTGGACTAAAATATAAGCAATGTCTGCCAGCAATAAGTGTAGTTAATGGCTCTAAACAGTTGCTGTAATTTATTTGATATTATAAAGTGAGACTTTAAATAAAATAAAACCTGCAACTATCCATTTTGTTGTTCACTTTATCTTTAAAAAAATAGTGTAAAACACAATAAACGTTCATACAAGTTCTCAGATGTCAAGGTAAATGTTACAGTCCCATTAACACAAATTGTTTTTCCTTATCTCCTGGCTACCTAAGCTTCTGCTGCGCCCTCACAGAAATACTTCTATATGGAAATATATACAGGCATTGTTAGCCAAGGATTAATGGCAAGTTCACATTTTTCTTACCCAATTATTGTATGTAATAATACTTTTCAGTATCCAGGCAGCCTTACATTTGAAGTGATCTTGATTTTGTTTGATTCTGCTTGGGTGTTGTTCATGAAATAAATGCTTCTTAAATAAATGCATTTCAGAGTGACTGCATGGCTGTATAAGGAAAAATAACCATGTACATTTAAAAAATAATTAAAAATGCAAATGCACAACAAATTTGGCAGCACATTCCCTGACCTCTCAAAAATCCTAGGGGAATGGCTGTGGTGTTGAATACAAACCACCAGTGAGGCCCTTCTTTGTTCATCCTGCAATTTCTTATAATTGAGATGTACATTTTTCATGCCTAATGTTTTCAGGTAATCAAGCAGTCTCCAAACACCTACTTGCTGGCATATTTCCCCAATAGGAAGGGGGGAGGTTTGGACTGATGATGTTTTGTGTTCCCAAAAACAAAACATGGAGCCCAGCATTCCTGGGGATGGCTGAGCACTTTCCTGCCCATAGGAAGCAGTGAGTAAACTCTTTGTTATCTTTGTGCTTTGCCTAATGAAGTGTCTTTATCTCAAGCCATGTGTTTTCTCACTTTTACCCTCCCAATTTTCTCCCCAGTCCCGCCTGCTGGGGAGTGAGGGAGTAACTACGTGGGGCTTGGCTGCTGGCTGGGATTAAATCACAACACCTACAAGTGTGATTCTTTGAATGGTGGGAAGAGTAACTACAGCAACTAACAAGACATGAGCCTTCAGAAGGTAGAAGAGGGCTGGCTGCTGCTCCACTGTGTTAAAATCACACACTGGAGGAGCACACTGGATTTCGAATCACATCAAAGAGTAAGAACAAAACAGGAAAAGAAAAGATGTGTGGAGAGAATCAAGGGAAGAGCCACAAAGTAATCAAATCACTTAAGTGAGAAGTAAGTGATGAGGATGTTTTAGAAAAGTGACATTTCTGAATCCCATCTTCCATCTAGACCTTACACTTTTATATCCAGATTACTGCTCACAGCAAGCTGTCTCAGCTCCTGGGCTTTCCCTTTGTCTCTGCTATGATTAATACGACAGATATTTCTTCTAGCTGTTCCTATTCTCTGCTGTGCTGTCTCTCTCATGCACTTGCTGTTTCTCTTTCTGCCTCTCATTATTTGCTCAGGCTTCCAAGCCCTCTGTGACAGCATTCCCAGAACAAAAGTTTGCCATTACATTTATCCCTATTTATCCTCCTTTGATGTTGAATTGAATTTTGTTCTGCTAGCATGAAGAAAGCTACCTTTGTCATCATCTTCATCATCTCTATTTTACTAAATCACCTTGAACACAACTGTAATTTATTTCCTAAATTTATCAAAATCCTTTACAACCTAAAAGTTTTCACAAACCCTTTCTCTATTACTTCTCTAGTGAATAAAGTGAGGTAAATGCAGGCATGTTTGTAACCAGAATGCATATAGGCATTTTTCCCTTCTACCTTAAGAGCCTCCTTGAAGGTACAGAGTGGCCAATTAGCCAGCTATGTATAGAAGTAAGGAAGAAAAGGAATAATCATCATAATGATTTGTTCCTTTTCTTACTTTTCATTGAAATTCTAAAAAAAAAAAAGTAATTCACAGGTAGGAATCAGTCTCATTTAAAGTGAAATTGCCCTTCAAAAGTAGCAGAAGTCTGCAGAGGGATCAGGTTATATACCACTTTTGCCAACCTGCTGCTTACTAACTCCAGCTCCTAGAACCATTAACCATGTACTGGTTTTGTCTGGGATAGACTTGACTTTCCTCACAGTGGCTGTGTAGGGTTATGGTTTGGATTTCTGCTGAACACAGTGATGATAATATAGAGGTGCTTTTTTATTGCTGAGCAGGGCTTGCACAGAGCCAAGGCCTTTTTCCTTTTCATACAGCCAGGATGGAAAGGAGACTGGGAAGTTGTGAGGAGACACAGCCAGGACAGGTGACCCCAACATACCTAAGGCAGGTTCCATCCCATATGACAACATGCTCAGAACATAAAGTAGATGGGAGAAAGAAGAAGGGAGGATATGTTTGGAATGACACTGTGTGTGTCTTTCCAAGTCCCTGCTATGTGTGATGGAGTTTTGCTGTCCTGGAGATACCTGCCATGGGAAGCAGTGACTGAATTCCTTGTTTTATCTTGTGTGCATGGATTTTGCTTTCCCTGTCAAACTGTCTTAATCTCAAGCCACAAGTTTTCTGGTTTTTACCCACACAACATTCTGTCCCTGATCCCTGGAAGGGAGTAAGCAAGTGGCTGCATGGAGCTTGGATGCTGGCAGGGGTTGAACCACTACAACCATCACTGTATTTATGTGGCTGGTTGCAAGGTCTCTGCAGATTGGCAATAAATGAGAAACATGTGTTGTAAAGATACTGCAAATGCAACAGAACTATATTACTCATGACTTTCCATGACATTGATTCAGTGTCAAGAAACTGGAATCTAATGCAGCGTTGATTTTTTGCGAAATCAGAAAGCCACTGTACCTCAGAGTGCTCCATTCTAATCAAAACCATCTGTACTACACCATCCACGTAGTATGCATTCAGATGTGACAAAATGGTGGTTAGTTATGACTTGACATGCTTCTGGAACAATAAATAGTGTTTACAACTTCTTATAGAAAAATGTACTGAGACCAAGTTAAATCAGCTGTCTAAAATTGTGACTGGTAAGAATCCCAGACTCTACAGAGCTTATTACATTCACTGTCACACATACACACACAAGGTGAGAAGGTAGGTGCCACCCAGCTCACAGGGGAACTGTGCAAAGGCAACACTAAAACTTCTGTTAATAAGGTGGCAAGAAGGAAGACTCTTTATTCCCAGTGGCAGCCCTCATACTGGGACTGGAGCAATTTTCCAAATGAACTACCAAAACCAACTGAAGTACCAGGGGTTCAGAAGAAAATCATCAAAAGCTATCATGAGAAGTTCACAGAAAAGAGAAGCTACATATACATTGAACTTCAAGTGACAGAAGTGCCACAACACAGCTAGGATGTGCCTTTGTTCAGCCTTTCCATGAACTCAGCAGAAGGCACAGAAAATATTGTGTTAAGCTGGTCACCATTGCTTCCATTCTGAGAAGGCTAAATATATGGCTCTAGACAAAGGGGTTTTTTTCTAATACAAAGGACTACCTACCAGCTACTTAAAGTTTACATTCAGAGACAGTCTCACTAATTAATTCTCTGTGCTCGACTTCCCTTTTCTTGGCAGAGATAAATGAGAGCCTAGCACATGCTGTTTGCCAGCATTAAGCAGCTTTTCAAAAACACGCTTCAGGCTTGGATATATCAAAAAGATGATGCTAACAGCAAAGGATCAATGACTTCCTTGAGACTCAGGGCAGAGGTCAAATCTATACGCTCTTTGACCTCGGTACAAATTTTGACACAGCCACTGATTGCTGATGATCTGCTAACAGACTCCACCAGCATAGCAATGTACTCTTATCCCTTCAGGTATGCTTCTCAAACAGGACCTTAAACAGAGACAGCAGACACAATTTTCTCTCACAGACAGATACACACCAAGGTCAAAGATTGATGCAGGCCCCCTCCCTCAATTTCAGTTGCTACAAGTGATTTTCTGAAGGAACAGGACCCCAGTCCTTACACTGATTAGTGCACCCCTCTTCTCCAAAGGGAAATATGTCTGAATGACATTAAGCTCAGAGAAAAATTTAGCCTCAGACCTGCATTTTACTCTCATTAGGAATAAAGGAAAAGATTTCTCTATCACTGCAGAGGTGTGTTTTCAGATTAGGCCAGTCCCAGCCAGTTGGGTGGACATTGGAGCAGAGGTTCGGTGTACTTGCAGCATGTTAGGAGGCATCACTGGTAACAAACTCAGTGTCTAATATCTTAGAAATTAGGGAGGTGCAGTAAACAGCTTTCTCTGCCAAAGAAGATCAAGAAGCTTGAGGAACCCATTCAATCCTTCAGTAGCACCAGACTGTAGCATTGAACTTTTCCTCATGCTTTAATCAGAGAAGAAAAACTGTAGTGTGGTTAACTGTAGTGTAGTTGGTTGCACTTTATCAGATTTCCTTCCTTGACTTTATACAATGTGCTTCTATAAACCCTTGGCATAAACTGAAAATCAACCTCAGAGCAAACCATCACCCTTATTCAATGTACAAAGTAACTGTTCACAGAATGGAACATTGCCCTTTTCTCAGCTACTGCTATATCCTAGAGAAAATCTTCAAATTTTCTCTAAACTTCATTCTTCTCTAAAACTGGAAGTAAGCCTTGTTTCATGATATAAAAATCGACATGTTAAAATGAACACAATAAACTAGAAGAGTTTGAAATGGCCATGCTTGTTTTATGAATGTACTAAAGTCAATGCATCATCTCATACCGATGAAGAAATGCAATGACAACAAAGAATCTTTTCCTCACATTTAATTACTGCTTTGGCACCAATCTGGCAGGATTCATGTGTTTTATTCTATAGCTATATTGCTTTCTGTGGGTATATGAGTCTTTTTTTGTGTCATGTCCTCAAAGTATTAGGCAACAGCCTATGAAGCCACAGTCTATGAAAGATTATTCATAGACTCAGATCATATGGCTGAACATAGTTCTCATGTTTTATGCAAGCCTGAATTATATACATTCAAAGTGAGCTGTTCAATTCAGAGACTCACAGAGCTCCATTTTAAAATTATATAATAATTTTTGAATTAACAAAAAAGGGAAACCATAGCACCTGTGGTTTGTTGCATAGCTAACCCTGTTAAATATGCAGTATAAATTTGGAAGTAATAAAAAAGCCTTTAAACAAGAAAGCTTATAAAAAACAAGTCTCACTTTGGAGTGAACTTTGACACTCTAGCTATAAAATTTTTAAAATAGCATTCAAAGAGAAGAATTATATCACACAAGTTTCTCTTTCATGGATCCTCACACCCACTCCATTCTATCTCACCCTTAAGGGTCACTAGCATCATACCTATTGCAGAATAGCCACCTACAGAGAAGAATCTAATAGAGCCACAAGGTAATAAAAAATTGCCATTAAATTATGAAGTTGAAATATTTTTTTTTTCTTTACAGTAGCATGCATGTTTTGTGGTGGTGCTCTGAAGCCTCACCTTTGGACTGCAGTCCTACTGTAACATCAGAGACCAAGCAGCAGTGGACTGGGGTTTTTGAAGTTCAAGCACCACTAACAAGCAAGAATCCTTAAGAAAACGTCCCCTCCTCACACTGACAGTAAAAAATCACCTGCAGACGGGCAGTAATCTAATCAAGCCTGTTAGCTGTACAATAAACTTCATTGAAGTGAATTATGGCAGTGTGTAGCTAAAATGGTGGAGGCACTTAAACACATTGACAGGTAGGCATTGTCAGAGCTAAGAAACTATATTTACTTCTTTGTTTTACTTATCATAAACAAGAGCCCTGAGGGCTGGAAAAGAAAATAAAAGAAAAAAGAGATAGAGAGGCAGAGGCAATAGCTGACACTACCAGAATGACAAAAAGATAACTTCAACAGGGCATGTAATACCTTATTACATCATTGAAAAACCAAAACAAAAAACCAAACAAACAAACAAAAACCCCCACAAAAAAATTTCAGAGCTGTTACATCTTAAATCTATCCATTGAGTAAGATGATATGCTAATATCAGAACAACACAGTTTTTTTAAAGCCCTACAAAATGTTAAGTTCAGATTGGCACAACAAACAGAACAAGATCCTTGTTCTTTGGCTGGCATTTACATTTTGCTTCTTCAAAGTATACATATAGTACAAAGTATACAAAAAGTTGTTTTTAAACATCTTTCACTCCTCAACCTCCCCACCCAGAGACTCAGAGTTACACCATTCCCGTCTGTCAGCAGATAATTCAAAACATGTACCTCAGCAGACAGTAGGTTCTTGACATCTGCCTTTTATCAGAGATGTCTGCTGTACTTCTTGTGCACTGTGTGATATTATAAGCAAATGAAACATAACACAAAGTAATATTAAATGAGAGACAGGCATTCCTGGGCATAGGACAGATTCCATCCATTTTGTTAGGGGACTCCTGATGTGAAATGGAGGCAAAAGCAAACAGGAGATTGCAGTAGGGGAAAGAAAAAGGACCTGGAGAGTTTATTGCTAGCTATTCAACTGTTGAAAGTCTTTTTGTAACATCTTTCTGACCACAATCAGAATTAAGGGGGAATGTTGCAGACATCTTTTTGTGAACATCTCTCTTCTGAGAAGCTGAGGCCTCAGAAACAAAATGTAAACAATGGTTATCTGCTGCTGTGGAATGCATCAGGTGTGTCTGTGATTGGGCCATTTTGAATGTTTACAATTAATGGCCAACCACAGACCAGATAGCTTGGACTCTGTCCGAGCCAGCTGCCTTTGTTATCATTCTTTTCTATTCTATTCTTAGCTGGCTTCTGAGGAAACCTTTCCTTCTATTTCTTTTTAGTATAGTTATAATGTAATATATATATATCATAAAATAGTAAATCAAGCCTTCTGAACATGAAGTCAACACTCTCATCTCTTGCCTCATCCAAGAACCCCTGTGAACACTACCACAGGGGGAGTGGGAAAAAGTCACTTGATACCAAAAGAGTAAAAGTCAAGAACAACAACCAATCTGAAACTCCATGTTTCACAGTCTCCTAGACCATTTGAAAGCTAACCATAAACAATAGACATCACACACTCATTTGACATTCTCATTACATTAGGACACTTACAACAAGTTCCCAAAAGCCAGGGAAGATCTTTGGTCCTGAAAGAGCAGTACCAGTACCAAGGATGAAGTACTTGGATGGCAGACACTCCATTATTCATTTGCCATGAAGGGGAAATCTGAGCCTAGCTGGCCTTGCAGTTTAGGCAGCTGGCAGAAGCATTGTGCCCAGAATACTGTGGTGCCAAGCAGCTGTCGGGGAAAAGTATTTTCCTAGGAGCTCTAAGGACATTTCTGTTCTGTTGGCACATCACTATGTGAATCACTACTTGCCTCTGGGGGAAACCTATAAATGCCCAATATGTTCTTCATGAATATTTACTGATTCAGAGTTAAGTAGTTATGCCCCTGCCATACTCTTGTAGAGCAAATTTCCATACCTACTCCTTTCTCCTTTGTTATCAGTGCTCGAAGCGAGATGAGGGGAACAGGCAGTTTGCACTCCTCTGCATTCTAGGGACACACACTGTACTCACACTCAGGGACTGACTGGCAAAGAATTTGTCATATTGTCCTGTTTTTTATGGGTTCAGCTTTTGCCAATCACAAACCTCAGATGGCAGTGTTGAAAATGTGAGCGCAGGTGCATTTTCAAAATATGAATTAAGTTTTGAGCAGCAAAACTTGGCACAGATCTATGCCAAAAGTCTGGATTTTGGTAGAAAATTTAAAGAATCAAACTCAGAAGCCAAGTAAAAACTGTGAGTCAAAACTTACAATAATCAGAGCACACCAAAACATTGGTAGAAAATCAAATTTTTTAATATTGGTCTTACAGCAAATCTTGGTATTTCCTAGCTAACCACTTTTAATCACCAAGAAGAATAAGCTAACCAAGTACATTTATAGCCTGTGACTCAGCTGGCAATAACTTGAGTTTTCAAGAGCACACACAAGAATTTATTGCTGCAGCCCAGTGAAACTGCACAGGTTTGCACAACTGGCTAAATAAGGAAGCGGTGTACATTAATGTCTAATGAGAGGAGGCCAGTTTCTTTCTTCATTTGAAAGACAACTAATAAAATTTAGCTCCTATACACCAAACAACTCAGATTTTTGAATGGTTCCTCATGTCTCTGGGAAATTTCTGGTTCCTGCAAATCCAATATTGTTTGGAGGCTTGTGTTCTTTTAGGTTCTAAATTCAGAAATTTTTTTTACAAACTTGGAAAGTGGATGCTTTACAACATTCTGCACACCATTTTCCACACCTTTTAAGTCTGTAAGCCAGATTTCTCTGTCCATTTGTGAAGTTCCATGTAAAGGCACGCAACTAACAAAAAATAAGGAAAAAAGAAAAATGCCCTACCTGACCTCAGCTACTTAAAGATACTGTTAATGTGCATCTAGGAATGAAACCTGAAATTCTGCAGCACCTTTGTAGCACTCACTGCAACCACCAGGCACACAGTTTGGTGGTCCTGGAATGTCCTGTTTTACAGTGTCTGGAAGCAGATAGCTTTGAAGACCTGAATAACCAGAACTTTCTAAATGTTTGCTATGCAAGAAGTGTAGCTTCAAGTGACACGACCAAAAAAAATTACCTACAAACTGGACTGAGCTGAGGGTTTCTCAAGAAGCACAGTGCTGTGTGGTAGTGAATGGGATCACAGCTGCTCTCTGGTGGCACTGGAACCTTTCACTGTCTGCTTGAGACTGCTATACACAAACACAGAACCAGTTCTGGATGACAGATTTTGGGGCACAAAACAAGCTTCTAATCTATTACCTCTAAAGATGCAGGGAGGCAAAAGCAAGAATTTGCTGTTAATCCTAAGGTAACCTGTATTTTAATATACCTAAAAATGCTTGTACAGGTATCAACACAGGCTGATATTTAGTGCTCGCAAACACATAAAGGAGCTGTGTCTACAGGGACGTGGTTTCTTGGTCTGACCTTGTGCTGAACCAGAGAGAAACTCATTTCAGAAATTTTCCCACTTCCACAATTTCCTCTCTTATTTTTTGCACTTCTTAATGAAGACTGAAAAATTTTAAATTACCACCACCAAACAATAATAAAAAACTTTCAGCATATCTTACTTGATACTCGTAGGGTATCAAGTTTCTCTTCAGTGACACAGTACTGTAGATCTGGATCATACCTTTGAAAATGAAATCTGTTTATGCCTTCCATTGAGTGATCACTTCTTAAAATCTGTCTGCTGAGTGATGTGCATCCAAGACATGCTTCTTGCTCTAGACAGTGCTCTATAATATCTTATCAGGCTCCTTTAATATAGAAAGTAACTTCATTAGTAACTTGCTTCTATTAATCTATTCTCAGGTTGAATAATGCCTTCTTTGCAAATAACACTAATTTAGGTGCATTTCCTTTGCAAGTAGTGCTAATCACTCACACCAGCTGTCCCTGCGGTATTAATCTTTGATTTACTAGGGTTTCCAGAGCTGAAGAAGGAGTTTTGGAGAAGTAAAAAATGCAATTTCAGGTGTTTAATAAATATTCCCATCATGTAGCTTCTAACAATGCCTATCCAATATGGCAAAAAGAACTCTAAGCCCAGTTCATTTCAGTATTATTGACTTCTCCTTTTAAAATACCACCACCTTTCTCATATGAAATCAATTGACACTGCTGGCTTCACAAACTTTAAATATTCACATTCAAAAGTAGATTTTCCCCATCTTTTTGTTACCAGCCTCTGTTTCTCTAACCTTCCCATGCAACATTATAAGCTGACTGAAGGTCATAAGGAGTCCCTGGAATGAGATTTTAAAGTCAGCAAAGACAAGCTGTGGATAGGATTTGTAGCTCCTTAGACACATCTCCAAAGGAGGCCCCCAGTAAATATGACATTATGCATACCATGTATCTGCTGTCTGTTCTTCTTGGGACTCCCCAGCAGAGACTCAGACTTCCTCCCCCTTCCTCTCTTTGGACAAAATTAAAAATATAAACATGTGTTTGGGTATGGTCCCACCCCAATTGCAGACAGCTTCTCATAACCATTAACATTTTCCTTACCAGCAGAGAGGGTTACTCTGTATTTTGTGCTTTCATCTAAATTTTGCCTCTTAAAGACAAGGAGCAGGACAAATGCAGCTTCCAGTACCTTTGGATGTGTTGCACATGGCCAATGTATCTCACTGAAATTCCCAAGGGATCAAAGCACACCTTAACACATCTGTAAGAGAAGCAGGCAAATGATTGACTCACTAAATGCTATCCAGTTTCAAACATAATAAGTATGTCAGAGATTTTTTTTTTAATGCCATGAGATTCCTCCCAAAGGATGCTCAATATCCCTCCCAAAGGATATACTCAATATGTTAAAAACATTATACACCATTAAGTGTAGTCAGATCTGAAGGAAGGAGAATGCCCCCCATCAGTAGCTGTATTGTTGCACATCCCAGCTACAGGTTTATTACATGCAGGTGGAAGACAGAAGTCTGGGTGCATCAGAAATTGTCACCTCTCTCTTATTTCTTGCCAACAATGTAAGCAATTTCCTGGTACTCCCCAAACAGGAAAGAGGAGAAACTGACAACCAAAACCCACCCCACTCTCAAAAACCCACCTAATATGAAAAAATTCAACCTCGCCCAAAATTCCTCTAAACATAAGAAAAGGGGTAAAAAAGGTAGCATATTACCAAAAGCCACATGTTACTAAAAAGAGATTCCTGTATGTTTATTCTTTGTTAATTTAAGAGGATATGATATGATTATTGATATGATATTATATATATGATATGATATGATATGATATGATATATGATATGATGATATACTGAGATGCAGTTTATTACTGCACTCAAGAGAAGAATATTACATGGCCACAGAAATACTCCGGTGGAAAAATCTGGAGGAGAGAGGAAAAATCTGGGGCAGAGAGCCAGATTTTCTGTCCCTGCATGTAAGTAACCCACATAGATGGGCACAGGCAGGGAGGCCCCATCCCTTGGAGACACAATAGACATGCTTGTGCCATAAGTTGTGATTCAAACTTTTGGAAGAGATCATTGCCATAGCAATGTCTTGTGTTAATGGAAGACATGAAGGTTCCACTTAAGACCCACAAAAGTAGCTGTGCATGCCTGCCTCTCAGGATAGTCATCTCCTGATACCATGGGATCCCATCTTCCATTTCTCATGAGACTATTCAGGTTGCTTCCAGACACTTCTCAGAGTAGTTCCTGATCTTCAGTCTCATGTCAAGCATCATATATAGAGTGTCTCCCAGGGTTAAAAAAAAAAAAGTGCAAACTAAAGTAAGCTTGGCACTATCTAAATTTAATACAGAGTTATTGATCCTTTCTCTTCCAAGTGTTCCACAGCACTCTGCTCTTCTTACTGTGCTCTGGAGACAGACAAATTTTTCTTGCCCATTTTACATAAAACCATTTTACCATCTCAAGGCAGCAGTGTCTCCTTATGCTTTCTAGATTTTTGTCTGGAGCTGTAAGAAACTCTGGATCATCCTACAGCAATACCACTAATGCTTCTTCCTATAATATTTGAGTGGCCAAAAGACTGCAAACATCCTTTCCATCTGCATATTACTCTGCCATAATGCCTGCATGAATTTAATTATGCTGAGGTCGAAAGGCTGCTTTAACAGAGGTTGTCATTCAAATTTACCAAGAAAGCAAATTTGAGTTAACAGCTTTCTTTCCTTCCCTTATCAGCCAGTCCACAACAACCATACCTCGTCCTTTATATTTCTAAATAAGGGATCAACAGGACCAGTAAAAGTTTATAAAAAACCAGATACTGTAATGACTCCTAGGACAAACTGGGAATTCAAAATCCCTCTATTTCCACTGGTATCCATCTTAACAAATTCTCTCTTTGACCCACAGTTTGAGACAAGACTGTGTAATACCTTGGTACAGACCACAAGAGCAGTTACAGTTGCAACATATTTTGTAGTTTCATCTGTGATGTCATTATAATTTTAAAAGTTTCAAAGACTCCAATAGTCTGTGATTGATGACTTTGCCTTTAGATTAGATATGCACATAAATAAATTAATTAAAAAGAGAGAACATGAAAGATGGAGTAGAAGCCAAATTCTGCTTGCTACTACACGAACATTAAAAATGTAGTTATTTAAATTGATAAAAATCTGAAGAGAGAAAACACTGAAAGAATAAATGCTAACAGTTCTTAAGACAAATGTGCTTATCATTCAACTGGAATATTTTAGACTGACATTTAGGCAGGATTTTAGTTTTTGTTCCAAATATATTTAAAAGCAATTATGCTAAGTCTGTAGACTGAAGGTTACTGTTAAATTGTTGAGATTAGTCTACTTTTAAAATAAGTAGGTTTGTGGCCAAAAGAAATTGAAAGCTCTGTGAAATGCATTTTTTACCTTAAAGCAGGAAGCTGGGAGGAAAATAAAAAAAACTGCAATTAGAGTGGCAGGGAACTCACTGGAATACAAGAGGAAAAAATGACAGAGCAGTGGGTGAGTACACAGAAAGTAACACAGGTATTCAAAAGTTAAAAGCCCAGACCTGCACGCTGCTGCATGGTAACATTGCTCCATTGTACTTCTGTACCAAATTACCAACTCAGAGGCAAATTTTACCCCACAATATGCAACTTGGCACAGCCATAATGAATCAGAAATAAAAACACCAACAGGAGTACCTGAAAAAACATTGGAAGCATAGAAAGCAAGAAGATAGTCAAGTAGTGTTTGAATGGTCTAAACTGTGAATTATCTAACTGTGATAATGGGAAGTCTTTTAGAAAAATGGGCCATTGAGACTGACCATCAGGGAAAAAACAAAATGAATTCGACAGAATTGTGTCTAGAAGGTGTCCTATCTTATGAGATGTTTACAACAAGACTCAATGAAGTGGCAAAAAAATACTGTTGGAAAAAATATTTTAGGTCAAAACAGGTATTTTTACATCCCTAATTCCACTTGTTCCATGGCACTTCAGAGAACGAATTTGGAAGAAACAATGAAAGGAAGAGGGGAGAGGTAAAAGCTGTCTAGAAACAGCAGCCCTAATTATATAGGTGAGAAATGGTAGGAGCTTTCCAAAAGTGGTGAGAGTTGAGAAAATGTTTTCAACCTGGGAGTTTTATGCAGGCTATATATATATAAGGGGTTGGAAAAGGAAAAGAGTAAAAGTTTTACTGCAGTAAAAGACCTGGGACACAGGCCATAGAGATTTGAGGGGAAATAGAAATGTACCCTGTCTGTGCTCATTGAGCAGGGTAGAGTTGTACCTACAGGTTTGTTGAGGAAAAACAAGTAGAATACTGGATTTAAGAGAAAAAAAGAATTAAAAAAAATCAGAGGAGGAGAAGCTGCAATTTTATGGCAATGCACAGATTCACAGGCTGGGCAGAAGTGCAGGTGCTGAATGGCACAGCCCAGCTCTCTGCAGCAGGGTCTGTACAAGGGCAGCTCAGCTACATAGGACCTGCTGCAGTCACCAAGTGAGAAAACCAGAAAGTCAGAAAAAGCAGGAAGAGCAGAAAGAGAGGTCTCAGTAATATGTAGTGCCAACAGCTACAGCTGGATGCCAAAGTAGACATCCTGAAAATACCCAACCCCACAATATGCTGCTGCATGGAGCCACTTCAAAGCACAGATAAGTACAGCTACTTTCTGCCAGGTTGCAAACTGATAAAACCTCAAAAAAGTCATGTTCTTTCAACAAGGCTGTGTGGGGCCAGGGAAACCTGACTGGACTCAGCAGGGGCAGAGACAAGAAAAACAAGACTGTAGTTATCGACCTCAGATTAATAGTTATTTCGCTGCTCCATTAAAGGCATTGTTTGACAAAGCTGGAAAATAATATTTGCTGGCAGAGTCACAAAGCATTACTTTGATATGAAAATGTCAGTGAATATCTCTTTCAATTATTCTTCCTTTCCTATTCGAAAGCAGTGTTTATTCCATAAAACCCTAGTGTTATCTCAGTTTAATTCAGAGAACTACTCATATCAGTGAAGCAGAATAAAATAAGGTTGGCAAATTATTACAAAATAAAAAACCCATTTAGGACATTTAGGAATGATCTTCACAAAAGAAAAGGCTTTATCCATGCTAAACAAACAGGATGATAAATCATTAAACAATTAAGTAAAAGTTTCCATGAACTACTTAACAATCTTCTTTCATTGAAGGGACCACAGTATTTTCAAATCATCTCACAATAACCTAAGACCTTTAACTTGCACTTTCTACAAAGCACAAAACCTGCTATGTCTGACTGCAGTGGAAGTGATACCTTTAAACACAGGTTCCAGATTTATCAGAGGCTCAGATATATGGGCACTGTACAAATAGATTGAGCATACAATACTATCAATTATGTGGTTAGAATTATCTCCCTCTTCTTAATAAAACCAAAGAAAATCTGATCTTCCAAGATGATAGACCAGGTGGCCACCAAGTCAGAAAAATCTGAAAAGGGGACCAGTAAAAAAATGTGCACTAATACATTTATTTTTGAATATTTTATAAAAACACCTGCAACTGCACACTGTGACTTATCTCCCTGTCCAAAATATCCAAAACTAGATAAAACGAGTCCCATCCTACTGCTCACACAAACATTTTGGGAGTGGCCTAAGTTGGTCACAGCACTTCAAGAATGTAGTAGATATTCACATATTTAATACCCTGCTTCATATTACTGCATTGTTCCAGTTCTTCACCTCTCCTTTCACAAGCACTTGGAGGTCCTGATGCAGTGACCTTACCAGCTCTGTGGCACAGCCAGATGCACAGATCCTGTGTAAGGATCTGTTGATCCTTACAGAGCCAGAGGAAGCAGGAAAGAGGTTGCCATAAGAACCGGGGGATGTAAAAGGAAGTGCAAGGCTGAGTGGTCTGGTCAGACTAATAGCCAGGTTGGGAACAGGTAGTATTGATAATGCTGAAAATCAAGATTCATAATGTCTCCATGTTTTCTGAGAAAGCATAGGGTAAATACTTACCAAATGTAAGGGAAGGCAGGTCCTTCCTTTCAGCTGGGTCAGAGGGCAAGCAATGCAAAACTTGGGGAAGGTTTTAATATTAAAAGCAAGATATCAGTGTGCTAAAGCATGCTAGTGGAAATGCAGAAAGAGTATTTGCAAAAATATCATCACAGTAGAAATGATACATGGGAAAAAAAACCCACGCCAAACAATCTGATCTTGGAAATCAGAAATTCACTTTTTAAAAAGAATTGTAGTTGAGATTATGTGTGCAGGCACAGTTTCTTTCATTTTGGTATGTTTCTGCTGGTTGCAGATCTCCTGCAGGGCATCTTACACAGTCAAGGTTATACACTTTTGCAAGGTATTGTAAAGTCTCTCTTAAAGTGGAAGTATGTGGATTCCAAGATACACGGACGATGAATGCAAAGCAGATTGAAAAATGGAGGTCTTCAAAATGGGCAGATGCAGAGCTATGAATCTAAGAAATATCTGACAATTAACTTGATGTTTCAATGACAGATGATAAGAGTATGACCACTGGATGATAACAGCTATGTAGAATGAGTTCTGCACAGCAGGACTTCAGTGGTTATAGGAGAGACTTTGAAAATCCTGTATCTGGAATTTTCCAGTTAACTACAGTTGTCTTAGAAAGGGTAGAAAATATCAGGTGGTTATCAGAAAAAAAGTAATCTGAGCAGTTTCACACTTTTTATCTGCCCTTTTGTAGTTTTTACTCTTTCTTTAAATTTACCAGAAAGTAGTCTTAAGAGAGCGACATGACTGTTTTTCGAGATAACCCCATGCAAGTCCCATTCAGCCCAGTGCTCCCTTTGTGTGACTAAAGCAGATGCAGATTTGCACTGCAGTAGGCAAACAGACCTGTGCAGTGTTTCAGCTGGGTGTGTGTGGGAAGAGCTGGCAGTGAGGCATTCCTGTTAGCATTCTACAAAGAAATTAAGGGGGTGTCTGGGATGATGATTATGATGCATCAAATGGAATCACTTCCCCCTTGGATTTTGCTAAATCATCTCTGACAGAAACCGTTTATCCTCGAGGCTCCTGAAAATATTTTTGAGTCATAAATTCCAACTTTAGAAAGGGCTTGATCTTACCAAAAGCAGATATCTCCAAACCATTACCATGTGAGATAATGTCCTTTTATTCTTTCTCAAGCTTCCTACTAATCACACCATCAGAATATTTTTTTTTATACTTCACAATAACCATACTGTGTTTTTTCAGCAACATTCACCTAATACTATTTTGTTTACAAAAAATCAGAAGTCTTGCCCATTGCCATAAAAGGGAAAAAGGGAATATTTTAAAAATTCTTCAAGCTTCCTTTCTGCTCAAAACAGGCATGCTCAGGGAGAAAAAGTGTAAAAATAAGAAGTATTTGGAAATCCAATATCAAACACAGGCATCCTGTCACTGACACTGAAACAAGTTCTACGTAGATCTTTATTCTTGCAATTACACTGTCTCCAGTAGTATTGTTAAACCTTTATTCCTGAAATTTTCTTGACTAGTAGGAGTCTTGAAATAGCTGAAAATGCTGTGCAGTTGTGTAGAAATTTTCCACAGAACTAAAAAAGACATTCTTTCTATAATTGCAGCTGTGTCAGAGATAAACAGGCAGCCAGAGCAGGAACAGGCTGAGCAAGGAAAACAAGTAAAGCTAGCAGGGGGGTAAGAACATTACAGAGGAAAATTTACTAGCACATCAGAAAACAACAACAAATTCCCAACAAGTAATGTGCAAGCAAGGATCAAAGGGTATGATGAACATGATGAGAAGCAGAGGCCAGGTCTCTGCTCAATGAACTCTCATCACTCCATATTGAGTATGAAAGTTTCCTGGAGCTTCCTCATTCTTCAGTGATCAGAAAAAATGGAGGGAAAGGGAGGATAAAATTTATGGAGTAAAAACCAAAAAACAAACAATATTTGTCCTTATTCTGTTAGAACTAATGTTCCTATCTCAAGCTAAGAAAGTTACTTAAATTAATTGAGTGTTTTGCTGTTACTTACAATGTGTTCCCCATTTTCTTTGGCTTGAAAAATGATTTGCAGAAATGCTGAGACCTCATAACTGCAGCTGGGGATTGTGCTTGTACTCTGGGAACTGCTCAGTGAGAATCATAAGTGTAAGTGTCAGAAACATATTGTCCACATATAGTGTTGACTAATTATGCTAAAAAGAAGAAACTACCACCAAATTCCTTAGGCATTACAAAACAGGGATGCACAAAGAAGCTAATTTCATACATTTCCAGTATCATAGAATCATCAAACGGCCTGCTTTGGAGCGGTCTTCAAAGTTCACCTCCTTCCGAACCCCTTTTCATTAATAGGGACACCTTCCACTGGACCAGGTTGGTCAAAGTCCCAATCCAACTTGGCCTAGGTATTCTTCCAAGAATGGGGCAACCACAACTTCTCTAAGCAGCCTATTCCTGTGTTTCATCACTCCCACCATAAAGAATTTCTTCCTAGTATTTAATCTAAACTTACCTTCTTCCACTTTGAAGCCATTATCCCTTGTTCTGTCACTCCATGCCTTGTCAAAATTCCCTCTCCAGTTTTCTTGTAGGCCCCTTTAGGTACTGAAAATTGCTATAAAGTCACCCTGAGCCTTGTCTTCTCCTGAACAACCCCAGCTCCCTGAGCCTGTTTTCATAGGAGAGGTGCTGCAGTCCCCAATATTGTTTGTGGCCCTCTGGACTCATTCCAACAAGTCCATGTCCTTATGTTGGAGACACCAGAGCTGGATGCAAACACATGGGGGTCTCAGACAGCAAAGCAGAGGGGAAGATCCATCTCCATGGATCTGTTGACATGCTGCTTTGGATGCAGCCCAGGCTTTCTGGGCTGCTAGGGCACACAGCCAGGAGCTGGCGCACGAGGAGCTCACGTTGAGCTCCTTGTCCACCAGCACCCCAAGTTCTTCTCCTCAGGGTTGCCCTTAATCCATTCTCTGCTCAGCTTGTTATTTGTGCTTGGGCTTGACCTGACCCAGCTGCAAGACCTTGCACCCCAGTTCGCAGCATTTTTCTGAAAATAAGCATATTTTTGACGGCAGATACTAAAACCAATAGTGCCGTGTCCCAAGAGAATTTTAAACAGCATTTAACAGGTGAGGGTTAGACACCTCTGCTGAAGGATATGGAAAAAACAAAGCATCTGCTCATTAGGAAAGCACTGCACAAGTCTCAAACAAAGTGGGACTCACAGGCAAAAAACAAAACACTATCTACAATTCCTAAAAAATGTGACTTTGATTTTGTTATATCAGGGGTTTTATTGTGTACATATTGTGAAAAGTAGAAGCTCACTGCCATAAATTCTTGAATTCTAAAAAAAGGTTTCAAAATTATATACACCTTTTATGGGATTTTCCAGCTGAGAGAGAAAGTAAGTAAGAGCAGAATTAGTACATCAGTGGTCACATTACCACACGGCCTCCATGCACGACTATGTCTGCTTATCCTCAAATAAAGCTTAGGTTTAAAAAGCATGAGCTGACTCAGCCCTAACAGGGTTAGTTGGAAGGGAAAGGGGAAAAATATTCTTTCATTCTCATGTAGAGCTTTAGGTTGAAAATTTTATGCTGAATATGTATGGTTGATTTAGTAACCTTAAGCCAAGTACTACGAAAGTCAGAACATATTGGGACACACAATTCAAGTGTTGGTTAATAATTTATTGGGGAAGATGGGAGAAGAAACAGGGAGAACAAGAAGTGCAGATGAGAGAAAGGAAACAGGATATTTAACATTTTGTAAATATAAACAAACACATGCTAAATCAAGTTATTTGATAAGTTCTTTGCTTGCTCAACATACTGCAGTGATTTAAGAAACAGAATGCTGAGACACAGATGAAGCATTTGGAGCCTACATATGCTAGCACATAGGGTATATGGCATTACAAATCACTTGCATACACAGAGTGAAAACCTTGTGATTTTAAATGTTGCTGTTGAGACATAGGTAATGGTAAACTACACTGCATGCCTGCTGCCATAGTACCATTCAAACCCACTTCTTTCTTCCCACTTCCCTATCCTTAACCAGCCCTCAAATAGGAAAAAAAAGGAATTTAAAAAAATTAAAAATACAGCTTGCCTTTTGTTCCCATGGAAGCATCACAGATGAATAAATACAATAATTTACTGCTTCTGAAACAGCAGTAATCACCTGGTAAATATACTGAGACATATTTGTCTTGTTAATATCACTTGTATCTGCCAATAGTAGTCTTGAAGATTCCCCAGGGCATAGCAATTAAGTCTGCAAGTGCTTCAAACATGTACAAGGCAAAGCATGGCATATGGATCTGGGTGTCTGGGTCTCTCTACAGAACTTGATAGGAATCATGGATTTCCTATTTATTCTGTCAAAAAAGAGTTATGAGCTGCTCATGCTCAGGCTGGAAGGTATCCACAAGAGGACTATAAACTCTCCATTTAGAAGGATGCATATCTGTACTTTGAGTATTTATAGGTGCTATGACATCATAATGCTGGGAATCATAGTATTTATGTGTTTTCTGAAAAAGAATCATTTACAGTAAGGCTATTAGAGAAAGTGAAGAATACTTGCTTGCCCATCAACAAGTGCTGCATAAACACAAACAAGATTCATAACGTAAAAAACATACTCTCAGTCTAGTATTAAGAACATAGCTGGATAGTAATTTTATTTTTGTCATGACAGAGACACAGGACGACAAGAAATACAGGGAAATAGATACTAAAAAAGGAGAGGGAAAAAAGGAAAAATGTTTTACTAAATATACATTAGTCTGCTGTTCACCTGCCATACTAGCTGTCCTTCAGCTTTGTCCTCCAGTTTCTCCTGTGACACTCTTACAGTGTCCTGCAGAGGATACTCGCTACACCAAATGTGAGTACACCTTCATCTTGTTCTGTGCAAATGCCTGTAATCTGAAAAATGTCTTTGTTTTCAAGGCATGTAATGAAATAGTTATCATACATGACACTTTTGTATGAAGTTGCATTTATTAAACAGAGGATGTCAGTTAGCACAAGAGAACAAATAAAAAGAATGTCATATGAAATCAAAGTTTTAGTGAAATTGTCATTAGTATTTATGTTAACTGTCATCAAAACCTAAAGACACACGTTAACACTGGAATCCAAGCAGCATGGAATCACATTGATCTTCAGTTTCAGAGAAAAGCTGCTTTAAATGCAAAAGCTCTGATTTCAGTTCTAGTGCTGATTGTTTCCTTTGAAAGTGTTCCTCCCCACACCCACCCTCATCTTCCTTCCAGATGTTCATGGAGCAAACACCGAGTGGTTCAGATAAATTGATGCATACAGTTGTAAGAGCAAATTGACTTCTATTTCATAAGAATTTTTCTAGTCAGATTTGCTGATAAGTGATTTTCCTTTTTTTTTCCTTTTTTTTTTTCTTTTTTTTTGTGTTTGTGGCCAGGATGCAGATTTTCTTGTTGATCATTAGGAATAGATGCTAAATGCCATGGTCATTATTATGTCAATGCATTATTGAAGGCTGCCTCTGCACAATATGAACAATGTGATGTTGTGAAAAAGATGTGCAATCTACATGTGTAACTGCAAGATATAACACAAACCTGTAAAGGGAAGGAACTTCTGCAACCTGCACAGGCAGAACTGACCCTTTCTTCCAGAATACCTTAATGGAAAATTGTGCAGCCTGAGTTCCATTTCCAATTTTCTTCTTCCTTCCTTCTATGTCTTCACATTCTCCTGACTTAGAAATCAGCCAGCCATTAGGATAAGCATACATTGCTGGCTTGCAACCAGCTGCACATTGCACTAAGGAACATGGTACACTATAAAGGCATAGGACATTGGACAACCCCACCTTCTCCTCCTTTAAAAAAACTCAAAAACCCACAGGAGAAAAAAAAAAAAAAGAAAAAAGAAAAAAAGCCAGAAAAACAACAACCAACCAACAAAAAAGCCCAAAAACCAAACCCCACAACAAACAACAAAACTCAAAACCAAACCAACACATGGACACTGTCAAGCATACCGTATTCTTCTCAAGAACCAGTGTACATGCTCTCATACCTCTGATTATTCCCTAATAGCTACAAACAGCAGTGATTTTACAGAAAGCCCCATGATATATTTTCCTTTAAAAAATCAACCAAATGAAATGGAAGGGAAAAAAAAACAACCACATCAGGCAAAACTATTCCTTCAAAAACCTTTTCTAAATTCTCTTTTTCATCTCAGTGGATGGAAGGGAGCAGGATCTGTCCTAATTAGCTCAGGGTCAAGGCTAGAAATGGAGCTGCTGCTGTTCATCTGTGCCCCAGACAGTACATTTTGCGAAAGGCGGCATCAGAGAAATTGTTGCAATTAGCTTATAACTGCCTGGTGTGCTCTGTCCGTACTGAGCTGGATTAATCAATCATTAGCAACCTTAACACTGAGACTGAAAATCCACTAGCAGAATAAACACTAAACAGATGGCAAGTCCTTGACACTGCAAGGACAATCCAAACCAAGCTCCAATAGCTCCTTCCTTCCAGGCAGGCATAATCCAAGGTCCCTGTTGGTGAGGGAGGGACCAGCAGTGGCTGCACTAAGGGGGTGTCCCCAGTTCCATGCACAACTGAGTTTTCCAGGATGTGTGCCTGAATGCTGATTCCCTCTTCCTGAGGGAAGCCAGAGCCATGGCTGCAGGGAGCAGGCTTGGCAGCCAAGATAAGGAGAGTCAATCCTCACTGCTTAAATCTCGTTACTGCTTGACCACCACTGGGACCTGCTGTGACGACTGATGGGGCTGCTGGGCTTTGCTTCAAGTTATCAAGGTAAAAATACCTTTTCCAAGGGGAAGGCTATCTGGAAGAACACAGCCTAATACATAGATAACTTTGGCATTGTTACCAGTAATAAGGGGCCTACCAATTATTTTACAGTCAGTGGAATTGTTGTTCAACCTTCCCTGCCCAGAGGTAATTCTGCAGTGGAAATGCATTTGTCAGAACAGATTCCTTCCCTCAGGTACCAGATATACCAGCAAAACAATGATCAACAACCCTAAGAGGCATTTTCTCAAACTTGTTCTATCTAAAAATCTCTTACAGTCACTTTCAGGCATCTAAAAAATGGTTGTAATTTTTCATGGAAGACATTTTCAAAACACTATGGCCATGACTTTAGGCAGAAACAGGTACATGCAACCCTTCTACTAAATGAGGCCTTTGGGGAATCCTAGATCACAGGCTTTGGGCTGTTTGTTATTAGACCCCTGCTTAAAATAACCACTTAAAAAGGCTTAATGATGTAGCTCAGTTTTGTTAAAACCTGAGAAAATTGGAATCAGGAAAGTACAGTCCAGTCCTCCATACGGAGAAAGGAAACAAAGAACAAATATTTGAGAGGTATTTGTAAGTGAGGTCTGTCTGTCTCCTCTTGCCCACAAAGGGGAATATGGGAAGATGGGCCAAAATGGGAAGATGGGCCCATACTGACTCTTCTCTGCCTCTCCCAATACCACATGAGTTGAAGGTGCTCACAGCTGGGGGCTGTTGCAGGTCCTACACTCAGTTTGTGGTTTTATTGTGATGCACCAATCCACAGGGTTCTGGAATGCATTAAAATCTTACATGGCCTCAAAAAAAGCTGGACAAGACTAAGGAAGAAAAATGCATTAAGGGCTGTTAAATACACAGAAACTATCTCTGACTCACAAAGTCCTTGAATTGTGGTTCAGAGGGAATATCATACACCAAACCTTTCCCTATATTCTTCCCTAAGCACCCACCTTGAGCTCCTTTGAGACAGAATACTGCACCAGATAAACCCTGATTTGGCACAGCCACACTCATGTAACATAGAAAGGATAAAAAACCTCCTACTAATGCTTTTTGTAATTCAATTACTGTATCGTTTTGCAAGCATCAGAAAGTTTAAAGAGCTGCTTCTGGTCTTTTAACATAAAATTCACATTCAGTTCTGAATTCCTTGGAGTTTTAGTCATATCAAATTTGTTTTGGTTTCTTTGTTAACACATGCAGAAGAATGTTTCCTTTAAAGTTTTCTACTGGTAGAGACAAATAAAACACAAGTATACCACCCCTGAGGCTGGATTGTTTACACTTGTATAACTATACTGGTTTTAGTGAGAGATGAGAGATGGTAACAGAGAAATCAAAATGGGACAGCCCTTACTGCAGTAGACAGAACTGGAGCTACATGGTGTTTGGTCCCTGCCAAACCAAGGGCAGCTGAATATACAATCACCCATTTTGAAAGGAAAAAGTCCAGGAAAAACATGGCAAGTTTTTTGCAGGACAGAGTATGAAATCCCTTTAATAAGAATATGTAAAACTATAATTTTTTTTATATGGCTTGTCCTTTTCCTAGTTATATATTTGTTCTTGAATTATTTTATTCAAAACCTATAGACTATAATTTTGTCTTAAAAAGGGGGGAGATATATACCCCTTTGAACACATAAACAAAAGTCCACATCTACCAACCATTTATAAACCAAGTATTAAACACTCAATTACCACAGATGAAAGCTGAGTGCATTATTTCATTTGAGTCGGCGTTTACAAGAAGCCACACAGACTTCTGTTAATTTAGTTTCTCTGAAGCAGGATCTACCAGGCTCTACATTTCTCAACTCTTTAAAATTATATGGGAACTTAAGTCTACACTGATTCTGCTACCCTACTCTCAGAGGCTACACCTACTCATAGGTCTATGTTTGTGCTACAGATATCTCATTTAATTTTGTAGGGTTTTTTTTTTCCTCTCAGTTGGGATCTAGACATATCCCACTTCTATTTTTATTTCTTCTCTCCTCTACCATGTTACTACTGAGCTGAGGGGGTTGAGCTAACATCTTTCACAGATCAAGAAGAAAAACACTGCAGCTGAGGCAGCAGTAAAGCAAGTTTCACTGCTGCTCTCATACACGTGTTTCAGTCACTTGTCAGAGTATCTGGGCATGGAGTCAAATCCCATACTCCTGCCCTCACCACTGACCTAGAGCAGAGGGGCAGTAGCTTTTCCCAGCACCAGTCACCAGTTTACTAGAAAGCAGAGACATTGCTCAGTTTATATTCCTTAGAGCTGCAGAGTAATAACAGGATGGAAAAGGTTTGAGGCAACATTCATTCTGGCTGGATTTGATCTACTGACCTATATGTGAAGAGCTCCGTGTATCCCATTACCATTTCTTGGAGTCATCCTGACCCTTTGTTCCCCACCTTTATTAAAAGACCTGAAGATTAATGCAGGGAAAAAATGGCAGAGAAATAAATCTTCATCTGTGTTACATTTCAAGGGTGATGTTTCACAAGTGTAATTGTGTAGAAAAAGTGTTTTGTTATGGGGTGGTTTTTCTGGTTTTTTTTTTTTTTTGGATTTGTTGTTTCTTTAACACAAAACAAAAATCACTATAAAATCTGCTAGTGTTTATACATGTCTAGCTTGAGGCTTCTATAACTTTGAAGCAATTGTAGGTAAAGATATTGTTCAGAATTTAAGTTTTACAACATTAAATGGCTTTATTATCTTTCCAATTTCAAAGCAGACGAGTAACTCAGTTCCTCCAGGAACACAACATAATTAGTCATCTGCAGACATTATAGAATGATTTTTTTTTCCTAACAAAATTAAAATACCCTCATTATCTTTAAAATACTTTGTAGCTTATCTTGCTTTTAAATTTAAAGAGGGGGAATGTATGACAAATTAGAATTAAATGCATCTTATTTACCTGTCTTTCTAGCTTGGTCAAATCTGGAATACTGTTTTAGATAATAAATCATTCCTTTTCTTTGTACCATCATTAAGGTTGGTTTTTAGTCAAGATTCTCTTCCTTTATTTTTAGGTGTTTGGGTTATCTTGCTAAACTGAAAGGCAGGACTACATTGCTTGTATTTTGTTCTAGACAAATCTATGCTGTCTCAGATAGTAGTCTAAGAATATTTTTTTTGCCTTCCCATTTTTATTTGGAAGCCGATTTTTCTTTTCATACAAGAATTCCAAACGTTCAACATAGTAAGCAATGGAAAATATCCTAAAACTAGTGCTGACCCACTCTTGCCCCCTGATTAATTTTCTGCAACCTTAGTTTTGGCACCTGCAGCATCACATTTGTGAATAATTGTTCACTTTGCAGCTAACTCTTTCACTACTATAATCCAGAGTTTATGTTTAAATAAGCATACACACATCCCCAAATAATTTAGGTAAGTTATCCAGACTTCCTATTAAGTAAAGAACATGTAAAAATCTGCAAGTGATGAGAGGAAAAGTTAGAAAATTTAAAAAAAAATTAATCACAAAATAAGTTCTTTTAAAAGCGTGATCTATACATGCATATATTGGCAAAAATATCCTTGTTTGCTGTCTTTTTACTCTGCTAACACAAACTAATTTTGTGTCTTCCTTTTTCATTTGGGAGCTCTCTCATTGCACAGCCCCTAAAAGATTTCAAGCAGTCTGGGAGTCAGCCCAGAGGGACTTGGGGGGAAGGCACAATAACCCTCTAAATATACATAACACAAGTAAGTAATTTTCTCCCCTGCTTCCAATTCCCCAACCTTAGAGAGAGCTGAGCTACAGTTGAGTAACATTTAATTCTACAAATAGCCCTACCAATTTTCAATGAAAGGTCTTTGACATGTTTTCCCACCACTTTCTGCCTCCCCCAAAGACCTAGGAAATAATTTTTTAGAGGATAAGCATTCACAGAAAAAATTGACAAAATTTGAAGCAACAGCATATGAAATTTGAGAACATTTTTCAAAAAGTGTAAGTATATATCTCTATATTATTTAATCCATGGTATTTTATTTCATGAACTAATCAGAAAGAACTATTGCTCAATGAAAGCTATAGAGACTCTACAAAATGTATAGTTTAGGATAAAACAAAAAAATTTCTAAGAATATCAGTAAATATCAAAACCATTTTAAGAAAAACACATGGTCCATGACTCTAATATTGAAGGGAATTACCAGTGAACCAAATATTTATCCTACTTCACCACGAACTTGCTTCATATCTCTGACCAACAATAGCAATTGTTTTATTTTGCCTTCTATTTCCTCAGTTTCCCTAGTTAACTATAGCATGTTAGAGATATAGAATATTACAGTGGAGACAGTGCTCTCAACTGTTCTAGCTGATGCCCCTCCAAAGTGATAAGGAGGGGCCTGAAATCCAAGTTTGTTGTCTCTGGACTGCAACAAATCAAAGCTTCTAGTGAAGATGGTTCCAGAACTTGGAAAACTCAAGTTATACACAACTTTTCTGTTTCTCTATCAGAGCTCACTGGAAATACTACATCTACATCAGAGCTCTACTTTGGGTGTGACTTTCTACAAAACCGTGAAATAAAGTCTTTGTCCTTATCTTTTACACACTCCTTCTAAGAGACCACTTAAAATGTAGGATGAAGACCACAGCTGAGACCTGTCCTCCCCTGACACAGGGAGACTCCTTCCAAATCAGGATGGAGCTGATCTAGGCTCAGATCAGAGCTGTCGCGACGTGCTGGTCCAAGACTGCACCATAAATCACTCTCTCCTCATCAAGCTCAAGGTGCTGTTGCAGACACAGCTATGTGAGTGCTTTGACAAGCAAATCACCCCTCCAAGTTCAGAAGGACAGGTCAAAAAACAGGACTAAAACACCCATTGAAAAGAAGCACATGAAAAAATGTGTTCAAAAACCATTCACATTTCTTGGTGGTCTGGAGGACAAGAGCTAACTCTGAAAGAAAGCCTCAGTTGGAACCAGTAGAATCTGCTCTTACAGGAACAACAATGACAACAATATGATCTTCTCAGTGAAAATATTAAGAATGCTGGAGGGTCCATTTCTCAAGAAAGCTATTTGTTTTGAATTATTCACTTAGTTCCTGAGTTAATTAATTCCAAGAATCTGGCTATTACTTCCAGGCTATGATCATTCAAACTGTGTTTAATTGTCATTACAAAAGATGAAATTCTTTCCCTCATTTAGAAGTTGAGACAGAAATTGCAAGAAAAATAATTAAAAGAAACAAGGGAAAAAAGCCCTAAAAAGCCAATAGAACAACCACAAAACAACAAACACCACTAAAACTCTATAGCTCTGAGAACAGACAGAAAATTAACATGGCCTAATAAAATTCTTGGTGGGGTTGTCACTCATTATCTAGAAGAAAATAAACATATTGACTAGTGCTCCTTCACACAGAATCCTTCAATTGTCAGCCTTCCCATAGGCCTGTGGCTATAAATAAAAAAAAAAATGTTGATTTTTCTGTGTTATAAATATACACCTCTAACATATGAGCATTTTATAGACACAAGAAAAACACAATGGGCAGAGAGTAGGGCATGGCACAGACCTGGCTCCATTCCAGTCCCCTTGGACCAAGGACAAATCACTGTCATTCAAGTCCCATTCATTTACCTCCACCTTCAAAGGAAGCCACTACAAACACCAGGCTCCATGACCTTTCCTGGCCTGTTTCCACCCCATACAAAATGTTACTTTATTCATTCTTTGTAAAAGCACATGCAGGTTTCTACCTGAAACTTTCAAAGTGACGCTCCATATACAGCCTCTTCCTGCTCTACACTTCACTTTTCAGATCCTCCTACAGAAACCCAAAATAGTTTGTCAGATCTGTACGTAAACCCTGTTTCTCTGTAAGACCTCAAAGAGAATTTATATTCATGCTATATGCATGTATCTGCCCTCTGTGGGATATTGCCAGCTCAGCTAGGGTATCTTCACCATCTAATCCATGCACATCAAAGCATCTTAGGAGCTTCAGAATGAGTAACTACAGGCTTTCATGGCATAATTTATACCCATATCTAATGTGGTGAGCCAAAGACATCCGCAGTCCTGAGAAGTAACTCAAGTTTCAGAAGTTTCAGCCTAAGTCATGTGGCTTCTTCACAACTATCCCAACTCCCCACTGCCCCACAGGACACAAGGTACTAGTGAGCCTGTCACAGAAGAGTGTCACAGCAGTGCCAGTGGCTGTGATGGTTCCAGACATCTGGTAAAGCCATCCAGGCACAGGGCATTCACACCAACACGGTGCATGGCAGCATTTGGGGTGTATTGTAGAACTACAGGAGGTCTTTATTAAATCTGCACCAGGTAGCATCCAGAAAATGACAACATGCCCAGCCCCAGTGTCCCAGTAAGTTTATCTCTACAGAAATGATTTTTTAAAAAGTTTTAAAATATTCTGATATTTAATAAACACAATTAAAACTAGGCTTCAGAAACTAACTTTGTATTAATTTGGGGGTCTTCTGTTTGTTTGGTTTTTACCCCTCAAACACTCTACATTGCTCCTTACACAGAGAATATCTGCCCATTAAACAGACCATAATCTTTTTCCTAATTTAAATTCTCCCATAAGCCCTTCCTTGTATACAACCTGGCAGAAGTGAGCTTTATGTCAATAACTGGAATCTAAAAACAGTTAGAAAGAATTGAATGCAACTCAATTTAGAAATGCAGTAAGGCATATTGCTATATCACTGTGTTACAGTAAATGTAGCCCTTTCACTTGTGTCCCCTCAAGTAAATTCTTGGGATCACATGAACCAAGATGTTTAATTACGTACCAAGCTCTCAGAGGCAGAGACATTTTCTGTTTGTGGCTATGAAGTTTCTAGTGTGCTTTTGGGCATAGTAAAGATAGATTTCAAAAGAGCTTTGTGTAAATAATCTGAATCCAATTTTTGCTTTCTGTTTTTCATTTTTGCTGTCTGCTTTTTTGCACCAATGTAACTCACCAGATCCTTAAAATGTTTCAGTAGGATGGGCACAAAACCCACCAGATGCCCACTGTGATTTTTGATTTCAAGTTTCAAAATGACAATATTTGTTTGCACAGGTTTTCTTTGTAAATACTTCAAGGCCTTTAATCTGTAGTTTATTCTGGTGTTTTGTTTTATTCTGAAGTTTTGTTTTAGTAAAACAAAACTTCCTTTGGAAATCTGTATTCAAAGGATCCTGAAAGCCAGTTGCTTGACACATAGAAAAAGATATTTAATATTTAGGGGGCCTATCTGGAGGGATTTTATAAAGTGCAAGTAAGTGAAGCCATCAAACATCAATTTTCTTTTTTGTTTTTTTTTTTTTTTTTTGAGAAGGCAATCTTAGTCAAAATTTCATTTCCTTTACAGACAAAGAAAGTTAAAAAAAAGTTATCCTCAATTATGTCCTCAGGCAGAAGAATGTAAAGCCAAAACAAATGGTATCTCACTTTACTGCTCACCTACCTCAAGCAAACTGCAGTTGAAGAGCCTCTTGTGCTCCTTCCAGCACCTCAGAATGGGCTACACCTTGACAACAACCAGAACTTCTGTTTTCAGACAGGTCACAAGTCTTACAGGTTCCACCTGTAACCTGCTTCAAGGAAATATGAGTTCTTGAATTGTAGTTCAAGAACTACAATTCCCATAAAGTATTTTTAACTAGGATATTTGTATCTAATTCAGCTTCTACCTCCAAGGAAAAAAAAGTAAAAGACCTAATTTCTGGAGGCTGTATGAAAAGTGCTGTTCTTTAGCTCTTCCCTCCCCAATCCCAGCATGGAAATGATCCCCAGTGAGCCTGCATTTCACAAAATGGGCACTCCTGTTGTCTGCAACTCATAGCTACTGATTACTAAATTTCATTTCAAAGAAAATATCAAAGAAAACTGCCCTACAGGAGAACTTAACTATTGAAAATATTTAACATTTTAAGAAATTCTCTTCTAAATCACTGAAACTCTATCAAAAGATTTCCTTAGCTGCTACAGGGAAGATGCTATGAAGAAATGTTTCCTTGCCACACATCTATGTGAACAAGTACAGGTGTCAATACTCAGAAAGGCATTGAAAACAAATTTTGACATTACATAAGGCATAAGAATGACAAACCAAAGAACCAACTGGCTGGTTTTCCCTCCAAAATTCATCCCAAATGATTCAAATATTTACCAACATTTCATTTACACTCTATCATCCAACTAGATCTGTGCACCATGCAGTATAAATCAGACTCAGAAAATACTGCAGAGAGGCAATATATCATCTTTATACCTGTTGACATGGCATGCTTTGATCTTTAGGTCTGCCTTGGGCTAGGATCAAAAAGAAAAGTGTAAAGCCAGGGCCTTTAGTTTCACTAGACTCTTTTGATTCAAGTTATGGGGATACACTGACCCATTATATTAGTCAATATTTCCATCTGTCTGCAGTGCCAATTGGACAGAAATGAGAAAAAATAGTTTCATTTTTATCCAGGTGTGATTAAAACCCCTCACGAAAAAAAGTCCTTTGAATGAAAATCAAACATAAGATGAAAATTAAACATAAGATAAAAACCAACAAGAGCTTGAGATGGATTATAGCAGGAAAAAAAATAAATCACCAAACCTAGAATGTGTGCTTCAGGTAAAGTGCTGACCAGCTACTCAATTTTTCAAGTACTCACTCTCCGTATATTAAGGACTCAAGTTTTCAACAGCCCAAATCCCTGCAGCCATCTGCCCACAGCCTCTTGGTGTTACAAAATGTCCATGCATACACAGGTTTTCTGACTCCCTGTGAGCAACTCACAGCAAGCCTTCGACACTCAGGCTATAATGTCCCGTTAAATTGACATCTACTCTTATGGCCCTGGTTCTTTTCAAAGGGGATTCCAAAGTCATTTTATTCCCCAATGTCATGTCAGTTTACAGCATCCTTGCTTAAAACTAGTTCAGACTTTCAGATAAAATTTCCCTGTTTAACAAAGGGTCGTACACCAGCACCTTCCCAGCAGACATTTCATGGTAAAGGAGTGGAAAACCAAATGAAAAGAATGTAGACAATGAGACTTAGCTGAAACCCACCTGCTGCAGAAAAACCTGTACTCTTGGATGCCACATTTAAATTGTAAAACTTCTCCCGATGCCTATCCAGACACATTTACTAGGAAAACAAACAAAAAAGAAGAAAAAAAAAAAAAAACAACAACAAAAGCCCTCAATACTTTAGGGTTGATTTTCATGGATTTCAGTTGATACAAGAGTACTACTTTCATTATAATTTTTCACTGCAATTTGTGCTTCGAAATCCCTTAGGCCCACTTTCAAATTCTGTTGAATTACTGTGGTGGTATATTCTTTTACCAAACGACATATCTATACAGGCTGCCATATCCAACAATTGATGAAGTGTTTGCAAACTTAATTCCCATTTTCTTAAAATAAGGCATTTGTGTGACAATGTACAGCTACCACATCGCAGCTCCACCAAAGCAAGCTGCAGAAAACACCGTACATTTATCTACACATTACTTTCCTCTATGTTTTTCAATTAAGACCTTTTCCTTACTTATTTTGAATATTTGTGGATACAATTCAGCTGCTGTTTTAATTTTCAGACATCTAATGTATTATAACCTTTACTTTCCTCACAGAATAAATACCTATAATCATCTCTTGCCTGGGACCTTCAAGTGCTTTTTTTGGAAAAAAAAATACCACAAAGAAACAAATAAAAATCTAAACCATTTCAGATTTTTGCAACATTAACCTCATTGATTTATAACTCCATTCAGGTTTTCCAAGAGCCTTGCTGACCCTTGGCTTGAGTGCAGATTCCTTGTACACTTTTCTTTTTATATTCCACATATTTAACCTGGTTTCTCATATGTCATTTACTACCCTTTTCCCCCTAGAGTTTCTATATTTCATTAAAGTTTTCCTGACATATCTTTTTATTAACTTTCTCCTTCAATATCTTACTCTTCAAATAAACTGTCTTATTTATACTTCAAATACATTTCTTTTGGTTGTTTTTATCAGTTAATTAAAAAAAAAAAAGACAAACCCTTCATCTCAGTGTGTTTCTCCCCACCATTTTCACTAGTCTCTCCTAGAGTGAGTCAGAGTACAGACAGAAATTGTTTAGTAGAAAAAGTATCCCTTTGAAATCAGAAGCCCACAGCCAAGTTGAAAGGACTTAGGAGAATAAAACTCATTTTGAGGCCCCTTAAAGACAAGTTAACATTTAACATTTTTAAAGTGGAGGACACCATAGTGAACATTAAAATTTCCAGAAAGGATCTCAGAAATGGGGAAAGTAATGTCCTGGAGAACAAGGAAATTCATGTTGCCAACTTAAGAGAAGACATTTCCGCCTGATGACTCGCTGTTTCCAACTTAAAGGTGACTATAAAAACAAAACATATACACACAACTATGGTCTTCTAAAATGTATGGCAAAAAAATGTTTATTTTAGCTATTTAATTCATGCATGATGGTTAACATGGACTATGTGCTAGATATTCAGTCTCTAGCCCCCAGCTTCAGTGCTCTGCCCCCTCCCTGTGATGGTTTCTGTAGAAAACACAACAGTAAATTAACACACTGTTTTATTGCACCGTGTGGATATTTATCAGCTGAACATCAGAATTGAAAACCCACCCACACAGATTTCATGAAGGACATCAAACAGCCATTAAGGAGAAAGAGAAGGCTCACTTCATATTAAGATTTGCTGAACTACAGTGAGCAAGATCTAATAGTTCTACAGCATGTCAGCAATCCCCCCACATCATCCAGTCGCCCTTAGTAGCAATTTTAGAAATATATCCAGTTCATAATATTTTATTAGCCTATTTAAAACATGGGATTCATCTGTTCCACATATCCCCTTACTGTTAGTCCTAAACCAAATATTTTAACAGTATTTTAAGTTTAGATTCTTACTTTTTTTGCAAGAAATAATGTATTTAAATTATGTCCTGAGCAATGCCAGTTCATAACTTTCATGAGCAACTTGCATTACTAATTATACTCTTCCCATTCTTGCTCCACAAATGGTGTTACTGGTCCACTAGACAATTTACTCAGGTATCCCAGGCCCAGAAAACAGGTCAGTTAGAGTTACTCATGGAGAGTCTTGCTCTTTAGCTAAGCTGAATGCATTTTTTCCCCATTTAAGAGTCTCTATGACAGTATAAAACAAATTAAAAAAAAAGAAATAAGATAAAAAGGAAGAAAAAAGACCATCTACCAAAATAGAGCTTTGATTTCCTCTGCTGAAGCACTATCAATGACTCCAGACAGAGTTTAGAAGAACTTGCATCTACCCAAGTCCTCATAGGCAGACCAGACCAATTCTTCAACATCTGACATGCCACCTTCATAACTATAAAAAGTTACAGTAAAATGGAATTTCATGCCAGCCCACCATGAGCCTTTTATAGGCTGAACTGCTTTTCTTTTTGCCAACAGCTTGCATATCACAAAGGGTGTGTGTCAGAGAGCTTGTGCTGTTGGGACTTCTTGGGACATCCCAAAAACCTCTGCTTTGATTTTCTTCTGACTTTACAAAACCACACCTTATTATTACATATTACTTAAACAAGTCCTTGAAATCTACTGTGTTGGATCCTTCAACAAGTCCAGACTGTACATGGCTTGAACTATCTGCTCCCTCCAGGCCTTATCCAACCTTTTCTTTCAGACTTTGCTATATTACATGCAAAAAGTGTCTGTAAGTTTCAAAGGAATATAAAAGATGGGCCAGAAGGGAAAGCTCCCAGGAACGAAGCATGTTATTTGTGTTTGTGAGGTCCAACCTATGTGTGCAGATCTGTCTGTCTCCACTAGATTGTTTTGCTCTCTATGTCATATGACAATAGAGAGGAGAAGAAAACATGCCACACTAAAATTTTAACCTTTGTCTTTTGGGCTGGAGATCCCAATGACATAGTACAGGTTTGACAACATACCCAAAACTGCTTCCTGGAGCTGTTGATAAGTTCCTGCATAGTACATTAAAGCATCATCAGCCTGTTGTAATGTCAGCTTTATTTCAAGCAGAACTCTAAAGAGATGGTAAAGTGCTCTACATAACACTCCAGTCAAGAGAAAAGCAGGAAACAAATACACCATTTGCTTACCTATAGAAGAGTGTGTAGTAAAGACATGATGAATACAGCTACCTTAGCCAGAAACACTTAGAATTCTATTCTATTAAATGTCTGGACATTCATTTACTACACACAGTTTTTGCAGAATATATCTTCTCGTAGCATTTTCATTTCCTTATTTAATCAAGAAAAAAAAAAGGAAAAAGGGATAGTTAGAGCAAGAAAAAAAAGAAAATACTTTCTATATGGCATTCAATCTAGAGAGGTGGGAAGAAGTAAATCACTGTCTTCTTTCTGACAGAATGTTTTATTAGGGGAAAAAATTCAATACAAAATCAAGTCATCTCACTGATATGGGTCAACACCATCCATGGAAACTGCTAAATCAGAAAAAAAGAGATGATAGAGGAGTGTAAAAGCAGATTAAAGTAGGGACCCAACTTGAGTTAAATAATAATTTTCTTACCTGGACAAGATTTGAAGCATAACCTTACTATATGATGGCACCTCACTGCACTGAGATGATAAAACAGTACACTACACTTCTTGGAAGGAAGAGATTCACATGCTGCTATGCCTGCTTCAGTTATGGTCACCTGAAGTACAGAAAGCAGCCTCTCAAAATTACAACTAGATTTCAATGAAATGAACTTGAGTTCAGCCAACAAGAAATTCCAGGTTTCCACCTAAAATTTCATCCTTCTAACCAACTGTTAACTCTTGTTTCCTTCAGAAAAGCAATTAGGACTGATGTGTTTGCAGAAACTTGCATTAGCATAAAATTTTAACCGGAATGAACCAGCTTATGTTATTTCTGGCACATAGTAATGCTGACACAAAATGAGTATATTGAGTGAAAAGCATGAAATTCAGAGTGACTGACTTTTAATATATATATATGTATAGTAAAAAGTGAAGCATTTTTGTTCAGTGTTATCTGTAGCACACTTTGGGCTTCACACATCCAGAGAGAATTGTTCAGCTGGTAACAGCCTTCCCTGGAAGACAGCGTGAGATCTTGGAAAATTACTAAGCCAAATTCATGAGCTTTGAACAAGACTTGAGAAGCAGGGACTTCAATAGAACTACACATACACTGAAAATTTACATATGTTAATTATTCTGTGAACTGGAGACACAGTATTATCCAATATGCTGTTTTATAAATCAACCTTTCAAAATAGGTTATAATAGGCATTACCAGTGTACTTAGACTTTGTCCTGCTGTTTCCACTACAGAGGCTAACCCTTCATCAAAAGTTTTAGCTTGATGCATTCCTTGCTCGAATGGTACTTAAATGTAATTAACAGTGGTCTGTGTGACAAAACTTCATAATATAAAAGTACATGTGCTTTAGTTAAAACTCCACTGATGGTGTTTTGCCATGTATACTTTTCTTTCTTTCATCTGATACTGTCACATCCCTGATACCCACCTGAATGGAGACTGTGTATTTAAGTAGGGTTTGCTAGGAATAAATATGTTCCTGAATATGCAAAGTGTGCTCTTTTACTGCTGGGTCCTTTATTAAACTACCTGAATATTAGTGGCCCAAAATTGCTATGATTAAGGTTTAATGAACTACTGATTAGCACTAATGAACACAACTGAACACACATTTTATTAAATGATTTGTCTCTTTTGAAATGAAAGTAATGTTAAGCCCATTAATAAAAATTATTTGGGTCATTTCTGAGCACTGTTGCACTCCTTGGAAGCCAGCCAATGTGCTATTTGATTAGTGTTTCAGCAGGTTTTACAACGCAATAGTTAGGGTTCACAGGCTGTATTTTCTAGGCTTAGTAAGGTCAGAGAAAAAAAATTAAAGAAATTTCTATTAGTGTTATTTGACAGAAGAGATATATCCCTACCATCTGTCAGGATCTGAAATGGTACAGCACACAAGAAATGGGAAGACTTTGTCCCTAGTTCTATGCAATAAAATAGGTGTGACAGGGAGAAAGATAGCATGCACAAAAAATCCCAAATCAAAACAAAAACCACCCAAAACAATAAAACAACTGACCAAAAAAACAAAAAAAAACCAAAAAAACCAAACCTTCGAACTAAAAAAAAAGTCCCCTTACTCCCCAAACACAAGCAAATATGGTTGCAAAGATATTCTTTCATATCCTCAAATAATTTCTTCATTATTTTCTAGCTAAAAGTATTTTGGAAGCTGCATCTGTCCATCTGCCACAATGGACTGCATGAGTTTACAAGCAGTGCAAAGGCTTAAAAGCTTTACAGAAAAACTGAGTAAGTCTTGATGAGCAACTGTTCCCCTTATATGAGGGTAAGATGCAGTTAATTCTCTTGCAGTACAATGTCATAAAACATCCATAAATCCTCTTGGATCTGTGATGACAAGTGATGAGAACATCACTTTGGCTTGTATTTTAGGGCTCTGTGTTCCACATATCCAAAGTGACAGGTAGGGTTATTAAGATATCATTACAATTAACAAGGAAGATTCTTACCAAATGGTTGCCCCCTTCCTTCCTACATTAAGTCAGTTGTCCCCAGGAGGATTTCTTACTGATTACTCAATCAGTTATGAAGGAGGAAGGAGTGACAAGAACACAGCCCAGGGCAGTGTTCTTCGGAGACTGCATTATCTTCTAACAGGTAACAGAAATAGACATTACACCTCTGAGCACCGCAAAATTTATTCGTTTTCTATTACCATAAACATTAATGTTTGCCATTCCAGCCGCACAGCAACCCTGAAGTAAAAGCAGTGCATTTTTCCATGAGTCCCCTATCTCCAATATGCATTATATCTAAGGCCCTGATGATGCTGAGGAACCTGGAAAAAAATTAATAACATGCTGAAAAGTTCCTGGAGTAGTAAAGAAAAAAACATAATGGAAAAAAAAAATCAACAGACATCTGTTGACTTAATGGAGTTTTCTCTAGTGCAGGTTCATTATAGTCTTGAAATCATTTATCCCTTTGTTAAATCAAGTCTTACTACCACCAAAAGAAACCCAAGAACACACCTAGGGACTCAAAAGGAGCATTAGAATATAAACTCTCTGTACAGAAACAGCCAGACCAATATCACACACATATTAGCTGCAATGAGTAATGCAGAAAACCAGTGGCACAAATAGAAAGGCTAATGAGACCTCTACAAGATGTTTTTCATGTAATTAAGTGCAATGGGCTAAATTCTTCTTCAAATTGTTCCCAAGTGAAACTGTAAGAATCTGTATGCATTTCAATAGATCTACTCTGCATCTAGAAGAGAGAAGCCACAGGCAGATTTTGACCTATTGCCAATAATACCAGCTAAGCAAAACAGCTAATTTGCTCTACCATATAATTAATTGAATGAACCCACAAAGTCTCAAAATAGATTTCTTCTTAGAAACTTTGAAAGGTTTAATGTAGCAGGAAGAGACTGGGTGCAAAGAAGTGGAAGAGTAAGCAGTTGCAACAGTCCTAACCCAAAGGCTTGGGAAGGCACAGGGAATCTCCCCAAGGATTTCAGTCCTTGGACTAGATCTGCTGATGAAGGGTGGGTGTCAGTGGTCACCTTTCTTACCACACAGATAGATAAGGAAGAGATTCTCCTTTTTTCCACTGACAGTTTATGGGATTGAAGAGGTACAGGCAGGCTGTGCAGAGAGTTTCCCTTTGCAGGAAATAGACCAAGACCTCTGCAGCTACACCAAGAACTGGAAAACTTCCAGCAAAGAGCATTGCTACCACGTTTAAGAGGTTCGCTGCAGGTTTAATGAGTGCCAGTGATGAAGGTGGAACTTCAAAGAGCGCAATCTCCCTACAGAAGCTCCTGTGATCTCCTGAATGACACATCTTTATTAATTGCTCCTCTTTTTCCAAGAATAATTTGTCCTCACTTAATAAGTAGAAAGTTACTTCATTACCAATGAGCACCAGTTTATGTTTGTTATCATCTCACCTCCTTTAAGTAGACAATCTTCCTAGATGCTGACAGAGAAAACATTCATTTGTGGGTTAAGACATCAGTACTTTAAAGAGTGCTATACCAAATTCAAACCTTGGTTACAGTAGCCAGATTTAATTAAAAAGTCAAGAAGAAAATTAATGCACACTTTCAACCTGCAAAAGTATAACCCAGAGTAGAATATTGGGGTAGTGGAGGGAAGGGGAAGTGGTGTTTTTATAAATGATGGTCTTCAACAAAACCCCTAGGGCTAAAAATCCCACAGAATACCTAAACAAAGAAGTGGGATGCTGTGAAATTTAGCCTGAGAAAATTAACCAAGTTGTCATACAAATGTACATGATGCAAGCATTATCTATGGAAAAAATCTCCATGGTATATACATACTGCAGACAAAGAGTAACAGTGGTTCTACAAAACAGACATCATAAAACACTAGTATGATGCAAGCATTTACTGTTTAAGAAATCAGACTTACATGAGCATAGAACAACCACGAGCTGATTGAACCCTTCTGTGAGAAAGTTTTTCTACAAAACATATTTAGAGTCTGGTACTCTGTACTACCAGTGCTTCTAATGGGCTCCTGCCTTGATCCACAGCAAAAGTTGTTCCTGAGACGATGGTCATATTTGGGATATGTATATATATATATATATATACAAAATAGAATCCAAAACTAAGAAAAAACTGTAACATCACACCAAGACACTTCTCATCTTTGTCCCTGAGAAAGCTGTATTGAAATACAAAATATTCACTTTTAGTGCTTAAAACTCAAAAGGGAGGGCCAGGATTTATGTATATGAAACTACTGTTTTTATTAGCAACTGGCTTAATCATATTTCTCTTTAATAAAACATCCAAGTGGCAGCCTATAGGCTGTAGGAGATGCACATAATTTGACAGGAACAGTAAGTCTATATTTCTCTGCAACGAAAAATTTAAAATTACTGTTTAGAAAATACTCCCTTGGATGTGTAATAAGTATTAAGGATCAGCAAATCTCTTTCTATTTAATTACAAATAAATTAGAGGTTGTTTTAAACATTAAGAATCTTAATTTTTAGAGAAGGCTTCTTAAGGGTAAGAAAACAGTGAATTCAAATTCAAGGTCTTAGGAATAAGGAATTTTAAAAAAATTGCATCTTCATTTCTCAGGGAAAAAATAAATTCTGGATTATCTCAGCATCTCATAAAGAGATAAAGCATTAAAGTTATGTACCTAAGACCATACATTATTCATGAAGTGCAAAATGTGCATCCTTAACTAGTTATTTCCCCTACCCCCAGAATGTAATTAAAACCAATGACTCTTCTATCAGGACATGTAAGAATAATAAATGAGACTGTTAAATAACGAATTGAATTAAAGCTCCCAGTAAATTTCTTTGACAAGAATTTCCATTATGAGGAAAAACAGGAGAAAAAAAAAAGTATTTTCAGTTGTTCATACCACTACAGCTTCAGGAGCAACTCTTTCTAGAAAAAGACATGGCTAAATTTAACAGAGGGATTTTCCTTTTATCTAGGCAAGTCATCTCTCCTATTTAAATCTCCTTACCTATGTCAGATGATTGACAGATGGATACCATTCAAGACACCTGTATTTGGTCTGAGAGGCAGCCTGAAAATCTCCAGGGACTTTTCTGAGCTTGTACCACAGGAAACGGGTCAAAATATTTACTTCTGGCAACAACCATGAAACTTCATTTGCTGCTGTTATTTTCTTTCTAATTAAAGACTCATTTCAAAGCAGAGTGGAAATAATGTGTCTGCTGTGGTTAATATTTAATCAGCAGTCTAGCATGCCAACCATGTATCCCTTGTAATAGCCCAGGGTCAGTGCCCTGGATCCCACTGGGATGCCATATGGCTGTGTCCAGAAGACTGCAAGCCACAAACGACCCATCACGGGTTCAGTGATAGCGTGAATCAATGAGGATACTAATTATTGGTTTTGAAGAGCTGACTCATCCACTGTGGGAGTGAACATTATGCTAACAACCTTGAGTGTTTCAAATCATAATATGAGATGTGCTATTATCAAAAAAAACAGCAAACCAGATTCATATCATTCAACTTGTTAAATAATTTAAATATGATTTATCTGTACATAATGCAAGTGTGATATGTAACAGCAGCTCTCCAATCCAAGAATAATATAATAAGTAAATTTTGAACCTATTTAAAGTCCAGACCCCCAAATATCAATATGCAAACTTTCTTACACGGTTATAACAAGGGCATTATTTAAAATCTATTTCTGCAAATGGAACATTTCTCTCTTATTTCACAAGGACGTGGGCTAGATTTGGAAATGCAGAAACTGGGAAAGCACTTAGGTGTACATTCAACCCTCAGTGAGAATAGATGTGTCTGTAATAAAGCATCTCTTGAGCCACCATCAAGCCTGGACATGCTTGCTTACATGCTCAGCAGACCCAGAAGCTGCACTCGAGAGAGTTCAGCACCCCTCTTCGCTGTGCTCTTCCAGCAGCTCGGTACATTTCCCCAGCATGTTAGAACTTCTGATAAAGGAAAACCTCATTACTGTTTCTGATCCATTACTGATAGCTGAGAAAGTAATTTGCTCTGAAAAACAGGCGACACTCTAGAGAGTGCAGGATCCCACCTTTTGTAGCAGGATGTTAGGCAGATACGATACCATCTAATATATCAAGGATCTTTGTGGGAGACAATTACTCATCTTCCATGCTTAACTTCAAGCCAATGCAAAGCCTTTAGGCAAAGTGAATCCTTTTGGCAGAGTGAAGCCAGAAACAGGTTCTGCTCCTGAAGTCCTGCACGCTCCTGCATGAGACACTTTTGAGGTTTAAATACCGCACACAAAATTCAGACTCAAAGAGCACCTCACAGGCAGATCCTTTCTTTAAAGACTGAATTTTCTCTTTTCTCATTAACAGCAGGGTAGTTTGCCTAATGCCTCAACTCAACGCGCAATTTCCCACAGAAGGAAGCGGGTAAAGCTTTAAACTTCATTCAGCCTCCTTGCAGAGCAGCTGACTACAAGTCCATGCTGCGCGAACTTCCCGGGACAGAGACCAGGCTCGCGGCTTGCTCAGGGAACGTTCTATCCCACAGAAATCCAGGGGTGACGTTGAATGTGCTGTGTCCTGTACAGTATTTATATTCATATATACATCGGACACCATGTCCCGTGCAGTGAGGAGGAGACGGACCTGGCACTTACCCTGGACTGTCCAGAGCTGGCTGCCGGACAGACTGACCCCGCTGCCGGACAGACTGACCCCACTGCCGGACAGAGTGACCCCACTGCCGGACAGAGTGACCCGGGTGCCGGACAGAGTGACCCGGGTACCGGACAGGGTGACTCCACTGCCGGACAGACTGACCCCACTGCCGGACAGAGTGACCCGGGTGCCGGACAGACTGACCCCACTGCCGGACAGAGTGACCCGGCTGTCGGACAGACTGACCCCTCTGCCGGACAGAGTGACCCCACTGTCGGACAGAGTGACACGGGTGCCGGACAGAGTGACCCGGGTGCCGGACAGAGTGACCCGGGTACCGGACAGGGTGACACCACTGCCGGACAGAGTGACCCGGGTGCTGGACAGAGTGACCCGGGTATCGGACAGGGTGACCCCACTGTCGGACAGAGTGACCCCACTGCCGGACAGAGTGACCTGGGTACCAGACAGACTGACCCCACTGTCAGACAGAGTGACCCAGCTGCTGGATAGGGTGACTCGGGTACCGGACAAACTGACCCCACTGTCGGACAGAGTGACCCCGCTGCCTGACAGACTGACCCCACTGCCGGACAGAGTGACCCGGCTGCTGGATAGGGTGACCCGGGTACCGGACAGACTGACTCCACTGCTGGACAGACTGACCCCACTGCCGGACAGAATCACCCGGGTGCTGGATAGGGTGACCCGGGTATCGGACAGGGTGACCCTACTGTCGGACAGAGTGACCCCACTGCCGGACAGAGTGACCCCACTGTCGGACAGACTGACCCCACTGTCGGACAGACCGACCCCACTGTCGGACAGACCGACTCCACTGCCGGACAGACCGACCCCACTGCCGGACAGACCGGCCCCACTGTCGGACAGACTGACCCCACTGCCGGACAGACTGACCCCACTGCCGGACAGACCGACCCCACTGCCGGACAGACCGACCCCACTGCCGGACAGACCGACCCCACTGCCGGACAGACCGACCCCACTGCCGGACAGACCGACCCCACTGCCGGACAGACCGGCCCCTCCCGGCCCGAGCCCCGGCGGGCGCAGAGCGGCGCTCGCGCTCCCTCTGGCGGCCGCCCCGCGCCCGCCGCTCGCTCCGCTCCGAGCGCCCGCCCCGCGATTCTGCATAGGACGGGCTTTTTTTTACTTTTTTTTTTTTTTTTTCTCCCTTGTAAAAAAGATACTGCCTTCCCTCAGTTTTCTTTCAGCCACTAGAGACTTCAATCCTGCAGCTGGATCTTGGCCAAACTATTAAGTTCTGTGAAAAGCAGCAGCAATTTTATTGAGACCCCACACTGGAATAAGCAGCGTGGGCTAATCTTGGGGCTGTCATCATTGCAAGCCAAGAAGAAAATGGGCTTTCTACTCTGGGAGTTGTATGAGAACTTCAGACTTTTTTACACCTGGTCTGGCAAACCACAGAGAAAACCTTGAAAACAAAACACCTAAAGACTTAAGAAATGGAAAAAAAATAAAAGGAAGCAGTGCTTTTCCTAGGACATGAAATAAACAAAAATTAGCATTTAATTTTGTTTTGTGTCCTTATTGTTCTTGATGATTTAAGAGCTGCTGGTTGATAGTCAGAATCAGCAGTACTGTGCACAGGGTCAGTCTTATACGTATGAATATGACTGAGGTCTGAACTAGTAGAATAACTGGCAGAGAAAATATAGCAGAAATAGTTAGAGACATAGACATTTTAAAATTTTCTCAAGACTTTTTTTTTTTTTAACTAGAGAGTAAATGTAAGAATACAGCATGCACATATTCTCTTTCTGTTTTTTATTCCTTCTCACCAATGTTCTATCCAAAAACAAAAAGGAGAAATTAGAACACTGTGGGAGTCCTTCTCCAGGAACAGGCAGAGCTCTCATTAACCCCTCAGCAAACAAACAGATTACTTTTGGAGGAAGGTGGTCAATCTACAGCATCTCAGGCACTTCTGTCTCCAACCAGGCTGAAGATTATGTGCCTGCACAGAGTTATATGGCACAGCAGTTTCCAAGTGGCCCTGAAATTTTTCTCTGAGCATGGTGTGCATTTTTTTTTCATTTTGCACATTGTTCGAAACTTGCTGCAGTGATTTCAGAGGTTATGTAACTGTGTCAGATGCTCATATGAACGACAACTATTTCTCTGGCTTTATTTTCCCAGAAATGCTTCTGGCATTGCTTTTCACAGAAACACCAGAACAGAAATAGCTGTGTGGCAGTGCTGGAGCTTTATGGCCTTTTTAGGTGCATTAAAGATTATTTTTTAACTAGTAGGCTGTTATTAGTTTATTCCTATGTTCCTATGTGATACATTGTTCTGCTTATTCAATCAGATCATATCAGGTACTGATTTTACCTACCTAAATTTCAAAAAAAAAGGAAAGAAAATTTATTTATCTTCTATATTTTAATGACATCTCACTTCTCCAGCACCCTGTTCAGTGTTAAAGCATAAGAGAAGATGGAAAAAGACAGAGAGGGGAAAGGTTGCAGCATGGCCATCACTCCGATGGCCATCACTCTCCTAAATTTACCAGTGGTAAAGCCAAAGTTAGATCATGTATAATGCTACAGAAGCATATATAAGCATGTGATGCTACAGAAGATCCACAGAGAGAAATTATTATCTCAAAGCACATTGCCAACATGGACTCAATTCTACAGAAAGACACCCCTATGAAGAAAGAAGGACAATTCCTCATTCAATCAATGGTGGGTTAAGTGACTCATCAAGGTTACACAGAGGATGCTGATCCTGCTCACTATAAAACTTTCTTTAAGGTTAACAGCAGTGAGATTAGGCCAAATTTAAAGACAGAGTTGGCATAAAATTCGGACCATGGAGCTACACTGACCTTTCCACCACAAGGGCACACCTCTTCACAAAAGAAAAATTATTCATCAAAGATGACTACACTAGTCTGCTTTTCTATCCAGGTAAAAATACCACTGTGTGAGACATCTGGGTGATCTCATCCTGCATCCTGCAGACATACACATACACTGTCAGGCAACGCAAACTTGTTTAAAATGAAGTAATTTATTGCTTTTGTTATTATTTTCCCAAGCAGTAATGTTTCAGAAAAAGAAAAATTATTTCTTCAACTCTTGTGAAAAATGCTCTGTAAAGTAGGGAGAAGGCCTAGAGTACAAAAGAGGAAAATAGGGAAGTGTTTGGCAATGACAGTCTTTCAGCTCTTGTCGTGAAAACTAAGGTTGCATTTCAATACAATGTTCTTTTGAAAGAAAAATATGGTCTTCTTTAAGTATATAAAGCTAATCACAACAATTCATTTTAGAGGGAATGAAACGCTCCAAATGACCTTTATTTTTGTTCAATCTGATTTGGTAAGGTGTTTCTTTTCTGAACCAAATTGTCACCTTTTCATTTGATTTGACAGTTTGGCTGCTGAATAAAGCCATTCATCACCTAGTTTTATTATGATCTTACAGATGAGGAACTGAATTGCAGAGAAATCTTGTTTATTCTTCAAGCCAGCACAGAAAGTCTTTGGCAGGGCAAGAAATTGAATCAGCACTGCCAAACCTGCGCTAATATCACTGTGCTTTCTGTGCCAGCACATCTGCAGGGGTTTGTTTACCTGCAACCAAACACATGAACTAAAATAAAATAGGTACAATGATGTGATCAAAAAAAGTTGTTTTCCCCCTGACAGCATCAATTAGATTTAGAAAGGGAAAATGAAAAAAAGAAAATTAATCACAGCAATGAATTGCTGCTCTTTACAAGAAGTTTGCCTGATTCTTCCTGACACCCAAGGTAATGACAGTAAGAACCATCCTGCTGCTCTTGGGGCTTGCAAGAGCCAGAGTAAACTGGTGAATGCCTCAATGGCATGGGAGAGTGCTTGCCCCAGCTGTGTAAATCTGGGTACCCCCCTCCTGTACAGCTATGTCTGTGAGCAAGAAGGGCTCCCAGAGGTGCTCAGCTATCCCGTTCAATATTAGATCAGATTGGAACAGGTCATTCTCCTCCAGCTTCCTGTCTCTCATGGCTGTTGCTGTTATTTCTGCATCACTTTCTGCTACAGTCAGGCTGTTTCAGTTTCTCCCACAGCAGGAAATATAAAAGCTGTCAGGGATTTCCTTGCACTGGGCCATGTCAGGGTTAATATTCCACTTCTGCTCCTTGCCCCTTTTCAATCTGGTTAAGATTTCCCTACATGCCAAGTTTGTTTTGCTGAAGACAGCTATGAAACATAAAAGGAGGGACATCAGAGTCTCCTGAAACAACCTGAGAGCTGGCTGCAAGTCTAACAACACTTGAAAAGATGGCAATGAAAAACAAACATACCTCAAATTCCCCAGCTATACAGACTCCATTTAAGCATATTACAAAGCATTGTGTGAACTACTGCTCTCCTTCCAGTTCTGTTTTCAGCAAGCATTTAATTTGCAGAGCTATAGTTCTGTATATATGTGTTATTATTCATCAGAAAATCCAAATCATAACATTTGGAACCAGCATCAGCATAGAAAAACCATGTGTGCTTGTACAAGGAAGGTTTTAGATCAACTATTTTCAAAGATTCTTTATCCTCACCATGGTATTTTAACCATGAAGGGTACATTTTACTTCTGAGTTCAGAAGTGTTTGGCACTCAGAATGGAAATTCAGAGCTCAGCAAGGGACTCTGGGCAGTGCCACAATTCTGCTCTCAAAAATCATGGTGATCCCCTGCAGCATGAGTCATCAACAGCGGTGTCTTGATGGGCTGGTCAACTAAATGGGAATCATAAGCTCCCATTGGGGCACACCAGTGCAGGAGCAACTATTTATTCCTTTTCACTACACAGCATGAGAGAGCTTTTATCATGTGCAGGCCACCTCCCTCGCATTCACTTGCAAAGACAAGCTCTTCCACCCACAGCAGCATGTGCTCTGCAAGGCAGCCCCCAGCTGGAATTAGGCTCAGAGCTGGAACTAGCCAAAGTGAACTCAAATATGTTTATCAAGGAGAATAAGCAAGTAAAAAAATCAAAAAAGTAAAACACGAGAAGGGCAAGAAAGCAAACAAAAGGAAATAAGCAGTGAAATAGCTACAATAATTGTGCTGCAGGGTGGTGTTCCCAGTCAAGTGTGTGTTATTTCAAGGTGATGCAATGCAAAGGTGTCAGACCAGTGTTGGAGGGAAGGGGACTCCAGAATGTTAAGGAAAGGCAGTGCCCAGGTCAGGCTGGAAGAGGACAGTGCTTGAAGATCTCATCAGAAGAAAACACAGAAGCATAAGTGTTAACTCTGGCAACTGACTATTAGTGTTTGCAACTGGGTAAGAAAAAATAAAAAAAAAAGGTGAGTGTTAAATAGCAATGCATAAACTTTGATAACTGGAGTCTTCACCCCTCTTGGAAATACTAATACTACTAAGACTTTGTTTCTCCTTTTGTCTAAGGGTATGACAGAGAAAATACATTGTAACAGTCAAACATATGGACTAAGATTTATGGGCTGTCCTCAGTCATATCATTGGGTTGTGAACAATGACCAAAAAACCCCTTTAACAGTGAAAAATGAGTATAGTTATCTCCTAAAATTAAACAAGTGTTTGTTTTTAGTTAAAAAAGACCAATAAAATCATTCTGGTCCAAGATTCAACTATTTGTCTTTGGTCTGATCTTTAGCATTATCCCCTCAGACAACTTTCTAAACAAGAGAAAGGAGAAGCATGGTTCCATTTACCATACTTCTTAGCCTGAGTCCAATCTGTCATATCCTGGTTTTGGGATGAAGGAAGGATTGCCTGCTACCTCTTTATCCCTGGTTCCAGAGATGGCATTCCTCCTTTTGCAGCCAGGTTGGCTTTCCTGATCACCAAGAGTTGCTACCTAATGGTTGCATTCTAAGAGTTGCATTCTAATGGTTTCATGACTGAGAGACTTCAGCAGCTGCCTAACAGAATGTGAACAAGACCAAACCCTGCAAATCCACCTGCAAATTATTAGCTTCTTGCATGAGTAAATCCATTGAAATAATGGAATTCATGAGTAGCCCCATTACAGTGTTCACAGAACTGAAACATAAGCCAGAAAACATTAGGCCAAATGCACTTTTTGTTTCATTGTCCATATCAGCAAGCAAAAAAATATCTGCAAAACAAATACCAAAGTCTTTATTGCTAATGTTAACAAGACAAACCTCACTGAAATAGCCCTGAAATAGATATTTGCAACTGCAGCTTCTGAATACAGAGACCTTAGCATGGAGAGGAAGAAAGATGTGACCACAACATCATTAATCTGATCAGTAAGAAATAAAGGGGTGGTTATAAACACAGCCTTAAAAGTTACCAGAAATATACTGATCTTCTATTCATTACAGACTTTTACTCCTTACTATGGATCTATGGACCTACTTATGCCATCTGGTCTAAGAGGGCAATAGAGACAACATATTGAGAAGCACAGATAACACAAATGCACTTTGTGTGATGGGGAAGATGGGAATTGAGGTGGAAATGTGGAAATCTAGTTCCAGAATCTGATTATCAACCTTTAGTATTTGAAAATCTTGCATATATGCTCTCTACCTAACATGCTATGTGCAGACAGAGGATAACTTTAAATTAGATCAAGCCTGTAGAAGCCTCCTTAAATTATAGGAAAATTCAGTTGTTCAGGGCCCACTAAAACATTATGACTCCATAAGACTTGTGAAAACTTAATTACAGATGCAAACAATATTTCCTATGGAAACCAGCTTGCACACAGGACAGACACTTGAAAAGAGCAGTGTTAAAGCTGAATGGAAAACTTCTAGGTCAGACATTTCTAGCACTTGATTTTGCAGCCTAAATAACAATGTTCAGGTGTAAGCAGTTTTATATGATAATTAATGATGTAGAATTACTATTGTTATTGTGCTCAGTATGCTGCTTCAGGAGACGTTTTCAGAACTCAGCCTCTGAAGATGAAGTGTAGTTTTTGTTTTGTAGTTTCTTTCATGCAAACTATGTTCCCAAAATGTCAGAGTTAACTGAACTGTCACAGAGTCAACTGAGCTGCAGAGATCATAACAAAGGAAAAGAGGCAGAAGCAATGGAGGAAAAAAAAACAGCCCCTAACAGTTTTCATTTGAGTTAGAAAGGCAATAAAAACACCACACAGTGACAGAGGTGAATGTTCTATCAACCTCTTTAAGTAATTGTGTTTTACCAGGTATTGAGCCATAACACTGTAAAATAATGACATGTAAGTGGGACTATAATAACCCAGAGAGACAAAAGGGTAAAAATGGGAAAACAGGAATTCTGACAGTGCAGTGCTGAGGCACTCTATTGGTGACTGCTGGGCTCCAGAGAGCAGTTATATCAATCTCTGAATTTTTCAGCTCCACTTTGTTATTTCACACACACAGAGACCTATTACTATCATAGTATTGATATGCTACTCTTTATTACCTTGTGTTCACAGCTTATGAATAGCATTTTAAAAACACAAGCAAAAACATAAGACAGTTCAAGTTACCAAGAAGTCAAATAAAAAGTTTCCAACTCTTCCCCTCAGTACTTTAAGAAAAAAAAACCCAAAACAACACCAAAAAACACACCAGGAAAAAACCCAAAAAACACTCCAAAAAAACCCCAACAAAACAAACAAGCAAACAAACAAACAAACAAAAACACAATGAAAATTATCACCAGAATTTTGAAGGAAAACCTAGCATGTACTGTTTTACAAGTAAAGGTGCTGAGTTATAGAGCTTACATGAAATGCACCAGTATGTACAAGAAACAACATCCTAAAATATGAAAAAGTCTTCTTTTTGAGAGATATCAGACTGCAGCTCTTAACTTCTGCATAAACATGAAAGAAAGGTGCAAGGAGAAGCATAATTAATGTCAAGTATGCTCTTCAGCTCCAGCAGAGAAAAGTTGCAAACACACTTGCAAACCAGCCCTTTCATGAAGCTTCCACATTGAAAGGTCTGAGATATCCACCATTGCTTCAGGTGGACATCTCAGACAAAGGTCTTCCAAGATAGTCCCATGATAGACCCTGGGGTAAATGTAGGCTGCATTTTCCCATGAGAGAATGACATTGTTATTCTGGAGGGTTTTTCATAAAAAAAAGAAAAAAAAAAAAAGAGACAAATTTTGACTATCAGTTGATGTCTTTGAAAGACTTTTATATTGATGGTTGATCACCATCAATGCCATTGAAATTGGGAGTGCCTAAAATTTGAGTTGCCAAATAGGCACAACAGTTATTAGAGAAACAAAAGCATTTGTGCATAGGGAAAAATAAATATAATTTTGTGCTTGCTTGGGCAACAATCTGGAATGGTTCCTCCATAAATTGTGATGGGATTGGAACAGCTTAGTATGTGAAATAACTGTTTCTTTAGACACATTTTGATAGGAGGTAGACTGATATGTCAGTGACTCTATGGCAAGAAGTCAGGGTGAAAATATTACAATGTTTTTCTGGAATTTCCCCATATTCTCCAGGTAGAGCTGAGGATTGAACTCTGAGGAATCAGAAATACTTCATTTTTTTAAGTTTAAAAAATAATAAAGACATGTACATTTTGAAAAATGCTGTAACAGCTTACTGACTGAAAGTCTGTATTTATTATTTGTTTCTAAAGGAAAGCAGCACAGACTTTCCCAGGCTTGGCTCACTCCTCTCACTTCATTCCAGTGAGAGATCTGTACTATGGCAGGAGTCAGAACAGCTCCCCCTTCCTCTGGACTAGTCTGCTGATAACACACACAGGAAAAAAGATGCTATTCTAAGCTATTTTGGAAATAGCCCATTTCTAAAGTCACTAAACACACAACTTTAACAGGGCTCTGCAGAGCAAACCTATATGCCTGGTCAATATGATAGTCTGTTAATTTGGTAGCTGGAAGAAAGTTTATATTCTGAACCTCTAAGTCTTCAACATTCCAGGAGCATTCTGAGAAAAACTCAGAAAATTTTCTTTACAAGAGCCAGACAAACCCAATAAATTGTTAGAGATGGACTGTGTTCGGTAGGAACACCAACGAAGAGCTGTGTTCTAGTGTCTACTTGCCAGAAATGTAAATTTATGGAGTAAATACCCAACGTCAGAAACACAGAGGGTTCAGGTGCAACCAGCCAAGCTCCAAGCAGGCAGGAGTAACAACAGCACCAGTTCTGCATTGCAGCCCACACTGGTGTCCTGCTGGCAGCAACAGGACCTGATCTCTCTCTTTGTTCATGCCCTTGGAGTTCTAACAGAATCACAGGGAAGACAGCTCCACAAAATTTTAATATGTCATTCCAATGGTCCCAAATAATTGTTTTCAACCTACAGGAAATTATATGTGGGACACCCCCATCCCCCTTCTCTACACAAGCAGTATTGTTATAGGAGTTACCATTATCAAAGAGTTCCCTGGCCTGTTTTGGCAGACTCTAAGATGTCCTATCATTCTACTGCTGGGTCTCTTTCCTCATCTTTAATATCCCTCAGTATTAAAACAAGCAAAGCAAAACAAACAAGCAAACAAACAAATCCAAACAAGCACCCCAAATCACAACACAATAATTTCATTTACTTTCTAAGTTTCTCTCATTTTTTTAAAATATCTAATCCAGGAAATCCCTTCCTACTCAGTTTTAGATGAAGGCATTGCAACAGCTTTGATATACTTTGAGAAGTTCTGCCCATGAGGGAAATATAGAGTTTCTGGGATTCTTCTGACAGAGACTGATTCCCAGTCAAATGGTAGAGAAAAAGAAAGCATCAGTGACTTTGAAAAAGAGGGAGAAGCAAGAGCATAAGTTCAGGCATTAACAGCTTTGGTTCATTTATAGCAGCTGAAGGATTTACAATCGTACACCTTGTGTGAACACCTCTAAGAATATATTTTTTATCTTTAATCTATCTGTTGATGCTATTTTACTTTACACCACCGTGTTTTATGATTTCATCATTCAGCCTCTTCCTGCTTCCAACAAGGCAGGATTTTCTGAGCACATCATCAAAAACTTGAAGGCCAGCCTCATTTGATTCCCTGATGGCTCCTCTGGTCCATACACAGATCTGCAGTTTTGGGGAGCATTGCCCCTTCTCAGCTTGTATGGATCTCCTGTGGGGATTTCTGGTTTCCAGGTTCAGCTGCAAATGAACCCTTTCTGATAAGGAATACTTTAATTTGAGAACAACAACAACAACAACAACAACAACAAAATTCAGGGGTTTTCCCTTACTTAAGGTGCTTTACCAGATGAAAGCCTCCTGTTTTAACAGGTAACTCACTAGACTCAGAAGATTCAGGTCAATTCCCTCTTCATCAGCAGACTCTGTATGTAACCTCCTTAATCTATTCCACAGTACTAGTTCACAGCTGTGAAATGGAAAAATTCCCTGCTTCAAAATGATGAGAAGAGAGAATGCATCAAGGATTGTGAAAAACTCAGCTACCACAGAGAGGGGGAACTTACAAGCACATACACAGTGATAATTCATTTTGAAAGCTGACCTCTGCTTCTCTAGCATTCATACTCCTTGCTCTTTTAGACTCATCCATTTACACCTTATGATTAATATCAGTAATTTAGCATTTCTATTACCCACTACATCATTATAAGAAATACCAAAAAACAATTAAGCAGCTCAAAGAGATGTTTATTTGCTGGGATTTTACATTGAGATTACAGCATATGGGCCATAGGTCTTCTATGCATTTAGGAGCATTTTTCGTCTGTTGTGACCCCTTCATTGCTTTACTATACCATAATTAAAAATAAATTGCATCTGAAAAAACAAAATGCTGGAAACTTTATGATGCATTATTCTTGGGCTGGATTTGTTTTGCTTATTCACTGAGTAATTTGTGAAATTCAGTAATTTGCCATGGCTATCCCAGTCATTAGTGCAAATTATTCTCCTTCTACTGTATTTGTTTGTAATTGCCTTTTGAAATTAATTCATTTTAATTTCTTAAAAATAATTCATTACTGGATGTTAGCTTTCTTAAGAGGGTTTAATTCCTCAAAAGGATTCTAGGATTGTGATTAAGATGCACATTTAGAGGAGGCGTTCTTATATATTCACCTTGGAAATTTGTGCTTCACATATCTAGAATCAGTATGTGCCATATGCTGGGCCACACTAAAATTGCTTGTTTTGGGGTACAACACTCTCATATTTGACTGTCCTGTAAACTGGAAGATTATTCAGCACGTCTGGGGCAGCACTTCCAGTGTAACCCTTCACACACCACATTACTTTCTAGGGAGAAAGCATTCAGGTATGGCCAGGCTTTTCACCCTGAGTATCACACTGAAATCTTGGACATCTTTGTAAATCCAGGACACTTACACAGATGGGGTTTTTTTTGGTTGATTTTTTTGTTTGGGTTTTTTTTAATCAGTGTTTCTCATATGGTAATCCATTGTGAGGAGTATAGAAAGTGCTTCTTCCCCTATCTGGATAATTAATTTCTATTATGATGAGATAAATAATCTAGTGGAGATTAACACTGAATCTTGATCCTCATCTATAATCACCTGACCAGCACAGCCTCCTTTTGTGCAGCTTCTATGTCAGTGAAATTTAGAGCATCCTTGAAGAGCCTGGCATAACAAACCACTCAACAGTTTAAGCAAGCAATCTCAGAATCAGAGGGAACAGAAAAGCAACTCCATATCACTGAAATCATTCTCTGAGCTTTAGTAAGGCTCTAATTACACCTCAGGTTGTAGTGTCCACCCAACTCCTGGTGACATTATCATGTGATGAAATACAACACTTTACACAGAGGCTGAAGCAATTTTTTTTTTTTAATGACAATTCTAGTAATTAGTTAAATATGTACTTAGGAGTGACCTGATTGCAAACTTTTACCCTGATGGCTCCTGTCATATTAAAATTTCAGCCATTCCCTTTAAGGAATTAGATTTTTTGAAGGTGACATTCTGACTGATAAGGAAAGAATAATAATAATGGAAATTTACTTTGTACAATGATTCCTTTCAATGTAACGTGCCTTGGGCTGTTTAAACCACTGAATATCAGCATTTGTCTTCCTTTCAAATCCACCTTTATCCATTCTCAATGGACTGCCCAGCAGGTACCTATCTATCCATGTCCTTTGGTTGCACAAAAGTCTCAGTGAGCCTTTGAGTACCATAAGGCATCTTTATATCACTTACTTAACTTAGGATGTGTGTGTATGTACACATACAATACAATATCTACATACAGGGGAGTGGCATAATTCTAGGTTATTGTAGATGAGGTTTTTGTAGATGAGCCAAAGAAAACCATCCTCATGACATGCACCAGTGCAATTGGATGATACTGCATGATTGAGAACCAAAGAGAGAAGCCAGACATCCACAGATTCACCTTGTTCTGATGTGGCTGGTGATCACAACAAGCCGTGCCTCATTTAGTTTATTTATTAAGCACTGGCAAAGCACTCACAAGTGTGTGTAACACAGGGAAGAAAAGGAGCCTGCACTTGCAGGAATTTTTAGTCTAGGAGAGAGCAAGCAGCAGCAGAGATGCAAAGCAGCAAAGCTGGTGGAATAAGCACACTTTGATGTGCATTGTTAGTGACAACAAGGCTGCAGCAGCTGCAAAAGCCATTTGGAATCAAAGGTTGGAAAGGAAGGATAAAAAGTAGTTCTTATATCCTTATTGGTCATCCTCCTTTTTCTCCTTTCTTCACTCCAAGTTGGGGGGAAAGAAGGGGGTTAGCTTTTGCCAGCACTTAGCAGAAAATCTCCTTGGGAGGACAGCAAGCCAATGGTTAGTTTCCAGGACATTTTTTATGATTTTTTTGTTTCCTAAATAAAATTAAAAGCCTTCTGGGGAGTTGACACATTGCAATTTTTGTTTCACAGAGATTCTATTTCTAGTCCCAACTTTTCTGAGTAGGCTTTCTCACTAATGGCAAAAAAAGGAGCCAAGGAAAAACATTTGTGGATGCTGAGTTCTGTACCGATTTGTGCACAGAAATGGAAAGCTTAAACACCAAAATCTAATGCAGAAGGTGGAGAAAGCTACCTGTTTCTGAGCTTTTAAGACAGTTTTAATGCCATTAGATAGAAATGGACTGAGTGGAATATAACAAGACAAACCAAAAATCCAGCAAGAGCAGCATACCAAAGAAGCACAAAAAAGGCAGTTGGAAGCAGTGTGCCAAGTCCAGAACTATGTTTACAGATGAGGAAAAAAAAAAAAAAGCAGAGCATTTTTACAATGTATGATTAGGAACACCAGCCAAATTACTTCCAGGAAGAATGTCCTATTTACAGAGATCTCTAGAGATTCTTTGGGTTCATTCATATTGTACAAGCACTTCAGTTTAGTTTTCTATCTTCCACATTTGCAGTATATTTGTGGCTATTAGCAGTTCTCTGTGGATAATTATTCTCTAAGCAGCAAAGAAATTTCCCCTTTTCCTCACTCACAAAATCTTAGGAGAAAAACTCACGCCCAAAAGGTATGAGCTCAAATCAGGATTAAGCTGGATGCCTGAAGATGGGAACTCCCTGACAAAACCACAGCTTGTGTAGGAGGAAAACTGCATTACTCTGTTATATGGTCACAGTGCATTTCTTCCCAGCAGTTGAGTTTTCTCATTCTTCCTGCAATCTAGAGAATATCTCTGTATTTGCTACAGCTCTAACAGTAAATAATGGAACAGTTCCAGACATGAACATGAACAGTTCTGGAAATGTTTATGAAAGTGCTTCATTTTGTCATTTAGATGCAGACAGACAATCCAGAAGAAAGAAATAGCTATTTCTCCTTTGCTTTATGAAGTTTTTTACTTCTGACAAGTGGATGAGCAAATATAGGAACTTACTGGTGTCCCTGCAAGTTTTTAATTCCATCATTAGTATCATCTGCACTAACTGCTTTGGGAAGTGTTTTCCAGCCCCTCTTGTACTTTTGATAGTGAATGACTGCACCTATATAATAGGTTGAATGTAGTACAATCTGAAGAATTAACATCTGAATAGTGTTCGTGATTTTCAGACTGAATAGGAGCTAACTAAGAAGTCACAAATTCCAGGAGATGGCATTTCTTGTTACAGTTTTATGTCCTAGTTTTCAACTGCAACCAGGTAGAGCTGGATAAGGAAAACTGGAAGGTGATATATCAGAAGAGCCATTTGTATTTCTTTCCCTGAATCTGTGTTTTTTATTCTAGTTTATCTTCTATCACAAAATGGATGTCAGCTTCTAGTTCCTCTTTCTGGTTACTCCAGGACAAGTAGAGGAAGAAGATACCCAGTCACACACTCTTTTCCTTTGGTCACACACTCAGAGCTGGAGAAGCTCATGCAGCATAGAAATAACTTTTGTAGAGTTGTTATTCTCAAGGAGTCAGATAGGTGACCTGATTGCTCTCTACAGCTTCCTGAGGAAAGCAAGTGGAAAGGGAGATTCTGATCTGTTCTCCTCATTATCCATTGGTGGGATTGGGTGGCTGTTGCGGTGTTGTGAGGATCCCCAGGATGAGGTGAGACATGAGAATTGACTCCAAGGTCTCAGAAGGCTGATTTATTACATTACAATATTATATTAAAAGAAAATGATATACTGAAACTATTCTAAAGAAAGAGAAAGGAGACATCAGAAGGCTGGACAAGAATGAATAGTAAAAACTCATGACTGACCAAAGTCCCGACACAGTTGAACTGGGATTGGGCATTAATTAAAAACAATTCACATGGAACCAATCAAAGATGCATCTGCTGGTAAGCAACCTCCAAATCACATTCCAAGCAAGCAGATAATTATTGTTTACATTTCTTTTCTGAGGCTTCTCAGCTTCTCAGGTGAAAAATCCTGGCAAAGGGATTTTTTCAGAAAATATTGTGGTGACAGGTGGGAGCAACCAAGACCTGCATCAGGAGAAGTTTAAAATGAATATTATCAAGCATTATTTGCCAAAAGGGTGGCCAAGCACCTGAACAGGCTTCTAAGAGGGGTGGTTGATAAAGCTTGAGAATACCACAAAGAAGTAATGGGAATGGCAAAAGAACCAAGCAGAACAAGTTGAGTGCCCTGGTTACTTGGTGTCCTAGATCCATTCAAAGAAAATACAGATGCTGCAGTAAAAGAAATCAATGAAGAATCATCTGGAAAGAAGACATAGAGACCCTATCAGCACTGTATCTTGGGTGCTGTGTCCTAGAATGCAGGGACTAAAAGAAAATTTTTTTGGACAAGCCACAGTGATCACTACACTGGGGTAAGAAATACTGGTGCATTTCTTATGGTTGATGTGCTGGAGCATGGAGACTGCACATGGGGAAAATTATTTAATTCTGTTACATTCATGGTGCTGATATTAGAAAACTGCATACATTTTTAATAGACCCATTTTAATATATTTTAAACACAAGAGGTGGGGGTAGGGAAATGCCAGATAAATTCCTTCATGACTGGAAAAAATATTTTACAGTAGCAGAAGTAGGAAGTTCAGTCTGTTGATTTTATCAGAAAAATAGATTGACAGCTGACTTGATGCCAGCATATAAATATCTTCATGGGAAGAAAATGCAAGATGCTAGAACAGTATCTTTCTTATTAAAGCAAGGACAGACATAGATACGAGAGATTGGAAAGAGAAACCAGACAATTTGAGATAAAAACCAAGCTTTTTTTTAGACAAAAAATATGGTCAACTTGATAAAGGGAATTACAAAGGAAAACAGTGAATATTTTCAAAACAGGACTAGATAGCTTCTTTATATTCTTGCATTTTAGTGAGCTCCAAACTTGAGCTGGAACATCAGCAATAAGGTGAAAATTAATACCTGGTAAGGGTCGGTTTGCCAGCATACATGAGAAAATTGTCCTTGCTGACCTGAAACACTGAATCCAAACTGGTCCCCTTGAGCATGATGGGTTTACTTAATTCCTTCTGTATTCATATCATGGACACAGAATCACCAAATCACTTAGTTTGGAAAAGACCTTTGAGATCATTGATTCCAGCCTCTGACCTAACACCACCTTGTCAACCAGGCTGTGGCACTGAGTGCCACATCCAGCCTTTTCTTAAACACTTTGAATGCAGATTTCTCATATCCTTTATGGATACATTCCAAGAGTGGAAATTTATTGTCATTTTTACACTCTTGGTTTAGATATCTGGAAAGACGGAAGGGTGAGTCAGAAGGCCCTACTTAAACTTTTGGAAGTCATTCTCCTGTTCAACAACCTATTGGGAAAAAAAAAAAAAAAAAACAAAACCAAAAAACTACCAGGAGAAGTACTAAGACAATTTTAATGAAAGTTACCAGGGAGATACTATTTCAATGGCTTCTACAGACTTTGTAAACATGCTGTTTTCAAGCCCTCTGTTAACCAGAACAGCAAAAGCTGTAGCTAGTCGTATTTTAGTGGCTCAAACAGTGATAACAAAACCAACAGCTTTGCTTTTCCCTTCCAGAAAGTAACACTCTCAGCTAGAATTGGCAGCCAGCTGAAAATAAAGCAAGGCCACAAACAGCTGAGGGACAACAGTTGACATTTCTACACTGTTGTACATCCAGGCTTCTCTCCCTGTAATTCAGCTTTTTGCTGCTATTTGGAAACAGGATTAGGGCAAGTAAAAGTGAACCAGGAGTTCAATAATTTGTTCCTCTGCCTTTGTTTGTCTGGTTGCTTTTCCAGAATGACAGGATGCTTTTCAGTTGAAGCAGTTGACAGTCTTTGTAAGTCCTCATTGCAACCTTTTTACAGAACATTTATTTTCTCTTCTGTTTTTTCCCCCTGTAACATTTGCTATTAATGCTACATTTTACTGGTAGAAACTAGGTTTTTTTAAGTGTGAACAATGTTCTTTGGGATGTTAAAGATACAGGGAGAGAGACTATTTACAGGAGCATTTAGTGGCAGGACATAAGGGGGAATAGCTTCAAACTGAAAGAGGGCAGGTATAGATTAGGTATTAGGAAAAAATTCTTTACTATTAGGGTGCTGAGGCCCTTGAACTGTTTGCCCAGAGGTTGTGGATGTCCCACCCATGAAGTGTTTAAAGCCAGGTTGGACTGAACAACCTGGTCTAGTGAAAAGTGTCCCTGCCTCAGGCCAATCTACATTTCTCTAAAATAGGTCTCAGTTTTAGGCAAGTTTTATTGAGAACAGAGAATACAGTTTCAAAAAAATCAAGTAAAACCAACCACCCTGACTGATCCAGAGAATGATATTCTGGCAGACTGACTTTGTTTCTAGCACAACCACATACTATACAGAATGTTATGGAGGGTCAGATGCAGCCACCCATGCTGGAGAGAAGCTCTGCAATTTTCAGTAAAAACTATTTGCTGCATTAATTAATCTTACCAAAGGAGACAAAATCAGTCCTGTAAAAAGGGAATATACTTTTACAGAAATGGATTAGCATTAGCAAGTTTTGCAAAACAGAAATGTGATTTTGAATACAAAATTTGATATAACTTCAGCTAAAAGGAACTCAGACAACAGAGGAGAAAAATTTAAAAAAGGTTTCATGACAGAGAATATAGAAGTTAGTTAGAAGGAACGATAAGAGTACATACACAGACAAGAGAATCCGTATAGGGCACTAAAGGGAATGAGTATTTTCTTAATTTATTGAATAAACAGGGTCTGGATGAGGCCCTCTGAATTACACATTCAGAACAACAGTCTAAGTCTCTTTGAACTCTCCCATTTCTGATAGACAAGGATAAGATAAGACTTCAGCTAGAAAGAATTAGAGTAATAAAATAGAAACCTGTGCAGGATACTAAAAAAGATTTCTGAAAACGGAAACCAGAATCACAATTTTATCATTAGACTTTGTGTTAGAGACAAGACAGTAGCACTCAATGTACCTTTGAGAGTTTGGAAAATGATGATAGGCAGGAAGCTAAGGAAATTTGCATGAGTTGACGAAAGAGTGAATTGTAAGAATCATCCTAAATGAGACCATGCAAATGTCCTTTGGATTAGGTCTCTGCAAAAAGTTATTCAGTTTCATCACAAGGACAGTGCACAAACAATGAGATCATCCACAATTTCAATGAAAAGGCAAGCTGGCAGATTTTTTTAAAACACAGGTGACTGAAAGGTGCACCTAAGTTGTGACTTCTTTAAAGGATTAGTTCTTGTCCTCTCCAATTAAAGATCTTTTGAATTAATTTCCCTGAGCTAATACATTCATAAGTGACCAAATATTGCTTTAAAACATGCCAGTAGGACTGAGAAATTCAAATTGAAATATGGAAATATGAAATTGAAATATGGAAGACTCGACAAAAAAACCCTCAGTTTATTAGTATTAAGAAGCATGGGAGAAAGATGCTCTAAGACAAAAAGAAGTCAAAGTCAGAGTAAATATAATAGAAAAAAATCCCAATAAAAATAAAGATGATGCCTTAAGCATCGTTCAGAGAGAACAATAGGGTTTTGACAGAAATCAGTAGAAAGGGGGACTGTACCAAGGACTAGTAAAGATAAATCCAAAGAATTAATCAAAAAAAAACCACTGAAGACATCAAAACACTTTACATACTTTTTTTTTCAATTAACTGTTCTTAACAAAAAAAAAAAAATCAAGGTTTTCTTTAATTAATTTTGCTTTTTTCACCTTTTGTGATAAACAAGAACAAAATAGTCAATCTTTTTGGTTTTAATAAGGCATTTCAACTCAACCCTTTATTCTCAAGGGCAAAGTGGAAATGGAAAAGGATTTCATTTTGAAGCAAAAAGTGTTATATTGATTTTTTGATACTAGTGTATCTGGTTACTTTTTGAAAGATGCAACCCAAAAATTATATCAATTTTTTTTAAATATAAAAATATAAGAAAGATGACATTAAAGACAAAATCCCCACATTTGGAAATTACCAAACGTGGAAAGTGAATAAGCAAAGGCTTCATTTCTTAACGGTGAGAATATGAGAATGAGCAACCCTGATGTAAGTAAAAGCGTGGCAAGATGCTGAATCAATCTTTCCAGCCCTACTAGTCTAGTGCATCTCCAAACTCAGCATAAGGTAGTGAAATCAGCCAGCAGATCTTCACACACCAGGGTTTTTAGGAAGGTAAGTCACAAAGAAATGTGTCTTGACTGGCATGTGTTTTTTTTCTTGGCAGCCAATAACAGGTGCTGTAAGAGAACAATGGGCTGTTTCACACACACCAGGGCTGAATCCAGGATGAATCCTGATTTCCTCTCTTGTCCAAATGGATATTTGTTTCTGAGAGTGTCTGGGCTGTAACACACAAGTGTGAAATAAATGAGAAAAGCATACAAGATTTAGAGACAGGAGACTCCGTGGAGACAAATGGAAAGGTAATTGCACAGGAGAACAAAGGGATTTATGTAAATGCACCTGGGTACCTTAGGTGAACATTTCAGCGACTGCATGTCCCCATGCAAGGGAATTCAACTTCTGAACTCTCTCTCTCTCTCTCTCTCAACCCTTTTTTTTAATCTTGTTTTTTTTTCCCCCCACAGATTTCTGGCTTTAATTGTGCAGATCTTAGACCTTAAGGATGTTGTTTTCTGTTAATGATGTTACACAAAGCTGACATGAGGTCAGAACTTAATTAATTTCAGCTCTTTGACTACTTCTAGAAGGCAGCAGGAGAGTAGGAAAGATTAATACTTTATGTCTTACGAAAAACCAACAACAATTATTTTAAATAAAAAGACCTTCTCTCTCCAGGAGTAACAAAAATGTAGTGTACAGAAATAGATGGCACAATTTGTGACTGTGTGAATTTTTTATGAAGATGTATTTCAACATTTGCTTCTCCTGAATCATGTGAGTTACAAGCATGGTTTCTGATAAGTATCCTATTTTGGTGGCTCTGACTGTGTACTGCTAATTCCATTTTCAAATCATGTATCCTTAAGTGGCATATGCATGTTTGTGTCCTAGGAACCCATCAGTAGAAAAGAATATTGAGTATATTTGATCCAGTTTTAACAGCCACAGAATACAGTATTTTGTTTGCATATGCAATTGGTGCATCTGTCTATATTTCCTATCAGGAAAGAAAATATTCTGGACTTCTGGTTGGCTTCTGTGACAAACATTGTCAGTAAAATGCAACAAAGTTGTGCCAATCACAGTAAAAAATTCCCTCTGAAAATCTTTCATGCAAGAATAGTAGTTTTTTCACAGAACATTGCTGTATGTGAAACTACTTGCTTTCTTTATAATCAGAGCTTGCTTTTTAAAGCACACTAGAAAAAGAGTAAAGCTGTGTTTTAGTAACAAACAGCTATTTTTATTCTCTTATAATATATTTGGGTACATGAAGGCAGTTTATATTCTGTTTCTGTTCAGGCCAGTTCTGTGGTGAAGTTATGTAGCTACTGTGAAGAGTCTGCAAATAAACACCATATTGCATCTTGGGTGCTGTAGTAATTCTGCTGGCTGTTAAAATTACAAGGCAGATGATCTAAGGGAGAATGTATCTTTTCCTGAAAAGTAAAAAACAAATGAACAAACCAAATCTCAAACTTACACAGAAGAGACTGTGGAAGAAATGAGCGCTCTTACAACTTTCTCTAGTGATGGGCACCAATAGATAGATAGATCGTCTTTTCTCTCTACCAGAATGTCAGTGCAAAAATAATAATGACCACAAATACCTTCTCAGCCAGAGTGATATTTCATCATTAGCAGTACTGGTCCCTTAGCTCCCTCCAGAAAACCCTGGGCTTATGTGTATGTCATGGCATTTCTCTCTCTCATATTTCCTCCCCTTATCTCTTCCTCTTTGCCTCTGCCCACTTTTTTTCTCTTCTCTGTCTCACTCCCTCTCTTTTCCTTTGCTTTCCTTTCCTCTCTCCTCTCATATTTTCCTAGTTAAAATGTCAGTGGATCATTCTCTGCCTGTGTGCTTGTGCACAGAGAGTAGGGGCAGGACAATTACTTGTTCAAAACGCTATAGCACAGCTTCCAGTCAGGACTGGAAGGAGCTGTGTGGTGGCTGAGCAAGTCAGTCAGAGAGGAAGTGTATCTGAGCAGGTTTTAGCCATGGCTGATGTGCAGAATGTGTGCTGAGTGCATGTATGTGGCAGTGGCTGGCACTAGGGCTGGCGCTCGATGGGTGGCTCTGTCTGTGGCTGTAAGTCACCAAGGGCCACCTGACAGCCTTGGCTTAGAAACTGGCCAGCACTGCCCTTGGCCAAGGTGGAGGATCCTGCCTTGAATAACTGAGTGGCAACAGGAACCAGGGCTGAGCAGGGCTGCAAAGCCACTGACTCATCACACATAATAGAGGTAACCTGAGAAGGACTCCCACCTTAGGGCCTGATGGCCTTGGATGCTGCCCTTCCAGTGTGGGTGCAAACCCAGTAAACCAGGGCTTGGTACTGTCAGAAAAGAAGAGAAAGGATCAGCTTCCAGCCAGTAGGGTTAATACAGTCAGCCCTCTCAGCAAGAGGATTTAAATTATTTAAATGCCCTGGTTGGGCTGTGGTGCCATGTCAAGGGCATGCTGCATGTGAGCAAACTGGAGCTCAGGGACATGGTGTGACAGAGAGCAGCTCCAGTCTCTGGGACAGGTGTTGGTGCACAGCAGCAGCTTTGTCCAGGGGGCTCACAAGATGGGAGTCACTGGGAAGGCAGGAGTACCCAGAACAACTTCTGGAAATGTTTGCTGGCCCAGGGGTTGTGCTTTCCTGGATAACTCCATACTGAGGGCTGCTCTGGGCCTGCCAGGTGGGCAGCTTGGCTCTGAAGGTGACATTAGGAGCCCTGTAACAGCATTAAATAGAGACAGGGCATGCAAGTAGCATATTCAATATTACAGTAAAACCCACATGCCATGTAAATGGCCAGAAGGCACAAGGTAACAAGCTTCAGTTAAATAATTCCTTGGCAATATCCCCAAAGAGAAGGACTGTAGCTGACCTGCTCTCACTGCCTCATACCAGGACAATTCATGTCCCTTCAAGGCCTCTCTGACTCAAAACCTAGAAACAAAACCTAGCACACAGAACACAACCACAGGTGGATACAGCATTGCCAAACCTGGGCCTGCATTCACTCCTTCCAAGCAAGACCATTATTTCAGCCTTTCCAGACACTTTCCAACATTGCAATCTTGGCTATCATAGAGGTCATCTCTGAAAAGAAGACAGCTCTTCCATCCAAGCCAATACTGACCACAATCCCCTTCTGTCATGATCTGTTCTTACAAACAGGTTTTGTGATGGTTCATTAATTGATCTCAGAGTGCAAAAAAAACCTGACGTGGCAAAGGGGGTTTCAGTCTCAGTCCTTGGGAAGAGGGGGAGCTTTTCCATATAGGGGTTTCATGTCTCAGTCCTTGAGGGAGAGGCTTCTCCCATCTCAGTCCACCCATCACGGTGGTTGTAAAACAGATGAAGGGTCTTCTGTGGGGACCAACTAAGACTACCTCAGAAAAGTCCAGCCAAGCCAAGAGGTGGGGAAATTCCAGGGCTATTGTTGCAAAGAGCGGGTGCAGGCAAAGAAAGGGCAGAGTGCCCCTTCTCCTTTCACTGGGCTCAGTTTTGCATACAGTAAAGACACCTGTGAACAATGACTTGGCAAGCCAAAGGCTTTGGTCAGGCCTCAGGATCTCGTCAAACAAATATCTTGAGCAAGACCAGGATTCCAAACAAGGTCATTTCGGTGGTCCTGGTTTCTGTCCTTTCTCAATGATCATGAGGCAGATGAGAGAAACTTCGGACAGAGATTTACACCTTCTCTTTAGTTTCTGTCCCTCCATAATTCAGTGCCATTATAGTTACTGAGCACAGACAACCTTCTGTCCCATTAATGGAATAGGATAATGTGGTATTCACATGCCCTCTGAACAGAGAGAAGCTGTGAGACAAGCGGAGAAGAAGGAAAACACAATTCTTATCTCGCTTGCTGTGCCTGTGTTGTACTAAAGTAGAATGCAATATGGAGATTGTTTACCCAAAGTGAGGATGTTTTGTTCCCTTGGCCTATCAGGGCCAAGAAGTGTGTGTGTGTTGGACTGTCACAGGCCAGTCACGAGAGAATCAGAGATGAGTGCAGTGTGATCAGTTGTGAGCAAGAGTGAGTGCAGGGCAGATTCAGTTTAGATACAATGTACATAGTATAGTATAATAAAGTAATTCTTTAGCCTTCTGATGATGGAGTCAGATGCATCATTCTCTCTCCCCTTTGTCCGAGTCGCCTTTGATTTATAATAGGATAAAGGAATAGGAATTTAAAAATTCCAGTTGGAAAATATGCCTGGGTTTTGCTGGTCTTATCTTTTACTGGGAACAACCTTCTCAAATATGAAATTATGTTTAATTCTTTCATTTTTTCCAATAAAAATAACATCCCACAAACAAGTTAAGTTCATCATAGAAAGGCATATTTCCTTTTATAAATTCTTGTAGAAACACTCCATTAGCATATTGGTGCAATTAGAGTACAATTCCCTGAATCCAAATACTGCTGTGAACAGAGTTGTGGGGATTTTTCTTTTTTTTTCTTTCCCTTTTTTAATAGAACAGAATATCTGGTACTTTATATGGTCTAATTGCAAGTAAGATCATACTCGAGAAATGAAAGCCTTTGCTCAAGCTGAGGTGACAGGTAACCTTCAAGACCACTATAGCTTGCTAAGGAATTAGGAGAAAAAACTTCAAAGTGAACTTTTGAATCAAATATTTTGAGCTGGAGCTTTGAAAAGGAAATACAGCTAATTCTAAACACCATCTGTTTGCTGAGTGTACTTGCATGTTTTCAATTGCTATATTCCACACACTGCTATTTACTACCTCAAAATGTCTCTTGGTGTGAAGACATCTCATAATAAGATGCTTTTCCATTTGGGGCTACTGTTTGCCCATGCAGTAGTGTTAGGATTAACAAACTTCTCCAGAATCTGAACAAAGCAAGCAAAACAATTAGTGAAACTTTAAAAAAACAGTGGAAGTTATGCTCTCTGCTATGAGAAGGATGCCTAAAGATTAATTGCAAAAATAAGAATAATTTAGACATTATTTCTCTAATCATGTGTACTTCCAACTTAATATTTTCCCCCATGCTTGTACTTTCTGGTTTTTGATAATTACAAAGAGCTGGCACTGCATGTGTTCTGATACAAATGGTAACATTAAAAGTTTCCTACCCTAAACAGTACTTTCTGGTTTTTTTCCTAACTTTTTAACGATGTTTTCTTTTTCTCTTCCCTTTTAAGATTTTACTATCAATGCAAGCATAGGTAGAAAAATAGAAAAGATTTTATAGAAAAATTACGTATAGAGGCAATACTTAAAGCTTCAAACAGTAATCTGAGTTGGATTGTACTGTTGAAAGCAGGGATTCATCTGCTTTCTAGAAAGTACAGCAGGCACAGTGTGCTCCCCTAAATTATAGCATTTAAGGATGGCCTCCCAAATGACTGTCTGTGCCAGCACAATTGTCTGTGCAGCAGAGAACCCCAGACAGCCAGGGAGCTGCTTCCACAGAAGAGCTAAAAATTATACCCTGCCTTAGCCCATTTCCACATGGACACTGTTCCCATTACTGGCGCACCAGCCACAACACAGAAACATTTTGCAGACAATATGGTATTTCTCTCTCCCTGCCAGATTAAGTTGGAACATTTATATTCCCTAGTGTCGTGGGTAATGGAAAAGTTCCTACAGACAGCATGTTGCCTGTGAACCATGGGTCAAGATTACCTAAGATCTACATTTTGAGACCCTTAGTCAGAAAAATGAACCCTTATTCTTTCAGGAAGCCTGTTTTGAAGCCAGCTGAGGTAAGTAACAGTTACTGAGGAATATCCTCGTGTTCTTGTCAAGAATCTCTGCTTGTTGCTGAATTAACCATAACTATTTGATTCAAAAATGATAGTTGTGATAAATGAAATGTTTCCTGTGTGAAACTCTTTTCACAGTGAAAGCGCTTGCACAGCCAAAGAATGATGGAAAGCTTCCTGTCCCCAGGAAGCAAATATATATACATATATCATTGCAAACATGTAATGTGGTAATTTTACTGCATATAGAACATAACTACTGATGTGTAGTGTAGTCAGTTCAAACATACTGAAAATGAATGATGATGAGGCCAGCAGATAAGTAAAATGTCTTTATGCTGCTATATAATCAGCTTGATCAAGTTGCATTAACACATCAGTGCTGTTTTGGGCTCAGTGCTATTAGCAGATAAAGCACTTAAAAAATTATCCTGACATTTATCTTCTCCAGTTACATTAACCCATTCCCTGCTCCATTAGAAGTTAATTTATGAATTTAAATTTCTTTTCTTGTATCATTACACAAGGTTGTCTGAGAGGAGGGTTGCTTAAGCACTATTTTTGGCCCCTTTGCTTGACATTTTTGTCTTTAATTAAATTCTTTGAGTTATTTATGTTGTACTGGCATCTGTTTGTCATTAGGTCCAATACAGCAAAGACAGTGAAAGTCAATTAATCCAACATTTTCTGATTCCGCTGTGGATCAGCAAAGATACTGAACCATTTCAGTGACACCATTCCACTGCCCTTCTCAAAACAAGCCCTCTCTCCCCCTTCTCAAATGATTTAGGCATATAGTAACATCAACACAGAACAGCTTGGCCTTAAACAATTCCTGAAATCCTCATGGAAACATATATCCAAAAAGCTACTCTGAGATTGGCTAGACATCTTGGAGTCCTGGGAGAATCTAAAGTTTTGTAGCTTTTCTGTTTCAGTACTTGGGGATGCAGTGGAAATATGCTGCATTTTGGTTATCCTGTCTGTTTTGGCTTTCCTCTCCTGATTTTTGAGTGGACCAGAGATTTTCAGTTTTTTCACCACTGACCAAAAACTACTGCACCAAACTGCTCAACCTTCCCACCAGAGTGCAATCTCTGGCACTCTTGGTCTGACGGATGGGATTTCTCAGCTTTCAGCTTGGCATCTGTTCCCTCAGAATTTAATAGGTCTTTTACTTTCAGAGGAAACAGACACAAAGTCAGACTAATGTTGAAAGCCTTAGAAAAACCTCATTCTTGGTGTCACCTCTCTTTCATTTGTCTTTGAGTCAGATCCTCACCTTGAGTGTAACAGAGCAGCTTCATTGATTTAAAGGAAGCTGCACTGATTTACACAGCCAAGGACCTGTCTGCCTCTATTTACAAAGCAGTTCCTCGACCCTTTAGTGGGTATAGGAGCCTTATAATGAGAATTTAGAAACCAATTGTCCAACCAAAATAAAATTGTTTCAAAGTAATGAAATGTTGCCTTAAGTCGCATTAATCTGCTGAGCTGAGTCTGACACTGGTCTTCACATTGTGAGTACCTCTGAGCATCTCCATGTACCCTGCAGACAGAGATCCCAGGCTGGCTTCCAATGAGTAAAGCCACTTCTGAACACCTTTGTAGCCACATGAGTGTAGCATTTACAACAGGGCTTGTTAGTATGCTGAAAGAGCTGCCTCCCCTCAGAATGAGGCAGCCCAGGTAGGCAGGCTGTGACACTGTGCTGTGCAACACAGAATATCCTTGAGACTCAGTTATTCAGAACTGGCCCTCTACCACCTCTGTTTTTTACCTCTTTTAGGTAGAAAAGCAGCTGCTTACCTTCGCTAGCTATGTAGTCTCACAGTCTTTAAATGCACTTATTATCATTGCATCACAATGTTGTTGCTGTTGCAACATGAAAAAGACAGCAACTGGAAAAAGCTTTGCACTAAATTCTCCTTCAGCAAAAAAATAAAAAACAAAAACCAAAAAAAAAAAAAAAAGCAGAGCATTGAAACTATTGTCCAGAACTCCCATGTTTAAAGCTAGCCTGGATAACAGGGGAACTTCTCAGCACCTCCTTCCCTTTCTTACTCAGGAGGCATTGAAACAAAAGAAAACAGAGAGGTTAATCCAAATGCGTGCTCAGCTACTGTGCTCTTCAGAAAGTGTCCAGCATTCACTGATAAAAAATGCTATGGCTTGGAGATCAGTGCAGGCAAGAGACTGGAACTGGCACTAAGAAAAGCAACCTTTGTGAATTAAACAAACAGAGATTTGCTCAAGTTTTTGCAAAAAGTTTGTGGTAGAACAAGAAATTCAGGTGGGATCTCTTGAGCTAACATACATTTCTGTAGGACGTCCTTCCTGTCTCTATATAGCTAGAGGGAAATGTCTGAAAAAACAGCACATTTTGCACTGCTCTCTAAAATGATTCTGTGTTCTTGTCAGCTGATATATCTTTCTTCATGAAAATCAGTCTCTCATCATCTAACTAGCCCTGCAGCTCTCTCTGCATAGATTGTCATAACTGAGCCTTGACTCTGTTTTGCCTTTGAAGATAAGACAGCGTGTTCTTATAGCAGTATCTGTCTAAATTTCCTAATGTGCCAAGCCAGGGGCTGGTCTCCTCCTTCTTCCACTTTGTTGTTATTTCTCTTACATTAAAATCTCTGAAGGCTGATATAAAACTCTGAGAAGTCCATGGAATGACCCATTGACTTGACGAGAAATTGGATCCAATATACAGCAACAGTTTAACTTAATTTGGTAAAAAATTTAATTTAACCTAATTTAGATTACCTAAGCATCAGAACTAGAGGTACATGTAGCAATATAGGATGGTTCAGGGACTTCACCCCCTCCCACCAAGCCATCACCATTGAGTTAACTATGACACTGGGAGCAAAGTACTCATGTCAAAATAGCACTGCCCTCAGCCTAATGATTCCCCCAAGAGGCAAGGCTCGTTAGCTTGTGCACTGTGCCATACTAATGTGCCATTATCTGGAATACTTCTATGCCTTCAAGCCAGTTTATAGAACCAGAAATGCCCTGTGGAGCTAACAGACATGAGTCGTTTCCCCCATTCCTATTAGAAATCAGGGTATCAGTCCATCCCTTTGTTAACCACTGATGAAAAGGTCTGGGGCCTGCTGCAGAGCTGGTCAGCTATCTCTGGTCATTATGGCAGAAAAGGAGCCAAACACTCTTGTAGTAAAACCACTTGTGCCTAAATGTCTGATAATTTTTTTACACCAAGGCAGCATGTTCTAGTGTGGACAAATTACTTCTTCTCTCTACCCAAGAAGTTCATCAATTCCAACAAAGATTTTGAGGTATCATTTATACGTGTGTGTCTGTATTTGTGCATATATGTATGGAAATCAGTGTGTTCATATGAAATAAATGGAAGCAATTACAAGCCAGCTGTTTTGAGGCAACGTTTAAAAAGAAATTTAACCATTTTTCTTGAGGTTTCTCCTGATATTTTCAATGAAATATCTGAATTTCATAATGAAATAGCAAAATTTCTTGGCATTTAAATGTTTCAAATTATTCACCTAACTAATTTCACAGGTGTAACATACATTAAATAAATACAGGACTGCCCTGTGGTACATAAGTGGTCTACATTGCATATATGTGGATTCTTTCCAGATTAGAGGTTTTCCTTTTCCTGCCATGTAGCCAACTATTAATCTTCCACTAGGACATTTATTTATTTATTTTCTGGGAATTCAATCCACAATTTTGCTGACAGTTGTGACTGATGGGAAAAAAATGGCAGAAGAATGCCAGCAATGTCTTCAAAATCAGCCTAATTCACTCTCTCAATAGCATTTCAAAATTCATCAGTTGTCACTGCTGTCCAGATTCTGGGATGAAACCATCTTACCTGAAAAGCTGAACATATGGAATTTGTCAACATTTGCTCACTGCCTCTGCTGCTGGTTGCACAGCTGATCCAATTCAAACACATCTTCATTCCTTTAGCTGGCTGGCCCTGTTCCTTTCAAGGATGACTAGATCTTACCTCAGCAGCCCCAGTTCTCCCTTTTGAGTGACAACTTCTGACGTTTCAGACTTCAGTGAACCGCAGAATTCAGTTTAGAAAGCATCTAGTTTCCCCTCCAGTCAGTAGGTACCCTCGACATCTTAATCCATGCCTCTCTTGGGGATCTCTTTAGCTTCCAGACGACCTCCAACTTTGTCTTGTTTTGCAGGTTTCAGCAATTCACTGACAATTCACTTGTTTTGTCATTGAGCTCCAGTGCAAGATGCCTTTTCTGTCACGTTTGTACAGAAAGCTCTATCTTTTAAAATTGCTTTCAAGCTTAACTTCCCTCATTGTACAAATCCTCATCTTTCTCTGCCAAAGCATTTTCCAAGTTTCCCTGGTCTGCTCCTCTAAGAGAACAAAGAGAACTACAAAGAATAGCTTGATTGGTTTTTTTTTCTGCAAAAATTCCACCCCACTCAGATATGTCAATTTTTTTCAAATTTCCCATTTTTTCCTGCTATTCATATTGTTACTAATACAGGGAAAATATGGGACTAAATAACAACTCTGAATTCTGCTTTCTTTCTGGCGTCCCTGAGCATATAAACTTCTCATTTTCATTTGACTTTAATTATTCTTCATATATACTAAATGCTTATTTTCTCTAAAGTTTAGGTGCATTCCTAAACAGGCACTTTTTTATCAAACAGGAATTCTATTCATGGGTCAGACCTTGCATTTTCTTCCTTTGCAAATATTAAACATAGAACAGTAGACATTTGAAAATCAAGGATGTTTATTTAGCAACAGTTAGACTTTAGTATAATTGCCTAGCTGGTAGAAGTATTTTTAAAAATCATCAGCTGAAACAGAGATATATATAGATATATGATAGATAGATATAGATATAGATACAGATATAGATATAGATATAGATATAGATAGATATATAATTCAATCTTATCTAATGCTACACGGCAGTAATGCCAAGTTACAGATTTGGCAAAAGAGGTCTGATTGTTCTTTGTGTCTTTTAAGGTACTGCTGCTGTTTGTTTCTCATTCAAACCTGTCCCCACATATATTTTCATCTTCAGCTGGTAACTGGTGGCAATTAACATCACCTTATTTGCCTTTAAGACAGACACTCTGGAGAGAAAGAGCATTTGAATTAAGATGCCAGGCTGAAATGCAGGCACATGCCCTCTTCTGGGAAGTCTTCCAGAGACACAAAAATATCTGGCAGAGTAATGGGTTACACAGCTGAAAAGCCATGGTAAGATTCAATAGAGACCTCATCTGCAAAAGCTCAGACTGGCTTTCCTTACAAACTATAGAGCAATACTACAGGCTTTCCCCAGAGATCCAAGGTGCTTTTAGCCCTTATTCACAGGCATTCCTCATGGATTTTTTTTTATTCATTTTTGCTTTCTTGTTTGCAAGAGTTTTCTGTATCTGCTTGTTTACACAGAATAATGTAGCAGACTCAAAAGCCAGCTCAGAGCAAGATGATGTGGCAGACTACAGAGATACTAACCAAGCTATTTGATCCTATTTGTTAGCAAAGCTGGTCAGTGTGGGTGGAACAACATTCTGATGTATATTCTTTGTACTTAATCCTGTAACTTCTGAGAAAGGGGTTAAAGAGGAAGATGGCCATCATGCAGATTAAAAAGAAACCAGGGAATTACATGGACTTTTGATATAAAGAAGAAAAAATCAACCTGAAAAGCAATAAATGGGAAGCATGAAGCTTCTGTAACATGGAGCAAAGATGCCGGAGTGGACACAGAGGGCCAGACAAAACCTGGTCTGGCAGAGACAGGAGCTGCCAGCCAGCATGGTCACCTCTGCCCAGGCCTTGCAGAGCAGCCTTCCCATCCATCCCACACAGTGAGGAGCCAGCCATAGTGAGGACTGACAATACTGGGTACAATGTGCAGGAACCCACACCTCAGGGGCCACAGATTAACTGCCAGGCTGCTTTCACAGCAGGTGGATTGTAGAGAGCAGCATCCCCAGCACAAGGGGTGAGTGAGCAGAGGAACCTGCACTCTCAGAGTGCCCTCACAACCCACTGGCTGTGGATGGGCTGGGTGGGAGAATATGTACAACTCTGCAGGGTGAGGGCAAAATTAGCTTAGTTTTTTTTTTTTAGGATTCCTTCAGAAGGATGGTTTGAAATTTATAGGTGTTATTATTATTTTGAAAGTGTGCCATTGTGGTTTATTTTTTGTATAGCCAATGCTGTCCAGTGTGTAAAATTCACTGATTGGCAGATAATTACATCAATAATAAAATAACAAGTTATTTCAACCTTGATTTGATTTAAATTGTGTGAACCAACTAGGTTTGGTTTTTTTGTTGTTGTTGTTTTTATTTTTTGCCCCTAAGACATGTTGGTCTTTAAAAATAACCAGAATTGCTTGTTTTTTGAGATACAGTCAAGATATTTTTGTATCATTGAGAGCAAGGGCTGGATGAGGTCCCAGAAGACCTCTTGCTTCTGTTAAACATTGCCTGCTTCTGTTAAACATCCCCTTTCTATCTGCTTGATGTTAGACAGGTCTCAGAAGAATTTTTTTCCTTCAGAGCCCCTTTCTCTCCTGGGTTTGGTCATATCCTTCTTTACCGTACCTGATGACAATCACTGGCCTGCTCTGACTGTTTCACACCTTTTTGCAAGAAACCATTTCCAACAGGACAGGCCAGAGGTTTTCTCCCAGAAATCTGCTGCTGAGGCCAAGAGCAGAAGCCAGGGACAGCTAGGAGAGACAGAGGAGAGGCCTTTTATTTGTTGCAATAAGAAATTTCTCATGTATGTGTTAACACATAAATGAAAACAGGAAAGAAAAAACAGTAGGAAGATTACTGAGGAAAACAGGAAGAAGATGTAGAAGGAAGAGTATTAGAAAGCAGAGGAATAGACTGAGTCAGGGGATGGAGGAGTGACACACAGGAAAACAGCCCTGAGAGTCTTTAGTGGAGCTGAACAGAAATTCGGAGAGCTGGAAAAAGAAAAACAAAGCTCTGCTGAAGGAGAGAGAATAAGGCAGGAAATTAGAAGGAATGACACAAAATACAAAAGGAAAAAAGACGAATAAAGAAAATGTGGGAAAGAGATCAAGAAAAAAGAGAGAAGCAGTGCAATATATGTTCTCCAAAACTTCCATTAAAATAATGGAGAGAGGGTTTAATTTAATTCCCTTTTCTGTGTTGCACATTACTTTAAAATGACAGACTGTGTTGCTACACAGTGCATACACATTTTTTAGATATCTACAGAAAATATTTTTATTTATTCCATTTCGAAATTTTAATAAATTAATGAATTCTCCATTCAAGAAATGCTGGAGGGAAAATAAACACACTATTTATGCAGAAAAGAACAAACAAGCAAAAATCTTACAAATGTAGGATTTTCTGTAAATCACACCAATTAATTCTATTTCAGTATCTGTTGTAAAAGTATCTGTTTTGCAAAACATTAAAGGACCTTGATTTTTAAAGAATGCCTCCCACATATTCTCTAAAAATCAGACCATTCTGAAGTGTCCAGCTGGCAACCAAAATCTGAGACATGCAAAGTTAACAATCATGCCTGGAAACCAAAAATCACATTTTTGTCACCCTTTACATCCTCCTCCCTGCCCACACAGACTCCCTGCTGGACTTGGACATGGAGAGGTCTCCGTGCTCAAGACAAAGTCCATCTCAAGAATGATGTCAGCTTCTCCCTCTGATGTAACTTGCTGGAAGTTATTAATCTAATTCCTCTCTTCTGGCAGTTTCAGATGTGGACAGACAGCTATGGATGACTGAAGTTTAATTATGTTTCTAAGGATGTAAATGAACCCAGAGGCTTAGGGAATGGGAATGTGTTTTAATAAGTACCAACACAGGTAAAATAAATAAACCTGCTATTTAGTTGGATGGGAGAAAGAGCAAATTTATATTAATTATCTCTTTCTTCTCATTATAATTGAAGGGCAGCTCAACTAAAAACCCCACTCAAGCAGGACTGTAGAAAAAAGCTGCTTCCACAAGGTCACTAGCTACATCTTTTTGATTTCCCTAGCTAGAGAAACAAAATTCAAGTTAAACTGAAGAAAAAAATTATAACCATTTCTTTCAAAAATACCTAAACCTTTCACCTCCTGTCACAGACATGCACAGCACTAACCTGCTTCCAAAATTGGTACTAATCTCGGAAAAGCATGCACTCTCTCTTCCTATTAGCAGAATTCCAGTGAACATTCATGAATTTACTATTTACAGTTTCAAAAATATAGGAAGAAAGTAGCATGGTCCCAAGATATGTATATGTGGGCATATATACTGAAGCTCTAAATTTGCTAGCCCCTGAAAAACTCCCCTAACAAACAGCTGTTTTCTCCACACTTGGAATTTTAATCTCTTTATTCTTCTTAATATAATTTGTTTTATTTTATTTTTAAGTATTAGAATCAAGTTTACAGGCTGTGGTGATCAACTGGTAGCACTACTGCAAACAGAATTTTGCATTACTATAATCAGTCAAAATTATTTTCCTCTTTTCTGACATGATTCTGTGCAAAGGGAGAAAAACACCATTCCTGAGGCTGCAATGTCAAGGAAACAGTATTTTCTTAGAACAATGTGGTGGATAACCGTCTTGGTTTCTTGATCTCCAGAAGGCTCTGCAATCCAGCCAATATGGATTCACCCAGAATTCATTACATACAGATTTTTCCCATCTAGAATAACAATCAGTTTACAGTAGTGGCAAAAATGTATCTTGCTGATGGCACTTGTCACTGTCCCATCAGATGAGTGCATGTTGCAAACTTAATACCCCTAAAATGGGTTGTTTTCTTCTTTTTTTTCTCTTTGTAAGAGTTTCCATGTGGTTGTGGTAAGTACTGCTATTTCTCTTCCAAGAGTATTGACTTGTGACTTTTGACTCCAAAAATTACTCCCATTTTGTCCTCTTTGTTCAGCTATTAAAATAGCAGTGTTTCATTTTTTTTCTAGAGATTCCCCAACTTTCCAATTAATCTTGTCCCTCTTTCTGTCCTTTACCTGACTGCTACACCCTTAAAGTTACAGCTCTCTCCCAAAAGTCAACCAGTTGGTAGAAGGAAATGTCTGTGATGTTACAAAAGAGAAATATGTCTAAATGGATGTGTGTCATGTTCCTTACATGCTGCTCTGGTCTCCTCTAGCCCAGTTTGTAAAAACATCCCATTGCTGAGTTCCTGCACAGCTTCTCTGGCACACAGTGTCTTTTTTACATCCTAGAGGATACTATGGTCATTCTTTTTTTGCAGTTTTTACTACTTTTGTCTCTGTCTTTCTGTTCATCAGAGTTGCTTCAGTGCACTGCATTGAAAATAAAAACCATGAGCAAGACAAAAGCCATTCAATTGTCTTTTACTGATCTGAGGTGGTGGGGTGGTGTTTATTCCAACCCTGAGCAGTGGATTGAAGTCCCCCATCTGTTTACAAATCAGAGCTTTGAAAACTTTAAGATTCAGATTGGCTCATATTTTAGGCTTCACTCCTGATTCTCTTGATTTGCTTCACAATGCAGTTTGCAGTTAATTATCTTACAACACAAGCACCTCAGAAATTGCTACCATACTACTAAAGACACTGAAACTCTGAAAAGAGAGTCCTAATATTCCATACTGACAGCTATGCTTCTATGCTACTTCCACACTTTTTTTTTTTTTTTTTTGGAGCACAGACAGAACAGCTGCTTTTGACAATGGAAGCTGTTATGATCATTTTAGTCTAATTTAAGAAGCATTCAGTCCTATTCCAACAGCTATATCAGATGTGTCTCTGTCTGTGCAGACGACTCTGTCTGCAGTGAGTGCCCTGGCATTGGGCTTCATTCCAAAGAACTCATTCCCAGATGCATTCCACCCCCAAAATAAGGCATGAGACCATGTAAGAGCTACCTTACTCCTCTGCAGCTACTGCAGCTGAAGGTGCATCAAGCAAGTAAAGAAATACACGCATGACTCAGAGTCCTGCCACCCTTATGAGTCAGTGACTCAAATATCTCCACTGCTATCATGGAGAAAGTGCATTGCATACCCAACCTCAGATGAAGCTTCTGCTGAACCTTCAAGCATAAGCAAGCCATATGTTTTATGTTGTAGGAATCTCATTCTTGGCATAATTATCCACTGGTTTAAAATGCAGTGCAGTAGGCAGTAGGCACAGTGCTCCACTTATTAGGTGTGACCCTTAGAAGCACATCAGCATGTGGTGGGTTGACTTTGGCTGGACAGCAGATGACCACCAAAGCTGCTCTATTCACTGGATAGAATTGGCTGGATGGGGGAGGGAAAATATAAAGAAAGATTTGTGGGTTGAGGTAAGGATATGGAGACATTATTCACAAAACACAGATGAAATAGACTCAGCTTGGTGAAATTAAATTATTACCAATAAAATCCCAGCAGACTAATGAGAAATCAAACCAAATCTTAAAATGTCTTCCCCATACCTCACTTTTCTTCCTAAGTTTAACTTCACTTGTGCTGGTTTTTTTTTCCTCCTCCCCCAGAGTCACACAGGGGGTCAGAAAATAGGGACTGTGGTCAGTTCATTACATTATGTTGTGCTAATCTTTCATCCTCAGCACGAAGACTCCTCACATTCTTCCCCTGCTGCAATGTAGGGCCTCTTCCACAGAGGCAGCTGTCCATGGACTTCTCCAACACTGGTTCTTCCTGCAGGTAGCAGCTCTTCACAATCTGCTCCAGCATGGGTCCCTTCCATGATGTGCAGTCCTTCAGGAACAGACTGCTCCAGTGTGAATCCCCCACAGGTTCCCAAGTCCTGCCAGCAAACCTGCTCCAGTGTGGGCTCTTCTTTCCATGGATACACAAATCTGAAAAAGCTTGCTCCAGTGTGGGTTCTTCTCTCCATGGGGCCACAGGTCCTATCAAAAGCCTGCTCCAGGATGGGTTTCACATGGGGCCACAGTCTCCTTCAGGCATCCAGCTGCTTCCCAGTGCGGGATCCGCCATGGGCTTCAGGGGAATTTCTGCTCCAGCGACTGCAGCGCCTCCTCCCCTTCCTTCTCCTTTGCACTTGGTGTCTGCAGGGCAGTTTCCGTCACATATTCTCACTGTTTCTCCTGCTGAAGTTGTCTTTTCCTTCCCCCCTACTTCGTAAATACACTATCCCAAAGGTGTTACCACCCTAGCTGATGCTCTCAGCCTTGGCCAGTGGTGGGCCAGCCTTGGCGCCAGCTGGCACTGGCTCCATCAGACATGGGGGACACTTCTGGCAGCTTCTCCCAGAATCCATCCCAGTACCAAAACCTTGTCATGTAAACCCATTACAGAGCAACATTAGTAAATAATATTGTAACAAATAATTTTTTTTTAGCAGGATACTCAGGAGAAAATTGTAGCAGGTACTAATATTAAAACCAGAGAAAATAATCTAATTTTGGCAGCAAAAAGGCAAAAGCTACAGCTGAATACCCCAAAAAAAGAAATAGGATGTTGTATAGCACTGTAGGAACACTGGAATTTTTTTTTTTACTATGAAAAAGTAATAGTTAATTTAACATTATCTAAAAGAAAATTGAATTCTTATAAGCTACTCTCAGATAATATCTTCTAGCAAAACAGTGAATTAGAGGGCTTCTACAGTTTTTTCACAGAAGTAATCTAGGAACCAGATTTAGTCCTTCAAGTACTAACCCTGCTACCCAGAGTACTGCAAGCAAACTGTGTCCACAAAGAATATTGTTCACTTCCCAGGCACATGCACCTTCCAACAGTTGCTGCTAAATATGGTTTACTTTACTGAGGCTAGGAAGTTACTTTCAGACCTCAGTAACAGAATAGTGAATCTACATTATAAACCTCATTGATGTCCGGAAAAAAACTGCCTATTAGCAGACTTCCTTCCTACTTCTCCTTTCTCCTTTCTCTCACAGGCTTATCTTATTTGCACATCTGAAATGAAACTCATTCTGACCTTGCTTGTGTCTACAAGACTTGATCAGCAGCACACATATCCAAATAGGATACAAAAGAACTTCGATTTGCAATTATATAATTAGCCTTATTTATGGCTTACTTAGATGTGTTAGCAACTTTGAGTTTATTCCTACATTCTTAGCTGGGAAAAAGTATGAAAAACCATTTGACAGCTCATGCCTTACACTGCAAATAAATGCAAGGATGCAAAAAGTAATCATGCTTGACCTCTATATTGAAGGGCTGATAAGTCACCAGATTCTTAAAAACTTCATCCAGAGGAGTCAACTTCTTTGAGAGTAAATGGTATTTATATCTATGCAAGCTCAATCCTCTTGAACAAATGGGATCACGTTGCTAAGCCTTTTAAGTGACTATCTATATGCAATGCTGACTGAAAGCCATCAGCCCACAACTCATTTCTCCAGGCCTTGAAAATTAGACTTGAAAAGACTCAGAGAGGTTAAAGGGTGTGATATGATTGCCATACAATAGTGGTGAGGTCAGGTCTCTGAAAAAGTGAAAAGGGGCAAGGGAAGCTGCTAAGCCAAGGTATGGAGGTGATAGGTATTGCTGTGGCTCATGACACAATTGTGACACAATTCTCAGCAGCTCTAGGTATGGCTGGCCTGAGTTGGGATCATCCACAGCATCTGCTGAATGGTGAGTTTCTAGCTTGAAACATACTCCTGCTACACTACCATATAAATTAAATGGGCCTTGGACTATTCCATGGCACAGAGGCTGATATCCAGCCCGTCCTGCAAACAAGATGTTTGCATGAAAATAACCTTTTGGGAATATTCTCACTGGATGTTAATTCCCTAAACATGCCTTGGGTTAATGCTAGTTGACTTAGAAATGTGGATAAGTGAATTCTATTGCCCAAGATATTTTTTTCCATAATTTCATATACTGGTAAAAACAGCCATGAAGCACCTCTATCCCTCATTTGTGGTGCTAGAGAACTTGCTCCCCTTCCTATCCCTTCTCCACACAGTTGAATTTTGAATTTGAATTTGTCAGGTCCTGACATAGTTCAGACCCAACCAGTAAAAAATTACCAGCCTGCCACTCACTCACCCAGTTTAATGACACAGAAAAGGATGCGAATGGCACTGGTAACAGCAATGATAAAAAAGTTAGAATATACAAAACAGGTAATGTCCAATGCAATTCCTCCCCACTTTCCAACCAATGCCCACACAGTTCCCAAGCCATGATCCCTGGACAGCTTTCAATCCAGTTAATTTACTGAGTGTGGCACCAAGTAATACAGAATCTCCCTTTGGCCAGCTGGTGTCACCTGTGCTGGCTCTGTCCCGTCCCAGCTCCTCGTGCCCCTCCAGCCTACTCACTGGTGGGGCACGAGAAGCTCAAGTCCCTGACTTGGTGTAAATATTACTTAGCAACAGCTGAGTTCATCAGTGTGTTACCAACATTATTCTCATACTAAATTCAAAACACAACACCATAACAGCAAAATGGGAATAAAATTATCTCTATAAATAGGAATAAATTAACAGACTGCTGCCTCCAGCCCCAGTGATGCTGATTCCACATCCTCTGATTTCACCAGACAGGGTTTTCTGACATCATATGGCCACCACTGACCTCTGATGCTAATGTATGAAACCTAGCAGTGAAATACAGAACTTTGTCATCTAGAAATGCTCACAAGCTATCTGTATCTAGGAGCTGCAATTTAAGAAAAAATTGCCTATGAAGAGAGCTGAATTGAATGCAAAAGGCTGGTTCTTTCCCCAGTATGCTGTTTTGATCAAAATCACAGAGCTTTGGGCTAAGTAGGTCAAAACATTCAGGAAAAATGCCATAAGAGCTACTTTTTTAATTCTTTATTTCCAGCATGTGAAATTTTTTACCAGCAAAAAACAAGGATAATGTATTTGAGATGTTTACGATGAAACAGTTTTTTTGCCTGCATTGTTATCTTCCTCTTTCCAAAGCATTAATTGTACTGGGAAGCATCTCTCCCTCTTAATTGGGAAATTTATCTCACCTCAGAATAAGAACATAACCACAGATTTTTGGAGAGTAGGATTGAAAGCTATGAACACAGACTTTTCTGCTTCTAGGAAATTAAACCAAAATTCTTTACTAAGACCAAAAAAGACTGTGCTAGACAAGCACCAAGCTCAGAGAGCATGGAAGCCCACAGTGCTGAGTATTTCATCATCCATATTTAAGAAGCCTGCCCTTTATCAATTTGGTAAAAGTTATGGTTTAGACCCACTAGTCACTTCCAGAGAGTTGTTGATAGGTTAGAGCAGAAACAGTATTTTCCTGATGTAAAAATGATGTTTCAAAATTCAGCATCTTTGTGCCTCAAAGCTGTTTTTATTCTCCAGAAATTTTCAAACAATCTATTTTCAAACTATAAGATAGCAGACCTTTGGGGTAGAGCAGGCTGAATGGAATCTAGGAATTGTCCTTCCCTTGATAAAAAACTGGAGAAAGGTGAGATCTTCACAAGGAGGATTTTATCTTGGAGGTAATAGAAAATCCTTGGTTGATACTAATCCTTCAAAACATTGGAAAATCTCCAGGAGGAAAATAGGTTTTCCCATTGAACTTCTTACACAATCTGCATGCAACTTTTTACCTGCTGATTCAGATAATTTTTTTTACAAACTCCAGAGGGATGCATTCCTCTAACCAACACCTGTCTAAGCAAGGTTTGCAAAGTTTTTTCCATTTAGAAGCACACCTCTACCACAGCCACTCATCTGTGGGACTGATTTCTTGTGCCCATTGATATTTTTCTTGTGGTTGGGGTTTTTTTTGGTGGTTTTTTTTTGTTTGTTTGTTTGTTTGCTTGTTTTTTCTTTGACTGAAACTCAACTGATGTGGTTCAAGTCAGGTCCTGAAAAGTTTCCTCTGTTCTTTCCTTCAGACAATTTCACCAAATATTAACCTTTAAATAAACTCATAATTTTCATAGTATTTTACACAGGGAAGACTGAAACTATAGAGCTAACAAGCTGATTTGGCAATGCAAACTTTCAGTTTCTCTTTATGTGCAAACTGTATATTTTTTATGTAGTAGGCTATTCTAACACAGTATGTTTCTATAAGCCATTATAATGCTTACTATTAGATAATATCTGAAAAAATAGGTAATTAGCCACAAAGTTGATGAGAATGGGGACGCTTAAATCTTGTCAAATACTTTCTGACATAAAAGAAATTGCATGGAAACAATTCGACAATGCATTAATAAGCAGATGGATTTTCTTTCCACTTTTTTCTTAAGAAGTTTAATGTGTTTGACAATATGTGGAGAAAACCTTCTTCAATACATGAACACATGGGTTGCTACAGAACTGGCACTGAATACTTGTAAATGTGAGTGTTGTCACATTGCATGAATTGCAGAGGAATCAACCAACAGTAGAAAAAATTTCTCTTTGTCCTTCATAGTCCACAACATTGCTTTTTCTACAAGTTTTCTATATGCAGAATTATGCAGTCCACTAGGTTCTACCCTTTTCAGAGACCTAGGTTTGTAAATCTTTGTAATTTCATTTATTTCAGTGAAACTGCCCATCTTTGTGTGTCAACGGCATCTTAACTGACAATATACATTAATGCTGTTTTCACTGCATTGTATCTTTTTCACAAATTGGTCCAATAGGTTAGCAAGTAAACACATTATGCAGTGTAACCAGAAGAAACACTACCATACCAGGAACATAGCTCACGACTTCTGACATCTGCTTTTAGGTTTCCCAAAGGGGTTCTACGAGACTTATTACTTGTAGAGTGTGGATATGCTGTGATAATTAGAGAATACTCTACATTCCATGTATTATTCTAGCAAAGACTATCTATATTCTTTTACCAAATAAAATAAATCATCAAAATTATTGTCCTTTAACTTTGTCCAGAAAATGTAATTAATGGAAAAATATCTAAACCATCAGATTCAAACCAGAGCTGTAACATACTGGTAATAATTCTGGGTTTAAAAAAAAAAAAAAAAAACAGGAGAAAATAATCATTACATAAAAAGAATCAATATTACAATAATGAGCTAAAAACTAGTCATGGAAACAGCTCTAGAGTTCAGAATATACCCCTTTAGGGGGGACATTGGCTCCACTGGTAGGTGCTTTTCTTTGTGAATGGATTCAGCCTTTATTACGTGAATTGGGTGAGAATGCAGTGGGACAGCAGTGACAGCTGTTTGCCAGCTCTTGCTACGCTGATGCAACATGCACTTACTTTTATCGACACACTGAGACAAAAGAGTCTGCAATATCATCTTGTAGTTCTATTAACCAAGATGCTTAGATGGCAACAGTCTTTCCTGAGAGTTGCTTAAAATTATAAGAACCAGGTAAGGGAGGAGAGAGCTCAAATACTTCAGACATTGTTTTGAAAGCATTCAAAGAGAAGACTTTAGATTTGTCTTGACATGACACACTCCTTCACACTTTTGTTTATCAGGGTGTTTAAATGCATTGCTGATGCACTCAAACCAGGTGGGGTGAAAACCCTAAACCAAAGAGTTTCGTTTACTCCTCAGCTGGAAGTTTGTACAGTTACTTTAACTCTCTAACCGAAACACCACAGCCTTTATCCACCCATACCCAATATTTAAGCAAAGTTCAGCTTCACAAATTCATCAGACATGAGTATGCTGGAGTAGGGTAGGGGACTCAAGAAGGGATTTTAGAAGAAAGAATCAGTTTGGGGTTTTTAGCGGGAGATCTCAGAATACAGTCCCAAACACTTGGAATTGTCTAATAAGCATAGTTTCAAATAGTATAAGGGTAACATGGCTTAAAGGATCATTTTGTGTCATTTTTCTCTGTTTCATATACACTTTAGCAATGTGGGTAACAAGCTAAATTGTGCTGACCTTTATCAGAGACAGGGTGCAACTGCTGAAGGAGAAGTGACATTGCTGTGTGCCATGTTTTCATTTGCGGCTGCACTTTCCAGGCTTCCTGATACCACATAACCACACTAATGAACACATCAGCTCAACACACTTACAAATCCCTTTTGCATCATTCTCTCAGTTCCAATTGCAGGAGTGAATGCAAATGCCAATCCTAGACCTCCAGCTGGAAAGCATGCAGGAAATTAGACACATTTTAATTGAGAGGCCCCTCAACTCTGGATGATCAAAATAGAAAAGCCTTCTCTTAATTATATTCCATGCCATCATGACACTTTAACCTTGTGAGACTGCATTGTCATGTCATGACAACATGCTCAGCAGGCTTCACAAATGTCATGGTATGATGTACCCATAGGGACACATCAATATTGTAAAGCTGAAAGATGTCCATTTAGCAGTCTTCCAATTTGCATACAAAGAGAAGGATGAAATTGAACCCATTCATCCCTTGATTCTTCTTAGGAGCAGTTCTACCACTTTTAAAACTCATGTCAGAGTTTGCTGGAAGAAGTTACAGGAGGGGGTAGATAGAGGTGAATCCAAAGTCCATTCACAACAGCTAAGAAATATCAACCTACCCTCAGGTAAGAACTCCCTATCATAGCAGCACTAGATGTGACTCTCTCACATATTCATTTTCCTCAGTAGGCCAATACAAAACTCAACAACCCTGCAATTTCCCCTTCATTTTCTCACTGACAGTCTAGGTCTCCAAGCAGGTACTGTACTCTCTTTCTTTCCTGCATATTTTTCAGAGACCATTTTAACACTGCTAAAAATGTTGTCTTTTTCTGCTAAATTCTGCTAATCTAGTATTTAAATATTTACACCTAATAGTAATTATGTCTCAGTCCTCTTATATAATGACTCTGATGATCTTCAGCAACTTCTCTGCTGTTTCCTGTCCCTGACACATCTTCTCTTCTCTCCAGAGCTTTGACTTCAGCTATGATCAATGAACCTGCTGTAGGACTCTGCTCCAAGGAAAGACAGTAGTTAGCACTGGAAAGAAGGAGCCTCTTAGCATCAGTCACCCAGGAAGCTTTGCTTACCATTTTATCAAGTGTCAGGTGCAAACACAAAGCAATAGGAGTTTTTTATCCTGGAAAACATGTGAAATCTGCTTTCTTCTTCCAGCTGGACCTGCATGAAGTTACAGTCAGAGGACAAACAGCATAGAGAACACATGACTTGTCATTGACAACCGAGCAGCAATTCAAGTGCACAGCAAGTGACACACACAAATGCTGTTGCTTTTGGGAGGTGATGTGGATATTACTTCCCATACAATGCAATAGAGCCTGTCCTCAGTAGTTTCCTCATAGTTGTCTTCATAATTTCAGGTAGCTGCAAAAAGCTCAGTTCACCACTCAGTTTAGTTCACACCTAACCTTTGAGCCAAGAGATGCTTTTATTGCCTTTGATGGAACAGTTGTTCATAAGTTGGAAAGTTAGGTACCTATTCAAAAGCCTTGCTATGTTTCAGACACAAATTTTTACCCTAGAATAAGTAAATAGTATAGTTGCATTGACACCTAATTAATCATCACAGTGTATGTTCACACCTGAATCAAACAGGAAAATAAACAACAAAAAACCACATTAATCATCAGAAAAAATAAACCAGAACAACACCAAGGGCTTGTTTTCCTGATACTTTACTAATGGCAAGATCAATTCACCAGTAGTATGTCATTAGAAAAAGTTTTTAATTATTTGTTCATAATGCCTGTGTTGAAAGGGTTATCTCACTTTTCTCACCTCAAAGTTTAATTTTAGATACAAAAAATGTGCTTCATTAGTCTACCTGTGAGTTATTTAATCATAGAGCTAGCAATACAGGAAATACAGACAGTGATGAAATCTTTCCTACATCCACCTTCTAGGGATTCAGATTTATCTCATAGATTGCAACAGATAAGAGAGTTAGCCAGTAAGCCAAAGAACTTCCAAATCCTCTTTTTTCTGAGCTATTTGGATGGAGCATTGAAATGGAGGTTAGGACAGCAGCCCAGCTCACCTTTCAGGAGAAAAAAAAGGTAGCCATTTTCCATCTCTTAAAGTTTGTTTGATTTAATGTTAAGAGCTTGAACACTTTCTAAGCCCAGAGGCCATGGACAAAAGAGGCAAGCAAAATCCCGGCACACTACTTGGGTGAATTAAGTTTAGGCTATAAATCCTAAATCAGTGGACAAAACGAGATTAAAATATAAATGCATTTTTCTAAGAGGTCAGAAGGTCAGATGTCAGGAAATTGGACAAATAAATAGAGGTGAATCTGAGAAAAGTGATAGGCAAAAACTAAGACATTTTTCAATAAAAATGATAATGAGCAGCAGCTTATATAAGTCTAAGAATAATAAATAAAAAGGTAATCTGACAATACATTTCTGTAGTTATTGAATAAAAGACTTGGGGAAAAACTTTCCAGTAAGATGTTGAGGAAGTATCAGCTCTGGCCAAGGATAGTTGAAAAAAAAGGGGAAAAGTTATTCTGAAACCAAACAAGTCTTGAAATCAAGCTTACATGTTGAAAGGAAACAAATGGGGAAGATGCACTTGAGACATTGGAGTTCCTCAGAGATGTAACTCGTAAAGGAGGTAGTGATTTTTGTTACATACACCTGGCTGGCTAGTGTGTCTGCAGTTCCCTCAGAAGCTCATACTGGACACTAAGGGCTAAACAAAGTCAAAAGATTTCTGTGCTACCCGAGATGATTCACAGAATAGATGAGGTTGGAAGGGATCTCTGGAGTTAATCTAGTCCAACCCCCTGCTGAAGCAGGGTGACCTAGGGCCAGCTGCTCAGTATTGTGCAGTATTGTGCCCAGATGGAGTATCTCCAAGAGTGGAGGCTCCAAAAATTCTCTGGGCAACCTCCATTAGACCACATTTCTCAAAGACCATCCAGTGCCTCATCACCCTCTGAGTAAAGAATTTCTTCCTCATATCTAATCTAAGCCTACTCTCATCTAGTTTAAAACCATTCCTGTGGTTCTTTCACTCCATGTCCTTGTGAAAAGTCCCTCTCTAGCTCTTTTGTAGGCCCCTCAAAGTACTGGAAGGCTGCTATTAGGTCACCTCTCATCCTCCAGGCCAAAGAATCCCAACTCTTTCAGACTTTCCCCATAGCAGAGCAATGATGCAGACATTGAAGCGTGAATTGACTGTCCCTAAAAAAAAAAAATTAAAAGACCCTTCTTAGGGTCTTAGGCTGACTAGTTTAAAGTGTGATCATATTGTGATCTATGTACACACTGTCACACATGATAAAGTACCCCATGGACCTCAGGAAAGTCAGGTCAACATTTAAATTATCATAAAGATAACCATACTTATGGCCTCCAGTATACCCTAGACCAGAGATACAGCTTTGTGCTTCTTTTTTTTTTTTAATTTTTCTTTTTTTTGTTACTTAAACATGCTAAATCTTAATATCATAAAAGTTCAGGAGAATTTTAAAATCTTTATCTGTCTGATAAATATAATTTTCCATCAGGTAAGTTTCTGGTTATGGAAAAATGTTTATCCTTCAATTAATGAAAATTAGGGTTTTTTTCATCCATAGTGTAACTATGTTTTGATTCCCAGAATATTTCATTCATCAGCATTTTCCATAAGCTGTTATTAATAGAAATTTTACATGTCCATCCCTAAACTTGTAATTTGTACTGCCTTTGAAGATCTGTCATGAAAACTCAACTAGGTCTAAATCTTGGACATAAAAGGTTTTGCTTGAATTTTTGTAACTGAATACTCCTGTGACATCAGAAAAATTTATGACCCAGGTAAAAATGAGAGTATCTCTGTATTATGCACACATCTTCACATCCTGGAGTCCTAAACAAGTCTTTTCATGTTTTGCAAAACATTTTTAAAGTAGTCCAACTGGTTGATTCTTAAGATTGCAGCAAAATTTTCCTTGTTGCTTCAGAGACTGAAATGGGCATAGATATAAAAGCTAAGCCATTTCCATAAATATTTCAAATACTAGATAAGGTAAGGATCTGTCAGCATTTCTTTAGCAAATCGTAATTTTCAGAGAGACTGTGACTCAAAATGTGAAAAAAGCCAGACACCTCTTTCGACTCCAAATCATCTTAAAATTAAGGGTGGCTCATTCAGTCTGACAGAAAACTACTTCTTGCAACTCTGAAAAAATATGTAAGACTTCCAAACTCCTTGCAGAAACTATGGACCTCAAATGTGTGGCTGTTTTTGTAAACTATATTCCTGTATCTTTAATGGATCTTTTTAATTTAAAGGGGAAACTTTGTTTTTTCCAAGTGGCCCTAACACAGATTAGCAGTTTTGGATATGAACTAGTATAGATTAAAAGGGGAGAAATATTAATATCTGGCTTACTGTGTGTTCATTCCTTCTTTTTAACAAAAAAATTAACATGAGTTTGAGAAGGTGGAGTGAGTTTTTACCTCTGCCAGCCAAGTAATTCTGCAGGAGTCTGTCTGTTTCTTCAACCCTTCTTTTAAAGTGATGTTGTTATGCTGAAGTGCTTATGCTATTATATTGCTATGGAATCTACAAACAACATCAGCTGCCCAACAAACAAGGCACCAGACCCAAGAAGCTCCTTTCACAGCATCAGCTCTCAGACCTGCAATTCTGGAAGGAGGCTCCAACCCATTTCTCTGTTGTGATATTGTCTGCAACACAGGTAGTATCTCCATTGAATTTAACATCTTCATACCTCACTTTGGTTTGTACCTTCTCATTTTAGGCATTGTGATGCCTAGGTAATGCTACGAAAAAGAAAACACTTCAAGGCTTAAAAAAACCCTCAATGTCTCAAATGTTCAGTAGGTATTGAGGATCATGAATAGACTGTGCAGAATGGTGAGAAAACATTTACTTTGTAATAAAAATATTTAACACTTCCTTCTTCCACTCCTCACCCCAGGTGTCTCAACAATCACCAGTCTCACAGAGTAGCTGCTTAGCACAACTTTCTGCTTCAGCTAAAACATTAATTCTGTAACATATTGGCAAAAGTTCACTAGGTGGAACTAAAATGTACCTTTTCTTCAATAGAGAAGTAAGCGCTTGTATTAGCAACTCAAGATTTCCACATTTGATATACTGAATTTTACTTCAGTGATATCTAATCAAAAATGCCAGTCCCCAGGATCTCACTGCCATTTGTCAATCTCCAAAGCACCAGAAGTTGTGAACAACACTACCACTCTGAACACATGCAATTGCATACATAAAACTCATACATAAAACCCCCTGACTTTTTACCACCTCTATTTAAGAGCTCCATTTTGTTATTCCAAATATTAACCAATACAGCTGAACTGTATGTGAACCCCTTCAAGACAGTCTCAAATCCATCTGGGATCAGCAGCATTTGCTTGGAAGCCACTAAAATCCCCTCTTCTCTATAAGTGCAAGAACCGAGAAAATTAAAAAAAGGTAATAGTCTTAGCATGCTATTCCACATAAATTAATGATACATCTTTTAAAATGCGTTCAAAAACATCTTATGTGACAAAAGGTTGATACTTCAGCCTTTTATTTAGTAATAGTGATACTCAACTTCAAAAAGAAAACCTTAACATCTCAGCAGGAAGAAAATTATTATTTGAGATCTCCTTCAAAATTTTACAAAGCTACGTGCTGTCTTGCAGAAACAAGTATCATTATTCTACATGGTATGCCCTGCTACATATGCTAGGAAAGCAAAAGTGACATTTCAGCATTTTTCTAACGTGTTTAAAAGGAACAGCACAATGCTCTGTATGGAGCTAGTAACCTTAGTAATGATATTTGACACTTTCCTAGTATAAGCCTTTGTTGCAGTTGGTTATAGCTTTTCATGTTTTAAATATTGAGGCTGAACTTTATACTTACATTTAGAGATAAAAACAGTGTGCCATTTTCCCACAACCAAAAGACTCATTATTTTTCTTTTATCCAAGCTGATCCTCCTTTTCTTTTAAGTTACTATCTCCAGGGTTTAGGACAATGGCTTAAGACCTGTGGATTTTATGTCTACATTTTTTAGCTGCCTTCCTTGTCATCTCTGTAGCAAGAGAAGGAAAAGCCAAATCTCTCAAAATTTCTATTTCAAATCTACAGAAGTTCCTTAATACAGGTACAGGTAAGCTCTCTTTTTTAGAAGATTTTATGTATGTTTAACCGTAGTTCTCTTTCCCTTCCCCTGAAAGATTTTAAGATAACAGAATGCCAGCATTTTGCTAAATTGGATCTCCCCATCTCATTCAGTAAAAATGATGATCATTTGAGAATTAATCAGGATTATGTATCAAGAGAATGATGCTTGTGCAAATCCTGGATACTTGTCAACTGCTTTAGAAGGTCTGAAGTCAAGGCTGCAGGAAGATGCTTAAAAAACAAGGGATTATTTAGTGGATAGGCTACTTAAACAATCCCATAAACCCTCCAACAATTCTGCTTAATGGTAGCAAATTAGTGAAAAAAATTGTCACAGGCTACTCTCCAGTAAGCAGTCATGGTTATTTGAGGTACCTGGGAATGCTTTTAGATCAATTCTGTAATTGAAATATTTGAAGAAGAGTTTGAATGTAAGAAGCATCCTGTATGCTAAGTAGCCTGAGGATTCATGCCTTCAGTTGACTGCCCAAAATTAGCAGATGCTTGGCTTTGGCTTCTTGGGCCTATACTAATAGCAACCAGCCTCAGCTAGGAGCTAAATTCATGAATGTTTGCAGAACAAGTTCCTCAACAAATTAATAATTTTGAATTCAGTACAAGGATCAAGAAGGCAGACATGTGAAGGCAATATTAAATAAAACATTCATTGAACAAAGCTGAGGTCTTAGGGAAAAAAATCCCCACAATCTGTAATTACATAATTGTACATTTTATTATAACAAGCAGGCAAAGGTGGTAAATTAAGGTCACAGAAGCAAACCTAATTCTGGCACTTCCCAGTTTCAACATATTTGACTTTGCAACCTCAAGGTTCTTTTAGTATAGGATTTTTGGATGCAGCACAGTAGATTTTTGTAAGACAGCCAAAATCAGCTGTATGAATAAATGCAAAACCTTTGCATACCACAAATATACTGAAGTCTGTCTCTATTTCTAGCTTGAAAAAGACTGTAAGGATGCAAGTTCTTGTTTTGGAGGTTGGAATTCATTTGTTTCCAATAATTTAGTTATCAGTGTCAAAGTGTGTCAAATCGCTTTGTTCTCTAATTTCCACTAAAAAAAACATTACTCAGAGAAAACACTTTCTGGACAGTGTGAAAGGGTTCCATGAGCATGAGAATCTCACTAAGATCAGAAAAAACTTCTATGAAGTGACTGGATTGGCTGAAGTGTGGCTTGTGAGTTTTCAAGGGAGATACAGCTCCCTAGTAGGGTACTGAGTGAGAAGAAGGAGGACCAGAGAGTAAAAAAAAGAATGAAAAGACTGATTCTGTGTGGTTAGAGCAAAAGACAAGGAACTAAAGAGGCAGCCAATTAACAGTGGAAGCATAGGCAAAATTTAACTTGATTATTTTATTGATGATGGCTGTAACTTCTTGAAACATTCCAGCTTGCAGAGTGCATGAGACATTTCATGCTCGTAGACTTCAGAAGCAGCTGAAAACATGGAACATTTTATAAGTTCTAGACTAAAGATCTATCCACTTTCCTGTCCAAATTGCAATATCTTACATATACAAATATGTTTAGCTATTTTCAGAGCTGAATTTTACCTATTTAGGGACACACTTTAACTTACCCTACTGGAGTGGTTTCAGGACTTAATACAGTTATGCAGCAATACATTATGCTTTATGCTTCATTTTCCTTGAATTTATGAGTCAGTGGACACTGCTCCTTCCATCTAATTCAGGATGCTTCAGTTAATGATGGGTTAAGAGGGACATGCCCAGCATGTTTTTAAAGCTGGGCAAGCTTGGTGCCAGACCAGCTCCAGAGATAGGTAGGAAGAAAAGAAGTGGAGTAGGAGGGCTTCTAAAAATTTACTCTTTCACAGACTATAAAGCTTTATGGGATAGCTGGCATGTTCCTATGGCACACAGCAGGGATCTGGACATAAAAACATAGGTGATGTGGCTCCTTGAAGCCAAAAAAAACTTGGCCAAAGCTACCATACACATAATGGAGGTAACTTATGCCCTAGCCTACAACATAAATAGACCTACTTTACATCACCTCAGCAGTTATTTTTTAAAGTCTAGGAAATGAAGTGCAAAAGCCACCCAAAGCAACTCTTAAATATGAACAACTAGGCTTTAAATTAGTTAAATATTTTAGCACATGCACCAACACTTACATTAAAGTTGTTCAATTTATGTGCTCCTTTTGGACTACTACCATAAATCAACAAGAGTCAGAAAACGCAAAAGTTTATGTTCTAGCAGTGACATGATTTTGGCACTCATAGGACTTTCTATCCTGTTTTCTCATTAAACATATCACTTAATATGTATAAGGATGCTTAGACAACACTATTACTTGTCAAACTGATATAATCATTCAGTATCACTAATGCTTTCTACACTTGCATGTAAATATTCCTTTTTAAAAACATCTTTTAAATAATTGCATCTTAAGATTTCTGAGTTTTCTTGCACATTGGCAAGAAACAGCACATATTCTTAGATGTAGCACATTTAGTATTCCTAAAAACTCTTTTTTGCTTGTAATGGATCTGCATTCTTCATTTAATTGTCACTGGATGAGGACCACACACAGCACATTTTTATCCTAAAGGATCTCAAAACTAAATGGAAATTAAGTGATCTGCAAATCAGTAGGAGTATTTCAGTTTGATAAACTCTGAAATGCAATCAGCTGTGGCTTGAATTGCAGCCATTGTTTAGCAGTACATGCCTACCTCTTTACTGCTTGTAGCAAGTGCTGAAAAATTGTACCTTCCCTAATAACCAAAGATGCCGTTGAAAATTAAGTAGGTAATATGTCATTAACAGATCTGGAGTTCAGCCAAGACAGAGAAGCTGATTTCATTACTTTTCTGCTGAGTCCCAAAGAATACAAAGTGACTTGAGGAGATCATCAGTTTTATGTATTACTCAAAGGACAGCAACTCTCAACTACACAGTCCACACCAGGCTGATATCAGTTGTGGTTTTTCTGTTTTTATAAAGCCAAATAGAAAAATAATTCTCCAGTCCTCGTTTGGCATAGCCCCCCAAAAATTATGGAACACAGTTTTAAAGACACAAGTAGATATAGTTGCCCAAATCTTAGCCAATATCTTTGAATATCAAAGATGAGCATTAAAATTCCCAGTGAGGTTATAGATAATGCCCTCCCCAGAACATGATGTCCACCCTTGTGTCACAGAGTTTCTAAGTTTTCTTTCAAGACTGAAATAAACGTTAAAAATACGTATTTGTGTCAAAATTTGTGAACAGAATAAAACAACTGCCTAACAAAGCTCTTTTTAATTCACTCCATTTAATTCACTCCATTTAAGATCCTCAGGTTATGCCATAGCCATTCTCTAAAAGTTTGCTGCATCTCAACAGAAAATTCCAGAATGGGGACTCATAGCTGTCCCAATATTAAAGGTAAATTCTCTTCAGCAGAGAGGACTGGTGTTCTACACAAAACAGGAAGGAAAAATAAACACAATAATTCCATCACAAGGGAAGTCTAGAACTTCCTAGCAAGCTATTGTTGAATTTCCTCAACTAAGCGTACTTTTAATATTCAGTAGAGACTGGAAAAGGCCTCAATAACCATTTTATTCATATTCTTACACTCCTATTCACCTTTCTGCAGCAGCTTCCAGCACCAAAGCACTGCACAAGATCACTGCCTCCAACAGTCGAGATGAAAACCAGAAGAAAATAATTTGTCAGAATGCATTTACAGCTGGGAAATGGAAAACAAAGGACTGCAAAATGCAGGTGAAAAAGGAAAGAATGCTAACAACTATGGAAAACATGATCATGGTATCTGAAAAGAATATTTTTCTGTTTGAATCACAAGCTTCCTAGGAAACACAAGCTTCCTAGGAAAGACCAATACTATTAATGAGAGATACTCCAGACAACAAGAAAAGTACAGCCGTGCACGTGCAGAAGTCCCAGAACTAATGCACTTATTGTTGTATGTGCAAATGGCAGCCCAGCACCACCTGAAGTTAAAGAATCTGGAGCACCCACGTGCATGATTTCCTGAGAGAAACAGCAGGAATTGTCTTGATTCTAGTGCTTAAAAAAGAGAAAGCTTTGTCCTCCAGTAGTTTCAATAACAATAGTGATGGAAGAACCCTCTACAGTCTAAAAGGAACTTCATGAAACTAAGAGCAAGACCTAAAAGACAGTGAACACTTTTTGCTTCTGTCTACAAGCTAAATACAGCTTTAATTCCTTATTATTTGCATTATTAATTCTGGCAATTGTCCTAATAGGTATTATTGTTATTATTATTATTATTATTATTAGTAGTAGTAGTAGTAGTAGTAGTAGTAGTAGTAGTAGTAGTAGTAGTAGTAGTAGTTGTTGTTGTTGTTGTTGTTGTTGTTTTGCAGAGGGAAAAATGGAAGAGCTAGCTGAAGATTCCCCTACAGACCCCCCCCCAAAAAAAAGCTAAGGAATTAGATCTCCAAAGTAGATAGCTTTGAATCACTGAATTATTTTCCCAGACAGCCCCATTTGCTACAGATGCAAGCCTGCAGAAGGGAGCAGACACATTCCTGGCCTTCAGTGTTGCAGGACAAGCTAGAGCTGTAAACATAATGTACACATAGGCTGAAGCCAGGATTTTGGATGCAAGCTCTGATGCTAGATCTGGGTTCAAATGACACTGATCTCCAGATTAAAACCAATAAACACTCAAATCTGTAGTCATAAGTACACAGATGGTGCTGCCCATATGTTTTTGTGGCATACACAGGGGAAAATCCAATAATTTAATATGCACTTTTTCCTCTTCATTGATATGATAATTAAATTCCCCGAGAACATACTCAACAACTTATAAGAGAAGGAAACATTGGGAACTTGGTAGCACTGACTTATTTAACAAGCAAGGGAAGTGAGAACTGCTACGATTTATAGAATTTACATGATGACAGAGCAAATCTTAAGCACAGCATGTTAACTCCTAGACACGCTGTAAAGACTAAGGAGACAGAATGAACTGTTGTATATGGCATTTCATTTCTAGATCACTGGGCTAGATTATTGAATGAGCCCAAGGTGACAGAATTATTTTTGCTACTTACTTACAGAGAAACAAAGCTTTTTGTAAGAGTTCAGACACTGAAATAAGGAGGACAGTTTTTCTTCCAGGTTTATTGCTAACACTTAAAACAATGCTTCCATTAAATAAGTATTTTAACACTTGATCAGCTCAAGGGGTTCATTATTTTCAGGCTGTGTAATTATGCAGATTTTTAGTAAGTATTCTCTTCCTCTGAACACTAGACCCAAGTGCTACTTTTGGTATTTGCTTGATGCTGGAATGTGGTAATGGCACTTGGAAGAAAGTTTTTTATGGAGATATCTAAAATTGTGTCTCACTTCCCACGCATTTATGTGAAAAACATATTCAATAAGCATTTCTCTTCTTTTTTTCCACTTCAGGTAAAGAGCTTCAAATGAAGGCTAGCCATTCTAATATATTTTTAATTTAACACATGTAAAATGTCCCTATGGTTCAAATAAATTATATGTCTATAAAAAATATACTTTTATTAAATACAGACAAAAAATAAAGGAAATCTATCTTTGTAAGACTTGCCAACTTAGGAGTCTTCAAAGTCATTCAATCTGATTTTTGTATGATGCAAAGCCAATTCATACATATTTATAGATTTATGTTAGCTTGCACAATAGTATATGACCATTAACATAATACACAGTAGGACATATGGGCTGTTTACTACAGTCCTAATCTTGGCTAAACATTTTATATACTGTTAGGGAAATTCTAGTTATGAATAACTCCTCCCAGATCTATTCTTCCTGTTTATTTTGTTACTGTATTTGATGGGCATTTTCTAAGGAGTTCCAGATTAGCACAATTCTATCATTTTTGTGCATTGTTGCCATTGAGAAGACAAATAAATGGCATTCCATATATGTCAGATGTCTTTTACTTGGGTCTTTCAACTTACATGTCCACAAAAACTCAATCAAGATATTACTTATGTAAAATACAAGATGTGTCACTGGCTAAAGCCCATCATGAGCTTTTTTTGGTTTTGGTTGTTGTTCTTTTTTTGGTAACCCTAAAGCACTGGTTTTTTTCATGCCTTCTTCTTTTCTACCATCAGCTTGCTAATGAGTGTGCAAAAAATGTTAAGGTTGACTAAGATGCAGAGAGGAGATGTACAAAAGCACATTTGGGAAGAGAGCATTTGCAGTAACAAGTATGTGAGGAGTTTGCAATGCTGGCCTTAGGAGAATAACTTTAGAGTGCTAAAATCAAAGGAACTACCGCCCTGAGCTAGCAGTTCTTCTCCAGAGAGAAATACATCTTAGGGAAAATAGCCACCTTTAGGAAAAAAAAACCTCATCCTTTTAGGGCTAAAAAAAAAAAAAGCTTCTTAACTAGCTATTTACAAATAGCTGCCTATTTAGCATCCCTGCAAAGCCTGGAGAAAAATACACTCTTTTAAAAAGACCATTAAGACCACAATGATTGGGTATTCACAGTTAAGAAACACCATTTTAAAGCTCCTGTACTTCCTCTAGCTCTTTTATACATGTTGCATTATGATGAAATCCTTAGTAAACACAATCAGATGACATTTTTTCCCCACAGGATCCTGCCTAATGCAATGCACAGGTTTCAATGTGCTCCATTAATCAGCAGCTATTCAATAACCTTATCCCCATTATCTTCCCAGCATCACCTTTTCCCCCAGTGGCCTCAACACCTCTCCAGCTCTTTCTGGAATTCATAAGCCTGCTCTCAGCATTCAGAAGTCATGGGAGTGCATCATGTCCCACCTAGCCAGATTCTGCCGAAAAGGAAAGGGACCTGCTGGTCTGTCTCTGTTGCTACCCACTGTGAGGGGAGATGTGACTAAAAGATTACAGAGCTCTTGAATGTTTGTATTCCTTTTCTCCCCAGGAAAAAGGACCAGGGTCACACTGCTAAGAGCAGGGAGAGATTTCTGCATGCTCTGATTTGCTGCTGCCTTAGCCTGTGGGCCACCTCCTAACACAGAGCAAACATTCAAATGAACAGGCGTTCCATCATCTCTCATGACAACACCAGACACTACTCCCTCCTCCATAAGGGAGGAGTTACATTCAGGAAGAACTGGTAAGCCCAGTACACCCAGATATAAAATGAAAATAGAAATAAAACTTCACAAAGTGATACTAAAATTATGGTTTCCATGGGATGCTAACCTGTTGGTGACACTTGCTAGGTTTTGACAAGTCATGTGAGATGTTTATGGGCTAATTTTTTGGAATGCTTCCCAGACACACTCCAGGGTGTTGTGTAAGTTGTGACAGCTTCCTGAACCATCTGCAGCATGGGCACCCAAGATGTGTGCTAAGTTTGGGTTTGGGTTAAGTGACTCAGGTAGCAGTAGATATCTATGACAGAGACAAGGTGAGAACATATTTCTTTACAGAGCTTTCAGTATCCTCTGGCTATTTTACTGTCCCATCTCTTCTTCACTCCTCTGCTTTTGATTCCTCACTGCATGCCTTGCAATAAATGAATCAGAGTTTTATGCATAAGAGCTGCTGTTCCCACATTTTCAGAACAGCTGGAAAGTTTTAACACATGTGAATAGTGTTGCACTTGTACAGCTGATTCAGACCAGTATGTGCACTGAGTGAGGTGACTGACACAGAAAGGACAGAAAAGGAAGGGAAAGGTGTCAGGGCTGCTCTGTCTGTGAACGTCTCAAATTGGCCCAAATTCTAAATACACAACAGTAGCTACAGTCACAGCTCCTGCTACATCCAGAGAGAAACACCCATCCTTACCAGCACTTCCTACACACTGCTGCCTCACCTACAACTCCCAGGCATCCCAGTGCCGCAGCAACAGAATGTCTCTTGTGGTGAATGCTGGGGAGCTTCTGCCCCCCCACAAATCCCCTTGTGAGGTGGCCCATAGTCAAAAATAGTAATTGACTGGATATACTATCCAGTCAATTACTATTTGGATATGAGGATGTACTATCCTCAACACTTCAGTTGTCTCAGATCACCCATCAGAGGCCATTGCATCCACTTAAAGTATGACTTAATGAGAAGTGATGGGAAACCTTGTGATGTTACTGGTTCTGGTTAGAACAAGTTTATTTCCAGACCTAGATATTGCCTTCTGTTATAAACAATTACATTTACCTAACTGGGCATTTCAGCATTTTGAGAAGAATGTGATATCCCTGGCAAGTTTGGGTAGAGATTTTTACATTCTTTTAATGGTGGTTTTGTTAATTATTTAGTAAACAGATGAAGAAAGGAAGTTTCCAGAGCTCTCTTTCTCTCTCCATTGCCACAACTTTTTCCTTTACTTTTCCTCCACTAACTTTTCCTTTTCCTTTCCCCTCTCCTTGAGGGGGAGAGGGGGGTTGCTGGCTTTTTTGTTTGGTTGTTTGGTTCTTGTTTGTTTGTTTTGTTGTTCAGGGTCTTTTGTTCCTTTGGGAGGTTTTGTGGGGTTTTTAATATATTAAATACATATATGTATATAAATATATATCTATATATAAAACTTATCACAATTATGAGCTGCAACTCAGAGTTCTCTATTACCATCATGCAGGAATATTTCACTACTGAAACGACTCCAGGTTAGTTTGATTTACTGTTACTCTTGCAATTTTATGTGCAACTGCTCCTCCACCTATGCAGCTTCACTGTAAGGAATGACAAAAAAAGTGATCCTTTTTCTTTTTTGCTCACCAGAAATTTGAAATTCAGAGGAGGTGGAATAAGCCATGAAGAATTGCGTGAATTAGTTGCTGGACTGTGGACAGAAAATACACCTGGGAATTACCAACATTAAAAAACTTGGGCATTGTTTTCTTTTATCTAAAGTAGGCTAGCTGTGGAGAAGGAATTAAGTACAAAATTTAAGTGCCTTAATTGCTTTGAAGATCTGCTTTTGGTCATGTTTAAACTCCCTTTAGGCTTGTGAGCTTCTAGAATCCTCAAATTTAAATTGAGGGAAAAAAAGTAAACCAAAAAAGAGTGTAATCCTCGGCCTCCTCCAGCTAATGTTTTCAGACTTTCTCAGATCTAATTTACATCAGTAAATTAAGCCTGTACCTTTAGAAGTGTAGGCTACATGTTTGTTTAAACTGTACTAAATTGCAACCCTAACTTTGCTATGTTTCCTGAGAAGAACTGCTCTCTTTTTCATCATTTAAGGTACATGCTACTCTTTGCACTCTCAGTAGGATGGTGGCAGAGCTGCAAGAATGAGAAAGAATCTGTCTTAATCCCTCATAATCTCCCTAAGCATCAGGTTCTCTAGGCAGCTTCATTATTAGAAGTATCATTGCTCAAACTTCCTCTATTACTAAGTAATTATTTGAATAACCCATTTTGCTTCAGTAAGTTCATAAATCATTTGTTTTGGGGATTTATTTTGGCAGCAAATTTAGGGAAATTCATCTGCTCAGACCAGAAAATACTCATTTCTTGTTTGCTTTGCAAGCCTGGTACCCTATTAGCACTCAATTTAACAAAATGTCTAAGATAGAGGAAAACAATTTCTCTAGACAGAGTGCAAGACTGAATCACATCTCATTTACACTGATGTAAATAAGAGAGAGAGAGACACTGAAAAGGAAGAATATGGCACTTTAAATTGGAACAAAATTCAGACTCAAAAAGCCTTATAATGCCTCAGTGTTGTAGCTGAAAATACATGTGTTGAACAATTTGCAATAGCAAAAACTAATCAGAAATAAATTTTATCAACTTTAAAATAAAATCTTACAGAATTTTCAAGGGATTCAGAACAAAAAAGGACTCTTTTGCTAAGTCTATGACAATTTGATAAAGACTGGTCACCCCTACAGAAATCATAGTGATTTTCTCCAACCATCTCTTCAGATGGGATTCAATTAGTAAAATAAATGGAATAAAGAGAAAGAAAAAAAGAGAAAGAAACCCTAAGAAATCTTATTATATGCTATTCAACTCAATAAGGCTTTTCCATCAGAGAACATCAAGTCTTATTTCTGGTAATCCCTGTGCTGTTGTAAATCAGGAGCTGCTGCTATAAAGACTACAGAATTCCAGCAGAATAAAATTGCAGTAAGTAGAAACCAGAACTTTGAGTCATAGTTTGACAGTTTGGCAGCTCTGCCCCCAACAGTCTGAAACAGGAACCTAAAAGTGAACAGCATTAAGCTGTGTTTCAGAAGATTCTATGCCACCTAAATCCTAGCATCTCATGGTTGGATTCCCTTCAGGAAACTTGACACAAAACACAGGCAATGGCATGGATCATCAGCCCCACTGCCAGCAGAGACCCTCTTGCCTCCAGGCACCAAGGTGCCAGCCAGGCTTCCTCAGGTTTATTACCTCTCAAGTCCAAGCTGATCTTGCTTTTCTTGCAGTCCCTCTGCTCACCTTAAACTGCAAGGATGTGATCTCCATCCCAGACCTGTCCTGTAGTAGAACATTTTTTAAGTGTGTGAGAGAAAGGGGCTTAAACCTCATAGCACAAAGGTGCCACATTTATCAGTCTTTTCTCAGGCTATGGTGCACAGAGACTCTTCCCTTGGTACACTCTTAAAAAGACAGTGTGTCCCTGAAATTCAGCCTACCTTAGGTAGAAGATGGGCAGCAAGCTGAAGAATTTGCAAGCCACGGTGCATGGGAACATGAGTATTAGGTAAATATGTTTGGGAAGGCAGGGGAGGAGGGTGTGTGATCAAGGGATTTGTGGATCTCTTCAGAACAAGGCCTCTAGGCTGTATTTAGCACAAACCCTTCCACCCTGATATCTACTTGCAGGTTTGGAATTGAGATAGAACAGTGATGGTGTACAGAGGTACCATGCACAGACTGATTCAAACATACCCATCCATACATTTATATTAGGATGGATAAGTAAACAGAGCTACTCTTCAGAGGCTTTTTAGGACTGGAGCCTGATATTTCTGTTTTCAGGAATATGACTCCTCCTGCCCACTAATAAGCAACAGAGTGTAGAAGTGCATGAAAACTGACTGAGGAAACAGCAGAGTATCCAGAATCTGATCCCAAAAATTATCATCAGGTGAAAACACTTGGATACTTTGGAAAACAGAGATAATAGAAGTATTATATTCTTAAAATAAATAAAATATATAAATTATATACACAATCCCCTCAATCACAACTATTTCTTGGAATTATCTCCTGGGAGGCAGATTTCAAGTCAAACCTTGATTATAGGCATGCTAACGCAATTCAGAGTTAGCAAGATGTGCATTATAGGTAAATATTTTCCTTGTCAAAGAATCTATGTCATAATAAAGTCTGTGTTTGTACAGATAGAATCCATAAGGCTTCAGTTTTTGTGATTTATGTCACAGTACAATATAGTTTTTCTGAAACATTTTATAGAAAACTTAAGCTATATCTTATCAGAAAGTCTATCTGGATAAAAACCACATCTGGTGTTAAGCAATGCCAGCCTCTGAAAAGTTGGTGGGATTTGTTTGTACTTAGCCTTGAATTGAGATTGGCCCAAGGTATAGAATTCTGATGATCATGTTTCATATCTTTATCATATCTGCCCTGATCCCAAGATAAATAGACCATTTCCCAGCAATACAGTATTTCTAGATATCAATTTACTGTAAAATGCTCTGTAAGTAATTTCAGTTCTCATGCAGACTCTACTATATTGTATTTTCAAAAAGTTCAACAACAAGAAAATGAAAGTAGAGGATCAAAAGCAAGTTTTTTACAGTTGAAAACAAGAAAAACTTTTGAGTTTAATATTGGTACTGTCAGAACAACTAAAAAGCAATGCTATCAGAGGTCTTAGTGGAACCTCAGAAAAGAGTAAAGACTTAAGGTCCAGTTCATTCTTTTACTAAGCTTCTCGACAAAAAAAAATACAGTCACCTGCCCCCTAAGAAAAAAGAAAAACTAACCAGCAAATCCTCCTCTGCCCCACAAACAAAAAAACCCACAGGAAAAAAAAAGTCTTTGGTTTGGTAAAACAAATAAAATAAATGTAAAAAATCCTAAACCAGCCAAATATTGTGACTTGAATGAGTACAGGCATTCACCTCAGACATCTCATTATCACACAATGACAAATAGCTCCAATTCAGATGCCTACCCAAATTCAAGGAAGCTCTAATTCTACACCTTCACCCCCAAATCAGCTCCACTGGGCAGAGCTGTTGTCTGTCACTGCCACAGGAGGAACAGCCTGCTCACAGAGAGCAGAAGCACTCCTCTGGCAAAGGTGGTTCACACCATCCTGCTGTCCCAGGAGTTAATGTGGTTGTCCCAGCACCACAGTGGCTGTTGCAGCCAGCACTGGTGCAGGTGGCCAGAGGGATTTATGCTAGTTGAGATGAAGCTGCTCTTTGGAGCTTCCTTCTGTGGAGATGGCCATCAATCCTAGCACTGTTCAGCAACTTAAATTATGCAGACCTCTCTTCTAAATTCTCTACACTTCCTACTCTGAAGCCACACGACCAGAAGACTAATTTGTTCTGTGGATTTAACTGGCTTTAGAATAGCTCCCTTTACTTGAAGAGTTTATGCCACTGATGACAGATTTAAATTTTCCCCAGGCTGTCAGCTTCACTCCACAACTAATGTGAATCCCATCAGCAGTTTCATTCATGTGCTCTCATGTCTTAGATTTCCACATTCCAGTCACTGATTGCGAAATCCACCTTTTCACATATGAAACATGGTACACATTAGATTCTAGACATGAACTGGAGGTAAAGTTCTTTTCTGACTTATACTTAAGACTTTTTTCTTTTAATATTGCTGCATTACAATAACAGGCATCCACAGCTCCAGAACAAGGAAGTCAAATTATGAGCCAATTAATAGCAACATGAAACCAAATAATTTTTGCAAAATTGTAAGTAAAAGCTAGAGTATCATAGCTCATTTGATAAAGAAAAAGTGCAGCATCAAAAATAAATAAGAATATTTATAATTTTTTTTTACATTTGCTAATTATATGCTCATATACCATTAACGAGATCCTGCAATGGCATGGTTTGCCTTTTAGATATTACAGGTCACTGATAAGCAAACAAAACATGTGAATACACCAATATTCACCTGAACTGTATATTTATAGCACCTAGTCCAGGAGAGTGGGTAGATTTTTATATCTCATTATGCATCATCTCCAGAAGGTGTTTCTGTCTCTGCAATATTTAATTTTGAGTACTGTGTTCAGTGCTGGGTCCCCAATTTAGGAAGGACATTGAGGTGCTGGAGTATGTCCAGAGAAAGGCAATGGAGCTGATGAAGGGTTTGGTACACAAGTCTAATAAGGAGAAGCTGAAGGAGCTGGGGCTGCTTAGCCTGGAGAAAATGAGGCTCAGGGGAGACCTTATCACTCTCTACAATTCCCTGAAAGGTGATTTTAGTCACGTGGGAGTTGGTCTCTTCTCCCAGGAAAGCAGTGACAGGACAAGAGGACACAGTCTTAAGCTGTGCCAAGGGAGGTTTAGGTTGGATGTTAGGAAGAATTTCTTCACTGGAAGGGTGATTGGGCATGGGAATGGTCTGCCCAGGGAGGTGGTGGAGTCACCATCCCTGGAGGTGTTCAAAAAAAAACTGGATGTGGCACTCAGTGCCATGGGCTGGTTAGCAGGGAGGTGTATGGTCACAGGGTGGACTCAATGACCTCAGAGATCTTTTCCAAGCTGGCTGATTCTGTGAATCTGTGATCATATCCCCACTGAATAGCTTCCTCATAGTACAGCATCCGCTTAGGTCATTCGGGCTGAGTAGGAGTTGTGTGAGTACTAAACAAAAACTGTGATTCTGGAGATCAAAATACAGTCCTTATCTAAACCACAGGTTCACAGCATGCTCTTCTCAAACCATGTAATCTATCCTAAAACTTCATGTCTTTCTTATAAAATTGAGACACCTTGCTATCTGATGGGGGATAGCAGGAAATGAGAGATGCTCATTTCTATGCTAATGAGGGGTTTAAGAAGATAAACACCAAAGAATTCAGAAATGCTTAAATTGAATACGGTTGGCACAAAAATTGCTACTATTGTGTTGCTACAGGTCTGCATTTGGTATGGTTTAATTTAACCAGCAATATTGACATGCAGCATGTCAGTAACCAAATGAAAAAGAAAGTGAACGAGAAGGAGAGAAGGAGGGAGAAGGGGGGAGAGAAAGAGGAACAGAATGTAGTATTATGGATGGAAGGAAAATAACAAGGATACAATCTATTATAAGAAATTACTTATGAATAAATTGCAAGACTGTAAGAGCTAAGAAAACAAGAAGGGAATAACAATTAGCTAAAAAGCACAGACAGTTAAAGAGAAAAAATTTCTTCTCAAAAGAAAGGTGTGAGGTCCTGTGGTGATTGAGGACAATAAGTACATCAATTGGCATTTTAAAACATCCTGGAGAGAAGCTCAGAAACCTATTTGTTATCCAGGACTGAAACTATTACTGAAGCAAAATCAAAATTAAATAAAATAATATAATAAATAATATAATAAATAAAATAATAATAATAGAAAAGCACTCCACAGTTGGGAAGATGCAGAAGGATTGCTATAACTTTTGGTAGGGTGGAAACAGCACATAAAGCAACAATTTTTAGGATTAATATGGTTATTCAAAGGGAACTGATATGCTAAGCATTTCTTAGCTTTGTTAGGAAACAAATTTTCAGGGCTTCATACCAGGGATATGATGCAGCTGGAAGGTTTCATTATAAGAAAAGAACTCCTACATTAAAATTCATTTTACTTGAAATGTCTCACAAAACCACTCTGTTCCACATAACTGAGGTAGAACTCATGTACACTTCCTTTTTAATAAAATATCTCCTGTTATCTAGAAATTTAACTTTTCCAATTTGCAGTCTATCCTTGTAAGGGGAGCAATAGTCTCCACATGCAATTTATAAACATTCACAGCTGTTATCTTGTGGCACTTGCTTCCATGTAAAATTGTGGAATTTCAAATGCCTGTCTAATGCTTTCTTGATTATTGCAATATACATTTACAGCCTACAAATACCTCAAAAAGAATGCTTGCCTCTGCTACCATTGCTATGAATCTTTGGTGAAGTCAAGTAACTTTTCCACTAAAGGACCTGGGGGTGCTGGTCTCTGGTGGACAGACAGCTGGACATGAGCCAGCAGTGTGGCCAGGTGGCCAAGAAGGACATAGGAGATGGTCAAGGGCCTGGGAGTGATTGTGCTGCCCAATAACATTTTTAACCATGGGTAATGTCAAATATCTGAATAATCCTACCAGCTCGCCAGACAACCACAAGAATCTGCACAGGACTAGACTTTCTCACAATACAACGTTAAAGGGCACTAGTGCAAACCTCCAGTACAAAAGAAGCATCATTTTATAAAATCCTATTAATTCACATAATTAGACAACTTGCTCTCTTATATGAATAGAGTGACAAAGAAATCATACTGAGATTAAAAGCCTGAGGGCTTCCTATGGCTATTTAGAGCCAGGCTGTCAAAATTGGTATTGGAGTTCACAGGACTTCCTCACTGTTCACTGTGGTGTGAAAGAAACTCCCTTGCCCTTGGAAGATATTTGAGATGTCTTCAAAGAGCTGAGCCTCAGAGACACTACAGACAGAAGGAGAAGGCAAGGAACATGATCTTTGAACTACTTGGCAGTTTTCAAAATCTTAGAGACTAGCAAGACTTAAAAAGCTTTTGATGTCAAATGGACAGTTCTGAGGACCTCACAGAGCTCTTAAAAAAATCTTAATTTGCTCTTTCCAGATTCACTGCCAGTACAACCCTGTGTTGTACCTTATATGTGGCTCCCCTGAGGAAGACTTTGCGGGTTTCATCAACAATATTTGCTCAGAAGAATATAGTCCTACAGCTGGACATGCAACTTTAGAGCCCCTTTAACTAAGAAAAAATGTCAGGGGCAGCATGGGAGATTTTACATCAAAAGAAAGTGCAATTCCTTTGTGACAGATTTGCCTGAATACCTCTGCCAGATTCTTCTCCAGATTCTGTGCATGTCCTTCCAGCCATGCTGAAGAAGGCAGAGTGACACGGTGGCAGCAAGCTGAAGCAGGCTTTGACCCAATTGAAAATAGCAGGACTTTTTCTAATTTCTGTGCAAGCATGCAAAAGTAGTAGAAAAGAAAAATTAAACAAATCTTCCCACCTACATCCTTCCAGGTCTTCCTTGTGTTTGCCCACTGACACACTCAACCAATTAAGAGAGATTGCAGAAACACTGCCACGGACACGGATCCTGCCCTTTCTCCCCACCCTGAGAGAACAATGTAGTTATCTAGAGCTCACTGACAGAGTATTCAGAGCTGCATTTTGGTCACCTCTGACTCCCATTAGAGACTTGAACATGACTTTGAAGTCACTTGCACTGGCAGATCAGGCACAGGTGAGGAATACTTATGCTGGCCGTGTCACAGGGCCACGCAAGGTGACAACACGGGCACTCGACAAGGGCAGGGTTTGGAACACCTCGCCTGTCACAGGAACTGAGTTCAGGGAACAACTGTGCAAAAGCCTGATCCAGAGCCATTTGGAATCCTTAGGAACCTGCTTATAGGATGCTGGTTTTTTTGGTTCAAGTGAGGCTTCAGCAGAGGCTAATAAAGAAAATCCCCAAACTGTTCTCCAAAGCCTCCACCTGCTCTCCTTCACTCTAAATGTGTGGCAGCACAAGTGTCTGCCCTGCCTCTCTTCAAACACTTCCAATAAAAAAAGAAAACCAAGGCCAAATCTGTAAGCCTCTTCAGCTACAAGATTTAAAAAAAATGGTTTCATTTCCCTTCCTCTCAACTCCCTGCCCCCAAGAAATATAATCTTGAATCAATCTTTAGCTCAACCAAATAAAATCAGGAAATAATGCAAAGAAAATGAACATTATTTGTGATTTCAGGGGCCAGAAAACACAGAAGCAGGAAGAATTTATTGCTGACCTTCATGCCAAGTGTCTGCTGAAGAATATATGATAGTTGCAACTGGATAAAAAATTATTTTCATTTCTACAAACAAAAGAAATTAATATTTCTGCAGTGATTTTTGCCTGTTTTTCAAGACAAGGCAACTATATATGCTGTCTGTGGATTTGTTTTAGCTTAAAAGCTCAATTTCTCATAAGCTCCTCACAGAGAAAAGAAAAGAAGGGTTAAATGCATACTTAATTGACTTCACACATTAGTAATCATAGCATGTGTAGAAATCAGATGTGTTTGAAATATTCATGATGAATTGCAAAACCACTATCACACTTCTACATTTCGGTCAAGCTTGAAAATGGGTTTGTTTCTGTGAAAAATGTCACTAAGATTCTTGCTTTTCTTTCTACTCTCTCTTTATTTAATTTTTTGGGGTTTTTTGCATGAAAAGTACTAGCTTACTTGAATTCATATTAACTTTAGCTTCCTAGGGGTGAGATTCATATTTAATGTTCTCAGTGCACTGACAGCCATATTCTCAACTACTATATGAAGTGATGTTTGGGTGTGGGGATAGCTGACACAGTGGTATGAATGAAAAAACTTGAAGAAAATTACTAAGACATTAAGAAGACTTTTAAACTTTTCTCAAAGTGAAAGAAATTTCAAACAGTTCAGAACTGGGTAGCGGTCAAGTTAAAGTGGAGAACAAACTTTCAGGTATCATATGAGTGTTACAAGTTTATTTAAAGGACCATAAAAAAAAGTTTGAGCCTTTCTATTTGAGAAAAGGTTAATTGAACATTTATCATCAATATACTTCCAAAATGCATTACTTTTATCTGCATTATGATGCACTGGCATTTTATGTCCAGAAAATAGGCCATGAGAGGGCATTCTTCATTACCTTTACACACAAACTGGTTTTATTGTCATTCAAACTGAACATTCTATACTCTGATGGCTAGCAGAGCTATTTGGAAAGCAAAGCTCTTCTTGCAGAAGGCATTAACTTCTTTGGGAAAAAAAAAATAAACCAAAGAGTTTGGCCTCAGAACCAAAGGGTTTCAATGAAAACTCAGTATGATTTCTTGAGAGAAACAGAAATTATTTCACCAACACAGTTGAAACATTCACTTGAAATTCTCTGTCTCTGTTGGCAGACAGGCACCTTGCTTCATGACCATCTTTAACCAGCTCCCTGTTCAGTCTGACCTCCTGTTGCCAGACATCAGGTTCTCAAGCCTACTTGATGCCTGAAGAGCCAAGGGCTCAGATGGAGATGTTTCCTGATAATCCCCTACTCTCCTCTCAAGCACTTTCCTTCCCTCTGAAGAGGATAGGCCAAAAAGGGAGATCATGTGAAGGGTGTCTGGTACAAACCACCCCTTTTGCTTTCACCCCAATTTAGCTGTGACAGCAGTTTCTCCAACTGATCAGTTGCCTTAGGCAAATTTGTTTTACTTTTGTTTATCTTTGTGTGGAACAGCCACTGTTTCATACAGAGAGCAGGAACAAGCAGTTATGCTAAAAAATTAAATATTTATGACTGGTAGAGTAACATAGTGGAGAGAGATACAGGGCTGGTAGAACAGATGATCTGGGAAGTGAAGACACAGGATGTGGCATGAGTATCACTGGCACAGGAAGACAAGAGAAGGGGCCTGGGCTTGGCACTGGAGATCCTACAGCTCTAAGTAGCTCAGTCAGGCTCAGTGAAAAGCATAAAGATCTTGAGCTGCACAACACTGGCTTTAGCATACATGAAAGAATAGCATCTTACACACATAAATTACACAGTAGATTTAGACCTAACCTGAAACTGTAGACCAATGAAGAAGAGAGAAAGATGTAAAGGTCTGTTAACAAAGGTATAAAAGTGATCCCTTAGTCAATCCAAGAGAGATGAAGGAGAAGACACCAACATATTCAGTAGCACATTCCTCCTGGCAAAGGATTCCAGATACTGACAACTCTTCAACACCCTTTACCACACACACTGCACAGAGTGAAATCACTGAGTAGGATCCAGAGTAGTAGCAACAGTGCAAGTGCAATGCCAGAAAAGGGGGAGAAACTCTGTGTCTGTGTGCGTGTGTGTGCATGTGTGTGTGTGTGTGTGTGTGTTTGCAGCAATGTTAACTGCATTATTGTTTTTTCTTCTTCTGAAGCAATTAGATGTAGACTAATAATGATCAAACTTTCAAAACTTTAGATTTACTAAGAATAAAGTCTTGACATTATTTATACATGTGTGCTTTCTCCTTGTCCCAAAAACATTGGTTTTTAGTGTAACATTGGCTGGGCTGACTATAGGAGAAAACACCACACAACTACAAAATCTATTAGTCTGGACAAGAGGTAAGATGCAGGTAGCACACACTGAAATAGAAACTTTTTCAGCATGGATTTTTAAAATAGAAATATTTTCAGGATGGATTTTTAATCTACCATGTCAACACTTTCAGTCACTTAGTCTTTCAATTTGGCACCATCTGTGCATTACTGTTATTGCTTGGGACATCACTGGATTATATTAGTTTTCAATCAGAAATCTATTTGAGAGGAAATCATTGTTTTCAATCCAATTAGACTTTCCCATATTTCTCTGATCTTGCAACACTTTGCTGTTAAAAACAATGAGATATTTACTGTCTACATTCTGCTGATTACTGAAGATTTCCACATATTGGAACAGACACATTGATGCAGCTCATTGGTATGCTCTGTGGCATCACTGTGATCAGCCAGTCACTTCCCTTAAAGGCCCAGTCAGTGCAGCTCCTGGTACTGTGAAGACTCACAATTAGGCTCTACTTTACCCATAAATAGAAAGTCATCTATTTGCAAACCAAATCTTCATGGGAAACTACAGGCTGGGGATACATCTGCTGGCTTGGCATTAACATTTTAGCTTCCAGCCAATTAGGACAGAACAGTACCTTACATTATTCTAGGGCATAAAGTATTGATTCCAAATTACAATTGCTGTTTTCAACCTTAAAATGTCACCTCACCTGCCTTTTTACAAAGTAAAATTCATCAGCTTTTATAGCAGCAACCCTTCCTGCTGCAAGAAATGTATCACTTTATACCAATTGGACATGAATCTATTAAATTATGATGGAATTTTTTTAGCAACAAATTATAGCCATATTAATACCTACAGAGTTCCCTATGAACAATAAATGCAAAAGGATTTTTTCCCCAACGATTAGCTATTTTAAAGAGTAGCCATTTAGTGCATGCAAATTTCCTGCCTTGCAGATCAAGTATGAATTAGAGCCCTAGGAGGCTGGCTTATATGAGTAAGCTTAGATAGTGCTAATTATAAAATCAGCATATTGCAATCACACTTAACTGTGCAACTCTTTTATTGCAACATGGGTGACCCTTATAAATTTGGTAGACAAGAACAGAATTCTTTGTTACCACATTTTGATGTAAGACAAGAGTTATCATAAAATAGGAAGTAGAAACGTTAGAAACTTTCTAAACTTGTGGGTAAAATCTACTCAAGGCTTTGAACACATGAAAGCTTAGGCCTTGCAATATCTATGCATTAGGCACATGGCCACTAAAATAGAATTCAAACCCACAGTTCTCAGTATCCCTCCACAATAATTGTGTTGTCATCTTCTTTCCTCATGACTTCTGCATTTTTGGCAGAACACAGACAACACTCCAAAGGACAAGCAGAAATCCAAACCCAACTGAGGGCCCCACATGCAGCTTAGGGTATGGCTTAGTAGTGGCTTGAAAGACCCAAGGCCAGGAAAGAATCTGAATTCATCAAAATTGTGTGAATAGTTCTAATCAACATATTTCTACCAGAGAGCAGACTCCCAAATTTCTGGATTAAAAACAAACTGAATATATTTTCTATGTTTAGAATAGTCACCACAACCCCCAGTTTTTGTAGCTTTAAAGCACTTTCCTTGCTCTTCTCCTAACCCACACAGGACCTGTGGAAAATCTGTATGTTTCACTTCACCTTTTCTGTACCTTAGCATTCAAAGGTTCTGGAGATTCTCTACTGCAAGAAGGAAAGATCAGAAAAACCCCACTGGACAAAGGAGCATCAGCACAACATGAGAGATGCTAGGTCTGGAATATAATTTTTTAGATAATGTGATGATAAGAGACATTTACGCCAGCAATATAAAAGTTCAGAGACATTGTCCCTAATTGTGGCTACTGACTTCCTCTGCTTCAAGATTATAATAAATCTTATCAGATTGAGAGAGCAAAGAAGCCCCAAAAGCAAGGAAAAACAAAGCACCATGGAAGAACAAGCATCACTAGGATTTAATCTTAGCAACACAATTTATTCCCTTTTTATAAAGGCTCTTTAAAGTTCTGTAACTAGAAATACCCTACCTTGCAGGGCAAGGACAGGGAAAAACGTACTATTCTTCATTTTTTCATGGTATATGTTTTTGTCCTTGCATTTCAGGGTCAGTAAAGCAATTCACCGAGGCAGACAAACTTGTTTTGTGTACTAAGCATTTACTAAATTACTTCTTATATTTCTATTTAGCACTTTCATAAATCTGCATGCCAAGAGAACTTTCTCATTCTAGTGTTTTCTTCTTTTTTTTTTTCCTGCTTTTTACCAAAATCAAAGCACTATCAATACTTCTGTTGTCAATATAAGCAGTTACAGAAAGAAACTGAAATCTGCAGAATTACTACAAGGATGAAGTTAACACATGTAATGCACATATAAAACAGTCTATATTTTACCATACCTATATCCCACATGTTGTTATAATCAATTTAATGTAACAGTAACACCACTGGTGCTGAGCTATGTGCGACATTAACAGGGAAATTTGAGAAGTCCAGATTGCAGACAGAAAGCTGTCTTTTTCTTTCCCATCAAGTTCCAAGATTTATGCTCTAATTGTCAAACCTTGGAAGGCAGGGATGCAAAACCCATGGAGATCAAAGATTTTGCATTCCAAAGGCCTTGCTTTATGTTTAGCAAAATATTTCTTGTTCATTGTCAATTTTACTCTGCAGCAGAGGCTTTCTTATACTGTCATCTTGGCTGTCAAAAACCTAACCCCATCTATGAAGACCTGTGTGCCTCTAACGTCCGCTTGGAAAAAAAAAACAAACAAAACTATACAACAGATGATCTCATTTATTGCTGGAGTGTTTTCCAGATACAACAATAATCTGTTTTATTTCATTCCCTTTCTAAGCTAGGCTTTTGGAGAAAGAGCCAGTGACTCTTTCTTGTCCAAGACCACAAAGGACAGACAAGAAGGATCTGTACGGCCAGAGGGATCACCAGCAAGTGCCAAAAGCTGTGTGTTTCTTCTGGCCTGCCCTAGATTCACTGCAGCTGTCTTGGGACTCCAGGATGGAGTGAGACTTGCCATGCTCAGCCTTGCCTGCTGCTGTGTGAGGCAGTGCTGGCCCACCCTGCTCCTGGTGATCCCCAGCAGGAACTGCTCCGTGTTTTGCGCAGCTCCTGCACTATTCCCTCTTGTTAAACTAAGGAGGAGTTTGAAGAGCAAATGACAGATTGTTTGTAGAGATTGCAGTAGAGATTGACTGATTGACTGGCTGTCCCACAAGAGAAGTAAGGAGTCAAGGAACTTTTAAAATAAAAATAATAATAAATAATAAAAGCTGCAAGGAAGTAGCTTTTATTGCTGCCCCAGTTCAAACTCCAGTTTGAACACTCAGTAGGGGGGACAGTGGGGAAAAGCTGGGGATGAGCTCAGCAAAGACCTTTAGAGCACTGGGAAAGAACAGAGATAGCTGGAAAGCAGAAGAATCATGCAAAAACCATAGAGGAATAGAAGTAAAGTTGATTTGGAAGTGCAGGAAGATCAATTATTTGGAAGAATGCAGGGGAAGGTAGAGGGGTAGACTGGATACTTTGGATGAACAATTTATGTGTGAGGAACAGATTAGTATGATTTGCAGGGATTAAAAGGGTTATATAATAAATTGATTAGGAGAAAGAATTGATCAATGAGTTAGTGGTGTTACTCAGTTTGAAAATGCTTACAATGCTAGAAAAAGATTCAAATTTCCACGGGGTAGAGTTAGTTTTTATGGATAAGCTCTTTCAAGGTGCCATGCTACATAATTGACTTATTGGGCAGTTTGCTGTTAAATAATTAAGCATTACATGAATTCATTATTTTGATTTGAAATTTGAAGACTGAAATCTTTGATTTGGGCCTAGTCTCAAGGGAGAAAAATCCTAATCTGGGGCCAGCACAGCAGATGAAGCACACAAAGCAAAATTTTTCTACTGTCCCCTTAGTATTCCAATAAAACTTCTCTTCTGGTCTCAAAATTAGGTTGTTTGTTTATATAAGTGACCTCAAATTCTGCAGCTCAGCCTAACTAAAATGCTGGAAATGCCATCAGAGATGCACCATTAGGAAGGAAAAGAGGAAATCCCATGCAACCAGAGAACTATAACAGTACAACAAAAATGCTCTTAAGAGAAAGGAGTTTTGCAGACGTCTGTCTGAGTTCCTCTGAAATTACCACCAAGTCTGGTGATATTTTAATTCCATTAGTAAAACTAGGTTACTAAATAGGAGTGCATATTCTTTGTCTTCCTCTTCCCCAAAGGCAGTAAAAAAACTTGAGGTCTACTTTCAGAGACAGTGCCTGAACGAGAAAGCAAGAAAATTAAAAGCCCCTTCTATTGAGCAGGAATATTCCACTACTATAGTAAAGATTTCCCTAGAACATCCCCACCAATGTTTCCCACCTCTCAGATATTTCTATATGCTGGGGCCATCTGCTCCAAAACAGTTACAATAGTTAAAATCCATGGTAGCCATAGAGACATTATGAAGTATCAAAAATAGCATTGTGAAAAATATTTAAAGATATTTAGAAAGGGATATGATGAGAAGAGGATGCCCTGCACAGCCAAGTAAAGGCATGTGGTTTCTTGTGCTGTATACGCATTCCTCTCTGTACTCAAACACAAATATAAGTCCCTAGTAAGTAAGAGAGCAGCTCAAGCATTTCTTCATTACAACCAAAGCCCTTGATGTGTCTGTAGCCCCACAGAGATAAGTGAAGAGTTAGGAGAAGAAAGAAGATGCAGTTCCTGTTTCAGAGATGTTGCTTATGAGAAATAGAGGCTGCTCTTTTGGTAGCCTACCAAATTTATTGTCATAGATGGGGAAGAAATAACAGAACACAGACAAGATCACAAAAACAGATCAAATACAGCAATGAAGGCAGGAATTGTGCAGAAGAACAAATGCAGGTGTAGCTACTCACTTTTCTCTACAGAACAAAATAGTGAGCAGCTGAAACACAGCAATATCTAAGCATTGCTTGTAGAAATAAGCAGCTTCTACTGTTAAAAAATGTGCACTACAATGAACAAAGACAGCAGGAAGGAGAGGATGGCCAACATAATTCCAATAGAATTTCCAACACAATATTATCTATATTAAGCTGAAATGCCCTTCATGAGGCATTTTAGGCAGAGTGACATACAGGTGCAATACTGATACTGAGCGTCTCAGCAAAAAGAATATTTAGGCTTGGATCTTGTTATGATGGTCTCTGCAAACATTTTTTTAAAGGAACTGATTGTCTTCTACTATTTGAGTAGAAGGGGAATAAGTAAGCCATAGTCTTCTCAGTTTGTATAAATCTCACCAATTAATACTGTTCCCTGATGCATTGTATGAGTGGGGCATAAAAAAAAACCCACTCAGAATTCCTAAAAAAATTATTATGCCCCCATTTTTAACATGTGATGCTCTTATTCTAGTCCTCCTGAAAATGTAGAGAACTCAGAATGATTAAAATTTTTATTGATTTTTTTTTCTAAAAATAAATAGAAATATTTTCAGCACTACAGGAATTTAAAGTAAATGACATTTTGTCTATGGAGGAGTAAAACCAAGGTTACATTTTCATTGTCAGTGATTACTTTAAAAGGGAGAGAAATACAAATTAAAAAACAAAACAAACAAAACTCCAAATAAACAAAAACAAAAACAAACAAACAAAAACAAAACCAAAAACCAAAACAATCCCCAAGATAGGAAAGAAATTACATTAGTCTATAAAAACTGTAGACAATTTCTGTCATATTCATATACTGCATATACTATCTAGATTTTGGCAAAAAATTTGTTTTTATCTGATAAAAAGAAAATTCAACAGAGAAAAAGACACAAATCAATTTGAGAAGGGCGTTCTAAAACCAGACTTTCTGAGTTTGTCTGCTAAATGTGGTCTTAGCAGAACACCTGCTCTGGAAAACAGTTGGTCAAAGACCCTGGAATGACTCACTTGCAGGGCCACCAAGCTGGTGGCTCTCAGATTACAGCTCCCTTCCCAACAAGGAACTTGAAGCCTTGAGCTGGGTGCCCAAGCCTTCTGCACACCCAAAGGAAGGATTTTGGCTCCTCAGGATGAGATTTGCCACTCCAAGCCTACTGAAGAGAAGAATTTGCCAGACCAAGCCTGCAGAGGACAAAGCTGCTTGTAGGTCAGATTACAGCTCTCTGATAAAAGGGCAGATTTGGGCTCTTAGCCTGGAACCCCCAGTGAGAAGTCAGCCCTCCATTCACATTACTAACAGTACTAACAGCTTCATCAAAAATCAGTATTTCTGAGAGTCTGTCAATAGTTCTGGGGTTTGCCATTCTAATACTGCAGAGTAGACACTGTGAACTCCAAGGACCAGCATTATTTCAAGCATCTTGCCCTTCACCACTCCAAAATAAAAGGTTGCCAAGAGGAAAAGGAAAGTGACTGAAATCTCCCTTGACTGCTTGAACACTCACTCAGGATGTTAATAGTTCTGTTCAAAACCTCATGCTTGGATTTTTTCTCCATTAAAAAACAAGTGTTTTATAGTATTCCTGGATCAATTCCCAAAGGCAAAAGAGGCTGTGTGAGCATCTTTCCTCTAAACAGAAAGCATTCAGCTGTTGACAGAGAGACATAAGGTATGTTTTACAATTTTAAAACATAAAATAATTTTTGAGACAGATTCAAGAGTTTTAATCAGTTAAACAGGAAAATACCTTGTACAGATGCTAAATTCTCCAATCAGGCCCAGTTTCTTCTTTTCTATGAAAATGGAACAGGTATTATGCTTGAGGAAATAAATAGCTCTCAACTAGTGTCACAAAACATGCTGCAAAATGACCCAAACACATTATTTGTTCCTTGTCTCTTAAAGCAAACTAATACCTAGCATTCTCTTTTGAGCACTGTATATCATCAATCAGGTGAAAGATCCAGCACACCCCTTTCAGGATGAACAGAGTTGTAATGTATATTTTATCAGCAGATGGAATTTGTCAGCAACACACAAATGAGTCATTCTATTAGAGTTTCTCTCAAAAACATACATACACACTTATTGCTGCTTTGTTCTAGAGAAAGAAAACAGCCTTGTATCAAACTGCTCTTCTCCAAGGGCTTTTCCTTTAATATGACTTTCAAACAGCTACTTCCCAACATGCAGAATGTTACCAAGGAAACCAGGGATGGTGGGAAGTCACAACATCTTTTATTTGTCCCAGGCAAAGGCAGCAAAAAACCCATCAAAGCAAAATTTAAATAACTTTACTCAGCTCTAGGTCCAGTCTTTCTCATCCGTTCAGGGAACAGGTTTGGCAATACCTTTGACTTTTGTCCCTATTTTTTCCTAGAGGACCCTAACCCATGAATGTGCCCTTTAAACTCCAGGACCTGGACTGGGCACTACTACTGCCTCAGCAGTGCTATCAAGTACTGCCTCCAATCCACTGTGCACTGCCTGAATTTGGTTCATCCACACCTGCCAGTTTTTTCCAGGTACCAATAAGTTTCACACCCTGTTAACATTGCAGAATTTGTCTGACACCTGGTACTGCCAGGTTACAGCCTGTCCTAGCGTAACAAACTTGCTGAATGTTGCAGTAGCTCAAATCCCTCCAGTGGGATCTTCTCTGCGCTGAACAAGACTGACAGATATTTGGCTAAATTACACTAATCCATGTCACAAGCAGGAAGAGGATTCTTGATTTCGTTCTCTGAGTCAGCTTTAGGTTTGGTCTGAAGCTGTTTGGTTTCTCATTAAAATATAAATATGCATTTGGAAAAAAAATCTACAAGCTTCTAAGCAAACAAGTCAGAAAGCGTAAAATGACATTTTTCTTGAAAGACAGGTGAGATCCAGCTTTCAAGGCTCAGCTAAGTCACAGTTATGTAAATTGCACAATAAAACTCAGTGGTAAAAACTAATCTGTTGTGGAGATAAATGCCTAAGGCAATAGTAATAAAATGTCCTCAATAACAAATATGTCTACTCTTCTGAATTTTGTAAAAGTTTGCACTTTAACAAAAAAACCCCCAGAAAACCACCAAAACAAACCCAACAACAAACCCTGAACAAACAATAAAACATGGATTATTGTTGATGTTACTGTATTCATTAAAACTCTCATTTTGCAATCAATGTATTGTAAATTCTCCAAATATATTGTAAATTCTCTAAAATCTGTTTTCTATGAAAATAGGAATAGTCTCAATCCAGTTCTCTGGCAGTGCTCTTGCACTATTATATGGATTGTTTAACACTGTATTTGAACAACTGATCCTTATTAAAGCCTCTGCTTGTGAAAAAATATCAGAAGAAATTTGTGTTAGTAGAATTGATACTGTTCCCATCTATGCTCTGTCAGGCAGCTATAACATATTTTAGTTTGACTGAAGCTCCAGTCTGATACCTGAAGCTATGAAAAGTGCACGGGTCTGACTGAAAGTCCTGTGTGCGAGGATGGAGTTTCTTCTGCAAGAATCTCACCACAACTTGGATGTGAGCATATAAATGTTTAAAACTATGCAAGCCTAAGGAGGAGAGTCCCTGCATGCTACTTAGAATGAAGCTTATAAAATCCTTCTCCTTCCTTAAGGCTTCTGAAAGATGAAGGGATAAGAAGTCTGTAAAACACCACCACATTTCAGTTTTAAAGGACTGATAGTCTAATTGACAGCTTTAAAATCTAAGATTTCATAGCAATCTTTCTCTGAAGTGAATCTATTAAAAAAGTGAAATTTGAGATGAAATTGGAAAATGAGCTTTTCATGTTGATGAAATAAAGCTGATTTGTTGAATTTGTATCACTTGAAAATATCAGTTCCCCTGTTAAGTCTTAAAAGAAAAGGCAAATGAAAGAGAAAACCCGTCTCTATAAATCCTGTTAGAGGATAAAACCTTGTAAATCTACTTCTTCCCTTCTCTCGATCAAGCACACAGCAACATTACTCTTGGTGTCACAAGGTGGTGCTCTTCCTTTCAAGTAATGTCTTTCACCTTTACAACGACCTCATTAACTTGGAGAGAAAAGCACATGTTTTAAGACTTATGCACATGCATTGACACTGTTACTGAGAAGGAAAAGCATCTAATGTGGATCACTTTTTTGGCACAAAAATGTACAAAAGACAAGTTTTTTTGTAGGTGGTGTGTATAACTTGGGCATGCTAATGCATGATCTGTACCAAGTTATTTTATAGTCTTAAGAACCTTGGATTAGCTGAATGTTTAAGCCTGCAGTTATGTGGTTGTTTTGAAGGAAGTTCAACTTACCTAAAAGTTTCAACTCTGCAAGCAATGTTCTAGTGATTAAAGCACCAAACCTATTTGTGCAATCAAGAATGCAATCCCTGTGTTGTTTATTTTATACTAAATCTATTTTATTTTATACTTCTTCTATGTGTTCTGCCTTTGGTGCAACAAATATTCTTACATTAAACATTTATAATTCCATCAAAGATATTATGGAAGAGTTATAAGATTTGACATAAATCCTAAAAGCTAGGCATAAAGAGTTGTGATTTTTGGTACCTGCTGATGTATTTGGAATTTGGGGGTTTTAATTTTGCCCAGTTAATCCTGAAAAAAATTACTAGCAGCACAGATGTTTGCCTCCATTTCCTGATTTATCAGTTGCTTGAGATCAATAGGATAGATTATGTTTCCATAAGATCATCTTTCCAGCAGCTGATAAATTCAAAAGGTAATACTGTATCAAGATTCACAGCCTGGTGATTTCTTCAGATTCATTATTCCAGAGAAAATTCCATGCCCACAGAAACACAGGATGCCTGTGGTCCTACTTACTATGATAGGATCATTCAGGTTGGAAAGGACCTCATCATGGAATCTAGTGCCTAGCCAAGAGATCGATGATTACTGAACCTCTGAACTAAAACTGCAACTCCCACTAATGTTTCACAAAGCACAAGAAAGACAGTAAGATATATATCCAGAGAAACAGCCCAATAGAATACAATACAATTAAAATAGGACACTAATATATTAACCAATGAGACAACAAAACAATGTAAGCTGTATGGCTGATCACAATGGTTTCCAATACAACAAGGAGCCAACAGAAAGAGAGCATCGCCCAAAGCGAGGTACATGACAGAAAGCCAGGGCGCTGCAGCTCGGAGGTGCAGCCAGAGATGGACACAGCAGGAGCCTGCATGCAGCAGGGCAAGAGGAGGGATGGTGCCAAGCAAGGACAGGTAAGTTTAAGTCTCTCATTGCCTACTTACACTTGAAATGTTCACCTCTACTCTAAGCCCCCGAAAGAACTACGTGTATCACAACTGCACAAAAACTGTGTTCTCCCTTATGTGATGTCGAATTAAACCTAAATGCAGCTATTTGGTTTTTCAGAGTACAGAGCATTCCAGAGGAAGTTTTCAGAGCTTTAAAAACCCCCAAGTCCTCAGAGAGGACTAGTTCATGAATATTTTACCTCTCTGAAAATCCCATTCCTTTACTGCACCTGGGATATGAAGTGTGTTGCTCCTATTTACTTTTCCCCTCACATCTCAGTTGTTCCAATACTGCAGAGGCTCTCCCAGCTAAAAATCATCCACCACACAGATCATCCCCTTGGCGTGTTCAAATGCCTCCTGATTTGCCACTGGCATCTACAAAACTGCTACATGTCAACAATGCAAACATCTCTAGCATCTCTAAAAACTGAGAGCAGAGGACAGTGTGAAACAAACAGAAAATAACAACAAAATGTGTATTAGAGAGCACAAAATACAGTGACTGGGTTGGAGAAGTTCACAATTAATTTGTTAGAACCCTTGTCCTTTTTCATACTCAGGGGAGCTTCTGTGGAATTACCAGCATGCTGCACCAGAGCTCTGCAGCAGCTGGGGCTCTGATGCAGAGGAAAAGCTTGCCAAGCTGTTGTGGTGCCTTGAGACCTGCTCTTTAGCAAGGCAATGTCAATGGAAGCTTTTACTGCCCAATGCAGTTCTTACCATCTGGGGAAACCATTATTCTGAAAGTCTAACTCCCAGCTCTTGCATTCAGTTAGAACAAGTTTTGCTGCTGTAGAAAGGTTTTTTTTTTTAATGCAGAACTGATTTACTGCTGCATAATTCGGTGTGTCTAGAATTTATGACAATCCAACTTGGGTATGACAGTCTGCTGCCATCCTGAGTGAAACATCTGGGACTCTACAATTTTAAAGCCTTGAGAGAATTAATTACATGTGAAGCTTGTGTCTCACTAAACCCCAAAGTGGACTAAGCCACCACATCTTTCAGGCTGACAAAGACCATGAAATTCACTTTTCAGTCATCACTGGCGTTGGAAGAGTTGCACAGTAGTAATCCAAACAATAACCCCAGGAACAATCTTTCTCTGTATGCCTACAGTACACCTCCAGGAAAGAAACATTTTAGGCTTAAAAACTGCTAAGAGAAAGGATGGTTTCCCCCAAACTCTTAAAGCTTCCAAAGCATTAAAAAAAAAAAAAGTCTTCTGATCTCTCACTTGATTTAAGTCTCCAAGCCCCTTAGAAATTCATCTCCTTCCTTGAGCATCTCTGAAAAACCTTGGTAAAGGCAAAATGCACCAGCACCCACCACTCCTATGGACTGATTCCTCTTGATGCACATCCATGAGTGCATGCTGCCCATGAGGGCATCCCTGTGGGTGACCTCGATCGACAGCACGTGCCTCGACTATGGAAAGGCTGAAAAGGACATTTCAATAAGAATGAATACATAGAGAACTTTGCTGAAGCTTGGGATTTTTCACCTTTCAAGAAACAATGAAGCAACGGCAATATTGACACAGCTGTCTGAGCAGAGGACAGGAGCCACCACTGCAAATAGTTTCCCCTCCGGATGAAGGCAAAGGAAGAACTGCATTGGACATAATTAGTTTTGCAGTAGAAAACAAATCAATTGAAAAAGCAAGTTTTCAATCCTCTAACACAATAACAGGAAGCATAACATTGATTTTGGTTTGAGGTGGAATGGTCTCTGCCACATGGTATCTGTGGGCCTTTCTTAGTTTAATTTATTTTCTTCCTGTCCAGTAGGTGACAACTTTAAATGGGTTAAGGCTGTTTACTAAGCACTTCCTGCATACCTGCTCAAGGTTCGCCTACAAAAATCCAGAGCTGGATTTAAACATCAAAGTTCCAGATATTGTGACGCTGGGTCCACAAAGAAATATAATGAGGATTCCACATTCATCTTAAGGTATGAAAACCCTTAAATCTCATAAAATAGTAATTCCAGTAGGAAGGTAGCAAGCCCCTGCAAAAACTCATTATCATCCTTTCAAGAATCTGAGACAGGAATGCTCAGCAATTTCAATAAACTTGGTCACCTAATTTTTTTTTCCCCAGCATATCCCAGAAGGGTGCCAGATTCAGTCTTTTTGACCAGACAGAACACCAATTATTGACTCCAGAGGAACTTAATTCTGGGCCCATGTTTGGCAATGACTTGGTTCATACATCTTGGGCCTCTTCTGAATGAGGTTCTTATCTAAACAGCACCTGAAGGAACCTACAGCACCTGCTTTTTTTGAAAATTTCTCCATCCCCACAGTGACAGTCACAGACTGCTGGGTGACTTCACCTCTCCTCTTGCATTCTCCCTGTCTCACTGCTCTTCAACTTTCTTCATCCCATGCAAGTTCAAGCACATTCACCCCCATCTGATACCTTTTTCTTGCTATAATTCTGTATCAATATTTTGGAAGATTTAATCAGAAGAGGAAGCACAGAGCAGGAGAGATCAATAATTGATTATGCAGTTTCTTCCTCTCTCGAAGCGAATGATTCACCACCATAGCAGTTTAGTGATTTCCGCCAAGGTCCTGTGGACATCCAGCCTAAATAAACTTCTCCTATCTGAGAGGCTGGTAAGTAGAGGAGTTGGGGACAAACACAGATCAAATGTATTCATTTTATAATTTAAAAGTGATTAAATAAAAAAGCATACATCGGATGCAAACACATAGTGGAATTTTCTCTCAAAGTAATTCAGCTGTTTCAGAATAAGATACTCTTACAGTGAACATAGTGTTTGTCTAGATTATTAGACTGCACATTACAAAATAAAGATTATAAACCAGGATTTAAAAAAGTTTGAAGGAACTGATGAGATTCTTGATTTCTTCAGAGCACCAGAGTACAAGAGTATTGAAAACAAAACAGTACAGTATTAATTCAGGAGCTCCAGAAAATAAAGCAAACCCATACATACAGGGTGGAATCAAGGCACAGAATAAAAAAACCAAAAAAACAAAAAAACAACAAAGTCTCCAAGCAGAAGTGTACCTGGAACTGCTCTGTTATTTAATGCATACTATGAGCTATGTGAGGGCACAGCAGAGATTCTTTCAGAGTGATGCCGAGCATCAATTCATAATACAAGGCACAGGAGCTTGCCCTGCTGCTGCTCTTCTTCCACTGCTCAAGGACTTTGCTCAGGAGCAGCACCCCACCAAGGAAGAAAGTGCATAAAACGAGTCCTGTAGGAATAATCTTGCCCAAACCTGTGAACTCCTGCAGTGTTGACAGACGTGGGATCTTCACTGGCTCCTGAACAGTCACAAAGGCAGCATGCCCATTCCCAGTGTCTGCTTGTATTTTTAATGCCTGGAAAAGTCCCACATGCTCTCACCCCCAGCGCCAGTCCTGACCTTATTCCCTGGCTTTGCTGGAAGCCAGATTTCTTCCTCTGCACACCCCTGCTGAAGGAAGAGTAGGCAGCTGCGGCTTCCTGCAGGGTTCTCCCATTTGCTAATGAGAAGAGAGGCTGAGTTAGTTACAACTCCCTCCTTGTCACAGAACTGCTGTAAAAACAGATACCTATTTATATCATACAGTTTCTGAGCTGACATCTTGTCATCTTCTCTTGCCATCCCATACTTCCATTGGAGTTTATCAAAGTCCTGGCATTTCCTAATATACAAAGCAGACATGTATCATATATCAGAGTACACAAACTGTGTTGGGCTGTCTGTGAATCAGTGTGTGTACTGTAATAACAGTGTAAAAATAGACTTTTCTGGATTGTTTCCTGTCAGCTACACATTTCCAAAAAGTTAGTGATGGACCTATGAAGGGCTATCCTATGTGAATCACATACCAAGAGCAGCTCCCATGTGCTTCTCAATGGAATTATGCTTGCAACATCTCTGTCTTTTTAATAAAACAGCTTCTGTGTCTCTCAGAGGAAGCAGGCAGTGTAATAGACCAAGTCTGCAGGAAAATGCTCTCAGTGGCTTAGGTCATGAAACTTAAGAGTAATGCTTTGAACACAGCTTGCATTAAATCTCATAGAGATGCAAAACATTAAAACTTAAAAATAAAGAATTATAGAATGTCTCTTCTATGGAAGATTTCAGTACCTATTTTTACCTATTAAAATGATTTCCATAGATTCCAGATAGGATTCATCTACCTATTTCCTAGTATTTGTACAGACTACAAAAAAAAACTAATAAACAATGAGATAGAATCATAGAACGGCTTGGGTTGGAAGGGACCTTAAAGATCATCTTGTTCTAACACCTGCCATGGGCAGGGACACCTCCCACTAAATAAGATTGTTCAAAGTCCCATCCAACCTGGCCTGGAACACTTCCAGGCATGGGGCACCTACAGCTTCTCTGGAAAATCTGTGCCAGTGCCTCACTACCCTGACAGTCAAAAATTTCTTTCAAGTATCTCACCCAAACCTCTCCCCTTTCAGTTTAAAGCCATTCCCCCTTGTCTTATCACATCATGTCCTTGTAAAATGTCCCTTTTCAGCTTTCTTCCAGGTCCCTCTAGGTATTGGAATGCTGCTCTCCAGAGCCTTCCTTTTTCCAGGCCAAGCAACTCCAACTCTCTCTGTCTGTCCAGCCCTCTGATCTGTTTTGCTTTAACACTCATGATGAAAACAACCAAGCATATCAACATCCTTCATATCAAAATATTTAACCTGGCTGGTAGACTAGATTCTAATCCTTTGTCTCATGTTCAACATTAAGTTATATTTTCCCAGAGCGGCCCACAGTGTTTCCCAAGAGTGGTAATTCCTATGTACTGTAGTTGTCCCCTATAACCAATGTAACCCAGACTCCTCAGTCAAACTCCTCTTGTCACAATGAATTTGCATAGAATTAGTTCTAATGAAGAACGTTAATGGTGAAACCTGCCATGTACTATGGCATAGTAGTCTGGAGCCTGAATATTTCCCGATAGAAACCCAGTGCTAAATTGCATCACCCTCATTCCACTTTAAATATCTTCAGAAAAAGAAATTTAAAATTCTTAATTAGGTCTGAAAACAAACTAATTATTCATTTCAGTTACCCCAAAGTAAAAAAGAAAAAAAGAAAGAAAAAGAAAATACAAAAAAGAATTGATTTCCAAGGCATGCTTTATATCAAAACCAGTAGCCTTGCCTTCTTCCTTCTGCCATAAATGCCTCAACATTTCCCTCAGTGCTAGGGCCAGAACATGAAATCCTTTCCTAGAAATCATGTCAAAGCCCATTGCTTTTTTGTCTTCCAAGACCCACTTCCCTTTAGGATACACTCAGGAAAAGAGTGCTTGTGGAGCATTTAGGTACAGCAGGCATGCCCTTATTTATCATTAACAATGAACATCACAGCAGCAAGTGGCCCATTTTGATGGGATCACTTTTTTCAGGCACACTTCAAATCTGCCCCTGGAGACCACCTTGTCCTGTCTGACCCCAGACACTCCTGAAGTGGAAACAGTACTAAAATAAAACAGCTGAAAAATCACATTTATATTACAGATTTACTTTGTCAATCAGAAATTATGGTGGAATGTCAAGTGTAGGAACAGATTTAAACTGTGGCTTTGTAGTGCAGGTTCATTTCCCACTTACGGCTACACAGTCATAATGGAATATCCTCAATAAATAATTGTTCCTTTTTAAATTTACCCCTAACAGTTTTATGGAAATATGGATCAAATTTGAGAGGGCTTTTAAAATCCTATTAAAAATTAACCATTTGTTTTATTGATTGGACAGTTTGCAATGTGGTTGACTATGCAGTTTGGAGAGATTGGGTTTGTTTTACTCTTGTTTAAAAGTAAGTCTTAGGTGGATGCATTCTTTTACTGTTGGTCAGGTGAGGACTTTGATAAAGCACAGGAAAATGTGATGGGGTTTATTTCCCACAGCTCTATTTAAAGTAATACTATCATGCAGCGGTTTTAGACTTTTTTTGGAAAATACAATTCACCCAAAAGTTCACTCCAGAGAAAAGTTTTATTCAGAACTGAGCACCCCCAAAGGCATGTAAGGTCCAACACCAACCAACATGTTCGCTCTCAGGAATGGTGACTTTCATGAAGTTCTCCCAAGCAAAAGCAGGAAATAATTCACAATTTCAATTAAATTACACTTCTATTTCTGTTACATCCCTAATATTTTTCATCCTTTTATAAAACAGTAACAGGAAAAAAAGGTGAAACAATTGTGAATTCAATAGCCCTGATCTCAGAACAAAAGTGACTTTAAGCAGGCATATATTTAATGCTGCATACAAGAAAGGGCTGTAACTTTCTCCATACAAACATTTTTCATAAGCATTCACCTTATTAAGCTCTCTCTCTTTACAGAGTTGCATCCAACACTCATAAAGGGCACACAAGTAACTTCCTTTTCCAAGGTCTCAGTCCAGTAGCAGTGTCTAGATTCCAAGCAGGAACTGAAAAGAAGCAGTCCCTCGTGACCACTGCCCTAAAAATATTGACAGTAATAAGTGCAGCTTAGTCTGGAGAGTACAACCATCCTCTTTACTTCTACTATTTGACACAAACCCTAAGTGCATGGCTGTTTAGAAGTCATGTGAAATAAAAAGGCAGTAAAGTACAGGTAGTTAAGCCACATGAATGCTAGCAAAAACAGATAAACAAGTTTTTTTGATAGATTTATTTCAGACCCTTTTTCAAATTCATTGAGTGCGTAAAACAGACACAAAGTTGAAGATGCCAAATGGCTAAAGTTCAATTTTCAATTTTTGATACCATCATGATTAAAAATTTGTATAAGCAAAAGCTGGGAGAAGTTGGAATGGTGAGACTAAGTCTGCTTAAAACTTGGAAACAAAGAATACATCTTGTTTTATGATATAAAACAGATTTTTAGCTTTAGGAACTCCGGTAATTCAGCTCAAGAAATCATGCAGTTTACCAGCTGTCTTTCCTCAGAGGTTATCTACACAATTTTCTTGTAGGCAAAACCTTGATTTGCAGGATGTCAAGATGATATTAGGTTTACTGTAGGAAAAACAAATTACTGGTCACTTTTTCCCTGTACTCCCTCTTGCTCTGCTGCACATAATTCCATCACATGATTTTCTAGACACAAGGCAAGTGTTTTTGGAACCTGGCTTAGTTATGAATTACACGAAATCTGAAAAACAGGAGTGAACAGATAGCACATATGTACTATTAGCAAATCTCAGCAGGACAACTCTGATTGTTCATGTCCTGAAATGCCTGATGATTGCTGAAGAAAAAGTTTAGTTTTAGTTCTTTCTTCAAATGTGAGTTTTACTGGAGGATGAATATATTCATCAACGCCCTTTATTCATTAAATAGAGCTTTTATTACCTATTTCATGAATTCATGTGTATATAAATCAAAATGTTTATGTTCTATTCCAACACACACATTTATATTTTATACATACATATGTATGTGTGTGGGTTTTCTTTTAGATCCCCCTTGAAGCTTTGCTGAACTTATTTGCAGATAAAAAGATGCATTTGAAACACATCTCTAACAGCACAAGGATAATGTGACCTCATGACATTTCCACCTTCTGGTTGGATTATTGTCTTAGCAAAATGAGAAAGCAAGTGGCTTTCAAAATAAGCCCCTTGCCCCTTTTCCAGAACCCTGTAGAGAATCAATAAGTTCTAGAGGTCTTCTGGCCCATCACATTTATTTTCCCTTCTCTGTTAAAACTGACACCACAGCCCTTGGAAAATGGCTCCGTCCTCCAAAAGCAATAGCACACTATCTACACACATGAGCAGCTCTATATGCAAATGAAACTTGCCTGAGATATTACAAACACTTCCCTTTCTTTCTTGACCATCACCCTAACAAACCCCCTTTGAGTCCAGGTGGGGTTCTTCAGGGACACCTCCACTGTCACTGAAAAGATCCATCAGCTGTGATGTTTCATTATTGGCTACAAGTTCCCTTCTCTTTCACTGGACACTGGCTCCTGTTACTTTTCCTTCATTCCTTACATGCTTAGAGACAGCAACAAACATTACAGTCCCCCTGGCTGCATGGAGGGGATGGGAAGGCAGAACTGAGAGTAGACATTTCCCACTCAGATTTTGTTCCCTGGCACATGAGCAAAGGGAAAGAATAGTAAGAAAGCTCAATGCTAAGCTACAGGCTGTTCCTTTGTACACAGTGGGAAACATTTTGAACATCAAGACTGGCAAATGAAATATAAGTGTCCCCTCAGGAGGCCAATCTAGTCCCTGGCTAGTGTGGAAACAGAGGAAGGACAGGAACCTCCCACCACCAACAGCATTTTTTGTCCACAACAAACACAAATCAAATGCCCCTGTTCCATGTGGGGCTCTAAATTACCTTTTAAGCTGACAGTCTTTTCCACATTGCTGCTGCTGTACTAACAGGCATTTTCTTAGGAGACCCTGAAATTGCAGGGAGGTGACCCAAGCTGCTTATTTTCAGTTGTTTACAACAATACAAATGCATTGTTGTAGGAAAAATGGTGTTAAAATCATCAAAGACCACGTGGCTTAGGAAAAAATCCCCCACCTTACAGAGATTTGAACCAAGGCCTGTGATTCTGCAATTCTACATGCAAAGTTACAAATGGCTGTATAAGGAGAAGGCTGCAGGATGTAGTTCAATTCTGCTTACAACATGGAATGAGCTCCCATGGACATCCTAATTCAGGAAGCAGCACCAGAGGCATGAGCAGTGCGGAAAGGGGCAAAATGATACTGGAAAGATTGCTGCCTTCATGTGGGAGTTACCAGGTCAGCATTGCCTACAGGTTGAGTCATGCCATGGCTAAGGGAGATATGTAAGCAAACGGATATATTTTATTTCCTTTTAACAAAAAAAGGTTATTCACTTGCTGCAGTAAGTCCAGAGGAGACCACCAAGATGATTGGATGAATGGAGCACCTCCACTATTAGGAAAAGGCTAAAAGAATTCAGATTGTTAAGCCTGGGGAAAAAAAAAAGCTTCAGGATGAACTAATTGCAGCCTTCCATTACCTGAAGGGAGTTAAAAGGAAGATGGAGAGAGACTGTTTACAAGGGAGGTAGTCACAGGACAAGGGGAAATGGCTTCAGGCTGAAAGAAGGTAGGTTTAGATTAGACACCAGGAAGAAATTCCTTACTCTAAGGATGGGAAGACACTGGAACAAGTTTCCCAGTGAAGCTGTGAATGCCCCATTCCTGGAATTATTCAAGGCTAGGTCAGTTAGGGCTCTGAGCAACCTGGTCCAGTGAAAGGTGCCCCCCTACCCATGGCAGGGAGCTTGGAACTAGGTGATCTTCAAGGTACCTTCCAATCCAGACCATTCTGTGATCCTATAAAAAACCCAAAACAACACCCAAACCAATAAACACTGACATTGAAAAAGCAAATTGTTTGAAACTGTAACTATAATTAATGAGGCTGCACAAATCTTGCCAAGTAAAGAATAAAGGAATCGCTTGAAAGACAGCACTAAGATCATCTGCAGAGAATGTATGGCTGTGGCCAGAACATAGGCTACACCATCAAAGCTCAAATCACTACAGTTCAAGAGCCCTTGCCCATTTTACAGGATTTGCCAGCTTTGCAGTGAAACACTTGCAGGTACTGAGTTGCTAAGATATAGGAGAGAACATATACATCATCAGCTTACTACATAGGAATAATTAATATTAGGCTTTCTTTTATACAGCAAAGATCCTTGATGGAGTATTATCCAATTACAGCAGGCTAAGGATGCTGTCATAAAAAATTTACTGACAAGACTAACATGAAACAGAATAGCTTGAAATTATTGCCATAAAAATCTAACACAAAGAATCCTACTAGTGGAAGATTTACTAACTCCTCATCTCTAAAAGATCCAGTACTTCCAAATGAACAATCTCAGTCTCTTTAATGCTGAAACAAGGACAGAGATAGGTAAATAAAGAACAACTGTGTGATAATCTGTGTGATAATGCTGTGATAATCTTCCACCATAATTGGCTGGGATGTTTTATCCTTGCAAAACCAATACAGAGCTAAGTCTTTCCACTTCCAAATGACTGTCCACTGTGTGTTCAGCTAAAGTTCTCCTCAGAGGTTAGTGAAGACAGATGTCCATTCTCTCTCATCTCCCAGGGAAGAGCCTAGCAAGCCAGTTCCATGCATTCATGCCTCCATAGGTTCATACACAATCCATTTGGCCCATCAGGAACACCTCACTTTTGTTGGTACTTCAGATATTTTTTCCTTTCCCAACATTACACCAGCCACAGTGACTCAAGTGGGTTGGCAGATTATTCTATCTCCCCCCACTTGACTCCAAGCAGGATAGGTGTGGCTTGGGAGGATGCCAGAGAAGAGGGCACAAGCAAAATTCCCCTATGCCATGAAGATCCCTGAGTTACTGCCCCACAAAATGCCAGGAGAACTGGTGTAAGGGGAAGGATGGGAGGACAGATGGCAAGAAGGAGTTCAGCAGAGTCCTCTTCTGGTCAGGTGGTGGAAACATAGACCCAGGCAGAGGTCCAAGTAGCACATTGATATATTTGCATTCTAAGAGTACAAGGTACTTGAAAAACAGATCAGAGGAAGCCCAAGGGGATCCCCCTTCCTCAGCTCATCATGTTGAACCCTTGGCAAACCACTTCTGGGGTGTGTGACAGGCCAATGCAACAGGGTATTTCATGTTCACTTGCCACCTTACCCTTGAACAGCTCTGAAGAGTCAGGACAGCAGTGTCTGAGCCATCCAGGTACAGGAAAGTCTGCAGCAGATCCTAAACTACCCGAGTGCTGAAGTCTTAGTGACATTTTGGTTTATGTGTTAGTTCTGCCCTTCCTCCTGCTTCCACAATAAATTTCTCTTTTTTGCCATACTTCAGAAAGTCATGAGCAACCCAGCTTTTTCTTGCACCCTCTCTGAACTGCATTGTAACGATAAATTACATTTATGGACATTCATTCTATTTCAAGAATTTTCATCTACAAAGCACAGTCTTGATATTTTAGGTGTTGAGGCTTTTTGTTGTTTTTGTTGTGTTGTTTTGTTTTGGGCTTTTTTGCAGGGCAGAGGAAGGAAAAAAAGCAAAGTATTCCAGCTGTTGTTGATTTTCTCTTAATTACTTCCTAGATCAAATTAGTTTCCTGGATGCTACCTAATATATTGCTTCCTTCATTTTTTTTTTCTTTTCAGGTTAGCATCCATAACTGTCTAGCTACTCCAGACTTTGATACATGGGCAGAAAGAACATGCTGCTGTGATTACATCAGGAGATTCATAAGTGAGAGGAAACTGTCAATAAGCACAGTCAGGATTTTTTTCCTCCCCTCTTTCTTAAGTTAAAACTCCTCAGACTGTCTACAAACCTCTTAGGGTGTACTTGAGGGTGGGGCAAAGAATATGGAGGAGTGGAACAGATGAGCTGTCTTGCAGGTTGCTGCTTAGTGGTAGATGGGAGAAAACTGAGAATCATTTCCATTACTGAAATGATGAGTAATGCCACCAGGCTTGATCCAGAATAGAAAGGGAAAAAAAAAAGCTTTAAAAGGACAGCTTCATTATAAGGAGATTTCTGTTCCTGCCTTCACAGATTGGAAAGGACAAAATGTCATAATCTTGCATTTGACACACTGTCTTTTTTTATCTTTAAACAAACACCTTTGGTTTTAAAAAAAATCATTATGTACAGAATTCAGAAATGTTAATCATTAGATAAAAAATAAGCAAGAAAACAGATAATGGAATGAAATAAACTGGAAGGAGATTCATTTGGGGAATTAATTTACAATGCCAAAAATATAATTGCCAACTGATTAACACATTTTTTTCTCCCTCTTATGGGCATTTACTTTTAATTTATTAATTTCAATGCTCATTATACCTTGATTACACTCTCTTTTGGAAGGAAATAAGATTTGAAGTGGTTTCTATTTTTTCCCTGTTTTATTGTTTCCATACAGTAATTGTCAGTATATCATGTACTTGAATCTGTTTGTACTTTGTCTCACTTGAGGTTCTATTTTGAGTTGACTGTATTTGGGGGGAACAAACACGTTTAAGGGCACTTGGTTGCAAATCAATCACTCAATGATAAGAGCTAAATTAAAGTGGTACTAGCATCTGCTCTAAACCGCAGAGTGTCCTTGTGGCATTGCCAGTTCTCTGTGTAGAGAAGAAGGAAGGAGCAAACACAAAGGTTATCCATAAAATGCTCTAAAGTTGTAGGTAGATTTCTCAAAAAGAAAGGTAATTTTCCTGCTCTGTAGAAATACTGCCCTGTCCTAGGTCAGTTCCATCTCTTTTATCTACCAGCACTTCTACACAACCCATCATTGCTATTACCATGAAGCAACAGAAGAAAATGTGAGGACTACTAGGCCAGCCAATCTAGTTTATTGCTTTCAATATTTTGAGCAAGTGCCTATGATTTTGTTTATATTTCAATCACCTGAAAACATTCTGGCACCCTACTGAGTATTGCAGTAAGAAATGTTCAAGGGTGGACAAGCCGCTCTTGGGCAGCAGATATAAACAAAATTTCAGGCTCTTAAGATATTACTATCAGCAGTGTAATTTTCTATATGCAGTTTTGCAAATTGTAGTAAAAGCACAGTTACTCAAGTTACACTAACTGAAAACAAGAATTACAGATAAATCATTTAGGTCAGAAAACAACTTCTAAATCATTGAGTCCAACCATGAACCTAATACTTACAAGTCCCAGTGTCCTAGGGTAACTTTATGATGCTTGTATCCTTAATCCTTTGTTCTGTTTATGCTGGATATAAAGTTCTGCACCTTTAAGATTGGTTCCAAGAGCAAAGGGGGGAAAATAAGTGCGCAGTTTATTTTCAGAAACTGCACTTGCTCCCCCACATTCTTTCTCATGGACTATGTTGTCTGCAGCATGGACAGTGGGAGAGAGCTCTCCTTTGCTTTTTAGTTAGATTTTTTTTAGCTAGCTGAGTAAGAGAAGTTCCCCAGACTGTGGCTTTTGTTTTCCTTGGAACTGATAGGCCCTGTCTGTACTGCAAACCAGAACACCAGGAGCTCACACCTGTGACCCACCAGGGCCAGGGTTGCTGCATTCCAGCACTGGAGGGACTGAAGACAGATTGAGTGAGCCAAGCTATATCCCAAGAAAAGACTTTCTAAATTTACCATCTCTTCAGAACAGTGAGAGGTTTTACTGTTTAATATTATTCATTTTTTTTTATGCTGGTGAATTAATTACCTGTTAAATAAACAGATTTTCTTCCACTTTTCCCCAAAGAAATCTTTTCCCAAACCAGTTGGAAGGGAATATTGAATCTGCTTTCTAGAGTGACCCCTTTGAAAGTTTCCTCCCAAATTTGCCCTAAACCAGGATACCCACTAAGCCCTGTCCCTAAGTGACACAAATATGGAAAAAAGTTGAATTTCTCACAAGCAACATGCTTTAGACCTGAGGCTTTGTTTAAACAGTGAACATAGCTAGTAATCTTGCTTGTGTCTTTAACTCTGAGTTCTTGAAATCATTATATTTTATGGCAAGGATTATATATCTGGATTATTCTTAGTATTTATATAAATAGCTAGGCTTTGCTGGAATCTGGCTAAATTGTTTGCCACAATAATATCTTAAGGAAGCAAGGTCCAGGGGTTAATTACATGCTTGGCAAAGAAGCAGTGCCTTTTAAGCAGCTATTTGCTAATTATTTGCATTTCGTTTGGGGCTTCTGGGAGCAAGGAAGAGTACCTGGTTCCAATACTATGTGCACAGTTGTTCTTTGGAGACAGAGCTAGCAGTAAGGATCACAGTTATTTTTTTAGTTGCAGAGTTTATTTAGAGATAGAGAATCCAAAGCAGATATTATTTCAGCTCTAATCTCTAATGTTTTCTATGTAATAAAATTACTTTAGTTGTTAGGGACATATTTAAGAACCTAGAAAAAGAACCTAGAAAAAAAATAGAGTTCACACAGGAATTACAAGTGATTACTTGATCATATAAAACCAGTGTGAGTTTTGCCATTAACTCCATTCTACCAGGATTTCCTTCACCTTATTCATTAGCTTCTACCTTTGGAGTCTATTCCATAACAAATATAAATTCCCTCAAAAAGACCATAACTCAAAAAATTCAGATGAAGGTTTCAAATGAACAGAGGTGACACATAAACCAAACACCTCTTATGAAAAACAAATTAAAAAACTTGAACTTTTTTGAGGTAACCTGGCACCCAGATGCCTATCCTGAGTCACATTTTCCAACTTAAATTTGTAGTTTAGTTAGGTGCTGGATTGCAGTGGATGTTCTCATCTATGCCATTTTTTTCCCTCACTTGTGTTACATATTTGACATTTATTTACCTTTAAAAATATAGTCCCTGAGAGGAATACTGGGCACTGAATAAGTCATATACTATGCCCTAGACTAAAGTTGCTATTATAAAAAAAGCTACACAAAACACATTAGATGCACAGCAAAGAGTTCTTAACATGGACTTAAGGCCTCCAGCAAGGCTGCAGATATGCAGCCACAAAAGAAAATCAGCTATGAGTGAAAGGAGACAGATTGATAAAAGAACAGTTCTAGCAATACAATTCCATCCCACTGGGGGTTTTATTGGCAAAACACATATCAGTCAGGGCTCAGTTGTCTGGGAGTACAGAACTAGCTCTAAGACTAACTAATCAATTTAAGTCTGTACTAATGGACCTGCTGGGCTTTCAAGTGCTCTTGGAAGTGGGAGCAAAGCTCTGAAGACTTTAATAATATAGAAAACAAACCTTATCTAAAAGCCTTACAGAAACAGGCACTCAGAGCTTTATCTCTGTATCAACCAGCTTTTAGTCCTGCTCTAAGGTTGACTGTCAAAAACTCAGGCCTTTTACCACTTCTCTGATGATCTATAAAGGTGGAAATGCAAAATATCACAGAGGGGGGAACAAATGAAACCTCTTTCCTCAGGGTAGGCCATCAAGAGAATTTCCTCAGCAATACCTAACATATACCTGCATAGCTGTGAATTACATCACTTACCAGCAAAAATCTTCCCTTTTTCATTTCCTTCCATGCACCTTTAACCTTCTTTAAAGCAGTCTGTATGGTAGATTTAGCTCTTTCCTCATCCCACTATGGCTGCTTTTTAAAAAGATGTTATTTAGCAAGGAATTGTATGGAGGTGGAAGAATGAACACACAATTATTATTGCTGGTTTTGTGTGGAAAAAGACACAAAATTTGTCCTTCTGAAATGTGAAATACAAGCCTTCAATGAGCTACATAGCTCAGAGAGATTATTCTACCCCTTTCCAATATCTGTTACCCAATCATACAGCCTCTTTGGTCTAAATAACTTTAATTAAGCAAGTCTACTTTCTGTAGTAGCCATTACTAGGAGATAATTGACTGCATTGGTAATGAAGCTTTCTGAGGGTGCTAAACAAACAGCAAGGTTAATTATTTGGCAGTAATGCTTGTTATGGCAGTGCAACACTGGCCAGCTAAGCTTCCTGTTCTCCTGCAGTGCCCTTTCAGTAAATCAATGTAATATCCGTGGCTGTATATTGTCCTACTGCTGCCGCAGGATTTAGCAATGGGAACAGGAAGGGACCAGCTGGTCAGGAGTGCATGGAAACCAATGCACAGAAAGTAGGAAATTCATTAAATGGGTTTGATTCAACTAGTAGGGCTTAGTATATTTTTCTGCCTCATCTAAGGAAGAAAATTTTCAAACTCTGTGCTTATCTACCAGACATCAGGGATAAAGAACAGGAATATAACTAACATAGTTAAAAGTTCAGCAACAAAACTATGCTAATTGCTTTTTCTTTTTTTTTTTTCTCTTTTGCAGTCAGGTGATCACCTCTTTAGGGTAAGTATCACTTTTGTGTTTGCAGAATGCGTCTTTCAAGAGAACCTCAGCCGTGACTGGAAGAATGACTTTCATAGCAACACAAACACAAAACGGGAACAGAAGGCAAACTTAGGAGGTAAATTGGAAACAAAGCCTCTTCCAGAAATCATCTCTATATAGACAAAGATCTATTAAGAAATGTTGAATTATTTTCACCGGATACTAAATTCAGAGCCAAAACCAATTCAGATATTCTTATCAACTCAGACTGAATTTCAGAGAGAGTTCTAGAAGAGGGAAAAAACGAAGAGTTGTTGTAACAAGCATTTAACACCATAATCTTTAATTTTAACCATCTTGGAACAAAGCAGTTAATTTTAGAAAGGTTGAAACATCAAAAACTCGTATGAGGACAAGTATAAGGGTCTGCACCTGAGTCAGGGCCATCCCAAGCACAGATTTGGGCTGGGTGGGGAATGGATTAAGTGGAGCCCTGAGAAGGACTTGGGGTGTTGGTGGATAAGTTCAGCATGATACAGCAAAGAGCACTCACAGCCCAGAAAGCCAAAAATATCCTGGGCTGCATCAAAAGAAGAGTGACCCAGAGGTCAAGGGAGGGGATTCTTACCCTCTGCCCTGCTCTTGTGAAACTCCATGTGGAGTGATGAGTCCAGTTCTGGGGTCGCAAACATATGAGAGACATGGACCTGTTGGAGAGAGGCCATGAAGATGGTCAGGGGGTTTGAACATCTCTCTTGTGGAGACAGGCTGAAAGAGAAGGGGTTGTTCAGTCTGGAGCAGAGGGAGAGGGGATGTCCTAGAGCAGCCTCCCAGTTCCTAAAGGGAACTACATGGAAACTGCAGGAGAAGATTTCACAAGGGCATGTAGTGATAAGACAAGAGGAAATGGCTTTAAACTGAAAGAGATTAGGTTTAGATTAGATATCAGGAAGAAATTACTGACTGTGAGGGTGATGTAGCAGTGGTACAGATTGCCCAGAGAAGCTGTGGATGCTCCATACCTGGAAGTCTTCAAGGCCAGTTTGGATGGAGCTCTGAGCAATCTGGCCTCGTGGAAGGTGTCCCTGCCTATGGCAGTGGAGTTGGAATTGGGTGATCTTTAAGGTCCCTTCCAACACAGACCATTTTGTAATTCTATTAAAATAAACTGAGATTTCAGTTTGCTATTAAAAAGAAAAGGGAGGTGAGCTTTTTTGTCTGTAAAACCAAGCTCCCTTTCCAGAGGACAGTCCAAATGCCATAAACCCTAAAATCAGGCTGTTTTTGGCATAGAAGATCAGATTAGTCTTGTTTTGTTGTTCCTGAATTTTATTATTTCCTTAACCTATTTTGCAAAGTTTTGAGTTCTTCCATCATTTTATCTGCAGAATTTATTTCCAAAGTTTACCACAGCCTTTTAAAGTGCTCCCATTCTCTCAATTCTTGTCCAAAAGATCCCCATAAATTGTGATCAGATGCTTTAATGATCACAGAAGTAGTCCACATTTTGACCTAATCATCCACAGTATCAGGCAGCTTCTTTAAGACGCAGGTTTCATCCCAGTTTCAGGAGTGGCTGTGAAGCAAAACTGCACTTTTGAACAGAGAATGGCTCTCTCAATCCTCTGTTCAATTGCTATAAAACTACTGAGCCCCAAACTCAACACTTGTCGGCAGACCAAGACAGTGACCATAGCTTTGGTTTGTTTCTCAGTTTGAGAATTTATCTGAACAAATACAATGTTCTACAATGTATACTTCCTTTATGTCTGAGGTTTCCTCTTTTGATTAGAAGGGCAGAAATGGGCATTCCTGTCACATTGGCATGGACACCAAAGTCAGGTCAGGCTAATCATATTCTAGAAGTGTTTGTCTATCTCCACTCCCTGCAAACGGAGGACGGGTGGTTTGCTCAGGAAACTAAATTAGGTTGCTTTAATCCATTCCACCTGCTACAGTGGCATAGCAAGAGGATGGAGGAGAAGAACAAAGGAAGATGGCAAAAAAAAAAGAAGGCAGAGCTTTGGCTTCAGCTAAGACAGCAAGGCTTCAGTCAGAATCATCATGGTGATTATCTCTATACCCTCAACTTCATCTTCTGTTTCCCATTCTAGTTTGTTTGTGCAGACTTTTTTCCCTTTGCCTCATTCTTTTTTCTTTTAAACATTTCCTGTTAGAGCCTGCCTAGTCCCTAAGCCAGTTTCCCTGAAGCCTGTCACATCACAGTACCCTTCAGCACTTGATTCAGAACAGAATACATTTTGTACAAGGCCTCTCCAAAGGCATGTCAACTGTCTCTTCCACAGAGTTCACTCAGAATGACTGAAGCACTTGGGAAAACAAACAATGTCTTCAGCTGTGCTCTGAAAACATTAATATGGAATTTGTTGGCTCCAATAAAAATTACAATAGTTTGCTCATAAAGAGATAGTTACAAGGGCAAGCTTGAGTCCAGCGATACAGAGAAGGTTTTGGTGAAAAAAATGATAAAACTTTGGCAGTTCAGAGGCTCAGCTCTGATGTGCTCTCAATCACATGAGGTAGTTTGTTTGAACCTCACTGAGGGATATCGAAAGCCTTGGATCTACAAAAGTGAGGCAGAACTTTAGCACTTCTCTGGGCTCCTACACAGAGGCAGAGAACAGAAACAAACATAGAGAAGTGAGATAAATCTACCCAAACTTCTTTCCTAGCTGATGGAGTATGAAGTTGCAGTAGTTGCCTAAAATGGTTTTTTGTTTGCCTGTCTTTTATTTTTACCTGGCACTATTCCTACAGTAAATCTTGGCAACATCATAGGGCAAATGTTTAGATGGCACAAGCCCAAGTTGTTAAGCTATGGATGAAGCACTGAAAAACAGGTGGCTTTCCACATGCCCACTCCTTGCAAGGAGTTTCTTGTCCTATCCATACAATGAGCTGTTCCTAGCTCATTTTTTTGTGCAGTGAGTTTCTCCTGCAGGTGTGCATAAACCTCTCTCTGTCTTGCAACATCAGCTTGCATCCCTGCAGCTATCTCCAAAATGATCTGTCTTGTGCTGACATCATGCTCTTGCCCAAAGAAAGCTAGATCTAAAGCTAAGCCTAGAAAACATGTGCAGCAACCTAGGATTGTCCATTGCAGTGTTTCAAAGGACAGGAAGGATGGAGATTTAGGACGGAAGGAGATTTTTAAGCCAGAAAGAGTTGTTAGAGCACACAGTACAACCTTTGGCACATTAAAGTCCACTATATTTCAGTCAGCCATCTCATCTTCCAACTCAAGGACTGCAAATACCACCCTGGCAATCAGCCATGTCTTCCAATGCCAAAGGAAGATGTGGGAGAGGATGTAAAAGATGAGTCCAAAGCTGGACCCCAAACTCAGAAAAAGGCTCTACTTGTCTGTTTGGACAATTGGCCTAGAAACAGCTTCCCAGCTTCAGCTAGAGTGCAAATGATTACTTGCAGTTGTGAGATACAGCAAGCCAGGATGTTTTGCATCCAAAAGGTCCCAGGTGCCATGGTGATGGATGAGCTGTAAACAAACACTTAAAGTTACATCAATGTTGTCTGGTTTTGAGCTGAACGGGGAAGGGTGGAAGACAGAAACACACACTGTTGTATTTAGTGGCTAATACTAGCATGTTCTTGAAAAAGATAATTGGGGTGGAAGGGTCTGATTGCCAGGGGAACTGGTATCCAAAAAAGCTGATGTGGCTTGTTTGTAGAGCCTCTCAAACCATAAAGCTACCAACAGCAAAAAGGTTAAACCACTTGACAGTGGGAGATGGGTAGGGGAGAAGGAAAAAAAGGAGAAGGATGAAACATAATGCTGCTGCTTCCTATTTGCCACTCCACTGAGCACAAACATCAATGGAATTGCCATCACTCACCCCCATTTCAGCAGCAGCAAGAGAGCTTGCTAGGAGTTTTATACCAACATATGCATATAAATCTCCAAAGCTGATTCAAGGTGCTGGTGATAAAATGGATACATCACTTAAAGCTTTTTGCTGTCACACTGAACAAGCAGTACCCAATATAATGAAACAAAAGACAAGATGGACACAGAGAACATGGGAATTACAAATTCTGTGAAAGAAAAGCAGAGGACTCAGGTATGAATAGCACACAGCAGAATAGGAGACCAAAGGTCTAAAATCCCTGATGGGAAAAAAAATGTTGGAAAATAAAGCAAAGTGTTTTAGGTATCAGAGAAGATACTAAACATGCCAAGCAAACTAAAACAAAGCAAAATAAAGCAAGACAAAACAAAACACCCCAGATTTTTTCCATTAGCAAATTTAAGTATGGTAGAAAATAAAGGATTACAGACTGGCTGGGTGTTGGTTTCCCTCCAAACACTACACAGATAAACTTTCATGGTTTAGGATATTTCATCCTCACATTACTATCTTGAAGACTACCATGGAAAGGAAGGTCAACTCCTTGTGGATGAGATGATTAGACAGAATGACATCTTTCCTTTTCTCACATCTCAGAACTTATTTTGCCTAGCAATTGCACTAGGGAAAATGTGACGTTGCTGTCACCAGAGATATGTGACATTCACTTTTGGAATCTGAGGCCTAACTGCAAAGGAAACAGCAATAAACCTCTTAAGGTCCCAGTGAGTCTAGAGACACTCCCATGCTTTCCAGATATTTTCCCTTTGAAGTTAATGGGAAACCTAAAGCATTTCTAAACATTTAGACCTTGCAAAACCATAGTGAGCTGTGCTGTTTGAGTGTCCCATGCACAAACAAGCACAAACATTTCCACCAGCCTGGTATTCCCAAAAAAAGGCAAACACATCCCCCTCCCTGCCATCTGCTGAAAGCAGAGAACTCAAATTTCTGCAGCACATGGTGGCACCAAATGGAACTACATAAATGCCAGAATGAATGGCAACCACTTTGAAGGTTTGGGAATACTTTAAATGTGTTTCATGTGAGGCGAGATGAGAAGATGAGAAGACACACACAAAGACAGGAAACAGCACACTTGATACTTTTTCTTAAATCATCAGAAAATCATTGCAATGAATTATAGAAACAAAACAAAGGGAAAACAACAGCCCAGGGGTAAAAACTACATGTATTAAACCTATTACTTGCCTGCAGGATGATAGAAATAACTTTTGATGTGACGATCACGAGACAGCGAGGAAAACAAAGGATCTCTACAGCTGTCAGGAAGGTTAAAAATAATGCCTTTGGATACTTCTTTACATGGTATTTTAATACTGGCATAAGGAAAACTATGAAATCAAGAATTGCTTCGCTGAAAGGCTGGTCATCAGCCCTAAAATTATTAAAGAAACAATTGGACATGGCACTTAGTGGCTATGGTTTAATTGATGTGGTGGCTCTTGGTCAAAGTTTGGACATTATGACCCTGGAGGACTTTTCCAACCTTAATGATCCTGTGATTCCAAGCGTTTAACTTTTAAATTGAATTGTACCAATTGCACATTAGTTTGCCCAAATCAGAACTTGTTCAACCTCAGCCTCAGAAGGCAGGAGAATTCTGGGTGGCAGCAGGACAGGCCAACGTGCCAGCCAAGTCAAAGTCTGTAGCCTCTTCTCAGAAAAGGGCACTGTGCCAGTCATGTCCATGCACTTAACATGGCCAGGCAGCTTAACCAGGACAATAATGGTGTCCTTCTCTCTCATGGATAGAGGTGGCAGAAAAGGGGAAAGGAAAATGGGGAACAAAAAGGAGAAAAGGGGGCAAAAAGTCTCACCTCCCAAAATTCCACCTATTAATTAAAAAAAAAAAAAGGAAAAAAACCCAAAATCCACTTTTTTTTTTTTCCCCCTAATAAAAACAGTTGAAAGGGAAGATGCTAGTTCTTTTGGCCAATCATATTTGATTAGATACATGGTATCTTTTGGCTCCTGCCATCTCACCATATGCTGGGCACATCTGTAAGGAGATTTATTTTTCAAATTCTCCAATTAAAGGGAGAGACAAGAGGGAAAGGAGAGCACTGAGAACAAACAGTGCGGGATAGAACAATAGAAAGGGAGGTAATTCCTAATTAATAGCTGAGCCAAGGGAGAATCCTGACCACCAGGAGGCTGAGACCAGTATGGAACAAGCTGCCAAGACCTGCTCACCTTACTGGGGAAGTGAAACACTGCCTACACGTGGCAAAACCCACTGCCATGTACAGTGCCAGGTGAAAGTACTGACTGAACCAAGGAGGTTCAGAAAGCTACTACACAACTAGTAGGGCAGGAATCTGCTGTCTCTCCACATAGTCCAATTCTGAGATGAAGATACTTTATTGCCATTGGGGGTTCGAACCCATGTGAGAGAAAAATTAACAAAAATCAGAAGCTGCTTATATTTTTTTTGCTAGAAGTATGACCTCTAACACCAGGAGTAAGGAAACGGCCTTTATATTTTGCAATTTTTTTGGATTTCAGCTCTTTTAATAAAATAATTACTTTCCTACCATCAAGGAATATTTTTCAAAGTTCCAATTCCATTAAAAATGTAAAAAAAAGGTAGTATATTTTCCTATATTTTAGAGGAAAAGATTTGGTGATCATTTAATTGTCTACCAACCTAACTTCATTTAAACAGCTCTGGATATTTTGGAAAAAAAGAAGGCTGGAATTAGCAATGACCATTAGCAAGTCTTTAAAACTGATAAAAAGGAATTCTCACAGGATTTGCAACATATTCAAATTATTGATAATTCTTCTACTGGAATGAAACATTCTGATTTTAAAAGTCTTTTCTTTCAGACTGAAAAAGAATGCAGAAATACTAGCAAAAAAAGTTTTCTAATTTCTCTTTAATTTCATTTAAAGAGAAGGCTGAATACAAAGACATTATGCTGGTTTTGAAAAGATGGGTTAGAAATATAATTTTTTTACAGTTTTTGCAAAGTAAGTGAATAATAGACCATTTAAGTACACTGAAACTGTGCCTCTTTTGCCTTTTTTTCCTCCACATAATTCTGAATATAACCTTAAATGCTTATGTAACAGCTCAAGGCACTAGAGTGGACTTTTGATCATATTACAAGAGTATAGAGATTGTACATGAAGTACTTAAATATCAAAAGTCTCAATAAGTTAACTGAAAAAATAAGGAAAAGAAAATATATCATTCCATTGGCATGAATAGAAGCAGGATTTAATCCTGTAACATCTCTCAGCTTTTGAGACTGAAGATTCACCTCTCATTTATGCCCAAAGGCTTTCTGCTAGCAATTGCTTCTTTCAAGAATGCATGACTTTTCCCACATTTTAGCCTCACAAACTCATCATTGACTGGGCTGCTTGAGAACTTTGCTCCTTTTTGTACTCACTCTCACAAAGAACCAATATCTACTTTTGGCAACAATAATCACAGTTTGCTATTGGATACACAAACCATGGTTCTCTCCATGCATTAAATATATAAAACAAATAGTAAAATATTTTAAAATAATATAAATAATAAATTAATACAAAATATAAGTATAAAATAATAAAATTATAAAATATAAATATAAAATAATAAAAATATTTAGGCAAAAAAAGTTAAAAGTATTACTACAAATATTCCTGTTAAACTTCTTGCCTTATTGCAGTAGGATTATCTGAACTTTGGAAATAGCAAATCTGTACTTCTTATACTGAGCTTTGCTTAATGCTGTGTACAGTTACTGATCCTCTATTAAACATGACAGTAGTGAGGGATTCGGGGTCATTTGAGCTGTAATTCCTACCATTCTCTGTGGATAAACCAGGAGGTAACAGACTGTGGTGGTAACACAGAGAACATGTTTATGAGAAAACCCAGCATTTTTTCGGATTCAGCTTCTAAATAGCTTTGGAAAATATATGGCACATTAAAATATATGACAAGAATAACAGTTTTATTCTAAGCAGTTTACACTTGAAGAATTTCCCTGGATGCTCAGAACACCCAGAAAATAGCAACTATGTTCAGAATTCCAAGGTCAAGCAAAGACAGCCCACTCTATGGTTGAGGCACAAAAAATTGAGCTGAGCACTGTGCACAGGTTGGTGGACAGATTGTACCCATAGCCCCATATCAGTACTCAGGAGACATGACAACAAACTGCTGTCACCTTGATAAAGAGCCATGTAGTATTTCAGGTGCAGCCAGTTATGGATTTCACCTTCCATACAGACCAGGTATCCACACATTCCTTTTTTGAACTAGCCAGCTGGACAAGACAAATTCACTGGTGGCAGGCATTGCAATATGTTAAGATGATGAAGACCTGGTGAAAGAACAAATATGAATTTCCAGGCACTGACTAACTGTAATCAAATCATTCAGCAGCCTATGAAAATAATCCATGCTGCACCACAGTGCAGAGGTGGAGCACCCCATGTACCTTACAAACACGCCAAACCCAGGCTCTGTTTTAAAGACAGAAAGGTCAGCCACTCATCCAACTCAGTGCTGAAATCAATGGAGCAATCCTGAATGACACCAGCTGATGATCCTGCTAATAAAGACAGTGAAGTTTTCTGATTTACTTTTACCTTGGGAGCTGCCCTAAGAACCAGTCTTTTGCAATTTAATGGCAATGGATACACATATTCTCTTACTACCATATAATATTAAATTGATGACATCACTCTCCCTTTTGGCTACTCAGACTCTGCTGGAGGACACTGTGACAATGCAGCACATCTCAAACTGCAGGGCTGAACACACTGTTACATTGCAGTTGCTGCTATTAAAATATTATGCCTGAAAATAATGCATTGCACCTTTCAGACTAATGTTTTCTAAATCAGACTTAATTTATCCAGGGGTATTTTTAGGTAAAAATACATCCTCACAAGCAATGTAATGATCAGCATTTTTCCCCCAGATGCTCTAATATGGAGTAGGCCTATGCAGCAATTAATATTTATGAAGTGAATGAGTTCCTGTTAAACCCTAAATCACAAACATACGGGATTTGAACTATAAAAATGCAAACCCAAACCAATATAATAAAAATATATTTACACCCATATTAATTGTGAACTTTGGTCAAGTTGTTATGTATTGCTTGAAATTAATTCAAAAATTAATTACACAGCTATATAAACTTATGTATTGATCTAAGTGATTTCTAGATTAGACAAATACAACAGAGGAAGTTTCATTTTAGTGCGTTAGGGCACCTTTGAAACTTGATCAGCACAAACTTGATCTTATGCCCTTCTGTTGCCAATACTGCCTTCTTACAACTCTCACGAGTGCTTTCCCCCAGTGGAATTCAGAGAAAACATGCACAGAAGGAAGCTCCTTGCAAGATGAAATAATTATGATTCAACCTGTGCCCTAGGAAGAGATAGTTTTACCCATTACTAAAAATGAAAACAACGCACAGGGTTGCTGGAACATTCTGTAAAAACTAAGCAGTGGAAAAAAAGCAAATAACAGGTTTTTATGTAGTCTTTATTATCATCAGATTTTAAATTGCTTTATAAAAATTGCTGTTCTACATATAAGCCACTAATAAAAAAGTAAAGGTTTACAATCCTTCATATGGTGAATGATGCTTAAAATGCTTCAGCATCAGAAAGAAATTATGTGATTTACCAACATGAGACATTTATTTAAGAGCTCTCATATGAATTCTGTAGGCCAACTTCAGGCACCCAAGCCAGAAAATGTTCGTTTTCATAAGGGCATAAAAGGATTCAAAAGAAATGTGAACTAATTCAAGCTAAATATGGTAATGCCTCCTGAAACCATTATTATTGTTTTATTAGCATTTGTTACTTCCTTCCTCTATTCAGATGGCACAGTGCAGAGAGCCCTGCATCATGCCATCAACATCTTTGCTGAAATGTAGATGAATCAATACAACTGATCAGCTCCCTGAAAGCTGTGTTTGTTTCATTGATAATGTATAAAAAAAGAAGAAAACTTTCTCCCTTTTGCCCTGATCATTCAAGAAGCTGCCTTAAATCTGTTCAAGATAGGAGGATAGGAATGGGAGAGGATGAAATGCTCACTTTCCCCTTCTCTTCAAGCAGACTGCTGGTGGACTTGGCTGGTGCAAGGACTCCAGGCATAGTAACCCTTAGAACATTTTACACTCGCTTGCCACTGTATGTCATCACATTTTTTTCACCCACACTGAAGGCAATCTCCTGGAGGATATTGTATATCATCTAAGCTGTTTAATATCTTTGTTCCTTTCTCTACTAAAAACACAAGCCTATTTGACTTCACATCTCTCCCATCTTTTGAGCGTCAAGAAAAACAGAGCTGGTTGATAAAGTTGCAGGTAAAGTGGAATTTTAGACAAATCAGCAGGCTGCAAGTAAATAATTTAGCTCTGGGCCTGAGGCATTACCTTTTATTCAAAGAGGTATAATTGATAAAGAATGCTAGCAGAGTAATTTACAAAATGTTAACTATGCAAAGCAGAACATCCTGTTACAAAGTAAGATAATTATTTTACATACCAGAACCTCAAAAGTAAATAGATGAATGCACAGAATCTTAAATGTTGTTAGCAGATTAATGGGCAGATGAAGGATATTGGAGGCAATGTAATTCCTCAAAATGCTCAGAAAAAAAAAATGTTCTAGCTTATTAAGAACACCCTTTTATTTGCTTTTATTTTCCTCATTAAATCAAAACTCCTCTGCTGCACTGGAGAACCACACTAGGATCCTGTTTGCCATCTTCATTAGCAATGTGAGTGACGGGGCAGAGCACACTCAGCAAGTCTGGGACGAGCGCCGGACACACCAGAGGCTTGTGCTGCCATCCAGAGGGACTGCAGGAGGCTCAGCCTCATGCAAAGAGGTACAAAGTGCCCCTTTGTTAAGAAAGGTAAGTGCAAAGTCCTGCACTCACAGAGGAACAAACCCTTGCACCAGCATGGGTTGGGGACCCAGCTGGAAAGGACCCCAGCAGAAAAGGACCTTGGGGTTCTGGGGTACACTAGACTGAACATGAGCCAGAGTGTGCCCTCAAGGCAGAGAAATTACTTGGACTGCTTTAAGGCAAGTATTGCCAGCAGGCTGAGGTGGGTGATCATTCCCCTCCACTTGGCACTATTGAAGCCAATCCTGGACTCCTGCCTCCAGTTCTGGATTCCCCAGCACAAGACTGACACAGATGTACTGGAGCAAGTCCTGTGAAGGATCACAAAAAATTATTAATGTGCTGGAGCACCTCTTCTGTGATGAAAGGCTGAGAGAACTGGGACTGTTCAGAGACATGGGTGAATCTCATCAGTGTGACAAATACCTGAAGGGATGGTCCAAAGAAGATAGACCCAGGCTCTTATCAGTGATGCCCATTGGCAGGATCAGAGGTGATGGGCACAAAATTAAGCACATGAGGTTCTCTCTGAACATCAGGAAACACTTTTTTTTCCTGTGAAGCTGACTGAGCACTGGCACAGGTTGCCCAGAGAGGCTGTGGAGTCTCCTTCCCTAGGGGTATACAAGAGCCACCTGGACATGGTCATGAGCAACAGGCTATGGGTGGCCCTGCTTGAGCAGGTGAGTAAGACAAGATGACCTCCAAAGTTCACTTCCAGCTTCAACCATTCTGTGATTCAGTGATACAGACTCCATTCCTTCTCCATATAGGAAAGCAGTTCTATTCTATTCATGTGTTCAAGGAATATCTTATACTGCATCTTTCAGCTGCATTTTCCCAATTCTGCAGTTATAGAAGAAGTGGGGTGGGTGTTTTTACCAGAGCAACTTTTCTTTAAATTATCAAGGTAGGTGATTACTAAATATCTTGTGCTTTCCTCCCCAATCTGTCCCAGCTGGAAAACTCAGTAGTCTGTTTCTTTCACTGGAAATGTTCTTGGACATCTTTGCAAAGCAACTAAATGAGCATCATGTCTGTAGGATGTTGTTTAGAGCCAAAAGATTTTTCTGCAATACATGCATCTCTACACTGCTATACACTTGTCAGTACTGCTGAAAAAGAATCGTGCAGATCCAAGATACATCACCACTTGTCTGTCTAAAAAATAGGATGTTTACTCTGCCAGGAACCGCATGGCTGACCAGGAATTAATTTGGAATCATTTCCTGGACTAGGCTGAGGAAAAAGACAAGCAGGACTAATGTACAGAAGCATAATTAATCACAGTTAATTGAATATTTACTTATTTATTTATTTAAGTGTGGTTTATAACTCCCAGTTAAAGATAATCTGTAAATTAGCATTTTGGTTTTTGCTTTCTTCTGTTTTGTTCAGGCAGTGTCTGCCTATTGATTCCCTCATGGTGGTTTCTATAATGTAAGCCCCTAATTTCAGCCTGCTAAACACAAGTGAAGATCTCTTGTTTAGTTCTCCTGTGATAAAGAAAGCAGAAATGAAATTAAAACACTCACCGATGTTCTCTTATGAAAACATGCTCTGTTCAGTTGTTGAGGATGATGAAAAGCAGCAGGTCTTGGCATAGAAGTAACTGTGGAGGAGGTCAGTCCATGCCTCTAAAATCTATTAGTGATATCAGAGCCATGCCAAGGAAGCAGAGAGTGTGTGAAGGGGAAACAGGAGCTCTATTTCACTGTGCTAATCTAATAAGGATGCATCTACCAAGGACATAATTCAGATCTTCTCACTAAGAGCACCAAGGAACTTGGGGGCCATCTGTCAGCAGTGGTTAACAGCTCTCCAGGGCTGTCTCTCACACAGCAGAGTGTCTAGCCAACAGAACTTAATCTTCTTGCTAAAGTAACCTCATCAAAATCTTTTAATTGCTCTCTAGAAAACCATAGCTGGCCTGTCTTTGAGATTGGCCAATCTTGTCAAGCCTCAAACTTTAACTGAAGAAACAAAGAACTTAATTTTCAACAATAGCAGTCACATAAGTTTAAAACTATCTAGCTATAAGTGAAAATTGATTAGGGCTAACTATAAGTGGGAATTAATAGGTATCTAACTATAACTGAAATTGATTACCAAAGCACTCAACCTCACATTGCTTTTTTATCACCTTACTATTCTCTTCCCATAGGAAAGACACACTAAGATAGATAAAGTTCCTACCCAGCTCTGTCCACAAAGACAAAACATGCCATAATATGGGGGATCAGATCAGCAATGAGTTTAAAGAGAGCCCAATAATAATTAAGTCTAACATTTACTATTGGATGCAGAAGCACAGGGATCTCAGCTCCATCTTCTGGAATTGTAAGAAGCTAAAAAAAAAGCATTTTCATGGCAGGATGGTTGAATTTCAAGCACAGCCTACTTGAGAGTGGTTTTTCTTTTTTTCAAGATGCTTGACAATGAAATAATGAGAAGTTTTACCTTGGATTGACTTGCACACAGTGTGCACACTCAGACATACACCTGGTTCTCTGTAGGTGAATGAACACACTAGCCACATCTCAGCTTTAAGGGAATAAATTTATCCTGTATAAGACTGATTCCAGGCACCAAAGATGAATGATAACCATCATATTATTGCTAAATTCGAGAACCCTGCACTAAGCTTAGGTAACTGGGGCTGGCATTGAGGAGGTGCACAGATGGGAGAAATCCTCCCCCACCATCTGGAAGATTTGCTACACCTGTAGCAGCAGCTGCTTTAATGAACACCAAACCCCAGATATCCTCCCCTTCAGAACAAAAGAAAAAAGGTCTCAGCAATGGCAAAACTTCCAGGTTTATATGTCAGTGGTGCCAATTCTCTTCCTATAAGTAAGTCTTATTCCATGCATAAATCCCTGCCTTCTGTAACTACAGCTCTTTGAAAATGGTAATGTTGACTGAGTGGAGAATGAGTCTGGTATAGAAGGGTGAAATTCAAGATAAACTCTGCACTGAATAAAGCTTGGCAGATAGCTAAAACACACATTCATCCAAATTGCAGGTATTTTCATAAACCTAAAAAATATTGTTAGTTCATCCTTACAAACCGATTTGATTTTAAAACATTAAAATTTTTTCTAAGATGTTTTGGCTTAATACTGCCAAAAATATCAATATGATATAAAATATGTATTATGAAGTGCATACAGACATACATACACTGGAGTATATTAAAATTGAAAGCTGAGATAGTTTCTCATATAGAAATTCAAAACAAAAATAAGAAAGCATAACCAAAATATTCTTACTTGAATCACTTTGCATTTTTCAGGTGGCAGATTATTAAACTGATACTTGTCTAGCCTGAATGTAAAAACCAAATTTCCCAAATGAAAACTTATTCATCAGCAAGCTTGGGCCAAGCCCACTATGATGTCTCATGCTTGATTTAACCCTATGCCAGCAGCAACTGTAGTTCTTAACCAAGAAAAAAAAAAACAAGGTAGTAACTTTCACCAAACATTGCTTTGAGGAAAGTAAGTCAAAACAGTTAAAAAGCCTAAGCAGTTACTGCTCTACAGCTGGGCCAGGAAAATCATCCTGACTCTGCTCCTTCGTGCCTTAAAGCAAAGCAAACACAAGGGCTTTTGAACTCCTTTGATAGAAACTCAGTTGTTTTTCATTGTATGTTCCATGCTAAAGACAAAACACTCCTGTGCAATTTGGGAATTCTGTACTAGAAAATGACTGGCACCAAGTTAAAATGCCATAGAAACCACTAAAAGTTATGGGTAGAGAGCCCATGGAAGCAGCTCATGGACAATAAAATGAGCAGCAGTTATCCTCACTCATATCCCTGGGCACAGCTGTTCATCACTCGAGATTACCAAAGCTGTGACAGCACTAGACAGAGATTGACAGCTGCCTGTTGCATAATGGAAAGCACAGAGCCAGAATGTGCTTTGCTAGCTTCCAGCCTGGAGGAGTAAACAAACAAGCCAAAGGGGTACACAGTCATTTGTGTAGAGATTATGATTGACTGAAGCTGTGTGAAACCTCTGCAGAGAAAGCCCCAAATAAGGCTATTGTGGAGCCCCTGGGGAGCATTCCCTGGTCTAGGGAGACACAAGAAGCTTCCCTCAAAAAGCTGTGAGACCCCTTTGGCTCCTTCCCCTGTTCCTATGTCTGTTCCTATGTCCCGGAGCCACTCCCTCCCTATTCCTTAATGGACCCTCATCTTTGTACTGCCCTGAGACCAGGCTCAGCCTCAGGTCCCTCTAGTGAGAAAGCTGAATCCTCTTTGTGTGTCTGTCTGGGACCTGAGCATTTCACCATGCAGCTGAATAAAACATCTGTGGATATTATGCAAAGGTCCTTTTTGCTTCCATACCCTGGACTATGCTAGCAGCAATTCAGACTGCTACAGCCTATGCCTTCATGATTCCTAGTTTAATTTTAAACTGGACGTACAGATTAAGCTTACTAAAACATTCACAAAGCTAAACTGTAGAACCAGGTTTGATTGAGTTATTGAACTCTTTATTTGAACTGTGTTTAGGCTCATCAGGGCTGCATAGATTTTCAGATAACACAGATTCAAATTTACTTTTGATGTTTTAGATTGATTTTTTTTCCTTGTTTGTTTTATCTGAGTTTTACAAGGATCTTTAAGAATGAACAAACAAGAGGAGATGTTTATAAATCTGTATCAATAGCTGCATTATTCCACTGAGAAAGCACCAGTAGCTTTGGAACAACTGAGAGCCACCCTCCCTTCAATGCAGCAGGGACTCAGCCATGCTTTCCTTTTCAGAACAATACTGTTCAGAGTCTGGCCTACACTGAGGCAAATTTTTGGGGAAAAAATCAACATGTATTAAAGTACTACTGTAAATCTTATTTTTGGTGGAACTTAGCGAGGCTAATTTTCTCTCATGATTGGTATCCCAAGTGGATACCAAGTGGATCCCCAAAGGGATTTGGAATCTTCCTCTACTAGGAGCTTTTCTCCCACTTTATCCCCCACAACTACTAAGAGTCCTCAGCAGATCAGTCATATAAGGATTATGATAGTGAATATTCTTTACCTTCCACAAGCTTCAACATATTCTGTTCCCTGCAGGACAGTGTACATATCTGCTGGAGGAAGGAGTGAGATTTCTTTGTATTTGCTGGCTTTATTTTAAGACTTAACTGAGACTTGGCTTTATATTTAGTACTCTAGACATGGCCTTGTCTCCATTATGGGATTACCACAGATAAAATTGTAAAGTTTTTTTTTAAACCAACAAGTCTTTGCACAGGAGAGTTACATTTGCCAACACATGTGACTTTAAGGCATGGAAGACAATGCATTCTTTACTAAGTCTGTCATCCACTGGGACCACTTCTGTGACAGTCTCAGAACCTTTCAGCTGAAAGGTTCATTTAACCACCATCATTACTGTGGTGGTTAAAAAGGTTGCCAAAGTTGTAGTATATACAGCTGGTGGATTAATAAACATTCCTTATCAGAAACCTGGCCTATGCTTTGTCCTGGTTTGACATGTCCAGTGCTGCTGCTGGAGATCAAGCTGCTACGTGTTCATCATTTTTTTTTTTTGTGATTTGGATTTTGAATTATAGCAAACTAAAAAAAAAAAGGGTAGGCAATGAAACAAACTAAAACACTGTAGATTTCCAGTTCTAGAAAAAAAGATTTCCCCTTGAGAGCTGTCATAAATTGGAAAAAGTATGTTCTGGAATCTTCCTCCTTGGAAAAGTTCAAAAATTGACCTAATAAGACAGTGAGCAACCTGAGCAGCACAGGCCCTGCTTTGAGAAAGGATTTGGATGGAATTTTCTGCAGAGGTCCCATCCAACCCCAATTATTGTATAATTCTAAGAAAGCACTCTTTGAATTTTCTTGTACAGGAAAAACCATCATCAAATCTGAGAGGAAACACAGAATTTTTGCCACTTATTAATTTCTAATTTTCAGTGATTATTTGTTAATTCCTCGCAACAGATTTCAGAAAAAATTTCACCTACCACACTGAAATAAGACTCCTCTTTACTGGGTGTCACTGAATTGACAGACTGTTATAGCAATTTTTGTTCTTCAGATTTTGCTCCTGTCCACTCTCTTTTAGTAAATACCTGATACATTTAAGGAAGTAGATTAGAACCCAGCATGATTAAATTTTATTGGCCATGTGTGTGATCCTAATTTTGAGTGGATATTGAATGATCTAATCCAGTTTAGGTCAAATAGCATGGAAATATGTCAACAGTTAACCTCTAGGGGGACTGAAGTCTTCCTTTGATAGAAAGTTCTAGTTGCCACCCAGTAGATTCATTAACTGATCCAGCAGTCTCAAAGAAAGCAGATTTATTCTCATTTCTGACTAAAACACTGAGTGAATCCAAGTACCCTAGCAATCCTTCTGGTTTTAGTAAATACAAATTTGACCACAAAAAGAAGTGTTTCCATTTGTAAGGAAAACTGAGTTTGAAATATGTGTTGGAAACAATCGTTATCTAAGCTCAAACCAATTATTTTATTTTCATTGACTTATACATATATTTTATTGATTTTTATAATATTTATTCCTTTCATTTCAACATACCAAGTGCAATCTGCACTAACTACAACTCACTTGACATTTTTCAAGTACAATTTTTCATTTTTGTAATATTTGCCTTCATTGATCTCATGTGAAATTACTGAATAGAAGATATTTTAGTGGAATCATACCCCAAATCATTTGAGTGATACCATACATGAATTCTTGCAAAATTCTTATTTAATTTGGTCACTGAGCATGAGGAAAAAGCAAAATTATGTATTTCTACATAAATTCTTCTTTGGTTTCTAATTTATGGGGTTGTCCTATGCAGGGTCAGGAGTTCGACTTAATGATCCTTGTGGATCCCTTCCACCTCATAATATTCTATAATTTTATGTTTTATCTCTGGGTTCATAGGGATGCCTGGTACATTCAGTATCATTCATTCTGTCCTATGCAATGAAAAGATTCTGACGGTCATCTGCATTAAACAGAAAATATATCTGTTCCATTTAAAGAAAAAAACTTTAAAAGTCACTGTATTAAATAATACACTGTTTGGAACTGTAATTATTTCCCTATGTACAGTTTTGATTTGAACACCATTGAGTTTCTTAGTCATTACAATCCCTTACACATCCATTTACACTACAGTGGTAGCACAAGTAATTTATAAAAATCAAATCTAAAATGCTATAGGAGTCAAGAAGCAGAATGAATCATGTTTCACACAGTTGGAGAATTTTCCATGATTAATTAAAGATTTGCAGTCAGACTTTTCTTGCTTTTGTAACTTAACATGTAAAATACAAATTAAATATGAAGATTCAAAGACAGCGATTTTCTGAGAAAGGTCTTCTGCCAATAATTCAGAGAAACAGGTTCAAAGTATTTCACAGTCTTTCAGAGAAGGTTATAGAAGATAATATTCTGAATAGTAACACTGAAATGTTCTCATATTTTAAAAAAAGGGAAGAGAGAGAGAGGGAAATAAGCTTATTGTTTGGGTTCAGAATAGTTAGGGTAAAGCTTCTGTATTCACTAAGTTGTATTTCCCTGCCCTTGCTATCAGCCCAATTAGGAAAATCTGCTGAACACTGTCCCTCTATTACTTTGAATCAAGAGGAATTTCATCACTGAGCTTATCAATAGTAAAGTCAGAAGAATGGTGGACAAGATTTTGATGACTCCATTTCTCAGAACAGAATTCAGGGAAGCTTTTGGAAGAGGTATGAACATACTGTCAACATGGGGCTTTATTCAGCCACGTGATTCCCTGATTTCACCAGTACCAGTTTAAATACTTCAACAGATATAAACTAAAGAAAAATGGGCTTTATAGGGGAATATCTTCAGATTTTCACATAAATTTCTCAGTGATAGATTTCTTCCACTAAAAATTAGCAGGTTCTGAAAGAAATTCTTTCTGCAGTGTTGGAAGCTGCCAGCACAGCAGTCATCAGATCTGACAGCATTGACTACAAGAGAAAGCAGAATATGTACTCTAGGTGTGTAGCAGATCTGACAATATGAGATCAGTAGTAGCACCAATAAACTCATAATTTCATTTCAGAAATAGTGTTGTTTTGCCTCATTCAAATAAACCCATTTAACATTATGACACCCTGCATACATTGTAATCAGCGTTTCGTCAAACATTATGAAAAAAAGGTTGGCTTGAATTTTCAAGTGTATACACTGATCTTGGCAACCAATGTGTCAAACCAAATAATTCATGCTTCTGAAGGCTCCTCAGAAAAGTAGTTACTGAGGTTAATATTCCATTAATCACCTTGTATGTCAGACGTGAGGCTTTTTTTCTCCTAGCCATCAAGCAGGATTTCTGGAGAAAATAATGAAGGCAAATGTTAAAACCTACATCACTGTCAGTGACTTACTAAACATATGAATGTATAGGTTGATAAATGAAGGAGGAAAAAAGAACAGAAAAGATGGAAAGAACACTCAAAATGACATGGTGCTAATGAGCAGTGAATATTGTTAGAGAATGCCAGTCATCCAGCCATCTGCTGAAGACAGGCAAAAGAACAAACAAAGTTAAAGGGAACAGAAGACTTTGAAAATTAGTACTTTGCTCAATTCTCATCTGAAGTTTTTATTGAAAGAAATATTTAGTTAAGATACTGTGGAGACCCTAGATACCAAACTTCATTTTAGCTCTCAAGGAGCATATTTCAGATAAAGACCAAAGTAGGATACAAGAAGTTTATGTTGCCAGTTGTTTTTGTAAAAGAATAAACAAAGAGTTGAAGAGAGATTAAGATGCCAAAAAAACCTACTAAACAAACAAAAACCATTATTGCTTGAATAATTTCTTTAAAAGAATCCAAAATTACTGTGTCTCAAGAATAAAAGGAAAATGACATTATTTGAATAAATTTATCTCTACACTGTAGGAGAATTATAGAAGTTACCTCATACTTTCACATTTACTTTTTTATTTCTTTTGAGATTACAGCTTTTATCTTTTCTTACAGGTATCTCAAAAGACAAATAATATGAGTTTTACTGGGGTTTGGTTTTTTATAACAAATCTGACTGGAAACATTTCATTTCTGTTTTGGCTTATTTTACACTGTAAATTTCCATCTGTTCAAAACCAATCTTCTGGAAAAGTACCTGGCACATTAGTCCAACTGTAACATCTTGAACACCGAGAACTAATATTTCCAGAAATTCAGGAGAGAATGAGATTGTTCTCAGGGCCTGTGCATTAAATATTCATAAAGAAAAACATCAGTAAACATTATCACAGTTAGAAAGAAGGTGAGTGTCCTTTCAGATTAAAAGCCCCAGCTTGTTTTCTTGTAATTTGCTTGATATTTTGGACAAGCACGTTAAAAGTTCCTTCTCTCATTCCTCATACTGTGAAAAAAGATTTCCAATAAAATACCCTTTGAAATCCACAATATTCAGATCTTCAACTAAATAAAAAAATGGCTATTGGTTTATTCCTTTGTAAAGACTCTCTGGTTGACTGAACAGCAAAATAAATCCATTGCCATATTTTTCAATTAAATTCACAACTCAATTTGAAAGCCTCACTCGAAAAGATTTGCTAGGCATGAGTGGGTGACAAATTATGCTGATGCAATGACCAGAAATCAGAAGTATCATATCAAAACAACAGCCTTTGGACCATGAAACACCCTTGACAAGAATTTGAGGGCCTCTAATTCTTATTTAATCCTAGAAAGCTAAACTCTCAGTAAGTTTCAAGCATGAATATGAAAATAATGTGACATTATTAATATCAAGCTTTTTTTTTTTTTTTTGACACAAAGTATGGCAGAAGTCCCCTAGCTCTAGAAGCCCATGCTCATAAAAAAACATTTAATGCCTGCAGCACTCAAATTCTTGGTCCATGTGCTACTGCAGTAGCCCTGAGCAAGGCCAAACCCTTGTCTCCCAGTAAGTGTCTCTATCTTCCCCATGATCCCTTCTCTTTACGCCTCTCATATCCTGTTTGGCACCTTGCCTCAACAACTTTTATTGGAAAAACAAGGAGACAGCTGGCTGCTGGATTCAGTCTAGTTAGAGAAAATAATTGTTCTCTACAAAGCACTTTTTGCCCTTTAAATACCACACTATAGCATCCATAACAACCTCACCTTCTGCAGACAAAGATTATTTCAGAAACAACCACAATCAGAGAATCACCTGAGGTAGAGAACAGGGTCTGTGGACTTCTGACACAGCACAAAAATCCAAAACTCACTATCTTAAATGGACATGGGATCCATAGGATTATTGCTTCTGGCTGTCCCTAGTTTTTAGTGCTCAATGTGCCCCATCACTTGTCCTTGCTTTTATATTACTCCTGATGTATATTTTACCAGGAGCATATTGGTGTCTCCTTGTTACATCCCTAACTGCCTTCTCTCAGATGAGGCTTGGTACACTGTAAAGGAATGAGACTGCTCTTTTTCACCATTTCATCTAAGGGGTAAAAGAAATTATACTGAAATTTATTTCTGTCTCTCTAATTTAAGAATGTCTTTCTCACTCTTTTTCTATATCAGGAAGGCAAAAAGTAATACTGTCAATTCAGAATAGCAACAGCCACAAACAGGCTGATTACCAAAACACAGGGAAGTTGTAGCAAACACACACATTCCCAAGCCGAAGGGAATCATAACTCAGCTTGTGCCTTCGGTGGCCCCTCAAAAACTGGGGTTTCTTTTCACCCTCTGAGTTCTGTAAGCTGAAGTTTACAAACTGCTCATTTGCAGAGAATTTGCTGGAAGGAGCCTGCACTGGTGAAACATGAGAAGCAAGCAGCACACACAGTGTCCCACCTAACCCAAGAGGAGCAGGAAGAAAATGAAGTATGCTGAGAAACTGATGCAGAGAAAGGAAGATATCAGGGAGAAAACACTATGTGGGGGAGAGGGTAGAAGAAAATGAAAGTAAAAATATGTTTCTCCTGCAGGAGCATTCTCTCATCATGATGAATAAAAGAACAAGAGCAGTTCTGCTGACTGTACTAAAATTCAATGTAAACGTTGAAGTCTATTTCTTAGAAACAGAAACATATGCACCATATAATTTTTCCCTATGACTCAAGAGAAATAAAGGACTGTTGTGGCCACATTCACAGCTATGCTTCAGAACTTGTACTGCTTCAGAACTGTTACCTTGCCCAGAGATGATTAGTCTTTTTCTGTCTGAGCTCGATCAGCTAAAGGAACAAATCCCCAAAGCATGCTTCTTCCAAAACCCCATAAACTAATCTCTGCTAGGAAAATAGAGATAAAGCAGCCAAGATGTCTCAGAATCAGCATTATCCTTTCCCTGATTCCTTCATGTGTAACACCCAAGTCATAGAGAACTTCTGTTATGTTGCCAGTTCAGCTTCTTGAAGAGCACACATTCCAACCCCATACCCCTCATTATGAGGCACCAGCTTTTCTATCCTGCACACGTGGGAGCCTTTTAATTACCAATATTTTGATGAACTTTTACAGTCACAATGAAAGGCACATCTTTGGTGCATTGTCAGTTTTCTTTGCTGAATGCCAAACACATACTCTGGTAAAGTATTAAAGTGCCATAACTTGTAAGTAAATATGAATATAGTATTATTTTTTCTTTAACAAGCATCAAGCAATACACGTTCCTCTAACCTTGTTACAGAAAATGATTGAATTATATTATCTGAAATTTGCACACAGCAAACACACACACAGAGTGCAAGGCAGATTCTCAGGCTGAAAAATTTCATTGCTGATTTAAGTTTGACAAAGGAATAAGCAACTGAAAATGGAATCCCATCATAGAAAGCATCAGACTTCCTTAACTGTAGGCATCACTACTATCTGTGTAGTATATTTATAATTTTTTTTAAAATAACACCATGGCTGGATCTCTCAAGTATTTGTTTGCCTAACTGCTCAAGCACTGTCAAAATCTGTAGAACAAGCTCTGCTTTACACATTTTGAACCTGAGTCTGTTGTTTGACTATGTATAAACTTCTTTGACAATATTGGCTTTAAGTATTGCCATTGGACTGTCCCACCCTAGTGCAGCAATTCCTTCTGAATCTGAGCTGAAACAACTCATTCTGCATGCAGAACAGGACTTGTGTAAAAAAAATATTTTGGTCATGGTATGTTTCAGCTGGCTCAGCTGCAACATGCTAGTGGAAAAAGGGAATGTTAGTGGAAAAAGGGAATGTTAGCAGACTAAAGTCAGGTTCCATAACTAAAGCTTCCAAATATTTGGAATAATGTGATATCTCTTAGTGCAGTACCCCTACCACCTCCTATTCCAGTGTCTGATTGAGCTGGCAGGGGGTATGGAGCAGGTGTTTGCTCCTCACTCCAGGAGGCACCATGTTCCAGCAAGTCCCTGCCGTTCCCAGAGCTGTGGAACAAACCTTCTCAACCCCAGGCAGCATGAGATACTTGCAGCATGCACCCTTTACCCCCTCAATTATGGCCATGGTGTTATCAATTCCAGACACCCCAACACTCTCACAATTATTTGTCCACAAGAATTTTAAAAATAGCAGAGAAAACTAAGAGAAGAAACAGGTTGCTTTTATTTCTCCCCCCCAATCCAGTAGCCTAATTTATATGCAGAACACAGGCAACAAGCCTACATTATGCAAAATAATAGCACATATTAAATTCAAAGTTTGGGGGCTCTGTAGGTCTTGTGTACACACATTTCCTCCTGCATATTTAAGTTAACTCTAAACAGGAATAATTTCTTCATTGGTAACATTACAAGTATTGTTTGAAGCACATTTTTTTTTTCCTGCATGGTGAAATATTTCTACCACACAATTCAGTGGGATTTGACTATTTGAGCTTTTTTAAGGAACCCTCATCATTTAAGGAAGCAAAGCTCAAAAGCAGTTCAGGAGGAGATAAGATTGCCTGACAAGGAGTTTTGCACAGAAATTTCAGGAAAGTGGTACCCAACAGCAAACACCAAGTGTTGTTTCTAATACACAGCAGACATGACACACCATGCTTTTCACCTATGTTTTGAATCATGCACCATTTTTGTGGTTTAACCTGAAGTGAAGCTTTCTTGCAGCTACCAGAGAATCTGGCCCTGCATACTGTCAAGTATCCATTTTTACACCCTCTTTTACGGAAATAAATTTACCAGGAAAAAAAGACAGTACAGTCTGCTACAGGTATAGGTCTGACATGGTTGCATGTTCACACAGCCCTTAATACCTGGAACAGAAAATAAAAAAATTCTGGAGAAAGGTCTATTTTGCAATAATACAAGGAGCTCATGCTGCTCCCCATATAATACAGACTCTATTGAATAATATGGTAAAATAAGAAGGGAAAAGCTGCCTACTAGAACAAAAAAAAAAAAAGAGAATATTTTTGCTAGCTAATTACTTTTGGTAATCCAGAGGCTGCTATTCAGATATTTTAGTAGTGATGGAGTTAAATATGCAGGATCTATACACTAGGAATAACAGATATTAATACACCTGAGTCTATTTAAAATGTTATCACACTTCTGCTTTTGCAATTTTGCTGATGTCTTGTCTAAGACCCTCAAGCTCTGTATTGGCACTGACCTATCTCATTTTTCTATTTTCCATTTTTCAGTAATGGGCACATTCTGTACCTGGAAGACTTCCATTATAATAGTGGTTAATTATTAATATGTAGCTTAAGCAATGACATGAAATAAAGCTAATATTTTCCTGCCTTCAGAAGATAAAAATACTTTTGTTGGAATTTAACAGCTAGTAAATTGTTCTGTAAAAATATAGCTCTGCAGCAGTTTTCATTTTATGCATATAAGTTACTGAGAAAGAAATCCTGGCCTTGTTGACACATAAACTGAAATTCCCACTGAATTCAAGGGGACTAGGATTTGGTCACACAATTTTACAAAGTAGTGATTTACACACTCATTCCTACATTCAGCAATCAGATTTTGCATCTCAATAAACAAAGAAAATAGGGAAATCTAGCTGGTACAGACCCAGTTTCCAAGAAAACAAACCAAATCAAATCAGCAAGCAAGGTAGAAAACCAGGAGAGAGAGAGAGACCAGGAAGGGCAGATGTTCTGTATAATACTGGGCTGAATCCTGGCTTGAAAGCATTGCTACATCAAATACCTCAGTACCTTACCTTCAGATATTGTGTGCCCTAATTTGCTGCCCCAGACACCTGCTCAGACTGCTACACTCAGGAACCCTACAAACATCAGGGACCTCACAGCCAGAGTATTCCACCAGGCTATGAAAGCCTTGGATTCTCTACCTTTACCTGCAGTGCACATTTCCCACCCTACTGACATAAGATACTTTTTTCTCCCACAGCTGGTCTTCATCTTTCTTTCTGTGAATTGTTTAGATATTCCCTGTACTAGGAAAAAGCCAAACCTACCATATTTTGGAGCATAATACATTAATAAAGGAAATGTCAATCTGTACACTTAGAAAATTAGTTTATGCTAATTGAAACTTCCATAAATAAATTGAAAAAACAACTGCTTGGAAGTTCCCTTATGGTTAGAGAACTTGCCAGGGACAGTAGGAGACTCAAATTCCTGATCTTGCTCCAGTCTAGTGCTCCAGGGAAGTTTTCCAGATAGGTTTTCCATATTCTTATTGAGTACTCTGGTTTGTAATGGGGGCTGTTAACATAATTTCTTTTTCTATTAATAAGTTAATGTTCACCCCTTACCACGTCTGTTGCTTACTAGGCTTTCAAATACAGCTAGTCACAAAAATGTAGGTGCCTACATGAAAGTCAGCGGTGAGGGGATGGATGTGGCCACTAAATGCTACAGTTTCATATTTGGCTCCAGTGCAGGGGAAGGAGAATTTTCATCTCCTTAGTTTCCTGTCCTACCCCTGCTCCTCCTTAATTCTGTCCTGCTGCATGATCAACCAAATAACAGAGTTTATCCAACTGAAAATGGGGTTTTTTGCTGGTTTGATTTTCAGTCCAGAGGAGGTAACATGAATGCATAAATAAGCCACCAAAGAGAGAGACAGATCACAAAAACTGCCTCAGTCAACATCACTGGTGGTATTGTCCACAAAACCATGCCTAAAGGGGCTGGTTTTATGACCTGCCGCAGGTCACCCAGAGTCACACTGTCCCCAGTGGGGTTGGGCCAGTCCCCCACTTCTTGCCACTGTTAGCACACATGGCAATGTGTGGTCTGCTGGACCTGGGAATTCACAGATTCACAGACCAACCAGAGAAGTGTCAGTCCACCTTCTTTCTGTGAGGATTTAGCTCAGCTTAAACCAAGCAGGATTATTCCAAATCTTTTTTTGGCCCTAGCTGATGTGTACCTGTCTCTTTACAGCTGAGCTGCAATATCACTATATCTCCAGGCCTGAGAGAACAAGAATGGCAGAAACAGACTTTATGAGATAATTACACAATTTAATATATAAACAGCTGTAATATTCTATAATTACCTGTTTCTTATCTAGCTAGAATTAAAATAAATAGAAAGAATCTCTCTCCATAACCTAGCATTTTTTTAAAACAACTTTCAAAAGAGATTTTATGCCAGTTAAAAAATAAACCGTATCTTTGAGTACCTAAAATCCTGGCATACCAAACAAAATATGTTAATTCCTAAAAATCAGCTGTCATATTTTACTCTTGATCTTTGCCTATAAATGGTTACCTAGCTTTTTTCCAGTATAAGATTAGATTTTTTGCTCTTCTATGAAGCACTGTTAATATTTGTATGCACTGCCATGCACATGCAAATGAGCATATCAACTTTTAGCAGCACAGTTAATAAGACCACCTTCAAAGACATCACCTGCAATGTCTAAATCCATCCCAAAGGGCCCTATAACTTTCACTGTTGTGTTCCAGGTTGTGGATGACATACTGCACTGCCTCCTTATGTCCTGGTGACTTGCTCATTCTTTCTTCTGAGTCCTTAGAAAACAATCTTTCCCAGCACTTCTAGGGAATAGGAACAAAGAGGACCTTTTTAAACAGCACTTCAGTAGACATCTACCTGTACCTCCATCTCTAAACTCTCCTTGAGTCTTTTAATTCCAAACATTTGGCAATAAATTCTTCCATTTTGTCTTCCGTCCTCTACTAGCTGTGACATCTACTTGAGCATTTATTCATTTATTTCACTCCTTTCTTCACCACACACACACACACATCTCCACTGTCAGAGGTAAGCCCCACTTTACAGTAGTTTATTTAATGGACTTCACTGTGGAACATCTCTGTTCAGTTCCAGAGAGCATGGAGATTACAGGTGAAATGCTAGCAAAGTGCTTGCAAGAACTCAGAATAGATGCAGCAACCTAGAAGAATTTCCAGACAAAAGACAGCTTATGTTGCTTTCCAAAGGGACTGTAGGATTGGGCTTTAAATAGGTGGGTCTTTAGGACACTACTTTAAATTAAATTTATTGCCATTTTTGCACTTTTGTACCACCACTTGCTACTATTTTGCAGCTTTACTTTCTTTTTTGTTTCAGAGAGAGAATCTTCATGAAATCTCCTGTCAAATTTATTCTACACCACCAAACCGAGGCCCAGTACCTCTGTTCACTTGTGGCCTGGTAGAGAGACAAATAATGAAAACATTCACAGCCAAAACCTGGAAAGTGAATGCTTAAGGTCCTGCCAGCCACAGAAACTAGAGACTGCTTCCTCATCTGACTTTTTCTGTAAACAGCTAAAAGTTTTGAGAGAATATACTGGGTCATTTTCTAGGAACTAAAGTGGTTCCCAAGGCTGTTGAGGGGATTCTTCCTGCTCTCTTTCCTATCAGAAATAATGACATTAAACATAATTAGTAACAATAATAACCACTAACTTTATTGTGGCCCTATGAGCTATCACTAAAAAAATTCTTAGGTAAATGAATCTTATCTAGAAAATTCCAGAGGTGCTGAGGCATGGTACACTTGTCTCCATCTACAGGGCAAAAAGGCAGTGGAGCAAGGGGGAATTATGGGATTTAGGGAGGAGAGCTACATGCTGTTCCTCTTCCCATGCCCTTTCCATAGCATCACCTCTGGCTGTCACAGTCTTGGGCAGGATACTGAGCCAGATGAAAAAATCAGGTTAACTAAAATACACATTTATAATCCTACATGGCCTCTAAATTACAATAACTGAGCATCTCAGATTTTCTAAGTTATTTGCACCTCTTTTGAAAGAAGGTGCTACTCCTCCATTTTTACAAAGAACTGAGAGAAAGGGAGGGTAAAGATTACTTGAAAGTTGCCCCAAAGTTCTGCTGCAGAATAGGATCCACACCCCAGAATCCTAACCTGCAGCTACTGTAAAAGACTTCTTTTTGATCAGGTGTGTCCTTTCCTTGTATCAAGTAAGATATATTTCTAACAAAAGACAATAAAATCCAAAGCAAAATTCATCATATTTCATGTCAATGAAGAGCATGAGGTCTCAGTCTCTCCATACTTTAATTTTTATGGTTCTCTAGAAGCAGAAAGCATCAAATTTGAGAGGATGAGGGAAGGGACAAGGAAGGGAGTCTGCAGCCTCTCCAAAACCTACACTGGTACTCTTGTTCCATAAACAACTAATATCTATGAATCCTTTGAAAACTTATATCTCACTTCAGTCCACCTAGAGTATGACAATCTAAGTTTTTCAAGTTAAAGGGATAGATACCAGTATTAATCACAGTTCCCCACAGCAGACCTTAAATGCTTCACCTTAACATCAAGATAAGTCTAAGAAATAGATAAGTGCCATTTGCAGAAATTTGCTCTTGACATAGTTTCTTTAGCAGCACTACATCACTATTGCACCTCCATTTCAGAAAAGCCATACCCTCCAGTCCGAAGTAAAGCTGGAAAGAATATTCTTTTTACTCCTAATTTGGCCTCCTTTTCAAAGGGCATTACAGTATGGTCCAACCATGTGGTCACAGTCAGTTTTAGAACAAATCTGCATTTCCATTTAGCGAGCACTGCACTTCAGCTCCACAGCCAGTCAAGGTGCACAGGAAGAAGAACATTTTTCAAGACCCTTGCATTCTTTGTCAGAGAAATTGGAAGAGAGCACACTCACTTAAGCACCATTAACATGCACTTAAAGACCACTAACATTTTTCTCTGAATGCTGATGCAAGAAAATAATAAAGATTTAATTGTCCTAATCAATCATAGGATGACCATCAGCCAGCACTATGAAATTGGCATAAAAAAAGGTGAATATTTACAATGTGTGGCAGATAGTGCTGATTATACCTTATCTCAAAGTCTGTAGGGAGTTTAGCATCAACTGCAACTGAAATGGCAATAAACTGAGAGAAGGGCTATGATATATTTAAGGAATGAGATACAGCAAAATAAAGGTTAAGAAAAAAGATAATTTTGTTCCATAAATATATCATAGAGATATAAATACATCTGACCAGGAATGTCTAGCCTTCTAAGGCTAGAAATCAGACAAAATATTTTAAATCACCAATATTAGTGGTTAGTTATATAGTATCTTTCTAAAAGGCAAAGTGAAATTTATCAGTTTTATGATGTGATTAGTTTATTAAAAGTATAACATGATTTGTCTCCCTGTGATAGAAAGGAACAGACTTGATGAAGTTATTTTCCTACAACAGCCTAATCATAAAAGTAGCCAGATCCTGCCTGGAGGACTGGATTCACTCTGCTGCTGCCAGGGAATTTCTTTAGGTTGTGAAGCAAGACATTTTAACAAAGCTTTTCTACAGATGCTCACATATTGCACTCACAAATTTATTATTCATTTTTGGAGACCCAGTCTAGAGCCTCTGTGTTCTAGTTTAAGATTGTGAGGTGCAATTACAGTTGCAACTGCAGTCACAAGGAGCTGGGCTTTGAACAAAAATACCTTTCAGTGCTAAGCACCTAGAAAATATAGGCACTGATTATCTCAAGGAGGGTATCCAAAATAAGTGGTTGAATCTAGCTTCATACCTGGGCATCCAAGCTCCACATTACTACAATGGAGGTGAATCTGAACACCTCAGAAAATGCTCTGCAACACAAGAAGAATTTTTGTGCTGGGCATATGAAAGGTGATGGTTAGAAAAAGCCTAGGGGAAAAAATGAATAATGTGGATCAGAGAACAGACTTTGCACAGCATGTACTGAGTCAGGCTTAGGTCTGAACATTGACTAGCAAAGGGAAAAAAATAACTGTTGAATTGCTGTTCTTTCAGTGTGCACAACTCCTCTGTGCTCTGAACAAGGCATAATCCAGGGGGAAACTCAGTGTGTGTTCATGTAATTAAAGACTATATAGTGATGATGATTAAATACTAACATGAATGAGCTGGCTGCTGTTACTGTGTAGGGGTAGATGCAAATTATTTTTCTTTTCAAAATCTGCCTTGACTAACTGGGGAGAGGGATGGTAAACACCAGTTCTCTTCTGCATTCCACAAGGCTTTGATTTCCCTTTGTAACTCTTACACTCCCTTCTCTTTTACTGTCCTTGAATATCTTATCTTGCTGTTTTTGAGAAATAATGCTCTCAAGAAATGTAGCTCAAACTTTATCTTTCAATTGTGTGTGCTTAGCCTTAACAGGGTAAAAAAGAAAGGGATTAGTATACTATGAGTAAGAGGTTAGTATTCTGTGAGAAAGGGGTTACTGTGAACACTGTTGCCCTTACCAAAATTCCTGTGAAGGCACAATGCTATCATTTCTTCTCTTTAACCTTTATTTAAAAAAATAGAAATAAATCTATATAAAAGCCATTTTCATGGCATGACATTCAAAGGATTTTACTTGACAACTGAGTTGCCTGCAGGCTTGTAAAACTGTGTATGGGGTTTTATTTTATTTACAAATTTAATTATTTAAGAAATAGTGTGTATGTCTGAGAATATGCTGGGTTTGGGCTGAGGAAGTAAAAATCTCTCTGAAAAGTATATCTCATTTAACACAATCGATTGCAGGAGTGAAGAAAGACATCAACAAGAACAAAGACAATGACGCACATAAAAACACACAAACATACACACACAGGGTCAGAACTAGGCCACTTAATTTTTCCACACCTACTGCAGTACACTCATCTTAAATGTCTCATTTTGATATCAGTTTAAATTTGACGGAAGAAATAATGGTCTTACTTTCAGAGATGCTGAACACAAGATTCTTGGTGAACTCAGTGCCAGCGCTTGATGTTTATCACACCAACTCATTGATTTCATGCATGTAGGATTCACTTGGAGAAACACATACATTATTTTGTATTCGTTTAGTTAATTTGGAAGATGATGATGTACTGTTTTGTTTTTCCATATAGAGCTGCTTTAAAAAAAAAAAATCAATTCCATCCCAGTGTTCAGTGTATCAATCTGTTTTTCGATAGAGTTGTCCAAACAGGCTTCTCAGTGACAGCTGAACATATTTCCAATGTTTATTTCTATTTTATGGTGTGAATTAGCCTTTGACAATGTAAAGGTTTTTTCAAGAAAAATTCTTCTGTCATAGAAATTTTTCTGGTTTTAATTAAAAATCCATTTCAAGCACTTAGTTCAACCTGAGCCAGGGAAAAATAAATGCAGAAAGAATATAGGAAAAAAATCATACAGCGAACTTGAACCAAAAATGCTGACAACCCTCTTCTTAACTGTACCAAAGTGATAAAGGGCATAAAGGTTTACTCCACAGAGTGAGCTGCAAGAAATAAAAGCATTTACACTTTGGCAGGAGGATGCAGGGGACATGGATCAGGAAAGGAATACTTGATCAGGGGTCACAGAATGGGTGTATCTTTGTCAAGCAATCAGAGGAACCTGTGCTTTGGATGTTGGTACTGCACCGTGATTGAGAGTGCAAACTGATTATTAGAATTAATTTTTCACTGTTCACATAAAAAAAAAAAAATCTAGTGATAAAACCCAAAGGTCCAAACCAATCTAATGATACTTTCATTGTACCCACAGAAGAGACAAGGAGAGTATAAGAGAGCAAGGAAGTGCAAGGCAAAGGGCTAAGCTCCAAACTTCAGCACTCTTCACAGGGATTGCTCCTGGCTGGTCTCTTTTATTTTCTCCTCAGTACATGAGAAAAAGACAGCTAATGTAAACAGCAAGTAGAAGGACAGTGACCAGAATAGCAATTCATCAGACACAAGCCAAATTGTGAGGTAGCAATTAAGTTCATCCCACTAGTTTATATCTCATAACACAGGAAAATTGAATCCTTTTTCTTTGCTTTCCCTCTTTTGCCTTTGTCTATTCATTTGTCTTGCACCTTGTTCCTTGAGATGTTTTTCTTTTGCAATCACAAATATGCTTCCACTACTTCCCATTCCAAAGCACCTGGGGAAGATAAAGATATCTGTGCTACAAATTGACAAATCTGTCTGTTCGGTGAGCACAGCTACTGCCCGGTGAGCTGGGGCAATAAATCATTTCAGCAGATGAATTTGTCATCCAATACAGTAACAGTACAAGAACAGCAGAGGCAACAAGCCTCCGGGCAAAGGAATAGTAGCAAACCCTAAATTAAAATCTAAAAGGGAAAATTGCAACAATAAGGAGGATATTAGGAAAAAAAATAAAATTTAAGGAGTATGTAATCAGTATAATCCTTAAACATGATATGGCTGCAATTCAACTGACCCACATATTTTGGCTCATTCTATCCATTTATATTTGAAATGAGCTGAAGAGAAAGCCATGGTGGGAGTGTAATGCACTTGCTTCCCCTCTCTACCATTTGATGGGCAGGTGTCAATATTTGTTTCAAACTCCATGAGTTGAGTCAGCGTGAAATACTTCTCAGAGTCAGTCAATTTTGTGTTGACACTTGCCAAGTGACTGGCAAATGCTCTGAACCACAACAAAACCCTGGTTAGTGTATCCAGGGGTGGCTTTGCTTCACTTCAGCCTAATGACAAGCAGGGCACTCCTCCCAGCTGGGACCCCATACTGTGCTCTGCCCTCTGTGCCCCATATGATGGACTGCTAAGGGCAGCAGCTTTTAGAGGCGACATTTCTCACTTGTGGTTTCAGAAGAGCTCTGTGCTTAACACTTTTCACCACTTGGCTCTTGGCTGCAGAGCAGCAGCCAGTTGGTCCAAATGAAAGAGGGTGTCAAACATATAAAATTATGTGCAGTGAAAGTTTCTGTAAACCCAAGCCCGCAGAGCAAAAGACTGCAGTGGGTTTTCTGTAGTTACTTAGGCAGTTACTTATCCAAACAAGGTAAAGAGCAAGTCTAATATATTAAACCATATTGTCTAAAATTAAGGCAGAAAAGCAGTGGTGAAAGTTGTAAATGGTTAAATCCCATCAGAAAACATGGAATTGTCATATTTCCCTTAAAGGATCAATACCTGACTGGTACTGACAAAAAACCTCCAACTATCCAAGCCTAAGACAGGAAACAGAGCTAAAATATTTTTGTGCATTAGAAGATGTGTTAGTCATCACTGGAAAAGCCACAGTCAGAACAGAGAATATACAAGAAAAGCCTCATAGAAAGAAGAAAAAGTAAACAGCCTTTCTCTGCATAGACAATGTGACATGAAGTCTACAACACAAATGTCTTATGATCTGCTTCAGACTTCAATTCCTGTGACAAGCCTCAGCTGTAAAACTGCTCCAGAGGTGTTGCAACAGAGACACCACAAATGTGCATCAATATGCAAACATCCATGCAAATGCACTTGTCATCAAAGCTGCCTATACTAGTATGACAAAACAAAAATGTACATGGCAAAAACACAGGAAGGGAGCTGCTGACATCATGGAAGTCTCCCAAGCAACAAAAATCTCTGCTTCTTGAGGATGGGGATACACCATGTAAAATGCACAGTGTGGTTTTACAGCAGTGATTTTTCCTCGATGAACACATGGTCAGCTGTGACACCATGGGCTCACACTGGATGATGCATGAGGGGCTGTTACTCTAGACTGGCTGACAGGCTGATAATTAGCTACCCAGATTAATTTACAATACCCTCTTCAGGCAGCCTTGAAGGAGAAACAGTGCCAGCTGCTGTAATTAACAGAATTCCTTGTAATAAGTTTATTGAATTGGTCTTTGATATTTTTAGAAGTAGACTACAAAAAATTTAACCGATACAGGATTATTACACAGATTATCACTTTGAAATGAAGGTGAATACTGATTTACTGAACAGAGAAATATATGTATATGGGAGTATACTCTCTATATATGTGAGTATGACAGAATCAGACATTTTGGAGGTTTTTTTCTGAAGTATCTTGTACTTCTAGGGAGGGTGGGGAAAATAAAAATAAAAATTAAAAAAAAACCAACAACCAAAAAAAAAACCCAACAACAACAACAAACAAACCTAAAACTCCCAAGCATTTCTGTCTAGAAATCTAGAAACAGAAGTTACCCTTGGACACAGGACCACACATGACCTGTGTTCAATCCATGCATACTAGGAGAAAACCATACTGTTAAAGCACAACTGAACTAGGTCATGCTTTTTTTCATCTAGAATAAGGGGACATGTTTGAGGTCTTCACACCCCACTACACACCTGGTTATTTACCACCGCTCAGGGACACAGGACTAAGCAAGATACATCCTCAGATCCTGGAACTCTGATTGCAGATTTCCAATAAGCACAGAACAACTTCAAGAGTCAAAGTATGTCATGTGAGCCCCACGTGTTGCTGCAGGAGTGCTTCCACCTGTGAAATACACCTCCCTGCAGGTTGGCTGGTTGCTGTCAGCTAGTCCAGAGCAGTTCAATTCATCTCAGAATCTCAGTCACCAGTCTCAGCCCAAAGCACTGGTCTAGACTGCTGCTTCTGCTGTGAGGGAATTTCATATGTGCATATCCAAGCAAGTCTTAATCTACTCACTGGGTAGCACCAGCGGCAAATGCAGGAAATTAGGTAACTTACTAAGTTCTGCAGCTTGATCCAGAGCAGCCTTTCAGCTGTACAGTTTACCTAACCTAACCTCACTGTTTCTGACCCCACCTCACATGCTGTAGTCATCAAAGTGAGAGCAGTACAGGTAAATTCTCAGCTTCTGCAATAGAGCAATAACTGAGCTTTGTCCCGTTTTATTTAAATGCTTTGAGACCCACAAAATCTGGAAAGTATCCTATGCTATTGCTCAAGATTACTTCTCTGACAATGAAATCCTGGCTCTCCTATCATCAAAGCACTAAAATACACTATAACTCAGCAACACAGATGAGAAACACAGCTGTAAAAGAAATATACAAACAGTATTTGAACTGCTTGGAGGAAAAAACCCAACATCACTGGCCTCTCTCCATTACTAAAATGCACTGACATATTTTCTGCACAGTCTCTACCATATTATAGCACTAGAGGATATAACTAACAAAAAGCCTAAGGAAAATCACCAAAACTGCTTTTAGGCTATATAAATGAGCAATAGAATAATTTCCTAAAATGATTACCCACTAATGATAGCTCTGAGGTGATAAAACATGAAGTCAGTGCCAGATCACATTCTGGAATAACATGATAATTTCTTTTCTACCTAGGTAACTTGAACAATCACACCATTTATGATAATGACAATATAAACAACCTTATGTCTCCAGACTAAATATTCCCTGTAGTTAGAAATGGGGGGGGAGAGGGGGTTTATTCCACTTGCAGAAATGCTGAAAATATATGCAAGGTACATCTGTGCTCTTGATCCTACCTATCAAAAAACAACATGCAATAGTTTGCATGATATTGACAGATACTACACCTCATCACTACATAATCATGTGATGATCAGATTTGTGCCCCAACTTAGGAATTCATGAGGGTGCGCAGCTGTGGGCCTCCCTATCTTCCAGGAACTGCATATGCATAAAAGATAATCACAGCTTTCAGTTATATTTTTACAAAGTTTCTATCCAATTTTCTGTCAGAGATAACCTTGAAAATGTAAAGGAAATAAAAATGATAGACAGATTGCTAGGTTTGAAAGGATTGAGAGCTATATTCAGTTTCAACCAGAAGGCTGGAAGTGAGAAACCCTAAAAACATACACCCGCATCCAAAGAACTCGATTAAACTAGATTTATATCAAAAACCCATGCACAAAAAAATCCCAGCTTTCCCTTCAGATTATCTAAGAAAGCAAAGCAAGGAGACTTTTATCTGTCTAAAAAGAAGAAACCGCACCTATGACTAGTTGGAAAACAAGTGATCTGTGTCTCATAGCGATGAGGAGGGTACACAGCAATCTTATTTTAGCCAGAGAAGACAAGACAAGAAGCTGTCTTGCAGACCTCTCCCAGTCTCAATTACTATACTGTTTCTCATGGCTTATCTCTCTTCTCCTTGAAGAGTTGCCCTATTTTCTTGACATCACCCAGCTTGAAAAATATTTCCCTTTTGTCTTCGTATTTATGTGTCAGGGAGAAAATTGGGGAGAGTGACAGAGAGCTATCTTCAAGTACATAAAATGATGTTATAAAAAGAACAGGAATCAATTATTCCCCTTAATTAATGAGGACAGAAGAGGATGTAATGAACTTAAGCAGCATCAAGGGAAATTTAGGTCAAATATAGTTACTGCTTGAAGTTTCACAGAGTAAGAAGAGTTAGGCAAATGAACCGACCATCAAAGGAAGTTAAAGAGTTCTGATCAGTGGTACAGAGCCAAGGTTAGAAATTTCCCTGGAGGCCAACTGGGGAAAAATGAAGCCATTCCTATTCCCCCAATGGGAGAAAGGACAAAATGTTAAACTCAAAGTTCTTCTTTGAACATTCAGACTTCTCCTTCCCTCTGTTGTTCTTGTCCCCTCATCAGCTTCTTCCTCTATATTTTCACATTGTGTGAAGTGTTCTTCATTGGACAGCCCATATTCTTTCTATGGTCCACAGGACTATTATATCTAATATATATGTTCATATGTATTTTACATATTTATCAATTAGTGTTTCTTATTAAACATATTTCTTTTCCAAGCCTCATGGATTTCTGTCATCAGGACTTCTAATAGCAAAGAAATCCAAGAATTTGTATGGTGAAGATCCCTCATTCTTACCGTGCCTACAGACAGAATCTAGGCAGTACCCAGCATTTCTGAGGTTTCTGAAGTTAACTGAGAAATACATCAGTTTTGAGTTCCAAATTGCTAATCACAGCTCCAAAGTTTGTACACACAATCAGTGAGGTACTGATTACTCCCAAGGAGCTTACTGTCCAGACAGGTCAGAGAAGGCAAAGAAGAACAGAGTGATTGTGTAAGAAATTAAAGCAGGGCAATGACATTTAGGCACATTACCTCCTCAATTAAGTGTCTGCATCATTAGAACACAGCAAACCAGTGGAGAGACTGAAGATTCTTCTACCCTGCTTGCTTCCACTCTGAAAACTGCAGGTCTAAATACTAAAGATAAAATAAACTCCTCACTTTGGGTTAATCTACTGCATGGTTACACAGCTATGATTGCAGCTATTTTTCCTGCTATAGCTTTAATTTAGCTAAAGAAAAGGGGTGGAATCCACTAACCATGAGACATGCCTGTACTAATGCGTTCAACAATGAAAATATCACTACCCCATTTCACCACTACTGTTGACATTGACTTGGTTAGATATCAATCATTCCATCCACAATGACATCCTGCACTTAGTTACAGCCTTGATAAAAGTACTCAGAAATAGCCATATCTTACCTTTATTAATACAATACTCCAAGGCCAGCCTAATGGTTGAAAAACCGTAGAATTCTGTCACAGCTGCCAATCTCACTATACTTTTCCAAAATTGAAACTGAAATTCTGAATTTGTCCAACTACAGAACTCCTGTGACTATATACATTTATCTTTTAGAACAGAATTCTTCTATGAAACAGAACTTTACTTCATGCAACCAAGACTCCAAGCTTCTGTTCCAAGAATGAGCAAATGATAAGGACATCAAAGCCGTCATTGTAATCTTGGACATTATAATCAGTCATTGTAATCTTGGACAATTGCTTGTCCAAGTTTAGGCTTTCAATCAAAACCCCTGAAAATTCCAAATTCAATAGAAGGGCTTCATCAGGCAGAAACTGAACTCCCATCTTACGAGTTTAGAAAGAAAATATATGAATCAAGTATATGAGTCAATCCCTGATTGAAGTCCCCATTGATAGGGAGACTTTTCCAGTGTTCATATTAAATTAGGAAAATCTACCTTAATAAAATAAAACTTGGAAAGCCATTCAGAAGCTCTGCATTGTGCAGTCAGGGAAGGGATTAGAAAGGATGTGCACCAAGTGACATCGTGTTATCTGTCTATGTTATCATTGTGGAAAAGGGCAAAGAGCTTTGAGAAAAGGAAGAAAGGATGGGAAATTTAAAGTAAATCTAAGGAAACAATGATAGGCAAAGGGAGAAGACAGGCTGAGCATGAACAGACATGAAAGAAGATTTTCCAGAGAAAAAAAGAAGGTGCACAGAGAATTTGAAACTGAAGTCAGAAGACTGAGCAGAGAAGTACCAACAGGTGAAAGAGCTGGAGAAAATTCATGCTGACAGCAACAGATCTCTCTGGCACAAAGGAGAAGCAATACCTTGTGAAAAGCCAATTTAGTCATCAGAAAGTGGCAGAAAGCAATTCCAAAATGCAAGTAAAGGCAAGAGCATCTGGACTGGTCCAGTTACTCTAGTATGGGCTGCATTGCAGAGAACAAAATCTGAGTCTGTCTCTATGCCAGTTATTGCTTTCCTAGGAAAAACGGGGAAATCTGTAAAGGAAGAAGGCATTACTGAAGTTGTGAAAACAGAAGCAATTATTATATCCAGGTAAACTGTAAGCAGGGGTAAAAATCTATCACCAGGCTAGAAATATTTTAATTGGATCAGAGTGAATTAATGTTAAAACACATTACAGAAAAAAATATTCCAGGGTCAATCACTGCTCTGGAAAATTAAGATATCTGGGAACTTTTAGTGTCTTCCGAGTTGTGTGACTTTTATGAATTTTAAATGACTTTACAGCATGCTTGTCTCTGGCAGCACAACTAGTGGTCATGCAGATGATTATGAAGAAAAAAATGAATAGATGTAATTCCCACTTGTGGATAATAACTTTTTTGAGGAAAAATTAAAAGCATTACTTTTACACAAATATTCCCAACACTTAACTTGTGATCTGTACCAGAACTTCTATTTCAAGATTCTGTGCAATGTAACACAGTAGATGTGCCCAGTGTACTTTGAGAACCCCAGGCTGGGTGCCAGGCATGGTACAGCTTGGGGAGTATGGGGTTAACCAGCTCTGCAAAAAAGCCAGAGGATTTGTTCCCAGTAAGGACACTGAGCTGACACAGCAACATTTCTATTATTCGACCCGGCTCATTCAAAGCTAGGTAAGCAGGGGTGTCTCTGCATGGTTTAAAGGCAATCAAAGTATTAGTTTGCCTAAGGAAAAATATTCTACAAAGTTTTCAAAGGAGACAGCAAGAATATTTCCACATTTGGACTTACAGCTTAGTTCCTTCCTTAGCTATGCAGAAAAAATGGCATTTGGAAAACCAAATTTGAAGGCTTATTTTTAAAACTCCTTTTGCAGGAGAATGATAACTAGCTCCTTTAAACCCATGAGCTACATATACAGCCAAAAATACTTCTACATATTAGATATAATAATACCTATTATAGATATCTTTAAATATATCTTTGTTCATAGCTTTACTTCATCTATACTTAATCAGTTCACCCTGCTGTTTTAAGGCCCTCATGTCTAAAAATTCCTCTCAGCATTCCACACGGTTGTTTTTTTAATAGACTCTACAATATGTCCTGTCTTCCTTTCACTTGCTTTCTGTCATATGTTGGTGTAAATAACAGCAACAAAACCAAACAGTTACAATCATTCTCACTACTTGAATTAAAAGTATTTATTGCAAAACATATGGTTCATCTGCCTCAGAAACAAAACTGCACAGGCTTTTCAAACCATAAATTAACATCAGTATCATTCTAGCACAATAAGCAGAAGTTTTCATACATGTAATCTTACCACTTAAAGCAGTTTCTAACTTACTGAAAGAGGAAATCTAGATTTCACAGCAGTTCCAAAACCTGGTGAAAATAAAAGTTCAAACATTTATTTCTCTGTTTTATTTGGATATTGCTCTTTTGGTGGAGGGGGTCCTTTCCCTCTGATTCAGCAAGCTTAGATCATAACTGTCTAGTGTTGAATTTGACTCCTGTTTGGCTATGACAATTTATTGTATGGGAAATAAAGTTCTTGGTAAAGCAACATTCATTCCTCTATGTTGGAAAACCTGTTGTCTGTCTTGCCTTCAATGAGCTTGTTACAAAATATAAATCTGTGCAGAAATGCAAAAGGAAGGAAAGTATCAAAAGACATCTGGGTTATGAACACCAATCAGACCTACTTTCAACTCAGGTATAAAATTGCAGCTTCAAAATTCACAGTTTGTTCTAAGAACATTGTTAAATATTTAAAAGGCACCTTGTTCTACCATCAGATCAGAAAAGAGCAACAAAGCATTTTATCAGGCAACAGAGTCCCATTAATATTTTTTCTTCTGATTTTAAAAACACATTCTGTGTCACTCATTGGATGGAGAAACAGTGATAGAAAGTGCAGTCACTCTGCCAAAAGCACATACAGAACAAGACAAGTGAGAGCAATTAAATTTCTGATCAGGATAATAATTTAACTGCAGATCTAGAGACTATAATCATCTGGAACATTTGAGAAGCATAAAATATTATAAGGACTGTGTTCCATAAATTATCATACACAACTTGTCACCTGAAGATACTTCACCTGAAGGGTTGTAGCATTTTCCTACCACTCTGCCAGAGATGCTATTTCCTCTAACAAAAAAGGCCTCAAGAAATGGAAGGTCACAGAGCATATAAAGAACTGTTTATGTATACATAAATACAGAGAGAATTCCCAAATGCAGGGTCAGCATTCCCCTAGCTTCCTTTGGCAGGGCAGTGCCTTTATTGCCCAGACACTTGATATATCATGAAAGGAAAAAAATGACCTGATGCTTCAGGTAATCCCTTGTCCCATTCATGTACAAGTGGACTGGATGTTGGTCTCCTCACAACAGAATTGATACTTCAGCATGATGTAGATAAGGTAAGGTGGGTGTCCCATATTCAGCTGCTGGACAATGTCATGCCCCTAACAACTCAAAGATTCAGCACAGTACCCAAAAACACCAACAAAAGGCCAGTCCTTGAGACTTAAGGGCACCTTTATTGACATTTCAGTACATCACAAACCTTGCTGCTTGCTTAGGAAAAAGTAGTAAGTGATGATTTCTTCAACCAAGAGAGAAAAAACATGGCTACTTGTTAATGCATCAGGTGCAGCTGCTTTATCACAGCCATTCTAAGGCAAATAATTTGGGGTGACATTCATCCCAGGTTGTTTTAGCAGTCTAAAAAGTCAGGAGTGTAATCTAATCTATTCATTTAGCTCCACTTGAAAGTCAGTGAAGAAAGCCAGTTGCCTCCAGCAGACAAGTCCTCAGTGCATCCTAAAGTAGTTGGATGGATTGTCCTCCACTAGCAAAGGAGAGACACATCATCTGTTTAGCCTCAATATCTTTTAAATTGCTAGAGATAGGCAAGATGAATCCAAATGACTGAAGGACATTTGTCAAGTTATTTATATCCCATGCTCTCACAGAAATCTTGCTTACTAAAGCTTTATTTTCTGATCTTAGAGAAACAAAGGGAACTTAGGGACTCAAATTTGTTTTTAAAGCTCACATATGCTGACTTTATGCATTGACTGTCCACCTGCCAGATGAGGCCAGTGGAGGCAAGAGGAGGTAACAAGGATAAGATTGCAGGACCCTGCAGTGATCTTCACATCTGAAAGCACCTTGGTTGCATATGGTGGCAGGAAGTGGTAAACCACCCTCAGGCTTGCCACAGCCCACTCCAGCAGTGAAGTGAAATGCAGAAGATTCAGGGAGTTTGCAAACAGCCTGTTAGTTCAGTTCAGCAGTGATGAGTGGTGATTTGCTGCTTGGAATCATCAGGCCATGCAGTTGGTTTTAGATAAGTTTCAAAGGACAGCTTTCTTGTGTAAAACAGTGCTGCTGAAATATGGGGACAGCTCACAATTTGAACCTTAGAGCTATGGGTTTTGGCAGGAGATCTTACCAGGCATACTGAGAAAAACTATTTATCACTTATTTTGATCTGTTGTATGAAACTTTTCCAAGTAAATAGCATTTTTTAAGCTTCGGCTATTTCCACTTCTAAAAAGCACTTCCACCAATTTTATGTGTTCAAGATTTCCATCATATTTTGCCAAAAGTGTGGTGTTCTTCTGCTACATTATACAGCATGTGGATCCCAATCCAAACTCAGTGAAAGGCAGCAGCTCACTGCATTTTTCATCATAATACTGTGTGACAAATGCACTTATCCTGCCTTCTGAGTAGCAAGGCCTATTTCAAATTTTTAAAAATTACTGTCACTACAATTTACATTTAACAATGTCTTTCTTGGCTAGTACTGGGAAAATACTGCAAGGAGAATTCACAAACATTAATTTGACTAAAAGCACACATTTGCTTTGACAGCATTTGCAAGGGTCATTGTTTGACTTGCTCAGATATTCAGGCTGTATTTTTCTCTTTTTTTCTTTTCCTTTTTTTTTTTTTTTTTTGTGAAGTCATTTGTGGGAAAGCTATACCTGGGCAAACAGATAAGAAGGTTTATGAAAGCTCTTCACATAGCCATGAAACCTCTCATTCTCTTCCCTGATGAAAAAAGATTTACAGAATCATAGAATGGTTTGAGTTGAAATAATTAAATATCATCTAGTTTCAACCCCCCTGCCATGGGCAGAGACACTTCCCATCAGATCAGGCTGCTCAAAGCCTCATCTGACCTGGCCATGAACACTTCCAGGAATGGGGCGTCCACAACTTCTCCATACAACCTGTTTCTATGTCTCACCACCCAAAGTAAAAAGATTCTTCCTAATATCTAGAGTAAACCTCCTCTCTTTCAATTTAAAGCCTTTTTCTTTTCACTACATGCCCTTGGAAAAAGTCCCTCTCTTTCTTTCTTGTAGGCCCCCTTCAGGTACTGAAAGGCTGTTAAAAGATTTCCTCACAGCTTCTTTTCTCCAGGCTGAACAGCCCCAACACACTCTCCTCACAGGAGGGGTGCTCCAGCCCTCAGATTATCCTCATGGATCTCTTCTGGACTCACCCTAATGTGTCCACCCCTTTCTTATGTTTGGGACCAGAACCAGACTCATCACTCCAGGTGGGGTTTCACAAGAGCAAGGCAGAGGATGACTTGTGGTCTCGACTTGTGGTCACTCTTCTTTTGATTCAGCCCAGGATACGTTTGGCTTTCTGGGCTTCAAGAGCACATTGCTGCATCATGCTGAGCTTCTCATCCACCAACATGCCCAAGGCCTTCTCCTCAGGGCTGCTCTCAATATGTTCCTCACCCAATTTATCCTTAGGATTGCCCTGTCTCAGGTGCAGCACCTTGTACTTGGCCTTGTTGAAGTTCATGGGGTTTGCACAGACCCAGCTCTGAAGCCTCCCAAAATCCCTCAGGATGGCCTCCCTTTCCTCCAGCCTGTCAACCACAGCTTGCTGTGGTCAGCAAACCTGATAAAGCTGCACTCAATCCCACTGTCCACACTCCCAACCAAGGTGCTAAAGCCAGACCTGATACCAACCCCTGAGGAACACCACTCATCAATGGGCTCTACTTGGACATTAGGCTCTTGACCACAACTCCTCAACAGTTCATCATCCAGCCAATTCCTTACCCACTGAATGGTCCAGCTATCAAATCCACCTCTCTCCAGTTTTGAGACAAGGATGTCATGTGGGACAGTGTCAAATGCTTTGCAGAAGTGCAGGTACATGCTGTCAGCTGCTCTTCCCTTTCTGATCAATGCTGAAACCCTGTCAGAGAAGGCCATCAAATTTCTTAGGTACAATTTACCATTAGTGGAGTCCCAATCATCTCCCACCAAACAACTCCTAAATTTCCAAGTGCCTTAGCATAGGTTCTAGGAGGATCGGCTTTGTGATTTTGCTAGGAAACAAGCAAGGTAAGACTCACCAGCCTGTGAGTTTCCCAGGTTTTTCTTTTTTCATTTTTTAAAACTGGGGGTTCAGTTTCCCCATTTCCAGTCAGTGAGAATTCCAATGGACTGCCACAACTTTTCAAATATGATGGATAGCAGCTTAACCACTTCATCCATCAGCTCCCTCAGAACTCAGGGTGTTCAGACATCAAATCAGCAAGTAAAAACAAATCTGCCTGGCAAAAAATACAGATCATCAAGTAGTTACACAAGCTCATAAAAGAAAATAGTATAATAACCCCTTCATAAAGAACTACTTAGCCATTTGTCTGAAAGAGCTTTAAAATAAAGTTCCAATCTGCTTTAGTTAAGCACAAATTATTGAACTCAGTATGGGAGAAATTAGATGAATCCCTCCTATATCTGCATCATAAAAAAGATTAGAGTAGATGATCTAATAGTCCCTTCCTGCCTAAAATTCTATCATTAAAAAGGAAAAGATGCTGCATTATTCACATTTTCAGCAAATATAGAAAATAACCAATAGAAAATAGGTTATTTTCCCCTCAGTCAAAAGAACACTAAAAAAGAACATTCAGGTTTCTTGATTCCCACTGTAACGAAACCTTCTTGTATAATCATAATTTTACAAAGAAAGAGAGGAAAAAAGGGTCCAAAAAGGCACTCACATAAAGCATTTGCTGAGCAATTTTGAATAAGGAACAAATTAGTGGGAAAAACCTGTTTGTGGATAATCCATGAACAGAAAAGAAGATGACATTGATCAAATAAATTATTTGCTGTAAATAGTTCATTCAGCTCTGGCTTCAACATACATTACCTATTAAATCAAACAGAATCCAACACCCCAGCAATTATTTAGAAAGTGCAATCTGGCCACTTGCAAACCTGTCCAGATTGCTTAAATTGTTTCTTTTTTAGTTGATATGTCATCTTTCCCCTCTCTCAGTTAGGCCACTCTTGCCTACCTAAAATACCACTCAGCATTTTTCAGCTTTTTAAGCATACTTTCAAAATTTTAAAAAGTATTATTTTCCAGCTACAACTGACCTAGGTAAAAAATTTCTTTTCTTTGCTAGGACTTGTTATGGATGCAGGCCTCAGAGGATGCAAGTCTTGACATTATAGGTAAATCCATTTCCAGTTTCTTGATTAACCTTCCACTTTTTTTTCCTAAAATGTCTAGATGTACATTTAGGTTTATATCCTGTAAATCAGGTCTGCCTTTTCTTTTCCACAGTTCAAGCAATTATTTGTATTAATATTGGGTTTCATTTCATTGAATTCAATAAATTCTGAATAATAATTTCTGCTTGATTAATTTCAGTCTCTAACTTACAAACCAATCAATTCTCTCTTGTGCTCTTTATCTCAAGTCTTATTTCCTGAATTCTGTAGTTCAGGTCACTTCTCCATAAATGGAATTATCTGGTTTGCAGTCTATTTTTGTCAATAAATATGAGCCATTTCACTTGGTACCCTTTCATATTGTTGAACAGGATGGCAACAGAAGCAATCCAGATTTGTGAGTATGAACACAAAACTCTTTGGAGCTTCAGGCATGAGCCAGCTTTGCTCTGTCAGCAAAGAGAAACACAACCCCCTGTCCTGTGTACATTCATCCCAATAAATTAAGGTCAAAGGGCCAGTGAGACTCTGCAAATTAACTGAAAATTGTGGCAGGCTCCACGACACTTCTATCCTGAATTTAAGTATTCAAGCTTTGTGCTTGAATACTTCGTGCAATGGAAGCTTCATGCTTCCATATGGATCCCACCTGACATTTACAATGTTCCCTGGAACCACTTAAGATCTTCTATAGATGCTTTTACTTACTGTATTCTGGCAGCTGGGCTTTACCATCCTACTGGATACTTTCTAATTCACATTCTCACCTTCATCTAGATGTTTGGTTTCTCTGTCTTTCCTTATTCTCATTACATGTGAATGTCCTTTTGAATGTGTCTATCATCCTGTGATGCATTTTCCTTCAGTCTTGGATGAAGACTTTCCAGGAGAGTTACATTGCTGCACCATATGGATAGGACCAGTTTGCTGGAAAAGCAAGAGCTAGTAATCAAAGCAGGTAAATGTACAGACCAAATAATTTTGCCCTGAGTTCTGTCCAGTGCAAACAAGGCTTTGCCTTGATAAAAGCTGTTAGCATCACAGGCATTGTGTCCTGCATAAAAAATGTATTTTCTATATTGTCGGGTTCGGCTGTCTGTCTCTGCCCCGACACGGGTAGAGTGGTTCTTTGGTGGGCGCAATGCAAAGGACGAGTCTGGACTCTTCAGCTTTCGGTCTTCAGGTTGTTTATTATTTCTTATCTACAAAATTTTTCTGTCTGCCCAACAGAGGTCTGATCTGCAAGCAGTCACAGGCACTCTCTGACCACCCACGGGGCGGTCATGTCTTTTTATACTAAAACCTACGTATACAATATTTACCTTTATTTCCCAATGCTTTTCACCCATGTTAGCAAGTGCACTTTCACCAGAAACCAATCCCCAAGTGCCAACATCATCACAGGAGATGGAGGACAAGAAGAAGAAAGAAGAAGGACAAGACACGCCCCGATCTCTCCATCTTGTCTCCATAACCCCCCTGTACCAAAAACCTTAAAGTCTATATCTCACCCTCTAAATGTGTCTCTTTTACACCTTGTACTCTAAAGTGATTCTCTTGTCCTCAGACTCTTGTTACTTCTGTGGATGGATCAAAATCAAGCCACCAAACACTCTTGGCAACATTCCAGGGTTTTCGAGACCCCCAAGGGTTCTCCTGGCATCTCTGGACATCGGGAACGATGTGCTGAGATCCCACATCTCCCCCTTCTGTTTGCACCAAGAAGACTTCTTTGGCAACTTGACTCATGACACGTCTCACACACATAAAGATGCATGGGACGATGAGCATGAGGACTAAGAGTATCATTAAAATATAAAATCCCATTTTTAAAAACCCTCTCCATAAGGGAGAAAGATCAAAAAATCCCGCCACATCATCAATCCATGACTCAGTGATTTCGCCCAATTTCTTTATACTGTCTTTTATATTTTGAATGCTTTCATGAATTGATCTTGAATGATCTGAGAGATTCATGCAGCGCATTCCCTCAAACTCTTCACACCCATGTCCATGAGCGAGCAATAGATAATCGATTGCTGCCCTATTTTGAAGAGTTGCCTCTCTCACACTGCTTACATCTTTCAACATGTCACTCAAAGCGAGAGAAACTGATTGAGCATGCTTGCTCAACCAACAACCCATGTGGTCCAGTTGAGTCAAGGCCACCCCCGACGCTGTCTGAGGTGAGAAAATTGCTGCTGCAATTCTCCTTGCCTTGTCCCAGGTGTATACTTCATCATCACAGTCTGCACTGTAATGTTGCAAGGACCTTTTCTCTTTGTGTTTTTGTTCTCTCAACACTTTTAAATCTGGTGACAACATTGAAATCCTCCCAATGCTGCATGGACCTCCCTTGGCATTTGCAGGAATGCCGTGCCAAATTCTGTCCCCACAAATTAAAAACAACCCACGTGGCAATTGCACTGGGACCTGGATTGATCCTTTGGCTGTCGTCACAGTGTGATTACACCAAGCTGATGCATTTCTATAATATTCATGATTTGGTGTGACATCAATGCTATTGTTTGTCCTTGACACATTCGAATTTTCAAATTTCATGCATAGCTCCATTGTTGTGGACCCAAAAATCTCCAATTCCTGCGGTTCAGTAGAAGCTACAGGTAAAAGATGTGTCCACGCACACCATTCATTCACAGGATCTTTGATGACCTGTGAAATCTCCATTGGAGGATGCCCTGGAATTGGCCATTCGCCCACTGGCAACCCAACCATGCATGCCGTGAATGGTTTCCCTGGTTTCGAATGTGTCAGGCAGATACTTTCTAAGTTTGCTGCCTGGGCTAACGTTTCCCAAACATTTTGTTTCGGCTGACTGACTGAGCTGGCATTGAGGGTTGAGTATTTGAGCGTTTCTTTTGAGTGGAAGGGGTTTGAAACATAGGGTTTGAGGCTAAAGGCATCGGTCTCGGAGAGGGGACGGAGCCCCGGGATGTTGAACCCCGAGCGTGGCTCCTCCTTTTCGCCCCAGACGTCACAGAGGATCGGACCCGCCCCCGACCTCGCTCCGCCGGCACTTCCCGCGCATGCGTGCCTTCGGGGACGCCCTCTGCCTCCCCTGTACTGACGTCACTGTCTCCGTCCCGCTCCACCTCTGAAGTCTCCTCCCTATCGTCTGTTCCTGCCCCTCTCTCCTCCTCCTCTGACGCTGTATCCACACCCCCCGCCGAAGTGCACAGCCCCCCCACCGCGGGTGTCCCCTTTCTCGCAGCGATTCGAGCCCATCTCCGGGTCCAGACTTCCGGGTCTGACGTCACCACCGCGCGTCTCCTGCGTCCCTTCACAGCAGCTCTCCGGAGCTCTGCAGCTGCTCCGTCCTTGCTGCCCGTGTCTGACGCTCCTGCGCCGGTTTGAGAGCTCTCCCCGGCTGTCTCCTGAGCCTTGCTCGACCCGCGCGTCTTTGGCACCGCTCCAAAGGCGACTGTCGCTTTCGGCGTTGCGCTCGCAAGAGTCGCATGGAAACCCGTGTCTCCCATTGCCTCCCCGCCCCCCCCGCCGGCCGCCGCCGCTTCCGCGCCGCCGCGCCTGCCGCGAGAGAGCGCATCCCCCCTCCCCGCTTGTTCCCTTTGAACCCCCCTCCCCGACTCCGCCACGTTTTCCACCTCCTCCCCCCCTGATTCCTGCGAATCGGGACAGTACACTCCGGAAGGGTGGCCTGTCTCCTCGATGTCGCTGGGAGAAAACTTTATTTCATCAGGAAGAGGAATGGTATCATCAGTGTCTGAGTCGGAGTCTGAAGTCCCCGTATTCTCTGTGGTTTCAGGGTGCCTTAGGGTTCCCTTGGGTTTTCGGGATGGTGGGACTGAGGGCAATGACATTTCCCCTTGTACCCTTTTCTCGGGCACGTGTTCCCCCGGGCTAATTGAGATCAGAGCCAATTTCTGCTTGGAACCTTGCTCTGCTCCCTCCGCCCCTTTGGGACCTGCAACAACTTGTTGCCTGGCTGACCCCCTAAATTGAGTCGAGGTCGCCTCTAACATAATTCTTGCTGAGGACAGCAATTTTAAGGCTGTTTTATCCTCATTGATGGCTAGAAAATATAGGTAAATATAGTCTGTTAACTTCTTGCCAAAAGCCTACTTCAAATAACAACCTTGTTTCGGAGTACGGGTAATTACACCGCACCCATAGCAATAATTCTCTAAGCTTTTTCTTTGGGATCCCCTTAGTGTGTGTGTCTGCCACGCCTTGTAGGTCGGACAGAATTTCTATTTGTTCCTGGGAAAGTGTACCCCCCATGTTCTTAATTCTTGACCTTCTCACCGAATTCCTGTCGTCAGAGCAGTCCGGAGGCTCCTGGTCTCTGGCCTGCAGGTCACAGGAGATGGATCCGGAGGCGCCTTTCCAATTCCGATCCGGGCTGTCCTGCTACGAACTTTCTTCGGCTGAGGTGGAGTGCGATGTTTTCTGCGGCTGCTGCGTTTTCAGAGTCTCCTGGCTGCTTTCTGGCTGTTTTCCCAAGGAGTTATCAGGCTCTCCTGGGAATGAGTCCAACTCGGGAGCTGCCCACTCGGTGCTTCAAGGCTGCCCCTGTGCAAGAGGTGCACAGCAGAGCTCACCGTGGTTCAGCGAAGGCTGCTGGATGCTGCTGGATCGCCGGTCGCTGCCGAGCTGCTCCCCGGGTCGCCGCCGGGTGCCCACCGGTGCCGGTGCCCACGGGGTGCCCACCCAGGGACGCCAAATGTCGGGTTCGGCTGTCTGTCTCTGCCCCGACACGGGTAGAGTGGTTCTTTGGTGGGCGCGATGCAAAGGACGAGTCTGGACTCTTCAGCTTTCGGTCTTCAGGTTGTTTATTATTTCTTATCTACAAAATTTTTCTGTCTGCCCAACAGAGGTCTGATCTGCAAGCAGTCACAGGCACTCTCTGACCACCCACGGGGCGGTCATGTCTTTTTATACTAAAACCTACGTATACAATATTTACCTTTATTTCCCAATGCTTTTCACCCATGTTGGCAAGTGCACCTTCACCAGAAACCAATCTCTAAGTGCCAACATCATCACAGGAGATGGAGGACAAGAAGAAGAAAGAAGAAGGACAAGACACGCCCCGATCTCTCCATCTTGTCTCCATAACCCCCCTGTACCAAAAACCTTAAAGTCTATATCTCACCCTCTAAATGTGTCTCTTTTACACCTTGTACTCTAAAGTGATTCTCTTGTCCTCAGACTCTTGTTACTTCTGTGGATGGATCAAAATCAAGCCACCAAACACTCTTGGCAACATTCCAGGGTTTTCGAGACCCCCAAGGGTTCTCCTGGCATCTCTGGACATCGGGAACGATGTGCTGAGATCCCACACTATATTGTTTCTTATATTTGAAAAACATTTTATTCATTGCAATTATACTTGAAAGTAAACCTTCAAAATATTTCTTCCTCTAAGTATATTTTTGTAAGAGCTTATATACACACACATACATACACACACAAAAGAAATACATAACAAATCTTGGAAACTGCTTCTTCCTTTTACTTTACTTGCTTGCTAACAGAAAAATCCAGATTGCACATAGGGAATTGAAGATGATTTTTCCTTATGGTACAATTTGATGGAGTTGAAGGAATTCTTTAAGTAACAAAAAAACCCCAGGTTCACATCATGCTAGTAAGTAGATAAGCAGATGAGAAGCTATCTGAGAAGGTGAGATTGCTCCATTGTATTACTGACTGCACCCATCTAAAAAATGTGACAGGTATCAGCAAGGCAAGTGCAAGATCCTAACCAGGCTCAGTTTTTCAGTGAAGATTTAAGGGCTAAAATTTATAGCAGGCTGAACATGTTTCTGCTATGTCCTTTAGCATATGCACAATTTAGAAATCAGTGCAACTTCTGAGTGGTGAGTTCTAGAGGTGATGACACAACATTTTCCTGAACTAAACTCCAGGAGAGGATGAAAAGGACATAAGATGGGGGAGGAACTGGGCAGCACACAGAAAAATTCTTCCCAAGTATGAGGGGGTAGCATGACCATTTAAAAAAAAAATAAAAAAAAAAGAAATATGCTCAAGGTTGCACATTCTCAGAATTCTCAGAACAGAGAGCTGGGGGTTATTTTGCCATACAGAAGTAAACCTAGATCAGCAATACTCAATGGTTATCCAGGTGACAATAAAGATGCCTGGGCTTAATGCAACAGAGAAAGCAAAAGGAGCAGAGGAATAAAGTGGAAGAAAAGGTGGCCAAACAGACAAGACAAGCAGAAGCACAGCAAACAGGCTTGAGATGACATGGTTAGAAGACAGCATGAGGAGACAGACTTAATCAGCTTGAGCATAAAGAGAAGGACAAGTGCTTTGAGAGCAGTCAAAGGTCAGATCAGTGGATCTCAAAACACATTACCAACTCATTAATTAAGCAGCTCCATACCCCTGGAATTTGGGTACATAAACTTCATACCCATTACAAGAATCACTAAAGGTTGACAGAGAGTGGTTCAGTGACTTTCCACAAGGTCATTGAGCTGGGAACAAAATTCAAGCAGTACAAATCCTCCAGCAGCTTCTCCCAGCACCAGCCTCTCCTTTGTGCTTTTGGAACAAGGGAATTCACTTTGTGAGTTAGTCATGATCATTCTGGCAATAAATAACTATTCAAAAACTTTTCTTGAGTGTTCAGCTGCAATAAATGTAACACAAATGAGCATTTTTACACAGTTAGCAAAGACTCTTATACCAAACTGGAGGCAGAGCTAGAAGATAACCAGTCAATGGCATCATTTACAAGTGAGACAGATGATAAGGTAATTAAGTCACAGGTTCTGCAAACCTTCCAATGATTCATCTCAGAAGAACAGGATTTAGAAGAAAAATTGAAAAAGAAAAACAGAGAAAAGTTCCTCATTTGGTCCAACCAGAGAAAAATAATTAGAAGAAATAATGTCTTCTCATGTGACAAATTTTTTCCAATTTTTCAAATTATAGTATGAAAAAAATCCTTTTTTCTATATCAATTATAAGCTAACTCATTATGTTGCAACCTTGTCAATCAGATCTTGTAGATCAACAGATCCTTTTAAAGTCCTAATCAAAGTCCTGATCAAAAATTCAAATCCAATTATGGTTCAGAAATTAACGCCCTTTTTTTTTTTGAGTGCAGTTTACTCCAAGGACTATCCTAGACTCAGAAGTTTAGGTTACAGTCTTGAATAAATGCAAAGTAAAGGACACACAACAAAACAGATTATATGTGATTTATAAACATGGAATTAATTGATCTGTAATCATTCTTGGGGGTTTTTTTTATATTTGCTGTTTCGATTCTTTTTTTCAGAAAATTAAATTTTCCAATTTTTCTTTATCTTCTTTTACTAGGTAGCATTTAAAGCCCTGCAAATAATACAGTATGGCAAGGAAAAAATTAGCTTTTTCTACATGAGAGAACTGCTCCTGTCCAAAGAAGAAGGTGGAATTAAGGTTGAGTTGCTTTGTTGGGGGTAGGTGTGTGGGTGTGGTGGGGTTTTTAAAAGCATGAGAGTCTAGGCGTCACCCAAATTAGTAGGATTTTCTCTCAATTGCCATTCTTAACATTGCAATAAAATGTATTCCTGATTTTTTTTTTAATGTAAGTGGTCTGCACACCATTTCTATGTTTATTTTTTTTATCTTTTGGAAATTTGTCCTACCTCCCCCCACCCAAATAGAACATCAGTAAGTTCCAGAGACTAGCTGGGTAAATAATATTTGTTTGGGTTTGTTTTTTTATAATTTTAAATTTATGAGCTCTAGAATTTGATTGTACATCTCCTTGTACACAAGTCTATTCAGGAAGGGATAGCTTTCAATTTAGTTTCAAGCAGAACCCCACAAAATAATTTATCTTTTTTACAATACATATTTTGTAGCATTGTAGGTTCACTTTCTCTTGAGTACAAAAAAAGAACTCAAAAAACCCCACATCTGCATCGAACAAAAAGTATTCAAATAATTCATGGACTTTGAATAACTTTTGGGGAGAGGCTTCAAAAAATCATCCTTTGGATCTGGTCCCATTTCTAATCTTTCACAGGGCTAAAAAGACAAATGCATTCTTGAGGTACGTATGAAGCTGAAAGGCAATATTGCCCTTGCTCAAAGGACTTTTAGGAAGTTACTATTTGATTAGCATAGCCAGTTCTGATTACTGGATCCAGGGTAGATCAAGATATTCCAGATGCTCAGCCATCTATTCTGCCACACACCTATTTCCTGGATCTCAACTCTTTTATAGGAGCACAGACATGAAAATATACAATGGATCTCCAAACTTTAAAAAGTGTAGTTCTTCATTGACCAGGGGGAAGTAAACTGCCAACATCCACATAATCTTAATGGCTCATGTAGTCACACAAGCAGTTGTTTCTCTGGTCATATCTAGCAGCATTCTTATGCAAAATATAAAATAATTTAGAAAATAACATTAGGTGAATACAGCATTTGCCTACTTATACCAGGATTTCCCTGTCTGGAGGCCAGACAGATAAGCAAATCCACAGCTTTCACAAGAATGTGAAAAAGGACAAAATACCTCCTATTCTATCTAGGAAATTATTTCTGTTTCTTTCTCAGTAAAGCACAGTAAAACACACAATGCAATTTATCGAAACATGGAAAGAATAGCACAGAGCAGCTCAATATAGCTTATACATTTTTTTCATTTATCCTTATTTGGTAATCTTTAATATATTGTTTCCAACCCTACTTCTTCAAAATTCATTCTTTTTAAAGTCTTTCCCTCCCTTTTAGAAAGTGGTTAAATGTTTCCTTAAATCTAGACATTACGAGGCTCCATAAATCTCAAAAAGACTTAAACATGTGTCTATATTTAAACACAAAACTTCCGAGAATCAATGTTTATATAAAAGACTGTAATCTACACCAGAAAATGTTCACTGCATTGAGTATACCTTCATTTTTTCCTCTACAAAAGTCTTTATTTCAAAATGTTTAGGTAATACACTCTATGTAGTATGCAGTTAAAGTGGAGTTTTGTCCTGGTGTACCCAACCTGCTACTATTTTGTTCTTAAAATCACTCTTCCAGCATTCTGCTCTTCTTCAAACACTTCAAATGCATTAATCAAGCTGTCAGATTCACTTTAATACTTTTTCCAGGACCATTCTGATCTTAATTCTGGCCTGCAATACTTTTAAGGTATCCAATACAATACACAGAGCATTTGTAATCATTGTTTTTGGTTTTTCACCTTCCACTATGTTGCAAAAAATAGCCCATTAATCATGTCAATCAAGTCTGTGTGTATGATTCTCTAAGCTTTTTTCCAATCCCTTTGCAAACTCCTTCACGATTTATTAGTATGCAAACACACTCGTATCAATAGAAGTGATTTAAAATCTCTATGCAAAAGAAGATCCCAATGTTTCAACCTCTGATTTTGTCCTAAAATGGAAACAAGAATATTTGTTTCCTCATATCCAATGGTCTGAAAACCATGTCAAGGCAAACTGAATTTTCCATATGAGGCTAGGAACCACATGCCCCCTCTACTCCTGTGGTCCTGATCCTTGGCGCATTCCACACATCCCAGAATGCACGCACAGATACAGCAATGCCTGGGGAGAGAGAGGGAAGAAAGAGGTGCATGCTCCTTTCTGTTCCTCATCTAAAAGGCAGAATAGTTAAGGACCATAACCACTACTTCAAGTGGTGGAACTTCAAGGTAGAAAAATTAATTTTGTTGGGTTTTTTTGGTTTTCGAGTTGTTTTTGTTGTTGGGGGTGGGTTGGTTGTTAAAATAATGAAGCAGTTTCTATTCAGATTAAATACAGCAAAGAGTACAGTATTTTATTTCAGCTTTACCAGAAATTCTTTTTTAAAGATCAGTGAAATAAATGTAAGATGAAATTGCTTTTCATGTGGAGGATTGCAAAATATTTTTGCCACCAAAAGAACACACAAAACGCTGGGCACAATTTTGACCTCACTAGGTATCTCTTGATAATCACAAAACTTTTCTGGCATTTACAGACTAACTGAGAAAGCAGGCTGAAATCTTATTTGTATTCACAAGACATTCTGTCAGTTCTGAGGAGCCTGCCTGGACAAACTTGGGACAAGGAGGAAACAGAGCACATTTTCACCTTGCTTGGAGATCTGCTTGGGAGCTGGGACTGAGACTTTTGCAGGTGACTGATGACATGCAATGACTACTCTGGGAGGCTCAGCTGTGAAGAGAACGTAGGAGGCCAGTACTGAGTAACTCCTTAGCAATATCAGTCTCCTTTCAGGTATTTCCATGCAGTGTCTGAAACACAGGACATCCAATCCACCATAGTGACCCAAATCTTGGTTAATGGCCCATGACACCCTCCCAAAACTGTTTTCTAAGGTACTCATGCGTGACTACAAGAAGCAGTAGTGGAAGTTTGCAGTGACCTGCAAAAGATTTCAGACTTCAGTATAAAGGCACAAGAGGGCAAAAAGAGCAGAGGAACAGCCCAAGGGAAGGGGAACAGGAGCTCAGGGATACCAGCACTGTCAGGCTCAAATGCCCCTAGGCCAAATCAACAGCCTATGTTGATTCTGAACTTGAGGAAAACTGACAGCCCAGGAACTAGACCATAAAAAACACTACATTTATATTTATCTTAAACTTTCTTTTGCATTCTCATCTTTCATTTTCAATCGCATGCCAATAAACCCTTTGCTGCATGAGAACACTGAAATTGCCAATTGAAAGACTAGGTCAGCTTTTTTTTTCCCCTAAGAGATGTAAGGCACAAAAATGAGCCTATGAGCCTTCCTGTATATTTCCTAGAGAAGAAATTGCTCTTCTTTACGAATATGGACAGATCAGATAAGGCTATGTCTCCAAAGAGGCAACAAGAAGTCCTCACAGGCTGAGTGAAGAGCTCATGTGTTCATACTCTTAATACAGTGCTCAAGGCCACCTGAGGACTTTGTGGGGATAGTTATATATTTGCATCTGTGTCTTTCCAGAGGCATGGTATAGGCATCCCATTCCAGTAGTCCTGCTATGTTCAATTGGGCTGTGCAAGGAAACTGCAGGAGATTTCCAAAACACGTCACGCAGGCGCTGGCATGGTGTGCAGCTGGTGGTCAGCATGGAGAGGCTGAAGTCCAGGTGAGGACCAGCTGATCTGCAGCCAGTGTACATGACAGGGGCCAGTACAGGCATCTGGCACCATGGGAGGGATGTAATTCCCAGTCTCAGTTTGGGTCCTGCATGTAAAGCAGAAAGACCTGTAGTAGTCTCACAGCAGTGAGATCAACACCACCAATGCTGGCATTTCATCTAAGGGCTGTCACCACTCTGTTTAGTGAAACCTTTTTTAAGCAAGCTGCATTCTTAAGTAGGTAGCCTCACTGTGAGTACTCTAGAAATGTTAATAGTTCTAAAGAAAAGTGTGTCATAAATTTTGCGTGTAGTTTGCTTAACACAGGCTCACACACAGAGCATTATACAGTATATCTCTTTATAGTCACACATACTCTATTAGGAACTTCTCTTTTGTACTTTGCAGGCAGATCACTAATAAACTAATTTTATCCAATTTTCTTTGCAGAAGGATAAAACAAATTTTTTATACCATGATTAAAGTGCAATTGATTTTGGCAAGATGGTATTCAGGAGTCACAGCAGGACACATAGGCTAAGGCATAGAGTCCATAAGTTTTCTGCGCTCCCTTTAGTTATCTGAGCTATGACTATTAGCAACAGTTTACCTGGTCTAAACCACATAAAGCCTAAAAATCAAGAAAACATGAAAATAATCCCAACATAAATTAGTTGATACGTAACCGGGACATTTTCATTGCAGTACTAATATCTATGTATTAATAGTTTACCAATGTGACAAATCACTGACAAAGCCAATGTGCCTACCCACAGAAAGCTACATTTTGTCTTGACACATCAATGAAGCAAATTCAGTGAATTGAGTAACATGAGTATTCAATCTGTCATATTAGTTAACAAGCAAGTGCAGGATAAATTTGGTGGAATAGAAAAGGTTTCTACAACCACATTCTATTTGTAGTACTTCAAGTTTTGGAAGATTTAATTTTGAAATTTAATTAATTCATTAATAATTCATGCAGTTAGTGGGGCTTTAAAAAAGAATCCAACACAAAACATACAGCAGACCATTCATGAGCAAAATGTCAGAACTGTTAAACCAAACATGATATTTAGTCATTTTTTGAACAATGATACCACTCAAAAGCCCCCAGCTAGTATCACACCATACTTTGCTAGGAACTATGCAAATAAAACAAAAAAAGGTGTTCCCTTGACAAAAGTATATGGGAAATATTTCAGTAGATAAGAGGGAGTAACCAAATTTCACAGAATATATACATTTAGGTATTTAAAGTGTCTTTTAAGCCCTCAGATCAGCTGAATGAAGTCTTGGTCTGAAGACAACAAAAGACCTAGTAAGTTTAACAAAAGCAGAATCTCACTCTTTTTGTTTGTAAAGCTACTTTAAAATGCAGGTCTGTAGTGTCTACAGAGCCACAGAGTTCAGAAGATCAAGGCTGTTGAGTTTTCTAAACCACAGAATACCTCAGAGTTGAGCCATGGGAAAGTATTGAAATACATCTGCAGAGAATCTAACAAAAGTCTTCTCGGAACAAAAACTGCAACAATTGCATCTTCAATGGACTTCCAACCATGCTGGCAGACACTTTAAGGAACTTTAACAAAGACTGGATGATGGATAAATAGGATGTCATAGTTCAGCTGTATACTACCTGACACACCTCAGCATACTGTGGTCAAATGCATTTGCACAAACCCAGTCAGCAAATCTGCTGAAAGCCCCCCAGAAGACAGACTGCAGTTTAGTACTCAAAAGATTTATCAACAGCTCATTGTTATAGCAAGAGTAACCAGTGGCAAAAAAAACCATAAAACATGGATTTTTTTTTGTTTACATTCATCATGTCAGCTCACTCCTGTGTACTGCCAAGGCTGAACAGAATTTGCTATGTTAGTTTCCCAGCTCTTGTAAATATAGCTTTTAATCCCTCAGCTATTTAATCTATAATGTGAACTTGGTGACTGTGTCAAAACTCCAAAGTATAAGAAAATTTTCAAAGATGTCTGGATAACCAAGAATGAAAAAAAGTCACATAGAAGTTTCTGAACAGCATTTAAGGCAGACAAATTACCTAACTTCCTGGGGTTTAGCACATATCTGCATCTGGAATATGCTGTATACCCAAACAAGCCAAGAGGCCAAGACTTGTTCTGGACATAAAAGCAGAATAGTCACTTCAGCAGCATAAAACACCAGTGTTAATTAGAACAAATTTGGTTATTTGGTTTCTATTTCATAGCTCCAGTGAAGGATTATTGAAAAAGTCTCAGCAATCCCAGCAGGCACACACCTGGGTCTTCATTCAATTCTATATTTTTAAAATTCTTCTCTATAGAGTCTGAGCAATAAAAATCTAAATGTAGGAAATTTAGCTCACATATTTTAAAAACCCATGTATTTTGTGTTTAGAGTACCCAGCAGTAAATATTATCTCAAATTTCTACAAATTCATTGCCTAGTTACAGATTTTTGCAGATTTTGTTAAAAAACATTCCCAGAATCATTTAGATTAGAAAAGACATCCAAGGTCATTGAGTCCAACCTTTCACCAATCACCACCTTATCAACTAAACTATGGTATTAAGTGCCACATCCAGTTGTTTCCTGAACCCAGGGATCATTTCTCCACCACCTCCCTGGGCAGTCCATTCCAAAGCTTAACAACAGTTTCCATGAAAAAATTCTTCCTGATGTCCAACCTGAACTTCCCCTGACACAGCTTGGAGACTGTGCCCTCCCACCCTGTCACTGGTTGCTTGGGAGAAGAGGCTGACCCCCTCCTGGAGGAGAGAAGAGGAGAGAGGAGAGGGAAAAAGAAAGGGATAGTTACTAGATTCAAACTCTAAGAAAGTAGCTTAATGAAAAACAAAAAATTCAAGGACACAAGACACACAATCTTAATGTTGTACAACTCTTCACTCCATGGTGAGTTCCTTCGTGGAACAGAAAATAAGGAGAATGTGCATGCTCCTGAACATGGATACTCTCAGTGAGCCAGTGTTTCCATTTAGAGGATTTAAAACTCATATCAAACTCTTGTGAATTACAAGATTCTTTCAAAACTCTGTACAATTGCCAGAACATGAGTTCTGTGGAATTGTAAATATTAAAGAAATGCCTTTGCTTTGCTGGGATCCAAATTCATGCTTTCAATCACTTTCTTCTTTGCAAGCCATCAGTTCACTGGTGCCTGGGGTTGTTCAGTCCTTCTAAAAATTAGATAATTTAGATCTCTGTCCCTAGATATGAATTTAGAAGTCCAGAAATAACTCTGTAGACGTGGGCCTTCTGGCCAATGGCATAATAAGTGTTTTTTCTTTGATTTTTCCTTTGTACTTAATATAAAACGGAGCAAAAGTTAAGCCATTTCAAATCCACGTGTGTAAAATATTCATTGCAAAGGCCAAAGTTCAATACATGTTGGCTAGCCTGTGTTTTCTTGTGTGTATTTAAAGGTGACTCTGAGGTCTAAGGGATTGGCATCATAACCTGGATCCCCGGGTGAAAGGAACTCCAGCTTTCCTGTTGGATAATTTCTCTTATCACACAATTAAAGTATATAGATTGTAGTGGTAAGTCTTAGACCCAGACAGAAACTTTATGAAGTTCAGAAGCAGAACATCTGCATCATTGTGATAACTGCAAGAGAACAGACCCAGGAATCTCCTTGATTCCTCTATGTTGGCAAAAGCCACCACAGTGATCTCTTCAGGTACAAATACCATTGCTCTCTAACAGGGTTCCCTTATACCACCAACCTAAATGGAAGAAAAAAATGATGCTCTAAGTCATCAAGGCTATGCCAGTAGCTCCAAACTCTACTTGCTCCTTCCTCCATCAGTCAGTGTTTCTAGACATCACTGTTGTCATTTTCTTCCAGTTCCCCTCAGCCCTCCAGGTTACAAGAGCAGTCAGCAGCATTGCCTGCCTTGATAATTTATGGGTATGACTCTCTCTTACTGACAGCAGCCAATTGTACCATTAAAGGGCAATACGTTGCCATGGTAAAGAAAGAGTATCCAAATGTCTTATACACAATAAAGGCATTAATATGCAGCTATTGCCACTTGCACCTCTTAATGCTGACAGAGAAAAGCAAGACTGCTAAAAGTAATTATGTTTTATTCCAATAGAGTGACAGATGTCTTAAGAGACAGGAGTGTCAGAACAGTAGCTGGAACTCCAGTAGCAGGTGGGAAAGAGATAAATAGATATGCACAATCTCAAGAGAGGTTGCTATATCTGAAAGGAAAATAATTTATTCTTTTATATATAACATATATAAAAACACAGTCTACATATTTTAGTCCCATATAAATAAAAAAAAGCAATAATAAAAGACACTGTTGGGGTTTTTATTGTTATTGTGGTTGGTTATTATGCATTTTAGCATGCAGATTTTTCAATAATCACATTTCAGTGATGGTATATGTCAAGGCAGGGATAAAATACTCCAGACATGAAAAAGCACTCAAATCTAAAACTGTTCAAACCCCAGTATCAAGAAGAGATTATTTTTTACCTCCTCTGTGCCATTTTCACACTGCACTCAGAAAGCACACATTAAAACAAAACAAAACTCCAAAAAACCCAATTTCACCAACTACTTAGTGCCATTGCTGGTTAAAAAACAAAAAACCATACAGAACTAAAAAATGCATTGAGGAAAAAATTAAATTCAGGCATTAATAGCACCCATGTTTACTTCAATTTGCAGAAATTCTTTTTACATACTGACATTCAAAGGCATTATTTTGCCCTTGATCTGCCTCAACAAAAAGGCTCTTTCAAAGATAATTGCATATACTTCACATATTTCTTTAAATACTACTAATCTCTCCTTTATCTGCTATGACTGAATGATATTTTTCTCCTTTATTTCCCCCAAACTTTTATTTTAACATTCTCTAGAAGCATGAACCATCTTAATGAGATCTTCTAGTTTGTCTAGAAAGTGGCTTATTCAGGGAGAACTGTGGTTTAGAAAGAACTCTCAAAACTGAGTATTTGGGACTATCTTACACTTTTAAAGAATACATTTTAAAGCAGAAAGAACTAATCGGTATCAAAAAAACTAGCACCTTTTATTTCATAGTGTTGGTGTCACCATCTTATAAATCAGAATAAAATACCAATTCAAAAAGCTATTCCAAAATAAGTATTTGTTTTTCTATTCATATCCCTAACAATTAGAGCATTTTCAACCATTTGTTTAATTAAAGAAAAAAAGTGGTAAATAAGAAAGGGACAACATATATAAACATTAAAAATGGCATTTAACATAGTAAAATTTTCAAATTTAATAGTTTCAGGTGACTAACAACTAAGTGTTAAGCTAAAACTTAAGGCATCATTTAATATGGCCTTTGTAATATAGTACAAAGAACATACATAATGGAAAACACACACACAGAGCTGTCACATCAAGTCTCAGCAAAACAAGGTCATGCTCCAAAATCCCCTCAAAGATTTTTTTCTTTTACAGAGATTTTTGTGTTTTCAACCTCCCCCTGCTGCTCTCCAAGTGAAACATATTTTAAAAGGTCATACTTCGTGGTCAGAGTTAAAAATATTATCCCCACATTTGAAAACATCCACATAAAACAGACCTGGAATACTTCAAAATGTATTGATATCAATGATGGGAAGTATTTTGTATGGTTCCAGAGAAATCCATAAACCCTTGATTTTAGTTATGACTATATATCTGAAGGACCCTTTAAACCCATAATAAAGTACTCTATTTGCAGGCTAATCTTTATCATACTTTACACAAGAGAATGATCTGACAAACTGTATTCTACTGGTGACAGTGTTAGGGGTTAAATAAACCTTCAATTTCCATTTTTTTTCTAAAATTGAAAACATACTTATCCTGCTCTTCTTTTGTCTTTTCATTGGTCAGACATGATATCAGTTTTTCTAAATGCATTTATGCCAAAAATAAATGTGTTATTGAGCACCTGTTATTGCTGTTGTTGGTGGAACAGAAAATATTTTAAATTTAGTTTTAGACTGACTTCCAATTATTCCAGTTCCAAGCCACTGCTTTTATTTTCAAAAAATATATCAAGAAGGGGAAAGTGTATATATACACTGTAATTACACAATAAAAGCAAATTTTACTGAAAACTCTGAAAAATGAGTCTTTTTTTATTCATCTTTCACAAGTTTGGTTTTTTTTCATTTGTTCTGTGTATGTCTAGATCCTTTAATCGCATGTGAAAAACATTCTTTAAGTGGTATGGTTTTTCAGATTTCTAAGTTTCTATTAATACCAGTTATAACAGGTTTTTTTGCCACAAGAATTAATAACATATATATATCTGGTATTCCTGATAACATAGTACACTAATTCTGCATTTTAGACCTCGACCCCAGCAAGTGCACAATCAAATAAAACATTTACATGGATGCAGTCTTACTGAAGCTTTTTGTGATGATCATTTTTTGTTTAGGTGGTAGCATAGCTGGTCCTAAAAATTAACAAAATGAAAAGGAATGAGTCAAGCTAAAGACTGTGATAAAGTAGCTGGAGTTTGGCCTTTAGAAAACATGTCCAACTGCATTATTTATTTCAGTCTCCATGTTCACCTTTTGCTTTGTGTGGGGTAACACACCGTCTCTCTCCCACTGCTAAGAGTGTTTTCAATTTTAATCACAACTGGTGAATCCATGGAGCACTGGATTTCATTTCAAGAATAATATATGTCTTATCTTGACGTCCTTTTTTTCTTAAAAGAACAACCTATTGCCTTTCCTGCTGGCACGTGCGTCCCAGCACTCAGCCAGAACCTCAAGGAGCCCTTTGGCCATGGGGCTGTCCCCGCCTGGGCCAGGATCCTGGAACAGGTGCCTGGGAAGTGCTTGAATCATCATCCCTGGAAATAGTTAAAACACAAAATGCTTACAGTTCAGTGGTGGCAGCACTAAGTTAACGGTTTGATGATCTTAGAGACCTTTTCAACCCAAACAATTCTGTGATCTTCATACGTAGTCCTTAAGTAACAAACAATCATATGTTGAGCAATACTGCTTGAAAGTATTCCCCAATAGGTTTTCATGGAAAACCTAGTCATGATTTTTGAGAAAATTTTCAAAATGTCTTTCTTTTTCAGAACAACATAATAAATTTTGAAAAACATCTGCCCTCACTGATTTTTTTTTCATCAAAAGGTCAACCTCATGAAATCAGAAGTATTTAGACTTTTAAATGTCATCCAAATGTTTGCTAGAAGTGAGTTTTGAACACCTTGTGCCATTGTTCACATTTCTGATGGACTTCATTCTCTGTCATTGACTGTACATGAATCATCATTTGTCATATGAGAGACAAGCTGCCTGTCATGGGTTGTTAAGCCCATTTAGAAACCCCAATATAGAGGGAGATGTTGAAGAATTAGTAAGAATGTGCTCTAGATCTGTTATTTCACTGGCCTGCAATCTGCATAATCATTCAAGCAAGCATAAAAAGTCAGTTCTTTTAATTCTCTGCCATGTTTTTCCTGGTTTTATCACAGGAAACATCTGCTTTATTTACATGGCTGAATTGGCTGTAGTATCAAATTTTTATGCGAGTTAGTTGATGTATTTTAATGAAAATTACCTTTTTCATTTCCCTCTCAAGACTATAGCTTTCCTCTGAGATTGCCAATAACAAATGTCTCCTGCAGTGACAAGAAAATGAACTGGAGTGTTTGGGAACTACACTTGCAGGTATTACAACATTTCAAAATTGGATTTGTTTGAAATCAGAACAGATGCACAAATTTAGAGATTACCCCCCAAAAAATACTTTTAAATATGCACTATAATCTATTATTTCCATTTTTATATTTCTGTTTCATTACATTAAGCTCCAATTAATATTTCTGTGTAAAAATTTAAAACACAAAGTAATGAATTTATGAACAGACAGCATTTTATTATTTACTGATCACCAGCATAGCTGTCTCCTAATAGCACCAAATAAAACAGAAATATTCAGGGTTAATACTCAGCCATAAAAAGCAGAACATATCCAGTTAGAGCTCCTAGAATAGAAAAGTTCAAATAAATTTAGTTTTATTTTGTTAAAAAAAAAAAAAAAATAGAACATTTCAATTTTGTTGCAATTTTTTTCCCCTTCCAGAAAAGGTTTTCATTGCAGGCTAATCAAAATGAGGTTTTGCCTTGACCTCATTGCATTGCTTTTTCTCCCTTTCATCTGTTCAATCTGAATACATAAATGCCAGGTCATCTTGATTTACTACTAAACATAATATCATTTGTATGAAAAAGGCAAATGATCAAGTCAAAGCAATTATTTCATCATTCTTCAGCAGCACCTGGGATAGAGTGATGCATGCTCTAAAAATCTGGATTAATTCAATTATTTTTTCTTCCAAAATAGAAGTATTTCATCAGGACATGTCAGCCTAATCTTAGGTAGAGTGAAAACAGAATTATAACTGTTTCCTCTGTTTCATGGTCAAAAATTGTTTTCCCAATTTGTATCTGTTAATGCCTACAGAACAAGAAATCTGACCTCATGTTTATATTTCTCCACTTAATAAATGCTGTTTGATATTTTCAAAGGCATGCTGGGGATTAGAATATGCATTAATTCTGATTTTAAATATAGCCTAGAGCTCTTTAACAGCCTTAAAAATGCTAACTATTTTCTATAAGAAAACACAAAATCACGTCTGCTACTACATGTGCATACTCAAAACGCTGTATGATTTAATTTTGGCTTGGAAAATAAAGCACAGCTATTAAAACAAATTTCCATATATTAAATTATTTTCTATGGCTTAAAATTTGAAACAACCACAATATTTTGGTTTTGGTGAACATCCTGACATCATTTATTTTTGTTGTTTTTCCCCTGAATCCTTCCATGTAACCAACATTTACCTTATTTAAATATAATAGTGCACAGGTATTTTCATCCTATATGCAGCAGGCTATCCAATCTAGGTTTAGTCACCCTGCAATCAGACATACTAGTAAATGTAGTGGTACATCAACACTTGTGAAATGCTAAATATTAGCCTTAGAAAAGTTACCTACAAAGCTATAGAAGATCAGCCATTAGGTTGCTTTTTAAATTCTTCGAGATGATGTGCTGGTTCACCTTAGGTAGCATAAAGAAACACTTTTATTATCAGCTCAGAGAGATGAAGCCTGAGAAGCCACTTATGAATGATTGATATGTAACAAATTATGAAGGAATAATCTACCTCACCAAGTTAGAATGAAACAGGCACTTTTTAATCCATGGCCACATGCTTGGCTCACAGTGAATCCGTCATTGCACAAACAGGAGAATTTCTGTGTGAAAGAGGACTCCTGCAGTCTTGCTCCACCAGGTAGAAAACAGCTTCACAGAGTTAATAATGTTTCGGTTTCATTATTTTCCTCCTAGATTTTCACATTGGCTCATTGGAGGCCCTGAATTTAAGCTGCAGTGAAAAACTTCATGAAGTCAAGGGTTTACGCTTGTTCACTCCACTCCTTTGGTGGAGTCTCCAACACACTGCCAGAATTGCAGGAGACCTCTGCATCTGCAAGGCTGATTCAGAACCACAATTTCTAGAGCTGCAATTGTGCAAGTCTAAGTTTTGATGGTGACTGTTTGTCTAATTAGAACTTTTCATGAATGAGAAAAACAAATCAAACTAATTCTACTGATTTCCAGAAGAAATAATCTCAGGGTTGCTGTCCAAAGCAGCACAAAGGAAAACGATAGGGAAATGAAGTGTATTAACCAGATTCAGGCAGAAGACAACAGAGTGTAATTAGAAGGATTAAAGACAGCAAGAAAATCACAGGAAATGCTGAAATGCACAGTTAACCTTATACCTTACTGGAGAAAACCAGAACCTAAATCCTGAATCAAACTTTTGAATATTTAGTAATACTTCAGTGATAATTTTACACATATAAATGAGACTAATTTTAACAAAGAAGAGCTCCACAAAACAAAGGCATCTTTTTTTCCAAGAAAAAAATCTGCATTTGTTTGTTTGGGGTTTTTTTTAGTCTCCCAGCAAAACCTAAGACCTTCATAGACTGTAATAAGTCATAGTAAATCTGGCTCTACTCAGCTTGCACAACATGAAGGAATCGCTGTCTAAAAGGCAAGATGTTGTTCTTCATTTGGCCTACAACTGAAAGCTCCTCTAGTTTAAAATTGAACTTTGAACATTTATTTGTGCTCTGAGTTGGAAAAAATCTGAAAATAATAGAATAGATCCCTTGCAGAGGTAAAAGACGAACACTTTAAGGAATGGTTTGGGGGTCATCTTCCAGAAATGACAAAGTTTTACTTAAACTTGTCTTAGAGCAGAGAAGGGGATCAGGACAAGATGAAAAAAAAGTTTAAATGCAAATTTTTTTTGTGCATATCATATTAAGTAATCCGATAGCTAATACTAAAAGTTCAAGTCAAGAGAAAATAAATCAGTTGTCAAAAGTTAATGTTTCAACTTTTTTCCTTTCAAAGTTTGTCAGCATAATTCATTTCTGCTAACATTTCAACTTCAATAAGAGCACAATTTTGATGAAAAACTGTCAAAAAGAAATCAGACAGTTCTTATAAAGATTATTACAAATCACAGTTCACACCTGTAACATTTTCGCTGCCAGCCAAAGTGCAAATTCTCTCACCAATGCACATTCATAGTACTGTGGTAATTTATAAGAAGAAAGTAATTATAATCAGAGGAAAAGAGCATATGGCTGATCTCAACAAAGGGATTAACATCTCCCACCTCAAAAATATCATTAGCAAGAGATTCCAGATGAAGAAAAGTTAGTAATTAAGGATGTGTATCCTAAATATTTTTGTACAAAGGCAAATGAGTAGCAGCCATACATTCATTTAGTTAAGACTTACCACAAGAAAGTGGCTGCAAGCACATTAGGAATCAGAAAGTTGGAGACAGAGAGCAAACTTAGAAGATTTCTCAAAGTTAAATATTTGAGAGTGTGAGTTCAAAGGAAAATCACTTACCCAAGCAAACCAAACCAGACTCTGCACAGATCCTAGACACAATGGAGGGGAAGCAGCCTTTAGAGCTGCTTGGGCTGTGTTTGCACTCAGGCAGGGAGCAGCTGCCAGCAGGAATTTTGTCCAGTTGGATGGGATGGACATTGCTACAGGATACTCATAGCAAATGTGTGGTCACACTTCACATGCACTGATGTACCCACACAGGGATTTGGTGAGGTCTGGACAGTGCTACGGATACACCCACCCCAGCTTCCTCTACAATGCCTTCCATGAAAACTTGAGGCTGATTGCTTATCAGAGGATCAAAGAGTTCTTTCGTAGAGTGTAGCTTAGGTCACTCTGCCACACTGCTCTGTAATTCCAGCATTCCTCAAAACCTGACAATTTCCATCCTCCTGGACTGTCCATAGCCTACTCTACCTAAAGAAAGAAAGAAAGAATATATATATTTTTTTTTTTTTTTCAGTGACAAGGTTTTAAATAGCATCCCAAATGTTTCTAAACCTTCATTTCACTCTTCAGCAAGTATCACTGCTACTTGCTTGTAAAATCCACAGCAGAAATTACTCAGAAAAAAATTGGATCCCGTTTTAAGTCATCACATATCCTTTCTTTTCTTTTCTTAGGTCTAATCTTCAGTGTACTCCAGTAAGACAGAAACTTCCCTAAGGAGTAAGTGTACACAAATATCTCAGAAAAGTATTTATGATATTTAGGAATTCGCACAGGCTAGACTCTCCTTATATTTCCCATGTAAGAATTATATGTTCCCTTCCTTGGCTGGGGGACTCTGGCATGCAGTTGTGTTCTCTGATTTTTCTTAATGTTAGAAATCTGTACATTTATGCAATATAAATAATGCAAAGCTGACTGAAACAGCCTGCTATTCTTTTTCTCTCCTGAGGAAGAAGATTATATGTTTACTTTTACAAATAGCTGGAGTGTGGGCAACAAAGGGTTAATGCATTTGATTTTAGAAACTTTGATGAGACAATGAAGCAAGAAAGTGGTCAGCAGAAAGAGTCAAAAAATGTTTTAAACATATTCTGAGAATAAACTCATAACTGTAAAAATAGATATAGAACTCCACATGTTAAAAAAAGAAGATGAAATGAGAAAAATAAATTGTCGCTTTGGAGCATGTGCATAATTCAGAATAGAATTATGATACCTGTGGAAAAACAGAAATTCAGCTAATGCCAACTGAGATAGGATTTCCTTTGAAGTCTGTAATTCAGAGGGATATTTTCTTTTCATTCTGGATTTTTTTTTCCACATGTCAAATTTGGACATTTTAATATGTTACAAAATAATGAAGCATACAGGGATTGGCAATTTTTGTGCAGGTATGCATGTTATGAATGACTCATATCAAGAAGCATTTCCAAAGTGATAGTTTACTATGATAAACTCACAGTGAAGGTCACATTAAATTGAAATGTGATAGCAAGACTACACTGTAGTTGCGGATACATTTACTGAACTTTCAGAGAACTGTGGCTCTGTAGTAGCTGTAGGAATTCTGTCATAATGAAGACCCTGAATGGGAAAGACCCAGCAACATCCTTCTGTAAAGATAAAAATGTAGCCTCATCACAAGAGAGAATATGATCAGCACAAACCCAAAGTATTTCAGAGACTTATCAATGTCTCTGCCTTTTAAAGGTCCAACAAGTTTTAAAGATCCAACAAGTTCTACCCAGAAAGATGACAGAGAGAATTAACACTAAAGTTGGGATAGTGTGATAGAAAGAGCTGGGAAGGATGGGAGGACATGACACAGGCAACAGCCAGAAATCACCTGACAGGCACAGACCAGGTTATTTTGCACACAACAAAGAGTAAGTGATGAAATTTCACTTCTCCTATTTATATTGCATAAATGCCCCACCACTGCAGAAATCTATTATCAAGGAACAGAATTGACCTATTCAGTCTCATATTTAAACTACAGAAAACAAAATTTCTCTATGGATTTCTCCAGCTTAGACTCATGTCATATCTCACCCTAGGACTTATAACTTTACAGGCGAGCCATGAATGAGTGGAAGGCAATGAGAAAACAAGAAACACAAAAACTCCATGATTTCAAGCTACATCAAGTCTGTAAGAAATAAATATTCCCCTGAGGGTCAATCCATACTATGCAATAGAGAAAGGCAAAATCAAGTTCTCCAGTAGGTGTAGGTTAAAATTGTATTATTCACTTACAATCAGAATTTCATAAATGTATTAAATAAACAATGGGTTATAGAAAGCTTCTTTGAAATCAGAGTGCAAGTCTGTGATGTCTGAGGTTGAGTGTTCATGGTAACAGGTGAGTGAAGTCACAGCAGCACATCTATATTCTCCACAGGCCTTTCATATTCTAGAATTCTTTTTACCAATACCATGCAATACATTCTAGGCATAGTCAGAGGTGTTTTGACATTCAGGGATATAGAGAGGTGACCAATATTTAATTTTCTTTTGCTTGTGGGGGGAGAAGGGATTTGTTTGTTTTGGGGTTGGGTCTTTGTTTGTCTGTTTTGGGGTTTTTTGTTTGTTTTTCCAGTTTGTTTTGGGTTGGGTTTTTTTTGTGTGTATGTGTGTGTGTGTGTGTGTGCATGTTATCGCCTTTTTTTATTTTGTTGTTGTGTTTGGTGTTAGGTTGTTTTTGGGTTGGTGGGGTTTTTTTTGTTTAGTTGGTTTTGATTTGTTTGTTTGGGTTTTTTTTTTTTTTTTTTTTTTTTTTTTTGCTGGTTTGGGTTTTTGTTGGTTTTTTTTTGTTTTTTCTTTCCCTAAAGTTGCCAAACAAGGAAGGTGCACATCTCACCATTGTAATTTCTAGCCCTCAACAATTTTTTTTAAAAATGCCAACAGAATTTCCTTTTGACAACAATGACCTTAGAAGGTACAGCAGCCATCCAGTTTCCATGTTGGTCAGGGTCAACTGCTGAAGTGTTCACAGGAAGAATGAATGGAGTTGAAACATAAAAAGTGTAAATTCCAATAAATACTCCTGGAGAATGTCCTGCCCTCCTCTGCTAGTTCTAATGTCAAACAATTATCAGATTCCAAGTGCTGCTGACCATCATCATTTCCACTTTTGAAAGCAACTGACAGCACATAGCAAAAACTGTTTTAACTGAGAAGTAATATGATAATTATTGATTACCCTACACTCTGATAAAAACCTGCAGAATCAAAGTGATAGCATAAGGCACCAGAAAATCTACACCACCTTCAAAGAAGTGCATTGCTCAGCCCATATGCACCCCCACAAGTTTTTTTCAAGAATCTCTCAACAAAGTAACTGATAAACAAATGAAAGGTCCTAACTGAGACAGTTCATAGTTAGAAATCCCTGAAACTACTAATTAACTTATAAATTGGACCATAATTCTTTACCACTATTAACAATACATCACTCCAGCCCAGAATTGTTTCTGTACCACACTTAAGGGTTCTAAAGTCGACCCAATTTCTACTGTGCCAACATGCTGTAATCATTAGTTTTGGTTGATACCAAGACTCTTGCAAACACACCAATGCCTTACAAAAGTAGGATTGGCCCCAATATTTTCCAGGACACAATAAATTTTTGGAGTGAGGAATCCTCGTGATCTTTTTTTGTGCCCATTAAAGAAAGGTGTCTTTAACCAAATACCCATATACCACTCCCACAGAAATGCCTGGCAAAATATTAGAACCACCTCAGCCAGAGTAAAACAAGATTATATATGCACAGGGTTGTCTGCATTGGCAGAGAGGAGCTGAATTGCTCTGGACGAGATATAGTGATAGATCACCCAACTGATGACAGGGACATAAGCACCAACATCTTCCCTTAAAATAGAAGGTTTATGGCATTTCTTTTTTTGAATGAGGGAAAAGTAATGAGGATAAATAACTCCAAACTGGTTTTCCCATTCTCTCTGCAGTGATTTACACAGTTCTTGCAATTTTGCCTGCTCTGTAGGGAATTTCTGCTAGGGAAATTCCTATTTGCTTTTTTCCCTACTCTTATCTGGACACCTAACTTATGAGAGCTTAGAACTTTCCTTTGCATGCCAATGTATGCTGAGAATTTACACAGCTTGACTCACATGGGAAACTGCAATTTGCCTTGGTACATGCACCCTTAAATTGTGGTTTGGAAAACATTAGCCTTTCAAACACAAACAAGCTGCAGAATTAACTCACATTGCTCAAGTATACACTATTTGAATATTAAATTATCTCTGAATGGAAAACAGACTTATCTGCAATAAGCAAAGACTCAAATATGATGTGCTAATAATACATTTCATGGGAGAAAATATGAGTGAAAATAAACACCCTATGGATTTACAGACAGTGATGAGTTGAGCTCATCTGAATTAAGAATGAGGTGTAATACAATTAAAATTAATAGGAAGTTGGTACAAGACTATTTTTCTGTTAATAATAATTGGAACTTCATTGCCCTTTCAAATTCCCAGAGTCTTTTCAGCTTGAAAAGTCACTCAAATAATGGCTTTATTCTGAATAAACAAGTGTGATTTGATACTATAAATACACCTGCTTAGACACCTGGACTGATTCTGCCAAGTCTTCTGCACGTGTTTACATTTCATAGACACAAATACTTTGACTCCACAAGACCTTAAAAATTAAGCACCTGCCTACATATAGACATCTTTGCAAAACTCCTCTGCAGAGTTTATGAATATTCATTTTCACATCCTTAGAGAGAAGGAAATGACACAAATGGGCTTCAGCATATGTGCTTAATTTTACATAAATAATCCAGTTAACTTCCCTGTTAATATTCATGTGCAAAAAGTTAAGTACACAGACATTTGACAGATGGGGATCTCTGTTATTGGCTTTCATCTGGATCCATTTGTATTTAACTTTTAAATGTTGGCATATTTGAACTATTGCTCTGTGGAGAGTCATCTTAGAAATGTGTGATGTGTTTGGTTCACAACAGTGAGGTGCATGCTTTAGACATAATTAATGTCTCTCCAGATTAAATAATTTATTTTACCAAAAAACCATGGTTTAAGTAGAAACTAGGTTGAATTCTAAAGATGAGCTTTTTTTTAAGGGTACTAAGGTGAACTTTAAAGCCAAATTTTTATTTCCATTAAGAAATTTAATCCTGTGTAGTACTAATGCAAATCCATCTAAAGTTCAACTGCATAACATAATGTATGTGACATTTTGAAATTACACAAAATAAAATCAAGAAGTCCTCCCCTCTTGCCCCCTCCAAAAAAGCAGTAGTTATCTGAGGTCATTGTGAGGACACCTACACAGGACAGCAATATTATTAAACCTCAAAATAATACATACTTGACCATTACCACTACAGTGATATAAGATTGCTCAAAAATGCTTTCTTTTTTCTTATTTTCTGCTGCAGCATGGTAATATTTTTTACAACAAAAAGGAGTTAAATTTCCTTTGTAGCATAAGAAAGTAAATTACACTAGAGCCACAGCTAAAGAACAACAAAAATGGGACTCAAAACCTCATTCCATTCAAACCAGCAATTTAGTTTGTTCAACACCCTGTCAAACCCATTTGACATAAAATTTCAGGCTACTAAAAGCTGTTTTGTCCTCTAATTTGTTTGCATTTATTCTTATAGCACTTACTGTTTTGATCCCTCTTTATTGTACCTGGGAGGTAAGCTCCACCACATCATTGTTAACGGAAAAATAAAAGCATTGGGAAATATTTTAATGAGCCCCATTTCATGTTGCAAATAAACATTGTGACATTCCAAATTCCATGCACATGCAAAATCAACATATTATGCTCCTCTTCCAAGCTTCCTAGAATTTAAGACCTGAGTCTAGCTTCACAACACAGATGTGACATTTTCTCTCTCCCTTTCTTAGAGGTTGAAAAGATCACTAAAGGCAACCAAACCCCAAAACCACTAGATTTTTCTTCCAGGGCTAAGGGTACAAATGCTCTCAATAACACAGATAGTTTAATAGCAAGTAGGGAGGATAGTTTCAAGAGTTGTTTTGCCAGTGTTGAGATAGAGAGTGGGGAGCATCAATGTCCCAGGTGAAAGCTCCTGCCTCCACAACAGTGTTCTGGTGTTACCACAGTCTGTAGCTGGGTGACAGCAAATGGAGATGAAAACATCACAGCAGTGCTGCTCCATCACACCTTCTCCTCACCTACAGTTTCCTAGTCTGAGGCAAGCACACAGAAATAAGGAGCCTGATAGATATAAGGCTGTATGGCAAAGAAAACTTTCTATTGTGTGTACAACTCTTTTCTGTTCCCATGTCATGCTGCCCTTCCTCCTCAGGCCCAAGGCAGTCCCAGAGCTCTTTTCAGCAATGCAAGAGAAAGGAATGACTCAAGACTTCTGAGACTAAGGCATTTTGCTTCCCTCACTTGCCTTTCCCAGTGTATCAAAAATAATAATGCATGGACATCATTAGCTCAAGTTCACACTGCTGCCAGGGTGGCAACACATTCTCTCCTAAGAAAATCTCAGAGCGTCTCTAACTCGAGATGATGCTTGGAGAGAACAAGAAGCTTAGGCTGTCTGCAAAAGCCTCCCTGCACTTAAAGCAAGGAACTAATTTGGGATCTTCATGGGAACCTTATTACTTACAAGGTCACAAATATCTACGCTACACATAAAACAAAACTGCACAGGCGAGAATACATACACTGTTAGTCAAATTTCAGCATTTTCCTATTACAGAACACTTCCTGTTTATGTGTGCATACAATTCCACATGCAGTAATTTTGCCCATGAAGACACATGCTTAATGAAAGAGAAAGCAGTCATTATAAACCCATTTCATATTGATTGAAAAATGCAATGTTCTGAGAGAGGAATCCTTATGATGTTTCAAATGGAAAACTAAATTATTACATGTTCAATATAACCATCACAAGTTTGTTGTACTTTGTTGGGATTTTTTTTTGTTTTGTTTTTGATTGGTTTGTTAGTTTTTTTATTGTAACAAATATGATAGAAATGTTTGATGAGTTACTTGCCATGAATCATTGAAATTTTTGTAGGCAAAAAAAAAATATTATAAACAGGATAATCTATTAATTCTGTGAAGTTACACAAAACCAGAAATCCTTTTTGATATTTCCAGCCTCTACTGCACCCCAAGAGAAGAATCTGCAAATTTGATACTTTCAGGCAGGAAGGATGAGAAATGGAAGCATTCTGATGATTTCTAAGTGGAATAGCACATCCATTTTGAAACTCACCTAAATTTTAAGGCTTTAAATACCTTCAAAAGATAATTATGTGAGTTTTGTACCAAGTATTTTCTGGAATCACAGCAGTTGTGACTGAACATTGCATTACCAAAAATATCTCTGAGCCTTGCACATTGAGTCAGTGTGAACCCTTTTCCCACACACAAACACAATGCTTAATTTTGGTCACTAGATGAGAGAAATCCATTATTTACACCAAGTAAGAGTTTTGCTTTCCTATGGCATCAGGCTGCATTGCAATTTCTGCTGTAAGTGTGTCTGGATGTGTTCCTGCTGAATTACATACTGAGCCCACGGTTGCTTGTCTTTGTTACCAATCTTTCACATCTTTTATCTCTTGCCAGTTTTTTGCATTAGTTCTCAAATGTGTTCACAAAGTCTATGAGTCGTTGTGCATTGCTAGCAGTAGTGCAAGAAAAGGATGCTGTTTCACAATAATTCCATGTTTCCCCTGTTCTTTCTCTGAATAATTAGGTCCTGATAGCTCCTTCAGATAGGAAACTACAAAAAAGCTTCTTGGGAAAAGCAAACACTCTTCTTCCAACAGGTGAAAAGGGGCTATCATTTTGAGGACAATCTGTGAACATCAAAAGAAGACAAGTCTGCCCACATAATGGTTCTTTGGTTCTTCATGTATTAAAAAAAGCAAACAGTGAGAATCCTGCAGGCACAAAATATGCTGCCCACACCAGTAAACCACAAGGAGCTTCTGTTGTGTGTACCAAAAACCTCCTTAAGAAGGATAGCCAGTTGCAGAAATGAGGTCTCTGCCACCTCAGGATAGGTAACGACAGAAGAAAAAAAGTTTGTACATATCGAACTCAGGAATCCACAGCAACCCACGTTTAATGATTCAGAAAAATACTCAACACTCCCCAGTAAATTCCACATCCAACTGACCAAGGAAGAGATAGAAAGAAGAAACTTCAGGTTTAGTCACACTTGCACTACCAAACTGCTACTCCTCAAGATTCTCAAATCTCATTCTTCTCTTTCCCATGATTATTCCTCCAGTTCTGTTGAAATGTGTGGTTGAGCAAGGAGAGAAGCAGAGACAAGCTTTTTCAGAAGCAATTCTAACTGTCTGAATCACAAGAGCTTATTCAGTATTTGCTCTTTCCCACTGAGTAAAGCTTCAGGGTTGAGAATTTTACAAAAAAGTCATTTGTCACTAAACTTAAACAAGACACTGCAGATAACTTGATGTTTGTTTATATTTTAGCAATGCCTTTTTTTTTGTAATTGGAATTTGAAACTGTAAATGTAAAGAATACAAAGCAAATCTTTTTCTTATTATAATTTTCATGCTTCCCTGGACATAACATAGAGCAAGACGCTTACATTTCAAGAATATTTTACTACAAAAGTAACCATTCCAGCTATAACTTGTAATGTGGGATAGCTAGGCAGGCAACTGAGGCTGTAAGCTTCTGAAAAGTGAGAGGTCACTGAGAAAGTAGATTCTCAATTTAATTTTTAGCAAGAGTGGAGAAATAGAATGTGTCACATTATTTTGACTAAGTTCTCTCCTGAGCTAATGTTTTCAGAGACAATAGTTTCATTTTGAATTAAAACTGGTTTCTGAAGTCTTTCACATCTCCAGCACCAACTAAAGGCAACAGGAATTTCAGCAATGCCATAAAAAAACTTGGTCACCTAAAAATAAAAATAAAGATAAAAATAAAAATAAAAATAAAGTCAAAAATTTAAAAAGACACTTTACACAGAAGACAAAGTTGTCACTTCACTTCTCCACTGTTCCAATATGTAGCTATGGGGAAAATTATGAACTTGAGCAGATAAGAAAAAGACTAAAAAGAATAAATTATATGTATACTTCTTATTGGCTTTGACCATTGTGTTGTTCTAACTATAGTATAATGAACATTGATATGAATGTTGGGCTGATTTTCCTACATTGCCCTCTGGAAATGTAAACAACTGCTAGGGCTGAATTATTACATTAGTTTTCAGCTTCAATATTATCCCCAAGTGTTACCAATACATAGCCTTCCACATACAAGCTGTCTTTTTATAGCAAGTGACTGATGCAATACTTTCGACTTCACAGCTTACATGTGTAAATGGTTTGAATGTTCACAGGAAGCAGGGGATCCAGTTGCAGAAATCTAATTGAGATCACAATCAGCTTGGTATGAATGCCCTGTGTATGTGTGTATGTAGGTATAAATAAATAAATAAATAAATATACATATATATATATGTATATATATATGTGTATGTATATATATGTGTGTATGTATATATAAAATATATATGTGTGTGTATATATATAAATTATAAACAACCCCTGCACCCCCAGGGGAGTTATAGTCACCACATGTGTAATCTATTGTCAGCACCACACTTCTGCACTGATCCATGAGCTCAGGCTGTCTGGCCCAGACACCCACAATCTCAGATTTGGAGGGTTTTATGTTAGTTCTCTACAGATCACTTATACTTAATTCTCCAAAGATTGCTCATAACGAGACCTCCTCTGAGAGCCTTCAATAAAAAACTGAAACCCACACAGTTTATTGCAAGTATCTGATGATGTCTCCCGAGAGTTGGGGATATTTCCACCCCTCCCAAGTTATCACAAACAGAAGCATTTCACTAATGGAAAACGATGACGGTTTCTCACCAGGGATCACTACACCCAGCTGTGCAGAGAACAGATACAGAAATGCTGTCTAAATAAGCCAACATGGCCACATAAGCTAACCACCATTAGAAATGGAGACAGAGATCATAAACTGTGCTTTGCATCACTTTGCCATTCCTGCCCACATTAGTAACTCACAGAGATGAGGCCCTTAAATACACTCAGCTCCCCTGGTGGGAAGGAACAGGATGCAATGTACAGTCCTCACCTGTATATCTTCCTCCAAACTGTGTATTTGTGTGCCCAGTGGGATGATATTTTTTGATTTGGTTGTCAGGAAATAGAACTTCATATTATGCTCCTGTCTTTTTCTTTCTTAGCTAGCAGACTACAGTGAATAAAGATTATTCTGTCTTTTTTTTTTTTAATTGTTTTTTGAATCTAGGCATTTTTCATAAAGCCAGACTTCTCCATTATTCATAGGGAGCATTTTGTTGTGAAGGCTTGCATTGTGTTTTAGAACCATCAGTTTGAGGATAAGCATTTATATTAATCTCTGACTCTCATCCTGCTTCTATCTGGAGATATCCAAAACCCACCTGGATGTGATCCTGTATGACCTGCTCTAAGTGAATCTGCTTTACCAGGAGTTTTAGGATAGGTGATCTTGTGGTTCCTCCCCACCCAAGTAATATATATAAATATTGATATAATGTATATGATCAGTAATTCTGTGGTTATATACATCTTCAGACACCCCAAAGACAAGGAATGTGTAAGAGTCAATAGGATGCATCAATTCAAGTACTACTACTTCCTTTTTAGCTTTCATCTCTGGTTGACAAAAAAGTACCCTGCACTGAATCAGGAGGACAAAATATATACTTGAAATGAAAACTAAATAATAAAAAAAACAAAAACAAAACAACAAAAGACATTCTTGCCAGTAGAATATCCAAGCATGCATTGCTCTTTACCTGTGAGTGAAATTATCACAACTTGTTACCTTCCCTGTGTGGAGCAGAGTTGACTTCAGACCATCCAGTCCCAATGGATGCTTCAAACAGGCAGCCAATGCCCATTTCCACTGCACTTTTTAAAAACCTCGTGGACATAAAATTCAGTAATATTTCAAAAGTTATGACTGCTTTTCAGAAAAGTCTAGTTCTTCAAGTTCTTAACAGTCTTCCCTTGTAAAATACCTATTATTAGCACTGATTTCAATAGGTGATTTGCCAAGTCTCTAAATTTTAATGTCCGTGCTGTGTATTCTATGAAACATTTTGAATTTCTGCTGGGCAATGATCACAATGAACATTGTGAATGCTTATTCCACTTTGCTGTAAATATGAAAAAAGGAAGTATTTATCTTAATATTGTAGTCTGTAGTTTATTAAGTATGGATTGTTATTTAGTCAGGATTGTTATATTATCGATAATAATTCCATAATTCTTAAGGTATACATAAATCTGCAAACATTTATATCAACACCTATCCACATGTTCTCATTTTTCCTGTACAGTAGCTTCCTGTACTGCCAGCAATACCTTAAAAAAATTGATAAAATTTTTAAACAGTTTGTGATATTTCACAACGTACTTTGTTACTTTTTATGTGACCTGGTAGCTCTCAAATGCATTCACAGTACATGAACCTGCACATGTGAAAACCTCTCTGAGGTTTTCTAAGGACTCCATCAGTAAAGAAACACAAGTCCAGGCTTCCATATGCCATAAACATCCAGTTTCATAATTTTCTTTCTTGCCCAAGGGCTTCCCTTGTGAATGATCAAAGCAGCAAAGATTGCAAAATTTCACATGTCTAGTTGGGCCTTAAAGAAGGGGAAAAACAAAAACCTTTCAAACAAGTATAAGTCCAGTTTGTCAGTATACAGACAAATCTCCCATTTTAACAGAGGAAGCCTACATTCAGCAGCTCATATTCAACATAACTGTCCTTGGAACAGAGGCCATTTTAGATGAAAGACTGAGTGTTAATCCTAGATCCACAATGCTCTGGAAAAAATATATCTTGTAGTATAGTCAGAATAATTACTTGGACTGTATTGGAATGTATTTAATTACAATCATTTCCTTCAGACATCAAAACCAAAATCATAAATGTAGATGGAATAAATACAACCTAGAGTGCAGACCATCAAAAGTCCTAGGTTAAAGAAGGAGAGGAAAAGGAAAATAAAAGAAAAGAAGTAGCGTTAGAACAATTTGATTTGACTTAATATTACTCCTTGAAAACCTTTCTTCATGCCAGTAACAAGGTAAAAACTGCTCACAGAATGGTGAAAAATCTTCAACCATCACTGTCAGCAAGTCCATAAACTAGCATAGCAAGGAAACAAAGTAAAGTCAGAGCAGAAAAAGGTAATTGCCAAGGAACAAATTTTCATCACATCAAAATTAGACAGTCTGAACAATCAGAGTTAGTTACAGAGTTGCTGTTTTTATCAGACCTTTAGAAGCCATTCTACCAAATAATTCTTATGCTTCACAGCTTTTTCCTGTCAATCAAAGATAGGGGAAAATAATAAAGTAATAAAAAAATGTTCCAAAAATGTTACAAAATTCAAGTATGCCTCAAAGCTGCCCCTCTAACTTGCCAGTTTCCCAGTGTTATTCGTTTTTTAAATAAAGATGAATTTTTTACATAATATCTTTAGCTATTTTGTGCCATTCATCCCTGACTCCACCTCTTGAAACAAGGTGAAAGTGAATTTAATTATTTTTGCCTTGACACAGTTTATGAAGACTCTATCCTAGTTTTTCTTATTCCATAAATTTCCTTACCGTGTATTTTCTCATGAACATTAATGGATTTTCTGACTTCTTTTTCCTCCTAGCTTTTAACAATGCACTTTGCATTTGCTCTTTTTTTCAGTTTCAAATGCCTTCTTTGCCAGTCCAGCTGACATGCAGAGTTCAAGTGAGGCAAGTGAGACTTGAAAGAGCACAATAATCATAGGAAACAAAGGACAGATGGAGCCTCTTCCAAACTGCACCTTTAAATGTTGTTTCCTGTACTACAAATGAAAAACTACAGCCATAAAGGACATTTTCAGCAGTAAATATAAAAGATTTTTAATTACATGTGTATAACATAACAGGCCATGAAAGGCATTATAATTTTCTAATTGCATGAGGAAAGCAATCCTTGAATGCTGAGTTAGCAACCATCACATTTCAGGACACCTACTGCTGGCACCTCTACTATGGAAAGAAATAGAAGGATCTGCTACCTTGGGCTAATAAACATTCCTTATTTCTTATTCACCTCCTCCTCACATTATCTTGATCTGAGTCACTGTGTCCCCCAAGACAGCATATCTCTGGGATATGATTTCTCATCTTTCCACACATTACCAGGAATTCCCATACCTTTTCAATCCCTCCAAAAAATCTGAGTTCTTACTTTCTGCCTTCTCTTTTAACTTGATCAAAGTAGTACAGCCTGCCACGTGAGCACACTGCCTTTTACATCCAGGGAGTTAGGCTAGGCCACACTTACTGGAGAGGAATTAGGGTCTGAACCTGGAGCAAGTCCTACAGTTTTTAAAAGCATTAAGGAGCTGATATAACTTTCCTTAAGGTGCAGTCAGCAGAGAAACTGAAGTCAGGGGACACTGGTGCTTACACATGTATATAGATTGAGTCAGTCATGATGTGACAAAGGGATGACTTTGAACAGTAGAACTGCACTGTCCCAACATTGTCTTGAGGAATTATAATGAAATCTGATAAGAAATAAGTAGTACCAGAGGTCAGAGAATTACTTTCTCATATCCAGCAAACACAGTTCTTTCTTCGCTTTTTCTACTTTCATATTCAGTGCAAAGGAAGAGCATCTTTGTGTTACTCTCAACTTCCACCAGGAGATACATCAAAATCAGGTCCAATGGGAAGAGAAATTGCCTCTCTTAAAATGTGATTTGCTGCTCTTACCAGAGCAAATACAATGCACTTTTAGCAAACAGCTGCTCTATGACTCTTCAATCACAGCTTGGAGATACAAGGATATGTTTCCTGTGGAGCTTAGAAATAAGAGTTACTTTTAGCTGATACTTGTCAGCAAGCTATTCCCAATCCCTCCCTTGCAGAACACCTCTAAAGGCAAATAATGGGCAAGCTATGCAAAAGAACTTCAGTATCCAGAAGAAAAAAGAAAAAGAAAAGAAAAAAATGCCAATCTTAACTATGTCTGTATAACAGATAGATGACAAAATTCTGGGGTTTACCCAAGTTGATCTGTTTCCTACTTATCTTCTGAATACTGCTATAGTAATAATCCCTCACTTTACTCCTCAGTACTTGCTCACTGCTACTCACCAAAATTTGGTTCTTCCTGTCTATAAATACAATGCTCACTGACATGGGAACCTTTGAGAGAAGTTAGGGAACCACAAAAACCAGAAATTAGGGAACCACGCAAACAGAGAATTACTTATATCAACATCTTTTGTTCAGCTTTATAAATCCGTAAGATCCCAGCACTAATCATCAAGACTTGAACTGAACGGTGATTGATAAGATTTCCCTACTGGGAGAGCATGACAAGCCAAAACTCACAGGAAGTTCATGCTGAGTCCTGGCAGGCCTGCAAAGACTGTGTGATAAAATCCTGCACAGCAAAAAGAAAGTCTGGGAAAGAATTAACTCAGAAACAAAGCAATCGAGTTAAAGATGTAAGATCTGTACAGGACACCCTTCCCAAAGTCCATAACAAGAAAAAGAGAAAAGAAAACAATTTTAAAAAAATAGTAACAAAACACATTACACCCCCAAATCACCAGAGCATACTGGTTAAAAGATAAACTGTTTGAAACACCAATAAGAGAGTGGTTTAAGGTCTGCTGTAAACAAGCAGAATAATTTATGCATTGAAAATAAATGGAAGAACTCGGTAAGGAAAGAGGAATAAAAGAGATATAAAACCTATACCATAAGAAAGAATGAAATCTGTAAAAAGTTCATGTATAAAACTTTGACTGAACTTATGCACCTTTGGGTTTCACACACCAGTAGTTATTTCTATGCTCATATAACTCACAAATTAAACTTTTATTAAGTGCATTGAGCACTTTCTATTTTTACACATTCCAGACACTTCAGACTTTCCATAACTGTCATCTAGAGAAGTCTCACTCCCGAAGTACAGTGAGAGAAAAATGTGCACTGTCTGTAGATATATAATACATGATGGCTGATCCTTTTTACCACATTTATCTTGGAATTCTGGTGACATGAACAAACCACTTGAGTCTTACTTTACTGGATTTTTACGACCAATGCATAACCCCTTGGTTTAACTGGCTAATGACAATAATTAGCAAGCAAAAATATTGCTGTTCTTTTGCCCTCAAAAATAGTGATAACTTGTCACCTTGTGACTGAATGCACTGTATCCTTCATATAACATGCAGCCAGCCAAACACATTCATCCTAAAAATCCTATCTCTAAAACATCCCAACTAATTTTATGTCAGCATTACTAAAAAACTCTCTGATAAATTGGATTTTTCTAACACTGCCTGTACTATTTGCTATGGACTATAACTGATTTCAGAAAGACAGAGAACAAAGCATCTATATAATGTTTCATAGAAGATGCAAAGTATCAGACTATACAGATTTTTTTTTTTTTTTTGAGGTGATCCAAAATATCTAGTTATGTATACATTTATGTGCAGGTCCAGAGTTTTTCACTCCTGCTTTTGCACTTCTAGTTATAAAACAGTTATGACTGAATATCAAATACCCAAAGCTGCAAGATAAGAACTTGTCTTATGTATTCATTCCCTTGAACTATGCAATCCATTGATCCATTGCAGTTTATTCAGATTTCTGACCACTGACAGGAGAATAATTTGTCATACTTCAAAGCCATTTTATCAAAGCATTGAAATGTAGTTTTCAAAAAGACTGTCAGTAGTGTAATGTGTTTGTCAAGCCACGTTTTTAAAAGTATTTTAATAAACTCTCAATATATTTCTACATTAGACATTTAGAAATCAAATGTTGATTTCAGTGTATTTAAGATATATTGAAAGTGTCTGTTGTGAAGATTTAGCTGAAGTTTCTACATTGTTTTGAAGCAGAATTTTCTAAAGAGACATATTTTTCTCCTTCATAACATCAAAATGTAGATTTCACAAAGACATGGGATCAAATTCTTTCAAACTTCAGAAGCACATGCCTACACTGGATGCATAGAAACAAAATGGATTATCTGGTGACAGTAGTACACAGACACTCCTGAGCAGAGTAGATCTGTCTGAATAACAAAAAATTATTCCCTAGTAATTTATTTAGCAGCTGACAAGGGGGAACAGAACAGATTTTCTATGATGAATATTATTGAGCCATATATAAAACTGGTCATATAGTGAAAATATACATTCATAGATAATTTCATCATCAATTGAGTAAAACAACTTGGACTGAATTTCTGTTCATGAATTTTCTGTTCAGAAGTTGTGCTATTCCTTTTGTTCTCTGAGCTACAAAGCAAAATCCTTTTCAAAATCTAAAGCTTACACAGTCAGAAATGTTAGCAGGTATTTGTAGAATCTATCTCCATTTATGTGTAATGTGTAATGTAAAAAAGTTTAAAATTTTGATAAAAATGAACAAACACAAAATCCCATGAGAACACAGTGCTACACAATTCCTTTCAGTGCCTGAGGTAACAAACACTGCTTTTAAACCCAGCCTCTGCAGGGTTAGCATATGCCCTGGCCTTTGAACAAAATGTTCCTAAATTCACAATGTTCACAGCCACAGCACAAAGAATTGTAAAGACTCATGCTGCAAAGTCTTTTAAGCTCACAAAACAAGGTGCTGCATGGCTTCTGGCACAGGAAGATATAAAAGTCATTCGTGAGTGACTGTCACACCTTGTGAGAAAATACAAAGCAGCACAGACTTCAAACCAGTAAATGAAACAGAGACCAAACACTCAAAATGTTTTTTGCTGGTCAATAGAGACCTGCTGTGACCCAAAGCTCACAGATAGCTTTCAACTGGCTGCTGGATCTACTACCAGTGCTAGAGTAAATCAGAACTAAGTAGATTTCCAGTAATTTCAGAAGAATGCTGGTCCCAGAGCCAGTGAAGCTACGAAGTGCTCGGTTCCTTCGAAGGAAGAACTGGAGCCTTGAAGAGGTGGCTCCTTCCCACAGAAGGGGGAAAAAGCAGCAAATATGAGCCCTGGGTGTTTAAACAGGCACTAAATTCTGAAGAACAGGGGGCAGGCTTGTTATACACTTTGGAGAAGTCCTTATCACCACACAGGCAGAGCATAAGAAGCTGGTGGGACTCCCTTCAGTTCAATGACTTTGGCATTAGCTCAAAGTCTCACTCTTTATATTCATGATGTTCACAAAAAAATTAGGTGGAAGGAGATACACCACACCTGATATTCACCATTAAAAGGTTATTTGGGATCCTTCTATAAGCTAAGAGAAACTTTGAAATGCACATCTAGCCTTCTTAAGATAAATGATACTTGACTTACTCCTGCAAATTATTCTTGCTTTACCTGATTAGTACAGTCCAGGGTTTAATTTCTGGGTAAGATTAGGCCAAGCAGGCACACTGGTGGCAAAGTGTCTTTTTGACCTGCTTTTATTTTTTGGTTTGTTTGCTTTTTAGGATTTTTTTTTTGGAGGGGGGAGTGTTGTTTTTGTTTGTTTGTGTTTTCCTGTCTTCTTTGAGGTTTTTTGTTGTTTGTTTTGTTGCTGTTGTTGGTTTTGGTTTTTTAAGTAAATTATATTATGTTATTAAAAGCAGCAGCTTGGTAGTCTGATTTTTGACAGAAAATAATTAATACCTTTCTATATGAATGGAGGTAGACAAACAAATAGATATAAAGTCAAATGCATGGAGGGAAGACAGTTCCAGTTCAGGTCAACTTAGGAAATTCCTGTTCTATGTAAGTGTTGATTAGAGAGAGAATATTTTTTTGCAATATTCCTATATTGTCAACAACTCTTGTTTAGATGCAGTTACAGCAATCTTACTGCACTCTTGATGACATAACTGCTTTGGTTTAGCAACTCAATGTAAATTACTTTAATGGTAGTGATTCTAGCAGGTATAAAGTGCTTTTACTAGAAAGTGCAAGTATTTTAACCTTATCACATAAAAGACAGTATCAGAGAAGTAGGAGGAAAAGAATGTGTGTCTCAGCAGCTAAAAGATAATCTGGGTTCATTCATGGGGTTACTTCCTTCTATTTTTCTTTTGTGACTTATACTTAATGATAATATTTCTGAGAAGTGCATCTTACTGCCTTTCTTTTCTTTCATACTGGAGGAAAATCACAACCACAATTCTCTTGTATGAAAGTTTGAGAGAAAATGTAGAAGTTTCTCCAAATAAAGGTTGAAACAGCCAAACCAACAGCTATAGTTATGAAAGACCTGGGTTTTTCAAAAACAGACCCTTGTTTTCCTTCCCTTAAACAAGCAGACTGGCAGAAATTCAATTCAGTATTAGCTTACAAATGCCCATACATGAAAGGTCTAATTGGAGTGGTAAAAGAAGCCAGCTGCCTGTTGTTCTGCAGGTGTTACTGCTGGAGCAGCACCAGCTGAAGGAGACCAGAAACAGCCCCACACACCCCCTCACATGGCAGCACAGACAACTTTTCACCAGAAGACCTTGCCCTGGAAAACAGAAAGATGTACTCTTCTGAAGTCTCTTAATAGCCACAAACTTTGCCAATGTAAGGCCTATTCTTGGGCCTTTAAATAATGACTTGTACCAACAAAACAGCTTCAGGGGGAAAAATAAAAGCAGCTCCCCAACTAGAAGAAGCAGCAGCAGACCCAGGGTCCTTGGTCCTTGCAAACCTCAGCACATGAGAGCTGGCAGGAGCAAGGAAGGACAGGGCTCCTGCCTCCCACCTAGGCTGGGGCTGCCCACACCTTCTGGGGCTACAGGAGCCCTGCCTCAAAACCCAAGGAACAACAAGGGTAAGAAAAAATCACAGCTGCCTTTCCCAGGGACAGTACAGGATTATAGAATCCACTCTAGAGATGCAGGAGACAGTTCTCAGTCAGAATAAAACCCTACTTTCTCAATTCACTGGAGGCTAAGGGTAAAACCCTTGTTTTTCTCCCCTCTCTTCAGAGGCAGGTTCACACTGGAGACATTTTGTGGGGTTCCTGTGCATGAGGAACTTAATCAAACCAAAGCTTATCACAAGACCAGCATATTTCTTTATTTACCACATAGCTTTCCCAGCTTCATCTCCATGTAAAGCAGGCACTCTCCAGAAGACAGCTAGGAATGAACTCCTTAGTAATGTGCACAGTAGATTAGACCATAATACAAAGGTTACTTTTTCAGTAATAAAAGTAGTCCAGCTTGCTTCAAGAGCAAGAAGCACATCTCTGAGAGAAGAAAAACCACACATGTCCACAAATACAGCAAATGCATTTCTGTGGCTTTCTCTTTTCATTCTCCTTGCACACAAGTTGATGAAAGCTAAGGGCAGCATTCAGCTATACACACCTCAATACTCCAGCCCACTTTTCCCTTCAGAGAACTGTAAAATTCAATTGCTCTTCAACAATGCAACAAAGCCTTACAAAATACTCTTCTTCTGGAGGTATGCACCAAAGAATTGCAAAAGCAATCAAGCTAGACATCTGCTAGAAGAGCAGCAATTAAGAGCCTAGCAGATATTAATGATACAGATAATACAGCCCCCCTCTCAAGTGAGCCCAGCAAGGCAGAAAGAACAAATATACTGCTGAAATCAATTCTTTATTCAACAGATGTTTTTAAATCACAAACTGACTGATGATTATGTGTACTTTGTTCTTTTCAAAATGGAGATTTTTTTTTACCTCTCCTTCTTTTGTTTTCTTTGTGCCAAGGGGGTTACAAAGAGCCCAACTCTCTCCACTCCTTATTGTGAGATATCTGTGTACTTGCAAAAAGCTGGAAACACTTGTTGAAGAGCTAAAGAGAAACAGAGCCAACAAACATAAGCTGAAACTCCATGACAGTTCAAAATTCAGTTTCTAATTGCTCAGGTACTGAGGCTTTAATGCAGAGATAGATTTCAGGCAGAACTATGCTCACCACTTTAAAAAGATATTTATATATTTTATCATCAAGATGTTTATAAAGAGAGTACCTGCTGAAGTCAGAGTAAAGAATATTTTAGTAGTCCCTCTACTTATGGTTAGGAAAAAAGGCAAGAATCAACTCCTACAACTTCACTCACCCTCTCTCACTATTCTCACACCTTAGAGTCAATGGGCCTCTTTTCTTTCACTCAGCACATCTCAAATTATTTTTGATTTTATGGACAAGCACAGTCACCAGAGCATCTCTATTTGCAGCAAAGACCTTGTGGTCCTGCTAGAGAGAAAACTATGGGTAACTATCTATAAGGTTAATATCCACCCATGTTCCATGGGGTCCGTGGTCAGAGACGGGGACAACACGCAGACAGCAAAGCTTCATGTGACAAACAGTCTTGAGTTTGCTCCTCCAGCTCCTTTTATAGGAGCTCCAACTACACATGTGATTGGTGGAGATCTTAACCCCATCCAGCTCTCTGGGCAATGATGCATCTGCATTTAGACCTGAATGATATTGGCTGAGACTCCCTGTGTAGATTGAATCCAACCTATCTTTGCTAGCCCAGGGACTCCAATGCCACAGCTATCCATGCAGGCTCTATTTTGTTATTTTCCTGGCTGTGACTCACACCTATTACTTTTCCATATACCATGATGAGCTTGTGAAATCCTATATCTACAAAACGAATAGTTCATTTTAAACTGTACACTAAATATCCAGCAATGCCCTTCCCTTTGTTTTTTCTCAATCACTGTTTCCTTCCAGTCTGTCATTGTTGTAAATGTTTGTGTATTAAAATTCCAATTAGATAAAGTCAAAATAGCTTCACTAATTTCTAAATGTAAAGCTTTTTCTTCTGTGCCATATTTTCCAGGAAGCTGTAATCTTGCATAGCCCCTCATGGATTCCTTTTGGACTTGCCCTTCACAAGAGAGGTAGGTGCACCTTCTCTGAGGCACAAAAAACTGTGTGCCTTTCCTCAGCACAATAAGCAGGGGTCAAAACTTCAGCAGATTTAGGTTTAGAAAAATAGCTCTTCCTCCTATACATAAGGGAAGATGCAGTTAATCATTAGGCCATGTTGTAGTCTTACTGAAGTACATGTCAAGCAAAATACAGTTTCTGCCTATTTTGGACACCCAATCCAGTGCAGCAAAAGCCCTGCCAGGCTCAGCCAGTCAAGGTGTACGGAATGGGGGCACCCATAGAGCTGTTTCTTTATGTCCCCTTTGCCATCTTTTCCTCTATATACTATTTTCAGATTAGTTTTAGTTTTGTCAGCTGGTTGTAGGCAAAGAAACCTCCTGGAAAGTTCTAGATGAAAAGATTTTGAACAAAACTAATTTTAAAAAGAGGAGTAAAAAGGTTTTGGGCAGCAAGTTTCTCTGTATCCATTTACTAACATATTCTTTATACCTCTAGAAAGAAGCATTTATGTTTCTTTAATGAGTCATGAAACCAAACTTTAAAAGTAGAAGATTATTATGACTGTCAAGGAGAGGAGATGAAAAGGAACTTTACTAATGTTTTTCCATTCTTTTAGATATCTTCAAAGGTAAAAAGCTGAAAATAGGAAGAGAAAGGACCTTGGAATCTCTGGTAATAATACTTTCAAGTCTTCTGTTATGCAAGTATTTCAAGTGTCACACAATATTTCCTCACAGATGTTTATATTAGACTCTTTTCCAAAGGTAAAGAAAACTGGAGCTCTTAATCTCAGACCAGAATAGCCAGCCTAAAGTGTTTGCTCTCCTGTCATAAAGAAGCTCTTGGCCCCATTTTTAGTGTCCAGTATTTTCTCCGTTGCTTAAGTTACACTGCACATAGTGGCATTAATTAATTCCATGGCAAATAATAGAGTTATTATGAGTTATTTTTCTGTCAGTAGAAGCAGAACAATTGAAACATTGAAAGAAAAACTGCAGTTTGGGTCTGTCCCTCAGTACCTGGGACTTGCACAAAGGAGGGAGATACTGGGGGAAAGAAATCAGGAGAAAAACACTTATAGAAGAACAAAAACTGTCTCTGTCATTAAAACAAACAACTCCCTCATGTATTCATCCTACCACCTAGAAAAGGTATTTAGTAATACCAGGGATCTTTTAGGTTGACATAACTCAGAACTGGACATTAACTTTTTTACAAAGGAGGTAAGGAGCACAGAGGAGAAAAGAACACAGGGCAGGAGGAGCCAGTTTCAAGTAAGGTAAGGGACAGCAGCTGGTCAGATCATGGTGAGCATCCTGGGAAGGGGCAATTTTGGGCTGAGGCATGTCTTAGGGCAGCTCCCTATCAGCATGTGTGGTGCTGAGGCTTTAGGATTTCTCTTTCTCTCTAGAACAGTTACTGCTGAGGGAGTGTCTGATGAACAATCTGGGAAAAGGGATTTGCTTTCCTGATGCCCACAGCTGCCAGGAAAAAACAGAGGGGTGTGTTCCACCTGACCAGAACCCTTACCAGCCTACTTTTAAACCTGGTTTATAATTATCTCTATGCATGTTTCACCAATTCAGTATAATTCTAGCCCCTGCCACCCTGAGAAGTGCACAGCTGGAGCAATAATGAATGATGCACAGGCAGCATTCAGCCAGGTCAGCTCCTGCCAGGCAAGGGACCTCACTAAAATCTGGTCACCACTGTAATGGCCTGGTCACCACTTCAGTGCAGAGAAAGCAGAGCAGGTTTTACCTCTCAGTGTGCAGGGATACCCTATGTAATTAATAATGGGAAACTAAAGCAGTGGATTGAATTTATATTAAAATACCAATGCCAGCTAAATGCCTGTCTCCCACAGAGAATGCAATACTGTTGCTTGAAACATCAGCAGAAGAGTATCCAGGGGCCACAGTAGCTTCAGAAGAATCATAGAATGGTTTGGGCTAGAAGGGACTTCAAAGACCATCTTGTTCCAAACCCCTTACCATGGGCAGGGACACCTTTCACTAGATCAAGTTACTCAGAGTCCTATCCAACCTGGTCTTGAACATTTCCAGGCATGAGGCATCCACAGATGCTCTGGGAAACCTGTTCCAGTGCCTCACCACTCTCACAGTCAAGAACTTCTACTTAGTATCTAATCTAAACTACCCTCCTTCAATTTAACACCCTTCCTCCCTGTCCTAACACCCTTGGAAAAAATCCCTCTCCAGCTCTCTTGCAAATCTCTTGTAAATTTTAGGTATTAATGCAAGGAACAAAAAAAATGAGCAGTTATCAACTTGTAATATATAAATATTTCTTAATTGCCCTTCAAAACTAAAAACACAAAGGAAAGGAAGAAAGATATCTGGGGTTGAAGAGAAGGAGCATTGCTTCTTCAGACATCTAATATTTCTCTGAGGCTTACTTAACTGGTTTCTGGCAAGATATGCCCTGCCCCAGTCTTACAAAATGGTTGAAAAATATTTTTAAATGCATGCAACCAGTAAATAAAAAGTAAATGACCACAAATGCCTTGATTTATGACACCAGAGACTGAAAAAAAAAAGAGGAAAAACTCTAGGGAAATATATCATTTTATATCACTGGTAAAATAAATCTTTCCCATGCAATGCTGAGACCCCCTTAACCCAAAACATTGCAGAGAGTTGAGAGCATACCAACCTTGTCTTTACAGAGGTGATCTCTAAGGTATACCAGGTGTGAGACATTTCATAGTTTGCAACATAAAATAGAAATGGACTTCTCTCATAAGGAAAAGCAGTTTTCTTCTGTACCTCTTTTTGCCTCACATTTACAAAATTCTATTAAACAAAGCCCAAGGACTCTCAGGAGACTGGCTGAACGGTATTAAATGCAAAAAAAAAAGATTTAATCTTCAGATTTGTGGGACTTCAAAGTTACAAACACTCTGTAAAGCATAGGTCTGCATAGTATCTTTAATTTATATGCATACGTTTATCACAGTCGAGTTTACAAAAACCTCAAAGCAGATTTAAGGCATGGAAGTAGAATTTGGCTGAAGTGCTCATGGTTCTATGGCCTGTTTCAAATCAAACTTGCTTTCCTTTGATTTATCAAAACCAAAAATAGACTAATGTCATCTGATTTCTAGTTTCTTGTTTTCCTGCCACTCCAAAAATTCCTGTACACTACTCCTATCCAGGGTTGCACTGATGCTTGTAGACATCTAAGCCTTCTCCTAGAACATTTAAGGGCCATATGTTTCCAAATCTCAGTAGAGAGGAGCTGAAGAATTTGTGGAGCAGGAGCACAGTTTAAACATAGGAAAATAAACACACTAAGCAATAAGACTTAAAGCATGACATTAAAACTCAACAGGTTTCTGTATGAATCAGGGCCATGTATTCGAACACAAGCAAAACATTCTCTTTGCTTCCACTGATGTTCTTTTGGCACAGGGTTTTTTTATATTTAAAGTAGTATCAGCAGAGCAATAATTTTGCATTTTATAAATTAGATCAATTTTTGTTGGCACAACAGACATCATAGAAGGGTGACAATGATAGAGCTAGAAATCACAGGCAAGAAAAATGCTCAAAGCCTTTCCCATATGCACAGGAGGCAAATTATCTATTTTTTTACAACAAATGCATTTTAGACTAGCTCAAGATCATACTAAGAAGCATCTAGTTATTACCTGCTTGTTTATGTCAGTGCCTCTTATGTAAGTGCAAGTCAAGTATATTGCAAAAACTGCAGCAGAAAATATACAAACATGTTAATACTTTCAAGCCTCAGAGGGGCCAATAACACTGTCTAAGGAATCAGTCTTAAAGAATATAGACTTCAAGCCAGAGTTATCTGAACAAATAGTTCTCCAGCAATCTTATATTTTAACAACATGGTAACATTTTCAGGGATCTGGTTTCTTTCCTACTTGTGAGTAGTTACCAAACCTATTAAAGGAATGAGGAACAGAAAGAACCCGGGCAGCCAACAACAGGTACTTGCCTCCAGCTGGGGAGGGGTAGACAAACAGTGGCATAATGATGGACAGTCTTGAGTTTGATTGCTTATCTAAGAACAAAGAGAGCAGAGTTCAGTCCCTGGCTCAGCCACAAAGTATTCAATACCTTCATATCTAATTCCTGCATGAGCCAGCAGGAATCTGATATGAAGGTATTGAATTATTCTGAGGGAAATAAATTAAAAAATATCCAGAAAAAATACTATGTTAAATTCTGTATAGAATGTATAGAAGACTATAACATCCACACCTATTTTGTACATTAGACACATACATTTTTCCATGAGTTTGTTCTTATTTCCTCTCATGCCGAAGGAAAATTCATTCAAATCTCCTATTACCTTATAAGCATCTTAATTACTGATAAAAAGAGTAAGAAGAGATGCAAGAAATTTCTCTTTCTTCTCTCTGAGGATGATATCTATCGTTTTCCTTTGCTTTTCTACAAAGTGTCCGTAAAATAAGCGTTTGCTCTTTAGGAAAAGAATTGGGGAGTGGAGGCAAAAGAGAGCAGTCAATCTGAAAAAAGTGGAGGTTTATTTACTCATTTGGTTTTGGTTTAGATTTATCAACACAACCATCTGACCTAAAAAAAAAGTTAAGGAAAAAACCCCACATCACCAAACTACAAATATAACTGTGTAGTTCATATAAACTGATATATATTATAACATTTTCCTGTTTTTTTTATATATAATACAACAGAAAAATTTATGCTTTGAAACCAAAGCACAATGCAGAGGGAGAAACAGGGATGTAAGAACATGCACAAGGCTGAGTAACTTCAGAGAAAATGCTTACCCTGTCCATTACTTCATTTCTCTCTAACAGACACAGAACAGTATGCCCTTACAATCCCAATTGTTCCCCTGGCTAACATGTAAAGTTGGCAGAAAGAATGGCTGGTGTACCACTTCTGGCTACTTCACCCTATGCCATTCATAAAGGGTTGTTTCTGGCATCTGCATATATCCGTACATAATCAACATCAGTTCTTTTGTTTTCCAATGTGAAGTATGTTTAGACAAGTTTTGGGGTTTTTTTTTCACAAAAAAAATGTGCTCTGGCCAGTTCTTTGTATGTGGGAACTCAAACTACTGAACAGCCCTCAGAAATCATGAGCAATGACCTCATGACATCCAGAGCCATTTAATCAGAGACGCAATTCAAGTGAGGTGCTGGCAAAGCACATGGATTTCTTTTGCAGGACCAGTCAATGCAACTTCAGCTATCATTTTCCATCTCATCTTCCCTTCACAGTTTCCAGAACTTGGGAGAGTAGACAGAGGAGTTGGTGTGGTGTTGGAAGGAAATGGGGGTAGAATGGGGCTGAACAAGATGCCAGGAGATCTCCATCAAGGGCCAAGTTTTTTCCCCTCCTCGCATAAGTCCTGAGCAGCTATTTACTGAATAAAAGAGATTGAATTTCTTGATACCAAAATCATGCCAGCAGAGATGTGCCAAGGTAGAGGATTAAAGGAAGGCTCACAACAGACCCACAAGGGACTGAGTGGCTTCAGAAAGCCATGATGAAGCCCAGGAGCCCTGGGCACATATATCTCTCCCAGGGCTGCTGTGCACACAAGTGGTGATCCCCCAAGCTCAGAATTGGTCCCAGTCCTTCAGTGTCTTTATTGATGATCCACCCCAATATCTACTCTCTGGGCTGAATAAGATGTCCAACAGAGACCCACAGAGCATGGGGGGAGAGCACCTACCAAGACCTCAAGGGAGCCAACTCTCAGCCTGTCCTTTTAGAGTCTTAAAAGGGCAAAAGAATATGCCAATGTAATATTTTAGCTGGTTTTAGACCACTTTTCCCAAAAATCTTATTACTCCTTCCATAGAAGGTGTGCCACAGCAGTCTCCTTCTCCAGTCCTTTCAAAACAAATTAAAATTTCAATACCCAATCACCACAGATCTTGAGGGGTGAGGAGAATAGGAGGGAATCCACTAAGGTGCTCATCCTGTTTCCCTTAAAGCAGCAGCACTGGGAACTTGCATTGATAGCAATCCAAGCCAAGGAGAGATCAATAAATTCAGATGACATCTCTGTAGGTAACAGCTTCTCACATTCCCACTCCCCCTCTGCCCCCCAAAAAAATGAATAGATGTAGTGAAAGCACACACAGTTCTCAGACCCCTTTTTCCCATAAGGCTCAACAGATGTTGGCTTATGGATGGTTTGCCTGCACATACTACTATTAGCTGTACATTTTACCAGTACAAGCAGGGAGGGAAAGAGAAAAAAATTATCTATTCTAAGGAAATAAAGAGATTTTCTCACAGCTACATCTCAACATGTTTTTCAATTTTTTCTTCTCTTACTGTTTACGAGAATTTCAGTGAAAGTGTTGACTAGAAGATGAAATTGTATAATTTCTATTTCAGTGAATGCAAAGCTTTAGTTTTTACAAATCATCGTGTTTTCCCATTAGACCTCTGTGAGGAAAAAGAAGAGTTGTGATATCATGCATATATACAATATGATGTGCATGAAGTACATAAAAAAATAAAATTAAAATCTCCAAGACAGATGTAATAAGAGTTTTGCAGAAAAAGTTACCAACATTATCATACTAGTTCTAATTTATTCTATTTCATGCATTTAGATTTATTAACTTCATGCCTTATGTTGGTTACAGAGTGTGGCTCTGCATTCCTGAGTCAGCTGACAATGAACAGTTAAGTTCCAATAAATTGGAAAGGTGAGGTAGGGTAAGCCTAACTAATGGAAGAAAATGATGCCACTGCAAATCCAATACACCACAGTAAAGCAGCAGCAGCACAAAAATATTCCACCATATGTTTCAAGGGCTGGCTGAAACTTCATGCAGAAAGCTTTGATGTTTCCACTGTAATTGAGAATGTCAATACTTCCAGGGTAGAGAACTTGCTTCCGTCAATTAAATACTTGATTTTCAGACTCCACATAGGGAGAATGTCTGCTTCCTCAAATTCATTCCTCACCAGCTCACCTTATGTTGTCTTAGAGTATGTAAGACAGGGGATGTGCCACTGTACTTCTGTGTTTTTGTAACACTGTGGCTTTAGAGTAAAGGGCAAAATGGGTGTATGGCAATTTTCTAATTCCGAAGCCATCTGCACTGTCTTCCCAACAGTGCAAGTGGAAATTTGTGTAAGAATCAGATAGATTCCAAACATTTTGGCAAACTGAAAAAAGCACAACAATTTTACAAAATTTTTACAATTTTGTAAAAATTATACAAAAATTAAGGCCTTATCCATGGTGAAACAGCAGTACACCCCATAACAGAAGCTTATGGGAAGATCCACAGAAAAACAAGACCTAGAGGCACTGAAAAGAAACCAAACTCCTGGGGACAACTGGCTCCATCTCCCTGCTCAGTCCAAAGCTGCAATTTACAGTTTTTGGGGATAGCATACCCTTTTTCAGAGAAGCAAAAAATGGGAAAACTGGCAATGCTTGAATATCACAAAATAAATAGGTTTAATGCTTCTCTCATCTGGTACCATGCTTTCCCCTTGAAATCAAGCTGCACGGAAGAATTTGGGCAGTAAATCCACATTAAGGCACTGAAACAAAGAGCAGTCTCATTTTACAGAAGTTGCAAAGCACATAGGACCTCCTAGCCAAGAAAGTAGGGACTTTTTTTCTCCTCCTGCCTTACCCCTATGTTTTTGGGGTTTTTTTTAAGTTCAGAAGAGAATACTTTCAAAGCAGCTCTGATCTCCACTTTGATCTGCATCATTAAGCAGCCCCACATCAAGATCACTTCCAAATGAACTTTGGGTGGCAGATTCACACCAGCACCACATCTAATGCTCTGCATCTTTGAATGGCCATTCTGTGACCATTCAGAAAAAGAACCAAAGCTGAAAGCAGTCTAAGGCAAACATCCCAGGAAATATGTACACCCTGTATAACCTGTCCTCAGTGTTGTTTTGGTGACATTGTTGCAAACCACCTGCTGCAAACCTTCATGCAGAGCACAGGCCTCTACTTCCCTTCTGCTCCCCACTAAGCGATGGATGGGATGTGTCCTAATTTTGCAGCTCCATGACAGATGGGAAAAGTCTGAATTAAAGTGAACTCTGTGAAGATCTGTGTCTAATGCTTGTGATATTAAAGACCAAAAACCCACTCCTTGCATATGTTAACATAGTTCTACTTTGCACAGTTAAAAATAGAGTTAGTCTGACTTGAGGGATCTGAGCTTGGTCATACTGTGCACACACATTAATTTCTTTTATTTTTTGCCAAATTAAAAAGTTTTCTATCTGTGCTACTATATTTCTGTCATAAAAGATCAAGAGACAGCTACACTCTGAGGATTAAAAGTAAAACTGTCTTGAGGCAGAAAATCAGTTAATGTTATCAAGACAGTCCAACTTTATTCAGAAGCCCCTGAGGCACTACAAAAGAAGAGTGTCCCCCCTGAAATCCTTACTACATAAACAGATGTCCAGGAAAATGGTGAGAATTGAGCCAGGAGAAGAGAAAAAAAAAGGAGGAAAAAGACACAGCCATAACCTCCTCATCCTTCAGGAGGAGAGCCCAGAATATCTCAGTGCTGCTGGTCAATAAGCCTGATGAACCATGGCATACAAAAGTGATCTGTATGCCCCTCCTCTCTATACCCAAATTCTCCCTCTTCTCCTCCCCCCATCCCACTCACTTGCAATAAAAATTAAAGCACATGTTCGACCATGCTAGATTCACATCACAGTGGCAAATGTTGAAACAAGCAAAGCAGTCACTGCCTGGTAAAGTTACAAACCCATCTCCTCCTTTGCTTCAGTTTGCAGAGCTTGGGGCAGAGGCATCTGATCCACTTTATAGGATCTGATGTACTGAGCACCACTCCTATGCCCTGGGGCAGCACCAAGCAGTTCCATGCCTGTCTTGGTTAGGTTGCAGATCCATAGCACACTCCAAGATAAATTTTACACAAATCAAAACCAATATTTTAATAGACACCTAATCATGGCTTTGCTTGTTTGGTTTTTTTTTCCTTCACACCATGAAAATGGATTAAGAAGGAAAGGTAATAACCTGGATAACTACGTCTGTTGAAATCTTCTGCAAGATTTAGTTCACAAGAAAAAAAAAATCATTTTTTCTCCCCATGAATAACACTTTGGCAACGTGAAAAAAAATTATAGATGCCAGTATAGCAAAACTTCTCACACATTGCCATGGCTTAGCTTCAGCCAGCAACCAAGCACCACATAGCCTTTCATTCATTGTCCTCCAGTTGAGATGGGCAAAAAATTGGAAGAGTAAAGGTAAGAAAGCTTGTGGGCAAAGACAATTTAATAGAGTAAAGCAAAAGCTGGGCACTCAAGCAAAGCAAAACAAGGAATTCATTCACTGCTTCCTGTGGATAGGCAGGAGATCAACCATTCCCAGGAAAGCAGGGTTCCATCAACTATGACTTTGGAACACAAGTACTGTCACTCTAAACTTCACCATCTTATACAGCTTTGCATGCAGAACATGACTCCACATAGTGTGGGGTAACCCTGTGGTCACTCAGGGTCAGCTGCCCTGGCTGTGTCCCCTGCCAGCTCCTTGTGCACCCCCAGCCCACAAGGAAAGCCCTTGGCACTGCTCAGCAGCAGCTAAACCAGCCCTGTGTTATCAACACTGTTTTCAGCACAAATCCCAGACACAGCCCCATACTATTCACTGTAAAATTCTACCCCGGTCAGAACCAGCACTCACAGGAACAATTCTAGTGGTATGTAGTGTATCACCCAATTCGACTACACAAGGACTTGCAGAATCTGGTTTTTGCTTTTTAAATAAAGACTGCCAGGGCATCAAAGGCAAAGAATAGATAGAAAAAAAAAAAGGCCAAATCACAATTTACACATTTCCCCACCTGTTAAAACACTCTATTATGTTAAGATATTGCCATTTTCCTACCATTAGTTTACCTTGGAATATTTGATAGGTAGCCTCTAAAAACTCATGTTCTTACAGTATTTCATCTTGCTGGTTTCATTAAGATAGGATTATAATTCCAGATCTCACAGCTGCAACTAAAGCAGCAAGACTCTATATAAGCACAACCCCCCCTAATACTACTGATATTTTGATTTCTATTTTCAGTATTTCACATGATTTTTAATGGCATAAAATTGAATATTTTTATTGAACAGTAATTTTGTTCATAGGTTGAAGCAATTTATAGAGGAAACTAGATGTAGATTGTTAAGAAAACTAGTGGCTATTGGAGTTTTTTGCATGTATATATACACGCACATATGTATGTATATTTTACCCTGTGGTGAATTTTGACATTGATTTTGACATTAATTTATTTCTTGCTAATTTTTGCAACAGACTGCTTCATATAATGCCAACATAATTCCAGATGCTAAACAGCCTAAACTCTGGAAAGTAAAAAAGTACTAGGTGTACTTCATATTAGAGAGCTCATATAATACATATCAATGAAGTATACCTAAATTTATTTCATGTTTACATCCAAGCTTATGTCACATTTAGTTGAAAATTTCTATTTCTTTTCTAATGTCATACATTAACAGCTAATAAGGGCCTGAACACCCCTTACTTGACATTAGGCATAACAGTATTTCTTATGAGCTCACCCACAGAGAAACTTCATACAATGGCTTTGGAGTAGGGAGGGCACTTCCTTCAGCTCTGCATGCACTGGTGAGCACCCTATCAGTAGGCAGATGAATCAGAGGCTGCTTCTGACAGCTTTTTACCTTGTTAATGATGTATTTAAAACCAGATCTGGACCATTAATGCATTTCACATTGAGCAAAGAAATACTCTGTAGAGAAGGACTTTCAAGTAATGTCTAATTTAAGCTGCAAACTGAACAACAAAGTAGACAGGAGAGTTGCTGGCTGGAGATCTTGACTTCTCTGTAGTACCTTTTTATGCTTTAGCTCTGCAGAAATTAAAGGACTGATACAAGAGCTACTGGATAAACTGCACTTTTTATATAAGCAAGTGTCAGCCTTGATGACAATAAGGATCCCTTCTGGTTTGAAATCTTTGGAACCAATAACAACAGAAGGAGACATGGTTTCACAGAGGGTACCACTAAAACAATAATTTTTTCTTTCACTACTGTACAAAACAATCACCAAACAAAATTGCCTTAGCATAAAACTTGATTTGAACAGCTCTTTCAGCAATGTAATACATAATACCCAAAAGAATTCTCCTAAAAACAGCAAGCAGATTTTTATCAGCTAAGTTATAAACAAATTTTGATGCAGCAAGATGCAATCCACCAGTTTGCTCAAAATGTGATTTTACTTTATTTATTCAGTGTTCAAAAATGTTCTGTCAATATTTTTTCATTTCATGCCTCTCACTACAAATAGGGAGACCATGAAAGGAAGGGAGACTTGAGAGCCTGGAGAATAATACCCAGCCACACTTAGTTACCCACAGCTACTGCCACAATTTGCCCAGGAATTTCTGCAGAGAAGTTTTAGGATTGATAGGCATGCTGAATGACTGGAAATGAAGAGGGGCAGGAGCAGGGCTCTATGAAGGACAAGTGCTGGTAGCTCTCAGATTAGCTAGTTAGTTTTAGATTAGCTGCACATCTCTGTGCAGCTTCTCCAGACACCCAGATTGCAAGACATGACAGGCAATAAACCCAAATTAACCACAAAGGTGGCAAGGGAAGGAGAGACTTCCTGTCTCCCACAGGCTTATCACCTACAAGCTCCTAAGCAGTAGAAAAAAGCCATCACAAGGCCAGCAGGCTGGAGGTGTATTAATGCCAGCTTCCCATGTATTAATTATCAATACACAAAATCCTGCCCAGAGAACTTGGACACGTGTATCCTGCTCCTGGGGCCAGGCAGCTGAACAGGCTACTCAGTCTCACACTCTCCTACACATTTCACTACAAGCAGTTAGGTGCAGAAGTACAAACAACTAAAATCAGTTTTGTTTTAAAATAAAATCATCTTCCCCTTCTATGATGTCTCTGAGATTTGCTACATTGCTGACAACGAAGGGAAACAGAGAGCAAAACATGTCTTGGAGACCCTAAATTCTGTTTGGAACTAGAATCTTCAGCAAAAGTCTAAAAGAAAAGCTTAGAAATGATGCAAGGAAGATTTTCTATAGTGTATATTTTAATGTGGGAACAATTGACATTACAAAAAAGCCCAAAACATCCCATTCTCATAAAAAATACCAAGGAGTTTAGGAAACTAAAGTGTTGAAATAAATTCTAGATTACTTGCTAGGGACATTCTGCTTTGTCTCTCTCAGCAATTAGTTTTCCAAGCCAGAGAAGAATGCAGACTAGGAACTCCAGATAACCCTGTTTATATACTCTGCAATAAAATCTGCCTATTACAACTTAAAACAGAAGGGCATATTAACACAACAGTAGTCAAATTTGGTTGTCGTTATGCTCTTCTACTCTTTCTGATTCTATGTTTAAAACTCTCATCTTATACTTCACAGCTAGTATTACACTTACTCTCTCCTGTTTATTGCTTTGTCCTTTTTATTTTATGAACAATTTGGTTTAAAGCCCTTATTAGAAGTGTTTTCCATTTGTTAAGGGACAGAGAAGCTTTTTTCTAAATTGCTTCCATAATTTATATCTGAACTATTGTCAAATCTGTAAAGAAACAGATTGATTTTTCTTTCACAGTTTTCAGGCTGTCAACACGGAGAATATATCAGAGCTGGATTTTCCACCACTTAACAAACTTTATAATGTTTGATACTTTTTAATTATAAACATTTTTGTAAAATTCCAAAATTCCTTATGAATATGAAGGAATACAGTGGGTGGGTGTTGGATAAGAACTCCAAAACTTTATCTTAATACACTAAAGTATTTCACTTCAATACATTGTTTTATATTCATTTTCACACACTCAATATAAACAACTCACATATCCTCATTTCAGTTACTTACACTTCTTCCAGAATAGAGAATAATAAAGCAATATATAAAAACCATTTACATTTTTTACGGAAGTAATTTCTGAAACTGGAACTGCTATAATAGGTAATTGTTAGCAAAAAGAAACTTAGAAAATGTGAAAGCAGAGACACTAACCATTTATGCCTACTAGAAAGACACACGTAGCTTCAACAAAATCTGAGGGCCAGCATTAAAATTAGCAATGCATCCCACTGCAAAAACAAAACAAACCACCAAATATGGAAGTCCTACTTCATAAACAATATTTTAACATAACCCTGAATAACAAACATGAGACTATTTGACAATATAAATCCCTTAGCTAATCAGGCCCCATGTGAAATACTATTTTTTAAAATCTCTAACCATCATGTTCAGGATTAGACAATAGAAAGCCAAAAACAAGTACATGAGACCAAAAGAAGTGAATAGCTCACAGATGGACAAAGACAGCCTGCAGCCAAGGACCTGGAAAACATGGGCAGAAGTCTCTGTTCTCCCACAGACTTTGCATAACTCTGGCCAGTCATCCCACATACAGCCTTGCAGTGCAGCTGAGACAATCTGTCAAGGGTGACGTTTTCCAACACATTCTTTGCTGAAATAGGGGACATTCTGACCTTCCTCAGCAGCAACCACTTGTGGCACATTTTTGTTCAATTTCTTGCTCCAGCACAGAGGCTTACCTGAGCACTATGAGGTGGGCAAGGAAAAATCCCTGCTGAAAACTGCTCAAAGCTTTGTTGCAGAGTTAATTGTCCCCTGGTTTAGGGGCCTTTGGCACAGGAGTCATCAGGCAGTGCTGGCACAAGGGAAATGGTGACAACACACAGCTAAGGCACATGAACTGATCCTCCTTTTCACAGGCACAGTGGCACTCCCACAGTGCACCCTCCAGGGCTGGCATCCATCTCCTGCTCCTGAGATTTTCATCCTCTAAGGTCCTCTTCTCCAGCCACTGTCACCTCACATCTTTCACCGCAGCAAGAGCCATGATGTCAGCTAAGAAGAGTCAGAATATTGTTGAGAATTAAATAGAAAGCATTTGATTCCTCTGTTGATTTTGTCCAGAATGCATCAGGGAATTCCTCACAGACAGCCTGGCTGAGGGGTGGCAACAGTAACTATTAATGGTGACTTGGGAGGGGAGATCAAGGCTGGGTGTACCACAAGTTTTACTTCTTCTAGCCAATTTATCACCAGTCTTGGAATAAGAAAAATAGAAGGAATAAAACCATAAATAAGAGACCCATAAAAAGAAGGTAGTAGCACCTCCAATTTTTTGAGATGTTATGAGGATAAATACATTAAGGATTATGAGATATTCAAAAGCTATAGTAACAGGGGAGATAGAGGTAGCTAAGATAGATAAACTGCTATAAAAATGCAGAGAGACTTTTAAAAGAAACATCCAGCTATGTAGAGAGCACAGTACTTTTGTAGTTACTATTTATGTGCCATCTGTGAACAAGGAAAGTATTTAAATCAGGTTTTTTTCTCACTTGAGCTGGGCAAATAATGTGAAATAATTTCTTGTAAACCATCATCCAAATGTAGATTTTTCTTGATTACCTCCCTGTTTTGTTGACCCATTTTACATATATACTATAATACAAGTATATGTTTCTTTGTCTGAACAGTCAAATGTATGGAAGGAACATGCATTTCCCAAGATTTTGATAACTCCTCTGTGAGTTTGGGAGTGGGAAAAAATACCACTGACATAAGACATCAATCCCAGGGAGCAAATAGCAAGTAGGGTATAGGAAATAACTAACATAATAATTATTAGATAGCTGCATGCACCCAGACAGACAGTCAGCCAAAATACGTTCTGTCTAATCTATTTTCATGATAATTTTTTAGCAACAAAGGCTTCTGTTCATGTGAGTTTCTACACAGATAATTCATTATCTGGATAAAAGGACCATATTCATTGAGTTGCTTGCTTCAAATAGATTTTCTCCAGCTCAGAGACAATAGCACCAACAATACTGTGAGACTATAAAGACACAGTAAAATGCTATAAAACCAAGCCTTATTTGCTTGTGTTGCTGCTGTGCTGTTCATATGGCTTAAGCAGCTCTGTGACAGGGTGTCTTGTGGGAAATAGGAAACAGTTAAGGTGAAGGGAGACACAAATCCTGCTCACTTAAATGACTTGGGCATTTTTACAGGGGTTGTTCAATTGGAAAGCATCCCTACTCCATGGAAGGGAATTCTCAGAGGGTTACTCTTTATGAAGTAAAATAGAGGTGGAATGACAAAAATGAGAAATTATCACTTCATAGGTAAGAGTAAAAACCATATAATATTTTGTTTTGGTAATGGGCTAAGTATGTTTAAATTCCAGGAAACCTTTATGTTTGATGCTTCTGTTTTCACAGATTAACACACAATTGCAAAAGTCCCCAGAGCTCCATTTCTGCTCTCTGGATATCTTCAGCCACCATTTTAACAATAGAGAATATCATCCCACTGGGAAAGAAAAATATATAGAAATAAAAAGGGTCTCTGCCTCATTAAATTCTTTGTGAGGTGCCCTACAAGTGCCATTCTCTCACTCAATGACCAGACCAATATCTTTCAAAAAATTTGTTTTATGGTTTAGGTTTGTTGGTTGAGGGTTTTTTTTTTTTCTTGATCTAAGAACAAGGTTATTCAGTAGAAACACAGATTGCTCAGGTGGATGAGCTAAACATAAAGTGGATTTAAACATTCACATTGTCATTCTTCCCCTCTCCCCACACAGCTTCATTAGATTGGCCAGGGTTGGTTGGTAAGTGCTTCCTTATAATTCCCATTTTGTCAGCACTATGGTATCACTGCAGCATCTGCCACAAAGAGACAAAAAAATGAGTGGGAAGGGGTAGTCAAATAAAAAAATTCTTAAAGACTGTAAATCACCATAGTATGGAGAATATGGTGAGAGAAATCATTAAAAACATATCAATCAGTGGGAGCAGTTTTGTTAAGAGGAGAGAGGATCATGAAAAGAAAACAAAAATTGATTATGTTGAAGGTCTTGAGCACTATACAGAGAAATGCCTCTAAAAATGCATCTGAAGCACTGTGTGAGGTGGCCCAGAGGTCTAGCCCAGCATGAATTTCTTCAGACACTGCTCATAATTGGGCTTTTTCTTTTCACTGTAAAGGAAAGATGTCGATTTCCCATTCTATTTAGAACTCTGTCTCTCATCACAAAAGAAAGGCTTGTATTATATTATGCACTTGCTGAACTGGACCATCCTCAGGCCCTTATGTGCCTGCTAGGCAGATGGTACATCCCTCAGCTGTTTGAATATGAAAGCTCAAAGAGTTCCTAAAAACACCAGGGAAATAAAGAAATAGTCAAGAGGAAGTGAGAGGGCAGAAAAGATCAAAAGGGCTCAGCAGTAGACAGTTCCAAGGTATTTTCTTAATCAACAAATCCAAACGTGCTGGAGGGGGAGCCTGCACCACTCAGCTCTTGTTGTGTAACTGAGGATGCCTCTGATTTTTGTGTTACATATCTAAGAGAATGCTCAGTACATTCTTTGTAGTACAACTTACAGTTGTACTTTTCAGTACAACTTTACAGCACCAGGAGAAACAGAAACAATGTGATGTTGAGGAACTTCCTAAGTCCCAGGCAAGACAAGAGCTACAGCCATTGGCTAATAAATCAGGATATCCTTGTGACTCTTGACTTCATGGGAGGTTTTCTGCTGCAAACACGACTATAGTTTGTGTAGGTCACCACAAATGTGAATAGTCTTCAACAGCAAAAGCTTTCCCAGTATTTTTGGAAGACATCCTTTCCAAGGTTTTTAGTCTTACTGTAATAACCTTTTTTTGTTTTTTTCAGTATCCTAGTACAGGTTAATATTACTTGCAGCTCTTCTGAAATCTGGGTGTCAATTCCCTTCAATAGGAGGGATTTTCAGCTCATCTCAGCAGGTATGTAGAAACCCTAACTTGAAAAAATATAGAGCTTATGTTTAAAGCAGAAAATGACAGTTTTAATATTTTTAAGGACTATATTTACACCCACTGAAAAACCTACAGTTCAGGAAAAAAGCTGGTAACCTGAAATGCGTTGATAGAGAGGAATATTTTTTTGAGATTTGTTTGGATTTGTTCCAATTTTTACAGCAAGCAATTAGTATTTCATTGGATAAATGGAACCTCTCAGGCCAGGGCTGTTCTTCAGGACAATGGTGTCCCAAAGAGAAGTAAAAAACCCCCACTATTTTCCCTGAAGAGGCTTCAAGGAACATTCTCTGATTCAAAAGCAAAACCCTTTATCTCTTCAGAGCTAGAGAGCAGCAGCTTGCAGCTGATTCCTGTTGAGTCTGCCATAGCTGCATGGGCACCCCTTCACACACTGCTTTCATTCTTCATTAGACCCCAGAGATTTTAAAAACCATGTCACTGCTGGATTATTTTTTTTTTAATTGTTGAGACTGATAGTGGAACACAAATCATCCAAATGGGCATTACCAGAGCTGGTCTGCTACAGTTAGCATAATGTACATAAATACCCACCACTCCTTGTTTTTCTATTTGTCTGGATTTGTCTGATTTATTAATACACAAATAATCAAAAGACCCCTGAAGTTCTGCATCTCTTCTCCCTGATATAATCAATCCCTGCATAAAGATAGCCAGCACCTGAAAGTGACAGCAATACTTGCAGCCTGTGAAGCTGAACAGTAGATTCCATCTTTCTGATGGAATTGTATGGAATATCACAGGCAAAAGTCTTCTTTTTCCTTTCACATTTTACTGTAAAAGTATATACAAACACTATGGAAAAAAGATTAGGAGGTGGTAAAAAATACAAGGCTTTTGAGCAGGGAGAAAGCTTTTGCACATTGAAAAATCTCTACAGAGATCTAGAAAATAAGCAAAAAATGAAAATACAAGGCACAAGATTTGGCTAATGTGGTTTTGGAAGTGTCTGATCAAAGATATGGGAGTAAAAATGAATGTGCACTGAGAAATCATAAGGCAACAAACTATATTAGTTTATTCAGTTACATGACAGTGATAATTGATGTAAAATAAGCAGATACAGTAATGACAGTCACAGGGGAACAGAAACTGAATTTATAAATAGATTTAGTCTGTTAAATAAACAAAGGGAAACAATCAGCAATGATTACAAACAGCTTATTTAAGCAGTCTTTAATATGCTCAATGGCTTGGAGAAGACAAGCCTTTTTAAAAGTGATAAAAATTAGCCTCTCCATTTGGGGAATAGTTAAGAACCATAGATAAAACCCTGAGGTTTGGGTCCCATAGTAGTAAAATGGAATTTATCAATAATGCTAAGTTTGCCCTCTATGTATTAGTTAACATTCACCTTCCAGTAAAAGCTGCAGCCATTGACCCCAATAAGGAATTTTTCTTCAGTGGGTCTTCTGGTAAGGGTAATATTCCACTTCTGCTGTAATTTCTAAAGTTGTGAGCTTAAGCTTCTAGGCAAAGGTATGCCATAACACACAAACAGCTAGAGGTGAAGTATTATAAACAGAGACTCTGAATGATGCAGTGAAGGAATTATGCTCTCACTTGCTGTGGATACTCAAAAATGTTTCCTCTGTTCTCTCATGCATTTACCATGTCTCTGCCACCTAGGGCAAAGTTAGATCAGATAGGAGTATCACAGATAAACATCAATACAAACAGGCTCAGCTCACCAGCAGGGAAGAGAGTGCCTCAAACACACCACCAAGCTTCAGGTAGCAGAGCACTCGGCATCCCATCACTAAGGCTGACCTGTCTCCATGTCTCAGTCCATCTACATCCTGTTTTCTGTTGATTGCTCCTGATGCATTCAGTCAACACACAAGAATAACTTGTGGAAGTGCAGTTCAGCTCAATTCTAGATAATGCAGTAGGGAAAAGAAGTAGAAAAAAATCCCTCAAAATTCAGACAAATAAAGAAGGGAAAAAAACTCCTAGAGAATAAGTTAGAAGTGTTGTGGTGTGCAAAATCCTGAAATCAACTGTCAGAGGATCTATGTCCATTTAGCCTGCCTCCCAGTGTGACCAGGTTTCCACCTCTGAACAACTTAAGCAACTCTCTCCAAACATAATTCTAGCTCTGGAAAAGACAGCCAACATAAAATGTGCATTTCTTACAGATCCTATGGGGATTTATTAAAAAAACTTCCCAGTGTGAATTAACTAGCTGGAAAGAGCAGGGGAGAAAGTGGAAGTGTCCCATGACTGCTGCTTGGGCTCCAGGGCTGAGGAACATAGCAGAACATCAGGCTTACTTCAAAATGCTTTACCTTCCAAACTTCCATAAAATTCCTGTTACAACACTGTCATACCCAATTATTAAAAACATTTCTTCTATTTCTGCACAGTTTTAGCACACTAATCCTTTCCTACAAGTGATATCCTAGCCTTGAACACACTGAAAAGGACTCTTTTCCAAGAAAGCAGATTTTCTTAGAGTGAATTAAGATGGGATAAAAGCTGATGCATACTGTGTTTGACCAACAGAGAAGAACCATTCCCGAGCGAACCAGCATCCCATGGCAACCCTCACAAAAGACTATCCAGACAAGCTGACTGTGATAATGCCAGAAAGCAGTCACAAGTGCCAGTACCTGGCAAGAAGAGACAAAAAAACAGCACTGAAGACAGAACAGCTGAAGGGGGAAAATTTCTATTAGCTCAAACCAGAAATATCATCTAAATTGTTTCAATGCCCCCTGTACATTCAAATGTGCTATGGGATTCACAACATCTGAACCAGAGAGAAGAGGTAGAGAAGCAGAGAAGAGAATGATCAAAACAATTCTTATCTCATTTGCTGCTCCTGTGTTGTGCCAAAGTGGAATGCAATATGGAGATTGTTTACCCAAAGTGATGGTGCTTTGTTCCCTTGGCCTGTCAGGGCCAAGCACAAGTCCAGACTGTCAGGCAGGAGACAGTCACAAGATTTTGTTCAGTTGAGTGTTTGTGAAGTTTCAGTTTTGATGTAGTATAATATAGTATAGAATAATATAGTATAATAAAGCAATTAATTAGCCTTCTGATATCATGGAGTCAGATGCATCATTCCTGCCTGCCACAGGGGTTGCCTTGAATCTGCTAATGTGCCACTCTTGCTCTGCCTGGATGCTCAAATACTCTGTTTGAACAAGAGGAGTACAGGCCCTGAAAACAAGCAAGAAAACTTTGGCAGCCTTCCTCATTAATTCTATCTTTCCCCTTTGTCTGCACAAGGCCTCTTAGAGAGCTGAGCCTCAGGGTCACTACCCCATCACCACCCCACATCCCCTCATTGCAGGGTGAGCTTTACTCCTTCCACTCTGTCTCCCACCTCAGAGTCTACAGGGACACCAGAAGGACTGAAACTGCAACTAAAACCAAAAGTTCAGGGAGAAACACGACAGAGAAAACCAGGAAGGGAAAGCAAAAAAGAAAAAGAGGAGAGCACTGACAGAGCTCAGAAAAGACTTTGACTAAAAGCAGTAGTAGCTGGATTCAGAAATCCCAAAAAAAACCCAGGCAAAAGGGTCACTCTACCTGATTCAAGTACTGCAAAAATGACATATTTCCTGCTACTGAGGAACAAGTGTAATGAGCTCTCCAGAAGAACTGTTTCCTGTCACCCATAAGTTTTTTGCTCATTCCTCCACACAGTGATGGGCTTGGTACATCCTCTTCCACTCCCCCCCTGCTCTCCAGCCTAGGGGTTCACAGTCACCCTCCCACTACCCTGCATGCCACGGGCTCCACCCCTTAGCAGAGATTGCAGGTGTGTGCTGAGAGATTCTGGGTCCTCTCCTCAGTGTGGGTTCACCTCCACCCCACTCCCCTGCCTTTTAGCAGAATACACAGTGCTCACTCCTAACTGCCTGCTATTCAGACAATCTGAAAGGATCAATCATCCAGTTTAAAGGCACCATGGTCAGCCAGTCAGAGCAAGACAGGAGAGAAGGATTGGTGCAAAATATTACCATGTGACAAGCCTAGAAAGTTCAGATGTTGGAGGAGGACTTGGACAAGAAGAAGTAATTGGGAATATCACAGCCAAGCAAAGGTACAGCTCTGAGAAGAATTAACCTATGATACAAATACAATGAACACAATTTGCTTTAGTTCTCCAGATCAATCTAACCTGAGCAGACAACTACTGTGGTTACACTTTAATTGCTGTCACAATGTCTAGTGCACCTAGAAAGAATAGAGGAAAATTTAAACAAGTGAGCCAATGACAGAAGAGGTGAAGATAAAACAGCAAGTTCTGTTTCATCTCTGCAGTCCTTTCTTAAATGTTTTGGGTGTCTTTTAGTTGGATGCATGAATGTTAATATCTCAATGCATTTACTAAAATTGCTGCAATGTTTCCATACTAATTTTGTGTAACTATTTGTCTTCTTTTACTAATGCAGCATACTTGGATAAGACTCCAGAGACCAGGAAAAAAATTGCTGTGAGACATGCCAGCAGAACATCCATGTACTTCAAGTGATGTTTCTATGGGTTGATACCACTATGGCCACAAGACAAACCTGTATCAAAAAGCAAGGCAGAAGGGGAAGGAGAATGTTTATCTGTCCACTCTGCAACAATATTAAGCATTGCTGTATTTCTGTCTCCTGCTAAAGAGGCACCTCTGACTCCTCATCTCATTGGAAAATTCAAAAATACTTGATTTTTGATAGTTATATATGCAGTACTGCTCTGTAAGTACAGTTATTAAAGTGCTACTCACAACACTGTTGCAACACCATATTAAATTAATCCCTTTATGTACCTCCTAGAGCTTGTGACAATGTCTTGCCAATACCTGAGGGTTACAGGACATATGTTACCCATTAATCATCTGCAAAGTTTTATATATACCACCTAGAGGGATGTAATAAATACAGACCAGAAAGAGTATGGAGGTTGAAGTCAGCTGTAAAAGTTCACTTGCCATTCCTAACAGATCTATCAAAGTGCCTCTTTGACAGTGACTCCTGTCCAGAGACATGAGACAGATGGGACACTGTTATGGAAAAAAGGGTTGCCTAAAGTTCAAGAGAAAAATTGAGAACACTCAGTCATGAAGTAATCTTGTAATGATCCAATGCCAAACAGCCCTGGAAAATTTTTACGTGAGAATTTCTATACAGATTAGCCACTATATTTGAGATTATGTTCATAGCTGAATACAAGAATGGTGTCACAAGATTGTAGTGAGGTGGTAATACCTCTGTGGTACTGTATTTTAGAAGGAGAAAAAGACACAAAAACCCCCAAAAACAACAAAACCAAAGTGACTTCAGCACTAGACTAGAGTGAGAATACGCAGAATATATGTGAGCCCTGCAGGCAGGAGCAGTGAAGAAGGAGGAGAAGGAAGTTCTCCAGGTGCCAGAGCCCTGCAGCCCATGGTGCAGACAATGGTGAGGCAGGATATGCCCCTGCAGCCCATGGAGGTCAATGGAAGTGCAGAGATCACCTGCAGTCCATGCTGGAAGCAGGAGGATGCCCAAACGAGCCTGTCACTCTGTGGGAAACCCATGCTGGATCAGGTTTGCTGCCAGGACCTGTACAGCCATGGACAGAGGAGCCCATGCTGGAGCAGGCACCTGCCAGGACCTGTACAGCCATGGACTGAGGAGCCCATGCTGGAGCAGGTTTGCTTCCAGGACCTGTACAGCCATGGACTGAGGAGCCCATGCTGGAGCAGGTTTGCTTCCAGGACCTGTACAGCCATGGACAGAGGAGCCCATGCTGGAGCAGGTTTGCTGCCAGGACCTGTACAGCCATGGACTGAGGAGTCCATTCTGGAGCAGGTTTGCTTCCAGGACCTGTACAGCCATGGACTGAGGAGCCCATGCTGGAGAAGGTTTGCTGCCAGGACCTGTACAGCCATGGACTGAGGAGCCCATGCTGGAGCAGGTTTGCTGGCAGGACCTGTACAGCCATGGACTGAGGAGCCCATGCTGGAGAAGGTTTGCTGGCAGGACCTGTACAGCCATGGACTGAGGAGCCCATGCTGGAGAAGGTTTGCTGGCTGGACTTGTGACCCCACTGGGGTCCCACATTGGACACTGCACCCCATGGAAGGGGCCCACACTGGAGCAGCTCACTGAGAACTGCAGCCCATAAGAAGGACTGACAATGGAGAAATCTGTGGAAGTCTGTCTCCCATGGGATGGATCACACACTACCGAGAAGGGGAAGAGTGTGAAGAAGGATCAGCAGAGAAAACATTAAAGTTAAGCCCAATAAGATATAAGGGGTGGGGGGTGACTTTTAAGACAATTTTAAGACTTAGTTCTTATTTCTCATTATCCTACTCTGATTTGATTGGTAATAAATTAAACTAATTTATTCAAGTCATCTGTTTGGCCTGGGACAGTAATTGGTTAAGGATCTCTCCCTGTTTCCTTATCTCAACCCATGAGCCTTTCATTCTATTTTTTCTTTTCCTTGTCCAGTGTAGAAAGGGAGTGACAGAGTGGCTTTTGTAGGTCCCTGCCATCCAGCCAGGGTCAACTCACCACGACTCACTAGCAGAACATATAACAGCTTGTTTTGTACTTATGCTTCATACCTTTGTTTAACATTTAGTAATCTTTTCTAATCATCTAAGAAAACTTTAATACACAAGGTGCCCACACAAACAATGGACTCACTACAAGTCTCATTCCTGAAAATTAATGTGAAGATGATTTTGCTATCCAGTAAAGAGAGAAGAAATCTTCACATTTCAATAATTAGAGGTCATGCTGAGGTTGGAGATGTGCTCTGTCAAATGAGGGTATTGAGTTAAATAGATAAGAATTGTCAATAGTTGCTGCCAAATTTGAAATTACCAGCCTAGTTTACCATTATTAGCAGTGTTGCCTTAATAAAACCACAAATATGCTCACAGTCAGAGATAATCAGGACTGTATTAAAACCAGAATTTGAACTAGACATAGAAGAGTGCACAAGTTCCACACCTGCAAATTGCCCAGAACAATGGGTCTCTGAATATCATTCAGGTGACACGGGGGGAAAACATCAAGTTCCCATCCTTGCCCCCAGTCACTTGCAGTAAGCAGGCTGGCCTATCTCCTCCTCTAGGCCTGATTTTTTTAATTATAAAATAAAATTATAATTATAATTATTATTATTATTATTTTATGTCTACATTAGTCTAAAATTTGTATGAGGGTGGAGAAAATAATTTAAATAGCACACCTACCAATTTTCCACACTTATATTACCCATGCCTCTTGGAGAAAAACGGATTGAGATCCTTCACAATCATTACCCAGAAAGTGGGATCTAGCATCAGGCAGAAGGAAAATGGTGCTCTATCTATCTACATAATGTATCATTTTGTAATATATGGTGTACTCTTATTGCAACATTATATCAATTATTTACCAAAAAAAGCTTTAATAAATTTAACTATGTTGCTCCCACTTACCAACCGCTTTAGAATAATTTAAAACTCATTTCCTGATGCACTGAAATTATTCTGAACTGTGCATGCTGGCAAACACAAAAACCTTTTTACTCCCCATTTGCAAAATGACATCTACTCTATTTCCATCTTTGTTTTCAGACTCAAGATTACTTTAGCACTTTATTTCTTAATGTGTCAAATAGCTTAATCAAAAACCAGAGTAACACTTACTCAAACCCCATAGATTCAAAGTTACAAAAGCTACACATAACATTCTACCAAAGTTGCATATTAGACAAAAGAAATCATATAACCTTTCTTCCTTTCCCTTGTAGAAACATCCCCTCTGCTGAAAAGCCTGCAAATATTGGTAAGAATATGAAGGGGGAAAGCCTGATGGATTTGTTACTACAGAACACCTGCTGCATGGCTACAGTGAAAGGCAGCTTTCCATTATTAGCTGAATTTTCTACCAACTCCCTCTTTCTATTAGTGTAAGATCACTCTTGTTCTGGTCTCAGGCACACGAATACAAAGAGACAATAAAAGCCATCAGTGCTGTTGCAGCCTTTAGCATTTGAAGTTTTAGCAGTCTGAAAAACGAAAAGCCAAAGAGTATGGAGAAAAGGGTGTTTTCTTTACTTCCTTTACAATCATTCTACACATCAGAATCAAATACAAGCAAGAGACCTCGGAGAATACTTAAAAATAAGCATTTTAATACCGACACACTGGCATTTATTTCATCACAGATTTCTGCCACAGCTTCACACTCTGCTTTTTGCCTTCCAATTCTCTCTCCTGGGAAAGGCTTATTCACCTGCTTATTTTAGAATCCAAAGGAAAATACTGCATACTCAGAACTAAATATGTATGATTGTGATCAGGAACCAAGGGTTTGCTTTTTAAAATCATAAGCAAGGTCAATAAAACATATTACTAAAATGAAGTACAGTGTCCTGCCCTAGACACATGACCATTCCTAGAGAGTCCAACGTTTGTAATTTTCATTTTTTGAAGCGATTTATTTTTTATCATTTCCTATTTATTTATTCAGACAGTACTTCCACTGGTTTTTCTCTTTATTATTGTTTTGCAAAACTGAAGGGGCAAAGAGCAAACCAGCTCTGGCAGCACTGACAGAGCGAAATGAAAGGCTGTTGTAGGTCCCAGGTCAGAGTGCTGGAAACAAGAGTGTAGTCTGAAACTAAATTCAGGATGTAATGAAGAGGTAAAAAACCCCCAGACTTAGCATGTCAGGAGGGTGGTGGGAATGTCAGCTGAGAGGGCTGTGTGTGGAGGTGAAGGATAGGTAAGGAACCCAGATACAGAGGCTTTTGACAAGTAGCAGAACTCAGAACTGTATGCAAGCAAAGAAAAGGGGACAAAAGGACTTTCTCAGTGTACCAGAACCTGAGTGAAAGAAAAGGTTGGGTGGAGTTGACAGAGGAGGATTAAGACAAGGAAAAGGTGGAAAGAGACAGCCTAGGTGTATAAGCTCAAAACACTGCAGAAAGGACAAAGTGCTCGGCTGTGGTATGCAGCTGGCTAAAGGGCCTCAGGAGTAGGAAGTAGCAAAGAGGAAGGTGGCAAGAAACAGCCTGTGACAGGGAATCAATGATTGACAGTGACAGACTGCAGAAGGAGCCAAGTTAAAAAAATTGATGCTTCTTTAAAAGGATTGGTTTGATCCATGACCATAAAAAAACCATATTACTTGCATTTGCATGGTTACCATAGAGCATCACTGCTCAGCAGAAGCATTCCTGTACGATGCGAGAGTATTTGCAGACTTAAATACATTTTCATTTCTTTAACTTCTATTCTGGATGTCCCAGTACTTATAAAATTCTAGTTTAAGACAATTATACCACATCTCTAACAGCCATTTCCACCATTACCATTTCTGTTGGTGATGCTTTCCATCAGATGAACTCAGGCCTCATTTACAAACTGGGTCGGCACCATTATCTCCATTTTACAGATGAAAAATGAAGGTGCTGTAGATCAGTCTGCATTATTAATGTCAACTCTCAACCCTTAATTCATTTTACTGTCATTTTCCTTGAAATATTCATTTTTACTTCTGCTATAAGGGTATTTTTGTCATGTATTTCTAATGCATGTCAAAAGTACCCAGAGCATAGTAGAGGCCATTTTTAGCATTCTCATTCTCTAAATAACATAATAAAGTTGCACAGTGCCAAACTCCCACACTAACTAAAAGAAATCCACTCTCCCCTGAACTTACCTCTCTGGCTGAACATGTTCCACCTTAACTGTAGCATCTCTAGGGAAAGCTCCTTTGTGTTTCCCCAATTCAACTTGTTCTCACATCCACATTTTTTCCTCCTAGTCCACACAGCTTGAAAAATGCAAGAATATCATGCTAGGTACTCCATTCAATTTCTATGGCAGGCACCCACTATATCCCGTATTTGAAGCCTTCATTCTTCAGCACCTAAAGAGAACATACTGATTGTGCACTTTTTGCATGTGTATCTGTTATATTCTGGAAGACTTTCAGAAAAGAAGCTGGGATATCTCAGCTGCTTCCTTGGGCAAATTCATATGGACTTTTCAGTGTTTTGAGAAAGGCAAATGATATGGGGCTGCCCTTAAACCCAAGGATGACTTGTAGCAATGTACCAAGATCTCTTCTCCTTCCCATTCTTCTTTTTTCTCAAATGCTAACCCTTTATAAGAGGTTTCTCTCTTCTGAAGTAAGAGAAGTTAGGCTCAATGACCTGAATGCACAGCAACATAACTGAACTTTCTCTTAGGAGGAGCTTGAGGCCTGGCTCCCTCTCTCAAAGAGCACCTGCACTCTTCTACTTCCACATGTACCTTATTTTGCTGCTGCTAGACAGAATACAAGACCTAGCCCCAGCCTTGAAACAAAGATCAGTGAGCTCCCCCCAAAGCCCCGCAGATGCAGATCAAATGTTAACAGGGAGGAGTTAATGCCAGACAACATTGCTGCCAACAGCATGGCTTTCTAACAAACTACAATCTGATGGTGACAGTCAAAACCTTTCTAAAACTCTGAGACTTTTTCCCAGATTTCCTTCTTTTACATAATCCAATAATTTTTTAAAAGTTGCAATTGAAGCTGTTGCTAGGAAAACCTCAAGGCATTGCTCTATGCACATATCTAATGTTACCTGCCAATCCTTACAAAAAATTATGCTCACTGCCTATTCCTCTGCACGTTGGGATTACTGATTCCTCTGAGACAAGGACACCAACCTACCTTCAGATAAAAAAGCTCCTCTTGCACACAAATTCACATTAAAAAATAAAGTGATGATGCCACTTTATTTTTGTCAAGTCCAAATTACAAATGTTGGACTCTCTAGGAATGGTCACATGTCTAGGGCAGGACACTATACTTCATTTTAGTAATATGTTTAATTGACCTTGCTTATGATTTAAAAAAGCAAACCCTTGGCTTCTGATCATATTCATACATATTTAATTCTGAGTATGCAGTATATTCCTTTGGATTCTAAGAAAATTGTTCTCAGTGATTGCATTGCAGACCTTTACTAATACAGGATGGCCTGTTCCTGGAGAGCCACCCCACAGAAAGTAACAAAGAACAGTGGTTAAACAAAACAAAACAAACAAACAAAAAAAAAATCATCAGGCAGAATATTTAAAATACTTATTGAAAAATTAAAACATAAATTCACAAGGCATGAACAAGATATGATCTTTTTCCACAGGCTTCTTGCTTAGCTGCACATTTACTAACACTTCACAGAATTGGCAGAGACTGAACTCTAACAGAAAAACTCAACTTCTTTCAGGTTTCAAGGTCTAGAGATATTAGAGCCATTTCCAGAAAATGAAGCTGATAAAATGTCCATTTGTTGGGTTTTTTTTTTCAACTGGTGTAATTGTCAGAAACAGATTCATTTGGTTGAGATTTTCAATGATACAGAAACTAGACTTCAACCTGAAGTTCAGCCTGAGGCTCACTTACCCATGCAGTAAATGTTTAATCTAATGGAAATAAGAAAATCATGCAGCTTTAAGAAAATGGTGCTTCTTTAGAGAGTGTGGGTGTATGACTGTTGAGGAGGAAAGCAGAGGTCATTTAATTATATTTTCTTCTTTCCTCTTCTCTAGCATTTACTGTCTCTTGTCTAAGTGCACTCTAGGTCTTGACAACTAAATGAACAGATGCTATCCTGTTAGCAGGCTTGTTTTTAAGAATGTTCATTCCAGGAGAAGAGCTTTCTAAAGACATACGGTAAGCTAAATATATTTAAGATTTTTCTCAGCTGGCTTCATCTGTACAGGAATATACTTCTCAGGTGAGATGCTCAGAAAACTCACTATTAAGTTATCAGGGTTAAAATCACCAGGTGAAAGGTACAACATACCTCAGAAAGGGTGAAAGGGAAAAAAAAATTCTCTCTCCTTGTTAGTCCTAGAAATCTGATCATGATTGTAATTGATTTTTATAGTGATATGACACTGCACTAGCTGCAGATCACTGCAATATCAGCCATGTTGATTTAAATCCTACAAAACCTAACACAAAAAGACAGGCTGCAGAGCAGGCGAATGCATGAGGCAACAGCATTTGACACAGGATCAGGAGTCAGGCTGACCACAGTAGGTCACCTGTGACACCAAAAGGCATGCCAAAATGCAAAGGTATTACCACAGTGCCTTTGAGAAAAAAAGCCTAGCCTGCCAAAATAACAATACCTCAGCATTCTACCTGCTCCTGACAGTGGTGCTGAAGAATGCCAGAGCCCTTCTCCTTCTCTAAGGAACATCCTTTGCAGATCATTTAATCATGAGAGAATACAAATTCTGATCCTTAACAGCTGAATAAATATTTCATTATTTTTGTAGCAGCAAGCTAAACATAAAAGCAAAGTATGTTAGCCATGCATAAGTAGGCAGGATCAAATACTCAGAATTGTGTTTGGTTCTCAGTCTTAACAAAAGGATTTTTAGCAGACGACTAAGCACACTAAGTGGCACAGTCAGTCAGATAAAATTAAACAAGCAGACTTGCGTCAGCAACATTAGGCCCTTAGCTATGTGTGAAGAACAATATTAGAAGTGACAGGGGAACAAGTTCCACATAGCAAGCAAAACCCGAAGACTTCTTGCTGCATCAGCAAGGGATGAGAGTAGACACCCGAACACACATCTCCCACCTTTTTTTTGTTTCATCCTTTAGCAAGAAGTCAACTCTGCAAACCCAAGCAACATGTAGATAGCAAGCCATACATCACCACCCAGAACACAGGCATTGAGTGAAAAATAATCTGCTTGCAGCAGCTTGCTTGTACATAATGAAACACCACGTAAATTTGAACTCAACTGATCACAGACACAGGAAAGGCTTCAAAAATTAAAGCAAACTCATAATGAAGAGTGTCCAGTACAGATAGCTCAAATTCCATTCTGCCTTGGACCTTTTTCCAGAGCTTCCATAACTCCATCAGATTAGCCACCACACATTTTCTTTCCCTTAAGGAATGGTAAACATCTTATTAGGACCTTAGAAAATGTATACACTAGTTAAGTGTTACATACCAAGAGCAAGGTAGAAGATGGCAAGATTGTCATGCTTCTCTCATGACCTGACCTGAACTTTGCCAGCAGCTTGTGACTCCACTTACCAGTTTAATTGGTGGGTTTATTTGCTGACCAGGTACTGCTGCTGCACAGGATTGCAAGAGAGCAATCCTTAGCACCCCATCCCTCAAGCAATCCTAAGCACCACATCCTTACAGAAAGTTTATTAACTAGCCAAGTTTCCAGCAGAACCTGCATCTCCTGCCTCATCAGATACCACCACACACATCAGATATTAGGCCATTTGAAAAATCTGCTCCTTCCTTCAGATCTTGTGCCTTTTCTCTGGTGGTAATACTGATACCTAAGGTTGCTATAGGCTACACTAACCCAAGCTGAAATCATGGCTATGAAGCAGAAGTGATCTTGTGAAATCATGATAAGCCTGTCCTACATGAGAGGTCAGACTAAAACCAAAGATTAGAAGAGGCCTTTTCCTAGCATTTCTGCAAAATTGCCTCATTTTGAAATTCCTGCAGTCTTGATACCTTCAATGGTGGCACTGCGTATACAGCATACATACAAAGCAGTACCACATTTTGCCTTCATTTTTAAAGTATAACAGGAAATTTCATATTATCAGAGCAAAAGAGGGATGTTAAGAGACAAGAAAAGGGGAAGGGGAACAAGGTAGCCTGGTGAGTTACCAGCTAGCAGCTCACTTTCCATTCTGACAAGCTCAACATTTCTTTGTCATGATTCTGTTTTTTCTGTATCCAGCTAAGAGTTTCCAAAAATTTTGGAAAGAGAAGGGTACTGAACCACATATCAGTTTTTCTCTTTTGCTATTAACACATGTGAGGAGAGGGGGAGAAAGTGAGAAGGAAGGACTAATTAGAAAGATGAGAATTTGAATTTTTTTCCTCTTTAAATTTTCATGTCAATATATCCCAGAATATCCTGAGTTGGAAGGGACTCAATGATCTTTGAAGTCCAGCTCCCGGTCCTGCACAGAACATCCCAGGAATCAAACCATGTGCCTGAGAGTATTGTCCAAAAACTTCTTGAACCCTCCCAGGCTTGGTGTCATGACCATTTCCTGGGGAGCCTGTTCCAGTGCCCAGCCATCCTCTGGGTGAAGAACGTTTTTTTAATATCCAACCTAAACCTCCCCTGACTCAACTTCAAGCCATTCCCTCGGGTCCTGTCAATGGATACATGATTCAATTTATTTATTACATCAAAGGGAGAGGAAGTGGCTATTTTTTATTAATTTTTTTAATTTTTTAAGTGAAAAAAATACTATTACTACTTACCAAAACAGATGATCTCAATGATTTTCTATAGGTTACATTAGGTAGAACAAGGATAGAACAAGGGTATAAGCTAAATTCACTTAACCAAGGATCAATACCTTTTCTCCTGCACAATACTCTCTTGATACTTACAGAGGACACATTTTTCTTTCCTGAGATATTTCCAATTTTGCAACTCCCCAAAGACCCATATGTTTTTTGCAACTGACCAAGATTTCCAATTTTGAAGAAGTTTAAGTGTGGAAGTGTTCACTTTACAGATATTTTTTGCCAGAATATTATAAATTATTCTGATATTTTCACCAACCAAGGTTGATCTTTTCATGTTCAACCCTAAAGATGAGCAACCAAAAGAAGCAGTCAGTTTCTTTGTGATCAATTCAAAAACAATTGAAGCACAACTAAAATGATCAATGTAAAGAATATACTGTAACACAATTACTGAAGAATGCAATTATGGATCACTAAACCTTTTAAAGGAAGTTCAATCTAAGTTAGAAAATTCCATAACTGTAAGTGTATCTCCATATTAATCTTGCTTACAGCATAGTACACGTCATTAACAGGAATCAAGTTGCCACAGTAGTCAGCTGAAAAGAAAGAGAAGCTTTAGGCACAGATTCAGATGAGCTTATGTGCATGGTGAAAGAAAAGCTTCTGTACTCAGGCATGAGGCTCCTTGCATACAGGAATTTACATTTCACTTTGTTTCATATCTTTTCTCTCTGCTCAATCCTCTAGCCTGTCCAGGTCTCCCTAAGTGGCAAATCAAGCCTCCAGCATATCAGCCACTCTTTTCAGGTTTGTATCATCTACAAATGTGGAGAAATCCAAGTCCTCTCTCCCATTAACCAGACCCTACTAATGAGGAAGATACACAGCTTTGGACCGACCATCAACACTTGGGGTATTTCACTAGCAATTGGCTTCTAGCTACATTTTGTGCCTCTGACCATAGAAATCTCAGCCCACCAGTTCAGCTGATTTCCAATCCTCCTCTCTGTCCAGTTGTATATTCTGTAACATCATTTCAAGGCCAGCTTGAATAAGGCCTTGAGCAACCTGGTTTTGTGGGAGGTGTTCCTGCCCATGGCAGAGGGGGTTCGGCCTAGGTGATCTTCAAGGGCCCTTCCAACTCTTGACATCTTATGATTCTATGATCATCCATTTCCATGAGGGTCCTTCCAAATATCTTTCTAAGGACAGGTTAAATAACATCTACTTTTCCTCCACTGGGCCTCTCATTTCTTCACAAAAGGCTGTAACTTCCCTTCCATAAATCCATGCTGATTACTTCTGTTCACTCTTTTGTCATTCATAGACCCAGAAACAGACTCCAGGAAGAATCATTCCATTTCTCTCCAAGGATGGAAGTAAAGCTGATCAATCCATAGTTCTCTGGATCTTCCTTCTTGCCCTTCTATTAGGGTGTGATACCTGCTATCTTCCAGCCCTCAGTCATCTCCTGATCACTGTGACTTTTTTAATGCTGCCACATCACTCAGCCCTCTCAGCATGCATGGGGGCATCCAGTTCTAGGGACCTGTACATGACCAGTTTAAGCATTCCCTAACCTGATCCACCTGAACTTAGTCTGTCTTCCTAGCTATAGACTTTTATTCTAGTCTCAAGAACCTGGGATTCCTGAAAGGTAAATCTTTATCATTAAATGCCAAGCTGAAGAAGATATTGGTTACCTTCAGACCTTTAAGTGTCCTTTGTTACCAGAGCCTCTACCCTGTTAAGGGCAGAGTTTTCCCTCAGCTTCTTTTTGCTGCTGATGTATTGGTAGAAGATTTTTATGCCACTCTTTGCAACCCCTCATCAGACTCTCCTCCAGGTGGACTTTGGTTTTCCTAATCCCATCCTTGGCATTTTGAACAGTTACTCTATCTACCTACTGTCTTGGCCACCTAACCCTGCTCCTGCTTCTTGCACCCTTCTTTCTGTGCCCAAGTTTTGCCATGAGCTCCTTACTTACCCAAGCAGACCTCCTGCCGCCTCCTGATTGATTTAATGCTCTTGGAGATGGACCTCTCTTGAGCTTTTGAACTTAAGAGCTCTGGAGCTTTTTGAGTCCATTTTCTCCATCTGGCTGGAGTTAAAGATGCAAAGGAGTTAGAAATACCATCCTGAGAATGATATGAACTGGGAGCAGGCCAAAGGCAGAGTAGCACAGGAGAGCACACAATCTATAAGACCCCTGCTCTATGGTCCCTCTATGGCTGGCACAGAATGCAAAGCACAGTGCAATTTCAGTGAAAATACTCTGATGTTGCTCTAATATTATACCTAAGAGCTGTCAGTTGTCCCAGCACACAAAGGTGGATTGCAGCTATCCTTCTTTCTTGTTACCTTACATTCTGGTTCAAAGAGAACAACTGAGAATTGGGGTCTCAGGAGCCAAAAGTCACACTCCCTTTTCTGACCCAAGGCAAGGGGAGGCTCTCCTCATACTTTTAAGCTATTCAACAGCTCTCTTCCTAAATTACTGAGTGTGACTTTACTTCCTGATCCTTGAGAGAGACCCTTGCTATTTCTCACTTTGGTTTCTCTGACCTGCCATGCCTTAGTCTCTCACTGCAACTTATTCCATTAAAGGTCCAACTTTGCTTCACTGTCACTTCAAGTTTCATTTCCACACTTCTAAAATAATTCAAAAGAAATTACTCAAAGATGTTATCAAAAGGTAAAACATCAAAGACCAACATTAATGAAGTTGTAACAACTTAATGCTGCATCACGTGTTAAGCAAAGCCATGCCCTGTTTAGCACTACACGGGTTATTATTAGCAAAAGTTTAAACAGGAGCTTGCTTTGTTTGCCTGTGAAAAAGCACTTATTGAACTCACCAAGCCTCATGCTCCAGGACACCTCCTGCTCACTTATCAGCTGTCTGCAGCTGTACTCCAGGTCTCACTTGCTGCCATAGAGAGGAGAGGAACTGGCCACAGCAAAAAAAATCCCTCCAGCACACCACAGGCCTCTGATGGAGCACAGGACGCCAGCACACTGCACACCATACACACCTGAGGAGGCACAGCCTGCTTTGGGCTCATCACACCCACTAAAAACACTGCAAGCCTCCCCTGTCGACTGATTCAAAACATGGATTGTCCCATATCAGCATCCAGATAATCCAAGAAGTCTGATGTCTGTGGCTCTTGGCCCAAGCAGTTGGCTGATATTCAAACCTCTACATCCATTAGAACACAGTTCAATCACTGAAAACAAATTAACATCTGCAAATCAGTTTATTTTACTGTAAACATGCCCAAAACATCCACCCATCTTTCAAGTACAGCAGAAGCAAAGGCTTGGCAGCTTCCTACCTCAGAAACCTCAGGAGTCTCTCAAAAACTCTGTTGGAAAGAACTACTTCAGCTCCTGTCAAGGCAAAAATCACACTTGCTCTGTCTACATGCACAGCCTGAAATCATAAATCCATGTCCTGCTATTGCAGCCAAGGATACTCCTCAGTACTTATGTCTTGAATAAAACTGCTATAGGTACCCACCACCTTAGGTTGTCTTTATTTGCAGCTCTTTTCACTACTGGTAAAACAGCTTTTTTACTTCTCTGGAGTCATCAAAGGGTCCTTTTTCAGGCTCTTTAGAGCAATCTATCATCTCCAGCTGCCAGTTATTAGTACCTTCCAGGCTGTTTTTATTTCTTCTATAATGAGGCAAATTAGGAAAATATATATAGTTACATGCACATATACATAAATTAGGCAAATATATATATACATACAATCATATATATGTATGTATTTGTTAACAAGGAAGCAAAGACCTTGTTTGTTAGGCTGTTAGACAAAGCAAGTAGAATTTTTTTTCCAATGGAAATGCTTTGAAAAAAAATCAGAAAGTGGCTCGGAATCGATATAACTTCCTCAGTCAATCCTGCAATAAATCCAAACCAAGGAAGATAACTGCAGACAAACTGAGTGAAAATTAAGTCTCTTAAGAGCTGAAAAGCTACACAACACTTGAGCATGGCAAGAAAAACATTGACCAAATGTTTCAATTATGAATAACAATAATTTTTAAAAATCTCTACACTGCTGAGCAATCCTATCAGTTTCCAGCCCCTGGTTTCCCACTCTAGGCTTTGTTCTGGGTCTGCACCCCAGTCATCCCAGAGCTTATTACTGAGGCAAGTAGCTGTGTAACCCTGCAGATCTCAACAGACTAAGGGCATGGAGGGAGGAGTCACTGTCACAAGACTCCTGCCACAGGAGACTGAGTCAGAGAGAAACAATCAAGAGACCAAATATTCTTGAGCAGACTAGCTATCAGTGGTGTCAATGATTCTCATTTCTCCTACATCTCTTAATAATTCAATCCTACAAGACAGAACTTCTTTTGAAGAAGGTTATGCAAAGTTACACCACCAACTCTCTCCCTGCACCCTGGAGAACATTTCCTCAGGGGGGAACAAATCATTCTCTACAACTACCTGAAAGGAGGTTGTAGTGAGGTGGCTGTAGGTCTCTCCTGGGTGACAGGATGTGAGAAAATGGCCTCAAGCTGTACCTCAGGGGGAGACTTAGATCTGTTATGAAGAAAATTTTCTTCTCTGGAAGGGTCGACAGATACCAGAATGAGCTGCCCAGGGAAGTGATAGAATTGCCATCCCTAGAATTGTTCAAAAGGCAGGTGAGTGTTGCACTTGGAGATTTGGCTTAGTGGTGAACACCGCTGTATTAGGTTAGCAGTTAGACTCAGTAATCTTGGGGGTCTTCTCCAACCTCAATTTCTCCAGGCACTCAGTTTGAGGGCAAAACTTGTGTGCAGTATTGTTGGGATACTGGTAGGTAGAGAGAATGAAGTGCAGCATCCCAATTAACAGGGAGAGCTCACATCTGTAGAGCAAGCCATTCAGCAAGAATTTTTTTTTTTTTCTTCCTCAAAACATACAGATTAACCAAATGGAAGGGGAGGAAAAAAGCAATGGGAGGATCACACACCTTCATCACAAATTACTTTAATTCTGGTTTTTCTTTCTGTTTCTTAAAGGGGTGCTTTTTCTGGCTAAACAGATGGATCACATCTTGCCCAAAGTTTTCTCTTAAAGCTTCACAAGGACCCTAGTGTACAATTATGGCATGTAAAGGAAGGATACTTCATTAGGAGCAAAGGGAAAGAACAAAAAAACAAAGACATCCCAATTTCCTTCTGACATTAAAGGAAATGTTTTGGTACACCTTGTACAGATAGGTACAAACCCTAGCAGTTCTCCTCTCTACTGTCTCACATCAGAAACATTCTAAGCTACCATAGAATTCAAGTCTTAATCGGTCACTAATTTATCCTTTTTTCAAGTTGAGTCTTATTTTTAGTTGACTTATAACACATTATTTTTCCTCTAACAAAATGTAGTTAAAAAACCCAAAAAACAAACCCAGTTTTCAGAATGTGTTCTATCTCCTCTCCAAAAAGGTCTGTCCTTAAACTCTACAGAACTGGCTACATAAGAACTATGTCTCCTTAAAACCAATTTGTCTAAAAGAAGGTAAAAAAAAAAAGGAGCTCCAATGTGCCTTTTCAAAAAGACACATCAACAAATATTTTACTGCCAGCCAAAAGAAAACTCCATCCATGAAAGCTACAAATGAATTTCACGTACAACCACAACCCAGCAGTTGTTCCCAGGTCTTGCTAAATGGCATTCTCTGTCGTGCTGGAACCACTGCATGGGATTCATCACCAAGATCAATATGGTCTTCCTTCCCAGCATATCTATACTAATACAAGTCTTGAAAATAGTGGATATACCAAGTGTATTCTATAATGATGGATAACACTGTAACCTTCACCACACACCTCAGGCCTCACACATCACTTTTGCCACCCAACACCAACATTTTAATCCACAGGATCAGCAAATATACACCACATGCAATGTGAGATCAATATGGTAGCCCTTCTACCTCCAGAAGGCAAACACTTCAAGATACAATTCCACTCCAGAATCAAAAGTCAGGCCAGAGAGACAAGAAAAAGTGAATTCCACAGCTTTGAAGTTTGTGAAATACTTTAAAATACTGGCCCATTTTAAAATACACCACAGAGAAATAAAAAAAATAAAATAAAAAAAAAAAAAAGGACAAAGTACAGAAAGTTCAGAGCACCTTCCCCAGGTGGTGGTGATCTGGGCTGTTATACCCAGAAGCCTACCTATTCCTTAGGAATGTCTCAAATTAATGTCTCAAATCATGTTTTTAAATGCTGCCATGTCTCCATAGCAGCCACTGATCTAGCTGGCCCTGGGGAAGTAAATCCTTAACTCTAAGGGAAGAGGCAAACATATTTGTATTAAACATGGAAACTTCTCTCAATGTCAAGTGCGTAGCCTGAGATACAACATGTAAGCAGACATGACAACACCTTATTGTCAAAATGCTTTTTGGAAACAAAAATGCTATGTGGAAAGAAGCCAGAAAAAGCAAGCTGACTGCCTAAAAGGCAAAGCACTGCAGGAAAGGAAGAGAATAATTCTTTGTGGGATGATATCATCCCCTACACTTCCCATGCAAGAGTATCTTTATTTCACAGTCAGCAAATTCCCCATCAATGACAAAAATTTTGAATACTCAAAAGAGCAAATACAAGAAATCATATTATCTTGGGAGCAGACAAACAAGTACCTGAACTTCACTGTCTGCTCAAGAGGAAATCAAAGCCCACAGCCAAGCACCCAGATGCAGTGACCCTGGCAGAGGATGTACATTGTAAGCTTTGTACAGCCTCCCAAGCCAGTGAAATGTTTGACAGGAGAATACAACTTGGCAATATTGCTTAATCTGCATTTCAAGGGCAGAGCTGAAATTGCAGTTGCACACAGTGCAAACACAGATCATCAAAGGGAATTCTCCTATACCTTCTCCTGAAGGAGGCCAGCCAATCATCTTCCCTTTTCAAGTGCAGGTCTCTATACCCATGCTCCCTGGGAGACATGAGAGTAGAAAGTGGTTAAATAAACAGCTCTGCACCTCTTATTGTCTTAACAGAATATCAATAAGGACAATCTGGAGAATGATTTTATCCTTCAGAGTCCTTTTTGCATAAAACCAGGTTAATAAAGAAGTAGAACCTCAACCTGTATCTGTTCCATGGGAGCATATTTCCACAATTATCAGTACTGATCAGTCCAAAAGAAGAGAGTCATCTTTTATGGAAAAGCATGACCTGTTTCTTAATGTCCTGTTTCTATACCTGATATCTCTGGCTGCTCAGTTCAGCTGTTATGAAGTAGCAGTAACTATTGCACAGGCAAAACCAAAGCATCTTGATTCCCTGCAATTCTAGAAAACACTTCTATCAATACATGAAAAAAATTACTCCAGGAGATATGTTTCACAAAAACAGAACAGTAGGAAAACCCTGCTAGAAGGTAATGTTCAGAGGCCCCAGCTACCCAGAATTAATAGCCTGATTTTCAGAGCTGTTGAGCCCTTTCTTTCTGCCCAAGAAAATTTTGACTAATAATTTCTTCTGAGGGGAAAAACAGATAAGGTCCAAAACAAGTGAAAATTCTAGCTAATCCTTCAAGCACCACCCCTAGTGCCTGGAAACGGTGGTTGCATATCCTTCTGTGTCAGCTTGAAAGAGTGACACCACAAGCATTTAGAGCAGATGTAACGCTCACTGGCTTTACTTTCTGCAACAGCCTTGCAGTATTTGCAACTAACAGGATGAGATTTTTCCTCCCCTTTGGGAAAAGGGTCAGAAGTAAACCATTAAGACTGATGATCTCATTGTTCACAGAGAACAGATTGAAGTGAAGGCAGAATTAGGAGAGTGGTAACTGAGGGTAGGTATACTAAAGACATATACAGCTGGATACCAAGTATAAAACCAAAATTATTATCAGCACCCAAATAAAGAACTAATGGAGCAGGTATGGGCACAGCATGAAGAGAAACTCAGAGGCAGGAGTCTCAAGCCCGAGATGTTTCTTGAAATAACATGAAGTTATGTTCCTTGCCACAGAACATTATGGATGCATTTCCACTGGTCAGAAAAAGCCTGGACAAAATTACAGAAGAAAATGCTGCTGACAACTATTAATATAAATCACCTCTTCTTGGTTCAGGATGCCCCCATGTCCCTAGTTCCTCTGCCTGGGAGAGAATTCTAGGAAATTACTACTAAATCCCAGGCCTGCTCCTGTATCTCCTGTTGGACCTTAGTGGCCCTCATCAGAGAGAGGACATTAACTTAAATGGGCTTGGATCTGACAAGACCATTCTCTGGAGAAACCAGGCTATTCGAGGACACGAGTCTGGACTATCTAAAGGATGCAGATATGGTACAGTGAAGCAGGCACAGAGTCAAAGTCCCTGGCTCTGTCTGGCAGAGCTTCCAGTACTGGTGAAGATTTCTTACAAAAAGAACAAACAGCATTATCAAAGAGATTAATATTCAGCAAGTAACAAGGCGAGCCGAATACCAATTGTAAAACAACATCTCATCTATTTTTAATATTAGCACTCCTCTTAGCAGTATGAAACAGGGATGAAGAAAAGAAGTAGAAAGGAAAAATAGGGAGGAATATCTTACCTGTTTACCTCTTCATATCTTCAGACTAGCCAGTAAATGGCAAAAGAAGCATAAATCAATTACAGGAGTGTCACAGAGATGTATTAAAGGTTAGGGGAAAAAATTCTGACACCAAAAGAAATGTGGAATGAAGAAAAAAAAATCCAATACTGTTTGAGTAATTCCTCAAAACAACTTATGGAATATCTTTAACAATTTTTGCTTGCATGTAAAAGCATTGAATCTATTCATTCATTTTTGAAACATACCACCAATTATATATTGGCCAAGTATCTAATCATTCAAAGCATGACAAGTCCAAAATGATAAAGAACATTGTTGCTGTTGTTATGATGATCTATTTTTGCTGCTTCTCATATTTTTCTCTTTCCTCACATAGTGATGATACAGATGAAACAGACCACCATTGTAAATCACACAACTACAAAATGCATTCTCTCTCTCACCCCAGTCTTTTAAACTTTTCAATTCAAGGTTTAAAGCAAAAAAAAAAAAAAAAAAAAATTGTAAGATCCTATTGTTAACTCTTAGTACAATGAGCTTGGGAACAAAGTAAGTATAGCGAATATTCAAATGTGAATATTCAAAACTAGGCACTTAAGTCCACAAATACCATTCAAATACAAATTGCAATATCCAAAATGAAATCCCTCTTCTTCACTCAAGTGTCCTTTGAAAACAGCTTCTGCTCCTATTCAGAGGAAATGTCTGAATTGTTGACCTCAATATCTGTTGTCACCTCTGTAATACACCTTACCTCTTTTCCTTGTCTGTTGTGCTTTGGATTTTTTCCTAGTGAATTGGGATTTTATTATTGAATAATGATGAAGACCTCGATCACTTTCTAAAAATTGTCTGTCAGGTGCACACAACTGGCAGGCAACAAATGCAACTTTGTTACTCAGAGCATAAATCAGCTTTGCTGGATAGTGTGAAGCCAGAGGAAATGTGGTTTTAATACTTTCATGATCTAATTGCTGTTGCCTGCAGTAGAAGAATGGACTTAATTATCCATGTGTTTTCCACGTATATTCCTATGCCCTGAACTTAGCATGTAGATGATCAGACTCACTTTGGAACCACAGAAATGCAGAAAGCTTATCCTAAACCATCTATCAGGATGGTTCTTACAGTAGCTGCAGCATTCTTCATCCCCACTTCCTTTGCAAACATTATTAATCTGCTTTCATAGGGTAGCTACACTTAGGATACTTGCCTTGTTATGCAAGCACAAGTAGCTCATACAAAGTCTGAATGGTGAATATTGTATTATTCCCTGAATTTTCAGAATAACTTGTCTGAAGAGAAAATAAGGCTCAAGTTGTCAAAGTTTTAACTTGCCACCCTTCAGTTTATGTAAACATCATACTTTAGGGAAAAGAATCATGAACACATCATGAAGAAGAATCACAAACAAATTCTTACAAACAAATGTACCTCATGCTGCTACCACTATGGCAGGATAGTTAAAACCAATTGATTTTTTCAAGTTCATGTAAGTATACATGCATACATATGTATGTAAACATACATAGAACAGTCAAACACTTACCAAAAAAAACCCAAAAAATAACTTTTCCTTAAACCAGATTATCACCACCTAAAGAGGGTAAAAGTAAATCTATTATACAAAATAAAAATAATAGGGCTAGCACAGATCTATTGCTTAAGTCATTAAACAAGAAAGCAATTAGCAATTAACAGCACAGACTTTGACCAGAGAAGGCAGTTGTCTCTGCTGTTTCCTCTCCTTCAAAGAAAAACACACCCCAAACACCCCACCTTCTGTATCTTTCTTCTGTCCTGTACAGGGTTTTGTCAGAAGAGCATGTGGACTCAAGGTCTGCTCAACCCAGTGTCTTCTGCCCACCTCTAGAAATACCAGAGCCTTTGGAAATGAAGTGCCAACTAGGGATGGATGCTTTTGCAGTACCACTCTTCCTTTCTGTTCAGCAGAGACCTTATGGGCTGCCCAGGATTTTTGCATTTAAAATCCCTGAACATACTTTCCTTCTCAAACTGATCCAATCACTTCTGTGACCATGCAAACTGTGGCACCTCTTGGTGTACTCTGTGTACTGTGTAAGGATGTGCCTCATATTTGGTTTGATCTGCCACCAGTGAGTTACATTTCTTACCATGTTGAGAGACACTGAGCAATCCTCATTCACCATTTCTGTGACTCTTACACTTCCCCAGTCACCTCAGATGTAACATCTAATTTCTGCCCTTTATTTCCACAGCAGCAATGGCCCAAGTGCCTGTGCTTGTCAGGAACACTGCCTAGCATCAGGGGCAAAGGCTGTGCTGGCAACAGCAGGAAGGACACTGTCCATGGATGGCTCCTAGCTGTAAAGTAACACACACACACAAAATTCATCCATGGTCTAAGAGCAAGGCCTTTAAATTCAGACAGACCTTATGTGTCACCTGCAGTGGCCTTTCCTACAGGAAAATGAAGTAAGATTGGGTTTAAATGCTATTGATTAGGGTGTGATTAACCATTTGCTCTTCATCTTTTTACATTGATATTACCACCCCATTTTCTTCAGGGTTCTATAGTACGTGTTTACACGGAATGAGAAAAATAGGCAGACTAAAGTATATTTCTGTAGCTTTTCCTTTTGCCTGTTGTGAAATTTTACACATCCCTTGATGAAATGCAAGGTCACTCTAAGTGGTGTCTACTGTCATTTTCAGAGGACAGTCAACAGTTCCTAGGACACTAGTGCTCTTCAGCCCCTCTCACTCCTGCTGGACAAAGAACACAAGTGGCATAAAAACCCTCTCTAACAGGTATTATTCAGAAACTTTTCTTTCTGTGCTTTTGAAAATATTTTCTTTCTGTGCTTTTGAAAATAGGACTTAAATACTTGCGACATCCATCAACAAATCTACTGGAGACAAATCAGTCTTTCCTCTACTGCTTTTGGAAGAAAATTGAATAGGAGCTGGTTTCCTTTCCTCCTTACACTGATGTACCCTTTAGCCACACAGAAAGCCAAAAAAGTCCCCACAACTATGTCAGCATCACAGCTCATTTTCAAGTTACAGAGAGGGCCTAAATGATAAAGGCAAATAAAACCCCATGCTACTAAAGAAGTTTAAACAGAAAACATCTCACAGTGTAATTTGATAAAGCATAAAGAGATGGTACATATTTAGCTGTGGTAACAGTGGCTTTCCCCCTTTACTCTGCCTTTTTCCCAGCACTAACTTGCTTTCCCCACCTTTACCTCCTCCCATCACTGGAGTAATTTTGGGTTCATCTTAAAAGGCCTTGAGGCTGGAACAAACAGGATGGGCTTGATCACCATTGATCATTCAAATCAGGCAGCAAAGTAGAACCACCTGGGGCTGGAACCAACCAGAGAGGAGGACCATGCTCAGACGGTGCCACAGCATCCCAATTTCCCTTCTGAAGGCATTCATCACTCCCTTCCCCTTACTTAACAGAAGGCATGTCATCTGGAATGATGCTGAACTGTGTCTGGCAGAAAATAAAAGAGAAGAAAAAGCTAACATTTTGTGTTTGTGCAAGTGCTTCTGCCGGCATTTGGACCACTGCCAGCCTATTCAGTGCAAGCTTGCAGAGGGTTATGATGCTGTCTGGGCATTTGATGAAAACTGTAGAACCTCAGAGCAGAGGCTTTTAGGTGTGAATTGTGTGTGCTGAATTGTAATGCAGAGTTGCACTGACATTTGGAGCAGAAAACTGAAATTTCTCAGAGTTTGATTCCTTTTTTCCTCCCCACCTAAACAGGGATCTTCTGATGTCCCATTAATATTCTATTCTTTGAAAAATTACTTATGTAAGGTGGATGAATGTTACAAATTCACTCCTCTGTAATAGCTACTCTCTCGCTTTGAGGAAAAAAAGTCCAGTCTGGATGAAAGTAATCATTCTTTTTTAAATTTTGTGTTAGAATATATAGGCAGCATTATCATTTGAACTACACCTACAACGCATATGAAATTTCTAAAACCCTCACAGATGTAAATGTTTTTCCCCTCTTCAGATGTTATAAATAGAAAATAATTCTCTCTTCTGCTATTCCTAGCATAAAGCCTCTGAGAACTGGTGTCAGATGCAAAGAACTGCAAACCAGCCCCAGACAAAACACACAGCAGCTACCAGCTGCCTAAGGAGACTGATAATACAAGACTTTACACTTCACAGTCCCTCAGGTTTGAACCTGCCCTCGGTGTGTGACACACTTCAATGAAACAGAACACATTTCGATACAGAAGAAAAGAAGATAGAAAACAGTTGATCTGCACAGAAGTGGCAGCTACAAAGCCTGCACAGCTGGACAGAGTCAATGTCAGATTTAAATGTTTGATACAAAGAATTCAAAGTTAACATTTTGGCATTCAAATAAGAATTCATCTTTACAACCCAAAGTAAATTTTATGGTAAAGGATTATAGGTGTACACAGGAAGAAAGCCTCGGTTTAAGGTGTGCATTGGTAGGACCAGGCAATAGGAGTGCAAAGTGCTCAAGTATTCATAAGGAGATATGAAATCCTAGGAGCCCAGGCTGATTTAGGTTTACAAGCATAAAAAATATGAAAGGATATGTTTTAGAAGAAGTACCAGACATGCAGCAGACAATTTTGGATTGAATATTCATTCATGTGTTTAGGAGACAGTAGAAAAATTGGTACATTGTACCACAGATATTCCACAGATATCCCAAGTATTAAGGGAAGAAACGAGGAATATAAACCACTACTGCTCACTCCCTCACATATTCCAACCTCTAATTAGAGGCATCTCTAATTCATATGTACTTTTAATGAAAGTTATGATAAAGGTGCTGTAAAGCAAGGAGTTCCTGTACAGCACCACAGTGTAGACCCTCACTTGTTGGGGAACCTGGGACTTTGTCCTTTGAACTGCAGGAAGTTATTTGCACTTACACTAGGAGCCCAGAAGAGATGTACCATGACTGAGTCTCCTTGTGATAAAAATTGAATAGCTAGAGATCAAGAGAGCTTTGACATCATATCTAATTGCATACAGTGATTACAAAAGAAAACAGCAGCAATTGTCTCACAGTATGACAGACACACCGAACACTTTAGTGTGGGGTGCTAAGTTCAATTCTCAGCAGTACTGTAGCTCATGGCCACTGGTGCCTGCTTAAGTCACCAAATGAAGTTTGACATCACTGACCTAGATCTCAGTGTCAGGAAAGGATTTACAAATTAAAACTAGAATCTAGCAGACTTGCCTAATAGGCTGGAGAGATCAGTGTTGATCATAACACAGTTTCAGCTGTGTTTCACAATGTCACATGTGCACACTAGAGCTGTCAGGAAGGGTACCTGTGACAGTGCTCACTCTGGAAGAGGAACTATACACATACTGAAGCAACTGGAAACAGAGAGGAAAAGTACCATTTGGGGGTTCAAGATTCCTGTGTTTCAGACTGAAAGAGAACATCTCTGCAGGCTACAGAAGACCAAGTGTTTCAAAATTATAAAAACAAGAGGAATAATTATGATCAAATCTCTGTGAGAAAATAGGAAGAGAATAAGCAATTGCAAAATGTGCAGATAATTCAAGTGCAGTTGAAGACCATTCTAAAGTGATTAGACTGGAAGTCAATACTTCTGAGACAAAGTCATTTTAGAGGTGATGAAAAATACTTCTTGCTGCACAGTAGAGCTGTTTCTATCAACACCTAGATGTGGCCCAGAAGCATACAGTATTTAGAGATCTCACAATTTTGTAAATACCATTAATCTAAAAAGGACAGAGATATCCCTTCATTCAAAAATTACATGATGCTGAGAATTTAAACAATGAGAAATAGCTCAATTAAAAGAAAAAAAGATTTGAAAATGCTCTCTCATTGAAATGTTCCTAGTGTAAATAAAATTTCCATCTCACATTCAAGAAATTGTCATGCTTTAACCACACAAGTATCTCAACAGTTTAGAAACTTGCACAGGGTGATTTTACACTAGATATTTCCATTTATCTTTTAAGAGAGCTCAAGTCAAAACAGATTGGCCAGACCCAAATCTAAGGTTTATGTGCAATTGTTTTTTAAATAAACAATTTGCTCCAACTCATGACAGGAAAAACCCCAAACATCCATAGTTAACACAGCAAAATCAGAACAATTCTCTATTGCAAAGAAGATGTGCATTTCCACTGACTGATATATATGTGTTCTTATTTGTTCATGTGTCAAGGTCGTCCGTGTTGGAATTTTGGCTTCAAAAAGAACTTAGAGCATGAAGCCTTGAACAGCACTTTCTCTGTTCAAGAGAAACAGTATTCTGTTTCCAGAATACTGGAAGCAAATTCCACAAATAGGTAAGTAAAAGAGGCTGGGATATCACCTGTAGAAACTTAATGACACGTTAATTTTTTGGGTAGCCTGAGGAGTTGTGTTTTAACAGAATTTTACACCTTCCTTCTTTTGAGCTTTCCTGGGTTTATACATTTCTGATCTTTTATGACTCTTTTGGTACAACTCAAGTGCAGGAGACCATTTTGCAACACTGGAAAGGAGAATGAAAAGGCCATGAGGCTTCTGGCTGATCTCTCTGTCCATTTAAGACACCACTGCCTCCACCCCAAATCAGTAACAGGGAGAGTTATTTTCCATCCTGCTCCCACTTAGATGAGCAAAGGTACAGCCAGAGTTTTATCTGCAGTGACTGAAAGAACTGTAAAAATCATTGATTCTATTCTGGGCTCCCACCACCCCCTATTGACCTTCCCTTCCTTACTGATCACTATAATAATGATATTTTCCTCAAATTTTTTACCAGCTGGCAATCAATGACCCAAATCTGCAATCAGTTTTACCTTTGATTGTGAAGGAGGAAACAAAAGGTCAGTTGCAGCCAAAATACAGAACTGGTCCAGAAGAGAGGTAAAGTCTCATTCTACAAAGCCCATCCTTAGATTTTGTATAAGCCTCACCAGACATCTACAAAACTCAGGCCCCATTTTTTCCCTTGCAGACCCATAACATTTGTAAGAGTTAAATGGATTCTATCCATCATCTAGCATTTACAAGCTATGACAAGAAATAAATGGAGAATAATTTGCATCTGTGATTTACACAGGAGTATAAATTTTCTTTTTAGGATCAGGTGACATTAGTAGGGTGGCTGTAGGGAAAAAATATGCCTCATGTGAGCTAGGAACATAATCCAAAATCTGAAGAGAACAATTGTTGGGGTACTCTATTCATCTCTGCAGAGTCACTTTTTCCTCATTAAAAAAATTAAACTTTGAACCAGTCAGCTGCCTTCAGCTGCTCATTCCCAGAATACATATCTAAAAGAAGACAAAATAAGATGAGAAGGTAAATACAGGCAGTGGAATCTCTTTCTTGTCTCTGTTACACAAAAAATGCCAGAGTTACTGTACCGCAGATTCATTCCCTAAAAATAAATTACCTTCCAAAGTGCTCTTGAAAGAAGACCCAGGTCAGTATATCCACCAAAATACAACAAAAATGTATTCTGGATCTGCTGCCTCAACATCAGCTGCTTAGAGCCTCAGCTGCTTAAAGGAAAACTTACCCTTTACATTTCTGGCAGAGTTGTTGCAAACCTATCTGTTAGAGTAAAGTATATACACACGAAAAAAGAAAATCCAATTTCCTCATTAAAACTAATATTAGGCAGAAATTGCCACTTTTAAAAGTCCTATAACCCTAAAGAAATCTCAGCATGCTTTTGGTCTAGCAGAAATAAATTCATACTTTGAAATAAATTCATACTTTTATCTCATCACCAGACGAGTTACTTTCTTTACTGGTGTTCGCCTGCCACTGCAAGGTGAGTAGATGAGCCCAATAGGTTGCTGTTGTATAGCTAGAATAATGTAACCACCTTTCCTTTTCCTGGATTTTTGAAACACTTCTCCGTTGATTTTCAAGAGTGCCATTTCTCAAAAATGCCTAAAAATGCCTTTCTGTACAGATGGGTAAAGACTGAAAAAAGAACTGAAGGCCTAGGCATGAAGTCAAAAGCAGAATTGACAACCTGTATATTTATCTGTCTTTTAATTAATTATCAGTTAGATGCTGGTCCCCACCACCTTGTTTTTGCTGAAATTAAACATTTTTTGCAAAATATACAATTGCATTTGTTTCATTTTATTCAGTTTTTCAATTTTCATATATAAGGGTAAAACCAGAAATGTGGAAAGTAGGAAGATTTTTTTCTTAGAAACATTTTTAATAATTTGAGAGCAAAGAGTTCACCACCAAAAAGCTGTTCTTCCAGATTATCATAATATCACATATGAAGAAGCTAGAGAAACTTCACTGTGTATGTGACAATTACCCATACATTTCCTTTATGCCTCAAATAAATTGCTTGTTGAACCATATTTTCTTCAGCTCTCCCATCCAGGCTTCATGTAAAGTCTTCGTTAAACTGACACAAGAAATTCAAAGCCAGCTCTAGGCAAAAAGAAAGCAGATTTCAAGCACAACTGAGAAGATGACATGGACACCTGAATTATTTTACTTTGGACTGACCACATATTTGAATATCCAGTGGCTGAAAAGAAAAGCCACAGAAGCTCAAATGTCCTTTTTAATGCCAAATTTTGGAGCCTCAGGGAATCCCTTGCTGCTCTTTGCAGACTAAACAAGTTCTCAGCAATACAGTCCAAGTGACAGAAACTGTAGACAAAGGGCTTTTTGGTAAGCCTTGTTTCAAGCATACAACGTGAGATGCTCATTTATGAAACTAACCCACCCTGACAGTTGTCCCACGCCACAGCAGCGTGAGTTGCAGCCATCCAGCTCAGTGCCAGAGCAGCTCTCTGTGAAATGTGCACAAGGATTTGTCAGCTGTGTGGAGGGACACACCAGACGTGCTGTCCTGCTTTGCCCACTTGCTCTCTGCTTTCAAGATTGCTTTAAAAGAATGTGCACAAGGAAGGAGTATGAGATATGAGCAGCTGGTTACCACCAGGGATAGCTGATATCAGGACCCTGGGATTTTATCTTCAACTTTGTCTTGCCCTCTCTGGTTTAGGGTTAAGCCCAGACAAAGTCAGAATTTCTGCCCCACAAGCATTAGGAAGACAAGTGAGAAGGTGTTTTACTCTGCATCCCATGTAGCATTTTAGCTGTTTAATAGAAAGTGAGATTATTTACTTCTAAATGTTGTGATGGATATTACCCAGCTGTGATTCAGTTAGCCTCAGATAGAAAGTTTAACAACTATACTGCCTGTTCAGCATCATGAGCCTACCAAATATTAGGGGCCCATCATTTTCTGTCCCCCTGGAAGCAGCATAGTTCTTCTACAGAAGCCTGAGCATATCAAACTGCAGACTGCCCCCATTGCTCTTCATTGTTCCTCACATTGCTAATGACAAAAATGACATAGCAAAATACATCCATGTTATTTATTTTTGAAAACTCTATTCCTCTTTATCTGCAAAAATAAGAAAATTCTTACCCAGACTTCAACGTGCTTTATTTTAAACTCTGAGAGAATATTGCCAAAGGTCATGTTATCTTTAGCTTACTTCACTTGTGTAACAGTGACTAGATACTGACTAAACTGAACACTTGCCCCTCACCACACAGCACTGGTGCATGGCTATAGCTGTTCCTGCTAATCTATTAAGATAAGTGTATTTATTATTTTTAAAACAAGTACAAACACACACCTGAAGGCAGATATTTCCACAGTTATCGTTCACCTTTATATAGCACAGGTTAAAGTGAGAATTTGGTGCCTTACACATGGCCCTGTTGCACTATGGGCATTGATGGTGAATTCCTACACAGTGAAAAAAGGACTGTTCAGGTATTTAAACTTAGTAACTCTACAGGCAGGCCTTCGTTCAAAACTGTGGCAGAAATTGGTGCATAAACTGTGGCAGAAATTGCTGCATATTTGCTGCATATTTTGTTTACAAAGTTACTTAATCCTTTTACAGACTATGTCAAGAGGAAAGATTTGATTCTTGTTCGAGTCCAGTCCATCACACTTTCTCAGGTTTTAACATTACTCAGATTTGCTTACATTTCATTTTAGCAATTACTTTCTAAGAAATACCAATTTGAAGATATTTCTCCAGCTTCAGCAGTAAATATAGTTACTCTATTCTGATGTGAACTGCAAGATAAAAACTCAGGGTCCTTATTTATTGAGTAGCAAAGAAACTGGAAGCCAGTGTCCCTGTCTTGCTGTCCCCTTTCTTGAATAACCCTTGTTTCTGAGACTCGAGGACCCAAACAGGGGGCTGGTTGTTGGGCTTTTCCTTACAGCTCCGGCTTCTTTTAGCCAGATCCTGGGCTCACAGCACTGGCCTGCCCATGCCCATTCAGCCACATTCTTGGCTGCTGGCTCCTTCCCTTGCCTGTTTCTATGGCACTTCCTCATCCCCCTCCCACCTGCATCTCTGCTCACAACACCACTAAATGAGAGTCTTTGTTTGGGCTCGGGATAGGAGCAGGCTTTTTGATAGAGCTGCCTTTTTTTCCTGGCATGTGGAAAGTAAACACTACACTCCCCAGCTTTAAGCAAATGTTAAGCTTCACCTATAATAGCATTAATACTTACAACTTCGTTGCACACAAATCAATCTAAAGAGCAGCTCTTTCCACCACATCCTCCCTTTGATTTCAAAAATGATGTTTCTGGATTGCATCTGTGCATTGCTATATTGATATATTCGATCAATCTTTGCCACTCAGATTCTTGCTATAATTAAGACCCTCAAAAGAAAGCTGAATGAATAAAGCATCATCCCAATGGCAAAAGACTTAGATATTCTAGCAATAAACAAAATATAAGAAATTATAAAACTAACCTGTGATGTGGTTGGAAAAGAAAATGTTTCAGAACATCACTGAGTGAATGAATACTCATCTACTGAAATGAATGCTGTGTGAACCCACTTTCCTGCTACTTTCAAATGTTTGGAGTTAAGAGCCCTCTTAGTAGCATTTCATGCAAAGACAAATGCAGGCATCCCAGTGAAGAACATGAAATTAATTAGCTGAGTTTGTCTGTGTAATTCTAGACCACAATAGCTTATAATCAGAAACAGTGACTGAAGGGGTTTGACTGGACTGAAGGCTCCTCCTCAGCTCTCAGCATTTAGCATTGTCATAGACAACAAGAGGTTCATCCTCCCCATCAATGCATGCTGTGGACAGAGGAGCTGTGCTTCACCCCACACTTTAAGCACACAGCAGCTGGGACCCATTTTGGCCTTGATGTGCAGTCCAATTACAGGTTAAACAAAACATTGAACAGTAACCCCAGAATATGCCCCAGCATCTGCCACTGCAGAGCATCAGAATGGAAATTCCTGGCCCATCCTCACGAGAGCATTATTCCACTATATGGGTTTGTTTGTTTAACCTCTTTTTATTCTCCAACTAGATTTGAGGTTGAACAACAGGCTCTGGAATTACTCCCCTAGGGACAATGGCTGACCCTCACAATCTGACAACCATCTGCTGAAAGTAAATTTAGGGAAAATATGCCCATACAGTCCTGGCTGGCAAAAAAACCACACAGAATATAAGCAATTCAAACCAAACTGAAAAAGTGGCCAAGGAGCCATTGCATTACCTTGGTTTTATAGCAAGGACTTTGCAATACAGCAACATAGCTATAATAAAAATCTGATTCCTAATGTGGGAAATATAAAACAAAGCAATAGTATTCCCAGATTTTTTTTTCTGAAGCAGAATGCCATGGTTTTTCCCCCTTCAGTTCATTTAAAATGAATGTCATTATACACAGTCAAGTCTTGGCCACTATAACTAGACCCAAAGGAATTGAGGAAGATCATTGAGTGGAGTGGCAAGACAGAAGGTCATCAAACCAGAACCATATTACTCTCCCGTGACATCTGATGGAGCCATGACAGCAGCTTGGATGCTAGATAACATGAATATTCATCTTTATGATTTACAAGTTACACTGTGACTTTGGAGTGACACTTGTAATGTGCCCTTGCAGTACCTTTGTGACATTCTGCGGAATGAGTAGTGTCAGAACTCTGGCATGAAGTATCACCCACTTTATTATTATTATTATTATCATTATCTCTTATTGTGAATCAGCCCCTGCACTTGGAAGAAGATGTAAGCAACGGGCCTGAATAGTAAAGAGATGTACTAGCAGATTTGTAAAAGAGGTCAATAGAATGCTGCTACCTCAAAGCATTTTCCCAAAGAAGCTGTGACCTCTATGTATGCAGCTCTAATAACAAAATCAGTGGTTTCCACAATGAAACCACAATGAAAACATTTACACCAGAAAGTTGCCCTCCTCTGGAGAAGTCTCATTTCAGTTCAGAGGCAGATAGGACAAAAATAATAACTGTCCTGAGCTTCTAAGAGAAGTTTCTTAGAGAGAAAACTTACAGAGGCAGGTTCAGCTGGCAGAGGTCCATCTTGGCCACTCCTGCAGATGTAGTGCTCCTGTAAACCTCTGCTTGGCCTGGAACTTTTTCTTGAATAAATAGCACACCCATAACAATTAAGACTCACGTTACAGTGTGCCTCTAAAGTTTGGCTACTTTCTATACGGAGATAAGAGCATTCTATGAAAAATCAGGCTACCAAGGGAGATCTGCTTGTCTTCCTGCTTCAAAGGAAGAAAAATAATAAAACCCCACTCTCTTCAGCGTCTTCCAGCCCCTGACACAGAGCTATCGAAGAGTCATACTAACACAATGAGCTAAAGACCTGGGATTATTCACCGGGAGGGGAGACCTCCTGAAGTCCTGCACGCTTTCTTCTGGAGTAACGCTATTTAACAGAAGAACTTGAACAAAGTGCTGCGGGGCAAAACATGGAATACTTTGGTGACGAGCTACGGAAAGATTTAAAACCTCCCTCCCGCCGATTTCCTCCATCCATTACTTCTTTTATTAGCAGTTGTTCGGCTGTTCCGAGTCCCCTCCCGTCCCGTCCCGGTCTCCCCCATTCAGCGCTGCTGCGTCCCCACGGGCGCCCCGCTGGAATGAGCCCAGCGGGACGAGCAAAAAAGCTCTGGCCCGTACGGGGATCGAACCCGCGACCTTGGCGTTATTAGCACCACGCTCTAACCAACTGAGCTAACCGGCCCGCACGCCCGCCTCTTCCCAGGAAGCGTGTCCAGTTCGTGTGGGAGCGACGCGGTGTCGTTCTCGCCGTCATCGCCCCAGCTCCCGCGGGGCCAGCGCCGCCTGCCCGGGCCTGGGAGCGCTCTCCGAGCCCGCTGTGCTCCTCACACAGACACCGTGCGCTGTTCTCTGGGCAGGGACACCCACACGCGCTTTCCCCGGCGGGGACAGGGAGGTGACAGCGCGGTGAGGCCGTGCAGGTTCCGTGTTTGGTTTTCCGGGCTCTTGGGCCGAGCCCCGGCCGTCTCCAGCCCTCCCCGGAGCATTTGGGGGCTTTGGGCGAGGCCTCCCGGGGCCCTTCCCACCCGGGTTGATCCATGGCGGAGCGAAACTCGGCGCAGCCTGCGGCAGGACTGAGGATAAGAGCAGCCGCACTCAGAAATTCACCGGGCATGAGACAGGCCTGAAAGCACTTACCTCCCGTGAAGGAACACAGGGAAGAGTTACTCACAATCTCTTTCTAAGCCCTATTTTGTATTACACAGCCAAAGGTTTCGATTTTACCATGTTCATTTTCCTGGCTTAGACCGTTATTATTTAAAAAAAAAAAAAAAAAAAAGCTTTTCAAATACTTGGTCTTCTTGGCAGAACTCATTATACAGGAAAAAAAAACATGGAGTATCTATATCTCAGCCTGGGATGAGACTGACTCAGGATCACTGTTTTTTGTAGTCCACATTCATCCTCGTGATCAGTGATCCCACTCCCACTTTTTTTTTGCCTGATTTACACCATCAGTTCCCCTTTATTGCTGTTAGCCCATCTGCTTGGCAGCACTTTCCTCAAACACCCATCAAATTCCCCAAACCTCATTTTGCCCAGCTTCTTCATAAAGTCCTTCATCCCTAGGAGCAAACTGATCAAATCAATTGCCAACTCCAAACTGTCATTTCTTCTTCCCCTCTTCTGTTTGATGTCCATGAAATAGCAACCAGCCAACTGCCAGGAAGCCCATATGCTCTGGGATCTTGATAACCAGCTATATTTTCTGGGAAATGTCATCCTGTGTGAGGCTAAACTCACTCGAATATTTAAAAGCAAGGTCACATCTGGAACTTTAGGACAAAGATGACAAGTGAAAGGGCAAAAAGAAAACACAATCACAGAATTTCCTGAACTGGAAGAAATCCACAAAGATCGTTGAAGTCCAACTCGTGTTGGGCATTCTCCCAAACAAGCCACAGCATGGGTCTGTGTAGGGAGTCTGGGTACTCTCCAGACTGATAGAACAATAATTGGCAGGTGCAGGAACAGCAGACCTTTTTTTGTGCATCTGTCAAATGGATTCTCAAATGGATTCTCACTTTGGTTTTAGGTAAGAAACTGTTAGGTAATTATTTTTTTTGGTTAGTTGCTCCACAGACAGCAAGATAGCAGAGGTGAGGATTAATTGTTTTTCTCGACTTTCTGACCAGAATGTCAGGAGAAGCAGCTCAAGGCAGTAACCTATTGCCTAATTCATAGCTGTGCACCATTGTTTTTGAATCAAATCAGGTCCAATTATGCAATGAAAAAACTCAGTGCCCTTTGGCTGTTTCTCTCCTCTACCTGCTAGCTAGGCTAAGCCAACTTGTCTTTTTCGACAAAGTTTAATCAGCAAGATGCCAAATGCAAACCCCTGTTGTTCCAAACCCTATTCTACACACAGAAATAACATCCTGCCTTTTTAGGAGAGATTCAGTCAGGGCCTGCTGTACAAGCAACAGATTTTCTGTGATTAGACAGTGACAGATAACATAACAGTCCAGGAGATCAATGCTGCCTCCAGGAAAATAAAATTTTCTAATTGAACAGTAAACTCTGCTTTCTCTCCAGGGTGTGGGATCCATACTCTCAAGCAAAGAAACAAACCAGTTTAGAATGAGAAGCAGTTATCAGGCTATATACTGAGTATCTGTACTGTAATGGAATTTAGAGGTTGTACAAACAAAGCGTTTTCAAGTATTTTCCAGCCCCATTGGTGTTAGAGAATTGTGCTTGGAAGTGCTTTATCAAACAGAATCTGAGCTGTAAGGGTTTTGCTAATGCAGGGCCTCAGCTGGACGCCTCAACAAGTTCAGATTTTTACAGCAGATTTGGAAGATCTGTGATAATGTTCCCCTCATAACCTAACCGTCATAGAGAGCATTTTCAAAAGCATCTATATTTAACAGGGGCACACACAGACAGACAGCAGGACACTGAAGAACGAAGGTGGCCCAGGTGCTTGAGCTGTGTCTCAGCTCCCTCCAGTTGCCAGTTTCCTCTCTGCCACAAGTCACCCAGCACCACTGGCCCTGAGCTCCCCTGCTCCTTCCCATCCCTGGCACGCAGCTGGCGCTGGAGCCAGCGTTGCTCTGCAGTGAGAGCAGTCCCAGCTCTGTGCTCCCAGCTGTCCCCCTGTACAGTACAGCCTGCAACTCCTGTACTTTTTGCTGGAATCCCAACAGCTGGGCCCCAGCCTGTTGTCAGCAGAGGAAAAGGATGCTTTCCTCAGACTCAGTGCAGTTCAAGATTACAAAGATGCTTCTGCCTCTGTGGCTAAGAAAATTACTTTGTTCCCTTCTCACAGGCAACACGTTGCCAAATAATAGAAGCTTCACACCCCCACTGTGCTGCGGCCTGTATTACACATCACATGCTGCCACAGGCCCTGCCATCATGAACCCTGCCTCTGTATGAGAGCAAGGCCATCTTCCAGAAGATATTTAGAGAGAAAGTAAAACACAGCATGCTCATGAGCTTCTCTCTGCCTCTGTCCCTCCTCACGTGCCTGTGCTGCAGGGCACATAGGGATCTTATAACACACAGACCAGTAAGGCATCTTTCAATGTGATCTTTGGTTACTGCTCTCTTCCCAACCCAAAACGGATCTGAACCAGCAATTTATCAACGAAGTGTAGCTTTAGGCCTTCTGCAGCCACGTCCTGTTTCTTCTAATCTGTCATCAATTCAGAATTGACAACTAGCAAGAAAAAAATCATAAGCTGCCCAAATAAAAGGGTAGAGCTAATGTTTTCAGTCTGAACCCTATGCAAGGATTTATTAATAAACTTGCCATTGAAATTTCACTCATAAGTATGCTAATTTAAGTGATTTGCATATGTCTGTACTTCAAAACAGAATAAATACCCATAAAGTTATATTTAATAACATTATTATTACCCCAATCCTAAAGTAAACATTTGGTGGTCATAAAGTGTTTGTTGAAGTTTTGAATGCTACATTTATAGAATACTATAGTTATAGATTTTTTTAATAAAACAGTCAAGAGGACTGTTCTTATCCAGCCATTATCAGTGTTCAGAACTAGAAATCTGCAGATTCAAAATCACATTTGGAAACAGGGCATTATATCCAGTAAAACCTTCACAATGCATTCCTGCTACAGCAATGCAACAATGTCATGCTTTGAACACAAAACCCAATCTTAGTTTTAGCTTCTCTGTGTTGGCCAGCAATGAGTGAAGAAAACTCCAGAGTTCCAGGAAGAATAAAAACCTTCACATCAGCCACCTAAAGTGAACTATGAGCATTGTTCTTGCAATGCCTGCACACCGTCACTGTGCTTATTTAAGGCCATATGTACCACAAAGCATAGAATAGTTTGGGTTTGAAGGGAACTTAAATATCATCTAGCTCCAACTCCCTCTGTCATAGGCAGGGACACCTTCCATTACACCAGAGCCTCATCTAACTTGGCCATGAGCACTTCCAGGGATGGGCATCCACAGCTTCCCTGTATAGCCTGTTCCAGTGTGCCTCACCACCCTCATGGTAGAGAGTTTCCCCTGTTCTCTGACGTAGGAGTAAACTATCCAAAGGGCACCACAAGTCCCACATTTCTCAGAAGACATGGCATATAGGAAACACCTACGTCTGGTATATCCTCTTAGCAGCCTACACCCCTAAAATAGTTTAGCAGCTATGCACATACAGCTGTCCCCTCCCACAGGCAGCACACTGGATTGAAACCCCAATAGTTGTTCCAGTGCCCAGGCTGCTGGCAGAAGACATGGCTGTAAAGATGTCTGGCTTGTTTACCTGTGCCATGGTTCCTGAATCTGGTTTTTTCCCCTGGAAAATGTTTTGAGATGCTCTGCAATTCTCAGCCCCCCATCTAACACCAAGCATCAGTTTACCATTTGACATGCCACATTAAGCCTACAGTAAGCATTACAGGGGTCACCAGGATGAGTTATTATTAATACCATCTCATTATTAGTGCTGAAATTATTGGCAGCTTCTCCATTTGTCACTAATGCCTGTTTGCTTTGTTCCTGCTATTGATGGGCAGAATGGATTAGACTACATAAGCTTTACATCCAGCTCAAGTGATACTCTCCCACAGACAGAAATAAGAGTCTGATTTTTCCCTTTTTTATTCAGAAAAAAAATTATAAGTTTGAGCCTCATGAAACCATACTTATTCTTTTACATTTATGATGTGAAGATGGAAGTTAATTATTGCTCCAGAGCAGTTAGAAACTTCGTTCTAGTATATCTGTTTTATAAAAGGTCCATTTCCTGGTGGCTTTCATTAAAAAACCAACCCCTTAGAATGGTAAAGAGACAGTGTACCATGTGATTTCACTAAAACCTGTTTGCAGGTGAGTATGCTTGACTTTTAAGCAAGGACTGCAGAATTGCCACACAATTTCTTTTTATATGCTGAGGAAGCTGGTCAATGCAGTTCTTTCAAACCTGAATATTCAGGGAGGTATGTTTTACAAGCTACTTATATTTTAACTAGAAACAGTCAGGAACATCCTGACCAAGTAACAGGATGTCCCTCCCCCCTCACCCCAAAAAAAGATAAATTCAGACTTACTTTCTGTGAAGTTGCTGAAATCACTTCCTTCTCCCTCTTTGGCTTTTACCCCTGCTCCCAGCTACAGAGCCTACATAGAAGAGCAGTACACCAGAAAATGTATTTTGCATTAAAGCAAAATCTGCCTTCTATTCAATGAGGCTTTACAAATGAAGTATTTTTTCCCTAATATGCCAGGACTCTGTACCTTTAGTCTGCATTGCAATACTAAGTGTCTTTATTATAATTCACAGTATTTCCTTGTGAAAAGTCCAATTTGTGATCAGACAAGTGTCCATTAGCCTTCATTCAAAACCAATGCCATAGCAATAATTTTTTTATTAGACCTGTAAAACCTGTTGTTTCTGGCCCTCCTATTCCTTCAGTCCAAGCAGACATCCTCTCTTCTGTTCTGTAACACACCCAGCGGTCATTAAATTTCCATTTGAAAAGAATTAAAAAGGACTATAATTTTTATGCGATTAAATTGGACCAATTATTTCTTGAAGCCACAAGCGTATAATTTCCTATAAGCACTGAAGAAAAATCAATATCCCAAGTTCATAAATTATTTATTACTCCATCAGGCTGCCATTTGTTAACATAACAGAAGTACGCCATTCTGGACCTGAACAAGAACTGCAGCTTTCATTCATATAGATAAAAAAGATGCACACAAAAAAACCCAGTGAACTTAAAGAACCAAATATCAGAAGTACTCCTGGCTTCCTATGCCCCTGCTCCCTGAAAACAGCTATTTCTCCATAAGAAATGCTGGGAAACAAAGTGTCTCTATATTTATAAAATGTCACGCATGGTTCACATCAGAGGTGACACTTAACTACTTTGGTGGATTTCTTGCTAATTTTGTAATGAGTTCCATGTACAACCTACAATTACAGTTAGTGCGTATGGAACCAAGTTTCTGAATGTTGGAAGCAGTGTTCAGTGTAACTTCAAAGTATTTAAAGAGAAATCACATATTATTTCTGTAATTTTTTGTGTTGATTTTCTTAATGCCATGAAGGATGCAGCAGTACATACCATTTACAAGTTTTTTTGTTGGTTATTTTTTTTCAAACCTAGTATGGTCAGTGTCAGTTTTCTCAGCTTCTGTCACAGTCCACAGCATTGTCACTGCTCAACACTCACACGGCTCTTTTCATCTTTACATGTAAGAGCAATAGGTTTTTGCAACCACCACATACATTAACAATTATTTTCCTTAAGTCAGAGGAAGAAGCAGCTGAAGTATTCAGAAAAATCAGGGATTCATGCAAGGCAAAACACTCACTCTACAGTACACATCATGATGAGCTTTCAAACCATTACATGTCTTGAAAAAAGCATTTGAGGCCAGTTAGAGAAGAATCATGCTGACACCCATTATCCCAGGAGCACAGGGGTGTCATTACCCCAACAGCAGTACCTGGTTGTGAAAGCACAACTGGATCAAGATCTGGCAGGGTCAGCTCCCCTTTCCGTCTTCCTGACATAGATAAATTGAACAAGAGATAGTTTATTCTGTATACACCTTTGTGATGTGACCTTGGAATAAGAGTGCCTGTCTGAGTGGATATGAAAGTTGCAATGTTGTGTCCCAAATAAAGGAGGCTTGGATCAGTGTTATTAGGTCAAACACTTGTTTGTCCTGTGAAAGTCTACTCTCACCAAAGTCAAAAGCAATTTTGCTTACACGTTGCTGCTATATTTCACTGGCTGGATTCAGAATTAAAAACCAGCATGTCCAGAGGGGATACAATACTTCAAGTTACAGGATTTTATTTGAAATGTTGCTTCTTGAAGTGCAAAAAAGTATTTTGCACTAACCTAAATGCATACACTTTGCTTCATCATCCCAAGCTTGGGAACACAAGTTGTAGACTGACATGATCTACTGAATTTCATATTTACATCCATCAAAATTTTCCAGATCCAGCATTTCAAAAGGTACACATAATCTCAGCAAATTCTCACTTTTCTTCAAAAACCAGTCAAATAAAAAATATGGACAGTTACGCCTCCTCCCCATACTGTAAAGTTCTTCAGTCAACTGAAAGGGGAAGTTTAGCACATTAATCTAAAATCAAATATTGAAAAGATTCTCAGTGTACAGATTTTTTGCTCACCTGATAACCATATCTATTAACCACATTTTCTATTAATTCACTTTTGATCAAATTCAAAACAGTTATCTCTGTTTCAGTAAAATTGTCAAAGGAATAGAGATTCACGCATTGCTTATTTCTTCAATGTACTTGAAAACTCTTCAGGAGGCACCTTAGTCCTGATCTTGGTAAAGGCAGGATCAGGGCTGCAAGACACTGGCCAAGTCCAAACACAAGATTTCTTAACAGGACAGAGAAACGACTTCAGGGCTTTTTTTTTTGTTTTTTTTTTTTTTTTACAGAACAACTTCTACACCAAATTATACTGATCTGATAAATTGAAAACAAAGTGGAACCAGTTACATAGATGTTCTTTTCCCTAACAGCGTGATATCAAGGTCCAGGATCATGCCAAACAGATTAATTTTAGGAGCACACTTCAGTTTCTGGACATAGGAAAGAGTTTCTTAGAAATTCTTCAGTACAGAGAACAAAAGGTTTATCTAGAACAAACTCATAGCGGTGCCTTTTTTTCAGGGCTAGCTCTTCATTTTGCTTGGCACTGGGAACAGAGTGGAATTTACCAGCCATGACCAACTAATTCAGAAGCACAAGTTTGAGCAGTGTCTGTCCTGCCAAGCCACGCCAGCTCCCATTGTGGAGCAATGCAGCACAGAGCGAGGCAGGAGCCTGAAGCAGCTGTTGCAGACACAATGGGCAGTGCAGCAAGGGAGCAGAGCTTTTCAGGGCACAGCTCTAGTAAATATCATCATTGTCCAACTAGGAATATGTTTTGAGTTTTGTACACCAAGAAGTATGAGTCAACTTAGCGCAGACTGAAAGCTTAAGCAAGGATTTATGTACAAAGCCAGACCCTGTTGGACAGGATCAATTCTAACAGAAGAGAGAAAAAGAGCAAAAGCCTTTTAGGCAACACTTGAAGGAGGATGACCTTCTGGGACCCTGCTGATTATTTACATGATTTCTTGCCAAGAAACAAGTGCTGCACTGCTCTCCAGCCAGCATTAATGATCCCTGCACACTGGCAGGGATCATTACTTCCAGCCCCAGGCTCAGCTGCTGAATATGGTGACAAACCACTTTGAAAAATCTTGTTTGTAACACATAAAAAAAATTTTAAAAAACAAACAAACAAAAAAAATCAGTCCTTTTCAAATTTGGAATTTTTAATGTTTTAATAACATTTTGAAGATACAGAACTGCAAGTAGTCTGCTTTTTTTTAATAATCCTAAACTTTACCACTGAGCCTGCACTTAGCACTGGATGTAAGCTGAAATCTCTTAACTATACGCTGATCCATTAAAGCAGGTCAGCACAAGTATAAAGCAATGAATGACACAAAACTTAATTATACCAATCATTCCAAGCAAAGAAGGAGCCTCCATGGGCTTAATCCAGGTTGGAGTTTTTTGATTCTGTTTTTATTTCTGCCCTCCTTACTCTCCCTCCAAAACTTTAGATTCTTACACAGATAGATTAAGGCTCAGCACATCTTAACATGGATTTTTAGGGGTTTCATAAATAATTGATAAATGAAACAAGTTTTCCCCTGATCTTTACCCAGGTTACTTTTCAGCCTGTCTTTATAAGAGAGGTGGTCCATCTCTCTGTTCATCTTTGTGGCCCTCCCCCAGACTCTTTCTAACAGGTTCTCTTCTTTCCTGTGCTGGGAACCCCAGAGCTGGATGGTTTGGCAGCATCAGCCTTCAGCCTGCCCTGAAGGTTTGTATGTCATTAGGTTCCATAGACTTGTGGCTATTCAGCTGCATCAAATAGTCCCAAATCTGCTCTTCATTTATAGTGGGAGGGATTTTATTCCCCTCACACTCACTCAGATTATCAGAGACCAGAGGAAGGTCTGACTTCCAGTGAAGACTGAGGAAAAGACCTTACTGAGTACCACAGCCTTCTACATATCAATCACACTAGTTCACTCTTCTTGCTTACTGGTGCTTACTCTCCTTGGCCTTTTTTTCTGACCTATGCATTTACAGAATCCCTTCTTGTCGTTCTTCACATTCCTTGCCAAGTCCTGTTCCAGTTTTGCCTTTGCTTTCCTTATTCTATCCCTACAATTCAAACTATATCCCTGTATTCTCCCCAGGTCACCTGTGCCTGCTTCTGCTGGCTCTGCATTTCCTCCTTCCTGTTCAGTCTGAGAGTCAGATCCTTGCTCACTCATCTCAATTTCCAGCCTGCTTTGCTTGATTTCCTACACAGTGGGATAGAGCACCTTGACTCTCAGAAAAGTGGCCTTAAGCCACTGGTCAGCCCCTCTGACCTTAGGGACAGTTACCCAAGAGATCTTATTCACCTATCCCCTAAATAGCTGGAATTTCACCATTTCAATGTTGAGGGTCATGACTGTGCTCCTAGGGATCACAAACTCAATTAGGGCAACTTGTTGCAGCCCAAGCTGTCACCAATCTTAACTCCTTTAATGAGCTCATCCCCATTGGTAAGCACCAGATCCAGCAAGTACTCATTTCTGCTTGTTTTGTCCCATACCTGCACCAAAAAACTCTTCTCTCCACATTGCAGGGGGTCCCATGGACTGGGTGCAACTAGTTGTATTGCTTTCCCAGGAGATGTCAGGATGGTTCAGTTGGCTCTCTCAGCCTCCAGGAGGCCTGTTTTGATGTAGGCATCTACCCAGGGAAGCTGTGTCCTTTCTGTCTGGGTTTCAGTCTCAGCCAGGCAGTTGTGATGGGTAGACACCATTTTTGTTGCCAAAAATAATCTGATTCTTGTTGACCCCTCAAGAGGATGGAGTGAAATGGGCCCTCCTCTGAGCCCTTCCTCACTAGAAACATGCAAACAGATGCACCACATCCTGTTTGCCCTTCTCTGGGAGTCCTGCTCACTCCACTGATGGTAGTAAGGTAAGGTAATGAGCAGGAAGAGAAAATATATTACTGAATTGAAATTAAAGAGAGAGCAAATTATTTTGAAGCAAAAAGATGGGTGTGATCTGGATACCTGCTGCTTTTTTCTTCCAGCCGAAATTAATGAAATGTAGTATCAAACAGGGATAAGATAAAATTAACTCCCCTTTCCTCCAAATAACAGTAACTAGACTATTTCTTTATGCTACAGACATGTTATTTGAGCAATGTTTTTTATTTTAAAAGATTTAAATTATTTGAGGAAGAGAGGTAATTTTAAGACTACCCAGTAACTGGCAGGATCCTGCAGGGACAACACTAAAATTTATTCTGAAAGTGTTTACCCCCCTATTGCCTACATTTTAGAAAAATTTTATCCATAAGCTGAGTTTTATTACAAGGAAAAAAAAAACCCAAACCAAGACTGCTTATTAACAATAATTCATGCACTGCAACTCAGTGATTTGCTATTCACATTTATGTTCATGCCAGGCATCCTGGGTAGTGGCTGAAAACCTCAAATCTTACAAGTTTTAATAGAACTCTATTCAAAATATTTTTGTTCCCCAGCTGGGAATGGAAAGACAAAGAGGAAGAGCAATATTTAAACCCTAGTGCACAGCTTGGATGACCCAAGCAAATGAAGAGCTAGCGTGTGTTAAGCCTTACTCCATGTGGTAAGGACTTCCATCTAAATTTATGCAAATAAAAGGCACCAAAAAGTCACTATCAACATATTCCAGCCACAATGAGAAACAACACTTGAAGACCTTATGCAAACCAGTCAAACCTGGTGTTTAGTTTTGTAAGCACCTTTAGTGCTTACAAAAATTAGAAATATGCACGTGCCTTCCAGTCTCACTGGAAAAACCTTACAGAATATTATTAAATCACAAAAGAACACCTCTAGAGCAGGCCTCCTGTAAGATTTGACTTCAACAGGGACAACTGGGAGACAGTGGCAGAAGTGGCACCTTTATCCAGTCTAACACACTAAAGTCCATGTGGTCATTCAGATTTTGGTATCCACAGTGCTCATATTTGGTCAAAGCTTGTTCCCACATCCTTAGACTCATCTCAACAGTTTCTCCCACAGGGAGAGAATTTAGGGCTGAACTAACCACCTCTGATGACACAAAAAAATTGAGTCAAACTTACTAAAAATGAAAAATAATGCAGTAAGAGGATGAGGCTAGGCTGCAGTGGATCCACCATCAGTTTCCTGCATGATCTTACTTAAGTAATTCACTGTGCCTCTCTAAGAACATGAGAACAAATACTGGAAGCTACTCAAATATCACAAGGGGTGAGACAGCTACCAAGCTCAAAATGGCTTTTGAGATAAGTATCAGAAAAATTTTGAAGTAGTAAGGTCAACTATGTCATTTTCATCTTAACCCACACTGGAAACACCTTGTTCCTAGAATATGTGGCCAAAACCACTTGAAGTTAAACTTGTGTTTGCTGGAATACATCTCACTGTTTCCCTGGTTGCCTTTTTTTTAGAAAAGATTTTGCTTTAAAAGCCATCAGAAAACAAGAACAACCAACACACCTGCCTTCTCAAGTTCATGAAAACAAAAATTCTCAAAAATTATAACTCAATGAGTGACACCTAAAGGCTCTTACAAGAACATTATTTTTAACAAGTAGGACTGGCAGCTTTTAAAAGCTAGTGTTATCACAGCAACATTCCAGTTAAAAAATGGAGCACAAAAAGAGACATGTTCTGACATTCACAGTAATATACAGGAAGTAAAGGGTCCAGAGAAAATAAAGAAGAAGAAAAAAAAATAAAACAGTTGCAATTGAAATCTACTAACAACAGGAAATGTGGATAAAACTGCAAGATCAGTAAAGTGAGAACTGCAAAGCGATTCCTCTCAGGGAATCAAGTGACTGATTGATCACAGGTATTTTAATCTACTCTATTTTAGTTACAATTCAATCAAATGTATGATTCAAAGTGCAAAAGCAAGCATCTTGAAGGAAGCAATCTATATGAGCATAATAGATGAGGATAATTTTTATAAAAAATAAATCAAGGTAGAGGTGCCTGTGGGCTTGATTTAATTGCAGAGGCAGAGGAGTGACCGTTTTCTGGAAGAGAACTTTGATGTGCTTGCAGAAGAACTTGTGTTTTTAAAATTATCATGTGCATCATGAAAAGGGCAACAGCTGCACAGCAGTAACTTGACATGCAAATTCCTGCCTTTATTCAGTCCACGTATGCACATGCTGATAAGAGATTTAAGCAGAAAAATATTCCTTTTGCGTCATCATATGTAGAAGCGATACAGTTGTTTGCTGTGAAAAAAGCTGCTTAATACCAAGAAAAATGTGCTATTTCACAAGCAAGCATCAAAACATTTAGATTTTCTTTGCTGTTTTAACCTTATTGATAGAAATACACTGCTGGGTATGAGCTGACCATAAGCTGAGAGACAGGTTAAGAGCAAAATTTCTCTAAAGCCATAATATAAACAAAGGCAGAAAGCAGCAGCTAGTTTAAATATTTCATTGTAAAGAGAAAAATCCAGGTAAATTTATTTTCCCCACAGAAATAAGATTAATTTTCTGAGATGTGGCTCATAACACATCAGCTGCACATTTGCCTATCTGCTTTTGTTACTTAAAACAGCTAAAACTGCTATGCCAACAACAGAAGATGCTCACCCGTCCCTGGGTAGATTTGTCCTGGTAGTTCATTACAGGCTCTGTTTTTTCTCATTGGCTGGTTTCCCCTGCTGTAGTTACAAACCAGCACTTCTTATTCAGGGTGATATGGAAAGTGGGAATCATGAACTGAAGAACATTCTTGGTGGGTCTCCCTCAAATGCACCAGGACCAAGGCTGAAAAGGCTCTGGTTACAAAACAAAAACCCAGATTTTATCTGAAGTAACTGATAATCCTGTCCCTTTCTGCATCCTACTAGCCATATCCCTGGTTTCTTCTGTCATCAGCTTTCTTCCTCCATTCTAATTCTGCTCTGTTTTCTCCTAAGTCCTCACATTGACAACTCTTATTGGCATTTCTTCTGTAAAACTTTTTCAAACCATGATAGCCCCCCCCTGCAGCAGAAAATATATCAATATTTAAGATTTGAGAGGTCTGGCTAAGAAGTTTACTATAACTAAAAGCTGTGATTTTTTTCAAACCCTCCACTGGTGAGCTGAAATAATACTGGGTATGCAGCTCCTGAAGACTCCACCAAGAGCCATTTGTTCATATTGTCACCTTATTGTTTGATTCCTTATTAGAACTGGGGCAGCTAGCAAGCTGCTTAAGGAGCCCATCCCTACCAGAGATGGATACCTGGCTTTGTTAATATGAAATGATTGGTTTTCCTCAGCTGTTCCTTTTTTTTCTGGATGAGCACATAGATTGGTGCTCTGCATGCAATCATTGGGCACAGAACAGGGGAGCTGTTTTAGTCAGGGGAGATGAGGGGACACTGTTTGAGTGTTCTCGCTACAGTCTGCACTTGCAGCACTGGGGAAATGAAATACCCAGGTCCCAACACCCATAAAGCATCCTCCTCCAGCCACAATATTCTGTGCCCTCGATTACCAAATCATCTCTTAGGAAAACCAATCATCAGAAGGACAGTCATAAGCAATCCCCTCATCCAGGAGACTGAAAATGCATGAAAGTTGAAATTAAAAAATTTTCTTAAGTAAAGTTAAATGTGGCTCCAAAAGCTTTCCTCATATTAAATGCATGAATTACCATGACATGCCATCATTCTGAATGATGATAAGCAGAAGGAGAAGTTTTAAAGAGAAAATGGCAAGATTTCACAAAAATGTAAAGCCATATGTCTGCATGAAAGAAAACCCATTAAGTAGTGAGTATCACAAACACACAGCTGAAGGGAAGATATCTGCTGGGGAAGGCATTTCTGCTTCTAAATCAACAGGCTGATGATATATATATACTCATCTACAGATTCTCCAAGCAGAGTCAGGACTAACCTGCAAAGGTGTGAGGTGTGCATGCTTAGGATCAACTGAGGGTGAATGCCATATCAGTGTACAAACGAGAGCTGCTGGTAGCTCCTGTCAGCAGTGTTTAACATGGCAAACACTGGGACAGGGAACACAGAGGCCAAGAGAAGGAAACTGAACACCTTTGCTGCCAGACAGAGATACCCCCAAAAAATGCACTGATCCTATATGAACAAAGATCCAAAGATTCTAATTTTAGTATTCCAGGTCCATCTGGGCTCATAAACTAAAGCTTAATCAGCTGAACAGACTTTTTAAGAAAACTACACCATGTAGTCACACACAACATGTTCAAAGACTGAGGTGCACAAAAGCAAAACAGGCAATTGAATGATCTGCAAAACCAGCGTTACAATTACCAGCAGTAGACATAAAAGATTATCTGGCAAACCCAAACCAAAACATTGCCTGGATGGACAAGTAAGTATAATTAAAAAAACAGGACTGCCTGCATACACAAAACTATCTTAGTACCTATCCCCTCAGCTTTTATGTCCAACCACTTTTGTTTCCAGTACATAAACTTGCACCTGATTACCAGAGACTGCTTGGGTGACTGAAGGATGGAAAAGGTTATTGTCAACACCACAGCTTCCACTTCTTTTTTGTGACTCATCCCATCTTTTTCACAGCCCCTGCAGTGCTGCACACTAGTATGCACAGTAACAGTTATCATGAATTTATTCCTCAACCAAAAATCAAAGGTCTAAGCAGAGGCCACTATTGCCAGTACAGTATTGGAGAACAACTCTAATCAGTTGTTTATCAAGGCCTGATTTTCTTAAAAATTTATTATTCTAGATTATTTTGGATTCTGTCCAATTATGTGAAAAAGTTAAATCAATACAATTTAAAAAAGGAAGGAAGCACCCTTTAACAGAGACTGAAAAGACAAAGGAAGTCACAGATATACACCCATTTCTTAAATTAAATTTAGCAGCTTTGAAAGATGCTCAATACACAGCCCTGCAGAAGGAAGGCCTTCATCTATAAAAGATGCCAAGCATACATATTAGAAGTGCATTCTGAGCTGTATGAATAAGTCATAAATAATGTAAGTCATTGAATGCCTCCCCACCTCCTGCCAGAATGGAGCAGGAAAAGCTCATGATTTTCAGATAAAGTTTGTTATTCAGAAATTATCTATGAAATCATCTCCATGAATTGCTATTTGCTTATACCTTCTGCCTGAATAGATAGTTGCTCTTATTAGCTGTTAAAAATTCCAGCTGTTTTGATTGGCATGCAGCTCACATAGCACATCTCTCCTCTTCTCCCTGAGCATGGGCACTTACTGGGAACTCACAAAACTACCTGTTTTAATCTGAACCCTGATTTAATTTTTTGTTTTCTGTAAGCCTGGTAGAACATTTCTTTGCAGGCAGCAAGCATTCCCAACACTGGTACAAGCTGTGCAGCCACGTGGACAGAGCTCTAAACACCACAACCTGGGCAATAGGTCTGTGTCAGGCGATTGCCTCTCACTCCTCAAGTGCCACCTGCATCAGAGCTGCCTGCTGTCTTTAAGAGCCACTAGGAGCAGGTGGCAGTGTCCTGTAAGGGATCCAGATATTACCAAACTCATGCAATAGTTACAAAACTGGAAGCATTGATGGAACTTCTGTGCCATATTTATCCCAGCTCTTCAATACAGATCCTCTGAAACGCTCCTGTCCTTGCATGAATAACACAGATACGGATCAAGGACTAACATCAAAGCTTCACAGAGAGCTGGACAGAGCCCAGAGGATGCTCCACATGGCTGTTTCCAACACAGTCATGCAACAGATATTAGTATGCTCTTTGCACAAGTGTGTCTTTTTCTCATGGCTTGAATTTTTAAATTTCCACTATTTTTAGTCAGATACTCATTTGTTCATTTACACTAAAAGCATTTGTCAAACATATGGTCTTGAATTTCTTCAAGGTTTACCTCCAGATGTGATGTCTTCAGTCTGCTGTCAGTAATCTAGCAATCTCCAGTGGAAGCCTTTGAAATTGGCTCTCCTTCAGGATCTTAGTTTTGAAGAGCCCTTGAATTCTGTTTTAGAAATTTGAGAGACAAGGTAGACATTTGGTGGTTGGCTTTGGGAATTTTTTTTTCCTTGTTTAGGAAATACTCTCCCTTATGACAGACTTTTTTAGACTCTTATAACACAAAGAGAACTACTGAGCTAAAATACAGTGTTTAGGATAACTTGTGTTCAAATCAGTCACTGTTGTAACAGGAATTCCACAAGGCTACCCCTAGAATAAGCAGAAACTTGAGGAAACAATTCTATCATAAAAACATCATTTTGTTAAAAGCCAAAACATTTCAAAGGAATGTATTTTATATGGATAAAGTGGAAATCTGACAGCATTAAAATACTTTGGGTTTACTTTTATGTGACAAAAGTATTGTAAATTTCAGTGCATTTTTCAACAATTTGAGGTATGAACAAAAAAATTAGCAGAATATAAAAGTAAAAAAAAAAATCATTACTTTTTTTCAGCTCCAAAAGAAATGCTTTTATGATCTCAGGTGAGTTTGGAATAATGATTTTTTATATGTTTTAAAACCTGAGTTGGCTTTCCAACAAAATAAACCCAAAGAGGTAAAAATTCCTGACCAATCTTGGGTCCAACAATCAATCTGGACAAGTCTGCTAAAAGCACCACTACACTGGTATTTTTTTGCCATCCCCCTACCCAGAAAGATCCAAGAAAAATGCACAGCAAAATGATAGACAAACACAGAGAGAAGCCTAGAGTCCAATATTTAGTTGTAGACAACAACATTTTGCATCCTGGTTTCAAACAGACTTCACCATGAAGCCTGAACATCAGGATCATCCCCATTGAAGTGTCATAGCAATTTTGGGATGAATGTGAAGCAGCTAAGCCATCCAAGACCAAATTTTAAAGGTCAAATGACTGTTGTAGAAATATTATGCTTGTCAGCAGCCTTGGCTGATGCAAGAGATTGCACTAGCACAGAATTTTGACTACTGCTCATCAGTGTAGTACTCATTCTTCAGAACAAGTCCCTGAAGAACAGTACTAAGGTACATGAATAGGACAATGTGGAATAAATATTTTTAAAATATGAAGTTGTACTTCTGCCAAAGCAATTCATAGGCACTCAAGCAAAACACTTAGCATGCAAAGGATTTCCACACACTGCTAGGGAACACGCTGAGGATTATTCTCAATGAGCATCACCTAGTGGAAAAAACAATGGTCAAAAATATCATCTTTGATGCAAATGACATTTGAATCACAGTGAAAAGGAGTATACATAATAATAGCATATTGCCAGAGGCATCCAGCTGCAGGTATCCAAATGTTTTTTTCAAAGGGTAGATCCTTCAAGCAAGTCAGTACCAGTTTTCACAAAAATTTGCACAGTTACTTAGAGCAGTTAAGTGATTTGCCCAAGAATATTGAAGATCAGGTGAGAATGGCACAGTGGCAGCCCTGTGAGTGGACTCCTGCTCTCCCAGTTTGCAATTCCCCAGCCCAGAAAGCAGCCCAGCAGTGTCTCTGCTGCAGCAACAACTGGCAAGTCTTCCATTAAGGGCTGCCTGTCTGATAGGTTCTCTACCCACAGAAAACACATTAACCAAGATGTAATGCATACCCCAGCAAACACATCCACACAATAATGAGAGGGTGAAACAGCAGCATCCGCATGAAGCAAGACCTCACTGAAGTGAGTGATGCCACTATGCCATTTTTTCTTAAAGCCTGACTACATCTTTAAAATATTTGGAAGTGTAAATACTGCCTTTGCATTTAATGACACAATAAAAAGTGGTTTAATACAGCAATAAAAACTCCAATATGCCTTGACAAAGTTATTTTAAACACAGGTCTAAAGCCCATAGCTACTATGTTGTAGACAGATTTAATTTCAGAAAGGCCTTGACACAATACCGTTTTATCTGAAAGTAAAATATTCTGCATATCCAGACTTACTAAATAAATCTCAAGGTTTTTATGGCACTAATTAATGAGTATGAGCACATTGGGACTGCTGAGTAATTTGCACTAAGGCTATATATTTTAGATGCGAAAGCAGAAAGTGGCAGATGCCTAAGTACTGAAAATGGGGTTTAGGACCCTCTGAAATAAAATAGCTGCAAATGAGGAGTTCTTGTGCTTCAGGAGAGAATATTTACTACAGTGACCTAGGGCATAAGTGAGACCAAAGAATTAGAAGCAGCATGAACTGCATTCTGCCCTTCAAAACATCACACAAGGAAAACAGTGAATAGAGTTAACTGTGCTTGTTTGCACCAATCAGTGTTTCAGCACATGTAACACTCAGCAAGGCACAGGAACAGCTTCACACCCACCGTGAGGAAAGGGATTTGACCTGTGTTATTTCCCAGCCATTGGGGTGGGAGACCCAATAGCCAGGGGTCCACGCCCTTGCCAACCCAAGATCATAGCACTAATTACCCGGGCAGCATTAATTATTCCCCCTGGCAGCTAGGGGCCCAGCTGTTCCCCACAGGTATCAGGGCCAGCCCCAAGGCCAGGAGCTGCCAGCACTCCTGCTGTAGTGGCAGCCACCAGTGGCCAGACACCCCCACCTTGGCCAGGCAGGACAGGTCTCACACATCTCTGGCACATCTGTCCCCATGGAGCCCAGCAGGGTTGGTGACAGCTTTGGCTTTAAAACACGTTGAGCTCAGTGTTAGGATGGAAAGCGTTTCCCCCCAGGCTCCCCAGTCAAGTGCTCAGAAGCTGAATTAGCGATTTTTAATTTTATTTTTAACAAACAATTAAGCCAAATTTTTGCATTTCAATTGGAATGAGAAGGGCACTGCTCTCACACACAGCACAGTTAACAAGTGTAAGGGGACAGTGCTCTCTGGTTGGGTGGCAATCCCTTTGTCTGGCACTAACAGCCCCAGAGCTGCTTCTGTGCATGACCTTCCCACAAAGAGCCTTCATCTTGGGGCAGCAGCTCCTGAGGCTGCAGGTCACGGGACAGGGAAAAGGCAGGTTTTATTCTGGACAATCACAATCAATTCCAGACCTGTTCAATCTACAGGGTAATGAGCCACAGAGAATGTTTAAAAATACAGATTATGCAGACTAGAACAGCATAGGTTTCTCTTTTAAAAAACAATTCAATTTGACTTTGAAAAAAGATAAAATATCACAGTGAACAGAAGTTAAAGCACAGAAAAAACAAGTTCTACAGCTTACATCATTTGCATAAGAATTGTATTTATCTATGATTTTTTTTTTCCTTTTAATGTGGGAAAATACATTAAAAGGAACTTATCTTTATCAGAATTATTTTGGTGTTTCTGCCAGAGCATTCTTGTACCAATTGTTCCTGCCCTCACCTGGCATCAAATATTTTTCCTATACCAAGATTAGTCAGCATACTTCCAGGGAATCAAGGTGGTATTACAGCAAGATAAAAATTAAAATACACGGCATTTTCAGATCACACACAAAATAATTGGCAGAAACAAGACTCAGTCTTCTGATTTAGACACTGTTTTAGAGCCCACTTCTTGTTAATTAAAAAAGGCTAGGTGAATGATTTAGATAAGCAATTCAGAAGAATTATGAACCTTCCCAAACCTTTGTTCAAAATAAGATCTGAAATTTCTGGAGACTCATAAAAAGCTAACTTTAGTCACACATACCTTTGATGCATTCATACACACACATGTGCACACCCCAAGCTTTCTGTTTTCTCCTACCCTTCCCATATTTAACAAGCAGTAAAAGTGTCAGAATAATCTTGAAGAACAATGCCTGTGTCAATAGAAAATTTTCCACCCCACACTGCCTTCAGACACACCATGTTCTTTTTCAGGAATTCTGAAAACAGCTTGACTGTTAAAAAAAATAGCTATAGGAGTGATGAAAATAATAAGGAATAAAACTTTGTTTTTGTTAACCAAAAAGCATTTTGATGAATGCCATTTTGTGCTTGACTTTTTAAAATGTCATTCAGCATGCACGAAGACTTAGGAGAAGCTTTTTATAAAAAACATCCAAGTGCTTTTTGGCACTCTACAAAAGCACCTCCAACCACGTGATTTTTTAACACTTAAATGTGAAATAACATCTATTTTGAAAACACTGCTCAGAATTCAGTTTATTTGCTTTGCCTCAGCATTATCAGTGGCCCAAAGGAGCATGAGAGGAGCTGAACTCCTGTCCTCAGCATGACTGGTGTGGAAGCTCTACCCAGTAAGTGCATGTAAGCAGCCCTAGGGGCAGGCTGGCAGGCCCTGAGCACCATGCCAGTGCCATGGTGATACAGGTGCCAGCTGGAGAAGGCTCACTCACAGCTGATACCACAGACATGAGCAGGGGAGGGTGGTTCTGCCATCTAGATCCTCAAAAATAGGCCTGCAGTAAAACCCCAGCCTAACATACATTAAGAGCTTATCTACCCATGGCATGCTCAGGGGAGTCAAAGCAAATCAGCTGAAGACACAGAGCTAAAGCCAGGAACTTAAAGTATTATTAGATGAAAGTTACTTTTAAGAGGGAATATCAAGAGGATACTTTAAACATATTTTAAGGTAATATAACCTGATTTCAGAAGTCAATTGATTTACCTTCTATTTTCAAAGTACACACGTGAATAAGAGGAAGACAAAAGAAAAAAAGAAAGCAGAAAAGGTAGTAAATGTCAGCCTTCAGAAAGCACCACTATCATCCAAATAAATACAACGACTCACATTTAAATTCCTTTTAAAAAACCACACTACACTAAAGGCATCAAAAACCTTCCTTGCAGTTAAGGAATCACTGGGACTGGGGGTTTCATCTCAAGGCAGCACAGCTGCCCCCCGAAAAGATTTACACTTGGGAGGCAGTTGCACATCAGAAACCTTTAGGCCATTCAAGAATGATCTCTGTTCTAGCACCTCAGTTGTCATGGTTCTGGGTTGGTGTTTCTCTTTTCGCAAAATCAGGATTATAAAAATATGATCCCACTGGAATTCACCAGCAGTAAATGCTGTAGTTCTCACCTCAGCCACTGCCTTTTTGATCTGAGACAGCAGGAGCATGAATTAGTGACTCACCATCTTTCACAGGAAAAAGTGCCATTTAGTTTCAAAACAAACAAACAAAAGCAACAAACAAGCAAATGATAAGTCTTGAACTCTGTTCCCAGCTGCTTCATTTTACTCTTTCATTTCTTGATGCTCAGCTTCTTCACCCTACACTTGCAGAAAATAATGTCTCAAGAAATTCTTTCAGTGCAGAAATCTGGGCCATTTAACCTTTTGGGGTTTTGCAGCATTACTTAACTGTTTCTGAGCCAAAAGTTAATCCTTATGAAGTCTTTTGAAACCTTGTAGAGCCCATACTTCATGGCAAAAGCATCCTGTACATAATAGTAGTTAAACTCCAAGTTCTTTTTCCTCTGGAGATTTAATAGATTTAAAATGAAGTTATCTAACTTTTGTTTAAAGTATTCTTAAATCAGTTTCAAGGCACAATCTATTAGAAAAAAAATTTCATCCTACATAATACAAAGGCTGGCTTCTGCACAAGAGTGTACATGATTTAATTTTGGTTGACTAACTTGACATTCATACACCACACTGTGCAGAACAAGACAGCGAGTATTCAATAAGACACTGACACTGTACATAAATTTAAGATTATCCATCAGCTGCAGTTCCTTACTGATCTGGTCTCCCATATGTGATTCTTTTAAGGCCATAAATATTTCAGGGAGATAGAAATAGACTTTAAAGAACCCTCCCATCCCCCAAAGAAAGCATGAAATGAAGAACATGGAAAAGGTGCAGAAATAATCCTGGCCTGACCTTTTGGCCACAGATCATTCTCACTTTTTAAAAATTGATTTAATAAACTTTCAGTAGTTTTGTATTTTATATTTATCTGCATAGAAACATTAGTACTAATATGTTTATTATTGCACAAATGAAAAATACAACTAACTCATGAATCAATTTAAATAGCATTTGAACTACCATTTTTATAACCCAAGGCTTACTTTTTTCCATCTCCCTCCCAAAAGGCAATGCATTCCTTACTTGCTCATCTGCAGGAATTTACAGGTGTTAAATTAGCCACAGTAAGCCTTACCTTTTGTTCCCTGATCGCTATCAAAACATATTGAGAATTACAATAGAAACATATTGAGAATTACAGAGAAAAAGTTAATTAAAAGTTTGAATAGAAGCTCCAGAAAGTTCAAACAAAAGATTTTCCCCTAGTTCATACCAAGATCTGGCTGCATGCATAATTACACATAAATCAGACTGTAACTTTCTATGTTTTTATTCAATAAAAAAATAAACCTTTCCCCTCCAATCTAATTAAATGTTTATAAAAAACCAGGGCTCCCATTGCAGTCAATACCTTGTGGATGTGATGTTAAAGTGATAAGACAGGCACAACAAGACCAAAAAGTTCCAGTGATTTGTGTTGTTGGGGCAGCTTGCCAGGTTCCCCATCTAAATCTATCCTATAAATAGAGGTGTTCTAATGTAAAAAATTTTCCCAAGTATCCACTCTAGTTTAAAGAAAAGTTCTTTCAATGTCAGCTTTCCACAAATATAAATGATTGAGTTTAGCTCATAAATGTAATCTGAAAGTAAATTTTAAGATTGCTGCTTCCAATATTCATACCAAAATAGCAAGTTTTGTGTTAAAAGCCACTGTCTGCCTTACAGAAAGAAGTTCCACATTTCTCACTACAGCCTTGGCACACAGGTACTCAAATTAACTAGGCAAGGATAGAATTGCACACTTTGTGCAAATGGTGATACACATAGATTTATTGAGGGTTTAGTAGGGTTTTTTTTTTTGTTGTTTTTTTTTTTTAATTTACTTCATTTGATAGTAAGCAAAAGTTAAGACTATTTGTATGTCTCAAAACCTTTCCTAGCACAGTTTTCTTTTCAAACGAGCTGTTAGTAACCATGGTAGAAATGCTGTTAAAGGGAATTCAAGCAGACAAGAGAAGAGAGCCAAGGCAAAGACATTAGGACGCATGCCAGCATAATAAACAAGGGTCTTCTGTGTCAGGAGGTCTGGGAACCTGATAGCCCAACATTCCACTCACTACTTAGCCTTAACCATCACAGGATATGGGGCAGAAGCATTTCTTAATAACATATTTTTGGCCTTGAAAAAAGGCTAAGTTGCAACTGCCATCAGATTTCTATCACAGTTTCCTTGAAGCAGATTTGATTAAGTATCATGGATGGTCATAATTCCAGTTTTTGTGACTAGTTTGAGTAGTTCACACAATGCTTTGTGCACTGGTTGTAGATTTAATATAGGCTCTGGCACTGCACTTCCTCCAATGTGAAGCTGGCATGACAGAAAAGGAATAAGTTTTATAATAGTGCTGTGGCCATAATGGTGTTGAGACATAAGACTGGTGAAGAGTAGTAATAGCTTTATTTAGGCATCCACCAAAATGGACCAAAAAAAAAAACAAACAACCAATCAAAAAAAAAAAAAAACCAAACCAAAAAAACCAAAACAAAACAAGAAAACCAAAAAAACCACAAAAAAAACCCCCAAAAAACCACAAAAATACAAACCACCAAAAGAAAGAAACAAATAAAAAATCTCCCCACAATAAGTGTTCTTTTCGATAATTTAGATACTTAAGATATTTAAATATTTATGATTTTAAGAGTCAAAATAAGCCACATGACCTTTGTGAAAAATGTTTTATGTTTCATTAGGTTTTCTTCATTAGAAAAATCTTGCATAGAAGGCCTGATCATCACACTATCCTGACCTAGGAAAAGTGAAAAATATTATTTAATAGATGTCACCACCCATTAGGTTCTGCCTTTTTCCTCCAGATTTGCACTTCTGCCTCTCCAGCTTTGCTAAACTCTTATTCCAAGCATACAAACTACTTTTTACCTGATGGAAGAATGTCACACTAAAGTCTAAACCCCAGTAACACATTTCCACAGCAACAACAAATACTCTACTCCTGCAGCAGCCATCAAAATCCATCCACCCTACACAAACACTTTCTAAAATGTGCTATGCTTCATTTCTTTGCCCTCTGGGAGAGACCAGGCAGCCACTATGTAGTCATGAAATACCAGAGCACAATATCTCACAAAAACTGCCTCTGCTCTCTATCTTCATGAAAGACCTACAAAAGTAAAATCAAGAAAATAAGATTACTAACTCTAGTAGATGCTGTGTGCTCAATATTCAAAGTAACCAAGGATTTAGAGCAATCATTTTGAAGCCCATTAGAATTTATCCTATTTCCACCCTAATGGAACTTCTCCACTTAGGGACACAGGTGAGCATGTCTCTAAAGAATATGAGATCACAAACTTTTCAAGCAACATGTGCAACAGAAAAGTATATTAAAAAAATTAAATAATAATAAAAAATCCCTGCATTTGTTTTATAGTCTGCAGGTGATATAAAGGCTTTCTCCTGATAAGGAAAAAAGCGGTTCAAAAGCTGAATGTCAAGGAAACTGTGCAGCTCCACTCCACAGAATAAAAAAAAGGAAACTGAGCTGTGTGAAAGTCTTGGAAAAAAACAGAAATCAAGAAAATTGCACTCTGCTTCTGACTATTTTATGAAGAAAAAAATAAAATATTCCTTCATTAAGTTCTTAATTTCTAATTATATGCACAGTTAGAACAAGATCTAGAAATAGCCAGCAGAGTATGGTTTTCCTCTCCTTCCTCCTCAATTGTAAAGCTAATCCTAAAGCTCTTTGTTCTGGAAGTTGAGAATGTGATGCAGTGCACAAGTTGTGTTCACTTTTCACCTTTACTTTCCTTATGGGATTCCTGTCTGCTACCTCCCAGACAAAAAGCTTCATTTACTGCTATGTTCCATGAAGCACAGGAACAGAAACCTCAGTGGGCTGAAGGAGGTGGAGCAATACCTGTACCACAGGTTCAATCAGCTCTGACAGGTCCACAGATCAGCTGAGGTGACAGACACCATCCAAACAAAGCCATGGCCACAAAGTATTTTCAGTCATATGTGGGTGTGCACCCACTGTAATATTAGTTCTATTATTGAGCCATATAGAAAGTTTGCTTAATTTATGAATACTTGCCTTTAGTATCCTTTTAGTTGCTCTTAAGTCTTATTCTGAAGGGCTTTTAGTATCTGGCAGTTGAAGCAACACTCAGTGAATAACATCAGGGCACACAGACCCACAAATTATTTCAAATACATTTGAGAAGCATCAATAGACGTTATATTTGCAAATATGCATGGAAGCATTTAAGTAAATGCAGCATACTACTTCCAAAAGTACAGACCTATCAGTAAAACCATTAAGCTCAGCACTTTTACCTTCCTTTAGCTGCATTAGAAATGACTGCTTGAGGTTGGCTGAAGCTCCTGCTAATGGATTTTGAATGTGGTGCACTTTCTCCACCTCCTGTTTTAGAAGCCTCTCATCCCATTTCCATGTACTTCTTGTGCCTCCAATTGGCTGGAAGTTGCTCTCCAATGTACCAATTAACTCATAATCAGGTGGAGAGTTATCTTAACCTTGGCACAGCTCCCCTGACAAGCTGGATCTGAAGCTTTACAGTTCAAGCACCACTTTCAAATCCAGTCACACATGTGGCACAGAGCAGGATACAGCAACCTCACCTGGTGGTGGGGCTTTGTGATGGTGTTCACAGGGGTCCAAGGATGAGGGAAGAGATGAGGGTCTGACTCCATGTTTCAGAAGGCTTGATTTATTATTTTATGATATATATTATATTAAAACTATACTAAAATAATAGAAGAAAGGATTTCATCAGAAGGCTAGCTAAGAATAGAAAAGGAAAGAATGAATAACAAAGGCTTGTATCTCAGACAGAGAGTCCGAGCCAGCTGACTGTGATTGGCCATTAATTAGAAACAACCACATGAGACCAATCACAGATCCACCTGTTGCATTCAACAGCAGCAGATAACCATTGTTTACATTTTGTTCCTGAGGCCTCTCAGCTTCTCAGTAGAAAAAATCCTAAGGAAAGGATTTTTCAGAAAATATCATGGCTACAGGGTTTTTGTAGCAGGACTTCAGGGCACACGGGCAGCAGCTCCTTGAACAGAACATGCTTATCCCCAGCTGCTGCAGCTCTTTACTTCTGTGCCTCAAAGACATGTAGGGCTTGGTTCATGAGGTGAACAGAAAGATTTTTTGCTGAAAGTAAATGCATGAAATACCTATAGGAGAGCCCAGGTGTTCTCACAAGATGGGGTAATCTGTGAGGAAGAACAGCATACCTTTCCTCAGCCTCTCTTTGCTCTTCTGGCATCACACCATGGGCTGCTGGGAAGCCTCAGAGGAATCTCCATACATCAGGCTGTAGCAAAATCAGGCTTGGCCACCAAAGGTATCCCACAGCAAGAAGAGGAGAGTCCTCACTGGTCAAGCCCAACCTTCAAGGGTATCCAGGAAGAGAAGGTCCAGCAGCAGCCAAGGTCAGACAGAAGCGTAGATGATAAGGCAATCTCCTGGCAATAAAGCATGTCTAGTGACAGGCATGAAACCAGTCCACAGGCCAGCCAGCATTAGGATCAGATGTAGTAATTACCAAGCTGGGCTTTAATGGTGGACAAAGTCAAGCCAGGTGGCCAGTCCTGAGGGACATCACAATGTAGATCAGGAAGCTACACCAGCACAGAGAGCACTGAAGAGGAACATTCCTTCCACAGACCTCAAAAGGGACCAAGAGCCCAGAGCTGGTTTAAATAGAAGGTGTGGATGGAGGCTTCAGGTGAGTCTCTTTAGGATCACTAAGGTTTTCCAGTGCCCCCTGGGCCTTGGCAATATGTATCTGCTGCCATTCCTTCCTCAGGGTGCATTAACAGAGAGTGTGTGATTGAAATGTTGCCATGCTCACTCTGAGCTGGTTGTCTTCTTCTTTAGCTATCCCCAGCCCCAGAAAGACCTGCACCACTCACAGCCTGTGCATGAGAGGTGAGACAAAACAGCCACTTCTTTTCATTCCAATGCATCCTTTTGGAGACTTTATGGTTCCAATCCCCTTCTGGGAGACTTAAGCAAAATAATTACATGAATGCAACCCCCAGCAATGCACACTCCATACTGAATGGTTTGCTTGCATCAGACACTGCAGCATTTACTTTCCATTCATTTCACTCTTCAAGGAATTTAGGTATTGACTTTCTGTTTAGATCTGAGTAGAAATCCAAGACAGAAAATTTGCCCTGTTCTCACAAAATACCAATAGAGCCAGCTGTGCATCCTCTTGTGTTACTACTTCTTCCATTGAACATACCAAGCACGAAATTACCTTATTCAATGCCAGGCCCTTAAACCAAGCAGCTCTTCTGCTTGACCCTTCTCCAGGAGCTCTAGCCCTTGGATGCTGCTCCCTGAGACACACTACTTTACTGCCTTTGAGAGGCAGGAAGGAAGGAAGAGATATAGAAGGCAACAACCAGATGTCAAAGCTGAAGGAGGGATTGTGATGTAGAAACCTGGCAACCTCTTTGATATTTGTTCTGAATTATTGCAGAAATTTTCCAGTCTATATTAAAATTTTATAAGCAACAAGGATAATAAATCAACTACTGAAAATATAAAACTTGTGTTTACTCTTGAAAGAATTGCTGTACCTTGAGGTAACTTTTCTCCCAGCAGATGCTAAGATATTTTACTTCAAGCTTGACAAAGAAAATACTGTCACTTCCATGGGCAAAACAGATGTAGAGGAAACAAGCAATGTTTAAAATATAAATACTACTAAAGAATTTCTGGAACAGGATGCATATGAATTAAGCAAATAAATGCTTGACAATTATGCTTTCCTTAGACAATTTGTATGTTTTGGTTTTTGGGGTTGTTTTTGGTGCGTAGTCTGTCTCTAGTTGAATTAATCCCTTTAGGATTTTTTCACCTAGATTCAGTCTAATTGGTATTGAAAGTGTTTGGCTGGCTATATTCACAGTAATTATCATCAAGGAAAATGAAAACAATTGTTTAGTCATCAGTGTAATGGTATATCTACTCCCTGCTTGCAGCTTGCATGCCTAAGGTCCTCAAAGTGTAAGAGTTCAGTTTTGTTGAGGACTAAGCTGAAGTAACATTTTCTTATATTTTATTTCCCAGAGGCATGTGATGTTTCACCATACATCTCATATTTTTTATCTCATAGAAAGGAGATATGCTAATGAAACCTATGCTATTGCAAATAAGACCTTTTCAGAGAAACCTCTGCTATTATATCATTTCAAGTTGATAATGATAAATCCTTTACCAGGATTTTGAACCCATCCTAACACAGGTAAAGCTTTCAGCTCCCTGCTTGCTCTGTGCCAGACTGCTCCATAGTTGTAGAAAGGAATTATATGTTGCACACACAGATGGAAAATCAGGTAGTGACAAATATCTCATCCAAAGAGATATCAAATCAAACATCTTGTCTTTCAGTGGTCCCATTTTTTTTCTAGCCCGATGTCACTGTGGGTTTTGATTTTCAGTTTATTTTTTCTTTGTGCAGGTTCCTCAGGTATATTTGAGGAAATCAGCTGGCCACTATTAACAATTAGTGTTGTGAGGCAGAGGCTAATTGCACTGATTAGCTGTTGGATGGCCAAGAAAGGAGGTTAAGGGACCAAGGCCAATTAAAAAAGGAAAGGACAGGAACAAGCCTCTCAGCACATAAAAGAGAGGAATGCATGCAGTGTACCTGATATCAAAGCTGGATGCTTAGTTTCATATTTGGATTGTGTAGATCAGGTTTGGGATGTTTTGTGGGCAACATGTCACCTCCCCACTATCTAAGGAAGTAGAAGTTCTACGCTTCTCATGCATGCAACAGTAAAGCTGACCATCTAGGAGCTGCCCCTTCTTGCAGGGTGAAAAATCAATCCAGTTCAATTGTCAGGGAAAAGGCTGCAAGATTGTGAGGAGACTGCTTCAATACAGCTCTCAGTTCTCCCCATGTGTCATAAGGTTTCTCTAAGCAATACATAGACAATGTTGGCCTGCACTTGGTCAAAAATAATTAAATATCTTTGTGAGTTATTAGAATTTATGAATTCACTACTCCCTCTCTACATGCAACTGGAGTACCTCAGTGAAAAAAACCAACAGCTAGAAGAAAAATTGTGGTAATAGTTATCAGTTAACTCACGCAAATGAGGCTAATTTGGGAAGAATGTTGCTACTCATAAAAGTGAAATAGTTCAGAGAGTTTTAAACAAACAAAAGGTGAAAATCCAGAGGAATTTGTGACTGATTTAAGGTTAAAGAGCTAATCTTGCAATTGCAGTTAGCAATCATGGTAATTGAGCTTATGATAAGAGACCAGATGGTGATTACAACTGGGAGAAAACACCCAGAGAAACTGATTACTAGAACCTTGGGATTAACATGTAATTTAAAACAATAACAACAACCAGAAAGAAATTTTTTTAAAAGCAAATATCTTGAACCAGGCATTTTTTACTTCAGGCTGATGCTGGGGAATGTTGGATTCTAAAGCCACTACAGAGAATGTAAAAATGACAGAAACAGAAAGATGTGAATGACTCAAAGTAAGAATTCAGAAACTTGGCACAAAGAGCTCCACACAATATTCTCACAAAATAGTAAATCTCAAGTCCCATAAGCCTGGAAACGTATAGATAAGTTTCCTGCAAATGTGTTCAAGCAAGGAAGTGTCACAGCTCTCCTAAAATGATGAGGTCAAATCCCAAGACCACTGACATCCTATATTTAAGCAGAGACAGTGAGTGGAACTTGGTCTGCATGTGTAAAATTTTATTATTACATAAAGCTCACACGAGCTGAAACAACCATAAACAATTTAATATCTTTGTCAAAATGGGCTTGGCAAACAGTCTACTTCTCTAAAATAAGAACATTTTTTTTCCATTTGTAGTGTATGAGTTATAAAAGTCATGCTAACTTGAAAAAAAATTAATAGAGGCACAAATACTTCACCTTTGACAAAAATCTATCGAGCTGAGTTTAAACCTGCAGTACATACAAGTCAGTAGCCATTTCTCTCATTTCAGTTCAATTTTGAAAGGAGTATTAGCTGCTAAGTCATGTTCTAAAGCTGGAGTTACTTATAGAAAAAATATTACCAATATTATAATCATATTCTGATCAAAAAATCAAACTCAAGTAATGGAGATGCTAACCTTCCAAAAAGAGACACATGGAACAGGGTGTTTTGCAAGGTCAACCAATTGAATCCTTCATGGCAGCAGGGTAATAGCTGGTGTCCTGTAGCAAAACAGACACAGCTTGAAAAATACAAAAATTATTGTCCTATACAATACTTCTCATTTCCAATTCAACTCTTCTACAAGATTCTACAAATAAAGAGTCACTTGCCAGCTTCTATTATCATTAAACCCAGTAGTGGAGTTCATGTAATTTAATTTTTAGCATCCTAAAATTAGTACCTGGCCTAAGATAGTAACTGAGGTTCACTCTCCAGTAAGGGAAGTACTTTGAGAGAATTCATCATTTTTATGTCATTCTAGGATAGTTATCTAAGGTGGTAGCACTAATTGCTCTCTGGAGCCATTGATCTTCATTTTATCTCTATTGACTAGAGACAGAGTTTAAACATTTGCCTTTGATGAGATGCTTCATTTTTATGTGTCTCAAATTAGATAGGAAAACTCCCCCTTGTTGTGCCTGGGAAAGTAATCCCTGATCATGTGCCACAGTTTAATGGGCAGGGGTTTGAGCAGCTTTCAGTGCAGCACAAGTTGAAAGATAACACTTGTCCCTTCCCCCTTGCCTCTTCTCTTATCCTTAGATACCTGGAAAGTCACATCACAATGCTGAAGTAATGTGTTAAATAGGAGCTGTAGATTGAGATTCTGACCTCTGTTTAGCACTAATGAATTGCAGGATGGCACCAGAGCACACAGATCAGCACGTACCTGTTTGGTTTGGCTTCTGTTCCACGGGGAGCTGTGCATGGGAGCTCTCAAGGAGGACAAGCCACAGAACCAGGAGATGAGTGGGGTCATAACTGGGCATGCCACAGACAGCAGCAGCTGTTAGAGCTTGCTACTCCTGCTAGATCAAAAGGAATAGGGGAAGCTTGCAATACATTGTGCAATAAAGTACAAGAGTGCAATATAAAATGGAGACAAAGAGAATGCAATCAGTCTTCTTACAGGAGGGGACACCTGAAACTGGAAATTCAACTCCCAAGGAAGGACAGAACTAGAATAAATGGGCCTACAGCCTCACAAATAGTGATGCACTGACTCAGGAGACATTTCCTTTCCTGGAAGATTCCTGGAGATTTCCATGCCACTGTTACAGCCCTGGGATTTTGAGAGCCTACTTGGATGACATTAATAATGAGGTGTGGTTTAAATCCTGTGTTAAATTAAGGGGAATTGTTAACTGATGTGATTTTTAATGGTAGCTCTGGAAAGGGAAAAGGGAAAGCATGGAGCACTGCCTTTTGAAGGCTCTAGAAAGACCCAGCTGCCAAGCCACACAAACATTTCCACCAGGCTTTGCTGACCAGGAGGGTTCAAGTGAAGCAGGGCCCTGTAGGCTCTTTGGCTCTGAGTAGTTCAAAAGTTTAATTTACATACAGCTGTGTAGGAAGCTCCCTGGTTGTGAACAGCAGCAAAATTAAATTGGGTGAGCAGCTGCTGTCATAAGTTTTATCATTCCCTGACCAGTACTCTCCCTGATGACTTAACTCATATGAAAAAAGTTATTTTATCCACAAGAGTCCCACAATGTTGAAGGACATTTTAAAAATAACTCGCTCAGTAGTTAGACCTTTAGCCTCTAACATTGCTTTATTAAATCACAAAACACGATATATTCAGATAACATTAAGGTTCTGACCTTGGATGCACAAAAAGTAAGGAAATTCAGAGGAAAGTTTGAACCTCTCTCTGTGTCTAACATCAGACTCTTGCCTACTGTTTGCATTGAGGGCTTGTGGCACCTACTGGAGCTATGAACAATCTCCTGGTGGTTTGGTGACCCTTTCAATTTGTAGGTACAATAGCTTAAGGACAGAACTTTAAACTGGACATGAATTACCTGGTGCTTTAAGGTTGAATTTAGATCTTTAGCCAAGCTTGGAGAGGGTTTTGAGTTCAAATGTTCCTGTGTTTTAAAGGTATCAAGACAAAGCAAAGAAAGACCCCTTATCGACAGCCTGCTGTGGTGGTTAATGCAAAAATATGAAGTCTTTACAACCAAACTGTATGAAGGCTGAAAAAGTTTTTCCTTGCTCAAGAATCAGCAGGAGAAATTTCAAGATAGAAGAATGGATTTTTTCTTCGTACTTTAAAAGAATTCCAAAACTGGGGATTAATGTAAAATTATGGCTTAATCAAGCACTCCATTATTCTCTAATGAACTAAATGGAGAAACTCATAATTAGGTATGTTTTCCTTCCCAAGACTTCCTTGGGGGAGTTATGAAGGGGTTAATTCTCTAATTAAAAAAATTCCACCCACATTAACAATTACTCTCCCTCAGGTGAAGCTGTAATAGCAAATGCTATCTCTGAATAAGCTGCTTCAGAGCATTCATAATTTCTTCTACAAAATTACAGCTATGCAAACAGAAATTTAAGGCAATAAAAAAACCCTGAGCACCTATTTCCCAAAATAAAAATAAATGCAGAGTAACCCAGGATACCAAATAAATTTCTTACACAGTCAGGAAGCTCTGCTTGTGGAAGCCTTCTTCCCTTCAGATGTGTATTCCCACATTTTCCTCACCCTCTGATTGCCTTCACCACAAGCATCTGTATCTCAGTGCATTGGCACTGCCTGAGCCCCCTCCATGCTGCTCCCAGCTCTCCCATCCCCACCCTTCCCCATGCATCTCCCAAGGGAGAGAGTGTGGAGGGATGAGTGCACACAGGTCATGGCAGCTTCAGGGATCACTTTTTTGGCCTGGCAATCTGAGTGTCCCACGGACTCCACACAACCCCCAGCTTGTGCAACTTGTGGCCCTTTGCTATCCTCTACCTGTCTGAGAAATTCAACTGAAATTAAGCTGCAGGTCACATCTTGAGAGTGGGAGGATGGCTGACTAACGTGCTCACAGACAGTAATCTGCTGATCTTTAAGTAACCTGCAGATATTTAAGAAGGCTTCTAAAAGAGGAAATCATCACTTAACATCAGATCCACACTTACTCAGCTTCATGTTGCTTCCCTCCCAAGGCACCTTCACATCTGGGGCTCTGATGTCCTGCCCAGCCCTGCTGCTACCCCACACTCATATGGGTGATAACCAGATAAAGAAACACCCCTCAGGGTGAGCCTGGGGAATCCTGCCCAGTGCCACAGACCACACCCATGAGGACACAGGGAAAAATGACCAAGTGATGGGTGGCACCCCTGCAAAGAATGGTGCTTTAGCCCTTGTTCGTTTCCTAACCAATTCTGTTCTTATTAATTCCACAAAATATCTAGTTTATAATTGCATTGTTACTCAAAAATGCTGGTCAGGTGCCATAGATTTTCTACTTTTTATCACAGCGTAATATATTAAAAATTAAATAAAAATAGGAAAAAACCCACAGAAAACATTAGGGATCATGCAAAAAGATAAGAGCAAACTAAATTGTGTTTTCAGCCTAAGAGCTTTGACACTTTCCTACTAACTACAACAGGGAATTCTAGGCTTGTATCGGTACATTTAATTCAGACTGCTGCATGCAGGTATTTCAGGATTTCAATTTTATGCTGTGTGTCATCTAAGGTCTGTCTATGTGTTTCTAATTGCTTTCTCCATGCAAAAGAGATGCCATAGATTACCAACAACAGACCCATTAATCATCAATCTAAGTGCAGCTAGTCTTACACATACAATATTTATAAGTGTTTATATACCTCTGGCTGGTGCTCACAATCAATGAGCACTAGACAAGGCATGCTAGAGAGCTATCAAATGGTCATATCTTTCCATGATATTTAGTCTGTAGTTGACCTTTATTCTAGATTATATTTGTGATAAAAAGGAGGTTTTTTAATATATAAAGGAAATTATTTTTAAAATGCTTACTTTCCTGGGGAGCTGAAAAACTTGACTGACTGCATATTTCTTGTAGACATAGGGGACTTTTTATTGCTGCCTGTGTGGTCTTTCAGATCATCATCAACTACTTAACGAGCAAATATAATTTCTCTCTCGACTTTGTAGTTTCAAAAGGTATAACTATGAAATAGGCCTTATGTGAGATATAAGGGGAATGCAGAGGGGAAATCCAATTGCTATATGAGTTTAATTGTATCTCCTCGCACCCTATGAGACCAAGAAAGAGTCTAATCAGTTTGCAAATAAAGTCTATTCACATTTTACATATTTCTGTTTGTTGGAAAAAGCATATTTACATTCTAAAGAGTGCATTCATCAGCTTCTGGTCAAACAACATCTAAGCATTCACTTCTTCCTTTCACAGTCAGGCTCAAAAAAATGTAATTCAGTAATGAAAACTACAGAGTCCTCTTTCATTTCCATTGAGCTCTTATGTTAAAAAGCAGAGCCAGTCAAACGATTGATTTCATTTATTTATTTATTTATTTTGCAAATAAAATGTGTGATGATATTCATCCCCCTTTTTTTTCTCCCTCTCTGTAAATCATTTGTGAACCAATCCAAATACTGTGACTGTATATCTTATTTGCAGGCATTTCCACAAACTTATTCCAGTGTTTGAAACATTTGCTACCTCTTTGCTTTGAATACATGTCATTTGGTCTTCTTGGTTAGGGACCAGTCCCAGGGTAGATACTAGAAACACTGAATTAATCCAGCAGTCATTTTGCTTGAAAGCAGAGCAATTCCTCAGCCATTCCTATAAAACAAAACCTGGGTGGAAGGTCATAAATATTTGAGGAAAAATCAAGCAAAGTGCAAGCAGTTTGGAATTCTGTGTAAAATACCCCACACTTGATCTCACTCTCTTATTTTTTCCTTCTTGAATTGTTCCTCTTGGCATCATTTTTAAGCAGAAGTATCAAGGCCATTACCTCCCTGACCCTGTTTGTACTCCTGAAGCACAGGGCTCTGCATCTGGCACAGTCACAGCAGTGCTCTGTGGGATGTTCAGTCTCACACTTCCCTGTTTGTCTGCAGCTCCTCACCAAAAATATAAAAGAAACCCCAACGTACATCTGTGAAGGTGGCAATGGGCAGCTGTGGACATCTCATGAAAAATAGAAAAGGAATATTTCAGGAGGTTACCAAGCCACAGCTGATATCTTTGAAACATTGTACAATATGTTAAGTTTTCTGTGTTACAAAAATTTGCTTATCAACAGCATCTGCAACTCAGTTCAACCTAAATTCTGCTGGCTTCCTGCTGCCAGAAGACTCAGCTTTTGAAATTTTTTCCTTCTTCCTCTGGTCCACCTCAGAAAAAGTTGACTTGGCTGAATTGATCCTCTCTGGCTTCTACCATCCAGTGACAACAAAATTGTAATTACATGAAAAGAAGCTGATGTTCAGAAGCAAGCTGTGCTTCAGTTATGCGTTTCCTTTTGATCCCAAGGTAACCCGTGGCAGTGGTAGGTAAAATGATTTTTCAAGCATAAGCAGAAAAGCCCCTGCGGAAGAAATATGCTGTATAATCATGAGAGGAAATGCAGCACTTTTTATTGAGGACACCATACCTTTACTCATTGCAGACATGAATACCCCTCTCAAGGGAAATGTAACCAATGTTTTCAAGCATTCTGCTCCCTCACATCCAAATCTTAAGCTATTTACAAGAATTCAGAGTCTTAGTATTGAAGAAGTGATGCCTGGAAAACAGCGATAGGTTTCTCCACATGACTATATACTTGTGTGCTGCAGGGAAGTGTGCATCTAAGCCCAGGCACATCCCTCCAATAGCCCCAAAAGTATCACCAAGTTGTTCAGGCAGGGGTGCCACAGCCTCCACAAGTTAAACAGCTCAGAAAGATGCTCTGTGTGCACAGAAAAAGCAGCAGGCAGACAGCTGTGGTTTTAAGCTCCTACTGAAGCATAATATTAAGCACATACATGGCATTAAAATGAACATTGTAACTCATTTCCCTAAAGTAAAGTGGCACCAGCACTGTCCCCTGGGGAATCTGCTGCCATCCCACCACTGCTTCTCCAGCTGCACTGCCAAGCTGGGACCCGCAATGATGATCCCCATGGCAAATCCCCTTTTGCAGGAAATGTAACCTCTGAGTGTCACCCCATGCCATCCTGAGTGCTTCACACTGCACATCTCACATGATGGGGATGTGTTTGTGCACACCTTATAGCAGCCTCCCAGGGCCTGAAGGGAGTCTACAAGAGAGCAGGAGATGGACATTTTACAAGGGCATGGAGTAATAGACAAGGGAGAGTGGCTTTAAATTGAAAGATGTGAGATTTAGTTTGGATATTAAGAAGAAATTTTTGACTGTGAGAGTACTGAGGCACTGGAAAAAGTTGCCCAGAGAAGCTGTGGACGCCCATCCTTGGAAGTGTTCAAGGCCAGGCTGGATGGGGCCCTGAGCAACCTGGTCTACTGGAAGGTCCTGCCCATGGCAGAGGGGTTGGAATTAGATGAGCTTTAGTGTTCCTTCCAATCCAAATCATTCTATAATTCTACGATATTTAACAACTTACCTTGTTTCATGCCTGAGCACACATGACCTCTGTTTGGGGCTGCAGTGGGAAGTGCTCACATTTCAAAAGGAGCATTTCATCACAGTCCTGTTCCCTGTCAGAATTAAAGCTCCCAACAGACCCTGCCTGGCAGCTGGTAGCTGTAACTTATTGCACAGAGCAGTGGTTACTCCTAGAGTGTAAACCTTGAGCTTGGTGTCACCAAACACGCACCCAGAAACCCACTCATGTTCAGCTGCCACTTGGCCTGCTCACACATGGATCACAGCTTTATCCTCACCTGGTTTTAAGCTATGTGTATTAAAATAGCCAGGACCATGCCACAGTAGGTGACAATTTACATCATGACAACTATTTTAAGATCGCTCCCAATTTTTCAGATCCCAGAATGAAATATCATGTGCTCTGCTTTTTACATACATTGAACGCCATCAGATTCAGTTCATGCTTTGGAGGAAGGGGAAATGAATACCTAAAACTTCTCAAAAATTAATAAAAACCCTAGACTTCTCCAACTCATTGAGAATGTCTTAATATTTTCTAGTGGGCATCAAAATATCAATTTATATTTTTTTAATTTTGTGGGTTTCATATAATGCTGTCTCATGTACATGTGTTCAGGTGTTCTTGCTGAAGGGAGTGTTGCCTAAATCGAGAAATAAATCTTCCGGGACCTTCCAGAAAGGCAAGAGTCTTACTCCCATATCCTGTAAATGCAGTTTTTGTAAAATAGTTTAATTTTTTTTCATTTTCAGTATCTCCTATTGTGTGCACCAGCAAAATCTGTGCATACACAGCTTAAGCTTAACAAGAGCCTTTTCCATCAAGATATTCTTTTCTTCAGCATATGTACATTTGTTCAGCTTTGTTTCTGGGCACCTATCCATTCTAATGGAATACAATTATGCTCAGAACATTATTATTGTAATATTTTATGAGTACCATTTAGTACAAACTTGCTATCTTTTCCCCTCATGCATGCTATTTACAATTTCAGCAGACCATTTCAATGCTTGCTTCAGATTCCACTCTAGAATTAGAAAGAATATTAATCACTAAACTATTTTTGCTTGGACATGATCTAACATATTTTACCAAAAAAAAGGAATTTTATAGTGCTCTTTGAGCAATTAGATCGATTAGGTGTGGGGCTTCCTTAAAGCTTTAACTAACCTAATAGAGTGGCCATATACAATATTTTATTCAGATGACATTTTGGGTTTTAGCATTTATAAAAAGAAGCCATTGCTTAGCAAATCTTTTAAAATGATCCAAACAGACTATTTATTATCTTCAGAAGTCTCTAAATGGCTGTTCATGTTTCACTTGGATTTAAATATGGTGACTGTTTTCTGGCCACTGAGCAATTTTTAACATACCTTTCAATAACACTTTCTCAAAAGCTATTATTGGCCCTTGTTCATGTAGAAAGATTGTCATCAGTGTGTCAGCAAACATTGGAATATGAATGCACTCTGAGAGAATGACATGGAGAGAGAAAGAGATGTGCTGAAATTGTGTTGAGGTACAGATTCAGGAAAACTGTCTTTGAGACTAATGTCTATAAATTTTATGGGAGCTATGGGTAGATGATATCCAAAACAGAAACCAGGTTCTTTTAATTTAGTCTGCATGTTCTGAGGTAGTCACTGAGCTACCAGTGGTGTGCTTTTTCAATTAATTTTGAAGGCAAAGTAGGATGGATACTTGCCCCAAGTTTCCCAGATGCACTCTATAATCCTTATTAAATCCGAAGTATGGCCTCATAATCTTAAACCTGCTGAAAAGAGCTTGTACTCTTTGGAGGAAAGTCATCAACTGTGCTAGAAGGGCTGTGTGGGACATGCTAAGAAGACCCAAAACAGAAAAGGGGGAGGAGATCCTGTCTTCTGTCTGCTAGGAAGGCATCTTGGTTCCCTCTAGCTAAAAATCAGAAGTCTCAATTTCTAGAAGATGCTTAAGCCTATTTGGATATTTAATCTGGGGTAAAACACTACTGTGCAAAAATAGTATAAATGCCTAAAGAATTATTTAGCATGAAGTGGTACATTTCCAGCTACATTTGAGGCATTTTCTTCAGCTGATATAAAGAACCACCTTGATGATACTCAGAGATATTTCTGTTTAACTCAGTGGTGCTGCATTAGCTGATACTCACCAAAGACATATCTTCAAAGATAAACTTTCAAAAGCCTTTCAATTGCAAGGGTTTTTCTAAAACCCTAAAATTCTTCAACTGCTTGGGAGTAAAACCAGTTTGGGAGTAAAACCAGGACTCAAACTGTGCTGAGCCAAATGACTGAACATACTGAGCTCTCCATAGCCAGCTTCCTGTTTCCTCTACCCCCCAGCCACAGCCTTGTGGCCAGAATAGTTTGCTCTAAAATGCCAGAAGAAAAGTGCCACAAGTGGCTGAGGGCTTTCCTAAGTGACTGACCCAAATTCATCATCACTGCAGGTATCTTCCTCAGAGAGATGCAAGGCAAAGTGGCAGCACTGCTAGATGAACCATGAGAACAGCTGCTCCTCACCATTGCCTCAGAGGCTGTTCCTACACCCTTAATTCTGCCAAAACAGGATGGCAGCCTGTAGCACCAACTGGTCTCAGCTGGTACAGTGGCACCATGTTATGCTGTAGAAAATTTGACTTTGCAGCTTCCATTCTTGCAGTGTCATAAACACTGAGAGTCAAACTCAGGATCTTCAGCACCAAAAAGCATATATTTCCACCTTGAAAGTTCAGGATAATCTTCTTTGAGCTGTAGCTAGGCAATAGACTCTTCCTGTCAGTGAATCAGCTGCTGGAAGACTTCACTTTGTGTACAAGATACTGCATTTACATTTTGACCTATTTGAAAGATGGCTGAGGGGGAGTGACAAGTCAGTCAGAAATCCTAATATTTTAGCATAGTTCATTCCAGATTCCTAACAAGAAGAAAAATAATAGTCTAGATTCAAATAGAGTAGCTTATTATTATGTTTTATTTATGAAAATCATTTAATTAGCAGTTCTTTGCTTCTGCTCCACACCCCACTTCTCCTGAAATTTTCTGGCTGTACTGCAGAATGCAAAGACTATGCACACTCTCTAAAGAAAAACAGTGCCCAGGCTACTGGGCTTTCTACTCAAAGTGAACCTAGTGATAGATTTTAATTCAGCTCAGGAAAGCAGCTTTGCAGTTACATAATATTTCACTTTCCTGCTTTTGAGTTCATATTGGGGAAGTCTCTGGACTGCAAACTTCAGTCCCTTCAGATGAGGCCAAGCCAAAAATGTCCCCCAAGGTGCACCTATCATGGTCTACTGTGTGGCACCTAGACCTGATCTGATGTTAAAGCTGCTGCCAAGCAGGCAGTGCAGACCTTGGGCACCCAGCAGCTGCCTGGCTCTGCCCATCCTGCTGCCCTGTGCTGCCCTCTGAGGCAGGCAGAGCTTCATGTGTCCCTTATCCATGCTTTGAATAGACAGGGAAATTTGATCAATTGGTTCTATGCATTAAACTGTAAATGGAAAGTCATGAAATGCTGGAAAGCCACCTTCAAGTCCTGAGGGTTCAAGTGAGGCTTTGTGTCACAGATCTGACCTGTCCCTGATGGAGAGAATGCCATAGCAGGGATTCCCTACAGCTTCAGCAGGAAAGAGCTACCCACTGTGTCCATCCCCCTTCCCTTCCCCTGACCCAGTGCTAATCTGCAAATTAGCTCTTTTCCAGATCTGCTGTTGTATGGATATTATGAATTGTAACTTAACATTCCAAAGCCATGTCAAAAGTGGAACACAGAGAGAATTTGAAAAGGTTGCAAAAGGGCTGTAATAAAACCACCACATGAGCTGTACTTTGTGCAAGACTTTAGACCTCTGGGAGACTTATAAACACTCGTTGCTTCTCTTTTTTGGGGTGCAAAAAGAGGTGTATTCATATTCCTATCTGCCTCACTGTGAACTACAAAATCTTCTTGCCCCGAAATAAAAGAAAAAGAGAAAAAATTCCTAGAACAACATAACCTTTTCAAAGATCTTCCACACTCCCCTTCCTCAAAGACATACTAACTGGAAACCATGGGAACACAGATCTCTACTGCAAGTCTATATTATTCAGCAATATTCTTAGGAATCTACTAACTAATTTCTCAGAGGGTACAAAGGAAACTGGGAAGTCTATTTCCCAGTAGAAAATGGAGTAAATCTCTCTCACTGGCAGACTTACATACAGACACACACAGACACACACAATTTTTTTGCAGTCTAATTCAAAGCAGACACAGAAGTCAATTGGAATAACAGTGCAACTTAGAATGCAGCTTTCAATCCAGTTCTGTCACATAGCCCATACACAGAATTGGAGGCTCATATGCCTCCAGTTTCAAACATAAATCATATGTTGTACACACACAAATCTTTATTTCATCTTCCTAAGGCAGATAAACTGAATTCTGTATCAATCACCATGTTCTGATTTTCTAAGCCTTTCCTTGTTCTAACACAGCACTGAAGCAATGGGGCCAAATTCTGCAGTTTACAGTATATTGAACCTAGCTAGTTTACAGTATATTGAACCTGGATAGTTTGGAGTTGGGTAGTTTGGAGTTGTTATTGTAAAGTAATCTCATTTATATAAAAGTTTTGATCTTAAATTACAAGGTGTACTGCTTACTTTTTATTAAGAGATGTCAGGGATATTTTTTAACTACAAAGGGGTGATAAAAGTGTCTTCTTCCTAAGTATTTAATTTAAAGAGAGATGCTGCATGCAATCCAAAAATGCTACTATGAGTATGATTGCCTGAATCTTAAGGACTTGGTACTTTCCAGGCTCTGTTAGCCAGGGCACTGAATAAAGGACAGAGGGGCAGTCAGTTTTATGTCACCACTTGCAGGACAGAGCAGGGGCACTTTGTTGAATTTTTTGATAGCAAAGACAGGATTCAGTCACCAGCTGAGCTGAAATCACTCCTCAATTCTCCTTGCCAGTTTTCCATACTCTGAGGCTCATGATTTGATTTTAAACAGTCAAATATTCACAACTATTGTCTTCCAGAGAGGGGTGTGCTGTCTCTTACCTCCAGTCTCTCAGCACGTTAGGCTGCCAATGAAGCCTGGAGGGGGCTCAGTGGCTGCTGCAAGCTCCCATCTAGGCAGGAGCACACAGCTCAGCAGGACATTCCACTGAAAGCAACCATCCTCCTGGAAAAGCAGATGTTGACTTGTACCATGTGGGAGTGGTATAATGTCCCTCACCGTCGTGCTCAATTTAGTACATTTGCATCCCTCTGCTGCTTACCACTATGAATGTCTTAGCTGGTATTTAATGGTTTGTGTTGTTTAAATTGGATCCAAACTTTATTTACCTAGGTCTATTCTGTTCTGTTTTCTCACTTATTCAGAGGTATTGCTCTCCCTCCTTGTTTAGCTCAGTCTGGTTTTGTTTTTCCTTAAAGGCTCCATCTTCTCTCAAGACCATATTCTTGTGAACTTCATTTTTTCTTGATAAGCTCAGGAGTGCAATTGTGGTCCCTCATCCTACAGTCTTGCCATCCAATTGCATCAGCATGCCCAATCTCTCTGATTCCCCCCAGCAGACCCTTGTTCAGGAGCAATGCTTCTGTGGGCAAAGTTGCAATCTCTGGAGGACCCTATTGTGGCAGGCATTGCATCATCCCTCAGCCTTCATATGCGCAGCTGTTTTTAAAGCACAAACTAGAAAAGTCCAGTTGTGAGGTCAGAGAAAAGTCAGAAACAAAATACCTTGTTATCTCGAAAAGGGCTTGAATGGTACAGCTACCTCTTTTCTTACTTGGCCACATAATGGTAAATTCCCCACTCGGGTAAAAACAAACTGAAAAAAACAGAAAACAATCTATGATTTCTCCATCTTGGCAAACATTCTATACTACTCAAAACACACAAAGCTAATGGAATTTATAAGGTGAGGAACTGACTAAGAGGGGAGGACTTGTAAGAAGCTAATGAGGATTTCAATAAAATAAATAACTGCCTCTCTACAAACCCCCAGCCAAAGTTACTCAAAAATATTGAATTTGAACAACCATACTTCTGTCCTTCCTTATGCGTGCACATACGTGCACATTTATTTTTATTTTTATTCTTGATCAGAGAGATACCCCATGCAGGCTGAAAAGCTGGATAAGGACCATCTCTGATCACCATGCAGAATCAAATGCACAGTCTTAGCTGAGGTCAGGACAGACCTCTTGGAAAGGGATTGGACAATACAGAGCGGTTCCCACTGGAATAGGAATGAGTCCTATGGAAAATAGCTGTGGACCCTTTTGAGAGAAACAGCCTTTTCCCATTCAGGAACCCACTTACAAGAACAAATCTCATGCTGTCCGGGGAACCTATGAAACAAAAAGCATAGGGAAGCCCTGCTGGGTCAGACCTTCTAGTCCAGTACTCTGCATTAACAAAAACAGTAGCAGTTACTTAACTACTTATCCTCCTTATACTCCTGTAGGTTCCACAACTCCTGGGCTGAAGCCTTTATGGTGTACATCCCTGTATATTCCATTACCTGCACTTTATGGACTTAAATAAATGTCCATTAATTTGTGCATTTCCCTTCTGACCCCACTGATGCAATCTGCCTTCACAGCCTCCTGTTTCAAAAGATGCAGGTATTAACTCTCTGTAATGTAAAAAGTAGTTCTTTGTGTCTGTTTCAAACCAATTTCTGCTAGTTTCAATGCATATTTCTTGTTCTGTCTTGCTCTAGAAAAAGTCTGCTCTAGGTTAGCAAATCAAGAGACCTAGACCTCAGACTAGACATCCTAGATGTGGATTTATGCTACCTTACCTGCAAATCAGTGATGTCATGAACTACCATTATACTCCCCATAACCTCTACTCCATCCAGAGATATCACAACCTTATTAGTTTTTCTTCATAAGGAAATTTCTTCACCCTCTTAGTTGGTGGCCCTTTCCACTATCTCTTCTATATCCACTATGTCCTTTTTAGATTGTGAAGTTCTGAATCACACAAAGTACTCAAAAAGTGCATCAAAGTTTTAGATAAGAGCAAAACAGTGTTTTCTGGTTTGCTCTCACTACATTGACAGTGATACTTCACATTGTGCTGACTTTTTGGCTGGCATGATATCCAAGCAGTGATTTTAGAGGACTGCCAAGGACAACTCCAAGGTCTGTTCCCTGAGTTGCAACTACCATCTACATGCTCAGTATGGCACAAGCACAATTTTGGTTATTTCTCTCTAATTCTACACTTTTTTCATCTGCTTGGTCTTGTGGACAACACTTTCTGAAGTTACGATCAGCACAATACTTGACTAACCAGCAAACATTCTTAATATCATCTGCAGGTTTGGAGATATCACTGCTCATGCTCATGTCACTCAGCTGAGGTCTGACCAGCTGGATTTGCCTTTCCTATCCTTTTTGGAGATGCACTTGGGGTTGTATTACTCCCATACCTGTGGGATCTTTCCCAGATTCTGGTTTAAATATTCTTCTGTGCTTTCAATTATCAGAGACAGCAGCCCAGGACCCCTTTGTTGAAGAGCCTTCTCCACAGTGTCACAGATTGAAGCTTACATTGGTTTAGCTTCTCCCTTCACTGGGCAATCAGGTAATTCCCCTTATGACAGGTAACAACAAAGTGAGACCTGCCCTAGTTGAGCAGCCTAACTCACTTTCAGCCTAACTCACTTTCCAGGGACAAATTCCACTTTTCTCTCCATCTTTCTTAGCTGAACATGAAAATTGTCTTACTTGGGGCCCTCTGTTCACTACACTTCTGTGTATGCAGCCCTCAGTTCCATGGGTTGTTTTTGTTTAGGCAAGAATTCCCAATAGATAAAAGCACCTGCTGAGACAAATGTATAAAGGTTTGAACCTGAAGTGCACTACTGTAATGTGAAACTTCTTGTTCACCTATCAATACTTTGTAATAAATCTACGAAGTAGGGTACTGTAAGACAAATTACAAGAAAATGTCGCGCCTGTATTTAGCTGGAGAGAAGGCATGTGGATAACCATAGTCCTTGAATTTTGACTTCAGTGGTGTAAAGCTTCAGAACATCTTTTAAGGAAAAAGATAATTAAAGACACAGAGGTCAAATGAAAATGGCATAAAATACAGCATGGGCTTAACAAAAGTAGATTGTACCAGATTAACCTCATACATTTCTTTGACAAGATAACCTACACTCTAGACAAAGGACGTGATTGATCCCATCTGTCTTAACTTCAGCAAAGCCTATGATAACAAAGTGTATTAATAGTAAAACAGGAAGAGATGGGGATTAGCAGAGAAATTGTGAGGATGAGAAGCTGACTGAAGTCAGACATAGAGGGTGCTTTTTGAAAGGGAAGGCTCATGGCTGAAAGGAAATTAGAAAATGAGGTTCCTCAAGAATCAGGTTTGACCTCACTTTATAACTTCATAAAAGTCCCTAACAATCAGGGAAGAAACATTTGGAAACACTAATAAAGAAAAATACCTCACAGATTGATTTTTTTTTTTTCACTGAAGAGAAGAACTGGGCTACACTACACAAAGAAATGGATACCATTGAAGATTAGGTTAATAAAATGGAAAGAAATCTTGAAGTGCAAACTGAAAGATAACAATCTTTGGGACTAACAGCAAGAAATTCTCCTGTAGGCTGAATGCTCCACCATTGGAAATGGATAGGAAAAAGAAGGATTTATTTCTGCAAACATGAAAAAAGCAAATCCAGGCACACAAAAACAATACCTGTTTCTGTAGAGGTGGGGAAAGATCCTTGCTATTAGAAGAAATAAAATTTTAAATAGGAGAGGTACAAGGAAGAAATATAGGCATAACCAAAGGACTGAAGAACTTAATTTTGGTAAAAAGTCAAGAAGAAAGTTAAGACAGAGAGACTGAAAGGAACATGATTGTTATGCACTAAATTATTTAGGCTAAAATCAGAGTTCTCGCAAAAAAAATGAGTACAAGCTTTAAATTGGATTTCTTGAGCTTGAAAAATATGGACTTAAGAATTAGATTAGATTTTTGAAGGGAAGAGAAGGGACCAAAAAAACCTGGTTTTAATATACAGTCTTACAGTAAAGGAGATGTAATACAGTGCTTGCACTAGCCAGGGATAGCACTCAATTAACTCTGAAGTCTCCTTGCCAGTCCTGCATGCTCCCTTTAACAGAAGCAGTAATCCAACTTTGCCACCTAAACAGAGCAGCCTGAGGACTAATTCCTGCAGAGCAGAGGCTTCTTCTCTGGAAGTTTGTGGAATTTTTAGCCAAAAAAAAATTTAACCTGCCAATCTTGTCTGTCTCTTTGCAGTGGTCACCCCTTGCACAAGCAGTGCAAAGGAGGGGCAGCAGTGGCCTTGCAGAAGTTTGTGCCCTGTTGCTGTCACCCACCTTGGCACAGAAACCCTTGAACCCACCAGGAAGGAAAGTCTTGAGCACAGCAGTGGGGGTGGACATGTATTTGACTCTGGTAAGAGGTCTCCTCCTGTTTTACATTCACAGTATCTCTATGCAGCTGACAAAAGCAGGCTGGAAGTGCCAGCCAGGAACGTGTCCCATGGCAGATTTAATCCCGTGTAATTCGCAGGAAGTGAGCTGCTGGGCCCCAGTGGGACTGCTGCAATCCTGCCAGGGACTGGGCTCTGTGTGCTCCAGTTTAATCAACACCAGCAAAGTGTGCTTCCCACGCTGCCATTTTTTATGTAGACATATCCTCCAAAGCTAATAATCTTTACTATCCAGAGAATTCCACATCTAGAAATATATCGCAGTTTAATTTGTATTTGATTCTGTATGAAAACAAGTGGAGAGGTGAGATCTAGCCTCTGTGGGGTTCTGTATCCTAATATAGACATATTTCATTACTTTTGTCCAGTTTATTGGGGTCTCTCTCATCCCACTGATGGTCTGCATTACTCAGGTACATAAAACCAGTAGGAGCACTATATTAGACAAATACTGTTTATAATACACTGAGAGGAGATTGCCCAGTTGAGGCAGGGCTCAAGTGCTTCCCAGTCAAAGCATCGCTGTCATTGTAGATGCAGAAAGAGTGAGGTTTTTTCCTACCTATTTTTTAATCCTCTCTCAATTCTTTAATGACCCAACCAGTTACATAAACATAGAAGAATGTTTCAGCAAATGTACTCTAGGGAGATTTAACAGATTTGGAAAATATTTTTCCACAGATGCCATCACTGTTCTTGATGCAGGCAGCACTAAATCAGCTGTGATTTAAAATTTTACAAAAAATACATAAAATGGAAGGGCCATATATGAAAATGGTTAAGCTTCCAGTATCAGCTTGGAATAAAAGAAGTGAGAGAGGACCACTTCTTTTGCAGCATTAAACAATTTTGTGGTTTGATAGAGATCAGGCTCATATAAGATGACAACATTCAGTGACTTTCTAACCTCACCTAACCATGACATTCCTCCTTTATTACCAAGAAAATCTACTTTTCCCTAACCCATGCATTTTACTTCAAAATAACTTTAGCAGATGCTCTCTGCAGGGAAAAGTTGGAACACAGGAAAGCAAGCAGTAGATAACAGACATCTGCTATCTGCTTTTTAAACAATGTGTGAGAGCCCAGGTTTCCCCCAGGTAGCCCCATTCCCATCAAGAAGAGTTAGCCCCAATCCACAGAGCATTGCAGCTGCTTTGCACCACATTAGCAACACAAAGCCAACACAGGATTCATCACACAGGGTTTATCACCCAAGAAACAAATATAGCCTGCAGTTTTCCTAGGCAAAAAATTAAGATCACAGTCAGAAATATTTCCTTTGGGTTATGGCACAAGGTCTCTTAAGAACAGCTTAAATTCATCAACCTGGAACTGGAATCCTGGAATTATTTTCACCTCGAACCCGAGCTCTGAGCACTAGCCTACAGTCACTATGGATCAGTACAGTGTAATTTTGGTCTCTCTCTAGTGCAAGAAGGCAGCCTGGCTGCCACTTGGAGGCAAATTATCCACCAGGGCCTTCTTTGTTAATTAATATAAATTTAGAGGCCAACTTGAATGCATGGCTCTTTTCAAATTACATTTTTTTTCAGCTGCAAGCCTGAGTCTTTCTTCCTTTTCTATACCATGGCAAATGGGGAACAGATTTTTTTGTTTCCTAATGCTAATATCCAAGAAAACCAAGGTTATAGACTCAGTTGTCAATGGCAACAGCAATATCATTGTTTAGTCTCTAATTAATAGCGTGGAGTGAGTACAATTATCAGTAAGCTTATGTTTCCACAAATAGCAATTCTGGTTCCATTGTGCAGACATCTTACACATAACCCAAATCCAACAGTCCAGAATGGTGCTTACCTGTGAAGGTTGTAGCAGATGACTCCAAAGTTTAAAGTTCAAGAGCCTTCCTAAGGCTAAACAACAAAGAATTCCACACACTGAAACTATTTTCACTTGGATTCTGTCAAAGTAGTAGATTTCCAAATGGTAAATTTTTAGGCTTTTTGTCTGTTCTCTATTGTATTCCCAGCCTGGCTAGGTAGCCCCACAGGGCTATTTTTATAGCAACAAAAGTTTGAATTTTGTCCTTGCTGTGAACTGCCTCTGGAGTAGCTTTTCTTTCCATTCATGAAAGAAAAACCCCTCCACTCTGCTACTTGCACTAGATAACTCAAGTTAACCAATTGGAATACCCTGCTGACTGCTATGTGGCTCCTTTTGTTCACTCTATTATATTTTTCCTGTAGGTCTTGAGAAGCCTAAGTTCCCATGCAAAAATCCAGGTTATCTGAGCTAATTCAATAGCAAATAACATCCTCACTTTTTGTACTTGGAGGCAGATGACTACTTGCACTTGATAAATTAAGCTTAACTGCACCTACATTTGTCCACCCTTTGCACAGCCCTTCTTTCCTATTTCCCTGACAGCAGAAGCAAGTTCTAGGATCACAGGAATGAATGTTCTAGCAAAAAAACCCCAAACCTGTACTGGTGTGTAAATTAAACTTCACTAAAGCTTCTGTACCCCACTTCCAGGAAGCTATACTTTGCTCTTGAAGGATATTTATGGATGAATGATGAAAAAAGAGTACCTTGGATATAAGGTACAAGTCACTTAAAGAAAGGATGAAGATGTTTTCTTTGGGGAACCAAAACCAGTTCACACTATTCAGAGGAATAAGAAAGTTCAGGCTGTGACCATACTGTGAGGGGTGAGGCCTTTTGAAGGATATCTGGTTGTAGCCAAAGATTTCTCTGGTCAGCCCAGTGAGCAATGGAAAGGATTTCCCAAAATTTCAGTTTCCCCGTGCAAAAGCAACCACAGCATATGACTCTAAGACTTGAAACTCCATCTTAAAAGCAGGAAAGATTTTGACTTGTGACTCTGTCTTGAAGGCTACTGCATCTCTCTAATAGAAACCTTCCTATTTCCAGCTTGTATTTATTCATGGCCCTCTTACATCTGTTTCTTCTTGTGCCAGCATTGTTCTCTACCTTAAATCTCTCTTTTCCTTTATAGAGTTTACCTCCATAATGCATTTATAGATAGCAATCATATCCCATTCTCAGCCTTCTCTCTCTTCATCGAAATGATACTGAGCATTTATAGAGTATTTTTATGTCTGAAGTTCTGCACAGACATTATGAGTTTCTCCTCACCAAGAAGATGGGCAGATAAGCAATATGAGAGTTTTCATTTTTTCATTTTTGACTCTTAGTGCGTGTTTGTGATGAGATCATTCAGGCAGAAAGCTGAAGCTGTCACACCACAGAGGAGCATCACATTACAGCCAGAAGGAGAGACAGAATTCACAAGCACCAAACAGCATTCCAGAAAACAGCCTGGATCAAGGTCTATTTCATCTTGGTTTTGTTTTATATAAGCCTTCTCCTCTTTGTAAACATCGGTAGTCAATAATTTGTCCATAATTTTACCTACTAAAGAAACGATATTTTAGTACAAAAAAATGTTATCAAATTTGCTAGTGACACTTAAAAGAAAATAAACTTAAAAATTATAATTTTTTGCACAACATTTCAATGTTTTGGCTACACTGTGGCTTACCAGTCCAAGGGTCACAGCTGTGACCAAAGCTGTGAATGCTTTGTTCTAAAAACTTTGGAACCATTCATATTTAGAAATTTGTTAATGGAATGATAATGGCCTCATATCTCCAAAAGCAGAGAAATATTTCTGGGGATACTGAAAGAATATATATCAAGATGTAATGAAGAAATGCAATATCTCTGATTGCTTCCAAAAAAATCTTGCAAGCAGCACAAAGCCTACATGAAAATCTAGCAGGATCTCTGGCTAGTTTTCAGATACATAGAGGGTACATGTAAATCTTTACTGCTCAAAGAGCTGAAAAAAGAAAGCAAGGAATCAGATCTTATGCACACAAAAGACAAAAGCTGAGCTTTCATTTTCCAAAGTTATCCAATTCATGTTAACACAACCCGGGAAGTTTTCATTCAGTAGGAGTCCAAGCAAAAATCAAAGTGGTAGACATCAATTCCTCAGTAAATGGCAACTTCAGATAGCTGGGTATCCTAATATCTGATTAAAAAAAAAAAAAAAAGAACATAAATTAACTCAATGGATAAGTGTCTCTCTTGTAACAAAGTCCTATTTCACACTCAGGATTGTTTTCAATAGGCAAGTTTTACTGCCTCCTTTGACATCTGCAAAGCTGCACAAAAAATTGGTTGTGTCATCAAGAGTGCTGATCATCATTACCTGTTTATACAGTGACAACACTTAATGGGGGAGGAGAGAGAAATGTTCTAATTTGGAAAAGATGTAATATTCCTAATATAAATTATAGCCTACTTTGATGAGCAAAGACATGATAGATTACTGTCTTGCTTGAGATTTGCCTCTTTTCCTAAGCCCAGCCAGTGCAACAACCTCCAGCAATTACATTTGAGTCCAAAGTGACTGCTAAATGCTAAAATAATGTCATTGCTTTTAGATTCAAGAGCAAGCACATGACTGTAAGCAGAGTCTCAATCTCTGCTTTATTCCCCAGTGCCTGGAGTGCCTCAGCACACGCAACTCAGATTCTGAAGCCAGGCCTAAGCATCCTCAGGAGTCCCTTGCACCCAGGCACAGCAAAAAGTAACCCAAATACCAAACCAAGGATATTGCTGTTTCCACTGGGGAATGTCAGAGATGGTATTACAAAACAGCAATTAGCTAAATATGTGTTGTGGCAGCAGAGTCTTAAGTGGACCAAACCAAGAAAATCCCCAGAACAGGCCAAAAAGCAAGGCCTATTGTCAACAAAAGGACCTAGACCCTCCAGGCTGGTAGAAGAAAAATTCTTCATTGATCAATCATTGAGCCAACAGAATGTAGGCAGTTAACGATGAGGACATGTTCAAACAAAAAATAGTAGAAAAGGAGTTTTTAATTCAAATCAACTTGTATTAAAGATGGGACAATCCTGGCTCAGAATTACAGTCCTTTTATTTTGAGCAGGTGAGCTTTAAGCCCTGCTTTTTGAAGTCAATTGAACAAAAGATTGCAGAGACCTAAATGAAAAGGCATAAAAACCCCTCAAAGTCAAATGAGTAAAATCAAATCTGGTATATGCATTCTAAATGTGGAGACAAAAAAAAAAAAACAAAACTTCACAGAGCATGTTGGATGGAAATCCAAAATAAAAATTATAGTGAAGATGCCCACAAGAAAGAGGTGAAGACTGACAAGTAATTAAAACAATGACCTAACTTTATCCTGAGACAATGGCACTCAATACACTCCTAAAAAAATGAAACATACTTACTGCTGTCCTGCAACTTTGTCCCTAGTCCAAGACCATTCAATATTGTCATTGTTGATGGGGGGATGATGGGATGCTGCATATGCTTATGAAATTTCCAATGACTAAAGCTGTGAGAACAAAGGAGAACAGGACTGAAATTCAAATTGCACTGGCAAATTGGATAAATAGCTTGCAAAAATGAGATTCAGTACAAGTGGGAGGACAAACATGGGGCACAACTCTTAGGCAGGAATAATCAGTTTGCACAAATATGAGATAGGGAACAACTGGTTAAGTAGCAATTCAGCATAAAAGGTATGAGGATTATAGGGGATTACAAAATAAGTGCAGTTCAGCAATGTGGGGCTAATACAAATTACATAAAGGCACAAAACCACAATATAAAAGCAGGAAGATAGCCTGTGAAATATATGAACTATTAATTATTCACTCAGCATGGTGTGAAATCTTTGCTTTAGTATTGTGTCTACTTTGAATACTTTAGACCAGAATCTAAGGAGACACAACAGCTGGATTGGGAGAGACTTAAAATATCTGATATACTCAGAAAGAGTGAATGAATAACAACAAAAAGAAAAAGAGATGGACAGATGACATGATGACAGTTATTGGAGGGTTACATAAAGGATAAATCAGGAACTGTCATAACACAAGTGGAAAGTGTTCAAAGGAAAAGTAAATGCACAGTAAGCCTTTTCTTACCTTGATACATAAATAGTAAAGAAAAGAGCAAGGTCATGAAACAATGAAGATGGATCAAAAAGCATAATCTTCATGGACCCATCAGCAAAACAAGCACTTTAGCATAGCTTCACTCACTTTAGCATAGTTTCACTAAAGGTGACAGTAAAGAATACTCAGACATGTAGAATAAAGGCAGAAAATTAGGATCACTATAAAACAGGGGCTAAAATGAGATGGAACAAACAGTATTCATGCAATTGATGTGTCCAAATGATACCTATCCAAAAATCTCTAGGAAAACTACCATATGGAAATACACTGTGATAGCAGTAGCAAAAATACTGCCTGTACATCAAAAATACCAGTCATAAATTTCAGTGACATATCCTAATCAATTTGCGAAGAAGTAATATTCAAATAAGGGGACATGGTAAAATAAAACTCAAAATAGTTTAATCTGATATAGGTTGACCTAATCTTTCTTTCTACAGTGTATTTGGACTTTAGAAGAACATCTATTATATATAAATCTGTATGGAAAATAACCTAGACAATAGGACTTCATAGGAGCAGCTACTTAGCAAGGCACTGAAAGGAGGTAAATAAGGATTTTTTCAAAGACTGATTTCATAGCCAGTCTTATTCAGCAATATTTATTTTAGAGGACTCAGCAAAAAGAATTTGAAGGCAGTTAAGTAATATGCTGATAAGACAAAGCTTGTGAGCATCACCTTACAATAAAACATGATAATTAAAAGCAGTTTGAAGAAAAAGGATGAAATACTGCAGAGGAGGACAGCAGTAGTGAGGGATGGATGGGAGATTTAAGGCAGAAGATGGGAGGGCATCAATTTGACAAGAAGGAAGACATGAGTGAGCTATTTTATCACAAGTGATACCGAGCAAAGGTAATTGCACAAGACACTGCACAGAGAACTACTGAAACGTCCTGTGGAGCCCTGTGGGCACTCTGGTGATCCGCATTCCCAAAAATGATAAATTTAAGCCATTTAAACTGGAGCAGGTGAACAGACCCGTTTCTAGAATGATCAGGGAAATAGAAACCTTTGCTAAAAAGAGAAACTGTTTAACAAATGAAGGCTGAGAGGGAATATAATTGTTCTCTATAAACATATCAAAGAGGTAAACACCAGGGAAGGAGAAGAGCTATTTAAGATAAAGACCAGTATTGGCACAAGAACAAAAAGGTAGGCACTGGAAATAAATAAGGTTAGGCTCAGAGCATGATTTCTAACCATCACAGGAAGGGAATTCTGGAGAAGCAGTGAGAAGCACAAAATTCAGGTATTTTACAGTGGAGTTTTATTGGCTTGGGGAGGCAACATGGTAAGGTGACTGCCTGGGACTGAAGAAGGATTTAATTCAATGAGACAAAGAAATCCTTTCAATCCTGTACCTCATAAAAATAGAGAGGTCTTTCCTGAGCAGGCTGAATGTACTGGAATAAATCAGCTGTTCTCATCACAGAAGCATCTCTTCTGTCATGCACAGTGGGGGGCACAAACAACCATTGTGATGGGTCCTTCAGGACAACATGTAATAGGACCCTGCCATTCCTATTCTGTGGCTACCACCAAAAAACCTTCAAAATTCTCTCTTGCATTATGTGGCCTTTATATTAACAAGTACTTCCGGAGGAAGTCACAGCATTCACAAACATTCCTTACAGCAGTTAGAACTGAACAAATCTAAAAATCAAACCCATTAGGAAATGATTCTATAATTCTGTATTACTCTTAAGTTGTGGGTTTTCCCTCTTTTCATTTCTCAAACTGATGCCTAAAGTTTTAGCTTTCATATTTTCCAGATTCTGTACTGCACTAGTATGTAACTCTGAACTTCATATAAAGTGTTAGCAAGTTCTCCTCACAGTTTAGTTAGACAAAATAATCCCTTTCCAGCCCGAGAACCAAGGACACCATTGCAGCTTCAGGCCCAAAAAAGTATAAACAACAGCAAAATGAGGAGAGCAACCTGGGAGGATGGGACTTCATAACCTGAAGCTGTAATTGGACAAGTAACCCTAATATGCAAATGGGCCAAAACTTATAAAAGTGTGAAAACGTGACCTCTTGTACAACATGGGTGTAGCCTTGGCCAGGCTCTTGTACTGCCAAAGGCGTATTCTTTGAAGGCCTTTTTAATAAATACCTACTTTATTCCTTTAACACTGTCTAGCCTCTGTTCTAGGTTGCCTCTCAAGGTATCAAAAGTTCTTCATGGAAGACTTTGCTTAAAATGAAATTAAATATTATGAAAGTTTCTGGCTAAATATCTATTAAATGTTGTAGGAATTTTCGATTATTTTTAAAAAGTCCTTATCAACTATTTTTATTTAAATAAGTTTTGATAAATTTTGATTAAATATTCCATTAAATTGGCAGAACAATATTTGAGAAACCCTTCTAACAAAGTAATACATTTTCTAAGAGTTAATATTTTATTAGGTGTCAGATGGGTTTTTTTGACAAAAATATGCTTTTGTGAGAATTTAGAAACGCCTGACACATATTTTCTACCCAGCACTTTTCCAAGAAGAATAACCTTTGAGTCCTTTACTAATTATAAAAGGTAACATAGGGAAAGTAATTTGATTAAAGGGAAGACAATGCATTAATAAAGTACCAGACCTCAAGCATCCAGACTCCAAATCCTATCTTTTTTTACCAAATAATTTATTTCAAAAAGTATTCATGCAAATATATGGAAAACAGTAAAATTTTTTTTCTATCTAAGGAAAAAAGTGCTATATATGATATACTTTGTAAAACTATATAGCTCTTGAAAGGTCCTGTTGCTGTGAACAAGTTTCATTTTCCAAAGACTGACAGGACTAGTTATGATGATGATAAATGCTGAGAAATTAAATTTCACTTTGAGACAGAACTTAAGTAAACCCCCAAATTCGCAGTGAAAATCATGACTGCACAGTAGATCTTTACAGGGGCTCAGGAATTACAATAAACTTACCTGCATTAAGAGGTAAAATTTACTGCAGGTCAGAAGGGTGATACAAGGTCAATGAATCACTTAATTTCTCAAAATGCAACCTAAGTAGGACTTGAGTAGGAAGGGATGTTTCTGCTGCCTGCCTGCCATGGGGAGGAGACTCTTCCTGGAAAGGTTTGCACTGTGCACCCCATGTGCTGCTGTGGGGTCCCACCAGACTGGGGTGAGCTCTACATGACATCCAGCCAAGTCCTGCTTGGATTCAGAAAGGAGTCAGCAGACAGAAAGCAGCTTTCTGCTGAAATTAGCTCAGGTGTGTTTGAGACCTCCTTCTGGACTACTGCAATATTCCAAAGTATCAAGAAGCCTCGTTTGAATTTGTGGCTTATAATTAACCTTAAATCCACAGCAGATGAAAGCCCTAATATTTTTTGTGTAGTTTCTTTACTGCAGCTCATATAGGAAAAAAAAAAAAAAAAACCCAAAACAATCTTGACAGGCCAGTGGTAGGATTCTGGATTTAAGGGAGCTTTAATGTTACAGCACTTGTCAACAGCATGTTGTTTCCTTTAAATGCTATCATAAAAAAAGAGAAAAGCAAATTAAGCTATCAAACTATCATTCTCCAGTGTGTTAACAGCAAGCACACAAGGAAAAGAAACCTGAAACCTTTTATTTACAGGACTGAGGCAGGAATCTGGAGCATGTCCCTAACAGGGGAGATCAGGTGCAATCAGTGACTCTGCCCCTACCAGTGAGGAGGGAGATGTCTTCATTGCACCAGCTGGAGCTCCCTTAGCACCATGGCAGGCCCAGCTCCAAATGCCATGGAAGGCATAACAAGGCTCTTTGGTTTCTGTGTCCAAGTCAGGTTTTCCAACATCAGGATAACATTCAAAGCAAGCAAGGTGGATGTTACATTAATGAACTGCCTTACAACTCCTAGAGAGGGTTTTTTTCCATTAGCCAACTTCCCTGAGATCCTGATTTCCCATGTAATCTTGATTACAAATCAAGAAATTTCTCCAATGCCTCCAAAAATCTTCTCCAACAGTAATAAATAATCCATGTTTGATATACCCAGAAAGCAGACAGAGACAGCAAGTTTCATAGGACTGATTTCCAGGTGCAAATGTAACTCTGTAGGTTTGGATATTTTATTACAAGAATTTATTCTGGATCCCATTTGGTCTCTAAAAGCTATAAACTGAGACCTGGAGAAAATGCAAAACTCGTTAAATTTTAGTAAGAAAGGCCAGCATTGATCAGCTTCCTTGGATATTCTTGATCATGGAAAGTCTTCAGGAATTTCTATTATGAGAAACATTTTGTTGCCAGAGAAGAGCCTGGTTCTCACCTAGATGTGCATCCAGGGATGGGCATAAGAGAGAAAGTTAAGCAAAGCATTTCAATCTCAGTCAGACTTTTCTTGCTTTGGTGAGTTTCAATCATAGAATTAACGTTGTGTGTAAAGTAGCTTTTGTAGACTTTAATGGTCTAAGGGTTTCAGCCACCAGAAGTAAGTTATATATATACAAAAACTTTCAAATTAAGGACTCGACAGACAAAAAATATCCAATCTAGTTCAAAATGTTCATATCTCTCCATAATTAACTTTCTTGTCCTTTTGTAAAACCCTGCCACTAATGTAGCCATAGAAAGATGTGTATATAAATTGCAGCATAATGGACTTTTAGAAATTAAGTCATTTAATATAACGAAACTCCAGACAAATACTTTACATTAGGCATTTAGGACTTGGTTTGCTAATTAAAACAGATAATAAATATGTTCACATGAAAGGCATCCCATATGATTTCTTGTCTCAACTCAGTGGTTTCTATTATTTCAGTGCTCTAAAGCAAAATCATATTTATCATAACTAATTATCCAGATAATTCCTTGAAATGTTTCTTTCATTTAATTATCCTGCAACTCAGGATCTTCTGTAACTAACAACAAGAAGCAAGCTCAAGAAGCAGACAATAACTTGCAATCCATACTATCAAAGCTGCTCATCTCCAAGTCTTTGATAAGGAAACATTATATTTAATAACTGGGTGCCTCAAGAAGAGGCCCACTGTGCAAGCTTTTTAAAGCTGTCATTTCCAGTAGCCTATGTTTGAATACTTCTTTATCACTGACTTTGCTGGCAGTTGCTTTCTTCTATTTGATGCTGCATTCTCTGCTTGTCCTGACCCACAAATTTTCCATATAGATCAGACAGATTTATAGACCTTGCATACTGTGTAGGGCACAGAATGCTACAAAAACAACATTTTAGGCTGATTAATGGGTTTGTGCACCAGATTAAAAACATCTTGTTGTTCTCCTGCTCTTTTACCTTAGTCCCTTTAGGTAAGTTAATCTTGCCCATCATATCATATCACATTTGTCTCAAGGTGCCTATTTTCTTCATTTATCCTCTTTTCCCTGCTTCACTGCTTGCTTGCCTTTCTCTCAGAAAGCACTGGGAGGTCTGTGCTGCAGGTGGTTCAGTCTGCTCCCTCGGTGCTGCTGCCAGGGAATGCAGATACAACCTGCTCAAAACCTGGGAGAAGCCACCTCTCAGGTCAAGGCTCTGCGCAGCCATGTGAAGCAGCACACATTAACTGGCAGGGAACTCACAGGGCTTCTCAGCTGCACCCTGACACGGGGCAGCTGAGAGAGGGTGGGATGGACATTACAAACTTCTGGAGCAAACAGAGGTGCACAAAAAACCCTCAAGGCACGGCTAGAGCAGGGCCAGCTACAGCACAGACAAAAGAAGCTACAGGCTGCTCATATGGCACATAAAACCTGGCACAGACAAAAGAGTATCCCATAACAAAGTCAAAAAAATTCACCTGGTATTACCTACAGGCACTGACCCTGTCACTTTTCACCCAGTGCTCCAAAACAGCAGTTTTGTCCCCATCTTTTATTCCTTCCCTAAGGTACATGTGCTCACATCAATTTTCAGTCTGAACTGTAACACAGGGGTAAATCCTTCCCAGGCACAGGAGATATTTTAGATTTGTACAAGCCCAGAGAGGAAAGTTTTACCTTTCCTAATGAAATGTAACATATCAAGTGTTTTTATCAGCCTAGATCTTTCTACTTGCAACCTGTTCCCACCTGTTTATTTAAAAGTCTCCTGGGATTCTGCTGGCTCAAATATCATTGATCACACACACATATGCATCCATAGCCTTATGATATCACCCTTTGCTTGCAAGAAATCAAGACCAACCAGAGAGTAAATTAACTCTGTCAATGCTGTTCCAATATCCTGTATGCTGTGCCACCCTCTTACACTTAAAATCAATGTCACAAAAGGCTGCCATCAGGAGCAAAGCTGGTATGCCCCAGGGGGTTTGCTCTGAAAATCCAGCACTAGTCAATGAAACCCTGTTGGTTCACTGCTTCAGTTTACAGCAAGAGTGTTACTGATCCCAAAAAAATAGTAGCCATGTTGTTTTTTGCTACACAGTAAAGTGCAATGGCTGAGGTGAGAGCTGACAACCTGATGGAAATAGGAAAACATTGTACAGAACACAAAAGTTACTGACAAATTCCTAAGAGAAGAGGCAGCAACAGAAAGGATACTTTTGTCCATGTCACAGTAAAGGATGGGTACTTTGATTGCCTTCTTCTTTTTATAGGTTGCCTTAAATTTCCCAGAGTTGCTGGGGAAGAGAGTTGTATGCAAAGCGAGTGTTAACACTAAATCAGAGAGGTCACAGTGACTTGTTGGGATCAATATGTTTTACACTGGACCAGTCCTCTGGTGAATATTTCCATGTACAGAGTGTGATATGTTAAGGAGCACTTTGCTGTTAGGTTCTGCTCCTGCTTAGTGCAAGAGCCTTTGTGAGCCCACAAGCTGCATTCCCTGGCTCTTCCTACAAGAACTCCCCTGTAGGAAAGGGGAGTGAAACCTGTGAGACATAGCTCAGGGAAAGACAAGTATTCTGTCCATCTATGTACTCCTAGCAAATATGTCAGATAGGACAGGGGAAAAAAAAGGAGGCCCACCATCAAATTAACAAAGATCTTGATCCACACCATAGCAGGCTGGTGCTAGCTCCAAAAGGGCCAGAAACCACCCGTATCTCAGGCTACCAATGACAGCCAGGTCTCTGTCTTCTCCTGCTTGGCATCAAGGATGCTGCAAGAGCCATGACCACTATCGACCACTAATTGCTGTCTTCTCTTTTGCTCTGGCCACAAAACAGAAAGAAGCAGATTGCTAACAAGCTAGCCCATGTCTTGTCATGGAGACATCTATCTCCATGGCAAGTGGAGATCCTAAGGGGCCAGGAACCAAGTGCCACTGTGCTGGGAAAGGTGCCATCACCTCTCCCCTTCCAACTAAAACACTGCTGAGATGTTGTTGGAGCTTATCTCCTCTCTTGGGGAAGAAATTACTCAAGAAGAGACAGAGGGTTGGCTCAAGTCTACCTGTATTATAAAATGGATCATTTTCTAAGGGAGAAGTGAGAATCAGGAGAAAAAACTCAAAGGCCCAACTGATGGCCCAAACCTTCATCCCCACCACCGTGAGGCACGTAAGCACCAGGGCTAAGGAAGCCTGCAGCAGAGATGGCTGGATTGGAGCCTCAGCTTCCCTGCTGTCTATCAGAGTGTCCTGAAGAACTGAGCCAAGAGGTGCAGCTCCAGCCTCACCTGCAGTGCCTGCTGCTGGCTCTAATGTGCCTGTACTCTCCCAGAGCTGCACCCTCACAGGGTTGTGCCTCCCCCAGGGTTGCACCAATCTCCACCCTACATTAGTGCCTCAGCAATCACTCTGACCAGAGCAGAAAACCCTCCACCCACCTCCCAGCACAAGGGTTCAATTCCTGAGTGCTGCCAGCACTGCCCCAGCCTGCACTGGGTAAAGCTGTGGCAAATCTGTCGTTTTCCTTTGATCCAACTGTACCGTGCATGAAGTTCAGACACTCCTTCTCCCCCAACTCAGGGGCTTATTGCAGAACCTCCTCCAACTCCACCCACAGCAGCTCTTCACCAGCTTTCTTTTACCTCAGTGGCATTAACAAGCAGATCCCAGCCAGCTGCTATGGACTTCTGCAAGTCTTGATTAACACAGTAAACACTTCTGCAGCTATGTGGCCACCACACACAAGCAAGTACACCAGATCTCCAAAGATATCAACCAGTACCAAAACATCAACTAGCCAAAACCACTGCAAATGTCAAAAGATGTTGTCTCTTTCTCCAGCTATTAAGTGGTGCTACCTTCTGATTTAGAGCATTGTAGCAACTCAGGACTATAATTCTGCTTAACCTGCTCTCCAGTAAGGTTGCAAACTTGCTTGTTGTCTTTGAATGATTCAATGACAAACAATTTTGCACAGAAGACAATTCAAGGACAAATTAAAAGACATGAATATTTCACATTTAAATCAAGGCTTTCAGAAACATTCTATGTATTCTGCTGAATCTGTATTTTCCGCACACTGGATACCTGTGCAAAAACATGGACTAAAACAATATTTCATGGGACAGTACCCTGCTAAATTTCATATCCAAATCTAAAAAATTTAATTCTTGACCTGCAGTGCATCAATATAACTCCTTGCTCCAAGGAACTCTGTACCTACAGACCAGAAAATTAATCTCCAGTAGCTTTATAAGTGATTTCTTCTCCTGTATGATTAAAACACATTTTCTTCTAAAATTGACTACCTATTAGTCTCTAACAGAGCTAACCAGCCAATTTTAAATCTTGTTGGACTTTATGATTCTTCTAAAGCAAATCAGTGAAGTCAGCTCTTTGTCACTTCATTAATAACAAATACAGCCATTAGAAGTGACCATATGTTCCTGCAGTAGCCAGTGTTATTAATTCCCAGCAGGGGATGCTTTTTTCTCCCTAAAAAACAACCACTAACTGCAAAGACCTTTTAGTTAAAGCATGATCTTCTTCACTGTACAGAAACAGCTAAGGTTTCTCTAAGGTTTCTACAAAAGGAACAAAGGGAAATTGCAGAAAACAAACCACAGACCATCTTTTTGTTATATTTCAGCTGTCTACTGAGCTGACTAGAAGCGCCTCCACCAGTACCCTTACTTACTTGTGTCACTTCATTCCTTCAGGACAGCCTGAGGATGGATGGCCAGTGGCCCCTTGGTTGTTCAGCAGAGCTGTGCATGCTGCAGGTGGTTATTCACACCATGCCATCAGCAGTGCTGCTGTGGTAGAGCCCACGTGCAGCAACACTTCCAGAACAGCTCCAGCAGGTGCAGCACACACTTCCCTCCCAGGAGGCAGGAGCTGTGGAGAGCATACTACATTAGCCCTCCAAAATCTTCATTAGCTCTCTATTTAGCTCAGGAGCCAGCTCAGGGTGCAGACACAGTGCTACAAAGCTCTCAAACATTTTCACATGAGCCCTCCTTTGTACCAGGGACAGGCATCAGACTTGAGAGCCTGGAAATTTCCTGTGGGGGTCAAAAGAGCTCGCTTTTGAGTTTTTTGAGTCTCTTGTATCACTTCCAGCTGTTGAGCAGGTTCTTCAGATCCCAAGGCATATTAAGAAGCCTACCAGAGCTTTTTGCCTGGGAGGATGAGCCTCTCAGAGCTGCTAGGTCAACAACCACTTTGCACACTCTGCCATATAACCTTTTTTGCATAATCTTCATGCACTCTGAATATTCTAAACATTCTAATATTCTAAATACCAAATATAAATACAGGGAGCATCCACATGCAGAAGGAATAAGATCATTCTCATTTTCATTTGTCTCTTCATAAGGAATTTTTCTTCATTAATTTGCTAATACATTTTCCCTTAGGGCATGTGTGTTTCCTTGATTGAATTGGTTATCAAAATTTACTATAGTTTAAAAGCCACCCCCCCAACATATGAAAGGCCCTTATTTATTATTAAATGCTGTGAATTTTGTGCCTTTGTAAAATGGACATGCTGTGGATTTAACTTGGATATGTTGTTAGTTCATGAATGTTGTTAGCAATGAAGCTGTGGATGTTACATACAGTTTGCATAATTCTGGTCCTTGCAGAACTTGCTGTTCCTATAAAGCTAACCAGTGCAACAATTGCCCTTTTCAGTGTAAATTAATTTGAGGAACCCTTCCTACTGGGCTGTGGAGACAAAAAATATTTTCTCCATGGACAGTGAAAAGAAAAGAGGCAGGATGCATGGAGCTGTAGAGGAGGAAAAGGTAAAATTGTTTCCCCAAATAAAGGGATTTATTTGTTTTCTTTGTCTTTATGTGTGGTACTTGAGTTAGCCATTTATTCCTCCCTGAATTTTATTTCTGACTTTGTGGAATGGTAAATCTAATGTTGAATTATAAATCTAAAGCTCTTCACTCTGTACCTCAGAGGGCTGAGGGGAAGATGACCCAAGTAATGTGTATTCAGAACAGCACTCTCAGTACCAAGCTGTGAATGAATGAGTTCAGGTAATGAGAAGAGGAAAAATTGCTTTAATGCAGTCTGGTCCAGATGCATGCCAGCTTAATCCAGCTGACCTAGCAAGACATACTTGTTGGAATAGTAAAAATAGCCAGAGGATCCCTTATCTTTTGCAGAAATAAGAAGAAAAATGGGCATTAAACACTTACCAAATCACAACCCCCAGCAGGTATTTACTCTTGCATGTGTGGGAAAGTGCCTCATAGACAGTTCTGTATAGAGATAAGAAATGGTTGCATTCTGTAAAACAGCAGCACTGGACTGAGGCCCTCCTGACAAGACCCACCCTTACTGCCTAAACTCAGTTTACACCATGCACACAAGCACACTGAATTGCCATCCAGCCAGAGGTCTGTCTGCAGGAGTGGCTGTGAGCTGACACACAGGCTGGTTTTTGTTCTCAGAGCAGAAACAGCAAGCAGAGGATGAACTGAGGTCTGTCAGGGACCTAGCATGCCTGCAAAACCCAAAAGGAATAGGGGAAGACAATTTCTTTGAACTCTATGGCCTGCTTTTACACAGTTTTGCAACAAACTTTCTCCCCATCATGTTGAATGTTCTTCTTACAAAACTGAGAAAGAAGGAGGTGTCCTGCCAGGACTAAGTTAACACCTGTAAACTCCATGGCTTGCAATGCAGTGCTGCACAATGGACAAAATGCCAACTGCAAATCAAGTCACAGCAGTGCATTTGGATACAAGCTTAAAAACACACACTCACTATTTACTCCCCTGGCATTCTGACTGCACGTTCATCTGTGACTCCTAAGGCACAAATGTAATCAGAGAAAACAAACACCAACATTTCCTCATATTGTGTTCAAAATAATTTCATTAATTCTCACATCAGAAACAGCATGTACCTTCTTTTTCAAGTTGGTTTAACCTATCTCTTTCTGAGTGAGGGAGGTAAGAGTTCTGGGCAAATAAGAGTGGAGGTAAGAGCTCTAGGCAAATAATTTAGGAGTAAGAATTCAATTAAGTAAATCCATACCTGTAGTGCAGGGAGCTCAGCCACACACTCTTTCAAAAAGAGTTTCAAAACTGTTTAAGTTCCTCAGATGTTAGTCATTCTGCTGCAGTCCACCTGTGCCTCACCAGGGGCTTCATATCTCAAATACTTCAGCTGTACCTATTTTGTCTATGACAAAGGTTCAAGGCCAGTTTACCCAAGGAGCTGTGCTTCTGTTCAATACCAACTTTGACAGTTCACTTTTCATGAGCATGTGATCTGTACAATACAACTGAACAGTAAAAAAGAATTGCCTTAGGAGCTGTGAGTTTAGCCAGCTATGAGTGTGACAGAGTAAAAATGTTCCCTCTTGTTACTCTTGCTCAAAACAATAAAAAAACTTCAGCATCTTCTGATGCATTTCCCTACCTGTCTTTAGAAGTTTAAGACAATTTGTTTCAAGTTTTTCTGATGTTCCTTCCAGTTCTTGCTGGACTTTTTTTTCTGGCAACAATTTGACCCAATGTCCCCAGTTTTTCTCCCAGCTTCTCATAATTTCAATCAGAAGTGTTCTCACATATTTTCCATTACAATCAATCAGACACAAACTGTGTCCAATGCTTGCCTACAGCTTTCCTGTTAAGTCCATTGAATGATGGACCTCCTACTGCTGTGAAATCTGATGAACTATCTTCCAATGTCTGGAATCTGTGAAATGTAAGAATAATAATATCAACAATAATAAAAAAATTAGTCCTGATTAATTACTTTTTCTTCAGCTTCAGTTTTCTTTGAGCTGACCTCCTTCAGCATATCCTTTAGCATATCCTTGCTAGCACACTGAAATGCCATTCTTGGAGTCACTGCCCCCCCCAAGGCACTCCTGTAGCTGATTTGTCCTCACCACTGAGGCAGGTGCCCAGGTGTGTAGACAAGGTGGGCCCTAAGGGCTGGATCTGCCTCAAGGAGTCAGAAGCAGCAGCTGTCCACAGCAATCCTGCTTGACTTAATTTGAGCCCCCAATCAAACACACGTTACAAAATTGCCTCTGTTGGCAGAGAGGTAGATTGCAAACTTTTTATTCATTTGAAGTTATTTTAGGACTCCTAGGGAAGATGTTTAATTATTGATATTCTACTTAATGTGGGAAGAGAAAATTTGAGAGGGTCCCATTGAGGCAGCCTGCAGAAAAATTTGTCCTTTCCTTATCTTTCCTTTTCAGAGATGTCAGTTTGCATATTTGTGTTGTGACTGTCTTCTTTATTTTCTTTAGACTTTCCATGATTAAGAAAAAATAGCTAATCTCTGGCTTTAAAAAAAAAAATTACAAAAGTAGAAAACAAAAAAATACAATTCTGGACCAAACTATTATAAGAAAAAGCTGGGAAACTGATGCTCATTTGAACAGTAAGCACCAAACAGCAGAATGCCTTTGGGTTAGCTGACCTGCTGAATTAACAAAGCCAGGGTTCCAGCAGACCCATTCTCACAGGAACTCCAGTAGAAGCTATTCCCACATTTGTGACACTTCTAATCTTTATTCCTGCTTCTTCTCCTGCCCTGTTCACTCTCTGGAGTCTAATTAGGGTTGAGCTCAGTCTGAGACTTTCCATCTACTCATTGCCTGGCAAGTTGCAGGAAGTAAATACCCCCAACTTCTTTATGAAACCTGATCAATAGATTATTATGGAAGAAAGGCCAAACAGCCACACAAATTCTTATTCACCCAGAGCATGACCATAGTACCTTTCCTTCCTTTGAAATATAAGGGGAAATATATATGGAGCTGCTGTGCTTGTTTTGAGCATTATGAGTGCCTGTGCCTAACTGGGAGTGGATGAGGCTAGCATTCAGGTGCAGCACTTTGAAAAACCAAGGAAAAATTCAAAGGCACTCCTAAGGTCTGCAAGCAAGAAAGGAGGGTATTGGGTGGAAGGGGATACATGCCTGTTCAGCTGGGTAAGGGATACAGTTAACTTCTAATGTTAAGCTATCTTTTTAACTGTTCATTGTACAGCTCATCCGTGTATACTTGCAGTGGAAAAAACCCATCCAAAGTATGTCACAGGCAGATGCGCACACGCTTGCAGCCCTAACTCCTCACGGAAGTCTGAGACATGATTTCAGGAGCTGAGCAGGGGAAGGAGGAGGGTATATTGATCAGCCAGGGAGGCCAATATCTTGAAATAGATTCTTTTATGTTTTCCATAGCTGCAGATGAGTTGTTTATATTACTAAAAACACAGTAAGAGCAAACAGTGCAAGTTTCGCCTTTGCATGTGCCTTGGCAATTCAGAAACGGCTGCTGCCTTCCCACACCCAGAAGCGCAGTGGGATGAGCGTGCTCAGGAGCAACAGGGCTGAATTCCCTGGCTGCACACACCGCCTGAACCTGTGCATCTGCTCCAGAGCTCACCTGGAAAGCTGCTGCTGTGCCATAACCCATCCATGATGAGCAGCTGCTGGGAGAGCTTGTCTCTGCCCCCTCCCTGCCCTGAGCAGCAGCGCACGTGTCACTCCGCCTGCCTCCCACTCCAGCAGCTATCTTATAAATTCTTCACTGTGCATTAGCCTATTGGTTTATTTACTAGGAGTCAAAAATACATTTACAACATCCCTCTCGATGAAGCATTCTTTAAGAGAGCTTCCATGCTAATTAAGTTAAATGCGATAATGACACCCTGTTGATGGAACTGAAGCTAATGATAATGATGCCATACATTTAGTTGCAAGCACCTACTCAGTTAAATGAATGGGTCTATTGTTTTAACAGCACTAAGTCCCACAGCCTGGGAGACCACAGGAGAGAAAACAAAATATGTTACAATGCAATTGCTTTGCAGGGCAATAAATAGGTTTGAAATGCACTATTTTGGCTTCGATGAACATGTGTCCAATCAATCACCCTGTCCTGGTATACAGAGATATGTACTAGTAGAAATATGGTGATTTCTAAAAATGGAATAATGAAAAATTGATGCCTTTTTAATCAAATGAACACACATTTGCTCTGTCCAGAATATATTTACTTGATCGGTACTTTGAAAAAGTGTTTCTTTCAAGAATGTTTGAAAATCAATAATACTCCCCAACCTTTGCTGATCAGATATCAGACCTTTTTTCAGACTGTAAATGTGCTCTTAGGACTGAGTGCAAAACAATCTGAGTCATATTGCAATTCTTCATTGATTTTATACTCCAAGACTTCCCTGCCTTTTTCTCCAAGCACTCTCCCACTAATACAGTACAGTTTTGCTGTAGTGTTCCCAGATTTGCCTTTCTGAAAGCATCTTCACATAATGTTTTGAAAAAAAAGAGGAGGTCTTTTTGGTTTGTTGGGTTTTTTCTTTCAAATTACAATGTATCTATAGTAATGTTGATCTGAACAAATGATAGGGTTGCTCTTTATACCCGCAACAGTCAGATGTGTCTCACATAACAGCTTTCTTCTTTGCTCTTTCTTCCATGATTAAAGAAATATTAAAAGCATTCATCTTCTCAAAAATAATTTTCTAGGGCACAGAAGCTCACATTTACACACACCATTATTCTCAGAAGGCATCTAGGAACTGTGGTAGCTACCTCACAGCCACACACCTCCCTTTCTTCCTTCCTCCTTTTCACAAAGCCCCTTTCTGTGAGATGAAGACCATGCCATCCCCAGCAAACCATTTCTGAGCAGCTGCCCTGAGATAACCTTCCTCAAAACATCACTGTCTGAGGAAACTTTCTCCCCCATTTCTGTGGAGGGTGAAGAAGCCCCAGGCTAAACAGGGGGACACCTTGTCCTCCAGCAGTGCTGCTCCCTCTCACATCACCAGCTAGGGCCCGCACTCTGCCCAGGCTCAACATCCCAGATTCCACTGGGGAGGGGAGAGCAGCTCATTCCAGGAGCTGGACAGCTCCAGTCTTCCCTGTCCACTGTGGCTGCACCTGCTATCTCAAAGCAGACCATGCCAGCAAGTGATCTCAGCTAACCACACAGAGTAATGACAATTCCAGTATTTCCAATGGCACAATTTGGTCTGGAGGACAGATCAGCTACTTGTGTTTGAGCCATGGGCTCTGCCATATTATTCTCTCTGACTGCTTCCTACCCCTCTCTGGCTAAAAGCACGTTTTGGAGGGTAGCCTGCTCTTCCAATCACACATTGGATTTTGCAAGACCGGCTAAATATCTTGCAAGTAATTCACAGACCAGCTCATTGTTGTGCAATTCACATTTATGTGCAATGATTTCTGGCCCTAAGATAAATTATCACTTTTCATTCATTCCTGTAAATTGCCATGCACATCCTTAGCATGGCATCCATAAACACTTTCCTTAAAATCACCACAACTCAGTTGCATACATTTAGAGCATATCCATAGTTGACTGCAAGATTTTGGCCTGTTTCTGCTGACATTTCATGTCTACTGAACCCCCATGACTTGGCATATTCAGGAAACCTCTGCTGTAGATAACAGAGCCCATACTCCTATTTTCCCCATCTTTTGTTTTTCTGTTCACCCTCAAAGACACGACAGCACTGAATGTAAGTGGCAGCAATATGCTGTGTGTGTGCAGAGCCTAATAGATTCTATCTCAGACTGATATGTATGGGAAACTGAACCAATACATTTTTAAACCCCTAAGATCTGCAGATGTCATCTATAGCCTTGTAAATTACAAACTTTTACTGTTTCATTTTTGCAGTTGATGATTGTAAAATAGAAAATTTTGCATTATCACTGTGTAATAGCACAAGCTTTAGAAGCATCGTGCTACAGAAGGGAGCATATATTAAAACAGAGTATTCAAGGGAGCCTTATAATGCAATTTTAAGCTCTAGAACTGACTATATAATAAAACTGTAAAGCCAGATATGAAACAATGTTTGCTAATAACATAAAAGTGAAAACTTTATTAAATTTCTGGGACATCAGAAACCAGAAAGGAAAAAACAGATCCATAGAGGACATTTAATTAAGGATAAAGACTGTTTGAGTCATGCTGGGGCATCTGGTCACCCTACATTAAACTGAACGTGACAGCGAATAATAAAGTATGTAAGAATGACATAAAAATAACTGAAAGGCAGCTTTGCAAGCTGATATGAGTAAGGAAGTCTTGAGTTAAGGTCCCTGATCCTCACTTTAAATCAACCTCCTGTGGCTGAACCATGTTGCAGCCACACTCAGTGACACTATTTTTAAGGCCAGGACAAGATCAGAGATATAAATGGTCAGAAAAAACCTCCAAATTTTGCAGGGACCATATGGGGTTGCACTGCTGTGTAGAGCTGTTTGAGCCCAGCACACTTCCAAGCAGCTTCTCCTGCTCCTGGTTTTCCAGCATGACAAATGTGGCACACTCTACCCTTCAGACCCTGAGCTGCCCAGTTCCCAGTGTAAGATCCAAAACCTCCTGTCTGATCAGCCCAGGGCATGTGATGGGACACAGCAGGCACTGTGATTTTAAAAGTTGTTCTCTTCATGGTGCTCCCCAGTACTTCACTGCAGAGATTTTGTTCCTACCACCATCCTCCAGTAACAAGCCCTAAAAGAGGGAGGGAAGGAGGGAAGGGTGGAGGGAGGATCACAGGATGCAGAAAGAGGAGAATACATCAACAAACACATAAAACTACTCTGTCTTTTAGCCAGCTTTTGACATATGAATCCAGTGCTGAATCTCATTATAAAGATTTTTTGATCCCAGAGGTTAATGCCTGCCAAACTCATGCCAGATGGAAGTCTCAAAGGCACTACATTACTTAGAACTTTGTGGAAACAAGAGAGCCACAACTCCCATCCCCCAAAGGGCACACTGAGGTGGGGAGTCCACAGAGAAAAATGTTGCAGTCACCCAAACTCTGCAAGCAGTTTCAGCCACAGTTTGTTCTTTATTGAGCACATCTGCATGGGCCCAGTTTTTATCTCAAGTGGCCATCTCTCCATCTGAGCATCTCTCCTCACAGTATTCTCCTGAGCAGACTTCATGGTGTCCAAAAGGGGTGACTTTGTATCGCTGCTTAGGATAAAATTCAATTAAAAATTCTGTCAGCCAAGAGAGGCCCATAGAGAGCAAGGCCTTGTTAATTCCCAAGCCCTCAGCCCTGTACAGTGCTAAACTAGAAATGGTTTTATTCTTCCAATTTCATTGGCGCATATGCTAATTTTTGCTCTGCATTAAAAATTTCACAACCCAGGGTTAGTCCCCCTCCCTCCAGCTCATCAAAAGAGGACCCTCCTGAAATGTGATGATTTTTTTCTACATCTACTGAAAAATGTGTTGCAAATGATTTTGAGACACAGGGGAGCCCTACAGCTTTGCAGTTTGTACATGTTAAGGCTACAGCATCATCTTTTTCAGAGCAAAATTGGGGATGAGAGCCAAAGTCATTCCAGAGATGCCAGTTGTGCCGAGCCCCCGCCCAAGTGGATCCTATTTTTGCCTGGAATCAGGTGCAAGATCAGAATATCATTTTGTTTCTGGGCCAGGGAGGAATTACACCTCTTACTTAACTCCACCTTCATGAAAGAATTAGAATCAAAGAAGAGAAACAAAAAGCAGGAAAAATGAGCAAGTGTTGGTCTGTGCAACCCTAAATCTGGTATTGGCTACTTTCTCAGTAATACCTGTGGGAATTTGCCTTCTGTTTTCAGAGTGTGGCTGGACCATACTTTCTCTGCAACAACATTCAGTTTCTTACATTTGGACTTGTCTCCAACATTTGGAGAAGTATGTGCAAAATTTGGTACCATGTGACCTTCTAGAAAAATATTATACATGCAGACATGGGCCTTTCACTGCAGCACCTTCCTCTACTGCTCCCCCCATCACTAATCTGTTCTGGAAGACTGGTCCTAAAACTTATTTTTTTTCCTTTTTTAAATATGCCATGCACGAGGCAGATGAAAAAGAAACCCAGCAGAATTTGAGTAAAGAGACAGAGGCAACAGCATGAAGTGTTCTGAAGAGATAGGAGATCAAAAAAGGTTTTGTTCTCACATGCCTTAAAGGTCTATTCATATATACAATAGGCTCATCATATCTGGAATTACTTTGCACGGGAGCTCAGTGTGTGTGTGCTTTTATCAGCTGCCTTCCAAAAGTGCATGCCTTCAGGAAGGACAGCCTGGAACAGGCAGGAGGGCTGGGCACCCAGAGCTGGCTGCTGCTGCTGCTGCTGCTGGGAGCAGAAAGTCCTGCCTGGCGGGCAGCCAGCTCTCACACACTCAAGTGTGAGGTTTTGGAAACAAACACACTTGAGATGAAATGTACACACACACACACATATCTGTATTTGCATCTATGGAATTAGGTATCCCTGGGGCCATGGGATGGCCATGATAGACATTTGCATCCAAGTGCCCTGAACTCTGTGCTATCATTACCCCAACCAGGGTATTTTCCTTTTCCTCATAGGAGCTCTCTCTAGTCAGAGGTCCTCCATCAGGGACAGAAAAGAGGAGATAGAGCTCATGGAAATGCAGCAATTATCCTGTACAGGGAGAGTTTCTTCCTCCCTCTTCTCTGTTAGCAGTGGTACTTCAGGTCATGTTGAAAGAGCTCGACAAAAGCTGTCTCAAAATGTCCTTTCCAAAGTGCTCTCTAAATGAGAAGGTGAAATGTGACATTAAAAAAAAAAAAAAAGTACAAGAGTGGTTTTAAATATCTTCTCTCTTTCCTTGAAAGCATCTCTCTTATTTTCTGGCCATCCCATCCTCTTAGGGCTCTCTCCTTTGGGAAAAGCCGTGCCTCATGGCATGCTGCATCCCAGGCAGCCAATACATTACATTTTCAAGGAAGTGTCAGTGGGTTTAGGGAGGTCTGGCTTGTGATATTTTAGTATCTCTCTTTGACAATATTGCCCAAAACCACAATGCTGATGTCAGTATTTCACAAGTATTCATGAGAGAAATAAAAGCAAGAAACAATCTGTATGGCTTCTCTTCAAAAATAGGGAAAGCTACAGGAATATTGGAGTTTAAACAAGCACTGCGGACATCAAAATCTATGCTAAGACAAGACTTCCTAAAAAAGTTGGTACAAGGAAAGGCCAGCATTAACATCACTTAGCATTAACTCTTCCTCCCACATAACAGCCAAACAGCCTTTAAATATCAAGGGGAAAACTGCATTTAACTGAACTGGTCTTACATGGAAGCAACACCACCACCCCTCTGTTCAACCTACATATCTGGACTTTTTTATTTTAGCCTGGATAGCTGGAATGTTAGATTTGAAGTGGCTGCTTTAATCTCTGCTCTTCTGCAGCCCTGGTCTCTTCTCAAGTACTCTTTGCCAGTTTGACTCCTCTGGCTTTGGTGTGGCTGTATCAGAGCACCTGTGGGGAGTTTAATTTGGCTGTCGGTCCTCCAGAGCTGAGCCACACTCCTCAGCTGTGTCGGCTCTGCAGGACTGATGGGAATAAAAAGTAGGAAAGAACTTTTTGTGACTGAAGTCAGCAGATACGACTCTGCACAGAGGCAGCAGATGTGTTGAGTAAGAGCATTTTTAAATGGTAACTTCTCAAAGTGAGATTTTAGTGTAAGTTATACAGCACACCAGTTTTGTGATCTCTCAGCCCTGAGACTGCCCCTGTAATATTAATTGTATACTTCCCAAAGTGCTATCCTAAACACTTTTCTAGTGCTAGCAAAAGTAGTAAGAAATGGCTGGTACCTTCCAGTAAATATAAATTTCCTCTTACTTCTGAGGTAATCTAATCCATACAGATGCATTTCAAGGTCTGTCAAAGTTATACAGGCTCATTCCACAGCAGCCTGAACACCCTCTGCCCTGGAGTTTTACCAAGATATACTACAGAAAAAAATGTAGGAGTAGGTGAATTGGTTATATGAGCTATTTCTGGATAAAACTGTGATATTTATTAAGCAAATGAAAACCAGAAAGAAGATGCCAAACACGAAAATGACACTCTTGTCACTGTGAGAAACATTGAGAATTGCTCAACCCAAATAAAGCACAAGATTTAATAAACTGTTCTTGCAGATGTGGTTATAAGTTTTAGCAGCAATAGGTTTTACTGCTATTTGGGCGTAGAACCAAAAGCACTGATGAAGCTCAATGGCCAACATTATTCAGGGGAGAGCTAAATAAAAGTCATTGTAGCAGAACTCCATGGCATACAAATATCCAAGCATGAATAACATGATGCCAGCTCACGCTGGTCCTTTTGTCTGCCTGCATCAACAGTGTGGGTGTCAGCAGATGCTGCCCCTAATGCACCACTAATTTTGCAACCCAGGAAACCCAACCACACGGCAAGGGGCTTAGAAATCTGAACAAGCTGATCCCAATGCACAAGCAAGCCCCCTGTGGTGTGCAGAGAATGCTGCTCAATCTTTTTCTCTAAGGATTCTATCCTTCAGCTCATAACATCTAACCTCAGGGGTCTGCGAGGCTCAGTAAAGCAATGAAAAGCCTTGCATATAAAATTTGAGCATCACTGCCCCTAACATACAAGCCTCTCCTGAGTTCAATGCTTCCATGCTTTTGGGAACAGCTCCCTAACTCTAACACAGATCTCCCCAGCAGCTGCAGCAGCAGAGCAGCAGCAGCCCTGCCCTATGCCCCAGCTGGGAGCCTGCCCTGGGCCTCTCACCCTCTGCCCCATCCCAGGGCAGGGGCAGGCACTGGTTGCCTGGGGAGGGCAGGAAAGCAGCCCTGTCTGTCATGGTTCAACACCAGACAGCAGCTAAGGCCCACACAGCTGCTCACTCAATCCCACCCTAAATGGCATGGGCGAGAATCAAAAGAGTAAAAGCAAGAAAACTCAGGGGTTAAGATAAAATTTCACAGTGTAGGAATCCTGGGAGGTGCCAGGATGAAGAATGCTTCTGCAGGGGACATTCCAGCTTCCCAGTGCCCTATAGCAGAGGGCAATGAAAGCCACCAAGGAAAAAAATGTTCCATAGAGGATCAAAGCACTGTGCAAGTCCCTAACCTCTGTTAGGGACTTGCACAGGTAGGTCGGTGAGTGCACATGTGGTCCCAAAGACCTGCCCTCACCACAGCCATCTCCCTGAGACCACAAACAGGCAGGAAAAGGGCTCATTAATCCCCATGCATTCACCACCTTTGTCTGACAGAACAGTGCAGAGCACTACAAAGATTCTTATTTACTCCTATGATCAATAATTTGATAAATAGGCCCTATCTTTACTCAAGTGGCTTTCAAATTACATGGCTAGCCTGGGCTAGTCCCAGAAATGGAGAAATCACCCTAGCCTATGCAGGGACCTCAAAAAAAGAAGAAAAAAAGGTAAGTCTAACAAACACTAAGATGGAATTTTAAATCCTGGTCACCCTTTATCACCTGAGACTGTAGACCAGGATTACAAGTAAATTTTATTTTCCTGTAATAAAAGATTCCTCTTTACAACAGGAACATCAGGCTGACATTTGAAATACACCATTTGACTGGAATTACCCCAAGAGTGAATGCTGCAAAGTGACTGCATCACTGCACACGGCTGACAGTAATTATTAATAGGACTGCTCTTCCTTTGATAGGCATGCATTACAGGTGGCTGAATAATGGAAACACTTGTGAACAATTGTTTGGTGGCAGAAAGAAAACCTTCTGCCAAAATTTTAATGCTTAAACACAATGCAATTAGCTAGCTCCAAAGCCCAGCTCTTGCAAAAGCAGGATCGTTTTCATGACACCTGCTGAGCTCTGCAGGAGCACACACAGCAGTGGTGTTTAGAGGGTCAAGAGTGGATGAGCCAGAGGCAGTTAGACTCCCAAATCACCCTCCCTAAGCCACACAAGTTAGTGGGGAATTGATTTCACTTGGATTCAATCAGAAGCATCCATTGATAGAGCAATATGCAGAGAGGGGTGAATGGAGTCCTGACCTAGCAGGAAGCTCTGCAACCATATAAGTACCCCCCATAATGCTGGAAGTCACAGTACATCTGCTGATAAAAAGAGGAGTGAGAAGCCTCTTTAGCTCTTCCAGTAAATCTGAATCAGGGTTATGTCTGTAATAGCAAAGGGATTCACAGACTAAATCAGGGAGGATCTCTAAATCCAGAGCTGAATAAAAGTGTCAGCACAAAACAAACAGCAATGACTACCTTTCCATCCCAAAATCAGAAATTCAGATCTTGGCTTGCCAAGGGAGGCAAAGGAATTTTCCTTTTTTGCAAAGGGTTTATGAGAAGGTCCCAGGAGGGCAGGAGGAAAAATCATGCTTCATTAAAAGAAATGCTAAGAAAATAATACAGTGGCAATATAACTCACCAAACTTAAAACCTATACCTTAAAACCTGTCCTTAACCAAACAGGGGCATCCACATGTAGCCCATGCTGGGCTCAAAGAGAAATTCCTCACATGCAAGTGTTTCTCCTGTCAGTGTTCATACATTTCATTTAATCTCAGGCACTTGATGCTGCTCCTCATCCCAGGCACATTACAGCTGAGCCTGTCCGTGTGCCCTGCCTGGGAGCTGCCCTTCCTGGCCTGACCTCACACCTCCCTCAATGCCATGGGCTCACCAAAGCTCTTGGCCAGCCTATGACTCTGTGTGTTTGTGTAGCACAGGATGCAGCTCTGGCTGGTGATGCCCTGCCCCTGCTGCTCCTTGGCAGGAAGGGCACCAGGTGCCTTCACCTTCCTCCTTACCATCTGTCCAGGAAAAGCACCTGTCTGGGAGCTCCGGCATCTCCAGATGTGGTGATCTGGGCTCCCACACAAATGCTCCCTGAGGGCATCTCTGGGAAAGCACAGTGTTTTTGGCATGTCCCCAGAGCTCTTCACTGTGACTTTTCTGCCCTGACAAAGCCATAACTGCCTCTAGCCTGATCCATGGCAGCAAGACACCTGGAATGATTTCACCAAGCCATGCTATTTTACCTCTCCACTCATGAACTCCTACTACCTTCTTTTTTCCTGTTTTTAAGTTACACAATTTTCAGGTAGTCAAACTTTTATAAAACATATGAGACCAAACTAAATAAACTGATTTTAAAATATATTTGTCTAAATCACTAAAACACTGAAAAGAATAGTCACAGCATTTAATGAAAGAAAAAAAATGTTTGTGTTGGAAGGTACCTTAAAATTGTCTAGTTCCAACCCCAGTGCCATGGGCAGGGACACCTTCTACTAGACCAGGGTGCTCAAAGCAATTTCTACTGGCTGTCCTTGGCAGTATCCTTTAAAGAAAGACATACTTCAAATGTAGGAACTTATGTTTTTGTAACCTCATTTTTAGAAAATGAATGCCACCGGTTTTTTAGTAAAAAAGCCTCCAAGCATTTCCACTTAATATTTTAAAGAGGGGGAAACAAGTAAATGCTGTCTGTAGCAACAAATAATCAAAGAGTCTAAACTGTAAATTGTCCAAAACTAGAATACATCCTTCGGCTGGGCTTGTAATTGATGCCAGCTATTTCAGAGAAACAAATAGCAAAGGTTTACCACTTTTCTCTCAAATTAACATTTTGGCATTTCAGATATATACTGGCCTTATGATCTTAAAGAGTAAGTGCTATCTGACTTTGACTGATAGGGCAAGAGTTATTCCAGGGCTTCGCTAGTCCACTTACATGAGAAAGAAGGAAAGATTACAAGCATGGAGTAACAGGAGTCCCTCCAGTTCACTCCAGCTGAGTGAAGCCCACACAGGGACCTGCCTACTGAGGACTTTAAAGTCATGTCATCACCTGGGGAGTGACTCCAGGCCTGGGCTCACTTCCACAGCTTCAGGTGGGAAGCACCAGCTGTCCCCAGCATGTGTGAGCAGTTGGACTGAGGAAAACATTCATCACAAACAAACAACCTCGGCCAACTCTTCAAGTCCGACTTCAGCTCAGTGTCAATTAAGGGAGAGGAGCAGCTGGTGCCACCTTCAGCATCAGCACCTGCCTGAAAGGACATGGAGGCAGCAGCCAGCATGGAGCCTCTGGGAAGGAGTACAGGGCTGGCAGGGAGAATTTGAGTAGCACGTTGGGAGGTCGGTACCTAAAACTGAAGTCACTGCACATCTCACTGGATGGCACTGCCAGAAAAGATCACAGATTGAATGAAGGCAGGGGTCAGCATAAGAGTCAAGTGCTGAAATCCCCAGGGCTTCAGGCCATCCTCTCACAGACCTACAGACAAAGGGGAAAAAAGCTGTTGTATCTCTGTTGTTGCAAAAGAGTGATGTAAATGTAGAAATACACAGATAAAGCCACTGCCAAAGCCTGCTGTAGGATCCCTGAATGTTGCCATGCCAAATGCCAAATCTTTCATTACAGCAAAATTTCCAGCTGCCTCACTTGAAAATGAATTGTTTCTTGTCACTAAGGCAAAGCTGTCACATGCCAAAGTAAAAAAAAAAAAGCCAAATAAAATCTGCTGCCTCTCATTAGATCAAAGGTTGGCAGAAGAAATAAATCACCACACAAAATGACATTTATTCAGAAGAACAATTGGCTACAGAGTCATTTGTCACTTTTAATAATACTATAGTTGTAAAATGATGATAACAGAAATCAAGTTACCCTAATGGTAATAAAATATTTGTAAACTAAACTTGTTCATTTTGACTATAAAAAAGACATTGAAATAATTCAACTGCAGAGAATAAAGTTGAAATGGGTCTGTAATTACATAGATTTTCAGCATCTTCTTCTTTATGAAAATAACTGCTGATGACTCCCACATTTCTGGCACCTTACTCTGCAAAACAAAAAATTAGAAATATGTACCAGATGTACAGAAAAGGGGCCTGCAGCAACATTTCAGAAGTGATGCATACATTTCTTCCCATTTCTCCTTATTAGTAGCATGCCAAGTGTCATATCTCATTAACCAAGTGAGCCTGTATGCCAGAGAAACTTCACTGAGTCAAAAGAAGGGATAGAGCACTATTAATGAAGTCACTGGATCTCAAAATCTTTCTCATCACCATCAAGGAAAACACTGGAGGATTTTTAGCAATTTTGATAAACAAGCATGCTGTCAAAACACATTTTGTTGTGACCTGATGTGGCTTTTTTATCCTAGATGACCTGCCTCCACAGGTTTGATGAATTCAAGGTAAGGATTGCAAGAAATTCAGCACTTTTCTCTAACCCCTCAGCTTTCTTTGAATTCTGTTTTGACCTAATTTCTAATGATTTCCCTGAAACATTTCACATAAAACAAGTTCCAGGGCTGTCAGCTGTAAAACATGCCGGTCCCAAAGGAAAGAGCGCAGGAACTGAAGTGCACTATCATATCCTAGGTATATCCTCGGCTACATTCCAGAATCTCTTGTGCTGCTGTTGAAGATTTTAGTTTATTTCAGATTAGAGCCATGTGAGTTTCTTAATTACATCTAGATTTTAATAAAGTCAATTTTTTTTAAATCTCATAGTAGTGTGAGTGAAACTCACATCAAAATTTTGAATGTGCCTTCCACTCAGGTTGCATCTAAACTGTGCCAAAATCAATGAGACTGGTACTTCACCTCAGACCCACGACATATGATAAACAAGAATGGATTTTGAAACTGGATGACCTGACTGATTGCACAGGAAATTTTTCAGGTTTTGAAATGGCTTTGGCTGCAGGGACTTGTTTGTCCTGTGTTAGAAACTTACAGAGAAAACCTGGACCTTAGGGAAAATGGCAAGAAACCAAAAATTGAAGCCAATATATAAAGGCATGCCAAAATTCTTGCCAGCAAGGTTTTTATAGCTGCATTTAAAAACATTCCCCACTGTTTGTTTAGGTTTGCAGCTTGGGGGATTTTTTTAATCAAAAAGGCTGTGATCAGCACTATGCAATGCTCCTGCCATTGAGGGAAACCATAACAGCAGCTTCTGAGGACTGCAGAAGTTCACATCTGCAAGCCCACCACATTCTTTGAAGAAAAACTATAAAACCAAACTATCAGTAACTGTATCAGTTAAAACCATATCAGAAACCTGAACAACTAACGCTCATATTGAAGTAGCCAGCAAGGATGCTTAGCAAAAAAGAACAATTGTCCACAGGTTCCTTTCCTGCACCAAAATGAGATTTCAAAAAGCAAATATTTTATCTCCTCTGTTGTTATTTAAGAAATTACAGGGGTTTTTCTCCAATACTGTTTCTATATGCATGTTTCTGGTAATTATATATATATATATATATATATATGTTTGTATCTAAAGTTTAGATACAAAAGGATGAGTGATGCGCTTTGAATACAAGGGAGCTCAAGTACCCTAGGACAGGCTTCCTGTGTGGACCTTAACATAGAACACAGGGAGCTCTTGTGCTGCAGCCAGAGACATCATTTCAGTACAATATGAATATACACAATATAGGCAAGCTGGAATCAGGTTTAATCCAATGAAGCTGCATGGAAATAAACATCAGTAAAGGCACAGTCTCAGCTGGGGTTGTACACAGTTGGGCTGCCAGGCTTTGCTTTGGGCTTTGCTGCCAGCAGTGCTGGACCAGAAAATCTGGAGCTGGGTAATGGCTCTTCCTCTGCTGCTCTGAGTCCAAGGACACCTACCAGGCAGGAAGGGTCTGCTTGAAAATTAAGAGGTCTGAGCTTCCCACTCAAACCCAAGTGGCACCACACACACAAAAACTTTCTTCCCACTGATGAACTCTCTGGAGAAAGCCCTTTGAATGATCTGTGGTCTGTAGCTATACTCAGTGTCACATTGTACCTCCACCTCCCTCTTGCAAAGGCTGTCTGTGCCAACACAGTCCTCCCTTTCCCCTCTCTGGAGTGGTCCATGCCATTCATGCAGAGACTGACTTGTGCAAGCCCAGAGGGGCTCATTAGCTTATGCTTTATTGCCATGCTTATGAGGACCAGATCCAGCCCTAGACACTGCCTGCCCACTCTCCAAAGGCACAGAAGAGATTTCAGAAAACCCTGCCCGATTGGAGCTGCTCCAGGGAAAGCTCACCCATGTGTCTATTGGCTAAGTGCTGAACTAGAACAAGAAATTATTTGTGAGCAAAGTGCAGTGGTATCACCTCTACCTTCCTTTGGAGCCAGCTCATGCCCAGCCAGGTTTAATAAACCTGGTTTCAATGTCTGAAACCAGGCTTATTAACCAGACTTCTGGTTTCAGTCCTCTGCAATGCTTCAGAGCACTTTGGGAAATCTCTGCTGTGCCACAGCAGGAAACAAAGGGAGCCAGCTGGGGTGCAGCTGTGGCCAGCTTAGATGTCTTTCATCCTAAGGGAAGACAGGCCCATTGAAGAAGCATTTAGATGCTGTGCTGGCACACAGGCCTCGAAAACACAGCTCTCTGCAGGTGCAAACACCCCGCCAATATCTGCCAGCTGCAGGAGGCAGGACAGAGTAACCAAGCATGGCATCTGATTCACTTAAACATTATTTTACCAATTACAACTTATTGGTTGTGTGCCTTCTTAAAATATCATCATGCAGCATCTGAAAGATATGCAAGTGTAGCTGGCTTTGGTTGGTTTGGGGCTATTTTTTTCTGCTGCAACTGAAGATAATCATGTAATCTCTGGAGTGAAAATAGTGATATTTCAGCTCAATCAATTCATACCCTAATTCACCTCAAAAATTAAACTCCTTCATTTTACTTAAAAAAAACCAAACTTAAATAAATCCCATGCTCTGGAATAAAATCTAAGTGAATTTTCAAGGCATGCACAAAGGCAAAATCCACCTAACCAGTCATACCCAAATCTAACATACAATCAGTCTCAGAAGCACTAATGAGATTTCACACCCTGTGTAATTTCCATGTGCAAAACTTGGTATGCATTTCTGCCCTCAGCTCTTCTATGTGTCCCAAGTGTCAGGGAAAATTGGGTCCGTAATATGCTAAACATCATTTTCAGTCTTTGAGAAAACAATGCATGAATCCAAGATCCAGACACTCATGAAATGTACCAGGTGCCAATGCAATTACTCAGCTCTGACCATTCACTGTAGCTTTAGAAACATGCTCAATTTTAGTCCAAATCATGACTTTGAAGAAGGAGAAATAAATGCTGTCGCTAGTAGTAGGAGGAGAAACAATATATTATTGCACAACTCCAATAGATCCTGATTTGGTCATGGGGCTGACTGAAGTGATGAGGCTCAGATGGATAAATGTGGGCTACAACCCAGCACTCCTGATCCTGCTGGCCCTCACGATGCACACACTGCTGCCAGGGCCACCCTGGGCTGATGGAATGATACCCATTAATTTCAGAGGCATTGGCTCAGTCACTACGTTTCCCAGAGCTGATGTGGGAGGGCCACTGAATCAGAACATGCCAGAGAAGTGTCTGGCATACACCAAAAAATAAAATATCTGCAGTCCAGAACTAAATTATAGGCTGAGAGATTAATTTTGAAAAATGCCTTTTTAAAGATGATACATATGTTCTTTTATATATATGTATATATCAGACACAGAATGCTGCTACAAACACATCTGAAGCTGGCTGTCACTCTTAGGATGAAGGACAACTAAAATATGTGGTTTGTTTTCCTCTTCTAAGGGCAGGAGGACCTTATGTTCCATGTTCATCACTTTGCCTCTTTCAGTTCTTTAAAATAGCATGCATATAAGAGGAGACTGAATGAAGCGCTTCACACAGCCTCATTTCCAGCTACAACTTAAATTATTTTTGCACATGATTGTAATAATTTTCTGTTTATTTAACTTTGCAAGTGTTTTTGAAGACCTCTTGTAACACAGACTGTTTTTCTCTGCTGGGCTGCTGCTTTCAGTGCCTCAGACAGTTTCTCTCTGTACAATCACAAAAAGTGATGCGATCTTCTGGGCTTTATGGCCATTGAGTTTGTCAAAAGAGAACTGCAGGACAGACTTCCCAGCCGTCAAAATCTCTCTCCATCAGCCCAGCACTATCAATGCCCAGTGAGGCTTGCTCCAAGCAGCTCACACACAGTGCCCAGAGAGCCACTGAAAGGAGTGGAAGCTTTCATTGCTGCCCTAACAGTGGGCTTAACCACCAAAGAGCAGCTCCTCCTGAGCAGTCTGCCAAATATGAACATGGGCTCAGAGATTTTTGCTTTTTCCCTCTCTGTAGGCTGGACTCTGAGACTTATCACATCCCTGCCTGTGCTGCTCAAAGACCGTGTGCTTTAAATTGTACTTTTGGTAACCATGGTGAAATGCATGGTCCCATTTCTTATGAATAAAGACTTTCCCAAATATCTTCTAATGTGACTGCCCATGAGCAAAAACTTATTCTTTGACATCCTTTCCTCCCTGCTCTCAGCTCTGATGAATATAAAAGATGGCATCAATTTTTTTCCACATTGAAAAAACCTCCAATATTACTCACAGGGTCATGAGGTATAAAACTGAAGTCAGTGCAAGGAGGTCAGCCCACACAATGCATTCACATATTACTGGCTAAAATAGCTGTGTTTTTTTCTCTGAATGTGGTCACTCTCAGGAATTTAGATTTTTCTGAACATCTTAGTGTTATTATAACTCTCAAAATTTAGTATCTTCTCTTGCAATTTCCATGCACAGGTCAAGTAGTCAGCTCTAACAATTTCACCACCAATTTCTTACAGACACTCAGCGATTCACTTTTAATTCTCTCTCATTTGCCCAATTAGCATTCCGTTAATTAAACACAGAAAAGTGCCTTTACTTTCCTCAGAAAAACACATTCCTGCTTAACCCTTGATTTATATATGTACCTCTGCAGGCTGTTTCAATGAGATTAGAGTTTGCACACAGGTTTTTGTTCTTGGTGTGTAGACATTATTCTGAGGAAATCTTGCAGTATAACATCCGACTCGCTGTCTGGCGTTTATACTGGAATTTTGCCTAGTGTAGTTTGACTGCCGAGATAATTAATAGTCTTTAGTAACCATGATTCCCTGCCTGTGAACTTCAAAGACGGCAGCAGTTTAATATTCTTCCTTTGACTTTTAATAGCAGACAGTTATTACAGCATTACATGATTTGGAAGTGAGGGACTGCACAGGAACTACTAATTGAAGTTGGCTAGAGGGCTCCACCAAATCTACCTTGAGTCAAGCTGTGTATGGGGAAAGGATTATATGATTTTTCTAATTCTCTCTCCAGTTCCATCTGAACTCTGTCAAATTCAAATTATTGTATTATCCAGCTTATATTTCAACACATTACTTGTGCCTGTCCCAGAACCACCCAGTGCTCAGGGACTTCCAGCTGTGGGCTCTGTCTTCCACCAGGCTTACACAGCTCTGTTCTCACCTCCTGCTCAGCCTGAGGCAACATCAGGATTTGTACCTGTGTGTAAGTACAAAAGCTGTGTATTTCAAGTCCCTCCACAGGTCTTCAAACACCCTGAGAAATATCTTCACATATTTCCTTTCTGTTCTGCTGCCTCTTCATTTCTATGCCCCATCTTTAACAACCACAAACCAGATGTTGTGTTATAACATGAGACACAGGATTAGAGCACCTCTCTATGGCTTCAGAGGTGTGGGTATGAGTCTTTGCTCTGCTCTTGGGCCAAAATTTGCTGCTTCTTCTAAGGAAGCACATGGCTTTCTCCTCCTCCAAGGACAGCTGTCAAACCAGATGCCCACATTGTACAGATCGTGTCACAGCATGATGGACAAGACTGTGAAGTTTCCAGAGGGTTCTGTCAGTCCAGCTCTGTGTGTACCAGGTTACAATTTCAGGGCCAGAGCCTGGACCCTCCTGAGCTTCTTGGGAAATACTTTGTAGTCCACAATTTCAGTGCTTGCTGCATCACTAGTTACAAAAGCCTGGTGCATCTTGAGACCACCACGGCACGGCACCAGGGAGATGTTGAAGGGTCTTCTATGGGCAAGCAGACTGGATATATGTAAATAAATACTAATGAATCCAAAAAGGACTAAAACACTACATGGCTTTGCCCAAAACCAAATACACAATTTTACCCTTTCTGTCAAGACACCTGATGTGACTTCAGAATGGAATGAACCCCAGGTCACAAGAAGTAAAAGCCTTTCTCATTTTGTAGACCAAATTTCCCATGTTTAAAAACCTCAGAATCAAATCCCTTATTTTCTCCTACATCTCATTGCTGCTCCTTGGCTGCAGGCTGTACCATCTCCACGTACTCATTGTCTCAAAATCTTTGCTTGGTTTTCAGTGAACACTCCAGACAGGAACATAAACACTAACACGCTTCATCTGCAGATGGAAAGATTAAAAAACTTGCCAAAAAAGATGTACACAGTGCTCATAGGAGAAAGGTAGGGAGTTTAGATATCTAGATTACTAGACTACAGCCCAATCCATTGAGTTCATCTTCCACTTAACTGCAGCTGAGTTAACAGAAGCTCTGTGAGCACAGCTGTGCCTGTGTGGAGACACTCTCCCATAAGCTTCCCTGTACCCCTGCAAAAAGGGGGAGTTTCTTACAGCAGAAATCCCAGACAAAATGCTGCCTGATTTACAGAAGGTGCATTTCAGATATCTGTGATATCTGAAATGAGTTAAGTTACAAGCCCTTCTTGCCCACTATTTGACTTGAACAAAATGCATTTGATTTTTCACCAGGACTCATGAAGCCAAGATATTGCATGAGAGAGATTTCATGACAGTGTTTCTTCCAAGCCTGGGCACAACATTACAGTAGCTGGACTAACTCTCATTGCAGCCATCACCTTGGTCAGAGCCAGGACACAGATAAGGCCACAGGAATGTCGCTCTATCCCTCGGCTCCCTGAGAGGCAGGGCAAGAGCGCTGCTTTGCCTTTGCTGACCTCTGAGCAACACAGCCTGGGCTTCCTTTGTTTTACATTTCTGAGAATTTCTAGAGTCAAGAAAAGTCTCTTTTTAGAAAAGAAACCACTGAACAAAAAACTCACAACAACAAAACAAACAAACAAAAACCCAAATAAAAGGGAGTAGGTGGCTAAGGAGGTATATGGTTCATTACTAGGCATATAGCTATGTAGCAGTGCAAACTGTATAAAACTCTCTACATGCACATTTGATGACCAGAAAAAGCCAAGAAGCCTGTTTCAAGAAACTGTCACTGTAGGTAAAGGTGTCTTAACATAAAATCACATCTATATAAATACATTAGATTCTGGCTCCCATTTTATTCAGCAGACAAAGACTATTGCACTTGTACAGCTGCCCCATACCTATTCTTCTGATCTATGTACATTTATAGCTCAAACACAAGAATTTACCTGAAGCTTGCAGTTAGCTAGTCACCATTCATAAAGTTTTTCATCCAACTAAAGAAGAAGAATAGCACTACTACCCAGGTGACCAGGAGGAAAAACACGACAGTGTTTGATTTACAGCATATCCAACAACTGCAGTTTTTTAAACAAATTATTCCTGGCACAATTGTAAATAATTAAGGCACAAATATCACAATTTATGAAACATTTTGAAGAAGAAGGGAAAAAAAAGAGCCAGCCTACATTCATTAAAAATAGTCTGAGCACATATAGATTTAAAAAGTAAACATGCATGCTGCAATCCAAGCTGCAGAATTTCCTTTTCTTACACTTTTCATAAGACTCAGCACACAGGTTTTACTTACCATTTAACATGTTCCACACAAGCTTCTTCATCTGGAAGTCTGTTGCTACTTATATTGCCAGTGCATTTGAGGTAATCCAGAAGTTGCTTTTCTCTGAGATGTTTAATAATAAAAATAAATACAACATTATTACTTCATCTATTTACAGTGAAACCCAAAGGAAATATTTCAAATTTATCATTTATTGAAGAAAAAATAAAATTTAAATAAGGACATTATGCTCTTGGAAATAAATTTCCAGCTCCTTTTTATTTTTTCTGATGTATTCATCAAAGACTTATCAAGGGGCTTTGGGATGAGTTATAGGACTTTTTTGTTTCATGCTTTTAAAAGTCAATTTTCTTCATGTTTGCAATTGATTTAATGTAGCCTTTAGGATTGTTGAAGCAGAATTTTAAATCTCTGGAGAAATCAGGGCTACTTAAATAATCTAAATAGCACTAATATGTTTCCTTAGTCTTCTTAGCTGCTTTACTAATGTTCATAACAATTCAAGTATAATGTGCAAAATATGTATAAATATCTTCTCAATCTTTATGGCAGTAGATGTTATCTGTAAGTCAGACAGCAAAGGCTGCTAGACTGATCATGACAAGAGCAGACATGGTCATGGTCAGGCATTTCAGTTCAAGAAACCAAACAGTAAGACCCAAGGAAAAAATAGTTTTCTCCTATGGTCCAAGTCAGAGTTTGGCTAAGCACTCAGATCTTCTTGTGTTCAGTGGTTCACAGCTAACATTGGGAACAGCCTCACTGCACCAAGGCCTTTAGAAATCCCCCTGAGGTTTCCAAAGGAATCACATTGTCCGGCAGAGGCACCCTGCACTCGCTGCTGCCTGTGCATAAGGGGTTAAAAGGGACAGTACTGAACTGAGCCACCTCTCCAGCTCACTGACTGTCCCCTTGGCTTCCAGTGAACAAAAGGGGGATCTCTGAATAGGAGCTGAAGATTTCATTTCAAAAGGTATTAGAGATGTGATACAGAGGCACTGTCTGATACCATTTCAGGGGAAAGTACTGTGACAGTGTGGTAAAATTATTACAGTTTCAGTGCATGTGTCCTTTTTTCCCTCACAGAAGAATCAAGATACTTCAAGCTCTTTAAGAAAAGAGACAGTAAAAGGTGAATGACAAAAGCTTGAGCAAAGGGTCAGTGGCAGGTCCCTGGGACTGATTACCTCTTTGAAATCCAGGCAGCAGGGGATGCAAGGTGTCAAAGGCTGCAAAATCACTTCTGCTGAGCATCTAATCACCAATGGGTCTGATCAGTGGAGAACATGGGGTGAGGAACCAGGAGAGATCACTAAGAAGGAAATACAATGAATCATGCTGCTTTATACTAAAGGGGAAAAAAAAAAGAAAGAAAAAATGCAGCCTACAGAAACTGCTAGCAAAGGAGACAGGCAAAACAAAGAATTAATAAAACACCTATGAGTAAGGGTTAATAAATAAAAAGTGGAACAAACAAGATCTAAACATTTTTGTCAAGTCTGGGAGCTCATTGACTTTAAAGAATGACTTCTCACAGAAGCTCTTTGCCCTGGTGCCACAGAGTCACTGGGGTAAGTAGGAGGGGATAGGCTAGGAGTCACCATCTGACCCCAAGAAAGAAGAAAATGGCACAGAAAATGTCAATTACAAAATATGAAAATGTCTTTTCAAAGAAGTGAGGAGGAGAAATGGGAGACAGCTCCCCAAACCCAGGCTGTATGACCTCCCAGGGCAGGCATGGTTTCCCAGGGAGAGGAGCCTTGCCTCGCTGGGAGTGATTCTCCAGAGGGGAAGTACTTCACTGACCAAGGGCACAGCAAAACCCATCCCCCCTGCCAGACCCTTGGCATCTACCCAAGGCACACTGGGAGAACAGAAATTGTACCTGTGCTTCAGCAAACTCAATGCAGTTCCCAGCCCCCTTCCTTAGATCCACATTTTCACTTGTTCAAAGGACCACATTGCTCTAATCACTGGCAATGTGGAGGCAAGCTTTCCACCCTGCCTGTCACAGACATCTTTTCATTAAAATCCTTTCATTAGGATTTTTCCTGCTGAGAAGTTTCAGCAACAAGATGTAAACAATGGTTATCTGCTGCTGTGGAATGCAACAGGTCCATCTGTGATTGGCCCATCTTGGATGTTTATAATTAATGGCCAATCAAGGCCAAGCTATCTTGGACAGAGTCCGAGAGAGCTGCCTTTGTTATCATTCTTTTCTATTCTATTCTTAGCTAGCCTTCTGAGGAAACCTTTCCTTCTATTCTTTTAGTATAGTTATAATGTAATATATATATATATCATAAAATAATAAATCAAGCCTTCTGAACATGGAGTCAACATTCTTGTCTCTTGCCTCATCCAAGAACCCCTGTGAACACTGTCACACGTGCCTACATTGCCACCTGCACAATGCCACCCAACAAGCATCTGTAGGTAGCAGATGTGGGGGTGCACACCATTAAATAGCATCATTAGTTCCACCAGGCCCTGTGTGCTCCTGCATTCCCAGGACAGAGGTGGCAGATGCACTGGTATAATGCCATCACAGGGAGAAGACAGGAAGGTGTTGGGGGTTCTCCAGGGACATGGCCACATCCCTGCCATGAAGTTCAGGATGATCACTCACCAGGATGGACAGGGCTCATGAGAAGAGAGGCTACAGCCCCTCACACTTTGCTTTTCTTCATGGAGACTAGGCAGACAGCAGCCATTTAAAACACACATTAAAATAAGTGCTTTCCAGTAGATTGGCATAGCTGTGTTCAGGGGGAATTTAGGAAAGAAATATATGCACATGTACATGAGGACATGCACTCCTGAAGGGACTGAGAATTACATTTCCAGAATGAAAATGGAAAAGCAATTCTGTTTAATGGTTACAGGTTTAGCTATACTTTTCTAGATAAACCCGGGTAACAGCAAGGCATCACTTGTATTGTTAAAAGCTGTTCTGGCAAGTTCAGAAAGAAACTCCCATAAAACTCTGGATTATTCTTACTTTACCAAGCTTCAGGAAATGTACTGATCTGTAAAGGTATCTAGTGGCTAACTGGATGTTTATCAACAAAGTATTCAGGCAGTACTGTTGTTTTTTCCCCAGTTACAAGCTACACATTTGTTTCACAGTGTTTTCACTACTTGTATGACCACTAAAACGATATATTCAGGATAATGAGATTTCTAGTGGCTTTGAAATGTTATTTAAATGCTGATTTCAGAAGTACTGTTCATAACCTCTGTTAGGACTGCCGAGAAAGCACAATTTCCAAGAGATTTGTATCAGCATAAATCTATGGAGCTTTGTTGAAGCATTGCATTCAGAGAAAAATTTTGCCACTCACCTGGCTAGATACTTTTTAGCTAGTTCAGTGGTTTGTGAGTAACCTGCAGCACCATAAATTGATAGGCACAGAAAAGCATCTCAGTTAAATGTGAACCCTGAATGCCTTTAAAGTTCTTTTTCTCTTATTTTCCAGCACTGTTCTATTAGTTTGGAGGAAATTTTCCACATCCAGCTTGGTTTTAACCCAGCTCAGAAGTACTTTTGCAAATGGAGTTTGTTGTTCAGGGAGCCTGCTCCTCCATGATAACAAGAGGGGTGGATGGATCTTTGCTTTTCTAAAAAGCCAAGGTGTGTAGCTAGGTGTGTGTCTGGGCTCCTGAATGGCATCACATGAGTCACATCATCTTTCTTCACTTCAGAATCCCACACACTTAGAAATAAATAGACAAAACACTTTTAAATTCTCTAAAATCCTTGAAACAGGTGGGTCTTATTTTTCTAAGAAGAAACAAAGACCTGTGCATTTGCACTGTGGCAGAGCAAGGATTAGTAAAGCAGGTGACGCCCTGGCTCTGACAGTGCCTTCCTCTGTGGTTCAACTCACCTCTCTTTGCCTTCATTTCCTCTATCTGATTTAGGAGGTATTTATTCAGATGCACCTTCTCCAGAATACTGTGCTAAGTCTTGCTGTCTGCCATGTAAGAAAGACTCTGAATTACTAAATAATAGAGAGTTGAGAATTGAAGGGACCTCTGGAGCTCATCTGGTCCGACCCCTGCCCCACTCAATTTGGGCCACCTACAACAGTTGCTTGGGACCATGCTCAGGTAGAGTCTGGATATCCCCAAGGAAGGAGACTCCACCACCTCTCTGGGCAACCTGTGCCAAGGCTTGGTCACCCTCACAGGAAAAATATCTTTTCAGAGGGAACCTGATGCATTTCCAGTTGTGCCCATCACCTCCTGTCCTGCCACTGGGCACCATGGAGAAGATCCTGGTTCTGTCCTTTTTGCTCCCTCCCTTCAGGTACTTGTACACATTGATAATTCCCCGAAGCTTCTCTTTTCTGACCTGAACAGTCCCAGCTCTCTCAGCCTTTCTTCATAGGGAAGGTGCTCCAGCAGCTTACTCATTTTTGCAGCTCTTGGCTGCCCTTATTCCAGTAGCTCCATCTCTCTCTTATGCTGGGGAGCCCAGAACTGGATAAACATTATGAATAGCTGAGAAAAAAAATGCTATCATAATTACAAAAAGCAAAATAACTTCCCTTAGAGTTAGAGACTTCAGGAGTCTACTGGTTAGTTTACCAAGGAGAAAGTTTAGGGAGAAGTTTGATCACAATTTTTATGGACCAAGACATGGAATGCAATGTAACTTAAGTAATTGTCACTTCATCAGACAAGAGTGAAACAAGGCCAAATGACCCAATTTGAAAGGGAACAGAAGAGAAATGAAGTGCAGTGCAATTAGTTGTTTAACAATGGCAACAATTAGTTGCTGGAAAATTTACCAAGTATTCTGGCTGATTCTCTGTATCTGGTGATTAAACAGAGGTCAGATTTTTTTGTCTCCTTTGAAGTCTTGTCCCAGTTCATATAAAAATTCCTCTGGCCTGTGTGATGCAATAAGTCAGACAAAAAATTATCACAACAGTCCCTTCTGGCTCTATCATCTACTGTTTTATATGAGAAGACATTTGCTCTTCTGATGATTAGGCAATTAAAATTGCAAAACAACAGAAAATTCCTAAAATTCAGCAGGGTTGAATGCCTTGAGTTAGTCTTTGCCTCAGTCTCAGAACAAAATTCTGAACACAAAACACCTCTGGACTTGTCTCTAAAACAACCTAGAAACAAGACAGAGAAGAATTTGGTAGTTTAAATGCCAGTTTGGTGTACCCAAACAGCCTATCTCAGCTGTGTGCTAATCAGCAGTAGCACCTGTGTGCCAGACACAGGCTGATAAAATCTCCATGCTGCTGATCACGATCAAGTGTGGCAGCCAGATTTGTTTATAAAAATCTGAAGCATTTTTAAAGGAAAGCTGTTAAGGGGTTATTTGTCCTAGCAAAACTGCTCAGAGCAAAAAAAGCCTGCATTTACCCTGGAGAGGAGTCCTTTAAAGAACAGTCCTTGAACTTAGCTAGGAGCTGGAATACATTGACTGCCGTAGGTCAGGTTGCTGCAGCAATTATTTGTTTGGATGCTGGAGCCAGTCTACCAGAGGTACCAAGGAAGAGCAACTTTTCTGAAATAGCCTTGATAATAGGTTTCTGAGGGAGACAGCTCCTTGCAAGCAAAGTGCTCTGATGCCATTTACGAAGGTGCACCACAAAAGGACAGGGAGGCATTAGAAGAGAAAACACAACATATGTTAATCATCCACAATTCAATCACTTTCTGTAGAGCTAGGAAATGAATAATTTTGTGTAATGCTAAGCACAAGACTGTGACTCTTTGTAGATAGTGCTTGAACTGAAACAAGAAAGAAAGCAGCATGCTGTTTGTCATTCTATTGCAGCCCTCATGAGAGCCAAAATAAGCTTTAGGAAAGTTCATGTCTAATTTTCAAACTTGGCTGCTCTAAAGACATCAAGGAGCCTGAAGAATTTCCCTACAGATGAGTCATCCTTATTAATTTCATGTTATTTCTCAGACCAGACCTGGAATCCAACCCAGATCCAGAAGCATAGCACTGTGGGAAGGTTTGGATGGCACATAACTGGAGTCCTGCTCGTCAAGAACATGCCACCTCCTAAGCAGACACGCAAATGAGAAGTTCCAGAGAGGACATGGATTTATTTGGCAGGCATGGAGTGTAATGTCCCCATAGCTATGGGCAAGCCCATGGACAAAGACAGTGCTTTTCCCACTAGAGGATGATAGATAGGAGTGGGGGCTGAACATCTAGTCCTGCCTGCACCCCATTTCTGTTCATGCTTGCAGCTGATACAGATATGCTCCACTGGCTGCTCAGGTACCATGGCTGCTGGAGGACTCAAAAGCTAGTCAGGAGGTTACCCTATAAACCCATGAACAGATTTTTATCTTTTTTATTGTGTGCATATCACCACACACTGTGGGTGGAGGCAGTGGTGTAAACACCACTGCCAAGGACAGCTCCCCCTCCTTCACCAAGGCTGTAGCTACATCCCTTTCATGACAGGCAACGTTTTAGCTCATTTGCTACAGCTGAATAACTTAAAAAATGATGTAACAGAGTGAGAAATTTAAATTTAAGCTCTATGTGTTTATAAGCCAAGCAAATAGCAGTATTATTTATTGTGTCCCCAAACCCCTGGTAATCAGCACACAGACAGCTGTAACTAAGTCCTTTCTCTTCACACACATACCATCAACTCCTCTCTCCTGTTCTTGTTATGCCTGATCCATTATATCTGCTGGAAATTTTTGAAAAGGAAAGCTTGAAAAAGACTAGAATGAAAAAAAAATCACTAATATACTTTCCTCAGTTAATAGAGGAAAGCCAAGCAATGAGGGAAATTCATACACACATCCTAAAAACTGTCAACAGAAGAAGCTCTTAGTTTGGCAGAGGGCGTCTGCATACAAATGCCGGATTTCTGAGACCAGCCTAGTATGTGTATGCACACATGTATATCAGCTGAAAAAATTCAGCTGTTCCTCCCTGCTGTCCCCAAGCAGATCTGGCCCTTGGTGCGTGGCCACTACACACCATCCCCTAAGCAGGATAGCAGTGTGGCAGAAGAAATTCCAGATTTGTCCTGGCAAATGGGAGACATGCTCCAAAAGGGTAAAGGATACAGTGGTGCCAAACACACAAAGTATGAGATGCAGGCAGGAGCAGATCAGCTGGGGAGGAGCTGCTGGGTGGCATTTTTGGGAACAGAGTGGGCTGGGGCACGTGCCACTCACAAGGACAGCACGAGCCCATGATGCCTGGCTGGCACAGGAAAGGTGGACATTATAGAAAGGTACATGAGCACATTCACATAACCTTTTTCCTTCTTCAGCTTTTGTCAGACTGCTGTTATGTACTCCTGGAAAGCATTGGTTTGAAGGCAAATAGAGACCAACAGGGCACAACATAGGAGCACCTAAAATGGCCTCAAAAAACATCCTCCAGCTGCAGGTCACAAGCTGTTTCCCTGAGAAAGAAAACACTTACTGGTAGAGGAAGGAGAAGTAACAGTGGTCTTGAGTTCATTAAGGTGAAAAAGAAAAGGAACAGATGGTTCTCCATGTCTGCAGGAGATCAAAGGAAACAGATTTAAATTATGCAAGAAAAATAGCTAAATAAGCAACCAGAAAACTCTGGGGGGATGTCTTTAAGATGAGCACCCCTGAGTTCAAGACCAGGTTGGATGGGACTTTGAGCAACCTGGTCTAGAGAAAGATGTCCCCACCCAGGGCAAGGGGAGGGAAGCAGATGATCTTTAAGGTCCCTTTCCCAAACCATTCTATGCTTCTATGAAGAACATCCCATCCTGAGGATATCTATCTCAACAATTACAACATTCAGAAAGTGCAGAAAATGTAAAACACAAATACATACACATAGGAAATACAAATAGGTTAATGATAGTTATGTAAAATCTTAGCTGACATCTGGAAAAGACAATTGGTCTGAAGTCTCACTTGCAGCACTATTTTTGTGAGGACCACAGGTCAAATTCATAAGCTTCAAAGGGCATTCAGATGAACTGAGTTAATTTTCAGGGAGATTTGGACGCAAAACTCTTTTCACATAAAATCTCAAATCCTTCCCCCTCTGATTTTCCTTTTCCCCTCTAATAGGTTTTGTCTGTGAATGTTAATAGTGCAGAGACAGCACCTAAAATAATCTGAGGTGCACACACTCCTAGTAGATACAGATAACTGAGGGTGCCCAGCATATTTGCAGAAAGCCTGTGACACACTAAGGAACAGTCATGTCAAACCAAGACCTTCTCTCCATTTCTGTGTGGAGTCTTGGCTAACATCCAGTTCAGACAGAGTAGCTAAGTCATTTCTCTCTGTGTTCTTTAAAAGCCTAAATGCAATGAAATAATAGTGTGAGTCCATTTCCCAATGAGCAGAAGTGTCAAAAAGCCACCATCAGAGCTGGATCTAATTGGCACTCCCAGTAGGGAAGCAAGGAAGGAAATGGCGAGACACAATGCCCTGCCTCCTGCGGTACTTGTTACAAAACTTTCTGCAGCAGTTCTTCCAACTTTTGGGGCACTGAGTTTCATTTTTTTCCCACCCACATCAAATTCCCCATGCTCTATTATAGTTAACCAGACACCTTGCTGACATGTTCTGCCTCTTTATCCCTCCTGGCTTTTGCTGCCAGTGCACAGTTATCACTGTATGAAAAGTCACACACGCCCTGGATCCATATTCTTGACTGATTAAATGCAACTTAAAATGCTTGACCCCATGCCAGGCCCATGACCATTCTGGACTCAAAACTGCCATGGTTGCATTTAAATATATTTATCCTTTTTGCTATCAACAGAATATGACTCAATTGAGTACAGACTTACAGGGTCAAACATCATCAATTCTGCAGCTGAAGCCTTACCTCCCCACAACTTGTTCCCAGGTCACTCCCTATTAGAGTGAAACAATCTCAGACTCAAACCCTAAGCTCTGGAAGATTGGCTGGACAACCTGACCATAAAATCAGATTATTTGAGCTAACCAGGCTTGCTCAAGAGCTTTGTGTGAATTTCTTTGTGTGAATTTCACACGTAACACTGAAGACTTCATGGCAAAGTAGGCACAAGCAAAATTTTGCTGTGGGTAACCCTGTAGTCAAGTTGCCAGCCTAGCAAACCTGGTTTAGGGTAAGTGCCACACCAGGATTCCTCTGGGAAAACAGGCAAGTCCCATTGATTGCAAGGTGGTAAGCATCTCACTTTTCTCCCTTCCCTTGCAGCCTTCACTTTGCCTGGAAATTTAATTACCTGGAAATTTAATTACCACTTTGCCTGGAAATTTAAATTACCCCACTCCAGGCAGTTTCAGAGGGCAAATCTGTCTAAAAAAGATACAAGACTGATGAGAGAGGATGATTAGGTACCACCAGCAGCTAGAAAAGCATTACCTTATTTCCAGTGGTTATCTGCAGCTCTCCATGAATGTCTGCTAAAACAAGTAGTGCTTATTTCCCTTCAAGAAATAACTTATTTTACAGCATCCAACTGTATGGTTGGTTTCTGGAGCCTTCCCAGTAGTAGAAGAAGAAAAAATCACAACAGACTCATTTTCCTCACTAATTCTCCTCCTAAGGCATTCATCTGCTCTGCACAGTTGAGTTTATTTCCTCATTCCCCTTTTTTCTTCACACTCTTTCTCTGTCCTCTTTGCTTGTTTCCATTCCCTCACCTCCTCTATATTTTTCTTCTCCTTTTCACCTTCTGCTCTATAATTTGTGCTAGTCTGCAGGGAAACTAAGTAAAAGCAGTAAATTTTATGTTTCAACCTGAGCACAAGAAGATTGGTCACTCTCATCTCCTCTGAAAATGAGTTTTGCTTGCCGCGCATGTGAAAAGTGAAAAAGGGAAATGTATCAAGAACTGGCAAAGAGTGCATAACAGAGCAACAGGTTGCTTCTGGGCTCTGGCACTGACTTTCCCAGCATCCAGAGTTTGGAGAGGACAAGACACATGGCACAGACAGAATTTCTGCAGCACTGTTTGACCAAACAAAACCCCCGGGCTTTCTACACTTATCTCTTATCAGACTTATCTCTTTAAACAACTCTTTCAATGCAAAAAGAGACTTGTCCAAAAATATCTTGGGAGTTTTGTCCAGAAAGAAGCCTGAGTGGCCATTTCAGACAATACTTGTTGTTAAAGGAAATGTCAAACCTCCCAAATGAGAGGGAAAACAGAAACAAGTCTCTTTACTGGCAAGGACCAGTCCAAAGCAGGAAGGTGCCTGGACAGGGAAAAGACTAGAAAAATAGTTCCTGGACAACCCATTAACAGAAATGCATCCTCAAATCCTGCTCAGACAGTTTAAAGTAAACACATTTGTAGAAAGAACTATTGGTACAGATAATTAACTCACTAAAAAAAAAGTGAAATGCAGGCTTTCTGTGAATTCAGCTTTATTACTAACCTATATAATAGCATTAATGCTCTGCACCATACATTAAATTCTGCACAAAAAGAGGGAAGTAATGTAGGCTGCTATCAGATTCCTTTGATTCCTCCTTGGTTTCTATAATATGCTATTAATTAATACATAATTAATGTCCTTTTTTCGTAATGTAAAGAGATTTTAATTTTGCTTTTCTGGTTCTGTGTCATTACTGCAGACAGGACTATATTGTATGAAAGCAATGGCTGGTAATACAGCAGCTGGTTCCAAAAATTTGATTTCTCTGCTTACATCCCTGGCTTTAAAGTCCCATAGCAACTGAAGAAAAAATAATAAAAATTCCCAACTAAATTACCATATTGAAAACTCCCATATAATCCTATTTATGCAGAAGGGTTTTTCTTATAGCATTTTGCAAAGTTCCTTCCCAGCTGCTAATATTTTAATAAAATACCTTTATTATTATGGAGTACACTGGGAATTAGACCTGGAACTTCTCTAACTGCAGCTTAGCTGGGAGAAAGAAATACACCACTAAAACCCTTGCATCTCAGGTCTTTTTACTATTTCTTTCCCTTTCAAAATGTTTTTTACTCATTTCAAGCTTTGCACCTGTTTCGATCACCGATTTTACTGATTATATTTTCTTTACCCCTGCTAAAGAGGAGTCTGGAGCTTTACACTTCTCATTGACAATTCTTCCATCAAGAATGCTTTAAGAGATGAGCACTTTCCTTGGCAGCAAAGAAGGAAACCATGATATGTTACACACAGAAGGCAAAAATAAATAAATAAAAGAACTCACCTAATATTTTATCCAGCATCTTCTGAGTCTCATCAGAGGAAATTAAAAACAAAATTGTCTTCTTGAGAGGATAGATCAGACAAAAAACAGCTGCAATTTGTGTTTCTGAGAAATGAAAATTGAAATGCAGACTAAAGTGGATATAGGGTGATTTATTAACCTACTTTCTCCATTCTTTCTGAGTGTCAGTACATTCAGCAGATTATCAATATCACCGTCTTTAATGCATGATTTTCAAAATGAAATTAAACTAACAACTCCCTGTCTCTCTTCCTTCTCACCTCACACAGAGCACAAGGACATCCAAAGGCCCTTGCAGCTCCTGTTTGCCCAGCAGGAGGCACGGAGGCTGCTGCAAATCTCACAGCCTGACAGAGTGCAACAGGCACCAACTGCTCTAGGTATTAGTGCTGCTTGTGCCAAATGCTTGAGAGCCCTCACAAGCTTGCCCAAGCACACGAGGCCTGTTCATGAGCAAAAATATCAAATGTTACTCCTTGATATTTTGTTTTTAGTAATCTGACCCCACAGAAACTATGTCAAGATCTACAAGCCATTGAGCTCTTAATCATAGCAGATATGAATCACCATGTCAGTGAACACTATGTGCATAAATTGCTGGCAATGTGGATTTATGCCACCAGGACATCACTCACCAGTATCACCCCTCATATTTGATTAGAATGGTGGGATTTGAGAACAGACTTACTTAGCTGGTTGCAATTTGAGTTGCGACCTTAACAAAAAAAGTCAGGGACTGAGGTTCACAATCTGTCTGTGTACTTAAGCAAGAGTTTCACGTTCACCCTGCTCAGATTAATTGCTTCTTTAACCTGCAAATGCTGACACACATGCACAGCTGTGCACACTAATAGGGGGGACAGCAGCTGAGTCTCTATCAAGTTTCATTATATTCTGCATGCTTAATTGTTCTCATCACTGGAAACCATCATTTTATTTAATAGTTTAAATACAACAGAAATTCCATAAGCTCAATTAAGTATTAAAGACATTTATAAGCAAACAAAAATGGTTTTAAGAGGAACACATATTACATAGATGCATGGACTTGGTCGCCTGGTGCAGGTAAAAGATTTTTCTACTCACCCCCTGTGTCTGTAGCCAAAGCAGGGTCAGAGGCTGTGATAAAAAGTTTTTTGATTCATTCAGCTTAGCCTGGTGACACTAGCAGGCTGGGTCAAGTGCACTGTACTGCCCATAATTGCAGATATTAATGAAGCTTTGAAAAGGATTCAAAAATTACTTTAAATGTCCATGCTGGCTAGAAACCCATTTTGTCCTCATATAAGCATGCTAGATCATCCAAAAAATAATTCAGCTACTAGGGTTAAAATACACAGATAACACTCAAGCTCTTTTACGGCTTTTACCCATGGCAGGCTTCTCTCTCCTTGGCTCATTATCTTGTTCGTCCCCTCTCATTTGACAGGGAGCCCACTGAATATCAGAGCAGCCCATCCGCATGCTGATGCTGCCAGACTTTCTATTACAAAACCCAGTTTGGAGTGCACCATCCCCCACCAAGGCTTTGAATTCAAGACATTAGGTCCCAGCCTTGGAAAAGTGTCAGATTTGGATACCCTCCCCTCACAGTAACCCTCTTGAGTGGGTGGATTTTGCCTGTTAGAGACCTGTGGAGTGTCAAAACACAGGTGCCATCATCTTCCCCCAGGAACCCCTCCACTCTGCCTCTGCTGGTGTCTTTGCCCTGATGCTGCCTTCAGTGATCCTGTGGTCCCATCCCTCTGCCTAAGTCCCCTTTCAAAATGCTCCCTTTACAGATAAAACAGGTAAAATCAACACAAACAGACCATGCTGGCAGCAGGTGCTGAGGAGCCTGGGCTAAACTCCAGCTTCCCAGAGACACCCTGCAGGATTACAGCATCCCTTTGACCTGACTGCATGTCTCCGCAGGCAGTCAGCCTCATGGCTGGAGCCCCAGCTCAGCTCACCCAAGGAGGGCAAATGGAGGGGCAGCTTGGAATCTGGCTTCTTCTTCCACTCTTGCTCTGCTGGCCACCGGCTGCACACATATTTACATAAGAACCTAAACTAACACCTGCTAAAATTCTTCTTTGAGACAAGAAAACTTCTAGAAAAGCTCAGAAATTTCACTTGTCAGCATGAAAACTTGTCTTTTCCCAGAGAAACCAGGCAAGTCACAGAGCAACTGCTCTGCAGAAGGTCCCTGAGGCGTCGCAGTGCCACGTGTCAGCCCTCCATTGCCTCTTGCCAGTGCCAGCCTTTCTTTAACTGCATGAGGAGTTGGGAATGGAGCTGTTCTATTTCTCCCTGCTGTTAGTCAAACTTCGGAGCATCCAACCGACACTAGTCTGTCAGCCTTACAGTTATTTAAAGACAGCCTGTCAGTTTATTATTAATAGCAGCAATTACATTATTGCAGCTAAAAGAGACAAGTGGGATTGCAAACGTACTGCAGCCGGGGTTAGAGAACTGCTCAGGCCTGCTTTGTGCTAGAAGAGGCTTTCAAGTGTGATTATATGAGCAAACCCTCCTCACTGAGACCCACGATACATCTTCCCACAGCACATGGCAAAGACAGGGGCTCATTCTGCCAGCCCATCTATAAGCTGAGGGGCCACAGAGCCAAACTTCAGCTAATACACCTTTCCTCTCAGCAATATCTACTGCCTCAGGTTTAACAAGGCACTCATCTATCCACGTCACTTCTGGTCATTTCTGAGCTTGAGGCAGAGCATGCTGACGTCCACTTCTGGCACATCATTCAGGAAATGCCACTCCCTCATTTCCAGAGGTGGGGGGGCGAAAACACTTCCCAAAGAGAGTGTAGATATCCAGCAGAAAGCCACGCTTTATTTTTGCCCACATAGCTGCATCTAAACTAGGGGTCTACATCAGCATTATTAAAATAGCTCAACCAATATTATTTTACAATCAGCAGCTCCAAATGTAGGTCTTAGCCACTGGGAGAGAATAATTTTCCTAAATAGGCACTGAAGAGTTCATGCTTTAAAGGCTTTCTGGAAGAAGGGAAACCAAGGCAGAAAGCAACTGTAAGAGTCCCCCAAGGTCATGCAATACATTTATGCAAAACATGACCCTACCTGCTTTTTAGTCCATGGCACAGATGCCATGGAGGTAGCAATTTAATAGGCTACAAGCCCCATCTGTTCATTATTGTCTCAACTGGAGATTGCCATCCCCAAAGCTGAGCCACATGAATTGATTATATGAATGCTCCTGCTTTGACCCAATGCAAAGGCAGTCAATTTAATTTAAATCCTTGTTGGAGAAGATTTCAATTTGCTGGCTGACTTTATGCTGAAGCAGACAAGGAGCACTCACAGAAGTTTCATAACCCACTCCTGCTACGTCTGACAGAGCACGTCTGTCCACCTTCTACCTCCCTGGCAATTTTTAAATCAAAACAAATAAAATGTGAAATGAGCTAAAGGGAGACTTTCACTGTGGCACTACCCAGAGCTTTGGGCTGAGCAGAATTTCAGCTAGCAGAATTTCTGAAAAATTAATTGCATTTCTTCAGTCAGAAGTTTTCCCTATTCTGAAGTTTCTCTGAATCACATATTTTCCCTTTTTCTCCATACTTAAATCTGGTAAAGAAAAGGGAACAGAGTTCATATTTTTGTTCCAACTTACCAGCATTAGGCAGAAGTAGTAGGGTTACACAAGCCACAGAGATGGAAAAAAGCTTTTAAAAAACTCTCCCTAAATGCTGCATCCACTCTTCTTGACATTTTAAGTCATCAAAACTTCACTAGTGATATGAGAGGCTGCTAAATTTTCCTCCCTTACCCTTTTCTTTCACTTTTATTAGCGGTTGGATTTTGATTACATTATGCCTGACAAGGACCAGCTGCCTCCGCAAGTAACTGCATTATCATCAGAGGCAGCCACAAGTAAAAGCATGATGTAGGTAAAGGGGTCATAACATTTACTGCTTTTTTTTTCTTTTTTTATATACTGCATGAGAAACCAATTCACATGCACCCTTCTAGTGTTAAAATAATAGACTTGCAAGTGCTCCCTGTGAGCTTAGCTCCCAGGGAAAACCCACATCCATCCAACAACATAACTCCAAAACCAGCCTTTCCCTCTTTTCTCCATGAAAACAAGACAATTTTTTGAACATATGAAAGTGCATTAAAGAAAGAGTACTTCTTTTGTTAAAAGAAAGTAATTTTTAGATCTTTATCCTGGAAGCTACACCCCTGCTTTGTTTGTATTGGGGGTATTTTTCTCTTAGTCTTGTGGAAAATGAGAAAAAATACACAAGTTGCAGCTCGCAAAGAAAAAGGCATGAGCATGGACAGTTCAGGTATCTCACTCCACTGCAGTGACATTGCCAACAAGTGCAACAGTAAATAAAGTAAGCTGATGTTCACAGGCAGCTGAACAAGGTGGTGTGAAGTTATCCAAATTACTGCAAACAGCCCATTTCTCTTTCTCTTTCACCTTCTACCCCATCACTTGACCATAATGGCACTTTTGCTGTTCATCACTCTCTCTCCCCATCAATTTTCATTGCCCTCCACAGCTTCTTTATCACTTTTGTTGTCAAACCTACAACTACCTTTATCTCAAATGTTTGTCATAAATTCTGACAATAGACATCCGACCCATGAAGAATATAAATAAATTGGCTAGTTTTAAGAGACACTAGGTGATAATGTATTTTTTCATATCCACAGATACAGCTAATACCTTCACATCTCTATTGGAAAACTGACTCAGCGCTAATGCCCTTGCTCTGACTGGTTCTCTGTCCCCCTGCACTGTTTTAAGAAGGGAGCATGTTCTGGTGCAGTAAATAAGAACCAAACCACCACATGACTCAAAACAGTCACCAGCGAAGAAAAATGTTGAGCCATTCCCTTTCCCCAGGTATGGTGGGCAGGATGTTTTACTACAAGCTGTCATTAAAAAAAATTTATTTTAACTCTAAGCTTTGCTAAAAGACACTGAATGAACATTGCCTTCTTTTTCTTGCAATTTTGTGGTGGTTTTTTTTCTGAGAGAGGTTGTTTTTGATTTGGTTTGGGGTGTGTTTGTTTTTTGGGGTTTTTTTTTTGGGTGGGGGGGCGATTTTTCTTTCACTTTTACACTTATGCAAAGACATTGACTTTAGTAGGTGCTAAGGTTTACTCCACTACAAACAATAGAGAAGAATCCATATCTTTGTGCAGACATGTCTATTCCTCAAGTCAAAATGTGTGATTGGGAGCAGGCACCAACACAGAGTGACCAATGTACCTTTCCACCACCTTGCCACAGCACAGACAAACCGGTGCACCGTGCCACAGCACAGACAAACAGCACAGACAAAACTCATTCCCAGCTCTGCTTCTTCTACTCAGACTGAAAAAATACAACATTGGTCCATACCAAGTGTAAAATACTGACAATGAGTAAGTCTGGCCTTGTGAGAAACTACCAAATTCATGTGTATCTGACATACCCAGGAAATTTCAATTTTCTCACTAGTTGAGATCCCTTATATTTTGAGGAAAAACCTCAAAATTTGCTCAATGACTTCCTGCCATTCTCATCAACAGCAAGACACAATATTATTCCCAGTAGCATGGACCACACAGTTGCAAGCTGAAGGTGCAGACTCAGTTAACAATAAAGAGACAGATAACTCTCTAGCTGCTGACAAATCCAGAGAAACATGACCCAAATTTTGGTATCACCAAAATTCTCAGAGGCCAAAGAAAGAGTTTAAAAAAAACAAAAGTTTCAACCACAATTTTTTTCTTTTAAGGACACAGTAAAGGAAAAGAAGATGCTTAAGATCCCTAAACACAGGGATGCTTAGCACATTTTCTGTGTACTGGAGTACTCCTAAGACATAGAAAGACAAACTCCTAAAAATGTACCAGCTGAAAGAGAGGGTAGCATCAGATATATGTGTTCATGGAGGCCTCTTGTCCTTTTGCTCCTTGTTTGCCCTGACAAAAATAAAAGGGTAAGGCAATCGCTGGCTACTAGGGAAACTTCCCATCAGGGCAAGAGCTCCTGTGAGAGCAACAGCCTGGTCTCCCATGGGTTTCATAGTCCCTGTCCTCCAGCAAGAGCAGCTATACCCAGAGCTGTCATCTTGTCCTCTGCAAAGCCAGGGGCAGTCCCACTGGTGGTGGGGAAAGCTGCTTCCCCAAAGGTGGGCAGCAAGCCCAGCTCATCTATAGAGAGGCAACTGCATGGGCTCACATCACCCAAGGCCTTTGGGCTCACAAGTGTGGGGGGAACTCAGCCGCTGAAACAGCCACTGAGGCTGTAATTAGCTGACCTCTGCCAGGGGTAAAGAGGACAAGGAGAGAAGCTGAGAGGATTGAGATGGCAGCTGAATTCCTTTCCTTCAGAGAGACACAGAGGCTGGTGCTCCTCCATTGCCATTGTCACCCTGAGGCCACCTCAGAGGCAGCTGTCAAGGCCTCCTGGCAGTCAGCCATGCAGCCAGCAGGTTCAGGTCACAGTCACAGCATGCTCATGCATTTGCACACACCTTAGCAAGTAACATGGTGCTGCTGCAAAGCACCAGCTCATTGTACTGGTGCAACACCCACCATGCTTCCATTCCCTTCCAAACAGACAAGCACTTGGGGAGGTTTAGTGTGGTCACTGCTATCTCAGAGCATCATGACCTGCAGGTATAAATCAAGGCAGCCACTGTTATGACTATGCTGATGTACATTCTGTAAAGTGCTCCCTTCCTCCCCTTTTATCTTGGCAGCGTCATTTTCCTTCATTGCAGCTACTTAGGCACATCTATGATACAGGATTTGGAATTTAAAAATGGGCAATCCTAAGTAAACCAAAGTACAAGAGTGGAAGAGGGGATGGAAACATTCAGGAATTTTTTAGGCTGTGATGTACAAGTGAAAAGTATATTCATTACTGGTAAATACTGTTTGATGTTTACAATTTACATTCACATTTGACAGTTGAAGATGGAAATGCAGTTCAGCCTCATAGAGGTCTTTTCCATACCTCCTTCTTGCTTCCCAGCTGAGCTGCCAAAGACAAGCAGTCCCATGTTATTCACTTTGAGAGCTGGGTGCTGCAGAGCCAAGCTCCCCCATCCCCCAAGGTACTTGAGCTCCCAGGGACTTTCATCCCAATCCCACAAACCTGACAGGAGACATGGCCTGTGTGGGCAGGGCAAGAAGTTGATTGGTGGCACACAACTGTGTTTTCAGGAACTGGGACAATCAAGGTCACCTTTCACCACATCCTTGATCTTGCTTAGGCAAACCTGGCCTGGTGTCACATTTCAGGCACCCCACAGTTTTTATGTTCCCAGTGTCACAGATTATCAGACACCACGTTGTTCACAAGCCAGCCTCCACTTTCTGCTCTGTTACCAGGCACCTGCCACTACCACCACGGGATTTAGAGGCTGCTGGTGCTTGCTGCATCTGTAATGCAGTCACTGGTGATGAATCATGATGTCACAAGTGCTAGATTGCAGCATTGCTAAATGGATCTGGATGATAAAGGGAGAAGAACACCTGTATTTAGCACAAATGTCTTCATAATCAGCAGGGCCAGGAAAGGAAATAGAATTAGACAAGAAAATAGAATTAGCATTATTTCAATGCTAACTGGAAGAATTGTGATGCTTTAAACACCGAGTACATGTGTTTTTTCATGGAAAAGGATATTCTTTCTGACACACTGGAGGCAGGGTGGGCAAAGCAAGAAAAGGGGGAGCTGAAAGGTGAAAACACAGGCAGAAAGAGCATTGTTTTCTGCATGAAAGCTTTTACTTTGAGGAGAAGCAAGAAAAACAGAAAATATGTCACAGACCAAGGTGACTGAATTTTGTTTGTTTATTCCAGAGAAGGATGAAACTCAAGGCTCAACAGACCCGGTCAGCACTGTGGCCTCACAGAAAGGACACTCATGTAGGGAAGCTGTACCTCAGCTTCATTTTTGGCCATATACCCTTTTCCACCTCTTACCTTCATCCTTGAGTGCACCCATGTCCATGGGACAGAGGTGACAATCTCACATTGTCAGACGTGCCCAATCTCAGCAGCTCCTGTCATGCAAGCACTGCCAAGAGGCATTCCTGCTGGCATTTTTTAAAGCCACACCTATCTGGCATCCATCATTCACAGCTCTCTGCTTCCTCCCTCACATCTTCCTTCAGCTCTCAAAGAGCTGCTGCTTCTGATTGCAGGATCTTTGCTTTTGAAGGCAGCTTGGGATGGACTGCCTCCTTTTGGCTCTCTGGAAATACAAAATAATGACATGTTTGTTACTTTTGTGAACAGGAACCATTCAAAAGAGACAGTGCTCCTGACAGCTCCTGGAGAAATGATGCCCCAGTGACAGGCTTCTTTTTAAAGCCTAGGCTCCTCCTGATGCCCATCTGTGATCCTAAACATTAATAGGAAATGTTTATGGCCATTTCAGAGACGACAGGCTCCAGGTTTTCAATTTGCAAAAGAAACACAACTTGAAATTGGGCACTATCGTCTCTTCAAGCTGTGTGATTTGACTGAAAAAATAAACTGGCTAAGTTCCATGACTGTAGAAGTGCTTTTGAACAGCAGCTTCATGATCCCTTTACCTTGAGGTGTATCATAGCACTTGCTAGAAGCAATAACTTTCAAAAGATCACCTAGCATTAGGCTTTTGGCTAAATATCTTTACATAGCTCTGCTAATAACTATATTTATGCATTTCTCTACGTAGACAGTGGCATGCAGGATTTGGGGGTTCTACCTCCTTTTTCCTATTCTGCTATGGATTCCCTGTGCTGCTTAAGAAGTTCAGTTTATTTGCATGTAGCTCATTTCATTTTGTTTTGGAGGTGAAGACAATACTTTTCTGCCCCTAGAACACCAGTGAAGTAGCTGTGAAGTTGCTGGTTAAAAAATGCTGTCAAGGTAATAAACTACCACTGTTGGATTTGCACACTCTCTAAGAATCCTTGTCTACAGCTTTCCAGCCTAATTTTGCCTTCTGGAAATCAATTGTTTAATTGATTTCTTAAGTTTCCAACTTGAAACAACAAAGAGAGCTGGTGATCAGAAAGAAGCAATGCTCATTCCTCCCTCTGCTGAAACCAAAGGTGTTGCACTAAATCAGTCACAAATTCTTAGCACTACCAAAGGGTAGTAGCAGGCTCCCATGGCTCCAGGTTACTTGGAAAGTTTAAATCTTTTTCTAGTCAACCGAGTGATGACTAGATCAACCTCATCCCCTGCCTCTGATGTTTGCAGCCCCGGGAGCCTCACAATGAGGGACGACTGAGGTGAATTGCACAGGGAGGCAAGGAACAGCCGGGCAGGAAGACCGTCCTGTCCTTCCCTTGTTCATCCAGCGCTCATGACAGCCTGTGAGCACTGACCCTGCTTTGCAAGGCTGGAAAGATGTGAACGAGGGGATGTGAAGGAGGGGATGTGAACACGGGGAGCCGCAGGAGTCCCGCAGGAGCGCAGCCTTCCTCGATGATGCCAGCCCCGCTTCCCTCCCCACGGCATTCAGGTCAAAGACAAGCGAAGAGCCGGACTTGGAGACTGCCAGAGCTCGTCCGGAGGCTGCCAAGCCTTTCAGCGGGGGAAGCTGGGGCTCAGCGCCCTCGGTGCTGGCGCTGCCTCGGCTCCGGGACTGGGCAGGGCCCGCACGGGGACTTTCCTGTGGTTTAAACGGGGAAGGAAAGGGAAAGGCAGAGCAGGGATCCGGGGGAAGAGCGGGCGGGGAGCGGCAGAGCCGCTGCCTCCGCCGGGGCTGCACTGGCACCCAGCGGCGGCGGCGGGGCCAGCCCGGACTGCGCTCCCAGAGACTGGCAGCCCCAGCAAAAAACACGGCAGAACCGAATTTATTTTACCTTTTAAGGGAAAAAAAAACCAAACAAGTAAACAAACAAACAAACACCACCACCCCCTTCACGTCGCCGTCTTCACCACTCCTTCCTTCACGTAAAAAACCAACAAGCCAACCAACTAATTCCAAACCATATTCCATGTCTGTCAAGTGTGCTTGTGCAAGCCACAAAATGGGAAGTTTCTGGGGGAAGGACGCATGTATTTCAGTTTTTGTGTTAGACCAGACTTACAATTTGTTATTTTCACTAGGTCTGAAAGTTAAGCCTCGTTGGTGAAAACTTGGCACCTGTACATGTACCCACTGAAAGAAATGTTTTCAGGTTCATGTATCTGTTTTTCAAAAGGCTGAGAATAAATCTGTCTTTCTGCAAGATAAGAAACATTTTGCATTTCATTTCAAAGAGACAAAGTTAAATAGTTCTGCACAACAAGGGCAATGTTTCAATCAGAGCCCCAGTAATAGATGCTCTATGCTGAACAGCCTCATGTAGCAATGACAACATAATCAATTGATGGATGAGTTAAAATCTTTTAGGACTCAGTCAAAACCCACTTCTATATAGCAGCATATGCATGTCCATTTTCCAGAAAGGCTGCATCCATCAGTAATACCAAGGGAAGGGAGAGGGAAAGGCTTCTAAAATCATGAAAGATGGTTTGAATGTATCAATTTTTGACTCTGCCTAATTTTTCCCACTCATTCCAGTACAGCCATTCACCTTACAGAAGTATTTTGTGATACAGAAAAATTACATGCAAGGAAACAGGGCTATGGGAACTAGATTATAACAGGGCTGTGGGTATTAGATTATAACTACAGCCCAGATGCACCTGGAGCCAGCTGTTTGATGAAGTCAGAAGTGATCATACAATTTCCTCACCTTGCTGCTATGATTTTTCCGACTTATCTTAAAATTCTCCTTTGTCTCACTTGAAACCCACCAGGACAGGAAATGAGAGGGCTATACTGACAAAAAGACAATTTACTCTGGCTAAAACCAGAAGTTATTCATTCTCTCAGTACTGTAATATATATGGGAGGCTTATAATTTTGTGAGATAGATAATACAAGTTCTGAACCTAACTTTTTCCACATCAAATTAAACATCTGAGTTTTCCCCACCACTGCCCAGTGCTGCAGTTGGCTCCATAATTGTCTCTTCATTATGAGCTGAGGCTCTGCACATCTTGTCATTTTTATCGTTTTGTGCTATGGATATAAGGATTAGCAAGGATTTAGGACTTACGTCTCATTTGAAAGATTAATAACTTAGCATGTCATGTCTTCCACCAATACAAAAGTTAACCAAAGCACCATGCACTACAGTGCCTTGTGAACACCCATCACCAGAGAAAGGTTTGGAGAACAAGTGGGTTTTACCACTTCACCTCAAAATCTTTGTATCTAGGTTTGGTGAATAGAAAACTGAGGTGAATCTGAGTCCAGGAGGCTACACTGAGCACAGATTCCACCCTTGTGATCTGACAGAAGGACCACCGAGAAGTAAAGATGTATCTAGAAGCAGCAGGAAACCAAGTGAGAACAACACCTCCCGCACTCCCTCCCCACTTATGTTGGGGCAGGAGCAAGGAACACTCCCTTTTGTGCTTCTGTCAACTTCATCCAGCTTGAAATTTAGTTGCAGCAGCCCCACAAAAACTCTAGCTGAGACAGTAATACAAGAAGAGAGACAATTTCTCAAGCAGGCTGAAATTTCAGCCACCAGCATTCTCCCACACATCTGAACTCCCTTCTCCCATTTATTTTTTCATTCCTCTGTCAAGCACCGTAACAAGTCAGCTCTTTGTTTTTAGTGCTTCAATTACTCCCTCAGAGCTCTTGAACTGCTGAGCCCTCCCAACAAAATCAGGATAATGAATAATGTTCATCGTTTGCTTCTGTGTAACTGTTTCCCCTGCCCAGGCTTGCAGCATGACTAGAGAGGCACAAGCACTGACAGCTGAACAAATCCCACGCCAACATGGAAAACAGGCTCAGCAGTGTACCCTGGCAGCCTCCTCAAACACTGCAGCCTGCTTCTCCATGTTTGGGGGGCTTTATCCCTAAAACTAGCCATGGAGGAACCAGCCCCACTTGAGAAGCAGGACTACAAAGGAGCTCTGAGGTACAGAGATGCCCAGCACAGCAAAAACAGGGATTTCCCTCTCCTTGGTCCTCCCTAAAAACACTGTTCCTCACACCACCCACACGAATAGCCACTTCCAGATACATCAACCAAGGCACCAAAGGGGCAAGAAGAGTCAACCTTTTTAAACCTGGCCTGCATTAACAACATTAGCAGCCAAAACCCACAGCCAGCTAGTTTCTGTTTATCTAGGTTTGAACAAAAATGTTCCATATTAAAAATCATGAAATATATAGATAGGTGAAACATTGCATATAATATGGTATATTGCTGTTACTCATTCTTACAAAAGCCTGTTTCTTTAGCAGAAGTCTGTCAGTACTGACTCCCCTAGGTCAGCTTGACTCCAGCACCAGGAATCACATTTACCTGCAGCCTGGGAGGCATCAGTCACTTTGCCATCAATACCCTCACAATAGGGCCTTGCAATGGTTGAAATTGTTGCTCAATTAATTGCTGGCTAGTTCCTGCCAAATTGCCTGCAATAGCTCTTCCTTTGGCGTAGAAGGAAAGAATACGGCCCTTTAAAGTGCTCTGAGGTCACATTAGCCTCGTACACACTCCATTACCCATGACCTTGTCTCTCTGGCAGAAGCTGGAAGCTTCTGTCCTCATCTCCCAGGGCCTGGAGGCACCAGGATTGAGACTAGAGGGGGAGATGTGGGGTGGCCTGAGGGAGCACAGGGTCAGAGCTGCTAGAAACGCTGTCCTCAGACTCTCAGCAGGCTTGAGACACCCACATAGCCAAACAGGGAAGAGTCCCTTTATTAAGGGAGTGGAGCCAAGGGAGAATAGGGTGGTTTACTTTATGTGCTGCAATGGTCCCATGGAGGCTGCTCCATCAGGAGAGGTTAGGAGGTTCAGCAGGTGAAGACACAGTGTGAAACTCATGGGAGTTCCTTCCTTCCTTCCTTCCTTCCTTCCTTCCTTCCTTCCTTCCTTCCTTCCTTCCTTCCTTCCTTCCTTCCTTCCTTCCTTCCTTCCTTCCTTCCTTCCTTCCTTCCTTCCTTCCTTCCTTCCTTCCTTCCTTCCTTCCTTCCTTCCTTCCTTCCTTCCTTCCTTCCTTCCTTCCTTCCATCCTTCCTTCCTTCCTTCCGCCACTTCCGCCACTTCCGCCACTTCCGCCACTTCCGCCACTTCCGCCACTTCCGCCACTTCCTTCTGCCACTTCTTTCCGCCACTTCCTTCCACCACTTCCTTCCTCCCTCCTTCCCTCTTCATGAGCTATGAATATCAGAAGTGTCAAAAAGACCCACAGACACCTACCCAATTTCTTGCAGATTCAAAAGCAGAGGAAGGTGACTGCCCTTTGTACCTGGGGAACAAGTGATGCTCTCACTCTCCTTGCCAAGAGAATGAAAGAGAAACAAAACACCACATACCCTGGAAACCCAGAAATCTGTCTCTGTCCTATCCAAGCACAAAACTGGGATCTGGGGTTATTCTGCAGTTTACCCACGAGTCCACACTGGAAACAGAACCTCTGAAGTTAAGCAAGAAGCTCATTAAGCATGTAAATATGAGGAAATGTTGGTGAAAATTATCACAAAACTACTGACTGTCATCTTGGGTTATGGAAGATTTTGAGTGGGAAGATGCTCTGTTGCACCTTCCTACGAAAGCTTTTCATGATTAACTTGCCTTACTAGAAAATGAGGAGCTGAACACAACAAAACATTCTGTGAAGCCATGAACTTTGCAAAATTTTCATTAAAAATGTTTAAAAGCAATGACATTTTTCATAAAACATTTCAGTCGAGTCCCGAATAGCTTTCAGCTTTGAAATGCAATTTCCCTTTTAAAAATGCGAAAAAAATGAACACTGGGAAGAAGTCTTTTGATATTTTTACAATCCCATGTGACAAATGAGACATTTTTCACACTGCCAATTTGATGAAAATATTTTTAAGAGGTCATTCCAAACAGATTTTTTTTTTCAAAATACTGACACTTTCAACAACTTTCATAGGCTTTTGGGATTTTCTCCCTAACTCAGTAAGGACTACATATTTTGTGATTTGTGGGTTTTTTTGGATGCAGTTTGCCAGAGATTCTAGTTATACAAATACTCATGATTTTTAATTAATTGCTTTAACATTCCTGGCTGTATAAAAATGTCAGAAATATAAATGAAATATCAACTAAAACACTGCATTCTACTTGTTTTCTAGGGGGAAAAAAAAAAGAAAATTCTACTTTGGTAGGTTTGAGAATCTGCAAAGAATATGCTCTCATTTCTTCTAAAAGTTATTCCACTTTTCATCATTTAATAGGAATATCTGAATACTGTGGTTGCCACACCCTTTCAGAAAGCAGTTGTTACCTCTTTTCAGATACAAAATTATCTCTCTTGTTTCAGTTTCAAATATTGGAGCTTCCCTCTTACCATTCTACCTACAGCATTTTCCACAGGTAATATCTAAGGGTGGTAAAAAAGAGAGACTGAAAAATAGGGTGAGGGTGGTATAGAATAAATTTAATTCTGTATTAAAACGTGAAAGGCAAAATGGTTCTAATTTCTTTATTATAAGTAACTGAAGAAAATTCTCTATTTTTGTTCCCGTAAGTGCTGCTTTATTTAGTGTGTTATTTCAGTGCTATTTCTAGTGTGGCCCACTGACATGAGCACTGGGATCACCATACTGATCTGTCTAAATATAGCACCTGGGAGCTGACAGTGACAGGTACCAGATGCCTATTATTAAACTGCAAGAAGATGGCAAACGATGAAACAGTGAATCCTTACAGAAAGCTGAGCAGGCTCCTGCTGCTGTGGGGTTTGAATGGAGCCAGATTGCCTTGGGGTGGCAAGGGAAGTCCACCTGAACCCCCAGGATCTTCAAATTCCAAACAGAAAGGAGGGGTCAGGACCGCAGGGTCCAGGACCCCTGGTGCTGTGTGCACCGGCCTCCTGAGAGCCTGTGTCAATAGCTCTAAGGGTGGCAAGAAATCGACTTTACTACCCTGAAACTGTGGCTCTCCTGGCTATTTACAACAACTTAGAAAGCCAGCAAAGCCTTCAATTATTTCCCTGCTCCTTCAGGAAGTTAAAGAGGTAAGACAGAAGGTGAGAAACACATAAAGACAAAACATTACTGGAATCTGCACAATCTGCTGGGAGCAAAGCATCACTATATGGCCCCATTCACAGTAGCATTATCTGTCTGTCTCTCCCAGCTCACCCACTGACTTGAAGCTATTTCAGTTTTAATGAATGTTTAAATTCAAATATCATCTCAGAACTATCCAAGACTCTGCATACAAATATATGTTTATGCCTTTTGTGCAAGGTGGCATCCTTTTCAGCCTCACTGAAAAGAAACCTAGCCAGAATCTCAGTGAGCATCAACAGAGCCAGCATTACCTTATTTTAAACATTTGTTCAATGCACACTAGCATCACAGGTAGTTTTGGTGCCTCAGTTAAGCAGAGCTCTGCTGGAGATGAAGCTTTCAGGCAGACAATCCTTCCCTCACCAGGGGTGGACGGAGGCATCCAGCAAGCTCTATATACCAACTGAAAATTCAGATGTTTCTGGTTTCAGTGCCCCTGTTCGCTTTCCTCCTAGAAGAGGAAATAATAGCCCTCAGTTATCTTTTTTTTTTTCTTTTAATAGATTACTTTACCCTCTTTTGCAGCCAGCCTTAGTAATCTCCTTTAAAAAATTAAATAGTCTCAAAGCCAGAAGGAGGGAAGTTTTTAGGCACCTTTGAATATCTCCCCATTGTTTGAAAAGCTGGGGCATGCTGCAGTCACAGAGCAGGGGTATAACCCATGCTGCTCACAGCCAAGGAGAAAGAACATAGAAATTACATTGACGGATTCTCTCTCTAATTGTTCATTAAGATAATGAGAAGAAGCTATCAGAAGGATTTCTGAAAGAAGCATACTTGAAGGAAAGAGACTCGGTGAGTGGGCCTGAAAGCAAGAAATTTGGAGACTGGGTAAAGAGGCAGGGCAGGAGATGGTGCTCAGAGGGCTTCAGGGGCAGGGAGGGAGAGCACCCACCTGCCTGCTGAGGGCAGTGGGGAGGGAAGCATCCAAAGAATTTTCTCACTTATTTCTTATGGAGTTTGAGGAGACCTGTTCCCTGGGTCAGGCACCACACACCGTGGCTCTGAGCACTCCTAAGTCCTCCCATCGCTGTGTGGGCAGGAGGAGAGGGAAACGAGAGGGGCAGCACCGGGAGGGAGCACAGGTTCCCAAGGGTGGCGACAGCCTTGGTGGTAGAAGGAGGTGGGAAGGCAGCTAAAAGGGAATAAAGCTCCACGCTGGGGAAGTGCCCCAGCCCTCACTCGGTAAAAACCGCGCTGCTTGCCATTACTTCAGCAGAGATAAATGAGGGCGGCGCTGGGGGCACGGCGGCGGCTGTGGCTGGGGGAAGGCGGGCCTCAGGGAGCGCCGTGACTCGGCCCGGCCCGGCACGCCCGGCACAAACCTTCCCACACCCTCACCCACTGTCACCACAGCGCCCGGCCTGCCCGTGCTGTTCCCACCTTTCCCAAGGTCCAGAAGCCTTTCCCAGCAGCAGGAGGCTGTCCTGTCCTGCCTGCCCGCCCTTGCTCCCCCAGCATCCCGGGGGGAGCGGCCAGGGGGCTCCCCCGCTCCCCGGCGCGGGCAAGCGGGGATTTAATGGAGCACCACAGCGGATGGCAGCGCTCGGCTCTCATCTCGTCATCTCTCAGGCTCCCCGCCGGCACAGCTCTGCTCCTGCAAAATCTGTTGGCAAGGCGCAAAATCTCCTCCTGACCCTCCAAGCAAGACCCCCGCCTGAGCGCAGCTATGACAGGCTGCTCGCAGCGGGACGGAGGAGAAAGCAGCTCCCTCATCCTCCTCGGAACTGCGGCTCCCCAGAGAGCAGGACAGCCCTGATTCGAGCCCCCTCTGAGGAGGAGGTGTGGGGGAGGCACTTCATTATTTGGATGTGCAGGCGAGCCCCTGAAATCACCGTGCAGAGACCTGCCACAGCAGCACAGCTGCTGGCCCCTGGTGCTCCGTGCAGAGACAAATGAGGAGCCAGCTGCTGATGTATTCCCACACTAGGAGCTCTACCAACTTTTAGTGTACCTCTCTGGCTGGCTTTGAGCTAAAAACCCTCTCCAGGGGCTTCTGGAAATCCAGGCTCAACCTTCATGCCTGGGACATGGAGCTGGCTCTCACAGTCATCTCCCCACCTAACAGAATACATAATGCAATGAAGGGTTTGGTGCTTTGGCTACAATCCAGAAATATTGGTCTTTGAAAATATTCAGACCGGCAGTAAATTATAAGATATGACAGCATCCTCAAATTCTCCTGGAAATGAAATATTTAAAGGAAGCTCTGGAATATTCAAGTGAAGTTTCCAGTAAAGGAAACTAGGAGTAAAAGCATTGTAGGTGAGAGAATAGAATCTCTCTCTCACCTGGGGAGACTAAAAGGAGCAAATAAATAAAAAGTATGTCAACAGGATAATGTGACTCTTGCTGAGAACAGACGGAGCAATTAAAAGGAGGGATGAAAAAAAGGAGCATAGAAGTCCTAAGCCAAAGAAAACCCCAAAGCAAGTCAAAGTACCACATAAAAGAAAAGGGCACTGACCAACAAATACATATTGTTACACCATAGCAAAGGAAAGGGACAAAGAAGTTAGCAAAGAGTACAATTTTAAGGTGAGGGAAGGGAAAATAAGGGAAAGGGAAGGGAGACACATGAGAAGGAAAATCCATGAGGCAACAGGCAGTAAGGAAACATAATGCAAAAGGAGGTCAGGTTTCTGCTTATGCTAAAAGCAGGCCCTTAACTGAAAGGGAGGAACCTATTTCACCACAAAGTGGTGTATAAGTAATGAAGAGCTCGCCTTTGGGACTTGCTATTTCCCTCGAGAGTGCAGGTGAGCCAGCAGGAGATGCTCCCCCCGTAGGCAAAGAGCTTGCAGGATGTGATATCTTGAAGGATGTTGTGGCTTGCAGGTGTGATACCAGGTGACTGCAGGGCACCTCCTGCTCTCTGTTCTTGCCCCAGCCACATTGGAGCCTGACAGTGTGGCCGAGCTAGCAGCCAATAAAACAAATGGCAAAATCATTTTGTCCTTGACCTGAAAGTCCTGCTTTCCAATTTTGAGTTCAGTTCTCACTGACGAATAAAACCAGATTAATACCAGTACCTACGTGACAGCCATTTCAGACCTAATCTTACCTTACACTGAGGGTCATCACATTTGCATTATGGCAAGCCTGAAACACTTCCATGGTCCTTTTTCTACATCTCCAAGGGAAAATAACAGAAAATCATTCAAGCATTTTCTGACAAAACCACTTGTTGTCAACAGTGCTATGGTTTTTAATTGTGAAATTCACCTATTACAGCAACACTGGTTTGGTAGTCTTCAGCTCTGCTTGGCCACTTTCACCAGCTGCAAGCAGAACCCAAGAACAGTCTGAGAAGTTTTTTTGCCAAAACCCACCAGCTGGGGAGGAGATAATCTGCTTTTCACCTGGTTTAGATAGTCTTATAGACCAAGTGAAGACATGACACCACCACCCATGCCTGACATCCTCACCATACCAGGGAGGAGTAATTTTGGTCCCTCTTCTTTCAGCAAAGGTGACCCTCACATAAAGGTCAGTTGAAAAGCCTCAGCTCTAAGGGAAAAGCACAATTTCTCTCCCAAACTAGTCAAAGCAAATAATCCTTTAGAAAAAAGAAATCCTTTCAGAAATAAGCATGTTCCACACCACAAAATAAAGGATTGAAGGAAGGGAAGGGCCACCTGCAAATGAGAGATGATAGCAAGCAGGAGAAGCCAAAGGACAGTTTGAATGATATGAAGAAATAATTAAAAGGGAAGAGAAGCATACATGGTGGAAAACATATGAGAGCAAGGGTTGTCAGATGCAAAGAATACCCACATCTATAGCCATGATTAATTGTGAGAATAACAGGTTATTTGCCCATCTAGAATGCAGAAGAAGTGAAGTGTTGTGTAGAAATGCCATTAATCTCCCTTGATGGGAACATTATTTCCACTGAATTCTACCTGACATTTCAAGTTGCTTTCAATATATTTTATTGTATATTTTTTCATATTTTCAGTGCTCTATTGCCAAAGATTCTGAATCATCAAAATTAATCAGCTGCCTGGAACAGAGCCAGATACAACAAATAAGGAGCCAGGCACTTTTGATATTCTCCCAGTACTAGATGGATGTATAACTCACATTTATGGGTTTGGGAAGATCTGGGGCTACTCAGAGAAGGAAGAAAAAAAGAAAAAGAAAGAAAAAATAACAACACCCATGGGCATTGCTGCAAGAAACTGAATAGGCACTCTTGATGAACAAATGGCTACCGCTTCTGTCTTGAAGCATTTGTTTGGCTCATTGTTTGGAAAGCAGCAGAGAAAAAGGAGAGCCCCAGACACACACCTCTTTCATGGTGGATAAATCACCAGGAACTGCATCAGATGCAGAGGTGTTACACCAGTGTAACTGTGGGAGGTCTCTGAGGATGACTGAAAATATACAGACTCCACATAAGAAACCTAACCTGAAGGCCTGGCTGCAAAATTAAAGCTACTCCTTCAATGGAGGAAAAATAAGAAATACTTTTCCTCAATTATCCCTGAAGGGCAGCCTGATGTGATGGAGTAAAGCTTCCACGTAATAAAAGTAAACGAGAATCCCTACCCCTGCTGCTTGCCACAGAGTGCCAGTACGTCACAACTGGAAAGCAGCTGTAGGGAATTCCCTGTTACCTGGCACTGCCTGTGCTAGTTCTACACCAAAGCCAATAAGCATAACAATGGGAAGCTAAGACTGATGGGAATAAAGACATGAAACAGAGACACATCATTTCCCACAAACCATCAGACGTCCAGAAGAGAAGCTTTGGTGGAAAGCAAAGTAACTTTTTCAAAAAGCCAGTATGCTTTCCTCCTCCTTCCCATTCCCCTTTCTCCCAAGAAGGGAATGGTTCTTTAGAAGTTTGTAGTGGCAGCAGCTGAGGGTAGACTAGAATTTGAGCTGGGCCCTCCTCCCCATGCAGACTCCAGTGGGGCTCCTTGTCTGCATACCTCTGCATCGAACCAAAATTAAAAATTCTGTTAAGAGAGGAAATCTCCTGCCAGCTAATATCCCTAAGCTCACAGAAATGCTGCAACAACAAACACTGTGACAGGAATTTCATGCTGAGCCCCAGCACCAGGAGGACACTATCATTTTACCGTGCTATTTTGAAGTGATGCAAAGATGTCAGCATCGAGGGGACTTAAAGAACCCATTACTGCAAAGCTCTTTGACAAATAAATAAAACATGAAAGCAGTTCCCTTTGCAGGGAGAGCAGTGGAGAAGAAGGATAAGGAGAGGGCTAGGAGCAGGAACACCATATTTGCTATGGATTTTGAATGTTTAAAAACCTGCCTCTGAAAGCAGCTTAGTAATTAGCAGTAGCTTATGTTGACAAGGGTATTTTTGCACAGCTCCATTGCACTGGCTAATTGACAGACATTATTTGCCAGTGTGGAAATCAGGATTGGGCTTTCTTGCTGACATACCTCAGTGCCCTGGCTAACTATTTAAGAGCCATTACCACACACAAATCTTCAATATATATATATACTTATACAGTAAGTATACTTACAAACACTACAAAAAATATTTGGGTTCTTAGAAAAGGTCTCATAGAGACTTCTGTTTTCTTGGAATACTTAGCATAAGTGTACCAGTTAAGAAACAGAAATTAGGAAAACTGTTTGCTCTGAAAATAATTGAAACTGTGGCACAATAAAGTTACTCTGAGCTACACTTGCTTTACATATAATCTTATACTGTGATCTACACTACCCTTTGCAGGGTTGGACAAATTAAAATATTATGAGATCTTGCTATCTATGCTGTATTTGCCATGATGGGCTCATTTTAAAAAGGCAATTCTAAAAGCACTTGCTCCTGAAATCAAAATTGAAAAGCAGGAATCCTGTATTTGTTAGCTGTGAGCAGAAGTGTGCTGGTGCATACCACACTCCTCATCTTGAAAACTTTTCTCCCTGACTTCTGAGAAAGAACAGACAATGGGCTGCTGCTTTTTGTTTCCAAAAGGGAGCCAGCAGGAGTCAATACAATTATTTTTGGCTTCTACACACAAGCTATGCTGCCAGATAAGCACATAGTAATCTGTGTTCCTTAGAAAAAAAATCTTTAAAAAAGCATTCTGAAGAATTTCTATCAGAACACATGATCTTTATCAGTAACTAATACAAGCTGAATGGCTAAAATACAGGATGAAGTCTGGTTTACCTTTTGCCCCACAGTGAAAAACAGTTTCAGCATTATGATTAGGACACAAGCCAAAACATTGTGTGTTTAGTGTCCTCATCCATTAAGGCCACTAATCAACTCTGCTTCAGCTTTATCAAGGCTGAATTGAGACCTTTATGTTGACTTCAATGGACCTCGGATCAGCCCTTCTACTGATGCAATTCAGAAAAGCACTTAAGCAACTGCACTTAATTTCAAGCCTGAGGCTAAACACCACTAGGCTGATCTGATCAGGAAGTCAGCCAGAGAAAAAGTAATATCATTCATGGAATTAGTGAGTCAAAAGAGCAAAATTTCCTTTGTGATGGCTGCTTCAAAAATCATTCCCCTGTTCCAGGTCTGCTCCTTCCTCCCCTTCACTGTCCCATTGAGCAAGGCAGCTGCTTCCATCCCTCCTTTTCTCCCGTCTGGCTGCGGCTCTTCACAAGTGGCAGAAGTGAATTTTTTTTCCATAAGTAAACAACAATGTTCTGTCATCATAATATTGCTAAACCTGCATTTTAGCAAGTTAATCAATAGAGCCTCTACTGAAGCTTGTGAAGGCAAACTTCTACACCAGATCAGCCCTAGAGAAAGAAAACACCCGTGCATTAATACTTCTGCCAGTATTGACTTGTCCAACACTTTTCTTGAATAAAATGTATTTTCTTCTTCTCCCACCTCCTGCACTGGGGCCCATAATGAAGCAGGGAGGCTTGTTCCTTGCACCAGAGAGCACTGACCTCTCAGAAGAGATGTCTGCAACATTTCCCACATTTTCAACATGTTGTTGCTCTTGGATATTCAACAGGGGTCCTGGTGTCACCCCCCTGCACAGTTTGCATGGCTTCAAAAGGCAGCCAAGGTGAAGCTCCAGGAAGGACAGGCACTTTGGCACTTTGCATGATGACATCCAATCTCTTGTCATTGTGCATATGGGAAGAGTTGTAAGTCAAGGGAAGAGAGAGGAACACCTAAAAAGGCAAAGTTAGACTTTTCCTCCATTCTTCACCTTCAATATGTTTGTATAGCCAGCCATCATTTTAATACATCTCTTGGGCAGCCAGGCCCATGACCAGAGAAGCTGCAGGGGAAGCATTATATCAGACATTCACACACAGGGCAATTTCCACAGAGAATTCAGTTGCCTGAGTGGAAATCAGCCTTCCCTGAAGTGAATTTTTCTGTCAATAAATTGTGGCAGAAAACCCTCCATGAAACACCATCTTTGAACATAACTACAAGTTTTCCTTAGGAAAAAAAGCCTCCCATTGAAAAAGACTGTGGTAGCCTTTGAAGTTTAGGCTTCAGTAACCCAAAGCAGTAAGCGTTAACTGTTGGCTCCAGAATTTTCAGCCTTTGTGCAAGTTTCCAGTTGTTTGAGAATGAGCATCAGCAGTGGCCTTCCTTTTGCTCTGCTTACTGTGAACTAAAAACCCTGTCAGCTTGATTTTGCATTTTGTATTGATTCTGCAGCAATATGATCTGACTCTGAAGCTGACCCTGCTTAAGCCAGAGGTTGGACAGAGCCAACCTGAGTTATTCTGCATTTGTATAATGCAGCTGGAGAGGAATCTCTGTGGTCACAGACAGCCCCACTGAGCCAGGATTGCTCCCTCAGCAGATGATGCAAGGAAAGAGAACCAGCCTGACTTCAGACAGCTTGGAAATTAAAGCCACACAATGGGACAGTAGAAAATCTACCACTTCCAAAATCCCAATTTTTCATATTGAACCCATCACAGTGCCAGAATATCTTATTCTTCACATTTTGCTGTGTGGGAAGTAGTTCATATCATGACCCTCCCTCCTGAAGGTCAGTGGGAAATGAGGACATGTCTCCCCTTCAAGCTCAGTGAGATGACTCTCACTCCAGTACAAGCACATGCTTAAATGCTCCACTGAATTAAGCACTGTTCTATCCTATCTGCAGCTATGAGCCATCCTCCCACAAGCATTCATTCTTTGCTACACCACATGGAAAGGTGCAAATGCATGTAAAAAAAAAGTTACCTTTTTCTATTAAACTCTGTAGTGCTTTTCTGTAAGGCTAGTAAATTCAGTTTATTGAGCAGTATGAGTGCTTGAGCATTTTTAGTATGCTATAATGCATAAGAGACACTGTATTATCCAATATATTTCAATCTTTGAAAAGTTTTTTAAAGACTGAAATGCTTGCAATTTAATTTTAGGAATGTATTAGCACATATACTATAGCAAAAATGTATTCATTTTCAGCCAGCATTATAATAATTTCTGTTATCATAAAGGAATCTATTCTATTTGCACTAAAAATGTACATGAAGATGGACTGCATTCACCACAATTATCATTACTCTTAAGCATTTAGAAAGCCTGAGCTCATTACAATTTGATGACAGTTAACAAGAGAAGAAATTTTGTTATTAACATCCTAAACATTAAAAGCAAAAAAATTCAGTATGACAGTATTTTCAGAGACACACCAGATTCAGAGTTCCAAAAATAGGATTTTAAATTATTTAAAATATATTCCTTTAATGAATTAACAATGCATGCCTGAGTAGGCTTTTCAGTACTCAGTGCAGGATTACAACAGGAAGGCCAAGTTACACCAAGAGCTCGTGTATGACAAGGTTGTTCACTAAGTGTTGGAACTGACCTTTAAGGGCTCTGATGTAATATTTGAATGGCTACCAATGTACAGCTGTCAATTGATTGCAAAGAAAATGCTGATAGTTAAGGAGAGAAAACTATTAGGCAGTCAAAGGTTGAAATTGATAAAGATACAGTAAGGTTTTGTAGAGGGAGGGTGAATTAGGTTGCATGCTATGACTAATAGTACTTGGACTAGCTGCCATAAACTCAGAATTCACAACAAAAAAAATCTGACAGCTTGTTCAAAGAGTTATAATAATAAGGAGGAACAGATATGTGGGTCTGTTGTGTCAGTGACACTACAGATTGGCCTTCTGTTGCATGTAGGCGACATACAGCTTAAAGCATGAATGTATCTTCAAAATAGAGCACTTCAGCCATTTCTAGTTGCTTTGAGGTAAAGTTTGATTGCAGGACTAAAGAAATGCATATTAAAACTACCAGCAGTGAAATGAACAGCAGTATTTATGCAGCACATCAGCACACAGAACAGCATTCTCCAGTGCAGAGAAAAGTCCCTGAAAGGTGAGATTTGACACACCAAATTGATGTTATCAAAACTTGAAAAGCTATGCCACAGGCTTAAACCATCTGGGCTCCTAGCAGTGTTGAGCAAACTGGTGGGTTTGTGCTGAGCCACAAGACAAAAGAAGAAAGGGTAATTGAGCAGTTTGGTTCCAGCCTCAGAATCGAGTCTCTTTGTTATTCCATGCACCCGCAGCTGGCAGAGCTGCTGCCAGCTGTGGAAGACTCAGCTTTGCAACCATGGCACAAGTGGCATTTCAGGAACATTTTGTCTGAGGGCTCAGAGAGGCACACAAAGCAGCTTTGTGCCTCTAGGCATGAAGTAATCTCTTGAGTAAAAGTGTAGTATCTATGTGAAGTGATCAGCTGAGAATTCTACTGAAAAATAAGGCAGACAAGTTCTTTATATTTGGAAGTCTCCTTTAAGAGGGGTTCTGCTGTTATAAATGACAGTGTATTTGTATCAGGGCTGGGTGAGTGTCACCAACACATTCCTTGCCCCACAAGCTTTTCCTTTTCCCAAGCCTCATCATTTCTGCAGTGAACCTTCACTTTACTGTGGAATACATATGACAATGCCTGTTTGAAAGGGGTGTCTTTGACCTAGGGATGTCTAGCTCTACCCACCCACTGTAACCATGAAAAAACCATACTCCTTCCTAGGGTGAGTTTGAGAAGAAACTCAGCACAAGCCATCAGTCACCCCTGGAAGAGTTAAAATACTTCAGTGGTGTAAAATAGACCCTCTTCTGAAAATTACCCTTTATCAGGCTACACCATGTATTTTAAATCACACCTACCCAAATATGGAATGGAACATTACCTTGGGCCATGTGAAGTATTTTAACTTCAGCTGTCCATGGGCAGTCTTTATTCCCTCTCTCCTGCTAAAACCTCCAGCTGGGGAATGAAAGTCATTCCAGTTGCACATGGATGAAAATTACATGGAACATTAGCATGATTTCAGCTTAAGGAGAGTCTTCATAAAAAGTCCCCTGAGGGCTCAGGTAATCCCCATCACATTTATTTGGAGTTTCTCGAACATCAGCATTAGAGAGAAGCAGTCCAGAGCAGTGGAAATGTTGCCTTTTCACTTGGTTTCACTTTCCATGTATTTTGATTTTATTTTTTGTATGCATGGATATTATAGACAACATAAATAATGTCAGGGCAGAGGTGATTCATTTTTATTACACTTTTTTTTGACAGTGGCATGTGAGATATGAGTAATACTGTGTCAGTTGCTTTGGCTCACATTTGCATCCAATCGTCAATGAGTAAAATGAAATCTCACAGCTGCCAACATTCAATTTCTGAGGCTCTCAGGATTTTCATCACACATCCACAACAGAAAAGATATCTTACAGGTGACTTTCAAGTTACAGCATTATTCCTATTTTTAAGGACAAAAAATAGAACCAGGATTACTTCCAATAAGTTATTGAAACTGCATGCTAGATGCCATTACACAATTATATTGAATGCACTTAACAAAAAGTTTATGTTTGTGCCAAAAATGCCAGGTAAACACATTCATTTGCTGTGTATCAGTCTAAATTGATTGCAGTTAGCATGGCAGTCTTTCCACTGAAATCTTCTCAGGAGGGACTGACAAGTTATACTGGCAGATGTATGTTAGAGGCCTTCTCATACTTGTGCTCCAAAGCATAGCAGATCAGCTGTCAGGAAAAAGTTTCCTGCTTTTTGTGATTTATGAGTTCTCATTCAACAGATCTCAGGTAGCCATTTCAGCTGATAGCTGATCTTAAGGTAAAGAAAGCTTTCAAAATATTGATGGATCTAGCCTTTCAGGCTTCAGCAATTCTGTCCTCTCTTTCTCAACCCACTATATGTATTCCAAAGTCACTCAAAGAGCTTACTTATAGAAGTCTGTGAATATGGCACCTGATCCAGACCTTAGGGAGGTGAAAAAGATTTGTAATTAGAATGTAGCTGGCCCCAGAACCACAGAGGTGACATATGGACTATGTCTGTATAAGCAAGTTTACTGAGGAGCAGATCTATAGAAAGTTGGTACTAATGCTTCACACCTCTTTGGGGTGAAGGGTTTAGTGCAAACCATTCACAGTCTGTTCCCATGCCCTGAACACCTGTTACACCTGTTATAGATGGAAAATGAGATGATTTGGTCTCACAATTAAAAGATAACTATTGTGTGAATGTTAAGAAAAGCTTTAGTGATGTATAGTTATGTTATTGTGGTTTAGATGTCCTCTGTTCTCCCCACAGTTCCCTTTCCCCCCTGTATTGCTGCCATCAGACAGCCTGGGCTGTCTAAGACAGGTACAAAGAAGGCTGCACATGTGTCCCTGGCATGGGGCAGTGGGGAATGGAAAAGCTCAGGGGGTTGCTCAGGGGGTGCAGCACGGCAACACCTGACCCCCAGTCAAGTCACAAGAGAGCAATCTCCACTGATCAATGGCAAAGAAGAGCTGACTGACAGACTCTGGGAGGGCTGGGCTGGCTGATGCAACCCCCAGGGGTATAAAAGACTGAGCACCCATCTTGAAGATGTACTGGCCATGTGGTATCCACGAGGGGCAGTTCCCAGCACTGCAAATTTTTCTATAGATAGTCCTTTTGTTGTATTTTTGTCAAGGTTTAACAGACCTTTTAAATTTTCAAAGTGAGCAGTTGTTTCTCTCAACACCATAGCTCCTGCAGTGCTCCAGGAGTGACAATTCTGGGTTTTATTCATGTGAGAGGTGCCTGCTTTGTGCAACCCAAAACCACTCCAGTAGGTAGGTCAAGGTGTGGTAAGTGAAGGTGGAGAGCTTCACTTCAGAAGCAAGCTTCTCATCAAGCCTAAAATTCTTGATGAGACATATCCACTTTGTCTCTTGGTGTTTTGTGAAACATGGAAGAAGTAGCTGCAGTCCCATTGTCTTGAACATGAATCGGTTTAGTCATGATACCATGAAGCCCCTATGGCATTATCATTACTTGGCTTATTAAATAAGCTTTTTCAGATTAAAGATTCCAAATGATATTGGGATAGAGTCAGAAGTCTACCTAATACAGACTTTTACATGTGCAGCAGCCAAGATCAGGAGCTCCTGAATCATCCTTTAAATTACCCTAACCAGAAGCGTGTATCAGTGATTTATCTCAGTTAGACCTTTATGTTTAGACAAAAGCAGCTACTCAAGTACAAGCCCCTTCCCATAGCCTCCTCCACAGTGGAAAAGTAAAGAATCAAACAGTTAATGAAGCAGGGCTTTGTTGCCAGAAAGAGAAGGAGAAAACCTTCTTATGTGTGAGAAGACCTGAATTCTTCAGGACACTTTTTGGCCACTGTGGCATGAAAACTGTGAGATTCTGAGCCATGTGGGAGACCACCTGCCACAGATACTGCCTTCAGTACAGACTTTGAACACAAAAAAGCTTGTACTATTCTTTCCTGGAAAGATAATGTTAATCTCCTGTGTAATAAGCTTTCTGTTATCAGTGCTCAAGGTAAAACAGCACATGGCAGTCTGCCATGCCACCAATTACATACATATTTATAAAATGAATTAAGGTTTTTGTCAACCTCAATTTAAAAAGAAAACAAAGGTACCCTCATTGTACCCTCTTCTCCTCAAAGTTTATCATATAACGTGAAACATTCTCCTCAAAGTTTATCATATAACGTGAAACATTCTCCCCATCAGCAACATACCCTCAATGGCTTTTAAAGGTTTTATAAGCATGTTTTGCAGGGAGTTTTGTTAAAGCCTCACTGACAACATCCAACACTTGTAAAACACTGTGTCTGTACAACTGATCTCTGAACCCTAAGCATACTCACAGAGAATCTGCCAACATACCTAATGATTAGGTATGCAATTATCCCTATTGCATTAATTCATGCCAATTTGCTCCACACTATCCCACTCAGCTATGGATCATCAGCTGAGAGCAAAAATGCCCAAAATATCTGCAGCTTCCTAAAGTACAACCATGCCATAAGTCTTTGCAGAAATGTTCACAATTTGGTTCCGTGAAATGGCACAGTGCAAGCCACCTTCACTGGGATACTCTTAAACATCCCCCTGAGTAGGGAAGAAAGGAGGACCCAAAAAATTCACCTCTTTGTCTTTGCACTGCAAGGCTGGTCCCAGGGGAAAGCTGCTCTCTCTTCCCAGCTGGGAAAGCTCTCCCATCTCTTTGATATTTCTTCCCAAGGGAAAATGCAGTGACTGACTGCAGGTGAGCACCTCCACTTCTCCAGTCTCCACTGCAGGGCTTTGGTGTATTTCATACCTGTTTGGTTTGAAGATGCTTGCTCAGGTGTGGACTTGCACCCTGGCCCTTCTGAAGCATTCTGGTTTGTTTGGTAGATGTTTCAAAGTCCAGGCACAGCACAGTGGCTACACTGCACTGCACAGCAAGGTGCTTTTCCTGTCCTAAGGTGTCATTGAAACAACTGCAGAGCTCTCCCTTCAGCCACACACAAGGAAATGCCTGCAACTCCTGTAGTTTCTTCATGTGCCTAATGACCATATTCAGCCTAAAGAGTCTTTCTTTGTCATCAAAACAAAGAGATGTGGGCATTAAAAAAGGGCAGAGTACACAAGTTACAAGATGCAGTTCTGTTACTGGAGCACTGTCACTTCTGCATCCGTGCACGTTTTGGATCCATTTAACTTCACCTTGCTCATTTAGAGAGCCTGTGCTCTGTGCAAAGTCCTGCTGAAGGGTCTCTCATTCATCCTGTCAGGACAGTAGTCCATGAAAGCTGGTTTTGCTTTTTATGTCATAGAAAAGGTATAATGCAGTTTTGTTTTACTGGAAAGCTACTGAAAATCTGTACCTTAAAAAGTCTGAGTACTTTCAGGTACAAGACTGTCCCCTTCCAATAATTTTGGTTTTACAATCACCTTCTACTTTGTCCTCTTTTTGTTTTGCAATAACTTCAATTCCCCACTGCTGAGCTAAAGGTCTGGACAAACATTAAGGGGAACAACCTTTATATAAATTGCTGCCAAACAAACAAAGGACAAACAATGCTTCCCACTACTCCAAGGTGTGACAAGACACGACAACAGGCAAATAAAATGATGCTGTACACTAATCCTATCTCTTCCATCCCTGAAGAACCTGAAGGAATATCAGGGGCTGCTTATGGGGTGCTGGATTCCATTTCACCTTTATCTGCAAGGTGCATCTGTCCTGTCAGTTCAGGGTGTTGTCTGATTTTCCTGCGCTGTAAAATCCAGGACAAATGCATTCACAGAGACCTTGCCCCACAAGCTAACTGAGGAAAACCCTGCTAGGTCTTAGGTTTGGTCCTGTTGCATTAAACTCTGGCTCCCTGTCTGGCCTCAAGGAAAGCATGCACAAGATGAAAGTAAAAGGGTTTGTTGGGAATTTTTTGTCTCTTCTATGTTTTAACCATTCTCATAACCTTGCCCTTTGCCTCTCTGAATAAAAATGAGAGCTCATCAAATAATAATTGTCATAAATGTAGCTGGTGGCATTATGAACTATTGAAAATGTTGGGAAATATTTGGACTTTGTCACTGTGAGCACTGCATAGTGTCAAAGGTGACAACTGATTTGGAGGGGTTTCGCTTCAGGTGCTAATTGGCATTTATTAAGCAATATTTGTGACTTCCATCTATAGAGTGATCTCTGACTCACGTTTCAGACAACTTTACTGTGTCAGTTTAAATATGTAAATATGCTCTCAAAATTAACAGATATCACATGCCCTTGCATCCACAGTTATCCTTTTCACCACTTTTGACTAAGTCTTTGGAAGCAATTATATTCTTATCAAAGACTTTTTACAAGTTCACAGAAGTTGGGGCATTCCCTAGCACAAATACAGGCTGGGCAGAAAATGGGTTGAAGAGCAGCCCTAAGGAGGACTTTGGATGTTGGTGGACAAGAAGCTTACCATGAGCTGGCCATGTGCCTTTGCAGCTCAGAAAGCCAAAAGTATCCTGGGCTGCATCTACAGCAGGCTGCACTCTGGCCAGCAGGACGAGGGACAAAATTCTGCCCCTCTGCTCCGCTCTGGTGAGACCTCACCTGGAGCACTTCATCCAGTTCTGGAGCCCCCAAGATAAGAAGGGCATGGACCTGTTGGGTTGAGTCCAAAGGAGGCTACAAAGATGATCAGAGGGCTGGAGCACCTCTCTAGTGAAGATAGGCTGAGAGAGCTGAGGTTGTTCAGCGTAAAGGAGAGAAGGCTTCAGGGACACCTTAGAGAACCTGCCAGTACAAAGGGAACCTACAAGAGATCTAGAGAGGGACTTTTGACAAGGGCATAGAGTGATAGAAAAAGAGGGAATGGCATCTGACTGAGAGTAGGCTTAGATTAGATATTAGGAAGAAATTATTTTCTGTGCGGGTGGTGAAACCCTGGAACAAGTTGCCCTGAGAAGCTGTGGATGTCCCATCCCTGGAAGTGTTCAAGGGCAGGTAGGCTATGTGCCACCTGGTCTGGTGGGAAGTGTCCCTGACCATGGCAGGGGGATTGGAAAAAGGTGATCTTTAAGTCTCTTACAACCCAAACCATCCTATGATGCTCTGATTCAAGATTTATACAGGAAGAATAGTAAAAGAAATGGTTTGTAAAGAAAAGTTCATATGCTTTCTAAAGGCTTAAATAATTTCAGTCTAGCATTTTGGAAAGGATAGATATTTTAAAAAGGCTTGATAGACTGTGCAAAAAGAAGAAAACTATCAAAGTTGGAAAGATTCAACATACTTTGGTAATAAATCTTGGCTGTCAACATGCTTGTCTTTGTTAATTCATGTGCATCAAAGTATTCTAACAGAACTCAAATTATATACTTAATCCAAATTTTAGTTGTTTTTAGACCAAGAAAGGACACAGTCACGTACCTGATTTTATGGTTCTATGCAGCATGCAGTTTTGTCACTAATTCATTGACTTTTTATTCTTCTGGGACCCAAGGTGGCCCACAATGAAGGCTGAATTCTGTCTGCATTCTCCAGCCTCAGAAAAAATGCCCTTTTTCTATTCACTTCAGCCAGGTGCTGTCTCTTCTTTAATTAAAGATATTTCCCCAAAAAAATAAGTTATATGTAACCAGCAATAATTTTCTCTCTGTGGTATTACACTCTCACAGGCAATGATGTGGTGAGAAAGAGTTCTGACATGTGGAGCACATGTGCAGGAGGCATGTGATAAACATCTTGTAGAATCACACAGGCCTTAAAAATATCCAAATGGGTAAGAGGAAAGCAGGAATGCACAGCAAAGCAGGATAACAGTGCCAGCTAGTTTCTGGTGTAGGTATGATGAGTTTAATGAACCCACATAAAAGCTAGGAGGAGAACATGTGTTTGCTGTTAGGAGCCTGCCAACCACACTGTGCTTACAAAACAGAAGTGTGGTGGCCTTTGTTCATTTATTTTATTGTGTTGTGATGAGCTTGGTCAACCCCCATGCTGGCAAGGTGGATTGTTAAAAATATGAAGTACAGATACTACAAATGAATGGAGAAATATAGTTGTCAAGACCTCCTAGAGAGGACATCCCTTAAAGATATTAAAATATTTTTTCTAGGAGAGAGGCATCATAAAGGGACTAGAGGAGAAAGAAAAATGATGAGAGAAACAGGCCTGTGTGGAAATATCCTAGCTAAGGAAAAAAGGGAGCCCAGGAAAAACACAAGATTCAATCAAAACTACACTCCAGTACTTCTTAAGGAAAGAAGTAGGTTATGAAGTCTACTTAATGATGCCAGAGAAAAGCTTTGCTTTTACTTCTCAAAAAGAAGAGTGACTCTAAAGAGGATGTTTCTTGACAGGGAGACACAATACTCATAACTATTACTGTAAAGGAGACAAATTGGGTCAACATTTTCTTCTCTAGGTTTGCTTATTGCAGGGATAAAAGAATCAATGTGATGGAGTGCAGAGCAGTTACTGGCAGGGATGGCTAGAAGGAAAGGTGCCACCCAGCAAAGCACACCAGACCCATGTGCCAGTGGCATCAGTGGAAAACCTAAGGTCCAAATGAGAGAGTAAGGATTGCCTATTTCTTGTCTTTTAATTTCCAATCCCTTTATTTCACAGACTGCTTAATTATGGCTGTGTCAGACACAGATCCTATGATCCCTTCTACAATTATTCAACCCTGTACTGAAGTTTGGGGTTTCCAGACTGCAATATGTGCTCTCTATCGCTTCAAGCCTGAAATGAACTTTCCCTGTAAGGGGATATTGATCATCTGGAAAACCTAAATCTGTAGCAATCAGCATTAGCTACTTTTATTCCCTTGAATATGATTCTTCATTCCAATTTCTTAGACTTCAGATGGCAGTTTCTTCAAATGGCTGACCCCAAATTTTGAATATGAATTTTTGAACTTTCTGAAATGCTTCTACCCACTTTTAATACATTATAATAAATTCACTATGAGAAGTCTTACAGAGTTCTTTGAAAAATGAAGCTATGTGTCCCTGAGCAACAATTTTCTGGAAAAGATAAGCAGAGACCAAAAAAAGAAAAGAGGTAACAAAATCAATGAATTGTACTATTTGAGGAACAAAAATTGAAAACTCACAGTCCTGAGTCGTAAAAATGGCTGGGAGAGATGGAGAAGGAAAGATGGTGGTATACAGCAGCTTTGCCTCTAGTCTTCTTGCCTGAAAAAGGGATGATCTAAAGCAATTTTTAAATTTTGTTACCTGCTTTGCTTGGAAGTTTCCACACTTATAGGAAAGCAGAAAGCTAGGCTCATCATTCACATGTTTTGTACTAGTAACCCCTAAAAATTTTCAACTGGATGGACATGACATCCACTAAACCTAGTTTTTTAAAACCTGTGATCTTGGGCAGTAGCCAGTAATCATATAAACTCACTTCCAAGAGCACATGGAAATGCCAAATAGCTCTTATAAAATTCTGCAGTTGCATTCATTAACAGTTTAACTTTGTGAAAGCATTATTATGATTTATAAGATTCAACAACACTGACACCTACTGAACACAAAATGCTGAAGTCCTGGTACAGCACAACATGTGCTTACATATAGGAGAACATTGCTTGGCTGCAGTTCAAACTTACTTTAAGTATTTATGCTCTTGTTCCTCTTTGGTTTATCATTTAAAGTTCTGACACATCCTCAGAAAAGGTTGCTCTTTGGGTGCTTTTTTTTTTTTTTCTTGCTGGCTAAGATACTAGTCTGTTTGAACTTTTTATTTTGAAGAATCAGAAACAAACATAAAAGAAGACACTGACAACTCTACAGCCTTCAGCACCAGGTTAGATCACTCAGTGTCTCATGCCTACAGCTTCACTGTCTGTGATAGTAATATGTGGTGATGACCTGTGTCTGTTGCTAGAGGTGTGTGGACTTTCATACCTTTGGAACATTTCTCTGTGAAATAAGGGTCCATTTAGGCTCTGCCTTTGATTGTGCTCCAATAACAATAAACTGTGGCCTCTTCCATCCCTATCTGCTGGGTTGCCTAGGAACACATTGCTGGAGCAGAATTTGAGAGATCAAGTTTCTTGCCTGCTTTTGCAGGCAGACATATCATAATCACACTCACGAATGTACCAAGATCCATTTAATGAACCAGCAGATGCCTTGCCTTTACTGTTTCTTGGGGAAGGCTTGCTCCATGATCCCACATTCCCACATACCATGCTAGCACATCATGTCTTTGAACACACAGGTGGCCTTTCCTCACTTGTGCTCCAGCCTGATTACTCTTTCAAACATGAGCCACCAATATTTCAGGTGACCTAGGTGAAGTAATACTAGGAAACAGTGGCTTCAGGATTTATTTTCGTACTACAACTGTCCCTCTTTTCTGTTCTGGCAGACTGTGGGACTGTATTAGACTTTCCTGTCATGCTATGGATCACAGGCATCTTCTATCCATTTTAATTTTTGTCACCTCTAGCTGATGAGTACCAGTTTAGAGACAAAAATCTTATATAGTCCCAAGTCTTACACACTGCACTACTAAATCTCACTCCCTCTCTTTGTTCCCCCAGACCATCAAGGCCATTCAGCTTTTTCATATCCAAATTTTGTTGGCTTTAATGACATACCCCAAACTTTTTTAATCTAGGGCCTAGTGAAAATATTAAAATGTATCTGCTTCAAGACATATTATTCATTAAAAGGGAAGTGTTAAAGCTAGAGAAAGATTAATCCTTACCATCATTTCTTTTCTTTCCATTAGCCTTTACATGTCCTATGGTTCTTGGGGTAATCACACCTCTCCAAACACAGGTGGGTTTTTTCTCCAACATATGGACAATAGCAAACATTTTTTGATGTCCAAGAGATTAGCTCTACCGCAGTTTTTTGTCAATTTATCTACTAGACAACATAAATGCCAGAATAATCAATTGGTGCAGCCCAATCTGACTTTCAACCATGCACCATTTCCCACTGAATTTTGTTCCATACTTGGTCATAAAATTTCCAGACTCAGTCAGAAAAGTCTTGCCTATATTTGAGGTCACATGACAGGGTGAATGGTTGTTCATATTCCTTTTAATACTTTAGAATATTTTATTCTAAAATGAAGTATTACACTCTGTAGAGCTATAAGCTTTCTCTTGAGCTTTTCTTTCAGTGTCACAGCAAAAATGTTCAGACTGGACCTGTTGTCTTTTGCCCATATACCCTAACATTTCCCTTCTTTAAAAATAAAGCAGTGTATTTGTGGAGGAAAGGAGAAGGGCACTTCTGATTTTTTTTAAGTCCCATCCCAGTATTTAATGAGGGAAATATGGGCTATGTGTTTCTCTCACACTTTTTATATTTTTTAAGTGGTTGAAGAATGTTTCCTGATTTTTATCCTGAGCATGCCCCTTTTGAGCTCATCAATTGTCAATAGAGTCCTATATTTCTGATTGAGGTACAAGTTTTTCCATTGCTTATAAAATTTTCCAGTATATCTCCTCTGAACATTTATTTGTTCAGTGAAATCTGGAACTCTTTCCAAAAATTGTTTACCTTGTGCTCAAGAAACAATTTCCATCTTAAAAGTTTTTGTCTCTTTGCTTTGAAATTCCCAGTGTCTTACACACTCATTTAATAATTACTTTATATTTAAAGAGAAAACACCAGACAGCTTTAGCCATCAATTTGATCAATTTTTCAGTGATTTTAAACCGCAGCAATTTGGGCTAAAGCTGTTTTCCTCATGCAGCTTGATCTGTAGGCTATCCCACATCTGAGCCCTACTCCTAATGCTTCTTTTTCCCATCAGGGAGACAGGCACCCATAATTACTTACTCATAGAATAATTGAGTTGGAAAAGGCCTCTATGATCATCAAGTCTAACTGTTAACTTCCCACTGGCAAATCCACCATGAAACTATGTGCCTGAATGCTGTATGTACACATCTTTAAGTACCTCCTGGGAGGGGGTCTCAACCACTTTCCAGGGCAGCCTGTTTCAATGTTTCTTCTCTAGTACAGCTGCCTCCAAGGACAGCTCTCCTTTTTTTGTCTCTGCTCTAATCATAAATGTGACATCAAATTACCTTTCTTAATTTCCTTCTAAGACCTGACAGAAAAAAGACTGACTAGAGAAAGGCAGAAAAGGTAGGAAAACCGTGTCTTAGCTGTAGAATTAAATTGAGTTGATATATAACTGTTTCTTTGTTCAAATCTCTGCCTAAACAGAAGAGACATTTTCATTCCAAGGTCTAGAATATTTGATTCACATGGCACTGTTTTATATTGGTTAAAACTCTGTAGCTGCTCTGTAAAGAAGAGACTTTGCCTCTAATACCAAAACAGACCACTGTGCCCTTTCCAGATCCCCTCAAAGACAGGAATGGTTTTGCACAGTCTCTCAAAACATGTTGGGCTGGAATTATAAAGCAAATCTTTCTAAAATCCTTCTATACTTCATTCACCCACTGCACACCAATAAATCTGGCAATTTAGGGAGATCAAGAGGTGTTCATGCACATTCTAAATTTATTCTTTCAGAACATTTAGCCTGTCCTGTACAGTCTCTGCACTCGAATGATGTTGCTATGACATGTATGCTAACTATATTCATATTGAGAAAAACCTGCTTACTCAGAATACTATAATGCATCTTGCAATGACAAATCTGAGGAGAAAAACATCCTCCAGTGTTAACCAGGATTTTAAAATTGGAAGATGCTGCTGAGGGCACAAAAGGAGTCCAATCTTCAGTCAACCTTTGCAGTAAGAAAGGTCTTTCTACCAACCTAGCCTATGGATAAGGACAAGATGCAAAAGCACTGCACAGAGATTATGAAAGGACTAGCAACCTTGCTCCTCATTTAACAGAGTGCAACACACTGCTCCTGTGGCTCTTTGTACATTTTTAAGATTCTTACTACGGAGCTTAACAAGAAGAGTTTTTTTGAAGCTTTCATTGAGTTTTTCAACTCAAAAAAAGAACTACTTTTCTAGCCTGCAGGATAAACTTGATTAAAGAAAAAAGTCAAACCTACAATAAGCAGCTATAAAATTATCAACTTGGTGTCTCACCTTGGAATTTCGAACAGTTGCATAACTGCATGTAACCTTGCATTTAGTTTCCATTTGGAGTTTTTATGTCATTTTTCACTGACATTTTAACTTTCTGCCATTTTCACGTCTCAGAACATGTGTTTTTAAGTATGAAGACTGCACTTTTACATTTAGGAGACTAAGTAAAGCAAACAGAGTGAATTATAAGTAAGGAGAGTTCCCTATATCTTCCCATTTCATAAAAGAAAAATATATATCATCATAATAAATGGGCCTACAGGTAGCAAATGAGCAGAGTACAAAATGGTTGCTGCTGACTCCTGACATCTGTTTATACCCAAAACAAAGCTATAATAGTCCCACAGCCAAATAATCATAAGGCTGGTTTTGCGATTTGATTTAAAGTGTTAAATGGGGGACTAAAAATAATTTTGAAGGAAGACTAATTACTTCCTTAACTCTCCACTAACTTGAGAGACATATATAATATAATATGTTGTCTAATACATTATAAAATTGAAAAGTGCAAGCAAAAACAAATTATAGTTGTTTGGCTCCAGACACCGAAATGATGCAGATCTACAATAAATCAAAATATACCAAGGTCAAGCAATCTCTGTTGTTGTTTTGGTACCTTTCATAAAATGCTTTGCAAACATAAATATTTTACATACTTCAGGTAAATAATACAGACATCTAAAAATATTACTAAATTGGTGGGTGGTAAACACAAAAAATATTGCATTATAGAGGACAGACTTGGACAGACATGGTCAGTTAAAAAAGAAATACCAATTTGTCTCAGAAATGCAATAGGCTCACAGAATGGTTTGGGTTGGCAGGGCCCTTAAAGATCATCTAATTCCAACCGCCCTAATTCCAACACTGCCCACTAGACCAGGATCTCAGAGCCACATCCAACCAGGCCTTGATCATTTCCAGGGAAGGGGTATCCACAGCTTTACTTCTGGCAACGTGTCCCAGAGCCTCACCATTCTCACAGTAAAGAATTTCTTCCTAACATCTAAGGTAAACCTCTCCTTTTTGAGTCTGAAGCCATTCCTCCTTGTCCTATCACACCATGCCCTTGTAAGAAGTCCTTCTCCAGCTCTCCTGTAGCCCCAGTATGTACTGGGGATGTGCTCTAAGATCTCCCCAGAGCCTGCTCTTCTCCAGGCTGAAAACCCCCCTCAGCCGGTCTTCATAGGAGAAGTGCCCCATCTCTCCACTCATCTTTGTAGCCCTCCTGTGGACTCACTCCACCAGGTCCATATCCTTCTTCTGTTGGGGTCCCAGAGCTGGATGCAGTGTTCCAGGTTGGAGTGCAGAATTGTTAAACACTGCCAGTCCCAGGCCTGACCCCTTAGGAATACCACTTGTGGGAATCCATAACATCAGAGGGTTTTGGGAAAGCTGCAAAAGACAGGCCTCAGAGACAGTAGAACTGTAATTGGAGCTAAGCAGTAGTCATAAGGTTTGTCAGCAGAAAAATTATATAAGTAGAAAAGTAAGGACAAATAGAACAATGGTCTGTGTATTAACGCTTGTCTAGAATAACTCCCTAAGCTACAGAAAAGTATATCTAGCCAGATGTTAGGAAGTTCTAAGCTTAATAATGGAGCTCTGTGCATTGTATCTTAAGGCTTGTTACAGGCAGGTATTGTATTTGAAATAAGCAAGCACTGTTTCAACCAAAGGTAGATGCTTATAGTGGTTGAGTAGAACTACTGTCAATGTGCATTTGCTTTGTGTGATTGGGAAAAAAACTTAAAAAGTAAGTTATAACATTAAGTTATTGGTCTGCTGCCTGGGATGTGAGCTGATAGAATCTTCCCATTGTCATCACCACGTAATGAGGCTGATGCTGGAAAATACAACAGCTTGAGACGCCGTCCCCAGCAGTCCCGCCCCTTTTGTGATTTGTGCCTAGACTCCCGGCCGGCGATACCACTCATCACTGCTGTCCACGTGGACATCAAGCCACAACCCTTTGGGTATGACCATGCAGGCAATTCCTCACCCACTGAGTGGTTAATCCACAAAATCCATGTCTTTCCAGTTTACGGACAAGAATGTCATGTGGGACAGCATGAAATGTTTAACTCAGATGATGTCTGGTGCTCTTCCATTATCCACCATGAAAGTCCACATCATATCACCTAGCAGAGACAGGACGAACAGACAGAGTAATCTAAAGGGTTCCTTTCAGTCTTGTCACCTACAGTTTCATGGCCCAATTCTTCCTTCATTGGATAAAGATTGCATATAAACACCAGAAAATGTAGAAGTCTGGAAAGAATTTGAATGCTCACTACTGGAGCATAAACAACCTCTTAACTAGCACACAAAGGAACTCTTCTCACCAGCAAGTCAATTTGTAAGCACCCAAATCTTGCCTCTCATGGGGAAACATCTGGTACCAAAAAGAGGATAATTTCTTTTTCCTCTAGTTAAAGCTCACACACCTGAGGAAAAAAGCAAACACTGAGCACAGATGGCACCTCACATTTTACTCTTGGAAAAGTGTGAAGTTGTGAGACTTATAGTGTTACACCCACATACCTGTGCTGCTTTTTTTGGCCAAAATTGACCAGGATAATCCAGCATCAGAAATCCAAATTGATGATGATAATATTTTGTTCTGATAGTGGTTGTTGACCCTTACCACTGACATAGGACTGCCTTCTTCAGGTTGGCCACAAAGCTCTATGGAACAATGAATGTGGTGAAAATATTCCTCTTTAAGTCTTTTAAAGCTTACCTACCTTTCTGGTTTTCTGAACCTCTGACTTTGATAGCTTCTCCCTCTGCTCAGGTACCATCTATATCCACTTGCCACTGCAAGAAATCCACTTGCCACTTCAGAAATAATAGTATTTGGCAGTTTTCACCTGATTAAAATGTATCTGTGTAGGGGAAAGAGATTTGGGGGTTTAAATTAAAAAGAAAAATAAATTCCATTTGCAGAGAATTCTTGATTTTTTCTTCTATCATTAAAAGAAAACTGTCAAAAATTTTAGAACTTTTTCAAGTTCTTCTTCCACTTCTTTTCTACATGACCTGAATATGACCCAAACTTGCAAAACAATGTTTGTCGTTCCAAGACTACAGTTTTTATGTAGGCTTCGATTCAATTCACTAAATTTTTTTGAAATATTCATTTTTATCTATAACTACACAATTCCCACAAAGTATGTTTGCTAGTCTTGTCCTAGAGTGATGGAAAAATATGGTTCATCAGTATTCAGTGGTTCTTCCCATTGAGCTGTGAATCCTTATTTCCTTTCCATGTGTGGTTCTTCACAAAAAAAAACTACATAAAATCATCTTTAAAATGCATATATTCAATCTTAAAAGTTTTTATTTTACATAAAACTTGGCAATTCTTTCTGAAGTATGTATCTACTCTATTATTTTTTATTTCACTTTAAAAATTAGTTTAGGGCACAGGTAGAAACCAGACTATATTCCATGAAAATCCTGCAAAACTCCCACTGACTTCAACTAACCCCAGATTTCATCCATGTGTGAAAGTCCTTTGGAAGCAGTTCTCTGTTGGACAGGGGTGAACTGCTGAAATTGGTATGCTTTAATGAGACTGCTATAGTCTGTCTACCCAAAACACATTCATCCTGTTTCATCTGATGTTTATCACATTCCCCTACTCTAGAATTTCTTTCTCTCCTGAAAAATTTTCCATTCCTTGCCCACATTAAGAAAAAATTTTCCTTCTCATCAGGAATGCCATACTTAACCCTTGATATTTCTTCTTTAATTTCTTCTGCCATATTCCATCTAATAAGATTTGTGGCAGAAAAAGGTCACCTAAGTTCTTATTACACTAAGAAAGTTTAAAGAGATTCTCTCAAAACTCACTTAAGGGTAATTAGAAAAAGAAACCGAGAAAAACAAAGAAACAGATGATAACCAAAGGGACAAAGCACAAAAAAGACGAAATGCATACCAAATATTATGCCCATGCAAAAAAAACCCACTTCTGTTCACATTTGAATGCAGAAGTGAGAGTAAGATGGATGCCATGCAAGTGTGCACAAATATATTTTACAAGTCCCAAACATCTACAGCACAAGATCTTCCCCATAGTTTCTGTAGAATATATGCAGCAATTGCTTATACAAAACAGCAGTATTTTGGAAGTAAATGTAAAATCAATGTCCCTTTATAATGGGTGAATTTGTAAATGAGATTATCAGAACAGCCTATTAAAATGTGGTCTGTAATAAAAAGATACTGCATAATCTCCTGACAGGAAGACAGAAATACAGTATGAAGGCAGTCATTTGGCAGTTTGCTGACACTGCTGTCTTTTTCCCAAATTGTTCTCTGCATCGTGCAAACATTTTGAGAAATAAATCCAATATTATTTTCAGTTCCTCTAGTTTTTCTCAAATTTCTTTTATAGCAACAGATATTACCATAAAAAACATAAAACTACCAATCATACTAACTTAAACACATCACATAAAATTTAGCTGGCAGAAAGAGTAATAAATAAATGGAGAGAGATGAAGCAGGGGAAAATAAACTACCAGGAAGAAGAGGGATCCCTGAGAGACAGATTCTCAGCACTATCCCACAAGCTATCCCTGTATCCTCACAGACAATGGTCAATGCTACACAGAGAACCAAACTGAAATTATTTACATGGGTCTAATACATGCTTCTGTGAAGGCAATCAGATGACTAAGCCAAAAGAGCTATATCATGTGGTTTTAGATGGAATAATGTGAGATGCCAGCAGCTGGTAGCTACACTGGTGCCTGGATTTTTGTGTAGGTTCTGTCTGGTCATGGCGCTTCTGATCCTGCTGAATGGGGCCACAGCACTCCAGCAAAAAGGAAAATTCAGCACAGTGGCAATATTGGGTCCCAAATTGTCCTGTCACTGTGTGCTCGAGTTTCTCCCTCATGTATCAATTTCCTATTGGGCTTTAGTGCAGGTTTCTCCTCAAGATGTCCAAAAGCCACACGCTCATCCACTTCCATAAGGGTTCTAGGACTTTGTGAGCCAGTTTTCCCACAGCAGAGGTGGTTGAGCATCAGATATTTGCAGCTTAACCAAGCTGAAAATTCTGCCTGTGAGAGAGGACATTTCCAGCTGCCTCCAACCATGGCAAATGTCCTGGAGGAGACAAGTTATCAGAATGCAAAATGCCCCATAAATGAAGGGAAGATAGTAATTTTCTCTCTATTACCACACTGAGGACCTTAAAAATAATCATTGAGCAATCAAGCCACCTGCCCCCACGATAGCAGGCATATAATGCAACATAATGTTGGGTAATATAAGGCTCCTAAATTTCCTTAATGACTTTTTTTTTGTTTCTTTCTTTCTTAATTCCCAAGAATTTGAAACATAATAAATTTCAAAAAAGTAAGAAAAATAGAACAGAAACTGGTAATGTACTCAGAGTGGAAAGAAGGCTGGGTAATATATTCATTCTAATTGTATTAACCTTCCCCCATAATGAAGGGGGGGGAAGCCTACCATCTGTTTAAGTCATTAGTCAGTTCCATAATTAAAGGATTAAGATTAGCTCTAACAATTTCATTACTTTTCCTAGGAAACTGAACATCTGACTATTTAAAACTAGTCTAATGCCATTGAAAAGTGCTATTGATTATTTTTATCTTTCTTATACTTTGGGAGGTTGCCATCAACCCAAATTCAGTCCAATTGATTTATGCCAGGAACATTTCCTAAGTTGAATACCATGTCCAATACACAAGGAAAATATTTTTGTCAATTTGATATAAATAAAAGTATTTCATCAGCATACAGTAATAGTTTAACCTGACATGTTCCTGATCTCATACACTGCAGTTTATGATCAGCCCTATTTTGTATTTCCAACCATTCAAGAGCAATGATAAATAAAAGGAGTGAAAGGGGATGCCCTGCTCTTTTGCATAGCTTTTAAGAATCAAGCAATTAACCTCCTTTTAAGTCAAAGTGATTGTGGACTAAAATAAAGCAATAAAATCAAGGTGAGAAATGATAGCACAAGCCAAATCTGCTTAAAGGGCCAAATCAACCTAATCTTGTCAAATGCCTTTTTCTTCATCAGGGCAGCCCTGCAGCAGGGATTTATCTGAGGATCTACAGACACTCATTAATTCTACTGGTAATCTTGTTCTATCAATACCTGATCATTATTTATTAAATTCATTTAATTAGGATGGCAGATAACATCTATTATTTTATTTGATCTTGTAGCCAACATTTCAATGAGATGTTTATGTTGGCAGAACCTAAAGCGTTGTTGCAGCTCTTTGCCTGGTTTAAGCAGAACTGAGTAAGAGCCTCAGGAGAAGAGTCTCCTTCAACATGAGAAGTTGCTTATAAGGTTTAAGGGCTAACATTTCTATAAAGAACACCTCTAGGTTCTTGTATCTTTTTTAACAGTGCTTTTTTTCAAATCTTTCATCATATTTCTTAGTAGAGCAGGTGAGGAAGCCTGAGGTTACCACCTGCTACCCACCACCAAGGCCCCACACCGTCTACAAGTTGTGTTCCATGTAACTGAGCACATCCATAAACAATCCAGGGGGCAGGAAATGTAACAATGCTGATATTTGCCAGTAAAAGCAAGCAATTCTTAGCACTAAAGCTTAAAACCATCAGTGAGTAGTTCTGGAAGAATCTCACAATACTCAAGTGACCCCAAAGATGAAGTGGCAGGTGAAGCTCAGGGTTCTTAAAAGCAAAGTAAGGCACTTGAGATAAAATAATCTGCCTATCTATATGTAAATAATGAATGGGTTTGCATTAGCTATGAGCAAAAATTCAGCCATTGTGGATACCTTTCAGAAAATGCCAGCAGAGTTGTCTGAGGCCACACAAGGAAAACTATATTTCAGCACTGTCTGTAAAAGGCCTTGAGAGGAAAAAGTATTATGCCATTTCCCTAAGCCACCACATGCTCTTCCCACACACAGCATGTTGCAACAATCAGACCATGTCCTACAAAAGAGGAACTAAAACAGCATAGAGGGAAGGATGACAAAGACATGAAACTTGTTCAGCTGGAAAGGAAGACACATAGATTAAACTTTGGCATGGAAAAGACGTGTTTGAGGGAATACAACAGAGGGCAAGAAAAAGTTGGTATTGACTGTTGTCCAAAAAGATGCATAAGGAATAATCATTCTCCATAATACCAGGTGTTCTGAAGATTGGTAAGCCACCACTTTTAAACAGAGGAACTGTTTGATTTTGGGGGACAGTGTTTTAATGTATGGTAGAACTCAAAGCAGTAGGATACTGGGATGGTTAAATAAATTTACAGAGGCTAGCCAAGCTTACAAAGGCTAAGTGGCTATTAAGTGACTATTTGGATGATATTTCTATGCAGGCTCTGGTTTGAGGAATGCTTAAATCCCCGTTTGTCAGAAGCTGAGACAAAACAACAAGGAAAATAGTCATTCATACTTTTGGAGGGTATAAATGGCTAACCTTGCTTAACCTTGATTATCAGGATTTGAGTATTTGAATCTCCATTTTTATCTACACCATAACAATATTTTTCTCCCTCTCCTGATCACACAAAATCCATGGTTTAGACTTGATATCTGAAGCAGGTATCACGCCTTAAACAGATTTTTTTTGACTAGATTCTTTATTAGCTATAATAGGAGCTTAAGCACTCATTTTACACTGAGATACCAGCACCTAAGTATCACATATCAACTGAACTCAAACCCTATTAGAGCATTTATCTGACTAAATGTGTTTCTCTTCAAACACAAGGAAGATAGCATGAACATCATTTGTGGTCAATGGAGAAAGAAATGGTATTTGTAAAGTCCCCTCATTTTAACTTTATGCATTAACAAATTCAATCAAACAGACCATGTCCTAAAGCCTCCAGTCCCCACCCCTCAGAATAGAGGGAACAGTGTGGAGAGCTTAGATGAGATAACCACTGTGAGGTTTAAACACTGTGTCAGGTAAATGTTACCTTCAGTCATGTTTAAACAATTCAGAACAGGCAGAAAAATCCCAACTCCTTCCCTAGAATAAGGAATTTATTGCACCCATAAAGTGACATGTAGCATATGAATGTATGAGTGTGCACAAAACATTCCAGCTCCTGCAGGTTGGTAATATTTTTCCTACTTCACCAGGAAATGGAAACAAAACTCAATGCAATTCTAACATTAGTTTGCTATAAATTCCTAGTCTTTACGCTAATGGCAAAATAATGTTCCTCTCATTAGTTTAATGATCATATTGTGCTTAATACAAGCATTCTTCCCTCTTTTTTCCCTCTTTCATTAACTCAGTCTAATAGTTGCAGACAATTTTCTTTCACTATGAAGTTGTCAATCTTTCTCTTGTATGTAACATGCCAGTCTGTTATAGCACAGAATTAATGCAGTGCATTTATCAGACTAAGAACTCTTTTCATTTACTCACACAAAAATTAGTTTGAGCTATCTATAATGATGCATGTTAATGGAGCACATTTTAAGAAGAAAACATTTAGATCATTTACAGATTTTCTTTTTTAACTATGATATGTGCTTCCTTGTCAGTGTTTGACTTAGAATAAACTAGCTGACACTTGGAGAAAAGGAAAGGAAGCTGAAACTGATGCAGAGGAAAGTCCCTCAGCTCCTACTGAGCTGGCTGTTCCCCTGAGGCACTCAAAGAAAGACTTTTACTCATAGCAGTATGCAGCAATATAAAGCAGCAGCAAAGTTTCCTTCTCTCATAGTGATGCAGACTCTTCTTAGGAATATGAAAAATTAAAATAAAATAGTTCTTTTTATAAGCTAGATTTTAGAAGAAATCACCATCAATTTCACTGAAGGGATAAGGAAAAAGAAGTGCTGACAAAGGATGTGTCCAAGAGCTGCCATGTGAGACCCATTAGATGTTTAAGACCTCAGATATTTATGGGTTGACTGGAAATGTGGAGAAACTTTATTCTAGGCACGGGACCTATTCAGCCTTTCTGTTGGGATCTCCTACATTCAATGGTGTCACATCACTTAAGTTGACTTGCTGTGAAAGGACAGCTTGCTAACCTGGCTGTGAAAGGACAGCCCTGCATTTCTATTGACACTCTGAGTTTGCATTTCAGGCCCTCAGCTGTCTCTGACACCTTTCTGTCTCTTGCTTATGTTTATCCCAGCTTCTTCAGAGCTCACACTGCTTTAAAAGAGCAAAAATTTATCTTTGTCCACAGTCCTGCCTCTGGTCAGATGCAACAAAGCTGCTGTTCTTTTCTTCAGTTCTTTACAATAAAAGACTTTATCAAATGAAAATCAGCAACTGGTGAAAAAAATACCCATTTTTTTTGCCTTTGCAAAATTTAAGGGGTTGCTCTGCCCTCTCCCTTTGTTCTTCTCAGAGCTCAGTGACTGGCATTGTCACCCAAATCTGTTTGTTTTTCCCTTTTTCCATGAAAGTTTACATTAAGACTATCCCATTAAACTTTCCCCATTGTTTTTTTCCTCCCATTTAATGTACAAGAAAGAAATGCTTCTAAGTGTCCATACTTCAAGCCACCAATTCAGAGATACTGTATCAAACAGTGTTCAGTCAACCTGTCTGTAATTTTACTACATTTTGGCTTTATAAAATGAGGTGCTTAAGAATCACTGCTTCAAAACTGGTTTTTTAGAGCTGAAAGACAGTATTAAGCAAACTGAGAAACAAAACTTTTGTAATTCTGGACTGTGACTTCAGTGATTGCCTTTTGAAACAAGAGGCACTCTTCATCCCTAAAATACATACTAAGGTCCAAAACAATGCTTTTCAAGGCTGTAGAACATGGAAAGAGAGATACTAAATGGAGTTAATATTTCAAATTTCACCTGCTCTGTCACTTACATTGGGAAAAGGAGCAGGGCGGGAGACTGCTGTGACCTGAGTCTGGCTCCCTTGATCCTAACATGAAAGCATGCTGAGAAGGTCCACAGGAATGGGAATAACAGGCCATTTAGCTGGTGCTACCATAAATCTCTTAGGTATCTCTGATGCTGCAGGGGGAAAGAGGCAGGGAATAATCTAGTTACTCATCCATCAAGACTCCTTGTTCTCTTATGAAATGGGTAAATGACCCGGTGCCTTGTTCACTGCTTGTGTGCCTACCATTACCTCCTGTCATTTCCTAGAGCATTGGTAGGCATTTAGCTTCCCTCATGAGGACAGCATTGGTATTTTCTAAGGCTGGGACCAGTGCCTTTGTTACAAGGTCAGATGTTCCTTGCCCTAAAAGCACACAAGCAAACCACCAGCCAGCCCCAAACAACTCTGACTGAAGGGAGATCAGAAACAAGCTACCAAGAGCTACCAATAACTCTATCATGTGAAATGCACTGAACCCAAATAACCTTATTTGGGATTTTTTTGCTTGTTCTGAATTGTTTAAACATGACTGAAGGTAACATTCTCTCTCCCCTTGCAAATACTGGGTGAGGGTTTTTCCCATTTCCCCAAAGAGACAGATATTCACACTGCTCTGTCTTTGTGGAGCTGAGAACAAGCCAGGCCATTCTCTCACACATTGTTTCAACAAAACTGATTCTGAAATTTTCATGGGGCATTCAAGGACAAAGAAGAGGGGAATTTAAAAAAAAAAAATACTGTCTGGCAGGGCTGAAGAGCCCTTTTGAGACATGTTTCCATCACTTCCCCTGACATAGAGCTCTGGTGGATATAGCAAGGTCTCAGTCTTTGTGATCAACTAACCTTGCCCTTCCCTCCAGATCTCAGTCACTCCTTTCAGCCCCCTCTATTGCAAGAACATGAGCATTTTGGATGGAATTGATCCATTTCCTAATTTTTTTTGACTCGATCCACCAGTGTCACTCACACAGAGACTGGTTTCCAGCAGGGTCTGGAGGAGCTATTCCCATTCCTTTTCTTTAAACCTTTATCTCTCACCCCTCTCTCTCCTCTCTTTTCCCAGGCTTTGAGAGCAGAATAGGATTTCCTCTGAAATTCACAAAATTATCTCATGATGTTGCAGAGGCCAGCAGACCTTGGCTCTGGTTCTGGCCTGCTACATGTGCAGTTCTCTTCACCCACAGCAGGGAGGACAGAGAGAACCCAGACAAATCCTGACCCCCTTCTGCCTGGACCCCCAAAACTAGGATCCAGCTCCCATAGAGGAGCTCCCTGAACCAAACCATTACTACACAGTACCTCAGAGGAAGCTGTCCAAGGCTGATTTTATCCCATTCAATGACACTTTGAATACCTGTGTGTAGCCGTGTGTAGCCGTGGAAAACAAGCATTCAATGAAATCTCAGATTATTTCAGCTGCAAATGAAACACACAGCAGATCCTGGATGATTCTCCACACCATACTCAAGACCAGACAAAACTGGGCATGCAGTGCAATCCACACTGTGCTCTAGGCACTGGTATTCAGAGGTGAAGAGTACCAATTCAAGGGAGGCAAACTTCCAAACAGCACCTTTTTTTTTTTTGCCTTCTTGCATGCATGCTTATTTTTTTAGCCTGCCTTTACACTGCAATTCACCCATGTGCCTATCTCCCCAAAACATATCACATTTGGCTTTTCTCAAATGAATATGTATAAATATATTTACTTTAGCAAGTCAACACGTGTAAATGTCACTGTCTGCCACAGCTCACTGATTCTGCCCCTTTCCAAAGAAGAAAATGTAGTGCCATGAGAAAGGTCACAGGGCTGGACAGCATTGTGCTGCACCATCTGTGTTTTCCTTTCAAACTGGAGATGGACAATAGCTGCATGCCTGCTGCTGGTGTGAGGAGTTAGGAGAAGATCAGTGAAGGAAGCCAATGTTTATCTCAACAGCTTTCAGACTCACAGTGCCAGTTTCCAAAGCAGCTGAACTCTGTCAGAGTAACCAGCACTGAATTAAGAGGCAATTTGATACTTGTATTTTCATATGGCTTCTCTTAAGAAAGCAGATGCTGAAGCCATTTAGGGGGACTTGCTCCTGGATTCATACTGATTTTTTCCACACAAATTAGTGTTACTCAGGTATTATTGAGAAGAAAGCTGAGAATGAATCAAAGAAACTGCTTTTCATCACAGTGCCAGAGCAATACAGCCTGGAGCACAGCAGACATGAAAGAGCACAATGTGCTTAGTGAGATATGAAAAGGAGGACCTGTATGTGTCTACTATTCTCTTTTCCTTTTATGTGTGTATAACTCTCCTGGAAGCTTGAAGAAGAATGATTATTTCCCCAAAGAGACAAATGCACCATCTGCAAAACATTACAGGAAATGTGTGACCCTTCTGAACAGACCTACCCTCCAGAAGCAGAAAGCACTGAGGGCACCAATCCTGTGGGAATTGCTTTAGAGCAGAACTGTGGTCACCAAAGGTCACCAAGCCACAGCACACGACCTGAGCTGTTAGCCATGGCCATGGGTGATAAGACAAATCAGAATAGTGTGGTAGTACTTCACTATCAATAAAGGGTTAGAGTGGGAGGCTCAACTGGCAATGAATAAAAGGAGAAGTTCTAAGAGAACAGAAAAGAGAAACAGTGTTTACAATATGCTTTTTCCTAAGCACAGAAGTGATTGCTTTCTCCTAAATGTCTTTTCTCAGCATTTCCAATAAGGCTTAGGAATGATGGAGTTGCATGTTATTGCTTAAACCAAGGTTGAAGAAACTTCTGATTATCTTTTCAGACACAGACTTTTTATTCTATCTCTTCTCTAGTTGAAGTGCTGTTACCATGAAATTACCAGCATGCAGTTCTGACTGACTGCTAATGCCAGGCAACCACATTAAACTCTCTGTGCTCTCACCCACTGCCACCAGGTTGCTGTGCTTCACCCACCTGTGCTGCTGGAGAGAGAGTGAACTTGTGGTGCAGCTCTGCTCAGGAGATGGACTGGGAGGCAGGGATTGCACACCTGGCAGCTAAAGGAAAATGGGCTTTTCAGCCCCCTCCATACTTCAAAGAAAAGCAGGAAGTTTCAAGGCCTGCAGCACTGAATGTTTGCCATTTGATGGAAAAAGGGCTGGGATACATTCAGATCAATTTAAAATTGTTACCAAGTACCAAAACACTAAAATTCCTGAAGATATTGCTTGCAAGAAATCCTTTATACTTGATTTGAAAGCAGTGTTGCATCATCTGTATAAAGACATGTATTTCTTACCTGAAATCTATGCCATGCCAAGCATATTCCAGCAGGAGGTTTTGTGTATGGTACAGCTTGATTTGGGAAGGAGAAGTCAGACTGAGAAGCCCTGAAATGAGGAAAAAAGTAACTTCAACAAATTTTCTGTACGGCAAAGCCAAGAAAGCAAAGAAAGAGATTCACATGAGATACTCAAGTAACATTAGAAAATCACTAATTGCTTTCATGTAGCAGATTGCAGTACTTCAGCAATGACTTCATCACTGCTGAGAAAATGCTGAAAGAATCCTTAACAGGAGCAGGTTTGTAAGCCCCTTAAAAATCCTGGCCCTTAGGAGCTCAAAGTGGATGTTCTTTGCTTCTGTAACATGCTTACCATTCATCCTGTGCTCTGCAATGCTTTTGAGCCACTTCATGCTTAAAGCAATGTAATGATCTCAGCTGCAGGAGAAGTTCTGTTAATGCAAGTGCTGGAGGTCAGTGCCCATGATGAGCAGAGGGAGAGTCAATGTGAGGCTGGCAGATTGCTTGGCACATGCACCAGGGACATGTGAAGCCTGAGCTGAAGCAGCAGGGAGGGAGAAAAGCTGAGAGAGGAGGCTCTGGGAAAAAATCAGGACAGTTATTGCTCCCTTCTCATACATACCAAGAGACACAGTTTTGCAAGTTGCCTTTCTTCAATCCACCAGGATGGCTGCTTTGGGGAAAAACACATTTAACAAGTGTGCTCAAAATCACATCTTTTAAGCCCTTTTTAGCTGGAAATTTTCTATTCCCTCCCCACTGCCAATTCTCAGACAGGTTTTTAAACAGCTGTTTTTAAACTTTTGACACTTCAGGCTTCTCTGCAAGATGTGATGAAGTTTCTGACTGTATCTCTTGCTCATAGTCTGATCTGCCAGTCCAGTCAAAATTATGGACAGTTCTTGTCTTCATGGCAATCCTTTATGCTCACTGGATATTGTCCAAAAGCTTCTGCAGAAAAGAGATACCAGATACACAAAAAGGCACAATCAAAGAGCACTATTCATACACCAACTAGATCCCTTTGTCCAGATATTTCATAGCATTTATTTAACCATCTGGTCTCCTTGAACTTGTCCACTCCACCAGATTAAGAAAAATGTAATTTAAATGAATACCATTAAAGATCTAAATTAGTAGGCATTGATTGAATGCCACAAGCCAATGACTACAACTAGGAGAACCCTTTGCAGTTCATAACTTACCTTGTTTTGTTCCTGTTCATATGTTATCCAAAAAGGACTTTGATTTTTACTAATCTCCTCATTATTCAAGGCCCTTCAGGAAAAATTAATGCAAACATATTTCAACATATGGATTCTGTCTGTGGGTTAGTCACTTCTTCTAGCTCTTTGACTAACTATTATTTATGGCCTGTGAGTTGTCAATTGAACAATATGGCATTCCCATGCCTTGGCTGGATGTTTGCACTAAGCTGTCAAGACTTTCTGAGAAACACCATTCAGCTCCATCTGACACTTCTCATTGAATAAGCTTCAGGTCTGAGTTACCTGGATGAGAAACATACAGAAACCAGAGTAGTTGAAAGGGAGGGTGGCTCTTGTTACCCAATTCATTACTTGTGCCTAACCCAATTCCCTGCCTTACCAGTGTTCACAGACCAGAGGTATTTTTCACAGCTTCCCAGATGATTTATTTCATAACTTACAAGTCAATAACAAAATTATGTGTAGAGGAAGACCTGACTAAACAAAGGTTTATTGCTTTTTACCCTACTGCTCTCTTTCCTTGTAGTCCACTTCACCCTCTTTGGACATAGCTTGGATACCTCCACATGAATGATGCAGGTATATCTTCAGTTTATTCCAAAAATGAGGAAAAGACAGCAGCAGTGTTTTGTTCTTTTACAACAGAGCAGGCAATGAACTTACCAAAACAAAATGAAACCAGCAGGGACAGTTTCCCAGTGCAGGGTGCCAGGCTGGCTCCAGTAGGTGCCCACTGCAACATCCTTGTTCTGTGAAGCCTCCCCAGCACTCAGATTGCTGAGTGCCTCTGAGTCAAATAGAGTTTCACATCAAAATGAAAGCATCTTTCCCTTCATAAAGCTATGATTTCTAAAAGATTTTGAGGAGAAGCAACTGGTATACCACCAGTTTCTGGGGACATTTTATTTCTTATTTTTTCAAATTAGAAAAGTGGAAGAGACAGCCAAAGGGCTTTTATACCTTTTTACAGAGCAATGATAAAAGCCACCAAAATCATAATAGCTGCCTGTTTCCTGTTTAAAATGCTCTTGCTTGGCTTCAGAAAAGACAAAACAACTCTTTAGTGTCGTTTTCATCAGCACTGCCACCATCTGCACAAGCCTTAATTCATGCAGCAGGGATTTGCTGAGGAATTTTAACCAAAGTGGCACCAACAGTGTGTTTTCAGAGCAGACAGAATCTAAGAATAAGGAATTAAACAAAGGAGCTGAACTGGTTGACCCATGTTGCCAAGCCATCCCTGCAAAGTCTTACAAAGAAAAGTCTGATGGGGGAAAAAGAAAAGAAAGCCACAAATTAGAAAAAATTTCCCCCAACACCATCAGATCTGTTCAATGTGAAAAAATGAGACAGAGAAAGCATATATATTTATCAATTGCACTGTTGAGCTCCAACTCTTTTTCCAGACTCAATCAATAATTTTTCTCTTTAAATTCCCCTGTCCACTGTACAGGAGTCAGCTATGTTTGTTTACCAGCAGATAACCATCTTAATTAGACTACTGTATTGAAGCTCTGTTCTCTTCAAGCACAGAAATAGTTTTGTTCCCTCTGGCATTGTTTTCCTTGGAGGTGTCTCTTGCTAAACGGAATCTTTTCCTGTTTAATGAAACAGACTAATGTAAATGCCAACCTGTAATCTTTGTGCTCATGTCACTCCCACTCGAGTGAAACTAGACAGGACCCAGTTAATTAGTACAAGCCATTAAAACCAAATAAAAAACACAGTTAACAGCCAGCTTATTTATCTCTAAGCATCTCATTTCTACAGCATCAAAAACAATTGGAATCAAGTAAAATGACAGCCAATTTTTTATGTTTTGACCATGAAGCCTGTGCACACTGTAGGCAAATTCTTGTAGAAGCAGTAGCAAACTGAGAAGCAAGCCCTGAGTTACTAAGTGAGCTTTTCCAAGGCCAGCACATGCACTGTGCAGGAACCCTCACAGCACAGAGCCCTGTGCCATGTGCTGCTACTAGAGGTCTAAACCACTGTGGTACTAGAGTAATTCCAGCCTCATGTCTAGCCAAGGCCAATTCCCAACATCAACAATGCTTGTCAACCCACAGGGAGTTCAGTAACGATTCTGTAAGAGAAGGCAAAGCCTGACCCCTCTCTGTCACATCCTACTGAAGAGCTGTTACTTCTCATACACAGGCTCCTGTTTCCTGACTCTCAGCATGTCCATGCCATTCCTGTAACAAGCACCTAAACACAGGGCATTTTAGGGGCACAGCAGCACCATCCTCTGCTTAAAGATCACACCTTACACATACTCCTAGTAAGGCAATGTTGGGAAAGATGAAAATTTGACAAGAATTCTCACAGATCTGTATGCTTAGCAGAAAGATTTTTGAATATAGAATCTGAAGAAGGAATAGAAATGAAAGCAAGTTTTGATATAGAAGAAAAGAACTGCTGAGCCAGTCTTACTGGATAACCAAGGAGGCAAAGGATATGTTAGTTAGAAGGGGGTTTTATGACTTAGAGCAAAGGATAAACCCACCTCAAACAAGATGGTTTTACCAAGCAGAAAGATTCCACAGGCAAACAAATCAGCAAATGTTGCAAGTAGAAAAAAGGCCTCAGAATTTTCCACTGCATGAAAACCGAAAAACAACTTCTAGCTTAAACGGTAATGTACTAACTTTTAGTGATTGGAGAATAGTAACATGAATATGGTAATTACAGTAGTTATGATAGGCTACAGGTAAAAGTTAAGGTATAGATTGGTTCTTCTGTATTAAGATGCTCAGCAAAGAAAAGTATCTAATGCATTGTAAGCAAAACCAAAGGGTGTCCAGGCCTGCCTGCAGCTGGAGCTGACAGCTGTAGGCACAGGCTCTGTCACCCACGACCCTGGACTGCTGTAACATCTTGGATACAATAAACTGCATTTTGGAGAGCAGCCTGGAGTCCTGCATCCCTCATTCAGGCTCTTACAAGGCAAGAAGTACTCTTGAACCTTTGAGAAACTTGCTTTCCTGGAACAAATTTTCCATGGTGATAGGGCCAGCACAATCCTGTACTTCTGAAGAGGGCTATGAATAAAATAAATTTTCAGTGAAGAAATCTAGATCTTTCCTCCTTCTCTTTTAGGATAAAGCTACCAAAAGTGCATCCCTCTTCCAATGTCTTCCACCTGCAGGTTAAATCTACAAGAACCTTCTTCATGAAGCCAAACTGTGATGATCAGTCAGTTCTACACCTCTTCAGGAATAAGGAGCAACAAGCAGCACTACCAGGGGAAGAACCATGCCAAGAGACCCACCAAAAGAAAAACACTTTTCACTTAGTCGGTGACTGGGACAAGAGACTGAGGGGGAAAAGAAGGGTTAGATTGACAAAGTATAATACAATGCCCAAGTCATGCCTTCTAAATCTGGGCATTTCTGTGAGAAACAAGTAGTCACAAAAGCTAACAGAATATTTCTCTTCTGAGCATGCTTTGATGGCTGCCTTTTTTTTTTCTCAATGTTGTGCTCTTGCAGCCTGAGAAACTGTAGGCTTTCAGTGCAAGTTAAGATTGGCAGAAATTCTTACTCTGTCACTGGCATTTTGTGAAAATTTACTCCAGCAAACTGCTAGCTTTTTCACAGTCATTACCTAAAAATAAATTGAAGTAGATCAAGGAAGACAACACGTCTAGTTCTGCAGAGCCACAGACAAAGACCTTGGTTAAACAGCCATTGTGGTGAGTACTCTCCATCACTGCTCACCTCAGCAAAAGTAGGAAATATTAAGAGGTGGATAAAACTTTTCCACACAGTTTCAGCATCAACTGAAGCAGGGAGTGATGTCAGAAAAGCACTCATTTTAGAGTAGGCACATTCCACAGTGTCTGCACATTGCTTGTAACCCAGGGCTTCCACTGCACCCCTCCACAAACCTCTTGTACCACATTGGAGGCAGGATGTACCACATTGGAGGCCACCCAGCCTCCCCACAGCCAAGAGTTCTCCTTCCCCACCTTGTACTGATGACATTCTAAATATGGGCATTTTTCAGGTGCACTGTTTGGAGATGCTGGAAAAAGGAGCAAGGAGGACAATTTAGGGAACAAAAATGTCAGACTCTGTTATTCTCATTATAGCACTGATCATTTTAGGGTTTTTTTGGATCTGATCCAGCAGCCCTATTGTTGTATTGTATTTATTAAGTCTATTGTGTACTAAATAGCAGGAAGATGAATAAACACATCTTTGTTTAAAAAATAAAAAGGCAAATTTCATTTTCTCAGCAGCCTTGAAGCTGCACAATTAATGTTCTCCAATTCAAACACAGCATTTACTCATCTGTCCTTTCCTGTAAAAAATAATGATAATAGAAATAGTTGGATATTCTTCAGCTGCTTCCCACTCCAATTTGCTTTTTAATTAGTACTGATTCCAGGAAATTATGTGGCTATATTTTTCAATACAGTAGCCCTTATGTGATGTGACATTATACAATGACATGATCAACAAATGCCCTGTTCTGGCCCTGGAATATTGCACCCACATCCTTCATGCTTGCTTTCCACCCATGGTCCAATGAATGCAATTAGAAAATGAGTAAGCCTATTTCTATGCTAGTCATGTCCATGGGCACAGATGAGGTATGGAATCTAATTATGAAGCTTAAATGAGATCCTATATGACTCCCAATAACTTGGTCAAAAGCTGAATAAAGTTAGCTTTGTTCTCAAACATCACCCAGGTAAAGAAGTTCTGTTCCACTTACATGTTTGCCTTGTTACCCTCCAAGCCTTTCTCACCTGCTAAAGAACTCCCCAGCAGTTCTTCAAAGTCTTGAAATTGTTCCCAAGCTTTGATATGGTGAATTTTACTAATTTGAACTGGAACCTGCTTTAATTCTACAGCATTTACAATCCATTTTTACAAAATACGTCATTTATCTCTATTTTTTTCTCCTCTTTCCTTCACACATACTGAAATGAATGTACATTGGTCTAGAAGAAAGTGTCTAGATCTCAAGAAGCCCTAGAGGTAAGGAATGACTCACAGCCATCCAGCTGTGTCTGGGCTCCACATACAGGGAGGGCACTTCCCTCTGACCCATCCCTGTGAGGGTCCAAGAGTGTGCCAATTCTCTCACCTCCACACTGATTTGTGTTACACAGCCCAGTCACTCAGAACATGACAGTGCATAACAGGAAGACCTTTTACACTTTCAGTTACTATTTAGTTAGGAATAATAATTCCTTTTGAATGACAATGCACACAGAGATCATGAGGATTTATTGAGTATAACCTACTGTAGTCTATCCATCAAAGTGACACTAAGTCACTTAGAAGGTTCCTGCTTACTGGACTTAATGAACACTTCACACATTTCTGCAGTATTATTTTTGCCTAACAGATAGTCTCTCATGTGATCCTTAGGGAGAAGAACTTCCCTAAGGAGTAGAGATCTGCCTGAGCCCTTGGCAATCACAGCACATGCTGATATTTGATCGATGTTGCTCATTTGTCATTTCCCACTTGCTCTTTCCACAGCACACCACAGACTTTAGAATTAACATTTCCATGGTTATTTTGCAGGGCAATCTCATTACACATTTCACAGAAACAGGGGAACACAATCCCCTGTCCTTCTGACTGCCAGCTTCCCTTGAGTGGGCATCAGAAGAATAATTTCTCTTTTGCTTAAAATGTGAATGACAGTAATGATCTAATTTTTCCTTCTAGGGGATGAAACCAGTGTCCTGTCATTTTCAGCCATGTCTTTATCAACAGCCCTATAAATAAACAATCAGTGCTGCATATAGGTTTTACCTATAGAGGTCTAAACCACTAGAGGTCTAAACCACTTTCCTTTTACAAGGAAAGCCTTGTAAAACCATGGCTGAGGCCTGTTACTCCAGCTAAGTAGACTATGGGAAAGTGACTCAGCTGAATTAGAGGCAGAAAAACATGTTATATAACCTGAACTGTGTGTTCACATTGTGGTGTGTAGTGGTTGGTTGAATTATGTTTGTTATGTTTCAAAACTATGTAACTGATAAAGGCCTGACTGCTTCAAAAGGCCTGGTTTTTGCAATAAAGGGCATTTAAAGGCAATAAATAAAGTGCAATTTCCTTTGCACCTGACTAGGGGACTCTGCATTGTTCTGCTTTGCACAAATAAGTAAAACTCACCCTGGAGTAAAACAACAAAAAGTAAGACACTACTTGTCTTCCCTTAATCTTTTTCTGCATACCTTTAAAGATGTCTGTCATCTTCCCTTTATTATTTTTCAAGTTCTCCCATCATATGTTTGTGTCCAGTTTTCTCCTGAATAAGTGAGTCTTATTCTCTGTTCTTGCTCACAGCTCTATTATAAAACAGAGGTCAGCCCTTCTGCACTTCCTTGCTCTTATGCTTGGCCACCTCTTGTTTTCATTATTAGCAAGACAACTGCCAGGCCAAGTCAAAAATACTCCTACCTACAAGTCCTGAGTTGCAACCAAAATGTCCATGATGCTTTTTCTCAGATTTATTCTCAACATGCAGATGTTGCCTTTTGGGACAACATGCCAACTTCAAAAGTCCCTGTTGAAATTCAAAATCTCTATCAATCCCCTAGCAGAGCCACACTGTCCTTGCTCAAACAAGGGACAATGACCCTGGGAAAACATGGACAATAACCTAGTTCAGAGAAACTCTGGGGAGAAGTTCCCATTTTGTTATAAATTATCAAATTTGTAGCCAAATTTATAAAAATTTAACAGAGATTTATTAGATCAAATAAAAAAATAGAGAATTTCGAAATCCCACCACAGCCAAGACAACATCAGCCCCGGGTGCAGCCGCTGGGTGACCTTGGGTTCCTGCTGACAGAGTGACAGCGCTCCCCCTAAGGTTCACCCCAGTGCTCTTCCCAGCCAGCTTATATACAGTTTATTCTGCCTGAGGCAGAGATGACCACATATTTCTTTGTGCCTGCTTGCATGTAAAGTTGAATCCATGCATGTGCAGAAACAGACAAAGACAGTGTCCAAGACGCAGACAAGTGTCTGAGTACCCAGGTAGAAGATGTATTCACATGGAGTAGGTGATGCCAGCTCCTTGAGTACCATAGATTTAATCAGTCCAGGTGCATGGTCTTGTGAGCTTCTCGAGACATTCCATTAATCATCTCCAGGAAGATCCAGATGATACCTTCCAAATGCTGGTGCCAGAGGAAACCCCCCCTGATAGCTCCAGTCTGTCCTGTTCAGATCTGGTATTGTCTCCGCATTGTCTGGAATCGGTCACAATGTGCATAACTCCATTCCCGGTCAGAGCGACTGCAAACGTAGCTCATGGCCCAGGGCTTCCCCATTCATAGGGTAAGGGGTGTGATATTATCTTAACGCCGACCGGGAATTGGTTATAATGTGAATAGAATGCTGTTCCCAGCCAGAGTGGTTACAAACATAGGTTTGATTTTCTCCTAATATTTTAGACATACATATATGTATTTCTACAGCATGAATTATCTCTATCATATATAACAATTTCATCTGAACCTCATACATACCCAAACACCTGGAGAAGGGTCATCACTTACCACACTGCTGATTAGTCCCAGAGCTTGGCAAGATCCTTTATTCTCCCCAACATCCTACAAACTCAAGACAAACACAAATTCTCCCACCACCTTCAAAATACCACTCTCCTGAGGAAGGAAAATAAGTCTCTTAGGTTTAAAAACATCTCCTCTTTCCAAATTTTTAACAAATCACTACAGTTTTCCTGCCTGATTAACAAGACAAAGATTTGAGTGGCAAAGATCACCTGTGAAAACAGGTCTATGACCCTGCCCACATAGCTTAGTAATTGACTTGCTGAAGATGTCTCAGCAGCTTCTCTCTGTTTAATGCAAGGCACGGGCTCTGACAAAGTTGTCCTGGTGAAGAGCCTAATTACTGCTCTTATTTCTCTGGCATCCTTTCAAAGCAGCACAGCTGCAACAGGGATGTTTCTTCCAGACTACCCTGTAGCCTTTGATCTAAACCAGGCAAATGTGATTTGACCTCTCTCCTGTGTCCCCAAGTGTCTCTGCCTACTCTGGTGAAACAAGAGCACACCCTGCCACTATTATTGCCCTTCTCTGAACAGCATCTCTCTCCTATGACATTCTCTTTTAAAATAAACATTCTTGTATTTGATGAATATAAGTTACATTTTTTTGCCTAGCTTTTATACAATTGAACAAGTGTTTCCCAGTTAAAATACACCAAAAAATAATTTATCCAAGCAGCTTCTAAATCCTCTCCATAGTCAGGAAACAGGCGTGGTAACACCTTTGTCTGCAGAGAAAGGTGTGGGCCACTCAAGTCACATAAAAGATACCAGCTAGAATAAGAATGTGCATGTCCTGGAAATATTTGTATGTAGGTCAGAGAGTCTTTAAATATGCATTGAAACTATATTAATGTCACTGACCTGTCTGATCACAAGTGCAGCTGCTGCCTTAAACCATCTCAGAATTGTTTCTTCTGAGAGCAAGTATCTGCTGCCCCTCAGATCCTTCCTTTATCTGTAGACGGATGGAGGGAAATTATTTACTATCAGATGTTCAGTTATATTTACTGATTTTAATAAAAAAGGAAACTTGATGAAGGACACTTCGTTTCCAGTTAATGGCCTGCAAAGGTTTATCATTGGAGACATTTGACACCAGAGCTGAGGGGAAGTTTGTATTGCTGCTGTTCAGCTGTGCTTTGCCTCAGGTTAACTCATATATTTTGTTCTGGTGCAGCTAATCTCTGTTGTTTTTTGGTTTTTTTTTCCATGAGCATGAAATAGTTGTTTTCCTTGGGGAAAAAAAATAATAAAGACAGAAAAAACAACAAAAAAGCCCCATATGTACAGAGACAGCAAGGATTACTTGTAACTGCCATAATTTAAGGGCAAAAAGAATCCTCTTATCTCACCTGCAGAGTGGATTTAAAAAATGAGAGCAGGAAGAGAAATTACTTGCTGAAAGGAAGTTTTAGAGGGCATTATTAGGTTCCAAAACCAGATTTATGTAGCTTCCATGCTGTACTCGGATATCTTTCATGCACTTTGGCTTAGACAGATATTGAAAAGGAGCTGGAGCAGATACAAGTACATCACTGACATACATTCTGTCATGACATCTATATTACATGTTTACTTACTACCAGGTAAAATGGTAACTTCTCTCCTGATTAGGATCCTAAATGTACAGCAAAAAGGCTAGGAAATTATTTATATGAATATTTGCAGCAGGGAGGAGGTGCACACGTGTGTGTTGCCAAGCACACTACACCTGCGTTGGTAGAAAACATGCTGCAAAGGAGAGGGCCTGTCACTCTATTCCCAGCACCATCAGTGCTTTGCTTCTGTGCCAAAGGAGAGAAAATGCACTAGTTCAGTAATGGTGGTGCTTTTTGTAGGACTGTTCACCTAAGTGTCTCCAGGTACTGATGTCTCTGTGTTCAACTCCTTCTCAAGGACATCAACTAACCTGCTCCAGTGCCAACACATCAGTCCAGTGACACTGCTAGTGGTGCAGACATAGAAGAACAGCTGTGTTGGGTGCACGTGCTCTTCTGTAAAGAAGACACCTCACAAAAGCAAAATCACATCACAACCACTATGTAAAGAACTTCTTGTAAAGAACTTCTTGTAAAGAACTTCTTGTAAAGAACTTCTGTTGGTAAAATAAACTTGGGCTTGCACACACACTCCCTTGTAAATGGCCTGTGGCTCAACAGAACAATTCTGCCTCCAAGTATTCCCAGAAGAGCTAAGTAAAACCACCTTTGTTCATGTTCCTAATTCTTCCTCAGGAAGATGCCAGGCTACGCTATCAGCATGCAATTAAGGAAGGTGGCAGTCCTGCTCATCTAACTGTGCAATTAAGATAATGTCACTTTATATTTCCACTTCGTAAAATACTTTGAGATCCTCAGACGAAAGCTCTGTCCCAGTGCAAAGCATTCATGCCTTCATCAATGCAGCAGATGGCATGTGGTAGACTTGTTTGTGTGTGAGCCCTGTTGTCAATGCTTGTTGTAATTAGTTAAGAATCATCCCTTCTGCTGTTTGATAATGCTTGGTAGGGACTGGCATTTCCACAGGAGCAACTGTATCTTGCTGGCACATCCTTAGACTGCTTCCATCACTGTTGTAGCTGTGTAACTACATTTTGAAGAGTATTGTACCTATATGGCTGAAACACAACACAACAAAGGTGTACATCAACTGATGAAAACTAGAGGAGAGCTGGAGAGGCAACCTTGGCCATTGTTCTGCACAGAGCAGGGTGAAGAACTCCTAAGCATTTCCCAAACAGCTCATCTAACTTGTTTCAAGGACTGACAATGATAGAAGCCCATGTCTTGTTAAAGAAGCATTAGTTTGTATTGCATAGGAGGTTATCTAACATCCAATCTCAAATCCCCTTAGGGAAGTACATGCCTATTATTTCTAGTCTTCCTTCATCAATATTGTTTTCAATCCAAGGCCCTTTCTCTTTGCAGCTATCTTAGTATACTTGCAGATTATTATATATGGTACACTGTATTCTTTTTCATTCTGCTGAGAAATATGCAAAGAATGTACCTCTCCACTTCATCCATCTTTCCACTGTAGGACCATGACTGAATAAAAGGAACACTGGAAAAGAAAAAGAAATTTTTTAAAAGGCACAGGAACTATCTTTCAAAGTAATTGCTGTTCAGCAGACCAAGGCTGGAAAACAAGCATAAATGTGTTCTAATTATACCAGCCCCTGAGTTTTGTTTTGGGCTTATTCACATGAATGGGAGTTACAATGATTCTGCCTTTGCCAAGAGGAATAAAGCACCTTGAAACAGGCATGGATATATCTAGTTAAATAAAAGTAAATATATTACTGATGCTGACTGTTGGTAATCCACAAATAAATGCAAAAAAAAAAAGAGAATTTGAAACAAATTCGAGTAAATCATCTAAATATCATCACATGCAAGGCCAAGGAAGAGGGTCACCTGCATTTCTCTCATGGCACAGTGCATTCATGCAAAACACTCAGGACTTCTTTTGCATCTTAGAGCAAAATCTTTTGAAGATTTTTATATATTTGAATTGTTCTCAGACTCGCTTACAGGAACGCTACCTGTATTTGTAATTCACATTCTCCAGTTGCAATAATTACTTTTCTCCTAGAAGAAAAGAAGCAGTGACTAAGACAAAGGAGAAGTGGCAGGGCTTTGCTCTGCTCTGTGCTTTACTGGATTCCTACAAAGGAAATTAATTGCTGGGCTGAATCACACAGTAAGTCTGTTTGCTCCTATCTTGTCTCTGACAGGTACCAACAGCAGGTGCTTCAAATCCTCATAGACAGTCATGCAGCAATGTTCCCATAGAGGATGTTTCTTTCAAAACCAAGGTGCTTAAGACTAGTTAATGTCTTGAAGCAGAAGGGCTCAAATCTTTAATAATTTGCTTCATCCCAGCTACTGCAATATAGACATTCACTTGAGTGGAATCCTCTGCAGTCAAATTCAATACCTCAGTAATATTGTCCAAAAGAGTGAGTTTCATAAGTTTTAAAAAAAGGCAGCAAAAAAGAAAAAATCACATAAATTTGTAGTACTGTCCTCCATTTTACCAAATTATCCTAATCTCTGAAATAACAACAAATGGGATAAAGAAAGGTCTAAATTATACCCTTAAATGTTTCTTTATATACTCTTATTTTTCATTAAAATCCATTCGATCAAGTCCTAAAATTTCTACTATTTCCTTAAGATATTTTACATCTTAAATGCAAGCCTCTGTAAAGAGCTAGCCTTGGTATCTTGTGGGTAATTTCCTTGAACAATTTAACTAAGCATCAAGACCTCAGGAAACTCTCCAATCTATCTTCTAGCCAAGTACAGACCAAGTTAACCAAAACCATTCCTTGTTTATTTGTTCCTAAAATCTTTATGAAGCAGAATGTGAGAAGGTCTATGGATAGACAATTCCAGTGCTGAACTGCTGGAAATCTTGTCTCAATGTTTAGCCTGAATTTCCCTTGCTGCAGTGTGAACCCATCCAGATTTTCCCTATTTGTGTGTCATTACGTACCTATAGTGCAAACAACTCCTCCTAAACCAGATTGCCTTAGACATCCTTTTCCTGAGTATTTTGGCTATTGAGTAGTTTCAAAAGACCATTACAAGTGGGGTGAGCAGTACAGAGAGAGAATTTCAGTGTCCACAAGCACAATGTTGGCAGCGATGCCATGACTACAGAACTAAATATGCACAATGATCTGACCTACACCCATGTGCAACTTTGTGCACCAGATCCATCTTCCAAGATGATCCCCAGAGTTCCACATCCACTGGACACTGTGAGGGCCAAACCCAGGCTCTTCCTCTTCAGTGCTATTCAGTGGAAAGCCAGAATCATTGATCAGAGCAGTGAAACAAATACAAAAGTATCATGATTGCCTGAATTTTCCTCAGCATATATTATATACACGTATATATCTATATATATATATAGAGAGAGAGAGAGAGAGAAAAATAGATAGATAGATAGATAGATATAGATATATATAGTGCATCTAATGGGGGAAAAATTATCACAAGGCAACAATAATTCTTTCAGGATGGTGTCAAAAAGGCTTATTCTATTTTAAGTTTTCTATCTCTTCAACTCCTCCTTATTTTTCTAAATAAATATATCAAAGTGTCAAAAAAGAAGTTGCTTGGGATCAAAAGATAGCATCTTCTTTCAAGAAACAACATGTTCCTTAGAGAATATCAAAAGAAAGTACTTGGACTTTCTCAAAGTTTCCTTCAGAAATAAAAACATATGACAGGATGGTCACAAAAATATAGAAGATCCTTTGTCAACTGACATATTTGGATGCAGCATTTGGCAGAAAACATGCCATAGGAAAGGAAAAAAAGCCTGTCATAATGTGCCAAGCTTTCACACTGTGCCTCAGGCTACCCGCTCACACTAAGCAGGAGACAATTCTCTTTACAAGGCCCAGATCACCATTCAGCAAGAGGAACATCTCATAAAGACACAGTCACTAATTCACTGGAGTGTTTTGGTTATCCATGTAGGCATCCCTTGGTCTAGGTGGCATTCCCATGCTGATCTTTGAGCCCAATGTATTTAACTGGCCTTACACAAGTTGTACAAGGGTTACAATGGTAAAAGGCTGCCCAAATGCAGTAGTGTTTTAAAGTGTATTTATGTATGTACACACCATTTCTGTATGTACACACCATAGTGTGGCATTCACATTCTCTGAAAAAATCCCTTCGCCCAGGATTTTTCTCCTGGAAAGCTGAGAGGCCTCAGAGAAAAGGGAAACAATTTTATCTCATTTGCTTCTCCTGTGTTGTGCTTCTGTGGAATGTGTTTGGAGATTGTTTACCCACAGGTGATTGCCTGATTGGACTCTGGTGCAAGTTGTTTTGACTCTTTGGCCAACTGGGGCCAAGCTGTGTTGGGACTCTGGAAAGAACCATGAGTTTTCATTATTAGCTTTTTAGCACTGAGTATCCTTTCTGTATTCTTTCACATAGTATAGTATAGTATTCTTTAATATAATATAGTATAATAAAGTAATAAATGAGCCTTCTGAGAACATGGAGTCAGATGCATCATTCCTGCCTTCGTCAAGGTTCGCTTCAAGTACAATAAAATAGAACACTTTGTGTTGGAAGAGACCTCAAAGCTTATCTAGCTCCAACCCCTTGCCATGACAGGGAACCCTTCCCTTCCTTGCTCAAAGCTCCATCCAGCCTGGCCTGGAACACTTCCAGGATGGGGCATCCACAACTACTCTGTGTAAGCTCTTTCAGGGCATTACCACAATTGCAATAAAGAATTTTTTTCTGCTATCTAACCTAAACCTACCCTCCCTACAGTTTAATTTATGTGTTATTGGCAACTTTATGAGAGATGAGAACAGATCAGAACAGGGAAAAAAATGAGATTAAGCTGTCCTCCTGGGAAACTCTGAAAGTCTTCAGAAGAAAGATGTTACAGTACACCATAATATCGTTAATTTTTCAACATATTCCAAATAGAAGCAAGATATTGTCAAACACCTGATAAGGCCTTGACAATTACAAAGCTCCTTAAATATTGATGTGAACTGAGTGAGTCATCTTATTTTTTGGCTTAGCAATATTTTACCTTCTATTACTTTGAGAGTACTCAAACATGGAAACGGGAGCAGGATGCACTATCAACTGGGTAAAGTGCCAGAGAGAGCAATATGAAGAATAAATTGGAATCCAAATCTCATACACAAATTACTATTAACACTAATTTCCGCATATTACAAAGCAGCTTCTTTGCATGTATGACATTGCCTTTTGCACCCAAACATGACTTTAATTAAGATCTAACTTATTCATGACTATAATTCAGATCTAACTGCTGCTCTAGTCAAATGAGTATAATTAGTCCCAGAGGGTAGATCTAAGAGAACTAGGGTTTCCTTTTTACTCTACATTTAGGAAAGCACAATAGATGTTGTAAGATCCATCTGAAAACCTAGAAATGTAAAGAGTTTTACAGAGTTGGTAGGTAAACTCCAAACAAAAATGTTGTTAAAAAGGACTTTCATAAAGGCTCATTCAGCTTAATTTATTCTTGCAGACTACACAATAGAAGTGAAACAATAGAGGTGATTAACCAAAGTAAAGCTGATAAACTTTTTGTAATGATTTCCTTGTTTATTAGGAAATAGAACCACTAAAGTTTGTTTAGCCCATCCACACATAATTTTTAAAGGGATTAATGTGGTGGGTATTCATTTTTATTCCTCTCCTGCAGAGAATACAAATCAAAGAACCTGCTGCATAAGTTGTCACTAGCATAACCAAGCCAGAAGAAGTCCTAACAAATACTCTGTTATTGAGCATTCAATTATTCCAGTGTCCCCACTCACAGCATATTCCATCCAGAAGGCAAAACAATGAACACAATACAGTCCAGATGATTTGTTCTTTCTTCTAGTGCATCATCCAACCCCTACAGCTGCTTTGCTTTTCACCAACTCCTCCTTCCCACACACTTTGCAGCACATTTGTCCCTTGTCCACAAGGCACTAACTTCACCTTTCCTTGCCAAAGCAGTCCTCACCCAGTTCCCCTGTCCTGAAAGAAGGCTGATAGACATTGTTTTTGCAGCAAGGACCACCTCATTCCCCAGCTGCCCCAATGTCACATCAGCTCCTAAAACAAGGAATTACTGCTCAGGCCCAGCTTAAATTTTTATGTATTCTGCCCTGACACTGTGCTTGGTGACCCAGCGGTTCAGAGGACTCTAACTGGCATTGTTGTACCCTAAAACTGCCCTCTGGCTTGATCACTGATCATCTCTGAACTGCAAGGAGAAGTGTGAGCTTCCACACACTGAACACTGGGGACTGGTACTCTTCTGACTTTCACAGCTGGCTTTTAATCTATCTGCAGCTGGGACTCAACAATGCATGTGAGATCTCCAAGCTGTGTTTGAGAAAAACCAGACTCAAGAGACCTTCTGGTGTAAAATACCATCACAACCTCTGGTTCATCCAGAGGACCAAGATCTGAGGCTCTGAATACTTTGCTGTTTTCACCAGAGTTAAAGTAGCAGTTCAGGTGCTACATGTGCAGTCAGCCAACTTTGGTCTTCAGAGTGACATAGCTTTGGCCATCACTCTGTAGGTAATAGCAAATATTTTTCTTCTTACATTCATTAGAGATTAAACTTCACATTTCCCAAGAATAATTCCATAAACTCAGTTCCTAAAGCTCAGTGACAGACAATAATTGCTTTTTAGAAACAAGCACATGTTCTTAATATTAATTTAAATAGATAAATAGGGGTAAATATATGCCTAGTTTCAACCATATGGTAATTGCATCCTTAAACTAAAACTTCTCTCAGTATCTGTAAGTGGAACTTGTTTTAAGATGATTCCCAGTGTGAAGGAAAAGGGAAAAAAACACAGTCAGTTTCATAAGGGAAGAGGAAAGTTAAACTCACAGTGTTAGGTTGGCAGCTAATGCATGAGCCTTGTAAGGCCACAGCCAACTGGTGTGGTGCCCTTATGACAAAAGTGAGAGAGGCTCTTTTAAAATTGTATTTCAGAATAAATGCACACAAAAAAAAAAAAAAAAAAAAAAAAAAAGAAAAATTCTTGGTAAGCCAATATTTTTGTAGTGAACTCACTTAACTAGGTGATAAGAATCATGGTTTGATTCTGCTCTTAGCATGTTGTTCCAACTGTACATTTCCATCACTTTCTCTAATTTTCACCTTTGTATGCAAAAAGACAAACTCTCACAAGTAACCACTTCTTTAATTGTTTACCATTTCTCACAAGAAAGTCTCTTAAGAATGTTCATTCAGTCACGAACACAAGACAGTTACTTTTTATCTCAGTCACAACCCAAGGAATATTCAAAGTTTAAAAAGGAAATGGAAGGTTTTTTCAATTTCCAGAGGCATTTCTGAATTTTTACATCCAACACAACCCTACCAAGAGAAGACAATGTCACTTTAGGAGAAGTTAACTAGATTGTCCTTGCTAAATTGGTTTTGACTCAATCAGGTCTTAGGGTGATGTACTGCTTCAAATTACAAAAATATTTTCATCTAAGAAATATATTGAACAAAACATGTATGAGTTTCTTCACGGTAATGGACCCTGCACAGTGCTAAAGAAAAGCTAAATCTGAGCCAGGACTAAGAGGCTGAGAGATCAGAAATGCAATTTACATTGCCTTGCAGCAGGTTCAAGGCAAAGCTGTACTCTGTGCATCCTTTACCAGGTGTTGTGCAACACATCTGTGTGCATAGCAGTAGCAGTGCTCTGCTGGACAAGCAAGCTTGAACAGCTTGTGCTGCATAATGAAAGACAATGGAGAGTCAGCTCAGAGAGGAAATAAAAACCTATTAGATTGTCTATTTCATCCCCTTGCCACTATAAGACTTCACTCTATAATAATTTCATACCATTTATTCTATTCTAGTTTAAAGTGCCTGGGGTGAAGAAGCTTCCCCTGAGATATTCACAGCTTGATAGATCTCAGTATGTGGAAGCATTTCCTAATACACAACATCCATGTTTCCCTTTGAAATTTCATCCCATTACTCCTGGGCACCCACCCTAAATCAATATTTCTTTTCCTTCCATTATTTGTCACCTTCAAGTTTCAGCAACCCATCCCTTTTGCTCCTATTTAACAATCCTGTAACATGCAGCAGATTTAATCTCTTCTAAGAGCATAAATCAGCTCTTCAGCACCCCGTTTATTTGTGCCTTCCCCTCCCAATGTTTCATACCTCAGCTGAGGACAGGGCAAGAGAGGCTCTGCAGGGCCTGGGCTGCAGTGTCCCTCAGCCCTGATTCACAGCCAGCCCTGGCTGGGCTCAGGGTGCTCCACCTTGCAAATGGATTCTGGTCCTTTGCACAATGAGTAGTGCACAAATCCATGTGTAAATCCTTGCTTGCACTTTCTTTTCTAGAATGGATATATTGGCCACACAGCAATTTAGGCAGTCACGGGACAGTACAATTAGGAATGAAATCCACTTTTTCTTTCCATGCGTTTTGCTCAAAGGCTGGCAGGTGGCAGTGCATCCTTAGGAATTAGCCATGGAAACATGGCCACTGCAATTGTCATTTATCATTTTTTTTGTGTGGGAGGGTGGTCTCTTTTTCTTTTCTCCTTCCTCTTTCATTTCACATTTATTCTTTTTCATATTTGTTTTCCTTCCTTATCTCAAATAATTGTTCTCCCCTTTCCTGCATGGAAAGCAATTTAATACAATGTGTTTCACATCCTCTCTGCGCGTGTTCAGGTATGATGACATTTTTGGTTCATTTCTAAAGATCCTCTATTCTCATAGACATTCAAAAAAGTTAACCTGCAAGGTCAGTAAGAGAGACACTGAAATGAATCAAGCTGCTTTGGGCAAAAGCTGGAAGGAAAAGAAAATCTGAAGTAACCATCTTGCTGATGCAAAGGATATCAGCCAGCTAGCTCAGTCTGTGTGGAAATATGCATTGCTGGTCTTTGATAAAAGATCAAGAACTTATCTGCTTTCTTCAGGAAGCCCAGATGAGACTGAAAACACCGCAGAGGAAGAAAAAAACAACACTGATACCACATGTGTTTTGTCTCACCTCAGGCAGAGAGGCCCTCTACACTCCAGGTAACAGCAAACAACATCTTAGGGAGAGCAGTGGGATATCCCAGCAGCATCTTCCGAATCAGAGACCACTCCCATGCACTGCAGGCTCTGTTCCTGGGCTCCAGTGCTGGCTGGTGGGATGAGGAAGAGCTCATCAGGCTGTCACCTGAAAGGCACTATATGGACAGGCTGTAGAGCAGGGGAACTCCTGCTGCCCTCAGTCCAGCCCAGGGGTGCTGTGGGAAAGCAGAGCACTGAGCAGCTTCAGACACTGCCCCCAGCTTACATGGCTGGAGTTCCAAGAAGCTCCTTATTCAGGTTTAAATCACCTTGCTCTTCATCTTCCCCATCTTGGCTTTAGTGTATGAAGCAACTGCTCCAGCACTGGGCTGGCCACTGGAGAGGTAAGAGCAAAAGGATGTGAGGCAGCAGTTTTGGATGGGGACAGCACAAGGGTGGCTTTCTGGCAATGGAGGAAGCCAGTAGGATCACGGCCAAACAGGAAGATGATGGAAGCAAGCTAGGCACAAACAAGAGAAAAGGCATACAACTACATGGCAAAAGCAGAGGCAGGTCCAGAAGGAGAGGTGAGACCAGAAAGCCCTGAGAAAGATGTCAGCCCCCTTCCTCTGAATGTCAGACCTATGGGCAGACAAGTTAGCACAGCGTGAAAGAGCAGCATAGTGGGGAGGAAGAAGGCAGGGCACTCATTCTGATTCTGTCCTGCTGGCAGTCTCTGCCCATCTCTCATCTGCACAGCCTTTTGGTGAAAGAGAAATTCACAGCAGTAACTCTTGACCCCAACACCACAGAAACAAAACACCTTGTTTTTCAGGAATGCTGAAAAACATTCACCTAGCCCCATCACCTGCCTTCCCAGACACAGCTGTTGCCTCCCCATACTCAGCTGTTGCCTCCCCATACTCAGGGCAGGAGTGGAGACTGGCTGGCTTCAGGAGCACAGACAACCCCCACCAATCCCTCATCCCAGTCCCAGTCTTCCCAAAGCTGCTGAGATCCTGGCAGCACTGCAGACCTCTTTTCCCTTTGCTTCCACCAAACTCCAACACAAGCAAACTGTTGTCACACTCTGTCAGTCTGTGACCAAACCCCCCAGCTCTCCTCTCAGCCCAGACCCCAGAGGGAGCACTGCCAGCTGTACTGCTCCTAGCCCACCACTGCCAAGCTGAGCTCTGCCCAGCCTGCCAAAATGCCTTCAACTGCCTCCAGCCACAAAAATTACTCTGGCCGTTTATTTTTATTTATTTTTTTAGGTTTATTAGCTAATTGCTGTTGCCTCTTGGTTATGGCTGTGGAAGACCTTTACCCTTCAAGCACTCAATCTTTGCACTGTGATGCAGGCCCACATTTCAGTGCTTTAAGTTATGGGCCATTATCTTATTCCCTGGTTCCTCATCATGGTACTGATCCAAAATCAACGAAGGCTTTCCTCTGGCTTCAGCACTCTCTGGATCAGGCCGGCAGCCTCGGCACAGCAGCAGCTGGCACATTGATGGCTGCTTTGAGTGAGCTGCTACCCAGAGAGAGATCAGAAGAAAATGGCCAATAACATTTGGAGGCAAGGGCAGAGTTTATGGAAGAGATTGGCTGTGGGCATTTAAAGAGCATCATGAGGTGGAAAACAGCAGCTCCCTGAAGAGGTTCAGAAGTCCCTCAGAAGGAGATGGATGGCTAAAAATGTGCCCAGCTTGGCTGAATGAGCAGGCAGGGGATAGACCAGGTAAGAACAGAAGGACAAATGCAATGAAATTTCAGACCTAGCACCAAGGAAAAAGTCCCCAGACAGACCTCTGCTCAGCTTCTGGAATACCCTCCAAAAGAAAATAATGCCAAGCCATCAATTGGTATATTTATATGTAGATTTGACAAAGCACCAATAAATATTCTATTGAGAATAATTCTACAGTGACAAAGCTATGGATGCTTTTGTGGAGGCTTTTTGCAGCATTAGAGTATGTGATTTTTAGGATACTAACTGGAAAAATGACAATCCTTCCCTCCTTTGAGATAAAAACCAAAGGAGCCATGCCAAATTACTGTACCATATATGCAAATGCCTGAATGCAAATTATGTTGTTATCCTTGTGTATACTCCCAAGGAGCCATAGCATCTTTTAAGCCCTTTCTTCTCCACGTACAGTGGATGTAGCCATCCGTGACAAATTTGTGTTTTCTTTTCTGAGAAGTAATATACTGTATTCCTCAGTGGCAGAGAAGTGAATGGAGCTGCCATGTACAAAATTTAAATGTTTACACCCAGAGGGCAATTAAGTCAGTTTTATATGATAATGTTATAAATGAAATGCTAATAAGCACTGTAAATGGCCATGTAATCACATCCCATCATTTGCCAATTATTAACGAAGGGGGGGGTGGGTGGGGGGCAGGCAAGAGCTGAAAGCCAGCAGTAGAGCTGAAGATGATGTACTACTTTAAATGAGAAAATGCAGGTACTGTGTAATGCACAGCCCTGACAGAGGCATTTTTATACCAGAAATTCAAATTTCTAAGCAATGTCTGATTTCCCCTTGTATTATTGTGTCAGTAGTAGTAATAAATTTCTCTGACGCAGGCATTTTGTTACAAGTATTGCCAAGGGATTTACAGAGATGAAAATTGGAATTTCAAAGGAACTGAAGTGCACACCTACTTCAGGAGCTGCACAGTGCCCTGGGGGGCTTTGCTTGGGCTCCAAGGCTGCAGTATAACACTGTGCTCTGGAAACTGTTTAGATGCTTTTGTTATGCAATTGTGTCCCAGTGAGAAGTCCTTAAACAGAAATTAGTTGCTATACCCCTCTGCCAAAATGGTTTCTGGACAATCTCCCTTTCTACCACTTTGAGGGGCAGTTTTAGCCAGGTCTCAACAGAGTAAGTAGGAATTTACTTTCAGTAAGGGCTCAGAGCCTTAAGTCTGAGGGGATGCCAGTAAAACTTTCCTGAACATCATAGATTAAAGCAACTCAGACTGTGAACTACTGGGCACGTAAAATCTTTTTTAAAAAACTGGATTCTGGTCCCAGAAGGTTCATCTCATGGAAGAGAATTTGAAACACATATCAAACCACTGGGAACTATTCTTGACCCTGTTATACATGTGACTAAACAGAAAAAGCCCACAAAGACATCTTCCCAAACCAAGCTTTCTCTCAAAGATTCATGTGGGACCCAGAATCACTTCTGCTCACACTAGTCAGAAACCACAAAACTGCTCATCAGTTTGATGACTGAAGGTCAGAATTTCATCTGTTCTGGAACATTTTCCTGGACAGGCTCCCTGGGAGACAACAGGGAGGGAAATTGCTGGCCTACTGAAATGAGAAAAATATAATCAAGATTTACCAAACTAACAATTAAATGAATATACCTCAGGATAGCTACTACAGCATGAGGTCTTAAGCAGAACAGAAAGTTCCTTGACTCAGTCCTAGGGCTCTCCTGTGTGAGGGTACCATTTCCCAGTGCCAGTGCAAAGCAACTAGCAGAACACAGAGGGAAACATTTTCACATTGACACAGGCTTCTCTGGTTCCACAAAAGCAGCATACACCCATTTTGCATCAAAAATGCAGATTCAGGTGCCTAAGTGCCAAGCTTTTTTGCTAAAGCAGCAAAATTATTGCCTTTTCATCATAAGGGAGCTGTGTCTGGTGCTTTAAGGTCGTAATGCCTTCTTCAAGCCGTGAAAAGCCACATCAGATGTCAGAAGGCATAAAATTTAAAAATAATACCTCTGACATTCATTCTTTCATCCTTTGAGCCCTTAGAGATCACATTTTCAAAATCCTCTCCACCACTAAAAGAGATCAAGAACTTTCTAAACAAAGCCTGAGAATCTCACCTAACCATGCAACTCCAGAAAATGAAACTTTTTTTGCAGAAAAAGAATCAATGGACATACAGCAAGAGCTGGCAAGAGTGTCCATAGGTAAAGACTAGGAATGCACAGTGAGACTCATGTTCAGAGCTGCACCAGAGGACAGTGAGTGAAATATGAATTACAACACTATCCAAAGAACTATACCAATTTTATAGACTTCACTATTTCACAAAATAAAAGGCCTTCAGACACTCAAGAGAGTTTTGTATCTGAGAACCTAGGACAGGATGACAAAACTCACAATACTACCCATGTCATATTTCTCAGTCTGAGCTTAACTGTGATACTTCTGACTGGCTTTGCAGGTCAGACCCTGAATTTTCTGTATCCTCTTCCTTAATGGGTATTGATCATAAGCACTGGCCAGAAGACTGCAATAAACATGCATAATAAACAAATATAACTACTGCGTAGGAGAAAATTACTTGACATTGATGGTAATTAGTGGGCAATTTCCATGCTTACATTTGGTTTTAATCAAGACATGAAACATTTCTTTGCTCCTATTGTGACAGATGAAGCATGACAGACAAAGCAAGTCATGAGCTTCACCTCCGACTCAGTGCAAGTCAAGATGAGATTTCTACAATTCACCGTGCAGAGCAGGTTGTTATATTTTCTACAACTCAGCCGCTTTGGAGAGTAAGGTAACAAAGATTATAACAAATCACAGAAACTACAGAGCAAAGACTAGTAAGTCTGCCTGCCCCAACAACATCTAGTAGGACATCAGTACATACAAAGCCTTATCCTAGAAAGAGGCAATCTCCCAGCCAGGGAATAATGTGCTCTGACTCCATGACTCAGAATGCTGAACAATTGCTTTATTAAAACTATACTATATTACACTAATACTATATTAAATTACATACTAAAGAGATACTATTCCATATTACACTAAAGAAAAACCCATGACTGCCTCAGACAGCCAGGACACAGCTTTGAGTCATTGGCCAACTTTCACTGGTGTCCAGTTAACAAAATCACTTTTGGTAAACAATCCCCATAACACATTCCACATGTGCAAAAACAACAGGAGCAGTGAATAGAGATAAGAATTGTTTCTCTTCTTCTCTGAGGTTCTCACTGCCTTCCCAGGAAAAATCCTTGGGAAGTTGTGCCTGCTGCTCCCTGTGAAGAGAGCTGTGGCCACAAAGCCTCACCTATCTTTTAGCAGTGATGTAATCAATTCTGCAGCACTTGTTGTCTGGATGAGTAAGAAAATAGTGAGCAGCCCCCCAGCAACATCACCTGAAGTCAGGTTGGTTTTGAACATCACCACCCCTATGAGTGGGGTAAAGTCAGGGGGAAGGTTTAAATCTGGAATTTGCTTTTTGCCTGCACGTGTGCAGGACGCCAGGGCACTGTGCTGGCTCTGCTCAGACCCTTCACCACACTGACAGGCAGTGGTTTGGGCACGCATTTGATCCATGGCATTTGCCTTTGGATGCCTAAAGGAGAATACTTCTCCTTGCTGAACTCCACACATTCCCTTCCCTACTAGTAATCTAGATGAACTCAAATCTATGAGTTCTATCCTTCTACCAGTGGAAGGACCCCAAGGACTACATTGGGGTTTTGCTTTTCCTTCCAGTTCTGCTCAGTCTGCTTTTCTCACCATAGAGAGTAAAATAAAAAAAATTTCACATGGGAAGCTCAGACAAGCATTTAAAAGAGCAACACCACATTCGTTAGCTTCCTCTCCATGACCAAGCCAGACAGCAGGACCCATCCATACACTCAACATGCTCTCCACTGGCACACTCTGCTCACCTTTATGGCCTGAACTCTGGCCATACTTGTAATGAGGAGCACCATCCTCCACACACAGACCAGGCTTCTTTAGTTGAGTGCTCCTGGCTGGAGAGGACCATTGTTCTTGGAAGGCACCATCTCAGTGTTTTCCCTCAGGGCAGCAACAAGAAAAGAGCAAGACTACTGAGGAGACGCCCATACACCTCACCATATCCTGGAGAAATGTCCTGGCAGCCAGGAGCTGATGGATTCCACTGGAGGTCTGCCTGCAGTGGGCACAGCAGGGAAAGGTACAGGACAAAGAACTGCAGTGTTTCATCTAGTGTTCAGAGCACTCTGAAGGTGAAAACCATAAATTAAAATGGGAAAGAGTAATGCCAATGCTTCCCCTGCAGAATGTTTGCTCACTTCACACTCAGGAAAAGCTTTTTAAATCCTTTCTCCCATTGGAAAAAGAACTCCACACAGAGGAATTAAAAGAAATCTCTAGCATTTCTCTAACAGTGTTGAAGACCCATGTTAGACTAGGTGATTGTCAAGGTCTCTTCCAACCTTGATGATTCTTTGATTACTCTGCCGACGTGTGAACTTGTTTGCTACTAGAAACTTTCTTATTTCCTGTGTGAAACACTAGTACAGTTACAGAAGGAAACAAATCCCAAGGAGTTCACAGGAGCCGTGCATATTAGGGTAAAAAAAAAAAATTAACAAACCACGTGAAATAGAAGCCAAAAATCCAGCAGGGATACCAAACAACTGATTTGCTTAAGCAACAGAAGACAAATGGGAGGAAATTTCAAACAGGTGAAAGAGATGATGAACATGGGTTCCTAGAGTTAGGAAGCATGGCTTAGCACGTCTCAGACAGATGGGAAAGCTAAAAAATTTTATAAGATTTACATACAAGGCATTCACATCTAAACATGATTCATAAATTAAACGTGAGTTGCAAGATGAGAGAAGCCCTCTTTTCACAGGTTTCCCTGTCTTTCACAGCCTCTCACTGGCAGGCATCAAACCTAGCTCAGAGCCCAAAGGCAAACAAGCAGTCCTGGGCTCCTGCAGGGAGGATCCTGAATAAGTGAAATGTCTTAAACCAACAGTGCAGGGATGAGACAAGGATCTGGCTGCACATTCATGTGGGGTTTTCTGGAACATTAGCTGCAAGGAAAAGAAATAAAAGTCACAACATTTAGTTTTACTCACAAAAGGATGTCTTAGTATGCCCAAGGAACAGAACTGTTGCATAGATAAATGCTATTCCTACATATTGCCATTTCTCTCCAAAATGCACATCTTTAATGGAACAATGTGGAAGAGTAAGATGTGCATAATATGCATAAAATGCATAACAGATTCACATTTTCAGTGGTTGAAAAGCCATTCAAAACTACCTTAATTTCTCCTGAAAACATTTCTAGAATAACTAAAAAATATCCCATGCAATCAGAATACATCCACATCCCTGTAATGCAATCTGCTCTAGGTATAAGTGTCAGAAGGAGTTATAAGGTGAGCAATTATAACTGAGCTCCACATAGCCAGTGGCATAAGTACAAAAAATATGCAAGACTACAAGGGTTTAGAGTGAAGGGAGAAATATATTGTTTTTATTAAAACGCATTAGGATCTCATTTGTCTAATTCCCAGTTTAATGATGCAGCCTCTTGGCAGAAAAATAGCTTTGCCATTAGTTAACTTGATTGTGTTGAGGGGGGACTTTTTTTTGTAAACAGAAAAGCTTTAACATCAAATTGATTTTTTTTTTCTCTATTCAAATGAACAAGCACAAAGAGAAAGGTCTTTTTTGAGGATGTATTTTTATTGGAGAGAGACATTTTTGTCCATTCTCTTCTGGGGAAAGATTTTGTGGAATGGATCATCACTAATCTAAGTTACTTCTAATTGTAGCAGCCTATTTTCACAAAATTATTCCTGAGTGAAATGTAATTTCAATAGAAATGCCTCATTTATTCCTATTGATTTGAAAAACAGCCAGAAGATCATTGTCCTGAACCTTTTGCAAATTTGTTACTTTACATAGCAGTAAGTTATTGATGTAAACAGCCTCAATATTAACCAACTAAAAAGTTAACTCTAGGGCAATTTATTAAGCATTATTTGACCCAAAAAAAAAAAAATTAAGTGGGGAGAGTCAAGGTATTAAATACTTATCTCTTCCCTTTTTAATTTCTCCATAAACTATTTAATACATTATTTCTCTGTTTTGTCATGTTTAAGAGGAGCAAGTGCTAGAACACAGTTTTCATCTGAAAATCAAGAAACTGCTTTGAAAATATCAATAGAGTTTTATAGATTCATCTTTACTCTGGGTTTGAAGAAGCAGGGAAGGCATGATTATGAGAGAAATAAAGGAAGAAAATTAGGAACTGGGGAGAAAGGTGTTAGGATAGGGGGGAAATGTAGAGAGCAGTGCAAGCAGCTAAGGATCTTTTCCAAATCAGAGGCAGAAGATGGAGGTAAGCAAGCAGTGTGAGCAAAACCAGCATGCCAAGCCACAGACACACACACTGCCACCACCCCTACATCCTGTTCCAAGGAGGAGTTAACTTGCTGTGACTTTACAGCATTTCTCAAATTTTGAAATATCAGTCAGGGCTCACTTTCTGCACCATTTAACTCATTACAAACTCAGTTTTGCAAACTCACTCATTGGAAAATCTTTATATTTTCACATGTTTAGTTAGATACAAAGGGGCAGAGATGAGATTAAAATTCCCACGAAGCAAATGTTTTTGCAAGATACAGCTGTTTAGAGGCATGACCCATTGTGGAGCTCCTTATCAAACTGTTACAAGAAGTAGGTCACTGCAGCTTCAGCTATTCAAATGTCACTCTTCCAAGAATCAGTGACTGCTGGGTCTTGGCTAATAAAAGGCAAATCTCCAGCAAAGGAAAAAAAAACAAACAGAGAGAAGCAATTCCCTACAACAGGAATAGCAGCTCATGAAATGTTACTGACTGCAGTATCTGCTGACAGAAATTGTTGTAAGAAGTCAAAGGAGCGTAACTGGCACAACATCTGTCTTCAAATTACACTTCTGAGTTTCTCATACATCATTTAACGTTGAGAGAGTTTTGCTGGCTTGAGTAACCTATCCCTAAGATGTTTTTTCCTTTTCACTGTACAATACTTTCTATGTTTATTCCTAGGCATAGATTGCTATCATGCTGAGGCTTTTTGTTCTCCTTTACTTTACCCCCCACCATCTCACAAATAATAAACATTCCTGTCTTCTCTAGTGTGAAGAGGGAGGTTGCTCCCTGCTTTGTGGAGAACATTTGATGATATTAACAGGTCTTTGCATACAGTTTCCCTCCTGCCATTCTCACACAGGACACCAAGAACATGAGAAAAATGTGAAATGCAATAGACTTGTGTGTGTGTCATCCACTGCCTCTCTAGCTAGGGCAGACTAACATCAGAAACCAAACCAGAGCCCCAAAGTTCCTGAGGCTCTGTGCTCATGTTCTGAGGAGCTCAGGGTTTAGCAGTCACTGACTCTGTGTAGTGAGGTGATAGGTCCCCAGGATTGCTTTGCTACAACCATACCTGGTACAGGGTACTCAACTTTCTGTGAGTTGATGCTGTCTCTCAGGGCTTTTCTTTACCAGCTGATACTTCACAACTGCTCTGCTTTAAGTTTCTGCTCAATCTGGAGGTGCTCTACAACACACTACAGACTTGCAGGTTAAAGAGACCAAAGGCAATCTAGTTGGCCTGGAATCAGTAAATATGAGAGGAGATAACAAGGAATGCTCTTCTTTCCTTTTTGTGTTATCATTGCTTGGCAATGAACTATCTCCCCTGTATCCTCTAAAGTTGAGGGATCTTGGGTGCTTAGTAAACAATTTGAAAAATCAGGCCAGTGGCAAGTAAGACTGCTTAAACCTGTTCTATAAAGAGTTAACTGAACTTTTTAATGGATACAGAAGTGCTGCCTTTTTAAAATGTAAGAACTTTAACTCTTTTGATACCTTCACATACTCTGAGCTCCAAGGAAAAAAAAACCAGAGAAAAGCAGAAGCAAAAGGTACTTACAGGAATTCAATTTGAAACAGAATGGTCAAAAAGCTCCTGATCTACTGGGCTTCCTGCAGTTTGGTTTTAACCTATGGCACAGCAGCAAGCTTGAAACAACACCAAGCTAATGGTGGTGCTGCATCCCACTTACACTCATGTAGGATGTCTTACCTGAAAATCCATGGCCAGGCCTCAGTTCCAGAAGGGGAATGCCAGGAAGAACCACCTGCTTCACTGTGGAACAAACACAGGACTTTGCCTTGGCCAATAGGGATGTTATGAAGTCTGAAATTACAGCCTTTAAAGCCATCCATGCAAATGAGAGTGCAGAGCACTGCTTCGGCCTCACTGCCCTGGAACATCCCCAGAACCACACAAACCTTCTCTGTGCTATTCCATTCATTTACTGCCCCTACCGCCTGCAAGCAGAGGGGAGCCAAACCCCAAGGATTCTGACTAGGAGGTCACTGAAGAAAAAGTGATTATTTTTTTCCTTTTCTTGTCACTTACTGGTATTTGACAATAATTCTCAACAACTCCAGCTCCAGCACAGGCTTTCCTGCCTTTCCCCAGAGCCAGGGGATTCCCACCTTGAAAGCAGCTTACTCCAGGGCTGATTTTGGAAGGACAGGCCTTTACATGAAGACTATCTCGCTACAGACACATAGGGATTTTTATTCAGAGCAATGCTGTACTCTTCAAAACTGCAACTGCTTCTTAAGTTTGCCTCTTTTTGTGCAAAACCAGCACACACTTCTACGGAGAATAAAAGTTTTTCATATAAGAGAGCACCTATTTGCATTTTCAACTGGCTTTTTAATTGCTCAGTCTATGCTCCCGAAAAACCCAGCTTATTCCTTCTTGCTGCCAAGGAGTTTATTACACATGCAAAGGGCATCTGTATGGCCTTTGTCCATGGAAAAAAACAAATAATGGCATCAGATAAAAAGAAAAAACAATCTCCTCATATTGCAGTACAACATAGAGCACTATAAAAGCAAAACATGATATTACTCCTCAGCACAAAGTCATTTTCTCAGAGCTCATATGGGTGATGTGAAATAGCCTTGTACAGTACTGTAATGATTGACAGACCTGAAACAAAATATCAGGATAGATTATATGAGCTGCAGGGCTCTGATTTCTGCCACCATTCATGGGATGAGCCAGGAAAGAGGTACTGGGCTGCCATCAGAAGCCACAGGACAGAAGCTTCCTATCTTTCAAAAGAGGGCAAGAGATAAGGTCAAGAATTTTAGCTCATTATATACAGATACATAAATTCCCAGTAAATACCATATATTTGTATTTTCAAATGTTGATCTTTATAATTACTAAGTGCCTTCTCTTTACTGGTAAATATAAAGTGTGACAACAGCAAAAGAAGTATTTTTCCCAACTCTACTCCAAGAAATCCTCTGATATAGCTGGTGCTATCAGCAGTGGTTCTCTGGGCACTTACTGATCTTACATGGACATCACAGACACCGCAGCATTCAGTGTACCAACCTGATTGATTCCCATTGACTCCTCAGAAAATTTACTAACATTACCACGAACTGAGAGCAGCTGCTCATAAGTCCTACATGCTGCCTTGACTGACTTGGAAATGTGCTAGTTCAGAAAAAAAACCTGACCATATCTCTGCATCTATCACACTATTTGCTAACTTATCAGAGTGACTCCTTAATCCTTGGTCAACAAAATAACCTTGAAAGCATTGCTGTCTGGAGCTATACTCCATCTAACTGAGGTGTCCATACCAGGAAGGTACTGCAATACATCCCTAAAACAGCTCTGGTCTGGATTCAAGGAAGTGATTGAGGCTTAACACATTTTCAGCTTTCACCTGCAAAACTTCTTTTCATTCTTGCTTCTTCATTTTAATTCTGCCTCCTTTCCACTTTTCCATCGTTATCCAGCCCACAGTGGTAAACATTGGGATATGCTGTGACAAAGATGCTACAACACATGTAGGTGTTGTTCCAGCAGAGCAGGAGATGGGCACTCTGCACTCCAAAAAGCCAGCAGCTGCCCTCCCAGTGCTCCAGGAGAAAGTTACGCTCTAAGCTGGGCATGGATTTGTGTTTTACTTATCTTTTGGTATTTATCTTCTGGTAGCTGCCCCACATCAGCTGTCTTACCCAGCCCTAATAGCAGATGAAAGTTGCCCAAGTACCATGACATAGTTCACAAACCATAACTTTGTACCTCAGCTTTCTCCCATCACTTGCTCAAGACAGATGCTACAGAATAATCCTCAGCTGAGGACTGCACAGGCTTGTCTCAACAGAGTGGGACTCAGAACATTACCAGATGCCAGGTCCCATTGTTGAGGAAATGAACAAGTCCCAGCTAACTTAGGTTCCCATTCTTCTTGTCTGGATATCGACCAAACCTGCACAATACCACCATGTCCAAACAGCTTGTTGCCACCTCAAAATCACAGCTGCCAACTGGATTTGGTTTCCTTCACCACCACTCTCTGGGCCTGGACACCCAGCCAGTTTTTTACTTGATAAAGAGCATTCCCATCCAAGCCATGAACAGCCAGTTCCTCCATGAGAGCTCTGTGGGAGACAGTGCCAAATGCCTCACTGAAGTTTAGACAAACAACACCCACAGCCTTTCCCTCATCAGCAGGTCATTTTGTCATAGGAGATCAGGCTGGTCAAACAGAACCTGTGATGTCAACAGATCTGTTGTATCCCACAGGAGTATCTATCCATTTCTTCAGTTTTACAGTGGCATAACTCTTCAGGTGACTAAATGAATAAAATGGTAACAAATAACTTGTTTTATAAGCTCTACTCACAACCTTAACAATTCATGTGTTCTTTGTACATTACTATCCCACATCTATATTTCACTGGAAGAAACCCTGCCCAGCTAAGTCACCCAGTTAAAATTAAAAGCAGGTAAAGCATTCTCTATAGCCTAGAAAGACAGAGGAGACATTTTATCCAAGATGGAAGGATATACAATTTTTTTTTCAAATAAAAGTCTCCCCAAAGGCTACTTTGCTAATCCTGACTTTCATTGCTATACCTCAGCAAATACTTGATCAAGGGTATCTTGCAAAAATCAACTGAGAAAACAAAATCAGACTGTTGTTTATTATTTTCCTCTTTAGATACCTTTTCTACTGTCCCTAGCAGCTTTGAAAAGAACAGAGAAACAGAAACACTATAGTTATAAAAGACACCAGAGTATTACAGCAGAAGCCAGAGGGTGAAGGACTATTGCAACAGTGCTGAGGAAGGTATTGAAAGATGACTATTAAGAAAGGAAAGTTTTCAGCGAGCTTCTGAGATAGGAAACCAAAATTTCAAGGGAAAGGAAACCATGTACAGATGGAAAAAAAAATTAGGAAAAGAAAGCATGCAGCTTACATCACAAAATTTACATCTCTGTAAAATACACCTATGTCACAGAAACACAGACTGGGTAAGGTTGGAAGAGACCACAGTGCATCATCTGGTCCAACCTCCCTGCTCAAGCAGAGTCATACCAGAGCACATAGCACAGGATTGTGTCCCCGTGGGTCTGGAACGTTTCCAGCGCGGAAGACTCTACAACCTCTCTGGCCAGTCTGTTCCAATGCTCAGTCACTGCACAGTAAATAAGTTCCTCCTCACGTTCAGATGGAACTTCTGTGCTTCAATTTCTGCCCATTGTCTCTGGTCCCATTTCTCAGCATTGCCAAGAGCCTGGATCCATCCTCCTGACACCCTTCTTTCAGATACTTGTTGGTACTGACAGGATCCCCTCTAAGCAGTCTCTTCTCAAGGCTGGACAGGCCCAGCTGTGTTGGAACCCAGGAAATTCCTCTGGCTGCCCTGGAGAACTCGAGACCCTGCCCAGGGGGCTCAGAGACCTTGGCACAGAGCCCAAGACCCCTGTGCCTTTGATTGAGCCCTTGGAAAAAACAATTATCAACCTCATATGAAGAATTAGAAGCTACGAAAGTTTAAGTAGAATAATAGTGAATTTATTATGGGGTGAAAAATAGATTTTTGGGGGTTTTAGAATGGGGGTTCAGGGGGCAAGATGGAGGAATATGTGTGTGTCCAGCCTTTCTCCTTCTTCTTCTTGGCCTCCATCTTCTGGGTGATGTTGGCACTTTTAGATTGGTTTAGAGTAGAAGCTCACTGTCTAACACAGGTGATAGGTATTGGAAAGTAGTTGTAAATATTGTACACGTAGTTTTTAGTATAAAAAGATAACACCACCCCAGGGGCAGGCAGAATGCCTCTGTCTGTCTTGCTGAACAGACCTCAGCAGGACAGGAGAAAGAATTTTATAGATAAGAAACAATAAACAACCTTGAGACTGAGAAATTAAGAGCTCTGACTCCTTCTTCGAGCACCAGGCCTTCTCGAAAAGAGACTTTCTAATGCATCTCGGGGTCACTCTGACCAGCTAGAGATCCCAAGACAGTTGCCTCAGATTTTCCTTGTAAGAGAGATGCTCCAGCCCATTATTCATTTTCATTGCCCTCCACTGGACCTGCTCCAGGAGCTCCATGTGTCCTTTGTCCTGAGGAGCTTAGAACTGGACACAGCATTCCAGATGTGCCTCACTAGGGCTGACTAAAGGGGCAGGATCACCTCCCTCGACCTGCTGGCAGTGCTCTTCCTAGTGTATCCATTTCTGTGTTTCAGCAATTCAAACAGGAACTGTGAGGCAACTCTGTGTGAGGCCAAACTGTTTTTACCAGATGGAACCAGATACAGATACCATTAGCTATTCTATTGTATATTCACAGCCTGATAATCACTACAGAGGTATTCCTCACAGAGGGAAGCTCTTTCCAGACAGCAGAACAGCAGCAAAATTCAGCTTCTCTACCTGCAGGCAGCCAACGACAAGTGATCTCCATATCTACCTTAAAAGGAGATTCCAAGACACCTGGAAGCAGAATTAAGCCAGTCAATCATAAAAAAAAGAAACAAGAAGCAGGATATAGGTCTCTTTCCAGCCTTCTTCCATGGCAAAACATGTAAAATAATGAGAATGGCATGTAGCCTCTGTATCATCAGAGCAAACCTGTATGAATTGTAAGGACAAAGAGCTGAGGAAGAACTTAAGAGGGATGCCCTCTGGAAACACAAGTGTCTTGCTGCTTTATTTTATTAACTCTAGAAGGCCCTCATGCTGTATGCAAATTCATGTAAATCAGAATGTATCAGTGACATTTTTTGCACAACTCCAGTCCAAAATGGAATAGACCAAAAATGCTACTGAAGCAGAGAGATTTCAATTTATTTTTTAATTATGAAGCAAGTGAAAAAATATTAGTAAAATGTGTCACTGTGGCTTGACACATTTTCCTTCCTCATAATACTATGAGATCTTCATTCCAGTATAACAACAGCAGCAGACCATGCTCAATATATTGAGCATCAAAATTTATTTCCATAAGACTTACCCAGAGGAGCAGTAGGTTTGACATTTACCAAAACAAGAACTCATTTTCTAGACTGTTAGCCACTGTATGCTTTCATTACTATAACCAGAGGTCTCCTGTGTCCTATCCCAAGTAAGTGGAAATTGAAAGGCAACAGTTACCTAAGAAGAGTTCAGCTTAACCACCTGGAGGAGGGACACTAACACTCAGAACCAGAAACACAATGGGGATAATGCTTACATGGTTCCCACACAGTCACAGTTTAGGGCTAAGCTGGGCTGGATGGACAGAAGCAGAACTGCAGTCAAGGCAGGCTAGAGCCAGCCATGAGAGCAGACAGGCACCCACCCAGTCAGGGAGCAGCAGAAACAATGGTCTTGTTTCTGAGCACAGGGGTTATGGCCTCAAAAAGCCCCAAAGCAGAAGGCAGGGTCAGAAATACACACAGTGGTGGAAAACTGCACCAAGAATGATGCCAAGGATTAAGGCTTTGGCTTGAGTACATTGGAGGTGGGGAGAAGGTGAAGAATTAAGGTACAGAGCCTGACTTAAATTTACTGTCATTCCAGCCATATCCAGCAAGAGACTGACCCAGAAGCATTGTCCAACTGGGAAAACCAGAATCAGCCAGTTTCACCATACAGCCATTGTCTTTTAGACCATTTCCCTGCCTTATTCACTGAAAACTTAACTTTTTTAATAAAAGAGATAGGGCTCCACTCAGCTGCAAACTCCTTTTCAAACATTGCTTGAAACTACCCTGGTTCACTGTTTACCTTGTACCTATGAGGCAAAGCAACATTCTAAGGAAAATAAGAGCCTTTCCAAGAAAACACAGCATATCTGAGCATAGCTCCTTAGTGCTTTACTTTGTACCATTAGCTTTCTGTCAGGATTGGATTTCTGATGTATTTTCCAGATTAAAAATAAGCAATATAACAACCTCTGTTGTGTAGCATTGTCATTGTGCCTATCATACAAGATCAGCAGAACATGAACCTTGAACTGACAGTGACATCTCTTTCAGCTGGACAAGTGGAGGAATGATTTAGTTCAGCAGGCAGTAGTCACTGTCTGCCTGGATACCAGCAACAAATGGAGTATGTGGAAATCTGCTTGAGATTGTCCTTTTCAATGCCTTTATCAATGATCTGGAGAAGGTGACAGAGCAGACTATAGTAAAATTTTTAGATGCCACAAACTAGGGTTACCACCCAATACTCTTGAGAGTGGGGCTGCCCTTTAGAGGGACCTCACCACACTGGAGGAATGGGCTGACAGGGATGCTATGAAATTCAACAAGCACAACTGCAAAGTGCTGTATCTGCTTGGGATTAACCCCTGCAGAGACACAGGCTGGGGACTGGCTGGTTGGGAGCAGCCCTGGTGGAAAGCAGGGAGGGATCTTGGTGGGCAGGAGGCTGCACAGGAGCCAGCAGTGGGTCCTGGCAGCAAGGCAGGTCAGCAGTGTCCAGGGCTGTATGAACAGGAGCATGGCCAGGAGATTGAGGGAAGTAATTTCCCCCCACTACTCATCACTTTTTGCACAAACTAGATAACCTATGTCATTTTCTAATCCCACATTAAAAGGAAAACATCAGTAAACTGGAAGAAGTCTGATGGAGGGCCAACAAGATAGTCAGAGGCTAGAACACCTGCTGAGGGAATGAAGAACCTAATAGGCTTTAAGAATTTGAAGATTTTAAAATTGCTAAAGAAATACAAAGCACTATCATAAGCTATTGGCAATTTCCACTCTAAGGATTAAAATTAGGTTAGCAACTGAGACAGGACCCTGCTCAAAGCATGTCTAAGTTTCACATTAGCAGTGAAGGCACAAGACACAAGGCACAGCCATTTTGCACCTGACAGACCAGAAACACTTTTATAAAGTGAAATTAATTTAATAGCAGCTCCCAGGTAGAGATTCCTATCTGAGCACTGTACCTGTGTAGTGCTCTGCAAGCTCTGATAAAAAAAAGCTGACAGAATTGAGAGCACCCAAGTGCCACTGAAGAAAAACACATATTGCTGTGGTAGAAGTGATCTGTACAAGAAAAAAGTAGATGAGTGCTTAAAGTTTCAATCTGAAGACCTATGATCTTGATGTAAGCTCAGTATCAAAGCAGATTTCCCCAGGCTGACTCAGTCCTTTCTAGTTTATACCACAGAGCCTACATTATGCACTAACTGCTCTGGAGTGTACCTGGCCAACCCTAGATATTTGCTTGCCCCATAGACACCATAAACATTAAAAATTCCTGCCACATAACACATGGAATAAAGCTGCTTCTCTTCCTTGGGGCCTGACATCTCAGCAGCCCATTGTGCAGGTGCTGCTGCCCTTGCACCTGAGGCCACAGTCCTGACACCTCCCCATCTCCCTGCCCTGCCTTCATTTGTGAAAACAAGCACTATTATCCAGAAAGGGGCTTATTCTGTGATTTCTCACTAATTCCCACATTCCTGTTTCTGTATTTAATTGGTGTTCCCAGCAGAGCAAGTCTGTGTGGGGTTCATGTGCCGCAGAACAAGCTGCTCAGCAGTCTGCAGGAGCAGCAGTACAAACAAGCAGCACAAGCACTGCCATGGCTCTGCTCCCACTTTGCCAAGTTCCAGTGCACGTGCAGAGCTCTCCCAGAGTCAGACCTGCAGCCTGGGAAGCACCAGGACACGGTGGGGAGGCTGACTGGGAGCACCTGTCCTGGCCACCCACCTCATGGTTCTGCCCACAATAATGACAGTGCTGTGATTTTCAATATGCAACCCAGTGCTCAGTGTTTTGGGGTGAGGGAGGGAAGTCCATCACATGGCATTGGCCCAGCTGTGCGGCCCCTAACATCCAGAAGCAGGGTTTGACTCTGAAGTGAGACAGTGCCCAGTCTACTCACCTCCTGACGTGTCACTGGTTCCAGAACGGGTGCAAGCCTGTGCAGAATACACAGGCTTGTGTACACTGTGCGTGCATGATCCTCTGAGTCATCCACTACAGGCCCTACACTGAGTTTTTGCCCTAACAGTCATTTGCAATCAGCATTTGCATTAACAGGATCATTATTTTTATCTATTAGAATCTGGAGAGGGGAAAACACAAATCAGGAATATCTGCTCTATAAAGTAGCTTGCAATTGTACTGACTGGTCCAGTTCACTAATTCCTCTTCATAAACTGATAAAAAATCAGTTTAAAAAACCACACTAAAATGAGGCTGTCCCTCAAAACAGCTGCTAAGCAGAGACATATTACTACCTGATAAAAGTAAAACATTGTCTGAATAGAGCTTGATTCAAGCTCAGCTTGAATCAAGAGATGAGGGATTACAACACTGAGGAGAAAACAGTCACAAGAGCAGATTCTTCTTTACCCACTTAAAAGAGTGTCTGTAATGGATATCATTCAGCCTCTCTGTCTTGATGAGAAATATAGCAGACTGCTGGCAGGAACACTGGGCCTCCCTTGATTCAATCTTCAGTCCAGAAAAAGGGGTTGAAAACATGCTGAAGCAAAGCTATTTTTTTGTTTTATGTATGCAAAACAAGCAAGTTCCATAAACACACTTCAGAGACCTAGAGTCTATACACAAGTAGTCCAGGATGTAAACAGAGCATTTTATGCCTGTTCAGGTGAGGATAGTGAATGTCTATAACCACCACCATCTTATGAGTTCAAAAGAGTGAAGATTTCCCCTTTCCACAGGGGATTGCAGCAAATGTTTCAGCTATGGCTGAATAGCATTTTTTGGTTGCAAAGACAGGAGCAGATCCTGTTTGAGCACAAAGTACTTTTCACGCTACACCCTGAAGTCCAAAAGCAGAGGTTAAAAGTGCAATAGCAGCATTTGAAATCTGGCTGGCCAGCACCTTCCTCTGTTTTCCAAACATGATTAGTTTACCTTCTTCACAAAATAAGTCACTCAAACAACTTTTCCACTGTGTATTTTCCATTTCTCTAATCTCAAGAGTGAGCTTCCTAATTATACAAACATTCTCTTTAAAAGACCAGGAAAGAATTAATTAATTAATAAGAGAAAAATTAATAAAACATTTCAAAAGAGACATTATGGCAAAGAGCCATGACAGTACTGCAACCACAGGTCCAGTCTATGCAGAGCTATTCTCTGATGTCTCTTCCACATCCATCCTACCTGCTTCTTCCTGAAAGGCATGGTGGAAGGTCCAAGTGGCATTGAAATAAAACCTGGGAGTAACCTGAGGAAGGACCAATTTGCAACAATTGGAACATTTCCTAGTTTACCACAACACTCCTACCTATGTCTCCTCCAGATGACGAGGTGAGGAGTTCAATCAGGCCAAGTCTGCTTCTTCTGGCACCTTTGTGGAGCCTAAGAGATATTGAGAGTAAGAAATACTGCCTGCTGAATGAAGTAGGAAACATGATTTACTTCCAGCTTCCTCAGCCAAGGCCTGTTTCTCAAACATCAAGTGAATTTATCTCAAGCACTAGTATACATAGCTCCAGTTGGATATGCCATTTATCTCTCCCAAGGGGGAAGCCTGCAAGTGTTTTCACCACTCTATATATTTATAAAATTCTACTAGATTTAGAACTGAGCTTAAAATTTCAGTTTCTTTTTGGTCTACTCCACAATCTGGGTCACAGACCTGAGAATATTTCAGTACACTGTGATTACCTGCAGAAACTTGACCTCTGTGCCAAAAAAGCATTAAAAAAAACCACACATAACAGGCACCCCTAAAAGAATTGCTTACGTTATCAGAGCCACTATTCTTGTAGCAATTCTGTTTCACTTAACACCTGCAAAATTCCCATTTTGTATTGGGCCAGAGCTCCTTCACACAAGGTACAAAGTGTCATCTTAGTTTCAGTACTTCATTTAAAACTTTTATTTTCATTCCATTCCCCATTCCCTCTCAACTGACATCCTGCCTTTCAAAAAGTAGGGTGTAACCTTCATGCATATCCACTCAACTTCTGCCTAACCTCTTACCTGAAACTTGTGAGGTCACAAATTATGGATTCCACTTATTCCTTAACACCTGTATATTTCTTTCAAACAAACCAGGATGGAGATGTTTTTATGAATTCAGTCAGTCTTCACATTCCCAGAAATATTTTGCCAGCCTGGCTCAAGTTTTCAGCTCCCCTACAACTCATAAATCATTCCCATGTCAGATCTGTAAATGGATAAGCCTTGGTTAAGGCATCATTTTCCACCTGTGGCTCTCCATGTTTCTTTACCAAGGAGGAACATACATTTATCTCTTTTAATGAATGATTAAGACAAATAAATTCACAATCCATAGCAAGCTCAGTAATGACTCCTACAGATGGCTGTTGGAACTCTGTCACTAATTCAGCTAGAGGGAGATCACCCTTTGGTACCAGCAATTTACACATGAGGAAAAATTACACAGATCTCTTACCTGGTTCTTCACAAAAACAAAACACTCCAGAAATTAAAAAAAAAGAATAACATTCTGCATATTACATTATTGAGTAGCAACTCCATTTTTGTAATAGGTTACCTGAGCCTCAAAAAATGTGGTCAACAAGACTTGGTTAATTACTATGAAATACATTTCCTTATAGAAAAGCAACAAACTGTCTTCCAGAAACACAGAGAAATCAAATAGTATGATACCATATCAGCAATTTTTTTTGCTTCCAACACCTCTCACTTTCTTTTTCTGTGGTCTTAGCTAAACTGTATGGGATTTGTGTTAGAAAAAGGGTCTCTCCCTCTCTCTAGCAGACACAGCCTGACATTTTTTAACAGCCAGTAAGTTAAAATGGGCATATTCACATTAGTAACCATTTTAAAAAGCATTGACGAGATCAATTAACTGCTGAAACAACTTTCTAAGGATGATAATGGCTATCTCCATCACTGGAAACTTTCAGCTAAAGCTGAAAGCAACTAAAGCAGCTAAAGCTGCTCCTTACTAAGTAGTAATTACATTAATGGGATTTTGTGGTGGTCTTTATTAGTAAATTAAAATAGATTATCTGAATTTATTTATCCCCAGGCTGGAATATAAATCTTCAGAGTTTACCACACTCCTTTAAAGGTCAGTAAATCTATAATTATATTAATTTATCCTGTATATTGAAAGCTCTTACCAAACCAACTTAAAAAAGCAGGTGCAGTTTTCCTCTTTGTAGAATGAGGTCCCTGGAAGCACGTACAAAAGTAGCAATTGGACAGGGGAAGGAAAACAGTTCAGACAAAGCATCCACTCTGAAATGTTTAATTTTATTAAACAATCGTGTTTTACATGTCATCAGACCTAACCCCTGAAGTGCAAAAATGTTTCTGAGGTATTAAGACTGGAGGAAAACAGGCACAGTATTGGTTGTTAGGGATACTGCCCTACAGCACAGTGGAATTTGCAAACAACAGGCCTTTATACAGCATGTGCAGGGTCAGAGAAAACTGAGAACAAGACTGTATTTGTCTTTAGCCTTGAGAGCCAAAAAGCCCTGATCATTAGCCAGTTCTGACACAGACACAGTTAACACAGGATGATGATAAATATCAATGAGGTGTTTCTAGGCCAATATGTACAGTACACGAAAAATGAAATTTAACTGCTGTATGTGTGACCAAAATCCCAACTGTCTATCCAGTCCAGCTTAATATGTTGTGTCTATGGTGGCCTCTCTAGTACCAGCATTTTTGTCTACACAGCTAAGCCACTGCCTTGTGCTCCTGTTTGAGGGCACCTGCCCCTCACATTTACTTCAGGTAAGTCAGATGTTCATCAGACTAACTAGAGGCAAAAGTACAGTACTGCTTGTAGCCTGTTATCCTTCTAGCTGCCCTCTTCCCCTCATCCATGCAGTGGACAAGTCTAACTCATGCAGAAAATCTGCTAAAGAAATCAGCACTGGTTGATGACTGTTCACGTGGAAATGAAAGTTTTATCTGAGAACTGAAAATCTCACAGGGCAAAACTTGCCCTTAACAATTAGTATATTACTGAGAGCTTTACTCAGTTGCCAAATTGTGCTCCAAAAATAATTTTCTGTGAGGAAAGTTTGGGTGATACTTGATAAATGATACCCCCACAAGCCAATGGAAGATATATATAAGAAAACGCTTCCAAATTACAAATAAGTAAAAGTCACTTGTTCCAAGCCTCTCTTCAGTTATTTTTAGCCAAGACAGCTGAAAACAAATTCCTCCTGAGACACACTTGTATTTGTGAAAAATGTAATAACAAAAAAGAAGTTATCCTTATCTTACTAGGTGTTCATGAACTTAGGAACTTTCCTGAATACATCAGCCTTTGTATTAAAGTGACATACTTGGAAAGGTTCTCATCTGCAGCCTCTTCAGCTTTTAGACCTTACTGAGCAGATGAAGACATCAGCTCTATTGTGAGCACGTTCATGGGCAAATGTCATGCAGTCTGATCGCAAACACAATTGAGATTCTCAACATTTTCTAGGCTTGTTACCAACATCACTCTGCTTACGTACAAAACATCATCTAGCAAATCTACAAATACAGAATAGCTGGAACAGAAGCTGGATACCACTGGAGTGTTGCCTTAATATTACTTTTTAATGGAATCATACTTCACAGATGAGAAAGGCAACCCCAAACAAAAAGTGCAAACAAATCATCACTTTCAGTTGAAAACTGGGTTTCGGATGCCACTCAGGACTGAACTGTTGGGCCAGTTTCTGTGCAGAAGGGTTAGAGAACACACAAAAAAGAAAATGCTTGAAATTCCTAGGACGACAATGCCTGAAATCAGCGCACTGGTGACCGTGTTCATCTGGAAAGGAGGTCCGTTTGGGTGAGCTGCAAGGAGAAGAAAAATTCTCAGGTGACACCTGGTTTTATCTCTCATGAGTGCCACACACTTCTGCCATCCCCTTCCAACACCCAATACACGGTATAATTGCAAGGAAGGAACTAAAACTAGCTTACCTCAGAATGTGCACCTGTCTACTTGGATAAAGCTCATCTAAGTATATTTTGAAAACAGTTATTAATTCTTTCAATATCAATCATGTTGGAGGATAAAGACATGTGCCTTTTGAGGCATTATCCCTCATCTTCCAGTGACCAACCTGTGCTACTCAAGGCAAGACTATCATTATCCAAGGACTTATCCAAGAACTTATCCAAGGACTATCAACGTAGATGTATAAGGATTTGTGGCCTAATCAAGTTAATGAAAAGATTTCTTCCCCACTGTCATTGTCTACATTTCAATTCAAAGTCTATATAAATCAGCAGACATGTCTGGCACTGGATATTGGACATTCTGGAAGCTTGTTGCACACCTTCAGAAAGGGCTTCTTAATATGTTTATCAATTCTCAGATAGGAAAGATGACATATTGAGTACTTATTGCAGATCAGCAAGCTGCACATGGACCAGTTCTGAGATAATGGGCCACATACACCCACAGCTGGTACTGTGTTTTCCAGCAGGAGGGGAAAAAAAGCATTTGAGCACCCATGAGAATCTGCCATTACCAGTGGTGGAGAGTGAGGTGAAATGACAACACAGTCTTCATGTGAGAAACCAGACTGCTCCTCCCAGAAGCAGCCCCCTGCTCTCAATACCATTAATCCCACTCTTCTCACCCAAGCTGAAAGGAAATCAGCACTGTTGATCTGGTCACCCTCCCCTTCCAAACACTGTGCTGCTTTCTGGCTGCTGCAGCAGTAACCTCACCCCACTCTACCTCTGTGCTCTCCACAGAGACACCAACAGGCAAAGGAAAGGCTTTTGCTCTGTGATGGGAGGATGCTTCTTTTGTTGGATGGGAAGGAAACATAGCAGCCATCAACACAGCAAACTGTGTGCAGCATATAAAGAATTGCTTTTTATCATTTTAATCATATCCATGGGTAGGAGCACACCAGGGAACAATTAATTACAGGGAGAACTCTCCATGACAGACAAGAACAGCAACTGATTTTACATGTTCTGACTTGAGTAGAGAAATGAACAAATTGCATCAGAGTTCAGAATCAGAATGGATTCTTTGTTCCACTCAGTCCTGTTAGGAAGAAATACAAGGTGGAATGGCCCAATGTACCACCTGATGATCCTTTCTTAGCCATCAGCCACTCCTTGTTGCCAGCAGAAAATAGTAACAGACAGGCTGACACAAGTGTTCCAAGTGCCCAAAGGAAAAGCACCCTGAAACTTAAAGAGCTGAACTCCCCTGCAGCCTATTTCCTTCACTGCCCTAGCAGGGCACAAGTTCCATCCAAGTTTTTCCAAAGGCTCTTTGTGAGGTTAAACGCTAGGAGAACAGGAGCTGAAGCTCTGACCTTCTGGCTTTGAGATGTGAACCAAGCTAGACTGCACCATAACAACAATTTTCCTATTTTACTCCTGTGTGGCATGGGAAAATCTTACTGTTTAAATCTGGTTTTGCATCATTTCTCTGGTGGCTGTAATGTACCCTTCACCCTCAAATGTTGTAGCATCAGATCTTCATTTCAATTTCATCACAGGAATTAAAATTTCAATGTAGATGGTGTTGGGTGCACAAATTAAACTGAGAATTCCATACTCACCAATCACTTTCTTTTCAGAGCATGTTGGTATTGACTCATTTAAGCAACAAAAATAAATAAAAATTTTAAAAAGGAAAAAAATCCCAGTGTATAGATATTAATCAAAATGGTTCATCCTCAGTTCTGCTTCCCTCATAAACCCTCTTATGTTTCTTGAAATTCTGATTAACTTACCAAGCTGTGAATTGTTGGTTGGCGTCTCATCTATATTAAAAAAAAAAAAAAAGATGTGTTATATTTTTAAAATACCTATGCCTACCTCCTCCCTCTTGAAACACAAAAGCCAGTAGTTGTAGCTTTATTTTAAAAATACATCAGGTCAACTTTCCACATTGACTAGCAGCTTTTAGCATCTCTGTTAAAATATGGACAATAACATTAATTGCATGTCATTGCTTCATTTTTAATACCAGGAGATATTAAAATATTAATTTAAATTTTTAAATTTAAATTGTGGAAAAACAAAACAATACCACCTTAAATCAAGAATATCTTAATTGAAAAGGTGGCCAGTCCTGCTGTCTCCCTCAGTAACAACAGAAGCATAAGCACAAGGTTATATGTAAGCCCCTTCACTTAATCATATTATAAAATAGTTCTATAGGAAAAACCTTGAGTTTTACAAGAAAAAATATGTCAGCGGCCATAAATTATTACAAAAAAGTTCTTTTTGCCATGCTCATTTTCCTCTTGGCAGTTACATAGTGGCTTTATATTCAGGCTAACATTTGTATTTTGTCTTCAGTTTTTACTTACCAGTGTCCATTTCAGAATTTCAATTCTTGTCACTGTTTTGGGGGCTTTTTGTGCAATCTGTGAGCACAGTTCACATATACATTTGTTTTGAGCAGCTGTCTCCCAAGCTTAAGTGAGATATCCATCAAAAGCTACATAATTTTAACTTCACAAGTAGGTCCCTGCTTTGTCTCCATACAGAGACTAAAGCATTTTCTTCTGTGTACGCCTCCTGTAATGACTTATTTTGGATTAACAAAAAGGAATAACATTTCCCTGAAAAGAGCCAAATGTTAGAAATATGAGCTCAGAAACACTCGGGAGAAGGACCATCACTCTTTTGCAGCAGCACTCTTCTGTTCCTACCAAGGCAGCTGCATCAGCAGCCCCACTGCCAGAGCAGCAGGTGACAGTCACAGGGGGACCCAGCTACCTTGAGGAGCCCCTGCAGGAGCTGACGTGCCCAGGCCAGCCCTGGGACAGCTGCAGCTCCACCCTAAATGAGGGAAGGGCACATCTCTGCAGTCCCACTCCTGGCATATGGACTGTGGTGAGGCAGGTGCAGCAGGTTTGATGGGCTCTGGACAAATGTATCTGTGTTAAAGCTAGACCAGAGCTAGCCTTGAAAATAGTGTAAGCGCTTCCATGCACCCTCACATCAGTGCAAGCCAGCGCTACACCCTGGTATTCCTCATCCAAAATTCACCTAAATTCAAAAAAATTATCCAAAATTTTCCAAATTTATCCAAAATTATTCATCATCCAGATAGTTTTGGTCAAGTTCTCACATGACCTTCCCCCTTTTAGTTTGTTAAAACAGTTTCATCAACCTCCTGGTTCTTACGAGTTTATTTTCACAAAGGGAATTGACAGCAGGACTAATTCCCTGTTTCTGATCCAGAAGATAAAGGGAAATGCAAGGGAGATTGAGGGACTTGCCCAATGCCAATCATTAAACTTGTGTCAGAATTTAGAATTGAATCCCATTTTTTTTCAAGTACTTCCCATTAAACCATCCTTCTGTCAGCATGAGCAGAATGCTCCAAAAGCACACTATGAAGATGAAGAAATCATAAAAGCTTTATCCACCCACCTTTAGAATATGTTTAAAAATTATTTTCCTTTTTCAGCCTTATTCATGATTTTATTTAAACAACCTCAACAGTTGTCATGAAATTATACAATTGTTTATACTTTCTTTGGCACCATTAAACATCCATCAGATCTCTTTGCTTGAAGCTATGCAATATTTAAAGATAATTGATCAGTATCCTTTTATTTTAATTTTTGAATTGTAAAAATAGCATCCACAGCATTTGAATCATGAGCTATATTACCTACCAGGGGCTGCTTGTATAAGAAGCTGTATCTAGTTTCCATTCCTTGCCTAAGGCAGCATTACTCCAGCACGCTTGTTTGGCTGAGCAAATCCATCACTCATTTCCCATATGTACTCATGTATGCAACTTTGAAGTTAGTTCTTCTCACTTTTCTTGGCTAATCAGATGGCAGCAACTCAAATGGGACCATGTATAATGAAAAAAATCACTCATTTTCATTGCAGATATGCTGCTCATAACAGAGCCTGTTTGCTTTAGAAATGGTCTCTCGTGAGGTGGCTCCCCATTCTCAAGGGTCAGTTGCTCTCTTTGTATACAGGTACAACTACTTGGTATTTAAAGAAGGATTTTATTCTCAAGTTTTAAATTAGATTTCCTAGACCAGGTTCAGTCCTACTCTCAGCATCCTAAACCTAAGACTGCTAAAATCAATTGCTTAACTGCAACTACTTATAAATATTGGTAATTTGTAAAACTTAAACAGCAGTCATATAAATTTTTTTCAGAGACTGCAGGTTACATTTAGAGCTGCCTTTTATTTTTTTCCTAAAACAATTGGCAATAAAAATGAAAATCATGGAATTTCACCCTCAATTAAAACTGGATTTTGTCCCACTGTTTAAAATTTACAATGGTTTTGTCCCATTTCTTTCTTACAGCTGAATCTAAGAATAGTGTGCATTAATTTTAAGCAACATGTAGATAAAAACCCAGAGGGAAGCTGGAGGAAATGGTGAATAGAAAGTGACAGTGAATATTCATTATCCATCCAAATTAAATTGCAACACTGAACACAATGCCTTAAATTCTATTATCTCCAGTGAAATCTGACAAAAAAAATGTCAACCCACTGAGTCTGGACTTTTATAATAGCCTTATATGTGTAACAGTATCCTACGGTGATTTTATTGGAGGAAGAAGCATGTGAGAGCCAAACAAAAATAGTAGCTCAAAATTTCTACCAAAGAAAGTAGTAAAAAATGTCGTAAAAAATATTCAGTAGTAGTAAAAAAATACTCAGCAAAAAGTGACTGCAAATTTACATTAAACTGCAAAACATTTGCCCAGGTTTATGAAATTCCTGCAGTCCATAGAGAAAGATTGCTTATTCCTACCACTCCTTGTAATGATGGGGCCAGCAGAGATTACAGCATTGCCCGATGTGCTCTGAGGGCGCCAAGTCGTCCTTCCACCAGTGTCTCTTCTTTCTCTGTTACTGCAGATCTGAGTGGTCAATCAAAACAATCACAGACTCAGAGTGGAACAGAACTGTGGCCTTTTTGTGCATCCTGATGTAATATGAATTCTTTGGTAAGGAATACTACAACTTTGATTTTATTTCTTAGTATGCATTAAATCACTTTGCAATAAAAGCATCTGCAATATCGCCTAGGAGTGCATCTTATAAATTCCTGGCTTCCCATTTTATTTTGCCTCACTTTGTTTACAAAGCTACATTACTGTTGTGTACAAGATCCATCTTATAGTATATTAAATTTTCAGTAGTTAATTTCCCAAAGCTATGTTTACAGACAGTTTTCCCCAACAAATCTGTTTTGCTTGACAATCCCTATTTTAGCAAGCTTCTTGAGTGAGAGTTTGCACATCTTCCATGGAGTTCTAAATAGCAATGACACACTAAAACAATCCTCAGCACTCTCATCTGGAATGCGCCTTTAACATTTGTAACCTACCATCTACCTTAATCTATGGTACTCAAGTGTGCTCCAAACAGGAGCATTTCCTTAGTTTCAGCTCCTTGTAAAAGAACTTCAAAAACCTCAGAATATAAAATGAATGCAAAATGAATTTTCTAAATGTGTAACATAAAAATATAAAATAGCATACAAAATTTCAGGAGTATACTGAACTGTCCGCACTTTAAAATTCTAAATGGGAAGTCATTCAGTAGGAAACAATGCAGTGTTCTGAAGAGAGCACAGAACTTTGTGTTTATATGTTTATTTAAATGTTTCCATTTCCAAAATTTATTTGTTGTTCCTGATACTCCTAAAATTAGTTAATTTTAAATAGACATAACATCACGAACTTCAGCGCAAGAGTAGGTTTCAGATGATAGAGGAGATGATATACTCTAAGGGGCATGATGTTTTTTTCACTGTGAGAAACTTCCACAAATTTTCCTTGTCAGTATAACACCATTTTCTATAGCTTTAACTTTTCCATAAACTATATTCTAAGATATTTCTCTTCATCACTGTGATGATGGATCTCTTACTACTATACTAAGAACATCAACCTGAAAGCCATCTCAAAGTTGTTACTTTTAAAATTAAGGACCACAAGGCAAAGAAGTAATTTCTCATATACTCAATAACCTGTGTTTTGCAGGTCTAGTATTATTTTATCTCCAGATGACAGTATTCATTTCCATATTCTTCATCAGTAGTTTCACATTCCTCCAGACACAAAAAACATTCTCACTTCAGCCTCTACAAGTCGCTTTCATTCTGTGCCATCCAAACTTCCACAACATTTGTATGCAGAACTCCAGGATGCCTATTTTATACCCAGATAATTACAACTTACTGGCACAAGAAAGGGACAGTCATCTGCTCTGCATAACTTCGTCACACAGTGAAGGAAGACCGTGGACATCTTCTGGTTCTTGTGCTTCACAAAGCGAAACACCTCAAAGGAAAACCGGCCCATTTGACTCTTGCCGTTTTCAATTATGGTTGTCTGCGGGTCCTTGTCACAGCTAGTTTTGGTAGAGAAGAGTGAAACTGGGATGAGCAGCTCTGTTAGTATTTTGAAGCTCTTAGCTGGGAATATGATAGCTTAAGCAGCAAGATCAACGCTTTAGTTCCTTGGAAATGAAAATATCTGCAGATATAATCTGCCTGCACCATTAGGCTGCAGGTTCCTCTGCTGAAACACATTTCTACAAAACCACTGTTTTGTTTTGCAGCACCAGAGCTATAACCAAGGTACCATTTAATTCCACTGCTCAAAGAAACTTGAAACCTGAAGCAAGAAGCAGGTATGCTAATCAGTATAGACAGGCAACTCCAAATGAAGACAGTACTTCTCCATTAGGTGTCATGGATAAAATTTAAGACATTGCCAGGATATTTTTCAAAGTTCCAATTCAAATAAATGTTATTACTGTGAGTAGAAGTAGGAGCATCTATTTATATTTAATCATTTGCTTAACTACTTTCCTGGACTGAAGTCTCTGATGTTTTATATCATTGTAATTCACCACATTCACCTTTGGTAAAATAAAGGCCAGTTTTGCCATTCACTTTAAGCATTTATGTTATCTCTGGTAGAAGTACTTTGGATATATGCTTTTCTGTCTTCATAATTCTTATGACTTGGCACCTCCTTCTATGTTTATGTTCACCCAAAAAGAAGCTCAGACATGTTATCTATAAGCCTAGCCCTTGGTCCTATCTACTAACAATGCTTAAACTTTCCAGGCAGTTTAAGACACTACTATTGAAAAAGTTTATAATTATTTTTTTAAAGAAGGACCAACAAAATTCTGGGTTTGCAAGAGGCCCTACCTGAAGAAAAGGTCATATCGAAGATCATCACTAGGATTGCCAGATGGTGTGGTGTAACAGTAGTCCATCAAAACATTCCACCTGCACAGGGAGTAAAGGGATAGATGAGGGGAGCTGGCAATGCAAGCATGGCAGGGGTGTGAGTGAGGTGAGATGAAAGGACAGCACAGAAAAGCATACAAACAGGTAGTGCAGGCTGTTACAGTGAAACTGAGTTACCGTGTTAAACAGGTCACATGCCAGGCATCCTGTTTCTTCAACTTCTTAGAAGATTAAACAGCACAACATAGCAGCAGAACTTTATAAATCAAATAATTTGCTTTCATGTAAGTCAACCACCACACCAACACACACTGCACACCTCCTCTCAGAAATCATGGCCACAAAGGACTAGAAATCAAAACCAACCCACTTTTAAAAGCCCTGGATTTTCTCGTTTGGTCCAAGAGAGGCCTATTCTTAAATAAAAAAGCAATATAGGATTTAAAGTCTAATTCAGGAAAACTTTCATAATGAGACCTGCAGCAAAATATGCATTCACTGCCAGGGACCTGACACCCTCCAGCTGAGAGCAGTGATTATTGAACACCAACCATTATTTTGAAATACAAAAAGCAATGAGGAAAGTACATGATTCTAAATCAGATAAGTAACAGGAGCTAAAAAGCAAGCAAGATAAGAAATAACACCCTCTATGGTACCTGCCATCAAGGTTGGTTGCTCTTACAGCTGCATATATTTTGGTTTTCAAAGGTAAACCTGTGCTTGGAATAAGGAGTTGCTGGCTGTAGGTTGAATCCTGTAAAATAAACATTGCCTCAATTGTAACAGAAATTCCACTTTAACAACCCATCTGCAACCAGACTGAGCTCTCAGCAATTTTTCTGACCCTTCTGTGTAGAATGATTGCTACTTAGTTCTCTGTAAGGGAAGAAGCAAGAAGTAATGCCAGAGAAATTGCCTACAAGTTTGTCTGTAAAGACTGGCTTTGCCCCATGCAACAATTTGGGAGAATATATGATTTAATAAGGTGGTTGGCTCAGTGATTAAGCAAAACATATCATTCATTGCCACTTCAGTAAGTCTCCCAGAGCTTACAGGCACACAGAGAAGATACTCCGGTTTTCTAATAAAGGAGATTTACGGGGTTGTCACAATGCACTCTTTCCCAGGAAAGGTTGCTGAGGTTATTTGAATTAGTGGAGTTAGCAATATTATCCATGAGATGTTATATATTTCAAACTATAGTCTGTGAGAACAAAGACATTCTGCTATGCCAAAGTGTAGTTTCTGTCGAAGTGGCTTATTGAAAATCACAAGTAACAAACATTTTCATTTAAATTGTAGTATTTCAAAAGAACTGTTTCAAGAAAGCTGTATTCAACACAAAAGTTGGGAATTCCCCATATACTACTACTTAAATATAGCTGTTTTACTGGGGCTTTTTGTTCAAAATCTCAACCATTAACATCACTTTACCAACAAAGCAATGAAAGAGATCTGCTCAACAGAGATTAACTGAGAATATCAAAATGCACTACCTGGTAAAGTCACCATTGTCAAATACAGTGCTAATACAGATAGCACAGTGACTCAGCATGTTGAGACCTCTTGTCAAAGTTCCAAACACTCGATATATATGAAAAAAACTGGTAGATAAGACTTCATCCAGGTTCATTGTGGCAAGTGAGACCATGGCAAGCAGCAAATGACAGCAACAAGAGGGTTTGCACCAGAGACCAAGTGATTTTTTTTTCAAATGCCAAAATTAACAGCATGCCCAATATCTAATCTATGCAATATCAGAGGCCTTCAGGTAGGCTTAATAATAATCAGATTAATTATACATTTCTATAACAGTTCTGCCACATTTTGCAACTGATTAAAAAGTGCAAGACCTTCACTATTACACTCCATAGTTGCTCTTTATTCTTTAAGAGTAGTTTTTATTCATTTAGAGAGATGTTTGCAAAAAGGCATAAAAGCACATAGCCACTTAGGCTCTGTGAAAGCCTATTAAACATTTTGCTATTAAACTCTGAGTCTACCATAACAGCTCTTCTCTTTCCTAACAATGACATGTACTAGCATCACAAAGTAAATCTAAACAACACTTTGTGACAGAAGACAGAGGTAAGCTTAGAAGATGAAGAGTCAATGTTAAGAAATAGCCATACAGCTAAATTTGGAGAAGACAGCTTGCAGTCAAGAGACAAATCTGTACACATCCCCTCACTAATTGCAAGGGTGGACATGAGCCTTGAGGCCCAAAACAAGGACTACTAACAGGGATCAAGCGAGCTCACAAGACAGCAGGTGTCCAGAGGCACTCCCAACAAGGAAAGATGCAGGCAGTGCACAAGCTATCCATGTATTTATCCAGCCCTGGGGAGTGAAGCAGAAGGGCATATCCACCACTGGAATCTGCCAGCCTTAGCAGTATTATTCATTGACAGTGCTACTCATTAGGGCTAGTCATGTGGCTGCTACCACCACTGGTGACGGTCAACTTGTAAACTTATACAGGGGTGGGCAGGATGAAAGCACATTTTGGCTTTTGGAGATCTCTCCAGGAAATAATGTGCTCAATATGAGCATCAATAGCATTTATTCCTGGCTGTTTGCTGAACCAGGCCCTGAAAGGCAGTCAACATGCAGTGGTCAATGCTTGGTTTGACTGAGAAATTTGCCTTCTTCATTCTGCCCCATCTTTTTTGATCACAGGTTTATTTAAAAATGAGAGAACTATAATCATCATTTTAACAGATTATAGGTTGTTATTTGGAGCTTTGCTCTTTCAAACAAACATGATTTTTTAGAGAATGCCATTGAAAAATGTCCTGTTGCAATATTTATAGCTCATTATGTTCAAAGCATAAAGCATTGACTTTTAAATCAGTTGCATGAATTATAACTCAGCAACACGATGGCATGAATAATAATGCAAAAAAAAATCGGATTCATAATTTACAAAAAATGATGCTTGATAGATTGAAAAATTGATATTTAAATCAGGTATTTAAAATGTATGAGTAAAAATTTTAATCAACACAAAAATATAATTTCAGGGATTAATGTTAAATAGAGGTCCTTGCATTTTTCATGTTTCAGTGACACCAACCCATTTACATGGTAAAAGCTTTTACAATAATGCATATTCAAATTATCTAAAACATAAGGAAGAACCATTGGATGAAAACTGTCATAATTATTAACCCTTTAAATCTTTAAAGTCCACACCTTAAGGCAGCATATACATCAGGATATAGATTTGGAACTGATGCATCCTTCACAACAACCACAGATGATTGAAACACTCTGATGAGGCTTGAACATAAAAATACCACAGCCAAAGTGCTACAGTTCATTGCTATGGGAATAGGTCTGGAATAATTTTATAGAATTCTACAGAGTACTCTCTGTTTAGGCACAAAGCACCTATAGACACACAGAGAAACATAATAAATGCAAACAAAATATGCACTCTGCAGTATGATTGTTATGGCTACAATTGATGGGTCACATGGCACTACCAGCTGGAAGGCAGAGCTGTAAATTGAGGAACTGTATAAATACAGGACAAAAAGACTGTGTCTGTCCTCAAAGACCAGCCATATAAACACAAGACAGCAGGTACATGCAAACAAAAAGGAAGAAGGAATTCAGAGAAGAAAGATGCCTGGAAGAAAGTCTTGGCTCATGGGGGGAGTGGGAAGAAAACAGCAAATTATGAAGAGGAATCTATACTTTCATCTGCTAAAACAGTTTGTAACCACATAGCGCAGAGATTAATTCAGTCCAGGTCATACTGTGTTTTGTACTCACATTGTAAAGCAACAAATTCAAAGTGCTGATAAATGTACCATTGTTCTCTCTTACAGAAATAGCAGCGGATGACCTACAACAGACCCAGAAACCAAAAAACCATCATGAAGAAAGATACCTTATTTTTGTTTTTGCATACTTCAGTAGGCTTTATCATTAAAAAACTCAATGAGTCATATCACAAGGAGTTAATTTATGCATTTGGGTTATAAACTTCAGAAACAGGAATTTATAGTGGAAATACTGACAGTCTTAACTATGCAGAAAATAATGGATGGTACTGGAAACACGAATCAGAAAAATAATTAGCAGAGAGGCAAAATGACAAAAAGGAACTCACTTGACATGATGTACAAAGTTTACTCATGGAAATATTTTCTCTTGCATTGTATATTTACAAGTTTCTATTTCATGAAGAATTTTTTTTTCTGCTATAATTTTTGAGAAGAAAACCTGAATTTTAAGGGAAGTTTTACATTATCTAAGGGTCTCTTCATAACAGCGGGTCTTCATAAATTATATTATCTCATATAATGACACCACAGAATTTTCTTTTTCCTTGCAATACTTCTTCTTTTGGTGCTTTTTCCTTTCCCTTTATTCTTAAACAGCCAAAATTGCTACAATGCTGTTTATGGCCTGCACATATACATGCTCACACAACCATGGGGATGAAACACATAGAAATGAAAAAGCACTTACGAAGCAAGCTGGGTATTGTTAACCAAGTACTCCAGTGGGTAGCTACAGCTAAATTTGTACAGAAGCCCAGGCAGATAGCTGATAATCGTTGGTGGGTCTGGTGTATCAATATAGCCTGAAACATTACCTATCTGTACCACTGAGGTATTTCCATAAGCATTGCTACCTCGAGCTGAGGATACCTATTGAGGAAGAGAGAAAATTACTATTAGCTGAAGTTAACTGTAGAGCAAAAGAACTTAAGGACACTGATGGTTTAGTCCATAATTTACCCTGAAGTATCTTTACTAAAACATTCAAAAATTATTTAGTTTAATAACATCTTCACTGTGTTCTGTTTTTCACCTCCCTGGAATCCTGCATATAAATGTCACAAGCTGTATCCCTGTTCTTAGAAGAGACTTGAGCAACATTTGAAAAGAATTATGGATCTTGGAAGCATATTTTTTTGGTAGGTACTTTTTTTCTCTATATTCCCAATTAATTTATGCAACTTATTGGGAAAAACTAAAGCTACTTTTCTATTAATGTTGAAAAGTATTACCTTACAATGAGCTTCTATATCCAATAAAAAGGCCAACACACAAGCAATTTTGTCCACAGAAACAATATTCTCTCACTGTTGTGCTTCAGTTTGGACATCAAAAATAAAGTACTTTTATAAGCAGATACAATCCAAATAGTTGAACTTTGAGCGTGGCTGTCTTTATATTATATATTTCTAAATCTTACATATAAACTATAAACTGTCAGAAATTACAGAGCTCAAAAGTAATACAAAATTAATGTCAATGCAACCTGAATTGCATCCACGTGCTATTCTGCGTTGCTCAGCTCACAGAGTGTGAAGAGCCTGCAAGAACACACAGTCCTCAGGAAAACTGAGGGACACTTCCCTGCTGGTATCAGCCCAGCCCCACTCTATCTGTAGCTACTGATGTGAATAAGGGGGCTGTTTGAAAACAACTGAGAACAGCACAAATTCCTTTCTCAGTAGGCACAGACACAACAGGGTAAATTAACATGGCACTGGATTTCTACTGCAGCCTTTCTTTTGTACAACTGTATTAGCAAAACAGATGTTCTCAGTAGCTTTAAAACACATGGTTTCTTAAAAAACTATTTGATTATGGAAGAATCATCCTTAGGTGCACATGAGTCGTAGCATTTTGCAGTAAGTAGCACAGGATGCACAGCAGGAATTTTGATTTCTTTGTCCATCAAAAACACACCTAAAAGACAGAAGCCGGCATGCATTTTGCCCATAGCATACCTAATTTTTTTAATGGCACAAAAACGTTGAAAATAGAATTTTCCAGGATCTGAGTTTTTGCCTAAACAGTACAGGCTAAATTAGGCTAAATTAGTACAGTCAACCAAAGCTTTTTTAACTTCCTCACCACCCTACTCCCATAAAGTAAAAAGCTGAGCCTTCTGTGTTACAGAAAGACATGGGTTTTACACAAGTTCTGCCTGAACTGTTGTCTTTCCTTTACTTTTATTGAAAATTAGCTTGAAGGTCTTCGCTGTGAAACACTGCCAAGAAATGCAGGGGATTGTAAAACTCCAGTGTGGGGAACATGATAAAAAATGCTCCCTGCTCCATTTTTGTCTTCACTTGGGGGCACAGCATGAATAAACAGAGAGGATGGAGGAATGTTTTTTATTATATTTTTAGCAGCTGCTTTGTCTTTGTATTCAGTGCAGCCTGATGGGGGACTTCATGGGAAGCTCCAATTATTTGGACTTATCAGACCAGGGGGTCTTTTTGTTTTGTTTTTTAAACATCAATCTCTTACAATTATGATCAAATAGCAAGTTCGGAGACTTTACAAGGTGACCAGCTACACAGGAACAGGAAGAAGTTGCTTCCTGAAAAATTCCTCTACTGCAAGTCATAGAGGTGCTACAGCTGGAAAAGAGAGTCCTGAATTGGCTGAACTGGGTTTTGTTGAAAGTTTAAGTCCTAAGTCTTAAAATAAGATTTTACCCTAAGTCACAGAGTGTATCAAACATTTCAGCAAAATTATTTGTAACCAAACAGGGGGTTTGTTATAAAAATTGACAGGGAGCAAGTACAAATAAGATTTTGGAGATAATAAAAGACTTGAAAATAATACATTTTTAAACTTTATTTTTAAGTGATTCATATGTACATTGATATCACTCAATGTGATACACATGAACTATTAAACTCTCCACTTCTTCAAAATCTAAGGCATGATCAGCAAGACTTTTAGAAATACCTTGGAACAATCTCATTCTTCCACTGAAAAAATACTTTAAAATAATTACACTTTCTAATCAGACGACAAATGTGTGTCCTACCATATTTTCTCAATAGTAATCAAGATTATAAATTACCAGCTTCCTGTGGTTTGTTTCCAACTGGACAAGACAAAGTAAATATTATCTATGAAAGATACAATGCTGTCAAGGGCATTCACTTGATCCTATGTATATATAGCCATGCTATAATTTCACTTTGATTTGGTCTTACCACTAAAGTGTTTCCACAGGATTCCAAAGTACTCAGATTGATGATGAAAATGACCACTGCTGGAAAGGTGTTATTATTGATGAAGCCCCTGCAGTGGGCATCCCCATGTTTCCCATTCAGTGCCAGATCTGTCTCAGAATAACCAGAAAAAAGAACTGTGCAAAAATTTATCTTCATAGTAATTGTCTGTACTCCACAGAAAACATTGATATCTCGCTCAGCTGCAACAAAAACACAGGGAAAGACATTGTAAGAAGATTTGAAGTAATCATTATACAACTATTATAGCAGTTAGTCTAGTGTTGTGACTTCCAATCAAATAATTTTTTAGATTTCAGTTTCAGGAAAATATTAGAGTATAAAGGTAGGAATTTCATTAGTCTGAAGAACAGATTTGACTCTACCATTTTTCTGAAGAAAAAACCAAAAGTTAATATAGTAACATAGCGTAAACAAGCAAGAAATATATTAATCCCGCAGCAAATCTTTTAGTAGCACATTTGTAAAATGAAACACTGCAATAGAGTAGAAAACAGCAAGTGTTTAAATATTTGGAGTCTGATTAAGCAGCCCCCTCTGGAACAGAAATTTCCAGCAATTTTGAGAAATAGAGAAGGCCAAGCTCTGCCCCCCAGCCCACTCTGGCATGAAAACTGGCTACATTTTTCTGAGTTGTCTGGAGTCCACTTTGTATGAGATCACAGTCTCAGGCTGTGCAGACTTTGAAGTACAATCACAGCATATCAGAGTAATTTATTATGATCTCTCTAAAGTTGGTTTTCCCTGGATTTTGGCTTTGGGTTTTTTTTTTTTTTAAGAACCATCAACTTGAGCTTTAATGAAAAATCAGTTGGCTCTTGAAAGACTACGATCAATACCACAAAGCATCTTGCAATCTTTCATTCTGTGCATTATGACAACACAAAAGACCTAGAAAGAAGCAGCTGTTAAAACTGATCAATTTTTGAAAAGCAAAAAAAGTGTCTTCGCCAATTTGACCTTTTATTCAAAAGCTTTGAAGATTGCTATGTTCTGAATGGAAAAGCATCAGGTTCAGATACAGGCACAAGCAACAGACTGTTTTCCTTTAGAGCTCTAACGTTGCTCTTCTTTAAGGTCTTCTTTGCCCATAGATGGCTGGGGGCCTGTTCTGGCGTTTCCCCCCAGTGCTTTACAAAAATACATACTGCATTGTATTAAACACAGACATTACTCTTTTATAGAACTAATTTATTACATCTGTTTAAAGATTAAGGGCTATTAAAAATTGTAGAACAACTTCAGTCAATACTGTACCATTAAGCCTGCTAAAATGAATTGTTTCACTTCGTAGTCACAGCAGAGAGGAAATGAAATTTCCATTACAATGAACTAGTTCTTCCCCCATGGTACAGGAGCACAAGTAGTTTAATTTAGACAGCTTTAATGGTGGCTTTCAAGCCAAAACAATCAAGTGCAGAAAATAACAGGCCAAACTTAGTCCTGAGCTAATGCCATGATAAATGTTACTCACTGGGTGTAAATCTGGGCAGAAAGGTACTGGAGGCGAGAGAGGAGTTGAAGTGATTTGGCATGAAATTCTCCTGGTTTGTACACAATCATAATCCCACTAATGTAACGCACAAAGATCAGGAAGCAGCATGCCTTCGTTTTCTCTGCAGGAGGACTATTACCATCCATTTAATGAGTGTACCAAGGTAGAGGGGCCAGCACAAAACAGGGAATGGCAAAGTGTGCATTGATGCTTCCTTGGACTGATGCACAAACAGATCATAACGAATTACAGGATGTAACAAAGTAGCTCAGGTAATTTCATAACTCACTTTAAGCCTTTTCAGAAAGCAGAATAATAACTTTACCAATTAACATATCATTACTGCTTGCAAAATTATCATTTGACACTATGGGAGATGAGACTTATCATACAAAACCAACTTCTGCGTGATACAGGAGGAGGATAAACAACCTTTCCAGACTTAAACTTTTCTGCCCACTATTTCATGAGGAAGTATTGCTGCCAAATTAGTCCATTCTGGAAATAAAACATTTTTCGTGCAGAAATTTATCTGAACCCAGTCCCAAACAGATCTAATGCCCTCTTAGATGCTAAATATCTAGCACATTTCTTGACAATTTGGGAGTGTAAATATTATTCCTATATAAGTTAAAAGAAACAAACCAACAAAAAGTATTTGCATTCCTGCATTAAAAGCCTCTGGTTTTCTGAGTCAGAGGAGTGATGGCTTGATGGTTATGGCACCCAGCTGGTGAAGTCTTAACTGCAAGGGCTCAGAGCTTCCATACAGGCAAATTTGGTTTCTTTCTGACTCAAATCACACAAGCTATCTACAGCCAGAAGTGCTCATGGATGTCTCTCAAGCAAGAGAGTAAAGCCCAAGAGGTACACAGATCCTACAGAAACAGAGACCATCTCGAATTATGGGCAGACTCATGGGGACAAATGCTGGGAGCTTCACTGCCCACTTCTGCTCTGTTACCCCTCCACACATTGACAACTCACCCCAGGACAGGCAGCAAAAAAACCCTCAGAGGAGAAGAGTTTCCACAGAACACCATTGATAAAAGTCATTCCATCAGAAGAGGAATGAAAAGACCTCTGTAATTCAAAACCAGTTTCTCCTCATGAACCTCCTCTTTGATCAAATCCCTGCTTTGATATTGAATTAAAATGCATAGTGTATATGAAAAAGCTGCAACATTTCCTCAGTCCCTACAAAGTTCTCAACATGAACTCAAGACAAGACCCCCTAAATCAAAACTGCATGTCCCAATGGAGACAGACTACTATGGCTCTATGCCCCAGAAGCCTTCTAAAAGCTATGCTTCACTGCAATGCAGAACTAAAGTTTTTCCCTATGTAAGCTTTCTAAATGATGGCAAGATCTAACCTAATTATGTATTCTCTAGAACAAATCTATCTTTGGTACAAAAAAATCATTTTTGCATTTTCAGTCTACCAAAAATGGGGCTATTTTTCCTTCGTTCTTGATGACTACTGCATACCTGCACTCTTAAATAAACCTGCAAACTGCAGAAACAAAAGTTCTGTTTGATTGTCATCCGATTTATGCAGCACTATTCCTATGCAAGAAGTCACCTAAGCAATGAATGATAAAAGCACAAACAAATGAAAAATGGATGAGCTCCATGGTTCCTCTAGGAAGGCTTCATTTGTCCTCTTTGTTGAAGACAACTCCTGTTTCTTATCAACATTTAAAGAAAAAGAGGAGACAACTGCAACACCCAATGGCTTCTCCAGTATATGCACGTCATGCTTGGAATTCCAGCTGACAGCAATAAAGACTCCTTGTGTGGAACAAATAAGGAACAGGAAGAAAAATCTACCCACAACAAGGCTCTGTGAGTACTATCTCAACCTGGAAGATACTGGTTTTAAAATGTTCTCCTTTTTGACCTCTCCTGAGCCAGGTGCTGGGGAAGCCAGCACAGGAAGATTGAGCCCCTTCTCCCTGCAGAGGCTCTCTCCATCTTCAGCAGCCTCACAGCTCCAATAGCCCCAGCCCATTACATAGCAAACCCTTCTGCATATTGAAAATAACACCTGTCAAATTGGGGCAAAAGGGGTTCCTGGCTTTTAACTCCATCTCAGATGCACAACTAACAAACAGAATTATTTTTCTTTCCTAGCTCTCAACATCAACAGTAAGACTGTTGATTAAATCCTGGCCTTTGAATCTTTTATGACAAACAAGAAAAAGAAGGACTCTGCTCTCAGCACTTATGGCCAGTTAGGGGTGATTAGAATTTACTTTAAGAAAAATCTGTTTGCCTGTAACCTAAACAGATTTTCTCCCAAGTCAATGAGATTTGGCAGACATGGAATCTGATACGATTCATTTTTATGAGGCAGAGCTGCAAGAGGCCCCTAAGTATCCTCAATAAGAGATGAATTCAATTCGCAGGTATCGCATTGCAAACAAACATTGGCACAGAGCAGGTGCAAAAAATGACCAGAGAAAAATTTTAAAACATAGAAAGAGGAACATAAACTTCCCTCTATCTGTTGCAAACATCTCAAGAAGTCTGAAATTAGGACCAGATAAACCACAATTACATAAGAAACTCAAAAGGTAACTCCAAAGCAGGTGGGAAAATTCACTCACACTTCAGAGGTAAGCCTGCAAAAATTGATGCTAAGTGGAATATATATATTATGAATAGAATAGGAATATATACATTAAAAAGTAGTTTGCAAAATACTCAGCTAAATTGTGATTTTCTTGGAAATGGAGACAATGTACTTAATCTTCTTTGCATGTCTTATTTCACTGTTCTTCACATTCATATTGATTAAGTGGAAAAGAATCAAACCTACTGTTGGTCCTTATGCCAACAAAACACCTAGCAGTGTGATAGTAACATGGGAATCAATAAACCGACTTTCTGCCTTCTGCTGACTTAAATTTAATAAAAGAGCTGACCCCTCCTGGAAAAAAAAAAAAAAAATCAAAACTTTTATTATTCAGAAAGCAACAACAGGAGAGGTATTACAGTGTAATACTACACTGAGTGTTCATTACTGAACTATTCAAGTCAATCGCTATCTCAGAAAAACAAGATATGAGAGAGACAGTACTCACAGGCTTCTTTTTATTATTATTATTCTGCCCATGGTACAACTGAAGCAGGAAGGATCAGCAATGTAATAGAAACTAAAGGAGCCTTTGCCTTAGTAAGCCTTGATACCATGACACCAAGACTGACATTTCATTTCTATTTCTCATTGCATTAACAGCTCTGAGCATCCAATGTCCCCAGAATGACTTCATTCCCATTTTCTTAGAGGAAAGAAAATACATCATCTATAGACACAACTTATTGCTTCACATGTCCCTAAGCAAGGACTTAATGTTGAAGTGAGGCACTAAAATTTTGCCATCAAGGTAATTTTGCTTAAAATAGATACCTATTTCTTTATTTTATTAAAAGGATATAATTATATTCTCTTACCCAGGAAAAGAAAACTATAAAACCCAAACGTGAAAGAAAACCCAGTTAGAAGTGTGAGAGTGTTAAATCTATAGAGAACATTTACAACAATATGAGCTCTGGTGAATGTCTCGGACAGTTTAGAGCACTGGCAAAAGCAGGTCAAGCCCCACTGGTGTGAGGGGAATTGTTTGCCTTGCTACCAGGCTCAATTTGACCCATTGTGCAATTAAGAAGGAAGTAAAGTGCAGCATTAGGCAAGTTCATTGTCACAAAAACAGTTAACACTCACTTAATGTGGAGTCCTACCCCCAGGCCTTAGACAGATTTAAAGCTCCGTATTTAAAAATAAGCACTGCTTTGAACCAAGACAATAAAGAAGCCATTAGAAAAAAGTCTATTAAATACTTACCAGGAAACCTGCTATGGAGGTTAGCATCGCAGTTGTATCCATTGAACTGAGCAGTCACTGGGAGCACTTTAATCGTCAGCAGGAGCAGCAACCATACCTGTTCCATTGCAAAACCTAGCAAAACATGGAGTGGTTATTATACACATCTGTTCATTGCATTAAAGATGCTCACTGCAAACATTCTACTGCTGGGAGGTGATGATCTCCAGCAAAGGAACTGGGGATAAAGCTCACAAGCTTCTGGGAAAGAGGTCACAGACAGCAGGGCCCATTTCTCTGCTCCTGAGTAATGCCTAATTTCTATTAGCTTCTAACTTCAATCATAACTTGTGACAAAATAAAAGGCACTCAAGAATAATAGAAAAGGAAAAAAAAACAAGCCTAAAATATAATGATAGATTGGAATTGCTTGAATATTTAAATTCCAACCATTTTTTGATGTTTCAGCGTAAAATTGCTGAAGAAAGACATCTTGGCTATAATAAAACTATTTTTCCAAGTCATAGAAAACCACAGAAATAAATGGTTAGCTCAGAAATTCTGGAGGTTCAAGATCTTTTAATAAAAACTGGTTCATATCTATTTGCCAAACATTTATTCTTTGCAGCACAAATGCAATTAAATTGAGCTTCCACAAAGAGCTGGTACAGACACTTGCATCTACTTGAATTGTATCTGGCAATCAGAACATATGAATTTCAAGTGTTCTCAGTAATGATTCCTTTTGCAAGGAAAGCTCCAAGGTGTAATACCTGTGGTATTTACCACAACCAAAAAAAATCCCAACTTCTTATACATGTCTGTCAAAAACATCCCAAAATATTGAGATTTTTGTCAGTGAATCCAAGTGCACTAATTTTTTTGTTTGGTTTATTTTGTTTGTTTATTTGGGGTTTTTATATATGTAAGATTTTGTCATTCTAGAGAATATAGCTGCTGATGTAGACCCCAAATGTGGCAATGCTCTCTATTTGCCTAGACAGGAACTCAGCAATTCTAAGATTTAGGGAATTGCTTCCTCTAAGACCATAGATCACCTCTCTCCAAGTGGATAAGGTACATGTGCAAACTCCAGAGATGTAGCACACCAAATTGCAGCCATACCTGGCATGGCAAGGGACTGTCCTGCATTGCTGAGAAGAGCTGGCCACAGCACATGGAGAGAACACTTGAGACAAACTCTAACTCTTTACTGGATCTTTCAAGGCTACACAGCAGTGTGAGCTACTTCTCCTCAATAATGCAAAAGCTGCCACTAATTTTCAAACCATGCTGAAAGAAAGACCCCTAGAGGACACTCCCACATGCTTTGTCAATTAACAGATCAACTCCAAGAAAACACTGACCCAAATTCTACTAAAAGGTCAAAGGTGTGTCCAAGTGTACAGCCAATGATTCCTGTGCAATTCTGCTCTGAAGTACACGGAATAAAACGCAGAATTGGAAACACCAGCTTCCAGTTAAGCGTGCACATTTGGGAAGTCAGGTGTAACTTTTGCTACTATCACATCCAAAAGCAGCTCTCCCACCTAGTTCTTCACAACTTTCTCAACGAGTGAGTTACAGCAACAATGCAACCTCCTTTTTGTTTCAGGTGGATACCTAATTCCAAACAAAAGCACTCTTTGACTCTCAACACTTTCTCCATTAGATTCCTGTGGAGATTGACAGCACTTGCAGGTAATGTTGATGAAGAATTGTGAAAACATAAGAAAGAAAATAAAATTTCCAACTGGGTTGCTATGAAACCTCTGTATTTTCATGATCTCTTCACCCTTTCATCACTCTCAGATGGAGAAGCACAGCAGTGTTTTGCTTGTTTGTTTACTATGAAAATTCATACGTTATTTTGAAAGAAACATCTTTTCTTTCAGAATATTGGCATTTCTCCAGTGTTCTGGAGCCTTACCTCTGCTTGTACATACAGCAGTTACATTGATAAAGTGGATATTACTGTTCTCTTGTATATGGGCTGGTTTCTGATGTCCATTACAATGGGATATATCAAGGGCAATTTACCAAGATCTAAATCTGAGTTTAATTTTCTAACACCCACAGTGGTTTTCTGCTAGTAAAAAAGACTGTTTGAAAAGAGTTAAAAGAAAGATGCCACTGATAAAGCTGTAATTATTATTTTATATGAAAAGCAGAACTTCACAATAAATTCTAAAATTTTAATTATTAAACATAACTTAAACTGCTGCATTTTGGAAGAAGAATAGATGATTGCTAAGGAAAAAATCTGAATTAAGACATTAAGTATTTATAGCATTATTTCTCTAGCTGTATTCAGAACAATTCAGATTTTAACACAACCAATAACGTCCTACTTGCTTTTTGGCTATTGACTCATCTGTATATGAATCAACATGCAGATCCACATCAGCAATTGAGCTGACTCCTGCTGGTTTTGGTTAAATAAGCTATGAATATGCATAATTTTTCATTTTTCAAGAGAACTGTAGGGCTAGAAAGCATCCTGAGAGGCCAACACCACTGATCTGCCCACCCCAGACACAACTAAGGCAGCTGTTTTGGCTTTTCCAGTCTGGTCTTAAAGGCCCCTAGCAAGCTATTTCTCAACAGAAATTTCTGAACTTCAGACCTCCCAAATGTATAAGGCATCCTAACCAAAAGTTTTCTACCATACCAATATGGCTGACCACTTAATACAATTATAGAAGCATAAAAGTTTTATCAAATAGTATCAGGAACATGATATTATTGCTGGCATATAAATATGAAACTAAAAATCTATGTACAAAATCGTAAGATAGCAAGTGTCAGGAATGGGATGATTTATAATTCTGGAGTGAAATACATGAGGATTTTTTTTCTTCATTTAGTATGCAATTCTTAGGTTACCTTTTTTGAGGAATGCTGTTCTTGGTGGTTTAAAAACAAAAGGCTTCTTTGATCTACAACAAACATATTTGGCTGTTAAGAAGATTCCCAGGATTAAAAAGATGCCAACACATACTGCAAGGGAAATCTGACCCCTTCTGTTCATTAAACTCCTAAACAACAAACCCACATGTTTCACTGATTTACCAAGACTCAGGCGCCGCTGTCTGTGCTGCTCATCACTGAAGAGTACAGAGAGGTCAGAGTTGCAACAGCCAGTGCTCACTTTAATTGCTATCACTTTATAAAGCCCTTGTCCTTGCTTTGATAAACTTCACCATATCAGAAAACCTGCAGAGAATTCCCAAGTAAAGATGTTTATGATTTAAACATCACAAGCTTTTGCAGTCAATTTAGGAATTTAATTCCACTGAGAAGCTATAGTTTGATATAATTTCCCTCTTCTTTCCTCTGTCATGACCTGATATTAATTTCTTTTCTCTCTCATGCTCTCTAAAAAGATCTTCAAAAATTTTCCATTGTCAACAGTATTCACTGACTCAGCCCTACATTTTTATTGAATTGCATTTGTGAGCCAGTTGCAACTTCCAAGTACATGATTATTTCAAATATTCTTCCTGTATTTTATAAGAACTTTCTATAGTCCACTGCTTATTTTCTATTTTTAATCTACAGGGTATGCAGTTCAGCAGAATAATATGGTGATCCTCATGCCTTCTGACTGGATACATCTTTTAAAAAGAATAGTTAATAGTAATAACAAAAAATTCTGAAAGAAAATTATAGATGTGATGAGCACATAATAGGCTGGTGCCACATTCATAAGTGTTTTCATAAATGCCTGGTATACCCAGTAACTGCTTAAATGTTGTCTAACAATGTACACTAGGTATCTACACGTAATGGAGTAGGAACATTACTTCTGCTCACAAAGTATTTTCAAATTATCATTACATAGTTCAACAAGCCCATCTCAGCCATCTCATGACAAAATAGTTCCTTGTCCATCTGAATTGCATTCATCTTTCTGCCACACTTGTTTCTGCACGTGCACCCAAGATGTGAATAGTTGTGAAGCGCATTTACTGTGCCACTCTCAGGTCCTCCAGAACCACTTTGCATCTAAACACACACGAGACTGTTTGCCATCACTTAAAAGTAACCCAGTGAACAAAAACAGAAGAATATCTCTCTACTTCAAGTTCTTCAGTGGAACTTTTTCTTTTGACTTGTACATCCTGTTGAAGTAAATTATCCAGGTTGTTTTCACTATCGCCTTCCACTTTATATCCTTGGGTCTTATGATGCAGATAAAACAGGACTTAGATCTTTACAGCAACTGTTTTAAAGATACGTCTATCAAAAGGTGATAATTGCCTTTTTAAAAGTCTTTTTTAATACATAAAGGGCAACTGAGATGCAAAGAACTTTAAGACACATTTCAACTACAAAATTTCTCTATGTTTGTAGATAATCTCTGGACCTGAAACTTTGAAACACCAATATCTTTTTTAGAGTGTTCTGTGATTTCAGACCCCATAGTGCCATCACATTTCTGACACCTAGAAAAACCTGCAAAATTGAAAAAATAAATATCTACAGACATGCACATACATATAGGTACATGATAAATGCAAACACACAGAGGCACACACACAAGCCTTGCAGTTCCACAGTTCCCTACTAAACCTATGAACAGCCTGTATATTCCCAAAATTACAGTATTTAAGGCTCACAGCAAATTCAACATATATGAGGAAATAATAAAACTAAGAACATCAGAAATTGGTGCACCTCAGAATGTACAAAACCAGCTGATTTTTCACACATGGAAAATGTGAAAATATTTTTGCTTAAAATAAATAAACTAATCTCTCTCATAGCTATTCAGAACACAGCAGTTGTGGACTGAATGAGAAAGACCATGATTTAAAAACACACATTAGTCAGGCAGAGACTTGCCTTCAGCATCAATCATCTGGCCTCAGAATGACCTGTATGTATTTCCTAGTCATATTTTTGCCCTCAATTCTTGAGATTTATAAAAAGGAATCCTGAATTAATTCCATAATATATTAGATTTGTAATTAAATATCAGGTCAAAGCTTGGAACACCTCCTTAATCAAAATACAACCAGAACCAAATGGGAGCTTTCCCTGACCAATTCTAAATCATAGCTAAAGTCTCAAATGCCAAGATGTTTTGTGAATCAAGTAGGTGCCCATACTGTCCAAGGAAAATGAGACTGAAGAAATTTTTGCAGCTTTTGAAAAACAAAGCTTTTGCTTTGGTCCAAAATTTTTTAAAAATCTGCTGTAAGTTAAAAGAATTTTGTGTTATTTTCGAGTCTTTTTAAAATAATCTCTTTCACAGAACAAAAAAGCCAAAGGGTCTGAGAAAGAGATGTCAAGTTTCCACAAAAGGAAGCTACAACAAAATCATTGGACTTTAATTTGAAGGACCCCAGATTTTCACCAGCACACTACAATGGACAAGTCATATTCAAGATCATAAAATATTTATATGGAAGCAATACATAATGTGCTTATGAATTGAAATGAAATAATAATTCTAAACCCTTCTGAACACCAAAAGGGTGAAAACCTGCATCTGCTTCCAGAATTCACAGCTCAGTGTTTTTTGTGAATCTTATGACTGTAGTGAGAAATAAATGTGTGTGTTGGGTAAATAATAGAAGCCTTACAGCTCTTGAATCTATAAAGCCAGGTGTGTTTAGAGAGAGGCAGTAGCACAGGTCCATCTGGAGCTTCATCTCAGAGCCTCAGATAGGCAAAAACCCAGAAATCCAGCTGAGACAGTTTTTCTGCCTGCCTAATGACTAGGGAAATTTAATTGGTGTACCATACTGCCAAAAAGCTCTTAAAAAAAATACAAACCTACCCTCTAATACTTCAAAACATTCCTAATAAACTTTTAAACATTGTACCTTAGCATATGTGTGTGTCTTTATTTTTACAACCAATCCTTGGATGCACTTTTTTTTTTTTTAAATCTAGTCTGAAAAGAAACTGAGTTAACTGCATATTTACAATGTAAAAAGAGAATAGTGATCAAGTGAATACTACACCCTTATGAAATATTTCCAGGAGATTTATACAAAGCAGCACAATACCTTCTTCCAAGAAGACAGACCCCAGGGAAAACACAATTATAATAGTATAAATAAATCTAAACAATTATTTGTTGAACAAGTCAGAGATTTTGACTTACTAGGTCTAATAAAATTTATTCACTTGCAAGTGTTGAGGTCTGTTTTCCTGCTATTCTGTGCTAAACAGTAGATTTATTCCAGTCTAGTGAAATTATATTCTTCAAATGTGATATCTTCCCCCTACACTGTTCCATATTACTTTCAACATAGCTCTGCTTAGTATTGTCTACTGCATTAGAAAAACTTTGACATCAGCAAGATACCTGAGAAAAAAAGAAAGGAAATTCAGTATAAGATTTGGAGATTATTGCATTGACTGGTCTGAAGAGATCATTGTAGCTCAAATTTGGATATTCCTGACAAATAAAGACCTCCTTTGAATCATTAAAATCCACGTAATTTGGCCTCTTGTGCTCTGCTTTTCTTTAATTTTGTGGTTAAACTCTTTAGTACAACTTCAGTGGATTCAACTGAAACACCAGGAACATAAACCAACTGAAAACATTGATGGATTCCCTATTGAAGTCACTGCAGTTCTGACTCACATCATAAAACTAAAATAAAAATAATGTTGGATTTTCTTTATCTTACTTCAGCCACAAAATACTATAAACAAGCTGATTACAAAACAAGAGCCATCAGATAAACACCAGCTGTGCCACATTCACTTACTGGCTGGCAAACACATATAGAAGTATCTGTAATGAACAGAACTACAGCGTTTAAGACACTGTCTAATTAATCCAATAGTGAGGAAAAAAATGGGACAATTTAGCTCTATTGCAGCTGGTCTACATTGTGTTTCTCCTTCACTTTTAGTGGGGACACTGAAATTTGACAATCACTGCAACTAAAGCAAGTCCAGGATCACCTTGGACTGAAACACAAAAGTAAAAGCTGTGTCACGTCCCCTGCACTGGTAGTGTACAAAGACTGTCCCTAAAACCTGGAACTAAAAGACTGTTCCTAAGCTTAAATACAGTCCCCACACATGCACATTCAGTCTACAGATTTCCTTCTCAGACCACTGATCATTATAGGGGTTCCACCAGCTAGCAAATTTACAGAGACGGTCAAATCTTTTGATAGAGGCCCCTGAAGTGTCATCACATTCTGCTGGCCTTTAGTCGCCTCTAACCATGGTCTGGATTCAAACACACTGATCTAGTGATGAGATGCTCTTAATCCTATTGCCTGACCCCAGAGCCCTGCAATCACACGGGCAGATAAAGATCTAAATTAGTATCATTCTACTTAATTGCGCTTTTTATGCTTTTGAAGAGAGCAATATAAATATAAATCTTCAGTAAAATAATGTTTGATGTCACTAGCAAGTAGATTATACTGCAGCCATCTGTTTGCGGCTTGAAAAGTTACCAGTAAAATAAGACTTCCCTGACAAAAAGCACCAAGAATTCATGCCATCATGATTAGTTCAATTTCTTTGCTTTTAGAAACAACAACTAAGCACTAAGGATGTATAATAACGCTGCAGTAGAGCACAACCTTATCTAATCCTTGGAAGTTAAACAAATTAGCAGTAAATAATGCTGCCAATATCTTGGTCAAAGAAAGCATGTAATACCACAGATTTCATAAACTATGAAATCAAAGACATTCTGTTCCCAAATTTATATTTAAAAAAGAAAAACTGTTTCTACTGTGAAACAGAAGAGATTCGCTTATGGCTATTTCTTTCATCATGTTTCAAGTCCATGTTGTAGCCATCTGCGACTTAAAACAAGATTTGAAGTAATTTTTGAGCCAACCTGTAAAACAAGCCTGAGGTGTACTGCTGAAGATCTGGTTAGAAAAAAAACAAATCATCATGAGCTGGTAAAACCATTCTTTGACCAAGAATATGCAAGCAGGGCCAGCATTCCTATCTCCTGCAGCTCCTAAGGCTTTCCCCCACAGTACGCAAGGCAATCACAGTAACTATGTCAATTTGGACAGTATCACTTCATCAGCTTAACCCAAGACTTGATTTCAAATCCCTGCAATCTTCACTGAAGAATATATTGCTGTTATCATTACTTTAAAAATAAACAAAGGTGGTGCAATTACCATGTCCAGCCAGCTTTGTGACCGGAAACAATGTCACTTCCACTCAACAAACTCTTGTCATTCAACTGCAGTGGAGCCAGATAAGAATTCCTGCTTATCAAAATTTTCCTCCATCAATGCAGTGACTGTGGGAACAGGCTGGCTGACACCACAAGTTGGATAACATTGCCTCCTTCAAGCAATTAATTGTTTCCCTCCTGAAAGCAGCACGAGTGGGTTTGACATACACTGATAGCCTCCACATTGCACAGGGCTTATAACCTTCCTCCCCTAGCATTACTAGCACAAGTCTGGTCTGTGTACCCTTAGGTAAAAGCTAACTTGCAAAAGTCAATCTCAGCTGGATGTTAATGCCTTCATGTTTGCATCAGCCATTCCCTGCATACTTTTTCCCCAATAAACTACCCCTGAGATTTCCTAGTGAGGTTTAATTTGTCTGATGGATGACAAAGTAAGAATTTCCTTTTAAAAGTAATGAATACTGTGATATTAACCAATATTTTAGTAAGTCCTAGTTGGCTGACATGGTGGGCACTTACCCAAATCCCCTGTAGTTGTTGAGTCAGCTGTACTCCATCTATCCCGTGCTCCTGCATGTGATCAACTGTTCAACTCCTCTGCCCTGCAGAACTTTTTCAGAAAATACTCTGAGCCTGTGGATGGAGGAAAAGAGACACTCATTATGAAAATTCTTTTTAAAGTAGGTCTGGATTTCAGATGGGAAAATTTGACAGGTCTCAGAATACTTTACAAGCCTGTTCATCATCAGAATGAAACCTGAGTAGGTTCTTTATGGTGGCTTTTTTCAATCCTTTGCCTGTTTTTTTCTTGCAGGCTTTTGATCTGCTTCTCTCCACTTGTATGAAGAAATCCAGAGGACCATGTGGGGCGAACAATCAACCCGGAGAAATTATTCTGTCATCAGCTTGTTGAGGGAAAACCTTGTCTGTTTAAAAAGAGGGGTGGGAGGAAGGAGAGAGATGGAAGCATTGAGATAGGATCAGTAACTAAACTGCAAGGTTATCAATGTACCATTGTGTGTTGTGAGAAGTGTCTTTTGTTTTTTTTTCAGCTCTGGGCTAAACTCATAGTACTAAACAAAACAAAAGCAAAAAGAGCGACATTTCACGCTGCGATGAAAATGTGATATAGGGGTGTCATCATGAATACAGGTGACAACAGAATGATAATTACCAACAGGACATCAATGCACACAAAGCCAAGTGCACACAAAGGCAAAGATCAAGCTGCTAGAAACTAAGCCTGCTTCATAATGTCTATTCCTCCATTTCTGAGATTTGGGGGGGGGAAGGGGAGGGGATGTTTAATTCTCATTTCTGGCATGAGACTTTCTTCCTCCTTCAGCCCCCTCCCTTCAGTTTATATTGTAACCATCTATGCTTGGAAGCTTTTGTTACACCTCTGGCCAGGGAAAACAGTAGTTTGTAGGCTTTTGCATCATAGAGACAGCTTTGAGGTGTCTGGATTTGTTGGAATGTGGGGCAGTTTTTAGAAGAGAAAAGCCCTGCCTCTGCCATGCCTTCACTTTGGCCAGCTCCTCTTAAACATCAAAGTGCTGCAGTGCACACTGTATACATTGATGGCAACCCAGGCAGGCCCACAGAGCAGACCTGGCAGAACCAGCACCAACATGATGCACTGACCCCCCTCCTCATCATCCTCCAGTGTCAGGGCAATGACAGAGGAAAGCAGACTTTCCTCTTAACACTGAAGTGTCATACAAATCCAAACTAAAATTTTTCTATGTAATACCTGTTTCACAAACAAGTGCATTTAAAGAACAGTCTAACCTTGAGTAGGTTTCCAAAATGAGAATCTCTGTTTATGTTGTTTTATCATTTAAGACATGTCCAATAACAAAAGCCATCCCTTGCCTTTTGGTCTTCAGATGAGATTATTGGAAGCATCAAATCATCATAAATCACAGTGCAATTTCTGTTTCCACTGACAGCAATCACAGCTTCTGCAACATCTGGGTTTCCTCCCTCTGCAGGAGCATGTACACAATGAAATCCTGACAGGTGTCATCCCACCTTTCCCTTGCTGCAGACTGTTTTTCAACAAATTAAGGAGACAAAGCACAAGACTGCGGGACAGGTCCTTATTATGTGAGCCTTACTCAAGGAGTTGCTCACCAGCAGCTATCCATGTAGAAGCTGTGGCTGTGCTCCTCTGGGAGAGAGCTCTCCCCAAAAGCTGTAGGAGCAGCTTGGCAGAGGTGAGCACACTTCCACCTGCCCAGGTGTGTGAGCAGAAGTGGGTTAAAAGCCAGCTGGGCAGCACAGCCCCAGTGGCCGCTTCCACTGCCTTGATCCCAGCAGGGCACAGCACGGCATGCTGTGCGGCACTCACTGCTGACAAGCACCTCTCACCTTCACCTTCTCAGGGAAACTGTGATTACCTAGATGTTCCCAACCCCAAACAGCTTTTGCCACCTGGAAGGGCAGCTGGTTTCCCCTCAATCTATTAAAACCCCATAGGCAGGGTGAAAAACAGCCCAGCATGTTTCATGATTTATTAACTGCTCTTGTTTACTGGAAGCTATAAATCAACAAATCCCTGTTCTTAGTAAAAACAAGCCCTTCACTGCTATAACACTGTACCTATAAGTGACCTGAAGGATATACCACACACCCTCAAAAATCCAAGTTTGTTTTTTAACTTCTCTTTGGAGAATTCAGTAATTCACCTGCTATATAATGTGCTATTTCTCTGTTCTTTACATTATAAAAAAAAAATTCCTGAATCCTTTGACAGGAAAAAAAAAAAAAGTGTGACTATTTCACCATTAACCCTTGAGAGAATGTGCCCCCAAATATTTGATTCTCCAATCTAAGAGAATTCATAAGGAAAACTATTTTCACCCTGTATAATATTCAATGGTTTTCAGAGTTTTCAGCATGATTTACAACAGCTATTCTGGCCAGAACAAATATAAGACTACAGTTCTATGAATAGATCACAATAAGCTTTCCAAATGTACCTCATTAAGAGACATCTTACTCATTTCCAAATTAAAAATCTGCCTCCATTCCACAAATCCCTCTGCCCATCTCACTCATATTTTATATATTATTTGAAATCAGACAAGCTTATTCTTCTAAACCATAATTTTCAAGGAGATTTGGACACAGTTTGATTACTAATTTTATCTATTAGCTTCTAAGGAACTTTTTCTTTTATATAGAAGGGTGTAACACATAAGCAAAAACATTTGTTTTTCCCTCTTCTCCAGAACATAAAAACCTTGCTACCCATATCTAAATACCTGTGAAGAGACAGAGAAACTGCAAGAAAATAGAAAAACTCAATAGAGAAGAACAAATTTCAAATAAAAGATTATGTCCAAAGATTTTAACCAGCCCACATGCAAGCCAAATTCCACTGCTGTTTTGCCAACAATGTAACTACATATTTTATCAGATTTTCAATTATCTTAATAAAAATAATATAGATGAGATCATCCTTTATTATTAACCACAATAAAAAAATCTCCTGGGTTTTATCACTATTATCCTCTAATAGATAGCTCTGGAATTATCTTAAACTTGCTTCTACCAAACACAGACCACATCAGAATTTCACTGTTAATATGAAATTCTACAAACCTCAGCTACATTGAAGCACAGAGGCTATTTCAAAACAAAATATTCTTCAATGTCATAAGTCATATGAAATTCCCATTCTCAGTTTAAATGTGAAAGGCTCTGCTCTGTAAAGAGGGATTCTGGGTTTTTTGGAAATGGGCTCTGAAGGTGCACAGTGGTTGCTGGACCATCCATGAAATAAGTTCGGCAGCTTAAATGACCTTCTAATGGAACAACTCAGCCAAAGCACATCTCCACTGTTTAGAAACAGAAGAATTTTTTATGCACAACTATATTGTGAAAATTTTCTATAAAATGATGCTTTTTGTAGAATATATGTCAACATCAAATGTTTAAAATATGTCTGAAAAAAAAAAGGATAGTTAAAAGAACAACGTCAGCTGTCAAAACACAAACAACCAAATCTTTCTGATAAAATAACCTGTCAAAGTTCAGCATATTTTTGGGACATATATCTGTGTATAGGCTTATATTTGAGAGTATTCTCGTGGATTTTCTGCCAAGATATCATCATAATCATCATCCACATTCAGTTCTTCTGACAATGAAATCTTGGAAGCCTCCAAACAGGCTCCCACACCTTCTCCAGTTGTTTTGCATTTCTTACAGCTGTATTCATCTGCACTTAAACTCCACATACACACACTTGCTTTTCTAGGCATTTCTCATAATTAAGTCCACATTGAGCCCCTTGATATAAGCAATTCACATTACTACCTGAGTTTATTTTCTAAAAGATCAGACCTAATTCAAACCCCAGCTAAACTGGATTAACAACTTATATAATTCTTACTGTACCAAATCAATGTGTGCTGTAACCACAAGGAAAAAAAAAAGTAAAAAAATCAATACTGCATGAGAGATTCCTCCCTAGTTGTAATCAAATATACTCACACAAACATATGGCTTAAAAATTGTCACGGCTGTTTACATTATTGGCATCTAGAGAAAGTGCACACCAGTTTTAACTGAATAGTATTCAACCTCAAAACCATCTAGTTCACTTTCTATCTTGCCAAAGCAATTGTAATTTAAATCTCTCCAATGCAATCTACTAGCAGAACAGGGAGCACAAGTGAGAAAGATGATCATGAAAGTATACCTGCAATGAAACATCACAGAACCAAATCCAGTTTAGGCAAAGTTTCACCAAAGGCAAAAACATGACCTGAACAGGTTGTGAATAACCCTGGCATCGGTTTCATTTGGGTACAGACCACAAAACTGGGAAAGACAAATCCCTGTTAGTTTTACTAGCACATAACAATATACATCAAAAGTCCAGCATGTTTCAGTATTAGCAGAGTGTGAATATATAATACCGTGAATTAGAAATGGCTGTGGTTACAAATTGGGAATTGGAATAAAAAATACACACGCGACTCCTTCAGCTTCTCTGGATTTAGGCAAACCTGCCTGCTCAGTGGTAATAAATACATACTCCCTATGTTTTAGAACAGCATTAAAACCAGCTCATTTCTCCATTGAAAATTCCTTTTTATTTCACAACTCTGCTTTTTAGTTTTAGATTTTTAAGCCCCTACTGGCAGAACCTACAACTGATCTACACCTACACCACAGATTACCTTAGCTCACCTGCGGCTGTTTTGAAACAGAGTTTTTGTGTTGACAATTACAGACTTGACACCTCAGTGTGAAAATAAATCAGGAATTCAACTTCCTTTTGGATTATACAGAAAATTTTTATTTTGTCTCAAATCTAAAAAAAAAAAAACAAAAAAATCACCACATTACCATTTGCTATCTTATCTCCAGTCAGAGAGTTACGCTTTTCACACACAAGACACAAGTTTGTTTTTAAGGCTACAATTTCCAAATATGCACACTCTTTGGTAGCATTAGATGAATCCTAAACACTGCACACTTGTATGTAACAACTGAGGCACCCTCCTTTATGAGCATATTTCCACCGCCCAGCCAAACCGACAGTCTTTATTCCTGTCCCAGATTACTCTTAATTTTTCAGTAGTTAAAGCATTTTCTTCTTCTGCAGAGGCCCCTTCATCCCTCAGATGAGAAGAAAGGGTGTTTTTGACCTGAAAGGAATATTCACCTGGTCCTCTTGCTTTACAGCATAGCCTTTTTCCTTGTCTCCCTCTGCCATTAGCTTCTTCAACTAAATGCAGATGTCACCAGCCTTTCTTTAGAAAAGAGAAATAAGTGTCCCATTAAGTACTTAGAGGAGTGGACAGATTCTCCCATTCAGCTGGTTCCCTACACACTTGCTGGTGCTGAACAGCAAATCTTCTATTTCTGAGAAAGGGCTATCACAGAGAGGTCATTTTCCTCTAAGTGGTTTCCTTATTTCATCTGTTCTCAAGTTTAGTGTTAAGTTGCTGAAAGATTACCTCATTCATATGATTGCGAGCCTGTTCGCCTCCAGAGTGTAGGGTGAATGAGGCAATAATTATTTGTTGGAAAAATACAGGTAGTTTAGCTTGCATTGCAAAGAAATATGCCAGAAATATGCCTGAAATTGCCATTATTCCAGTGACAAATCCTGAGACCTTTATTTCCTTCTCAGAGAGTCAGGCCCTGCTCACAATGGTGAAAATTACATGCAGATAGTCCCAGCTTCTGCTCCAGCTCAGTGACAGCCCAAAGTGAGCTGGGCAAAGGGGCTGCCTGACCAAGCACTGCTGCAGACCATGTATGCACCCACAGCCTGGGGCTTCTCCAAGAAGGAAAGCAATCACCAAGTAAGGTAGGATGAGAGTTTTATGTACTTGAATACACCAGTGAAGTTCCCCAAGCCAAATGGTTACCCGTGCCTCCTTTGGTGTAAATGGGGTTTTCAGCTTTAGAGCCTGGCTTACATTACACCAGAAGGTTCTTTTGGAAGTCTCTTATTTTTGGAGGCAGGGGGGATTTAAGCTACTTATTTTCAAGGAAAAAAAAAAAAAAAGCAAGCACAGTATTAGAAATAAATGCAGTTTCCCATGTTTAGTCAATTATGGACAGATTTCTAAGACCATTTTTTATACGATTTTTCCCAGCCTAATATAGTCACTGTTGTAGTTACTATGACAATTTTCTATAATTAAATGCAAGATTAAAACTTCAAAACAATAAGACCATTAAATGTCAGGAAACTCTAATAAAGGAGTAAAAAAGAGTGACGGAGATCAGAAAGATTTTTTCACAGATGAGCCTTGACCCATTCCTCCTAGGTTGCTCTCAGAATACAAAAGCAGCAAACTGCCCCTAGGAAGAAAAAAAGCTTACTGCACAGCCCCTATGAACTGCATTTAAGATGCACGTTCATTATTTTGCAGAAGGAACGTTCAGCAGGATCAATATGCCATCAAGATAAAAGAAGAGTATAAATTGTCCTGAGAGTTGGTCAGAATTTTCTTTACTGTCAGCCAGGGAATTAAAAACAGGGCGGGAGGCATATTAAAACTGTGCTTTTATAAGCCTAATCAGTAGGCTGGAAAATGAGTTTCACAAAGAGATAATGAGCTCCCAAATCATAATTTGCCAAGGGTGCATCGATTTTCACTCGTCTTCAGATCATTTACGAGCACCCAGCACAAGAACACCTTTCTGCCCCAGGCTCCCTCCAAGCAGGGACATGTGCCAGAACAGCTCTCCTTGTGCAAGGAGGAGTTCCCAGCTTAGTGGTTGCATCAGCTAAAAAAGGACATGACTTTGGATCCACTCAAGATGGATATTTCATGGTCATTATCAAAGCTGAGAATGAAAGCATTCTTGTGCCCTGTTGAACAAATATTTGCTTCCCCTCTTGGGCATCTTCACAGATATGGCAAAGAGCTAATCATCATAAGGTGATGATAAAATCAGTTGTGCTGCCATCACTGTAGTATTACCAAGACTGTGTTCTCATCCCACTCCACCCCCAGAGCTATTAGGGCATTTGCCCAGTGCACAGGAGAACAGGCTGAATGTCCCTCCTCCAGCTCCACCTTGGGGACCACTCCATTAGGTCAAAGGATGAAACTTACACCTGGGTTAGTGGCAACAGGAATTGTCCCCACCAGCTCATACTGAAATGGTTAAATGAAAACTCTAATGTCAATTACAGCAAATGAGAAAATAATCCAGTTCAGCATACATCTAGATCAGTGCCCACAGCACTGTCCTGAGAAACAAAGTTGAAATAATGCTCTTAGACTAGAGAGGAATTAAATCTAAGTCTTCTACATATAAGTCAAGCAGCCAGATCCCTGAATTAACAAGAGGAGCTACTGCAGAGGCAGCTTTCTATCACGGCCACCAAACTTTTTCACAAATAGCATCACAAGAGGGATAACAGAAGTTAAAAACATGGTCTTATCATTCAAGCTGACGTTTGATTTCTTCTTTTATGGCAACACATAAAATCCGCATACATAATCTACATTCTTGCTACCATGAGTCAGGCTTGTTTTCCTCTCCCACCCATACATCATCAATCCATAAATGCCCTATGCTAAAAGCGCTCACTGGATTTTTTCAGGAGAAAGGTTGGAATCAGTCTTGTCATCCGACTCCTCTACACATTAAGTTATTTTAATTCCTCTATAATTTGTATTTAGAGTTAAGACTGTATGTACAAAATTCAATGTTAACTCCTCTCACTTGTTTCACCCTCTAGTGCTTTCATTTTATTTGATTGCACCCTGCTCTTGTCAGCAATTTAGACTGACTGACTATTAATTGTCTATTACATCACGTCTTTATTGTGTAGCAAGCACAATTTTCTCTTGTAAAGAGTTATCTTCATCCCTGGACATGGTTGGATTCCAAGGGAGCTATTTGTTTGTCAGGGCAAAATTCAATAAAAAAATGTTGTTTATCTTCAGGAACTATTTATCTTCTGCTAGAGAGTAGAGTAATTAAAAAATGGTATAGTTTGGGGAAAGGGAAAAGGTTGCTGAGTTGTTGTTTTCTGTTTAAATTTGGTGTTGTGCTCTAAAATTCACAAGTACTTCAAAATCATTTTTGCTCTAGCTAAAGGCACAGAATTATGAGGGGGAGGAGTGCTCCAATTTTTGGACATATCCTTTCTTTTTTTCTTTCTGTCACATCTCCGAACAAGTTAGACATTCCCTAAGTTGTTCATTTCAGTGGAGAATGAGGATTATGGCCATTACCTTAGTAGTCAGTCAAATAAGATCAGATATTTCTGTGGGGGGTGAGAAAGAAGGAACCTGTAACTCTCTCTCTGATTGTTTGAACATGTATTTTTAATTGCAGAGTTTAATCTCCCAAAGCAGGAAACAATGTACCCCACATTCTTCATTGAGAGAACTCAAAGCTGATGCTTTCTCCCTTTGTTCACTAGCTGAACATGCCCATCACCAGACCTCAGCTGATCCACCTGAATTGGTAAAATTCATCCCCACTTTGAACTGCCCTTCTCTGAAATACTCTGAAATTCTTTACTCTGCAGGTGACTGAGCACTGGAAGAGGTTGTCCAGAGAGGCTGCTGGAGTCCCCCTCACTGGAGATATTCCAGACCTGTCTGGATACAACCCTGTGCTCTGGGATGACCCTGCTTGAGCAGGGAGGTTGGACCAGATGGACCCATTGTGGCCCTTTCCAACCTACCCAGTCTGTGATTTTGTCCCTTCTTTGCTGTTGTACAAGAGTCTACAAGACTACTTCTCAGGACTGCAAATTAAAACATACTGGTGGTACAGCATTACACATCTTAATTTTCATCTTCCTCCATGGTAAACCAGCACAAATAGCTACAAAGTTTAAGCTCTAAATTTCATACTCATTTTCTAGAGAAAACACAGAAGAAATGAATGCTTGCAAATCTTCATTATTCTGTACATTATGGAAAGATACTGTAGGCTAAATATCTGAATTGCCTATTAAATACCATAGCAACAGATCAAAGTATATTTTAGTACACTAAACAAATACACTGCAAAAATGAAGAAAACAAAAAACATTGTGATTAAATATTTTTTTAAAAAATCCATAAAGTTAAAAGTTGAGGAAAATATATTTTCTCAAGAATTACAGCTCCACTTGATCTATTTCTTTCCTTACTATTAAGTCCACTGAATTATTTATTCATTCAAGTGCTTTAATCAAGATAACCACTCAGAAGTCATTTGATTTAGAAGTACTGTTACTGCTAAATGCAGCAGTAACAGATCACAGGAATTTGCAGCTCACAGTTATGTGTGGCAGCACAAAAAGCTTGCTGTACTGAGGACACACTGCATGGCTACAGCCAAGAAAGACATTTAAGGGTGTAATAGGATATTTTTGTCTTTCTGTGATAAAGAAATACTGTTGTGAGAGACAGACCCCTCCCTTTTGCTTAGCCCAGGACCCACACTAACCACACCAAACATGGTTTGAAAGTTTATCCTGCGAGATGAGACAGTCTTTAACTTCAATATGTTTCAAGCCCACAGCTCTACCCATGGGAGCCAGGCTACAGCACAGGGAACCCCAAGCATTTTTAAAAAACTATCCATGAATCAGGTAAATACCTGATTCACATTTACATGGATAAAACACTCTGTTGTGCCTACACAACTCACACAAGTGTTGTCAGGCTTTTGAATGCTGAGCAGCAATGGCTGAAATGACACAGGGATAGGCACAGACTCTCACATTTGTTACCAGCTACACAAGGACAACAATTCTTACCAGAAAATGGCTTTTTAGGTAAAGCAATGTTCAAAACAGATGTTTTATTTATTTTTCTATGTATTCTTACACTGTGGCTGGAGAGTCTCCTGTACTTTATTGTTTGTAAAGGTACTTATTCTTCTCCTCCACACTTTTTTGAGCAGTGAAAACAAAATCAGATTAAAGAGACCAAAACATTAGCATGTTGGTCATTGAAAATATCTCAAGTAAAATGTTAAATAAATCATTCAAACAGCATCAGAGCTTGGGTTTGGAGGTTTTTTTAGCTTGATACATCTGAAATATTTTTTTTTCATAAACTGAATTCCACAGAACATTTGGAACTTCATTTCCATTTCAAATCGGGGTGCTGGGGAAATAAAGAGATCATTTTTCTAAAATAAGTGTAGAGAAGTTCTCCTGTGAAATGGAGAAATCCATTTCTCAGCCAGCTGGCTCCATCACATCTCTTTCTGAAATCAAGCCACTAAGAAATACAAAAACTTTTAAGTAACATAAAAAGGAATACATTGAACACTTCAGCTAAATTGGAACACAGACGGTTTTAAAATTAGAACAGAGAAAAGAATGTATGAATAACAATGGGTCACAAAACAGAGAAGAAGCAAGAACTTTAGCAATGCTATTCCTGAATAAAATACAAATCACAGCTTCAAGAAATCCTTGTAGCAATGAAGAGCTGCAGACCTATGATTAACTTAAAAGAAATACTGGAGAACACTAGAAAGCCCATATCAGGTGGCGGAGCCGCAGAAAATGAAGCTCATGCTTTAAAAATCTGCCCAACACATACACACAAACTCTACTTATGTAATAAATCTTTTTATACATAAAAAAATTACTTTTCCCTCAACAGGACCCATGTACAGTCTCGGAGACAATCACATAAAAGACAGTCACGTTTGTGATGTAAGCTCGTGGCAACATTATCAGTAGTAAAACATGGAATCCAAGTAAAGTAGATGAAAACTCTTACTAAAATAATCTACAAGCGTAACCACTAATGATTATAACCAATCTTTGAACAGATGCATCAGGATGTGATCTTGTATCTGTTTTAAAGCAGTATATCCACAGACCACAATTATACTTGTAGCTTACAGCTTAAGCTAGCACAGGGGAAGGGAGATCATAAACAAAGCCTACTGTTTTTACACTTTTTCTATACAGTCCACATCATTTTCAGCTTTACTTCCAAACAAAAGTAACTGCTATTGCTTTTTATTATTCTATGCAAGAAGCTGCTCTCTTAAGATGAAAGCCTGCTACTTGCAAGACAAATACATTTGGGAAAACAATTGTGCTTTGGAGAGTTTACTGTCTAGTTTAATTCCAAACATTATAAGTGAGAATAAAAATAACATATGGAAAGAACATACAACATAATGCACTAGTTTAAAAAAGTCCACACTAACATTTATTTTTCTTAAATAAATAACATTTTCAATTCTCTTTCAGCTTTATATTTCTATTTTCTTTCAGCTAAAGCTCTGGTTAAAGAACTTTAACTAAATAAAGCACTGTCTATAAAATCCATTGACAATTATATACTCTTTCTACTGTAACAATCCTACATTTATGCCAGAGACTGCAGAAACACCCAGATGATAGCATCTGTCCCAAAAGCTTACTAATTATATTTGCAGTCCACAAGAACATGTGGCTTACATACAGGACATCCAGTAAAGCCATGAGACCCCACGCAGCAGCATGAGGAGCTCTGGTCCTTGGGCCCTTGTCTTGGAGCAGCAGGAAAAACAGGCCAGATAAATCCCATTCCCAGCCATAAATCCAGCCCCTGCTCCCAGCCTTTCCATGCTCTTTCTCATCACATTGAAGCATCTTTTCTGGGAATGGAAGAGAAATGGTTTAGACCATAAGCAGTCTAGCCAAGATGTGTTCAGGCCTTAACCTAACAGAGCCTTAATAGGGAGATGAACAGGTATATTTAGAGATATTTGCTAGGATTTCTTACCTGGCTTGAGAGGAAGCAAAATAATGAAGAAAATGTTTTAAGTTTTAAGCAGAACACATCACTGATTATAGGGAAAAGGCAACATTATCAGTACTGAATGAGGAAGGAATTGTAACATCTAAAGCCACAAAGGATCTTGAAAGACCACAGACACAAGTCAGTGTAGAAGAATGCAGCAACAAGTTAACAAAGAAACGGGCAACACTGACACAGCCAGCTAAAACTGCACTTTCACATCCTAGAGGAGTACAAGCAGAGCATGAATACACTCAGCAAACCACCAGACAATGAGGCAGAGCCCCCATCTCTGGAACAAGACACAGTGTAATGACAAGAGCGGCCTCATCTGCTTGCACAAAGAGTAAAAACAGAAATTTCACAGAAGGGAGCTGCAGTACTTAGACACTGCCTAGAGATAATCACATTAACACAGATCAATACACTGGGTGTGAATACCAATGTTTGAAAGTAATTACTTCCAGAATTCACTTACTTCTAATTATACTCACATTGTTTCTATGCACACACTAAACTGTATCATTTCATTACTTTATTTCAAAAATCTACATTAATAGTACCAAGCAAGGGCTCTCAGCTTGTAAATAACTCAAATGCTCATATTGGGATAAAATAAGTTCCATAATGCCATTATTTAAAAGATATTATGAACTATGAGCAAGAGAAGAACAAAAATGACTACCAGCATAAATACTTGGGCCAGATTTATAATCCATAACTTCGCAAGGACAGATGACCTTGTGTGCAGGTTCTTTTACAGTAGAGATGCTTGTTCTAGGGATATAAAACGTCATGCAATTAATGATGTGAACAGAGTTAGATTTTAATAAGTTTCATTTGAGTTCATTTATTGACTTAAGTTCGCATGGTACATTTATGAAGAAGTATGGGAGCTAAAATACACCTATAGGAGTAACAATTAGGACACACAATTTTCCCATGCCCTTAAGAAAAAGGTTATCAGCCAACCTAACACTTCAGACCACTTATGTTTTCCATCTGAATATTTGTATTAGGAAAAACATGGGCAGAGACTTAGCTGAGACTTCAGTCTATTTTTATGCATGTGTATTCTTAATATACTAGTAAATAGTTGATGAAGTCCATTTAGTGGCTCTGCTGAATTAGGGTGTCTTATATTTACATGATTATTTCATTACCTGTACCTTTAAGTTATTTATCTGGGAGAAAAATTACCTCAGCTTAGATCCAGACTAAGGCCTTTTAAACACTAAGTAGGAGCACAGTAAGCTGGAAGTGCCTATATGTCTTGTGTAGGTCAGGACAGAAGGATGAGTGTTTGGAAGCAAGCACAGAGGGAAAAAAAAAAAAGTAAGTAATCTACAAGCAGCACTGGTACAGACAAACTAGCAACACAATCCAGTACTCTGAAAAGAGAGAAGCAGGAAGGTAATGTGGTATAGGCAGTTAAACAAGATTGTGACTTCTGTCCACAAATTCACCCTTCCCAAGACCTTCCATTTTCAGCACATTAGCTTTGGTCACTGCCACAAGTATCTCCATTCTTCCACACAACAACAAAACACAAAGGAATCCACAAACTCTGAAGAAGATCCCAATGGGAATCAAGCTGAGTTGTTCATAGAACTCACATGGGTTTTATGCTTCCATGATACACAAAAAATTCTACCACTGACCTCCATCAATTTAGTTTCCCATTTTACTGCAACACATAAACGTAGCCATTCTTTTCTCCACTCACAAGATGCATACAGGAGACTTCACTGAAGGGTGAGATGTTGGGTTAATGTGGGTAACATGAATAAAATTTGTACAATTCCTCCATAATTTTAAAACTGTCATAGAAAAAGCAAAAATAAAAAGAAGTTTCCACTAGTCCTGATTTTTCAGGATTGTAATTTTTCCATGTTTTCATACAGCAGAACAAATCCAAGCCATTCTCAGCCTTGCTCCAGCACCTCTGAAACAGTCCTGCAGCATGATGACCCCAAGACAAACCACTGTTTCCACTGCATCTCTTGCTTGGTGGCTGTCACCTTCTCCCCTCCCATCACAAAGGAAAGCACTGCATATGCTTCATGTTGTTTTACATGTAGAACTGTTGCAAATATCTTTCTGGCTGGCCTGGCTGGTACCCACATTCACTATATTTAATTAACATCTCACTAAAAGTATTTCATGCCACCAGCACATTTCAGGTTTGTAAAGAAGCATTCCATAGATGAAAACCCAGTTTTTTCAAGTGCTGCATGTCTGTCAAAAGAAATGGCATATGTATCATGTTTTAGACCCCACTGTGCAGAAAACCACAGTTATTATACTACTAAAGGTCTTGGCCATCATGGCATTGTTTCATTATGCTCTGCAAGCAAGATATCAAGGAGATATTTTCTGTCACAAGCTACCAGAAATACTAACTTTATTTCCCCCATAGAGCTAACACCTTAGACAAACAAACAATCAAATCAACCACTGGTTTCCAGGACCTGATTCCTCAGGAAAGCAACTGCAAGGACCCACAGTATCTTTGGACACCCAAGGCACTCAGTGTCAGGAAGCAGCAAAGGGCCAGCTGCTTGCCAGGGCAAGGCAGCCAGCAGTCCTGGTGGCCTCAGAGCCAGGTCCCAGGGTCTGGGGACAAGAGGCAGACCTGGTCATGGGATTCATCAGTGCCCCTGGACAAAACAAAAACGGATTCAGATCCAAGGCCCCTCTGGAAGCCACAGGCAGGACCACACAGAGCTCTCTCCCAGACCCTGCTGTGAGCCAGGCAGTGATGCCACCATGCTCACCCAGCCAAACAGAGGTGGGGCTGGGCTGTCACAGGTGGAACAGGGTGATTTCCCACCCAACAGCCACAGACCTGGACCCTTCTTTTCAGTAACATCCTAGGAAATTAGCCTGATTTCCTGCTGCCTCTCACTGCAGCTGCTACCAATGTCTCCCTGAAAGGCAGCAGGCCTCACATGGCCATGATGCATGGCTGGCTGCTCATGCATGGGAGATGCAGGAGCCCATCATCCCATGGACTGAGCACAGCACAGCTGCTGGCCTGCTCCCAAATTTAAGATGCTTACTTCTCTCACCGAGCAAATACATAAAGATGCACCTCTGAGACTGTGAATAATGTTTGGTTTTATCAATCATCAAGAAGTCCATCTTAGGAATTAGCTACTCTTAATTTATTTTGATTTCTTTAGTCAAATTATTGAATAATCAGAAATATTCTTACTTGTCTTATATATACCAGAAGGATATAAACACACCAATGCCATGGACTCCTTGTTATGCTGACTAATTACCCCAGTTACCAGCCTCTAGATGAATACTCTACTCCATCATACATTTATTTTCAGCTGCAAAGTACCTATGCCAGGGCCCTGGAAATGCTCTCACAGGAAGCAGTTAAACAGGGACATTGTACCACGTCAAGTTTTCTTGCTGAAAAGTCTCTTTGCTGGAGTTGTCACTAAACACCTCCAGGAAAAAAAAAACACCAATGAAGCAAAAGCACAGTAGAGGGAAAACACCACCAGCAAAAATATCTCATATGAAAACTGGTATTGTTCCAAACCCTGCAAAGCACCAAAGTGTAGAACCATGGCAGAAAAATGACCAGCATCATGTTTTACAAATGCCAAAACCAAAGTTCTGAGTCCTCTGTATCATGCTGCATAGCATGAATTCAGTTACTAGTACCTCCACCACAATCAGAAACATTTGTATGTTTCCTCTCTAGGCTGCAATTCAGTCTCAGAACAGCATAAATCTGACTTCTAACTTCAAATCTGTATTGAAGACTAGAGGAACACCTCTAATGTTCTATTCTGAGCTTTTGCACATCAGAACACCTCCCCTGCTCTTTCTATTTCAGGTTCTAATGCCTCCTTGAAAAGTTGTTGGGTTTCTTTTATTTTGTTTTGTAATCTTAGTGCTGGCAGAAAAAAATTAAACGGTAGTCAGAGCTTTGGATCGATGGCCAAAAGCAGGTTTGATCTATGCATTCCCTTTAGGAGTTTATTCACCTTATATAAATGGCACAAGTACAGAAACAAATGTCCTTACTTAAATACAATCTTTCACAGTCAGCTTTGAGAACAGTCTCCTTAAAGGGCTATCCCAAATGGTACAATATTCATCAAATACTCCAATGATCAATATCAAATTTGTAATTAGATGAACACCAATAAACACACAATGCTTAGTCATACATTATTAGTGGTGTAAGGCATGCAACTCTTAGTCATGCCTCATTAGTGGTTAATTATGTCTCTGGTTTAAGTTCCAAATCAGCAGAGAAGCTGAGTGTGGCCAAAGACACAAATGGTAGAACGTAACACATTCCATCAGAGGAAATCTCTCTATTTTGAAGGGACTGAACATGACACTGGCCCCTCAAAAAACAAAATAAATAAAAACAGTTGGCAGCACTTAAGATGGGGGTAGAAGCATGCTGTGTAAAGGAGAGAATTTTTTTATTTCAGGCAAAAGTTAGTCTAACAAAGCTCAGCCTTCAGAAATAAGTACAACTTCTCTATGGAACAGTTTTCCTTTGTGAGAGAGAGAGGTTCAAGCAGATATGTCTCCCTACAGTTTTTGCTTCTGACTCTAGAATCTGAGAATTGTGCCTAATCGAGAAGCATTACAGGAAAATTTATTGTATAGCCTTATTTAAATTTACTCTGCAAACTACAGCATCATATTTTCAACAGCTGACAAAGTGATCATAAAACTGATTGGTTTTCACAGCAATCGAACATTGTCTGCTGGATCCAGTTAAGTGTTTCAGTTCTATGGAATAGATAAGAGTTCAGACACACACACAAAAAAAGGAAATAATTACAAAAGGAAAGCAAAATTCATGCTCTTAGAGACCAAAAAGATGAGATGAAAAAACCTGATTCAGAAGATTGCATTTCATTATGAAATACCAAGATATTTGAGGCTCAGATAGCTTAAATATATAATGAACAAATATCCTGAATTTTGATACACTTTATCTTGAAGTAGAATTGAAAAATTAACTAAAAAAATCTTACTGCATTTGTACTTGTTTAAATTTCATTAACTTCTAGGAACAACTGCGCTCTTAAGCAGGCAGAATACATGAAAAGGATGAGCATTCAAAATGCAAAGAAAAGCCCTGCCAAGCCTCAAAATTAATTCTGCAAACCCAAAAGCAGTTGTCAAAACATGCCTAATTTACAATGCTATACTATCTGTCTATTTGTGAAACTGTACTTGAAAGACTTTCATATGATAGAAATACAACAATTGGCATTGGTAGCCTCACAAGAGAAGGCAGACACTTAATTCAATTTTCTTAAATCAGGATCTTCCAAACACCATTGGAGCTGTACACACAATACCACACATGTGGTGAACAGCAATAGCTCCAGACAAAAATCTGACAGCTGCATTAACTAGAAAGGTACTTTAAAGGTTACTTTAAATTTCTTGGATAAAAATCACCACATTTTCAAGCAGCTGTTTTGAAGGCCAAGTTCTTCATATTCAGGCTCCTTTCACAATACAATCTATTGAAAAAAACCTAAACTCTGGTCAGTAAAGAGCACGTATTTCTTTACGTACAAGTACATGGTTAACAATTGCCAACTACATAAACTGATTAGCTGTATATAACTATACAATGTAAATACATATCAAGTACAAGCTCACATGAATAAATTTACAAGTGTTTCTTGTGCATGGCATCCACTGCTTACACACCCTTGTTGTTTCATTAAGTTATTTGCTTTCGGTTATTTCAAAGAATAGGAAAGCATAGAATATCCAGAGAAGCACCAGCCCACCACTGTCAGCTGACATAGGACTTTAAACACCAGGGAAAATCTGTTCAAGTAATGAAATAAGCACAGAAACATACCCCCAAGTATTAAACTTCTGCTGAGTACCAGACGAGTGTGGTTCAGTAGCTGGATATTCCTTAAACCCCACATCACTGGGCTGGAGATTCACTTCTCATCTCTGACTCTCCACACTTATTTCACAGCTCTAACACTCTTTTAATGTAGTTGTTTGTTGGTGCTGTGAAACCAAGCATGTATGCATTCAGCTGCTCCGAGCAGAAGATTCACACCCCAGGTGAGAGACAACTTGAAATTCCATTCCCACTTCATAATTACAGCACACATAAATGGAACAAAACATGAAGCAACTCTCCACTCCACACAACACACAGCAATGCTATATCATCAAAATGTATTCAAGGAAACAGAGCACTAAAAGGACTGACATACATTTCCATTTGTCAGTATGTTTACAATGCATTCTCAACAGGAGGGCTCATCATGCTCCTCTAGTAGCCCTTTTATTTTGATTGCTATTATTATTGTCATTATTACAATATGTTTTTCCCAGCCTGGGCAAGCAGCACAAGCACTGATTGATGAGACAGCCCTGCTCAAGCAGAGAAAGGATAGCTGTGCCACATGCCTGCAAGAAATGACACAGCCTTTGTGTAATCTGAAGTGTCTATAGCCATAACTATTTGCCACAAGGTGTGAAGGCTGTAGTCTAGTCTTGGCATCTCTACCAGTCTTTCCCCCTGTTTTTCCTTAGGAGTAAAACAAAAATCCACAATGCTGTTCACCTGCAAGATAGGCAGAGAAAGGTGTTTATGTCACACCTCATGCAAGTGCCCAGTGTTTCATTATTTATAAGCTGTGTTTCCCCTCCAAAAGTCAAAGCAAAGGACAGCTTCCTTCCACTCCTTTTTCCTGTTCCTAAATGTTGTTCTTCTACTTCTGGAGTCCCATACTGTTGTTATCAGATTTCTAAAGTCCATACCTCCTCAGCATATTCTTATGGCTGTAGATCTTCACAGCACAGACTCCTTCTTCTGCATGTTGCTCTCTCTCTCAGGTCAGGGCTCCGTCAAGGCTCTCCCTGACTGGCTAACCCATGCCCTTTTATCCCAGTTATCATCATTAGTCACAGCTGCAGCCCATCAAGGACAACCGGGACCTCCGGGGGCAAAGCCACAATACAGATATTCAAGTACAATACTTTTCCTCTACTATATTTGCCCCTTTTCTTTTACTTACCAGGTTTTACATACAATACTTCAAGTACAACACACATATTGCCCCATGACTCAAAGGCCATGTACAACACACATAGCTCCTTGCTCAAAGGCCATTCTCTTTCACAGCTCCTTGACCCAAAGGCTATGTTCTGCCACAGCTCTTGGCTGTCTTATCTTCTACCAACTATCACCACAGCTCTTGGCTGTCTCATCTTCTACCAATTATCACGTCAGGGTCACCAATTGTTGTTCTTCTATTTCTGGAGTCCCATACTGTTGTTAGCAGATTTCTAAAGTCCATACCTCCTTGGTGTATTCTCATGGCTGCAGATCTTCACAGTACAGACTCCTTCTTCTGCATGTTGCTCTCTCTCAGCTCAGGGCTCCTTCAAGGCTCTCCCTAACTGGCTAACCCACCCCCTTTTATCCCAGTTATCTTCATTGGTCACAGTTGCAGCCCAATTAAGGACATAACAGCTGCAGCCCATCAAGGACAACCAGGACCTCCCGGGGCAAAGCCTATATACAGATATTCAAATACATTTCCTCTACTATACCTAAACACAGAAGACAAAGACAACATTTGCAAGGTCTTTCCCAAGGCTTTTCAAGATGCTTGCAAAGAGAGGACAATATTTCCTTTCACAAGGAAAGGAGGAAGGAAATATTACCTCCTGTGTAAGTAGATTGTCATAGCTCTCCCACTCTCCCTGCTGGTCTCATGCACTTCAGTGCAAGTTGAGTACCAGCCAAAGCAGATGATTGCTTCCATGGGAAGATCCTAGCCCCAGAGATCCAGAACTGGGAAGGTAACTACTGAGTTCAGTCAGACCCTCAGAACCTGATTTATCAGGGCTGACACCCACAGACAGCATTTCTTTTTTTCCCATTAGCTAACAGGAATTGGGCCAGATGTGTATCTTCATCCCACAGAGGGACCAAGCAAAAGCCCTGTCAAGAAGTTAACAACATGGGCCCCTCTGCAAGTTCTCACATGGAAAACAAACAGCAAATAAGTGAAAAACACTATCTCTAATGCAGCAGGGACCCTGCAAGGCAAACCCCCAATCATGTTTTCTCTTCACTGCTTATTTTCAAGCCATATTCATGCTTGACACTTGGCTTGGATATGATGATCAAGTTTTGGCCTGAAGCACATTCCTTCAAGTCCACTGATTTCATCAAACAAATGGAAAATAAATATCTGCTTTCATGCCTATCAACAGGAGCTTATACAAGCTACATTTCAAATCAAAACTAGACAAATTCAAGTTACAGAATGTTTGCTATATACTTATTCCCTATTAAAAGTATTTCTCCATAAAACCTAGTAACAAGGTGAAACGAGTATGCCATTAAATGTAATAATCAACCACTTCAAATTTTAAAAATCCAGCATATCATATGTCCCATTCATTCCCTGACACAGTGGTGATGATTGTACACTATTTTTTATTTATTTCAACATCTCCCATGATTAACCTCCATATATTCAGGCAGTCCCAGCCTCTGCACACAAGAAAAATTCCTTAATCACTAATTTCATTCTGCCTACAGACAACACCAGTCTCCCCTAGCAAGCTGAATATTGATGCCTATCATTTGGCTACTTTTGGCTACCGAAAGCAATGCTTTAGAATTTCAAGATGCTTCATTTGGTTTGATTTTATATATTTTTGTTGTTGTTGTTGTTTGGTTGGTTTGGTTTTGTTGAGTATAGAGCTGAAAATCTGCAAGATTCAACTTTTAACATCTGAGTATTAATCAGGTGTGTAGAAGGTGTTATGTTGCAAACTATGGAGATGGAAGAAGATCAGAGGAACGAGTGCTGGCCAGGGGCCTTCATTTATTTCTTTGTGTTAGGATCTAGGTTTCACATGATATTAGTGTCTCTCATTCCTATGAAAGCAAATAAAATGTGAAGAAGAGGAGAATTCCCTTCACAGATGAGTGCTACTCAAGCCAACATATGATAAAGGAATGTGGCAAGTTTTCACAGACTTCAAGTGGTTCCTGATTAATTGTTCAGAGAGTCCCAGATAAAAGCCAAGATATTAAATAGGTGGCAGCATGTTAGGGCAGAAGTGGTCTACTGGGAATCAGAATGAACCCCAAATAGCCATGGGGGTTGTACAGTGACATTTTAGCCATGTCACTGTAGAGCAAGAAAGTCAAAACTAGTAACTTGCAAATAGCGGATACTCAGCTTAAATATCTCTAAAACTCCAGTTTTAGTAACTACAGTAAAGCTGAAAGTAATTTAGAAATAGCATCATCTTCATTTTAAAGTAATCTGAGAAAAGACAGCAGTAACAGAGTAGTAAGACATTGAGTTACTTCAATATTCCTAATCTTTTTATCTTATTTTTTTAATATAACAGAGGACACCAATTCTTCCTTAGTTACAAACATCATTCTATTTGGAAAGCAAAAAAGAAGAGCAAGAATAGTTTCAAACATCATGCTGCTTTGAATTATCACACAGAACAACTCTTACATTAGTCTTGGACTAATACAGTGAAATATTTGGACAGCAATCTGTCATTTTCCTGTGACCAGTGAGGGCAACTGCTGTTGTGTCAAACTGTTGTCATGTAACCTGTGCAAGCACAAAGAGTGGTCACAGCACAGCGCTGCAATCCAGCTTCTTCCAAGCTGCAAGGGCACCTAAAGACAACAGGATTTTGGTACCAAGGAACTGGCAAGACAGGTAAATGCAGGGCTTTTCTCCTCAGCTCCCCCCACTCCTATGGCCTGTCACTCCTACACACATGGATCACACACACCCACACTCCAGTCCTTTACATTGCCCATACTCATTTAGGCACCTCTGCATCAGCTGGAGCCCACAGGAGCACTGCTGAAGTATCCATCTTTGTCAGTGTTGTGACAAAAATAATACTGGACAAGGTAACACAACTGCACCCTGCTGTTAGACTGACAATTAGCCTTGCAAGTATTCTTGATCCTGTGCTTATGATGCCCTGGTAGCATTTATGGAACTGAGTGCTGGAGAAACTATGAAAGTGCAGAGCAGCACATTCACTGGATAAGATCAATAGTATTCGTATCTCCTTTGCAGTAAATGAGCTGCTACCTATGGCAGTCCATACACTTGGCACAAAAAAGGTAACTAAAATAAAGATGTATACCTAGAAACCCTGCATTATTGATTAGGAGCATTCGTTTAACAACAGTTTCTTTGGGATTGTCAAAACTGATGACCTAAAGTAAAGTGCTCACTTCTGAGGCAGTATGTATTGATAAAAGCATAAACCAATAACGCTATTTATATTTCTGTTTTCTCTACAGTGCTGTTTAATGACCCATGGTAGTTCTTAAAAAGGTTATTTTAATTACTCAGATCTTATTCCTTTAAGAAGAAATGTCCTTTGTTGGCAGCTCTTCTAGCTTGGAAAGGTGGAGAAGGAAGATAAGCAGGGAAAATAGACAGAAATAGACCCAGTCCATTTGTGGAAGTCCATGGGAAAAATCTATGTCAGTAGGTTTATGTACTTATGATTAAGTATACCATTACATTGCCTATATGGAGAGTAATTTTGCATACAGAACATTCCAGACAGTCAGGACAGTTCTTAAACAACTTTATTCGACCATTGATCAGAACCAGAAAAGGGCTTCTAAATCCTGTACCTGTAAAGTACATGGAAAAGTTCTTTGGGCAACTTGTGCCAGTGCCTCATGACCATCAGATTAAAGAACTTCTTACTAATATGTAGTCTAAATTTCTCCTCTTTTAGTTTAAAACCATTTCCCCCCTTGTCCTCTTGCTATATGCACATGTAAAAAGTTGCTCTCTCTCTTCTTTATAAAGCCCCCTGTAGGTGCTGGAAGGCCACAATAATACCTCCTTGGAACCACCTCTTCTCCAGATGGAGCAATCCCAACTCTGTCTCTCTTCACAGGAGAGGTGTCCCACCCCTCTGATCATCCAGCCCTCCTCTGGGCTCACTCCAATCTTTCTTGTGCTGAGGACCCCAGAGCTGGATGCAGTTCTTCAGGTAAGGTTCTCACAATGACTGAGTAGAGGGGAGCATCACCTTCCTACACCTGCTGGCCACGCTGCCTTTGATACTGTCCAGGGTGTGGTTCACTTTCTAGACTGTGAGCACACAGTGTTGGCTCACAGAATTTTATCCATGAAAAGACCCCAGTCCTTCTCTACAGAGCTGTTCTCAATTCCCCTACCAGTCTGTGCTCATGTCTGAGATTGCCCCAACCGAAATGCAGCATCTGGCTCTTGGTCCTGTTGAACCTCATGAGGCTCTTGTGGGCCCACTTCTCAGGTTTGTCCAGGTCTGTCTGGAAGGCACCTCTACCTCCCCTGAAGGAACAAGAGGCAATAAGGGACATAGAAAATAAAACTGAATGGGTAGTCTAAGTATAATAAGAAGTCTGTTTCACTTATTTGGTTAAAAACCCCACATACCTGGTATTTTTGATCTCAAAACAAATAGCAAGACACATCCCAATCACCACATTTAATCCCAAACAAATACGCTTTGTTGCCTCTGCCAGTGGCTAATTGCCAATTTGTTTCATGAACAAAACCTGACATAGAAAACAGAACCCAGCTATTAAGTATAGAGGGCTACAAAAGAATGCAGGTAGCTTTAAGCTTAAGGCAGAACTGCTCTGCCAGAAAGCATCAATGTGCAAAGCAAAATCCCACCTTCTCTATCTTCTCTTTTGAATCTAATTTTTTTGCAGTTGGTTATCTCTCTCAAGGGAAAATGTATTCCAAACATTTAAGGGCTCTTACAAAAGGCCAGTACTGATCTCTGTGCTTGAATAATATCCCAAATGGACCCTCATTGGTAACACGATAACAAAATCAGTGTTTCAGTCAAAAGAGAAAAGTCTTTCTGCTCCTCTGTTCTTCTCTTTTTGTGCATTGATATAAAGATCAGAGTCACCAGCATGAATAAGATTTAGAATTCTGATGAAAACAATAAGAGATACTAAACACTTTCTGGCCCTCCCAAATTTGTATTCAACCTCTCCCTTTGTTAAAGCTGTAATCACACTCCCATCGGTATTCAAGGGATTTATGCAAACAAGGTCTCTTCTGTCAAAAATCACAGCAATTTAATGCAGTCACAGCCTGTTGGGTTGTGTAGATTACTGGCACCAAAGACACAACTTAGTATTCTGATGTGTGTAAGTTCTCTATAATACAGGTCAGATGGTCTTAGTAAACTCAGCCATTCTAGCATAAGGTACTGCATCTACATGCAATAAGGGAAAGTAACAGAAGGTTACTTGAAGCCAAAGTCATAAGGAAATTTCACAATTAAGCCTGTTGCTTAATTGAAAGGACAATATTTGTTGAATATCTTAATTTTGCTCTCCATGCTCATGGATGTTTTCATCCATTGCTTAAGGATGGACCCAAATAAATAAAAGCCTGCTGTCTTTACCTCTGCACAAGTGCTGCTTTGTTGCAGTGTGATGCCATTTCCTGTTTCATCTATCCCAACCCCCCAGGTGTGCCAACCTCTCCTTTCCCCTCCCCCTTTGCCCTCCGGCTGAGAGCTGTCCATCAATCTTAACATTCCAGCAGGGTCGTGGTGTGGTTGGCAGAAGTTCAAAAGATGCCCCTCAGGTCCGGGCTCATTGGCCTGTCCAAGTGTCTGTATCCCTTGAGCCTTCCCCTCCTCACACCTGGTTGGTGCCTCACCTGTCCCTTCCCCTCCCCCTGTTCCCAGGGCTCAAAAGGAGACGGGACCATGCGGTCGGGATTCTGTTGGGAGCTGCTACAACATTCAGAGGTCTATCATCCTGGAATAAAACTCTGGATTAAAACTCTACGGCAGAATCCTCTCCTTTCTCTTCACCGTCGCCTGAACCTTTTCCACCAGAGGTAAACTGAGTTTCTACTATGCCTGGATTTGTTCCAAGTGCCCAGCTGCAGCACCCAGCCGGCCAAAGGTATCTCTGAGGTGAAACACCACAGCTGCAGCCTTTGGTCCAGCAGTGAGGGTCAGATGAGGCCAGGCACGACACACCCGGAAATATTGGGATTGACATTCCATACTGCTTGTACCTATTACACACCCACCTTCTACACCCAACACCCAAAGGAAGAAAAGGAGTCCATTACCAAGGTCCTAGACACAGGACTTAACTCCTTAAATCCAGCTGGAAAAAAATCAACACTTAAGGCTCCAGTGGCTTTCTGCCTGACATTCTCACATGTAATACCAGCTCCTCCATCACTCAGGGCCATATCCTGCCTCCTCTGGGCAAGCTGAGCACTTTATTTCAGTGGGTACATTTTAATCCCTTGAAATGACACAGACACAGTTCAGCCATGATCTGCCCCCATCACATTATTAACTATAGACAAATCTGGCCGTGTTGGAGAAATTCTATCTGCACTTGCACAGGGGATCACGTCTGTGCTCACTGTCACCTTTTCAAGAGCAAAGAATGGATTTCTCCTGGCTTAACACTTTTTTCTAAAATCAGTTTGATGTTCTGAGAGAAAAGTGGGAGAGCAAGAGTTGATTAAAAGCCGTGATGAAATGCCTGCAATAGAGTGGAGCACCTGCAATGCTCTGTCACCTCCACCCACTTTCTCCTCAGGCAACCAATGGCCATTACACCATCAGGGCAATCTCTAATTGGCTGCATTCTGGATACAGTTTCTGACCAAAAATACGTGTTAAAAATACACGATAAAAAATATGCCATTCCCAAAGTATAATTTTATTCCTAAAGTACAATTTGAATTTAGGCATCATATTACCAAACACCTCACAGACATGATAACTTCAGCAACTCCCCTGAGTAAAAGTTCTGTGTGAATACTATATATAAAAATTTAATACATATATATTTATATATTAAAATCTCAAAATACAAGGACTTCTTTTGATCAAATGGACCTCTTTTGCACTCACTTTCCAATGTGTTTATGCCACTGAGTCATGCTAGCAGATACGGTTGAAAAAAAGAATTTAAAGATTTAATTAAGAATTTAGGATTTAATTTAGAATTTAAGGATTTATTTGCAAAAAGCAAGTGCTACACTTAGGCAGATCTTGGTGCCAAGATGACTGTACTGCTCATGTATTTTCCAAAGGCAAAAAACAAGATTCTATTTGCAGGATGAATCCCTGATTGTGTATTATTTACTCAACTGCAGTATATTAATAGCTGGTTGCAAATAAGGACATTGAGGTATATTTAGCACATAACCTTAGTATAGAGAGCTCATTCTGCCAAGTGAATTGGGGCCAAATACTTGACTTAGTAAGTATTATTCAAATCTACAGGGACCAGAAGTAAATCAGGTTCTATTCCTTACTTCATTCCAGTCCTTATCTCCTCTCCTCAAACACATGACATGCATAATCCAAACACAGCATTCTGCAAAAATGAGCCTCATTATGTATAAAACGAGCCATATTAGAGAAATCCACAGAAGTGGATAAAAAAAAAGGTGATGCTCATCCTTTTTCATGTTGGCTTACAGCTCCTTAGAGCAAAATTCTCATCTGCGTTCTATGTCCACAGGCTGCATATCACTGGTCTCCTCACTGACTGCTCAATGCACTGATGTGATCTAAATAAATCAACCACTAAAACACACAACACAACAGCTGGTGTCTGTCAAGAGATGTTATTGGGCCTAACAGTATAGAAACACCTTCTTCAAAGAGAAACAAAAAGTTTAGCTGGTTTTCCCTATTAAGTGCGTTTTCTAGAATTACAAAACATGAATCAAATCCTGCAAACTTGCATTCTCTTCACAAGTGTTGAGAGAAGGCAGGAGCTCTGCCTAACAAGTGCCCTCATCACATTGTATTTATACTGCCTTCATAGGACCCTGAAACCTCAATATTCATCTGCTTGGCCTCAGTTTAGCTGCAGAAGTTCCAGCTGCTTTTTAACATTCAGTCTAATTAGGGAGACAAAAGAACTTTCCTTAGAAGTGTAAGTTAGCCTCAGTGGTGAATAAGATGTTAAAGAGTAGGTGATGGACTCTCTAAAATAGCTTCTCTGATCTTCCAGTACTCCTTTCAAGATCCTAGCTGGTCTGCCCCACTATTAACCTCCCTCCACACTGAGAATTAGCTATTTATTCTCAGCCTTTGTTCCTTCTTCTCTAAGGCCCCCTCCTCTCACACTTTAACCAAGAATTCTCAGCCTTCTTCTATGAATGTGTATAATAAAAGCCTTTTGAAAGTCAAAATGAATTTTATCCACTGGTTGGGATACAGAGAAGCCCCTATTTTGACCATTTACAGCACACTTTGAAAAATGTGATCCTGATGCAATGCTGTTTTTACTGCAGTCTTATGAGTTGACAGTGGTGTTAGGAGCATATCCAAATGACCTCTCCGGCCTCAAATCTTTCTCTCTTGCACTAGCAAAGAGCAGGTTCTTTGTCCTTGTGGTGTTCCAGCAAAGTAGTTTTATATAGCTTCAATCTTTAGCTCAGAGTATTCCAGCAATTTGTCTTATAATTGAGAAATAGTTCCTCCTGTCCCAGGATCTCTGTCAAAGAGGTACAACAAGGAAAAAAAAATCAAAATATATAATTGGAAACCCATTTAACTTTATACCTCCTTAAAATATATGTAAATGTAAGAATAATTAAAAAACCTTCTTACCAAAAAAATCTAAAAACTGAAATCAGCAAATTGTGAACAAACCCAATAAAGTAACCATGTACAACATGATCTTTGTTAAAATTGGCAATCTCCACAAAGAAAACAGCAAACTACCTGAAGTGCAACTCCTTCCACACCCATAGGGTGTTCAGTAAATCCATACTGAACTTTATTGACTCAAAATAAATGTAACAGTTAACTAATTCAGTGCCTAAGGACAAAATCTCATTCCCAGCTCCCAAACAGCGCAAAATGTCACAACATTTGGCTGCCTTCTATCAAGCCAAAGCAAAATACCATGACTTCTCTCAGGGCAGGATTAAAGGACAGTGTCAGTGGTTCATTAGAAAGCTGGCAAATGTCTTCTTGTTTTGCTCAGTCACCCTGCCAAAGCAGCATGGTGGTGAGAGGCTGAATGGAAAAAATGAGCACGAGAGAAGGAACACATTCCATCTGCCTATCAGTGACTGAGAAATAATTATTAAGGAATTGTGACTTTCTAACAAAAACAGCAAAGTACTTTGCTATCTTTCTACTCCATTAGAAACCATTTCACTGATCATTGCAATGAAGCCCAGGGACACTAAAAGGATACCTGAAAAAAAATCCTTAATTTAATTTTCAAAAAAAAGAAAATAAGTGAAACTACAGAACCTATTTTAATGGCTCAAGTCTGAGCAGTACATCACACCTGAAAATGGAAACTGCATCAAACCTTAACTTACATAGCACTATCTCAGAGACTTTGTTTCAGTTTGGACTAGGTGGGGATGATGGGTTTGAGTCACCAGGACTTCTCACTATCCCACATAAATCTTCTCCAGAGGTTCCACCCAAGCACTGCTGGGGCATAGTCTGTCAGATTTGATGAGACAGGAGGCCACAGAAATGAGAATTGCTCAGCCACATCTGAGGGCAATCAGACTTCCTACAGCATGACAGGGTGTTACAGTAAAGCAGTGCCATGGAACATTGCATTCAGGCTTGGTAATCAAATAAAACTGTCATTCAAGACTTACTACACTCCTGTGCATAGTTATCCATTATCTGACACAAAACCTGAACTTACTAAATTACTTCATATTTTCAGTATTATGCTGTTGTTTATTACAGAGCAATATGAAGGAATGCAGAAAGAGTAATTTTCTACTAATACTGAACAAGGAACATTATTAGATTAAGGACAGAACATTACCCTTGCAGCTTTTCTCTCAGCTTTGTGCCATTGCAGAACATGCAGTCATATACTTCTCCCTGATGCCTCCTGCCACAGATTTAAAGAACCAAGGCAAATGACTCCCATCACTCTTCTAACACTGGGGAAGAGGCAGAGAAGGAAATATGTTAATTTTGGTAACATACCAGAAAAGTACATTGGTGTCATATTCCTTCCATCTGCAGAAAACAAAAGGCTAGTTGGTTCCCACCACACACCTATAAGATGAGACAGGCAGAAATGCCCAATGATAAAAGGGGGTTTACAAAAAAGAAAGAAAGATGAAAATTGATACACATGTAATAGCAGTAGCGGAGTAATGGACAGGAGGGAAATCATGTTTCAGACAAGGCCCCAGAAATCCCTTTTCAGTGTTTCAAAGACAATGCATAAGTTGGGGGGTGGGGGACACACAAGAGCCTGGAGTCTCTGCTATTATTCCTCCAGTTCCAATCTTGTATGAGCAGAAGCCCCAGGGCAGGAGTTTAGTTACCAGCCTTTGCCCACAGGTTGCTCTTCTGGTTGTTCATCAGTCTGTCACAGCTATTTAGTGCTTGCAAGAGCCAAGTGCACACAGAGAAGGGAGAGCAGTGCACAGGCATTGCAGAAGGAGCTTTGCAGGCAGTCTTACCACCCTGACCTCCTACAGTCACACCAAGAGAGCAGCAAGTCATGATACAAAATTCTCTGGTCCCCTCAGCTTAACCCTCTGAGCCAAGTGGGAACAAAGTAGAAGAGGGGCAGAGAAGCCCAACAAGATCCACTTTCCCAGGTGGAACCCAACAAGGTCATCTCAAAACCTGACAAGCTGTATTCTACTCTCCTCTGGGAACTCTGTCCATATGTTTATGATGAGGAAACAGCTCTGCGTTAGTTATTTTCATTTAGCCCCAGCATTTGGCAATGCCCACATGTGGGACTGCAAACAATCTTTTTACTGAGTTTCCATGTGTTTACAGGGTCATTCAGAAGCTTTCTGATCAGACAGCATTGGAAGTTACATCATTTGCCAACCAGATTTGGAGTGCTCAGTATCTGTGAAGAACAGATACATGGTATAATCAAAACCTCATAGAAATAAGGATTATTTTTCAACTTTAACTAAGCTTTCTGACTTCTGACCACTTTTTTGATTGATTTTTTTTTTGATCATGAACAATGAGAGAGTTCTGCAGTGAAAACCTTCTCCAACCTCCAAGTCCTAATGAAGACTTCTTATTCCAAGATCTTGGATCAGGAGAAGAGAGGCATATCCAGGTGAATGTTGCCTCAGGACAAGAACAAATTTACACTGCTTTTCTCACTGTGAAGGGCACAGGAGGAAGCCACAAAGACAAGCTAGCAAGGGCAAAATCTGATCAGCCTCTGATGTGGATAACCAAAAAAAAAAAAAAAAATACTTGGATAACATTTTAGCCTGTAGGCAGAACAGCAGAACAGGAGGTTTATATGGCTAAAGGATCCAGAATTAGATTTAACACACTATAAACACAGCCTGCAATGTGGGCAATACATCTTACCCACTTTGGCACTGACTGCTGCCACCAAAGTACAACAAAGCTGAATTCAGACAACAGGGCTCTTACAAGACCTACAATATCCTTAGGCTGCCCTCAGTGCCTTAAGGAAGCTCAGAAGTGAGGGAAGTCCATCTTTCCAAGAGATCTTAACAGAATAAAATTATTTCTGGCTTTCACACAAGAAAAAAAAAAGGTCATTGTTTCAAAAGTTAGAACAAGGGAACAGAGACAGTGAGGGAGATATTTACAGCTACTGCATTTGCATCACAAAGAACACAAGTAGGTAGAACTTGAAAAAAGTTTCTGCCAAATGGAAGTAATGTCAAATTGTTACCAACTTCTACCTGTAATTTGCAAGAAAAGAGATGGGATATTCCAAAGCAACAGACAGAAAAGTTGAGAGTTGCTCTATGTGCTATCAGTATGCTGCAAACCCTAATAAAACATGGGCAATGTGTAACTCTGCTGTCCTCTGGACTTTTCTGATTGCACCATATGTTGGAAGTGCACATCTGCTCTTTACATAAAATGGATAGTACATACTTTAAAAGCAAATGTGAGGAATTCAGAGGGTAGAAGCTGATTAACATTGAGCTCAGCACATGAATGTGTTAGTCCAGTGCCACATGTCTGACTCACACAGTCATGCTGGTGCAACATTCTTTAGGTCCATTGCTGTGAGCCTGGAAATTGAACATCCATTCAGTGCTAACAGCAACAACATCTCCAGCAAGTAGCTCCTGGGACAAATGAACACTTCACACTGAAATACTGGGCTTCTAGAAAAATCATTTCTTCCCTTTTAGCAGGTTATACATATCTCAGTCTCATTTGTATTACAGAAAAAAAAAAGAAACTTGGATTGTGTTAGAATCTTTCAAACAAAACTGTGTTACAATTCTGTGGCAAAAAGTAGATGCATAAATCTGTGATGGGCTGCTGATCAATTTTTGACAAATCAACATCCTCATGACAGATTAAGAGGGCACATATTTAACAATTTATAGCACTCACAACATGCAAACATAGTAATGAGCACTTGGGGTAGAGTTTCCTGCCCAGGAAGTTTTTTACATAAGGCTTTTAAAGTATTTTTTTTCAAATTCTTTTAAATATTTTCTTGTCAGTAATGCATCTACTCCCTAATGTTGGAATTCTCTACAAGTGGGTGTTTCAGCAGATCACTATTATGCTCAATTTTTCCTTGCCTAAAATACAATTAATCCTACCTCAGGAAAGAGGAATTGCCCAATTTCTGTAGAAATTGTAACAGAGGTTATCATTATTACTATTTAATAGAGATGTCAGACAATAGAAACCCTAACATGGTAGTAGACACAATGTGCCAGGTTTTTTGGGGTTTTTTTCTTCATTTCGGGATATAATCCCATGACTACAGAGTGTTAGGAAATTACTTCAAAGAGCTACGTGAAAACAAGCAATCTCCTCTCTTAAAAAAAAAAAAAAAAAAAAAAAAAAAAAAAAAAAAAAAAACACAACACCAAACCCCTCAATATTTTACAGAAGTATCATTCCTTCTCTTCCTCTTTTCAACAAAACTGTTTGAAACCCTAGGTTTAAAAAAGTTAGTCACAAGTTATGTAGCTCCTGGTTTTCAGGAGTTATGTAGCTCCTGGTTTTCAGCTCTATTAATCCTGGATGGAAATGTTCAATTATTTCATGTTTTTTATCTAGCTACAATTATTTCTAACATACATCTTGATAAATAGCAGCACCCTTTTTCTTTGTGCTTCTCAATATTGGATACAACATTTCGTTTTAGGAAAATCTCTGGGTTGGGACAGCACTGAAGAGACCAAACAGTCCGGCTTTCTGAGCTCTACCCAACTTCTGATAAGAAGGCTGGATTGAAAATAATTGCCCATGCAGGAAAACTACCTTGAAGTCCAGAGATTAACATTCAGAGAAGGAAATTAACTTGTAGACAACCAAGGATAACTACCTCTCAGTACTCTGGCTCACATTTTATGGAATTTGCAGTGTATTGCACAAAAATATTGCTTTAACATTTAAAGAGTCAAGAAAGCAAGTTTTTCTAGATAGAAGTTGTCTCTTGAAGAAAAACAGGTAGCTGGAGACTACAACAATGGGGTGGGATAAAAAGGACAGCAGGAGCTGACAGAGCTTACAATAGCTAGAACCACATTGCCACCATATTAAACTAGTTTTATTGATCTAATTCCATCCTCTACCATGATAAACCTGAAATAACACCAAATAAGAGCCACACTTGAAGCTAATTTTCAAAACATGCCCTAGGATGTTATACCTACAGAAAGTCTGGTTGAAGATGAACTGCCAGGATGATTAACAGTGGAAAAGATAGTATTTCCTTTCTTATTATTGACTTTTTAAAATGTATTTTATAGAATTACCTCAATGCTTTTTGTTGTATGTACATATATCTGAATACAGCACATGTAAAGCATTTATATCTACATCACTTAAGTTATATTCCTATTTAAGAACTAAATTAATTTTTTTATGCAAAAAGTGCATGTGTTTTTAGACTGATGGGTAGATAAGTAGATGTTACTAAGTGCTAAAAGAATAGTTTTACATATTTCTAAAAACATGTGAATTTTGAAACCTGCAGACTATCCTGAGAGAAAAGAGTAAGTCCAGTTATTTTTTATGAGTAAATGGTCCAGTGTTTCCAAACCTATTTTTACTTTGTTGAGTAATTCAAAACCAAATCCATCCTCTACAAATATCTTTGCTGTTTGCAAATTACTCACTGAATAATTTATATGAAGGAAATTCACCCTAAGGGCTTGCCCGCGAGCTTGTTCACTTTTACTGTTCCCTGCCTATTATCCAATGCATTTGAGCAGGTTCCCAAGTCACACAACTTCATTTCTACTCCCCAAGTGAATGAGTGAAAATCTGGGCTGCTATATCCACACAAGAGGAATAACAAATCATGAATCAGGAACAGCCAATTTTGTTTTCTAGTGAAAAGCCATCTTTACCTAGCTGTTTAGGAGCTGACAATATTCCCTCAGAAAGCACATCAAGAAGTGTGACTCATGAACCACAGCAGCAGGGCTGGCAGGGTGCTTCATCAGAAGGCAAATCCCATTTCAGACGCAGGCAGAAGGGCAAATGCTACAGGGGGCTCTCAAAATGGCTTTGCTTTTGTTTCTGAAGCCCAGAAGCACCCTTCAGACCACTGCCCTCCCCCTAGGACAAAGGCAAGACTTCACATTTTGCAGACATTCATAAGCAGTTATTTGGCATCCCTGTGACCCTATGGTTCTTTTGTGCCATATTACTGCTGTACTGTACAAATCATGAATTGCAAGAGCCTGTCCAAAATAAGTTCTCCAAAAGCTCACCATTGTTTTCAGATGACATGGCATTCAAAACTATGGAACAGTCATCAAGTAAGCTAGTTTCTAAGATTTCTACCCAAGCTGAGATAGAGATGGACCAGAGAAGAACTGAACAGAGGCTGTGGAAGGGACAGGCAGGGAGCAAGATGACACAAAAACCCATGCACTGTTCAAAACCATGGCTCAGTTAAAAGTCAGGTAATTGTTTAGGAAGACTGGCCAGAAGACCTGGTCTGCACAGACCAGCTCACCAGCCAGCTTCAAGATAGATCCTGCCTTGCTGTGACAACTGTGGCTCTCGAGCCTGAGAAGCAGCAAGCACTTAGTTATTCTGCAGTAAGCAATAACAGCAACTCCAACAGTCTGCTGCACAGAGAGAACAATATTTAGCACTTGTCAGGGTTATATCCACCCAGCAGAAAAAACACTTGGGCAGTGTCATCTACTTGTCACCCTGTCTCAGAGCCTTCGTTTGCTTTTGATCCAAATTCAGACTGCACCACAAGAAAAAAAAATTACATGTAGAATATGATTAGTAAAATAATCAATTTTCATGACCTGAATCTACACACAGGGTCCATTGAAATAGCTACATTACATTTCTGGATTATCCTTCCTTTTTTCCTTTGTGCATGCATATAAAAGAAATTTTTACACTGCAATCATGTAATACTGACTTCCCTTTCAGTCCACAGAGATTAACCATCCCTTGAGGATTGTATTGACCCTGGCTTTGCTCTCACCACTGTTTACCTCTCTGGTCAATGAATCTTGATGCTGATTACAACAAAGTCAATACCTGCTTATTATAGTTAAAATAAGAATCACTGAGAAGGCTTATGAACACTAGTCTGCCAAAACTACCCAGTTAAGGAGTCTGTCAAGGTTTCATTGTGTCTGTCTTCTTTGCTAGCAAAACCTGTCTCAATGAAAAAATTCACTTAAAGACTCAATAATACAGTCTGTTCTTATAAAAAGAGCCCTGACAAGACTATTTTAATGTTTGATATATGCAAGTATTCATTAGTATACAAATTCATACACATAAGCCCAGACTTGATACTGGATAATTGTTATTTGGAGGTTGTGCATAATTGTTGTGGGTTTTTCAATAGTTGCTGAAAGTTTTAGGATTTAATTCAAATCTTCTTTGTATTAAATATCAAGTGCTGGTCCCCAGGGTAAGTAGCACATTTAGTTCTCTCTTCACATTTACCTTTATTTTTATGATAGATTTAAAATTAACTCCAGAGCTCAGTTGTTGTTCACAACTTTCCAAAGAGAGCTCCAGAAACTGTCCAAGTAACATCTTTGCAATCCGAGCACCAGAATCCACAAAAATCCATACATACATCCAAATCCTGAGCTAGGATGAAACATAATGATGAGAGATTATTTAGGAGGGAAAATATCAGTGAAGAAGGGTAGCTCAGTAAACCTTGAGAAGAAAGGTGTGATGACTATGCAGTTTTGATCAAATTTGTGGCAAACACGCAGACATTCTCAGTTATGCAAACCAGGGGTGCCCACCCTTCCTGCTCCTGCTAACAAGATCTTTCCTTACTGTGCAGTTAAGTTTACTGACAAATTTATACTTGTTCATGTTTTATTCCATTAAGCTATCATAAGTGTCTCAAAGCCACAGACAACAGCTAAACTTATATTAGATGTCCTGGTTCCATGGATTCATTGAATGCAAATTCAGACAAGCACTATCAAAATTCTGAAGACTTTCCTCCTTTACTCATGCCATAGGCATGTTCATCTCCATTGCATTCAGCAACTCTTGTCTCTGCCCACTCAGCCAAACAACAGAGAAATCCTCAGCTGAGCTTTCGTGAACATTAAGATTTATAAGACATTGAAGCTTAAAGCAAAGGTCATCAGCACAGCTTTTAAGAGAAACATTTCAAATATTTTCTGACTGCCCACTTCCTAACTGTCTTAAAAATCTGAGAATCTACAGGGAAGGTGAGGTCTAAGCTTGGTCTTCTTGGTCTTAAGGTACTTGGATCGGCAAAGACATTGAGTGTTGTTGGGCTGCATTTCTCACAAGGTTCAACACCTTTCCAGAGGTTGCAGTGTTTCTGCAAGGCCTGGTGTTTGCCTTTTGTTTAATCACCTGCCCACTCTTCAGTCTTGTTCCTAGAGGAAGAAAAGGGTGTTCCTAAACTGTTTGTTATAGTTAAACATAAAAATTCAGAATAGATTTTTCTAGTCAGTTAACCATATTCTTGAGGGAAAACATAAGGTAGTATGATTATTAAAGAGCACTCTCAGTAATAGTCACATCTTTATTGTGTCAACCCTCTGCCAAAAAAAAAAAAAAGATTTATAGTAAAAGCCACTTACATTTCTTCTTTGCAGAACCAAGCCATCTGCCTCCAATATACATCAGCCCCTGCTAGATGAATTCACACATATTTTAAAGCCCCAGAGTAACCATTAGAATGGAAATTGGACACTACTTGTCATTTGCAAAGATTTCTTAACTGAAGAGGCTTCCCATTTGTTCAATTAAATGTTTGCATGTGCAATACACTTTATGAAATTTATCCCAAAACAGTGAGGACTGAAATAATCTTGGAGGCAGATGGCACAGCTGTTCCATTTAGAGCTATCCTCGGCAATATATGAAGTGATGGACAGGACAGGGAAGTGGGAGTGAAAACTTGGTACTATGAAGAATATTATCCATGGGTTTTAGCAATAAACAAACCAGTTCAGTGCCAATCTTCCCTCCCCTATCGTATGTAGCTGCGTGACTCACTTGAGTTTATCCAATTAGAAATACCCATTTAATTCAAGAAGTCAACCACTGAAGCCATGTAAGGTTTTCCCCTAAGAGAATCCATCCTTCTGCCTTGAAATCTAAGGGAGTCTGAAAATATGTCTCTTACACTCACATAAGGAGGCAGATATGTGTATGGGCTGAGGAAACAGTCTGCATGCAGAAGTGACACAGATACCAGGAGGAATAGGGAACAAGTTTAAGCTGCTGCTTATTTGCATGCCTGTCACAGAGCAGAAATCATTACACCGTGCTCCAGATGCTGCAAATCTCAAGATGCACATCCAGGGCTCATAATTAAAACTGGAAAACATTTTCACTGAGGAGAAGGAGGAAAAAACCCCAGAGCTATCCCAGATACTCTACCTCTATTTTGACATTTCTGGGGTGCTGATATGTTCTACCGCCTCAGTGTAAGGAAGTTTTGCCACAGGAAAGGCAAAAACACTCCCTCACAGATACAAGACCTGAAAGAACCTGATGAGGGCATACCTATTTCTGTACAGCACCTAGACTGGGGTCAGAGGTTCAGTAAACTAAATGAGCAAAATAATCCAAAATTTTCCTCAAAAAGATTTTTCAACCCTCATGAAAGAAAATAGAATAATATGTAGAAAGATATTTAATTCAAAATAGGCTGTCAGGAAAGGTTTTCATCTGAGAAAGCACTGCTTTACTGAAAAACAAAGAAAGAGGATCCCATTGTCCATTGCAAGCCAGCACATATCCCACAGAAGATTTTCCTTAGAGGCAGAACAAAAACCACTCGGAGCAAGAAGGCAGATCCCAATCCTTATATCTACAGGTAAGAAATTACAGCAGCTCAGTGGAACCCCAGTCACCTTTTCTGCGGATTTAATAAAACATCAACAGTCAAAAAAGTTACAAGGCCAAACCTAGTTAAGGAAGAATCATAGAAACCAAAAGACAGGTCTCACCACCTCCTTTCCTCCCCACAGCCTACTCTTCCTGATTTCCTCTTCAATCCTACAGCATATTAGAGACATTCACAGCTGGAGTGCTGCTGAAAACAGAGAAAATCTGTTTTATATGGACTGCCAGTGAGATGAAGAAAGTTCTCCATTGGTGCCATGTGACAATAAATGGCCAGGGAGAGAATGCTGAAAAGCTAAAAAGTACATCCCGGTTCACCAGAACACCCATGTTTGAATAGGTTCAGCTGGAGACTCTTATGCCTAATGCCTTAAGAAAAATTAGAGAGGAAAAATACTTCCAGTTGCACAAGTAAGGGAGGTGACAGGGCACTTTGGAAATGAATGGCACTCTGCCCAGCAAAGGATTTCTTTGTGACAGTGAAGGGGCACCAGGTTGGACATTCAGTTCTGTATTACTTAGAAAAATATTTCTTGACCTTGCTGTTTCAGGATAAATGCTTCCCTCCCAACCACCTCTTTTCTAGTGGTAATACTATAAAAGATGTGCCCCAAGGGACAAGTTTCTAATAATGCTCTAATCTTGCTTTCCAAGCACTTACAGCAAGAGCAATTTTAAAATAAAATAAGTAAATTCATAAGACTCAACCTCTTCTTTATTTGCAGGAAACTTTACTGTGCCTAAGTTATTGCAAACTGTACAATCACAGAGAAATATATCTAGTTTCTAACTCTCGTTTTCTCACACTGCTGTAAACAGCACAATACATGGAAACTCCAGACAAGTGATGAAAAATAAGTATCCTAATTTACTGGTTTTGCACCCTGGCTTCATTTCAGCTACATCTTAAAAGGCCAATATCCACATATGATTCCAGTAATTCTAATGACATAAAATGGCTATTCATAATTAGTTATTTTCCACCAAAGTTGTAAATATGGAAGTCACCACAAGGGCATAAATGCACAGTTAATCCAGAAGTAACCTGCTTCTGCAGAATACCTTTACAAAGCATCAGCGGGAAGCAGAGGGAGTTGGTGTACATTCTAAAAAGCCTGTCCCCTTTGAATCACCATTCCCATAAGAGCAGTTCTTCCACTCTTTCCTGCCACCCCTGCAGCTTTCTCATCCTCAGGGGGGCAAGACATGCAACCAGTTACCCTCAAACACAGCGCTATGATAATGGCACCTGCCCACCTTCAGGTGCTTGTCTCGCTCTACCCTGGCCAGGTGCCCCTCTCAAGGGCCTGACTAGGCTCAGGTCCCTCAGGATGTGCTAACTACGACTCAACAGCTTCTGCTCCTGATTTTTGGAGAAAGAGTGGAATTCAGCTCACATCCACACAACTGTCACCCATTAACTCTCCACCATTTCCTCCTTTTGAACAGCCAAGTAACGATGAGGGACAGGAACTTGGCAGCTACAGTAGACATTGCACTGATGGACTGGGAGCTGAAGGACAGTAGGGGAAGACTCCCACCTAAAATCTTGAAGTATTGCAGGAGGGAGGAACCAGGTCACTGATACCTCTAGGAAACGTGCAGTGGAGCACTGATTTTTCCTTACCACCCCTATATCTTGTGGGAAACTTTTCACTTTCTCTTGCAAGAAAATGAATGAATTGCGAGAAACTCTGCAGGTGATGGGGTTTTTCCCCTCTCCACTCCAATGATCTTCAATCTGCAAGTTACCACAGTTGCAAAATGCATTTCCATTTTTAGGGTTTTAGTTATTAGGGGGGGCCGGGGGGAATAGAGGGGATGCAGCAGCTTGGTTGGGCTTCTTTGGTTGGTTCCTTGGTTGGGGTTTTTTGGTTGGTTCCTTGGTTGGGGTTTTTTGGTTGGTTCCTTGGTTGGGGTTTTTTTAAGTGACAACTGAAGCAAAGGTTCAGTTCTTCAAAAAGAATGGAAATGAGCTTTTTGCCATAAAAATTGTGGATATCAGAAACAAAGGAAGATAGCAGTTACATTTTTTCACTCCTGTAGGGGTTCATGAACCCTCTGTTGGAACCTTACGTGCCCTCTACTCCCCTCAAGCTACAGGATGAAGTCTCAGTATCTCAGAATATGGATGTCCTCTTTCTAAAAATAACCAGAGAAACCTCAGCAAACATCCAAATTCCAGCTGTATGCCTGAGGTCTTCAGAGGAGCAAGACCATGCTTTTACAACAAACCCCTTTCTGCACTTCTGGGATACCTAACACAAAGGGAAACCGTAAAAATGAAAACTGAAGATGGCTCTTCAATTCACTGATCTCTTGTTACCAGAAAAGTCACTGGTGGCACGTGGACTCTGTAATTACAGAGATTTCAAAGAATATCGAGTGTAGAGTCAAGGTCCCCAAAGCTGACCCTAAAGGCCTGTGTTAGTCCATAGGACTCCCCAAGGAATGAAGATATTCCTCACTTCTACCCAGAGAACACAACTAAGTTGCTTGTCATAAGACCCCTCCCTCTATTTTACTTCTGGCAAATTTTGTGACCTGGCTTTACTTTTATCATTACTGCCTCTGCTAAAAGGCTACTTGCAGGTTATGTTATTGTTGCTCCAGCAGCAGAGGGTGATACATTAGGCTCAATTTCAGCAATGCTTAATAGTTCTGCTACTCAAAGCACAAGATAGTTTTTCTAGGCTCTAATGTCTCCTCCAAACCCCCTAGATTAAACTAAGGGAGAGTCTCCTACACCAGACTTCTCTTCTGCACAGTACTAAATAACTCCCACTGAAACACTTACAAGACACACAGTTTTTGATGTAACAAAAATAAATCCATAAGAAGGATTAGATCTCTTAAAATTTTTAATACCTATATGTTGATAGTAGCACTAAAGTGGTGCATTAATAATGTATAGACTTGCATGAATGGTGCTCCACCAGTAGTGAGAAATAAAGCTCTGCATTGTTCAAATCAGAAGTGTACAAACTTACATTTTCCAGCATTTACCCTTAACTATGCCACAATAAGATCTCAAGCTGGGGACCACTGCAATCTGACGGAGGTTGAAACAGCTTCTAAATCCTGCAGTTCCCATAAATGATTATCCATTCCTTGAACAATGAAGCTGCATGAATTTTGCATGTTACCTCAAGCACTTTACTTTACTCCAAGAATAACAGCTCCATTTCAAAGCACTTTAAGCTGAATCCCCATTTTATCACCCATACAAAATGGCTGCCAAAAGATAAGATAGGCAATGAGCGTAAGAAACAGACCTTAATACTTAAAGAACATAAGGAAATCCCAAATTAATCTCAAGGAATATGTCCCCCTATTTAAAAAATCATAACAAAAAAAAAAATAATATATATATATATATAGGTTTCCTAAACTAAATTGAACTCCCTGCACCTATTTTAGGTGTCTGTGGAACATTTCCATAAAGCTGAAAGGACACTCAGTATATATTTAAACCTTTTAGTCTGCAAATTCTTGTTAAGTGAGAGAATTTATCACTGTCACTGAGATAAGGCCCTGATTAGAAATGAGTAGTTCAGTTCACCAAACTATCAGAAACTTGTTCTAACCAGCAGAATCAAAAACTTTTTTTTGAATAGCACAAAAATGAAAGAGCAAAACTGACGGTGCCTGACCCATGATGGTTTGGATCTGACCCCCATTTTTCACCTCTTCTCTCACTAATCCTGATTTTAATTATCTACAAATTTGTACTTACTCAAGGCTAACACCTAATTTATATATGGAAATTCAAATCATCCCATGTTAAAATAAAGTTTCTAAAATAGACAGGTTTGTCAGCTCTTAATGAGATCGTTATTATTCATATTAAGAATAGTTGAAAGTGAATTAATAGCAAAATACTTCCTTTCATTTGGAGGGAACAAGAGGGATGACACAATTTGCAGATATCTTTTCAGTCTGGGACCAGTTTGCAGTCAAACCAAAAGGTCTTTCAACCATATAGAATCCTGCTCTCAGAGACCTGGAGTACATCCCAAACATTGCTCCTAAGACAAAAGCACCTAATGAAGCAAAACAGCATAAATCTTGAGGATTTTCTCCCAGCCCCTGAGAAGGTGATAGGAAGGTGATAGGTGATAGGAAGGTGATAGGTGATAGGAAGGTGATAGGACTTGAAGGGGCTCATAAAAAATTGCATCTTCTCACAATATTGAGCAATAGGAGTTAACTGTGTCACATTGCATTTGAGATTGTCACATGCTACTCAAGGACTCAATATTAAGAAGTCACAGCAGAGGTGGCCAGTAAACAGGGCAAGTTTACTCTGTCAGTGACTAAGTTCTCAAATGCACCTAAAGGATGCTTCAAATTTCATTCTAAAGAGAACAAAAAAGTCTAAAACATGAAGGTGTGAAAAGGTGCTCAAGTACCAAAAGTGACAGCTATGTAATACTCAGAGGCCTGGACAGCTAATTGGAAAAACGAGACTAGCATTCATAATGAACTTTGGATCTTCAAGAAAAGAAAAAAAAATATATATAGTAGGGCTGTGAAGGACGACCGTGCTCCTGCTTTCCAAGGCTTGGAAAGTGAACAATAACTGATAGAAATCAGCAAACCTTCTCTTACTGATTGAACACGCCTGTCAACACAGAGCCCGCCATATCCCTGCCTCAGGAAACTTCTGTCGAGCACCAGCCCGGGTTTCCTACCCGCGACCCTCACACCAGCCCCCGCTGCCTCTTCTCCACACCCCGGCCCGGTTCCCGGTCCGGCAGCGGCCCCTGGCGCCCGCCCCGCTCCCGGGAGCGGCTCCCGGCCGGGCCCGGCCCCCGCAGCCCGGCTCGGCAGCGTCAGGGGCTCAGCAGGGCCGAGCCCCCCGGGTCTCAGAGCAGCAGAGTCCCCCTGTGAAATACAAAGCTGTGTTTCGTGTCAGGTACAAACAGGCGACGTGTGTATTTGTGAATGCGAAATGTGTGACCCCGACAATGGGAGAGCTGTGAATTCTAATAATAACTGAGGAAATAAAGCATGGAAAAAGGCCTTTGAACCTATCTTTTGTTTGCAATTATCCCTGGTTGATTTAGGAGCATTGGAATTAAGGTGTTAAGGATGTTGCTTTTTGCTTGCATTTAATCCATAAAGAGCTCTGCAATAATAAGTTTTTGAAGTATAATTTTAGAATATTACTTGTATCCCTGAAACTATAGCTTTGGAATATATATAAAGGAAATATGCTTATCTCATGCCTTATTGAAGCAGAGAAAAACAGTTTGGGAAAGGAAGATGAACATCACCTCAAGGATTTATGGTTTCGACCAAAGGGAAGCTGGACATCGCTGTTGTTAGATTTACAGTCTCTGCAATTAAAAGGTGGACCCACATCTGGGGAGCTGGACTCAGCCAGATGGGATTCGTCTTTCTTCTTTCGGAAACTGGACCGCCACCATCTGGGATACTCCTTTTGAGATACATCCTAAAAAACTAAGATCACAATAGTGTATAGAATTGTGATGTAATAATTTGGAATAAAAAATTGCTGATGAGTAAGAAATTGGAAATAGAAACTGCTGAAAAAGCTGATGAGTACCCCTATAAATACCTGTAAGCCTCAACTATCAGTGTGCAGTTGGAGGGGAAACTTCCCCCACTGTACCCAGCGCTGTATTGCTCATACTTTACCATATTAAATAACAAATTGATTGCTGCTTGAATATTGGCCTAGTCAAGCTTCTTATTCATAACACCCTGAGAGCGGCATTCCCAAGCCTGGCGGCTGAGAAAGGGCAGCGAGCTGCAGAAGGCTGCTGTGTGGGCAGGGGAGGGGTTGCATAGTGTGGAGGTGTATTTCCAAATGGGGGGGGGAATATCCAATAAGTTTTTAAAATTATGAAATATGGAGACAGCGCTCAAATAAAAAATTATATAGGCAGCCCAAATAACAGGGGGATCGTGGGTTTCTGGTGTCACTCTTGACAGGTACTTACTCTGTTCTTGAATACCTCCAGTTGCTGAGTGTGCTCTCTGAATCCCTTTTTCCATCCTTTCTGTCTTAATCCCCCCTCAGATTTCCCTCAACACTTTGCCTAAGCCAAAGGCAGCAATTCAGGTCCATCAGGTCTCATTACACCCACCACAGAGACAGGGAACACATCACTGCCCTCCTCTACCGCACTCTACAGAGGAATGCCATTTTCTAAGCCACACACCATCAGTTTCCTCCAGCCTGTCAAAGGTTATGTTTGCCAGAGCTCTCTGATGGTGCTCTCTGCTGTGGCCTCCCCAGGAGATCACATCTTTCCTGAGCACTCCATACAGAATAGCTCCAGAACATTGCAGTGCCAGGACAGCAATGTGAAGCAGTATGTCTGCTCAGCACGTCTGATTGACTGTAATCCTGTCTACTATACACTTTAGTAACATATTTGCCTCTTTTCTTAGTGTCATAACACTACTGATGCATATGCTACTTGTGATAAATTACCATTCCCTACCTCATCTTTTGTAGGGGAGACCAGATTCACTCCCCTCCCTGAGTTATACCCACTGAGTTACTCCCCCATGCTGCTTCTGTGCAATTCATTGTTCCTGCTTAAGCAAAGTATCTCATACTTGTTCTGCTGAGTTATATTTTTCTTCTTCCCTTCTATTCTATGTTATTTCTCTCTATTACACACGATTTTCCTGGTTTCTCAAGCTATTTGTCATTTCCAAGCTACCTGCAGTTCTTTTGAGCCCAGGAAATTTAACATCCAGCACCAGTACACTCAATAATCATCTTCTGTAACTTTTCAGCAGTATAGGCTCCAGGACACGCTTTCCAGGCTTACTTAGTTCTCCCATTTTGGTGGCAAACCACTGTAAATACTGTGAATTTCATTTCCATTCATCTCTGCACCTATTGTATCGCTGTCTTCATCTAAAACACACTTCTCTGGATCAGAGGGTTGATTCTGTCTTCACAAGACAGCCCATACAATCTCAAGGTCCTTCTCCACCTTTAGTAACCTCCACTCCTACAGTGGTCCTGTACAAAGATGCTGTGCAGGGAGAGGTAGAACAAAGTACTCACCCTGGGGCCTTCTGGAAATAGTGAATACTCAGGGAAGTCCCATTGTTTTAAAAACTTAATTGACAGTAACTGCAATGCTCCTTGCCTCAGGTCCAACCTCTGCTAGCAATTTGTACTTTGTTAGAAATTGCCAGTATTGCTTTTTCCAGTCAATAGTGCCTGAATTTACAGACACACTCACAAGCAAAATCCCACCTAAGACAAGAGTTCTTGCATTGTATGCCAGGACAGACATCATCATTGTTATATACCGTGACACACTGACATCTCTGCAAGGTGCCATATCAGCTTGTTGTCTCAAGCCAAGCTGACATGGAAAACAGATTTTGGATTAGAAGTAGCTCAAGTCAAGGTGCTGCAGCACATGAGCAACACAGGCACACAGCTCTCACTGCTACAATGATTACACTCACCCACAACAATGAATAATCATAACTGAGCACATGGGCAGAGCCCAGTTTCCATGAGCTTCAACATGAAAACTAGCTAAGCTTCTGAGAGCATTCAAGGAGCGTATTTCAAGGCCAGAGTCTAAAAATAGAAGAACAAAGATGGGAGTATTACTTCAGAAATATTTCCAAAAACAATCTTGCAAAGGTCACTCCCTTAATACTCCATTCAATCCATGGCAAGTCAGCCACTCACCACTCCTCCCCAGCTGGTGGGGAAGCCACTTTTAACCGAGGCAAAAAGCTGAGCTCAAAGAATTAAAACCTTAAGATTTTTTGTGACAAAGCAATGGTCTCAGTGTGATTGAATTTGCATAGCCTAGGATGGTCCAGTGCTTGGAACAGCTACTGAACACAAAACACAGCCAAGCATCTCTGGATGTATGGATCCTTGTGACTAGATCAACTTGGAAAAGAAGTGCCTAACTTCCAGCTAATGTACAGTGGGACCTGCTTTCTGTCCTTTCTGCTACCCTAAGCACAAAATTTTGGAATCCTTTATCAGAACTAAAATTCAAATCCAGATATTTCTTGTACCAAGAAGTGCTGTCACCACTGCAGATGTCATTCTCTCAAAATCATAAGTATTTTAAGCAACACAGATCAAGATCAACCATCGAAGACTTCAGGTGACATCTGCTGACATCCTTTATGCAACAGATGCTATTCTGAGGCAGTTCTTTTTTCCACCCTCCATCCAAGCCAAACCTACATGTTTAAACTCTACATTTCTCATAGCACAGGTAAACTTTTGTGTTGAGACCCACTCTGTTTTCTCCTACACACTGATACTGTGTGGGCCTTAAGTATCAAACCAATCTGGATCAGGAAACCAGCAACACAATGGCACTACTGAGACTCATCATATTTCATTTGGCTAGAAGTACTTGACTATTTTGACTTGCAAGTGCTGCAAAATATCAGGAACCAGATTAATATTTTTGTTATTTAAGCAAATATAGGGGGGGAATATACCCTTTCAGCTGTCTGGTGCTTTAGAGGTTAACAGGGCAGGTGATAAACATGAAACAAAGCACCCATCCTGCTGGCTGACCCTTATGCTAAAAGCAAACTCCATTTTTAGCTCATTTTCAAAGCTACATCCACACCTTAGAGTTATTTGGCTACACACAGGTTCACTGAGCTGTGTGCTACTGCTCAATATGCCCAATAAACTCCATTATACAGAACACTGCCCTTTTTTTCAATTATTATGGTGATTGTGAGAAACCACTACCAGAAACATGACTGCAAGAAAAAATTGGCATATTGTCATGATTTCTGAAAGGAGTGCAAGTACTCTGTTTAATTGCCCATTTTTCCAGAGGTTATGTACTACCACCTGCATGTGTATAAAAATACCTAATAAAAATACTGCTGAAGAAGAGCTGTGTTGCATGGGCAATAACCTTTTCTCATAGCAGTCTTATTTTGATTGATACCAGAACACTAGATCCATTGCTGGGAGGGCTTTTAATAACAGTAAAACATACCAACAAATAAAATCAGCCATTATTATATACAGTAAATGGCCTCTTCAGCCTGCTAGAATGACTACATTCACCCACAATAATAAATAATCATAACAGACACCCAGAGCTATGTCCTGGCACATAAGCTAACCATGCAAAACAGGCTCATAGCTAGCTTCAGCATCTGGCTGAAGATTTCCCAGAATAAGGTTCACCCTGGAAGTGATGGAAATTCAGAGCTGAAGCCTGCCTCCCACCTTGTAACACATACAGGAGAACAGCAGTGAGGACAAGGTGTATTGAGAGTCCTACAGCTTTTGCAATTCACCTTCAGCTGAGCAACAGCTGCTGCTCTACTCAACAGTCAAAGAACTATTCATGATGTTACATCACTTCTTTTTCTGTCTGAGGACTTCTGATCTCATGTCTCAAGGGAGAAATTGTTAAATATTAAGTTAGAGCAACTCTGGAAGTAGGTCTCTGCCAGTCTGTATTGGTACCCTGTTTCTCTTTGCCAAAGGCATCCCTGAGCTCAGTCTGGGAACAAGAGCATTCATCAAAACCACAGTTAAGAGCCCCATGATGGGAAACAACACCTTCCTTTGTCAGTATTTACTGAGGACAGTAACAGGACACACTGAGAGGATATCACCCTATAATACATTATTAGTATGCTCTTTGTGTTTAAGGATTTTTGTCTCTTTACAGTTCACTTTCTTCCAAAGTGTTATTTTTTGTCAGCAAAGCATTGAACTCCAGCACCTTCGCACACGGTTTGAATATCTGAATTCACTGCCCTCACTCTTCAACCTGGCAGAAGGATTCAGTGGAGAATGCCTGAAATTCTCCATTTCAGGCAGGGCTGGGGATGCTTCTACGCCGCGGACAGGGCTCTGCCTTCGGTGCTCTTCTGCTGCCATCTGCAGGCTCGGCTGCAGCTCTGATCCTGCTCATTCCCCCTGGCACTCAGCAGAGCCAGCCCAGGGGACAGACTAGCCTGGACTTGAGGCATTTGCCAAATATTCTGTCACACCATGTGTTTCTGATCTGCCACGATAAAAGGGATGCTTCGGACCAGACACACAAGGGATTCTGTTTTTAAAGAGACCAGCATACAACAACAACAACAACAACAACAACCAAAAAAAAAAAAAAAAACCCAAAAAAAAACCACATTGTCTTTGAAAGCATTCAGTTTTACATGCACTGGGTCAGAACATGAAGACCTTCTGTGGGTCCCTTATCCCACAGCTACTGTGAAAGCAAGTTGTAAGGCAAAAAACAATTGCCTGCTTGGATGTACAGAACTGATCTGCAGGACTCTCTGCCTCTGAAAATTAAAGAGTACTATGTTACCTAGGAAAGGCTGAATCATTTTATTTACATTAATAATGCTTTCAGCTACACAACCTACAATAAAGTTTGGAATAAGATGATAACCAAATTTCATGCTTCACTGCACAGGCAGATCACCCTCGCAGACAAGGAAGCATTTCTCACGCATAGCTCTCCACACTTTATACACTTGTACTACATTTTAAGGTGTTCATTTTATTTGTTTGCCTTTCCCTGAAGCATCCACTCATATAGAAATTAGAATACCAGATGAGAACAACCAAGATCTGAGCTAGCAGAGAAAAGGGAAACATAACAAAACTTTCTTCAGTTAAAGTACTTCAAAGATACTATAGCTTCTTGCTATAAAATAAGTTGTATATTAAGTTTATGCCTGTGAGAAACAGATAGGCTAGAAAACACTGCTCAAACAAGGGTCTGCTTTCCTGTCTTGTATCCTCTTTCCCAGATCCTTTTCCCAGCCCCAGACTGATCAGTGTCATCCTGCACATGCAGGATAAAGCTGACTCCACTCTGCCTGTCCTGAGCATGCATTTGCTCACAGAAGGTGGTGAGAGCAGAGCCTATTCACCAGGAAAAGCAGCTCCATCAGGAAGGCTAGACAGGGAGGCAGTTTTTCCAGTTTGCCAGTTACTGACACTTTTTAGTCAGCCATTTGAATACTTTTTTATTCCAAATGCTGTTTACACATATAAAGAAAACATGATTCTTCATGGTTAACCTCCTAAGCTCTGTAGGAATCAGTTAGGGAAGATTTTTGTGGCTAAAATATAGTTTAGCAATTTCACCCAAGCCAGCTTTTGCCAGCCGTATCTTTTCAGGATTATCTGAGACATCACCATTTCCCAGTCTCATTACAGAGAAAGAAAAATAACAGTCTGGAGATGTTAACATTAAGGTGGTTTCTACTGTATTTTTCAGGCAAACCCCAAAAAGTTCTTCTTCTTGGCACGGTTTTAAAAAGCAGAGATGAGGCAGATTCTAAGAGAAATCTGAGGCAGATTTAAAGAGAAAGCAGCTGTTGAAGCCTTTACTGTGTCCTCAAACAGGAAGAAGAAACAATAAAGGCAAAAGATGATGTGAGGATGCTCTGGAAAAGTATACCTTTCTGCAAGGGTGCCTAACCTCACTAGTGAGAGCATCCATGTCCCTATTAGACAAGTACAAAAAGCGATTTAAAAAAAATCAAACCTTTTGTATATGAAGAAAAAAGTCAATGGACACTGTTAGAAAGCCTTGATAGACAGATACTGGAGCTAGTTTTTAGAAACACTGTTATGGGTTCTCTGTTACATGCTTCTGAAAACTCAAATGTACCCTCATGATGCTTCCATCTAGCAGGCATGTGTTGCTCAGCACAAATCACAGGACAGAGACCATTGCAAGCAGGTCAAGTTGCAGCAGACAGAAGGAGAATTAAGCTCTTTTTTGTTTCCCAGGTTTCTGTCTCTTGCAGGGTGAGGAAGGCTCTCCCTGGCTGCTGAGGGACTGAAATGACACAGGGCTGTGGTTGGAGAAAGGAGGAGCGTGAGTTGCAGCATGCCTGATTCCCAATTACCTCAGACTCTTCTGGGCCAGCTGCAGGCATGACTCAGCTTCTCACAAAGTAGCTGCCTAGCTGCAGCATATTTATATACAATCAGTGCCAGTTTCAGCTTTCCTCAGCAGGCCAGGCTGTTATTTGTGCTGTTCAGTGCCACAAACAGTTGAGTCACAGCTGAAGCAGGGCCAGATACCTCAAAGGGGAATAACATCTGAGTCAGGGGCATGGTGGATGTCCAGGGAAGGCTCACTTTTCACCAGCACAGTTTGCTCATGTTTGTGAGTCAGCACCACAGATCAGAAGTACAGAATTGTGAAAGTTTCTTACTGCAAAGAATGTTTTGTACTTAACAAGCACTAGGAATAACTTTCTTCAATGTCAAGACCTCAAAGTTGCAGGCAAGCACAGGTGCAAAGAACACATCTGTTGCAGGATGCTATGAAAGGTGGGAAACATATTCCCCAAGCACAAAGCCCCCAGAAACTGAAAGCAAAACATAAATGCCACTTGATTTGCCTTATCTGCTAGATGCTTATACTGCTTGGGATTAAAATAAAAGATAGCAGATAAACAAATAAGCTGATTGGTAACATGGTTATTGCTTATCATTTAAATCTGTCCTTCAGGGAATGAATCCTGTTGGGCTAGGCCTTCCTTTCATTCCTAATACACTCAGAGTGAGCAGTTTTGCTTCTGCAATTCTCTTGCAGAGGACAGTAGAACGTGCAGACCAAGTGAGATGGGCTGGAGATTTTGAAACTACATCCTCTGACACCCAAACCAGATGTCTGCTGCTAAGAAACTTCAGAGGGCCTACAATAGAGCTTGGCAACTTAGAGAAGTAAACATTAATAAATTACAACTACTGTGGTCTAATATTTACTTTGTCCTTGTCTAAACGTTTTCATCTACTACAGCTTTTAGGTTACTGAAAGCTTCTACTGTATACTGAAAAGTACCAAAGCGCTGGCAGTGAGGTCCAGTTGTGGCACCAGTTTAAGAAGTCAGCACACCTCATAGCGGCAGCTCTTTTAGTGCAGTACTGATGCCCTCAGTGCTGCTTGACCTCACCTGAGCAGGTGCATGATAGCAAACAACCTCTTTATCCCAGCTCTCTGGTGGTCATTTTCTTTTCTTTCACAGATTTGCAGAGCCTAATTAACACAAAGCACACAGAAAGCAGCAGATCACCAGCCCAGAAAGCCCTGACTCTCAGTATCTGATATTAACAGACCACTAGAGGCCACACTCAGCTCACTTGGCACCTTTTTACCAACAGAGACAGAACCCTTCCCATTAAAAGCAGGGCTTAATGACTGGTAGAAGATACAAAGCAGAAGCAGCTCTGGATATTGTGAGATAACACTGATATACGCCTGGGTCAGGTGGCTGAGATCTGAGCAAGAGGAAAACCTTTGCTTGCCCTCACTGTTATCATCCCACCCATGTGCTGACCTACCCTGTGTCCTGAGGGCACCTCCCTTCCCCTAGCCCAGCAAACTCCACAGGTATCCTGTCATCCCCCATGGCAGCCCATAGCAGGGATTCTGGGACAGCCCTGAATTCTGTAGGTGAGTGTAGGTAAGACACTTTTAGAGGGGAGCCTTGCTAAAATAAAGCAGCAGGGAAGTGGTCCTAAACATTTGCCTCAGATATCAAATGGTACTTGAATAGGAGCAAGATTGTTGCTCACCATCCTCCCTTGCTTTTTTGGGGTGTATCATAGAATAGTTTGAGTTGAAAAGAGCCTTTAAAGACTATCTAATCCAATCCACCTGAAGTAAGAAGCAGGGACTTTTTCAACCAGATCAGGGTGCTCAGAGCCCTGTCCAACCTTGTTTCCAGGAACAGCATCTACCACCTCTCTGAGCAACCCATTCCAGTGGTTTATCACCCTCATTTTAAAGACTCCTTCCTTACATCTATTCCAAATCAACCTCCTTTGTTTAAAACTGTTACCCCTTGTCCCATGCTGAAGCCCAGCTCATGCTCTGAGGTGACCTAATTGTCAGCCTTTCAGTACCTGAGGGGATCCACAAGACACCTGGAGAGGAGCTGCTTACAAGGGCATGCAGTGACAGGACAGTGGCTTTAAACTGAAACACAGTGGGTTTAGATTAGAGTTGAGGAAGAAATTCTATACAATGAGGGTGGTGTGACACTGGAACAGGTTACTCAGAGAAGTTGTAGACCCCCCATCGCTACAAGTGTCCAATGGCAGGTTGGATGGGGGTTTGAAAACCTGGTCCAGTGGAAGGTGTCCCTGCTCATGGCAGGGGAGGTTGGAACGAGATGGACTTTAAGGTCCCTTCTAACCCAGACCATGCTATCTTATTTTGGTAATGAGGGGTGCTAGCCCTGTACTATAATCCAACCCACACAACTTGCTATAAAGTTAAAAAAGAGGGAAGAGCCTTTTGTCAGGTGCAGAGAAACTACTTCTATTTGACTTAGCCTGTGGCCCCACCACACTAGACATAGCCAGGGGCTTCACCAGCCAGTGCTAGAGTACTGAGGACAAACCCAAAACAGCAATGTCAGGGCAGAGCTGAGCCTCTGCAGAGTTGGAGCTGCTGTGATGGTAGAAGGGGAGTGCACATCTGCTAACCCAGGAAGACAGGGGCACAGGTGCAAAAAGCCATGAAGGCCCAAGCACTGACCAGTTATGGAAGTAGCTTTCAGGAGAGGGGAGATCTTTGTTCACAGCTTGAACAAAGTCACAGCAGTGTGATTCGGACAGAACATAACAGGAATGCATCAGCATAATTTTTTCCTGTCCTTGTATTCCTCTCCAGTCATCCACTATCCATCACTACTGCAGGACCACAAGCTGCACCTTTTGACAAAGTCTGGATGTCCTCCTTTAGCTTTTTTGAAAAGGACACAGAGCAAAACCAGAAAGGGGACAAGGCCATTCTGGTGCCTACCTCCAGGGAGTTCTTTAAATCTCCTGCACCCTTTTCACAGCCACAGAAGGCTAAAATACAGCCTGGATTTAGATAAGATAATGCCAAAAAAAAAAATCAACTACATGACAGGTGCTGAGAGAAAAATCATTGTTAAAACCTGATTCCTTTGTGTGACAGATAATAAGGAAGACCATAAGGAAGAGCAAGTGCTGAATTTAATGGAAGACAATGAATGGAAATGGCACTTAGCACCAGCCATTTCAGCATGCAACAAGAGAAGACTGTTTAATTAAGAAGGTACTTATTAATCTAAGTTGAAATTTATTATTGGACAACACATAAATGGACTTATGTTGCCAACACACTCTTACATCCTATAGTTACATTTTGATCCATCTAACAAGCTTCTGAACATACATTGTAAGTTAATTAAACATCAAGTACACAGTTTCTCGTTCCATTATTTTCTGTAACATTTCAATTAAAGACTGTCTTGGGCATTTTAAAATCACCATGTGAGGAATTCTGTGTGTTGGTTTGATTAATAATACAATTTGTTTTCATGGAGCATCTTTCAGCATTCAGCCTTTAGTTCATTTAAAAAATACCCAAGAGTATTCCATGATACTAGATTAAAATATTGTTGAATATTTTTATTACCAGGGTAAGATACACTATATTGAAGTTATTGCTATTGATTAGGGGTATTTTTCTCATTAAAAATGTTGGAAGGGTTGAATTGATTATAAATTACAGACAGCTCAAGCATACCAAGGAAAAATGTTAGAGACAAAAAATATCCAGATTTCTTTGGGGGATGTTAAAAGAGCTCCACGTTTCACATGTTCCATTACCCACTCCACCTCTTAAATTTAAAAATCTCATGACAGCCTTGATATATCTTATGAAAAATATTTGGGGAAAGAGAACAGCAGCAGCAAACAAATTCAGTTTCACAAACCTCACTGCAGCAGAGCAATTGTGTGCAGAACAAGCAACAATGCCTACAAAGCTCACAGTGTCTTGCTCAAAAGAGCACATGCCATGGCAAGGACACAAAGGAAAAGTTTAAAAATATTAAATATATTGTAAGGTGGGAATGAGGTAGAAACACAGCTAGAGAAGGGAAAAGAGAAAGGATTTATTAAGCAGAAAAAATCCTGTGTACCTCTACCAGAAAACCAGGGTGGGTTTTTTTAATACTAAACTCTCCCTCCAATGCTTTCCAACAGCACTGAGTCAGTCCACAGGCAGGATCCATGAGACACCTGCTACCCTTTGTGGTATTACCTGTTTTCACTTATTCCCAAGCCTCACCACTGAGGAGTAGTTCCCACAGTCTTTCCCTCAGGTTGGTACATATTTTGCATTTTACAGAGCAGCCCTGCAAGCTTTTCCATCAGCCTCCAGTCCCACAGACCAAATCCACCTGTAGCAAGGCAGCCAGACAGGCTACCAGAAAGTAGCTGGCCCAAGCCCTTATACCTGCTTGCTCTTCTGCTCCAGAGTCTCGGGTCTCTCACTGGTCAGAGTGACCCTGAGATGTGTTAGAAAGTCTCTTTTCCCAGCCTGGCGGTCGAAGAAGGAGTCAGAACAATAAACAACCTTGAGACTGAGACCAGAAGAATTCTTCTGGTCTCAGTCTCAAGGTTGTTTATTATTTCTTACCTATAAAATTCTTTTCTCTGGCCTGCCGAGGTCTGTTCAGCAGGACAGACGGAGGCAACTGACGCCCTCAGGGTGGTGTTAACTTTTTATACTAAAAACTACGTGTACAATGTTTACAATTACTCCCCAATACCTATCACCTGTGTTAGACAGTGAGCTTCTACTCTAAACCAATCTAAAAGTGCCAACATCACCCAGAAGATGGAGGCCAAGATGAAGGAGAAAGGCTGGACACGCCCAGATTCCTCCATCTTGCCCCCTGAACCCCCATTCTAAATACCCCAAATAATCTATTTTTCACCCTGTAACAAACTAATTGTTATTCTACTTAAACTTTCATGGCTTGTAATTCCTCATATAAGGTTGGTAATTTTTTCCATGGGTCATAATCAAAATCACAGGTGTCTTGGGCTCTGTGCCAGGGTCTCTGAGCACCCTGGCAGGGGTTCTGGCAATCCAGGACAGCCAGAGGGACGTCCTGAATTCCGATACCAGAGCAGTGCAACAAATGGACAGGCATCATGTTTCTGTCAGTCTCTACCTTCCAGATGAGATCTAAAACCTAGAGCTTGTCTAAATGGCTGCTTAAGGTCACACAGTTCCCTCAATACTCTTTTCCTTCCCACATTCCAGAGCTGAGGGAGTATCTCACTATTCATTGTCTCTGAGCAGGCAGCATTCTACCAGCATAGTGCCAACCTGAGTCAAGTGCAATCCTCCTTCCTGATGAACCTCACGTGTATTGAATCAGGGCTGTTAAATTCTCATTACATTCTTAACTGAGCACCACCTTCCTCCCTGCCTGTCCTCAAACAGGGTAACAACTGATACAGCCCAGGAAAGTTGGGGTTTTCAGCCTGAATGTAGTAGCCACAAAGTTATCCTCAAAGAATGTTTTGATCTTGAATTTCTACCACTTCATCCACTCTTCCCCAAAAAGTAAAGCCCCCAATTCCTGCAGCAATGCAGTCTTACAAATCCTGATTTGTCTGGGCTTGGGGATTTTTGGTTTTATTTTCTTCGTCCCAAGAGCAACTTCACTCTCCTACCTTTGCCGGGGTGCTGGCCTCTTTAGAAGTTTAAGGAAAGAGTAGTTTAGTTCATGGGGGAATCTGACATCATTTCCAGTTCAGTCAAATTTTCCATGGGGCATTTGAGCTGATTACTCAGTGTGTACTCTACTTCTAGTGATGTTTCTCATTCACAAATTAGGGCTGAAACCTCCCTATTGAGTTCTGTCACCAAAGATACTTGGAGGCACACCCCCTAAGGCTTTAAATCTTTAACAAACTAGGTAGGAAACCATGATCTGAATAAGCTAAGAAGCTCCTCCTTCCTCCCCTTGAAAAGGGGAAAAAAATTAGCATGTTTTTTTCTTTTCCTGAAAATAGATTTAGATTTGAAATCAGCAACAACAAACATTTTAATACTGTCCATTTCTGGCACATGCTTTTACATTGCATGTGATGTGTCAGTCCTTCTTGCAAGGCATACTCATAGACAATATTCTGGAGAACATAAAGCATGCCTTGCTATCACGTCTGATGGTATCATAACTGCTACTTGCTCCGCCCCCACTGAGAAACCAGAGTGAAACAGGGAAGTGACAGTTTAGAAAAACCCTCAACCAGCCCATTATTTTTCTTTCACAATTAAAGGAAGTTTCATTCTATGGCAGAAAGAGGCGTAAGCCTGTTTGCCTTGTAAAGATGCACTTCACTTCTACGTGCCAGGGGTTGCTCTCTATGGCTCTGGTAAAGCTACACAGACATCTGGAATATTGTGACCCAAAAAGATTAAGATCATTGCAAATGATGCATCCCACTTTCACCCATAGAGCTATGCAAAAGCCTCTAAAACATTAAGGAATGAATTTCTAATTCTTCAAACCAGGAGAGTTGAGAAGGCAAAGCTACAATCAGAGAAAGCACAATCTACCAAAAAGCTCACCTTTTCCCTAGCTCCACATTTAAGCAGAAGAACCTGTTCTCTTCTCCCCAGCCACACTTATTTTCTCATTTTCCTTTTTCAGCCATTTATACACTCAGGAAAATGTATTTAATAGCTTCCAGTAAGTCATACTCCTGACAGTAACACCTCTACATACTGGTGAGTTCAATTTGTATCCAGCCCAACAACTTTTAACAATGCAGACAGTCTCCTGATTAAAATTGCACTGAAAGAGCACATAAAACAGCACACATCTTTACTGTCTTTTTATCAAAACTTCCAAGAACAAGAGCTGAAAAAGCAGCTTTTATGAACAAACGGTCTAGCAAACCTCACACAGAACAGGTATGTGCATGTATTACTCCTTACATTTAACCACATATAGCCAAAGAAATAAAAGTGTCTTCCCTTTTGGATAGAAGCTGCAGAAAAGCATCTACCATAGAAAGGCAGAGCCTGCATTCATGGATCTGCAGTACTGGATTCAATTAGTCTGATTTTCCTGAGTCTTCTCTAGATAAAGAAAGCTTTCCCAGGAAACTGCACTTATATTCCAAGTGATAAAGGAGAAGAAATTTAGTGATCTGCTTTGAATCATCACCTAGATGCAAAAACATTTAACTATCTGTTTTCTACTACACAAGGCAGATGCCCAAGTAACTCTATTATCATGAATTATGGAATTTTGTATCCTACTCCCTGCTGAAATTTTGTCAGAAGCCAAGCTAAACATCTTAACAAAGAGCAACAAATCTGAACAAGATTAAACATTAAATCTCAATCAATTCAGATTAAAGATTTCATGTCACCTAAACACATAGTAAAAAGTTGCTAAAAGCCGTTAAGACAGCGCCATAATTATAGTCAATATTTATTTAAACAAATGTCTGCATTTATAGAGCAAGCACTGCGTACTTTGGAGTGAGGCACATGTTTCCTAGTAACTGACTTTCCACTTGCTGCTATCAGGCATCCAAACACAATGCACTTATTTGTGACCAAGACTTGTTTTACAAGGTTGAACAGCTCTATCATTCGTTTTACATTTTATACTTCCATTTTTTTTTTTACCTGTATGAGGTTTTTTTAAAAGAAAACTTCATAAAAAGGAATTTGTCTGTGCATATATATGTATATACACACAAGTGTTTATAAATACAGAAATATATACATGGACCACTACCCTGTACATTTGTACTTGTGTGCAATTATACATTTCCTCTGTCTCATATTAAATTTAACATTGCTGCATCATCTCTTACACAGTCTGAAACATGAGTGGGAGAAATAGTTTTCCAACTGTTTATGTTTATTGCCAAGTTTTCCATTTTATCTGGATGTACAGAATTTCAAAGAGGAACTCCTCCAAACAGATTCTGTTCCTGCCAGGTTACTTGAGATGCAGGTTAATAAGCTGCTAGTATCATTGATTAAAGCTACTCTACCCAAGCATTATTTACTTGAGCTTCAGGAGCACTTTGCAAAGCTCTTTGAAAATGGTCAGTGTAAGAGGATTCTACTTCAAGTAGTATTAGATGCTATTCTACTCAGGTTTCCATTTTTCAAAAATACCAGTAGTACTGATGTAAAAATACTCCCATATAGCCTGATTTTTTAAACTAATCAGCTCAACTTGGAATTACATTTTTCTCGGTTTTTCTCTCCCAGCAGTCACAGAAGACTCCTCTAAGATCCTTAAACAGGATGTTGCTCCTTTGCAGAGAGCACATGAAAAGCATCACTGCAGCTCTCTTTCCTCCTTGTTCTCACTCCATTTTTCTTGTGTGTGTATGTCCTGGACTCTGCATCATCTCTCCTGCTCCTGGTCTTTCAAAAACAAGCTTCATTTCTCCTCTTGCAGCCCACATTCTTCCTGTTTGGGAAGAATTACTGTCCTTTAACATTGTTCCCCCTCCTTACAAACATCCCCACAGTGGGAAAACACTCCCACCACAGCCTGCCATGCACATGGCAATTTCTTCCTCTCATTTAGATTCAAAAGCCAAGCACAACTAAAAACTGTTCTGTGTGCTAAAAGAGGCTGACTGATCACTTTAAAAACATGACCAGTGGTCAGAAAGTAAAAGACTCCAAATGACCAATTGAAGACTCCTCATGTCTTCTAGAAAATGGAGATAGTGTTGCAGGACATCCAGGCAAGGCACACAGCTGAGTTTAGCAGTCACAGTCACAGAATATTCTGAGTTGGAAGGATCATCAAGTCCAACTCTTAGCCCTGCACAGGACATCCACAGGAGTCACACCACGAGCACTAAATTGTGTGTGTTCATGAGCTTTTTGTTTAAGGAATCCCAACCAAAAAGATGTTAAGAAAGCAACGATTTTTCAGAAATATTTTAGTACAAGGCAAGCTAAATAAAATGGCCACATGATGCCAGCATTGTCTGGGAAACGGCAGAAAATTCCACTTCTAATCAAAGTATGTGGATTACTTTCTTTTTCATTCTAAGCATGTTTTTTTAAATTTTCTTTAATGTGCACACATCCACCCTTTCATTTCTCATTTTGCTGCAACCTTTTCATCCAGACTCTTAACAGCCTGCTTGGATCACCCCATGAAGAGTGTGAAGCCCCCTATTTTTTATTCTTCCAGTACTACAGAGTTTCAGCAAACCTGTGCTCAGCCATCTCATGACTCTCAGCCCCTTCACAGCTTGTTTCTGCTTTCTGCTTTGCATGCCAAAAATCAACTCAGACCTTCTGTTTTTACATACAAGGAAACCCCACAGAATGATGCATTTCCACCTCACTACTTGGGTTTGCTTTTAGCATAAGTCTGATTGAACCTTCAGGTCATTATAAATTTTGATCTGGATTACAGGAAAGAAGAGAATAAGGAATTTTTTTTCCTCCAAAACAGAATCCTTCCATCCACCACAGTTTCTCAGTTCAAAATTGTCTTGTAAGAACATCCACAGTATATTCTTGCTCCCTTCCATGGGACCTTGCTTTCAGCTTTGTGATGTACACACACTTTCCTCATTTTTCCTTAAATGTTGAAAACCTTCAGAAAGAGCATAGAACTAGAATCATAGAATCATTTAGGTTGGAAAAGACCTTCAAACATCATCAAGTCCAACCATTAGCCCAGCACCACCACTAAAGTCCACCACTAAATCATATCCACATCTACACATCTTTGAAATACCTCCAGGAGTGATGATTCAACCACTTCCCTGGGCAGCCTGTTCCAGTGGTTGACAATCCTCTTCGTCAAGAAATGTTTCCTAATATCCAATCTAAACATCCACTGGTGCAAATTTAGGCCATTCTCTGTCGTCCTATCATTAGTTATTGGGAGAAGAGGCAAACCTCTGCCCCACCGCAGCCTCCTTTCAGGTTGCTGTAGTGAAACATAAGGTCTGCAGTAGCCCACTGGCTGAGCCACACTCTCTGCTTCTAGCAAAGCTAAATTTTTCAATAATTTGGTCCCTCTGCTCTGAGACCATAACCTAAAGATTTCTGAAGACATTGTTACACTGTTAAACAGAGTCTTCTTTTTTTTTTTTTTTTTAATAAAAATTAAAGAGACTGATCACTTCTGGTTTTTACAGCGGTATCCAGAAGATACAGATTTTCCCCCCAAAAGCTTTTTATTTCTCTGTGTATATGTCCACACTTTTATAAGAACAATTTCTAGGTGGAAGAGTTCTATCTTACATTTTTTTATGTATTTGAAATGTATTAATTGGCAGACCAATTGCACACACCTTTTTTTATGCATTTGAAATGTATTGATTGGCAGACCAATTGCACACACCTTGACCTACCCAATAAATCCAGTCCAGGGTCAGAAGCTGTAACTTGAACTCCAGGCAGAACCACACTTTTCTCCCCTCTCTCACCCCTCAACAGGGCCTTGCTTTGCTTGCCTTCACTTCTCACTGTGGTGCACTGAAACAGAGCAGAAGTACACCCACACCTGCTCTTCTCAGGCAAAAAAAAAACCAACAAACTAGTTAATCAGAACAACAGCATTTCAAATCTCATTCAAATCTCATGTTTTAGAGGAGAAATACACAACACCCAAGGTCAGACATATCAGGTACAGACATTTGGCACAAGGATAAATACTTCCCGTTGGAAATCCTCAGCAGAGATTAACCGGAGTCCTTATTCAGCTAGACCTGCCATACAACCCTGATATTTATCTCTCCTCATACCAAGTAAAATACTTCAAATGGCTCACAGCCATGCTGATCTCAAGACTCACATCCTAGCACAACAGAAGTTGATCCCTGTTACCTCAGACTCTGTGGAATTGTGTCAATGCAGATTTCAAAAGTGCATTCAAATTCCCTTCACAGCAACAGGAGGATGAGTAAAGATATATTTACCTGTTTCATTTCCTCATTGTATTCCCCAGTGCCTTAACAAAAGAGGTGCTTTCAAGGAGGAAGGTGCTAAAGAGAGCTGGCCAACAGCAGCCTCCAGCACTCCCAGCCTGTTGGCCCATCATGCAAGGACAAAAGGCACCTGCTTTGATGGAAAAGCCAGAGCTGGATCTCATTCAGTGTTGAGCTTTAACCCAGCTGCATCTCATTCAGTCTTGCCACCAACAATGACCAGTTGCAACACTCTTTGTCCTAGTACCACATCTACATTTCCTATAGCTTTGAAAATGCAACCACCACATTCTTTTCTATTTCTTCAGTTAAAAACCTCTATTCTTTCTACACAATGGGATAAGCCCATATTAGAAGATGATCAGTATGAATTCAGATAGAGCTCTTTGTGCAGTCTATTCCACAAGCTGAGCATACAATGAGGTGGAAGAGCTGGGTTAAGTGACATGAGGCAGGAGAGGGCCAAGCCTGGGTACTGCTCATTGTCAGGACCCTCCCTTAGATATCCCACCAGTACTGGTGAGGTATAACAGCACAGCTGCTCCCATCTCTTTCTGCCAGACTGATGAGAACAGGAGTCATGTCCATGTCCTGACCACCACCCTACAGCTGGGACTGTGCAGCTGGGACTGAATCTCAATCCTTGGAAGCTTTGGATGCCACAGTGCCAGACTATCCGTTGATTTTCAACTTTACACAATGCTTTAGAAAGCCTGGTCATTGCCCTGCAGCCCCACCATTTCTCAAAAAAACAAGCTAGCATGCCAAATTTCCACAGTTCTGCAACAGGCAGGTGTACTTTCCAATAAATGAGTGGCATCTGGCCTGGAGGCAGATCCCAGCTCTCCTGGAGAGCCCCAGTGCACAATTATGCCAGACCCAGGCAATAAAGCCAAAGGACCTTTGTATTCTTGGCCACTGCTCATCATTCCTTCATATCAGAGTATGCCCAACAGCTCTTCCACAAACATTTCTTTAAAGTTGAAAACACAAATGAACTTTCAACACATTCAGCTTTCACATGCTGAATTCCTTCTGCCCCAGAGGTATATGCTATGAAATTGAGGCACTGCCAGGATGATGGGAAGACAACCAGTTTGTTCATGATACAAGAATCCATCACAACTTCATTTGTTTCATGATAAATAAGGCATCTCTTCTATTTTATTTATCCAGACATTCTTGGTTCAACATTTAGAGCATTTGAAACAACTTCACCTTTCAAGAAAACTTTTTAAATGTTGTGAAAGGGAGGAGGATGGCTGCTCAAGCAGGTTGGATGATCCTGTTCCACATCAGAAATCTAAAAAAGTGACATAATTGAAGTGTCTGGAGAGTATTACAATCACTTGGGGTTCATTGTCTAGCTCTCAGTACCACATAAAGGAAGCTGCCTGTTAAGTAGGGAAAGAAAATGGTTTTGCATCAAAAGGTGCATCAGTACAAATATCATAATACACAAGTGTCAGCTTCTGCCTTTTATTCAAACAATGAAGAGAGCAGAGAGCCTATCTTAATGTGAAAAGTTATATGCTTCTGTCAGGAAGACAGCAAATTTGAAAGTCACAAAACAAAAAAATTGTAAGACATTCTTTGTATGAACTGAATTCAGTTACACCTTACAAGATGCATATTTGGTTAATGTAAAAATCCCAGTAATGCAAATTAAGTAGTGCAAGAAATTTCAGGTGACTTTTTGTTCCCACTTACTAACATCAATTGTTGAAGCAGATAAAGCTCAGCACCCCTGTTTTTCTTTTAATTTACCAATCTGTTCATTTTAAAAAGGAATTTCTAGTAGAATTTCAAGTCTTCTCTGATGCTATATAAAACTCATAAACTGAAAAAATGCTGATCAGTACTAAGGGGTCCACTCTTACTTGAAGAAGAGACAGGGAAAATAACAAGAATTTCATTTTATGACCCAGATATTTTTCTTATCCGTAAAGCTAAATCATTTAAAATATTCATATTTTGGCTACAATATGGCTTTCAACAGCATTGAAATGAAAAATACTCAAAATGCAGTTAAAGAGTTTTTATAACAATTATTCCGGTCCAGATAGCAACATATTGTTTTATGCTTAAGGTTATGACAAGTATCCATCATCCATTACACATAAGCATATATTTGATATGTATCTTTTCATACAGCACTGTGTCACTTGGCTATTTGTTCACACTATGTTGATACTGGAAGAGAGTTAAGTGTCCTTACCATATCATGGTATTTCTTCAGTTTCCTGGCAAAGATGTCTAATAAAATACCTGCCAGAGCAGCTTTGCAGAGTCTCTGGAAACTACTTCGCTTCCTTAAATGACTTGGCAAACCTTTGCTAGCAAAGCCAGAGAATGTAGATGTGTCTGTTTGGATTCCTACCTGAGTTCATGGCAGAATTCTTTTAGCTAACAGCATGCCAGGAGCTGGGACATTTGTTTGTGCATCACTTAGCACAGCGAGGTCCCAGATCTATGGCACAGAGCAGCAGCAATATCTAAAAGCAGAGGTTTCCTCTTTACCTGCCCCAAAGCCCACCTAAAAGCACTGCATCATTTGCAATGCAGGGCCTGGATGAACCACTTGTGCAGCCCCTGGCCAGCCTCCATGAGAGCCAGGAGCTGAGGCTCTTGTCCCCAACCCAGCTCTGAGGGTCGGGGACACAAAATGAGGGAGAAGGGAAGTGGGAAACATTGTATTGTTCATGGAGGTTATTTGCTGTTTAAGACTTTGACTCATGGGGAGTTCCCCATGAAGGCAGAGAAGAGTGTAAAACCACATGATCACATAATATTGTAAGAACCCTGACCAAGTGCATGACAGAAATTCTTGGGTGACTTTCAGGAAGTTGCTGTGAACCCCCTCACGAGGGGAGCAGTACCATGCACACCTGCCTTGCTCTGCCTGCCACCACAGTGCCTGTTCACCTGGCCACTCCTGGAGAGAGAACAGAGTCCAGACAAACTGGTGCAGCTCTTCAGGGGTGCTCACCATGGCACTGCTGGACATACTTGCCCAGAAGAGTCTCCAATCCTGACCTTAAGTGAGCTCCTTGTGACCAACATGCACAGAACACATGGACAGGGCAGGTTTAAGCAGTGTGGCTACAAGAGTCTCCATGTTTAAAGGGCTCCATCTCTCCCAGTGGGTATCCAGGCCATAAGGTACCAGCACAGCTTCTCCCTGCCACCAGGTGCTAGGTAACACAAGCAGACACCCAGTACCTCTGCTCTGCCTAGAGCCACCTGGACTGACACAATCATCTGCCTCTGAGAAGGGTGTGTTTTCACTCCAGAGCTGAAATCAGATCATATTCTCATCATGGTTGAGCAAGCACACAGATTTGTGTATTTAGGTCCCTCAGTATGTTCATCCAGCACTGAACTATTTTGATTGCCATGCTTTAACACAGGAATGTGTCTCTTAGGCACAAATGTGTCAACACCGTTCAAGAGAATTAAGAGGCAATATTGATTATTCCTGCCAGAATCAATTCTCGTGACTGGCAGTAAATCCAATCAGATTCAAACTGTGACTTGGATGCCCTGAAGCACGACACAGTTATTTAAAGCTCTGATAGAATTTGTTTCTATAATTTATATCTCCACCATGTGCTTGCTGGCATGGCCAGAGTTACTGGCCCAGGAGCCCCAAGAAGAAGAAGACATCCTGGGGCCAGATAAAACCACAGCATCATATGGGTACACCCGTCACTCTTACACCCTCCTACCCACCAGCCATGCAGCAGGCAAGCTGGCCAGTCTCAGACTGAGGCAGCCAGAAGGACTTGTTCACACTCAGCAGAAGTGGAGTAGTCCAGGTGAAGTAAGAAGGATGACACTGTAACCAATTTATGTGGGTGCAAAGCATGTCTTGTTTCTAGAAACAGCTCGGTCTCTCCTTGGTTTGGAGCAGCCAAAAGAGACCCCTGAGCCAAGAGAGTCCCAGGCATCCACATGGCTCCTGCCTGGCTGGGATCTGAAAGCCATCCAGAGTGTGGAACCAGCCCCCCACTGCCTTGCTGAAACAGCAGAGCCTCCAGGGCCAGCAGCAGCTCCTGCAAAGCCAGCCAAGGCATCTCTGCACACACAGCCCCATCTGGCCTGTGACTAGGCAGGCCCTGTCCTGCATTAGATGTATGACACAGTAATTCATGAACTATGACCTCTTTCTGAAGGGTATGGTCATGGGCAAACCCACAATACTTAATTTGGAGTGTCTCCAGACCATGACTTCTGGTGGTGTTCACAGAAGTCCCAGGATGAGGGAAGAGATGAGAATCTTGACTCCATGTTTCAGAAGGCTGATTTAGTATTTTATGATATATATTATATCAAAAGAAAATTACACATTATAACTATATCAAAAGAATAGAAGAAAGGATTTCATCAGAAGGCTAGCAAGGGATACGAAGAAAAATGGAATGATAACAAAATCTTGTGACTGACCAGACAGTCTGAGACAGCTGGACTGTGATTGGCCATTAATTGAAAACAACACATGAGACCAATCAAAGATGCACCTGTTGCATTCCACAGCCACAGATAATTATTTTTTACATCCGTTTCTGAGGCCTCTCACCTTCTCAGGAGAAAAAAATCCTAACAAAAGGTTTTTTCATAAAATATGTCCCTGACAATCACTGATGAACTTTTTGTTAAGGAGGTAATTGGTGCCTGCTGGAACAGCAAACCCCCCAGAGCCCCACCAGCCCACAGCCAGCTGCACAGCACCAGGTGAACATAAATCCAGGCACGACCTGCCAATGCAGCCTTGCAGCCTAGAAAGTCAACCACATCCTGGGCTTCATCAAAAGTGTGGCCAACAGGTTGAAGCAGGTGGCTCTGCCCCTCTATTCCATTCTCATGAGACACCCCCCCCCTGCAGTGCTGCATCCAGCTCTGGGGTCCCCAGCATAAGACAGGTCCAGAGGAGGGTCACAGAGAGGATGCAAGGGCTGGAATATCTCCATATGAGAGAATTGGGGTTATTTAGCTTTTAAGGAAGAGAATGTTCCAGGGAGACCTTATAGCAAACTTCTGGTACCCAAGGGGGTCCTAAAGAAAAGACTGGAAAGGACTCTTCATCAGGTGGTGTAGTGATAGGATGGAGAATAACAATTTTAAATTGAAAGACAGCGTTCCAGTAAATTCTTTACTGTGAGGGTGCTGAGAACTGATTTGCCCAGGGAAATTATGCATGCCTGGAATTGGTTGTCCAGAGAAATTATGGGTGCCCCCACACAGGAAGTGCCCAGGGCCAGGCTGGCTGAGGCTTTGAGCAGCCTGGTCTAGTGGAAGGTGTCTCTGCCTATAGCAGAGGGGGTTGGAACAAGGTGATCTTTAAGGCCCTTTTAACCCAAACCATTCTATGATTCTATGGCATTTGCTCCTTGTGGAGAGCAGAGGAGGAAGTGGAATTGCTGACTTGTCAGGAAAAAAACCCAAAACTGATGTTGGTCACTTCTTGGTCAAAGATGGAAATTTTTTTTAAGTCATAGTGAAACCAAAGTGTGCTGTATGTGTCAGCCATATCAGCCATACCTGTAGTGAGCCATTCAGCAAATTCAGCAAATTCTTTCAAAGACCTTCCAGTCCTACTCCCTTCACATCCATAAATACACTTTCTCCAAACCAATATATACACTAACTTCTATGCATGAGATTAGTAAACCATTAAATATTTTTGATTTTAATAAGTAATGAAACAAGTCGTTCTGCACTGAATACAGAATTTCCCAGTGGGGTAGTCACATTTTCTCTTGGTGTAGTTGCTTCAATTGACTCTTTTTTTAGTTCAGGATTGAGTCATCACAAATAGCCTAGAAATTCGCTCTACCAGTGAATGGAGCCCTTTCAACAAACTACATCAAAAGCAAATTTCAGATGATGTTTAGAAACTCATCCCTACTGCACAAGTATTTCCCCTCTCATTATCTGAGAAATATCAAAATCTTCATTACAGCAGATGTTTAGGGGTTTTTTTAATTGATTAAATTAAAATTCTAAAAAACAACAATCTATTCTTGCTGGTTTTATGGGTATGAGTTGGTTGACATCAGCCTGCAAAAATTAGGATTTGTGATACTCTCCACAAGTGCTGCACGGCAACTGTGTTTAGTGTCTGCAGAAGGGTGGATTCTGCAAGCTTGCACACCCTTTCACACCAAGGAGGAGTGGACAACATCCCTGAGCATGCAGCCCACAAAGGCAAAACAGATGTTTCAAATCCCGGTGTCATGTCGGAGACATTCCCCATGAGGTGAAGTATTGCCTCAAATGAGGCAGTTAAGCAATGCAAAGCTCCTTTGTGTCAACACAAAAGGCCCAGATGAAGCCTCCTCTCCCCCAGGGACACAGCAGGTGAGGTCTGCCCCAGCAGAGGAAGGGGCTCTGAGTCCCACTGAGCACCTCCACCTCTGCCCTCTGGCTCCCTCCAGCCCCACTTCAGGTTCTGTGCAAAGGCCCCTGCCCCAGCAAAGCTTGAGTCAAGAGCACTTCCAAACAATTCACCTGCTCTTCCCATCACCCTGATAGAAGTGCAATGGCCAAAATGCTGAAAGAACAAATTTCTTAAAACCAAGGAATAATGTGAAAAAGTACACATATGTGCTCGGTGCTAAAGCCCGTGAAAGAATCCCAGACAGGGAAATCATTTGCAACTCTATCACAGATATAGACCACCACAAATCACAAAAAAATACGATAATTCAAAAAAAGTCCATGAACAAACTTTGTTTTCTCCAAAATATTTCCATGGTAATATTTTGGCTTTCAGAACCTAATGTCTTTTTTGGTAGAAGACTTCAAAATATATCTAAACTTCAGTATGTCCATCAAGCTGTTCCTTTGAACAGTCACCTTCAGAGCACTAGGCTTTGAGCTGCTTCTCTGACATTTTGACAAGGAGGAGGCATGGATAAATTAATGAACTCAAAGTGGGCAGGAAAAATGCAGAAATGAGATATCAGGGTTTGCTTCATCAGTTAGCTAAACGGCTTAATGAAGAAAATTTAGGAGAGCATCCTGTTTAAAGCAATTACTGAAAATAAAATGAAGTTTCCAATCCTGTGGATGTCAGAAAGTGGTGTATCCAGCCTGTTCAGATAGCTTTAAAGCTCAAACCAACACAGAGGATTTGCTTGGGCACTTCAAAATGCCTGAGACACCACCCCTGCAGACCATCAATACACAAAAGAGGAGGTAGATTAAAAAAATGAGAGGGAATCATAGCCTTTACTGAGCAGATGTGAGAAGAGTGAGGCACTGCTTACCAGGGATCACCAGCATCCTGCCCCTGGGGTCAGGCAGTCCTGGGAGCAGCTCCCTGCACCCTCCCTGAGCTCAGCCTGTGCCCTCCCTCCTGCACTGTGATCACACCAACCTCCCTAGCCTCTCACTTGTGCTTCATCTGACTCCTGTAGCTCCCAGCCACCTATTACCAAGATAATTAAATATTATTACATTTAATTAATAAGTTCCCTCAGAAAACACACACATATGAGCAGGGTTTCTCTTGCAGCCCTGTGTGGGTCAACAGATTATTGGTCTGGACTGATTAGACTTTCAAAACGTGCCGCCTGATGGGCTGTTCCTGGCAGGGCAGGACTAGGCAGCAGTTACGAGAATCCATGTCAGCACAGCCTTTATGTAACCTGGCACTGCTCACACCCTTGGCTGCCTGCCTCTGAGGTCCCTCCCTTGCCTGCCCTCCAACACCACCAAAAGGAAAAGAAAACAAAGAAAAATCCGAGAGGCAGCGGGCAAGAAAGCTTTGTGACCCTGAAGGTTCAGTCATTGACCGAGTGAACACAGTGGGAAAGGCTCTTCAGAGTAACTGACAGCTGGGGAAATATGAAGGGTCAGAGCATAAGAGAAAAACTTGAGTTAGAGGCACTATTTCTCACTAAAGAATGTGAACATGGGGTTTGGTGTGTTTTGTGCTTTTTTTGGGGTTTTTTCCCACTCTTTCCTTATGCACTGGGACCCAGCCTTAACCAAACTAACGCTGGTGCAGAGATGTTAAAGCCATGATTCAGAAATGCTGGTTTTGAAGTTCTTGGCTCACACAGAGATTTCCTGCGTGACCTTGGGCAAGTCATTTGTCTGTACAGCACTTCAGCTTCTAATCCATAAGGCAAAGACAATGCCTTACAGGCAAGTTATGAGGTTATTAGTGACTGCAAATAGCCATGATGATGGGAGGCAGAGAGGTAATCAGGCAGATATGGAAATCCACCTCCTGCAGGATCCTGATCCCTTGGGGATTCTGTCCAAGATCAAACCTCCCACAAGTAAAATGGCCACTGTCCAATTAACACTGATTTTCAGGCATGTTTCAGCCTCTCACACTGAAATTGCATTTATTATTGAAATATGGCTGAATCAGAACAAGATGGACTGTGGGTTCCCCCCTACATAGAAAAGTTCTCCAGATGCTCAGACTTGCCTCTCTCCCTCTCCATTTCCTCTCCTGCTAGAGGGGATACAAACATTCATGATGCCCTGGTTATAAAGGGTGGTAAAATATTAAATTCTGCAGACTAGTGGGGAATCAGATGCTCTCAAAGTCATTTTGAGGTTTAATACTCTTTTCAAATTGCACAGTCCTGTTTAAATAAAAGCTCAGACAATTGTCCATCATCACAAGCGTCTTAGGGGTCTCCCATGAGGGCCCCCACCTTGCTCAGCAATTCCTTGGCCCTCCAGAGTGTGTCCCAGTCAGTTCAGCATGGCACCAGAGCACTCACCCACACCTGGAGTACAGTCACAGAGGAGCCACACAAAGTGTCCCTTTATAAGGATGCAGCTGATTTCTGGCCCAGTTGTGGGGCTGCCCTTCAGCCCCCAGCACTACAGCTGTGCCCTGCTCCAGACATGGGCAGCACACCCTGGTGGAGCCAGCTCCTGTCCAGCACCCAGGGAGATTCCTCTATTTTATTAAAACAACTGAGAAGTCATTCTTTCAACAAAGGGCATTGTTGAGTAAATTCCGACCTGCTCCAGTCAAGAAGAGACTCTATTAATTTGTAGCTGCTGTGTTCTAAGCTTTTTTTTTGTCAATTCATACTGTATGATTACTCACTGGGCATGTTTATGATGTTTTACCAAAAGAGTAATAATACTTGAAGTCATAAATTAGGAAAAATCCACTAAGTAGTTGTTAATTAATAACTTCAATCCATTGCAGGCCTTTGACCTTTGCCCCTTTGAGCTGGAACCCTGAAAATCATATTTGCTTCCTCTATTTTTGTTAGTTTTAGAAAGCATCCCAACTTGTGCTATTTATTTTTTAAAATTAAAAACAAAGTGAGTGAGTGGACTCCTTACCCTACAATCTAAAACATACAATGTTCTGTGCTGGCAAAACATCCCATGCTGTAAGTTACTGGATCATGACTAATTTAACATCCTTACTTCAATAATGGTGTTGACTGAAGAAAGAAAACATTATTCCAGGTTACAGAAGACAAGTATGCAGGCTAGAAGTGATTGCTGAAAACATTCCCAAGTGCAACATACCTTGCAGACATTGAAATCCCAGCCTTCACTTGACTTTAAATCACTGATCAGCCAGTTGTAAGGCAGAAAGAAACCCCTCAGTAGCAATTCATGGAAACTCAGTAACTGATCAGGCTAACATCAAAATAATTATGGAAGATCTCACCAGAAACATGAGCACAGGATATGAATTGTACTTGCTTTTTCAAGAGAGCTTCATAATATATGTTCTTTACATTTCTGTGCTGCTTAGAAGACCACACTAGGAGCCACAATATAAGTTGTCTTTCAAACCTTCATATCCACTTGGACAGCATATTTTAAATTCTTAGGCCAAGATTTTGGGAGCAGCTAATGATTTTACTGCTCTTCTTAATGTACGTGCAGGACACAAGTACCTGCTCTCTGAGAAGGGAGCTCTCTCCTAAAATTCCATGGCTGATTTTTGAAGATACACCGGCGGGACCGCATTGTCTTATTTAGAAGCCCAGAAAATTGTGCATCTCTTTAGCTTCTTTTATTCAAGAAGTCAAAATAAAAGGGAAAATTTAATCAGAAACCCTGAGACTTTGGCTTGGCGCATTCCTGTAGAGTTTGTCAGCAGGGAGGAGTGCGAGAGCTGGAAGCTGCACAGCACACAGGAGGTGTTGCAACACCGAACATTTCAGTGCCCCGGGCTTGCCCTCGCTCCAAGCAGCTCCCAAGCACAGCACAGCGACTCCAGTATCGGTCAGGGCTGGTGCAACCAGTGGGAAATACAAAGCTGTGTTTCATGTCAGGTACATACAGGCAATGTGTGCATTTGTGATTGTGATATGTGTGGAGACCGACCATGGGAGAGTAATGTGAAAAATGCCAATCACTTGTTTTTAAAATTTTAAAAGTTTAATAGTAATAAAATGGTTATAAAAAATAGTAATACAATTAGAGTCATAATAAATTGGACAAATTGAATTAGGACAATATGAGACAATAAGAACAAAGAGTTAGGGACGTCTGGGTACCTTTTTCTGGGCAGCACAAACCCGAAAAAGGACACACGTTAATAGAGGATTAACCCTTAAAAACAATAGCCTGTTGCATATCCATATATCTCATTCATGATGCATAAATTCCATTCAAACCCAGGATCTGTCTGGTCATCGTCAACTTCTTCCTCTGAAGCCTAACAGTGCCTTCAAGGTGGGAAGAAGTTCGTTTCTTCTGATAATGAGGCAATAAATTCTCTTTCTCTGAAAGATTTAGGTGTCCTGTGGCTGCTATCTCAGTGCAGGTCCTTTCTTTAAAAAAAGTATCCTACATAGCATAATTTCTATTTTAACATTTTTTATAACCTAAAACTATATTTAACACAGTACTTAAGAGAATTAATACAGCATTACTTTCTAATACAACATATATAATATTCATTTTAATATTTGGGAAAAGTCAACCATAAAATACATTCATTTTTCACAGTTATAAAGACAAATTCTAATAAATAACTGAGGACGCAAAGCATGGAAGAAAGCCTTTGAATCTATCCTTTGTTCACAATTAACCTTTGTAAGTTTTAAGTTGATTTAGGAGCATTTGAATTAAAGCTTTAAGATGCTGCTTTTTGACAAGAACTTCCTGCTTGTAGCTAAGCCTTAAAGAGTTTTGCAATAATAAATAACCTTTTGAAGTATAATTTTAGAATACTGCTTGTAGTAAGGATCTTTGAAACTATAGCTTTAGAATATATAAAAAGGAAGCATGCTTATCTCAAGGCCTTAACAAAACAGTGAAAAGCAGCTTGAGAAAGGAAGATGAACATCAACTCAAGGATTAATAGTTTCGACCAAGGGAAGCTGGACATCACTGTTACGAGATTTATAGTCCTTGCAATTATAAGGTGGACCCACATCTGGAAGCTGGACCCCACCAGCTGGGATACTTCTGTCTGGGACACATCCTGAGAAAAACTAAATCACAATAGTGTATAGAATTGTGACATAAAAATTGGGAATAGAAACTGCTGAGAAAGCTGATGAGTACCCCTATAAATACCTGTAAGCCTCAACTATCAGTGTGCAGTTGGAGGGGAAACTTCCCCCACTGTACCCAGCGCTGTATTGCTCATACTTTACCATATTAATTAATAAATGGATTGCAGCTTGAATATTGGCCTAGTGATTTATTACACCAGCTTCCAGGCTGGGCTCCGTGGATAGGTGAGGAGAGAGGGAGAACAGGAGCAAGAGGCACCCAGACACCATGCTCACGCTGGCAGCACAGCCAGGAGCCCGGCACAGGGGGCACATGTCCCTTCCAGGGCTGGCAGGAGGCACCCTGTCCCCACGGCTGGCCAGGGACATACAAGTGTACCCAGGCTCTCCTCCCCACAGCGGTGTCACTCGCCAGGGTGCCTTCAGTGCAGAGCTGTAGCTGGTGAATGTTCTCCCCTCTGTCACAGCCCTGGCTCACCCTGTTAGGCCCTGGGTGGGCTCTCACTTGTGGGAACCCAGGAAATTCCTCTGGCTGCCCTGGAGGGCTCGAACCCCTGCCCAGGGGGCTCAGAGACCTTGTCACAGAGCCCAAGACCCCTGTGCCTTTGATTTAGTCCTTGGAAAAAACAATTACCAACCTTATATGAAGAATTAGAAGCCACAAAAGTTTAAGTAGAATGATACTGAATTTATCACAGGGTGAGAAATAGATTTTTGGGGTTTTTAGAATGGGGGTTCAGGAGGCAAGATGGAGGAATCTGGGCATGTCCAGCCTTTCTCCTTCTTCTTCTTGGCCTCCATCTTCTGGGTGATGTTGGCACTTTTAGATTGGTTTAGAGTAGAAGCTCACTGTCTAACACAGGTGATAGGTATTGGAAAGTAGTTGTAAACATTGTACACGTAGTTTTTAGTATAAAAAGATAACACCGCCCCAGGGACAGGCAGAATGCCTCTGTCTGTCTTGCTGAACAGACCTCGGCAGGACAGGAGAAAGAATAAGAAACAATAAACAACCTTGAGACCAAGAAATGAAGAGCTCTGACTCCTTCTTCAACCACCGGGCTGGGAAAAGAGACTTTCTAACGCATCCCGGGGTCACTCTGACCAGCTAGAGACCCTGAGACTCACTGATACCTGTCATGGAAAGCACCACGGTTCCTCCTCCTGCCCCCACCTCCAGATCACACTGATAAAACGAGCCAAGTACGTGTCAGCAATGAAAGGAGGTGATCAAGAACAGCAAGCAAGCAAGTGCAGGGTAACCTTTCAAAGACATGGAACACCTCAGCAATTGAAACAAGATGCTAAACACAAGGGTGACTTCTCCAGAAACAGCCAACACAGGCTAAGGAAAAACAAAACAAAACAACGCCCAAACCAACAGCTCTGCCACTTGCTCTTTTGTTTACATCTTGGTTTGGATTTCAGGCTGAGATCATATTCCTAGGATAATAAAAGCCTTAGGCAGCAGGAGGAGAGATTACACTGAAGAAGGGAGAAAGAGCATTTGAGAAATGGGAAGGAATAGCCACCTTTGTAAGCACAGGCATTGAAAAAATGTTCTTTTAAGCTACATATGGCAAGTCCCGTGTGCCAGGGCTACATGCATTTAATAAGAGATGGGGTAAAGCCAAATCAATTCCATTCTGCTCACACTTAGAGGGACAGAACTTCCCTGTAACTGCAGCCAAGCAGCACACAAAAAAGTAATTTCACACCTGTATGTGGTGTCTAGACCTGAAAGATTTATTTGCAGATCTGTGAACCTAACAAATCTGCAAAATCAAAGTGGTTTTGAGGGTCAGTCCCATTCATGCTACTGTCCATATTTAACAGGCCAACTAGCTCAGCTCACTATCCAGAGTCACAGCTACAAAAATGCTTTGCCTTCCCTAGGCCCCCACCGAATGCCAACTAAGGCATATTAAGAGTACCCTTCTTTTGTAACAAAACCGAGGCTGAGGCTAAAACACTTATTAAGCTGGGCTGTTTTTTGTCAGAAGGAAATAAAACTATAATTGCTCAGAGAGGGCCATTATGTGTGTCCATAGCTACTACCAGTGCAACAGGTACAGGCAAATAATAGAGGTAGCTTGAATTAATTAACAAATATTCCTTTAGAAGTCACACTGATATAAATTATTTACCTCTTCATGGATGAATTAGAAAAAAAACCAAGGGCATTAAAGAAACTGCGGCTGAGTCAAATGATTCACAAAAAAATCAGGAAAAAATAAATAAAGCCTCACTAAAATTTTGCACAGCATCAGCACAAGAAAAGGTACTTGCTGCCTAAAGAACACATACAGAAATGAGTAATAATCATACCTTCTGGGCTAGGTTTCTGTCACCACCTGCTTTCTTAGCCAGTAAGAGAATCAACATATAAGCACTCTCTTGGCCACAGCCATAGGGGGCAGGTCCCATCAAATCTTTCTGCCTCTGTTCCATCTCTCTAGAAGAGAAAATAAAAATGTGATAATGCATTTCCAGGCCTTTTATAACCCAAAGGAGGCACCTTAGAGCCCACTTAACTCTTCTTCAAAGGTGATTCTTCCTTCTACCACAAATTTATGTATTATCATCAGTCTCTTCCAATTTCCTCAGCCCTTCTGCTGCCTCTCCCAACAAAGCCCAGGGGGGTCACTTGACATCATTCTCCCCAGTTCCTTTAAAGAAGTGCTGGTGACTTACCAGCAAAGGGGAATTACACTGGAATAATGGGAAAGAGAGCCTGGAAATACTCAGCCCTGCAGAAAAACCTCATGGCATTAAAGATGGGGCCATTTTGTCTGAGCTGGAGGTGGGCCAGCCTTCACAAGCTGTATCCTGTGTTGCTGGAGTCAATAAAGCCAAGTCCATTGTGTCCAGTGGGCACTGAATCCAGCTCCAATGGAGTATAACCAAAAATTAGCCTGTTTCTTGACACATACTATTGTAATTCAAACAGCACAAGCTTTCCAGTCCATGATTAGTTATCATCTCTGCCTTCCCCCATCCCTCAGACTTTGAACTAATGGACAGAGTAATTAGCAAGGGTTGGGAAGGAGAAATCTGCTAGCAGGGATGTGTACCCACAAACACACGTGCTCACGTGTGAGCATTCAATGAGCTGATGGGGCTTAGCACCCTAATGATAAATACTGAGGCTATGAGTCAGCTATGACAAAGCAGTTTTTCATGTTATCCTTAAAAAATAAACAGAATTTCCAGGTACTGTGTGTCATATCAGATGTAGAAAACAAAGTTACTCATGACTAAAGTTCGTGTCCACTAACTGGAAAGCAGTAATAATAGTCAGCCACTCCTGAAAACTGGGCTGGAGAGTAAGACACATAAAAAACAACCCACAGGTTCTGGTACACCTCTGGCAAAGGTCTTATGATTGTTACTGTTTTTCTTAGCAGTGCCAAGTATCATGCAATTAAGACAATCTGGACTCTCATTAAAACAAAATTAAGTTCCCGGAGCTCAGAAGTGCTTCAAAGCAGATATCTTTTAAGAATCAAAACCAAAGGCAAGTGAAACCTGACTTTGTAAAAACATGTATGTTCACATCAGTTTTAGAAGCTCAACTGCTAATTTGTGTGTGTGTGTGTATGTTGGTGTTAGAAATACTGGGTTATGGAAGCATTGTGGGATACACACTCACCACGGATAAAGCTCAGAACTAAACACAGACATGAATGAGAAAGTGGATGTGGAATCACAGAAGAGTTTGGTTTGGAAGACACTTTGTCATCTCATCCAGCGCCCCTGTGATAAGCAGGGACACCATCCACTGGAGAGGTTGTTCAGAGCCCTGGAATGTTTCCAGGGGTGGGGCATCCACCCCTTCTCAGGACAACCTGTTCCAGTGCCTGATGACCCTCATTGTAAAAAACCCTGCCAAACACCAAGGCCTAAATCCTTACAGAGTTTGTTTTTCTAGCCCATAAGAATTGGCCAATTGCAAGAAAACTGCCCCAATAAGCATCATACTGAGTCCAAATGTACTTCATACTACTGGTTGGACATTCTAGGCATGGGTAAAGGAACACTGGAAAAAGTAACAAATCTACAACATGATTGCTTAGGAGCTGTGAGTCAGCCAGCATGAAAACTGGTGTTAATCAGTATACATATAGAAGTATAAGCCCTAAGACAGGACAGCTAAATCCACTCTGATCTTGGGTTTGGTGCTACAGAGTGCTCATGCTTGCCCGATGCTAAAAAGCTCCAATATTCATTGGAACAAGCCATTGTGCACAAGCATTTTCCAGTACTCCTTCTCACATATGGTCCACTCACTTTTTAAAAACCTCAGCCACACTGTGTGCTGAAGCAGGACATCTGCCCAGACTGGCCCTTTGCTCTCAGCAGTGTGACTCAGCTTCCACACTGGTGGTGTGGAAGCCAAGGGCTCCCTGGCCACTGCCAGATGGCTGTGTCATGCCCCGTGTGCTGGGTGGGCAGGTCCCTGTCCCCTCATCAGCTCCTCAACACCAGCTCCTGGCACAGCTGCCCTTACACAGCCTGGGCCTGAAACCCTTAAATTCAGGCAAGTTCTGGGAACAGAGAAGCAGACAGCCAGAGAGGCGGCTGGCTAAAAGCCAAGGACTCTAGTTGTTCTTCCAGTATGGATTTCTTTAGTTCAGCTCATACACTGATGCAGCCATTCAAAGCACAGAAATAGAAACTCCCTCTTGGGTCATCTTGTTCACTGTCCTGGAAGCCAGCTCAGAGAAGGACAGCATGGCCCATCTAACAGCTGTTGTATTTATTATCTATTTATATTATTTATTTTTTTTTTAATAATTCAATGAGAATCAATCAATCAATCAACATGCAATGCCAAATTGGCACTCTTAATACCTTCTCTAGTCATTTGTCCAGTCTTCTGTGAAAATCCTTACAAAATGGACCTCTTCCCCCAGGACTTTGCCCTCCAAGCTGTCTTCTATAAACACTTTCCTAAATTAGAACTTGTTATTTGGGGTACTGAGAATTCCCTGTCTTTTTATGTAATCTTCTAGGCTCCTAAACACATTTCTCTTTCTTATCAATGCACAGAGCTGTTGCCATCAGCAGCTTTTCATTATCAGGACCTGTGGGAATACAATCACTCAGATAGGTTAGAAAAATGGATGATGAAGCTCCTAAATCCATTATGTTTAGAGTAGGAACCTACCTTGGCAAAAACAAAAAATAAAAAGGGGGATACAGAACACAGTCATACTTCTCTCTGCTGTGAGAGCATCAGCAATAGTTCTGGTCATCCTGGACACCTCAGTCCAAGGGACTCTGGCGAGGCTGGGTGCATGCCTCTGGGATTTTTGGGACAGCCAGAGGCTCTGGCAGAGCAGCTGCAACTCTTCCCCTGGCTGCACTGTCAGAGATCAGGAAACCCAACAGTAGATCCACAAACTTAGCACGTTTTGGGGATCCAACAGCAATTTGCCCTGTCCTTGCTCCAGAAGACTGCAGATGAGAAGTGATTTAGGGTGACAGCTTGGATCTGCCACCCAACTCACTCAGAGCAAAGACAGATGTCACTCCTTGGGATGACTGCAGCAGACACACTGTGAGAGTTACACACCTGCCTGAAAAGATTGTCAGCCCTGTTACCACCTTCTTGTCACAAAACAACTATGCCAGTGACACAGGGGAGGGCTGAAGGGAGAGATGGGACATGCAGGAGCCACAGCATCTCCAGGTAGCCCAAAACAGAGGGAGAAGAGGACTGCACACAGCAAGGGATCAGAGCAGGATTTAGAGTGCAGCTTCCCCACTGTTCAGAGGCAGCACAGAGAGCTCAGCCCCGCAGGGTGCACCCAGCACCATCAGGACCTCGCACAGCACGGTAGCAGCACGTCCCCAACCCCAGGGGACACCTCCTTCCTTGTGCCTGTGGCTGGCAGGGACACCAGCAGCAATGCCAGCAGCAGCACACCCATCTCCTGCCTGGAGCAGGGCAGCTTAGCAGGAGTGGGGTTAATTCTTCCCTCCCAGCCATGAATGGAGGATGCAGAAAAAGCCAAGTGGGATCACTGTGCCCACACCCTGTTTAGTTTGGATCGCAGTGGCCAGGGTTCAGAGTTGGTGTTGTTTGTGTTCATTTCATTTCCCCATAATGCTGAGAAGTCCCAGCATAGAGACAAGTCATGCCAAAATGGGAGGATGTTTTCCAAGCCTTTAGCTGAGCCTCCTCTGGAATAATGACTTATTTGAGGCAACAGCACTGAGCATCCTCCTTGGCCAGGCACAGATGGGAAGTGGCATCCACCACCCCCAGCTCCTGGCCTGGCACAGGGAAGCAGCTCTTTGTGCAACCAAGGGCCAGCAGCAGCTGCAGACCCCAGCCCTGCCCTGGGTGCTGCCAGGGCCTCTCCATCCACAGGGATGAACAGCTTGGCACTGCCAGCTGGTCTTAGCTGGGTTTAGGGTGAGACTCCTCAGGGGTGTCCAAAACCATGCCCAGCCAGAGCTTGTCCACTCAGGGAGAGCACCAGCTGTGTTTTGTGCAGCATGAGCTGGAAGTGAACTTCAGCAGTGAAGAGCAGCCTTAATTACCCAGCCTGACAAATCCCCCACTGGCAAATCCAGGGCTAAGAGAGGTGTGGGGCAATTATTGCCCCCCTGGGCCTCAGTAACAAAAGGCCCAATTCCCAAGGTAGAGGGACTGTGACAGACAGGGTTTATGAAAAGATTTTATCATCTTGCCTTGTGAGAAACTGGGTTCAAAATATTGATGTTTTTCAAGCGTCGCTCCAGAATTAAAGGAGACTTGTGTTAGTTGTCTCATGTACAGTCACAGGGATGAAAACTCTGCTTCTGAACACGCCCAAATTTTGGGAAAGCTTGGGATTTTATGACTCAGTCACATTTTCCAGCCCCCACCCCCTCACTCTGTAATGAATAAACACCACTTGCATTTGCTCTGTAACATAGTGTTTCCTTTACACATCATGGATTAAAATCCACAGGCTGAGGCTGAGAAATACACAGTTAACAACATCATTCATCCTTGCTGTACTGACCATAACTTCACACTGTTTTGGTAAATTTAAAGAAACAATATTTTAAGCCAAACACTGTATAAATTCACAGCAGTTAATAAATAGTTCCTGACATTTTAATAAAGGCTAAATCAGAGAAAGAAGGAGCTACAGAGACAAGCACAACAACAGTTACGTTATAAATATCTGTGTCACATTATCATCACATTGAGGTCTGTATCACTTCTGTAAAGATCAACCAGTCATCCAGACAAATCTTGAACCTCTGTTTATTTCATTTGAACTGTGGTTTTCACTGTGGGTGGAGCAGTATACTAACAATCTACCACCACCTTCAAAATTAAAGGTATACCTAGACTTTGTGAAACCAAAAGTAAAAGACTGAGTAAATCATCTTGCACATTGGATACCAGCACTGTTATCTAAAGGCAAATGATATTTGGGTTAGGTTTTAATGGTCCCTCATTTCCCACTTTCTGTTTCCTGGTCTCTCTCCTCAAAAGTGGACAGTGTGGATTAACCTGAATTTGTCCTGCATTTGCCAAATTGCATGGTCATGCCACAGACCACCCTCTTATACTTATTTTATGTGCCAATGCTAATCACTACATGGTAGAATGAGACTTGTTTTTATGATCCATTATGAGAAAATTTTGCACATTCTTCCATTTTCCTTATCCTGATCTTATTGACTTGTGATCTCATTCTCATCTTATTCTTACTGCATAATGACTCAGAAACACAAATTAAAACTAATCGATGTGAAAAATATTTACAGCCTGTGAGCTGTTTATACATTTTTTAATGGTGCTGTGACATTTCCCATTGTGAGCTGATTAGCTTAATTGCCCAGTATTGCTCCTGTTTCCTGATGGAATGCCACTCACGTGAGTGAGAGCTGGTCATAAACATGAGCTGTTCATAAACATGGCTGTGAGGCACCACCAGGGTACAGGGCACTCCTCCATGCACAAACAAGGAGATGTCTTTACAACAGGGCAAGGCAGATGATCCTGCAGTATATGAGGATCTTACTGATGTTTTCTACATGCCAGCAGAACTGTGTGCCTGCAGGTAGCCAGTTTATTTTTTAAAGACTGCATCTGTACTGTACTGTACAGAATTGCTGCCCACAGAGGCTCTAGCTGAGAAACAAAGAGATATTTGCACACCCACAACCACTCAAAATTCTTTGCAAAGGGGACAAATTACACAAAATCCTGAAGTGACAGGGAGAAACAGATGTGCAAGACATGTATGCACCTACCACAGGATGATGAGAAGAGTTTAAGGGAAAAAAAAGCAACCATTGAGAGGCACTGGGATGAGGATACCACAGTGCTTGCTTACCAGGGACCCAAGCAGGTCCAAGGCTGGTGGGGTTGGTAAGATTCTGCTTGCAAACAGGGCTGTGCTAGAGATGCGCATTGTCATGCAGCTCTGCTTGCAAGAGGAGGGGCACCCCAGCCTCCACCCCACACCCTCCACAAAACCCAGCAGGGACCCAGCAGGTGTTAGCTCCCCTCCCCTCTTCACCTCCAGTCCCCAAGAGGTGCTCCTAACACCAGACAACAGGGCTGTGCAGCTGCCCTGCTTCCTCACCCTGTGCTGCCCCAAATCCCCTCCTTGCTTCTGCCACTGTTCCCTGCAGGGCTGGAAGATGGAAGCAGCCATCTTCCTGTGGCTCAGACTGCTTAAACCTCTGGGAAGGGAGGGGGCACAGACTGCTTAAACCTCTGGGAAGGGAGGGGACTTCCTTCCCTCTGCCCCCAGAACTAGGTGATACCACATTGGCAGCTAAAGTAGAAAAGCAAAAAACATGTGGAACCAAAGGCACACTTTGAGACTCAGCAGTGCTATCTAGATTCTGGCTGAGATCTTCTGTTTATTTATTTTGTCAGATACTTTAGTTGTCTTTAGTTTGCCTTGTGTATCACTCTAACCTGTATCTATAACACTCTAGCTTGCATTATTTAGAGTCACAGGCCTGATCATATCCTAGTTAAGCTCTTTGTTATTTATACCTGGGTGCAATAACATTTTTTTTGTCATTGGTTGAACTGTAAATGCTATCCACTGAACCATGACAAAGGGGAAACTACAGTTTTGCAAAAGGAAGTATCACAGAAATCAGCAAACCAACCAAAGTGATCCTGCCCCTGTAAGAGCCCCTCTAACCCTGCAGGGGAACAGGAGATCCCATTTAGGAGACCAGAGGGGAGCTGGACTCTGTGGCAATCCCCAGCATCTATCCCAAACTGGGAGTCTGTAGGCAGCCTGCCTGGTCTAGGTCCAAACACATGTTGGTGTTTCCAGAGCTGGAGCTCAGGCACAGCCTTGGGAGATGACCCAGTTTTGGAGAGGCACCAAAACCTGTAGGACAATGACTCAGACCTCTGAGGGCACATGCGAGTACCTGCCCACAGATCTCACCTCATCACAGTGCCAGGCTGAGGAAAAGAGATAGCATCACCTGGAAAATACCCTCTGCCCCCTCTGTGAAAGCCCCAGTTCATGCATTTCAGTCACCAGCAGGTGTTGAAGGAAAGCTCTGCTGCTCCCTTAGGAAATGATTCCCCTGCAAGCTGGAAGTGCCTGAAGCCATATCAGGCTCTTGGACAACAACAGGGTTTCCAGGCTGCACCAGGGCTGCTGCTTGCCAGCCATTGCTCACCCTCTCACCATTGTTCACCCTCTCAGGGGAGCTGCTGGTGATGCCAGCCCCAAATGTGACACGTTTGGAGGGCAGAGCTCACACAAAGCAGCGTGGAGCACCTCAGAAGTGCCATGCCAGGAGAGAGGGCACTTGTGGGTTTGGGAAGGCTGGGCCCAATCCTCCCCAGTGGCACAGTAACCGGGGGCAGGGTGCCTCCAGGAGTCTGTGGCACATTGCCAGGTGGGTTTTCCTTAACAAAGCACATTGTCTCATCTCACCACCCTTCACACTGCTGGCAGGTTACCACTGAACATGCCTGTGACAAAGCACAGCTCTCCCTTTTCCCTCTGAAACATACCCAAGGAGTGTAAAAGTGACTTGTCAGACAACCAGATACAATCAGAGACTACCAGAACATTCAAACACAGCTTTGATCCAAGCTTTCCCTCTCTCTTACCTCAGCATATGTCATGCAGGGTTTGCTGCAGGCCAGCTGTCAGGGCTGATAGAAAAGCAGGAGACACTGCTCCAGCTGCAGCTGAGCTGCAAGCAGAGTGTGTCTCCTCCACCCTGCCAATACACAAACCCATGGAGTCAGCTCCTAACCCCCTGCTACCAACGTGTTCCAGATGAATTTCTGGTAAACTTGGATTTGGGTTTAAAAGCAGATCTTTCTGACTGAACTAGATTGCCATTCACCTGTCTGGGAATTGGGATTGAAAGACTGAGAAATGTGGGATTGTTCAGCCTGAAGAAGACTCCAGAGCAACCTTAATGCATCTTTCTGTACCTGAGGGGGCCTAAAAGAGAGATGGAAAGGGACTTTTACAGAGGCATGTAATGGTAGGACTGGGGGAAACCAAAAGAGGGTAGATTTAGATTAGATATCAGAAGAAATTCTCTTCTGTGTTGGTAATGAGACACTAGAACTGATTGCCCAGAAAGGCTGTGGATACCCCATTCCTGGAAGTGCTCAAAGCCAGGCTGGATAGGGCTTTGAGCAACCTGCTCTGGTGGAAGGTGTCCCTGCCCATGGCAGGGGGTTGGAATTAGATGATCTTTAAGGTCTTTTCCAACCCAGAACATTCTGTCAGATATTCTCTTTTTCTTTTCTCCCCTTCCACCCATCCTTCACCAGGCTGACCCCCCTCCATGATCCAGTTCAAATGTATGCAGATACTGTGAATGGAGCTGTCAGCTAGCAAAGTCAGGAGAGTAATTTCTCTGGGAAAATGACTGGCACCTCAACATCTTCAGGATAGAGTTCATTCACAGATGTAGATAGATTATAGGGACAATAGGCTGGGTTGATTGATACCTCACCTGTGTGTACTTTAGTCCAAAAGGTGCATTGCACAATGTCTCTACCAAAAAAGATGAGAAGGCACAGCAAAAAAAGGATCACTTTAATACTCACTGTCAGTCTGTGTTTGCCACAAAAGTAGAAAACCTTTGGGAAGTCCATGAAAACAGTTATAGATATAAATTTGCTTCAGCTGTTAACAGTGGGAAGCAGAAAGGAAGGCTGCATTTTTTACAGGAGTTGGAATCAGCAGAACTGGAGAGCCAGCAGGTCACAGCCTGACCAGATCAGCCCTGCCACATTAGTACCAGGGTCCCCTCTGAAGGATGGCTGCTCTCTCCTTGGCCCTTCTCTGGTCAGTGGCCCCAGGTGGCTGTGGGCACTCAGGAAGGCAGGCAGGCTGACTGTGAAAGGCTGACTGGGGGTAGATGCAGCCTGGAAGTGCAGGGCTTGCAGGGGAGGGCACCCTGCAGTCCCATCTCCTGGAGCAGCCCACACATGGACCAAACCTGCACCCACCCCCACCACAGGGGGTGACTGGCAGCCCAAAAATACCTGCAGCTGGGAGCAGACCTTTGGTGACAATACTTTGCCAAGCATTATTTCACTGAGCTTTCCCGCACTCACAATGTACCTCATTGTTCCCCACAGGCAGCTCTGCTGGTTACACCACAGAAGGCTTCACTAAGCCAGTTTCTGATGCCTCCTCTTCTTCTGCTCCCTGCTACAAGTGCTCATGAAGTGTCAGTTCACACACACCCAGATTGTTACACAACAGCTGTGTTGTTTCAAAAGCAATCAAAACAGTGAAATCCATTTGATGTGATTATAGGTGGACGTTGGGAGATTAGATGATCTTCGATGAGCAGCAGAAATAGGTCTGTGTCAAACTGAAATCCCCAGAGTGTTATTGTAACCTTCTCTGCAATATTTGCTTTGTGATTTTACTTCCAGATCGGAGGAAAAACTCCAGTAAAGGCATAATGCAACTTAAACCTGATAACTGCATTTTATTGTCAGAATGAAAGTGGTGGAACATAGACCAAGCCAACCATGAGAAAGGCCAGACAGACCAAGAAAACAAAAAGAATAATTTCTTAGAAAAGATCTCTCTGGAGGAAAGGGACATGTTTTCTCATCACGAATCCTAATTCAAGGCAGAGGGAAGGGGTTTTTGAAGGCAAGCTGACATGAGAAGTTCACCCCAGGCAGAAGAACCTCCACATGGGTCTAGAAGGGCAGCAGGCAAAGCCATGCTTCAGAAGAGCAGCAATATCCAACTTCAGCAGGCATCCAGGATTTCTTTCTTCAGGCTTCATAACTCTACAGACACTCTGTTTCAAGCCTGGGTTCTCTCCTTTCTGACAGAAGAACAGGTGCTCAGTCCTCCCTCAGTCACAGGGGAAAATATCCTGGGGACCAGGCCTGGGAAAGGTGTGACACTGCCACTGCCACCCAGGGTGGCTGAAAGTGAAGCTCCCACAGGAGACCACATCTACCTGACAGGTGAAAACTGCACAGTCTGAGAGCTGTTGATGTGTGCTCCAGGTAGGATGACTCCAGGTGGGATGGCTCAGCCATGCTCACCCAAAGAGCTGCTCCTTGGAGACTGTCATGGTTTCCCAACTTATTTCCACCCAAAAATCAGATGAAGAAATGGATCTTGTTCTAACTTCAAATTGTAGGGGCTGAATATAATTCATCTGCTAACAATAGTTGTAACCAGTGGTGACTGTGGCTATAAATCAAGGCTGTGCATTTCTTTTAATGTACCAGTTGAACTGGGGTGAAAACTTTGCTTTTCTCCCCTTCCACCCACCCTTCACCATGCTGACCCTCCCATGATCCAGTTCAAATGCATGCAGACACTGTGAATGGAGCTGTCAGCTAGCAAAGCTGTAATTTCTCTGAGGAAAGAGTAATTTCTCTGGGGAAATGACTGGCACTTCAACAGCTTCAGGATAGAGTTCATTCACAGATGTGGATAGATTATAAAGGCAGGTTACTCCTTTCCTACCTCAGCAGGCTGTATTGCACAGAACAGAAGAAAGATACTAAAATAAGGAAATGCTTTCTGGTAGATGACACCTCTACAGCTGGGCAGAAGCACAGTCACCCACAACTGACCATATGGGCCCATACAGTGTCACTCAGGCGTTTATTCTACATTTACAGCCTTGTCTCCAAACAGAAGTGAGCAAAATTCCAGTCTGTGCCTCTGATTCACAAATTCACATCTAACCTAATGGTTGACTGAGGTCACATCCTGCCATCTTCCTCATAATACAGTTTTACTGCTGTTCCAGAAGAGAAAGGAGACTAAGAGGCAATGAAATATCCTCTGGAGGCTTCCAGATTGCTTTCATTCATAATTCTGTCTCAGTACTGTAATTGAGATATAAATAATCTCCTTGTTTCCACTTCAGTTACTTTCAACCTCCCCAACGTGAGAACAGAGTCTTGTATCTCTCAAGTACTTCAGAAAGAAAGTTATTGCATCAGAAAGCAAAGATTATTTTAAAAATAGTTTCCACATCAGTTCAAATGATAATGCAGTCATGCAGGTGTTGTATAACTGATATTATATTCAGAGTAGTTTACTTTTTGAATGTGAAGTATAAACATTTCAAGCATACCTACTTACAAGAAATATGCTTACAAAGCATGATTACTTCCTATGAGGAAAAACCCCCAAGAAAGACTCTTCTCTTTAAATGGGCAAACAATACATTTCCTCTTCCCATACCACAGCAAAGGCTTACACATGCACATCACGTACACACACATACACGTTCACATGTGTAAGATCCACCACAATCTCAAAAGGAAGGTGCCATAAAAGGACCCTGCAGTAATTGGGTAGCACATCTTGATGTAAATGAGAATATCTCAGAAAAGCTGCAGGCCTTGAAGTCTTGTTTTGCTGTGCTAACCACATGCAGACACACACACAACAAACTACTTTCATGTTAGCTCAGCTCTCCTTCCACAAAGCTTGGTGGTAAAGCTCTGGCCGACATCCATCAAAGAGAGGGACTGATGAGGTGGGAGCTGATGAAAGTTTTGAATAGCCAAGGAAACCAATGATTCGAAGAACTTAATTCCTCCCATCTTAAACAAATGCTTGTTTGCCTGGGAACTCATCAGAGCAGCTGTTCTGAGGAAAAACTCTTTTTTTCTCTTTGCCATACCCTGTCCTCAGGACAAAAGGATTCCTTGGCATATAACTACCCATCTCAATTCCCAGTGTGGGCAACAAGAAGGGATATGCATTTTTGGAGCAGTCTTTGTCTCAGCCCAAAGTAAATATGTAATATAGGTCAGATGAGTTACACCCCCCCCCAGTCCCCCCCAAAATGCACGTTTCTCTCTGCTGATGGTAGAAGGAGGTTCCCACACTGACCTTGGAACTGCCCATGGGCTGAGGGCAGGAAGGAAGCACAGCTCACAAGGCTTATAGAAAAATTCCCGTTCAGCTCTAAATTCAGAGGTTAAACCTGAGGACACAAACGGGGTGCACCCACCATCCCTCCACCAGAGCACTGGACTGTTTCTTACTTCATCATACATCCTGCCACTATCTATCCATCTGTCATCAAGAGAAGAAAGGGCTTCCTCTGTGGGTCCTACATCTCTGTGGCACCCAAGCATGGGATTAGTAATAAGGGAAATGTGATTGATGACCTAATTGCCTTTCCAATCCCTTTGAACACGCTTTCAGGGTTAGCTGGGACATGTTTTCTTCCTCTGCTGCACAATCACTTCAATATATTGGTGTGTTCCATTTTAAAAATTATCTAGGTCTCTGCCCCCATTACACTGCTTGAGAAACTGATCCAGAACATTCATCTTTGAATGATTTTACTAATTTCAAGCCTGAACTCCCTAGTGACCAATTTCTAGTCAGCTGGGTTAGAGCCAATAGTGTTGCTTAACTCAAATGCTTCTTTTCTCTCTGTGCTTTTCCCCTCTCTCCCTGTTCCCAAAAACATATTTATAAGGAGACATCATTAATGTCTCCAGTTTCAGAAGCCAGCTTCTTTTCATGGTGCTTGCAAAGGAAGATATGACATTCTTCTCCCAGCAACCATTTAATTAGTTTATCCTTCTGTATCGATAATCAAAGGTGACTCCAATGAAGAGGAGAGAGAGAATGATGCATCTGACTCCATCATCAGAAGGCTAAAGAATTACTTTATTATACTATACTATGTACATTGTATCTAAACTGAATCTGCCCTGCACTCACTCTTGCTCACAACTGCTCACACTGCACTCATCTCTGATTCTCTCGTGACTGGCCTGTGACAGTCCAACACACACACACTTCTTGGCCCTGATAGGCCAAGGGAACAAAACATCCTCACTTTGGGTAAACAATCTCCATATTGCATTCTACTTTAGCACAACACAGGCACAGCAAACGAGATAAGAATTGTGTTTTCCTTCTTCTCTGCTTGTCTCACAGCTTCTCTCTATTCAGAGGGCATGTGAATACCACACTTCTGGACCATAGGTAACCAAAGCTACAAAAATAATTCACAGAAGAATGGCGGTATAAATGTATCAATACTTCCCTGCCTCTATTCAGAAAAAATCCCTCACCTGCTAATCAAGTTTATCATTGCTGCTCAGTAGGGAAAAGAAGACACAGTGGTTGTTATGGCACCCTCTTACTGATCCACAAACCCAAGCCTCTTTCTTGAGCTTGTCCCTTCACAATAGCAGCTGTTGTAAAGGAGAGCAGGGCCCAAAGCAGTGTCAGTGCTGAGCACTAATTGCAGAGCAGGGACACAAAAGGATTGCAAGGCTGGGACAGGAGGCAATGCCCACATGAGCTGCTGGGAGTGGTGCTGTGAGCTCTTCAGCTCCAGAGGCACAGCTCCCTCTGCCAGCCCCACTCCCCTTTCACTCCCCATTTCCCAGCCTGGCTTTCCCTCTCAAAAGGGACGTGGACATAGCTGAACCAATCCTCTTCTCTCAGCTGCCCAGGTAGATGCCAAGGAAGTGCCAGGGGCAGCAGCAAGTGCTCCAGCCATTATATCACCAGACAGGAGCTCATGCTGCATTCTCTCACCCCTTCTCAAGTGTTTCCTGGGAAAAAGGACAAAGTTAGCGCATGGGATAAATTAAATAAATGCACATTTATAAAAGCTCCTCGCTTCCCCCTTGTTTCCTCTTTCTTTACAAGCCAGTGGGATTCAGCCCACAGGACCTTGTTTGTTCCACACACCGAGAGGCCTTTCTCTCTGCTGAGAGGAGCAAGGAGAGCACAGGGCTTGGCCCAGCCTTTCCAGCATGCCTGCTCCTCCTGTGGTGATGCAGACACTGCAGTGCCCAGAGCAGCACATCTCCTGCCCTCAGCCCCAGGCACAAATGCTCCAGGCTACCCAAGAGGAGTGCGTGGTTATAGGATCCAAAAGCACTCACCCTCTTGAGACTTATATTTAGCCTGAGAACAAACAGTACTTTTGGCTTATGGCCTGGATTCTCATCAGAAGGAAGGAAAAAGTTGGTCTGAGAGGCTTTTTCAGCTGTTTTCCCTAAAACCATCTGATTTTACTCCTCTTCATGGAAAACATTGGTGGTTTTATGCTGAGGAGTTCGTTCATCAGTTCTCCACAATATAAAAAAAACCCAGAGTTTTTTCTAAAAAGGGACAAAAGTCTGAAAAATGAAAATATTTAATTCCAGGTATCATTGCTGGAGTTTTGCAATGTCATTCATTTTCCTAAGCAATACCGAAATATTTTCTCTTGCTGTGCTGCAGCCAATACCCACTTGAGCTTTCATATGAGGAAAATAAAAGAGATGTGAATTATTCAAATCTATAAAAAACCAAATCAACCATTATACAAGCTTAATAGTGCATACTGGCAATCCTGTACAAAAGTATCTATGACCTATGTCATTACCTTCTGTTAAAAGGTAATGAGGTGGGGGAAAAGAACCACAATGAGATTATTCATAGAACTGGGTATCTCACAGGAGGTTAGATGAACCCTCAACCTTGGCATCAGCAGTGTTAATTAATGGGGTTATTGTTCCACTGGGGAAAGACCCTTTGTCTGATCCTTGGCTAGATTAGTCCTACTCTGTGTACTTCAAAGGAATCAAATCTGATAGGCAATGCTATTGATCGCAGCTCCCTCAACCTTTTCTATTTTATATGAAAAACAAATTATTTAAACTACTGTCCTCGTTCAGTCCTGTTCTGTTTCACCCCACACCAGTCCTAATTCCATTAATTAAGGCAAGTACTGCTGGACGAGGTGGCCTTTGATATACATCCCAACAACCAGGACAATCACCTTCCAGAGGGAAAAGGCAAGAAAGGTTTGCAATCAGATGATGCTATAAAATAACTTGTAACTCTTGATACATAAAATTTACACATTTCATACCCACCACAGTGAGACCACAACTGGTGAGAGCACTCTGAGCCCTGGTGGTGCTTTGATAGCTGGAACATGGTGGTAGGCAGGATTTCCAGATTTTCCAGGGAAAAGCCTGTTAACATTGAATTAAAGTGTGTGAGTTGTCTCCCTCAGCAACATGCTCAAAAGGATGAGTGAACCTGGGGTACAAGAAAAGGTTTTATTTTTTTTTATCAAAAACTTAAACTTTCTTTCTCCTAACAAAAGAAATGAGAGTAGCCCTGTGGATATTTTCTGGAAACAAGGAAATGAAGAGGCAAAGTTTCATTTCTTTGCTGAAAGCATTTTACTGAGCTGTTTCCCTGCATCCAGCAGCAAAATCCATGTGGTGCTGCAGAGCCTGTGGTGTAGGTAACTGCTGAAGGAGTAGTGTTGCTTTACTGATATGGTTAAAGTGCACCTGGTGTGGTGGTAAAGGCCCCATTGCAGGACACCCATGCTGAGTGACCAAGTCACATGAAATATCCCTTCTGGTTCTTTTGCTAAATTAACACCATGACAGGCTCCCAAACTATTGGCATCCTTAAAAAAATCCTTTAAAAGTTCTAATGGAGTTCAGCTTACAGTTCTGTTCGGTTGTTTAAGGCAATGCACTAGACACTTTTGAAATTAATTATTGACAAGCCTGAAAGGGACTATTTTGCAAATATTTTTCTGCCTGTAGTTCATTTGTGGGCCAGTCCTGATTTCCAAGAATGTGTCAGTCATTCAGTTTGCTCTGCCACAGGGATGTTGAAACAGCTTGGAGCCCTACAGTTGTTTGAAAACACTTTTGTTCAACTGTTTACAAATCGTTAAAATTGTTTTGTAATGCCAGCATTACTTCTGCCTCTCTGACTGAGGCATTCTGAAAGGAAAAGTATGAAGAATGATCAATAAATAACAGCACAATGACCATGGAAATAAATGCTTGAAACCACATACAGATTCAGGCATTTGTCTGAATGAAGGACAGCTTGCTGAACACACAGGCAAGCAAAACCCAAGCTGCCTGGAGCAACCACCTCTCCCTCTAAGCCTGGCCTCTTCTGCATCCCTGCCTCTTCCCAGCAGCCCATGGGGACACCATGGCTGACTCCCTGATGACTTTTCAGTGTCATCTTTTCTATCCAACATCTGGTACTTTGCTAGCAAAACACTTTCACACTAAGTGACATGATCAAACAAGCATACTGAGGGCTGGGCATCAAGGAAACTTCCAAGGCTTGCCTACCTAAGAGTGGTGGAGCAAGGTTTGGGTTTGTCCAAGGCCAGTATCTGTATCTAGCTGGTCACCAGAAGCTTCATCCCTCTCCATGCACCTGGCATTGGGGTAGCCATGGTGTGGGATGCTGGCACGTTCTGCAGCACAGACAGGAGCCAGCCCATGAGGTTGCCTCAGCTCCCCTCTCTGGAACCCAGGTGGTGGCCATGTCCAGTCATTTCTTTAACAGCTCCAAGGATGGTAACTCCACCACCTCCCTAGGCAGCACATTCCAAAATGTGACAACCCTGTCCATGAAGAAATCCTTCCTGATGTCCAACCCAAACTTCTCCTGGTGGAGCTTGAGTCTATGGCAGCTTATGCTCTCATCCTGACACTAGCTGCCTGGAAGAGATTGACCCCACCTGGCCACAACCTCCTTTCAGGTGATTATAGAGACTGGTATTATAGTCTCCCCCAAGCTTTTTTTTCTCCAGGCTATACGCACCCAGCTCCCTCAGCCACTCCTCACAGGACTTACTCTCCAAAGCCTTGACCTCTCTGGCACAGGAGCCACCTTGGCTGGCACCTGCTGTGTCCCAGCCCAGCACAGCAAACCACTGAACACAGAGCTGTAGGAAGCCAGGTTTCACCCACTCTGAAGTGGATTAGGAAGAAGCACATCACAACCCCATCCCATGGTAGGTGTGTGCTGTGCAGCAGCACGGGCCAGCAGCAGGAGCTGCTGAGAGGAGGCACCACTGGGTTTCCACTGTGACAGAGGCCAGCTCTGCTCTGTGGGCAGGGCACTTGGGCTCCCACTGCTGCTGAGCAAACACTAGGGTGAGAGGGATGCTTTTGAGAACAAAACTGCCCAGCTGAATGAACATTGTGTAGTTCCCCATTTTTTTAGGGAGAGGAAATGGCATGGGGATGGGTGTGGGCATGTAGTGCTTACAGAGACAGCACAGCAAAAGCTGAGCAGTGCTTAGCACTTATTGAGCAGCCACTTATTGGCTCTTCAGGCCAATCAGACACAGAGCCAGACCAGAAAAATGAGGATAAGGTGAGCACTCTTGTCAAGAGTCAGCCCTGCACAGAGGAAAATTTGGCAAACATTTTGGAGATGGTTCAGTGACTGCAACACACAGTACAGCACTGCATTGAGCCATCTGCAAAAATAACCCTAATTACTGGTTAAGGCCTCCTGGGACATGCTTAGAGTAACAGATGGTGCCATTTCCCAAAAATTTTTATAGACTTGAGCGACTTTGGCAGAGGAACATATCTACTATGGAGTTGCAATGGGTTATAAAGAAGAGCAGGAAAATATTTGTTCTGCAGGACATTTTTGGTGCTAGGGTTTAGAGGGCTACAGCCCAGTGAAAGCTGAGCTTCTGCCTCCACCTCTGGGAGCAGAGGCATCTTAACAGGGAGAGCCAAAATTATAACCAGGACAGTGGAAGGAACTGAACATGCTCCTGAGCATGTCAAATCTATGGCCTATCCTCCTGCCCTGCAGAGAACCAACATGTTTTCAGATCACTTTTCTCTGAAGAATATTAATTCTGAACATACCATTGCTACCACCAGGACACTTAGGGGTACATAATCAAGGGGCAGATATGGCTGAGTGTCACAGTCTAGCTCAGACTAAAACCATCCCCCATCACGCCCAGAAGCTGCAGCACAAAGGCCTGTCCAAAGCAAGAACCACATGATTCCTCTCCTCCTCATCGACTCTCTAGAAAAATAATGGCTGGAAACTTGAGCCAAAGGTGTTAGGACAAGTCAGGCAAAAGAAATTGCATCCAGTGTTGAGCCTAAAAAAAAAAAAAACTGAGAAGCAAACTTTTCTGATAAATTAATATATGTGGTAGCTGCACATCATTCTATGCTTTTTCACACCTGTGCTAAAATTTTCATTGCAATAAAAGAGTATTCCCTGTTGACACAGAACAGCCCTCAGCTTCTTCCATATAAAGCTGAGGGAGCTCCATTCCGTTGCAGTCAGCCAGTTAATGAAAACAGAAGTAATTAGGAGCAGGGGGGAGGAACAAGATCCAGTAGGTGTCTCAAGTCAGCAGTTTTTGTCAGCTCAGTGAAGCTGAGTGAATTATGTCTTCCATTCTGACTGACAAATGCTTTCCATTCTCTGAAGTTTCTCATTTTCCATTTTAAGAGGCTATAGATTTCCATCTCCTACCCTAGCAACTCTTTTGGTGGCTTATGATTTTTCCAGCCCCTTCTAATTTGCTCAGAAAATACAGATAGGCCAGCTATAGCTATAATAAACTATTGCAGGATGTGCAAAATCTTCACAAGAAATAAACATCTACAATCTCTTCTTGCACCCACAATGAAACATTAGGCATAAAGCAACCTGCCATGTGTGGGTGAGATCTGATTTCTAATCTAAACATCTCTTAAGCTTTCTGAGTGCTGTTTAATAGAACATCAGTTGGCCTCTTCTAGGCATAAAATGTCACTCAGAGACACAGCATTGTTTTGAGATGGCTGAAACCTCCAAAGGATGAGGTCTTGCCTCTCAAAACAAAGTTCCAGTGAAACAAGAGTATAAATTGTGTACTCTACTTTTAAAGACATGTGCATGGGCTTTCCTTTTCAGCACTTACTCATCATCATTTCTCTATTCCCAAAAAGAAGCACTGGAGCCATATTCATCAGCTTATTACACCTGAAACACCCCTAGGCAGCCATCTCCTCTGGCCACTCTCCTGGGAGTTGCCCACTTCATTTGTCAGCAGAACCCATCCTGTCCTGTCACCCTGATATCCTGCAGACTCCTCATTATACAAATTATCTGTCATTACCAAGCAGATACAAAGCTGCAGACAAATGTTAATAAAAGGCCACATAAAAAAAGCAAAACACTCCAGATGGACCAACAGCACACTGTTGTCCACCTTTTTGCAACCATTCATGCCAATGCAAAATGATCAGATGGTGTTTCACACTACACTTTTAATGACTTTTAAAGGCTTTTCCTTAAAATCAGCCCCACAGAAAAGCACCCCTGTGATTCAGATGTAAGGGAAGTTGGGAAATGTACTAGTGGCTTTGATTTAAGAACTTCTAAACCCAAAGGGCTCCACCACCTGAAGGAAAGTGTGAGACTCACCCAAAACTGCCATGCACCACATTTTCCAATAGTACAACCCATAGCACATTCAAGCTGAAACTCCTGCAGGAAACTCAGATTAAAGGAAAAGAAAAAAAAATAAATTATCTGTTCTGCTAACCTGTTGAAATTGAACCCAACAGACAGGATGATCCTCAACAACATTCCTCTGCCAGAAATTGCCTCGGCATCTTCCAAGGTGTTGCCAGCCTGGCCAAAAGCAATGACTGTGACGTTACAAATGACAATCAGACACGCCTAAAATCCTCAGAGTTTCTGCTTCTTGCCATGTTTTGGTCATGCTTAGCTGTTTTAGGGTGCAATGCTTCACCAGGCTTCCAGGATGCAATGTCGTTTTGGTGAACAGGCTGATGTTTATAAAAGGAGGAGCAGTCAAGGTTAATGGCCCTCTTCTCTAGAGGAAGCTTTGAACAATAAAAAAGCCCATGTTCATATAATAAATTCTCCATGTGCTCTCTCACAAACATGTAATTCATGATGCAAAACCTTTTCAGGATAGGAGTTGAACATAGAAATAGGAGTGATAGTCTGGTAAATATTCTTAAGAAGCACTCTCTCATATCTGCCAGAGAGCAAAGCAAATGCAGCCCTTATTTTTCTCTCCATCCACGAGGAGTCTGTAAACCTCTTAGAAAGAAAGTCAAGCCACAACCATTGCTCAGATTTGTTCAAAGTATATTGAATATTACTGGAGAGACACTGATCAGTAGTTTAGTCCCCACACCATGAGAGACTAAGTGCTCTTTTTAACACCTGTCTATTACAAAAAAAAAAAAAGTAATTCAGTTTGCTAGGGAGCTGTGTAAATTTTGGTGTTAAAGGCACAGAGAAAGGGGTACTGTATTAACTAACTACTTGGCCTGGGGAAAGAGACTCAGAGAGTGATGTGGAGAGATTGAAAAAACCCCAAAATAAACCACTTCTAAGTATGTAACTTAACTGGGTATGCCTAGGTTCACTTTCCCCTGTCACCCTGGGAAAGTCACTTATTCCTTGTGTCTATTACCAGCTGTAGGGCCTCTGAAGCAGTAAGTCCCAGCAATGATCTAATGTGGAGAAAGTGTGGTTGTGGAAGCCAGGTAACTCTCAGAAACAAAGCCTCTAGTGCAGGAGAAGTTGGTGGGAAAGGATTAAAAGAAAACAGAAAAACAAGCTGGTTACCAAGCATTAGCGAGCCCATAGTAAATTCCTAGAAGAGATAAGGTGACTGTGTTTTTTACCACAAGATAACTAATGAGGACAACTTGCTCCACTCCACCCATAGCTAACCTCACCACCTTCTTCGCTTCACAGTACATGTGGCATTTGCAGTGAGTAACCATATGTAAACTGCAGATAGCATATCCCTAATAGGCTGCTGTGATCTGCATGCTCTTTAACTCAATTATATTAATCTTTTAATTAACATAAAAAGTCTTAACTGATGGTTTTGAAAGCTTCATTTCAAAAGGCTTCATTTTCCTAGGTGTGGATTGGCTCACTTCTCCCATAGACACAGACATACAAAATCAGAACCAGCCTTTGAAATGGCAGATCTCCACTCCCACACACACATTTTCTTAAAAAACGTGAAAACCCAGGGCCGAGCACGGTCTCATTCTCAGCCCCAGCTCCACAGTGGTTTTTCCATATTCTTGAGTCAGTAAGGTCTCACTGGGAGCCTGGTGTCAAAAGGTCGTGCACCACCATTTGCCTGTATGTGGAAGTGGTACAGGCTATGGGGTTTCCCTGTAAGAGCTTGAGAATAGCTTTGCCTATAAGGTTTTCAGACTTTGTTTATTAAAAAAAAAAAAAGGGAAGAAGAAGAAGAAGTAAACACCCACTACTACCAGTTGTGTCATTAATAGGGTCTACCATATCATCTTCTTGGGCTTGAAGCCTGAGGGACAAACCCAGAGCAGGGTTCCTGTGCTGGACCAAGCCCACAAGTGAGGACAGCTCCCCAGGCTTGGCTTGTATTTCCCACAGTTCTGCTTCTGCTCCCACCTGTCCTGCAGGGAGCACTTGTCTGTCTCCTTTCTGGTAGGGGCACCAGTCTGGACTACCTAAACAATGAGAGGACAGGTTAGTATCACAATTTTGTTTTCAAGTGCTAAAAAGTATCATGGTATCACAATTCCTTTTTCAAGTGCTAAAAGTCCTTCTGAAAGCCGTCTGTGTTTTGGCATGGGTGGGGAAGGAGTGTTGTGCACCGCAGCATCCAGGACAGAATTCCCTGTCCCATAGCAGGTTTGACAGAAGGACAGAGAACTTAAGGGTGCCAGGAGCTTCCAGCTCTTCTCATCTATCTTGGAGGTTTCTTGGAGAGCCAGTCCCCAGACCTTGATGGGTGTACCAATCTGACAAGCTGAATTAAAAGGGTAGAGAAAAGTTGCTGTGGTTCAGAGTTGCAGAGAAAAACTCAGGGAAAGAATTCCATGGCACCATTTGTAATTTCTAAAATCCTTTGTGATACTTGGACCTTGCAATTTTGAGTCACAGGACTAACCAGTAAGACAGGACATGTGATTTGGATCACAGATCCTGATGCTGTTTTTGATGTCCAGCAAGACAGCTTGACAGCACAGGTCACCAGAGCCCTGTGCAAGCTCCATTTCTTCCACGACCTGCATCTCACACAGCTCCCTAGCACCAAGCTCAGCCACTCAGGCTGGGAAGCAGCATGAGCTTGTCCTCTCAGAAAGATCTGAACAGCTTTGGAAACCCTGTGTGTTGGACAGGGAAGGCACTGTGGGTGATGCTGGAGGTTCTGCTCTTTGCACAGAGCAGCCAGGCTTGGGTCAGCTGGGGCCAAAGTGGCTGCTACCATGAGAACCAGGACCCTGATTACCTGCTAAAGCTTGACTGGAGCACACACTGCTCCCTCTCCCATCAGCAGCCCTACCTATATCTGAGTCAAGGAACACCTCTTTCTCCCTCTCTCTCCTCCTATTCCCATCCCCTGGCCATGGGGCAATCCCCAGGGGCATTTGTCCCTTGGGAAGGTGGGCAGCATGAGCAGAGGAGAGGGATGGAACCAATCCATGAGTGCCTTGGTGCATCCATTTGCCATCAGCAGCAGGTGTCCCACAGCTGGTGTGCCCTGCTCATGGTTCAGCAGATGGGCAATGGGATGTGGCCATGCCCCTATGGCTGGCTGGCACAGCCACTGTGTGCTGAGAAAAGAAAAATAGAAGAGGTGCTGGAGGTGCTCAGCCAGAGCAGTACCAGGACTTCCCCACCGTGGTCAAAGCTGGGCTGACTGAGGGAGAGGTCACCCTGCAATTTTCCTGGAAGTGACACTGTGACAAGCCTACATCACTTCTGTGGCAGCCCTGGCAGGGAAAAACATGGATTTTCTCATTGCTCAGGTCACAGTGAGGTAGAGAAGGTTCCCTATTTACTGACTGCCAGCTGGAAGAGGACAAACCACCCGTGATTTACCAGGATCCTTATTTAATGTACCAAACACACATAAACTGTAAACTCAGCCTTGCTGCAGCTCCTAGCTGTGGAACCATAGTTACCACTTCTGCAATTAAGAGAAAAACAGAGCAGTTTATTAAGCAGAGTTGTGGGAACGTAGTTTCAGTTTTCAGTGGGTTCATCTGAATATTTTTTCCATTTTAGTTCATGTAAGTTCACGCCCTCTGGGTTTCACATAAAGCCGTAGGGTCTGAGAAGCTCAAAAAATCTCAAAATCAAAATGTCAAGTTGAAACGAAACCATAAAAGGTATTTGGATTTGCATGAAAACGGGCCCAGATTTGCTTCAGGAGTTCCTGAAGCCTGGTAAAGCTTTTGAAGAGCCTAATCTGAGTTTTGTGGTTTCAGTGCAGACAGAAAGCAGTGGAAAAGAGCAGATGGGCTCCTTTCAGGAAGCCAAGGCAGAGGAGAATGATTAAGAAGCTATGAGAACAAGAACCATGCAGCAAGAGGGAAGAGGGGGGGAATCTATAAAAATCTCCAAAACCAGATTGTCAATTGCTGAATGCCTTGTATTAGGACCTAAGAGAACATGGGTCAAATAAAGGCACTACAGATAGTGGACAGATCCTGTTTCTGAGGATCAGGCCCTGAATGGGAATACAGAGGTTTGGAGATAAGTCCAGCTATAAAAGTGCCACACACCCTTCTGCCCATACACTGAACATCCCGCTCCCCTCATAAGTAATCCTCTTCCCACAGTACTCCAGCCACACACAAGGTAGGAAAACAAAAAGAAAATAATCTACCAGGCTTATGCTCTCTGGTTAACACCTATAAACCTGTCCCAACATCAAATATTTTAAATTCTGGCTTTGATCTATTTTTTAAATTAGTTATTTCAATTTCATATGCTCTAAATTTATTCTTATTGCATTCTTTTATTGACATAAAAATAAACATTTCAGAGTGACAAGTCAATTTAGTTGCTCCCCTGAAAATATGCAGAATAAATTTAATTGAGAAATTAACTTTTCTTTCCACAAGAAGTCTATACATCTCATTCAATCACACTCTTTACATTAGCATCTTTTACATTGACAGGATGCAGAGGAGGCACTCATTGATTGCTTGAGATTTAGTCTCCTGGCTGAGCAGCTGGGTGTCTTAAAAACAGAAATCTGTCACCATGACCAACATAACAAGGATATACAATGTTATGAACAATGTAAGCAAAACCTGCAACACTTACAAGTATCTTTATTTGAGAGCATTTTTCCTACTAACTACACGAAAATTGAACATCTAACCTGCAAATTAAACTTTCAGTCACCTCTTCCTGCCTTTTCTTGGAAAAAAGATAAAAAGAAATTTTCTTATTTTAAGAAAAGAAATCAGAAATTTGGCTGAAACACTGAGTTTTGTTCCCTTCCATCAAAAGGATCCTTACTTTCGTATCTTCTCATGAGTTCATGTTGCCAAAGAAAATAAAATGGCTTTGCATAGCTTCAGCATTTGCTTGAATTCTCATGAACTTGGAGTGCTACTCACATTTTATGTTATCCTCCCAGGAGCATGCACTCAGGAGGTTTGACACTCCCTGCTGACATTGTCATGCAGCATCACTACAGACTAGCCAGCAGCATTTCCAGCATCTGCCCATTTAATAGCCATGGTTTGCAGAACAGGATAAATCATTACTTTGGTCTCATCTTGCTTTGGTATTTCACCCTCTCACTGGTTTACTTTCATGCAGGCCACTAAACTTATGTAACCTATGAAGCCATTTACTCTCCTTACCCTTTCAGCAGCTTCTTTTGTGATATAAAAGAATTCCCATTGGTTTGGCCTGACCTCACAGCACACACTCTCCCCAGCCCTGTCTCTTTTTGAGAATCCATCACAGGTGCTATCTGTGACTGCAGTTCTGCTTTAGATGCCATCTTTCAGACAGGATGTTCTACATCCTCTTAGCTAACACCATACTCTGGCATTCAAAGGATGCTTAGTCAGACCATTTCCATTGAAATCAGTTTTAAGGGCTTAAGAAGGCTTGCAGGCTGGGCCAAACAGTCTTTGTGCCTCATCTAGTAGATCTGAAGACAAACAATACATTCCCACACTGCAAAGATAACGATTAGGTTCATTTGGAAAATTGTAGGAGAGCAGATTTATGATCTGACAACTCAGCCTCAATTTCAACAATACCCTGGGTCAGGTAATAATGGTTGAAAGGCAAAAGTTTCCATGCCCCAGTCACAGCCAAACAAACGGCTGAGGAATCTTCTTTCCAAATGATGATGTTTCAATACATTTTCTCTTAATTTCATAGAAATGGGCTATAGTAAAATATACAACCTTAAGATGCAAACCAAAACCCAAACCATAATAATTTACTTTATCTAAACAAAACTAAGGAGTTTAATTTTCTGTCTTGGCAGGAAAGGTTACAGGAAGTAGTCTGAAGTCTTGTTGTTCGAATAGTTTGGACCTTTGTGCAACAGTTTCAGAAGACACCCCAAATAATAAGAATCCAGATTCCCACAATTTCCACAAGAACACAAGCAGGATTTGAAGTGTCCAGCCTGGCCCTGGGCCAGAGCATGCAGAAGGTGGGCCCAGGCAGCTCTCCACCCTTCATGTCTGGCATCCCAAACAGCTCATTGCCCTCTAGGGTTACTGACCATTTTTTGGTCACTCCTCCCCCTCCAAAGAAGCAGCTGATTCAAAGGAACAGCTGCTGTGGCTTATTTCACAAAATCACAGAATTACTACGTTGGAAGGGACCTACAAGATCATTGAGTCCAACCCAGCCCTAACACCTCAACTAAGCCATGGTACCTGAGTGCCACATCCAGTCTTTTTTAAACACATCCAGGGATGGTGACTCCACCACCTCCCTGAGCAGACCACTGCAGTACTTTATCACTCTTTCCGTAAAAAACTTTTTCCTGATATCCAACCTGGATTTCCCTTGGTGCAGTTACAGACTGTGTCCTCTGGTTCTGCCCATTGCTGCCTGGAGAGAGACCAACCCCCACCTGGCTGCAGCCACCCTTCAGGAAGTTGTAGAGAGTGATAAGGTCACCCCTGAGTCTCCTTTTCTCCAGGCTGAACACCCCCAGCTCCCTCAGTCCCTCCTCACAGGGTTTGTGTTCCCAGCCCCTCACCAGCCTCGTTGCCTCCTCTGGATGTGCTTAAGCATCTCAAGGTCCTTCCCAAACTGAGGGGCCAGAACTGGACACAGCACTCAAGGTGTGGCCCCACCAGTGCCAAGGGCAGGGGAAGGATGACCTCCCTGCTCCTGCTGGCCACACTGTTCCTGACACTGGCCAGGAGCCCTTGGCTTTCTTGGCCACCAGGGCACACTGCTGGCTCATGTTCATGTCAGCCAGTGCCCCCAGGTCCCTTTCTGCCTGGGCACTGTCCAAACACAGTGTCCCCAGCCTATTTAAGTAGCTTTCACCTGGACTTCAGCCTTTTCCTCAGAGAAAAGAAATAACAAGTTGCCCAAAAAGTCAAACTCGTCATTCTATGTCCATGGTCAGCTTGCAGGGTGGAAGAGGAACCACCGCAGATGTTTCTCTCCCTGACGATATGTATGGACTATGTTAGGGTTACTGCTGCATCAGGGAGTGGAAGGGGGCCATGAGGATGGTCTCAATCATAACTCAATTTTCACTTCAGAAACTGGGTGACCATTAAACTTGTAACTACCGGGTAGTGAGCAGATGGTTTTGGCAACTTTCCTGCTGGTTTCACAGATTTTCTAGGAGCCATTGCCTTAAAAGCCACCATCCAGATCCCAGCTTCATGTAAATTGTCTTAGCAGCATTGGGTGAAAGAAGAGGTGGTGGTGAAATCTTTAAATCATATTTTAAAAAGAAAAAAAAAAAATAAAAAGGCAGACAAGGAGTCCTTGCATTATCCATCCATCCATCCATCCATAACATTTAAAAGTCACAGCAAAAAAAGAAGGAAATGGGAAATAAAAATATGATACAGGGTAAGGGAAAACACAACAGAACAAAGGTGTGACCCAAAGAGCAGCTGGTCCCCATAAACAGATGCATGCATGAAGCAGTCTTGCTCACTAGCTTGTTGTAGGCGTGGGGAAGACTGCAAGCAGCCAACTAGGCTTGCAGTACTTGCTCTGAAATTTGCCACTGAACCTTGTCCGTGGCCTAAAGCAAAACCAAAAAACAAATAAACAAAAAGAAAAGCAGAAAAAGAGTGAAAATGCTACACCACAATGTTATGTAAAAAGAGAAGCACAGCTGGAATCATATAGAGAAGATTTGGGGTTTGTCCTGTGACCAGTTCATCTCTGTGGTTTTTCTCGGTACTGATGCAGTGTGAAAAGTGTACAGCTGTACTTTCCTTCTTAAAAATAAGCATACAGTCCTAAGCAGAAATCACTTTGCACACAAGGGAGCCAATTCTGCCTGATGTCACCTAGCTGAACAGGCAGGAACTTCCCCACAAGTGCCATTACTTTGGTCCCTGTGAGACCACACATGGAAGATGACAGACTGGGATGGTGGGATCTCACCTGGAACTGGGCCATCACACCCTGGGTACAGCTCAGAGCCAGGGAGGCTGGGCCTGAACACAAGACATGAGCCATGGCACCCAAGGAAATGCAGCTCCTGCAGCAGGGTACCAAAATTTCTCTGGAGCTCAGCAATCCAGCAGACACCTAAACACAGGGCTGGTTTTTCCCATAGCTCAGCACCATGGCCTTTGGAAAATCTGACTCACAACATTACAAGCAACATCAGCAGCTCAAACCCTGTTATTTATCTGTAGGACAACAATGTCTAGAGGCCCCAGGCGTGGCACAGTATTGCTCTGTCCAGGCACTGCACAATCCTGCTGGCTGTGAGCAGTAGCTCCAGGAGAGCTGACCTGGCACTGGCAACCACCGTCAGCTTCCCAGGAAACTTGAGCAGACATGGCTGCCCGCCAGCCGGAAGCCATTCCATTTCTCTTTTCTGATCAATCACAGCACTGCAGAGAGCATTTAGCTTTGAAACCATGGTGCCAGGCTCCAACAGCTCTGCTGCTGTTGGTGAGGCATCCCAAGCATACATCTCTTGGCTTAACTCCAGCCTATGCAGACCTAGCCCTGCTAGGTTTGTACCACAGGCAAGACTGACACAGGCAACCAACATCTTTTTCCAGGGGTCATGTATGCGCTCCCAATCCCTCATCAGCCCTTGGGGGAGAAGCTGCCACTCCCTCCCCGAGCTCATGTTTTCTTCATCAGGAGTTTTCCCCCAGCTTGCACTTAGGAAGGCAGCATGGGTTTTCATCCCTCTTGCTCTCCAAGACTTCCTGAAAAGATCCAGCTGTGACTTCTCCTATACACGGACATTAATGGGGACTTTGTAAACAAAGCTCATGCCAATGGGGACACAGCCAAAATTCATCTGGCATCAGTTTCATAATGAAAGGAACACAGAGCAAAATAGGGAAGGAGCTTAATCTTTTGGCCAGCACAGGGAGAGGGAGCTGACTGGTAGCCTCCCCTAGCCAGGAGGGGACAGACATGGCTTAGTGACCTGCAGCAGTGATTCCACCGTTCAGGAAGCCCCAAGCAGAAGGAAATGTTCTCTGCAAAGGAAGAAGGGGACTTTCTCAAGCAGAGAAGAGATGGAAAGGTGGTGGGTCTGGACCAGTGTAGCATATCAAGATCTAGATTTACTTCTGGTTTTCCCCCCACCCCAAACTTCCCTGTGACTTTAGACAATCTGTCCAAATCTTTGAGAAGTTGTGAGTGTTTTGTGCATGCACAGAAAGGGCCAGGGCTCAGTAGCCTGGCAGACAGGCTGCATGCCCACCTGGTTGCCACTGTTCATGCCAAGGTCAGCATGGCACCACAAGGACATGGAAAGGAGCTCTGACCAGAGCAAAACCACAGGCAGAGGCACCTTTTGCCTGAAACATTTCCAAAACCAAAAACATCTCATGTTGCCATCATGCCATTCTGTCTTCCAGAAATCAAACAGTCCTTCCCCAGTCCCCAAACTTAAATGTACAAGAGAGGAAACTGGAAGCAGTGCTATCAGACATCATAAGTCTTTTCAACCCATCTAGCCCAGAGCAAAATAGACCAGAAGAAGAAAAGCTAATAGCATAGCAAATCCCTTTGATCCAGACACGGGCTCTCAGCCCTTTCACCAAAATTATGGGATAGCTCCTTACCCTAATTGAGTCAGCAGGGACATATAGGTTTCTATGGAAAGGAGGAACAGTTCCCAAAGGATAAACATACCTTCATGCTTTTTGGTTAAAAAGTACCAAAATAATAAATATTCATAATAACCTGTTAGCCAGAAACCTGTGCTGGCTATCAAGATATCTGAAAATTGTCCTGCAATTCAACTTTTGGCAGAAAATGAGCAATAGACTAGGTCCTTGTATCAAACCTACACCTCTAAGACAGGCCTTGGACATTTATTACCAAATGTGAAACTCTTAGCTCAAGCTAAACAATAGAATTAAGGAAGTAATTTGAAGAATTATTTATTATATAAACACTGAAGATTCAGAATACACAGTTGGGAACAGACACATCTCCAAGGGCTACAGCCCATGGGTAGAGATCCCAAATCAATATTAGCTGTGTACAACCAGCCACCATCACCTTGCTCACGTTTGCCTTGTGCCCTTCCCAGTCTCTAAGGAGCAGACTATAAGAAGAAGCCTGTGCTATCAGATGGAGATTTTTGGCTTCTGTGTTTGGGGGCAGTGAGATTGCCCACCCAACTTCATCTCACTGCAGCACAGGAGCATTTGAAATTTGCTTTTGCCCCACAAACAGGAACAGTTCTCTTCTGATTCACGCTGAAAGCGACAGGGGATTTCAGAATTATCACAACATATCATCACGTCATCTTCCTCTGCTGGCAAGAGGGACTGAAAATGACTGACCTGATTTCATAAAAATATCAGCATGTGTGTGGCGTGTGGTCTGTTACTCTTCCACACTCTTGTGGTTTCTGGGCACACAGCAGCAGCCTGCCTGCTACAGACTGTAAAGCAAAATACAGGTTGGGAAACTGAAAGGTGGAAGAGGAACAAAACAGAAATGCCTGGACAGATCTGTATCCACTGTAGAACAGCTAACATTTGAGTCAGAACAAAAGTAGTAACTGAATAGGAAAACATTCATTTCCTCTCCTTCTAAAACAGCAATAATGTGAGGCACAGGAAGTACACATGCTCTCATGTTTTGATTTTCAAATAAATGTCAGATGAAATGACATCAAGAAGAGATGGAATAAGTCTGGGAAAGTCCTTTGTTTATTTTTTTTTCCTTTGCTTTCCTTTGCATAGAGGCAAAGTTTTGGCTTATTTCTACATTTGCAGATTCACTGAAATAATTTCAATCGTACCTGAAATTAAGAATATGTCGCTACAAACTATTCAGCAACTGGACTGGAAAATATTTTTATTACTTAAAACCACAGGTTTCTTCAAAATTGAAGTGTATCATCTCCTTAGAAGCATTTCAATGAGACAAAAAAATAACCAGTGCAGAGGTATGAATTTCTCCAGTAGAAGCATAAAAATTTTTTTTTGAAGTTCTTGTTCCTTACATAATCCACACCCTGCCCTCAGGTCACTTTCATGCTACTGGACCTCAAGGCACCCTTCCAAAGCTCTTCACTACTTTAAAGTGCACTGAATTTAATAGGCTTGGTGCAAAGGCATTGTTTTTACATTGTTCCCTTATTTTACTTCAGTTTCTGATTCAGCCTTGGGTGCCTCCCATTTCTTTTCACTCCAATTTAACGTATTCCAGAGTATCATTTCAACTCTAGACATTCAAACGCAGCTTTATGGACCCACTGACCTGTCTCTACTCCACTGTTGGGAAGAGGGAAGGAGCAGAGCCCTCTGGCTGGGAAGGAACCAGCCTTGTGGACAGCAGGCAGTGAATCAGAGGTGAACTCATTCCCAGCAGTTCACACCAAGCAGCAGCTGCTGGAAAGTTTGTTTCACAGGCTTGCTTCTCATGAGTGCTCTGGTCTTGTGGGGTTGTAAGGCTAACACTGAAAAATCCCATTTTGGCACCACGAGGCACAATACAAACACCCCATGGATAGCTGAGGTTGTGACACACATCACCAGAAGCCAGAAATAATCTGATTTATTCCATTCTGCTCAACCTCAGACATATAGCCAGGGTGCACCAAGTGCTCACACTGATAACCATCAGAAAGGATAAGTACAAAAATGTAACGCTGATGGTAATGTACCAAAAGTCAGCCTTGCATGTAGACATCCAGCACTGCTCAGGAGACACCAGCATTTTGAAGCAAATATTCAGCAGCATCTTGCTCCCTATGTGGACTTCTCTCCAGTGCAGCAGGTTAGGGACCAACTTGTGAAAAACAGGTTAAAGGACTCATACCCCAAACCAGGTTCTATCCTAAAAACTAAAACCAAACTCTGGCCAGGTTCACTTTTTGAAGATCAGAATAGGAAATGGGATGGGGCCCGTGGTCCTACAGGTTTGTTCCTGGAGAGTTCTTCTCTCTTCCAGGCTGGGGTGGCATCAGTACTGACTGCAGCCAGCCCACACACCAACCAATTTTTCCATCAAAGGATCCCTCTTCAGTGTGTTTACTCCCTAGTCAGCACTGAAGCACTGTCAGCTTCTTTACATTCATCAGATGGGAGAGGTGTTATTGCCTTTAAAACTGTGAGCACAGCCCTTGTGCAGGGTTAAAGCCACGGCAGCTCCTCCTGGCCCAGCAGAGCCTTGCAGCAGCAGCAGCCCCAACAATCAGAGTCACTCATCTCTGGGGAAACCCTGATTCATGAACCAGCTATTCTTGAATTACAGTGCAGACACCTTTTGCTTTTAGGAAGCAGCCAAAATGTGCATGTGTCTCACTTATTTCAAGGGACCTTTTTCTGAGTAATTTTTCCCCAAATTAGTTTGCAGCAAGATGTCTCACCAGGGCCTCCTACGTCAGATAGTAGCATGCAGTGATGTCCTTTGTCAGACAGCACTTTCTGTTCTTAGACAGAGAGAAACCAAGAAGATCACTCTCATTCTTCTAAGACACATTTATTGTAAGTGATTTCAGCAGTGTTGTAAGCTAACTTCAGAAAGGCAGGCTGGGTGATTCAACCAAGTATCTTGGTTGTTACTGATTTTCCCTTTGCGCTTGTCACTTCTTCTTTTGGAGGAATTTATTAATTTTAAAATATTCTTCTATTTTAGAAAGTTGAAACCAGACAGAAATGTGGTTTTCTTACCCTTTTGTGCTAGTTAAACAGCCTCCAGTGGGTACTGAATTTGAAGAAGCCTGCTGGAGCTGGGGGAAAAAGCATCTTCCAGGAACATGAACATCCTGGTATGAGAGGTGGAACCTGCCTGCACACAAAGCACTTCTCCAGCACATCAAAAACACAAGAGAAAGTGTGAGTTGAAAAAGCAGGGTAAGTGCAATATTGAAAAAATATCCTTGAACCAGTCTGCTTTGGGGTGTACTGCACAGCATCCATAGCAAGGCAGCTGGTGTATGGGGGTCTGATCTCTGTCCTTCTCATGGAGGAGCCCATCTAAGCCCTTCAGTGCCTGGCAGTGCCCATATTGGCACCTCACACTCACTCTAGTTCTTCTCCTTCTCCCTGCACTTGCCTGTGTGTCATGCCAGTCTCCTGACCTCAAGCAGAGGCTCGCCAGCAACCAAGCACTGCCAATGGGACTGACTCAACAGATCTGTGGGGATTGCTCTGCACACCCACAAAAGAACATGGCAAGGCTCATTCCATTGCCAAATCCTGTCTCTCGCTGTCCTCAGCTCAGTGCCTCACTCCTCTCCATGGCAGCACCAAGGAAGTGGCTCTTGTGAGTCAGCAGGCAGCACCTCCAGCACTGGTACAGCAACGCAAGCTGGGAGGGAGGATTTGTCACCTCAAGGGTGGAAGCTCCTGCTTGCTGTCCACAATGCACCATGGCAATCTTTTTTTCTAAAAGGGAGTTATAAAAACCCCTTCCCATGCAAGGAAAGAGGAAGAGAAAAGCTTCAAGGTGAGCTGGTAGTTTGAAGCAGGACACAAAGTGACCCCTGGTCCACCAGCAGCTCACATGCCAGGCAAAAAGCCAGAGGGTGAAGGGACAGTACTCTACTCCCTGCTCCCACACCATGCAGGTTTCTAGGGCTCCTGGAGCAACTCCAGGCCTGTGTGGGCCTCACTTGACTGCTACTAAAGCAAAGCAGGGGGGAAAAGTGAATAGAAGAGGCCCACAACGCAGCTCCTGGGCTTGGGTTGATCTTTCACTTCATGTTGCAGAGGTCTGGCTCCTCTCCCTGCACACCTCCCTGGTGCCACTGTCCTCACCTCATCAGGAGCTGCTACGGCTGCTGCTCCAAGTTTCTCTTCCCTCTCCAGTTATACAACTGCCAAAGCTCTTGAAAAGAGTGTGAAAACTGCTATTGTCTGCCAAACTACTCAGATGTATCTGCTGCAATGATTAAATATTTTGCAAGACCTGATCCCTTTTCTGCGTAAATCTGGTTTAGATGAGAGCATTCTTCACCACCTCTGGGAAGTCAGCAGAACATTCATGGAAACAATGCATCAAGTCAGGGTGAAGTTCTCTGGCCTTACTTTGACCAACAACTCCTGCAAACCACATTATGCATGTCCAGGGAGAGATGAGGTGTCCTTCAACAATCCCACAAACACCATCCCTGTCAGAGACAGTGGAGGGATGAGATTGGTAACCCACTGGGAATTTTCTTCTTTCCATCCTCTGCTCCTGCCAGAACCCACTCCTCCCTCTCTGCCATGCTGCTGGTACTTTAGCACAGCCTCATGATTCACAGGCACATTGGAGCCACTGAAAGAGCTGTTGAGGGGAATCAAGCCCTGAGCCCTGCTTCAAGGCAGATCTGCATCCAGAGCAGCATGCTACATTTCAGCCTCTCCACCTGCCAGACTCACAGGTGGGTTTGCAGATTTGGGTGTTTTAGGAGGAAAGTTCATCTTTGAGTCAGAAATTCATTAGGCCAGTGTTGACATAGTTCAAATTATACCAGTTTGCTATGGCCAGCTTATTTTCTCCCTCAGAAGCAGCCAGGCATGAAAAGTTTTGATTTGAATTCAATTACCAAGGGATATATTTTCCTGCAGTGACAAATGATGACCTTTCATCAAAATGTGCTTTAAAAGTTTGCATTCCAGGCACCTTCTGAAAGGGAAACTCCTTGATATGTGACTTCTGAGTAGAAGAGAACAGACTGTAACCATGACATTTTCTGCTGTCTGGAAAGGAATCTCCCACCTGAAGGTTAGTTTCAGATGAGCAAAGAGACCACTGGTTCCTGATTAGCTACTAGCAGAGGGAAATTCCAATGTGCTCCCCTTCTTTGCTCCTGCTAAAACTGAACTGTGAAAGCCTCACCACGAATATCAGTTGGGAGGAAAAGTGCAAGCTGCAGCTGTGGTAGGTCCCAAGTACCTTAGGGTCAGAGAGGGTCAAAGATCAACCCCAGAAATTATATATTCAATAATGAGAAACTACAGACTCTTTGCTCTCCAGCAACACAATTGCTGCTTTCATCACAAACAAGATAAGCAACTCTGAGTTGTGAAATATCTTGTTTGACACCAAAACAAGGAAAATACGTAAGGATCACAGGCAAGAATTAAAATGGCTTTTGTTGGCATTCCTCATAGACTTTTTCACACAGCCCATGGGAATCCAAACATTGACATCAGTGCTGCTTCCCATCAGATGCAAAGTCATTCTGCAAGTTAAAATCTGAAATCTCAGGGTCCTCTTAAACTACCATAGGCACTTGAAGATTTGCTGCCCTTTTCCTCATCCGCCATTTAGAAATAAAAACAGGCACCTTCCTATGGCTGCAGATAGAAGCAGTTTCTCATGTTTCCAGCCCAAAACTGCTTGGGGTACATTCCACTCCTACACACCAGAGTCCACTCTAAGTCTGGAGTTATGGAAGTACAAGACTTCCATGTCTTGCTGTGTTAGCTCAACAGCTTAGCACCACAACATGCCCATATCCTGCTTTCCTCCTTAACAAACTGCAGCCACAATGGGCTCATTCCAAGAGTTTAAACAGGTAAACAGGGCTGCTTTCATCTCCAGTGGGTTACAGATAACAAGTGGTTTTGCTGGCAGATCAAGTCAGGGCTTCATGTTGTCTTCCTGCCCAGTAGCTTGCCCTGCACCTCATGCTGAGGGCAAGCCCTCAAACCACCAGAGGCAGCTGCTTGCTCCAGGCAGGAAGATTGTGCCTGGGAAATGCTCCCAGGGATCCCACCACGACACACCAGAGAGGGCTGTTGCTCCTGCAGCTTCCCCCCTCTGGCACAGAAGCCAGTGGGCAGGCAAAGGTAAGATCTTCCTTTAGCACAGCTGGTTCAAAGTGAACTTGCCTTAAATTATAACTGAGTAAGCAATATTGCTTATCCAGATATTTTAAGGCAAAAAAGAAGTCTTCCCCTAAGAAGCAATCAATTTATAATCCAGCTCTTTCTTATTCAATTACAGCTTAAAGTTGAGATTATTAATTTTGAACTTAGAGGTTCTTTTGTGCAAGACTGAGATGGAAACACAATATTAGCTTTGAGCTATGAAGTGAATATATTATCTAAGCTAGACAAGACATTGATAAATATCTAAGAGGATGGGGCTTTTGGCAAGCACAATTTCTCTTTTTCCATTGATGCAACAGAAATTGGTTTTAAGTACTGTCTAATATGGTCCAAACTGAACATGCATCTCAGAGCACAATCTTGAGGCACACAGAATAGATGACCCCTGGTTCCAGGCTTCTCCAGTGATTTGCAGATGCTCCACATGCTCATGACACCCACAAGGTGATCAGTGACTGTCACCAAGTGTGGCATACAAAATTCCATAGTCTCTGCCCTTTGATGAACCATGGGCCAGACTCCACCAGACTCTGTCAGGGAGGCCATTTCAGAAATGTCAGTGCATGTGGCCAAGTGGCCACCTCCTGAGGCACAGACAGCACCTAATATCAGTTCCCCAAGAATGAGCCACTTCACAATACTGACTGCAGGTAAAAAAGCCTTTGCCTGGAAAAAACAGACAACCAAATAGAAATGTGAGTGAGGGTAAAAAGCAGACGTGTTTGTGAAGGGTTGGGGAGGATCATCACACATTAATCTTGAGCTAATTTTAGGCATCTAATTTAAGTGCTCGTATCAGCCCTAGGGAGTCAGCAGAGTATCCAGAAGGTGACTCAGATTCCCAGAACCCATCACAGGGTTGTGCCCCCCTGGGTGGTCTGCCTGCCTGCACCCCTGGCACAGGGGGCACCTTGGGTGGCTGTGATTCTGCAGAGAAGCTCCCACCCTCTAGAAGAGCATCACGTTAAATGTTGAGGCTGCAGGAAACAGTAGGAAAACACCCAGCACCCAGACCCAAAGAAGTTATCATGTGAGTAGACAGGTGACTGCAGACCTAAAAGGCACATTGCTCACAGCCACCTTGTAGCAGAGGATCGGGAAACAGAACCTGGAGTTGCTGAAACCCCTTGAGTCTCTGCTCAGACCCCTCCCTGTCTTGTGCTGGGAGATTTCCTGCTGTGCACTCCACACAGACTTTCTTTGCTGGCTGGGGACCTCTCCAGGAACATGCCACCAGCCCATATGTTCAGGTGATTGAGTGCTGAGACTCTGTTTTCTCAGCAGGGAGCAGCAATACTTGACTCAAAAGCAGCTCCTGGCCAGTCTTGCCCCCTCTGCCAAAGCACAAATGCTCTCGTCATGTCGCAGTCTGGAGCAAACACTTTAATGGGAGCAGCTTCAGAGGACTACCAGCTACCTGGCTCAACACCTCTTCCAGACACATGAGGTTCTACAGATGGAAAAGTAGCCAAACCAGCATATGCTTCCTCCCAGCTTTACAGGAGCCACTTTTTAGGAGGTGAGACTGAGATATACCTTCATATAACCCCCAGTCACAGTTCCTGTCCAGGATTCACATGTACCTACCCCAATTTAAGAAACAGTTATCAGATGTTGGACTGCAGCCAGAAAATCATGCTGAAGAGGCTTATTTTCAGGAATAAACATTATTCTCTCTAGGCTGGATTTAAGCTACTCAGTTACAAGAGAGAGATCTATTATCAATGCCCAAAGCACCTACTGGCATGTGCAAGTGTGTTTTTCATCTCTGCTGTGTACACATACACATGGTCACAGCTCCTTTCTCCCACTCCCAGCAGCACCTGCAAGCACAGTTCAGGGGCAGCAGGCACATGCGAGGCAGCTGATCTGTGACTGTCACCCTCAAGCGTGGCACACAAAAGTGCCACCCCACAGTCTCTGCCATTGGATGAGCCACGAACCAGACACTGCCAGACTCTGCCAGGGAGAACATTTTAGAGATGTCAATAGAGGTGATCAACTGGCCACCTCCTGAGGCAGACACAGCACCCAGTGTCAGTCACCTTCCCGTGGGAAACTCTGCATGGATCCACTGTGCGAGAGAGAGGAGAAGAAGAAAGACATTTGATCTATCTGACTTAGAGACTGTAAGGCAAGAAAGGCTTTTTTGCCATCACAAAGCTGGTCAATGCATGGAAACCCTTCCTTCCACAGGAAAAACCTCAGCAGAGGTGCAATGCAGGGCTCAGCATTTGGTGTGACTATGGTGAGCCCCAGAGCTCCCTAGTCCAGCCCCCTCCCAAAGTGACAGGAAAAAAATTGTGGAGGAACAGTGCACTGATTTGCAACAAGTCACCTGAATTACCCTACAGGCTGCTTAAATAGTGAGATTTCCCCTGGAGCGCATGCTGGGTCTCCAAGTGCTCATGAAACAAAAGCCATTGGTGTTTCCTATGTCTTTTGGAACATAGCATGTTCCTGCTGCTATTGTAAAACAAGGGCTGGCAGGAGTCAATGGAGACCTGACATCTCATATCAGCTGGGAGGAGAGCACCTGAGTTACTGCAGTGCTGTTTTTCTCACATGACTGCTCCATATGATAAAACCTCTAATTAACTGCATAAATGCGATGGGAAGACTCTTTTGCTAATTATTTCTCTGCCTTCAGGCAACAGAATAAAATCAATATGTAGCAAGAAAATGATAGTTAAATAACCTTGGCAACTTGTGCTGCAGGTAAATTAACAGTGTGGCAGCAGATGGGAATGCCTTCACAAATCAGGGTGCTGGTTGAAACCAGGCTTCAGATGTGTGTCAGCCACCAAAGCTGCCTCTGCGTCCTTCAGCACAACCTCACAACTCCCTGCAATGGGGTCCTACAGCCCCCTCCTTCACAGCTGCACTGAGGAACCTGCTCAAAGCAGAGCAGGCTTCCTACACTTCCTTGTATTGAAATGTCTATACTACATTTATTTGCTTTAATGCCACTGGAAGAGCCAAAAGGAGAGGAAATATCTTAGGAGCCATGCAACTGGCACAACATTTCTTCTTATTCCTTACAGGCAAAAATCTTTTGGATTCAGTCATGTTTGTGTAGGGGCTCAAAACAGTGTAATTCTATTTCCAGGGCTCAAAACAGTGTAATTCTATTACCCCATCAATAGTTACCTCTCCCACATGCAAGAAAAGATGAAATTTCAAGATTTAAACCCAAGGGATTTGTCACTTTGGCCCTCTGTTTTACTGCACCCACTTTCACCATGCTTGAGTGGATCTGTGTTTCCAAGAGCCACTGAAAGTTTGCTCAAAGCTGGGCACCTAACCTGAGCACTGTGCACATCTGAAAGCTCAAAGCAGAGCAGGCTTCCTACACTTCCTTGTATTGAAATGTCTATACTACATTTACTTGCTTTAATGCCACTGGAAGAGCCAAAAGGAGAGGAAATATCTTAGGAGCCATGTAACTGGCACAACATTTCTTTTTATTCCTCACAGGCAAAAAAGTTTTTGGATTCAGTCATGTTTGTGTAAAAACAGGGCTCAAAACAGTGTAATTCTATTACCCCTCATCAATAGTTACTTCTCCCACATGCAAGGAAAGACAAGATTTTAAGATTTAAACCCAAGGGATTTGTCACTTTGGCCCTCTGCTTTACTGCACCCACTTTGATCATGCTTGAGGGGATCTGTTTCCAAGAGCCACTGAAAGTTTGCTCAGAGCTGGGCACCCGACCTGCCACAGTACGTTAGCTCTGCTTGTCAGGCACAGAGCAGTTCCATGGATCTGGGAGTGAGATAAGGATTTACAAAACAAACCCACAACCACTTGCTAGCTGTGAGTGCCTCCATAGAGGCTGCATTAATTCAGATGTGAGTTAGCCATGGAAACGCAGCCGAGGCGCTGGATGCTGCTGGAGCGGCGTTCCCTCGCAGACTGCTCGCGTCAAGTCCCATCCTGCCGCATTCCCATGCCAAGCTGGCAGGGCTGGGGCCGGCGGAGCGCGGGAAGGCGCATGCACAGGGCATGCCTGCCAAGCCCTCTCGCATGACTAACGCTGCCTTCCTGCGATAACAGGCTCGGCCACCTACACAACTAGCCCTCGGAACAAACACCGCGCTGCACGGGTTCCCATGAGCGCAGACTGATGGCAGAGCCAGATAAGGCCTCGCTGTCGCTCTCACAAGAGGTTGCTAGGTCTGGGCTATCTTCTGCATCTCACACACAGCTCTCGTAACTCTCTTTGCTATCAGTCGTTTTGGTCAGGTCCACTGCTTCACTATCAAGGCACCGCTTTTGTCCATACCAGTATATGGCTCCCAAAAATCCCCCATGGGCACAAACTGCAGCAGGGCAGACAGGACAGCACAGTGAAACCCCCTCCCATTAAACCACACAAACACATCCAAAAACGTCAGGATCTTAAGCTTGTCAGAGTGACCCCGAGATGCATTAGAAAGTCTCTTTTCCCAGCCCGGCACTTGAAGAAGGAGTCAGGGCTCTTCATTTCTCGGTCTCAAGGTTGTTTATTGTTTCTTATGTATAAAATTCTTTCTCCTGGCCTGCTGAGGTCCATCCAGCAGGATAGTTCCAGGCACACTGCCTGCCCCCGGGGGGGGTTATGTCTTTATACTAAAAACTACGTGTAAAATGTTTACAATTACTTTCCAATACCTATCACCTGTGTTAGACAGTGAGCTTCTACTCTAAACCAGTCTGTAGGTGCCAACATCACAGCAGAAGATGGAGGCCAAGAAGAAGAAGGAGAAAGGCTGGACACACCCAGTTCCCTCCATCTTGCCTTCTGGACCCCCATACCAGAAACCCCAAAATCTACTTTTTCACCCGTGATAACTTGACTATTATTCTACTTAAACTGTTGTGACTTGCTGGTCTTCATAGAAGGTTGGTAATTTCCTCCACGGGTCATAATCAAAACCACAGGCATTTTGGGCTCTGTGCCAGGGTCTCTGAGACCCCTGGCAAGGGTCTTGGCCGTCCTGGACAGCCAGAGGGATGTTCTGGGTTCCCACGTTGTAACTCTGTTTGCTATCAGTCGTTTTGGTCAGGTCCACTGCTTCACTATCAAGGCACTGCTTTTGTCCATACCAGTATATCACTCCCAAAAATCCCCCATGGGCACAAACTGCAGCAGGGCAGACAGGACAGCACAGTGAAACCCCCTCCCATTGAACCACACAAACACATCCAAAAAGGCATACAGATTTTTTCAGACCTAGTGCTTAGCGCTCTTCTCTACCTGGTAAATGCATCCTCTCCTTCCATCTTTTCCCTCCTTCCACAATGTCCCATACTGACATACTTTGAAAGGAATATCTCATGAGTTCATACTGTCATTACACACCAGAAAATGCCTTTGCAGCTTTTAAATCTTCAACACCAGAATTTTCTTGGCTTTCAAATATAAGATCTCAGGCTTGTAAACTTAAGAATGAGTTTACATCAAAGCAAGCTGTCAGCAAAATTGCACTAACTGGCACAAATCAGGCACATCCAGCAGTTGGTTTTTCAGTTGGCACCAGTTGTTGCTTCCATTTCCTCCACACTGTGCTCTTGGCAAAGTAAAATTTGTCCCAGGTCCTGAACCCCTTAGGATCATTTCCATAGCCCATGATTGGCTAGCTAGGAATAGCCATGTAAAAATTGCTGCTTCCCACACTGGGGGTCACACCTCTGCCAAAGAGGAGTTGAAGAGCCCACCCACACCTGATACTGGGAAAGGGAAAAGCAGGGGAGCCCTGCAGAGAGCAAGGATGGGATAAGGAGGAGAGAGGCATTCCATCATCACTGGCACAAAAAGAGCTCATCCTCCAAAATACATAATGCATTTGGAAAAGCCCACAGGGGTTTGGGACCAATGGGATCCCAGCATGGACTGGATAGGCAGGAAGATAACCTAAGCAGGGAGACAGATACAAGGCTGCAGGCAGGGTGCACCCAGAGGCACCAGCCCTAGAAAAACTGACTGGTAGAAGGAGATTTTAAGTTGGGTTTTCTAATGCCTGCCATCACTGGGCAATGATTTGCCAGCCGAGTCTCTGTGCAGGAACCAGGGGGACCACCATAAAAATCATGGGCAGTGTTATTTCTCAGGGCCCTGTAAACTAAAATCACTTTTTTTTTTTTTTTTTTGAGGAGCCTCCTTGCCCTGATATCTTTAATTAAGAGGGTTGTGTGTTGTTTTTCTTTTACTGTGTGGTAGCTTTTATCTAACAGGTATATGTAAAAAGTGTGCCTGGGGAAAATCATATTCATGGGAACAAACTTAGCAAAGCCACTTTAACCCAGCTGCTTTTTTAAGAAGCACCTGAGGGCAAACCCTTGAAGATATTTATGCTCTATGGTGAGTTAGAGGCTTCTGAAAACTCCCACTAATCCCACTTCCCACTGCTTGTACCCAGGGGAATAAAGGGAAGCGCCACTGTCCCTCTGCTCTCAGTCTAGAACATTCATAAGGAGCTACTTTAAAGCCAGATGATGGGCTCCACCCTATAAATTGCTGAGGGCCCCAGCCCCTCACAGCAAGCTATGAGTGCCCCAGCAGCTCAAGGGGTTTGAATGTGATTGTGAAGCTCATGCAAATCTAAATATCTGCATAAAACATTAATGACAAGCACCTTATGGCTACATCACACAGGCCAGGTACACATCACCAGGCTGGGGGATTTTTGGCCAGAGAAGTTGTCAGTCTGCAGTAGGGATGTCTACATGATGCAACTAGTGCTGGCAAAATGTAGCACAGCCGGTACCAGAGTCACAGAATCACAGGATGGGTAATGTTGGAAGGGACCACTGGAGATCATCTGGTCCAACCTCCCTGCTCAATCTGAGTCCCCCAAATATCTACTCAGGACTGTGTCCAGACAGCTTTTGAATATCTCCAGTGAGGGAGACTCCACAACCTCTCTGGTCAACTTCTTCCAGTGCTTGGTCACCCACACAGTGAGGTGAGTTCTTCCTCATATTCAGGTGGAATTTCCTCTGTTCCAGTTTCTAACCCTTGCCTCTTGTCCTAGCTCCAAGAGAAATGAAGATTTTTAAATTACAGCTGGAGATTAGAGAAGTACAGGACATTTTTTTGCTATGCTTTGTCATTCCCTTTGTGTAATATCAATCTGCAATATCATTTCTAGATTAGACTTTAGTTTTTGTTAAAAAAAACTATACATGCTACCTTAAAAGTTTGATCCAGTTCTTCATTAAGTTCACATGAAAAGGGCTTTCTGAAAGGATCACTCCCTTCCTAAGCAGCTCAGGTCCATGCTTTTGTGGACAAGACCTATCTACATCAAAAGGAGGGGTAGATGTAGTCACAGTGAATAACTCAGTACTGTTGCCACTTTCACCAGCCTTAAGTATTCAGAAATCAGGGACAAGCCCCCTTCCTCTCCACAGCACAGATCTTTCCCACACCAGCTGAAAAAAATCCCCACAAGGCTAGCTTGTAAATTCAGGTCTTCAAGAAAAAAAATTTAGAATAATGAAATCAAAAAAACCAAACATCTGGGCGGTTTACCTCCAGGTGCCTGAGTGTGGGGAGTTTTCCAGCCACAACCCCAAATGCTTTCACCACAAGCCTGGGGGGCCAACAGAGCTCCCACTCAAGAAGCAGAGCAGGGCAGGCAGCTGGTCAGCAGCAGTTCCTGCAGGGTGCCAAAGATGAGCAAACCCAGCCCAGTGCAGCTGCTGTGAACTGTGACCCCATTTACAGAAGCTGGCACAGCTGTGTAGGATGCACCAGCAAGTTTTTTTCCATCTGTGGACAGGAAGCCCTACAGGGAAAGGGAGGGAGAGAGGGAGTCCACTGGGCATTTTTTCTCAGTGGAAGTTGGTGGAGTTAAAAATTGCCAAGAACAGGCCAAAAATAGGGAGGGTTAGGCAACGTAAATTCAGGGTGCATCAGGCAGCAGCTCTGGCACAACCCTCTGTATGGCACTGCCATGGTGTGAGGGCTCCACCAGCCTTGCTGCCATTGGGTTGTACCACCTGCACTGCACCCAGACAGCACAGACCTCAGGAGAAACAGTCCCAAAAAACTTGCAAAAATGCATCTAGGCCCTTGCTGCCAAGCAGGATCACAAGTCTGCCCCATGCCTGTGCCAGCACTAGGCTCAGTGTTCACTGCTGGGGCACGATCCCGATCCACACAAGCCCCACCAGGATGCACTGGCACCTGGCCACAGTGCTGGGAGCACAGGGGGAGCAGCAGTGGGGTGCAGGCTGCTCCCTTGAGCTGAGTGTACTGCAGGAGGGGAAGGTTTGACCTCACCATCTTGGTCCCACCACCCCTGCTGTGGGGCTGGGGCAAGTCCCTGAGCCAAGCAAACCTGTGGTCTGGTCCCTTACACCTGTGCCTTGCATTCACATCTCTGATATGAGACAAGCTCTGATTTTTACATCCCTGCTGAAAATTCCAGGCAGGAACAGGAGTGGTTCCTTCCAGATGACTCCCTTCAGTTGTCTTCTAGTGTCTTCTTTTTCCTTCACCGTGGCACTTTTCCTGCTCTTTCTCTGCTTGTGGCACAGTAAGACTGGAGCAAGAGGGAAGGTGCAGAGGTGGGTTTTGCTGCTAACAGGGACACTTCAGACCCTCTCTAGCTGCCAAGTCATTTGGACATGGGCATGTACCATGCTCTGGCATTCACTCAGTGCATGGCTGCTCTTGCCACATCTGCAGCACCAACAAAAGCAGAGAAATCCCCATGCATTGTTGTCATCTCACTGCAAAAGTTCCATACTTGTTGTCTCCTATCACAAAAGTTCCATACCTTCTTGGTGTTTCTCATGGGCTACTCCTCAGAGCACTGACTCTTTCTTCTTCACAAGGCAGCCACTGACTCCAGTTCCCTTCTCAACCAGCCACCCCACTCTTTTATAGCACTCTTCTTCCCACTGGTTACAGCTGTTGTTAAAGTCAGGCCTGCTCCTAATCTTTGGTATTTGGCCCAGCTGCAGCTCCTTAGGGATGAGATTACTTTCTGCACTATCTTTATTTTTCCTATGTTCTATCCCCCCACAATGCACAGTCTGCTTGTGGGAAGTGAGTAGAGGAGCATGAATCTGATAAAATAAAACCATGGAGCACTCACACTGCTTTCTGTGTCCTCATTTACACTGCAAACATGAACAGCCAAGGCCAGTCTCTGACTTAGGCTAAGCTAGGAAACAAAAGGAGTCAGGGCCAGAGGCCAAGGGCCAAGGCATGCTCCCCTGCAGTCAGCCTTCCTCCCCCCAGCCAGGAGATTGGGACCCATCTGTGCTGCCCTGGGGAACAGCCCCCAAGGATGCACTGCCCCTGCTGCCCCAGGGCCAGGGCTGTTCTCACCAAGGCATCACTCTGGCAGTGAGGCAGGGTGCCTGCCCAGGGGACATGCCCCTGAGCCTGCTCTGGCCCTGCTCCTGTGGCTGCTGCAGATATCACTCTTTTCCCTCTGTGTTTGTGCTGGGCATCTCACATAGGAACCTCTGGGGACCACTTTGGGAGCCCTTTGCAGCCTCCATCCCTGTCTGGCAGTTCTGAGCCTGCAGTGTCACCTTTGAGATGATATGCACTTAATTCTTACTGAAACAGGCAGAGTAAAAACTATCCTATAGACCCCTTTGCATTGCTGACACCAAAGGAAACATCCTGGCAATACAAACAGACTTCACAAGAAGCCTGGAACAACTGCTGATGCCATTCCAGCATCACTTCTCTATGGATTGGACAAGAAGTCTGCTGAGGTTTCCAGACTGGGACACCAAAAGACAAGGATGTGCATATTAACCAAGTTGGGGGTTTTGACACAGAAGATGGAACAGGGCTATTTTCATCATTGTTGTTATTGTAAAAATTAACCTGTTTCCAGGAGGACTCGGGAGTTTTAGTCTTGCTCTGGACTCTGTATGTGATAGGAGGATGTCCCAAAGAGCCGCTCAGCTCACCCCAGAGCACAAACTAGCAGCTCAAAGTAGCACAGATAAAATCACAGCTGCAAGCTTTTGTTTTCTACCCCCAGCCTGGTGAGTCAGGAATGAGCATTGCTGGGCCAAATCTCCTAAAATAGGAACAGGAGCCCTTCTTGAGATGTACTTCTGGTTGCAAACTAAGAGGCAGGGGCCTAAATCACATATCCAGGTATATAACACTGTAAAACACCTCCAGCACAATGCTATATGTCAAATGTCAATCCATTGAGAGCTTTCATATCAAAGGGCAAATGCTGATTGAAGAGAAGCAGAGAAGTGCAGCAGAGAAGTAAATAAAAGGAAAGGTCTTAAGAGGCTTACAGCCACCCTGGTATAAAAGAATCATCTTTCAAGCTGATGAAAATATTGTTACATGCTCTGATAAGAATAATCTCTCAGGCTCTGATAAGACTACAATGAGAACAAGCCTTTTACAACACAGCATTAGTGAACCACAACCCCATCCTGCCCAGAAATACCCTTTCTAGTGCCGCTTGGTTTTGTTCTCCAGTGGGGCAAGCACTGAAAAGTGCTACTGTAGCTTTCCTCCCTGTCTAGCAGGGACACAGCCAGGAAAGGACCCTGTGGACTCCACCCTATTGAATATGGAGCAATTCACTCCAAAGCAACTAAAGCATGCAAATAATTGCATTGACTTCAAATGAAATTATTCCTGTGTGTAAGTGCTCTACTGAATCAGGGCCAGGGTGCTTAGCACTCTGGAGTATCAAGTCTTAAAAGTTTTGGAAGGCTTTAAGTGAGAGGGAATGGTTTGGGAAATAGGGGGGAGGAAAGTGGGTGGGAAGGAGTTCTCCCACTGAATAATAGGTCAATTATCTCTGAAGTCTGTGATGGGTACAACTAGATAGAAGAATGTTGGAAGGTCTGAATCTATTTGGACATTTGTGCTAACCATGACTTAGCATCCCAAATCCACACTGACCCAAAAACTGGCTATATGGTTAGGAATTTGAGTCTGGAAATACATCCTGTCATAGCCTATGCACACAACTTATCTTCTTTCTTTCCTTATTTCCATCACAATACAAGAACATATCCAGACAGCCTGCTGTTCTTGAAGGCTGGGATGACTTCCACGGCACAAAAAATGGCTGACGTTCTTCATGTCCCAAGCTGAAGAAGGTAGATACTTTTTCTTGAGTGAAGCTTGAAGTCCATGAAGCTCAATGAAGCCAACTAAGCAGAAGCACCTACTCAGGCACTGTAATGCAGAGGAATAGCTCAACACCTGAGGCCCAGAGCTGTTTTGCTGGGTTAGTCACACTGACAGCAGCAGATACAGGGATGGCTCCCCCAGAGGCGCTGGTTTGGCAGGAGGGAGCAACACAAAAACCCTGTGGAAATGACCTACTGAGCTGAGTGCCAAACAGGCATTTGGCTCCAGATAGCCAAAGCAGCCTGTGGGTAAATTAGGAATAAGGAAAATATGAAGTGAAAATGGAACGCCATAACTTGAATTTCCTGCTGAAAGATCAGAAATATTCTTTGCCGTGTTACAGTCATGAAAGGTCTCATCCCAAGAATGTGGACATACCAACCAGTTCATTCCCAAACCTCTCCCAGCATCACTGGCTTCCTTCTGCCCTAGCAAACACTAGTTGTGTGCACTTCTCAGGTCGGATCCCAGTTTATTCCAAAAACAGCAGATGAAAGGCAGCAAGCATTAAAGTAAATAGGAGTTTTGCTCTCAACCACATTTGGAGCAGAATTTGACCCAGAATTAAGAGGACACTTTTTACTGGGGTTCTAGCAGGTTTCTGATGCTGTTCCAGTAGCTCCAGGAGGCACACCTGCTCTTGGATCTGCATGGCAATTTCTGTGGTTTGGCCACTGAGGAGGGTTTTATATTATTTTTAAACGTTACCATTAAAAACAAGGAGCTATTTTTCTCTTCACTTTTCTTTTTTTTGCAAAAAAACTTGGACAGGACTGACTAACCACATAGGTGACAAAGCCATACAGAAAATATTCTCAGGGTTGTACACAGAAAATATCTCCCACAGTTCTTCTGAATACTTCACCCAGCCTCAGCCTCTCATGCAAGAGCCCTTCCCTCAGCTGCCTCTCACAACTGACCCCACACAAGCCAACTGCAGCAGAAGACCACTGGTACATCTGGTGTGATTCCAGGGAACCTCCACAGCCTCTGCTCTGTGTTTCTGACTCACTTCTCTCTCATTAATCATGGGAATTGAATGGCAGGTGATGCCAAGCTGATAGACCCCGAAAGCTTTTTAATCCACCCATTGCTATCCCATCTTACATAGGGAGAGCAGGCACAGCCATGTCACAGAGCCAGGCTGGGTAGGGAAGCAAAGGCTGTGGTCTGGTGCTTCCCACCACTAATACCCAGGGTACACCTTATGCTTTGGCCATTGCACAAATGACATGAGATGGCATCTGCTATAAATGACCAAATCAGAAGTGGAAATGTTTATGAAAATGTAGGAAGTGATGTGATACTAAGCTGATAGTGAAGCAGTTTTCCACAAGTGTCACCAATAGTGCAGAAGAAAATTCCAGTTCAATGAGGGCAGCTCACAAGTCCAAGTGAAACAATCTTGTATGATTGATGCTACTGGAGAGTTAGACCAGGAACCTGGACAAAAAGGAGAGTTTTTAAGCTATTTAATATGATTTTAAACAGTTTTGGATAATAGCAGAAGCATGTGAAATTATGCTTAGACAGGCATCCGAAACAATTTCTTCATAAAATGTGGGGGGGACAAAAAAAGATCCACATATTTAAATCAGAAAAAAAGGCCAGAGCAAAGAGCATTTCACACCAAAAGAAATGAAACCCCCTTTTCAATATAACCTACCTATGGCAGGAGCTCAACACTGGGGGAATTTAGAGGCCTGCCTTTCACCAGGATATGGAGAACAGAAATGGTCGAGCAGGTCATTCCTGCCCGGGAGCCAGCAGCAGGGCTGAAATTGGAGCCAGTCATTTGCGTCATCCTCAAACAATTAGTAACTGCTTCAGGTAACTGGGGCCCCCAGCCAGCACTTTTGAGAACCTCTGCGACCGGATAAGGACTGTCACATTCCTGATGCCAACACCGAGCCTTTGCAGTGAACTCTGCACCCTCAAGTAAGAGCAGCCGGGCTGGTGGACAGAAACACCCTCCCAAGGCAAAGAACTGCTGGTGGAGAGAAACACCCTCCCAAGGCAAAGAACTGCTCCAATCTGTCCTGCTGCCTTAGCAGGGCAGATGTGGGACTGCACAGAAGGAGACGCTGGGCCAGCTCTCTTCCTACCAGTGTGCAAAGGTTGGGCTGTGGTGGGGATTTCCATTGGCAGAGGCTCATAAGGCCAGGGAATCACATTCACAGATCAAATCTCCACAGCTTGCTGATGCTCACTTTGGCCAGTAGAAATCATAACACTGGAGGTGCTCCTTTAGCCAGCTTAGTTTTTAGCATTTCACAAATCAAACTTGTTGATAAGCCATTTCTAGAAATGAGAAGAATAACATAGAGAAATTGGTACCAATATGGAAAATACTTTGACATTCTCTGTAATGAGACGTTTTCATGATTCACCCTAGATCCAAAGGAAAACACTTCCATTATGTGTCACAAGTCAGCCAATTCAAATAGCATCAGTGAGCTGTGACGTGTCTCTCTGCCTCAGCAACTGTCAGTTATTAATTTCTCCATCATCAGGTAGAGAACCAGAAAAAGCCTGCCAAACCATTGGCTCTGAAGAAGCCATCCCTGCATCTGCTGCTGTCAACATGACAACGAAACATGCAGACCCCAGCTTTAGCCCTACCAAAGAGGCAAGTGTTTCTAAATCATATACCTAGGCAATCTTTTGTACAACTTAAAAAAAAAAAAAAGGCAGGAAAAGATACTATTACCATCATTTCCATCAGATGTCCCTTTGGAGAGTCTTGGATAGACCAAATAAGAACCTACCATCTGGACATGGGAAAGTTTAGGGGAGACATTCAGAGGATTTTAGACTTTTGGCGTGGCAGTGATTTACTACACCAGATGCAAAGGCATCACTGTGCATCAAGGACACATGAGACACAGAAGCAGGTGAAGCAGGCTAAGGAGAGCAGCTCTCAGCAGGCTGGATGCAGCAGAATTGACAAACCAGAGCTCTTCAGATATTGCTTTTTTTTGTCCTTAATTACAAAACACCAAATGTTGACTGGTGACTAAATGGTATTCATGTAAAGTTTATTTCACTCCAAATTCACAGTTTTCCATTAAAAATTACATATCACGGGCACTCAGAGATGTCTTGGTGGGAGATAAGAAGCAAAGGATCAACTACCTAGTCCATGTGGACAAAAAGAATAGTTGGAATTACTGCTGTAAAAGCATGGAAGAGTTACTCAGTCTCTGGTTTGGGCTTATAATAATCCCTATTAGATTATTAGTCATCTGATCTCATAGGCAAGATAATCCAAACTTTCACAGTTTTTGGATTACATCTCTAATAGTTTTTAGGTCCTGGCATCTGCTGTCTTTTTTACAAACAAATCCAAGAAAAAATGCTCATAAAATATTACACAAGGCAAAGGAATATAAATACTACAGAGCTGGAAGGAAAACAAACTACTTAGTAACACCACCATTTTCCAGTAATCACTTCCAAATAAAAAAAAACCAATTTAATAATGTGGACATATTAATTCCAGATCCCTCATACTTGCAACCCTTAGATGTTTTCTGTGGATTAAGTCCATTGTTGATATAATGGTCTGGAGCCAAGTGGAGCTCACACCTACCATGGTCTGGGTTCCACCTGTTTTTAGGTAAACCATGACTTCCTGCTGTTAGGCATATCCGTCTTCCAAGAGCCAGAACAAAAAGATAAACTGTTTGTTTTTATTGCTTTTTCATGGCTGAATTACACTGTCCTAGCACCCAGACCCAGCTCCAAAAGGCAGCAAAACTGTAGCAAATAGCCTGGGTGGAGAACTGTGGCAACCAGGCTTGCTGGCCCATAGGGTGCAGGTGCAAGAGCATATTTGACAGATAGAAAGGGTGTGTTGTAAGGGTTCAAAAAGTATTTCTGTGCCACATTGGGAAGCTTTAGAGAGAGCAGGGGAGAGAAAGAGAATAGTGAGCTGTTGCACTAAGCTATTAGTGCCTTTCTTGCAAGGACCTTGTATCCCTGCTGTTCTCTTCCCATCACAAAAGCCTGTGTTTGGGGAATTCAGAATATAAATCTACATTATTTTCCATCTAAAGAAAAATCTCTCTGCAGGTTAATGGTAGCACTCACCTGCAAGCTCAATCTCACAGGGCTCCATGTGTACAAACATCACCTCTAACCCCCAGACTCCCTGGAGTAAAGTGCCACAGTAACAGCTAACATAAAGCTGGCTGTAAGAAAGAAGTCCATTGCAGCCCTGCCTTGATGCTTGAGACCACTGCACATGCCTGGAGTCACAAATCAAGGCATTTACAGTAATCAGAGAATACCTATCCAAGCATGGGGAGATCTCTACTTAGCAGGAAGACTTGAGCTGAGCTAATAAAGGGAAATGTATGCCCCTTAGGGAGATCTCTTCAGTAGCAAGTAATGAAATTCATTTGATGCAAATGTAAGCCCCTATTAAGGAATACAAACCAGACATTGCTTGTGCATTTCCAAAGCAGCACAGCTATTTTTATTTTCATTTTGCATATATCCCCACAGATTTTCAGATGTTTTCAGCTGTCTGGATTTTACTGGTGACTACATCCTTGACATCTTGTCTTTTTATGCATTGATTGGTTTGGTGTCATAAGAAGAAGTACATATGTGCATTCTGCCTCTTCAGGTATACAATGTCTCTATTTTCCATAAGGAACAAATTCCTATTTACCAGTTCAAGCAAACTACCAAGAGAGAAGGATGACCTTCATTTACTCGCAATGCTTTTGCATACTTTCTCTGCTTGCTCTAAGCCGAGAGCTAAGTTCTTTCTGGGTAAATATTTTTCCATCTAAGAAACCTTTTTTTCCATTACAGGGTTACATAAGCTGCTAGCAAACCATGTTTTAATTGGGAATTAAGCCCTGCTGGAAATGAAGAATTGCATGAAATGCTGGGAAAAGGAAGTATCTTTTAAAGGAAAATATAATATCATGAAAAAAAAATAAAGAAGGGTGAAAGTGGGGGTGGTCAATTGCTTAGCTTAAACTGACTGGAGTACTAGTGAGCATTTGCTGCCTCCTCTTCTACTAGATAGGGTTGCTTACAGACACCAGAGAAAAAGACCATCTAATTGTTTCTCATCAATTTTGTTTTATAGCTCCTGGCCTAGAGGAGGAGGTGGGAGTTAAGGAAAGCAGCAAAATCTTATGGATATCCCACACTGGTGGGCAGAGTGGGCAAAGACCTCCAGAGGTCCCCATCACCTGCACCCAGCATCCATCATCAGGTAGCCAGTAAGAAACAGAAAACAGTGCAATGCCCAGGAGTGGGAATGGGAGCCCACCCAGTGCTCCTTTGACAAGACCTGAAACACTCCCCAGCCCCACAAACCCTCCCTGTGTGTGGCCATGGGCCCCCAGCCTGAGCTCTGCCACATGTGAGGCTCCCCGGGGCCAGGCTGTGCACTGGTGTCCAGCCAAAGCCAGCTCTGCCCCCCAGGCAGGGCTGACAACTGTAGCTATGATATTTTCTGAAAAATCTTTTCTTTAAGATTTTTTTCTCCTGAGGAGCTGAGAGGCCTCAGGAACAAAATGTAAACAATGGTTATCTGCTGCTGTTGAATGCAACAGGTGCATCTGTGATTTGCCTCATGTGGTTGTTTCTAATTAATGGCCAATCACAGTCAGCTGGCTTGGACTCTCTGAGACACAGGCCTTTGTTATCATTCTTCCTTTTCTATTCTTAGCTAGCCTTCTGATGAAATCCTTTCCTCTATTCTTTTAGCATAGTTTTAATATAATATATATCATAAAATAATAAATCAAGCCTTCTGAAACATGGAGTCAGATCCTCATTCTTCTCTCATCCTCGGACCCCTGCGAACACTGTCACAGACCACCACCTTTTCTCTGCTGATGTTGGCTTCCTCATTGCTGGAGCTGAAGTTGTGTATTTGCTACCACTCTTTGTTTCCCAAAAAAACAGAAGCACAGCAATCCAGAAGTTTATATGCTGAAATGGGAAAAAACATATCAAATACAGGAAACAACCAAACAAAAGAGCAGTACAAAAGATAACCAGAAGTAGATTGCTCTGTCTTCAGGACAGCAAATGCAAAGAATTAAGTTTAAATCATTACATTCTTATTCTGCAAATAAAAGATCCATTTCTTCCACTTCAGTCCAAACAGTTTATCAAGCCAGCATATCACACACAGTAGCAGCTCCACCTCAAGAATTAACAATACAGTTCCACAGATACATGTAAGTGCATATAAACACTTGCATTAGCCAAGGTACAGGTGTAGCTTGGATTATATTGAATTGTGTAATGTTACTTGCTCTTGCTTTCTTTGCCATTCCAGCTGTTAAGCAGAATCCAAATATTTATGTGATTGCATGTTATTTCAGCTAAAGAGCTGTTAGAAACATCCAGCACAGAGCACAGACAGGGCTTCTTTATAATTCATACAAGTTTTTTTCCCCTGGCTAGAACCCACATGTTGCCCATTTGCAAATGCAGACACTGGATATCAGTTTTGGAAATGGATGTGTAACAAGTTAATCATATTTAAACTCCTAAGGCTCACACTTATTTGTTCTGAATGGGCAGAAATGAGCTAGACTTACACCAGGATAAGAATTCATAAAAGGCATTGATTTGCTTTAAACCAGAGCAATTAGGTCAAACCATCTACTCTCTGATAACTACATGATCACCCAGCAGCACTGATTTTGACAGTGTGGAAAGAACCTGGGGCAAGATACCATCTGAGCTGTTCAAAACACAAGCTCACTCTGCAAGACAAGGCTGGTGCTTGCACAGCTCCTGCAGCCTGTGATTCACTCAGCCATGCAGAGTTTCATCTCACACCAAATTATCCTGGCCACCAAATACAACAGTTGTGAGCAGTCAGTGGCAGAGCCAACACTGTGACATGACAAAATGGCCTGTCATTGCACTGGTCAGGAGCTCTGGTTTCTGACACAGCTTTATCAAGCCTTAAACTCTCCTGTACATGGCAGGCTTGCTGAGTTTTTCCTGAAAAGCAAAGAGGAAGGCATGCTGATTAAGCAGGAATCCTGCATCTGGAGTCCATGTAAGAACTGGAGCAGGAGATCTCTAAACCTTTAGAAAGCCAAATAGATGAGATTTCCAGCACATTGCCAGGCTGCTTCCTGTCATCCCTCCCAACCTGCAGTGATGTGCCTGCAGACACATCCAAACTCAACCTCCACTTGCAGAGGAGCCCTAAGAAAGATGAGTTTGCCACAGCATCAGTATTGAAGTCAGGGAAATACCCAACCTAGCAACAAGAACATCACCCACCTACCAAGAGAAGGATGAATCACCTACAAGCTACATGAAACCTCGATTTATTGGTAAATTGTGACAAGTGGGCTGGGTTCTTCATCTCTGAACAGGCTGTGCTGTTCAGGCAAACACCCCCAAGCATCATTTGAGATGTGGAGTGCTGGTGCAGAGCTGCTGAGCTCATTGATGAAAAGGAACTGGCTTCCTCAAGTGTGGTTTAACTCTGAAGAAACTGCCTTGAAAAATTACCATGCCTCCTCAGGCTGTGTCTCTGCAGAGTGAGTCAGAGTGTAATAGATGTCTTGGGTGACCGAGATAACTTTGCATGGCCAGACACAGGCAGCATGCTGAGCACACTCTGCATCCTGAGCTCAGAGCTCAGCCACAGCTGTGGAGCAAGACCACCCACCCAGCCCTGGGACAGGCTCCTTCCTGATGATCCAGGTGGCACAGCTATGCTTCACAGAAGCAGCCTTTCATTTCTGACTACTTTCTATTTAAAGCACCTCCTTCTGGTGCATCCTGATGCTTTTTACCTTGGGACGTTAATCACAAAAGCAGTCACAAACAGCACACCATTAAAATGCAGGAGACCCAATTTCTGCTTCTCACAACACTGGGAAATTAAAATAATTTGTCACTGTGATTCCTTAGGAAGCTGGATGTTCAGTCCTCAAGTGAGAGATTGTAGCAGATATGGAAACACCCTGAGTGTGTCACCTCACATAACTGAGTTATCATGGACTATAAAATTTCCTCTGGTTCTGGTTCCCTCCAGACCCACATCCATGGTCAGTGGCTCCAAGAAATGGATTACTATCACCAAAAGGTATTTTGTTAAAAGCCACCTGGAAGAGGAAGGAAAATGTAAGTTCTCCAGTTAGCTCTTTTTTTGACTTGGATGTCTGGCTCACTTTTCCCCAGAAGGAGAAGTGGTGGGATTCCCCAGCTGGCTTTTGCTGTTAAACACCAGTCTTGTCTTCCACATTTTTTTCCCTGAAGGCAGCCAAGCTAACAAAAGAAAAAGACTTGCAAAGCAGAAAACAACTGCTTGTTGGAGACCTTGTTTTGCTGCATAGCAAAAATACCTGAAATACTTGGAAAAATGTATTCTTGTTTTAAAAGAAAAAGCTGCAGATTATCCATCAAGGTTCAAGGAAAACTAGTCTATTACTTATTTCTTCATTAAGTTCCTGAACACATTCCAAGGAAATCTACTGATATATGCCGTGTTTTTAATGTAGCCAAGATATGAAAAAGGAGAATACTATCAAGAATAATATCAAATCAGTAATCTCTTTCTTAAGACAAACTACCACAATCGGGCTGCATCTCAAGAATGTCCTCTTTTATATTTAATTTTAAATTTTAATTAAAGATACTTTCCTGTAGAATTTCTGAAAGGAAAAGAAATGCTTGAAAGTGGGATGGGGGGATACTCTAAAAGCAGAGCTCCAAATTTCCTTCAGATCAAGTCATTCCCCTAAACCCAGATAACCCTGGGTTAATATTGAGCTAGCAAGAGCAGCACTCTCTGTGAAACCATTCACTCTCCATTTATATGTTAGGGTGAGGAAAATGAAATGGGAAAAAAACACAATCCTATGTATGAGGTCAGATCTTCTTAAGAAACCAAGAGCTGGGGTGTTTTTTCCTTTTTTTTTTGTCTTCCATCTTGCCTTTCTTTTGTTGGGTGCTGCTTTGGAGCACACATGTCTACATTATCCACGCTTGTGGCCCCCACTGCAGGCTCACAAAAATAAATTCATGCTTTAGTGAATTCATAGATGCAGAGGGAAGCCCAAGCCCATGCTTGAGGGCTTTGATCCGTGAAGATTCATCAGCAAGCTCTGTGGCAGTGCCAGATACAGCTGCTGAACATGCAGATCTCAGGCCTGGAGGAACATCCATCCCTGCAGGAGGGGCAATGAGGGCTTTGGCCAGGGTTTGCACACAGTGCCATGCAGACAGGGGGAAGCCCTGTGAATCAGAATGGGCACTTTCCCAAGGGCTTCTCAGGACATTTACAAGTCTAATTCTAAGTGTAGTTTACTCAAGCATGGCTGCTAGCAGAGCTGCAGGCACACCACCCCCTCGTGCTCCACCTTCCCGCGCCTCGGGCCACCATCCCAGCTCCTGGCCATCTCTTGTCCCAGTACACCCACATCCCCAGGCTCCAACCCAGTGCCTCTAAACGCCTCCACTGTCTGGGATCCAGCCCCATCCCTCACTTTTAGGAGCCAGGAGCTGCCCACACAACCCCTTTGCCACCAGCCATGACCCATCTCTGCACCCTGCAAGTGGGGATCTAGTGGAAAGGTAAGATAAAATATAAAATTTGCCCTCGCTTTGTACATGGTGGAAGTGTTGTTGGACCCACCAGTAAGCATATTGATGGACTTCTCTGAGCCCCTCACAATGCTTCAACAGGACTCAACCTTGCTGCCACCCTCTCCTCAGCAGACCAATGTTCCCAGAGCTGCCAAACTCTCAGGAGATAGCTCAGTGCTGTACAGAACTGCAGACAGAGAAAAACATGAGCTCAGAACTACTGGTTGGCACAAAGACAATGGCTGACAATGGTAGGGTACCCTGTGCAAGAGGCCCAGCCTGGGCTGTGGGAGGCAAGAGGATGGGGAGAATCCCAAACCAGCACCAGCACATCTACAGAAGAGGGAATCATGGTGCTGCAACCAAGTATCTACATCTTCCACCACAAACTGATCTTCATCAAGAACATTTCTGAGTGAGGAGGAAGTATTGGTATAAAGCATGCTGGTTGGGGAAAAAAATCACCCTGAAAATTTGGGCAGACTAAGCAGAGTATATGAATCTTTTTCTCTGAAAACCCCATCAATGCCATTTGACAGTTTGCTCAGCCCTCCAAATTGTTGCTGACAATTTTGGGTTTTTCAGCAGAATTAATCATGTTGTAAATTGTTGCACTTGAAATGAGAACCACAATCATCAGTTTATCATACATCTAATTAAAATAAACCTAAGTATTTCACACTATATATACACTGTGGTGTTCATGTGCCAAACATCAAGATACAAAATACTTTGGAGTTCATATTGACGTCAGTTTTCTGCTTCAATCAACATTTACCTTTTAGGTCAATACATTTTTTGTTTGCCATAACAGAAGCTAGAATCAACATGCTTATGCATGTAATTATTTCATTTAACTCTTTCAGTGTTTGAAATAAAGTTTGTAAGGAAAAGGCAAAGCTGAATACAAGTGTGCAGTGGCTCTGCCTGGCCTTTAACTCAGTTAAAATCAGAAAAATACTATTGCAGGGCTGTTATCTGGAAGAATCACCTTGTTCTTTGCCAGCACTGGCACAAAGTATACAACAACATTGCCAGTAATATTAAATACCAGTAATAGCCCACCTGAATAGCCGGGAGACAAACATTCAGTTATTAAAAGCGATGGTACAGAATTGCCTCATTAAGCCCAGTAGCTCACTGTTTACAATGGGCTAGTGCCAAAAGAAGAACACAGTTTTACAGCTTTTATTGCTATTGTTTCAGTGCATTGAAGTATCTGTTTTCAGATAACCTACAAAAAAACCCCAATTTTAATCAACATGAGGTATTTGAACTCTGTGGCCATCATTTGATCCAGCCCTACTCAGTAGAAGAATGTATACTTATCTGTTTGGTTTATACAACAAGCAAACTACTTATACTCTGCTGCTCTTGCCAGCACTACCAGTGCTGCCTGGAGAGCTGGTGGAGAAAACATCTGCCCAGGGATGGATGATCTGTGTTAAAAGTGCCACAAAGGGTAGCAAACCATGACCACAGGTGCCAATGGCTTCCTCAGCACTGCCATCCCAGGGAATGGCTTTGTGTCTCCAGATAGCCAAGTTTAAAATGGGCTCAGGATAAGAGGAGTGTGTAGGAATGGTATAAAATGTGCAGGCACTATGTCACATGTGCCCTGCAAGAAGTACACACACATATTCACATGGGAGGCTTGTTGGCAGGCTCAGTCTCTTGCTTTCTCTCTCACATGTATATGTATATATGCATACATATGTATGTATACATACATATATATGTGTGTGTGTGTATTTTTTTTTTCTGGGCCACAAGTCTTCCTGCAAGCCCAGAATTGTCAAAACCCCTTTCACTGGCCTTACTCTAAATTGTTGACAAGAGCAACAGCTGTTCAGGGAAGTGATCAAAAGACGTGTGTGTACAGCAGGGAAGAAAAGGCATTCATGGAGAGAGGGGCAAGAGACCAGAGGAGTTTTCACCCCTCACAGGTAAAGCGCATCATTATGGTTACCCTCTGAACAGGGTAACCAGGAGTTTCTAGGCAGCTCTGTTAGCCTGCCTGCTTTCATTCCAGGAGTGGGAACACTCTGCCCAGTTTCTCTCTGCAACGTGGGCACAGGGTGTTTCAGTGGCTGCCCATGTCCAGGACAGAGCCACGAGGCCAACACTGGAACTTCTCTTGTGCAGCACCAGTTCTACACCTCCCTGCACTCATCCCCATCCCAATTACAGCTCCTCAAAGGAGAAGGGAGGAGGAAGGTCAGTGTGCTCCATTGCAGACTGAAAATAAAGATAAAAAAACATGCAAAATTGTCTATTAGTGCATGAAAGACAAACACTGTTTGCCTCACTCCCCACTAACTCACTACCTTAATGGCAGAAGATAGACCATTAATGGTGTGGCTTCCGTGTTCAATCACGTTGGGGGCTATGGCTTTAACCCACTTTAAAGAAACTAGGCCAATCATTTTATGAGGCGTGGGAATTGTTAAATTGGGCTACCCCTTCTGCTTTATACAATTGCATGAAGGCTGGTATTGTGGGGAGGTTTTAATGAAGGCCTTATATAGCTCTAGGTCAGGACATTTGCATTTGTGAAGATTACATTGAAGACATAAGAAATGAAACAGCATGAACAAACAGCAGTGTTTTCATCTTAAAAAAAAAAAAAAAAAAAAAAAAACTCACATTCCATCCGTGGGAATATGGTACAAGGGACTGGGAAACAATAGTTTCTATTTCCAGCTCTGCTGTCAACTTTCAGGAGTCTGACCTTAAGCAAATCATTTTACTCTGGAACCTCATTTATCTGCCTCGGGTGTGTAGAGGCTCATTAGTACTCTTACTAATGAGCTTCATATAATCATATGCAAAGCACAGCATTTTAGTAGATTTTGGAAGAGTAGGATTTGTAAAGCCCTTTGAAATTCATGATGATGTAGATATGTAAAACTCTGCCTCTTGCTTGTTCTCTCTCACACACTCTGTCTCTCTAGGTGATAAAGACAAATTCCATTAAAAAATTTCAATTCCCAAGCACAAACAGTGTAAACCCAAAGTCCAGTTCTTGAAGTTTTATTACTTCTTTGGAATAACAGTACTAACACACTCAGAAGAAACACAAACAACAGCAGGGTACTGGAGCAGTTGATTCTGAGCAAGCAATAAAAACCTATACACAGTTGAACTTTGGATTACATGCCACGTTCTTATTGAATTTGACAAGTTAATTTGTTCATTTCTTTGACCTGATTTATACACTCACTGTATACTTGCAGGTCTCCTCCTCGTCAGGTGCTGCTTTTATACTTCTTACCTCGTTATAGCCTCAGTAGTACAGAGGCAGTCACCTGCTCTGAGTGCATGACTGCAAACCTGTCTTTTATTAAGCTAATTGGTATAGGTAAAAAAAAGCCTACTTGTCAGGCCTACAGCTCAAAACCAAAGAATTGCCCTATTCCAAAAAGACTGTCTTATTTTTTTGCATTTATAACAGTTGGTTTAATGAAATATTATGTTTTTACCTACAAATCTCATCCATTTTTTGTCCTTTTGTGACAAAATACCAGGATAAAATCTCTGACTTAGCCTCCTCACTGGAAATCAGAGGTGTACATGTTTTGATTGGGATATTTTCTTCATAGCAGCTCATACAGGGCTGTGTTTCAGATTTGTGACCAAAACAGTGTTGAGAGCACATTAATGTTTTAGTTACAGCTGAGCAGTGTTTATACAGCATCAGGGGCTTTTCTGCTCCTCAGCCTGCCCTGCCCATGAGTGAGCCAGGGGTGTATCAGAAGCTTGGAGGGGTCACAGCCAGGACATCTGACTCCAGCTCACCAAAGGGGTATCCCACACCTTATGCTGCTGTGTGTCCAACACATGGGCACCAAGGAGAGCCAGCTCCACCTCCACTCTCACAGGCAGAGATGAGCCCTTGCTGCTCAGGGAGATGTACTCACACCTAAAATGGAATCCTTTCCTGGGGAAGAAAAAAAAATATTTTCTGTAGGAAAAGTGGTCAGAGCAACCTTGTATGAGGCCTCAAGGCTCTGGTGAGCCACAGTCACCTTTGCAAGAATATCCCAGCTATTTGAGAATGAGGAACAGTGCTGGAAGTTAATTGCAATGGTGGGGAAATTGTCCTGGTTTGTTTGGTACAAGCTTGATGCACACTAATTATTTGCTTGGCTGGAGGTTTTGGGTGTTAAAAGTAAAGGGAAATTATATTTTTGAGTGATAGATGAATTAAAGGTCCCCTTGGCAACTTAGCTTTTGCTAGGGCAAGGAAGCCTTAGGAAGACCACCACTTTGTAGGAGATCAAATCAGATTTTTATCACTGATCAGTTTTCTACCATTTGTTTTTCATTGAACCTAATTGCATTACTTTGCATTTATCCTTGGGTAAGGCAAAGTTTAAAAGTAGGCAAGATTCGATTTAACAAAAATTAGGTCAGGCAAGGAGGTTGAAAGGCTTTAATTATAGCCTTGTCTTACCAACTGACTGAGAGTTTTGTTCACCCTCTGCACTTGCTATAACCTCTCAGAAACACAAGAAAGGCCCTCCACACCCTTCTACAGCCAGTCAAAAACCTCACCTCCCTTCACATCCCCACAAGGCTCTCAGGATTTCACCATATCAGATCTCAAACCACCACCCAGATCCAGCAGGCTTCAGTGCTCCTTGAGCCAGCATCACTTTGCCTTGATGGGCCAAACAATCTACAGCACAAGCCCCTCACCAAGAAATCTGGGAGAAGGTGACAGCAGCACAGCAGCCATCTTCTTCCACCCATCACCTTCCTCCCTATGCTGCTGCTCTTCCATCCCCAAGCTGCAGGGCTTGTGTCTCTTAATAGGACCCCAAAGTTGTCCATGGGATCAAACCTGTGAGCAGACATCGAAGGGACCCAGGTTAAAAATAACCCCTTAAAAAGAAAGTGCGTGGGAAGAGTCACTGAGGCCATTCAACACCTGGCAAAGCCAAGGAGGTGGCAATCAGTGGGAGTGGGCATGAGGAAGGATGGGGCAAACCTTGTGTCTCAACCTTTATCCCTGTCAGAGCAGGGGGTTCATTCCCACCACTTTCTGATGTCATCTGTCCTCTGGCACCAGTGCTTGGAAGCCTTGGATGGATCAGTGTCAAGCCCTCCTTGGTGGAGAAGGTCTTTTACTAGGGGCTGGGCACTCTGTTCGGAGAAACAGTCTTCAGGACAAGATTTTTTCTCCCAACCACGTGCAGGTACCTTGCCACCATGTCCCTCCCCAAAACAACACATTATTGACCCACCCCAACACCAGCACCCACGAGAAGCTGTGTATGACTGACACAGCACTGGAGCAGTCACCTGGCATGCTGCCAAAGGAAGCAGACAAGCCCAAGCATCCAGCACCCAAGAGAGAGGGTGCTGCTGCTTCCAGCACCTCAGCAACCTTTCCCAGAGAGGGAGAGGGGACATGGCAGAGCCTCTGCATCCAGCATTCTGCCAATACTGAGCTACCCCTGCTGTCTGTGGCCTCTCCTGGGAGAGGACTCCCTTACTACATCCATGCCACAAAGGTGACAGCTGATGTCTAAAGAAATGCCAAGAAAGAATTTAAAGGCTCTCATCCCCCCCAGGATAGCTGTGCCAGTGCCACTCCTAATGCTGTAAAATGGATGTGACTGAAATGGAGAGGAGATCACAGCTCCCCTTTGCCCACTGCAGAAAAACATCTCTTTTCTTCCAGACAGGAATGAACCAGTGTGGGGTAGGGCCATCAAAAATCCCCGCATGGCTTGCAATTACCAACACAGTTTTGTTGCCTGCTTCTGGAGCCAGGACTGACGTTGGGGTGTTTCCTAGCTCTCAGGCCCAGACAACAAGCAGGCCCACCCACTCCCTCCTGAAGGGAGGGCTTGTTCCCTGCTGGGTGCATGAGCTGGCTCTGCATGCATTTACATGCCTTCTGATAGCACCCCGAGAGTCACTCTTCCAAAATCCCTACAGTAGAGACACTGGGAGTCTGCTGTGATGTGATGATTAACACCAAACTCAGTTCCCATCATGCAGACCTCTATCCCTGTGCCTGCCTCAGGAACTGGCACACAGCTCCAGGCTGGGCTGTGTGTGATGATGAGCTTTCCCTTGCAGAACTAACAGGATGTTTTTGTGTTTTGGCCCTCCTCATGCACTCATGCACACATTTCCATGGACAGCTTTGCAAGAGAGCACCTTGGGATCTGACAGCATCCTCCTGGAGTCAGCATCCCAGGCAAGCTCCTGCATGGACACAGGAAGTGCTTTGCTGCTCCTCTGAGAGTTGGAAAGGGGAAGACAAGAGATTTTAAGAATGAGTCTCCGCTTTCCCCACCGACTAAGATCTCTTTCACTTGCACCACTCTCTCTCCCCCTCCAAAACAAGGTTTGGCTCACCAAAAAGGAAAGAAAAGCAACAAAGAGAATGTGGAACAGGAGCATAGCAGCAGGGAGTGCCAGGGCCCCAGCCTGGCAGGGCAGAAGAGAGCAAGCTGAGCCATGCCACCAAGAGCTCCCAGGTTCCCATCACCTCCCACCTGCTTCCTTGGAGCAGGCATGCCGCCCGCCCCGCCGCGGTGCCAAGGCCTCTCCCCCCACGCCCGCCCCTCCTGCTCCTCACCCATCCCAGCACACAGCATGCCAAGGCACACAGGCACTGGGCTGCAGCCAAACACACATTTTTTGGAGAAAATTCATCCATCTTCTGCTCAGCAGCCCAGTCTCCACTTCTGCAGCTAAATGATCAGCCTCACAGCCCATCCTCACCCCAACCAGCACAAGGCACCTCCGAAAAATGGCACCCTACACTGATGCTGTGGGGTTGCTTTCAAGGCTGTTGTGTATCATACAATCAAAATGACCAGGTAGTTCCAAACCTGTTTAGTAGGGACTTATTTTCTGGTTAGCATCTGCCTGGTGGAGAAAAAGCAAAAAGCAATCTTTAACACAGCTGGAGAGCACTGAATGCATTGTGAGAGTGCTGCAGTTGTGTCCTCTGTAAGAGCCAAGCAGGAACTCCTCCCCCACCAGCCCAGGTACTGCCAAGGTGCTATTGAGCTATGCACCAAAAGAGGCTGGTATTAGAAATGGGATACAGGGAAGGCTACAAGAGCTGCAGGGTCCCTCTACATTGCTCTTTCCCTAAGGCACCCTCACTTGGAATGAAGTTTCCAGCTGGGCTGACCGACTTGGAAGCTGAACTTCTGTTTAGCAAGAGAATAGGCCTAACACAAACTTCCCCACGGGTTTCTGATAAGGACATGACAGTCAGGAGCCACACCTAAGGAAGCTCTTCCCGGGCTTGTCGCAGTCTGCAAGGTCTCTGCCAGCCTTGGCAGAAGATGGTGGCTTTGGGCAGAGAGGGGCTGTGCCACCCCCTCCACAGCAGCACCCTGGGATGTCCCTGGCAACAGCAACCTCCCATCTCCTGGGGTAAGGCTGGGACACCACAGGGAGAGCTGGGCACCACACTCACTCTCAGGCACGTTTCTTCACAGACAGAGTGTTTTTCACATGGACATCTTGAGAGCCTGCTGAGATTTATCACTGAGGCACAGCACATGGTGCAAGAGGCCCTGTGAGATGTGACAGGAGCTGGCAGCTGTCATGGCACTATGGAAGGGAAGTCAGAAAGCTGTGTCCCCCATCTGAGGATTCATTCATTCACACAGCATTTCCATACCTTATGTTATGCACCTGATGTGTTTTGAAGGGACAAGCCACCGGCATACATCCTGGTGATCCAAGATGTTATCACTTTGTTAAGAGAAGGACTGAAGATAGGCAGATATGGACATGCAGGGAATATCTTGCTTAAAAAAAAAAGGAAAGGGGGGGGGGATAAGGTACAACTTTCTGTGGGAAACAATCTCCCCAGAGGAAGAAGTAGAGGTTTCTTTTAAGTGGGTTTATTATTTTTTTTTTAACATTACAAGAATTTTGTTTTAAAGGAATGGTGTTTCACCTGCAAAACCAGAGTTCATTTTATCTCCTCCCACTCCTCATTAATTAACCTCAAAGAAGGTTTTTACAATAAAGAGATACAATATTAGTTAAACTAATGACTTACACAGACAGAATCATTCCCGTAATCTTGCCGAATGCTTGGAGCAAGCAGACAGCTCCTGAGAACTGACAAGTGAGACTCTTGAACAAAGATTGCTTTGCAAATGGCTCCCCAGTACCAGCAAAACACCTTGGCCTCACCAGCCTCTGCCAGCTGCATCCATGAGGCACATGGCCTAGGCCATGAAGATGTGGCACAGCAAAGAAAACACTTCTGGGTAAACACAGACAGCATTGGAAATCTTCGTGCTCCAGTTTTGGGAAAGAAAGGGCAGCACTATGGAAATTGCCGGCCCCTGTGCTGAAAGGCAGGATGGCTGTTCCAGACAAAGCCCCATGTGCAGGGTGGGCAGGAGGGTGAGGTGCAGGCTGTGCCAGTTTTCAACATGGGTGAGCAGAGAGGCACTGGGGCTGCAGGACTTCTGGCACCCACACATGAGAGAGAGAAGCAGGCACTTGACATTTCAGCAATGGGTTATGAGCAGAGGAATTTGAAAAAGAGACTAAGGTGGGAGAATAGATTAATTCTAGGCTCATTAACAAGGTTTATCTGTTTCTAGGTTTGACCATTTTTCCTTCCTCTTCTCGTCTCCAAAGTTCCAATTGTTTTTCCACAGCAAACACTTTAGTAGTAGCCAATACAAAAGGAAATGTGCTGGTGGTGCTACAAAGGAAAGGTGGTGGGATTTGCAGAAGGTAGCAAACAGTCAGGAGAGATGGATACAGTGGTGATCCTGGAAATGGATTCAGTTCTGCTAACAACAACACAGGGCACAATGTAGAGTGGTGATGGACACCGAATGCTGTAGCAAACCGGTAAACCTAAGCTCCATGGAGGTGGAACACCCAAAGGCACCAGGAGAGGCAGGATCTGACTGCCCGAGCACAGAAACAGTGCTCCAAGCAGGAGCCTGAGCAGAAAATGGGAAGAGGCCAGGCTGGATGGGACTTTGAGCAACTTGCTCTAGTAGAAGTTGTTCTTGCCTATGGCACAGGGGCTGGAACTAGATAATCTTTAAAGTCCCTTCCAACCCAAGCATTCCATAATTATATGGCAAACAAGTACCAGAGCTAGATGTGGTGGACTGAGTACAGTGAGATGGGGGCTTCTGGGAGCTACTCAACAAAAGGGTCTCCAAAGAGTCACTGGAACTAGTCTTGAGAAAAAACAGTTCTCAAAATAAAGCTTGTCAGCAAAGGGGAAAAGAAAGTTGCAAAGTGCATCCACCAAAGGAATAGGGACACCAGCAGAGAAAAGAAACCAAAACCACTCTCAAAGCAAGAAATAAGAGGGATGAGAGGGATGGGGGAAACTGGACAGACAGATCAAAGAATGCATAAAAGCAAACAGAGAAGAGACAGAAAAAAATAAAATAAATTGACCAACACTCTCCAGTGCCCAAAAAAGGATGTAGGTTTTGAAAGAACAAGGCAAGAAGGACCTGGCGGCCAGAGGGTTGCAGTAGGACCATAAAGGCTAACAGGAAAGAACAGGAAGGATGGTCCATAGTATCAATGGAAGATACAAGTGGATGGGGAAGCAGGAGTAAGAAAAGATGAGAGAATGGCCAAGACAAGCCAGAAGCAAAGCTAATGGATTTAACAAAGGCACAGAAGAGTCTCTACTAGTATGGCAACCCTAATTAAGAGGATGTGGCACCAAGATATGATGGCAGCAAATAATTAAAGGTTGTTAAGAGGAAGTAATTTAAGGCTAATAAGAGACAGTAATTTATCAGGAGCCAACAAGAATAAAGAGTTCAGGAGCAGTAAATACAACAATGGAGTAAAAATAAACAGGCAGAGCAAGAACCAGAGCCACCAGCATGACAACAAGGACAATGCCACAGCAGAGCATCAAGTCTGTACACAAATGGTGAGTGGCTGATGGAGTCCCAGATGGAGCTGTCAGGCCTCCTCCCTCTCCTTATTCAAATCTCCTCCAAACACCTATCTGCACCAGGAGGCCTTTGGGAAGATATCAAGCCAGTGATCAGGGAAGACTCATCTTTTTGAAGTTGGGCCCCTGTTGCACTTGTCCCTGCAGCCAGCATCTCAAACAAGAGCTCTTGGGGCAGAGGTTGTCACAAGATCCACACCACATTTGGGGTGGACAGGGTGGGAATGGACACAAGGTTGGAGGAGAGCAGCAGCCACCAGTAGATCCCTGAAGCAAAGTGCCATTGTTAGGCTTGCAGAGGGAAGGGCAAGAGGTCTTCATAGCTGCAGCCCCAGCCATGGAGTGACAACCAAGTTCTTGCCTGGGGAGCAAAGGACCATCCTCGCATGGGAGCAGGGAAACAGGAGTCCAGGCATCAACCTGGGAGCAGGAAGGCAAAAGGAGCAGGCTACCTTCCCCACAGCTCTTGCTGCATCTTTACACCAGCTTCCTAGAAAGCACATGACGTTTATTAGTCATGTTCCAGGTGCTCCCACTCAGACAAACAGGAGATGATGGCTACTGTCCCTGCAGCAAGGATACCTCTCACTCACTCATGCCCAGGGTCCAAAGCCAGCCAGACAGAAATGCACACCCATGCCACTGCTCTCCACATCCAAGCAGATCCTGGTCCTGAGCCCAGACTGCTCCACAGGGAGCAAGAGGCCAGCGCCCGCACGCTGGGTTTGCTCCAGCGCTCCTTCCCATCAGCTGTCCCGGGCTCAGCCACAGCCCAGCCTGCTCTGCCAGCTGGGGACACGGGGCATGGAAAGGAAGGGCTGGAAAGGAGGGGCTGCCGTGGAACCAAGAGACGCACCTTGAGACATGGATGCAGAGCGTGGGAAAGAGGCTAACGACATTCATGCTCATCAGAAGGCAGATAAAACCACTGCAATAATAAAATTTCATTATGACAGCTAAGGAAGAAGAAACAAAAAGTCTTTGTTTACTGTGTCTATAATAATGTACAAAGGTACCTGCCTTTGCACTACTGGTTGCACAGACAGGTTTCAGCCCTGGGTGAGGACTAGAACTTGCTGGTGCATTCTATGTTGGTTTCCAGGTGGCAGATCAACCCTTTGCAGTGTTAACTCAACACTCTGTGACACAAGTTACATGCAAAACACCTTTCCTGGGGTCCTTTTCCTTATGGCAAAAGAGAGCAGAGATGGCAAGACTTACTATTTCACACAAATGTCAAGATTTATGGATTTATCAAGAAAGAGGGAGAACATTAGGGTACTCACAGAGAGCAAAGGAATGTGCTTCATCCTCATTAGGCAGAGGAGAGTCTACACTGGCAGTCATTCTCAGGACAGACAACCATTAGAAACCCAACTTTTATTCTTCATAGAGCTTTGGTTTTCACTAGTGCATTCAATTTGCAAATTTAAGAGAATAGCATGGGAAAAGTTTCTATTTTTAACAAAAGAAGGTAAAAACTTCTAAAGTAATGAATTACTCCTGGATAAAAAGATTCATCTTCTTGAAAGAGTTTTGCTGCCTTATGTACTCCCACACAATACATTTTACATACTTACATTTTGCATGCATATATATACATACAATTCTCCTACAGAATACAAAAATAAATTGATCCATATTATAAACTTACTCTACATATGCATGTATTTTATTCACAGACATGTGTGAGAAAGTTTGAGAAAATGAATAATCATACCAGCCTGAGACTAGAGCCAGGGGCTAGAACAGAAGTGGATAAAAGCTGTGTAAAAATAAACATTTAAAAAAAGAAAAGGATTAAAGCATCCTGTCATATCTCCTAATTTTTAAATACTTTCTTTCTCCCTCCAATGTTTATTTTTGTTAAGAGAGATCCATCTATCCCAAGCACCAGAGCAGGTGACCCAGTGGCATAGTTATTTCCTGATGAGTCATCCATGTCCTGAGCTCAATCTCCTCACCTCTATCCCAGCAGGAAGACTTGTTTCATATAGCTCCATCACAGCATTCGTGGTGATGTCTTAAGCGCCATTACAACCTCAAACCACTAAGACAAATGCTTATTCCTCACTTTGACTCATCTCTCCTTTTATTTTTTAAGAAATCCATTAATGACCAATGATATTTCATGACTAGCTTTTCAAAATTACTTTATGTGATTTTGCCTCACTTAAAGGTTTCCCTAGTTTTGCCTCTAGTGTTCACAAAATGCTCTGAGTCTGTTCATGGGTCTAACACAGAGTTCCCTGCCATGGTAGCATACTCAATTTGCTCTGGTGCATTTTTCCCTAGTCTGGGTCTGCTTTTTCTCTTCCTGTTCCAGCAATCAGGGCTTAGAAATGTTAAATTTTTCAGGTGAAAAAGCTCATTTTTGAGGCATTGTTCAATGGCTGCTCCAAACAACCTGGTAATCCTAGCAGCCAGCAAAAGCAGTATCACAGGCAGGGTCTCCAAACTGAGCACACAAAACACAAGAACTGAACATGAGTGACCTACAGAAGGATCATGAATAACCAATAGATCAGTCATTACTCATTGTATTATTCGGAAAATTTAGAAAGAGCAGCCATCTAGAAGGATAATTGCAAGCCTGCACAGCCTTTGGATGGAGCTCCTGTGGTTCTTTGAGTCTCTTCAGATCAGCTTCCTTCCTTCTCCCTGCTTCAGGTTTCTTATCTAGTCGATGGGACTGGTGATTACTGCTGGCTTTTGAAGCCACCTGGAAATCTACTGATGAATAATGATAATGACACACTACTATCTTGATGGGTTTTCTCAAACTGCTCCTAAAACACTTCCCCTCAAAATGAGCATGGGCTGGTGACCCAGTTCTTACTCCTACACCATAAATCCAACTGCAGCACAGTGCAAAGGACTCTGTAAGCAACTCTTGGGATTTTTCGTCACTGTGACCTCAAACTTCCAATTCTTCTTATAGAAATGCCAAATTTATTGGCATCACTTACTGGGAAGTTTTTAGTGGAGTGAAAGTCCTTGGGCAAGGACCTGTGTTCTGCCTGGGGATAAACAATAAGATGCACATGCTCAGCTCTTCAGGGTTTATTGGCTAGCCATGAATAGCAGTGTTTACAGAGTTCCTGTCCTTTTTTATGGCCAGCCTGGCTCTGAAGATTATGGGGCAGATCTGGGCCTCCCCACAAAAGCCTCAAGATAGACTGAAGGCTATCCTAAGGAGCCATGGACTGAAATGAGCCAAGTTCTATCTCTCTCCCAGGTTGAGTCAATGGGAAGTACTCAGCACTGCTGAAGAAATCTGTTATTTGGGGCCCACACACAGCATTTGATACCATGACCTACCTTGGGAAAAGATGGTACCCACTGTGGTACTAACAGGTCACCTATGTGGCCCAGATCATCTGAACAGAGCTAGAAGCTTTCATCAGGCACATGCAAAAGCATCTCTGCACTGCATCCACAAGAGAGTTCACTCAGACTCTTCAGTCTGTCTTGCAGCCCAGACACATCTACAGTAGCAATGTGCAACTTCTTTCAATTGTCTGCTCCCTCTTCTAAAACTAAAGCACCACCTTAGTCATCTTCCCCACAGGCCTTCTGATGAGCAAAGGGGAAGGGAAAAATTTCACCAGAAACTAAGGGGAAAAACACGTGTGAAATACAGGTCAGTTAATACAGCAATCACTTTCTCAAAACACCCTAGATTGCGTTTTCAGAGCTGAGATAAAGAGATAAAGATTATCAGGTAAAACAAAGATTTATTGAGACAGCCTCAACAACAAAAGCTGAAAACAGACACCAGGAAAACACAGCCCAAGATATTTTACTTTTCTCCAGCAAGACTGAGATAAGTACCTGGAGAAGAAACCAGTGTCTAAATTCCACTATTAGGAGAGACAACCTCGGGTGTGGGACTTCTGCACTAATGTGGTTACCAATTTCATTAGTGCTGCCTTGAGATTTTTTGCTATCAGGAAGCAGATCTAAAGAAATACTGCCAAGAAGAGTCAGGAAATTTTGCCAGGAAAAGAGCTGACCATACAATCTCTGTGTACAGATGAGCACTTCCTCCCAAGCCATCAGTATCTCAGGCCAAGAATATCACCAAACTCAGGAAAAGTAATAGATATCAATAGAAAGATTTGAATGTGTTGAAATATCAGATCAATTTTTGGCAGCTACTTAATTGCAGGAACCTGTTCTTTATACGTTCTCTTTAACCAACCTCAGCTCTTCCCTTACACAGGAGCATATATATTTTTAAAAGAAAGGCAACCAGACAAGCAAATTGTCAGGTAAGGATTTCATGTTGTATCCTCACAGTTCTACCACACCCAACCTCTCTAAGAACTAAGTGCTTAGTTCTAAGTACTTCCTGGCTATGTTTTTGTTTCCCGATAAAAATATAAAATGAGCAATAAATGTGGGAAATGCTCATTTTCCATCTCCAGAAGCAGAACACATTTCTTGTAAATCATGGATTGCCACCTTCCACAACTCCAGCCAGATGAGTAGCCCACAAAAATCAAAAAGCAGCCCTTTACTGAGGTTTGGCTTACTTAGACAAACAAATCAGAAACATCCTGGGAACAAAGCAGCATGTATCTTAATATTCCTACTTGGAACCAAGCCAGTCTCTTCTGTCTCTACTGCAACCAGTGAAATAAATAGTTAGCCTACATCCACATCAATAAAAGCTATTCAACAGTTCGAAGAATCATAAGTTATCAGGGAAACACTATTAGTGTGCTAAATATTTTGTGTCACTTGGCCTTCAGTAAAAAGGAATTGCTTTGATTAGCTAGTTAAATTGGGTCAGATATGCCAGACCTTCCCAGGAAAGAAAAATGAGTCAGTTAGAGCAGCTACTGAACTCTCCAGACAATGAAATTACGCTCCAGGCAGATGAAGTAAGTTTCAAACACTAGAGCCTCCCCCTAGGAATTTTCTAACTTGGAGTGCCAGGAGTGCCCCTTCCAGAAGGGCACAAGTGCCACAGAAAGCACCACACTGCTTGCTAAATGCCTCTCACCTACTCTATGCTCAAGCACTGGCTGAACACGTGCCACCCTTACAAGCCCAGGGTATTTGATCCCCATGTGAGATGACTCAGTCAATGCCACACAGAAAGGAGTGCCAGGCAGTCAGATCAGGCTGATCTGAAGGGCCAGAATATCTCATCAGCAACTCTTTTTCATGTGTAATCATCTCTTATAAAGAAAATTAAAATCAACTGGAAACAGTACTATCAGGTTCCTTGCACAAATAAAAAATGTTATACCCAAGGGAGGGTCACTTGCAGTGAGAGGTGAAGATGACAGCACCTTCAACACAATCTAGACACAATTAGCTGTTCACATAGAGGGGCCATTTCACCTTTGCATATCCTAATAAGAAATGCAATTCTGTTTCCTGCTGCCTGTTGTGTGCATGGTACCTTCATCAATAGCTTCCAGCTCTCATGCTGGAAAGGAGAGCGAGTTCATCCCCACTCAGGTTCTCAGGCCTGTTGTGGCTCTGCAGGACTGTCCTCGTTTACTCTGCTGCTCCTTGCAAGGAGGCTCCTCCACACCTCTGGGCCTCTTCAATTCCCACTTTCACCCTCACCACAAGCAGCAGTAAGGCAGGCTGGCCAGCAGGTTCATAGAGTTACATAGAAGCCCTCTTGGTTTTCTTCCTTTCCTACAGATCCTAATGCTGCATCCCACTTTCATCTCAACTACTGCCACCTCTCCAGCTCCATCCTCAGCGGGGACAGGCTGTGATGACAGCTCTTGTCCCCAAAGAGTCATTGCCAGCTCAGAACCACCTCATCACCAGCTGTGAGGCAGATAGCCCATCCCCATGTGTACAGCCCTATTTCCTAACAAAGACTGTCACCTGTGCTAGGGTGACACTTGTGCCTGAGCTGCCAGAACTGAGGACCAAGGCAGGGGAGTCATGGTGAGACCATAACATTGTCAGAACTGCTATCATTCTTTCCAGTACGCAGGGACACGTGTTCAGGTTCCAACCTGAGGACTATAAATTCAATTTGGGGCACACCTACTCAGTTCCCAGACAACACAAGTGCACAGTGCATGACCCAGAACACCGGCATCAAACAAGAGAAAGAATAACCAGCACAATGGTAAGAATTCATTTCATCTTAGTAAATGGCTTTTCAGCCTCACACTATTACCATGCTAAATCAGTTTTACCTCAAGCTTCACTACGTCACTATTTGTATCACACACAGTAACCACCAGAACTGAATGAGCATGTTTATTCAAACACAAGTTACACATAACCCTTCAAGAAATACATTGCAACTAAGCCTTTGCATATCAGATTTTTTCATTTAGCTTGTCTACAAGACATACTTTGCCAAAACAGCATAATCAGACTAATTTAATGGTTACAACAGAGAACTGCATGTGATGAAAAAAACCAGTTTAAGAACAAAGACCATACAGAGAACATATTACTGGATTACAGCCCAGCATGGAACATTCAGAAAAATGACAGGAGGAAGTTTTATCTAACAGAACACAAGTATACAGCATCATTAGTATACATTTTCCATTAATAATTATTAAAAAATAGAAAAACTGTTAACATCAAATATTACTTTGCTAGCCACTATACCTATAAGGTAAAACCATAAATGGACTAACTCTGCTTAGGAGGTGGAAAACTTTAAGTCTCTAGAATTAACTAGAGCCCAAATCAGCAAGCTACTTATGCATGTGCTTAAGCCCCACCAACACTAGGAAGGCTTACACACGTTGAAGTATTATAATTAACATTGAGAGATTTCAGTATGCATCAACAGTGAAGTGCAGCCAAACACTTGCACTGAATCAGGATTAAAAGTACATGTTACATATATATTATAAAAATAATGATCCTCCTCTCTCAATCTATTATTCTATCACAAGAAAAACACCTACTGGGTATGAGAAAAACTGACACAGTCCCCTGAGGAAGCACAGCTTTTCATGTTTTATTACACAACTCCAAAAGTATGCACAAATCAGTGCCAGGGACAACCTACCATAACTCTACTTTCCAACCTCAGTCTTTTAGAACAACAGAATTAAACCGATTTGCACCAGTGTAGTATTATAACTCTGTATGCAATTTGCAAGTTCAAGATCAAGAAACTTGTTTCTTCAGATCCTTCCCCAAGTGATCAATAGACTCACAGAACTATACAGCTGTACAATAACATCAGTGACTATATACAATCCTGCACAAGATACTGGAACAAAGCCGCAAAGTTACATAAATAAATGTTCAACTTCAAAAATATTTAATTTCTCTTGCATTTAAGTGTTACTAAAAACACAACAACCTCTGCAATTTTGACCTGTATCAGCCCTTTCTAAAATTAAAAGAAAAAAAAAAATTCCCAAAGAATTGCCCTTGTCTAGAAGTTATCTGTATGGCTGTTTAAATAAAATTAGTTTCACCATAGCAATGAATTACAGAAAATATGGGTAGCCAGGAAAATGTTCCACATACTTGGGAATGAAGCATTCCCTTTTGGTTGGAGGAATTTGATTGCTGGGTTTGGGGCTTTTTTACTCTTATGTAAGCCACTATATAATAGTGAACAAAATACTTTTGTTTCATAGAAACAACTAACATTTGCCCACACCAGGCAAATGCTCTATTTACAGATAGATTAGGACTGCCTGACTGACAGTGAGTGTAAGTTGCTGAACTCCAAGAAACATGGAGCCTAAAACGGCGACACTCTCTGCTGAATCGCCTTCCCTTTGAGGATACGCCTTATCTGGAGAAAAGAAAAAGACAGAAACATCAGTATTCATCATCTTGAAGTAAGTCCTGAAAAAACCCCACCCTAGATCCAGTTTTGCACTCCTTTATCCAAGCCTAGGTCCTGAGTTCAGTCACACCAGAAGTGATCCCACTTTACAGCATTTGAACCAATGAAAGGCAACAGTCAGCAACTCAGCTGTGCTTAAGTTACTAATCTTAGGTCAAGAGTCAGTTTTTTCATCAAGTAGGAAAAAGTGATTTTCTTCCTCTGTTACTCAGGCCTAAGAATTGTCATGACTAATTCTGACAAGAGCAATAAAAGCATGAACTCAGGCCATAGTGAGATGAGCAAGAGAAGGAGTATTGCCTCCAGTACGTTGCAGGGTTACAGAAACAAAGCCTATCTTGACAGGTAAAAGCTTTTAAGATGGAAAAAATAAAAGCTGCACGTGAAACCTAAAATTTCAAGTCTGTATATTCTGCCTGATCTTGATGTTGAAGCTGAAGATCTAAAGAATAAAATGGTATTTGCTAAATCTTTTCCTTCAAAGCTGCAACTCAAAAGCCCAAAGAAAGTTCTGGAGTGGAACGCAGCTTTTGTGTGGACAGGGACAGAGGGAAGGAGAGGGCTGCAGTGAATTTTTTACCTGTTCCCCTACGAGGCCATCAGGAACCAGATGAACTGGCTGCTCGTTCTCCAGGTTCCTGGCACTGGGATCGGCTCCCTTGCGCATGAGCAGGCGCACGGCGTCCAGCTGGCTCACGCGGTACTGCAGGCTGGCCGCCATGTGCAGGGCTGTGTTGCCGTTGTAAGCCTGGGGACCACAAAGCAACTCCATGAAGGAAAAGCGGGGGCATGAGCCTCTCCTTTCTCTATCTGTATTATGGAAAAATCACCATACCTTCGCATTAACAAAAGAGAGATAGTTGGGCAGCTCCAAAAAGAGACGAATGAGCTCCAGGTTTGCTTCTTCTGCTGCCAAATGTAAAGCGGAGCGACCACTTTTGCGATCCTATCAAAAAAAGAAACTGTTTAGTCTTCCCTGCAGGTGCTTCACCTATCCAGGGGGAACATGCAGACAAATAGATATAGAAAGCAAAGGAACTGCAGAGTGTTGAGCAAACATACTTGCACTACAATTCATCAAAAGTGAATCTGAATACATATATTTTAATATCAACATCTATCGAACAATGGAACCTGATCTCATCTGCAAGTAAGCTTACATAATGTAATATTTGATATTCTGGTTAAGTAATGGTCTGGCACGGCACAGACCTGAACTGCACAGGTAAGCAGTTTTTAATTAAAATTTGCAGCTCAAGAACAAGGTGCCATCAGCACCCCACTACTATGGGTACCTCAGAGCGCTCCAAACATACTTTTACAACTCTCACTCACTGCAGCCAGCATAGCATCATTCTTAGTCTAGAGATTAGACTGTCACCTCCCTCCTTCCCCAGGTTCGTTTGCATTGATAATAGCCTGCTCTGAATAAATGGAGCATTCTCAGCCCATCTGGGTAAATTAAGCTATAGGGAAGCTTTCAAATCAGCCTTCTTCCCTTGTAATAAATGCAGCATGGGAGAAAGGGACGCAGTCTGCTTCCACATTCTCTCTGGATCTGGCACTTCAGACCAAGGCCTTTTACTTACTTTCGCTTCAACAGAGGCTCCCATTTGTATCAGGATCTTGATGGTTTCTACCAGGCTCTTGTTTCTCAGCAGAAGCTCCTGGACCTCAGGGGAGTGAGGTGGCTGACAGTTCTGCAGTTCATGCAGCACAGCATTATGGGCCAGGACTGCACAGTGCAATGCTGTCAAACCTAAACATCAAAAAAACACATAAAAAATCATCATGAATGAACAAATGCAATACAGAAGTATTGACTGGCTGCTTGTTTCAGAGATTGGATAAAGGAGCTTCTACCCTCATTAAGCCCAGGGATGGTTCCATATTTGTAGGTGACAGTGACTGGTCTCAAGCAGCTTGAGATCTGGACTGTCCATCAAGAGAACAGTGAGGCAGCAGCCTACTGTGAGCTCTCAGCCAGCAGATGATGAAAGAATCAATTTTTAATATATTTTTGTACAAACTATACATTAGAAAGAGCTATTTTACGGGAAAGGGGTCGAAACAGAAGAGCTTTCTACTGCCAGATTCTGGCTACTGTATCCACTGACACAACGCTGGCACTCCAATGTTTTAACAATGGCCAGTTACAACCTAAGGTCTCCATGCCAAACACAGCAATCACATGGAAGAGGAAAGAGCTCCTGACAGACACAGACTAATCACGTTTTCATCTGACAGATACGTCAACTGCACCTGTAAGTTTCCATCTGAAAAGGAAATATTGCATTTTATTGCATTCCCATCAGTAGCTATAAAACAGTGTACCATCCAGTAACTCTGTAAATTATAAACTCTTAACTACTCACCATCATAGTTTGTTGCCTCAAGGTCCACATACTGATTGCTTCCCATAGCTCCCTTTTGGATTGCCTACAAAAGTGGGAACAGGTACACATTTACATCTTATCCAAACTACATACTGCTTCAAATTTGTTTATTGTCTTACTGCAATAGCTGTAATAAAGTTGCAATAAATAACAGCATCCCTGGAAGTGTTCAAGGCCAGGCTGAATGGGCCTCTGAGCAATCTGGTCTAGTGAAAAGTGTCACTGAGCACAGCAGGGGCATTAAAATTAGAAAATCTGTGAAGTCCTTTCCAGCCCAAACCATTCTATGATCCTATGATTAAGAGGAGACTTACTGTTTTGGTTTGGTAAAATAGAGGATTCCCCCAAAATTACTCAAAAATGTTGATGAGAACCTCATTGAGAAATTCAGTCCCACTTTAAGCTCTATGTGTAGACAGACTCCCAAGGCTACCCAGACAGAAAGATAAAGGAAGGATTTTTTTTGGTGTGGTGGTGTTTCCAGAGTTTCCCCAAGCTAAGGGTAAGAGTCAGTGGCTGGGGCAGAGCTGTGCCTGCCTGGCTCTTACCTGGAGGACCTGGGCATGCCCCTTCTCAGCGCAGACATGCAGCGGCGTCCTGCCCCAGCAGTCTGTGGTGTTCACCTGAGCCCCCAAGCTAACCAGGTCCTGCACAATGAGATGCTGATTGGCAGCCACAGCAACCTGGAAAGCACTCTGCAAACATCAAGAAGAAAATTTAAACTATTAGTCATCTGATCTCTAACAGGAAAGAGCAACTAAAACAAATAAAAACCCCAGCTACCTGGTATTATTTAAGCAGTGATTATGAATACTAGGAAGCCAGGAAAAATGAAGCAGAGCACATAGTTTTACCAGCTCAAGGTGATCCCAAGAAGTATTAATAGCTCAAGGTTAATATTAGTATGCAGGCTAAATCTTGGGGTTAATATTAAATAAGCATTTCACCACATCTTTCCCAGGGTTCAGACGTGCAGAAGCACTCAGGTGCAAAAAGCAGGTGCAAAGATTTTTTTTAGAACCTCACCTGGCCATTGTGCTCTTTGATATCCAGCATGTGTAGGGCAGCCATCTTCCTTGCAAGAACATAGGAGAGTGCTCGACGGCCCTGGGCCACAGCAATGTGGAGGAAGCTGCAGAAAAGAGAAGCAACAGAGTTACACCACCAGACACAAACCAGGGCTGAAGACAGCAGAGAACCAAATGTCTAGAAGAGGTACTATGCTGCCAGCTTCAGACTTCCTCTGCATAACTAAGACAGGAACATGGGCATTTTCTTATCAGGGCAATTTAAAGTATCTAAATTAGAATGTTTTACTCCCCTTTTAACCAAGTCTAACAATAAGCTCCTGAAATTAGAAAATACATCTACTCAAGTGTGCTGGAGCTCTGCATGGCAGCCATCAGCAACGCCACACCTTTCCCTTGATCAGCCAAACCACTGCACTTGTGACACAAACACAGCTATTGAACTGCTTCACTAAAACCCACAGTCTGCCAAAACCCAAACAGAAACACTCCCCAACCTCCCACAGAAGAAACACCAAGATAAACAGCACTCACGTGTCTCCATCGGCGTCCTTTGCAAGGAACTGGTCTTGAGAGATGTTAGCCAGTTTGTTCTCCTCCTGTTCCACTTGCCACTGAAAAAATGACTTGCCCAGCTGCGTCGTACTCCTGGCAACATTTTGGTCAGGCAGCGAGACATTGAGAGTAGCCAGAGAGATGCTGCGCTCCAGACTACCACAGAGGTTGCTGGAGAGCAAGCTGAAATTGGGGGCATGAGGGGCAACCTCAGCCTGGGGGTGGGCACTGCTCAGCGGCTGGAGGGGAGCGGAGATGCTGTCCGAGCCCTCCGAGTCGTTCAGGAGGGAGGAGAAGCTCTGCGACGGGCAGTACGGCAGCTCGTGGCTCTCAAAGGTGCTCTGCTGGTAGGCAGGAGACTGGTCACTGCCAACAAACGGCCTGTAGTCCAGGGAGGAGCCATCTGAGGGATAACTCTGTGGCAAATCTTGGCTCTGGGACGCAGGGAACTGGTAATGCTGTGGTGGATCAAGCATGTGCTGGCTGGTGTGGTCTTGGAATGCTTGGTACTTCTGGGACGGGGAGAACGCCTGTGTTCCCGGGCTGTCCTGGTACTGCTCAGCAGGAGAGCCGTGGCTGGAGACTGAGTGCAACCAGCTCACCTGCACTGTGTTCAGGGAAATGGGGCTCGACTCGTTCTTGATGTTTATAATGTTCTGAAGCAGATCAGAACTGCTCTCGTGCTTTGGGTCAGCTTTATGGGTCTCCTCCATGCTATCCATAGAAGTTGGTGTCTGGGGTGGGGTCTGACAGGTGGGGGAAAAAAACAACACAAGGCAAATCAAAACAAGCCCCAGAAAATTAGAGGTATAGTTGTATCTGGTAGTTTATGAGCATACAAAGCAAACTGAAAAATAAAGGCATGGAAAAAATTACTACAGACTCACCAGGAGATGAGGGTGAACATTCGCTTGGCGTTTGAAAGAAGGTCCATCAGAAAGGAGTTCAGGAGCCTTCCTTTTGCCACTGTGGCTCAGTATGCTCTTCAGTTCTGATGAAAAGAAAATAAATTCAGAATCCGTTTGGAGGTTACTCTTACAATTGATTTAAAATGTTACTGCAGGGTATGTATTAAAAAATGGTCTACCTGTGTATGGTTCGTAGTTCGCCAATCCTCCTTGTGCCTGTTAAGAAAAATCCAAAAAATTTCTGTTATTATAATGTTATTTCTGGGGGAAAACAAACAGAAACAAATAAACACAAAAAACAATCCACCAAAAAAAAAACCCCAACAACAACAAGAAGGCAGCCGTGACTTCCTTCTATAAACACAGAATATACCTTAGAATAATTCTAGTACATGGTTGTCTAACCCTAACTTAATTGCTTTTAATTAAGGTTAGAAAATGGAAAGAGTTTAATGAAACTTAAATAAAACCCACTGTTTTTATTTGGGCTTTTCAGGCCATTTGTTATAATACCACAAAATTCCAGAAAATCAAGAGAAATACATTATTCCTTCCAGAGACCAGAGGATTTTTTTGAAACATTAATAACCCAGCCAATTTTACAATTCTTTAATGCCATGAACTTTCCTATGCAAATACCTTCCTCTGAAAACACTTATCTAGGAAGCTTTTAAACACACACTCACAAAAAAGAATCTAATCGAATCAAAAACACTCTTTAATCTTCTCAGAATTTCCTGTAATTTTTTTGTCCTTTCAGACTGAAAGAGTCTACCTTTACACTGTGTGCTTGTAACAGAGAGGCACAACAGTATGACAAACAAATCTGAGAAAAATCCCTAACCCTTCCAATGAATGATCTCATTCCAGCCAACACGGAATTTCTGTGGTTTCGCAACACAAATGTATCTTTATCCAGACTCCCTTTAGAAAATAAAGCTCAGTAAGAACAGTTTTAAATGCTTCCTTCTCTCATGGCAAACCTTCTTTCTGATTTCTTCCCAGCTGCATTTTTCCATTATGCGTTGAAAAGGAAAAACACTGATTCCATCCACAGCAGATAAAGCTCATTTCTAGCATTACCGCGAAGTGCTTTCTTGCCAGTAACCATTAAAATCAAGCCTGTCAGTGCAGAAAGCTGCCGGTTACCTTGCTTTCCTCGGTGGCAGGACCCGAGGACATCTGCTTGCTGCTCCTGAAGTGCAGCAGGAGCTCCTTCACGGAGTTCTTCACACGGACCCCCTGGAAAGGTCCTCTGTGCTGCTTCCCCCCCCCCATGTGTTGTTCAACTGTGGAGACACGAAAACAGAACCCGAACTTAAGCCACCCGTTTCGTACACGTTTAATAATAAATATAGAAAAAAAGACCCAAACAAACTAGAAAGTCTCGTGGAAAGGCACCTAAAGCCTGGTTTAGCAGAGAGGAGCCAGAGAGCTGCTCCGCGTACCCCTTCGCCATCCCACGGGCGTGCGGCTCCTCCGCTGCCCGGGGACCGCCCCGCCGCTCCCGCTGCCCGGATGGGAGCGCCGCGGCACCGGGCACGAAGCGCCGGCCAAACGCGCCCGCCTTTCCCCGCTTCGGCCGCTTTCCCACGCGGGAGGATCGGCGGCCGGCTTCGCCCCCGAGGGGACGGAGCAGGACCCGCGGCTCCGCGCTCTCCCCGCCACCCCCCGGGGCCGGGGCCGCCGCGGGGACCCGCCGTACCTTGCAGAGCGGGGCGGGGGCCGCCCCGGGGGTCCCTCCGGCCGCCGCCGCGGCTGCTCACCGAGAGGTCCGAGTCGGATCCCGGCGAGCCCGGGGCGGAGGAGTGCGCCGGCGAGCAGCTGCCCTCGCTGGAGTGGGGCGAGGCCCCGTAGAAGTAGGCGAGGTTGATGGGGCTGCTGAGGGCGCCGCCGTCGCCGCCATCGGGCGCCGCGTCGCGGCTGCTCTCCACGATCATGGCGGTGCGGCGCGGCGGGCGGCGGCGCGGGGCAGCGGGCAGCGGAGCGAGCGCGGGCACGGCCAGGGCTGGGCGGGCGGCGCGGCGGCTCTGGGGGCGCGGGGCCGCGGCCGCGCTTATACCGGGTCCGCCCCCCGCGGGAGGGGCCCGCCGGGCGGGGCCGCGCTTCCCGTCAGGGCGGCGGGAGGAGCCTGCCCGTGAGGGCCCGGCGGGGAGTCACGGTCCGGGGTGCCGCCGCCTCACGCCTTGTCCGCCAAGCTTGCCCCCGTGGGCTTCGCGGGATAATAGGATATCCTGAGTTGGAAAAGCTCCATCGGGACCGTCGAGTCCGACTCCTGGCCCTGCCCAGGACACACCAAGAATCCCACTGAGCCTGAGAGCGTTGTCCAGATGCAGCCTGGGCAACCCTCGCTCACAACGCATGCAACCACAAATTACTACCCGCTTATGGAGCTGCAGAGGTGGGAATGAGCAGAATCTCCCTCGGCCTCCCACCGCTGCTGATGCCACCTCATGTCCCCATTGGAGGCATCCCTCACACTTCTGCTCCAATCCTGCCAGTCCTTGGCTCCAGAATGCAGGTGTGGAAGAACAGAGACTTTTTGGTCATGTGCATCCCATGAGCAGCATCCAGCGAGAAGGGGAGCGTGAGCAGTTACTCACAATTGAGATGAGTCATCTGTGTTGCTCTTACCCGGTGTGGAATAGGCAGGGGCAGACAGGGAGTGATTTTGGTTGTAGCTTGCACCATAATGTGGTGGCAAGAGCCTCTCTGTCGAGGCCACCTCAACCTTCTTCTTGGGGAGAAGCGGGAAAGCAACACAATGCCAAAACAAAAAGTGGGCGAAACTGTGCGATTACTGTTAACATCACTGAGTTATTACCGATGTTCTCAGGAAGACTTCCTGGGTTTCTACTTTTCAAACAAATATTTCTGCTTTCCCATTTCCATTGAAGTCACCATCTTCTAAAGTACAAGTGAGCAATTTTGCCCACAAGGTTGAGATTAGGATGTTTTTAGCACTGTGGCTGCTCCAATAAATATGTAGTAGAACAACATGGTCTTACATGGTCTTTCTAAAGTATATTATGCAAACTGGAGGTCTATAATTTATATGTTTTAATTGTATTGAATAGCACAGGTCAAGTGCAATATGAAATTATATTAATCAGCCCACGAGGAGGCAGGAGGGAATTGCTTTATATTATTCAAATATTTCTCCCACCGTCAAGTGAACAAAGAGTTTTGCTGAGAACTGTCTAGGCCAGTTTCTACTCCAAAGACTGTTGTTTTACACCATAGATTGAATCTATGCAGCCGTGAATCTATGCAGCAGGAGTGAAATTTGTAAGTAGAACCCAAAAAACAAAATCAGATGCCAAGTAGTGGCAGAAATACCCCAATAGAGGTAAAAATTTATTTGCTCCCTGAGCAGAAACTCACCCCCAAGCACACCTTCTCCCTCATTTAACAAAGCACTTTACACACGTGAGGATTTATTAAACCAGGCTGTGTGTTTTAAGCAAGGAGAGGGTTTGATGTTCAAGCCTTAGACCTCAGTTATGATACCTTAACCTTAAGCAGATGCTTTTCTCCTCATTGAAAAGCACTTGGTGCTCAGAGATCCTGGAGCCCACGAATGCTCTTTGCACATTCAGTGGCTGTGATGAGGACCCACAACTCAACTTTCCAAAGTGGATGCAACTGATGGACTTTTGTGTTCTCATCCCTACCAGGAAGCCCAGAAAGCCACTCATTTCAATCTCACAGGAGGCTCTGCAAGTCCTACAAAATGCATCTTGTCTTTCAACAAGTGGATGGTAATGCAAATCTGAGAAGTTGATAACCCAGAAAATTAGATTTGTCATCCGTGTTGCCTGCCATTCCCTTTAAAATGTCAAGAGTAAAAGAGATTTCAAACCAAAAGTGGTTTTGTCTCATTGCAGTTCTTCTGTGTCGTAGAAGGTTCCTAAACCACATGCAGGCAGGGACAGGCAGCACCTTTATCCTTGCTATTCAATAACAATTTTGGAATGGATTTAATTGGAGATTAGTCTCTACATATGAATGAAAACTCTTCTATAAAACAATTTAATGAGTTTGTGTTTGGTTTTTTCCCTAAAGAGGGCATAGAGTTTCTTTTTCTCTTCTACTCCAAACTCTCTACTCCCCTGAAGGTTGAATTGTTGACTTGCTCTCCTTTTACCGAGCAAAATCCATTTCAGGCAACAATTTGATACCTGAGCTCATACTTGCTTCATCAGTGACATCTTATTTATCAGGTCTCCTGGCATAAATCTACTCCCAGGCAAAGCAGATTAAGACAAGTCTAATTCCACCAAGCTCCATAACAAAAGGCTCTTTCAAAAATATACACACACCCATTGGTTGCACAAGATGTGCTGGCTCACAGCAGCCCTGTGTTCTCAAACTGCTTCTCTGAGAGTTACTGGTAAATTATTTCCACATCCACAAGCTGTAATTATTAATGCTGCAGACCTTGAGCATTAATGGGTTTTTGGTTTTGGCCCAAACACTACATAACATGTGTGGTGACCAAAACCCTGTGAGGCATCTTCAACCAAAGTAAGTTCCTCTGGGGCAGGGTGGTGACCAAAGAAAAAAGCACTTGTCACCTCTTCTCCTTGGGAAGGCATCCAGCTGGTTTCAGCCTTCTTTGGCCGAGCTGTAATTCAGTGTAACCCACCAACCTCAGATCTGGAGAAGGCTGCGAGGTGAGCACAAGGCAGCCACCTCAGCTCCCCGATGTGCTGTCTGCCCATGTTTTTATTGCACCAGCTCCCTACTGGGATGTATCAATAATGCCAACTAGTGGCCGTCAGCAGCAGCATTTGTCCTGAAACCACTTTTCTATACACCTGCAAAAAGTGAGATAAGCCTATCTTGGTATCTCAAATAACAACAGAAAGGAAACAGAATGCACTTGTTTCTGAAAACTCCATCTCTTCCCTCTCTTCAGAGCACAGCCCAGTATTGTAGCATTTAAAGCAATCAGTCTTGGTTTAGGTTAATCCAATATATTTGATTAATGAAATAACTTTTGTGAGTGTGACTTGTGCACACCCATGAACTACTTCATGGGATCCAGAAAATACTTTTGTTAAGAACAAAGCCAAAATCCAATTGTGCTTGCTGGGTAGGGGTCTCATTAGAGAAAGCAAAGAGGCTGAATACCAGCACCTTAGACTTCAACCACCTGCTAAACATCTAGGCTAACCAAGGTCATGTTTATCCCCTTTGCCATCCTAATCAGAACAAGCACAGAGAAAAGATGCAGCGTGCCTGCACTGCTTGGTCCCCGGGGCACCTACTGGGGTGAGCGCTATAGGGAATGTAGGCTTTAAAGAAATAAATGAATGAATAAAGCAAGCCCAGTAAGTGGAGCTTTGCCTTCCCTGTGGAGCAGCACGTAGTCACACTGCCAGGCACACTGTACAAGCTCCCTGTGTGAGTGAGGAACATACCAGCTCTCAGAGCAGGCCTTGGTTTGGCAGGTATGGGAGCAGAATAAATCTCTCCCCTCACTCTGTCTCCTGAGCAGCAGCATGGAGTAAGGGACAGCCTCTAGGTGAAGTGTCAGGGCACAAACTGCTAGAAACAAGAACTTGGTTTTGCAACACATTTCTGGAGCAGCATGACCTTCATGGCATTTCTTAAACTTGACATAAAAATGGTAGTTTACAACCCAGTTGCTTAATGCAAGTGAATATTTGCTGTGTTGATGTCAAACATGCCCTATCCTCTACTGGGTGTAATTGAGGCTCCTGCTGCACACTGTGAGCTGAGGTGTGCAAACAGCACTGCCACACCTCTGCACCCCAGCAGCATTTCCAACAGCACACACCTCCCAAACCATGCAGCAAAACATTCACCTTGCTTCTAGACTGGCATTGAGAAAAGCAGAGGTAAAATCTCAGGAACCATTTCACTCCTAGAGAGCGTCCAGGGTCTGTACCTGCATTTGCTTTAAGGGTTCTGGAGAGCACTTGTCAGCAGGTTGGAAGTGGTCCATGACACGGTTTAACTCTAAAAGCTGGTACAGAGGAGTTATTGTTTCTCCCCTCTTTGCTATACTTGTATTGCTACATTTTTCCTAGACTTTGGTCTCCAAGACTGACATTCTGGGATTAACCTGAACATCAAAAGGGGGCATGTATAATTCTTCATATTAAGGAAAAACTTAGACTTCTTATTTAACATATTTCTTTTGGGCCTTACTCCTTTGATCCAGAGAATATCCTCAATTCTGCTTTTTTTCTCTCAAGCCATCTGATATTAAAAAAAAAAAAAAAGTAAATTTAAAAAAAAGTGGGGTGCTCCTAAGTAGATCTTTCAACACTGTGTATATAAACCAGCTGAAATCAGTACAGAAGAAAAGAAACCCTAAACCCAGCAAGTGTTGCAAAGCTGGCAGAGAGGACCTGAGTTCTGTGAAAGCAGTTTCCTTGTATATATACCTCGTGTCTGGGGACATTCTTCCCAACATACTCACTACCCTGGTTAGTCATGTTTTCTCAGCAGCTTACCTGTCTCATTAGTTCATTAGTGCCTTGCAGCAGGGGAGAAACACACACACCACTGATGTCACAGCGTGTAAACAAGGAGCAGGAGGCCATTTCCCCATAGCAAAGGGCAACGTCATATGTCACCTATCCTAAAGGATACTGTGTGTGCATAGATGAGGTAGAGAGTGCATCTTCTTGCCTCAAAGTATGTGGCTTGTTGTGGTATTCCAGTTTAGAAAGGGAGTTGGCACAGTTTCTCAGTGCTGCTAGGGAGACAGTGTAGGTTTGGAAGGGTCAGCATCAGTTTTCCTTGTTGCTCATGCTGAAGACATTTTTCTTCCTAACCCAGGTGATCCACCTGGGCCAAAATCTGACATTCATAGCTCACATTAATTTCATGTTTTGCTGTCAGATGCAGGAGCATGTGCTGCAAGCACAGTAGATGAGCTGGGCTCTAGTGTACTTTGATTTCAATGTTCCTGCCTTCCACAAACAAGGACCACTTCAACCACCTGTAAAACAAAACCACTTTCTAACAGGGACTGCAGAGCTGTCCCAAGGCACATTGCAACACTTCAGCACAGGAGTGGGAGGAAAAAAATCTCAAAGTGAGATTTGAACCTAGAAAAACATGATTTTTTGAACTGTTCTCTACCCACACACTTGCATTCCTAGACTCAGTTTGTATGTAGTGGCAGGTAACCTATCTAAGATTAAGGTTGCCATATATCCAGGTTTCTCAAACATGCATTTTTCCACTCAAAAACATTGTCTAAGCAGATTTTGAAAATTTGTGCTCTTCTTGGACATGGCAAACCAGTCACATCTACCAGACAGCAGGTCTAACAGCTGACCAGTCCAGAAACTGAGGGCACAATCTCAGTATTTCTACAGCCCGCCTGTGCAGCACTTGCGTGGCGGGATCAACACCTGCAGGAAGCCTCAGCACTGATTTGCACAATCCTACACATCCTGTGTGCATACCATCAGCTCAAGGGTGCAGATTAACGAGAAGGAAAGTCCAGGCAGAAGCAAGACAACCAGTAAAAAACACTTGTAGCATGTTGACGCTGTAGAGTTCATTGAAGGGAATGCCCTCATCTAATGTCTTGAGCTTATTTCACTGTGTTTTCCAGCTGATAGAGTTTAAATGCTTTCAGTTCAGACATCCATTCATTAGAGAACTCCCAGCTTTCAAAATACATGTCTATCTGACCATTGGGAAAGTCCTGAAACTCAGCTATAGAGCTGTCCTCCAGTAGTCAGACAAAAACTCAATGAACAGGAAATTTTCTCATTGAAAAAAGCACCTAATTCAAGGCAGAATAATAAAATTTTGTCATAGTAGGGAAAATGTTAGGTCCCTTCCAAACAGTGACACAAAATTTTTTCTGGTGCTTAGGATGAACTGCATCTACTAAGGCAGGTTTTATCTTCAGTTAAAGTGTGCTGGAACAGCTGGGACAATACCTCTCCACTCATGGGTCAAAATTTGCTGTCACACAAGTCTCAATCCCAGATGTCTACGTAAAATATACAAATATCACAGAAAGGATCCAAATACTCTGTTCTTTCTATTGACTTAACAGCCACCTGCTACAGGTTTAGAAAGAAATCCATGACAGTAATGACAACTTCACAGTAATATGTAAATAGTGCACGAGTTAGCATAAAACATCAAGAAAGCTGGAAATAAACTCTTTGATTTGGTGGGGCACTGTGCAGAGCTCTGTTCCCAGGCGTTGGCTCCCTCCTCCAGTTCCCAGCTGGGAAGAGACACCTTCCAAAGCCAGACACATCCTGTCTGACAGGACGCTGCTCTCCACAGAAGCCAGCCCATGGATGTTTAAGTTTCCTTTTAATTTCCTGCCAATTTCTCAAGAAGAAAGCAAAAGTAAAAGCAGCTCCTTTTTCTGTCTTGCACGTTTTGTCTCAGAAGTTTGTGACTGGCAACACATGAAGTCACACAGGGGTTTCTTAGCAGGGTTTCTTAGCAGCACCACCAGGACTGAGTTTTGCTATTCTTGAAAGTCCAGATGAGAAGCAAAGCCAGATCAGAGCACCAGGGCAGGAAGCAAAGGGATGGGATTGTTCCTGCCACTCTGCTGCTCTGAGCAGCCCAGGGATGGGAAAGGAAGCTCCCCAGTGCCCAGGACTGCTGCTGCAGACCTGTTCCCAGCAACTGAAGATGACGATGATGATGATGATGATGATGATGATGATGATGATGATGATGATGATATCCCAACCACGACCTCCAGGGTGGCAGGCTACAAGGCTGCCCCAAGCAGCCCAGGGCTTGGCTGGTGCTTGCCCCCCGTGACAGAGGGTATTTCCTCCCTGCACACACCCTGCTCCCACCCTCTGCCACCAAATACAACAGGAAATGTGGCTTGCTGCAAAGAAAGCAAATAGAAGTCTAACGAGCAAAAATAAAAAATCACTTGCTGGAACGTGATCACAGAGCTGATACTGGAGTTTTGTTTGGAGCAGAAATATGACCCCTAGGTGACATTTGTCCCTGACTGCTGGTCACCCAGTCTGGCAGAGGGAGAGCCCAGGGTGTCTCCCTTTCCCTGCCCTCTGTGTGCCTCCAGCAAACCTCCTCGTCTCAGCTGAAATCACCTGGCTTCCATCTGAAGTACCCGTGAGCTACCCACCCCCAGTAGCACACACATCTCCAATGTCATCACAGCACACACCTGCCCCCAAACATTTGGGGTCTGAAAAGCAGACCCCATTTTATCCTCTGCAAGGCTCTTCCTGCTGAGCTGCCCTAGTTGCCTGCTAGAGATGGGCACGGTTAATGAACCGGGTGCTGCATAATCATCCCCGTGTGGTAAGCCAGGGAAACCCTCGCCAGGTGATGAAAAGGAGTTTATGGTTTGGTTTAATAAACCCCTTAGCATAACAAAATTTAAAGTGAATTTTAAGCTCATTAAATTTAATTCTTTTTCATTCCCACCGTTTGGTTTTTTTTCAATTACAAGAAAGTAGGCGTAGATTCCTATTTTTATATGGTTCCCTGTGTTGTCTCACACTGCACCATGACAGTGTATTCCTGTCCTGTTAAAGCTGACAGGCTGATATGCTGATGGTGCTCTGCTATCCCAAAATTACTGATGAGCTGCCAGGAAAGGATTGTAATTGTAATCAAGATTATACAAAACACCTTTTTCCACTAACAATGTTTCTTCCATTCAGTACTCTCCAAGTTAGCTTTCCATCCGTCCATCCATCCATCCATCCATCCTCTGGAAAGCTATTACACCCTCCCCTAAAAATGCAGATTGTTTCAGAGAGAGTCACCCAGAACAGCTAAGCTATTTAGGACTATTTTGCCACCAGATTCACCAAGGGTTTTCAAAAATCACACCATTCTTTGTGGTTTCTTTGCCTTGGCTGTCACCCATTACCTTCCCAGAAGCCAACCATTCTTCCATACTCAACCCCAAAACACACAGATTATTACAGCACAAGCCACTTGCAAAGTTATTACAAATTTTAAAAAACTTATTAGAAACCAATATTGTTTCAATCAATTAGGTTTTCTAAGCAATAAATCAAATAAAATTATACCAGCATACCTTCATGTTGGAGGAGTGAAGTTAGGAATAGTTCTATGGAAAACGAGCCAGTTCTTGGCACCCCATTGGCAACTGATCATTCCTTATGGCCATGCCCGTGTGAATGACTGAGAAGTTCCTCTGAGGTTTAAAGGTGTGAAATAGAGAAGCAGTGGTAAGGAAATTTTTCTTCCCCTCCCTCACAAAAGTCCTGCTTACTTTGGCTTTCTGTTCGCAAAAAAAAAAATAGAAAAAAGAAAAAAAAACACCCCAAAACCCTAAACAACACCCCACAAGTTTCTTTCAGCTTCTGGCTGAGTACCCACAGGGCACCTTTAGTGCAGTGGCTTGCACACCACTTATCTTTTGGCTCTGGTTGACAGGAAGCAGGGATGTTGTGACATGTGAGAGGAAGCAGGGTGGAGGAGGACAGTGGCGTGAGCATGGCTCCCTGGACTTTTTCTGCACAGTGGAATTTCCCAGGTGGGGTAAGCCCTGGTTGAGGACATTCCCCTGCCAAAAAGGCTGGCAGGAAATCCCAGGCTGGTGTAATACTGCCAAAAAAGGGTCTAGAAAATACTGATATGAGATAAGAGTAATGAAAAAGTGCTGGGCAACAATTGGGTGAAGAGAAACCTGCAGGTTTCCCAGTGGGGTTTCCTGCCTGCCAGGGTCAGGTTCTCATTGCCCACCTCCTGCCTGCAATGCTGCCTGTGTGGCCACAGGCACTGAACTGCATCTCACTATCCCTTTTCTGTCTTGGCTAAACTGGATAAGCATAGCATTCACAGAGGAAAAAAAGAGAGATCCAGTGTCTCACAGGAAAAAAAATAGCTCCAGCCTTTGGTAGGTGGTTGGCAAATGGCTGGCTTTCAGCAGGACTTGGCAAATGGCTGGCTTTCAGCAGGACTTTGCCCTCAGAAAGGTTGGAATGAGTTTCACAGGGTGTCAGTGTCAAAGCTCCATACAGCCAGGAGCCTGCTTAAAATGGGAAGGGGGTTATATGTAAAATAAAAAAAAAATAGAAAGGAAAAAAATTAGTCTCATTTTTCACAGATGTATTAGGTGTGAAATAGTCACCTGCTACAGTAGATAAAAACAACCTTCAGTATAAAAAAGTTGTCCTGGATTTTCCTAAAATGTGAGTAGATCCATCTTAATCATAGTCCCTTTTCCTTTCTTCTTTCAGCAGTGGCATGGGCCAGGACTCACCATGCATATCAAACATGGTGAGCAAGGACAGGACACCCAAATCTTTCCAGAGCAAACACCTGTAACTCTCAGTGCCTTGTGCTGCCCCTTCCCAATGCAGCTAACTGATACAATTTCCAGCAGCTGGCACCAACAAGGCAAAAGCACCGGACCACTGGTTCCTCTGCCTGTTGTGTACCCAGTGCCTCCTGCACTGGAACATAGATGTTAAAAACAAACAGAACATCCTCAGACTTTATCCCCACCCTTGCCCTGCCCCAGCAAGCTGCAGGAGGGAGGTGGGAGAGAACATCTCCATCCCAAAGGTGATACATTCAAAACCTTCCCCCCTGCAGGCAGGAAACTCTGCGTGGGCTCCATCTTCCTGTTGGCAGATGCATTGTATCACTGGAACATATTCAACTGATAATCTTGATGGGCTGATACTTCTGTTTGAAATCAGGATGGTTTGTTCCAGCTGGGGCTGCTATTTGTTTGCTCTCTGAAGGCCCGTGCTGCCCTCAGTATGTCTAACACGGGTCAGGGCGGGGCCTCATCCAGACCCTTGCCCTGCTCTCTCCTGCAGCAGCTGGGAAGCAAAACCTGCTGCCTTTGGGGCCTGAGGGGCTTCTGAGCGCCTCCACAAGGGGTCAAGATCTCTCTTTGCAAAGAGGGGAGCCTGCAGCCCCAAAGAGGCACAGATGGCCCAACACCACAGGCAGTAGGAGCAGCACCTGGAGCACCTCCAGGAGCTCATCCATTCTCCCAGGTGTCACTGCCTTTGGGGTTAGGGCAGCTCAGGTGCTTTGACTCCAGAAATCACAGGGTGTCACAGACATATTTTATGAAAAATCCTTTTGCCAGGATCTTTTCTCCTGAGAAGCTTCAGCTTCTCCATGTTTTGCTGCTTTGGAATGTGATTTGGAGAATTGTTTACCCAGCATGTGAAATAGTTTTTACTTGATGACCAGTGACAGCCACCTGTGTCAAGGCTGTGAGCAGTCACAAGATTTTATTATCATTCCATTCCTTTCCTTTGCTACCCTTCTGATGTCTCCTTTCTCTTTTCTTTTAGTGTAGTCTTAGTATATCATTTCCTTTTAATATAATAGATATCATAAAATAATAAATCAGCCTTCTGAAACATGGAATCAAGATTCTCATCTCTTCCCTCGTCCTGGGACCCCTGTGAACACTGCCACATTTGGTGACCCCGAGTGAGTTGCCACAACAGGGGACATTTTTATGACCTGAATATGTGATGGAGGTCAGCCCCCTCCTGTGCAAAGAGGTGAGTACCTGCTGCAAAGAAAAGGAAAATCCAAGTCTGACAAGAAAAGAAAGATGAGTAAAATTGCCATCGCTGATGTGTGGCAGGGCAGGATGAAAAGTCATGACTCCAGCCCCAAATGAAAATATCTACTTGTAACAATGTTTGTTCTGCACAAGAACACAGGCAACAGGACATCAGGAAGAAATGTGTTAACATAGGGAACCTACATTTCAACCAGCAGATATAAAACTTCTAGGGTTGGAAGATACACATATGTTGAACACATTTTACAATAATGTAAAGTAATTATAATATCAGCTTGTTACTGGAGCACCTGATATTTTTAATTGGATTTTTAAGACAGGATATTTTTTCAGTAAAGTAACTTTCTTTTTCTAATTTTACTTATCAAAGCAAGGGCAAAAGCAAGGCACAGAAAAAGCAAATAATAATAATACTACACAGGGGAAAATACACAAATGTGGAGCAGAAAGATATGAAACCATTAGAAGGAAGAAACAGCTAGAGACAGAAATAGCTGCCTTGCCAAGAGCAAGCGACAATTCCCTGAGAGAAGCTGACTCAGAAAAGAGGGCAGGCAGGACTGGAAAGCATGACTCACCCAGCTCAGGGAAAACCAAAGGGTAGGAAGGAGTGGAAAGAACTGACTGCAGGATGGCAAGAGGGGAAAAACCCTGTAATTTGTCATGGTTCTTTCACTGCAGGTCCTCCTTGTGCCATGCCTCTCACCTACTGCACTCCCACAGGCATGTCCCACCTGGACGCTCTTCCATGAGGTCCTTCAGAGGGAGCTGCCACCCCACAGCAGAGGAATATCATAGAAATACTCCTGGTCACTGCAAACAGCCTGCAGCAGAGATTTAGGGAGCAAAGGGAGCCTTGTACCAAACTGAACCACAAAACAACAGGTGCCTCCAGAGGGCCCAAGAGCAAGGGCAAAGGGTGAAAAGCACTTGTCCATTTTCAGAACTGACCAGGGAAGGAGAGAGTAAAAATTGGAGGGGACAAAATGTTTAATGGATGGCTGACCCAGAGAACACTGACTGCTACAGCATGTCTTGCTCTCAGACCACAGACACTGCTTAATGTTGCAGAAAGAAGTAACTTGAGATATACTATTCTAGCCTGGTAAAGTTTACTCCTCTTGATCCTTTTGTGGCTTAGGATAAAAAATCAGATTTAAAATAATATTTTGGGGGAAAAAAATTATCCTCTTCAATCTAAGAGTTATCAAATCTATGTCATTAACTGATTTCACTCACGAACTTCAAATAAAAGAGCCTCAGTGGTATTTGTGACATTTGTTTTCAAAACACAAACTATGGAGGAGTTAGAAAACAAACCACCACCAAGACAAATATGTTGTGGCTTATGTTTTTCATTTGAGAGTCATCCCAGACTCTTTTTCAGTGCCTCAAAGCCCTCTTCTGGCCACATTCATTAAGGGATTAATCTATTAAGCCCAAGCTGACAGAGTTGGGATGTGGGGGAGGGCACGTTGCACTTTCACTTAGCTTTAGTGACTTACTCACTCTGCATCTGGGGCTCACAGAAAGTAACTCACACACTCAATTCTCTAGCATTCCCCCACAAAATCCCTCTTTCCCCTTCCAAGCAGAGAAGCTCCTGTACAATTCACCATGATAGACACACAGAGCAGACCAGAAGGTTACTGAATATGCCCACAAGAGGCTAGTAACACCAACAGTGAAGGACATAGTAATTACGACAGGATTTTGGAATCACTGCCCAAATATAAGCTAGGTTCCCTTACGTGAGAGTTCAGATGCAGGTGACAAGCACTGTGATGAATTAACAATTCAGGAAGACTCAAAGATCCAGGTTCAAGGACATAAAACATTTCCCTGGTTTCAAACACATTGATCTTGCACCGTAAATAGAACAGCTAACATTAAAAATTGCATTATATTCTGCTAACTGGGGATGCAGGGCTAAACCATGGGATAAACACAAGAAACCCTATTCCAACCAGATCAGAAACCATGTAGCTTTGGCTTTTTGCCAGCCCTGGTGAGCCTCCTGTCTCTGTGTCTGATGGATGAGGCTCAAGCCCCTGTTCTTGCCAAGCAACCTATGCCATCTCAGGCAAGTTTCATGCCTCTCTGAGTCACCGCAGCCCTGAGGAGCACTTGGCACACAATGAAAACCGGCCTGTGCACTCCTCCTTAGCTTGATTACAAATTCTTTGGGTTTCTTTTAAAAAGTTCCCCAGCTATGATATCTGTCACATCCACAGTCATGTGAGAACACGGTACACATGGCTTCAAACCAACTGCAGGCAGAGTTTGGAACTGTACCTAACATGATTGCTGTGTCATCGCTGTCAGGGGCATAGAGGAAGAGGTGGGTGAGCAGCCTAGGTGGGAAGAACTGTTCCTTTTTTAAAGCATGTGGGACAACACATCTATGTGTATTCTCAGAGGAGTGAGTCTGTCCCACACAACTGTGGTTTCCAAAGGCAATACATCTCCACATGACCAAATCCCTGACCTTCTTCCTCTCCTTGGTGTCACAAAGCAAGACCTTTGTGTGTTGTTTTTCCTTAACTACATCCTACTTTTTTGCTTCCCCTCTCTGTCCTACTCATCACTCTCACTTCCTCTCTGAAGAAGCCTGGGGCCTAACCTAACACCACACTGAAAAACAGCTCATACTTTGCAGCCTCTCACATTCATTTTTGGCTGAGTGAAGGCTGATGTAGGTTGGACATGGTGGCAGCACTCTTCAGTACAGTTTCCAGAGCTAAATGCTGGGAAGAAGCTGCTTTGCCTTTGCCCTGTCCCCTCGGGGCTGTTGGGACTGGCCAGAGCAGGCTGGGCCATGGCCCCAGCTCTGTGCTCAGCAGGAAGGTGAGAGCAGCACCCAGATCACACCCCTGGCCCTTGCCCGACCCTGCCCCCTTCAGCAGTCAGCACGGAATGAGAGGGGAACAAAAAGCCGGAACAAATACTTGGCAATACTGCCTCAGCACTCTCTCCTGGCTGTCAGGACTGTGTCATTCAGGGATTTTTAGCCTGGTCAAACAGGATATTTTTGGCTATCTACGTCAGGAATCTGCACAAAGGGCATTGTGCCCTGCTTGCTGCTTTCCCAGCTGCGAACCCTGGCTGCAAGCTAACTCCAAGGCAAGCCAATGGACATCCCCCAAATCCTTCACCCTTGGGCCATCCCAGAGACTCCCCAGTCTGTCCAGGCAGCCACTCTCTCCCTCTGCCATGACCCTGCACACAGCCCTTGGGCTCACAGGGCAGTGGACTCACAGCCACCACTGTAGGATGCCCTACAGCTCTTGAACACTCCGACTGACTCACAGGACGCATCTTTCCTCATTTTTTCTTCCATTATTTAAGTAAAAACTGTTCATAAGATAGAGAAGCAATGACCATGCTTTATCTGTCTTCACTCTCTTTTTTAAATGAAGTGGTTTAAGGATGTCCTGTGGGTCAATTGGGCTGCAAAAACCCTCGAAGAAGTAAACCTGGATTGTGTACGAGCTTTTATTGTATGTCAGGCCTGACACACCAACAGAGAGAAACATCAGGGTGCTTCAGTGCTAGGTCTCATGTCAGGCACAGATCACCCCTCTCCAAATATAAATCACATTAAAAAATTACTTAGAGTGAATTTAATCTATAAACCATAGCATGAAACTCCTACCTAACACACAACACAAAACATATGTAAAACTAAGGGAATTATTATGCAGCTATAAAAATATAAAGGATGTGTGGTTACAGCAAACAAGATAAACTGAGACTAAATCAGATTAAATGGTTCAAGTAAACTTGCCCTCTTTATTAGGAACTTTTCATTCTCTGAGCTTTTTGGCTATTTAAATTGTTTTTCTGATCACATCAGGAAACAAGACAGTAGAGCCTTCTGTATATTGTAAGCATTACAATAGCATACATATATTAGAAAAAAACAAGTTCTTTCTCTAATATACAGAGTTCCTCACTGCTCCCAACAGAGTAAGAGCCTTCCAAACAGTCTAAATATACATTAAATTATCTAGACTTAAGGAGTAAGTGCTTTATAAATGAAAAATACATTTGTGACTGAAGTTTTTTGCTATTACTTAAACTGTCATGAATGGAAGAATGTTCTAACCCACACTTCTACAACAAAACCAAAGCAAAACCCCAGTATCATCCACCCCTCTAGAAGGCAACATCAAACCTTCGTCTTTGTCATGTACCCATGAAATTGTCACTTGCAGTACATAAAAAGTTGTACAGACACTTGTGGTAAGCTAAGTTTCCATGTTTAATTGCTTACCTATAACAAGTAAAGCAATGAAAAATGGTAATTTAAATCTCATGAAGCAGTGCTACATTTGCAGATGAAATTAGAAGCAACTGAAAACTTGAAAAAAGGGAAGCTTTTGCTTTTCATCCTCCCTTCTCATCAACAATTCAACTAACATTTTTACTAAATTTCTAGAAGGAAGAAATCAGCCTAAGAATATACACATGAAAAACAAGATTCAAAATATTACAGTGCAAGACTAATACATATAAAATGGAGTTTACTTACATTATTAATAAATTATTCTGAAATCGTCTAATAAAAACAATAAAAGTAGTTTCTTTGACTGGAATTTGAGAGAACTGGATTTTGAATGAAGAAATTAAAAAATAAATATCTAATAAAAGATTAATAATCAAAATTATCAGTACAAGAATGAAAATATAAAAAATAATACAATGTTTTCCTTTCAAAGGAAGAAAATGCAAAGAAAGGGAAGACAAGGCTTTGAAAACCTTGTGAATTAATTTTTTATGTGTTGAGAAAGATACTTAACAGATGCTGAGAAATTCTTTTCCAGTCCTGTTTCACATTAAGTAATTCCAAAAATAACCAACACCTTAACCTAAGTCCCTATTGAAATCCATTTAGAAGTTTAAAGAAACTGATTTAAAAATATTTTATTGCTTCTGTGTTTGCATATCCCATACATACACAACTGGTAACATGAGGAGATAGATGGTAACAAGATGAGAAGAGAAATGAAAAACCGTTAATAGATCACCTGAATGACATCTAAAAACACAGTGTCCCCAAACACAGGTAAATCCTCATATTCTTCATTTCTCTTCCCTGTCTATTTCAGAGCCCAAAAACTAAAATCTTGAGCCTCATTCTAAACCAACTGGCAATTTCCCTGAAGTTCATTACCAATAAGTTAATTCATCTGTTGTTAAAAAATTAATCTAATTAATCTAAAGGATGAGGTTCTACCAGAAGGCAATTCAACACCTTTTCTAAGAGCAGTTCTGTTCTATTTTGCTCAACTGTCAAAGCACTCAAAATAATATTTTCTTCTCTCTCTGTGCTTGGTAGCTAACAGTGATATAAAGCTGCTGTTGAGGAGCAGTAGCAAGCACTACAACACCCAGAGAAGACACATGCAGCCACAACATTTTCACACACAATATGGCTTTATGAGTTAAACCTAATGGTCAGTCCACAAATTCAGTAGTTTCCTTCAAAGAAGTCTGAAGTCCTATTTCCATGAATATTATTAGGATAGAGTTGTTATTCAGGATGAAAGCCTTTACCTGTTATAAAAATCACAACTGGAAAAGATGAAAGTTCATTTTTCATTGTGGTAGTTTACTTTCCCAGACCTGAATTGGTGTGGCCTCTTTTTAGCAGAGGATAAATTGCCATTACCGTATTAAAGTAAGCAACAGTCACCTAACACTAATGTATGGGCAGATGCTGTGTGAGGCAGTTGTCAGTAGGAACCAGCAAATTGAACCTCTTAACTGCTGATTTGAAAAGCTAAGAATGGGTGCCATTTCAGTGTACACAATTCCTCCAGACATGTTTAAACATTTTTAAATTGTAAAGTTTATAGATGGATAGTACTGATGCCTTTTACATGCTAAAATCATTTATACTTGTTTTTAAACCACTTCTCAGATGCTGTTTAAAATGAACACAATAAGAAACACTGTTGCTGTAGCTGGCAGCATTGGTTCACAGGGCTCTGGCAATAGGAGAGCAGCAAACCTAACAAGGAGTGAAACTTTTCTAACATAAAAGATATTTTGATAATTTCACTCTGTGCAACCTGCCAATTTGCCTTATTAACCATCTCAGTTTGCTCACAAAGACTCAACTTGGTTTTGACACAAGCCAGTGTCAAAACTGGCTTTGGCCTGAGTGGGACCAAAGATAAGACAGCATGGAACACTTCTCTGCTGTTTAATTTGGGAGTCGACTTTATCACAAACTGTTTTCAAAGTGCTTCTAGTTAAAACTGTAGACAGGCTCAATCAAGTAAGCAGCAGCAAATGCCAGGCCAGGAGGCAGAGAGCCACCAGCTGTCGGCCCAGCAAACCTGGGTCTGTGCCAAGCAGATACATGAAGGCAACCCTGGGCACGCTCAGCTTTTGGGTGCAGGGTGTGCCACCTTTCATACTGGCAGCAGTGAAGTTCATGAAGAAATGACAGAACTGCCAGACCCTGAAGAGGAGTCACTGTGTAGCCACTGCCAAAGCACACCAGGGGCCCTCGGGTCACTGGGCTCCCTGTCCAGATTCGGGGTATGAAGGACACAGCAGAGGGCAGCCCACCCTTGCAGGACCATAAGGAACGGCTGCAGCTGGCAGGCAATGGAAACACTTTCACTGGTAAATGAAACACTTTCACTGGTAAATGAAACACTTTCACTGGTAAATGAAACACTTTCACTGCCAAATGCTTTAAGCTTCAAGTAGGCAAGCCTGCAACTTGAACTTGCAGAAACTGCCTGAAACAGTGTTTTCGCTGAGGTCATAAAACACACATATCCTTACTAATGATAAATCAAGGAGTAGACAGTTTACCCAAGCTCAAAAGAAATTCAGTAGTACAAGAAACCAAACTAAAATACTGGCTATTTGCACTATTTAGCAGCCATCTGTAAACAACAAAGGTGCCTAACTAGGGTGCTCAATTAGATTTCAGCAAATTCTTCATGACTTAATTCTACAGATATTGTGATTGTGCTTCTTTATTGGTGACTTTGGTACACACCCTTTACATTTCTAATTAGGACTTTGAAACAAGACACTGTGTTTCTCTGACACACAGCTGGAGGAGACATCCCTTAAGCTCTGGAATGCTGAGAGAAAGATCATTCCCAAAATCCTTCCCACGTTTCACACACTATTCTGAGCAACAAGACCCTGGCAACAGAATCAGTGTCACACAGATTAAATTAGGCATACAGTGCAGATAACTAGTAAAGCTAATAACCCAAATATCTCTTATTGAATCCTGCCAATTTAATTTAAGGTGCTCTCTAATAATCTCAGGTATGAATGATAAGCTTGAAGGAATCAACCCTGCAGGAAGATATGGCCTGAAGAGTCAACTCCTCTTTACCACCCTTTCACAGCTACCCAGACTTTAAGGCCACTCTACTTATCCTGCATGCAAGTACAGTACCCAGAGTTCCTCCATATCATCCAGCCTCATTCCACAGCTCAAAAGAGCAGCTGTACTTGGGCTATAGCAAAAGGCGACATAGGGATACCCATTTGTGCTAAGTTTGCAGAGGGCACACATAAGATAAAAACGCATCTATTTGATTCTTAACAATTATTTCATTAGGGTGCAGGTTATGAGGCAAGTAATGAGCCACAGACATCTCCCAAGCATCCACAAAGTGCACAGCAATTCCTGAGAACATTTTCCTCATGACAGAATCAAGCTGAAAGGAATACCAGTCACTGTTGAAGAGGCTCACTTCCGGCCCAAGCTCCTGAACGTTGGCCGTTCTGATGACGATCGCGGTCTTGGGGCTGCGGTCCAGCAGCTGCAGCACGGCCCTGCGGATGTTCCTGAGGCGGCGGATGTACACCTCCACGGGGAAGGTGCTGAAGTGGGACCAGATGGTGATGGCGATGACGGTGTTCCTGCCGCCCACGATGCTGTTGAGCTCGTTGGCGATGTAGCGCAGCTCGCTGCTGAACACGGTGGAGAAGCGGATGGGCGGCCCGTGGCAGCGGAACTTCAGCAGGATGTTGTGCTTCAGGTCCACCGACATGAAAGGGCCCACGTTCTTCGGGCTGCCCAGGTTAAATTCCACCAGATCTGAAAGGCCAGGAGCAAGCGTTAGCAAAAGACTAAGTGTTGTAGTGCACTTTTATATTTTATAATACTTTGAAGTAGCTTTGTTTTGTATCCCCATATTTTTCCCAAATGGTTTATCCCAGACTGTACACTCCTCCCTTTACCTGTGTTATCCCTCTCCCGGGATGAGATCATCCCCAAACCCCCACCCTGGCTCTCTGTCAATCACTCAGCATCCCATCCCTCCATCTAGAAGCTTCAGTCCAGGTCGTCGAGTGATCAGCCAGAGGCCAGGGGTCAGCCCCCCAAGCCTTGCCCCATACGCTGTCCTAAATGTCCATCCCCCAGTACACACCCCTTAGAGTCACTTATTGGTTGGTAAAATGTTATCTACTTTTGGTTTCCACCTCCCTTTAAACGTAACCTTGGCACATCTCCCAGGGCTCTCGGCAGGAGGCCCCTGAGGTGCAGAAGCTCCTTTGGGATCCTAATAAAACCTTGGATTAACCCCTGCTAAGTGTCGGCCCTTTCTCTTCTGCCGATGTCTCTGGTGTCTCTTGTGCTGCAAAGGCAACCAGCCCAGGTGCCCTCAGCACCCTCGGGGCACACACAGACAGTGTCTCCCTGCCAGCCCAGGTGCTCTCAGTACCCTCGGGGCACACACAGAGAGTGTCTCCCTGCCAGCCCAGGTGCCCTCAGCACCCTCGGGGCACACACAGACAGTGTCTCCCTGCCAGCCCAGGTGCCCTCAGCACCCTCGGGGCACACACAGACAGTGTCTCCCCCCAGCCCAGGTGCCCTCAGCACCCTCGGGGCACACACAGAGAGTGTCTCCCTGCCAGCCCAGGTGCCCTCAGCACCCTCGGAGCACACACAGACAGTGTCTCCCTGCCAGCCCAGGTGCCCTCAGCGCCCTCGGGGCACACACAGAGAGTGTCTCCCTGCCAGCCCAGGTGCCCTCAGCACCCTCGGGGCACACACACACAGTGTCTCCCCCCAGCCCAGGTGCCCTCAGTACCCTCGGGGCACACACAGACAGTGTCTCCCTGCCAGCCCAGGTGCCCTCAGCACCCTCGGGGCACACACAGACAGTGTCTCCCTGCTGTCAGCCCAGGTGCCCTCAGCACCCTCGGGGCACACACAGAGAGTGTCTCCCTGCTGCCAGCCCAGGTGCCCTCAGCACCCTCGGGGCACACACAGACAGTGTCTCCCCCCAGCCCAGGTGCCCTCAGCACCCTCAGGGCACACACAGACAGTGTCTCCCTGTCAGCCCAGGTGCCCTCAGTACCCTCGGGGCACACACAGACAGTGTCTCCCCGCTGTCGGCCGTGTCAGGGCTGCCCCCCGGTGTCTGCCGACTCGGGACTGGCCCAGGGTTCCTGAGAGGCTCGCAGAGGGACAGAGACAACTAAGAACTTCAAGCTGTCAACAAGATGCTTGGACCACAGGGCAAAGCAGAAGTAGACAAGAAAACCTGAACATATTTCAAAGAACTCTAAAACTAAACAGAAGGTGAGCATCATTTTTCAGAGTGGAGTTCATGGGTGTTGAAATCTGCAGGACAGCACATTTGGATTTCATAAGGCTGTCAATGCCTTTTCCAAGTTTCCCAAGCTATTTCCTTCTCTCTAGCAAAAAATAAATTTTCCAAATACTCAGTGTTACTCTCTGAATCCAGGGTTCACAAGAACCCTTCTAGCAATTTTAGGACTCCATTAAATTTAAAGACTATTTCAAGTTGTAGGAATTAAGGCAGCTCAAAGACTGTATTCCAACACAACTGAAGTGGTTCAGAGGAAAGGGATGAGTGAGGCAGGAATATTTAATTTTCTACTGAAGTTCTTCTACTTAAGTAACTTGAATAATGAAAAGGGCCCCAAAACCTATAAATAGCAATGGAGGTAATTTGCTACTTCATTCCAAAATCTCTCCTGTGACTAGGATGCTGCAAGACCTTACAGAGGCAACCCAAGTGATTTCCTGCTGCCTTAACTCATGAGCACAGCAGCAGTCCTGTTACAAGGACAACTTTGCAGATACCTGGTGGCCCCATTTACAAGGCCTACATGTTTTCAGTGTCTGCTCAAACATTTGGCTGTCTGCCAGGGCTTCTGATGAGGTTTTGTCTTTCCTCTTCCTTTGTTTTTGTCACTGTCACTCAGTAAAACCAGCTCTGTGTCTGAGGTATGAGAAATAAGGCTTTGTAAAGGTCCTTAAAGCTAATAACAAAGCTAAAATTACCTGGAACAAATGCTGTCAAATATTCAAACCACTGCCTTATTGTAGAGTCTCCAAACAAGTGGATTACTTTTCCTTGTAAGCACTCAGTTATATCCTCTGATTTGTTAAAATTATGGATCCAATGTGTTCTGGACCTCCACTGGTCTTCATAATAATAACCAGAAGGGGAAGCTGTGGGATCTTCAGCTCTCCCCATACTGCTTGAATCTGGAAGAGAAAAATCCTTTGAAATTAACATGCAACCAAAACAGCCTCCATAATCTTCACTGACATGTAGTCAGCGACTGCTGACAAGAGCTGGGTGGCCGATTATAGTTCAACTTGGTTTAAATTAAATGGTACCTCTGCCGCTAATGTAAAAACGTATCTGCCACTTTCCTCTGTGCACTGGAAGCGCTCAGTGGCGGGTGTTTGCCCGGCAGAAGGAGCGGAGGCAGGAGCCCGGCGGAGCATCCTCCCCGTTCCGCCGCCGAAGGAGCGGAGGCCGGAGCCCGGCGGAGCATCCTCCCCGTCCCGCTGCAGAAGGAGCGGAGGCAGGAGCCCGGCGGAGCATCCTCCCGTCCCGCTGCAGAAGGAGCGGAGGCAGGAGCCCGGCGGAGCATCCTCCCCGTCCCGCTGCAGAAGGAGCGGAGGCAGGAGCCCGGCGGAGCATCCTCCCCGTCCCGCTGCAGAAGGAGCGGAGGCAGGGGCCCGGCGGAGCATCCTCCCCGTCCCGCTGCAGAAGGAGCGGAGGCCGCCCTGCCGCGGCGCGCTGCTGCCCTCCAGCGGCCGGTCCGCGCACGGCAGCGCTGCTCGGCGGGGACACCGACCCGCGGGGACAGCCTGGCAAACACCCAGAGAAATATCCAACAAACCCGAAACAAACCCACAAAACCCCCAAACAGACCGAAACAGACCCCAGAAAAACTACTCCTACGGAATAACACATACCTCGGCACTATAGAAGAGTTAAGTCTGAACCATAAGGCCTCCAAAGCTAGAAAATGCCAGAATTGCAGCTATGACCAAAAATGGTGTATGTGCCATTTGAATAGGATAACTAAGAGAGTCCCTAATTCCGTGGATTTCGTACTTTATCTCTGCTATCCAGCCCCCTCCCCATTTACTGCATGGGACAGGCAGCTCCCTGAGGGGCAACTACACATCAGGGAATCTCTGCTCCATAGGATGCCCTTTTAACTTGCAGAAGTTGAGTAATACCTTGCAAGCAAAGGTATCAGGAAGAGATGCAATCTCATAACCATGCAATCTCATGGTTATGTCAGCTAAATATTGCCATATTTCTCTTAGTAACCAGAGTGATATTGGTACATCAAAGTTCTGTAAGGCTGTTTCAGGTTCCTCCTTTGCCATTTGTATTTAAATACCTCAGCTGAACAAGCATGGAGATCTTCCCTGGCACAAACACCAGCTGCATGGAGCAGATACTTCCAGCTGTTTAAACACTTCTACTCACCTTGGTGTGGGGACTGCTAAGAACAGTCCATGCCCTGTCATAACTTACAGCTGTTTGATAAAGCACACCTTGCCATGGCCAAAATCATGCCAGGGACTGTTTGAATGATGCAAAAGTACAAGCACTGGAATTCCAGGGCCCAAAAGCATCCTCTGATAGATGCTTCATTATAACACAGATAGAGCCAACCATAACCATCTTTCCTAATAAGCATTTTTAATTGCTCTTTTTCTATTCAATATCCTCTGCATGTTGTGTTAGAGGATGTTAACCTCCTTAGACCTCACAGGGACACTAAAAAGCAAACTACTATATAATCACATTTGTATAACACAAATAATATAATCACAATTACCACAGAACAAAGCCATCAGAAAATTCTATCTCTGGATGATTCTTTAAATCTGACTGCAGGAACAAGGAAGAAAACAAACCCCTAGCTAATAATGTGAACTCATCTAATATTTATTAACAGGTGAAAGGAAAAAAAAAAGCCTTCACATGATCATGTAGTTAAAGACTAACTCATAATGTGAATTCCCAACTTGAGTTTGTTAGATTCTAAGCTTTGATGCAAAAGCAATTCAATTATTTACCTTTTAGATGGATACTTTTATATATATATAAGAGTGGTACTAGAACAACTTGTTGGTGCCCCATAGTAAATCAAGTCTGTGTATAGTATCATACCAGTTTTGGCCTAGAATTCAGAATTGGCCCTTATTTTATAAAAGAGAATAAAAGCTCCAATCTGAAGTTAAAAAACAAAGATAGAAATAAAAACTTGTATTTCAGAAAATGTTTTTAAAAACTTGATCTACATTTACCACCGTACAGAAAAACCTGTACAAAAAGAACAACAGCAGAACAAAGAGTTTGTGTGTATCATCAGTCCTAACCAATCCACACATTCACAAGCATTATACCAATGAGTTCCGTTTATTTATTCAGAGACTGCTGTACTTGGAAGGAATTTCCCTGAGGAAATGTGCTATGCCTATCAACACTTTTTAACCCAGCATTAATTGTCAGGACATTATAAGCAGGCTTTGATCATTCTTAGCTCCTGGAAGAAGGGTGACAATCAAATTTTGAATTTGCAGCAGTTTCTGCCAGGAACCATACAGGATGAAAAAAGCAACAGAAACATATCAGCTAAAGGATCTGGACAAAGAAAAGAGGTGGAGGGTAAAATGCTGCAAACCTAGTAGCAGAACTGTATTTTTTTAGTGAACAGTAAAACTAAAAGCAAGAAATGCTCTAAGTCGCCTTCCATTCAGACTTTATTGCTCAGGTCAGTAACTCTACCTTAAAAGTCTCTTATGACCTTATGAAAAACAAATATGAAAAGTTTTCATTTAAGAAATAATTCACTGTGTATCACATTTTATGCAGACTTTTTAGAAGCATAAAAAACTTGCCTTTGGATATGAATGAGATAAAATCTGAGTTAATTTTAGTACAGACTGTCTTTGTTCTGTTCTTAGAAAGGGCACAGAACAATTAGGTTCTGGTCCAGAACTGTAGATTCTGACATCCTGTGGTAACACAAATTATAGTAATACTTAAATGCAAGTTATCAAAATCTGTTCGACAACATTCTTAACAAAGAAAGAAATTAAGAAACACCACACAGCTGTTTTCATTAGATTGAGAGTTTGGTAAGCAGTTACTCTAAGACATTTTACACTGTGAGTAAATGCTAGGAGAAATAAAAGACATTTTTGGCAAGAGAACAAAGTACTCTCTTCTTTTGATTTCTTCTTTTGCTAATAATCCCATTTATCTATGTAATTTCAGAAAAAAAAATCACTATTTCTGAACCTGTATTAAAGTTAATACCCAAAAGCCTTCATCATCTCAATAGAAATCTGATACTGACTTTTTTGCCATGCTAAAAAAACCCCTAAATTATTATTTGATGCCTGTCGTTCTTTTTATAAATTAAATTATGAATTACCAACAAGAATCTTAAGCAGTTCACCTTACCTGTAAATGCCTTGGGCTTTACAATGACTGAATCAGGTCCACTGGAGAGTATTGGCCTTTTGATATTCACGTCACTTCAACAAAAAATGAACACAGCAATATTTGTAAAAGTTACTGTGAAACTTGGAGGTAATATTAATCTTTTTTTTTTTCTTACTCCACTTCAAATAAGCACACAGTACTATGAATTTTTACTCTAAGTTTACTCTACTTCCTACAGCTGAATTCTTTCCACATTTATTTTGAGACTACCGTTGCTATTCTCGATCCAAATTCAAAATTTCATGGCACTGACACAAATCTTGTGCAAGCTTGTACTGACACAAATCTCAATAAAGCAATCAAGCTGTCAGAGGTCTGCAGGAAGCTTTTGGGGATTTGCCCCAAAGATGTTCCCAGCTTGCAGAACTTGTGGGGACAACCACTGCAAGGGTACAGGGCTACAGCAGCAGCTCCCAGCTGACTAATACTGAGATCTTGTTCTGTCTTTTGCTACTGTTTTGAAGAGAATCCTTGTCTATTTTTTTTTCCCTCCATTTAAGAAATATATTATCTGGAATTTCTTTAAGCCACTTCGGTCAAGGATCTCAGAGCTGAATGAAACAAACAAACAAATAAACAATCAAAACTAAATCAAGAAAAACACCTTTTCCATCCCCATATGGAAACATCACCATAATAAATATAAGCTATATTTTACAGGTGGACTGGCAGAGACACAAAGTCAAAAGACCCATTTACAGACTTGATATGGAAGAGCCAAAAAAACCCCACTGATGCTTACTTTTTATTTCTGGTCTTGGTTATGAACATGCACACATACTTTCCTAAATTACACTATTTGGAGCTGCTACCCTAAAATCTTTCCCAATTTAGACATCAAGTGAACATAGTGCCAAAAGACTTCCCTACAACATCTTTGTTGGAGAGCAAGGCATTAGCCTACATCTACAACTCTGACACTACCCAGTAACTAACTATCTAAATTCAGCTGTGCAATTTCATACAGAAGCAGTTCTGTCACACTTACGCAGGCAATAAGAGATGGTTTGGGGTTTTTTTAATGCCGAATGCAGAAATAAAATATGACTGTGAAACTAATTTAGTTTGACACTTGAAATAACATGCACAGATCATTTCCATTTGCATGGGTATTGCTCAGCAATTTGTTCTACCAGGTGTTTCCTTTATGAAAATTGTTTATAAGATTTGAAAGTTATATTAGTGACAAGGAACACATTTAAGACAATTTTTGATTAGGACAAAAACAATTGGTAATTTCTGTAAAAACGAGCCTAAAACCCAGATCCTTTTTGAATAGTTTAGATTTGAACAAAAATACTTCTCAAAGCATTGTTATTAATATTGCAAGTGCAGGTATGGAAACAGAAAATAAGGAAAAAGTCCCCCAGCTGTTTCCACCAGCTTTAGACATCATGCTCTTGTGAAATTCAGTAAGGTTGAATTCAAAGCACAGAAAGAGAACTACATGGCAAGTTTAAGATTGCTGTCTAAGATTCTTGCACTGCTGAATGGAGGGGAACAAACTATTCAACAACTAACACCAAACACCTGGTCCCGCAGTTACACTCCTTCTCTAAGGTATGTGTCATATTTAAGCAATAGGCTAACATTTGTATGAAAAAAACCAAACAAAACTACTTGACTGAATATATATAAATCGAACAACATACAAACCTTTGGAAAAAGAGACTTTCCTCTTGTGTCAGAAGACCTTTCAGATATCCACCTTTGGCATGGTTGATTCGGCTGGCACAGGACAGTTTCCGAGGCTTGTAACAGAACCATGGCTCACCCGTGTAGAGATCTGTGAAGTTACAGACTGGGAGACCTGCAGGCAAGCAAACGTTGCACTCTGTAGTCTCTGAATACCTCCCAGACTTGAAGGAGCTTTTGAAATAGACTCTGTCCGGCCTTTCCTCTCGCAAACGCAGGAGGACTTGGATGGCTTCACTCGGATGGACAAGTGACACAGAAACTTTGACCTCTCCTGGCCAAAGCAAGGTAAAGAAGACTTTGTAAAGGCCATTGTGGCAATCTACAATCCTTCCTGCTGCTCCAGCTTTCAGGCCAGGAGAGTGAATTCGTGCTTGTAAATAGTCTCCACCATACTGCTTGGGTTTTCCTTGGAAGTCCTTCATACGAACAAGTACCTCCAACTGATCACCCACCTTGAAGAACTTGCTGGGTTTCACAATCACAAAGTCACTCTGTGTGGGATCAGTGCTCTGTGCAAAGGGGATTTTGCCATCAGGGGGCTTTGGCCACTGTATTGCAGCAAGCAAGGATTCCTGCTCTGCTTGTTCCCGTTTGGACAAGGTCTGCTCCGTGTACCCACAGTAAGGCTTCCTGGTGGTTTTGGCTGTCTGGGACAGAGAATGCTGGACATTGTTTTCTGTTATCCAATTCGATCCTGAAACTGTGTCATCATCCAGGTGCTGGGGAGAAAAAGATTACCTGAAGCTGTGCTGTGAAATGAAACACTGGGAATAATGGATGCTTTGTTGGGAAATGGTCCCAAGAACTGGGCTTTGCTTAACAGACCTTTGAAGCTGACCAAATGAATCAACTTCACTAGAAGACCCAAGTCTGTTACTTTGACCATGAGATTTCTAAGCTGTAGTTATCCTGCTTTGGCAAACAAGCATTTAAAGAGCATACATCCAATGCATGGCAGTGTTTCAGCTACCAGTACACTCTCCAAATATCAGCAATGTGAAAAAAAATGACAAAAGGTGTCACAGACACATTTTATGAAAAATCCTTTTGCTAGGATTTTTTTCTTCTGAGAAGCTGAGAGGCCTCAGAAATGACATGTAAACAATAATTATCTGCTGCTGTGGAATGCAACAGGTGCATCTGTGATTGGTCGAGGTGGTTGTTTTTAATTAATGGCCAACCACAGTCAGCTGGCTCAGACTCTCTGAGAGTCATGAGCTTTTATTATTCATTACTTTCTATTCCTTGTTAGCCTTCTGATGAAATCCTTTCTTCTATTCTTTTAGTATAGTTCTAATATATCGTTTTCTTTTAATATAATATATATCATAAAATAATAAATCAGCCTTCTGAAACATGGAGTCAAGATTCTCATCTCTTCCCTCGTCCTGGACCCTGCGAACACCCCCACAAAAATAAATTATAACTCATGTTTCCTTTTCTTCTGCAGTAACATTTTAGCCTTGGAGCACCATGGGTTCTAATAGCTGCTCCATGTAATGCAGGGAAATAGGTTTTCTTTGAGATGTTACACTGCAGGTTAAGCTGATGCACCCCTGCACATGCCTTCCAGAGAGGCTTGCTGCATGTGGCAGTTGCACTCATTTATCTGGTCACTCTCACATCTCTTCTTGGCTAATTATCTGAAGTGCATGTTTCCTCATTGTGTACACATTAAAAGAAATAAAAGAACAAAAGCCAGATCCTCCTGGGACAATGAATTCATGAGCCAGCTGGCAAGTAGAATAGTGCAGGACAAGCTAGGACTAAACAGGCAAAAAACCTGCTTGTTTATTTAGAAGATTTTAAAATCTATATACAGCTGCTTCTAGCACCAAATGAAACAGCAAGCAAAGCATCCCCTAATCACACAAGAGTTTATAAATTAAAATACTTAAATACAAAACTAAACTAAGAGAGGGGGCTTCTGCTGCAACTTGATAAAACTGTATTTTGTGCAAAAATATCTGTGTCCAAAGCTGTATTTGCATGCAAATGACTGCAAATACCATCTTCTTTATGACATCACATAATTTTGCAGGTTTGCATTAGGAAAATTTTAAAAATAGCACAGTCTAAGACTCCAGAGGTACCCATGAGATTTATAATCAGCAAATTAAGAAAAACCCCTTAAAATACACACAAAATCAGCAGTTAATGACCAATTAATTACCAGGTATATGTAGTAGAATTTATCCATAGTTCTATTTCATAAAGAAGGAAAATAGTCTTTCAAGCAAAGATTAAAATTATATATACAGTGTACCATTCACATAGCATCAGATGATATGCTCATTTAGATTTGAAAGATTGCTAAAAATCCAAATTACATTATTTGAAATCTTTAAAAATATCATTGTACTTACCAATACCTCAGTGTTTTCCATTTACTTCCTCCTTAACTAACTACTCACTACTAACTACTTTTAAATGTCTTGTACTAAAATCACAACACTCATATTAAAGCCTTATTCATTGTTATAAACCTTTCTTAGGCCATGGAAATATCAGCAGTGTCTTAAAACCATTTGAACCACACTGAGATTCAACATACTTATTCAGAAGAAAGGTAAACCTAACAAGCAATAAAAACATACAGGCTTTTGAAGTCTGTGACATAAATTGGTTTTGATCAGCTTTAGAGAAAAGAGGATGAGCACAGGAGGATGTAGGACGGATACACAAAATCTTTGTTTGATATCCAAGTTAACTATAAAACCTGAAACTGTAAATTGCTACACTGTAGCTCTAAAACATAATTGACATATACCCATCTATATACTAGATGTTAACATCACAATAGAAGCTTTTGCTTCTGTTTTATAGTCCCACCCAGGATTTAATAAATTTTCCCTGAAGGCAATAATTCATAATTATTTTTGTTTTCCATCACAGCAAGCCAAGCTGCAGATGTATGCTGCACATTACTTTTATTAGTCCTGTAAATTTCAGCCAAAGCTGAGAGTGAATCTCAGGCACAGTTCTACTTTAAATCTTGCCTACATGCACTATTGAATTAAGCCAAGTTTCTATTTTTGGATACCTTCACAACTTCTTCCCTTCACTTGCTCATGCATAAATATATACATATATATATATATATATATATATATATATATATAACAGAAAATACTGCATGGAAATATTTTTAAAAGTTTGCTATATATTTTGATGCATCCAATAAGCCAGCAACAATGTCTCAGCAAAAATATTTATGTACTCCTAAAGAGGAGTGGAAAGGGAGAATATGTGTTAGGATTAATTGCTGTTTTCAGTGTAAGTTCCCAAGAGAAAGTTTCTGGTTTTCAGTTGGTTCTTCAATGGTTGGCGGACATGGGAAAAACAAATCCTTTCAAATTAAGAAGAGATGGTCATCTAAGACAGCTTAAAAACTGATGTATCCCTAATTTTAATTTTCCATAAATTTCCTCAGTGCTTTTAACCCAGTCTTTCTGTCAGAGATGTAGAGATGCCATTTCTGGCCCAGCTAGGCTTTCTGAAGTCTTTCCAAATGCATACCCATACCTTTCAGTGAGAGAGGGTGCAGAGAACACCAAGCCAACAAACTCATTCAGAAAACAGAATATGGTTGATTGCTCCAAATCAATCCACCTACACAGACTTTTAGCAGAGCATAAGGCCAAAGCTCTTCACTTGTATGCAGCTGAGAACAAGGACATGCACTGTCACTTCAAGATCTCCAGGTTATGTCCCCCTAAGCAGAATAGATCATACCACAAATACTTCCTCAGTCTATCTTCAAAGGGCCTGAGGGGGAAGCTCCATGAAGGTAAAAGCAGAGCATCAACATCCTGAGGAGCATTCTTTCTCCAGCATCTTTGTTCATCTTTACAGCCCTCTTTCAAGCCTAACCAGGACCCTGTATTGTTGCAGAATTAGAAGCTTATGTGTGAAAATAACCTAGACCATGTATGCTATTCACAGAATAAAATATTGCACAGATTCTCCCTGCCAGTAAAGGCAGAAAAAGCCTGAGAGTCCATTAATACACCAAAGATCCCTGACTGGAATATAAAAGCTTTCCAAACCATCTTCCTTTCTTAAGTGCTTCCCAGGCTCAGCTCCAAACAAGTACTTAAGTTCTCCAGCCCCTACGGATACACAAGGCCTGCTCTGAGGTAAATAATTAGCTGAGTTTGTCCCCACTTCATTTCCTACTCCCTCTTGGCATTTCCAAGTCTCTCTGGCTCCTCTCTGTCATCATACTGAGACTGTGCAGAATGGAGGGCTTTCTATTGTAGTTAGTAGCTAAACTAAACAGAATTCCTTTATGAAAAGCAGATAGAGAGGATTTCTCAAGAGTGCTCTTCCTTTATGACACATTCTTTTAGTGTTGATTACAGGCTCCATGTTGGATAACACGTGCTTTGCTTATTTCCATGTATACCCCATTCAAGGTGTCATGTATTTTAAGTGCAAACCCATTGCTTGCTGAGTTTGAGCGGTTTTTGTTTGTGTGGGAGGAGTTTGTTTAGGTTTTTTGGGTTTTTTTTCCTACCTATCTTTTTTTTTTTTAATTTACTGCATTTTGAAGCTAAGCAGAACCCAAATGTGACCACAAAGTAATTTAATGGCTATCTGCCAAGTAACACAGGCAGGACAGAAGAGATTACATGTCAGTTAAGCACAAATAAATCCACTAGCAGTTCCTGCATTAGAGATGTCATAAAAGGGGAAAAAAGGAAAATGTATTTTGATGAGAATTAATGGAAGTTTCAGCTCATCTCCTCAGCTTTTGGCATTCTCACCATCAACTAATCAAACATTAGGTATACCATATAGATTAACCCAGGCAATAATGCTCTCAAAGATACTCTAGATGAGTCACAGAGTACTTGGGAAGATCTGCAATCAACACCTGTCCTCAGTTAAACACCACGGTGTAGGTGGCTGATGAAAACATTGAGTATTTCCATGGCTGCTGAAAAAGGGGAACTCCCCCTCAAATCCCAGTATCTTCCACCAGCTGTTAACTCCTGCTTTGGCCTCAACAGCTGCTGGAAACCTGCCTAAATCACTGTCACTAGAACAGGAAACAACACAGGAGATTCCCAGGCAACAGGCACAGTGGGGAAATAAAAGCTCCAGGAGACAGCATCTGAATCTGAACAAATACCAATTCCTGAAAGGTCAGTCATCTTATATTCAGTAATTTTACACTCCAGGTACTTTATTTGTTGTCTATGACAGATATGAAATCAGTTCTCTATCATTACCATCTCACAGCACTGAAGGGCTGCTAAACTACTCTAAGTGTCAAAGCCAGTCCTCAAAAGCCATCACCTGACAGTCAAATGTTCCAGAAATAATTGGAATTGGAATAAGATAAAGTTATCTTTTGTAGGCACCTGCAGTTTAGCAGCAAGAATTTAAAACTTTGTTACACAGTTCTTTTGCTCACTCTCAGCTATCTGATTTCATACTCTGTCCTGGCAAGAAACTTACCTTCTCCTCTCTCTTCTAGGGGCTTGTAAATAAAATAGCACTCACAACCAATCCCAAAGTGGTTCTGTCACCCCAAAGGTCACTGGTACAAATACACAATCCCTCCTGCATCCTGAGAGCATGATGTCTGGGCAACATCCTGATACTTCACAAAAAATTGCACATTTTATCTGTCTGGCTATAGTCACAGAAAAAAAAATCTAATAAAATAAACACACATTTCTTCTGGTACTATATAATCAACTATGTGACCTCAAAGGAATAGTTATTCCATTAAAAAAAGCAAAGTAAATAATAAGCAGGCTACCAAACCTTTTGTGGACAGCTTGTTGGGTTTTTTAAACACAAGAAAAGTAAAAATCTGACATGGGTATGACTGTTGGGAGGATGTCATTAGTAGTATAAGAAATTAAGAGGAAACATTCCAACATGAAAAGGTATAAAATCCTAAAGCAAAACAGAAGGGACACCGGTTGACAATTGCCTTAGATCTTGAGCTTTAACCAGCTAGGATGATTTAGGGATGAGAAGTATGTCTGATGCATTTACAAACACATTCTCAATAGTAACCAACAATAAGCTCTCCTTCCAAAGCCTGAACAGATTTGGTTACAGATATTCTGTGAAAGTGTTATAAGATTTTTTCTGGCTTTGATCTCTGACTGAAAAGAATCAGCATAAATGCCTATATTAGACTGCCTGGAAAACTGAGCCAAGACAAATACAGGAGCAGGTCCATTCAGAAAAGTCATGTCAACAGAAGGGGTTAGAGTTGCATGTTATAGTGTAAAGATTTATCAGGAACAAAATACTTAACTGAGGTTAGAATAGCAGATATGTAAAGGGCAACAAAGCCACAAAGAAACTTATCATGGACAATGGCCAGAAAAAGCACAGAGTGAACACTCAACCTGCATTTTCCATTTCACTCTCAAAGCACTGCCAGAGAACTTTTCTCTAAGAAATGTAATTTTAAAATGGAAAGAAAACAGTTTAAGATTCTAAATATCAACACTCCTCAGGCAACATCCTAGGTCAAAACCCAAAACAAAATAAAACCACAAAAAGAGAAAACAAAAGCTACCTCCTACAAACAAAATGGATCATGCTAACTTGAACCAAAAGTCCATCAAACACAATATTTTGATTGCCAATAGTTTCCAACAGCAGGTATATAGGAAAACAGACTGAACATGCTGTGCCATTTCCTCCTGTAGACTTAACACACTTTTTAGCCCTTTATGGTTTAGATTTCTTAAACACTAGGGTAAATATCTTAAGATCTAGTACCCCCAATGGACTTTTCTTCTGTGCATTCATCCAGTTTTTGAATATATACATTTAGTAACTACAAAGACTTACTGCAAAAGCTTCTGCAGCTTTGCTGCAATCCTTAATAAAATATCCCTGCTTCCTTTAAAATCAGCTGCTGCAGTTTCTATTTAATGTGCCCACAAGTACTGGAATATGTAACACTCATTCTTCAGTTATTGATCCTGAATCACTTGTAGTTTTAGACTTCCCAAACATCTTCCTTACCCTTACATGATCCTCTTCCAATTCAACTGTATTTTGTGTGGAGTGAGGGGGCTTTACAGCCCCTCTTTTGGATCATTTCATTTGGGCATCACCAGCCAGGAGGAAGGAAGATTCTGCACACAGCATATACACAACTTAAAAGCATAAAGCACTTACTGACTGGCTGGCATGTATGAAGAACAGCTATAATTTAACAAGGTGTTACCTAATTACCATGCTCATCCACCAAATGCAGCACTGGAATGCCTGGCCATGCAGGCAGCCAGAGGGCAGGGTCAGCCTCCAGGGCTCCTGAAGACAGATCCTCATCCTCCTTGACTTTAATCTGGAGTTACTGACTAAGCAGTTTGAAAGTACCTCTGCACTGAAGCAAGAAGTAAAATGAAGAAATATGCAAGACAGATACAGCAGAGGGGAAAAAGGGAAAGATAAACAAAAATTGCATCAGACAGGCTGGAGATGAACAAGCTAGTAACTGCTCTTCAGAAAAGACCTAGGGATTCCAGGAGACAGCAAACTCACTGTGTGTCAGCAGCACAGCATTGTAGCAAAGAATGAACAAGCTCCTAACCAGATGATTGAGCAAAGTTAGAGTTCTCCTCAACTTGACCATGGTGAAGCCACACCTAGAACACTGTGTCTGGCTTTTGGACAACCCATGCCAGAGTAAAGCTGGCAAGACTAGCTAAGAACCCTTGAGATGCTTAGGGAACTGGAATGACACTAAGGGAACCAAAGCATCTTTTTTTAATTCTAGAGAAGACCAAAAGGGAACCTAACGGCAGTCTTTCACTAACCACAGGGGAGTCACAGAGGAACTGGAGTTACATTCTAATAGGATAAAAGGTTGCACTTAAGGCAAACATTCTTCCCTCTAAGAGGGATGCAGCATTCTAACAGGCTGCCTAGGTAGGTTGTGAAATATGAGTGTCTTTGAATATGGTCAAAAGTCAAAATACCCTGTTGCAATCCAAACTAACTCTGATGTCAGTCTGTTTAGGAGGGTGTTGAATTAAATACCTCCAGACATACCTTCAACTATGAATTTTCTGTGATTCCTATTTATAGCTAAGTGCTGTCAGTCAGACAATTCTAACCTCACACTCAAAAGCCCATAATGTTGCTCAAGCCATCTCGGAGAAGAAACAGGTTCCACTTACCTCTAACTGAAAAAAGTTATGGACCAGCACCACGACAGCCAGCACTGCCATGAGCAGGCAGAAGAGCTGCAGCCTGAACGAGTCACGCCACATGGTCCATCCGTGCCTTTCCCTCCCATGTTACACATTGCCGTGGCTTCCATTCGCCCCAAACGTGAATGTCATTTCGTCTCAGCAGGGCACGAGAGAATTCAGCTGGCTTCCACTTCATTCCTGCAAGTGCATTTACAAAAACTGTACTAAGTCTCAGAAAGTTACTGGAACTAGCCAAGTTTTGCACTGAAAGTTTACAAATGGTGGGGCAATAACTAGTACAACAGAACAGTCAACACAGATTATTTTTGTGGAACTAATATGAACAGCATTATCTATCATGTTACATAATTTTCTGCCAAAGCAAACCCTTATCATAAAGCTGGTCTCACCTGCAGTGGATACCAAAAAAAAGGGCAAAAGAAGAATGCAAGATTTCATTTAGGCAATCAAAAAGACCAAAACAAATTACCACGATCCTATTTATCTGTTAGGCCACACCATCACCGTCCAGACTGAAACAATAATTTGTGGGTTTGGACATTTCACGTTAACTTTTATAGCAGAAACTTGTGGGTTTAGACTTCTCTCATTTACCTGTTTACACATTCCATTAAGTTGTTATTAAACACTGGTGTCTGAAACAAATTTGGATAAGTAAGGTAAAACTTACTTCCTCCAGTTTTCTGCTTGGGAAGAGGGGGAAAATAAATCAACTGTAGCATTAAAGAGGAGATACCTAAGAGATTGAAAGCACTAAAATTTAACTTCATGCACATCTATAACATTACATTACATCTTCCCTGTTTTGCTTTTTTATCATTGCTTTTATCTCAGGCACTCATATGCAGCTCTAAAAAATAAAAAAAATAAACTTTTTGAAAGAATACAATGTGTTGGGATTTGGTGTTTCTGGTTCTTTAAATCTAATAATAGTACTGTCTTTCATAAACTTTAACTTTCATACAATATCATTCCTTTAAGGTTGCTTGATGACTGATCTGCTATAAAATCACAGACTTTACAGCCACTGATAAAGTTCTCAATGCTTGCTCAGATTGACTCTTAAACCTTCCTTTCTTTCTGAGAAGGACAATTTTGATGCAGTCTTTTTGCAAACAAAAAGGGTACTGTTCTTGCAGAAGCTCTAAACTTGGAAACAGAAAACAGATGGCAAGGAGAGACACTCAAAAGACACCAATCTCTCCAAACCAAACATCCTCAAAGCAGCATTACTCATACAACCATGCACCAAGTGCAACAACATAATCAAATGATTACATAAACTGGGTATAACTTTCCATTAATAGTATAACTGAGAATTTATACAATTAAGATATAATACATAGTACCTATAGTTTTAAGACTATATGAAAAATGCTGTGTAAATTTAAATGAAACACAATGATACATTAAATATCAAGATTAAAAAATTATTTATCAAATGAATACAGGCTAGAAAACTGAAATACATTACTGGCACAACCAGGACAGCCTCAAAATAGACCACACATCAAATTGCTTTACAAGGATTATAGGGATTATAACTTCAAATGCTTTGCTGAGAATTAGAGAGATTGCATTTCTGACCAATGAACTAGCATTGAAAGAGCAAGACATCCGTTAAAGTGAAAGTATAAAAATGCCAAAAAAAACACAGCTTTGTCGGAACAGTTCTGCGCTAATATGAAATTTGCATAAAACAGCAGCTTGGGTCATAAATTGATACTAAATATACCTAGAGTACATGAAAATGCTAATTTAAGGACATATATGTCCATTTGAGGAAGAAAAACAAATACAATAGACAAAACCAGAATTTTCAATTGTTGCTGAGAATTCTTTCCACATGACTGAAAAGCAGAAGACATTGAAAATGTAATGTAATTTCATATGCCTAAAATTTCAGATGCCTAAAAATACCACAAACACTGTTCCATAGTTTTTTTTTTTTTAATTTTCTGTATTCTGTAGATGTCACATGCCCTAAAACATTTAAATGTACGTGTTTAGAGCTTTCTTTATGCTAAAGGCTTACTATACTTCCAGTTTCATCACAGTTGGTGAACAATTGATCCCATTCATTTTTTGTATAAGGGAAGCCCATAAATACACCAAAAAGCCTTAGGACTTACCCTACTCCTGAAATGTTCTCTGAAGCCATCCACACAAAAGGCCAACAACCTTGGAAACAATACATTGAAACAATACATTGAAAAATAAATATATTTATAGAAATGCACACAAATATTTCTTAGTAAAATTTATACATTGGTGATTTGCTTACAGTGGCAACAAATAAAATGGCAGTTACAACTCTTTACCTGTAAAATCATTTTAGTTTCTACAATTACCCAAGGATTTTGTCGAAGTATTTTATTCTATTAAACTTCAATGCTGTGCACTTGAATTTTCTGCTATTTATTGCTAAGTATTACTTCTCTCAGCTTTGTTCCATGTTACCACAAGCCCCATTTTACCCAATGTTAAAAACAAAAACCGATTTAATGACATTTTTATGAATACGTCATTAAATTACGCCGCATGCTCCATTACAGGATTGTTACTTTGGGTTTTTTTACAAGTTGTCAATTACTGTCAGCTCTCTATCCCCACAGCTCTCTATCCAGCAGCGTTACAAACGCAGGTATGAGTGCAACCTCTCCAAATTCTGCCACGCAAATCTCCAAGGCACAGAGGAGCCGCTACCTGGCGATGCCCAAACCATATGTCACTGGGGCACAGGGGTTGATGCTCGCCTGGCTGCCAGCACGGAAAAGCAGATTTGCTGCTGTTTTCCGCAGATTCCGCCCTGGTCCCCGGGGCGCGGGGAGCTGGTGGCTGCCAGCCCGCTGATATCCCGGGGGCAGCGCCGCAGCCCCCGCGGAACACGGGACCGGACACGCACCCTCGGGCCAGGGACGGGGGCAGCGAGCAGGAAGCCCCGCTGCCGCCAGTGCGAACCGTACAGCTCCGCTTTATTTCTTCAAAGGTACTTTTAGGATGCCGCGGGACGGGCATCCCCGGGGAGCGGCACAAGGCAGTCCCAGCGTGCCCGGGGAGCGGCACAAGGCAGCCCCGGACCGGCAGGAAGCTCCTTCAGCCGCCGCCTCGCTGCGCCCTGAACGGCGCGGGCAGCGCGGCCCTGCGGGCGGGCGGACCCGGCCGCGGCCACGGGGATCGGAGCAGGGCACCCGTCAACCCCGGGACCCCGCACCCGCCTCCCGCCCCGGGCCTCCCCCAGCGGCCCCGAGCCCGCCGCCCTCCGGCTGCCCCGCCGGGCTTTCCTCCCCCCCGCTCCCCAGACGAGCCGCGCCAGGCCGCGCCGCCCGCGCCCCCTCACCGCAGCCCCCGGCGCTCCCCCGGGCCAGGCGGCGGCCTCGCCCCCGGCCCGGAGGCGCTGGCTGTAAAAGCCCGGCTCCCGCCGCCCCTCCCTCCTGCCCGCCTCTCACACAGCGGCAGCGGCCGCCACGCCTCCTCCCGGCCCGCCCCGATAGCGGCGCTGGCCCCGCCGCAGCTGCCGCAGCCTCTGTGCCGAGAAGGGTAAATGGAAAGGGAAACAGACACAAAACCCAACAAAAACAACGCCATCGTCCTTGTTATTTTGTGGCCACGGCAGGTGGAGCCTAGGAAAGCAGGATGTGGGAGGGTGGCGCGGAGCCAAGCGCTGTGGCCTGGGTAGCATCACCACGGTCCTGGGTAGCATCACCACGGTCCCCAGCCAAGGGAAAAGGCTCTGACACGAACCATCGCAGCTCAAACGCAGGAGAACGGAGCAGGAAGCAGCAGAGGCGGCGTCTTGGACAGAGAGAAGGTTGTGAAAGGAGAGCCTGGACCTAGAGCAGCTGCAGGGGCTGAGCGGGGGATGCAGGCACGGCCCAGCACAGCCGAACTGGGCAAACGCAGCTGCATTGGGGCAGGACTTCACGATGCTTGACGAGGACATGACACAGTCAGGGCTGAGCTTTGCACCCTGCACCAGAGCCGGATGGCAATTTCAATCTGCAGGACATCTGCAATTAGTTCTGTAAACGCTTGTAAACACTGCATAAGTTTGGGAATGCCAAAATATTCACATGCCAGAAGTTCTTTGTATGAGTACAGCTTAAGGGCTTAAGCTTATTTTTACTAAGGAATATGTGGGTTGCTTAAAACCAGAAACAAGACAGAGTAGCTGAAATATTCTTGTGAACACAGTATTTTAGCCATTAGAAAATGCCTACTTCTGTCTTCTACCCCAGCCATAGCTAATTTGAAGTGATTTTACCTCTATTTTTCTCCTTTCTGCATCTTACAACAGTGGTTACCTGGTAGAGATAGAAAGCAAAATCTCAACAGGCACCAGCTTTTATTTCTATTATACACTGTAGGTCAAGAATTGAAAGCCATCTGGCTGTACAAGCAGAACACATTAAAAAGACAGTATTTTGAAAGATAATTGGTACTGATTTTTTTCCCCTCTCAATACACAAAGTCTATCAGTTCTACAGCAGTCTCATTTCTCTCCACTCTTCCTTCCTGAGCCATGCAGTGCATCAGATTCCCTAAAAGCTCTGCAGCTCAACCTAAGGCAAAACTTGTGTGCCAAATGCCAAGCATTATCCATCTCTTAATATATCTGGAGTGATGTTGGGGGTGAAGGTTATGGAAGGTGACAACAGTGAGAAAAACTGTCACTTCTAAGGAAATAGGTACTGCTGTGCTATCTTTTGCCACATTTCACCTCCCCTCAGAGATGGGAAGTGATCCCCATATTATTTCTCTCTAGAAATTCTTCAGTTATCATTATAGTTAGTCTTGATAAAGGCCTAATAATGAATTAAAAATGCCTTTCTAATCTCTAACATGGTAAGTCCTTTTGCACAGAGGCCAGAAAACAATTACTCTGTGTTTGCCCCCATGCTCTACAAAAAGCCCCATATAAAAGGCTGTTTGGGTTATTTGAGAGTCAATGGCATTAGTGAGGTCTGTTCCACCTCATCACCATGCAACATCTAAATGTCATTAGTGCCAAAAGAAGTACAGCTTAAGCAGCTGTTGCTCACCTTACATCCCTCCTTGTTTATCACACCAGAAACACTTGCCAGTTATTTTGATTTGAGCACAGAAAACTGGATAATGAAAAATAATCAGATTTCCTTTTTTTTTTTTCAGAAGTATATGCAGTAAGATGAAGTTATGCTGGGCCCTTGGCCCCATTGCTCTTCTCTCTCTCATCTACAAAAATTCATCAATAAAACAGAGTATTCTTCATAATATATATGGGACTACTGAACCCATTCTTGATTATAGGCAAGTGTTGAGGATTGTTTTGGTTTGCCCTGAGGCAAATTAAAACACACTTTTGTGCTGAAGTATGGTGAGATTTAACAAACAATGCATTGGACAGTCTGCAAAGAGCACAACCCACACTGTTCCCTTTCTATAGACACCTTTGATCTGTCTCCTTTTGCTACATTACCCTTGTATCACTTCTCCAATCTTTTTTCCCTTCCACAATCATCCAGGTCTTGTACTTCTGCAGTCCTTAGAACAGCAAGTTTCACTCTCACCTTGCACACGAGTTCAGCGTGGCCCCTGGTTTCAGGCAGAACTGAAATTTAACTGTTGGAAAAACTCTTGCTGACCTGGTGCCATCCAGATGGTTTTCACCTCATCTAATGCTTTAAAGGGATAACGCTTTTGTTAGAAGAATCATCTTGCAGCTTCCTCAAATCCTTTTCTAAAAGGTTACAGAGAAGATTTCCTATAGCTATCAGCCTTTCCATGAACCTGCCCCAAGCAGCTGTGCTGCATTCCCACTCCCAGGGACAGGCAGGAAGGAACACAGGCCTCCATTTCTTCCAGGTGGCTCTGCTTACCTTTGGGACTAAGAGAAACTCTTCCTGGTCTTTTTTTCTACTTCTCCACCAGACAATGGACATGGCCACAGCCATCTCAGCCACGGGCTGCCCAGAATAGATTCTGCCAGTTTAACACTGACACTGCTACACCAAAAGAAGGAAAGCATCAAGCAGCTAGGAATATGAGAAAGCAGGAGAGATAAAGGCAGCTTATCTGTCCTACTAGTAAAATAATACTTAGTTCATCTGTGAGTAAAGCCAAAGAATCAGAGACCAACAGGAAAGCCAATCTGCTGTAAAGCTACTGAGCCTGGGAATGAGCAAGCTGCAATGAGGAGAGGACAAGTGCATCTCTATCCTGGAGAGCTCAACAGTACAAGACAGCTGAAGAGCCAGTCTGGGAAACATGGGCTCCAATGCCACATGCATTTGCCCCAAACTTCAGGTTGAAGGGGCTGTAGGAACTGCTGATGGAAAGAAGAAAAGTGAATCCTGGTTGTGGAGTTTCTCAGTGTCTCCTGTTTCTCCCCAGGTCCCACAGACTCTAAGGCATAAGCAGCAGTAAGCTGCTCAGCACACCTTCCATGCACTTCCCACACCACAAAACATGCTGCTAATGCTCAGGGGACTGGATAACTTCAGCTGATGTAACAATGGATAGGAAGAGATTTCCCAAAGGCTGCTGCTTGAATGCAGTTTAGCACAATGCTAAGCAAACATCCCTGACTGCTAGACTGCTCAGTACATTGTATGAGAATTGTTTAGGCTTTTCTAATGGTTTATGGCTTTCAGTCCAACACATGAGCACTTTAAACACAATGTGCCAGATTTTACATTTTCCAGAGCATTCTTTGTGATCACGGGCTTCCAATTTTCACAGTTTAAAGCATCTTAGAAGTCAGAGGCAACTTGTTTGATTTGGGCATCCTGAGCACAATTTTCTGATATTCCTTCCCTTGGTGAATATCATCTTGCACACATCAGAAGGAGCAGCTATACTGGTTGTGGATGGAATGGAGGTAATTTTCTTCACAGTGGCTATGGTAGGGCTGTGTTTGACTGTGCTAGAAACAGTGTGGGAACATAAGGCAGTTTTAGCTACTGCTGAGCAGTGCTTACAGAGCCAAGGGCTTTCCTGCTTCTCACACCACCCTACCAATGAGTGGGCTGGGTGCTCCTAGCATAGATAAGGATTTCAACCCATAAAATTAAAAGTAACTATTTCCATTTGATCAAAATGGGCCCACCCACTAGTCATCGCTTTATTTTCCAAATTTAGCCAAAGATTTTAAGGTCTGATCTTATTACAAATCTAAATAAAAGCCAGGGACAAGAGCAAACTTCAACCTGAGTCCCTGAAGTGCTATGGTGACTATCTCTACAACACACAGCATTTAAAACTTACTAGTACAGGTTTAAGGCCTTTAAAAGAAAAGGACACTGCTCTTCTCTTTTCAGACCTGAAGGGGAGTTACTTTAGCTATGCCTATTCTTGTTTTTTAAATAGAGTCCTAGAATGAGGTGGAAGAGAGCTTAAAATCACCTAGTTCTCACTCCCTTACCATGGGCAGGGGCATTCCTGCCCATGGCAGAAACCAGACCAGATTGCTCAATGCCCCATCCAACCTGGCCTTGAACACTTCCAGGGGTGGCGTATTCATTTCTCTGGGCAATCTGTTCCAGTGCCTCACCACCCTAACAGTAAATATAGAAAAGTCCCACTTAAAAAAAATAAAATCTTTTCTTTGGTGTCATGAAGTAGAAACACATAGTAAAGAGTTTAAAATGTCTACAAACCTCCACGTGTTACAAGTTGAGTGAAAACAAAGTTATCTATGGTGTTTCAGTTTTGTTATTGCTGTACTTTTTTTTTACCTTTCAGAGAATTGTGTTGCAGTAAAACATGACTTTCATGTATATCTGAACTCCTCAACTATTTATTTTTGTTAAAGCCTAAAAGATGTTTAATTAGCCTTCATTTGTTTAAGAAGAGAGCAGGTATCTGACCAAACCAAGAGAGGCAACACCACACATTGCTATTGTGTTTCCTAATTCTCTCTCTAGAAAACTCTGTACAGAATACTGCCACATCTTTGAATTCAAACACAGCAGGTAATTAAGAACACGAAAGAGGACCAGCACTGGAACCAAAGGGCTGCAAATCACACAGACCAATTTCAGAGCTGTTGGTGAACTCATTTCATGTACCCTACTACACTTTTACTGTCTTAGGCACTGGAACAGTGGCCATCAGATGTCTCAGCTGTTCCGAGGAAAGAATGCCAATGCTTATCTTGTCATCACTTGCTTTATATCCCTGAGCTTCCCATGTCCAGAAGAGCTCTCCAATTGTAAGATTATGACTATAGCCATAAAAGTCAATATAAGGTACACCTTAAAATTTTCAATAAATGTACAAATCATTTATTTAAAATTCAAAACTCAGCAATACAAACAAAATACTTAAACAATAAATTCAAAATTTAAACACTTATAGAAAATATATGAACTGTACCAATTTAACCACCCACCATTCTTCACAGAAAACAGCAAGAAATAGAGAGACAAACCAGTACCCAATTGTTCTTTTCTTCTCAAATTCTAGTTTAGAGGTAGAATACCACTGTGAAGTCTCAAAAAAATTAATTCAGTAGAATTATGCTACAAATAAATTTGGCCCATATACTTATAAACGTAATGAAGCCAGAAAAAGATTCTTACTGAGAGCTCTTGCACAATAAAATTTGGCATGGCACTTTTCAAGAGATAAAGCACCTTTCCTGATAAATACTGGTTTATGTTCTTGCAAGAAAGGGATCCTGTGCTTTTTCCATTACTGACAAAGAAAACATTTAAAAATAGACAGACCAACTTTTTGGTAAGCATATAGAAAGCAAGTGTTTCTCAGTAACTTGTCCTAGAAAGCTAATCTGGGAAAAAAAGAAGTGTAACTATTAAAAGAAGACATTTTGAAAGACTTTATGAATACTTGATGCATACTCATTTGGGTGGCACGTCCTCAAGGGGGAAGGGGGGAAAGTTAATAAAACAGGAGAGGAAAAACAAAAAGGAAGTGTCTGTTCTACTAGCAGGGAACTGACCGGTTTTTACGGTTTTTTGTCATTTAGTCAGTTTCCCCTAACTGCTACAATTTTATCCTCTCAGGAAAAAGTGTATCTATGTGAGACACACAAGAACATCAAGTGCAGTAAAAATTACCCAGGTAATCTCAAAGGAACATATATTCCATTTTTGTTCATCAGATAACCTGCTACAAGTAGAAACAAAAATTGGAATTCTTCAGACAATATATACAAATTCATTAAAAAAAACAGGAACAGTTTTGCAAGCTCAAATATAAACATTATTCAGAAAAAACCCAACTTTTTAATATAGAGACTGGCTGCTAAGTGCATTATTTAAACTGATGCATGCAAATAGTGGAATCTATGGTTGTTTAAGAAACTTAACTATCAACAACTGTTAGGCTTCTGCAATTTAGTTTAGCAAGGATTTTCTCAAGTATTTGCTGAAGGACATTTGTGGTTTAGAAGCAGCAAAATAAAATTTGCAGTCTTAATGTCTTCTTGCTTTATGGTATATAGAACTACTTGTCCCAGCCTTCAGAAAAAGAGGAAAAAGAGTCATTTCTACCACAGACTAGCTGAAAACAGGCTTTCATGTGCCAGCTACCTCATCTGGGGCAAAACTACTTGTGTGGTGCAGTTCAAATAGCCTAAGCTATATTTATCTGATTTTTCTGAAGCAAATTAAAGAAGCATTTCAACTGTACTCACAGCAGAGCTGGCAACATCACCTGGCAAATAACCAAGTGATCTCTCCCACTAACACTGGAGGATCAGCCCAGGACAAAACACAAGAGATAAGCTTTTCTTCTACAAAGTACATTCTTCTGCTGATCATGAAGCCTTTCAAAAGGAAAGAATACAATATTAACACAGGAAAGTTTCAGATGTATTTTAGGCCTTCCAATTTCTTTATGAAATTTCCATCACCTCCAAAGAAAAACTGTGCATCCCTATCCAGCTAAAAGAATATTGCACACCTAGATTAAGGAAACTTACTTAAACAAAGATGAGTAAATGCTAAGCCATATATTAAACTATGATACTTCCACATCATGATTTTTTGAGAGTTCAAAACAGGGCTGAAAGAAGACAATTTTAAGTATACATTCAGTTTTACTCCTTATTTTTCCACTGTATCCCTCATTATGTCTTTCCCTGTAGGTATTTTAATGGTCGGGATGAAAATATTTTCTGTATATACAAACTAATTACATTTAACCCTGTAAAAACTAATCCAAAAACTTCACCATTCTTTGATTTCTCTATATTTAGGCAACTCATCTTCTACACATGCAAGATACTTTTCAGAACATTAGAAAAACATTTTCTAGTATTTCACTGTTTCCCAAGAAAAAGTAAGATAAAGCTGAATATTTGTCAGTACATGCTTCGCTGTACCTGCATAAAACCATTTTTGTATACACAGGTTACACATTAATAAGGACAACAGCTGACCTCAGCATTAGTTAAAGCAAGTTGTCTTGTCTTTGTGCTTGCAAGTTCTAATAACAAAAGGAAATATCAAGAAACATCTAGGGCTTCCATAAAAAATTTACTTGCACCAAGTTTTCCCCCTCTGACAACTCCAAAAGTTTCACCTCTAACTGTGCAGCAAAAGGGACAATCCAAAACAGAAAAATACATGCACTCCCTTATTGTCTCCAGTAAGAGAAACATTGTTATCCAGGCAGTGGTCTAGTTTCTTCCAGGTCTTGCAGTAAAGCACTCTGCCATGGAAGAGAACTTACACCTGGCCACTGCCTCCAGAGTGCAAGATCCAGAGCTGCTTCAAACACTGAAATAATTCCTCTCTCAATATGCAATTTGACATTTGGGGTTTTATATAACATATTGGCATTCAAAGAGCTAAGTCCTATGAACTGCAGATCCCCAGGCATGGCAGATTTAAAGCCAAGTTCAGCACCTTCAGAGGACAAGGCTAGGATCCTGTGGACTCCACACTGCTTTGCCCAGGTAATCAGGCACTGTGATACACTAATGCACCTGTACCATTTTCAATACCCAAGCACAACTGTGCTCCAAGATCTAATTATGAATATGGTCATGCTACCAATGCGCTGTGACTACATTCAGCTAGAAAGACAGCACATTAAGAACCTACCACCTCTGCTGTTCTGGGCTTTCTTTAATGCTCCCACATATGCAAGGCACAGTCAAAGGTCAGCCTGACTGCAGAGACAGCTCTTTGGAGACGTTGGTGCCCTAGAACTTTTGTGGGATGGGAGAAAAAGAGATGATGGCTACTCTATACACAGAGGCAAGCTTTATTCTTCCAAGGTGAACTTCACCACTGGGAAGATGGCTGGTACAAGTCCAAAACACCATTTATGTTCTAAATAAAGGATATTTTGATGCCTCAAGCAGATACTAGCCTCATACCAAACTCCTGAGTAGTGGCAAATTTCAGCTTGGAACCAAAAGCAGACATGCACCAAAGCTTTCACAAAAACTAAATTATTTTACATGGTAACGTGGCCATAAGAGTCCTTTTAAAAGAGTGTTAGTTGGTTTTAGTGACACCATAGCATCAGAAGTTAACTGTGGATCCAGAGAATTACCATAAGCATGTGTCTTTGTAACTGAGAAGTAAACATTAGCAAGCTACTACAACACTGGGCTTCCAGTACATGTTGCAAAATGCAACTGACCCCTGTAAATCACAACATCAACTTTTATTTCACTATTATCACAAATCACATGGCAAAACAGGATTCCCTTGTCACTGTTGAAGTATACTAAGATACCTGACTGTTTTCCATTGAAAAACCCAACACAGCAATGGCTGGGTAAGATAAACACTGGGAAAGCAGCAGGGTTTGTAAGTGGAAAGCATAGCCTAGGTATCTCAGCATATTTACTAACAGGGAAGAAATACAACCTTTTATCCACATTTAATTAAAATGTCAACTAGTGGATATACTGGGGGAAAAAAACAACCAAAAAACCCAACAGAGATATCAGGAAATAGTTAAGTCATGGCATTTGCTTTTAGTATTTATACCTGTAGATAGAAGTAGTTGTGATCCATCAAACTCACTGATGTCCTGAAAGCCACTCAAATCCAAATCCCACATGGACATTAGCATCCTAGTGGAGCAAAACATACACCACCAAATCTGCTGCTGTAACCCAGAGGGCAGTCCTGGAAATGATGTTCCCAAATCATATGCCCTTCTGCAATTCTTCCTTAGTCCTGGCTGCTACTGGTTCCATTTTGAGTCTTACCTGAGAAGGCAGGGAAATTCAACCCAGGGCAAACAAAGGTCAAAGCTTGTTTGAAGCTCCCTGAGGTCTCTCTCCTGTAAGTCCTTGTTTCAGTGTGTATGTAAATGATCTAATTCCTTGCCAGCAGCTTCAAGTTATTTACAAAAAAGTCACTGACTTGGACACTGGTTTTCTGGAATGCATCGTTGATACACTGACCAAGTTACTCTTGTTTCAGTCAAAAGAAGTCTGAAAAGCAACTTTTCATCTTTCTCAGGAGGCTGTATCCTGCCTATGACAGGATATACTACCTGTATTGACTCAATTTCTTCCCATATTGTTTTCTTCTCTTTGCAAAATAAGAATTTAATCTTTCTTTGCAGGAAAAAACCAAACAAATACTTACTAACACATTCACCAAAGTGAATTTACAGCAAATGCTACCACCACCACCATCCACCCACCAATCTTCAGAATTAATTTAATGGAGGCCAGTTATTAGGATACCAGTTTTATGTTTGAAAATAAAGTGCATAATGATTGTCACTGAGAACTTTGCTGATTTCAGGTTAGCACAGTTAGTATCCATCCTCAGCAACATCAATAAAATAGTAATTACAACATAAATTCATAACATGAGTCAGAATCTGAAACAGCACACATGAAAAGTAAGTTTTGTATAAACAGGAAGAAGAAAGAGAAAGTGAAATGGAATCCCTAGTCTTTTGTGGAAACGATCCTATTATACAGCTATCCCAACATGCAGCATCTGAAACGAAGAATCACAGTCTGTTTGCTTCCCTTCTACTATTCCTGAATTCAGTTTGTAGCTTTCTGGTGGTATCTGGCAGATTTCACCTCGGACAGGGGAAGATGTGTCTTGAGGGAGCTCTACAGAGACAGTGTCAGAGGAAGAATCTTGGCTTTCTGCTGACACAGACACTTGTAGACAGCTGCCCTCCATTTCCTCATTGCAATCTGTGTCTTCATCAGCCTCTTCCAGCTGCTGAACAGATTTTAAATACTGTTCTATCAGTCTGTTGTCCTGTGCATTACTAGAGCTCTCTTTACTTTGCCCACCCTCCCCAGGGCCATCCTCTCCATCTGAACAACATGCTGAAACACAATTGCCATATTGTTTGATGGTTTCCATTGAAAGGGAGCTCTCACTTCCTTCAGCTAAGCTCTTTGCAGAGCTGCACAGTTCACTGGCACGAGTCTGATCAGCTGCAGAAGAATGAAAGCCAGAATCTGGGAACTGCAACGAAGACTTTTCCTGAAGATCATCCTCACTAGCTGGAGCTAACAAAGCAGAACTAGCAGCTGGTGGGGTTTCTTGCTCCACTGTGGATGACTGAAGAGGTGGTTTGGATAAACATAAAGTATTGGCTGAAGGGATCCCAGCACCACCTAAATTCTGCATCACTGAAAGCTGCCATTGTTGAAGGGATTTAACCTGTACAGAGAAAAATTTATTATGAAATGCAGATAAATGTATTTTGATTTCTAGTGGATTTCTTGCATTCAGCAACCAAGCTCTAGTATAAAATCCAAGACCAAGTGACAAACAAAAGGTTTCCTATATTATTAGGGAAATTTTGTTCTTCTCACTTGAAATCATGGCTTTTAAACCTACATGTCAAACACTGACAGAACACACAAGCTCCCAATTCAAATACCCCAAAAAAAAAGCAATCTGTTCTTAAAGCCAGAAAGGATTTATCCATTTTTAAGAAAACAACCTTATTGTTGGAAGAAGAACTTATTAAAAGGTGTATTAACAACTTTCCTGCCTCAAAAATGAGTTGCTCACAAGCAACGCAGCTTGATACCATTTCATTTGCCATGGGCATTTACCAGTCACATAATTCTTCACAGTCCTGCTTATGATAATTTAGCTTGTCTTGCATTTTGTCTTCCTTCTCACACCAGGCCACTATTTAGTCTTTAGTAGTAAAACCAGTGTTCTTGCACTAATGTTCTGAGGGTTATTTCCCCCCACCAAATCAGTATAGCAGACAACACAGCAGTAAGACTCTATTAAACCACTCAAATCATTGGAAAAACTGAACCATATTGACTGTCTCTTCAGGATCTACAGTAAGAAATAATGCTAATTCACATATAGGCAGATTCAAATTCGAATTCCAAATTCACATTTAAGCAGAAAAACAAGGACTAAAATTACTTACCTGGTTCCAAAGAAATTTGATAGCTTCCTCCTGTACAAGCCTTTGCATTTCATCTTCCTCTCTTTCTTTCCTCAGTCTGCAAGAACGCACATCCAAAATTTATGCAGCTTAAATAAGCAACATTTGGGTAACAAGAGCAACAAGAATACGTAAAAATGCCTACTTATATAACAGCACTTTTGAAAGATACAACAGAGCCTAACATTAAGAAATTACTGCAGTCTGGCTTGCCATAAATACCCAGCTGCTGACTTCAAGTTTCTTTTTCAGTTACATTTAAATTCTGCTTCCTTTTACTGCAGCACATTTGTTGGCTCAGTAAGAATGTGTCTTTTTGTAAATTGAACCCAAGCTCTTATTTTTTCCTGCACAACTATCAGCCACCCACACACCAAATAGTACTTCTTCATTTCAAATTATGCTGTCCCACTGATATATGGATGGAGTATGATGTGTAAGCATTGGGAGTTTCTAAAGGTTCACTGAGCACTCAACTTGATTTACAGAGCTTTTGTCACTTGTGAGAGTGAAGAAAAAGAGCATATCAAACTGACTGATCCAGGCTGATCCAGAAAGATATTAAGTAAATCCAGAATTTTTGGCTTACAAATTGAGGAATTTCGACCATGATCTTCTCCAAACATGAATTCACAGGACCAAAAATTAAAACAGAACCAAACATAGAGTCACATTTTAAAATTCTATTGTACAAGGTAGAGGAAATTCTTCTTTTTACCAGCAATAGAATAATGACTCCCAGTATGGACACTTGATTTATAGACTCTAATTGTGAGGAGACAAATAAAAAAAAACCCCACTCAGCAATTTCTATTTTGAAATATGCAAGTCCTGCTAAAATAGGAACAGAAAAATGTGTTCTAACCCAATCCACTTATAGAAGGCACTTTGAGAGGATGAATAGCTATGTGCAAAACTGTGCTTACCTTACAGGAAGTGATCCTGTAATGTAATCAGTTTTATGTTTCTGATGCTAGGTTTTACTGTGAGTAGTTATATCATCTATATCTGTTCTGAAATACTCTGGAATGATGGTTATATTCAGACAGACTTGCAAATACACAGCATGACCTCAACTTACTTTTCTATTTCAGCTGTTAAATAAATGATGTGCTGCTGCATTCTGTGTAGGCGAATTTCATTCCGCACTTCCTTGGCTTGAGGATGGTGGTTCCTGGTGTAAAACCCTCTCCAGGAAGCTTGGAGCTTGGTAGCTGCTTCAGTCATCCTTTGCAGTTCAGCTGCACCTCGATCAGATGGTGCTGCACCTTGCCCAGCCAGTGAACCAGACCTTTCTTCTGTCATCTGGTCAGGACAAAGAATTTTTACTCCTAATTCAGCACCTAGCAAGGTGCTGGGGTGACTGTGCCGAACTTGGCCTTCAGAGGACCCCAAATAGTTGCCAGTCCAAGCAGCCAGGCCAGCTCTTACCTGATCAGGAGCAGGCACCTGCAGGATTTCTTTGATATTCTCTTGTGTTTCCACACTTCCTGTTGCTCTATTGGGGTGCTCTCCTGTAACAGACGAAGCTTCTTGCTTTTTAGTTGTTTCCCTACGATTAATACCTCTCACACCTTCAATCACTGTATCATCATCATCTTCAAGGCTCAAATTGATTCCATGTAGCTTCAGGTCTGAAGCAGGAGACACTGGAGACAATCCTGAAGCAACTGGCATGAAAGTAGATTCTGAGGATAAAAGGCTGCTGTTTAGTTTGTCTTCATCTGTCTGTACATCTTCGAGGTGTAGCTCCTTGGGAAAGCTTCTTTCATGAAGAAAAGTGTTCTTTACTGCATAGGAATGATCATTGTTTGCACTTGGTCCAACCCAAGAATTTCTCTGGATAACAGGTTCTAGATAGGCAGAAAGACACATTATAGTGTTAGAGTATTTCAGTAATATTATTAGTTTGTTTAATTCATAGGGATTCCCAGTTTGGTTTTGACAGTTAGCACCTGGGTGGGCAAGATGGTCTAACATGTTAGTAACAATGAGCATTATTTCTGTATCAGGACTATATTTACCACAGTAACATCCAAACTTGGCAAACACTGGGTACAAGAAATGGCAAACTGCACTTCCTTGGAGAATGAACTTGTATAAAATGCAAAAGTCAAGGTAGTAACTCTTATTTTGTCGGATTGGGTTTTTTGCCTAACCAGCCTACTAGCATTTCAAGACTCAAATAAGCATGGACTGGATGTTTTTTAGAAACAATGTACAACTTCAGTTGAGAAAATAGAAGATCAATAAAATAAAATAATAACAGGGCCTTGTTCTGAAATTCCTTCCATAAAGTTACTTATGCTCAAAAGAAAAGTATTTATTTCCACAGGAGTAGATAAGCTACTTACCCTTCTCAAGAACCATCTGTGATGGCTGGGCCAGGGCACTGTGTTCATGAGCAACTGGCACTGTTTTGCTGGGAGCAGAAAATGTACGTGGTTCCTCATTTTGGTTTTCATGCATCAACTGCCTCTGGTGGAGTCTAAGCACAGAGTGCCAAAAATAGATTTTGTGCTTTATTTAAACTTTCTTTTGTACAGAAAACATCTAAAAGAAACTATGAACTATTTCAAAAGAAACATTCATGATCAAAACATGCTAAAGGAGAGGCGTGTTATGCAGACTCCTACAAACACAAGACACTACCAGGACTACTCATGAAGTAGGAAATTGCAGTCTTTTCCTGCTCCCCTTCCTTCAGCCCCTTTCTTCATTACATGCTAAAAAAAACCCCAAAACAAAACCCACCAAACAAACAAAAAACCCCCAAAAAAGCCCAAAAACCAACCAAATAAAAACGAGAAAAAGCCCAACATGCAATTCTGACTATAAACTGAAAACCATGAGGTATTTCTACACACAAAGAAGGCCTACAAATATTTTAAGTTTCAGAAGTGGAATACATTATGTGTGTAGGAATAGAGGAGTTTGAGAAATGGTGGGAGTATCTTTTACATTTCAAAGTGAATGAATCAAGGAATAGGTGCTCCAGTTACTAACAGTCCGAAATCCTAGTACTAATCAACAAATATTGCCACAAAAACAAACAAAAACCCAAAACAAAACAAAAACAAACAAACAAACACACACAAAAAAAATCATCCTTTACAAACTCAGGGAACACACAGGTTGTTTCAGCCCAGCTAAATTAGAAGCTCAGGAGACAGAGGACAGTCAAACTGTCCTAAAAATAATACATGCATGTGCATATATAATACAGGTGAGGATTTGGGGGAATTGCTTTTTCTCCTAGGGCTTTTTTGGCTTGGTTTTTGAGGGTTTTTTTAATTTTGGAAGAGTTATCTTTAGCAGAACAACTTCCTTTATTTTCCCCAGAAACACGTGAATGCTAGAGTACTTAGCTAGAGATTCCAAGGTCAAGATGCCTTGACTGCACCTTCTCCACAGAAAGAGCTAAAACATTTCCATCATCTCCTCCTGGAGATCAATCTACACTTGCAAAGTGGGAAATAACTCCTTCCAGATGCTCCCAAGTTTCTGGCCCTTTTGATGAGACACCCTTCTGCTAACTACAACACTTTTGTTGCTCAGCTTTTTAACCACACTATGCCACTTAGGTAGCCTGCTCCTGGGAGCTGAATTTTCTGCTCTTTCTGCAAGAAAAAGTTTATCAAGAGGTCCTGGGGAATAGAACAACCTGTATTGCTTTGTTTTCTCGCTTCTAACCAAAATGAGCTCACCTTTACATGGACAAGAAACTCACCATGATAACTCTACTCATCTATTTGCACAGACCTTAGCAACACAGCTACCAGAACCAGCAGGCTCTCCAGAGGCCTCTGCTGACAGACCTCAGATGCCAGATACAGATGGACAAATGCATCACTGGGAACAGTGCCCCCCAAAGGACAACTAACTTTAAAACAAAGAAAGAACATCTCAACAATAAAAAAGTGGCTAAAACACCAGTGTACCACAACAGTCCTAATTTACAATTAGAACAAAAGCTAAGCTCCTTTTTGAGGTTTTCATAATTTTTTTGTGTGGCAATAAAAAAAAAATCCCAGTTCATAGTTTGTTTATTTTAATCACAGTTCTAACACGAATTACTTTCAGTGTCCTACAAACCACAGACTGAAAAATACAAAGGAATTTTCCCCTAGATGGCCCAGAAAGCATGAAAACACTCCTGCTGCTGCTGCCTTGCCTCTCATTCCCATCTAGGACACATCCTGTACTTTCATGGCACTTTGCATCTCCAGCCCTCACTGTTACTTTGAAATACTTAAAATGAAATCTTACTACATCTAACACATCAGATATATAATTATGTTCTCAATTACATTCTCTAAGAAAGAAACTAGGTTCTCACCTTTGCTTACTCAGTATTTTTTCCAGTTTGGCATCCTCTTCAGTCTGGAGTCCATATGCAGATGTGAGAGGACAAACAGTAGCCAAGTACTGAACTAGCTGAACATGCTGCCCAGGTCGAAATGACCTTCCTTTCCCTTGACTGTAGAGCCATTCTGCTTTCAAGCTGTTAGGAAGGGGGAAAATGGTTTAATAAATGGCACCTTTAATAAACAGCACAGAAACAGTAACTCTTTTCACTACAGCTCTTCTAGCGAGTACTGAAGAGCTAATCTACAAATCTAAGCAAGACTTGGAACATGTGCAATGCCCAGGGAAACTGGCAATGTCATTATCAGAACAATGAATAATGTACTAATTCACTTAAGCATCAATGAAACAAAAAAAAAACAAACCCACTTGTCCAAAACTCTGCAGTCTCTGCTTTGTGTGCAGTCTTTGAGCACTGAAAGCACATTTGTCTCAATTAACTTATCAGCAAAGCTTTCACAGAAATAGAGAAGTTCACAAAAACATGCAAAACAGACAGAGAGCACATATTGCTAAGAAGTATTCAACAGGTTTGTTTTTCAAATTAATTTCTGCATGAGATTATTTAATACATCTACATGTAATAATATAGTTAATACAGATCATCCCATTAGTAATGAAAAAGAAGTCTAGAATTCCAACTGGCAACTTTCCTGGAAAGTAGAAATAGAATTGGTTCACCTCTGACCAAAAGAAGGGCACCCTTTTATTTTAATAACAGGGTAAAAAGGACATTAGTGTCCTAGGCTATGTTAGTGTCCTGGACTGGAATGTGCTTATACTGTATAATATTTATGCTTGGACTGATGTCAAGAACTTTGTCATGCAGATATCACAGTGATATAATGAGCACAGTGATACAGTTACAAGTGATTTGAGCAAAATAATATTTAACTAATTGATAACAAAAAAAAGCCAAATCTAGAAATGAAAACATAAATCATGCTTATATAAGGGCAAGTTTAAGCTTCCCCTAAGACAACAGCTTTAACTCCTGCTGATTGTCACATTCTGCAAAGTCAAAGAGGCTGTAAAGAAAGGATACCAGACCACTGATCAACTGCTACCACAGTTTTGCTTTGTAGAAGTGCTTCTGTGATTTGAACAACTAAACAAAAGCTTAACTTCATACTTGTAAGCTAACTAAATAATAATTGCAGTGTAACAGATGAAAACTTTAGCTATAGCAATTTTAGCTTAGCCAAACTTGATGTAATAATTTTAGAGATTTAATAATACTATTATGTCACCTTTCCTTCTGAGAAATCACATATCCATCAAGAACTTTAAGGTTAAGACACCAGCTGACAATATAAGGCCTGTAGTCAAAGCCAGGGACAGAAGGTGTGGCCATCACACAAGGATTGTTCATAATTGACAGCTGTTCCAAGTGGTGAAGAGAGGCCAGGAAAGAAACCTTGAGAAAACAAAATACATTTGTTAACTAAGAAAAACATTTCACACTTCTCCTAACTACAGCTGGACAGCTTGTATAAAACAACAGAATGACAAATCAAAAATCACATTAGATTTTTGAACACAAAGGGCTACAAAGGACCTTCTATCAGCTACTGCCATTTCCCAATGATTCTCCTGTATATGCTATTAGTCCTTGGAAAGTATTACCTTCTCTTAAAATTTGGGAATGGGGCTTTATGTATAGAAAGGTGTAGTATCAAACAACTTTACTACAACAGCTGTTGATTTTGAAAACAAACAAAGGGAAAAAAAAAAAAAAAAAAGGGGGCAAGCCAAGAAGCTGGAGAACCCTGCCCTGTTTTGAAGAGAAATTATTATCAAAAAATTTTCTTCCGACATGAAATCCCAACCAAGAGTTTTGGCTGCTACTTAAAATAAACCAAACAAACAAAACAATAAAGACAAAAGTCACAGGCAGATTATTTGTTTCTCTTACACAGTTTGAAAAATAGGTCAGTGGCAACAAATGCAATTCAAACCCCTGTTCTAATCCCAGCAGCTGCAGAAGTTCTCTGCAGCATTTAGTCAGCTCAGCTTTCAACTTGCAGACAACTAGAAAAGGTAGGGCCTAAAAGTTACATCCTTGAATAACAAAAACAACAGAAAAAAGGCAAATTTCATTCCAGACTAAATTTTAAAAGACACCACTAGCTTGTGCAGCTAATGCAAATACGGTTATTACATATAAACAATTAAACTATTACAAGTTGGGTTGTTTCAAAGAAGAGAGGCCATTTTCAGTTACAACCTCAAAAAATTGTTCAACTTCCTTCCTTCAGTCTACCTAAAGACAAGGTGATCTATCTTCTATATCTTACCTCATTTAAGTCTCTGATTTCATTTTCTGCCAAAGAGAAAACAGTCAAACTCTGAGGTAGGCAAGCAGGGGCAGTGCGAAGTGAAGTTATAATATTTCCATGTAGCAACAGAGTCTATAAAATAAAAACACATGATGAACACATGATGAAATGAATGCTTGATCAAAACCCACGGATTTCTTTTTCAGGCATCACCTGACAAAAACATATTGCAAAAGAAGGATAAGCAAGACTTTCTGGTCACAGTTACCAAAAAAAGTATTTGGAAACGTTTTTCTCTACAGTGTGCATGTTGGAAGAGTTAGAAGTATGTTTTGTTTTGATTCATTCATAGAAAAATCACTGCTTCAGCTCCTCCAACTTCAAAACAAGGAAGAAAATATTCACAGGCTTCCCTCTAGAAATTACAGTTAATGAATTAAAATGCTCTAAGAGCTAGTGTTTGAAGAGTGAATGTCTAAGGGCAGCAATTTTCAAAGCCAATTTCTTTGTGTTTAGAATGCATTAAAAACAGAGACGGAACATCTACCTTCAGTGAGGTAAGCTTGGAGAGATCCCCTAATTGAGCTATGTTATTGTCTGACAGATCAAGATGCTGAAGAGACAGACAGGAATTGATTTGTTCGATGGCCTATAAAAATAAAGAAATCAGTTACTCACAGTAACCCTTTTTAGCTACTAAATAAAACCAGGTATCAATAATTATAAATTCTTTTGAAAGAAAAAAAAGCCCACTAGCTAAGTAACACAAAATAAAAACCATGTTTTAATACAGTTGTATTTTAAAGACAAGAATTTTGGAGACTACTTCCTTACTTTCATTTCATTTTGATATCAAACTTTTTATTTTTTCCTAGACAACTCAATTCCAAAAGCTGCCATCTTCTATTTCATAAGCCAGTAGACATAAAATATTAACATTGTTCCAATCAAAGCATATTCAGATTTCTTTGCAGCATTTTCCAAATTTCTAAAACACAACATTCTGGTAAATGCAACAGACTAAATACTTCACCTTAATGTTATTTCCTGCCAAATTCAGCCATTCCAGGTGCACCAAATCCTTCAGCCCTTCCACGTACCCAATACTATTATGAGGCAAGTTGAGCACTCGGAGCTTGGTCAGTTTTGCCACACCCATCATTCGCACCAAACGGTTGTTGGCTACAGAGAGCTGCAGATGGACACACAAAAGAAACAATTTTAACTATGCAGACAGAGTAAGATCTTCTAATAGTTAAAAATCTACTCCAACAGATACTTGTTCAATCTACGGATTTCATTTTCAAGTAAATGACACAGACAAAAAACCTGCAAGAGCCAGGAAATAAATTACTGTTCAAAGAACATGAGTCCTCACAGCTCACTCCACAAACTTAAGAGGAATTTCTCCTAGCAACAGCTAAATAAAGGAAAAAGAATGAGGAATTGTGTCATATGAAAATAAGGTTGTAATATCAGAATTGCCAATTCATTGTGCAAATTGTTGCCCCATTCCTGGTGTAAAATTGCACTGACTGTCAATATGGCAGAGGATAAAATGTATTTCACACAATTCTCAAACAGGTCCTGTGCTAATAGGACTGTAAACCACAAACTTTTTAAAGGGTAAATCCTGACTAGACACACACTTCAGTAACATGATCACCAAGCTGGCAGTGTGGTGAAGGTTTGTTGTAGCAACAAACCCCACCTCTGCCAACTCAGCGTAAGCTGGTCTGTAAAAGTTATCAGGCAGCTTCGAGTCTATCCAGAAGGACTTTAAGTGATAATACAAAGTTATTTTTAAGATTACAAAGCTCATGTACTCAAAAGCTAAGAAGTATCAAAATTTGAGTTATCAGTGACTTTTCTAAGTGTTCTTACCATGTCCCTCCCCCATTAGGATTTATTTAGCTCATTTTTAGTTACAGCCCCCTCCACTATCAGCTGCAGACCTCCACTGAAAGCAAAGCTTTCTACTTTAGCCAGCCATCATTTATTTTCCTGTGAAGACAGTAACTGCTAGCTTACTTCAATAACATAATATTGCCTGAAGGCAGAAGATGCTAACATCATAGCACCATTATTTGATAACAATTTCAAATCAAGCAATACAGACCTGCATCAGATTCCTGCATTTTTCCAAGTGCTCCAATTTAATTATCTGATTTTTGTCCAGAATCAGAGTCTGAGTATCAGCATCACAGGGCAAGGTTGGACCCAGCTTTTGCAATCCTTGACCTGAGCAGTTGACTATCAAGCCTTAGAATAAAAAGGAGAAAAAAACAACAAAAAAAGCACCACAAAGTTTATATATGAGAACATGTACTAGAAAAGCAATGCAAAATAAAAAGATTTGTTTTATAATAGATGCAGATAATTTGGAAAAACAGATTAACTTTCTTTTCCATGTAAAACTGAAGCAAATTACTTCCACTTGAACACTTTAAGAGTAACTGATGCAGTTACTGGAAGATATACATACCAGACACTGTCCCAGTTAGGAACTCTGGCAGAATTCTGGGAAAGTCACAACAGATCCTTTGAAGTGAAATGCAGCAAAATTCTGGTAGCTAAATTTAAAGGTGTGATCCTCAAAACCCCAAATTTCAGAAGAACCTAAATTTAAAAATTCTTCAGAGAATTTAAGTTTTGAGCAGCTTGACAACTAACTATGTGTAAGCATTCTATCTAAACTAAGAAGCCACTCGTGCAGGCATACTACAGTACTGGGGACATTGGGAGGAACAAACTGTAAACGGGCTAGCACACTATTTACTTAATGCAACACACAATTCAAATGTTCCATGCAAAAAGGGTCACTACATAAAGTTAAAAGGCAAACATTTGCCATCTACAGGGAGCTTGAATCACTGGGTACCCAAAGTGACACCTGATAATTGTAATAATTTTCATACATTGAGCCTCTGCTGTGCATTTGATGTACAAACATCACTGTAGTGCTTCTTGTTCTTAGTATCTGTTCAGTAAATAACGTTTCCTTTTTCAGCAACATATCCCAAATAGTGGTCTCACCCTAATATGATGCACATATTACTATGACAGTTTATAGGTTTTTAGGGTTTAGTTACACTATAGATGAAGACAAACATTTTTTGTGTACCATTTTTTCAGCTAGAGAACATGCATTACTAAAAAAGATGTCTGATGACATTTATTATATTCCCATCATTTTTTCAAATCTATGGTTGCCCCAAGAGCTTTGAAGAGCAGCAAGGCAGAGCCAGCAACCATCACATTCCTGTCTTTGCACATTCAGGGAGACAGTACCACTTGTTTCTCACTCAAGCAGTCACTTCTGCAACTGCTTGGTCACTTTAATTGACCAGACAAACTTTGCATCTGCTCATTTATCCAAGGGTTTGTTACAAAAATTCACAACTGGCCCCTCCAATCTAGGAGAGAGGCAAAGACCCACAGTACTGAATTGCAAGAGTAATCCTTTTATTCATGCACATGAGGTGTCCCATTCAAACTGGGGCACTCAGAATGTGGCTTCACACATGGTTCTCATAGATTTCCAACATTCAAGTATAACGTGATCCAACTGCTACTTAACATACACAACTATTTGCAAAGAACCTGTATTTCTATGGCAACATCATCCACCTGCTTTGCTATTGAACTACACGTTCCTGCAATCAGACTTGCTAGAATCACTTCTCCATGATGCTGACAAAGGAAGGTTTTCACAGAGGTGTTAAACGACCTGGGGTGCTGGTGTTATCTCCCTGCTGGGGGTATCCTTTATGAGCACCTTCAAGATTCAGAGAAGCATAGGTCCCTCTTTCAACATCATTTGTCCTTCTCTTTCCATCAAGCTTTACTTTGCTTGCTTAAGCATGGCAGTTCAGTATACAGCATGAATTATATATACACGTGGAACTCAACCAAATTAATATGATTCCATTCTATAAAGACTCATTGATATAATACCTGGGGAAGGAGATTTTCCTAATAGGCTTTCAGGACCCAGGAAAACATTTCAAAATTGCTTATTTCTCGTTTGGCAGGAACCAACGAACTACACCCTCAGAAGTGGCGCTGTCCCCAAGACCTCTCAGCCCCCCCCTCTAGGGAAAACGGGCCCTATATCGTTCAGACCCTGGCCTGTAAAGGTTCTACGAGGCGGCGGGACCCTCCAGCACGATGGACAGTGCTCCGTCCTGCCCCGAGCCACAGGCGCTCCTCAGGGGGGAAGCGGTGCCCGCGGCGCCCCCCTCGCCCCGCGCTGCCCCGGCCGCTTCCAGCCCGCGGGGCCCTCAGGGGCCGCCTGAGAGCGGGGGCACCGGAGCGGCCGAGCCAGCCCCTCGCCCCGAAAGGAGGGGGCGCCGCCGCCTCTGCAGCGCCGAGCCCCCCACACCCCTCCGAGCACCCACAGCGCTTTTCGGGACCCGCAGCCCCCAACATCGCGGCCCCCGGCACCTGTCCAGGGCTGCCCTTACCCGCTCCGGCCGCCTCATCCCCCGCCCCGGCCGCAGCACCGGCTGCCGCCATGCCCCGCGCTTGACAACACCGCCAGGCAACGGAGCGCCGATGGGCCGGGCCGCTCCGCTACGGGAGCACCGTGCCCTTTATGCTGGCTAGAGCGGCGGGTCCCGCGTCCGGGGCTGCGCCGGGGGAGCCCGGCCGGGCGAGCGCTCCGTGAAGCCGCCGCGGTGCGGCCGGGGCGGGGCGGTGCTGCCGGCCCGGCCCTGCCCTTCCCGCTCCGCTCCCGTCGGGCCCCGCGCGCCGCTCCCGACACCGCCTCCCGGCGTCCCCTCCGCCTCTCCGGCCCCTCGCAGCCGCCGCCATCATGAAGTGAGCGCCCTGTCCGCCGCTATCCGCGCCCATCCGCCGCGGGGAGGCCGCCGCGGGGCCCCGGCCGCCTCCCCCGGCCACCCGCGCCCTCCCCTAACTCTTCTCTCCCGCGCAGGGTCGAGCTGTGCAGCTTCAGCGGGTACAAGATCTACCCGGGCCATGGCCGCCGCTACGCCCGCACGGACGGGAAGGTGAGGCCGGGGCGAGCCCCGCGGGCGGGAGCGGGCCCTGCGGATCGGAGGGCCCTGCGGACGGGAGGGCGGCCGGGCGGTGCGCGGGGAGCCGAGGCCGCGCCTTTGGGATTGTCCGGAGACTCCGGTAGTGTTGATGTGGCCCATGCCCGAGTCGTTCGTACCGAGCTGTGTGAAAACAGCATCGGTGTGCAGTTGCCGTGGCTGCTCCGCAGGAGATCCGTGCTATAGCTTGGGGCTGAGTTTTAGAATGCAGCTTTTAAAGGGAGTCTTAAAGCAGCAGGTGTAAAGTACCAAAGTTGTGTAGAAAATGTTGCTTAGACGTCCTGCATCGAATGCTAAGATTCCTGGAGCCAAAAGCTGGTCTCCCAAAGTAATTGAGTAGAAATCTTTGAGGTAAAATAGGGTGGAGAGCCCGTTCAAGCTGTCATGTCATACGCAGACAGGATTTGTCCCTACCGGTGAAAGGATGGCTTGGCTTTTGAGTATACCAGTACAGTCATCTTTCTCTGCGGAATTCCCGGCAAAATAACCAGGAGATAGACTGGCTGAATCCTTGTGAGTGAATCCTGGGAATAAGGTCGTACTTTCAATGAATTATATAGCTAATAACAAACCGGCTTGAACGTTCTGCCTGTTGTTTTAGACAAACAGGTTAGTGTCACTAGGCAGGGGGGAGTCGGGTGGAGCACTGGTCTCCCTGTGTTCCCTAGGCCAAGTTTTGAGTCACTCCCACATACAGGAAGTACATGGTTGCTTGCGGACAGACACTTGGGAAGCATGATGCTGGACACAGCTATTGATGCTGTGCCTGAAATACACAGCAGCACTGGATGCAAGTGGTAATTTGAACTTTTTCCAGAAAAATTAAGATAATTCAGAATGCCTTGCAATACATCTGTTTGACCAATGTAACAAAATACAAAACTTGAGATTTCTTGAATTGTCTTCTAAAATTTTGAATAGTCAGAGCTGTGTTTAAGAATTCCAAAAACATCAATGTCGAAAAACACTGACTTAAAGAATACTTAATGCAAACTGTGATAATGTCTTTCATGGAAACAAAGCTTACACAAAACATTTTGCCTTCCCAGGTTTTTCAGTTCTTGAATGCAAAATGTGAGTCTGCATTCCTTTCCAAGAGAAACCCTCGTCAGATCAACTGGACTGTTCTGTACAGGCGTAAGCACAAGAAGGGACAGTCAGTAAGTACATACCAGCCAATGGCACTGGAAGGTGGTGACCAAAGGATATGGTCACTGCTCTGTCAGAGGTCACTTAGTGTGCCAGTGTTCAGCAGAAGCATGACCCAAGTTACCAGGATGAAGACTAGTTAATAATGGTGAAGACATGAGTGCAGCTACATGAGTTTATACACCACTTCAACAAAAGCAGTGTATTGTGTTGTAGCACTTCTTTGAGAGACCACTCAGAGCCACAGTATGTTCAGCAGATCTTAATAATTGTAGGAATGGCTTGTTTTTAAAAATTAGTTTTAGGGAAGGTGGGTAATGCTGTTTATTATGCAGACTTTGTAAAAGTTTGCTCTTGTAAACTTCCTCAGTGATGACAGCATAGGGAGCTGATTTTGGGGTTAGAGGGGCAGGGATGACTCTCCTAATATACTCTCCTTGAAAACTTTGGGCTGTAGCATGAAGTCTTTCCCTATGTAGCTGTCATTGCATGAGAAGGATAAATAATGAAACATGTAGCATGAGGTATGGTGCAGTGCTCTTGTTTAAACTTGCACAGCAGAGGAGTTTTGAGAAAGGCTTACATCAGTGCAGCAAGTCAGTGTTCTTGCCAGTTTGGTTGAAGAAAGTTGATGCATGATGGCTTATACTGCTCCCCAGCACCTGATCCACTTGAATAGGTGTGGAGTGTTTTCCTTTCAGAAGACACCATCAAAGGTTTATCCTTCTGCCCTCTTTTCTTCTGGGAGTTACAGATGGCTGAACTTCTAACATTCTTTCAAAATATTTTTTTTTTTCGTACTTTGCTGTAGAAGCATAGAAGATACAGGGTGTAATATGTGTGTCTCCAACACTGATAGCTGGACAGCTGAGGAGTTAACCAAGGATTGTTGGTAGTAACACACGATGAAAAGTACAGGATGTGGCTGGAGAAGGGGCCATATGGAGGTAGGGCAGCACTTCTCTGTACCCAACAGAAGGATTCTCTAAAGCGAGGAGTAAAATTCTACTATAGTGTACAGTTTTAAATAGCTTCAATTTGAGTAGCAGCTTGTTTCCATAATTGTCTTTAGGCACGTATTTAATGTCTTGTGATGCTAATTGTCTGCGTTTGTCTCCTGCCCTCTTAGGAAGAGGTCCAGAAGAAGCGCACACGCCGTGCTGTGAAGTTTCAGAGAGCCATCACTGGTGCCTCTCTAGCTGAGATCATGGCCAAGCGGAACCAGAAGCCCGAAGTACGAAAGGCACAGAGGGAACAAGCTATCAGGTGAGAAGCCAGATCAGTGGAGCTATCCCAAGCTTTTCAAAAATTACAGTACTTTTCATATAAAAGCGTAAACTCTAGGTGGGCTCTGTGTTTACAAGATTTTCTGTTTGCTTTTAATCTGTATATTTGTATGTAATACTGAGTAATTTTGGCAAGAGATAGTGGCAGCAGAGAAGGATCTCTCCTTGCCTTTTCCCTTTGTACTTTTGTCACTCACAATTCTGCTGTCTCTATAGAAATTCCTTCAGGGGATAGTGAATATAGAGGAGAAATCTGCAGTAATGCATTCCATTCCTGATCTTGGGAAGCTCTTTTAGTGCTGAAACAAGGAAACAGTGAATGGCAGACATGGATAATTTCCACTTTTTCTTTGAATTAACAGGGCTGCAAAGGAAGCCAAGAAGGCTAAGCAGGCAACCAAGAAAACAGCTGTTTCTGCTGCAAAGGTGAGATGCAATAGGCAAATAGAAATTATAAAATGGAATACACCATGTTGTAACATGACATACAATGTTCTGCTGTGGCTCTTAATTGGAAATTTCTTTTTCTGTTTTGAGGAAGCATGTTTGTAGCTTTCTGATGTGAAAGCTCCTTGACTGGACTTTAGTACAAAAGTTAAACATACCCAAACAGCTGCATAGAATGAATCTTTTTTACAGAATAAGTAAATATTACAGGACATAATTCTCTGACCTAATATCAGAGATAATTATTAGATAAAAACTTGTCTGAATGTGACATCTTCACTATCTAGGAACTTGGTAACAATATATTGATGAGTGCTACCCTGTGTTTCATTATCACTTCTGAATTAATACCATATGTTGGCTTAGTGTTATGTGTGTAAACTAATGTTACCGTGATCCCAGTATTACAGTTTGCAATTCTAGTCTGATCTGATTTCTGTCAAGAGTACATACAGGGACACTTTTAGAACTGCAAATAAATAGCTTCTTTTCACTCATACTTCATTATTTCTCTACAGGCCCCTACAAAGGCAGCACCTAAGCAGAAGATTGTGAAACCAGTCAAGGTTTCTGCTCCCCGTGTTGGTGGAAAGCGCTAACTTGCCAAACTGTTGCTCATGCTGAATAAACATCTGATGGAATTCCATTACTTGTGCCATGGCCTGCTCAGCTGTGTGAGATACACTGAAGGGAATGAATCTGTGAAATGACCGTGTCTGGGTTTTGCAGACTGAAAAGCATCTTCCTGCCATAAAACACTTTGTTTCTTAGACAGTCTGCTGTATTAGCACACACTTACCCAGTCTTCACTGCGTGGCTCAGGTAGCAGGGAAGATGGAGCAGGTATTTGAGAAGTGTTCTTGCCTGAAGAACAGAACAGCACCTAAGTTTATTCTGCATCTATGACAAATGACATAAAAAGTGGTTCCTAAGATCAGAGGTACATACAAGCTAAAAGGGGGTGTGAAGCAATATAATCTGTAAATTACTTTGAAAGGTCCTGTGTTGTGGAATGCATGTAGCAACATACAGAGAATCAAATGTGGAGAAGGTTAAAAAAAGGAAATGGATGGTTTCACAGACTGCATGGCTCTTACACACAAAGATTACACACAGATGCAACTTCTGGGTCAGGAAGTTACAAAACTATGAATTTCTGGAAGTTGTTTTCAGGAAAAGGAAGCCTGTGAAGATTGAATGGGTTTCAAATGCAGCTGATGTTACACAGTTAAAGCTCATTTAGGTTCATATTTAACTTGCTGAATGCATATAGAGGTTCCCTTAGTAATTTTCCACCCTCCCACCGCTAGAGGGATTGAAATTCCTCATGGGAGTTCCTCTGTCTGCCTATGTAACTGCACTGTGCAGGCAGCATGCCCAGCAATAGCCTTGGCAAAGCAATGTCCTGATTTACCAGAACCAAAACAAACCAAACCTTCGCTATTTTCTGGATCAGTTACTTTTCTGTTGATACTTTGAGGACTTGATTTGTTACCTTACACCAGTCAAGAAGACAGCTGTGTTTTAACTTCCTGCAGTCCTGGGCTTCAAAAACAATGGCTGTAATGGGCACTGTGGGTTACGGGCTATATTTACACCTTTTTTGAGTTTTAGTAAAAGAGATAGGGGTCTGGATGAAGGCAACCCATAAAAAAGGTTTAGCTTGATTATATTAATGGAATTTGCACTATGATCTTCCAAACAAGGCTGCTTTTTGATATTAAAAAAAAACCAAACAAAAACAGAGCTACTCATGTTTAGAAAGAAATTGAAGGCTTTTAAACTAGTTAACATTTGAAAGCAAAGGAACCAGAAACTGGAGGGGAGAAGAGAGGAAGAAAAATTGCCTGTAGGAAAAGAATTTTTAATAATTTAAAACTGAAGGCTGAAAACACCTCTAAATATTACATGTGCTAGTGGGGATTATACAAATCACATCAGTGTCTTGTACGTGGCACCTGGTACCCCAAATGTGTCCTTGTGAATGTTTTCAGCTAAGAAGCTGAAAATAAAGATGAGCTTTTACCATCTGCTTGAAATACCATTAATAATATATACAGATACTGACTGGCAGATATGACTAATTAATAAGTTATTATTTGTTAATACTTTGAAGTTTGCAGGCTTTGGCCTGCAAACTTCCTGCCTGGTGTCATGGAAGTGGTGCACAGAAGTGCTTCACGATTACTCTTCCTTGATGTTTATTCCTGAATTCTGACTGATATGGTGAGAAGTAAAGAATAACAGCCCATCAGGTTACTCCTCTTACAAGCTATGCACTAGGCGAGACAGGCTGTTCACAGCAGGGTGTAACAGCACTTTATTCACCTCAAACATGGTTGTAATAGAATGAATTATGGAATTTAAATAAGCCCTTGTGTTTACCTAATGTAATGTAATTGATCCTCTATCAAGTATTTGTCAGAACAAATTGAGTACCTAAGTTTGTCCCAGCCCCACAAAATAATTTGGGTTAAAAAGAACCTCCAGAGGACATCCACTCCAACTCTTTGTTCAAAACGTGTCTGTTTAGAGGAGATTGCTTAGTATCCAGCTGAGTCTTGAACACAACTCCAAGGACAGAGATTCCACAACCTCCTAGGGCCACCTGTTCCAGTATTCCACACTGCCATTGTTAAACGGAAAACCTAAATACGGAACCCTTTTTCTATATAAATAGCGCTTTTGGCCGGCCCCGCTCCCTCAGGTCGCTATCTCGGTGTTTGGGGATCCCTGCTCCAGGTGCATCCCGCAGGTCCCGAGCGCAGGGGAAGAAGGATCGCTGCTGCTGCTGCGCTGTCCTGGGCACGGCAGCCCCCGGCTCCCGCCTCGCGTGTCTCTGTCACGGGTGTAACAGCCAGCGCAGAGCTCGGACACGCAAAATGCGCAGTTCACTTTCCTTTCTTGCCCCCTACAAACAGCACAGCGCGCACCGAGCCCCGAGGCGAGGCTGCCCCGCCCGCGCTGGTGCTGCTCCTGCTCCTGATGGGCACGAATGACCCCGCTACTCTCCTCGCAGCTCTACCCCCGAGGCGGTTCTGGAGGGGAAGCCGCTACAGTTTCGCAGCCGGGGCTGCGCTGGGATTCCCCCGGGAGCGTGGCCGGCTCCCGCCGCCACGGCCGCGCCCCGCAGGAGGCTTTGCCCGGCTCCAACATGGCGGCCCTGCCCTTGCGCCCGGGCTCTCCCCTGCCCGCTTCCAAGATGGCGGCCCCGCTCCCCCGGGCGCTCCCCCGCGCCCCCGCCCCTTCCCGGGCCCTCCTGCGCGCGCGCGGCCCCACCTCACTTCCGCTTGTGCAGCAGCCATTTTGTCTTTCCGCCGCCGCTGCTGCCCGAGCTTCTCCCTCCCTCCCGCCGCCGCGGGCCGCGACACTCCAGTTCCCCCCCGGGCGCGGCTCCCGCCGGGCCGGGGCCGATCCCGAACCCCCTTCCCTTATCCCGGGAGGCTCCTCCGCAGCCCGGCCGCGGGGGCGGCTCCCGCGCTCCTGCCGCGCGATGTCCAGCGAGGAGAGCTACCTGGCCATCCTGCGGTACCTGACGAACGAGCGGGAGCCGTACGCGCCGGGCACGGAGGGTAACGCCAAGCGGAAGATCCGCAAGGCCGCCGCCTGCTACGTGGTGCGCGGCGGCACCCTGTACTACCAGCGGCGGCAGCGCGACCAGCAGCGCTTCGCCGAGCTGGAGGTGGTGCTGCAGGCCGAGCGCCGCGCCCGCCTCATCCGCGCCGCGCACCTGGCGCCCGACGGCGCGCACCGCACCCGGCTGCAGACCTGGCAGGGGCTCTCGCAGAAGTACTGGTGGAGAGGTGAGCGCCGGGGCGGGGGCGGCCGCGGGGCACCGAGACACCGAACCGCGGCTGGAAGGGACGCGGTGGGTCCCAGGGTCATGCTAGGCATGGCACAGGACCGCGTCCCGACGGTTCTTGAGTATCTCCCCCGATGGAGACTCACAGCCTCTCGGGGCAGGCCGTGCCGGCGCACAGTCACCTTTACAATTTGTTCACGTGAAACTTCCCGTGCATTAGTTTCTTTCGGCTCGTTTCCTCTTGTGTCATTGCTTGCCACCACCGGGACATTGCTCCATGCTCCTGACACCTCTGTTTAGCTATTTATACACATTAATGCGGTCCCCTGTCAGTCATCTCGTCTAAAGGCTGAAGAAAAATGGCCTGTAGTTAGGTGCAGTTCCTTCAGCCTTTCCTTGTAAAAGAGATGATTCAGTCCCTTAATCATCTTTGTTGCACTCCTGTACCTGCTCCAGGAGTTCCATGTCTCCCTTCTGCTGAAGGGATGTCCGTATGCCCTCCCTGGCGGGAGCAGGAGGGGACTCCTTGCCGAGTGACCAGTGCCTTTAAACGCCACCTCGAGCACGTGGTCTGTGGGCAGTGACATTGTGTCACACCGCGAGAGGCAGGGCTCACTCTGCACGGTACCTCTTGGTCAGCAAATTGTCCAGGGCTTCTCATCTGGTGGTGGTACGTTGAATATCTGCAAACACAGAGTATAGCTGTCCCCTCCAGGTCTTGCACACAGCCCCAGTAAGACAGTGACATCTCAACTGTGCCCTTGGGATAGGGTGATAGTCCGGTCCACATGAGCTGGGTTAGCTTTGGGCCTCGTTCATGCATGTACTGGTGTTCATGTTAAAGTACTACAGCTGCCAGTGGTGGCAGTCCTGGCACTCATTGTTTTATTTGTCTCTTACTTGCAATGAGAAGCTGAAAAGACCAGATTAATTCTCAGCTGGGTCCTGAGTGATGCCACAGCTGTTACAAATGGTGGTGCCTGAACAGCAGTAATTCCCAATTGGGACTTTCTTTTGCCTGAGGGAATGACTTGATATCTTGTTCCCTTTGCATTTGGTGTTCTACTTTTAGCCCTAGGTATCCATTAAACAAATAGCTTGCTTTTCACTTGCCATGGGCCCAGTGTATATCTGTATTGCTTCTCTTGTTTTGCTCTCTTCATCCACCAGCAAGTCTGTAATTCCAGCTTTAGTTTTCCCTATTTTCAGTTAGAGGGATTTTGCTTTAGCTGCAGCCATCCCTCCAGTCCAGATCTCAATGACTTGAAGATCTTTTCATGTGAAGAAAAGATATATATCAAAGCTGATATACCCTTTCTGGATGGTGGTTTCCTTGCCTTTATCTGCATTCTCATTGTCTGCCCACCATTCTACTGTTCTGGCATCTACTCTCATCCTGTGCTGAAACTTCCTCCATGGGTCTTAGTGTAGCTCCTGTTTGTCAGGAGAGGGCATTCTGTGTCCTTTTGATCTTACTGGTCACCTTTATTTGCACACCCTAAATCCTCTTGCTTCTCTTACACTGAGAATACTAAAATTCATTTCATGCTTTCAGTTCAAGTTTTATGTTTCTTACATGTGTTCTCCCAATGTTTTTCCTGCCATTACAGTATTCTCTGGCTGCTCTGGACAGCAGCTTTGGCCCAGCTGTCAGCCTGAGATGGACATCAGCCTGGTGTGTGTTCTCTAACTGCAAGGCCATGGGCTGGAGAATGCCTCAGGGGCCAGGAAGGGTGTTGGGGATGTGATTTGCAGGCCAGAGATCTCCTGTCTATTTCAGATGAAATCAAGGGGATGTACAAATTGTTGAAATGGGCATTAATATCTTAGGTTGCCTTAAGTCTCTGCTTTCCTGATCCTTGCAGAGATAGGTATTTAATGATAGTACAAGTCATGCTCTGAGGAGATGTGAGCAAGCAAGTCTAAGTCTGTGTCAGCAAAGTTTTGAGCTGTGCTGGATTTTAAACCATAGAGGCCCAGCTGCTCTATATGCTTTTATATTGTCCTAGTGAAGAGAACAAATTTGGATTGAAAGCTGTGCATGGAAAATGCCGTGGGATCCAGAAGGGGACCCTGAGCTTAGGACCTGTTGAGTACCTGAAATTATTTACAGAATTGCAGAATGTGCTGAGCTGGAAGGGACTCATAAGGATCACTGAATACAACTCCTGGCCTTGCACAGGACCATCCCCAAAAGTCACAAGAGTCATTCCTGAGAGCACTGTCCAAACACTTCTTGAACTCTGTCAGGCTTGGTGCTGTGATTGCTTCCTTGGGGAGCCTGCTCCTAAAATCCTACCTAAACCTCCCCTGACACAAATTCAGGCTATTTCCTCAGGTCCTGTCTTTTGTATTTACTTCCATTGGTTAAAGTACAGGTGGGAAATTGATTTATTTAAATTCCAAAATCATAAGCAATTGATTTAAATCAGTGTTAATAGGACCTACCAGTATCATTTCATATAGCACAGTTGATCCCAATTTTGCAAAAGCTCATGAGTGAGCCTTCCAATTTTTGTCCTCTTCAGGAGGAACAAGCCATTTGTGTGGGCTAAATACAGGATTATATTACATTTGTCATTGATGTGGGATGATGAGACTAAATGACTAAATGTCTAAGTACCTTTTTTTTTTTTAGCCTTAATAGTCTTTCTAGGAGGGTTTGCTTGATGTAGTGACATTCTAAATGTTCTGTCTCAAAGTAGCAGTAGAGACAACATCATGCAATGGTGTGAGAAAATCAGAATTGGTAATATCATATCAGAGAGGGAGAGTGTAGGTGACTGACTTTATTTTTCTTGGTTAGTATGTAATATTTTTGATTATTAATTATTGATGTCTAGCTAATTTTCTATATAGTTATTTGTTTATAGTAAATTGAATTAAGATTAGAAGCTTAATCAAGCTCCATTAATTTTTCTTAGGTATTCTTAAGCAGGTTAAAGATTACATTAAAGAATGCAGCAAGTGCCAGGAAAAGCTAGACCGCTCTAGATCTCTCTCAGATCCTTCTGAAATGCTGGAGGAGCTAGGACTGGATGCAAAATCTCATGAAGACAGTAATGAAACAGATGATGAATTGAGTAACACAGCATCAATCCCAGCAGCATCTCCAAAGCCTCTGAAGAAGAAGCCAATAGCAAAGCACGAGCTTGTGTTTGTAAGTACCATTGTTTACAGCTGAATGGATTTGCATTTTCTATTACTGCATTCTTGGTCATGGACTTCTTTTCCATTGTTGCGATAATCTTGTAACAATAAGACCATACATTTTGCCAAAGATATTGAATGTGTAGAAATGGGATACTGGTGTATATGTCATGAAATTAATTATAGGACATCATTGCTGGGAAATAAAATCATGCTATATATTATGCATATAGAATGTAAGATAAAATGAATGGCAAAATTGCCATTGCTTACAATTGCCATCACATACAAGATTCTTATATCTTATTCTTATCTTATATTCTTATTCTTTCCCTAATAAATTATGATATACTGATGTATAAAATTCTTGTTCATAACTGTAGGCTCGCATACACATAAAGACATTTGAATTTAGAGACTTTTTCAGACTGTAGCCTAGAAAAATACAGTCAAAAAGCTCTTTGAATGTGTCTTCCCATTTTTCCAGTCTGTTTTAATTGTGTTTGGAGGGAGGGTGAAACTTAAAGAAAGAAAACAAAGTAGTAAAGTTAAACTCTATGTTCTACAGACTTGAACTGATTGTATGGTTGCAGCAAATAATTCTTTTCTGTGTTTCAGTGTGAATGCTTGAAAAGGCACAATCTAAATGTAATGAAGTTCTCAAATGTTGTTTATGACAGGTTGACAGTAAGGGCCTTGTGAAGCAGTCATCTTCCAAACATTGTCTGTCAGTCTTAAACCAACTGAATCAGCAGAGGCTTTCCAATCAGTTCTGTGATGTGACTTTGCTGATTGAAGGAGAGGAGTACAAAGCTCACAAATCTGTCTTGGCAGCCAACAGCGAGTACTTCCGAGAGCTCTTCATTGAAAAGGGAGCTGTCACTAGTCATGAAGCTGTAGTGGATCTGTCAGGTGAATTGCTGTGGGTTTCAAAGCTAGAAATTATAATATCCTAAGTAAGGTGTACAGTATTTAATTCAGTCTTTTTTGAGTGTTGAAGACAACCAAATTGTCTCTGTTTTAATCTAAAAGTTTTTTGTGTGGATCATAATGCAAAAGTGATCACTCTGATTTTTGCCTAATATGATTTTCCATGGACTGTGGTATTTAATCTTAAAGTTTCTGAGAAGCTTTTGATGGATTTTTACCTTGCTTAGGTATGTTTCCTCCTTGTATTAGTCACAAACATTGAAAAGGGAACAAAATCAAATGCTTGAGTACATCAGGCAGGGATGCTGACAAGCTGCTTGGAGAGTTGTTTAGCTTAACAAATGCTAAATTATTTCTTATTTCTGTGAAGCACAATTATGCATGTCTACTTATTTTTCAGACCTGGTACATGCAAGACAAGAGCTAAAATATATGTTCTAAAAATAGCTTTGTAGTGATGAAGAGTAGTGTACAAAACACAAGCCTTCTGCATTGCTTTCTCATTTATTAACTGTCTCTGCATGAATAATAGGCATGCATGGACAATAATTTTCTCATAGGATGGTCCAGAAGGTTCCCCACATTAAATATTTGATTTATTAGTTATGCAACTGTAGACAGTTATACCAAATTCTTATATTTCAGCATTTCTATTTATATAGCCATATTTTTATTGTTTTCAATAGCTACTTCGTTATTTTTCAGCCACATGGCTTGTTACTTAAGACCTGAGTACTTTCTGAATGTAGCAGATTCAGAAAGACTTTGGTTCAATTAATCTCCTCCAAAAGCATTTTGGCTCTCCCAGCATCTTGAAATATTCCTCAAAGAATTTTATTGTGAATATCTTTAAGTACTACTTAGTTATTGGAAAAGTTGTCTGAGCTTACCCCACACATAGAAACTACATGAGGAGGAAGCTGTAGTGTAAATGACAATTAATTGAGTGCCAGTGATGGGCTTGTTATTTCCAAGTGTGTTTTGCTCTAAATTTCAGGCTTAACTGTATCAAAGGTGAACTGTTGTATTCATCATGGGATATTTTGGGGTAATTTCAGGTGTCATTATTTGCTCTAATATCTTGTTTTATTCCTGGTAGGTTTCTGCAAGTCCAGTTTCCTGCCTTTATTGGAATTTGCTTATACTTCAGAATTAACATTTGACTTCTGTAGTATGGCAGAAGTGGCCATGCTCGCCCGGCATCTCTTCATGTCAGAGGTCCTTGAAATCTGTGAGAATGTGCACAAACAGATGGAAGAGAAACAAATTACAGTGTACCAAAAGGGAGATATTCAAACAGTAGAGTCAACACAAAATCTAGCAGAGCAGGCTGAAGTGCAGGTGCAGCCCATGGATGGTGTTGAGCAACCTAAACTCACAGCCAGTGAAGTGCCAGTAGCTGTGAATGGAGCTCCTCCCTCTGCTGGGACAGAGGAGGCAGCAGCCCCCCAGCCTGACGTCCTGCACCCAGAGCCTCTGGAGGCCACTGCAGGTGATCCTTCCAAGCCTGTGGAACGGTGTGAAACAACTGAAAATTACATCAAGATCCAGCTGGTGGAGGGCATTTCAAACAGCCTCTACAACAGACTCAGCACCGAGCCATCAGCTGTGGAAGCCATGGACACACAGAGCCAAGAGAAAGCTGAGGCAGTTCAAAATCAGAGTGATAAAGCACATGTGGACTCTGCTTCTGAAGACTCCTCAGAGACACTCAGGCAAAAAAGTGACGAGCAGAGCAGCTCCATTTCCCAGCCAGAGAGCCTCACTTCCAGCCAGGATGATACTTACAAAAGCAAGCTTCGCCAGCGTTCTGTCACTGAGGGGGGATACATCAGGCTGCATAAAGGAATTGAGAAAAAACTGCAGAATAGAAAGACAAATCCTAAATCTGCAGTGCAGCAGGTATTCTGTCTGTCATTAGACCTTGTAATTACCAGAGTAATTTCTAAGCTGTGAGAGTTGGGCGAACAAAATCCCAAAAAGCATTGACTTGGCATCAGTATTCCTTCTATATTGAAGGTCCTTAGAATGCTTGGTGGCCACAGTCTAGGTTGAGTATATTCTCACAACTTCTTATGGTTGGACAGAAGTTGTATCAGCTCCCCAAAATCCTTAATAATCTGTGAATTTAATTCTAAGCTAGCTCGTGTATGTCAGTCATAGATACATACACTTATCTATTAGAGAAGTGATTTATCTATTACATTTATTCAGACTTGACAACAGCATTGGGAATGAAAAATTTTACATCCCATGTAGATCTTCAGATGTAGTCATGAGTCACAGTAATGCATTCCTGCTACCTTCTGATTGGGGTCAATGAAGAGAAAGGTTCAAAGAGCACTGCTGTTAAAAACTCTAGCATCTGAACATAGGAAATGTTAAGTGATTGAGCTAGTTCCAATTACAATTTATTTTTTTTAATGAAATGGTCTTATTACTCTTTCCCCTTTGAGAGCCTTTCGTCTTTCAGTGCCTTTGGATAGTTGGCAATCATCTCACTGGACATCATGCATTTAGTTTGTGACAGAGTACACTTCACTGCATGTTGGCCAAGTCTTCTGAAGAGCTGTTAATTTCCAAAGGAGTCCTGAGAGTTTTGTGTACCAGAGCCACCAGTCCCACACACAGGACAATAACTTGTTATCATTACAGCAGCCTAGTAGAAACAGTAGAATTAGTTCTTTTTACAGATGGACAGCTTAAAGCCCAGATGCTAAAAGTAGCACAATCAAAATACTTGAGCAACCTATTTATGCTGGTTGGAGAGCACCACAGTTTTGTTCTCTTTTTGAAAGGGGAATATTTACTTTTGGGAATAGTTCCTGTTAATGTATTTTGCAGTTTTTGAATCCAGCTCCTTGACAGATGAAGTGCACCTATAGAAAGAGACCTATATAAAAGAAATTAGTTTGGATGAGTGCTCAGGATTGGGCTCAGGAATAGGTTTCTGCTTTCCTAACTTGTTTTGTAGCCTTGTTTTTTGCATCCCTCAGCTCCCCCTACGGCATGGGATGTCATATAAGCTTTGGGAAGGAGACACTCTCCTGAGTTCCCAATTTTGATGCTGGGAGAATAACAGGAAAGAGATTGCAGGAAAAATGCTTCTGGTTTAAATTACAGTACTTGCACCTGGCACGGAGATATAGGGAATGAGGTGTGCTTTGTAGGAATTACTCACATAACTTATTTTATACAGGTTTCATAGACCTCATATTTGACTCCCATTGGTTAGTAGTTTTCTTGCCACCTAATTCATTGGTTAGTAAATAGTATTTTACTTGTCTATCAAATCTCTATTCTTGGATTGTTTACATACTTTTCTGCTGGTTCTCATTGGACAAATCCCTTGTTATTGTAGGTGCATTTGTTTTTCACGCTCAGAACAGATTATGTTAACAAATGTCTCATTCTCAAAATGGCTTCATATGGGAACTTGCAAACTGCTTGATAGCTGCACTTAGAAGAAGTAATAGGGCAGCTTTGGCAATTTTGCAAAGTGAGGCCTTGAGTTCATACGGCCTTTCTTTTATAATTCTTCTGCCTGTCTACAGCAGTTGGGAGAACAGGATGAAGAAATTGGGATGCCTGTGCTTCCTTCCCTTGCCTTATTCTCAGGGAAACCAAAGGGGACACAGCTGATACAGGACATTTCAACCTGATCACTTAGAATTTGGTTTCTAAAGAATTTGGCAGCAAGTTTCTACAAAGGAAGATGAGATTATCAGCTCCAGGTAGCACTGCCAATATCACATAAAAAAACCCACTAGTGCCTTATTCCTAGATAAAAATCTCTAAGAAAGCTGGAATGCTCTCAACTTGATAAAAATCCTGACTGGCAGTACGCTGTGATTTTTCTGTAACTATCCCATAGCTGTCACTTAGGCAGTTACTCAGGGCTGGAGAGTTCATTGTCCCTGAACTGGTAAGTCACTGTGTGGCCATCATCATAGTAAGTTTATGGTTTTTAAAAAGGAATGGTTTTTCACTCACCTTGAGATCTGTAGTTTTATAGTGAGCTGAAACAGGGTAACTTTCAAGCAGCTAAGTCAGCTGAGCAAAATTAAGAGGTATTACAGAAAAACAGAATGTCAACTTTTAGTAGAAACTTTCAGAAGGTATGAAGTACAATGCAGTAAAATTCATTAATAGGTTCTGTTTTTCCAACTTAGGTTGCCATGAAGCTGGTACAAAGAGGGAAAAAAATGAAACAGCCCAAAAGAGAGACCACGGAAAATAACGAAGTGGAAGCGCAGCACAAATGCACTGACTGTGGAATGGTGTTCCAGCGGCGCTATGCACTTATAATGCACACACTGAAACACGAAAGATCTAAAGAATATAAATGCCCAGTAAGTTGAGGGGTTGGGTTTGGGTTTTTTTTTCTGTGTAAATCTTTCTCCTTGTGAAAATTAATTCTGTAATTATATTAGTAATTATATTTGTTGCCTTTTTTGGTATATATATTTATTTTGGTTACCAACTTCAGAGTTGGATACAGCATTGATCTAGATGGGGTGAGGTAGAATGGAGTGCAGCCACTTGGCCTGACAGTAGTGTCTGACTTGCTGCTCAAGACTGTGCTAGCATGGGATTTGCTTTTAACCCTACCAGTAAATTTGTATTTAGTCTAGACTGGAAGTTAGTCTCACTGGGAAGTGATCAGTGGTTCTGTCAGTGGCCATAAAATAAAAATTTACAACTATTCATTAACCTCAGGTGTGGGTTATGGATTTAACTCATCATATTACTGTACTTAAAACATTTTAAAAACATGTTTGTTTTTTTTTTACTACTTCTGAGTGTTACATGCAAAGTGAGGTTGTAATATTTTCTGTCCCAGCTGTGTAAGAAGGAATTCCAGTACGGTGCCTCGCTGCGGGCGCACCTGGTGCGGCACACGCGGAAGACGGAAGCCAGCGCTGCAGCCGGCGGTGCCGAGGGGACCGGCGTGTCCTCGGTTAAAGGGAGAACCAAACGGGAATTCGTGTGTGACATCTGTGGGAGAACTCTGCCCAAGCTCTATTCCCTCAGAATACATATGCTTAAACATACAGGTGTCAAACCCCATGCGTGCAAGGTAAAGTCCTTTTGCTCTCTAATCAGATTTGTAATATTCTCTGTTACCAATGTTTTGGTATTGATGCTCTGCCCTAAAATTTGTGTTAATCTTGGTCACTTCACAATAGGGAAAACTAGTGTAACATTCATGATGAAATTGCTTGCAGTCCAAGAGTGAGAAAACTAGAATGAATATGAGTAGTGCAAGTTCATATTCTTGTGTCTAGAAGAATGTCTTCCTTCGATTATTCCTTTTTTTAAATAGACCAGTTCTATCACTGCTGCAAAATCGCAGCCTTGGCCATCCTAGTTCCCAAGAAATACAGGAGATTTTGTTCTGTTTGAAGTTGACCACCTATTACATAATTAGTTTTATTTGTCCTATTCCACCACGTGTGGATTTCTTTAGGTTTGTGGAAAGACCTTTACGTATAAGCATGGATTGAAAATGCACTTAGCTCTCCATGAAGTACAGAAACAGTTCAAGTGTGACTTGTGTGAAAAGTCTTTTGTCACAAAAAGAAGTCTTCAGGAGCACATGAGCATTCATACAGGTAAGTGATGAGAAAGGGAATCCTTTTCCTTTGTTTAGGTATTTTATGCTGCTGAACTTAATGTTGTTCTTCAGTGTCAAAAGAAACTGTTTAAAAAAATAAATGGTAGTTTGTTCTTTTTCTTCTAGTCAGGCAGCTGAGATAGAGGTAAGAGGTCATTTTTTGGAGCTAAACCATAGTTTAGTGTTATTATGCAGATGTTCTATACAAGAATGGGGAATTGTGGTTGGTCTGTTCCTGTGGTTTTGTGTACGTATTAATGCCTGTGTCATGTCAATTTAACAGGAAATAGGCAACAGGCTGGAATGTTCTAATGCACTTCATCTCCCAGCCTGACCTTTTACAGGAAAACAGGCTAAGTTAAATCTCTCAGAATCCCCATGTATATTTTACAAGATGTTCTGTACTAATACTGACATTTTGTAAAGCCTAGTGTTTTGAAAATCTTAGATGTGAAAGATGGCAATATAATAAGTGGCAATATAAAAAGATGGCAATATAATAACAAGCAGAGTTTTAAAATTTTAATTTATAAAGGTTGTCTGTGTTTCTGGTTTTCGGGGCTGAGCAGAATCAAGAGAGATACTCAGAATAAGTTGTTCCTGAAATTATGGAATTTGTATTAGTAGTCATCACTCCTGTGTTGATGAAATGGAGCAAAAACTTCTTATTTTAAGGTGTTTTTCCACAAATGCAAGATATAAGCAATAGTCCATAAGCAGTGCTGTGTTTCTGAAGAAGTTGCATAATACATAAGCACAGGCAGTTGTGGTTTTTTTCACACAAGAAGACAGGTTTTTAGACTGCTCACTTTTCCTCACTAAATCATACTTGCAGCAAAGTACCTATGTTTAAAAACATGAAATTAACTAATTTAGCATTGCTACTCCCCCCTTGTGTATTATTACATTAGCACATACAAAATACACTTAAAAATTCCATCAGTGTGTAATTAAATAAACTTCACTTTGTAGTACTGCTCTGATTACTTAAGTTATATATGAATTAAAAACCTGTCTCACAAAGCACTCCAGAGAAATGGAGGCATGGCTTGGTAACATGTTTTGTTTTGTTTTTGCTAGGAGAATCCAAATATCTTTGCTCCATCTGCGGAAAATCTTTCCACAGGGCATCAGGACTCAGTAAACACATAAAGAAACATCAGCCAAAGCCTGAAGTTCGTGGATATCAGTGTACTCAGTAAGTCAGGTGATGGGTGGTTTTGGTGGGCTTTTTTCTTAGTATTAATGATCCTAGTCATTTTCAAGATTAAAAGCAGCTCCTTGTTGTAGCATAAAACCACTGGCCTGGGATGAGACTTGGAAAGCATGAGAATAAAAATGCATTTTTGTAAATATATATTGGAGAGCAAAGGCTTGGTTTTAAGTTGTTACCTAGCTCTAGTTTCTCGCAGCTCTTCTCTAATGACTTTGCACTGTAATTGGTGCTATAATCAGTAGCTGTGTGGGTATACAGCTTTTTTGTAGGACAGATAAAAGAGTGTAAGGTTGTAAGAGACCAAGGGCCTTCAGCTTGGTTTGCCCTCTTGTAGTGTGATAGTGGATTTCAGTTGGATTTGAAGCTGTAGAGTCTGCAATGTCCTGCACTTGTGTTCAGTGTTTGCTGAAACATGGCTGTGTTTAGGAACATTGCAGACTGAGACTCACTGACAGTTGCAGTTCTCTTCATTATAAAACATAAATGACCAATATTGCAATAAATTACATTTGTTTTTATTATTAATGGCATTTATTACTATTTACATGCCAGCATTGTGGACTTTAGCAAAGCAGAAACTGTAACTGGAAAGTGTGATCTAAGTGCATTAGCAACACATGGATACTTTTTCCATGACCAAGCAGACTATAGGGAACTTTTTAAGTGCCCTGCAGAAGGACAAATAATGTTTAATTTTGGAACTCACAATGATTCCCTGAGAAACTCTGTCAGATATTAAGAGGAATGGTACAATTTATATTATTGCCTGTAGCAACTTAAGGTTTTAAAGAAAGTAATAATCTAAAGAGTTGTTTAAAGTATCTCATTGCTGCTGCATACTAGCAAAAATTATATTTTCTAAATTATGAAAACTTATTTCAGTTCTGTCAACAATGTTTATATTTAGTGATTTTTAATACTAAAAGCATTAATTCCAAAAATACAAAGAACAGAGCTAATAGGGGGTGCACAGACACTGTTTCATGAAACATACTATGGAAGGGAGTTTTAGTTTTGAGGGTGAAGTATATTTATAAAACAAAAATTTTTTTACTCAAGGCAGTAGGGCCATGGATGCAAGAGGTCACCTTGATAGAGAAGATATTTTGACTCGCCAGCTTCTTCAAAACAGACACAGTCCTTGCTGCTTCTCCAGCAAAGGTCTCTGCTAAGGATATAATTCATGTTGTCACCAGTGGTTTAGACAGCTTCACTAAGCAATAACCAGACTTCAGTTTTTAGTTTGGTGGCTTGGAATGGAAACCTCCCTGTCAGGCTTCAGTCTGAACTTCTGGCCCAGTTGAGCAAAGCTGACCATGAATTATTTTACTAAAACGTTCCTGGAAGTTTTGCAGTGAAGTATGTGTTTGATTTAACTGCAGTAATGCATGACAATGTATGGTGGTTGCTTGAGTTTTTTACTACTCTAATGGCTTTTCCAAATACACAGTCCTTGGGGAGAGAGCAGCAAGTGCCAACCCCATTCAAGGGCCTGAGGGGTCTCTCTGGTACTATTTTATGTGGACGTGCAAACTGAGGATCCCTGAGAGCCCCATTTGAACTGGAGTGGTGAGACTTTCCAGTCTAGTAGGAGGTTGTTTGTGTGGCTCAATGACTGTTACTTTTTTTTTTTCCCTCCCTCAAAAGCAAAGTCAACTTTTTTTTCTCTCCAGAATGCTCATTATTCAGGCAATGTTATATCAAATGTTCTGTTGCTGTATGGAAGCTTTTCTCATTTTCAGATTCCCTCATTCCAGTGGTTGATACTGTAGAAGCCACCTTTGCCTGCTGACACTGCTCTGCCTCTGTCCTTTCTTGAGTCATGCAGCTGTATGTTGTTACATGAGGAAGAGAGAGAAAGAGATGAGCAGCAGAATTTCTTTCAAAGGGAGAAACCATGTTGTTGATTAGATCAGACTCTGTAGTCTTCATACCAAGAGGAGCTGTATAGTCATACTATGGCAAAGTATAAGTGAAGGAAAACCCAAAGTTAGCCTGGGTTCAGATGTGTACAAGCAGCAAGCTAAAGAATAAGTATTGATACTTTCAGATGCTTTCTTGCAGGATTATGAATTTGGTATTTTTTTATTTTCTAAAAAATCCCCTACATTTGAGCATTAAAAACAACAAATTCTAGTTATCTTTGTGTCAGTCCTCTTTGGTTAAAGAAAGAAGCAGCTGTTACTGTCCTCATACGTTCATATTACCATATAATACAAAATTCTGATGTCTCCCAGTTGGTTTGCCTTTGAATATTCACCATTAAATCTGCAGAAAGAATATAGTTACTCAATAACAGACAAGGGGGTTTCAGAGGTCCTCAAGTTTTATTCCAGGCTTTCAAATAAGATGCTGTTCTTTTAAATTTTTCCAAGTTTAGAATGGGATTGTGTTTTAAATAAATACTGATGATGCAGTAGGTGTTCTCAGTCTTCAGTTGCTATTAAAGAAGAGGGTCCCAGTGCCTTTCTTGTATGGGATGCTAAAACATTTGCTGTTACAGGTGTGACAAGAGCTTCTATGAAGCTCAGGATCTTCGACAGCATATGAATAAACATTTAGGTGTGAAGCCATTTCAGTGTCAGTTCTGTGGAAAATGTTACAGCTGGAAGAAAGACTGGTATTCTCATGTGAAGTCTCATTCTGTCACAGACCCTTATAGGTAAGAGGAAATTAATTTAACAACTGAAAGGTACTAATCAAAGTGAGGCTATAGAGATCCACAGCCTGTCAACAAGGCACTGCCTAGTCCACTTTTGAGGTACCAATGGATTGATGGTGATTAGGGTCTTGAATATTTGAGGATGCTTTACATTGCATGGGTTGGCTTCTAACTTGGGACACGGTGCTGGAACTAAGACGTGAAGTCGTAAGACAATAAATACAATCAGTGCAGTTAGAAACTTTTGTGATCTCACTTCTCTAGAAGGGTAAGTGGATGCTTTGTGGCTGTGGATAAGAGGAAATGTAGTTCAGTCCAACAATATTACTTCTAATAATGGAACTACTTACCATATGAGACAGTATTGCCCTTAACCTTTGCCTACCCTAAATAAAGTGCATTTTGGCTTAAAACATATAAGTGTACAATAATGGTTTTAATAGATTTCTCACATTAACACATTTTAGGTGTAATGTATGTGGAAAAGAATTTTATGAGAAAGCTTTGTACAGAAGACATGTAAAGAAAGCCACACATGGTAAAAAAGGAAGAGCAAAACAAAATCTGGAACGAGTGTGCGAGCACTGTGGAAGAAAATTCACACAGCTCCGGGAATATAGGAGACACATGAACAATCATGAAGGTATGTAGAACACAAATAGTCATTACATCCCTCAACCCCTAAAAACACAATGTGTAAGGGGTAATTGTTTCTTTGAGTCTGTGTCCTGTCTGGCAAAACATGGAAGAGTTTTTACAGATTCTCCAGTTCTGTGTGAATCCTGGTTTGGTAACTTGCTGTCAGTGATTCCCAGAAGTTGCTGTTGGGGGTCTTTCTAAAGCTCCAGCCACACACAGGGACTGTGCCAATTTGTCCTCTGTACCTGAATAGAAGAGGAACATTTTTACAAGTGACTAAGAGGGGTAAATCTGGCAAAGAATTGGATGCACTATAACATTCTCCATTTTCAAAGGCACACACAGTTAACAAACTACTCTTCAGATAGGAGAATGATTGGCCTAAATTTAAAAAGAAAAAAAGAACCAATGTTGGAAATGGATCAACTTCTTAATTTATGACAAGTGATAAATTGTATGATGTTTGGAGAAAATATGAAAACTTTTTTTTTCTTGTTAAAGAATTATGTGCATTTTTACTTTAGATATAAAGTATGAAATTGATTTTTGAGTATTTGGTTCTTTCAGCTGTGTTGGGAGTCTATATTCTCCTGTCCCAGGGCAAAACCCACTTTTTTTTTGAAGCATGTCTTCTTTTTAAGAGCTCTTAAGAGTAAATCTGACAGCTGTATAACTATTGAAATAGAGATTTTGTGTTTGTTTCTAAACAGCAAAAGTGTCCTGTAGTAGGTACCTAGCCTAAATCTACAGCAAGTGTCACAGAGGAAAAGACAGTAGTGAGATGGTATTTGTCACCACCACAGACCACAGAACTCAGATGTTACGAGGGTAAATAAGATCATACAAACATCAGGTGCTGTATTTGAACATAGGCAGTGAAAAGGAGGGTAAAGCTGGAGGTGTACAGAGGGATTGGCAGAAGCAAAAGATGAGTAGAAATGCAAGTGGCAAATTCTGTGAAGTAAAACATGGCTTCAGAAAGGCATCAAAATTATCAGAATTCCATTAAGCATTGTGCACTTAAAATGAGGAAGAAGCTGCATTAAAAGGAATCTTGACAAGTTTTTCAAAGTAAAGTGTTGGATTGGGCTGGGCACTTGTGGAGAATCTTAACTACTGAATGCATTATGCTTGCATTACATGGTTACACAGAAATGGTAAAATGATGTTTTGCCACATGGCAAACATCACAGGATTGCTGTGGGATCTCTTTCTTACGTGGCAAACATCACAGGATTGCTGTGTTCTCCCCCCTGCTGCTCTCCCTGTGGCTGCTGCTCCTGCTGTGACCTTTGCTTGCTCTGCCCCGCAGGCGTGAAGCCCTTCGAGTGCCTGACGTGCGGCGTGGCGTGGGCGGACGCGCGCTCCCTGAAGCGCCACGTGCGCACGCACACGGGCGAGCGGCCCTATGTGTGCCCCGTGTGCAACGAGGCCTACATCGACGCGCGCACCCTGCGCAAGCACATGACCAAGCTCCACAGGGACTACATCCCCTGCAAAATCATGCTGGAGAAAGACACCCTGCAGTTTCACAACCAGGGGACGCAGGTGGAACACGCCATCAGCATTTTAGCCTCAGACATACAGGAGCAAGAAACCGAGATCAGCTTTGGCGCTGGCGAGGGCGAGACTGTGGTGGTGACAGGAGAGACGCTGGAAGCCATCGAAGCAGTTGCGGCTACTGAGGAGTGCACATCAGTCTCCACCCTTTCTGACCAAAGCATCATGCAGGTGGTAAATTATGTACTGGCACAACAGCAGGGACAGAAAATGGCTGAAGTGACGCAGGCCATTGAAACTGTAGAAGTAGAAGTGGCCCATGTAACAACAACGGAGTCAATTTAGTGTATGAGAAAGCAAGAAGGGTGAGGTTGTGTATCTGTGAGAGGCAAGTGTAAAACGGGTTACCTGAGGCTTTCAGTGATGCCTGTTTTCAAATGGTTAATCCTCAGTACTGAATGTTGTGATGACAGAATACTGCACCACGTCACTTCAGCCTCACATTTTTTGGAAAAAGTACCAATACTCCAGTGTGGGCCAAGGCTTTGAAAGCTAAGATTTCTATAGTGGCTGTAACTTTAAACAAAACAGAAAGGTTAAAATAATGTTTTTTGTCTCATGAAGTGTCATACTGTAACTTTGAGAAATTAAAAAGAAAAATATATAAAAAGGCTGCACTAAACACTAGAAATGCACAGCTGTTGGTAGTTTTTTTTGTTTGTTTTGATGTGCATTTCATCAAGTTTGTGAGCAAATTTCCTGTATTGGATGCTGTCTGTTTACTCCCAAGACAAGGGAGCTGGTAGAATGCTCTGTGTAAGCTTGTGCTTCATGTGGCATACAGAAAAACTGAAGCTTTTTTCTCTGGGCAAATGCACCATTGGTAGTTAGTGAATCCCAGTTCTGAAGAACTTACTTAAATTTCAGGTGTGAGGGTGGCTGGTCCAAGGTTCTGCAAAATGCTGTAAAATGTTTTATAGATAATGGGCAGGTAGATGGTTGTGATCTGGTTCTCCAAGATGGTTGTGAATTGAAGTTGAGCAGAGGACAGCCCACCACAGGGAGGCTACTTAGAGAAGTAAACTCCTTTTCTTTGTGAGGGAGGAGTTTGCACCGCAGTCTCTGTGCACAGCCACGTTTAGCTCCGTGTTTGCTTGGAAGCTATTGCCAGCAGTGATGTGTGACCCCAGTGCAGGCAGCCTCATGAGGCTCACTTCTGTTTTTGCTTTACATTTGATGTAGAAACTGTAAAAGGAAAAAGGTCTAATGGCACACTTTTTCAGGAACTAAGGAAGTCCAGGTGGTTATGGACTGATCTTGTATTGTATTTAAAGGAGGAGGCCTGCTAATTCCCAAGCAGGACACATGACAGTATCAGGGTAGGGAAATATGAGTATCTTGGGATGGGGTAAAAATTAAATGGTCTCAAAATGACCAGAATCTCTAGAAGACCTTATTACTGCTGCTTTAAGAGAAATACTTCTAGATCCACTTGATAGCTGATGTTACACCACATAGTTGGAAAAATCCTTACTGGTGTTCCTGCAAGTAAGTGTGAATGACAGCTGTGCTTGGCCCAGGTTTCTGTGTCCCCGGTTCAATACCACAAACATGGCACACCTTAATCTGTACAAGTGTAGGTTCCTTTGTCATTGCGTGGCTTTTTTGAGCAAGCAGCATGTCTGTCAAGGAAACTGAAAGTGCTTTGCTTGTGAACAATCAGAGCTGTAGTCTTTAAATTCTTCTCAGTCTATAGTGGTATCAAGTTTCCTAACCTGGACAGCAGTAAGATACCCGAGCGACCAGAAACTTGTAATATTGCAGGGTAAATTCCATAAATAGACATGCCTATAACTCTGCTACCTGTGAAACAGATCCACTGAACAAAATTTCAGCAAACCCTGTGGCAAAGTAACCACCTCATTTGAATTAGTATTTCTACTTTTCATCTTATTTAACTATGTGGATATCTGTCTACTAAGCTACAGAATGGACTGTTCTTTTTATACTTTGCAATTCTGTAGATAAGCAGTTGTTGAAATTTTTTTATGTTTGAGTTTTGGATCCAAATTAATTTGTAGATGCCTATTTCAAAAGTCAGGGTCTTATTTCAGAGAAATAATGTAGTTATTTATATATCCTGCACCCCTTTACAATTGTATTATTTTCTAATTACCAAATGGAGTAAAACTAAAATGAATATTAAAAAAAAATTACTGCTAGCTGTAACTTGAATTTTTGTATGGTAAAGAATCTGGAGATAGCCATCCTGCTTAAAATTAAAATACTGCCATTATGATGGAAAAAGATTTAAAAGCACTAGATAAACTTGAAAGCTTACTTCAATGTTTGTATCCTAAAAATAATTATGTATTACTAAAGTGAAAAAGTGTTCAAGGAAAAATAGCTGTAAATAGTGCTAGAACATTATTTGTATATTTAGTGTGTTACATTACAAAAAAGAATATTACCAGCACCTTAGTTTAATCTTTGGTGCATTTATTTATTTGCCCAACCTATGGAAGAAGCAAAAGTGAATCTGAATTTTGGAGCCTTCTTATCCACTGTCAGAATGCTTTTACTGACTCAATGATCTGCTGTTTAAAAACAACCACCAACCAAACTAATAACAGAAGGTTGTTTTCTAAACAAGAATCATCCAGGAATGTCAAAGCTGAATGTTGTGGCACCCCTTTCTTAACATGCTGTGCCTTACCTTTTCAGAACGGTGTGAGGTAAGTGGGGAGTGTCACTCTTGGCTTTGCTGTTCTCATCTCTGTGGGGTTGCCTTATGTTTTTCTTTGGACTTCAGCACTTAAGACATTCACTACCCTCCTGCAAAAGTCAGACTGCAAATATGCAGTTGGTATTTGATTTTTTTTTAAATAAAGTTAATGAGAAGTGTCTGTTCATTAAGTATTCCTAGTGAATTCCTGTACATAATGAATCAGATTTGTACATTCTGCTGTTTTTATTTAGTGTTAAATGTATAAAGTTATGGCTATTTCTGTCATCAAATAAATTGAGCTCTGCCATGAATTGCTCTTTCAAGAAACTTTCTTTTTCTCTGGGGAAAGAAGGTGTTGCAGATTCCTCTGCAGTATTTCACTTTCCATATACAGACAGATTCTGGCCTGGATAGTTCTACTAACACCTGCTTTTTAATTCTTGCTTAAGGCCCAAAGAGTTACATTATATGGGGAAAGGAAACACACTGCCCTCCTGAATTGTGTCAGAACATGGCTGTACAAGAGCACAGTGCTGATGAAACACCGTGTATATTGATACTGAAATTGCTTTGGCTGCAAGTCCTTGGGTGAATGAGGTATCTCCTCAGCCCCTGGTAGCCAGCTGTAACCATTCTGGTTTCTTTCAGACAGTATTTCTCTTGACTTGGGTGTACAACACTGCTCCCCAAAGCAAGCACCAGCAAGCACTTCCATCTTGGCTCTGCCCTGGGATGGGTATTTGAGAAGGGAGTGTGGTGTGGAGGTTGTCCTCCAGTGGCACTCTCCTGGCTGAGGGATGAGCTGTACAGCTGCCTCCAGGTCTGGGAGCAGTGTCCTGTGCCTTTTCCTTTTCTGTTACAGGAGCTTCAAGGCAGCACTGATGTTGTAGAAAGCCTGATTATCTTCTGTGGTTCATCCTAAGGGAACGCTAGGATCTTTTAACTTCTCTGTGAGCCCCTGTGAGTAACCAAGCTAAGTCTATAATTAAAGAAAAGTGGGGGTTTCAAAAGGCTGAGTGCTGAAGGAGTCAGGTAGGCTCTGTGGAACAACTACTGCTCCACAGGGATGCAACTACAGATGCACAGCAGCCAAGTGATGCTGGATAATCTTTTGCCCCTCTTTGTTCCACGGGAGTTACAATCATGTCATTCCTTGCTGTTGAAGGGAGCGCCATGAATTTCTGCAGCACCAGTGTATAATGCTAATACTCAGGAGCCACTCTTAGAGCTGTGGCCAACAATGTGGTGGAACCCCCCAGCATCTCTGGAGCAGCTCTTAACTGAGGCCTATGCTCCTGCAGAAAAATTCCAGCTGCTGCAGGCAGAGGCCCTGGTCACTGTTGTCACCCTTCAGTGCAGGGCTGTTGGGGAGACCCTTACAATCTCCAGGGACTTAGCAGAAAGGAAGTTTTTCTTGTTCCCCTAGGTAAAGTTCTGTGCTGCAGGCTTTGTCTCTCCTCAGGGGCCAAGTGCCCTGCCTCCCAGCATTGCTGAGTTAGGTGGTGCTTTTAGATGTGGAGTAGTGCAAGCTCTTCTTGTCATGGCTTTAAATTTCACATGTGAGCAGGATTGTCACACCAGCACCTGAGTAACAGAACTAAAGCCCCCCTTTAGGCCCTTGTTTCACAGTTACCTGTGTAGTGCCTGCAGCTGTAGAGATGGCAGCTGCTGTGAGTGGGGACACTTCTGTCACCAAAGCACTGCAGTGATTCTGTAACATCAGCCAACACCTTACATGCAACAACCATCTTTACAAATTAGGGGATGCTGGGGGAGAAAAGGAGAGATGATTACATTTGTAATATAACTTGCATTAACTTAAGATTAATAACTTGTACTCCCAGGGAAACATCAATATAGGCTCAAGACTTCAACTTTCAGTGAAGTTCTTGCTACAGAACCACAGGGACTTTCTGCATATCCATCTCATCAGGAAATCCAATCCCAAGAAACAAATTTAAGAACTGAGCCACGTGATAAGCAGAGGTTTTCCAGACCACGTTCCATGCATCAGGAAGTCCATGCTCTGATTACCAGCCACTCCTGCCTCCTCCTTACCCAGCCTGAGGGGCAGCTGGCATTGGAGTGCCCAGACCTCACAAAGCTGCAGAGGTTTGGGCAGTAAATCTTGGGCTCCCACCACTGCAGACTGCTAAATGCAAGTTTGCAAACACAAACTGAACGTGCTGTGTCCAGAGTTAGTGTAACAGTTGATGTTGCCTGCTTTTAATTCCATGGATAACTATGCACCTACCCCCAAGCAATGGCTCCACATTATTAGACATGAGCAGCTTTCCTAAGTAAGCACTATGTAAGATGCCAGTATTTCAAAATTAGACAACAGCAGATCTTTTTGCTAATGAAACCAGAAGAAATAAGGAATGTGCTAATAGGATAAAGTAAAAAAGCTGTCAATTATCCAATATTTATAGTGTCCTAGTGAGTCATGACAGAGACACTAGACAACAAATTCTGGTGAGTTTAGAACATAACCTTCCCTTTTGTAGCTTAAGAGTAGAACTACTCAGCATTCCTCAGCTTGTAGTTATAGAAGGAATTCAAAAAAACCAAACCTCTTTGCAGAACACCCTTTAAGGCTACCAAATAGACAAAAAGCTTTCTTAAAACCCTGTAATTTCTTCAAATAGATTTACCTTACAGCAACCTATTCAGAGTTCTAATGACACCAATGAATTCCAATACTTTAAAACCTGTTTGCCTCTTCAGGAAACGAAGTTGCCGTTTTCTCAAAAGCTGACTTTTCCTCCCAAGTCTCTTTGGAAAGCCAACTTTGGTAAAGCCACTGGCAGCACACGGAGCTCAGCAGAATCCAGTGAGTTCTGACAAAGGGGTGCTCTACAAACCTGGCAGCCGTGCAAATGAAGCTCACCAGGCCTGATGCTCACCTGTGGCTGCTGCCTTGGTGCTCCCAGGAGGATCACAGCTGCTTTTGCCAAAGCTCAATGAATACCAGGATTGGGTCATCTCCAATAGGGCACAAGCTGGGAACTGGCACTACCTCAGGTACCAGACACCCTTAGAGACAGGCTGGGGACTCCTTCCTGCTGATAAAATCTTCATTCTGAGAAGCCTTAAAGGAATGGAATTAGGTGAGGGGCGACACCCAGCACTGCCTGAAACACGGCCATCAGCAGCTCACTGCAGTGTTTGGTGGGGCTGTTTTGGTTTGGGTTTTTGGGAGGGGATTTTTCTTGCCTTTTGTTTTTTGTTTGGTTTTTTTGAGGGGAGGAGATTGTTGGGCTTTTTTATTAATACAATTAGATGAGTTTGGATCCGTTTGCAACCCAGCAGGCTCAGAACAGCCCAGCTGCAGGGTAGCACAGAGAAGGTTACTGGGTAACTGCTCACACCTTCACCTTGTGTCATCAATGTTCTGCAGGCTGCTCAGGTGCCAATTTCTGCTAAGCAAGCAGGAGCGCCATGGGACAAACCACACAAGCTGGCATTTCAACCATTGACAGGCACACACAGAGTGCTGGACTAAGCAGTTCAAGGTCTCAGCATACCTCCTGGAAGCACTTCAGCTAAATCAGATTATTTATCATGAGTTTCAGGATTCTTGGAACATCCTTACAAAAAAAAAAAAGCCAAGTCAACTAACAAAGGAAAAAAAAATCACACCAAGAACAACAAAAAAAGGGATCTCTGCATGCAAAAACACGACTACTCTAACAAAAGCCTACAGCTCCAAGTTAATCCCAGCTAACATTCACCTTGATGATATTGTGATATTGTTCAGATCAGTCAGTTTGTTCTTGCAAGTGTCAGACATTAAACAGCAGCAGACAAATCCAGCTTGTTTGGCACCGAGTCCTGAGGAGACTGAGGCCATCCTGATGGATTTGCTCCCAAGCCCAGAGAAGGAAGAGAACACTTGCACCGGGTGAGGTAGGATCACTGCTCACCTTCAGCTGAGATACAGAAGTTTCTGCAGTCTCTCACAGGGTCCAGGAGTATTTACTGACTATGGAACTAAGAAGATAATTTATGCTCTCTCAGTTGCATGGAAGGTATTTCATAGCATGTCTGCTCTTCTGCCTAGCAATTTCCTAAATGATTCTGAAGTACAAGGAGATTCTGGGTATGAACATCTACTTCAGACAAAGATGTGAAAGAAAGTAGTGGTAGGTTAATTAAAACAAGGAATAGATCTCTGAGTCATTCTTATTTGAAGTTCTGTTTTGCTTTGTTCCTATACAAGTGATTGATATAGCATGAACCAGCTACTGAGGAGCACAAGAAAATAGCTATTCACTATGGATTACCACTATCTTAAAGGGATTTATTTAGACAAACATAACCACATGTGATGAAAATAACTGAAAAGTTTGTCTTGCCTAGTTCCAGTAATGCCCAAATTGGTTTTGGAAGTCCTGAAAATCAGTTTTGAAAGTGTGTTTTAAATAAACCAAGTATTTCTGCTATGGAAGAAAAATAATGTATACATTTTTATGTTAAGTTTATAACAAGGCTTTTAAAAGAAAACAGTTACAGGTATTCAACTGCATCAGACTTCAAAAGAAAAGAGATTACACATACAATACAAAAATACAAAAAAATATTTTTAGAACTTACAAACTCAAAAGTCTAAGTGGTCAGAGCTTTCCTAAAATAATAATAATAATAATAATAAAAAAATACATTTCAAGATGCACTTTCCTTTCTGCACTTGCAAGTTCAACTTTAGCAAGAAGACAGTTTTAGAGGCAGGATGAAAGCAACTAATGTATTGAATGCTACAACCATTTTCCAGCTGAAATTAATTTAGTGTTGACACTATCAGGTATTGGAGTTTAAAAAGAACCTTATGCTTATTTGGGGTATGGGAGGTACTGCTGGTGGGGCAGGTGGTGGTATTGCTGTTCATAATGTTCTATTTAACCAGTTCTGTTAATAAAATGTTTTTACAAATACACAATCTAAATTAGACTGAAATTTAGATGGCCATTACTAGCACTGAAATCCTTCAGCACTGTCCTGCAGTATGGAAGCTAAGAAATAAACTGACCAGATTCATGTCACTGCTGAAAATCACTGCAAATGGAAGACAGGCAGGAAAAGGTCAAGTTTTATTTCTGAAGCTGATACTTGTCAGGAACATCAGGACTGCAGCATTCTTCGACCTGATAGTGTCCACTGAGGTCATAGGCATCAAGGCATTTTGTCTTAAATGGCAAGACAGGGAAAGTGCATCTTAGATTTTTCATACTTAAGCAGTGAGTTACCGATTTTTGGTGTGGCTTTTATTCCTTCTAGGCATAGTAAAGAAAAATATTTCAATCAAAGGTGAAGCTTAATGTACATTAGCTTGTATTTTTGGTGGTGGCTTTTGTGTACCACTAGGAAATGCTAACAAGCACTACTCAAGGCTAATGATTTAAAAGGATCACACTGAAAATACTGATTTACCTTTGTAATGAATATTCTTTACAGACTGTATCTAATATACAGACAAGGCCCATTTCCTTAGGACAGAACAGGCCACTGAAGGTTACACACCCTACATGAAATTTTAAACAAAATCAGAGCTAAGTTACCAGAGCCACTCAGAGCAACATAATTCCTAGTTTGCAGAGACTTAACAAAAGGTGACTGCAGGGAGAAAAAAAATCCAAGTTCTTACTATTTCCTGTGTAAGATTATATTCAAAGTAATAGTCCAGTAACACCTCTAGTACAAGACAATGCTCACTCTCTTTAGCAGAATTCATGGAGTCAACTGCTTCTCCTGTTATGAAGAGGGAGCCAGAAGTGAGAATGCAAGAGCATTCAATTTTAACCTGATTAAAGAGACAGTAACCTTTTTCATCCACCTTATTTAATCACTGACAAAAAAAATTATCTTAAAAAGGTACCACTCCAATTTCTTTATTATCTGTAACCTTTTGAAACTAATCACATGAACTACAAAATTAGCAAATGCCTTGAAATCTGTATACAAAACATAAATTACCTCTAATTTCAAACTCATTTATTAGTGTACCACTCAAAGTCTTAAAAAAGTGGCTCCAAAGATAGTCTCATACCATTCTTAAAAAAGGAAACTGTTCCTTTAATGTTACACCCTCCCCTCCCCCCAAAACACCCAACTTGTAATCCACATCATTTAGTTATTTTCTTGGTCATGGACATTTCCAAGATGAGATTTTATATTTCGTTCCCATAGCTTCTGGTTGTCAGAAAATCCATGCTTTCCTTTATTGAATGAATTTGGTCCTGCTGAGGTTGGTGTATCCCTGTGAAAAGTAAAATAAGAGCAGTTGAGAAAGCCAGCTCAACTATAGTAGACTGCGCCATGTCACACTGAAAATGCCAATTTCAAGCCCAGTCTGCCCTCTACCACACAAATTTCCTTCTGTGACATCAGAGCCCTCACTATTAGCAACTGTAAGCTGGCCACAGAACTGATCTGTACATAGTATGTCAAAATACAGCAATGAGATGGGGCAAGAGAGGACGTGGCAATGGCAGTAATTGCTGCCAGCTTCGAAGATTAAGAAACTGAGGATCTAAATTTGTTACTGGAGAAAAAAGAAAAACCACTACACTAGAGAACTTTCAGAGTGACTGACTTTAAAAGCAGTCTATCATGATTAAAACCTCTGAAATACAAATTCTCAAAATTCATCCCTAATTTAAGTGACGCCTCCTCTGAAAAGATCCCTACTCATTTTAGGATTGGCCCCCTACCATCTCAAATCTGTGACAAGTAGAAGAATTACATGATTTATTATAAAGTAAAGAAGCAATTCTTTGTCTTTCTGAGAGATGATTAGATGATTCTTATCTTCAACTTGCACATGAGTTTAAAAATGTGATCAGACTACCTACTTCAAGGCAATTTATAAAAGGGAGAATAAGAAAATACAAGGTAGAGACAAACAGGAATTCCTACCTATTACTCTTCTATTTAATGCAGACTCAATTTCTTCCTCAAAAATGTAAATAAGATTCAAAGTTCAAATGCAAATGTAGTACTTTTAGCCTGCGGATGACAGGCTAAAATTCGGAAATCTTGTTTCTGGAGAAAAGCTTCTTTAACCTATTCTGCCTCCTTGTATTCTCAAGCCATCCTCAAGATCTGCCCTGAGCTGGGCAGGTGTTCCACACTGGCCCTTGTCCAAAGCAGAGCTCAAAGCTGCCCTACCTTCCGATGTTCTTCATGCGCATCTTGGCTTCGGGGGGCATCTCCTCGGGTTCGCTCTGCAGGGACAAAGGAGGTCAGAGCGGGGCTGGGCCCGCCTTGCACACTTCCAACGCCTGACAAGACAGATAAAGGCTGCACTACAGCCCTACAGGACAGCAAGGGACTCTGCACACAATGCAGGTCCTACACAGTTACAGAACAAAATACAAATTCCTTTGTTCAACTCCATGAAAGGAGGAGCAGTAATATGACAACAAAATATTTAGCAAACCAGAAGCACAACTTTTCTTTGCCTCCCCCGAATCAAGAGAAAGCAAGTATTAATTCAAATTATGCTGTGCATCTTATTTTCAGGGAGAAGTTATCAACATTTTAATGATTTCTTGAACCAACACAGAGCTATTGTGTGTTCTTAATCAGAGCCAAAAGAGATGCTTCGAGGTTGAAAACTCCTGACATTTATGTTAAGAACCATAAATAACCCACTCTCCCTGCCTACCACACCAATGATATTTTGTGCTCATCACTGGCTTATTACTCACATCTTCATCTTCGTTGAAAGCTGCTGCTACAGAAAGAGTTTTTGGAGCCAGGGTTGGAACAGGCTCTTTAGGCTTCTGGAAAAGACAAAATGCACAAGTAACATTAGTCTACTAATTCAAAAAAGCTACCCGTGGCTTTTTAAGTATTTTGGTAAAATTAAATCAAAGATCTTCACTGAAATGGGCAACCAGGGGAAAAGTTTTTGTCTGAATCAAGCACATAAAGGATTCTCTAATGACAAAGGAAAATGACTGCTCATTTATGTGTGATCACTCTGAGCAGCAAGCTGAGCTCTCTCATATTACAACTCCCCACATGCAGGTCTTAACTTTCTAGAACACTGCAGGGGTACTCAGCCACTGGGGCATGACACGAACAATTAAAACAGAACCTGAACAACTTGTGGTATTCAAAATTTTATTATGTCACTACTTCCATTATTCTTTTGGGATATTCTTATCCATCAATGTCAGAAAAAAAAGAATATGTTTATTTTCTTCTATTTTAACAATGTGACAGCTTTCTGGCTTAAAACAATTCAATGCTTTTAAACTACTATCAGTATCTAGCACACAGTCTGATTAATATAAGTTCCTTTAAAGAGTATTTATTTTATTTTTTTTTTTATTCCTCTATTTAAAGTGGAGGAAGCTGTCAAACTCACAACTGTTACATGTGCTACAACAGTGGTACCAAGAGTTACTTCAACACCACTGAGAAAAAAACAAGTAACTAGTATCAGATTGCTATGATAGTACTAAATCAATCATATACAGTGCTTTCTCCATTTTACTGGTAATTCTTTAATACACACTCCTAGAAGCTGGTACTGCAGCAGAGCCCTTATGCAACTGCCTACAGCTGTTCTTCACTGATACTGCACAACATAGAAATACCATGGCATTTTTAAAGCATCTGTGCCCAAGGAATGGGGAATGTACTAGGGGAGCAAAAATGACTGAAGAGAAACAGGTAAATTTCAGCACTGTCACCCACTAAGTTGAGTGAACCAGAAATCCTGAGCCAAATTTATTGCCACTTTGGACATGAGAAACTGAAGCATGCTAGAAGCCCAGAGAAGAAAGCCTTGTCCATTTTCCCAAAGTCTGAGTTGACCTGGCTGCATTTATACCTTAGAATGCTGTCAGCCCACATCTCCTTTCCATGTCAAAATAACAGAGCACCCTTTCAATCCTCTGCAGGTTTCTAAAATGCTGGCATTGCGGGTGCAAGCCTTTCACGATCACAGTTTGAATTTGGTGCAGACAGCTACTTACAACATATCCATCACAGTGACAGGTGGGAAATGTAAATGAACTGTATTAAACAGAGAGGCAGCCCCTGGCTTGTCCTTGGCCAAGCCAGGGGAGGACTACTCTGGAAGTACAGAGAGTCACCAGATGTCCATCTGAACAAGCACAAGGATACCTTGTGCTGGACAATCAAGGGGATCAGAATTCTTAGAAACCTATGTAACAAAGCCCCATCACTTGCATTTAACACAAATAAATCATACTGACCTTGCAAAGAACAGGCAAAGTCATGGAAATATGCTACAATTCCCCATGCTAAAATAAGATCTTTGGAGTGGAAGACAACCTATTAAGCCATCTAGATGCTTTCTTCTAGCTTTAAGCATCCTATGCAACGAAGCTCCCAGCACTCATTTCAAAGTAGCCTGAACAGCTTAACAAGTCTCCTCATTTCCCTCAGGAAATTACTGCAGACTTATCAAATCTCATTATAAAATTATTCTGCATGTTCAAAGATCTACAGTTCATTTCAATCAAGTCTTATGATTCCTGAGACTACTGACCTGTTATTAATCACCTTGAAGTACTTACACATGCACGACTAGCTGGCCCTGCAACGCCTGCTTAAGCTTTACCCAAGTTACCCTCAGGGGAATTCAAGGTTTCCTCTGCAAGGAAGCCTCCTCAAAGTACTTCCCTTTTCCCTCAGTTTCCCTAAAATTAAAAGCCCTCAGTAAACTTACATTTGCTCCCAGTTTGATGGATATTGCAGATGCCTTCTTTGTTGTCTGACTGCCTATGGAAAATCCAAACTTGGACATTTTGGCAGGAGCAGGCTTTGTGGTGAAGTCTTCAGCTTCTTCATTAGCTGCCCGTTTCTCTGCGCTGCGACTCGAACTTTCTCCTCCATTACTGGAAGAAACAGTCTTAGTTTTCACAGGTTTTTCTGCCTCTTCTTCAGGTCCTGGTGAAGTCGAAACAACTTACCAAGATGAGCTACTTTTACTGAGCAGATTGATGGGAGCAGCAACCTCAAAAAGCATTATACTTTGGGTGCAATAGGTAAGATGTTTTTAGTGACAGCAGTTTCCACCAATGTATATTTAGTGGACAGCAAAACACAAAGAGGAGAAGAAACTGAAAGCACTCCACTACTTGTAAAGAACTTCTTGTATGAGCCAGGAAAACAATCTTGAAGCACCATCTCTTTATTTAGTATGGAAGTCAAAGTTCATGTAGTAAATTAAATGTAGATGACTAAATCTTTTTAAGTTTTTTAAGTTGCCACAGATAAGCTTTCATAATTGGCATCCCAATTCCAAATCTAGAGTGGATAATCTAAGTTAAAATTAATTCTACTAAACTTCTACAAAATCATGTCCATGCCAGTCTCTAGGCTTGTCTGGCACAACTCTAAAATCATGGGAGTGACTACAGTGAGGCCGGCTGTCTCAATCATCTTTCAAGTCACTGCTTGTCCACATCTCATTTGTAATAAATCTGCCAAGCTCTGCTTGAGGAAGAAATCAGCACTAAAAAAGCATATATATAGATTTCATCTTTTCTGGTTCTGTATAGTCATGGAAAACACAGCAGCTGAACAGTGATCCACAGAGAAAAAACATTCAAGTAACACTTCCATTCCTATAAAATCAGCTTCTTCAGCTACACCAAGAGACAAAGGTGTCCTTGGAAAACTCACACTGAACAGAGTAAACGCTTCAGCAAAAAGACAATTCCCTGCCGCTGCAATAAGCAAACCACTGCAGCAGCAGAAGGGGGGAAAAACAAACACACATTAAGGAATGGCCAGGGAAGTGCTCACAGCAGCAGTTTAAAACAACTGGAGCTAGCACAAGTTCCTCATCACATCAAATGGAGAAGAGCACCTTCCATGCACAGCAAATTCCGACCATCAGGGGATAAAGCTCTTTGCACTGCTAATGCAAAAAGCTACTAGGTAAGATGAAGCAATGGGAGAGAAGAAAGTCTGAACTGGGGGTCAACAAGATTGTAGCTCTGAGAAAAAAAAAAAGAAGCAAACAACATCAGGAAAGAGAAAAACTAGGGACTCAATCTATATATATATATTCTCTGCTATTTCCCAAATCAGAAGCAGCAGAATATACCACTTCTACCCCACTCTTCCAGCTATCAATAAGTGATTGAAACCAAAATGGATTTATCATTCACCTTCAGAAATATGGCAGATCACCAAAAAATTGTAACTTTAATCAGTTTCACTGTATTAAAAAATGCTACTAGAAATTTGATCCAGAAAATATAAATATAAAAATGAAAAACAAAGGAGAAAGGAGAAACAATCAAAATTTACACAAGTGACCTTGGGTACTGGTACCTGTCTTAGCAGAGTTTACCAAACAGCACTCTGCAGAGACTGTGAGAGCATCCTTATAGTTAGTGCATAAAATCACATTGAACAATGCTCCAAAGTGCTGCCTCAGTACACTAGAGACTGATTCAAGGGTAGGTAGAAGATTCACTGGCCTTAAGAGCGCTGGAATTGTAGAGCTAAGTCTTTTTCATAATACACAAAATCCATAGCAGCCCAAAATTCAGGGCACAGGGAACCAGTGCCTAGACTAGTGCTAGCTTGAAGGTTATTACACTACTGCTTACACCTTACTTCTTTAAAGTGCAAATTCTCAAATACTGCTAAGCGCAAGATGAAGCTAATGCAATCTAACCACATCTGTTTTCTCACCAAACCCTAAAGAGCATCTCTCTCAGAATTAGCTCCAACCAGCACTGCATTCTGAGTGTTATTTCTACTGGGCTTGCCAAAGGATGGACACCAGACTGCTGACAGAAACACTCCTGCTTGATGAGAAAGCTGTAAGGGGCACAGGACAATTGGGGAAGGTGGGGAGGGAGCTGTTGTGCTGTTTGATTTCTGCAGGAAACAGAAATGCAGGCATATTAACCATTAAAGGTCTCTACCATTTCCCATGCCAGTCCATATACATATTCCAAGATCTCAAGGCTGCTTTATCCTTTCCTGGAGGTCATACTTCACCTCCAGAAAACACCAGCACTATTTCCAAAGCAGACTGGCTTGTGCCCTTTCCATGGATTGCAGACATAAGCTGTCCTCCTTCACAGCCAGGTTTTACTCATGTGAATCGACAAGCCACACGAGTGGACACCTTCCACAGCCCAGGTGGCTGAGGTGACAAGAGTGACAGTGCCATCTGCACAGCATTTCAGGATCGGCTGTCCCTGGGAACCACTGGGGCATGTGGGAACAAACCAGTCACAGCTAAATTAATTTTAAGATAAGCCCCAAAAGCTAAGAACTGCAAATTGCTTTCCAAAATCCTCAGGGAACACCTATTCTTCCTTAGGGCCAAGGTACCTCAATGCATTCAGATCATCTTTCAGCACACAAAACAGCACACAAGACAGTAATTCCTACTGTCTCTTGTAGGATGTGCTGATGCTGTGCAGCATTGTATTACTAATGCAAAAAAAACCAATACCACCACCAAAAAATAAAAACCAAAAAGTCACCAAAGCCCAAGAGAGAACCAAGAGTCAAGGAACTACCTAAAATCAATACTCTTCAAATGTCAGTGATTATGAGAAATAACATTCACTGTTGAGGCTATCCTGATTGGTTTACAAGCCTGATTTAATTTTTCAACAGATCTAAGAAGTGCCCTCTCCCTACAGATATATGAAAACAAAACAAAACACTAAAACCCAACTAAAACAAAAAAAAAGGAAATACACCAAGAAAGAAAAGCTTTATCGTTGCAAAGACACTGTCCTCTCAACTTTAAGGGAAGAAAGAAGAAAAATACAATTAAAGTTTTCGAACCAAATACTGCAGAAATTACAGGAATGTCCAGTCATAATACAAATACTATAGGACCAAACAGCAAACTTACAGATTGTTGCCAAGCAAAAAATCCCCAAATGCTTAAAACAGCAATTAAAGAATATTCACTAAGAGTGAATATTAATTTATAAAAAAGGTACCATAATTGTTGAAAATTAATCTTTAAGGCTCTATCTTCATCCCTGCAGACAGCAACAGTGGTATTTCTCTCAGAACACGGCGTTAAGTACTCCGTGTATTTTTACGAGAGAGAAATAGCGCATTTGCACGGACAAGGAGAAGCTGGTGTGTTTTTACAAAAGCGCCGGTAGAGCTGAGCACAGCAGGCGCGACTGGCCTCTCCCCCAGCGCAGTCCCCTCAGGCCCAGGCCACCCACTCTCCCCGCAGGGCCGGGCACCGCACGGCCCGGCCCGGGCAACTCACGGCCGGGTGAGGCACACCTGGACCGCCCCACCCCCGCTGGACCAGCCCAGAGCCCGTTCCCACCCCACAGCTCCGCGGCGAGAGGCGCTACATGTTCACCTCCTGCGGGCTGCGGCCGCTTCGCCTTCTCCCCCTCGGCTCTGCCGTCCGCCATTTTCCCCCGCCTCCTGCGCCGCCTCACGCGCCGCGCACGCGCGCCGCTCGGGCCCGCCCCCGCGAGGCCCCGCTCGCGGTCAGGCCGGCCCCGCCCCTGCGGCGCGCGGGGATGGCGCGGCGGGAACCGCGGGAGCGCGCTGGGGGCAGCGGGAGCGCGCCGAGCGGCGCCCATCTGAATGATGCTCGTCCGGAGCCGCCGCGCACGTGGGCACGGCTTCCATTCCCTCCCCCGGGGAAAGCGGGGGGATCACAGCCACCCCGCCGGCACTGCCGGCATCGCACCCTGAGCCTCTGCGTCTCGGGGGTGCGAAGGAAGCGCGTCCGCTGCCGCGCCCTCCTCAGTGCGCGTGGTTTAACGCTACCTCCCGTGATTCACAAATAGCATTGCCTCACTGCCTCCTCGGTGGGTATAAATAGCTAAAGTGAGTGGAGGTGGTGCGCCAAGAAGGATCCGGTGGTGCCAAGCAATGGGACAAGAGGCAACGGGCAGAAACTGATGCACAGACGTTCCACCTGAACATGAGGAAGAAATTCTTACCTGCGCAGTGACCGAGCGCTGGGCAGGTTGCCCAGAGGGGGTATGGAGTCTCCCTTACTGGAGATATTCAGGAGTCATTCAGATGCAACCCTGTGCCACGTGCTCTGGGATGACCCTGCTTGGTTCGGGAAGTTGGACCAGATGACCACTGTGGCCCTTTCCAACCTACCCAGTCTGTGATTCTGTGACACAGAGTTCCAGTGAGCAGTGACACCACCTCCCCCACGCCAGTGTGCAAGCCAGAGGCTGTGTGTAAGGAGGAAGAACAAATGACAAGAAGGGACATGGTACTCAGCCCATGGCAGGGGTTGGATCTAGATGAGGCCCCTTCCATCCAGAAGCCCAAACCATTCCACAGTTCTATGGCACGCAGCAGCACGTAGCTCCATTGTTGTCTTCCCCCCCTGAGGAAAGAGAGTCTGCCTGAGCGAGGCACACACACTCACACAGCCAGTCCTTGCACTTCAGGCCTTCCCAGGCAGCTGAAGGCAGCTCTCAAGCATCACCTGGAACACCACCCTCGGGTGAAGCTTTGTGTACTCCCCAACCACACACAGCTGAAAGGAACCAGGTCTTCCCCTGTGCCAGAGGTGATCCATGCCTGCAGGCCCCTGCCCCTCACAACAGGCAGTGAAGGGCAGTGTTGGGGTAGTGAATCTTCCAATCCCCACCTTAGAACAGCATGTAGGAGGAGGTCACCAGGGAGTGGGTGACCACCAACTCATCATCTGCCATCACTGACTTTAAGCATCCCTCACAAAGAAAGCCCTCCTCATCTCACAGACAGCAGACCTGTATTTAGCTGCCCATGGCAGCTCTGCAGCCTGAACACAGACTTCCAGAGAGACACCAATGTATTTTGAGCTGTAAGAAATATTAAAAGGCTCTCTGCTCCTCTAAGTATTTACTAATAGGACAGTTTACCAACTCAGAAGTTCCAGCACTTTGGGAAATCTACATTACATGGCCTGAAAACACAGGCACTCTGGGTTAAAAGTCTTACCCAAAAGTAGGTAAGATTTTTTTTTTCAGCACAGTCAAGAAATTTGCCTGATTCCTTCCAAACAGGGACTTTATTTGTGCCAGATAGAACATCCAGAAATAAACTGTGCAGTTCCCCAAACTCACGCAAGGTTTTAACCATTTAGTTCAGCTATCAAAGTCAATTCATTTGCACACAAGAGGATTCAGGAAGTAATGGGAGAGGTGTCTTCTACTTCATCTTAGTGATCTTACAGAATAAAAGGCTGTAGACAGCCTCCAAAGCAGTGAGCTCTGAAGACCTTTGCATTCAGTAACAATCACCCTTGCCCAAGCACAGTTCAATGGAACAGACTGATAGTCTTCATGTAGAGTTATATTTTTTTACAACAGATTATCTCATTTCTCTTACATAATTTCAATAATGTGTGAATAAATTTAAACAGCTGGACTACTTAAGTAATTAAAAAAACCCAACTCTTAATGATGGTAATTTCAAACATAAGCAACAAAACATGTTCTGAGATTAAAAGCTGAACAGAGCACCAAGAAGTCAGCACAGTTTGTGTGTAAAAAATTCATTTTCCTCCCCATCACTCTACTTTTGCTTTAGTTTATACCTCTTGGGGTAGTTTTTGGCAAATTGCTTTTCTACTTTTTCCCGTCCCTTTCCAAGTTTGAGTGTGCTGATCAGGTCTAATGTTTTTTTCAATTCCTTTACAGGCTTGTTTACAAAGTCACAGTATTTCCTTTTTGGAACAAATTCCAGAGCCTTCTTCCAGTCAGCTGTATCTTTCAAGGTTAATAAAATATGCATCATTTGATCCAGTGTGAGATTTTTGGCACCAGTACTCCACAGCAAATACTTATCCAGTGGAAGGGCTGCAGTCTCCAGCCCCAATCGCTTTGCCCGTGCTAAAGAGACTCCTCTTTTTATGCTCTTGTCAACCATTGACCCAACAATATAGATCTTATCGTGATCAAATGCTTTCATTACTTTGGGAGAATCGGCTGTCAGATAGATGAGCTTATCCTTTGGAAAGATTTCTGTGTAGCACTGGTCTGTCACTGTGATAAGCAGTTTGTCCCACGCCTCTCTATAATTCTTGATAAATTCCCTGTGATAGAGGCTATCATCTTTGAAGTTACAGAAGTGGATGTGGAATGGATCCACAGATCTCCGATTGCTGCTTTCACTCATTACTATCTGTCTCACTGTGTTTGAGACTTCTCGGACAGACATCTCTTTTTCATAAGACATGTCAAATACTAGAGGCTGGCCAAAGATCATGGACTGAGCAGCCCTCCAATTGTATGCTTTGTCCATAGTGCGGGACCATAAACATACAAATGGACTCTTTTTGGTCTCGTCTGTTTTTGAATCTTGATCTTGTGCTTCCAGCCTCCTTTCTCTTTTCTCATCCATCTTTCTCTTGTCATTTTTCTTGTAAAGTTCTTTGAGATGCAAATATTTTAAATACTTCTTTTTGGCTGACTTAGAAGGACACTCCATAAAGGTTTTTAGCTGTTCTTCACTCATATTTTCTGGAACTGCTCTGCCAGCTAGCCTCCACATCTCCAAAGTCTCACGTGCAGCAGCCAAACTGGAAAGCTCCTTTTGCTCTGAGACCATCTCACTGACCTCTTCTTGCAACCCGGATTTCATTACCTTCTTCCACTCATCTAAATCCAGTTTTTCTGAGGGTTCACATGACTTGTCCTGCTTCAGACAAAGTGATAAACTCAGAGTTCTACTGAGCAGAAACAAATCCTTTTTCATCCCATGTTGTGTGGCAAATGGAAGGACAGAACCTCTCACAATTCTTCTCAGAAGCATATTAGCAGACCGCATACTTAGGCATGTGCTGTGTTGCAGCACTTATCTGCAAAACTCCAATAAGAGGGGGAAAAAACTTGTCAGAAATCACAAAGAACACACATACAGATTTTTATCCTTAGTAACACTGACAGACAATAGGTTACTTCTTGAAGGATGCTAGAAATTCCTCCTTCTACTATGAATTTTTTACTGCTTCCTAAATAAAAACAGCTTAAACCAGCTATACTTACTGCAATTTAAAATGCAGTCAAACAACCTTCAAGAACTGTCCAAAGAACTGTCCAAGATCTCTTCAAGTTATCTGTATCATATGATGAGCCTTCACAACCAAAGTCAGTGAAATGCTGCATGCAAACCAGAAGTATTTTTATATAATTTATCTATCCTGTGAAAATAGAAAGAAGAGTGGGAAGAATAACAATTAGTACAAGAAAAGACCATCTTTTTTCTTTTTGCTAAATTGTCTGTGAAGTTGGCATAGGCAGATGAAGCTGAGGACATAAATCCCCCCAGTCTCATTAATTTTATCTACATTTGTATTTAAATATGAAAGGTCTGCAGAAAGAAAAACACACCCAAGAACATTTAATAGTTTCCTTGGCCTACGCACACTACTGAACTAAGCATCAGTGGAGTTTCAGTCCTTGAGGAAACATGATTTGGACAAAACCAGAATTAATTCCAAATTAAAAAAAAAAAAGAATTCATAATCTTCCTAATAAACTGAAAATAATGTGATATACAGAACAAGAAGTTAGATCTAATATTGGGTTTGTAAACATGTACGTCAGAGATTTGTAAACATGTGCCTCAGATAAGAGGCACAGAAGGAGCAGTGCATTATTTAGAAAAGTTATATAACCTGGCATGTGTTTTACTACACAGTAATTGATCAAATTGGTGGCTGACCTCTCATGTTCTGCCATCTTTAAGATAAAAGAAACAAGAACAACCAAGCAACCTTACAATGTGAAAATTTGTAAGTGCTACAATGGAAGCACAATTATTACTTTTGCCAGTAATTAAATCCTTCAATGTAAAATTGAAGGATTTAACTACTGGCAAAAGTAATACTCAAAGAAGCATGGAGAAATCAAGCGATCAGTTCTTCAATTAACTTACATTACTGGAGCTCCATTTAAGTCAATACTGAGCACCAGACTTACACCATCAGAATACTTGATGACAGCTTTTGATAGAGCCAAGCTACCTTGCAGTGTGTCATTCAAGCTAACACCATTACTGCAAGAATCCATCTAAGGCTCTTTGAAGAATTTGTAGCACTGAAAGTATTTTTCTTTTTTTCAATAACAGAAAGGCTCTCCTTCAGAGATATTTCAGAGACTGAACAACTTGCCTTACTTCCCCAGCCTAGCTGCCCACTCAGAATCACAGATTGAGTAAGGTTGGAAGGGGCCAAAATGGATCTGGTCCATTTTGGACCAACTCCTCTGCTCAAGCAGGGCCATCCCAGAGCACATGGAACAGGGTTGCGTCTACACACATCTGGTATATCTCCACTAAGGGAGACTCCACAACCCTTCTGGGCAACCTGTTCAGAGCACAACCGCCTGCACAGTAAAGAAATTGCTCCTCACGTTCAGGTAGAACTTCTGTGCCTCATAATCTGCCCATTGCTTCTTGTCCCATAGCTTGGCACCACGGGCAAGAGCCTGGATCCATACTCTCGGCACTCCCTTTAGACACTCACCGATGAAGCCGGCTGCAGGGGAGCAGCACTGCACGTGTTTAACAACTTTTAAACCAGCCCACGAGCACCCGAGCCGCTGAGCGCAGGCCCCCACCGCACAGCCCCGCGCTGTGCCCCCCAGCCCTCCCGGGACACCACTCCCCGGAGAAGCACCTGTCGGACTCCGGCCGCGCTCCCGCCCAACGGGGCTCGGTCAGGGCAGGGCCGGGCCGGGTGGACCCCGAGCTCACCGCCGGCCCCGGCCGCGCCGCCACCGCCGCTCACCTCGCGGAGCCGCTGCGCCTGCGCGGGGCGGGCCCGCGGTGCTCCCCTCGGCTGTCCCCGGCGCTCCGCGGCTGCAGCGCCACGTTCCGGGCTGTCTGCGCCCCCACGGCAGGAGCTGCGGCGGGCGGTGATCCGAACTCTCCCGTATTCCACTCCCGGAGAGCCCCCGGGCACTGAGGGGGCTGCTGGTGGGTGCTGCCGCCGCCCCTGGTGCGGGACAGGGTCTGTCCCCGCCGCCGCGCTGGGCTGGGGCGTGAGGCGGTCGGCTGGGGCCGAGGGGTTTGTCAGCCCGGCCTGTTGATCTGTGATCTCTCTCTTGCTCTCTTCTCTCCCCTCCCCGCTTTTTTTCCTTTAAAAAAATGTAATAGAGAAGTTTTGCTTCTTTTTGGCCTGCAGGTTGCTGTTGTTTGATGGTGCGTTGTTTTGTTGTTTTTTCCCCTAACTGTAAGGCTGGGATTTTAGTGGAGACCGTGATCTGTCGCAATGAGTTTTCTGCTGCCCAAACTGACCTGTAAGAGGGAAGTGGATCAGGCAATTAAAAGCGTCGCTGAGAAGGTTTTAGTTCTCCGTTTTGGAAGAGATAATGATGCTGTTTGTCTGCAGCTCGATGATATTGTAAGATTTTTTTTTCCTTTTTTTTTTTTTAACGGACTGTACAAGTGTATTTGTACATAGAAGAGAATACTTTTGCTAAGAAAGGCACTCATGGAAAGTTTGGTGACCAATATAGAATGAAATTACACAATATTTATAAAAAGGTTTGAAAAGTAAGCATCTCTGTTACTACTGTAGTGGCTGAACAAAGTGTATGAGGTAGACAAATGTGATATTCTATACCTGCTTAAGCTGGTAACACATAAGAGAAACAAGCTTTATAAAGCTTGCCGCCCTCTTGTTCTCATTTCTCAGTCTATTTGTCATCTGCCTTTCTCACTCTTTGCAGCTTGCAAAAACAGCTCATGACCTAAGTAAAATGGCAGTCATTTACTTGGTGGATGTGAACAATGTCCCAGTGTACACCCAGTATTTTGACATCAGTTATATTCCATCTACTGTATTTTTCTTCAATGGACAGCACATGAAGGTTGATTATGGGTAAGTCATCCTACCATTGTCTATTATGTCTGTAAGAATTATCAGTCTTTTTCTATGTTATCATGTCTGGGGAAGGTAACATTTGAAAACTATAATGTTGTTACCAGCATCTGCTTTGAGAATTCTGTAGGAAGCCAGAAGGATGTAAATAGGGAAGTAATTTGAAATATGCCCTGATGCAATAAGTAGGTGAAATATATCTGACTCTGCAAAAAATAGTAAGAAATTATTAAAATCTTAGACATAACACTATACCTGTTTGACCTTTGGAGGTCACAGCATATTCCTGACTTGGTTATGCAATTACAAAGTTAGTTCATTCTTTCAGAATGACCAGATCAGAACTCCTTATCTCATTTGGGCATATTTTCACATTTTTAGGTGGTTTTTCTCTGAATACTTTAATGTTACAATTCTACCTTTGTCTTATGCTTATATTTAGGTCTCCAGATCACACCAAATTTGTGGGAAGCTTCAAAACAAAGCAAGACTTTATAGATCTGATTGAAGTGATCTACCGTGGAGCAATGCGGGGAAAGCTCATTGTCAGAAGTCCTATTGATCCCAATAACATTCCTAAATATGACCTTCTCTACCAAGGAATTTAATGAGTTAATCTGAGAAAATAATTACACAAATGGATGATGTTGTAGACCCCTTTTTCCTTTGAGCATTTTTGGCCTCCTCTGACATTGTGGGACAGTTTGAACATTTATCCTGAAGGATCATATTGGTCTCCTTCTGAAGACAGATATTCTGTCACCTCATGCTTCTCTCATAAATAAAGCTACATTTTCATGCACAGAGTTCTTTGAGTTGTGTGCTGACAGCCCTTAGAAAACAGGCAGGCTGTGTGCATCCTCAGCTGTGGCATTTCCAGTGCAATCTTCTTCAGGGAACCAAGGCACGCTGGTAGTTGTCTGTTTAGTACCATTTTCATTCAGATGTATTAACAGCAAACGTGACATTAATAAAAAAAGCTGTGCTTGCTCTCAAGAACATTCAATTGAATGTGCCTTTCCTATGAAGAATGTTACTTTTTACCCATTGCTGCATAACAGGACAGAAGTTTTTTCTGAGAGATGATGACTGAAATGGATATAAACACAAAGGCAAGTTGATGCTCTCTTCTCTCTGATACCCATTATTACTGTTCAACAGCTTTTTTGACTGAGATTGGAATGTTCTACACTTGGAGGAGAAGGTTTTGTCATCTTTCAAAGGATCCTTTTTTGTGGCCATTGAACACTTGATTCCCATGGGTTTGAACTGGAAATTAAGAAGAATTCTTTTGTTTATATTCACTTTAAAGAGTATTTGACCTTCTGCTTGTACACATTGCAAGCCTTGAGTATGTAAATTTAAAAACTGTATTTCCCACCTCTGTCTAAAGTTAAACAGCTGAGAGGAAGCAGCAGTCTCATTCCTTTGCATCAGTTTGGTCACTGCAGGTTGCCTGACTAGTGTATCTCTGTAGCAGCTCATGTCCAGTATACTCACTGGCTTAGCTGGCTTTAAAATGGAAATTATTTTACCTCCATGTGTCATGTTTGGGGCACACCAGCTCTGACTGGAGGGAAGGTAGTACTGTGTACTTCCCTGAAGCATTGTTCAGCTTAACAGTAAATGTTTCAAGGAGAAAGGTGGATGTTCCAGCTCTTGAAAGATTTTAAACAATACATGGTACATAGGAGGAAACAGATTGTTTATAGATGATTTTGCTATTCCAGATTTGGCCTTCTAATGAAGCTAAGCACTTAAGCAAATGTTTTCCTGATTGTTTAGTCTGATTATAGAGCCAAAACTATAGAATGTTTATTATAGAAAATGATAGATGAGAGTTAGTATACCTTAACATCTTTAATTCAATTTTATATTTCACAGCTAGCCAAAGGGTTGTGGCTTAAAGCTTTCAACAATGCATATCTTTCCTAATAGTTAACTTTTGTGTTTTTCTTCTCTGAGAGAACTCAGTACATCCCTCTGGGTGTCCAGAGTTGCCAAGAACCCCGCCGGGGGGCTCGGAGACCCTGGCATGCTGCCCAGAACACCTGGGGATTTGATTTTGACCCTTGGAGCAAGTTGCCAACTTTGTATGAGGACATGAAAGTCACACAGGTTTGAATAGTGTAATAACAAAATGATCACAGGGTGAAAATGTAGATTTTAGGATTTTTGGTATGGGGGTTATGGGGACAAGATAGAGGAATCTGGGTGTGTCTAGCCTTTCTCCTTCTTCTTGTTCTCCATTTTCTGCAGTGGTGTTGGCACTTTGGGATTGGTTTAGAGTAGAAGTGCACTGTCTAACATGGGTGATAGGTATTGGGAATTAAGTGTAAATATGGTATACGTAGTTTGTAGTATAAAAGGACAACACCACCTCGGGGGCGGTCAAGAGTACTCGTGGTGCCCTGCAGAGCGGATCTCCACTGGGCAGAAATAAAATTTTATAGATAAGAATTAATAAACAACCTCAAGACTGAAAAGTGAAGAGTCCAGACTCATTCTTCAGTTGCGCGGGCCTAAGCAGAGACATCCTACGCATCTCGGGGCAGCAATTATCAACAGCAACCCAAGAACTGGCGTCCCTGGCTGGGCACGTTCCAAGGGGGCACTGCTAAACCTCTTGGGAAGCAGCCAGAACAGCGCGAGAAGCAGCAGCCACTCTCAAGACCATCCAGAGAGCTTCTGCTGAAGAGACTCGTAGCAGACCAGTCCAGAGCGCAGCCAGAAAGCGCGCCTGGATCCACTCTCCTGTGACCTGCTGGCCGCTTTCCAGTTGGACCGTCATACTGCCCTGACGACTCGGATTTGGTAAGAAGGTCAAAATTAAGAATATGGGGGGAACATGTTCCCAGGAACAGTTAAGGATTTTGTCAGCCTTACAAGGCGTGGCAGAGGCACACCCGATGGAGATTTCAAAGAAAGAACTTAAAGATCTTTTGCTATGGGTACACTGTAATTATCCGTACTCAGAGACACGTCTATTGTTTGAAGTGGGATTCTGGCAAGAAATCAACAGACATCTTTATCATTCGGCCACAAGAAAAGATGAAACGGCCATGAAACTTTTACCACCTGCATGGGTGATGCTGGAAGCAACCTCAGCAAAATCTGGGGAGGTTGCCAAACAGCAGGTTGCTAAAACTCCCACAGGGGCAGAGGGAGGGGAGCAAAGCCAGAAGCGGAGGGCGGCTCTTGTTCCAATTGTCCCAGAGGAAACAGAAATAGCTCCCAAAGAAGGGGAGCAGGAGGGAACTTCACCACCTCCGATTCCCTCATCACCCCAAAAGCCCACGGGACCTCCAAAGCGTCCGAAAACCCCAGATACTTCAGGGTTATCGGGCTCAGACTCAGACACCCTCTCACTCCCGGGAGAGCTCAGGGCTGAAATGTCTCCAAGCGAATTCAAGGAATCGGACTGTGCCATTTTAGAGGCGTGTCCTCCCGATTCGCAGGAGCCAAAGGGATGTAGGGGAGGGAAAACAGCAGACTCGGGAAGGGGCGCCAAAGTGGGACCAGAGGGTGAGGGGGAAAAATTCTCTCGTGGTCGCGCAGGCAGCCAGCGGTGGCAGCCTCAGGCGGCGGCGGGGCCAGCCGGCGAGGGGGGAGGGAGGTGGTGGGAGACATGGGAGTCTCCAGTCCCGGGGAGACACACACGTATCCAATCTCCACTGCTAGCTCAGTCAAAAATCGCACAGACTCGGTCTCACTCAAAATTGCGAATGCTGCAGTCAGCCGAACGGGAGCTGATCGCGGTCGCGCCCCCAGCACGGTCAGCCAGGCGGGCGACAGCGCCGCCTTACGGTGGGGTCACCACATTGCAGGACATGCCAGACCTGGTCGGCCAAGCCACAGCGCCGTCTGGTGGCGGGACTGCAACATTGCAACATCTTTTTCCAACTACATACAAAAGGAAATCTAAATCAACGATAAGTACAACACGGCAAATGGAGTATTCATCAGCTTCTGAATCTCATGAAGCTCAAAACACTTCTGATGAGGCACAACCAACAGGATGATACAATACGCATTACTGCCTCTGAGGGTGTTCCAGCATGGATGTTTTCAGCAGCAAAAGCAGCCAGTTCTTCAGGCCGGAAGCCAAACAATCACTGTACCAAGGAGTGCAGCCAAATACCTTCTACAATATTTAAGCACAGCCATGGGAACACAAACATGAGAATTTCAGATTCCTGTTCTGGATTTAGGAGCAAGGCTGAAGACTTCATCAAAATGAGGAATGCAGATTCCAGAGACACCAATGACTTCTACAACTCCACTGTACATGCAGATACCCATGGAGATGCAGGTTCCAGAAGAAGAGGAAGTTGAAACAACGAATTGGACAGATATTAGAAAATAATTAGGAAAAGAAAAAGACTTACTGCAAGGTTCAGGAAACATCACAATGCCAGTGACATACGATGCACAGGGTCAGAATCCAAGGTGGGGTAGACTGGATCACGAGGTGGTCAAAGAATTAGCTAAAGCCATCAGAGACAATGGACTGAATTCACAATATTTTAAGCAGCTTCTGAAGGGAACTTTCAACATGTATGACTTTACACCTTACAACATCAGATGCCTTGTGTCAATGATTCTCACTGACACACAGAATCTCGTGTGGGACACAAGATGGAGAAGATCTCTCACAGAGTTGAGGCTCAGATATCAAGGTGGACCAAACGCAAACCTCACAGTGGCACATTAGCAGGTGATCCTCCAGATGACAATCCAACAAAACAAGCAGCGAGGCTTCCAAGACGAGTGCTGAATGACATCAAGGAAGCAGCACAAAAAGCAATCCTGCAGATTGCTCCAGGAGCACAAGATATCCCATTCACAAATGTCAGACAAGGTCCCACTGAACCTTTTTCCTCATTCACAGATCGACTCACACAAGCTGTGGATTGACAAGTGACTGATGACGTGGTGAAACCACATCTCATCGAAAGTCTTGCCTATGCCAGTGCCATTGCAGATTGCCAACATGTCATCAGTGCAATGCCCGGATGACCTTCTTTGGCAGAAATGGTAGAGGCATGCAGCAAAGTGGGAACACCTCAGCACGTTGCATCCATCGTGAAGCAGGAATTCCGAGGAGAGTTGGAAGAACAACTGGGAGGACAGTTGGGAGAAAAAATGGAAAGAATACTTCATTTGCAGAATGAGAATATCAACAAGATGGACAAAGTTCTAGCAAGCATTGAAAAGAAGAGCAGCTCATCTGGCGGACAATGCTACAGGTGCGGAGCATTTGGACACATGAAGAAGAACTGCCCGCAAGTGCAAGTGCCAAAGACAGAAAGGCTACTCTGTCCAAGATGCAGAAGAGGAAGACATCTTGCAAATTAATGTTATTCTCAAACGGATGTGGATGGAAAACCTCTACCGTGTCCAGGAAACGCCAAAAAGAGCATGGAACATCGTCAGCACGTGCCGACACAAGTGATGGCAATTACACAAGAGTAGACAGGACAATCATCGGAGAACGTTGGACAGATTCCCTCAGCAAAGTCATCAGCAGAATCCCCAGTGACCCAGAACTCCTCCCACCAGGAGCGCAGTGCACATTGGCAGCTTCCAAGTTAACATGCTTCTTGGACGGAAGTCACACAGTGATATCAACAGGTGTCAACGGGACTTCACCCAAGAGACAAGATTTCTTGATAATTGGTAAAGACAGAAGCATTACCCTCGGACTTGTCATTTATCCTTCAATCATTTCAGCAAATCGAAACGAAGAGTTGACGGTTTTAGCCAAGGCTCTTCAACCACCATTGATTGTGGCAGAAAACACCCCGGTAGCAAAAGCTATTGCTTTGCCACCACACGCCATGGAGCAGGTCATGCCATTGTTTGATGAAGCAGGATTTCCTTCAAAGGAACATGTGGAAGTACATACTTCCTGGGTGAAACATATAGGCCGAGATCAACCCACTGTCACTTGTCAGTTGACCTGTGGAGAAAGAACAATAGTCGTCAGAGGAATGCTCGACACGGGCAGACGTCACAGTTATATCCTATGTCTTTTGGCCTCGAGAATGGAGTTTGATTGCGTCCTTGGGTTCCCTCACAGGCATAGGGGGAAGTTCTCTGTGTCTGCAGAGTGAGAATTCCATTGTTGTCACAGGACCAGGAAACAAGACAGCGATCATTTGTCCCTTTGTTGTGCAGAAGCCCATCAGTATGGGGAAGAGACCTTTTAGCACAATGGGGCACGAAGTTGGAGGTGGATTTTTAGTGGGGGTCACTGCGGCACTCACCACTGAAGTTAACCTGGAAGACAGATGATCCAGTTTGGGTGGATCAGTGGCCCCTTGAGCAAAAAAAGTTGAGTGCGTTGAGTCCAAGAACAACTGCAAAAGGGACACATCAAGCCAACAAATAGCCCATGGAACTCTCCAATGTTCGTCATCCGAAAGAAAGCATCAGGCACATGGAGACTGTTGCACGACAGTCTCAGGAAGATCAATGAAGTCCTCAAAGACATGAGACCACTTCAACTGGGACTTCCCTCAGTCTCAATGATTCCCAGAGATTGGCCACTTGTGGTCATTGACCTCAAGGACTGTTTCTTCAGCATTCCGCTACATCCAGATGATGCTCCAAGACTTGCCTTCTCCATTCCAAGCATCAACAAGGAAATGCCTCTACAGCGGTACCATTGGGTGCTCCTTGTTGTTGTTCAAACAACCTCTCAATCTGATCACAGATTCCGCATATGTTGCGGGTGTGGTCAAATGGTTGGAAGGTTCACTTTTGAAAGAGACCAGCAATGACGTTTTATATTCATACTTGTCAGGCATGAAAATATTGCTAGAAAACAGAGAACATAAATACTTCATCACTCACATCAGAGCACACACATCGCTTCCAGGATTTCTAGTGGAAGGGAATGCCCAGGCAGACAGGTTGACAATGCCCATTTCACAAACTCTACCGGACATTTTTGAGCAAGCAAGGTTAAGCCATGCCTTTTTTCATCAGAATGCACAGGCACTGTTGGAATCCTTTCGTCTTTCAAAGAGCCAGGTGAGGGAAATCATTAGTGCTTCTCCAGACTGTCAGCTTGTGCAGCCACCTGCTTCCACAGGAGCAGTCAATCCATGGGGACTGCAAAGTCTTCAACTGTGGCAAGCTGATGTCACAAAATATCCATCATTTGGGAAGCTCAAAAATGTTCATGTTTCAGTGGACACATTTTCGGGAGCAGTCTTTGCATCAGCACATACAGGAGAAACAGCAGAACATGCCTGTCGACATTTCTTGCAAGCATTTGCATCATTAAGTGTACCTCAAGAGATAAAAACAGACAATGGCCCAACATACACAGGGAAGGTGCTTGACAAATTCCTGAAAAAGTGGGGTGTCAGACACACATTTGGTATTCCATATTCCCCCATGGGTCAAGCAATCATTGAAAGAACACATCATACCCTGAAATCCCTTTTGGATAGACAAAAAAGGGGGGAGCCAGAGGTGACGCCTCACATGAAGTTGAACAAGGCATTGTATGTGTTGAATTTTCTCAACAGCTCCTCTTCAGAACCCAATCCACTGATTTGAAGACACTTTTCAAACAGCTCTCAGGCAAAACTAAGGGAGAATCCTTTAGTTTTGATCAGAAACCCAGAGACAGGACAAATAGAAGGTCCCTTCAAATTAATTACATGGGGCAAGGGTTTCGCTTGTGTTTCCACAGGGCGAGGTCTGAAGTGGGTGTCAGCGCGACATGTGAAGCTATATCAGACTCGAGAGCAAGAAGACACTGATCCCGGAAACAGAGAAGCGAGCACGCAGACAGAAGAGAACCAGACTCCAGACATTGACTCAGAAAAGACATAAAAGAACAAGGACTTGGGGGTTTCTTTTGGGGTTTGGGTGTCAAAAACATGGCAAAGCTTCTCATAAAGGGTGAAGCCATGAGCTTGGTAATGCTCGTATGCTTCATTCTTCCACCTATTGCTTTAAGCAATGGGGCGGATTTGCCCATTGTCCAACCAAAACAGAACATTTGGGAAGCTTTGTCTCAGGCAGCAAATCTAGACAGCATTTGCTTGACACACTCAATGCCAGGGAGACCATTTTCAACATGCATGGTTGGATTGCCAGTGGACGAATGGCCAGTTCCAAAACACACTCCTGTAAAAGTCTCACGGGTCATTATGGATCCTATGAATGAGTGGTGTTCTTGGACAAAACTCCTTCCTGCGGCTTCCTCTGAACCTCAGGAAGTGGAAATTTTTGGGTCCACGACAATGGAACTTTGCATGAAATTCGAAATTTCGGATGTGACAAAAGCAAAAAATAAGACCATTGATGTCACTTTGAATCATGGCTTTTACAAAAATGCATCGGCTTGGTGCAAATACACCAAGACGACAACCAAAGCATCGCTCCAAGTTCCAGCACAATTGCCACAGGGGATCTTTTTCATTTGTGGGGACAGAATTTGGCATGGCATCCCTGCAAATGTCAAAGGCAGTCCATGCAGCATTGGAAGAATTTCATTGTTGTCACCTGATTCGAAATCATTGAAAGAGCAAAAGCGTAAAGGGAAAAGATCATTGGAACAGTACAGTCCAAATTGTGATGATGAGGTAAACACTTGGGACGAGGCTTGGAGAATTGCCGTTGCAATTTTCTCAGCTCAGACAGCGTCAGGGGTGGCCTTGACTCAATTGGACCATATGGATTGTTGGTTGAGCAAACATGCTTGAGCCGTTTCTCTTGCACTGAGTGACATGTTAAAAGACATTGACAGTGTGAGACAGGCAACTCTTCAAAATAGAGCAGCAATCGATTATCTGCTGCTGGCACATGGACATGGATGTGAGGAATTTGAGGGAATGTGCTACATGAACCTGACAGATCACTCAAAGTCAATTCATGAGAACATCAAAAAGATAGAGGAAAGTATAAAAAAGCTTGGGGAGATCACTGGATCTTGGATCGATGATGTTGTTGGATTTTTTGATCTTTCTCCATTGTGGAAAGAGCTTCTAAAAATAGGGTTTTATATTTTAGTATGACTTTTGGTTCTCATGTTCATTGTGCCATGCATCTTTTGTGTGTGCAGCGGGTCATGAATCAAGTCACCAAAGAGGTGTTTTTGGTGCAAAGAGAAGGGGGAGACTTCTCAAAACCAAACATAGTTTCAAACTTAGAACTGTGATTTTCTCCACAGTGAGATGAAGGTGCTTAAGTGACTGAAATGTGCAGAGGCACTTATGAAAGGAAGAGACCACTATCAAGAACAAACCAGTGTACCTTTATTAATTGCCTGTCTTCTTTCTTGTGCTGCTCCTGGTTTCAACAGGTGAATTCCTCAAGGCTGTTGTGATCTTGGCTTTCAGCATGCTCTTCAAGTACTTAAAGATGGGTTGTAAACAGCAGGAGGGTGCTAAACCATACTTTTCTGTTCCAGCAGAGAAAGTAGGACAATTTACTCTCATGAGAAAGTGCACAGTTTTATTTAGGGGTTTGCTGTTTGACACCCATTCTCGGCAGTTTTTGTGTATCCATTCCTGTATTTCTGGATCGTGCCTGCTCTGATGCTGTATGTTGTGTGTGGAGTCAATGAATGCCACAGAGTACACTTTATTGATCACCTCACGTTTCCTCTGCACCAGAAGATCAACAAACACCAACCCACCATAGCCATGGGCAATGAAGGCCACGTTGCTGGCTGCACTTTTTGCAATGAAATGATCCCATACATACACAGTGTGCTCTTCGGGGCTGCTGCTACCCCTCTTGGGGATCAAACAGGCAGACTGTCTGACAGAAAATCTCTCCTTTTCAGTGTTCATATCAGTGACATTGTCATTGGGGTTCAGTACAATCACTTCCCAGTGGCTCTGCAGGGCCATTTTGATGAATGGTATTTGTGTTCCATGTTTCAGGCCCTCACTGACAATTGCCCTTCGCCCCCACTGTCCAGCACAAAAAGCTCCGTGGTCTTGAAGAAAGATAATTAGGCTAGAAGAACTTGTTAATGCATCCTTGCTCATGAAAAAGAAGCTTCTTGGTTCATCCTCTGTAGCATCTGTAGGAATATAAACCTTCTGCAGCATGCAGACTCTTTCCAGGAGCTCATAAACATACTGGGTAATAGAATGTCCCAGAACTTCATAGCGTTCATGATTCTGCTCATGTCCATTCTTGTAGTAATTGAAAACAAAGGACTCATTTGTATCCAGGTGCCTCAGTTCCCCTTTTCTATTGAAGTCATATTTTAGTTCCTCTTGATACTTGGAACCCTCTGTTAGTTTCCTCAAACTGAGTTCACGCTGTATTTGTAACCACTACAAATTAAGAAGACTATTATTGTCTTCTTAAGTAGTGATAGACCTCCACACAACACCTGTCTCCCCACCCCTCCCTGCATTAGAATTTAGATTTAAAAGCTGTTACAAATTAAATACTTGTTAAACCAGAGTATTTCATGGTGATGTATAGCAAACCAGCTGCTTCTAAAACCTCTTAGAGATGTCAGTTTCAAAGTTCCAACAGCAGTAACTCCTCTGCCTTTATTACACCTTATTTCAGTTTGGTAGTTAAAAATTTGTAAGTAGCATGTTTATTTAAAGACCTGTTAAGGTAGTTTGAATTAAGGGCTTTAAGAAGGAGGCACATGTACATGGCTCATTGTTCACTTGAACAACTTTTATTGTGCTGTCTCCTAGCCATTATCTTGGAACTCCACTGAGTTTCAAGGCCACCTTTGAAATACAGGCCTAGGCAGTTGGACATAGTCCAAGCGTCATAACTGCATCCTGAGCTTTTAAAGAAAATAAGCTGTGCTTACTAAGGACTGAAACCTTCCTGTTGCTTGTGTACCAGCATACTCTCCATGTTGTTCTACCTTCAGCTGCACTAGAACAGATAATAATGATGTGCTTGCTTTCTGCTAATCACTCTAATTAGTCATTCATCCTTGCAAGAACTTGCCACATGGAAATAGAGGAATGGATGACAGAATAAAGTAGCCACTGTGATCCAGGAGCAGGAGAAAAGAAAGTCCAGGCAGCAAACTATCATGAGGTTGGCCTGAGATCTCCAAATTCAGATTATCTCTTATGACTGAAATGAATTATACCAGAAAGTGATTTTTGAGCAGCTGAAAAATTAAGTTTAGCATAACCTTCTATTTTCCTAGTAATTCTTCAGTCTACTACTGACTGTCACTGGCTATAGAACAGCAAACAGGGTAACCTTTGGTATGGTCAGAATCCTACCTTTAGAGGAGTTTAGTCCTAATACAGTAATTTTTTTTTCCTGTAAACGGTCTGAATCAAGTTACATTTGGCAAGTTAGACTGTATACCTTTAAGTTTTTCTTGCTGAACTAAAAGAAGTTTTATAGAACACAGTAAATTACATTCTATATTAAAAGTCACTGTACCATTTGGTAAAGCCAATTACTAGGACAAAAAGTGATCTGAATATTTTCATGTAAGCAACTTGATTTGGAACCCAACTCTTTCAAGGAATGCAAGTTTTCTTGAGGTAAGGTGCTTAGCAAAATTATTTCTTACACTCCTAAATTAAAAAAACAAACAAACAAAAAGCCCCAAACAAAAACATTTTTGCTTTTCAACACATAAAACACCATATGTATTTTCTTTTTAAGTAATCTCCACTGGGCCAGTGTTATTAAGTCCTCTCTTCATGGTCATTCCTGTCTTCTAAATAATAGAGAGCAGGCTAGAAAATTATGCTTTCTCCTTTTTTACCTCATATAATCAGTACACATAGAAAAAGGGGAAAAATCATATGCTATGATATATAATCCATTTATTACTCTCTTGCCAGTTTCTTGAAATGGAAACAGCACAAAAAAAATGCAAGGGCACCCATTCATCTATGATTTTTTCATTCTGCAGGAAGGCACAAAAGACACAAAGGAGATGGGAAAACAGTGTGTTTGCTATACTACTGAAATATGGGCAATTAATGCAAAAGAGATAATACTTAGTGGGAAAGAAACTACCAGTTGTTGTTCCCATGAGACCAAGTAGGAGAAAAATGGGCATATTTTAAGAAAAGATGTGTTTGAAGAAAGGCAGAAAGCTTTCTGTAAGAATTAGAAATAGGTAGGTGCCTTTTCCTTGGAGTGGCATGCTGGGGACCACCTCTCAGTCCCTTTCCCTCCTCACCCCTAAAAGATTGGAGAGACTAATTTCCCAGCATACTCTGAACAGGAGATTACTATTCTTTTACTTCAGCTACTAACAGCAACATTGTTTTTTCAGTTCCAAACCAAGGATGTGTGATTCCAAATTAAACCCTGAACATCTACTTTACAAAGCATTGTGAATGGTTGCTGAAGATTTCAGGAAGCACAAACAAACAAACACAGTTTTACATGAAGTGCACATATGACTTTCCTTCCTAAAATTGCCTTCAGGATACAAAATGAAAAGTTTTGAGGCAATTAATGATAGGTTATCATTTTGGAGTTTACTTAAATAGTAGCTTAGAATTATATACTTATTAGTCCAGAGAACTGATTTTATTGTAGTAACACAATTAATTATAGAATTAAAAAGTAGCAATTACAGGTTGTTCCAGATACAGCTGCATAATGCATACACTTCTTTGTTGTAAGACTGCATTCTAAATCAGCATTGATAGCTGTTTGTATTTCACTGTCTATATATATAAATGCAATATTCAAGGTTTTATATACTAGCATATAAAACCTTGAATATTGCATTTACAATAGCCTTGACAATTGCTACCTTAGTTTTAAAAATTTGCTTTTGGGGAAAAATAATCCCTCTTTCCCTTCCTCCCACTTTTCTATTCAGATTCTAAAATGCTTCAGATGTAAATTCAGCTGGTACTTGTTGCAGCATTTGGCATATTGTAAACACCAATGCAGTATAAGTACTACATAAGATCCATAAAGATTACTTGGTTTTCCATTTAAAACCACTTCATTCTAGTAAAGCCCAATATTACCATATGCTCTTCTGTAAAATCTGTCATCATCATAGACGGAAATCTTTTTCACTCTGGGAGTCTAGACAAGTCCTCTGTATGAAAAAAAATAAACCAAATAATGGTTTCAGTTTTCATTACTGGGGTGTACATCTACAAGATCTGTCAGTAGCTGATGGTTTGTGGCCACCTAAAGCACCCCAGTAGTTCCAAGTTACAAACTAACCCCTCATGTTTGTAATTCACACTTGACAGTAAGCTAGAGCTACACCTCGAGTATGAAACCAAATATTCATCCACACCAGTTACAATTCCCACTACCACGGAGAAAACAAAGCAGAAAGCACCACAGAAAACTTACAATTCTGAAGCTGCCCTGAAAAAAACACAGCAAAAAAGCCCCACCCAACAAATCTTCCTCTCGCCTTGGTTGCAGGAGGATTTCAAAGGGCAGCGGCTGCAAACCACGACCAGCAGGGTTTATAAGGGCTCTCCCCGGCTGTGCATTCCCCCCCCCCCCGGCAGGGCGTTAATTTGATTAATTTGGCGGGGTCTGGTGTCAGCTGGAGGGCCTGAGGGGCCGCGGCCGGGCGGTGGCTCCGACATGGCCCAGTGGGGCGGTGCCCGGCCCGGAAGTAGCCGGGGAAGCTGCGCAGGCGGCGGCGCGGCGGCGGGGCCGGCCCGGGTAAACAGCTCCGGAGTGGCGGTGAGTGCCGGTGCTGATACCGGGGCTGATACTGGGGCCGTTCGCTCCCGCCCGCTGCCGGCCCTTCGGCGGCGGAGGGGGGAGGAAGGCAGGGCTTCAGCCCGCCGGCAGCGTTCTGGGGGAGGCCGCGGTGTCTGCCGCGAACGAGCGGAGCCGGCAGCGCGGTTGAGCGGAGGGCAGCGCGGGACGGAGGGAGGGCTGGTGGTGGCGTTGCTGCGCCTCTGGGAGAAGGCTGAGGAGAGAGTGTGAAAAGGTGGAATTGCTGGCTCAGGCCGTCGGGATTTGCGGGTTTGTCAGAGGGAAGCTGTTCCCTTCCCAGCGGGGGGAGCCGGGGTGCGGAGCTCGGGGCCCGGTGCCGGGCCGGGCTCAGGCGGTGCAGCTCGCTCGCTGCCGCTCCTGGGGGTGCCTCTCCCCCGAGCTGTCAGGCGGCCCCCGTGCGTCCGCGCTTCCTCCTCGCAGGCGTCGGAACAGGCACTACTTTGGCTTTTCTTTATCGGTCCCTTCCCCACCCTGCGGGCCTATGGCTCTTAACTTAAAAAAACCTCCGAGATAAGTAAAAGTCCCCGAACTTGGCTTCTCGAGAGACTGCAAACTAGCTGTAATCTTTCAAGGTCTTATGCCAGTGTCATATAGAATATGTATAAAGAAAATACCTATAAATGCTGGAATCTCTGAGGCTGTGTTCTTTTAGTGATGAAGTTTGTAGGTTTAACAGGATTCCTTGTCTATTATTTATTCAGGGAGCCCTTGCAGTGGTTGTCCTCTTTTACTCCTTTTCACTCTATAATCTAAGTGTGAACTTCTTATTAGTTGTGTGCCTGCAGCAAGGAGTTAATCAGTAAATGTCATAACTAAGGATAGATTCTAGGACAATTTCATTAAAAATTTAGTCTATACTGACAATCCAGAGCCTTGCCCAGGTGTGTGGCTGTCAATTACTTTTTACCGAGGCCTGTAGTGACAGGGTAAGATGGAACGGTCATAAATTGAAAGAGGGTAGGCGTAGATTGGACACAAGGAAATATTTTTTACAGTGCGAATGGTGAGACTGGAACAGGTTGCCCAGAGAAGCAGTGGATGCCCCATCCCTGGGAGTCTTCAAGGTCAGGTTGAATAGGCTTTGGGCAACCTGATCCATGTTATGAATGTGGTTTTTTTGTTATAGATTGCTGAAAAATTATTTTCTTGTTCTTTCTTAGTGCCTACTACTGTGGTTCTACTTGCCTCTTAATCAATAAACCAGAAATTGTTAAGTTTCTTTTTATTTTTCCTTTGTATTTTTTTCCAGTAGAGAAAACCATGTCAGGAAGAACATCATCTTCAAGTCATGTCAATGTAAGTGTTCCTGAAATTTTCAACATTTTATTTTGAGGCTGTGGAAATCCTAGGGTGTTCTGATGTGTTTGCACAACCAAATTGATTCTTCACTTTGTTGGATCATGCTTTCTTGGGAAACTGTTTATTGTGGTAGTAGTCAATACTAATATCTACTGTTGTACATTTATTAATACATTATAGGCTTAGCATTTGATTACACATAAACAGGATGTTTTCCAAGTTATTTTAAGACCTAGGCTACCACCAAAAATTTTAGAGTAACTTGAAGTAAGTAGAAGAGCTGCAAAACTGTGTAAAAGTTGCTTATCTGCAGAGATGTACAGTGCTAGAAACTGCTTCTAACAGGGATATTTTAGGAAAAAATAGACACTAGCATAAGAGGCTTCTTATGCTAGTGTCTATTTTTTCCTAAAATATCCCTGTTAGAAGCAGTTTCTAGCAGTGGGAGTACTGGAGAGAACAAATGGTAGACATAGGAACAGGTAGGATTGGGCGAGGTCTGGGGGATCTAGTGGTTTAGAAATGAGCTGTTTCCAGCGCTGCGTTTATGCACTTTCTCTGGCCCTTGCTTTTACAGGTGGGAGCCTTCAGGAAAGTTTTGCTGATTTAGATGAGGCTGCCGATTGTGTACGCACATGTATGTGTAGAGTTAGTCACCTTTTACTTGGGAAAAGCTGAGGCAACTGCATACCTTGTGTTTAGCATAGATTCAGACCTCTCTTTGCCTGTTGACTTTGTGCTTGCTCTGTAAGTTAATTGTGGGTGCTGTAAACCAACATCTTCTTAATGAGTGCAAGCATTGGGAAGATGCTGTGTGGTGAGCTGAAAATGTTGCTGGTTAATGTATCTTGTGCTTTTTATCCCTTTCTGTCAGTTGTCTCTTCTTTTTACTGAGTCTGACTTTATCTGTACTTAATGTTGTCTCTTACGTCATTACAGAAGTTATCAGAACCTCTTTAATTTTAAATGTATGTTAAAATTCTAGATAACTGTGTGATCTTTGGAATTTCATAACAGAAGCTGCTAGTCAGGCAGCAGGTGGAGGTCTGAAGTAAGAAATGTGTTCCTAGCCATTACAGTGCAGATCAGAAATATGCATTCTGACTGATAAACGTGTTTATAGGCCCCTTCTAAAACAAAACCAACCAAACAAATTTGAAACAATCTACTTGTAGGAGATGCTGAATAAGAAAATGTCTTGTTTCAATCCTTCCATGTTGATTGCAAAGGGAGGTAATCGTTTGAGAAGTTGTTACCTGTGTGTGACATCTGTATCCTTTAGACTTTGAAGAAACTGTTATTAAAGGAGTGTTTGACCATCAAAGGCAGCCTGAGATACTGTATAGAAATTTGGGTCTAATTACAAAAAATTTTAATCTTAGTTTCAAAGAAGTGTAGAGAAGGAGTAAGAGCACTCAGGATTTAGACTGAAGGACTGAAATATTATCTCATTATGGTACAGCATACTTCCTTATGGTCTGTCTGAAGGACTACCTGCTGAGCTAATGAATGCAGTTAAGGTGCTAATAATTAGGTTGTTGGAGTCACTGTTCTGGAATCCCTGCTTTTAATTTCATGTTACAATGCAAGGCATCTGGTGGCTTGCAAATCAAGTTCATAGGATGCTTTACAGTGTCCATCATATGGAGTAGCTTCAGCTTTTTCCTGCCTGAGCTAGATTCAGAGATGTGTAAATGTTGTATTCCCTCTCTGATACATTCTCATCTGGTTGTATTTCTAATGTAAGGTTTTGCTTCTCAGGATGCCTGGAGAAATAGCAATACTTTTATTCTTTCAGTTGACACTTGAACGGGTTTAATTAACTGATAGAAAATATCATCCTGTTTCCTTGTCTTATGAACTAGTACAAATTTAGTTTGGTTATTTTTTTGATTTTCAATGAACAAACCTTCTTTCCTACATATATTTTTTTTTCTGAACGGGTGAATTCATGTGGATTGCTAATTGCTTTCTCTTTCAATAAATACTTTCAAAATGCTGTCTCCATTTATGCGGGAGTTGGCAATAACAATAGCTGATACCATTTTGAGAACATTAAAGCCCAATGCTAAATTATCATACCAAAATACTTGTACTATTATAAGATGTACTTGTTCTTCATCCTGAATTTTTTCTTTTGAGAAAGCAAACCTGGTCATGACATTCAGCTATTTAGTTTTCTCTTTATCATTCTCTAAGCTGAGACAGTTAACCTGGAGTGTAAACAAATCAGAATGAACCAAGACAGTGCCAGTGGATTGATTGTCACCTTTTTGTCACCTTGGAAGATATAAAGTTAATGAAATAGAACTTTTTCAGATGGTTTCATGTGTTAAAACTAGCTCATCATGTGGTATGACACATGATTTGAGATCAGATATTAATGAGAAATGCATTTCAAGTAAAATCACAAGTCAGGGCTTCCCTTACAACTTTATTTTTCCCAGTTAAGACAACATTGTACATGGAGATATGTCAGCTCATAGCACCAGTGGATAATTTAGTTTTACCATGTGTAACATCATCTATTTTCAGTTTCGTATACCAAAGAAGAAAACAAACACCAAGTCAGAGGATGTCCAAGTTCAGTCCCCTTTGGCAAGGCTCCCAGGCTCCCACCATTGTGACTACCCTTTAAAAGAGGTAAAGAGAAGTTCTTCAGAGCGTAAAGTGTGTAGGAGAATGTTACGTGAGGTTTTGGAGGCTGTTTTTTTTTTCACAAGGCAACCAAGTGTTGCCTTGTGACCAATAACTAATCCAGGCTGTCATGAGAGAGGCAAGTGTATAAGTCTGAAATCTGTTTGCAAGCATACATTTACAGACATGGGAGTCTTAGTCTAAATCATGAAAAGCAGTTTGTCTTTGAGTGTAGTTTGAAACTATCTTGAAAATCATTAATATAAAAGTAAATATGATATTTAATATTTTTTTAGTTGATTGTCTTCTGACTGCTGAACTTTTAGGTTATATTCAGATCACTTACCAAACTTTTTGTTATATAGAAATAACCTTTACATTAAGTTTTCAGTTATCCAGGAGCTTAACCTTTTAAGAGAATATATGAAGCACTCTATGCCTCTTGACAGAATTTTAGGTGCTAATACAGAAATAACTGTATTAAGACCAAAAGACTGTAAGAGTCTTATGGCATTTATCATAACTGATTGTCTGGATCATCTCAGTCACATACAGAAGCAAATATTTGCATCTATAAATCTTTTCCAAATTTCATAAGCATTTCAAATGTCAAGTGTTGGAAACATACTTTGCTGCTCTTGTTTCCTTCAGCTCAGCATCCAGAGTTTGTTGCTGGCTTTAGTGCTTTCAGAATCATGGGCCTGGACAAACAGACCTCCTCCCCCTCAGAGGAGGTTGAAAGGTGTAGTGAAGGAAGGTAGGAATTTTTCCTGACTTAGAGTAGTGGTAATGTGACCCAGGTCTCTTGGTAGGCCAGGACATTTGAGAATGCTGCAGTAGAGACTCGCTGTGGGGTTGTGTTCTCTACTGGTAATGCTTTCAGTGAGCAGAGCCTCCACTTGCAGTCAGGTTTTGAAATGGGAGGTGGTGTCTCCTGTGGCTACAAGCAGCAACCTGTCTGCCTCTACAAAAATTATGATTTGAATGGTGAATTGAAAAATTCTTTATTTCCTGGATGTTGTCTGATTTTCTGTTTCTTATTTTTCCTACCTATACCTAGATATGTTTCAAACTTTCCCATGTATCAGGGGATTTCAAATGCTTTAAATACTGGCTGGTTTTTATGTTCTACTTTAAAAAACTTGGTCATGAGTTGTCAGAGTTTGCACCATGTTTGAGAAACTTTGTGTGGTTTTTAGTGATTTGGATGTACAGGTCTCTCCTGTGCTTGAACACCAGTGGTATGAGGTGAACTAGATGGTGTTGGAAGGCAGGAAGAGGGGAGAACCCAGTCAAGTCAATTTCTTGCTGCCAACTTTAATAATGGGTTATTTTGCATTAGAGTTAATCCCTATGGTAGTGAACAGTTTGATTTGGGATGTGCCTTCCAGACTTCATTAAAGTTTGTAGAATATGCATGGGCATGAACTTTCCAGATGCCCTTTCAAACCACACTTAGTCAAAAATTAGGATAAGTTTGTCTGCTTTCAGCCTGAGTGCCATAATTTTCAAGCATCTCTTGGGTTTATTATATTTTGAATTTTAAGAAATGAGGAAGATTAGAAGGGGGGTTGGAGGGCTGGATGTTTCTGGAATTGCAACAATAACTATGTTTTGGTGGGGCTTCTTTTGCTTAATTTGAAAATATTAGTACTTTCTGGTAAGGTAAGGGAATGTGGAAAAAAATCAAGTCTTGCTGTTCTGGGGTTTGCCACCTAAGTTCCAAACCTTCAAATTGCTTTTCCTCCTCAGAATTTTGTATATTTTATATCCATATTGTAGCCTGGAAAATTTGCCTAAATTCACAGCGTTAGCCTCTACTTTCTGCATCTTGTGTATTTCTGATTATGTGGAACAGGCCTAATATTTAAGTCTGTGTTTGTTATAGTCCCTCTTGAAATTGGGAAGCAATGGAATTGTCCTGTATAGTTCTTCAGGAGAAAAAAGTTCTGTTCAAGATCAGGTGGTATATGGATTCTTTAAATCAAGCAAATTAATTACTTGCAAAATTGCTGTGTATGCTCTTCATAACTTTGATATATTTGGTCAGTTGCACTGTTGCAGTGCTCCATTTTTCTAGTGCATTATCCCTTACGATATAATCAGGTTTTTTGAAATCTGCCAATTTTGTTTTGTTTTAGTGGAAATTAAGTGCCAATAACAGAAAGCCTTCCACAAAAGGAAAAAGGCAAAGGGAATGCAACAGACACAGCTCTAATGATGAAGAATCAATTGGGTAAGAAGTCATCTCAAAATTAGTTTATCTCTGTTTGCATAATCAGGGTTTCACGTCTTTCTTGAAGATGAGTGTCTCTGGTCTCTAGCTAATTATTTGTGTCATGCAGAGATGGTTTTCAAGCTGTTGGGTGGCTCACCTTCAGAGAATCATGCTTCAGTGGTCTAATGGCAGCTGTAACCTTTCCTTTGTGGAATATCAGCACAAGATCTGTGACATTAGAGTGAGAGTGCTTACTAGAGGAATTACTGCTTGTTAACCTGCTTGGAGTCCTGAAAGGTGTTCATTGCTCTCTAAGTGTAAACTGTCATTCTAGCCCTAGATATCTTTAGATCTGTAAGAAGCTCCCCAGAATTCTTTTTCTCATCCTTTTTTGTTCTGTAGCCCACACTTATTAGCCTAGGCTTTATCAACTCTTTAAAATAATCAAAATATCCCTTAAACAATATGGTAATTAGTAGTGGAAGGAAGTAAAAAAAATAGGAAGGAAGTAAAAAAAATGGACACTAACACCTCTGTGTTAGTGTCAAGGTGCTTAAATTATTAAGACTGCTGATGTGCCACTTCTTTCTCTGTTGCCAAGAGCAAATATCTTGGTTTCTTTGAGATTATGGCAAATTATTTATATGCTATTATAAGATAAAATTGCCATCTTCAGAGTTATCAGCTAGGTAATTGTTTTATCCAAGAAAATTTTGAAGCTGTTTTTTCTGCAGTTGACAAATGGAAATAAAAATGTAGAACTAGATTTATTAGGAGGAGCTGGGAAACATAATGACTTTGTGACAAAATGAATATGTTTGCCATAATGAAACAGTTGTTATTCCCTAAATCACTTAATTCTAAATAAATGAATAAGCATTCTCTGCTCTGTTTTCTGACTGCAACTAAACTTGCCCATAAGTGGTTTCTTCTCAGGAGAGGCTGTTAAAAAGAAAGTGCACAGGTAATGAAAATGCAGGATATTTTGGCACTGCTGGGTTCTGTAGGTTTGTGGTTTATGAATAGTCATTGTTTAGCCTGGTCTGTATATTCAGAATGCTTCAAAGTGTTGCAACGAAGAGCTGAAATTGTAAAAGATTCTGAGTTTATTTTTCATACTTCCTCAGAGGCATAGCTGTCAGTTTACATGCACTTACCTCAAAAAGCTTCTGTCAGTAACTTTTAACTGAGGGAGCAGCTCACAGGGTCAACCTAACAGAATTTAATTGCAGTTTCCTGAATTTTATTTATGTTTTGACATGGTTGATGTGTGATGTCAAGGTATCAATCTCTAAAAGTCTCTCAGTAAAGTTTGAACTGAGATTTAAACATTGAGAAGTTTGGTTTCTTTAAAGCTACCTTTAGATCTGTTGTGTACTAATTTTCTGTTTATTTCAATATGTTAGAGACTTTCAAATAGCATTTATAGGTGTTCCATAATTTTTACACAAATTGTTACTAGCACAATAGTGAGAAATTATTTAGACTGCAAAGAGACAGCAAGTATTTAGACATTAAACCTGTACATTTTTCAGTCCCCTGAAAAAAGATATGTTTCTAGAGACTAGCTGGAGCCTCTCTGTGAAGTAAATTTACTCTCCTGTCTGCAATGAAGCTTGTACTAAGTGTTCCACTTGGGTACTCAGTGTTTTTCAGTAAGTCAGAATCAACATGGGGACTTCATTGCATAATAAGTGGAAAGAGCACCCAGGTTCTAAAGAGGTGGTGTTTGTTGAGCAAGAGTCTGAGAACTGACAAAACTGTAAAGAGGAAGGAGTGAACTTGTGTGCTGCAAGTCTTTCTGATGCAATAGTGTTTATTCCCAGTGAGGAATTTTTCATTTGCATTACAGAGTAGGAAATAAGTCGTAATTACAAACTCCTGTTAGCTCCTGGTATTTTAAAAGCAATCTACTTTATTGATAGGAGCCAATCTCAGGTGTTTAGGGAGATGAGTTGCTTCAGGACTGTTACTGCCAGCAAATTTTAGTCATAAAGGACAAAGTAGATATATTAGCACAAACCTACAACTTCACACGGGGCTTTTTTAACTTCTGGATTACCAAATTTGGTAGTAATTTGCTTCTGTCAGTTGTGCTGTGGTGTGAGATCATGGGGGTCTGTAGCAGCAACTGCAGCTGCTCTCACTTGTACAGCTCAGCTCCTGGGCTTGTGAAAGGTGAGCGTCAGGGGGTTTGTCTGGGATCCAGAGAGGGCTCCTGGGGTGGGTTAGTTCCCTAGTTAGGGGGGAGGGTGGAAGGAGTACTGAAATAAGATGTGTGCAGTTCCTTCAGGTCAAATGAAATTTGGCATTTCTTTAAATGTTCAGTGAAACGTGTTACAGCTGAATCAGGTACTGACCCCGTAGCAGTCAAGTTTTTGTGGCAATGATTTACATACTGATCCCCCTTGCCCTGACAAGTGCATTTGTTCAGTAATAACATCCTAGTCCAGCAAAGCAAGGAGGTTCATAGGGATGTTCATGTTTGTGGGTCACTGACTTCTCATCAGTTGGTGAAAGGACAGGACCTTGAAGCTGAAGGAGAACAATCAAAAGGTTTCCTCACAACAGAGTGTTGTCAGTGAATGCATCAATCAGAGATTCCCATTAATGATAGTGTGTCATGTTATTCCTTTGGGCTCAGAAAGGTCAGGGGGCTCCTGGGCTGTGCATGTGCTGCAGAAGCTCAGCTAACTGAATACACATCAGGTCTATCAGTGGCTTTATTCTGTAAACACAGGACAGACCCTCAGCTTGTATGAGAGCTGAGGGAACAACCCTCAAACAGTACGTGACATCCCACTGCCAAAATATTTATTTCCCAGAACTTGGGTTTACTAGTAAAAGAATATAGCCATGAAGACAGTGGTGTAGACAATTAATAGTAATTTAGTCCCAAATGAGCCAATAGTCTCCTTGTCTCATTTTGATTACTTTTTAATACAAATTTGAATGAATTGCAGACAGCAGTTCCAGCACTGGTGTGTGTACACGATATGAACATTGGGTAGGGAACTATATCAAGCAGCTGCGACTATTGTGTGAAATGAGGTCAAACATTTTTTCCCCAAAGAGGTATAAACAATAAGTTTTGTTCCTGTGGTTTATAAGGTAGGATATTTCTTTTATTGCCAGTGAAAAGCAAAATGAGACTTGTCAGGAGCAGCTAACAGCATTTTTCTTAATATATTTTTTGTTTATTCCATCATTACATGCATAACTATGTTTTCATTACCTTTGCTTTTGTATTTTTTTCAGTTTTTGGGAGGTAGATGAGAGACTATGGTAGGTACTTGTTTTGGAAACTAAAATAATTGTCTTTGGTTTTCCTTCACCAAGATGCCTCCAGTGTTACTGTTACGCAAATTACTTGCTGGGTCTGCTTGTGGGACTTGCTTTTAATGTATACTTTGCTTCTTTCTGTTTGACACTTACTTTAATCTTTTGAAATGTCTTTTGCTTGAGTTGCTCACTTTATTCTGTGGACAGTTTAACAAATAATTTAGGGATTTGTGTCACAACCATTGTTTACAGATGTACAGACTGGCTTAGGTTTAGACTTTCCCTGAATCTATTGTACTCCCAGTCTTAGTGACATGATTTTCAAGAAACACTGCCAGAGGCCATACTCCTTTTAGAAAGGGAAGCCATTGAAAGCTCTTATGCTCCTTTTCTGCTCTGAAGGTTTGGTCATAACTGGTTCAAAACCTTCAGTCAAAACCTGGTGCCAGATAAGAAGTGATGCCTTGGCCTGGCACTGATGAGTGTATACCATTGGCATCCTTGTTTGTTGAAGGTTCCTCTCCTTTGTATAGATTTCCAGTGCAAAGCTTGCTTCACTTTAGGTGCAAGCATGTCTGTCCTTCAGCAACAAAAGTTTCCAGGCCCTAGCTGTATTTGCCACTGGTACCATGTAACCAGGCTGCTGAGCTGAAGGCAGCATGTGAGTGGGACAATTACAGCTGCTTGCAGATGTAAACTCACTGAGGAATAGCAGCCCTTTGCTTAAGAAATGTTACTGTAGCATGTGTGTAACAGCTATGTGAATAGTAAGGTTTTTTCCCTAGCTATTAAAAAGAGACTTACTCTACAGTGAGAACAATTTTTTTTTTTGTTATGCAAGACATGCAGTAGGAAAAACCCAATTCTTGCTTCAGTAATCTTTAAAACCCAAAAAATTAGCCTGAACTTCAGTGTCTTCATAGGACCAGCTCTTGGAAAACAAGTCTAGTTCTCAGAGGTTTGAAAATAAAGTAAATCCTGACAAATCATCTATGATTTATAATGCTTATCAGCTTATAAATTCAATAAGTTGGAATTGAAGTCCTGCCATTAGGGCGCCACCACCTTCTGCAGCACTACAGGCTGGGGAAAGAGGGGCTGGAGAGATGCCTGGTGGAAAAGGCCTTAGTGGTGTTGGTCAACAGCAGGTGAAAATGAGCCAGTTTGCCCAGGTGGTCAAGAAGGCCAGTGGCACCTGGCCTGTGTCAGCAGTATTGTGGCCAGCAGGAGCAGGGCAGTGATTGTCCCCCTGTGAAGGCCACACCTCGAGTGCTGTGTCCAATTCTGGGCCCCTCATTTAATGAAAGATGTTGAGGTGTTAGAGCAAGTCCACAGAAGGGCAGCGGAGCTGCTGAAGGATCTGGAACGTAATTCCTATGAGGAGCAGCTGAGGGAACTGGGCTTGTTCAGTCTGAAGAAAAGAAGGCTGAAGGAAGATCTTATTACTCTCTAGAACTGCATGAAAAGAGGCTGTGGCAAGGTGGGTGTTGGTCTCTTATCCAAGACAACAGGACAAAGGGACATAAGTTGTGCCAGGGAGGTTCAGGCTGGATATCAGGAAAAATTTATTCACTGAAAGAGTGGTTCAGCACTGCCCAGGGAGGTGGTGGAGTCACCATCCCTGAAAGTGTTTAAAAGCAAGTAGACATGGCACTTTGCAGTATGATTTAGTGGGCATGGTGGTATTCAGTTGAAGACTTGTTATCTTGGAGATCTTTTCCAATCCTTATGATGCTGTAAGAAAACTGTCCAAGTTACTGGCTATAATGCAGAATAATTCTTTGTGTGAAGACTTCAGTGCCAATCTAGCAGAACTACCAAAGTATAGATACTTTTTTAACTTCAGTAGGGCATTTTTACTGACTTTGTAATTCATAATTCTAAGTAATTTGTTTAGTGAAATTGAATAGAAATAGTTGGAGCTTCAGAACTGGGAATTTAACCGCAGTGCTTTTCTAAGAGGAGATATCAAGGTGTATTTTCACTGTTACTGCTTTAGACTACTCATGAAAATAGGAAAATTGGCATAAATGATCAGAAGAAAAGCATATCAAGTCTAGTATCTTCTTTGCAGCCCTGCAAGCAATGGTCAATTGTAGATGTTCAGTGAAAAGAATGGCTAGAGTGAATGCTTCATTCTCTGGATTTTCTGTTGAGCTTCTGATAACAGTTTAGGGGCTTCCTTTATTGGAGGTTACATCCAGTCTACATGTTCTTCAGTATTAGAATTTTCATCTTTAAGTTTTATCTCTTAGTTGTTTATCTCCTGTGGGTCTCTGCATTTGTGTCTGGAAGGCAGCCTCCTGATGAAAAGCAAATTGATATCTTGCAAGAGGAGATCTGAGTGCTCTCGAGACATCACAGCATCTGTGCTGGAGTGTGCTCTGTGGATAAACACAGACAACAGGAGAATTATGCAGTCAATACTCAAAAGGCCGTGTTGTTCAAAACACATTCAAAAAGGCTATAGCCTTACAACCTAATCCAAAATAAATTGCAATGGAAGTGGTAGCATTTAAATCCCAGTCTGAGAAAGGAAGTGGATATGGGCTATACAACAAGCTGGTTGCTGTGACATTGTATGAAAAAAGTTGAGCTGCTCTTACACATTGTGTGCATGTTCAAGTAGGAATTGCATCTTTATATTTTTGCTTGGCTTCTTTTTGATGCTTTTCTGTTTTAACACCTGCAGGTATTTTTCTGGGTCTTGCAATACTGTAGAGTGCTACCTCATATTTGAGGAGTGGAATAAAATCTAATGCTACCTTTTGTGCGCATGCTAGTTTTCTACCTGTTCACTAGGTGCTTTAGAAAATATGCTCTGTTTTACTGGAGGCTTCTTGTTCACAGGAAAATCAAGATTGTTTGTTCCAGAGTTCTGACAAATGTGTACAGATACTGCATGAAAGCTGTTTAGAGAGAAATATTTACCAGTTTTTAAACTGCAGGATATGTTAGCCAGTTACTATGCACACTGCATTGCCTGTAAGGTAAAATTATAAAATTACATGGCTAGTTTTCTTACCTTTTGTGTTTACCTGTTTTTCTTGAACTTTAATGGGATTTTTTTTGCCTCTAAGGGACTAAAAATATTGATGTTTAATTATCAAGCCTGTAGGATACATGAATTTAACAAGAAGCTTGTTTCTCTAGATTGCAGTGCAGTACTTATGGTTTACTGTTATATGTATGGCAGGCAACCCAAAGTTATCTTGACGAACGTCCTGAGTACGAAAATTGGAAGAAAGTACATAGACAGCCACGTAATAATTGATGCAAATTTACCTGCTGCAGACAAATTGCAATCGGGTCAACTCCCCTCATCAGCTGTTGCCAGCCTACAGACATGTCAAATATTAAGTTCTCCTCATGAAAGTTCTTTTCTTTCTGAAAGGTATGTTACTCACTGCTGATTTTGCCAGTCTTCCTGAAATGACGTAACTTCACAATGGAAAAGAGTTTCCCTGAAACAGCTTTTGTTCTACTCTTTTCTTGAATCAGGAGATCAGTTTCCTGAGTGCAAATTAACATGCTTCTCCAATGAGACATTTTAACATTGCATTTGTTCTGGTTTGCTGGACCTGGTGTTAAAAGGCTACTTTTCTTTCTTAGAAGGAATTTCTGTTTGCAGTGATTGCACTGCTTTGATTTGGGAAGAAACACAAGTAGTTCTAACACATCTAAGTTTGTTTTGTGTCCAGAAGCAAAATCTCATTTTCTTGTTGGTGTTGCTGTGTTCTAGCATGATTTCAAATAACTTGTTTTGCAAAATATCTCCAAATTCCTCTCTGTGATAATTAATTTCTTTTCACATTAACCCACTGGTGGTGTCAGTATTCCTAACAGGGTGGCATTGTTTAAGGGCTATGTGTGTCCTCCTACCACTTAACATCTATTTTTCATCTTTTCCTATATTTAGGTTGACTGAGCATCACAGTAATGTTTGACAAATAAAACTAGGAAAATCAGGTATTAGAATTAGACAATACCTGTTTTGGTTTAAGGTGGCTGTTGCATTCAAAGCAAGCTGCCTCTGTTTGTCTGTTATGGCTACAGCAGCAAATTTTCCACAGGGAAAAAGAGTAGGAAATTCTGAGGAGGATGGTAGACAGATGAAGAAGATAATAATGATGTGAGGTTTTTTTTGAAGGCAGGAGTAATTAAAAGTTCCCAGGTTAAAACTGAGAAAAGTCAGTCATATTCCTCATTCTCATACATCAACATCTTAGAGAACTGAAATTAATAGCAATTTTTTTTTTTCCTACGGAATTGCCCATTGCTGCTTACATTAACCTGACAAAGCTGCAATTTAAATGAGATTTAGAGAGAACAGTTTATTAGGCTGTCTCATTCTAAAATATCATATTTTTTACTAATAATTTTCTGTGACTTAAGGCTGGCTGAAGTGTGGGGTGTTCATTTGGATTGTTGTGCGTTTAGGTTTTTGGGGGTTTTTTTGTTTTGTTTTATTGCAAAATAAGACTAATTTTTTATTATCCAATTTTTTAACTTTGTAAAGTTTGGATGATGGGAGGTAGTGGAATTATAGAGAGAAAAACACGAACTCTTGTATTTAATGGTCTAAATCTGAGGGTACATCTTGTGTATTTTTCCTGGCTCATATCTGGAGCACAATATTCTATATTAAGCACAATAATGGTTTGAGCTAGTAATTTTTTTAGTAGTTGTGAGCTCAAATTGCTTTAGATTTGGAGTGCTTCATTGTTTGAATGATTAATATTCTGTACCTGTTGCATAGTTTTCAAATGTATTGTGTAAAAACTTGTTATCAGGAACCAACATTAGGATGACTTTTCACTCTTCCCCAGTGACTAGCACTTTAGTGCCATTTGTAATAGATACAATATGGGAAATGGAGAATTGGGGAGTTATTTCAACAAAGTCATGGCTTGATCCTGGTCACCTGTCTGTAAGTAAAGTCAGTGCATCACATACCCTTGGCACTGATTCCTTTGGGGTCTCTTCTTTGGAGGAGAATAATAAAAGCTCCCCCCGTGTAAGTGTTATGCATATATATGCGCATGATCATACAGAGAGTCTTTTGTACCATCAGAGTAGCCAGAATGCATGCTGAAAATTGTGCTGGTTTTGTACTATGGAAATTTCAGATCAAGTTAAAGAATTGTGTGTCATCAGAACAGGATGGTAATAAATTAACTTATCTCTACCAGCTAGAACTTACTGCCAGCTCCCCCTTTCCATTCTTGCCCTTTGTATTACAGAATTGGTGGATTTTTGTTGCTTTACTGCAACCCAGTGTGAAATGCACTTATTTAAGCGAGCACTGACCTGTCAGTATAACTAATGAATTTGAGGTAGGTTTTAAATATAAAGAAACCCAGGGTTTTAAAGTGTTTACAGTATTTGTTTCTCCTGGTTTTTAAGGACACTTTACAATATATATTGCCATAGCTTCATAGGTGTTGCATATTAAGGGGTTAAGGGGTGCATTTTAAACTGACTTATCAGCAAAGCTGGCATTGAAAATAAAACGTGCAGAATTTATACATAAAGCAAATATGTTTAGGAAAATCTATTAGCTGAAACAGCCCTATTCAGGTGCTTTCTGCTGTTAAAATCCCTGAATTGTGATGTTGGTGTAAAACAAATGCTGAAAAACACTTGATGGTTTTGTATGGTCTTTTAAGACAGTCAACGCTATACAGCTGTTATGCATACAAATATTTTAGTTGAGAGAGAAGTGTGGGTTCCAAAATCAGGTTTTCTATAGTGGTCTGCCTAGTTTATGTAAGACTGTCTTGTTCCATATACAGAATGAACAATAGCACTTACTGGAAACTACTTCTGTATCTGGTCCAATTTATGATTCTTTATGAATGGAAAGATAATCAGTAATTTTTTCACAATGCTCATCACTGTAGGATTGGAGCACTCCAGAAATCTTTGTCTGTACAGAATTCCCAAAGAGCACTGATACTCCAATTTACAGATAAATCACTAAAGAGTAGTCACCTGTTCAAAAAGTGTTTGACAATTTTGGTTGTCTGGTTAGAGATGTCAAGAGTCTTTTTTGCCATGGTGGTTGATGATTTTTAGGAGTTGAAGCTTGGCTGTCAGTGATATCAGGCTTTGTGATGATCACTTGGCTGTTTGAAAATCTGAGACCACAACGTTGAGTTGAACACATTATAAAAGGATAAACACAAAATCCATTTGGATTAAGTACTGTAATTCTTTTCTGTTTCTTTCTTTCGATGTCCTATCCCTCTCCACCACCTTTAAAGTTACTGTTTCACACCCTTTTGAGCAGGAATTTCTATTTCAAATAATTCCACATTTCAGGATCTTACTCAATGGATTTTATTGCTAGCTCTGAATCTAAGTTAAAAATATACTACACTCACTGTATTTGTTACAAAGGCAATGATAGTCAACTGACTGTTCTCTCTTTTTTTCTTGTGTTCTTGTTGCAATCGTTCCTTAAAACAAAATAATGTTTCAGTGTCTGATCTCAAGCATGTCAGATTCTCATACTGTGCTTTTTAGAAGCATCTGTTTCATTTATAATGTTAGGGTATCTGTGTATTGCCACAACTGGACTGAATTAATTTGTGTTTCATTTGGCAAGGTCCGCATGTTTATGGGAGAGACAGAAGTTTGAAGTCTGATCAACTCTTGTTTCTGTTGGGATTTTTATTCAGTATTATTTCAAAATTAAAGATAAGTCATAGTTAATATTATTTACAGGTCTGAACGTTGCCTGAGAAAGACAGATGATGAGCTGTGTAAATTGACCAAGGCTTCTAAGGAACCAGAAAAAATCAATGCTGTCACTTTCAGAAGACGAGAGCTGCAGAAGAAAGGTTTGTAGTTAGCAGTCATCTGGTAGTTAAGTATGAATTTTGGAGGTTGTTGGGATATTTTCCTTTTTTAATCTAGTATTATGAGAGGAGCACAGAAATAAATTGAGGTGTTGCACACAGTGTATGTGTGCATACAGTAAAAATGTATCAGATGCCTGGTTTTAAATGATAATAAAAACTATGGTGAATCAAATCTGTGGAAGAAAAATTAGACTGAGTACCGCCTCACTGCACTGTTATAATCTTGATTTTCCAAAAAAGTCTTATTATAATAAGAATGTAGTCCATTAAGAATGCTCAAATAGTTTGTGAACCCTGCTAAAATATTCATGCTAGGTGATATTTATTTTCACTGCTGAAGAATTATGACCTCTATGCACATTCTCCAGGGATAATGTGCTGTCTTTTTATGCTGGCTACTAATATTTACAGATTAGAACAGGAAATTGAGAATATTGCATTTGGCAGAAGATAAAGAAAGATTGTGGAGTATAAAGTGCTAAATCTTGTTTGGAAGGGATCTATGAATTTGGTTATACCCTTGACTAATTATGCAAAAAAAAAAGTGGGGAATATATTTTGGCAGCCATATACAATTAAAAAAGGAAAGAGCTTACTGTGGAGAACTTATTATACCTGCTTCCATGCATTTTATATAAGACATAAACAATATGAAGAAATGTAAAGGTTTTTAAGGATAATATGTTAAATTACTTTTTTTTTTTTACACAGAAAACAAGCACTGTGGTGAACTGGAGAAGAGGAGCAGACACGTGAACAGCACTACTCTTAGTCAGAAGGAATCAGGTTCTTTTGATTCTGAGAAAAGGAAAAGAAGATACAGTGGCCATATTTCTGATGATTGTAATGCACACATTCCACAAAAGTCACTTGCATTCTCTGTAAGTGGCACTTAATTTTAGCACATATTCACACATACTAACATAGCAGCAGTAGCAACATCCCAAATAAAAGGATTATGCCATAAATAGGATTTATCATACAGGTATATTAGCAGATATTACCTGTTGAGGTAAATTAGTTCAGTGATGCATCACAAGGAGTGAATCAATGTTCTTCTGTCCACATCATCACATTCTGCTTATTGTAGCAGAAAGGTTGAAAAAGATGAATGACAGATGACAGTGTTTCCTTCAGGCAGGAGCATAGATTCAAACAATTTTGAAAATAAGGCATCTAGCTTCTTAAGTGAAGATTCTTTCACAGATGATCTAGAATTTGGGACTAATTAGGGGCATTAACAGCAAAACTGCCAAATATACCTAAGGTTATTGAAATCTTGCAGATGTCATCTTTTTGTTTCCTCCTTAGTCTATTGTACTTTTCCCTGAAGTTTTGTTCTTACCCATCCTTAGGATTTGAAAAAAAAAAAACAACAAATAAGACTGAGGGAATCAGTCAAGTACAAAGTGGATTTATATTCAAGCATTTGAATATAAACAATAAAGACATCTCTGTAGCCTTCTGATTTAAACCCTACAGAGACAGGCAGTTATCAAACCTGTAAAACCCAGTTTCCAAGTCACACTTTTGGAAAGTAAGGAAAGCACAGATTATTGGCCTCTCCATGTCTGACACTGACAGAGCTGCTAAAAATCAGAAATAGTTCCTTGTTCAGTTTGAATAGGGGTCACTGTAGCCTTTTAAAAGATTGTAATAATGCTCTTTGGAATATGAGGGGGGAGAAATTATCCTGAATTGAGCATTCAATGTCACTGTGTTAAGCTATAATTATTTTTTCTATCACATAGCTAATATCAGTGATTACTGATCTGAACCATCTAGAAATGTCAAGTGATAAACTTACATCCTGTCTCTGATGAATCCTGTTTCTAGGAAAAGAAAAGTTTGAGTTCAGCTCAGTCTCCTGGCTGCAGAATACCCTGTGAGGATGGACAAGACCACAGATCTAATCCTATTCTGGTGCCAGACTGTCCAGCAGAGAGAGATGCTAAAGACACTTCCACCCACAACCACTTAAGGCCTGCTCACTGCCACACAGAGGACTCTGCCTCAGAGTCTCCTTCCAGAAATGTGTCAAAGAAACAGCTTTCTGCCACCAGTGGGGATGTGCTTTCCCCACAAGCTGGTACCATCAGGAAATTAAAGCTGGACAAATCAGAGTACCTGAGCAAGCTGCGGAACAGAATCTGCAGGGGTAATCAGCACCTTGTTTCCATTGACCCAAGTATGTACTGTGTCTGTGCTGGTGACAATTCCTGGTGGTACACTTAGCTGCTAAACTCGAGCATAACTGGCTAGTTGAGACAGAGGGAACACAAGACTGAAGCCATCCTGTTTTTAATGCATTGTGCAGGTTAGAGAACAGTGCCTAGTGTCAGAATCTTGTATCTGAGAAACAGGATGGACAGCAAGATTCTTGAATTCCAATCCTCTTTTTCCAGCTGATTTTGTGGCTATGGAAAAACCCAGCTTTTACTTTTTAATGATGCTAAAACTGAGAAAAAATACTCTCTCTTTGAAGCAGCTGTGCTGTGTCCATTTCATTTAATAGCCAAATAATTTTGAGGACCTGGTACAAAAGGTGTTTGTAAAGATACAGAGCACTACTTGTTCCATACAATTCCATTCATGCAGATCTTTACTGGTTTGAGCAGTGTACTTTGATATCATGTACTGCAAGTCAGAATTCTTTACTTGTCTGAAATCCACAAGGAATGAAATATTCACAAGCCTGTACTTTGTAGTATATGTATACTTCTTTTTTCCTTTTTAGTTATCCTTTCCAGTGATGATGAAGATGGACCTTCTGAACCACAATGCACAGAGCTGATGAAGGATAATATCACTGAAAATAAAGAAACACAGTCTGACTTCTGTTTCTCAGCTAAGCAATTAGAAGACAAGACAAAAAGTCACACAGAGCAGGTAGTCCAGTTTTTGGCTGATGTATTGTTATGCCAATTTATTTCTGTAATGTTTGTTATAGAAAATTATTGTTTATTATTGTCCCAGCCACAAGCAGAAGCTGCAGAAATTTATTTCACAGATAGAATACTGGACAGTCTTCAAAGAATTTCTCTGGTTCTGAAATTCCTCTGGTTCTCTTGGGTATTTTTGCTACACACAATGTATTTCCTATTTTGATAATAAACATTTGGAAATATTTAATTTCAAATAGTAACCTGAGGCAGAAACAGACATGATAAAGATACATCTGTGGAAGAATTTGTTTCCACACACTGTTCTACGGTGATCATAGATTTTTTGTCATCCAATACTCTGTTCTAATTCAGGGCTTAGAGAAGTTCAGGATCTTTGTTGACAGCAGGCAGAGATAAAGTGAAGTTCCCCTTCCTGGTGGGCTAGCTGTAGAACTTGAATTTAAAAGTAGCCATAAAGGTTGTTTGCCCTATTTTGGACTTGATTAGTCTTTGGCTGCTTGCTTTGACCTGGATATGGGTTATCTGTGTAATCCTGAAACAAGTCAGAAGAGCCATTGCTGCCTCTTCTCACAGGTGAATCAATTCAGTCATAAGCACTGAATTGGATCCTGAAGGTCTGCTGTGAAGCAGAGCTGTTGCTCTGTTGTTTGAGTTTTTACTAATTTGGAACCAAATGAGAGATCGTGTCTTGGTAATGGAGGTGAAGCAAGGTACTGTTAGACCCTTAAGGAAATTGTCAGTAATGAATGTAATAACACTTGGAGCTTTTTAAAATTATTTTTTAATGTGGAAGCTGGCTTTGGGAGTCAATTCTTACAACCATGAAGAAGGGTATTCCTGAAGTTACAAGAGGGGCATATCTAACAAATACAAATTTTTTCCAGTTTTTAACAGAGTCAGCTGAAGATAAATATCCTCTCAGGTTACCTTCTAGAAGCACACCTAAAAAGCAGACAAACCTGGCTTTGAATGTTGAATTTGATAGACTACACATTGGGAAATTTAAGTGTTTATCAACCGGTCCTGCTAGGGTAAGTTGTTCTATGATGCTATTTTGTGAATATTTAAAAATTAAATTTCTGGTTGAACAAAGTCATTGGTACTTAGTGTAGAAGCACAGAGCTTTTATTACTGTTGCATTAAATTCCTTTGGCTAAACAATGGAATATGTGGCCTTGTGCATTTGGATTGCTGTCAGTGGAAAAGCTGACTGTGATTTGCTGTGGCCACAGTTTTCATGTGTAAAGGTTCTGTATAAATGCTGTACCGGAACACAAGTCATACTGAGGAAGTTTTTAATGAATTCTAACAGAAAACAAGGGCCTAATTAATGGCCAATTAATATCACTTAAAATAAAGACCAATTACTTTACTCAGAAATATTAGTTGTGTTCTAATAAAGTAATCCATAATGATCAGAGTTCAGATATATACTATGCTCTTTCCTTTTAAACAGAAAATTGCTTGCTTTGTGGCTTCAGAGAGCATAAAAACAATACTAAAAGCTTTAGTGTGTAGCCAATAAGCTACTCACAGGGTGTAGAAACATAAATGAAGATGTTCTTTAAGTGGAGCACCAGCTCCAGGAGTTTCAACCAGTCTTTGACCAGGTTCATTCTGTATATTGCAACTGAAAAAGATGTTTGAACCTACATATCTTTTGCCTTCAGTAAGACATTGTGAAATCTTGGATTGTAATAACAATTTCAGCATCTCACAAAACAGCAGTTACAAAAACATTTCATGGAAATTTTCTAAATTAATAATTTGAAGGATGAGTTGAAATAAATTTATGATCAATGCTCTTAAGTAGAAATTTTCCTTGGGAAACACAACTTTGTGCCTACTGTGGTGCCACAGGGGAAATATGTTAATATGTATAACCTTTTGTCAAAGTGACCATAAAGCATTTTTCATTTAGCAAAGTCTCTTTAATGTAGCAGCAGTGCAAGTGGAATCTTTAGAGGCCTTTAATTCAAAAGATTAGTGTAAAGAAATAGCAGCATAAAGTTGAACCACTTCTCTCGTGCCCTTACTGCAAGCAGTGAATCTGACAGCTTCTCATATGTTGCTTTACCTCCTTCTGTCCCAAGTGATCATCTTTTCTTTTTAAGGAGCCTATAGGCAGTTTGCAACTTGGTGCTTATTTCTCAGTGCTTCTCATCTCTGAAAGTTACTTGCTGTCATTTAGGTTCTGCAATGCCTTTAAGAATGTTTTTAGGTGATATAGGCAGTGTGAAGTCTCAAACTTCACAACGCATATTTGACATTAGCTTAATGGTGTTTTACAAACTGAATGATTCTATTATATTATTTTCAGTTTATTTCAGTGTAAGGAAAGATGTGCAGATGTTTAAAAATACATATATTGTTTTAATAATTTTGTAAAATGCAAACTAATTTATATTTTTTAAAATCTTATTTCAGTTTACACTGAAAAATATTGTGATCCCATTTCAGGGTAAGAGAATTTTCTTTAGCCTTTTCTTAATTGCATCTTTATAGTATTGCACTAAAACACTAAGTGTATTTCTGTTATCAATAATTTATAATCTTTCACAAAGATATTAGTTTTTAATTTTTTATGTTTTTCAGTAAATAAAAGTTTAGGTGTCTATAGTGTAGGCATTAACAACTTAGCAGCTTCTTGTTCTTTTAAGGTGAATTTGTAGTTTTAATGGCATGCCTCCCATATTCCTGCATATTTTAGGTGTTGAACTGTAGTAGATATGACTGCGCATATTTTTGAGGTGAAATGTTGAACTTTTCAAATTAGCATTATAGATCCTTAGGTTTACAAAAAATTATGAGTAGACTAAAGCTAAGAAATAAAATGATGGATTTGCATTCAGTTGATTTTCCAAGATGATGTGTGGTAGGAAAAGGTTAATGAGCAGTTTTAAGTTGACTTGACTTAAAGCAAATGGGAATTAATGATTTGCAGTATTTTTTCCATAGTTGTAGGCATTAACTGTGGTTATTTTGACAAAAAAACCAATTTTTTTTCCAGGAAGAATCCTGCATGCAGGTGTTTACATTTTTGTGTTACAGTTTGATAGCTTTGTTTTACACAGCTTGATGTAGCTGACTTAAATATTGAATTCTCAGTATATAATGTAATGCAAGGAATAAAATCTATAAATATTGTGTTAATACACTCCAGTCATACCTCTCAGCATGTAATTACTGTGACATGTATTACTCTATCTGTGGCTGTTAAAAGTATGTTTTTTTTGAATTCTGTTTTCTACAGTGTCTCTTAAGAACATTCAGCTTACACTGGATACACTGGATCTGAGAAGACTTGGCTGGTGGAAAAGTGGTGGTGGCTGTTCTTCAACAATTATTTTTCTTTGGTTGTCTGTGGATTATGTAGAAAAGATTGAAACCCAGATGGGAAAGTCAGTTACCAGCCAGCCATGTGAGTAATTGCTTTCCTTAAGTGCAATGAAAAGGTCATGTCAGTAACGTGGTTGTTTTACAGCTGTGTTTTTTGAATGCAGAGGAAAGCCTATAGTGTTTTAAAGATCACAGAATGAGAAAATACACTGAGTTGGAAGGACATTGAGTCCAGCTCCTGTCCCTGCACAGCACCATCCCCAGGAATCATACCATGTGTCTGACAGCATTGTCAGAATGCTCCTTGAACTCTGTCAGGATGGTGCTCAGACCACTTCCCAGGGGAGTCTGTTCCAGAGCCCAGCCACCCTATGGGCGAAGAGCTTTTTTCTAATATCCAACCCTCCCCTGGTACAACTTCAGGCCATTCCTGTGGGTCCTGTCCCTGGTCACCACAGAGAAGAGATCAGTGTCTGCCCCTCCTCTTCCTCACATAAGGGAGTTGTAACTGCAATGAGGTCTCCCCTGTTTCCCCTTCTGCAGGCTGAACAAGCCAAGTGATCTCAGCTGCTTCTTGTAGGACTTCCCCTCAAGACCCTTTACCATCTTTGCAGCCCTCCTCTGGATGCTCTCTAATAGCTTAATGTCATTTTTATATTGTGATGCCTAGAATTGCATACATGTACTCAAGGTGAGGCTGTACCAGTGTAGATAAGGTGGTTACTTCTGCATTTCTAAAGTGCTTCACTGTACTTTTATTTGGAAGAAAAAACCCTAATATTATGTGATTCAAAATTGCTGCTACTTAATAAACTACTGCTGCTTAATAAAAAGACATCAAAGCAATTTAGTAGTCTCTGTCAGAAGGCCTTCTGAAACTAGACTTGAGTACAAAGCATCTTTCCCTTTAAAATATATGGATGTGTTAAATATCCTTACTCTTGAATATTGTCTGTGCTATACAAAAGGCTTGGCAAGTAAAGATTGACTTGACCTTTGACAAGACTTCAGTGAGCCATTGGTTATTATTGAAGAAAATTTCCACAAAAGGCCAAATGGGCTGTTTAATCTTTGGGTATTATTGACTCCTTGTATTTGGTTTTCCAGCATGAAGATCTGTAAAAAAAATAGAGCATGCTCTGTAAAACATAGAGTAAAACTTTGGCTCACACATTCAGAGTGGCACAACCATACAAGGTTATTTTCATAGATGCAACGATTTTGCTTACGTAAAATAGGATGTCACCATTGTCTGTGTGACATTTAATAGTCACCTCCTTTATGAAGAAAAGTGATGAGTAATGGCAGCTTTACATAAGGAGTACAAGTAGTTTGGAGCAAAATACTGAATAAAATTTTAGCAGAGAGCTCCCTTTAGTTGATGCAAGTTTATTGAAGCTACTGGTACCTTTTGTAGATACAGTTCCCAGTGAAATGAATGTGATGTGAGTATGAAGATGCAAGGCATCTTTTAATATTACGTTTATTTGCACTAGTTACATTCTTGTTGGAGAAACCATGAGGAATTTTTATTACATTTCTGTTCGATTGTTTTACACCTTTTAATTTTACATAGTAATGTGAATGTTTTGAAGTGTTTTTAGAGACTTGTTGAAAAAATCAGTCGTGGTTTTGTAGATTGTGGAAATGGTTACTATGGTTCTGCTCTGCTGCATATATATTTGGAAAATGTATTGTGGTGCATCTGACAGCCTGAGAGGGGTCAGAGTAGTTTCTCAGCCAGGAGAGTTAGAAAGGACTTGAATAAGAAGACAGGACAGGCTGTGCTGGTCTATGTTCATGGTATGGCCAGTCAAGTGCAATGACTAGCAAAGTGTTTAAATGTGACTGGTCCTTCTTATGCCCTTAACCTTTTCTTTGCCCATACTGCTTCTTCCTTAAATTACCTGAATATCCCTCTTTGCTGCCTTTAGGTCTTTCCTTAAACAATCCTTTGGGATTCCTGTGCAATCCCAGAATACTCTTCCCCTGCATCCCATCATGTGTGCTGTACACCCCAGCAGCAACCCCCTTTCAGTCCAAAAAGTGCTCTGGCACTGACTTATGGTGATGGGTTTTGGGTCTGGACCCTTGGGCTGAGACTCTCCTGGGACAGCTCTGGGACAGCCCTGATTGTCTGTCTCTTGCTCAGCCTGTAATTTGGGTTCTTACCTGCCATTTTGCTGTGCTCCTCTGGGCTGTGAAAGTGGGACTTCTGCAGGCTGATGGCTCCCGGGATGAACCTGGCAGGGCATTGTTTGGGCTTCCCCTCTTGCCATTGTCTCTCTTAGTTCCTTTGTGGGTGTTCAGAAAAGTTTCTATCATTTAATCTAATAGTTAATATTATCCGTTCTCTCCCTTTTCCAGCCAAATCCAATGAATTTGTATTTTTGGAAATGTCTCAGCCACTCACAGAATGGGAAGAAGAGAGGCTGACTGAACTGATTACAGGTGTCAGCAAGAGGAACAGAGCACCAGATCTTGCTGAGTTTTTGTCTTTGAAACAAGCATTACCCTTGTTTAAGGATCTTTCTCCTGAAGAAAGCTCTTTTGTGAGTTGCAATAAGGATCTACTAAAGCAATGCCTGCCAAAAGAGAATACCTCAGATGCTCATGAGCCTGTAATTCAGGTAAGTGGATAGCTGATGTTTTATTCATTACCACTGCTTGGCATTCATACATTTGAGTAAATTTTAGGTCAGCCTTCTTCCATAATTCATATCAAAAATCCCAGTCAGGATTACTCCAAAATTTGCAGTCTGCTAGATTGTGCTCATAGAGGGATAGTCTATAGACCTCATCAGTAAGTGGCAAGTACCAGTGCTTTAGATCTGTTCATGGTTGTGTAAATTTAGAACCACAGGGGTGTTCTGCCCTTGTGGTGTCTCTAGGGCAGCAAGCAGGAAGTTAATCAAATAATGAGTAATGGAACCATTTTTTTTGGTTGAACTGGAAGTGCAGCAGAGCAGGAGCTGTGTAGGTGGCCCTCCAGACACCTTTAGATGTACTCCACAGCTTGAAAATGCTGAATTATTCCTCAGACTGCTGGGGAGATGAGTCTGTACAAGTTAATGTGTTGTCTTGGTTTAATCTCTTGAGGAACTGTCTAAACCCAGCCCCACGTCATTGTCACACAGAAATTACATATCTTTGTTGGCACCAGTAAAAAGCCAAGAGATCGCAGATCTATCTGCAAGGTCCATGAAATTGGGGACTTTAAAAGGAAGCCAGCCAGCTCAAATATGTATTGTTTTTAGGCAAATTCTTCAAGGACTAGATTTTCAAATCTTCCAGGCATATACAGATCCTGGAAAGACAGTCTGACACTTGTCTCCATTCTTTTATGTTTCTTCTCCAAAACCATTCCTTGTTCACTTGGCTAAATAATACTTGAATAGTTTTAGAGAGATTATTATGAACTAAGATCTGTCATTATTTTTAAAATATTCATAACTTTTTATTTGTCTGAACAGTGGCATGTTTGCCCAAATATCAAAGTTTATACTATGGATCTCCAGCAAGAATCCTCTTCAGTGATGCAGGGTACTCCTGTGGTTTTTAGGCTTGGATTTTGTGTCTTGTGTTTTATGTATCAAGCTGTATAATGCTTTTTACAATTGTTTGTGTTTTTCTGGTAGGAATCAAAGCTAAAAGTGATCAGGCCCAGTTATGCTCTTGCAAATAAGCAGAATAGTGGCTGCTATTGTATCTCTTTGTCCTCTGCACTGAATGAAGAATGGAAAGAAGTAAGAGAAATGGGAGCAGTTAAGAAGTAAGTGTATTTCATATGAATGAGAAAGGGAAAATACAAGAATTTGAATAAATTAATTACTGGAATAAAAGCCCTTACTTATCTGCCATTCTCTAGGTCATTTGAAAGTGTTGTATGAAAGTCACTCTTCAAATTGAAAATATCAGCAAATATCAGTGTAGTTACCTGTTAAAAGACATTATGGATGTGTTATAGCATGAAATTTGAGCAAATCTGCTCTATGACTACAAGGTCATATCATGAGTGCATCAACAGAGAGAGTGGGGATCTCACGGGTTCTGTCAGTATCCATTTAAGTCTATCTTAGCAAAACTTACTAATTTAAGCCAGCTTTTTATAAAATCTGAACAAAGTGTTCTTTTACTGTTCTGTCACACTCAATCTTTTTATAACCATTTGTCCTCTAGTATTTCTTCACATTTTGTATAGCGATTTTTCAAATACTTTGATCAAAAATAGAAAAACAGGATGAAGGCAGAAAATAGTCTGCTTTCAAAAGTTTTTATCAAAATTTCAGGGTGCTTTGGGGTGATATTTTTTTTGTAACACCTAAATATTGGAGGAGAAAATGGTAAAGTTTTTAGAACTACTGCTTTCCTCAGGTTTTCTAGAAAATCTTCTGCATATAAGACAGCCAAATTCACAGCAATGTCACATAAAACAGTTTGTCGCTGTTATATGATACAATTTGTTTTCTAGTTTAATTGTTTATCCACCCCCACCTGCAAAAGGAGGACTGGGAGTCACAAGAGAAGACCTAGAGTGCTTAGAATATGGAGAGTTTCTCAATGATGTCATCATTGATTTCTATCTTAAGTAAGTCATCTCAGCCTTTCTTGTATCCTTCACACTCTCTGGGGCATGTTGTGGACTTGAATGTACTGGAAATGTTGGTCACTAAGTACAACAATTTCAGAAGTAACAATGTGATGAATTGGACATTGGACTTTTTAAAAAAGATTTTTTGTTCTTAGCAGTTTCATTTGTTTTAAGTTCATTGGTTTTGTCCCTCTGAAGGGCTGTGATAAAATCCAGACAGAATAACAGGAGGAAAAAAGCTTCTTGGTAACCTTACAGAAGAGAAAGTGCCATGTAGGCAGTTGAAAAAAGTAGGGGGTCTGTAGTAGTGTTTTATTTACTAAGTTTGCATGAAGTGGAGCATCCCCTGCTATGCTGTGCAATTTCAGGTATTCTTCTGATGCTGATCTGCAGAAAGGAACACAGCTTGAGGAGGTTGTGCTTGGCTTAGCTACTCCAAGCCCTCCTGCTAAAGTTGCTTGTGAAAGCAATTTTTCAAGAACTGGCCTTGTATCCACCAGTCCCTAAAGCTATGTTTTATTTTCACGCTGCTGACATAGGTCTAAGAAGAATTCTGGTTCTTTTGAAGCTTGTCAGCAGGAATTGCATTTCACTTGGCATCCAGATGGGTGTAAGAACTGTGAGTAATAGGAAGACTTGTCTAGAAGATAGGAAAAGGAAGTGTGTAACATTGTTTCAATGGGGTTTTACAGCAAAGCCCTTCCTATTTTGCTCTAAACTAGAACTAAATAATGCATCATGGTCTTCTGAATAGTTGTAGCTTCTCAACAGAAATGGAAGATTTAAATAAAATGACTTAATGCGATTGTTATAGAAATCCCCCTGCTTTTATAATTTGTTAAGACTTCCCACATTCTGTTTTTATTCTTTTGCAAGCAATGTCATGTATGACTGTGTTGCCCAATTCATCAAGTGAAGCTGGAGGTACCTTGTGTAGGATAACTGCAATTATGAGGGCTTTTGCTTTCTAGAGTGACAGAATAAACTCTCAAGGTGATGTTTATTATAAAATTATCAGCAGTGAAGCAATAGGTACTTAGCTTTCACATGCATAACTTGCAAAAGTGAAATGGACAATTTAACTGACCCGTTCCATGCTTTTTGAATATGCACAAGTATAGCATTCCATAGGTTTATACTTGGTTAGGTTTTCAAGTCTCTCTTAATTGTAAGGGCTAGGTACCTAACTTTCAAAATAAAGTCAGAAGTCTGAGTACTGGAGAAAAAAATCAGGGACAAAAAATAACTGCATTCTTAGTAGGTGCTTGGCTGTTACATACTCTGATGATGTGAATAGTTAAAATAGAAAAGTCTGGTGTGATTACTGGCTGTGAAGGCAACTGATTTTAAGCATAACCTGAATATGACAAGTCATTAGAATAACTGCCCTTTTTTTTTAGCAGTAACAGTACTTTCTAGAAAAAACATTTAGTAATTTTGGTTTCTTCTTTGGTAGGTATCTGTTATTGGAGAAGGCACCAAAACATGTTGCTGACCGTACACACATTTTTAGCAGTTTCTTCTACAAGTGCCTGACAAGGACAGAAAAAAACTCGGAGGGGGATGTCAAAGTTTCGTAAGTTCATTACAGATGCCATTATGACCAGAAGCAATCTATCTATTGGTGCCACTTTGAAGTTTTGGAGATCATCTACTAATCAGCACATAAAATAGTTTTTGGTGTTTTCCAAGAGATTAGTGATTAAATATTGTAACTTACAATTTAAACATACTGGTGTTTTTCCTTAAAATCAATGTGTTTCATACTGAATATGAATGAAAATGTTAACACCTTTCTCCAACTTTTTCTGAATATTTACTTCAGGCAATTATTTACTTGATATTTTTATCATAAATCCACAGTTTTGCAAGACATGCATAATTTAAAGAAATTATGTTACTGATAATATTTTTATACTTACTGTATATTTCATTTTACATATTGGTAAAAAATTATTGACCAGAGTTTTAGTAAGAAAATTTTATTGCACACCAAGCTTACACATTTGTTTTTTAACACATGAGCTCACTGGATTGGAGAGTCTCCCAAAAGGATATTTTTAGCAGCCCAGGAACCCTGTATCATGTTATGTTTCCTGCTAACTGCCTAAAGGGTAGAAGCATTCTTAACTCACTTCCAGTTTCTTCTCAACAGTGATGTTTGAGAGCAAAGCCACCAACATTCATTCTTTTTTCACAGAGCCACAGAATCTATTAGGTTGGAAAAGACCTCTAAGATTGAGTCCAGCAATTATTACCCAGCACTACCAAGTCCATCACTAAACCATGACCCCAAATGCCACATCTATGTGTCTTTTAAATACCCCCAGGCCTGGTGACTCAGCCACTTCCATGGGCAGCCTGTTGCAGTCCTTAGAAAACATTTTGGTGAAGAAATCTTCCTAATATCCAATCTAAACGTTCCCTGGCACAACTTGAGCCTGTTGGCCCTTGTCCTGTTTCTTGTTACCTGGGAGAAGAGAATGACACCCACCTCACTAAAACCATCCAGGTTGTTAGAGAGATCAATAAGCATCATCATTCAGTTTATTGAAGGCTTTTTTGTTTCTCTCTGAAGTGATTATTTTTTTTCTTCTGTTATCCCTGAAGTCCCCAGATTTTTCATTCTTCTGGCAAACAAGGCCAGCTGCACAGAGAGGTGTGTGTGCCATCTTGTTTAGGGGACAGTCACTGCTGGGTGAAAGCTGTGTTGAAGGGAAGAAAAGTGAGACTTCTGTAATATTCTCAAAGATGTCTTGAAAATTCATGTATCTGTGTTTGAAAGAACATCTTCCATGATTTTACTGTCTTCTGACTTTGAATGTTCTGAAGTGAGGACAAAATTATCCATTATAAGAATGCTGTTGTGCCTTGATCTGATTCCTTTTACAAGGCTGGACTGTCCATAATCTTCCGGAGCAACAGGAATGGCACTCTTAGTTTATCATATTTCAGGGACTGTGGCTTTTCTGGACAAGGAGATAGCTTTGGAAATTCTAGTTTTGTGTTTGGGCTTAGATACCTGGTGACTGCAGATGGTTTGGGATGTTAGTTTGTTTCAGTGTTTGGGTTTTTGTTTTTTGTTTTTTTTTTTTAATAAATGGCTAGTGAAAATCCTGGCTATTTACTGTTGTAAATTAAATGAATCCCAACAGATGTGGCTACTTAAAGACCCTTTGCTTCACTTTGCTCACACAGCTCGGGCACTGGATTGAGAAAGTTGCTTTTATAGGTGCTTTCCCAAGTTATAAACAGGGCTTCCCTTTGAAGTTCCCAGTGCTGCTACAGTCATGTAGCAGAGGAAGCTTACAGCAAATCTTTACTTAAAGCTGGCCCATGCAGAGCCCTACACCAGCCTGGTTTTCCACTCCTTATTCATTTTCTCCAGTTCCTACTACTCTGAAGTTGTGTTTCTTAATCAAAGATGAGGATGGAATCACAATGATAATAAGGATGTCTGCTGAGTAGAGTGAATTATACTTTCATATTGGAGCAAAGTTCTGTGAAATGTTAGTTTCTATTTCAACTTGTGCAAACTAGGCTGAAAATCCAAACTTAAATATCTTCTCTGTTTTTCTTGTTCTCCTCATATTTGTCCTCATGCTTTTTCTGTAGAGCTGGAAATGAAGTGTGGTGCAGCATTTAAATCTCAGGACTGGAAGGCATGTGTTTCACCTCTGTGTTTGCTGCAGGTGTGCTGCATGACCCTGTGCAGGGCATTTAGCTTTTTCCCTTCAAAAACAGTTGTTCAGATAGGCCTTCAGAAGCCTTTTGTGAAGCTTAATTAGTGGACATTTTAAATTATAGATCTGTTTTTACACTGACTGGTATTTAGATGAGGTTTTTGCATTTAGTGCAATAAACAATAATTGCAAGAAATCCATTCAAATCTATGAATGATTGTGGTTTTTTTTTTTCAAGAAGAGCTTAAAATGGTTCAGAAATGGCTCATTAGTCACTTGTGCTCAATGGTGTGCTGATTTATTTTTAACCTGTCTAGGAAATTTCTAGAAGAAATGGAAAACCCATTGAGGGACGGGGGAGGAGATATAGGAGTGCTAATCCCTATGCCTTGCCTTAAGTGAAAGGAACAAAGCCAAACAACAATTGTCATTTTTTTTCAGAGCAGCACAGAGAAGACACAGAAGAGTAAGAACATGGACTCGCCATATAAATATCTTCAATAAAGATTATATTTTTGTGCCTGTGAATGAGGAGTAAGTCTATGTTTTCAACACATTTTCTGCTATTTAAAGATTTCAGTTGTGGTGGTAAAATTTTATGGCTGATCATTGCCCATGATAGATTAGATTTTGAAGAAGTAATACAAGTGGAAGGAGTAATTTTTGAAAACTGTTCAAAAGATAAAATGCTTATTCAGCTGTCAACTTTGTACCTTTGGTATTTGTTTTACTGAAAATTACTGTTAGGTATTTTTCAGAATAATTTGTGTGTCATTATGGTGATTCCTGTGCACTTCAGCAATATTTCTATAAAGAAATCACAGCAACTCATAGTGTCAATAGATAAAAGTAGAACTTCCATAATCTGTGCCTTGGCCTGGTTAAATAACCGACCTGTACATGGAAACTCCTGTAAAATTTAATCATCATTGAAAGGTGCATAATGGAAAACATCCCTGGAAGGGTGCCACATCTTCAGCTATATTCAAAACTGGGATCACCATTACTGATTATTAGTGTTTTTTTATTTTGGATTTTAGTTGAAGTGTGGAATGGGTGCTCAAATTGATAAATTGCTGTGGTGGGTTTCTTGGGGTTTTTAAAGGAATTGATACTTATTTTTGCTGTTATGCCACAATGCAAAGTAAAAAATGAGGGAGAGGATTAGTATGAGAAGCCATGAAAAGAACATGGCAATGATGGTTGTGTGTCACAGAACAGTTGTCCATGAGCTCTCAATATTATTAAAGCTTTTCATAGCCTTTTCAGAACCAAATGTTCAGAATTCTGACATCTTTTCCTCCCTCTCCCCACTGCTGGGTGCAGGTCTCATTGGTACATGGCAGTTATCTGTTTTCCTTGGTTGGAAGAAGCTGTGTACGAGGAGTGTCCCCAGCAGAATTCACCGTCCCCCCGGCCTCGGCAGTCTCCCCTGGAGCCACAGAGTGAGAGCACCAGAGCTGGCTCAGTGCTCTGCAGGGATGAAGAGGAGGGGGATGGTAACAGAAGTTTATTCTCTAAAGGTATGTAATCTAGGAGAAAGTTATGTTGAGCCATGAACAGGTGTCTTAGTCCTTGGAGGAGGGAAATTATGTGAAAGATGATTTCTAAAATTTCCAGACCAATGTAGTATGTTTTTATGTACCCATGCATAGTAAGGGCTGCAAGATTTCTGCAACTCTGGAAAATACTGGAGAAGAAACATGGAAAATCAGGAGTGATTGGAAATTTTGATCTCAGTAAGAATTTTATCAGGAGGGAAGACCTTTGGTAACTGCTATTTTAGGATTCAGAAGGGAATGTTAAAAATTGGTTTAAAAATTGTTTTGTTACTTGCATATTTGAATGTATTTGAATACTAATAATCATGAACTTGAAAATAAAAATACCTTGCTTAGGCATTATTTTCTTAAATTATTTTTATTTGTTCTTTTGTACTAGGACGCAATGAAATTGCTGCTTCTGCTTCAGTTCTATATTCAGCTATTTCTAAAGTAAGTGCCTTTTTGTATTGGCAGAGAAAATATATTACTGAATTTCTGAAGGTTGTGAGACTTGACCAAGGGATATTGCATCATCATTTTTGCAGTAGTTATTGATGTTTGTCTAGCCTGCAGCATGTGCAATGCATTTTGAATTAGCATCCTCCTGTGCTTATCTATTTGCTCTGCTGTGATTTCAGCTGTTTTTAAAATTAATTTATCAGTTTCTACTTTTCTGAAATGAGACCTTCTCTAACTTTAAATTTATGAAGATCTTAGAGTTTATGATTGATGTTGGCTTTTTAAGATTTATTTTTATTTTTTCTTTGTCTCAGATCTCCCTAAGTAATTCCAAAAACCAGATTTGTAAAAGGTATGTTTCTGTTTTCTTTCTGATATTGTAACATTAAATTATGGAATTCTGTTGTAATTCAGGTATTGTTATAAAACCACAGCTGTAGGTGCTTCTCAATTTTTACCACATTGGTTGAAATATTGATATTTTTGGGTAGGCTGTATGCAAACAAAATACTTCCTTCAGGGGTGTTGGTGATGAAATACTGCAATGACTTGTTTTTGTTTTTGTTGTGTACAGGCCTTGTATACTCATCTTAGATTCCCTGAAAGCATGTTCTGTGCAGAAAACTGTTCAGGTGTTGAGAGAGTAAGTAACTACAGTTTCTATCTTTTAGTAATAGATGCTGCTGGTCATATTTTTATATACAAAGTATTTTTGTCTAGAAAGGTGTATATTTCTAATGCTAAAGGAAAATCCATGAAGAGTCATGACTAAGGAAACACTAATTATAATACAGAGGCCTCCATGAAAAGCTTTTCTATGTTTTGCAACCCACATATGATGCAAAAACTGTAAAGTGGAGAGTGGAGAAAAAAAAATAGAGAGGTTTTTGCTGGTGTTGTTTTTGTGGGGGGAGGATTTATCCCATCTAGTCTAGCAACTGAAGGTGTTTTTAAGGGTATAAAAACACTTAAAATGAATACTTTGAAATCTGAACAATAATTTTCTAGGGGACTGATGTTCAATTTTTGATGACACTAACAGAATTAGTGTTAAATACGTTCCTATGTACAAAAATGCAGAAACTAGACTGAAGCTATCTAAAAGCTTGATGTGTCAGTAGAGTTATAGTGGGATAGTATTTCTTTTGAAAAATGTAAAAATATATCCAATTTTGTATGTCATAAGTATGTCAGTATTGGAAGAATGTAATAAAAACTTTCAGTACTTTTACACACTCCTGATGATTTTAATGTCTATCAACAACTTAAAAAAAATTGTTAAATATCTGAAGATAAATGCAATTGTTCTTTGTGTTCTCTGAGCTATTCCTGTCACTGAAAGGTACAAAAATCTGTAAACTAAATAGCACCACCTTCTTGTAAAAGTAAATTCTTCAAAATGCTATGTAAAGTTTAGATGAGATTTAGAAATTTTTGTGAAACCATCTTTTCCCTAAATAGAGAGATCTCCCTGCCATGTGTCTTGGGAGAAAGAATGAAATAGCAACTTCTATTTATTTATTTATTGATAAAATCTCTGTGGGATGTATTTTAGTGCACTATTCTTTGAGCTACTCCTGAGGTTGAAATTCCAGAGTGTGGTTTCTTGGAGTTTAGAGAGATGTCACAAAAAGTCAGAAAACAATGGGAGACCTATGGCGCTGTGAGATAAGGGGAGTTTGGGAAGCAAACCTCTTATTCCTTCAATTTCCAGTTACACCCTGGAAGCAGAAGTTTAAGGAAATTGATGCAGGTATTCTATGGCATCTTCTTTTCCCTGAATTGATTTTTGTTGTGTTTTGGGCAGGTGTCAGGCTCAAACAAACCAGTTAGAAAGTCTACAGTCATAGGTTCTTGCAGCTTCTAGAAAGTGTGCTTCACTGAAATGTCGTCATCTTTGAATTATTTCATATTTGGTGCCTTTCCACAGTTGCCATTTTCTCCAAAAGCTGCTTAAGTGTTCTGTATGCATTTTTATTCTCATGACTGCAAGGACTTGGGACTTGTAGAAATCAAACACAAGGTCTGACTTAATGCATATATTTATTCTCTTAAGTCAGACCTTATTTTTGCTTTTCAGAAGCCCTTAGACTTTGTAAGTCTAACTAAAGCCAGGAGAAGAATATAGCTAACTACTGCCTTTGAAAACCAGACCCTTAGGTTTTCCATCCCATCCCTAAAATCAGCAGCCAACCCTGAATGTGGAGTCAGTGAGTTGCTACTGAAGCATGAGAACAATAGAAAACCTGATAACAAACAAATTCTAATCACTATAGAAAAGCTTTCCTAAGGTTTTCATCAAGTCTTTAAATACCTTGTGCACTGTTGGGATTGCAAGGGTTATATTGGTGGAATTATTACTGAAGTTTTTTGTAAAGTGAGGTTTAAGGGGGTTTTAATTAGAAAATTATTCCTTTAATTAAGGTATAAAAATGTCCAGGTATCCTAATTGCTTATAGAAACTCTGCACAAATAGCTGATTTTAAATTATATCATGCATATTTGTTTTGTGTATTGCCCATTATGTAGAAATGCCTGTGAGTGCAATAGAATATTGGATATTTGGAACAATGTTGAGTAGTGTCCCAAAAGGTACTGAGCTTGGGAGTTATTACCCAAGTATTTCCACTGTTTACTTTCTTTTGTAGGTACCTTGAAGTGGAATGGGAAGCAAAACGAAAAACACATCGGGAATTCAGTAAATCAACAATGATTGACCTATGTCCCAGAGTGCCTAAACAAGATAACAGCAGTGATTGTGGGGTCTATTTGCTGCAGTATGTGGAAAGCTTCTTCCAGGTACAAATGCCAACTACCTTCCCCTTTCCCCCAAATTATCTTAAACCACAGAAACCCATTTTCTGAGCAAAATAGCCAGACACAAAAAAGCTGTCAAGTGTCAAAATTGTCAAAACAATTTGAGAAAGAGGAGATGAAACCCATTCTTAAGTAATGGCAGAGGTCTTTCTGTCTGGTGTCTCATATGTGTCTATCCTCAAATGTTTCTGACCTTGTAGTTGCGTTGCTTTTCTATTGACACATGCAGTATCCCTGACTACTTGCATGTATTTGGAACCCATTAGTGTATGCACTGCTGCCCTACAGATGTTACAGAAGTATCTTTGCATCTCTTCTTGCAGTATCTAAAACTTTGTCAGCTTGTGCATTGGTCTTTGAGTGGTCTGTTTCTGTAGAGTCAGTTTCTGTAGAGAGAGGGAGAGGGGAAATTGTTAAAAGGGAATGTATGGAGCTAAGGGAGCCTCTTTTTCTTTTCCAGCACATACATTTAAATATCTGCAGATCCTGGGCTTCAGGCACTATTTTTTAGGGTGTCCCCAAGACTTCCTCTCCCTGATCAGCACACTGCCCTCCTTTGAATGGCTTCTTCTTGTTTGATGCTTGATGCATGTGGTTGTATTCTCCTGAGATTCCCGTGCATGCAGAGCCTTGTGTGAGTCCTTGAGCCTCAGACAGGCTTCTCTGCTGTAGGAGAACAGATCAGATTGCCATTCCAAAGCACCTGTACACAGGTACACCCACTGGGGGAGGGTGGGGAGATTGGAGCTCTGTGTGCAGTTGCAGGCTGTGATCTTGTCCAGGTCATGGGGATGTTATTGGATGCATCATGTGGGATGTACATCCATAGCAGGAGTGCTGTGGATGGATATGGGCTCTTTGGAAAGCACAGGCACAGAGCACAAGGAGGCAGAGTTGTCCTTCATGTGGGTCAGCTGGAATGCATGGATCTATGCCTAGGGCTGGATGAGGAGCTATCTGAGAGGTTCTGAGAGCAGAGCACCATGGGTGACATAGCAGTGGGCATCTGCTGTCAGCCACCTGATCAAGAACAAGTGCACGAGGCCCCTTTGGACAGGTAAAAGCAGCTTCATATTCACAGACCCTGGACCCTTGGGGTGACTTTAACCTGACAGCCTCCTGGAGAGTTCCTGACCTGAGTGACAGGTGACCCAATGAGGAGAGGTGCTCTGCTGGAAGCCAGGAAGGTCTGGCAGGGGATACAAAACTCCAGAAGTTCCTTCAATCCCCAACCATTCTGTGGTTCTCTAATAGATGGGTTGAGCTCTTGTGTAGGGGGAAAATGAAATTACTTACCAAAGATTTTGAACTGCCCATTCTCTAACAAGGGGGTCTTGTTCTTCTTGAAGAAGCAAGGTTTGAGACAAGGTCTTTGTAAATTGTTCTAAAGACTCATAGACTGCAAATCATTATGTGTTCTTAAGTTTACTGTTTCAATTTATCATATATTACTTTATTCAAAGGAAGGAGGAGGTAAAATATAAGCATGGCAAAAGACTGAAGAGGGAAAGAAGAAAAGAAATTGGTTTAGGCAAATCAGATGTGATATTGTAGTATTAACTACCAAATCTGCCAGCAGCTTTCATCTATTTCATTTTGCTATTCTCTTTTGTTCCAAATTCTCCCCTTCTCATGTCCTGCTAAAACTGTTATCAGTATTCTTACTTTTTGTTGTCCTGTCAGAAGACCTGCTTACGACAAAAAAACCACATGCTTGAGATAGCAAAATCTCAGGATTCTCAACCACATGAGATTGATTTTTTGCTATAGTTTGCTACAGTTGCTATATATTTGTCAAAATACATGAAATCTCCCTTTAATATGAGTTAATACTGATGAATCTTTAAGAGAAGTGATGATAACCTGTTTGGTGTTTACCATGAGTACCTTTTGGCAAGGACACATATATGTGTGATTATGATGAAGGAACTGCAATTTGATTTTAAGGGCTGGCAGTCTTGTATGGAAACTTGTTTGTGCCTCCTTAATCTCAGCAGCAGTGGAAGGGTTTGAAATCCTTTCTGAAGCTTGTGTTAGGAAATTCATACCATAAATATTCCTTTTTCTCTTACCAGAATCCCATAGTTAATTTTGAACAACCACTGCATCTGGAGAATTGGTTCCCTCGTCAGCTGATCAGAAACAAAAGAGAAGAAATTCGAGACCTGATCTTGCAACTGCACTTTCAACAGCAGAGTGGCAGCAGCAGCTAATAAATCTAATAAGGCAGTCCTGGCAAAGGATACTGCTGTATAAAATAACTGGAACTCTGCTTACTTTGGTCTCTTCCTGTCTTGCAGAGAAGAAGAAAAAAAAGGCACAAGGAGTACTTTTTGCTCAGCATGTATTTATTTAAAGTTTTTTTTTTTTCACTGGTGTTGTGTGGTCTAAAGATGCTGGAAGGGGGAAAGGAGAAGGTTGTAGATAAGAATGTAAATATGATAAGTTAAAGCTAATGCATATGAATTGCTAGTTGGTTCTTGGAATATGAAAGCTGCTTACAGGTATGTCTCAAGGATGTAAAAATACTTTTGTCTTTTGGAGCCTGTTCTTTTTAATTCTATATAAACAGGGATGGTTGAAGCGGTGCAGCTGGAGAAAGACTGATTGTCCTTCTCGGACGTCCCAGCTGGCTATCCAGCACTGCTAGCAATACAGGGGCACTATCCCAATCTCCGTGGTTCAGGACAGCACCTAAGGCAAACGCTCTGTGCTATGACAGCAGCGTGACCTTGTGGTAGGACATGGCTTGGCTTATGGCTACAGTCAGCAGAAATAAGAATAGAGCGCTCTCCAGCTGTGGTGAATCCAGGTTTATTCAGTCCCAGGGGAACCCACGACCAAAGAGGAAGAGGGAGAAGTTGCAGCGGCTTATAAGGAGGGAGGGAAACAAGGGAGGAGTCAGTCCTTGGACGAATAGGGTTTCAGAGAGGAGTGGGATACAAAAGATTGCCTTAGGGAAAACCCCAATGGGGATAACTTGAGGGTGGAGCCCCAGCCCCTGAGCCAATCACTCGATGCTCTAGCTGGAAGTTTCTAGAGAGTTCTAGAGAGAAGGGTGAGAGCGCCGAGTGACGGACAGGGCACCGGGGAGGGATTTGAGAAAGGGTACATTAATCTCCAAGGCAACTGGGGAGGAGTTGGGATAACTGGCAGCATAAAGGAGGGAAGGGAGAACCAGGGCAGAACCATTGCATGATAGGGGGGAACAGAACAGTCCAACTTATACAGACACAACACAACAGATGGTCATGTAGCAGTCAGGCCTGAAGACAGGATCTGGATCTTGTATTATGTCTCTTGATTTGCAGCTGATACAGATAGAATGAATACTATGTATTTTTTTACTTTAAGGATTTAATGTTGACTCTCTTTAGAGATGTATTTTTTTGTTTTGTTTCTGATTATATACAGAAGTAATCTGCATGTTTCAGAAAATTCTGCCAGGATTTGAGGCTCATGAGTTTTGATGATTTTTAAAAAAAAATTATTTCCCCCCTTCCTAGCATTTTCATAGAAGTGTGTTTCTACAAGGGGAAGACATTTGTTTGAGAGTGACTGTTGAAATACTTCAAAGTTGGGAGTGTGTTTTCTTTTAAGGTTTTTTTTTTTTCTTATCAGATTTTAGAAGCAAACTTGCTCTCAAAGTAGATACCAATACAGTATGTGTAGGCAGTAGATTTTTAATGCTGTTCACCTGATTTTGGGGAATAATTCCTGCAAATCTTAAGGCATCACCTGCATTAGCAAGGCAAGCAGTCTGTGGCCTAACAACCTCAAAAGTCTGAGGCGTTTTACTGAAAAATAAGGTCATTAAGATATGGGATTTGCATATAAGACAGGATTTTTACCTTGCTTAGGAGGATTGAGTAAAGATGACTGAATATTGAGCGTTTGAACTCAGACTTGATTTGATAAACTAGGACAAGTTCATCATTGTCTTAATTTGTATTTATGTAGCTTTTCCTTGAACAGTGATCACATTTTGATGTGTGCACTTTTTCTGTACTCACTGCACGTTAGAAGGTGACTGTTCTAAAAGGATGCTTTCTCCTGTTCCCCACTGTAACCTCACTGAAGTGTCATCTTACCCTTTAGAAGGACTGTGTGTCAGATAACCAACAAAACCACTTGTGTCATAAAAAAGTCTACAAAACCAGAGCTCTTAAAGCTATCTCTTAAATAGAACAGAGTTAAAATAAAAATTGAGGGCAACCCAAAGATGCAAGCATTTTTGTCATTGCAGAATTCTCAGGGCCCCTTCCCTCAAGACAACTCTGAAACCTGGCTTCTGGAAAATCCAGTTATTATTTTAGGTTCTGTACAGTCATCCAACAGCCCTCCACTCCCCCTTTGTCGCAGACATCTTTTTGTGAAAATCTTTTCTTAGGATTTTCTCTCTTCTGAGAAGCTGAGGCCTCAGAAACAAAATGTTAACAATGGTTATCTGCTGCTGTGGAATGCATCAGGTGTGTCTGTGATTGGGTCATTTTGAATGTTTACAATTAATGGCCAACCACAGACCAGATAGCTTGGACTCTCTGTCCAAGACACAAACCTTTGTTATCATTCTTTTCTATTCTATTCTTAGCTGGCTTCTGAGGAAACCTTTCCTTTTATTTCTTTTTAGTATAGTTATAACGTAATATATGTATATCATAAAATAGTAAATCAAGCCTTCTGAACATGGAGTCAACATTCTCATCTCTTGCTTCATCCAAGAACCCCTGTGAACACTGTCACACCCTTTATTTGTTTTTCAAAACAGAAAGCATTCTTTCTGTGGGGGAGAGAATTTTAAAACAATTTGCTGAGCACAGTTACCTTCTGTATAGCTGTGAGCAGCCTTGTGCAATGACTGTATGTTTTTTGTCTTTGTTTCTAGTTTAATTCTGTAGTTTGGCACTACCCCTTCTTTCCCTGCCTCCCAACACCTTTTCCTCCCATCCCAGAGTTGTGTCTTTCAGCACCTAAATCACAACACCAGCATTACTTACAAGAATAATCTGTGTATTTATTGTAAAACAAAAGATACAATGCAGAAATGTGTTCCCTTTCTCTACACCTTTCTTAATTGAATAATGTTTTCAGTGCTCCCTTATGAAAAACAATTTGGGCTTTTCCTTATGGTAAAGTTAGATTTTATCACCAAGCAATTGGTTCTTTTTTAGATTGACTGGTTTATAGATATTTAAAAGCAAAGTAATGTATGCAATTTTCTAAATTGATTTTATAACACAAAAGGATTGCCTTTTTAGATTTCTTACATATGTACTATGAGAATGCCAATGCATTTGATATTAAAATTATCTCCAGAAGTTGCTGACTGTGGTTGTTACCATTCTTTTCCCAGCTGCTACAATTAACCCACAAGTTCAGAGTAACACAGGCCATCTGACTGCTTTTAAGGTACATACACAGTACCTGTGTCTCGGGTTTGTTGTTGCTGAAATGGCTCCTGAGGTATTACAGAGTCTTTTTTCCCAGCCCTGCGCTTGAAGAAGTTGAGATTCCTCAACTCTGGTTCTCAAGGTTGTTTATTTTCTCTTATCTAATACATTCTCTTTTGGACCTGCAGAGGTCTGTCTGGCAGGTTGGTTCATGGCACACTAACTGCCCTTGGGGTGGTGTTACTTTTTTATACTAAAAACTACATGTACTTTATTTACAATAATTTCCCAATACCTATCATCTATGTTAGACAGTCTGTCTCTACCCTAAATCAATCCAAAAGTGTCACCATCACAGCAGAAGATGGAGGACAAGAAGAAGGACAGGACACGGCAGATTCCTCCATCTTGCCTCTTGAACCCCCTTTCTAAATCCCCAAAATTCTACTTTTTCACCCTGTGATAAATTCCCTATCATTCTATTCAAACCCTTGTGGCTTGTAACTCTTTGCAGAAAGTTGGTAATTGTTTCCATAGGTTAAAATCGAAGGCACAGGTGTTTTTGACTTTGTCCCAAGGTCTTTGAGCCCCCTGCCAGGGTCTCAAGTCCTCCAGGGCAAGTCAGAGGAATGTCCTGGGTTCCGACACGTGTGTCTTAATCCAAATGTCTCACCCAGTGATTTATGGGGCCAACAGCCACAACCCACCCCATTTCCAGCCATTTGCATTTACCGGGTATGTGGTAAATGCTAGGAAGAGTCTCTGTGGACGAAGCTGCATTCCAGATACCTTCATGCTTCCTTTTTGCTTGCTGGAACTCCCCAAAGTAAACTTTTTAACCAGACTGACTCAGAGACCTTTTTGCACATCTCTTGTATTTCTATTCCCTATATAAAGCCCTGTTTCACTGAAATAGTGGAGTGGCAGGATATTTCAAAGCAAACCAGTCTCTATAAGGCTCTTTACCCAAAGCTGTGTAATTTTTGTTTTAAGGCAATCAGTTGTACCCAAATGTACCCATCAGTTTCTTTAAAAGAAACTGCTGCATTCTGTCTGTGGGACCAGAAAATTGCTTCCAAGAAGACATCATGGAGATCTGTTTAAGGTACTGCACAACGCAAGAAGTAAGGTAGAAGAGAAGTAACTTGTAGGAAGTAAATCTGCCAGGAAAAATATAAAAATAGACACTTAGTTTTCATTAAGACCTGGAGCAGCGAATCTGCAAGTAGGTTTTTTGGGGTTTTTGTTCATTTTTTAAGTATGAGGGGACTGCTTGTGTTTTAGCAATTGAACTGCAGGCTTGGAATAATTGCAGTTCATCTGGGTTTTGTGGTACTCACCTCCTGGAACTTGACCCTGACATGTGCTTGCAGTGCTCTGGAAGTACTACACCTTAGAAAATAATAAAAACTTGAGAGTCACAGTAGAACACTTCCATCTTGGTTAGGACAGAGAAGCAGAATACTGCTTCTGGCACCCATCCCCCACCCCACAAAAAAAGAAACCCAAACAAGCAAAAAGAAGACAACTGTTTTCCAGATGGAAAAGCAGGAGTTGCAGCATGAGAGTTGAAAAGTCTCAGAATTGAAATGTGTTGAATAAAACCAAGACTAACAGTAATAATTCTGCCCAACCAAACTGAAGTTGGAAATTGAAGTTCAAAGAGAAGCACGGACACTGGGATCATCTTTGATGTTGAACAAGGTAAGAAATTTCTGGTCAGCAGTTCAGAAAAGGAGGAATGCTGGGAATAGGTTTACATTACATGGACAGCATTGATAAGCGTGAGAATAATTTGGTTGACCTCACTTCCTAATTCTTTCTGATTCCGTATGATGGAAGAGATGGCAGTACAACAGGCTATGGTGGGCTGAATTTCATCAGCTGGAAGTTTAACCAGCTTCAGAATTTGTTTATTCCTGGGAGGTGTTTGCCAGAGCACAAGCAAAAAGTGACAATGGTGAATGCTTGGCCACAGCAACCACAGAAACTGAGCAAGTGAAGAGGTTTTCTCTGACCTAATTATCTCTGCTAAACTGACTGGGAATTTTGTTGGTGAATCCTGTTAAATGCCATAAAGCCATCTTTTTTGTACAGTCAGGGAGACAATTTAGATTCTGTATAGTAAACCTCATGAGTTTGGTGATAGTGGGTATAGGCCATGGTGTGGCTCTTTATTAGAGGCATTTTCATTGATGTAATCCTTTATTGGACATTTTTTTTAGTTACAGGTAGATTCAGCTTTTTGAAGAAATTGCATTTGAAAAACAGGGACATTATTTAGAATGGTATGTGTGCTGTAGCGGTATTTCAGTGAGCATTGCTCTCTAGAGAACTGTAATTCAGCTAATCACATTTGCTGTATGAAATATACATGTTTCTTCTCAGAAATGCAAACTGTCAGAAAACTGTCATTATTTTTGGAGGTACTGGGATGACTTGGTGTGTTGTGTCCCTAGAATTGCACTTCCCTTTTCTTCTCATTCAGCAAGAGTGCTTTGCGTGAATACTTTTGAAGAGATGCAACTTGGATGCTGAAAACGAACAATTATGTTTTCTGATACAAAGTATTACTGTAAAGGCTTTTGTCAAACCAAGGAAGGAGTTAATTTTCCACAATTATTTTGGAAATCTAATGCAAGAGTTGTTTTTCTTATTTTAAGAAACTTTAAAAGATTATGCTTTTAGATATACCTTTTGCTATAATAAATGTATGAGATTTTCAGCTGTTGCAAGTCTACATTTCAGTGCTGAAATCACTTGAATATAAAATCAATAGCAAACAAATATTAATAAAAGTGAATTTACACTTTTAAAATATTTTATTTCACAGAAACTGACATAACCATACTATAGAAAACAAATTTTGACAGAAATGATTCTTATATTCTTCACATTCTGAGTACCTTTGAGTACTTTATTGATGACAGAAACAACAATACTGTTAATCTAAAAAACTCTCCAAGAAATCTTTTAACTGGGTTTCATATTTTTACTGAAGTATGTGTGTTCTGTAAAGGGATTAGTTGTCACATGCTCTGGAGGTAAGATAGCTTTTGCCTTTATAAGGGTGTGTAGCATTTCTAACCTTGATCCAATTGCATTTATGCAGGGTAATGTGAGCAAAAGCATTCATGACATTGAAAGCATAAGTTTCTATAGAGGATTAAAAAATAAAGCTTCTCTGTGTTGAATCCAGGGTCACAGTAAAGATACCCAAGCTCGCCTCAGAAGTTGCTGTCTCTACCCAGACATGCTGAATAGAACTTTGAAGCAGTTTCTGGGCACCAGTGCAGTGTTGTCTCTGTGCTGTTCCATGTATAGCTCCAGCATAGTGCTGCCAGCATCATGGTGAGATTGGCAGAGCCAGACTAGGTCTGATAGTGATGGTTTGATTCTAAGAAAACTGGGGGTGTTCAAGCATCTCAGTGGTTAAGCTTTAAGTGTAATTTAATAATTTCGGGGCAGAGAGGGGAGAACTAAAGAAAGTATGTTGCTGTTTTGAAAAATATCAGCTAGAGTCTGTTAGATGTTAGAGACAGAGCATAAAAACAAAGGTAATTTTATTTGATTCCTGTGAGTGTTGTATGTGTAATACTGCTGATAATTCCTGATATGTGAATTGCTGGCAGTTCAGTAGAGCAGCTAGAAGAGAGAAGTGAGCATTGTACTGCCTAAGGAGCTCTGTGTAAAAGCTTTGCAGGCAGACACCTGGGAATCCAGCTTTGAAATACTTATACAAAACCACTACCAAAAATAGTCACTATAGCCAAACCAGGAGTTTGTTCAGAGTGATCTGAACACAGTAACCAGGAAGCCCTGAGTAACACCATGCAGAAGACAGTCCTGAAGGAGATTTCCTAGGGGTCTGAATGCAGTCTGCCATTGCAAAGGCAGCTTCCATACATGTTTCTACAGTGAGCTGACCGTGGAAGGGAACTGAGAGTGTGGCTACTTTCCTGTGCTCTGTCCTTTCTGTAGTTTCTTGGCTGATCATCAGCTATCTGTAATCACTTCTTGCTGCTGCTCATGTCAGGTAATACCTGAACAGAAATGAAAGAATCATGACTTGCCCTGGCTTTATGTTTGGAGGAAGCACTGCTTTTGGGGTGCAAGGGATAGTGGTGGAACAGCACAAGATTTTCTCCTTTAGCACAGACTTGACAGTAGCCCTGTAACCAGAGGAAACAGTCCCACAGAGAGGTTGCTTCAGTGTTTACATATACCATGGTGCTTAAGGAGTCATGTATTTATATATGTGTTTATATTTGTACAAGCAGAAGACAAAACACACAAGATTTTCTACTGGAGATTAGTGTGCTCCCCCTGATGTTTTGTGGCCAGTAGGATTTTTAAAAAGTGCAGAAATTGAAAGGCCAGTGAAAAAGCATGGTTAATTAAATGTGAAAGGTGCTGTCCTTGTTTGGACTGTCTGTTAATGGTATGACAAGCCCTGGTAAAGAGCTTAGCTGGCCAGATTAAAATTAAAAAATTGTGTCAGTCCATCTGCTAGCTCCAAGGAGTCTACTTCAATCACCTTTTCTTGTTTCTTCACTAAAGCAGAATACTGTCTTTGAAAAGAGCGGAGCCAGGATGTATTGGTTGACTTTTTTTACCTAATGCTTTCTCCCAAGATAATATGTGACATCAAGACATTTTCAAGAAGTGCAATGTTCTTGGTTGGGTCAAGGCTACGGTAAAGACAACAGCTCTTTTGCTAAAAGGAATTGGGATTATTTTGCTTTTATATTATTTTTTTAATTACACGAATAAGTATGTTTGGCTTCATGTGGAAAATCTTTCTTTGCCTTCCGGGAATGATTAACACAGATCTTCAAATAGTTGCAGGTAATGCAGACATCTTTCTTATGTTCTTGTTTAGAAATTTAGCTATGGTAGTGGATAGAATTAGAAATACCTCTCTGATTTAATTGTAACAAAGTGGGCTAATACAGAGAAATGTTTGGTCAAATCTGTGCTGTGATAGCAGTGAAAATATGGAATACTTAGACTGATTTCCAGGTGGCATAATTGCACATTTGTCTTGCTCTGAGTGTAGAAGTAACTATAGGAGGCAATTTTTTTCAACTTTGAGACGTTAAATGCTGGTAATTTTTTCACTTTTCTTTTTCCTTTATTAATTTTTTATTGAATCTTTAAAAGTAAGGTTCTATCTTCTACATATGGACACTGAACATGTGTCAGTTTGGGTAAAGATTGGCGGTTTGCCTTAGAGACCTTTTTTGATGTTTTTTCTGCCTCTGCTGTACCATCTGGTGATCTTCTGCAACAGAGCTGATTATGAATACACCATCAAAATAACCATGCCTTTCATCTTTCAGTCATAAAAGTCAAAGGTCTACTGACTATGAAGCTGCAGAATAAACCCATAATCTATTGGAATGACAAATGCCATAGAGTTATTACTATTCTTTCTCTGATAAGTGATTGGTTGTGATTGTTTTTCAGGCATGTTTTCCAGGAAAAAGTGAAAGAAATTGAGCTAAATAATTTCAGATCAACTGACTTCAAAGGGTGGAAAATTAGACTGTCAGACTGAATCTCAATATACATGTTGTTACCTCAGCTGTTTCCTCAAGCTTCCTCTGGAATGATGTGGAACATCTAATATAAGAGGGAATTAAAAACAAAACACACATGCACACAAAAAAAAAAGCAAAAAACAAAAAACCAAAAACCAAAAAACCCAAACCAAAAAAATCACCACCAAAAAAACCCCAACATAAAGCTGATGAGGCCTTTTATTCCTCTTTTTTCCCCTCTTCTGTAGTAGAGTAGAGACCTGTCTCTACTGATGAAGTTTAAGTGTCAATTCAAGCAGCTTTCTTTTTGCAAGGTATAAAAATCTGTTATGGAAAGAAAGTATGGAGGAGGATTATTTCTCAATTGTTTATTTTACTTCGGAAAAGCCCTGAAAGCTTCCAAATACTTGTTTGTTCACAAATATAGTCCCATTGCCTTAAGCCTAATGGCAGATGGAAAGTTAAAAACACGGCATTAGAATTCAAAGGGTTAGAGACTTATGCTATTTTACCATTTGATGGGATATTGTAAAGAGCTTAAGGTTGTTTATAACATCACAGTCAGGGACAGGTTCTGTTAACAGAAAAAAACCACAGCAATCTCCTTCAGAGACCACAGAAGTGGCATGAAGATAGGGATGGTTGCATCATTATCTCATCTGAGAAATTTTGTGTGGTTTAATTTCACATCTGCAGGAGGAGGACAGGCTAAAGATGTTTCACCAGCCTCTCAGCTCAGTGACTGGCAGTTGGCAAACCCTTCTCTGCCTCCTGGCTTGAAAAAGCCTAATGGCATCATGGATGCTGAGCAGTTCCACAGGCATGTGCAGTTACGGAGGAAGCGATCCATTCTCTTTCCCAGTGGAGTTAAGATCTGCCCTGATGAATCTGTTGAGCAGGCTATTGCCAACCATCTCAAGTATTTCAGGCTCAGAGGTAAGTACATCTCATGGGTAATTGATAAAGAACATTCACTTATTAAACAATAGTTCAAGCTTTTAAACATAATACATACCAGGCCATAGGAAATATATTATTACTGGTGAAACTAATTTTTCTGTGATAATCTTGCTTATGAGAGCTGTTCTGGGCTAAAACCCCACCACTATCTGTCTACACTCATATATCATAAGAACTCTCGCTCCCTGAAACCACATTGTTTACTAAAATAATCCTTTCTCAGAGCAATTTGAATGCTAAGAAAAATAGGTGCTACATACAGAGTAGCCAAATAACAGAATTTTTTTGGTTTGTTGAGTGTTCTTAAAGTGCCAGTAGAATTCATTGAGGGGCCAATCAGAAAAGTTAAATCTGAGACACTGGCACTTCAGCCATGTGACTTCTGGCTATGGCTGGTTGTACAAAGTGTGCAATCTCTGTGTGTCAGGCTGTAGTATAATAGACAAGCAAGCTTTCTGTTAAGATATGGGAGTTGGCGTGGCACAGCTTTCTCTGCAGAGCTGCCATATTCCTGCTAACATCTTCTTTCACTTGGTGAAATATTACAGTGACATGATGTATTTCAAACCCTTCTATCTGACTGCATTGGAATGGGGCATCACAGTCATGCAGCACTTTCTGCTCTTTGTCTCATAGCATTCAAACAATTTGTAGCTAACTTAATGTGTCTGTAGAAAACTGGCAAAATGACAGAGTTGCTGTCAGAGTAGAAGGAAGGGTGTTCAGAGACTCATGTTTGATGAGATTTGATTGTCTATAGAGAAACTCTCACTGGTGACAGTTTATTTACTTAGACAAGTGAAAAACACCGACAACCGTGAATTGCTTAGTGTTTGCATAAAAATAAGCATAACAATGTATTTGGAGAACAAAGTGGAATTATATGGGGTTTTACAGCCTCATTCAAATATGAATTTTGCCCAGCTTGCAAGGGATGTTGACACTGATGGTGATGCTGATGGTTTGACAGGCTTTGCTAGTTTCTTATTTCCATCCAGGAGGACTCAACCATTCTTTGTTTGTTCAAAGTGATCCATACATACCATGGGCTTTAACTGCAGTCACTCTCAGTTATCTGTGGTAGGGGTACATTAGGGCAATACCAACTAAGCAAAGATGTGAGTGATAATAAAGAAGAAAGACATCTGTAAATTAGGTTGCAAAAGTGTATTTAGGTCTTAAGAACCCTAGGCTGAACCAAAAATCCACCTAGTCCATCTGTTTCCTTACTGGATTTAACAGCTTTCACAATCCACAAGGTTTTCTTGAGCAGAGAGGCTGTGATTACTATTAGTGCTTTTAAATTAAAACTTTTGAAAAAGATCTCTGAAAATGATAGAGGTGACTAATTAGCAGCAAGTCACACGAGGTCTAGTTCAAGTGACTTGTCATTTTCATTCTGTTAGCAGCAGCTGCTGTTCCAGGAGTGTTGGGTGGTGTCTAATGATGTCCTGAGTAGGCACCTGAGGTCATGAGAGTTCATGTGCTGTGTATTGGGTTTGTGTGGCAAAACTTTGGTGACAGGGGGCTACAAGGGTGGCTTCTCTGAGAAGCTGCTGGAAGCTTCTATACCAACAGAGCCAAGGACAACCAGCTCCACTGGTCAAGGCCAATCCCATCAGCAACAGTGCTAGCACCTCTGGGGTAAAATATTTGAGAAGGAAAAAGTTACACAGCAGCAATTGCAGTTGAAAGAGAAGAGTGAAAATAAAAGAGAGAAACAGCTTTGCAGACACAAACTGAGTGAAGGAGGAGGAGGAGGTGCTGCAGGTGCCAGAGCAGGGGTTCCCCTGCAGCCTGTGGTGCAGACCATGGCAGTCAATGGAACTGCTGAGGTCCACCTGCAGCCCATGCAGGACCCCATGCCAGAGCAGAGGGGTGCCCATAGGAGGCTGGGACCCCATGGGAAGCCCACACTGCAGCAGGCATTTGGCAGGAGCTGTGGCCCCCACAGAGAGAGGAGCCCACACTGGAGCAGGTTTGCTGGCAGGACTTGTGACCCCATGGGATTCTGTTCCTGAAGGACTTGCACCCCATGGGAGGAACCCACACTGGAGCAGCCTGTGAAAACTGCAGCCCATGGAAAGGACTGATATTGGAGAAGGTAGGAAAGAACTGTTTCCCATGGGAGAGACCTCACACTGGAGCAAGGGAAGAGTGTGAGGAGTCCTCCCCCTAAGGGGGAAGTAGTGGCAGAGACTGCAGTGATGAACTGACCACAGCCCCACTCCCCCATTCCCCTGCACCACTGTAGGTGAGGAGTTAGAGAAAACCAGGAGTGAAGTTAAGCCTGGGAAGAAGGGAGGGACGAGGGGAAGGTGTCTCATGATTTGGTTTCATTTCTCCTTGTCCTGCTCAGATTTGATTGGTAACAAATTCAAGGAATATCCCCAAGTTGAGCCTGTCTTGACAGAATGTGGTGAGTGATCTCTCACTGTCCTTATCTCAACCCATGAGCCTTTTGTTACATTTTCTCTCCTTTGTCCAGCTGAAGAGTGGAGTGATGAAGCAGGTTTGACAATGTCTGAATTCAGTGTTACTGAATTATGTGCAAAGTTTTTAGTAGCCATCCAGATAGCCACAGTCCACTGTCAACAAAATAATCCTAGGAAAAAGTATAGTCACTGTTTAACACTCAGAGACCAGCTACTATGGGTCGCTAGGAAAACTGACCCCAGAAGGGAATAAATATAAATGTACACAGAACCTGCTGATTTTTCAATCTCAGTGTGTATTGCTAGAATTTTTTTTTTAATTCTGTATATGTTGAAGTAAGAAAAGACTTCAATATCAATATATACTTTCTCTGGAAAGGATGGTTCTAAAGTCTATTCTTTCCTTGGTTTTGCTGTACTGCCAGCAGTACCATGCCACTACGTTGGAAGGAAAGGCAGATTGTATTGTGATGTAAGAGCTTATTAGAAAATAAGAAAAGGTTTGCATATGCTGATTATCCAGATTGTCTGTTCTATCAGTGTCTACCTTAGAAGGAAACAGGTGGGAATATAATTATCTGTCTGTAGCTCCTATATCTTTATTTACTTCTGCTGGCTAGAAAAAGCCTCTCTAAGTATCAGAGACTGACAGATGAACATTCCTGTCATGGGCTTTAAGGAAGTGCTTCTGTCCTATTGCTGTAAGCTTAACAGTGGTTTTTTTGGGTTTTTTTTTTTTCTGCCTACAACATCTGGATGGTTTTGAGCCTTAAAAAGCTACAAGATGAAGAATATGATAAATGCATAATAAACCATTAAAAAATATCAAAGTGCAACAGAATACAGGGATCCAGAGAAAAATCAGTATTTTCTAAACCAGCGGTATCACACTTCAACATATGAAAGTCTAATTAATGGTATGATGATTGGTGGTCATTTTATTACTGTGGTATTCACAAGCAGCAGCTTGGAATGGGGTGGGTTGTTCTTGCTTTTCTACACTTGCAGTCCACAAGACAAATTTCTGAAGTGCTGCTGTATTCCTACAGTCAGAATAGAGTTTTGCAGTAGCAGATGATGCTATTTTCACTCTTTTGAGACAAATCCTGTATTATGATTGTCTCTGTACTGCCCTGTCTCTGTATCTGCTGTAGCTGTGTATGGAGGTTGCTGCCGTTGGGTGACTTTGTATTTCATTTTTTGGAATGTGGGGATGGAAATCAGTCATAAATATTTTACAGACTGGGTACTGTGGGCCTGTAGGCTGGGTCTTAGAGTGCTTTTGAGTGGTGTCCTTTTAAATGGTGTAACGTTATGGTTGCTGATGGAAGAGTCATGTAAATGTAATGGTGGTTGGTTCATTGCTAGACTGTTGTGACAAACACAAAGTGTGCCCAATGGCAGCTGGAGATTCTACAAAAAATATGTTGTGGAAATCTAATAGTGGGATTTCAGACAGTGAGTGGGCTGTACATGTTAGCGTCTGCTATGATGTTCTTTACTGCTGACAGGGAAATGGTAGCCTGAGCAATAGATAAATAAAATTTATTACAGAAAAACAGGCACACCCACTCAGACCAAGCCTTTTGTGACCAGTTACCTTATGTGCACAATTCAGTGAATTTGTCCATTCTCTGTTGGGTAAGTTGTTGGTAGAGGATTGTAGTAGTTGAATTAGCATGTAAAACAGAAACAGTTTAAGGATTACAAGATGGGTAAGCAGTACAAGCCATGCTATCCCATGCCTCTTAATTGGGCTGCTGGATTTTATCACCACAGCTCAGGGTAATATGCTTCTTTGCCACTCTGAGATGTAATTACTCTGGTGGCTACCTTACTAAATTCTCAATTCTACAATTTTACCCTATTGTGAACCTCTGTCTTAAACTATTCAGTATATGTTTTGAGCACTTTTTTTGGTTTTTGTTTTTTTTTTCTGGGCACTGATCTTTTCACATGAGTAGATCAGATAGTCTCTCTGCCAGAACTGTTCTTGTCAGCCAGAGCTTCAGATAAAGCCATACATCTAAGCATAGCTTTTAAAGACACTGACCGAACAAGGAAATAGATGGTATTGCAGTGAGCCATAGCTGATGAGACACATGGACGTTTTTGAACTTTGGAAAGAATTCCTGTTTCTAGGGAATTAAATTCTATGCATGAATGTAATCCCTAGATTGGGCATAGCACTATGCCTGCTCATTTCCCCCTTTCTTTGGTCCCTTAAAATCTGTTTACTGAAGTATTAAAAATAATGGTGTTATTTTCTGCATGTGAACATAGTCAAGAGTAAAGTTTCAAATGAAGATAGTTAAGAGTAAAGTTTCAATTTGATACTGAAGTCATAATGTTACAAGTTATTCAGATTTTGCTAATAATGATGAAAGCAAAGAGCAAAAAGTCATGAAAAGTACTTGGCTAAAAACCATACATTAAATAAAGAATCTGTCTGAGTGAGCCTTTTTTCCCTGTTTCCCCTGCATCTCTGGCACATATTCCATATACCTCATACTCAGCAATGAATTTCTGAAGTTTATTTGTAGAAGGTCTGTCTCCTCTACATTTGAATTTTTAGATACCAGCACATGCTTCTAATAAACTTGACTTTTTCCATGGAGGACACTTGTTAGTTTTTACTGAAATATTGTTGGTGAGAATAATTTATGTGCTAGAGTTTAGTATGTGAGTGTTCAAATCTAAAATCTTTGATGTGAATTAACTAATTTGCATTCAATTATTTTCTCAATTTAAACCCCTTGTTTGTTTTGTATATTTTTTAAGGGATGCAGGCCTTGTGTTACAGGCCATACACAGCAGCATTCCAGCAATAGATGAGTGATTTCTCTGCATGTGTGTATTAATTTGTTTAACAAATACTAACAAAGCCTTTGCAGCAATACCTCTTAGGAGGGGTCTGTCCCTGTGACTGCATTCTTCATCAAACCCCTCTGCAATTAAGTTGTTCAGTTGTACAGAAATTGTTAGAGAGGATGGGGAGTTGGTCTCACATTGCCTCAAAATAGAATATTTAGCCTGATTCAGTGCTCCTAGCTACCACAGACGATTCAACTCTTAAGAAGCACTAATGAGATTTAATTGGGATTAAGCTCCAGCACTGCCCACTTACACAAATGGCCAGAAAGCCACCCTACCCCCTACAGGGTGCTCAGTGCTGTCATGTGGTGCCCCCTCTGTTAACCTCAGAAATCCCTGAGCACAGACTGAGTGTAATAGGCTAATTCTCTCTCCTTGGAGAGATAAATGCATCCCCAGTGGTACAGCTTGAGCCACTAGGTTGCTGTATCCTACCCAGGTGCATGAGGGGTAGCCAGACTGGAGAATTTCACAGCAAGAGAAAGGTCATCTAATCACATCATAGATCTTAGCTGGAGGTTTTGAAAACAGTGACCATGCCTCTAGGAAAGGAAGCTTCAAATAAACTTTTTTTCAGTCATTTCTGTAGATTAGTAGGACTGAAAAGAGCATGTGTCTCTGTATGAGGAATTTTTTGGGTTGAAACACAATTATCTTAAGCTTTTCAGGGTATTTGCTATTAGTTTTGAGTATTACTCGAGCTCAGGCACTGCATTTGAAGTAGATAAGCTCCCAATGGCTGGGCTTTTCTGCTTTTGAAGCAGATAGCTGATAGACAGATCTCATTGGAAATGTCTTATGACATGTCTGGCTTTCTGAAGCATCCTTTGAAACCCAATTTAGCCTATAAATGTTAAGACATTGCTTACTTCAAGTGCCTGTGACACTTGGCCCAGTAGAAGCTTGAACAAGAGCATGGACCAAAAGTGTCCATCTTTTAATTTTTTTCCTAGCCCTTCTTTCACATTGAAGATGATTATCTCAGTGATGAGTTAAGTGACTTTTAACTTGTGAGGCTTTTCAGGATGGAGTACATGGAAAATGTAGTACATGCATGCAAAATATACTTTGGAGTAACTGCAACCAAGCTGTGTGATTTGCATTCTTGGTTTGAATTCTGGTTTATTGTGCCAGTCAGTTACATGACTTCAGCATAACAATTCATTTTCCTGTAGTCAGCTGGACCTGATCACATCTCTTGTAGCAGGGAGCTTCTCTTCTCATAAGCCTTCATTCTTTTTTTTTAATATTTGAATTCTTTGGAGGAAAATTGCGAGGTAGCTGAGAAGTTAACTAACTTAAAAATACAAGTTATTTATTACTGCAGCCATGGAATGAAGGAAACAATTTTCCAGGGGAGCTTACCTTCCCACTCATGTGTAGCTTCAAGACTCTTAGCTCACTGCCTTGAAAGATTGATCTCGATGTTATGATGCTTTTAATCAGTATTGTTTGCTGGGGATTAGAGGCCTCACCACAAATCCTGTCTCCTCCAGGGCCTGGTGTGGCTAATGCTGTCCCACATATCTGTGCCCCTTTAGCAGCCCAGTGAAAGTTTGGAGTGAGATCCAGGCATGAAGAGCAGCTCTTCGCACATGGCCCGAGGGCTGAGCTGCCCTTCAGGTGGCAGAGGCAGTGCTGCTGGGTTGTTGGAATTTAGGACATCCCTCTGGCTGTCCTGGATTGCTAAAACCCCTCCCAGGGGGGCTCAGAGACCCTGGCACAGAGCCCAAGACCCCTGTGCCTTTGATCTTGACCCATGGAGGAAATTACCAACCTTATACGAAGATCTGAAAGCCACTAAAGCTTAAGTAGAATTATAGTGAATTTATCATGGGGTGAAAAATAGATTTTTAGAGTTTTTAGAATGGGGATTCAGGGGGCAAGATGGAGGAATCTGGGCATGTCCAGCCTTTCTCCTTCTTCTTCTTGGCCTCCATCTTCTGCTGTGATGTTGGCACTTTTAGATTGGTTTAGAGTAGAAGCTCACTGTCTAACACAGGTGATAGGTATTGGAAAGTAATTGTAAATATTGTACACGTAGTTCTTAGTATAAAAAGATAACACCACCCCAGGGGCAGGCAGAATGCCTCAGACTGTCTTGCTGAGTGGACCTCGGCAGGACAGGAGAAAGAATTTTATAGATAAGAAACAATAAACAACCTTGAGACTGAGAAATGAAGAGCTCTGACTCCTTCTTTGAACACTGGGCTGGGAAAAGAGACTTTCTAACATCTCAGGGTCACTCTGACCAGCTAAAGTCCCGAGACTGGGTCTGCTCAGCAGTTCTTCCTCATGCTGGCAGGACTGCCTGCTTTGTTGTTTTTTAAGAATTTTGTAGCTAGTCTTTGAAAACTAAATCCTGGAAAGATCATAATGCAAAACCTGCCCAGCAGCTTCAGTTGTAACTCTGGATAATTGGGCTCATGACAATTTATTATAAGCTCTCATGCAACAATTTTTTCCCATTCTCTATCTCCTTTAAAAGCTTTATATTTAAAACTCAGAGTAGCATTTCTAGTTGAAAAGCTCAGTGGTCAACTTTTTGGTCCCCCTGCCTCTCATTTTGTTTCATTTTCTGTTTAGGTGTGAAGGAGTTGCTATTTTAAATCTTAGCCAAAAGTTGTTTCATTTATTGTCAGCATATCTAGGTAATGTATTTGACACAGACACTGGCAAGTTTCTGGAAGGATAGAAAGGAAAGACAGTGAATTATTTTAAAAAGTAAGTTATAATTACCTGAAGCTTCCAGTCAAGTCCTGTTTCACTTTGGTTTTGTGCCTTCAACTTTTGTCTACAGTCTCAGAATGCTTAAAATCTAGTTAATGAAAAATACATTTTTCTTTATGGGAATTCTCCAGAATTTGAGAAACTTTGTAAAACTTCCCTCACCTACAGATAGGTGATGAAAACCATCACAGGGTGGGCTCCAACTTCAAGAAGAAGAAGGTCAATCACACTTTTTAGCCAACTTAAATGCACTGCGAGGGTGGTGTCTTTTCAGTTCCCTGGATGGCCATGTCAAGTCAAGATGAGAATTGGCTCCTTTTTTGATATTCCTGAAGGAGACGTGGAACACAGTATTGTGCTTGTCTCTTTCTTTACATGTGTGTGATTTGAACCCCACTGAATAGATTGTGTTGCTCTCTCTCTCTCTCTCTCTCTCTATGAAATGGCAACTCTCTTCTAACTGTAAAAGAATGAAGATATTTATGAGAAAGAGAGAGAACAGTTTTGTTTCAGTCTTTCTTAGCCAATCCATTAATTTACTGTTGAGCACCCTATAGGTAAGGACGTCTGAGGATGGTTCTTGCATTGAGCCCTTACAGCCTGGATTTGTTATCCTGCAAAGCAATCCCCTGCTTTACAAACTGGCCAGCTGGAATAAACCAGACAGTGACAAGATGGACTGTGTATCAACAAGGTAGTGCAGGGGGACTGTGTTGGCAAGCAGCTCACCAAGGCTGAGGGTGTGGTTTCCTGGACACAGCTGACAGAAGTGTTCAAATGGCAGTTGTGGTAGATGTTTGATTGTAGTTTTTAATCCCTCCCTGTGTGTCAGAACTAATACACTCTGTGTGGATGGAAGAGACTATAGAAGGAATTTGCATTGTGTTGTCCAACTTGTTGCTCACCTCAGTGGAAGCAGCTAGATAGGAGAGGCTAGAGAGGACAAAATGTGACTCCTTATCCCCATCTCATTTCCTCCTTTTGCAGAATACATGCCTGTGTTGACAGCTTAGGTCTAATTAATGGGCTTGGAGCCCACAGATGGCACAAAGCCTTTGCTACAGGAATTCAGTGGGGTGTCTAATTCCAAATGAAAGGACACTCAGAAAATCCTTAATCTATTGGGAGCCGATTGGAACAACTGTTTGTATGGGAGCAGCTTGTATTCAGGCAAGACACTGTCTCATCACATTTATTTTAAACTTGTTTAAGAGCATTAAGAAAAATTACCTTCAATTACTTGCAACTGGAAAGCCAGTCCTTTGCCTGTTGGTATTTGAAAACTCTAGGATTAGACAGTGTCCCTGCAATGTATTTGCAAGCTATTGCTGTGGCTTCAGTGGTTACTGGGAGTGTGCTGAGGACTTACCCCAGCCACAGGGAGTAATCTCATTGCAGGATTCTTGCTCCACAATGTGGCACCTGGAGTGAAGGGTAGGTAGGATACAAGTACCACCAAAAGAAACATGAGCAAGTGGCATTCCTTAGCGTAGGCTTCTGGATTTGAAACCAGACTTCAGTCTTTTCCTGGATGCCTAGCTCTTACAAGTGGAATGGTAGAGATAATATTACAGATGTTATTCTGCTTCAGGAAGCTTATTAGTACTCCTGCAGGAACCAGAAATCCCAGAGCAGGATTATGGCTCCATTGCCTGAGGTTTGTGCAGAGGCCAGATGAAAATGTGGTCTCTGCCTCAAAGTGTTTGCAAGTGAAACTTGAGGGGGGAATGTGAGATGGTGCATGGATGTTTGTCAATTTGGCTATTTGGTTCTGATTAATAGAGATGCGTACACAGATTGGAAACATGGACAATACTTTCCAAATCAGTGTGTTTTACAGATGAAGTTAACTGCCCAGATGCTGAAGGGGTGCTAGAACAGTGATATACTACTGACAGTTAATTATGCAGAGTTTGGGGACTTTATTGTTCTCTGGTTGTGCATACCATGCACATGGAGCTACAATGCTCCATGTCATAACCCTGGGAGCATGGCATGAAAATGAGAAATGTCTTTGTATCTGTAGAATTCCGCAACAGAGAAATGGTCTCAACTGCTCTGATAAACTAAAATTCAGGGTGAAGAAATGCATGATTTTCTGCATGATTCTATCCAGTGTGCCAGAGTCAGCTCAGCTTTAAGGTTGATGCTGCATAGGAAACTATTCCTTAAGGCATGAAAATGAGAAATGTCTTTGTATCTGTAGAATTCCGCAACAGAGAAATGGTCTCAACTGCTCTGATAAACTAAAATTCAGGGTGAAGAAATGCATGATTTTCTGCATGATTCTATCCAGTGTGCCAGAGTCAGCTCAGCTTTAAGGTTGATGCTGCATAGGAAACTATTCCTTAAGGCTGTAAAACCTTTGCATTTAAGAAAAATGTCCATCTCTTGGTTGAATAAAAATGTTTCCATATGTGATCTATGTGTTAAGTTTTACATAAGTACATTTCAACAACTTTGGAATTTGGAAAACAAAGCATAGAGAAGAAATAACAGCAAGGTACTGCAAGGTACTGGGTTTGGAAGTCCAGAGCAAACTTTAAAGCTGATTGAAGAAAGTAGCTTTCTAGAGATAGTTTCAGTCTCCTGTAAGGGCTTGCTTGTGATATCAGGACTTTCCCAGAATGCAAAGCATTTCTCTGCTGAACTGTGTGTCTAAGTAGTGAAATCAGATTAGGCCAAAAAGCAGGTGTTTCTGCTACTCTACCAGGATGGCATTTGGTATGAATGATTTTGAGAGTTTGCCTTTTAACATTGCTCTTTTCCAGGACACAAGGAAAAACCTATAAGTCGTTCTCTCTTTGAGTTATCCTGGGTCACAGAGTTGTTCTTTCTGGAGCATCATGTGATCAACTGCTCTGACTGGCAAAAAGAGCCTGTGCAAGGTTGGGAGGTTAAAGTAGGCAGTGTAGTGTATGATATTGGACCTTAATTCTCAGGCTGACTGTTCAGAGCTGTCCAGTTCTTTCTCAGTGAACATGTACAGTACAGTTAGAGCTTGACTTATTTAGTAGCATATTTTTTTGTCATCATCCTGCCTTGTTTTTCGAATTATGAATGCAGTTTTAATTTCTGAAATGTGTCTTAAATTCTGTGTAAAGGTGAATCTGAAGGAATTGTTACTGACTGAGCTTACTGAACTTTCATCAGTGCCACCCTCTTTCTTACAACTTAAGCTTCAGCTCTACTTCCTGTGGGGACATTTGCCATAGTATTTCAGTTTTCTAGGTTTTCTAAAAATTCAGTTCATTGACCAAATGGCAGTTTCATTCAGTGGAAATATTGTTGTTCAGGGAGAGAGGTAATATGAGTGTGGAAGATCGACCCCATCTTCGTTTCAGTCGCTTCAGTGCTTTCCCCAATTCCATGCAGATGTCAGGTTGCTGTTTTCTGTGTTGATGTGCCGACAAGCTCACAACATTGGGACAATAATAGCCTGGCCACCTGTGCCATAGAAGCACTCCTGTTGTACTAACACCAGATCTTTCTTGTGCCTTCAGTGTGCCAGGAAACAGTCTGGGAGGTCTTCAAGACATTTTGGGACAGACTGCCGGAGCGTGAAGAATATAACACGTGGATGAGCCTGTGTGAGGAGGGCACGATGAGCATCTTTGAGATGGGCACCAACTTCAGCCAGTCTGAGGAGCACCGGAGCCTGATTGTGAAGGTGGGCTTGGCAAACTAGTCTGTAATAAGAGAGACCAAATGATGTCACCTCTCTCCTCCGCAAAATGTCACAAATCTCCCTGTTCTCATGGGCAAGGGGACCGTGTCCCACTGCAATGTGCACCTTTGGCATATGGCCTTTGGCAGTGATGGACAGAGGCCTCAAACAGGTAGGAGCGGGTATTCCAGCTCTGGGATCTGTAGCTCTGAGATCAGTTCCAAAACAAAGAGAAAAGCAGCAATGAAGAAGAGATGTTGTTGTCAGTAGAGGTGTTCCTGACAAGTAGAGGGTGTTTAGACCGACAATGTCAGCCAGGCTGTAGTGCCTTTTCCCCTGGGGTGTGTAGCAGCCTCCCTGCTCTGAGCTGCACATTGAGGTGTCTTTAGCACAAATGGCACTTGGGAGCAGGAAGTTCCAGCTGTAGTTCTACCAAGCCCTATGGCACAGCTGCCTGTTGGATGTTCTACAGTCCTGTGATGTCTGTGCACTGCTGTCTGCTGAAATGAGTGTAGTTATAAATAAAGTAGGACACCAAAGTAAAAACTTTGAAGGTAATTGTGGCAATTTGCAGGCAGTCCTGACATGGGAAGAGACAAGAATCTTGACTCCATGTTTCAGAAGGCTGGTTTATTATTTTATGATATATATATTATATTAAAAGATAATGATATAATAAAACTATACTAAAAGAATAGAAGAAAATATTTCATTAGAAGGCTTGAAAGGAAAGAAGTGGAATGGAATGATAATAAAATCTTGTGAATGACCAGAGTCTGAGACAGCTGGACTGTGGTTGGCCATTAATTAGAAACAACCACATGAGACCAATCACAGATCCACCTGTTGCATTCCACAGCAGCAGATAACCATTCTTTACGTTTTGTTCCTGAGGCCTCTCAGCTTCTCAGGAGAAAAATCCTGGCAAAGGGATTTTTCAGAAAATATCATGGCTATGGGTAATAAATAACATTAGGTAACTTGCAATGGGAAGCTGCAGGTTAAAATCAGTGTACCACAAATGTAAAACGAGTCAATAAAAATGCAGAATATCTTGGTATATTTTCTGTTGATTCAAGTTTATTTTAGCTTAAAGAAAATAAAAGAAATATTAAGTCAAACTAAAAAAAGCCTGTCTCATATGAAATACAAAGATGTAGTTTCAGGAGTTTGTGTATTTTAAAGTAGAGTGCTTAACTTTGGATTCATCTAAGGTACAGTAGATATCTTAATTTCTCTGGGTAAAAGGCTTCTTAAAATGTGTGGTGCCTTATGTATCTTCTTTAAGATTACTTTTGCAAGCTAATGGATGAATAGTTTTATGAAACTTGTAAGTCTTAAATGTGTAACTCCCTAGAAACAGTAAGTTCTGTCAGTGTGGATGCACTGGTTTTTTTCCCCTCCTGCTTTTTTACTGGACTTCTATGCTAGGAATGTGCACTAAGAAAGGGGAATATGGAAACTGTTGTGGATAATGGAGAGAAGGTTTTTTTCCTGAGCCTGTATGTTAGTCTTCCCAGGAGATGGTAGCCAAAGTTTGCTTCCGTGAAGTCTGATGATGCTGTTACCCTTAGAAGTGTTTGCAAAAAGATAGAGAGAAATAAAATTAATGTGATTTTTTTAATGCACACAGTGCATGTAACTGCTTTGTGTTCAATTTTCACAGTAAGATAATCTATAGTGGGAGTTTAAAAGAAATCAAAATTACTCTTGGAAACAAGATGATGCATCTAATTTCCCACTGCTGCTCTCCCCTTTTGCGTATGGTTCTGCAGCATTTCAGTGGAATCAGATAAAGTGCTCTGGGTTTGATCTTTCCAGAAGGTTTATATTTATTTAGGTTTCCTTTCTGCTTTTCTGATGGGAAGGATGAAAGTTTGACAAGAAAGTTTAACAGATATGTATGCTTGGCAGAGAGATTTTTGAATGTAGAACCTGAGAGTGAAATAGAGAGCAAAGGATAAACCCACCTCAAACAAGAAGATGTTTTTACCAAGCAGAAAGATAGCACAGGCAAACAAGTCTGCCAATGTTGCAAGTAGAAAAAAGGTCTCAGAATTCTCCACTGCAAGAAAACTGAAACACAACTTCTAGCTTAAACTGTAATGTACTAACTTTTAGTGACTGGAGAATAGTAACACGAATATGGTAATTACAGTAGTTATGATAGTCTATAGGTAAAAGTTAAGGTATAGATTGGTTCTTCTGTATTAAGATGCTCAGCAAAGAAAAGTATCTAATGCATTGTAACCCAAACCAAAGGGTGTCCAGGCCTGCCTGCAGCTGGAGCTGACAGCTGTAGGCACAGGCTCTGTCACCCACGACCCTGGACTGCTGTAATGTATTGGATACAATAAACTGCATTTTGGAGAGCAGCCTGGAGTCCTGCATCCCTCATTCAGGCTCTTAAACTTTTCTTTTTGTATACATTGGCTGTTATTGTCACAGCACTGCTCTGCTGCCTCTTTTGTATAGGCATGTTGGCAGTTTCTGGCAATATTTTTTCAAAGTGTATTTCTGTATTACTTTTTGGTAGATTGCAACATGAAATTTAACTGTTAGAAATACTGCATGTGCTGAATTCCACCCCCCACCCCCCCTCCCGCCTTCAAAAGAAGTTCAGGGTGTCTGAAAATTAGAGAAATTAAATCTGTGGGGTTTGCATTTAATAAACAATAATTCAGCAAAATTATTGCTTTCATGATGCTTTTGTTGTAGTGTGGAGGGTCTGTTACCAGCAGTGTAATTAAATGCCATCTTATTAGCCTTCCTCCTTGGTTTTCTTCTTTATCCTTTCCTCTAATCTCCAGTAATCACTGTCACACTCCCATGGATGCTGAAATGTCTGCTCCATCCTAACTTAGTTCATATTGAGAAAAATTCTCCTTCTCTTACTTTTAACATACTTTCTTACTGGATATCAGTTGAGGCTTAGACCAGTTTGTCTCAGCTTTCATACTTTTTTTTTTGTCTTGGAGATGTGAGGTCTGCCTTTGTGGGTCTCCCTGTAATATCTGTATATACATGCATGCTCTGTATGGGCTAATGCAGAATATATCCTGAGTTTCTTTAAGCAGATTACTTGCCAGATTTTCAGAATGAGCAGGTGGATGTATTCATGCCAAGCATAAAAAACATTTAAAATATCTTTTTTTCTCTCTTGAATTTTCATTTTAATTTGTGTGATCATGTTAACTGACAGTACCTCACATAGAAAGAATACTATCCCAATTAATTTCTTTGGATATTAAGTAGATTTACAAATTTGAGATGTTAACCCATCTCTTTTTTCAATTCCTGACTGAAATGCAAATGGAGATGGTAATTCCAATCCATAGGGTGGGGTTTTTTCCAGTATAAATCTTCATGTAAACATTCCTATCTATAAATTAACTTGGCTTGTGTTCCTTACTGTGTAGCTGTATTCAGTTCATAGAATGTGACATTCATCTATACTTTGAGACATATATGTTTGGAATTCCAGTATTGCCAAATTTGCCCTGACTCTGCCCTGTGATTGTGGCCATGTTCCCACTTGTCCTAGACAATTTTTGGAAAATCCAAGTGAACAGAAATGCAAGCAAAAGTAAATATTGCTTTCCCAAGAACCATGGATGACTTGCTATGAGATTGAAACACTGCTGCCAAAGCAGCACAACCTGTGCTGCTCATAGGAGAATTTACAGCTGGCATACAGGACTCCTTCCCAAGTCCACAGCAAAAAGCAGCTTAAAGCCTGATCCTGCAGGGCTTTCAGTGTAAATTTTTGTCTGCATCCTGCATTTCCAATGTGGGCATGTAATACACATCATAATTTCAATTTCCTCAGATTTCAATCAAATTTCAGAAAATAAAGTTTTAAGGAGCTGCAGTTCCTTACAGGTCTGATAACAATCTACAATGACAAGAGATGTTGAGAAAAGCTGTTATGAGAAATGAAGCCTTAAAGGAACCCATGCAATTTAATCTGTTGAGCAAATTCTCAACCATACCTGCTGAGGGCTCCTGTACAAGCCCACATCTTTATCAAAGTGTATCTGACAGTGTTGGGCAGAAGGGACCACAGGAGCTAGGTTATGAATCCTTTCCAAAGGAAGCAGGTCTGTAAGATTTTTTTGGTTGCTGGTGAGAGGGAAATATGTGCTCTGCCCACGCTGGTGGGCCTGAGAGTCAAGAGTTAAGCTGAGATTTAGCATTGGAAAGGAATTTGCAGCACAGCTTTCCCTGAGAATCAAAAGGCAGACAATTTCCCCAGCAATCCCCAAAACTGTGATGGGAGGTGCTAACCTACCAAAAGAGCAACTTGAAAAGTTCCTGGGACAAGATACAAACCCTTCAAGGGTACTTTTGTGTAGTATTGACTTTCCAGCCCATGAGCAGCTCCATCTTCTTCACTGTGTTTGCACCACAAAGTGCTCACTGACAGATTAGGGTGAGAGTGGAGAAGGCAACCCTGCCTGAGGGCACCCGGATGGGTGGCTAACAAAACACCTCTTAGCACGTTGAAATGGATACTTAGCAATGTAAAATGAGTGATTTTGCCTCATTTTCTGAATTCTGAGGGCCATATTCAAAGGTGGGATGGAGCATCCCAATGATATGAATTATTTGTAAACCCAGTACTGCTGTTTGAATACTTCACAGAGGCAGATTATTTTGTATTCCTCAGGTTCACGTGGAAGATCTCTTCTGCTGTCTCCTCTTCCCCTGTTGTGTGACCTTCTGTGCTAACCATTGTCTTTCTCTGTTTAATTAAATGTTCTAACCACTCTTTCCAGTTCTTGACATTGTTTTCTTTGCATAGAGCACCTCCTTTAGTTTCTTCTAAATCTGGAAAAAAGCAGATTATATCTGCTCTTTCACATCCCCCATCCCCTTCTATGCATGCAAAAAATAAAAATTTCACTTGCCCTCCTTTCAGCCATAGTCTCAGATTTTCTTTACCCCTTTTCTTATCCATGCAATTAGTGTTCTCTTATTGACTTTCATTCTTTCCATTTCAAGTTTTAGCCTCCTCTAGTTTAAAAAGAAAACCCTTTGCCATATATATATATATATATATATATATATATATCTCTAGTGTTCAAGTTGCATGTAGTTGAAACAATATCTGTTTCACTAAGCTGCTCCTGCTATTTCTCTAAATCACTGTAGACAGTATTTTTACCTAACCTGTCAGAGATGTTCCTCAAAGCAGTGCTCCCTATTTTGGCTTTCTCTATAGCTTCAGTTCTGGCCATTGTCCTCATTTCCCTGAATCATCCCCAGTGCTGTGGCCTTGCCTCCATGACAGCGTGGCTCTCCCATGCACCGTGGTGGGGAATCAGGACAGGCACATAGAGAATCATTTCTTGGGATCACTTTCCTGTTGTAAATGAGGTGTGTTGGTGGGTTAAATCAAATATGCTTCGTACAGTACTGCACAGATAGAATTAACTAATATGGGATTATTTCAGATCTCCTTGACATTTCCTTTGCCTTTTTCTCCTGCCTGGGATCACCCTCAGGATATTTTGTCTTCTGTGTATAATGATAGGCAGGATCTCTTAGGATCAGGCAAGAATGTCCTTTATAATTGCTTTTCTGCAAGATCATGAGTTGATAGAAGCTCATTTGGTTGGTACATGTGATTTGCTGCATTGTTGTAGGCTGTGTTTAATGTATTTGTATTAATTCATGATAACTTTCCATTATGTAAAATAACTGTTGAGGAAGGTGTGCACCAGAGCAACGGACACAAAACTCAGCTTCCAGCATCAGGAGAATTGGTGCAATAATGTCAGGAAAGTCTCACTTCAAGAGAATTAATCTGGTACAAAGCACCTGCCAGAGATAGCTTCAGTGAATAAAAGCACCCCTTAGATTTGGTGTGGCTGCTGCTGTTATGGAAAACTATTTATAGATCTCTTCAAGTATTGAAAGGGTGAAGACATTAAATAATCTTTGCAGTCTGTGTGCAGTAGGTCAATTTCTAACTCCATCTTAATGAAGGAACTGAGTCAGAGAGATGAGGTGTTTTGACAAAGGCTATTATGTCCTAAATGATTAAACATGCCAGTATTAGAACTCTAGAGCCCTTGGCTTCTAATTAGGGGGAAAAGGGGATGTTTACCAAGAAGTTCAAATATGTCATTGCTCACCCCCACCCCAGGCTGGAAAGCAAATTGAACGATTAAGAGAGAGAAAGAGAGTCACACTACATTCTATTGCAATAGGGGCTGCTAGTTTATGATGAAATTATACGAGAATTAAGTAATTTGATGCCCTACTGAAAATTTGGATGTGGAGACTGTGTTGTGTTTCTTATTCTAGACTTTGGCCATTAAAATAATAATTTGACATTTCAGGTTTGGTTCTTATAAGTTCTCCTTATGATTTGTTGAATAGGTGACTTGGAAATAATATGACATATTGGTTAAGTCCAGGGACCCTGACTCAGGGAACTTGGGAGCCACCAGCTCCTCAGGCTGCCCTGCAACAGTTTTGGCCCAGGCACCCCTCAATGGGATGTCCCTCTTCCTTTCTCTAGAAGTCAGGTCTGCACTGAGCTCTGGTCTCAGGGGCCTTTGAGGAGCAGTGAGTAAAGCTGCTGGGTACAGACTAGAGCTAAGTATTGAAAATATGTCTAAGGCCTGTAATACTTGGGGTTGGTTTTAATAGCACCTACAAATCATCCTGGCTGGCTGAGTGTGGAAGAACATCTCCTTTGCTAATGAATAAACACTTTTTACTGAGCTACTACTTGCAGATAACTTTCCAAAACCTTGTAGAGAGGGAATCAATCTCTACATTGATTCCTTGTAGATGCCAGTGCACTAGGAGTGAATATACAGGCACTGTATAGATCAGCACAATGAGCCCTTAATAAAACTACCCAAAATCCAACACAGCTGTAGTGGCCCCAAGTTAGTTTCCACTGTTGACTACTGGGTTTCTTTGTTTGCCACTTAAAATTAGTCTTGCGTGTCTTAGTTTTTCATACTAAAGAATCTCTAAATGCCTCATAAAATGGAGTTGTATAATAAATGTTGGTCAGAGAACATGCTGAAAGGCAAGCTGACTGAAATTAGTATTTTAGCAAGCCCTGCTGGGGCTGATATCCAGGCTGACTGCCCTTCTAGCTGTGATCACAATGCCCTCATGTTCTAGAAAGAAGAGAAGGCTACTCACTGACATGGCTCCAAGTCAATAACTGCTGAATTTCTTCACTTTCCTTGAAGCACAGGAAAACACAGGTGAAGAGAGAGAGCAGGCTAACCTGCTCAAAAAGTTTTTTTTGCCTTTTCAACCCTTCTTCACAAGAAGAACCATCAGGATAGCTTAGTGACAATCCTTAGGTCACTGAATACATATGGGTGTTTTTCAGAGAAGTTTGCAAAGTGAAAATAGTATGTTTAAAGCTAATTTCAATTTAATTTCAAAGGAGATACTTGAGTTGACTCACCTCCTGTTGTTTTTACTGAAAAATGTACCTGCATTGATTATACAAAGAAAGCCACCCCAATAAGCAGTCCACCAAATAATTCCTTTTTGATCCCCTAAAGCAGAGAAGCAGGAATTTTGCAGATAGACATTAATTTTCTGTAAGTATTTGCTATTCTCTTTACATTGGTACAACAGCAGGATCCAGTGTTATTTCTCAACAGCTCCCATTATTTCTCAGGACCTCCTCCGCTTCTTGCAGTGTTCCTCACAGGAGCATCTCTGACTTGGCTCTAGAACTAATGGCAGTAATACCTTGAGAATTTTAATGAAAAAAATGTGAACTGTGTAGCCCTTCTTAGTCTTTTTACACCAATACATGAAAAACATCATCCCTGCCACTTGTGTAGCTGTAAACAAAGTTATCAGATTAATCTTGCTGTGGTACTTTAAGCTGTAGCTTTACTTTGAAAAGATGCTCTTAAATCTATAGGCAATTAGCAGACGTAATACTGAATTTCTGAAGACTGCTTGCTTAAAAGCTTCTTATTGTTGGCATCCTCTAATGTGGGAGAACGTGGTACCTGCAGAGCACTGTAGGAAATGTAGAGCACCTCTGACAAACCTAATGCTCTTTGCACTGTCTGATATCGAGTTTCAGTTGTATTTTGGAAATGTCAGACATATTTCCTTTTCAGCAGGGACTTTGTTAATAAATTTTGAACTTAGCGAATGACAGTACAGAGAATAGAATTCTTTCAGCATGCAGAAGGAAATAAAGTGGTATAAACTGCATTTCAATTTCTTTCACTTTACATTACTCAAATATATTTAGGATTTCTTTTTGTTTTCCAGAAACTGGCCTATTCAAAGGAGGCAATGGGCAGGTGAGTATCTGTGTTCTCCTTGCATTTTATTCTCTCTGGAGATAACAACGGGGCTGAGCTGTGACATTTTGTAACCTTTTCTCTCTTTTTCTTGTCAGTTCCTGTGCTGATTGGTCATGTGGGTAAGTAATTTTCCCTTTCTAAAGGCTAGTGGTAGTTCCTTTCTCTGGTTCTTGCTGCTGCTGGCATTGATTGGTGTACTGAAGATGGACAGCATTCACCTTTGTGCAAAATACGTACAGAAAAGTGTGGTGGAGAAATCTGGTGGTTCTTGCATGTGAACCTCTGTCCTGGCGTGGTTGGCATGCTCAAAATATCCCAGCCAATCTGAGGCTTGTACTTCTGCTTAAGTATGTCATCTCCTTGTTGGCTGTCAGGCACAGACCCAGGCTATTTACCTGAAGAGGTTTAGTGGGGGAAATCTATTCTGGGAAGGAGGTGTGTCCATAGTTACTTGTGTTAGTGTTCTGGTTCTCTTGAAAATCCTTCCCAAAGGCTTTCAGGTAGTCCTGGTCATCATTACAGAAACAAAAAGAAACTGGAATATTTTGAAATGCTATTTTGAAAGACTTTCAGGAGATGTGTTCCATAAACAGGTACAAGGGAACTGGCTGTTTGGGCTCCACTTCTAACAAGGCATTGAAACTGGAAACTGATTTGTGGCATCTTTGTAGCAAAGCAAACCTGAACTTAACCTTTATTGTCATATCTTTTATTGAATTCAAAACAAGTTCAAATTATTATTGCTCCACTGCTACTCAGAACATAATCTAAGCTGTTATTTTTAGGGTAATTCAAACCCAGACAATCTGGTGCTGAACTCCTCTGAAAAACTGGCAGGTTCAATTCTCTGCTTTACAGGACACATAAAGCTATGCTAAATATGAGTAATTAAAGTACCAGGAAGAGTAATCATTTAGAAGACTTCTTAGAAAAGCCTCCAACTTCTCAAATCAGGTATCCTCATTGTGATTGCACAATCATAGCATAAGTTAAAATTTATAATGTGAGCTGATAATGGCAAATGTATTTCCTGAAAGGTTGGTTTTTCTCAGTCCTGTGGAGCTGAGTGTTCCTTTGTCAAGAGCACTCCCTGAAGCCTCCAGGTCAGCAGGGTAGTGTCCATCTGTTCTGAAGAAGTTTGAGTTTGAAAACCTACTGCATCCCTCTGTGTGATCATTTAGGAAACCTAGTAAATGTAGAGATACATGAGAAGAATTGGAGTCAATGTATCTAGAGTCTGCATGTACTGGTCTAAGCAGAGGAACAGTGCAAAAAGACCAGCTTTTGATTGAAAGGTGCATCAGAGTGATAAATGTTGTACTTGTCCAAAAGCCATCCTATGAATTGTTTAATGGCAACATTAAAGGGGTTCCAGGAGACAAATGGCAAACTTTGCCAAACTCAGTTCACCATGGGGCTGTGCTGCATCTGTCTCAAAAATACACTGCTTTTATTTCAGTATGTATTGCTTCAGATTGTTTATAGCTTATAGCTTCAGATTGGGATCCTTGTTATTGCCATCAGTTTAAACTTTGGGTTTACAGTATCTTTTCTTCTATAATTTGTTGATGTCTTGTGCTTGGAAATTGTAGTGTTTTATAGCATAAAGAGGGTGATAGAGGACCTAAGCAGTGACAAACAGGTAGACTTGCCCTGGGTAATGGAAAATCAGGAGAAATTAGTAGAAATAATTTTTTACATTATAAAATCCAAACTTACTCTAAGACCATTCTGGACATCTTAGAGCATTTATGGTTTAAGATGTGAAGTTTGTAAGCCAGAGTCCTATAAAACACAAAGCTATGATTTTCTGTCATGGGTAGAAGATATCTAACTCCAGATGTCTTGTCCCATCTCAATAATGCCAACAGCCAACTTTATTCCCTGAAAAATTACCCACACCTCCCAGTAAAGATCAGAATAAATGTTCTTCTAAAAATATTCTGTAAGAAATTTGTATAAGTACCCAACCCAGGACCACCATCAGCCTCTAATGTGCAGGATGGTAAATCCAATGTACAGTCCTTCCTGCAGACAGGAAAAGTGAGTGCAATTCTACCCTCTCCTGGGCATTGCTGTTCTCACCTGCTGACCCAATTGTGCAGAGAGAGGCTGGTTCAGTGCAGGGCAGTGCTAGGATCTGAGCATTGTCACCCAGCTGTGTCAGAATGGACAACTGTTCTGGTCTTGTCTTGAGGGAAGGCAGGACTGTCCTCAGTATGTAGATGAGACGTTCAGGTGAGTTTCCCACACTGCCAGGGAAGAGCAGGCTTCTCCAGATGGTGCCTTGAAGTGAGGGTCTAGCTGAAGTTTCTGATGTGTCCTGTGGTGAGATCCAGTGTCTCTGATGACTGTGCAGAAGCAGCCATTTCACTTTGGAGGCCTGGCACTGGGTATATTTCTCTGTGTATTTTCCCACTGATAACAAGAGAAATTTTGCCATAGGTTCTAGAGCATAGCCTTCACACAAGAAACTATTCCATAAGCTTTGACCAATCTCTTTTCTGTGAAACATTTTTTTTTCTTTGAAACTATTCATTAATTTGGGGTTGATCTGGAATGGAAGACAGGCCCTTGATATCTGTTAGTTATTTTAACTATACTACCTCTCTAAATCAAATCAAAACTGTGCTGAAAGCTGTAAACAGCTGTAGAATAGAAACTGTGCCTTGAGTAGTTTGCTACAACTCATACAATCCTACCTTGATGTCAATATGGTGTCCCCCTCCAGCTGGAAAAAGCTGACTTCATCTAGTTAAATGCTGGGATAGTTTTAAAGCAGCCTATGGAATTGTGCCTTGTGCTCTCGTGGTTTAGTTCCTGGAATAACTCCCAATCCGGCATTACTGACATTGGCGTAACAGCGGGATGGAGGTTTGTTCCCGTAAGGTTTAGAGCATGCATTCACGTAGGTTAAATGCCCAGCTAGCCTGGCCTTTCAGGAACTGAGGATTAAACTAAGTACCACCAAGGAGAAAGCCTCAAAAGGAAAAGCAATATATGGGACACAATCCACATGTGTACACAGCAGCACAGCTGACATTGTAGACTTTTTGCCCCAGGTGGAAGTGTCAGAGCACTACATCAGCTGATTGCTTTATTCAGTAGGCCACTGGCACTTCACACTATGAAGTTCTATCTCTTAATATTGGAGTCTGTCTCTTGACAACAGGACAGTTCTTTTGTCTGATTCCTGGGGGATCAAAAGCCAGATCTTGAGAATCAGCTGCAAGCAAAAAAGTAACACAAAATTGTTGCAGTAGAAAACAAGAACTTTCATGTCATAGCCTTGCTTGAGTGCTGTATGCACAACAGCATACTGAGGAAAAGATAAAGAGGATAGGATAAATGAAAACGAGGAATGTAACACACTACTTTTTCACTTCATCGTGAGCATTTTTAATGTAAAATGAAATATGTAGAGGCACCTGTCCTTTCTGATGGTACTTGCTGATTCTAACCTCACTGAAATTTGTTGCAGTAAATCTTGTCCAGACCTCCTGTGTTCTGTCCATGTTCTCTACCTTGGCAAATCTGGAATCCATATTTTATCAGCTGTGGTAGCAATGGATGATGATGTATCAATTTGGCTTTTGCACTATTTATCTAAATGTGCTTTATGAAAGAGTAAGAAGTTTGTCTTCTATGCTGGGATCATTTCTTTAGTTCAGCAGTTCTGTCTGCAGTGATGTAGAAACCTACCTGAGTTTCTCTACTGTTTGCATGTGGACTTGGCAGTGATATTCCTTATTTCAGACATTTTTTTATCATCTGCACAGCTTTACCACATGTGAAGAGTTCCACACTGTTCCTTTTCAGTTTTATATTTTCTTTTGTGCTCCCTACTGTCTGGGAGAAGGATGAAAGGTTTGTCCTATTTTAATTAGAACCAAAAGAGATGAAAATTCAAGAACTACCTAAATGAAGATTAAGATAAATGCATGAAAATAGTAAAAGGAAGAGAATCTGAATACAAGGCTTTGTCTTGCATTCTGAAATTGCATAAAAATACTTCCTAAATTCTGTGCTAGTGTGATTAAAATGAATTTAAAAATGAGAAAATCAGACCATAATTTTTTCTCACCTTTGTGCAACATGAGAATTGAAGTAATATTGTTCAAGAAAAAGAAAAGCTTGACATAGCCAGTTAGACTTTAGAACATTCAAACTGACCAACAATCTTATAAATAATGGTTAAACTGGTGGATGCCCAGAACATGTAATACAAATTTGAAGATATTAGTTTATTCAACCACAGAGTTGGGTTTGTCTTAAACCTTGAAGAGAAATGTAGAGAAAAATCTAACTAGTACCTTCATAGAACTTCATGGAGAGCTGTGAAATGGTATCACTGATGGCCCATTTGACACGTCCAGAGTGTTGCTTCTCCTTAATAACACAGTATGGCTGCACATAAAGAACCAGTTCAGGCCTCTGAATCAGTGGAACTCTGTTTATGCTTTGGTGGACTGGAACTTGTCATGTCTTTTGACATGACTGATGTCACACAGAAGTACATACCATGGGCCTTGACAAAAAGAGGAATGTAGGCTGTATTTGTGAGCTGTGATTGCTGCGTTAATATGTATAGGCTGTCCATAAGCACTGTTTGCTTCAGATCAGTTTCCTTGGCCCTTATGGATCTTTTCTTACACCTGCCCAGATCCTGGTGTCTAACAGAGCTGTGTGATCTGAAACCACTTGTTTCTGCAAGGAAACACAAGTGCAGTGTTGTTTGTTCTGGTGCTTAGACATCTGCTTGTCCATATTCCTTCCTGCCTCTCCATACATATGTGTATGTTTTTATATTTTGCCTACTGCTCAGCCAAGATGATCCAGGGAATCATTCATGCAGGTAGGACAATGGAAATTACATTTCATGTGTCTGTGTCTCAAAGTCACAATAAGCTCCTGTTGGAATACAGTCCCTCTACCTGGAGTGGCTTGCTTGTATAGGTAGAATTAAAAATCGAGTGTGGGCCTTGGATTAATCCTGGGGCAAAACCATAAAAACTCCTGTGTATTTTAAGTGGTGCAAGTGAGTGCAAATTTGAATCTGTGTTTACCTTGAAAAGTGATGTGTTCAGATGTGTTCCAGTATATGCATTGCCATGTGCATTTTGAGTGACTTCATTAGAGGTGCCCAGTACAATTGATGCATTTTTAGGTGATCAATAAAGTAGGCATTTGAAAAATGTTAAGGGGAAGTAGAAGGCAAAAAGAAAGCAAACTTCATTGTTCTGGTAAGGCAATGAAAAAACAATGTTGTGCGTAAAGTGAGCTTGGTTACAGCATAGTGTCCTTAAAACTATATTTTCATCCTCTTGAAAAAAAGTGGTAGCTGATCATTTGACCAAATTTGGTGCTTGGCTGGTTTGGTTAGATTTATAAGGGTTTTAGTAGGTGATGTTTAAGTGCTTGGTTTTTAATTTTCAGCCAGCTGTGCGCTGGAATTCTGTCAGAAAATTTGGTAGCTCCTGAGGGCTTGTATTTAAAAGCTGGTAAGAATATATTACCTGGCCTTGACAAAGAGTGTAGTCTTTGTTGACAAAGAGTTGTTGCTTAAGGAGCCGGGTTTGCTTAACTTAACTCTTAACACAACCTTAACTCTCCCCTTGACACTGGCCTTACTCTCACCTCACATTTCTGCGCTATCCTGGTTGCCCCAAGGCCTGGCTTGGGTTGTGGTTGTCACCATGAGGCTAAACCAGTGCCTAAAGTGACACTTGTGACAGAAGCACCTTGTTGGAGAGCTGCCATTTGTTGGGTCAGTGACAGTGAAAGTCCTCTTGGACTTTTGAAACTTGGAGAACTCACTTTGATGTGTCTGTGACCAGTAATCTGACCTAGAAGTAGATATTGAGAAAGATATTAGGCTTTTCCATTTGTAAACTGCTCCTCTTTTGAAAGTGTGTGATTAATGCCACAGCATGTTTTTTGGGGTTTCTTGTCCACTTTGAGGATTTTTCCTTTAAAAGCTCAAGCAACTTAGTTCAGGGGGCTCCTGTCTGGGTGGGTCTGGGGCTGCCCTGGGGTGGTTCCAGACAGCTTTGATGGGCAGGGCTGAGCCCTACACTGGGGGCAGTGGCAGCTCAGGGAAAGCCTGTGTGAGAACAGGCAAAAACATGGCACAGGGAGAGGAAGAGGGAGCAAAGAGAATGAGATACAGTGGTGTGTGGAATGCCAAGGCCAAAGGCACCACACCATGGCAAATCATGTATTCCCTGCAGCTGAGGGAGGACTCAGACTGGAACAAGCAGACCTTTCCTGAAGGAACTGCTGCCCCTGCAGAGTGTGCACTGGGTAGAGGAGTCCAGAGTGAAGTTGAGCCTGGGAAAGGGTGAAAAGAAGTGGTGTTTTAATGTTAGTCTACTTTTCACTACCCAAATGTACTCAAATATGTAATAAATTAGTTTTCCCTGAGCGGAGTCTGATTTTTCCCGTGGAAGTAATTGGTGAATGATCTTCCTGGCGTTATTTCAACCAAGAAGCTTTTCATCATATTTCCTCCCATCTTATGGAGATGGAGGGAGTGAGAGAGTGGCTGGGTGGGTGTTTGGCCCTTGGCCAAGGCCAACCCACCTCAGAACTGGGATCTCAGTTGGTCAAATAGTGATTTTGGTCCTTTTGAGATGCCCTGAGTTGCAGCACAGGTGTGAAGGGACAATGTGGGATGTGGCAGGGACAATGTGAGATGCATGGGTGACCTGTGCCTTGTGGGGCAGTAGCTGGAGTACAGGAGTGCCTGGAGGCCCCTCAAAGGATACTGGGCACCAACCTGTGGCCACCTGGATCAGGTCCCACGAGTCTCAGGTTGGGATCGGGGCTTCCCACAGCAAATCATGTGTGTGGTTGTCTTCTTCTTTAGAAAAGGGGGAGGATACAAGACTCATCTAATGGCTAGATTTAAACAGACCAGAACATTAAAAATCCCGTAGCAGAGTTTTTACTATTCATCACTTTCCTTTTGATGAGTTTCTATTCTGACCCTAGTTACACTGAACAGTTTGTAAGAAATAAAATCCTGAAGTGGTTCACCTCTCCCGAAAAGTAGAGTCATTCTTGCTTCTGAACATTAAACATGATGCACTAAAATGCTGTGATGCTGTAATTTGGTGACGCTCTGTTATAAATGTAATATACTTCCTATTGAAACTGGTAAAAGAGGCATCTTGAACTTAGGTGAAGTTAATTGGAAAATGTTTCATCAGACCAATTAATAGTTCAGCAATAGTTTTTATTGCAGTTCTAAGATGACAAATGAGTAAAGAAACTAAATCCCTCCAAAACATAACCAGCATTCTCAAGAAAATTTTCTTAAAAGAGGCTATCTTGTCTAAATTATGCTTTTTAGTAAAATTTTCCAGTTTTGGAAATGATTCAAAGATTTACTTGGCAAACTCAGAAGCAGTCTTGCACTGTGCTGGCTGAAAACAGGTACCAGTGTCCATGAGGTGGAAGCAGGCACAACTGCACTTCAAAGCTTGCATGGAGTTCATTGATTTTATTTGTGCAAGAGAATACATGAAGGTACTGTTTAAATTCTTGAATAAGTATTTTCTGATTTTTTCATGTAGAAGATTGTATTTTTTGTTAATATTTTAGAATTGATGTGGAGATCTCACCCTGTCAGTTTAACATTCCCTGAACTATGTTTTGGTATAGTTAATTATTTTGTGGAGGATTGACTGTGCCTTCTGGGATCTGCAGAATGTAACTGTGAGTCTGGTTGTCTGGCTGGTGCTGGAAGCCTTTTTTGGAGTAACACAAAGACTGACTATACAGCCTGAAGGAGGAAAGATATCAACTTTGAGTGGAGTTTTGCTTGAGGATAGGATGGACTGCAAGACCAGTGGTAGAGTATGGGAATCATAAAACAAACCTGGCAAGGCCAGGAAGCATGGCTGACATTGCATATATTGCTGCATATACTCACTGCAATGGGTGTTTCATGGCACAAGTATGATCACCAATAAAAAAGGGATCCTTTAGAAGTGAGAGAAATGTCTCAATACAATGAACTTCAGTAATGTTCATGTTCAGTTTCTCCCCAGCAGTTAAACCTCCAGTCTTACCACTTGTGCTGTATATTTTAACAATATGGCCAACTCAAAAAATAATTTTCCCTTCATCCAGGAAAACTTGTTTCTGTCAGAGCATGTCTCCCACTCTTGGTAACTTGACAGTTTGCTCCAGGCTTTTACAGAATTGGCTCCAGGCAGCTTGGGTTTACTGTAAGAGTTGCCACAGCTGTTCATTTTTCTTCTGGCTGACAGTCTTCATGTGATTGTTCTTCTTTTCACATCTGGCCCAGAGTCGCTTTATATGCGTGTGTGAATCCCATAACTGGGTTTGGAAACTGATGTGTTTTAAAGATTTCCAAACAAGAAGAGTAAAATTAATTATGGAAAGAACCCATCTTCTTGCAGTGATTTCAGTGCAGTTATGGTGTTTTAGTGCACTGGGGGAGGATTTTAAAAACTGAGTGGTTTATAGGGTATTACCAGTTATCTTTGCAGTTTATCTCTTTGCATTTTCTTTCTTTACAGAACTAGAAGGCAAAATGTATTTTTGTATGGGACTCCAGGTCATTTGGGATATAAGAGGCTTAACAACAGAGACACACATGATGTGTTGTACAATGCAAGTGACCCAAAATCTAAGTTGCAAAATATAACTGAAATACCCTTAAGTCTAATTTTAATGAAGTTATGAGCAAAATAGAGCCATGAAAAATTTCTTCTGCACATGTGCTTCTTGGTGTGGTATCAGAATCACAGGAATATCAAAACCTACTACATTTCTCTTACCATATCCAGCTTCAATTTCTGATTTTTTTTATCTAGTGGGACTCCTACTCCACCTTCGGATGCTGATGTTACCACACTGAGAGGTTAGTTTTTATCTAACTTCTGTTAAGGCTGATTCTGAATTACCAGAAAATTGAGGAATTCATGTGTTAGGATTTCAGAAAGAGCTCTGAATTTTCACACCTCTCTAATGCCATTTGTAATCTGGAGATCATGTTATGTGCTGACATTTTTTTATTTCATGAATCATGAAAATCCTACTCAAGAAATTAGTTCTGTGCCAGTTTTACTGCACCTAAGGTCATGTTTCCAAAAATACATCTGCTTAGCAGAATGTCAGCATCTTATAGTGATTGATGTATTTGATACTTTTCCTCAGGCTTTTCATGTGTCTCCTATGCTTTTGCTGTCATGATGATGGGAATAGGAATCAAATTTGACTATTGGTTTATGCTTGCTGAACTGCTTCTGTGGGTGTATAGAAAAAGAAAAACAACAAACAAACCCAAACAAAATAACACTGCTCTCTTTCAAACTCAGATGCAGCTGCCAATGTTCCTCCCCCTCATGAGGTCTCCATCGAGAGTCCTGCAGGTGACACCATCCATGAGCGTGACAATGTGGACACCACTGTGAGTGGGTTTCTTTTCATTTGGTCCAACATGATATTGTTTATGGTCATTTACACTTTAGTAGCAATTAAAGGTGTTGTTAATATGGTGTGTTAACACAAACTAGGATTTCCTAGTTTTCTTGGTTCTAAAATTAAAGAGCCAGACACGGTTAAGGGATAAAGAGTTTTTTACCTCAGTATTTAATAAGGATTCTTATGGTGCATCAATTTGCCAAGGTGGAATACTCTGAAATGCACACCCATGGTAGAGCACATATACAATCTTACAGACCTTGCAAATTAATATATCAACAAGGATGTTCCTTGTTGGCTTGAATGAATAGTGTGACATCCCCCTATCCCCAAGTGTTCTCCTCTAGATGGGCCTTAATCCTGATCTACAGGATGTGTTCTAGAGGGGGCCTTGGTTTCTCAAGATAGTGTAAGGCTTTCTGGACTCCAGCTGTGAGTCCTTGAAAGTGTTTGGTCTCCTGGCCTAACAGAATACCAGGACTATGCTAAGGTATCAGACTTAAGAAATTAAAAGTATGCACACTAAGGGTACTGAGAATGCATAAGAGGTATGTTAAAAAAAAAAAGGCAGAAAATCATCACAGCATCAATAAAATCGGGTGTGAATTTCTAAAGTTTTAAGACATTTTCTAAAGTTTTAAGACATTTTTTTCCATTTGGAGCGGCTTTGAAATACCTCCTCCCCCACAGTTGGAGATAATATATCAGTTGAACTATCAGGTGAGGATTTTGCTAGTGTCATAGGACTAGAGAGGGAATGCCTAGTGGCCCTGAAAGCTCCAAGAAGAGTGTGGAACACTATTATTCCTATGGAAGCACAATATTCCTTAGGTTGCTGTAGTAGAGTTTCAAGGGTCTGTGGAGTACAATTGTGTAGGACAGGGGAGAGGTGACCTGGACAGCCTTGAAGACTCTGATATGCTGCTCTTTTTCCTCCGTTGATGTAGGTGAACTTGTATTTAACATCTTACAAGCTACTCGTTCTGTGATATTTAACCAAAGCTCACAACACAGGGAAGTCTAGACCCCATATTTAAAACATCTCTCTAGAAGTGAGCTGACCACCACATAGGTCCCAGGGCAGTATTTGCTTCTAGGAAACAGGTCCTCCAGATGAAATTTTAATTCCACACTCTAGAATCCAATTGCAGTATTCATGGGCCAACATGACCGAAGAAAATTTTGTAAACCAGTGTAATCAATCAGCTGGCTTTTTTTTTTTTTCTTATAAAAATGAAGCTCTCAGTGGATCACAGAGGAGCTTACAAAGTTTCACATGCTGATTTATTGTGCTGGGATTAACTGGGCCATACTGTTCAATAACCTAGTGTGGCCCTGGAACAAAGTTGAACCAAACTGTGCTTTCTTCTAGAGCTTTCAGTGCGGACTGGAGCTCTGATGTTGGAATAAATACAGAATATGGAACAGACAGCTTCTGACTCAAGTGCAGGGTCTGGCCTTATGTTATGTACCAAGAACACTTGTGGTTTGGTCCCAACAACAGCATTATTCTTCTTTTGAAACAGAACTGCCTGGAATATTTCTGCTGGAGCAGAGAATAGGACCACTCAGTAAATGGGAAAGGAACCAGAATTAGATTGCTGCTGCTACAGCATTTTTACTCTGTACAGTTACATCCCACCTCATTGTTCTTAGCAGCCAAAATGCATTGTTGATTATAAGGCCAAGAGTGAGCAAAGATCATCTTCTGCACTTTGTATGCTGACTATACCAGGTTTTGGGGGGCTGATAAATTATTTAAACTACACGGTGTTGCAAACAGCCAAATCATAGCACTATATATATATGCCTGCTAAATGTGGATCTCTCAAATGCTAACTAACTTTAAGTAATGTACCAGTCCTTATGGTCTTTGGGCAGAGTTATCCAGTGAAAAAGGAATGTGAGGGGCTGGAAAGAGAATTTAACGAAAAAAATTTAGAGGGTTCCTAAACAATGTAGAAGTTGCTCACTGATGGCAGATAAATTTTCTGGAGAAAGTTTTTTCCATTTCCTGCTTGATGCCTAACTTAAGACTGCAGCTTCATTGAAAAAATCTGGTTTTCTGGCTCTCTATTTTTCCTTTTTAATAGGAAAAAACAAAAAAATATGTATGTAAATAGTCAAAGACAAAACCTCTAGCAAAAGACATTTGGCTAAAGTTAACAAGCCAGCCTTCTCTTCCCTCCCAGACAAATCTCTATTAAAAAAAAAATAAATTTCTGATGTCTTTCAGTATACCACAAGGAATAGTATGCTATTTTAAAAATACTAGGGAAGTAAGCAGAAAACATGCTCAGTCATTCAAATTGGATTAAAACTTGGCATTCACTGCTGCCTGTGGCAGCCATGATAGCTCCATGCATCCCTGATGCACTGCAGAGCCACTGCTCTGGGGCTTTTTGAAATAAATACAAAAATGAGTAGACATTTTTGTAGACAGAGCAGTTGAAGCCCACTGCTTTAGCTCAGCAGAGCTCAGAGCTCCCATTCCCAGTGCCCACTGTATATTTGGGGGGATCCTTCACCTCCTGAGATGGAACAACACAGAGTGTTATTCCAAAGGCAGAACTTGGCAAAGGGAGCTTGTCTTCCAGCTGGAAGAGTGCGTAGGAGCCTTGTGATAAATGAGTAAATTTTGGGTAAATCAGCCTACACTGGCTGGGCTCAAATGAGATGTTTGAGTAGCCATGGTTGCACTTTAAATTGCTTCATGAACATCCCACGCATCTGTATTTCACTTTGTACCTGAGGTCAATGAGATGGATTTACACTAAAGGTGTCCAAATGGAAAACAGTATTATCTTCAATATTTGAATTCTCAGGAAGTGCTCTTGCTTAATAAACTTCCTTATTAGTGCTGCCTCTGTCCCTGAGGCTTCACAAGCACTCCATGTTCGTGCCAGGCAAACAAGTGTGCTGGTGGCTCCAGCAATGCCCATGCTGTGCTCTGGACTGCAGCATTCACCTGCCATTAAGTGTGTCTCTTCCTTCCCTTCCAGATCAATAATGAGATAAAGAAGCAGGATGAGAAGATAGTCAGACCTGTAACTGAGCAGATGATTGAGTTCAACATTTTGATTGTTGGTGAACAGTACAGTGAGGAGCTGAAGGACCCATCTGCTGCTGAGTATCAACTGCTGTCTGAACGATTCATTTCTCAGGTGATTCCCTTCCCTAACTCCATTTTTCCTTTTGCTGGCTCTGCAAAGCAATAGCAGCAAAAAGCATCTGTGTCAGGGCTGCTGATTTTTGTCTTCCTATGGTTTCCAGTATTTGGGTTTGTTTTTTTTGTCCATGATGGTGGTAATTATATTGCCATCATATTTTGGGAGCTGGGTGTGTGTCTGCCTTTTCTCTTTGGAGAGGCATCTAAGTTGTCATATGGCTGCTTATCATGGACCTTATCTTTTCTCTAGCTTTGCTTCCTTCCTAGCCCCATTTAGTTTGGGTTGGTTTTCTGAATCCTTTTTACTGGGCCTAACTCTGTGCCAGATCCTGTGCCAAATGGGAAAGAAATGTATTCTTCACTGCAGCCAAAAAGCATCACCATGACTTTCACAAGTTGCTAGCATAGGCTAGACATCTTAGTTTTCCTAGTTGTGAGTCCCAGTAGCAATGCCATGGTATGTGTGTGTGTAAAAAATGTTGGATGGGACAGAGTCCATCTTGGCACCATGGATATCCCACTCCTTTGATCCCTTGCCTGGTTTTCTCTGAGTTTGAATAAAGAAGTCTTGAAAAAAAAGTCAGCAGCACTGTGATTGTTTAAGTCTCACCAGAGACAGTTTAAAAATAGGGAGATGGGGGAGGGGAACAAGAATTTACAGAGTAAAAAATAATCCTCAACTGGCAAGGATCTTTGGAAGCTAAAAAATTTTCTAAACCAGCATGAACTTTCAGTATTCTCTGTCTTGGTTTTGTCTCCTGTAGCACAGTTGATTATCTTGGCAGTCTCTTTCCATTTCTCCCTTTGGAATGTTTCTATGCAGTTCTTGGGGAACGCTGGATGTTGTTCTTCATACTTTTTATTTCCCCTTTTTCTAATAACGAAACGATGTCACCAAAACTACTCTTCCATAAAGAAAGGAATATTTAACTGTTTTTCACCTATTAGATATGACAGCTCAGATACATTTTTGGACAATGTTAGAAACACTTCCTAATTTTTTACCACATGAGCAGAAGTGAACAGAATCTCTGTTAATTTTTTTGTTTTTCTGTCAAAATAGATTAAAAGTGTATTTGAAGGACTACCTGGATACAAAAGCATCCATATCCTGGATTACAGGTAAAAAGACCCTGATGCATATATGGTGATTGAACCTGATCATGTAGGATGGTGCAATGAGCTGACACGATGCTTGGCAGGATGTCAGGCGTGTGTGTGGGAACTCCTGGGATGTATTAACTGACTGCTCTCATATTTGGTACCTCCATATATGCAACTGAAATAGAAATACAGAACTGATTTTTTTCCTTCTGGCATTCTTCCCATGAAATGCTTGCTGTGATTTTAAGACAAGGCATTATCATTCAAGATTCTATCCTAAAATGAAAAGATATATTAGTATCTACTACTTCTAATCTATCCAAGTATTAAACAGGGAAGGACATAGACATCCTTTTGGAAAAAAAGTGGTGTATTTAGATTTCTTTTTCAAATTCTGAATGTTAATTTGGGATGGCTCTAAAGGTTAGTGTTTAGGATATGTAAAGGCCTCTCACTCTTGGATCAAAAAAAGAGGTGGGGGATAGTTTGATAAATGATGTTGAATGTTTTAACTCTCTGTATTCCGAGAAATATACTTTTAAATCCATTTGTGCTTCAAAGTGACATTTAAAATTAATTTGTTAAGTTAATGAATCAAATGTAAAATGTCTGGCTTGGAGTACAGACATTACCCAAATTGTAATTTTTCTTGAATGGACTGGATACAACTTTCAGAATCTAATGAGTGTTTTCATGAGTTAATTTAAATTGTGTTTTCTTTGAGACTGTAAGCTGTATTTCTTAGAATTTATTGTCTGGACTATTTTAATTAGCATACATGTAGGTAACAAAGCAACGGTAGTGAGAGAGGTCTTGTGGTTGGAACCCTAGGCTACATCCTGTTTTCAGCCTGGAAGGTAGCAAAACCTTCCATCTTTGTATTTGCAGTCCAGTAGGTTTGCAAGCACTAGATTCATTTGAGAAGACAAATAAAAGGCTGATATTTCTGGCAAAATCTGCTCTCTGCTGTGCATGACAAAAACCCACTGGTTGTAAGTTAAACCTTTAGGTAGAATAAGTGAACCTTGATCTTCTTGATACTGACAGCAATTTACCTGCATTATTTACAATAATCTGAGATGGCTCTGCTCTGCTGATTCCTTGGGATCAATAGAAAATATCTCAGTTCACTAAAAGCAGAACAATTTGTTATTTGTTATTTGTAGCTGAATAACTATGAGTAACTATGCAACTAAAAAGGATTTTCCTGTATGTGTTTTCAAATGGTTATGCTCTATAGAATACCAAAGCAAATGTGTTAAATTTTTAATACTTAAAGGAAGTTATGACATTAATTTAATGAGTTCTGCTGTTCTGTTTTGTTTTTACAATCAGCCCTTCCGAGGAAGACAGGTAAAGACAACTTTTTAATAGATATTATCATAATACAGATGGGAAAAACATGTTTGGCTGGAGGGCATTGTTTTTTGGGATTTGTATTTTAGTTATTTAACATAAATATTGTGAGAGAAGGTTCTACCTGAAACTGCAAGTAACAGATCTGTTTCAATTAAGAATAAACCTAATTTGCTTATTTAAGTCATAATGAGAAAAAAAAATCCCTCAGGAAAAATCATTCTAAACACAAGTCAGCTACTGGAGTAACTTGTGTATAAGAATCTCTTTTATGAAGAAAACAAGATTGCTGAACAATGACTCAAAGTCTTCATACTTTGCAGCAGAGTCTTGAATAGATATGGGATTATTATTATTACTGAAATTGAAGTAGATAAGTACCCCACAGTTCTCCAGCAAAGGCTGTTGGCTTAGCTTCAAGGCCAGAGGTGCTGCAGATCTTAGCAGAACTTTAATAAATATTCTTTAGCAGAACATGGGATTAGTCTGGACTTGTTTTCCATCAGACATATGCAAGTGAGGAATCCAGAATTTTCCTTCTTTAGTATGTTAAGAATGTCACAAGACAGACAAAGAACTGCAGCCTTAATTTACTAAATGTATTAATTTGTTCTCTGTGTGTCTCAGCATAGCCAGTTTCCATGAACAAGTTTAAAGAGAATGAGCATTCTAATTTTTCAAAAAAGGTTAGAAACACAAATCTCTTTACAAACTATATGCAACTGTTCACAAGGGCTATGTTCCAGGCACCAGATGGTCAACCCTTTCCAGAAAGAGGATGGTGTTTAGTTATTTACTAGGCATTGTGAATGGCAGCACAGTTGTATTCAACCTAAATGTTATGTTTGAGGAGCACACTCTGTTCCATCTTTCCTGTGCCTTTTCACTACTGTTGTCCTTTTTAATCTCCTCTGCTGACAGTCAGTGCCCATGGTGAGCCTATGGTGGGCTCATGTCAATGATAGAGCCAGCAGCAAAACCCCAGGCTCCTGGGTTTAGTCAGTGTGTTTGTGAATTTTCTCTGTTGTATCTGGAACTGGGATTTTAAAGACTTATCTGAACAGAGACATTGTTTTAGAGATCCAATCCAGCTCTGTGGAATCAGGAGAACCTGCATTCAGAGCACATGTTTCTAATGCTTCAGAGGTTACTTAATTTTTCTTGCTGCGCTCTGACTACAGCCAAAATGTGCTGTATCTTGTAAAGTTCCCTTGTGCTTATGCCCAGTGTATGGTAAATCTGATTGCAGCCTAATCTGTTGTGTGGAAAAGGACATCCAGATGTATTAAGGAAATGAAAATTAAGAAAATGGAGAGAGAGGAGGAAAATGGAGGAGAGTTAATATTAAAAAAAAACCCTAAAATGTACACAGATACAAAACTGAATTATAGAATACATGATCAAATGAGTCTAGATAAATTTTCCCAATTTGATGAATTAAATACTATTTGATTGCCATTAAAAACATTCTTTCAAGCAGGTTAACATTGTACAGTGACAGAGATTAGGGGTCTCACTTGCTACTATAGATTGTAATATGTTTTTGTGTATATTTTCATACCTCAGAGCCTTTCCTATTACTGGTATGATCTTAAAATCACTACTCTCACCACTGCATGCTGATGGACCCACTAATAATGCTTGCAGAAAGTCAGTGTTTTGGTCTGCTTGTGGTCTGTCTGCCATTCACTAGTAGAAATGTGGGAGTGGGACCAGACCAGATGTCAGTTTTGGGTAGCATTTCCCTTGAGAACTTTGTGAAAAGAATCAAGTCGTTTTTATTCATCCTTTAAAGCTGTGTATTTTTATATTAAGAAGGGTATTGACATGGGCCCTTGTGAAAAATATATAGTGATTGTTTGCTTAGGAAAACCTTGAATTTCTCATCTGTATTCTTTATCTTTTTACAATGGAAGTGGGGTGGAAGTTCACTATGCTGTCACATTTGATGGAAAAGCCATCAGCAATGCCACCTGGGACTTGATTAACCTTCATTCAAACAAGGTGGAGGACAACTCCTTCATGGGCATAGAGGATAATCCAACAGTTGTGTACACCATCAGTGATTTCCGAGATTATATTGCTGAGATCCTCCAGAAAAATGCTCTGCTTGAAAATGCTTCCATCTCTTTAGACCCAAACTCTCTTCAGCTTACTAATGGTGGGTATTAATTGTGATGCACTGGAGTGCCACACATCTGACTTCTTATAAAATAAATCTCAGATGAGTGAATTATTCAGCTGTCCTCTGAAAAATTAAACAGAACAAAATGAACTATATTATAGCCTGTTTTGCTCTGATCTTAACCAGGTCAAGTCATTAGCAGTAGCATCCTATTCTTGATCCATTAGCCTAGCCCCCTATTTTATTTTAATTTTTATTTTTAAACTGAGGTTTGTGGTGTGCAGTTTCAGTAATACTTTCAAAAATTAATAGGAATAGAAGGGAGAAATGTGGTTCACATGGTGCACATTGCATCAGGGTGACCTTCAATTTAGTAGCTCTGTGTTGGCCTTAGGCAGCACAAAGGGAATACCCAGATTATTGTTGAATATTCAGTGATCCTGCTAGAGGTGTTGAAAGAGTGCTGACACCCCTTTGTTCTTATCTTTCCCCTTCACTTCCTGTCAGTGATTTGGAGGCATTTCCAGAAACAAAATCTCTCTGGCAAAATTTTTGACAAGATTTTACTTACAAATCTGAAACCAGAGAGGGTTTTTTAGTTGGTCTTCCAACACAACTTCCTCACACTGTGACTGCAGCCTTTAGATCCCAAGTGTTTCTATTTCCACAGTGAAGGAAATACTGCACCCCACATCAGAGGACTCATCCTGGATTACTGAGCACCCAGTCGTGCTGGAGCGCCCGGAGTTTGATGTGAGTATGGTTCTGAGCAGTGGCCTTTGGACACATCTGAACAACTTAGTTCAGCAAGGTAGAATTGTAGCCAACACTCAGAGCTTCTCTATCCTGTTGTTCATGCAGAGCAAGTACTAATGAAGGGACACCTTATATTGGAGTAAAAATTGATGAAACCTCTCATGTGATAATTCTAGTGTCTGCTGCCCAATAGTTTGCTGTGATCATCTTATTTTGATTATAAACATCTCTAAAGAGGTGATTCTTCTTTCCATGATACTGCCTTTCTTTGGAAAGAAGAAATAGATTTAATCCTACAGCTGGCTGCTAGAAGAGATAAAATGCTAAGTGTCATAAGCTCCTTTTGTCACTGTATTTATTTCAAAGAAAGTTCTCAATTTGGTTTTTAAATTATGTCCATCTTCCTAATACCAGGAGAGGAAAATGACACTGACGCTAGTTATATATATATATATATATATATATATATATATATATATATTTTTTTTTTTTTTTTTTTTTTTTTTTTTTTTTTTTTTTGTCTCTTGTAATTGTCTCCTCTGACTCCCTCTGGAATAATCCAAGGCACAGTCTGGAGTTCTATATTGGACAGGAGACTTGGTGTCCCTGACCATGTCTGTGCAAAGGGACTTTAGCAAAGACACTGAGTTAGGTGCCAGCAATGCTGAGATCAAGTCAGTCAGTTCTGCCAACAGAGAGATCTTCTGAGTGCTGAATCATTGTCTGGGCAGTTGGTTTCTGCTCTCCACTCTGTTCTGTAACACAGATGTGCTTTCAACAAAAAATGACCTCAGATCACACCCTAAAATCCAGATCCACTTGTGCTGGATGGAAGGTTCTCACTCAGTCCATCATGAGATAATGTTATGAACACAGACACATTTAATTTTAGCCAGCTTTTGAAATGTTTATGTAAGCAAAATTTATTTTCACAGAATGCAAATATTGTTAGAATGGATGTAGGTATAATGTCCTTAATTTCATGACAGTTTTTGCTGAATCTTAAAAACTACTCACTGATGTCTAAAATGAAAACTCATCTGGATTTGCCATAATGGATTAAACATGGTGTAGATAAAAAATACTTTAAGCTGGCTTTCAGAAAAGGGCTTTCTCTTTACTGGAGACATCTTATTGGAGACCTCTAACTAGTCTAAAATGTTGTAGATGTTTATTTTAGTAAGACAAAGAATTACCAGTTTTTGGAAATGTTATTATGACAAAAAATTGTGGAAGTAATAGTTCTCTAATCATGACTGTGAATAAAGGCTTCTGTAGCTTCAGTCAAAAACTCTGATTATGTAAAAGGTATTAAGTATATCCCCAAACCAGCTGTGTACAATCTACAATACACAGGTAATTTGCAAAGTAGCTTCAGATAAATATAAGAAAATCCTAAATATGTTTAAACACTACACAATCAATCAATTATTTCTACAGATGTCAAACCTTTATGGTTCAAGTAGCTGCTTTCAAGTAGAACTGTTACCTCTGGAAAAGAACTTTGCTATAGTTTTCCCCAGGGGATTTGAGAATAAGCTGGATTTATATTAACTTACCAATATTATGACATTACATGGGATTGTCATGATTTCACCATCCAATTGCTACAAGATGGTACAACTAATTCTTTTGAGTTTTACTTTTAAAAGTAAAGCAAAAATCAGGTCTGATTTTTGAAATCTGTATTTTCTTGTTTATGTTGAGTTGTAAAAGGTAGAACACTCTGGCTTGAGGAAAGGACAATGCCTTTCTGGCAGCAGAAAATGAAAAATTGGGGAGAAGGGTTCTGTGTTTACAGCCATCTATCATATTTGTAAGCCTTTTACATTGGTGAAAACCAGAAGTAGCCAATATGATATTATTGTTAGTATAATATATTGCCCTGCAACAAGAATCTTTGAATAATGTTAGTTGCCATAGGAGCATTTATCCACATTCAAATAAATGATGAGGTGCAATCCCTGGCAACTAAAAGCTTACATTAAATAAATGTATTGAGGAGAAATTGCTGGTAGTCCTAATTCATTCTTTCTTGAATTTATATGTGTAATTTATTTCTAACTTTGTACAGTAACTCTTTTTACAGCTTTATTTATAGTGGCTAGTCTTGCCAAAAATAAAATTGCTGGAGCACATGTCTCTATGGTATATATACTTTTCAACTGATTGTCACCATATAATTTAAAAAAATTTGATGAGACTGTGGTGGCATAACAACTGGCATTTTTAAATATGATCATTACATGCAAACAAGTAATTTAAGAAAAAAAAAGTACTTTTACTGGCCTGTTTCCAAAGCATTCAAATGCAGTTTGAATTAAGCTGAAAATTTAATTCACCCTTATTTCAGCCTGAAGTAAAATTTCAAATTGAAAAGTATTTGGCTTCTTCCTGTTATTCCTGCTGATCAAGCAACAGAAAGAGATTTGACAGGAATAGTGAACTACAGAAATTCTTACAGTGGTTTTGAACTGAAATTACAGAAACCTGTGTCCACTGTAACTTTACTTAACTTTACTTGTCACCATTGGCAGTTTGTTAGCCCTTAGCAAACTGCTGCTTCTTGAAATTGCTTGGCAGTGTTTCATACCCTACAGGGTTTTTGGTCCATATCCCACTGCTGCACAGCATTTATATGTGGGCAGGTATCCATGTAGAACACTAATTCCTGAGTTTTAGGCTATCAGCTTGCTTTCATAGCCTTGACCAAATAACTTATTATCTTTATTGCCTTTTTCTAATATGATTACCTCATCAGACACCATAGTAGGAGATTAATAGTCAAAGATGAAATATGATAACTACTTTAACTGTAAACCAACTAATGATTGGGACATGGAATAGTAAGTAAACGTTGTGGAAATTGGAGATGTAACAACAATTTTTTTTTTCACATTTCAAATAATTCTCAAATTCATTCTGCATGCACTTTGTTATTTATCATTACTGCTGATAGATTTTTTTTTTTTTCTGGGCAGGTATCTTGACTTTGAGACTTTATTATTCCAGGTTCTAAATGCTCTTCATTACGTTCTGGTCTCTGTTATTCTCCTGGGTTCTCATACCCACAAACTAAAAGATATCAATAAATGATAACTGGGCATGCATCCATTGAAGTCCACTTTCTACACTGTTTCATGTATCTAGTAACTGAAATATTAGAATTACTGTATTGGTTGTGTGGCTGATGAATAACAGCTGTTAGAACCTCATCATGCTTTAGGAAGGCAGAAAACATTTATCTCTGATTTAGTTGAAGATGGACAGATTGATTTTTTCAGCACAGGAAAAGAGATGGGGTTGGACATAGATGGTAAATCTCTTAATACCCTAAGGGGTTCTTCACTCCAAGCAATCAGAATGGCTCCTTTCCCTTTTTGGTGGACATGACTGGACATGCCATTTGTCAGATGGATGTGCATCTTACATGTCTATTGCACAAGATTAGCAGGGGTCTGTATTTGCCCCTCATCCTGCTGCTGTGCATTGCTCCCTCAGAGGCAGTAGTCTGAGTTCACTTGGCCCCTGCCTGCTGTTAACCCCTTCTGTGTGTCCAGCCCAGTGCAGACAGTCAGTGTTTCCCCTGTAATAGTGGAAATATTAACAGTGGCTTTGTGTTCCAGGACAGCACCTTTTTAGCTGAACGTCCTTCTGCAGATGAGTCAACTGTCAGCAACGCCTTGCCCTTTGATCACATCAAACCAGATTCCAGCTCAGACAGTGAGCAGGCCAGTGACAATGAAATCCAGCCAAGACCAGAGAACATTGACCATGAGCCTGGTTTGGCACCTGAAGCTCCACTTTCCTCAGAGGCTGATGTCACTTCTTTGCCTGATGGGCAGAATTTAGAGACTAGTCATTTAGTCACTGTACCAGTGTTAGAGCATGATTCTGTGGACTCTCTGGAATGGCTTTCAGCCCCCAGTTCTTTAGATGGTAAGTTAATGCTATTGACTGAAGCTTAAATTTGGATACAAGTATTTCCTGATACTCCCCAAATTATAGTTCACTGAAATGAGTTTTCAGAAAAGTCTGAAAATTGAGTATCTTTCTCTGCCAGTTTTTACCTTTTGTGTGTGCATGTATCCAAGAGCTATTTACCAAGGTAAAATGCTTGTGATAGCTAATAATACCTGGAAATGCTACATACATGGCACTTGTTAAATAGCATAGAAGTAATTTTCTATGTCTTGACTTGGCCCATAGAATATCTGAATGGAAAGTGGAAGAGGTTAACAGGGGTCCTTATGACTTTGGTATACAAAGGCCAGGATATATTATGGAAAATGTGGAACACAGATCTATGGACAATAAAATTAGTGAAACTTGACACTTTTTATCACAAACAACATCTAATTGTCAATTTGTTTTTAATTTTAATGTTTGAAGATACTGGACTATCTGAAGATCTTTTGCCTTTAAGTCCTTCTCACCTTGTGCCTGAAGAATCTCCATCTACCGATGACTATGGAGTCCCTCTGCTTTCTGCACCAACAGTGGCCTCTTCATCAGTTGTAGAGACTGATATTAAAGAGAAGGAAGAAGTAATCCAAGGTAGTCCTGAGGGCAGTGACAGTGCAGACTCTGTGGAAGAAATTCCTTTTCCCTTAGAAGTGCCCCCTATGGAAGACGAAACTGATATATTTCTTGGAGATAGAGTTATATATGATGATGGGTCTGGTTCAGCTTTTGATGGTTCAGGAAAAGAAATGGAATCAAGTATCTGGCCTTGGGAAGAAGCAACTCTGGAACCAGTTTTCTACCCTGGTCCTGATAGCTGGCTTGAAGATGACAATGAGTCTTTATTAATCAAAACTGAGGATATTCCTGAAGGCATGATTTTAGACTATATTCTTAACTCTGGTAATAAATTAGATTATGATCTTTCCAAAGATGAGAATGAAGGGATAGTCAATATAAAAGATTTCCTTGATGAGTCTGAAATATTTGTCTTTCCAGAGACTACAACTCTGCAAGTACCTCTGTTACAGACAGAAGAGCCATCGTCTGTGGGACCATCTACACAGACAGAAACTCTGGGCATGTATGATTCCTCTTTTGTCATGCCAACTGGAGAGGCCCCTGTCTCACCATCACATATAGATCTGTCTGTGGAAGATAGTGTCCATACATCTACAGGGACTGTCAGTATGGAGCAGCCCAGTGTAGGCCAGAACATAATCCCTGAAGGAGTTGAACACCAAAGCGAAGACAGGGCAGTGGTAGAAGAACTGTTCACAGTGAAGCAGCCGGATGTAATGGAAGTTGCTACAATAGGACACTTGGACACAATTTCTTCAGAAACTATTCTGACTGCAGATCCTTCTGTGGTAAAACTTGATGCTTCCACAGAAGAGCAGCAAGCCCTAGATTCATCACTGGCAGACCAAGACACCCATGGATCAGCAGTGAAGGAACCAGCTGATGTTTGGCCTACTGACAGGGCACTAGAAACCTCCTTAGACCAGACAGTGCAACCAGCAATGCCAGCAATGGTTACTCAAGGTTCAGCTGCAGCTCCTTCTGCAGTAGATCACACCCCTGCCCTAGAGGGCTTTGCTGGACAGGATGATATAGACCATGGCACACATATTTCCATGAGCTTCAGCACTGTTATGGATTATCAAACAGTGAGTATAACAACAAGCACCGTTGAGCTTCCGTCCCACCTCCCTCCTCTGGGATCCACACCATCATTGTCTGTGGCTACCTCAACAAAGCTGGGAGATGAAACAACGAGAGTCCTGGATGTTTCAGTAGACCTGGGTCATGTTAGCACCGCCCAATTTTCTCCTGAGCAGACTGAGGAGGGAAGGACAATGACTGAAAGTCACATTGAGCTAACCACTCATGTCCAGTCCACAGAGATGGCCAGTGTGGCTTGGGCCACACATGAAACTCACTACAGCAGCACCGTCCCATCCCGAGCCCTTGTTGTGTTCTTCAGCCTTCGGGTCACCAACATGATGTTTTCAGAGGACCTGTTTAATAAAAACTCCCCTGAATACAAAGCCTTGGAGCAGCGATTCCTGGAGCTGGTAAGAGTCACTTCTGTGATAAATGTCCATTACCAGATAGACAAAAACTGTTGGTAAATTATATTTAGTCATCCCTCACACAGAGCAACTCAAAACTGGTGTTTACATATAAGACTTGTGTCCCTCTGTGGGGAAAGTTCCTTCTGGAAATGGATGATGGGATGCTGTTCATCTCTTATTCAGATAATAGTCTCTCTCTGTTGGTGTCAATGAATACAGCAGTGTAGCTGAAGTCACTACTACACTCCTCCTACTTGCTTCCAGAGTGCTCTGTATTTAGTGTATAGGGAGGAACATGCAAGAAAACTTGGGCTGTGAGCAGGTAACTTTTCTGAAACACATTCAACCTGTCCTAAGTAAGAGATAGCTCAGAGAATTAAGCAGTTTCTAACCTGACTGATGACTTGGAAAGCTTCACAGGAGTAACACAGCAATAACTGCCAAATTTTAACTGGGGAATTCCCCTCTTCTGGGTGAAACAAACATCCTCTTGTGGGAGATGAAGGAAGAAAAGCAGAGAGAGGGAAGGGGGACATGCTTGAAGGAAAACCCCTGTGAAATGGCAAGTATTCCAGGTACTTAGATCAAGGGAGAGCACATGTGTCCTGAGAACTGTGCAAATTGCTATACTCTTAAGAACTGCCTGAAGTACTCAGGCTCCTGGCAGGCTGCCAGCACAGACTTCAGCTGGGTAAAGATTAATGCCCTTGATGTAGGATTTGGATAACATCATTCAGACTCTAATTGTCTGCTGCAGTAACAGTACAACTGGCTCAAGTAGAGAGAGACTCAAATATTCAGCTTTTCTTTCATATCCTCTGTGTTGCAGCTGGTGCCCTACCTTCAGTCAAATCTGACAGGATTCCAGAATCTGGAAATCCTGAACTTCAGAAATGGCAGCATTGTGGTGAACAGTCGAATGAAATTTGCCAAACCTGTGCCTCGGAATGTCACCAACGCTGTGTACATGATCCTGGAAGATTTCTGCAACACTGCATATCACACCATGAACCTGGCCATCGATAAATACTCCCTGGATGTTGAATCGGGTAAGGACAGCAGGAAAATGCAGCTTAAAGCAAGGGATCCAGAAAAATTTCTGGTTTAAGTGCTAAGGATCCCAGCAGCTCAGAGGCTGCCCACTGCTCTTCACAGGCTGGGCTTTAGAAAGACAGTCTTTCATAGTGTAAAAACAAACAAATGAAAATCTGCTCTGGGACTAAAGAAATGAACGTCAAAGTGGGACCCAGACAGAGAAAGCTATATGGGGTCCATATAGATTTATGGAGAAAAAATAACTCATGGAATATTCTGCATGATGCCCCTGTATTTAACCTGGGGAGTGGAGGAGGAGAACAGCTCAGGGAGAACAGTGGTGCCCATCTCTCTTGTGCTTACTTGCATGTGTGGTTTGAACTTACTCCACATGGTTATTCCCACAGGTGGTAGCCAGTTTACCTGCCAGGTGGGCATCTGCACAGGTAACAGTTGCTGCCTCATGCTTGGGGTAAGGTCTTGGTTGCACTAAAAAGTCACAGGCCCTCTTGCTTCACTTCTCTGATACAGGGAAAAGGTCATTTTGGTTTTTTCCCCTGTCCAAGCCAGTGCTTTACCACATAAGCAACCCAGAAATAGCTCCTGTTTTGAGGTTAGAGAAAAATAGGAGTGCTGATCGGTTGGCATATGGTAGCTGTTCTTCCCAGATAGGTCTCTTATAATGATGGTCTAATTAGCATGTCAAATGTTCTGATATCGATTGTTTAACTGTATACCAGCCTCTTAAGCCTGATACAAGTGAGATGTCTTGAATGCTACAAGCTCATGCTCCTTGCAGACAAAAAGGCAAATCCCCTTACAGCAGATGGCGAGTGCCTGAAATCCCACTGCCCTTCTCCATATGCTGCCTAGGTGTTCCATAGCAAGAAATACTGGAGATCACCTGTGGTTTACTCATTTGTAAGGGAGAGTTCCAGCAGACAGAAAAAATAGGAGGTAATGTCTGTTCCAGTATGGAAAAGATTACTTTATACTTGCTTTTTTGACTGTTTTTGGGTGGTCTTAGCCATGCCACCGGCATGTGCAGACAGAGGAATGTTTGCTAGTGCTTGTTCACCTCAGCAGAACCTTTTGTTACTCAGGAAATGTGCACGCTGGATTTTTGTGGATTATCAAGAGACCATTAGAGAAGATGGCAGCCAGCACCTTGTCTCAGTTAAGGCTCTCCCCTTTCATTAACAGCTTTTGCTCTGTGTATTGTCAGGTGAGCAAGCAGATCCCTGCAAGTTCCAGGCCTGCAACGAGTTCTCTGAATGTTTGGTAAATCGCTGGAGTGGGGAAGCTGAGTGTGTCTGCAACCCTGGCTACCTCAGCATCGATGGGCTGCCCTGCAACAGCATTTGTGACCTGCAGCCAAACTTCTGCCTGAACGATGGCAAGTGTGACATAAGCCCTGGGCAAGGGGCCATCTGCAGGTAGGTCACCCTGCTGCTGGAAGTTGTGCTTCCTGGATGAAAACTCCCATTGTCCCCTCTGTTGTAGCATTCCATAAGATTTGTCCAAAATTCTGTGCAATACTGTGTAACAAGTGAGTAGATTGTGATTATCATTCATGGTGTGCTGCTCAGTGCAAGTCGCAGTACTAACACTAGTTTTCCTATGTATATATAATAAATGAGACAGTAAGAAATTAATAGAACAGAAGCATCAGAAAATAAAACTAACAAGGGATAGAGGTTGTAACGGAACATGCTCGGTTGTTCAAATCACTTTTATTGGCCTTTGGGGACAGAATTCACCTCCAGAGGTTTTTTTCAAGTAACAAAGTGTTTGATAGTGTCATGTCACCTATCAGAGGTAATTCCATAACAGAAATTTATACCTGAACATCACATTGATAGTGCATAAATACATTAAATATACCGCTTTTGGTCTGGAAAAAAGCATAAAAGTAAATCATTGCACATTTGAGAAAAATCATGTGGGTTCATAAAAGGATGAAGGAACAGGCCCCAGATATTTGCTTAAAAAAAAAGATACAGGATTGCTATATTGTGCAGGTAATCAAAAAGACTTTGTGCAAGATGCAGACAAGTTGGTGATGCCCCTGACACAGCACTTTACTTTTTACTTTTCAAACAATGTAATAGTCTATTTTTTAAAAATTAAATGTGCTTATCAACAAAAATTAAGAAAACGACCACAAACAATAGTATTGCTACTAGTAGTTATTTATGTTTCTTCATGTGATTTTTTTTTTAAAGTTCACCTAGAACTTTAAAAACTTCTCTAAAGTCAATCTTAGACTGTTAACAGAAGAAATAAAAATGGTTTTAAAACTTGAAAATTGGATATTATCACAGATGCATCATACATTTAAATATTTGTGTGATAGTGTTACTCAGAAGCAGCTAAGTATCTGAAACCAAGCCTGTTCCAGTTCTACCTTTGCAGTGGTATATCACATACCAGGCTCAATCAGGGCAGTTTTTCCTCAGTCTAAACACCTTCCAGTTTTAACATGTCACAGGGTACTGTAAATTTCATAAAGCACAGGTGTTTTCCCCCCCAAAAGCATTACCCGTTTGCTATTTTTCCTACCTTCATTCAATTCCATTATTGGGGTATTTATCCTGGATAAGAGAAGGCTCCTGGGAGACCCTTTCTGTGGCCTTCCCATACTTAAAGGGGGCTTGAAACAAACCCTTTGGCAGAGTCTGTTGTGATAGGCCAAGGCTTAATGATTTTAAACTAAAAGAAGGTAGATTCAGACTACATGTTAGGAAGAAATTTTTTACAGTGGTGGTGGTGAAACACTGGAACTGGTTATCCAGAGAGATGGTAGATGCCCCTGGATTGGATGGGACTCTGAGCAACCTGATCTAGTTGAAGACATCCCTCCTCCTTACAGGGGACTAGGTGACCATTAAAGGTCTCTTTCAACCCAAGCTGTTACATGATTATCTACCAAAAAGTATGTCCATAATAATAACAATAATAAAGAAAATTGGTGATTGGACAATGCAAAGACATTTATTTGGGGTGATTTAACTGAGGGCACGTCATAACAGCCACTTAAATACATTAACCAAAGCTTTTGCTGGTGGGTAATTTCCCTGTGTTTCTTTGTGGCAGGTGCCGTGTGGGAGAGAACTGGTGGTACAGAGGGGAGCACTGTGAGGAATACGTGTCTGAGCCACTGGTTGTGGGCATTGCAATTGCTTCTGTGGCAGGATTCCTTCTTGTGGCGTCTGCTGTCATCTTCTTCTTGGCCAGGACCCTTCGAGATCAGTACACAAAGAGTGATACTGGGGACTCCCAGGGGTAGGTGACACCATCTAATATTTTAAAACACACCGGCTACAATGGGGATAATTCTGTCCTAAGTCTTATATCACACGGTTTGCAAGCACCAGGACGTACAGGCACCTCCAAATGCCAGGCTTCCTTAGTCTATCTGCTGCCCTGCCAGGCCGCAGAGAAGCTCACAGTGTGTTTATTGCTCCCCCAGGCAGGGTGACAGCCTCTCGTCCATTGAGAATGCAGTTAAATACAACCCCATGTATGAAAGTGACACGACTGGCTACAGCCATTATTACCGGAGATATCCGCAGCTCACGTCCTACAGTTCCACCAGTGCAGAGACATCCACAGACTACAGCAGTGAAGAGATCAGGCACATTTATGAAAACAGTGAGCTTACTAAGGAGGTAAATGACCTTGTTTTCATAGTAGCATGGGAAAGATCATGGAAACAGTAAGCTTATTCCACACTTCTAACCTCAGAGGTGGGCCCGATCTTTCCCCAGTGTCTATGCTCCAGATAAAAAGTTTGCAGCTGCTGCAACTACTTAAAAGAAGACAGAAAACCTTGCTTTCCCTGCTTGCTTTTAGAGACAGTTATGGTTTTGTTCTGACCTGTAATGAATTTCACATAATAAAGGAGCTGACCCCTTAGGTAACTTCATGGGAGCTGGGGAGGTTTGATGTATTACTTGACACAACATTTACCTTTTAAAGCAAACTCTCTTATGTAAGAGAAGTTGCACAGTGAAAAATTGGTACATCCAGGCCTTTTCACTGGATGCTTTTGTTTTGGGTGTCTTCTGACTGTTTTTAAAGTTTAAGTCTTTCTATAACCTGCAAGTTAGATCACATCTCATTTCTTCCTGTATACACAGTATCCAAGGTTTACTCTAGGAGGCTAAAGAGAAGGGATTTACATCCCAGAACTAACCACAGATCCTTAAGCAACTGTGAGAGGCGTGAATCCAGTACAGAGCTGGTAGGCTGAATGGTAGGCAAAGTATCTCTGAGAGACAAATGGTTTTGTGAAAGCCTGTTGAAATGCTACACTCTGTACAAACCCTGGTTTTGTTTTGAAAGCGAGGTATTACTGAAGTCAAATAAGTGCTTCACTTATTTTTTTTTTCAATTGGAAAAATTATAATAAAATAAAGAAAATAAAGAATAATTTTAGCATTGGAGTGCCCAATTTCAAGCTCCACTCTTTGAAATAGCAACACCTAGGAGCTTTATTTCCCAAAACCCAGAAATCAGTTATTTCTGTAGCATTCTGATTTCAATTATGTACTTACAATTCTTTTTATTGTGTTACAGGAAATTCAGGACAGAATTCGAATTATAGAGCTCTACGCTAAAGACCGCCAGTTTGCAGAGTTTGTCAGGCAGCATCAAATGTGAGTGAAATGTCTTGTCTGGATAACTAACTCCTTTGATGTTTTGTCCTGTGGCCTTTACATTACTGTATTATTTTTTAAGGTTCTAGAAATGTTAGGACACTAGAGACTAAGATTTCAACATTATTTTCAAAGAGGTTCGACCCTTTTACAGTATTTAACAATCCCAGAAGTCCCAGGGGGTAAAAGAAAAGGCAGTGAAGAGGAATCCAGAGTTAATGGGTGTCAGAGCTCTGATATCAATTCAGGTCTGTGAAAGCACAGACAGAATCTCATTAATTCTTCTGGTGTAATTCTCATTGCCCCGTGCTTTGTTTAAAACCAGAAATTTTAAAAAGCCTAAACAAAGATGCTAGGTTGTCTTGAGTTCTCAAGATTTGGCAACTGACCAGCACCAGACAGTACAATGATCTCATTGGTACAGTCATGTCTGGTATGGTGGGCACCAGCTGTAACAGAAACTTTACAATTCCAAACAATTAACCAATCTGAGCTGTGTGCTTTGATGAAAGCTAAGCACAAGGAAGGTCCTCAAAGACTGAATTGTTAGCATGAACTGTATTCCTGCTGTAGGAAGCAGCAAACCACAACTTGCTGGGTCACTTCGAACAATACTGGGGTACAGTTCCTTGGCTTCCTATTAAAAATATATACAGTAGCCAAATCTCATGTTCCCAGATCTTCAGCAATATTTTTTTTTTAATTGAAAGGAACAGCAGTTCCCATTTTTCCATGTCAGTGGTTAATTTTTTCATCTCGGAAAGGATCAGCATCTAGATTTTCCACAGCTGGAAAGCAGTAAGGGCTGCCTTGTATAAGCCTTGAATCCAATGTTTGAAAGAGATGAACTTAACCACTGCTTTTCTGTTTTTCATTTTAGGAAGCTGCTTTAAGAAAAAAAGAAATTGATAGAATACACGTGGGAGATAAATGCTACCTTGCTGCCCCAGCAACGGGCTCAGATGTAACTGCAAAGTTACTTATAGTCTTAACATTGCATGGATGGATACAGATGTTTTCTACATGAATGGCTAAAATGTACAGATGTCTGTTTGTCTCAATTTCTTCTGGCTTTTCCGTGTAAACTGACACTTATAAGAGGCAATCAGAAGTGGCAGAGGTTACAAAAATTCATTTTTCTTTAACTTCAAAATGGACATTGAAAGATTTTGTATACAAAGGCAAAAAGAAATCTCCTTGGATAAGACAAGGTACATGCACAACCAAAATAAAATGCATATTGGAAATCCCTGCCTGGCATTTTATCCCCTCACTGGTGCTTCCAGTGGAAATTCTATGGATATAAAACACTAGCAGAAGGAAATATTTGATTTGCAAAGGAATGAGTTGTAGGGGAGAACTTTTGTGCTAGAGTTATGTTAGCATGATTTTAAAGCATTCACAAAATTTTAAAGCAGACATGAACAAAACCTGATTGGAAAAGCTTTTCTACTGTACAGATGCCTGATGTACATTTTGCTACCTGGCATTAGCGAAGCAGAGGATAGCACTGAGCCCCCTGAGGGCTCTCCCTGGGACACAGGGAGCCTTGGCCAGGCAGGACAGTGCTTCTGCAGCACACTGCAGTGTCTTTAAAGCCAGGATGGGTGATTCTCCAGCTCGTTCTGGCAGACACACAAGCTGGGGCACAAGAAGGGCTTCTGTTGTACAAATGTTCTGTGAAGCTTAAGTGGCTAACATTGATTTTTACTTTTTTTTTGTATGTAGACATTTTGTTTCATATTTTGTAAGTTAATTGCATTATTTATCTGTTGTGTGTTTCCTTCCCAGCTTGTTTTCATAATGGATTTAGTTGTTGAAATAGAAAGATGACTAGTTTTAATAATTAAATACTATGCTGGCATTTGTGCCCATTCTTTTATATCTATATTATATTTAGTGTTCACTCAGTGTTGAATTCAGCCAACTAATATTTGAAATTACTGAACTGGGCAGTAGCCTGCCATGAGCTCCCTTTCAAAATTAGGTCCTTATGTCCATGCACATTTGGTAGATGTCAGCACTTTCCTGTGGGGAAGGGAAAACCTGAAATTATTCTTAGTTTATTGGGAATTAGCATAGAATCCCTTAAACGGAAGAAGCCTAAAGCATTTTGAAATAGCTGAATTGAGAGGGGGACTTCCAAATCAAGAAATGGAATTTTATCTTCAAGTTATGAAGAGAGTTCTGACTATATGTTAAGCTGTGTTGGGACTCTGTTCAGTCCCCCAAGGTCTCTTGTTAAAGTCATTAACACAGCTGTCAGGGTTAGGCCATCAATTACAACCACATTAGCTTGTGCTAGCAAAAAAGGCCAAGTGATTTATTTCTATAACATCTGTAGTTCTCGGCCCCCATGTGCCAACAGCCACCTGATACTTTCTAGAGTTAAGTGACAGTGAGAATTACTTGGTTTTCTTTAGGCAGCTTAGCTAAACAACAGACTATTTCAATGCAATTTTTCTGCGTGTCCTGGAGAACCTCACTGGATCACTTGTGTAGTACCTTCTTGCCTTGAGTGGCAGGGGATGGGTATCAGAGCCACACATCTGTCAAAGAAATGCTTATATAAACCACTGAAAGCCAAATAATGCCAGACAGCAGGAAATATTATGGTGCTGCTGAACACTGTGAGCAGATGTTATGAGACAGAGTTCTGCTGGCAGGCACGGGGGCTGTCAGCGTCTGAGGCACAGCCCACTCCTCGTGGCCCTGCAGCACCATGGCTGAGCCATCCCATAACTCCAGGGCCTGTGATCAGAGCAAGAATTCCTGGGCTCAGGGTGGGCAGCAGCCTGGGATTTGTTTCTGTGCAGCTCAGCTGCCAGCCCTGGGAGATTTGGTGCTGCTCCTGCTGGGTGCAGCAGGGGATGGCAGCTGGGATCACGGAGGTTTTCAAGGTGTTTTTCTGAGCACAAGCTGATATGAGGCTTGGTTACACTGAGTGTGAGGTGTTTCAGTGAATATACAGTGATATTTTCTTTGTGTGTGTGTATACATATGAACATGATGGTATGTTTTCACTACAATAAAAAATTATTTCCAAAATATCTTTTCTATAACATTCATGTAGAGACTATGAGTTTGACATGGAGAAGGTGTCTTAGCCATGAGCATTTGTGTGTGTGTAAGATCAGAAAATTGTTTTGTTTTAACAGAGTTGGCTAAGCTGTTAAACTCCTTTGCTAACAAATGTGCCAAATATAGTTCATTAACACTTGCAAGATTATAGACTGAAAATTCATGCTGGAAAGCACATACCTGGGTCTTTTGAAGGTGTTTCATCCCTAATCAAATAACCAAGAACTTAATGAATAATTGACTTTCTTTGATACCTTCCCAATCCAAGGCAAAGATAAAGAACTCTAAATATCCTAAGAAAACAAACAAACAAGAAAAAACCCCAAACCCCCAAAACAACAAAAAAGCCAACCACCACCCAACCAGCTCTGTGTACAAGTCTATCAATCTATTATCAGTGAGCATGCATTTTTGCACTAGATAAAAGTAATTACTTGAATGACTTGGCTTAATTTAAGAGTATGGCAAAAAGCAGGTATTGTTTACCAAATGCTGACAGGTCTGTCAGCATCTGTGGCTCCCCTCAAGGCTGGAAACATGGGAGAAAATGAGGTCCCCCAGGATGCTTCCAGCTGCCCCTTTAACAGAGGATCTCAAACACACAGCAGCCCAGGCTGGATCTCTCAAGGCCTCATTTTTAAACCTCAAGGCACTAATCCACAGTGGCAGAATTCTATCAGGGCCAGAAATTCTAAGAGAAAACAAGTGTTCAGAGCTGCAAGTCTAGCACACAAGCCTTTCAGGAATTCTGTTCTCATCCTGTATTTGCTCTTTCGCAGAGCACAGAGCCTTTTCCAGCAAGAAGCTAAAAGATTCCAAGTAACTGAGTCTCTGTTCCATGAAGCCCAAGACTGTGAGCTTCCTGTACTGCTGGATAACAGTTTAGTACCAGAAATAAAGGCTTTTTCAGGTTCTCAGAGACAGCTGAAACTACACATTTCTCTTATCTCCTCCAAACCATGGAAGTGCATGAATAAACTTTTTAGATTTTAAGAACTTACAGCTTAAATGTTAGAATGAAAAAAGCCTTTAATAATCAAGAATTTCTTTCACACTTGTCATCAGGCCTGCAGGAATTGGTCCTTATTCTAAAGGGCTGCAGGAGTATGAGAGGACTTTGAGCCCTCTGCCCCATGAATTCTGTGAAGAGAGGCACATAAAGATGCTAGAGCATAGGGACAGTCATCTCATCCTATAAAACACAAAACAAAAATATTCACCAATCCCAATTTATTTGTCTATCTGTAAGCATTGTAGGACAGACACAGACTAACTCTATACAGCAAAGGAAATGGGTCAGGGCATTGTTACTGTTTTAAATATTAGTAAAAAACTCACAGGGCTTTTGTGGTGTTTGGTTTATTTGAAGAGTACTACAGCACTAGCAGCATTTCTGTCTTATCCTTCTGCTCCTTGATCCAGTTTGGGAATAGATGCATCATATAACATGATCCATTTGCTTTGGTTTTGCAGCTGGAAAAAAATTCCAAAGCTATTCCTGTGCCAGGATTTTTTTTCATTTGTCAGACCAAGTGGCTTTTTCTTTTTCTTTTTTTGTCCTTTATTATTTATTATTTAATTTTTTTTATTAAAAAATTACACCAAAACAACCAGAAACAACAACAACAATGACAACAAAAATCAACAAAACCTTCCCACACTTATTTTTAGTGTTTGCCCCCCTTAGGCATGGAGGCAAACCCACAGCCCTGGTGGGAAGGCAGTATGGTCTACAGAACTCTTACACATGGAATTCTCACTTTGCTCTTCTTCCCACCACAGTAACATTTATAAAGTCAGCATGTGAATATCTGTTAAAAAACCCATAAAGTTTCAAAAACAATCCCACACTGGAATGTCCTCCCAGGGAGGGAATGTGACTGGGAGCCTCATAACCACAGAGACTGACCCTAAAACCTTTAGCATTGCACAGATAGCTCCTGATGGGACATGCCTAATGCACCACTGAATACACCAAGCTAACGAAAGCAGAAGCAGTGGGTATGTGACTTTAGAGTAAGGTGGATGGTAAATGCTTTGGGGTTATCTCTAAGAACATTGATGCTACCATGGACATTTTTCAAAGAGCAAAGCACATGAGAGCTTTTCACTTATCTGCTAAGAAAAGAAAGGAAATAGAAGCTCCTGGTAAGGTGTTCAAAGTTGAGAACCAGTCCACAGTTTTCAGGCAGACCAAACCAGTCTCTAAAAGGGAATCATTTAGCCTGGAAAGATGGAATAAAGTCATGTCAGTGGGAAAAAAGTAAACAAAGAGGTTATATTTTAAAGGTTTTTTTCCCTATATAAGGAAGAGGAGAAATACCCCATAACCATTATGATTTGATAAACCTTCTAGTCAAGTCAAGCTTTTATGTAATTATCCTTAATATTGCTTTGCAAAGGGGAGGCCAGAACTCTGAGAATTTTGCCCAGTCAGGCCCTCTGCAGCCTTCTCTGCACACAGAGATGAGCAGGGAGGAAGGATTAAGTATGCTGTGTGCATCTGTCCTTGGAGGTTACATGGAAAATTTTACTTCTGAAATATTAGTGAGGGATGTGCATAACCCTGTAGAGCAGAGGTTCTGCAGCTTCACTGCTCAGCACCTCTTCAAGAACTGCCTTGTGTAAGGTACTCTCAGCTGCCTGTGAACAAACCTGTGAACTGTGCACTGTTCCTCTCCAGATGGAGCACTGCAGCACCCCTTGTCATCATATAAAAACCTGATGAGCTGTGATGACCAGTATGTTTCAGAAGCACTTAAAAAACTTCTCACTCTTTAATTACTTGTATGCAAAACCCAGGTGATTTTATAACAGGAGAAACTTGGTCATGGGGGAAAAACCCTGTAACCCAGCAAATATAGCAGAGCTGTTCAGTCCTGTAATATAGAAAACCAAAGATGAGAATTCTCCAACACTCATGTGAACCTCTCACGAACATTTCTTAAAGCAGTTCTAGTTAACTAAGCCTCCTGACATACAATGGTTGTGCCCTGTCTCCATTCTACTCTGGGAAAAGGGAAATCTCAAATTTAGCAGAGATCAGTCATCAGAGGATGCATTCAGGGACCAAATCTGAAAAAATCAGAAGTATTAATCTAGCTTTAAATGAAAGATCATGAAAAATCCTACAGAAAATTAATGCTGAAAAATAGAACTGGTACATCAAAATGCCATTACTTTGGCTGCACTTATAAGACCATCAGCTGTCTCAACCATCTGGGATTATTTGATCATTTCAGGACATCTGCTTATCTCTAGGGTGCTTGCCTCAAAACCCTGCCACTCTGAGCTTTCTTCCCTCTAGTTAGTATCAAAGAGCTTCAGCTTGGAAAGGCCTAATCAAAACTTGGTTCAAATTAAAGAAGCAGCCCACCCCAGTAGCAACAGCAATACTAACTGCTCTACACCCATAGAAACTGGATCCCACTTTGGAGGGCTTTTGAGGCTGGGAGGAAGGAGCAAAAGATGGGGGGAAAACAGAGAAAAGACAAAGCTACAGTCTGATTCAGCAACAACAGCTCAGATACAAGTCTATGTGAAATTGCAGAAATGGAAAGAAGTCTCATCCACCTGTGTTGATAGGGCCTTTCCAAGGGCAGGACAAAGAACTGATGTCAACCTACTCTAGTTAAAATGGTTTTGGTTGATTCCAACTGATTACGTCTCATTTGCAGCTGCTTTCAAAATAAGTTCTGGACAAGCAGGGTTCTCCTGAGCATCAGCAAGAAGACCAAAGTAACTACAGCCTACCAAGCAAGTGTCAGCCCAGTAAAGCTGCCATAAAACATGCAGACCACAAAAAGATATCGTACTAAGAGGGAAGATTGCCAGCTTAGCTTGGGTTCAGGGCAGTGGTCTAGAGATAAAGATCCTGTACAGGGTAGCACAGACTGAAGTTCAGTGAAGGCCAACTTGTCCTCTTGGGTAAGCTATTCCACATGGACTGTAAGGTTGCTCAGGTTGCTGCCAGACTAGGGGACCTCACAGAACACACAAGTGATGGTTTGAACAGTGCTGCCTTGATCAGCAACTGAGCTCTAGAAAATCAGGTTAGCTGCAGCTGGCAACTGCTGGCCTGGAAAGGCTCATCCCATGGGGCAACCCACATCACCCTGGTCATTTCACCTGCACTGATGGCAGCTCTCCTCTCAGCAGGACCCCTATCCACACCTTCCCATGGGTAGGGAGGCCAAGCTCCCTCCCCAGAGATGGCAGGGCAGTTCAGTTTGGCCAAGAAGAGTGTCCTGGCTTTGGTGGGTGCTCACATCTGGCACACACAGAACTGTATTGGTTCTCCAAATGGTACAGGCTGGAAGGGTGCTGGGCACCGCTCCCTGCCAAGGGTGGAAACACTGCAGCTGTCAAACAGACATTTTCCAGTGTCTTCTGAACAGACAGAACTACAAAGACAAAAGTGTTCTCTGGTTTCAGGATCTGACAGTTCACCTCATAGCTTATTATGGAAAGAGACTGACTCCTCTGCAGAAGACTTCAACTATTGGTACAGCCTTCTCTTCTTAAAGGAAGACTGAATAAATGCAGTCCTATTCCAAGTCAGCATAAGGTTTGACATTTTACTTGCTTTGAAATTATTTCTTTAAATCATGATGGAAATCTTATGCCTATCACTTATAAAAAGCAACCTGTTAAGTCAGATATTGACACATTACTGAGAAATCTGTCACAAGGTGTTTCTAGAGGCTCCGTGTTATAGTCAGGGTGCTTTCTGCAGAAAGTTGGCTGAACATCACCCTGGACACTTACTAGCCTGAAGAACATCCAGCCATTGAACAAACCCCTGAGTGTTGCCCCAGAATTGATCATGACCCAGTCTTGAAAAACTCTGATCTAGGTAAACTCCTTCAACACTAATCCTTTCCTTCACAGCTCCCTCCAAAACTGCCATCTACCCACACAGTCACCAAGGCCCAATCTTTAACCATATCTTCAATAAGCTCTGCTCCCAGAAGCTCAGAACAGTCTCATCCCAGTCTAGTAGATCCTTGCCAGCAGTGACAGTAAGCACCACTGCTCACAGTAAAACATTTTTTGGTAGTAATAATTAGCTATTATCCACCCAAACACGTATCTCTTCTCAAGTTATCACACTTATCTGCAGTTTGCCTCTCTGCTGAGCTGTTGGTGACAGTCCATAGCCACTGGAGACTGCCAAGATATGACCATTTCACATAAACCACCAAATCACTATCCAAGGACAGTTGATTTTCTAGTTGGCGCTGAATCTCATGAGCACTCACACAAAACCCCATGTACTCAAAGTTACACTTCATCTGAACATTACCCACATAAATAAGTATGGATGTTAATAAAAGGGAGATGTCAGCACTAAAAGGTGTTGAAAATTATTTTAGGAATAATGAATACTTTGGGGATTAACAGTAGCATATGGTACCTTTCACCTCCAATTTACTGGTACAAATCCAGCTAGAGCAGAATAGATAAAAACCTTTACCATCTGGTGACTTATTGCTTTATGGAAAATAAGCAAAATCTACCACCATAACTGGAACTCTTGTTGGCTTTCTCAGTAGACAGATCAAAGAGGGGTAGAACACTCTTTTTTCTCTCCAGGTCTATTTACCTGAGAAGTGAGGACAGCTGAATGCCAAATAATACTACCAATCCAATACCAGAAATTAAAATATGACCATATTTTATTCCATTTATTAGGGAACAGGATGATTTATGGTTTTCAACCCAAAATCTCATCTATTTCTTTCCTCCATCACAATCCCCCACAGCAGTAGGCGTAACAATATTCTCCTTTTCTAAAAGTTTTATCTAGCTTCTTAAATCATTGCTGCTATGGCAGTGATACTTTACCATGATTCATATTTAGCAGCTGTTATATCACCCAGAACAAGAAAGCCTGAAGTAATCAGCTTCCATGCCTCCATGAGTTCTTTTGAACATTATGCTTTTTTTATTCAAGAGTACCATCCAAGTTTGAGTTACCTGGTTTGTTTATAAATTTGCTCTCTCATGCTCCAATTTCTCCCTATGAGCTAGAAAGTTTTTTTCCTAAAAGAAATATTATCATTAATATTGTAGGAAAAATGCAAGCAAATACTATCAGTTTTAAAATTAATAGCAACAGGTACATAAAAGTCCTCTGAATTTCCTGCTAATTTATCACTTGGAAATGTGGAAATCACTTTATACATAGCAGAAGTTACTAGCTGTTTAACATATCTAATATTTCTTAGTGGCATATGGGAGCTTCTCTGAATAACTTGAAACTGAAGATAATTTGCTTGCCTTCTTTAAAGCTTTTTTTTTATCCAAGAGCATGTAGTGTGTTTTTGGCTAAGGCTGAGTGCAGCTACTTTCACATCATATAAGGACCAGGAACACAAATCCCATCAGAGAAATCCCTTAAGTTTCCTTGGCAAATCTCCACCTGTTGTTTTGCAGCCTCTTAATAAAAAAAACCCCAATAAGGGTTCTTATTTCATTACCCCATGTACACTTTAAGCACTACTGATCATGACAATGCAAACTGGAGACGTTCTATTCTTTCTCCTTTGCCTGTTTTATTGGGGTGATTAACACACGCCGAGTAAGACAAAGCTAGAAATAAGTAAAAGGGATTGAGATCTGCCAGAAACATCATCTTACAGATCATATTATGTCTTTTCATACTCCAGTCACACCAGCTCCCTGCTCTGACCACCTGTGTCTGGATACACTGTCTGGCAGGGCTCCCCAGGGAACATTTTCATGCATCTGCTAAACTTTTCCAGGTATCTTTGGGCTTTTATCCTTACTCTGAGAAAAATAATATTAAAATAAAGCATCAGTAACTACTTAGTCACCAAATATTTGGAGCCAAAAGTAGCCCTGTACAACAGAGAACAGTGTGCATTATTTTAAAGTGACCAAACTCCAGGCTGTAGGTAATTAATAGCATGCTAGACCCTTCCAGGTCTAGCATGCTATTAATTACACAGCTGCTGAACCACAGTGGAATTCCTGGCTGAAGGAATGTGCAAAGTTTCAATGGGTACTCTTCTGAAAATGAAGCTCAAGGCATGAAGTTTTACTCAAGAATCTCAAGGGCCAGAAAGTGCATGGGCCCAGATGCCTGCCCATACCTGCATGGCCTGCTGGAAAGACAACCCAGTTTAGGATTTTCTTGACACTTGTCCATTTAAGATTTCAATCCACAGCCTTTGTCCTTCAGATTCTTCTATGTATTTGTGGCACAGACAGAAGGAAAGACTGCTTAATTTGAGCCTTTCTTTCAGATAGTCCTGACAAGTTTCCTGTCTCTCATCAAAACAAATGGCTTCTTTAAGGCTCTCTGTCAGCTGGTGCACTGCTCTAACAAGTTTTCCAGGAGAAAAATAACAGCAATAACATAAATATAAAACCAGAAAAGCAACCGTTGACACAGGTTTAAATACAATTACAAGCTGGCTGAAACTAGATGGAGTCCTAGAAAAGAGATAAAGGGGCAAAGTTTGCTTTGAAATGGACCATAAAACTTCAACATAAGCTTGTGCTGTTCTAACAAAAGGTAAACCAGAAGGACAGGAGGTACCAGAGACTCACTGCTATCTCCATAAAACCAGCTCAAACCAGAGTGCAGTGGCATTTGCAAGGCAAACCAAGGGTCTTATTGGATGCTGTGTAAAACCAGAACAAAGATCCCAAGAGGATGGGTAACGTGTCCAGTTCCCAGAGTCTAAGCTAGCAGGCTTCCCACAATTTGCAGCTCCTCTGGGACCATGCTTTCCAAAAGTCAGAGAAATTAATTCATGATTGGTGCCTCTGCACATTGCAAAGACTTCTGCAGTGAACTCTCAGAAGCTTTGGGGTCCATGTTGGAGCACACATCATCACAACCATGGATGCAGTAACATTCTTCTGGGTGAGCCTAAACTCAGAGTGCACACCTTGGTGCTAGAATCACTTTTGGGTTTACATTTGCAGTAATATACAAGGAAAACTGTCTCTAACTTTGTAGTCAGCAAGCTTCCTCACTGTCAGGACTCAGCCTGTGGAACCTGCTGAGCCTGCTATGCCTTGTTAACTCTTAGCTCAGTCTCCAAGTGAATGAATAAGTAAAATAAAATATCAAATACAGATTAAAAAAAAAAAAGACCCACAACTACTGCAGCAGACCTCAGTGTTATTAGATGTACCAGAAAACACTCAGAGAAAAAAAGGGGTGTGTGCTAAGACCATATTCTCTATTTCTTACTATTTTCTGCATCCTCGTTTCTCTTTTAGTTTCTGATTTATGGCTTCTTCAATTTTCTCAACTTTTCCCACTTCTTAGCTGCATTTCTTATAGTATGGGTAAAATGTAGTATAATATTTAACTTTCACCTCTCATAAAGTGGGACTTGAAGGTGTGCTGCACACTGAATGGCTGCTGATTTTCTCATGTGCTATCTCAGGTGTCTCAACTCTAAACAATATTTTGTATCCCCTTATATCCAATTGCTTTTCCTTGATCAGATTGTTATGCCCCAATATTGTTATTATCATGAGCTAATAATTGAAAATAAGGACTAAAATGTGTCTGTCTTGCTATTCACCTGTAATAAAACAAGCTCTCTGAGACTGGAGAACTTTGCATACAAAGACATTTAACAAGATCTTGTGACCTGACAATGAACTTAAAAGAACTGGGCAACAAATGAGAAGGACTCAGGCATTTAGACACACAGTGGTTCTTCAGGGCTTGCTTGGATTCTGGACTCACTTCCACTTGCAGTCCTCAAACCTAAATACTATTCCCCCCAGCTTTCTAAAATGGGACAACTGAGCTTCACAAGAGGGAAATGTGATGGGCACCCTTGAAGGCATCTGACAGCAATACCTTTGAGCATGAGCATGTTTGTGGACTTCATTCTTTTTCTCATTTACACCCCTGACTGAGCTGACCACACAAAACTGACATATTGCTTTACTGCTTCAGCCATCACCATCTCTCCTCATCTGCCTTTGGCAATTCTGCTTTACATTCTGTGCATGGCTGCTGTGATATAGGTGAGCCTCAGGGTACAGAAGGAGTTACATGAGACTGGGTTTACTTAGCATAAAAATCAGCATATCTGTGTAATACCCATAAAAAATCATGTACACACCCAGAGCTATCCTAGCCAGCAAGTATGCACTGTCCTGTTCTCTGAAACAAAGATGGAAAGCAGTGCCAAAGGGAACAAAGCTCTTGAAAGTTATTGCATGCACATTCTGCTAGAAGTTTTCTCACATTCTCGTGATTCACATTCTTAGCTCTGTTAGATCCTAAGGGGGCTTCTTCCCTGAAAAATTGTGAATTTCACAAACTGTTCACATCAGAAAACTGATGGATCATAAGTTTTGATCCATCTTTTGTCAGCTCCTGGATCCTGACAAAAGTTTCACTTTTTTATTTTTCAGACATTCTATAATGGTTTTAAATACAACGTGGTCAAAAACAATTTTGGATTCTTCCTCTGTAAAGATATCACACTTGTGACACTGACCACAGCATTTTTTTGTGTGTGTCTCATCTCCAGCCTGTGCCTGCTATTTCTTTCTTTGTAATGTCTATAAGAATCTGATCCCTCTCATCAGCTTGATATTTTTTCTTTCAGCCCCATCACCACTGGCCTTTCTACACTCATCACATTTCCTGCTATTCAGTGTAGCATTGTTCAGATAGTTACCCTAAGCAGTAGCTTCAATTACACTGCCTTCATTGATCAGTCATCCTCATCAGCCTGGGAGCTCTAACAGGACTCATCCTCTGCCTCCAGGAACATACCTACCTTCTCTTACCCTGTACTGCTTTACTGTCCTGCCATCCATCCCATTTAGTGCCACCACCCTTTGCTGTCCCACTCTCTGTAACACCTCCAATAGAAAACTCTTGTCCACAGCTCTCTGTGGAGATTTCCCTGTCTTCCTTTATGAAACACTTTTAATGGTTGGGGTGACTGGGCTGATTTCCCAACCCCACAGACATGGTTTCCCAGTAGAAAGCCTACCCAACAGATGCATCAAATGTGCGCTGCTAACTTCAAAAATCCCACCAATCCCAACTTACAAAAGAAAGAAAAGGTTTTTTATATAGTTATAAACACACCATTCTTATATTCTGAAATTATGCCTGGCCTTGTACATTTAGTTTACAGAATCATATTCAGTTTTCTCTGCTCTGGGCTACATTCCTAGCTGTCACAGGGTTTTTGTATTGTTCTGGGCAAGCTGCTAAGCTACTAAATATCTGTAAATCTGGAGCACCTACTTCCTCTTCCATAGAACCAAGGGAAGTACTCAGCTTTCTCAGGTTAATGGTAGGCCAAATTATATTTATCTGTACACCTTTTCCTCAATCTATTAATTGTTCTCCCCTAATAATTAATTAGACAAGGATTATATTAGTGCTTTATTTGGGTGCTGAAGAGGCCCATTAAGCATTTGAGGAAAGTTCACACAGAAACTGTACAAATTAATTTTGGCAAAAGAGCAAAACTAAAATCCAACAAAAGCCATTAAATCTGGCCAAAAACCAAACAGAAAAGCAAAGCAGTGAAACACCTCAAACCCTAATAGTGCAGAACAAATGAAGATTCATGAAAGATAGTATAACCTGTTAAACATATATTACCCCTCCTTCAAATTACCTGTAGAAAATTCTCTGCATTTACATGGTTCTCCTTGTATCTCACTAACCACAGTGTCAGGGTCTTTGCAAGCTGTCAGCTGACATAAGGAGTAACAGTTGTCTTAAATTGAAATTGGATGCTGAACTAGCAGCACGAGGGCTCATTACAAAGAATGAAGGAGAAAACCTGGCCAAACTTCTCTTCAATTTTCATTTATCCTTTAAGGACAATCAGGAGAGCAGATGGTGTATCATTCCTGCACAGCTTCTGAGTAAAGAAAGCTGATCCATTTATTTAATAGTCTTACCTCCTGTCAGTCCTGTCTTTGGCAAATGGCATAGTGCAAGCTTTCCCCTTACTACAAGACTTTTTTCCTGACAGGCATGGAAAAATTTAAGCTTTCCTGTCAGTCAGATGAGTCCCTTTATCCCATTTGGCAACAAACCAGCAAGTCTATAAAAATAGACTGCCATCTGACTAAGCAACTGAGAGCCTGTAGGACATGCTGGAATACCAACCTGAATGCAGTTAATCAGCTGGTGCCTTTCCAGCAACACCTTCTGGCTGCTCACAAAGCATAGAACACCTCTTTCAGTAGTGCACTTAAAAGAACATATTTAAAGTGGGCATTTGCTTTGTTTTCTTTGGTGTGAGGATGTGGTGTGTGTGTGTTTTTGTGGCTGTACCACAGCTTCCTCATTTTAAAGGTTTGTTAACTTGAGCCTTTCTCATGAGATCTCTCTAGAAAGTCTCGTGCTATTTCTTTTCACCTTTTGTTTTTTGGGACAAAAGGGAAAGATAAAAAACTCAAAATCAAACTTAGTTCAGAAGGCTTTCGTTCAGAAGGCTTCTACATAAAGGCTGTTTGATGTAGTGCATACAAGTTTGGCAGACAGGAATGACCATTGTTGGCTATTAGGAAAGCAGCAGACAAACACAGATCAATCTTTGTGAAAGCGAAGTATTATTGTAAAATCAGGACCCCTAATGAAAGAAATGATTGGCATCTGACTCGATGGGTTTGGAATGCTGAATGCTCATTTTATTAAAACTATATTATATTACATTATACTATAACTATACTATATCATACTTACTTCTAACTAACTACTGAAAAACTCGTGACTGTCAGCCAACAGTCCCAACACACACACGTGGATCCTACTGGTCAATGAATCAAAACACCATCACCAGAATCCAATCAAGTGATCACCTTGGGTAAACAATCTTCCAACACATTCCACATGCTCAAAAACACAGGAACAGCAAATGAGACAAGAATTGTTTTGATCATTCTTTTCTCTGCTTCTCTCCATTCAGAGGGCATGTGAATACTACAAAGTATTTCATGGTATCTGACAGTATCAAGAACATTTTGGTATTATTGACAGAAAATGTTTCTATCTAAAATAAATTAAGCTCCCTCCATTCAGATCAATTACCAACAGAAGCTAGAAAGAGTCAATAAAGTAACTGGAGTGAAAGACACTCCTCCTTCCTCTCAATATCTGCTTCACCAGTTTAGTCTCCTAAACAGGGTAACCTTGAATAAAGAAGTAAAATGTAAATGACTTGCTGACAATGATCTATTCTATTATTTCAGGCTGAATAATAACATGTGATGGCTTCAAATAAATAAAATTATTCTACAGGAACCAAATTCAACAATTATTAATAACACCTGAGAAATTTTTGAGGTGTGTATACAGGCTCTACCTTGTTATCTGAACTTCACATTTTGGATCACAGGGAAACACTCACCTGCCTTTCCAACACTGCTTCTACTCCCTCACTCTCAAATGTATTTAAGCAGATAACCTACAGCACACTCTGCTGGAATTTCTAGGCTGGTACTTAACTGAGAATTTTTTCACTCATGCTTTTCCAAGTAATTTACTTTTATACCTGTACAAATGATAAATACAATTAAAAGCCTTATATTATTGTTGACATTGTGCCCTAGAGATGCATTAGAAAAGGTACTTGCACTTCAAAGAATGAGCATACTATTTTAATTAGAAGTGAGCACCAGTATGGGACAATAGGTAAGGATATTTCAGGGAAGAAGTCAATACCTACTGTATTAGGGACAGGGCACAGGGGACTGTTACATCTAGACTGCTATCCCAAATTACTACAGAAGACTTCACTTCAATGATAAATTTCAAGAAAAGTGTAAATAAATACTATGTCAAATATGAGAGGAAAAGCCAATTTCCAAGAGAAAAGTGGGCATGCAGTAGTCATTTAACTCATTTGTATCACCACTATTCACACTGAAGGGAAGAGTGGAAAGAAGAAAGTTTCTAAATTTTGCTGTTGCCCACCCCGTTATTTTTTTATTATTATTGTCTTAAAGACATACCATGGTAATCTACAAGACTATGTGATCGATTAAATCAATACATCTGCAGAAAACAACCATGTATTTAGAGTTTCATAGAAAAAAATTGTTAATTATAGAGTAAAATATGTGTATCTCAGTCCTCTACTGAAGTCTTTGAGGAGAGAAACACATCTCCAAGATATAACTAAAATTAGGTTAGGAAAATTTGCCACTTTCTACTAAACTCCACAACAGAAAAATTCTGACTGGAAGCTGTGCATCACTGTCTGGTCCTGTGAATACTGTTAGTAGGCAGAGAAAGCTGCTCACCATTTTGCAACTGGGCACAACCCATTTGTCATGTAGGAGTTTTGTTTGCTTGGTTTCTTTTTGAAAACTAAAAACAACATCCTTTTGCAAACAGATGGTAGCAACTAGTTTGATACAAGCATTAAATGTAAAATCTCCCTGTTTTGCCTACTCCCCGTGTAATTTTACTGGATGGCAAATGTTCCAGATCTTGTGGATCTATGTCCAAAATATCTTGCAGAGGACATATCCTTAGATCCCAGAGCAAACAGGCAAAGTCCAAATTAACTTCCTTTTAAACATGTTGATAAGTTCTTGGTCTCAACTTTTTTTAATTGGGATATCAAAAAAGATATCAAGAACCAAATTTTGCTACCTAGAACTGGAAAGCCTGTGAAGAGCAAATCTATACAGCAAAAAAGAGGAGATGTCTAAATTGCAGCAAGAACACGAGCTCCTTATTTCTCCAGATGATACTCTAATCTGTTAGAAGGAAGGCCAGTTTAGGATTTTTGTAGTATGTACTTTCCTTTAGCTGGGGGCCTCCTGCTCCCCCAAATGCTGTTTTTCCTTTTAAGTGCAGGAAGGACTATTCATTCCAGTTGTGGAGCTGCATGCAGTCAGTCTAATTTATTGCATTTGGGCTGAAAAGGATCAAATTCACATTTAAGATCAAAAAACCTGTAGCTGTTAAGCTAATTATAGCAGGGGTGAGTGTGTGTGGGAGGAGAGATGAGAGTTGCTGGACTTGAACAGGAGATGTAGCAAACCTACACCAGTGGAAATGACAAGGGCTGACTGCAAAGCAAATGCTGGCATGGCAACTTGAGTTGGACCTGACTCCTAGACCACAAAGACAGGAAATATGAGGGGCTGGAACATCTTCCCAGCTTCCAGCAGCATGAGCAAAAAGAGCACATCCTATTGCCAATTTTTCTCCCTTTTTCTCTGAGCACTTGTTTTTGGGACGTTTGGGACGTTTTGGGACGTCTTTTTTGGGGATGTGTGCTTTCCATCATCTGTGAAAGCATTCATCAGTGTGCTTTGAGAGGCAGATGAAATGAAAGTGGTGTCTGGTGGCCACACACGTAATAAACATTCAGAGACTTTTATCCTATTCAAGCAAAGCCAAGCTTTGAATCCTGACTGGCCCCCAACATTTTCCTTCTCAGTTAGAGTGCCCAGCAATGGCTGGACAAAAAGCTGTATTGCAAGGAATTCTTCCTGCAGTCAGCCTGGAAGTGCTGCAGATTTTCATGAAAGAAACTGAAATTCAGTAACCATGTTCAGTATGGCAATGTTTAAATGATTAAATAATGTACATCTTAAAAAAAATTACATCCACTGCCAAACTTGCCATTATTTCAAAAGGATGTGTTCTAAGCAAGCAGTACTTGAGCTAAGTCTCTGCTGACGCCTAGATCTTCTTCCCATGGTAACTGGAAGGATTGCTTTACTTCCCAAGAAGTTCTACATGACTGTTGGCCATGCTGGGCCAATATGATGGTGAAAGTAGCTTTTAGTTCCTACATCATTACATAGCAGTGCAGTCACTGCTCCACATCCTCATTTTGCTAACAGTTAGGATGATTTCCTTGAAGATTCTGGAAGACAAACTTTTCATGTAACTGGCACACACCCCACATCATCATCATCATCATCATCATCATCATCATCAATAATACAACAATAACAACACCCAAAAACCCACAACAAAACACACAAAACCCACCCCCAACATAAAAACCCAAGCAACCAAGAAATCTTGCTATCACGACCCACTTGAAAGAACAAAAAATCCTAATTATCTGTTGAATCCACAGCTAAAAGCCTGTGGAAAAAAAAAAATCACTGGAAAGAGAAGCCTCACAGTTAAAATCTAAATCTAATCCCAGAATTAGGGATTAAAACACAGGCTTCCAGAGAAAAAGCAAAAAATCTGTCTTGGTGAGTTAAAACCTTATGCGAAGAACAGACAAACCAATACTGATTCTTTCCACCTGAAGATGGTGGAGTACTGGGAAATTTCTTCAGACAGTATCCAATTACACACAGGGCCCAAGACTTCAGAAACATATATCTCACAGCACACATAAGAAAGGGATGAAGTGCTGCCTCTCAGAGTCATCTCTTTTTTCTAGTTCCATCCTGCAGCTAACTCCCCTCTCTTCTGCGCAGGGATTCTGCTGTAAATCTCAAAACTGCTAACTGCTCTCACTACCTTTGTTTCCAGGACTGCTAAGTAATTTAAAGATAAAAGTAGTTGCTTCAAATCATTTTACACGTTTTTACTGATCCAGCTTCTGTCTTTTGAAAACTCAGATCTCCTACAATAAATGAAGAACTTTTCCTTCATTCTCACTGATCTTAATTTTGAAATAGCAGTTAATAATAATAATAATAATAGTAATAAAGTTCAGCTGTACTTCAGCAAGCATTATTTTTTCTCCCTACAGCTTCTTGAAGTGTACTAAGCCCAAGAGATGTAGCATTTTGGACAGTCATGTTACTAAAACATGTTACCAAAACCTGTTCTCCCCATAAAAGAAAGCATCTGCCTTTACCATCTACTGCTTTTATCCCTTGAAATCATCTGTTTTACCTAGCATTCTCCCATTTTGCCTGCATTCAAGTTAAAATTCTCTGTGTGTTGATACAGAAACTGCATGTATCAACTTTCTTTTCTTCTGTTAAAAAAAATTAGAACAAACAGACAAAAATCCTCAAACCAGAAAAAAACCCTCCACCAAAAAACCCGTGCACCAAACACCCCCCAACAAATCTAAATCCAACAAATGGAGCTTCAGGGCATTCCTGCTTTAACTTCAATGAAGACTCTCAGTGAGTAAGACTCAACTGTAAGCTACTTCAGGGTGTTTGATAACTTGCAAGCACAGAACCAAGAAACATTTTACATATTGCTTTATGAATGCCAACTGTGCACCCTGTGTATTTCAAAAGTGAGGTTCAGGCAGCACAGGGGTGCAAACCACTAGGGTACATGTAAGTCAAAGGATGGACAGGGTTGCTTTACCACAGTATCATCAGACAGATGTAGTGCTGCTACAATGTGCTGAGCAGTTTTGACCTACTAAAGTCTTAAATTAATGGTGGCTACTCAGGACGAGTCCCTCACCCAGCCATGACATGTCTGTGAGTGACATCACTAGAAAATCCTGAGCAGGAAACCCTTGCATAAGTCTTTCTAGCCTGACAACTTAAGACAAGATCTTTTAAATGTGGATTTTCTCTCCTAATTGAAGATTAAAACAAGAAAGCCTGGAGTGACAAGCAGTTGGGGAATTTGATATTACTATACACATGTATTGTTGCCCTGCTATTGTATCAATGTCTACAAAAGGTTTGCTTCTGCACCATTTCTGTTACAATTACTGCTCACCTTCCCATCCTGTTCTCCATGAGCAGCAGCATACTATCAAGGCTATCAGGTAAAAACTTGTTTGCTAGACCAAATGTACACCTAGCAGCCATGCAAAAAAAAACCCATTTACTTTCCAGTTTATCTGGTCGTCTCCATTAATTTATGGCCACATCACTCCCATCCAGCACTGGAACTGTTGTGATTGTGTTTTTTTCAATGCTGCTGTAAGAGGGGAGTAACACCTTTGATTTTAACTACTGATAGAATCATGGAATATCTTCAGTTGGAAGGAACCCATTAGGATCGAGTCCAACTCGCTCCTCCTCACAGAACTACCTAGAAAGAAACCCTGTGACTGAGAGTGTTGGCTAGACACTGGTTGAATTCTGGGCAGGCTTGGTGCTGTGACCACTTCCCTGGGTAGCCCATTCCAGTGACCCCCATCTTTGGGGGGGTGGGGATTTCCCCCCCTCCCTCTCCCTCTCTGTAAGGAATCTTTTCCTAATGTCCAATCCGGACTGTTCACTGGAAATGCTGAAGTCTGTACCCCATTACTGCTGGTTTGATTATTTTTCAAACAGAACCATCACACACACAAAGCCAGCCTTTTTGATAGGACCATCCTTAGCTAAGCTCTAGGTTCACTGTTATAGCCCAAAGATGAGACAACTGGGCAGCCCAACCTCTGATCTTCCAGAGCTCACAAGCTGCTATGCTACTTGTCACCATAATTTCTAAAAGACAAATCCTTCTTGTTGGGAAGAATTGTTCTTCTAAAAGAAATTGTTCTTCTACAGAATTGTTCTTCTAAAAGACAAATCCCCAGTCCCTCCTCTTATTGAATTTCCTGCCCTAAAGAACTAAGCATTCTTACCACTCACCAATATCTCAATCTCTATAATCTTCAATTTCCATCTTCATGTCATGTGAAAATCATGCTATAAAAAGCCACTGTTCACAAAAGCGACACCAAAGTCCTGCACTTTTGCTTGAATAAAGGGAGAGAGTCCACTGGGGTGTCACCTCATGGGGTTTCTCTCTCAAGTTTTTGGAGACTGCAGCCTCCTTTTACCCTAAACTCCCAGCACATATTGCCCCATTGGCTGAGGTATTGGGAAGCTACAGCCTCCCCAAACAGCCTAGCACATATTTATTGTATTTGCAGGAGCCCCCAATGAGGGGAGAGAATGATGCATCTGACTCCATCTGATCAGAAGGCTAATTAATGACTTTATTATATTATATTACATTACATCTAAACTGAATCTGCCAAGCAATCGACTCTGCACACAACTGCACCCCACTACACAGAATCTCGTGACTGTCAGCCAACAGTCCTGACACACACATATGCTTGGCCCTGATAGACCAAGGAAACAAAACACTGTCACTTTGGGTAAACAATCTCCATATTGCATCCTACTTTTGCACAAACACAGGCACAGCAAATGAGATAAGAACTGTTTTGATCATTCTTTGAGGTTCAGAGAATGTGAAACCCAGAAATATTCTTGGGAAGAATTGTGCCTTGCTTTTCTCTGTGAAGAGAAATATGGCGACACCTATTCCCCCCACAAACCTCTCCGTTTCCTCCAAAGTTTCAAAGTCCAGGTTATCTGGGTTCTGGAATAGACTCTGTGAGGACACATTTCTCCAATTACCCTAAAGTTCAGGAGCTCCAACACAGCTTCCCTTGCCCCAAGCAGCAGTGCCCGGGCAGCAGCACTGCCCTGCTACAGCCCCGAGACCTCCACGGGGTCCCTGGCTAAGGTGATGGCTGTATTCTCTTCCTAATGGTTGATGCTGTCCCATTGTTTGTGGTGGGGTTTGCTCAGGTGCTCTGAGGCCTTTTTGGGCTCTTGGAGTGCATGTGTATGGGAGGGAGTTGTGTGTTAATTTGGGTTTGCCAGCACATAGGATTGACACGGGGACGCCCGTGATGTAAGGGTTGTTTGCTTGTTCACTCATTTAGCGATGCATGGGTGAGTGAATTTTGGGGTTTTGTGGCAACTGCTATCCACTGTGCTTTGATTTCTGTGTGTGTAGCTGAAATTGCATCTGTGGGTGTGAAGTGCCCTCTTGTTTCAGTCATGGTGATTGCAAGATTTGGTATAGGTTTAGAATTTTCATCACAGGCTCCAGACAGAGGAATACAAAGAAGTTCACCTCTAGATTGTATTTTGCAAGGCTGGAAGAGGTTTGAAGGGGAGCATTTAACAGAAGGAGGAAAAAGAATAGAAAGAGAAAATTTCAGACACTGGGGCTATTTATTCAGTGTTAAATACCAACCAGGAAAAATTAAGCCAAGAAACTGTAAATGTTATTGGTGCAACTGGGAAATTGGAAAAACAAATATTCTTTAACCCAATTAACTTTGAATTTGGCAAACAGTGGATAATACACCAGTTTTTATATATGCCTGAGTGTCTGGTTCTTCTTTTAGGAAGAGACCTGTATATTTGTGAGGGATAGAATGTAAGAAAACAAAGATAGTGCAGAAGGTAGTCTCACACCTGAGGAGTTGCAGCTGTACCAATCACCAAAGAGTAGGAGCAGGCCTGCCCTTAATAGGCCACAGCTGTGTCCAATAAGAAGAGTGCTACAAAAGAGTGGATTAGCTGGGTGAGGAGACTTGGAATTTTCTGGCTGTGCTGTGAAGAAGAAGGAGTCAGTGCTGTGAGGAGCTGCCCATGAGCAATCACTGAGAAGGTATGGGAGCTTTGCAATAAGATGATAACATATACTGGAGGCTCAGATTGAATTCAAAGATAGAAAAATAAAATTATTGGTACCCAAGACTAAAGCCATTGAGGCAAGGAATTTTATATTGCAGGGAACACTAGAACCAGACAATTGTGGGGGAATACCAGAAGCCATAGAAAATGCAGTAACACCCTTGATTTGGGCTGGCAGAGCTCCAGGCTGTTCTGATGAGCTTAGACTGTAAGCATTACCCTAAAATTACTCTGCAAGGCACACCAATGTGGGGATTCCCAAATTCATGTAGGAAGCAGACTTGCAGAGAAAGCTGCACGAGAGGCTGTGCAACAAGGCATCTTAGCATTAATACATAAGAAAGTTCTTTTACTTCCAGAAGTTAGCCCTGGATACAGTCAAGTTGATTCAAAGTTAACTACTTAGCTCAAAGCCCAGAATAAGGAGGGTGGGTGGTTGGTGACTCCCACCACAACTGGTGTTGCAAACTGTGAAAGAGAAACATCAGCAAATCCACTGGGGAATCAATGCTATGGTGATTGGTCTATAGACTCACATACTTGGTGTATGTATGAAAAAAATTGTCATGTCTGTTACAGAAAAATGCCTGATATGTCTTAAAAATAATACTTTGAATTCAAAAAGACTGCCCCCAGGAATTACTAGCAGAAGAAACACTCCTGGGGGTTACTGTATTTCCTGGTGTTAGTAGATACCTTTTCCAGGTGTCCAGAAGTTTTCCCCTACTGCACCAACGAGGTTATGGAAGTCACCAAGGTGCTCCTCAAAGAGATCATACCCAGGTTTGGATGTCATCTGATAGGGCACCCCATTTTATATCTGAAGTGTTACATCAACTTAGTAAGCAATTGGGTATTAGTTGGGATTTACATAGTCCATGGAAACCACAATCTAATGGAATGGTTGTGCAAATGAACCAAACCTTGAAAGGGCACATTAGCAAAATGTGTCAGGAAACTTTCTTGAAATGGTTTTTCCACTGGCCTTGTTATGAATTTGACTACAGGCCTGAACTACCCTGAAGGTGAGCCCTTTAGAGTTTGTTTGGGAGACTATTGCAACCTTCCCTGAGTCTGAGGAACAAATTGGGAATCAGGAAATAGAATATTTAATTTCATTAGGGAAATCCTTGAATTAACATGAAAGATTTATCTTTCTCTCAGAATCTCTTACCCTACACACTCCATCCAGTTCATTGATTTCAGCCAGGGATCACATATACACCAAGACCTGGAAATGTGAGCCACTTCAGGAGCACTGGGAAAGACCTTTTCTGCTTCTGTTTACTACAAGAATTGCTGTGAAAGTGAAAGGAATTAACTCCTGGATGTATTGCACCCAGATTAAGAGGGCTCCCAACCCAGAGTAGACAGTGGAAAACACCAGACCTCGGTAGCTGAAAATTTCAAGAACAACTGTAAATGAGTAGCAAAATGTATAGACTAATGTTTATAGGAATCATTTTATCTTTAGGTGGCTGTGGTGTTGAAGAAAATTTAATATTGACTTTAATCCAGGGGTTTGGTAAAATGTGTAACCTGTTCAGCATTACAGCCTGCCTCCCTATCCCCAGTTCAGAAGGGGAATGTATTCCTTGGGGAATTATCCTCATAAATCTGTCAATGGTTCAATATGATAATCTGACTAATGTAATGGCAAAGAAACTTGGTAAGTAAAGAAACTATCCAAAGTCGCAGAAAAGGGATTCCAGATTTTAAATAGATACTAAAATAATAATACAAACCAGAATGCCCTTGGATCTATTATTGGCCAAAGAATAAGGGGTTTGTGGATAGAGATCCATGCTGTATGCACATCCCAAATGTAACAATGATCTCCAAAGACAACAAAATAGAGCAAGTTGCTGACAGCAATGCTATCCAAACAGCCTCTGAAACTAAATGACTCAATAAAATTTTCCAAGAAATAAGAGAATGGTCCCTGAAAGGATGGCTGGCTGAGGTACAGATAACCACTATAATGGCGATTATAATTGTAATAATTGTCAGCATTGCAATTGGTCGTGTTCTTGAAAGGATTGACCTTAATCCTGCAGGAATATATGTATTTGAATGTCCTTAAGGAATTTGAGCCATTTCAAAGGGGGGAATTGATTCCAAAGGGTTAATCTAAGAACAAGGAGTTCTACTGCATCTGTGTTCTCTTAGCAAAGAAACAGGGTGCAGGGGATGTGCTCACTGAGCAAGGACCGGAGGGAGATAAAGTAACCTCGGACGGGAGTGTATCTGGCTTGGGAATGCAGCCACAGCCAAAGACCATGAAGAGGCAGAACCAGCGGAGGGTTTAATGGTAATGAGCAATTATAATATGTATGAATTTCTGGGAATTGTGATGCGCTTGCAGAGGATGGGAGTGCACGCTGGATGGAGCTGTGCCCCGCGGGCGCAGCTGACAATGCTCGCTCGCTGCTTGATGCTGCACTGCTGCTCAGGAGCTCTGTTTACCCGGCCTGTTTCCTCATTTTCGGTGGCAGCAGAACTGCCAGAACACCGTCTTTAAATAATACTTCTGACAACACTATAATGCATTCGTTTACAGAGCTGAATGTGATTTTTAGAATGTTCTAAAACGGCTCTGAAACTGGATAATTGATGCAGCATGGCTTGCAGGGAGGTTCTGTAGGGGCAGCAATACAGTATTGTCAATGAGTCTAGGACACTTCCCACATTCGGCTCTCTGCTGGGAGTCAGCCAACAGTAGTGATTCAACTAGTGGAAATGTCTGAAAAAATGGTCATGATTCTACTTCTGTCATCTTGATTTATTAACAAGAAGTAATGCAGAAACAATTGTGCAAATGCAGATGTTGCTACAATTAAGATGATGTAGCATGTTTTCTTCAAGAGTATGGTACAGTGACAGAGCACAGCAAGGGCTCTCTGACTATCTTGAGTACATTTTCTATGTTTACAGAATCTTTAAAGGATAAATAATGCCTGCAAGAGTCACTTCCACAGAAATCCAAATAGTGGCATACCTATGACATGATGAGATTTTGATGTGGGTGTGTCGATGAGAACAGGAGGATCAGATTCTGTTGTTCTAGCATGAGATTTAAGTTTTACTTTGTAAGCTCTACCATTGTCAAAATGGTAGAACTACCTTTGTGTGTTGCTAACAAATATCTTGCCCAGTTAACTTGTTAGTTGGGGTTTTTTATAGTTTTTTAAAGAGCTGTGGGGGTTAATAGCAGGAAAAGTTAGGAACACCTAAGGGCCATGCTTGCTCCTATGCTGTTCTAAAAACTCCTTCAGCTTATCTGCTGACAAATAATGCAATGTTAATTAATATCATGTTTTTGGCATGTTCCAGTTGTTGATAGGGAAGATAGTAGAAGAGCCAAGTCATCTTAAGATTCTTCTTAATGCTTTTGCTCATCTGAAAATAACCTGCGCATTGGCAGCCTCATGTTTTTGATACATGTGAACTGAGCCAGCTATCTTTAAAGAGAGATTTGAACATCAAAAACTTAAAAGCATTGTTACTTATGACACACACCTAAAAATAGCATATGATGTTTGTGACAAAATATAATCTGGTGAGAAAGGACTTGAATGTTCTCCGTTTTTTCCGTATTTAATCATCATTGGTTAAATTTACCCCATATGTAAGCAATGCCTACATTTGGATTCCTTTTTAACAAAACAACAAATGCTCAAAAGCAGTATATTTCTGTCACCTGAGCAAGATGTTGACAAAGCTGCAAGTAAAGAAAGCTCATTTTTTAATTCTGTCCTCTCCAGGGTTTAGAAGTACCAAAGGAATGAAGGGGGAAAGGTGGCAGGAGCAGAAATAGCTTTTGCTCTCTCTGTTAAGAATTGGTGCCTTTTGCTGAATTAAGGTGAGAAAGTTTAATTATCAGAAAAGCTGTTCTTTTATAGAGTCCACATGGTATTTTAGCATGTTCTTTTAGGATGAATTTTGGAATATTTTACTTCACCTCAAGAAGCTCTTAACATTGAACCATGGCTGTCCTTTAATATTTTTGGCTGTAATATATAAGTAATAGAATTGGGACCATACTATGGCAAAGAAAATTATGGATGTTAATGCTAAAAAAAAATCCCACATGAGAATGATAACATTTTTCATGCCTTGTAGATTGCAGTTCTTAATGTGCTGCTCCAAAAGGAGTAAGAGGTGACATATTTTTCTATTTCCTGACTTGCTTTCAAATAATTTCAAAACATTTATGCTTTTAAGTAATAGCTCAGTTTTCAGGAAAATTATGGTGTGGTGTGATGTACAGTTATTTGGAAATACTGAGCTAGGAGAAAGAATTGGTGACAGAGGAATTTATGCACATAGATAAAATTTTTCTATTTTTGTTACCATAGTCACTTCCTTTGAGAACTGATTAAACTAATGAAGATGGTATTCTTTCTATGTTTTTCCTTTTAAATTTTAAGGTATGCTCTTTGAGATTTGTTTTAAAGTTGCAAAACCATTTGTTTATAAAAGCAATCCTAAAATAACATAGAGGTCTTGTTTCTTTTGGGAAGGGCTGAAGGTTCCAAGGCTTGATGGCTGGTTCTTACTGCTCTAAACTTTGTTCTCTTGACATGCTGGACTGATAGAAAAAAGCCCCTAAGGAATAAGGCCCACGAGAAAGACGAGAGATCAGCCCAAAGTGGAATGTCTGAGCGCTGACTCGTTGGCTCACCATTTAATGGCAAAGTTTTCCCCTGCTTCCTTCATGTGTTGTTTCCTTCTAAGCTGTCTGTATGGCACTGGTTTACTGCCCAGATAGGACTGTCCTGGTTAATTCCTCGGACACAGTCTAATATGGTGCCAGCCATGGTCAAAACTTTTTGAGTCTTTAAGACCTCAAAGACTTTTAACCTTTGAGAGTTAACCTTCGCAGTTTTACACAGGCTAAGCTACAGAGTAATCTTTTTTGTTTTTCCCTTTGGCATGCAGAATTTGGATTGCGTATTGTGCTTGTGTGGACTGTGTTTTGAGACAATGTTCAGAGAACTTAATCAACAGCTAGTTCCTACATTGCCAATTGCATCTATTTTAATGACAGAAAATGAGATGTTATGAATAGATAGGGAGGGTACATTAATGTGAGAATATGGAAGTATATGCATAGAATTAACACCTGCAAGTTAAAGACTGGACTAATTCAATACCCTCAATTACTGATTTATATCTGGTGAACTTTCATAATCTGTTAACAATTGCTTTACTGCAGCTAGGAGTGTTGAAATCCCATTCAGCCACTAACATCCATGAAACCCTGTGCAAATACAAGTTATGTCTAAAACAGTCTTCCAATGCTTGTTTCGTAGTCTGTTGTGTCTTGTTTGCATCGATTCCACTCCCAGCAGGCAGCTCTCCAAACTGCACAATTAACTACTGTTTATGGTGTTGATATCTTTGTTGGCAGCTTTTGCTAAATAAACAGTTGAATTGGTTGGGCATTAAACTTGGCATTAAACAGGTAGTGCTGTCACCAGACATTCTGGAAGAGGTCATACTAAAGACTGAATGTGTTCTTTGTGTATCAGCTTCTCTGCTGCATCTTCTCACCTGTCATGTGCAGCTCCACGCAAATGCATCTTCTTGCAAATGTCATATTCAGCAGAACATATTAATGGAAAAAGACACTAATCCATGTACTCTGACAGATTCCACCAGTAATCTGAGAGTCCTGCATCGCAGAAACTCAACAGACCTTTTAAACTTAATATGTGGCCAAGCATTGAAACATGGCTGTGCTTGATCTAGGTATTTATCTAATATTTATCTAGTAGTTTAGGTATTTAAGTATGCTATATATTGTTTTATATCTGTCACCTAGTGGATAAAATGCTACATTTTTTGTCTTGTGCAAATTATTTTAATCTTGACTTGGGAAAACTGTAGAAATTGTGGTTTGTCTTGTGGGAAATTGTGGGAAAAAAAATCCTTTGAAAAGTCTCTGGTTTGGCACAGTGGCATATTTTTTGTTTTGGTTTTTTGTGTTTTTCTGTTTGCAGTTTTTTAAATTTGGTTTGGTTAACTAAGTCTGGACTGCTGACCAAAAATATAATGTTTAAATGCTTTAGTTCTGCCTATTTTCCTTCAGAGTAATCTGAGTTAAGCGAGGTATTTTACCTCTCTTACTCTGTGCTAAGTTACATCATAGTTGCATATTAAAGATTTATTTGACTTTTCCTACAGACTTAGTTAATCACATGTATTAAAAACATTTAGCTAGCGCTTGTAAGTTCCTCTATAGGAAATGAAATAATCAATTTGTGTAATAAATAAGTTAACATTTAGAAATGAACTGCATTATTAGCATTCAGAGATTGTAGTGACAGGTGCCACAGACTTTTTTTTGCCTCTTTGCTCTTTATGTTGTTTATTTTTGTACTGACCAGGATGGCTTATGTAGTCACAGTGCTGCTGAACAAATGAACCTCAGTCACGAGTTGAGTAGACTGTGAATTGTTTTCCCTTTGCCCCACCCCAGATTTTGAGGAGGGTGCCAGCAAGCTGTTACAGATGTTGATACGTAGAGCAACTGTTTTTACTACTTAGACAGAACAGAGAGTAATTTCTGTATATACTTATAATGTCAGTTGATAACAATGGTCTATAAAGATAAAAGTTTTGTAAAATGTTGTCTGAAATAATGTACTTACGTTGCTCTCTTAGTTTTAGTCTTTCTTACACATCATGTCATTCAAAATCCACATAATTATGAGAACAATAACATGTTTGCAATTCCAGCCTAGGTTTTAACCTGGTTGTTGTTTGTGTCTAGTTTTACCAGTCACTGTGTTGATGCACAACAGACTCTAAAGTAAAAGAGAAGTCTAATTAAATTTTTCCTAGGGAATTTCTGCTGAGTTAATTTCCCATATGACTAATTTCTTATCTTAATTCCTAAAATAAAGATGGATGTATGATCTCTTGAATTGGGTCAAACAACAGATGATAATTATGTTGACATGATACTGAGTTTCATATTTGCATTGCTTATCAGTCTAAAACTTTGATTCTCATTTTTATCAGTATCTGGTTTTGTTGAGACTAATGTGTTTTTTCTTTAAGATTAGTTTTTCTTTGGGGTGAGGCTGCTTCTTTGTTCTGTTTTTTTATTATTTCATGTGTCAGTTCTAACTTTTGATTTTCTTGGACAGTGCTGTCCACTGCAGTACAGCCATATGTTATGTCTATAAACAGTATTTGTTAATGACAAGGCTTTGTATTATATGTTTTTTGTATTAAGCTTAAGTGTTCTGAAATGAAACCTGGTATTGATTTGTCCACTGAGATTGATTATATTTTGATATACCTGTAGGTATAAAAAATGCAGTGACTATTTGTAGTACTAATAAATATGTTTTGCAATTTGAGTGTTAGATATATTTTTGGTTTACTTTTATTCTCTAGGTCTTCAACTATTAATATCCTTTAAAAATGTTGTGAATGTAAACCACAGCTATTTTCATTATTTGTGACATAGCTTACTGTATTCTACAACTTTGATGTCCCCCAAGAACTTTTCTTTCGTGTCTTTGTCCCTGGTGTGAGATTGAAGTAGTCTCCAGACCCCTCAGGAGAGGGTGTATCAATAAAATAGATGTCTCTCAGAGCTAAATGGCTTGCACTGGTTTCTTGTCCCCAGCCATCTCTGAGCCTAGCACCTCTTTTCCACTTGTTAAGAAAGAATCAGGAGCTGCAGGTTATGCTTTGCTGTGGGTATCAACTGCATTTATATCAGAAGCAATATGGTCTTGGGGTTGTTAGGATTACTTACTAATGGAAGTAATGGAGTGTACAAAAATATCCCTCTTTGGTGGATCACCACTGTTCTGGAGGTATCTCCTTCCTTTTGTCACAGCCTCCCAGGAGTAGATCTCTACTAATCCCTTTGTCATGATATGGTATGTTGCCTCTCAGAAATTCACTGCTAGAGCTTCTTGAGCACAGAGTAGAGAACTTTGCCAGTAATCTGAAAGTTATCATGTTTCTTCTTGAGTTGCTTCTTCCAGTTACTCTCACAGTAAAAAATAGCAGCTAATGCTGCCATGGCCCTTCACAGGGCTGGTTTAGTCTAAAGAGGATGTAGAAATGCAAATGTCTCAAATGAATATATGTGCCAGGAAACTACAAGTATCAGTCATCTTGGCAGTTATGATGCTTAGAGAGAATGCTCATAAGATGGAAGAAAATTCAAAATGTGGTGTATGATATTTTGTAATAATTTGCATATAGACTTGACTTGTCCTTAGTAGTTTGATCAACTAAAATTGTGCATGTGATACCCAGTTGTTAGTAGCTCTGTAGTAGTTGACTATGTATTCCCCAGAATCAATTTCCTTTATACAGTCAAGAGGATATTTATATAAAGTTAGGTTCAGGATTTAGTGTGTAAGATGGTGCTATGCATCTTTGAGGTTTTACTCCACTTCTATTTATCTGATTGCTGCATAGATGAGTAGTTTTGAAATGCTAACTTCATGATTCATGAATGAGTTAAAGTACAATTATAAAGTGAGATATTTTTGATGTTCTCATAATCCCAGGCTAATTCAAAATTACTTCCATTTGGGATTCACTTTTGGCAAGTATTCTTGTAACTAGCCCCAAGTAACATTTTCTATATAAATAATAAACTGTGGTGTCTAGTGGAAATTTTCTGCCATTTATAAAAAGCATGTTGTATCATAAGCAATATTGTGTACAATGTGATCTTTCATAACTGGTACAAGTTGTTACTCTGGTTATGGTTTTTCACTTTAGCATCAAAGAATTGGCTCCATTGGTGTTTCCCTGCCCTAAAGAATTTCATGTGTAGGTAACACTAGGCAACTGTAGGCTCTGCATTTTATTTAAGCTTCTGTCACTCCTTTTCTGTGAATCTTCCATAGAAAGTACTGCATTTATTAAAGCTACTTTCTACTTTCCTTTCTTTGATGTGAAGTGCTCTTACCTTTTATCCAGACTTTTTCAGGAATATTAGATAATTTCTTTTTTCTATTAAGAATGTGCATTTGTCAAAACTGAAATTACTTTTGGAAAAGGATGCCGTAAATGAATTCATTAAATTAAGAAAAAGGAAATAATTCAAACCCATGGATATTTATATTCCATAAATAGCTGTTGGGTTTTCTAGTTTTAGTTTTTTTAGTTTTTCAGCACAATGAAAAATTGTGCTGAAATTACCAGTATTACTATTTCTTAAAATGGTTGGGTTTATTTTTTTCTAGTTTATGTATATGATACACTTTAAGACTTTCCTTATAGCTTTCTTTGGATTGGATCCCACTACCCACCCCCAAAACATGAAAGTAAAAATACACTTTGTGTAGCTTTTCAGAGTATGAAAACAATCCTCCTGATTTTGTTCACATTCCCTAAACTCACAGATTTGCGTCTCACAATTGTACTTTTTTCTGTATCTTGTCTGTATTTTTTTTATCTTAATCTTTCTTACCCTGGGAAATTATTTAGAATCTATTAAAAGTGTGAACATAGAACACCTATGAGATTTGTGTGAAAAGATATTTCCTTCAATCTACTCATCTTCTCGCCCCACCCTGTAGATTTTTAATTTAGTATATGAATATATAATTATAATAGTGCATTTCAGACTATTACCATCCACAGTACACTTGAATTTGAACCAGATGAAACATGGAAGAACAACACATGGACTAAAACTATTGTGAAATTCTGGTTTACCAGCACTGTCTGAGGACCAATGTACCATTTTTGGTCTGATTTTCTAAGAAAATGAAGCTGTTATGAGCATGTATTTTGCTTACATTGTTGTCCATAAGTGTCCTTTATGCTGCAGCAATATTAAGATTCTGTAAACATCCCAGGAGAAAGTAGCAGAGAGAAATTGTTACATACATGCTAATTTGAATCCCATTCTATTTTTTTAAGTAAGTATTTTAGGAGAAAAAAAAAAAGAAACAAGTGGCATGTTTCATTTCTGCCCTTGAAAGTTTAGTTCAGTGCTTTCTGGCCTCATGATTAGGGAGAAAGGAAACAATTGCTTCCCATTCACCTTCAAGATTCCACTACTGATTCACACATCTTTAGGGTAGGAGCCTTCAGCTGCTGTTTTCCCTGTTGAAAAGTTTTGGGTGGGGTTTTTTTTTGTTGCCTTATTTACTCATTTATTTTGAAATAAATTTCATCTTCATGTTGCATCTACTTCTGAGCTTTGCCCACTGCTGCTTTTTTCCTTCATCTTTTCAGTTCTGTCATCTCCTTTTTGAGCTTGGGGCATGGGGCAGAGACAGCAGCATCACTTGTACCTTCTGTGCTTTATACAGTGTTTAGGCACAGTGATATTCTTTGTTGTCTCTTAATGATTTTTATTCATTCAACTGTCTTTTTTTACTGATTTGTGTAGCTAGGTCAACAGCATATTTTGTTGCATTACAGTTTATCTCTTTTTTTCTTATACTTGTATTTTGAGGAACACAGGTGTGAAGGACAAAAGTTTGAAGGACACTTTTACAGATGATATTCTCTAAGTAGATAAAAGTAGATATCAATGTATGAAATCTTTCCATTTGGTATTTATGGTGTTCAGTTTTGCCTTGTGGATTTAAATTTGTAATCAAGTTAGCGTAATTCCTGTTTGTAATGTTTCTTTCATTCTGGTTTAATTCAGTATTTTTTCAGTCATTACAAATAGGCAAGACAAAAAAAACTTAGTAATGAATGTGCTCTTTTTAAAAAGACAGTTTAAAAGTTCATGTGGGTGTTGGCTTTTCTGGGATTATTGTTTTGGCATGCTCTGAGGGAAGTGGTGCTTGAGGAAGTTGTGAGCCTTTGAACGCAGTGTACTCAGTCAGGGGTGGGGTTTGTGAGGCACACATTGCACGTGCCTCTGGGAATTTGTGGGTTTTCCATGGGTAGTAATAGCTTTTTTGTTAAATTGCACCTTCTCCCAGCTGTGAACCAAGGGGGTGCTGGCTGATGAGTAAGGATGGAGAGCCAGTGCAGGAGAGATGATTGGGATCTCATTTGCCACTTGCTTTGTATGACCTGATTTAGGAAAAATTGTGAATGGCATTGTAATATGTTATAAAATAGTTAGTGCTAAAGGAAATTAAAAACCAGAGCATTTTGTGTACTAAAGCCAGTGTTGGTCAACAAGCAGTAATAGGCTAAGTGATAAGAATGGAGATTTAAACACTAGGAGGACACTGTCTCCAGAGATTTATATTTCAAGGCATTTTTTCATCTGACAAGACCCCAGCAGGTATTTGATAGGCATCCTCAATAAGATAATATTAGACACCAGAAGTTTATCCCAGATGATTTTCACCTGACAGGATTTCAGCAATTATTCACCAGTTCTGATAAACGTGGCAGCAAGAAAAAAAACCCTATGATAATATGCTAAAGAAGGGCCCCTTCCAGAGCCCAAAAGCCTGCATAAAATGAACCCCCTAGAAATGACATTTGGAGACCCACAGGGACTTTGGTGTGATAGAGGCCAAATCCTGGGTTTCCCCAACTCCGATCGCCTGGCTCAGAGTCGAATTGCTTGTGGCTTTTTCCAAATTTATACTTTGATTACTTAATAAATTTCCTTATTATTAATTTGGAGTATTCATTTATAACAGCATTTTCCAAAATATGTTCGAATTTATTTTAGAAGGGCTGGCTCACTGTATTGAGGAGATGCAAAGAAGTCCAAGTTAGTACCAAGATTTTGATACTGTGTGTCCAACTCACCATTGTGTTAGGTGATATGTCAACTCCTTGCCCTCCTAGACAGGTATCATTTAGATCACCTTTCTGATTTTTTTTATGAAATAAACTTTTCAGTGCATGTTTTCAGACTGTTCAAAAACTTAAGACTTCATATTGTCGGGGCTTGAGTAAGGAAATGGTGTTAGGACTTGAATAAGTAAATAATTTGAAATTTGTAGTTTCTTCATCACCACCACACTGTTTTGCACAATGGAAGAACAGGAAGAGGATATTCAAAAACACCCTTGAGGAGAACAGTGTGTTTAGGAATATAAATTCTATGCTGTCATTACAGGCCTTCTACTACACTTTCAGTAACTGGCCATTCCTGCCACTGATGTGGTTAACTTTGTCTGGTTTAGTGATTCCAAACTGACTCACTTCAAGACAATTTCAGCAGCTCTTTGAACAGCGGAATTTTTCATTCCCAAGCCTATTCTTCCACTATCAGTAAATTGTGGTATACAATTTCAATTTACTCCTTTGGTTCCTAGAATTGCAGTTTCTTCTTGCAATAGCCTGAATGTTCTAGATGTTGAAGGATGCCTGTTTCATATTTTGCCTGTATTCTCCTCCTATCCTAATAAATAGATTAATTCATATCAATATTGAGATCTGGCATATGTTATTGCTTATGAATACTTTATTGTGTCAAGATTGCACCAGTTCTGCTTCACTGCTCTGTGGCTGGAAGATTTGACTTTAATTAAAAGAAAGTAAAAGAGATTTTATCTACCAAAAATTACAGCTTGCATGGCTGAAAGTTGTTTTTCCTTCTTCTAAACTTACTCAAACATTGTACCAACTTAGAAACAAGTATATAAATGAATACCCAGAAGATGTGAGTGGAAGGATCTAGTGGCTTAGAGAGTCTTTCCTACATTACAGAGACCAGCTCAAATCCTGATCATCCTCCCAGTCTTTGGCCCTCTCTCAAGAAAGGGACACCCTTACATGAAATTCCTTTTTTTTGGTTGGTTACATGTTTTTTCTGTAATGCACCTATCCAAATTCTAGGCAGTGCCAAGTCAGAAAAAAGTGCAAACTATTCACATGGATTCAGGATGTTGTCAGCACTCACTAACATTCTATCTAAAGTCAAAAACCTATCATCATCATTGCATCTGTGTTTATCTTGAAAAATATAATTGAAGATGGGAAAGCATCTTGTTGGTTTTGCAATTTGGCAATGTGCATCCATGTAAAATATTCAGGAGTGAAATGAAAAGGTTTCAGGAGAGACAAGTGAAACGTTTCTGATGTGGAAATACTTATTTTATGGCAGAAAATCATTACAGTATGCCCACCCAAATAAAAGGATTCTAACACAAAGCTTGGAAGCAGGAATGGAGATACAGACATACTCTGTTCAATAAGTACTCACTCTGTCCAGCCATCTCTTTAGGAAGTGACTTTAAATGGTGTAAATTTTACCCTGGATCTGGGCCTGAATTGGGATTTGTTTTTTGTTGCTGAGGAGCATATTTATTTAAAGGACACTTGGGTTAGGAAAATTGTTGGACAGCTGAAACCTTGTAGAAATGGAAAAAGTATAAATAATTGAAAAACTGCTCAGCCTAATTCAGCAAATGGTGACATTAACTAGTATTCTTTTGCCAGTAAAAGCTATGTCCACATTAGGATATTTTGGAACTATAGCTAGGCCAAATGTTGTGCATCTGAGTCTTTGCCACAGCAGAAAGAACAACTTTCATATTTTCTCCTCTAGTTGCACTGCTGAAGGAAAACAGTGCAAAAGATTATCTAAATATAAAAACCTCAAAAAATCAACTGGAGTAACTGTCAATTGTTCTTTGCATAGAAAATAAACTGTGGTATCACAAATGGATCTGGATGAGCTTTCAAGCACCTCCTGCTTGCCTCAGGCTGATCAAACCACCAGGCAATTGTCCAAGCATAGCAGGCTTGGTAACTCTGCCTGGAGTTAAAAGGCAAGGAGTAAACAATGACATTTTTACTCTGGAAAGTGCTTGGTCTCTGCCAAAAGGCTCTTTCGGCTCTTTCCTTCCCCATGTGGAAGTTGTATAGCAATGGAATTACGTTGTCAGGGCTTTAATCTCTGAACTGAGAGATTATTCCAGCAATTGACCCTTAGTTTAGGACTGAAGCTGTGGGTTCTGTCAGGAAATATTAGTGGGTGGAGATTTGCAGCTTTCTGCTAACAGCACTGGTGTGAAAAGCTTTCTGCACACTCCATTGTGGTTTGTAAGACATGCTAGCAGCTGCAGTGGTGATCAGGAAAATGATCTGGAATCCTGTTACCTGTAATTAAAGAGAGAATCACCATGTGCAATTAGATAAAATTAGCATTAATAATTCAAATTAAATAAGTGAAAGAATTCAAACAATACCCTTATCATCAAATGGTTGTTATATATGTGTGGTTTATGTCTCACATAGCTCCTGAAGACAAAACTGTTGAAAGTTGAGGCAAGCTAAAAGGAGGGAAGCCCTATTGATGCAAGGCTAAAGCTGGAGGGAAGCAAGTTTTCCCTGGGAAAGGGGTTATTGGTGTACCTATGTATATATATAATTATGTATGGATACATAGTTGTATTTATTTGGGATTTTTAAACATGCATCATCATTCTTGCTCATGGTATCTTTCCAGACTGTAATTTCTTGAATAAGCATGTAAACGATGCATATTAAAGCAGAAGACAAATTTTTTAGCAGATGTGATTGCTTCATGGTTTAACTTCTGCCTGAACATTTTGACTTTGACAGACTACTGGGGACCAAAGAGTTTCCTAATAAATTTTAGTTATTTAGGGTGTTCCTATGGACACATTTATGTGAATACTTTGTCAGGGTCAGTTTGGATATGTAGCTACTCCCCCCCAAACTATGTGAATCCAGGACTCTCTAGGATGAGAATTAGGCACTGATTTACAGAACTGCTACTACCTCTACTATAAGCAGAACAGAAGACATAGTGTTTTGAATTAATGTAGCTCCCCTGTGGATTTTTAATGCAATATTTCTAATATCATGCCCTCTCTGTCACATGAACAACAAAAAAAATTTCCCAAAGCAAAATATATGTTCTCTCATACAAGAAGCATGTAAATAGCTAGGAATAATTGTGAATTTATTATAAACTGGTTTTCTTCTGTCATATGTACTATTTAAAAATATAAAAGATGGGGATTCTGAGATTTACAGCTTAACAATCATCATAAAAGACAAACCAACAGAATCCTAAAGTAGGTGGACAAAAGGAGACAAAAATGTCTTCTGTGAATCTGCTCTACTCGGATATCAGATAAACTTACTCAATTTAAAATTATTCTATTGAAACACAGGCTTTCCAAATTTGCCATGCATGGTCATTATTTTGTATTATTTGAAGGCTTTGGTTCCATATCTTGCCATTTTTTAAGAGTCTGTAGTTAGCAAGCCTGAAAATAAACTTTGAAAGAAGCAAATCTCTTTCATATCTTACTCAAAAGGAGCCCAGGCTTCCAAGACAGAAACACTAGCCTCAGTAGGCACTTCTATTTAAGGTCTTCATCTTATTTTGCCATTTTTTAAAGTTCTCTGTGTAAATCTTTGCATGGGCTAAGGTCTTGTTGCTCATCAGAATTGCAGTCCACAAATGCAGCCAGAATGTGAGGCTTTGTCAATGACCAGCTCATTTTGAATATTGTTTTTTAAGGATTGCAGCTTCTTGTGGACTTGACCGAGCCAAATTTGCTTTAATACGTGGGAAGCAATTTGAATGCTACTCAGATGTGAGTTTTTGTGATGTTAACCTTCTCCATTTCAATATACCTTTTCTCTCTGAGTTTTATATCTGATAGTGAATATTATTTTTAGATAGTATCTGAGTCAGATGCTTGAGTAAGAGTTTTTATTCACTGGCAAGAAGAGTAGTTTCATGTTAGACTAAACAAGATATGGTGACAGAGCAGCCAGATAAGCATTCAGCAATGTCATTAAAGCAAAGTGAATTTTCTTTTTTTGTCCTCTGCTTTGCAGTCAAACTTCAGCAGTATTATTTAATCTGCGTAATGAAGATTGAAGAGTGTATCAGTGGAGTGCCTGCTCCTTTCAGGCTAACCAGCGTGGTCAGACTTTCCAACTGCACCAATAATTTTGTTGATTCTTTTAGGGTTCGTCAAGAACAATGTTACACAGTGTTCTCCCCTTGCTTTTCATGTGGCTTGGCTTACTTGCAGAAGGAGGGAGTGTCATATGCATCTGCTAGGGAAAAAAAAAAATCTATTTGAGCACAATATACAGGAGTTTTTTCCAATTCTCAGCTTTTAGACAGTGAAGTTGTTAGTAATTCCTGAGTCAAGAAGGTAAGCAAATGAATTCCCTTGCTTTTGACAACTCTTGCCTCGTAAGGATGGTGATTCTAAATACTACAGGCTCTATGCATGAGTAAGCCATGGGTTACAGGATTGTGCAAGCAGATAAAAGTCTGATGTTTAGCCCAAAGTATGTTCAGAAAAAATGGAATTTCTGGAATAATTTCCAGTAAGCTAAAATTTCCTGACTTTTACAGTCGCAATGCCAAATTAATTCAGCCTAAGATGAGAAAAAAGACCACATGTGAGCATCTAAAAAAATCCTTGTGGCTTAATCGTCAATGATCAGAACTAAGACAATGGTATTTACTTGTAGGCTGACAAAATAATTCTCTTGTGGTAATTGAGCCCACACTGGAAATATAGGAAAACATAAATTTTATTTTAAAATAGACTTTATATAGCATAATACTGAGTAAATTTTCGCAAGCTTGGGTAGGCATCACTTTGGGACTGTGTAACAATAAGTTTTTGTTGGTGATGCTGCTTATTGAAGCTGTTTTTATTCTGACTGCTATTCCTATATTCTGTGAGAAGAGGATCTTTCTGTAGGTGTTTCAGTGTTTCCAAGCTAGGAAAACACTGCTTCCTTTCTCTGTATGTGGCATATTTAAATTGGATGAGAATATGGATGTCTAATTTGAAATACATATATTTAATGTATATGAGAGGAGAAGGAAGCGATCAGGCTGGAAAGGACAATTGTGTGGTTCACAGAAAATATCTGTAAAGATTTTAAATAGAATTTTTTTATTGTTTGGTTTCCTGTGGGGGAAGGCTGAAAATGGTAAGAGCCATCTAGTCTGTCGTCTTCTTTTTGGCATTCTGCCCACCAGAGAGACAGAGAGTGAGAGTGTTGTTATGGGACTGGGGACAGTTTCTAATGCAAAAAATATATCAGAAAATATATATAAATATATCAGAAAATCAGAGAACTCTTAACAGAGCATTAACACCTTGCCTCAGAGAAATGGCATCATGCTAATGTGCCTAGCAGTGTTTGAACCAGATGGATTCTCCCACTGGCAAATGAGAGAATCAACTTGTGATTGCTCACCAGAGATTCTGATTAAAATATAAGAGTGTGAGTGTGGAAAGTCTGCACGTGTCCTAAACCACCTAGGGAGTTATGAGCAAGCAGCATCTTCCTCTTGAACTTGATTGTAAAATACACTGATTGTTTTGTTTGCTTGGGGCAGGGTAGTGACAAGAAGTTCCTTTTTACTCATCTCTAGTTCTTTAGCCAAAAATATAGTAAGTATTCTTCAGTCTCAAAGTCATATCCACTGTATTTTGTATTAATAAAATAACGTTTTTAAGATGATGAATGAACTTGTTCTAAAAGCCTCACCATGAGTATTTTCTTAGACTAAGCAGAAAAAGCATGAAAGAACATGTAGCTGAGAAATTTCTTTCTCATGCACAGGCTGTTTCTGTCTGCAAGAGAAGGCAACTGGTTCAGGGAGCAGATTTCAGAGTATGAATGTGTCAAATCTTCCCTGCATTTTCCAAACCCACTGTATTCAAATATTTCATCAAAATTTGCATTAAGATCAGCTGATGCATATCACCATACCAAAAATAATTATTTTCTGAGCTCTTTTTGAGTTTTTTTTCTTATATTTCCCGTTGCTTTTGCGTTCCTGCATCTTGGGTTTTTCAGTGTTCACTAGCATATGTTTTATTTTCCTGCTGTTCCAGCTCTGTTTGCTCCCTTCAGAGAGCAGAGTGACTGAGAAACAGCAGTACCCTATCATGACTATCATATACTTTAAACAAAATAAGGGGGCAGAGGACTCATGTTGCTACTACTAATTTATTAAGTTTGCAAACTAATACCAATTAATTCAGCTTTTGTGTAATAAAGTCCCTACCTAGTTACCTGCCCATTTACCAAAGTATTCTCTTATTGTAACTGTGTACATAGGCAACTACACTGGACAAAGATACATTCTTTTGCTACCGTGCAGAAATATTTCAGTTATCCTGTATTGTCAATCCTCTTCCACATTTAAATTGCATTTGCTCAGAAGGCTGTGCTAGAATCTTATAACACTCAAAAATTTCTTATTGAGAAACATGCATTTCATCTAAAGCCACAGATCAGATGTGATTTTATAATTACATTATAAAATACATACTTATTTTATGATTGCATGGCCTCAGGGTGATTAACACTGTTAGTCAAGAATCCTATCCAGTCATGTATTTAATGATGTGTAATAAATAAATTATGTGTTCTGACAAAGGGAAGTTTGTAGTTTTTGTAAATGTATAGTAATGTGCTACAAAATATAAAAATATGTCAGTAATATTTGCAAATAATAATTTGAAAATCAGTATTTGACACTGTTTGGGCTATCTTGCACATTATATAAATGATGCTGCATGGTGTAGCTATTTTGGAAGTCTTGTAAAATGCAGTGGGGCAACTTAATCATGAGCCATGCACTAATTTTTTTGGTTGATTTTGCTCAAGAAGCACTTTAGGGTTTTTTTGGTCCCTCATCTCCCTGCTAATTAGTTTAAATAATTATTGGGTATGGGGGTTTATTGCCAGCTGATAAGGTTAGAAAAGCTGCAAAAGCTGAGTTGAATTTATCTCTGGGAATGTTTGAGCCTTTTGCCTCCCTCAGTTTTGCTTCTGCTTGGCACAGGTGTAACTTCTAAAGACCAAGATTCAGGGATGATGAACATTGGGGTGTTTTGCCTGAAGAAGTAACCACAGCACCAGCCCAAAGTCTCACTAGAAAAGGTTGAAGGGGAAAGTGTAAACTGCTTGGAGCTGCAAGTATCAAATTAATTGGTTATTTATGAAATCAAAAGTACTACTTTTATCTTTTTTGGGTTTTTTTAATCTGTACCATTTTCTTGGAGAGATGGGACTTTTGTATCTTTACCTGTAATAGTACCAAACTGTCTTGTGCACTTGATGATTTTCTGGCATTCTGTGACTTAAAGTCTTGTTTGTCACTTTTTAATTTTATTTTTTTATGTGCCACTGGCACAGTTTTCCTAATGTTTAGATGAAACTTGTCTCTTATATGGGATCTTTGCATTACAGAAGCATTCTTGCTTTCTGGAATGAATCTGAAACCTTGTTCCCAACATTGTCAGTTCAGCCAGATGTTAAATTTCTGTGTTCTGTTAATTTTGCCATTCTGTCATTGTATAAGCTGCGTGAGGTCTCTCAAATCACATTGCTTTACATCTGTGTTATCATACTCTGGTGGAGGCATTGCAAAGGATTTCCTCACACCAGGGTAAGGGAACTGCCATAAGTGATCATAGCCATGCTTAGCATACAGAGAAGAATATAGTAAAAAGTCTCAAATTCTGAAGTATTTCCATAAGAATGCTCTCTCTTAATTCCTTTTTGGCTTGGCACATTTATTGTAAAAAAAAAAAAAAATTGCTTGGCACATTTATTAGTATCTTCAGTGTTAATGCGTATGGTATGGTAAACTCTAATTGAGAATTAAGGGAATTCTGAAATGGCATTGGTATTGGAATTGCAGTTCATATATGGTCAATATTTACTAAGCAGGTCTTTGAAATACATTTTTTTCCCCAGCAATTTCATGTTGACAATTACCAGGCCCAAAAGAGACAAAGTACTGTATCTCTGCATCCTTTAGAACTTATTTTTACTAATGATGAATTTGCATCATCTGAGATCTTGACACTAGTATTTTGATTGTAAGTGTTCCTTGTTCTAGTAAAATGCCATTAGCTTCTGACATGAGACTCTGTTAGCCTTACTATTTCTGGAATAGCTTAACATGGGTCTCTTTCTGGTTTCAGAACGCTCAGAATTCTTTAGAGTCCTTTAAGTCTCAACCTGAGAGACTGAATTTACTGAGATGTTTGCTATTCATTAATTTTTTTCCCTTCTTAGAACAGCTGACAGCGTTTCTCTGCGGTACCAAGGTTCTGGCTGTAGAAGCAGGTGTTGAAGTTTAAAATGCTGGAATTATAAAATTATGGATTGTTGAGCAGTAGCCTGCTTAAGGCTCCACACTATTATACCTCATGACTTACTACTCATGGCTTTCTTATGCACAGATTTTAGAGCTACTGAGCACAAGTTTTGAAATTAGGAAGCCCTTATAAAGCTTGGAACCACCTCAGTCAAGGACAAACCCACTTTTCTCAAAACTCATTAACAGTGACTTGCAGTGCAACAGCTGATGTAATGATGGGTGTGTATAAACAAATTGCTCGTTTCCTAGCAAATATTCTGATACCCTGCCTTGCCTTCATTGCTATCAGATTTCCTCAGGATGGTTACAGCTTTTACTTTTTTTCTTGTCAAAATGCTCCTTTGGTTCCCATAAGGAGCCTGTGTAAGAATCATGTGTATGTACAATCTCATACAAGTATTTCTGGTATTTATCAACTTAGTCACAACATACACTGGATTTCAGGACTGTGTGCAGAATATTTATGTACAAAATCACAGTTGTTATGGGCAGTCATATGGTCTCTAAGACAACAAGAGACTATTACATCATTTGGTCTTACTGCCTGTGTATAACAAATCATTTTCAGTTTTCAGTAAAAGCAGAAATTGGCTTTAATGAAAGTTTTTTGAGTAGGGAGGTCCTGTCCAGTTATTGTCTGAGTCCCAAATGGTGGTCTTGATTTCTTAATTTTTTTCTTCTTTTTCATTGAAGAGTAGAGCATAGCTGTAAGTTGATCTGAACACCAAGGAGAGGTCTGCTGCTTTGACTTTCTTCCATGTGGTGCCTGTTCAAGGTATTTGATCCACAAGTTCTCAGTGCTGTAATGTTTCCCTGACACTGTGGATTTTGTCTGTGTGTGTGTAAGCCCTGCAGCATGGAATCAGGAAGTTCTGGAAATACACTGACCCAGCAGACCCATCCACACTGTCCTCTTTGCTCACCTGAACCTGCATGTGGGGACAGCCTGAACATTAGTTTGGGACTGGTCCTGTTCCTGACCACCACTTTCTCCTCAGTATCCCTCTTTGGTAGGAGAAGGGTTATTGATCACCTATAAAGCTTGTCCAGCACAAATAGTAAGTCATGAGGGATAATAAAGTGGAACCTTAAGCAGGTTACTTCTCAACAATCCATAATTTTACCATGCCAGCATTTAAAACCTGCTTCTACAGTCAGAAACTTGGTACTGCAGAGAAAGTCAGCTGTTCTAAGAAAGGGGGAAAAAAATATGAATACCAAACATCTCAGCAAATTCAGCCCCTCAGGCTTAGACTTAGCTGAGGGTATGGAATCCCAGGAGACAGTGTCCAAAGCCTTACTAAAGTTGAGGTGAAAATCTCCCACTCTTCCCTCATCTAAGGGAAGATTATCACCAAGCTAATCACCATTGAAGATGACTTTTAGGCTTACTAAGCAAGATTTCCCCGTCATAAATCCATGTTTATTACTCCCAATGTGTATCCAGAAATTGTTTCCAAGATTAATTCCTCATCACCTTGCTGTGAACTGGCCTCTGTGTTACCTAGATCCACCTTCTCACCTTTCTTGAAGAAGAATGTGACACTTTTTCTGATCATGGGGAATCTCTCCTGATCACCACAACATTTCAAAGATATTCAAGAGTGGTCTTGCAAATTCATCAGTCAGCTTTCTCAGCATCCACGGATTCCTTCTGTCACGCTCCATGGGCTTACATACACTCAGTTATTCTTCTGAGGTGAAGCCTCCCTTGTATCTAGGCATCATTAGATCATCAGCTCCATTGTGTTTCTGGCAAATATGTAATTCAGCATTACCCCCTCCTCTCTATGTAGAAATACACAAATATATAAACTCATGAGACTCCAGCAACCTCTTCTAGACTTTCCTGTTTTCCTATCAAAGATCTTCCTTAAGAGATAACTTGAACTTTATTTTCAGGAGTATTTAACAGTATTCATGTTATTAAAATGTTATTAGAAGTAGTTACACAGAAAAGCTCCAGATACAGAAAAACATATTACTGTAATTAAGACTATAAGGATCATGTTTTGGTGAAATCCTTATTGGCATTCTCTTTAGACTTTTTTAAAAGTTCCCAACAGAATATTGAGACAGCAATAGTTGTCCTGTGTATTTTCGATTAGCCCTTAAAATTCAACTAGAAAGAGAAGAAAAAATCAGCAGAAATCTCACAAATACTTTTGTAGGACGAACATCAGACAAGGGTAACAAGAATCAAGAAACAGGGAACAGGGTTCACACCAGAGATCAATACAGTCTGTTCTCAGTAATTCAGCTGCTACTTCTAACTCCTTTTTGCCTTTCAAAGGACGCTGCAGACACTACTTAAAAGACAGGATGGTCTGGGATTCCTTCTGCGTCCTGTGAAATCCTAATAGACCAACTGGCAAATTATGGCTTAGATAAGTGGATAGTGAGGTGGATTGAAAACTTGCTGAATGGCTGTGAATTTTTCAGCATTTGAACTTGAGTGTCCTAAGTAATGTGTCTGCCCTATTTTTTTGAGAGACAGGAGTGAAGTGGAGCGTGGTCAGAGGAGAAGAGCTCTTTTGCAAAAGCCTTTGCTGTTTCAAGCCAGAACTGCAAGTGTTTTGACAGTTATTCATTGGATGAAGGCAAGAGGGAATTAAATGTTATGTTCTAAATCCAGGACATCTTTGTTGCAGTTTGTTAGGATTATTTTGACTTTTGGCAGTCCTCAAGGTGAATGTTCAAAATTGTTTCATTTAATGATTTTAAGTATTACTTAACAGAAATCTGCCTACTATAGTAAATTTGTTCATCAGAGTGTTAAAAGGATGGAAAGAAAAATTTCACAATGCAACAGAAAGGCAATTGCCTTTGTATCAATAGAGCAGAGCAAGCATAAAACGAATGCTGTAACATGAGCATGTAAGGGACATGCTGGTGACTTAGTAGAATTTTTCCTTTTTAGAAAAGGAAAAGGTAAGATGAATGAAAAATAAAGGCTCACATAACCAGGTGTATATATTTGTAATACTCATTTTGAATATAGAGATCTCAAGGCAGTTGTTTCATGCACATTTTTGTGTAGATTTTAGTATTCATCCAGCCATGCACTGCCCTGCAGGGGAGAATTCTGATCTATGCCTGGAGTTGTTACTTTTGACTTCATTCTTTTGGTCAGTGCTGGAGAAGATAAAAGCTCTCTCTTTCTCTATCTCCCCCAACCCCTTCCCTCCATTAACTTGACAATGCATTGAGTAACAGTTGGCAGCTTTGTGAGTTGTTTTGAAAGCTAAAAAAAATCCCATTTATTACCTTAGAGACTAAATGCTGCTTGTGAAATAAGTGATGCTGTATGCTTTGTCAGTTTATTGGCTGCTTTCTCACATGCTCTTTTGGAAAATCCCCATAGTCCTCATGCACTTCTTCCCACCATTCCCTTCCCTTACTTGCACACTACAGAAGATACCTCCAGTTTTTATATTGTCATGTTGCTTGAAAAGCTTTTGTCTTTTAGCATCCAAATGCTGTTCCCAGGGGACCTTCTAGAAATTGTTCACCCTGACTCATGTGAAACTGAGCTAAATCTCTTCCGATCAAAGAGTTTTAAACTGTTTTTCTGAGAAAATGATGTCTGACACTGTAATTTCCATTTGAAAACAGCTAACATCTGTGGAAAGTGCATAACCAATGCCTGAGGAATTTCTGCGAATAAAGTCCATGTCATGTTTGACTTCTTTCAGTTCTCCTATAGAAGAAAAGGGTGGGTGGGGGGAACAGGGAGAAGAAGCCTCTGACCCAAGACTGAGCTAATTTAGGTTTCAGCATACCCTGAGAGCATGAAGAGGTCATCTTTCTTTCTGCTGTTTTTCTCTTTTTTCGCGACTGCTCTACACTTGCAGCACTTGTTCCCTTGTCCCTGGTTCAGTGAGGGTGAGCCAACATCTTGAATATTGATTTAAGAATTAGTTGATTCAGTAGATTAACTCCATGTTTGTACTGCTCGCACAATACCCCTGATGCTGTGGGCTTTTCCCCTTAACTACTTTCGCTCATCATTGCCCACAAAGTTTTAGGGATGTGGCAGATGACAGAATATTTTGCTGTTAAAGGAAATTCTTGTTACAAAAGGTATGCCTGTATGCCCATGTGTAGTTAATCAAAAGGTTTATCTCTATCTACTAAATTATTCCAGTAGCTAAGACTGGGTTGTAATTTGGTACAGGAGCAAAACTGATGTGCATTATGTTATTCTGTAACATTTTTATACCATTCCAGGAGTTCTGTTTGCAGACTTCTGAGAGCTTTTGATGCCCTTTTATGTTCCAAATTTTCTAAACCAAATCTCCTGGTATTATCAGAGTTGTTATAAATTATACAAGGGAATGCAAGCTATTTAGCTTCTGATACTATCCAAAGGCCAGACACATCCCACTAGTAATTTGAAGTTTTGAGTACTTTCCTGAGTTGGCTAGGGAAATTTTCATCCACAGGGAAGCATGTACACTGCTTTAATTGAAAAGTGATTTCATCATGTAATGAGAGTGGGATCCATTCTGTTTGGACAAGTCATGACAACTTTGGATACCAATTATTTTGCACATCTGTCTCTTCATTTTCTCATCAAATTAAACTAAGAAATGGTAGTACTGTAATTCTTTTCTGCCTTTACAGTCTGAAGAGTTTCCTACCAAGTAGTATCCTTTTCTTTGTAAGTTTTGATAGTTTATCTTATGCCACACTCAAAGTAGGAAATCTCCTCTGTCAATTATTTTTTAAAGCTCATCTGTGCAAAAGCATGTTCAGCATCTGCTTATAAAAATAAGAATGGCACATGCAAGATCAGAATATATTTCCAATTTCATAGGTATGTGACTATGAGTGAAAGGAGATTTAGATCCATTTGAGGACTACTACTGCTTCTGATCTGGAATGCACAGATTTGTAGCTAAGATTCAGAGATTCATTTTCTCACAGTATGCCAGTAAGTAGCTTTTAACTAAAATAAAAAGGGAGATTTTTTTTTTTCCCCTGTGCACTGGAGAGGTTATAGCAAGATATTTGCAATCTGAAAAGGAAGGACACGATTACACATGAATCAATCAAGCCCACAAATTATCTTCATAATCTCTATTACTTTTAATTACAAGATTAAAATTGAAAATCAATGCAATGGTGAGCAGACATATGTTAATGTTTTTCCAGAATTTCTCATCATTGAATCCTTCACTTTTTCATTGGTGTAGCAGATACAGAGCTTATTTAAAAACTTCTAGTTTTTATATTAATTGATACAAATTTGAACTTATTTGGAACAAATGTAATTTGCCATCCATTAAGTATCCCAAAATTCTTATTTTCTTGTTATGCTAGGGGATAATCATGTATGTGATTATGTGCCTTCTTGTACCTTGCCAATGAGAGTTTTATACTGTCATGTAATAGTCATCCAGAAGATTTGGTTTTGTGGTGTTTCATGGGTTGTCATAATTTGAGAGCAGGTCAGGGTCCTCTGCAAACATCTCTGTGATGAACTGGTAGTGACTGCAGCCAGGTGTCAAGCCTGTAAAATGCACACAATGCTCAGAGTTCTCATTTGTCTGCAATGACACCAAGGATGAACAGCTTGAGAGAGGAAGTCTCCTTGCTTGGAGAACATCCTTCCATTTTATGACTGATGCAAACTGGCAGAATACAGTTACTGACCTAGTACAGTATTTGTCCAGTATTAAACAGGAATTCATAGTTGAGGGTCATCTGGCACTCTGTGCTCCATTCAGGAATGTTTCAGAATTGTCCTACTCTGTGCTGTCAACCTTTCTCTGAAAATACAGAAACAATAATTTTGTGGAAAAAGGTTTTGAAATGAGCTCTAAGTTTGCGTGCATGTTTCTCTTTGTTCAGTCATGTTTGCTTAACTAAAACACAGATGCTGATATTATTTGATAAATAGTAGTATCAAGTGTTACAAAAATACCTCACTGTTGCACAAGAAGAGATTTCCAAAATGTACTATTACAACTGGGTGTACTCCAGAGAGTGTCTATGTCTCTGTAGCAGTTCCCAGCTTTTACAGACTGTCTGAGCTCTTGAAGACTTGCACTTTGGACACTATATCTATGTTCCTTGAAAGTTTTTCAAGATCCTGAGGTACAACCAGGTTCAAGAGGTTCTACATATTTTCACAAAATCCAATTTTATATGAAAGTCTTACAGGATTTTAAACTAGCAAAGAATACAGAATTCAGTTTTCCAGTTCTTCAAATTATGAGACAATTCAGAAACTCTAGGTTTCCCAAATACTGAGGATTTTTTAAGACAAGTTATGTTAAAATGGGGTTTGTTCTGGACATGTGATGTTATAACTCTTCTGTGTTGCAGTACCCTTTCACTTGGTGTAAGGGAAACTGTTGAATTTCTTTAGCTGTCAATAGTATTTTAAATATAGAAATTGACAGAATTCTAAATTTTTTAATTTACAGAAAAGATTGTGTTCTCCAATGTTTAAATTTCATGCTAGGAAGTCCACTGGTTCCATTTTTACATATATATATACATATACATATATATATATGAATGCCTGGAAAGAGACTCTCCTGCTCATCCCCATTGATGTGATGGGAATGTTTTGGATAGCACAGCTGGACTATTTTCAAATGGAACTGAATTGGAAGGTAAGAACCAGCTTATAGACTGTAACCCTCTATAGCCACTTGGGTATGCATGGCTTGGTTTTTGGTAGCCAGGATGGCCACAGAGGTGGTTTCTGTGAGAAGCTGCTAGAAGCTTCCACTGTGTCCAATAGAGTCAATTCCTGGCAACTCCAAAGATGGACATGCTGCTGGCCAAGGCTGGGCTAATTGGAGATGGTGGTAAGGCCTCTGTGATAACAGATTGTCGTGGTTTGAGAGGAAGTGAGTTTCTTGGGGATGCTGTGGTCAAACCAATAGGTGCTCAGATTTGAATATTGGCACCTGGTGTGGCCGCTGAGGACATGGATATGCCTCTGAGAACACAGGGGGTTAAAAGCAGAGAGCTCCCAGGAAAACTCTCACTTGGTTCCAGTCAGTGAAAGGTTCAGAGCTCTGCTGCCCGGCTGTGGGTTGGGCGGGGGAGGAGAAGCCATGTGGCCGGGTGAGGTAGGCCAGGGCCCGAGAATGGAAGGGTGGAAGAGCACCAAGGGACATCGGGCATCCACCCCCGCCCCAGGAGAGAGAGAGAGAGCCACTGTCTGTGCCTGTGCCACCTTGAATTCTGATAGCACCCAAGGAGGAGGAGGAGAAGTGGGGGGTGTGGCGAGAAGGTGCCCGGCAGGGCAGCGTGGGAGTTCTGGACAGGCAGAGCCTGAGATTTTTAACCCTTTTCTGGGATGATGGAAACCTTGCAAATGCTGATCCTCCTGGAGCTGAATGAGAAGAGAGATAGAGATGACATAAGAGGAAATGGGCCACGAGAGAAGTGGAGAAGAATCTTAGGTGGGAGGAGGTGATGGAGTGGCCTTTGGCTGGACTTTTCTTGTATAGCCATGGACAGAACCATTTTTCCTGTGACACAGAGACTGCATTTAGGGGGGAGGCAATGGCTCAGAGCCAAGGGAGTGCAGTGATGTGATGTGAAGGAGTGCGTGAACAGAGACAGTGGGTGAGGAGGGTGGTGGTGGTGCCCTCCATCTTCAGTGAAGAAGAAGAATCTCTCTTCTTGAGACCCCTCGACCCCAGGGGGTGAATTTGGGGGAGACAGGTGTCCCAAAAGTGAGAGACTGTGCTCTTTTTGGAACTGGGCAAAGCACCCTTAAAAGGAAAACCCTAGAAGCAGCTCTGGTCCATGCACAGTGGTGAGGGCACTGGGCATGGAAGGAAGATGTCATGATGGCAAATGTTCTCTGGGCGGTGCCACAGGTGACATGGAAACACAAGAGGTCTCAACTGTGTTTCCAGGGGAAGCTTATGGCACAAGAGGGACTCCTCACTCCTTGATGAACTGAGAATTGATTATCTAAAGGGTGGTGATGGACTGAGAGTTGGTGACCTGAGGGCTGGTAACTGAATTGAGAATCCAAGGTTTTGTCTTACTGTGATGTATTGGAAATTTGGTGGGAGGAGGGGGAATGTTTTTGGAAGGTTTTCATTCTTTCTCTGTGTGTTTCTTTTTACATATAGTTGTAGGTTAAAAAAGTTTTCTCTTCTTTATTCCTAAGTTGGAGCCTGCTTTGCTCTATTCCTGGTCACATCTCAGAGCAGACACCAGGGGGAATGTATTTTCATGGGGGCCACTGGCATTGTGCCAGCGTCAAACAGTGACACAGATTCAAAAAGAAATCATAACAAAGGTGGTGGCACAGTTTAAATGAGTCATGGGAGTGGAAATGAGAATATATGAGAACAACTCTGCAGACACTGAGTCAGTGGAGAGGGAAGGACAGGAGGTGCTCCTGGCACTGGAACTGAGTTCTCTGCAGGCCGTGGTGAGGACCATGGTGAAGCAGGTTGTCGCCTTGCAGCTCATGGAGGTCCACCAGGGATGCAGAAATCCACCCACAGCCCATGGGGGAAGTGCTCACACCGGAGCAGGTGGATGCCTGGAGGAGACTGTGATCCTGTGGGGGACCCATGGGGAGAGAAGCCCTGGCTCCCAGGCTGGAGCAGCCTGTCCTTGAGGGACTGCACCCCATGGAAGAGTGACCCACACCACAGCAGTTTTGGGAGGGCTGTTGCCCATGGGAAGGACTCTGGTTGCAGCAGTTTTGGGAGGGCTGTTGCTTGTGAGATTGAGCCATGTCAGAGAAGTTCCTGAAGAGCTGTCTCCCATGGGAGAGATCCCATGAACCAGCAGAGTTCTCTCTCTGAGAGAGAACCACCAACTTCTCTCTCTGAGCAGCAGGAGGAGCTTCAGGTGATGAACTGACCATGACCCCCATTCCCTGTCTCCTTGTGCCACTGGGGTAGGCAGTAGAGCTGGGAAGGAGGGAAGGTGGCTTTTAAAGGCTTATTTTACTTCTCATTATCCTGCTCTGATTTTGCTAGTAATAAATTCACGTTGTATCTCTAAGTTGAGCCTGATTTGCCTGTGATGGTATTTAATGAGTGATCTCTCCCAGTCCTTATCCCAACCCATGGACCATTGGTTAAATTTCCTCTCCTCTGTCCAGCTGCAGAGGGGAGTGAGTGAGGGGCTTTTGTGGGTGTCTGGCATCTGGCTTTGGCCAACCCATGACACCACCACTGGCCATCTGGGCCACAGGACCAGGTTAAGACCAGTATTAAGTAACTGTTGTTCTGCCTTAAACCTAAAGCAAGGATGTTGGGTCAGATGCACTGCTTGACCATACAAAGCTATTTCTTTTGGGCTGTGCTTTTTGCTAAAGCTAAGCACAGTCCTTGGCATAAAAGAAATCTCCTAACACACATTTGAGAGCTACCTGTTGGAAATGGGCAGTTGCTGCTCATTTTTGAAGTGAAACATAACCTCTTTCCTCTACAGATGATGTGCTTTGACAATAATGTTTCAGAGTTGTTTTGATTAGATTTACAGTTGTTAAATACTTGCTCCAAAAGTGCCATGCAAATAATTTTGTTCTAAAGGCAGCATTCAGAGTTTGTTTAATCCTGGGTTTAGTTTGCTTCAAATAAATTGTGCATGCACTGTTACATTAATCTTCATGTAATATAACTTCCTATTTTTTAATCCCTGGATACAGAGGACAATTATGGCAAGTAAACATATGAATTTCATATTAATGTGCACAAGTTCTTTATTATAAATGTGCTGTGTACTTTAGAATAATGTGTTTGTGTTAGTCATTAGCTGCCTTTTTCAGCTTAAAGTTAAGTGTATAGTTCATAGTGTTTTTTATATGTTTAAATCCTGTGCACAGTAGTGACAAGCAATGACACTTGAATGTTATTCACAGTATTCTGACCTAGATAAGCCTGCTGATGTCGAGTGCAAACTAATGTAGCCAAATTCAGCCAAAAAGTTTCTGGAAGATGTGTTTTAGGCCAAAATGACTCATAAGGAGAGAGGAAAAAACATGAATTATTTCCCTCCTGTCTTTGCATGCATTCATCAAATCTTTGCATCCTAGCCAAAGAACTAATTTTCTTATGCCAAGAAAATAATATATTTTATTAAAACTAAGATGCTGGTCCTCTTCCTTCATATAACTTGGAGATTAACTTTTATGAAAAGTGGAGAAGTCGACAGTGTTTTGTTTTCATTATTTGCTCTAGTTTTTGCAGGGCTTCCCCTGGCTTTTTGTCAGAATATTTGAGAGATTGGTGTAGAGAAAGGGAGGAGGGAAGAGAGAAATAAGCACAGTTTAAGGCTGCACCTGCTGTCTCTGGAGTGGGCCAGATTCAGTGCTGAGCTGCATTCAGTTCAGTGTCCCCACTGTAGTGAGGCAGAACTTAAACCCTTTTCCTTTTTTTTTTTTTTTCTGTGATGAGTTGAGCCAGCAGCCATGGGGAGAATGAATTTTTCTATTTTAAGTAAAAGAGCAACAGCCTTGTGTGCTTTGTGCATTGCCTTGATACAAGAGCAGTTTGATGTCCTCCTCCATTCTCTCCTTGGAGCTTATGCTGGGAGGCGCCACGAAATAAACAGGGCAAAGCCCAGCAACCCACGAGCAGAACCAGCAGGGCTTGGTGGCCGCCACTGTCCGTGTGTGGCTACACGGAGGAGCAGTTCGAGCAGCAGCAATCCTCCCGCTCCTTCCTCTCTCCAGAGACACGGATTGTGCTGTGTAGGGGCACAGCTCATTCTCCTGCCGGTGCCCAGCGGGATCGCCCCTGGGGGCTCTGCGGTGCACTCTGGGGTACCGCTGGCCGGAGCTGGGCTGGGCAGCCGGGCGCTCCCGGTGCTGTCCCCGCTGCCCCAGGTGTCCCCCCTGCCCCCGTCCCGCTGTCCCCGCTGTCCCGAGGCCGCGCCCTGGCGGCCGGCGGCGGCAGCGCCCGGGGCGGGATGCCCCGGAGCTGGAACGCTGGGAAGGGCGGCTAAGGAGCGAGCCAGAGGTAAAGGCTCAGGGCACAGAAAAATGGTGGAGGTGTTGAGAAGTAAGAAAGCGTATTATATCTCTGAGATGGAAGCCAGAAGTGCTTGATAGAATGTGGCTGAGCAATGAGAAGCGGCAGCATAAGGGCATAGTAGTTTGTCCTGTGGCAATAATCCAAAATAAACCGAATCTGTGTCAGATACGTGATATGACATGTGGCATGTGGTATTAACTCCTGAACAAACCCACTATAATATAACTTGGCAAGCTTCAGAGAAGTCAATCATTAGTGCTTCATTGTTATCTTCAGAGGTGAGTGCTTCTGCAGATCTGTGATACAGACAGATCTCTCTTCTTGAGAGTAGAATTGCCAACGGCATCAACATTCATGTTCTAAATGTATAAACAGATTTTGTATCCTATCCTAGTGTATTGTAATAGACTCCAGACTTCACATCTGAGTTCACTAATCTGGACTGTGATCTTGCATTATCTGCACAAGCCAGAAGATAGTGTGGAAAGAGACTGAAAGAGACCAGGAGGTGCTGACTTCTGCAAAGGAAGATTGTAATGGAGAAAGACCAAGACTCGGTACAGCATGGATTATGAAGGCCACCTTCTAAAGCAATCTGGGACAGGACTGATGCTTAAAGTCTTTGCTCATATTTTAAGCATGTATGAAATAATTGAATTATAATTGAGAATAATTTAGGCTATCCAAAATTCATTCTAATCACAGGAAAATCAATATATGCTAAGATTTGATTCATGCAATTACTCTGTTAAAGGCTCATTACTCTCACACACCTTTTTGTGTTTTGCTTTTTGCTTCTGCCTGCAATTTCAAGTTAATCAGATCATGTTTAGGCAGTGCTAAGTATTTAGAGATATGGTAGTGGGAAAGGCAGAGACAGAGGATGTTTGGAAGGAATGTTCAGGGGAAATCCAATAATATTGGCTGTAATTGTGTTAATTATCTCAAGTGGCACAAAGGTGTTGATAGAAGAGGAGAATAAGGTTGTTTTCTTCACAGACAGAAGCAGTGTCTTCAGAACCTAGTAATTACATACCATTTCAAAGGCCAGGCTTTGGTTCTTGCTCTGGGGACTTGATGAGGTTGGGCAGATTTATTTCTGTTAGGATGTAACAATGAAGGGGAAGCCTTCAGGTAAGGAACCCATTTGATGTATTGAGTGTTTTCTTGAAGAAGATGGTTTCTAGATAGTACTTTAAAATATAAATTGTAGCACACATCATATGTTTGATGGAGTGCAAATCTACCAAAGTGGTTCACAGAGACTGTGATCAACTATCTGGCCAAGTAGGTGGTTGGATGCTTGGGCTCAGAAGGCAGTAGGTAGTGCATCATACACTACCTAGATGGGGGTAACAGGTGGAGCACCATAGCTGGTTCTCTTAGGACCTATTGGTTTAACATCTTTGACACAAATTTGGATGATCACTTGATACTCTTTAGGGCAGGGATGCCCTCACCACACTGGAGGAATGGGCTGACAGGGACATAATGAAATTCAACAAGTGCAACTGCAAAGTGCCGCATCTGCTTGGGATTAACCCCTGCAGAGACACAGGCTGGGGACTGGCTGGTTGGGAGCAGCCCTGGTGGAAAGCAGTGCAGGATCTTGGTGGGCAGGAGGCTGCACAGGAGCCAGCAGTGGGTCCTGGCAGCAAGGCAGGTCAGCAGTGTCCAGGGCTGTATGAACAGGAGCATGGCCAGGAGATTGAGGGAAGTAATTTCCCCCCACTACTCATCACTTGGTGAATTACACAGCTAGGCAGCATCCAGTGTTGGTCTCTCACCACACCCCCAAATTCAGGACAACAATAAACTGGAGCAAGTCTAGAGAAGGGCAATCAAGATGGTCAGAGACTTGCTCAGATGGGACAAGGGAACCTAACAGCAGCCCTTACAGTGTCTCCCAAGAGGTGGCCAAGAACATGGAGACAGGCTTCTCACATTGCTGTGTGGTGGGAGCAGGAGAAAAAACAAGCATGAGCTTAAACAAGGGAGGTTTAGACTGCTTATAAGGGAAAAATGTTTTTCCCCTGTGTGGATGATACCAGGAGCCTAGTGACACTCTGCAGAGTCCTTCCTTGGAGTCAGTCAAAACCTGATGGTTAAAAATTAATTTTAAAAGGAAAAATAAGCCCCAAATAAAATAATACAAAGTCTTGGTAACAGAGAGGAGTGGCACTGTGAAAAACCTGGAATTGTGTTGGTTCTTCATGTGGCAGGTCATGATAATGTTATCAAAACTGCAGAACTGAGTGTAGCAGGTTATTTGCATTACAAAGGGAACAATAAGTTAAGTCAGTACTTAATAGAGAAATAAATGGAATTTTTTTATTTCACTCCATGTTGTACAGAATTTTGGTGAAATACACTGCCTGTTAAAAAAGACGAGCCACTGTCTGAAATTATGAGTGTCAAATGAGTGAGTGCAGAAAGAGTTTGAACTATGTAAAACATGTCACAAGAACATGTTCTGTCCACTCCTTTTCACTGAATTTCTTCTTTTCTCTTTGTCTCAGATCCCATTAATTTGGAAATCTGGAAATCAGTTTGGGATAAGGACACTAGAATGTCCTTATCCTGTCTTTGTCTTTTATGCTATGAAATGAATATGTCTATGTCTTACATTTGACTAATGGACTAGTGTGTGAACCCTGCATTTTTGATAGTGTGAGAGCTCAAATATTTGCTTACCAAAACGAGAATGGAATATTGGAAAAAAGTAATTACAGACTTCTAGGAAGTAGAGTTACAATTTTCTTTTGTCTTCTTTTTCTTCTATAAACAGCACATATGAAAGAATGTTCTCTGGCATCTCTTTTTTCCTAAGGCCTTTAGAGGAGATCCCATGATATTTGCAAGAAAAAGAGTCCAATAATTGAGTCACCCATAAGAGAATGAAAGTTATAATTAATGTTTATATAGCATATTTTATGAGAAAGACACTTCACAAAAAATTGAAAAGCATTGCTGAAATGCACAGTATCAACCAGAAATTTTCTGAGAAAAAGCAGATCAAGTGTACTGTGAGTAAGTCCTTACTCTTGGAGAGCTCCACATGGCATTGTTATGCTTTCAAAGTGAAGACAGGATTTTGTTTGTTAATGTTATTCTTTGCACATTCTTCCTGCTTTAAATTAGAACAGCAAGGAGTTGTGGCACCTTGGCTTTTGCTTGTCAAAATAATCAGGAATGATAGGTGAATTGGGACCAAGCCCAAATCTCAACAAAAGCATATTTGTATTTGGAAACAGAATGTAAAATCTTGTCTCCTGCTCTTCTTCCTCTTCTTCCTCTTTTCTTCTCATACTTTTGTTGTACTTGCTGGTCTGGGAACTATTAAAAGACGACCAGAAAAGCTCTGCTTTGCCCCCAGATGTGCTGTGGTACTATCTTGTTGGAATCTCCATTTTTTGTGATCTAACTCACAGAGAACCAGTTGAGGTAAGCAAGTAAACTTTTGAGTACTTGACTTTGTTACTTAAATATTAGTTTGGTGCTGAAAAGGAGGAGTCACTAGAGGATCAGAGGTCTTATCTTCTCCTGTTTGATCTGCTTGAGACTTTTCATTCCTGCACTTAGCTCAATGTTCTTGCCTTTTATGTTAAAGACTTAACATAAAACTGTAATTAACTGAATCTTCTTGGTTTAATATTTTCCTTCTGAGGAGTCAAAGGATGGGTAATGTACTTCCAGGCCTGTGTGAATGAGAGAAACCTGAGGAATGTGCTAGGTTTGAAAACTTTGTGAATGGAAGTCAGATTCTCTCTCTCTTTCAATAGAGGAGATAATTGGATACCTGAGGAAGTAAATTGGAGGAGAAATTGGATACCTGAACAACATTATGGAAGTGCAGGGTAGTGTTTGAAGTCCCAGGAACTCCCTTATGTTCTCTTGTTTAGTTTTGCACTGTGATAGTCAACATCCATTGACTACCACAGTGCAAAACTAAACATTGAAATGGCAGGAGGATTTAGGAGAAAGGAAAGCAGAAGCTTTCCTTTAGGAGAAAGAAAAAAAAAAAAATTTCTTTTTTCATTTTTCATGTAGCAGAGGTTTCCTAAGAAAGGTTAGTCCTGCAAGAAAAGAAGTGGACAAAATCAGTGATAATCTATTTATATCTATGGATGGTGCAGAGGAGGGGACCATATTAGAAAATTATAAGAGTATATTATATAACTGGTTCTTGTACTCTTGAGGTATATTTAATGGAAATTTACACTTGCATCTGCTTATACCAAAATTGTCCCTGACAAAGCATATCCTTGATAAGACAGAAGAAAATGTGTCTTGGCATGGGTTTTTGAACTCTGGGCTGGGAAGAGCTGTGTTCTACAGGGATCAGAGGGAAAGGGACCTGCACAGTCTGCCAGGGTCTCAAGGGGAAGGTTAAATATCTATATGGAC